>NW_023425353.1:19376145-24176145 GCF_014108415.1 Molossus molossus | reverse complement strand
AATGGGTAACATTTTAGAGCTGAAATGGACACTAGAGATCATTTTGTGGATGACAAAGTGGAGGCCAGAGAAGGCAACTAGGAGGGGGGCGGGACCAGAACGAGGCTGCCCGTGCCCTGTTTCCCAGGGTATGTGTGGTCCACTCCACTGCACTCGCTGCCCCACGACCCCTCGGGTTCATGGCCAGGCACCAGTGAGGTGATGCCTCTGAAAAATTGAGAAGTGCTGTGGAACCTTAATTTTCTGAGACTTAAATGAGTAGTGCACAAAAAGTCAAATAGGACGAGGCTACACTGGCCTGACCGATTTCCTTTCCGCAGGACTTCTCAGAGCCTTTAATGTGTTCATGGCTATGAAAATCTTTTCTTATTTTATGATTATTTTTGGGGCGTTTTTGTTCTTTTTTTCCTTCTTTTTCTTTTTTAAAGTTATCTTTATTGTTGAATGTATTACAGATGTCCCCCCCCTTTTCCCCAACTGACCCCCTCCTCCCCAATCCTGCCCACCTCCTGCCTTCCCCACACTATTGTCGGTGTCCACTGGTTATGCACATATGCATAGAAGTTCTTTGGTTTGTCCCTTCCCGCCCTCCCTCCCCTCTTCCCTTTGCGGTTCATCAATCTAACAACCAGTTTGTACTTCTTAACCCCTTCATCCTTTTCACCCATCCCCCAGCCCCCTCCCATTTGGCAAGCAACAAAAAGTTCTCTGTATCTATGAGGCTGTTTCTGTTCTGCTCATCTATGAAAATCTTTTAAGATAAACATATTGCATTTTCCAAACAAATTTAAGACAGAAGTCATCCCTTTCTTTTTTGGAGGACTGAGTCCTGGATAACTCAGGTGGAAGGGCATCCCCAAGAATATGATTGCCGTGTGGTTGGCTTTGGTTTCTTTTGGTGGAGTGTGTGTGTGTGTGTGTGTGTGTGTGTGTGTGTTTGAGAGAGAGAGAGAGAGAGAGAGACATGCCCTTCCTGTTGTTTCTTATTTACATTGTGAGTCCACACATTCAACCTTATGCCCTCACCACATCTCCCAGGGCTGAAGGTGTCCATGTGCCAACTGACAGTGCCAGGGGCCTGGTGTCTAGGGAGCCACAGGGAAGGTTCTGAGAGGTTTGAACCCAGGCCCTCACCTCAGTGGTGCCAGGGAGGGTCCCCCACCCCTTCCAGCCCAGGGCAACAGAAGTCAGTGGGAAATAATCTAAGGAACACGGGGGAGCAGATACCCAGCTACCAATAGAAACCTGGTTGTTGGATTTGCCAAGAGAAGGACCGACCAACTTGTCCCACGTCTGTCTCAGGGCACTGAAATGTGTCTCTGGAGCTGACCAGGACACGCGCCCCCGACACGGACATGCACAAAACACAGCACTCTGCGAATGCAGCCAAACCCTTTATTGGAGCCACCCGCCCAATGTGACAGTCCCTGGTGGCCTCCTGGGTGGCGTGTGTGGACAGGTCGACTCCGGCGGGAACGGGGTGCCGGTTTGTGCTGTTACAGTACAGGTGAATGCAAAGACTTGCAGTAGCTGCCTCTTAGCAAATGATCTTTCCACGTGCCTGGTCACGGGGGCATTGTGGGGGGGCGGGGGCAGAGTGGAGGGTTACTGTGCTTCTGTGGCGGGGCTCTCTTTTCCTCTGGTTCCCCTAAACTCTGTGTTCCCGTCTTGGGGGGAAATAGCAGTACCTACAGAGGAAGAGCTCGCCAGCGGCCCCCCTGGAGCAGTGCCGAGGGGCCAGCCTGGCCTGACTCCCCCTGCCCGGCCACGGCCCTGGCTTCAGCCACTTTACACTTCCTTCCGCAGCATCACCTTGATGCTGCTGCACATCTGGCCCAGGGCAGCGAAGAGCGGGTTGCAGAAGGTGCGGATGCAGAGCGAGTAGATGTGGCTGATGCACTGGATCTCGATCAGGTAGCTCTTAATGCAGGGCACCACCGCCCAGATGTGGCAGAAGGAGATGCAGGCGAACAGGAAGCCCCAGAGCAGCGCCAGCGGGACGCCCAGCAGCGTGGACAGCAGGCGGTAGCACCAGTACTTGGAGACGGTGAAGGTGGTGTAGCTCACCTTCCACACGCCGTCGAAGCTGTAGGTGCCCACGGGCTCCGCGATCACATCCTCGAAATCCACCTGCAGGGGCAGGAAGGGGATCCTCAGTTACAGCACCCACCTGCTTCTCGAGCTTTGGTGTGTGAGCATCAGAACCCCCTGGAGGGCTGCTGACCCCGCAGGTCCCTGTGGAGACTTGGCCCCTCACCTTATGGGTGAGTAAGGAGGCCCGAGGAGCCGAGGTACTTGCTTCAACCCAGAGGTAAGTCAGAGGCAGGCCTGGAGGCATAGCTCTCAATGTCTATTATTTTATGATCCTAGGGAGTTGGATAGTCATAGTCACGCTGAAGATTTATGGGGTGCCTGCCTGTAAGCTGGTGGACAGGCAGGGGTTCCTGCTAACCCAGAGCTTATGGCAGGTGCTTGCACCACAGTGACAAGTGCTTGGGTAAGAGAAGAACAGGGGGCAGTGTGCACCCAAAGGAGGACCCAGCCTGGGGGACCGGAAGACCTGGAGGAAGAGACATCTAGCTAAGCTGGTCCCAGAAGGTAGCCAGGCGGAGGGAGGGGTTGTGGTCTGAGAAAGAGGGTGGAGGGAGCAGTAACGACTGGGGGACGGGACAGAGTGTGCTCTGAGACACAAGGGCTTCCAGAGGCCGAGTACATGCCTAGAGGACGTGAGTGAGGCTGGAGAGGGAGGCGGGCCAGGCATCCTGTGGTGAGCAGCCGCCACGCTGTTGTGCAGGGGCAGCTGGTCTGGTGGCTGGGGGTGGGTGGTGAGGATGTATGCGGAGACCCGCTGGGAGCCATGCATAGTCCAGGCAGGGCCGGTGCGTGCACAGGTGGGAGAGCCATCAGCATCTGGCATGTGGTAAAGTGAGGGCCACGCCATTCTGGCTGGTCAGGGAGTCTGGGACCAGAGTGGGGCTGAGCCCGCCTGAAGCACCTGTGGAGAAGGCAGAATTGTTTCCTCCACCTCGTCCTGCAGGGACCTCAGGTTGCCTCCCCGCTGCCCACAGCGTCCCTCTTTGGAAGGACCGTGGGTGATCAGAGTCTGATTCACACATCCGATTGAAGTGGTGACTAAGGCCGCACTAGGGAAGTGGGAGAATAATCAGTGGACTTAAAAAAAAAGACGACTTCCAGCAAAGTCACTTAACTAGCCTTTCTGTGCACGAAGAACTGTTCTAGCTGCTTTCTCGTATGTGATGTCATTTAGCGTCACTAAGCCTTAGCTGTCTTGTCTGTACAATGGGGGCAGTGACCATCCTCAGTGTTTTGGGGCATTTTTTTTGCTCTTCACCTGAGGCTATGTTTTCATTGATTTTTAGAGAGTGGAAGGGAGAGAGAGAAACATCAGTGTGAGAGGTGTGCCTCCCTACGCTCCTGGACCAGGGATCAAACCCACAACCTAGGTGTGTGCCCTGACTGGGAATCGAACCCGCAACCTTTTGTTGTATGGGACGACACTCCAATCAACTGAGCCACCTGGCCAGGGCTTGAGCCATTTTAATAAAAGTTGGTTGGCCCTGGCCAGTGTTCCCAGTGGTTAGAGCTTTGTCCCTCACACCAAAGGGTAGCAGGTTTGATTCCCGGTCAAGGGCATGTACCTGAGTTCCAAGTTCAATCCCTGGCCCCAGTCGGGGCATGTGCAGAAGAAACCAATTGATATGTTTCTCTTTCTTTCTTTTTTTTTTCCAATTTTTATTAATTTGTTTTTGTTACAGATGTTCCTCCTTTTTCCTCCCTAGACACCCTCCTCCCAGTGTGTTTCTCTTTCTCTCTCTCTCCCCCACCCTCCCTCCCTCCCACTCTCTCTCAAAATCACTGGGAAACATCCTCGGGTGAGGATTAACAGCAGCAACAAAAACGCTGGTTGAAAGAGTGCACAGACTAATCAGACTAATGGGAGGGGGACCCCCATAGGGATTGGTGGGGTCTGAGCTCAAACTTTAGTCTTTCAGGGTGGGCCCCTCCCCACCTTTGTTGGGGGGAAGAATTCTCTCCTTTATGCACAATGGCATTATTACAATTAGTTTCCATTATAAAATAACATAGCCACGTTGTAGAAAATGAAGGGAATAGCAAAGAGAAAACAAAAGCATCTCATTTGTATTTCTCTGGTATTACAAATATTATTGCTTTGGTGCTATTCTTTCCAGTGTACCTTTTTGTGGGGAGGGAGTGGACGTAACCAAGTTGCGTGTACCAGGTTGAGTCCTGGTTTTCTCACATCTAGATTCTGGACTCTGGCCCCCTGCCTTAGATCCCTGGATGCCCGTGGGCACTGCTCTGCATGAGGCCCCGCCTAGGGAGCATGTTCACGGGGAGCACAGTTGAGAGGGTGAGATCTCAGGCTGCAGGAGATGCGGCAAAGCCGACTTTTCCTGTAACGCTCCGCCTCAGGCTCTCTCCGCCTCTAAGGCCCCTGAATGGAAGAGGAAGAATACGAATCTGGTCCTAACCTCATGGAGGGATGGCGCTTCTTCCTGGGGGCTTCCCGTAGGTGGTGGCTGGCTGGGAGTTTGGGGGACCATGGGATTTGGAAGCAGGGATGGAAGAGTGGTGTGTGGGATGTTTGGAAAGGAGAACTCAGATTGGTTGGGGAATGTCTCATGGATTTGAAGAGTGGTGGAAAGTGCTAGCATCTACATCTGGTTTATACGGGGGCAAAAATCCAGTTGTTGCTTCTTAGGGGAGCTTTCAAATCCAAGAAGCTGGGGAGTATAGGCCTGGGGGACCATTCCAACCCTGATCTGGGTATCGAGGTTCAGTCAAATTCCTGGGGCCTGGAACCTGCTGATTGAGGTGTTCTGCTCTCTGCCGCCTGCCCCTCCCCCACTGTGGCCACTGCCCCAGCCTGAGCCTCGTCCCTAGTAGCACCAGGCTGGCCTCTGGAGCATGCTGCAGCCCCAGGAAGTTTGCCAGCGGAGGGAGCCATGTGGGCAGAGATGTGCCTCCCTGCCTGTGTCCCAGCTGGCACTCTGTCTCCTTCCCTCCCCACGGAGCACCTGTGCCCTCTCCTGCCTTTCTTGTGGTTTCCTTAGGAGGGTGCAGGGCACCTCCCCAGGCACAGTTACCCAGCCCTGCCTCCTCACCTTCCAGGTGGATACACAGGCCCAGAGGAGGGCGGCAGGGCCCAGACTGAACATAGGCATCCTGATTCTAGTCTAAGCACTTCACACTGCCCAGCCAGGGTCAGACCCTGAGGTAGATGCTGGCTGTCAGGGAGGGTGACTGCCCCTTCTGAAGTCTGGTCCTTGTTGGCCAGAGACCTGCCCCGAGGGAGCGCCCCGGCCCCTTCTTCCCAGCTACCTACCCTGCCGCCAGCGGTCGGCCATGTCCCAGCCCCTCTGCAGCCCAGCCTGCTCTGCTCATTCACCCCAGCATTTCCCTCCATTCAGCACATTTGATTATTTGTGTCGGGCCTCTAAGAGGTGACAGAGTGGAAAAGCACACTGACTGGTGTCACACTGCCAAGGTTTGAGTCCAGCTCTGCTACTATGGCTCTGGGGCCTGCAGGAAGTGGCTTAGCCTTTCTGTGCCCCCCCCCCGCCCCCCAGGTTTACAGTTTCCCGGAGGATCCCATGAGCTGACACTGGTAGTTACTGAGCACTGCCCTGCGCGGAATGCCCGATTAGGAGCTGCAGCTGGTGGTGGAGGTCCCGGGTGCTTCAGCCCCGACCCTGGGTTTGCACGCCGGTGCAGTGGCTGATCTGATGAATGACTTTTGCAAATAACCCCTTTGAGCTTCATTTTTCTCCATAAAATAAGTTTACTACTTCTGACTACGTTGTTGTGAGGAAAAGGAATACTTTTTCATCCATCCATCCATCCATCCATCCCAACAAGTATTTCTTCAGCACCCACCTTGTGCTAGGCACACGGCTCTGGGGCAGTGCTCAGCACAACCCTGGCATGTGGTAGGTGCTCAGAGATGGTAACTGTTCAATTGCTCTGAAGTTCCTATACAAATATATTTCAGAAAAATATAGTAGATACCCCAGATCACAAGCGCAATTCCTCGCCTACCAAGCCCTAACTGTGTACGTGTGCGCATGTGTACCTCAGCCCGCGCTGATAAAACAGATGGGCCCTCATTTCCTGCCTCTGGTAACAACCCTAACCCCCAAGGATCTCTCTGTTGTGTCTTTTATTTACCATTCATTTTATTGCAGAATCCATTGCTGCTGACATTTGAATTATTTCCAATAATTGCCTTTGGGCACTACGCTTGGGGCAACTGATCTGTTTTCTGTGAATCAGAAGATGTGCGCTCCGAGGGATGAGCTGTGCAAGGAGGAGGCAGCTGCTCCCCTAGCTGGGATAAGCGTGGAGGGAGCTGGTCACAGTGTGCTGGCTTGGGGGGGTATTTATAAAACCCGGCTCCGGCAGCTCTAGGCGGTCGTGCCAATGTATCAGAAGCACAGTGACTTCATTTCTTAATTCGTTTTCAGAAGCAGGAGGGAAGATGGCTTTTTCAGGGAGGGAGAGGGGTTGGGGCTGGACCCATCGGCAGAGCCTCAGGGCTCAGTGTGCAGCTAGAGGGAGGGGCTGGAGGTGGGAGGGGGAGATGTGGCTGCTCGTTCAGTTGGTGTCCCCTTCTCTGGCATATTTATTTTTGGAACAGCAGGAGAGCCAGTTGATTCGTGGGAACCAGCCAGCGCTGCCCCCGCAGGCTCTGAGAGGGCAGGGAAGGTGCAGGACAGCAGGGCCTGGCGCAGCCACCCCCTCAAAAATACCTCCCCCAGATTCCCACATGACTCAGTCCTTGGCATCCAGGGCCCTGGACAGTTCAGACAGGGTGTTTGTGGGGGAAACAGCTCTGGGCAGGAGGACAGACATCTGGTCCCAGTCTCCACTTGAACGCTGAGTTACTACTGTGTGACTTTGAGCACGCTGCTCTCCCTCTCTGGGCCTCTTTTTTTTTTTTTTTTTAACTTTACATATAGAGGATTGGACCAAGATCCCCAAGGGGGTGGGTTAGCTTTGCTGGGCCTTAGTTTTCTCATTCATTACTTTGCTCCTAAGGGGGGGGGGCTTGGTCAGTGCCCCCTCCACAAGGCAGGTGCAGAAGTTGAGCATTTAGAAATATTCGCAGCAACTTGACCCAGTAGTTTTATATCTGTCGACTCTAATAATACTAAAAATTGGAGCTTACCTTGTGGATACCTTTTTTTCCGTCTGATTTCTCTAGTAATTCATTTATATTGAATTTTACAAAAGGATTGGTGTCTAAACAGAGTGGGGTCATAGTGATAAAGCCAGCCCTCACTGAGGTGGATTGAGAAACACTGGCCTATAAAACAGGAAGCTAAATGAGGCGATTGCACCAGATCAGCTGAAAATGGCAAAGCTGTGCTACTTGGATATTAATCGGTAATGATACTAATAGAATTCTGTGCAGTCTGGGATAACCATAGCAACACCCACAGTGTGGCCCCGTGGATGTCAGTCTCTGGCCATGCATCTTACATCTAGCATGTCACACAGCATGCAAGGGACAAGCAGGGGTGGGCCCACGCTGGCCTGGCCTCAGACCCGGAGTCTCCTCTGCCATCTCCCCGGCCACAGTCACTGCACAGTGGGGTACCCCAGCAGGAGCCGAGGCGCAGACAGCAGCACAGGCTAGATCGGAGGGTGGGAGGAGGGGTAAGGGACTCATGAGAGCTTGAGGTCCAGAGTACCCTACAAGGGGATCTGGGCCACCTGGGCTGCATCTTAAAGGGACTTGAGTTCCTGTAAAGAGCTGGGAAGAAACCGGCACGGCAGAGGGCATCAGGGCTAGAGAAAGGACCCCGTCAGAACCCAGCAGATCTCACGAGCCCTGTTCCTTCCCTCCTGCCCTCAGCCTCTGCCTTCAGGAAAGTTGGTGCAGGTGGAACGGAGAGCAGAAGAAATAGCCCTGGGTTGAGTTCTAGGCTTGGCTGTCCACCAGCTTTTGGTGAGTGGTTAGCTAGTCTCCAAAGATGAGCCTCCCCCCCCAACCCCCCATTAGTCAGGTCTCTCAGCCTTTATGTTCTTGGATAGTCTCATCCTTATTGAGTCTGGGCTTGCTCTGTGATTCGCTTTAACCACCAGAACGAGGTAGAAGGGACGCTATGCCATTTCCAGAACGAAGCCTTAAGGTCTGGCAGCTTCTGCTTTTAGGAGCTCTGAGCCACCATCTTAGAAGTGAACTGTTATACCCTAATCTCGAGGCCATATCCATTGCTATCCCCTGCTCTGGAGACTGGTGGAGTGGCCACAAAAAGGGAGAGGCCCAAAACCACATGGAGATAGAGGCCCAGCCACCAGCACCGGAGCCGAGCCCTGCCTCCCAGCCATACCTGCCAAGGCGCCAGCATGTGAGCGAGCCATCCTGGAGGTTCCAGGTGGGTGGGTGCCCAGGAGGTTGCAGCCCTGGCTGCCATCTGAAGGCAACTGCGGGAGCTGCTGCCAGGGAGATCAGCAGACTGCCCAGCTGAGTCTAGTGAACTCACACAACTGTGGGAGATCATCAGATGGTGGTTGCTTCAGGATGTCAAGGTTTGGGGCGATTTGTTACACAGCAGTAGCTAACTGATACAGTGTGTCTTTAAGGAAACTGGTGATAACTGGACTCCAGGTTTGTCTTCTATTGGATAAAGAGGAAGTGTTTGCACTTGAAAGTACAAAACATTCACCAGTCCTGTTGAATAAGAATGTCTGGTGGCAGGTCCCAGAAGTCTGTATTTTAACAGACCCCCCCTCAAGAAAGTGGGCCATATTTTGAAGAACTCTAGACTGGCTGATACCCAGAAGCCCCATGACACTAAGTTATAAATACTTCAGTGAGAGTTAGCCCAATGCAGCCCTTCCTAGAGATCCTGACAGAGGGCAGGACATGGCCGAAAGGAAGGACTTGCCAGTGTGGAATGACTGGCAGGTTGGGTGACCTTCCATAATCCAGCTTCAACTTGCCCTTTCTGCCTTCTCTTCCACCAGGTCCCTTTCAGATGCTTTGTCTTAGTCCCCTGTTCTCCTGCAGACAGAGTAGCAGAGGTTTCATCTGGGTGCCAGCTCTGCCTACCTCGCTGATGGTCCATGGCTTCCGGGAAAAGCGCTGTGATCCGCTAGTCCCGTCAACGTGGACACAGGTGGGGGAGGGCAGCACCCATCCCCCACACGTGCTGCCTCTGCCCAACACGCTTCTCGGTGATGTGGCCTTTGCTTATTTTGTCTCCTCCTGGGGAGAGCCTATTCCTCCTTTCCACATTTACTATCGTTCCCATCATCTTAATGCACCTGGGCTCCACTCCCCGTGAAGCTGCTCCTGGTTTCCCAGATGGAAGTAGTGGCTTCCTCCCTCAGCCTCCCAGGACACTTCGGCTGGCGCTGTTTGCGGCATTTAGCAGCTCCCCTGCATGCTCGTTAGTTCAGGCTCATCTCCTCTGTTGAGCTGGCGTCTCCTCGAGACGGAGGAAGTACAGGTCCGTTGGATCTTTCTGTAACAGACGTCCGGGGGCCCACACTGGGAGCAGAGCTGGTAGAACGGGTGGGCTGCCGCCGGCCCCCGGGTGTTTGCAGCGAAGGCTGCCGTCTGCATTTTCTGCGTTTGGTGGCAGGTGTGGGCGGGAGGTGGGATGGGACCCAGAAGGTGGGCTGGGATCCCGTCTGTCCTCTGCCCCTTTTGAAGGGCCTGCTTCGAGTGGCTAAGGAGAGAGCCGCAGAGCCAGAAGTGGAAGGGCCTTCGTGACCCTCGGGGGGCCTGTGTGGGAGGTAGGGGGAGAGAGTGCTGCTGACCAGGCAGCCCTGCGCCCTCAGAAATAGCTCAGGACTTCCGGTGGGCTGGGGTCCTGCAGGAATGCCTGGGAGGGGGGCTGGAGGCTTCACCACATGCTCTGCAGGGAAAGGTGTCCCCACTGGTGACAGCCGGGGACTGCTGGCACACATGCCCGCCCCCGAGCCCGGCTGCGGGGCTGTCCTGCTCAGCACCATCTCTCTGAACAGCACAGTGCCCGCACCTGGCAGGCCCTGAGTAGTGATCCGTGGAACCAGTGTCCCGAGAATGATGGGGGAGGGGGGAGGGAATGCACTGTGCTTCCCCAGCTCCTCAGCTCTGGTCCCCCAGGGCCCCCTCTGCCCTGGGCCAGCCCCGAACCTTGCAGACCACAGTTCAAGTCTCTTGGGCTGTACAGGGCTTATTTTCCAGCCTGGGTTCAAGGGCAGCACCAGACCGTGCTCAGGAAGTTTGGGGGGATTTTAACTCTGGAAAGTCAAAAGGGAGCACCTCCCCTCAGCTGGGGTGAAATCGCGGACACATTGGATCCTTCCCCTATTCTCCATTTTTGGCTTTTCTGTATGAAACTTCAGCAGCTGGTCGAGGGGACGGGTCTCCCTCTTCTCCACCCAGCCTCCAGCTACACCAGGGACTCAGGCCCAGAGAGGAAAGGGATTTTCAGAATCACACAGCACGCTAGTGTCAGGGCTGGGACCGGAACTGAGGTCTCTGTAGCTGGTCTTAGGTCTGCATCTTACTGTCTCACTAATTCTAGGCCACAAAGAGCGTGACAGGGGCCTTCCCAGCCTTCATCTCTCCCTCACCACCTTTTCCTTCTTCCTCCCTCCATCTGGTCTTTCCCCAGGTGATCCACCCTGTCCTCTCTCCTTCCTTCCTCTCGATTCTTCCACAGACCATCACACCACCCTGAAGTCTGATCGAACCTGTTTGTGGTATTTGTCTGACTCCGTTTTAAGATCCTCATTCTAAATTTTGAAACATTTTCATTTCTCACTCATGAAAAACAAAAGAAAGGAAAAGTTCAATAACTACCCAAACTAGGGAATGTCTAATCACTATACCAAATAATATTGACAAGGTTATTTGTGGGGCCTCTTGCTTCACCTTTGAGAGACATTTTTGGGGGCTCAGCCCCAGAGGAGGCTGCAGGAGCAGCTACACCCGTGGGGCCCCCATCCCTCCCTCGGGTGAAATTGGGGCTTAGAGCCTGGAATGGCTCACCCCTGGCACAGTAGGACCCGAGAGCCTCTCTCCACCTGTCACTCACTGTGGGTCTTCTGTGGAAACTAGATTCTCCCTTGGGTCCTATTCTCCATTCCCAGCAGCTGCCAGGGACCCCCAGAGGGGGCCTGGTGTAAAAGCTGGCATTGGCTCGGCTGTCTTGCCTGCAAGCCCCCCTAGGCTCGCTCGGCTCGCAGTGACCACAGCCTCCTGTGTGCGGGGACAGCCTCATGCCCCACCCCTGTGTCACCTCGTCCCCACAGGGCACTCCCATTGCACAGTGCTGCTCTGAGAGTCATTTACCTGCTGGAGGCAGATGACATTATGCTCATTTCCCAGAGGAAACTCAGACTCGGAAACCTAGATGCCTTGTCTAGTGTCATCACCTGTAGGTAGAAGAGTCTGGATTTGGAACCAGATCAGTTCAAGTCAAGTCCGGGACTATTCCCTCTAGACCACACTGAGCAAACCGTGAAGAATGCTATTCACCACTTATAGAGTGCTTTTTGGTTCTCAAAATTTGCCACCTAGTGTCCCCCTTTGTAAAATGTTTCCCTATACACACAATAATAGCATAATATGAGCTGTTCTGGGTGAACGTGGGGGCACAGAAGAATCAGCTAAACTCCCCGGAGGAGTTGGAAAGGCTTCCTGGTGGAGGTGATGGTGGAGTTGGGTCTTGAAGGCTGAGCAGGGCCTTCCCCACGTGGAGGTAAGGAGGTGGGTGCTCCTGGCATAGACAGGAGCGTGTTGTGGTTGGCAAGGTTGCCTCCTGGCATAGGGGCTGGAAGACGGGAGAAGAAGGTTGGGGCCAAGACTGTTTGGGTTTGAAAGCCATAGGGAGCAGTTAGACTTTCTGCAGCTGGGAGGCGCCCCCCTGCAGGGTGGCAGTGCAGGGGGCTCTCGGACACGTCCTCAGCCACACCGTGTGATTCAATGGCCATGAGCTGTGGGCCAGTACAACAGAAGAATTCTAAATTTTGAATAATTTTAATTAAAATGTAAAAACTAATCCTCAGTTCTAGGATCAGCAAACTTTTAAGAATATTTGGAATAATTCTGCCAAGTGACTCGGTTTGGGCATTTCAACTATACATTTTATGCAATTAAATACAGAACAAGGATTCCTGATAAAAATTCGGAGTCTGAACTGAGATGCACCCTAAGTCTGAGATACACACTGGATTCTGAAGCTGAAGAAAGTTCACTGGTACTTGTTTTGTATCAATTACATGTTGCAATGATACTGTTTTGGATATACAGAGTTAAATCAAAACTATGAAAATTAACGTCCCTGTTTGTTTTCCCTTTTTTCTTCTTTATTTTATTTTATTTTTTCCCCATCACCATTTATCCCTCCATATCTTCTTCTACTTCCACCCACTCCACTTCATTTTTCCTTTGTAAAATCATGGCTGCTAGAACATGCACGATTGCCTGGGTGATTGTATAATGGGCCGTGTTTTGTTTCTGTGGGAAAGTGCTCGTCTGAAGTCCGGTGCGCTCTGTGGCACCCGCCCTCCGACAGCCCCTCCAGTGACTGATGCTGGAGGGGAGGCTCCCTGCGTCCCGCAGTTCTGCGGTAGGAAGATCCCGAGGGTGCCAGTGGAGGCTGGAGAGAGGGTGTGGGAGGCAGCCGGGCGGGGAAAGGGCCTGACTCAGGCAGTGCTTGTGGGTGGGGGTGACTCACTGAGGGCTCCCCACCCACCCCTCGTCTGAGCAATTTCGTTCAGGGGCGTGGGTAGCCTCTGAGAGGCTTCAGCCCTGGCCTGGCCTCTGGACCAGGGGTCAGGCAGGAAGCTGGCATGAGTGCTGGGCACGGCCCCCACCCCTGGGGCATGGGCATTGGGCATTGCTGCGGGAGGTGGGGGTGGTGAGTGCCCCGGGAGGGCTGCTGGCCCTGCCAGAAACTGCCCTGCAGGGATTAACCCCAGGCCCACATGTGGAGACCGCAGCAATGCCCCCTGGCATGGAGAAGAGCCCAAGTTGCCACCTTGTCTTCATCCTGGGACAAGGGCCAGGAGCTAATGGGAGGAGCTTCCGAGTAGTAAGGACTGGGACCTGCTCCTCCGCCCCGTGCATGCCTGGGTCACCCGTGTGTGACTAGCTCTTTGCTCCTGTTTATGTAAAGGTTCTTTGCGGCGGGTGTACAAGTTGGGTTTTCGGGGAGGAACTGGAGAAGACAGGAGCAAGGTCTGGTTTCAGGGGAGCTGACTGTGTGTGAAGCCAAGCCCTCCCGGCCAGTACCCACGCTGCGAACCCCACAGCCTCTGGGCGGCGGCGCGGGGCAGGCCCCCCCAGCCTACCTTCACGATGTCCTCGTTAATGTTCTTGGGGTCTCGGTTCACCAGGTCGATCTCCTTGCAGTGAATGTCCTTGACGATCTGGGCTTCCAGGTCCGTGTGCTCTTCGGCCATCATCGTGGAGCCGGGGGACCCGGGGAGGGAAAGGCTTGGGGCAGGGACACTAGTTCAGTGTCCTCAGACTTGTGCCCCTGCCGGCTAAATAGGCCCCACCCAGCATGCCAGATGACAGCTGTCCCACATAACTCCAGCCTGCCTCTCTCTAAAGCCTCCGTGGCTGGCCTCCAAGCTAAAATTAAGACCAGCACTCTGCTGGGTGGCCCGGCGCTCCTTAAAGGGGGCTGCGGGCGGGCACTGGCATCCCCACGGCCACTGGCTGGCAGCTGCGCCGCTGGTGGTGTGACGTCCTGGAATGTGCCCCACCGTGTCAGCCTTGGAGCTCCTGGGGTGGGGGTGGGGTGGGGCCCTGGCTCTGCCTCCTGCTGCTGCGAGAGGTGGACATACCTCCCTGCTCTGGGCCACCATACCCCCACCTGTAAAATGGGGCCCTAATGATAATAATGGGGGCTCTGCTTACCCTTGTGGGGAGGAGGAGACCAGCTCACGTGTGGGGAAGGGCTTCACAAGAGAACTGGAGTGCTGTCTGGGGGGATTCGTGTGAGAGTAGTTTGTACCTGACCCTGCTCTTTGGTAGCCTAGAGCAGGGCTGAGCTTTTCCTACATGTGGGTTTCCCTCTGAACATGCATGGGTGGGGGTGGGCGCTGGGGGTGAGACAGGGAAGGAGACTGCTGATGCCCACCCGCCTCTGTCTTCTTGACGCCTCGTGGAGAGAATGTGAATCCATGTTTACGCTGCCCTTCGTCCTGCCCCTAGTGAAAGCTCCCAGGGTACTCATGGACCACGGCGCCACTGGGGTGCACCTGTCTTAGGTGCCTGCCCAGTTTTTCTGGTCCTCTTCCAGTTCAGCTACCACTCGAAGCCTCCACAGCATGAAGAATGAAGACTCCGTGTCCCCAGGGCCAAGGTCTCTGCATCCATTCATCTGTCCACCTACTCATTCACTCAGGATCTGCTAACAGCGGGTCTAAGCAGGCTCTGTCCCTTCCTTGAGGAACTCATAGTCTAAGGGAACAGCCTGATCAAAAACAAGTAATTTTAACACAGTGTGCTACAGATCAGAGGTATTTTACAAAGAACTTGCCTTCAAAGTCCATGGGGGGCAAGGGCTTACTCTGAGAGCATCAGGGAAGGCTTCCTGGAGGAGAATTAGGTGTGAAGAACAAGCATAGAACATAGAACATTTCACATAGGAAGACCATAGACATCAGGTGACTGGTGTGAACCAGAGAGCTGAGAAGTGTGCGGTGGCTGGGCGCATGGGCTGTGGGGCAGGGCAGGATGCGGCTCTGCTGGGCCTGGGTGTGAAGGGTCCTGAATGTCACACTAGAGAGTGGATTTTATCCAGAGGGGCTGGGAAGCCACTGAAGACTTCCGAACAGCAGCGGGTCTTTAACAGATCAGTGTGTGAGGAACATCACTGGTGACTGGAACTTTTATGGTGGCCACGTGATGTCATTCGGCACCCAGACCTCCATCTTTCTGTCCCGCTATTCTCAAAGGCTCCTCATAGGCACGTGGTAACTGCTGCCTTCCAGCCATCAACTCTGAGTCTGGATGAGGATGAAGGAAAGGCTGGGGGAAGGAAAAGGCACCTGCCAGCTGAGTCGGCTCCAACAGAAAGCTTCTCCAGAAGTCCCACTTGACAACTTCCATTCATTTCTCTTTGGTCAGCCCTCCTGGCACGGAGGCCAGAAATGTAGATTTGTAGCTGAGCATGTTGTCAGTCCCCACGGTGTCAATGATAAATGCTTGGCAACTAGAAAACTGTTGCTAAATCTCTTAGGAATTGCCTGTTATTTTTGTTTTGTTTTGATCCCCCTGTCCGGTCCCCCAGGTCCTAGGGACATGTATGTACCTCCTCCTGCACAGCGACTGGGACAAAGAAAGAATGCCGTTGCTCGTGTTCTAGCTGTATGCACTTCCTCTTGCTGCTGCAACGAATGAAAACTTGTAAAATACCAGGACATGGCTGTCGTACACCGCTGGGTTCAGAAGCCCTGATGCCCTGGTGTCCGTAGACCAGCAGAATCCACTCCCTGACTTTCTAGCTCCAGAGGCCACGTGTTTGCTTGTTTCGTGGCCCCTGCCTCTGTCTGCAGAGCGCATCCCTCAACCTCTGCTGCACCTCAGCGCTGTGTTCCAGGCATCGCTCCTCTGCCCTCCCAGTGACCCCCAAGCCCACCCTCCCGGTCTCCGGGGAGCTTTTGCTTTCTGCCGGCGTATGAGCACCTGGTTCCTTTCGAGCCCACAGCCTCTGGCTCTGTGGGAGTTCTGGGGCCCACTGGCCAGGGCAGTCTGTCTGGACAGTAAAGACACGGCTGCCCCCAGCTGAGCGGAGCCTACTGGGCAGCCGAATGCATCCAGCCCCCAGACTCTCCTTTCCTCCCTGTCTTGTCACATGAATGCTGTTTTTGCAGACAAAAAGCAGATTTGGGACTTGGCATAAGGAGGGACTTACCAACAGCCAGAGCTCTCGGAGAGTAGGAAAGGGTAGGAAACCGAGGCAGCTCGCTGGAGAAGGAAGGGTCCTGCTGGTCCTACGAGCATGGGCACCTGAGTCAGACTGACCTGAGCGTGTCTACCATTCATGAGATGGGTGAGCTGGAACCTGGGTTTTCTGACCTGCAACACAGGAATGATACTAATAGGATGACGTGAGGACAAGGCCAGGGTCGCAAGTTTAAATGCCCTTATAGGAAGCGAATGTAGTAGGCCAGATGGACAAAACACGGGGCCTTGGTAGTCACCTCTTTTTTCTTAGACCTGAAGAGAAGAAACACTCCCCTTTCAGCTGTAGGAAAACTGAAGGGCAAACATGAATGATGGTAGCAAATGATGCTCAGTCTTAGTGGGGAAGACAATAAGGAGTGGTGAGGACTATGGAAAACTGGAGAGCATGTGCCCTAAAGGCTCAGAGAGAAGCTGGGTGTTCAAGCTTGGGGATGCAGCTGGAGGCTCTGCCTGTGAGGAGGGGCTGAGCAGGCTGTGGAGAATCTCAGTGCCCAGGCCCCACTCCAGGCCAAGTGTGGCGCTGTCTCCAGGTTAGAACCTGGTATCAGTAATTCCTAAAGCTTCTCCTCTCAGAGAGTCCCAGCCTTAGAACCGCAGCCTAGCAGTGGGAATGAGGAGGCCAGGGCCTTGGTGCCCCCTGCGGCCAGGGAGACAGACCGAGGGAGAGAAGGGATTCCTGGTGGGGATTTGGGGGTGAGTACCATCTGCTATGCAGTGTGGCTCCTCCCTGGGACCCCTCTTCATCTTCATAAAGCTTCACGTGTCCCAGCGAGCCTGCTGTCATGGGGAGGGAGGGCCGAGCTCATAAACGACGGGCTGAAGCAGCTACGAGGAGTAAGAGCGGCAGCTGACTTCCTGAGAGCAAAAGGCCAATCTTCTGGTGAAACTGCTTCGTTGTTGTTGTTTTGGGGAAAACAGCACATCCTTTTCAGAACGCGGACAGGAAGAGTGACGAGATCTGCGTTTACAACGGGAACGAAGCCGGACAGACCGGAGATTAGGAGGATCGCCTTTGGCAGCTACCGAGGAGGCTGGTGTCAGGATCAGAAGTGCAGGGCTGGCGGCTGAGGGGCTGGAAGGAAATGAAAAGTAAAATGAAATAAATTAAATTAAATTAAATGGAACCCCAGCTCAAAGGAGACAAAGATAATAGGACGCGTAGGAAATCACTGTCATAAGTTTAATAGAATTTTAGAAGAGAAGAATCCTTGGTCAGCCCAGGAAGAAACATTAGGAGACCTTCAATAGTGTCATTAAACGGAGGCAGCAAAGGGGACAGCTCCTGAGGTCACACTTAGCTGACGGACTTGGTGCCTCTGCCCGGTACCTCAAAGCCATTCTTACTGAAGCAGAATGTTTGTGGTTTGCAGCTGGTCTTTATTTTGTTCAGGTGTCTGGGAAGTCTTGGTGTTGCTCAGATTAGTGAGAGTGTCACTGTTATATTTCATTTTAATGCGCTGCAGAGCTAGCATTGAGTTGTTTTGATTTTTACCAACGGGCGTATTTATCTCTGCTGTTGGAGTGCCTTCGTGTAGGAGGATTGCCTTTTGTTAGAGGACATGGGATACCCTTTGAACAGACCTTGGTTTTCTCCCCATTTAGTGGACCAGGCAGAGAGGGGTCCAGCTGGTGGGCTCCCTGGAGCTGAGGAAGCTGGAGAAGGAAGGGCGAGGGTGTGGAAAGAGGCGGTGTGATTCTGTGGTTTCTAATAACAAATAGGTGTTTGGTCTCTGTCCCCGTTCCTGGCAGTCCCGCACCCCCAGCCTCCTGGACCTTGAGTTCTGTCACCAGTGGCCAGTGACTTAGTCCCTCCTGCCTATGTAATGAAGCCTCCATACAAACCCAGAAGGACAAAGACCCGAGAGCGTCGTGTTGGTGGACATGTGGAGAGTCAGGGAATGCAGGCGAACTCCGCTCCCCCTGCGCGTGCTCTGTGCACTGTTTCCATCGGCTGCTCCCGGGTCAGATCCTCCGATGCTAAAGTGGTGACCTGGTAGGAGCGCTGCTTCTCTGAGTGCTGTGAGCTGCTCTAGCAGAGGGCGGAGTAGGGACCTCCGATCTACAGCCAGTTGGTCCGAAGCCCAGGTGATAACCTGGATTTGCCATCGGCATCTGAAATGTGTGTGCGGAGGGACAGTCTTGTGGGACTGAGCCTTACTCACCCTGTGGGATCTGAGGCTAACTCCAGGTAGCTAAGTTGAAGTGTAGGGCACCCAGCTGGTGTCGCAGAATTGCTTGGCGGTGTGGGGAAAAACACAGCGGAGGCAGGTACGGGAGTGAACGGCTCTAGCCCCTTCAGGGATCAACAGAGACTTTGGAAGGAAGCCGATGCAGGGGACATGGGTCTGAACTGGGAATACGCGGTTCCTTTGAATTTAGCTTTTCGGAGACTAGAGCCTGGTGCCTAACAGGAGCTCTCCAGATATCTGTTGAGTGAATCAATTACCCCGCACAAAGTGGAGGTGATGCCACTCGACTCGTGTCTGGGAAGAGAAGAGGAGTAGAAACTCTCAGTCTGAAAATTCTGTGAGTGGAGAAGGATAGAGGAAAGTTGTGCTTTGTTACGCGTGTCCCCGCGAGCTGTGCAGGTCTGGGTCCCTGGCACCTCTGGGCTTGCTTTGCATGAGCACACGGCAGGGATGAGAACGCGCCTCCTGCTCCAGTCCGGCTGAGTCTGCACCAGGAGGGAGGCAGCCGACAGCATCTGCCTGCTCTCGGCTTCTGGAAGCAATTAGGAGTGGTTGTTGTGCACAGGGGTGACTCATGTCACAGCTGAGTCAAGAAGGACGGCAGCTTTCAGCTGGACCCCGAGTGCTTTTGAACGGAGTTGAAAGCCATTGTACGTCTATTAACACAGGACATCTTGAGATGTGTGTTTTTGAGAAGATATCAGTTTGGCTGTGTACATTCAAATTCATCCCGGCTCTGCCACATACCCAGTGTGACTTTGGGCAAGTGACTTAATCTCCCCGTGTCACAGTTTCCCTCTCTGGAAAGGGATGATGAATTTTGCTCCTAGGATTGAGTGAGTGGACACAGGAATCAGTGCAATTTCCTGAGTTTGCCACCCTCGCCTGTGCAGTCAGGCAGCCAAACTGTAGCTGTTCTCATGCTAGGTCTCTGAGGTTCCTTCCAGCTGATTCATTAACACCTCCACATACAGGCACATCCTCCAAAAACCTGGTCTCCTGCCCTGGCCAGTGTGTGGCTCTGTGGTTAGAGCATTGGCCCACGTACCGAAGGTGCTAAAGTTTTCCCTCAGCCACAGGGTTGTGCTGAGAGAGAACAGGACCTGTGGTTTGCAACTGAAGATGGTCTTTTGATGGAGAGTGCAGAGATGCTACACGGGCATTCTGGGGCTAATTTTGCAAAGGGGGTTGGAGGGTCCTCACTTGGAGTGTGAAATAGGAGACCCTGGGTCTGATCACGTGGGCAGCCTCTTGACTTCCCCCTTAATGAATCTGACCACCACGAGGGTGGCATCCTAGGGTATACTTTGGGGTACAACTGGGAGGGAAGGTGCTGGGGAGAGGTTGTGGTGGGTGGAAGCAGCCAGCAAACACTGATTGACAAGAAGTGGTATATAAATACCCCAGCTCCCTCACCCTGTGGAGTAGGGGGAAGAGTAGACCAGGAGGAGTGTGTCAACACTGCCTCCCAGAGGTCCCCAGCAGGATCACATGCCGATCACCCCCAGTGGCAGCTGGCTTGATGACAGGCCCTCTATTTGCACCTGTTTTTGTTACACAATCCCCCCACTCCCCCACTGGCTCTTCTTGCATCTGCCACATAAGCTCCTTGTGCTGAAATCCTTGTCTCAGGATCTTCTTTTGGGGAACCCGAACTGAACACAACTACCTGGCATCTGGTAGCCAGAGGCGGGGATGCTGCAGAACACCCTACAATGCACAGGACAGCCCCCTACCCCCAACAAAGGACGATCCAGCTTGATAGTCAGTGGTGCCAAGGGTGAGAAGCCCTGTTTCAGACGATGGCAGCTGGTCACCCTGGCATGATTATTTGGCAGAAGGGAGTCCCAGCCCCCAGAACAGACCTCCAGACCAGACACAGCCCTGCAGACACACCTGACAGCACATTGCAAGGCAGCTGGGAACTGAGGAGACCAGTTTCTTTTTGTTAATCTTCACCTGAGGATATTTTTTTCCATTGATTTTTTTGGTAGAGAGTGGAAGGGAGGGAGGGGAAGGGGGAGTAGAGAGAGAGAGAGAGAGAGAGAGAGAGAGATGTGTGTGAGAGAGAGAAACATTGATGTGAGAGAGAAAGAAAGAGAGATAGAGAGAGAAACATTGATCTGAGAGAGACATATCAATTAATTGCCTCTTGCATGGGCCTTGACTGGGTTGGGGATTGAAACTGCAACCCAGGTACATGCCCGTGACCTGGAACTGAGCCCGATACCCTTCGGTACGTGGGCCAATGCTCTAACCACAGAGCCACACACTGGCCAGGGCAGGAGACCAGATTTTTGGAGGATGTGCCTGTATGTGGAGGTGTTAATGAATCAGCTGGAAGGAACCTCAGAGACCTAGCATGAGAACAGCTACAGTTTGGCTGCCTGACTGCACAGGCGAGGGTGGCAAACTCAGGAAATTGCAAGATATGGAAAGAAAACAGTGTTCTTGTCCTGAGTGGACAAAGAGAAATGTTATTAGAGAAGCCACAGCTGTAATGCCCCCCTCCCAGATGCTCCCACCCAGGAGCCCCACCATCTGCATGTTCACAGATCTGGAGCCCAGGTGGCCGTGAAGGTGAACCTGGCCACCGGGCCAGGCATGCAGGATGCAGGCAGCGCTGGGGGCAGGGGAGGAGGCCAAGGGTGCTGGTTTGTGCAGGAGCTAGGCTGGCTGGGTGCATTCGGAGCTGGCTTTGTTTTCTCCCCCACTGGTACCTTCAGATGGCTCTGCCTAGTCCCCCCCTCACCCCCTGCTGTTGCCATCCCAGCAGAGCCTCCAGGCTTTGGTTTTCTTTGGACAGTTAGCCTGCTGGGGTGCTGGGCACCTGTGTGGGTGGTGGGTCCTGGGGGTGCCCATGTGTAACATTTCCTGAACTGAGCCATCTTAACCAGAGTTTCTTAAACCCCTAGGCACAGGGAATCACCCGAGGGCTTGTCAAACGTGGACTCTGCCCAGCTGGTCTGGGGTGGGGCTGAGACTGCGTTTCAGGTGAAGTGCATGCCCGGCTAGTACTGTCTGTAACTGTCCCTTCTGGGTGGAGAGACGGCAGACCCCTAATGACGTTCTCTCCGAGAGTGCCTGTGGGGACCACTGCCCCGGTCTCCCTAGCTGCGCTCTGTCCTGCCCCGGCGCAGCTCCAAGGTCCCTCACTCTGGCAGGCAGCCCTCCAGAGTCCCCCGGTGCCTGGGGACATGCAGGCATCCTGGGTGTCTCAGCGTGGCTACCATAGCAGAATGCCGCGGACGGGTGGCTTAACCAACATTGATTTCTCATAGCTCTGGAAGCCGGGAAGTCCCAAGTCAAGGTGCGGGCGGATGAGGTTTCAGGCGCCGGCCCTCGTTCTGCCTTGCAGACAGCTGCCTTTTCGCCGGGTCCCCCATGTCCGAGGACAGTGAGCTCTCTGTTGTCTCTTTTGATAAGGACATTGATCCCATCAGATCAGGGCCCACCTCTATGACCTTGTTACCTTTACTACTTGCTCCGGATAGTCACACTGGGGGCCAGGGCTAGAGATTTGGGGCGGCCTCCCTTCGGTGGGAGCGCCGGGCGCACCTGCGTGCAGCGGCTCTCCTTGCTCCGCCATCGCTCTGCTCCCATCAGCTGCTTCCTCAGGCTTCTGGGAGGGCCAGCCCCAGGCCTGTCCTTGCACACCCCAAACTCCTGGGACCCCCTAACTCCTGGGACTCCTTTCAGGCGCTATCAGAAACTCCACTAATGCAGCTCAGCAGAGATCCAGCCAGGGAGGGTTCACCTGTCAGCCGCAAGCCCCCCAGACTACCCAGTGCTTCTCCTGTGCTGCCCCCCACTTGGCTTGGGGTGACAGGTGAACCCCTCTTCACTCACCCATGGGGAAATGCCATGGTACCTGCACCTACAACAAATTCCCTCCAAATATCCCCCCCTCCCTTTACATAACTAATGGTGGATGATGGGTTTGACAATTAAATATCCTACTTGGTCACCTTTTAAATAAACGAAACACTTATGTAGCATGTGCTAAATGCTAGAGCTTGTTCTAGGTGCTCAATTCTTACAAGGAATCCGGTCAGATAGAAATGATTATTAGCCTCATTTTACAGATGAAGAAATCGAGGCACAGAGAGGTTAGTTAACCTACCAGAAGTCACGCAGTTGGTATGCGGCAGAGCCAGGATCCGGTTGGCAGCAGTCAGGGCCTGCACCGCGGCTCTCTGTGGCCTCGAGGCGAGGGTGTCAGTGTGGGCAGCTCGCTCACGAGGAAGGAAGTGCCTTTGCTGAGTTTGCACAGCCCTTAGGGGGCAGAGCCTAGAACCCGCTTGGGGGCTTGTGACTCCGAGTCTAGTGCCTTCTCCTGGGGGAATAGCTCTTCTCCTGCCATTTGGGCTTTTGAAAACTTTCAAGCACAGAGACATCCAGAGCCACTCTCACACGGACTGCAGATGCTTCGGGGCGTCCTGGTGGGCTTCCGGAGCTGGCCCTCAGCCCTCACCACGCCCTTGGAGTCCTGGAACCAGGACCTGCAGGGGCGTCTGACGGCTTCTCGGGAGCACCTGCCAGCGAGCATTTTCCGAGCACGTAGGCCACCTGAGTCCCCATCTTTCCTGCATCCCCATCTTTCCTGCGTCCCCTGCTGCCTCCCCCCCCCAAATTTACACCACTGATGCTCACACTGCTTTGACACTGGGCGTGGGGACTCTGGGTCCCCAGACTCACACAGCCCACAGGCAGCTCGGCCCGCTGGCCATGATCAGTGCCCCGCTCATCATGGCAGCACCAGCCGGCTAACAACTAGGATGAAAACCCCAATTCACCGGCTGTTTATTCGGCTCCCTGCTTCTTCACTCTGTTGACCATTTTATTTATTATTTATTAAAAATTTTTTCCTTTAATTTTTAGAGAGAGAGGAAGGGAGAGGGAGAGAGAGATAGAAACATCGATGAGAGAGAACATTGATTGGTTGCCTCCTGCATGCCCCCCACTGGGGATCAGGCCCACAACCTGGGCATGTGCCCCGACCAGGAATCAAACCGGCGACCTTTTGGTGCCTGGGTCGACGCTCAACTACTGAGCCACACCGGCTGGGCTCTGTTGACCATTTTAAATGTGAAGGAGACAGGCCATTGCCAATTAAAACCCACTAACATGTTAGCTCATGGCCGTCTAAAGGTTTTCTTTACCAGCACCTGGTAGATGCTCTGTAAATATTTGTTGAGCTTATGGGTAAATCAGCTTTCTGAGGACACTTTACCAGAGGATTCTGGAAGGTGCTGAAGCCGTCCCTGAAGGAGTTCATCTCCCGTGAGGAACCTCCGGCGTCCCCCACTAGCCATGGTGGTTTGGGTACTGGCCCAGGCCCGCAGCCTTACCTCCCGGTGCCCAGAGGGCAGTGCAGCCATCGGATGAGGTCATCTCATTCATCCCATGTCCATAAATGCATGGCAACAATATTGTGCCCGTGCATGAGAGATGCCACAAAGACTGCCATTCATTCCCCCGGTTTCTGTGTCAGATGGCTCTGCCCACAGGAGCTCCATGCGTCCTCAGTCCCTTGGTGCCACAGCCTTGGACATCCAAAGCCTGTCCCACTAATTGCAGGTGGCTGGAGTCCCAGATTGCCAGCCTGTGCATCTGCCCATTGTTGGCTGTGTGTCCCACCCCCATTCCCACACAAAATCCGATCACTCACACTCTCAACTTCCACGCTCCAAACCGCTAACACTGGGCGCCCGCAGTTCTACTGGCTGTGATAGAAGTTGGTGCTGGAGGTCAGAGAGGTTCCTCCCCACAGCCCCACCTTCCTCCCCTCTGTTCCGTCTTCCCCCATCTCACTGCCCTCCTGGGAGCACAGGGATGCATCTTCTCCTGGTTTTCATGCAGACCATGTCTCCCTTCTGTCCCAAACACTCATCAAGACTTCTGGACCAGTGGTCATCAAAGTGTGGTCCTCAGGCCAGCTGCGTGATGTCCCATGGAAGCTTGTCAGACATGCAGTCTTGGGCCCTCCTGAGACCTACTGACTTGGAAATGAGGACAGGCCAGTGGCCCCCGGTGGTTATCACGCTCAAGTTTGGAAACCTCAGGTCCAGATAACCAGTGTTCTTTCCCTTGGTAAGTTTCTGGTGTATCCAGATGTCTTCTCCTTGCTGTGAAAGTTTCCAGGAGAATTGGGCTTGTGGGGAGGAACTCAGCTCCTGCCAGTAACCTCCTGACTTAGCAACAGATGTGGGCTTCTGAGTCCACTGTGCAACCCGAGGGAGGGTGGTTTACCTCTCTGGGCCTCACTTTCCTTCTCAAATGATATTCTCTACTCTACCTTCTTCCACAATTCTTGTGAGTCTCAGAGGAGACCAAAGATCTGGAGATCCAAACTGGCCAGGGCTCTTCTGAGCTCCGTTTAGTCCTGCACCCCTGAAAGTAAAAATGCTCCGTAATTGTAACTCTCGTCTCTCTGCATTTTCATTTCTGCACCAGGCATATTAACAACATTCTCTAAGTTGTTACATGGTCCTCACAAGTGTCATTTTACATGACTCAAAAACATTCCACCGGGAGGGCATAGTGTAACTTGTGGAACTCTTTCCATACTGTGGATTTTAAGATTGTTTTTAAACTTTTTTGGTGTGCCATTAAATTATCACTTCAGTGCCCACATCATTGGCATTGGGCTTTCAGTCTCCTTTAGAAAAAATTCTGTGGAGTGTGATCATTGAATCATACGGTAGCTATAATTTTATGACTCGAGAAACACTTTCAGATTATTTTCCAAAATACTCTGTCACTAGCAATATTTGAACTTACCAGTTTTCCTGCAACTTTGCCATCACTGGGCTTTGTCATTATTTATTATTTCTGCTAATTTAATAGATATCATGTTGGCACATCACAGTTTCTACTCACATTTCTTTGGTAATTGGTGATGCCAAGCATTTTTTCCCTATGCTTTGATGTTTCTTTTCTCTCCTGGGGGAATTTTCTCCTCATGTCTTTCCCCCGTTTTAATGATCTGTATCAGCTTTTTATGTAGATACTAACTCTCGGATATGTTTGCTTGTTTATGTGTGGTTAATGGTTTTTTCTCCCAGCACAAGCTGGTTTCCAAACCTAGGGCTATGGTGGCATAACTCTGTGGACCTCTCCCTGGTGATGCTGATGGACTCCTGGTGCTGCCAGAGGCTTGGCACTTGGAATCCTGGAGTTTAATTTGCAGTGAAATGAATTGGCTTTGGATTCAGTCTGAAGACTCGGCAGGAGTGGACTTCTGAGCTCTTGCTCTCTGAAGTCCGGTGCCAAATGACTGATTGGCTTTCTCTGTCCCTTGCCTAGTTTTCCTCCTTTCCTCTTAGTTCATCCAACTCTTTTTTTCGCCCTCTTTATTGATTTTACAGAGAGAGGAAGGGGGAGAGAGAGAGAGAAACATCAATGAGAAAACATCGATTGGCCGCCTCCTGTATGCCCCCCACTGGGGACTGGGCCCACAACCTGGGCATGTGTCCTGACTGGGAATCGAACCAGCAGCCTCTTGATGTATGAGTCAGTGCTCATCCACTGAGCCACACCGGCCAGATAGATCGTCCAACTCTTTATTATTTATTTATTTTGCTAATCCTCACCTGAGGATATTTTTTTCCATTGAATTTTTAAAGAGCAGAAGAGAGAGAGGGAAGGGGAATAGAGAGAGAGAGAGAGAGAGAGAGAGAGAGAGAGAGAGAATCAATGTGTCTCTCTCACATTGATTGGTTCCTGGGGTCGGGAATACAATCTACAACCCAGGTGCATGCCCTTGATCAGAAATCAAACCCGTGACCCTTTGGTGCGTGGGCTGATGGTCTAACCATGGAGCCACACTGTCCAGGGCTCATCTACCCTTTAGCTGAAGAGGAACTCAGATAGGAACCACTCAGGTAGACAGTGAGCTTTGCTGCTGCCATCAGTCATTGCAAAAAATGCCCCAGTCCTCTGATTCCCTTTGAGACCTGTAAGACACTCCTATTACTTCCCAAGGTAGCCTCTTCATTTCCTGGGCCCTGGGGAAGGCCAGCTCTGTCTATCTGTCTGGCCAAGGAACCCACAGAGTAAGACAAACAACCCCAGGTCTGTGCCTCTCGTAGCTTCATGATGTCCTCTTCCAGCAGTACTAGATCACATGGGCCCCTCCCTCCTTCATGAGGCAGTGCTCGAGAGGAAGGAGCACTGGACTTGGAGTCTGTAGCCTGGTCCGACCTGTCCTTAACAGCTATGTAACTCAGAGGTCACTGATGACCTCTCTGGATCTCCGCTGCCTCACATCAAGAGTTTGAATTCTTATACACCAATGATGAACTCACAGAAAGAGAAACTAAAAAAAAAATCTCATTTACCATTGAGGCAAAAAAATTATGATACCTTGAAATAAACTTAACCAAAGAAGTAAAGGACCTGTTTGTAGAAAACTACAGGATATTGAAAAAAGAAAGAGAGGAAGATATAAGAAAGTGAAAGCACATACCTTGTTCATGGATTGGAAGAATTAACATCATTAAAATGTCCATATTACCCAAAGCAATCAATAGATTCAATTCAATCCCCATCAAAATACCAACAACATATTTCACAGAACTAGAACAAATACTTCAAAAGTTCATATGGAACCAAAAAAGACCTCGAATAGCCACAGTGATCTTGAAAAAGAAGGACAAAGTAGATGGGATCACAATACCGGATATCAGGTTATACTACAAAGCTACTGTAATCAAAACAGCCTGGTACTGGCACAAGAACAGGTAGATAGACCAGTGGAACAGAACAGAGAACCCTGAAATTGACCCAAGACTTTATGCTCAATTAATATTTGAAAAAGGTGGCAAGAGCATACAATGGAGTAAAAGACAGCCTCTTTAATTAATGGTGTTGGGAAAATTGGACAGCTACATGCAAAAAAAAAAAAAAAATGAAACTAGACCATCAACTTAACACTATATGCAAGAATAAACTCAAAATGAATAAAAGACTTAAATGTGACCCGTGAATCCATAAAAATCCTAGAAGAAAATGTAGGCAACAAAATTTCGGACATCTTATGCAGCAGAATTTTTACTGATACATCACCTAAGGCAACAGAAACAAAGGAAAAAATGAACACATGGGCCTACATTAAACTAAAAAGCTTCTGCACAGCAAAAGAAACAACCATCAAAATGGAAAGGGAACCCACTGTATGGGAGAACATAAGTGCCAATGATACATCAGATAGGGGTTAATTTCCAATATATATAGAGTGCTCATACAGCTCAACAAAAGGAAGACAAAGAACCTAATTAAAAAATGGGCAGAGGAACTAGACACCTCTCCAAACAGGACATACAAATGGCTAAGAGACATGTGAAGAAATGCTCAACATCACTAATCATCAGAGAGATGCAAATTAAAACAACAATGAGGTATCACCTCACACCTGTCAGAATAGCCGCCATCAACAAATCATCAAACAACAAGTGTTGGCGAGGGTGTGGAGAAAAGGGGACTCTACTACACTGCTGGAGGGAATGCAGACTGGTGCAGCCACTATGAAAAACACTATGGTGTTACCTCAAAAAATTAAAAATTGAATTTCCATTTGACCCAGTGATCCCACTTCTAGGAATATACCCGAAGAAGCCTGAAACACCAATCAGAAAGAATATATGTACCCCCATGTTCATAGCAGCACTATTTACAATAACTAAGATCTGGAAACAGCCCACATGTCCATCAGTAGACGAATGGATAAAAAAGCAGTGGTACATATCCACAATGGAGTACTATGCAGCTGTAAGAAAGAAAGATCTTTTATCCTTTGAGATGACATGGAGGAACCTGGAGAGTATTATCCTAAGGGAAACAAGCCAAGCAGAGAAAGACAAATACATGATTTCATTTATTTGTGGTATATAATGAACATAACAGTTTGAGGAACAGGGTAGATCCAGAGACGTGGAAGTAGGGTATAGACTGATAACCCTCAGAAGAGGGATTTGGAAGGAGTGAAGAGATAAACCACAGAACTTATATGCATGTACACATAACTGATGGGCATAGACAACAAAGCTGGGGACAGGGTGGAGGATAGGGAGGAGGGTGTCAATGGGGAAAAAAGGAGAAACATCTGTAACAAAAATAAACAAACAAACAAACAAAAAGAGTTTGGATTGTAACCCAAAGTCATCAAATCTTCAAGCTGGAAGGATTTCCATGCGTTATCCTTTCAAAATCACACAGCAGCCCTCTGAAGGTGGTTCAATTGATTAGCCCCTTTTTCAGTGGAGGTGACTCGGTTTAAGAGAGGTTAAGATGGGAGTGTTGCCCTGGCCGGTGTGGCTCAGTTGTTAGAACATTGACCTGTGCACTGAATGGTCACGGGTTGATTCCTGGTCAAGGGAATGTGCCTGGGTTGCAGGTTTGATCCCCAGCCTCGGTCAAAGTGCATGGGGGAGGCAACCAATTGATGTTTCTTTCTCACATCCATGTTTCTCTCTCTCTCTCTCTTCACCTCCCTTGTGCCCTTCCATTCTCTCAATGGAAAAAATATTCTTTGTGTGAAGATTAGCAACAATAACAAAAAAGATGGGAGTATCAGCAAATCCACTGAACGTTGGCTCTGCCTTCCATTCGAGGCGACTCCTTTCCCCAGCACGCCCCGCTATGCATACAGCATGACCATCAGTCCTGGCCTCCTGGCAACCTCATACCCCATATCTTCAGCTTGCACATTAGTCAAGGATGTTATCAGAAGCAAGGGGACCTTGTGGGCTCACAGGCCTGGAAAGTGGGGAGTAGCTGCTAGGAACGAGGGCCCAGGGACCAGAGCAGGGGTTTGATGCCACTGGGACACTTGCTGTGTCTCACTCCCTGTCTCTCAGGTCTCTGCCAGTCTTCCAAGGGCTCCGTTTCTTACTGCTGCCAACAGGCTTTCTCCACAGACCAGGAAAGATGACTGCCCAGGTCTTAGCTTCAAGTTCTTCAGGGACTAAGAGCCCAAGGCAGGGCTCCTTTCTCCCAGCTTAAAATGGGGAACCCCAGGGGAGGGCCCGATAGGCCTGGCTCGGGACACTCTGGCTGGGTCTGAGCAATGAGCTTCTGTGATTGGCCAGGTTGCGGTCATATCCTTATTCCCAGCCTTGGGACTTGGCGTGGGTGGGACTCCCTAACTCCTTCAGCAGAGAGGAGGATTAGGAGAGGAGACAAGCAATCAATGTACCCACCACCCAGCCCTGTGCCTGTGCCATGTCCGCTGGGAGTGGCAGTGTAGATTCTAGGAAGACTTGCAGGGTGAGGCTTACTTCTGGGAAGAGATTAGTATCCTGAATCATCCGTTTATCCCAGTGGAATGAAAAATAGGGCCGTGCTCTGGGTTCTTATTAGATTCGCGTTGATCCACCCCTAGAGCCATGGAGTTTGCATCACAGTTCTATGCACTGTTCGAGGGCCTGCAAAAAGGCATCCCTGCAAAGCGTCATTGCGGCATAAGTTCCTGGTTCTCCAGAATTCTAGAATTCTGTACGCAAGAAAGTGCGTAAGAGTTCACACAGCCCACTTCCCTGCCTTCAGGCAAATGTCGTTTCCTCCTGAAATCCATCAGGACTGGAATCTTTCTGGCCTCTTTTGGAGAACATGGTGGGCAGTTCTCATTCTTCTTGGCCATTCAGAATGTGAACTTTTGGAGTATTATGCCCTTTCCACCTCACCAGCCAGAGTTCACCATCCCCACCAAAGGGTTGTTGTCCCAGCTGGGACTGAGGGAGTCCCAGAATGTGGAACTTTTTGTTTAAAAACAGGCACTGTCCCAGGCAAATCAGGATGAGTTGGTCACCCTATGCTAAAAATGCCAGCCACTCTCTTTCCAGCCTCCCTTGCAGCTAAGCTGTGGGCACATGACCTGGAATCCTCCAATCAGATGCAACCACACCTGTGATTTGGAGCGACGATGGTGGCAGTGGCCACATCCAGTTTCCAGTGGCACCAACTCTGTGACAGGGCCCCTATCCCATGCGGGAGATGTGGGGTATAGTGGGAGTGTGTGTGCTCAGTGGCAGCGGCAGTAGCACCTTCACTGACTCAGTGTTGTGACATGATTTCCAACACTGATCCTGGCTGAGCAAACCTAGTTGTCTGACCCTCCTGGAGATTCTGTGAGCTACTGAATAATCTTTTACTTTTTTCATTTTCTGCTTAAATCTGTTAATTTGGTTGCTTTCCTAGTATTTTATCAGCTCGCGTGGAAGACGTACTTCCTTTTTTTTCAGCTGAAGTCTTCTTCATTCTTTTACCTTTTACCTTTCTGGGTACCTGGAGAAAACAACTGGCTAGCATCTTCTCTAGTATAAAAAAAACCCCAAACTAAAAATTGTGTTTACAACTAAACATATTCTTTATTTTTCCCCTTTCATTGTTCAGATTATATTATTTTTTCCTCATGGGACTAAAACCTTCTTTTATCTTCAACATTTGTTTGTGCTTTGTAAATTTTACCTCAATCCTGTCATTTCCACCGGGGTTCAGAGGGTCAGGGGACCCTATTTGTGCTTCCTGTCACCACTGGGAAGTATGCCACGAGAGCTAGGAGTGACCTGCCTCCTACATTTGGACTTGAAGTCTGCATGACATGTCCCAGCTGAGGGGTTACCCTGGGCCAGGTGGTATCTCAAGGCGGTAATTATTCTTATTATTTTCAAATCTTCTGTGAGCTTGTGTCTGTTGACCACACCTCTGGAAGCATGTGTGTTCAGAAGGTCACACCTTGGCTTTGCTTCTGAGCCTCAGTTTCCCTATTGATAAAATGGGGATAAAATGCCCTCCTCACTGAGCTGCAGGGGAGGGGGGTACAAAATGCAATGGATAATAATGATTATCACTATTTTATTATGACAGCATAATTAGATTAACCATTATGATAGCAACATTCTCACTTATAATAATAGTTATTGTAGCATAACAGCTAAGAGCATGGATTCTGGGGCAGACTTCCAGGTTCAGATCCTGGCTCTGACATTTACCAGTTGCATGACTTTGAGCAAGTTTCTCAGTTTTCTTCTCTGCAAAAATGGGAATAATAATCATAGCAACAACCTCTTAGGATTGCCGGTTGCTTACATAAAGTGTATTTTATTTATTTATTAAAAACAATTTTTTTCTTTATTGATTTTAGAGAGAGAGGCAGGGAGAGGGAGAGCAGATAGAAACATCAATGAGAGAGAACATGGATTGGCTGCCTCCTACATGCCCCCCACTGGGGATCGGTCCCACAACCTGGCATGTGTCCTGACTGAGAATTGAACTGGTGACCTCTTGGTGCAATGGGTCGATGCTCAACCACTGAGCCACACCGGCTGGACCCAAGGTGTATTTTAACAGTGACTGGCGTATGCACACATGCAATTGATCTTGTCACTGTTGCCACCATCATTCTTATTCCTTTGAAGGTCCCACTCAGCCTGGAGCATGGTTGTTGCACATCATGCTTTATATCTGTCCTTGGCACATGGGACGGTGGCCTTTAGAACAAGCCCAGGGCTTTCGCTGACCCTCCCTCCGTCCTGGCTGCCAAGTGGGAGACCAGCCGGTGGGCTACTTTTCAAGCCTGCTTGTTTCCTCAGAAAAGGCCACCATTCTACACAGCTCATTCACTCTGAATTTGCTGTGACGTTGGGAGAGCAGACGTCATTGTAGCTACTTCATAGAAGGGGAAACTGAGGCCCAGAGCGACTTTCCCAAGGTCACTCAGAAGGGGGAGTGGGACGAGCCCAGGTGCTCTCCCAGGCACAGCCATTCTGCTGAAGCCCTGCCTCTGCTTCCTGAAGCCCTGCCCCTCCCCCTTCTTAAAGAGACAGCCCATCACTCGCCAGGGGACCCAGCAGGCAATGCTCACTTTTCAGAGCTACCACTCTTAGGTTCCTGTTTCTCGTACAGATGGAACTCTTATTTAGAATGAGGTCTAAAATAGGTTCCTGAGATAACACTCCATCCAAGTGCCATGCTAGAATCAAAGGTGGGGAGTCCTCCCACGCCAACGTGTGCCGAATGGAAGGGAGTCACGTGGACCGGTGAGGCTGGTGTGGCCTAGGGATGCTGAGGGAGACCATTGGACTCGGTGCGTTGTGTCTGCTTCCTCCACTCCATGCTGAAATCGTCAGGGAGTGGACGGGCACATTCTTTGCAGAGTGCCTGGTAACCAGATGTCAGGTGGTGGTCCCTGTCCCTTGCCATGGAGGTGATATAACTGCCCGGACCTCAGCCCCATCTGGACCATTCTCCGTGGAAGTCTGACCCCCTCCGCAGTTTCAGTGAGTTCCTCGGAGGGATTCTTCTGAGGTGACATTTAGTTTGGAGTTCCTGCTTCTAGAACTAACTGATAGACCATCCTGCTTTCTCTCTTGTGCATTTAATGGGCCCATACATGAAACTAATTCCTCTCCTGATTAAAATCCCGTGCAGTTTTCGAATGTGTTGGGCTTTCCTTTGTGGGGCGGGGGAAGGGAGCGGGGGAGGGGTTGGACTGCCACCTCCTGAGGTTGAATTGGGCGGGGATCTCTGCAAGGGGTGGGGGCGCCCCCTGCAGGCATTTCACAGTGTCCTACCCTTTCTACAGCCACACTTCCGGCCACCTCCTCTCCATCTCTCTCTTCCTTCCTACCTTGGCTGCACACCCTTGGGCAATTCCAAGGAATGGCAGTTTGCTGCTGCTTTTCTTCTGTCCTCATACGACCCCTCTTCTTCCCACGTCTCATCAAGATATTTTCCCAAATAAAGGTAGGTGCTCATGAGGAGCTAATGTTTTCACCCGACTTTCCATGGACAGTGTCAGCTAAGATGCCCATGGCTTCAGCCTCTGCCTCTGGGAGCCACCCTTGTGCTGACCGTCTTTGGAGGAAAGACGGCTGGGATCAGAATCTCATTTTTGCCGCTTAGTCGCCGGCGGGACAAGTCCCCTCACTTTTCTGGCCTCAGTTGTCTTACCCAGCGTTCCGCTGGCCTGTCTTGACAGAGATGGGGCGGTGTTCATGGGCACTCCTCCTCAGGATCAAAGCAGAAGTAACCCCAACAGGCACATTGGGTTGAAAATAAGCGATGTTAAAAATCACATCCAATGTTTATAAATATTACAGCTCTCCGAAAAGCTGTGTGAAGTGCAAAAAAGAATACATCTTATAAATATTGCTTGGCTCAATGGCAGCTCCAGGCTTCCTACCCGACGGAGTGATGGCCCCTTTGCTCTGCTTCAGAGCCAGGCCCCTCACACCGGCTGGTCACAGAGCAAGCATTCCGGATGACCCCGCAGGCTGGCTGGTGACCGGGCAACGGGGAGCGTTCCTCGATTTACAAGCCAGCAGGTCAGCCCTTCGCCACTGTTGGCTGTCCACCCTCACGGCAGTAACAGCTTCAAAAGCTTTCCCATGCTAACACTGGGTCACTGAGCTTGCCCACGAGGCAGGTAAAACAGGGACAAACACACACCTTCACATGATAGCTGAGGGGGTCTATAGGACTAAGAAATTCCCCTCAGTCAGGGTGCAGGTGGGTCTGGGACTGGCTGAAAAGTCAGAGGTCCTGGCTGTCTCACCATTGCCGGGGTCATGGTTGGGGTCATGGTTGTCGCTCTCGAAGCTCTCTGACCCCGAGGCCAGGGCGTGTGGTTGGAACGTCAGCTCCAGCTTTCACAAGCTCTTCCTTCTGGGCTGCCCCCGCCCATCTGGACCTCTGAACAGGACCCTGAGTATGGGGCAAGATCATGGTGTTGCAGCCAGTGGTGGGGTCTCAGGGATCCGGCCCCAGTCCTGCCTCTGCGCCACCTGACGTGTGTCCTCAGGCAGGTCATTTCCCCCATTGGCGCCTTGCGCAGCCCAGATCCAGCTCAGTCTTGTGCAAAATGAAATTGTGCTCTGGCTTGTTGGTGGCCCTCAGTGTTTGGCCTTACCGATTGCCCTGCCCCCTTCAGATGATGCCACTGTTATCATTGAACCCAAGATCGCTGTGTGTATGTGTTTTTAATTTCTAATTTTTTTGGCTGCTTTTTAATAGCTTTTTCATTTCTTTCCCCACCGTCAATGGCACTTTTCCCCACTGCCAGCCAGCTCTCTAACGTCTGCCCCTTCTGAATTCCTTATTTCTAATCGGCTGTGATCTGGGACATCAGATAACTAAACCTTGTTAAAAATCTGTCTTGGGTATGAGTCAAGGCCTGAACAAAGGCTTGGCCGCATGTGCTTGGTGATGACAGTAGCTCTGACCTTGCCAAGGTCCTTTGGCTTTTTTCTATATTCTGAGTCATGGTCCGAAAGGTGAAAGGCCCAGATTATGTGACATTTTGCCATAGTGGTTAAGTGTACAAGTGTGACTGCAAAGGGTAGAAGGAACGGCAGATGGGGTGGGTCACTGCAGGGTTCCCTGTGTTAAGGGGCGGCAAGGTGGATGGGAGCCGGGGAGCCATGGAGGCCACGCTGGCTCCCTTCCTTGTAGTATCGTATTTCATATCTGCAGACAGGTACATATCTTGACTCCATGGAGAACCACTTCAGAACCTGTCCTGACACTGGTGTAGATTGTTAAGAAGCAGTAACGACCGTAGCCAAGGTCTTAGATCATGGATGGCATCAGACAGGGTCCCACAAGATCAGTCCCAGAACTGAAGACTCAGATGACTGGAGATATTCCTAATATACATAAAAAATTTCCAGCCCTGGCCGGTTTGGCTCAGCGATTAGAGCATCGGCCTGCGGTCCAGAGAGACCTGGGTTTGGTTCCCGCTAAGGGCACGTACTTTGGTTGCAGTTTGTCCCCGGCCCTGGTTGGGTCGTGTGGGTGGCAGCCACTCGATGTGTCGCTTTTACGTCGATGTTTTTCTTTCTCTCTCTCTCTCTCTCTCTCTCTCTCTCTCTCTCTCTCTCTCCCTCCCACTCTATCTGAACAAAATATTGAAAAATGTCCTCGGGTGAGGATAAAAAAAAAAAAAAAATTTCCAAATCTAAGTAATCTAAAAGAGATCATCACAGTCATTTATAATGGCAAAAAGTCAGAAATAAGGTACAATGGAATGCTGCACAATGATAATAGAGAATTTCTAATGATGTGGGAAACTGATGATAAAGTCAGCTGAGAAAGGCAAGTGAAAAACTGTTACTGCAGGATGATCTCAAAAGTAAAAAAATTATTTGCATAGACCAAGGACAGGAAGGATGTACTCGATAATTCTAACTCTGATGACTGCAGGTGACAGTGGTTAATAGAAACTCGTGGCTCAGTCCAGATGTAACAGTAGGGAGGGGTGGGGACTGAGGCAGGTCAGAGAGAACATGCCCTCTGGAAAGGGGGCACCTCGTGTATTGCTACCACTTCAAATCTGTAAAGAAAAGCTGGAAATCATGGTATTAATGTGAAATCCTCCAGTGTTAAAATATTAGCAACTATTTTATACTTTTTATTATTTATTTTTATTTTTTTAAATATATTTTTATTGCCCTGGCCAGTTTGGCTCAGCGGTTAGAGCGTCAGCCTGCGGTCCGCAGAGACCCGGGTTCGGTTCCCGCTAAGGGCACGTACTTCGGTTGCAGTTTGTCCCCGGCCCTGGTTGGTCGTGCGGGTGGCAGCCACTCGATGTGTCCCTTCACATCGATGTTTCTCTCTCTCTCTCCCTTCCTCTCGCTCCCTCCCACTCTATCTGTACAAAAAATGGAAAAATGTCCTCGGGTGAGGATAAAAAAAAAAAAAAAAAAAAAAAAAAAAAATAGCAACTATTTTATACTTTTTATTATTTATTTTTATTTTTTTAAATATATTTTTATTCATATTTTAGAGAGAGAGCAACATGAATTGGCTGTCTCCTGCACGCCCCCTACTGGGTATTGAGCCTGAAACCCGGGCATGTGCCCTGACCTGGAATCGAATGTGAACCTCTCAGTCCATGGGAGGGCACTCAATTCACTGAAGCACAGTGACCGGACCTAATTTATACTTTTTAAAACATGGTTTTGGCCCAAAAGTTTTTTTTGGTGGTTTGGCTTTAGCCTTTGATCCACGAATCTACCACCTTTGAATGACACCAAAATGTTGACTCCATCTGAGGGGTACGTGTACTAGAAAATTGAACTTTTCTTTATCATAGCTTTGGTAATTTTCCAGTTTCATAAACCAATGCATTAAAGAAAAATAATGAATGACTGTAACCCCATGGGACTGGGGTGTGTGTGTGTGTGTGTGTGTGTGTGTGTGTGTGTTCGTGTTCATGTGTGCATGTGTGTGAATGTTGAGGGACAGGTATATGTAGAAATTCTGTGAATGGCAGAACCTTCCTGAGCTTCATTTTATAAGATGAGGACAACAATTTCTGTTCTTGCTTACCTTACAAGATTGAGACTCAAGGAAGGTGTCAAATTGAGCAGACCTTGCAAATAACAAGGTGCTGTTGGAGATGAAGGTAAAAGTAGGTGCTCAGAAAAGACTGTCGTTTGAACGTAGGGGAGAAACGGAAGGAGGAAAGTTGTTAAGTCTCTGCAGAGTATTGGGAAGCACATGGTTTTAAAAGTGTGGGTATTCAAAGCACCCTGGCTTTGCCACTCACCAGCTGTGACACCTTGGTAAGACATCGTAATTACATTGGTAACTGGCATGTCGCACATTTCATAGGTGCTAATGCTGTGTTATGTACTTTGTATGCAGTATAACTTTCTGTGCCTAATTCCTGATCAAAAAAAGGAGGGGGGATAATCATAGTCCTTATTTTGAAGTGTCCTTGTGAGGATTAACTGAGATAATCCAGGTACCAAGTGTAAGACAGGACTCAATAAACAGCAATTCCCATTTTGATCTGGGATGGGTTTCACTGCTGGTTGAACCTACTTCATTTCACCTGTTCCCACTAATTCAAGGAGACCATAGATGGTGAATATAAGTGCAGGAGATTACTTATTTGAAATAGTAATTTTCTCCTTTCCATTACTTATTCAAAATATGTAATTTTTTTTTTCTTGGTTTCCTAAAGAAATTAGAAGCTCATTCAACTCACTGAGATAGTTTACAAACGGGAAGTAAAATCTGACTCTCATTCTGTTTGTGAAAAATTGCTTCATGTGTATCCTGAGAACGAGCGAGCCCACCTGCCACTGCTTGGCACCTGCAGGATCTCTCAGAGGCTTCTTAGGGAGCAGTGTCTATGTGTTTACCCAGCAAAATTGGGTGGGTGAGCACTTCCAGGTAAATGACCTTGTCAGGTAACCAAAATGTCTTTAAATGTTCTATCTATCTATCTATCTATCTATCTATCTATCTATCTATCTATCTATCATCTATCTGTCATCTATCTATATCTATCTGCCTACCTACCTACCTATCATCTATCTATCATCTATGTATCATCTCTAGTTCAATAAATGGTTTGTGCAATTTATCCTTTTAAGATGGGGGAGTGATTAATTAATATCTACCATGACAAAGTAACTGAGTGAGCTAAAGCAGACCCACGGTGGGGGTGGGGTGATGGTGGGGAGGGGAGTGGGGTTTGGGGGTGGGATATTTAAATACCAAACTTGAGTATAGACACTTTACACATATTCTCTCTTTAACCCTCACAGCGACCATGTAAGATGAATATAGTATCTTTTTACATATAAGGAAAAGAGATCCAGAGAGGGACAATAGTTTTGCCAGGGTCACACAGCAAGCAAATGGGAAGACAAGACTCCGTGCCAGGCCTTGGTGCCAAATAAAGTTAGATTTATTTGTGGTTTGTAAATTTCAAAAACAATGATTTTGATGACATCCTCCCATGAGTTGAACCTGCCTGCCCCCCGCCTTTTGCCCCTAAGAAATCAGAGCAGGGGCTCACAGAGCCTCCTTTACAGTCCATTAGCCAGTGAGATGGGATCACAGTGTACGGGGACAAAGGATTGTTCCCAAGGATTCCTGGGACTGCTCTGCCCCCCACAGGTCACCCCTGATACCATTCGTCACCCTGAAAGAGCGATCAGCCCCTCTCCCATTGTCATGTCCCCTCTTCTTGTCTTGGGGTTCTTCATGATGGCTATGGCAGCAAGCACCCTTTTCTCCCAAATTTCTTTTCTAATAAATCTTTATTTGCAAATGTTCACAGAGTGTTTCAGTCAGAATTGAAAGCCACGATCAGGAACTCCTTTGCGTAGTTATTACCTCTGACCAAGGCCTAAGAATTCACGGGGACAGATATCTTTCATGACCTACCTAAACGTAGGACAGTTCGTACATTCTCTAAGCGGTTCTGCGTGCTGCCAGCAGCCTTGGTCTTTCACTGTGACCCAGCAAACGTTGGTGACTCGAATGCTATCCTGTCCGTTAGCGGAAACCTCTGAAACCTGAGCGTGATTTTCCCAGTCTGGGCAGTTTTCTCATTCTGAATGCCTGAGCGTTTAGATCACACATTGAAATACCGGTAGAAAAACATTCATCTTTAGGCAGGTGGTATAGTTAACACATGGCAAGAAGCTGACAAGAAATGTAAACACGAGAGCATACAAATACTTCCAAGCACTGTGAACTTTGAACTTAATTAGCCTACTTTCCCTAAATTGTAGTGGCTCCAACAGGAAAGCCAGACGGCTGTAAGTGTGGATATGATTTAAGCTAACTCACATTCTTCCCAATTCCTGACACCAATATTAGACGTATAGTTGTATTATAGCAGCAAATAGTTGTAAGGGTGAGGTCTGCACACATATACAGAATTATTATATTTAAATTCATGTAGGACAATATTTACATTTTTGAGTTACAACTTTGAAGTTAGAAGATGAAATACAGCTTAAGTTTTACAACAAAGGAGACAAAAATACACAAGACAAAAATGGAGTTGACAGTAGAAATATATCTCTCCTTGATACATGTGGAAACTGTCAGAAAGCTACATCTTCTTAATCTGATTGTCCATCTCATTAAAATATGGGTGAGTCAGGGCCATTTTCCCAGAAATTCGTTTGGCAGGATCATAGACTAGCACTTTTGAGAGCAGATCCAAGCCATTTTCATCCCAGTTTTTGGCACGGATGCTGGGCTTCCTGGTTTCCACTTGGGGGATGTGTTCTTATAGTCCTGTAAAGACTCCGCATCTGGCCACGCTTCATTGTTGGCGGTACTCAGAGCTCTGAAAATTCTGAAGAGTTGATCAGTTTCTGAATCCGCATGGAAAATTGGTTGCTTAGTTGCTAATTCCATAAATATGGTACTTATACTACAAATGTCGACTGGAGCCGAATAGCGAGCTGACCCCAGCAATGCCTCTGAGGAGCTATACCGAAGTGTTACCACCGTAACAAGTGAAGAATCCATGAACTGACCAGGAGGGATAGAATCCAGGTATTTCTTTAGATCCATGGAAAGGTATTCAGAGATGAGATATAACCTGGAATCCTGCATGAGCCCATCTTGAAGACTTGTCCAATTTTCTCTGTTTTGGTGTACTCATCCATAGTCAATCAATAGGGCAGATGTGGGCAGGTGACCCTCGGTGAAAGTGGCGATGGAGGAGGCGGCTACCATGTGGGTGTCATTCTCTCTCTAACTTCCCAGATTCAGCTTTGAAACGAAGTCTCTCCCAAATTTCGAAGGCTCATATCAATGATAAACATGGATCCATGTTTATTACAAAGAATAAGATATAATTTCTTCGGGATGAGTTATGTCTAGAAATACTGAGCAATGCCACCATATAGGCCCTCTCGACTTGGAAAACTGGAGTCGACCATAGTGTGGCAGGAACACAGGTGCTGTACTCACAGCTTCCCTGCCAGGTGCCTGGAAGGATGCTCTGCTGCTTGCTTTGGACTCGAGGATATTTTTCCATTGATTTGTTTGACAGAGTGGAAGGGAGGGAGGGAGAAAGAGAGAGAGAAACATTGGTACGAGAGAGACATATGAATTGGTTGTCTCCCGCACAACCTGGACAGGGGCCAGGGACAGAACCTGCAACCCAGGTACGTGCCCTTGACCTGGAACCGAACCTGCGACCCTTCAGTCTGTAGGCCGACGCTCTAAGCTATGAGCCAAATCAGCCAGGGCCACAACCAATTCTTTTAAAACAGACAAATGAAAAGCAAAGGGAAAGCCTCAACATAAGTGTGTGTGTGTGTGTGTGTGTGTGTGTGTGTATATATATATACATATATGTCAGTATATATTTTTATGAGCAAAAGGAAACATAAAATTAACACTAAACTGGTGACTTAAGGGGTGGGATGGGTAGGAAAGGGAGGGTGACGTTTTTCTTTAAATTTCCTGTTTGGTTTGACTTGTTACAATAGCATGTACTATTAAAAATTTAAAAACAAAAAACAAAAAAACCCACAACTGTATACTTACAGGAGAGCTGCAAAGAAAGTTCTTAAAATCCTCACTCAGCTTCTCATAATGGTAACATGGTACATCTATCAAAACTGAGAATTATTACAAGTACATCACTATTTAAACATTTTTTTTTTTTTTTTTTTTTTTTTTTTTTTACATTCAGGTAGTTTATTTGAATGGAAATCCTCAGCTTGATCTTGACAATATATTATGTACATTTTTATTTTTTTTTTTTATTTTTTATTTTTTTTTATGAATTTTTATTTATTTTTTTGTTACAGATATTTTACCTTTTTACCCCATTGGCACCCCCCACCCCACCCCCTCCACCCTGTCCCCGGCTTAGTTGTCCATGTCCATTGGTCATGCATACATGCATATAAGTTCTGTGGTTTATCTCTTCCCACCCCCCCCCCACCCCCCATCCCCTCTTCTGAGGGATGTCAGTCTGTGCCCTACTTCCATGTGTCTGGGTCTACTGTATTCCTCAGACTGTTATGTTCATTATATTCCGTATATAAGTGAGATAATGTGGTATTTGTCTTTTTCTGCTTGGCTTCTTTCACTTAGGATAATACTTTCCAGGTCCCTCCATGTCGTCTCAAAGGATAAGAGATCTTTCTTTCTTACCGCTGCATAGTACTCCATTGTGTATATGTACCACAGCTTTTTGATCCATTCATCTACTGGTGGACACTTGGGCTGTTTCCAGATCTTAGCTATTGTAAATAGTGCTGCTATGAACATGGGGGTACATATATTCTTCCTGATTGGTGTTTCAGGCTTCTTAGGGTATATTCCCAGCAGTGGGATCACTGGGTCAAATGGAAGTTCAATTTTTAATTTTTTGAGGTAGCACCATATTGATTTCCATAGCGGCTGCACCAGTCTGCATTCCCACCAGCAGTGTATTAGAGTTCCCTTTTCTCCACACCCTCGCCAACACTTGTTGTTTGATGATTTGTTGATGGCGGCCATTCTGACAGGTGTGAGGTGATACCTCATTGTTGTTTTAATTTGCATCTCTCGGATGATTAGTGATGTTGAGCATTTCTTCATATGTCTCTTGGCCATTTGTATGTCCTGTTTGGAGAGGTGTCTATTCAGCTCCTCTGCCCATTTTTTAATTGGGTTCTTTGTCTTCCTTTTGTGGAGTTGTGTGAGCTCTCTGTATATATTGGAAATTAACCCCTTATCTGATACATCATTGGCAATGATGTTCTCCCATACAGTGGGTTGCCTTTCCATTTTGATGATCGTTTCTTTTGCTGTGCAGAAGCTTTTTAGTTTGATGTAGTCCCATGTGTTCATTTTCTCCTTTATTTCTGTTGCCTTAGGTGATGTATCAGTGAAAATTCTGCTCCGTATGATGTCCGAAATTTTGTTGCCTACATTTTCTTCTAGAATTTTTATGGATTCACGGGTCACATTTAAGTCTTTTATCCATTTTGAGTTTATTTTTGTGTATGGTGTAAGTTGATGGTCGAGTTTCATTTTTTTGCATGTAGCTGTCCAATTTTCCCAACACCATTTATTAAGAGGCTGTCTTTACTCCACTGTATGCTCTTGCCACCTTTGTCAAATATTAATTGAGCGTATTGCCTTGGGTCCATTTCTGGGTTTTCAGTTCTGTTCCACTGGTCTATATGCCTGTTCTTGTGCCAGTACCAGGCTGTTTTGGTTACAGTCGCTTTGTAGTATAACCTGATATCTGGTAATGTGATCCCTCCAACTTTGTTCTTCTTTTTCAAGATTGCTGTGGCTATTCGGGGTCTTTTTTGGTTCCATATGAACTTTTGAAGTATTTGTTCTAGTTCTATGAAATATGTCGTTGGTATTTTGATGGGGATTGCATTGAATCTATAGATTGCTTTGGGTAGTATGGACATTTTAATTATGTTAATTCTTCCAATCCATGAACAGGGTATGTTCTTCCACTTTTTATATCTTCCTCTATTTCTTTTTTCAATGACCTGTAGTTTTCTGCAAATAGGTCCTTTACTTCTTTGGTTAAGTTTATTCCTAGGTATCGTAATTTTTTTGGAGCGATGGTAAATGGGATTGTTTTTTCAGTTTCTCTTTCTGTGAGTTCATCATTGATGTACAAGAATGCCGTCGATTTCTTGACGTTAATTTTGTATCCTGCTACTTTGCCAAATTCATTTATTAAGTCTAATAGATTTTTGATGGAGTCTTTAGGGTTTTCTATGTACAATATCATGTCATCTGCAAATAATGACAGTTTCACTTCCTCCTTTCCAATTTGGATCCCTTTTATTTTTTCTTCATGTCTGATTGCTGTGGCTAAGACTTCCAGTACAATGTTAAACAAGAGTGGCGAAAGTGGACATCCCTGTCTTGTTCCTGTTCTTAATGGAAATGTTTTTAGTTTCTGTCCATTGAGTATGATGTTGGCTGTAGGTCTTTCATATATGGCCTTTATTATGTCGAGATATGATCCCTCTATTCCTACATTGCTGAGCGTTTTTATCAGAAATGGATGCTGGATTTTGTCGAATGCTTTTTCAGCATCTATTGATATGATCATGTGGTTTTTATTCTTCATTTTGTTTATGTGGTGTATCACGTTTATTGATTTGCGAATATTGTACCAGCCTTGCATCCCTGGAATGAATCCCACTTGGTCGTGGTGAATAATTTTTTTGATGTATTTCTGGATCCGGTTTGCTAGTATTTTGTTCAGGATTTTGGCATCTATGTTCATCAGGGATATTGGCCTGTAGTTTTCTTTCTTCGTAGTGTCTTTTTCTGGTTTTGGAATTAGAATTATGCTGGCCTCATAGAACGTGTTTGGAAGTCTTCCTTCTTCTTGAATTTTTTGAAATAGTTTGAGGAGAATGGGTGTTAGTTCTTTTTTTGAATGTTCGGTAAAACTCCCCGTGAAGCCATCTGGGCCTGGGCTTTTGTTTGCTGGGAGAGTCTTGATTACCTCTTCAATTTCCTTAGTTGTTATTGGTCTGTTCAAGTTTTCTATCTCTTCCGGGAATAGTTTTGGGAGACTGTGTGTTTCTAGAAATTTGTCCATTCGCTGAGATTGTCGAATTTGTTGCCATATAGTTGTTCATAGTAGTTGTTAACGATCTTTTGTATTTCCGTGGTGTTGGTTGTTACTTCTCCTCTTTCATTCTGATTTTGTGTATTTGGGTTCTCTCTCTTTGTTCTTGGTGAGTCTAGCTAAGGGTCCATCAATCTTGTTTATCTTTTCGAAAAACCAGCTCTTTGTTTCATTGATCCTTTGAATTGTTTTTTTGGTCTCTATGTCATTTATTTCTTCTCTGATCTTTACTATTTCCTTCCTTCTACTTGCTCTGGGGTTTTCTTTTTGTTTGCTTTCTAATTCTTTAAGTTGTGAGGTTAGACAGTCAATTAGAAATTTTTCTTGTTTTTTGAGGTAGGCCTGTAGTGCTATGAACTTCCCTCTCAGAACTGCTTTCGCTGCATCCCATAGATTTTGTGTTGTTGTGTGTTCATTTTCATTGGTTTCCAGGAAGTTTTTGATTTCTTCCTTGATCTCCTCGGTGACCCATTCATTGTTTAATAACATGCTATTTAGCCTCCATGTGTTGAAATGTCTTTGCATGTTCTTGTTGCAGTTGATTTCTAGTTTCATGCCATTGTGATCTGAGAAGATGCTTGATATGATTTCAATCTTCTTGAACTTGTAGAGATTTAGTTTGTGTCCTATCATGTGGTCTATTTTTGAGAATGTCCCATGTGCACTTGAGAAGAATGTGTATTCTGTAGTTTTGGGGTGTAATTCTCTGTAGATATCTATTAAATCCATTTGGTCTAGTGCTTCATTTAGAGTCTCTGTTTCCTTGCTAATTTTTTGCCTAGAGGATCTATCCAGTGCTGTCAACGGGGTGTTGAAGTCCCCAGCTATGATTGTATTGTTGTCGATTTCTCCTTGGAAGTCCTCCAGAAGATTTTTAATATATTTTGGTGCTCCTATATTGGGTGCATATATGTTTATCAAGGTTATATCTTCCTGTATTTAAACATTTTTTAATTGATTTTTTTAGAGAGAGAAACATTGATGTGAGAGAGACACACTGATCAGCTGCCTCCCACATGCCCCCCACCGAGGATGGAGCCCACAATCTGGGCATGTGCCCTGACCGGGAATTGAACTGGGACCCTCAGTCCATGGATGATGCTCAATCCACTGAGCCACACTGGCCGGGCTAGTACATCACTTAAGTAGACTAGCAACTTCATTCAGATTTCTCCATTTTCCCACTGAAGTCCTCATTCTGTTCCAGGACCCCATCTGAGATTCCACGTGACATTTACTCACAGGTCTCTGTGGTCTCCTCTTTATGTGTGGTGGTTTTCAGTCTTGTCTTTTATGACCTGGATAGTTTTAAAGAGTACTGGTCAGGTATTACATAGAATGTTCCTTAGTGTGGGTTTGTGTGATGTGTTCTTATGATTAGATAGACTGAGGTTTTGGACTTTGGGGAGAATGCCACAAAGTGAGGTGTACTGGGGTACATGATACTAGTGTGTCTACTGCTGCTAACATTGACCTTGTTCATGAGGTGTCTGCCAGCTTCCTTCACTGTAAAGTCGCTATGTCCCATTTTGTAATTAATAAACATGGGGTGGGGGGGCTTTGAGGTTATCAAACATCCTGTTTCTCCTCAGATGTTCACTTAATTTTGTTTCCTCCATTGTTCCTGTTCTGCTCCAATGGTGGCTTTCTGTGGCCCTCAGTCCTTCCCCATTTAACCGGGATTCTTCTGTAAGGAAGAGTGATCACTTTCCCCCACTTGTTTATTCACTTTTTACATCAGGATGGGCTCATGGATATTCATGGGGGGTATAATAAATATTATAGCTACTTACTTTATTGCTCCAATCGTTCCAGCTTTGCCTTGTGGGAGCTCTTTTCATGTCGACTCTTGTATTCTCTTGACATTATGTATTACTTTTATAACTTAAACAATACAACAACGTATAAATAATTAAATTTGCTTTTCACTGCTTTATTTTCTTTTTTTTTTTCAAGTCTTCATTTGTATTTACTTATATCATTTTTACAGTAACCCTTTAAGATATTGTCACTATGTCCATTTTATAGAAGCACAAGGGGACGCACCGGGAGGTTAAGAAATTTAATCAAAATCACACCACACTCTTTTATTTATTTTTTTTCTTTATTGATTTTTCTTTTTATTTTTTGGATGAAAAAAATTTTTAATTTAATTTATTTAGTTTTGTTACAGATGTTTCTCCTTTCCCCCCACTGATTCCCCCCTCCCCCTCCCTCCCCGCCCTGTCCCCAGCTTTGTTGTCCATGTCCATTGTTCATGCACACATGCATATAAGTTCTGTGGTTTATCTCTCCCCACCACCCTCACTGCTTTATTTTCTTGTTAATACTCACCCAAGGATATTTTTTCCATTGATTTTTTTTTCTTTTGTAGAGAGTGGAAGGGAGGAAGGAGAGAGAGAGAGAGAGAGAGAGAGAGAGAGAGAGAGAGAGAGAGGTGAGAGAGTCACATCCATTGCCTGCCTCTCACACATGCCCTGACCAGGGCTGGGGATCAAACCCGCAACCCAGGTATGTGCCCTTGACTGGGAATCGAACCCATGACCCTTCAGTGTGACGGTCTATGCTCTGACCACTGAACCACACTGGCCAAGTCTTCACTGCTTTTTATTATGTTAAACGGATGTTTCATTTGAATGGGAGAGGATGTGGAGACTAGACGAGGTGGCTCAGCTTTCTTTTTCCTCACACCTCACTCCGCCTTCTTTTCACATTTATGCAGACTTAACTAACATAAAATATACACAGACACATTTATTCATAACTGAATATAAAAGAATTATAACAATCAAATTTATGCTTTTGCAGCTGGTCACACTTTTGGACCTTGTATTTATAACTATTTTTATCCATTGCCTACTACGTGTGTTCCCTGTGCCCTCCGCAAGCATCTGAGCTGATTGTGGTTTTTGCTTGGTTGGATGACTGACCCTGACCCTTGTTCCAAAGGGTCAGGGCCATCGCCAGTCATGCCAGGATTTCTTTCCTGTAACTTGCATTGATTTTCATTATAGGACATGGTAATACCAAGAAAGCCCCAAGGAATCTCCTGCATTCTGTCTGTCCGGGAGCAACAGTCCAATTACCCCGTGATGATCAGGATCAATCACCCCAGATGGCTGAGAAACTCCCTTTGTTGCCTGTTGATTCAGAGTCATGAGGAGCTGTAAGTCCCCAGGTGGCCCTCTTCGATTCCAGTAAATTGAACTCAATGTGCTTCCCGGTGGACGCTTTCCATCTTTTGGAACGAAGAGTCCTAGACTAGCTGGCCATGAGGTCATACGGCCTGAGGCATAGATTATGCTTGTGGATCTCCGGGGTAACACTGGTAATAGTGGGTGGTGCCCCACTCATTTCCCCCCTTGATTGCTGAACTTGTAAATGCTGGTATGGAAACATTAGTGCTATGTAATGGACATTGGTGTAGACTAAGCAGCTTCCTGGGGAACACTGCCCCAACCCTGCAAAGTACTGCGACCTACAGAGTCTAGCAACTCAGTCTTCACAAGCCCATCCTGTTCTGCCAAGTCGGCCGCTTCAGGGTGATGAGGGACAGGGATAGACCAGTGAAGTCCGTGAGCATGGGCCCATTTAATTTTCCATGCAGTGAGTTCCTCACTTGGAAGCCACGCTGAAAGGAATAGCCTAATGGTGGAGAAGGGATTCTGTGAGTTTACAGATGGTGGTTAACAGAGACATTGCGAAGGGAAGGCAACTCTACCCAGAGCTGGAGTCTAAACCATTAGGAATGGAACACTGCCTCTGCCGTCACGGCCGGTGTCTAATATAACCACCTGCTATGAAGCAGCTGCCTGGTCCCCCTGGCAACAGTGCCATAGGAGGGACCCCCTTTCTGTCTAGGTTCCTGACAGATGTGGCACTCAGCAGTGGCTGTGGGAGGTCAAGTTCGAGGAGTGGAAGTCCGTGGTGCTGACCCCACACATAACCTCTGTACTTGCCCTTGTGACCACTTTATTCATGACCCCACTGAACACCGACCGGAGCTCAGCTCTGAGCTATGCAGAGAAACCTTAAACAGATGACAGATGTCTGTTTTTCATGGTAATAAGGCACAGTTCTCTTCGGCATATGAAGCTGTATTGCATTAGAATGTAAAATAATGAATCCACTAAGGTTATGAACATCTGAAATACGTTTGTTTTTTTTAAATCACAAAGAAGCACAAAAACTTCATATTGTTGAAGAGACTCATGACAACCATGAACTCTGAGTGTTGCCCAAACTTCACTTGGAGAGAAAATTAAAAATAAATCTCAGCGTATTGCCTTGTTTGCTTTTATAGTCAATGGCTGGAAAGATGGCTTAGCTGAGAAAATCAGATTTCGAGGTTAATGTATCACCCACAAAGAAAAATTGGGCTTGCGGCTTGTTTATACATGCTGCATTGAAGAAGAAACTGTTCTTTGAAACGCTGTCGAAAATCTCTGAAGGAATGAGCTTCATTAGGAAAAATAAGATTGGCTTTCTACTGGTGCTATTCAGCAATGCCAGGTTCAAGATCAGCATTTGGGACAAAGATCCAAGAGAAGATTAATCTTTTCAGGATGTCTTGTCACTGTCAAATATTACTGTGAAAGGCTGTGTGGGGAGCTCGAGCTGGCTATCGAGATAGCTGGTCTGGGGAGAACAGCGTGTTCCAACATCAGGTCCTTTGCCCTTTTGTGTGAAGAGTCGAGTGCTGACCAGAGGACTGAGGTTTATGTATTGTCAAAGGGAAAGGAACCCGGCTGGAATCAGTGATCACAGTCACTCTTTCTGTGGAATAACAGGGAAAGACCTTTTCAAACTTTCTAAAGTGCTGACTTTCACACAGCTTGGTAGAGCGGACACTCCCAGCGCTTTGCCTGGCGGCCTGTGTCTCTTGTACAGGTTCAAAGCATTCATGTCACAGGTTCTATGTGCTTTGCTTCCATCATTTGCACCTGTTCTTTCTTCCAGGACCACCCTTGGGTGACCGGGGTCCTCTGTACAGGGGCAGAGAGAAGTGCCTTCTGGAGCTTGTAGTACCAAGTGGTGGGTGTAGCCAGGGACTGTAGGGCTGGGTATGAAAGTCCAGCTCCCACTTTGGGGTGGAGGAATAAATTCTAAATTGTAACTCTTCCTCCAGAGGTCCCCAGGGGACCAGGGCGAGGCCAGGACCTGCTTAAATAGCCCCTTTGCCCAGCCTTTCCCCTTTGCCAGAGCTGCTGTCCTCATTCCATTACAGTTTCTCCTTAATAAATCCCTTGCGTGTGCGTCCTCCCCTAGGGCCTGCTTCTTGGGAGCCTGACCTAAGATACTTGGCATACCGGACAGATATATTTGAAACTTAGAACACATTTGGTCATGCAACTGTACAAAATAAACATCCACCTCATTTCTTAGTATTTCCTATGTCATGAAATTATAGCCATAATGTATCTATAGATACATCATATCTGTGTTAAAGATTTCTTGTTAGGGTTTAGATTTGGTGATGTTCTTGCTTTAAAGAATAACATTTTTTTGAATGCGTCTGCATGATGAATTTGGGATATAAAGCCCCCCTCCCCCCTCCCGCACCCCCCTGATATTGTGGCTGAAGAGCACAATTGAAACTGTTTCTTTCCCCTTTTTCTCCAGCACTGTCGTGTCCAGATCTCACAGAGGTGCTGTGGTCTCAGGCTTGACTTAGTGGCCAAGACAACTTACATCCAATTGACTTTAAATATTGGGGGGAGCAAATGAGCGCTCTCATTTCCTGAAAATATGTAAGCATTCTTTGGATATCATTTCCCATTTTTGTCGACATAAAAAGTGTCCTTGATGTCAACGATGATTCTTGGTTATGTTTTAGCGGCCACCTTTGACTTGAGAGGGAAGAACGGGGGCCAGCAAGTAGCCCATCACATGAATGGAATAAAGATTTGATTTCCCTGGCAGGGAAAAAGAAATGATTTTTATCTAAAATCTCCATAGCCTTGCTTTATTTATAGTAGAGATATTTAATCTGTTTAGACATTTCAAGCGACATTCACAGGAAGCAGGAGTTTTTGTTGGTTTGTGTTTTGGGTTGATGGGACAGGGACAGGGATGAGAAGGTGGAGAGCGCTCCCCTAGAGACCTGTGCAGTGTTGCCCTGCTCGACATTCTTTCTAGGATAAGAAAATTCTCTTTCTTTTCAGCTAAGTTTTGTCTCTGAGTCACAGTACCCTTTCTCCCAATGAGGGGATGTTGTGAAAATTGCATTAAGCTGGTTTCTGGTCGAGAGAGAGAGAGAGAGAGAGAGAGAGAGAGAGAGAGAGACTGCAGAGTGAAAACCCTCTTGTTTGGACAGACAGTGCACATTAAAACCATTATCCTGGGCTGTTCCAGATCCTTCTGGTGGGAAAAATTAATAGATGACTCATAGTCATTCTTAGCAGACACCCCCCTCCGCTGTCTTTCCTCCCTCTCCCCTTCCTTGCTTCATCTTCTCCCTTCACCCCATTTTCTTTCGTCTTCCGTCTCTTCCAATGCCTTGTTCTCCTTCCCTTTCTTCCTTTCTTCTTCTTTCTGTTGTGGTAACTGAAATGCACCCAAACTGAAGTGAGTGCTGTCAGTGTTGTACCTTTCAGACATAAATGTTCTGAACCATCAACACAAAAGAACTCCCACAGTTGAACATTGAGCAGAAACTCCCTTGGTGAAGGAGTGGGTGTGTTGGGCAGAAACTCTGTGTGACAGCTGTTCTTAAGGATGGCATTTATTACCCGGCTGGTGTGGCTCAGTGGTTGAGCATTGACCCATGCACCAAGAGTCGCTGGTTCGATTCCTGGTCAGGGCACATGCCCAGGTTATGGGCCTGATTCTCAGTTGGGGACATGCAGGACGGGGCCAATCGATGTTCTCTCTCATCAATGTTTCTATCTCTCCCTCTCTCTTCCTCTATCTCTAAAATTAATAAAGGAAAAAAAAAAGAATGGCATTTGTAAAGGTGGGGTCTATAGGCGCTTGGTGCTACAGAGATATAAGCTCAGTGTTTGTGTGATTCACATCCTGACGAGTCGTGCAGGGGTCAGAAGATATCTTTCTCCAGAAACATTTAAGAGTTGAGTAGATGTTGATTTTGATAACGTGTCCAGGTTGCCTTCTGGATGCCTGAATTTGCTTTTCTGTGAATGTCCTGAGATTGCCAAGAAAAATACGAGACTAAGCTGCAACATCCCGTACGCCCCTCTGCTTAGATTCATTTTCCAGGAGCCACAGAGAAACCCACGTGGGCTCTCTGTCTCCCTTGCCCCACAGAAACGCAGCTTCTGAGTGGCTCTGCCACCGGTAAGAACTTCCAGCAGGACCCCAGATCAGCAGACGCTTTGCATTGCCAAGACCAGAAAAGCTTATTAAATAACCTGAGTCTTCAAGCCCTTCCACTAGAAGTTATAGTTTGGAGGTTAAAGAGCCAGGGAATTCCTCACTTTCTAACCAAGGAAAATATTTATATTCCTGTCAGAAAGGGCAGACAGTGCACATTAAAACTGTTGTCCTTGGCGTTCCAGATCCATTCCCAAGTGCATTTAGAAGAAAATCAAATTTTCTTAGAAGATATGTTATTATTAAAAATGTTTATAAGTTCATCTGTATGCCTTTTACAATTACCACTCTCTAGGAAGGCCCCCCCCCCCTTTAAATCAAGGGCATCCTGAATGACTGGATTGAGATTGCTTAATTACACAGTTAACAAATTCATAGCACCCCCTGGTGGACATGCTGCTCTAATCGACCTTGGAATTCTTGGATAGAGATGAACTGGAAATCGCATTTCCAGACGTACTGCTGTGGTTCCCTCCCCATCCCCGTTCTCAACCAGCCTTCTTAATTTTCTCTGCATTTTTATGTCTGTCTGTGTTTGTTTCTCACGAAGTCCTGGTGAAGCTATCAGAGAACACGGGGTGGGGACAGTGGTGAGGGCGCAGTTTTAAGAATTTCAGTACAGGTACTCCCACAGACTCAGCGCGGGCCCTGGCTGTTCTGCAGGCCTCCTCCCTCTAGTCCGTGGTTCTCAACCTGTGGGTTGCGACCCTTTTGGGGGTAGAATGACCCTTTCACAGGGGTCACCTAAGACCATCAGAAAACACATATTTCCGATGGTCTTAGGAACCGAGACACTGCTCCTCTATCCATCTCCAGGCGGGTCCGCCCACATGCAGATACGCCCACATACAGATACGTCCACATATTAGTACCCAGCATGGTGACATCATCGTGCCAAGCCCATCACATACACCCCATACAAATACAGGTGTATGTGACAGGGTTGGCACCATAATGTGGTTATGCGGACTGGCCACACATGTGTAGAGAGATGCTACTTTGTTAAAAGCAGCTACTGTGTTGAAAGCAGCAGTACTGGAGGTAAAACGAGACTTCATGAATTATAATTACTGGGAAAATGTAAAATCATGTACTGTAAAATCATCAACTACTCCAAAAAATATATATATATCTGTACCATGGGAACTTAATCTGGATGCTGATTGGTCTTTTTATATTCAGCTGTGGTTGATGTGAATACTTCTCCCTCGCGATAGTAACAGGTATGTAAAAAAAAGAAACCAACACAGAGAATGGTAAATCATAGGAAACTTTAATGAACTGTATTGACTAAACTATGCCATGTATCATCTTTTGTATCATTAAAGCTATTGTTATATATTATTTTCATTAGCAAACCATCCCATGACAATGGATTGTATAGAGAAGAATGTTAAGAAAAGAAAATATAATGAGGATTTTTTACAGTATGGTTTTACCTCAATAATTATAGCAGGAATTGAGAAACTGCAATGTGTTATTTGTTGTGAAGTTCTATCAGCCGAATCTATGAAGCCAAACACACTAAAATGCCATTTTGATAGCAAGCATCCGAGCTCTGCTGGCAAGGATACCAACTATTTTAGAAGCAAAGCTGATGGACTCAAGAAAGCCAGACTTGACATTGGTGGCAAGTACCACAAAGAAAACGTAGCAGCCATTGAAGCTTCATATTTGGTGACACTCATAATCACCAGAGCTAAGAAACCTCACACCATTGCAGAGGATTTACTGTTGCCAGCAGCCAAAGACATTGTTCGAGTTATGATTGGAGACAAATTTGTTACAAAATTGAGTGCAATTTCCTTATCTAATGACACTGTCCATAGAAGAATAATGACATGTCTAGTGATATTCTTGATCAGGTAATCCAGGAAATTAAATCTGCTCCACTTCCAATATTTAGTATCCAGCTCGATGAGTCGACAGACATTGCAAACTGTTCAGTTACTGGTTTACGTGAGGTATATTAATGATGGCAACTTTAAAGGTGAGTTTCTTTTTTGCAAACCTCTTGAAACGACAACTACTGCATGTGATGTGTTTGACACAGTTTATTTCTGAAAGAGCATAAGATCTCTTGGGAAAAGGTTTGTGGTATTTGCACAAATGGTGCTCCAGCTATGCTAGGATGTTGATCTGGATTTTAACATTTGGTAGTGAATGAGTCACCAAAAGTCATGGGAACTCATTGTGTGATTCATTGGCAAATATTAGCAATGAAGGTGCTGCTACAAGAGTTACAAGAAGTAATGTAAAGCATCATAAGTCTGTCAATTTTGTAAAGGCGAGCACTTTAAACAGTCGACTGTTTTTGCAACTGTGCAACAAGTTGGATGTGCCAAACAGTGCTCTGCTATTTCACACTGAAGTGAGATGGTTGTTGACAGGAAAAGTTTTAAAACGTATTTTTGAGCTTCATGATTGACTCAAAACATTTTTTAATCAGAAAGCAAGACTGCAGTTCAAAGCACTTTTCAGCGATAAAAGTAAACTGCAGAAAATAGCTTACTTGGTTGCCATCTTTGCCATCTTGAATGAGTTAAATTTATCACTGTAAGGACCAAATGCAACATGCCTTGATTTGTTTGAAAAGATCTGATCATTCCAAATGAAACTTCAGCTTTGGCAAAAAAAATTAGATGAAAATAAAATTTACATGTTGCCTACCTTATCTTCTTTCTTTGAGGAACATGACATTGAACCAGACAAAAGGATTACAATGATAATTTCTATGAAAGAACACTTGCACATGCTTGCAGGCGAAATTTTATTGTACTTTCCAAATCTACCTGACACCCCATTTGCACTTGCCAGAAGCCCATTCACAGTCAAAGTTGAAGATGTTTCTGAGACAGCACAAGACGAGTTCATTGAACTTATTAACAGCGATGCAGTGAGAACTGATTTGTCTACAACGCCAGTTACAAAATTCTGTATCAAGTGTTTGCAGTCATATCCTGTTCTGTCTGAGACTGTGTTGTGCCTTCTTCTTCCGTTTTCAACAATGTATCTTTGTGAAACAGGGTTTTCCAGCTTATTGGTTATCAAGTCTAAATACAGAAGTAGACTTGTGGAAGATGATCTTCGTTGTGCTCTTGCAAAGACTGCCCCGAGAATTTCTGATCTGGTGAGAAAGAAACAATCTCAACCTTCACACTGACTACTGTCACAAAATGTAGCAATGTAGTTTACTGTTGTTATATTAAGACTGTTACCCATGCTACACCATGCTTCAAGACAAAATTTCATTTATTTGTAATTAGAAATAAATATTTCACAATATATAATTATATATTATTTTGTGATTAATCACTATGCTTTAATTTTGTTCAATTTGTAACAATGAAAATACATCCTGCATATGAGATATTTACATTACCATTCGTAACAGTAGCAAAATTATAGCTATGAAGTAGCAACAAAAATAATTTTATGGTTGGGGGTCACCACAACATGAGGAACTGTATTAAAGGGTCGCGGCATTAGGAAGGTTGAGAACCACTACTGTAGTCAAACAGGAGGGGCGAGGTGATCTCCCAGGCTCCGTGCAGCAGTAGAATGCAGTGGGTAAAGCTTGGATTTTGGGGTCGGGCCAGCATGGGTTTACACCTGAGCTGAAGTTATTTTGCATCCACAAATGTTAGCTTTCTGATGTGTGAAATGGGGATAATGATGATAAAGGCTTTCCCTGGGGTTGCGGTGAGGGTCAAACAGGAGCATCTGTGCAAAGCCCTGGCTCAGGGCTGGCATGTTCATTGGCATGCTGTTTGTGGCCGTGGCTATTTTCATTCATGCCGTTATGGTCTTCCAGTTCTGTGGTCCTGACATGACTGAGAATAAACAATGTTTAAAGAGAGCAGGAGTAGTGGCATCGATGTTGTCTTGGCACTTATTTTGCATTTGGAAAGATTCTAAAATCACTCATCTCCATTTTTTAAAATGTTTTTATTGTGTTTTTTTTTTTCAGAGATAGAGGAAGCGGGAGAGAGATAAAAACATCAATGTGAGAGAGAAACATTGATTGGTCTCCTCCTGCACACCCCCTTCGGGGACCGAGCCTGCAACCTGGGCATGTGCCCTGACCGGGAATTGAACCGGGACATCTCAGTCCAGGGGACGACGCTCAATCCACTGAGCAACGCTGGCTGGCCGGGCTTCATCTCCATTTTGTAGTGGGTAATAATGTGTCCCTAGCCAGCACCACCAGAGTCTGGGACCATGCTCAGTCGTTTGGATGTCATCACATCCTGTCTGTGAACAAAGAGGCCGGATGGAAATCGAAGTCAATGGTGTAGGAAATTGCATCCACCTAAGTAAGTGCCCAGTCAGCATCCGGGGAAAGAGGGCAGGGTGGGTAATGACATTTTCTCCCTTTTGCAGCTGCAATTCTGCTCCCTGCTCTGGAGCAGGGCAGGCCGTCTGGTCCACGAGCTGTCTTCTGCACATCGGTTCCTTTCTCCTTCATTCTTTTTTGCTAACACAGCCCTACTGTGTGCCAGCCTGAGTGCTCCAAGGACTGAACTCATTTCACCCTCCAACCACCCTGTGAGCTAGCTACTGCTATGAAGCCCCTTTTACATGGGGGAAAATAAGGCCCAGAAGTGCATTCTGTATCCCGCTTTGGGTTCTCCAAATTCTATTGTCTTTCCTTGCTTTGGTCTCCCTTCACCCTCATGCATGGCTGAGGGCCCCATGGGTTTGGGGGAACCAGTCAGGGTCTTGATTACCCCTCAACCCCTCCTCCATTTCTGATGGTGATGTCACTGTGAGTCTTGGCACTGACGGGAAGGGAGCCCCCAGGGGGGACCAGGTCAGGGCTCTGAGGGAGACTCAGTCCTGACGCTTGTTTTCAGGAGGGCGGAGCGAGGCCAAGGGTGAGCATATCCCATTCGATGGTGTGCAGCCGGTTCTGTGGGGACTGTGCTCTATGGGCCTCTGGTGTTTCTGCATGCCTTGCAAGCAGAGACCCTGTCCGTCCTTTATTCTGGGTGATCTTCCAGGATGTTTGCACAGCAGACATCCTTGGAAGTTAGATAGCCTTCCTCTGAAACAAAGGACTTGCTGCCCACTATAAAATATTTGGTTTCCCTAAGCTCTGCGTCACTGTCCTTAAAGCAACCCATTGCGTGTGCAGGTGTTATCTGCTATCCTCATGTGGTCCTGTGAGAATTTGGGTTCAGGGCACTGGGGCAAAAATTCCAACCATCTGGATACTGCTCTTCTGTGAGTAATAGTGTCCTTTGTCTCGGATCCAGGTGTCTCATGTCTTCTGCCAGCGTCCATGAGTCTGGCAGACTAACTCGAGCTTGCCAGTAGGCTAAATTCTCAGACCCTTCATAGTTCTTGACAGATTCCAGGCTCAGGACTCAGGGGAGACAAAGCTTTAGGATTTCACTGACGAATCAGCCACAGCCCCTGCTCATTGAGGGCTCAGATACTAGTGGGGGTGGAGGGAAAAGACACACTGGAGAATGATGTAAGTGCCAAGAAGACTGCCTTCCGAGTAGAAAAGGAAAGAGCGCTCAGAGGACGTAGCCTGTGGGAGTGGCTTGAAGGCAGCATAGGATTTTGACGGCCTTGGAAGCCAGGCAAGGCAGGTGCAGGCAGAGGGAACAGAATGAGCAAAGGCACAGAGTTTGAAGGCCAAGGGAGGGTTCAGGGAACAGCAATCAGCCCAGGTGTGCTGGAGCCAGGGATGCATGGCTGGATGGCCTGAGCAGCTTCAAGCCTTCAGAGTTAACCTTTCCCTTCTCCACCCTGGTGGCTGGCCAGGTTAGCCAATGGGCAGGAGCAGTGGAGGATCAGCAGGCGGGGGTCGGTGGGGGGGTGAGCTCAGGGTAACGATCCTCGTGGCTCCCTGCCTGCGAGGCTGCCTTGGGCTCCTGAGCCCTTTGGCAGAAAGTCACTGTTCCTCTCATGGGGCTTCTCCCCAACTTCCTCCTCTGGATTTCTGTAGACTCTCCCTGTCCTCACCCTTTCAGGCTTAGAGGGTAGCAACAGCTCCATTGCAACTAGCCAGCCAGGTGATGCACTGTCCCATAGGTTCCCCCACCTGCCCTTCTATGTATAATTGTCCCCTTGCTTGAGTGAGCCACCTTCCCTGTGGGGTCCTGACCAGTACCATGGCTGATGGGGGACTAAGATTTAAGGTCAGACTGTGGAGGGAGTGTCAGGAAGCCTGTCTAAGAAAGTTCTCCTAGTTGTACCTAACTAACCTCTGTTCCTCCCATAAGATCCAACTCAGGTGTTTCCTTCTCTGGAAAGACTCCCAGGACCCCCTGCCTCCCTGTCCAGGGTGCTGATTGGCTGCGTTTCACTTGCCCGTCCGTCTCTCTCTCCTCGCTGACTGTAGGTCCGATTGATTTCCGTATCGCTAACGCTGCACACAGTAACTGTTTGTTAAGTGAACGGATAAACATACAGATGGATGGAGGCATGGATAGAGGATGCATGTAATCCTTTGTCATTGAGGATTTGGGGACAGGAGTGACGTGAACAGACACGGAAGCACAGTTGTAGCCCTGGCTTCCCAGCAGCTCCAGCCCACTTGGGAAGAGACGGCACAGACACGGGCAGTCTGTCACCTGAAAGGCCACCTCTGCAGAGCTGCCCCCAGCACACAGACAGAGGCTGTGATAGGAGGTCAGACAGGAGGTAGTTCACTTTTCTCTGGGCAGGAAGAGATCAGGGAAGGCTGCCTGGAGGAGGCGGGGCTGGAGCTGGGTACAGAACGATGGTGTTTAGTCAGCTTGGGCTGCTCTAACAAAATGCCACAGGCTGGGTAGCTTAAACTAGAAACATTCATTTCTCACAGTTCTGGAGGCTGGGAAGTTGGAGAGCAAGGCACTGTAGATCTGGTATCTGGTGTGGGCCTCTTCCTGGTGGTGTCCTGCAGTGCAGAGCAGAGAGAGCACGCTCCTGGGGTTTCTTGTTATAAGGGCACTAATCCCATCACGAGGGCGCCACCTTCATGACCTAATCACCTCCCAAAGGCCCCACCTCCCAATACTGTCACATTAGGGGTTGGAATTTCAACATATGAATGGGGGTGGGGGTGGGACCGAAACATTCGAATGGAAAGGTACAGGTAGAGGGACCAGAGGGTAGAGCAGATGTTTTCAGAGAGAAGGAAGAGAGGATGCTGTGAGGTAGGAGGGGCCAGGCTTTAAGGGCATTTAGGGCCATGCTCAGGAGTCTGGGATTTATCTTGAAGGCAGCAGAAAGCCACTGAAAATGCCCCAGTGGAGTTTGTTACTTAAAACGAAGAAAAGCTACGAAATGGGCTTTCTTTTCACAAGGCATCAGAAGTGGCAGGAGAAACAGCATCGATTTGGAGTCAGGCAGTACTGGACTTGAACCTCAGACTGCTTGTTACCTGTGTGACCATGGGCAGGTTACGTGGTCTCTCTGAACCTCCGCTTCCTTTCCTAGAACATGGGGCTTGTAATCGGCACCTCCTAAGGCCGCAGTGAGCAGATGATCCAATGAAAACAACATGTTTATCGTGGTGCTTTGTGTCTGGTAAGCGCTTTATTATTATTGTTATTATTACTGTTCCTATTCCCACTGCAGCCTTTCCCTGTTTGTTTTGTTTGAGGGAACGTGCCTTTGAGGGTCATGTGCGTTGTCCAGTGGTTTGAGCAGCTGTGGTTGTGGGTAACAGAAGGAGGAATCGTGTAGCCACGGCACTTTCCTTTATTTATTTAGCCTGAAAGAATGAGATAGGGAGATATTAATACCACTAGCTGGGGGCTTGACTGTGGGGCCTGGCGGGGGCTTGTTTTCACAGCCTGAAATAGTCTGGCATTTGCCCTTCCAGCAGGCAGGCTGCCAGGCTAAGGAGTGTGTACGCACCGGTTAACAAAGCAGACTATTTTTACCCTGGGGGATGGGGCTAGAATGCACCAGAGAGTCCCTGAGCCAGCCCCACCCAGCCTGGCCCCAGCCACTCACCAGCGAGGGCTGGTCTCTGCAGGCGTCAGTGAGAAGCAAACAGCCAGCCCCTTGGGGACCAGTTTCCCTGGCAGGCAGGCCAGGTGTGCCAGAAAGTTCCTGGAGTGGCACCTCCTCCCCCTGTCATCTCTCAGCTGGGAACTAGGAGACCAGAACTCTCACTGAGAGAGCTTCTGAAACCATCAGGCAAGAAGCACTAGTGTTTAATTTTATCCCCTAAGAAAGTGATTCAAGACAATAGCCATGACTTCCACTTACTGAAATTCTCTGGATGTCAGGCACTGTGATGGCTGCGTGACATGCACCATCTCTGATCCTGGAATGTTTCTATGAGGAATAGCCCTGTTTTTCAGATGTGCAAACCGAGGCTCAGAGAGGTGAAGTCACTTGCCCAGGGTTAACCAGCTATGAAGTGGCTTGCCCCCAGGCTTATTGGCTGCACAGTGGATGCCCTTCTTGCCTCCCTCGTTGCCTGCCTTGCAGGGGAACAGAACAGGGAGGAGCCGGCCTTAGCCCTGGTCTTGCCCCTGACCCAGATCTAGTGCTCTTTATGCCTCGGAGTTATTGTGGGGAAAACAATGCCTGTGCTCTTGGCCACGCAGGGCTGGGAAAGCGGGAGGATGGGAAGAGCTTCGGGGAGCCCCCGCAGCAGGTCATGTCAGCCCGCAGGCCCGCACACTGGAGGGAGAGGGCGTCACCAAGCCTGAGTCTCTGAGGGGCGGAGCTGGGGGTCAGAAACCTGCAGACTGAATCCTCCCTGAGTTACCTGAGAAGGCTTGTCTTGATCCCTCCCTCCTCTCTTTTTCTCTTCTTTATAACCTTCCTTTCTCCCTCTCTCTTTCCCTTTCTTTTTCCCTCCTGTCCTTCTGTAGTCACCTTTTGGTAGGATGTCGCAGAACGAGCCCGGTCTTCAGTCATCCTTTGTTCCCTCCTCTTCATCGACTAGCTCTTCCCAGCCTTCAGTATCCAGTTCCAGCCCACCTCCTCCAGGCAGCCTTCCTCGACTTACCCCTGCCCAGAGCAGAGTGCGGTCCCTCCCAATTGCCCTCCTATCACACCTGCTGTCTGTAAATATGGGGCACCGTGGCGGAAGTGGCCTCCGGCGTTAGAGACATTCAAGTGTCCACGTTTTCCCTGCTCGACGGAGAGCTACTTGAGGGTGGGCCCGAAGCTTGTGCTTCTCTCCTTCACTTCGTGTCCCTGCCCTCACACCTCAGGCCGTCGTGCCGCACACGGGATGGTGCTCACCTGCCCACCCACCCATCTGCTCGGCAAGTGCTGAGTGCGATGTTGGGGTGTAGAGAACATTAGGACCAGGGAGTCTCCCTAAGGAAGGAAACAGTTACCAAACAGGTGGCAAGTCCTGTGGAAAAGGAGGGGAGGTGTGGGGGTTGGAGAAACCATATCCAAGTCACAGCTCTGCCCCTTCCAGCTGTAGGAGCCTGGCCAACTCACTTCCCTTCCTGTGCCTCAGTTTCCTCGTCTCTAAAATGGGGTACTATTCATTCCCACCTCACAAGGTTGCAGTGAGGACTCAGTGAGATGATGAAGGAAGAATGCCGGGCCCTTTCCTGCTTTCGGTCACGTTAGTTCCACGTGGGTGGGGCCGTGGCGGCGGCATGGCAACCATCGGTGGAAGCGCCTTTTCTTTGTCCCCGAGTCCCAGGCAGTGACCGCCTGTGGCTGGTCAAGGGCAGCTGAGAGTCGGAGAGTTAAACTGATCAATCCACAGACAGGTTTTGCGCCAATTTGGCCCCGAATCTTCTTTGAATCAAACTCCCACTCAGTCTTTTTCATTTCGCATCAGCCTCTGTCTGTATTATACCTTTTGTGGGGGGACGGGGGAAATTTCTAGAGGTCCCTTTCTCTGGACCTGCCCCAAGCCTTGTCTCATCAGCAGAGACACCAAAGCCCAGAGAAGGGGAGCAGAACCTGCTGGGGTCCTGTCTGAAGTTCGGATCCAGACTGTGGTTCTTCCGGTTGCTTTTGCTCTCTAAGGACAGCGATGGCAGATTGCCAGGGGCCAGCTGTTTGCTCCCCTGGTCCACCCAACCTCATTTTCCACAGGACACCCCCATTGTGACCTGCACACGTCATTCCACAGCACCCAGAACCAGGGCGTTCTCCCTGGGGGCTCTGGAACTAAACCTCCCCAGTGAATGGTCCGGCAGTGGATGCCTCTCCCCCAGCACCGCGCTGCCTGAATGGGGCCCGGGACTCAGGACAGGGCAGCGTGGCCAGGCAGGGTGGCAGCGTGGCCGGGCTGGGTGGCAGAGTGGCTGGGCAGGGTGGCAGCGTGGCCGGGCTGGGTGGCAGCGTGGCCGGGCAGGGTGGCAGCGTGGCCGGGCTGGGTGGCAGCGTGGCCGGGCTGGGTGGCAGCGTGGCCGGGCAGGGTGGCAGCGTGGCCGGGCAGGGTGGTCGGGCAAGGTGGCAACTGTTCCAAGAGGTCTCCTCTCCTAGAGGTTGTTGGAACAGACACCAAAGTTTGTCCTGGGCTGGACTCTTTCTTCCCTCTCCTGCTAGACTTGTTGATGGGAATTAGCTGTTTCGCAGGCGATGAAAAAGGGGAGGGTGTGTGTTTTCCGAGATCTGAATTGCTCAGTTCTCAGCCTGAGTACGATGCCTTTGAGTTGTGTGTTCTGCTTGAGATTTGCATCAACCTGGTCTCTCTGTCTCTCTTTCTCTCAAACTATTTCCTTGGTCATTGTTGGAGTGGGACACACATTATTATTAAAAGAACAAAAAGAAACAAAACAAAACAAAAAACCCCAAACTTTGTTTCCATAGCAGCACAGGCTTATATTTAGTTAGAACAATGACCTCTTGAAATTCAATTCTTTTCTGCCCCACAGTGGTACAAGGGGAAGGAAAAACAGTGGAGAAATCGGAAAAATTCCCCAACGTCCAGACCTTGAAAAAGAGCAGGGTGGGCTTTGGAAATCGCACTTGGTGTCACTCTGCTTCCTGCCCCACGCTGACCAGTGACCCAGCTTCTGCTGTAGAAACCGTCCTGTTCCGCCCGGCAGACGCCGAGGGTCCTGGCTGTGTCATGGGCTGCCCGAGTGCCTCTGAACAAGGGGCAGCAGTGTCTCTCTGTGCACCGTCAGCTCCAGATGTCAATCAGGCCTCTGAACAAGGGGCAGCAGTGTCTCTCTGTGCACCGTCAGCTCCAGATGTCAATCAGGCCTCTGAACAAGGGGCAGCAGTGTCTCTCTGTGCACCGTCAGCTCCAGATGTCAATCAGGCCTCTGAACAAGGGGCAGCAGTGTCTCTCTGTGCACCGTCAGCTCCAGATGTCAATCAGGCCTCTGAACAAGGGGCAGCAGTGTCTCTCTCTGCACCGTCAGCTCCAGATGTCCATCAGAAAGCTGGCCTGACGCATGTTTGGGATGCTAACTTGTTTGTGTGTGTAACGAATTCCACGTGTGTTTTTTTACTGAAATGAAGTAGATGGAGGTAATGTGGACTAATGGGCTGGCATGAAGAGTCAGAGGGGCATGCTGCCCTGCCACCCACGCAGGGTGACCTTCGGAGACCATTCGCTCACTGGGGCCTTGGAGACGCCACCCACTGAAACACGGAGGTGGACCTTTTCCCCTTGAGCCCCAACATCTGCTGTAAGATGAAGTAGTTACTGGGGTTCTACTTCTACTAATCTCCCCCGTGGAAACATGCACACATGTACAGGCACATGTACAGGACCGATTTTGTTATATGTACAGGATTGATTTTATCACATGTACAGGCACACATACGGGATTGATTTTATCACATGTACAGGATTGATTTTGTCCCACGTATTAGGCACATGTACAGGATTGATTTTATCACGATGCTTCTATAGTTGCAAAGAACAGGAAACAGTGTGGGAGCCCATCAAGAAGAGAATGCTTGCCGTGGCTGGTTTGGCTCAGTGGTAGAGTGTCGGCCTGCGGACCAATGAGTCGCGGGTTCGATTCCCACCAAGGGCACGTACCTTGGTTGCAGTTCGTCCCTGGCCCTGGTGGGGTCGTGCAGGAGGCAACCAGTCAATGTTTCTCTCTCTCTACCACTCTATCTGTAGATAAATAGGAAAATATCCTTGGGTGAGGATTAAAAACAAAAAGAAGAGAATGCTTGTCTACCTCACAGTACTTTCCTCCAGCAGGATGCTATGAAGTGTTAAAAACAGATGGGTCTAAGATGCCAGGTACGATTCTGCAAACATAATGTTGATGGAAAGAAGCCAGATGCCAGAGAGGCCTGCTGGTCATTGCATGGTGATCCCACAACCTGTACGCTGAAGCCCTAATTGCCAATGTGCTGGTGTTTGGAGGGGGGCGCCTTGGGGAGGTGATTAGCATTAGATGAAATCATGAGGGTGGGGCCTTCGTGTTGGGATTAGTGCCCTTAGAAGGTGACAGGGAGAGCTAGCTCACTGTCTCCAGCACCCGAGGACGCCAGGAGAAGGTCTGTAAGCTAGGGAGGGAACCCTCACCAGAGCCCAGCATGGTGACACCTGAACTTGGGCTTCTAGCCTCCAGAAGTGTAGGGAAGAAGCACCTGTTGTTTAAGCCACCCCAGCCATTGTTATGGCAGCCTGAGCTGAGTAACTCCAGTACCTCCTGAACGAGCACAAGTGTATAAGGGTCAGCTGAGCTGTGGTGCTACCAGGCCCTGGAGTGCTTACCTTTGGGGCAGGGGGTGGTACAGGGAAGGAGCATGAGGGGGCCTTGGGAGCTGGTCACATTCTGTCCTTAATCTGACTGTTGATCACCGTAGGTGCCTTTACTTTGTGAAAATTCACTGAGCTGTGTGCTTAAGATTTGTGCATTTTTATGATGTTATATTTCAGTAAAATGCACAAAAGGATCCAAAAAAGCCTATCCAAATAAGAATAATGATTACCAATAAAGACAAAAGGCTGGTGAACAATATTTCAGTAATTTCTCTGTTATTGGTATTGAGTGCCTGGACCTAGTAAGTGTACACTATGCACAAATGTAAAATTCGCTCTAACAATAAAAAAATGAATAGGGTAAATCTATGTGTGCCAACACAGAAAGACATCCATGATATGTCTTGTTTTTAATAAAAAATGCTGAGCCGTCCAGCTAGTGTGGCTCAGTGGTTGAGCATTGACCCATGCACCAAGAGATCGCTGGTTCGATTCCTGGTCAGGACACATGCCCAGGTTGTGGGCCCGATCCCCAGTGGGGGGGCCTGCAGGAGGTGGCCAATCGATGTTCTCTGTCACCCTTGTTGCTCTCTCTCTCTCTCTCTTACTTCCCCTCTCTCTAAAATCGATAAAGAAAAAAAATTTTTTTTAAATGCTGAGAAATATTTATATGAACCCATTTATGCTTGGGAAGATTCTAAATGTATATGCATTTATATGCAGATCTATCTAGAAGTTCACATAAGGACATTGGAAATGGGGGGGGCATTAATTTGTAACTTCATCTTTTGTAGGCTTGATTATTTTCACAGCATTAGGGTAGTTCTTTTATAAATATAAAAAAGGACAGTGAAGATAAATAAAAGGGGGAAGACATGAAGAGTTTGGAGCAGATGATGTCTGACATCCCCCCCATCTGCTCTGGGTGGATGATTAACGTTGGACACCCCCATGCCCAGCAATAGTGGTGGCCAGGATTGGTTTGCATGGCACTAAATCTTCATTAGTGGTTCTTTTTTTTTTATCCTCACCCGAGGACATTTTTCCATTTTTTGTTCAGATAGAGCAGGAGGGAGAGAGAGGAAGAGAGAGAGAGAGAAACATCGATGTGAAGGGACACATCGAGTGGCTGCCACCCGCACGACCAATCAAGGCCGGGGACAAACTGCAACCGAGGTACGTGCCCTTAGCGGGAACCGAACCCGGGTCTCTCTGAACCACAGGCCGACGCTCCAACCACTGAGCCAAACCAGCCAGGGCTCATTAGTGGTTCTTAATTCAGATCCACAAAGGCATTTAGCTTTGTTCATTCCTGGGGCTGTTGTTTGGGGTTTTCATCATGGATTTTTCAAGTTAAGGTTGATGCTTGCAAGCCAGGTGCAATGGACATGCCTCAGGACCACCATTCAAGGAGTGGTCCCCAGCTTGGCATTTCCCTGTTCTTTGAGAAAATGCCCTGGGGGTTGGGGGAAGCAGTCCATATCCATAAGTAATGGTCCTGTACAGAGTAGTGTGGAGACACAGAAGAGAGAACAATTGGTTCTCCCCCAAGGAAATCGGGCGGGGGAGAGGGCTTCCAGGAAGAGGGGCACCTGAGTTGGTCCTTGGAGGATGAGGAAGAGTTTGACAGGCAGAAATTGGAGGGAAGTGTTCTGAATGGAGAGCACTGCGCACACAAAAGCCTGAAGCTGTGACTAGGCTTGGATGCTGGGGAAATGTAGGCGTCAGAATGGCCAAGAACTTGGGGCCTGGGTGGATCCAGGGAACCATGAGGGGTAAAGCTGGAAAAGCTGTTTGGAGCCAGACTGAGGATTTAGACTTTATTATGATGACAACAGGGAGCCGTAGAGGATCGAAGCAGGAGACTTACCAGATTGAAGTGTGGCAGGGCAGAGTTTTCAGTCTGTCCCCTATCTTTCCTCTCTCATCCTCCTAGGGTTGGGGACTTGGACCAATAAGAATAAAAGCCTGAATCTTGGTAGACATTACGGGCATGGAGGTTATGCTGTGAGAGGTGGTTGCTCCTAGTGACCAGAAGTTTTGCTGGTTTGTGGGTGTTGTATTTGGAGGAATCTAGAGCTGGTCAAGCCAAGCACATGCCAGGTGCAGAAGGTTGCAGGTGACACTCACAGAGCACCTGAGACCCAGGTGTGCATGCAAGGGGATGGTGCAGAGGGGGGTGACCTGAGAGAAGGACCCAGGGGACACTGTGACCTCAGAGGTGACTCCACAGGAAAAGGTGAGTGTTTTCTGGATATTGAGTGTCCTCAGGATCATCTGATTCCCTTCTGGAGATCCTGCAAGGTACCATTACCTCCACTCTTTGGGTCATCATGGAGCGCACACGCATGCTTTAGACCAGCTCCTGCTGGGGGCACTGCAGAGCAGGGGAGCAGGGGTCCAGACAGCGGGATGGTGGGGTGGTGAGGGGAGATGGGGGGGGGAGATTGGTGGGAGGCCTGGGGTTAAGGATAACCAGAGGTTTCCAGTTCGTGTGGCTGTGGGGTGGAGGAGGTGGATGGTGAAGCCTTTGGGAAAAAAGAGGCCAAGAAAGGAGGGGCTGACCTGGGAGGAGGCAGTTAGAGTGGAGTCATGGCAACACATCATCCTGACTTAGAGCTTTGTCTCCAGTTGACATGAGGTGGGAGGTCCAACATCAGGGGGTGGAGGAAAAATCATTTCTGCCATTTTCGGCTTCAGGGAGACACCTTAATATGTCTGATATCACTATGTATCCAGTACATGTCTGCAAGGAGACAAAGCTTGTTAATGATGATGAGTAAAAAATCCCCTGATTCCTTCTCCCAACCCTTCTCCCAGCTCCCTGTGGGGCCCTCAGTGCAAAAATGGATGACAGCTTGCTACTCCCTGCCACATGACTCTGGGCAAGTAAGTCCCTTCCCTTCTCTTGGCCTCGGTTTCCCCACGTGGACCACGAAGAGGTAGGACAAGAGGATTTCTGCCGTGCCAACATGAGTTCACCACAAGGGTGTGCCCCCTCCAGGCTTTCTCACCTTGCTGGGACGGCGGAGGGAGGCGCAGCCCAGCGCCCAGCTCCGATGACCGGCGCACCTCTCTGCGGTCACCAGGGCTAATGATTGCTGCTGTCTCCGGGCCTCGGAAGGTTGGCGGTGCCTTACCAAGCAAATTGAATTTGTGTTTGAAAATTCAAGTGACCAAATAGACTGGCCTTTTAAAATTCCAAATTGGTTTTGGAGACAAATAGCTTGGGTTAGGAGGAAGGCAGGGAGACGTGGAGGGCCAGCTCGCCCAGCGTGGACTTGCTGGCGGGCAGCCTTGCCCATTATGAGATTAGCATCTCGACTTCTGCAGCAAACAAACCACTCTGTCCCCCTTGCCTGTCAGGAGCCGTTTCCTGCCCTGAGAGGAGCTCGGCCAGACCCTAGAAAGCAGTTCTGGTGGGTGGATCTGAAGCGCCCCGGCTGGGCGTCTGCGTGGACCTGCTGGAGAGCAGCCTGAGAAATGCCCTCAGACTCACGGCCACAGGGGGTCTTGCTGCCAGGGTCAGAGCTTTTCTTATTCCAGCTTCTGGGGGAGCAGCTTCAGGGCCTCAGGGTCATGGTGAACTCCCTCCTGCTGTCCTTGTAATGAGACACCCTGAGAAGGGCTGCCTCTATTTTTGAAAATGTGAAAGTCTGATATTTAAAAATTAGTAGTTTTTTTTTTTTCTTTTCCTATTGCTCCACAGATGGAACAAAATTATCCTTAGAGAAAACTACTCAGAACTCTAGGATGATAAAGTCCCTGCATTATCATGTGGACTGTGTATTCATTCATTCATTCATTCATTCATTCATTCATTCATTCATCACATATTTATGGAATGCGTATTACTTGCTAGGTCCTGTTCAGGGGGCTAAGCATGCAGCAGGAAACAAAACAAACACCTGTCCCCATGGAGCCTACATCCTGACTAGAGGGTGGTGAGACAGATATTAAACAAAATTAATACTAGGATAGTTAATGTGTTTAGTAATATGTGCCATAAGGAAAAACTAAAGCAGGAACCAGGAATAGGAGCTGGAGATTTGGTGGGGGTGTTTAATTTTAAGTAGCGGGCCAGGGAAGGCCTCACTGGGAAGGTGACGTTTGAGCAGAAGCCTGAAAGAGCCGAGGGAGTGGGTCCTGTGGAGATCTGGAAGGGGATTCCAGGCAGAGGCACAGCCAGTGCAAAGGCCCTGAGGTAGGAGTGCGCCTGGTGTGGCTTAGAGCAACGGGGAGGCTGGTGAGGTTGGGGGATGGGGCAGTGGGGTACCAGAGCAGAGGTGAAATGGGGGAGAGGGTCCGGTTGCCATTTGCAGGCCGTGGCAAGGGTGGGGCTTTCAACTCCAGTGAGATGGCAGCAGGGAGGGCGTCGAGCAGGGCTGTCGTGTGACTTGCAGTTACAGAAGAATGAGGCTCAGGGCTCTGTTAACAGAAGCTCTGGGTGCAGGAGCACGGGCGCCCCAGAAAGCCCGGGGAGGAAGCCCCTGCAACAATCTGGGTGGGAGGGGCAGGGACTCAGGTACCAGTGGGAGAAAGTATTCATGCTGCGACGTGACCCACATGGCTGGTGTGACAGCTGACATTGCCATGGGGCTATGAGAAGAAGAAGGCAGTTGGGGGTGGAGATCAGGGGTTCAGGGTTAGAGTGCGAGGCTGAGATGTCTTAGACATCTGAGCGAAGGTTCCTAACTGGATAGAGGGTCTAAGTTCAGAGGAGAGGTGCAAATTTGGAAACTGTCTATGTACGGATGGCCACAAGGCTGAATGAGTTCACCCAGGAGTGAGTGCTGATGCAGACAAGATAAATCCAGGCACCCCAATATTGAGGAATGGGGTGAGGAGGTGCCACCCCTACTTCACCACCCCTAGGAACTGCGTGAGAAAGAACTATGATGCCTGATCTCTTAATGAACCGCTGGGGCTGTGGGCGGTGGACGGGTTCAAGACCCCACCACAGGCCGTCTCCCCGGAAGAAGGCTCCAGGCAGAGGTGAGAGGGCAGCGGAGGGTGCTCGTGGGAGCAAGTCCCGTGGGGGAGCCAAGCGGCAGGCCTGCGTGGAGGGGGAGTGGAGCGGCCAGGCCTCAGCTGATTCTGTGGGGAGCTCGGTTGGTGGCCCTTCAGAGGGGCCTGGATTCAGGCATAGGCCCTGCATGGAAAGTCGGTCACTGGATGTGGCCTCCCCAAGGGGGCATCCCCTTAGCAAGGCAGCTGCTGTGCCCCAGGCACTCAGGGAGGATGGGGTCTGGGGCCTTGAGCGCTTGCTGCTGCCGTGGGTTGGGGAGTGAGGGCCTGGTCCTGGCGGGGACCTGAAGCACCCCACTGGGGGACGTGACCAGCCCTTATAAGCCATGGCAGGCCAGGCCTATTAAGAGAGTTGGAGAGTTTGGGGCTCCCTGGGGAGTCAGGATGGTGGAATCCAGGAGCTGCGATGTGTCCATGATCCAGGTGAGGTTTTCTTTTGTTTGCCCAAATCCCCACAGCTGGATTCTGGGAAGTGCGACAGCCTGGTTCCAGAGACTGGTAGAAGGGCCTCACCTGTGTCCAGGTGGCGAGGGAGGAGGAGCAGAGAGGCCTGCGGGAGCCGAGTGGCAGGCCAGGGTGACACGTGGCAGCACACCTGGCGTGGATCAACGCGCTGGTGAGTATTCCCGGGGAACTTCCAGAAAGACAAGGGAGGGACTCGTGTTCAAATGTGGCTTTGCTGTTGTCAAGGAGACGAGGTTCGGATGATCACCACTCATCTAGAAAAGGGGAGGGGCCTTCCTGAGGGCCAAAGTATCGAGCTGTGGGGTTCATAGCCTTCCTCCGCTGATTCCCATCCGCTGGACTGGACAGCCAGGCTTGCTGGGGCCAAAGCTCTGAACACACAGCGCTGTGCTTTCCCCAGGTTCTTATCATGACACAGTCACGAAGTTATTTGCAGTGGTCAGCACTGGGGCCTTAGTGCCCACAGATCTTGCTGGAATCCTGGCTCGGCCACACGTGAGCTGTGACCTTCAGTAAATCACTGACCTTCTCTGAGCCCCTGCTTCCTCATCTATCGAGAGTAATATCGATCTTGGGTGGTTGTAAGGGTTTAGGCAGGAAACACCTTTCCAGCTCTGCAGCTGGGAGCCCACGACTTGGGCCTGAAGGGTGTGCCAGTTTCCCTGGCTCCCAGGGAGAGACGGTACTTGGGTGCAGTGTTCCAGGAACCTCCCACTTGGGCAAGTTTCTTATTTGTGTCGCGACCATTCTCTTCCACTTCATCCTCAATTCCTGCATGGGCACCACTGTTCTCCGTCCACCCGGCCTGCAGATAAGCCGGGGACAATGTTATCGCAGCTGCCAGGCCCGTTGGGGCAGGAGTCCTTTGTCGGGCAGTCTTGGCTCCCGTGGGGGTTCTGGGTGGATTGAGGTTTCGATGGACTGCGGAGAGGGCCTGGGGCAAGGCCTGGCTCCTCGTGGATGCTCAGTGAGTGTTCACTGGATGCACACCGTTGGGCACCCAGAGCTCTGTGGATGTTGGGCAAGACCTTTGCCTGGAATGAGCGAGACTGGAGTTGGAATGAGTGTTCACCTGTCACTGTGTGGCTGGGGGCAGTGTCACAGCAGGAGTTAGGAGGCCTGGCTTCTTATTGTGTGACCCTAGGTAGGTCACTTCACCTCCTGGAGCTTCTGAAAACCATCTGTCAAGTGGAGATAATGATAACAATTGTGAACTGTAAAGTGCAACGCAAGTGTCTATTGATGGATGAATGGATACAGAAAATGTGGTCTGAACATACAAAGGAATATTATTCAGCCTTAAAAAGGAAGGAGATTCAGCCCTGGTCGGTTTGGCTCAGCGGTTAGAGTGTCAGCCTGCGGTCCAGAGAGACCCGGGTTCGGTTCCCGCTAAGGGCATGTACCTCGGTTGCAGTTTGTCCCCGGCCCTGGCTGGGTTGTGCGGGTGGCAACCACTCGATGTGTCCCTTTCACGTCGATGTTTCTCTCTCTCTCTCCCTCCCATTCTATCTGAACAAAATAAGGAAAAATGTCCTTGGGTGAGGATTAAAAAAAAAGGAGGGAGATTCAAATATATGCTACCATATGGACAAACCTTAAAGACATTGCACTAAGTGAAATAGACCAATAACAAAAGCACAAATGCCATATGATTCCACTTCTATGCGGTTCATAGAGTAGTCAGATTCATAGAGACAGAAAGTAGGATGGTGATGGCCAGGGGCTTAGTGTTCAGTGGGGACAGAGTTCCAGTTGGGGATGAAGAAAACGTCCTGTAGCTAGATGGTGGTAATCGTGGTAATGGGTGTACAACGTGAATGTACTTAATGCCACTGCAATGTGCACTTAAAAATGGTTAAGGTGGTAAAGTATATGTTATGCGTATTTTATTGTAATACCAAACTTTTTAAAAGTGCTATTTAATCACCATCTTCTGAATGAAAACAAATAATCTTAACTGGAATTGAGCCTTGCCTACACGTAGAAATGGCTGAATCTGAACAATACAAAATTCTGGGTGAATTCTTGATGTCGTCAACTTATGAGATGGTGACAGCGGCACTTTGGGGTTAGAAGGAGAGAGGAGACATGGGATGGATGGCATTTGTACTTAAATGCCCTAAGGTCGCTCAAGGTGGAGCTGCCACCAACTGAGATAACATCTAAGCCTCTGATATGCTTCCCAATTCTCATTGTGGTTATTACTGTTACCCCCATAAGATTTGTGCCCAAGAAGGAAAATGAGGTTCTTTCCTGTGGGTTGATAGAATGATCTCACGAAAGCACTTAGCCTAATATTGTAATAAATCTTTATCTCGAGCTGAAGAGAGTTCCTCCATAAAAAGGAAAAACAATCTTAGACAGATGGTGGGAAATCTCATTAAACTTTTATGGGTTGTATCTTGAAATGACTTTTGTACGAAATAAAAGGTTAGAACGCTGAATTGTACTGAGTGGGTTCCTTAAGTCAGCATTTCTTTCTTTTTTTTTTTTTTATCCTCACCCGAGGATATTTTTCCATTTTTTGTTCAGATAGAATGGGAGGGGGTGGGGGGAGGGGGGGAGAGAGAGCGAGAGAGAGAGAGAGAGAGAAACATCGATGTGAAAAGGACACATTGAGTGGCTACCTCCTGCACGACCCAGCCGGGGCTGGGACAAACTGCAACCGAGGTACGTGCCCTTAGTGGGAATCGAACCTGGGTCTCTCTGGACTGCAAGCTGATGCTCTAACCGCTGAGCCAAACTGGCCAGGGCAAGTCAGCGTTTCTTTTTTATCCTCACCCGAGGACACTCTCCCATTTTTTTGTTCAGGTAGAGTGGGAGAGAGAGAGAGGAACAGAGAGAGAGAGAGAGAAACATCGATGTGTAAGGGACACAGGGAGTGGCTGCCACCCGCACGACCGACCAGGGCCGGGGACAAACTACAACCGAGGTACGCGCCCTTAGCGGGAACCGAACCCGGGTCTCTCAGGACCGCAGGCCGATGCTCTAACCGCTGAGCCAAACCGGCCAGGGCAAGTCAGTGTTTCTTAAAGTGTAGAGCGCCTGAGATGCAATCACCCGGGAGTCTTGTAACAAGGATGCATGATCCAGGGTTCCACCTGAGACATGCTGAATCCGGCTTTCGGGTGGGGCGGAGCCTGGGAATTTGTATTATTGACAGAACCCTCGGTGATTCCTATTGACTGAAAAACAAGAGCCCAGGGCCAGCCCAAGTGAATTGATTAGGAAGCCTGGGACAGTGGCCCTCTGGGTGGCCACCATTTTGGTGGGAGAAGAACCAGCGATAGCTGCCAGGGTCCTGAGAATCGTCGTGGGGAGGAAGCAAGCAGGGTCGACGGAGGGAGCTTGAGCAAGGGCTGAGCCGAGCTGCCTCTTCTGAGACGAAGAAATCATAGACCAGGCTGGCTGAGGGCAGGGCTTGCTGGCGAGAACTGACGTTTAACCTGATACTCATTCAATAGTTTGGTGTGAACTACTGCCTAGTTTACAGAGCATTTTCTGCCACGACCACCCCAATGCAGGGGTCCCACAGAGTACTTGATCCTCCATGTTCCAGATCGTCCAGTCTGCCCCCTCGTGTGGCCTTTGGTCCTCTGCATTTTAAGTACTTGGTTACGAATTTGCTCTCCCCTAGGACTGGGAGTTCCTTAACGGCAGGAATTTCCTGGTTTACCTCTCAGGATGGGCGCACGGCAGGCACCCGGATTGCTGAATGAGCATCTGGTGAGCTTTCTGGTTACCTAGACATCAGATCTACTTGCCAGAAACTTGTCTCTTAACCAGCTGGTGTTTTGCTGGAGACCAGAGATGTAGTTTTGAGGGAAGTTCTGTACGCAGGGAAGGCAGAGCTGTGTCCCGAGTGTCCCTTCTAGAGGACAGGGCGCTACCCCTCCATGATGGAAGTGGTTCGATGCAATCAACCTGCCCCAGGGAGTCGCCACATCGGGACTCAGCTTCCGGGAGACCGAGCACTCAGCCTGGGTGAGTGGAAACCCATGTATCGTCTCCATCCCCGCCACGCTGACCCTCTGGGCAACGGCAGACGTGGCTTGTGTCCACAGAATGGGTCATGCTATCAACTTGATTATTAAAATTCTCCTCTGTTCAAGCCACCTTTTGGTGAGCTTTAACACGGGGTACAGAGAGCTTCACATTCTTTGTCCATTTAGAGAAGTCGACAGTGCATCTGTCCCAACCTCGTTGTCACCGATTTTCCGGTGCTGTTCCTGACCATCCAGACAACCGTTTCCCCGCAGACGCTTTGCTGTGGCTACTGCCCCCCGGCCAAATGCACAACCAGGCCCACCGTTCCAAGGTCTGCCCCTGGGAGACTTCCCTTCACCTGTCCTTCAGGAATGTTCCAAAAGAGGGGCAGCAGTGCCGCAGCGCCCGCGGTGGGACTCGGAACCCCGTTTGCGCCGACTCCAAGCCCCGGACCGCTGCACCCAGGGCCGCGGCCAGCTTTGTGTGCTTGCTCAGCTTCTGCTCTAAGGCTCTTCCGAGAGGCCCAGTCCCATGGAAGGAAGCTCTGTTCACCGGACAGATCTTCTCTTCGGTGAGTTGGCAGGGTCCTTCTGGACCAGCTCTCAGCACTCGTGCTCGTTGGGTGGGTGTCCTGAGATTCAGTTCTGCTCCCTTGCAGGCCCTGGTTGTGCCCTGTCTCTAGGCATTTCCCTCGCGTCACATTCACCTGCAGCCGTGCAGAGTGACTTCTAGACCTGCCTTCTAACCCGAACGTGCATCCTGAGCTGTGCTGTCGCTTCAAGGCTCAGAGACCAAACCCTGGCATTACATAGACTTCATGGCTTCTCAGACAGCAAGAAATGTCTAGAGTTAGGTCTTGGACAGCTGTTTCACTTAACCAGTGTTTCATGAGTACTTGCCCCAAGCGGGACGTGAAGATGCCATGATGACTGCTGAGGCCCATTCAGGAAGAACTGTTCTAAGAAGCCCACTTCTGGACATCCACAACAGGCAAAGGAAGGCCAAGTGCCTGGCACACAGCTGGGACCTCCCTTACCACACCTCACACCCTTTTGATGCCAGTGGAAGGTGGGAACCAAGATTAGCCTCCTATGGGTCCTTGAGTTAGTGGTGCTCGTTCCTGACACCATGAATGCTGGTGGTGATGGGCACATGTTTTCCCCGAGTCACTCGAGCATGCTGCTGCAGAAAGCGTTCCTGCCAATGCCTAAGAAGGCTAGAGAGGCCCAGTAGCTGGTTTGTTCCTCTTCCGCGCGTTTGGTTTATTAGCCCATTCCTGTGTCATCTAACTAGGTCAGCAAGGGCCTGCCCTCCTTTGATCCACGCTCCCTGGCTCCTGAGATACGTGATTGTCTGCATTTTTGAAGCCTTGAGATTTCTGGTCCCTTTCTTAATTTAGCTCTGTTTTAACATTCTGTTTCTTTTGTTTGCCATTTAGATGATTTCCTTTGATTGTTTTTCAAATGCCAAGGAGGGTTTTAGGCAAGTATGTATTGCTGCTTAATGAGTATTCAAGGTTGTAGTAGTGGTATATTGTTTTAGTTAAGCCACATGTAGTCAATCTATCTATCAATCATCTATCTATGTATCTATCTATGTTTCTGCTCAAACACACACACACACACACACACACACACACACACATACACAAACGCAGGCATAGATATACATATATGTTATGTTTAGAGTAAAACATACACACAGCCAGTCACATACATCTTGTTCCCATGGAGACAATTCTACAAGGGCTTAAAATCATTGCTTAACGTTTAAAGGTATCAGAAGACTAATCCACGCCCAGCCAACGTGGCTCAGTGGTTTGAGCATCCTCCCATGGACTGAGAGGTCCCAGTATGATTTCTGGTGAGGGCTCATGCCCGGGTTTTGGGCTCGATCCCACTGTGGGGCATGCAGGAGGCAGCTAATAGATGTCTCTCTCTCACATCGATATTTCTCTCTCTCCTTTCCTCTCTCTATAAAAAAATCACTGAAAACGTTAAAAAAAAAAGACTAATCCATTCCTCAGGCTCTGGGTCTTTCTCATGTGTAGGCAGTAATGAAACGTACATACCTCTCAAGCTGAAGAAATTCAGTGCTCTTACCAACTCTAAAACCTGTGTGTGGGTGCTGAGTGGTCTGAGGGGGTTCAAGAAGCATTTGTCACATATTGCTGCGCTTCCCTGCCGGTCGCCAGCGTTCTTTGGGGGCGGGCAGTCAGTGATGAGGGTGGGAGCAGTAGAGAGACTGGAGGCGCTTTGTGTCCTGCTCGGAGCCGCCCCTGTGCGGTGTGGCGTGACAGCCCGGCCAGTGCCCCCCGGGGAAGCAGGCACCGGCGTTCATGGAGGACTGCCACGTGCATCCCCATGGGCCTCGCTGGGCTGGGCGGGCCACTCGCTGTGCCCTGTGGAGCAAGGCTTCCATGGCCAGAGAGCTCCAGGCCCAGAAGTGAGGGTCACTGCCGAGGACGCAGCGCAGGGGAGTCAGAGCTCAAGCTTTCTGCTCCCACCACCAGGTGACCCAGGTCCAGGTGTGCATTGTTCAGACTCATCACAGGAGAGGGTGATCTTCCAAGGGCTTGGAAAGAGACCCTGAAGAAAGCCACAGAGGTTCTACGGGGGCTCGGTTGGTGTGGGGACAGCGTGGCCCACGCAGCCTGCGTTGGGAGCTGACTGGGCCCACAATGTGCTGTGTGACCTCACTTCTTGCCCAGTGAGAAGATGCTGACGTTCGGACTTGAGAGGCCCCGCCCATATCTTCCCTCCTCCTTGGGGGGGGGGGGGTAACCTGCTCACCGTTATTACACTTTTCTGTACCCCCTCTCCGAAACCTGCCTCCTGTAGGTGAGCACTACAGCTCCACGGTCAAGAGTCCGACTGAGTCACACACGTGAGGATTTGAATTCAGCTCAGACTGAATTCACAGAAGTGCCCACCTGAGAGGGTGGTGAGGACACAGGTGACTGGAGCACCCGGCAAGAGGCTGGCCAATAGAACCGTTTGGTGAGCGGGAGGTCCAAGAACCCTGCAGAGTGGAGCTGCTCCTGCGGCAAGGTGCTTCCCTCTGAGGGACGTTCCCCTCTGTTGTATTCAAACCCCGTAACAATGGGCTGCTGTGCTGGGAGGGGCCGAGGGTGGTCCCTCAGATCCCTGTGGCCTGCGTCCACTGGAAGGGCAGAGCCTCTCTGGCTGGACATCTGGACCATGGACAGGGATCTGAGTGATGAGGACAGTAAGTACAGCCTGGTGGGCACGGGGCGCCCGCCTCTGCAGCAGGCACTGAGCCCTTAGTGGAGCCCAGGTTCTGGATCTGCCCTGCCGAGAGCACCCTTCCTTCCTTCTTTCCTTCCTTCTTTCCTTCCTTTCACGTGCAAACCCATGTCCAGCTGCAGGCTTTCTGTACGGGCCTCGGGGCAACGGGGGAGGATGGGAAACCCCAGAAGAGAACTTTCTCCCCTGACCACGGTAATACCCTCCAGGTCTCCACTCTGACCCTTCCTTTCTCCAGCTGCCAGCCCCACTCCTGCAGAGACAAGGACAAGTGTGGCTGTCAGGATTCAGATCAGTCACTGCTGGGTTCAGTTCCTGGATGAGGTTGATTTTAAAGAAATACCGTGAAAGGTCTTGACTCATGGTCCCTCTCTAGCAAAGAGCCCGTGTTCAACACCTCATTACTGCTCCCGAAACAGCCTGGGGGACCCCATCCTGTTGTGACTGGGACAGAAATACAATGGGATCTGAGGACTATTTAAAGAGATGGAGAAAGAAATGGTATTTTAGTAAAAAATGTGCTATGTGTAAAAAAATGGACTTTTTTTTTTTTAGCCTGAATTTGGAACTTGGAATGTGGTACAGTATCAGATTGGGAACTGGGAGGCTAGGGTTCAATCCTCCGCTATGTTGGCTGTGTGATCGTGAGTAAGTCACTTAACCTCTCTGAACCCCAATTTTCTCATCTATGAAAGGAGATTGGGTGAGGAGGTCTTACTTTGAAGACCACGAAGGTGCGGGTAAAATGTTGTCTGAATGTGTTTTTCTGGAGATGAGGTCCACAGATTTAATTAAAATCCCAGAGAGACCTGTGACCCTAGGTACATTTTCATAGTTACTAAACTCGGTGACCTTGAAGGTCCTCCAGGGGTCCAACACTGTCTGTTGTCTTTAATGTTGTTATCCCAAAGCATTAAGCTTCATAGCCAAAGTGGGGTGTAAAATGAACTCACTAATCTTAGAGGTCAATTTAAATTTTGTTGGGATCCTTTTTCATATTGAAGTGGGAGCTGTGTGGAGATATTTTAGCATGTGTTTGAGGGGGACCTAATCTGATATGTTGGAAATCGGGTATTGATAGTCTTATTTTAATAAGCTCCTATTAACATTCAAATGCAATTTTTCCTCTTCAAAACACTGCTCATTAGCAGTCTTTCAATTCATACTGGGAATTTCTCTTAGTAGCAATGGGTTGTCAGATCTCAATCCAAATCCAAGCTGTGCCTCCTAATTGCTGGGTGACTCTAAGTCACTTAACCTCTGAGCTTTATTTCCCCCAATTAAAACAGAGACGGTGTCATCTTGCAGATTCAGTCAAGGATTAATTGGATGTACCTAAGACATCTCTCAGCGAGAGCAGGAACTGAATAAATATTGACTCTAGAAAATGATCAGATTTTGTCCCCCAGAGCTTTACAATGAAACTTATTAATGAAAGATATTGTCGCCTGTGATGTTTCTGTTTTGGCATCATCCTTTCAGTAAGCTAGGTGAGAGTAAGGGGAATGCTTTAGTTCTCTTAAAATTCTGAAATGAATGATAGACCCGGATTCTGTCCCAGGGGTCACCCTGTGTGCTGATTGAGAATATAATCGGCCCTCAGGTAAGTACTTAGGGTCTACTGCAAGGGATGGGGTTGCTCAGAAAAGTGTTTAGAAGCTAAGCTGACGAACTCTGGAACTAAGTAAACGTTTCTCCAGGTTTTAGACGTACTAATTGCTATAGGACTTCCGTACTTTAAATGTCCCTTCATGTCCCTTTTTAGGGGAGAGTTGGCTGCCCATTTGTCCGGTTGAGTTTCCTCTCCCAGTCACTCAAGTGCTGTCCCTTAGTTTTTGAATCTATAATGTGGGTCGCTTTAGCGAGAGAATATCTTCCTCCAGTGACACACTTTGGGACTAAAGGTGACATGGATGGGAAAATTCTGGGATGTGGCACCCACAGCCACCTTGAAGGCCACTGAACACTGCCACAGTCAGATGCTGGGATGTCTCCCACCGCATCACCAGCTGGAGGTAGCATCTCCCCACACCGGCTGGTGCACCTTCAGTGGTGGGCTGGCCCCCCTTCTACAGCCGACACTGTCAAAAGTTCTCCTATATTGAGTTGAGCTCTTTCCCTGGAGCTTCTACTCCTTGATTTTTATTCTGTCCCCCCAGGCTACTCAGAACTGCCTGCCCTGTGTTTAAAATAAGAACAGAATCTTTTCTTCTCTAGCTGCACTAGGTTCTATTTCTTCAGTGGTCCCAGATGTCATGTGTTTTTACTCATTCTTCTCTTAGAGGGAAATGTCCTAACTCAGAGCTGAAGAGTAAAAAGTCCCCTCCCTTATTCTAAAAATCATATCTTTTGTAATATAACTTCTTTTCTTGCAGTCTTACACCCCTCCCAGAAATGGCACATGAGAGCCTTTTCAAGTAAGATGGGCTGTAACTGGAGCCCCTGGTAATGTTAGGAGGATGCTGCTCTGGTCTAGGACCATAGGACCTTGGTGGCACCTCCTTACTCCTGGGCACTGGTCCCTAGCGAGGTGGGGGCAACGATCTGAAGCCACAAAAGTGTCACTACCAGTGACTCAGTGCTGAAGAGATGGGACTCTCCCTTTGGCATATGGACCAGTTTTTCTCCCCAAAGTCTTGTTCATTAGAGTGCCCCTTGCCTCAGGTCTGAGTTGGAGATCCGAGACCGGATCTGAAGCTATCAGTCACTTTGTGGGAAAGGAAGCGTTTTTCACACATCCCGTCGGATGGAGGCGCAGCCAGCAGGAGCGCAGGCCTTCTCTGCCAGGTTGGCCCTGGCCTCACGGGGCCCCGGGTCTTTCCTGCAGGCTGCCACATTTCTGGAAGGGCATCGTGGGTCTGGAAGCTCCTTAGGGAAAGCTACTGTCCCCTTGGGGGAATAAGAAAGAAAATCTTGAATGATGTCATATCACAGCTGGACAGGATCCCAAGGACGCTCCCGTCTGTTCGCAGGTCGCTCTTACCCACTGCCCTGCTCGCCTGTCTCAGCGAGCGTTCTCCCGGAGCCCTGATGCGGGGAAGGGTCGGCCAGGCCCTAGAAAGTGACGGGTTTTCCCTCTGAGACCACTCAGCAGGCCAGCTGTTTTGTGCTGCGCTCATGGCTGAGGGAACAAGGGTGAACAAACATCGACCTATCTTCAAGGTGTCTGAAGTCTAGTCGGGGAGGCAGTCCCCACACAGGTATTTTACAAGTAATAATTCTCATAAAGCCATTTGGCCAGAGCAATGATGGAGAGTGGCGTTCTCTCTCAAAAGCAATGGCGTTGCGAGATCACAGAGGAGAACCACAGCCCGCCGGCTTTGCAGGAGCTGAGCTCTGGGCCGAGTCAGGCCGAACCAGTGATGAGGTGTCACGGTCAGGAGCAGCCAGCGCAGGGGCCGGGAGCAATGGCACGGGCATGTGTGAGCATCAGAGCAGACGCATTCCCTCCAGAAAGCAGACAGCTCTCAGAAAGCCTGGCCCTCGAGTGGGCCTCCCTGGGCCCTATGGCGCCTTCCCCAGAGCACGAGTTGTACTTTCCCATGTGGTGACATGTGTCGGAACGCTTGCCGTCTTCTTCCTTGCCGTACCAGACATAACTCCAGGGAGACGTCTCCAGGTCTCCTTTCCCCCATTTCTCTTGATGTTGGTCTCACTCACGTTATATTTGTTCCCCCAAATATTTTCTCAGTGGCCCCCACCCCAGAGCTCCCACACTCCTCTCTCAAGCTCCAAGCAGGCTTGTCTCTCTCTCCCTCCCCCTTCCACTCTACGTGTTGTCCCCAGCACCGTGCCCTCCGGTCAGCTGTCTTCCCTCTTCTCCCCTTGCTCTAGGAAGAGTTTCCCCATCCTGTGAGCAGACGAGAACCTTCTTCCCACAGGTAGCACAGGGCCTTGTCTGACCAGCTCGGGAGCTCAGACGTCAGCTGTGGGCAGTCGTGAGCCACTGCGGCACGTAGGAGAGGGGACGGCGGGTCAGGCTCTCTGGTCATGCTAGGAAGGCCTTTAATTAGTGCAGCCAATTGTTTGTTTGTTTGTTCTTCTCAGGGCTTCTTTCTTTTCTTTGTCTTCATCGTCCGAACCTCCTTGTCTTTCTCTTTTCTTTTAGATTATGGTAAAACACACATACCGAAACATTTGCCATCTTAACCATTTGCCATCTTAACCATTTTTAGGTGAGCAGGTCAGTGGCCCAAGGCTCCTCCGCACTGTTGCATCACCGTCACCTCCATCTACCTCCAGAAAGTCTCCAGTTTCCCTGCTGAGACTCATTCAATAACAGCTCCCCATTCGCCCCACCCCCACGCCTGGAAACATCACCTTACTTTCTGTCTCTGTGAATTGGACCACTTGGATCTCTCTTGCAGCATCTTAAGTATAATTTAAACCACAAGGCATTTATGTGCACCGACTGTATGCAGAAAGGGGGGGTTTCTCTCTAAAAGGGGCTCTCACACCTGTTGAAGGAGATAAGATCGAAAACAGACTAAAGCAGGAGAGCAGTGGGGAGCCATCTGAGCAGACAAGGGGCATGATTTCAGTGCCTGTAGGACGATTCATCTGGAATCAGGGGCAGAAGACATGGGCTCTGTTTACTCTCTGAAATAAAGGGATAGGCATTCTAATAGAGAAAGTGAAGCGGTTATCCATGAATTATGGCTTTCTCTGCAAGGAAGATTCCTTTCCGTACAAGCAAAACATAGCTGGTGGCTGGTGAGCAGAAGAAACATGGCCTTGGTACCACTGTGCAAAACACTCTCTGTAGCCACTTGGTGCCATTTGCTTGGAGCAGTAGGGTGGTCAGCTAAGGGGAAAGGTCATTGGGCTTGGGGTCAGGACCTGAGTTCTAACTATTGTTTCTGTCTCTGCTATGAAGTCTGAGCTCATTGCTCCAAATCACCTCTCCAAGTCTCATCTTGTCCTGTTACAAAATGGAGAAAACAGTGGTTGTTGTGAAGCGCAAAAGAGATCATGCTCACACCATCCCTTTGTGAGCCAGGGGACGCAATGTGTTGTTAGGGTGGGTGGCCCAGCGGGACAGCTGCCCTGGAACTCAGCCCCAACACCGTGGAGACAGTGAAGTGCCTGGTGGCCTCTTTGGAGTGCCCTGCGCCGGGTGTCACACAATGCCCCGTGACGTCCGCGTTCCTGTTGTGGCCGATGAGATCTGCTCGGGAAATGACGCGCCGCCCTGGAGTTCAGCCTGGAGTCCTTTATTTTTGTCCACCACAGAATGGTGAGATTAATTTAGCTGTGACGAATTATGACTACCCGGGAGGTCAGGGTGGCTCCCCATGATGGATGGAGCTCCGAGTCCCCCGCCTCTCATTCTTCCCCTCTTCCTGCCCCTTTGTTTGGTTCCAGCAGGACATAGCAGCCACATGGCATTTCCCTGTCTCCTGCTGAAGGACAGTCTTGATGCCCTAGCTGACCTGAGACTTGTGGGTGGGTGGGGGCTGTTGCTTTCTTTCTATACTTGACATTTTCACTGTTCCCTGGCTTAGAGGAACACAAAGAAAGAGGAAGACGCTGCCTCTCGGGCCCATGACATTGACTGAGCATTTATTTAATGCGGGTTCAGGGCTCAGAGCTGCATTCGCATGGTCTCATTGGAGGGCACTGACATCCGCTCTGTTTCACAGCCGGGGGAGTTGAGTTCTGCGAGGGTGTGTGGCTGGCACAGGCTCAGGTAGCGCATGGCTCAGCTCCAGGGGGGCAGAGCCCAGGCTCCTACCACGGAGCCTCAGGGATTCCGAGTCCAGTCACCCTGGCTGCAGTCCAACCCTGACCTTCACCTTCTGATAACAGGGCTCTAGGGAACTGCAATGGATGTGCCTGGGTCCTGGTCCCAGAAAGTTCAAATTCCAGCTCTACCGTCCTGACCCCCTGCACCATCCTGACCCCCTCAGCCATCCACACAGGTGACTGCCCGGTCAGGGAGGGCGAATATAGCTCAGGGGCCACATCTGACCCGTGGCCTCTTTTTGCAAAGTCTTATCGGAACAAAGCCTCTCTTATTGGACTGTAGATTATCTGTGGTGGCTTTGAGGCCACAGTGACTGAGCTGAGTGATGGAGACAGAACACCTGGCCCACAGTCTACAGTATTTACCACCTGACTGTTGATAGAAAATGTTTGCGGGTCCCTGGGTCCCTGGTGGCTAAAATAGCTAAGAAAGCTAATAACTGTTAGGGATAAAATGGTACGGGGAACCAAGGTACCAGTGATTCCACATTATCATGTTGGGGACTTCGGCACCCGTGGGCAGGCCTGTTTGAAGTGTTGGGGCCGTGTCACTTCGTGCCACACCGGTGCCCATCCTGGCTCTCTCACTGTTTGTTGGCAGAACGTCTGCTTACAGAGATGTTTTCCTGCTGAAAAGGGTGCTTGTCCCGCCTGCAGACAGTCTTCTGTTTCAGCTCCCTTCCTTCCTTCCTGCAAGGAGAAGGAACTTAGAGGCCTGTATGGGTTTGCGGACAAAGACACCTCTTCTTGTGGGGAGGGGTAGAACGGGCCTGTTCATCTGTCTGACCACACCCTCCTCGCTCTTGGCCACGTGTCTCAGTGTTTCAGGCTTTCTCACCACCTGGCGTCTCCACTTCAGCAGACGAGGCTGCTCCAGTTGAAACGAGACCTGCTTGCTCTGTCGGCCTCTGTTTTTATTAAACGCAAAAGGACAGTTTTATTTTTGTGGAGGTCAAGACCTATAGGCTTTAAAGAGCTAAAAAATCCAGAAACAGCCCTGGCCGGTTTGGCTCAGCGGTTAGAGCGTCGGCCTGCGGTCTGAGAGACCCGGGTTCGGTTCCCGCTAAGGGCACGTACCTCGGTTGCAGTTTGTCCCTGGCCCTGGTCGGTTGTGCGGGTGGCAGCCACTCGATGTGTCCCTTTCACGTTGATGTTTTTCTCTCTCTCTCCCTCCCACTCTACCTGAACAAAAAAATGGAAAAATGTCCTCGGGTGAGGAAAAAAAAAAAAAATCCAGAAACAAAACAAACAAAAAACCAAAGGAAAAAGGGAAAGGAAAGAGGGCCCCCGGGGAGGCGGTGGAGCAGCTGGAAGCATGACCCGAGCGTGCGTCAGTGACTTCGTGCAGAGAGAGTGCTCTTCCACAGACATCTTCATCAGTTTACCCTTTTTTTAAAAAAAATTTATTTATTTATTTTTATCCTCACCCGAAGACCATTTTTGCTTTAGACCACAGTAGGCCAGGATTGGTGAATACAGTATTCCATATAGATTGTGGGCAGAGCCCTCACCTTTTCAATGTTCACAATCGGACAGTGAGATGGGGTCCTGTCATTCATTATTTTATTTATTTATTTTTTATCCTCACCTGAGGATATTTTTTCCATTTTTTGTTCAGATAGAGTGGGTGGGACAGTGAGGAAGAGGGAGAGAGAGAGAGAGAGAGAAACATCAATGTGAAAGGGACACATCAAGTGGTTGCCACCCGCATGACCAACCAGGGCCGGGGACAAACTGCAACCGAGGTACATGCCCTTAGCAGGAACTGAACCCGGGTCTCTCTGGACTGCAGGCCGACGCTCTAACCGCTGAGCCAAACCAGCCAGGGCCCATCATTGATTATTTTAAAACATGGCCCAGCTACTTCTCATTGGAAGTATTCTAGAGTTTTGGAGGATGGTCCCTATGCCAGCTAGTTGAACCAGTGAGAATTTGAGCTTAGGATCTAAACAAGGTGCCTGGGCTTTTAAGATACAATGTTGTAGATTGCATTTTCCATCCAGAATTTTCCAAAATCCAGGGAAACCATATGAGTCCCGTACGTGTCTGGCCTGCTGCACCCATTACAGTCGACCACTGTTTCATGGCTATGTCAGAGTCCATTTGCATTACACAGACAGCAGCAGGCCTTGCTGGGTTAGGGTACAGGCACGCTCCCATTGCTGGGGTTGTGCATGCGTGTTTCCAGTCTGTCGAGTTGGTTCTGTCCATTTAGCTGAGGCTTCGTTGTCTTTCCATGCTGCTTCTCACCCTCTCCCTTCTTGAAACGGCATTCCCTCTACGACCTATTTTAGGGAGAGCGCCTTTTTCTGATGAATGGCATCTTCACTGGCTGCAAGTTCAGCTTGTTCCGGGATACCAAGCCCTGCCCTTATTCCTCCAAGTATCCCCTTTTATTTCTTGTAGAGGGCCAATGCTGTTGGACCCACCAGGACTGTCGTTGCCACTGGGTAGCTATGGCTTGGAAGCAGTTGGGGTATACTGAATGAACCCCAAAATGTTGACTTCCCATGCCATAGTTAAATGGGTAGAGGTAACCCCAAATGAGATGGAGTTTGAGTGTTCCTTAGGGCTTTCCACAAGCATCCAGGATGCAAGGAGGGTGAGGTAGTTAAAGACATACCTACCCACCAAGTAATCCCACTAATATTTGAAATGGGGACCCACTGATTTGTTTTCTGGTTTCATGAACATTCAGCCACAAGAGCATGGCTGGTGAGTCTGAGGACAAGATATGTTATGACAGACAGGGCAGGTTTCCACAAGTCTTTTCCCATCACATTCAGGTAATTTTCTTAGCTTTTCATCATCCATTCCTATAACTATACAATACTCATCTAGATTAGATCCACATGTAGTTCTACCAGGGGAATTTTCAGGGAGGTGTTCTTGGAGCTATTTGCCCAAGATGGGTCCTTTATAATAAATATATCCAGAAAAAATGTGCCAAAGCTCATATTGATAGTAGGAGAAAACCAATGTGTGGCCAACAAAGTGTTAACTTCATTATCATGACTGATAATCAGAATATCATTGTCTAGTAGGTGGGAAAGATTAGCAGGTATCCAAGTTAAAATTTTCATATCTAATAAAAGAGGGATCTGGGGAGACAGATACTGTTTCCACTAGGAAACCATAAGAAGGATACTAACAACATAAAGATCATTTTATGTATATTCAATCAATAACAACTCGGTGATATAAGAACATGATTTGAGCAGGATCCGTTTGTGAGCCTACAGGCCTTGTTGATGTCTTGCGACAGCCATCTGCCTCCGTGGTCCATGGCTTCTCATCCTTGAAAAGTCCCTGCCAGGGGGGAGATGAAATGCTTCTGAAATTTTGGCTAGTTAAATTTTGATTGTACCATTGGTACATTTCACCAATCCAGAAGACTAGGGGTGATAGGCACAATGAAAACGCTGTAGTACAGGCCAAGTGTTGCAGACGGATTTTATTATTTGCCCAGTGAAATGAGTCCCTCTGTCACAATGTCACTCAGAGGGAAATCCCCAATTGGAAATTATTTTTTTTCTAATAACAATTCAGCAACCGTTAAGGCTGCTGATCTCCTGCAAGGAAATGCCTCAACCCGGCGGGAAAACATACAAACCACAACTAAAATATATTTGTGTCCCTGAAATGATGGCATTTGGATAAAATCGAATTGCCATACCTCAAATGGACCTAAAGGAGGTGGGAGATGTCCTTGGGATCCACGGAGTGGTTTTTCTGGGCAATGCTTTGGACAGATAGAACATCTGCTGCACACTTTATGAGCTACGGTAGGAGAGGTTTCCAGTAAGATTGTTTACTCTATGAAATCATCTTTTCTGGACCCCAATGTGTTAGCTCGTGTACATGTTGAGTAGAGGTAGAATAGGTTTCTGATTGGGTCCAAGCCATATCTATCTGTCTGGCTCACAGGTTCCCCCTTTTTGTTGCCGTATTCTCTTTTCTTCCTCCATAGCTGTCTGTTGAAACTGGAAAAGATAATCTTTTATTGATTTAATAGAAAACAAAGACCACTCTTGGGTCTGAATAACTTGACTGTTCAATGCCGCCTGCTTAGCTACAGCGTTGGCAAAATGATTTCCTTTTACTTCCACAGGGGAAGCTTTAGAATGTCCTGGGATTTTGATAGTTGCCGATTGTTTTGGTTGCTGTATGGCATCTAAAAATCTTGCAGCCAGTTTTCCATTTGTTTATGGGCTGCCCGGAGGAAGTTAAGAAGCCTTGCTACTTCCATAACGTTCCAAAATCATGAGCTACACCAAATGCAGTGACTAGCAGTGTAAACACCAGCTACATGTTCTTTGGCCAATGGACAAGCCCTGGTTAAAGCAATTAGTTCAGCTTGATGGGCAGATCTTATTTCAGGTACGTAGATAAGAACTTTCAATTATTTGCACCATGGAAGCTATTGTATATTCAGCTCAGTCATGTCCCTGTTCATCTTTCAGATAAGATCCATCTGTGAACCAAATTAAGTCACCATTAGCAGTAGGAGTTTCCTATAAATCATTCCTAGGAACAAGAAGGCAGTCAGTAAGCAGGACACAGTTGTGGGTGTCTACATCTTGCAAAGAGGGTAACAAAGTTGCAGGGTACAGGTGAGTTAAAGTAACAAGTGCAGAGAGCGGGAGAGCTTCATAAGAACCCAATCGACTAACTGGAAGTGTTGAGTGTGATGAGAGTTCAGCAAAGATCCAACAGAATGAGGACCCTAAATAGTCAAGGGAGAGTCCACAACTATCCCTTCTGTCTACATGCATGGCAGTAGCAGGGATGGCCCTCATGCAGGGAGGGAGCCCTTTTGCTACCGAGTCTAGTTGCTGACTATAACATCCTATAGGTCTATAATGACTTCCATGTTTCGGAGTTAGACCTCCTAAAGCATTTCCCTTACTTCCACGTGTGAGAAAGAAGAAGGGAAGTTTATCATTGGCTGTCCCAGAGCAGGAGCTCCGGACAGTGCTTCCTTTGGAGCCTCTACAGCATGTCTGTCTCCCTTTGGGGATCCATTGAATTGGATCAGTTTGATCTGACTTTAGTAGGATATATAGAGGCTGGGTTATTAATGAACAGTTTGGAACCCAAGTTCGCCAATATCCAGTCAAACCTAGGAATCCTCTAAGCTGCTTTCTTGTTTTTGGAAGAGGAAAAGATGATTTCTCTAAGCCTTTCTGGGTTAATCAGTAACCCATCTTTAGATACACAGCCAAGGTATTTCATTTCAGGTCAGAAACATCGAGCTTCTCCTTTGAGACCTTGTGTCCTGTTGTAGCTGGCTGCTGCCCTAGGTAAACTGTGTCCTTCTGGGAGTCTAGTAACATCCTAGAGCCTAAAAGTAAATCTTCCACATACTGGATTACAGTGGACTCTAGGAAATTTAACAGCATTTAAATCAGCTTTTAATATCTGGGAGAAACAGGTGGGACTTTCTATATGACCCTGGGGCATTATGGTCCAAGTAAATTGTTGACCTTCCCAGGTGAAAGCAAAGAGATATTGATTGTCTTTTTCTACTGGAATGCTGAAAAAAGAACTACATAAGTCTATTACTGAAAAATACTGGCAGGCCCAGGAATGGCTGATAATAAAATAGGTGGTTTTGGAACCACAGGATATCTGGGAACAACTATCTTATTTATAGCTCTGAGATCATTTTCCACTTAGTTTCATTACTGGAAAGGTAGAAAAATTACAGGGATCTATAATTGTGTTTGACAAAAGAAAAACAAACAAAGACCGAGGGGTGAAATATTTTCACTACATGTAACAAAGGGTGAGAACCCAGAATGTGAACAAACAAAAAGTTGCCTATGGCCCCAGCCGCTGTTGTACAGTGGTTAGAGCATTCATTCCCAGTCAAGGTCAAGGGCACATACCTAGGCTGCAGGTTCCGGCCCTGGCCCTGGCCAGGGTGTGTTAGGGAGCAACCATTCGATGTGTTTCTCTCACACTGATGTTTTTCTTTCTCCGCTCCCTCACTTCTACTCTCTCTAAAAATTAATGGAAAAAATATCCTCCAGGGAGGATTAACAACAACAAAGTCTCCTATGAACCTCTTGAGAAAAGGACAAAAAAAAAATTCAATAGGAGAATAAATGGGGGAACTAGCCAGTTCTTAGAAGAAGAAACTAAACTGGCCATTAAAGGCATGCAAAGGTGTTTCCCCTCACTAGTAGTACGGGAAATTTAAACAAAGAGGTACCACTTTTCTCCTATCAGGTTGAAAATTTGGAAAGTATCAAGGATTCACAAGGTAACTCAGCAGGGGGGAGAAAGGATGGGTCCCCTGCTTTAGAGGGGCAATAAGGCCCCCCCTTTTTGTTTCTTTTTTCAAATGTTTCCCTTTTAAGTAATCTTGTATAATGGGCTTAATTCCAGCTAGTGCATCAGGTCTTAAAGGATATTGTGAATGTTAGAGGCAAAGTATAATCAATAGTTATTTTAATAGGAGTGGATGACTTGATCTTGCCAATATCTCCTGGAAAGGAGCCAATGTTGCATTGGAACATTCTGCCACAAATGATCAGCTTCAAGATTATTTTCCTCCGAAGTTCCTTTAAAATGATTATTTTCCCAATTGGTTCAGTATCTGATTCATTTAGTTCTAAATATATTTCACCCTTCCGGGAAAAAGGATATGTGGGCATCCTGGGTGTCAGGAAAATCTCTCCCTGTTAGGTGAATTGGGGCTGATTTGGCCAGTAAAAATATCTGTTGCCCTGTAACGTTCCCCAGTTGAAAGGGGACAGGTTCAGATGTAAAAACAGTCGCTGCTTGGTTAGGTACCCCTTCCATTCACACAGAAGCTTTACTCCAAGGGAGAGGACGACTCAGCTGGGTAGGGTTAAGAAGGGATAAAGTAGCCCCACTATCTGCAAGGGCCTTAGAAATGTCCCTTTTTATCATCATTTTCATTTCTCCTAAAGTATTAGTAAGGAGAAGGGGAAATACCCTGGCACAGTCCTTGGAGCAGGCGTAGGCTCTATTTGTTTGTTCTTTGTAAATCCCATTTCAGTTTTCTACAGACTTTCTTATGGTGACCTGGCTTTTTACAGTAAAACAGACTCCCCTCTCCCCTTGACTAAGAGACCCCGAGTAGATCGGACTTGGTTGCTTAATTGTTGGAGCTATACGTTCATACTGTTGGCAGCTTTATCTTGTTCTCTCTTCTGACTAGTTTTAGATAATTGACCAACCAGAATAGCCAGTTCATCAGCACGGGCGGCCTGCCAGCTTAATTTACGTTGTCTGATCAAAGTTGCAAGCTCTTCCTCTAGTCCTTCTGAAACTGGCAGGTCACTCTGCGGTGTTCACCAGGCAGCTTGGTCCAGTCCGGAGGGTCCAAGAGGGCTTCATGCACGTGCCTGGCGGCCGGGTGGCGGCGGGAAGGCTGGGCTCCGCTGGGTCCTCTCCATTTAGTCTTAGGGCATCTCCACGTGGTCTGTCTAGTAGGACGGTCTGATTTCTTACACGGCAGCTCGGGGCTCAGGAGGGAGTGCTCCTGGATCCAGGCGTTGCAGCCTCTTCCTTGCTTCCATCGTGTTCCTTGGGTTGAAGCAGTCTTACACCTGCCCAGGCTCACGGAGAGGACACCCCCTCCCCCCTTTCGGTGTGAGAGAGGAACCTTACAGAACTGTGACCGCCTGTAGCTCAGTATCTATCTCCAGGGTCCTGGAATAGGACATTGTTTATAAAGCACCTGTCAGGGCGACTGGCACAGAGCAGGTGGCCGTCAAACAGGAGCTGCCACTCTTACCATTTCCCCTCCCTGTTATTGCTGCTGCAATGCTCCCCCACCCCCTCTCCCCCTGCAGACGTGTTCTGTCCGAGGGTGCCAGAGTGAGGAGGCTTAGGGAAATGGTGAGGGTTTTTTCATGCACCTGCCCTCACTTGTCAGCTTCCTGTGACGTCACCATCGATGCCCCTCTGTCCCCAGGCTCAGCACTGCCATCTTTCTGCAGGTGTGGTGGACCTCAGCTTCGAGGCTGAGGGGCCCCTGGCGCCCCCCGTGGAACTCCTGGAGAGGCTGCCCAGCTATGACTACCTTTTTCAAGGGGGCGGTAAGTCTGTGGGGTCTTGGTTCCTGCGGCTTCTTCCTGGGGCTTCTGCTGGTTGGGGAGAGTCTCTGGAACAGGTCGGCACTGGGATAGCTCCCTTTTCTCTTGTGTTTGTCAGGAGGGAATCCACGAACATCCCATGACTATGTCCACCTAAGACCAGAAGGATGCTGGTCTGAGAACCATCATTGTTCTTCTTCATCTGTTCTTTCTCACATTCAGCCAGTCTTTCCTTCTTTCACCCACAGGTATTTGTTCCTTTGCTAGCCTCTGACTCCTCCCCTCTCTTCCAGGACAGCAGATATTCTTCCCACCTTTGGAGGCCCCACGGAGACCCCCGGAACAAAGGTGCTGGTCCTCGTTCCTGGAACACAGGTGAGCTGCAGGTGTGCTCTGGCGGCCCTCCTAGAGCCATCACACAGGATAGTGGTCCTCACTGTCCCCCTTGCCCCCGAGAGTCCTCCTCGGGGCTCTCAGGGGACACAGGTCTCAACCCTGACAGTGCGTGGGGATCCAGACCTCCTGGATCCGACTTCCAGGGATGGAGCCTGGGAATCTGCATCTTACCATGCTCTGCAGGCTGCTTGGCTACCAAGCCAGAGTTGAAAAGCATAGTCGAGAGCAGAGATTGCAAACTATGGTCCTGGGCCAAATCCAGCTCACTGCCTGTTTTTGAAAGTTGATTTGTATTGGCCCACAGTCCCTGTCATCTGTTGCTCTTGGTCTGTGGCTGTTCCCACTACAACAGCAGAGGTGAGTGGTTGAGACAGACTGCAGGGCCCACAGAGCCTAAAATAGTCTCTCTGACCCTTTACAGAAAAAGCGAGCTGCTCCCTGGAGAGGCCACGCCCTCCTTGTTTTTGGAAGACTGGGGCAGAGCTCCGAGGTCACTGCCAGCTGGTGCAGAGAGGGGAGCCCGAGCGCCTCCCCCTGGCCACCTCTCCTCCCTGCTTGCCCGTGGCCTCCCCGCTGAAGGCAGGTGCATGAGGAGGGCTGCCCACCAGGAGCTGGGCTGCTGTGGAGAGAGAGGAAGATGTGGGCGGGAGGAAGGAGGAGAGGGCTCCTGCCTACGGGGGTCGGGGCGGGAGGGTTTCACTAAGGAGGGGACCTGGCAGCTGGGCCTCAGGAGAGGGAGAGGTGTCCAGACGGAGGCTGGGAGGGCTGCGGGCCGCTGTTGGCTGGCTCTTGGCTGTCCTCACGTGAAGTGGCTCTTGGCTCCTCTGGCCGAGGTGGAGTTCCCAGAGGGCAAGGACCTCCCGGCCCAGCGCTGCCTCTTCAGCTGTGCGATACCTTCTCGGTGTCGGTTTCCTCATCTGCAACATGGCATAATTCATCCTTAAGCGTTTTGTTTGCTTTTAGTTCTCAGAGTCTATCAGCCCGTCTCCTGAGCTCCACACTTCAGCTCACGCGCTCCGCTGTCCTCTCCTGCCCCGGGCCTCTGTTCCCACACCCCCCTTTGCCAGGGTGCCCCCTTGGACCCCGAGCGCTTTCCCACCACGGTGGCCAGCTTCCCTGTGCGCAGGGAGGGGCTGCCTGGCCTGGAGGAGCCCTGGGCCGCCCCGGACCCCCTCGCCTCTCTGCTCTGTCCCTGGCAGAATCCCTGTGGTGACAGAGGAGGTGGCACGGGAAGCTCTCCTCAGCTTCGTTCACTCCAAATGCTGCTATGGCAGCTCGGCCGCCAGCGACCTTGTCATCCAGGAGCTGAGGCAGCAGACTGTGTGCAGGGTAAGAGTGGCCGGCAGGGCTCCTGTGCCGGGAAGTGGGGTGAAGGGGCCGGGGGCAGTGCATGTGGATGGTGGTGACGCTGACGTCCCTTCTGTGACCCCTCTGGTCTGCAGTCTGTAGTGATGCCAGGAGTCCTTATTATCGATCATCCCCGAAGCTCAGTGTGCGAGGTGTCCCGTGAAACCCGCTGCGTGTACGTCTCAGCGCGTGCTCACAGCTACCTGCCGTGCAGGTGTTGTCATCAGTTTATAGAGGAGCAATTGGCTGTCTGGGGAGGCGGAGGTACTTGCCCCAAAACATGCAGCTAGAAGCAACCAAGCTGGGGTTCAGACTCTGGTTTGCTGGTGCTGAAGCCGTGTCTTCAAACACAAGGCTGAGCGGCTCCCACGACGGTGGGTTGAGAGAGGGCCACCGACTCCCCTTCATCCCAGCTTCCTCTGCCTCCCCCAAGTCATGTCCAGGTGGAGGAATCGTTTATTCATCACTGGGGCCTGACACCCAGGGAAAGCCCACACCAAGACCACAGCTGGGACCACAACAGGCTCCCAGGTCACCTGCTGCAACAAAGGGCCAAGGGACAGGTTCCCGTTATCTAATGTCACAGCACAGTCGTGCTCTGGTGAGCACACAGGCACACAGAAATCAGGCAAGTGGTTAGAGCAGGGATTTGGGGAAGAGGCCCCTGTGTAGCTGCGTGGCCTTGGGCAAGTCTCCTGACCTCTCTGAGTCTCCAATTCCTCACATGAAAAAAGAGGAGCCAGGTGATGTCCAAGATACCGTTCTGGTTTCTGAGTCTGTGGACGAGGGTCAAGAAGGATCGTGACATCAGGCAGGTCAATTCCCCCAAAGGGGGACCCTCAGGGCAGTGGATGCCAGGGGTCCCCAACTGCCAGGAGGCAATTGCTGCTCCAAAACTTGCCTCTTAGAATGTTTCCCTGTATAAAGAAGCGGGGTGCTGGAATCGCCCCCGCGGGGAGCTGTCAGAGCAGATGTCCTGGGGCCCCGGCCTCCCTGCCGCTGTGGCCGCGCGGGTGGAACAGAAATCCCTGTGCCACGTGTGGAGCCCTGGTTTCCTCCGGGGCCCCGGCAGGTGGGAGCTTCCTCTGTTTGCACAGTGCTCGGTCTTCCTAAGGGTCACGAGTGGGAACATGCTGTCTTTTTCTCCGTAGTATCGACTGGAGACTTTCAGTGAATCCAGGATAAGCGAATGGACATTTCAACCCTTTACTAGTGAGTGAGTCGTCTGAAATGGGCAAACAGGGCAGGAGCTAGTCTCAGCCGCTGGCCTGGAATGGGAGGCTCTTCTGTTCGGAGCCTTGGCTCCCCGTCCCCTGTGAAACGAGAGGGTGGGCTTTCATCTCGGAGACTTCCCAGGGCTGATCTTAGCAACGGCGTCCTGGCTAGAAAACTGTTTGCAGAAGGTCCCGAGAAAGTCTAACATTTGCCTTTGGCCACAGGCTGGTGCTGCCACCAGGGTAGATGGCACAGGCAGCGTGTGTACTTGGGCATCTCTCTGCCCCCCAGGCCACCTTGGGTCCCGAGTGACTGTGCCAGCCCACCTCCTGCTGGCCCCCACGAAGGCCTCAGGTGCTGTCTGGGAAGCCCTGCACTCCACCTGTTATCTCTGTTGACCATTTTGGTTCATCCTTCAAGACTCAGCTCATAAGTCACCTCTCTCATGAAGCCTTCCAGGATTTCTTCTCCTGCAATTTCCCTCCCCAGCAGGATGAGTTAGTTTTCTGGGTTTTCAGAGCCCTTTATGCGACTCTTGGCCAAAGCACTTACCCTCATGCATGCAGCTGTGTCTCTCCTGATCGGAGGAGGAAGAGGACGGTGGGGATGGAGACCATATAAGGCTAATTCTTGTTTATCGAGGCTTCAGTGTGTGCGGCCCTAGGCTAAGCACTTACATACCTTCTTCCATGTAATTTTCACGACCATCTTCTATGGTACGTGCCACTGTTATCCCCATTTTAGAGATGAGACAGCTGAAGGTCAGAGAGGTGAAGTAACTTGCCTGCAGTTACGCAGCTGGAAAGTAGAAGAACCAGGAGTCAAACCCAAGTCTCTTCAACCCCAAAGCTGGGTGCTTAACTACGAACTCCAAGGGACCCCTTATCTACCCTTCCTTGTAGCCCCAGGGTCTAGCCCAGTGCCTGGCGCCGAGGGAAGGCTCTGTCCTATTTGGTGAATAAATGAAAGCTTGTCCTGGTGGCTGTTTGCTGTTCTTACAATGATGGCTTCTGTGTCAGATCACTTAGTAGATGGGCCACGAAGAGGGACGTCCCCCAGGCTCTGGGACATCAAGGTCCAGGTCCCCCCGATGTTTCAGGAAGAAACCAGGAAGTTCCAAGTCCCTCACTCGTCACTGGTCAAGGTAACATGATTATGACAACACGCCCTTCTCCCTGGGCTCGTTTTCCAGGCACTGTAGTTTCCTGAAACATTATCCTTTCAGAAAGGAAACCCCGAATCTAGGCTGTGGGTTCCTTTCTTGGCTATTCACATAGCAAAAGAATGGCCCGATTCACAAAAACTGTCACCAGTTTTAAACCGTGAACATTCACAGTCCTAAACCCTCTGGGTGTCCATCCTTCTCCCCTCCTTGGGCCTGACAGTCAGGGGCTGATGCGCTGAAGGAAACAGAGACAACAAAGTGAAACCGTTGTTGGGATTCTTCCTGGAAGTCAGTCAGGGAGCAGAATTTACCTCCATCCCATTGGACAGAAACATCATCACGACACGAAGTGAGGGGAACCGAGTGTAAAGCCCAGCTGAGACATTTTATGCTATGTTCCCATCTCATTACCTGTCTTATCTTCACTTTAGAGCTCGATCCAAGCATGTACTTTTACCCGTGTGTCTTCGTAGCATACAGGGGAGAGGACTCCGAGAGCCCAGCAGCTCCTTCCGTTCCTCCCTCCGGAGCGGGAAGCTATGCTGAGCCCGTGATCAGAGCCCAGTAGCTAGCGTGGTGCCGTTCGCAAACATGCTGTCCACTCTTTATGGCTTCTGTTCCCAGGGGCCACTTTAGCTCCTGATGGGCCAAGGGCTCCGGCCTTTGTGGTTTAGCCTGGGAACATGCGTTAGGACATGGGACTTGGAGAGCAAGTCTCCTTAGCATCCGGGTCAGACGGGGCTGGGGCTCTGAGGAAGGGGGGCATGATCTCCTGGGCTTGGCATTCAAGGCCCTTGGGGATCGTGGTCAGGTGGGAGTGGCCATCTCCCCTCTCTGGCTCTGAATGGCTGCACCCGGGGAGACGGGGGTGTTTGGGATGGTGACGGGACGGGGGTGGGGTGGAGGTGGTGGAGCTGCAGGTGTCTGAGAACCTAGATCCAAGGAGCGCCTTTCCCCTCAGGAGTGCCACAGGTGCCACGGGCGTGGGCACTGCAAGTGCAGCGGCTGCCACGGGGCCTGCATGGTGAGTCACATGTGCCTTGGTAAGTGCAGTGTGAGTGGAGGGGCCCCGCGGGGACAAAGGGCTGGGGCCCGGGGCTCCCCACTGACCGTGGGACCTCAGGCAGGTCCTTGCCCCTTGCTGGACCTGTTTTCCCACCTATAAAATGGGAAGGTTGGATTGGGCGGTCTCTGTTGGCCTTTTTCACTTTGATTTTAACTTTCCTCCTCTTTTCTCATCCATCTGTGAACATTCACTGAGTACCTGCTTAGCACTAGGCCCAGCAAGGGGACTGAGACCTGGGGTCCTTCCCACAGGGACAGAGACTAGCACTTGCAGGACAGGGTGATGGGCGCCGAGAAGGTGAAGTTCAGGGCGCTCCCGGAGACAACAGACGGGGGGCCCTGTACCCGTGTCCGAGGGCCACTGTAATAAACTAGCACAGACTGGGCGGCTTCAAACGACAGACGTGGATTCTGTCACCGTGCTGGGGCTGGGAGTGCAGAACCGGGACGGCAGCGGAGGTCCCGAGGGAGACGCCGCCGCCTGAGCTCATGGCAGCCGCCAGCACCCGGGGTGGCCCCTGGCCTGTAGCCGCATCGCTCCAGCTTCCGCACATGGCCTCACATGGCCTCTCCTTCTGTCTGTGTGTCCTCATGGCCTTCTTATAAGGACACCGGTCATTGGATTTGGGGCCCGCCCTAGTCCGGGATGACCTCATCTTAACTAATGACATCTGCAGAGTCTAGTTCCACAGGGGTCCCATGCTGAGGTCCTGGTGGGGGAGGAGGTGGGACACCGCTCGGCCCAGTGCGGCCCTAGGCCCACAGCCAGGCTCTCATGGCCTCAGCCTTCTGGTCGGAAATGTTCAGGGTTACTGCTGGTCCCGGGGTGCTGCCAGGCTCCTCAGTGTTCTGAGCCCTCCCCATTCACACCGAATCCCGTGGACACATACCGACCACTCGTGTCTCTGAGCTGTGTCTTCCTCCATCCTTCCACCTGCCCGCCTGCCTTCTACTCTGTTGGTCCCTTCGTCCGCCTGCTGTGTGCCCAGCCTCTGCCCCCTGAGCACCACCTGTGGGTCGACTGTGGCCTGCGCCCGCTCTGCTCTGTGCCCTCTCTCCTGCCCTTCGCCACCGCCTCATGGCTTTCTCAGAGCCCCTCCCCGAGGGCGTGTCTGCTTCCTCCACCCCTGCTCCTCCTCCTCCCCCACCTCCCCCAGGCCTTTGGAAGGTCCTGGAGCCCCCAAACCAACCCTGAGAGCCTGTCTGATCACCTCCGGGGGCGTGCCCGACACCAGGTCCCCGGCCAGCCTGCCCCTCCTCCTGCTCCCTCTGGCCATGGTGCAGGGGATCAGCGAGGAGCAGGACAGGCCGATGTCCCAGGGATGTCAGGATGTAGAGTCTGAAAGTTACACTGGAGGGGTCCTTAGATACAAGGTCCAACCCTCCCATTTTACAGGCGAGGGGATGGGGGCCAGGGAGAGGAAGGGGCTTGCTCAACGTCACCAAACTGGGATTTGAACCACTTCTTGGGAAGCTCTTTGCCCCACTCCCTGGGGAGGTACTGAGGCCTCGGTGTGTCCGCAGGTGAGGTGCCCCTCCTGCAGCGGAGCCAAGCGCAGAGCCAAGCAGCCTGGGAGGTGTCAGATGTGCTCGGGGTCTGGCAGGCACAGGTATGAGTGGGTCCCCCCGCTCTCCTGCCTCATGTTGTCTGCACCCTGCCTGCCCTGCCACGCCGTGTCCCCAGAGCTCTGTGAATAGTCGGTGCTGGGTACATACGTGTGCAACGGGCGGGCCTTCTTGAGGCCTGGTATTCCTGGGCTAGACTGGACCTCATCGAGCAATCTGTGGGCCAGGCGTAAGAAACAAGGTCCTGCAGGAAGGAGCGGGCCGCGTAAGGACGGACCTGCTCCTGCTTAGTGGTGGGGCAGGAAGTGAACGTAGAAAACCACCCAAGGTGAGACTCTTAACTCTGAGGATCTGGGCCTGGAAAAACCCTCATTTCTAACTCATTGCAAGGTGTGAATAGAGGAGTTCAGGAAGGTTGGTTCACTGACTAAATAGTCAAGAAGGTTTCATCTCTGCTCACAGGGCTTTGCAAACAGTGGGGCATTGCATTTTGTAAATCATGTCCTTTAAGGTGTTCATAAATCTTTAAAGGAAAACAGGAAACCATGAAGGGTGAAACTGTTCAAAGTTGTGTTGGTTAAAGATACATTTTAGCTCACTGAGGCCCTGGACATCCTGCCACCTTTGATGTGGAAAGAAACTCAGGTTTCTTTCATATGCAAGTGAAAGAAATCAAATTCAGACTGGCTTCAGCAAAAAAGGAAATGTATAGTTCCATGTAACAGAAACATCCAGGAATATATTTCTGGGATGGCTTCAGGTACAGCTGGATCCAGGTGCTTAAACCATGTCATCAGGGATCTGTCTCTATTCTCACTATGTGCTGGTTTTAGTCTCAGGCAAGCTGTCTCCTGTGGCAGAGGGGACCACCAGCAGCTCTAAGCTTAGTAACCTCAGTAGAAAAGGATGTCCCTTTTCTGAAAGTTCCAACAAAAGTTCCAGGGTGGATCTCTTGCACTTACCTGGGTGCCCATCTTTGTATCAGCCACTATGGCCAGGGAGATGGGAAAAGCTGACTGGCCAGGCCAAGGTCCCAAGCTGGTCATCGAAGGGGCGGGGCTCTGATGGACCACATAGATCAGGTGAGAGAAGGGTGGTTTCCAAAGGGAAGTTGGGGGCACTGCCACCAGAAGAAAAAGCTTTAGATGGTGGGACAGTGGAAGCAATCCATTCCACCACAGCCCCCCACTCTGAGGAGGGTGGAGCCTCCAGAAGCCACCAGGGCCCCGTGTGTATCTGGGTGGTACTGATGGTGTGTCCCTCTCAGGTGCAGCACGTGCTCAGGGAGGGGGAACAAGACCTGTGCCACCTGCAAGGGGGAAAAGAAACTGTTGCACTTCATCCAGCTGGTCATCATGTGGTACGTGGCAGTGTCTCAGTGCGGCGGCCCAGCTGGGGGACGTGGCCTGGACTGGTTTCTGCAGAGAAACTCCATGGTTGGGGCTCTCACAGTACAGGGACCTGCTGGCAGAAAAGGGCTGAAGCACCTGGGGAGGGGAGGTCCCTGGGGAGAGGCAGCGCGGGTGGCGAGACCCGAGTTCACATCTGACATCACCCCTTTCTAGCGCGGCAGCCACGCCACAGCTGGGCAGTCCCTCTGTGTCCTGAACTCCAGGGTTCCTCCTGCGGCAGACTTTGCTCGGGGCTCACGGGGAGGATGGGGTGAGGTCACAGGACGGAGCTGTCCGCACCTCACTGGTTTCCCAGTTCCCAGCCGACGTGCTGAGGCCGAGAGGCTGCTGACCTCCCCAGGGCCCACCAGCAGCCCGGCCCGTCTGGTTCCAAACCCAGGTTCTAACCATCCCCCCCTCCCCCTCCAGGAAGAACAGCCTGTTTGAGTTTGTGTCTGAGCACAGGCTGAACTGCCCCGCGGAGCTCCTCGCTAAAGCCAAAGGAGAAAACTTCTTTAAGGATGAAAACACCATGGTGAGGCGGGCTTTGCCGAGCACCCCCAGAAGCTGCGCCCCTCTTCGGGCTTTCCGCGGGGGCTACGTTCACTTAGGACGGGCGGGAGGGAACAGAGCCACCCGGACGGGACAGGCATCTGGGACCCCGCGGGGCCAGGCCGCCCTTGAAGTTCACATACTGGACCCTTCCTCTGTTTCCCCATCCCTCCCCGACCTCCCTCCCTCCCACAACCTTGGAGACCCTCCTCCTGTACCAGGCACCAGGCTGGGCCCTGGGGATACTGTCCAGCAAAATCCCTGCCTCGTAGATCTCAGCCTGGTGAGAGAAGATAACACTTCACCACGGCGTTAGAGTCCCTGAGAAATACGCAGCCAGGGTGAGGAGACCGGGGGCAGAGGGTGTTTCAGCTCAGGGTAGGGAGGTGACGGTGGGCAAAGACCTGACGGAGGGCAGTGGGGCGACTGCGTGGCCCTCGGAGCGAGGGTGTCCAGCAGAGGGAAGGGCATGGCAGAGGCCTTGAAGGAAGGCAGAGCGGCGCCTGGAGGGCGGTGAGCCAGGCAGAGGGAGGAGCTGCGACATGACACGTGCTGGCAGCAGATCAGGGGGGGCCTGTTGGCCAGGGGCTGGCAAACTCCGGCCCTCGGCCTGCCTTTATAAATGAAGTTTTGCTGGGACATAGCCTGTTTGCTTACGTGCTGTCTGTGGCTGGCGTTGTGCTGCAAGGTCCGAGTCAGTGGTTGAGAGGGGACCCTCTGGGCACGAAGCCTGAGATGTTTACCATGTGGCTCTGTACAGACAGGTTTGCCAGCCCTGCTGGAGGCCTTGGCAGGGTGCTCGGCCTTTATGGGATGGATGTCCGACCAGGGTCCCTGTGCTGTGTTCTCTGAGGGGCAGGTGCTAAGCCAGGCTTCCTTCCCTCCCTCGCTCCTTCCCTCCGTCTCTTTCTTTCTTTCCAATATGTGACCTTTTCAGATTGGCTTCTTTCACTTTGTAACATGCATTTTTAAAAATTGAGATATAATTAACATATGTCATTATATTAGTTTTAGGTGTACAGCACAATGATTTGCTATATGTATATATTGTGAAATTATCACCACAAGAAGTCTAGTTAACATCCATCACCACACATAGTTATATAATTTATTTTTTTCTTGTAATGAGAACTTTTAAGAGCTATTCCCTCTAATTAATCATATACCATGCTCTCAAGGAAGCCACCACCTCATGCTTTCTGGGTTGGAGAGGGCTTCTCCTGGCAATGCCCTCCTGATGATACACATCTATTCTCTCAGCAACGTTCAAACATCCAGCGCAGTACTAGGTACTGTAGTCACCGTCCTGTACATTACAAACCGAGGACTTATTTTATAACCGAAAGCTTGTACCTTTTTTTTTTTTTTTTTTATCCTCACCCGAGGACATTTTCCATATTTTGTTCAGATAGAGTGGGAGGGGGAGAGAGGAAGAGAGAGAGAGAAAGAGAAACATCGACGTGAAAGGGACACATCGAGTGGCTGCCACCCGCACGACCAACCAGGGCTGGGGACAAACTGCAACTGAGGTACATGCCCTTAGCGGGAACCGAACCCGGGTCTCTCAGGACTGCAGGCCGATGCTCTAACCACTGACAAAAACTGGCCAGGCTCCCCCCCCCCCCTTTTTTAATCCTCACCTGAAAATATTTTTCCATTTATTTCCAGATAGAGTGGGAGGGGGAGAGAGAGAGAGAGAGAGAGAGAGAGAGAGAGAGAGAGAGAGATGTGGGAGAGACCCATCGACCGGGGTATGTGGCTTTGGACAGAATTGAACCCAAGACTCTTTGGTCCATGGGACAACGCTCTAACCACTGAAAGCACAGGACAGGGCAGAAGTTTGTAGCTTTTGACTGCCCTCACCCCGCCTCTGGCAACCATCAATCTGTTCTCTGTATTTATGAGTTTGATTGCTTTGTTTTTTCAGGTTCCACACACAAGTGAGAACATATGGTGTTTGTCTTTCTCTGTCTGATTTATTTCACTTAGCATAATGCCTCAAGGTTGAGATGTCAGGTCTTCCTTCTTTCCTATGAAGACTATTTCTCAGCCTCCCTTCTTTGCCCCCTTTACTGCGGCTCCTAAAGGCTCATGGCAGGCATCGTCCCCCTAGAAACCTGCACCCCACCCCATGCCAGGCGGCCTCAGAGGCTTGCTGGGTGGCTGAGTGGGCTGCGGGTGGGGGAGCACCCTGTCTACAGTCCCCTTTTGGTGGCATTCCCAACACAATGTGGGTAATCAAGGCTCTGTGGCACTCAAGCAATCCCCACCCTCTGGCTGTGAGGCCCAGACCCTCCCCAATCTGGGCTCGCTCCCGTTCGCCTAAAAGCCACTGCCCAGGCTCCAGGTGCAGACACTTGGTCAGAGTAGCGAGGCGGTGGTGTCTCTCCCCAGGTGTACCCCCTTGTGGACTTCCCCCTGCGGGAGATCTCTCTGGCCTCCCAGCGGGGCATTGCCCAACACAGCGCCACCCTGGCCTCCAGAGCCCGCGTCCTTCAGCAGGTGAGTGGGTGGGGACCTGGGGTTTTGGGAGGCGAGGTTTCTAGGGCCAGGTGGGTCTCCAAGGGCACTGTCTCTCTGGTCACAGAAGGGAGGAAATGGGATGTTCCCTCTGCTGGGGGCTCAGAATGGTGGGGAGGAGCCCCAGCCTGAGGAACACGGGGTACTGGGACTGAGCTGGGGCCAGTGTGGCTGGAGGCAGTGAGCAGGGCAGGCCACCTTGTCCACGGTGACAGGTTTGGACTGGTATCCTGAGAGTGGAAGGAAGCTATTGCAGGGTTTCAAGCAGGAATGGGGCTCCGTGTGATTTTTATCCGAATCTCCTCCACACTCGGAGAGAGGAAGGGATCCAGGGAAGAATGGGGACCCAGCGTCCTGCCCCTCAGGGCACTTCCCAAGTCCCAGGCCTGTCTTCCCCAAGCCTCCCAAGTGTCCGGTGGCAGCCAAGGCTAGGGTGGCTTTGGTCTGTATCCTGGTGGCCACTAGGTGGCAGTGGTGCCCGCCCGCGGCCCCAGGAGTTAGGGTGGCTTTGTACTGTATCCTGGTAGCCACTAGGTGGCAGTGGTGTACGATGCGTTCCCAGGAGCGGCCTTTGCAGCTGCTGGCTGGAAGCCCTGCAAGGTGGGGGTTTGGACAGGGAAAGCCGGCGCCAGTTCGGTGAGGGGTTCTGTCAGCTGGGGCCTGAGTCTTGCAAAGTGGGCTCAGATCCTATTTTTTTTGCACCCTAACCTGGTCATGGGCCACCTACTTCCTCCTCTCTGAAGTCCAAGTTTCTCACCTGTGGAGAAAGAAATGCTAAAATGGCCTCAGGACTTTGTAAGGACGAGCCAATTTTCTTTTTCTCTTTTGAAATTTCATTAAATTTACTGGCATGACATCAGTTAATAAAATTATATAGATTTTAGTGTGCAATTCTATAATACATCATCTGTATATAGCATTGTGTGCTCACCACCCAAGTCAAATCTCCTTCCACCACATATTGGACCCCCTTGACCCTCCCCCACCCCTTCCCCTTCGATAATCACCATACTGCCGTCTGTGAGTGTTTGTTCATTTGTTGCTTTCAGTTTTATATCCCACATATGAGTGAAGTCATATGACTCTCAACTGTTTTCATCTGACTTATTTCGCTTAGCATGGTGTTCTCAAGATCCATCCCTTTATCGCAAATGGCAATATTTCATCTTTTCTTATGGCCGAGTAGTGTTTCATTGTACAAACGACGTCTTCTTTGTCTAGTCACAAAGAAGGGACACTTCAGTTCTTCCCATGTCTTTCTGTTAGACTAGGTGTTTCATTGTTGTTTTGATCTGCACTTTCCTAATGTGAAGTTGAGCATCTTTTCATATATATATTGGCCATATGTATATCTTATTGGGAGAAGTATCTATTCTGGTCACCTGCCCAGTTTTTAATTGGATTGTTTGTTTTTATGTTACTGAATTGTATGTGTTCTTTATATATTTTGGGTATTAACCCCTTATCAGAGGTATTGTTTGCAAATATCTTCTCCCATTCAGTTGGTTGCCTTTTTGTTGTGTTGATGGTTTCTTTTTCTTTTCTTTTTTAATCCACACCTGAGGACATTTTTTTTTGCATTTATCTTCAGATAGAGTGGGAGGGAGAGAGGGGGGAAGAGAGAGAGAAACATCGAGGTGAGAGAGACACATTGACTGGTTGCCACCCACATGACCCAACTGGGGTCGGGGACAAACTGCAATGGAGGTATGTGCCCTTAGTGGGAACCGAACCTGGGACTCTCTGGTCTGTGGGCCAACACTCTGACCACTGAGCCAAACTGGCCAGGGCTGATGGTTTCTTTTTCTGTGCAGATGCTTTTTAGTTTGATATAGTCCCATTCATTTATTTTTGCTTTTACTCCCCTTGCCTTTGGGGTCAAACTCATAAAATCATCTCTAAGACCAAGGTCATTAAGTTTAGTACCTATGTTTTCTTCTATTTTATTGTTTCAGCTCTTATATTCTAGTTCTTTGATTCATTTTGAATTAACCTTTGTGTATGGTGACAAGTAGTAGTCTAGTCTCATTCTTTTGCATGTGGCTTTCCAGTTTCCAGGCACAGTTTGTTGAAGACGCTTTATTTTCCTCGTTGTATATTTTTGGCTCCTTTGTTGAAAATGGTTTGCCCATATATATGTAGGTTTATTTCTGGGCTTTTAATTCTGTTCCATTGGTCTGTATGTCTGTTTTTCTGCCAATATGCTGTTTTGATTGGAGACAATTTTCTTTAAGTCCTTGAAACTCAGTCATCAAAATGCCCTTGTTCCTTCTGTCCCCTTTACATGAATATTCCCCTCTTGCTCTGCAAAGCTCCCCTATTTGCAGAAGAGAGGATACATTTAATTTAAAATCAATAAATGACCATCTTGGAGCTGGAATGGACCTCAGAAATCATGGAATTGGGATACTGCAAACTCAGGCCTTCCAGAGCCCTGCGGTAGTGTGGATGGGAGAACCCTCTTATCTGAAGGGGCCGGCTACCATCAGCTTCATGTAGGCACAGAGGTCAAGATTTCAGACCTTCTAAAGTCTGTATTTTTATATGAAACCTTCTAACTTTTCAATATTGACAACAACATTTTAAAAAATGCTCAGAACACTGTGTGGGCCAGTGGGCCTGCTCTGGCCTGCAGGCTGTCATGGGCTGTCCCAGGTCTAGTCTAAACCTGTGACTTTCCCAGTAAAGCAGAGGAGGCCCAGGGAGCGGCAGGAACTGGTCACACTGCCTCCTAGTGGAGCCCAGGAACAGAGCCCGAGCTTCCCAGCTCCAAGCCCAACGGTCTTCACTGCGCTCAAGAGACTCAAGTAGCTCTTTGGAGGTCAGTGGAGGCTGAAGGGACAGCGGCTAGGGGGAGACTTGGGGCCATTCTCACTGGGCCAGGCCCTGCAGGGACAATCATGTACCAGCTGAGGGCCGGCTTGCCAGCCCAGGCGCGCACTGCTGGCACTGAGCCCTTTCCGCGTCCCGTGGGCCTCAGTGTCCTCGTCTGGGAAACCAGCAGGGTGGGACCTTGCCTTCGGTTGGGCTCTGCAGAAGGTCTCCCCGCAGAACCCGCGGAGCCGGACAGGGCGGAGGGAGAGACCGCGCATGGGCGGGCGCAGTGCAGGCCCCGGCCTAGCCTCTGCGGACCCCAAGGGGGCTCTGAGCGTCCCCCGCACCTCAGGGTGTCCTGGAGGCCAGCAGGCCGGGCTTCCTTCTTCAGCACCACCCGATCCTCATCCTCGGCTCAGGCTCAACCTCCGCCCTGGGAGGGGGAGGGTTCCGTATCTCAAGGACAGGACTCCGGAGAGTAAGCTGAGCTGTGAGCGCAGGGTGGTGGAGGCGGTGGGGTGCGCTCTCCCTTTGATCTTAGTGGAAAAGTCTGGAAACAGGAGTGGTCCTGATACCGCTGTCCAGGCCTTCCGAGCAGTGACGTGGGCTCCCATCAGCTCTTGCCTCTTAGTTCATATTTCCGGTCCTCTGAACCGAAATGTCAAGAGAGGTCATCTACCTTTTATCTCCAAAGTTATCACTTGGAGACCAGTTTCCAGCAGATGGAGAAAACTCAGTCTCACAATCTCATTTCATTGCCTCAACAACTGTGAAGTGCAAGTTTTATCCCCATTTCACAGGTGAGGAAACAGGTCCAGGTAAAGGAAGTGCGAGCTCCCACAAAAAGCTTCGTGGAAAACGCACACCCTGATTCTGATCGCCTGCCTGCCACAATGTCATGCCCCTCTCGGCTTCCCCAGCACAGTGGGGGCTGCTCCCCACCCCTCCCCAGGGCCTCCCACCGCCCACTTGGCTCTTTTCCTGAGGAGGGAGTCAGAGGGTCTGACCCTGGGCAGCCAGCCACCTCCCTCTGGGTTTGGGACCCCCACACCTGGTCTGGGTCAGTGCAGAAGAACTTAGGGGTTTTGACAGAGAGCCTGGCCCACAGGATGTCCCCAAGAAAGCTTGCTTCCATGATGAGGGGTAACTTTCCTGTGTCAGTTGCATCTGTAGTTGTCAATAGCCAAGCAGCCCCGAGAGCTAATGGGATGGGTGCCTCAGTGGGGGGGTCTCTCCCAAGGCGGCGCTGCTGGTTCCATTTAGGGCCCCTCAGTTTGGGAAGGTGGTGGAGCCATTGCTCAGAGAAGGGGCCAGGGAAGGAGGGACTTTAGGACCATACTGTAGGAGGGAGTGAGTGTCCCGGGCGTAGGTGGAGGTGGATGCTGGGGAGGAGATTTGAGCGTTAAACAGACCCAGCTATGGCAAGGGGATGGGGCTTGACCTGGATGATCTTCCAAACTGGAAAGTCCATGAACCCACGGGCCTCAGTTTTCCCCATTTGATAAAGGAGGGGAATGTTTGAGAAAGACTGTTCTCAAAGGAAGGTCAGTGCAAAATCATGGTGAGGGAGGGAGGGGTCTGAGAAAGTAGCCTGAAACAGCCGACCAAACTTTGGAATTTCTTTGGAGTCAATATTTACCTGAAAATTTATTTCAAATTGTATAATCCACTTCCTAATATGTCCATGTTTGTTGTAACAGAAAAATGTTTAAAATGACTTTATCCTCTACCTTTCTCTACCCCCGACCTCCATCTAAAAATTAATGTTTCTGGAAGATGTCCTGTTTGGCTGGTGATGCTCCACCCATCCCACGATTCCTCTGGGGACGCCTGTGCCTCACTTCATAAAACCTAGAATCGGATGGCGGTTCTGTTTGGGTCAGGGCTTAGGGTACATGAAGGAGTGTGGTGGGAGTTACATCGGGAAAGGCAGATTGCAGGCAGAATGCCAACTCCAGAGCATGAACCTCATCCCGCAGGTAGTAGGGAGCTATCGACAGTTCTTGAGCAGGTGAGTGACTCGAACAGAACACTGAGGTTTTCCTGGCCAATTGTTTCCTCAGCGCCAGACCGTCGAGCTGATCCCCCTCACAGAAGTTCATTACTGGTACCAAGGGAAGACTAACGTGTACTACATCTACGGCACCGACCACAGAGTGTATGTGGCGGACTACCCTGGACGGTACTGTTGTGGCTGCACCATCCTCTGAGCCAGCTCGGCTCACCCCCCAGCCCGCCACTCACAGTCACCAGGCAGGACCACCACGGTCTCTGAGTCCACTCTGAGTCCACTCATCGTTGGCTACGCTGGACAATCGCTCACCAACCCTGCTGTGTCTGTCCTTCCAGAGAATTCACCTTGCCGTCTGCTGAGCCACAAGTCTTTCTGGTGGAATCCATCCTGTTTCATCTACAAAAATTCAACTTCACACATCGTTTTAGGACAAACACTTTAAATGGTGGGGGCACAAAGCACAGGCCAGTGCCGTGATTGATCTCGCTCTTCCCTGGGTCGGTCTCTGCTCTGGGGTGCCCCTCCCAGGAGGAGTCTTTGAGAGGCACACAAGGCCGCTGCCCCTCAGCACACCCCGAAGAGTGCACGGAGGCACAAGGTGCCCTTATGTTCCGGGGTTTGACTCCCCATTCTGTGGGTCCGGAATTCAGACATGGCCATCGTGGGGATGGTTTACCCCTGCTGCGTGATGGCTGGGACCTCACCTGGAACATCTGAAGGCTGGGATGACTCGTGGGCAGGGGCTGAAGTCACCTGAAGGCTGCTCCCCCCGGAGATCCGGTGGTTGCGGTGGTCGTGGGCTGGGGTGTCCACTGGAGCTGTCGGCCGGAGCACCCACGTGTGGCCCCTCGGTGCAGCCTGGGCTTCCTCACGACATGGCGCTGTGAGGCCCAGCGCCCCTCATGCGGAAGGAATAGGGGTCTGTTCCCAAGGAGGAGAACAAGCCTGCTGTGCTGGATGGGCTGAGGGTCTGCATGCTGACCTCTGGCGGGGTGCCCGTGCAAGGGGAGATTTGGGCAGTGATTTTGGATGCGTGCAGGGACTTACGTTACGTGCTGACCTTAGAACCTGCCCACTGAGCAGGACGTATGTGCCCAGGCGTGTGCAGGGGTTCCCCCCGCTGCAGCCTGGCTGGGTGGGTGGAGGGGACGCCCTGCACACCGCATGCCCAGTTGCCTTTGGAAGGGGTGGGGGTTCTGGGGGGGCCACTGTGCACCTGGCTGTGGCTAACCAGAGGCCCCTGTCATTTTACTATGCTTGCTCCTGACCCAGAAGGGAATTGCTACACCCCAAGAGGGCCAGTCTATACCCCCACTTGACTCCCAAGCTCCTGCCTGCAGCCCTTGTCCCCCGTGGGCTGGGAGATTGCGGACCCCACAGCTGGATGGGGTGGCCATTCCCCAGGCACCAGCATCAAATGATGCACAGATGAGCACCTGCGTTCTCACCAGCCACCTCCCAGCCCCGGCTCCCACTCTTCTGTCAGGCCGCTGCTGCTTCCTGCACCCTGGGGTGGGGGGCTGGCTAAGGAGAGTAGCAGGGACAGGGCCTGGTGGGCTCGGGGAACAGGGTCCCCAAGGCGACCCACTTCCTCTTCCTCCTGAAGCTCTGTGTGCTCCAGTCCCCCGTGTCCCCACACCTCCTCCCCTTGTGATTCTTAGAGGGGACGCTCCTGCCTCTAGGGGCCCTTGTACAAATGGAAGGGACAGGTTTGGTGGTTGTCATGATCAGAAGTGACACTATTGGCCGGTCCCCAGTGCCTGGAGACATCCCCACAACGGGGTCATTCACACCTTGCATGCCTTGTAGATAACCCGCTGACATTCCTGTTGAACGTAGTTAAACAGACTCTCTGGTGATCACGTAACACAAGGCCGATTTTTATTTGACGTTAGTCTCTGGTCTTTGGTTTTCCTACGCGTCTTGTTTGGAGGGGCTCTGACCCTCTACTTCTCTGAAGTCCAGCCCTGTAACTGTCTGCTGACTCCACTGGGGCTCCTCCTGCGCCGTGCCGAGCGCCCACAGATGGAAATACACATATTACAATTTACCTTATTCTCATTTGTCCTTGATACTTCACTTTGGGCATTCAATTGCTTAAAAAAAAAAAAAAGGTATGCAGGTGCTAGATTATGTCATTTAGTGTATTACATGCAAATAGCATATTATGTCATTTTAGGATAAATAGGGGCTATGTAAAGTTTAGGCCCAGTGGGCTATATACATGGTTGGCCTGCGGGCCCAGTGAGAAAACCTAGCGGGAATCAGTGGATCCAAAGGGACACTGTTCCACCTGAGCCCGGTGAACCACTAGCCACAGGCCCCTTCGTCCCATGGTCCTGGCAAAGTCCCCGGTGGAGACTGCTCTGGGCAGCTGATAGCGGCTGTGTGTGCTTCGCTGCAGCCAGGATAAGTTAATCTGCTGTTTCTGCCTCTCTCTTATCCCAGGACTGTGCTGGCTCGGACTGTGTCGTCCTAGGCCCAGCTGACGTCATGGGGTGGGATGGGGGGGGGCGACAGCCCACAGCCCTAACCCCAGAACCGGCCACCACAGATGTGGCTCTGCTCACAATTCTGTTTTGTTTTAGAAGAACATCACACTCAAGTGGCTTGCTTTTTCTTTATTGCCCTGCCAAAGGAGGACACTAGCCCTGTTAAACAGTCATTGGGTCTCTCTTGGGTGGCCAGAGCCATGTTGGGCTTAGTGGAGGTTTCACTGAGGGCAGAAGTCTCTGCCCTAAGACCATGGGATAGCATGCATGCAGAGGACAAGAATCAATGTGGGAGTCAGGGAGTTTTATAAAATGAGAATGCTTAAGACCCACGTTGGTGTTAATGGTTATAAGTGTATGTGTGTGTATATGTGTGTGTGCATGGTGTATGTGTGCATGGTGTATGTATATCTGTGTGCATATTTGTGCATGCATGGTGAATGTGTGTTTGCAGATGCATGTGTATATGTATGTGTGTGGGTGCATGCATGGCGTATGTGTATGAATATGCACCTGTGGGTGCATGCGTGCTGTGTGTGTATATCTGTGTGCATGGAGTATGAGTGTGTAGGGTGCATGTCTGTAAGTGCTTGCCAGGGAGGGAGGGTCACTGCTTAGAGGGCAGGAGGGACTTCCTCCCCCACCTGGTTTCCCTCCCTCCTTTCCAGGTCCCTGTCATTCTTAGTATTTCCCCACACTCCAGTCTTCCACACGTGGTCAATTTGTGGCACCCCGGCAGACTTCAATTTCCACTCACGTGCAGCCCTAGATATGAAGAATGATGAGAGAACTGTGTTTGTTTTTATGGTTGGGACAAACAGCCCAAGTGGAATTACGTTTCCCAGCAGGAAAAACCTGTAGATACAGGAGCTTGGCCCTGGCGGCTTGTACTCAGAATCTCCTTTTGCATCCACCTAGCGGTCAGGGATTGTGGAAACAGCGCGGCGTGGGAACCATATGGACTCTGTTCAAATTCTGGCCCTGCTATTGCCAGCTGTGTGACCCAGGGCAGTTCTGTTAGCCTCACGGAGCCTCAGTTTTCCCATCTGTGAGGTGGGCTGGCATGGCTTCCCGTGCAGGTGGGGAGAAAGGGAGAAGAGACCAGGTATTCAGGGCTGAGCGTCAGTGGGAGCTCAGCACCTGGGCAGGGGTGGGAGTGCCGCATGCTTGTCACGGCGCCTCCCCAGGTGGCGGGTGAGCCAGCCTCCTGCTCCGCAGTGACTGCCGGAGACCCCACCTTCTTCATCCTTCAGTGCAGCCCAGGCCCCCTCCCCGGCATGGCTCCCCGGCCCTCAGGGCGGGCAGATCTCAGGGACCCCCTCAGAGCTCACAGCTCGCAGACACCACGTGATCCGCGGCTCGTGTCCGCCTCCACTGGGCCGCCAGCCTCGTGGGCAGACCTGTGCTGAGCTCATCGCTATGCACAGCGCCCATCACTAGACACCGCCTAGTGGGACCCAGGACCGAATGAGGGTGCTGGCTGTGGCGTCAACACAGCGCTGGATTCTAACTGCAGGAGGCCTCGCCAGCTCTGTGGGGCTCCGTGGGTCCTTCGACCTGGGTGTCACTGTTCTTTTTGCGTTATGAGGAGTTGGGTTGGATCTCATTGTTTCTTTCCTTGTTTCATGGCGTCATTTACATCCCCCTGCCGCCCGCCCCCCGCCCCCCCCAAAATCATGCGTGGGACCCAGGTATGAAAGCATGGCTGCTGTGGTGGCGGGGCGGGGTGGGGCCCAGACCCCTCCTGACACCTGCCCCTCCTCGCTTTGGACCTCCTGCCGTGGGAATTAGGAGCCCACTGGAACAAGCCAGTCTCTGGGAGTCTCAGGGATGGGCTGTGTCTCTAGCAGACCACAGGACACTCCTGGAAAATTCCTTCCGTCCTTTCGAGTGAAACCCTTGACGTGAGCTTATTTTCTGAGGAAGTGTTTCTCAGAGTGAAAAAGCCCCGTGGAAATTTCTGTCTAGGCTACGCCGGGTAGTTGGTATTTTCCCTGTGCTCTGTCTGGTGCAGAAGGGCCCTGAAACATCTGGATTTGGGGTCCCCTCCTTCTACCTGGTCCCCAGTGGAGGAGGGTGTTGCTGTCTGTCTTTCTGTCTTCAAGTCTGGGGTATTTCTTTGCTTTTTTTCTCATCATTGACAGAATTGAAATTTCTAGCTGAAAGAAAGATGTGACTAGGATCTGAGGAGCTTGTTAATCTTTTAAGCCCAAATTAGTCATTGTCATTTTAGTGACAGTTTCTGTTCCGTGATGGGGAAGTCAGGTGGGACTTCCAGGGGTCTGTAGGGGAGACAGCACAGTGTGGTACAAAGCCACACGGTGTTGCCGCCGTGGGCACAGTCTGGAGCCAGATCCTGGCTCAGTTGCGACTTGCCCAGAGTCCCATCTGTAAACAGGAGCGACGGCAGCCAGGATGGCGGGAGACGAAGTGAACAGTGTGGGTGGTGCTCCTGGTTCAGGAGTTCAACAGAGACCTGAGTGGACCATAGGTGAGGGGATCAAGGAGGGGCAGATGTTGGAAGGAAGATCTCAGACCCTCAGCACTGGGGGAAGAAAGGAAGGAGGGTGTTACAGAATGAATGTTGCATCCTCCAATATTTATGTTGACATCCTAGCCCCCAATGGGATGGGATTAGGGGGCGGGGTCTTTGGGAGGTGGTTAGGTCATGAGTTTAGAGTCATCATAAATGGGATCAGTGTCCTTATAAAAGGGATCCCAGAGAGCTCCCTTGCCATGAGAGGTTGTAGGGAGACCACCTGATTTCCAAGGCTCCCTGCTGCTTTTAACTCTGTCCACCAGAGGGCAGCAGGTGTACGCACATGAAACCTCAGAGCAGTGTCCCCTGTAAAAGTGAGTTCTTGTGGGTGAAATCAGAACTCCATGAGGATCTCTCCTTCTCAGTGGTCCCTGGGTTATGGGGTCCCTCGCAGAGAAATGAGGGTGAGTTCAGAAAGTGTCTTCAGAGATGTTTTTCGTTTGTTTTCTATTCATTAGAGACTCCAGTTAAAACTGTTTTATACTTTCGAAGGAACATCGTGGCAAACAATAGCGACATGTGGAAAGCCAGACTAGAAGTAATGGTCTAAGTTAACTCCTTAGCTACTGAAGCGCGCTCATTCATTTGTTTTAGACATGAACTGAGCCACCTCTCCGGGCCAGGCACAAACTCGGCCCGGCACAGGGGAAACGAAGGTGACGCAGGCCTTGACCTGACCTTGAACACTCCTGGTCTTCAAAATCACAGTGAGCATTTCTAGAGGAGCACCCCTGTGCCAAGTGCTGTTCTCGGTCATGCGTATAAACTGACGAGACTCCTGCCAGGCGGGCGTTATTGACAGAGACGGGATCTGAGGCCCAGAGAACTTAACTCAAGCTCTCACGTCTAGGGAGAAGCAGGGATTTGAACACGGGCGGTCTGGCTACCACACTCTGCCTTGTTTAGTGGGGGAGGTAGACAGGATAAGGACTCAGCAACAGGAGCCGGAAGAGACTCTTGCCTTGGTCACTCCTGGTGCCCGGGCGTGTGACGATGCCTCGCTGAGCTGGGCGGTGGGAGGGGCTGCGGAGATGCTGGCCCCAGGAGCAGCCTCCACCCGCGGCAGGTGAGTTGGCGAATAAAGGGACAACTCTGATGTGTTCTGTGTCGCCCCCTAGTGCTCCCCACAGGACTGAGCTCCAGGTGCCCAGGGCAGTCCCTTTGTCCTGGCTTCTTCCTGCTTCCGAGGTTTCATCCTTTAAGGAACAGGCTAGGGCTGAGGCAGTGGAGGCTGCAGAGACCCCGAGGGCCTAGACCTGCCCGTGGGCAGCAGGGAAGGCACTCGGAAAGATGGCACCCGAGCTGCTCACTCTGGACCTCCCGAAACTCTGTTAACTCCCTCACCGATTTTCTCCTTTCCTTGGGAGCCCATAGGCTTCTCTGAGGCCTCAGAACGTCATGATCCAGCCCCCGGGACCCCAGAGCCTTCTGAGTCCCGCGTTCTCTGCCACATCTTTCTCGGATGTGCTAACCAACCGACTGCTTCTGCTGGTCTTTGCTGGGGCCACAGGCCACCGCAGCTTCATCGGGAGCCTTGGGGTCCCCCTCCGTAAGGTGGGGATGTAATGCTTCCCTCACCACGCACTTGCGAATCTCAGTGATGAGGCCAGAATGGCTCCGTCAGGTCCAGGGCAGCTTTGGGGGCTCCCTGAGTGGGCGCTCCTCCTGCCCCTTGAGAGGGCGGTGTGCAGCACGGGGCTCCGCTCTTGTGAATGAAGGGAGCTTCTCTCCTGCCTCCCTGGGTGTGGCAACGTTTCCTTCTGGTCTGACCTCCCTGCCGGTGTCCTGGTTCTTTGAAGAGATCGGAAGGAGAGATGCTCTACTTGCCTGTTTCTTTCCGATGCCCCCAGACACCTAGATGCCCAAGCATCTCACCTTGGAGGCTCACGGCCGAACAGTCCCCCGGACTGCACCCAGGAGGCCTTGTACTAACGGAACCCACGTGCCCTCCCCCTGGGTCGCTGTAGACAGAGCTCTGGGATTCCTCTGACCTGGCCCTGCAGGCGCCAACACAGCTCCAAGTTGTTTCCCTCTGCACGGATTGCAGCAGACTGAGCATGGCAAACACTTACCAGCACGTAGGACGTGCCAGGCCCTGTTCTCACCAGGGACGTGCAGAGCCAGGCTGTCTGGCTTTCAGTCCTGGGTGCAAATGTAGTGTGTGCGTGTGCGTGTGTGTGTGTGTGTGTGCGCGCGTGCAAGCAGGGGGGCCCCCAGGGACTCCAGGGCACCAGTGTGCAGACCAGCTGACAGCGACAGCAGGCTCCCTGTCCAGGCTGGTGGGAGGCCCCGGCCCGCAGCTGCCCAGGGGAAATGCACTGTTCTCCTTGGGCCCCACGTTCTCGCTGCCAACGCGGGCTGGGCCTCGGCCGCCTCTGCCGCACACCTGAGAGCAGAAAGAGCTTTATTCTGGACTGCAAGTGAGGGCCCTGGCCATGGCTCCCCGCTGGGGTCGCGGTCATGGGCCAGGTGACTAACAGAGTCCCGTGTGACCCCTCGCTCCGCTACTCATGCACGGGACCAGACTCACTTACGTGTTATGCACTGTGTGACGTGTGCAGTGTGCACACCCTCACAACGCACACACGGTGAGTGGTAGATTCCCCTCGGCGCTTGAACAAGCCCCAGCTGTGTGCTCAAAGTCCACCTGGATGTATCAGTCTCTGTACCAGGGCTTGCCCGTCTGCAGAGTGGGAGGGAGGCCTGTCCCCTCCGCCTGGGCTCCGGGCGGACTAGAGACACGAGAAGCCTGGGAGGCCAGGGCAGGACCTGCTCTCCCCTGTCCACGGAACTAATTAGTGTTCATCCCAGGTCAGCAATTATTACTGCTCCTGTTACTTCTGTATTTTGGGGCTTAAAAGAGATAGTGCTCAGCACAGAGTAAAAGCTCACTAGAGCGTGGTTTTATTGTTGTTATTCTTTATTTAGTTACCATGTTTTACTGACTTCTCTTGCCTTCACTTGGAATCCACTCTAGAACTACAGGGAAACTTTGATTCCTTTCCTCATTTGAGAGACGTTGAAATAGAAGGTCAAAAAAAATTTTTTTCTTCTTGTTTCCTAAGATAAGGAACAAAGATATGACTGAAATTCAAAAAATTGGGGCTCAATATCCAACATCTTGCTCTTCACCACCACCAGTCCCGGCATCCTCCCTCCTCAGCACCAGTCCCCACATCCTCCCTCCTCAGCACCAGTCCCCACATCCTTCCTCCTCAGCAGCAGTCCCCACATCCTCCCTCCTCAGCACAGTCCCACATCCTCCTCCTCACACCTTCCCACCACATCCTTCTCCTCAGCAGGCAGTCCCCGCATCTCCATCCGCAGCACCACAGTCCCCACATCCTCCTCCTCAGCACCAGTCCCCGCATCCTCCCTCCTCAGCACCACCAGTCCCCACATCCTTCCTCCTCAGCAGCAGTCCCCGCATCCTCCCTCCTCAGCACCACCAGTCCCCACATCCTCCTCCTCAGCACTAGTCCCCACATCCTCCTCCTCAGCACCAGTCCCCACATCCTCCCTCCTCAGCACCATGGGGGGATTCCGCCACATCCTTCCCCCTCATCACCAGTCCCCACATCCTCCTCCTCAGCACCAGTCCCCACATCCTCCTCCTCAGCACCAGTCCCCACATCCTCCTCCTCAGCACCAGTCCCCACATCCTTCCTCCTCAGCACCAGTCCCCACATCCTCCTCCTCAGCACCAGTCCCCACATCCTCCCTCCTCAGCACCAGTCCCCACATCCTCCCTCCTCAGCACCAGTCCCCACATCCTCCTCCTCAGCACCAGTCCCCACATCCTCCTCCTCAGCACCAGTCCCCACATCCTTCCTCCTCAGCACCAGTCCCCACATCCTTCCTCCTCAGCACCAGTCCCCACATCCTCCTCCTCAGCACCAGTCCCCACATCCTCCCTCCTCAGCACCAGTCCCCCATCCTTCCTCCTCAACACCAGTCCCCACATCCTCCCTCCTCAGCACCAGTCCCCACATCCTTCCTCCTCAGCACCAGTCCCCACATCCTTCCTCCTCAGCACCAGTCCCCACATCCTTCCTCCTCAGCACCAGTCCCACATCCTTCCTCCTCAGCACCACCAGTCCCCACATCCTCCCTCCTCAGCACCACCAGTCCCCACATCCTCCCTCCTCAGCACCAGTCCCACATCCTTCCTCCTCAGCACCAGTCCCCACATCCTCCTCCTCAGCACCAATTCCCCACATCCTCCCTCCTCAGCACCAGTCCCCACATCCTCCCTCCTCAGCACCAGTCCCCACATCCTCCCTCCTCAGCACCAGTCCCCACATCCTTCCTCCTCAGCACCAGTCCCCACATCCTTCCTCCTCAGCACCAGTCCCCACATCCTCCCTCCTCAGCACCAGTCCCCACATCCTTCCTCCTCAGCACCAGTCCCCACATCCTTCCTCCTCACCACCAGTCCCCACATCCTTCCTCCTCAGCACCAGTCCCCACATCCTTCCTCCTCAACACCAGTCCCCACATCCTTCCTCCTCAACACCAGTCCCCACATCCTTCCTCCTCAACACCAGTCCCCACATCCTCCCTCCTCAGCACCAGTCCCCACATCCTTCCTCCTCAGCACAGTCCCCACATCCTTCCTCCTCAGCACCAGTCCCCACATCCTTCCTCCTCAGCACCAGTCCCCACATCCTTCCTCCTCAGCACCAGTCCCCACATCCTCCCTCCTCAACACCAGTCCCCACATCCTCCCTCCTCAACACCAGTCCCCACATCCTTCCTCCTCAGCACCAGTCCCCACATCCTTCCTCCTCAGCACCAGTCCCCACATCCTCCTCCTCTGCACCACCAGTCCCTACATCCTTCCTCCTCAGCACCACCAGTCCCCACATCCTTCCTCCTCAGCACCAGTCCCCCATCCTTCCTCCTCAGCACCAGTCCCCACATCCTTCCTCCTCAGCACCAGTCCCCACATCCTTCCTCCTCAGCACCAGTCCCCACATCCTTCCTCCTCAGCACCAGTCCCCACATCCTTCCTCCTCAGCACCAGTCCCCACATCCTTCCTCCTCAGCACCAGTCCCCACATCCTTCCCCCCTCAGCACCAGTCCCCACATCCTCCCTCCTCAGCACCAGTCCCCACATCCTTCCTCCTCAGCACCAGTCCCACATCCTTCCTCCTCAGCACCAGTCCCCACATCCTTCCTCCTCAGCACCAGTCCCCACATCCTTCCTCCTCAGCACCAGTCCCCACATCCTCCCTCCTCAGCACCAGTCCCCACATCCTTCCTCCTCAGCACCAGTCCCCACATCCTTCCTCCTCAGCACCAGTCCCCACATCCTTCCTCCTCAGCACCAGTCCCCACATCCTTCCTCCTCAGCACCAGTCCCCACATCCTTCCTCCTCAGCACCAGTCCCCACATCCTTCCTCCTCAGCACCAGTCCCCACATCCTTCCTCCTCAGCACCAGTCCCCACATCCTTCCTCCTCAGCACCAGTCCCCACATCCTTCCTCCTCAGCACCAGTCCCCACATCCTTCCTCCTCAGCACCAGTCCCCACATCCTTCCTCCTCAGCACCAGTCCCCACATCCTTCCTCCTCAGCACCAGTCCCCACATCCTTCCTCCTCAGCACCAGTCCCCACATCCTTCCTCCTCAGCACCAGTCCCCACATCCTTCCTCCTCAACACCAGTCCCCACATCCTTCCTCCTCAACACCAGTCCCCACATCCTTCCTCCTCAACACCAGTCCCCACATCCTCCTCCTCAGCACCAGTCCCCCACATCCTTCCTCCTCAGCACCAGTCCCCACATCCTTCCTCCTCAGCCCATCCCCACATCCTTCCTCCTCAACACCAGTCCCCACATCCTTCCTCCTCAACACCAGTCCCCACATCCTTCCTCCTCAGCACCAGTCCCCACATCCTTCCTCCTCAACACCAGTCCCCACATCTTTCCTCCTCAGCACCAGTCCCCACATCCTTCCTCCTCAGCACCAGTCCCCACATCCTCCTCCTCAACACCAGTCCCCACATCCTTCCTCCTCAACACCAGTCCCCACATCCTTCCTCCTCAGCACCAGTCCCCACATCCTTCCTCCTCAGCACCACCAGTCCCCACATCCTTCCTCCTCAGCACCAGTCCCCACATCCTTCCTCCTCAGCACCAGTCCCCACATCCTCCTCCTCAGCACCAGTCCCCACATCCTCCTCCTCAGCACCAGTCCCCACATCCTCCCTCCTCAGCACCAGTCCCCACATCCTTCCTCCTCAGCACCAGTCCCACATCCTTCCTCCTCAGAACCAGTCCCCACATCCTTCCTCCTCAGCACCACCAGTCCCCACATCCTCCCTCCTCAGCACCACCAGTCCCCACATCCTTCCTCCTCAGCACCAGTCCCCACATCCTTCCTCCTCAGCACCAGTCCCCACATCCTTCCTCCTCAGCACCAGTCCCCACATCCTTCCTCCTCAGCACACCAGTCCCACATCCTTCCTCCTCAGCACCAGTCCCCACATCCTTCCTCCTCAGCACCAGTCCCCACAATCCTTCCTCCTCAGCTCCAGTCCCCACATCCTTCCTCCTCAGCACAGTCCCCACATCCTTCCTCCTCAGCACCAGTCCCCATCCTTCCCTCCTCAGCATCAGTCCCCACATCCTTCCTCCTCAGCACCAGTCCCCACATCCTTCCTCCTCAGCACCACCAGTCCCCACATCCTTCCTCCTCAGCACCAGTCCCACATCCTTCCTCCTCAGCACCAGTCCCCACATCCTTCCTCCTCAGCACCAGTCCCCACATCCTTCCTCCTCAGCACCAGTCCCCAAATCCTTCCTCCTCAGCACCACCAGTCCCCACATCCTTCCTCCTCAACACCAGTCCCCACATCCTTCCTCCTCAGCACCAGTCCCCACATCCTCTCCTCAGCACCAGCCCTCACATCCTTCCTCCTCAGCACCAGTCCCCACATCCTTCCTCCTCAGCACCAGTCCCACATCCTTCCTCCTCAGCACCAGTCCCCACATCCTTCCTCCTCAGCACCACCAGTCCCCACATCCCCCTCCTCAGCACCAGTCCCCACATCCTTCCTCCTCAGCACCAGTCCCCACATCCTCCTCCTCAGCACCAGTCCCCACATCCTTCCTCCTCAGCACCATCCCACATCCTTCCTCCAACCACCTCCTTCCTCCCTCACACCAGTCCCCACATCCTTCCTCCTCAGCACCAGTCCCCACATCCTTCCTCCTCAGCACCAGTCCCCACATCCTTCCTCCTCAGCACCAGTCCCACATCCTTCCTCCTCAGCACCCGTCCCCACATCCTTCCTCCTCAGCACCAGTCCCCACATCCTTCCTCCTCAGCACCAGTCCCCACATCCTTCCTCCTCAGCACCACCAGTCCCCACATCCTCCCTCCTCAGCACCAGTCCCCACATCCTTCCTCCTCAGCACCAGTCCCCACATCCTCCCTCCTCAGCACCAGTCCCCACATCCTCCCTCCTCAGCACCAGTCCCCACATCCTTCCTCCTCAGCACCAGTCCCCACATCCTCCTCCTCAGCACCAGTCCCCACATCCTTCCTCCTCAGCACCACCAGTCCCTACATCCTTCCTCCTCAGCACCACCAGTCCCCACATCCTTCCTCCTCAGCACCACCAGTCCCCACATCCTTCCTCCTCAGCACCAGTCCCCACATCCTTCCTCCTCAACACCAGTCCCCACATCCTTCCTCCTCAGCACCAGTCCCCACATCCTTCCTCCTCAGCACCACCAGTCCCCACATCCTTCCTCCTCACACCAGTCCCCCACATCCTTCCTCCTCAGCACACAGTCCCCACATCCTTCCTCCTCAGCACCAGTCCCCACATCCTTCCTCCTCAGCACCAGTCCCCACATCCTTCCTCCTCAGCACCAGTCCCCACATCCTTCCTCCTCAGCACCAGTCCCACATCCTTCCTCCTCAGCACCACCAGTCCCCACATCCTTCCTCCTCAGCACCAGTCCCCACATCCTTCCTCCTCAGCACCAGTCCCCACATCCTTCCTCCTCAACACCAGTCCCCACATCCTCCCTCCTCAGCACCAGTCCCCACATCCTTCCTCCTCAGCACCAGTCCCCACATCCTTCCTCCTCAGCACCAGTCCCCACATCCTTCCTCCTCAGCACCACCAGTCCCCACATCCTTCCTCCTCAGCACCAGTCCCCACATCCTTCCTCCTCAGCACCAGTCCCCACATCCTTCCTCCTCAGCACCAGTCCCCACATCCTTCCTCCTCAGCACCAGTCCCCACATCCTTCCTCCTCAGCACCACCAGTCCCCACATCCTCCCTCCTCAGCACCAGTCCCCACATCCTTCCTCCTCAGCACCAGTCCCCACATCCTTCCTCCTCAGCACCAGTCCCCACATCCTTCCTCCTCAGCACCAGTCCCCACATCCTTCCTCCTCAGCACCAGTCCCCACATCCTTCCTCCTCAGCACCAGTCCCCACATCCTTCCTCCTCAGCACCACCAGTCCCTACATCCTTCCTCCTCAGCACCAGTCCCCACATCCTTCCTCCTCAGCACCAGTCCCCACATCCTTCCTCCTCAGCACCAGTCCCCACATCCTTCCTCCTCAGCACCACCAGTCCCCACATCCTCCCTCCTCAGCACCAGTCCCCACATCCTTCCTCCTCAGCACCAGTCCCCACATCCTTCCTCCTCAGCACCAGTCCCCACATCCTTCCTCCTCAGCACCAGTCCCCACATCCTTCCTCCTCAGCACCACCTCCCCACATCCTCCTCCTCAGCACCAGTCCCCACATCCTTCCTCCTCAGCACCAGTCCCCACATCCTTCCTCCTCAGCACCAGTCCCCACATCCTTCCTCCTCAGCACCAGTCCCCACATCCTTCCTCCTCAACACCAGTCCCCACATCCTTCCTCCTCAGCACCACCAGTCCACACATCCTTCCTCCTCAGCACCACCAGTCCCCACATCCTCCTCCTCAACACCAGTCCCCACATCCTTCCTCCTCAGCACCAGTCCCCACATCCTTCCTCCTCAGCACCAGTCCCCACATCCTTTCTCCTCAGCACCAGTCCCCACATCCTCCTCCTCAGCACCAGTCCCCACATCCTTCCTCCTCAGCACCAGTCCCCACATCTTCCTCCTCAACACCAGTCCCCACATCCTTCCTCCTCAACACCAGTCCTCACATCCTTCCTCCTCACCACCAGTCCCCACATCCTCCTCCTCAGCACCAGTCCCCACATCCTTCCTCCTCAGCACCAGTCCCCACATCCTTCCTCCTCAGCACCAGTCCCCACATCCTTCCTCCTCAGCACCAGTCCCCACATCCTTCCTCCTCAGCACCAGTCCCCACATCCTTCCTCCTCAGCACCAGTCCCCACATCCTTCCTCCTCAGCACCAGTCCCACATCCTTCCTCCTCAGCACCAGTCCCCACATCTTCCTCCTCAGCACCAGTCCCCACATCCTTCCTCCTCAGCACCACCAGTCCCCACATCCTTCCTCCTCAGCACCAGTCCCCACATCCTTCCTCCTCAGCACCAGTCCCCACATCCTTCCTCCTCAGCACCAGTCCCCACATCCTCCCTCCTCAGCACCAGTCCCCACATCCTCCCTCCTCAACACCAGTCCCCACATCCTCCTCCTCAACACCAGTCCCCACATCCTTCCTCCTCAGCACCAGTCCCCACATCCTTCCTCCTCAGCACCAGTCCCCACATCCTTCCTCCTCAGCACCAGTCCCCACATCCTTCCTCCTCAGTACCAGTCCCCACATCCTTCCTCCCCAACACCAGTCCCCACATCCTTCCTCCTCAGCACCAGTCCCCACATCCTTCCTCCTCAGCACCAGTCCCCACATCCTTCCTCCTCAACACCAGTCCCCACATCCTTCCTCCTCAGCACCAGTCCCCACATCCTCCTCCTCAACACCAGTCCCCAACATCCTTCCTCCTCAACACCAGTCCCCACATCCTTCCTCCTCAGACCAGTCCCACATCCTTCCTCCTCAACACCAGTCCCCACATCCTTCCTCCTCAACACCAGTCCCCACATCCTTCCTCCTCAACACCAGTCCCCACATCCTTCCTCCTCAGCACCAGTCCCCACATCCTTCCTCCTCAGCACCAGTCCCCACATCCTTCCTCCTCAGCACCAGTCCCCACATCCTTCCTCCTCAGCACCACCAGTCCCCACATCCTTCCTCCTCAGCACCACCAGTCCCCACATCCTTCCTCCTCAGCACCACCAGTCCCCACATCCTTCCTCCTCAGCACCAGTCCCCACATCCTTCCTCCTCAGCACCACCATTCCCCACATCCTTCCTCCTCAGCACCAGTCCCCACATCCTTCCTCCTCAGCACCAGTCCCCCCATCCTTCCTCCTCAGCACCAGTCCCCACATCCTTCCTCCTCAACACCAGTCCCCACATCCTTCCTCCTCAACACCAGTCCCCACATCCTTCCTCCTCAGCACCAGTCCCCACATCCTCCTCCTCAGCACCAGTCCCCACATCCTTCCTCCTCAGCACCAGTCCCCACATCCTTCCTCCTCAGCACCAGTCCCCACATCCTTCCTCCTCAGCACCAGTCCCCACATCCTTCCTCCTCAGCACCAGTCCCCACACCCACCCCCCTCAGCACCAGTCCCCACATCCTTCCTCCTCAGCACCAGTCCCCACATCCTCCTCCTCAGCACCACCAGTCCCCACATCCTTCCTCCTCAGCACCACCAGTCCCTACATCCTTCCTCCTCAGCACCAATTCTCACATCCTTCCTCCTCAGCACCAGTCCCCACATCCTTCCCCCTCAACACCAGTCCCCACATCCTTCCTCCTCAGCACCAGTCCCCACATCCTCCCTCCTCAGCACCACCAGTTCCCACATCCTTCCCCCTCAACACCAGTCCCCACATCCTTCCTCCTCAACACCAGTCCCCACATCCTTCCCTCCTCAACACCAGTCCCCACATCCTTCCTCCTCAGCACCAGTCCCCAATCCTTCCTCCTCAGCACCAGTCCCTACATCCTTCCTCCTCAGCACCAGTCCCCACATCCTTCCTCCTCACCACCAGTCCCACATCCTTCCTCCTCAACACCATCCCACATCCTTCCTCCTCAGCACCAGTCCCCACATCCTTCCTCCTCAGCACCAGTCCCCACATCCTCCCTCCTCAGCACCACCAGTCCCCACATCCTCCCTCCTCAGCACCACCAGTCCACACATCCTTCCTCCTCAGCACCAGTCCCCACATCCTTCCTCCTCAGCCACAGTCCCCACATCCTCCTCCTCAGCACCAGTCCCCACATCCTTCCTCCTCAGCACCAGTCCCCACATCCTTCCTCCTCAGCACCAGTCCCCACATCCTTCCTCCTCAGCACCAGTCCCACATCCTTCCTCCTCAGCACCACCAGTCCCTACATCCTTCCTCCTCAGCACCAGTCCCCACATCCTTCCTCCTCAGCACCACCAGTCCCCACATCCTTCCTCCTCAGCACCAGTCCCCACATCCTTCCTCCTCAGCACCAGTCCCCACATCCTTCCTCCTCAGCACCACCAGTCCCCACATCCTTCCTCCTCAGCACCAGTCCCCACATCCTCCCTCCTCAGCACCACCAGTCCACACATCCTTCCTCCTCAGCACCACCAGTCCCTACATCCTTCCTCCTCAGCACCAATTCTCACATCCTTCCCCCTCAACACCAGTCCCCACATCCTTCCTCCTCAGCACCAGTCCCCACATCCTCCCTCCTCAGCACCACCAGTCCACACATCCTTCCTCCTCAGCACCACCAGTCCCCACATCCTCCTCCTCAGCACCAGTTCTCACATCCTTCCCCCTCAACACCAGTCCCCACATCCTCCCTCCTCAGCACCACCAGTCCCTACATCCTTCCTCCTCAGCACCAGTCCCTACATCCTTCCTCCTCAGCACCAGTCTCCACATCCTTCCTCCTCAACACCAGTCCCCACATCCTTCCTCCTCAGCACCAATTCTCACATCCTTCCCCCTCAACACCAGTCCCCACATCCTTCCTCCTCAGCACCAGTCCCCACATCCTTCCTCCTGAGCACCAGTCCCCACATCCTCCCTCCTCAGCACCACCAGTCCACACATCCTTCCTCCTCAGTACCAGTCCCCACATCCTTCCTCCTCAGCACCAGTCCCCACATCCTCCCTCCTCAGCACCACCAGTCCACACATCCTTCCTCCTCAGTACCAGTCCCCACATCCTTTCTCCTCAGCACCAGTCCCCACATCCTTCCTCCTCAGCACCAGTCCCCACATCCTCCCTCCTCAGCACCACCAGTCCCCACATCCTCCCTCCTCAGCACCACCAGTCCCCACATCCTTCCTCCTCAGCACCAGTCCCCACATCCTCCCTCCTCAGCACCACCAGTCCCCACATCCTTCCTCCTCAGCACCACCAGTCCCCACATCCTTCCTCTTCAGCACCTTTTCCTCATCAGAACGAGTTCCTATCTTGGTATAAGGCATTATGGGTCTTGTATAATGTCCTCTTATTATGGAAGAAAGCGCCTTTTTTTTTAAATTTTAAATTCTCACTGGAGGACATTTTTAAAAATTTTTCATTCAGATAGAGAGGGACGGAGAGAGAGGAATGAAAAAAGAGAAACATCGATATGAAACATCGAGTGGCTTCCACCTGCACAACCCAACTGTATCCAGGTAGATACTGCAACGGAGGTACACGCCCTTAGGGGGATCTGAGCCCGGGTCTCTCTGAAACGCTGGCCGAGGCTCTAACTGCTGAACCAAACCGGCCAGGGCAAGAAAGCGCTTTTCAAATTACTGCAGGTTACCACCTGTTTAAGAAACTGTTTTCTATCTACTGTCTCAATCTGATGCTCTTATTATTCCTTTGGGGCCCATTTCGTTTAAGTCCCATTTCAAAGAGGAGACATCTGAGCTCACAGAGGTTGAATTTCCTGCCAGAAGTCATGTGACAGTTCGGTTGCGAACCAGAGTCTCTGGGTTTTCTCGTAGGGAATTGAGGAGAACCGCTTTGAGAACACAGGGGGCTCATGTGACCCAGCAGGTCCTTCTTCCTCATCTTCACTGCCATTCTTCCTTCCCTGCTGTCACCTAGGCAGCTCCGCCTATTCCGGAGGCCACAGCCTGACTGTGGCTCTGTCCCCTCTCTAACTGCTGACTGGTGGGCTCGCTGTGTCCTGAGCTCCGTCCCATTTCATTTCTCACTGCTCAGACCGCTTGTGCACATCGTGAGTCTCCTCTCCCAGCTTCTGAGCTCTGGCCACCCTGAGGTCCTGCTCCGTGCTCTCATGCCAGATTCGCCGGCTTGGTGTGCCATGTCCCTGTGCGACTGACAAGGACTCTCATCCATCACGTCCTGCTGCCTCCAGACCAAGGCAGGACCCCTAGCAGCGGACGAGGAAGAGGTGCAGAGGAGCCGACGACAGACGTGGCCGATGTCACCGAGAAATAGTAACGTGGATTCAGCAGAAGGAACCTGGATGTACACGTGGGCACGGGGACCCTGGGAGCGAGGGCCCGAAGCTCCGCGGCCCGCTGACGCACTGTGTTGGCGGCAGAACTGCACACGGTGGGCCCGGAGGTTCAAACAGTGCCTGTAGCGCCCTGTGTGCCTGCCTCGTGCGCTGCTGCAAGCTGTCCGCCCGAGTTCCAGGATCCACAGACTCTCCCCGCAGGTCCTCCGCCGGGAGGCCACGGAAAGGCTCCAGGACTGAGACTCCGTGGGCCACCCGGCCTGCCGTGGGCCTGCCTAGAGCAGACTCGTGCCTGGGTGACGGCTGAGCTGAGTAGCCAGGCCTGGTCCGGAGAGTGGGACCAGCCCCACGAAGACCTCCCGGATCCAGAGAGGGAAGGCTGGCTCCTTTGGGAACATCTGGGTGCTGCTCCCAGAAGAAGAGGGGAGTCTAGGCAGCAAACCCACCAAGGTCCAGGGGCAGCATTTCTGCGCATCCTAGACATGGGGGTCCCACAGCCAACCCCCTCACCCTGAGACAGTGAGCTGGGACCTTTCAGTGTCACACGGGAACCTGAGACCCTGGTGGGCGTGTCCCCCGAGGATGCAGGGGCTGGGCTGGAGACCCTGTCTGCACCGGCCTGAGTTCAGTCTGAGGCAGGACAGGAACATCAGGCGACCCCCTTCCTCTCTCCTGCAGCCCCGCGGCCCCTGGTGACTCTGCCTGAAAGCGCGGAGTGGGTCCCAGAGCACAGGAGGCCAGTTGCTTCAGGCGGCAGAACACAGCCTCTCCCCTTAGCACTGGAGTGACCAGGACAGGCGGGGCCGCAGAGCCGGTGTGGTCGGGCTCAGGCAGCTCCCGGCACAGGTAGGCGCTGGCTTTGGGCTGGAGCTTGTTCCTGGGCACAAGCGAATCCAGACTCTCGTAGGGGGGCAGACCCGATCTGATTATGCAAACACTGAAATCCTCCTGGCTCAAAGCATCTGCTTATTTTTCTCATTCCTCTGGCTTGACTCAGAGACTTTCCTGAAAGATGCCCTCCGTGGCCGCTCATACAGCTGCAGAACAGCCTCCGTCGCTCTGCCCCGAGCACGTAGCTGCAGGCGAAGCCAGTGGGCCGCGCCGGGAAGGGGTTCGCGCTGACAGACACGCGTTTATCCTGATCGATCAGGCAAATGATTTCTTTGCAACACGCCCCAAACAAGGCGTTGCAGTTAATACTGAGTTTGAGTTGTGCAATACAGATGGTAAACCGTGAAATGAGATGAGGAAATGATTTGCCAGACCGCCTCCCCGGGCCGGGCGCTGTAGGGTCGGAAGGAAATGCTGTGATAACCCCTTGGAACAGAGGGCAGGTGCTTTCTGGATTGTTCTGCACAGTTAGGGAGGGGAATGTGAAGTCGGGGAGGGAGTGCTGGTTTCAAAGCTGATCACTATGTGGCCGAGGGCAGGGCTGAGGCCTAAGGGGTGCCACCATGTCAGGTGGGGCACCTCACGGGAAGCTCAGTGCTGGGTGACGTGGGCTTTCTCTGTGGACGTACACACTCCTGGCCAGGGGCAATGACTAAGGAATGCCCAGAGGCTGGCTGGGCTGGAGCTCTTCCATCTGCCCCGCCAGGCGTGGGAGGCCATCCTGCGTGGCTGTGCTGCCCCTTGGTTTGCTTTGGGTTTGATCAGTGGGATCTTCACTGGGTTTGACGAACACAGAGCTTTGGGTTTGGCCAAGGAGGAGCTTCGCTTTGCTCAGGGCATCAGAGGGAAGGAAGGAGGGATGCTGGGGTATTTTTCTCCTACTTCCACTTCCGCCTTGCCTTGGCGTGGCTGTTGCTAGCTCCAAGGAACCACACGATCCCTCGGGGGTTCTGTACACACTGCCCGCACTTCTGTAACATTTCCTTCTGTTAAGCACCCCTTAACTGATCCTAATTTGAGGGTGCTGTTTTCTGCCCGGACTGACTGACCCATCGGTCTGAGTGCGTTTCCCCGGCAGCCTGTAGAGGGTCACGTCTGTGTCTGGGCAGGGGGAAGCAGCATCCACACAGACAGAGGAGGGAACTGACTTCTGGCCGCGACACACACATCCCGGAGCCCCTGGAAGCCCGGCGGCTCCTGGCAGCCACAGTCACCGGGAGGTAAAAAAATGTCTCTTTTAAAATGTGACTGGGCGCCATTGGGCCATCTAAGAGTGTTCCTCCCTGGGTCGAGGCTGGGAATAACCAGGGTCTCGAGACAAAGAGGGTGGGAACTGAGAACTGGGTGTGGCCATTTCCTTAATGTGGAAACTGAGGCTGTAAGAGGTTCCAGCCACCTGCCAGGTCGACAGCAGCGTTGAAAGAGCTGTAGGAGGGTGAGGACAGGGCCTGGCCGAAGGTCAGATGCAGTGCCACCCAGGGAGGATGCGGACGTCAAGACAGACCTGTAACTGGCAGATGGAGGCCCGTGCAGAGGACCCAGGGGTCTGCTGGGAGGCTCCTCGGCGCCCGGCGGAAAGATGTTCCCGCACTTCTCTGATTAGAAAGCGATTCAGGTGAGTTACGGGACATCTGAAGACCACAGCAGACATAGAAACCACCCAGGTCCTTGCCTCTTAGACCAATCAGTTACTGCTTTAGTATATTTACTTTCAGTATATTTTCTTCAGTGTAGCTGTAGTCGTTTGGTTTTTATAACTTTGTGTTCCACCTCTTCGCATTATGAGTAAACATTACGAATGAACCTAGTATTTTAAACTTTCTATTATGTAGATTTTTGTTTATATAGCTATTCCCATGATAGTGGCCAGTTAATTTTTTTCTGTTTCCTTTTCTAAATCTTTTTTTGCTATTGTAGCTAATAGTACATATATATAATGATATATATTATAATAATGATATATATATATATATACACAAATATATATACACACACTGTTGTACACAAACTTTGTACTCACATTTTTGTGTCCATCTCTGATTATTTCCTTCAGTCAGGATTTTAAAAGTAGAATTATCAAAGGACATGAGTATTTAAAAACTTATGTATTTATAAATTGCTTTCCAGAGAAGTTGGACTAGCCCCATTTCTCTTGCCAGACACCTAGGAGAGTGCACAGCTCCCTGCAGCTGTTCCTGCATGGAGTTCAGTAGGGCCTCTCTTCAAGGCATGGCCCAGCCCCAGGCCATGCCCCGCCCCCAGGTCAGGGCCCCACCCCCAGCCATGGCCCCACCCCCAGGCCATGCCCCGCCTCCAGATCAGGCCCCACCCCCAGGTCATGGCCCTATCCCCAGCCATGGCCCTGCCCTAGGTCATGGCTCTGCCCCCAGTTATTGGTCCTACTCCCAGGTCCTACCTGCACGTGTCCTAAAGGTGAGCCCATGCCTGTTAGTGAGCATGCGCGGTGGGTCAGGGTTGATCTGGTTCCAAGAGTAATATGTATCTATTTTCTACTTTCCAGATGTTTCTCCCCTCTGGGCCCAATTCCATGGCTCCCTGGAAAGTGATATGATGACCTTGGGCTTGAGCCCAAAGAGCACGGGAGATTTTTGGCAGATTGGCGGTGGGCTGGTGCCAACCAACTTAGAGCGAAAACACTGTATGTTGGGCCCACGTGGAGGAACGTGTCTGCATCTGCCCCATGGGCTCAAAGCACCACAGCCTCCCCCAGGAGACTGCCTGGGCAGCTGGATCCCTTTGGAGCAGAAGCAGGCAGGCGGTGTTTTAGCAGGGATTTATGTCTGTGGAGTTGCTTGGAGATTAGGCACGCACGGGTGTGGACGAGGAGGCCCGGGCCTGTAGAGACCACTGGCTCAAAAGCAATACTGGTGCAAGGAGAGGATATCTAGCCTCACTGAGTCTCAGCTTCCTCATCTGTGTGGGGTAGCAGTGGAGTTTTCTAGGGCCTTTTCCAATCAGGGCACATAACGCGCATGTCCAAAATACACGCTCTGTTGTGTAATCCACTTGCTGGATGGTAGATACATTCCAGTATCCACCCTTGATTTTTAGCTTCCTCCTGATGCCGGGAATGCACTTAGTGGATTATTAGTAGTAGCTATTGAAACCCAAGTCTGTCTTTCCTCCGAACAACACCCTCTTCCTGTCACTGCCTGCAGGGCCCCATCATTTCCTGTGACTGGGTAGAGTTCATTTTAATATTAACTCAAAAAATGTGATGCAGAAAGTTGACCTGCTGAGCTTGCATTTGGACTTCTCCGGTGTTTATGCAATCACCCTGCACCGCTCTTGTCCCTGAGTGCAGTCAGCTCAGAGGTGACCATCTTACAGATCTGGAAACTGAGGCTGAGAGAAGGGGCATGTCTAGCCCAAGAACATCCACCCAATGAGCTGCGGAGCCAGGACTAGAATCTAAATCTCCAGATTCCCGGCTGCTGCCTTATTTATTTTACCTGTGGTTTTAAAAAGGATTCCTTAATATATGAGTTTTATGTGAATCCTCTAACTCATAAACAGATGGAAGTAGTGGGAGGGGTTATGTGTGTCCGAGAGCCTTATCCACTAGGGCGTGTGAAGTAATTCCATGGATCTCCACACTTCTGTTTAGAAAGGGCTAGTGTTCACCAAACAGCCAGCCCCATTGACTCACTTATTCTCTTACTCATGTATCCTTTCAACAAACTCATGGTGAGTACTTAGCTGAAGTGAGCTACCTAGTGCCCTTCCAATAATTCTCTGCTCTTGGCTCCTCCTCCCTTTTCTTAAAATAGTCAGTCATTTCTGTTGTTTTCCAACAAGGAGCCCTAATAGGTGCAAAGAGTTTGTACTAACTGCCTTGGTGGTGGAGTCCTTTTGGGAAATTATGAGCAGGGGAGTCTCTGGGACAGATTTGAGTGTTAGATAGATCATGCTGGTGGCCAAGCAGAGGATGGCTTGGTTCCCACAGGAGCACAGGGGAGGTGGGAGGCAGGAATATTGAGTAGGTAGTATTGAAGATCAAGAAATACTAAAAGCCCAGGCTATGTCAGTGATTGCACCAAAGGCAGGAAAGTGCAATGATTGAGAGCTTGGACTCTGATGATAGGTCTGGGTTTGCATCCTGATTCTGCTTACTTAGTGTGTAAACAAGGGCACATAAGTCTCTTAACCTCTCGAGTGGGTCTCGTTATCTCTAAAACAGGCTGGAGAAGAGTATCTCCGTTTGTGCTGTGTTGAGAGGATTCATTGAGATAACTAAAGTGGAGGCTATGAACAGTGAGTGGCTCATAACAAGCATTCGGTAAATGCTATTGTCCATTGATGATGGTGATGATAGTGATGAGGATGGTGATGAGGATAATGGTGATGGTGATGATGATGGTGGTTGTGATGATGATGATGATGATGATGGTGGTGGTGGTGGTGATAACTATCAGGGATGGAGATGATGAGTGGGATTTAAAGAAAAAATCAGAGATGACTCCTGGAGTTTTGAGCCCCTTTTAAGAGAATAAAACAAAAAGAACCCCACCAACTTACAGAATATGTTCATATAGTTCTATGCTTTTGTAGAATTTGAAAAGCTGGATCTTGGATATTTCCACCCCAGTCGGTTACGATCACTTCTCCCCACTCTGCCTTGGCCTCCTGTGTGCTTCTAGTGTGGGCGTGCCAGGGCTGCTTCAGGAAGGACATGCGCACACCTCCTTAGCTCCACGTTAAATCTGTGTGTGCATTCGCAATTCGCAGAACGCCCGAAATATATTCGCTTAACATTTCTTTATGTTGTCTTCATCCTTTCCATGGACAGAAAGTGGCTGCAGATTCAAACATCATGGAAATCAAAGTTAGCTCATGACTTGACCGTTGCCTGCAAAGACTCCAAGCCTGAGGCTTACTGTTTTATTGATTTGTTGTTGTTACAAAGAGAGATTACCTAACATTAGAAAGGTGTTAAGGATATACCGGCATCAATGGGAGACCTTCTCCCTGCAGTAACCAGCAAGATTTGAAGAGAATTGGTGATGGAATGTGGTAGACGCTCACTGTGAGAGTCTGTTATTTAATGCTGGGTCTGTGGACCACCCAAAGCTGTGTCCCAAACTGCCAGTGGAACTCGCCCTATACCATGGACAGTCCCACCCCAAAGACAGGCTGTCATAGCACCAATGCCATGTGGCTGCACTATTCAGGACCTGCGGAAATTGACATCGACAGGTGGACACAGGTAAAAATTAGCTCAGGATTAATCGGCTTGGCCTCTCGGCCTGGCTTCCTCAGGCAGGCAGGAGGGAAGCCTCGCCGAATGAGGCTTCTATTTAGAGAAGGCATCTGAGCAACTGGGTTTGGGATGGGCCAGGCTCTGCAGAGGGCTTGCTCCAGTCTCCAAAGCGGGCTTGCTGGTGGCATCACTGGAGACACGGTGCAGTGAAGAGTCCACCATGAGGCAATTAAAGGGACAGGACACCCCCCTACATCTTGAAGGGGCTTCCCCACAGATATCCCCTTCCCATGCAGGAGACAGAAGGCAGCCAACTGGTCCCCTGGAAATGAGAAGTGAGGATGAGCAACTGTTTTTTAATGAGTCTGCTTTTCTCGATCCGTGCCCTGCTAAATAGCAATTTGCTTAACTGACTCCCAGAAAGATTAATAAACAATAACACAATCACGGACACCCAAACTGACCTTTGCAAAAATATTTGCATCCTTTGAAAATTCTGGTGCTAGGCTGTGACATTAGCTGTTGCTCAAAATATTGGCAACGTCTCCATTTTAAATCTTTAATTGTAGAAAATTTCCCACATATACAAGAGTCTAGAGAGAACAGTAAGCATAGTGAGCTCCCGGTACCCAGGCTCGAGTTTCAGCAGTTATTAACTCTCTGCCAGTCTTGTTTTCTCTATTACCACCTCGCCCTTGGAAACCCTAGGCTCCGTCCCTTCACCCACAGTACTTCAGGATGGTCACGTTGTTCCGTGTGCAACTGCTGATAGGCACGTGTGTTCATTTCAAGTTGGTTTGTTGGGTGAGGATCCCAGTGCGGTCCAGCCATATGGCAGCATCTTTATGCTGCTTCCTCTCTTCCCTCCCATGTCTCCAGACCTTCTTCTCATGTTCTCCATGTTCCTAGTCATCTTGGGAAGAGGTCAGTTTGTTTTTGGCATTCTCAAGCTCTTCTGGGGGTTGTCTGCTTTTTGGGGTTCCCATCCCCCTCCTTTAGGCGCTAACTTAGAGATTGTATATTTTCTATCTACTGAGGAATTTTAATTCCCAACCAATTCTGGTTCCCTGGAAAAAGAGGTTCCAGAGGCGAGCGAGCCAGTGGATTGCAGGATGGAAGGGGCTCCTTGGAGCTTCTGCGCCCAGTGGTGCTGACATTTCTGTTTAGAACTGACCAAGGCCTTGCCCCTGCCCTGCGGCCCTGGCCAAGTCGCTCAACCTCGCTGGGCTCTGATTTCCTCGTGTACCCCATAGAGAGTGTTCACTTATTGTTCCCTTTCTCCCCCACCACTGGAGTCCAGCACTCTCTGCTAGTTGCTGTAGCAAAATGCCTCGCACGCAGCGAGTGCTCACTGATCTGCTGAGCGAGGGGCTCAGATGCGCTAGGGAACTCCTCCTGCTCTGAAGCCCCCGATCCAAGGCTCCAGGTGCTGCCCACCTCAAGGGGTCTCAGTTCTTGCTCCTGGCTGGGGGTCGCCTCCCACCTCTGACTTTGCTTGGCTGACTGAGAAGAAACTGACTGCAGACTCCAGTGGGGGGAGAAGTGGATCGGGACACGGGAGGCCACTTCCCCATGTCCTTGGCTGAACGTCCCCCTCCTGGGTGACAGCCTGGGTCCCATTGCTCAGCTCTATTTCCGTCGCCATTTGGCATGTGTCACCTTGCAGAGGCCTGGGCCCTCAGGGACAAAAGGCCAAAATCTGCTAGAAGAATGGTAATTTGAGGAAACTTGGCCCCCTGCCCCTGGGGCTTCGATGTTCTTTGGGACAAGTTGAGTGATGATATCATGGACTTAATTACTTTCTGGACTATGTAGGGCCCTTGTGTCTAGGCTCCAGCCGGTGTGAGGCCCCAGGGAGCCTAATTTAGGAAAAGGAATCAGTGGGATGACAGCTGCTGAAAATGCTTGGCTCCACCTTCAGCCAGAGAATTTAAGAAAAAGGCCTTTTGAGACACCTAACCCTAGAGGAAGGTCTTTCCTCCTGAGGTCTCTCAGGAAAAGGCTTAGTTCTTGGGGATGAAAGGCTCACAGAGGTCATCTTGGCCAGCCAATATGCTCTCCAGCACCCCTAAGAGGTGGTTATTCTGGCTGTGCTTGATTACCTCCAGTGACAGGGAGCTCAGTCTCTGCATAGACAACCCATTTCATTACTGAACAAGATAACTGCTGGACTGCGCCAACCTGACTTCTCCATTGCTGAACACTGTCCTCTTCGTGCCGCTTCCATTGTCCTGGTTTCACCCTGGGGAGCCACATAGGACACGTTTAAATTCTTCTTTCTGTGACAGCCCTTCAGATATTTGAAGGCAGCTCTCGTGTCCCCCTTGAGCTTCTTCTCCAGGCTAAACATAGCCCTTGTAGCCATTGCTCATATGACATGGCTCAGTCCGCACCACTGTCCTCATCATTTTCCACTGGATGGACACCAGCCTTTCACTGTCCTTCTGCAGTGTGGGGCCCTGAGGCACTGATCTGAGCAAGAGAGTCGGACACGCACCCGATTCCTACCCTCCCAGTCTACTAGCACCGCCCGGCTTGGCAGACACCCCACGTTCTTTACACCCACAAACGCCCTCCATTATTCTTACACACGCTGCTGCTAAGCCTCACCGCCCTCTCTGGGATTTGGGCAGCTGCGCTTTAGGGCCCAAGGGCAGGGCTGCCAACCATCTGTCCCTGTTAGAGTTCCGCCTTGGTGGATTCCCGCGAGTGTCCCAGGCTGTCTGGGTATTTTGGGTCTGAATTCTCTCATTTGACACTGACAGCCCTCTCAGGTCTGTGCTGCCCGTGCTCACCCGGCCACGAGAAACGGCCATGGGGCGAGGCAAGCGTGTCCCCTTAGGGCTCGTGTGAAGCCATCACTCGGCGCCCTCTTAGGGGTGGTCACTCAACACATGACGCAGCTCCCTTCCTCACCCACTCACAGGGTGCTGGGAAGCTGGTGGCAATCCAGATATTCGGTGTCCACGCGCACCCCTGCTGTACTGTGAGGGGCAGTGAGGTGGCCCGTGGTGTCCCATACACAGTTAGCGCAGGCTGCTCCTGCTCCCTGGCCACCCAGTCTCCCGGTGCCCTGGGAACCAGAGGGCGCAAGCCCCGTGCAATAGCAGGACAGGGCTCCTGGAGGCTGATCCCCTGCTGGGGAGGGTTAGGCTCCTGGCTGAGGTCACCAGGAAGGCCTGGCCCTGAGTGACAGATACAGACAAAGGGGAGCCTCCTACCTCACCCAGGGAACCTTTTCCAGGGGTAGAACTCAAGGGTTTATAACTAGACAGACTGTCAGTCACACTTCTCTGGCTTCTTTTCTTTCCTCCTTTCCCACTTCCCTGCCTTTGCTTGCTTCCTTCCTTCCTTCCTTCCTTCCTTCCTTCCTTCCTTCCTTCCTTCCTCCCTTCCTCCCTTCCTCCCTTCCTCCCTTCCTCCCTTCCTCCCTTCCTCCCTTCCTCCCTTCCTCTCTCTCTCTCTCTCTCTCTCTCTCTCTCTCTCTCTCTCTCTCTCTCTTATGTTTTTACCCTTCTGAGCATCATCTCTCTCTGTACTCACCATTTCTTAGTGTCTCTGTTCTCCAGGTCATAGACCATTGGGTAAAGTATACGTCAATCACCAACAGCCATGCCTGCGGGTGCTGAGAGGAGGGCCCAAAGCACCCCTGGGGCTCCACAGGAACAGGAGTTTCTGGGTGGTCCCTAGGCCTGAGGTTCTGTCCTGTGCTTCATAAACTAGTGCACTCTCCCCGGAATCATCCCACCTGATGTTCATATGACAACTTCCCGGGTTGACTTTCACACCTGAAGGAGATAAAATTCTTCTGTTAGACTCTGGACTTGTTTTTTTTTTTTAATCTAGAAAACGTGTCCCCATAATAGGTGACCTTAAAGTCAGCCCAGGTCATTTTGGGATTCAGATTGCTACTGAATGTGGGGACAAATGCTGACAGGGATCAACTAAGCATAGGTCACTGTGCTCTGCTGGAACCAAGGCTGCCTGGGGGCTGGGAACCCGGGAGAACCAGCAGCTTTTAGGACCTTCTGGAGACAGTGCGGTCTCTGACATGAGTCCTGGGTTGGTATAGTGGCTCTGCGACTCTGAGCCTCCTAACCTCTCTGGGCCTCTGTTTTCCTCATATGTAAAATGGGTTATACTTGGCTGACCACTGAGATGGTTAATTAAATTAGCACTGTTCCTGGCATGGAACAGACATTGTATTTATGGCTTCACAGCCCTGCCTCCAATAGCACCATGAGGTCTTTTTAAAAATCGATGACTCTTCCAACAAGGAGAGAAAAGAATGGTGGAGACGTGAAGAGTGTCGACCCCACAGGATGCTTCGATGATGGTTCAAAATGGTTTCTAACCTGCGCTTCTCATGCAGGTAACTTTGCTTTTCTTTACGGTTAGGTTCTGTCAGAAAGCCTTTTCAGAGGGCAAAGGTAGCTATGTTTCAAAAGTAAAAACCTCCCAGGCCTTGCCTTTGTTTGGGACAGCTGGGTCCCCAGAGCCAGGGTCTCTGAGCTCAGCCTGATGAACAGTGACAGGTGGGCCCGGCCTGTGCAGAGAAGTGGGGTGTAAATCAGGGAGCCCCCAGGTGCTGGGCTGGAAGCACTCTGCATACCTGGACAAGGGGGTGCCATGCTGCAGGCACACGAGGCTTTGCCACGCTCTTCTCCTGGGTTCCTGGCCAGGGTTGTGGGTAGATGATCAAAGTGGGAAAGATTTCTCCTGCTCCTAGGACCTGCTCCTCCCCTCCCCCATTTCCAAGGTCAAGATCTAAGTTCCATGTTCTGCATCCCAGCCACTGTCCCCAAATATCTACTGGCAAGACTCAGCCCAGCTTGGCTGCCAGGTCACTGCCGGTCAAGCTGACCCTTGTCTGAAGATCATTTCTCTCCTGGATTTGTCTCCCTCCTTCCGCTTCCTCCCAAGGCCCAGCAGAGCACCATTTTGTTAGGATTTCCCAACTCCAGATTCCAGGACGTGGCCAGCTCATGCCATTCCGCGCTAAGTCAAGTCAGCGGATTTTGTCCTATTTATGGGATGAGTTAGCAATTCAGAACTGGCGTCTCGTCTGCCGGCTTGGCAGCCACAATAGACGATGTTTTCTTTCTCCCTTTTCCTCTAAGTTTTAAAGATAATTATTCTTATAAGTAATATGCAAATATAGTCTCACTGGGAAAGATTTTAAAATAGAGAAATATAGAAAAAATATGCAGCGTAAAATATTTAGGTTCCATTTTATTCTATTCTGGTTGTTGGCATTTTGCTGTTTCCTTCCAGCCTTTGTTCTATGCACCGTTTACGTGCATATCTGTGTAAATACATGCAAATATAAGCGTGTGCAGTGGAGAGTCTAACCTTGCCCAGAAGGAGCTGGCCTTTGCCCTCAGTTACCAGGAGGTGATCGTGGCTTTCCTGGGGGCCTTGGGCCAAGCCAGACAGTAACAATGTGACTGAAGGTGGGGCTGGCCAAGCCAGAAAGGTCAACAGTATGATATAGGGTGTGGACTTTGGAACATGCAGTATCAGTTGACTACATCAACCACGGGGGATGGGTATATCAATCAATCAATCATGCAGATGTAATGGGGCCCCAATAAACACGGAAAACTGGAGTCTGGGGAGCATCACTTGCTAGCAATAGTCTGTACAGGAGAGGAAAATGTCCATGACCCCATGGGGAGAGGACAATGGAAGCCCCAACTTTGGCTCTTCTCATGGACTCTGCCCTGTGTTCTTCTTCTCGTGGGTGATTTTAATCTGTGTCTCTTCCCTACAATGAGCCATAACGGTGAATATAGGAGCCTTCATGAGCTCTGTGGGTTCTTCCAGCACATTATTGAACTTGAGGTTTTGGGAACCCTCCTGAAGTTGCAGTTGGGGTGAGAAGTAAGTGTGGTTCTGGGGACAGTGCCCTCTAACTTTGTAGTTGGCCAAAACTCATCAGTGTGTGACTTTATATGTGTGTGTATATATTTAAAGTTACCTAATTGGGAATTACTATCATGGCTCTGGATAATTGAATTATTTCACCTTTCACATGCTTGCAGACCTTCTTTAAGGCTTCTGTGCCTCATTCTCCTTTCATGGAAAGTGGGGTAATACCAGCACCTGCACCTAGAGTCATTATGAGGAGCAAATGAATGACTCTTTGTAAAGCTTTAGGACAGTGCTTGCCATGGGATTGGAGCGGCTTAAGACATGATGCCAATGATAATGGTGATGATGGCGATTTTGATTTTGATATTAGACCATTGAATCTATAGCTGCTTTTTTTTTTTTTTTTTTTTTTAATCCTCTCCCAGGGACGTTTTTGCATTTATCTTCAGATAAAGCAGGAAGGAGAGAGGGAAGAAGAGAGAGAGAGAAACATTCATGTGAGAGAGACACATCGAATGGCTGCCACCCACATGACCCCAACTGGGGCCGGGGACAAACTGCAACTGAGGCACATACCCTTAGCAGGAACCGAACCCGGGTCTCTGTGGACCACAGGCTGATGCTCTAACAGCTAAGCCAAACTGGCCAGGGCTATAGCTTATTGCTTTTAATAGCTGATTAGTGGATATCATTTCTGTTAGTTCCTTCTGGGTTGGGGGCTAGAATTTTTCTGGGAAATGATCCTTTTGCTGAACTACAAGGTCAGATGAATTAGCCAGCTGGTGTACAACACCTATTTATTGAGCACCAATTATTTATTACAAAAGCATTAAGTTGACACACACTATGTGCAGGGGCCCCGTCCTGATCACTGTGGGATTATAAAAACCAGTGCACTGGGGGGTGGGAGGTGGGGGGAGGGGGATCCATAGAACATCTATGAAGTGCCAGACGCTGGTCATTTCATGTAATCTGTACAACACCCCTAGGAGGAAAATATCATGACCCCATTTTCCAGAAGAGAAAACCGAGTCTCTTTTTTAAAAATGTGCTCAACTTGATATGGTCAGCGTGAGCTGGGAATGAGACTGAAGTCTGGGCTGCGTCAGTTCAAAGCCTGCTCCTTCTGAGCTGCACTGCACCGCTGGACCAGGCAGACCCTGCCCTGCACAGGCTTCTGTTTCTTTGGAGAAGGGGTGGCGGGGGTGGGAAAGATGAGACACAGGGACACTGGAGAGAACTCGAACGCTCATAAACACATCTCTGTTTCTGAAGTTGCTTTGTCTCTCAACATGTCGGACTTTTCAGAACAACCCTGATGTAGGCAAGCACCGTTCCCATGCGCAGGTCTCACGGGCTGAGCTAAACATCTCACAAGGGGCACAACTGGGAGTTGAATCTCCATGTTGCAGTGAGTGGTTACAATAATACCCTGCGGGACGGTCACTGTGACCCGGAGGGCGACACCTGTGGGCGGACAGCTGCAGCCGGGGCCTCCCCACCAGCTCTGGAAGGAGGCCGCGTCTTCTCCGACTCCCAGCTCCTTTCCCTCCGGTCTAGCTGCCCAGGTCGCTGTGGCACGGGGAGTATATTTCTTTGGGCTCTTGGCAATGGAGCATTTCAAAAGTGAATCTAGATGAAAAAGAAAAGCCTCAATTAGTTTTTCTAGCTTTATCGGCAAACACAAAAATGGCTGCCTCTGGAGGGTTCTCTCCATTTTTGCAGGCATGACTCATCATCAGATATAGGTTTCCTTCAAGATACAATGAAAAACTAATGAGAATTTAATTTCTGTTGAGCAGTGTTGGGGAAACCCAAGATGAGCACAGGGATGGCTACGGGCTCATCAGCGAGTGACTTCGAGTGTATTTCTCTGTGACCCGAGTGTGGGCTTCAGCAGAGTGCCCAAGCCCTGAGCTACCAACTAAAGTCGTGAATGAAACGGGCATTGGTTTTTCTCTGTAAACTGCAGTTTCTGAGACACCCCCTGGACTGCACCCTCCCTGTGGAGAGGGCTTGTTAGCAAGCAGGGCACACCCTGGCACTCTTTGCAAGGACATCACCATTCCTCCCTCCGGTAGCTGCTGTGGCGTATCGGTGTCCCTGTCTCTCCTGAACTCAGCACCCGGGCAAACATTGTGGCTGTCTCTCAGTCTTGTTCTGAGGACCACAGGATTGCTAGGATTTCAGGAATTACTCAGGACACTTCTGCGCTGAGACACCTTTGCTCAGTGGAGGCAATAGCAATGATTTTGCCCATTCATCCAGCTACTTATTTTTTTTATCCTCCCTGGAGGATTTTTTTCCATTGATTTTTAGATAGAGCGGAAGGGAGAGAGGGAGAAACAGAGAGAGAGAATGAGAGAGAGAGTGTGCACATGCAAGAGAGAGAGAAACATCAATGTGAGAGAGACGCATTAACTGGCTGACTAGGGCCAGGGATCAAACCTGCAACCCAGGTATGTGCCCTTGACCGGAATTGAACCTGAGATCTTCTGTCTGCAGGTCAATGCTCTAACTGTTGAGCCAAACTGGCCAGGGCCATCCAGCTACTTTTAATTGGGTACCTACTATGTCCCATCCAATGTGCTAGGAACTGGGACAGTAAGTAACAGAGCACATGTGGGCGTCCCTCTCCACTCCGGAAGCTTGAGTGCCCTTTAATCACGAGAAGGCACCTCCCCCACCTCAGCTGGTGCCCACAGCAAATCCGTGGAGGAGGCAGGGGCTGGTTATCCATAGCTTCCAGAAGAGAAGCCGAGGTTGGGGAAGGCAAAGTGACTTGCTGACCATTGTAAACCAGTGATTGTTTGTAGAACCAGGTTTTCAAAGTCATAGCTTTTGACCAAAATCGTGGACTTCAAAACCCATCAACTGTGCACACTTTGGGGAAGTGACAATGTCAGAGCCTCTGTTTCCCCTGTAAGAAGAGGGTGACAGAATCTGTTCTGCAGAGTTGCTGAGATGGTTCAGTTAGATGATGTAGATGGATATTAATTGATAGATGTCTATTTGTAGAAATAGATAAAATAGATAATAATATGCTTAAAGCACTTGACATACTGCCAAGAGTATAAAAATAATCACCATTGCAGTAATAAATTGGCTGATATTTATTAAGTGCTTACTATGTTCCAGGTAAGTTTCATTATTCCTTCCACTTTACCATTGAGAAAAACCTAAGCATAAGGAAGTGAAGTTACCTGCCTGAGGTTATTGATAAAGGTGATAAAGCAAGTTTTCAAAGTTTATAATATAGGTATATATTTTATATAACTATCATCTACACCCCCCTTTTATTTCACCAGTGGAAAGAAAAGGCAATTGTTATTTAAAAATAATTAAAAAAATTTTTAATGACAGTTGACATATAATATTATATTAGTTTCAGGTGTATGACATAGTGACTAGATATTTAAGTAACTTATGAAGTGATCACCCTGATAAATCTACAACCCATTGGATACCATACATGGTTATTACAATATTATTTTTTTAAAAAAAATGAAGTTGTGTGGGGGCAGCCAATTGATGTGTTTCTCTCACATTGATGTTCCTCTCTCCCCCCGCCCCTTCTTCCCTCCATCCCACTCTGTCTGAAGATAAATGAAAAAATATCCTTGGGTGAGGATTAAAAAATAATAATAATAATTTCATTTTTCTTGGAGCATATTTGAAGGAAAGTGAGGTCATTCTGGGGGTCAAGTTCACGCACAGTGCTCTGGGCCTTCAAGATGAAGTTGTGCGTGAGGTTGGTGTACTGTGTGGTGGCGGGATTGCCCCCGGTGCTCTTACTGGGCATGCCTGGTGTGTTCACCACGATGATTCCCTGCCCTCCCTTCTGGCTCTGACATTCTTCAGTGTCTCCTCCCCCTTGGCCATCTCAGACTGATCGGGTAGCTCTGCGTCGCCAGCATGCCACCAATGCAATCTCGGCAAAGAACACAGTTGGAGAAATTACGCTACCCAATATCAAACTATACTACAAGGCTATAGTAATCAAAGCAGCATGCTACTGGCATAAAAACAGACACATAGATCAGGGGAACAGAGTAGAGCCCAGAAATAAACCCACACCTGTATGGTCAATTAATCCATGACAAAGGGGGCAGAAACATACAAGGTGATAGAGACAGCCTTTTATACATAGTGTTGTGGAAACTACACAGATACATGCAAAAGGCAGTTATTATTTTTATTATCTTTTTTGGTATGTGCCCCTAGCGGGAACCGACCCCAGGACTCTCTGGTCCACAGGCCCACACTCCAACTGCTGAGCTTATTTTTGAACGATCAGAGGAAAGGGTAAAAATATTTCCCAAGTGATTTACAATAAACACAGCCTTTCCAGATATTAAGCTGTGGGTGCCTCCCTATGAGGACTGTGGTCTCAGTGGTCTTGCCCGTCAGTGGGGATCGCTGTCATTCTCTCAAGGTTGTTGTGAAGAGTAAATGAAGAATCTGAAATGCTCTTTAGACCCTAAAGTGCTTTCCACAAGAGTTGCTTGTCCTTGTATGTTAAACTCAGTGGGCTGTTCTGTGCTCTAAGTGTGTAACGATGCCATTTGACACAGAGATAAATCAATCTTCTAAGTCTGCTGCCCAAAAGGACACCCAGGTCACCATCTTGGCAATTTCCAGTATGCGATTTAATTAAATGCCTGGGTTATGGATGACCTGCTGTTCAAACTGAAGACCTGACTGTAATCTCATTTTCAAAACACTTGTTCAGAAGCTGCTTTCTCTTTCTCATTTTGCTTTTAATAACCTGTCTCTTGCCTTAATGGTCTGTGTCACTGTGTTGAGGAACATAATTCAAAGTAAGAAAGTACACAACAGGAAATTGTAATTTCTTGTTTCTCAGGAAACATAAACAGAAATACTTGCTACCCCTCCACTGATTTTCAGATGTGAAACAGAAGACACTTCAGGTAATAATTTCTTTTTATAGATTTTGTTTTTTAAGGAAAAGCATTCTTCTGTATTGTAGTAAAATAGATACAGCACAACAAAATTTACCATATTAACCATTTTTAAGTGTTTAGGTCAGAGGCATTATGTATGTTCACACTGTTGTACAACCATCACTACCACCCACCTCCAGAACTTTGTCATCTCCCCAAAATAAAACTGTTCCCATTAAACACTCACGCCCCTCCCCCGACCCCTGTTAACCTCTACCCTCCTCTCTGTCTCTGTGACTTTGACTGCTGTAGGTCCCTCAAATAAGTGGAATCGTGTAGTATTTGTCCTTTTGTTTTAGCTTGACGATAAGGTTTACCCATGTTGTAGTGATGAACTGAATTGTATGCCTCCAGCTAAAACTCCCGTGTTGAAGTCCTGACTGCCGGACCTCAGAATATAACCGTATGTGGAGGTCAGGTTTGTACAGAGATAATCAGGTTAAAATGGTCATTAGAGTGGACGCCAATCCAATCTGACTTGTGTCCTTATGAGAAGAGGAAATTTGACACAAACACCAACAGGGGCAAGACCGTAGCAAGACACAGGGAGTAGAGGACCAACCACAAGCTAAGGAGCAAGGTCCGGAACAGCCCTCAGAAGGAACAACCCCGCAGACACCTTGCCTTGGATTCCAGCCTCCAGAATTGTAGAAAATACATTTCTGTTGGTTAAGCCACCCAGTCTGTGGTGGTTTCTTATGCTAGCCCTGGCAAACAGCACATATCTGAAGGTCCCTCCTTTTTAAGGCTGAAAAATATTCCATTGTATGTGTAGACATTTTGCTGATCTATTCATCCGTTGTCAGACACTTGGGTTATTTTCACCTTCTATTACTATGAATAATGCCGCTTTGGATATTGGTGTAAAAGTTTCTGCTGGAGTCTCTGCTTTTGGTTCTCTTGGGTTCATGCCCGGAGGTGAACTTGCTGGATCATGTGGTCATTCATTTCGGGAAATGGCCAAACTACCCTCTTCAGTGGCTGCACCATTTTGTATCCCCACCAGCAAAGCCCAAAGGTTCTGATTGTTCCACATCATTGCCAGCACGTATTATTTTACTTTTCTGTGGTATGTTTGTTTTTTAAATACTTGTGTGCCCGGAGGCATGAAAATGGACAACAAGAGTCCACGCCCGGGATGGCAGAGGAGGCTCCTAACAGGCTGATCCCCCTCAGAGAACAACTGCGGACTCTGGATAAACACGCAAACCAGCCCTGGAAGGCTCTGGAGAGGGCACTACAGTGAGCAGATTTTGGAGAGTCAAAGTGTGAGTGAAGGGACCGACATGGAGTAGTTCCCGGTTTTACGGCACTAGCCTGAAGGCGGGGTGTAGTCCTGGTGGAAGGAACAGCAGCTAAAACTCCAGGATAATCCCACACTTCCTGTCCGGGGAACCAGAGCTTGGTCCTGTGGGGCTTCTGTGACCCCCTCTCCCCAGAGTGCTGTGTGGAGTCCCGGACAGGAGTAAGCAGCTTCCAGCTAAGGCTACACAAAGTCAATTGTGTTTTTATATACTAGCAGTAAACAACTGGAAAATGAAACTTTTAGAAATTAGAATATCATCAACAATTTAGGAATAAATTTAACCAAAGATATCCAAGAGGATTACAAAGGAAGACATCTGCAATGAGAGGAATGAGAGAAGACCTAGATAACGGAATGATATACCATAATCATAGACTGGAAGACTCAGAATTGTTGAGATGACAGTTTGTCTCAAATTGATGTATAAATTCAACACAATCCCAATCAAAATCCCAGCAGGCACTTTTGTAGAAATTGACGGGCTGATTCTAAAGTTTATGGACAAATGCAAATGCAAATGACTTCTTTATGTGCAAATTGCAAATGCAAATGAATCAATCAAAACAATTTTGGAAAAGAACAAAGTTGAAAGACTTACCCTACCTGGTCTCAAGACTTACTATAAAATCATAGCGATGGCAGCAGAGTGGTGTTAGCAAAGGATAGATATGGAGATCAGTGGAACAGAAGAGAGTCCTCCATGGACTTACACAAAGGTGCCAAAGCAATCCCATGGGGGAAAGTATAGTCTTTGCATTCTAGTGGCCAAAGCAGGTCACAAGGCTAGTCCAGAGTCAAGAAATAGGGATATAGACTCAACTTATGATGGGAGGGGCAGCAAAGTCACATTGCTCAGGGTGTGCAAGGAGACAGGGAGACTGGATTCATTTTGGAACATACCACCCCAGGGAACCTGGAAGAGCCTTTGGGACCACTCATCGGACAACTTTGCTTGTCCACCAAGTTCTCAGCTCAAAGGCCACCCCAGATGGCTCTACCTCAAGGTGACTCACAATTACAACTTACCACACTGGCCTGTTTAGCTCCTTCATAGCTCTTCCATAATCTTGTTCATTCATTTCTTCATTTGTTCATTGTCTGTCTTCCCCATTAGGATATAATGATCATTTAAGATGGCTTTGAAATAAGTGAAAAGAAATGCGACTGGGAAGGTAGACAGGTCAGGCTGTGAAGGGCGGGGGTGCCTCAATGAGTTTAGACATTCAGTTGTAGAGAAACAAAGTATCAGAAGTGTGGAGCCTGGAGGTGACCCGATACATTGATATTTTCTAACAAGATTCCTGTTAGGGCACTGGTGTAGAATTCTTTGGGAGGCAGGGGGAAGGGAGACTTGGAAGGGGTGAGAACAAGGACGCCCGAGGGTGGTGGTGATGGTCTGAGTGAGAGTCAACGGCCTGGGTGGAAGGTCAGTGGTGATGGGGAGGCAGGTCCCTCAAGGGGCCGGACCTTCTGACTTCTGAACAGAGTATGGATATTTAGATGATCTATGTGGGATGTCAACAATTTTTAACAAACAAGTTTAATAAAAATGTTTAACCTATGTTGGGGGTAGGCTATGGCCTGAGCCCCATTGGACAGCCTCTCTGCCAAGCACAGCATCATTTTGATTTCACAGGCGTAACTGTAGCTTAACTTGAACACCCAGAATCCAGGTTATTGCTCTGAATGGCTGGTGTGTGCAACCCAAGAATCAGCACCCGGAGACAGGGTGAGGTGGTGGGAGGGCGAGGAGCAGGGGGACCTGTGGGGTCCGCGGGGGCGGGGGCCAGCTCTCTGCCCTCACGGGTGGGAGCCTGGGAGCCTGATCGGGGAGCAGGATCCCAGCGCAGCCCTGCCACCTCTTCGCCCATTTCCTCCCCGCAGAGCAAATCGTCAAGGCCTGCTTCTCAGAGCTGTGGGTGAAGACAACGAGGACAAGTCATTACTTATGTGGCCATGACTGTGAACCACACACAGCACTGTAGCCTTTGCCTAAACAAACTCACTCAGCATCCCCGGCAGCTCTGTGAGGTCATTGTGTTTCCTTTTGCCAATGGGGACACTGAAGTGCAGAGAAGTCCAGTCACTTGCTCAAGTCTATGAAGTTGGAAAGCGGAGAACAGGATTCCAACCAGGCTTCAGAGTCCACGGTCCCCCCGACTGCGCTCTGCTCCCACACGTGAACGTTTCCCGCACCTGGCAGGCCCTCTGGGGAGCTACCATCTCTTCCAGCAGGAGTTAGCCTGCCTCTCCTGTGGGCCCGGCAGCGTGCCGAGCTCTGGGGGCGGAGGGCAGATGGGCCAGGCATGGCTCCTGCCACATCTGATCTTTGAGTGTGTGCTGAAGGCGAGGCTCTGTGTTTGGGGGGAGGAGACTGAATTAAAACGTAGATTTTATTATTATTCATGTATGAGGAGGCCGACATTGAAAAGAGAGTTTGTTACACGCCACGCCACGGGGAACACACGGAGCAGCACGGGAGGGTCAAGGGGCAGAAGGAGCGAGAGGAAAGCGTGGCGGGGCCTTCGTTATGGTTTTCCTGGGAAGGAATGGGGGAGGCGGGGAAGCAGCCTGAGGGTTTTAGTGGAGAGTTTGAATAACTTGGGGGGCTCTGGGCTATAGGGGTGGCCCCTCATTGTCCAGTACCTGGTGGTCCATGGGCTTCTGCAGGGCAGGAAGGTGGGGTACAGGACGGCTGGTTTGCATGGGGAGGGCCCCAGGCAGGTGGTGCGCCGTCTCTGGTGTAGGCTGGCCTGGGACGGGCCGTCAGCGAGGCCCAGGGGCCAGAGCTCAGGGAACACAGGGAAAGAAGAATATGTAGTGAATACAGGACACAGTCAGTGACATGGAACAGGTAGGGTTCTGCCCTAGAGAAGTTTACAGGCCAGGCTGGGGGCAGTCATTCAGGTAATGAACAGAGGCAAACTCAAAAACAGGGATTCTTCTCTTCATTCCTTTATCAAGCGCTTACTCATTCAGCCAGGCACACGACGTGAGCGCCTGCTCTGTGCCAGGCGCTGTCCAGAGCCCGGGGAGCAAGGCATGGACAGGTCCCGGCTCCAGGAAGCGTACGTTCCAGTGGGGGGACAATATGTACATAAACAAGCAGGTACACTCCTACTGGGACGTGTACCAAGAAAATGAAGTATAGGTATTGTTAAATACTAAAAAAGATGTACATTGGTCTCTGCTCCTGTTTCCTGAAACAGAGCTCCCCAAACTCTTATGAAATGGGGCAGGGGAGCATCCTTTGTTCTGGTGAGGTTACTCTTGGTAGGCTCCAGGAGTGGGCTGGTCACTGGAAAGACCAAGCCGTGATTAGAAGCTTGGACTTTATAGCCCCACCTCCTGTTCTCCAGAGAGGGAGAGGGCTGGAGGCTGAGTTAATAATGTATCATACCCATGTGATGAGATCTTCATAAAAATTCCTCAGGTGTGGAGTTCAGAGAGTTTCCAGGTTGGTGACCACATCCATGTGCCAGGAGGGTGGTGCACCCCAACTCCACGGGGACAGAAGCTCTTGTACTTGGGACCCTTCTAGACCTCGCCCTATCTACCTCTTCATCTGGCGGTTCACCTGTATCCTTTATGTCTTTTATAGTAAACCAGTGAATGCAAGTATTCTCTTAAGTTCTGTGAGTCATTTTAGCAATTTTCTAACCCAGGGAGGAGGTCATGGGAACCCTGATTTGGTCAGGGTGGGTTGGTCAGAAGTATGGATGACAACCTGGGGCAGGAGATTGGCAGTCTTGTGGGACTGAGCTCTTAGCCTGTGGGATCTGTTCTGACTCCAGATAGTGTCAGAATTGAGCTACATCATAGGATGCCCAGCTGGTGTTGGAGAATTGGTTGGTGTGGGAGAAAAGCCATCTGTGTAGTCAGTGTTCTGTGAGCAGTGAGAGGATTGAGTAGGAAAAAATTATTTCCTTTAGTTGTTAGAGAGGAGTTTTCCCCTCACAGCGGTATGACAGAGAATGACATGGGATGGACCTTCCAGGTAAGGTCAGGGCTGGACTCTGCAGAGTTGACACCTGAGTTGATGCTGGAGTTAACCATGTGATGATGTGGGGAAGGAAGGAGCACCCCTTTTCACAGCAAGTGCAAAGGTCCTGAGGCTGGAACAGGCTTTGTGTGTTACATCTTAGGCATCATGAAATTATGGCTGGGACATGGTCTGTGAGGGGTGGAGGGGTGGAAGTTGAGGTCAGAGAGGTTGACACCCACCATGCTATGCTACAGGCCATGATAAGGAGATGAGTATATTCTGTGCGGAAACAGCACAGGCTTAAATAGGAAGTGAGCTGAGCTGATGCATGTCAAATTCAGCTTGTAGAGAAGGGGTAACGGGGACAAGAGAGGAGACCATGGGGCAGGCAAATGAGTTGGCCTGATGAGTGATGACAAGTGCCTACTGAGCACCAGGCCCTGCGCTGGGTGATGGAGGTACTGCCGTCCGGTGACAGGGGCTCACAGCATAGCGCAAACCATGAGGGGACAGACCCTACAAACCTGGGCCAAGCACGAGCAGCTCCTCCCTCCCACCTGCCCCTCCTCCAGGGCCAGCTTTGTGAGCCTCGGCACCCGAACTGGACCATCGTGCCCACCTTTCTGTCCAGAATCACTTCCTGCAGGGAGAGACCAGCACAGCCTCTGAAGGACTTGCGAAGCCCAGCTCTGCCTTGGAGGAGGGGGACCCGTCCAAGCTCAGGATGGGTTGTTCCAGGCCCCGAGTGCCCTCCCCTCTGCTGTCCAGATAAACTGTAAACAGGGCTTCCAGGACCCTCGCTGTGGGCAGTGAATCTGGGCGGCTCTGCCCTGCGCTTGGTTGTTTTGCTGACTTCTGTTGTGCATTCTTTTTTTTTTTTTATCCTTACCCGAGGACATTTTTCCATTTTTTTGTTCAGGTAGAGTGGGAGGGAGAGAGAGGAACAGAGAGAGAGAGAGAAACATCGATGTGAAAGGGACACATCGAGTGGCTGCCACCCGCACGACCAACCAGGGCCGGGGACAAACTGCAACCGAGGTACGCGCCCTTAGCGGGAACTGAACCCTGGTCTCTTAGGACCGCAGGCCGACGCTCTAACCACTGAGCAAAACCGGCCAGGGCTGTTGTGCATTCTTATTATAGGATTTGGCTCAGAAATATTCCCCTTGCCAGTCAGTACGTTAAGTGTGGATTCTGTGAGAATGAAGGTTACATTTGTCTCTCTTGTTCATGGAACTGCAGTCACACTCTGGCTAACACAGGGACCCCAACACCCAGCAGGGACCAGGCTCAATGTGGATCAGACCAACAGGGAGGAGGGTTGTCTGTGTGTTCTTAAACCCAGAGCCAATGACCAAATGGCATTGCAAGCAGAATCCAGGTGAAGAATTAGGATAAAACAAGCAAAACGAGTTTTGTTAAGGATCAATCCTTCCTTTACTTTCCTACCCAATGAAATCCTCTGAATTTGGTAAAAACTAATAAGAAAAACAACAAAAATAGCAACATCTTTAATAATTTTTACTTGTTTCACAGGTTGCTTTCACCTTTAAAAATTGTTATTTAAATTGAGATGTAATTAACCTATAACATTTTGTAAGTTTGTACAACAGGTTACTCTGATGCATTTATATATTGTGATACTGTTACCACTGTAGCATTAGCTGACACCTCCATCATGTCACATAATGACCATTTCTTCTCTGCAAGAGCACAGTTATGAGAGCAGCCGGTTCTTAATGACCTTTAGCTCAAAATAATCCATGTGCCAAAGAGGCTTGTTTATTCTGGTATTCTTTGTTAGTTTATGCTTAAATTCTTAAGCCACCTTCCTTTTTTCCCCCTGGATGTAAAGCTCTTTTTAATTAAAATATAGTTGACATATGATATTATATTAGTTTCAGGTGGGCAGCATAGTGATTTGACGTTTACATGCCTTATAAAGTGACCACCACGAGAGTCTAGTGCCCGTTTGTCACTGTCCAGTTATTGCGATGGTTTTGACTGTATTCCCTGTGCGTACTTTACATCCCTGTGACTCTTTGATACAACTATATGTTTGTACCATATGATCTCCTTCACCTTTTTGTCCACCCCCCAACCCTCTGGCAGTTGTCTGTTCTCTGTATCTATGAGCCTATTTCGTTTGTTCATTTGTTTAGTTTTTTAGATTCCACATATAAATGAAATGGTACAGTATTTGTCTTTCTCTGACTTATTTCACTTAGCCTGATACCTTCTAGGTCCATCCATGTTACCGCAAATGGCAAGTATCCTTTGATTTTATGGCTGAGTAATATTCCATTATATATATATACATATCACATCATTTTAATTCATTCATCTAAAGATAGACACCTCAGTTGCTTCTGTGTCATATATCTTTTCAAATGAGTGTTTTTGTTTTCTTCAAACAAATGCCCAGAACTGAAATTGCTGAACTGTATAGTGGTTCTATTTTTAATCTTTGCTGAACCCCTATTCTGTTTTCCATAGTGACTGCACCAACTTACACTCCCACCAACAGTGCACAAGGAGTCTCTTTTCTCCACATCCTCCCTAACACTTGTTTCTTTGAGATGAAGCCATGCTGAGAGATGTGAGGTGACATCTCGTTGTGGTTTTTACATGCATTTCCTTGGTGATTAGTGATGTTCAGCATCTGTGTCTGCTCACTATCTGTATGTCTTCTTTGGAGAAATGTCAGTTTAGGTCTTTTTTTAAATCCTCACCCAAAGATATTTTTACATTAATCTTCACATAGAGATGGAGGGAGACAGGGAGGAAGAGAGAGAGAGAGAAACATCAATGTGAGAGAGTCACATTGACTGGTTGGCAACTGCACAATCCCAACTGGGGCCGGGGATGAACTGCAACCGAGGTACGTGCCCTTAGCGGGAACCAAACCCAGGACTCCTTGGTCTGTGTACGATGCTCTTACCACTGAACCATACTGGCCAGGGCTAGTTTAGGTCTTTTGCTCATTTTTTTCTCCCAATTTTTATTAATTTATTTTTGTTACAGATGTTTCTCCTCCCCCCTCAGACTCCCTCCTCCTATCCGGCCCGCCCCCCACCCCAGCATTGTTGCCTATGTCCATTGGTTATGCATACATGCATATAAGTTCTTTGGTTCATCTCATCCATTCCCCCTCACCCCATTACTCTAAGGTTTGTCAGTCTGAACCATACTCCTTTCTATGTCTCTGGGTCTATTTCATTCATTAGCCCACCTTGTTCATTATATTCCACAAATAAGTGAGATCATGTGGTATTTGTCTTTCTCTGATTGGCTTATTTCACTTAGCAAAATACTCTCGAGGTTCCTCCATGTTGTCTCAAAGGATAAGAGATCTTTCTTTCTTACAGCTGCATAGTATTCTATTGTATATGTACCACAACTATTTTATTCACTCATCTATTGATGGACACTTGGGCTGTTTCCAGATCTTGGCAATTATAAATAGTGCTGCTACAAACATGGAGGTACATATATTCTTTCTGATTGGTGTTTCAGGCTTCTTAGGATATATTCCTAGAAGTGGGATCACTGGGTCAAATGGCAATTCAATTTTTAATTTTTTGAGGTAACACCATAGTGTTTTCCATAGTGGCTGCACCAGTCTGCATTCCCACCAGCAGTGTACTAGAGTCCCCTTTTCTCTACACTCTCACCAGCACTTATTGTTTGATGGTTTGTTGATGGCTGGTGTGAGGTGATACCTCATCATTGTTTTAATTTGCATCTCTGATGATCAGTGATGTTGAGCATTTCTTCATATGTCTCTTGGCCATTTGTATGTCCTGTTTTGAAAGGTGTCTATTTAGGTCCTCTGCCCATTTTTAAATTGGGTTCTTTGTCTTCCTTTTGTTGAGTTGTATGAGGACTCTATATATTTTGGAAATTAGCCCCTTCTCTGATGTATCATTGGCAATTATGTTCTCCCATTCAGTGGGTTCCCTTTCCATTTTGATGGTTGTTTCTTTTGCTGTGACAAAGTTTTTGAGTTTGATGTAGTCCCATGTGTTCATTTTCTCCTTTGTTTGTTGCTTTAGGTGATGTATCAGTGAAAATTCTGCTGCATATGATGTGTGAAATTTTGTTGCCTAGATTTTCTTCTAGGATTTTTATCTTTTGCCAATTTTTAATCAGATTATTTGTTTTCTTGATGCTGAGTTTTTTAAGTTCTTTATATATTTTGGATATTTGCCCCTTATCAGATATATCATTTGCAAATATCTTCTCCCATTCAGTAAGTTACCTTTTTATTTTGTTGATGGTTTCCTTCACTCTGCAAAAGTTTTTTGGTTTAATGTAGTCCCATTTATTTATTTTTATTTTGTTTTCCTTGCCCAAGGAGACTCATCCAAAAATATATTCCTAAGAGTGATGTTAAAGTGTTTATTGCCTATGTTTTTTTTCTAGAGTTTTATGATTTCAGGTCTTACATTCAAGTCTTTAATCCATTTGAGTTTATTTTTGTATATGATGTAAGAAAGTAGTATAGTTTTTATTTTTGCATGTAGTTGCCCAATTTTTACCAACATCATTATTATTATTTTTAAATCCTCACCCAAGGATATGTTTATTGATTTTGATGTGAGGGAAACATTGATTGCTTGTTTCCTGTATGTGCCCCAACTGGGGAATCAAACCTGCAACCTAGGTTTGTGCCCTGACTGGGAATCAAACCCCCAACCTTTTGGTGTATGGGATAATCCTCCAACCAACTGAGACATCCGGCCAGGGTTTCCCAACATTATTGAAGACTTTTCCCTATTGTATGTTTTTGCCCTCTTTGTCATAAATTTAGTTGATTATATAGGCACAAGTTTATTTCTGGACTCTTGATTCTGTTCCATTGATCTATGTGTGTGTTTTTGTGCCAGCACCATGATGTTTTGATTACAATTGCCTTGTACTATAGTTTGAAATCAGGAGAGTGAGGTCTCCAACTTCAGTTTCATTTATGTCTGCTCTGATCTTTATTGCCTCTTTCTTCTATTGACTTTGGGCTTTGTTCCTCTTTTGCTAGTTGCGTTAGGTATAAGTTTAGATTATTTGAGATTTTTCTTGTTTCTTGAGGGCCTGTATTGCTATCAACTTTCCCCTTAGAATGGCTTTTGCTGCATCCCCTGGCTTTTGTATTGTTGTCTCTATCTTCCTTTGTTTCAAGGTGTTTGCTGATTTCCTCTTTGATTTCTTCATTGACTCATTGGTTGTTCAGCCTCCAAATGTGTTCTTTTCAGCTTTCCTCATAACTAATTTCATACCATGTGGTCAGAGAAGATGGTTGACAGGATTTTAATCTTCTTAAATTTATTGACTTGTTTTGTGGCCTCATGTGTTCTGTCCTGGAGAATGTTCATGTGCACTTGAAAAGAATGTGTGTTCCACTGTTTGGGAATGGAATGTTCTGTACATGTCTATCAAGCCCATCTAGTCTAACATTTCACTTAAAGCCAATGTTTCCTTGTTGATTTTGTCTGGATGATCTATCTATCAATGGGGTGAAGGTGGGGTGTTTCTAAGTCCCCTACTATTATTGCATTACTGTCAATCTCTTCCTTTGTGTCTGTTACTATTTACTTTACATATGTAGGTGCTCCTGTGTGGGTACACAGATAGTTACAAGGGTCAGATCTTCTGGTTGGATTGATCCCTTTATCATTATGTCATACCCTTGTGTTTTGTTACAGTCTTTTTTTAAAAGTCTATTTGGTTTGCCCTGGCCAGTTCAACTCAGTGGTTAGAGCATCGGCCCATGAACCAAAGAGTCACGGGTTCGATTCTGGTCAAGGGCATGTACCTTGGTTGAGGTTTGATCCCCGGCCTTGGTTGAGGTGTGGGAGGCAACCAATTGATGAGTCTTTCTCACATCGGTGTTTCTCTCTTCCTCCTCTCCTCCCTTCCTCCCTTCCTCCCTCCCTTCCTCCAACTGTGTCTGAAAATAAATGGAACAATATCTTCGGGTGAGGATTAATAAAAAAAAAAGTATATTGGGTCTAAGTATTGCTACCCCAGCTTATTTTTTTCATTTCCTCTTATATGGAATATCTTTTCCCATCCACTCACTTTTAGTCGTGTGTGTTTTTAGATCCAAAGTGAGTCTCTTGTAGGCAGCATGTGCGTGGGTATGTGTTTGTTTGTTGTTGTTTTTTAATTCATTCACCACCCTATGTATTTTGAGTGGGGCACTTAGTCCATTTACGTTTAAATTACTGATAGGCATGTACTTATTGCCATTTTAATTATTTTCATATTAGCTTTATAAGTGGTGATCTACTACTACCTTTACTATATGTTTGCTTTTTCTAATGAGATTTTCTCTTCTTTCATATGTTTTCTAATTTCTAGTTTTGGTCTTTCCCGCTTAAAGAATTCCCTTTAGCATTTCTTGCCATGCTGGTTTGGTGGTGATGAACTCTTGGTTCCTTTCTTAAAGAGGAGAAAGAGCTCGTGATCAGGATTCAGGAAGATCTGCTGCCTCCTGGCCATGTGGTCTGAGAAGTCACATTTTTCCTAGGGCCTCAGTTTCCTGCAACACGTTTTACCATCTGTGAAATGCACTGACTCCTATTCTGGTTTGCCAGCCAGCAGCCAAGGGGCCCTGGGCTTGTCCCATAACCTCCCTAAGCCAGAGTTACCTCATTTGCAAAAAGGAGATTAAAACATCTACTGCCATAGAGGCAAAACACGGGCCCATGGCAGACGCCCTGGAGATGCGCTTTCTAGGCCATATTGCTGCCAACGACACTGCTGACTTGAAGTGTTGGGACATTCCCCCACTCGGTACTTTCTCTGCTGCGTACTAGATATCTGGTGAACGGTGACTCGGTGAAAGAAACAAATATCGTTTTTTTTGAGCGTTTCCCCAAATGCTCTGTCAGTTTGGGGAAAAAAATAGGACTGCAAAAATACTCCCCAGTGATGTGTGTCCATGAGCCGCGATTGTGTTTCCTGGATAGGGTCTGTGTCTCCTGATGTCCGACAGCAGGGCCACCCGGGTGAGCTTCGGGCCCCGTCAAAGCTGCTTCCCTTCCCGCCGTCGGCATCTCGGGTGGCCCAGTGCTCCTCCTGGACGGTCCTGGACTCTGGTCCAGCAGCTACAGGGCCACGGTGCTGCTCAACAGGTGGGTTAGTTAAGAAAAACAAGTGTGGAACAATTTCCCTCGGTTCTCTTTTTTTTTTTTTTTTTTTATCATCCTCACCCGAGGACATTTTTCCATTCTTTGTTCAGGTAGAGTGGGAGGGAGAGAGAGGAACAGAGAGAGAGAGAAACATCGATGTGAAAGGGACACATCGAGTGGCTGCCACCCGCACAACCAACCAGGGCCGGGGACGAACTGCAACCGAGGTACATGCCCTTAGCGGGAACCGAACCCCGGTCTCTCCGGACCGCAGGCCGATGCTCCAACCGCTGAGCCAAACCGGCCAGGGCCCTCGGTTCTCTTTTTATTCATCACCGCGTGGGTTGCTTGGACAGACGGTGGGTGACAGTTTTCACTTACGGTATGTGTGACAAGTCTGAGCTAGACAGGACTTGAACGGGAATTAGTAAATGAGGCCTCTCCAGCCTCATCTCCAGCCATTGGACTGCAGTCCCCTCCGCCCAACAACAGCCCTTTTCCTGCCCGACTGATTTGTGCCATGAGGTCCAGCTGCCCGCTGTCCCTTCTCTCTCTCAACATCCCTCCTAAGGACCCCAGAAGGAGATGGCAGGGAGGCGTCAGCTGTCATATCACTTCGGGGTGCACGCTGATTGGGTGCGTCTCGAGCTGCCTTCCTCCTGCTGTTTCTTGCAGCCCTGTTTTAGTTTATATACCAAGGACTGTATAAAATTGTATTGCCACGAACAGTTTAAAACATGCTTGCACATGCTGGAGCTGGCCCATCAGGGGCTCCTGAAATAGGGCTCATCTCAAAGCAGGTGAGGAGAAAGCCGGTATTTCTTCTGGGAATATCAAGTACGCAGGCCGACATAAATAGGGCTCGTTCTCGTTTACACAGGTCTTTGCCATCTGCTTGCCCAGGGGACCCGCAGCCATCTGAAAGGCGGGTAGGATGGATGGCCTCCCCCTTTCTACAGGGGACTGTTGAGGTTGGAGAGGTCCCGACTTGCCGGTGGCCGGAGAGCTCAGATCGGAGCCAGGCTCCTGCTGCTTTGGTTTTGTTGACAAGAGAATGTCTGGCCTCGAGAGAAGTTTTATAGGAGTTTATCTGAGTCAAATTTTTGAAGACATGCCTGGAAGCAAAATCTCAACAGACGGAGAAAATGCTCCGGAGAAGGGCCATTTTGCAGCTTATTTTATACATTCAGATCAAAGGAGAAGACGTAAGGGGTTCCATAAATCCACTGGTGGTGGATAAATGGGGCCGGAGAAAGCAAAGTGCGGAAATCTCGGGGATCGGATGAAATGGAGAAACTCATACTTCTTTTACAGGGGTGGGTACAGGAGAGTTAACAATTAGCATTCACAGTGCACAGAGATGGTATATGGGGAGCAGGACAACAAGGAGGGTTCCATGGTCTTGTGCTCAGTGGCTGTGCCTTTGAGGGGTCTAGATGAAATTTCTAAGGTATGTTATTGTAGATGCATAAGAACGATAGACAGAGCTCACATAAGGTAATGATTGATCTTGCTAAGGAAGCTACAGGCCTAGGACGGGACTGCTCCCCATGGCCTGCCAGTTAGGAATTGATGATCAGACCATCCATGTGGTTACTTTCGGGGCGCTGCATGGGCTTGTCAAGTTTAATATATGCCCCTTTTCTATTCATAGTTTCCTATCTAGAACCCCCAAGAAGAACGAAGGAGCCCTGGGTGGCTGAAAGGGGACCTTGGCTAGAAAAAGTCTAAGCTAATGAAGGGTACCAGAATCCATAATCCCAAAATGCACTGGAGGCCATGGAGAACCAACAGATGCAGGAAGATCTGTTTAAACAGGGCACAAAAGAAAATTCACATTTATAAGAAAATACTATTTATAAAGGTATCTCCCTGACTGGTTATAGGAAGAGGGAGATTCTTTTTTTTAAAAATCCTCACCAGAGGACATTTTTCCATTTTTGTTCAGATAAGTGGGAGGAAGAGAGAGAGAGAGAGAGAGAGAGAGAGAGAGAGAGAGAGAGAGAGAGAGATGTCGGCGTGAAAGGGACACATCGAGTGGCTGCCTTCCACATGACCCCAACCAGGGCCGGGACAAACCACAACTGAAGTACATGCCCTTGACCGGAATCAAACCTGCGACTCATTGGTCCGAGGGCCAACACTCTAACTGCTGAGCCAAACCAGCCAGAATGGACGAGGAGAATTTTTAATGACTCTGCTCAATGAAGAAAACTTAGACTTGAATCTGCATAACCCACCCTACTAAACAACCCCGTTTACTTTACTTTCCTGGTCATCTTGCCATAACCCGCCTCCCTGTTCAGAAGGCCCGGAACCCACCTCCTGTGTTTAGACTAGGATGGGCTCTAAGCCCCACTCATCTGGCCTTCTCCTGGAGCCACATTTTTCTTTGTGAACGTAATAGGCATGTAATTAAACCTGTTTCCCCCCTCTTGTAAAATCTATCTCCTATCGGTTTGATTCACAGGCCCCGGCCAATGAACCTATGCTGTGTAGAGGGAAAAAGAATTGTGTTTGTTTCCCATACCCATCTGCCTGCAGTGCCCAGACAGCGGGCCCGCAAGGGAAGGGCACAGCGAGCGGAACGCCATGGGAGGGTGTCCTAGGCTTCGGAATCCTCAGAAAGTTCCTGAGTCCCACCTGGGGTCACCTCGTTGGATGGGTCACTTGGTGCTGGGGGGCAGTGTCTGCCATTTTTCCTCTTCCCGAACCTTTACCTGCAACACAGCAGCTGGAGTGTTTGCAGAAGGGAGAACAACCAGATAGATGTCTGGCCCCAAATTACAGGGGATGGGAGCCCGCTTCCCCCATAGAAAGGCAGCCCGGCGCTGCGGGCGTCGCTAACGTGGTCCTGAGGATGACCGTTCAGACCCCTGCCCAGGGGCCTGCACGTGACTCCGCCTTTTGGACACACAGGAAAGGAGCTCTGGTTCCGCCTCCCCAAGGAGCAGACAAGCTCCGCACCAGCTCCGTTTCTTCCTCCTCCTTTCCTGTCGGGGTGTCCCAGCAAGGAGGGCACCACCTTGTGTCATTAGGCCTGTCTGAAACTGGGCTCGCCTTCGCACTGTGGGATGCAGAGAAGTCCCCTACGTGAATGGTGCCCTGAGCCCGTCACTCTCCGACACAACAATGGCCACAAACAGGGTCATGCGTGCTCTCGTGAGGGGGTTCCACTGCGAGACAATAGGAAGCAATGCGGGTTGGGCAGAAGACCTCACTCTAACTAGCAGGTTGACAATGGGACAACACCCAACCAAAACAAGGACAGGTAACCCTAAGGGCGAGTCGCAGGGAAAGCCGGCCAGGCTGCGGCAGCTGCTGGGCATCTCCTGACTCGACAGTTCAGCTTCCCGGGGGCTCACAGAGGTGTCTCTGGAGCCACTGACAGGGCTGCGTAGTCAGTTCAGACTCAGACGTTTTTGTTTTAGGCTGAGGGTGTTTCCTCTAACACGTTCGGCATTTTCTCCCCGACCCCTATTTTTTTTTTTTTTTTACCCTCATTCGAGGAAATTTTTCCATTTTTTGTTCAGGTAGAGTGGGAGGGAGAGAGAGGAACAGAGAGAGCGAGAGAGAAACATCGATGTGAAAGGGACACATCGAGTGGCTGCCAACCACACAACCGACCAGGGCTGGGGACAAACTGCAACCGAGGTACGTGCCCTTAGCGGGAACCGAACCCGGGTCTCTCAGGACTGCAGGCCGACGCTCCAACCGCTGAGCCAAACCGGCTAGGGCCCGACCCCTATTTTAACCAATCTCTGATTTACGAAAATGCTTCCTTAGAAAGGTGTGGGTGTCGGTCCAGTCATGCTCCTGTTCTCAGACCCACACACGATTTGGAATTTGTGATCCTTCAGCCACTGCTGAACTTATTTTCTTTAGTGGAGACACACTGGTCATACATGGTGTGAAAAGCACTCGTGGGGGGTGGGGGAGAGATGGTCCATTTACAGAAGCAAGCCATGGGTTTCTCCAGCAGTTCGCTCTGACTTAGAAAAGCAACTTGTCATACCCTGTCACTTGGTGAGCCGAGGGGCCAGAGAGCACTGTGCCTTAAACCATCTCCCTTGCTGGAGAGGAGGTTTTTTGTTTTTTGAATAGAAGTTGTTTCCAATTGATCCAATGTCACCTTGTCCGTGGATTTTAGCTCACTGTCCATACCATCCACTTAAGTAACAGCTTGGTCAGGGCTGGAGGGAGAAACTCTAGCACATGAAATGGTCACCGTGACTCTAAGATGAGTCCCCATTGTAGGGATGCAGTGTTTTCATTTACTGTGTCCTTTGGAACTGAGGAAACCAGAGAGTTAACTTCTGTCCTCAGTGTCTACAAACTCACAGTATCACTGACCTGGAAAGACACAGTGGCAGTTTTAAAATGCTGTTTTAGAAGTTACAGTTTGTACAAATAGAGACCGTCCCCCAGCCCCATTTGTCTAATCCGCTCGGGAGGGGTTAGCACAGATCAAGCCCGTCTCCTGATGTTGTAAATAAAGTGTCATTGGAACCCAGCCATGCTTGTCTGTTTACGTATTGTCTGTGGCTGCTCTCCCTCTCCACCAGCAGAGCTGAGTACTTGCAACAGAGGCAATACGCCTGGGAAGCCTAAAATAGTTACTCTCTGGCTCTTTCCAGAACAAGTTTGCTGGAGCCTGGTCTAGGTTCTTGGGGATGGAGTCTGGCCACCTGCTGACCATCAATGCCTACAGGTATGTTTTGCTGGCGTTTTAAAAAGTAAAGTGGTGGCAGGCATACACAGGTTGGTCCCTGCAGTTGGCACCTGGCCTGCTTCGTCCATTTATCTTGCTGCCTGGATCCTCCCAGGGGCGGGGAATGTTTGGCCCGCGGGCTGTATAAGGCCCTCGAGCTGTATAAGGCTCTCGAAATCAGTACCAGCTGACATCACAGGCCTCACCAAATACAACAGGCTAGTTTTTAAGTTGATAATTTTGCAGGGCCCACAAATGATGTTATAAATATCCAAATGGCCCTTGGCAGAACAAAGCTTCCCCACCCCCACAGGCAAGGCATCCCATCCCTGGTTAGAAGATCAGGAAGGGTCGTGGCTTAGAAGTCAGGAGAGCTGGGTTGTGGTCTTGGCTCTGCCTTAAGCTTGCTGTGTGACCCTGGCAGAGCTGTTCTACTCTCGGGCCTCAGTGTCCCCACTTCTCAGGCAAGGAGTGGATTACCTGGCCTCCAATCAGCCTTCTTAACTCTAACATGCTGTAGCCTTGTTCGTCCATGTGTGGTCCTCAGACCAGCAGCCTTGATGCCCAGGCTCATTAGAAATGCAGAGTCTCAGGTCCAACCCAGACCCACTGAACCAGAACCCGCATCTTAACGAGCTCCCCACTTCTGAGAAGTACTCCTCTAGAATATCACCTTCCTGGTGTGATGTTAGTAGCAATGCTTGTCTCTACTTTCGAAGCTGGAGGCTTGTGGGGATCTCTGTTTCTGAGTTGTTTTTACTCCTGGGTGAGTTAGGTGAGGCATAGAATGTGTGATCTTGTTAGTGTGATGTCTCCCCAGCCTCCTCTCGGGTACTCCCATAAGACTTTCCGGGGCCCCTCATGAGTCGTAGGGTGAACAGAACCACTCGCCGTTCGCAGTACATGCAGGGCACGAATACAAGACAGGCAATTCCTGGCTCTGACATGGCAGGTGGACCTGTAAAGAAAGAGTATTTTGTGTGTGTGTGTGTGTGTGTGTGTGTGTGTGTGTGTCGGGGGGATAATTTTCCTCCCATCTTTCTAAGTTCTGGCTGGACTAATGATCAAATTAACATGAGATAGATCAGCAGGAGAAAATGCCCAAATTTATTATGTATGTATGTATGGGGGTTCCCCAAGAACATGGGACCCGCGGACATACTGAGCAGTTGAGATTCATATGCCATCTGGACTAAGGAGAAGGAGACAGGGGTCTGGGGATTCGAAGAGAAAGCAGGAAATTTACAGATGGATGAGGAAAAGCAAATTGTGGTAAATAAATTCTTGCTTGGCCACCCAGAAACGATGGGACACAGAAGAGAGTCTCACAAACAGACCTGCTTGGGTCCTCTCTGTCCGCCACACTGAATTCACACCTGCTAAGGTGACTATGTAAGGTTCCCTTCCTGAAGTAGGGTTTCCAGCTGAATTTCTTTAGGCAGGTAAAGGTGGAGGTAAAAAAACAAAACAAAAAAACAACAACAAAAAACCCCAACTCTTCTTGAGTTTGTTGAATTTTATTTGAGCTGAAGTAATCTGCATGCCAGGGGTAGTACATTTAACAGTTGTGTGTGTGTGTGTGTATCAGGAGGCTGAAATGTCTCTCTCAGTGGGCTGGTCATATATGAGCATTTATTAGAAGGTCTCAGATTAGAAATAAGGAAAGGAAGTTTGCTGATGGACTTGAAAAAACACAAGTTTTTTAAACCACTGTGTCCAAGAGTAGAGGATATTGCAAGGGAAGCACCTCCTTCCATGGCCCACTGTTGGGTAGTACCAACCACAATAATGAATAAAGCCAGGACTTAGGGAATGCTTACGATGTGCCAGGAGCTGCTCTAACTCTTGAAACATGCACAGACCCATTTCATCCTCAGAACAGCCCTGTAAGGTAAGTAGTATGCTATCCCCATTTTATAATGGAGAACGCTGGGAACAAAGTAAAATGTCGTGGCTACGGTGACACAGTACTGCCAGGATTAGAATTGAGGGATCTATTTCCAAAGCCCACACTGCCCATGACAGTTACCCTGCGTGGCTCGTGGGAGCTATTTGTGAGTGAGGGAGAAAGATCGGGATGGCCAGATGCCTGTTTGCCAGGAGGCTGGGATGACTTGGGAAGGGGCACAAGCTGGGATTCTGCTGGGATTCAAGCAGGTCTTAGTAAATACTTGTCTGTTCTTTTTCTCTCTCCTCTATTAGATTGTGACTCTTCTAGGTTAGGGACCATGTCTCCTGTGTCCACTATTGTATTTCTAATGCCTCGCACAGTGCTTGGGGCGCAGTAGATGCTGAGTAATTGCCTGGTGAGTGAATGAATAAAAGAATGAACTAGTGAGTGAATGAGTTGCCTGTTTTTCAGAAGACAAACCACAGAGTCTGACAGTGCAGTCTGGTCAAGGCCAAGTCAATCACATAGTTAAAACTGAGCATCTGGAGGAATCAGCAAGGGCTTCCTGAAGGAGGTGGCAGAAGGATGCCTTTTTAGGTGGGAACATGCTCCAAAAGCTCATTGTTTGCAAGCTCTGGCCCAAGCAATCACAGACACCTCCCCTGCAGAGGGGGACCACACAGGCAACGCACTGAGCTGACAAACACCTTCCTACTTGGCCTGGGACTTTGGCGGGAGCATGTTCTTCCATCCAGCTTTGGCAACACATGGTCCCTTGTGTTGGCCCAGGATGCCTGCCTGTCTGCGCTTGCTCCCTCACCCCTTATCAGCTGAAGGTGAACTCCGCAGAGCTCCCCGTCAACTGAAGCACAAGCTATTCCCTTGTAGGGCAAAGGCTGGCGATCTTTTGCAACAATATTTCATAATTTATATATTTGATTAAAAAGCGGAGCCTGTGCCAGCGCCCTGCATAATCTAACATATTGGGATCATTGGCTGCCTGTGTCACTCTTCTATTTTAAAACTTTCCATATTTGAACTCATGGAAGTACATCCTTCACACTTATTAAACTTTTCCCATAAACACAGTTGAGTAAGTCTCCATCTCCTTCCATAGAATTAAACAGAAACGGCCCCAGTGAAACCTTTTGGAGATTTCCTTTAGGCGATCCCATTTTATTTAGGCCTTTAAAAACATTCGTTTTTTCTTGCCAGTAATTAAAAAAGAATCAAGACAAATGAGAATTTTAGTGGCATGGTAATTACTTCAAGATGAGCTCTGTGACTTGGCTTCTACCCTTGCTCTTTGCTGCAGCTCCTCCCTGCCTCTCAGGGGCCCCCTTCCCCAGTCCGGGGACAGTCTCAGTCCCTTCGGTTCCTTGGGTTAGCTTTCTCCCAGTTTCTCAGACTGCGCTTCCCTGGGCTCTGCTCCCGTGTTTCATCCTCTGTCCCTCTCCTTGCAGACCTGAGCTGGCTCCACTCTGCCCAGAAGGCTTTTCTTTGCGCCACCAGCTCTAACGAGGCCTCTCTTTCACAAGGGGCCTGCCTCACGTGCTTTGGGTGTGGCTGTCTTTGGGAATCCTTTCTCCTCCCCATTAGAAGTTGGCTGGGTGGCGTGGTGAACAAGACCATTCACAGTACCCTGGCCATCTAGGCACATTAATTGGTCAAAAGATAGGCACATGACCCACACTGGGCCAATCAGGCATTCCTGGAAAGCCCCCGAAGGAGATACGGTTTCGGGGCTCACTGGCTCCAGGGACACGAGCCACCTTAGCTGCTGCCAGCTGGCTGGGCCTCCTGAGGGGAAGCCGACATGGAGGGAGACAGGTGCGAGATGGAGAAAGGAAGCGGGTTCTTCAGTTCATCATTTCATAATTTGAACTACTGGACCCAGTTGTTCCTGAAGCTGGCACTTTTCTTAAACTTTCTGACTAGAAAGTAAATTCTAGAATGTGAATTCCCTCTAGGTTTTTTTTTTGAGGTGTGGGGTTTAAACTGGTTTGAATTGGATTTCTTCACTTGCAACGAGAGGCCCAGATCTGGTTTCTTCTGTCTGCAAGTCCAAATCCTTTCTGTTGTTTAAGAACCAACGTTGTCCCAGACTCAGAACAAAGAAACACTCTGTGCGGAGGCCTGCGGGTTTTGTGATCACAGAATGGGTGGGCTCGAACAGAGAGATGGTTTTGCTTCACACCGGCAGACCCTCACGGGTGCAGACAGCGGCGGAGACAAAGGGCAAGCCGCCCCTCCTTCAGCGGGGGCCCCAGTATTGGCTCGTTGAAGGCAGACGCACGTGAATGGCCAGCACGCTCTTCTCTGCAGTCCTGACTTTCATGTGACATCCTCTTATTTGAAGCCAAACATTTGGGGCCATAGTCTGATAACCCAGCGAGTCAAGTACTCATGTCACTAGCGTTTGAATCCCCACGGGACAGACCAGATCACAAACCCAAATGAACTAGGCTGTGTAATGGCTTCAGAAATGCGTAATTCACCCAGGCTGAACCATGCCACTTCTTGGGTATCAGTCACATTGTTTTTAGCTACTACTAGCAAGATCCCCACTAACGGGAAACCATCTGATGAGGAATATACTACACAGCGCGGAAATGTATCACCCTGCATGAAGAATAAGGAATGATTCTCAGCAAGAAGCCTAGAGGTGAGCTCACGGCTCGACGACATACCCGGGCCTGTTGAACTCCTGGTCCCATACTCCCGTTACGGGCTTGGCTCACGTGTCTCCTCAAGACGGCACCAGGAGTTCTGACTCAGCGGCACCCAGCTTAGGAAGAGGGAACTCCCTGAGAAATGCTGATTCCAAAGCTGGGCTAAAGAACATACAAGATGCGCCGGGAACTCCTTACTCTGACAGAATGTAAAGCTGTATTTAAAGGATGGGGGCGGGTCGAAGGGACATAGCCAGCTTGAAGAAACTTTCTTTGGTCAAGTTTGGAACAAGTTGAGCATCAAAATAAATAATGACAGCAACAGATGATGAACCATGTGATAAAATAAAATCTATAACTCCAAACTAATATATATAAATGAATGAATAAATAGAGAGAAGAACAAGCTCTCCCTTATATTAGAATGCTAAGCAATAAACATCGAAGGAATGACGGGATTAGGGAAATCAACATTTGGCAATTATTACAGTAATCATTAATTTAGTCAAGAAACAACAATGTATACAAAGAAACAGTGGGTGGCATTTTTAAGGAACAGGATATTAACATAGTCTCAAAGCACCTTCCTTCCCCAAATACTCATTAAATACAAAGAGAAAAAGAGTAACTTGACACTGGAAAAATCTAGCTTAATCAAGTGTTTAAAATTAATATCAATTCTAATGAAACAAATAAGAATCTTTCATTATCTGATAGGGGCAATGAAAACAGCACTTACATGGCATTCCTGCCAAAAGTATGTGACTAGAATCTGATTATGAGAGTATCAGACAAACCCAATCTGATGGACCTACTACTCAGTAAGTGGCCTTTAAGATTCTAAGATGTCAAGGCCATAAATGCCGATGAAAGAACGAGGAACACTTCCAAATCACAGGAGACCGAAGAGACAAGATAACTGAATGAAACACGTAATCCCAGACTGGATCTGTCTGTTATAAAAGACCTTATTGGGACAGCTGGTAGAACTTGAGCTGTGGCATTAGCTGATTGATGCTACTTCTGATTTTGATGGCGGTTTGTGGCAAGGTAGGAGAGTGGTCTTGTTTGTAGGAATTGCACACTCACATATTCAGGAGTGATGGGGCCTTGTGTCAGCTACACCCTCAAGAAAAGTTCTTGGTCCTCTTCTTGTAACATCTGGTAAATTTGAAATTATATCAAAAGAAAAAGAAAGCAGGGCTGTTTTCTCCAGAGCATCCCTTTTCATTAAGAAGACGTTTCTAAGCAGCCCCTGATGGCCAGGCTGGGTTATGCCTCCTCCCGCTGCGGAGGAGGCTGGGGAATGAGTTTACAGGGGAAGTGGCTCTTCCCACCGGGAAGGGGACGTGGGGGTGGAGAGTGGCAGCTGTAGGCAGCCAACAGCTCTGCCTCCGTGTGGGCCACTTGGAACACAGTGCCAGGCGCTACAGGGACTCATCCACGAGCCCCAGGCTGTTTGTTCTTTCCTGTAGTTGCTAGATGTCCGACCGAGCATGGGAGACGCCAAAATGAGCCTATCCTCCCAAGAGGTCCACAGGGGAGCCTTTTGTGAACTAACAATTGTAGCACAGTAGAATCAGTGCATGGTCACTGTAAGCCCGGGGTACTGAGACAGCACAGATGGACCTCAAATACCCCAAGGGGAGGGTGAGGCCAGGGACGTGTTCCTAGAGAACATTCACTGGATGGGGATGGTGACACTCTTCTTGCTGACATGGGGGATGAGTCATGACCAGTTGACATGGTACAGTGTTAAAGCCTGTGTCCTTCCTGCTCTGGTACAGGACGCCCCACGCTGTGGTGGCCCCGTGAGAGGCAGCAGTGGCCAGTGTGGAGAACTCAGGGAAGAGGGACCAGCCTGAGCAACGGCGCAGAGGTCGGGAAGGCACAGCATACAAACAGGGACCTGCAAGCTGCTCATTTGGCTTCTGACAGGGGTTAGAAAGCAAGGTGGGTTGGGGCCAGGAAACTGAAGAAACTTGATTGCAAGACTAAGAAGTTTCAACTTGTGTGAGTGCAGTAGGGAGCCCATGAGTGTTCTGTGAGGATGCACGATTAGGCTGTGTAGCTGAGCAGTTCACCTGCGCTGTGTGTGGAGGGTGAGTTCCTGGCCGGGAGACTCCCTAGGAGACTGTTGTCAGGTTGGGTAGAAAACGTTCAAGGTGAAATATGACCTCGGGGATGGAGGGAGAGAGGTGTTGGGAGAGAAAGGGCTGTACTAAGTGACCCATAAGGGAGGGGAGTGTCTGAGTACTCAGGTGTTCCAAATGCTGCAAAGATGGGGTGTCTTCAGTAGACACAAGAAGGCAGGAGCATGCTCTAGGTGGGCTCCACAGGCCTGTTGTGGGTTATGACTCCCACCCACCAGGGTGTGGACAGAATCAATTACACATCATGCTGGGTTTCAGCAGAGGTGAGATCATGTATATGAAAATTTCCCCGTCTCGATGACACCTACCCCACTTAAAGCTTTTTGAAGGTTCCCCATTGCGTCTAGAACAGAGACCAGCCTTTCCTGTCGCCCACAAAGCTGGAGTACCTCTACGGCCTGCATGCTCATCTAATGCACTCTCTGTGCTCCTGCTACACCAGTCTTCTTCCAGTCCCGTGCATGGGCCATGGTCACCACTGTATCTCTAACACCAGTTAGCAGGTATTAAATAAACGGGTGCTGCTTTAGCCCCAGGGCCTTTGCACATGCCATCTGCATGTCCATCTTTAACCACTGGCCTTTTCCTCTTTGCTTACTCAGGTGTACTCTTTAACTATCAGTGCTAAGTGTCTTTCCTAGGAGCACATCTGACATCCCCGAATGGGTCCAATCTTTCATATACTTTATAGTAACACATGCCTCCCCTTTATTGCACCCACAGTAGCCATGATTTACATTGACTGTGGGAGTATTTTCCCAGGGCTCATCTCCCCAACAGACTGTAAAATCCAGGGGGCAGTGTTCTGTTTTTGAGTGTTATACCTTTGTACTCAGTGTGGGAATTGGAACTCTGTAGTACCCAGTGAAGACTTGTGGAATGAGCCCTGGCTGGTTTGGCTCAGCAGTTAAAGCATCGGCCTGTGGACCAATGAGTTGAGGGTTTGATTCCAGTCAAGGGCATGTACCTTGGTGGCAGTTTATCCTGGGCCCTGGTTGGGGCCGTGTGGGAGGCAACCAGTCGATGTGTCCCTCTCACTCACATTGATGCTTCTCTCTCCCTTTCTCTCCCTCCTACTCTATCTGAAGATTAAAATATATATATATATATATCCTCAGGTGGGGATTAAGAAAAAAAAGATTTATGGAAAGAATGAATGGATGGATAGATGAGTGAATGAGTAAAGATTCCATTGATGTTTCTGGAAAGGGACTGAGAAGTAGGTTATGATTGAGAAGCATCTTCCAGGACAAGTAGAATTTCAACAGGAGTTGGTCTTCTAACAACCAGCTCAAAACTAGCAAAAGTATGGGGGGGCGGGGACGGGGTGTGTGACCAAAGGGAGTTTCCGAATATCTAGGAGAAATAGGCAAGTAGAAATTTAGAGAAATTATGGGTCACAAGACCAGAAAGACAATGAAGCCAAGTTTTGGGAGCATTCAAACGTGAGGGTGAGAATTTGGTTCTTAACTTGAGAGACGATGGGGAGCGACGAGAGTGGGTGAGGCAGACGACCCACTCACAGCTCCCCTTTGAGGGGACAGATGGACAGGGAGACTGTGTTTGCACATGCCATCCTGCAGAGGAGGTGGCCACAAAAAATCACTTTAGGAGGGTATTGCAAGAGCTTTGGCCACCTTTGCAAAGCATGTTATTGAAGGTAGTGCAGATAAGGGACGAGGAGAGCAAAATCTGGGTGATAAAATTCAAGAGACTTGGCAACAGATGGAAAGATTAAGAGAGAAAGAAGGTCATTGGAGGTGGGACTGTGAGTTCCTAGGACTTACATGTTTTTCTGTGCTTATATCTGCAGTAGAAAAGGATGTATTTTCTTAGAAATTGTGGAAAGGAAACAAACTTGGGGATGCAAATGCTCAGAGAGGCCATAAAAGGAGAGAAAATCTCACCCAAAGACCTTTTCTCTTTGGCTCATTCAATGTTCAGTTGGCAACATTTAAAAATGGAATGATTTCTCATAAAAATCTAGTAGGTCTGTCCACATGAGTCACCATGGCCCATGCGGCTGTGTCTGGTGGCTCTCCAACTCTCTACCTGGTATTGCACCCAGAGGGGTTCACTCATTACCTGCTTGGGCTTTGAGTGTAGTGGAGTCCGGTCCCTTCTCTTTAAGCAGCTCATCAGTTCCCAGGAGCCTGCTTTTTTGGTACACTATGAATATACTCATGTGATTTTACACATGTTTTTCCATCAGTGATCTGGGGAAGCCTGAAACTGGGGATGGGGATTCTGCTCCAAGGACCTACATTCCCCGAAGAAATTGGAGGAGACGCACTGATGAAGAGGCCACCAGCATTCTGGTTACGGGGCTCAGTGGATGCCACAGAATCGCTGCCTCTATGTAAATAATTAGATAAGGGCGTATGTGAACTGCATAAAATGTTTATTGATATGTTTATCATGCCAAAAAGTTACTTAAAATTCAAATTCCATTTGAAAGGAGGCAATAAACGATCTTTGGAATCCCAGCCCGCTCCTGGAGGAGCCCCCAGGCTCATGAAAAAGCACGCGCATTCTACCGCTACGTGATCCGCTCACTCAGAACTGCATTCTGGGAAACTCCTCCTAGAGATCCCTTGCAGGATGCCAATTGTGTCTTTAGTTGGTAGCCGGGCAACAACAGCAACAAAGACAAAATAATTCCATCCTAAGCCTTCTCAGGACATCTCTGACTTTGAAACTATGGACCCTCACAGGTCCCCCACCCGACCTAGAATATATGCGTATATATATTCTCGCTGAAAACAATATCACTGTTTTTGGTGCCTGCTGGCTGTCATGTCAGACCCTCAGGATGGCCTCAGTGCACCTGTGGATCCCGGCCACGGACAGGCGGCCCTTCAGGAGCGTTTGGTCTTGCTGCAAGTTGGGCACAGAAGCTGACCCTTGGTGACGATGTACGCCCGGCCGCTCAGTAGCTGCTCGCAGCCCTCACAGACAAAGTGCTTTCGGTGCCAGGCCAGGTCTTCTACACGCTGGTAGTCCTCTGAGAATATGATCTGGGGAGAGCAGAAGAAATGAGCCTGGTAGACTGTGTATGGAGGGCAAGTTGGAGGATGGTGGTTCGTCCTACCTATTCTTGTTCTGACCTTTCCGTGTCTCAGTGGAGAAACCTGACACCCATTTGAGGCACTAAGTACCGAATTTGGTGAAGGTCATGGTTGCATCTCAGCTCCTCAGATGGAAAGAAAAGTCCTCCACCATCAGCAGGTTTTACTTATCTAGGCTCTGAGACACTCTGGGTAATTGCAAAGCCCAGTTGTGTTCTGAGACAATATTAAATACCTCGGTGAGGACAGCCTAGCGAGAGCCAAGCTGCCAGTGGTCAAGAGCATGAGCACACAGGGTCACTCAGGCTCGGGACAAAGTGACATTTTGGAATATGCATACGGCGAGGAACCCTGAGCTCAGAAAGAGCAGAATAGTATACTTGTGGGACAGGCCTTCAGATGCTGGGGTCAAACAGGAGCTGGGTATGAAGCCTCACTTAAACACTTAGCTTTGCGCCCTGGCCAGTTTGGCTCAGCAGTTAGAGTGTTGGCCCATGGACCAAAGAGTCACGGGTTCGATTCTGGTCAAGGGCACGTACCTTGGTTGTGGTTCGGTCCCTGGCCCTGGTTGGGGTCATGCTGGAGGCAACCAGTTGATGTGTCTCTCTCACATTGATGCTTTTCTCTCTGTCCCTCCCAACTTTGTGACTTGGGGCAAATTGCTTAGCCTCCCTGTGCCTCAGTTTCCACGTCTGTAGAGTGGGGCTGTGAATACTGCCCACCCCGTGGGACGTGACGAGCGCTGCATGAACTGCTGCACTTGCCCTGCCTGGAATCCTGATGGACACAAGGCCAATGCCACGGCCACTGACCTCTCTGAGCTCACTCCTCTCACGTGTAAAGTGGACATGACGACTGTCTCTCCTTATGGGGTTGTTGTGAGATATAAATGGCACATCCCACATGAAGGATGTCGCAAATTACTGACCCACTGTAAGCCCTTTATAAAGGGTAGAGTGTTGCTACAGCGAATATACCGTTGTCCTCACAAAGACGAGGCTGAGGTTCTGGCCTGCTGACAGGCCTGTCCCTTTATCAATATCACCTGATGGCAAGTGACTAGGTCAGAAGCCTTCATTCAAATGGAGACCAACTGTGGAAGGTGGGAGGAGGCAGATATTGGCTTGAAATGCAGAAGACCCTCATATGTGCCACAGATGAAGGTAGTGAGTTCCCTGTCACCAAAGGCATGCAGACAGTAGTTCACAATTATTATTGTCATTACTACTATACCTTGGAGTTCCTCTAGTCTTAACCCATATTGGAGAGTTGAACCCCTCTCATAGCATCTCTACCTATTGTATTGTATTGTGTTATGTTACTGTGGTGTTACTGTATCATATTGTATAACATTATCCTAAGACTAACAGCAGCTCCCATTTATTAGTTACGTGGCCAGGCCCATGCCAAATATTTTCATTCAGTGTCTCATCTGCCTTCATAGCAACCCCATGGATGGACACTGCTGTCCTTCTCATTTTATAAGGAAGAAACTGAGGCACAGGAGTTGGGAAACCACACAAGTCACAGATGCAGAGCCAGGTACCTGCCTCCTGTTCCACCTCCTGTGATGTTCTTCTGAGCATTTACTAGGTGCCAAGGACAAGACGGGACAGGCACTGTGACTGCCCCATCCAACCACCCAAGGGTGCAAACCAATATCGGCCCCATTTTGCAGATGCGAAAACAGGCTGAGAGCGAAAGTGTGGCCCGAGCCTCAGTTTTCCCGTCTGTGGATCACATCACGAATGACACCATGCTCCCCTCGGGCCCTGGGTCCTCTCGCACAGCAGTGGGGGCCCCCTGCACAGCCGCACCGGCTCTCACCTCATCGCAGCCAGAGCACCGGGGCCGCACGCTCTCGCAGTAGTGGCGGCCGCACCAGGGAGCACCGTCCTTCCAGAAGTAGATGAGGTCCGCCAGCGGCTCGGAGCACTTGACGCACACGAAGCAGGCCGGGTGCCACTGCTTGTCGTAGCCGGCCCTGTCCGAGTAGACCACGGGGCTGTCGGCAGGTGCTACTCCCTTGCAGAGCTCACAGACCTGTGGGGGTGGGGGACCCCAAAGATACAAGGTAGTCAGGAGAGCAAACTGCTGTGGGTTCGAGTTTCAACTCCAGTCTCTCTACTCTTGGGTGACCTTGAGTACGTTGCTATACCTCTCTGCTCCTCAGTTTTCTCATCTGTAAAGTGGGTTAATATTGCCGACCTAGTAGGTTGTCGTGAGGACTAAACAAAGTACTTGTTTAGCACAGTGACTCTCAAACATTTTGTTCTCAGGACGCTTTATACTCTTAAAAAAGGTACAAAGACCTTTTGTTCATATGGGTAATAGTTATTGATATTTACCATAAGAGTAATTAAAACAAAAAGTTAAATAATTATATATTATTTCATTAAAAATTAAGCCAATACATTAACATTAATATTTGTAATTAAAAATAAATAGAAAAGAGTGGCATTGTTTTACATTGTTGCAGGTTTTTTGAATGACTGGCTCAGTAGAGGACCTCTGGGTTCCCGTAACTGCTTCCAGTTTTCATCTTTTGCATAATGTTGTTTTCTTTAAAGTATCTGAAGAAAATCTGGCCTCACACTGATATGAAGCTGGAAAAGGGAGGAGGAGTATTTTAACTGCCTTTCCAGAAAACTGTGTATAGTTTTCTTTGATTCTACATCAAAATTCAAATGGTCGTTTCCCAAATGTCAGTTAATATGGAATTTGGAACCCTATCAATCAACCTTTTGTCCTTGCTACATGAAAACCCACTGGTCCACCTTGCACTTTGAGCGGATTTTTACCCACGTATGTTTATTTTTCAATAACCTTTAAATTTCAGAACTGTTTAGAGTTACAGAAGAAATCATGAAGATAGTACAGCATTCTCATATACCCCACAGTTTTCTTTGTTCTTAACATCTTACATTAATATGGTATATTTGTCATGATAAAGTAATAATATGGATATGTTATTATTAACTAAAGTTCAAACTTTATTCAGATATTCTGAGATTTTGCCTAAGGTCCCGTTACTGCTCCAGGACCCCATCCAGGACACCACATTATACTTGGCTGTCGTGTCTCCTTGGGCTCCTCTTGGCTGTGACAGTTCTCAGACTTGCCTTGTTTTTGGTGATCTTGACAGTTTGGAGGAAGACTGGTCATGCATTTCATAGGATCTCCCTCCATTGGGGCTTCACCGATGTTATTAAGTTGGGAGGAAGACCAGAGGTAAATTGCCAACCAGATCACATCCTACCCAGAGTAATACTCAATCCATAGACTCCTTTGAGTCATTTTGGAGTTATCTCCTGCTCCTCAAAATTCTAACGATGATGATGACGATGATGAAGATGACAATGATGATGGCTATCATTTCCTTAGGGCAGATCTGTGTCCAACACCGTGCTCATTCATTATAAATACCTCTTAGAGAAACCCTAGAGAGTTAACTCTAGAAGGAGAAAGATCTTCCTTTTAGGGAAATCATTATTTCCCCCAAGATATGGCAAAACAGGTTCAGAGAGATTTGGCAACTGCTCAGTAACATACTGATAGGAGGCAAAGCCGGAATTCGAACATGGGCCCCAAAGCTAAGGTTTGTTGGGCTACATGTTGATCAGCATTGGCAAACTGGTGAGGCCAGACCTGCCATGGCCTGTGCTTGTAGGACCCACCAGAGAGGAATTCCAATTCAGTGGAATGTTTTCTCAGAAACGAATTCCATTTTTCTCACTAGCAGACCTGTGTTATGCACTGAATTGTGTCTCCACCAAATGTCTGTGTTGAATTCATACATGGGAGCCCTAACCCCAATGTGTTTGGAGTCAGGACCTTTATAAAAGGAGGTAAATAAGGTTAAGTGAGGTCGTAAAGATGGGACCCTAATCAGGACTGGTGCCCTTAGAGGAGGACAGACCGGAGACCAGGCAGATGCTCTCATTGTCCCTGCGGATTTACAGAGGAAAGGTCGTGTGAAGGCACCGTGAGAAGGCGGCCGTCAGCGGTCCAGCCGTCAGCGGTCCGGCCGTCAGCGGTCCGGCAAGAGCGGTCTCAGCAGAAACCAACCCTGCCAGCACCTTGGCCTTGGCCTTCCAGCCTCCAGAACTGTGAGAAAACACATTTCTGTTGCTTAAGCTACCTAGCAACCTGGTCTGACTAGTACAACCTATATTACAAAAACGTGTGCTTACTTATAATATTATACAGTTGACCCTTGAACAATGCGGCAGGGGGCAGGGTTGAGGGTGCCAACGCTCTGTGCAGTAGGAAATTGGCATATAATTTAAACTGACTGCATATTTGGACTGCCAACCACAGACTGAAAATACATTGACCCTTGACTAACATGGGGTTAAACTGTAGAGGACCCAAACAGTTGAAACCTGTGCTGTTGAAGCTGAAAGGTCAACTGTATTTTGAACAACAAATACAAAAAATTTGGGGAAATTTGTCTTTTCTCCTGTTACATGAAGTGCCCACACAGTATCACTGATTTGGCCCTCGGCCTGCACCCCTGAGATATTGACTACTTGGCTCCTACGGAAACCATGTGCTGAGCTGGCTTGGAATGAGAACTTTACTAAGCAGCAATTCCATGTCCACCCCCATTGAAGCCGTTCCTGTTTTGCCCTAGAGGGATGAGTAGATGTATGTTAAGAGCCTAAACAGTGTTCTTCATTGAAATACTTTAATTATGTACTTAATAGATTCCTGCGTATGAAGAGGAGATAAAATCAAAGTGGTGGAAGTTAAGGAAAGAACAAATGACCAAGAACGTCCACGTGCCCATAGCGGTCTCCAAGCACGGTGGCTGTCGAATGAACGTCGAGGGAAGAGATGTGTTTGGCTAACCGATCCTGCCAGCCTGCCGCTGTTCCTTAGAATGTGCTGGATTTGTGCTTTCAACTACACCCACAGGACGAGCGGTGTGAGAACCCTGTGTCGCTGCACAGGCTGAGTCCCCTCACCTGGAACCGACCCTTCAGAGGGTTTAAACCCAAAGTGAGTGATGAATCAACATTCATTTATTCTCCCCATCTCTTCAGCATAGCTGGGACGTGTGACCCATTTGGCAAAGGCTGCTCCAGAACCAAGCGAGTTTTCTGTGTCTGTCTCTCTGAATTTCACAGAACGAAACTTCCAGTCCTTCCCTGCCACGGAGGAACTTACTGTCAATCCACAACACGGGTGGGGTGTCACCAGGATGCATCAGAGGGAAGGGGAGAGGGACACAGGTGCACCTGGCGGGTCTGGGACAGCAGCAGGTACCCGTGACCCAGAGAAGGAAGTGGAGAATAGGAGGTCAGAAAGGCAGTTTGGGGTGATCATGGGTGGCTTTGCACCCAGGTTCTGGGTTGGGATTCACTTTGGAGGTGCTGGAGAGCCATTACTGGTTCTTGGGGTGAGGAGTGCCGCGCTGGGGTTGCACTGTAGGGTGATCATTCTGGTGGCACGTGGAGGAAAGCAGATTCGTGCTCCCGTGCTTGGTCGCGGCTCCTCAGCCGTCTGCAGGTCCCTCGTCAAGGGCCTCTCTGAGGCGTGTCTTCCCTCGCGGTTTCCCCAGCATCCCTGGCTCTTGGCCTCGTTGCTAACAGGAGCCAGCCCTTCTAAGTAAACAGTGTCACTGACATTTTATGAAAGTAAGATGTCTGAGTAATAAGGCCTGTCAGCATATGTCAGGAACCAATTTTCTCCTCCTTGCCTCTGAGCTGCTTTCTGTGCCCCTTTCCCTTCATCTCAAAGACAGACAGATCTGACAGCATCCTGGCTGTCACCTGGATGCCCCAGCCACCAGGGGAAGGCTGGCAACGAAGAGTCTGAATGCCTAGCCTGCTCCCACCTTTCTCTGTACAAACTTAATACTTCTACAGTCTTTGGTACTGAGGTTTATAATTTCTAAATTTCAGGGGATGGTTTGGGGGGGTTAACTGTGTGACCTTGGGCAAGTTACCCAACATCTCTGCGCCGTAGTTTTTTTCACCTGTCAAATAGGGATTCCTATAATAATATTAACAACATCATAGGGTTGTTGCATGATTAAATGGGATAACAGAGTTAATGGACTTTATAAGGGATCAATAATAATTAGCTAAAATCTCCTGTTATTCCCAACCCCAGCCCTCCCTATAGGTAAGAAAGCCGAGGCTCGGAGGAGTTAAATCACTTTCCCAAGATGACAAAGACATGTTCAAGGTGGGATCCGCATTTGCTTTGGAGGCCTGGGGTTCCTTTCCTAACACTGCTAGCATGTAGGTTGGCATCGAGTTGTGTGTCTCATTACTTGGTCCCTACCCCAGAGTCAGCTACAGCTGTGCCTGGCCTCGCGGGTCTGCTCTGATCCCTCTCCAACCCCACCCCCGAGAAGACGGTGATTCTCAGACCAGAGTCTGCCCAGCACTCCCAGAGGGCTTAAAGCAGATCGCTGGCTCTACCCCCGAGGTTCTGATTCAGTAGGTCTGGGATGGAGCAGAGGGATTCGCAAGTTCTCAGGGGGTGCTGATGTGGTCAGGAGACCACACTTTGAGAACTACTGTCATAAAGTGTTTAAAAATGATCTTATAAATAAACTCAGCAAAAACGATACAACCAGTTTGATTTAGTTACAGCAAAAGCCAATCTGAATTCCTGGCATGCTTCAATTCTACACTATTCTAAAGAAAGCCGTATGTGGTCCTTGTAGGTCACCTGGCCCGAGAAGGAGAGAGTGTGGTCAAGTAGGGGTCCCTGGGACAATGTTAAAAGGCAAAAACAAGAACATTTATCATTAGCATGTTAGTTGGTTCTTACTCATACTCCCCACTATCTAAAACCAGAGCTTGCACCCTGGCTAGTGTGACTCCGTTGGTTGGGCGTTGTCCCATGCACCTAAAGGTTGCTGGTTCGATTCTCAGTCAGGGCACATGCCTGGGTTGTGGGCTCGATCCCCCATAGGGGCACGCAGGAGGCAGCCATCAATGGTCTGCTCTCACATGGAAGTTTCTCTCTCTCTCTCCCAAAGTTAATAAACAAACAAACAAACAAACAAACAAACAAACAAGCAGAGCTTGCTGATGAGACTCTTTGCAACTTATGCTATATAGTTTAGTTTACAGACTGCTCCCTGGGGCAAGGGGTTGGGGGGCATGTGGCAGAAACCTGTCATCAGTAGAACAAACGTGATGCTTCTCCCTGTGCCATGGAAGGTTTGCCCTGTCCCTGTTCAAGTGGCGAGTCTTAATGAAAAGGGTGTCGATGAAAGAGGGAAAATTCTGTGCTCGGGCCATTGTAATCTGTAAAAACACCTGCTTTGAGAAAGCCAAGGAATGTTTTAGATTCAGCTGCCTCAGACGCTAAGACCCTGCAGGGTTGGGGTCTCTTAGTGTGTGACAATGATGTTGCAAATTCTTGGACCCTCCTCCCACCAGTGAGGTATCTAAGTCCCTTCCTTTGACTGTGGTCCAATCTTAACGGCTTGCTTCTGTCAATGGAAGGGATGCTGTGGATCCCCGAGGAAGGTCATAAAAGGCAACACAGCTTCCACTGGGCTCCCTCTGTCACTACACACACCCTGGCCCTGGACAGGCAGCAGAGAAGCCCACAGGCCTCCAGGCGAGGGCGACCATGTGGAGAAGACACACAGAAGTGACTGCTGGCTCAGCCCCAGCTTTTGTGTCTTCCCAGCATCGAGGCCAGACGTGTGAGCGAGGGAGCCTCACAGCCCGTGGCTGCTCCAACTGTGCCAGGCGGACCGAGGGGCGGTCCCCGCGGAGCCCTGCCCACACTGCCGGTCTCTGAGCAGACAGGTTACTGTCTGAAGCCTCTCCATCTGGGGAGGCTTGATAGGCAGCATTAGGTAAAGGGCACATCCATGGTGAGCACGGAATCTTTAGACTTCTCGGGACACGACGTATTTTAGGCAACAGCAGATTAAGGACAGTGGCCAAGGGCTACATGGCCAAAGAACTGTCTTTAAGGACCAAGCCACACTGGCCTTCAGAGAGGGGTCAGCAGATATGGACAGCCCTCTGAACCAGCAATAATCTCTCCGCCAGGGTTGCCAGGCCCTGTGCCCATCCTGCTGTCTCCTCTGGAAGGCTCTTATCCAAAGGCCTTCCCAGTCTAAACCCAGAGTGCCTTGTGCGGATCTCACCCTTACAACACAGTAAATATTAACACAAGGGCCTCGGGTCCAGGCACTGGGCTCTTTCCAATACAAATGCTCAACAATTTATTTATAAACAGTAACTCCTCATTTCCTCTTATGGTGATTATTCACCATCTTCGAGTTGCAGCCTCACGTATCCCAGAGTCATTATTTTTCCTTTTCTTTTCTGGCTTGGGGTCATTTCTGGCATCCTTAGCCTGTTGCGGGCTGTTCCCCCCAAACCGTCATCTTCCCGAGGCTCCTGCCCGTGCAGGCCGGGGCGCAATGCTTAGGGTCGTGGCCTGTGGAATGAGTTCCGTTCCATGGCTTCATCTCTGGTCAGCCCTGGGACAGGTCACCTGCCTCTCTGAGCCTCACTTTCCTCATGGGAAGCAGGTGGCAGGCCCTGGCTCGTGGGATATGCTTTACACGGAGGCCCCTGCTGCTGGCCAACCACTTTGCTTCGTGCGTGCTCTTGGGGCGCGTTATTGAATATGGGGCTCTCTGGCATGCAAGCTAAGGCGTTTGACATTTCTAGCTCCATCTCCCTCCCTGGGTATTTGGTGAAGGGGGAAATGGAACCAGGAAGGCTTCCTAAATGCTATTATTGTAAAGGAGAATGTCAGCCCGGGGTGTTCTCGGATCCAGCTTTGTGGCTGACTTTCTGCAAAAGGAGGCTGCTGGTAGGGAAAAGACTCATAGGGGTCATCACTGGGCAGCAGCCTGGCACGGCGCCTCCGTAGTGGCGCTCTGGCGGCGGGAGTCCCAGTCTTTGGAGTGCACGTCGGGCTGGGGGGACGCGGGCCTGAGCTCCAGCTCCGGTTCCACCACTCACCAGCTGGGTGACTGGACAATTTCCTGTGTTTCTCTCTCCTTTTTTTTTTTAAATCTGTGATCCAGAGCAGGAAATACATTTTATGGCCTGATGTAGTACAGAAACACACGTACACATACACATCCCTGAGACAAAAGGCCCAGAAAAATATTTACTACCCCTGAAGCACTTCTGTTTCTCTCAAAAAAAAAAAAAAATTCTGGTTGTAATTCACTAAATCGATTCACTGCCCACTGATAGGTTATGTGACCTAAAGCTGGAAAACACTCTTTAACTTGCCTAAGAACTTCTTAATGTCTTTGTCTTTACGAAGGGGATAATACACCTTGTAGGATACTTCTTAGGATTAAAGTGACAGGGTTCTGAAGCCTCCGGCTCAGTACCTGGCACAACCCAGGTGGTCAATGAATGGTAGATGACATCATCATCATCATCATCATCATCATCATCATCATCCCACCACCCACTCACCTAGAATAGCAAAATAAAATCAGATAAAACCAAAGTAATTCATACAAAGCTAAAACTATTCTTTATGGTTCTTCTAGTTTGGGTTCAGCAAACTACCTCCATGGGCCACATCCAGCTCACCCCCTGTGCCTGTGAATAAAGCTTTATTGGCCCACAGCCGTCCTCGCCTGTTGAGACACTGGCTGCATCAGTGCCGCAAGGACAGAGGCGAGCAGTTGTGACTGAGACCGTGTCGATACTGCTGTAATTAACCTAGTTATTAATAACAGGAAGGGGGCAAAGGGAAGAGGACACATGCCCAGTAAAGGTGGGGGACTAGCAAAGGTGCTTGCTGTCCATCACACCCGGGGACAGAGGTCATTGGCCAGAATGGGTGTGGTCACTGCAAGTGTGGGGAGATTTGGGATATATAATCCCCTAAACAAAGAAACTCCCGGAAATCAGTGAAGGAAAAGGAGAAACATCTGTAACAAAAATTAATTAATTAAAAAAAAAAAAAGAAACTCGCTCTTGTGCTCTTGGGACCCTTGTTGCTTGGGGGGGGGGGTGCGCTCCCCTGCCTTCACCCGCATGGAGTGGCCTAATGGGCTGTAACTGGCCTGATGCTGAACTGGATCCGGCCCCGACATGGAACAGAAACTCTGGACACTGGCTTTGCATTTAGCTCTACCGAAACCCCAGCTACACTTCTGTAACTGGACTAAGGGAAATGGGACTTTGGAAACGCAGGGATGTAATTCTCTGCAAACAAAAATCACTCATCCTCCCTTGAGAGTCTCAGAACATTCTTTTTCCTGAGATATGGTAAGAACTCCACCCCCAGCACCCAGTGGGGGGAAGGGGACACCCCAATTTCTCTGATAACAGTATGGCTGCAAAGTCTAAAATAGTCGCTCTCTTCCTTTAACAGAAAAAGTTTGCCAACCCTGTTTTAGTCAATGGAATATTATGCGGTCCACTTCAGTAAAAAAAAAATGCTTGGGAGGCCTATGTGGCAACATGGAAAAGTATTTACAAGTATAAAAAGTGGAATAAAGGGAATTTTCTGTGAAAAACATAACTCCCTCAATGTTATTAAAATATTTCCACCATAAGGAAGGAGGGAGGCCGATGATGAGAAGCCTGGTAACCATGGTGATTTCTCAGGGCTGTTTCTCTGGGCCTCGGACCCTCCTGTCCTGCAGCTCAGAGGGGTGCAAGGTGGGGGTTGGAACCGGGGTTCCACATTCCCAGAGAGGGGCTGGCAGGCAGGCAGGCCAGTACGCCAAGCCCACAAACCAAACATCTGCTCTGACAAAGATCTGGAAGTCCCTTGCCCACAAATATGTCCCTCGGTGGGGCTACAGTCCGGCTGAGTCGCCAGCTGCTGTGAGTTTTCATCTGGGGGGCAGACGCAGCGGAAGGTGGGGACCCAGGCCTCCAGTCTCTCTCCTGTACCCTCTTGTGGAAAGAGGGGGGTGGGAACCACAATGTAATTTGGGCCAAATTAACAGATCTTTACACCTTCAAGGAAGGTCTCCGCTCGTCTCAACCTACCCCCTCCTCTTAGTCACTCTTTGGCGTGGCTTGGCCTGGAAAAGGGGTGATGTGGGGAAGGGCTGGGGGGGGGGCGGAGGCGGGGGAGGGTGCTGGCAGGAATAATAAATACTAAGGGTGGAGGTTACATTAAATGTTATGTTCTGGCTTTATTTCCCCCTTCTTCAGTTACAAGTTTGGGGTGTAGGGAAGGACGGAAATGCCTGGGCAAAATGACCATGCCCAGGAAATCTGCACATTTCCGTTTCTGAGAGAATATCCACGAAGCTCTCTAAACGCAGGGACCGGTTTGGAGACGTTAACCTCACGACCATCAGAGCAGTGAGGAGGTCACTGTCCGCGCTCCGTCCAGGTGGGAGCGGTGGGGGGGGAGGGCCTCGAAAGGCAGTCTGGGCTTCACCGTTCTGGTGGGAAAGGCTCCAGTTGGCAACTCCCCGGCCACGGAACCCTGTGAAGCCCCCAAGACCCACAGTGGGTGGGACTAGGGTGGGGCAGGCAAGTCCTTCCATTGTTCTTGGCACGTGGACAAGAGGCCCCCAGATTCTCCCCTGGGCGGGGCTGTTACTCAACACTGCTGTTCACCCCAGCTAACCTAAATCCACACCCCTTGCACTGTTGTACCCACAGTGCTGGGCTCCACCCGGGACTTCTCAGGCTGCATGGATGGAATCCTAGCCCCACCTCCCATCAGCAAGTCCTCGAACCTCTCTGTGCCTCAGGCTCCACAACCGTGAAATGGGTATAACAACACCAACCTCTCTCACTGGTTGTTCGGGGGATTCAAAGGGATGAATGGGCCTGCTATGCAGTCCACAGTTCCCACCGTCCACGCACACAGTGGGGCAAGTGAGGGCAAGAGAGGGAGGAGAAATATTTTGGGGTTTTTAATTGGCCTCTGTGATTTAAAGGTCATGCTTTGGGAGGGGCAGGGGGTGAGTTAGTGCCTGGGATATGTCTGCCTTTGTGGAGGGATTACTCAAAGGCCATACCTGTGGTGCCCACTCCTCCTAACCTCCGTGTAACAGCCCCTGGGTTCATTCTCAGATGTGCTACAGCTAATTTTAGGTCGCCTGTCCTGTCAGGGGTCCCCGTCTGAAGGCCTGGGGGTTGAAAGCTGGGGGTGGGGTGCAGATCTGTGAACTATGCTCAGATCCACATAACTGGCCCGCTCTGGCCGGTGGGATGGGTCGGGCTCCAGTGGCACTGTCCCCACAACCTGACTGGCCCTCCATTATCTGGCTTCACGCAGAACTCAGTCCGAGGGTGGGAAGTCCACACGGGTGAGCTGGGAAAGGCCTTGGCAATGAGGCTCCTCTGGTCTGGTATAACCCTTTCCTCTGAGGACACTTCGGTGGGGGGCTGAGGGGGAGGCTCGGTAGCTCGACCTTGCTCTCGCCAACTGAGCCCCTCCCAAGGTCTCTGAGGAAGGTCATGACTGTGACAGGCTAAGCTGCAGCAGGATGGAGCCAAGTGAGCTCACAGGAGAACTGGCTTCCTTGCGGATGGAGCACAGCACAGAGAAAAGTAGGAGCGTGTGGTCCAGATTGCTGAGTGTCATGTGGTCAAGGGACCTGGGGTCACAGTCAGGTATAAAGCTATGTGTTTTCAAAACTCCCCACAGATAACTCAAAGAACGTGAGAGTAGTGAGCAGCTTTCTCCAAGTTGGACCCATGAGCCAGGAGACCAAATCAATCCAGCAAATGCCTGGGTTATCATCTCCTGCACCCTCACCGCAGACCAGCTGGTGAGATGATCATTTTTGCTGACCTGATATGTACGGCCAGAGAGAGAGAGAAACATCAATGTGAGAGAAACGCATTGATTGGTTGCCTTCCACACATGCCCTGACCAGGGCTAGGGGTTGAACCTGCAACCCCAGGTACTTGCCCTTGATTGAGAATTGAACCCGAGACCCTTCAGTGTGCGGGTTGATGCTCTAACTACTGAGCACACAGGCCATGCCAGTAAGGTCATTTTTAACACTCTTTAGCAGTGGTTTTCAAAGTGTGGGCCCCAGAGCGGCATCAGCATCAACCCGGGGACTCATTACAAATGCAGAGTCTCAGGCCCTACTTGCCCACTAAGGAGGACACTCTGGGGTGGGACCCAGCCCTCTGAATCTGAACCCACCTTCTAGGTGATTTTAGTTTGAGAACCACTACTTTAGCCTCTAAAGCAGTGGTTCTCAACCTTCTAATGCTGTGACCCTTTAATACAGTTCCTCATGTTGTGGTGACCCCCAACCATAAAAGTATTTTTGTTGCTACTTCATAACTGTAATTTTGCTACTGTTATGTCTTAGGCGATCCCTGTGAAAGGGTCATTTGACCCCCAGGTTGAGAACCGCTGTGTCTAAAGGCTCTTAGTTTTGTTCGCTGTAATGTCTCCCAAACTTACATGGCCACATGACCCTTCCATGGCACAATATCTATTGACTTTCAGAGGAATACTCCTTGGGAAGCAGGGAAGAGGAACTTGGCGTCTGTCTGAGGTTGGTTTGAACCCCACCGCCCCTGGGTGGGGGAGCTCTCAGTCGGACCCTGAGCACTACCCTTGGCTCACAGCACGCCCGCTGAACTGTGGCTGCTACCCCAGCACGCATGCTCACTGCAGGATGGTAAACGGCGGCGGCTACCAGTGTAGTTCTAGTGTAACAGTTTCATGTGTCCCTCTTTTGGCCTCCTTTTCCCATAAAACTCTGGATTTGGGGTATCAGACTGAGTCCTACAATATCCTCCTCACACCCAGGATAAGTTGAGTGCCCTGACCCCCTCAAGTAAAGGTCATTGCCCTCCTCAGGGGAGCAAAGACCAGACCTTGTGCCTGATTCTTGCCTTTGGTAACTGGGCCACATTCCCTTTTATGAGAAATGACAGGGCACAGCACCCGGGACGGCCAGCACCCATGTCCACTTAGTGCGGCCCCTCCCAGGGTAAGGCAGGGGGTGCAGCCCGTGTCCACACCTACATGTGGCATTGCTGGGGACACGGTCTAAGGCCTGGCGGGCTGTCTAGCTACCTTTATAGGATCTTATCCCTGGCTTCAAGGAGACACAGAGGGAATAAATAAGAGGACCCAGCCTCCTTTCTTCCTGGAACAGAGAGCAAGCAGGCTTTATACTTCTAGGAAGACTGCTGAATCCATGTTCTTCTGCTTAGAAACTGGGGGAACCTTGGAAAAGTTACCTGTCCTCCCTGAATCTCCGATTCCCCAGCTGTAAAATGGGGTGAGTGAAATTCACTCCACCAGGCAACTTTGCGAATTAAACGAAGACCCGGAAAGACTGAGCATTGCATTTTGCACAGAACAGGTGCTTAATAAATGTGACCTTGAGATCTCCTCTCTCCTAGGCAAAATGGCCATCCAAATGGCCCCCGTCTTTCGAGGCTCAATACAGTCGGAACATTCATTTATTCATTCACTGATCGAATATTTATTGAGCACCTACTACCTCTGTTGAAGGCACCTGCTGTGGACACAGAGATGAACAAGACAAGACCTCAGCCTCTAGAAGTGGTGACAGGCCTGAAGCCACTAATCACATAATTAGTTATTGAGTTTGATTGGGGGTAGGATACGGAGGGAGAGCGCTGTCTTCCCCAGCCAGCCCAGGCCAATCAATATTGACTTCCTTTGAAGTCTCTGCCTTATTTCCTGACTGTGCAATCTGCCATTTACTGCCTGGTCTTGTTTGAATGCTTCCTAAGTGTCAGAACTGTTTCCTAAAGTTGACTGCAGGCAGGGATCTGGGCTCTCAAGCCACCTTTGCCCCACTTCCACACTGAACAAAATGCCGGGCTGAGTCAAAGATAAAATACGTTCTTAGATCAGCATCTGTCTCTTGGGAACGGCAACTAGGAAATGTCACAATGACTTAAAGACGTCACCTCCTAACTTGGAATTGCACAGTATTTATCCTTCAGGACAAATAGCTCTTTGAGGGTGGACAGAAAACGAAGTTGGGGAGCAGATTCGTTTATAAATCATGATCACTGGATCTAATTTTAAAGTCCCTGGGACAGGTATTCTTCCCAAGAAATGGGTCTTTTCAACATCATTGCCAAATCTGTGGTAGAGAAAATCAATTTTCTGACTTAGTTTTCAGATACACATAGTTCACTGGATGGCCACCTGAATGCACGCCCCAACAACCTGGGGGTTGGTGATGCGAGACTGGAGTCGGGCCGCGGCCGCGGGGGCGGAGGCTGGCCGTCTGGTCGGGAGCACTGTTCGGGCTGGCCTTCCCCTGGGGCGCCTGGCTCACACAGGGAGCTGCCGCCTGCTCCCAGCAAGTCAGGCGATGTGCTTGAGGACCCCGTATACTTGTATCTCCACATGTCAAATGGAAGCGTGAGGTCCTTGACTGATGAGGGAGTTGGGGGGCAGGTGCAAAAGGCAGAAGGGAGCTGGCAGCCACAAAACTTAGCGAACGTCAGCCTCAGTGACACCAGTCACAAGCTGGTCTTTTCACTTCCCGGGGGAGAGGCGGCAAACCCGTCCCTGAGGTTTTCACCACCCAGACCCTGGCTCCTCCTCTGTGTCCTCAAACAGCCTCCAGTGGCTCCCACCACAGCGCGTCACCCACACGCCGAGAGGAAACTTCCAGAAGCACGCTCAGACCCCACAACACCTAGCCCGAAGAGCCTGGCCCTAGAGCGAGGCAGAGAGCCCATGGCTCTCTCCAGCGTGGGGACACAGTCCTCCGTTTGATTTCCTGGGCTCGGCAGATAGTACAGGCTGATAATACTTAGTGACGGATGGGTGGATGGCTTGATCCTTCAGGAATGTGTCCCTGCTAACCTGGCCAGCCTTATATGCCATCCCCACCCCACCAAGCTCACCTTGCCTCTAATCACACGGTGATCTCTGAGCTTCTGCTGCGCAGATCATTTCTCAGGGCGGCACAGGTCTTCCCGTCAGCCCGAAGGCCTGGGTGGCCCCTAGCTCGTCTGAGACCAGCCTGGGCCTCAGCTCCTAGGCCAAACCTACCTCCACCCCAAGCAAGCTTAGATGCCCCTTCTCTGAGCTGCGACAGTTTGGTTGTCTGTGACTGCCACTGGACAGGGAGACGGTGGAGGGCAGTGACCTTGTATCGTTGTCCGCAGGACAGTGCCCGGCACAGAGTAAATGAGCACCACATAGCTGCCGGAGGCATGGCTCTGTGAATGGGTGCATGGCTGAGGGGAAGAAGCCTGGCCTGGGTGCAGCAGCCCCGCAGGCCTGGGAGGGACTTACGTATTCTTTGGCCAGGTCACTGATGCTGCCGTTGGTGGTTGGGGCGGTGGGCTCTGTGCCCTCTGGCTTTTCCTGCTGCTTGCCCTCCTCCTTGGGCAAGCCGCCCTGCCCGGGGAGGGCCACTTCTCCTACGCCGAGGGCCTTGCTCTTATATTGCTTGACAAATTCTTCCATTAGTTTCAGCTCGTTCTCCAAAAGTCCGCGGCAGCGAGAGGGGTCCTGGTCGTAGATGGGGAGCTGGTGCATGAGCTGGCGGCGGCGGTAGTAGGCACCCTCGGTGCCCGTCACTGGCTGCTTCTCCTTCGGGATGAGCTCCATGTACTGCAGGCCCTGGGCAGGAGGAGGGAAACAACTGTGACTCTCCTGCCCCAGGCAGAGGCCTGAGAACGGGTGAGATCTAGAATCGGTGAACAATTTCTAGCTTCTTCAGGTTTTGTGAACCCAAGGATTCTCAAGGACGGATTGTGAATCTTGGTGACACCCAAGAGAGGCCTAAATAAGCTTTCACTCTCCCCCAAGTTGTAATCGCAGGTCACTTTCTTGATGAGAAGGGTGTGATTTAAGCAGATGTTCATCTTAGATTTACTGGCTTTGGGGCATGGATTTTGTTTCCTTCAAAATGGAATCTTTTTACTTTACTTACTTCATGTCGATGCTCCTAATTAAAAAAAAGTCAATCTAGTTTAAAATTGCTTTTCTTAGAAAAGTATAATTAAATCATTATGGACATAAGCGTCTCCATGGTTTATTAATTAAAAAATATGCAAATGTGCCCTCTAATATAGAATCAACAAGGTCTGAAGTCAATCACATTCCCGCGTGGGTAAGAATGGTAGCCATCTGAATAGTATATGTTCAGAGATACTGTTCATTTGGCCTTTAAACAAATAAATGAATAGAAATCTTTTACCTGGGTGGGTCAGTAACGGACCCAGCACACAGGGAATGGTGAGGTGCTGCTATCACACGCAAAGTGCTCAAAGTACGCTGGTTCCCCTCATCTTCTCCATCTTGCCTCCCCTTAAAGCCTGGCTAGCTTTTAAAGCCCATTCACCCCTCCCCCCGTTCTTGAAAGCCTTTCCTAGAAATGCGAATGCGAGATACCTGCCTCTCCTTCCCCCTGCCCAGCTCACCTGGTCTGACCTGGTAGGGAGCAGTTCAAGCTTTGGGGTCAGGGAGGCCTGACTTCAGGGCTTGTCTCTGATGTTTACATGAGCTGTGGGTCATCTGGCTAGCAGTGCTACCTCTCTGAGCCTCAGTTTCCCCTTCTGTAGATGAGGGTGATAATATATATCTCTAACAATGTTGGAAAATTAGGTGAGATCGTGCAGAGATAGCTCTTCTCATAGTGCCTGGCACATAGTAAGTACTCAATAAATATTAGCAGTTAGGTTTAATGTGACCAGTTTTTAAAGGCTTACGGCTTTCTCTGGCTTTCATTCTGGTTGGGAAGGGTGACAGATAGCGAGATTCAGTCCCGATTATTTGGAATTAAAAAAAAAAAGTCAAGAAATTGAGTAGGGAGAGTGGTTCAACCTCCAAAGTATGACTGGCTCAGCAGGCCAGATGCAGGGCAGACAGAGGGGCCTTTGTACCGTGTGGTTTTATGAGCCAGCATTAATCATGGCCTGACGATGCCGTCTTCTGATTATTTTGGGGCCCAAGCATTTGGGGTTTTCACCAGCCAGATCCTGACGCCCACAGCCAGCTCTTTTATGAGCTGCTTGCGTGGGTTTCCGCTGACATCTCAGAGACCCACTTGATGGCTTACCCAGACCTGCGCCTGCAGGCAGACCTGTCCTCGGAACCAGCTGGCATGTTCGGGCACTCCTGCTGTTCCGTGCCGCCCTCTGCGGCCCAGGATCTGCCCCTGCCTCACCCCTCGAACTGGGGAAGGCAACGGACCATTCTGAAGTTCCTTACGTGTCAAATAATTCCTGCCTCCCAGGTGGCTGAGCTCATGAATGCTGAAGTGTTCTTTTACAATATGCTTTTCAAACAGGACAGCTTTGAAAAATAAATCATTGCCTCTGTTAGCTTTATCTAGAGGGGATTTCCCCTCTTACGTTCTGGATGAGAACTGTGCCGCTCGAACCCTATGGAGAAGGTCGGGTTTGTGTGGTTAGTTTCCGCCCCATCACAGAGTGATCCGTGGGCTCCCTGCGTGTGATGAGAAGGTAGCCTCTGCCACGTGACACTTCCATGTGAGTCTGACCACAGGGGATGAGAGTCTCTGATCACACGCTTGGATGTCAATTGCTACAAAAATGTCCCTCATTTATGCTCAGTTTTGGTACCTCTCATGGTGGACCAGTAGCAAGGGTTTTGTGAAGTGGCACCAGTCCACAGACCACACGTGGAGTCACTGGACAGGGGGTGATGTAGCACAAATACTCAAGTCTACCAGGAGCCCTGTATGGTGCAAGGGGACAGACAGGACAGTGTACGGAACAGTATGGTGTCTGCCCTATTGGGCCTTGCTTCACTCGTGACACATTTATGATTTGCTTCTAAAAGCTTCTAAAGAAACAATGGAGAGCTGAGAGAGAGAGGAGAGGAGGGTGGGTGGCATCTACTGCAGTTTGGATAGTTAGAGACCTGTCAGAAGGACCAGCCATGCAAGAACCGGGAAAGGACATTTCTAGTTAGGGAACAGCAAGTGCAAAGTCCCTGAGGAGGACGAGAGCTCGGGGCGTCGGAGCAGGAAGGAGGCAGGCCAGTGTGCAGCAAGGTACTGAGTGCTGGGCGGGGGTGGGGGTAGCAGGAGCCGAGGGAGGAGCCTGTGGGGAGGAGCCTGTGGGGATGCACCACCCAGGGCTCCAAAGGCTCTTCTTTTCTCCCGGGAGAGATTTAACTGTCAGGCTTGCATCTCTGAACCTATAGGACCTCTTTTAGCTCATTAGCTTGTAGAAATCCTCTAGGCCCTTGCTACCTGAGGTGTGGCCTGGGGACCAGCAGCATCACCATGGCCTGGGAGCTTGTCAGGAGGGCAGAATCTCAGGCCCCGCCCAAGCCCCCTGGATGCATTTCTGCAAGCCCTCCAGACGACTGATATGCTCATTGAAACCTGAGTGGTCCACTCAGAATTGGACTGGTGCACCAAGTCCCGAAGGTGGCTGCATATGGTGTTACCTGGGGCATCATTTAACTGCTCACTTCTGGGGAGTCTGATCCTGTGAGCTGGAGCTTCTGATTTAATGGTCTGGGGTGAGGGGACCTTTTATGTGTCCCCAGGAGGTTCCAGGGGATAGCCAGGGTGTGACCTTGTTCAAGTCGCCTGTTCTTTGTGAGCCTTGTTTTTTCTGTCCTCCTCAGGGCTTCTGTAACCGTTTCCCAAGCCCTCTCTGGGTGCCTCTTCCCCACAGTTGTGAAAAGCCAGGTTGGCTCTCCCTTGTAAGCTCAAGAGACCTCAGCTGTTGGGAGAAGCAGGGGCTGTTTCTCTGCTCTCCTTGAGGCTTGCACATGTCACATCCCAGCCACTTTGGGGGAATGAACATGGCGCAGATGAAGACAAGCACGTGGAGAGGTCTGGATGATTAGCCATCCTCTGTTTAGAAACGAGGAGCCCACAGGAACTCCTGAGCAGCCCAGTACTAGAGTTGGAAGGGCCCTTAGAGTTCATATGAATAACTCTACCCATTTAATGGATGAGGAACACCGAGGCCCAGTCTTCCCATCAAGATCACATTGTGAGGTAGGAACGGAAATGAAACCACAGACATTCCTACTATTCCTGTAACCTTGCCCTCTCACCTTGTTCTTGAAATTTGGGAATGTGTGTCCTGGCTAACATTTACAAGGGCAAGAAAGCAACCACTTGGTTGGAGGAAGCTGTCTTACCAGTTTCTGGGTGACTCCGGGGGGAGCCCACTCATAGGTGATGGTGTCAAAGGTGGGGTCTTTCCCAGTGGCAATGGGATTGGTCATGATCATCCGGTTCCTCTTGTAAATCCGTATGCCGTCCCCGCCTTTCACCCGGGCCGTGAGGGTGGAATACTTGGAGTCCATCAGCAAGCGGCCAATTTTCCGATCATCTTCCAGGTCGGAGCTCAGGCAGTGGTCCTCTTGGCTGCATTTGCAGGACTTGCATATTTTCCTGGGGTGGGGCAGAGAGGGGAAAGTGAGGCCAACCTCCAGGAGAGAGAGGGAGTCTCCGCCGGCCGCATCTACCCTTTTGCAAGCAAGTGCAAAGTTTAACTTGTGTAACTGGGAACGGTTAGCAGAAGACACATGGTGACCTGAGACCAGGGGCTTAGGGGTTGGGGCTGCATTTGGGAGACTCCAGTCTTTCTGTCAGTCTGTCTGCCTGTGGGGGTTGTGGGATGTGACTTCTGCTGGAAAAACAGCAGCAGGTTTTCCCTCATGGTGGTTATGGTGGCAAAGGCGGTTCACTCATTAGAGATGCTCCAAAGCAGGAGTCTTCACGGCCTGTGGGCAAACCCAGCTCCTACCCTGCTTCTGTCAATAAAGTTTTAGTGGAACACAGCTATGACCAGCCACCTTCTGTGGCTGCTTTGGGGCTATGATGGAAGACTTGTGTCATTGCAACAGGGCACAACTGTCCTTCAAAGCCTAAAAGAGCTACTACTTGGCCCTTTATAAAAAAGGGTCTTTTTATATGCAGACCCCTGCTTTAAGGAATTTAAAGTTCTCTCCCAAGACCCGAGCCTCATAGCTTCAGCACCTTTTAAACCCTTGAGCACTCTTTCTGAAGTCAGAATAGAGCTGGGAATTTTCTTCAAGAAACTGGTGGACAGGACCCCGTGGGAAGGGAATGAGCTCGGAAAACCCCTCGGGCCGGAGAGATTGGTGTCCGCTGGCAAGTGTTGGTCACGCGGCTGGGAGAAGGAAAAGCATCGGGGGATGCTTCATATTCACTGGGCACCCTGATGCTTCTCTCTGACAAAAATGCGGTGGGCCGTTCTGTGTGGTGCCTTCATGATCAGAGAGCCAGAGTTCTACGGCCTGCGAGGAGACATGCCCTCCCTCTCCGGCCTTCTGTAGGCATGCCATGTCAGAGCTTGCTCATAAAGTGACGTCTTCCAGGACCTACCTCAGGGATGGGGCAGCCCACGCCGGAGAGACGGCACTGTAGCTGCATGAGGTGTCCCAGCCAGGCATGCCCCCAAGAAACCCTCCTTTGCTCTTCCAGACTCAGGAGATTGATGCCGTTAACCACAGCTCCCAGATACTGACTGTGGGGCCAGCAGGGGTGTGCCTTGATGGTCTACATCAGTGGTTCCCAACCAAGGTCAGTTCTGTCCCGCAGGGAGATTGGGCAATGTCCGGGGACACATTTAATTGTCACAGTGGCGTGCTACAGACTTCTATAGGGTAGAGGCTAGGGATGCTGTTAAATATCCTACAATTCACAGCTCCCCCTTCACAAGAGTTATTCAGTTCCCAATGTCAATAGCGCTGCAGTTGAGAAACCTTCTTGTAACATGAAGAAAAGGAGGCCCCATCGCCAACTTTAAAGAACTTACAGTTGGGGTGGGAGAGGAGAGGGAATCAGATGGAAACTATAACACAAAGTGGAGTCAGGCTGGGCCGTGTGAGAACTGCGTGTACTGTGTGGGATTCTGCCGGACTGGACCTGTTCTCCAGGATGCTGGCATGTGGTGCGTGGACAAGGGCTCCGTGGTGGGGAGTTTGGGAAACTGTGGGCTACAGGTGAGACACATCTTTCAGTGTAAGGCTGCCTCTTGTCTTTAGTGCGCTGATGTGCAGCATGACTCCGGGGGGCGAGGGGGGGAGAAGGCAGCATCTCCAACATTATTTGAGGAGAAACTTGCAGTTCAAGTTCCCAGAGGCGATATAGGGCAAAGACGAGGTCTTCTCATTCATACGAAGGGTGGCTTGTTCTGTGGGACTGTGGCATTTCACTCATGATCGTAATATTCTCTTCCCGCTCCTTTTACGAGGCATGGAGGAGACTGCTTCTCTGAGAAGCCTGGTGATGGCACCACTGGTTTAACGTGGGCAGTGACAGCAGGAAGGGGGGTCTCCCACAGGTCCTCTGACCTGCCTAGTATGTTCTTTTTTTTTATCCTCACCCGAGGACATTTTTCCATTTTTTATTCAGATAGAGCAGGAGAGAGAGAGAGGGAGAGAGAGAGACAGAAACATCGACGTGAAAGGGACACATCGAGTCCCTGCCACCTGCACGACCCAACCAGGGCCGGGGACAAACTGCAACCGAAGTACGTGCCCTTAGTGGGAACTGAACCCGGGTCTCTCTGGACCGCAGGCCGACGCTCTAACCGCTGAGCCAAACTGGCCAGGGCAGCCCAGTACGTTCTATATGTGAAACTGGGCCAGGAAGCTGCCGTTTGCTTTTCTGGTTAACAGACTCAGAATGCTAGAGGAGATGCTGAGAATGCAAACACTTAGACGTGGAAAATGCTGATGAATGAGATGTCCTATGAGACCGTGTCCACATTATTTCTCCTTTACTCATGCTTTTCATATTGCCAAGTAAATGGCTGGGGCTTTATGAAAGTCCACCCCATTCTTCCTAGGCACCCGAATCGTAGAGGACACAGATACATAGGTCTTCAGTGGGGTAAAATGGCCATTTCTGCAACCTGTCATAGAAAACCTGTAATTGTGGGAAAGGCACAGGTTTGGAATCTACTCCCAGTCTGAACACTAGCCCACCGTAGGTTGTGGTCCAGTTTCTTACCTATCAGATGAGAGGGATGGTCTACGTCAGGGTTGGCAAACCATGGCTTACAGGCCAAATCCTATTTTTGTATGGCCTTGGAACTAAGAATAGTTTTCACTTTTTTTTGCTTTGTTAATCCTCACCCGAGGATATTTTTCCATTGATTTTTTTAGATAGAGTGGAAGGGGAGGAGGGAGAGAGAGAGAGAACATCCACATGAGAGAGACACATTGATTGATTGCCTCCTGCACGACCCAACTGGGGCTGGGGATCTAACCTGCAACCCAGGTAAGTGCCCTTGACTGGGAATCTAACCAGACCCTTAGGTCCTTGGGCTGATGCTCTAACCGCCAAGCCAAACTGGCCAGAGCTAGTTTTCACATTTTTAAGTGGGTAAAACATTTTGAATTTCCATGTCCTTAAATGAATGAATGCTTTCAAGCTACAAGGACCAAGGGGAATAGGTGTGACAGAGGCCATACGACCTGCAAACCCTACAGTGATTCCTGTTTGGCTCCTCACAGATGGCTTGCTGACCCTGGTCTGGTTGGTGAGTTTCCAAACTTTGCTGCATATCCAAATCCCCCGGGGGCTGGGTAAACGGGGAGATGCTGTGCCCTGGCCCCACTAGCCAGATTCATGGGCTGGAGTGGGATCCGGGCCGGGTACCTGCGATCCTGTTCCCGAGGTGACTCTGATGCCCACCAAAATGGGACAGTCACTACTCGGTCCCTTTCAGGAATTTAAGCAGCTCCAGTTGACTTTCTCTAGGTTGTCCCTCGAAAAGCACAGGAAACCCAGCTATCATGTGACTGCAGATTTATTTATGAAGGTCCGCTGCCCTGGTGAGAAGAGGCAGATTTTACACCACAGTCCAGGGCAGCTGCTGGAGCTGGCCTGGGACAGGGCCCGTGAGCAGGGTGCGTCAGGAGGAGTCTATCAAGAGCGACCCCTGAAGAATGCAGACTTGTAATTTAAAGAGTCTCTGGTCTCTCTTCCATTTTTCATATTATGTTTCCTGTTTTCCTTATATCAGGTTTTGTTTTTTTTCTTTTTCTTCTACCTACTGAAGTCAGTGTATATTGAAAAAAATAAAGCTAATTAGAATGATAATATAAAAAAATTTGTTCACGCTGGGAAGGGACCTTGTACTGGGCTCTCTCTGAAATGTTTTCCTCCACCTTGAAGGGGAATTCAGCATGCTGTGAAGGTTGCCAGGTGGGCAAGGAGCCCGGCGTGGCTACTGGAGGGCAGGATGCTGAGGCTGCTGGGGGAACTCCTCCTTGGCTTCATCTGTTTGTTCTGAAAGTCTGCTCTGTACCCTCCTCTTTCAATAATGCTCCTCTTCTGTGCTCCTGATACGAATTCCATTCCAACTAACCATGTGAATCGTTCATTTTTGTAAGCAATTTGCCTGAAACTGTGGGATGGTAAAGCTGGAAGGGGACCCCAGAGCACATCAGCCCCGACGTCCCTGCTCTCAGAGGGGAGTCTGAGGCTGAGGGAAGGGAAGTGTCTAGCAGTCAGCCCATCGATGCTGTCCTGTGAGCATTAGCGGAGGCCCTTTCCCACTACACCAGGCTGGCCTCCACTTGGATCTTTACATGTGTTTCAGACTATGGAGAGTATGGGACCTGGGGCACACAGTGGTTTGACATGGTTTCCCCCCTCAAGGGTGGGACCTCACTGATCCAATATGGCTTGAATTTAGGTCCCTGTTAAGGCAGTTCAAACCAAAGATGACATTTGAGATGCCGGAAGGACCTACAAGCTGCAATCTGTCTTTCTCAAGGGTAAATTCCCTTGACGTTCAAATTGTTTATAAGATGGGGAGGAAATGTAGGGATTTAAACGACGCTGAGGGATTTCTGCTTCCAGCCATGAGGGACGTGGGGTCCAGCATTGCCCTCCTTCCATAAACACCTAGACAACCAGACAAACTGTATTACAGGATCATTTTCAGATGTCAGACCACAGGAAGCACAGGGCTGTGGCCCTTGGGAGAAGGGAAACGTTACTGAGCCGACTCAGTGTCTGCATTCAAGGAACATTAGCCCCCTGCCCCACGAACTCTCAAAGGGGCTGTCTGTAGGATGATTCTAAACACTGTTCTATGACCCCCACGGCAGAGTCAGGACCAATGGGGTGACATGATAGGAAAGCTCACTCTGCTCCAAGCCCAAAAGAGCTCAAGTGGCCAAAATAGATGCACTGGGGGTGGGGGTCCCCCTCCTGTGAGTGTTTTAGCAGTGGGAGGAGTTTGTGCAGGGGACAGGAATCAGGACTGGATGACCTTGAAGGTCCTTACATCCAGAAGACCACGTGAGCTCCTCTAAGGTGAGGACTCAGGGAATGGAGTCCTTTTGTGTGGATATGGATAAGGAAGTTTTGTCCTTTGGAAGCTCATGGCGCACTGTACTGCAGAATGGTTGAGAGCATGGGATGGAGTTTCCCACAGACCCGAGTGCGAAGGCTGCCATTTAGTAGCCATCTCCCCATTACTCACCCTCAGTTTCCTGATCTGCAAAATGGACACGCTAATACCTACCACTGAGCATTCTTTCAATATTTAAATACTGAAGATTTAGCTCAGTTCAATATTTCTGTAGTTGCCTCCTCACAGTGGAAGTCAAATCTCTAAGACAAATGTGTGTGAAACTTTGTTCCCCCACTGAGTGCCCCGGGCATCGCCCTGGCAGTGGAGACAAAAACTCCTTCTCTGTTGTCGTGCCCTATGGAGTCTCACCGGGCTGCATGAGTCCCGGGGTGCCACCCACATAGATGCCAGTGTGAACGGTGCTGGGACTGTGCAGTGTGGCAGCCCTCCTCTGATGTTCAGAGTCCTCAATGGATAAAGAAAGAAAGAAAAGTCCAGCTGGCTCCTATGAGCCTTCCCCATGGCCGTGAGTACCAGGTCTTGGTTTCTAAGTGTGTGGACACCGTGACCTTTAGTTCGGTCCCTGGCTCTCAGATCGGAACCCACCACAGGGATGATGGTTCAGTGGGAGGAGAGCAGCCCATGCACCGCTCCCAGGACAGACAGCTCTCCCCAGCGTGGACCAGGCACCAGCGAACAACGGTCTGCACCTTCCCAGGGCCGTCCCGCCGGGCTGAGCCTCCACCTTGAAACGGTTAAAGGAGAGCGAAACTCCTGCTTCATCTTGGCTCCCCAGGGCTTGTCTGGCATTTCCGAGTTAGGCCGAGAGGGAGTGCATTTGCTCCGGGGCCACTCCCTGCACAACGTGCATCCTGAGCGGTCCCAGCAGACAGCGGCCAGGGTTCCCTGAAAGGACAGCCAAGAAGTGAAGGCAGGCAGAGCCTCCCCACAAACTCCATACCTCCACGAGTGTGGCTCGAAGCCCGAACACGTCCCCTTGCATCTCAGACAAGGCACACCTCTTGCTGACTGCTGCTGGCCCAGGGACATCTGGAAAAGGAGCAGAGAAGAGGGTGTTTTCCTTCCAAACCCCTTGGACCAGGGATGTTGACCTCTAGAAGACTTGGCATGCCCGCAAAGGGATTGTGTGGAGTTCAAAGGGCTTGGGATGAACAAGCCATCACTAACTGTTTACCAGGAGCACTTGCTGTTTACCATCACCCACTGTTTACCAGAAGACCAGCTGGGAAAGTGGCCGTCGGGCAGGCAAGTGTGCAGGGTGGGGCACTTCCCAATAAAAATGCGAGGGGGCTCGATCCCAGCCCGCGGTGCTGTCACTTGCTGCCAAGACTGCTGTGAGGGACCATCTGCTCCTTCCTCCCTCCCCTACTCCCCTGATCCACTTGTCACTGGAATGGAATCTTCCAGAAAATGTCCCCTCTCCCTCATTTACTTATAATTTATTGATAGGGTGTGATGAAACCAAAGCGCAAACCAATGTTCATGCTGCCAAATGTTTATAGCTCAAAGCATAACTTAAATATTTTGCTAAAACATGGAAAATCAGGAGCATTCGAAGTCTGGTCCTGCGCTGGAAGGAGAACAAGGCACCAGTCAGGTTTCCCTTTTCATGAGCAGCCAGAGGGAGCAGGAATGCCCGGCGGCGGCGGCGTGGGGACCCCAGCAGCTCTCACGTGAGGCCCTGAAACCAGCAGCATCACCGGAGGGGGGCCAGAAATGCAGACTCTCAGGCCCCAGCCCAGCCCTTTTAAATCAGAACTTTCACTGTAACAAAATTTAGGAGACTTGTATGACAGACATTAGAACTGGAGAAGCAGTGGGTTAGTGTACGGATCTGCTGGCTGAGCAACTTACCTGACTCTTCACTGGGAGTGGGGTGTGTGTGTGGGGATTTGGTATGAGTAGGTACATTATTACCATCTTATCAAAATCGAGGCTTCATCAGCTAGTAAGATAAAGGGATAAGCTTGTCATTCAACAAGCTATTGATCCACTTAACCGTTTACTTAGCATCTACTGTGTGCCAGCCACAGGGATAGTGCATAAGATTCAGGTGTGCTCCAGAGGTCTAGGGGAGATGGAGCAGGAAAACATGTATCACCTGCTCCTGGAAGGGGTAATTTTGAGGCAAAGAAACTGCCTGTCAATGAACCCATATGGGAAATCCAGGGAGGCTTCTCAGAGGAGGTGACTTTGGATTGGGGCAGTGCAAGATTAACTGGCAGAAAAGAAGGGATTCCTCGAAGAAGAAAGAGAATGTGCGAAGGCAAAAAGGTACCAAAGGGCTTATGGGTTGGGTGTTGCAGTCTGAGCATGCTCTTTGGGACAGTCAACACTCTTGGTTCTTTTCTGCCAGCTCATCTTGCACTGCCCCAATCCAAAGTCACCTCCTCTGAGAAGCCTCCCTGGATTTCCCATATGGGTTTATTGACACCTTGCTCTGTGCTCCTAAAGTATTTGTGAAAATAATAGCAGCTACCATTTTTAATGCCCAATATGCTCAGACCCTTTTATCTCTGTACCTGTTTGACAGGTAAGAAAGCCTGGCTCAGCTGGTCCAAAGCTGGGTTTGGAAATCACATTCACAGCTCTGGCATGTAAGAGCCATGTTGCATGTGTTTAAAGGAAAGCATGTTCCTACTTGTGCCTGTTCAGTGTTAGATTCATATTAAAATTGAAAAACAAGATGGTGCGCACCACACCCCCCTCCCAAGCTGGGAGTTTTCATTCACGGGCGGAACCTTGCTCCCTAAAGCCACTGACACGTGAAACCTTGCAAACATTCACCTCTTGTTCTTGACACCTTGGGTTCTACTACTTGAAACACAGCGATCCTTTCACACTTCATAGTTGAGTGATTCATAGGTTACTTTGGGAGGTATATGAAGTATGAACAAGGCTTCATTCTTGGATTGTTTTAAACAGACCCAGAGGCAGCGAGGCCTGGACACAGAAGAGCTAAGCGGAGGCATTTCCGAAGTGGCCCAGCACCCCGCGTGCTCCAGCATTATTGTCCTTCTAACGAGCGGCTGATTTAACAGTCGCCCTACAAGGGGATTAGCCCTGCCGCTTGGCCAGGGAGCGAGCTGCTGGCGCAGGCTCTGGTTTAGAACAGTGGGGGAGGCGGCACGGCCAGAGAGCGCTGGCCTGCGGGCGGGCTGGCCCTGCGGTGCCAACCCTGACATTTATTAGCTGTGCGGCCAGAGGCGACTCATTTCCTCGGCAGGCCTGAACTGCTCCTCTGTAAAACGAGAAGGCTGGCCGGCGTCGGGGTTGCCTGGATCTTGCTGCAGGATGTTACACAGTGGTCCAGGGCGGGCGGCAGGGAGGGTGACATGACCCAATAAAAATGGCAGACACCGGAAGGAACTGGCCTCCAGAGTCTTTGGAGCGCGGGCCTGCGTGGGGAGTGGGAGGGGTGGCCGTGGGCCGGCAGCTGTTTCTGGTGGAGGTTTAGGCTTTGGGGTCAGAGAGTCAGGGTTTTAGTTCCAATCTGTGCCTTTCTTCTGCTGGCCGCCTGCCTACGCAGTTACTGTGCAGGTGGACGTGCCCGCGTGGAAAAGGCTTAGCCTGCACTTACCACGTACTGCGTGTTTGTTGTTGTCATTGCATCTTGTGCCGACAGCCTGAGAGACCCTAAATCACGTGTTCTCAAACAAAAGAATGTTTCCCCCTAGCAACAGAATTCTAGGGAACCACAGAGGAACAACTTTTCTAACCACTCGCCCCATACGTATACTTTCTCCCTCTACTTTGTTTCACGCATATGTGTTGTCTCTCTGGTTAAGTGTAGGGAGCAGAGGGTTGGCCCTTGTCTCCATCCTGTTGGTGGGATGGTTTCCATGGTGACCGGAGCCCATGGGAGGGGAAAATAAATGGCCCTGCAAGAAAGAAATCGATGTGGGCCCTCAGGCCACACTCGCAGCCAGTTTGCTGGCAGACTGTGGAACACAATAAACAGCCCTCCGTCCACTGTGGGTATGCACAGGAGTCAGCCAGACCCAGCTACCCCGGCACAGGAGAGGATCCTGCTTAGCAAGGAGGGGAAAGCGTCAACCAGACGTGGTGCTTCAAACCAGATGTTCTGGTGCATAAAAGTGGGTGTGTTCAACGTGGACCGCGGCTCTGATGAAAGATGGCACAGTGGCCCACAGTAGCTAAGAAGAGAAGAGCTTAAAAGGACCTGTCACTTAAACAAATGGGTTCTTGGAATATAGCATCCATTCTGTGTTTTGTTTTTTTTTTGAAGGGAGAATAAAATGTTTCGACAGTTTTCCTTGGCTCGGGATAGTGGGACGCGGTTCATCTGATATAGTGGAACCGAATCGTGTGAGGGGCTGAGGACTTAGACCAGGGATGCAAGGGACCTGGGTGACTCCTCCCTCTGTGAGCATTTACCTTCAGGTGTACCCCAAGGGCAATGTAGGACTGTGACGAAGAGGAACCAGAAAGGGGAAATGCAGTACGGACTTCAGGGGGGAGCAGGGGACCTGGAATTAGAGATGGGAGTTCTCCCAGCTCAGCTTCTCTTTCCTCGTGTAACTCAGCTTCCTCCTCTCATAAAGGGGGTTCCTTGCCCCTTTTGTCTCAACAAGGCTGTCGTAAGCATCATATAAGGTTAAAAGGTTGTTCGTAAAGGGAAATAATGATTTACTGTTGTTAAAAAATTATCCAAAACTTGGAAATAAGGCAGAAAGATGGGCGGCGCATTCTTTCAATGTCGTATGATGCAATATGACATTGCCCCCTGCCCCAACCCCCAAGGATTATCTAGAGAAGTTTACTTAGTTCTACTCCAAGACTTGGTATTACATGTTAACTGGTAGCTTTTTATCCAGTAGAGATACAAATACAAACAATTTTTTGTCCTTTTGAAAAAGATAGCCCTTAGGGTGTTTATTGTTTTATAGGACATGAACTAGTTATGTGCCTAACCCCCCAATCTTGTCCTAACATTAAATCGACTATAAATACCTAGCTCTTTAAATGGTTTTTGAACTGATTTAAATCTTACTGATTCCATAATTATTGAATAAATGGACACAAATCTTTTCTAAGTTCTATTTTATATTTGCACAAGAGTCACGATTTTTACCTTTTAGAAAATTATATACTTTTTTTATTGTTGAGAGAGAGAGAAAGAAACATCGATGTGTCCACATCGATTGGTTGCCCCTCGCATGGCCCTGGGGCCAGGAATCGAATCTGTAACCCAGGTACGTGCCCCTGACCAGGAATCAAACCCACGACCCCTGGGTCTGCAAGCTGATGCTCCAACCACTTAGCCAAAGCAGCCAGGGCTAGAAAATTATATCTTAACACCATCTTGTGCCTTTCTGACTCTTCATGGGTTTACTTTCTGAGCTGGGATGTTCTGAATTGATATGAAATTCTATTCCAAGTCAACTACTCTGACATGTCTTTTACAAGGAAGCTCCATAAGCATGTGTGTTATTAAAGATTATTGGTCAACATGCTCCGCTACTTAAAAACAAACCCTCCCCTAGGGGTCCCAGGAGAGAGGGTGGAGATGGTTGGGGTGGGGTGAAGTTATGAGAAGGTCTAGGAAAGAACTGAGATCATATACAGAAAAATGATCCTGGAAACTACCCCACTACCATCAACATCCCCCAAATAATAAGAGTTTGCCAGTCCACAGGGTGACTTTACTTATGCATTCTCTTCCTTAACAATTATGACAACCCTGTGAGGTGTAATCATTATTCCCAGGCTCCCGGTGACACATGGCAGTCAGTCGGAGGAGAAACCACTTGTCCATCCAGAAGAGTCTGGACTGCAGGAGCTCCTCGAGGGGAGGGCATCTTCCAGCCGACGTGCGATCTTCCTCACGTTTGGGACTGTAGCTAACACTGAGTGTGCCTTACGAGCTGGGCAAATGCCAAACATTTTCATGATATCTGACTAAAGCTTCTTGATGAACCTAGGAGAGAGAGACTTTGACTAACCTCATTTTCAGATGAGGAAACAGGCCCAGAGAGGTTAAGATCACTAGCCCTTAAGTGGCAGAGGCAGGAAGTGAGACCAAGTAGGTCTCCTTCAAAGCTATGTTCTCATCTGATCTGCCATGGCACTTTGTATCGAGCGCTCGACAGTTTACAAAGTTTGTTCATAGCAACTCTAGGCTGCAGATATATTGTCTTTGGCTCATGAGAAAAGCAAGCCCATAGGACTGATGGGATTGGCTGCTCAGAACATGATTCACACTCATGTCTTTGGAATCCAGATCCTGTGACTTCCTACCACACCAGGAGTCTCCAGACCCCAGACAACCTCCTACGAGTCTGGCCTTGACTCTGGGCATCAGGCCAGTTGGATCCAAAGTGGTGGGAGAGTGTGTTTGCAGGGGTGGGAAGTCCTGAAGGGCCAGGGCTGGGGGCAGTAGGAAAAGGTCAAGATCGCCTGTCCCAGGGTTTCCACCATCCAACCCTGTTCTGCTAAATAAGCTAAAGTGTAGATAGATGATCAAGGCAATGGACAAGTCTAAAGGGCAATTGTCAAGGTGACGGCCAAAGGAGAGGGTGAATCAGAGTTATGAGTGGCCCCGGTGGAAGATAATCGCCTAGTGTTGGCGTCACCTTGTTTACCAGCCCTCCCTGGAGGCCTGAAATGACCATGGGTCAGGTATGCTTACACCTCCCAGGGAGCTGGAGTCACACTGTGACCCAAGTGGCGAATGTGGTTGTATCTGTTTCCTAGAGACTTACCACTTAAAAAAAAAAAAAGAACAAAAATCCTAATAACCAACTTGCTAGTCATTTCTGGGTTTACTCTCAACTCCTTTTTTAAAAAGAAATATGTTTTTATTGATTTTTGAGAGACAGGAAGAAAGAGAGAGAGAGAGAGAGAGAGAGAGAGAGAGAGAGAGAAACATTGACCAGCTGCCTCCTGTCTGCCCCCTACTGGGGATTGAACCAGAAACCCTGGCATGTGCTCTGACTAGGAATCAAACCAGGGACCTCTTGGTGCATGGGACTGACACTCAACCAACTGAGCTACAACAGCTGGGCTCTCAGCTCTTAATAGTTTGTTTATATTGAGGATACTAGCATCCACCTTATTCTGAAGTAATGCTGAACCACTTTTAAAGGGATAAAAGTTGTTGAGTGTTGGATGTCACAGGGCTTCCATGATGTGGTCCACCTCGCCTATCCACACTTACCCACTTCTGTTTCCCATATCATCTACTGTTTCCACCCAGATTCTGTTCCCAATCTCCTGGGTCTTCTGTTCTCCTAAATATACAGCTGGTGCATTTGCTCGTGGTCATCTAAGCCTAAGAGGGCTTCAACACCACTCACTCTTTAGGGACCAGCTTAAGTCCCATTATTATTTTTTAAAAATGTGTCAGTTACAGTTGACATTTAATATTATTTTATTTAAGTTTCAGGTGTACAGCATAGTGCTTAGACATTTATACGATCTATGAAGTGATCTCCCCATAAGTCTAGTACCTACTTGGCACTGTATGTAGTTATTACAATAACTCCCATCTTTTCCATAATAAAAAGAATTAATAACAACTGTAACATGTACTGGGCTTTGCAGTTTTCCAGCCATGTGCTAAGCCTGAACTCATGCACATTTGACAACACCTGTGCGAGTCAGGTTAGCTTGCAGTGGTCCTCAAGGTGTGGGCCCTAAGCGGCACCTGGGAACGTGTTCGCGGGCCGGTCCTCAGCTCAGCCCAGGCCCCCTGACTCGAGCACTGGCTGTCCAAGCCCTTCCGGTGATTTGGCTGCAGACACCTGCGAACAGAGCTTTGCTGGTATCCCCAGGTTGCACAGGAGGGTAACTGATTGTGCTGCTTTGTCCGAGACTGATTCAGGGCCAGGTAAGACACCTTCAGTGACAGCACCGGGAAAACTCCAGGCAAACCAGGGGGAGTTGGGCTCCCTAATTAAGAGGATTCAAAGAGGTCAAATTAAAGCACTAGAGCTGGGATTTGAACCCAGAGTCTCTGAATCCTGAATCTCCATTTTAGTTTAATCAACTAAACCTTGGCAGGTGATGCCAAGAAGCCCTTTCCAGATATCTTGGGACCCTTACATTTTTTTTCTCAAATAATTCACAGAAATGTAGAATTAGAAATGTGATCGGTGCCAAGAAGGAGAAAAGCAGACCATGGTCTAAGTGCTAGACTCTAACAAGTCTGGGGTGAGCCAATGCTGCCGCTCTGGGGACCACACGTTGAGTAGTGAGGAACTTGTCTACACATTGGTCTACACCTCCAAAGCCCAGGCCACATCCCAGACCAATTTAGCCCAAATCTCAGGGGACAGTCACAGGCTGCAGTCATTCAGCCTGCAGGAGTCCGACGTGCAGACAAGTTTGGAAAGTCTGATGTGCCGCGCCGTGGTGCCCTCAGCTGCTCCATTTAACGTCTTTGACATCAATGGCTTGACACCCCCCACCCACTCTTAACTTGCAGACCACAGTTCCTACAAGGTGAGTTTTTACGGCATGTCTGACTTTTGGTATCACCATTTCACTTTGGCCCCATCCGCCCAGGCACCAGCCTGCCTCATAGGCTTTGTGCCCAATGCATGAAGGCTCTTAGCAGTACAGACGGGGAGCTACCCTTCCTCTTCCTCTAAGCTTCGCTGGATGGCTGACTCCTCTCAGGGGCTCTTGGATATTGAGACCCTCTGCTAGGCCTGAGGTCAGGGGTGGTCCCCCCCTCCAGGGCCCTGGGGGGTTGGGAACTGAGAGGGCCTGTCGGATGGAGGAACCCAGCCTGGGACACCTGAGGCCCTGGTGCTTACAAGCTGCATCATGGAGAGCTGCTGTCTTCTCCATCGGAGTTTGATCCTTTCAGGGAGTGGCCCGGCCAGAAGGTAAAAGGGGGCTTGTACTTCACCTTCCTGCTCAAGAACCCCAGGGTTTTGACAGGGGTCTGGACTTCTTCCACTTTTTGAAGCTCCCAACAATTGAAAACATGAGTTGCTAAAAAGGGGTTACACCATCTTTTTTTGTATTGTAATATGTTCACCACCCCAAGTCAAGTTTCCTTCCAACACCATTTATCCCCCACCCCTTATCCTCTCCTACCTCCCCCTCCCCCTCTGGTAATCATCATACTGCTGTCCTTGAGGGTTTTCTTTTTTTTCTTATTCCCTTCACTGTTTTCACCCAGGCCCCCAACAAAATCTTAACAGAGGAATGAAATCAACATACTCGCCAGTACAATAACTGTCTCCCATTTGCCGCCCTTCCTGCTCATACACCCTCCTGTGACCTGTCCCCAGTGGTGAAGGGTGGGGCCCAGAACCCAGGGATGCTGGGGGAAGGCCAACCAACAACAAGGCTCTTTCCCGTGTGTTTGCTTTGAATTAGGATGCCCTTCGGCACACATTTCCATCACATATGTAGTTTTGTTCTCATGGAAAACGAGCGCTCCCTATCTCGCTCTCTATCTCACCCGTCTAAAGCAGAACTGCTGCCTTTGCTCTGCCCTCTGGCTCACTTACTTCCCTCTTGACACTCCCCCTCCGGGTGGGGCCACCTCAAGCGAGGCTGCAGATGTGGCCAAGAGAACCTGCTCCCCAAATAAGAAGATGAAGGAGTGGGACTTGCAGCCCAGACCCTAGAGGGTTCCAGCTCTTGTCCCACCTGACCTCAAGGCAACAGGCTCAGGACGTGGTAGCAGCAGGCAGAAAAGTGGGCACACTGGCTGCTCCGCTTGAGTTTTCATTCTGCACCGTCGGACCCGCGGTCTCTGTGACGGCAAATCAGCCAGGGAAACAACTGCAGATAGAGCGCTTCATAGAACCACAGCGACTCTGATACGGGCAGCAGCCATCTCCTGGTCCGCACCAGAGGTGACATCTGGTGACAGAAGGGTTCTCCTGGGGTCTGTGCGTGCGCGCAGGGCCACGTGGGCCGAGTCCTTTCTCCCCCAGGGCTGCCCCTCAGCCCTTTCCACACCTTGGCCTGGACAAGCACAGGTGTAAAGAAATCTCTTCAACGTAGGTGCCGTTTTCCTGAACTGTGTGATGAGGATACAAATGCACAGACTAAACAAGCTGAGATTAGCCCAAGTGATCTAGTACTTAGACTTCTATGGATGGAAAACCCTTTCTCTGCTTTCCTTTTTTGTTTTTAAAGAATGATCCTATCTAAAGCAACAGAAGAGGAAAGGGTTGGTGGGTGATGAGCCGGCTGCGGAGGTGCCTGGGTCGTCAGTATTTCACGGCACAGGTTCAATTGTTTTCCCACGAAACAGTTTGTGTGCTAAACTGATCGTGTGTACCACTGTGGGAGACAGAGTTAGTCCGATGGGTTTGGCTCAGGATGTTAGGAGAATCTGATGCTGCAAATAAAATTTTGTAAAAATGCCCAACATAAGGGTACTTTTAACTCTCTGTAAAAAATGATGTTTTCCAATCAGAAAGAATATATGTACCCCCATGTTCATAGCAGCACTATTTACAATAGCTAAGATCTGGAAACAGCCCAAGTGTCCATCAGTAGATGAATGGATAAAAAAGCTGTGGTACATACAATGGAGTACTATGCAGCTGTAAGAAAGAAAGATCTCTTGTCCTTTGAGACGACATGGAGGGACCTGGAGAGTATTATCCTAAGCGAAATAAGCCAAACAGAGAAAGACAAGTATCATATGATCTCACTTATTTGTGGAATATAATGAACACAACAGTCTGAGGAATGGGGTAGTCCCAGAGACGTGGAAGTGGGGTATAGACTGATAATCCCCAGAAGAGAGGGGGTGGGGGGAGATAAACCACAGAACTTATATGCATGTACACATGAACAATGACATAGACAACAAAGGTGGGGACAGGGTGGAGGGGATCAGTGGGAGAAAAAGGAGAAACATCTGTAACAAAAATAAAAAAAAAAAAAAAAAAAAAAAAAGAAATGATGTTTTGTTTAGGTTTTTGTTTTCTTTTTGGGTCTGTCAAGATAGTTTGTCCTGGTTCAGCTCTAGAAGAATTTGGGTTTGGGGCAAAATCTACCATGGCCTCCCTCTCTCAACACGTCACGTTTAACAGGTAAGATTCCGGTCAGGTCAGGGCAGAGGGAGGAGCGCGGAGTTTAGAGCTGGGAAGGTCAGCAGATGTGTGGGGGCCCCAGACCCCGGAGGGCAGGGCCAATGCTCCTGTGTCTCCAATACCAGCCCTCCTGAGTGGGTCCTAATCATCTTGTCAGGCCCCTTGATGAACATGCCCCTGGGAAAGTTCTGGAAACCACCACCCAATTCCTCCTATCACTTCCTCTCGGAAGTCCTCAATTTTCCCAGGCTAGGTTCCCCCTCTCCCCCTCCATAAGCTCCTAACCACCACGCATGACCCTTTATGGAACATTTCTGTAGTTGTAATCACTTCCCCTCCAGGGGAGGAAATGATCAGAGATCCCCAAATGTGAACACAAAGGGTTAACCTGGCTCTGAAACAGAGTGGGAGAGCAAGTCCAGATGTGGGGAGGGAAATACAAATGAAAGGTTTCTCTGTGTGAGACCTGCCTTTGCCTCCGCCTCCCGCTCTGGTCAGCGAAGCCTCCTGGTTCCGGCTGTCCCAGGAAAGCAGGACTACCCAGACCCTGGGCCATGCCGGGCAGAAGCATGTGAAGCCTGTCTTGGGGTGACTGGCTCCAAAAACTCACCCCACCCCGAAAGTGACCCATTCTTAACCGTCTGCATCCTGGAACTCTCCTGATTGAGAATGAATGATTACAACCAGAGTTGCCTCCTCTTTCTGGCCTGGCCGGCTGGCGGAGGGGGTTAGTAATGTCTGCCTCTCACTCCATTATCACTTGGCATGATGCGGCCGAGCTGAGCACTCGCCAGCGAGATAGAGGGTTATCTGCCCCCGTGCTTTTCCTCTCTTCTGTCTGCCTTTTCAGTAATTTTACTTTTTTTGTATCTTTAGCTCTTTCATAAAAAAAAAAAAAAAAAAAAAAAAAGGGGAAGAGGTGATAAGACTTGAATCACTACATTTTTCCAGGGTCTGCAGCTCTTGGAAAGGCCTACATTTGGACAGAAGAGCTGCAGCGATTCTAGGAGACAGTCTGCATGGCCAGGCTCCCTCGCCCAGTCGAAAGTGGGCAGCAGCGAGACATTTGCAGCATGTCCCTTCTATCTTCCGAAGGTGATGGAGCTGGATGATGGATGGGTGCGAGGGCCCGAGGAGAAGCCCGGATGCTGACCCCTTGGACTGACATTCTTTTGGCAGGGTCCAGGCAGAAAGGAAGCCAGCCTCTTCTCCGCCTGCTTCTTGCTGATAGCTGATGTTTACAAGTGGTTGTATCCAAAACAGGTCCGCAAGTCTTACGGATAAAAGGCCCTGCTGGACCGAAGGGATAGGAGTTTTAAGACTGAGCCAGTCTGGTCTGATACCAGCTCCCTGGGAAGGAGATGCAGCCTCTGACCAGCCAGTGTGCCCAGGAAAGTGCATTAAACACAGGCTGACGGAAGCCACTGAGGGGACAAAACCTTCCTCTTCTGTTTCTGAGAACTTCCCAAATTTCTAGAAAAGTCAGCCTATTATTTGAGGGGTTCCCTGCTTCACTAAAATAGTCAATGGGGGGGGGTCCTCCTGCCTCCCACCCTCCAGACTTTCTATGGACCTTTCCAACCTCTCCGATTCCCAGAGGGTGGGTGTTATTTTCTTGGCCTGTGAAAGGGATCCCACAGGTCAAGAGCTGTCCTGGCATTTCTTGCCAAACTAAGTGTTTCCAGAGGCTCCAATACAACCTGCTTTTTTTTTTTTTTTATTATTGAAATGGTCTTTTTTTTTTCTTCTCTTGGATAGAACTTGCCAGCTTTTTGGAAGATATAAGTAAACCCGCTGGCCTCACTATAGGCCAGAAGTTATCCAGAGCCCCTGGGGAATCTTATCTAGAGATTTACCAAGTAGCTTGGGGGATGTCACGATAAAAGAACATGAAGTCAGAGGAGGGACTCTCTATCCCCCTCCCCATTTCCTAAATGAGAACAAGCTGTTGGTGTCCCGATGCCTAATATCTTCGGGTTGGACTTGGAAATTGAAATCTAATTGGCTTCATGGTTCTTAGATTTTCGGCTCTTAATAGACTGAGTCCTCAAGTAGAAACTGTGAACTTGAGGCCAGCAATACTTCCTCCTTGTACCTCTCATGGTTTACAAGACTCCTGATTTTAGCAGCCTGATGTCTTCCTATAAGGATGTAGTTGGGGGGGGGGGGTGCGCCCACATGCACTGATGTCTGATTTCATTACTGATCTTTCCAAGGATAACACGCTTTTATTGGAATAATTTTGGAAATGGGAGAGACTTAGCAAACCAAGTTGGAGAATTTTTAAGCTTGCCTATTTGAATCTTAATATCCTAAAAGGAAATGTGCTATGTACACGTACAGCACCGGTATTAAAATCTGCGGGCTTTGTTTATGCACATGATTCCTGCTGGAAATCCCAGGCCCAAATTCTTAGTTTAACTTACAGGACAATGGAAGCATTCACACACACACACACACACACACACACACTCACACACACTCTGACACGCACACGCACACTCACACACACACACATCCAATATTGGTGACTTGATGTTAAAAAACACTTGTGTTTTAGCATAATGACATTAGCAAGACTTTTTTTTTGTTTAAAACCAGTATTCTTCTTATAAATGGGTTCCTTCTTCTCTCTTTTTGCTATTATATGTTTTCAAAACTAACATTCAACACACGTTCAAGTATTTCCTCCTTTCCTTGGTTTTACCCACACATAATGCAGTAGTTGTACATACTTTATAAAGCTGAATTCTGTGTGTAAGAAAAGCTGACATAATAAAATCACAGATTCTTAGAAATGAAAACCCCTTCGAGACTATTTTGGCCAGGTTTTCCTAAGCCCAGTTTTATGAAACAGAAATTAGTACATGGTCATTCACCTTACAAATGATTCCCTTCTAAGATCTTACCTTTGCAGCTTATCTAACACAATTAAAATGTAAAATCAGAACTACAGAGGCCAAATTTCTTTCCAGAAAATGATCTCTTGAGTAAATTTAGAATAATTCATTTAACCACATGGCCCAGAAATAATGCCAGATCCCTGTCCTATCAGCCTGCTCACATTCGTTCCCTCTGCTTAGACCATGTCGCTCTCCCTTCACCCAACTCCTAATCTTCCTTCAGGTACCCCTAAATGTGGTTTTAGAAAACTCTGTATCTGGTATTTCTTAGTAGTACCCATCATGATTCTAATGATTTAGTTGTAGATATAACTCTTTAGTGCCATTCTTTTCTGCTAAACTGTAAGTCTATGCGGGCAGGGCCCCTGCACGTCTAGTTCATTGCTCTATCATCAGTGCCTAAAATAATGCCCTGCACACATAGCTCCTTAATAAACACCTGTTTGAATAGTTCCTTTTATAACACTTTCGTTTTTGCCTCTCATCAATGCTTCTTGGTGCACTGAAAGCTAACACATCTCAGGCTGACGCCTGCAGGAGGGGTTGGAAGAAAAATGACCCATTCTGGTTTCCTCTGGTTTCCAGGATTCTAGCCTCTCCTGGAAAGGTTGGGGTCTCCTAACCCCTTTGGCCAACTCTTCTCTGCCCCCCTCAAAGGCTCCCCTCCCTTCCAAGGTTCTAGCACTGGCTGTCTTCTCTTCATTTTCAATGTGCTCTTCTCTTACGCATGAATCTACTCACGTGGTTTCAACTATTCCCTCCAGCTCTCAGCTTTGTGTCCAGAAGTGTCTTCGGCTCCTAAAATCTCTTCATGTGTAGACTGATGATACTTCCAACTCATCTTCTTTGCCCCACAACCCACTGGTTCTCCCATGTTTCTGGCATCCCTGCCCGGGAAGTCACCGGACCTGTGGTCTGAATGCCAGACAATTGCTCAGGGCCAGTAGGCTTGAAAACAAAGCTCTTCTGATTGGGCAGAACCTGACTTTTCCACATCAAGGGGCTCATTTCTAGTTTGTGTCTTCCCTACCGAGGAGTACCCCAGAAGGCAGGAGGTGTTTCCCTGATGGGAGAGCCAGTTTCCGAACCTTCTGGAAGGCGACTCACTATAGAAAATCAGACTTCTTTAGAGAAACTCCGAATGTGGCAACCATAGGCTTTCCATGAAACAGAATATACACAAACACCAGGAAACTGTGAAAACCCAGGCCAATCCATGAGAGTCAGAACGTTCTGCAGACTTTCTGTGGCATTTCTGGTCTTGGCTCATTGCTTTGGAATATCCCTTTACCCACGCCTGCCCTTGAAACGCTTTGCTGACAGTGTTGGAGAGAGCTGTTCATGCTGGAGTTGAGGAGCTGAACCTGAGCCCTGGCTACTTTTCTCACTACCTGTGACCCCGGTGAGCAGTTTCTGCTGTCTGAAACTCGATTTTTCCTTCTTTAAAATGGATCACAATCCCCACCAGCTTCATGGGGGTGTTGTGAGAGTCAACTGTGATGAGATGCTCTGTGATCCGAGCATATGAGATGCTCTGAAAAATGTAAAGTTCTGTAGAGAGTAGGGATGATCAAACATGAGATGTTTATGGGGCTCCATGTTCCTCCTTCATTAATTTTGTCCTCAATACACCATCTGTGTGATTCTTTTTTTAAAAATACGTTTTTTATTGATTTTTTTAGAGAGAGGGGGAGAGAGAGATAGAAATATTGATGTGGGAGAGATACATCTATGGGCTGCCTCCTGCACACCCCCTACTGGGGATCAAGCCCGCAACCCAGGCATATGCCCTGACCAGGAATTGAACTGAGACCTCTCAGTACATGGGACGACGCTCAATTCACTGAGCCACACTGGCTAAGCTGATTCTTTACTTATATATTTTTCTTTAAACAAATCACTTCTTAAAAACTTATTTCTTAAAAAGAAACCTTTATCCCTAAAATGTGTAAAAATAGAAGGTAACCATAAAAATACAGTAGGCATGAAACATTATTAAATTCTAGCTAATGCTGTCACTTTCTAGAAGCTCTGAGCCCGAGGACCACTCTCTACCTGTGCCAAGTGGAGTTGGGCAAGTGTCTGAGGCCTTAGAGACACTTTAGCACCAGGCGGAGACTCTCTCCTTCACATGGTCTGAAGGACGGAAGAACCGCAGAGGGAGACAGATTCTAGCGTGGCTGCGTTTGTGAATGCACATCAGTGTACCAACTAAGTTCATCTTCTGACCCACATGTTCACTGCCTAGTCTTCTGGAGCCCTGTGAACACGTTGGGTCCAGATGAAAAAAGGCAGAGAGGGAAGAGTATGCAGCTATGGACTGGATTTCCTACACTTTAATTCATACCCATCACACTAGTTCTATTGTCATGGCAATATACTTAGTTCCCAAATCTCATCCTTGAATTTTAATGTACTCATCTGTACAATGGGATTGGCGGGAACATTAGAAAAACACTCTGCGGAACTATGCAGAACAACACCTGCACGTGGCCCAGGCTGGATGAGGGCCGCCGCCAGGCCCGGTGCAAGAGCGAGGCTTGGATTTCGGCCCCTCATGTCCAGGGCCGAACATGGTTGACGTTTCTGGTGCTTTGGTTCTGGGGAGTATGGAATAATTAACAAAACTAAGGAGCAAAATGTGGGGCCATTTCTCCACTAGCAAAGTAAAGAGCGGAATTAAAGTGATTAACGGAACCATTATGCTTTCTAAAGGACAGGAAGAAATATCAACCGAGAAAGCAATTTCCTCCCAGCACATCTTTGCACAGGCTGGCCCATCGTCTGCTGTTTCAAAAGAGCCTTGGAAGTCGGCTTGGTGTCAAGGGCTTGGCTAACATTATAAAGCCTTAGAGGTGTTGATATTAAGCGTTTTTTAAAGGGGGAATGCCAACTCTGTCTTCAGGATAAGAAGAAATATGACGGGCCCAGGGCCGTCTCAGAATTTCTTGTACTTCAAAGAACATGGACTTGGCAATGATTCCGCCACTTTCCTGAGTTTGGTCAACGTGGCTGAGCAAAGGCAAAACTTAAAATCGACACAGATGGAACTTTTCCACTGGCCCTATTTGGGTATAAATACTCATCAAGGACTAGAGACTTAAAGCAGATAGTGGTCTGAGCTCTGAGTGGTTTGGACGCAAGTTCAGCCCCTTCTCAGCCGTCCCGCTGGCTCCTGTCTCTCAGGAGGCCAGCTCTCCTGAGATGTGGCTGCTGTTGTGTCGAGATCAGAGACGACGCTTCCCCAGACCGTGGAAACCACTGGAGTTTGTTCTCCAAAGACTTCCAGCCAGAAACGGGGGGCCTCGGGTTCAGATGAAGGTTCGAGTTTGTTGTCTGAAGGAAGGAAACGCGTCAAAGGCTTGGCTTATCCACCACCGTAAAGTCAACCCTTTGTAGGCAGATTAATGCCTTGGAACCAGGCATTAAAAATCAGGGTCTGGGTTGGAATGGTGCCTTCTCAACCCTCTCACTTTCATTTCCTTTTCATCTAAGATCCTTCCTAAACACCACCAAGGACAATCCTTCCCACTCCTCTGGCCTCACTCCTGCCTTACCAGTTCTGATCTCAGTCCACGAATCAGAAGGTTTTAGATTAAGCAGCACGTGTGGGCACTGGAAGGGGTTCATGGTCTCACCTACTCGGCTCTGTGTCTGTCTTGTGTCCTCTGTCCTCATGCTCTCTCCCCGCAGGGTGCCTTGTTTGTCAGGAAGGAGAACCAAGTGGCTCTTACTTTTTCCATACCTCTCCTTCTCTCTCCTATATCCTTACTTTATTCCATTTCCTCATCTATCCACTAACCTTACCGAGCCCTTGCTGTATGCCAGGCTTTCAGGGGGCACACAAGGGAGAACAAGGTACAGCCCTGACTCAAAGAGCTTATGTATGGATGGAGAATGTAGGTACCACGGGATGCATACTGTGGTCCAGGAGTTAAGCAGGCAAGACCGATTACACATGTTCTGGGGCCACTGAGAAAATGAAGCATCCATTCAGGAGAGAAATCACGCTAGGAGTTCAGAGGACTGAGGGCTTCATGGAGGAGGGGGCTGGGGAATGGTAGCATTTGTCCTCTGGAGAAGGGCTGCCTGCATGCATGTGAGGGAGAAAACATAAGGTCAGGGGGTGAGGACGGATCAGTGTCGGGGAAGCAGAAAGTTGTAGTGAGAGACAAGGCCGAAAAAGGACCCATCACTCAGGAACTTGAGTTCCAGACTAATGCATCCTTAGGGGCAGGTCCCTGGGACAAAGCTGTCCATTCGCATGCTAGCTCCATGCAGCAACAACCCAGCCCTCCGCCCCTGTCCCCCATCCTTCTGCTGTTTGCATGCATAACATTTTCTAACTATTTATCAAATATCGTCTTTTTTACTTTCCCACAGTATTTCAAGGAAAATTTACATGTAGTGAAAAGGCACAAATCTCAAGTAGTCGTCACTTGATTATATGTCTATCCCGTGACCACTGTCCAGATAAAGAACACTTCCTGTGCCCCAGAAAGTTCCCTCACGCCCCCTTCTAGTCACTAACATCCTCTTCTTCTGAAGGCACCCACTATTCTGCTCCTGTCACTGTGGAGTGGTTAGCCTGGTTCCGAGATGACAGACATGGGATTACACAGTAGGTACACTTTCGTGTCTGACTCTGTCAAACACACTTAAGGGTTCCCTCGTTGTTGCAAATATTAGCTATTTTTACTACTAGTTAGTTTTCTGTTGTATAAATATAAAACAATTTGTTTATCCACTTTCCTATTGATGGGGTTTGAATTATTTCCAGTGTTTGGCTATTATAAATAAAACCACTCCAAATATTCTTGTCCAAGTTTTTTTTTTTTTCTTACTTTATTTATTTATTTATTTTTTGTGGACAGTAGTGATCTTTTGTCTTGGCTATATACCTAGAAGTGAAACTGCTGGACCATAGGGTAGGTACACATTTGAATTTCTTGGACGCTATCAAAGAGTTTTCTAAATGATGGTATCACTTTACATTCTCCCTGGCAATGTATGAGCTCCACCTGCTCCACATCTTTGTCAACACTTGCTATTGTCATTATTTAACTTTACCATTTTGCTGAGTGCATAATGCTATCTCACTGTCCTTTTCATCTGCATTTCTCCGATGAGCAATAAGGTTTGGTACCTTTTCCAACACTTATTAGTCATTTAGACATCTTCCTTTGTGACATGCTAGTTCAAGTCATCCCTTATTTTTTAAAAATTTGAATTCTCTTGCCCTGGCTGGATGGCTCAGTTGGTTGGAGCATCGTCCCATACACCAAAAAGGTTGTAGGTTCGATTCCTGGTCAGGGCATATACCTAGGTTATGGGTTTGATTCCCAGTTGGGATGCCTCACGGAGGCAACAGATCAGTGTTTCTCTCTCACATCGATGTTTCTCTCTCTCTCTCTCTCTCTCTCTCGCCCTTCCTTTCTCTCTAAAAACCAATAGAAAATATATCTTCTGGTGAGGATAAAAATAAATTGGATTGCCTTTTAAAAGTTATTGATTTGTAGAAATTATTTACATATTCTGGATACAATCCTTTGTCATATATATGTATTGTGAATCTTTTCTCTCTGTGGATTGCCTTTCAGTTTCTTGGTGGCATTTTTTAATGAAAGAAAGTTAAATTTGATGACTAGCTTTCCTATTTATTTATTGAGTATTCTCTCTGGATGAAAAAACCACAAGGATATACAACTTAGATTACTCTCGTACTGTTCTAGCATTCCATATAGTAAGTGATAAGCTATGACAACTTTGCAAATAACTTTAAAAAGCTTTTAGAATATATTTTCTTCATTTACCAAGGTTTCCATCTTTTCCTCCACAGCTTTCTCTGATTTCATATTACTCCTTCCTCTTCTTTATAAATTAGGTACTTTGCATGTGGAACAGTGCTAATTTTTCATCGGTATTTTTGACATGGGTTTGGAGTACTTCTCCTAGTGCTTGAAAATTTCCTATTCCCTTCTCTTGGCACATTTTCCCACTTTAAAAACCCTCTGTGAAGAAACAGGGTAGCTGGTGGTGTGGGAGTGGCCTTGCCCACTGGGCGAGGATGAGAGGAAGGGAACCAGCCCGCCGGAGGAGGCTGGGTCACAGCTGATGCAGAGCAAAACCTGGAGTATCTGTTGGCCATGTCACTCAGCTACAAGCACACGTCAGGTCTCCCAGAGGGTCGGCAGTAACCCCAAAATAGATGCTCTGACCTTAATCCTGACCGATATATAGTTGGTTGGTGAGCCAGAACAAAAATGTTGAAAAAAGTGGCCATTGCATTTTTAACCAAGGAAACAGAGAGAACCAATGAGGAGAAGTTGGGGGGGGGGGGGGATTAGTTCAAATAAAAAAGAGCTAATAATTAGAGAGGTTAAGGGAAAACAGATCTCTTTAGGAGGGATAAATGCTCATTGGTGGTACGTATTCTTACAGCATCTGGCTGCCCAGTTCACTTCATGTTTAAGGTGTTGGAGGTAGTACCAGGACAAAAATAGTTTTTAAGTCTTTCTGGACTTGAAATACTATGACACCCTAAATTCTAATCCTCGCTCTTCTACTAACAAGCCCCGTGACCTTGAGTAAGTCACCTAACCTGCTAGATCTGTTTCCTTATCCGTTAAACAAGAAAGTCGACTGAGAGAAGCACTAAGGCCTGTTCCGCCCGTTGAAAATGAATTCTAATTGCTGAAATACACAGTACGAGAATTATTCAAATTAGAATCTGATTATTTCCCTTGTGGTGGTCCCAGACCGGGTTGTGTCCAAGGACAGGCACAGAGCAGGTGACAGTGGATGTCTTGATTTGCGTGGATCTTCTTACAGTGTGTGTTCTCCCCGTGGGCTGTTTAGGACAGACATGAGAAAACACAGCTTTCCCATCAAAATTTGCCTCTTCCTCAGGTCCTTGCAAACACAGATATGATCTCCATAATTTCATTTTTCTGGTTAATTAGCAGGGATTCATCTAGAATCTTTTTTTTCTCTGTTTAACGCACCACATGTAACTGACAAGAATCAAGAGCAACCATCCCAGTGGCATTTCAATACCCAGACCACACGTGCATCATTTTGATGCATCATCTGCTTTAAAACAGGCCCAGGGGAACCCCTGTTTATTGACCAAGTCTGAAATCTGAAATCAGAACAGCGCAAAAGGAACTGTTTTGCTGCAAGATTCTGAATCTTGTCAATCAAATTCCCTATTTCTAAGGCTGATTTTCCACCTCACAGTTCACTGAGGAATCCTACTTGGGATTTCTGTTCCTCCAATAATCATTTAAATAACATAAGAGTGTGCAGGTGAAAGCACTTTGAAATGTTTTCATACATGCAACCAGCTGAACTTCCTAGAGGGTGTGTGTGTGTGTGTGTGTGTGTGTGTGTTCCTTGCTTTCCATATATGTTGCTTATCCTCAGTTAGCTTTTATTTTCTTCTGTCACAACATGAATCTACATCTTCCTGCAAAAAATTCAAACTCAGTAGGGCTGGGTTTCTGGCACTCCACTCATTGCTGGGCTTAGGAGAGTCTTAAGCTGCCACCATAAGAGATTTCCTGCATTCCGGCCTGGCAGCCCTGCCATCCCATCACCCCAACTGGTTTTGGTTGAGAGGCAAGAGGAACAAGTTCTCATATGAGAAAATCACAGATGTACATCATGGATGGATACAGGGGAATGTATTTCTCCACAGTGTAAGATGGATGCTATTCTCCAAATTAGGAGTTAAATAGGATGGAATACACTGAGTGTCAGACTTGGAAGGCATGAAACCGGACTGTGAGTCTATCCTAATTGCTCATTCATCCTTGCCTTTCAACACTTGGCTCAAATGTCGCCTCTTTGGTAAACCTTCCCTGACCTCACCAGGTAAGGTTAAGTACTTCCTCTTCTGATCTCCCTGAGTCCCACGTTTGTGTCTCTGATCAAGGTCTTTAGATACTGATGTCATCTTTGATGACTGGATTGGCTGTTCCTTTTCTGAAAACATCAGCCTCTGGGACTCTCCTTTTACCTCTCCACTTCCCAGCTCAGTCCCTAGCATGTAATAATTGCATAATATGTGTTTGCAGAAAATACATTTTTAAAGTTGGCCAAATCAGAAGTAGGTAATACGTTTCATCAGAATAATGTTTTGGCCCTGGCCAGATAACTCAGCTGATTAGAGCATTGTCCCAATATACCAAGGTTGTAGGTATGATCCCTGGTCAAGTCACATACAAGAAACAACCACTGAATGCATAAATAAGTGAAACAACAAATCGATCTCTCTCTTAAATCAATTAAAAAAAAAAGCACCAAAATAATGTTTTTACCACTCATTAGTTCTTTTAATAGTTAAGATAACCCATGTTTAACACACATTCATTTTTTGTCAAATACTGTGTTAAGAGCTTAATAGATTATTGGTGTGAGGACAACTTTTAGGCCCATTTTATTGATGAAGAAAATGAGGCTCAGAGCTAATGTGACTTGTCCAAGGTAACAGGAAACATGGGGCAGAGCTGGGATTTGAACCCAGTTTTTCTACTCTAAGTACCTCAGATCTCAATCCACTAGAGTTGTGCACGTGTATGTTTATTTCAGTGTGTGTATGTTGAATACTGTTAATACTTTATTTCAATGGAGTTCTTATTATAGTCGGGTGCTTTTGACTGTCTGACATGAAAGCATCCTTTCTCAGAACAATGTTTTAAATGCATGTAATAAAATATGTAAGATTACAGAGGAAATTGATATTACTGAAACAGTATCAATATAGAAGAACAAATCTGTAATTTAGTGACATATATGCCTATATTAAGTTAATTAACATGATCTACCAGCAGATGTAATTACTATTTCAGAACGGGGACAAGGAGAAGCGGTGCCTTCCAGCACCTGCTACCACTGGAATAGGTTAAGAAAATACCAGGTTTCCGCTGGTATCAAGGGCACAGGGCCTGCCTCTCGCTATCTTTTTCTAATGTAAATGTCATGTGTACTAGCTTTATTTGATTTAAAAAGTAAAAGGCACTGGGGCTGCTACACTGTCAGGGTTTTGTCTTCATTCACAATTGAAGGAAATGCTGAATTTCAGTTAGACGTTGGGGAGATAAGGATGCAATATTCTTCTTTATTTACATTTCTTGGTACCCTCAAGTCTATCCATAGATCCCTGGTTTTTAACCTCTCTTCTATTGATAAACAAGATTAAAAAATATCTCCCTTCCACACTTTCTGTAAAAGAAGAAGCCCCAAGTGCTGACCCCTCCCCATAGTAGGACCAGATCATCTTTACAAGGACACCAATGACCACAGGGCCAGGGCTAAGGTAGGGAGCACAGATGTGGCAGGTGGGTGGGTGGCTCTCCTCTAGGATGAGGGCAGGGCTGGACTCCACTTGCCCTCCACCTGTTCCAGCCAACAGATGAACCAGGTCAGTCACCTCAGTGCTCAGCCTCTAAATCAGTACCTGGAAATGCCACTTAGTCATACATCCCAGAGAGAGGCTATCTTCTTAAGGCAGGTTTATTATGGTGTGTTAGTCAGCCAAGTGCCCTTTCCTTAGGTTCCTGCCCTTTGGTACTCTTGACATCAACACCACAAAGGACAGAGCCTCTGGAGACATAGACTGAGCACAGACAACTTGTCTACCACCACAGGTCTGCAAGGAGGCAGAAGTGGCCACTGGTTACCAGTGGTACCTAAGAGCTGTGAGTGGTGGTCAGTCCCCTTGCCTCAGACTTCTCTTCATCCAATGCTCTGTTTAAAATGCAACAACTGGGAGAAGACTTGTCATGATCAGTCAGTCCACTGTTACACTGTAGAGATGATGGAGGTGGCTCAGATGTGTGCAGTACTGGGAAACTTGGAGGTAGGTAGCAAAGGAGAAGAGGCATATGTGTGTAATGGCAGAGGCCAAGGGACACACAGAATCATAGAACACTGGTGTGATTTGGCCTTTCTCCCATCTTTATGAGAAATGAATTCCAACAGACTCGTTTACACAGCTGGGAACAAAACTTTTGTATTCACTGTCTAGTATTCAGCACTCAGCCACAACACCTGACACATGATAAGTGCTGAATAAATATTTGCTAAATGAAGAAATGAGTGACTATTACTCGACTTATAAGTAAGACATCCAGGGCTTAGTGAGGGTAAGTGCCTATGTAAGATCACACATCTGGGACCAGCGACTGGTTGCTTCTCCAGGCAAGAGGAGGGCTGCTTTTTGGAAGTTTTGCAACCAGACACTCAGGGCAAATTGTTGTCATTGTCATGATTTTGCATATGATGAGGTCTGAGTATATTTATGGCTAGATCTAAGTTTAGCTACAAAGAGAAGGTCCTGCAAACTGATATCTCAGAAGCCACATGTGACGTAGGTAAGCTGGACTTGGTCTTCCAAGTCCCAGCACTTAACTACCTATGGGATTTCTGCACTGTGCTGATGATGGGGATACCAATAACAGCAGGAGGAACTATTTTTTGAGTATACACTATGCATCTAGGCACTTCACGGGCTTTATCTTATTAACTATTGCTTAAATGTAGAACTATTGTTAACTCTTCTTTCTCAAATAAGGAACCAGGGGCCCAGAAAGAAAAAGCAACTTGACAAAGGTTGCAGACCTAGCGAATGGCAGAACACGAGTCACATCTAGATGTCATGCCTGCAAAGGTCATGTGATTCACCACTCCTCACAATGGCCTCTAAACCTTGTGGCCAAAGCCAAGTTCATAGCCAAAATGTTCACCTGACCTTCTGAAGTTTGAGGGTATAAAGTTGACATGAACTCAGAGTATTCTGAGCGTGAAAGGGATGGAATATAGAAAATACTATTTTCTCCTTCATTCACCAAAGCTGCTGAGTCAATAAACTTCTCAGTTACATCACATGTAAATTTTGGATACACCGTTTCTACCCCATATCCTATCTGCAACATTAAGGGATGGACCAAACAGATCATTAGATTCTGTTCAGCTCTTTCATATAATGATTCATTTACATTTTATCCAAAGATTGATTTCACAAAGAAGTCAATGTTTTAAAACAGGAGGAGGAAAAGAAAAACAATCCATAAAGAAATCACATGTGTTTGAAATGGCCACCCTGGGCTAGACGCTGATGCTCCTTTGTCCTTCAAGAGTGAGTTGCCAAATGGAGCCTTTGGTTTCTGCATCCTCAGCAATTGTATATCCTTTAAAAGCACGTCCTGATGGGGGCTTGGGCCATGTTTTGCTTGGTCCTGATTCAGATGCTATTGGGTAGACCATAAGGCAGGGATACACATGCTTATCCCTAGGCTAGAATTTCCTGGAAGCTCCTGGCCTGGGATCTCTAGGATTTTTATTTTCTTTCTGTCAAGTGTTACTGCTTTTTCAGTGATTTTAGGATAATACTGTATGATTCCTTAGATTGTCTTCCTACCAACCTAGAACTTCTCCCCTGAGAATTCTGCCAGTCTCTTAGAAAACCAGGAACCAGGAGAAACCTAGAAAGCCCTTAGATCTATATCTGGAAAATGGCTTTGACTTGGTATGGGTGGCACTATACACCTGCTAATGACCAAGAGACCTCAGAGAGGTACAGATGCCTAGTAACATTTGGCAAATGCTGGGTGATTCCTGAATCAGGCTATCACTGTGTAGGAAGACCCTGATCTCTGTGAAGCTCAGGGCAATAATCATTGTTCCTCTCCACCAGACCTCTGCTTCTGATGAAAGCCTTCTTCTTTCTTCTTGTAGTTGAAAGAGCTAAAGTTTTTTGTATCAGAGAAGATTGGGTTTGTGTTCCTAACCTGCCATCATATGATCTTAGGCAAATCATTTAAACTCTTGGTTTTAATATACTCATGTGTAAAATGAACATTAATATTTTCGCATGGTAGTCCTTGAGGCTAAATGAGATGAGATGTGAGAAAATGTCAAGCACCCTGTGTGAATTCAAGAGATGTCTTTCCCCCAACGTGTCTGTCCTAACAGAGAACAGATGAATTAGTCTTCCTGCGGAGTCCTTACAGGGCAAGAGCCCAAATAAATGGTGAAAATAAGATCAAACATGTCCCTTCTGAGAAAAAAAAGTAAAAGGGTTTGCTTCTCATATAAAAGAGCAGACAGTGAGCCAAAGAGTTCGTCTGGGAGTTTTATAAGGCTTTGTAATTGCATTATTGTTTCTGTTTTTGTGAAGACAATTGAACTTAGATACCAAATGTAAGTTTCAGCCTCTAAAAGAGTCTCATCTGGACACATATGAGTCCCAACTTCTTGTTTAACTCTTTCCATAAAAGCTCTATAGAAAACAGTTCTTGAGCTTTTGTAAATCATGACAGTAATAAGTGTGGAACTATAGGATGGGTTCAGGACACCCCCATGTTCCATGTGAAGTTAAGGAAATGTCATGATCTTGAGGGACTCCTGTAGAAGTGACTGGTGGCCCTGCATCTGGTGAGATCATGGCAGCTGCCAGCCAAATGAAAGGTGGGGATGATATTTCCAGATGAAGGAACTTAAAAAGCAACTGCTCTCTCTTCTTCTGGGTGTCCTGCAAAGCTGCTCCACAACTCTGCTTTCAGTGAAACAGAGTTTTAGGCCTATTTTTCCATAATCATTTATTTGGGAGACAGTCTGGTATACAAGAAAGGTGACGGTGCCAGAGGTTCTCATCCAAGGTCTACCACTTCCTAGGAAAAGTGACCTGTCCAAAGTCACCTGCAGTTACAATGATGACTCAACCCCTTGCCTGAAACTTCTCTTATGATAAATATTTAAACTATGTTGGACAAACACTCAGGTTATAAGAAATCCTAAGGTCTGTACTTAACGTGACAGATTTTCACTTCATTTTACTCATACTATCTTGAATAAGCAAGCTGGAAAGAAAGAAGGATTCTCTTTTTAAAAGTCAAATCAAATACCTCTTCTGAAGTTGACTCCAGTGGCCTGCAGGGGTGACAAGTCCCTCACTTCTCTGCTCCTTACCTTCCCCTCACTGGTAGTGGCCGGAGTAGGGGTGGAAAGACAGACACATAAGCATTGGCCCTTTCTTCCTGGACCACAGCCTTTGCTGAATCTAGCCTATACTTTCTCTTCCTGGTCGCCTTTGGTCAGTTAATGTGGAGAGATTAAACTATAGGATCTTCAGAGGGGAGTAGCAAAGTCATTTTTCCACTGGCCTACTTGTAGAACTGTTGTAAGCCCTGGGCGAGGAGAAGGTCTTGGAGCTGAGATGCTTAGAGAAGCCTAGAGATGCTTTGTGAGCAAGCCTTTCCCTGCCTCCCATCACCACAGGTGGTGGACGCATTGGCGAAAGTCAATCATCAGCCCCCAAACCCACATACTCAGACACGTCTGCACAATATGACAAGCATCTGCAATTTACAAAGTAATGGCTTCAGCATCTGTTTTTGGACATTGTCTAAGATGGTCTTAGATAATTTCTTTTTTCTTTCTTCTTCTTCTTCTTTCTTTTTTTTTAAATAAGGCTCTTTTTTGGGCCAAGTTGGTTATACACCTATGGGCATGTCTCCAATGCCTTGCTCATTGAGGTCTTTAAGTGACAGTTTAATATATTTTGAAGATTGAGGGAGCCAACGACAATTCTCGGGGAGCCGTGTTTACGTTGGATCGGCTTGCCCAGGCCGTGCGCCAGCAGTTTTGCACGCTGCAGGAACTGGAGGTGAAAGCAGGAAGGGCTGGGCTGAGTACAGAGGGGAGGAGAAAGCTGACAGACAGGAAAGCCAAGAGGGATGTGATGTAGACGGGGCAGAGGGAGCCGCCCAGCTGAGCCTGGCAACACACTTAGAAGAACCACCACTGAATGCTCCTCCGACATTGTGCTGAGGGGGGGAAGAATCGAACCTTTTGGAGCCAGTCCATTGGCACATGCTCAGTCAACAGTGAACAGCTCTCAGATCTCTTTGTTCTAGTCCTTTCTAAATTCCTGCAAGTTCCTTGGCAGCCGAGGGGCCTGTAGTCTTGCAGAGCCTAATGGGCTTCAGCACACCACCTCAGCAGTCTCAGATAAGGAGCTTGGCCCCGCCGGACCTCAGTTTTCTTATCTACAAAGTGAAAAGAGTTCCATGTCCCTTTCCAGGCCTACAATTCTCTGACTCCAGAGTGAAATGCTTGATGACTGGCCATCTCTGTTCTGTTTAAGCAGATTTGTATCTATTGGGCTAGAATGAAGACAAGATGATTGGTCCTTGTCCTAGCTCATCAAGGCTGAGCTTTGGTTCAGCTGAATGAAAATTAGTTGCTCTAGACCAGTGGTTTTCAACCTTCCTAATGCCGTGACCCTTTAATACAGTTGCTCATGTTGTGGTGACCCCCAACCATAAAATTATTTTTATTGCTACTTCATAATTCATAATTTTGCTACTGTTGTGTCTTAGGAGACCCCTGTGAAAAGGTCGTTAGACCCCCAAAGGGGTCGCAAACCACAGGTTGAGAACCACTGCTCTAGACCGTTATAAAGAAAAGTGTGTCCTTCATTCACCAAAAGACTCTTTTCAGCAGTTACACACCCATGGAAACATACCACCACTACTGAAAATAATAATGGCTAACTTTATTTGAGAGCTCATGTGCGAAGCCTCTTTATATACATTATCTCATTTAATAACCATAGTCATCTTGAGAGGTAGATGCTGCTACTATCTCCCCAATTTTCAAATGAGGACACAGACTTCGAAATTAATCAGCTTGGCCAAGAGCACACAACTAGTAAGTGGTAGAGCTGGGATTTGAACCCAGACCTGGTTACAAGAATACTAGTACCCAAAACTCTTAAATAGATTTAATAAACAATAGAAAAGCAAGTCCACAATAATGATGATTGCACCAAGAGAAATGGCATTTGGCCTGCAAGGCCCTTTGTTACCAAGCAATGTTGGTTATTTCGTAATTCTCGGGGAATTCTCTGTGTTACAAAACCCCTCCTTCCAAGCAGAAAAATAAATAACTCAAGAGCATCCATCCAGTGGGAGCACTTGACTTAGCACAGATGAGAGGAGGTAGGGAACTGTTTCTAAACTCTGCCACTAACTATGTCTGTGACCCATGGTGAGTCCCTCAGTCTGCTGGGATTGGTTAGACGACCTCTAAGACTACTCTAGTTTTTGAATTTTATATTCTCTCTTGAAGAACATTTTATGACTTTCCAGCTGCTGGGGATACCCCACCCAATCCCCTTGGGGGCAGGGGGGTGGAGACAGCTTATATGCCATTTAAAATCATTTCTCTGCCAGGCTGGTGTGGCTCAGTGGATTGAGTGTCCTCACATGTACTGAGAAGTCCTGATTCGATTCCTGGTCAGGGCACATGCCAGGGTTGCAGGCTGGATCCCCAGTAGGGGGTGCACAGGAGGCAGCTGATTCATGTTTCTATCTCTCTTTCCCTTCCTCTCTTTTTTAAAAAAAATCAATAAAATCATATTTTAAAAAATAAAATAAAATTATTTCTCATTTTGTAAATAGGTCCCTTGCAGCTCTAAGAGTCTCTGAAATGATTTTGAAATGCCTGAGTATGATTATGCACCCTGAAGCCAAATGTTATAAAACACCCCCACTATTGCAGATTTAAAAAGTAAATACGCAATAAAAGCTTTTCAGTATGCTATTGATATGACACAATATGTAATTATGGCTGCAACATTCAGCAAGGAGAGCGTCTCCCCACTTCCTTCCCTTGACTTTTTGAGTTGAAGACATTGGTTAAGCTACAAAGTGGCGATCTGCCTCTTGATTGTCACAATCCCAAGAGGTAAAAAATATCTGCCCTTTCATCTCTACCCACCACATTCTTTCTCTAAGCCTGTAATTGGATCTAAATGAAAAATAAACCCTTTGTAGGCTGGGGAAGTTGACACCAGAGGGGACAAGAAGGAGAACATGTTCCACTTCTAACCTAGATAACTAAACTCTCCTATTCAAAAAACAAAAAACTAAAAAACAAGACAGGGAATATAGTCAAGAATGTCAAAAGAACTTTGTACAGTGACAGATGATTACTAGACTTACCATGGAGATCACATCATAGGGTATATATCAGGTGGAGCAAAATGAGATTTACAGTTGTTCGTATAAAAATAATACAATAATTAATAATACAACAATAAACTGCTTCATGTATCATAACTGCAAACCTCCTTTTGCCCCACCCTCTAAATATTGTACACCTGAAACTAATACAGTATATCAACTATACTTTAATAAAAAAAATTATAAAAGCAAAAAAACCCCCAAATAAAACAAAGCATCCTTCAAGTGTGACCTTGGCTTTCAGAGAGAAAGGGTACAGGGTTCCCCTGTACCCTGTCTCATGTCATACATTAACCATTAGACTACTTGTGCTAAAACCACCCCAAATCATCTGACTTTCCAGAGGACAGAGGGACTCTACCTCGTTAGCCTTGAACTCTTTTACTTCAAATGAATTTGGGGAGGCAGTTTGGACACAAATATTCTGGTGTGACAGCAAGTTAAAAAACAATGCACAAAATGTACTGTCCGTGAACATCCTGCCCTTAACTGAACAGATATTCAAAGGTTCACTCGTGGTTTACTGAGTCCCACTGTGTACGGCATACTTTGTTGGAACAGAGATGAACAGGAAATCTTTGCCCTTAAGGAGTTTAGAAAGATATGTAGAGAAATAAGAGCAGTGCATGTCTGACTCACTACTAGGTAGAAATTAATGGGTATCTTACCATGGTCTAAAGTGTTATGAGAATTCCATAGCAGGAGAGATGACTTGATTTTGCAAATAGTCTAGCAAAATGAAAGGGGCATGTACATTCCAGGGAAATGCCCTGATGAAGTCTGACTTGGTGCACACATCCAGAAGGGCCCGCTGGACTCTGTGTGTGAGTCTGGCACAGGACAGCTGTGCAGTGGCGCAGCTATAAATCAGATGCGTGAATGCTGTGCCTTTAAGTGGCTGGCTTGCATTTTTATTTTGATTCTGATATAGTTTTTTTCCTCTCTCTCTTTTTGTTCTACCCCACAGGTAATGGCAGGTGTCTAAGGAGGACTTTGCCTTGCAAGACCAAGTCCTGTGAAATCTGAGTTGAAAAATAACTGACTTGGAACTTTTTGGAGCACCTCTCTATAGTACATAGGATGCTGCCCGGATCCACATATCTCTCAATAAACACAATTAGATCTTTTTAAAAAGGGGGAAAAAGAGACTGCTTTGGGAGATTAACTTACAGCGTAACATTACTGTTACTGCTACTGTGAGAGAGGTGGGGACTATCATTCCAGCATTGGACGCGGGGAAAGTGGGGCTCAGAAAAGTGAGTTGGTCAATGTGGTGCCCTAGCAAGTGGCAGGGCCAGGGTTTCAAAAGGCTTTCCTCATTCTCTGCTGCCTGCCGGAACCAACTCTCTCTGGCCCTGGGCCTCAGTTTCTTCATCTGCCTAGGCTGTCTCTGCTCCCTTCCAGCTCATGTTCTACAGCCTCCAGCCTGTGCCCTCTCCCAGCTGCATTCAGGTAAATAACCGGTGGGTGTCGAGCTACAGGCCAAGCGCAGGCCCCTCCTGCAGTAATTGACCCGTGACCTCCTGGGCTCCTGGCCAGCCCTTCTTGAAAGGGAAACGTGCAGCCCTTGGGGACAGAAATTAGTTCCCGTGTGCTGGGACTGCTGCCACTCTCCAACATCACCAACTAAAGAAACGTGTGTGGAAAACACCAAACACTAGTGCCGGCAAAGGGGGAATTCCTTGTGAGTAAATAGTATAGCCACTCCCCTGCCCCCAACTTTCACCTCAGTCGCTGGAAGGGGAAGGGACAGGGGCAGGTAGGGTTCCTCTCCCCCTACAGACCATTGGATTATCATGTAAAGAAAGTCTTTTTTAACCTTATTTAAATTGTAATTAGCATCACCAAAGAACTAAGATTCATTGCAAATACTTTACACAAGGCTTCCCCCGCCCCAGGGGTGCCTATTAGTTTAAACAAGTATTCCCAACTATTTTGTTTTCTGCGAAGTCTTGGCATTTAATGAGTCTCCTTCTCACTTCTAGCGAAGTCTTCACGAACACATGGGCGACGGAAACGGGGAAAAGAAATGGTCTGGGTAAGTACAGACATCGCGCAGCTCACCTTCTGAACGCCTGGGTTGAGGTCCTTGGCCACCTTTGCCATCTTCCTCGGGACTGGAGAAACAGCGCCCGGCTTCTCAGGCAGAGGCGCGAGGGCGCTCAGCGGGGACAGCGGTGGCTGAATGGCCAAGTTCGCGGGCCCAGGAGGAGCTCTGCGCGCCGCGGGGCGCGGCGGGTCCTTTAATTGGAGAGTGGGACTCCCTCTAAAACCTCGCCAGCCAATCCGCGCGGGCGCTCGCACTTGGCCAGCCAATCCCAGCGCGTGGCTCCCCCCTCCCCTTCGCGGCCGGGGCCGGGCCGGAGGCGGCCGCGAGCGCGCGCGGCCCTGACGTCAGTGGTGCGGCCCCTGCAGCCCAGGCGGCTCACATCTGTCCCTCGAGCGCAGGAATCCGTCCCCACGCCCTTCTCCTTTAAAGGACAACGGGCCAAGGGTGGGGCGGGCCGCTGGGCTCCGCGATTCATTCAGGTCAAAAGGGAGCGTGATCAAACAGGAAGGCGGAGGTATTTTTAGTGAGCTGGGTCCCAAAATAAACTCTGAGCTGTGTTCCCCTCCCACCCTTCTGCCTCGTCGTCGGAGGGCTGGAGCGGAGGGGAGGCAGGTGGTATGCAGCGGCATTGCCTTGGCTGGCCTTTCCCAAACCTGGGCAGATTTTCCAGTCACTGGGGAGGAGGTGAGAGTCCAGCGAGTAATGCATATTTTAACGTAGTGTTTATAAAGCATTAATCTGCCGTTTCTAACTTGCTCTGGTGCAAATCCTCCTGCTTCAGTGAGGGAGAGACTTTCCGGATTTTATAGATGCCAAGATGTACATCTTCACTGCTCCCGGCGTGTTTCCTTCCTGACGACCATCACTCCCATTTGACAGGGGAAGAAATATGATCAGAGAGGGTAGCTGGTCCGAACTGAACTCTCCAGCAAGGCTTTAACCCGAGGCAGGGAATGAGAACTCACCTGGGCAGAAGGGGCAGGGATTACAAATCATAGTCTGGGGAGTTCGTATTCCAGCTACTGCAGCGTCTAACGTAACTGCTATCCGAGCGCTGGCCAGGTCTTCCCTCACTATGCCCTGCTCTCTGCCTATGAACCACATTCCTCTATTCAGCCAGTTCCACAGACGTGGGTCCCAGGGGCGTGGACAGGGGACTAAACACAAGCCCCTTTTCACTCTGGGGAGAAAACTGCTCTGCCATGTGGGTTTCACCTTGTAACCCACATTCGCAGGGCCAGAAAACAGGGCTCAAGTGGCCTAAAATAAAGCCAGGATGCAGGGGGACTGAAGGGTGGTTTTGTTTCAAAGTACATCATGCGGGACTGATTTGGAGATGCAGGGGGAGCTGGGACTTTCTAGGACTGTCTTATTTAAGGAGGCACTTTTCTTCTTAAAGCCTCCTTCGTTTGGTTCTTAACACAGCGTCATTTCCAGCAATCCCAGATCTTGACCAATGATCCCAAATTGTGATTCCTTTTTCACGTTCCTGGAAAAGGCGTTCTGTGTGTGACTCCCCCCTCCCTTTTTTTAAGGCAAGGGATGGTCTTTTTCTTCTTCCATGGACTTCTGCCAGAATTGGTGTTTATCCTGCTTGCTTCCCAGCTATAGCCCCAACATCAGCATGTGATAGATGTTCAGAACACATTTGTTGAAAGAACAGAGGTTGGAGTCTGGCTTTTAATCAGTAGTGAGCAGGAGAGGTGGGACTGGGAGAGAGGGTGCAGTACCACACCTGGTCTGGTTTGCCCAAACTTCCAAGGTGGGCTGCATGTTAAACCAGTGTGTAAATAATCTGTAGCCATCAGAAGCCTGGCCTGAGAGAGGTTTCCCTATGAATAGCCCTTTTAGTAGCAAATCCTAGGAACAACGGTGCTGTACTGGGATGTCATGCCCGAAGCCTTTCTATTTCAGAGGTGTGGGAAGGACAGCCAGGAGAATAACAAAGGCAAGCTTTATCCCTTGCAAGCTAGGCAGAAACCTTCCCAGTGAAGTCATTTCCCACCCTTCCCAGGCACCTTCTTGCCCCATCTTGACAAATCATTGGAATAATTCTACCCATCTCGAGAAATCATTGTTCCACAGAATAATTCTAATTTTATTAACTTTAATACTGCTGGCTCCAAAGACAAGACCCCCTTCCCCTCTCCTAAGTTTTACCCTTGGCCCCGTTTTCAATTAAGGGTGCAGATATTGTGACCGTTTCTTAGAGTGTGGAATGAGGAGCTACTGCTTGGAGTGGTCCAATCTCTCCTTTCTGGAAAAAGAACGTGTTGTGGCAGACAGGTGATCCTGCTGCCTGCTGGAGCTTGCTGTCTCTCCAGATGTGAGGATGCTGACTCCAGGAGACTGAGAGTCAGTCTTGGCTGGACCCCTGGAGAGACGACTATCATTTGGGGCTGTTCTGGAAAACGGAGGCAACATGGCTGTTATACTGCAGCCTCGCTCCAACTCTGAGATCCCTTTACTTCTCTTTGGGAAAAAACGGGGTCTCTGTTCCAGGCTGGAACAATAAAGAGATCTGGCTTCCCCAAGGTTCATTGCTTTGTAGTGTGGGGGCTTATTAGAAGCATCATTCATCCATCAAGTAGTTTTGGGGCACCTGCCTTAAGCCAAACCTTGTGCTTGGTGCTGGGGACACCCAGGTACATGAAAGAATCTCTCCCCTTCAAGAACATCTTGGTATTATAAATATCCCTGGGGCTCTCTGGTTGACAAAGCTCTCTCTTATTTGAACTTCAAGACAACCACTATGAGAGAAAACAGAGATTGGGGACAGTCAAGGGATCTATCCAAAGTCACACAGCCAGTAAGTGGCAGAACTGAAATTAGAATTCAGAGCTTCTAACTCCAGACTGTGTCCTTTCAGTTACACCCCAGTGCCTCCTACAATGACTGTGGAGGATTGATTACAGGGGGGGAAAGTGAGCACCTGGAGTAAGATGGTGGCATTGTTCTCATCATTATCACTGGGTTTGCCCTAATGGGAATTTTTGACTCATGCTTTTTTCACTATTCATTCATTCATTCATTCATTCATTCATTCATTCGACAAACATTGAAGTGAGAACTACACTGTGCCTGAGCTGTGGATACAAAAGACAGTGACTAAGAGAGGAGAGGTTCCTGCCCTCACACACTTCTATTCTAGCGGTGAGAGACAGGCTTTAGGAGATGAAGAGATGATGGGATAAGGGAGCGACAGATGGCAATGAGTGCCTCTGAGGAAAGAAGTGGAGGAGGGATTTACTGTGGGTGTGGTTCCTTCAGACCAGGTGGTCCAGAAAGGCCTGGCGGAGGAGGTGACATGTGATCTGAGACCTGAAGAAGGAGAATGAGTCAGCTATGAGTAGAGCCGCCATGGAAAGAACATTTCAGAAGCCTGGAGTCATGAGTACAAAGACCCTCAGGTGGACATGAGCTTGCTATGTCAGAGGGATCATAAGGTCAGTTTGGCTGGAAGGTAATGGGGGCAGGGAGAATGCACGAGAGGACCCGAGACGGGTGGTCAGGGATTAGATCGTGTCGAGCCCTGTAGATCACACTAAGGGGGTTTGCATTTTTATCTGAGAACAGTGAGAAGCTGTAGATCACTGCTTTCCAACGGAGACATAATGTGCGCCATGTATGTCATTTTACAGTTTCTAATAGCCACTTAAAAAAGTGAAAAGAAATGGGTGAACTATTTATATTTCATTTAACCCAATATATCAAAAATATGGTCATTTCCATCTGTGATGGATATAAAATGTTATTGAGATGTTTTACACTTGTTCCTTCACACTACATCTTTGCGATTTGGTGTATCTTATATTTTCAGGACTTCTCTGAGATCAGCCACCTGGCAAATGCTCAATAGCTACAGGGGACCAGTGGCTACCATATTGGACAGAGAAGTTATACAGAGTTTTAAACAGGGGTGTGGCAATATCTGATTTACTATTTAACTCACACTAAGGACACCCCAGTGGTACTAACAGAAACCTGGCTAGTAACTGTCAACCCCTCATGATCAGATGGTGAGACCGAGAGGCTGGGAACCCATAGCTGAGTGTCTGGTCTACTCTGTGTTTCAAGCACTTGGCTGGCAGGGGGACAGTCATTTGGCCAAAGTCATAAAGCTAAAAAGAGGCCAAGCGAAACTCTGAATACAGATCTTTTGGTTTCATGCCAGACACTTGAAGAAATCCCCTATAATCCTAGCTCACAATGATGAAGCTTTTATTGTTATAACAAGCATGGCTTAATTGAGTGATAGCTTCTCTTTGGTTATGATAGTTTTAAAAACATACTGTGTTTGTTAAAAATACTCTACACGTATAATAATCCACGAACCACACAGTATATTTTAATGTGTATTACTTGATATACATACAGGGTGGGGCTAAAGTAAGTTGTGAGTATGGAAACAGAGTTTATTCTTGTATTATCTACTCATTATTGTATTATTTTCCAAATGAACAACTGTAAACCTACTTTTGCTCCACCTTGCATACTATGACCCACATAATGTATTTTAATTTTTATCAACTTGGACCATTATTTGTATCACCTATACGTGAATTGTTCACAGCTTAAAATGTTTGGTGTCTTTCCTGTCATTCCTATAGTAACTTTAATTTTAGAATAACTATTTAATTTTCTCCAGATTTTTGGATGCTCTCCTAGATCAAGAAAGGCTTTGCCTTTAAGGCCGAAACATCTGGATAAAAACAAAACATGACTGTTGGACCAAGTATTCTGCTGCCCGATAGCCTTTCTTTGACAGGGACAGTGAAAGACACAGGGCGATGCCCCCATCGTGAAGGAGCACTGGCCCAGGAGTCCAGAGCCCTGCATTTCGATCCTAGCTTTGCTAGAAATGGGTGGCTGAGCCTCACCTGCAAGGCCACTTACAGCTCAGATTTGTTTTTATTTACTGGGAGCAAGTGATCCTTTGCACTGCGGATCAGATACACATCCCCTCTGACGGTGCATGGAGCCATTCCCTTCTTTGCCAGCAGACAAGGGAGTGGGAAGAGCACAAGATTTAGATGCAGAAAATCTGTGTGTTTCAGCCCCATCATGGGGCGAGCTCAGTGATTTGGGCAATCTATTTAAGAGTCTCTGTCTCTGAAGAATGAGGGTAATGATGTTTACTCCTCCTGCCTTTCAAAGTGTATTCGCATGTTCATCTATAACTATCTGCAGTGGGCAGAATTTCGAGGTGCAGAATTCCAGTGACCCAGGTCCTCATGTGATCCCCTCCCTGTGAATATGGGGGCGGGGTACCTCTAACTTGCTTCTGACCATGAGTATGAGGCAAAGGTGGTGGGATTTCACGCCCATGATTATGCTGTGTCTTTGGCAAAAGTGAAGGGATTTAGTAGATGTAATTAAAGCCCCTAATAAGTTAATCAAAAGAGAGATCATCCTGAGTGGGCCTGTAAAAGGGGATCTGTGCAAGTTGGAGACAGAAGAAATCTCTCCTTAGATCCTGCTGGCTTTGAAGAAGCTGCCTGGGCTCTATATCTGTAAGGATGTGGATTCTACCAACAACCACATGAACTTGAAGGAGGACCCTGAGCCTCAGAGGAGACCCCAGCCTCAGCTGATGCCTGCATCACCGCCGGTGAGGCCTGAGCAGAGGACCCACTAAGCCATGTCTGAACTCCTCACTGATGGAAACCGTGGCAACTGCGATGATAAGTGAGTATTGTTCTAAGCGGCTAAATCCTGGCCTTTGTTCCACAGCACAGAAAACGTTCTCGGGATTCTTGGGTCGGTTTTGAAGGTTTCATTCTCTGCTACTTCTTGGAGTGAAGTTTGCTACCCCTTTTTAAAAGAAATGCTTCTGGCCCTGGCCAGTTTGGCTCAGAGATTGAGCATTGGCCTGTGGAGCAGAGAGTCCTGGGTTCGGTTCCTGTTAGGGGCATGTACCACACACAAAAAAATAAAATAAAAGAAATGCTTCTGTTTTTCTTCATTTGTAAAGCTTCCTGGGGCAATAAGTTACATGCGTTGAGTATCTCCTTTTTAAAGTAGCATTTACTCTTATCAAGGAGAAGATTCTAGTTATGGTCCTGAGGGACTGAGTCATATTGTACCTTTAATTCCCGTCAGGTCAGTATAATATTTAACGCTACACTCAGCCTAGCCATCGTGTGTGTGTGTGCGCGCGCGCGCGCGCGCGCGCAAATCTCTATCACCTGGTTTCCTGCAGCAGCCTGCGTAGCAGGAAAGAAGTGAACAGGTGAAGTGAACACGTGCCTGGTATTTTCTATGTGCCACCAATACTTTAAGATGAAGTTGTTTTTTAAATTTGATTTAATAAAGTTTTATTTTTCAAAATGCGCAGCTGGGGGGACCTGTTGTTCGTGCCTCCTCACCAGCAGCGGACAGCCCCACCCTCGGTGTTTCTGGTGTAAAATACTTGAGCTCTGTGCTTTGAAACGAGTTTAGTAAGTCCTTTCCGAAGGAGCCGTGGAAGGGCTGCCCGGGCCCAGGCTCCGTGCGTCCTCCGTCTCAGAGGCAACGGCGGGGGATGTGAGCTTACAGCTGGGGTCCAGCTGACATGAGCCCGGTCTCGGGCCTGTGGGGATGAGGCTTGAGTGTGAAACACTGGGGAATGGGGAGCAATTGGCTGAGCTGGACCCTCGGTCTAAGCTTGGATCACTGTAATCTGCTGACCTGCATGGAGTTTGCAGCCGAGATGCAGCAAATATGTGCTGTGTTCTTCGTGCCCAAGGGGAGTGAGGCGCTGCTGTGACTCACTGTGTAGGGTTAGGGGGTCAGTGCTGCAGCTCCAAGTTCCTAGGCTAAGAATGGTTTTGATCTTGGGAGGAGGGGGCTCGGGGAGGGGTGGGCTAACTTGGGGGGACTGCGTGGTGGGTTTGCAGTGGCCTATCAAAGGGATGGTTTTCCAGCCTCAAGGGGCATGCCCAGGATAACTGGTACCAAGCGCCATTTCTGAGCTACCATCAACCTAACTTTGCCAGTCTCTATGCAAGGGCAGTTTCACTGTATCCTCCCAACAACTTCCTGTGGCAGGTGGTCTTATTCCCATTTTATAGAAGAGCAAACTGAACCCTAGTAACATTAAGTGGTTTTCTCAAGGTCACAATTCAGGTTGCAGAGCCTGAATTTGGACCTGCATGTACCAGACTCCAAAGTTGATACTGTTAAAACCTACAAAACAACAACTAAAGCACCCGCAACCATTTCTTGGGGTGTCTACCACATGCCATGCTCTGCTAACCATATGTAATCCCTACACGATAGGGTCTGCATCCCTAGCATGGAGGTAAAAAGTTTCATCTCCCCTTGCCACACATACACACTTACACCTGTGGTCTAACTGTAGCTAACCCTCAACAACTTAATTATGGGCACTATTTAGAATAAAATTCAATTTTAGAATAAGATTCTACTTAACAGGTAATGAGGAAAATCAGGCCTGCTCAACCCATCAGAAAATGTCTAATTAGGTGTGGGGGAGCATCCTGGCACCCCTGTTTCTCAGAAGTTAGGAGACAGGACATAAAAATTAGTATAGTTAAACTCATCATTAATATCTTCTCATTATCACATTTTCCATTCTGTTTGCCACATTGGAATTTAATTTTCCAAAACCTCATGAACCTGCGTTCCCTGGTAACATCTCTCCATGGGATATCGAAATCACCCTATGTTCTGGAAAATGATGGTGAAGAGGTTTCTGGACGATACCTTTGGGGCAAAGTTGACATATGTGGGTTTTGTGCAGATTGAACTATTGAGGTCCTGTGTGTGAACGTGCATCATATGTGATTTGGGACCAGTCCTGTGCTTGGGCTCAAGGCCAAAATTAGGTTGAATTGTGAAGGAAGTGATATTTGGCTGAATCCATTCCTCTCTGCTTCTTGCCTGTCCTCATTGATAAATTGACCTATGTGAGCATCCCATTCTGACCTACTTCCTGCGTCTTACTCCATGCTGCAGCCTTGATTCCTTTTTCTGCCCATCAAAATCTACCTGTCCTAAGTACCATCCTCTCGGCGCCCCTCCCAGCCTGCAGCTCAGTGGGTTTGGCAGCTGCTGAGAAAAGACTGAGGGTTTTGAAGTCAGGCGTATCTGACTTTGAACTCTGGTTCTACTTCTTATTAGCTACGTGGCCATGACAAGCTAACCTCTCTCTTAGACAGTTCTAGTTGTCAAATGGAAGTGATCAGCCCTACCTCAAGGGGGCAGTGCCCAGCTTTAGGGAGGAACCTGTGTAAAGCACCCGACTCATTTCTTGGTGCACAGTAATGTCCATAGTTTCTTTCCTCTCCCAAAATTTCTCTCCCTTCTAATGTCTACTCAATTCTTCCTGTTTACCACAAATATAACGGTTCCCCATTATCGTTTTCTCTCTCCTCAAGGAGATGAAAGTGCCATGTTGGACTGGTTCTGCACAGATCTTTTACATGTGTGTCAGTGACAGATAATGGTTGCGTGAAAGCAGGGGTGAGCTTTCTTAGATGACCAGTGAGCATTTACCCAAAGCAAACAGGGACTGGGAGTAGAACAGGACCTTAAAGGTCCCACCCTCATCTCTGTGGCACCCAGCAGGATGTTTCCTACCTCTGCTTGGAGGCTTCCCATGTCCAAGAGCTCTTTGTGTCACTAGTCAGTGCCGGCAGCTTTGGACAGCTCTCCTCGTTAGAAGGTGCTTCATTACCTTGGGTTGGCACTGTCCTCCTGGGCTGTCACCCATCTTTCCAGGCTTTGGAACCTATCTCAGAGGCTCTCCCTTTCTCACACAATGACAGTGGCTCTATTGGAAAACTGTGATCATGTGTTCATAAGGTCTCCTCTCTGTTCTTTCCTCCAGATTTCAGGCATCTTCTTATTCTGCCTAAGCTGTGGTCCACCATTCCATCCCACCTCATCGGCAGTTATCCTTCCTCCTGTGTTGGTGGCTGTGGTGCACCCTGTGGAGGGGTAGGAGCACCAGCTTTGAAGTCAGACAAATGTGTTTCAAATTGCTGCTTGGGTACCTGCTGGGAACCTCGTTTACCTCCCCAGAAAATGGAAGCAATTATACCAGCCTCAGAATACTGCCATGCAGACTAGATGTCCTGATTTATAGGAAACATGTGGTCTAGTGCCAGGCAGGGAGAAGGTGTTTGATACCTTGCAGCTGTGCAATTATTGCTTACCAATTGCCAGGTAGGTAGGCACCATATTTGATTCTCTTAGAAAATCTTCCCTGTGACCTTTAGGGTTTTGATCAATCTGAATTTGAGAGTTTTCCCGTCCCGTTTACCAGGAAAATGGCATTAAATGTGTTTCACTTATTTCATTACAATCAAAGATCCTTTGCAGGAGGATAGAATAATCAAAATACTGTTCAGCAATCTTTTTAAGTATATTTGTTGGAGGCAGGTTTTAATTTAAAAACAATTTGACTCGTCTATGGCTTAACCATGTACATCCTAAGAGGCCCTCTGGGAATGCAACGGAATGTCCAGACGTCCATGGGCAGAATTCCAGAGCTTCTGAAAGATGAGTGTGTCCTGTGTCTGATGAACAAGGTATGAAGACACCAAATCCCTCTGACGAAGTCCAGCAATGCCTCGCCACTGACCAGCCTTTCTCGAAAGACTGCATGAGCTCACCCAAAAGAAAGGGTGGGTGGGAGATTTCAGGAAAGATTCTTAGTAATCAGAAGTCAGGCAGTGGAGGCTCTGGGCTTGCGAAGATTCCCCCAGTTGTTCTCACAGCCCAAGACACATGGTTCGGCTGTGATGTCATCTGACACGGATAGACACACCGAGGCCGGAAACTGTCAAGCAGATCCTGGATTATGATGGAGGTTGGGGGGGTGGGTGGAGGGGATGTGCAACTTGAGGGCCATGTGAGTGTGGAGTGAGTAATGTTTTCCAGGATCTATCTCACCATTGATGGGGGAGGGAAGAATTGAACTCTAAGACATCAAAAACAGTTATTATATACCTCCCCCCAAAGATCCTATCTTTTCAAGTTAAAATCCTATATTTAGTAGTCTCATCTTTTGTCATGGTAGAAAAGTATTTTCATATTCAGTGGAGTCTAGATAACCAGTTCAACCGTTCATTCAGGCAGTCGATCACTCGGTCATTTGGTTTGTGGCTCAGGCATTCAGTCTGTCGTTCCATCTGTCCATCCGTCGTTCAGTCTCAGTCACTCGGTAAATTACTGTTGCATATCTTTCTGTACCAAGAGCTCTGATGGGTGTTGGGCATGTGCAGTGAAAAAAGTTTCACAGGACTGACTCTCCTTGGGAAGACAGGTCTTAGACAAGCAATTACAACAAAAAGTGACGAATGGGGAGCGTTATGATAGGAAAGCGTGGGCCCTGAGGTGAAAGTTTAGTTTGGCTGGAGATTACAGTTTTTATTACCTAAAACATCAGATTCAAGTGGCTTAACTTCTGGGGTGCCTAAATAAATAACTCCAAATACTCCTCCATTAGGAAGATTAAGAGCTAATATTTGTGGAGCTCTCGCCATGTAGCCAGGCACGGAGCCAAGTCCTTGACAAATATGCTCACAACTAATCTTCCCAGTGATCCTCAGTTTGAGACTCTGAGTATCCCCATTTCACAGATGAGAAAGCTGAGGCTCCAAGAGGATAAGCCTCTTGTACGTAGTCACATAGTGAAGTGGCAGAGCCAGAAGTTGAACCCTGATCTGTCTTGATTCCAGAGCTCAGGGTAATAACCGTGAACACCCCCCGCCCCCAATGTGCCCTGGAAGTGGAAAACCTTTAACAAAAAGCACTGAGAAGTCAGGGCAAAGAGAGCGCCCGGACCTTCCTGGTGTATCCAAACAGCCAGGAGCTCTGCAGTGAGGCTTGTGGCCCAGGGAACAAGAGCGAGAACTTAGGGTAACCAGGTCAGAGAGCATCTTGACGTGAGCTATGTTCCTGCATCCCAGAAGGCATAAGAAAGCTTTGCGGGAAGTTATTTGTAACAGTAGAAAGACCTTAGGCAATCCAACTGAAGTGAATTAATCTTGTGCTCGCACGTGCATTTTAAACGTAGCTAGAATAATATAAACCGAATTAGAAAGCCTGATGTCCATGTGACATCTTTATTTGGTTGTAAAGCAATCCATTACACATACTCTCCTTCTTTTTCAATGATCAGAAAAACAAAGTGAGTCAGTCATTTTTGTAAAAATAGACCTAATATTTCAAAAGAAAATAGTTTTCTTAGAGAACATAGCCTTCTCTCTATTTTTTTCTCTCTCCTTATGTCCCTTACTCCAACTCTGTAATATGTATCTCTTGTCCAGATGTTAGATCATGTTGAGCTAATTTGGAAATCTTCATGCTTAATTTAGAAGTGATTCATTTACAATTGAGAAGTACCTAAGTTTGGCCAGGGATAGGGTTATTTGCTGGTGGTGGTAATTCAGGCTTGCCTGTGAGTGAGCCGTCTTCTATTGCTTGAGATGCCACTCAATTGCTACGATGACTCAGCTTGAACCTGGACAACCAGGAATACGATGCTGACCTGCCTCGGCAGCTTCTCTTGTGTCCCTCATATGGTTGGAGATGATTCTGCGCTAAGGGCACTGCTGAGTTTATGCCACATATTCTCAGTGAAGAATGAGTGGGTCATGTTTCCATGTGCCTCCCATTCAGTTCTTTTTGGTATTCTGCAGTTACCACAGGATTCGTTCATATATCATCTCCTTTCCTAAAGGGATTCTTTTACTCAATATCTCATTATCAATAAATATGCTTCCTTTCTTTCCAGGCTCAAGAATAGTGAGCCTCAGAACCCCATATAACTACAATGGTACTGCCTCTTCTTGACAACAGCTAGTACTACTCTACTTGTGCAATGTGGCAGTTACCATTGCCACCATCACAGTCACTATCATCACAACCATCATCACCATCACCACCATCACATTCACTACCACCACAACCACTACCATCATCATCATCACCACCATCACATTCACTACCACCACACCCATTACCATCATCACCATCACATTCACCAACGTCATATTCGCCATCACCACCACCACCACCATCACATTCACTACCACCACAACCACTACCATCATCATCATCACCACCATCACATTCACTACCACCACAACCATTACCATCATCACTATCACCATCATCACATTCACTACCACCACAACCATTACCATCATCACCACCATCACTTTCACTACCACCACGACCATCACTGCCATCGCTAACATCACCATTGACACTGCCACCACCACCACCACCATCACCACCTCTTCTTTTACTACTAGCAGGCAATATTTTGGAACACTTACAATGTTAGAGACACTGGTTAAGTTCTTTACATGTTGTATCTCAATTAATCCTTGAATCAATCACATATGGTAGATGCTGTTTGGATCCTGATTTTGGTCAGCTAGAAAAGTCAAGGCTCAGATAAGTAAAGTAACTCACCTAATGATTTACCATTAGTGAATGGCAGAGACCTTATCTAAATCTGACTTATCTGACAGCATGCTTTTAACCATGACATTGGTGTTTTCTGCCTTCATGACCTTTTCCACCACCTCCTAACGTATCACCTCTGTGCTGTATTTACGTCATACCAGTGCCTGGCACTCCTGCACTTACTCAAACAAAGCTGTAAGAGCAGAGCAGTCATCTCCAGCGTGCAGGGCTTCTAACCTACTGACACTTGACCACAATCTGCATCACCCATCAAAGTAGATGTCACAGAGGAAAACCAAAGTCCTGCATTAGCATGGACTCAGAAGGGTGGTTTTTAAGCTCCTGGTCTCCTCTCTGTGGCAGATACTTTTCTTGTCAATCTCCAGGCAAGAGAGTAATTTTCTAAGTAGTTCCTCCTCTTTGCTACATGACTTCTTTTCCCTATTATACTATGATTTTTTTTCCTCTCTTGAGGACCTTAGTTCAAGAGTCTGAGGGCATTTATAAGCCTTTGTGCAAACTTTATTTCTCTGGATCGAACAACTCTAACCTTTGCCTAGGAGGACCTGGAGGTGTGTTTGGTAATTGAACATTATCCCATAGTTTCTAATTTCAAGGGGCCTCCAATGAATGATGATTCCTACTATTGCCTTTAGACTCAGGCAAGCATGGCTCCTATCCTGGGGACCTTACTCTGGCCCTCTGCTCACCCACCCCTTTCAGGATTAGGTTCCCTGGACCCAGAATGCTCTGATTGAAAAGCCCCAATCCCACCTCCAGAGCAGAGTGGGCTTCTTGTCTAGGGCCATTCTCCTCCAAGGATGGATCTTATCACAGTCACCCCTAAACCGTGGGTGGTGGAAACCAAGAGGTGGCTGTTCATGGGTTGTGGATGGAGTTTAAGTATCTGCACTTATGTGAGCAAGACTCCTTGGAAGTGCGGTGAGGGCAGAGCTAGGAGTAGGAAGAAAAGATAGACATAGACTAGAAGCCAGGGGGAGTCCCAGAGCTCAGAACTCAAACCTGGCCTTCCAGGTTGTTTTGAAGACATTTATCATGATAGGAGCATGGAACACATTTTTATTGAACAGTGTGTTAGCCTGATTAGTAACATCTATATTTTTAGACATACGACTATAGAGACCTCTACTTATACCCTTTGGCCCTGGGTCCCTCAAGTGTTAGGGATTGATTGGCTTGTTAGCTACCACTAGAGCAACCAGTTATCCAGTTTACCTGAACTAAGGGTTTTCCTGGGAGGCAGAATTGAAAGTGCTAATGGAGAGAGACTTAGGCGAACTGGAATAAGATGAGTGGATCCCTAGACCACTCACTATCTATAATGTAGTGACTGCTATTGATTTGGATAACTATACAGAGTTCAGCCTTCTTTCTGGGGCAAGAAAGAATCTCTATGTATGTTTTCATAGTGATAGCACACTGGGAATCCCATGTAATGATAGACCTGCTCTCAGAGTCAGGAGATAATTAAAGGTCATTTAACCACAGGTGGGGCCCCGTCTGTGTGTCAAGATGGAGCCATTAGCATTAGCCTTTGTAAACCTCTACCCACGCTGCTACTTCTATTTGTTCCGCCATCTTGTTTTCTGAATTCTTGGGAATAATCTCATTAATTAATTAATTAATTCATTCATTCAAATGAAGGAAGAGCAAATGAAGTCAAGAGTAATAGCATTCCAAGAAAAAGGAACTGCCAGAGCAAAGGCCCTGTGGCAGGAACATACATACTTGAAGATCTAAAAGCAGAGCAGAGGCACGGGCTGCGAGAGGAGGTGCAAGATGGAGTCTGAGAAGTAGTGAGGGGCCAGGTCACATAGGACCTTAGGGGCCATTGTCAAGACTTTGGATTTTATCAAGGGCAATGGAAAGGCAGTGTGGCAAGCTGAAAAACAAACCCCAAAGATATCCACACCCTAGTTCCTGTAAATATTATCTGTGTGACAAAAACAGACTTTTCAGATGTGATTAAGTGAAAGATCTTGAGATGGGGAGATTATCCTGGGTTCTGCAGATGGGCCCTAAATGCCATCACCTTGATCCCTATAAAGAGGGAGACAGAGGAAGGGTTGACTGAGACAGAAGAGGAAGTGCGACCACAAAATCAGAGATTGCACTCACATGGCCACAAGCCAAGAAATGCTGGTGACCCCCAGAAGCTGCAGGAGGCAAAGAACGGTTTCTTCTCTTGAGCCTCCAGAGGGAGCATGGCCCTGTTGACAAGCCGATTTCAACCCAGTGGTACTGATGTTGGGCTTTAAGCCACCGTGTTTGTGGTCATTGGCCACAGCCAAGGAAAGGGTTATGGGCAGTTCTTAGCTGTAGGCTAGAGTATGACATGTGAATTACATCTTTCAGTGATCACTTTGAGTGCCACGCGGGGCAGAGATCGGAGAGGGGCAGGAGCAGGGGCAGAGAGACCAGCGGGGAAGTTCTTGGCGGGCATGCAGCAGAGGAGGTGGAGGCAAGTGGAACATGCAAGGTTTTCTTTGGAGGCAGAATGAGACTTGCTGACCAACTGCCGTTGGGAAAAGCGGACTCTGAAAAGTCATCAACAACTTAGTCTGAATATAAATGGGCTTTTTCTTCCTAGGAAACTTGTAATTTTAAAAAGAAGCTTGGAGATAACCCAAGGGTGGGATTTTAGGCCCAAATGTGGAGAAAGGTGCTCAGTGGGTTGTGGGCTGGTGGAGTTTTCCTATGGCCCATTCTACTGAGCTGCCCACCTGCTCTGCTTATAAGCTGCCACACCCTTTTGAAGAGGTAGATGGGATACAGGGAACTGGTGGTATTTTTCATGTCACCTCAAAGGGAATTTTTGTGACACTTCTGGGGTGGGGGAGGCATCTGAAAGATGTGGCCCGAATGCTACCATATTGACATCCTTCTGACGTTTCACATGTGTCTCATACTGGTTCTTAAAATTCAGCGTGTATCCAGGTCACCTGGGAGCTTAATATGTCCAGCAGATTCGAGAAATGGGGCTCTGGGGATTCTGACCCTAGGTCGGGGCCTGTTCTAGGACAGCGTTCCTCCGACTTTAAAGAATCTGATTCAGCTGGTGGGGGTGGAGCCTGAGATTCCGCATTTCTGATGCGCCCCCAGGATGCTGGCGCTGCTGGGCTCTGGACCATACTTGGAGTAGCAAAGTTCACAGGGCTCATCTTCAGAGTTTTAAGTCCTCATGTACCAAGGATGAGCCTGACTCCAGTTTGGATGTGGCACCGCCCGTGTCGGAAACAAAGGCAGCCCAGGTTCTCCGCGGAGCCCCCTGTGCGGTGGTCCAGCTGTGATCTTGGGAGCAGATCCTCTCCCCTCTAAACCAGGGGCCCTTGGCGTTCTCTCCTGCTGAGCTCATGAATGCCTTCTTGCCAGACCCAATGGGGGCCAGCTTCCCAGGCTGGGTTATGAGGCTGAGGTTGGTCAGGCTTGCCCCTTCCGAGCTTGCCGTGGGCCAGACGACTTCCTCAGCCCGGCAGTTTCTGTCTTGCTTGGGGCCCCATGAGGGTTGGCACGCCACAGTCAGCATGATGTTTCTGACACAGTCCTGGCCATGCTCCTCCCCTACTTCAAACCCTGACCTGGCCCTGGCCAAGCTCATTGGCTCACCCATAAAGCTCACTTCCACCTCCAGCCTTTAAAATCTACTACCCTGCCCCCTCACATGGAACCTCCATTAATTCCTTGTTTCACATGCTCGCTTTCCTTTCTTCCAGGCTTGAGGAGTCACCGTTTTACTGAGAAACCGTCCTCAGATGATGGGGAAGGAGGCAGAGGAGAAGAGAGAGGAGCAGGATTTGGGCGTAGAGACAGGCAGTGCTAACTAGTGGTTACGGGCACAGGCTTGGCCCTGGCCGGTTTGGCTCAGCAGTTAGAGCGTTGGCCCGCAGACCAAAGAGTCATGGGTTTGATTCCAGCCAAGGGCACATACCTCGGTTGCAGTTCATCCCCAGCCCTGATCGGGGTTGTGCGGGAGGCATCCAGTCAATGTGTCTCTCTCATATCCATGTTTCTCTCTCTCTCTCTCTTTCCCTCCCTCCTTCTCTCTCTCCTCCTCCTTATCACTCTATCTGAAGATAAATGGAAAAAAATATCCTCAGGTGAGGATTAAAGAAAAGAGCACAGGCTTGGGTGACACCTCAGCTGTGTGATCTGGGATATGTCTCTGAGACTCAGTTTTCTCATCTATTAAATAGAGAATGTAACATGTTTGTGTCAGGCTGTGGATGGGCTCAATGAGTGAAGCTACTTACGAGGTGTAATTTTGCACCAGGCTCGTACTAAGGGTGGAGATCAGCAGTTCAGACTAGCTGCTGCTGTCTGGCACCCTCTCCTCCCCTTCCCTCCCCCCTCCTCCCCTTGCTTTCACTCTCCGGGTCTCGGGGCCTCGGAGAGGTGCCGTTCTTGGCATTTCCTCTCGGTGAAATTCCACAGCGGTGGGACGTATTGATTGTAGTCCAGAGACTGTTTTTGATGATTGACCAACAGGAGTGGTTTTGGGCTGTCCATTTAGCTCCATTATCAGCAGCACTTTAAAAGGAAATGAATGGAAATGCTCATTATTCCGGCCATTAGTCCAAACTTGGAGTGATCAGGAATCTCGAGGTCCAAACATTTCCTCTGTAAAACTTTGTTTAGCTTGGAGACCAATGTCAACACAATTAGGTTTCAACGTCAACAACATGGGAAGGTTTGAAGTCCAGGACAGCGGAAGTCTTTGATACATCTGGTGTCCAGGGCCACAGTTAACACCTTCCTTTCTAGTCTGGGCGTAGGGGGACATTTCAGAGTTGTTCCGACAGATGACATAATCAGGAGATGACATTAGATTCCAGGTATGGTTATGGCTAGAATGATAGGGGTTGGGGGTGTGTGTCTTTGAATCTGTGCAGAGAAGATCCAAAGATGAGCACTTGCTGAGGTCTAGCCATCTCCTGATGAGACATCGTTTATCCTTGGATCACCTCCAGAAAAGAAGCAAAGGCTTTGGTTCAGGCTCTTTCCTCCACATTCATCACCACATGTTTCCAAGTACTTAGCAGCAGCTGCTGTTGTAGATGCTGGTGTGCAGAGTGAAGCGAACACTTGGACATCCTTGCCTTGGTGGAGCCCACGTTCAAGTTAGGGGGCAGCCTGAAGTCTCGTAAAATATCTACTTGCCCCACCTGAATTCAGAGGCACAGAGGATTCTCAGTCCTGGGGTGGTGGTGGTGATGGGGAGAAACTTGAAAGATCATCTAGACTCTTGGTTCATTCTCTTCCTGGAGAATATTGTAGGAGCTGTGAGCCGGCATGGAGCTAGGCAGACTTCAACCTTCAGTTCCAGAGGGTCCTGTCTCAGCCTCCCTACCACCCCACCTTCCAGTCTCTGCTCTGCTTCTTTGATCTTAAGAACACCCCTCAGCAGCCTTGCTAAGGGGGCTTACCACAAGGTAAGTTTTTTTTTTTAAGAGAAGGGGCATTTTCTACCTCTCCAGGCCACCCATTCCATCCCAGAGCTCTATAGACTACAGATTCGACCATTTTTTCCCCACCCTGTTCCCTGACTCTGAGCCCTGAGGCTTGGATCCAGCAACACCATCATCACTGGTGTTCTGATTTTTTCTTGAAGGTGCAGAGAGAAGTTCCTACTCCTATTACCCTCCTGGGTTCGGGGCTATTATGGGCTTGGCTACTGTTCTTTTCCCTGGAAGGGAGAGAGAGACTCCAGTAACATTTCTTCTCCTAGTTTCTCTATAAAGATACTGGCCTAAGATAGGCCTCCTTAATCTCCTCCACCCTCTGTTTACCTTTTTATCTGAAAATATGACTGGATTTGCAAATCAGCCAAAGGAAACAGAGACATATTTTTAGGGCTGGCGACTTGCTTTTGGAGCCTGCCAGTATTTATAAGGCTGAAACGACTTCTCTGTTGCTTGTGTTGTGTGGGAGGGAAAGAAAACTCACCTACAGCCCTGGGAGAGCAGAGTCAACAAGCTGTGCCCGCCCCCTGGCTGCTGAAAGCAGTTTTTCTTTCACTCCCAGCCCAAGCCAGGTGAAATCCTTCCAAAGGACAGCCCCGAGACCAGACCAGGAGAGAGACCAGACCAGGAGAGAGACCAGACCAGGAGAGAGACCGGACCGGGAGAGCGCCTTCTGAACCCAGAGTGGTGCAGACGGCAGAACCGGAGAGAGGGTGGTTGCTGTTCAGAAAAGCTCTGCTGGAGATTTTTGGAAGTGACTGGACTTTGTTATCTACCAGGCAAGAGTTGTGTGATCTTCAAGCCAGCAGGCTCAAAAGAGCCTAGAGATTGTATTGATTCACAAAATCAGTCGAGACCTTCGAGACCCCAGGCAGAGGGAGGGGAGTGAAAGGACTTTTATTTTCTTTAGCTCCCTCCAAGCTGGTTTTGAGCCGCATGTGTAGGTAACGACCCCCACCCGCCCCCCCAGAGCTGGCTGCTGTTAGGGAGGTGCCCAGGGGCTGGGCCACCCCAGTCCTCACGACATGCCTGCAAGTGGACTCTTTGTCCGTGTTGTCAGCAGTCCTCAGTTTCACAGAATTAGATTAGTAATGACTGGGTTCATGAAACACTAAAAATGACACATTTTAATAATGCAGCGAACAGTCATGACCTGGGCTGGAAAACATAAGCTCAGACTGACTCACATCTAAGAACAGGGTGCCCTCCTCCACCTCGTCGGAGGTGACCATTGTCCCGAACCCCACGTCCCCCACCCTCTGGCTTCCTCTCTATGCAATCGGATGCATCTATGTACATTCATATATATATATATTCATATATATATATATGTGTGTGTGTGTACACATTTCATTTTAGTCTTTTTTGCTTTATATAAAAGGCTACCACACTTTACTCAATTTTAGGACTTGGTTTTCCATGTAATACTTTGCATTTCTCTGTAGTTCATCCATAGTGACGGCTGTAGAAAATCACCCTACATACTGCTTACTAGAAGCATTGCTTCTGTATCCCACGGTTTATTCATGCCATCTTCTACTCGGGAGTTTTTGAGTGACTGCCAGACTTTGGCTCTCAACAGAGTGACCTTTGAACATTCTTGTGCCTCTGGGTTTTCCAAAGTGGCTGCTGATTTACACACTTACGAGCAACGTATCAGAAAGCCTCGCATTACACATCACAGCTAAGCACTGTTTCAAATTGTCATATCTGAAAATTTTTTCAAGTAATAGACATAAAAAAGTGGTCTCTCGTAATTTTGATTTGCATTGTTTTGAGCACTAAGGATATTGAACATTAATTCATATGTGTGTGTGTGTGTGTGTGTGTGTGTGTGTGTATGTATGTATGTTTTGGACCTATGTTTCTGTTTTGTGAATTGTCTGTTATTTTGCCCATTCCTATTGCCTAGGTTGTATTTTACTTACTGATTTTTTGATGGCTTTTATAGTTCTTGTTACTAATTCAAATGAAAGAATTAATACCTGCATTTTCTTAGTGGAGTACCCGAGTGTCCAGTTGTTCGAGATCACGTAGCTATCCACGCAGGGCGTGGCTGGCCCGGGTGTATCCTGGACTCCGGGGCCACGCTGGCTTCTGCTGCAGAGTCTGTGGGCCTGGACTGCTAGGTCTGGTTCCTGCCCTCGCTGTGCCTCCAGCAGGCTGAGGGCGCTGGGCTGGGCCCCTGTGTCTTTGCCTCCAGTTCCCTCATCTGCGCAGTGATAGCTTGTCTTCCAGCAGGGCTCTGTGCACCTCTCTCTACTTACTTGATTCTTATACTTTTAAGTACCAATGTGGACGCTGCCTTCAGGAAGGAATGTCCCGGGCAGCTCCCTCTTCATCTTGTCCAGTCCACGGGGTGGTCCTGGAAAGCGGTCTGGATGAGTTAACTCCTCCCCAGTCACAGACTAGGAAATGTTGGAGCCAGGGTTGGAACCCAGGTGGAGTGGCCCCACAGAACCATCGCGAAGTGGGTCAAGCTAAATTCCTGTCCTTGGAGAGCGCGTGTGTCCTGGGACAGACCAACGTTTTTACTGTCGTGTGATTGAAAGTGTCTGGATGGATTCACATTAAGCGTTGATGGTGTTTACTTCTGGAGAGAGACACTGGGTTGAAAGTGAGAATTTGTCTCATTTTTAAATCTCATTCCTTCGTGTTTTGTGAGGATTTTTATTTTTTACGTGAAATAACTCACATTTTGGTAATAAAAAAGTCACTATATGTCAGATATAAAACGAAGAGGTGTGCTGGAGGTGATAACAGGTGTAGGCTCGTGCTGGGAGAACGACGAGGCAGCATCTAGCTCTAGAGGAGGAGGTGATGGAGGGTTTTGCAGGATGAGGAGGAGTGCACTGGATGGAGGTGACCACTTGGGGAGAAGCAAGTGTAGTTGCCCTCAAAGTAAAAAAAAACCAAAAAACGGTTAGCCCAGGGCATGGGACATTGGAGGTACTCGCTTAATATTAGATTTCCAGTCCAGCACCCCAGGATACAGGGGGTGGCTGTTTGCATGTCTCCAGGGTTCTGCTCATTAATATATTAGTTAAGATTTTTTGGTAGGCACTGGTAGAGAACAGTACTAGTTTCTCACAGTACAAGTCTGGCCATGCAGGGAAAGTGAGGTTACTCTTGCTCATTCGGCCAAAGGGGCTCAAATAGTCAGCGGCCAGTCCCCACACCTCTCTCTCAGCTTGCCCCTCAGGCAGTCCCCCTGACCACCCACCCGCCTCCCCAGAGCTGTAGGCATAGGCAGGGAGGCAGACTGCTCTCCCGGGGGCTTGCCCCAGAAGCCTCCGGCTCCCTGTGAGTGACTCAGATGGAACCGGGCACCATCCTGAACCAATCCCTGTGACCAGGCGATGAAATGGCCATCTGATGAGACCTGGGTACAGCAGGTGCCCTTGGCAGTAGAACTCTCTTCCCCCTGACCCTGAACACAAATGGGAGATGGTGTTTTCCCTCCAGGAAAATTAGGACGATGCTCCCAGAAGAAGAGAGAATAGATGCTAAGCAGGTAAAACCAAACCAAACAGAAAAAGCAGGTCTTTAGAAATAAAAAGTTGTTTTATTTATGACATGAGCTTAGGTAGGGAGTCCCTGATAGGTCCACATGGACACTCCTCATGGGTCTCTCTCTGAGCTCATGAAGATTTTGGATTGACCAGGGGAAAACTGGCGGAGAACATGGCTCTTTCTGTTTCTCCCACTTTATCTCTCTTATCCATTTTTGGATATTTTCAGGCTGGGAAAGTGTGACCTTTTGGAATACATTTTTAATAATGTTTCTCATCCAAGAAATGACTTTTATAGACACTCATTCAAATCCACTGTTTTCATTCTTTGTGTTTCCAAAGGTGAGCTCCAGAGGCTGGGTGAGGGCGACTGCATGAGGGGTAGAGTTCACTCCCAAAGTATGTTAGAAGTTTCAAGGTTGCCATAGACACAGACATTCGCAAGGCCACACGTCTCTAAGAGGTCTGGGATGTCTATTGTGGTTTTGAGAAAGATATGTTCTTTTAATTTTTAAAAAAATTTTCATTTTTTTTAGAGAGAGAGGAAAGGAGATAGAAACATAGATGTGAGAAACATCAATTGGCTGCCTCCTGCACGCCCCCTGCTGGGGATCGAGCCTGCAATCCGGGTATGTGCCCTGACTGGGACCTTTTAGTCCATGGGATGGCACCGAATCCACTGAGCCACTCCAGCCTGGCTGAGAAAGCTATGTTCTTTAGAGAGTTCTTTTCGTGACTAATAACCCTTTCTCAACTGGCACAATTACTTCATAATACATAGATACTCACAACCTAAGGAAGGCACCTGATTAGGGATTCAGACTCTGGAGTCAAACTTGTGTTCAAATCCTGGCTCTACCACTTATTAGCGGTGTGATCTTAGGCAAGTTACTCAACCTCTCTGAGCTTTACTTTTTCATCTGTAAAATGAGGACCACACTGGTGTTGAGAAGACTAGAAGTGACAATGAGTGTAAAATTTAGCCCAGGGAGAGAGCAGACCCAGTCTTTGTCCTCAAGGAGTTAAGATTAAAATGACTATTAATAAAATAGACAAGCCCCTGTAGTAACATTATATAGCAAGAATGCAAATGTTGGCTTCTAGTAGTCTGGATTCGAACCCTGGCTGTCCTCTAACAACTGTGTGGACTTATATTCTTATCCATAAAATGGGGACAAGGATACCACCTTGCAGAGTTAGGAGGTGAATTAAGGCAATTTATGTAAACCACTTGGCACGATGCCTGGCACAAAACAAGTGCCCAGCCAGTGGTACTATCCTTCACCTCCTTTTCTTTCTGAGAAGGTGGGTGAGCCCACCCCCTCTGTTGCAGATGGGCTGACTGATACTGGCATGGCACAAACCAGCTGAACTCATGGGGGTTAAGAAGAGAGGGTATTTCACAACACATCTCAGACATTGTCATTGCAGTACCAGAAGCTGCCAAATCCCCACCCCAAGTACCCAGAAAGTGCCCATTACATTATTTCCTCTTTGAACAGGATCGGAATTGTAGGACAGTGCTACACTCATAGCAAGCATCCTTTGCCACACAAGGAAGCTGCGTGCTGAGGACCAGGGGTGACCTCGGCTTTCCCCCTGTAGCCGAGTTGTACCGTGGTGACTAGCACGCCTCTCTGACACCTAAGCTCCCGGCAGCTCCTAGTGTGAAGCCGCATGGCATTGTACTCCCGTCACAACCTGAGAGGGCTTCAGCATCAATTAATTGCAATGTAGGGATCTGGGTGGCAGTGCTTGGCCTCCAGAGTGAGCAGGTCACTCACTGCCAACAGTGCCAGCCACCTCCCACCGAGGGGGTGCTGCTTTTCACCCGGCTGCAGCTCGGGCTGCCAAGGACAAGGCGGTGACCAGGTAGCATGGCCAGAAGCCCGGGGTGGGTTTGCCTGGAGCTGAGACACCCGCACATTCCCTTTGGGTATCATCTGCAGAGGGGGATAGTAAGGATACAACATGACAGTTATTGCTGGTCACTTATTCTCATCCTAACCTGTTGTCCCTTTCTGTTCAAACCCTGGCTTGCCTCCTCTTCCTGTCCTGTTTCCCACGAGGTCCTCCATGTCTCTCATTGTCTGACTCAATAGTGTCTCATGGGGCAGCCCTGCTCCTGGTTGGCTTGACAGAAGCGGAGAGCTCCCTATCCCCCAAACTGATCCCCCTTAAATATATTCCTCACTGTCTCCTTACAAGGGCCGGAAGGTCTGCTCTGTCTAAGATGCTGGGATTTCAGGAGTCTGATGTCATGGGGAAAAGATCACCTAGGAGACCAGCACCCAAATCCATGGGTGCCTGGTGTGCGGGTCAACTGTTGCTGGGTAACAAATCAACCCAGCATCTTGGGGTGTATAGCTTCGCTTGTAGGTCTGTGAGTTGGCTTGTGTGATGGCGTGGGCTTTGTTGAACGTGTTAACTCTGGGTCCGAGCTGAGGGTGGTGGGTCCCTGGGGGCCCATTGCATGGGCATGGCAGAGATGTTGGGGGGGGACAAGCTGGAGGGCACAAGCACATTTCGAGCCCATGCTTGCAGCACATCTGCTCACATCCTATTGGCCAAAGCAAGTCACATGACCAAGCCCAAAGGAAAGGGATGGGATCGTAGAATCTGCCTTTGCAGACGACTGCGTGGCTTCCATGACAAAAGATACTGGTTAAGGAAGACTTCCAACCACATTCTATGAGGCCAGCATAATTCTAATTCCAAAACCAGAAAAAGACACTACGAAGAAAGAAAACTACAGGCCAATATCCCTGATGAACATAGACGCCAAAATCCTGAACAAAATACTAGCAAATCGGATCCAGAAATACATCAAAAAAATTATTCACCACGACCAAGTGGGATTCATTCCAGGGATGCAAGGCTGGTACAATATTCGCAAATCAATAAACGTGATACACCACATAAACAAAATGAAGAATAAAAACCACATGATCATATCAATAGATGCTGAAAAAGCATTCGACAAAATCCAGCATCCATTTCTGATAAAAACACTCAGCAATGTAGGAATAGAGGGATCATATCTCAACATAATAAAGGCCATATATGAAAGACCTACAGCCAACATCATACTCAATGGACAGAAACTAAAAACATTTCCATTAAGAACAGGAACAAGACAGGGATGTCCACTTTCGCCACTCTTATTTAACATTGTACTGGAAGTCTTAGCCACAGCAATCAGACGTGAAGAAAAAATAAAAGGGATCCAAATTGGAAAGGAGGAAGTGAAACTGTCATTATTTGCAGATGACATGATATTATACATAGAAAACCCTAAAGAATCCATCAAAAATCTATTAGACTTAATAAATGAATTTGGCAAAGTAGCAGGATACAAAATTAACGTCAAGAAATCGACGGCATTCTTGTACATCAATGATGAGCTCACAGAAAGAGAAACGGAAAAAACAATCCCATTTACCATCGCTCCAAAAAAATTACGATACCTAGGAATAAACTTAACCAAAGAAGTAAAGGACCTATTTGCAGAAAACTACAGGTCATTGAAAAAAGAAATAGAGGAAGATATAAAAAAGTGGAAGCACATACCCTGTTCATGGATTGGAAGAATTAACATAATTAAAATGTCCATACTACCCAAAGCAATCTATAGATTCAATGCAATCCCCATCAAAATACCAACGACATATTTCATAGAACTAGAACAAATACTTCAAAAGTTCATATGGAACCAAAAAAGACCCTGAATAGCCACAGCAATCTTGAAAAAGAAGAACAAAGTTGGAGGGATCACAATACCAGATATCAGGTTATACTACAAAGCGACTGTAACCAAAACAGCCTGGTACTGGCACAAGAACAGGCATATAGACCAGTGGAACAGAACTGAAAGCCCAGAAATGGACCCAAGGCAATACGCTCAATTAATATTTGACAAAGGTGGCAAGAGCATACAGTGGAGTAAAGACAGCCTCTTTAATAAATGGTGTTGGGAAAATTGGACAGCTACATGCAAAAAAATGAAACTAGACCATCAACTTACACCATACACAAAAATAAACTCAAAATGGATAAAAGACTTAAGTGTGACCCGTGAATCCATAAAAATTCTAGAAGAAAATGTAGGCAACAAAATTTCGGACATCATACGGAGCAGAATTTTCACTGATACATCACCTAAGGCAACAGAAATAAAGGAGAAAATGAACACATGGGACTACATCAAACTAAAAAGCTTCTGCACAGCAAAGGAAACAATCATCAAAATGGAAAGGCAACCCACTGTATGGGAGAACATCATTGCCAATGATGTATCAGATAAGGGGTTAATTTCCAATATATACAGAGTGCTCATACAACTCCACAAAAGGAAGACAAAGAACCCAATTAAAAAATGGGCAGAGGAGCTGAATAGACACCTTTCCAAACAGGACATACAAATGGCCAAGAGACATATGAAGAAATGCTCAACATCACTAATCATCAGAGAGATGCAAATTAAAACAACAATGAGGTATCACCTCACACCTGTCAGAATGGCCGCCATCAACAAATCATCAAACAAGTGTTGGCGAGGGTGTGGAGAAAAGGGGACTCTAATACACTGCTGGTGGGAATGCAGACTGGTGCAGCCGCTATGGAAAACAATATGGTGCTACCTCAAAAAATTAAATATTGAACTTCCATTTGACCCAGTGATCCCACTGCTGGGAATATACCCTAGGAAGCCTGAAACACCAAGCAGGAAGAATATATGTACCCCCATGTTCATAGCAGCACTATTTACAATAGCTAAGATCTGGAAACAGCCCAAGTGTCCACCAGTAGACGAATGGATCAAAAAGCTGTGGTACATATACACAATGGAATACTATGCAGCGGTAAGAAAGAAAGATCTCTTATCCTTTGAGACGACATGGAGGGACCTGGAAAGTATTATCCTAAGTGAAAGAAGCCAAGCAGAGAAGGACAAATACCACATGATCTCACTTATATACGGAATATAATGAACATAACAGTCTGAGGAATACAGTAGACCCAGACACATGGAAGTGGGGCACAGACTGACATCCCTCAGAAGAGGGGATGGGGGGTCGGGGGGTGGGAAGGGATAAACCACAGAACTTATATGCATGTATGCATGACCAATGGACATGGACAACTAAGCCGGGGACAGGGTAGAGGGAGGGTGGGGTGGGGGGGTGCCAATGGGGTAAAAAGGTAAAATATCTGTAACAAAAAAATAAATAAATAAAAATTTCAAAAAAAAAAAATAAAAAAAAAAAAAATAAAAAAAAAAAAAAAAAAAAAAGATACTGGTTAGAGGGAGGGGTGAAAAATTGGGGCCGATAATTCCACCTATGGCAAACATTAATACCTGAGTATGAATTAGGTGACTTAGACCAGGGAGAGTAGAGTAGTGTGATGAGAAGACCTGGCAGACAAGACTCATGCAAATCCATGAGGGCAGGTGAGAAGACTAGACAAAGCCCGGTTATTCTCTGGAAGGAGCAGCCATTTGGACACCTGGGAGACAATGTCAGGGAACTGGGTACCCAAGAGCAGTGGTTCTCAAAGTTTAGCAGGTATTAAAACTCCCCAGAGGGCTGGTTAACACAGATTGACTGGCCCTGCCTCTAGAATTTCTGCAGTAGGTCTGGGATGGAGTCCGAGAATTTGTACTTTCAACAAAGTTCTAGTAAGGCAGATGCCATGCACATAGGAACTAGATGGTGAGAACCACTTCTCAAGGGAAACATGAGCTCATGTTCATCAGTGACAATCCAGTCTGAGCCTGGTCCAGCTTTCTTCCCTCTGATTTCTTGCTAATCCTATTCCAACACCGTTTGTCCCTCAATCCCCTCTGTCTTCTCGATTCTGCAACTGTTCTCTTCCCAGGGGCTCCTCTCCCCTTCCTCCTCCGTAGCCCCTTGTCTTGTGTTCTCCTTTCTCCTAGAAGATGACAGAACCCAGGCTATAGCTGGAGTCTGCCCGACAGACACGCCAGTCGTAACCAGGCAGCTGAGTCCTCACCTCTGGGTGGAAACACTCCCTGTTGTGAACAGAGATCACCAGTCGATGTGAAGATGATGTCCTGGGAAGTGGATGGGTCCCTTGGCTCTATTAATGATGGTTCATTATTATTGTTATCTGCATGTGTTACACCTTTGTACTTCCACTTCCAAAATGTGGTGCCTGGTGGCAGCCATCACAAAGCACCGCTTTAGTGACTTGTGAGGGATGAAGACGGTCCCCATGGGGGACATAACAAGTGTGTTGTGAAGCTTACCCAGGAGTTTGGGAAGTGGTTGGACTTGAAACTCATGCTCAGAATTCAGCCTAGTGCTGGTGTTGTCCAGCATCATCACATACCTCCCAGTGAGCCCAGTTCAACTAGTGAACTGGATTGCTGGGGAGACCAAGACTGTGTGTGCCCTGGCACGCCCTTAAGCTCCTGCCCGAGCAAGTCAGTGATCTGAAACTGTTTATAGCTGTTGACAGAGAGAGACAGAAAGAAGAGGTGGTGGCTACTACACCAGCGCCCATCAGTGATCCTTTCTTGCTAAGCTCCCTTTATGTCTGGGACCCCCGTGTGCACAACACAATGTTTTCTTCCTTCCTTTTCTCCCAGGCCCCAGGGTCTCAATTTGCTCTGTTCTCATCTCAGTATATACACTGTCCCTTGGACTCTCTCCCCCAGGTCCAGCAGGGAGGAGAGCAAGTCTCCTGACCCTCTTTTTCCTGTTGCTCCAGAGACAAGTCCACAGGGGCCTTGTGCTTAATTTAATGCAAACTTCCAGGGGCATCAGTCATACTGGCCATTGGTTAACAAAGTATGTCTTTGTGCTCGGCTGGTGTGGCTCAGTGGTTGAGCGTGGACCCCGCACCAAGAGGTCACCGGTTCGATTCCCGGTCAGGGCACATGCCTGGGTTGTGGGCCCGATCTCCAGTGGGGGGCATGCAGCAGGCAGCCGATCAGTGTTCTCTCTCATCCATGTTTCTATCTCTCTCTCCTTCACCCTTCCTCTCTGTCTAAAAGCAATAAAGAAAAAAATTATAAAGACAAAACAAAAACAAAGTTTGTCTTTGACATCGTAGATGAAAGCATTGTGTTCTTCATTTTCTTGATTGCAGTGTCTATAAATCCTAATTGCTTCCGACTTGGCCTAGTGCAGGCATCTTTAGTGATGTCTGTCTTTCTGTATGAATGAATGAATAACTAATCTCCTCTGAATTAAATTCACTACATCTTTAGTGGCTTAAAACAACATGAATATTAATTACCTGACAGTGTCTATAGGTTTGGAGTCTGGGCACAGCTCAGCTGAGTCCCCTGCTCACAGTCTTCCCGCCAACAATCCAGGTGTTAGCCAGGATGTGGTCTCATCAAAGATTTGACAGTGGGAAAAACCACTCTGAGCTCCCTTGGAGTATGGGCAGAATCCATTTGCTGTGGTTGTAGGACTGAGGTCCCTGTTTGTCTGTCTCTGCTTGTCATCTGGGAGTCATTCTCAGCTTCTAGAGGCCACCTGCAGGTCCTTGCCACATGACCCTCACACAGCATGGCAGCCAGCAATGGAGAGAGTGTCTCTGTCGCTCCAGTCTGCTGACATGGAGTCTTTGTAATGCACTGCCACCACCTTTGCCGTATTCATTCAGTTAGAAGCAAGTCACAGGTCCTGGCACACTACAAAGGCCTGACTAGCGGGAGGGTCTGTCTGTCTTCTCTTTCCAACCTGAAGTGTAGTGCAGGAAGAATGGTACCTCAGGCCCACACATCACTTGGCTTTCCTGAGAACTTCCGGCTCGATGTCACTAGTTCTGGAGAACTGTTCCTCCGTTCAGAAATGATACCACAGGACATTTCCACAATAGCCCTGCTGCTGGGAACTAGAGTGCCAGACTGTCAGGCATTGGGTGGGTGTCATCGCCACTGCATATTTTGTTGTCATCACCGGAAATGATTAGTTCATCTAACAGATACCGATTAGACACCTATCAAGTACTAGGCACTGTTTCAGTCACTGGGAAGACCATTGTGAACTGGCAAAGTCCTGTTTTCATGCAGTTTATATTCTAGCTAGGGAAGAGACAGAGAATAACAACTAAGCCAAGAAATGCGTAAGCGGGTGACCCGTGTTCTGAAGGAAACAAAGCATGGATGGAACATGCTAGAGGAGCGCTTTAAGTGGGGCAATCAAGGAAGGAGCTCTGAGGAAGTGGTATTTGAGTTCAGCCTTGAATGATGACAAGGAGCCAGCCATATTAATATTGGGGGGAAAAATTAAGGTAGGAAAACAGCAAGTGCAAAGGCCCTGAGGTTAAAAGGAACTTGGCCTATTAGAGTAATGGAATCAAAGACCATTTACTGGAGCTAAGAGAATGAAGAGAGATGGTGGGAAATAAGGTTGAGGATACTGGCTGATGGCTGATCTCTTGGAATCTCATGGGCCATGACAGAAGTTTGGATTTGATTCTTGTGTGATGGGAAGCCAGTGGAGGGCTTTGGTAGGGCTATTATGTAATGCAGTTTATACTTTATGAGTCTCACTGTGTTTGCCTTATGGGACAGTTTAGGGCAGCAGGAATGGAAGCCAGGAGACCCATCTAGAGTCGACCACAGTTTTCCAGGCAGTGATACTATCTCCCGGGGCAAGTCACAGCAGTAGACTTGCAGAGAAGTGATTGGAATTGGAATCTATTTGGACTTGCCTCATTTACTTCCTAAATATGTGAGTTGAGCACTGTTCATCAGGTAAAGAAATTAGCCCTCAAATCAAAAGGGATCAATTTCATTAGTTTTGTGAATGCTTAAACATTTCTATAGTAAAAAGTTAAAAGGCCAGTACAGATCTTCCCCACACAACACCTTAGGCTGTGGTCTCAAATGCTCCATTTGCCAACCCTCAGCAACACAAGGCCTTGCTCCAAAGGGGAGGTTAGTGACATAATCAGAATTTTGCTGATGGACAAAGTCCACATGCTAAGCCCTTGTGCAAACTGACTTCATCCCTTGGTGCGATTGTGGGGCATCCGTACATGTTGTCTGTGATTCAAGGAGTGAAATAACAATGCACTAAGTTCCCAGGGCAGAGGAAGGGGGCAGGTTTTGTGCTGGAGCTCGAAGCCAATGCTCCTTAACACTGAGGCTCAGTCTAGCATTGTGGCAAAGAGCACAGATTCTGGAGTTAGAGATTCTGGGTCGCACCTCTGTTCTGCTGCTTGACCCTGAACTGGTTACTTAGCTTCCCTCTGCCTCAGTTACCTCATCAAGGAAGTAGGACAACAAGAAAAAGGACCTCATATGTCATTACTAGGATGTAATGAATTAATAGCTGTGAAGCACTGTTAGAGAGTGAAAGTAAATGCTAGAAAGGCGTTTGGTAAACTAAAAATAGGTCAGATCTTTTGATTCTCTTTAAGACCTCACGATATATACAGAACTTATTAAACATGCAAGTTGTTTCTTCTTCCTTTACTTTAAATGCCAGCACAACTATTGTGGAAAATCTATGAAATTTGATGTCAAACAGAGTAGATTTAACCCCCAACCCTGCCATTTACTGGCCACGTGACCTTGGGAAAATCACTTAACCTCCCCAGAAGCATCGTTTTCTTAATGGATGACAGAGAATAATTCGAGTGGCATGGGGTAGTAAACAGTTGATAACAAGCTCTCTGAAGATAAAAAGGTTCTTATTTGCAGTGTGCTCTGATTTCTGTGGTACAAACACTGTGATGGCTGGTTTCCAGCTGTGTGGTACGGCCGAGCGTGGAGGGGGGGAGGACACGCGACCTGCCCTTGGCAGCCAGCGTACTGGCTCCAGCACGCTCACGGGTGAACGCAGTTTCTTTCATTGCCTGATCACATACCATGCAGTTCTAATACTTCACTTACTCTTCGGAGCGGCCCTATGATGAAGATGATATTATTATCCTTATTCTGCAGTAGATGCCATCGGGGCAGAGCCAGGTGATGTGCCCAAGGTCACGCTGTTGGCAGAGATTCAGGTCCCTCTGCTCAGTGCCTGGCCCTGGGAGGCACTCAGGAAAAGACAGACATTGATTGTATTGTTTCTGCAATAAGAGGAGAGATACTTCTTAATATTCAGTCATTTCTCTAAGGTTCCATTGGTTCTCATAAAGTTCACCCCCACTTGTCAGACTTCTAAAGGAACTAAACAAATTTCATTTTTTTCCTATTAAAGTGAGGATAAGAGTATAAGGTTCAAAGACTCGCTTTGCTATTTGGGTGAAAGCTGAGGATTCCACTCTGCTGCAGGCTTGGAGGAAGAATTAGGGATGGAAAGAAGATGTGGATGTTTAGTGAGCACTTACTATGGGCTAGGTGCTTCCTATGCATTTAGTCATCCCCAGGGGTAGAAAGAATTGTCCTCACCCTACTCCCCATTGAACAGATACAGACACTAGGGCTCAGAGAAATGCTGTGACTTTCCCGATCTTACATCACTGGTAAGTGGCTATACTGGGATTTGAACCCAGGAGCACGGGCAAAACTTGGTTCTTTTCATGGTGCCATGCAGCTCATGCTTGGGCTCCCCTGTCCTGTGAACTTCAACAAGGCTGCTTTCTGGAACTCAGGTTGGAACTTCGACATAAATGGCCTTGCGGACCGCAGAGCATCTGTGGGCAGCTGGCCCAGCCCTCCTCCCTCTGACCACCATCAGTAAGAGTGGTGGCACAGCGAGTGTCATGACCAGTGGCCTAGAAAAACACAGGGGTCCTGCTGTGGGCCTCTGTTTTCATGGAACTGCTCAGACCATGCCCCTGGGGTTGTTGAGGAAAAATATCAGCCTTTGCTCCATTTCTGATCCCTATCTGCACACATTCCAAAACACAAACAGTCCATTTTAGCTCATGACCAGTGAACTCTGAGACTGCAGAGAACCAGCCCTACTTGTCAGTACTCACGTTCATCTTATTTGCCTTTGGTCCAGGGCCAGTGTCCAGAGAAGTCCCAAGTCTAACTTATCTGCGTGGCCAGAGGGCCTACAGAGAAGAGATTACATGTGAAAGACCTTTGGAAACACTGACAAAATAGTACTACTGTGGTAATTGAGGTTTCCTGACCCAACACGTTAAATGGGGAGGGTAGTCTTTTTTGCTGCTTAAGAGGGATAGCAAGTGGGTGTATTTTTCAAGCAGTATAAAGAGCTCTAGAATATTGAAATGGAAAGGGTCTTTATTTCACTTGTTCATTCATCAAATATTTGAGTATCTTCCATGTTTCAGAAATTGTTCTATATTCACATTAGGAGATGAATTTGGCATGTGTCTCATTAACATGAAGCTCATGGTCTAGTTGGGAAGGCGGCTTTGTAAAACCATCCTATAAATACATCTAAAGTTGCAACTGTGAAAAATATTATGAAAGGGAGGTAGATGATCTAATAGAAAACTTCAGGGACCAGACCCAAACTATGGGGGTCCTGGAGGCTTCCCCAAGGAAGGGACATCTGAGTAGTGAGATCATGTAGGGGAATCATGGTGGGTGGTGGAGAAAGAACCCCAGGGAGAAGGAACAGCAGATATAAGACTTGAAGGTGGAAGATGACACACTTGTTTAAGAGTGGAAAGAAGGCCTGGCTGGTGTGGCTCAGTGGTTGAGCGTCAACCCATGCACCAAGAAGTCACCGATTCAATTCCCAGTCAGGGCACATGCCCAGGTTGTGGCCCTGATCCCCAAAAAGGGGTATGCAGGAGGTGGCCAATCGATGTTTCTATCTCTCCCTCTCTCTTTCATATCAATAAAGAAAATTTTTTTTAAAAAGAGTGGAAAGAAGGTCAGGGTGTCTGGATTATTGAGACTAACGGAGAGGGTAGGGTAAAGTTGAGACTGGGAGGTGGGCAGGAGCCAGGTCATGGGGGACCTGTTGCCAAGTTAAGGGCATTGCTCAGTCTCCTGAGAACAATGGGGAGGCCTTGAAGATTTCCAAGCACCTGGGTAACGTGATGGATGCTGTCCTCGGAGCATGTGTGGAGGATAGCATGGAGGGAGGAAAAGCTGGTGGAGTGTGGGGTTGGGGAGTTCACATATATTATTTCAGCAATTAAAGGGAGAGATGACTGTGGCCTGACCTGAGAAGGTGTTATTCCAGCTGAAGAGAGAAATGGGGGCATTCCAGTCCAGGGAGATTTAGGAAGTACACAGACAGGACTTGGGATTTTTTGGGGGGTGGGGAGGGAGAAGAGGCACTATAGATAAATTCCAGATTTATGGCTTACATGGATAGATGGATGTTAATCTCATTCCTTTTAAAAAATAGACCACTTTATGGAGTTCATCAGTTTAAGCTCAGTTATGCTGAAGTAACAAATGACCCCCAAATCACAGTCAAAGCAAAGGCTTATTTTTTGCTGTGCTATTTGACCATGGGGTCAGCTGCATTTCTGTTCCATGTCGTCTTTATTCTGGGACAGAGGGCAGGAGGAAAAGAGACACGCTGGTTCTGGAAGCTTTGGAAATGACACACATCACTTCTTTTTTTTTAAAATCCTCACCTGAGGATATGTTTATTGATTTTAGAGAGGGGGAGGGAGGGGTGATGGGGAGGGGGGAGAGAGAGAGAAAGAAAGAGAAAAAAACGTCGATCATTTGCCCTGACCCGGGATGAACCCACAATGAACCCGTAACCTAGGAGTATGCCCTGACTGGAAATCGAACCCACAACATTTTGGTATATGGGACAATGCTCTAACCCATTGACCTACACCAGCCATGGTGATACACATCACTTCTTGTTCTTCATAGGTCAAAGCAAATCATGTAGCATATAATCCTCCTGCAGGGAGGGATACCCCAGGGTGGAGACAAGTATTTTAAACAATAAAAACATCTGTGGAAGGGAAATTTGAATTCCAACCTCACCATCTGTAAAATATGAATGATAAGTGTTCACTTCATAGGATTATTATAATGTTTGAATGAGTTAATGTATGGAAAGTGCTTACAGCATGCACACATATATCCTGTGGCTCAGAAAGGAAAAGGAGTTTGTCCAATGATTTCTATTCATATATGCCCCCATTCCACCTAACTCTCAGGTGTGTGATAAAAATAAAATTATATCCGACAAACATTTCTTGGCACATTTATACTCTGCCAGGCACTGTGTTGAGCTGAGATTTAGGTAGAAAGGCTTCCCCTTGAAGGACTTTATGGTATAATGGGGCCAAGGAATGTGCCAACAAGTATGAAACCCAGGGGTCATGTAACAGTGCTAAGTCAGAGTGGTCAGCTCCGGACTTCCATATTTTCCCTTTGGATGGAAGTATGCCTGAAATCCCCATGGTTTCTAAGAAGTAGTGATTCTCGACCTGGGTCTTGAGCCGTCAATGTTCATTGGATAGGCAGTGTGGGGGGCATTCCAGGAAGAGTGAAAGCATGTGCATTTGTGGAGTCAGGACTGCCTGATGCATTTGTAAACTCTACGCAGTGAGCTAAGCATTAGCACCCACCTCTCCCAACCAGGGACTCCCTGGGAATGCTGGGTCACCAGGGTATGCCTAATGACCTGGTTTCACTGAAACCTGTCGGCTAGTTCCCTGGCTCTTATTTTGTCCAGTGGATATTTGAGCTGACAGTGAGGTGAAGAGAAAGAGTTAACTTTTGGAGAATATTTTTTGCATAAAGAGGGGAGACACGCGCTTGACAGTTATAGGGAAAGGTACTCTGAGAAAATATATTTTTAAAGGAATTATTAAAGGATTTGGCCAAACGATACATAATCTAATGTCCTTCTTCAGTTTCCTCTCCACAGACCTTCAGTAAAATTCTACTTCACTGTCCGAATGTAATAGGGAGTGTATCTGAGTATCTATGTATTTGTGTTTATGTGTGTGTCAGCATGTGTGTGTCTGGCAGGAGGTGATATGTTGACCTTGACTATTCAACATGCAGTGGTGGGCTGGCCATGAAGTCCAGGTACTTCTGAGTTCCGGAGAAGCAGCTTGGCATTGTTTACAAGTAAAAGGTAGGCAGTGTTAGGACATGGAAATTTACAAGCTGGCTGGGCCATTGTGAAAATGGCCTTGAACATAAAGCTACAAACTTGGACTTGAGCACTCAAAGTTACGAACTGTTTACAAGTACACAGGATTAATGTCATATGAAGGACTAGAGTCTCTTGGTCAAGATGGCTAAGGTGTCCTCACATGCCCTCCAGAGAGCCTGCCAACTCTAGTGTGATTGAGGAGGGAGAGAAAAGGGGAGAATTCCATTCTGTTTCAAGATAAACAGTATTGCTTTAAAAAGAACCCAAAACCTGCCATATCTCACTGTGGCGTTGCTATGGAAAGAGCTATTTTCATCAGATGTGAGAGCAGGAAGCCACATAAAACAGAGAGAAATGGCCAGAAATGTAGGCCTGAAATATCCCTGGACTGCCCTAACTTAGTAGCATTTTTAGAGAGAGCAGTTTCTTCATGTTTGTATGATAAGAATGAGAAAAATGAAAGGTCTCAATGACCTATTCCTTCTATTTTCCCATTGAAAAAGAGAACATGCCTAAAATCCAGGGAACGGAAGAGGTATTCCAAATAAATGACAACTTGCTGAGTGAAGACTGGTTCCCTGGGGGGCACATCTGGGACCTCACGCCCATCACCGCCTTCCCCTCCCAACCCCACTACTATCTTTGAACGAAGAAGCAGATCTCATCGCCTTGCTGGTAAATGTATGTGTTGTAGCTATTGGATCAGCTGTGGTTGACTTTTTAAGGGGTATATTATGCCCTGGTGAAGTCTGAAAGACTTGTGGTGAGGACATCCAGATCTTTCCAAGAAAAATATGTTTGGAAAAGAAGCACATTCATAATGTTGGAAAAAAGAGAGCATAGTCAACACTTGGAATGGGATGCTGGGGCCACCTTAGGTGTCTGAGAAAGTGACTGGTGCCTGAGTGAGTGGTGAAGTTCTGGGCTGGGGTAGGAATTTGCAGGCTTGGGACCCTGGAAGCCGAATGTTTCTGTAGAATGCACGAGAAGCCAGGGAAGCAAAGACTATTTTGTTAGCATGTCTGGCTCTTCTGTGGCCCTGTGGTTAGGATCTGAAAGTTGACACAGTTCCTGAGGCTAAAGAAGGGAAACTTTGGCAATTTTAGGCAGCAAAAGGCTAGGACATTGGGTCTTGTGTTTTGGGGGGAACAGACCTCTGCTTGAGAAGCGAATGTGAAGACACATCCATAGAGGGATGAGCGGCTCAGCTACCAACCCAATGTTATTTCCTGCTCGCTCTGGGCAGTTTCTCTTAGTAACCTCTTGATTGCTGACACTGACAAACACGGGTCAGAAGGGCAGAGTGCAGACTAGGCACTTGATTGAAAACAACTCTGCTTGGTGTGGGAACACAGGGCATGGTTATTTTCTCATGGCTGGCAACATTTCTTAAAGTTTTGCTTAAGACATCAGCCATATGGGTTTGTTTCTTTAGACAGCTGCAGGTCAAGGAGAAGGAATACTGAAGCCACTCAAATGTCTGGGTCATGTTAGAGTGGCGTCCAATGTAGTTTGACAAGCATTTATTGAGCACCTACTAGGTTTGAGGCACGAGAATACAAAGAGAAGCAGCATGTTGTCCCTGGAAGAATACATATACCCGCGAGTAGCTGTGATTAATGCTGGAATTCTACACAATGGTGGGAGGTGCTGGATTGGACATTTTCTGTGTAGTCCATCTCATTTAGTCCTCCCAGAAATGATGCTAGTTAATGCCTTTATGATCTCCATTTTTCAGATGAGGAAACTGAGGCCCAGAAAAGCTGCATGTTTTCCTAAGGAGCCACAGCTAGTAAACATTGGAGTGAGGCTTCAGACACGGGCGGACTCTTACCTGTGTTGTTCCTATCACCTTCCTGGGGGAGGTCAGAGAGCAGGAGCACTGGCTGGGGCCGTGGGGGTGGGATTGAGGCTGTCATGGGCTGATGGGGGTGGAGCAAGCTACGGAAGGGAGGTGACAATGGCCTAGGCCCTGAAGAATGAATGGAGTTCATTAGGTTGTCCAGGGGTGGGAGGGTGGGGCAGGATGTGCAGGCCCAGTAGAAGGAACAGCCTGTGCGAGGGTTTGGAGTGAGGAGTCTGCTATGGCCCCTTCTGGACTAAGTGTCAGGGGAAAGGAGCCAGAGATGAGCAGTTCACCTTTCCAACAAATACTTGAGAGCCCGTGCTGCCCTGGTGCTGGTGGAGGCACTGGCCACACACCGCTGATTAAGAATGGACCAGTGCTCTGCCCGAATGGGCCATCCTTGAGCCATAGTGTAAACGAGTCTACGAACATGCCAACATACATACCAGCCGGTTGCCAAAAGTTCACATAGTGCCATGTGAAGCATATTGTATGGTCAGACCTCTCCAAAGAGGTAACATTTGAGCTCTAAAGACCAGGCAAGAGCCAGCCACACACTTCACAGGAAGGGGGGTTCCAGGAGGGGAGGGCAGCAAGGGCAGAGGCCTCATGGTAGGAAAATTGGGCCAGAGAATTCGTCCCACTGAACCTACATCGCAGTGTGTTCTTATGTGTGTCTTGTGACCACCCAAAGGGGCTGGGATGTTTGATGCCTCCCACAGGCTCCTGCAGGAGGGCCCCATCTGGGAAATCCTCCTGAAATTAGTGCATGTATTGTAGGCTCTAAATGACATAAAACCCACTCGTGTGTTCAACCGCACTCCTTTTCCAAATGGACAGGCATCATAGAGTATAACCCCGGCTGTGCAGGTAGAACATGCCTGCTTCTTTGCTCTGCTCCGGCTCTGTCCCCACCCGTTCCCTTCCGAACAAAACAGCTAGTGATTAAATCGCCACCTTTGAACCAAATGGCCCGGATTACATTCCCCCCTTTATTTTCACTGTGGCTGTGAAAAACACAACTTCATCAATGATCTCCCGTGTTCCCTTTGTAAACCTAGGTGAAAGGAGATGTTTGCCGCTGAGATCATTTCAGACCGTCAGATTCCACTCGTTACGTTTCTTTCCCCACCCTCCCACTCCACTCTTGGTGTGGAATGATTCGTGGAAGTGCTTGTGGTTGTGCAGCAGGGAGAGGAGACTCCTGACATGCACAGACCGTCCAGTAGTTTCTCACCTGCCGAAGACCCAGGTGGAAGCTGTGTGGAAACAATGCCAAGTGCCACCGGGGCCAAGTCACATCCTTTCCCAGCCTCTGCCCTCTTCCTCACCCTGTGCCTGCCCTGCCTCCACGTCCCTTTCTGCTCCTCACCTCTGAGAACCCACCCTCCGCCCCCTGCCCTTGGCCTCGTCATGTGACCCATATCTGATGGGCACATACTGGAGCTGACCAGTCAGCCTGTCATGGCCGCAGGGACTGGTCGGGCTGGGCACGTGATCTGAGCTGGGCCCCTGGGCGTCAGATCGGAGCTTGTGCTGGAGGGTTGGGGGAGAGCCTTTCTCTGGGGTGGGTGAGCAGCGAGCGCTCGGCCTGCAGCTGCTGTTGGCGACCTTATGGACAGCAGAGCCCAGAGACAGACAGAGGCAGGTTCCCGGAAATACTGTGAAAACCTGCATCTGGCCAAGTCCTGAGCCAGCACAATCTCAGACTTCTCAGTTCTATGAATCAATAAATACATTTATTCTTAAACTAGTTTTTTTTTTTTTAATTCTTACCTGAGGATGTATTTTTTATTGATTTTAGAGAGAGAGGGAGAGAAAGGAAGAGAGAAAAATATCAATGTGAGAGGGAAACAAACAGTTGCCTCCTGTATGCACCCCAGCGGGATCGAACCCGCAACCTAGGTATGTGTCCTGACCAGAAATCAAACCCGCAACCTCTGATGCACAGGATGATGCTCCGGGCAGTCGAGCCACCTGGCCAGGGCTGAAGCTGGTTTTGAATTGGATTTTGCAGCTCAAAGGACAGTGTTGAATACGTGGCCACAGCCCCGAGGCTGCCCCATCTCTTGTAACCATGCCAACTTGCTTGTTCCTTTTTCTCATTTAAAAAACAGTTAGGGAGCTCCAACTGTATGCCAGGACCATGGTCACTGCAGCAGACTGACCGATGTTCACTTTTCAACCACCCCACTTTTTGTGGCTTGCAGAGCCCCTGTGAGTGTACCTGTGCCCTTCTGTAGGAAGCCAGGGGCAGGCTCTGTCTCCATTGCCCCAGTGGGTCTAGTCTAAGCCATTCCCTTTTTTCTTTTGAAACAAATTCTGGGCTCCTTATAAAGGCATGTGACCAAGTTCTGGCCAGTGAGATGTGAAGGGCTATCTGGGAAGGGGACACTTAGGGAATAACAATAGGGTAGGTAAAGTCCCCTTTCTTCCGATATTGTTTCTGTGTAAGACACCAGGGGCTATAGCAAGACAATGACAGAATAAAAATGTGGGGTTGGGAGGGAATCTGGTACCGGATGACACCACTGAGCTACTGAATTAAGTGGTTCTGGGTCCTGGTGGGTCCACATAGAGTGAGGACACCGTGTTCTTTGGTTTTTCATGGGCTTGGACACTGGGGTGACTGGGCTCCAGGGGACCTGCTTACTGGAGATGACCAGAGTCACTTGAGAATGATAAGAATTGGAAAGTCAGTTTATTAATTTGCATTTGAAATGTAACTCCTGTCTGGACATTCTCTCTCTGTAGACAAACCTTCATGGGACACCAGTGTTAACTAGAGAACAGCTGGGTGAGCTTGGAGCTGCAGCCAGAGTGGGAGACTTAGTTCTTAGCTGAGTAATTGCAGCGGCTCGAATCACCCAGCCCCCATGGACTGAGGCCCCTGTCTCCATCCATCCAGGCAATCTGCACGTCCCCATTCTTGCCTTGCCCTCTCTTTGTGCATGCCAGTCTCTCTGCCCAGAACACTGTTTCCTAGCCAGCCTTATTCTTCTGGCTGACTTTTACTGTTCTTCATATAGCAGTCTAGTGTCACCACCTCCAGGAAGCCTTCCTTGACTGTACTCTCTCCCTCTAGGCTGTATCAGATCCCCTCCCAGATTGCTAGAGTCCTTTGTGTTAAGTGTTTTATTTCTCCTACTGAATTGTAATTGTCTATTGACTTGCTGTCTCTCCCTCAACTGTGAGCTCCTAGGAGGGCAGGGACTGTACCTGTCTTGGTTCCTATTGTATCCCCAGTTCCTAGGGCTTTGCTTGCCATTCTAGGTGATCAGTACATGTTTATTGATTAAAAAATGAATGAATGACTGTGATGATATTTACAGAGCCTCTTCTCTCCCATTGTACTTAGGTGGGTGCTACCAGTGACCTCTCATGTGTGTACGTGTGTGTGTACATATATGTATGTGTGTGTGCATGTGTGTGTCAGTTGCTGAATGAAGTTTGCAGTCCTTTGGTAGTTACTTAAATTCCCTTAGCTGGTTATTTGCAGCTACTTCCAGTGATCTGGGAGTCCTGGCTTGAATTCAAACAGTCCTGTGTCTAAGATTCCTTGTCCTGTCACTTAGTTGTGATCTTGGGAGATTTTCTTAATGCTTGGAAGCTTTGGTTTCACCACCTGCAAACTGGGGCTGATGGCAACACTCTGTTTCATAAGGTTACGGAGAGAATTAGATGGAAAACATGCATGTAAAATGCTTTCCACCGTGCCTGAAATCCACTAAGTGCTCAATGAATGGTCTTAACTATTATCATTCGGAAGCTTTGCGCCAGTCCTTTGGGCTGGGGCCGTTGAGGGGAGTGCTATTCCTAGGACGCGGAGGGCTGACACCCAACCCCTCATCACAGAGGAAGACAGAACCCGGCTTCCGCCTAGCATTTTCAATGATTAAGCTTTTCCAAAAATAGGTGTTTTGTGTGTGTGTGTTTTTTTTTAAACGAAAACACAAAATGTAAGAATGTTTGAATCCAGCCCAAGAATGTATGTTATGTTCTTTAAAAAGGAAACGTCAACAGAGTGTTGGGTGACAACCAGTCTCATGCTGATCTTTCAAACAAAGCATAGCGGGCATTTCATGGAAAATATTTATAAAGAACCTTATCGGAGGGAAGTGAGTTCTAAGTTTCCTTCTAATTCAGAAGACAAGGGATCAGATCATTAGACTTGGTAGCACGATGTTTGAAAGGAGCATTGTGAAGGCTGGAAGGACACAGCCACTCCCTCTGGAGTCCTGTGCGGAGGCCTTAGAGAGGCAACCTGGATGGGTGGGGCCCCGCGGACTGGCATCACAGCTGACTCTCGGGGTACCAACACGGCCCCTCCTTGCACAGGTTGCTGACTCCAAGTCTCATTTTGCCCATCTGTGAAAGGGGCATAATTATAGGTAGTTATCCAACAAGAGAGATAAGGAGTGAGTGCAGAAGACATGGTTGGCGAGTGCCTGGCACACGGTACCCGGCAGGGGATGTGGGCAGTTTCCCCTCCCCCTCCCTCTTCCTCCTCCATGACTACTTCTTTTATTACAACCCCTCCTCTCATTACCATTACTTCTTTCCTTACGACCACTACTTCTACTATGACTTACTGCATTACTAGTACCACTATTTCTTTTACTAATTCTATCACCGCTGTCACCACTTTGCTCATTGCTGTGACTACTATGATTTCTTCTGTTAGTACTACTTCCTTTATCACTGCTTGTCTGTTTCTCCTCTTCTCCCCCTCCTTCTGCTGCTACTGCTCCATCACTGTGGCATCTACTTCACTTCTATTACCACGACTGCTACTGCCACTACTTTTAATATTGCTACTACTGTGTGACTGCACGAGCTCATCATTGATATCAGTCGGATCATTCTGTAAATGGGGACATGCTGGCCGAGAGCTAGGAAAGAACCTGCCCAACAGCAGAAGTTGCTGGGGGTGGTAGTGGCCCCAGAATCAGGTTTCCTAACAGTGCAGGATTCCTTTGTTCCTCCGGGAGGGGCACTTGGACTGTGCGCTACAAGGTAATTCAGGGCCATGCAAACTGAAGATAACTCACTAATTAGAGATGAGACTCAGGAGATGTACTGGCTGTGTGACCTGGTGACTCATTTCACCTTCTGTACCTCACTTTCTCACCTGCATACTGGGGATCAGCAAGGGCCTGTCATGGGCGGTGTGGGGATTTGATGAGTCAGTACAGGTCAGAGTGCTCCTGCTGGGACCAGCCTGCTCCCCGCCCACGGTCCTCACTTCCCATGTCCCGAGCCCCAGCCTCCGTCCACCTCGCATCTCCGGTTCTCCTTCCGCAGAAGGAAGGAACGCTCAGCCATTGCCCGGACAGGTGTCAGACTGGAAAGCCAGATGGTGCAGTTCCCTGACTTGTAGGTACCACTGGCTGACAACTCGAGCCCTCTCTGTCTGTCTGTCTGTCTCTCTTTCCCTCCCCATCTCCTCCCCTGTCTCCTCTCTCACTTGCCTTCCCTCCTAGTCTCTTCTCACCTGCTTTGTCTCCCGTGCTCTGCGGTGTGGCCAGGACTGGGGTGCTGGTTGGGAAGAGCACGTTTACTTTGACTAAGTGCTGTGGTTCTTGATGTGGTGTCATCAGAGGTCAAGAGCACAGATGCTGGACCTGCTTGCATATAAATCCCAGCTCTGACACTTCGCTGCTCTGTGACCTTGGGAAAGTGACTTTACCTCTCTGAGCCTTGGTTTCCACATCTGTTGTAGGGGTTAAGGAATTGAATAGATGTAAAGCTCTTAGTATAGTCTAGCACATTCTAAGTGCTAAGTTACAGACTGCTCCTAGGTGGCCACGGCCTTGGATGGGACAGCTCTGGGACTGCAGGCACATGTTTTTGACTGTTTAGGTGTGATACTCCTTCTGACATGTTTTCCGAGGCAGACTGCAGAGCAGAGAACACGAGCTGGAAGAGAGCTTGCAGACCTTGTCAGCCCCCTTATGTACGGGTGGGATTCTGAGGTCAGGGATGGATATGCCTTGCTTAAGCAAGTCCTTGGGCTGCAATTAGCACTCAGTGCCACTGAAAAACAAAATTTTCAATGTAATTTAATTTAAAATAATTTAAATTTTAATAACCACATGTGGCTAGTGGCTCCTGTATCAGATAGATGTATAGCCTTAGAAAATTGCATCCTCCTACCTTACTGAGAACAGTTCACGCCCTTACCCGACAAGCATCAAAGAAGGCAGGGAAACAGACTTGTTTGAACTCTCTTCCCTTCCCACCCAGGGACCCGTTTTCTGCCCCTCTTCTAGGTCTGTCTTCATATCCTTTGTTTGATTTCAATCCGATTGAAAGTCTTTGTTTGCACATTGTGAAGATTGCTGACTCTCCTTTGCTCATCTCTGCTGCTTGCAAACATCTAATTTTCGTATCTGCAGACTAGTGATCTCTTATGTTTCATTCATAAGGCATTCATCTAAACCTTGCACTTCAGCTGCTCTAATTTCCACAAGGAACTAGCAATTCAGCTTCCCAGGGGGCCACACGTTGGTTCCTCTCATGCCATCCCCATCTCATTGCTGTGATTAACCATCATAATTCTCCCTCTATGTAACCGTCTCTTCCTGCCTGGATGAGCCGGCTGCCTCTCCAGCCGTCCGAAAGGAGGATGCCCGGTGCTCTGCCTGCCGCAGAGGTGATTTTACTGTGTGTGCTGGTAATGATGAGAAGGCGCCAACCTGTTATTAATAATGAGAGAGCTTGGAGCCTTGAGTCTGTGCTTCCGCTTCTGAAGATGTAACTGTAGATAACAGCCAGCCTGCACCCCCAGCCCCACCCGCCAGAATGACATCTAGGTTGGAGCTCTTCTTAGCTAACTTGGATTCAAATCCTTCCTTCCTCCCTGCCTCCCTCCCTCCCTCCCTGCCTCCCTCCCTCCCTCCCTGCCTCCCTCCCTCCCTGCCTCCCTCCCTGCCTCCCTCCCTCCTTCTCCCTTCCTCTCTCTCCTCCACTTCCTCTTCTTCCCTTCCCTCCCACCCTTCTCTCTTCTTTCCTTCCTTCCTTCCTTCTTTCCATTCTCTTCCTTCCTTCCTTTGTTTTTACTATCACTAATTTTCAAAAGGTTACCATGTAATTTAAAATTCTTTTAATTTTCCAATTAGAGTTGACAGTCAATATTAGTTTTAGGCATACAGCATAGTGATTAGACATTTATATAGCTTACAAAATGATCCCCCCACTAAATCTAGTACCCATCTGGCACCAGGCATAGTTGTTATAATATTATTGACTATATTCCCTATGCTGTACTTTAAATCCCTGTGACAATTTTTGCTTCTTAATCCCTTCACCTTTTTCAACCAGCCCCAGATTCTCTGAGAGGGGATTTGGGTACAAATGAGTTATTAAGAAACATATGGTAACGGGAGAAGATTTGACTTTGGGTGGTGGGCACACAATGCGATATACTGATGATGTATCAGAATGGTACACTTGAAACCCGCATAATCTAATTAACAACGTCACCCCAACACATTTCATTAAGACAAAAAAGAAGCGTTCCCAGGAGAGCCTGGTGAGGAAGTAGGTCTGGGGCAGAGGAGGTGCCAAGCAGGGACTCCGGGCCTCAGCCTGATTCCACGGGCGCGCTGGAGTACAAGCTGCACCCGACTTGAAGTGAGAGAGCTGAGTTTTCCTATCCCCTCCCCCAACTCAGGTTCACCCATGGGAGAGGTAAGCTCCTAGCTACTCTCAGCTCTCTGAGCTCACAAGTGGCTCCAGCCGCCCAAGCAACATCCGTTGAAGAAAGTTGCAGATGGAGGCTGTAGAAATAAGCCAGGGCAGGGGAAAAGAGAAGAGACCACAGGGATTCAAGGGAATCTGGGCAGAGCAGACAGTGGACATGTCCTCTGCATACCTCAATTTTTCATTGACAAAATGTCCCCTTTGTTTTCCTTTGGGGCCCATTAGCCAGGATCAGAGTTTTTCAACCTTTGCACTGTTGACATTTGGGGTGGGAGGGTTCTCTGTGTCGGGTTGTCTTCTGCATCATAGGGTACTCAGCAGCGTCCCTAGGTGTAACAACTCACTGATGCCTAAAAAATCTCGGGACAGTGCCAAATGTCTCCTGGGGGCAAAACTGTCTCCCACTGTGAACCACTGGTCAGATGATCTGCTGTCCTGTGGCTGGAGGATGGGCATTTGACCCAGGTTGCAATCATCAGACTCTCCTTCCCAGGAATTTCACTCTTGCTGAGTGAAGCAAGGGCATGCATGGTTGGGGGTGATTAATCAAGAATACTATGTCCTAAAGAGACTGAGCCTTGTTTTTTCTCCTCTGATTAGGAGTTTTTCTCTGATTCTGAGTCACCCATATCCTTCAACAAATTCTTTCTCTGCTTAATTGAATCCAAAACAGTTTCTGTTGATGAAAGACTCTTAATGAATACAGTGATTAATCTGTTACATTTTCTGACTTGGTAACTCTAATCCAAGAACTCAGAAGTATCTAGACAGAATGGAATGGAGAACTCTGCTTGGCCTTGATCACTTCTGGTTTCTAACCCCCCACTTTTGCCCTCTTTCCCACCTTCACATACATTCATTTGACAGTTGTCTGTCCCTCTGGGGCAATGGTTCTCAACCTGTGGGTCGCAACCCCTTTGGTGGTCGAATGACCCATTCACAGGGGTCGCCTAAGACATCACAGTAGCAAAATTACAGTTATGAAGTAGCAACGAAAATAATTTTATGGTTGGGGGTCACCACAACATGAGGAACTGTATTAAAGGGTCATGGCATTAGGAAGGTTGAGAACCACTGCTCTAGGGTATGTTGGATTAGTTAACTAAAATAGAGAGCAAGCCCTGTGAAAGAATGCCTCTTGCTTTTCTACTTCACTAAGCATTGGCTACTGAAAAATTCTTGCTTCAGAAGACATCATCTTATTAGGGGACGTCTAGCTGGATTTGTTCCACAAATTTATCTTTCCCATGTCTCAGATACAGTTCTTTCTCTCCAAAAAAGGAATTGTTAATTTATTTGGACTTGGAGACTACCCATTCTGTTTTCCTGGAAAGCTATCTAAGACTCTGGAATTGTTCCACTCCTAGAGATGTGTGGTGTAGACTGTCCTCTGCCCTTGAGGACGGCTCTATCAGGGATGGTGTGTGTGGCTGACCCTGTGAGCCCTCCAAGTCCTTTCCCAACGCTCCTCCTGTGCCATCTTCTTTGGCTCTAGCGTGGAGCCTTCTGAGTCTGCATGGGTGGCTCTACTGCAGAATATTAGGGGGCAGCATTGATGGCAGATTGGCAGTGTTCAGAAGAACCTCCCCAAACGTACTTAAATCCTCAGGAGACTTTTTAACCATTTGATGATTTTTTTGGGGGAATTACCATGAAGAAAACTCTTTTCTTTCTTAAGTATTTGTTAAGACTTACTAGTCCTGATACTAAGAATTATGTATTTTTTTTTTTTATTTTTTTCCTCCTCACTGCCAGGGAGCTTGCAGCAAAATGTGGCACTACTCATAGATTCTATGTTATCTATCCTACCATGCCTCATATTTCCTCTCTTGCCTTTTCCTTTGACTGGATTCACTCTTCCTGTATTTATTTTATTAAAATTCAGGATGTCCTTCGTTGTAGGCTTCTATAAAACCCCTTTGAAAAGGGAGTAGGGTATGAAAAATAAACTCTGTAGGTGTAGGACGTCTTGACTTTTGAGAAGAGATAACGTTCTAAGGGGGTGTTTCCATGCCCTTAACATCCCAGACATAAAATGACATCATAGGCATGTGTCTATGTTTGCATGTGCATGTTGGGTGTTGGCGTGGACTGACTGTCCTCTAAGTCCTTCCTAATACTGTGAGTTTCCTCGAGACCTTGGAATGGCCACCGGAGCTCTCTAGGCTTCAGTTTCTTCTTGGAATGTTTTTGACTGGAATTAGACCAAGCCCTTGTCTGTTACGAACTTCTGTAGCACTGACATTGCCTTAGAATTTAATTAATCCTCAAGATGGTATGGCCTATCAAGAGAGTGAAAAGTCATCCCAGGGAATGGGATAAAACATTTAATAATCTCGCATCTGATAAGGGTCTAAGTATCAAGAATATATAAATAACACTTACAACTCAACAACGAAAAAGACAAAAAACCTAATTAAAATGCCGGCAAAGGACTTGCACAGACATTTCTCCAAAGAAGATGAAATGGCCCACCAGCACAGGAAATGATACTTAATATCAAATGTCATTAGGAAAATACTAAATCGAAACCACAATAAGATAACAGTTCACACCCAGTAGGTTGACCATAACAACAACAAAAACAACAAAGGAAGATAACAAGTGAGGATGTGAAGGAGTGGAAACACTTACACATTGCTGGCTGGAACTGTAAAGTGGTGCATCCCTGTGAAAAACAATTTGGCAGTCTCTCAGCAAGTTAAACAGAATTATCATATGACCCAGCAATTTCATTCCTGCATATATACCTAAATGAATTGATAATGGTGTGCAAACAGAGCTTGTACAGCCGTGCCTCAGAGATATTACAGGTTTGGTTCCAGACTACCACAATAAAGCAAATGTAGCAATAAAGCATGACATATGCCCCGGGAACCAAAAAATGCATGACGCATTTATTGCTATACTATACTGTAGTCTAGTGTATATAACTAGCACTGTGTCTAAAAAAACAATGTATATACTTAATTAAAAAAATACTTTATTGCTGAAAAATGCTAACCATTATCTGAGACTTCACCGAGTTGTAATCTTTTAGCTGGTGGAGGGTCTTGCCTCGATGCTGCTGGCTGCGGGCTGATTAGGGTGGTGGTTGCTGAAGGTTGGGGTCGCTGTGGCAATGTCTTAAAATAAGACAACAATAAAGTTTGCTGCATCAGTGAACTCTTCCTTTCATGGACACTGCGTAAGCATGCAATGCTGTTTGACAGCATTTTACGGATAGTACAGCTTCTTCCAAATTTGAGTCAATGCTCTCAAACCCCGCCACTGCTTTATCAACTCACTTAATGTAATATTCTAAATCCTTTATTGTCATGTCAACAATCTTCACAGCATCTTCACCAGGACTAGATGGAATCTCAAAAAAACCACTGTCTTTGCACATCCATAAGAAGCAACTCCTCATTCACTCAAGTTTGATCATGAGATTGCGGCAATTCAGTCACATCCTCAGGCTCCACTTCTCTCTCTTTCTCTTTCTCTTGCTATTTCCACCACATCTGCCGTTACTTCTGTTTGTTGTTGTTGTTAATTCTCACCTGAGGACATTTTTTTCTACTAATTTTTAGAGGGAGTGGAAGGAACAGAGGGAGGGGGGCAGAGAGAGAGAGAGAGAGAGAGAGAGAGAGAGAGAGAGAAAGGAAGAAAGAAAGAAAGAACCAATGTGGGACACATCAATTGGTTGCTTCCCGCATGCTCTCTGACCAGGGCCAGGGATCAAATCTGAAACCCAGGTCATGCCCTTGACCGGGAATCGAACATGCAACCCTTTGGTGTGCAGGCCGATGCTCTAACCACTTAACCACCCTGGCCAGGGCTGCATTACTACTTCCACTGAAGTCTTAAAATTCTCAAAGTCATCCATGAGGGTTGGGATCAAATTCTTCCAAACTTCTGCTAATATTGTTCTTTGGACCTCTTCCCATGAATCACAATGTTCTTATGGCATCTAGAATGGTGAATCCTTTCCAGAAAGTTAATCTGTTCAGTGCAGGATTGACACAAACCTTCAGCTTGTTTTTAAAAAAGGAAAGCAATATCTGTGAAATGCATTAAGCAAAGAACAATAAAGGGAGGTTTGCCTGTACATGAGTATTCATAGCAGTACTATTCACACTAGCCAAAATGTGGAAACAGCCTAAATATCCATCAACCTACGAATGCATAAACAAAATGTCCATCCATGCAACTGGGCATTATTAAACCATAAAAAGGAATGATGTAGGGATACTTGCTGCAACATGGATGAACCTTGAACACATTCAGCTAAGTAAAAGCAGCCAGACACAAAGAGATAAGTAGTGTATGATTCCACTATGTGAAATGTCCAGGACAGGCAAATCCATAGAGAGAGAAAAAGGATGAGTGGTCACCAGGGATTCAGGGGAGGTGGGAATGGGAAGTGGCTTTTGGGACCTCCAGACCGTAGTGATAGCAGCACAGCACTGTGAGAGCACACACACCCACTGAATTGTATACTTCAAAATGATAGATTTTTATGTGTAATTCCCCCCGCCACACACACACACACTCAAAACATCCATGGTGACCACTTTTCTAGATTAAAAGAGATTTAAAAGACAACAACCAGAAAAAGAAAAAGCATGGCTATTTTTGCTTCAGTAGGATTTGTATTGATTTGTTATACATAAGTATATATTTAAAAATAAAGAATAATCTGTTTCACTCTACTGCTACTCAGTGTAACCTACAGACGAACAGCGTCTACATCACCTGGGAGCTTGTTAGAAATATAAGCTCTTGGGTCCCTCCCAGACCTACTGTGCCAGACTCTCTGGAGGTGGGTCAGGAATATCTGCTTCTCAAGCTCTCCAGGTTCATACACATACAGGGGTGAGGAGCACTGTCTTACAGTTCATTAGGCCAGAGGTTCTCAACCTCTATGTGGGTAAGAATCAGCTGGAGGTCTCATCTCGCATGTTGGTTCCCCAGTCTAGAGATGAGGACTCCTTAGATGTGGGTGATGTTCAGGGACTGCATTTCTGAGAGGCATCCAGGAGATTCCATTGCAGGTGCTCTAAGAATCCCTTTCAGAAATGCAAAAATAACGGAAGGAGAATTGGTTTTCAAACTTTATTGGGCATGAATACCACTTGGGAAGTTTGCTAAAAATGAAAGTTTCCGGGCTCCACTCCCAGATGTTCTGATTCAATCAGATGAGGACAGGGCCTGGGAACCTGCATTTAAAATAATTACTTCAGTTAATTCTGATGGGGGGGGGGCGTACGAGACCACATTTTGAGAAACATTGTTGCAGAGAGCAAGCTCTCTGAGGGTACAGGACAGCTTTCTACTCCTGCTAGACTACAGCTATGGCCTCAACCTAATAAATGGCATGAACTGGGATGGTTGACAAGTCAGTAACTTCTGACTCCACAGTTGGCCCTTTGCATCTGTGGATTCAAGCAACAGTGGATGCAAGTACGAGGTTGGAAATCCGCCGTTCCGAAAGTGCATTTGCGAATGCAGAAATACTGTTTTCCACCCTGGCTGGTTGAATCTGCGGGTGCGAAACGTTTGAACCCAAAACCTGCAGCTGCGAAGGGCCGACTGTACTTACTGAGAAAAGTCTGCATAGAAGCGGGCCCGTGCAGTTCAAACCGCGATGTTCAAGGGTCCGCGGTACAGCGCATGCCGAGGTGCCCCAGCGTCAGCCCCGCTGCACTGGGAGATGGTCCTCAGCTTGGGAAGCCAGCCACACGGTTCCCAAGTTCAACATTTCCTCGTGGAGCTCTGCCAGCGCGGCCTCGGCGTGACTGACTGTTTGCTTTGCGTCTCTGGTATGTGCCTGGTGTAATATTTACCAACTGGTCGGCTCTGTGGACACAGCGGGCCGTGAGACTGTCTGTGTTTGCCCCACTCCGCTTCCCGGCGGGGCCCGTTTCCATGGCGACGGCCTTTCCTGTCAGCAGCCTCCAAGGGAGGTTTCAAAGAACACACTGTTGGGTACGGCTGTCCCGAGCCTAATGGGGCCGGATTTTTCTCTTGGATCCTTAACAAGGAAACAGGAGCAAGTCCTTCACCGAAGCATTCATTCTCACTGGCTTTTCCTGTGCCCTGGAAACCTTTCGGCTCTGTGTTCCCCATCAGCCAGGGAGGTTTGGTGATATGACTTGCTGAGGAGTAGGAATTTCCCTCCGAAGGCCTATGACTGGATTGGGCATCGTTTTGCCCTGCGATAATCTGAATATTTCCTCCTCCCCTAGATAGCTCCCTCAAATTTCCCATCTCTGCTTGGTTTGGTCCTGACCATTTCAGATTTGGGGAATCATAACAGCTCCCCAAGTGCTCTCCCACATCACAGCTTCACCCTGCCCATCCAGCGCCTCCTGGGGGGCTTCCACACCCGCAGCCCATCCAGCAGCTCCTCTGCTGCAAACTTCTGACGCGCCCAGGTCCCTTTGCACGGCACTGGGTGCCGTCACCCTCAAGGAGCGCAGCCCTGGCCGGTGGAGACATAACGCCAGCCACAAATGCCATCTTGAATTTAGAGAACCTTAAAATAGTAAAATGAAGCAGGTGAAATTAATGTTAGTAAAATAGTTTATTTAGCTCAATGTATCCCAAATATTATCTTTAACGGGCAAATGATATAAACATATCAGTGAGGCATTTTACTTTGTTCCTACCGAGTCTTCAAAATCTGCTGTGTGTTTTAGGCTTGTAGCAAATCTCCTTTCCAAATTGTGTTGTCCCTCGACTTTTGCTATTTGAAGGGCAAAGTCTGAACCTAGCTGAGCTTCTAGGCCTCTGAGTGGGCTGTTTCTGTCTGTCCATCTGCATTCGCATCCATTTCCTGTGTCAGACAACACCGACACTCAGATGGACATTATCTCACATCAGACAACACTGAGAAACTAAATGAGTTGATTAAAAACACACACTATAATACCTCCCTCATCCCTCCTCTCCCCAGTGAAGTGCAACATTTACAACATATGTCAAAAATTTAAAAAAAAGTTCTGTTTGGGGTAATCCTGGCAACCCTTTCCGCTACTGGCCGTTATAATGAGCTGTTGTGAAACCAGGGAGAGATATTGCATGAGAATATGTTAATGAATTAAGGAATTGCTCTGGTCTGCTCTTTGAGCCTGTTCCCCGTGACTCACTGTCCTGATGAGGGCACATCACATCCCTGGGATGTATGTCTTGGTGTAGGTGAAGAAACCTACATGCAAAGTTGGAGACCTGGGTTCAATCCTAGTTCAGCTACTTCCTAGCTGTGTGAACTTGAGTAGGTGAGAACCTCTCTCAGGCCCTCAGTGTTCTCATCTGTAAAATGGGATACTAGTGGTACTGCCCCTCTGGGATGTTCTGAGCTTTTACTGAGATACTATGACACCAGGACACCAGACTTGTGGCATCTCCTTTGGTGACAGTTATGAAAACCAGTCCTCCTTGACCTAGAGTAGTCTGGGTGTAACATTCTTTAGCTTTAAGACTGTTCCTGGGCTCTGAGACCAGGAATTCTTTAGGATCCGATTCCCTGGCTTCCTTCTCCCTGTTTTCAGCGGGTTTTGTGTTTGATGCCATCTAGTGGTCGGATGAGGTAGTTGTCAAAGCAGAGTGTAAAACCTCACATTTATTCTTCCCTCCCTGTTCTAGGTCCCCCATCCATTCCTGAAAAGCTGGCCCCTCCTGTCTGCCACTTTCATGTCTCTGTTCCTCCATCTCTCTGGTTTCAGGCAGCATCCATCTTCCAACATTCCTCCGCACTCAAACCTCTGTGGTCCCTGAGGGCCCATGCCCTCTCCTCCAGACGGGCACTGCTGGAACTGGGGTTCCGTGCTGGTGACTGAGAGTGTCCCCTCGGCCTGGAGCCCATGGTCTTTTTCTCTGCCTGGCAAAGTCATTCTTCATATATCACCACCCACCTTGAATCTTCCCTGCTCTGCCCAGATCAAGCCAAGCACTTGCTCCTCTGGGGTTTCAAGACATTCATTATTTCCCTTTATTTTAACTCTTTAAAAAAATATTTTCATTTAATCAATACTATTTACTGCAAACTCTCTCTACATCAGGTACTTATTACATTGAATTGTAGTAATATATTTACATGCCTGAGTCTGCCTTAAACAGTGAGATTCCCCCTCCTTTTTCCTCTCCCTCTTCCTCCCACTCTCTCTTTCTTCCCCTTTCTTATTTATTTATTTATTTATTTATTTATTTATTTATTTATTTATTTATTTTTATCCTCACCCTAGGACATTTTTCCATTTTTTGTTCAGATAGAGTGGGAGGGAGAGAGAGGAAGAGACACAGAGAGAGAAACATCTATGTGAAAGGGACACATTGAGTGGCTGCCACCCGCACGACCAACCAGGGCCGGGGACAAACTGCAACCGAGGTACGTGCCCTTAGTGGGAACCGAACCCGGGTCTCTCTGGACCGCAGGTCAATGCTCTAACCGCTGAGCCAAACCGACCAGGGATCTTTCTTCCTCTTTTATATTTCAGGTGCCCACACACATCTAAACAACAAGGCATTCTTCAATGCCTTCTTCAGGGTTAAACACAGAAGAGCCATAGCGGAGAACATCAATCCCCTTTGCTCTTGAGAGGGACCATTTGTGGCCAGTCAGACTGGCCTGGTACTCTTCAGCTCATACCCTAAGTGATCCCAGATGTGATCAAGAATCAGAATGGACACAAATCTATGGCTAGTTCAACTTGAGACAATATAGCAAAATAAGTAACCAGATAATTGGAGGAAAAGTGCAATGGATTTTGGGGTGTAAAGGTCAAGAGAACAGGAACCTATGGTGTGGACATTGACCAGTTCACTTCTCTGCTTTAGAGTAAAGGAAGCCCCCCCCTTTGCCAAATGCAGCGACTTCCAGTGTTTTGTCTGCCCCTCAGCTGTAAAACCAAGACCCCCAGTATATATCTATATGTTGCTTACAAATTATACGTGTCCTTCTTCAGAAATATGTTATTTTAGTTATAAAGCATATAAAAGATAAATTTAAAAACAAAGTGGAAAAGTAAACATATATAGGTGTCTAATGCTTTCCTCCTGTAGCCAGGGGTTTTCTCTGTCCTCCTGGCCTGTGCTGTACCACTTGGAGGAGCAAGGGTTAGTCCTGGCATCCTGTGCCTTCCGTCCTCTGGGCCCATGGCTCTGACGCAGACTCTTTCCAGTCAGTCTTGTTTACTCGCACCTCCTGAGCACGCTGACCCTCGCCCTGCCTTGTTCATGCATTCCCACCCTCTTGGAACTCACGTTCTCCTCCTTGACTATCAAACTCCAGTACCTTTGAAGATCTGGCCCCAGATCCTTCCATTCCAGAAAACTTAAGGGCCCAAGAGAGTAGGTTACTGTGCAGGTTAGACTGCAGGGGGCGACGGGGAAGTTTCCCAACTGATTGTTCATTCATTCAACTGATATGTATTGAAGACTTGCCTTGTGCCAGGTATGGAACGTACTCTAGCGAGCACTCAGAGGTGAGACAGGATTTGCTGTCCTGGGAGTATCTGGAGGCTGGGATGAAATTTGAATAAACTATGAAGTCAGTTAGATTTCATGTCATGATCTGGTTGGGTAAGCTGGTTTCTGGAACTAGACATGTCTTGATTTAAATGACCTTAGGCAAGATTTTATGTTTCTGACCTTGGTTTCTTTATCTGTAAATTGGGACTCCTAATATCCACCACATAGGACTGTTGTGAGGATTAAATAAGATGATGTAACTAGGCTAACCAACTTATACCAGCTTGCCTGGACTTTTCTAATTTTAGCCCTTAAAGTCCTTTGTCCTGGGAACCCAGTCAGTTGAGGGCAAACCCAGTGGTTGGTCTCCTTAAATGCAAGGTGAAAGTCCCTGTCACCTCGCAAACGCTCCATAAATGCTTGTTTCTGTCTCCTGTTTCTCTGTTCAGGGTTCTGTCTTCTTACGCTCTTTACTCTTCCTTCTTCCCTCATCTTGTATGATGTTTGACTTTTGACCCTGATCAAGAGGGTAACTTCTCAGTGCATTGGGCTGAGAGACTTTTTATTTAAGTCTGAAGGAGTGAATTTATAATGATAAATTTTCAGATACACAGGGGACCCTGGATAACCCCTGAGACAGGAGACGTTCCTTTTCCACGAGTTCTGCAAGGGTTATTGAGTGTTTGCTATGAGCACGGCTCTGGGACAGGCGCCTGGGGTACTGCAGGGAACAAACGGAGCCAGCCTTCCTGCTGGCAGACGGGTGAACGCCAGCTTCCGACCCACCCACCTTGTTTGCGTGGAGCCCGGGCACTTTATCATGAACTCCTAAACAAAAACCCTGGAATCATCTGTCCTTACATTTTTCCCATTCCTCTCCAAACAGAACATCTCTGAGGGGTGTTACAAATGTCCTTTCTCAAGATGCTTTTAAAATCTCAAAGAGCATAGGAAACGGGTGAAGTGCTGAGAGGCATGCCTAGAATTTAGCAGGGTTGCCAGGCCAGGACACCAATGTCCCCTCAGCCATCTGGGAGACTTCAGAAACCTTCCAGGGACTTTGTGTCCCAGTTGTTGTGCACAGGGGCAAGCTGTGGCCTCTGTCAGCATTCCTGCTGGGTCCCTCGAGGAGCCCTCCATTCTGATCTGATCCGTCATGGTTAAAATTGTACCAAGGGATGGCCTGGAGAATGACCATTGCTCAGCGGAGAGCTTAAGCCACCAGGCGTAGAACTGGCCTGAGCAAGGAGCAAAGTGTGTATTGGTTTTGGCCACAAAGTCAGAAAAAGAACAGTCAGTGAAGAGTCCCCTTGGGCAGATGGTCATCCGTGTTTGGGGATGGAACTTTGTCACTGGTTCTAAATGGTCTAAAAGTTGGGGACCTAAGTAAAAATCTAGAGGAGTGTGTGTGTGTGCGTACATGTACATGTACACATATGTACATGGGGGCCTTGGGGAGGCAACATAGACAGTGTTTAAGAACCCAGGGTTGCATTCAGTCCTGGCTCCACCTGTGTATAGTGTGAATCTTGGGTAAGATACTTAATGCCTCAGTTTCTCTATCTGTAAAATGGGGATAGCGTATGGATTTGTTAAGACCAAACTACCTATTTCATGATTGGACAACTGGCCTTTTAACATCTCATAATTGAAATCCTCCAAGCAATAATGTATTTGTTAGGGCTGCTGTAACAAGTGCGACAAATCGAGTGGCCTACACGCTGAGTTCTCTCATGGTTCTGGGGGCCAGAGTCTGAGCTCAAGGTGCCGGCAGGGCCATGCGCCCTCTGAAGGCGGGGGAAGGTCTGTTCCAGGTGTCTCTCAGCTTCTGGTGGTTCGTTGGCTTGTGGCAGCAGAACTCCTGTCCTCACGTAGTGTCCTCCCTGTGTGGATGTCTGTCTCTTCACAGGGCTTTCTTTTCCTGTGCACACCAGTCATACTGGATCAGGGGTCCCCCGCACTCCGGTGTGACTTTATATTAACTTCACTGATTACATCTGTAATCTGCAGTGACTCTGCTCCCCAACAAGGTCACCTTCTGAAGCACTGGGGGTTAGGACTTCAAAATATCAATTTTGTCAGGACACAATTCAACCCATAATAAGGGTTTTATTTTTATAATATATAACATTTCTTCTTTTTAACTTAATGATGTGTCTTACAAGTGATAGTAACTTAGAATTAGTGAAATCCATTATATATACCTATGAGCACTTAGCACAACTCCTGCTGTATAGTAAAGACTTAACTAATGGTAATGACCGTTGTTATCACAATAGTGAATACATTCTTTGTATTTTATTACCTGTGAAGTTGGAACAAGAATACCTACTAGGTAGAATTCTTTAAAAATCAACAACAAAAAAACCCTGTAGTTACCATACTGTCCATTACATCCTCATGACCTAATTATTTTATACTGGAAGTTTGTACCTTTACAACCCCCTTCACACATTTCATCACCCCGGCCCCTGCCTCTGGCAACCACAGATCTGTTTTTGTGTTTGTGTTTTGCTTTATTTTTAGTTTCCATATGTAAGTGAGATTAGATAGCATTTGTCTTTCTCTGTCTGACTTATTTCACTTAGCAAATGCCTTCAAGCTCCATCCATGTTGTTGTAAATGGAAAGGTTTCCTTCTTTTATATGCCTGAGTAATATTCCTGTGTGTGTGTGTGTGTGTGTGTGTGTGTGTGTGTGTACACTTTCTGTATCCATTCATCCATCTAAGGAAACCTAGGTTGTTTCTGTGTCTTGGCTACTATAAATAATGCTGCAGTGAACGTGGGGTACAGATATCTTTTTGAGTTAGTTTTCTGTTTTGTTTGGATTAATACCCAGAAGTGGAATTGCTGGATCATATGGTAGTTCTATTTTTAAGTTTTTGAGGAACATCCACACTGTTTTCTACAGTGGCTGCACCAATTTACATTCCTACCAGCAGTGCCAAGGGCTCCCTTTTCTCCACACCCTCACCAGCACTTATCTTTTATCTTCTTGGCGATACCCATCCTTACAGCTGTGAGGTGGTATCTCATTGTGGTTTCGGTTTCCATTTCCCTGATGATTAGTGATGCTGAGTATCTATTCATGTCTATTGGCCATCTGTATGTCTTTTTGGAAAAATGCCTATTCAGGTCCTCTGCCCATTTTTAATTGGGATGTTTTGTTGTATGAGTTCCTTATAGATTTTGAATATTAACCCCTGAGTGAACAATGAAAACCAGCAATGGTGATGCACAATTGGGATTCAGTGGGAAAATGATTCCAAACACACACCACACAATGACCCCATGGAGGGGTGAGGGAGCTGGGGTATTTGTACACCAACTCCTGAGAGTCCTTGCAGGAGGGCTGCTCCCAGACATGTTAATTCCTCTGCACTCTGACCTGCTGGGTACTCTGACAGGCTGGCTGTCTACAATTCTAGAAAATGAAAGTCCTCTGGTGCAGAAATGCGGATTCTAGCAGTTAGTGGCTCGCAGGAGCCCACAGGCATGTCTGAGGATATGGACTGTGCCCTGACAGTGTCTGCTTCAGGGGACCCCAAAAATGACTGGGGTTATTTTTCCAGGATTTTTGTAATTTGGGAACATTCACCTTTGTGGCCAGTGTCTCCAGGGTGGCCGTGGGCCTCATATGGAACAGGTGTCCTGACCCTAAGTAGCCAAGGTCTATTTCTCCATCAGCTTGCTGCTTTCTATTCACTTTAACATTTAAAAAGTCAAGTCTTTCTCCTTTTGACCATCCTGTCCATTTGGCCTTTGGAGAAACGCAGGTCATGGGACCTAGGCATTTTGTCTTCAGGGGCTCTTCTCCATTAAGAACACACACACACACACACACACACACACACACTGCAGTTATTCCTTATAAAGAGAAATATATTAACATCATGTAGTGAAACACTTTCAGCAACCTAAAAGTTTATGTTTCTTTTTATTATGAAAAGAATTAAACCATGTTCAAGTTCCCCTAAAAGTATTGCAGTGGGCCTCTTGTGTCTGCTGGATAACTTGGCGCTGGAGACACACACTGGGAGGCAAGGTGACTGGTCTGGCTTGTCTTTACAGTCTGGTTTCCTGGTAGGATGACACATGCCTGCTACAAGCATGTGGGCAGTGATGCTCCCAGGGTCTCTGGCGGGTAACGTGAAAAGATGCCGCATCCATGCAGCTGAGCCTCTAACAGAGCTAAGTCACTGTTATGGAGTGATTGTTTTGCTAGATGCTGAGGAATTACAAACGTTCAAAGACCTTGTTTGCAGGCCGGGGTACCACTTCTCCTCAAGGCATCTTTGAAATGCAAACTGGTTCTCTCTGCAGACTCAATGCATCTCAGCCTTGAGGATAAATGCTTCAAACTGGCAGTAGGCTCACTTGAGTTCGGTGCCTGGCTTTCCGACAGATTAATTAAATCGATTGCTGGCTGTTTGCCTCTGTGGCCTCTCGTTGGTTGGTTCACACTGACCTCCTCCAACCATCACAGTGCTGGGGCTTAGCCTCGAAATAAACAACAGCGATTCAACACGCTTGCCACACCGGTGCGCGAGGCTGACTGCAGTCCCATCTGCTTCCATAAGGAGCCACTGGGCACGGGCTGGAATGCCAAACCCCTTTCCTTTCTGATGGGTTTCTGGGTTGCTTTAGGACCAGGAGCCCTGGCGTGCCATTGGAGTGGGCAGACACCCCAGCAGGTGGGGCAGAGCACAGGGCAAACTGAATCCACACCTGCTCTAGTAGAATATATTTGGGGGCGGTGAGACCCATGGATCTGAGTCTCCATTTGGGCCCCTCATGCACGAGCTTTGGGGGAGTCCTTGCTTCCCTTGGTGTTGCATCTGCAAACTGATAATAATGGATGCTGATATTTATTGAACTCTTAAGTTTAACAGGTACTGCTCTAAATACTTTGCAAGGATTAACCTTTTAATCCTCACAGCAGCAGAGGCTGAGGCTCAGAGAACTGAAGTGTCTCAGCCAAGATCAGAACTGGCCAGGGCTGACCCCAAGGTTCAAGGCTACACCTGACTTTGAGGTTGTGTTATCCCAGAGTAGCCATCAGGGATCACTTAGACTTACTGTTTTGAGGTGGTGGATTTTACCATCTGTCCTGGTGGCATTCACTTTTTCCCAGGTGTAGTGGAAAATTCCAGTCACAGTGTTTTTTAGCATAGTGTAGTGACTATGCGCACGGGCACTGTAGCCAGCCAGCGTGCCTGTATTTAAATCTTTTCCTGACTAGCTGTGTGGCCTCAGGAAAATAACTCAACCTCTCTGTGCTTTGCTTTCCTTATCTGCAAAATGTAGCCAATCATTATAATATCTGCCTCATGGAGTTATGGCAAGTATTACAAGAATTAGTACTTGTGAAGTGTCTCAAGAAGTGCCTTGCACGTAGAAAGCATGATGTGTTTGTTAAAATATTTAATTATCCTTCACAAATAAACATGTAATTCTAGGAACTGAATCTAGGAGATGTGTCTTATATTAGCTTAATTTGGAATAATGGTGTTGCAAATGGAACAATTAGGTGTTGCAGGACTGGGAAGGTGGGGGGACTCTACATCCTGTGACCCATTGCACCTCATTTTATGTAGTAATTAACAAGAAAAATTCACAATTAAGAGTGAAAATGAAAACATAGGGTGTGCTTTATGTTAATGAGAATTTTCTTATTTTGAAGAAGAGTGTTAATCTGTCTTGTGAAAATGCTGCTCCCCTATAGCAGAGGGCCCCTGAGGAGTTCATAATGGCGGGTCCTTTGGGGTGAGGGCCAGTTACCCAGGGGAGAGGCTCAAGGAGCTGACTGGTGCAGGCCTGGAAGGCAGCATTAGCTCATACTCAAGCCTGGAAAACAAAAATTGAAGCTGGAGTAAGAAAAAAGTCTCACTAGTGATTTTGAGAAAATTGGATGAAGTCCTATTGGGAACCAGTAAGCAAAGAACACTTAGACATGCCTTCAAGGGCTTTGAAAACTGCCCTAGGCCAGAAAGATGCTTCTGGCAAATTAAGAAGTCAGATCAGTCAGAGACTGTTCCAGAGAGTGGGTACTTCCAAGTTAGTGCATTTTTTTTTCTTTTCTTGAGTGTATCGCTTCCAGGTGGCTCCCAGCTGGCTCCTGGTGCCGCCCAGTGACCCCTGGAACTGGTCCCTGGCCAGTGTCCTCAAGACCTAGCCCCATGGATTTCAGCACTTCCTGTCCAGCTCCACTCTTGCCTGAGACTGGCCCGGATGCTGCTAGACTTGCAGTAGACTGGTTGTGACGCCTGGGTCCTACTTGGTGACTCTGCATGACTAGAAAGGCAAACAGAGGCGGAAGAGGGAGTCACAGAGCCAGTGCCCAGAGAGGAGGGCTAGCCTGTGCGTGAAAAAGAGAAACACGAAATGTTTTATCTAGTGGGTGAGTCAAAATTATTAAGAAGAATTACCAAGATGCTGACAGTGGACACATTTTAAGTATTCTAAGCACTCCCATATTTTATGACTAATCCTTCCAACCATTTATTATCTCTAAGGCTGAGGGTCAGTCTTACTTGACCTCTATGTACTTGAGACGCGTCTGTATGTACTTCATATCCGCATGTGAGGTCACTGGTGTTCACCAAAGGGGTCGGGATGAGGTGAGAAAGGGAGGGAATTGGGGGTGCAATGGATATTAATAATGATATAGTATTCATATTGGTAATGGCATATAATAATAATGGTGTGACATATTAATTATTAATAATTAAGAATAGTAGTTACCGTTTATTGGGAAATTCTGAGGCAACATGGACTGTGCCAATTCATACTGGGTGTCGTCTCTTTTGACCATCACACCAACCCTAGGAACTTGGTGGAAATACCCACAAAGAAAAATGTTCTGTTTGTAGGCTTTTTAACTCCTAGACTGCCAAGTCAGCATTCATTGTTTGAGTTTTTCACCAGTTACTGAGTAGCAAGGTCTCAGTATGTGACTGCTAAGGAGCTCAATTCGCTTAGGCAAATGGGTCTAGAAGCCAAAGCGTAAAGGTTGTGACAGGCATGTGTCTGGTTTCAGGCGAGGAGACCAGCACTGAGATGTCACTTCTACTTTGGGATCCTGGGAACTATTGACAATATTGATGCTATTTATCATAAACCCTTATGTGCTGAATTCTTTATATGTTACTTTATTTAGTTCTCACGGTGGCCTGGCAAAGTATATACAATTTTTATTGAACAGAAGAGGAAACTGAGGCACAGAGAAGGGGCTGATGCAGGCAAGTGGCAGAGCTCAGGCTTAGACTCATTGACACCCCTCCCAACCCATGTCATCCTCTGGACCCCTCAGTTCCCTCTGTAGCTTCCCTGTCCCTGTGCTGGCCTGAGAAGGCCACCCACTGAGGCAGGACTGTTGGGGGTCTGGGCTTGGCCTGGATTATGTTTTGGGGCAGCCCCTCCCCATGCTTGGGGTTGTGTGAGAGCCTATGGAGTTCACACGGTCCAGAAGCTGTGAGAAGGCCATCTCTCGTCCTGCTCTGGCTGTCATGGTCCCCTGGGCTTCTTGGGGGCTGGCTTCCCGTGGGACTGTTTCTGAGGGTTTGGATGCCACAGATTGAGCCCATCTCCCCTTGGACCTTCTTGGCTGCTCCTGTCACGTCCACGGCTGCTTCCAGAGGGAGAAGCCAGGTGCTCCCTGGGCCTCTCCCCTCAGTGAGCTCCAAGGCAACAAATCTGCCTGGATGGAGGGAAACCCGGACCTGGAGGTGGGGAAGGGAAAGCACATCTCATTCTTTCATCATCATCACAGATCAACCAATAATCACCGAGATTTATTTACCCCCTCCTGTGTGAGAAGTCTGTGTTATTTCACTACCGTCCTCTGAAATCATGCTGTCATGGTCACCCAGCTTTGCAGACAGGGAAACTGAGGTCTGGAGAGGTTAGGTAGTTTGTGTGAGGTCATGGAGCTGGTAAGTGGTCCCTCCAAAATTCAAATCCAGGCAGGCTGACTCCAGGGCCTACACACTTAATTACTATAAGGAATTCCTGTCTGCAACATAATGATTCAAGGTGACTCGTTTGCCCAACTTCTGTTGGGTTGGTGACTCTGTTTTAAAAATGTCATGTCCTCTTAATATCTCTGTGAGCTTATAACTATTAAAGATGCAAATGGATATTCTCACGGGTTAGCTGAGAGTACTAGAAAACGGGTGTGCTAGATGCGAGGGCAATGGGGAGGGCCATGCTCACCTTGTTGATTGACATGGGAAATTGCAGGCATGGTCACAAATTCTTTCTTGTCTTTGCAATGTGACTCTGAAGCTCCTCCCATTAGGAGGCGGAGTCTGTCTCTGCCCTTGAATCCAGGCTGGCCCTGTCATCTGCCACACAGTAGAATGCTATGTAAGGAGAAGGCCTCAGGAGGCCCCACATACTTTGTCTCTTTCCCAGAACTCGGCTGTGTTTATAAGCCAGAGGATAACAGACACATGGCCCAATCTCTTCCCTCCCCCCAGCCAAATGACCGGCCACCCCCAGCAACAGAGTCTCCTATAAGCAGCCAGCAGCTGACTGCTGATGCATGCGTGTACTGAGTCCAGAAGAGTCTCCTTGCTGAGCCCAACCCACATTGCCAATCTGCAGAACCATGCACTAAATCAATGGTCACTGTTTTAGGCCATATGTTTTGACGCAGTTTATTAAGGCAACAAAATCAGCTGACACACTCAGCTTTGTGTCACATCCATTCATCCCAGAGTGAGCCAGAAAGATAAGGCAGCCGAGTCAGAGTGACATTTCTCCTTCCTCTTGGTCCCTGGAACTGGGTTTGTGTCTCAGATGCCTGATGACGTGATTCTATTTCTGAAACCTCAGCAAATGAAATGAACCACGAGTGAAGACTGTGGTCTGGTCCCAGCCCTGAGCAGCCTGCCATGTGGTTTCCAGTGATTCCCTTACCCAGTCCGGGCTGCAGTTTCTTGCCTGTGTAAGAATATGAGACTGACAGATACTTCCTCCGCTCTCTCCCAGCTCTAGTATTTTGTGACTCTGTGATGCATCACTAGGATGGTGTTCCTACTGTCCGCATTTGATTGAAAAGTTTATTCTGGACCACTGGAGTGGCACAAAATAACAAGATGGCTATATATTTTTAATCATCCACATAAAAAGAAACAGACCATAAGCAGGCTTAGTGCCACTACAAGAAAATTCCTTTGCTGACAATGAAGCAGAAAAGGTCTGAACTATAAAAGTGCAGGTTTGGAAAGGACATATTCCAAGTTTCCCAACAAATAAGAGTTTGCATTATTAAAGCCAAAGAGTTTTACAGGCGTTTTGTTGACATTTACAAAACCACATTGCATTTGGCTTTTCTCCTCAAGGCAGAAAAGGGTTTGGTTGGCCCGACTGCATGAGCTGTATAAAATGTGTTCATTCTTCATTCATCCACTCAGGAGAGATGAACGCTGGACACGTTGTCCGTGAACAGGGCACGACCACCTCCCCATCTTCCCACCTTCCCCTGTGATTGCTCATTCATTCTCAAAGGCAGCCCTGGAACCGAGACGGCATCTGCCTTCACTGATACGTTTCGCGGGCGCACCTCCTCGGGAGGAACACAGGATGTGAGGACAGGGAGGAAAGTGACTCTCAACAGCCCACATTTGGGGGTAGGCTGCATAGGTACTGGGGTCCTGGCACTGCCACGGTTTCCTAGCACAGGTGGCGGCGTTCCGTGTTTGAGGGCCTGGGCCCTGCTTCCATCTCAGGATCACATTTTGTTTTTTAATTTAAAATTTTGTTTTCTTTTTATTGATTTCAGAGAGAAGAAAGGAAAGGGAGAGAGAGAGAGAGATAGAAACATCAATGAGATAGCACATCAACAGGCTGCCTCCTGCATGCCCCTCACTGGGGATCAGGCCCGCAGCCTGGGCATGTGCCCTGACTGGGAATCGAACCAGCAACCTCTTGGTGCATGGGTCGATGCTCAACCACTGAGCCACACTGGCCGGACTCAGGACCAGATTTTGTATGTGACTTTGGACAGATCTCACACCCTCTGTGTCTAATACCAGTACTCTCCTCTGCAAGTTTTGGAAGATCAGATGCAATAACATTAAGGACATCATTTTGTTCAAGTCTCTCCCATCGAGTCTCTACATTTCCTGAGGGCAGGGGCCAAACCTCATTTGTCTTATTTCCACAGTGCTTGGCATATGTCGAATGCTCAATAATGATAGCTGAGTGAGCAAATGGGCCAGAGAATAAATTAGCAAAACAATAAAATGAAATCCTGTGGGCCATGGTTTTTTCACTGAGCAGATCAGGGCTCCCACGTATAGCTGCACAGGAACTTGGCTGTATAGCTGCACAAGAACTTGGCTGAGGGGGCGGGAGGGGACTGAGGCTTCTCCACTGGCCGAGTCTCGTGCCTGGTGCAGAGGTGCCTTTTCTGATTTTCACGAAGACACCTTTTGGGCCAGCAATGGCTGTGTCCAGAACAGAGGTGTTGGACTCGATTGCTTTCCAGAGACTCTGATTTAATCGTTAGAAGCTGAGGCCACAGAGGCTATTTTTTCAGAAAATCTCCAGATGACTCGTTTTCCTTCTGGTTTGGGTGCCATGGATTGGTGGTCTTCAAGGCCCTTCTCACTCTAATTGGAGGTGATTTTGAGATGCAGTTTACATTTATTGAATTTATTATTTTTTCAGTATTTCAGATTTAAATCCTTTTTGTTAATGAGTCCCTGAGCTGCCATCGCGTGGTGCCCCCACCCGCCCTCCCCACCCCCTGTTTTCGGCAGGGAATAGCAGTTGGACTGCTCGGGATGTGTGTTCCTCACTCCCCATTAGGACGTTTTCCCGGATTCGTGACCTGAACCACTAGCACTTTTCTTTTCCTGCTTGATAAGGAACATCAGGTCAAAAAAAAAAAAAAGGAAAAAAATTCAGCATCCTTCCGATGAGGGAGAGCTGCTAAGACAGAAGCCTGGTGATGGGACTTACCAGGGTCTAACTTCACGGATCTGCCTTCCTTTCTTTCTCGCCCTGTCTGCAGCAGTCAGGCGGTAGGGAAAAGAGCTAACTCAGGGACTTGAAGCAGGGTTTCTCAGCTTCAGTACTATTGACATTTTGGGCCAGATACTTCTGCATTTGGGGGGAATATCCTGCCATGTTGCACAGCATCCCTGGACTCTGCCCACTAGATGCCAGTAGAACTCTCTCCTTCTTCCTCAGTTGAGGCCACTAAAAATGAGTCCAGACATTGCAATGTCTTTGGTCTGCAAAATGGCCCCTGCTTGAGAGCCAGTGCTAAAAGAATGATTCCTCATATCAGAGATTATCTAGAAAGGAGTAAAGAGAACTCTAAAGAATGCCCCAGAGCAGAGGGAGAATATAAGAAGGGGACCCCCACTGCATGCTGGGATTAAGACTGTTGGAGAAGGTGTGGCTGAAACCCACTGTGTGTGGCCCTTCTCGGTGACCCTGGGCCAGGCTGGTCTATAGTCACTAGACAAGCTGAAAACAACCAGAGGGGAGGTAGTGTCAGCAAGCAGGAAACATTTCCTCCCTTCCTGGTGCAAATGGACAGAGGTGAGAAGCTGACTGCTGGGTGCCTGTGACTCATTGGAAACCCGACCTGGGATGTCACTGAAACTCGGTGGGGATGAGTGCCACGGGCCGTCCCCTCCCATCACACTGCTGGCAACAGCTCTTGGTAGGAACCAGAAGCAAATGGAAAAGTATGGAACTGAAAGAGAACCCCCTTCTTCCTGCAATGTTTTCCTAGCGCCCTCTACTGACAAGATTTAGCAACATGCCATCTTCAAAAGTTACTTTCCTAGAGTTGACAATGAAGAGATGGTCTTGGTGCTGAAAAGCAATCAATTGATGGCTGGCCTACTCTTGTGTTGTACCTTCCTCCTAGTCATTTCTGTACCATCCTTACCTGGCACAGGGCTGACACTTAGTAGATAAAACATTAATGGTGACGGAATGATTGAAAGAATGAAAAAAATGAATAAATGAATGAATGAATGGCAGGGTTTGACTTTTTTTCTGGAAGCTGTTTTGAAAAATGCTTTTACCACTTCTGCTTTTACCACTGGTTTAAATTTTATCTGAAGAATAACAAATTGGCAGTTTTTAGTTCCTTCAATCCCATTTTTCTCCTACACTTAAAATAAATTGAATTAGCTTGTTTATATCTTCCCAAATCTCATCTAACTGATCAATTTGATAAAAATCTATTAAAGAATTGAGCAATTCAGTGGAACATATTAATTAAACTAATTTGAATTGACCCATTATTGATTAAATTCCCAGTGGAGTGTTGATCTGATAGCAAAAAACAAAACAAAACAAACCAAAACAACAACAACCCCCCCCCCCCCCCAGACTGGTATCTGTTTTTAAGATCAGAATATTAACCAAAGTATTGCTGGCCAGTGAACAAAATTGCTGCCAAGAAGGCTAAAAATATTAATGTTAGGAAAATAAGAATTAAGTTTGACTTAGGTGTCAAATGGTTTCTTGTTGATTACGTTGGGGTAAGTTAGCAGTAACCAGGGACTAAGTTACACTGTCATTTAACATGAGGAAGCTTGGGGAGAAGATAATTGGCCTGGGATCGAGTCAGAGTTTTGTGTGGGCTACCTGCTCATGGGGACAGCCACTTGGCCCTCTCCTCTGGAATCCAAGAATAACCACACACTTCATGAACAGTAAACTTAATATTAATATAAAAGTGTTTTGGAAATTGAAAGTACTACACAAATGTGAGACTCTTCTTATTAGTTCATAGTTGCAAAATGGGCATTTGGGGCTGTTTCAGTTTTCTTGTGTTTTAGAAGGCTCTGAAATGCTGAGAAGGCTCTTCCATTTCCTATGCAAGGCAGATGCTCAGGGTCACACACATCTCCTGCCCCTCAAGTACCTCAGGGCCTGTGCACATGCAGATCCCTTTGCCTCGAATTCTTTCCCCTCCTCTTTGCTTCTGTGACTCTTTCTTTTCCTATTGCCTCCATCACCACTTCCTACCCCCTGTCCTGGCCAACTCTCTTTATTATATGTTGTATGTACCACGTTTCTCCTGTAGAGTTCTTACCATGATGGGTATTTTACATTTTATTGTAATTATTTGATTAATGTCTGTCTTCCCAACTAGGCTATCAGGTTCATGATGGCAGGGGCCACTTCTGCTTTTGTCCAGCATGGCGTTTTCAGTGAGTGTTTAATGCCTGTTTGTAAGATGCATGCCTGCCTGAATGAATGAATAAATGAAAGAAAGAAATATCCAGACTAGAGCCTACTAGTTTTTTTTTTTTTAAATCCTTACTGGAGGACACTTTTTAAAATTTATTTTCAGATAGAGTAGGAGGGAGGGAGGGAGGGAGGGAGAGAGAGAGAGAGAGAGAGAGAGAGAGAGAGAGAGAGAGAGACATCAATGCGAGAGAGACACACTGACTGGTTGCCTCTCGCACGACCCGACCAGGTCCAGGGACTGAACCACAACCAAGGTACCTTATGTGCCCTTGACCGGAATCGAACCCTTGACTCTTTGGTCCATGGGCTGACGCTCTAGCCGCTGAGCCAAACCGGCCAGGGCTAGAGCCTGCTAGTTTTGATGTGTTGGCCACATTTAGAAAGAAATGGCAATGCTTGGCTTTCGGGCTGTAGAAAGAACCTAACAACAGGCATAGTCCACTGGAGTGTCCTTGGCATCCGGCACAATCTCTGGCAAACAGTAGGAGCGCAACAAATGTTTGACCTAACAAATGAGTTAACTTTGGAGTCAGAAGTCTGGGGCTTGAGTTTTGTCTCTAACATGTGCAGGCTCGGCAATGTTGGTGGAGATGTTCAACGCTGCTGTAACATGCAGCACAGTGAAAACAGCCTCGGAGAACAGTATTCCATGCACGAGCCGTTTGCCGAGACATTTCACTACAACGCACAAGTCTGCTTATATGCAAAAATGAGGGTAGTGTCAGTATCCCCAGATTATTTCAAGAATTAAATGAGAAAAACTATTCAAAAGGCCATGCCTAACACAGCACATATTAGGTATCAATAAATGTTTCGTCACCGTCCTTTCCCCTCTCTCAGCCTCCGTAACAGGAATAACATGATCTACTTCAGAGTCATTGCCTCTCAAATAAGATCAAGGACGTCAAATGCTTTTTAACCCGAGGTGCAAGATGAATTCTCCTTCATTCCCATTCTGCACAAAAAGAAAAGTGTGTGGAATCAGCACTAGCCACCAGGTAGCACTGTGGTAATAGCTTTGATTTCAGGGTTGCAGCTTAACAAAACAGCACCTTGGAGTACCTTTTAAATTGAAGTCTTGAGGTGAGGAGAATGGGTTGCATTTAAGAGGGAAGCCTTGCTCGATAAGGGAGTAATGTCTGTTGTAAATGATATTTTAATGTCCGGGGTCTCACTCTGGAGAATCAGGAAGGAAAATTTCATAACTTTCGGAAACCACAAGAACCAGATAAGTGAAGGATAAAAGCTTTTATTTGCTTTATTACAACATGACTTTATCACAGTTTGCAGCCTCCTCCCCCCACCCCGAGATCCCTCTAGTTTCTTCAAGTATTCCGGTAACTTACATTTTTTCTTTCTCTTCTTTCTTTAAAAGACATGTTAATTTGGTCGACACCTACTTCTCGAGTACCCGATGTGTGCCATGCACTGTTCTGGGTGATTGAGATAAGAGCTATGAACAGAGAGGACAAAGCTCCCTGTGCTTGAGGGAGTGGGGGGACCCGTTATCAACTTGTATATAAATGAAAGAAGAAGAGAATTTCCACTGAGAGATGGGATAAAGGATGACTCGGGTGTCGGGGTTGGGGGCACATACTTCGGATAGGTGGTCAGGGAAGGCCTTTCCAAGCTGGAGGTGTTTGCTCTACAACCTGAATGGCTAGACGGACCTGCTCAGGCAAATGCCTCGGAGAAGAAGGACATGCAGCGGAAGTCAAAGCCAGTGCGGAGGCTCTGACGTGGGGACAGGCTTGCCCTGTCCAGGGGAAGCATCTCTGATAAATTGATACTAATCCGATGATCTATTGCTGCATGACACACTGTTCCCAAACTTCATGGGTTTAAGTGACCTATTTATTTGGCTCTTAGTTTTGTGGGTGTTAGGAACGTGGGAAAGGCTCCCCTGGGCGGTCTGTTTGATCCACCTGACGTCATCGCGAGGGCAGCTGAGGCTAGAGACCCACCTTCAAGATGGTTCTCACTCATGTGTTGACACCTGGTGCTGCCTGAACTCTTTCTTCCCTCATGGCATCCTCAGAGCCGCTCCATGGCACCTGGGCTCCTCACAGCATGATGCACTCGGAGTATGTGTGCTTCTTACTTGGCTATTGGCTTCCAAGAGGCCAGGGTGGAAGTTGCCCGTCTTCTTAGAGCCTAGGTCCAGAAGTTACTTCTGGTTTATCATCCCTTCTGCCCAGTTCTACTGGGCAAAGAGGCCAGTCCTTTTACTTCAAGGGGAGAATAAAGAGACCCTTTCCTTCCTTTCTCCTTTTTTTACTGAAATATAATTGACATAGAACATTGTACTAGTTTCATATATACAACATAATGATTTAATATTTGTAGATAATGTGAAATGATCACCACAGTAAATTAACATCCATCACCACACACAGTTACACATTTTCTTTTCTTGTGTTGAGAACTTTTGAAATCTACGCTCTTAGCACTTTTCCAATATATGATCCAGTATTATGAACTACAGTCACCTATGTAATGCTATACATTACATCCTCGTGACTTAATTATTTCATAACTGAAAGTTTGTACCTGTTGACCCCCTTCGCCCATTTCACCACCCCACCCCCACCTCTGGCAACCATTGGTCTGTTTTCTATTTCTGTGAGTTTTTTTGTTTTTGTTTTGTTTTTTTTTTTAGATTCTGCATATAAGTAAGATTATGTAGTATTTGTCTTTCTCTGACTTATTTTACTTCAATGCCTCCTTAATGGGAAGGAGTGTTAAAGAATTTGTGGGCATCTTAAAATGTTAGTTACCAGACCTCCACGGCCCAGAACCACAGATGTGGTCTCTCTGTTGTATGAAGATCACTCAATAGCTTTTTTTTTTAATCCTCACCCGAGGACATTTTTTTCCATTTTCTGTTCAGATAGAGTGGAGGGAGGGAGGGAGAGAAGGAGAGAGAGAGAGAGAGAGAGAGAGAGAGAGAGAGAGAGAGAGAGAGAGAGAGAGAAACATCAATGTGAAAGGGACACATCAAGTGGTTGTCACCCACATGACCCAACCAGGGCCAGGGACAAACTGCAACTGAGGTACATGCCCTTAGCGGGAATCGAACCCGGGTCTTTCTGCACTGCAGGTCAATGCTCTAACCGCTGAGCAAAACCGGCCAGGGCCACTCAACAGCTTTGGGATCCACTCTGTCCATTGTCCACTAGGAGTGTTGTCATCAGAGGTTACTTAAATCCTGATTGTGAATCTGTGGCTTGGGGGTTGGGATGGAAAACACAGAACAATATACCCATTTCTGTGTGTGAATTTCCCTATATGGGATAGTTTTGGAATAATCTTAGAGAAATAGGAACATGCAAGTATGGTTCAGATACTAAGATTGTTTGGCCTTGAAATAAATAGTCCATGAACGATGATAACTTTACACTAGTCAACACATGACCTAGCTAGGAGAGTGCTTGGTTGATTGATTAGCTTTGTCCCCTTAAGAAAGATAATTGAGCCTGTTGAAGTTAGAGTCTCTTCTGACTGAGTTGCGAGAGAGAAGAAGCAAAGGCGGTGAGAGCCCGCATTTCTACCGTAACAGCTCTTGGGGAGAAGGGGAGAGGCCATGGGGATGAAGAATCACTCTGATAGACAAGAGACTGGGGGTAGGGGGCAGTGAGGTGAGGATAAAACAAGCTGCCTCAGATAGACTCGAGTTGGGCCAGAGTTCATTCTACATCAGTGTGGTAATTTGTAGAGCAAATCACTTTTGTATTGATACATGTCCCAGATCTAATGTTTGACTAATGATGGTAGCTGGCTTCACTCAAGATACAACTGAACTTAAAACGGGTTGCTTAATGGTGGTGGCTGTGGAGATGAAATTGGACCTGCAAAAACATCAACAGAGTTACATTCACAGTCCTCCCCTATTTCCCCAGGTGGTATTTCAGCACCCTTTTGATGTGCTGAGACTCCAAGATGATCCTGTTAAATGAGCAGTCTGTCTCTAGTTGACATGTCAGCATGGACCACGCTTCCAGTTTTCCATTCACGCTTGGATTTCAGGGGACACTAATATACCTCTCATTGTTCTATTGTCTCATCTAAAGCACCATTTTTATTCTTCATGATCAGGGTTACAATGTTCAAGTGGATGGATTTCCCTGAATGAAAATTTTCTTGGCAGCCCTAATAACTGAGTGGAAAGTCCACTTTTGGTCATAATGTGATTGAAATAAGACTTGGTCCTTTAAATGTCACACTCAGGTGCTATGTCTACCTGCAGACCAATTGTCTGGGTTTAATAAGACATGTTTTGGGTGGGCTTGACTTGAATGCAAAAGAAAACAAAAAACAATTGAATTCATCAAGTATCTCTAGATTCTTAAGTTGTGTTTAAATAAGGGGAGAATGCATCAAAGGTTGCTCTTCTGAAATCGAATCTGGGCTGGATTTTATCTTAGCCCCGAATGGTTGCCTGTGGGACCAAGTGGAGTCATCATCAGCCTGTGCAGTTTGTCTCTTTTGCTCACAGAAGGGCCTGCTCCTTAAAAGTAACCCTTGCAGGGAGGGTATTGACAAGGAATTTTCATGGTATGTGAAGAAATCCGGCTGCATTTGGTCAGGGCTTCCTGGAATTTGCTGTTTCTGTCTGTTGTTGTGGTGGCCGCCATGGCCCCGAGGGGCTGTGGCCTTGGCCAGGCCACATGTGCTGTTTCTCGGCTGTCTCTCGCCTCCTCTGCAGCCAGGCCTGGGATTTTCTCACTTGCTCAGCTGGGTGCTGGGCTTCTGGGAGGTGAGGAGAAAGCTGCTGTCCTCTGTGCATCAAACTCGGCACCGAAGAGGGGCCACTACCGTACTGCGCGTGCCCAGAGGCTCCTGAGGTTTCATACAGCTGTCTCTCTTCGCGTCGGCAAGTTGTGAGTCCCTGGGGTTGAGTTCGGGTGGATCAGCGTGAGAGAGCCTGCTTCTTCTTTGCTCAGCGGTCTTCTCTGCTGCTAGACTGTGGGCCTGCATCAAACCCAATGTGTGCTGGAGAGGAAAGAGCAGACGTCCTACTGTCAGACAGACACAGGGCCAGTTCCCAGTTTTGTCACCTACCAGCTGTGTGACCTGGGGCAAGCCACTCAACTTTCCTGGCTCAGTTTTCTGTCCTCAAAAGGGACTAATAATAAGATAATATACTCAAAGAACTTTCCACACAGACCCCAGGTCCTTGCACAGAGCTCCTTGAACTCTTGGAAGTTCCTTAGTGGTAGGAACATCTTTGGTATGCTAATGAGATGACTCATGATGGGTCCCTAGGGAGCTTTGGGATGGGAGCTGGTTGCCAGGAAACCAACCAAAAGCTTAGAGAGTGGGAGCTTTCAGCCCTACCCCTGCCCTCCAGGGAGGGGAGAAGGGTTGAAAACTGAGACCAGTTACTAATGGCCAATGATTCAAGTAATCATGCCTACACGATGAAACCTTGATTTAAAAAAACAAAATAAGACTTGGAATGATGAGGATTGAGTTGGTGATCACATCCACATGCCCAGAGAAAGGAACACCCCAACTCCACAGGTATTGCGGCTCCTGCACCCAGACCTTCACAGACCTCACCCTGCGTACCTCTTCACCTGGCTGTTCATTTATATCCTTGATGATGAACTGATAGCAAATATAGTGCTTCCCTGAGTTCTATGAGTTGTTCTAACAACTGAACTTAAGGAGGGGTTCTGCGAACCCCTGACGTTGCGCTCCTCTGGGTAGAAGTGAGGGTAGTCCAGGAAGCCCATTTAGAGCTGGTGTCTGAAGTGGGGCTGAGCCCTTAGCCTGTGGGTCAGTGCTAACTCGGGGCAGTCAGTGATAGATTGAACTGAAAGGTAGGGTACCCAGTTTGTATCTGAATTAGAGAATTAGTGTAGGAATGATGTGTTTGGTGCCAGGAGACATCAACCAGAGCCCAGGGAAGTAAGCACAGGCAGGACCTGCATCATGGGAGCGCATTTTATTGTAATGCTGTTGCTGTTTTCTTATAAAATAAAAAGAAAATTTAACAAAAATGTGCATAGTGCAAGCTATGCGCAGGTGGCTCATTTAACTCATTTGCACCTTATAACAACGCAAAAAGCTAGATACTGTTATTATTCCTTTATTCCCATTTAACAGATGAGGAAATGAAGGCACAGGGCGGTTCAGGCACATGCCCGAGCTCTCACAGAGGATAAACAGGTTCAGATCCGGGTAGGAGGCTGCCTGAGTCTGTGCTCCTCCTCTTGGCAGTATGTTGTTGTAATTGGTCTGATTATTGTTACTGCAATTTGATCAGGGAGACCTAACGGGCCAAAAGATTAATCAGGCATGCGGGTTCATTAGGGAAAACTGGTTTCATGATATCATTGTTCCTGAGGTGGGTATCTGCTTTAAAGGATATGATAATTGCTTATTCAGGACTGGGATTATTAATAACTTCTTTCTCTGAAGAAATTTCCGTCATCCCAGGGCGTGATGAGTGCTGGCCGGGCGGGTGTCCTTGGGTTTAATCCACTTCTCCTGAGGAAGTTCAACCACTTGGGAGCAAAGCGTCGACGTTGAGCCTGTGTCAACTGTGCCAACTGTACTGGACGCTCAGTTCCGCGCGTGCCCAGTGCTGCCCCCTCCCTGCAAGGCTCAGAGGGAAGCCTGCCACTGGGGTCCGCAGCCTGCAGATGGAGGGAGGAGGGGCCGTGGCGAGGGCCCTGCCACAGAGTGTAAAAGGCACAGCATTTATCAGTGCAGACCTGGTGTGGTGCCAGTCCTGCACAGTTTGTTACGTGAAAGGCATCTGAAAGCAAGACCCAGTGGAGCAAACCAGCATCAAAGTGTGTGCCTTATGACAAAACAAACCTGGTGTCCACTTTACAGCGCTCCCATTTAGTCACACTGTGGACCCTTTCAAGTTACTTAATCTTCACCATGGCCCTGAAAGGAGCCGGGGACTAGGATCTAGGCCGCCGGGTTCCTCTGTTGTCCTGATGTAACTGCCAAAAGAGCCCCTTTTCACTTTCCAGAGCACCCCAGGTTGGGCAGTCATATGTCATCCAAGAGACTGTGTTATTTTATGGATCAGGCAACGGGCACGGGGAAGGGGCTCACTCATGGCCATGTAGCAGGTGGGTCGGAGCGGGTTCCAACTCTGCCATCTGTCTTCAAGGCCCAAGTCCTCTCTGCCCGGGCCTTCTGCGTCGGCAGAGGTGAGCACATCCCCCAGAGTTGCCTCTCTGGGGAGCTAGGAACTCAGTGCAGTGATCACCCTTGTTGGGAACATGCCTGGAACTCCTCTTTCGGAATGGCCTTCAGAGTGATACTTAAAAAATACACACATTTTTGATGTTGGCAAATTTTGATGTGTTGAAGATAGATTTCATTTTTGGAGAGAGCTGAAACACCGTCAGAGCCCAGTCTTGTGAAGAAAGTGGGAAATTATGCTAGGGACCACCATTTTGGAGCCAAATCAAAGACTTTGTATGAATTGGTGCATTGTTTATTTGTTTGTTTGTTTGGCTGGTGAAACTGGCTTTGAGAAAAATCCTCCAAGGGTCATTCTGCAGATGTTTTGGAAAATGACAGTGTCGTTTGAATGGGTTTAATTTTCTGAAGTAAATTATTATTTTTTTAAGTCTCATTTTATCATGCTTGGTAGATGTAACATGTTATGTCTAGTGTTTGGTAGCTAAGCACACTTAGCTGGGAATGAGCGCCTGAGTCTGTCTTGGGGTTTGAAATTCCTGGCTCAAGGTGAAGAAAACAAATCAATTATTTTCCTAGATCTCAGATGTCTATTATCCAACTTTCATGTTCACTAAGTGAATTCTAGTGGTTGTCATCACCTACGTTTAAAAAATCGAAAGTCCCTGTGTTCGCCATTCTTAATACCTGTCTTTCAACTTCTGATAATATTTTGAATGACTTTATCCATTAAAGCCATACATTTCTAATTGCACTTTTTAGTTTTCAAAGCAATGTCAATTCTATTATTTTTTCTTATTGAGGTTCAAAACAACAAGGGAATAAAGCGATTCAGGTGTCACTATCTTGTGTTACAGGTTAAGGAAGGGTGGCACTGGAGATAGTCTTGCCCACAGTCCCGTTAGCATAAGTGGCAGCGTGTTTACTGGAGGGTCCAGGGCATCTCGTTCCTGTCAGCTTCCTTCCCACTGGGGTATCCTCCCTTCCTCTTGCTATTTCAGTTCTCAGAGATCACTGACTTTTTAAAGTCTGCATGAGTGTTCTATGGTGGCTGTAACAAGTCACACTATATTTGGAGTTTTAAAACTACAGAGATGTATTGTACAGTCTGGAGGCTAGAAATTTGAACTAACTCTTATAGGTGCAGCAGGGCCACACTCCCTTTGAAGGCTCTAGAAAAAAATCATTTTTTTTTTTTTTCCTTTTCCAGTTTCTGGAGTTGCATTTATTGGATACCTTGGCTCATGGCCCCTTCCTCCAATGTCAAGGCCAGTATGGTAGAACTTCAAATCTTTCTTCCTCTGTTCTGTCTTCATACTGTCGTCTCCTCTGCAATTAAATGTTCCTCTGCTTCCCCTTCACAAGGATACATGGGACTGCATCCAAAGCCCACCTTGCTAATCCAGGGCAGTCTCTCCATTGCAAGGTCCTTAACTTGCTACATTTACAGAGTCCTTTTACTTGTTTTCTTTGTGTGTGTGTGCGTGTGCCATATAAGGTAACATTTATAGATTCTAGGGATTAGAACGAGGATATATTTGGGGGAAGGAGTTATTATTCAGCCTAACACAGTCCACCCTTTGGCCTTCAAAGGTTCACATCCACTCCACATGTGAAACACATTCACCCATCTCAACATTGCAGTTAAGTTTCCACCCATTACAACATTAACTATAGTCCAATATCTCATTTAAATATCATCAGCTCACCCTGGTGGTGTGACTCAATGGTGAAAGCATTGGTCCATGTACCAGAGGGTCGAGGGTTTGATTCTCAGTCAAGGGCATGTGCCTGGGTTGCAGGTTCAATCCTTGGCCATGGTCCAGGTGCATGGGGGAGGCAGTCAATTGATGTGTCTCTCTCACATGGATACTTATCTCTCTCTTTCTCTCTCTTTCTGTCTCCCCCCCCTTCCACTCTCTCTAAAAAAAAGCCAAAACCAAAACCAAAATAATAATGAAAAAAAATCCTCGGGTGAAGATTAACAAAAATAAATAAATAAGCATCATCAGCTCAAGTCTCACCATCTGAATCATATAAATTAGGCGTAGGTGAAAATCATGGCATGATTCATTAGGAGGAAAATTTTCTGTTCATCAGTGGACTTGTGAAACTAGAGAACATGTTATTTATTTCCAAAATACAATGGTGAGACAGGCATAGGTTAACAGCCATAGACATTTCCACTCCAAAAGGGAGAAAATGAAAGGAAGAAAGGAGACATTGATCCCAAACAATTGCAAAAAATCCAGCAAGACACATTCCATTAGGCTTCAAGGCCTGGAGACAATACTCTGTGGCTGTGTCTCAGTCTGAGGCTGTACCTTGGAAATCACTCTTCTTTAAGCAGTATATGTTTGTGGCAGAATAGCTTTGTGAGCCTGTTTCTTGCTTGTAGAATTTTGAGAATTCTCTAGCTTTTCTTTATATTGTTCTTTCTCTGTCTCTTTCGGTCCAAACTGGCAATGTTTCTCCTAATATAACATTCTTAGATATCTACTCTCCAGTGTATGTCATAGGGACATTAGACAATAGGATTCTCCACAAATATTTGTGGATCTCTATTCTAGGTTTCTGCTGAGATGGTTGAGGGGACCCATAGGTCACATGCTTAGTCTTTTGGGTGCTAGCCAAAGGTTGTCCAGGCATACTCTTGACCTCTTCAAAGCACGATTTCCTGACGGTGAATATCCTATCTCCCACTTTTGGCATCTTTTCTAATCTAGATAGGCTGTTAATTTCCCAAGTCATCGAGTCCTGATTCTTTTTTGCTTAATGTTTTTTCCTTTCATTTTTTTTTCTTTCCATTCACAATTTTCTTTAAGTAGCAAGAGTAACATTTTAATTCAGAAATGAGTTGAGGAAAGTAGATCTGTGTGTGTTATAAATTTAGAAGCAGAGGACTCAGGTTTTTAGTGGTCAACCAGCACATGGACTTGGTGTTGATGGGGGTGGGATGGGAGTAGTGATGAGCTATTTCAGTATTCAGTACGGTAGCAGAGTCCATGAAGATAACCTCATCAGGCCGATTCTGTGGGAGTGGTTTTGGGCATAGTTCTAGAAAATTAGTCTGGAGCCTGGTTCTTTAGCCCTCCCCACAAATTCCTTGAACTACCCACTAGTTAGTAAACTCTTTTCCCAGTTACACTACCAGAGTGTATTTCTATTGATTGCAACTTGAAAAACAAAAACCAAAACCTTCACAAAAAGCAGAAAACAAATAATCCAAAAAAAAAACCAAACAAAAAAACCCAACCTTATTAATACATGTGTAATAGGTAGTTTTACTCCCAGATACACTTTCCCACTCCAAAACACCAGATGACGGATTCTTCCCCACAGCATCTGGAGAAAGGAAATTTATCCCTGGAGAAATTCCACCCGAGGGGCCCAGATTGAGGACATCAAGAGCAGTGAAGAGCTGCCTTCAGACAGTAAAATGAAATAAGAGGAGAGACTTTTCAATCCAAACTCGTTCTCTCCTCAGCTTTCAGAACAGAGGCATCCAGGTATAGTCTGCCCAGGCAGAGATGAAAAGATTTTTCTTGAGAGAACTGACCACTCCAAGAGAAAAGACCTCCAATGAATTAAAGAAATTTTCACCCAATTACCTTCCAGTAAAACCCAACTTACTCACAGAGAACTGCCAATCTGCTTTTCATTGCTTCTGCCTTAAATATCAATGGATGTGTAGGAATCACCAGACTTGTGAACAGAGCTATTTTTGAGTGAGAACGACCAAAGCAAATACTGGGAGAAAGTCTACATGAAGATGGTGATAGTGAAGTGAGCAGAAGGCACCTTCGTTAAAAATGCTATAATTAGCCCTGGCCAGTTTGGCTCAGCGGTTAGAGCATCAGCCTGCGGTCCGGAGAGACCCAGGTTCGGTTCCCGCTAAGGGCGCGTACTTCGGTTGCAGTTTGTCCCCGGCCCTGGTTGGTCGTGCGGGTGGCAGCCACTCGATGTGTCTCTTCACGTCGATGTTTCTCTCTCTCTCCCTCCCACTCTATCTGTACAAAAAATGGAAAAATATCCTCGGGTGAGGATAAAAAAAAAAAATGCTATAATTAATATTTCCAGAAAGAAAGAGAAGATTTTTTTTTTGTTGCTGAAACAAAATACAATACTATTTCCAAAAAGGACAGGAGAACAAAGAACTCTGAGAGGTTAAAAATATAGCAGAAATGAAGAAAATCATTAGAAGGTTGGAAGTTAATGTTGGGGACTCTCCCAGAAAGTAGAACAAAAGAACAGAGACATAAATAGCAGGACAGAAATGATGAGAAAATCAGAGAATCAATTCAGTAGTTCCAACAACCAACCAAGAGTGACAAGAGAAGAGAAGAATTAAAAAAATCACACACACACACACACACACACACACACACACACACACACACATATATATATATACACCCCAAAATTTGAATCTCCAAATTGAAAAGATTCACTGTACTCAGCACATTAGTCTATATCAAGGCACATTACCGTGGAATTTCAGGGCAGCAAGGATGAAAACAGAAGAGGCTAAAAAATGCCAGAGAAGAGCACACTGGTCACTAATCAAAGGATCAAAGGGTCAGGAATCATAATGAGATCCTACTTCTCAGCAGCAAACTTGGCAGCAAGAGGTCAAGGAAGCAATGTCTTCAAAGCTGCGCAATGCCTTCTAACCTAGACATCCATATGCCTCCCAACTGTCAATCAAAAGTGCAAGTAGAATGCAGACTTGAGAGATCTCAAAACATTGACAGCCAGGGAGCTTCTGGATGATTTGATTCAACAAACAAGAGAAAAAGATCAAGAAATAAAATGTAAGATTCTGGAGACATGGGATCCAACTCTTAGAAGGAGCAAAGGAATTCTTAGGAGAATGATGAAGGGATTTCTCAGGATGACAGCTTTCAGAAGCCTCAGTGAGTAGGAGGACAGAGGCCCTTTGCCAAAAAACAAAAACAAAAACCCCCACAAAACTTCAAAGGGAAAATGTAATACTGATGTATTTCCTAAGGCATTGAATCTTTCTAAAGGGGTTTATAATTCCATCAGAGAGTCTGAGAAAAACTCGTGATGATTACAAAAATAAGTAGATGAAAAACAAAGGCAACCACTAACTTTAGGGGCAACACAATTATGCCCAACAAAGGAAATACAATCATAGTATATTATTGGTTTCATTTGTGATTAATAATAATACAGTAATAATTTAAACAGTAACTACTGATACACCACCATCGTGATTCAGCTACATTTGTGAAGAAGGCAGAGGGAAAGGTGTGTGGGGGCTGAGGGAGCACAGGGTGGAAGGGTGCTAAAACTTTATTTTCTATAGAAGGAAATCAATAGTGAATATTTAAAAATAATTAGTTAAGGAATACAAACATAAGTTTATAGAAACACAAAGATAAATGTTGGAAAAAGGAACCAAAAGAGTTGGAGCTGCTTGACTCGGGAGCAGGACTTAGGGCCGGACAGGGGACTGCTCTTCTGCATTGTAAGTCTTATGGGATTGTTTTTTAAAAGTATGAACATGCATTGCTTGATGATTCAAAACAAGCTCCACCTTGGAAAAAATTCTTAGATCAACAGGCACTCTCCTCCTCTGTCATGGGAATGTAAATTAGTACAGTCACTTTGGAAAACTGTTTGTCAGTATTTGCTGGAGCTGATTATTCACAGTATGAACTATGATCTAGCTGTTCAGTTCCAATAGTGGTGTGTCCAGCTGAGCTGCAGATGTACAGCATGTCCATAGCAGCAGTTTTCTGATAGCTGGGGACGGGGAGGAACGAAGTACATGTCCCCAGTACAGGGGCTGTTGTATGGTCATAGGAGGGGTGCTCTACAGTGATGCCAATGAGCTACTGCTATTGCAACACCAGAGGTGACCCTCACCAACAATGTGACACCCAAAAGAAGTCAGGTACCAAAGAGCACACTTGTGATTCCATTTACAGAAAGTTCAAAACCAAGCAAACCTAATCAGCTTCATAGAAGTTAGGGTATGGATTGCCTTTGGAGAAGGTGGGGAGGGTAGAGATTGAGGGGGAGTGAAGGGGGCTGGGCAGTGTTGAAGTTCTTGGTCTGAATGCTGGTAAGACAAGAGTGTTCACTTTGTCAAGCTGTACTCTACTGAGTACACTGTTCTGTCTATATATCTTATATGAATGTTAAGTGAATAAACTTGAGCACCATTTATTAAATAAAACATGCATACTTCTCAGAGTAGCTCAGCCCAGGAAGAGATGCCCATCTGGACCAGAGAATCTGCTGTTCTGGAAAATTAGGAAATTATCGACTAATAAATTATCAAAAAGAAATCCAGAAAATCTCAGCAAATTGAATATGGTTATTTGGTTCTTGCCTTTTTACTTTAATTTAGGGTTTTTTTGGATTTTTTTCTCTCTGTGTATCCTCTGTGTAAAGCTGCCCTGAGGTTCCCCACTCCTCCATAATTAATGATGACTTTGAAACTGTTTGAAATGTTGCAATGGCCACAAGATCTTCTGCTTCCTGGATGACCTGCTTATTTTTTTAGGTGCAGTTCTGTTCAAGGGCAGAACATGGAGGAGTAGTAATACTATCTAGTAAAGGGAAGAGCATGCATGGAGTGGTTTTCCTTAGGGGAGGGCTACCCTTTCATGTTATCCAGGAATCTCACTCCCTGAAATAATACAATGCATCGATGACCTTGGTTCTTCGCAGAAGTGTTTAAGGAGACAGGACATTCATCTTGCCTTTGCCCTTTTACATTATTCGTGTTAGAAATCTTCATCGTGCAAGCCTTCGGAGGAGGGGAGAGGGAGCAAGCTACATTCTCCTGACCTTCACATCAGCACTCTATAAAGCCTTTCAGCGGCAGGGATGTGCCTTGTTCTCTTGTTCCAGATCAAGGGACAGCAGAGGGAGACCCTCCTGAAAGTTCAGCACTTACACTGAATTACAGTGGGCGGATTTGCGGGAGACAGGAGCCGGCCAAGCTGGCTGTGATCGGACTCACCGCACCAGGGCTTTCCGCCAGCGGTCAGCAACCCGCAGGGGAAGCCCTTCCTCTGAGCGGTCTGGGGTGGGGGTGGGGTACACTGGGAGCGAAGCTGCCAGGATTTAATTCTTCAGGACACACAGTGGAACTTGGAGACCACCAACTGCATTTGGTCTCTGCCTTTCTCTCTAAGACTGCTTCTTTGGGGGAAAGTTCAGCTGTTCGGGACAATAGGGGATTATACAGAGGGGTAGCAATTGGCCATTTAAATGCATGTGATTCTCACTGACTTTATAATAGCTATAGTATCTTATAATACTATACTCATATAATCCTATACTTATATGTAGGAAGAATACATATAACATGTAATAATACTCTGATACTTATAAAGAGGAAGTCATTCACTGTGAGCCAGGAAACCTGGATGCACACCCTGGTCTTTCTTTACACTTTGTGTGGATTTGGGCTGCTTTCTTGCTTCCTCTTCGTCCTCATTGCTGTCTCTGTCACATGGAGGGAATGATGTCCACATTGAAAGGTTCATCAGGGCTGGCACTTAGGTGTTCATTAGCTGCTGGACATTTTCCCCTTTCTCTCCCTGCAAAACTTGAACAAATCTTGAAGAGTTGCTCTCGCCCACATTCGTGTACGGGAACAGCTGGAACGCAGAGTGTGCCTCTGTGCGTTCCCAGAGCTTACAGCGGTCGGTCTCACAGACAGCAAGCCGCTGGGCTCATCTCTTCAAAGCCACCATCAGACCTTGTTGCTTCTCAGCACACACCCCTTCTCTGTCTCCCCGACACTGGGAGTGGGATCCAAGCCCCTGTCATGGTCTGCAGAGACCGGCTTGCTTCTCCAGCTCCATGTCCTAGCTGGCTCAGTTGCTGTCTGTCCCAAACACACGTTCTACCTCTCTGGTCCTTAACCGTGCCAGGCAGCTCATGCCTCAGGGACTCGGGCCTTGATGGTTCCCATCTGAACGGCTGGCTCCTGCTCATCCTGCCAGGATGGAATTGAGCAGGAAGGATGTTTAGTAGGGGTGACCCTTGTGCTCACCCCTGTGAGAGGGAGGGGAATGGAGCCAGAGTGGGCAGAGGGAGGCATGGAGCAAAGCAGGCTGGGCACAGCCTTGGTGGCGGACCACGGGGGAGCTCTGGAGCTCCAGTGGTCCTGCAGTGTTGTCCCCAGCTGGCTGCCATGGCCAGGCCTTTGTGGGCTCTCAGATCCATCAGTCTTAACCATGGGTTCCTTCTCCTCCTGGGAAGGATGTGGCCTGGGGGAGGTGACTACAGCTGAGGCCATCCCTCAAAGGGCTGACAGCTGAAGGCCCAAAGCTGACAACATTCCAAGGCATGAAGTCCTTTGAAGGGGGATTTGGGCAGCACAACAGTGCCCGCCACACAGCCTTCCTTAACCACCCAGGGACAGTTTTGTTGTTTTCTATGCAAGAGTGTGATTATTTCCTTATTGTTTCCCCTACTGGTCAGTGGTTTCCATGAGGACAGAGATCGTGTCTGTCTCTTTCCTTGTTTTACCAGCTCATTGAATAGGGCTTGGTATGGTAGGCACTTAATATGGATTGATTGAGTGAATAAGTGAATAATGAATAGTTAATAAAGCCCACCTGAGAGTTCAAAGAATATCTGTCTCTTAGAATAACATGAGCTTGCAAAAGAGGGATCATGTCTTTGCTTGGTCTCTCTGCTATTTCTCATTAAATAACACCATGAGCAAAAAGACACCAGAACCCTGTGTCCTTGATACTTAGATCTTTAGAAGCAAGAGAAGAATGACTGGTGTCAGTGGTGGGAATGGCTGTACGGGTGGTAAGTAGTCTGTAAACCTCCTGGTCCTTGCTTGCAGATGTGAGAGAAAGTCCTGGCCAGCTCAGAGGACCCAGGGTCCCCTTGGGCGGTACCAAAGGTGGAGAACTTCAAGTTGAAGACAATTAGGCCTCATTCCCAGGCATTTTTTCTCTTCCCTGGTACTTCATTCAACATGAACACTTAGAAAGCAAATAGTTTAGCCCGGCCGGAGTGGCTCAGTGGTTGAGTGTTGACTCATGTACCAAGAGGTCACTGGTTCAATTCCTGGTCAGGGCACATGCCCAGGTTGTGGGCCAAATTCCCAGTGGGGGGCATGCAGGAGGCAGCCAATCAATGTTCTCTCTCATCGATGTTTCTATCTCTCTCTTTCTCTCCCTTCTTCGCTCTCTAAAATGAATAAAGAAAAAGAAAAAAAGAAAAGAAAATGAATAGTTTAAAACCCATCAGGCAATAGCTCATAGCTCAGATATTCCTGGGGCAAGACAGATAAGACCTCATGGCAACTTTGCCTTGTGTTGTGGCACTGTTAATTGTGTATGGGCCAGAAAGCAACTTTGCAGATGGCCTCATACTCTCTCTTCCAGGTCAGGAAACATTTACTCAGCATGCATTCATTAATTCAGACTTATTTTGTTCATTTATTCATTTCCTCATTCATTGGACAAAACAAATTTTCCACGATGCTTGAATGTTCGATAGTTTTTGGTGGATTGATAGGGTGCATTTATTTTTAAAACAGTTCATTTTGAACAACAAAAGAGAATAGGACACAAAAATTAAAGAATCCTTTGCTTCTTGTTCATACAATCATATACATACTAGTTACAGAATCTAAAGACTTGGTTAAGAGCTTGGGAGGTAAATGGGAGAGCTTGAGACAAATCCGTTGAGTGCCTATCTTGGAGCCCAGGGTAGGTAGGAGAAATGTAAAATATATTGTTGCTTTTGTTTCCTTTTTGTTTTTGTATTTTTTCAAGTTTTCTGCTTTGTGCATGTATTACAATTGTGATCAGAAGCAAAGCTATTACTTAAATAAATGTGGTTTTGTTAAACAACTTTGAAGATAGAGGTCAGTAGAAAAGGCTCTTCATGAGTCCCAGCTGTTTTATTTTTAAAAAGAAAGAAGTGCTCCCAGTAAGTATTTACTTAGAGACTGCAAGAAGCAGTCATTTTTCTTTGAAATCATCATTTCATACTTGTCCTTGGGGATTACAATTTGTCATCTTTGTCAAATTATTTTCTTTCTTTGTTCAGTGTTGCATTGTGAACAATTTCTCATGCCATTGGATTGTCTTTGAAAGCATTTAAAAATGGTTACACATATTCTAGTACACAGCTAAATCATCCTTTAGGTACCCATTCCCTTATTGTTCGACATTTATGTTGTTTCCTGCTATTTTACTTAATAAATAACTGTCATAAGTATCAGTATACATAAATGATCATGTTCCTCCTTGTGCATTCCCGGAGATGAATTTTGAGAAGTGAAATGCCGAACCAAGAGTACACCCAGGTTAAGGCTCTCACATCTAATACCTTCCTGAGAAGCTGTGCACGAGGGTCTGCATCCCACTGGGGGCTTCTTGGTTTGCATTGGGCTGAAGCATACTCAGCCATCTGGAGAGAAGCTGAAATAAGGGAAATGCCTCAGATTCTTGGACTCAAGTCAAGTCTTGTGCTCATCTACTGTGTGACCTTAGGTAAGAAGTTTCACCACTCTGAGCCTCGCTTTCCTCATTCACCAACTCAGAACAATGGCTTCCGGATGGTTGAGGAGCTCAGTAATAATCTACTGTTGGCCAGGATAGTGCTCAGGGCTTTGTGTAGCGGCCCCCATGTAATGTGGAAATGGATATGGGATAAATATATGGGAAGTGACATGTGGGAGGGTCTGGCAAGCTGGGTTTCCTTGTCTCTAAGAAACTGTTGCTGCAGTGTGGGACCCCCAAACAGTAAATGGTGTCAGTTGATGAGAATGGGGTGGCATGCATTTTTATAGGGCCATTCACTTTAGGGTTTATTGTTGAAAAGTAACTAAAGCTTGACGGTGACTTGCCACGTTAAGAATAATAAATACTTGACTTGTAACTTTGATTAGTTTTTAGAATCTTGTCTTTCCTAATCAGGGAGGAGGAGTCTGGGGACATCCCCATTCCTTCCCTGTTTGGGACTCTCTGATATGACCTAAGGGCACTCTTATGCCTAAAGGGTATAATATTATCCATATTTGGGAATGGCACAATGCTTTCATCTGAAATTAAAAACCTTGATTTTCTTGCTGATTTGAAGCATACTAATTCCTGGTATTTATTTTCCTTATTCTTTCTCCTATTCCCCTCAGCTAAGAAGGAATAAAAATTACTCCACATCCCTTGACCCAGAAGTAATTACAGCTAATATTTTGGTGTACTTCCCTCCTGATTGAATTCAGATGTACTCCCAAATATACAGGCAGAATGTTAATAGGATTGGGTTTCATGGTATATATTTTATAATTTTATTTTTTGTCATAAATATTATATCTTTAACATTTTATTATATGTTAACTATTCTTCAGCAATGTGATTTCCCATGGTTGTATAGTTTTCTTTCATATGAACGTACTACAATTTATTTAACTAAGGCTATTGTTAGACATTTAATTTTCCAACTTTGTACTATCATTAATAATGTTATGGTTAATATTCTAGTACAGGAATATCTGTAGGTATATCAGTGAAAATACTGAGTCAAAGGGTAAGGATATTTCAGCACTTCTTGCTACTTATTCCAAATTGCCTTCCAGAAACAATGGACATCATTACCTCTATCAGCTAAAATGAGTGTTTCTCTTTCATCAACCCTACAGTTATACTTGATATTATATTATATATGTGTCTTCCAAATTTGATATGAAAACTACTTACAACTTTTTTTTCTTCTGATTCCAGTGAGGCTGCACATTTTTCATGTATTTTATGGTTCCATTATATTCCATGACTGACAATGTCTCTTGTTCCTCTGAGCCCACCCTCTAACTTCTCTTTTCTCTTCATTCCTGGGAAGCGACCTGAGAGTTCACCCACAGGCCCATCTGCTGGTCCATTCTGTGGAGGTCAATGGGATGGGGGAGGGAGGAGAACGAGGGGAGCTTCTTCATTCTCCTGACTCCCTCCATCTCTGTGTGGTCATCTGTGACACATATTTAGTCATTTATGTTCTCAAGGGGGTGTGTTCTACACAACCGTGTTTTATTCCGTGTTCTGGGACCCACTCTCTCTTTTGTCCCTCAGTACTTGGGCTCCAGATGGCTCTATTGTTGCTAGCCCAGTTCCTGCATTGTCCACTGAGGCTTGGGATACAAAGCAGCCCTCCTTGAACTGTTCTTGAGAGTTACATCTGTTTCCTTTGGGGCCATACTGATAAGAATGATCTCATTGGCCCTGGCCGGTTTGGCTCAGCGGTTAGAGCGTCGGCCTGCGGTACAGAGAGACCCGGGTTCGGTTCCCGCTAAGGGCACGTACCTCGGTTGCAGTTTGTCCCCGGCCCAGGTTGGTCGTGCGGGTGGCAACCACTCGATGTGTCCCTTCACATCGATGTTTCTCTCTCTCTCTTCCTCTCTCTCCCTCCCGGTCTGTCTGAACAAAAAATGCAAAAATGTCCTCGGGTGAGGATAAAAAAAAAAAAGAATGATCTCATTGGTAACTGCAACAAGTTGGGCAGGCTGACAGATCATTACCCCATTTTGCAAGCAATGACATTTAGGCCCAGGGAGACTGAGCTTCTATGCTCTGCTGGGTCTTCAGATTGCGCAGACAGAAGGATGAGAGGTGGTAAGGTTTCATTAGCAGGGATTTTCCAGGAAAGGTGATTTCTAGCATTTCACTATGATCCACTGGCCAAGCAGCATAATCGATGCCTTGCCTGGTCTTCAATAACAGTCTTCTAGATGTTGCCTTTTGTTTGTGCAGCTGAGGCACACAGGACAATACAGACTTGTTTTTCAGGCAGACTAGGTTTACATCCTAGCTCTGCTGCTTGCTGACTGCATGACCCAGGCCACATTGTTTGATCTCAGTAAGTCTCAGTGTCCTCATCTGAGAAATGAGCATAATGATACAGCTGTCTCATAGGTCGTCATGAGCTCATTCTTGTTTGTGTTCCTCACTCTTGTTTGAGAGGATTACATAAGATAAGACAGGCAGAGGAGTTAGTAGGAAGTACTCAGAAATGGTAGATGTGATGATTACAGACAATGATGGCATTATTTTCATTTCCTATTGAGTTGTTATCGTATCTGCCAAAGGAGAGGGATCAAAGATACACCGCCTCAGTTGCCATGCATGATTTCATAGCTATAAATTTTAATTCTAACTCTGTTCCTAGAGTACCATAAAATTACACTTTAGTCATTTAACTTCTGATGTCTTAATTCTTAAACTAGATGAGGACACATGAACCACTCCATGCAGCTTCCCATACATACCGGAGAATCAGTTGTAGTTCAGGATTTCGATCTCCTCTGTAGTATCCCTGGTGACTGGATATATAGTTTCTGTTTGGAAATGTCCTGCAATGCAAAACTCATTTCTTATGGAACACCTGATTCCATGTTTGCATACTTCCTGAGGAATAGTATTTGTTTTATTAAATAGATCTCTGCTTTCTTTGGCTCTGACTCAGGGTTTCTCAACCTTCCCACTATTGCTATTTTGGTCTAGATCATTCTTTATTCTGAGGGGGCCTCCTATGCATTGTAGGCTGGCCTTTAAATACTGGATGCCAGCAGCATGTCCCTGGTTATGACCATCGACAAATGTCCTCTGAAAAGCAAAATCACTCCTGGCTGAGAGCTGCTACTTGAATTAAGCAGCTGTGATTTTTCCCACTGTTCCCTATAGTGCATTTGCAGGGTTTGGCCAACTTCACCATTGGGACACTTTCACCCGGATGCAGTCTGGTTGGCCAGTGGTTTGCTAATGCTGTGCAAAGGCCTTTAGAGCTGACTGCAGTTGAGCACATTCCAGCTCTGGCCTGAGGAGGAGGATGAAACAAGACCTCTATTTCCATCATAACCCATGATCATAATGGACTTTTATTATTTTACTTTATTTCAGTTATTTATTTATTTTTGACCACCTCAACACATTTTTGACTTTCATTTTACTCCTGGTCAATAATGACTCCTGAGGACTGTAATAAGGAGGTGAACATGACCACTCTGACCCCTCATGCAGTCCCTGAGACGTAACCAAGATCAAACACTCTCAGAGGGTGGAAGTCGTTGTCTCTTTTTGCTTCCTCATAAATCCCAAGTGTTTAGGATGATGCCAGACACATGATAAGTACTTGTGTTAGGATTCTACAGAGAAACAGAACAAATAGGAAAACATTTATGTTAAGTAACTGGTGCATATGATTATAGAGGTTTTCCAAGTCCAAAATCTTTGGGGTAGACCAGCAGTCTGGAAGCCCAGGATAATCTGAGTCAAGCCCAAAGGCCACCTGCTGGCAGAATTCCCTCCCTTGTGGGAGGTCAGTCTTTTTTTTTATCCTCAGCCGAGGTGATTCTCTCTCTCTCTCTCTCTCTCTCTCTCTCATCTATCTACACACACACACATATATACACACACACACACATATGTGTGTGTGTATTGCATTTACCTTCAGATAGAGCTGGAGGGAGAGAAGAGAGAGAGAGAAATATCAAAGTGAGAGAGACACATTGATTGGTTGCCACCTGCACAACCCAATCGGGGCTGAGGACGAACGGCAACTGATACATGCCCTTAGTGGGAATTGAACCCTGAACTCCCCGGTCCACGGGCTGATGCTCTAACTGCTGAGCCAAACCGGCCAGGGTCGTCAGTCTATTTCTTAAAGCCTTCAACTGATTAGATGAGACTCATTCACATTACAGAGGGCAAAGTGATTTACTTAACAGATTTAAATGTTAATCCCATTAAAACACCCTCATAGAAACATCTAGGATAGTGTTTGATGAAATATCTTGGTACTATGGCCCAGCCAAGTTGACACATACAAATAACTATTACAGTGCTCAGTGAACATTGTTGGAAAAAACCATAGACCATTAGGAGGGGTGGAGACTGAACAAAGGTCATTTTACTGATGAAGAAACTGACTCCCAGAGTGGTAGTTTCATCTCACAACTGCTTGGGAAGGGAGCGAGGACCAGAATCCAGCTCCTGCCTCCACTTACCTCACTCCTTCTCACAATTCTCTTCTTTGCCTGGAGAGACCACTGGACATCAGAGATTCTGCTTCCCTTTGGCCCCAGTGTTGAGGGCACATCTGGAATTACTCAGTATGCCTCTTCCTTTCCAGCCTCACTTGCTCCTTTCTACTTAAGCCATCTCCTGGAGTGTCCCCCATCCTAGCTCAGAGCAATTTCCTTGTCAGACTGTGGATAGAGTTTTGGACTAATGGCACCTTCTTCTTTTCTTAAAAACAAGTTGCTAGTGGTGAGAATGTTTTTCTTGTCCCCTTGCAGAAAAATAGGTATCAAATAAAAACAGTGATTTTCTCTATAACTAAATCAGACAGTTTATCCCCAAGGCTATTGACACGAGAGAATCTGAAGGGGGAAAAAAGCAAATATTTTCAGCCAGGGTAATTCACAGTAAATAAGACAGCAACATTTTCCAGTTGATAACAGAAATTAATTCAATATTTCATGTAAGGGCAGGAGAGTTCATATCACATGTGGTCCCCAGGTCCCAAATTGAAACTATAACAATATCTTCTTCCAACTACAGGAAACACTCTTTACTGAGGTTATTGTGATTGCCCTGCCTTTTATTTGTTTATTTTATAAAGAAATACTTAGCAATTTGCATGGCGTTGGTTTCCGGAGACCCTCAGGTCAAGATTCTTGGGGACATTCAAGCCAATAGAACTTCTCTCAATTTAAAAAAATTATAAATTTAAAATGTCTCATGGATGAAAGGAGATGATTCCAAGCAGTGTTCTATAATCATACTTCCTGCTGCAACTGCTAAGACACAGTCTGTCGGGGATCAGTCAGTCCTTACCAGGGGCAGCCCCCACCAGGGTATGGAGCACTGGGAAGGGAACAAGACTTTGGGCTTACAGGGTAGCAGTGATTGACATTGGAAACGTGGTTGGGAAGGTCATGAGGATGGGCCCACACCCCCTGATGCACTAGGAGCTGTCTTGGTTATACCTTTCATCCTGGTTCAGCTAGCATAGCACACACAACTTTGGTTGGTGCCTGGAATATGCCTGGTGATTTCCTAACTGGAGGCCTTTGCATTTGCTGTTCCTTCTGCTTGCAGCTCCTGTCCCCAAGTGTAAGCATGGCTGGTCCTTTTTGTCCTTCAGGTCTCAGGTTGAATTATCATCTCCTCAGCGATGCTTCTCAGTTTCTCTTATAATTTTTTTCCTCCTTCTATGGTCTGAATGTCTGTGTCCTCCTGTCCAAATCATATGTTGAAATTCTGACCTCCAAGGTGATAAACCTTCAGGAAGTGGTTAAGCCATGAAAGTGGAGCCTTCGTCAATAGGATTAGTGGTCTTATAAAGAGATCCCACAGAGCTCCCGAGCCCTAATGCTAGGTGAGGACATGTGAGATTTGTGGTATTTTGTTACCGCAGCCCGAATACAGTAAGACACCTACATGGCGTTATTTCAATTTCAATTCTCTTGTGTATTTATTATCTTTTTGTTTATTTTCTGTCCCTCCCTACCCATGGTGTCCCAAGCACCTGGAACTATGCCTAGCCAATGATAGACTCTCAATAATAAGTGAATAAATCACACACACACACACACACACACACACACACACACACACACGAATGAACTGGAATGTGCTGCATGAGTAGTTAATAGAATGCCAGCAGTAGTAATAGATGAACTTTCAACCGCAGTGGTTTTTGGAATAGAAATTCATTTTTCACTAATGCGGAGTTCTATCAGTGATGCTGGGGTGGCGGTGGAGAGAGCGAGGGCAGAATCTCTGCCCTGTGGAGTCATGCAGGGATCCAGGCGGAAAGAGGTCCTTCCACCTTGAATATGTGGCTCCTATAGGCATTGGCATCCAGCCAGGAGAGGCGGGTAGAGACAGAACATTTTTATGGTCCGGTCTGGAAGTGCTGTATATCACTTCTCCATTTTTGTTTGTTTGTTTTTGGGTTAGGATATGAGCATGACCCCGCCTAGATACAAAGGGGGCTAGCCACCAGACGGGACGCTGTTTCCTAGTAGCATCTTATGAAGGAGGGCACGCACGTGTGCTAGACAGCTGGTCACCTCTGCTCCTGGTGCTACGGCAGCCGGTACCTCGTGCCACCATCACTGCTATTACATTGGGAGCTCCAGAAGGGCGGAGGTGGTCTGCTTCATTAGCTGGAGCTGAGGGCCCAGAACAGTCAATATTTGAATGAATAACCAACCATCACTTGATCACCAAATGTATTTGGGATACCAGGTCAGACACAAAACTTAGCATGGTATCAGCACATGGAACTCCATAAAGACTTTTAAAATCACCAAAGAATTCTTTGTCCTTTGAAGACAGACCAACCCCTGACTCCATTACAGTCTCCATGAAAAGCAGACGATGGCAGAAGCAAGATCTGAAGTGACTTTTTCCACCCCAGAAGGAGAACAATACAACAAAAGACTTCAAGAATAACATACGTCAGCTCAAAAGCTGTGCAGGGAAGTGGCCTCTAACCCCACTTTTTGGGTCTTTCATTGAATCTTGCCCCTAGGAGAGTAGTGAAAGTCACTTCAGAACATGATCTTCCATCTTCCCATTTCTTCCCGGAGATACAAAATGAATTTCTATTCTCCTTTTTTCTTGACCTCATGTTCTTTCCATTGTGTGTGCTGCAGTGGGAAGAAAAAAAAAAAAAAGAATCAGATGAATCACGCAGCACATTGTAATCTCCTACAGAATAGAAAAACAGCAAGTCCTTGAATTGAGACAACTGGGCGGAGTCCCAGTTACCCTTTGGTGGCGGGTTTGATTCTTCAGAGGACTCCAGGCTGGAGTTCTTTCACAGAGATTTAGCTCATGAAGGGGAATGTCACACTGGCCACCCCAAATATGCTGACAGGTCATTGTTTTTATCCTCTTTGCCACATGGACAGCGACGCTGAGTCCTTACATGGAGGGAGCAGAGTTGGGAGGAAAATCCGTCCTAGGAAATTGCATAGGACCATTTTGCCATTCTGAGATTGCAGAGATTTTCAGTGGCTGGCTTAAAGGAAATGTCCAGATGCCACTCAGAAAATTTGAATGCATATGTATCTCTGGCCTTGCTCTTTTTTGTTGTTGTTAATCCTCACCTGAGGATATTTTTCCTTTGTTTTTGATAGCATGGAAGGAAAGGAGGGAGGGAGGGGGAGAGAGAGGGAGAGCGAGCGAGCGAGCGAGAGAGAGAGACACATCAGTGTGAGAGAGATACATTGATCAGTTGCCTCCTGGATGACCCTGAGCAGGTGACCAGGGCCGGGATTGCAGGATTGAACTTGGAATCCAGGTATGTGTCCTTGACTGGAAATCCAACCCATGACCCTTCAGTCCACAGGCTGATGCTCTAACCATTGAGCAAAACTGGCCAGGCCATATCTGGCCTTGTTCTTTATGCCAAGGATACAGAGGAGGGAACCCACATTCCCATCCCATGTCCCCATCCTCCTTTTATTTCCTCTTTTCTTTCATTTTTGGCTCCATTGGCCATGGCAGACTGATGCTCCTTAGCTTTTATTGTATCCCTGTGTGTCAAGAATAATGCTGTCTGTCATCATGCCTTATAATTTACCAAGCGCTTTCATCCCAGATATGTTGTGAAAATGCTTTGAAAACTGTGTTATGCAGATGTATGTAAGAATGTCATGTTCTCAAAGCTAGTCAATTGGCCAAGAAGTAACATGTCTGATGGCATCATTATTACCTTTAATTTTCTTTATTCCCTCATTTTCATCCTCATAAACCTCCAAAAGTGATCCCAAGCAGGCATTATCCCATTCTATACCCCAGTGTCTTGGGTGATGGTTTCTGGGTGGGAAGTGGGGGCTGGGTGAATTGGCCATCCCACAGAGCTGTCATGTGGCAGAGTCAATGTTAAATCTTTAGCCTTCTCATGGAAATTCTGGGGATCGGGGTCAGCATCAGATGTCACAGGGAGGAAATTTTTTGATCTCTGGAGCACATGTTTCTGGGGTAATTTCTTGTGGTCATGACACAATTGCCAATTGCTGATGATATAATTGATCCTGTCTATGTAATGAAGCCTCCATAAAACCCCCCAAGGACAGGATTGGGGAGCTTCCTAGTTGTTGAACACATCGGAGTAGGTACCAGGAGGGGGTGTCCCTGGAGACAGCATGGGAGCTCTGCACTGTCCCCATACCTGCCCATGTTGTTCCTGAGCTGTAGCCTTTTGTAACTGTGGATAAACAGGGGCTCATATTAACCCCGAAAAGCTCAGGCCAGGCCTGCATGGCAGGCCTTACAGACCCAGAGACCTGTGGTCTGAAATGAAACTTTTTAGCTAAAAGCAAGTCACAGTGGGTAGCCGTGTCCTAGGCCAGCATTTTTCTTGATGAAGGTCAATCTTTGCCTTAACTAAGCCTGTCTATTGTTTTTGTGTTTTTTTTTGCATGTAGGATAACGTGGGTTTGGAATGTCAGAGTAATCCCCTTTGTCCACACCCCTCAGGGCATGATCTCCCACCAGAACAGGAAGCCACAGAACCCCTCATTGCTCTCTTGTTCCCACACACCGTCTCTATGTGCTGTCAGTGTTCACTGTCCTGTATCCACCATGTAAAAGAAGTACTTGTCTCTTCATTTCACTTGTTACCCAGTCCCAGCAATTCCTCCCTTGCTTTCTCCCACCCTCCTAATCCACCACCAATGGATTTCACGTAACTCTCCTTACACCTCCCTTCTGATGGTAATGTATACAATTAGGTGCAAAACTGCCATTCTCTGGAGCATTTTCTCAGCCCATTGAGATTTTGCTCCCTGGCAATTTTCGTCAGTTTGGCTTAGATAAACGCATAAACATTCTTACAGGTTTGGACATTTCTCACATAATAAACCAGTGATCTAGTAAGTAGAATGTTTCCTGGGCTCTGAGTCGCTGTAGCAGATTAATCGAATCTGAGGCGGTGGTCCTGGGGATTTCTGATTTGTAGCCCGTTGGTCAGAAGCACAGACTTGCCTGTGACTGGCATCTGAAATAGGATGGGCGGTCTTATGGGACTGAGCCCTTAACCTGTAGAATCTGATGCCATTTCCCGGTACCCAGTGTCAGGATTAAATTGAATTGTAGGACGCCCAGCCAATGTCACAGAATTGCTTGTTGGTGTGGAAAAAACCCATACATAGAAATTGGTTTCAGAACACATTTATGGTTGGTTACAAGGCCTTTGTTAGTTATATAAGTGACAGATTTCTTTCCCACTCTATAGCTTACCTTTCCCCCCCTCAATGATTTGTTTTTGTACATATTTGTGAGCTGTTGCTTCTGTTCAATGTTATGTTGCAAGAGTTCATTTATGTGTGTTGGTTGCAGTGGTGTGTTCGTTTCATGGCTGCAAAATATTTCTTTTTTTTTTAATCCTCACCCAAGGACATTTTTCCATTTATTTTCAGATAGTGTGGGAGGGAGGGAGGGAGAGAGGGGGAGACAGAGAGAGAGAGAGAGAGAGAGAGAGAGAGAGAGAGAGAGAGAGACCAATGCGAAAGAGACACATCGACCAGTTGCCTTCCCCACGACCACAACCAGGGCCAGGGACAACCACAACTGAAGTACATGCCCTAGACCAGAATCAAACCCGTGACTCATTGGTCTGCGGGCTGATGCTCTAACCACTGAGCAAAACAGGCCAGGGCAGTATTCCATTGTTTTTAATTCTAATATAGTCCACTGTTATTTTTTTTTCCTGAATAGTCTACTTTTTTTGGTATTTTATTTATGCACGCTTTTTATATGCTGAGGTTATATGTATCTATATCTATATCTAGACATATACTGTATATACACACACACATATATATGTACACTTTATTATTATTATGTTCCAAAATCTTTATTGTTTTGCCTTTCTCATTTATATCAGGAATCAGCAAATTATGGCAGAAAAATCTGGCCCCCCATCTGATTTTATTAATAAAGCTTTATTGCAACACAGTTAGTCATTTATTTACCTGTTGTCTATGTCTGCTTTTATGATACAACAGCAAAACTGAGTAGTTGCAGCAGTGACAGTAAACCTGTAAGTCTGAAATATTTACTATTGGCTCTTTGCAGAAAAGAACCATTGACTCCTGATTTAGTCCCACAATGTATTTGGTCAAAGGCATATTTTTATATCATCAAATGGGATTTTCATCTCCCAGTTGCAATCCTTCCTTCTTTCCACAAACATTCCTTTAGAGGCTACTATGTGTGAGGCCTTGTTGAAGCTAGGCGTTGTGATACACAGAAGAGACATACGGTGTGTGCTCTGCAGGATTTCAGTTTGGTGTCATTGTCTTTAACTTGCATGAGCTTAGTCATACTAGCAAAGCCACCTGTAAGCTAAGTCAACAAATATTTACTGAACAGAATGTGAAGGTACCACATGCTATGTTAAAGATAAGAAACTCATAGACAAGGAAGGCTTCCTTTTACTGTAGGGGTTTACTGTGCTAGTGTGCCCATACAGAGATGACACAGTGATCAGGTAACACTTGACAGTAGGTGGTCACAGGTGTGGCTGGATGACAGAAGGGCTGTGTGGACCCAGAGGAGTGAGAAAAATTCATTTTTGGCTCATGAAATATGACCTAGACAAATGGCAAAAAAAAAATCCTGATTTTAATGTTACTTGTAAAAAGTCTGTGAAGTCACCCCTTCCTTGTTCTCAGCAAGCCCTGTCACATCCTGCTCTGTGGGATGTTAACACTGGCCATGGTGTGCATTAAATTAGTCATCCTGATAATTATAGGAGCTCAGAAATAACTACTAATCAGCCCGAATAGAGAGCAAATCCCAGGATTCATTGAAATGCATCTGAGATAGAGTTGTTAATTCTGCAAACACACTTAGATGAAGTTGTATATAAAAAAGGAGCTATGTATTTCCTTAGGGCTCTTGCAAACCTTATATGGCATCAGAATGGCAGTTCCACATCCTCCCCCACTGTTTCACAACTACATGTGAGACTAGATGGTAAGGTATTGAAGTCTCTATACATAGGTGATCTCCCCCGCCCCCCTTAGTAGATTCCATTGTAAAATGACAGGTATGGGAGAGGCACTTGTCAGAAGACTGTAATTACAAAAAAAAAAAAAAAAAAGTGCCAACAAAATCAGCTTATTTAAAAAAAAAAAGAGACAGGTGAGCATAAAATGGGTTATGACAATCCAGTAATTAATTAATGGCCAAAACCAGTTTTTTTTTTTTTCAAAGTTGAGTGATAGATAAGAATACCCCACATGTAGCGAAGCCCAAATTGAAATGTAAATACTGTTTGTTTTGTTAAGAGCTCTGATCTTCTGCTGCAATTGCTAATATTTTATTCTGGTTTTCTATCTTCTTAGTGTCTTTACAGTTTTGCTTTCATATAACCAGATTGATTCTTTTATTTGCTTTTTATTGACTAAATGATTCCAATGCAACTGGTTTTCTCTTTTTGGACTCTCCCATTCCTCAGTCAGTGAGTAGCCACCTGAGATTTCTATTTCTTGTTCTGAAGGTCTCTGGGTTGGGACAATGCTCAACTAGAAAGAAAATAATACCACTACTTTATTTATCAGTTGTGATGTTAGAATGATGACTACTTCACTCAGTCCACCATGTCCTATCCTCTTTGTCCATGTACTATTTTAGATTAGCCTCCTATTGGGAAAGTGTTCCAATCAGTCACTTGGCATTCCATTGTCTTTAACTATAGAACTGTATAATAGGAAGGATGCTAGCATTGATTGAATGCCCACCGTGTGCCAATTATTGAGATAAAAATATTTAGGGTAGATAGGCAAACCTTTTCTGCTGAGGGATAAAGACTGAAAATTTATGTCTGTCACAGATACTCAACTCTGTCCTTGCAGTATGAAAAGAGCCACAGACAGAACTTAAGTGAATGGCATTGCTGTGTTCCAATAAAATGTTTACCAAAAGAGGCAATGGCAGGATTTAATAGCGTTTGTTTGGGGGGGGTGTTATTTTTTTTATTTTTTATTAATTAAGTCATTTTTATTACAGATGTTTCTCCTTTCCCCCCCCAGACACCCGCTTCCCTATCCCGCCCACCCCCCACCCCAGCATTGTTGTCTATGTCCATTGGTTATGCATACATGCATATAAGTTCTTTGGTTTATCTCATCCCTCCCAGAAAGATCTCTTCTCCTTTTAGAGACATGGAGGGACCTGGAGAGTATTATGCTAAGTGGATTTAATATAGTTTTAAAGGCTCTCCTTGGCAGAGTACTGATTTTGATTTTGAAGCTGGAAAGATTATGAGAAGTCAGCCTCCATAACCTGGGCCATTTCGAACCATGGCCTTAGATCTCCAGGTTTCCGCACGGTGAACGGGCCTCTGCCCTATCTCTTCTCTTCAGTTAGAGTAGTGGAATCTTTTATCCGTTAATGGTATGGGGTCTTGCCTAAGATTTCACTTGAGCAAAGGGTTTCTTAACTATTTTTACAGCATTAGAAAACCCCCAGTTCTCATCCAAGTTTACTTTCCAGTGAGAGACTGGAGAATGAAGAGTATTCCTAGGCTGTGATATCCACTCCCACCCCCAACAGCACGTGTATTGTCAGAGCTGGGACTTCTGCTCAGCGGTGACTCTCAGACACTCACTGCCAAGAGCACCTTGCTGCCTCCCTGCCACCCAGTTCCCATCAGAGGAAAGACACAGCTTCTACCTTTATTTTTATAACAGCCACTTATCCACATGAGCAATCTGTGGACAGAACTCACAGTTTCAATAGATTATAAAACATATTTCTGGAGTGGGGGAGAACCCCATCAGTTCTAGTTATAGTCATGTATGACAGATTTTGAATTTGCGCTCTGTGGTCTTGTCCCTGTGAAGGCCAGTACGATCCCATCCACACCTCAGATAGTGGCCAGAAAAGGTCAATAATGTAATTTTCTGGAAGCTGGTGGCAGCCTGCGTTTCTTTCACATCATTTGCCTGCTTCATATGGATCTACCAGCATTATACTCCCCTAAAGACTCTGTTTGCCTCAAATACAAGATCGCATTTTAAGTTAAATTAAAAATCTATGGTACTTTTGGCCTTGATGGAAAAAATTGTACAGCATTTGTCCAGTTGCACAGCAGGGGAAACCTAAGAGCTGGAGAGCAGAGATCTGCTTAGTTTTATGTGCTCGGAGCTGCGCTGCTTGAGACCTGGAGTCCAACCTCAGGGAAGGTCTAATGGGGTGAAGGCCATCAGTTACCCACCCAGACACTGCCTCCCACAGGACCCCCGCTTGGCTGCCACCCTGGAATTCATTATGGAAATTTCCTTAAACCTTCTAAGAAGGGAAAAGTCCAAACTAATTTTCAATTTGTATCTCTTCTACTGAATATAGTCTAATGAAGCCTGAAATAAAGGTCATTTCAGAAAAGAAATAGAAATGTTTTACTCAATTAAAGCAAACATTCTTCCTGAACTATAGATTATTTCTGTACATATAGTTTATTTTGGAGAAAGGAAGCGAGATAAATAACATGATGGAAAATTCTATTGCCCAATTTAAATCTTCCCCCTATTGTAAAAAGACCATTGATTTATAGATGTAAATTTAGAATATTTTTTTACTGTTTTATTCATTGGCACAGGGAATATGGTGTTTTAACAACATCGATTATTTTATTTTCTTGTTTTTGATGTAAAACATCAATTTTCATTATTCTCTTAGGTGACTATATGTGAGACAACATATAAAAGCTATCTTGATGGAATTCTGCTGTGTGTGTGTGTGTGTGTGTGTGTGTGTGTGTTTCCTCAAGGATATAGTGTGTGTGTGTCTGTGTATTTTCTCAAGGGGGTAACATCCAGTAGGATGATTAGGGTTTTCATAGATTATTTTAATAATTTATTTGTTTTAAGAAAACAGCATCACCCTGGCCAGTTTGGCTCAGTGGTTAGAGTGTCGGTCCGTGGACCAGAGAGTCCTGGGTTCGGTTCCTGCTAAGGGCACGTACCTTGGTTGCAGTTTGTCCCTGGCCCCGGTTGGGGTCATATGGGTGGCAACCAGTCGATGTGTCTCTCTCACATCAATGTTTCTCTCTCTTCCTTCTTCTCTCCCTCCTGCTCTATCTGAAAATAAGTGCAAAAATGTCCTCGGGTGAGGATTAAAAAAAAAGAAAACAGCATCATTTATGTGGGAGTAAAGATGGGGCTTGTGAAAGAAATTTTAAATGTTTTCCTGATGGCTTTTGTATATGGCTTATTGTTACTTTTAAATAGACTTTTAGCTTATAAGATAATACAGTAGTATTATTGAAAGTTGAGGAAAAACATCACCTATATGTTTAGATGACATTAAAAGTAAGTTTAGATATTGTCAGTTTCTCTTGGTTTTAGGTCTTGTAGTTATAGAGTCCCCTGTTTCAGAATTCCAGAGAACTTGATGAAACAGAAGTATTCCCAGCCCCCAACCTGCCTGAAAGATGAACACATCTCAAGACTGGCAGGTAAATAAGAACTTAGAGAGCTAAGCAGAGGAAAAACAGCAGCTAATTTGAGGGATGGGGAGCAAATGCTCAGGCAAGAATGCAGAACAGAGCATGGCACGTTTGGCAAATGGGCAAAGGTTTTATGAAACTGGGTCATAGGATGTCTGGAGTGGAGTTGCAGGAGTTGAGATTGGAAAGACTTTTGCGTCAGAGTGTGGAGGGCCTCAAATGTTCTGCTGAGGAGCTGGCTTTGCTTGCTAGGCAGGGAGTAGCGTGAAGTCCCCATCAGAGGGGCCTGTTGGAGCCCCACACATGCTCCTCAAGTCCATGGAGAAAGTGGTCATGACACAAGGGGCAGCCACAAAGAACGATGTCTGTTCCCCTCCTTTCTCTTCCTCTCCGCACCATTCGTGAAGAAGGCAGAAATGTGGAGGAAGCTGTGGGTGCTGCCCACCTCCCTCCTCTCCAGGATCTTGAGCCTCCATGAAGCCTGGGTTGGTGAGGGAAGGGAGAGAGGCACCTGGGAACTGGATGGGAAGCCGATGCTTTGAAACAAACACAACTGAGTCTAGAGAATCAACCTGAGACTGTTTTACTAACCAAAGGTGATTAACAGGCTGTACAATCAGACCGAGATATTATGAAGGGGTCTTCTTCCCAGGGAGCAATAGGAATTCTACTGAGGAGAGTTGGTGGCAATTCCTGGAAAATATAACTCCAGTTTACATTTATACGTCAATGAATGGAGACCCTGTCCTCAACAGGTTATAGTGCACACTAGGCTTAAGTAAAGCAAATGGAAAAGAGATTTACATAAAAGGATAATAGTGGAGATTTCTGTAATCTCAGGAGAGAACTGTTTCTAGGGGCTAAGTGAAGATTTTTAAAAATCAAGATAATATAGTTACTTATTATGCAGAAGATTTCTGCATTTTACCCAATTTTATAATATGATAATGTCATTTTGTTTTCTCAAGAACTTAATAATTTAAAAATCACTCTTTCCCCATTGAGTTGAAATGGATGATTTTCGTCTTATTAGTTTTTCTTTTTAGAACTGCTAAGGACTCCTCTGCGGGCCCACCCCCCTTCCCTTAAGCTAATGAATAATATTTCAAGTACATTTCTCTGTGGAGAAAGTCCTTTAATGATTGCAATCTATCAAGACGTTCTTTTGAGGTTATTACTTTATTACTAAGAAGCATTGTTGATTAATCAAAAAATAAAGGAAAATAGGAGAGAACAAAAAAGACACTGTAAACGAAGCCGTGCCTGTTGGATTCAAGATTCAGTAGTCAGCACGACCAGTGCATAGGAGGGCAGCTTCGGTGGGAGGACCGTGGCTTGTTTTACACTGCACCTGCATACCGCACCTGTAGAGGGCGTGGGGGCACCTGCCCTAGCGGGTCATCTGTGGGTAATCTGCATTTTAGTAACTTTTATTTTAAAGGAGAGAATGGATTAGAGAGGTAGAAAGAGAGTGAGGTTGGAAAAAGATGACTCAGTAAGTAGTTTTGATTTTTGGCAGAAGAGAAGGTAGAGATTTATTTATTCAAAACACACGTGTGGAGAACTCATTTTTAAAAAGCATATCTACACAAAGGAAATTTTTTATCACTACTGCTCATAAGAAAATAATATCCGTTGTCATAAATGGAAGGTTGACATTAATGCATGCTAAAATATACGTAGTTACTAGAACAGCCGGGCGCCGCCCGGAGCCGCCTCCAGGGTCTGCAGTGCCCCACGGTGGCCGAGAGAGCGGCTCTGGGTCACTGCCACAGTGCGCTTAAAAAACTGATATTAATCTCGATTCTATTGTCAGCTAATTCTGAACAAAGGCATTAAGTCCAGAGTTAGATTCATCAATCATAACACAGGAAATGTTACTGACATCCATTATGGACTCCACAGTTGATTAGCTTCCTTGATTAAATAGTGGTGCAGCTGATGGGAAAACAGGAGCCGAGTCTGCCTCTCTCCCGGAGAGAATTCCCAGCTCGGAGTCCCCCGGGAGTTGAGAAAAGAGAAGTGGAAAATAGAAGACAAAAAAGTAGGGCTGATTGCACAGGAACTCGGTACTGACCAAGTCATCAGTCCCACAATCGGGTGCCAGAGACATTGCTCATTTCCCTTTTTACATACCCAGGGGATTTAGACTTTTTCTTTTTCTTTTTGTTTTTTGGCAGGTGGAGTGGGTGTGGTGGGTGTGTGTGTGGGGGGATAACCTGAGCTGTCATTAAAAAAAATAAGACCCTAAGTTAAAAAAAAAAAGATCACAGCATCTGGTGTGAATGATACCTGAATGCTGACATTAACCAAATGCCACCTTTTTGGACAGCCGCATAGAGAAGTGTGGAAATGTTCTGCCATGGTTTTTTTTTTTTTAAAGAGCAATTTTTCTGAGAGATTGGAAAAACAGGAGGAGGCAAGCTGATGACATTTTGATTGTAGGTCCCACTTGAAAAGGCATTGTAGGACTTTCTGCTTAACAAAGTAAAAAAAATAAAGTTGCAAGCCTGCCCCTTTCACCTTGATCTGCATTCTTTTGTTAGTACATGGCAAAACTTTCCAGGAGTGGTTTGCAGAAATTGTTACATGTTTCCTTGGCAGCTGATACATTAGCTTTGAGACAGTAGCTATTTATTAATAATACTACTTTCTGATTCAGCCTCACCTGCAAGGCACTGAAATAGCTGCCTCTGTGTCTTTATTTCCACCTTTAATCTTTTGCTCCAGGAAGACTTCTTGATCTCTGCTGTGAGGTTGCTCTTCAGTTCTGAACTCTCAGTACTCAGTAACCACCCCCCCCCCCCCCCATCATAGTTCCATCAGCCTTGCCCTAAAGTTATTAATATGATTGTTTTCAAAGAGTTTTCTGGTTATAACTTTGCATTTCATAGATTAATTGGACAAATTAAATAAATGGATGCATGGACAGGGAGGTGGATGGAGGAATGGGTAAATGATGACAGATGGGTGGATAGATGAATGAATGGATGGTGGGGTGGATGGATGGATGGGTTAGTGGAGAAACTGAAAAATAATTGTGACTTTTACAGAATTTGCCATTAGACTGCTTGAGTCTTTGCCAACTTTCTATAGACTTTGTAAATGGTTTAATGAGTAATTATATTGTTTAAAATAAATAAGAAATATAAACATTATAATATTTTATATTTCATTTCATTGTATCAACATAAAATACAATTAAAATAATGGTTTTTTCTTTTCTTTATTCTTTTCTTCCCCTTTGAGCCTGCCTTCCCTCTCAGGATTTAAGTATAATATCTGCTATAGCTCCACACACAGACTGTTTGGAAGGGAGCTAGGGAACAGGAATGGTTTTGTTTTAAACTTATGACTTTTTAAAATCACATCTTGAGGTGTCACATAAAAATTTTATAGGACAGTATTGATATATTATAACAATACCATTGCCAAAAGCTTTTTAATTTTCCCCCTTCTCTGTTTTTTATTTGTTTCTGACCCTAATACTTATGCTACCGGGTTGAAAATTAAGTTTTCTCATTTTTTGGGTACCCCTTTTTAATAGAAAAAATGCGAGGGTAGTTAAAATGTACCCCCGAAGCAACTGAAGTAAAAATGATTCATCTTTGAAGCCACCTCTACAAGTGTTCCTTGAAATGAAATGTATGGTCTTGAAACAGGATACTAAGTTTTACACCAGAATACTCTCCTGTTCATATATAGACATAATATCAATTGTGTCTCCTGTTATTGCCTTTGTAAGTATTTTGTTGCTCTAAAAAGCTTGCTTAAAACATATTTTTATCTAATACAGTGTGGGCTTTTAAAAAAGCAAACAGTGGTTGATTTGAATAGATATGAATCCTAAATCTTTTTCTTTGCTTGTATTTGTATTAAAATTTACACACTAGATTTGTATGTAAATTTACAAATTTAAAAAATAGATTTGACATTAAAACAGTGTATGACTGTATATTTTAGAGGTAATAAATTATAAAGTGAGGCAGAATGAGAATGTGAAGACTAAAAACATCTATTGAACATCACTATCGTAACTATAAAAGCTTGTGACCCATGAAGTTCTAGGTCAGAGTGGTGTCAGGTCTTGGTCAGATAATGCTAGGCTATGCTGCAATAACAAATAAACCCTGACATCTCAGTGGTATAACACATCTCCATCTGGCAGCCTCTTCCATCTTGTTGGCTAGATCTATAATATGTGATACACACAGGGGTGGCAAAAGAGATTTACAGTTGTAATACAGTAATGAATATATAAATAATAATACAAGAATAAACTGTGCTTTGTGTACTCGTAACTTCAACTTACTTTTGCCCACCCCTGTAGATCGCCAGAAGGGGGAGGAGAGAGTTGGAAGTGGCACACCAGCTCTTAGTTGCATTAACCCAGAAGGATCTATGGCATCTGCATTTATGGTTCATTGACAAGAGCTGGTGACGTGGTTTGAACCCTGAGTTCAAAGACATCTTGGAAAGTCAAGGGAGTCCATGAAATATTTGGTGACAACTAGTTGTCTTGGCCACATACTATATTCAGGGAAGCACAACCCAAGCAGGGATTCTGATCTCAACGTGGACTTTGTGTACAACACGGAAGGCATCCAGGCTTCTGTCACTTCCTAGCCTCTGAGTCCAGCAATATTTTGTGATGACTCACTCTTATCCTCAGGAAGAGTACTCTTCCTCATTTTAGATATTCTGTCCCCACCATGTACCGCCCACATAGAGCAGGGGTAGGGGAAGGAGTGGTGTACTACATTATCAACACTCAGTCTTTTCTTTATAGGGATCAACATATATGTGTTTTTTGTTGTTGTTGTTGTTCTTTCCCCCACAGAATTAGAAAAAAGATCTGTGGCAATTGTAGCATTCATCTTGCAGGGTCTAGAAAGAGAAAGGATTAAACCAGTATGTTCTTTAGATAGCAGGGAGATGAGAAAGATGCTAACTCTAATATGTTAACAATTATTCCATATCACCAGCATCAACAAATATATGCTCCATCCATCCATCCATCCATCCATCCATCCATCCATCCATCCATCCATCCATCATCCATCCATCCCAGTTTAATGGTACCAGGCCTAGTACAGGGCCCTTGAAAGTCAAAGATGAACCTCTTAGAGTTGGTTAGCCTTTCTGATTACCCTCCCTCTTTGGGTAGACAAATTATATTGTCCATCACATTTTTGTTAACATTTTCAAGTATTAACAAGTCCTTCGTTTCAATCACTTCTACATCCCCATAATTAAGCCAAGGATGGACTCCGAATGAGTGCTGTAAATGGATTGGGTACATGAGTAGATAGTCCTGGAGGCCATTTAGGCTTGGACCTGAATCTGTCACTGAAACAGTCTCTCCACAGTTATGTGCACAGTTCTCTTCACCCCAGGTCTGCAGGTCCAGGAAGTGAGTGATTCTGACGTTGACCTCTAGATGGCCATGCCAACAGTCAGTACCAATGCCGCTACAGGGACTTGCTTCCTCCTCGTCCCCCACCCCTCCAAAGATCCTGTTTGTTTCAAAATCATCCTAACCCTGGCTAGGAGCTGTTATCTTACAAAACGGTGTGTCTCGTTTCTGGTTTCTTCATGTGACTCTCTGCCTTTACACTGTTTCCTAAATATAGGCTTTTATTTCAAGGAGCCCCTTGGCTAGCCTTCCTCTCATCCACTCCAAGCTCCTACTTTCTCCTGACTGGAGCTCTTTCCTCCATGTCTCCACTTTTATTTCCCCTCAAGTTCTATTTGCCCTTCCGTTTCTACCTGGAAATCTCAATAGGATGTCCTATCACACTGAGCTCAGCATGCTCCAAACAGAATCAGGCTTCTCTGTTTGATGATGATACCATAACCTCTCACTCACTCAAACTGCTTTTCCCTCCTTGTCCTCCCACTCTCTGGGTCAGGACATTATTATTTCTGCCTCTTCTCCATGATGCTTCTTCCAACTGACACTTTTTTTTTTTAACCTTTATTGTCCAATCTAGATACTCTCTCCTTTGTGTGCTTTGACTGTTTAGCTCATCTCTCTGTATTTTAGTACATTTTTGACTCTTCCTGCTCTTGTTCTCCCTAGAATCTGGCCATCGATATTTCTAAAACATCACACTTTTCTGATATAATGTCTTTGATGGTTCTTTTTACTCTCCGCAACTTCTAGTTGCTAGTATAGCCTCTAAGGATTCAATCATTTAATTCTAGCCTCATCTCTGTTCTCACAAACTTTAGCCAAACTCCTCTGTTCGGTCTTTCCCACCCCACGTTTTTTTTCTTCCATATGATGACAATGTTACTCCTCTATGTGGAGATATTCCAGCTACCGGTTTAGTACCAGTAGTCTCTGCAGCAGGAATCAGTCTTTTTTCGCCATAAACTTTAACTCAGGTGTGGGAAGTAGATTTCATGTTAGGAAAAAAATCTGATGGATTAATAATAGCTACCTGGAAAGTTGTGTTGAGAAGGATTCTGAGGTTGTATCCGGCTCAGTGGGAAAGATTGTCATGATTGTTAACAGTGTCAGTCTAGAAAGAGGAATCGAGACATTAATGTTTCTTACATGCCTTCTCTGATCTACCCTGTGCTTCTCTGGTGTATGCAGCATCACTTATACTAACTGATGAGCTTTTTAAGGGCATGCATTGCATCCTGCTGGACTATATATCCAATAACAAAAGTTTATATCCACAGTGTCCTATGATCATTAGACACTCCAAAATGTTTGCTAAATAAATCCCCTAATGCTGGACTCTGCTGTTTGGTTATGTAAGATAGAAGAGCTGTGGTCAGGGCTGTTATTGCATTGATTGGGCAGCTGTGTTATGTTATAGTGTTTATTGCTTTACGTTGCAGTTTGTTAAGGAATCTGACTGTGCTGACATGAGAATTGCTTCTGCACAGTTACCTTTGGTGATAAATAAGACCAGGCATCACTGGATGAATGAACGACATCCAATACTCCAGCATTGCCCATAACAGAATTAACTTTCAAGTAACATTGATTCATTCTGCTTTTAGGCTTACTTTCACAGACCAGCAAAGCATGTTGTCAGATTTTTAGTCCTTCAACCTAAGTCAAAAACCAAAGGCTGGCTTGAAATACATTTAAGAGGAGAACATTATTGATTTGGTGGTCCTTAAAATGCCCTACTCATTCAGACAATGAAGTAATTGTAAAACTCATGATAAAATTATTACTTCTCCTGTTTTTTCTTCTCCTAGGTAAACATCTCAAGTATTCCATTCTTATAACTTATCCCACTGTCCCTCCTAAGAATATTTTCCATTGGTTTGGTGATGTACCTAAAATTTGTGAATATTCTAGATGGTGTCCAACCAGCCAAGATCAAGTTCAAGAACCACATCTCTGTGGTTCTATAATCCCTATTTCTGACACTATATCCTAAGGACACATTCCATCTCTCAATGGCCATATTAGAGTTGTCTCATGGAATTGATGGACTTCTGAAATCCCTCTTCAGAAAACACCGTCTTACTTCACCTTGGGTTGGTTAAGCCTCTGTGTTTATGAGAAAATCAGTTGTGCCGAGCCATTATTGGATCCCATCCCTAAAATGCCCAGAGAGAGCTGACTGTCTGGTGCAGGGTGCTAACACTGTCATCTCTTCCATTCCCACCTCTTCTTCCTTCAGCTCCATTTCCTGCATTTTAGCTGCATTCTCAGAGAGCCTCGCCTCTGATGGGAGCAAATGGCCGCAGGAGCTCCAGCCTGAACGTTTGGTGCCCATTCAACAGAAGAAGGGGGAGGCACCTTTTCCTTGAAGGTCCCACACAAATCCTGGAGTTCACGCTTATAGGACAAACTTGACCATGCAGGCACCTCTGAACCAGTCAGTGTCTTAGAGTGTTCCATGCACTGATCTGATGACCTGGGCCAGATGACCTAGTACTGGAATTAGAGTGGGGTTATGTGTACCGAGATCAGGGTGCCGTCACCAAAAGGGACGGAAAGGTGCTGGGCAGACCCCAAATAACAAATGCTGTCTGCAACACAATTATACTTTAAGCTCTCTAAAGGCAGAGATGATGGCTTACTTATTCATTATTTAACAGTCTCTTCCCACCTTTAACAAGTGACACAATAAATATTAAGAAAACTAGTTTTGATTGAGTGAGTGCCAGAGCAAAGGCTGCAAAGAGAGTGCATTTGAAATGGCTGCTTCGTGTCTCTCACTTAACGCACTTTACAGGATAGTCCAAAGTCCCTTTTAAGGGAGTTTATGTGAAGGAGAGTAAAGGTATAAATAACTTAATATGTCATTTACAAGGATAGGTTTTTTTTCTTTTTTTTTTCTGTAGTACTAGTGAGGAGACATAATACATGTTAAGTGCAGAGAAAGGGGGACCTTTTCTTCTATGATAAATGACATGAAAACAGATGGGCAGCCTAGTAACAGTAATACCTTGCAACTGGAGATCTGCTCTTATTTCAAACATCCCAGAGCAATTCTATCAGAAGAATAAACACTTTTTGTTCCAAATTCAAACACTCTTGGTTGCCTCTGGTTAAGGCGATTCTTTTCTAACCGCCACATAGCAGCTTTATGGAACAAGCATATTTCAATTTTTACATACAAATCTCAGTCTCACCTAACCCATGGTCTCCTTTCATTGGGGATAATTTATTTGGCACATGTTGTATCCGATATTACAGGTGACCATACCCTTGCCTCTTTACCATGTTGGTATACTCTGGTCTGACTCCCAGTTGCCATCTAGGGACTGTTTTTGGGATCTCTATTTGGCTTTTGCTATTTGGCTATTGGGGGAACTCAAGCTATGACAATTGTTTTCAAATAGGACAAGTTATTTTCCATCCTCAGAGTTGGGTAACCAAAGATCCTCATGTTATTAAGGCAGATATCAGAGTGAAGACGGGGGTCCTGCAGGGCTTGCTGTGTGGGTAGAATGTGGCCTGTGTGAGACCTGCTGTTTCAATGTGGCTTTCATGGTGGGTAGAGTGTGGGAAAAGAAGTGATTTTCTTGAAAACATGAGAACCTACAGCCTCTGAGCCAATCCACACCCTTGGGTGGATATTCTTAGGGAAGAAGTCCATCTGCAAAAGGAGTGTGGTCCACAGTGTCAGAAGCTACTGAGAAGCGGAGCGGAGTAAAGATTCAGACGTGGTAGCGGTTGGTGACGTGGAGGAACACACTGGTGCAACTCGGAGGGGTCTCGTGGGAGTGGCAGAGGTGAGGACAAGGCAGTGCACTGAGAAGACATGGGATGTCAGGAAGGGAAGACAGGGAATGGCAGACAGGGAGTGAAGGCAGAGGCTGGTGAGCAGGGGACTCGGGTTGGCATAGTAACCATGCCTAGCACTTGAGTTCTTACCGCAGCTTGAGCCAGGCACTGGTCTAAGTGTCGTGCATTTTCACAACAACCCTGTGATGTGAGTTCTTTTCCTCGTCTCCATTTTCACACAAGGAAATTGAAGCACAAATAGGGTCACTAGTTCACACAATAGCCAGAGCTGAAGAGCACAGGGCTGGAGTGTGGACCCGGCCTTCTAGCTCTAAAAACTCGGCTCTGACCCAGGGGTCGGCAATTTTTTCCTATAAAGGGCCTGATAGTAAATGTTTTAGGCTTCGTGTGCTATACAGTCTCTGTTGCAACCACTCCACTCCACCATGGTAGCATGAAAGTAGCTATAGATAACATCTCAACAAACAACTAAGGCTGTGTCCTGGTCAAACGTTGTTTGTAGACACACAGGAGGGCCAGCTTCGGCCCACAGGCTGTGGTTTACTGAGCACTGATCTCACCCCACTGTTTAACATTTTAACAAAAACTGCATTTGCGGCTTGGGGGGTCTAGTCATGTGGTTTTGATATGATTGTCTGATGAGTCATGCGTAGCATGGATGTTTTTGGGATGAGATAGTGGGGAGATGCTGAGAGGAAGACGGAGGTAGGGTTTAGTGTGGGAGCCAGCTGGAAAGAGCAGGCGTGGGAATTGAAAGTTGAAGCTCCGGCCCTGCTGGTGTGGCTCAGTGGTTGAGTGTCGACCCATGAACCAAGAGGTCGCCAGTTTGATTCCCAGTCAGGGCACATGCCCAGGTTGTGGGCCCGATCCCCAGTGGGGGGCATCCAGGAGGCAGCCCATCGATGTTCACTCTCATAATGTTTCTCTCTCTTTCCTCCTGTTCTCTCTCTCTAAAAATCAATGAAAAAAAAAAGTTCAAGCTCTGTACTTTTCTTGGGAGATGGAGGCGGGAGAGAGAAGCACTAAATTCTGACCAATATTGGAGGGTGGCTGTAAGTGGGAGGAACAGGCTTAAGCAGCGCCATAAAATTCAACTTTATAGGATTCGGACTTTATAGCATATGTTGTGGCAGCCACATTGAATAAATGTATGTTTTCATTGTATTTTTATTGCACATTTAAAGCACATTAAGGCACACACAGCTCTCAAGGAAGAAAAAAGAGAGGGTCTTTGGCTTCCCAAGTAACCACATTGATTTTCAGGAAGGCTGTGTTTCATGAGACAGAGGGCGATGCATGGTGGCTGTCCTTCCCAGTTTGGTACGGACTTGTTCTTCTTCAGGGAATGATATTAATAGATGTTTTGCTATGTTTGTCTCCCTGGAGGGAGTATTTCCCTTGTTTTTTCTTAATAATATCATACTGTGGATGTTGATTCATTTGCCTTGAAATTGCAGGTAATTGGCTGGTGGTCTCAGTCTGTAAAACAACCTGCTTTGTTGGGGTATGAAAAAAAAAGAAAGAAAACTGTTCCAAAAAATTGTACCTTGAAACTATTTCTGGCTTTGAGAAGCCGCGTGATATGCATTGGTCTCTGATGGTATTTTCATTTTTAGCCTCTGGGGCTGGGCAGAGTCGGTCCGGGAATCACGAGGGGCAGCTGGCTCACCGTGCACCATCGTGAGGTTGCGCTTTCCATGGATGCCCCTGGGCCGATGTGCTCCCTGTGCGCTCTCCCAGCCCCTGGGCCCTGTGTCTGCCTGGAGGAAGGGGCACTTTTTCTTGACACCACGGCACTGTCCACTTGCCAAGCCGTGGCCTTTTGGGCCACCTCTGCTCAGAGGTGGTGACTTTTTCTAATTTGTGTTCTCGTGTGTGGGGCTTTGCAAATTGTGCATCGTCACATTGAGGATGCCCCTGATTGTAAGAGGCATCACTTGAATGCACAACCTAGACAGACGAGATGCTGCCAATCAAATCCCGATAGGCTGTTGATGATCAGACACACGCCAACTTCAAAGGTGTTAAAAAGTGAGAGATGCAATGCAATAATTTGTCTTTTGAGTGGGTGCACTTTTCTCTAATTAGTACAAAGGTGCCAGTTGAACCAGCTGCCGCCCTGTAAGATTAAGGCAGGTAAGTGCTGAGAAGGAAGCTTGTACTAGGTTTTGTTTATTTTGTGTGATAACAGCATCACCGACCTCTCAGCTCTACTGGAGGATGTCAGTTGGTCGAATTTCGAGTAGAAGTAGAAATGTAGACTATTCGAGTGAAATTGACTTCAGGGAGCACCTTGCATCTCAAATGAGGCAACTTGGACCCCCGGGGACATTTGTCAATACTGGGAGATAGCATTGGTTGCTGTTACTGGAGTGGGATCCAGTGGAAGAGGCCAGGGGTGCTGCTAAACATCCTGCAATGCTCAGGACAGCCCCGCAACAAGGAGTTACCTGGCCCCAAGTGTCACGGTGCCGGGGACGAGACTCCCTGAGGCAGTGGGATGGTGTACAGCAGGGGTTAGAACCTGCCACTGGAGTCAGGAAAACCTGGGTTCAAATCCAGTCACTTAACTGACTGATGGCCTTGGGCAGGTTAATTAGCTTTGCTAAGCCTCAGTTTCCTGGCTCATAAAATGGAGATTTCAGAGGGTTGCTGAGAGTATTCAGTGATAGAATTAAAACGAAATTGTAGAATCCAAAAGCAGCTCTAAGTACATCTGTGCTCACCAAATCCTCTGGTAACTCTGAAGTAGGTATCCTTATTGTCCCCATTTTGCAGATAAGGACACTGAGAAAACTTAGTGACTTGTCCAAGATCACTCATAATGAAATTGGTGGAGCGAGGATTTGAATTCAGAGTCCAAATTCCCACCAGATACTCTGGCAGAGTGCTCAGCACTGCACAGACTTAGGGAAAAGAGACAGATAATGATATCATTGTTACTATTACCCAGCCAGGAGCCCCTCCTTACAGGTGGTGAGCGGCCCAGGGCCTGGAGAATGGCAGGACTTGGCAAGGTTCCCCATGGAGGACAGCTGACTGGGGCTAGTCCCCGGATCTCCTGCCCCTTGGGGACATGTCTCTGTCTCTTTGCCTCGCTGCACCCGCCAATACGGAAGCTGTTGTGCAGCAGGAGAGAGCCAGACCAGCTTGGGGTCTTGGCACCACCATTACCGACTGGGAGGTAATCGTCTCTCTCACAGGGTTGTTGGGAAGGTGGCCCATAAAATGCAACCATAGATGTCGGATGCCGGCGACCTCCCAGTGTCTGAGCGCTTGGCCTGGGGGCTGAGAACCAGGGTCTGGGGGCACCTGGAGCCCCTGCCTGGATGGGCATCTGCGAGTGGAGGGGGCTAGAGACTGACTCCCCAGATGGCCCGCAGGGTCTCAAACAAATGCTCCTGGACACTGTGGGGAAGGCCTGGGCTTGGACTGCCTTGGCTTGGTTCTGCTATAGCAAATCTTTCTTTCTTGTTTGGAGGGGAGGGAGGTGGAGAGGAGGTGGACAGGCTACACTCTGGAGAGTTTCCAGAGGTGGCCGCACTGCTGGACCTGGGCAGGTTTCAAAGACCCTGGAGGAAGAGGGAAGAAGTCTCACCAGACCGATGGTCAGAAGCTCCGGGACAGTGGACACCCTCTCCTGGCCCAGGGACAGGACAGAGGAGCAGAGCGCAGAGCACAGATCACACAGCTGCGTGAAGGTGGAGAGAGTGAGAAAGGGTGGGGCGGTTAGGAAAGTCCTTCGGACCTCACGGTGGTGAGGCTCTGGGAGTGGCCGTGGAGCTCAGGGCTCAGGAGCACCTCGCTTGGCGTTCCCCAAAATGCTGTGATATAGGAGACAGCACTGCCTACGGTTAACAGGTCACAGGTTCTGTTGTTACACTGCCCAGGTTCAAGTCCCACCTTGGCCACATGTCAGCTCTATGACCTTGAGCAAGTTACTTAAACCTTGGACGGCCTCTGTTTCCTCATCTGCAAATTAGGATCTATCTCATAGGGATGTCCAATGGATGAATAAGGTACTGTTTTGTGGTCCCGAGCACAGAGTGGGTGCTCGGTAATGTTTACTCCTCCTCCCATTATTTAATAATATTCTTATTATTGAATTTATTCCCAGTGGATGCAGTAAAACAAATGTACTCTGGACCCTTTCACACCAGGACTGAAACCCTGCCTGTCTTCCTGTTCACTGGCTGCGATTGTCGGCCGGTGACTTCAGCCTCGAAGCCTGTTTTCTTGCGTAACGATGAGAGCTGCCCTGCAGAGTCATGTGGGGAGTAAACCAGTTAACATTCGTGCAGTGGCATGTTTGACACCGAATTCTCATTACCTGTCCCTCCCCTTCCCCGTCTGTCTCCCTCCTCCACTGCCTCATTGTCCCCACAGGTGAGTCCTCAGCTCACCTGCTCAAGATCAAGCTGTTAGAAAGGGGTGGAGCCCGCTTCCGACCTTGGCTTGGTTGGGCCCATCTCTCCTGCTTTTCCCATTCCATTCCATTGTCTGCTGTCAGTGGACAGGGAAGGACAGGGTCCCCCCCCCCCCCCCGGAAAATTGGTCACTTATGGGAGGCTCCAGGGAGAGACACCCAGATTCTGAGACACCTGGATCCTGGGACACCCGGCCATGACCCATAGCTTCTATCGAAGTGGTAGATGCAATAATAAGACTGTTATATGATTTTTAGGGCCCCTTGCTCATTGTTATTTCCAATCACCTTGGCATAGTGGTCCTGGCAGACGCTATTGCACCCACTGTATAGAGAAGACAATGGAGACATCAGGAAGGGAAGAGACTTGTCCAAGGTAGAGCAGGGTTAGAACCAGAACCCAGACCCTGGTCTGGGTGTTCCCGGTCCAGTGCTTGTTCCACAACATCCAAATGCCTCAACTTACTTGTCTTCTTATCTCTCATCCCTGTCCCCACTGCCTCCCCCCCTGAGCTCCCCACACCCTGGCCCCAGCTAGAACTGCCTGGAAGATGATTGAACCTGGCCAGGCTCTGGCATCGCAGCATATGGGATCAATTTATGACACTCACTCATTTCAAATTCTATATTGACACAGTTGTAAATTAGGCAGTGACAAATTCCAAATAACCTGACAGTCGAGACAATGTAAGTGCTTAAAGTCGTATGTGCAAGAAGCAGACAATCTAGGAGGAAGAAATCTGAAACTTGATCCTAGAAAGTGGATTTGCTGTCTACTGTCCACTATGACCTGACACCCACTTTGTCAGGGTCCCGGACTGAAATGGCCGTGTAGGAGCTGAGAAAGTCCGTGACTGGGTAGACTCAGTTTCTACTGACCAACTCAACTCGACTTAGGCAAAACAGAATGTTCTGGATCATGTAACTAGAAGGTCTAGGGGTACCACTGAATTCAGGGATGGCTGGATCCAGGGGCTCAAATATAGTCATCAAGAAATCTTTCTCTCTGTGTGAGCTTTGCTTTTCTCTGTGTGGTCTTCTTCTTAGCCAAGCCCTCTGTACTGATAATAAAGGTAATCCCAGGAGCTCTGAGCTCACATCCTGCCAGTTTAGTAACCCCATCTGGAAGAGCACCTTGTTTCTGGTAAATCCAGTAAAAGTTTCTGGTTTTTTCTTATTGGCCTATGTTGAGTCATGAGCTTCTTCTGAACCAATCAGTGTAAACTGGGGCGTGTGTACTCAGCCAGGTCTGAATTATACAGCCATACCTGGAGAGGAAAAGATAAGTCCTGTGATGAGAAAAAGACATTATGGACATACTCAGAACAGCAGATGGCCACTGGGATATCCCCTGCCTCAGTTTCCTTAGTATGTGACCGTCAGAGATTATAGCCTGGTATATGCTGTTTTCTTAAAAGTGTTTCTTGTCTTTCTGCTTTATTGACTTCATGTGCACAATTATATAACATCACTAGCCCTTTTCTGATCCAGAATTAAAATGGAGGATACTGTTTACTGAACACTTATCATGTGCTGAAAATTGCGTTCAGTGCTCAGTGGGGATTTGGTGTCTGCATCCCCAGAAGCCAAACTCTTTTCTTCTAGAAATGGCCCCAGTGTTCAATTGGATATCAACTGCTCCCACACTCTCTGCATGGGATTCCACTTGAATTCCACATGAATGAAGTACCGAATGCAGATTTTAAACCAATCAGCGTATCAGTTTTTATAAGTCACAGAGATTGGTTCGAGATAATCATGTGATCTAAGCCAGGAATTAGGGGCCTTTCTTTGAATCTACTGCAAAACAGGCTTTATCTTCCCATTGGACTTAGGGAAGGGAGGCTGAGATGGTGGCATCTGTCTAGGCATTGCCAAGAACAGAAGAAGGCAAAGCCAAGGTGGCGAGAAACTGACCCCTGCCTGTAATGACTACGATCTGAGTCTTGCTGTGTCTGAAGCCAGAGCTATGTGACTTTTCAGTTGTTTGAGCCAGGACATTTCATTTCTTGAGATGGGTTATCTGTCATTTGTAGTACAATGAAATTTTGATGTGCCTAAAATGCAATAGCTGTTCAGTGTCAACATTTGAGTCCACATTTGTTTGATGCTATATTGATATATCTAAAGTTGTTTTAAAACCATTTCAAAACTTTCAACTCATTTTAAGTCAGTAAACTTAAAAAATAGACAACTCTACCCCTGGCTGGTGTTGCTCAGCGGTTAGAGCATCGTTCCATGCACTGAAAGGTTGCGGATTCCATTCCTGGTCAGGCACATACCCAGGTTGTGGGTTCGATCCCTAGTTGGGGTGCATATAGAAAGCAACTGATCGATGTTCCTCTCTCTCTAGAATCAAGGAAAAACACTAGAATTTTTAAAAAAAGAAAATAGACAACTCTATATCCAACTCTATGTTCTCTCTTAAATACTTGTTTAACCTGACTTGTTAATACCCTCTCTGCCATAGTTTGGTTTCTTTTCACATCTTCCAGCCTGTTTTTTTTCTTTTCTGGGATCTTTTTGTTTTTGTTATTATATTGTTTTTGAGCAACTATATTGAGGTATAATTTCCATGCAATAAACTGCAAATGTAAAGAGTACAATTTTATACATCTGTGAAATTATCACCACAATGAGATAATGACTATGTACATTACCCCAAAAAGTTTCTTAGTGCCTTTATCATGCTTCTCCCTGGCTGCTCCTGAACCCTGTCTGTTCCTATAAACTAGTTTGCATTTCCTAGAAATGTATATAAATGGAATTATACAACATGCACTCTTTATGAAAGTCTACATTCTTTAAAAATAACTGGTTTTTGAGGTTTACCCACTTTGTGTATTTAAACAGCATATTAGTGGTTTTAAATAGCTCATTAGGGTTTATTGCTAAGTAGTACTTCACTGTATAGACATACTATAATTTGTTTATCCATTCACACATTGATGGGTTATTTTCAATTTTTAGCTATTACAAATAACGTCATTATAAATATCCATGTATATGTCTTTGCATGAACATAAGCTTATAAGCTTTCATTTCTTTTGGGCAAATACTAAGAGTAGAATAGCTGGATAATATGGTAAATGTATGTTTAACTTTCAAGAAACCCGAACTGTTTTCCAAAGTGGTTGTGTCATTTTCCAGTTTGGCCAGTGGTACGAGAGCTCCAGCTCTTCTGCATTCTTCCCAACATTTGGTTTGGTCAATCTGGTAGGTTTTTCCTATTGTACTAGGTCTGCAGTGCTATCTCATTAAAATTTCAATTTGTATTTCCCTGATGACTAACAATGTTGAACATCTTTTTCTATTCTTATTTACCATCTGGAGTGTTTGTTAAAATATTTGCTCACTTCTAAGTATACTTTTAATTTTCTTATTATTGAGTTTTGAGATTGCTTTGTGTTCTGGAGACATGTTTTTTTTTTTTTTTTTTTTTTTTAATTTATCTTTATTGTTGTAAGCCTTACAGATGTCCCTCCTTTTCCCCCATTGACACCCTCCTCCCCATTCCCCACCCCCCGCCTTCACTGCACTGTTGTCTGTGTCCATTAGTCATGTCTATATGCATATAACTTCTTTGGTTTATCTCTTTCCACCCCCCAAACCCCCCTCCCCTCTGAGGTTTGTCAGTCTGTTTCCTACTTCCCTATCTCTGGTCTGTTTTGTTCACCAGTTTAATTTGTTCATTAGATTCCATAAATAAGCGAGATCATGTGGTACTTGCCTTTCTTTGATTGGCTTATTTTGCTTAGCATAATACTCTCCAGGTCCCTTCATGTCATCTTAAAGGGTAAGAGATCTTTCTTTCTTACAGCTGCACAGTACTCCATTGTGTAAATTTGTTCTTTTTCAGATACATAATTTGTAAATATTTTCTCCTAGTCTGTGGTGTGTCTTTTCATTTGAAGAACAGAGATGTTTAATTTTGATAAAGTTTATCTTTTTATTCTTTCATAAAATATGCTTTTGAAATCATAGCTAAAAATAATCTGTTTAGCTGAAGGTCACAAAAGCTTTCTTCTATATGTTATTCTAGAAGTTTTGCAGTTTTAGGTTTTACATTTAGGTCTATTATCCATTTGGTGTTAGTTTTTGTATATTATGCAGGTTGCAAATGCAATTCAATGGATAAAGACTAGTCTTTTCAACAAATGGTGTGGAATAATTAGACACTCATGCAAAGAAAAGAACTTCGATCTATACCTGTATTAGTTTTGTGCAGTTCTAAACAAATTAACACCAGTAGGTGGCTTTAAACAACAGAAACTTATATCTTCAAAGTTCTAACGGTAATGTATTTGAAGTCAAGGTTTAGTAAAGGTTGATTTCTCCTGGAGGCTCAAAGGAAGAATCTATTCCATCCCGTTCTCCTAGTTTCTGGTGGTTTCCAATAATCCTTGGAGTACCTTGGCTTCTGCGTCCATGATCACACAGTGTTCTCCTTTGTGGTTCTCTGCATTTTCACATGACATTCCTTTAAGGACACCAGTCATGGGATACAGGATCCACCCTAATCCAGGATGACCTCATCTCAAGTAATTATATCTGCAAAGACCCTTTTCCCAAATAAAGTCACATCCATAGGTATGGGGGACTAGGACTTCAACATCTTTTTTGGGGGGATACAACTTAACCTACTGTAATACCTCTTTTCTATTATTGAATGGAAAGTCTTATAAATATAAATGTCAGTTAGGTCAGTTTGTTAATGTCTTCTATATTGTTACTGATTTTCTGTCTATTTTTCTATTGATTATTGAGAGAGGGATACTGAGATATCTGACTATATTTGTGAATTTATTTCTTCTTACAGTTCTATCAATTTCTTTTTTTTTTTTTTAAATCTTTATTGTTGGATGTAAAATGTATTACAGATGTTCCACATTTTTCCCCCATTGACTCCCTCCTCCCCCTTCCCGCCCCCCTCCCACCTTTTCCCACACTATTGTCTGTGTCCATTGGTTATGCATATAAGTTCTTTCGTTTATTTCTTCCCACCCCCCCCAACCCCTTTCCCTTTGAGGTTTGTCAGTCTAGCAATGAATTTGTGCTTCTTAATCCCTTCACCTTTTTCACCCATTCCCCCAACCCCCTTCCCAACTGGCAACCAACAATATGTTCTCTGTATCTATGAGAATGTTTCTGTTCTTCCTGTTCATTTTGTTTGTAGATTCCATTGTTGATAGATATGTATTCATTGCCATTTTGTTTGTTCATACATTTTATCTTTTTCTTCAAAAAGACCCTTCATCATTTCATATAATAACGGTTCGGTAGTGATGAACTCCTTTAACTTTTTCTTGTCTGGGAAAGTTTTTATATGTCCATCGATTCTAAATGACAGCTTTGCAGGATAGAGTAATTTTGGTTGTAGGTTCTTGGTTTTCATCGCTCTGAATATTTCTTGCCACTCCCTTCTGGCCTGCAAAGTTTCTTTTGAGAAATCAGCTGACAGCCTAATGGGAACTCCCTTGTAGGTAACTAGCTGCCTTTCTCTTGCTGCTTTTAAGATTCTGTCTTTGTCTTGAACCTTTTGCATTTTGATGATGATGTGTCTTGGTGTGGGCCTCTTGGGGTTCATCTTGTTTGGGACTGTCTGTGCTTCCTGGACTTGTATGTCTGTTTCCTTCACCAAGTTAGGGAAGTTTTCTGCCATTATTGTTTCAAACAGGTTTTCGATTTCTTGTTCTCTCTCTTCTCCTTCTGGCACCCCCAAGATGCGAATGTTGGCACGCTTGAGGTTGTCCCAGAGGCTCCTTACACTATCCTCATTTTTTTGAATTCTTTTTTCTTTTTGCTGTTCTGATTGGGGATTTTTTGCTTCCTTATATTCCAAATCGATGGTTTGCTCCTTGGATTTACGTACTCTATTATTGAAGCTGTGTAAATTATTCTTTATTTCATTTAATGCCTCCTTCAATTCTAACTGTGCATCCATGATTTCTTACTGGTCCTTTTTTATGCTCTTGAGGCCCTCCCTAAGTTCACTGAAGTTCTCACTAAGTTCATTGAGCATCCTTATAAGCAGTATTTTGAACTCAGTATCTGTTAGGTTGCTTATCTCCCTTTCGCTTAGTTCTTTTATTGGGGTTTTGTTCTGTTCTTTCATTTAGGACCTGTTTCTTTGTATCCTCATTTTGGCCTCCCTGTGTTTGTTTCTGTGTATTACTTAATGAGAGGTATGGGGCTCGCTGAGACCCTATGCTGCTCATTTGAAAGAATTTAGGAAAAACCTGAAGCAGGATCCAAGACTGGCCAATCCTATGGTTAAGCAAGTGGCAACAGCTTGGGTGGGCTTGAAAGTTGTGTGGGGCGGGGCGGGGCCTCAGGGAGTCAGCAGGGCGGGGCTACCAGTGTGAGCCAGGTTGCTGGAGTCCCAGATATGGCTTCTGCCTGCCGCTCCAGGGAAGGGCTCACCAAAGGAACAAAGGCCTCTGACAGCACGTTTGTCCCGGAGAAAGCCCCCTCTCCAGCCCTCGCTCCAGTGCCAAACAGCTCAGTTCTTCCCTGTATGTCTCTGGTGCCCCTTGAGCTGCCTCCCCTCCAAGCTTAGAGGGAGAGAGTCCGATAAGTCCGTGGGCGGGCCCTTTATGGAGCTGCGGGGGGCTCCAGCCGCCTCAGCCTCCCTGAGCCTCAGTTTCCGCTGGTTTTTCCAGCCAGAAGTTATGGGGATTCTCTTCTTGGCACTGGAACCCTGAAGGGGCACCTGGTGTGGGACGGGGACCCCTCAGTCCTCAGGAAGGACCTTCCCAGCCGGGAGAGCCTCCTGATTTTTATCCGCCACACGTGGGTGTGGGACCAGCCCATCGTGGCGCCGCCGCCACCGCTGCCGCCACCGCCGCCACCCCTCGCGCCGCAGTCCCTCCTACCAGTCTGGATGTAGCTGCTTTTTTTTTTTTTTTTTTAATTCCGTAGTTGTATGACTTCCATTCAGCTTGATTTCAGGCGGTTTTGAATGATGGTTGTTCTGTAGTTTAGTTGTAACTTTGATGTGGTTGTGGGAGGACACGATACTGCGTTTACCTACGCCGCCATCTTGACCGGAAGTCACAGTTCTATCAATTTCGATTTGTATTTTGTTTTTAAATTTTTTTTTTCTTCATTGATTTTAGAGAGAGAGGAAGGGAGAAGGAGAGAGAGATAGAAACATCGATGAGAGAGAACACCGATGGGCTGCCTCCTGCATGCCCCTCACTGGGGATTAGGCCCACAACCTGGGCATGTGCCCTGACAGGGAATTGAACCAGCGACCTCTTGGTGCATTGGTCAACACTCAACCATTGAACCATACCGGCTGGGTTCAATTTGTATTTTGAAGCTCTGTTATTAGATACATAAATGTTGGGGATTGTTATGTCCTCCTGATGAATTATCACTTTATTATGATGTGACTTTTATTAGCCCTGATAATTTTCTTTGCTCTGAAATGTACTTTGTCTGATATTAATATAGCTACAGCAGCTTTCTTTTGATTAATGTTAGCATATCAAAAGGTATATTATTTTCCATACTTTTGATTTTAATGTATTTTTGTCTTTATATTTAAAGTGTATTTCTTATGGGTAGCAAATGGTTGTGTGTTGCATTTTGGTCCATTCTGACAATCTCTGCCTTTTAATTGGGATATTTAGTCATTTATACTTAATGTGATTATTAATATGGTTAGGTTTAAATTATTATCTTGCTATTTTTTCCATCTTGTCTTTGTTCCTTTTTTTTTCTGTTTTCTTGTGGGTCAAATGAAAAAAAATTTTTTTTTCTTACAGGAAGGGAGAGGGAGGGAAAGATAGAAATATTGATGAGTGAGAACACCGACTGGCTGCCTCCTGCATGCCCCTCACTGGGGATTTGGCCCACAACCTGGGCATGTGCCCTGACCAGGAATTGAACCATTGACCTCCTGGTGCATGGGTTGACACTCAACCACTGAGCCACACCAGTTGGGCTGAATGTTTTTTATGACTCCATTTTATATCCTTTGTGAGCTTATTATTTGTAACTCTTTGTTTTGTTTTGTTATATGTTTAGAGTTTATAACATATATTTTTACTTATCATAGTCTACCTTGAAGTGCTATTACTACACTTCAAGTGTAGTAGAACCTTGTAGTAATATACACCTATTTCTCCCCTCTTGACCTTTGTGCTGTTATTTTAATGTTTTATTTTTATACTTTATAAAACCATCAAACACTATTGTTGTTTAGAATGATTACTTTCTAAAAATATTTCAGTATTAAGAGAAAATTTATACAGTTAACCATGTATATATTCTTTCCGGTGGTCTTCATTCTTTATGTAAATTTATATTTCTACCTGAAATTATTATTATCTTTTGCCAGAGGATTTTCTTTAAAATGTCTTATAGTGCCAGTCTGCTGGTGGGGAATAATTTCTGCTTTTGTGTATCCACACATGCTTATTTCACTTTCTTTCTTGAAATAGATTTCACTTGGTATACAATTCTATGTTTATAGTTTATATCTTTCTGGGACTTAAAAGATGTTCCACTGTCTCCTTACTTGCATTGCTTCCAGCAAGAAAGCTGCTGTCATCCTTTTCTTATTTTTGTTCTGCTATCTCTGAGAAGCCTTTTTCACTTGACTGATTTTAAGTTTCTTTCCTTTTCAATCATTTTGAGCAATTTTATTTGACAGCCTTGAATTTATTTTTATTTACTTATTATTGTGCTGTGCTTCATTGAATTTCTTGGAACTGAAGGTTTATGGTATTAATCAAACTTCAGAAAGTTTCACCATTGTTTTTCAAATATTTTCGTTGCTATGTTTTTAAGTTCACTAATATTTTATTCCATGAAGTCTAATCTTCTGTTAACCCCAATCACTATATTTTGCATTTAAAAATGTTTTAGTTTTTATCTCCAGAAGTTCTATTTTGGTGTTTTAAAAATATCTTTATATGTACATTTTTGAACATATAGAATAGAGTTATAATAAGTCTTTTAATGCTCTTATCTGCTAATTCTGATATGTAACTTCTGGGTTGGTTTTGAGTGATTTTTTTTTTTCTCTCTTCAGTATAGGTTTTATTTTTATGCTTTTTGCATATCTGGTAATTTTTCACTGGATGTCAAACATTATCAATTTTACCTTGTTTGCTGCTAGATATTTTTGTATTCTTTGTTCTTATATGCAATTACATTACTTAGAAAGAGTTTGATCCATTTGTGTTTTGCTTTTAAGATTTTTTTTAAGTCAGGAAATGTTTTCAAGGTGGTAATCTGGGCCAGTCTTGGGTTTGCCTTGTTTTGTTTTTGATCTCCCAGGTATCAATATCCTTCATGGCCAGTTGTTTAATGTCTTGAAAGCCATTGTTTTATATTTTCTGTCCATTTTTTGGTTGTTTTAGGCAGGAGGGTAAATCTGATTCCTGTTACTCCAGCTTGGCTGGGAGCAGAATTGTGGTCTAGCTCATTTTTATTATTATTATCAATATTATGATTGTTATCCCCATTTATAGATGAGCAAATAGAAGTTCAGAGACATTAAGTCATATAAAGGAAATAAGTAGTCTTAGACAGTTTTTTCTTTTTCTTAGAGTTAATGCAGGTAATCAAGGAAGTGAATTTACAAAGGAGAGACAGGCCCATTCTGGTGACCTGTCAACTCTTTCTTCTTTTTTAATCCTCGCCCAAGGACATTTTTCCATATTTTTGTTCAGATAGAGTGGGAGGGGGAGAGAGAGAGAGAGAAATATTGACGTGAAAGGGATACATCAAGTGGTTGCCACCCGCACAACCCAACCAGGTCCGGGGACAAACTGCAACCGAGGTACGTGCCCTTAGCAGGAAACGGACCCGGGTCTCTCTGGACCGCAAGCTGATGCTCTAATGACTGAGCAAAACTGGCCAGGGCCACCTCTTTCTTCTTGATCAAAGCAAGGTGGCTTCCATCTTGCCTACCTTTCCAGAGCACCAACTTCTCTCCTTTATTATTATTATTATTAAAAAAATGTTTTTATTGGTTTTAGAGAGAGAGGAAGGGAGAGAGAGAGAGAGATAGAAACATCAATAAGAGAGAACATTTATTGGTTGCCTTCTGCATGCCCTCTACTGGGGATTTGGCCCACAACTTGGGCATGTGCCTGACCGGGAATTGAACCAGCGACCTCTTGGTGCATGGGTCGATGCTCAACCACTGAGCCACATCAGCTGAGCTCCTTTATTATTTTTTTAACCATTGATTCCTACCTAAAATAGGTTTCTACAGATATGATTTCTTTGGGGATTAGCCAGCAATGAATTGTTATCTAATTTAATAATGAGAAATGAAAAAAGGATGACTGTTTTGGAAGAAATTTCATGGAAAAACGATCATCTCTTTTTTAGTTCTTTCTCTGAGGTGCTGCTCACAGCCAGTGCTGAGAGATGAAAGTAGAGAGTGGTGGCGTGTGCCCCCAGGTTCTCACGTTAAAGACTCACTGTTATTTTATAACGTGATTCAATGGGAGGTGCTCAGCACTGGAGGTACCTGGCATGTGGGCTTGAGTTCTAGCCAGGTCACCAGTTTTAGAGTGATAGGTCACTTGTCCTCCATGACCTTTGTTATAAAATGGAGTCAAAGATATCCCAACTTATCTCTTCTTGTGGGTCACTGGGAAGGTCAAACATGGTCGTGGATATTGCTTTAGCAGAAAAAGTTTAAAAGCTGAATCCAGGAAGGACTTACGGACTCTTTGATAAGCTAGATGTAAATGCCCTTTCAACTTTAGAAAGAAGCTTCTTGTGGGGATGCTAGACTCAGGGGCATTTTATTAGAGGAAAGACCTGATGTCTGGGAGAAAACCCACAGGCTTGGGGATTGGACCAAAATGCGTTCTACGGCATGACATATTTTTTATTTATTTATATCCTGTTTTGTTCCAAAGCTCACCCCAATTTGGACCCAGCCTTCCTAGCAGTGACCATGGAGGAGTCTCAGGCTTCTCCCCCAGTCAAGCTGAACTCCCACCTGTTTCCCCCCATGTACCTTCATACTGATCTGCCTGCAATATTTTGTGTCCCTCAAGAGCTGGCCCACTGATCTTCTGGGAAGGTGTCCTAACAGATGGAGACATTTCTTTCTTTTTTTATTTAATTAATTTATTTTTGTTACAGATGTTTCTCCTTTTTCCTTCACTGATCCTCCCCCCTCCCCACCCTGCCCTGCCTCGAGCTTTGTTGTCCATGTCCATTGTTCATGCATACATGCATATAAGTTCTGTGGTTTATCTCCCCCCACCCCCTCTTCTGGGGATTGTCAGTCTGTACCCCACTTCCACGTCTCTGGGACTACCCCATTCCTCAGACTGTTATGTTCATTATATTCCACAAATAAGTGAGAACATATGACACTTGTCTTTCTCTGTTTGGCTTGTTTTGCTTAGGGTAATACTTTCCAGGTCCCTCCATGTCATCTTAAAAAATAAGAGATCTTTGTTTCTTACAGCTGCATAGTACTCCATTGTGTATAGTACCACAGCTTTTTTATGCATTCAAGATGGAGACGTTTCTTTATCGGTACATCTCCCGAGCTTTGTCACAGAGCTTATCATATTGTAGAACAATTCTTCCTCAACACCTCTGATTATTTTACTATAGGTGAAGTCTCTCAAAGGCTGGGGACAGATTTGGTTGATAAATTATATCCTTTAATGATTAAAACATTTGAAACAGTTTTTATGGTTTTTAAAGAAAAACAAAACCCAAAACCCTGATAGATAACTCATCACATTTCACAGAAGCTGAAAACAGTGCAGAAGGGGACACATACATTCAAGTTCCCTTGTTCCTCCACCCCTCTCGGTCTCTCACTCTTGGGGCAGCCACTGCTGCTATTCTTCCAGACACGCATGCGTATGAGTATGTCTTTTTAAAAATTAATTCATTTTTGTTACAGATGTTTCTCTTCCCCCCCCATTGACACCTGCCACACCCCCAGCATTGTTGTCTATGTCCATTGGTTATGCTTGTATGCATAAGTTCTTTCGTTTATCTCTTCCCTCCCCCCCACCCCCTCCTCTAAGGTTTGTAAGTCTGAACCCTGCTTCTATATCTCTGGGTCTATTTTGTTCATCAGCTTATTTTGCTCATTATATCCCACAAATAAGTGAGATCATGTGATACTTTGTCTTTCTCGTATGAGTAGGTCTTATAGACACATTAAACTTCGTAAAAAAGTCTAAATGGGATTACGACTCACCTATTATTCTGCAATTTGTTTTCTTCACTGAGTATGCTTGGCATTATTTTGCAATATTCCATTTTTAAATGCCTTGTTAATTTACTAGTGTTTCTATTGACAGATGCATTTTCAGGTCTTTAACATTAAGTACAAAGTTATAAAAAGTGTACTTGAAAATTTTCAATCTGCTTGCCCCCAAATTTGGAAATGTTGCTTTTTAAGTGACTTTGACATGTTTGATTTGTTCTCTCTCCTTCTTCACCAAAGATAACAAAAACTTTAAATTCCAAACAGGATCAGTTTGATAACAGTTGGCTTTCACAACTATTTCCAAATTATTTTTCCCCATTTTAAATCCAAACATTTTAAGACACGATTTCAAAACATTTTAGATTTTAAACTAGTTTATTTTATAAGCTTGCTGATGAGTTGAAATTTTTGAAAATGATTTTAAAACAACTTGAGTGTTCCAAAATAACTTCCTAATATTTTGAAGCATTTGAAAACTCATTGAACTTTAAAAAATGTCTATAAAACACTTGGATAATAGTGATTAGAAATTGACTGGTCAGTATGGTTCAGAGACTGAGGTCATCTCATGGACTGAGAGGTGCCAATTTGATTCCCAGTCAGGGCACGTGCCTGGGTTGGGGGTTCAATCTCTGGTGCGAGGTGTGCAGGAGGCAGCCGATTGATGTATCTCTCTCACATTGATGTTTCTATCTCTCTCTCTAAAATATCAATGAAAAAAAAGTGATTAGATATTTCAGAGAAAGCAAAGCATGTTCATTATATTGCTTCATTATTGTAAATAATTTTTTCTCCTAGATTGTACCTTCTAAGATTAAATATATTTATATATGTTAGCTATTTTCATTAAAGGGATATGAACTATTTATTATCATTATGCCATTTTCTCTGCTTTGTTCCTTTCTTTCATTCATTTAACAAATTTTTATTGGGTGCCTACTACATGTCAGCCAGTGTTCCAGGTGTTAGGGACACAACAGTAAGTAAATGACAAAGTGCCTACACTTGTGGAGCTTACATTCTAGTAGGGAGGACAACTTGATTAAGTAAGACACACAAGAAAGTGGTAAATTCTAAGGGAGAGAAAGGCAAGGAAAAAGCATAGGAAATGTTGAGGGGAGGACTTACAATTTTAGATACAGTGGCCAGGAAATGGCTTAAAGAATATAACTTTTGAGTAGGAGGCCTGGAGGAAGTGAGGGGGGTGAGTCATGTAGATATTTGGGGAAAAAAATATCTTAGTTTGAGAAATATTAAGTGCAAAGGTCCTGAGGCAGAGATGTGTCTAGAGTGTTTGAGGCAGGAGACAATGTGGTTGAAGTAGAGTGAACAAGCAGGAAAGTAATGAGAGAAGAGTTCAGAGAGAGAACGTAGTGGAACAGATCATATGGGGTCTTTAAGTCATTGTAAAGACTTGGGCTTGTTCTCCAAGTAAAAAGAGAGGCTACTGAAGCCTTTGGACTTAGCTGGCATTTTCTGACTTACATTTTGGCAAAATCACTCTGGCCGCTGTATTGAGAGGTGCAAGTGACTAAGGTAGAAGCCTGGTAATCAGTTGGGAGGTAGCTTAGTAATTCAGGTGAGAAATGATGGTGCTGGAGTGGAGGTAGTAAGAAGAAGTTAATTTTGGGTAAAATGAAGGAACCGTGGAGAGGATTTATTGGTGAGTTGGTTAGGAGTTCTGAGCAAACATTTTGACTAAAGAGTCAAAGTTTTTGGCCTAAGTTGCAGATGAGAAGACTGGAGTGGGAGGGGTTTGTTAGGTGTGGGTAGCAGAAATTAGCTGGGATATTTTACATTTGAGAAACCTTTTAATATTCAGGTTGAGAAGTCAGGTGGTCAGTTGAATGTACAAGTCTGGAGTTCAGAGGCAAGACCAGGGCTAGAGATGTAAATTTGGGAGCCATCAGCATGTAGATGGGATTCAAAGCTTCATGAAATTGCCAGGTGTGCATATTAATAAGATGGAAATAGGATCCAAGGACTGGGCTCTGGGTTGCTCTAACATTTTGAACTTAGGGAGATGAGGAGAAATCAGAATGGAATGGAGAAGGCCCAGTCAGAGAAGTGGAAAAAAAACTTGGTGAGGATGTTGTGTCCTGTTAACCCACGTGCGAGATATTTCAAGGAGCAGAAAAGAGAGGATGAACGGAATCACCCGGCCAACATCTCATCTGAGTGCAAATTTGGCTTTTGGCTCTTCTAGAAAGCCCTTCCTGGTTCTACCTCCACTTCATGCACTCCCCCCCCCCCCCCATGGCTCTGACTGCATACCCTGCTCTGGGTTCGCAGCCTCTTCCAGGGATAGCTCCAGTTTTGCACACACCACATTCTGAGACAAGGGTCAGGTTATGTGTTTGCCTCCCCCATTAGACCAGGGCCTTTAGAGGGCAGGGCCAGTGTCGTCTTCAGTTCCACAGTCTGCTGCAGAGTGTGTGCTCAACAGATTTTAAATATAAATATACTATTTACTTTAATCTGGTTTTACTTTACATTATTTGAAAAGGACTTTTAAACAAGGTATATAATCATTTGAATTTTAAAGATTTAGCTATATTGGAGGGTGGAAAGCAAGGAATCACATTAGTCTCTTTAGGTGACTTTGCCCTCACATACATAAGGTCTTATCATCACTGTGATGCACCGCCGTGGCTTTGTGTGGCACACTTTGTAATTCCTCCCTCTGTGAACGTGCTAAAGCTTTTCCATCCCCCTGGACCGGCCTTCTGAACCTTCTCCAAAAGCCTTCCCACTCACCACCTTTGACCAGGCACACATTCTATTAACGCTTTTGTACTCTTATGTTAGTCTCAATCTGCATTCTTAAATTTATTAAGATTAATTGGCATTCCTATCTTTGCTGGAAGTAAACAATTCTCTGACTTACACATTGACAGGATCGCTCTGGCTACCATGTGCCTTTTCCTATGGCTGAGAGCTAGCAGCTCAGCATCTGGGGAAGTAGAAGCCTAAGGACTGTGTCAAAATTATTTGTAAATAAGCAATTTCAATTGCGGAGGCAATACATGTTGAAGTCAGCCATTGTGTAAGAGTCCTGGATTGACTTAAGGGCTTTCACAGTTGGACATCTTTCTAATAAATATCCGTGCAATATTCCTCCCCATTGTTTAACCAATGGACCTTCTAGTTAGGCATTGTTATGTGTTGGGAGGATCTTGAGAAAGTAAATAATTGAATGCTCATGATTTTTAGGCTCAAGTATTGCTGCCTACCTTCTGTTCTGTAAAAGGTTATTGGAATCCATCACAATTGTTATTTTTATGCTCATTAAATATTTTGAACATACAATCAATCAGTGACTCAGTAAATGTTAAGAAATGGCCTACTTTAGGTTTAAAACAGGGAGATGTGTTGTGGAGAGTTTCCATCCTCAAATGATCATGTAGTATGCTTTCTGGTACAGTGAAGTGCATCTAGGAAGATCTCCCTTTTCTTCCCGGTGGTGGACATCATTAATTGATTGTCAAGCTCTACATTGCTAATCCTAAATGTGACCTGAAATCCTTCTCTAGAAAGCCACTAACAATTGGAGCTCACATATGAGATGAGAGCTATTTGCTATTCCATGTAAAGGATTTCAGGAAATGGGTACCACGGGGCAATGAGCGTGAAATGGAGCACAGCCCAGAGAAATGGGCATCAGCCTTGCTGTCGCGTGGATAGGCGACTGGGCAGGAAGTCAGGAGAGCTGGACTCCAGGGCCTGTTCTGCTACAGGAAATGTGATTTGGGGCAAGTCACTTAAACTGCTGGCTACTTCTCTTTTGGATAACTCTTATGTAGACAGAGTATTTTCACTGCAGTGGTTTCTTTGTATGTCAAAGTTTGGACTAGATTCAGAGGTTGATACTCCTCCTACCCAAACTTCTGCTACTAAACCATTATTGAGCACTTATTCTGTTCCAGTCATTCTGATAAAGGATTTATGGGTTCTGGACCCAATTTCAACCTGTGTGTGTGTGGGGGGGGGTCCCCAAACCACCAAGCAATTCTCTAACACTGACTGGGTATCCTACAATTCACTCAATTCTGACACTCTCCACTAGGAGATAGCATCAGATCCCTTAGCTACAGGACTCAATCCTACAAGACAGCCCCTTCCCCACTTTAGACTCCAATCACAAGTCCAGGTAGTCACCTGTATTTCTGCTAAAATCAGAAGTTCCCACGACTCTCTTCTTGGGTTTGATGAATTTGCTACAGTGGCTCACAGAACTCAGGAAACCTGTTTCCTCACCAGATTACCAAGTTATCACCAAGGACATTAAAGGATGTGACCTAATAGCAAGGTGAAGAGATACATAGGGTGAGGTTCCCAACACAGGAGCTTCTGTCCTCATGGAGTTTGGGACCTGGTGTGGTGGCACGTGGAAGCATTCTGGTTCTCCAACCTAAAAGCTCAACCTAAAAGACCCCTCATTTTTTAAAAAAGAGGTATTATTACAGAGACATGATTGATTAACTCATTGAATGTTGGGGACTGACTCGACTTTCAGCCCCTCTCCTCTCCCTGGAAATCAGGGAGTGCCACTGAAAATTCCACCTCTCTATTCATGCCCCCCCACCCCCGGCAATCAGTCCCTATCCTTAGATGCATTCCAAAAGTCACCTCCTTAACAAACCCAGTTGTGGTGGAAAGAGACTTGGTATGAACAATATGACACCTATTTTTATGGCTTTGAAGCCATTTTAGGAACTCAGGACAAAAGACCAAATATAACAAAAGATGCTCCCATTGTTTCTATTGCTCAGGAAACTCCAAGTGTTTGAAAAGCTGTGAGCCAAGAACCATGACTGAAGACCAAACTTATATATAGTACATTTATAAATCACAATATCACCGGACTGTATTTTCATCAAGCAGTTTGATCTTCCCACTGACCCTATGTAGTAGGTCCTGTTAATATCCCCATTGCATAGATGAAGAAACAGAAGCACAGAGAGCTGAAGTAATTTGCCCAAAGTTCCATAGCTAGTGAGTAGTCAGACTCCTAACCTAAGCTCTCGGACCTCCAAATAATTCTAAAGTCTGCTCACTGAATTGCTGTGCTGTACTGAGGCCACTATGGTTTTCCAGCCTTGATCTGGTTGATACCAGGGACGTGAGTGCAAGACCCTGCCCTCTCAGGTGCTCCCAAGCCTCCACTGCCTCCAAGACATCTCCGTGGAACCCACGGAATCTAATAAATTGCTTCAGAACCTTTGGGCTGAAAGACCTTTCTGATTGTTCAGCTTTCACATTCTCCTTGCATGTGACTAATACAGCAACATGAGTATGAGCATTAACTCCTCCACCCTCAAGGGCCCTCTTAAATAATAGATGATGCTAACTTGAACCCTGGCTTTACAAACCATAGCAATTAGGCAGCGATTCTTCAGGGCTGTTCTGGGGGTTGCCAAGGATGTTGTTCATTGCAGTATTCAGTGTCTTCACTCTGGGATCCCGGGGGAGACATCTTTCTCTGGCCTCTGTGTGAAGGCCTTTCTTAAGCACTGGTGTGCTTTCACCTCATGGATGCTGTGGATCTCATGACCCACTCTGGCTTCCTTGACATACTGACTTCTGAAAAACTCGGAGCCAAATCAGTGGCATAGTCTAGGGAGCTTGTGGCATAGTCTAGGGAGCTTACCGACTTCACTCATGGCTCTAAAGCAGTTTCTTTCCTTTGTCTCATTTTTCTTCCTGTTAATTGAATTTGTTTTTCTGTGGCATAAACTAATGGAAACCATCTTAAGTCCATTTTGGAATAAAGTGGGGTATAAATGAAGAAAACTTACATTCTTTAAACAAGTAATTCCCTACTGAGGACCACTATCAATACTGGGCTCCCTTAATTAGCTTAACATCTTGAGTCTAAGAGTTTTTCATTCTTTTTGACAGTATTTTAAAGTTCACTTAAGGTAGACTCCGAACTTGCTAGAGATAAAGGAAATAGTAACATGTTATAACTACTTCCAAGTTGTCATATTGTAGATCGGCCAAAGTGGAACGAAAGGAGTCATCATTTGAGATGATGGACTGAGGTAAAGCAGGAGAAAAGGCAAGAAATCTCAAGAAGAGAACTCCTATTAGCCGAGTTCTCATTTTGTACTAAGACTGTGCTGCGAGCTTCCTGTGCTTCCTTTTGATCCTCACAGGAGACTTGGGCATCATCACTCCAGATTTACTGATAAGGGAACTGGAGTTCGGTGAGGCTGAAGGAGAGGAACAGGAATGTGGTCCGATGTTTCATTTGGTTTCCTAGTTCCGCCTTCCTCTACAGCCATCTTTCTCACCCAGAGTGCAAGCTAGCAGCCTCTCTCTGGTGGGGACCTCAGCTTCCCAACTGGTCTGGCTGCCTACACTCTAGCACCCCTACAACTTATTCTTTGCACTGCAGCCAGAGTGACAGCAAATTGCAAATCTGCTTGTATTAACTGTCTATTTGGAGGGAAGAGATAAACCACAGAACTTATATGCATGTACGCATAACCAATGGACATGGACAACAAAGCCAGGGATGGGGTGGGGGAATGGGGAGGAGGGTGTCAATGGGGAAAGAAAAGGAGAAACATCTATAACAACAACAACAACAACAACACCTTTCCTTGAATGGCTTCCTTTTGTCCTTAAGATAAAGACTGGATTCTCCAGCAAGGCCTTTCACCTGCATGGTCTAGCTTCCACCGACTTCGGCAGCCTCATCGCTCATAATTCTCCTCTTTCCCCCTCATCCTCCACCGCAGTGGTTAATGTGCGGCAGAGCCCTCTGGAGAGCTGGGGGATTGCTGCCCCTGCCCCCAGAGATTCTGATTCAGCAGGTCTGGGATTCGGCCTGAAAAGTGCATTTCTGATGCTTTCCCAGGGATGCTGAAGCTGCTGGTCTGAGGACCACACTTTCAGTAACACCACCTACCACGTTTTTGCCCAACATCGAGCCTTTGTATAGAGGGTAGCAAACTTTTTTCTGTAAAGGACCAGATGGTAAATATGTGGGGCTTTGCAGTCCATTTGGCCTCTTTCACATTTACATAGCTTTGCCTACTCAGCCTTGCCTTTATGAAAGCAGCCAAAGACAATACAGAGTGAGTGTGCTTGTGTTCCGCCAACATTTTATTTACTAAAACAGAGGATGGATTGGATTATTTGTGTTTAGCAAACCACAAGCTGTAGTTTGGTAGAAATCAAGTTCCTTCTGACCACAAAGGTCTGGCACATGCCATTTCCCCCTTTGATTGGAATGTCCTTCCTCTCCTCATTTGCCCAGTTAGTTCTTTCTTAGCTTTCACACCTCATATCGATCATAACATCCCTTTGCCTTTCCTAAGCCCTCTCTTGCATTCACAGCATTATTCATCCATTCAACAATATTTGTCATGTGCCTTCTAAGTGCTAGACACTGTCCTAGGTACTACGGATATAGAGAAAAGGCAGATAATATCCTTATTATTAGACGACCTCCATTATAGTGGGAACGGTATATGATAGAGTTAAACAAATAGAAAATTAAATACAATCCATTGGAGAGAAATATAAAAATGCAGGTAATCGGAAGCATCACTTGGGAAGGAGTCCTTCTCCTTTGTAGTGATGGGCACAGTCTCAGTTTTGGATTTGTTGGTGGGATAGTATAACTCATATTGCTCAACTTTTTCAGATGGAAACTTTTGTGCCTTGTCTGGCTCTGCACCATTGTTTCCTTATTGCCTAGTGCAGAACCTTTCAGAGACACGGCTCAGAAAATGCTAATAATTGAGCTCTGGAGTTAATGAGTCATGCCTAGAACTGTTTAATTTATTTTTTCCACCAAACACCTATTCAACTGTCAAAAATTTCTGTCAGAGATACTGGGATACAAGATTCCCCCCCCCCCCATTAATTCATTGATTTGATATTTATTGAACACCTACTATGTTCCAGACTCTGCTCTAGGTTAGGGGACAATACTGGGATACAAGATCCCCCCCCCCCATTAATTCATTGATCTGATATTTATTGAGCACCTACTATGTTCCAGACTCTGCTCTAGGTTAGGGGACAAAAGGATCTTGAATAACAGAAAAAGATTTCTGCCCTTATAGAGCTTACCTTCTGGTTGGGGGTGGGGATGGGCAGAGATTAAATACTCTAAACATATATTATATTAGACATAAATCAATGCACAGGCCTAAAATAATGTAGTAAATGGGAGCTGGAGAGTGCTGGTTAGAGAGGCAGGCAGTTGAAATTTTAAATAGAGTAGAAGGTAAGGGTCTTGACAGTATTTGAACAGAGACCTGAAGGAGGTGGAGGATTTAGTCAATGAGCCAAGTACATATCTGAGAATTCCAAACAGAGATCAGGTAAGTTCAAGGGTATTGAGCTGCCTGGCACATCCATGGACAACAAGGGGGCTAGTGTGGTCAGGGTGGAGGGATCAGTAGACCCCAGCTATTGTGAAAATCAGCTTCTTATCAGATATTAGGTCTAGAATGATATGCATAATGTGGATTCAGGAAATTCTCTGGGGGATTAACCTTCACACTCACTGGTGACCAGCTGCTCAGAAGCAAGATTCTCTTCCGTCATGACAATGAAGGAAAAGTAGAGCTTTTACAAACTCTTCCAAGCTTAAACATTCTCTTCTTGGGCTAGCTATTTCTCATGTAAAGCCACTGAAAAATATTAATTCAATAGCATCAGCTTAGGGAAAATTTCAGGCCTGTGTTTAAAATTCCTTATTTTGAGTGCTTTATCTGAAGGAGTCACTTGGTAGAGTTTAGCTAGATTGTGACTTTTATAGGACATGGTATAGCAGGGACTGTGGTTATTTTTCCATATCCATTTCCTCTTTTCCCACAATAATAGAATTCCCGGATTTATTTGAGGATATAGCTTCTTACAATAAAGGCATTAACCAGCCTCTCTTACAGCTAGGTATGACCATGTGGCTGAGATCTGGTCAACTGACAGGGTACAAGCAGAAGTGGTATGCACACTTCAAGCAAATCTCTTTAAGGGGGAGAGAATTTCCTTCTTTTTCCCTCTTTTTCTATGTACTGGCTAGAATAGGAATAAAATGATCAAGGCTCCAGCAGCCATCTTGGACCACATTCCAGCAACAATGAAGTGAAAGTCTGGGGGATAACAGACACCCTCCCACCCTGGGATTTGTGAGCTGTCCTGTTGGCCTTGGACTGTTAATATCCATAAAATGTATGGGAGAAGAGCAAACCTTCTTAGTTATAAGCTTCTCTTAATTTGGGTTTAAAGTCACATGCAGCAAAACCTAATTATAACCAATACATCTGGATTTTTATGAAACCACAGAGGTCTGAGAAAACAGAACAAAATAGGTGTTTAATTTTTGAGCTCTAAAATTAGATCTAGTCAGTATGAGAATTTGATGTGTGTCTCAAAATAAAATTTTCTTTTATTGTTTGTATTTATTACAAAAGCAATCCATGCTCATTTAAAAAAGAACAGATAGGCAAACAAATAAAACATTTTAAATATAACCATCATTCCACCCACTCAGAAGCAGTTACTATAATGATGAGAGCAGGGCCAGTCTCCAGGGAAGAAGAAGAAAGGAGAGATCTGGCAGATTAGTACACAGACTAATGCCAGCCCATGGAGGTGGGGTGCAGAGTGATGAACAGTGCTGACTGGATAGGCCCGCGTCATGGACCAGCAGGGGACAGGCGAGAAGCTGATAGCCTAACAGGAGCCTGGGAGCTGTAGGGGCTGAGGTGCAGAACAGGGAGTATAGGTAATTTCCCTAAGGCAGTGGATCTCAAACCAGTTCCTAGACACCAGCAGGAAGAATATCACCTGGGAACATTTTAGAAATGTAACACACAGAATGGTGACTATGGTTAATAATACTGTCGTATATATTTTAAAGTTGCTAAGAGAATAGAGCTTGGAAATTCTTATCACAAGAAAAAAAATGTAACTGTGTGGTGATGGCTGTTAACTAGACTTGTGATGATTATTTCACAACATATACAGATATCACATCATTGGATTGTATACCTGAAACATGTGTAGATATATATATCAATTATATCTCAATTGAAAAAAGAAGAAATACAAATTCTCAAATCTCACCCCAGAGCAACTGAATGAACAAACCTGCATTTGGGCCCAGCAATCTGTATTTTATCAAGACATTTTGGTGATTGACATGTACGCTAAAGTGTGAGAACCACTACCCTAAAGAAAATAGGGTGCTTCTACCAAACAGAGGAGAAGGGCTCTTGTACAGGTGAACAAGATAGACGTTATTAGAGTGTAAATTTTTCTTTCACTAAAATTTTATAATGTTTTATTTTATCTTATTTATTCTCTCCCATAGACTGCATGCTTCTTGAGGGCAGACTGCTCTGTCCTTCACGCAGTGCGGACATCTTCCACGTGCCCCTTCCCATCCACCCCCATCCTTCTCTGTGCCTCCTCCCCGAAGGCTGACTGACCTCTATGCGTCACACCAGTGGCTCCTGTGTCCTCTGGATCCCAGTTGGTTTTGGCCAATGGGTAGTTCCTTGTCCCCCCAAAAAAATGGAGGGAGAGAGGAGAGTGAAATCAGTGTATTTATTTCCTTGCCCTCATTCTGTGAGCTTCTTTATTTATTTTATTATTTTTTAATCCTCACTCCAGGAAGATTTTTTTCAAGTATCTTCAGATAGAGTGGGGGGGGGAGGGGGGAGAGAGAGAGAAACGTTGATGTGTGTGAGAGAGAGAGACACCTCGATTAGCTGCCTTTCGCATGACCTGACCAGAGCTGGGAATGAACCCATGACTCTGATCCAGGGCCTATGCTCTAACCACTGAGAAAACCGGCCATGGCCCCCGAGCTTTCTTAGAACAGGTGCACTGCTCATCCCACGCTAAGCCTCTTCTCCTTTACAGATGGCCTCTGCTGTTGAACTCCCTCATTCCAGGATCTGGGAAACACTCCTTGCCTAGGTCCCTCTGTCCTGAGGGCCACTTGGCTTCACCCCGGTAGTCCCAGGTGCCCCCCTCAACTCCTGTGATTGTCCTTTGTCCACACATTTGTAATCTCTCTTTGGAAATAAACCCTCCTAAGAGGACTGATTTTGAGTGTGTCATCTATTTCAGTCTGAGACTTAATTGATAAAATCAACACCTAATATTTGTTAATGATATTAAATAATATTCATGAAATTAGAACCTTTTTTTTCTCTTTCTCTACACACACACACACACACACAAACACACACACACACATATGTTTTCAAACATTTTTATGTTTGAAAACAAGATATATGCATACTTTCTATCACATAAAATCCTTTGGTAAAATTCTTTTCAGATGGATAATTTAAACCCCCATTTAGCTTGCTAAGAAAAATAAGTCCTAAAAATATTTATAAGGAATCAAGAAAAATCTTCTGCTATTTATAATCTTGGTTTAAACCATTACAGAGGGGATAAGGTGGAATCTTCTCCAACTGCCACTCAGAGTGATCATTTTAGCCCTTGGCCTGTACAGAATCCCATGGGATAATACGTATTTGTGAAGAAGGGCAATGACTTAATTTATTTTCAAAGTTAATTTTTCAAAGTTACAATGACAGAATTAATGGCACTTTGAGTTACATTATAGTCAAATAAATTAGTTTTAGTCTTGATGTGCGTAAATTATACCCTGGTATGTAGGAAGAGAAATGTTCCCGGTTGGCCAATGATGGGCCCTCACCCTGCAGTTTATAAATCAAAGGTGCAATTGGAGAATAAAACAGTTATTATGAAATAGAATGTCGAGCTCCTTGTTAAATTTGCTGTAGCAATTAAGTTCTCAGGTGAGAAAATGCGTCTTTTTTTCAATGTTTTATTAACTCTGTCATTCAGTACTCCATTTATAGGAGTGATTCTTCATAGTAAGTACACATTAGGATGACTTTTCACCTCCATTTAAGTGAAAAGTTGCAAAGGAGGAATTGGTTCCTGTCCACCTGCTTGAATAGCAATGGAGACGGGATCTTTGCCAGTCTGTAGAAAAAGGGAAGAGGGGGAGAAGAATGGAAAATGGTCAGCTTGGTCCAGATTGGCTGGTGTAGAGGTGGAGATGTCCCCAGGGGCTGCATACTGTCCAGGGAAGCTGTGTCCCCATGCCACTGGCATTTTCTCCTAAATTACGGGAAGGACACTTATTTCCAGCCAAGCCTCAGATTCTAATTGATCACAACTTTGGGGTAAAAATAATAATCATTTTTGTGTTGTTCACCTTGATTTTTTTTTTAAATCCTCACCTGAGAATATTTTTGCATTGATTTTTAGATACAGTAGAAGGAAGGGAGGGAGAGAGAGAGAGAGAGAGAAATATCAATGTGGAGAGAGACATTGACTGGTTGCCTCCTGTATGACCCCACTGGGGCCAGGTATGTGCCCTTGATTGGGAATTGAACCTATGACCCTTTTGTCTGCAGGCCGGTGCTTTAACCACTGAACCACGCTGGCTAGGGCTTCACCTTGATTTTTAAAGCAGGAAGTGGGGTGTGTAAAAGAGAGAGAGAGGAGAGAGGAGAAAGAAAGAGAGGGAGAGGAAAGGAGAGGGAGACAGTATGTGTGTGTGTGAGAGAGAGAGAAAGAGAGAGAGAGAGAGAGAGAGAGATACATGTGACTGTCTTTAACTTCTATAATTATTCTAAGGAAAATTGTTGCATCGAAGAGGTTATTTCCCTCTGGAATAAGGAGCAATGGGTTTAGAATCAGTCAGCCCTATATTTAAATTTGGCCTTTGCTGGTGACCAGTTGTACTCCTCAGTTAACTTTCTGTAAGCCTTAGTTGATTCACTTATTGACTAGCGATACTTCTATTCTCAGGGTGAGTATGAGGTTAAATGAGCGAATTTCGCAGAAATGAAATTGTTTCATAAGCTATAAAGCATGTGAATGCCCTCCAGTGAAAGACCACCAAGAACAAACCTGCAGTTGTGTTCATTACTCATTGCAGTGAAGGAGAATGGTTCCACCGGGAACCATGGGATGTCTCAGTTAGAAGGTGATAGAAAAGACTTAGATGAGATTTAGCCTGGGGTCTTGTGGTTTTGGGGAGGATTTAAGGAAGTGGAGCTGTGCTGTAATTAGATGCTGTCAGGATTCAGGGGAAATTCTGTTTGGGTACGTTGGTACATTGTATCTAGAAAGAAGGAAGATTAGATGGAGCCTAAAGCTGTAATTAGTAAGAAAGGATTAGTTACTCATTAGTCAGGAAAGAGGGATGTCTGGTTATTTTTGTGGTGTTTTGGACAATGTTCATGTATTATCTGTATTCAGACATGCTTCTGGAGTGGTTTTGTTTTTGTCTTGACCCATCATGGTCACAAAGCAGCCCTGTCTGAGTCTGATAGATGTGAAATTGATGTTCTGCTGAACAGAAACAAGGGCTAGCTGGTAGTGTCGGGCCAGCTGTTGGATGTTAGGGGCTGCTTTTCTCTTTCTCCAGCATTATAAAAAAGTGGAATGTTTTACATTTGCAATTGTATAAATACAGAGTCAATGGTTCTTCATGTGCATAAGGGAGTCAACTGTGTGTGTGTGTGTGTGTGTGTGTTGGGGGGGGTTAGGGTTAGAGTGTGTGTGTGTGTTCAAGCCATAGCAGTAAATGTAGCTACCACTCTGTGGTTAAAGCACATCTTTTCATTGAGACATTGATATGATTTCGTAGGTATGCTAGAGACATTCTAGTATCCTCCCTGAACATTTCCTCTCCTGAGGAAACTGATCCACCCATAACCCTGCCGAGGAAAGAGACTGTTTTGTACTACGTGGCTCTGATCACAGCTGAGAACATCAGGGCTGGGCCTTAGGGGAAGCAGCCAGCACATAGTCTGAACGGTCATCTGTGACCAAGTGGCCTGGCTTGAAATGTTTGCTTGGACCAATCAGATAGTTCTCCCAGAAACTGGAAAACCAAGAACTTTACCCAGCTAATGGTGGAGGCAAACTGACATTATTAGGGTCATAAAAAACAACAGGGTAAAATTAGAAGTGGAGAGCCCTGGTGGATAGAATAAAGAGAATGATAGAAGCAAAGTTCAAAGAAAAGCAGAGACTCCATGATGTAATGGCTGGCCTTTGAGCTGTCTTGGGGCCGGACCACTTTCTGATTTTGGGCTTGACCATCCTATGATAAACTCCTGCCTCATGTGCTGGCTCAGATGGGTCCCTGTTTTTTGCAACAGAGTGATACCGATTTAAGTAACCATCTACAACGTTAGAGATTTAAAAAATGTTGCTTCCCAGTTGAGGAAACAGCCTAAGAAAAATGAAAGTCCCTGTTTAAGATGACAGAACAGGATGGAGTGGGACAAGAATAGAACTGCATGTCCATTTTCAGGAGGTGCACCTGTGACCATGCAACGTGCTTCTTATTAACGATGCTGATCACATGTGGGGACCGTCTGCTTTCCAAGAGAGTCCTTCATGTAGATGGAGTCGATGGTGACCTATGTGGTGTTTGAGGAGCACTAGAAAGTTCTTCTACGTGCCTCCCCCCCCCGCTCTCTCCACCCCACAGGCTGCTAGCACCTCCCTCCTTAGATTGTTGCAGAGGTTAAATGAGGTTTCGTGTGTTAAGTCCCACAGTGCTTGGTACATAGCAAAAACTAAATGGATAGTACTTACAGAAGTGTGTAAAGCTACCGTTCTAACTCATTTATGCGTGGCTCCAGAACTAGTGAGTAGAAGATGATGCCCTAAATGAGTCATATTAGCTATGCTTATTCGTTTAGTTCAGGAGAGTAACCAGAGGATGCGATCAGTACTACAGGGTTGATACTGCCTGTGCCGATATAAATGAACAATACCTCACACTGGTCCAGCGCATGGATCTAGCTACTACATTAGCTCCTTTATCAAACACAAACATTGTAATGTTGTCATCCCCAGTTTAAAGATATGGAACCCGAGGCTCCGAGCATCCCAAGGGTGTGTAGGGATGGTCTCCCTGTAAGGAATAGTGTGAGAATCCAAGGCACTTGGAGGTGGGGAAGAGAGATTGCCAAGTTGGGGGACTTTTTTAACTTCACCATTTGTCCAGGACCAGTTCTCCACCCCAGGAACTTGCTAATAAAGGGCACTGTCTCCATTCAGCTGAGAGTATAATTCTTCTCTGTCCAGGCTTAATGTCACCAACGTGATTAGCACCTGTATCAGGGAAATCAATCTGCTCCTTGGTGAGCATCCACCCTTTCTCATTCGTCTCTGTCTCTGCAGGTGCAGCTTGAGCTTGGAGCACATTCATCGCATAATGAAAGCAGCCTGTAGGGTCCTGCCGGTTGACAGAGGTGGGGAAGTGGTGGCTGTGTGACTTCCTGCTGTGCAATATATAAAATGTCTTTGAAAAGTTTTTTTTGAAAGCCTAAAAAAGGTAAAGCCCCATTTTTTTTTTTCAAGAAGATTAATTGAAAAGCCATGCTTATGAGGGACATGGGGCCCTGTTTCTACTGATGAGCAAGGCAGTGCTGGATTTGGGAGGCAGCTGCCTGCTAACTGTTGGTCAGGAATTTATCCAGGTTGGTAGCCACACATTTGCTTGAAAGAGAATATATATATATTCTCTCTCTCTTTTTTTTAATGAAGTGGTTTCTTAAGAAACTATGTGAACTGAATGCTTAAATTTTCTCAGCTTTCTGACAGTTCTGAAACTAACTCTAGGCATATTCTTAAAGCTGTCAGGCTTAAAGATATTTATTTTGATCCAAGTATTTTTATTCACATGTTAAATTCACTTAAGAGAAATCCATTACTAGTTTAAATTTGTATGTGTTACCCCCCTAAGACCTTAAAAACTTAATTATAAAATAAATTCTTGGTTGCTATTTCATGTGTCAAGTTATATACTGATTGCTTTGTAAAAAAAAAAATAAAACACAATGTGGCATCTAAAATAGAATATACTGTATATTATATGCTGCATATTACATATACAGTATAGCGTATGTAATATATGGTATATAGTATACTGTATATTATATATACAGTATATTATATTTTATATTCATGATACAGATTAATTATGGCTTTGGAGTTCATACAAGTATATCTACCCAGAATATCAATCTGGATATTAAAAGCTTATCATCATATCTTTGGAAATGTTAAGGCAGTCAAATAAAATTAAAGCATTTTAAATAATGGGTTGCTCTTAAGAAGAAAATATTTCTGAGAATTCTTCCTAGGAAAAGTTATTTGAAAAATTACAACTAACTTTGCCTTAGAGAATTACTTTTCTCACTTTAAGAAATATATATATTTCTATTGATTTAAAAATAGTTTTTTTCTTTATTGATTTTAGAGAGGGAGGAAGGAAGAGGGAGAGACAGAAGCATCGATGAGAGAGATCATCGACTGGCCGCCTCCTGCATGCCCCACACTGGGGATCGGGCCCATAACCTGGGCATGTGTCCTGACTGGGAATCAAACCAGTGACCTCTTGGTGCATGGATCAACATTCAACCAATGAGCCACACTGCCGGGCTATTTTTATTGATTTTTTAGAGAGAGAGAAAGGGAAAAGGAAAAAGATATAGAAACATCCATGTGAGAGAGAAACATCCATCGATTGCCTCCTGCACACCCACCACTGGCTTCAGAGCCTGCAACCCGGGCATGCGTCCTGACCAGGAATGGAGCTGGGACCTCTCAGACCATGGGCAATGCTCAGTCCACGGAGCCACAGAAGCCAGGCCCCACTTTTTTTTAAAAAATGGGAATGTCCACAAACAAAGAGGTTCTCTGCTCGTGTGTGTGTGTGTGTGTGTGTGTGTGTGTGTGTGTATCAGATGTATTACATTTTTCTTAAAGGTAGGCAGGTGCCTGCTTGAATTTTTGGAGTGACTTCATTGTGATATCAGAACATATCCGATATTTCAGATATCCACTTACCTGAACAATTCAACCCTTCTCTCCTGGTTTATATCATTAGTCTTTATTTCATAAAATCAAGCAAGAGAATTAAATGGCATCCCTGTAATATTAATAATGTAGATTTATTTCAATTGGTTGGTTGATTCTCTGTTTTCAGAGAGTCTCCGTATCTTGCCAACATGACCTTCTTTTCAGTCTGCTGTTATTGACAAACAGCCTCTGTTAGTCTTTGGGATGTTCTCACTCTCTGTAGCCTCCAATGTTTTATCATGGTTCAGACTCTTAGCTTTGCTCCCATAGAAGTAAAGAATTTCCTTCCTTCCTTCCTTCCTTCCTTCCTTCCTTCCTTCCTTCCTTCCTTCCTTCCTTCCTTCCTTCCTTCCTTCCTTTCTTTTTGGCAAGTCTTAGTGTACTTGCCAAAATACAGTAGCAACTGTTAGGTGGTGGTTGTGTGCGGAGCAGAGGAGGCTCTTTAAAACGAGAGGGGTTTGTTCTCTAGCAGCCGTCATTCCGAGACTCGGATTATCCATCATTCCGTGGTGGCCCCTGAGGCTGAAGCTTGATTGGAACCTCGGTTAAGAGACAAGAAAGGAGGAAATGACATCAGTGAGAGCCACTTGACTGGGTGGGAAGGAGAACGATGTTCAGTAAAACTAGATGCTTTGTCATACCTGCGTGGGATAGATGTGCCCACGCGCACTGTGGAATTTGTTGTTTGGTGGGCACACAGAATCTTCTGGAAAGTCTTTTATTTTCTTGTGAGAATTTCCCACAATATGAATTCTTCCTACCCAAGGTGGGAGTGGAACACTCACTGTCCCAGACTCCCTTGCTCCTGGGGTAGTCATGTGACTGGCTCAGCCAGTAAGGTGCACACACAGGGGAGCTTTTGAGTGAAGTGGCAGGAGGAAGCAGGCTGGGCATGGGTCCATCTTCTGGGGAGCAGGGTGGTGGACGCCTCTGGATTTCAGGACAGCTGTGTGTGTGGGTGTCCTGATGTTCAGGGTCTAATCTGGAGCAAGCTGCCTTTGTCCCAGAGGCCGTGACCATCACCGGGACATTCTGAATTGAGGTTTCCACTTACTCCTTGCTGCCTGTAGCCTCTCAGCCATCATCTGAATATATATATATATACACACACACATATATATATATATATACACACACACACACATATATACATATGTGTATATATATTTAAAACTAATTTTATTTTAAAATGTAGTTATTTGTTTTTTGGTTGTCAAATGTGTTTTATTTTTAGGTGTACAGTGTGCTGCTTTGATGGACACATGCGTTGTGAAATGATTAGCACAGTCAAATGAAGTAACACACCTATCACCTCACATACTTTTATTTTTTGTGGCGAGAACACTTAAGATCTCTCTTAGCAAATGGCATGTATACAAGACAGCACTGCTGAGCATAATCAGAATGCTGTACATTTGATCCCTGGAACTTCCTATCTTGGAGCTGAAAGTTTGTACACTTTTGCCAACCTCTCCTACGCCCCCACTCCTGAGCCCTGGCCGGGTAACCACCATTCTACACTCTGATTGTGGGAGTGTGGCTTTTTTAGATTCCACATACAAGTGATTTCATAAAGCATTTGTCTTTCTGTGTCTGGCTGTCTTACTTAGCATAATATCCTCCAGGTTCATGCATGTTGTCACAAATCGTAAGGTTTCCTTCTTTTATCTTTATGGCTCTTTTATAGGAATTGGTGTAAGAAGAATCTACACCATAGAATTGGTTCCATAGAAGTTTACCAAACAATGAACTTGGGCATATGTCTAATTATGGCAATGATAACATGCATCTCACTCAAGACAGGCCAGTCTTAGCGAAGAGAGGTAGCGAGAGTCACGTACCGTCTCTGACTCTGGGCTCTTTGGAGTCATTCATTTCTCAGAGTCTATCTTTGATTTGCCAGGCTTTTGTGCGCTGCTGGCCATCTATGTTCAGGCTGATCACAGGAAGACAGTTTGGAAACACGTCTTTCTGTGGTTTAAGTTAATTTTCTGGAGTATGACGCCTTCCGTCCCTTAACTGATACTGTCAATGTTGCTGTGATCTTCCTGGTTTCTGGTCCTGCCCTTGGGTCTTGCTCTGAATGTGTTACTTTGGGTCCTCCACTTGAGAAGGGTGTCCACTCTGGGTTGCTGGAAAAACCACTGCACACCACCGATCACACTTTGCCCCGCACTGCTCAGTGGTGCTGGGCTCCGAGGTCCTGTTGGGTGGGCCGTGCTCACCTGGGCCGTGCTCTTGGATTCTCTTCCTGGGGGCCATTTTCTTTTTTAAAAGTGATCTGCCTTCCTCAGAGTGTGAGCTGCTTGAAGGCAGGAAGCCTGTCTTTTCCCTTCTTTGTTCTCAAGCTCAAGAACAGTGCTGGACACATTCCCGGCACCTAAGGAAGCATAAGAGGCTGTGGTGCCCTGACCTTACCGGACCATTTCTCTGGTCTTTTTAGCTCCCTTGGCCTCACTGACCAATAACCAAACCTATCTGTTTGTTCTCCAAGTGAGACTTGGCTTTATTTTCCAGTGTCATGTCTATGATCTCTTATAAACTACCTTGTGACCCCTTGAGCTAAGGCTTATTAGGCTGTGGAGGTAGCTCCTTTGGCCTCTTAGGGCATGTGCTTATTTGGGCCCCCGATGTGCAAGATTCTTTTCTCTGTGACATTTTGAGCTACTGGGCAGTGGACAAAATATTTGCTCTTATTATAAAGCCACAGTGTACATTTTAAACAGAATAAATTAGCTTTGGAATTCTTTACATTGTATCTATCCACCCTTGAGAGTATTACATCTGCATAAATTACAACTAATTGAGTGAAAAGTAAAATACTTATTGTACCATTCAGTTCCATAATCACAAGTTTCTGAATATTCAGGAATACATCTAAACCATGGAATATTAAATTGTGACAGGAAGAAAGAACCTTTAAAATTTTCTCATATCCTATATCACACAAAGGATATATCCAGAATATATAAAGAACTTGTACAACTTCATAATAAGAAGCAAAATAACCTAGTAAAAAATGGGCTAATGTTTGAATAGACACTTCAAAAAGAAAATATATCCATGGGCAATCAGAACATGAAAATATGGCCAGAGTAATGATTCATTAGAGAAATGCCAATGATGACCATAGTGAAATAACACCACGCACACCTTTACGGCTAAAATGAAAAAGACTGACCATATCAAGTGTTGACGAGGGTGTAGCCGAACCAGACTCTCATACACTGCTGGTGTGAATATAAAATGACACAACCATTTCAGCAAGTGTTGACAGTGCTTTTTAAAGAGTTAAATGTATACCTACCACATGACCCAGCCATTCTACTCTTAGGTATGTACCCAAGAAAAATAAAAACATATGTCCACTTAAAGACTTGTACCCACATTTCCATGGCAACTTTATTTCTAATAGCCCAAATAGAAATGACACAAGTGTCCATTAACAGGTGCTGGTTTAGTCATACAATGGAGAACTACTCAGCAATAAGAAGGAACTTCTGCTGATACAACGTGGGTGCAGTTCAAAGTCATGTGCTGAGGGAAAGAGGCCTGGCCAAGGAAAGGGTACATAATGTATGGTTTTGATGATATAAAATTGTAAAAAAATGCAAGCTATTTTATAATAGCAGAAAGCAGCCAAGTGGTTGCCTGGGGCCAGGGATGGAGGAAGAGAGGAATTATAAAAGGCAACTTTTCAGATATTGCTAGATGATAGAGCTAGAGAGAGAGATATATCGCTCTTGTCCAGAGTACATGTAGCATATTTCCCCCTACATCCCTCATAGGTAGATAATATCTGGAAATTCACTTTCTTTTTCATATTTTCTGTGCATATTATTCCTACACAAGAAAATTGTGTGGTTGCTTGTCTTTTCTACATGGTTCCTGAGTTATTTTTGTCATCCATCATAAACTAGGATTTCGCAATTAATGATCATCTTTTATACTTTTTCTTTTACTCAGCAGACTGTATATGCCCATTCACTCTGGGCAACTATTTTTCCCCCCTTTTAAATGACCCAGAAATTCAATAAAAGTGACGCAGTGAAGAAAAACAGCTTTGTCCGCCTGAGAGGAGTCACCCAATAAAATGATAGCTTTAGTTTTCAGCCTGACCTTTCTTGTAATTTGTTTGAAATTTCATGATTCTAAAAGAAATAGACTGTTCATTGAAGAATGCGTTGTCCACATCCCCATGGGCGCTTTGCAAAGCGAAGCTTTGAGTCTAGTAATGGAACAGCGTGCTGCCCACGCCTACGCCCCTCAGAACGGGAGCCGGCCAGGGCCACCCTCAGTCATCACCATTTCTCAGGTCGCCTCTCGGTCTTTCCCTGAATTTGAAGGAGTCATGGTGTGGTTCAGTGTTTCTCAACACACATACAAAGCATGTGGGGATTTTGTTGAAAGGCAGGTTTGGGGTCAGTAGGTCCAGGGCGGTGCCTGAGCTTCTGCATTTGTACTAAGCTCATACATGATGCAGAGACTGCTGGTTTGTGGAGCACATTTTGCAGAATGAGGGCACAGATAATAACACCAAAAGAGCACACAACCCTCCTAGTATTTATTTGCTTTCAAAATATATGTCTCTCTGCCTGGAGATAGCAACTCACCTTAGAAAAGATTTAAAGTAGAACATTCAACCATCGATCATTTGTTTTCATCTTCATTATCAAGTAGTCATCATGGACCATGCTGTCTCACGCTCTTTCTCACAATAAGAGCAGCCAGGAAGGGAGAGCTAGTTAGAGGGATAAGGGAGTAGGAGGTAGGTTTGCCAGAGTGTCTGTCTCCAACCTGAGCTCTATGTGGAATACTAAGGTTGTGTTCAAGTGGATGTCAGGTCAGTCTGGAGAGCAGAGGGCCTCCTCAGCCTCCATGTTTCAACCATCCCTACACCCATGCCCTTTTCCCTGCAGTGTTGCAGTGGAAGGGTGATAGTCCTACTCTTGACTCTGGGGTTGGCCTGTGGGGTGATAGCAGATATGATCCAAGCGAGGCTCAGTTTGGACCTGTGTTTTGGGATTTTTACCTCCTGCATCTTGACCATGGACAGGGGAAGGATGTGGTCAGGTGAACCCACAGATCTCAGGAGGAGGGTGAGAGACACTCGGAACACAGCCATCTCTGGCCAAACCTTCCGTAAATCAGCTCATCCCGGCCAACCTTCACACACTTGAGATACAATAAATGGTTGTTGTTTTAAGCCACTAAAATTTGAACTTGTCTGATACATAGTAATAACTACCTGACGCACAAGGGTAGTGTGTCTGATATGGGAGGACATAGCTAGAGGTGGATAGCATGGTTGGGGATTAGAAGTTGAGGATCTGGAAAAAGTAAAAATAGACATAGCAGAATGTCAAAGCAGGTGAAACAGAATGGAATCCAGGCTAATGCCAACCACTGGCTTTTAAAATATTTTCAGCCTATACTTGCATAGGTGGGTGAGATACATGAAAAGGATGTAACAGCGATCTGAGATGGGATAGCTGGACACTACTTTGGGCAGCTGGGACCAGATCTGACACAGCAGGAGTTGAGTTCTTGGCTGCTTGTATTATGGAGAGAAGATAGAGAAAAAGATGGTTGGGAGAAAATACAACTGATTAACTAATTAAATTTGAGCATGAATTAATTAGATGCATCTCCACAGGTTGCTTGGTTGCTTGCAATGACAAAGCAACCCTCTTCCCCCTCCATGAAAATGCTAGATAATGCATGAAGGATTTCACTACATCACTCGGCATGTGGTATCTAGGCTGTAAGTCATGGGATGCCACACTCCAGGTTATAGGAAGTCCTTGAAACTCTTTTAGTCATTAATTCACTGGCTCATTCATTCTTTCAAGTGTACTTAAGCTATTTTGTGCCCTCATGGAGCTGACATTTCTGCATGGGAGAAAGACATCAAGCATTTGATTATAGATGTTGTTAGGAATGGGGAAATGCAGTGAGTTCTATGCTTAGAACAAAAAGGGGTGCTTGATGTAGTCTGGGGATCAGAGAAAGTTTCTCTGAGAATCAAAGGACATTTAAGTTGAAATCTCAAAGGAGCAGGAAAAGCAATCTAGGCACTAAAAACAGGATGTGCAAAGGACCTGAGGTAGGATAATGTGTGGCTTTTCTGAGGAAATGAAAGGTCAGTTTAATTGAATAGTAAAGGACAATTGGCAGGTGCCTGATCAAGCATCACTAGGTTAAGGGTTTTGGATGGTATTCTAAGAGCAGTTGAGAGTAACTGAAGGATTTGAAGCAGGGGAACAACATTATCAGATTTGTGTTTGAAGAGATCATGCTGGTTGCAATATGGAAAATGGGCTGAAAAGGGGTAAAATGGGAGACAGTTCTTGCAGTGGTAAAGAAAAAGGAGAGTGTTGTCTTGGACTGTAGTTGGGCAGGTCCTAGAGAATATGTAGGAAGTGGAATCGACACTCTTAACATTGGTTGGGGTATGGTGGGTAACGAAGGAGGAAGATTGCCTTTGAAGTTTCTGGTTTATAACAATTGATGGTGCTTTTCATGGAGAGAGAGGACTTTGGAGAAAACTGGGTTAGGGAATTGGATCAAGAGTTCAGTGTTAGATATGTTGATTCTGAGGTTTTGTGGTATAACAAAGGGGAGATGTCAAGTAGACAATCGAGCATTTTGTAGTTTAGTTTAGGGGAGAGGCATGAGCTAGACACATAAATTTGTGAGTCACTGGCACAGAGATGGTTATAAAAGCTAGGAAAAAGAGTATGGAACCAAGAGACAAGGCTGTGGACACATGCTTGGGGGAATATCAGCATGTAAAGGAGGGTGAGTGGGCAGAGGAGGCCAAGGAAGCGTGAGGAGAACCACAGACGTGCAGTGCCGTGGAAGACGAGGGAAGGAGAGAGTGCGCAGCCCTAGGGACAGCAGCTGGAAGATCAGCGAACAGGAATGGCACTTGTCTGTTGGATTTAGCAACAGGGACCTCATTAATAAACTTGGCAATAGCCAACTGGCGTGACAGAAGCAGCAACCAGATTGCAGTGGGTTAATGAGGGAACTGAAGGTAAGAATATGAAAATGTAAAAGGCCAATTAAAATAAGAATACATTCTCCAAGCACCCACAGTTTCTGTTTTGTGGAGAAGCAAACCTGTGGCAGGAGGAGAAAACTTACATGAGCTGAGAAAATATTCATGAATAGTTCAGAAACCAGATATTATCTTTTCCAGTACAGTTAAGTTTACGTGGCATTGGTTTAGATGTCAAGAATTCATGATTTGGATAATGGCTTTGCTTAAAACTAGCTATAATTGTGTTATGAAAGAAGAATAAATAATATTTGTCCTTGTGTAAATAGGATTAATGAGGATGCTTGCTATATTCAGGAGGAAACAATTTTCGGTACATCTTTTCATGAAACTATTGATATGATGACTTAGTTCCATGCAGAAAGAATCCTGACTATTATCTTTCCAACGGGATCTTCAGCACCTGGAATAGCATCTGGTACAAGGAAAGGGCTCAGTTACTGTTCAGTGCTAGTTGTTTTATTCTTATTTTAGGAGTACTCTAGAACTCAGAAGAAACACAACCAAACCTTGGTAACAATACTCAAGGTTCCCGCCCCTTCTGATGGTTGAGTAACTCAGGCTTGACATTCTACCTAGAAGTCCAGGTCATGGATGTTACTACTGTTCTGGAAAACTCGCCATTGAAATGAGCTCAGCATCAGCATGACTTAGACTAGGCTAGATGCAATTCTCCTTTCTGGAAACCTTGGGTACACAGCAAGTGAACGGAATGTTGCAAAATGTAATTGCTTGAATTTGCTAGCAAAACCTTGCTATTACTGGAGACGCTGAAGGGAGCGTGCTCGGAATGTGAGTGTGCAGAGCTGAATGGTACCTGAGGAGCCCAGGGAGTTGGGAAACCTCTCCTGCAATTTCTCCTCAATGTCAGCAAGGATATGAGAAACGTTGTGTTTGTCTTTAACAAGTGCGCTCACTTTTTACTTAATCAGAATTTGCATTGTTTTCTCATTACCGTGTTAAAATGTGAATTTTGCCTCCGCCTGCTGTGGAAACAACAAAGCCCGTAACAGTTGGTTTTACCCGTAGCACCTTCCGTGTGAGACTCTCCGAGGATCTCATAAGCTGATAATGTTCTTTCCAAATGAGCTATTTTGTAATCACACTCCACATGACTGTTTAAAATGATTATTATTGTCTCACCTTAATATAAAAAGATTTATTTGCCAATAGAAAACCGAGTTTACCCAGGAATGCTTGTGGTAACTGCCTCTTGACTCATCAGGGTCCATGAAAGTCTGAAAACTACGAAATGCAAATGTTAGTTTCTGGTTCTGTTCACTTTAAGAAAACAAGGGGCTACATTTCCATATTCAAAGGCGATATTTTACTCTTCTCCCTCAGTGCTCAGAGCAGGGTATAACACAGGCAAAAAACAGGGAAGATGAAGGGAAGGAGGGTGCTCCTTCAGGGAAGGTATGGTCTGAACTGAACAGGTATTTCTCTTCCCTCCCTGCCCCAGGGTGTGGATGAGAATTGGTTTTCCCAAACTCTGATGTTCCCTCGTATCCAGTACTCCTGAATTTCCACCGCAACCCGGACACAGGCCTTTGCTTTGCTTGATTACTTTGATCAGGCGTCGTCCTGCTCAAGAAATCACGCCAGTGCGGATCGCAGTGCCTCCTGTCACTGCCTCAGTCGCTGCCTGGTTGACGCTTTCCCGACAATATCCAGATTCCTTCGAGGTGGAATATTATGTGATATCTGCTTGCAGGTTTCTAGTTCATTATCCTTCTACTGACTTTGCACCAAGGCTCCACACTCTGCAGGTCAAAGCTACAGTTAGTTTTCACTAGCCGTATATCGTTGCTTTTCTATCTGAAATTCTTTTTACTTCATCACTGAGATGACTAAGTCTTTAAATCAAGCTTGGCCAATGTTTTCCAAAAAGGGGCAGAGTGAGCGTTTTAGGCCTGTGCGTTATAAGGCCTCTTGCAACTGCTCCACTTTGCCATTGTGGTGCAAATGCTGCCCGGTGCGGTGTGGGAGTGACTGGGTTACGGGCTGTGTGCCAGCTTCATTTATAAAAACAGATGGTGGGCTGGATCTGGCCTGTGGGCATAGTCTGCCAGCCCCTGTTTTAAATCATAGTCCCCACAGTTTCTTCATGTTGACTCTAATATCCCTTTAGAGTTATGACGGTTTTCACCTTACTTTGTCATTCTCTCCCTTTCCACATATTCAGCTGAAACTGTTTAGGGTAATAGTCTCATCTCAGTGGCCTCATGATCTCGATTTCCCCAGGGAGTTGCCAAGCTCATGCCACTTTTTTCAAGTCTCTATTCCAATGTCACTTTCTCAGCGAGACCTTTTGTAGCCTGATCAGTGGCTAGTTAGAAACACAGGAACAACTGTAGGCATTTCAAACAGGGAATTTAATAGAGGGGATTGGTTACAAATGGAAAGGCTGGCATTGCAGCAGGGATGGGTGGCCTTAGACAGAGCCCAGTGGTGGCAGGAAGGCTGAGGGAACAAGGGGAAATGGTCCAACCCGGAGCCCATGCTCACTGTGCCACAGATGGGCTGCGGCCGGATCCACCACCACCTCCGCCTCACAGGGAGACCAGACTCTTCACTTCCATTGCTGCTCAGGAGCTAGGAGAGACCTGCTCTTGATGTCACGCTGTCTGATCTGGAACCGAATGTGCCCCCACTCCACCGTGGTAGCCGCAGTTGCTTAAAGCATCAACCGAAACAAAAAGATGATTGCTTTCTTCTTCCTCCTGCCTTCCCGTCTCCCACCCGTGCTTCCCATCAGCAGAGGGGGCGCTGGCAGAGCTTAGCCAGCCTGGCTGCAAGGCACTGTGGGAAATGTAGCTTTCAAGCTTCCAGCTCCTTGTTAGAAAGAGCTGACTCTGGAAGGACTAAAATAAAGCAGCGAGACATTGGGTCAGGAATCAGCATGCCTTGTCCACTGTGTCTAAATGTCAAGTCTCAGCATTTTATTCCCTTTCCCTGATTTACTTGTCTCCATAGCTTATATCACTGCCTAACCTACTATTAGGCACTGTCTTGTCTGTCCCCTGTCCCCCCCCCCCCACTAGAATGTAAGCTCAATGAGAGCAGTGATTTGATCCATAGCTGTACCCTCAGTTCTTAGAACAGTGTGTGGAATATAGGGAACATTCAAATAATTTGTAAAATGAATAAATGAATCACTTAACAACACTCAGCACTATAGCTGACAAGTACTACGGTTCACAGAGCCGAGTCTGACAACTTTAAAGTCCCATAAAAAATAAAGGACTAGGAAAAAGTGTCTCTTTCTTGTCTCTCATATATATGCATGTTATAGTTACATTTTTTTCCCCCTTCTAGAAACACTGGCCATTTTTATTGGCACCATAAACCTTTCCAGAGAGGGGACACTACATCTGAATCTACTTCGGTTATCTGGCAAACGTCGTAGTGTCTTTAGAGAGAGTGTGATGCGCTTGCTAGGGCTGCTGTGATGTGCCCAACTGGGTGGCTTACTCAACAGAAATTCGTTTTCTCACAGTTCTGGAAGGTAGACCTGAGATCAAGGTGCGCCCCTCTTCTTCGCTGGTAGATGGTCATCTTCTCCCCGTGTCTCTTCACATCATCCTCCCTCTGCATGTGGCTGCCCGGATTTTCTCTTCTTATAAGATCACCAATCATATTGATTAGAGCTCACCCTAATGACCTCATTTTAATTTAATTGCCTTTTTACAGGTACCGTGTAAACTCTAATATAGCAACATTTTGAGGTTCTGAAGGTTAGGACATTATTATATAAATTGGGGTGGGGGGGCGCATAATTCAACCCATAACAAGAGTCAAGGCACATTCCTCTCCATGTGTCAAGGTCGCAGCCTGGGTTTCATCTTCATGGTTTTTGATCCAGTGCTTACAGGGTTAAATTAAAAACCCCTTTTCACTTGTTCTCTTCCATGTTTTATTTTTCCGAGTTCCTGCTAAATAATTGAGTGACTATGGTGACATGGTACAAATTGTACTTTTCTGAACCAGGAAACTTCTCTGCAGAGGCTGGAGGCTGAACAGATCCTCTGCAAGTGCTCCGTAGAGCTATTGGATGAGCTCAAGTAACTGTCAAGAGGGTAGACTCCAGCCATTGCAACAAACATCTCAGGATTCCGTCGGCAAAGAAAGGGGCTGTGTGCCATGTCCTGTGCTTTAGCCTGGTGATGAATGTTTCAGCAAACTGATAAAACAGATTGCATAGCAAGGCTGCCTTGGCTCATGAGATTATATAGCACCTCTCGACTGGTACGATGGGTCCCGTCTTCATCAATTGGTGTTCCATTGGGGAGAATGCTGACTTGGTAGCTGATGGAGAAGCCAGCAAGTCCGAGGTATGGAAAGGTTCAGCAAGAAAACAGACCCTTCTCAACCTTGATGCAAATTGAATCTGCCATGGAACAGACAGTTGAGCTCTTATCTTGTCTGTTTGCAGCCTTGTTCTATGAACAGCCCACCACATACCTTTCCATTCTGTCCCTGAATATTGAGTGACCTTGGAAATAGGCTAATCTGTCTTGGCAGATTGAAGATAGAGAAAACAAGCAGGAGAGACAGACCTGCTAGCTCCTGCTATTGATCAGTGGCTTGGATGAAAGCTCACTATGAGCTGGAGGGATGTATCAGACACGGGTGTCGAGCGGAAAAACTCAAAACAGATCCTGGCAGTGTAGAGGCGTGAGAAAACCACACGCGCACACACACACACACACACAGACACACACACACACACACATCCCCCAGACACTCTCATGCCTTCCCGAACTTTGTTCATTATGGGTTCATTCCTCTCTAATGAGGGTACTTTGAAGCTACATGAAGAGAGAGACCCTTCCTAGAAGTCAATTATTTAGTTAGTCCAATCCCCTTATTTTAGAGACGAGCAAACTGAGACCAAGAGGGGTGAAGTGATGTCCAAGATTCCACAGGGAGTCAGCAGTCCAGTTGGGATACTCAACCCAGGTCTGACTCAATCAAAACCCAGGTTCTTTCTGCTACAGCTTTTAGCTTCTCTCTCTGCCCAAACTTGTGCTCAGCATTAGGTTTTGTGATGCCAAGACCCTGGCTCTAGGCTGACCAATATGGCTCCAGAAACAGCACAGAACTGGGGACCTACACACATTGATTTGAGTCCTAGTGCTGTCGCTCATCAGACACCGAGTTTAGGTACACTGCTTTACCTTCTGAGCCTCACTCTCCTCATTTTTAGAACTGGACACACTAATACTTGTTATCCTTGCTTGTGTGGGGTGATGTATGATTAAGATCAGTCTGTGAAAACACTTGAAGACCCTCACTACAATGAGTATTCTTCCAGAGGGGTAATCTCTTACTCTGTTCATGTCTATTAATGCTGCAGCCAGAGGTAGTTAATCAGATTGTTCCAGCATGCCCAGAGGGCCAGGCCCAGGGCTGAGCTCTGTGATTAAAGGAGTAGGAATGGTGTATGAGGGTTCTATAAAGAAGTGGAACCGGTAGGATGTGTGTGTGTGGATGGATGGATAGATAGATTTTAAGGATTTTACTCACTTGATTGTGGGGGATGTTAAGTCCCAAATGTGCAGGCCAGGCAGGCTAGACCCCCAGGGAAGAGCTGACTCTAAAGGCAGTCTGGAATGTAGAATGCCTTTCTCCTCTGAGTCTCTCAGCCTTTTCTCTTCTGGCCTTCACCTGATTGAGTGAGGCCCACCCACATTATGGAGAGTAAGCTGTGTTACTTAAAGAGTCTGCCAATTTCAATGTTAATTACATCTAACAATTCCTTCACAGCAACACCTAGGCTGGGTGCCATAGACCAGCCAAGTTGACACAAAATTAGCTACCACAGGTGGGATTCCCAAAGTCTTGAGTGTGTGGAGAATGGAGGCTCGGTGCCTTCAACGGGCAGGTAGGGAGAGGCCGTGTAGAAGTGCAGGGGCCAGAGGAGCAGGGAGCACCCGGGTGAGTGCACTCGGCTACAGAAGGCTAGGCCTGTCCTAAAGCACCCACTTCGCTGGGAACCAGCCTTATCTTAGCACCTGGGAGAAGCCAGGTCTCACTTCTCCCGTCTTTGATCAGAGAAAGCATGAAGGAAAGGGAGAGAGATGATGCCTCCCCGCCCCACCGCTCCCTCTGCTCTTCTCCGTTAGCTTTCATTTTCCCCGGCCCTGAGTCCCTTTTCCCACTGCCCCTCCCTCGACCTGACCAGTGCAAACCTGCCAGAGGCCCGTGCCATCGCTATGGGGTCAAAGGCCTTCTGTGTCTGCAGGAGGAAGGAGGCCTGACCTCAGGTTCCCACACGGGGAAGGTCCATCCACAACCTAGGTGCAGGCAGATGTCGCGAGAGAAGTTCTGAAACATGCCTCTAGAGGGGTACCTGCTGCCCCAGGAATGCCATGCCGTCCACATGCCGCCAATATGTCCTGCTAAATGTCCTTTCCTTGAAAGGTCATCCGCTCTATTGATTTCTGATGGTTGGTTGGTGTGTGTGGCAGATTCCAGATGACAATCGCTTACGTGATGAGTGGGTGGCTTAATGTGGGAAGCAGGTCTGGTCATTCTTGTCAAAGGGGAGAGAAAAGGGGCATTTTCTTTAAGAATGTCACAGCATATAAGCTATCAGTGATAACTCTGTGGATTTAGTATTGTCGACTGATGGCTTTGCATGTGCCTCCCTCCCCTCCTTCCTTCCTTTTTCTGCCTTCTTTGATCCATCTCCTTCCTCTTCCCTCCCTTCCTTTCTTCCTTTTTCCATAAATGTTTAAGTGTCTACTATGCTAGGCCACTGTGCAAGGTAGTAGTATAACAACGGTGAGAAAAATAAACAGACCTATCGCTGTAGAGTTTATGTTTTAGAGGCAGAGTTGCAGAGATGGACCTTAAACACACAACGTCACAAATAGTCCTAAATTACATGTGCAGTGAGGGAAAGGGGCGGGGCAGGACAGCTGACAGCGGGGACTCGATCTCGCCCATGCTGTGGAGTGGGGAGCAGGAAGCAAAAGTGACCTTAGAACTGAGAGCATAAAGAATAGAAGAAAAAAGAGAGAACATTTCAGAGAAGGAAAAAGAATGTGTTAAGGCCCTGATGTGGGAGGGAGTTGTCCCACATGCAAAACAAGACAATTTGAGGGGTGGGGAGTGGCAGGGGGTGGCGATGGATGGAGAGGGGCAGGTTGGAGCTGCGTCTGGAAGCCCACCAGAGTGGCCCTGGAGGACAGATGCCGCAGAACTACAAGAAGGATGGGTGAGAAAGGATGACTCTGACCTGGGTGGTTTCCATGGAGACGGAGACCACTATTTGGAATTCAGAGAAATTTAGGAAGTAAAAGCAGCGAACTATTTAACTAGCATTATGACTTCAGACAGGGAGGTCAATGAACAGCCCTGGCTTCAGTTTTCTCCAGAGCTCAGTGGTGCTAATATTACCTGCCCACTTTCTTGGTCTCTAAAGCGTTATCTGAGGTCTACCTGTCATAAGTCACCCTGCCAAGCACAGGCGTAGAACATGAACAGTAGGTGGGGCCTGCCCCCAAGGGCCTCAGCCTATGGGGAGCTGGCATTATCAGGTGCTTGTTACAAAGTATGACAGGTGCACAATCCAGGTGAGGAGGGGTTTTGAAAAGAGCCAGAGAAGGGCACCTAACTGGTTGTGGGAGGCCAGGGAGGACGTTCCGGAGGAGGCGGTGTCTCAGCCAACCAGGAATGAGGAGTCGGAGATGGCCAAGGGACAGGGACGGTGGTGCAGGGGACGAAGGGCATCCAGCAGTGAGCCTATACATGCAGCAGTGCTTCTTACCGGGGCAGCTTACCCCCCAAAAGTCTAAGACATCGATGATGCTCCAGCAGGCGTGGGTGCTTCTACTACATATGGTCAGGTTCTGTGCTTGTAACCAGTGTGGCTCACACCGCTAAGACGTTTGTCCTTTGTTAAGTGGGAGCGGGAGGGTCGCTACCGGATTTTCAGCATCGGAATGATCATCAGACGCGCAGGAGTAACCCACAGGGATAGGTCTGAACGGCGGACGCGTGCTGTCTGCTGAACCGCCCATCCGAGACCGTCCCTGAGCTGCGGCCACCCTTGTGCCCAAGCGAGGGGCTGGACGTGGGAGTGACGGCTCTGCCAAGGCACCGCGGAGCCCAGCGCCAGGAGCCCGAAGCCAGGCAGGTTTCATTTCCGGCAGTCGGAGCACTTTCTTCTTTCATCTCGGTGCCTTCAGAGTTGAGAACTATAATTTCACGGCACCAGAGAGCATTCGGGTTGTATGTGACATTCCATTAGTCGGCCTCAGAAAATCAGACTGTTTTTTTTGGTCTGTGGTCGTTGTTGTATTTCCCCAAATAATCCAGCCCTATCCAGACACAGCAGGGTTCGGTTTCTGGTGAGGACCGTCTTCCTGGCTTGCAGACAGCTCCCTACCCACTGTGTCTCACTTGGCAGAGAGAAAGAGAGAGAGAAGACGAGGAGGAGGGAGGGAAAGGAGAGAGGGAGGGGGAGAGAGGGGTGGGGAAGAGAGAGCTCTCAGCTGTTTTCTTTTTTCTAAAATTTTGTTTTCTTTATTGATTTTTAGAGAGAGAAGAAGGAAGAGGGAGAGAGAGATAGGGATAGGAATATCGATGAGAGGGAACATCGATTGACCGCCTTTTGCATGCCCCCCAGTGGGGATCGGGCCCACAACCTGGGCATGTGCCCTGACCAGGAATCGAACTGGTGACCTCTTGGTGCTTGAGTCAACGCTCAACTACTGAGCCACACTGGCCGGGCTCAGATGTTTTCTTACAAGGACACTGATCCTGTAGAACGGGGCTCACCCTTATGACTTCATTTAAACTTATTTACTTCCCCAGCAGCCCCATGTCCAAGTGCAGGCATATGAAAGAGTAAGGCTTCGATGTATGAGTTTTGTGGGTGACACAGAATTCCATTCAGCACCAGCACAGCACAAAGCCTCATGTGTTCCAGCAGCAAATGTCCAAAGCATATTAAGTGGTCATTGGCATAGCAGAGCCGTGGATGTTCGGGTGGCAGGGGTGCAGCTAGGCGGGCCCATCTCGGGATCTTCAGGTCTCTACTGAAATGTCACTTCCTGGGGAAAGCCTTCCATGTGCCCCTGATTGAGTGTGGCTCCCTGATTCACTTTCACGGAACTCTGATCTGCCCCTTCATTGCTCAGGGCTCTGCTCATGGTTCAGTATTGGCTGACTTCCTTCCCTGCTAGCCTCTAAGTAAGATGTCCAGGGGCAGAATATAGACTTGGTTTTGTATCTCCATGGCATCGCCATCCTGGGCATGTGTTTGTGAAATGAACGGATGAATGCACATTCGTTGGCTTACTCATTCCCTGGGCTCGCCTGCTCCAGGGAGCTGAGATGGACATTGTTGGACATCAGCAGGGATTTGTACCCCAAGGAAGCAGAAAGCTTTAATCTTAGTCGATTGTTTGACATCTAAATAGGTATACCAAAGCCAAAATCCTGGTAAATACTTTAGACCAGCGCTGGCGTGTAAATACATGCTGGGGGCACGTGGGGGCCTAGAGGTTTTGGTCCACCAGTCGGACCTCAGGCTGCACCCAGAGGAGGAGCTCCAGCTGCAGGCTGTCTGCTGTCCTGGCAGGATGGTGGCTCTGCTGCAGCTGTGGCCAGCTGGCTGAGGAAGGCTCTGGGCTGTCCCTTTCTGGAGAGCTGATGCAGGTGGCGTGCAGCTCTGTTGTGTCATCAAGGTCCTGTGCCTTGGGTTGTTTATTTGTGTCTTTGCCAGTCACCCTCCTAGTTCAAAGCCCACTGCTTTGTTCCCCTTCCTAATGCTGAGCGTAGGGACTCAGCAAATGTTTGCTGGATTGGACGGAGTAGAAACGTTGGCTTTGATGGGAAGGTTGAAAGCTTCCCTAGGATTCCAAATCAGCAACAAGCAAATGGCTTGCTCGGATCCCTTCAATGGACCCAGTTCCTCCTTCGGCAGCCCTTCCATTTTGGACACACCTTCCAAAGAAAGCCTAGGACCCCGCATCTAGGCCTTAAAAGGAAGGGATGTCACCAAGCACTGGGCTTCAGATGTTATTGTGTCATCAGGAGAATCTGAAGAACTGGTTACAATACAGATACTTGGGTCTCACCCGCAGAGAATGTTACTCAGCAAACCTGGAATGGAGCTGGGTTCAGTGGCGTTTGCACAACCACTTGGGTGAAAGGAGGCAAGCTGTCTGTGACCTACACCCGGAACAGCGAGCACACGCTCACCGAGGACCCAGGTGAAGTGCGGATTCCTGTTCAGTATCTGCAGGGACTGACATCCTGCATACCTAACAGGCTGCCAGAGGCAAGTCCATGCACCAGGCTCTGAGTTGCAAGGAAATAGAACTCACTAATGTGACAACAGAGTTAGGGCTCTGCTGTCAAGCAGTCACAGGTTTGAATCTAATGTCACCACTTCCTTGGTGACCAACCTTTTCTAATCCCTGAACCCTTATGTCTCAAATGGGAACTGATGAAGAGATTAGATGTGACCCTGATACAATAAGTCCTAATTCAATGTCGTTGATACATTCAGCCACTTTGTGTAAATTGATGTATAATGAAACCAGTTTTACCACAGGCTAATTGATATCAACAAGAGTTAAGTTCCTACAGCATCTCATCAATGTTATAATGAAATGACATTGATTGAAACAGTGTGTTTCGAGGGCCTGCTGTATACAGAAAGCATTCCTTGTATCTCTTGACATGCCATTAGTTCTCCCTGAACCTCATTATGTTATTATTAGTAATAAATCCTGCTAACTCAATGCAAATTAGTCAGAGACTTTGTTTTGTAGTCCTGTCATTTTTCCCCACTTATTTGTTTTCTAGGAGGATTCAAACCGTTTTTCCATTTTTATTATACAACGTATCTGGAAGATAAGGAAAATTAGTCCCCTACTGAATACCAATCCATGCAGTTCTTGAACATCACACATTCTTAATAAGATGTTGTCACATTAATGAACATCAAGACATCGGAATGAGGGGCTAAGTTATCTCATCTGGCTCCAGATGTTGTCCATTACGAGTACAGCACAGGTGCACCTGGAGCTGGGTTGCTGTGATTCAAAACTGAGAGGCCCCCAGTGAAATATCAGCCCAAGTAGGCTGTTGGACATCTTAGGAAAGAGCAGCCTGTGGATTGGCTGAATTGCTTGGATTTTAGCTCCTTGCTACGTACATTCCAAGTGTACCTAGTGATGCGGTAGTCCATTGTTCTGTCCCAACTTTGTTCAGAGCATCTTTACGTGTTTTTCTTGGAAAGAGCAAAGGCCGCGAGGGTAGAGTGATGTTTGCTCAATGGGCAAATATTGTAGCATAATAGGTAAGCCTTCGGACTCTGCCTTCACTCAGACCTGCGTTCAAATGCTGACTCCACAGCTTTACCCCTGTGCTACCGGGGTTCACGTGCCCAACCTCTCTGAGTTTCATTTTCCTCACAGCGCAACTCCTGGGGCTTCCCAGCTGTTGGTGACCTTACTGTCATGAGTCAAGTAGTGGTCCCCACAAATTAACTGTGATGGTTTGAGCCAGAATTCTGTGTCATTGGGACATGTTTGACTCACAGCATGCATTCTCATTTAAAGTGTAATTTTTATACAGACTGCCGGTGTCAGCGTGAAAAGAACTGATGATTCGGATTCTCTTTTAAGCCTGTGGTGTGTGTTGGCTCCCCTAGTCACGTGGTACCTCTTTGGGGACAAAGGGTAAAGGTTCTGTGGCTGATGCAGGGTACCGCAGCTGTCCAGTACAGAAAAGCACTCTCTCACGTACATCTAACCACTGGTCGTCATCCTGCTTCTGTTTTTCAGGTGAGAAGCTGAGACACAGAGAGAGCGATATCTTCTCCAAGGACGTCAGGTAAGAAGTGGCACTGTGGGGATATGAATCCATTTCCTCTGATCTCAAAGAACATGCCTTGAAATGGCTCTTTGCCAGGCCACCCAATTCCTGCTCACAAGATACTCATGCTTTGATAATAAAAGAGAGAAGAGTTAATTCCAGGAGCAGAAATTTATCTTTCTGTCTCCAGTAACTTGATGAATTAGAGCTTATGTGTGAAAAACGATATGTAGGTTATAATGTATGTACATAATATTGGCATCACAGTCAATGTCTAATTATAATTAATGTCTTTTGCCCTGATTATTTTGCAAACGCCCTCATCTACATGAAAAGCCCTTGTGGTTCTCATAGTAAGAGCCAGTTTTCATGATTTGCAATCCCCAAATGGTGCCTCTGATGAACCAATTAGAGAGCAAAACTACAAAAACCTGCTTCAGCTCATAAGGTCCGGGGCCAACAGAAAAACCAGCTACAACCACGTCTGAATCCCACACATAGCACACCTTGATTGATTATTGATTGATTCATTCATTTGTATTCATTTCTCTCTCTCTCTCTTTGGACAGATCTCATTTTCGATTTCTGCATCCTTCATAAATATCTCCAGCTTGAAAGAGTAGATGATTACCTTCTTCCAGACTCAGGAAACTTACATTTTTATAGCCCCGTGACTGATTTTTCTTTTCCTTTTTCTTCGCTTCTGTGAGGCACAGGGCTGCTCACACTGACTGTTACCTAGCTGTGGGCGCGTGGAGTGGAACTCGACTGAATATTCACTGAGGCTTCTATTCTGTGTTGGGGCCATACGGGCACTGGAAATACAAAGATGAGTAAGCTGATGGTGAAAATATTGATAGCGTCTGTTATGGACTAAACTGTGTCCCTCTCCACCAAAGATCCATATGTCGAAGCTCCAATCCCCAATGTGACTGCGTTTGGAGATAGGGTCTTCAGGGAGGCAATTAAGGCTAAGAGAGGTTACAGGGGAAGGGCCCTCATTGAATAGGGCTGACTCCTTATAAAGGAAGAGGCCAGCGCTCTCTGCGTGTGTGCACAGAGGGGAGGCTCCGTGCGGACCCTGTGAAAGGTGGGGTCTGCAAGCAGGAAGAGGCCTCCCAGAAGTCAGCCCTGCTGGCACCTTGAGCTTGGACTTCCAGCCTTGAAAACTGGGGAGCATAACTGTCTGTTGTGGAAGCCCCCCTGTCTGGGGTATTCTGTTGCGGCAGCCCGAGCAGACCAGGACACAGCCACCGCGGCTAACTAATTTTGAGCGTGTGTTCTGGATGAGCTGGACACTAGGGATCATAGAGATGTACAAGGCACGGCCTCTGTCCCTGAGGAATACGCCAGATGTCCTAGGAGGTGAGTACAGTATGGAGTCAAGTCGCAGAGTGTGGAACAGGCGCGGCCAGGTAGAGGGAAGAGCGGGAGAGAATTCACACAGGGGAGAAGACGGTGAAGAGCTTCCCACAGCCCATTGTTTAGGCTCGTGGGCTTGTCTGCCTGGTCTCATCTTAAACTTCCCTCTGGGCTGTGTTCTTCTAGGAAGTGCTGCTTTAACAGAGCATGGCTAAGGGGTTAGTGATGGCAACGAGTCTCGATGTTCAACTGCAGTGACCTAGAGCATTCTATTCACACAGCCGCCTCTACAGCATTTGGGTTCTTCCATTAGAATGTTTACAGCCTGAGTGTCCAGAAAACTGAAGCTCACCCTTTGCCTTCTTGTCTGAGCAGAAGGGTGACTGTTTTGTTTTTAGTTTTCAGCACAGGCCATGGGATGGAGTAATGATGGGGTGAAAACAAGGTTTCCCCGGTTGGAGACCTCCCACGTGAGCCCTCAGGACCTGTCTGTCTGGGTGCTCAGGGATGCTGGGTAGCATGTGGCCAGGAACTTTCAGAGACAGGCTGGATGAAGAGTCTGCCTCTGCTACTCCACAGCCAGGTAGCTCCGGGCAGGTTACGGAATCTCTTAGAGCCCCAGTACGCCCATTAAGAAAGGATATTTGTGGTACCCAGCGTTAGGTCGATGATGCACTTATATAAACTGCTGGGCCTAAGCCTGGTTCATGGTAATGGCTCAAAATCTCTTTTTGCCATTTTATAACTTGGAGAAGACTGGCAGAAATGTAATTATTGTTACCCCAGGGCCTAACTATGCCAATTCATCAATGGAAGTTGACCATATCCATCTCACATGTTGTGCATACAGACAAAATGCAGTGGGAACACCTATGTCTGCATGAATGAAGGTGCTCAGTAAATGCTTTCTTCCCTTTCTGCTTATTAAAAGCAGATATTGTCTGTGCCTTTGTGGCGTAGGTGACCCGTCACGTTCTTAACCCCTCCACACCAGTTCATGGCTCTCGGGCATTTCTTCAGAATGGGGAAGGAGAGGGTCCGCTTATCAAAGCTCTTTTAAATGTGATGCCAGTGAGTTGTATTTGGAGATTACATTTTAAACGTTACTGACATTTCAAGTACTTGCAAGTCAAAAGTGATATTGCTGAAAATACAGGCAACACAAGTTTCTGGTATTACACACAGTTACTCAGTTCAACGCGGAGACCTGAAATCACCTGGCATCCTGTTTAAATAATTCAGGTTAAGGGCTACCAGGTGTACAAGCCAGGTGCCTGTGCTCAGGACACCTACAGTCTATTGAAGAGCAGGCAGGCAAACAACCCTACAGAAACTGAAATAGAAATAACGAGATGTGTGGCTTAGTTGTTTAAGTTTTATAAATAGTGAGCATGGACCTGTTCTATTCATCCTTCAGACACCAGCTTAGAAAGTCAGTTCTTCCTGGACCACAGGCCCCGTATCATTCACACACGGGGCACGAATCCGTGTTATATGTGCTCATAGGGTCCTGTACTCAGCACCGGTCATGACTACTTCTCAGCATTGTATCCTCCGTGCTGGTGGCAGGTGCGCAGGGCGCACAGGTAAGTGACTAGGTACACAGAATGGAAGGACGTGTGGCTTTTCTGTAGATGGCACAGATCCCTTCTGACCAGTGGTGTTTTCACTGCTTATGACAATGTCACTTTCCCACAGATGATTCTCAGACCAGGGTGTGGCATCGGGACTCTGGTGGCTTCTTCAGGATCTAGGAAACGTCAGTAGGAGAAGGTAGGCTGCTGCCTCCTCGTTGCAAGAGCTGATGGAACGGCAAAGTTCAGAGATGAAAAGGTGTAGGTCCAGTAGGGGGAGCTCTCTCACTTAGAAGTCACATGGATCCTTGTTCAGAAACCTTGGGTGAGGTTTTCATGATTTTTCTCTTTCTTAGAGTCATAGAATTTCAGAAATAGGAGAGAGTAAAATTCATCTAGTCCTACTGTGACTGGACAGGGGGCCTGCCCCGCGGGTCTGCCTCGGACCAGCTGGTAGTGTGTAGGTTCCTGACTTAGTGCAGGAGAAACTGCACAGCACAAGTCCAGGTGAATTTTAGAGGACATTTATTGAAGCCCGGGCCGGTGAAACAAGGACGGGCCTGGGATACAGAATCGGGGTAGGTGGGGGGTGAGCCCAGGCTGGGCTGCTGGCTCACTAAGAAGTCAGGAGAGCGGGCCTTGGGGACAGGGTCAGGGGGTTTGCCCAGGATGAACGGCCACTGCCCATGGCAGCCCTGGTTGCAAGTCTCCTGGGGTCCCTTAGCGTTTAGGAGGTGCATGCCTGTGGGGGAGGAGAGGAGCGGGGAATGGCTCAGGTGTGCTCCAGGAGGGGGCGCTCACCTGGAACCTTAGTTTTGCGGGATTTTAAAGGCTGAGCACTTAGGGGCGGCCTTAGGGGAGGATCCAATAGAATATGCATCCGCTTTATGCTGATGAACCAAAATGGGATTTATTCTCTTAACTTCATCTGTCCTTGGGTGTGGTTGGCAAATGTCATTAATTGGATTTCTGCTCTGTCTCCCTGAGTAGGGTGATTTGAGCTATTTACCCTCTGGTTGGGGAGAAGTGCAAACAGACCATTTACTCTAAGTGCTCGTGCTTTAGGGAAGAGAGGATTTACTACGTGACTGCACAGCGAACTGCTGTTTAACTATGTGCCTCAGTTTCCCTATTCCACTTGTCCTGGCTTACTAGCCTGTCTCTCGGAGCAGGATTCCCTCAAGAACCAGGACTGTTAACTTGCTGCTCTTTGTTCTATCCCTTTCCCTTTCCTGTCTTAGAAGCATTTACGGAGCACCTACTCTATGCCAGGCCCTGAGGTTATGGAGATGAACAAGACAGGCATGTGGTCTCCCCTTTTTCTACTTACAGCCTTGCTTGATTACCTCCCCAAACTGGGAAGCTCCTTACCGCTTGAGTCTCCTCTCAATATAGGCTCCTTTGACTGTTCACATGTCTCTGCATTGAGTCAGACATGCCTCCTCTACCCTTTGATCTCTGGTTGTGTCAGCAGGGTACCTGGCTCACAGTAGGCATGGAGCCATCTGGGCTGTCTGGCCCTTCAGATATTTGGAAAAAAGTGATCAGGCCTCTTGGAGTCATTTCTTTAATTTTCATCATTACTTGGTCTTACAAACCCTCCTTTTGGTGAGTGAGGTGGGCACAGAAAAGGCAGGCAAGTGCCTAACAGACAGAAATGTAAAAGTCAGCAAAACTGGACTTCAGCTCCCCTTGTGATGCTCCTGAGTGTTCTCTCCCCTCCCCAGACGTCCACCTTTAGGAACTCAGAGGTGTTCTGTTCCTTTCTTGGGATTGGTCACACCCAAACCCCGTCTAATGCATCTGTTTGCTATGAGGTACGGGGACGACACGGGTGACATTCCCCCAGAGAGTAGCAGTTTGTAAGGAAAGCACAGGACATGACCAGCTGGACCCAGGCAGAGCAATGTCCTCTGTTAGGGGGAATGTCCGTCACTGGAAAGAACAGAACCAAACAGAATAGGGAACCCCCACCCGGGCGGGTGAGCAATCGCTGGGCTGGGCCTGGCTCGTGGCTGCACTGGAGAGAATCGTGCAGCGAGTGTGAGTGAACAGATGAACCAGCTCCCGTGGTCCAGATTTCCTGATGCTGACAAACTACACTCCTGGACCGGGACACTGTTTCGTTTGACAGCCGCGGAGGAGGTGTGGAGAATGGGAAGAGCAGCAGGGGCGAGGTGAACAAGGAAGGAGAGATTTAAAAAATTGACCAGTTGTCCTTGATTTCAACACCAGATGGAACAAAGTAACTGGTGGAAAAGATCTTACGTATTATGAAACGTTGGGTTGCAAAGAGGCTTAAGCTGCTGTGCCAGCTCTGGTCTGTTGATAACTCCTGTCCGTTGAGAAGAATTGTGACGATTCTGGCTCAGTGGAAAATGACTGGTTGGTGACGCCTGCCTCGGGGCTGGAGATGGGGCGTGGGGCGCGCGTTTGCTATCTCTCAGTAGTCCAGTGGCCTCTCTTCATGGAAGGGAAGGGCCTCACAGCGAGCGCGCGGCAAGGAGTAGCCTGATCTGCCCAAGTGTCCCGACACAATTCAAGTGCTGTGTCTATCATGTTGCCCACTTGACTGTTAGGGCAAGGGTCCCCTTGTTGGGGACAGCAGAGCAGTGGGTAGGGGACGTCTTCTCAGGGTTGGTAACACTGACATGGTCATGCACCCACCTCCTGCCTCGCTATGAGGATGGGGGACCAGATAACTTACAGTGGAGGTGCAGGCTCTGCAGAGGCGAGCAGAAGTTGATCGAGGGGCGTTAGACGAGATTAGCTCACAGATAAGAAATCCATGGGTTAGCCAGTCACTCATTTTGGGGGGGATGGGTGCAGGGGTCTAGGGCAATCTTGAGACTAGTGAGAAGATACCTTTTTGTTTCTTTTCCACTAGAGGCCACGTCTCTGGGAGGGGCTTAGCAGAGACTACATTAGTTTAGAAACAGCGCTGGAGTACTACTTCCTCCTCCTCTCCCTCCTCCCCTCCCTCCCACCAGCCTTCACTGACTGTCTACTTTGTGTAAGAACCCCGGGTCGCTGGGCACACTTACGCAGAATGGGTGGGGAGGGGGTGTCTCCGCTGTGCTTCCATAAGGACACCAGGAATTTTAGGGGTCTCATGTTCAAATGACTTCTGTTTTTCTCAGAGGGTTTTTTTTTATTTTTTTTATTCCTACCTCCAAACCTTTATGAAATTAAACGGGGGTTAGTCTTTGGGTTAAAACTAATCAGAAGCCTCCTTGGCATATGTGCCCCAGGCCTTTGCACTGGGCCAGTTACTCGATCTCTCTGTGCCTCAGTGTGCTCATCCGCAGAGAGGGCACCTGCCCCCTGCATCGTGGAGGATGAAGTGAGCAGGCAGGGGAGAGCACTTCCATCAGCGCCTGGCCCAGAGCAGGCGCGCCACGCAGGCGGCTCTGACTGCCCGCGAACCTGGGTTGCAGCACCGAATACTGTGATTTTCATTTTATTTTCTTGCTTTCTCATTTTCTATTTTAAAAAATAATCTGTGCCACGGCTTGCCCCACCGACGTGGATAGCATGTGCCGGTGCGAATGCAAACATGCCCCGGGGGAAGAAAGAGACATCACCTTTTCCCAATGTCGAAGATTTAAAACTCTGGGGATGTATCTTCTAAATCACAAATCAAAATATTCAATTTCTTGGTAGTGCCGTTGCAGATTAAAGTAAGTACTTTGTAGAATAGAATCAATCAAAGAACCTTGGGATTCTAAAGGTCTGAAAACTTGGTTTGAATAACTCCGTGTGTATTTTGAAGCACCAATTGTGTTGTTATAGAATTCTCTACCAGTCAGATAATGAACTGATAAGAGATCTTTCTGGCTGCCAAGCCTGGGTTATCAGGAGGGACCAGATTACCAGAGGGGAGCATGACCGTGTCTGTGGCAGGCATGCCTGGGTCAATAGCTACCTATTGTATAGCAGGGTGGCATGTGGCCAGGTGATTTTCAAGGTGTTGAGATGGTCTGGGCTGATGGAATATTGATCTCAGGATTGTCAGTTTCAATGGAATTCAGGAGGGAGTTGCAATAAAACAAGCTTGTATTTAGTTTTCTAGATGGTTTTCATCCTATTAATTTCTCTTTGCATGTCACTTTGCCTTCAGTCCTGAGAAAACACATGTTGCCTTTCTTAGAAAATGGAGCTTGATGGGTCTGTAGGAAAATGTGTTGAGGGAAACGCAGTAGACCTCCAATGTTCTACCTGCTAGTGCTGCTCAGAATAGAAAGAATCCAGGGCAGTGATGGTTTTCAAGACAGGTTGTAACCAAGCCGTGTGCTTGCTAGATCGGCTCATCTCTGCAATGTGATATCTCAAATGTTGGTAATCAAATCTGATGCAGGAAGAAGGATTTAAACTTCCAAATGAGGCGTAATGCATGCTTCCTGTGTCTTTGAGGCTCCTGAGGTAGGACCGAGCGGAGTGGATTAGAAGCACACTTCATTTGGTTTCCTGGTGTATTATCAATTAAGCAATTTCCAGAAGCGGCAGCACAGATGGCATTTTACTTAGTTTTATAGAGTTGTTTTCCCCTTTGATAGAAGGAGGAGGTACTGAGGCTGCTGTGTTACCCTCTGTACTTTCTAACGGGCCTTTCTTTCCTTCTGTGTCTTCTGGGTACAGAGGGCAAAAGCATTTTCTCCCGCCAGGTTCCATACTCAACCCTCCACATCTCCTCATTTCTGAGCAAAGGTTGGTCATAAAACCATTCAGAGTGTTCTTTAAGAGCTGGTCCTCTGAACCAGACCCCTATCTTCAAGGTAAAGGTGCTTGATGAAATCAGATATCTTCTCAAGATGCTTCTTCACATGTGTGTACTCATTATGGACTGAATTGTGTCCCCCTAAAATTCACATGTTGAAGTCTTACCCCAAGATATTATGGTATTTGGAGATGGGGTTTTCTTTGAAACATGTTTTATTGAATTTTAGAGAGAGAGGAAGGGAAAGGGAGAGAGAAATATTGATTGGTTACCTCCTGCATGCTCCCTACTGGGGGATGGAGCCTGCAACCTGGGCATGTGCCCTGACAGGGAATCGAACTGACAGCCTTTTGGCACATGGAACAACATCCAACCAACTAGAGATGGGGTCTTTGAGAGGAAATGAGGGTAATGGGGGAGGAGGGAAGCCCTAATCTTGTAGGATTAGTGTCCTTGGAAGAAGAGATACCAGAAAGCTGGCTCTCTCTGCCCATCCTGGGAGCACACAGCGAGAAGAGAAGGTGATGGTCTGCAAGCCAGCGAGAGAGCGCTCACCAGGTCTGGCTGCTGGCTTCTTGATCTTGAACTTCCAGCCCCCAGAACTGCGAGGAAATAAATTTCTGTTCTTGAAGTCACTCAGTCTTTGCTATTTCATGTGGCAGCCCAAGGTGACTAAGACAGCACTTTCTGTCCATAGGAACATGAACGCAGATCATGAAGGCACCTCACCAGCAACGGGCCGGCCTGTTCCTGACAGACAGGAGCGATTCTCACTTAAGGCCCCCGGAGCCCCCAAGTACGTTCCCACCCCATGCTGCAGTCTCTTGAATCCACCTTTCAGTTCATTCCTTTGGGGTTACGGCAACTGTCTTGTTTTTGTTGGCTTTTTGAAAACCATTTTAAATAAAAAAAGGAATGTTTATACATGGTTAACAAACGAACAACAACAACGACGCTACATCACAAATGGGCAGCTGTGGAAAGACTGCCCTCTCTCCCTGCAGATCTTACGATCGCCAGTTCCCTCCCAGAATCATCGGTCAGCAATGTCTCTGTATAGGTATTATATGCCTATATAAATCTATATGTAGATATCAGCTCTCCCCTTTTTTCATGCACACATATCACACTATTTATAGTCACTTTTCTGTATCTTGCTGTTAGTGTGAAGAATTGCAGAAACTTCTGTTTGATGAGCACAGCAAGCCTCCAACATTTGTTGGGAGAGTTACTGCTCCGGCTAGAGGGACACCTCAGTGTGGGCATGTATAAGGACCAAGGGAGGCTGAAAAGGAAGGTGAAGGATGTCAGTACAAAACTCCAAGTCTTCCCGAGGGTTAGTCAATTCTTTTTTTTTTTTTGGTATATTATTATTATTATTTTTTTCACATCTTTATTGTTGGATGTAAAATGTATTACAGATGTTCCACATTTTTCCTCCATTGACCCCTCCTCCCCACTCCCGCCCCCCTCCCACCTTTTCCCACACTATTGTCCGTGTCCATTGGTTATGCATATAAGTTCTTTGGTTTATCTCTTCCCACCCCCCAACCCCTTTCCCTTTGAGGTTTGTCAGTCTAGCCATGAATTTGTGCTTCTTAATCCCTTCACCTTTTTCACCCTTCCCAACTGGCAACCAACAATATGTTCTCTGTATCTATGAGAATGTTTCTGTTCTTCCTGTTCATTTTGTTTGTAGATTCCATTGTTGATAGATATGTATTCATTGCCATTTTGTTTGTTCATACATTTTATCTTTTTCTTCAAAAAGACCCTTCATCATTTCATATAATAACGGTTTGGTAGTGATGAACTCCTTTAACTTTTTCTTGTCTGGGAAAGTTTTTATATGTCCATCGATTCTAAATGACAGCTTTGCAGGATAGAGTAATTTTGGTTGTAGGTTCTTGGTTTTCATCGCTCTGAATATTTCTTGCCACTCCCTTCTGGCCTGCAAAGTTTCTTTTGAGAAATCAGCTGACAGCCTAATGGGAACTCCCTTGTAGGTAACTAGCTGGCTTTCTCTTGCTGCTTTTAAGATTCTCTCTTTGTCTTGAACCTTTTGCATTTTGATGATGATGTGTCTTGGTGTGGGCCTCTTGGGGTTCATCTTGTTTGGGACTCTCTGTGCTTCCTGGACTTGTATGTCTGTTTCCTTCACCAAGTTAGGAAAGTTTTCTGCCATTATTGTTTCAAACAGGTTTTTGATTTCTTGTTCTCTCTCTTCTCCTTCCGGCACCCCCAAGATGCGAATGTTGGCACGCTTGAGGTTGTCCCAGAGGCTCCTTACACTATCCTCATTTTTTTGGATTCTTCTTTCTTTTTGCTGTTCTGATTGGGCGTTTTTTGCTTCCTTATATTCCAAATCGATGGTTTGCTCCTTGGATTTACGTATTCTATTATTGAAGCTATGTAAATTATTCTTTATTTCAGTTAAAGCCTCCTTTGTTTCTAACTGTGCATCGATCATTTCTGACTGGTCCTTTTTTATGCTCTTCCTCACTGAGTTCATTGAGCATCCTTATAAGCAGTATTTTGAACTCAGCATCTGTTAGGTTGCTTATCTCCATTTCGCTTAGTTCATTTCTTGGGGTTTTGTTCTGTTCTTTCATTTGGGACCTGTTTCTTTGTATCCTCATTTTGGCTGCCTCCCTGTGTTTGTTTCTGTGTATTACTTAATGAGAGGTATGGGGCTCGCTGAGACCCGATGCTGCTCGTTTGAAAGAATTTAGGAAAAACCTGAAGCAGGATCCAAGACAGGCCAATCCTATGGTTAAGCAAGTGCCAACAGCTTGGGTGGGCTTGAAAGTTGTGTAGGGTGGGGCGGGGCCTCAAGGAGTCAGCAGGGCGGGGCTACCAGTGTGAGCCAGGTTGCTGGAGTCCCAGATATGGCTTCTGCCTGCTGCCCCAGGGCAGGGCTCACCAAAGGAACAGAGTCCTCTGACAGCACGTTTGTCCCCGAGGAAGCCCCCTCTCCAGCCCTCGCTCCAGTGCCAAACAGCTCAGTTCTTCCCTGTATGTCTCTGGTGCCCCTTGAGCTGCCTCCCCTCCAAGCTTAGAGGGAGAGAGTCCGATAAGTCCGTGTGTGGGCCCTTTAGGGAGCTGCCTGGGGCTCCAGCCGCTTCAGCTTCCCTGAGCCTCAGTTTCCGCTGGTTTTTCCAGCCAGAAGTTATGGGGATTCTCTTCCTGGCACTGGAACCCTGAGTGGGGCACCTGGTGTGGGACGGGGACCCCTCAGTCCTCAGGAAGGACCTTCCCCGCTGCGGGAGCCTCCTGATTTTTATCCGCCACACGTGGGTGTGGGACCAGCCCATTGTGCCGCTGCATCTCCGACTCGCGCTGCCGCCCGTCCTACCAGTCTGGATGTAGCTGCTTTTTTTTTTTTTTTTTTAATTCTGTAGTTGTAGGACTTCTATTCAGCTTGATTTCAGGTGGTTTTGGATGATGGTGGTTCTGTAGTTTAGTTGTAACTTTGATGTGGTTGTGGGAGGACGTGATACCGCATTTACCTACGCCGCCATCTTGACCGGAAGTCTCTAGTCAGTTCTTAAGGGGATACTTTAGAAAGTCTTGGTAATGTTATTGTATCTCTACCACAGTCGCATGACTGATCCTTTTTTCTCCCTCATGTCTCACCTTAGGTGTCTTATCCTCTGAGAAGCCTTCCCTGACCATTCCTAAGGTAGCTGCTCCCATGCTCCCGACCAGAGGACGAGCACAGCCGTCTGTGTAGCCCCATGCAGCATTTCCTGCCCTTCGGGGGGTAGAAACAGAGCCCTTCTTGCATGTTACAAATACAAAACTATTTTATAATACTAGAATATACTCTCAAACTATCACCTTTCTTCACCAGCAGATTTTAGCATTTGCTAGTGTTTTAAGTTCAATATCATGCAAGTTAGACCTTGAGATGAGTGACGATGTTGACTAGATCTTGTTTTTTTTGTTGTTGTTGTTAGTTTTTTTTTTTTTTATCTCCAGTGACTAGCCAGGGTCTCAGTGAACATCTGCTGAATAAATAATAATGTCAAGATGTTTTTCACTATGTTTAATTTTAGTAGTTTTATGGTTTCAGATCCCATGGTTAAGTCTTTCATCCATTCTGAGCTAATTTTTGTATATGATGTGAGACACCTTGCTCTGCATGGGGCTGTTTGGTTTTTCTTGCACCATTTATTGAAGAGACTATCTTTTCCTTGTTGTGTGTTCTTCATGCCCTAGTTGAAGATCAGTTGACCGTAGATGCATGGATTTATTTCTGGGATCTCTATTCTGTTCCATTGGCTTATATGGCTGTTTTTAAGTTAGTCCCCTACAGTTTTGACCAATGTAATATATTTTGAAATCAGAAAGTGAGATGCCTTCAGTTTTGTTCTTATTGCTCAAGATGGCTTTAGACGGATATATAAATATATAATTATGTGTGTGTGGTTCCATATGAATATGAATTTCAGGACTGTTTTTTCTATTTTTTATAAAAAATGTCATTGGCTTTTGATAGGGATCACACTGACTCTCTGAATCTGTAGATTGCTTTGGGTGGTAAGGACACTGATTAATATTAATTATTTTAATCCATGAACACATGTCTTTTGATTCATTTGTGTTGTCTTTAATTTCCTTTATCAATGTTTCATAATTTTTAGTGTACAAGTCTTGTATCTCTTTGGTTACATGTATTCCTAAGTATTTTATCTTTGTTGCATGAGACTGTTTTATTAATTTCCTTTTTGGATAAAAATGAAACTGGCTATTGTGTCTTGTAACTGGACTGAACTTGTTTATTAGTTCTAACAGGGTTTTATTGCTGTTGTTGACCCTTTAGGGCTTTCTACATCTATGATCACAAAGGGAAGAAGACAGGAGAATGCAGGTGATAGCGAACAAGCTTTGTGAGACCTGGTTGGCACCCAATTATGGTCTGACTCAGCACTTTTCAGGTCTAGTGCTGCTCCCTGTGGGGCACTTAAAATCTCTCTTATGGAACTTCTGAGGAGGTCACTGTTGGTTAATTCTGTGCCTGAGTTTCTCTTCGTGGCTTTGTCATACTGGCTTTCAAAATGCCAGGTGAGACACATTCTGACTTAGCCTTTTGAACATGATCTCAAGGAATGAAAACATTGGGTACAAACAAGTACTGTGCTTACCGCGGTTCACCTGGTCTCAATCATTGCTTCATCTAGCAGGGTTTGCATCAGGCCTGAGTGGACTTACTATAGTTTTTGTTTTGTCCTTAGAAAGAGAAGGTCTCTGGATTTCTCTGTGGCTTTCACTAGGACCAGGAGTGTCAATAGGGCCAAAGTGACCCCAATTGATTGTTCTGGGGTAAGAACTATGTCTGCAGCTTCTATCTGCTCGTCTCTGGGGAGCCTTCAGATTCCCAGGTAAGTTTGCATTTCACCCACGTGAGGGAGAGAATGACTGAGTCCTCCTCCTTCTATACACAGAATGAGTGTATTGAATAGAAGCTACTACTTTTATCTTTCCCTATCACAATATTTTTCTGATCATGAGTTTTAGCCCTTCCTTCTAATATCTCTTTTAGCTGATTTCAAATTCTTTGGAACCTAGAAGAAATTAAAAAGTAATTTGGCATCACATTTAATATTACCAATTAATTACCTTAGAGGGCTTGGAATTCAGATTAAAATAGGATGTGATTTTTTTTTTTCCCCTGGTTGAAATTATTTTGACTATATTTAAAGAGAAGACTTTTTTAGAGTTGATTTTTTAAGCTTATTTTTACTGAACCCTACAGTGCCTTTTTCATATGCTCTTGGTTTCTTCTGTTGACTTTTCATGTTGTCTATGACTGATGACCAAGGACAGTCATGGGACTGTCTCCAATCCTGGCTGCCATCCTTGGCGTAGTGCCTCTGAGATGGAAAAAAGCATATCGCTCAATAGTCAGTTTATTATCTTCCTGAACATTACTGTCTTTAATTTTGCAGGAATAAACAAATTGAGTGAAATGAATTTCAAACTGCTCATGTTATTATATGATCCTAAATTAGTCTAACCATCACTGATGGAGAGAGATAATATATTACTTTAATTCATTAAGGTATTAATAGTTGGGAGTCTCAATCCTTGCAGAAAATAAAACAATTAAGAAATCACAAAACCAAAGACAAATAAGATACCTAAATCGATTAAGGGATGATAACACTTGCTACTAATATACTCTGGCCACTTGTCGGCCAACTACAGAAATGTGGGACTCACCCCTGCCAGGGACTAAAAGTATAGGTATAAAATATATTTTTTTATTGTTCTTGTGCATTTGAACCAGCTTTTTTTCAGAGTTCTGGAAAAATGCAAAGAATGGCTTTTTGCTCCTAAGCAAGCAGGCTGACCTAAGAGTTTAGAGATTTAGTTTCTTAATCTCTTCCCTTATCACTGCCTCTTCAAGACATCCAGGCCTTGGAAATGGGTGGGGGCTTGCTAAGCAGACAGTGGGGAGAGGCCCTGACAGCTCACATACAGGGCGAGGAGTGCTCAGCATTCGCTGGAGGTGAGGCTGGTGAGGCACTGACCGCCACCCAAACCTGCCTACACTTGATGCATTAGGCAGGGAGGAGCCACTGTGGTCTGTAAGGAGAAACCAGATATGATTGGATCACTTTGGCAGCAGAGTGGAGAAAGGATGAGCCTGTGAGAGACTGTATTACAGAAAAGAAATGAAAAGATTTTGATAAAAAGGATGCAGCACAGAGATTGAAACCACAGCTTTTAGTGGCAGGTGGCGTATGGCCTGTGTGTGTGTGTGTGTGTGTGTGTGTGTGTGTGTGTGTGATGGAGAGACAGATGGGTGGGGCGGGAGAGACAGAGATGTAAAAAGAAGGATGAGGGTGGAGGGAGAGATGGAAGAAGGGAAGAAGGAAAAGAAGTGAAGGAGAGGAAGGACCAGGATACTTTTGAATTCCTACCTTTGGTAAATATTTGGCTGAATTTATTCCATTAACCCTGCTTTTCTGTCTGCACACACATTAAACACAAAATTGCCAGATGCCAAAATGCTTTATTTTGCTCACTCATATTTTTGTGAAATTTCAATCAGATGAAAATGTACAGTGACTTCTGCGTTCCTTCCCGTGGCATCTGATCTTTGAGCTCTCTTCCTCTCGCTTGCTTTCTATTAAGTCCCTGATTCCTGGTTTATTAGACAAAGGTCTACAGCATGCTTACTCTGTGCCAGGCAATGTGCTGGAGGCTGGGGACAGGACACTGAACACAATAAATAAAATAAAATAAATAAAATTTTCTGGCCTCCCTCATGGGATGACCTTTCTTTTGCCCTATTTGAGTCTTAGATTTTTATGTATTTTTGAATCGAACTCACATTTGAGCATCATGATCATTGTTCTGTTCTCCTTAGATGCAATTAAGACCTAAAACCTCCTGAAGAATGAATCCATTCCTAAGTTGCTCTCATTTTGGTTTTCTCCCAAAGAGCCTCATTCATGATATTCAGGACTCAGAGCCTCCTGTGGCCTTTGCTGTTTTTTTTTAAAATATGTTTCTTTGATTTTTTTTAGAGAGAGAGGAAAGGAGAGAGAGAAACATCGATGTGAGAAACACCGATTGGCTGCCTCCTGCACGCCCCCTACTGGTGATCAAGTCTGCAGGCTGGGCATGTGCCCTGACTGGGAATCCAACCAGGGCCTCTCAGTCCATGGGACGACGCTCAATCCACGGAGCCACACTACCTAGATGGCCCTTGCTGTTCTTGACAGTCAGATATGAGCCCTGAGACCCAGAGAAGAGTCACGTTTGTGGCTGTTATTTCTGGGGTAGGAGGTGAGAGTTCTGCAACGCTGATGAAGACGAGCTTCTCTCATCTCTTTCTCCATTCAACTGAGAAGAATTTTGTTTTAATTTAAGAAGTGCTAAGAGCCCTGGCCAGTTTGGCTCAGTGGTTAGAGTGTCGGCCTGTGGACCAGAGACTCCTGGGTTCGGTTCCCGCTAAAGGCACGTACCTCGGTTGCGGTTTGTCCCCGGCCCTGGTTGGTCGTGCGGGTGGCAGCCAGTCGATGTGTTGCTCTCACATCAATGTTTCTTTTTCTCTCTTCCTCCCTCTCTCACTCCCACTGTATCTGAAGATAAATGCAAAAGTGTCCTCGGGTGAGGATTAAAAAAATAAAATAAATAAATAAATAAAAAGTGCTAAGTTTCGAAAAGACGTTTGAAGGATGGGCTGAACTGGGACGGGGGGGCCTCTGGTTCTGCCTTTGGAGGATCCCTGAAGCTGGCCGAGGGAAGTCAGGAGAAAGGGCTTGTGTGCGGCCCGGGGTGGGAGGTGTGTCTCTTAATGAACTGCATCCAGGACCCATGGCTGCTTTGTAAACATGCGAGGGAAGCAAAGTGTGAGGAGCTGAGGTGCCTGCCGAGTTCCTGGCGCCTGATGAATGTGGAGAACAGTTGCGTATTGCCCTTAATGTTTCTCTGCAAGTTCCATCTCATTTCTTGCTTTAATGAGGACATTCTTTATGCCTAAACAAAACCTCTACTGTTCGAACTCAAGCCTGTTATCTCTGGTGCCCTTCTCTGCCAGGGCTCCAGTGGGAGGGAGTGAACGAGGAGCTTCTACCTGCTTGGGGCTCCAGGGACTGTGGACCACCTGCAGCGGACCCTCTGGCCCTGACCCACAGCCCCCGGTTGCCCCTGATGCAGACTGTCACTTCCCCTCCCTCTCCCACATCCCTGGACCCCAGCTTACACCAGTGGGCATGTGCACTGACAGGGTAGCTTGGTTTATTCTGGCTCATTGCCATCCTATGCATTTGGCTGGGCACCTGTGCTAGCCACCGAATTAGAGGCGAATAAAGTGACATTTAGTCAGTGGTGTCGATGTAAGAAATGTCCAAACCTGCAGAGAATTTTTAGAAGAGTTTATTTGAGCCAAACTGATGACATATGCTGGGGAGCAAGATCTCAAATCCTCTGTAGAATAACAATTTTGCAGCTTCTTTTATGCACTTGAAATGAAGGAGGTGATATAAGGAAGATTAGAGAAAGCATGGTGGGGATTGGATTACCAGGATAGGTAACACGATGATATGCTCTGCTGAGGGTTAATACCCCCTTTGAGGGATATTACTTCTGTTATTTCAAAGGTTTGTTAACCCAGATGCACAGAAACAATGGACAGGGCTTGTTGACGGCAAAGACAAACCTTTTATTAAAGAAGTGATATACCTGAGCTGTGACTACCCACCATGACCTGCGCAGTTAGGAATTTATGATCAGATCACCCTGTGAGGTTGCTTTCCATAGAGCCCCCCCTTCCATCTATAGGGGTTAGTGAGGGAGGGAGAGCTGTATGGCCACATGGTCAATGTTGCCATTAGAGGAATGTATAAAGCAATGGCATGTTGGGAGGGAGAGCAATACTTCTACTGGTGCAGTGCAGCACAGAGGTGGTGTTTGAATTAGGACTTTAAGGATGAGTGGGTTTGCCAGGGGGCCAAGGGAGGAGGGGTATTCCAGGTTGAGAAGCATCAAATGCTCAGTGGCGCCTGGCACATCCAAGACTATGGATTCGTCTAGAGCTAGTACATCCTCTCCATATGGTTGGGGTTAATAAGAGAGAGCTTGAAAAGCAGAGTGGAGAGTCATGCTGCCGATTTGGTATTTAATGGGAAATCAGAGGTGTTTTTTTTTTAAAAAAAAAAAAAAAAACAGGTGCCAAATGAAATTGATTCTAGTTTTAAAACTACCTCTCTGGTAGGAATGTGGAGGATGGTTGTAGAAAACAGAAAATTGGAGGCGAGGAGTTCAGTTAGATCGCTGCAATAATGCAGGTGAGTGATGGTGTAGACCTGCCCTAGGGACATACCTCCAGCCTGAACCTCTGTCCCAAATTCCACTCTTTCATCCAACTGCCTACTGGATGTCTCCACTCAGAAACATCTCAGACTCCCCAAGTCCAAGACAGAACTAGTGATCTTCCTTTCTCTAAGCCTGCTCCTTCCCCAGACTCCCCCGCCCAGTTACAACTCCATCCTTTTAGTGCAGGACAGAACCTTGAAGGCACCCTTGATTTCTCTTTCATAGCCCCAGGGGGCTCCCATTTCACCAATGATAAAATCCTTGGGCTCTGCCTTCCTCACCATTCCTGCTGCTTCCAGACAGTGATGGGAGTTGACCAGGAAAAGCACAGTAAACTGAGGGTATGGCTGGTATGCAGAGTCAAGACTCTGCCTTCTTCATTGATAAGAGCTTCTAGAGATTTAATCATTTTTTTTCTTCCTGGTACAGAGAGGGAGACCCTTACAAATGGAGATTTCCCTTTTGGTGTAAATTCTCTTATTAAAGGTTGGTTTTTAGAGCTTCTCCCTTATCTGCTGTTTTGTTTGCTTGTTTTTTTTTTTAATAACCAGCTCAAAAGAAAAACAATACACAAAAAGAGAAAAAAATAACCAGCTCAAAATAAGTTTTGTGACAAAGGGGCATATTTCGAGGTGTCATTTTCGGTTCCCTGCTCTCCTACTCTATTCTAAGTCACCTAGGGAAGAGCCTGGCGTAGGAGCTCAGTAACTATTGGATGCATTAAAGAAGGGGGAGTTGGCTGGGAAGAATGGCAGATGTATATTGGCAGAGTGGAGATTACAGCTCTTGGCATCCACTTGGCTTCGAGGGAGGAGAGAAGAGTATGGAATTAATCTGGGTTCCTTGGCTTGGGCTGATTTCTTTACCTGGTAAAGGGAAGGCAGGAGAAGAAATGTGTCTGGGGAAATGGATGAATTCTTCGTGGGTCATGTTGAGCCTGAATACTTGTGGGATATCCAAGTTCAGTTACTGGACACGTGGATTTTGCTCAACAGATTGGTCAGGCTGGCATTAAAGCGTTGGTAGGCATCTGCTATGGGGTGTGTGACTTCCCAGGGAGAGGGAACCAAGTGAATGGAAAGAAGGAGCTGGAAAGATGTCAGGAGGCATGTACCGTTGTAGGACATGCCCAAGGTGAGCCACACATACTGGTCAGTACTCCTGGGCCACAGTCTGGTCTCCTTGGCATACTCGAACACCTCTTTGAAAGCTGGAGAAAGAGGCAGACGCGTGAAGAGGCAAAGAGTGAATGGTCAGAGTACCTTTGGTCACATAGTCTTGGGTGAGTCTGTGTGATGCTTGGGTCACCTCCAAACACCCTTGTCCCCAACTTCCTGAATGCTACTTGAGCATCTACCCCAAGCTGGGAGCTGGTTCACGTAGTAAGGTGGCAGACAGCAGGCCCCCCAGAGCATTAAGTGGGCCAGCAATCGTTTTCTCACCGAGCTGTCGTAAAGGCAATCCTGCCTGTATTGTATGCACTCCACATTCCGTGATCCGTTGGAGACAATTTGCTACACGGCTTCAGATTCCAATTTCTCAGAACAGCCAGAGATCACTTAAATAAATTTTGTGTGTTTATAAGACCCAGTGATGCTTGCTTCACCAAATGACTGTTCAAAGAAATTCAAACAAGCCATTTTCTTTGCTTTGCTCCTTCTCTTTTTAAGAAACTTCTCAGGGAAAGGCAACAAATGTATGTACAAGGCTGTATGTCAGCCTCGGAAGCCAAGGCTGGTCGGAAGGGTGGGGCTTTGGGCTGCACTTGCCATCACTGTGGAAGGTCATGGCCCTGAGGGGTGACTGCTTTCGCATCCTCGTGCTATCAGCAGCTGTTGTGGAGCTGGTTGTGCCCACTCAGATCTCTGAGGACCTTATGAAGTAGTTAATTAAAAAAATATGTTTTGCCCTGGCCAGTTTAGCTCAGCGGTTAGAGTGTCGGCCTGCGGTCCAGAGAGACCTGGGTTCGGTTCCCGCTAAGAGCATGTACCTCGGTTACAGTTTGTCTTTGGCCCTGGTTGGGTCATACGGGTGGCAGCCACTTGATGTGTCCCTTTCATGTTGATGTTTCTCTCTCTCTCCCTCCCACTCTACCTGAACAAAAAAATGGAAAAATGTCCTCAGGTGAGGATAACACCCTCCCCCTCCCCCACAAATATATATGTTTTTATTGATTTTTTTTTTTTAGAGAAAAGGAAGACATAGAAATATTAATGTGAGAGAGAAACATCAATCAGCTGCCTCCTGTACACCCTGTGCTGGGGATTGAGCCTGAAACCTGGGCATGTGCCCTGACTGGGAATCAAACTGGGACCTCTCAGTCTATGGGACGACGCTCAGTCCACTGAGCCACACCAGCCGGCCTATACCTGTTATTTAGTATGACAGTAATGATGCATAGCAAATCACTCTAAACTCTGTGACTTCAAATAGCATCCATTTATTCTTTCGTGCCTGTTGGTGGGTTGGGTGAGGATTGACGGTTCTAGGCTGGGCTGGCTGAGCGGCTGTGCTTCATGGTGGAGACGCAGCTGGGCTGGGCTCCTTACTGTGATTGGGCTCAGGGTTGCTCTACATGTGTTCATTCTGGATCCCAGACCAGAGGAGCTGCAGCTGCCTTGGGGAGTGGAAGTTCTTCTCATCGTGATGATGGAAGGGTGAGAAGGTAAGCCATGCTGCGCAGTCTCTATTGCATCAAGTGTGCTTACACCACACTGGATGAGGCAAGTTATATGGCCAAACCCAGAGTCAGGGTTTGGGGAAGAACAAGTTGCTACCATGAAAATAAAAAGTCACATGGCTGAGCCTAACATTAGTTGAGAAATAAGCATATGTCTTTTGTGAGAGGGGAGTAGGGAATGAACATTTGCCAAACAGTGTTATACCCTTTCACGATTTGAGGGGCCTGTGTAAAGTCTCAATGCATTCATCCATTTTTCTATGCAACCAAATCATACTTATTGAGTCCTTCCTGTGTGTCAGGCATTGTGCTAAGCACTGAAGTTATATTAATGAAGACACAGAGGGAATTGGGAGTCCATGGATCCTGGGATCCTGCTAGGAGACCTGTCTGAGGCTTGATCTGATGGGATGGAGAGAGACAAATTGGATCTTGGACTTTGGGAAGGGAGTAGGTTCAAGGCTTTTTAGTTACTGGAGTTGACATTTCCCATATCCCAGAAACAAAGCTCTTTCTACCAGTTTCTGACCTTCTGAGAGACACCAGGTTAGATTTTTCGGTTTTAGAAAGAATATGTATGTCCGAGAGCCTGGGTTGAGAAAAGACTCAGTATCAGTGGCTCAGGGTAACTGGCTCTACCAATTAAGTGTTTCTGAAACCAGAACCTTGTCAAATCCAGGCATCATCTGCCAGGTTTCGGAGGCCCCCAGTGAGATGGCTGCCATCTCAGAGAGTTCTAGGACCGGTTCAGATTCAACCCAATGGGACCAGTGACCCAAACAAATGCTTCCAGAACTCATGACAATGGGTAGACAAGATGGCCAGATGATGGCAGAGCTAAGCCTTGTGTCTTTTTCTGCAACTGTGGCTGACTGATACACATAGACCTAATTTTTCTCTTTCTCTGATGCTCCAATGTATTTTCAAATTGATTCACATACTTGCTGCTAGTGGCCATTCCTAGTGCATTTCACAAGGAAGGAATAAGGCTACATATCTGACTGTTTTTTCCACTTGCATCCAAGGGGCACAAAGTTCTAAGACCTATTTCATGGAGAAAAGCTCCTCTAGGGACTAAAGAGATTGGAAAGTGGAAAAAGAACAAATGAGCTAGAAAGGAAGCTTTCAATAAGTCTCTCAGCAAAGGGATCAGTAAAGCTTGGTGAGTATCCCACCTGGTAGTAATCATCATCAAACATATAATGCACACATATGATTGAAATAGCATTGTTTCTTGCTGATTTGGTCAGTACTGAGGAGACAGCCAATTTTCAAACTTTCACTGGATTTAGGACTAGAAAGTAGAGTGTCAGGTTTTTGAACTCTTGTTGTTCCATGGTTGGCTCCGCTCATAGAGTGGACAAGAGCAAACATTGCACAATCTGTGATGCCCTTGCAGTAAAATAAAAATATGAAAGTTCACCATGGCAGTGACTTTTCGAGCTACCCCACTGACGTTTTGTCCTCATGGAATTCTCTAAGGCACACATTCTGTGGCCATTTCTGAAATCTACCATCTGAGGTTGCTATAGAGCAGGGGCCAGCAAACTATAACGTGAGAGCAAAATCTTTCCTGCTAACCTGGTTTCGTATAGAATTGCATGGGAACATAACTCTGCTCGTTCATTTACACACTGTCCATGGCTAGTTCTGTGCTCCAACAGCAGAGCTGAGCAGTTGGCCTACGAAGCCTAAACTATTTACTATCTGGTCCTTTACAGAAAAAGTTTACCGACTCCTGCGCATAGAGTAGATGGAGTCAGTTGGCATGCCTGTAAACTGAGGGTATAAGACAGGAACCCTTTTGATTGTAAGTGACAGAATCCTTTCTGGACACTGGGTCTGGAGACCCCGGGTGTGGATGGGGCTTCAGTTATGGCTGGATCCATGGGCTCAAAGGATGTCACCAGGACTCTCTTATTCTCTGTCTCTTGCCTCTGCGTCCTGCTGGATTGGCTTCCTTCTCAGGCAGGCTCTCTGTAAAGGAGTAGAAAAGATGGCCAACGGCAGAGCTGGGCTTATAGGGTTTTTAGTTTTTGTAACTGCTGAAGAAAGACACCCTCTTTCTCTCAGCACTTATTGTAACTCCTCTTCCTACTCCACAGGACTCTGGTGGAGGGGGTGCCCCACCTGGATCAGTTTCTGTGTTCGGGAGGGTGGAAGGCTCCGCGATGAGCATTTTGTGCTGTAGCTTTTTCTGCACTCATGGGCTTGCAATAGGAGGGCTGTGTCTGCAGCCCTACCGACTGGGGGACAAAGGGTGCCCAGCAGAAATCAAAGGAAAACGAAGAATTACTGGAAATTGTGGAGACAGCCTGGAATCTAAGGATTCTTTGGGAGGCTTATATTTCTAGTATTTTAACTTCCACTGTGATTTCTTCCAACTGCTGTATTTTCCACCTCTGAGACCTGTCTTGCATCTTGCAGCTCCTGTCTCCTTCTATGATGACTTCGCTCCACGCTGTTCATAATCTCTATTCTTTCGTTCCCTCCAAGTTCAGTTATAGAAACTGTTGTGTGGTGCAGGCTTTACTGTGGGCAGGATTTGAGGGCAGCAATAACTCAGCATATAATGAACTTAAAATTTAACATCAGTCATTACTCCCAAGAAGACTGAACCACTCTTTACCATAGTGACATATTTTTCTAACTCTGTGTCCCCCTAACATCTCAGGTTATCACAGTATTTTGGGTCAGTTCTTCCCTTTAAGACCTTTCTTCTCACTAGACTCCAGATTCCAGCATCCCAAAAATTGGTGAAACACTTTTCTTAGAATGGTTTTATTTTTCTCCACCTTGCCTCAAAGTAGGTTTCAGAGCAATTTATACCCCCAAACTTGTTAAGGAGTTCTGAGAAACAAAATGTATCCCTGCAAGGTCATCGACCTTAGAGTACACACAAAAGTTGTGAAACTATTGGGCCATTGTCATAATGGTTGCAGTGGCAAAGAGAAGGGGGCTGGGAGAGTTTTATTTGCTTTCACATCAATATCATACATTTGGAAATTTCAGACTTCATAAATAGTCTTTCCTATATCACAGCAGTTCTCAACCTGGGGGTCGAACGACCCTTTCACAGGGGTCGCCTAAGACATAACAGTAGCAAAATTACAGTTATGAAGTAACAATGAGCAATGAAAATAATTATGGTTGGGGGTCACCACAACATGAGGAACTGTATTAAAGGGTCGCAGCATTAGGAAGGTTGAGAACCACTGCAATGAAAACTTGACTCCATTATCAGTAAAGTACATAAGCTTCATGTGGCCAAATCAGGGGTCATGTGCTTTTCTTTTGCAATGAGAAGAACATGCAGCAGGAAGTTATTAGCCTAAGAAGCTGAGAGAGATGTGGAGAAGACCTGAATCCAACCCACAGCATAGAGCCAAGTCCAAGAGTCAAGAAGAAGCACATTCTAGATCAGCTAAAGCTCAGATATCTTCAGAGAGAGGAAAATGTGTGTTGTGTAAGCTATTAAACGTTCAGGGATGCTTATTGCACAGTGCTATTGCAGTGCTGTCTGACTGATGCATTGAGACCGCGGGTCAAAACCAGTTTGTGTCCACAGCTCTTGCTGTTTGTCATACTATCCCTCTTCTTACCTCTAAGACACTTATTTTTGTCTTAGCATATTAATGACCTTTTTCTCTTCTTCCTACTAGACTGCCAGTTCCTAAAAGACAGTAAATTCATCTGTCTTGGACCCCCTGAACCCAGTCCCTAGCAAAAATCTTTGTATCTTGTTGCTGTTCAATAATGATTTTGGATAGATGGTAAATTTGAGCCTTATATTGGTGATAGCCATGGATGGCAATTATGTCCTAATTACCTGCTGGTAATAAATATCACTGGTCCCAGGTGGGACCAGGTGAGACTTAGAAATAAATTTTCACAAACCCCTCTGCCAAATCATGACAGAGCTGTGACCCGACAGCAGAGGACTGAGGTGAACCACAGTGATGTGCTTGTACGACTGCTGTTCTCACCATTACTCCCTCTAGAGCATGCTGAAAGGTATTTTGGGGTTTATATGAAAGCATCTGTGATTAGAGTTAACGACTTCATAACATGGAAATAGTTTACAGGTAGTATTCTCTGCCTTCCCTAGAAAAGCCACCCTGTCTGCTTAAAAAATTGGGGTTGTTCTTATCTCTGTTTCTCAGCTCTTTCTATGTCCTGGTTTTAGTCAAGTACGCTTCCTTAAAATGGCCAAAAAGCATGATATATTTCTGTGGAATATGTTGTGACACCTGTGTTATTTTATAATTTCTGGTAGTACTTAATTGCTCTAACAAAAATGTATGTCAAATTATAAAAAAAAAGGAAAGAAAATATAAAAGAACACTGGTACTTTGCTCAAATCCTCCGAGTAACATATGGATAAAGTATTCTGCAGGATGCAGTATTCAGCAGATCAAGGTGAGACTATCACTGGTCGAAGACAGGTGGGAGTGGAATGGCTGAAAGCCCCCCCCCCCCCCCCCCGAACAGTGTGTGATGAGGCTTTGTCTGATCCTGAAATAACTGTGGCTCTTTTTAGTTAAATGGTAGCAAGAACAGGGAAGGCTCTTTCATATAGAAAGGCTCAAAATAGTGCTGTGATCATCTCTTGTCATGTGATACCAGGGAGAACAGCTGTAGAACCCTCCAGTGTGTTCCAACTGTCTCTGCCTTGTCAAGACCAAAGGACCTTTGCAGGGCCTCATGAGAGAGAGGATGGAATAGTTTTAGTATCTGGCTAAGGTCTAACAGGATACTGAATGTCTTGGTATCACCTAGGTGAAGACTTCTTAGAAAAGTCCCACAGTGACTTTCATTTGGAACAGAACAGGGACAAGTTATACAAAATGTCTCTGTGACTCTTTATGTGACATAAAGGCCTCATACTCCCCTCAGAGTCTTTAAGGATAGAGTTGGGTTGAAGGGAGATGAGTTTCTGAGGCAGAGATGACAGACATTTCAAAAAAGCCTTAGAATTGTTAGAACGTCGCGGTGCGGTCGGTGGGTCCACCTCCCCGTGGAGCTTCGAGATGGCTCATCTCAGTGACTCCACGAGTCCAGCTTCCGACCTTCAGTCTTGCAGAACCGGAAGCTCACTCCTGCTGAGGACATTCATCACAGCGAAACAGGACCATTCAAATCTTAGTGCAAATGTGTATGGGAACTGGAGCAGTCAGGCAGACTGAATACTCATATTTTCCTAACCAGAACATCTTAAAACCCCTGATCCATTCACATCATTCTTTCAACAAATAGGCACCGAGTGCCTGCAGGGTGCTGGGGGTACTGACCGTGGAGGGGCCTGCAGTGTTGTGTAAAGAACACAGGCTGACCTGTGTCCTTGGGAAGCTTGTATCCAGGAGGTGGGGCAAGTCGACAAATAAGCAAAATAATTTCAGATACTGAAAAACAGTAAAAGCTATTGGAAACACGGTTAGAAGAGTAAATGGGGGTGAGGGATGGGGGTGCTACCTATGATTCTTCATGGTGTTCAGGTCCCTGGTTTCATTTGCCCCTGAGGATGAGCTATAACCCTATCAGTAGTTTGATTATGAGCAGGGCCTCTAAGTCCCTTTGTTCAAGCGAGTGCCAGTTGGGTTTGTCATCTTCAGCCGGAGCCCTAAAGTACTTTGTGACTAATAGAATGAAGTCGGGGCTCCTGAGCCTGGCACATGAGGGCTCTGTCAGTCGAGTTCCAGTGAACATGTGCAGCCCTAGTTCCACTGCACCCTGAGCACCTTCCATCCTGCCTGCCCGGCCCTGACCAGCCTGCCCCCTCTGCCATGCCTTCCTTACACAGGAGAACAGACCGAGTGGTTTGGGAACGTCGACCGTGACCCTTCAGTGCTGCCCATGCTCTAGCGTTGCCCCTGCCCAAACCCCTTGGTCGATGTCCACCTGTCAAAGTACAAAGTATGCCTCCAGATCCCATTCATATCGTCCCTCCTCCGGGGACGCTTCAGCTGAAATGAATATCCTCCTTGTCTTTGTACACTGAAGTGTTGTCAAAGCATTTAATAAAATTTGCCTTGCCATGTAATTAGTTATATTATGGGTCTAATTGCACCACCAGCATATGAATCCCCAAAGAGTGAAGTCTGTGCCCTCCCCCTTTTTTACTTTGTGTCATCGTCAGTGCTTGGCAACACAAGGAACTTGTCTAACACAGAAGCATCCTGGGAAGTGTCAAGTGCCGCAGAGCGTTAGGGGTGATAAAAGCCGGGGCAACCCTGTTTTGTGAGCTGGCTCGGTGTCAGGCATGGTGCTTGGCGCTTGAGATAGAACATGTAATCCTTGTTTTGGCCAACATGGGATTGGCTTCTCCAACAGGAAAACCCTGAAGTTTCAGTGCCTTGAGATGGTGCTTTATTTCTTGCATATTCATGAGTCCAGGATGGGACTTTGATTGATGGATCGCCTCTCAAAAGTGATGACAAGACCAGGCATCTTCCACTTTCTGATCCAGCAGCTGGTGGAGCCTGAAGCCATTTGTTGGGTCCTGTCCAACAGGAGTCTGGCTGTGTGTGTGAGAGCGGACTATGTGGAGGTTCCCGAGGGCCAGGCCCAGTGGTGCAGATATCACTTCTGCCCAGTCTATGGGTTAGAACTGCACTGCAGAGACACCTGGGAGCCTCCCCGTGTAGTGGACAGCTAGCCATTGATGCTGCAGCCATCATCACCACCCTGTGGGATAGCTACCGTTTGCCCCTTTGGAGGTAAGGAACTCAGACTTATTCAAGGTGCCCCCCAGAAAGTGCAGGACCAGGATCTGGACCCGGACTCTCTGCCTTTCAAACTCCACGTTGGCGTTGGCACACAAGCATCGTCCTGTTTTGCTCCTCATCCTGCTGCATTGACTAGATCGCAAGAAATGTTCTCAACTCAGCCCCCGACTCCTGAGCTCGTTACTGGTCCTCCAGGGGTCTCTCTCCACGTGCTCCATTCTTTCGGGGAGTTCCTGTTGCTTCTGAGCACGGCCAGAGCCATGATCTCATCTGTGGCCAGACCTGCACCCTTGCTTATTAACCTGTCTGGGTCTTGGTGCCTCCAGGCTCCTGGCCTCTTGGGGGTTATGCTTAGAGGACCACGATGTCCAGCAACTGTGGCTCTGCCTCATTCAGTAAGAAGAGACATTGCTGTGGGGGCACTGGGGGCAGTCAGTGTGCCTCCTCCTGGGAAAGGTATGTGGGGAGGGATGGTGCAGGGCAAGAGGGTGAAATGCCTGTCTTTCTTTCTCAGGAGGAAATACAGCTCAGCTAATATTGAAAATAACCATGGAGGGGAAATGGACACAGTGCAGCCCAGAGCTGGTAATTGCTGCTCCAAGACGAAGAGCAGAAACCAGGAATCACGGTTGGCTCTTAACTTTCATGGTCAATCATCAGTGGCTTTATTATTTTTGCTGAGAATATCCTCTGTGTCCCAATGTTCTGTGCTGTGGAAGCTTCATGAGGGCTTTTATTAGCGCATTTGGGGAGGTGACCACAGGTAGGCCAGGACCATGACTGCTGGTGGTCAGAGAAGGGAGGGGTCTGGGTGGGCTGAGCAGCAGGAATGGCCCTGGTGAGGGGAATGTGCTTTGCAGTCAGAGATGGGATTTAAGTAAGTGAAGAAGGAATTACAGGACATTTTGGGTTGAGAGGAAAGAGAGAGAATTGTTGAGGATGGATGAATAGAGGCCAGGACCCAGGCTGGGTGGAGATGAGCCCTGCCCAGGTGCATGGAAGGATGTGTTTGCGGGGAGCAGTAGGAGGTGGAAGGGGGGTGGGAGACTGAAGAGGGTAAGAGGGGTCTGAGGACACTGCAAAGGCAGAAGTTCCAACAAGGCTCATTCTTTCCTGATATGTAAGAGGTGAGGCCCAGGGGGCAGTTGTAATGCTTGTCTTGTTCGGGCCTTGATGGGTCTTGAATGGCCAGCATTTAAGAACAGTTATTTAGCCCTGGCCGGTTTGGCTCAGCGGTTAGAGCGTCGGCCTGCGGTCCTGAGAGACCCAGGTTCGGTTCCCGCTAAGGGCGCGTACCTCGGTTGCAGTTTGTCCCGGGCCCTGGTCGGTCGTGCGGTGGCAGCCACTCGATGTGTCCCTTTCACATCGATGTTTCTCTCTCTCTCTGTTCCTCTCTCTCCCTCCCGCTCTACCTGAACAAAAAACAAAAGAACAGTTATTTATTCTGTGTCCCTGTAACCTTTGTCCTTCTCTACCCTGAACCATCACCACCACCGTCAGCACCACCACCACCACCACCACCGTCAGCACCACCACCACCATCACCACCACCACCTCTGCAGATAACTTATCCCTCCAATGTTCAACCCTCAGAACATTTACACGTGAGGTGGGGTGTGCCAAGAACAGCACTTTCCCGTGTTGTCGCCGACATTTTGTGCAATCCTAGGGTCAGGTTCTTAAAAAGTTACTAAGCTTGAACATATGTTCAACCAGTTGGGTGAGTGCAGAGCTTAATTAAATTTGATTTAACTGAATAAATACGCCTTTTAGCATCTTAGGGTAATTTCTGCTGTTCCCATCATACAACAAGGTAGCCGATGCAGGGAGTACCACCACCCCATCCCTTCAGATCCTTTTGCCATTAAAAAAAAAAAAAGAACTTATTGATTTTTAGAGTGAGAGGAAGGGAGATGGGGAGAGAGAGAAACACTGATGAGAGAGAAACATGAATCGCCTTCTGCATGCCTCTCACTGGCGATGGAGCCCACAACCTGGGCATGTGCTCTTGACCGAGAATCAAACTAACAACTCCAGGTGCACTGGGTGATGTCCAACCAACTGAGCCACACTGGCCAGGCCCTTTGCCATTTTTTGACCACACCAGTTTCTAGGTGCCTTCACTCCTGACCAAAGTTTGCTTTCTCAGGAACAGAGTCTGAGACAGGAATTGTGAGCAGAAAGTTCATGGAAGAGGGCTCTTGGGAGCCACACCTGTAACAGCAAGGGAGACAGGCTGGGCAGAGGGTGGACTGACCCACAGGGTGGATGCAGGGAGCTTCGGAGTAGGAATAGTCCTTCAGAGCTGAACACAGGCGGCCAGGGGCTCAGGCTTTGCACCCTTACGTGAACCTTCCGTAATTGCATGCAGGGGGTGTAATCGTGGGCAAGCCTGCTTCCCTGGCTGAGGACAGTTCCCGGGCAGGGCTGCAGCTGGGGGCTGAGAGCTGTGGACCTGAGAGTTGGGGAGGGTGTCATCTGGGAAGAAGCACCGCTCTCGCTGAAGCTCTCAGCAGCCAACACTTGAGGTTTTTTCAGCAAAGAGACAGAAATCATCAGGGTGCTAGACCCTCTTTGGCAGATCCTTCAGAAAGCCTGGACGTATCCGGGAATTGACATGCTCCAGGGGCAGCCCCTAACCAATGACTGGTATTAACATCCCAGCCTCCTTTAGCCCACAGCGACAGTCCTGAAGTGTGGCCCACGCCGTCCTCCTGGGGAAGGATGTTTGCCTGGCATCCCATCCTTGTGATTGTTTAGTCTCCTTACCTCCGGGTTTCACATCCCCACATCACTGCTTCCTCTCTGGAAATGCTTCATAACAACGCACTTTTCCCTGAGTTCCCATCTTAGTGTTGCCTACGTCCAGAGGAATCACCCCAAGAAAACCAGCTTGTGACTCTTGGGGTATATCATTTAACCCCTCTAAGCCTCACTCTCCTGATCTGCAGAATGAGCATAATAGTAACAACGAATCTGTGGACCGGTTGTGCAAACGACGAGAAAGTGTGCAGCGCAGAGTGAGCATCAAATAAGGAAGCTATTGTCCCCGGAAGAGGAATCCTATCCGGTGTCGGGGAGACCAGTGCATCATCCGGCTGAGAAGCGAGAGCGTTGCATTTCCCGGAATTGGATGTGACTCTCCTCCTGACCCGCAGTCTCCTTTCTGCATCATTTCAGCCCCAGTCACAGGCATTGGTCACAAACAGATTGCCAAGAAGGGACTTTGTCTCTGCCTACGTTTACTTGTAAGTGTGACACAGGAAACCCCCGAAGGAAAGGTTCTGAGTGTTCCTTTGAGTTTCTGTATATTGAGTGTCTTGATTATCCTCTCCTTATAAAGCACCTCTTGAACTAATTAAATTAGTTTGAGATGAAAGTTTGGCTCATTTTGACACGCCATTCAAGTGGAAGGGCCTGATAAAGTATTTAGCACGTGCATTTCACTACAGTCTCCAACCAGGATTTTCACCGGTGATCTTGATGGTCAGGGGCTCCATTTGGAACCACTGGGGAAGAGAAGGTGGACGGGCTCTTCCTCATGGGGTCCCCTCCATCCTGGATCCAGCTCGCCTGCCTCCTTGTCGATGGGGCCTATTGCTGGGCCACCTGGTGAGGCTTGGTGACGAGGAAACCGTGTGCTACCTTTGAGGACAGGCGGTTCTGCAGGACCAACCTTGGCTGAATCCCCACCTCCGCTGCTGAGAGCCAGCCTGGCGTGCGGATTTGCACTTGTCAAAGGCACTCTGCTCTGTTGACTGTGGCCGCCTGAAGAACTGCGTTGAAAAGAATTCTGAGCTCCTTTTTGGCCTCAGTGGAAAGGAGATTGTTGGTAATTTCTGTCGTGGCTGTTGGGAGGGGAGTATAGCCGGCATTTGCCCGTCTGGCTCGGAGTTCCACCTTTTGGCAGATAGTTTAGGTTCTCTATGGGTAAAAGTTCCCTACTGCTTTTATATGTTACCATAGTATATGTTGTGTATCGGATTTTATTGTAATGTGGAATATGTCAAATATATGTAAATTTCAAAACTAGAATATGAGTAATATCATCCATCAGTATTGCTCTTAATCATCTTCCAAATCCCCATTCTCAAGATGAAGTCAATTATCAGCTAAAATTACCTCTACGTGCAAGCTGTATTACCTCTGACAACTTATTCAACTTTTCTGTGACTTGGTTTCCTCATCTGTGAAGTGGGTACGACAGGATCTGCACCCTGGAGTTGCTTTGAGAACTAAATGAGTTATATGTCTCTGCTACTCAGAACAGGGGTTAGTGCTTAAGTGAGATGTGCTGGCTATGGTGATATTAAAATCGTGTTACCGTTTACCAAGCACACACTGTTCGCCACAGCCAGTGTTCTGTAGAGTCTGCTCTTTGATCTCCACGGCTGTCCAGTTACTTCCCTGCTCAATCAGGAGGAAAAGAAAATATACTATTTCAGCACTGCTGATGTTCTGTGGATGTTTTCGGGGCAGGGGAACCCAGGTAAAAGCTTCTTCTTCAATCATTGCTGAGACCAAGCGAAAGAACATGACAAAGAGTGGAGGTATTTTGGTGTAAGGGCTGGAAGATGAAATTCAAAGATCAATTTCTTTTTCTCTATCATAATATTGCTGGAATTTAGTTGTTAAAAAATGTAAATAACTTAGCTCATGTGGTCTTCTTGTTTTTTTTTTTGAGACAGAGCTCAGGGTCAGTTAGCCTCGCCTTTGCAAAGCAATGTTGGATGAAGGAAAGAACCGGGGTTGTAGTGTCAGACAGCTGGATTGGAATCCGGCCCCACAACGAGCTTCTGCGAACTTGTAAGCAAAGTCGCTTGACCCCACCGAGCCTCCGTCTCTCAGCTGCAGAACAGAATTGCAGCCTCTGCTGCTCATTGGGTCCCTGAGAGGTGGTGCTTTGCAGCTGTTAGGCGAGGACTGGATTTCACAGTGAGAGTCCTGAAGTTCTGCAAACATCTGAAGTGCCGCTTGAACCTTCAGAGGAGAAATTCATTATATCGAGCTGGCCTCACAGATCATGTATTGTAGTTTTAGTTTCTGGGTAGCAATAAACCTGCATAGGCAGATCTGATGAATTTGTTCAGATTATAGGATCATTCCCAACCCAGGACAGGTCCCCATAGCTTTTGCCAGTTGGTAGCTTGATGACAACTCCTTTCCCCACAGAGACACTGTCAGGCCTGGCTTGGCTGCCTGGCACTGCCCTCGAATGCCCATTCCTCACAGAAGTCCCTTGGGATACAGTGTGAAACTGCGCTGGGTTTATACAATTTTTAGCGTACTTGGGTTTCATTCTAGCTCTGTCGCGCACTACCGTTGGGATCTTAGCTTCTCTAAGCCTCAGTTTCCTTATCTGGAAAACGAAAATGAAAATGTCTTCTTCATGGGGTTATTGGGAAGACTGAGTGATGTCTGGTCTACAGTGAGTGTAACCAGTTGTTCGGCCGACCCTTCTGTTATTGCTGTGATTCTCATTTGGACTGAACACATACAAGGAAAACTTCAGCCTTGTGTTTCGGGAACACAGCCCCCCGATGCTGCATTGCTCTGGATCCAGGGTTTCTCCAGGTCGCAGCCTCTGAGGGTGGCTCCTACCATCTGGGGCAAGTGTCCCCGGGGCCTTTGGAAGGTAGAAGTAGTAGGTGGCCTGGCCAGCTAGCAAGTTCCATTGGGTTGGATCTCAGCACCATCTCAATCACTGCCTTCCGCCTTCAGCAGTTCAGAGACTGGGTGGTCTCCCCCCGCTCCTCTGCAGGGATTCTTCTTCATTGGAGCCCCAAGAAAGGACCTCTCGGGGTTTTTCCTACTTCCCTGCTCCTCATGCAAGCACACGACTCATCAAGTTTTCCTTAAATGGTTTTATTTTATATTAAAATATTTAAATTTATTTCTCAATGTGCATATGGTAAAATTTACTTTGGAGCACAGTTTTGTAAGTTGAGACAAACACATGGCATCATGTGACTATGACCGAAGTCAATGTACAGGACATCCCCGCCAATGGCCCGCACGCCCCTTGGGCAGCTGCCTTGGTGTTCTGCACTCCTGATGAAAAGCTAATTGTCAGGCAGAAGCACCTAAATAACTCTCTGCTGCAACTTGCCCCTTCACCTGTGAGAAAGACGGAATCCTCTGTAAGGTGCTGATGGACCGTGGGGGACTGCAATGTATGAATCTATTGCTTTCTGGGTTCTCCAAGATCTGTCCTGGAAACCAAAGCGGGGTTGAGGCTCCAGGACAAGGGGTGCAGGTGGATCAAGGAAGTGGCTGGGCTTAGATGAAGGGGGTCAGTAGTACAAAGGACTCCCTGTGAGCTCTTCTCCTGCTCTCGCGTCTACGCCAGCCTGCCCCAGACATTCCCGACTGTAACAGTGATCTGGACAGCAGAGTCTGGCTCAGAGCAGAGGATATAAGGTAAATGGGGAAGAGGAAGCAGGTGGGGAGAGGACTACGGGAGGACTGAGGGCAGAGAGAAGCTCCAAGGTTGTTTCTGAAAAGCCTTCCTTCAGGACCTTGTCGGCCCCTGGCCATCTCTGTGTGAATGAGAATATGCCACCCTCTCCCCTCTGGGCAACCCTGCACCCACAGCTGGGTGATGGAGGCGTGGCCTGGGTGATGGAGGCATGGCCTGGGTCTCCGCCCTCGCCCAGCCCTTAGCGGGGCAGCCTTGAGCAGGGCACCGCTGGGACACCCATCCCTTCAGTAAGGACATCGGAGCACATGTTCAATTAATCGCTCCCCAATTACCTAGTGTGGCAGGGATTTCGCTGAAGAAAAAAAATCATTTGTGGAAAACACACTGGCTTCAGCCATCAAACCTTTTGGCAGAAATATTAAAAATGCAAGCAAACATGTTCCATTAGGACGCGGATATTTTTAGATAAGAGACCTTATTAAGAATTGAGGTAAATGCTGGTACTGCAGTAGCTGGCAGCAATTCTCTGCCTCTGTGTTTCAGATTTCAGTAAAACATCTCAAATGTCAAAATGTGTGTCACTCTCTAAATAACATTTTGCACCGGAGAACGGGAGGAGTGCTGCTATGAATCGTCTGATGTCACGCCTGATAGGAATGCTGATGACTAGAAGGAACAGGCTGATGAAGACTGAGGGCACAGCAAGTAGGGCTGTTTTTTAGGCAGAGACCGAAGATTTGTGTCTGCGGTGTTGACTTTTCCTCACTTGCTTGGGTACCACCTGTGAAAACACCACACTCTGCAGTTTCTGTAAGTTATCTTCATCCAGGGAGCAAAATCCTACTGGTTGGGAATATGGACTAGTGTTTAATTACTTGGAAGCCTGAGTCTTAAACTTCTTAGAGATGATAATTTCCTTAAAAATTTTTTTGTTTATTGATTTTTAGAAACAGAGAAAAGGAGATAGGGAAACATCAATGTGAGAGCAAATTATCGATCAGTTGCCTCCTACATGCCCCCTACTGGAGATCAAACCAGTAACGTTTTGGTGCACAGAATGATGCCACAGCACCCAGGGCTCCTTTTAATTTTATGTTTTTAATATTCCCAGATAGCTAAAATTTTGGGTATATAACAGTTACTCAATATATCAATCTATTGAGTTGATGAATTGAATATGCATGGCAATAACATAACAAATATTTTTATTTTTTTATTTTATTTTTATCCTCACCCGAGGACATTTTTGCATTTCAGATAGAGCAGGAGGGAAAGAGGGAGGAAGAGGGAGAGAGAAACATCAATGCGAGAGAGACACATTGACTGGCTGCCACCCATACAACCGAACTCGGGACTCTCTGGACCACAGGCCAACACTCTAACCACCGAGCCAAACTGGCCAGGGCTAAATATTTTTATTTTTATAAATCTTCCATAGCAACGCTAATTCCTCATTGCTGTGTTGGTAGATGATACGGGTGAGATAAAAGACTTTGGACCTGGGTTCAATTCCATCCCTTTCCTGCTTCTTACTATAGTCAGGTGCCATGTAACAAGCAGGACACATTCTTAGAAATGCATTGTTAGGTGATTTTGTCATTCTGTAGACATCACAGAGTGCACCTACACACACCTAGATGGTATAGCCTACTGCACAACTAGTCTCCATGGTACACCAACATTGTATCTGCAGCCCATTGTTGATTGCAATGGCATTATAAGGCACATGGCTGTATTTGTGTGACCTTAGGAAAAGGGCAATTTTATGAGTCTGTTGTCTCTTTCGTACAGTAGGGAGAGGATCCAAGAAACCGGTTCTCAACCTGTGGTCGCGACCCCTTTGGACGTCTAATGACCCTTTCACGGGTCACCTAAGACATAACAGTAGCACAATTATAGTTATGAAGTAGCAACAAAAATAATTTTATGGTTGGGGGTCACCACAACATGAGGAACTGTATTAAAGGGTCATGACATTAGGAAGGTTGAGAATCACTGATCCAAGATAACATACATGAATACTCTTAGCATGGTACCTAAAATACAGCAATTACACAATAAATCTAGTCTTTAATTACTTGGTATTTTCAGGCCATAACCTGTTCTACACTAGTAAATATCAAGGTAGATGACTCTTAGTGTAAGATATGATAAAGCAGGTACAGATAAAAAAGGGTAACAGAAACAGTGATAGTTATATTTGGCTGCTCATCAGATACTTTCGGGTGTTCTCTTTGCAGGCAGAGGGTAGGATTATATTTTGTCATCATGTGAAGTTAGATGTGACCATAGGACTTAGTTTGGCTAATGAAATATGACAGGTCATAGGAGGGAAGGCTAAAAAACCAGCATGTAGCCTGGCTGGTGTGGCTCAGTGGTTGAGCGTCAACCCATGTACCAAGAGGTCGCCAGTTCAATTCCTGGTCAGGGCACATGCCCGGGTTGTGGGCCAAATCCCAAGTTGGGGCATGCAGGAGGCAGCCAATCAGTGTTATCTCTCATCGATGTTTCTATTTCTCTCTCTCTCTCTCCCTTCCTCTCTCTCTAAAAAAGAAAAAAATCAATAAAGATAAAAAAACAAAAAAAACCAGCATGTAATTTGTCATGTTCTCATCCCATGATTGTGGTAGCACAAATCTAGAGTAACAGCCATGAGCAGAGTCTGCCAGTTGACCAACAGTGGACATATATCGTGAGTGAGGAATGACCTATAGAGTAAAGCCACAGCACAACCCAGTGTACCCTGATTGTTATGTCAACCAACCATTTGGTCAGGTTCATTCAGGTGATCCTGATCCGCAGTGACAATGACCTTATGACATAGTGTTAGAAGAGTGATTATGGTAGATTCCACCTCAGTAATAATTTAGAAAGTTTGGGAAACTGCCACATTTTTACTATGGCTTATTAAAGACTATAGCTATTTTGGAAAACTTCCTATCTCACCAGTGACAATGTCAAGGGTGGCACTTTGGGAAGATTTGGTCTCCATGTCTTCATTAGCCCTGTTCATTGCTATAGCTTTGCATGATCTTATATGGTAGCCACAGATCTCGTATGGTTATTACACTTAAATTAAATGAAACTAAACATTTAAGTTCTTAGTCAGAAAGGCAACTTTCAAGTAATCAAGAGCCCCCTGTGGCTAGCACATACCTAGACCATTTCCATCATTGCAGAAAGTTCTATTGGCCATCCCTGATACAGACATTTGAACTTTTCTCAATGATATGTAAAGTTCTATACAATGGAAGCCTCTCTCCTAACCAGATTGTCACCCCTTAAATCCTCCTCCATAGAAATTAATTGGCCACGGCCTCTGCAACTTAACCTCTAGTTGAACACTCTTAAAATGTAAAGGAAAAGAAGATTTTCTTAGGCTTTCCAGAGAAAATGTACTCAATACATTCAAGGCTATAACTGCTATTAAAATAATGAGTATCATTGGTGGTGTTTGAGGTCAGAGAATTGATATTTATTGTCTCTTTACAAAGCAGAGTTTCCCATGGGCTTAAAGAGGCAGTTTGAGCTGCAGTGGAATAAAGGTGAGGCTGGATGATTCTGATTTAACCAATGGCCCTTCAGATCAGGCAAGAGTTGTGCTTATTTTTAATATCAAGGTTTACAAGGCCTGTGGATTGAATAATCCTTTCCTAAGACAAACTGACGAGGATGATAACGTGTCTCAGTTAACATTAAACTTGGAGATTAAATATGGGCACATTAGTCAGGATATCCTAAGTGATGCTGCCGTAACAACCAAGGTCTCAGTGCCTTGGACAACAAACACCCATTTTTCATTTATGCAAGTCGCTGGGGGGGTCTAGGTGGTCATCCCAAACATTTGTTCATTCTCCATAATCCAGGCTGCCTTCCATTTCAACATAAAGTCTCCTCCCTGATCACTGCAGAACATCCCACACTATCGAAGAAGTGCTCCAATCACATGCCACCCTTTCTTACAATCCATTGGCTGGTGTTAGTCACATAGCCCTTCCCACATGTGGCATGGGAGTCAGGGAAATGTACCTCTTCCATGCATCTAGAAGGAGAGGATGATAGATATGAGGGGACAGAAGCCTCTACCACAGTGCAGGAAGTATATTTTTAATCAAATATATTAGATGTGTAGGTCTCCTGAGAGCCAAATGACTGACGTTTTCTAGAACAAAGTTGGTATTGGTAATAGGATCAGATTTCCACAATTCCAGAATTTTCTGCCAGCTCATGAGATAAGTAAAAGTCAAATTTTGGGCTTTTATGAACTGAGTTTTCACTTCGATCCCAAGCTTTCATCTACTGCCAGAGCCTTCAGGGTAGCTGGAAAAAAAGCGCCAGGGCCTGTGACTTTAATCCAGTTCACTTTTCTCAGGGGATAGAAAATAGGATGGCAAAACTCGATTATTCTTTGTCTCTTTCCAACACTGTTCTGGCTTCTATAGATTTTCCTGGCCGCTGTTAGCAGTCCTGAAAGGTAGCCCTTCTGAACACCTGGAAGACACTGGATACTCATGCGGACTTGAGCCTGCTTTGTTTTCTGCGCCACCCATAAGCACAAACCCTTCCTTTGTGTCTCCCTTTCATTTCTTCTTTTTCCCTAAGAAATTTAGAAAGAATGCTCTTGGAAATAGACAGCATCCATTTTGTAAAGAATATCATGTCTAACAAGGTATGTTTTACATAAAATATAATTTTTTCTCTTGCGTTGTAATGTTCTCTACATGTTGACAAATATGTATAACCACCATGACAGTATCTCTTCCCAAATTCCGTTTAGCCCACTGCAGTCATTCTCCACTGATCACCTTAGCTTTTGGCAGCACTGGTCTGATTCTGTCCTATAGTTCTGCTTTATCCAGCATGGCAGCTTTCACTCAGCAAATTGCCCTCAGAGCCATGTTGTTGGGTGCATCAGTAGTTTTCCTATTGTCGAGTAGTACTCCATTGTACCACAGTTTGTTTATCTCTTCATCACTGATAGACATTTGGGTTGTCTCCAATTCAGCGGCATCAAAGCTTTGTAAGAGGAGAATTAAAATATCTTTTTATTTGGAAGATGGCTGGGTTAGGAGAAGGTCAGTTAGGAAAAGGACCATAAATGAGGAAGTGGCTTTGGATCAGCAGTCTTTATCTTAGGTATGTGAAGGTTTCTACACACAGGAAATTGGAGGCTTACCTGACCACTGGAAGAGGACGAGTGGGGACAAATATCTGGATGGAGACCCGATGGCCTTCCCTTGCAGCTCTGATCTAGGTAGTCCTCAAGAGTTCATCCGCAAGCTACTGTGAATTCCTTGAACCTTTAGAAAGCTCCTCCAGGTATCTCAGTCTACAACAATGTTTCTAAGTATCTGCTCCTCCGACCTAAAGCCTCAGCGTTATCTGGGAACTTGTTAAATGTTCATATGGACCTCCTGGAAACCCTGGGGTGTGGCCTAGCAATCTGTGTTCTCACAAGCCTTTCAGAAGACTCTGGTGCATGCTGATGTTAGAGAACCACGGGGCTAATCATAAACCTGGGGGGGGGGGTCCCCAAGAAGCTGACCTAAGAGCTGCTTCAAATCTAATGTTTATCCATGCATCATGCAAATGCTTCTCCTTTCCAAATCACACCAGTGACCCTCTTTGTCTAATCAGGAACCTGATGGGGAAGAGATTATGGAAATGTAGTTCTCAGCTTCTCCTCTGGAATTTAGAGGAGGCTCAAAGAGAGCGCTGGTGATGGTAAGTTGATAATGAGTGATGGGACATAATATGGGACAGGTCATAAAGCCCACCGGATCTTGGTGGTCACGAGCAGTGAGGCTTCTGCAGATACTTCTAGCTTAAGCCCTGGTAATTTCCCCACTGTCTCTTCCTTCTGCCTGGCGAGGTAGCACCTCATTGACCTTTGATCTAAACGTTCCCAGATTCCTAAGTAGCTGATTTAGTGACTACTCCTGGAAATGAGCCATTTCCAGATTCTGAGGCAATTATGTTGTTGTTTCCAAACATAGGTGAGGTTGCTATTTCCAATAAACTAAGGTGGTTCCTTCCAGGTATGTGTAAAAATTCAGGCACAGTTCATCTATGGTTTTTCTGCTTGATATTTTATAAGCCAAGGAGAAAGGTAAATAATGTTTAAGGAACTTGTAAACCGAATGTGGAACCATTTTGAACAATTGATGGTTTTATTTAATGAGCTTCAGCACCATGGGGTGGGGGTTGTTCCCAAAGGGCCTCAATCAACTAGACTATTGAACAGAAATGCAGAATGTAAATGGGTTTTAACTAAAATGATACTGCTATTACTTTTTATGGAAGCCGTAATTTCTGGTAGAGAGCAGGCTTATAGAAAACTGGCATTATGGAAATACCTTCTGGGATCTGACCAACTGCATTTGGAGCGGGGACGAATGCTTGGAGGCTTGATTTGTGTGCTATTTTTGGTTGTGCAGGGCTAAATATATGCCTTGTGGTTCTTAATAATGCATCTTTCCTGCCTCTGTGGGTGCCACGCATGACCTCTTAGTTCATTATGCTCATATTTATTTACTTACAGTTTTAAAGCCAGAGGAAAGACGTGTGTTCTTTCATTTACACCCTCAAGGTAATTTTTTTTCTTTTCCTTTGAGAAAGATGATGAGATATTTGTTTTGAAAACGTGGAGAAAAGGAAGACAAATTGTATGATATTTTTCTCCTGGTTACTGAACGTAAACAATGATTTGAGACTGAATTTCTCTTCCTTTGTGTACTTCCCCCGGGCTACCGTGCACTGTGGGATTCCGAGTGAGATTGGTAATCGGATCAATACTTGCACACCTGATTTCAAATATAATTTGTATGCCGGCAATTCCGAAATTTCAAAACTCCAGATACACATTTCTGTCTGCCTGATGGACATCTTTATCTGAAGGTCTCAGACTCAGTAGGTGCCGCACCAAACTAAGGCAGCTGCCTTCCCTGTGCAGACTGTTGGTTCTGCCTTTCCCAGTGAACATCTCGCGAGGACAACACGCCTCAATTGCCATTCTCTTATGGGGCTCGGAGAATAGTACACGCTTAGCAAAGTCTTGCTGATTGAAAAGCAGTGGCGGTCGCAGTGGTGGTATCGAAGCATGGAAGGGAAGGGCTGATGAGGGCTGTCAGAATCTGTAGCTCTCATGTCACCTGTCATTGCCAGAATCTCCTTTTAGCCAGCAGCATCCCGGACACTCCGGTGCCTTGTAGTAGAAGTAAGAGGCAGTGTGGCATGTTAGAAAGTGTGTGTGTTTTAGCAGCTGTGTGTTCTAATTCTCACTCTGCCAATTAGAATTTATTTCACGACTGTCTCTGCTATAAAATGAAGCTGATGATAGTCACCTTGAAGATGCTAAACTATATAAAGTGCCTAAGTGATGCTAACCAAACCGTGGATATGCTCATGCTACTTAAAATGTGAGCCTTCTCTAGGTCAATAAGACACTCTCCCAAACACTCCTAGAGGTTAGGGATGACTGTGATCTCCATCTGTAGATGAGGAAATGGGCCCAGAGGCCCACAGTGAGTAAGTGGAGAGCTGGAACTAGGAACTGGACTTTTTTCTGACCTCAAATTCTTTGCTCACTCTTGCACTTTAAACTGTCAGCCCTCAGCAGAAGCATCCCGCTTCTACACCAAAGGAAGAATCAAGGCCTGTTTTCCTCTCCTCGGCTTCTCGAAAGAACTCTATATACTGTGATGATGCATGGCTCTGACTTCCTGAAAGAATGTGAGTTCTTTAAAGCAGGGCCATGTCTGATTTAGCTGGGTGGGCACGGTGTCTGGCACAGAGTCGCGGCCAGTACAGGGTTGTTGAACTGGTGAAAGGAAGAGTCCGAATGCCCAAGAGTCAGAAGGATTTCTTAATTAAAGAAAAAGGGAACTAAAAGCATTGTTTGGCACATTATTCCAAAGCCAGAGTGTGATCTAACTAGACAGGAAGCATCCATCTGCAAGTAATGTGCACAACCCACCCCGCTGAGAATGTTAATTATGTTTTTAAAGGCAGACAGGGAGCCCTGGTTGCTTTGGCACAGTGTGGAGAGAGATCACCCAGGGAAGGAATGCAAATAGCTTCTCTAATCTGTGTGGCCAGCTTTCTGCGTAGCTCTGGGAAGGGAGAGGGCTCCCGAAAGGTAGCTGTGATGTTGATTCAACTGGGAGAGAGCTTTCATCCCTGTCGCGCTGATGATGACTCATTTCACAGGTGTCCGCCTTGATCAAGGATCTTTTTTAGTACCTCTCCTATAGGTCTTGTCCCAAGCCTCTCCCAACCTGCCGTCCTTCGTGTCCTCTGGATCTTGACTCTGTCCATGGCCCCTTTCCACTCTCACACTCAAATTGATTCAACATATTTCAAGGCTAATTTTAAGATACATTCTCAACATTGTAATGTGCATAGTCTTTGGCTCAGTAACTCCAACTTTATAGTGATTCCCCCACAAGGAAGTTAAAAAAATATACAGTGATACCTCGGTTCTCGAACGCCTCGGTTCTCGACCAAATCAGTATTCGACCAGGAGATTCGAGAAACTTTTGTCTTGGAATCCGAACAAATATTTGGAACTCGAACTTCCGAGATGAGCCGAGTTGAGCCGAATGGCGTTCATTCGGCCCAGCGCGCCTTGCTTGCGTCATCAGTGTGAGTGCAGAGAGAGAGTCACGCTTTGTGGAGAGAGTCACGCTTTACACTGAATTTAACCCTTAGACATACTGTACACTTTTATTTCTTGTTGAGACTTATGTTTTTCTACATATTATATACAAATTAGGCCAGTAAATAGGCATTTTCTGGGGCTTGGAACGAATTAATCCAGTTTCCATTATTTCCTATTGGGTTTCATTGCTTCGGTTCTCGAACAATTTGGTTCTCGACCGTCCTCCTGGAACGAATTATGTTCGAGAACCGAGGTATCACTGTATATAATACATGCATAGGCTTATGTGTAATAATAAAAATAAGAAATATCTGCAATGCTCATTAGTAAAAGATTGTTTAAATAAATCTTGCTATAGCCAAGTTATGTAAACTGTTAAAGTGAATATAGGGGCATTATGTTGAAAAAGAAATATACATTGTATATACAATAATGTACATTTTAAGACCAATTGTTTTTTTAAATCCTCACCTGAGGATATTTTTCCATTGATTTTTTTTTTTCTTTATTGATTTTTAGAGAGGAAGGGAGAGGGAGAGAGAGATAGAAACAACAATGAGAGAGAATACCGATTGGCCGCCTCCTGCATGTTCCCCATTGGGGATCAGGCTGACAACCTGAGCATGTGCCCTGACTGGGAATCAAACTGGTGATTTCTTGGTGCATGGGTCGACACTCAACTGTTGAGGCACACTGGCCAGGCTCCATTGATTTTTTTAGAGAGAGTAGTAGGGAAGGAGAGGGAGAGGGAGGGGGGAGAGAGAAAGAGAGAGGGAAACATTGATGTGAGAGAGACACATCAATTGGCTGCCTTCTGCACCACCCCAACTGGGGCTGGAGATCGAACCTGCAACTGAGGTATGCGCTGTTTACTGAGAATCAAACCTGCTACTCTTTGGTCTGCAGGCTGATGCTCCAACTGCTGAGCCAAACTGGCCAGGGCAAGAACAATTTTTATGATCAGAAAAAACCAGAAGCATAGGCAACATTCATTTATTCAATAAATATGTATTGAGTGTATACTATGTGCCAGGCAGTGAACAGAAAAAAAATTCTGCCTTTGTGGAGCTTACATTTTCATCCAGCAAAATGGACAGGGAGCAGGAGAGCCGCCTGGTACAGTACAAGATGAGAAGCACTAGGAAAAATACAGGGGTGGCCTCGCCACCCAGTGGGAGGTCCTGGAGGCTAGGGCGGGGCTTTCGTTTCCTATTTCATCTACTTCCCTGCTGCTGAAACGAGTATGCATTATTCTCAGTGTTTTTAAGGGAAGGTAAAGGGTTCTCCCTCTCTCCTTGTTTTTTAACTTCTCTCATTCAAAGAGATCTTTCACTTTCACTTTAAAGACAGCCTTTTCTGGTTCATCTTAAAAATAAAAAATAAGATAAATAATAATCCTCCCTTATCCTTAAGTCCCCTCCGGTTAGAAACCTATCCTCCTCCTTTCTTTCCCTTTGTGTCGAAGTGTTTGAGAGTCTTGGATGTCGGGGTCTTAGATGTTTTACCTCCGTTCAGTCCTCTGCTCAAGCTCATGTCAGCTTTCGGCTTCCATCTGCTGAAACTGCTGTTTCCTTCATCAGCGAATGATGCACACCATGTCCTCCTTCCTCTCTGGGTGGTCATGCTCAGAGTCCCCGGTGTCCCTTCCTTCCCTGGGGTTCTCCAGGGTTGTGTCTCAGGACCACTGTTCCCTCCCCTCCCCCCCAACCTCCCCTCCTCCCAACCTCCCCTCCCCCCAACCTCCCCCCCCCCAACCTCCCCTTTCTCCCTGGGTGGCCTCATCGACCCTCACACTTTACTGGTTTATTTTCTAATGCCTCCAAAGTTTGGCTCGCCATTCAAACCTTTCTTCTCAGCTTTAGACCCCATGTGGCTGTTCCTTTGGAACTTCAAACTGAGCATGTTTACAATCTTTCTCTTAAACTGCTCCTTGTCCTATATTACGTTCTGATGCTGGGGGCAGTACCTTTTAACAGTCAATTAAGGTCGAAAGCTGGGAGTCACCTGATATGGGAACGTCTCCAGAGGCGCAGCTAGGGGGCACTCGATAGTGTTTTGAAAAGGAAGGAGGGATGAGCTGTGGCTCTGTGCAGAGATAACACCATGAAGTTACCACACTTTTATTTTCCTTCTGGGAGAAAAATGATTGGGTCTTTTTCCATCACTTTGGATCTAGATGTGTTCACATGACTAACTTAGGCAATGGGATGTGTCTGTAGTGATGCTCACTGCTTTCAGGTCTAGCTTGGGACATCCCGGGCAACCCTACACACGCTCTCTCCCTTTCCTCATCTGCATGGCTGGAAGCAACAGACTGCCAGATTAGAACAGAACAACACATAGGTGGAAGGAACTGGATCCCTTAGTCAACCTTGCTTGGAGGAAAGCCACCCAACACAGCCGCTTGCGCAGGAGCATCCACAGTAGACTTGGCATAATCAAGAGATAAACTTACTGTGTTAAGCCACTAAGGCTCTACGGTTGTTTGTTAGAGCGTGTAGCGTTAGTTGGTATAGGCTTCAAAATGCTGTTCCTCCTATGGCTTGACATACACAGTTATGCTGCTTAGCAAGGATATGTGTTACTTAAACATGAGTAGAGTAACTTGTCAGCGTTGTATTTGACATTTTGTGGAACACTCCTACAGAGATGCTTCCCAACATTGTATCTTAGGTGTAAGTCTTTCATTTCTTCCGAAACTCCTCAAGTTCTGCTATGCCTTCAGCTGTGAGGCTGAGGGAAGGCCCCAGGCTGCAGAATCAAAAATTCATTTTTACTTGGGGGAAGAACCAGAGGACAGAGTTTGGAGCAATGGCAGGCACTGGAGTGTGAGAAGATAATCCTGGAAAGGAAGATGCGGAGAAAGGGAGGTTCTGATAGTGTGTGTAAATTTCAAACAGTCAAGTTAAGAGTAAAAGAAATAAACTGAAATTTGAATTTATGTCTAAGAGATAGCTTGCAGTTTAAGTTAAAAAAAAAAATTCCAGGAGTTTTCAGAGAAATATAACACAATATAGGCTTTCCATATCACAACACAATATTGACTTTCTTGACTGATTTCACATATCCGGATTTGATTTCAAATCCCAAATTATGCAGGATGTTAAAAGAAATGGAAAGTATGACCCATTCTATAAAGAGAAGACCACTGGAGACAAATAGATTAACGAAACAGAATAGAAAGCTGAGAACTAGACCTGAACAAATATAGTCAACTCATTGTTGACAGAAAAACAAAGACAGTTCAGTGGAGAAAGGATTATCTTTTCAACAAATGGCACTAGAGCAACTGTATATTCTCATGCAAATAAACAAATCTCTAGAAAGACTTGCACCTTTTACAAAAATTAACTCAGATCATAGTCATAAATGTAAAATATAAACAACAGAAATCCTAGAATATAGCATAGGAGAAGAATCTAGGTGACTTTGGCTGGTGACAACTTTTTAGATGAAATACCAAAGCAGCCCTGGCTGGTTTGCATCAGCCCATGGACTGAAGGGTCATGGATTCAATTCTGGTCAAGGGCACATTGGGTTACAGGTTTGATCCCTGGCCCAGGGCCATGTAGGAGGCAACCAATCGATGTGTCTCTCTCACATCAATGCTGCTCTTTCTCTCTCCCCCTCCATTTCCCTCTTTCACTTCCTTCTTTTTCTCTAAAAATAAATGAAAAAATATTCTCAGGTGAGGATTAACAAACAAAATACCAAAAGCATTATCCATGAGAACAAAATGGATAAGTTCTACTTCATTAAAACTAAACACTTTTGCTTTGAAGAAGACACTGTTAAGAGAAGGAAAAGGGAAGCCATAGACTGGGAGATAGTATATGAAAAACACATATCTGTTAAAAGACTAGTATCTAAAGTATACAAAGAACTATTAAAGCTTAACAACAAGGAAACAAACACTTAATTAAATAATGGATAGAATATCTGAACAGATACCTCTCCAAAGAAGATATACAGATGACAGAAAAGCACAAGAAAAGATACTCAAAGTTGAGAAGAGCACATGAGTAAGTGAAGACTAAGGTAGAGTTGTAGACATCCTGACTACACACTGAAGGAGTACAACACAAAGCCAAAGTGCAAAGACTTGGAATAGACTTACTTTGGGGGGGGGGGGGGGGCAGGGAGCTTCTTTTTTCTTTACCTTTTTTTCCTTTATTTCCTGTCTTTTTGCACACCATTTAGGAAATTGAACATTTCAACAATAATATGATACTACTACACACCTATCTGATTGACTAAAACCAAAATACAACACCAAATGCTGCTGTGATGTGGAGCAACAGGAACTTTTGTTTATTTCAGGTGAAATTCAAAATGATGTACACACTATGAAAGACATTTTGACAATTTCTTAAAAATTAAGCATAGTCTTACTATAAGATCCAGGGATCATTCTTCTTGTTATTTACCCAAAGGAGTGGAAAACTTATGTTCAAATAAAAACCTGTACATGAATGTTTATAGTAGCTCAATTCATAATTGTCATTACTTGGAAAAAACCAAGATGCTCTTCAATAGGTGAATGGGTAAGCAAACTGTGGTATATGCATACATTAGGATGTCATTCAGTGATTAAAAATATATGAACTATCAAACCACAACATGATATGGAGGAAACTTAACTGTATGTTGACAAATGAAAGTAGCCTATGTAAAAAAAACTAGATTTTGAATGATTCCAACTTCTTGACATTATAGATGAAGCAAAACTATGGAGGAAGTAAGATGACCAATGCTTGCAAGAAGTTTGTGGGAAGGGAGAAAGGGATAAATAGGTGGAGCACAGGAATTGCTAGGGCACAGTAACATCTCCACATGATACTGTAATGGCGGATACGTGTTATTTAACATTTGTTAAAACCCATTACGTGTACAACACAAAGGGTGACCCTAATGAAAACTGCGGACTTTAGTTAATGAAATGTATCAATATTGATTCATCAATCACAACAAATGTACCATACTAAGGCAAGATGTTAATAATAGGAGAAGCAGTGTGCATATGTGCAGTGGGGAGGTGAGGAGCACATGGGAATTGTCTGAACTTTAATTTTTTTTCTGTAAACCTAAAACTGCTATAAAATATTAAGCATATTAAAAAAAAAAAAAAGACAACTAGGACTAACATCAGCCAAAATGCAGAGTGGAGACTTCTGGAGGCGATTTCTCTCCAGAAACACCAACACAATTGGAAAAATCTATCATAACCAAGCATACTAGAATTTTGAAAGATGGTCAAAGGTTTATACTAACCAAGTGAAAGTTGGCCAGGAGAGAGACCACTGAAATAGAGCATATATCTCTATCTCTATCTATATTTATATCTATATTTTTGGCTCTATTTTTTTTTTAAATTTTTACTTACTGTTGCCCTACTCCAGCCCCTAGCACAGTGGTAGTTAGTATTGAAGAAGGCAGTTTTCATTCCCATTGTGGGTAACTGGTTCTGGAGGGAGCAAATGGTCTACTCCCCAAAGAACTGTGTTTATCTGTTTAGACCTTAAGGGAGTATGAGGCTTCCCTTTGTTTCACCCGACTCTGCTCTATCTGGACAGTGTCTACACATGAATAAAAAGCCAAACAAGCTGCTGCCACCTGGGGAAAAACCCAGGGAGTCAGCTCTTTTGGAGGGAATAGGGCCTTGGAAAAGCTACCATAATTGGAAGAATTAACATAATTAAAATGTCCATACTACCCAAAGCAATCTATAGATTCAATGCAATCCCCATCAAAATACCAACGACATATTTCATAGAACTAGAACAAATACTTCAAAAGTTCATATAGAACCAAAAAAGACCCCGAATAGCCACAGCAATCTTGAAAAAGAAGAACAAAGTTGGAGGGATCACAATACCAGATATCAGGTTATACTACAAAGCGACTGTAACCAAACCAGCCTGGTACTGGCACAAGAACAGGCATATAGACCAGTGGAACAGAACTGAAAACCCAGAAATGGACCCAAGGCAATACGCTCAATTAATATTTGACAAAGGTGGCAAGAGCATACAGTGGAGTAAAGACAGCCTCTTTAATAAATGGTGTTGGGAAAATTGGACAGCTACATGCAAAAAAATGAAACTAGACCATCAACTTACACCATACACAAAAATAAACTCAAAATGGATAAAAGACTTAAATGTGACCCGTGAATCCATAAAAATTCTAGAAGAAAATGTAGGCAACAAAATTTCGGACATCATACGGAGCAGAATTTTCACTGATACATCACCTAAGGCAACAGAAATAAAGGAGAAAATGAACACATGGGACTACATCAAACTAAAAAGCTTCTGCACAGCAAAAGAAACAATCATCAAAATGGAAAGGCAACCCACTGTATGGGAGAACATCATTGCCAATGATGTATCAGATAAGGGGTTAATTTCCAATATATACAGAGTGCTCATACAACTCCACAAAAGGAAGACAAAGAACCCAATTAAAAAATGGGCAGAGGAGCTGAATAGACACCTCTCCAAACAGGACATACAAATGGCCAAGAGACATATGAAGAAATGCTCAACATCACTAATCATCAGAGAGATGCAAATTAAAACAACAATGAGGTATCACCTCACACCTGTCAGAATGGCCGCCATCAACAAATCATCAAACAACAAGTGTTGGCGAGGGTGTGGAGAAAAGGGGACTCTAATACACTGCTGGTGGGAATGCAGACTGGTACAGCCGCTATGGAAAACAATATGGTGCTACCTCAAAAAATTAAAAATTGAACTTCCATTTGACCCAGTGATCCCACTGCTGGGAATATACCCTAAGAAGCCTGAAACACCAATCAGGAAGAATATATGTACCCCCATGTTCATAGCAGCACTATTTACAATAGCTAAGATCTGGAAACAGCCCAAGTGTCCACCAGTGACGAATGGATCAAAAAGCTGTGGTACATATACACAATGGAGTACTATGCAGCGGTAAGAAAGAAAGATCTCTTATCCTTTGAGACGACATGGAGGGACCTGGAAAGTATTATCCTAAGTGAAAGAAGCCAAGCAGAAAAAGACAAATACCACATGATCTCACTTATATACGGAATATAATGAACATAACAGTCTGAGGAATACAGTAGACCCAGACACATGGAAGTAGGACACAGACTGACATCCCTCAGAAGAGGGGATGGGGGGTGGGGGGGTGGGAAGAGATAAACCACAGAACTTATATGCATGTATGCATGACCAATGGACATGAACAACTAAGCCGGGGACAGGGTGGAGGGGGGGTGGGGTGGGGGGTGCCAATGGGGTAAAAAGGTAAAATGTCTGTAACAAAAAAATAAATAAATAAATAAATTCATAAAAAAGAAAAAAATAAATAAAAAAAAAGAAAAAAAAAAAGAAAAGCTATCATATATATAAGGAACCCAGAAAGACACGCATGAGACTCGGAAGAGACCTGAGAAGATCACAGGTTTTCACCTCTGGCTATTCCACAGGCTCAGAGTCAGTGAGACTGAAATAAGTGCAGTAAATGGTCCAACTAAACATTGAATTTGTCTCAAGACAAAGCCAAATTGCTAAAACCTGGAGTATACTACTTTTTTCTCTCTCTTTTTTTTTTTGCTTCTATAATATTCTTACCTTTTTTCTTTTCTTATTTTCTGTTCTTTTATTTCTATTTGCACATCAAACTATCCAAAATATCTAATTTTCAATGAACAATTGTGAACCATGCAAAGAAACAAGAAAGTATGACTTATTTACTGCAAAAAGGAAGTTCACAAAAATTATCCCTGAGGAAGCACAGACATTGGACTAACTACACAAAGATTTTAGAGCAACTGTTGTAAATACTCTCAAAGAGTTAAAGAAAACTGTGGACAAAGAACTAAGAAAACAAAGAGAGTAATTTCTTAATAAATAGAGAATATCTATAAAGATATAAAAAGTATAAAAAAGAACCAAATAGAAATTTTGGAGCTGAAAAGTACAATAACTGATAGGAAAAAACTCTTAGAGGGGTTTAAGAATAGATTTGAACAGAGAAAAAAAAATTAGTGAACTTGCCCTGGTCGGTTTGGCTCAGTGGTTAGAGTGTTGGCCTGTGGTCCCAAGAGACCTGGGTTCGGTTCCCGCTAAGGGCATGTACCTTGGTTGCAGTTTGTCCCCAGCCCTGGTGGGGTTGTGTGGGTGGCAGCCACTCGATGTGTCCCTTTCACGTCGATGTCCTTCCTCCCCTTCCACGCTATCTGAGCAAAAAAAAAAAAAAAAGGAAAAATATCTTCAGGTGAGGATAAAAAAAAAAAATAGTGAACTTAAATATATGTAAATTAAATTACCCATTTTTTGGAGTAAAAACAAAAATGAAGAAAAATAAACAGCACCTAAGAGACTGTGGGGCATCATCAGATTTATCAACACAGGCATGATGGGAATTCCAGAGGAGAAGAGAGAGAGAGAAAGGGACAGAAGGAATATCTGAACAAATAATGGTCTAAAATTCCCCAAATTGTATTTTAAAAATATGAATGTATACATCTAAGGAGCTCAATAAACTCTAAGTAGGTCAAGATAAGGAGATACACACTGAGACATATCATAATAGTCAATTTATTAGGAGAAACCATGGAGGCCAGAAGGCAATGGGATGACATTTAAATTGTTGAAAGATAAAAATTGTCAATCAAAAATGTAATAATGTCAAAAATATCTTTCAGGAAAGAAGGCGAAATTAAGACATTTTTAGATATATAAAAAATGGAGTTTATTAATAGTAGACCTTCTCTATAATAAGTCATAAAGGAAATCCTTCAGGTAAATAAATGAATACTAGGCAGTCACTTAAAGTCATATGACGAAATAAAGAACATTGGTAAAGGTAACTACACAGGAAATATAAAAGCCAGTGTTGTATTTTTAGTTTGCAACTCCTCCTTTTTCTCTATATTGTTTAAAAGATAAACACATAAGACAAAAATTATAAATCTATCTTCATGTGCATGTAATACATATTTATCTGTGACCATAACAATAGAAAGGATGAGGGACAAAGATATGTAGGAACAGAGGTTTTGTATATTATTGAAGCTAAATTGGTATTAATTCAAGATACTTGTACAAGTCTAAGATGTTAATTGCACGTCCTAGGACCTAGGGTGACCACCAAGAAAATATCTTTTAAAAAATACAGGCAAGAAAATGAGAAGGAAACTGCTACAAAAATTAATGAAATATGAAAAAGGGAAAAATATAAGAACTAAGAAAAAAGATATGACATATGGAAAGCAAACTATAAAATGACAGAAGTCCTTCCATGAATGCTTGGCATGTAAGTAAATTAAACTCTCCAATTAAAAGGCAGAGATTGGTAGAATTGATAAAAAACATGGTTCTATATGCAGCGGTTCTCCATCTGTGGGTTGCGACCTTTTTGGGGGTCAAACGACTTTTTCACAGGGGTCGCCTAGGATATAACAGTAGCAAAATTACAATTATGAAGTAACAACAAACATAATTTTGTGGTTGGGGGTCACCACAACATGAGGAACTGTATTAAAGGGTCACGGCATTAGGAAGGTTGAGAACCCCTGACTATAGGCTGTCCACCGAGGAATCATGTTAGATCCAAAGGAAAGAGAAATTAAAATTAAAAGTATGGAAAAATAGATTCTGTGCAAGGAGTCTATGCAATGGAACATTTTTCAGATATAGACAGGAATGAAGTACTAACACTTGCTACAACATGGATAAACCTTGAACACATCATGCTAAATGAAAGAAGCCAGACACGAAAGGCCACCTATTATATGATTCCATTTATATCACACATCCAGAATAAGCAAATCCATAGAAACAGAGAGTGGATTAGTGGCTGTCGCAGGCTGTGGAGAAATGGAAATGGGATGGCTGCTTCACTGGTGCAGGATTTGGGGCGATGAAAAATTCTGGTGCAGGATTTGGGGCGATGAAAAGCTTTGCAACACTGAGGATGTGCTGATACTGCCGAATTGAACACTAGGAAATGGTTACACTGGTTAATTGTGTATTTTACTGCAGTGGAAAGAAAAGTAAAAGAACATACAATGAATGGAGACTGACTCTAAGATATTGGAAGTAGTAGAGAAGAATTTTTAAGTAGTTCTTATAACTGTGTCCAATGTCTTAATAAAAACACACCAGTAATGAATGAAAAGGTAGTGGGAAAGCCACACGGCCAGCCAGAAAGCTAGCCCTGGAGACAATTCAATATCAAGAGGGTTAAGATAATGAGAAATTAAATAATGCTTAGTATGAGTCTAAGAGATACTGGGATGTCACAGAACTCTATGTGGGAAGATGAGGCTTCTGTGTTCTGCACTATGCACAAGAAAGCTTTGCAACTGACCCTGAGACTCTCTCACCCTAGTAAATTCAGTGCATTAACATCCTTTACTTCGGGCTGCTTAAGATTGAAAATGAGAGTGGGATAATGTCAAAGAGACTCTTCAGTATCCCCATCTGGGCTTTCAGGGTTGAGCCCTCAAAAACAAATGTGGTTTCCTGAGTTGACCTTCTATGTCATAAATCTTGCCTTCATTCCCAAACAGGGACCATGGCACTGATATGCTTGGCTTAAAGGAAAATTGAAGTTTGAGGCTAAAAAAATCCCTAAGTATCTCTGACTCCCTTCTTGCTCAGGCAACTACCAAGATTTTACCAGGTATCTGGTCATAAAAATCTGTCATTGGCTCAATCCTTCAGGGTTTTTTTAGGTTGAAGGCTTAGTTTTCATTCCTCCTCAGTAGGTTGCACACATGCTAATTTTGCTCTTTTATTTTCTGACCACGCGTCATATGTTACTTTCTGACTAGTGGCAGGAAATATTGAACAATAAAATGCAGAGCTGCAGTTATCAAAGCAAGTATAATACTTTAAAAAGATGTTCTATTAAATTTTGTAGTAGAATGAAATTAATTGCTCCCAGGCATGAAACCTCTAAAGGAGCAGAAAGGTTGTTAACTTTCTCTTTGGGCCAAAAGATAAGAAAATAGGACTCCATCATGCATTGTTCCTTACAAACTAGTAATTTGTTGATTGATTTTTTTTGTTCAAAAAGCTGAAAGACATCTCAATGGAAAACCCAACCTTTAAAAAATTATTATTCACCTCATAGATAATGAATGATGCCTGAAGTTAGATAATAACTAGGCTTTGTTATAGTTCATGTTCTTCGGCCAATGAATATCAGAGTTAAGACAAAGACTACATAGCAAGGCATATTTTCTAGAGGGTTAGGTTTGAGTTTGTGATCTACATTAATGCACAGCTGGCCGTTGATGTAAGATTGTTGAGCTCAAGTAGTGACATATAATTTCTCCTTTTAAACTTAAAATGGAAGTAATATAAAGAAATGTATTTTAAGGAGATATATCTTACAACCAGAATTTGAAGTTGGAAAAGTAGCAAACACATTTGTACTCCCCCAAACCCTATTCCCTGACTTGTTCCTCGAGCTCTGTGCCAGGAGCCCATAGGGTCCTGATAGTTGGTCTATAGCACACTACGGATTCTGTAAGAGAAAGCTCCCAGTTACTTAATGATGCCACTACTATCTTTATTCTCTCCCACTTCCCTTTCTGAAAATTAACAGCTTGCCACCATGTCTCATGGCAGGTATGGTAAATTGTATTGGTCACAGTTCATTGTGTGTGCTCCATTTTTGACTCATTTCCCAGTAGCCTTAGCATATCTCCCTGCCTTGCTGACATCCAGCTTGGCCATTTGACCTTCTTTGGTCAACGGAATCTACTGAGCAGGAGTTTTGAGTGGTTTGACTTTGCTCTCTATCACGAGACAAGCCTGTTGCAGAACACGGCTCTTCCCGCAGCCCGAGTCTCGTGTGAACAGGCATGTGGAGCTGAGGCTAGCAGAGCCGTAACCAATAGTAACAGGAGCAAGAAGTATGTTTGATTGTTGTAAATCACTGAGCTGTGGAGGTGTTTGTTACTTGGCAAGAGTTGATTAATACACCAAAAAATACCAACAAAACGTCTTCCCCTTGTCACATTCTCTCCTTAGTAGACACATTGTTCATCAAAAACAATATATGAGGGACAGACCTTCCCAGAAGAGGTGAGTTCCTCAACAGCATGGCTGGGAACCTTGCCATTTATTTTGGTATCCCCAGGACCTAACATTGGTTAAGACGCACACATGTTTGATGGATGGCAATCTGGAGTTGCACCTTCAGTCTCTGTGCCCCCAAAAGAATCTTTTTAATTTCTAGCTTGTTCTTTCCAACCTATCACCTGGAGGTCTCTTGAATTGTATTCTCCAAAATCTCAAATGAACTTTTACAAAGAGGTATGGGAAAGAAAATGCCATAGGGAAATAATAATAATAATATTAAAATAATAGGAACATATATAGACTTAGTCTTTACATTGTGCTAAATACTGGGCTAAGTAACTTCATCTATTTTGTTATTTAAATCCCACAAATTAACCAAGAAGTAAATTCAAGTGTTTCTTTTTTCTTCTTTTTTGAACAGAGGGGAAAGGAAGTTTCAAAGTCTGTAGCTAATAAGTAGTTAAATTTAGAATTTGAGCCCAGACTCTCTGATAACAGAAGTGAATTCTTACCTCATTACATCATGTTTACATATAGTATGTCAAATATAAATTGGATCTAAAGTCTGCATGATGTTTGGCATTGGCCTCAGAATAGTGTTTTACAAGTTGACCAGGGAACAAATTTCAATCATGTTGAACTTCCCTGGGTTGGCAGGGACTTGGATCAGTGAGACAGAATACATCAGAAATCTTTTGCTTTTCCCCTTCTCTTGGGTGTACCCTGACTAGCAGGTGATCTTTGAGAAAAGCTTTTATTTTTGACAATTTTTTTTTTTTTAATTCTGCAAAGTGCACAAGGATTAATGAGACAATTGCCTGCAAAGTGCTTTGAGTTCTGGGGAGCCAGGAGACAATTTAAGTGATTTAAGTGCAGGAAATTATTCCACTACATAAGTCAGCACTGAGTTTTAAAATAGAGATCCCCTTAAAGTGTAACACTAAGGTTGAGATGAAAATCAGCAGGAACCAAACAGTTCGGTAAAGGTTAACATCTGCCACAGACACTGAGGTGAGAGGCTGGCAACAGAGAAGAGAGAACCAACATCTGCTCCAGGAACAACCTCAGACCCTCAAGTCTAAACCATTTAGTTAAAAAAAAAAGAGACAGAGAAAATATGTCCAAAGTGCAAAACCAGTTGGGTTAAATGTCTTGTCCAAGGCCACACAATTATTTAGGATTAATGAGCAGAGACATATGAATGTAGGGAGGATACCAATGACATGCATCATCTGATCTGATCACCAAGGAGAAGTATGCAGGGAGGGCTGGGTTGCTGGGTAGATGGGCATAACACCTGCAAAAAAGCGAAACTTGAGCTAAGTCTAAAGGATTCGAATAAGTGAAGGAGTGTGGGGGATGTATTCCATGCCATTAAAACTACGTGATCTTGCCCGGCTGGTGTGGCTCAGTGGTTGAGCATCGACCCACGCACCAAGACGTAGCCAGTTCAATTCCCGGTCAGGGCATATGCCCAGGTTGTGGGCCTGATCCCCATTGGGGGACATGCAGGAGGTGGCCAACCAATGTTCTCTCTCATGAATGTTTTTAACTCTCTCCCCTTCTCCCTTCCTTTCTCTCTAAAATCAATAAAGGAAAAAAACAAGAACTATGTGATCTTGAGTTTAGAGACTGGACTATACGTGGTAAGAAAAATCGCAGCACCTAACACTATAATTTGATGTAGGCTCAATAGAAGATGCAGCACCTTTAATTAACATGTTTTCTCAGGCTCTTACTCCAATTCTCTCTTCCTTCTTTCTGCAAACACAAATGGTATTGTGTGTGTGTGTGTGTGTGTGTGTGGCATTGGACTGAGTCCTAGCTTCTTGTAAAAGGAGTGCAAATAAAAATTAATAAATTACTTCTTACACCAAAGAGATAAAAAATTATCTTTCTATCTATTTATCCATCAGCAGATACTGCCTTGTTACCAAGTAGAACATGAGACTGTGAGAGGGGGACGGATTATGCCGTGGGTGTCCAGGGAAGGCAGAGACTGACTCTGGCAGGAGAGATAAGAGTAGCAATCAGAACCAAGATGTGTATTGGGTTTACTACATGATAAGCTACATTTAAGGGCTTTATTTGCATTAATTTTTAATCCTCACGACTACCCCATTTGGTAGATTCCATGTCAACAGGAATCTGTCTCTCCACGTCTCTTGGCCCTTTGCTGTGCTGTGCTCTCTGCTGAGCCTCATGCAGCCCCAGGCAAAGGCAAATCAGTGCATGCTGATCTGTTTTCATTTTAAAAATGGATATAATTTTTCATAGATTTTGGTTTTGTATTATTTTCAATTTTTAAAAGAAAGAATTAAAATATCATTTACCTTGATTACTGAGATTTAAAAAACTTGTATACTTTGCCAAAGGATTCTCTCCATCTAGTTAATTAACACATTTATTACCTTTCTCTCTCTCTCTCTCTCTCTCTCTCTCTCTCTCTCTCTCTCTCTCTCTCTCTCTTTCTCTCTCGGTAAGTGCAAGGTCAGAACAGAATAAAAACTACTGAAGTTTACGAGATTTCCTCCCCAGAAAAGGCAGGGATGTGCGTGGCTTTCTTCTCTTTATCTCTGGACTGTGCCTCCTGGACCAGGACTGGGATGAGACCCCAGGCCTAGAGGCCATGCAGATCTACCCTGTGTAAGCAAACCCCCTGCTAGTTGGGGCTGACACCGTTTGGACTCAGCCCGTCCGCTTCGCAGATGTCCTGAATAAAATGCTGTTCCTGCTTCACTTCAGCCTCATGCATCCCTTCCTTGACCATCTAACAGTAAGGAACAAGTAAGTTCTAGCTCTGTCAGCATTTTTTTTAATTTCTTGATTTTTGAGAAGAAGAGAGACAGAGAGATCGGGAGAGAGATCGATTTGTTGTTCCACTTATTTATGCATTTATTAGTTGCTTCTTGTATGTGCCCTGACCAGAGATTGAACCCACAACCTTGGTGCATTGAGATGATGCTCTAACCACCTGAGCTACCCGGCCAGGGTTTGGCAAATTTTAATTCTATACAACAGAGTGATCAACTATAATCACCATGTTTTGCATTTGAACTTCAGCCCTTATTCATCTCAAAGCTGAAAGATTATTACCCACCTCTTCCTATTTCCCCCACTCTGTAGCCCCTGGCAACCACTTTCCTATTCTTTGTTTCTGAGTTTGACTTTTAAAAAAATTCCACATATAAATGATAGTATATGGTATTTGTCTTTCTCTGTCTTATCTCAGTTAGCATAATGCCTTCAAGGTCCGTCCATGTTGACTCAAGCAGCAGGACTACCTTCTTTGTCCTGGCTGAACACTATTCTGCCTTTTGCACCCTCATGCTGGTCAGGCATTGGCGAAGCCTGGTGGTGGACGGAGGCAGCTCTGTTTGGCTGAGGGCACTGTTTTTTTAGAGAATATGCAGCTATGACCTGTCATCAGCCAACACACAGCAGCTAGGGATGGCTGTGTCGCTGGTGAAAGGGTCCGGCCGGCGCCCCAGCCGTGTCCAGTGCAAGGGACAGTAACGAAAGGCAAATCGGTGCTGCTCAGGCATTCAACAGATGTCCTCTTTGCTCCCTAGCACAGGGAGTGGAACTGATGGTCCCTTAACGACGTCTGTTTCAATGAAGAAAAGAGTGCGCACACCCTTTCCTGTGCTGTGATCTGGAAAACGGACGCAGAAGCAGCCCCGCCGCTGCCTGGCTGCTGCAGAGTTTGCAGCGGAGAGTCAGCCCACAGTGCGGCTCCCCAGCTCACCTGCCTGCTTTCCACAACCCGCGCATCGCAGAATGACGGGGACTCCTGCGCGGGCCGGGAGGGGCTGGACATGAGGGCGTTACAATGAGCAGAACGGACTTCTTCCTTGACAGTCCCACTAGGGGTGGTGTCTTGGCATGTGGCGGTGTCCCGGGGAGACGGCGCTGGCGGAGTGACCTGCAGTCAAGCGAGGAGAGAGGAGAAGCCCTCTGTCAGCTGCTGGCCGAGCCAGGGAGCCTGAGTAAATGCTCCTCTGTCAGGAGCTGGAGCCCTGTCACCCTTTCATTAGCAGTAATTGAATGCCTACAGAGGCAGTAATTACAAATACCAGCCAGGCCTCACAGGCGCATCTGTCTTTGTTTATCATCACAGTGAGGGTATTGATCACTACCAGGGCCCTCCTGTTCCTAGGGCAGGGACAGAGAAATCGGTCTAATGAGGCCTGGCATGCATTGTGTAATCCACGCCTGCAGGGAAAAGGCAGAGCAGAAGGGCTGGGAAATGGTGAGCACTGGATTTCCTGCCGTGTCGGGGCTGCTACTGCTCTCCAGTGCTTCCTTCAGGGGCTGAGGCCCAGTCTCCATCCCTCTGGCACCCTTGCCTTGGCTGGAGCCAGCACGGCCCTGCAGATGCAAAGCACAGTCAGCAGCTTCCCTCCTAAATCACCTTTCTGCAGGCGCCACCCAAAGAAAGGAAGGAGGGCGAGACCGGAGGGAGGGAGGGCAACCAACCCATTACTCTGAAAGCTGGAAAATAAAGGGAAGGAGCCAAGCATTTCACTTGCTGTTGCTGTATGGACACTGTCAGGGTAGCCGAAGAGTTGGTAAGAAGTTTCTTTCCATAGAAGCATCCAACTAATCAGTGAAGAAGTGGTAGAGTGAGAGCAATGGTTATCAGACACCGCGGGCATCAGAACTGCCTAGAGGGCTTATTTAAACAGAGATGCAGGGCTCCACCTGCTGTTTCTGACTGAGGTCTGGGGTGGGGCCAGAGAATCGGCATTTCTAACCAGTTCCCAGGTGCTGCTGCTGCTGCTGATCCTGGGACCACACAATGGGGACCAATGAATTAGAGCAGTGGTTCTCAACCTTCCTAATGCCGTGACCCTTTAATACAGTTCCTCATGTTGTGGTGACCCCAACCATGAAAGTATTTTTGTTGCTACTTCATAACTGTAATTTTGCTACTGTTATGTTTTAGGCGACTCCTGTGAAAAGGTTATTTGACCCCCAAAGGGGTCACAACCCACAGGTTGAGAACCACTGGATTAGAGCATCCCTGTTTTGCAAACCTTCGTGAAATCACAGACGTAAGCAGTGATCATCAGTGACTGTTCATGTCACAAATCATGAGACAACTGAATAGTGTATGCCTCCTGGTAGAAGTACACAAAACCACCTGTGAGAAATGTCAAATTATTGATCCCCAATCAGTCAAGCCAGACTAGCTACCAGTTTACAGAGGATACAGGGGACAGAGAAGAACATTAAAGTTGCCACAAGGAAGCAAATAGCAACATCTAGACGGCGGGAGACTTCAGGTCAGTTATTGCCTGGAAGAGGAGAGAGGAACAGGACATACGGATTCTAGGAGTCTTAAGAGACACATGAGCTCAGTGATTCAACCCATTCAGATGCTGATCTGATCCAGTGAACCGGGAAAAAGAAAACTGAGAGACAAACTGGGTATCTTGAAAGCGGGCCAGATATCTGAAGACATCGGGGGATTATTATCCCCCTCACTCTCACAGGCCTGGATTCTTTCTCCACCTTTAACTCTCAGCTTCAATATCATCCTTTCAAAAAGTTTTCAGTGACCGTCCTCTCGAGAGGGTTCCCCCTTCTCTGTCTTAGCATCCTGTTTGTTTGCTGCATAGAGCAACTGCTCATTGTAATTGTGTTATTTGTTTGATTCTGTTTTTGGTCTCTTTCTCCTTCTAGACTGTACATTCCACAAGGACATGACTCTCTTGGTACTATCCCAGTACTCGTTGCTAGGAACACAATCAATCCACAGAATTTATTTCCTGAGTGAAGGATGAGTGAATCTTAGGGCGTTTTACTGTTTTCAAATTATTTTCTCATACCTGCTTTTAATTGTGCTTGTTATGACTTTATCAGTATCCTTTAAGGTAGGTGATCATGTTTTGCCATTTTTGAGGGTGACGTGAAAGAAACAGAGATTGTGCTGAACCAGCACAGGCAGGACGAAAGACGGCCTCTCTGACTCCAGGCCGGATGATCTTTCTGTTTCAAGTGTTTGTTCAGAAGTATCTGAACATCTTGAAATAGTCATTTTAACTTAAGTCAGTTAAACTTATGGTTGATGATCTTGGTGGGAGAGAGGGGCTTCTGTTTAATATGTTCTTTGTCTCTGTGAGTGGAGTAGTATTGTGTATGGCAAATGAGCATCCTGGAAGTGGTTTTGTTTGCCCTCCCAGCTTAAAGACTATCATTTCAGTTTTTTGACTATTCTGGAGTAGAGTCAGCCGCTCATTTCCATCAGCAGGCTAACATATCTAGGATTTCCCATGTCTGTCTATCTATCTATCTATCTATCTATCTATCTATCTATCTATCTATCTATCTATCTATCATCTATCTATCTCTATCATCTATCATTATCTATCGTCTGGCTATCTATCTATCTATCTATCTATCTATCTATCTATCTATCTATCTCTCCATCCATCCATCCACCCACCCACCTACCTACTTACCTGCCTACCTCCCTCAATCTCAACCTCTTTCATTCCTATCTCTTTCTCTAACAATCTCTATTTATATATAATCTGTCTCTTTTCTTTATCTTTCTCTCTCTACATAGCTCTCTCTATCTCTATCTCTACCTCTATCTCTATCTCTATTATCTATTAATTTCTTTATCTCTCTCTTTATTTCTCTATCTCTATCTATCTATCTCTCTACTCTTAATCTTATGCCTCTTTCCTGCTTTGACCATGTTGTTTTCATAGAAAAACCTACTGAAAGAATTGCTCATAAGTGTTGCTTTCCATTTCTCACTGTCTATTCTTTCTTCTGCCCACACTAATTGGTGCCTCTACCTTTCTTTCTCTTCAAACTGTCTTTGACAAAGTGACCGACAATTTCCATATTCCCAGGTCCAATGGTCTGGACTTATGTTACTTCACCTCAGAAACATTGGAAGCTGACAATTTCTTCCTCATATTATTCTCTGGTGTGTTGGTCAGGATTGATTAACTGCCAGAAGAAAGAATCACAGAATCTCTGGGACTTAACACAGTCACATTGTATCTCTTGCTCATTACATTGTCCATGGCTATAACAAGGATAAAAGAACAGGGAGGACCTGTGGGAGATTTTCATGGGCCGGGCTTAGAGTAATATCTGTCACTTCCACCCACATACTATTTGCCATTCTTTTGGTCTTTCCTGGTTGCAAGGAATGCTGAGAAATGAGGTCTGTAGTTGAGCACCTCAACTACAGAAATAGCTCTCCATTATGAAAAGCAAGTATGAGCCTCTGGTGGGCAACTTACTTGTCTTGGCCATGAGTAGAAAAGCAGGTAGGTGCCAGGTCCTATGGGTACCCAAATCTGCAGAGCAGTGTTTAGCATATGCTCTTCTCCAATTCCATCTCTGCTTTGGGCAATGGAGGTCACTTTTCCAGCCTTCAACTGTCAACAATCTTTAGGAATTGACTCAGCTAGAGAGAGCTGCTTCACCCCAGGTCACATCCCCTACCCATGGCAGCCCAAACATAATGATTGGTCTGAAGGTTTAACCCTGAAGAGCCATCCTGGCTTTAGAGCTCTCTGCAGATTGGCTGAGGTCATGGTTGAGATGTGGTCTCAGGTGCATTGCAGCCCACTGTTCCCTTTGCCCAGTTCAGCTGTCTGCCTGTCCCTTCCTTGGAGTTCTCAAGAGTACTCCTCAACAGTCTTCCTGCATACCAATGTGTATCTCAGGGTCTGCTTCCTGGGGAACCCATCCTGAAATGATAAGCTATCCAGTGACCCTTTGATCGAGGTGGTCACAACCTAGCTATAGATATGCAAGCAACTAACTGATATCCCTCTGAGGAGAGCCAGAGCCTCCTTGAGAACAAGGAAGAAGAAGCAATTTATGACTTTTCTCCTAGCCTCCTTGCCATTGGATAAAAAAGACTGAACTCTGCCCTAAACGGGATCAAAGATGTGGGATCATTGTCACTTTGTAGAGCCAGGTGTGAAAGGGTGTTCAAGGGCCATTTATTCTTTTTCTCATCACACTCATACAGATTCATTGCCAATGGTGGATGGACTTTCAAAAATCCCCAGGTAGACCTTGTATATTCATCCATGGATCTAAAAGGCTGACTCCCAAGTAAAGGGCTTTGGGCGATTGATAACCCAGTTGTTCCCAGATTTGCTGAAACAAGTTTTACATTTATAATGTAAAAAAACAAAGGGCCCAAAGAAAGGAGAGAGTTCAGCTAAAGAGAGTAGATTACATCATTAAACCTTTAATTAACCTGACAGCTTTGACTTAAGAGAATCAATGGAGCTCTTTCTCATTTGTAGTAAAGAATAAATTTAATATTTTATGTACAAATGGTTTATCCATTTTTTTTTTTTTTTCTATTTTAGCACTCCGTTTCTTTGGTGTGTACCTACTGGGCTCATTTTCTTCTCAAAGGTTAAAATTGAAAACTTTGTTTTTGCTAGAAAGGTAACTATTTTTAGCACAAGATTAAAAAAGACCTTAAAACTTAAAACAATGACAACAACAAAAACCAACTTCACAGGAAAATACCTAGTGTTTTGATTAAAAGCCTTGTGTGTATGTAGTGTAAGGAGGCATGAAAATCATTTTTTCATGGATATAATTGGTTCAAATGGGTTCCTTTGGGAAACTGTTGAATTTTTCTGTTGAAAAGTTTACAATATCCCATTATCCATGGGGAAAACATTCTCAGATCCCCAGTGGATGTCTGAAACTAGCACCAAACGCTCTATATATTATGTTTTCTCATACATACATACCTATGATGATGTATAATTTATAAATTAGGTGATTTCATAGATAGAAGATTTGTTCTTACTGTAGATCTCAGCAACCTCAGTATATATTTTATATATGTCCTTATTCAGTCAAGGACTTTCACCCTTTCACTTACAGGAAGCATCGTGTAGCTTCTCTTTGGCATATCCAAATTACCAGCATCTTCAGCCCCAGTCCTAGAATTAGCCATTTCGCCAATGAGCCATGGTTCTTTTCTTTGAGGACTGGTATGAGACACCATGTTCTGGATGCTAGGAGTGCTCCTTCCTACTGGGTGCTGTTGCATCCAGGCCCTCTCAGCTGACAGAGCAGAGGCCTGTATGTGCACATGCTCATCTGTTTACACACACACATCTGTAACTATTTTGGTAGGCAACTGCAATGTCTATATTAAGCTATATACGAGTTCTTGCTGATTTCTCCTCCTCTAATTCATCACCACAAAGATCAATCATTCTAGCCTTCTCTTCACATTTATCTGCCATCCCCCTTTCCAATACTGAGAAACCTGCCCCCACCATCTGCCACTCTTGTACTTAATTGTTTGGTTCCAGTATACATGGATGACAGCATCAGAATTACTAACCTGTACATCTGGGGAAGAACTTGATCAGTGGGGGTGCAGGGCTATATACATTTTATTTTGTCTTTAATATTACAGAGGGCACACATTTTCAGAATTACTTAGATTGGCATTTTCTCCCCTACCCCTAGGTTATTTCACACATTTGTAATGCAGTTAGATTGTTTTTCACATTCTGCGTTCCATTCTGGAATCTCCAACCTCTTAAATAATTAAGAAATAAATTTGTGTACAGTGCTCCCTTTGACAGCACATAGGCTTAAAAAATTGTGTACATTAAGGTTCACTGCTTGTGCTCCACTGTCCTATAGTTTTGACAAATGCATAGTCATGGGCCAATCATTACAGCATCGTACAGAATACTTCCACCATCCTGAAAAATCCCTGGTGTGTCACCTGTTCAAGCCTCCTTCCCAATCCTGGACTCCTGGCAGTGTTTTTTTTTGTTTTGTTTTTTTGTTTTTTTAATCATTGCTATGGTTTTGATTTTTCCAAAATACCACATAATTGTAATCACACGGTGTGGAGCATTTTTATAGTAGCTTCTTTCACTTAGTAACATGCGTTAAGATTCATCTATGTCTTTCTGTGGCTTGACAGCTCATTTATTTTTATTGTCGAATAACATTCTGTTATATGGATATACCACAGTTTGTTTACCCGTTGAACTATTGAAAGACATCTTGGTTGCTGTTGTTAGCAATTATGAATAATGATACTGTGAAGATTCACAGACAGGTTTTTGTGTAGATGAGTCTTCAGATTCATTGGGTAAATGCCTATGAGTGCAGTTGCTGGACTGTATGGTAAGACTGTGTTTAGCTTTCTGAGACTGTTTTCCAAAGCAGCTGTACCATTTTGTATTCCCATCAGCAGTGCACATGAACAAGAGTTCCTGTTGCTGTTACATCCTCGCCAACAATCAAGATGGTCAGTTTTTTAAAATGAGTTATTCTAATAACGGTAACTCATGGTTGTTCAATTCACATTTCCCTCATGACAAATGATATTGAACACATTTTCAAATGTTCGCTTGCCATTGGACACCTTCCTTGGTAAGGTGTGTATTAAGACATTTTGACTACCCGTTCAGCTTTTCAGACACTGATCCCTTATTAGTGTGGTCCTTGTTTAATTGTATTCAGCACATTTTTGGAGGTGTTCAAGATTGTCATGCACTTAATTGGAATGAGTGGGTAGAAAGAATGTGTTTGTAACCTGACGATCTGAAACACAGGTGCTAACATTTAGTTTTTGAACCCAAAAAGAATATGGATTTAAGTTAGGTAAGGCTTAGAAAGATCTTTTGGTGATCCCAACACCTTCTTTCCCCAGTCTCTTTCATTTTTGTATCCCATGACAATGTGTCTCTTTTTGTCAGTTAGGGATTATTTGGCCATATATTCTGATGGTCAAGAGAACAGTTCTGGGAACATATAATCCTGATTCAAGACTTAAGCAGTCCTAGGATTTGAACCATCTCCCACGCGAAGATGCGAAGCATTGAGAGAATTATTTCAAACGACCCAAGTATTATCCTTCCTTTTGTAGTTGTAGAGATTCTATTGTTTGGCACATTCTTGCTTAGTTCTAGTTTGATGGAGTGACTTGCTTAAAACCTGGCAGGACTGTTCAAGCTCCCTGGCACTGAGGAGGCTGTGGTTCTTCATCTAGAATGTGGGCTGGTGGCTAAGGATGTACTTGGCAGGCTGCTTCACTGAGACTTGTAAACAATAATTATATGGACGTGTGCATCCTAATTCTGCTGTTTCATTTCCTTCTTTCAAAATATGTAAAGGAGTTTTAGTTCTGGATAATAAACAGCAAGAATCCTACATTTACACCAAATGAGCTCAATGAGGATATACAATTTTTTGCAATTACAATTTTACTGTTTTGCCTATATTCACAATAGAAGAAGGAAACAAGGAATCACAGCTTTCTTGGTATGCCGAGTTGGGAGCTCATAGAAAGCTTTGTGAGACCTCTGGTTGTCAGATTATTTGGAACCCAGTCAATTCCAGCTCTGCCTGCGACTGGTCCTATAATCTTAATTAGTCTCTGTTCAATATAAGTAAGTAGAGCTCCCGGTCAGTGTCGCTCAGTTGGTTAAACATTGTCCCATACACTGACAGGTCACTGGTTTGATTCTCAGTTGCCAGTTTTATTTACTGTCAAGGCACATACCCTGATTTCAGGCTCAATCCCCAGTGAGGGTAGTGCAGGGGGCAGCCAATCCATGTTTCTCTTGCATCAATGTTTCTCTCTCTCTCTCCCTCTCCCTTCCTTTTTCTCTAAAATCAATAAAAACATATTTAAACAAAATAGTAAGTGGAGGTAGGTTATAGCAGATTTACCTTTGGGTGCCATATGTGGTAACAGTACACCCAAAGACAGGTTGCAGTCTTTGTGCAAAGGGAAGAGCAGAGGAGTTGGTGGTGGGCCATGCTTTAAGTGCCTTATGAGACATGCATTGACTTTAGTGGCCAGCAGGGGACATCCAAGAGCACATCTACAAGTAGCTGAATCCATAGGTCAGAGTTGTTTGTCTATCAAAGTTGTTCTGTAAATTGAAACTTTCTTTCCTGTTGTCAAAATTTTAAAGATGTGTTCCCTAAGAAAAATAGTGACTCCTAGGGTAATGCAAATGATGATCAAGGATAGAAACAGTTTTAGCAGCAGTATTTAAAGGGAACATACTGAATAATATATATTTGATATGTTTGTACCTTGCATTAAATTGGATTTGTGGTAAGGCAGCAATTTTGTACGTTAATGGAAAGAAATACATTTATTTTGGTTATAAATATTTTAATGTTTGCCTTGTTTCTATGCAAATATGGAATTGTTACCTCTTAATAATATATGGTCATTATCCCACATTTATGTTCCCCATCTCTCCATGGGCTTTGGTGCCCATGATGGACAAAGAAGAAATAGTGCATATAATCACAGAGTGACAAGGCTGAAACATTAGAGATGATCAAGTTTAGTTTTCTTATTGTACTGATGAGAAAACCGAAGTGAGGCCAATGAAATTATTTGCACAAAATTATACAAATAAGTAGATTGAGTCAAACTTACTGCATTTGGTTATTCCTGAGGTCAATAGTGAGGAGTACTGGCCTTCTCAGAGTCAAACTAATAAAATAGATGTGCAGTGGATGGAATTATCCATCGGAGGGAGCAAAGCAAAAGATGATACACAAGTGGCTGGGAAGTGAGCAAACATCCCATCAGGTTGGCCCGCATTTCTCAGGAAGCAGGATAAAGCAATGACTGTGATATAATGGGTGGAAATATACTCAATTATATATGGGTGGAAAAGTGTTATCAGAAGAAGGAAATGGCCATAATAGAGCTTGGACAGAAAGCTATGAGCTAGATGTGTATCCAGTACCGTCCTGTATCAAAGATGAACTCTTACTGCAGTTCAGAGCTATCTATGGATTTTTACTATGGCTTTAATGAAGTTACACTTAAGAAATTTTTACTCATGTTATTGAATCAATAGCCCCTAACACCTTCATCTGTGGTTCTAGTGCTGAGGGATCTGTACCAATTACATCTCTTCTAGACTATTGGACTTCCTATTTTCCATTTATGATGTTACCAAAAGCAAATAGAGCAAAATGAAATGCGGAAACAAGGAGATATTAATGATTGAATCATAGGGACCCTTACCTTTGTGGGAATACTCTATCAGTCAGCAGAAATGGGACCAAGCTTTGGGGGCTTCAGAGGCGAGTCCAGCCTAATATTGGCTTTACTTGATATGATATGTAGTTGTCAGTTGGTTCATTTTATGACCTTCAGAATGCTGGAAACTAGAAGCTAGTGCTCTGATGATGAGGTGGCATGAGGGCTTCTCATCTCTGACCCTGTTGAGGTCAACAGATGCTTTTTTTAGTCCAGAGTTACAGTTTCCATGGATGTTCTTTAAAATGGCCAGGTACTTAGACACTGGCCAGTCCATGCATGTAAATACAAGTATCCCTCCAGTTGCTCCTGAATGAGTGAGTGGGATGGTGATGTAATCAGCTACTATGAGTCCTCACGTGGGAGAAGAATCCAGGCATTTGGAGCATTAGTTAACATTACAAGTGCTGTAAGAGGCGAGACATGAAGATGGATTAAGGAAACAATTGTGTGTGTTTTGAAGGGAAACAACACATTTCTACTTACTGTTTTTATTGAGTTTCCATGATCTCCTTGGACTGGGACTAGGGTAATTTTTGTGATTGCTTGGACAGGTTGGGCATGCCATCCAGGCACTTAGAATCACAATTGCCACGTTCTGTGGGCACTTAACACTGGGGTACAACTTTCAGTCTGTGCCTTAGTAACCTTTGATGTCTCAGGCTTCTGAATTGAGGAGAGGGACCTAGATGGGAGGCTAGTGTTTCCAGTGATTAGACCAGGGTAAACCACTGGAAACTAGCAAACTGGCTTGTGGTCCATGTGCTTCAGTCCCTTTACGTGTGATTGGCATGAGTCAGCTTGCCCATGGCCCGCAGCTCCGGGTCTTTGGCCAGGCTGAGGCTCAAGCCCATCCACTCAGGGAAGCTCCTTGGTAGAGAGCTCTCTACCCCTCTTCAGAAAATCTCTCCACTCCCCTCATTGACTTTTCATCCCATCACCTAGTTCCCTTGACTTCTCAGTCCAGCTGACAACCCACTATTCAGGCAACTTTATTTCAGTCTGACTCCGAACGCTAACCAATCTAGTTGCGAATCTACTCTGTCTAACCAATCTAGTTGCGAATCTACTCTATCTACCTTACCAGGCATTCTTTCTAGACCCAGTATGGGTATGTCCATGTTACACTTGTAGTTTGATACTTTGTATCTAGGTGAGCTCTAGTAATTTTTTTTCTTTTTTGTTAATCCTCACCTGAGGGTATTTTTCCATTGATTTTTAGATGGAATGAAAGGAAAGGAAGAAGGAAGAGAGAGAGAGAGAGAGAGAGAGAGAGAGAGAGAGAGAGAAACATTGATGTAAGAGAGACACATCAATTGGTTGTCTCCTGCATGACCCTGACCAGGGCTGGGGATCGAACCTGCAACACAGGTACATGCCCTTGATCAGGATTCAAACCCAAGACCCTTTGGTCTACTGGCTGATGCTCTAACTGCTGAGCCAAACCTGCCAGGGCAAGCTCTAATAATTTTTAATAGAATAGAATAAAATCAAGCAAAGAAAAAAATCAAATAGAAAACGTAGACTAGATAGCTGGTGGCTGTATTGCTACCACATAAATCAAAGCTTTAAAGTCTTGAGGTAAAAAAGAAAAAAGAGGAGGATAAAAAACAAGAAGGAGAAGGAGAAATTCTGTGCAAGAGAAAACTAGCAATACAATTTAGAAATAGGCCCACATGCTGTCTTGGGTTTCCACTTAGAAGAGAAATAAAAAAATATTTGCATAACATAATATGAAACCACAGTTCATTTATTGCCAAACACCTACAACTCAACCTTTTTAAAGAGATACGTTCTTTCGTGGTGTTTGCTTTGCTTATCACAGAAACATAAAAGAAAAACAGCAATAATATGCAATTTTGTTTGAAGTAGGACATGGTAATTATGACAAGATGATTGGGCCAACATTAGTAGTCAGAATCACTTGTACTTTTCAGTTTAGCTGATAATCATCCAGTCTGACCCAGCCCAGCCCTAGAGAGGTTTTTCATTGCACATCCATTCTGATTGGTTGCGATGTCTGTCTGATTGGGCAATGTCAGCGCTGTCTTGTCTATTACTTTTTTTCAATCTCATCTCTAGTTTTGAGTAAAATCTTTCTTTCATCTGCATCTTTCTCTTAGAGAAGGCAGCTAACATTCATTGATGACCTGCACGCCTTCATTTCATCCGCTGAAGTGGGGGAGGTTTATTAGCCTCAGTGTGCCCATGAGCAGTTGAGGGTTCTTTCAATTCAAATATTGTCCAGAGGCCAAGTCGAGAGCTCAATCCAGGCCCGGTCAGTTCTTTTTATTCTCCTTAAATATTGCCTCCTCCCTTATTTATTTTCTATCTTTATGAGGGTCCAGAGTTTTGATCTCTTATATAAGAATGTGCCTCATCTTAAACCTTTAATTCCTGCTGCCCCAAACAAGGCATAAGCCAAAAAGACATTAAGCAAAATCATAGTTTGAAGCTTTATGGGTAAAACTATATTTTAGTTTTTTTGTGTGTGCGGGGGGTGGTGATGGTTGATTCTAAACATTACTATCTCTTTAGTCATAAGAGAAAAACCGGAAGCCCTGGCCGGGTAGCTCAGTTGGTTAGAGCATCATCCCAATACAACCAGGGTAGGTATGTGATCCCCAGTCAGGGCACATACAAGAATCAACCAATAAGTGGAGCAACAAATTGATGTTTCTCTCTTTCTCTCTCTCCCTCCCTCTCTTTTCCTCCCCTCCCCTCTCCCTGTTTCTAAAACAAAACAAAACAAAACAAAACAAAACAGAAAACAAACAAACAGAAAAAAAACCTCCAAAACTAAAACCAAATAATATGACTACTGCTTTCTTCATTTTCTTTCTCTCTCAGTCTTTCCTCATTTGCATAATTATTTCATGCCTTATTCCTGAAATCATGAGTTAATTTTATGGCAGAAACTGTAATACTGTACTTAATCTTTTACATTATTTATATTTTGAACATATGACAGTCTACCATCAAGTACTATTATGAGACCATGCATGGTACAGGGATCTTAAAACACTGTCCTTCCAGTTGCTCCCTCCCATCTCCGTGCTGTCATCAAACACTTTTACTGTTACGTCTAACACTGCAAAAACAATGTTGTGATATTTGCTGTAGGTGGTGAATTTTCCTTTAGAGCAATTTAAAGTAAGGAAAAATTATGTTTACTTTTATTCGGATCATTTGCAGATTTCTTTATGTAAATGCAAGTTCCTACTTGGGATCATGTTACTTCTGCCCAATAAACGTCCTCTGCAATTTCTTAAGGCACATGTTTGCCGGCAATAAAAATGTCTCCTCATTTGTTAGCCCGAGAAGGTCTTTATTTTGAAATAAACTTTTAATTTTATGACAATATTAGATAAACAGCCAAAATGCAAAGATAGTACAGAGCCCTGGCCAGTGTGGCTCAGCTGGTTGAGCATCGTCTCATACACCAAAAGGTTGCTGCTTTGCTTCCTGGTCAGGGCACATGCCTGGGTTTTTGGCTCAATCCCCAGTAGGGAGCGTGCAGGAGGCAGCCAATTGATGTTTCTCTCTCACCTTGATCTTTCTCTCTCTCGTTACTTCTCCCTTCCTCTGTCTCTAAAATCAATAAAAACATATTTAGGAAAAAGTAAGATAGTACAGAAAGTTCCCATATACTACACCTTTAATTTCCCTTGTTATTAACATCTTACATTAGTATGGTACATTTTGGTACAATATTGATACAATATTGATGCATTATGTACATACCAAATTGCATGTAAAATACAAAAGTACAAAATTGGACTATAATGATTATATCTGTATGGTACATTTATTAAAATTAATAGAGCAGTTATAATTACATTATTATTATTATAGACTAATTTCCTTAGCTTTTAACTAATGTCTTTTTTATGTTCTAGGATCCTATCCAGAATACCTCATTATCTTTGGTTGACATGTCTCTTTAGGTTCCTCTTGGTGTGACCCTTTCCCAAACTTTTTCTAATTTTTATGACCTTGACAGTTTTGAGAAGTATTGGTCTGTTATTTTGTAGAACGTCCCACAATTGAGATTCTCTGATTTTTTTTTTTTTTTTTTTTTTTTTACAGTTAGACTGGGGTTGTGGATTCTTTGGAGGAACAGCAGGGAGGAAGTCTCATCATATCACACAAAGAAAGAGGACATGCTATCAATACCACTTACCGCTGTTGATATTGACCTTGGTCAACACGATGGCCATATGCTATGGCCGAGGCCGTGTTTGTCAGGTTTCAACACTAAAAGTTGCTCTTGTTTTCCCCATTTTCATAACATACTCTTTTTAAGGAAGTCACCATGTACAGCCCACCCTTAAGGCGTGGGGAGTTCTGCCCACCTCCTAAGGGTAGAGTACCTACATACATTATTTAGAGTTCTGCTTGGATAGCTGTGTCTTCTCCCCATGTGTTAGTTATTAGTGTATTCAACCATTGATTTCTATCAGAATGGACCCATATATGTGTTTTATATGTCCACCCTCCGCTTTCATCTGTTTCTGCTTGCTTGTGGCACAGATGGCATCTCCAGACCCTTGCCCTTCCTCTGGCATACGATCGCTGCTGTCTCCCTCAGTTTTAGCCTCAGGGAGGGGTAAGGCGTGTTTTCTGTGGTCTTGGTCCAGCCTCAGGGTCGCACAGGCCCTGATGCTCCTGGGCGTCAGGACAATACTTTCTTCATCTTCTTTCCTTCTTCCTCCGAAGAACTGAACTCTTCCCTGTATTGTGGTTGGTCTTAGCTGGGAGTTTACTGCCTCATCTCCAGTCATGGCAGTCCTCTGCTGGGTAGGGGACTTCTGGCCCAGGGCCATTTTCAGTCCTTCCCTAGGGGTAGATGTCTCATCTACCCAGCACTCGTTTGCGATGGTTCTTTGCCTGCTAGTCATGGGGTTTGTTATCCCTCTCTCAGCAGCTTCAGGCTTTTGCTTTGTAGGAGAGAGAGGTCTGGGGAAGTGGAAAGGGTTTTGTTTCTCCCAGGAGCCCCTGATCATCCCCTGTACTAAGGGGGAGTTACTCTGTCACCCCTTTCTATCCCCAATATTTCCTGTGAGTTCCCAGTAGAGGGCTGTGGGAAACAGCCCGTGAGTGGGGGTGGGTTCCATTTGTGTCTGGGGTCCCCAGGTGTCACAGATGGACACTCAGTCTACAATTAGCCTTTCATGAACGAATTAACATTTTAGCTTATTTATTTTTACCCACTTGTACGGCGGCTGCCTCTTCATCCCATGCTTTGCTGCAGGTGAGATAGTTTTTTGTTGCACTTCTCCTGGGAGGAAACTCTCTTCTTGCTCACTTACTGGCCTGTGTTTCATATCTGGAGATGGAGATAAAAGTGTGAAGGCTCACATGCCTTGGTTTTTATTTCCATGTGCAATTCCTTGTACAGGCTCACACACAAGGCAGAGAAAGAAGCCCTTGGCCATGAAGTCCATGGTGTGGTGTCTCTCTGAGTCACATGGCACAGAGATCCAGAATTCAGGTGTCTGCTTCTTCTGTCATTGTTGAAGAAAAAATTACCTGCTAAGTGCAAAATAGGTATACGTTCTTCTACTACAATATTATATTTTCATGCAATATCAGTTCATGAATGCTTAAGAATGAGATGAGAACTTGTATAGAAGACTCAGATTGTTTTATACGGAGACACATATAGGTGTAGGAAGAATGCATAGGGATGTGATAACTGGTCTGAGGAAGAGGATGTAGACGGGGAATATAATGGATAAAGACAGAATATGGTTTCTCTTGTTACGTAGGTCGGTGGTGGCGACTGATGTGCTACCATCTCAAGATTCTTTTCCCTGCTATTACCCATCTTGATCTGTGAAATTGTCAAAATGAAGGCTCAAAATGTAAGTGGGTATAAGGGAGAGATCATGGGATTGAGGGTCAGTGGTCTTGGATCTGTGTCCCAACTCTACAACTTTCTAGCATATAACTTGGGTCAACTTGCTTAACTTTTCCGAGCCTCATCTGCAAATAACCTGACCCTGCAAGAGAAATCAATCAAATCATGGATGCGAAAAAAGCACTTTTCAACTCTTAAGTTCTGTAAAAATTTTTATTTTTATTATGGCATCACATTCTGCTCCCCTGAAATAGTGGGCAAGGGTAACAGATGCATTAAATTTTAGAACAAATTTTCTTTCAATGTTCAAATGTGCTCATTCCCCCCAGTAAGCAACTAAATTTGATCAGCAGCATAGTGTGTTAATCTGTGTCTTGAGATATTTGCCTAAGACAATTTTCTTTTCTTGCAAACTAAGAAATGGTAAATTAGAAAGTTGTAGGATCACTGAGTTAACACAGCAGTTGGTGAAGGAAACATGAGCTTAATATGGATATCACAGAGGTGTAGCAAAAAGCAGAATATTGGAAAGGAAGGGAATTACAGCCAGAGAAGAAAACATATTTGTCTATTTTCAGAATACTTGCTAGTCCTGAATTTACCTTCTAGTTGAACTGTTTTATAGCAAAGATTAATTTTCTCTGCTATTTTTAAGCAATTCTCTGGTTTTAATATTCAGCCCCGCTTTGTTCTGGTTGAAACTAGAATTGCAGCCTGCAAACAATAAATGAGAACTGTGGTCGCAAACCAGATGCTGTGCTGGAGGTGCCGGTGATGTGTGACTCTGTTTCCACAGCTGGACTTGACTGTTTCCTTTGGTTCTGATTTTCATAGATTCACATTGATATTCATATGCTTCCATCAGTTCTTCCTTTTGATCAGGGGAGGATTAAAATTGAGACGTGTGTGCATGTACAATACACATAAACAGCTACATTGGGAGACACAGTTGGCATCAGTCAAGCATTGAAGTTCCTTCTTTTATCCTTCAATTTGGCCCCAGTGAACTTTGTTTATGCCTCAGTATGTCATCTCTTAAGCTTACCTGTCTATTCCCCCAGAAAAATACATGAAGATTAGAGAAGACTTCATCTTTTCAGTATACCACGAGAAGACCTAGAAAACTTTTTTATACAGTAAGTGTTAATTAAAGAGTGTGGTCATACAATTCATTATGCAAACTGAAATACCTTTGTCCATTATAAATTTCAGGGAAACAGAATCCAACAAAAACTCTAGGAAAAAGCAGAGTATATATATTTTTTTCTATATTGATTTGAGAGAGAGAGGAAGGGAGAGGGAGAGAGAGATAGAAACATCAATGAGAGAGAACATCGATGGGCCGCCCCAGCATGCCCCCCACTGGAGATCAGGCCCACAATCTGGGCATGTGCCCTGACCAGGAATCGAACCGGTGACCTCTTGGTGCATGGGTCGTTGCTCAACCACTGAGTCACACCGGTCAGGCCGAGTGTATTTTTACCCCTAATGGAACATTTGTTGATTTTGGACTATATTAAACAAGTTATAACCTCTGTGAAGTTTTCATGGTTATAAGGTAAAACTTTTCTTTGGGTGTGTGCTGTATTAGTTAAGCTTCTTTCAAAAGATGAGATAGAAACTCATCTTTACCTCTCTTAAACACAGAAAGGATCTTTTTTTTAAAGAGTCCAAGCCCATAACTAGTTTCATGCACAGCTGGAACCAGGGGTTCATATAATGTAAATCATTCTCTCTCTCAACATCTCTCTATTTCTCTCTGATCTTTTCACTTCTGTTTTCTCAGCATGTGGCCTAATTCTCCAATGTCACAAACAAGCTATTTTTATGTTGTAGGGAAGATGAACATCCTGTGGTACCAAACCTAAGTTATAACACCTTTCAAATTTCCAAGAAGAGATATAGTCTTTCTTGATAAGTTTTGTCCCCAGGACTTAGTGGAACACTCAACCTGGCCAACCCCTGCACCCCAACCCCAAATCTGTATTTGATTGGAATAATGCAAACCAACTTTAATGAGCCCTAATGTGCCAGGTCTATCTCATTTAATCTTCACCACAATGCTTTGAGATAGGTGTGCCTATTTTCTTCCATCTTATAGATGAGGAAACGGGCTCAGTGATACTGAGTAAGTCCCACGATTACACAGCTAGGTTCCAAGTGCTGGCTCTAGATTCAAACTACCCGTATTTAAATCTCAAATACAACATGGGCATAAGAACATAACTCAAAACTATCATGAGCATCAGTGAAGCAATGTATTTGAAAGTTTTTGCAAATGGTAAATAATAAATGTGAGCTGTATACCAATATGTGGTCCATTGCAAGACATAGTGCTAGAGCGGTGGTTCTCCTTGGGAAGTGACTTGGACCTAGGAAAATTTGGCAGTGTCTGGAAACATTTTCAGTTGTCACATTGGAAGGGAGGTTGCCACTGGCATCCAAAGAGTAGGAGCCTGGGATGCTGCTATGTACCCTACAGTGCACAGGACAGCCAACCACATTAAAAATAAAGAGTTATCTGGTCAATAATGTTGAGATTGAGAAACTGCATTCTGGATGAGCAGAGATAATATGTGAACTTTGGCTTTTAGAAGTTCACGGTTTAGTTGGGGAGTCAGATATGTAGACAGATATTAAAAAATTACAATGCAGCCCTGGCTGGTTTGGCTCAGTGGTTAGAGTGTCGGCCAGAGAACCAATGAGTTGCGGGTTCAATTCTGGTTAAGGGCATGTGCCTCGGTTGCAGTTTATCCCCGGCCCTGGTTGGGTCATGTGGGAGGCAACCAGTGGATGTGACTCTATCACATCGATGTTTCTCTCTGTCTCTCTCTCTCCCTCCCACTCCATCTGATAATAAGTAGAACAATATCTTCAGGAGAGGAATAAAAACAAAATACAATGCAGTAGTTCAGTAGAGTTGGAGACATTTAGGCTAGAGGGAGAGAAGGGACGAAGTCACGCTCATAAGCTGATTGAGAGCTGTCATGTGACAGAGGGAGACAGCAGACAGATTTCAGCTCCGGAGAAGATAGGCTGCTCTGAGTGTAGAATGAGAGTATCTCCTCCACTGTTGTATATTCATTTCTAGAGCAGTGCCCGGCAAGGAAGTGAGGCTTAGCAATGCTTGTTGGGTGGATAAATAGATAAATGAAGGAATTTGAGCATCTGAGGGCAGGTTAAAAGTTAGTCCTATACCAGCCGGAGATCACTTGATTTAATTATAGTAATTCTTTAGGAGCTGAGGAGAGAGCTCTTCTTAGTGGATGGAATAATCAGGTAAAACTTTGAAGAAGGGGAGAAGACAGCACCTCTCTTCTGCATCAGATAACTTTGTGAGCAAAGGTGTGGACCTTAAAAAGCCGGAGATGCTAGTCTGTTCCCTACTTACGTGACTCTGGATTTCTTTTGGTTGACAGCTTATTTGTTCATTATGTTCCATAGATAAGTAAGAGCAAGACTAACAAACCCCAGAGGGTAGGAAGAGATAACCCAAAGAACTTATATACATACATGCACAACCAGTGGACACAGACATTAGGTTGGGGAAAGCAGGAGGGGGTGGGAGCAGGGAGGAGGGGGTCAATAGGGAAAAAGGGGGGACATCTATAATACTTCCAACAATAAAAAAAAATAATCTATATAAAACTGAACAAAAGACAGCAAACAAAAAATAAACAAAAAACAAGCCAGAGATGCAGTCTTCTATCAAGATGAGCCCTAAAGACAATTCTGGAGGAGGAAAAAAAAAGTGTGGTGGACACATGGCTCACTTGGGGTAGCAGCAGTCATTTCTGTCCTGCCAATGTGTTTTCTGTGGAAACAGAAACTTAGCTGGAAAGAGCAATATGGAATAAATGTGTATGTTAAGGGAATTACTTTCTGTTATTATTGCTGTGATTTAGTCATTGTCACCCAGGCACGGTAAATGGGAACCCCAGACCACTCTTTCAGCATTTATCTTTTCTCAAGTAATTATCAAATACAAAAATACAATGGTAGATGCACAGAGTATTTCATGGAAAACACACACACACACACACACACACACACACACACACACCCTCCAAAAAACCGCAGATGGCCTTAGTTATAAAATCCATCTACTGGAATCATAGTATCTATTTTTTGTAGACTATTGTAATAGTCTGGATACTATTTGGAAATAGTATACAATCTTTGTTCTATACAATAGTCCAGACAGTTTTCTATTGTGCAATGTGGCATTTTATACCTATTGATTACCTACTCATTAACTCCAAAGTCCCGGTTGTCAGTAAGTTGTGTCTGGTTTTATTGTGAATGCGTGTGGTTCTGCAGTAATATATTTATCATGTGGAAAGGTGACTTGCTGATTCCCATGTTGAACAGTAGCCTAGGGACATGCCAGACTTTGTTTGATGTGAGCTGGTGTTTTCTGTATTGTCTAAGTTTCTGTAGTCATCAAAGATGAAGGACAGTTCTTGTCTTGCTCAATGTGTGGCAGAAGAGTGTACTTTGTTAAAAGATCAGAAATAAATGAAGATTAAAATTTCCAGACGTTTAACATGTTCAAAGAACAATGTGATATGTGTGACTAGTGATTCCAATACAGGGCAAGGTGTCATTACCTGCATTTTACTATTCATTTCACATAATACTAAAATATAATTATTTTTAATCTTGAAGACGATGATTATGGTGGTGGTGATGATGATGATTGGTGGGAATGTTATTCTGCTTAGGAATTTAAGAGAAGATGGAAGCAGGCAGGAGAGTTGCATGAGCTTAGTGATATAAAGGAGCTGGGAAGTTTGTGGTGGCAACATTGGGGATGAGAGTGAGAAATCAAGGAGAGGGAAGGAGGAAAGGACGGAAGACAGGACCAAGAAATGAAAGGAAAGCTACTGACCTATATTTGAGATAATGGTATTATTTCAAAATAATACCAAATACTGATATATAATAACAAAATTCCTGGCATTGGCATGTTAAAATTGCATGTATTGACTTTGCATCCAAACAAGATGTCATAGACCCATTATCTTTGTTCCTCTCTGTTAACTACAACTACATACCTTAGAAATGGCACAAAAGATGACCAAAGGAAAATTCTGGTAGGTTGTAAAAAGAAGGTGAGCTAATTTGGGACCCTGAGTTTGGAAGAACATTATAGTGGCAGCTGTTTTGTCTCCTCTCACCCACCAGAAGAAGGTCACCAGACCTGGCATTTCCTAACTCCTGCTATAGCAGCAGCAGACAGTCCAGGAAAGCTTTTTCTCCTCCTGGATTAAAAAAAAAACCCTCTAACAGCATCAGGTGAGCCTGGCACCACTTGCAAGAAGGATAAGTTGAGAGCTCTGCCCAAAGCCAGAAGCCATGTCTCCTTTCCCACCGGGCTGGGTCTCCCCTTTTTTGCCAAGAGATACAGAGGAAAGGTGACAAACTGGCAAGGGAGAGCCAGCACACCAAGCTGCCTCATCCAGGAAACTTTGTGCTTATATGCACTTTCCTCCCTGACCCCGACACTCCAGGCGAGCCAACAGAACCAAGAAAAGGAGCCCAGGTAAAGCAAGTAGCTTAATCCAGGCAGCCTTTTTGTCCCCAAGGACTCAAGACGACTCTTTTGCTCAGAGACACGGGGAGCCTGGGGGACATTGGTAAGGGGATCCTATTATACCTTCTCCCATCAAGAAACACCTCATGGCCCAGCTGGATAATCTCTTTATACTCCCTTGGGACCAGAGGGAGCTCCATGTTTACCACATGGACCCAGCAGACCAAAATATAACTACAAACGCTCTGAAATGTGAACTGTCATTGAAACCACAACTCACAAAAACAGGCCAATACCTGTGTGCTAAACATAGACAGGGTGACTGGTAAAATAAAAATATAAATAAAATCCAGAGTCTCTTAACATAATAGACAAAATGTCTAGATACAACAGAAAATTATCCACCATAACCAAGAATCTAGACAATCACAACTTGAATGAGAAAAGACAACCGACACCAACACCAAGAAGATTCAAATGTTGCAATTATCTCTCAAGGATGTAAAAGCGTTGTGAGATCATGGAACATCTGTATTAGTCTCTGCCCCCATTTCCTGACACAGAACTCCTGAAACTATTGCAATTTCCCAAGTGACAGGAGCACTATGAACATCTTTTGTCCTGATATTTGTCTTTGACCCCACTTCCTGACACACAGCTCCAGAAACGCTTGTCATTCCCTGGGTGATAGGAATGCCATTTGTTCTCAAGCGGTGTCTCTGGGTGAGCTCCTGGATGAGAGCTAGTCACCAGAAAGACCAAACCATGAGTAGAAGCTTGGGATTTTCTGCTCTGCCCCCATTCTGTTGAGAAGGGAGAAGGGCTGAAAATGGACTTCATACCTGATGAAATGTCCGTGAAAATCCCCAAATTTTGAGGTTCGGAGAGATTCTGGGTTGAGGAACATGTGGAGGATCTGGGAGAGTACCCAGAGAGGCCATGGAAGGTCTATGCCCCTTGGTGAGGAGATGGGAGTGGGTGTGATGAGGTGAGTGGAAAAGTGGTGAGAGGGGTAGAGATCAGAATGGCAGATGAAGGACTGATTACAGGGACTCTTGTAAGGATCCTCTGCAAGGAATGCTAGATTTTATCTGGTAAGCAATAAATAACCAACAGAGTTCTTAGTGGAGGGGAGGAGCTAAAAGGAGGTAGGAGGACTCTTTTTTTGTGTGTAGATAAGTGTCTCGATAAATAGTAGAATGGACACCAAACATGGAAATAAATAGGATACTTTGATTTTCAAGCAGAATGATCTTGGGCAAGTCATTTACTCTGTTTTATGCTTTGTTTTCTCAGCTGTTAGTTTGGTAAGTACACATTCCCAGACTATTTAATAGGCATTGTGGGAGAGTCAAAGACCATCACGTGAATGAAAGCCTTCTGTCTGCTATAGTGTGCATTTCCCATACATGGATGAGTGTTGTTTCACTGGTACGTTTCCATGGTTGAGTTAAGGCTCTGTTACATATATTAGACCTAACATCATACATAATATGGCCATTAATAAATGATTTGATGATTATCTAATCTATTACGTGGTTCCACTTAATTTTTAAAGAAGTGTGCAATGCCAATACACAGCCAATTTTGTTTCCCTTTTGTGAACTGGCATATGCAAGGGAATACTTGAGTTTAAAGAAAATTAAAAGAATTCATCACATTTTTCCCTCTTGGCTGGAAAAGTTTCTCTGCTCAGATTTTTCACTTTGCTGCAGTGAAGTTTCATAAGGGCTGTCCCATCACAGCAAACGTATGTTGCTTATTTCCACACATAACGGATAATCTTTCATTAACACTCCAGCTGCTGCATTTCTCTTCTAGCTTTTGAACAGCCATAAATTCCCATCTTTACATGCTCTTATTGTCTAGATTATATTCCACCCGGCAACAGGAATGCAATCTGTTTTTAAAATTCCAAAGTAATTTGGATGTGAACAAAGGCTTATCTAAGATAACTATATTGAGAAGTTTGCTTCCTATGTGTTCTTGTCTACAGAGTTATTATTTCTTAATGTGGTTGTGTATTATCCTTGTCTCACAGTCTGTGTTCATCCACTCCTTCCCCACTTCCCCTTTCTGTAAAATTAGTTTATTTTCTCCTTATGCTCACTTCCTTGATAATTTCAACTACTTTTTCATTTGGATGGCCCTCAATTCTACTATTAAGATCTGGCCTTTCTCCCAGTTGTTATGGAGACTTTTCCAACTTCCAGACATTTCTGCTTGACTGTACTGCATTTGTATCAAATATACTAGAAGACCCCGTATCATGTACAATACTCTGTTCTTCTCCCATCTTTCAAGGTCTCTTCACTCCTTTAAATGAGCAATGTCTCCCAGATTTGCTACTCATTCAAATCTGAGGCATAAGGATCCTCTTAGGCTTGTCTTCTAGCTTTTCTGTCTGTCATCATCAGTTCTAGTCACCCATTAAAGTCCTCTTGGTTCATCCTTCAGACAATGCGCCAGCTTTCTGTCCTCCTCAGTTACCACTGTTACATTAGTTAATACTCCTGTTACCGTACACCTGAAATTGTTGCACTAGCTTCCCAAGTCTTCTGACCTCTAATCTCTGCTCTGCTAGAATGTTTTCACTGTCTGCCACTCTGATGCTCAAAAGCTTTAAGGGATTTCTAGTACCTGGACCATAAATGTAAAATTCTCTGGCTGGCTGTGATAGGCTAGACTACTGTTTCCAGTTCTCCACCACAGGGTTATGAATCCCGTGCTTTGTCCGCTAACTTTGCCCAACCTCTCAATGTGAGCAGAGTACGATCTCCCAGAGATCAGTGAGCATGATGGAAACAGAGATGTTCTTGTGCCACTTTCCTTCTCTGTGATCTACTAAAGGTAGATCGCTTTAGCCTGGGCCCCCAGAATGAAAACGCATGAATGAACCAGAGCTCAACCCAAAGTCTGAGGCAGAACTGCCCTGGTTGAATCAAGAGTGAGAAAAAAACCTGAATTTGTTTTTGTAAAGTCCCTGCGATTTGGGGGTTGTTTGTTACACATTATTGCAGCAATAGTAAGCTAATAAATAAACTGATACTCAAGGCCTTCTCAAATACTTCTCATCTTTTAAACAGTCATATATAAAGACAATGCCAGTAAGGTAGTCTCTCCAACATGTCTTCTTCAATTTGGGGGCTATATTTTTTCTCACCTTTTATCCTTTTACCTGTCCTTCAAGAGCCAGTCTGTTTCCTCTAGCCTTATTCTCTTATAAACACAGCTCATTGGGGGATGCTTCCATTTTCAGACTACTTAGTATCCACATCTTTTGTTTTGCACCTCAAACTTGGTCTGGTGTTATTAGTTATCAAAGATGCATATATCTGATTATCTTACTCCCCTGCTCCAAATCCTCCTAACATATCTTATTGACCTCAGGATAGGATTCAAGCTCCTTACGAGGAACTACGCAGATCTAGCCTCCTTTATCATTATTTCCCTACTCACAAACTCTGCCATAGCCATGCTGAGTCACATATTCCCAAACACAGAGCACTCTCTCTTGCCCCCAGCACTCTTGTATTCTCTCCCTTCTGCCTGGACCACTTTTCCTGCACCTCCCTCTCTCCTCAACACATGCCTGAGTCCAGATATATCAGACATGAAGTTACAGGAACTCTTCCTCACACTCTGGGGCTCCCTGACGTCCCTGCTCTGTGTTCTTCTGTAGAAACGAATTAGTACCAAAGTCACAGTAGCTTTGTCAACAAAGGTGCATTTCTCGTGCTACGTCTAACATGACGATTACAGGAAGGGGGAAAGCTGCTCACACCGTCCTCGCAGGCCCAGAATGAAAGGGGTTTGCCATCTTGCAATTGCGTCATCTAGAACACACCACCTCTACCCTTTCTCTCCACCCCACAGCCCCAACGAATCCCAGGCCCCAATCTGACTGCCAGGGAGGCTGTGAAGTTCAGGGATGCACCTGGAGAATTTGGGGAGCACTAGCTCTCCCTGCCCCACGTTTCCGATATGTGCTTCTATGAATCTCCGGTGCTTATCCTGTCTACACGATCGTGGAATCTTATTATCTCATCTGTATCCATTTGAACTGAAATATCCTGAGGGCAGAAGCTGTATCTGACCTCGTATCACCTGTCCAGAGGCGAATGAATGCAGGACCTGGCCCCAGAAACCTGTGTAGGAGCACCTGTTGAATTGAGGCTGAACCTTCGTGTCTCTGCACTCTGAGAAGACCCCAGGCACCTTGATGGCAAGAACCACTTCTCATCTCCCATAACATGTTGTCAGCATCTTCCAGAGAACAGACGGCCAATGCACACGTGTGGCACCTTTTGTGATGGCTTAATGTAATGTTTTGTGGCTATTCTTCTTTACACAGTTGTTTCTATGGCATACATTTAAATACCTTCCCTGTCTTTCCACATGGCGTACCTGTAAGATTTTTAACCAAGTGTCCTTTACATGCAATAAGTGCACCAGGAAAAAATATATTTTCTTTCTTAAAAAACAAAAAACAAAAACCACCATTGATTTTTAATTACAGTTTACATTCACTATTATTCTGTATTATTTTCAGATGTACAGCATTGTGTAGACAATCGTGGACTTTACAGAGTCTCCTCCACACCCCCAATATTTCAAGTTCCTACCATAGAGTTATAATATTTTTGCTACATTTTGGAAATCTCTCCAGTCTCTTTCCAGATGAGAAACCCAGGAAGCCTCTTTCCTTATAGGAGAAATGTTTCAAGGATCAGCAAAGCCTGTTTAACACTGCCCTTCTTTTCTCTGAATATTGATATATGCCTCTGTGTTATTTATTGCTGTGTAACCAAGTATCCCAAAACTTAGTTCCTCAAGACAACAAGCATGGGCTTTGTAGTTCTGAAGGTCAGGAGCCTGGGAGGGGCTTACCTGGGTCGTTCTGGCTCAGGCTGTCTCGTGAGTTTGCAGTCAAGGCATCAACTTGACTTGGGCTGGAGAATTCACGTCCAAGTTCACGCATGTGGCTGTTCTCAGGAGCCCTCAGTTTCTTGCCTCGGGGCCTCTTCTTACACATGGGAGCTGTTTTCCCCCAAATCTAGTGATTTGAGAGAAAGAGCTCCTGAGATGGAAGCCACAGTACATGCTCATGACCTGGTCACTGAAGTCACAATGTGTGACGTTGTTCTACTTTTCCTTAGAGGCGAGTCACTAGGTCTAGGCCTCCTTCAAGGGGAGGGACAGGCTGTGGAGGTGAATGTCGCTTTTATTTATTTTCATTTTTTTTATTGTTGAAAGTATTATAGATGCCCCCTCCTTTCCCCCTTTGACCCCCTCTTCCCGCTCCCACTCCCTTCCTGTGTCCATGTCTTCCCCAGCCTAGTGTCCATGTCAACTGGTTGTGCATATATATGCATATAAGTTCTTTGGTTTATCTCTCCCCTCCCCTCCCACCTCCCATCCCTCTGAGGTTTGCCAGTCTGTTCCCTACTTCATGCTTCTGGATCTCTTTTGGTCAACAGCTTATTTTGTTCATTATGTTCTATCTATACGTGAGATCATGTGGCGCTTGTCTTTCTCTGACTGGCTTACTTCACTCAGCATAATGCTCTCCAGGTCCCTCCATGAATGTCAGTTTGAAAGCCTCCCCTCCCCTGGTAGATCAGGCAAACAGGTCCCAGCTCCTTTCTTATCCTTCCTGGTTTCGAGGTGTTTCAACATTGAAATCAAATGGAAGGCAAAGACATAGCATAAACATGGTGCGAAGGAAAGGGGGAGATTCCACACATTTCCAGGCATTCCGAAGCCTCTGAGCAAGGACTGTGGTCCACAGCTTGCTTTCTTAAATGGCTTTCATGAATCTTGGCTTCTCTTTTTTCATTCCTGAGGGGAAGCCCAGGGGACGCTTTGATGCTCCCTGTGGACCCACTCTTTCTTGAGAGGTGATGTTGTTTCTTGCAGAAAGATCCTTCCCTCCTTCCCATGGTCCTAGATGTGAACGGTGCTGAATGCAAGGTGGCTGGAGGCCCTGGAAGAGGCCCTTTGTGTCTTCTGAATCTTCTTCATCCCAGGCCTTGGCATCTAGGAAGCAGCATCCTCATTCACCCTTGGCACCAGAGTAGTAAGGGAAGCTTTCATGTGCCTTCCACTGACTAGGGCAACACGGTGCACTAGAAATATACTAGCGATGGAGTCATGGCTTCAAAACCCGGCTGTGACACTGTCTGGGTTTCTGAACTTGGACATGCTATTTAACCTCTCTGAGGCCCCAGTTTCTTTATTATTAAAATGAAGATAAAGTGAAGATTCAATTAAACAATGTACGGAGGTATCTGGCACATAATAGACATCAACCGAAGTTCATTCAGCAAATGAATAAATATGCTTCAGAGTGACCTCAGCGCCTATGGGAGACTGAGTCTGAACGTTTCTCTCCTGCTTGTAGAAACGGATAAGGATCTGGGTCGTGCATTTCCGAGACAGCATCGTGCTTGTCTCTTTGTATTACATGATTTTCGGAGTGCCTTGAATATGTTCTCTTGGAAGCTTTTTATTCTACTTTGTCTTTTGTGACAAAAATAATTGCAATTCTGTTTGTATTTGAAAACTAGGATAAGACCGTGTGAGGATAACTGAAAAGAGTATTTAAATTTTTTTTTCTCATATTTTAAGTAAACTTCTAAGGGATCAGACCTTGGTTTCCACAAAGTATATTTTTCTAATGACTCCACTCTCTTAGTTATTTTGTGCAGAGGTTTCCTCAGGCGGTGGCAAGGGGGATTGTGGGATGGAAGAGGTGGGGCTATGCAGACAAAACAAAATGCCTCTCCTGGTACTTACCTTCATACTCAGGAACTTTCCATACTGTACATATACATATACATATATATATTTTTTTCCTGTACTTTCTATGCAGGGAGCTGAGCCTGATGCACCCACCGTGCAATTTGCCTCCCTTGCTTTCTCCCCTACAAGAGATGTGTGGTGTTGCCTTAATATATCCAAGGGCAGCCTTTGCTGTGTCTGAATTGGCATTTGTAATTATACACCATGAAAATATAATGTAGAAAGAGAGTTTAACTCTACTCCCAGATTTTACAAAAGTTTAATGTGTTAATGTGTTCAAATACCCCCACCTGAGGGGCAAAAGCTCAAGCTCCATTTGACTTCTTTTTTCTGTATGATTATCATGTTCTCTCGAATTTAGAAAATGACATTGTGATGCTTTGCCGTGTGCGGCACCGACCCTCTGTGATAGATGCTCACGGCCATTCCTCCTCTGCTATTTTCCAAGCAATTTGATGTTCTCAGCAGCATTAATTGCACCAAGGTCTAATAGGTTGTAATTAATCTGTTCAGATCTTCCTTTGTGAGGCTGAATTGGGTAAATGGTGGACATGTCACAGTATAGAGGCACAGATAATAACTAGAAGAACACATAGGGAAATAAATTATCAATAGCTTTTTCTACAATAAGCAACATGATAGCCTGATGACTGTGTGGATAGGCCCTTTTATCTTCCTAGGTATATCTTTTGCCATTATCTTCCTTTAGTTGTTTGGAAAAAATATATAAGAACAGCTCATCTACAGTAACTAGAATTACTCCAGTTAGGCAGACCGCCAATATGAAGTGTCAAAAGACTTTTGTCCATTGTAACAGTGAGGATTTTTGCTTAACGATATGTACTTGATACCATAATTGATCAAAACAAAAGGAAATGAATTAAAACTTTAGCAAAAGAAGCTAAAGCAAGACAAAAGGTAGGACTTTCAGAACTGAAATCTGTTAACTTTAGTGAACATTTATTATTTTTGCAATCCTTGTCCCCTTTTTTTGTGCAAAACATCCCCTACTTTCAGTTGAGGAACCATACCTCACCCACTCTTAACTCATGTGATTTAATCTTCACCAATCCCCTCCACTCCAGGGGTGGGCCTTGTTTGGCTTAAGCCAATTATCATATCCCATTCTCCTGAGCACATGACTGCTTGGGGTGGGCAGAAGGCTTAAGTATGGCTGGTGAGCATCATACCCAACTCTCATGCTTGACCATTGTGGGGAAAGTAGTGCTTTTCCCACTGGTTGGAAGGCTGAGAGTATGTAAGGTCTGGAGCTGTGGCAGCCATCTTCAGACCAGAAGGAGAGAACTTGAGTGAGAAGAAATCACGTGAGTAGGAGAGCAGAGCTAATCCCAAAGAGAACAAAGTTCTTGGGAAACCACTCAAGCCTCTGTTTTAAGCTGAGTTTAAAGATACTGTTAGTCTTAGAATTTCCTGGTTCAGAAGTCAAGAATTTTCTCTTTTCCTCAAGAAGGGCTTAATTTTATGTTACTGGAAAAACAGTTGACTTCTAATTGAGTCAGACACCAAGAAGACTAATGCTCACCTTCTGCATTGGTGGGACCCATGTTTAGATGGGCAAACATTCATCTGGCATGGCTTGGTTTAGACTACTTGGCATCCCAAGGTCTCTTTCCACATGGTGATTTCAACCTCCGTTTCTCCTTCTGATTGCAGTTTTGGACTTCATTCATTCTCTCAATGTGTTTTTCTAACTTACCTTTTATCTATCTATCTATCTATCTATCTATCTATCTATCTATCAATCATCTATCTATGTAAGTAAGAGCAGGTCACTGATTATCAATATTTAGTCCCCTGCTTATTTCCACCCTTTAAATCTTATCCAAGCCTCAAGTGAAGGGGAAATTTTATTTAAACACTTCTACCATATTGTTTTTTTTTATCTTCTCCTTTCCATATCCAAGTTGCCCTGCCAAATTTAATAATCGTCTTTGTGACTATATTCTAAATCTCCTTTAATGTTCTTCTTTATTGTAATACATTTTAATCTCTTAGCTTCAGGATTCTTTTCCCTCCTGGGCTAATGAGATTTCCCAGGTATTTAAAATGATTCACCTGCTTGACTAGTTTATTATCCACCACTCTATTTTCCCACTTTCTGTAAAGAACCATAGCTCTTTATAGATATTGCCACATTCATATTCAGACTCTTTTAATATTGTCATGATTTAAATTCCTCTGCATGTTGTTGCCAGAATTCACATAATCTTGTAACAGTGACGAGCAATGCAAGGCCACCCCCAACACACACACACACACACACACACACGCACACACGCACACACACACATCCTTCCATCATTCCAGTTGAGAAGAAGTTTCCTTAGACAACTGCTCTTAGTCCTTACCTCTCCCCCTTGTATCTGAGTGCCCAGATGGTTCTCTCATTATTTATCTTAGAACTTCCAATCGATGGGTCAGGCAGGATGAGGAAATGTCATTTTTTCCATTCCTCTGCCTCTATGCAAATCAGATCCTTAAATCCAAAAGAAGCCAACTCCAACCTGCTTAAAAGAGCCTTCAGAAAAAGAATCCAAAATCTTTCTTGAAGAAATATTTTATTGCTTTTTTGCTCTTTCATTTTCTTTTGTCTCCACTACTTCCCTCCACTAAAGAGCAAAGTCCTCTCCTGATTACTGTGTCCTGTACCTGCGCATCCATTTCTCAGCTCTTCCACTGGATCCACTACTTTGGTCTAGTTCTGAAATATGAGAACATCTCTGGGACACAGACTACATCTCAGTTGTAGAGGACCACACCCAAACTTCCAGCCGCCAATTGGATATACTCAGCAGGGTACTTCATGGGTAGCTCAAACTCAATGTGTTCAAAGAAGTACTCCTTGACTTTCCACTCTCCTTGCCCCTCAAAGATAAGTGTGTTTGTCCTCCTGTGTCCCTTGATCCAGTTATTCACCTCACTTTCATCCTGATAACACTAGCTGGACACTTGGGTGGTGTGTTTGACATCTGCACTTTCTGACACTGCTCCCTTATGATGTCAGATTTGTACAAGATTCTGTACTTTCCTCAAACGTCTTTCTTATCTATTCTCACCTTTCATTTACTTTCTCCTAGGTCATGTACTCCAATGCTGTTCACCTAGTACTATTGTTCCTAACTTTTGGCTCCTCCAATTTATCTTCTGTATTATTGGAGCAATGATCTTTCTAAGATATAGACCATATAATGTTGGTTCCTTGCTAGAAGACATCAGTAACTGCCCTTTGCCACAGGCTAAAAATCAAACTCATTGGCATGGTGTTCAGGGCCAGCTATATTCAGCCTCAATTTTATGTGGTGCATACTCTGTACTACAGGAATGCTGACCTCTGCTGTCATTGGATTTGGGGCAGCCATGCTTGACAGCACAATGACCCGGGTGCTGATACTCTGCCACTTACTAATGAGCTGACTTGGGAGAAATCTCGTGGTTTTTCTAAGCCTCGCTTTCCATAATATAAGGATAATGACTACCTTTCAGAATGGTCATAAGGATTAAACCACATACTATCTGTAATGAAACAGCACAGTGCTTGATGCCTACACAACTCCAGCAAGTGATCGTTGCTGTTACTATGATGACTGTTGTTATTGTGCAACAGTAAAATGTAGGGGCTATCAGCTTGGCCTCTGAAATCAGTCACCCATCTCCACCTCTGACTGTCTGTGTGACGATGTCCAAGTCATCTGTCATGGGTCTGACATCCGTGGTGGGGAGGGACATGTGCATATAGCTAATAATAGCATGGTGGGGGTGGGGAAGAAACACAATTGGTCTTTGAAAACAAAAAAGAGCATAGTGCCATGAATGGATAAAAGAGGTAGGTTAATTCCAACTGAGTGGAATCAGAGAAGTCTTTAGAAAAGTGTATTTAAACTAAGATTTAAAATATAAGTAGGATTTCGTTAAGGACTTCTTAACTTGAACTCCCTGGACCTTTGGGAGGAGTCAGTGAACTTGGATGGGTAAGAAAATTACATCTTGATTTATTTACACTGGTGCATAGTGGCTGTGGCTGAGGCGGCCACGGTTGGGTAGGAATCTGAGGATGCAGCAGGCGGCCATTACTTATCTTCATTTCCCTAACTGCCCTTTGCAACATAAAGTACAGCATTTCTGAGAATGTAGCTCATTTCATTTTAGTGTTATTTACTATGCCAGTGCTGCTGCCTGGGCTGACTAATCGCCCCTCCAAAAAGGCAGGTTCTAATCCCATATGCAGTCCCTGCTCAGCGGCAATTTATATGACAAGCTCTCTGAGTTTAGGCAAATATCCTGATATTTTAGCTCAGTTATTCTGACAACAACAATTTCTGCCTTATGGAGTACATATGTCACTAGAGAAAATCAGCTTCCTGAGCTTCTTGCTTGTTGCAGGAGCATAAATTTTCATGGTGAACTTGAAATGCAAATTATGTGCCTTGATAGTCTCTGCAAATCTTTGCTCTGCAGCCATCTTTCCGGGGCGCTGAGAAGAAGGAGAGGGAGAAGCAGAGGGGAGGAAGTGAGGAAGAAAGGGATTGAGGGAAGAAGGGAGGGGCGATAGGCTTTCTTTTCCGTTTTTCCTGGTAGCCAGCACTGAGCAGAAAATAAATTTTCTTGAGTTTCGTGTATTATGATTTTAATAAAAGAAAACAGAAGCATTTAGTATGAAAAGTTAGCAAGACTTAGTATCTTACATTCAAAACTTGCTTCAGCATTTCAGCAGTGATTTAGAGCAGTCTCTCTCGACCTTGACACTGTTGACATTCTAGACTAGATAATTCTGTTTTGTTGGAGGCTGTTTATCACCATCTTTGGGTTGTGCCCAGCAGATGCCATTAATGCGCCTCCCTAAGTGGTGAGGACTAAAAGTGTCTCCACATTTTGCCATATGTCCCCTGGTGGACAAATAGCCCTTCCCCTTCCTGCCCAATAAATAGTCACTGATTCAGAGGATAATGGGCATCTATTATGTGTCAGACTATGTATTATCTAGCTCATCTTTATTATCTAACTTAATCTCTGCACAGTCCCATAAAATGCTATTGTTACCTCTATCATATAATTGAGAGAGAAGGTTTAAGGAGGTGAAGCATAATGAATGAAAGGGGAAAATAATGTGAGGAGATGCAGCACTGATGGGTAAAGGCAGTCACTACATGATGTGGTCTAATGTCAGAGCAGAGATGGCGAGTCTCCGATATCTGTATCGATATCTGTATCTGTACAGGTATTACCTGTATTCATGGCAGGCACGACCTGTCGGTCTCAAATACTTTATCCTGAAGATCCCAGACAACCTTTCAGGTGGGAATTATCAACAGAGTGAAATTGACAAGGAAGTTACTTTTTTTAAACCAGCTTTGGTTAGGTTAAGTCTTCTCCAAAAAGTAGTTTTTTAAGTGGCCTTATGTCTATATTACGAACACAGATGGAGGGCCCTTAGCAGGGGCCCTCAATAAGTGTTTGCATAATAAACATATTATACCTGTAATCTCACCTGAGTCCCACCTTAGGCTGCAACGTTGTCATCCTTCTGTATTCTCCTTTAAATGCAAACTGTAGTCAAAAAACAAAATAAATGCATTTACTTTAAAAAAATGTGTTGCCTAGGGGTGATGATTTAATAGTAACAGACTTGTGGACCACTAGCGGTCAAACCATGGAGATCAATGTTTTTATTTGGTAGATGAGGAAACTGAGGCACAGAAGGAAGAATAAATTTTTCTTTGTACCGCAGGCTGACGCTCCAACCGCTGAGCCAAACCAGCCAGGGCAGGAAGAATAAATTTTTAAAATATAAATTACGAACCAACTCTGGATGGAAAAGTAATTTATTGAAATGAATTCCCCATGTTTCTTTTTACTGTATTACTCATCACTTAACATTTTACAGTGAGCACATCATTGGCTGTTTGCTGGGGGGAAATAAGGTCCTTGGTTTGTTGTAACCCAGGAGATCGACCACACTCAGACTCCATTTTTCAGTTTTGGGGGATGTTTTATTACCTGCGCAGGGACTGCAGCCAACCTACACAGAGGAGAACTGCAGCCCCGAGCTCAGGGGGAGGGTTGCTTATATAGGGCAGGGGTCATTCAAGAGTTTAGCAGAGCAAGCAAGCTGCGTGTACAGAAGCGGAGGCAGTTAGCGATAAGCAGGAGGGAACGGAGGGGGGAGGGAGCTTAGGCGAAAGGGAACTGGGTCAGCATACATCTGTCCTGCTATTCATTCCATTATCCAAAGTTTAAAAACTAACAAATTCGAGACAGATATCAGCGGTCAGTCAGGTGCAATACACACATGTTGAACAGTTACAGTTTTATGGGGTAGAGGGAGCTTCAGTTTCTCCCTATCAGTTTCTTTACAGAGCATGCAGGACACTCTGGCCTTGGGGCCGTTTCTGTCCTCCCTTTTCCTGAAGGATGTTGCTTTTCAAATTTCCAGTGAAGGTCAAACTCTAGTTAATTTTTATGGGGCTAAAGCCCTCTATAACATTCCCCATTGTTCGTCTTGCTGTCTCTGAGGTTGTTAATTAGGGCAGCTCAAAGACAAGTTGGATTCTAAGGACAGTGAGCTACAACAGGTTCACCTGAAAGACATAGAAGGAAGCTAAATCAGTAGGGCAGGGGGGAAAGAATGCACAGAAGAGCAGGGAGACCCATGGAAATGCTTCTTCAGAAGAATCATTGGCTTGGGTTGAATTTAGTAACACATATTTTAATATTATTTCTCATGTCTTCATTTAATTTCCATTTCAAATCTTCTGGAAACCGATAAAAAACTGAAGTCAAAGACTTAAAAAACAGGTCAGAGACAGACTAGTATTGTGAAGCTTTAGCGGCATAGGATAGAGGTCCTCTGCATTTTGTCCCCTTCTGTTGAAACCCTGTAACTGAAAGATTGTGTCTCGAGACAGGATCTTTGGGAGGTAATTAGGATTAGATGATGTTTTGAGGGTGGGTCCCTCACCATGGGATTAGTGCCCTTATAAGAAGAGACATCAGAATTGCCCTCCCCCTCCCCACCACGTGAAGGTATAGTGACAAGGCATCCATCCATAAGACAGAAAGAGAGATCTCCTCAGAACCTGGCCATGCTAACACCCCGATCTCAGACTTCCCACCTGCAGAACTAGGAGAAAGTAAATTTCTGTTGTGGCAGCCTGAGCTGATTAAGACAATGTTTTACCAAATAGAGAATATTAATAAAGGGATATACATGATTGAAAAGAGGTCTCCATGGAGATTGGCCCACAACGCGGATATTTACTACCTGGACCTGTACACAGGTTTGCAACTCCAATTCTGTACTATGCCTTGCCCTAAGCATAGCAGTAAAGGTTTGGCAAGGGAAGCTAGTAAATATTTCAATTTTGAAAGGATCTTTCAGGCGAAGAAATGAAAAGCATACAGACAGTACATGCCCCAGTGGAGGCGAGGGTCCAGTGAGAACTCACTGTTGTCTCCTAAATTGGTTGCTCCTTTCATGAGGGAGATGACTATGTTATTAACTTATTCTTTGTTGTTGTTAATTACTTCAGTGCCTGGCAGAGTGCTAAGTGTTTAGTTAGTATTTGGTGCTATTTGTTGACCTTATGGCAGTTAATGTTTACCACTCTTAGGAACTTATCTTATGGACCCTTGACACCTGATCTGCTTTCAACAATTTCTTAGCATCTCAGCCCTATCTTTGACATGGAATGTAGACCAGTATAGTAGAAACCAAGCCCTTAGCCAGGCTCCAAGGAGAGCCTGGAGAAATGGGAAGGATTCTAGTTCCCAGCATGGAGAAGGCTGCTGGAAGAAACCTTTCCAAACTTCAGCTTCAGACATGAGAAGCTGGAACAGTTTATCTTAACAGTCCCCCAAAGTTTGAGCACCCGTTTGCCCTGAGATTGCTCAAGGTAACACAATGGGAATACAGGACACATCTCTGGCTTATTTGACTCAGCTCTCTGCATCTTTATTTTGTGTAGATAAAGCCCTTCACATATTATACACAAACCACAGTTGAACTGAACATTGAACAAAATCAACTCTGCAGTCACAGAAGAGGTTTTGAATTATGCATTGCTTCTGATTTTACATACTTCTGCTGCCTTTTATTTGTACATATAATTGAACATTACTGGCTCAGCCATAGTGAGACCAACCTTGTCTACCAATTAGATAGCATAGTGGAGGCTCTGGCTGGTTAGCTTGCTTATGTCATGAGTTGGCAGCACTTGAATAAGCTGAATATCCAATTAGGATATGCTGGGTGTCTATAAACTCACATGACAAATGGACATGCCATCAAATCCACAAATGCAACTGAAAAAAATTATTGTGAGAAAGTGGTGTGTAATGGTTTTTGCTCTGATGGCTTGCTGGAAGAGGTTACCACTTGGTGTATAAAAGAGGGAAAAGCTTTGAGGGTAATAAATTGCTTTGAGCACAGAGAGGTTTTTAGCATCTCCTGGGCAACATGCCCACTACAGAAGTGTTATTTCAACACATTAAAAAAAATGCGGTTTGTAAGTTAAGAGAAAGTGTCTAATGGATAGTAATAACATGGGGAGGAGTATTGTGAAGTCAACTGTAACATTTGGTGGATATCACTGCTTGGTATTACCGCCCATTGATTGTCATTGATGGCATTCAGTTGAAACAATGTTTTGTCAAGTGATGCTGTGTTGGGTGCTGTGGGAAATGGAGAAGCAGTGCTGGTCTCGGGGCATGCGGTTGGTGCAGCCACGCAGGACCTCAGACTTAAAGGACCCCGCTTTTGATGTAATGCTCTGATGTTGCCGTTTTGAAATTCTTCATGAATTTTGCACGAGGGGCCCCACACTTTCATTTTCATAGGACTCTGCACATCATGCAGTCTGTTCTGTAGAGAAGACGGTGGAGTCTGTTTCTTGCCTCAAGCTGCTTATAATGTTGTCTTAGAATCATGTTGGGACAGCAGTATAGGAATTGATTAATTTCTCTGAGGCTTGTTGTTTTTTCTCTCTTTTTCTCCCTTTGTCTATAAAGAGGCTGCAAGGAATGTGGTCTTCGGAGAGAAACCAAACACTTAAACTATTAAGGTGATTTCCCCAAAGTAAGCAGTAGAGTCAGGACATTGATACTTTCTCTCCTGACCTCAAATCCAGTGAGGAGGGATTTGGTGAGCAAGGCTCCTCGCTGGGTTCAAGATACAGTTCAGCCATGGGCAGTGGCATCAGATCTCTGCTTACTGGAGAGCTCTCACCAGGAACACCTGGGTGTGTTGGAAACGTGCTCAGTGGAAGGTAGCTGGAGAGCTGGACAAAGCGGTGATTGGAAGATGAATCAGAATGGGAACCAGGAGGAACAGGCAAACCAAAGGAATGGTCCACAATACCATCGTGAAATCTCCTGGGACCAGATGTGTTTCAGAATTCAGAGGTGTTTTTTTTTTTTACACTTTTGAAAGGTAAGGTGATGCATTCTCCATTGATTATGCAAAATCCCCCAGCATGTGTGGGCAGGACTTCATTATCAAGTGTGTCCATTTCTCTGCAGTGAACGGTATCAATGTTTATACCAAGCAGGACAATTTAAAGACCATGAATAGTTTTATGTCAGCTCACAACAGGCTTTGCTATCAAATATAATCAGATCAAGTTTCACCTTAGATGGGTTATAAACTGTTGGTTTTCAGAGAGTTCGGGTTTCGGGGTTGTGGGTAAGGGATCACAGACCTTTATCAAACAAGATTCAGGTAAATGAATCGCTAGAACCCAGGAGGGAAGAGATAGGTCAGGCATTTCGTAAGTGAAGCCAGGCGAGGTCTAGAGACCTGCTCTTGCTGGGAAGCCTCAAACCTCCCTCCCAGGACGGCCCAGAACACACGCATTCTGTGTGCGGAAGCTAACGAAAGGCCTCAGACACGACGCTGTGAGTATACCTTCTCAGGCTCTCTTTGAAGAACACCGCTGCCCTCTGTTCAACGCTGCTTCAGCCTGATGGCTTCATGAACACACGGTCTCTATGGCCTTGTTCCCACTCTGGAAAGTAGCATTTTCAGAACTGGCTTCCCTCGGATTCATCTGTCCTTCTCCCTCTGTGTTCCTTCAATAGCAGCTGGCACAAGTGGCTTGCTCTTCACTCCTGAGATGGGTTTAAAAAACGTAGCCACAGCCAGCCTCTTCATTAGCACCCTTCTGGTCCCCAGACCAAATAAAGCCAATAAAACAGATGGATATTTATGTGGCATTTTCCCTAGGAAAATAGAAATGAGCTTCATCCAGGTCTAATATAGTTTTCTTATTTATTTGCTGCTTTGCTTGGACCATAAAACCGACCCGGTAGAAGCTGTCAAAGACTAAGCAAAACTAATCCTATCCTGAAGCAAATCTTTAGGCCAACTTCTGTATTGGGGTACAGTAGGGACAAATATAAGTCGTGAGAGGCCTGAAAGGTATAATATTTTAAATATCCTCTTATCAGGGGTCTGTAAAATAAAAGACACTTACTTTTATAGGAAATCAACTTCTGTTTAAACCTCTATTGTTAAGACTAATCATTTTCTAGCATCACATTCTTTCTACGTGAAAACCGAATATATTGAACTATAAGAGATCAAGATGTCAGATTTTTTTTTTTTTTTTTGAATCTCAAACCTACTTTTATTTTCTCATGGATACTACTGTCTTTAATGCAAGAAACAGATGGTTTACTTCATAAGCTGGGTAACATCCCTTTTGCTATATGGCTGTTCGCAGGTGTTGGGCTTTAACTAGTGACAAGGGGTTGTGCAGTTGAAATGAAATGCTTTTGGAGTATGACAATGACTGGGGACACTTTGTCTGGACTCCCCCTACCTAGACATAAGTCTTAGCTCAACAGTTTCCCAGCTCTATACATTTATATCTCAGTCTTTTAATCTAGAAAACCAAGATGATAACACTACTTATCTCAGAGAGATTGTGTAAAATGGATGAAAATAGGCCATGTCCAGGGTTCCCTTCCCAGGCATTTGGGATATAGTATGCAGTAAAAGTTAATGATGCTTCTTACCACCCCGAATCCTGTTGTTTACTAGCTGTGTGATGTTAGAAAAGCATTTCCTTAGGCCTCAGTTTCCTCATTTATATAATCATTGGAAGGGAACAGTGCTCTCATTGTGCCTTAGAAACAAAACATTCTATTTGCTCACATGCCTGGGTCTGTATGTATTTATGAGGTCCCATGCGGAGTCTGTTTTTTTCATACTTACTCACCTAGTCCATTGCATAATGCCTGGCACACAGTAGCCGTTCAATATCTATCTGTTGAGTGAATGGATGTTTGCAAAGATTTAGCTTCTATGGCTTATCCATGCAAACAATTACACAAGTGATGTTGTAAGCAAACATTTCTCAGGAGAATGTGACCACAGTACAGGAGAGCACTCAGTCCTGCTGTGCCGGAGATCGGAAGGGTGGTATGGCTTCACTTTGTCAACATTCGCTGGCAGGGGGAATCAACCCCATGCATTTCCAGCAGGAATTCAAGTCCAAAGTCTTGGAGACTCTGGGAAACAAACAACGTATCAGCTTCTATGCTCCCTGTCCACCTTTTATTTGATAACATAGCTTCATCATTTTGTGACAATGTCAAACCTATTTTTATTTAGTCCTGGTCACTGTTGGCTTTAATCCCAACATCACATGTCCCTTGCAGTTTGGCAGTGAAGGTGGGCTTCCCCTGATATGTGTCACTCTACAAGTGGTCAGGATTAATCTGGCTGATCTAGTTGACTAGGCTGCCATTCTTTATCTTTCCCTGCTGCAGATGTTGGGGCCTTTATGAAAGATGGTGACTTTTCAGAGAAAAAAGACCCTTTCTCTACTCGAGGGTGGAAAGTAGTCAAGTTACCCTTAAAACCTTACAGCAGATCCTCAAGGCCCCTTGCCATACATATCTGGAATGTCACACTTGTTCGTTCACAGAGCAGTTCTGAGAGAGAAAGCAGAGACAAATCCACGACATTAGACTACAACGACTATGAAAGAACACCTACATGGCCAGTCACACAATGTGTGGAAGGCTTTTGATTTCTGAGATGCAGATAGCCAAAACTCATCTATAAAACTCTATAGTCATTTTATTTTCCCACTGGAGACAATATCAACATCGTCATCACAAGCCCCGGAGAGGCCTGGCTGCACCAAGGACAAACAGCCAGGTATTGGGAAGCAGGCCACAAAAGTAAAACTATCCACCCGCAGTGATCAAGCAGGATACAGATCTCCCATTTTATCTCTGGAAAGAAGACTATGAAAGTAATGAGGTGCAAACAGACATCTTCTCTGTATGACATCTTCTCTCCTCTCCCCCGCCCCCCACCTGTCCTTGTCTGGCTCTCCACCAGAAATCGATTCACATTTACATCATGATAATTTAACAATTTAAACAGGAATGTGATCATGCAACATCCTCTTTAAATCTTTCAATAGTTTCCATTCCCTTAACATAAAATGTGACCTTCTTCCCATGGCCTCCATGTGTGGATAGTCTTACCCTTAAGAAGGTAATGTACATGCAACAATCACACCAAATATTTGTTGAACGGCTGCTGTGTACTGGGTAAGCAATTATGAACCACACTGTGTTAGTATTTAAGGAATAAATACTAGATTTCTTTTTTGCCAAGTTGAGAGTTAGACATTGAAGAATCGGAAAAGTGCCTTAAGTGTGTGGTGATGGTGTGATTCTCTACTCTGAACCCCAGAACACCACAACATTTTCTACCTGAAGACAATGCTGCAACTAACACAGCCCACCTCTCCCTGCCACCTGGAGCTTGGCTCTGTGTAATGTACACTTAGGAGGAATAGACCAGAACTCGTCTTCCTAAGAGAAAAAGAAAGTGGGGAACAGGCCATGCAAACTCTATTCTTTATTGCAGACGTCTTGCTGGGGAGGAGCAAGTGTGTGGTGTGTGGAGCAATGTGGGATGTCCACATGGAAGGGCATCGGCAGTGGGAAGTCTGTTCTCCCAAACCACAGGAATATGGCAGCACAAGACAGACGAGTTCAGTATTTGAACAAAGTTAGTATGGTCCCAAATCGCCCTGTTGGTTTTGACTAAGTCATGTGACCTTGACCTTACCGGCTTTCCTTTCTTATTTGAGATAATGTCCATCCAATCACTGGGAATCGGTCCATTTTCTCTCAGTTGCTCTATTTTAGCTGTCCCCTGTCAATAATGGAAAATAATACTTTGGCTAGTATTAGGTGGAATTACATGCAATTGATGATATTCAACCACTTTTTTACCCACCCAAAATAACAACTTTGTATCAATCTAATAAATATATTCAGAACGTGTTGCAGAATACATATAAGAAAGAGGAGATAATGAGAATAAGTACTTGAATTATAATCAGTTAATCAGTGACTATAGATTATAGATGTAGGTCATAGATGAATTAGGCAGTGGAAAATCCATAGACCTACATTGTACAATCAGACTTGAGGGGTCCAGGTTTTGCTTAAGTGATAGAGTCAACCCAACCAGGAGGAGGGGCAGGAGGAAAGGGAATGCCTCACTAGGAGATACGGCTCCCAAGAAGAGCCTGGGGCCTGGGGAGGGAGGAAGCGTGTTATATTATCCATGGTTGACCATTAGTGTTTGGCTTCAAGCCTCTGCCTGCTTTGTTCATAGGCAGAGGGGAAAAGGAAAAGAATTTAAAACAGTGGTCATCAAAGTCTGGTCAGTAGTTCTCTGGAGGTCCCTAAGATCCTTTCAGGGGTTCTGAGAGGTCAGCCCCATTTTCATAGTAACACTGAGATGCAGTATGTCCTTCCTGCTGACATTTCTATCGCTGCTGCTTTAGCACAAACCAAGGCCCTGGCGTCTAATGGCATGAGTCGTCATTGTACATTGTATTCTTCACACCTCACATTACAGTATACAACGATGCCAGTCTCACCACGGAATGTTCTTAATGAAGCAATGAAATTACTAATTGTATTAAAGTTTGACCCTTGAGTATGATTCTGTGTGAAGAAAAGAGAAACACACGCACACTTTCTGCCGCAAAGCACACATAAATCTTGTCTCGAGGGACAGCCTGTTGCAGCTGTCTGAGCTGTGAGCAGAACTAACTGCTTTTTGCATCAAACATGGTTCTTCCTTGAAGGAACTGGCAGACACTCTGTGGTTATTTGGACTCGGGCATTTGGCAGACATTTTCCCTAAAATGAGCGAGAGGAGCTTGTTACTTTAAGAGCAACACTGACAGCATTGTAGCCAGAGAGAAATTTGAGCATCCACGCAAACGCTTTTAGAACTTCAGGCGACTTGTATTTCCCAGCCTGAGTGAGAAGCTCTCAGTGTTTAAAGCCTTTGTTTTCATAAAAGTGTTGTGCATGTTAGCATGTCACGAGTTTATTGTTATCTTAAAACACATTAAGAATTATAGTTTATATTTCTCAATTTTAGTTTCAAATACAATAAATATTGAAAGATATGGCTCCCATTAACATGTGATTTTGGGGGTCTTTGATAGTATTTATGTCTATAAGGAGGTATTGAGACCAAAAGAGGTTGAGAATGACTCATGTAAGAGTTATTTTATGCTTAAAATAAACTCTAAAGGGAGGGAGGAGGGGGTCAATGTGGAAAAAGGGGGGACATTTGTAATATATTCAACAATAAAGATAAGTTAGAAAATAGTGATGGGCTAAACTAACAAAAAGGCAATTGGCATCAAGAGGAATAGATGAAATGAATACATGTTTAATAATTAAAAAAAAACACACAACAAAACTCTAAGACTCAGAGAAACCTTTCGCTAACCAACTTTTCTCCATCATTTCTGAAGTTCTCTTTCAGTGGTCTCTTTCTCTGTGTCACTTGCTGTCTTTCTGTCAGGAGCATTTCGATCTAGACAACATATGTTTATGCTTAGATTAGTGGTGATTCTTCTCTCTGGACTGCAGGCCGATGCTCTAACCACTGAGCAAACCGGCCAGGGCAGTGGTGATTCTTCTCAAACAATGAATGTGCATCGTGCCCGGAGGTTTTCCATATTCCCTGCTGTGTGGCTCCCACATGATTTCCTTGTTTTGTGCTGGTTCAATTTTATGTCTTCAGTGAATCCACATGTAGGATGGCAAAATGAGAAAATAGTATTATACACTCTATACAATGAAGAAACCAGAAAGAATAAAAGAAAAAAAAAAGCAATGTCAATGAAAATAGAAACCACATACACAAAATAAAAAATGCAAGTACAGAAATCATTTTACTTTTGTAAGGTCTTGGATGTGTCCATTTTTCCTGAAATATTGATTCTGTATTATACTGATTGCAGATTTGCTCTGATTACTGCTCGCAAGTGTGGCTTACACAGACTTAATGGCAGAATGATTATGTAGATACAAGAGACACCTAAGCCCACACCCATGAGGAAAGTGACTCGGCCCACACACCGAGATTCTCAGTGAGTCACTGATGAGTATTAAATTATACTTTCTACATGATATTTTAGTAAGGCTGCTGAATCAGTCTAAATGGGGAGTAGGAGATACAGAGAAGGCTCTGGGGCTGTTCTTTTAATAGAAACTCAGACTTAGGTCATGCAAAAACTTAGAAAATATTACATTTGGAGAAGATTATCATTTCATTTTTATCATGTGTTGATTTGGCTGTGAATTTTCAGCATCCAGTCCCCTCCCCTATCTGGGTTTTTCTCTTATGTAAAATGATAGGGTTAGACTAGAGCAGTTGTTTTCAACCAGTGAAATCTTAACCTAAAACTTCAATATACAACACAGAGAGTAGAATTGCCTGGATTAAAGAAAAGATGAGGAGCCTGGCCAGTGTGGCTCAGTGGATTGAGCATCAACCCATGGACTGAGAGGTCCTGATCCGATTCCTGGTTCAATTCCCGGTCAGGGCATATGCCCAAGTTGTGGGCCAAACCCCCAGTGGGGGTCATGTAGGAGGAGGCCAATTGATGTTCTCTGTCATTGATATTTCTCTCTCTATTTCTCTCTCCCTTCCTCTCTCTCTCTACAAATAAATGTAAAAAATAAATAAAAAGGTGAGACAGGAATAAATAAAAGAAACAAGATAGTCTAGGGTTATGAGCATAGACACTGGAATGAGAAGGAGCTGGGTTGGGCTCTGGCTCTGCTACCTCCTTGCTTGCATCCTGGGACAACTGTTTTAACTCCTCATGTACAAGAAGCTATAAGAACCTCTCCCCCACTGCACTGTTAGGGAAATTAAAGTCACATTTGTAACAGTCTCAGCAAGTTGCCTGGCTCAGAGGAAAAGGTTCAGTTAACAGTAGAAGTACATTAAATATCATGTTATAGATCACATCAGGACTGTGGAGCTTATGAGCTATATATTAGTGAGTCATCTTGCTAAGCCTGAACCTCTAAATCTGTCAAATGGCTATAACGATGTTTACCCTAGGGAATTTTGGGGAGAGGGTTCCACTGAGAAAGATGCTATGGAAATACTGAAAATGGCTATTTAAATATACTTCATTTAAGGTCAGAGCAGGGCCAGGAGGAAATCTTTTCTTCTTGCTCAGCTGCTGGCCTGAAGACACAGAAAGCATTATATCCCATCTGGGTTGGTCCCAGAACTACATCGGGCCAAACACATAAAAGAAGATCAAGAGAGTTCAGCCAGCAGGTGCCAAGCGACTTTGGTCAGGAGGAAGCGGTGATGGAACATGACCATGACCGTGAGAACTCACCTGTGAGCCCCGGGGCAGCTCCAGGGAAGCCAGCGGGGTGGTTAACGCCATGCTCTGGAGCTGGAACGTGCTGAGGGGACTTGGGCCAGAGGCTCGGAAAGGGCTGTTGTGGAAGATTCTTAACTGTCACCTTCCTTCCGTCCCACACTTGTAATAGGATTTTTCATCCATCCTGTTAGTCCTATAACTTTTCAGTGCCTCTCAGCAGAATGGACAGATTCTACGTCTTCACCCCATTGACTCTGTGTTTATCCAGTGACTTATTTTGGATGGTGACAGGTTAGTGGATATGATGTGAGCATAGCCTCATGCACTACTGACATTAGTCACATGAGGAGAACTTTCCCTCATAGCTACACTACCTTTAGTTTAGGTCACAAATGACTGACACCTGGAACAGACCTGGACCTGACCCACCACCTGGAACAGAGTCAACTCAGCCCTCCAACTGATTCTTTTATATGTGAGAATTCAATGTTGGTTGTTAGAAGCCATTGACATTTGGAGGTCATTTGTTATTCAGTATTAATGTAGCAATAATTGACTTTACACAGAAAATTCCTTAACTTTAAATATCCTGTTTATAAATATCCTTTATAAAATGAAATGAATAATGCCTAATTATAATACCCAGTAGGACGGTTATCAGGAAAAACAGGATGATATATAAAGTACTTAGCACAGTACTCAATACCAAGCAAGAGAACACTAGATTAAAGTTACCGCTCTGGTCCTGGTTGGTTTGGCTCAGCGGTTAGAGCATTGGCCTGTGGTCGAGAGAGACCCGGGTTCAGTTCCTGCTAAGGACACGTACCTTGGTTGCAGTTTGTCCCCGGCTCTGGTTGGTCGTGTGGGTGGCAGCCACTCGATGTGTCCCTTTCACGTCGATGTTTCTCTCTCTCTCTCTCTCTCTTCCTTCCACTCTACCTGAGCAAAATATAGAAAAATGTCCTCTGGTGAGAATTAAAAAAAAAAGTTACCACTCTGAACATAGTGCATTAGGAAAAAATTTTTAAAAAATGACTACCTCATTGAGTCTCTGTTTTCTCAGCTGCGAAATGCATATAAATATACTTACCCCACCTCTTTCTTAGGGATGCCTTTACAATTACACAGGGTGACTGCTGTCTGTAAAGAGCTATCCAGGAGTTAGGAGTTACTGTTCTTCTTGCTACTGTTCTTATTCCAATATTGTTGATCACTATCCCCAAAGTTATAGTTACAGGAGAGTAGGGTGAGAGTCACTGGGCAGGGCAGCACTAATATAAAATTAGTCTTCACTCAAGTAACCCTCTTCAGCCCTGGCCAGTTTGGCTCAGCGGTTAGAGCATCGGCCTGCGGTACAGAGAGGCCCGGGTTCGGTTCCCGCTAAGGGCACGTACCTCGGTTGCAGTTTGTCCCCGGCCCTGGTTGGTCGTGCGGGTGGCAACCACTCGATGTGTCCCTTCACATCGATGTTTCTCTCTCTCTCTCCTCCTCTCTCTCCCTCCCGCTCTGTCTGAACAAAAAATGCAAAAATGTCCTCGGGTGAGGATAAAAAAAAAAAAAAGTAACCCTCTTCAGTTGAAACACTTCTCTTCACATCCCCAGTGCCGTACCTGTGTGGGGTACATCTGATAACCCAATGCAAGTACATTGCAATCTGATTGCAAAATGAAACCTCAAAACTTGAAAAAAGATGCAGGATTTTGCAAAGATGAAAGGGATGATAGAGAATTCCTCTAATCACATGCAAAATAATTGACAAGCAAGGATCTGACAGAGTTAGGCCACTTAATAATTGAAGAAGAGAAAAATTGACAAGGATGATAACACGATGTGCTTCAAAAGAAAATAATTTGATGGTTTGAATATCAAAGGATGCAGGGAGGCCTTTGAGAAAACGGATGAAACCTCAACTCTTTTTGCAAAAATTATCCTCATGAGGGCTGCACACTAAAGAGTATCATGTCGTACGTACGATTACGTAATTTCTTTGGAAAAGGCACTCAAAAATTATTTGTTAATTTTAATTACCAAAGAATTATAGTAGAGTCTATGTTTTATATTACATATAAAATTAACTTATTTCAATACATTTTAGGTTTAGTTTTTCAAGATAAATTCCCAACTTTTCTAGGAAATTTTGATTTCTATTTTTAGTTGTCTTCTGCTACCATTTTTTTTTAAATTTGTTATTAGGATCATATATGTGTGTGTGTGTGTGTGTGTGTGTGTGTGTGTGTGTGTGTGTGTGTTTTCCTTCCTTTTAGGCCTGGGGGGCCATTGAGACCATACTCCTTATCTAGAGATTTTGAAAACTGAGCGTCCAGGGGGTCAGTGAAGGCAGGAAATATCCATCTAAGGCCCAGAAGGCTTCCCTGGTCTCTTTGGGGTGAGTTATTTTATGTGACCTGCCAAATGAACTTTAAAAAACCCAAGAGTGCGGTAAGGCATGGCGGTGAAGGCAACAGTCTGTCCGTCTCATTCTCTTTTCATAGTTTACTTCTGTGTGACCTTGGCCAGGAGACATCACTCTGAGCCTTTTCCCTTCTGTTGAGAGAAAACGATAGTATTTCCCCTGAAGGGCGTTATGAGGACTGCATGAGATTACAGACGTTTAAGAGTGCTGACCAATGTTTGCCTAACGGACATTCAGAACACAGAGCTGTCATCATTTCTGATACAGCCATGGTGACCAGTATTCAACGGGCTATTTCCCTTGCTGCCTCATCTCTAACTTTTCTTGTCTTGAGCATATTTGTGTACATTCTGGAACTTTCCCTCCAGATTTCCCGGAGCCCTCTGCTTGGCCCACAAGATGCACCTTCTAGAAGACAGTGTTTTGTATCTAATTTTACTCTTCTAACAGGCAGTGTGGAGGGGACCTGCTTTGTAATCCCACTCACACACTTGAGCTCACTACAGGGATGGCGGGGAGGGCAGGAGGGTCCATTGGTGAATGCCAGAGCAGGGATGCACAAAGGAACTCTGCTGCCTTCTGACTGTCATGTTAACACTCCACAAGCTGACTTCTTTTCAATCTTATAAACAGCCACGGCACCAAACGTCACCAGCGTGTCCAGAATTAATTGACTGTCTAGAAGTAAAATCAACCCAGCAATGTTAATTTTGTCACCTGTGGAACTAACCTGAGGATAACTGTGAGCTACTTAGTTCCTAGAGAAGGAAGAGGTTTCTGCTAACCCTGGTAGCTTGCCTGAGGTCACATGTACGGGCAGAGCTGGAGGTGGGATTTAAACCGAGCACCCTTCCATAGGTGGGACCGAAAGCCCCGCTGCTGTCCGCCTGGTGCAGGCACCGGGAAGCACCGTGAGGCTTTATCCCTGGACTGGATATGATAATATTTATTTAAAAAATTGCATTGCTAATATCATTTTTGCCACTTAATTGGTCCCCGAGAGAAGGAAGACAGAAATAATCCCATTTTAATAGTGAGTTTGTGAGCTTTATCCAAGGTCTCCTATCTAATAGCGGGAGAGTTAGGACTATAATGAAATATTCTGAACTCTTTCCCTGTTGAAATGTTTTTGTTTTTTTTTTTGTTTCTAATCTTCACCTGAGGATATATTTTTCATTGATTCTAATGAGAGAGGGAGAGAAAGAGAGAGAAACATCAATGCGTATCAATTGGTTGCCCCCTGTATGCACTCCTACCAGGGAGCAAACTCACAACGTGTATGTGCCTGGACAGGGAATTGAACCTGTGACTCTTTGGTGCACAGGATGGTGCTCAACCAACTGCATCACACTGACAAGGGCTCCCTGTAGAAATGCTTTTTGTTTGGCATTTCCCAGTTCTCTCAGTGCACTTTGTCATGGCTCAGGGTCTTCATGCTGTGTTTCTGGGCTGCCAGCTGTGAGGTGGTTACCTTGAGAATAGACAGGTGGTGGGGAGGAGCTCTGTCCATTAGGGATGTGTCTCCTCTGCTCCAGAGAGCCACATCCATCACTTTATCGCGGCGAGACCCTGCTGATGCACGCCCCCCTAGGGCGAGAGTAGATGCATATAATAGAAATCAGTCAGGGGCCAGTTTTCCCAATCAAAAAGGGAATTGTGTTTCTAGGCATGTGGGCAAAGAAAGGTGGATTAAGCATAAAACATTTCCACAAATGGGGAAGCACCGAGGAGAACTGAATGCCTGCACCCTCTGAGAAGGAATTCTCTGGCCTTAAACACCCCGAGTGCCATTGTGCTCCTGGTAATTTCATCTCTCTGCCTATCTTGTTACAAGATTGCTGATTTGAACAACTTGGAGGCACTTACTTGACCCATTATCTGATATGTCACAAGATTTTGAAGTTTCACATCCAAAACAGACGTGAAACGTAAAATCATTTAGAAGGCAGTGGGGCGGTTCATGTCTATATTTGAGCATGTCTCTGGATGTTGACAGAGATCAATAGCTTCTTTTAAAGACTGTGCCCTTGAGTACTGAACGGTGCCATGTCTGGGTAACTGACTCGCTTTTGTGGCTGAGGGCAGCGATTGGGAGAAAACTTGGTAAGTTAGTACTTGATGTTGGCATAACTAACCTCTTCACCAGACAATACATGGAGAATCCGGAGAGTGAACACCATGAGATGATCCAAAGCTATTCTGCGGAGGAGATACTTGTCTGGCCAAGGGTTACATGAGGGAGTGAGGGACAGTGTTAGACTTGGACTGTAGATCTCTGGTTTCTAAAATCTAGCATTTAAAAACTTCTTTCATACCTAATCCTCCTCATACTTACTGTCATCATATTTATTTTTATCATTACTTTCTTATGATTCTTTTCATATTTTCTTTCATCATTTGCTCCTTTTGTTCCAGCATTTTTTGAGTGCTTTTATTTATTTATTTTACCTTAAATGCCATGGTTGTGATTATTTTCCAGGTGTATGAACCCCATTACTCACCAGTTCCCAGCACAGTGATAAATATGTGGCTGTGCCCCAAAGATATATTTTTATTGATTAATTCATTGGCTGCCTGGTTCCTCTGTTACTCTTGTCCTTGTGTTTGGCTTTCTGAAATCAGCACTCATATATCCATCTAATAATCCAATAAACATTAGTTGAGTGCCTGCCGAGAATATGGAGATTAACCTCACACCTTCTGATCAAGTACAGCCAGCAGGTAGAAGATGAAGCAAGTCTCAGGGGATGAACTTATGTTTCGGTGAATTAGAAGAGGATGCACTAAGGATATTTTTGTCCCATACCTATTTGGAATTCTTATGTTTTTGCCCCACATTTTTTTTTATTCAATTACAGTTTATAGTCACTATTATTCTGTATTAGTTTCAGATGTACAGCATCGTGTAGACATCATGGACTTTACAGAGTGGTCCCCTAATGTTTCAAGTACTCACCTGGCCCCGTGTGTAGTTATTAGGATATTATTGATGATATTCCCTATGCTGTAATTTACATCTTGGTGACTATTCTGGAGCTACCAATTTGTACTGCTTAATCCCTTCACCACCTCCCCCCCTGCAACTGTCAGTCTGTTCTCTGTATCTATGAGTCTGTTTCTATCTTTTACTTTTAGCTTATTCTTTAGATTCCACATATAAGTAAAATCATATGGTATTTGTAAAGAGCCATAAATAAAAATGAATGTAAATTTTACTTTGACATTGTGTTAGTCAAGGTTTTCCAGAGAAGAAGAGAAACAGAAGTGTGTGTGTGTATGTAAGAGAGAGAGAGAGAGAGAGAGAGAGATTTTAATGAGTTGGTTCATGTAATTACAGAGGCTTGGTGAGTCCAAAAAAAATCTACAAGGTAGACCAGTAGGCTGGAGACTCAGAGACGAGATGCAGTTCATGTCCAAAGGCAGTCTGCCAGCAGAATTCCTTCTTGCTCGAGGGACCTCAGGCTTTTTTTAAAATTTAGAGCTTTAAATGATTAAGCAAGGCCCAACACTTTATAGAGGACAATCTTCTTTACTCAAAGTCCACCAGTTGTAATGATCTGGTCCATAAAAGACCTTCACAGAAACATCCGGAATGTTTGACAAAGTAGGCACCATGGTTCAGCCAAGCTGATACATACAATTCACCATCACAAACATCTTTTAACCACAGACTCCTTGCAGGGGACAGATTTGAATCCCAGAAGGAGAGCCACTCTTTATTCTTCCCTCATGCCTGCCTCCAGCTCCCTCCGCCCTGCTTGGCCAGCGAGAAGGACGAGCGAAAACACACACCACGAGAGAGAGTGTGTAAGCTGTGCATTTAAATGCTTCAATAAAATTCAGTAAAGTGAAGGAAGTAGAATGTTATTTATCCATGTTTTAATATGGATACATCTCAGAAATAGAGTAGTGAGTCAGGGAGCGAGAGAGAGGGAGGAGAAGGAAGGAGGGGGAGAGGGGAGAGCTTACAGAAGGAGACAGAGTATGATAACATTTATGCAAAATTTTAAAACACAGCAAATTTCAGTGTGTAGATAACGAGAAGAAAAGCTTGGATATCAATGAAAGCCCGCACTCCAGAGACTTAATACCGCTGGGAAAGCAGGGGGTGAATGAACGGAACAGGGCGGGTACTCAGGAGCTTTAACTGCAGCTGTATGTTTCCTTTCTGTTCCCAGAGGGCCTGCCACAAGGCGAGACACTGAGTTTTGACAGTGTTTGAGTGTGCAAGGGTGTTAGCATTATTATTTGGTTTGCGTGTCGATGTGCTTGGAACATTTGGTAGTTAAAGCATCTCCTCTTTCTCTCAAGAGTCCCTGGCTCGGGTAGACCGTCCGACCCCCCTCTTCACCACTGCTTTCGTCACCAAGGCCTCAGTCACACACCAGAGTTATGGTGTCTGTTCAAGGGGGGGAGGGGGGGAACATGGGCTGGGGCCCTTCCTCGGAGGAAAATTCTGCCGGGCCTCTGTGTGCTAATCTCTGTGCCTGGGCCCGGTCTATTGCGTGCTCAGCAATCGAACTTGAATATCCCAAGAGAGAAACACTGTGTAAATGCTCCGAGGAATAAACTAGGAAAACATAAGTAGCCGACCTATTCTCTTCATTCTGAACCTTCTGAAGGCCCAGCCGAATGGCCACTATGTATCAGGAAGGAAGCCTTATTTTAATTTAGTAAGCAGAGTATTGTAAAGTACTGAAACAACCAACTGAGCCAGGGTGTTTTTAGCCCTAATCCTACTAGCCATACTTCCATGCATGTGGAATTATGGGAGTTACATACAGGGTGGGGCCCAAGTAGGTTTAAGTTGTGAGTATGAGAAACACAGATTTCTTCTTTTTTTTGTTGTTGTTACTCCTCACCCCAAGATATTTTCCATTGATTTTCTTTACATAGATTGGAAGGGAGGGAGAGAGGGAGAGATGGAGAGAGAGAGACACACGCATCAATGTGAGAGAGACACATCCTTTGAATGCCTCCCGCCCGACCCCAACTGGGGCAGGGGATCGCACCTGCAACCCCCATATGTGCCCTTGACCGGTCCTTGGGCTGATGCTCTAAGTGCTGAGCCAAACCAGTCAGGACCAGATCTGTTCTTGTATTATTATTAATTATTTTCCATAGGAACAACTATAAACTTACGTTTGCTTCACCCTGTAGTTAACAAAAGTTCAGAAATATACCATCATCTTTGTAATGGACTATTATGTTGATCTTTGTAACAATGCTGATCGTGAATTGATCTCTCATAAAGTAGATTTAGAAAGAAAACACTAAATTGGAAGCTTCAAAAGGATCTTTTGTTTGTTTTAGTGCAATGTGCAAATTTGAATTTGTTGCTCACATAAAACAGACACATTTGCATGATGAGGGCATTACAGCGAGTCTGATGACAGATGGTCATGGCACGGCCAGGGGGAGGCAGTGCAGGTGGCGAGACGTGGCCACCTTCAGTGGCACTCTGAAGGTGAGGCACGGGATTAGCTGATGAATTGAAGGGTGGGTGAGAACAATCAGAATATTTTGCAGGATTTCCAGCCTGAGCTACCAGAGTGTTGGAGTCGCTATCAACTGATGTGAGAACGAGTCTGGGCCAGCAGGCTGGGCAGGAGGGGAACAGGTGCTCACTTCTGGATGTGCTGAGATGAGAGGTCTATTATATATCCCAGTGGACGTGTCAAGTAGGCGGTTGGAAGGACAGGTGTTGAAGACCATGAATATGGGCAGACATTTCAAGGAGTTGCCTCGCATAGGAGAGCAGAGAAATGAGGCTGAGCCTCACAGAAATGAGATCAAGAGGGAAAAAATTACAATTTGGGAAAAACAGCAGCAGGTTTGTATGAAGATGGGAATGAGCATAGTGAATAATGATACTGGGCAGCCAGCGGGAGGCCAGACGTGCAGGCCCTCCTCGGACAGTCTAAGAAATTGGGTTGTGCTACAGCAGTGGGAAACCGCTGAGATTTTAAGTGAACCGGTTTGACGAAATAAAATTTACATTTTGAGTGGGTCCCTCCAGCTGCAGGGGACAAAATGAATCGAACACTAGCCTAAGGAGTTGCAGGCAGAATGTTTAACGTGTGCCTAGTGATGTGCTAAGCTCTTCATATATGCTGACCGCTCCCGAGCTAACTCATAAAGAAGTTTCTCGGTTTGTCGATATTGATGGGACAAATGAAAATATCCCATTGGAGGGATTACTGGTCAACGGATCCTTTGGTTGAAGCTCCAATATTTCCTAAAACTATGAGCAGAATGAGGTTTGAGCAAATTCTTACATTTTTCCCTCTTAGTGATAATTCACAAAATACATCTAATAAAGACAGACTGTATAAAATTAGGCCTCTTTTGGATTACTTTCTTCCAAAATTTCAGTCCTTGTGTATACCTAAGCAGGAGTTATTTCTAGATGAAAACGCAGCGAAACCAGATATATTTGCAAACATGTTGCGTACCATTACACGTAGGTGATTGCCATACAGTATACCACACCAAAAAAATTTACTAAAATATATAATATGTATAACATATAATATGTAGCAGATATGTACAAAGTTTCCTTTAAATTCATTATGTATAAATAAAGTAGACTGAAGTTTATTTAGATTGTTTCACTGTCATACTCAATTACGAAACAATAGCCGGTGACATGAAATCACTTCTGCATACAATTGTCAGTCAACAATGTGTTAACTCTTAATCACAACAAAAATTCAGGTGAGTGATATTTTGACACACCTTGTACAGGTGAGGGTGCTGAGGAGAGTGGGTCAGTGCTTTCCCCAGAGTTGTCCCACAGCTAGTAAACCAGTGACAGAGCGAGTAAGAACCCAAGATGTTCACTTTCAGTGTCCTGGTCTTTTTGCCTCTCTATGTTCTGGGTCATAGATTCATGTAGTTTTTAGGTTGGGAGGGCTCTTAGAAACTGCCTGGCCCAGCTCCTCGGGGAAACCGAATGTGAGGTATTCAGAAGCAGTAGCTTGTAAATAGAATCCTAGTTTAAATACACTAGGCCCGTGGGGGTCGAATGACCCTTTCACAGGGGTCGCCTAACACATAACAGTAGCAAAATTACAGTTATGAAGTAACAATGAAAATAATTTTAAGGTGGGGGTCCCCACAACGCGAGGAACTGTATTAAAGGGTCGCGGCATTAGGAAGGTTGAGAACCACTGCACTAGGGGGTGGTTGCTATTTAAAGCCCTATTCTGGGAAATCCTTGGTAGAGTCGAGAATCCTTTTGCAAAGCAAATAATCCACTCTCCAGTTTAGCTGTGGAGCAAATGCTGTTCTTCAAACATCAGGTACATCTACAACACTGAAAAGTGCCCAAGGATGTTCTAATTATTCCGGGACAGTTTCTGTGGCGACCTGACATGCAGAGGTTTCGGAAGAGAAGGCTGCCCGGGACCCGGAGAGGCAGTCCCTGCTTCTGAGTGCTGGAGCGTGCACCAGCTTCCAGATGGACTGATGTTCTAGTTCAGAGGTTCCCAGCCCTCCCACCACTCCCGGCTCTTAGAATCCACTCTGTGGCTCTGTGAGCCGCTGTGGAGGACATAATGCTACTGTTTGCCAATACTTCTGTCTCCATACAGAACGGTTCCTCCGCCATCCTGTCCCCACCATGTGCTTCTGATGCGACTGTCAGTTACAAGGCTTCACCTGCCCTCTTGTCCCTAAATTGGGCACATGAGTAGGTCTAGTCAATTTGAGCCTCCTCAGATTTTCATCTGAGCTTTTTGCTTTTTTTTTGCCTCTGAATTATGAGCAATAAGTATTAAGTACACTTGGGGCTGTGGGTACCCACATGTGTTCACATGGAGAGAAACTGTATGAGAATAAATCCAGGCAGGGGCAAGGAGAACCAAAATATGGAGAAAAATTAAGCAAAGAGCCCTAGTGACATTGTGTATACCTGGATCCAGCACGATTGTCTCCTTAGGGTAAGCCAGTTTCATTAAACAATAAATTCCCGTTGTTCTATGCCTCAGGTTCTCCTGTCTAAAATGAAGATAATAATACTATCTACGCCATAGCATGTAGCAAGGATTACATTACATAAATAATGTGTGTAATGTACTTAAAGCGGTGCCTGGCACATATCTGTTAACAATTGTTACATAACAAGCTACCCCAAAGTTAATGCCTTAAAGTAATCATCAATTAAGCTCCCAGTTCAGTGGCTTGGCCATCTGGGCTGGGTTCTGCTGGGTGGTTATTCTGACCTGAGCTCTGCTCACTCAAACATCTGTGGTCAGTTTCTGAGATGGTTCCATTGTCCCCACGTGGTCCCACATTCTCCAGCAGGCTTGCCCTTTCCCTTTTCCCCCATGGTGGCTGGACAGCGCACCGAGAAGAGGAGTGGAAGCATGCAAGGCCTCTTGAGATGTAGGCTCGAAACTGGTACACTCTTCTGCTGTATTCTACAGAGCAAAGCATCACGAGGCCAGTCCGAAACTATGAAGTGGGGAAGTTGACTACTTTTCCGAGGGAGGAACTGCAGTCACATCGCAAAGAGTCAGAATAGAAGGAGAGCTGTGAACGATTATGGCCACTTTTTCAATCTACTAGATTAAGTGTTTAATAAATCTCGCCATATGTTGCTGCTAGTTTTATTAGTATTGCCTAAATTAGTTTAATTTACCCTCTGTTTATTGCTATAGATCATGTCTGTTAGATTCTTGTAAAGATTATTAATAATAGGTTGGCTAGCACCTAAATTTCTTTCTTGGACTTCTCATTGAAACCCAGATATAGTTTGCCTTCTAGAAATGTCACAAATGATACTCTGTTTCTCATTAGCAGAGTATTGCAAAAGTGAAGGCTTATCATCCCTCATATTGCAATATTTTATCTGCTCAGCAAAACCTTGGAAATTACCAGCTTTAATGATCTACTTTACACAATCCATTATTTGTGTGTTTCTCCTCAATGGTTTTTATTTTGGAACTATTTATATTTCTTCTTGGGTGTTCATCTTTAATTGCTTTAGATTTGAGGGGGAAATATTGAGATTATGCAGTTATTCTTATGAGACCACAATATTTATTCTTTTTAGGAATAAATACATTGTAGATTTTCATGCTTATTAATTTTTGATTATAGAGAATATCATATTATGCAAGGTGTGCAGTGAATACATTTAAATTCATTACTTAAGCAAATTCCATCAAGAGTATTAATACTGATTTCATGATTTTCATTATTATGTCACTAAATGTATTGCCAAATTTCAGTTTCTTCTGTTTCTAAATCCGCCTGAGGATTAGCATAAGCTTTTCCCTCTATTATTGTAAAGACAAGTAATGTGAAAAAGATAGGGATTATTTTGTAGGGAGCTGGTGGTTGTATTACAGTTATAGGGGTCTATATCAATATAGCAAAAGCCAATGTAAGTACTGCAATTTCCCTCAGTAATTAGAAGGAAATCAACATTATTATCAGCCAATGGTAAAAGTATAATACTGTGTGTTCATAAGGTATGGCACTATTATCATTTATTATTAGTGGAACCCTCCTACCTTTTCTTTATATTGGATCAAATATCAATGTTAATAGTAACATTGTAGTTATAGTTGATAGTTGAGTACCAACTCTGCATATTGTCCTATGTGTTAATGTGCTAAATACTGGATTACAAATTATTCTAGCAATCAGTGGTTTAAAGAATACTAATTTATAATCTCTTACAACATAGGTGGGTCAGGTGTTCTGGAGCAGCATGGCTGTGCAGTTCTGGCTCAGGTATCTCATGAGGTTGCAGTTAGATGTCAGCCAGAACTGCAGTCATTGGAAGGTTTGACTGGGGCTGGAGGATCCAGTTGCGGTTTGGCTCATTCACGTGAATGACGATTTGGTGCTGGCTGTTGGTGGGAGGGCTCTCTTCTTCTCCACATGGGTCTTTCTATAGGACAGTTTTCTTGAGTGTCCTCTTGACACGGTGGCTAGCATGGTGGGCAACCCAAGAGACTTAAGGCAGAGGCCACAGTGCCTTTTATGACCTCACCTCAGTAGCTACACATCATCACTTCTGTATTCTGTTTGTCACACATGCCATTCCTGATTCCATGTGGAAGGCGAGTACCAAAGGGCATGAACACCTGAAAACAAGGGTCATTGGTCACCATCTTGGAGGTTGGCCACCACAAACTGTTATTAAGTGACAATAGAATATCTACTAAGGCCAACTTCATCAATCATCAGAGATTGGGTGCATTTTTATAATGTATCTACTAGGTGTGTCCTGTCCCATATGGAATTAATGACTTATGTCTTAAGGACCTCTGCATACCTATGATTGAGTCCTATACTACAATAATAACACTCTAATTATCTTCTCCAGAAGAATCTAGACCTTTTCTGATGCTCTTCCCATAGTCACAGTATCTGCCACACAAATACCTTTTTAGAACCTTATGAAAGTTATAGAATACTTTTCAAGAAAATTATATTCACACATGATTTTACTTAGCATTTTAGTAGATTTAGAAATAGCCTTTCCCCTCAAGTGAATTGATACGTATTAGAGTAACTTATGATCTCTTTCCAGTAGAGGTTAATTGTCAGTCTATATAGTAATCAGGGAAAAAATCTGTGCAAGACCCAAAACATACCTGTGTGGTATGATCTCTAAACAGCTAAAAGTATTTCCCTAAAGAATTCTAATCTTTAATGTCAATCTCTCAAAAGTAGAATGATTGTCCTTCTGAAACTCTCAAATGAAATTTCTTATATATTTTATGTCCTTCCTCCTATCCCATGTTCTTTGGAATAACTCATTTTCTAAGTCCCCTGCTTTGCTTTCAGCTTGCACACATTTCTCCCATTTCTCCTTTCTCTTCCAGATTTTGTCATGTAGATTGACTGAACCTTTCTTATAAAGGACTTTCTATGCTTCCCTCCCTCTTAATCTTGCATCTTTCTGCCCATTCTCTAATTACGCATTAACAAATCCAAACAACCCATCTGGCATGGCTGGTCTCCCCTGGGGAGCGGGTTCCCCAGGGGTAAGGAGAGAGGAAGAGAGCTGAGGGGGAAACAGCATTCACTTTATCCATTCGGGTGGAGGGGAGGTGCTAGGAACCTTGATACTTTGATATTTTTGGCCTCTTCATACTTTCATTCGGCAGCAATTGATCTGACATGAAAACACTTTTAGCTTTGAGAGTCCTGCCTCTAGGAGTCCCCTGAAGAATAACCAAATTGCATGACCAAGTGTGGTCCAGATCCTCCTGTTTATCTTGATAAATTATCATTCCAAGTGCTCCTTGCTGTATTCTTATTCTAGTACGTGGATTTCTGTCATAGTTAAAATGTGACAGCAAATGAACAACACAACATTGATTTTGACTTCTTTACATTACAATCTCCATTAATTGGGCAACTTTGGAAGTGGGAAATGGCACAGTGCCTTGCTCAACTGTGTGATACCTATGAAGGGCTGGGTTAATGGGTTCATTGTATTTTGGGGTTAACTTGAGATGGTCTTTTATTTTCTCATCCACCAGTTCTTCCAGGTTAAGGGAGAAGTTTGGCAACATTGGGAAAGTAGAGAAAGTTCTGGGGTAGGCAGAATTCAAAGATGGCTTCCAAGGTCCCCACCCCTTTGTAGTCCCCAAATTGAGACTGTGATGGATGACCACCATCACTAGATTAGTCACATGGCTTGGATGGGTTTGAGAAAGGGAGGATATCCTGGGCAGACGCGATCTAGTTAGTGAGTCCTTGGGTCCTGGGCTCCTCCCAGAGACAGACATTTGAAATACAAAAGGCGCTTATGTGGGAAGAGTCTCCATCTCTGGCTTCGAAGATAAAGGGGCCACATAGTAAGGACTTGAGGGCGGCCTCTAGGAATGATGAGTATCCTCTGGCTGGCGGCCTGCGAGGAAATGGAGACCTTACTCCTACAACCGCAAGAAACGAAATTCTGCCTCAACCCTCTGAGCTTGGAAGAGACCTGGAGCTTCAGATGAGAATGCTGCCGGCCAGCACCCTGGTTTTGTGAGAACCCGAGCAGAGAACCTAGCCACACCGTGCCCTGGCTTTCTGACCTACAGGACTACGAGATGATAAATCAGCATTATTTTAAGCCACTGAGTTTGTGATGATTTGTTAGGCAGCCACAGAAAATAAATACAAGTCATAGCCTGTTTTGTTTTGGCAGCTGGGAGGTGAGACAGCCGCAGGAGAGGCGATACGTCAGCAGAGCCCCAGCTCGGGAATCGTGGGCCTGGGTGTGTGCTCCAGTTCTCCCCAGGGGTAAGCATGTCACTTTCACAATAGGTCCCAGCTCGGGAATTGTGGGCCTGGGTGTGTGCTCCAGTTCTCCCCAGGGGTAAGCATGTCACTTTCACAATAGGTCCCATCTCTTAGAGCCTCTGTTTTCTCACCTACAAAAAGGAGAAGACCACTATTTCTCATAGGATTGTTGAGGTCATATGAGGTAATGAAGAACTAAGAATGGTGGATGGCACATTTAAGAGCTACATATGTGTTAGCTAGTATTACTCCGATAAGAATTACTAGAACATCGCTTTCGCGAGCTAGAGAATCGGAGTGATTATGAAACAACCAATAATTGTGCACTTTGGGCAATTTAACGATGTATTTTCATATTTTACCTCATTTCATCATGGCTACCTTGTGAGGAAGATAGTAACATCATTTCTTATAAAACTTTTTACTCGAAATAAGGATAGACTCACAAGAAGTTGCAAAAATAGTACAGAGAGGTCCCATGTACCTTTCACTCGGCTTGTAATGGTATTTTAAGGGACAATAGTACAATATCAAAACCAGATGTGACCTTGGAACAGTGCTGGTAATTAGATGAGAGACCTTATTCGCATGTCTCCATTCCACAATTCCCTTTGCAGGTGAGGAAACGGAGGCTTGTTCCGCTTGCTGATTTCAAGTTCCCCTTAAAAACTGTGCTCAAATGATATGGATTTATATTATAAATGGTTGGTCTCCATTGCCTATTGACACCCAGTGGCAGATTAGGAAAAAAATGTAGCATTTATATGTGCATCCTGACCAATTAAGATTCAACTTTATTTTTAGTTATGAAATTTTGTTTTTACAAGAAACTTTTAATTTTCTACATAAAAAGAAAGATGACATGGCAGATAGAGACTGAAGGCCAGTTGACATGTGTTGATGTGACCACAACACCATAGGTATGTGCACGACAACTGTGTCCCTCCTACCGAATCCCCACAGCATAAAGATCCGAGAAATAGGCTCTTCTTTTTTTTTTTAAAGATTTTTTTTTTATTGATTTTAGAGAGAGAGGAAGTGAGAAGGAGAGAGAGATAGAAACAGCGATGAGAGAGAACATCGATTGGCCACCTCCTGCATGCCCCCACTGGGAATCAGGACCACAACCCAGGCATGTGCCCTGACCAGGAATCAAACTGGTGACCTCTTGGTGCATGGGTTGATGCTCAACCACTGAGCCACACCGGCTGGGCAGAAATAATCTCTTCTTTTCTTTCAGTTACCAGTAGAGGAAAGTGTTCTCATATGAAAAAAAGCCCAAAGTAACCTAGAAAACAGCAGCCCCTCAAGATCTAGGTAAATTGACTTGGACCTTCACAATTAAAGAGTCTGTGGGAGTTTTCAGGATTTTAGCAACTACTTCACAGGGAAAACCTCTTGTCCCTTGTTTGCCTCCAGGGAGTCCATTCGTACACGTGTTTTCTTTTGTGCTTCTCTGGGTAATTGGATACAGAACTCCTTGGGTTCCGTGAAAACTCTAGCTGCCTAACGTCTCTTCAGAACTTTCATAGAAGGTTTTAGAGAGACAGTGGAGAGGTGTACACTCCACTGTACACGAACAGCTGTAATCTTGGACACTAGAACGTCACTTTCCAAAATGCCTTGATGCCCACTGACTGCCAGGTGGCCCTCTCAACACGCCTTTCCACCCCGGCCTCACAACTCCTGCTCCCCACTTTCTCTTCTTCTGACTCATTTCTCCTGCCCTTAGGAGAAAAATTAGTTCTCCCCTTTTCTTTTGCCCTTCTCAGCCATCCTGCACCACCTGCTCAAGTCCTTATAAATCCTTTCTCCAACCATTTTAATTTTCTCCCCAAGGCGATGTCTGGTAGCAGGTGTTAAGATGAATGTCAGTTTGCTATTAATTACTATTAATTTTATGATATATTAATTATTCATTTAACTTTCTAACACTTTTTGTTATTGCGAATGAACGGAAGCTCCTGGAGGTCCTTCATTACTTTTCCATTCTTCCTACTTTTCTTACCGGAATACTCTAGATCAGGGTTGCTACAGACGGTGCACGTTCCATGCCCAAAGGAACCACGTCTTGGTGAATTTTCAAGCTCTGTCCTTGCATCTTAGAGCTGCTTCTGCTTCGCCCTCAGGAAAGGCTGAGCGCCAACTTGACATCCTGTCGCAAAGGTCGCAAGGCCAGTTTGGAACCACAAAGTTAAAGGGGTCACCACTGACAAATTGCTGAGGAAGGATTTATCTGAGAATCCCATCAACTTCGATTTGAGATGTTAAATGTATTCCTGGAAGAATACATGCAGTGCAGCTAATAGGCTGGCTAGATATTGCGCTCGAGAAACCATAAAATAGACCTCCTCCTACCTCCTCTAGCTCCCATGCTGACTTCTGGGTGGTGTGATCAGCTGGTGCCCTGGAAGGAAGGTGGTGATGTGAACTGGCTCCTTGTACCCGTGTCCATCAGAGCCCCCAGATCACTGGCTTCACCTGACTCGAGAGGAGCCCCGCCTCTCTTCGCCTGTCTGCAGCACAGTGCTGCCTGGAGAGCTGGGCACCAACCCTTTCAGTCCAACCACCGATCTGGGAGGAGACCTTTCTTTCCTCCCAACACGCTTTTTAGCTAAACCTGGTGCATCACCGAGAGGTGGGGGGGGGGGTGCCTATGCTGGCGTGTCTCGTGTCACTTCTTGTCAGTCAGCATCGTGGGGCTGGGGGTAAGGCTGGGGCGGGCAGGGCCTCCCCGCTGATTATAGTGACAGGCAGTCAAATGTGATTAGAGTTTGGCGAGCCCTGGGGGTCATTCCCTATCTGAAGAAATTTAAAAAATGAAATGTAACTTTAAGACCACATCTGGGGAAAGAAACTGGATCATATTCAGGCCCAGGTGGGTCAGCTGTCCCTGTGGGCGGTCGGGGGGCTTGTGCATTGGCCCTGGGAAGCCCACATCTGTGGTGGGGCTGGTGGGAGTGAATCTGAGATGGTTTGTAAGTGATGGTTTCCTCCCCCTCCACTCCCCATGTCTGAGGCAAACACACATGATTCATTCATCCTCACTCACGGATTCATCCCACCTCTTCTCCGCTGCCCTGCACCTCCAGCGCCAGGCACCAGAGCTGTAACTGAAGGGCACAGCTGTGGTCTCTGTCTCTTGTTACATGTCATTGAGGCTGGAAGACAGACTCAAATCTGCAGAATCAGAAAGCAGACGGAAGTGCAGGGCCAGAGCTAATGCCCAGTAAACTGCCGGGCTCATGGGAAGAGCATGTAACTCAGCCTGTGGAGGCTCCCTGGGGTTACTGAGTTTTAAAAGTCAAGGGGTCAAGTCCGAGGACTGGAGGAGGGGGGTGGGAGGAAGGGAAGGATGAGGAAGGATCTTCCAGGTGGAGGGCACAGCAGGAGCAGAGGCTCAGGGGGGAGGACCCTCATGGTGTACTTGGAGCTCCTGCAAGAGGCAGACTGGTAAGGAGAGGAGGCACTCAAGCAAGTGCAGGAAACAGGCCATGGAGGGCCTGGTAGGTAACCCTCCAAAATGTGGATTTGATCTCAAAGGCTTTGGGGAGTCACAACAGGTATTCCCATATCTTACCCCAGTTGGCTCCCTCCAACATCACTGGTGCTAAGACGTTTCCATTGGTTGAAGGTGCCGACATCATCTGTTGTTTAAGGAGTTCAGTCTTGCTGTAGGAGATCCCTTGGTGAGCCAGGCCTGTGAGTTTGCTGCTGCGTTTCTCATTTCACTGCTGGACTCTGGGAGCCCACTTTACTTGGCTCCACCCACAGAACCCCAGGCAGACGTTTGCAGGCTCCAAGCTCCAGGTAATGTTCTGGAAAACAACAGGCTCACCTTTAGCTCTCAGTTGTTTTTTTCTCCTCCCTAGGATAGCATCTATAAAGTAAGACATGTCAAAGATTCCTGCTCCTATGTCTGAACCTCTTAACTTCTATAAAAAATGCAGGGCCCTGGCTGGTGTGGCTCAGTCGGTTGAGTGTCATCCCATGAATCAGGAGGTTGCTTGTTCAATTCCTGGTTAAGGGTACATGCCTGGGTTGTGGGTTCCATCCCAGGTAGGGGGCGTGCAGGAGGCAGCGGATTGATATCACACTCTCACATCAATGTTTCTCTCTCTCGCTCCCTCTCTCTCTCTCTCTCTCTAAAAATCAATAAACAATTCTTTAAAAAAAATGCAGGAACTTTTAACATTATTTTAGCAATATAGGATAACGCTTTAGTTCATACCAACTTTCTCTGCCAACATTGTTGAGAATAAAAATCAATATTTTGAAAAAAAAAAATCTTTTTGCATATGTACCTTTATTTTTCCCATGACTGTTAATCATGTTTCTAACTGTAGAATATGCCATGAAGTCATATTCCTTATGCAACAGACCTAACATGATGTGGGAATAAAATAAAATTAAAATTAAGAGCAAGTTCTTTTTGTCCCTGGGTGATGTCTTGATGCTTTTTATGATGGAAAATAAAATGAACCCATGTTTATTGAGCACCTACTATATGCCAGGCATTGTGCTGGGTATTTTCATATGTGATCTTATGTCACCCTCTTAATCACACTGTAAGGTGTGATTTCATTATTTCCCACTTTTATATATAATACAACAGAGGATCAGAAAGGTCAGGTGAAGTCTCCAAGGAGCAATAGCTAGTAATTAATGAAGGTGGACTGGACCCAGGTCAGTCTTACTTCCTAAGCAGTGTAAGGGGAGAGCCTATGGATGGGGCAGGAGACGGGGACTGGTTGGGTAACTTCAGGGAGTTATTAGCAGAAAAATCAATACAGCATCTAGTGCATGAATGAACAATGGTTTCATCTCTTTTATGACCTTGGTCAAGTAGTCGTGGCCATCTTGAGAACTCGGTTAAGAAACAGTGCTGAGATTGATTAGCTAGACATGGCATGGTGGAAATAGGGCCTACTCAAATGCCATCAGTATTTGACATCTTAGTTTTTGGATGAAAGGGGTGATCACAGTGGGGCTACGGGGGAGGGTGTGGTGAGAGCCTGGGGACCGCTCTCCGAAGACCTGACTAGATTCTTCCTGCAAGGTGAAGGGGCTAGGAGAGTGGCCTTTTAGGGTTGCACCTGCCAATTCCTCAAAACCTATCGATGCACTAAAGGACAAAGTGCTTACACATGACCCAAAAGGTATCTTCATGTGGACATTTTTGTGGAGAACATATTTTAAGAGAACATACCTTTCAGTGCTCTGTGCTCGATAGAATTAGGTAATAAGCATCCAGCCCAATCTGGCTTAATGTAGAAAGCATAATAATGAATCTAAATGTATAACACCCCCCAATCCTCTAATAACAATTTGTGAGCCCCATTGTTATTTATCTACTGAGCACCTTTTCCTCTTCTTCTTAACCATGTGTGTGTGGGGGAGATTCTGCAAACATAGGCTTGGAAGGCACAGTCAGAATGCTAATAGAGCCATCAACCCCAGAGGCTGCCTTCTTGAAATCCGACTGAGCAAGGTGAGCCTTGAAGCTCATTCCTTGTAACTCCCCCTACATGATTGAATTAACATTGTACCTGCCCTGTGTCTCAAGTCCAGGCTTTGGCACAGTTCCCTGCAGGGCGAGGAAGGACCTTAATTACAGAACAGATGCACTTACCTCCACCTGCTGTATTCTGATGTCACCACCTCTGAGCTCCAGAGAGAGGTCAGGCGAATTCTAGGATGTCATGTGTCTCAAATAGAATATTTTAATTTAGAGACTCTGGAAGTTGCTTCATTAATTACGACTGGCTGTACTTGCAGCCTTTGCTGGGGCACAGCCAAGAGCTTTGATTCATTTTGTTTCTTACTGACCCCATCACACAGTGGAGAGACGGCCAATACTTGACTGGGTGGTGGAGAGCTGCCTGAAGTAAGAGGAGGACTAATGATTGAGGAAGATTCTAAAGGGTAGGATTGGCATTGGAAATGACAGTCATGCTGTCATTTGGTGGTGTCATGCTGGCTAAATGGTGGTGTCTGGTGGGGGTCCAGGGAAAAATGGGGTGGGATATTTTGTACTTTGTAAGCCGCTAATACATGCCCCATCTCAGCCAATTATCACAGGAAAGGTTTGCTTTGGGCTCAGGTAAATTTCAGTACAAGTAAGGAGACGTTCTTGTCCATTTGGATTTTCAGGGGCTCAGGCTGTTTCCATCTCTCTGACACCATTAGTTCACTGAGTACCCCGGGATGAAGAAGGGAGTGGAGGAAGGACCACGTCTTTCCTCCTTTCATCCTCAGGGCAGCATTAATCCAGTACCCAGGGCAGGTTGAACCTGCAGAAGTGTACATGCTGCGGGACGTTGGGGGAGCGGAGAGGAGGAGGTGCGAGGGGTGGCGCTGATAAAAGCGTGGGCACAGATGTGGACCACGAGAGTCCTGCAGCATCTGACACGCTCTCCCCTTCCCAAAGCCCCAAGACCCTGCCCTTGACCAATATGCAGTGAGGCTGTAAGCACTTACTCCCTGTTCCCAAGTGTGAAAACCTTGCGTTTCAGCAGGTGCCCAGTCCATGGAGGCCACTAACAGGAGGCCTGTGGGGACAGTTCTTTCTGGAAGGTGAGCATCCTGATGATTTCAGACAGCAGCTCTGGGCTTTGACTACAGGTAGGTCTTTGGAATCAATATCACACAATCGGCTCTCTTTGAAGAGGGCAGAGGCTAATGGCTCGCTCCCAATGTTATTGGTCTCTGGTGAAACATCATTTAGAATAAAGCATTGTTTTAGCAGTGACACCCTCGCTGCTTAAAATATGTGGCGGGTCTCATTTACGTTGGCCGCCAGGTTATTATCTTGCTTATTTACAAAGCAAGTGGGGAGCCGGCACCCTGGCTTTCCTCCGCAGTAGACCATGAATAATCTCTGTTAAAATGTGTACTTTGAATTTAAACATAACTGAGCCGTTATGGCTGGCTGCCGCCAGAAACACACATGTGATTGGCATGTCTTGATGAGCCAATCAGAGCCGTGAACAAGGGGCACCACACGGCCATCCGTTACTCTGCCTCCCTTCCACCTCCCAGCGACTGCCAGGGACCTCGGTTCCTAACTGCATGGCTAGTGGAAACCTTCGGACAGGGTAATACACAGCTGCCAAAGTGAAGTTTGATATGGAATTTAAAACGCATCTCTGGCTTAGGAAGCTGCTGTTGGAAATGCAAATCGTTCCCTTGAACGCTCACTCGCTAGTGGAAGGAGTGGTTCCTGAGTAAATGGACAACATGGGAATTTCACCCTCCTGCTGGGGCCCAGGATTCCTGTCTTGGCCCCCACCACCATCCCCAGCAAAGAAGCTATGTTTACATTTCATCAAGTTCTTAAACTTACACCTGTGTTAACTTTGAGTGATTCTAGTAGAGCGTGTCACTGCTTGCGACAGGATTAGTCATGAGCTAAACGATGCTGACTGGGTTAGAGGAACGCCAGGGCTTCTTGTCCTGGTGGAAGAAAACTTGATGGACAGCCTGGTGCTTCAAGGAAGCACGTTGTTCATTATGCCCTTGTTCCTGGATGCGCGCCTTGGAGAGCTGACAGCGCCCCCTGCAGGGAACTGAGGTCTGGCCGAGGCCCCTGCTGTGGGCACTGGCTATGGGGTGGGTATGCCTTCTTTACCATTCATTTCCAAGAGGCCCATTTTGATACCCTTTGGGTACATGCTTAGGGTATCTACGAAGCATGGGGATGTCTCCAAAATTTTCACTGGAAAAGTTTTAATATGTAAAAGAGAGAATTCAAGCAGCCTCTCTAGGTAAAACAAAAACTGTCTTGGATGCTGTCATGCCCTTTTCTGGTTTAGTATCTGGATTGTCAATGATTAGGTTAAAGTATGTACAATCACCTTGGCATTGCTGAGATTCCAAACATCTTACTCAGAGCTTGCCAATGGCCCAGCCCCGTGGCATGGAGCATGCTGACGGGGTAACAGCAGGAGAGAGGAAAGGTAGGGGTGATCGCTGGTGAAGAACACCGAGTCAGAACCCAGAGGCTATGCGGTGGCCCCGGTCACACCTCCAACACTCGTAAAAGCCTGGCACTGTTGAAGGTAATCAAGGAGCTAGGGGTCTGATTTCTGCTCCAGGTGACCTGAGACCTCAGACTATTCATGATCATCCTCTGTAAACACTGACCCTTCCTCATCTGCAACTTGTCCCATTTCCCTCCTTGGGTAGTGGTAAGGATCTATTGAGAGGGAAGCTATAAAAGCACTTGCCACAGCAAAGAATGTTTGACAGCATAATAATAAGCCTCCTAAGAAATACAAGCTAGACCCTCTGAGTTCCAACACTGCACTGCAGCAAATATGTAGGAGGAAGGCTTTCATTCTTAGGCGATTATGGGAAAAAATGTTTTACTTTCCCTGTTACATGAAATGGATGTGACATCAGAATTGCAACACGCCGGAACAATTTCTTCTGAAATAACTTGAAGATGAGGACCAGATAGAGACTAGACTCTATCTGTTTTATTGTTGGATTTTTGTCTTTTTTTTTTTTTTTTGGTAGGAGGTTTTCTCATAGGATAATTGCAAGGAATAGGGATCTGATCTTTTTCCTATTTAGACTACTGACTTATGCAATAGAACAAGTACAGACCAGGGAAGTAACAGGGCGACTAAGAGAAATAAATTATTTAAGTCAGCAGCACAACAAATAGAACAAGCATGCATGCTCTGTTCTTAAAACCCTTATTATGATAAGTCATTAAGCACTTCCGTGTTTCATATAATGCAGACGTTTTTAATCCACCAGAAACAGGTGGATGTTGGATCTTTAGCTTCTTTGAAAATAAAAATGGGACTCAATTAGGCAATTTTTTTTATTGTGACCTGAATAACTTGTATCTTTCTCCTTCTTGCTATATATTGAAAACAAACTGTAGCTTGGTCCCAGATAGAAAGAAACCTTAGAGCAAACCCATCCCTCTTTACACAGATGAATACTATGACCATCTCAAATTGGGGAAGTTGAAGCCTTGAAATGACCTTGACCTGCACAGCTGAACAAGTGTCTGCCACATATAGGTGCTCAGCGGTGCTCAGTAATGAGTCCAGGGGACAAGGGAGCTTCCATCACAGAACACAGTCCAGTGGGAGGACAAGACTTGGCCAGGGCTTGTAGGGGTCAAGAGATCTGAGTTCTAGACCCAATCCTATCATCAGTCATGTCTAAACCTATGTCATTTGCTCTAAGTTTCCCGTTTCCATTGTAAATACCATTTCCTTTTCTAGCTGCCTTCAAGTAACACTTTAGAGTAAGTGAGAAAAGAAGCATAAATGCACTTTAGAAAATGCATTATGACTAGTAAGCTTTGTAGACGAACTAGCAAGATCAGACTATCTTTACAGTAAGACCTAAAACAGCCAAGTGAGGCATTTCACTTATGGTTGAAGTGGATGGTTGTGATTCATTTATCCTCAAATCCCCTGCTGTAGGGGTGAACTTACTTGTCTAGGTCAGAGCTGTGGCATGGAAATCAGTCTGGGGCATTGTGACGATTAGGCCATATTTCTTATGAGCCTGTTAAGGTAAAATGCTAGGCTAAGGTCCAATGTCAATTTTCTAGGAGTTCAGAATCGACGTCACTCAGAATAACACTGCCTGGAGCAGAGGGCAGCCGTAATGAACCGAGCAAAGAGAGAGAGGAATAATCTGTTGTGTTTAAAGAGCTCTCAGTTTTTAAAAGTGTCCTTACTCATTTTTCAGTGCCCTCTCAGAACTTCTGACGTCAGAGAGTCGAGCTCTGTTATATGGGAAAGCCAGAGGCAACAAAAACAGTTAATTGAGGGATGAATGTTCATATTTTGCAATACAATTCAGCCAAATGACCAGCTATCCTAGACTGTTCAGGAATGTGAATATGTGAATTAAAATCTTACTGACTTTCAATAATTGAACAGTTGCATACGTGTCTGTCTCTGTTTTAGAGGTATAACAATCCCATAAAAACTATTTAATTTTTTTCCTCTTGAAACAAGTTGGATAGCCATAGGTTTCCTTAAAGCAATGAAAGTAGAAATCAAATAATTACAATGTTAGCCCAGCCGGTGTGGCTCAGTGGTTGAGTGTTGACCCATGCGCCAAGAGGTTGCTGGTTAGATTCCTGATCAGGGCACATGCCCAATCCCCAGTGGGAGGCATGCAGGAGACGGCCAATCAATGTTCTCTCTCATCGATGTTTATTTCTTCCTCCCCTTCTCTCTTCCTCTTTCTCTAAAATCAATAAAGAAAAACACTTAAAAATTGTTTAAAAAATTATAATGTTAGATTTAGACAGAGACCATTCTCTATGATTGGTAATAGAGTGAAAACAGTTGTTAGTATCTCATCTTCTGAGCATTATTTCAGTTGGTCATGCCATGATCATAACAAGATGCCTAGTTTAGAATTCAGCCCCATCTCCAAAGATAATTTCCTTCTATAGGAAGGGAAACAGTCCCCTTGGCCACTGTTCTGTGTGAACAGTTTCTACTGGGAATGTCTTTCTGAAGACCAATCTGATTCCCAAAGCCCCATTCATTTCTATCAGCATTTTGTCAGACCGAGACCTCTCATGGACACTCATCGTAATTCACTGTGGGAGAGGTTCAGTTTTCCAGGATAACCTGGAGACGACCCAAATGTCAGGGCTGGAAATGTAACCTTATTCCATATGTTAACTATATTTTGTAAATGGTAGCAAATGTTTGTCTTTCTCCTTTTGTTCCTTCCCAGTCTGGAAGGAGTAGATCCTGCCTGATATTATCTGGACTTCCCAAACGTGCATCTTTCTAAGAAGGAAGGATGGTCTCCTTAGGCCAGTGTTTGTCAGATTGTGACAGTTTAAGAATTTGTTGCAGTAAAAAGGCGGATTCTTGGAGTCTACCTCAGACCTACTGAATGAGAACCACTGGGGTTGAGACTCAAGGGTCTAAATATGAAACAGGCTTCCTCAGTAATTCTTACACGTGCTAATGTTTCAAGAACACAGGTATTGGCTTTCATAAAGTCCTGTGTGTATAGGGTTCCATGTTGCAGAGGAAATTGATGTTGGGGAGGGAGAGAGCATGCTCTGATGATGTAGAAGAGAACTCCAGGGGAGGGGTCTGTGCTTCTATATACTTACACAGAGGACTTCTGTTCTCTCTAGAGAGTAGAGTTCCCTTTGGTTTGCTGGTCACATTCTGTTTATTTTCCCATTCAGTCAGCCACCATCCTGATTGGATAGATTGTCCCATTGCTATAGGTGCCTAAGGGTGTGTGTGTGTGTGTGTAAAGGAATGGATACAAGAATACCAGCATTCACCTTCTCTCTGGTTTCAACAGAGCATCACCTTTGCCAAGAATTCTTCTTCTCTTAATCTCCTGGAAGCTTTACAATGTGAACAGTCTCCTCTTGTTTGAAGAAATGCATCAACTGTAACTGTGCCTTTTATAGGTGGGTGGGCGTGGGCTGCCTAATGGGCTAAAATCCTACATTAGCTTTGTTACACTACTTTTGACTCCCTCACCCAACACAGATCTATCAAAACCGACTCTTTTCCGTCATCACTCACCCCACAGAGAGCCAGGAAAGAAGTCCTCCCCCCTTAGTAATGGTTTGAATCTTTCTTATTCCCAACTCAGAAAATGTGCTGGTTGATTACTCTGGTTGCCATGGCTACAGGTCTGTTTCCCTCCAGATCTGTCTCTTGGTGTCATGTGTCTCCTGTGTGTTTGATCTGTAAAAGAGCTTTTCAGACACTCATCTAGTCAGTGCCATAAGGAAATGAGACATTAGGACATCCAAGTGGGAACTTTGTAAGCTTCATTTCAGAGAATAATCAGAATTCCTGAAGGTATATTAAAAAAAAAAAATACTAGACAAATCCATCTTCCTGAATTTTCCTATTGGTCCTGTACACTTTTCTTCCTTCTTTGCCTACATATTTTCAGATTTTCCTCATGGTCTTTATGGTCAACTTTTATCTAATAGATTTAGTAAACCTCTTAAATGTTTCCCAAAGCATCTCATCGCCAATGACAGGTAAACTGTCTTTATTTTTATTTTTCCTCTCTGCTGAGATTTTATTTTTAGTGTGAGAATGCAGGTTGTCCCTGCAGTACTCAACGATATCCAATCTTGACAAAATATTAGCTGTTTTCAAATTGCCATCTTTAGTGTCTGCTTGCTGGGGCAGTCAGTGGCCTAATTGTTCAGAGGACTCCCTAGAAATTCAGTTAGAAACAGTGATTGCTCAGCGCTCTCCTTTCATATTTGTTACAATATGGCCCTAGTGTGTTGCTTCAAAAACATCTCAGGTGCTAAGAGAATTTTTGCCCCGCAGGGTTTCAACCCTACTCAACAAATCACACTTAGAAACACAAAATGAGTTGACACTGCAGACGTCAACCTCTCCACGAGGCCAACGTTTCCCGTGGTTTAGACACTTACCTGTTTGGTAAAATTGCTGCCCTTATTTTTGGTCCCTCTTTTAGTGGCTCATGTTAAAGAAATCATCCACAGATTTGAAAAGACACGGCAAACTGAATGGCAAAGTCATGGGTCGTTTGGGCTGGCTGTATTAGAGTGGGAGAACGCACTGCTGTCCGAGACAGAATGGACGTGTGATTCTGGAATCCTTTAAGCAAAAGATGTTTCAGCAAAAGTGCAATTGGAATGATTAGCACAGTCATTTGAAAACAGCGAAGGCTTTTTTTTTAGCTCACCTTGTTGTCTTTGTAGATTTACCTGTTCGTGCACGTGAGTGGAGCCGGGCTGACGCCTGTCAAACTACGAAAGGCGGGCAGGTAAGGCTTTTTAATGCTCAAGGAAACACAAGTGCAAATGGAACAATATGAATTAATTCACTGTTGGATGTGTAAATAAATGTATTAAATGCCTTGAATATTTAATTCATGTGAACAGTCCCTAGGAGCAGTCATTGATATGGAAAATTTTTAGAAAAGGTTAGTTTAAGTGGCTAATAATACATATGCTATCCTGCTTGAAATATGCTTGATGCTATCACAACCTTCTCTTGGGAAAAAACAACTGAGTATTGGTATACCCCTCAAAGGCTCTGCTTTTTCACTCTGTGAGATATCTTTTGCCCATTATATCCACTGTGGATTTTTAAGACAACCACAAAAATGTAATAAAAGAACTGTATTTGAAAAAATACCTGAAAAAGGCAACATGCTAAAAAGCACCAAATGCCACTCTTTGAATTAATTGATCCCACAACAAAGAGAGTTGTCTTCCAAATCTGAATTTCTAACAACCGCACCAAGAAAGTCAGCACTGGTAGACCTCAACACTGTCTATGTCGCAGAGAAATAAGTGTGGTTGCAGAGACCAATAGCTGTGCTTTCCTTGTGTCAGTATAACTTTCTAGCCAAAAATATGTTACATTTGAGTTAAACTGGGAGAGAAGCAGATTCTCCATCACTTTTATTTTTTCAATGGCAGCGTGGAGGCCCAGTGTAGTCGACTTTCCAAGGCTCCTGGTTGGCAGCGCTTTGGCAGAAACTGGATCTCAAGAGAAAAACAAAATAAGAATGAAGGAGTCATTTGGCTTGTTGGCTTTCTCTGAGTGCCTACCATACCCTGAAGTGCCCTGAATCACCAGAGAAAGTAAATGAGTTTGAATATATTTAATGGTATCGTATTTCTTTGAAAACTGGACATCTGATTAGGGGATACATCTCTGGTTAATCGAAACATTGGTCAATCAGAAGACCTACTTTTAGGCCATGATGGATGATAGAGAATTTCCCTTTATGTTTTTGTTGTTGTTGATTCCTTGTATCTGCATCCAGCAGGGACTTCCTTGTATTTTTTTCATTTATTAAACTTTACAGTGTTTTCCAATTGTTTTGCCAGAGGGTTTCTCTTCTCAGTGTGAAGAATTGTTAACCTTTTAAGTACAGAGCATCTAATGAGGTTCCTATGCTGTTCACTGAACTGGGATTCAGATGCTGATCATCCAGGAGCTTGGGAAGAAAGCTATGCAGCAAGGCACAGACCCCACAGAGATGTGTCCTCTGAAGGGACCAGCATTAGGCTGTGCAACTTGCAATGTCCTTCAGTCTGGGCCTCCATTCTGCATTGTGTCAGGAATACTCTCTCTAATAGTCCCTGAAATGATAGAGATGATTATATCTTAGCGCAGTTCTTTGTAAGTTATTTGGGAAGGTAAACAGAAATAGAGGAGGAAAAAACATCAACCCTATTTTCTTTGTGATTTTTGAAATCCATACCCAGGAAATAGTCTTTGAAATCTATATTATGGCAGCATCAGAAATTTAGCTGTCTCACAATACTCTGAAAGTACAAACCTGTTGTAATATTACATACTATCACAAGGGTTCAGGCATACTCTGGGTCAAGTTATGATTGCTACAACTACCTCCACAGAAAATTCTTGGGTATTAACTTTGGAAGAAATTTGTTCTCTTTTCTTATTTTCAGAATTGAAAATGGATTCTATTGTGCCTTATCAGAAAGAAAGAAGGTCTTTGTTTTAAAAACAGAATACTACTTACATCTTATAACATTTTTTGAAATAGATGGATATCATGGCTTCAGAGCTTCATACCTTTTCTGGAAGCATGAGGATACATTGTGTCTATCCTTTCTAGATCATTTGTTTTGTATGTAATATTCTAACAAGGCTGCCATTTTGGATATTAAATACACCTAAGACTCTAGGCTGATTAAAGGCAAACTACTCTCAATTTATTCAGTAAACATTTACTGAGAGCCAAATGTCTGCCCATTTCTGAACCATAAAAGCAGATCAAAGAAAGATAGTTCCTTGCCTTAATGAGCTTCAAGTGGAGATAAAGTCAGCCAAGGGTGTAGAGTGTGATGCGTGACAGTGGGAAGCACATGGGCCACAGAGAAGGGGCATCGTCCTTTCTTGGCGAGAGTTTAGAGGAAAGGTTAGCAAAGGCTTCCTGCATGAAATGATACTTAGATTGGACAGCAAAGAGCAAGTAGTGAGTGGCTAAAAAAAGAGTGGAGCATGGGGCAGTTTTATGCAAAGGACTACCTGCTAGAGAATATATAGAAAAATAGAGTGCTTAAGCAAAACTGGAAGGTGACTTGCCTTAAGGGGAACAGGGGAGGTAAGCAGGGGCCACATGACATGATTTCCTTTGCGGCAGAATTTGGGCTGTATTCTTGGAGTATTGGGAGGTTCCAGACAGGGTTTAGGGTGACATGATCAAACTTGCGTCTTAAAGACTTCCGGTCAAGATGGCGGCGTAGGTAAACATGGTATCGCGTCCTCCCTAAACTACCGAACAACCATCATTCAAAACCGCCTGAAATCAAGCTGAATGGAAGTCCTACAACTATGGAATTAAAGCAGCAGCCACATCCAGACTGGTAGGAGGGGCGGAGGCGCGAGGGGCGGTGGCGCGATGGGCTGGTCCCACACCCACGTGTGGTGGATAAAAATCAGGAGGACAACTTGGCTGGGAAGGTCCTTCCTGAGGACTGAGGGGTCCCCGTCCCACACCAGGTGCCCTGCTCAGGGTTCCAGGGCCAGGAAGAGAAGTCCCCATCACTTCTGGCTGGAAAAACCAGCGGGAACTGAGGCTCAGGGAGGCTGACGCGGCTGGAGCCCCAGGCAGCTCCTTAAAGGGCCCACGCACAGACTTATCGGACTCGCTCTCTCTAAGCTTGGAGGGGAGGCAACTCGAGGGTCACCAGAGTCATACAGGGAAGAACTGAGCTGTTTGGCACTGGAGCGAGGGCTGGAGAGGGGGCTTTCTCCGGGACAAATGTGCTGTCAGAGGCCTTTGTTCCTTTGATGAGCCCTTCCCTGGGGCGGCAGACAGTCGCCATATCTGGGACTCCAGCAACCTGGCTCACACTGGTAGCCCCGCCTTGATGACTCCCTGAGGCCCCGCCCCGCCCCACCCAACTTTCAGGCCCACCCAAGCTGTTGCCATTTGCTTAACCATAGGATTGGCCTGTCGTGGATCCTACTTCAGGTTTTTCCTAAATTCTTTCAAACGAGCAGCATCTGGAGAGGATAGTAATGAAATGGCTATTTCCGAATTAGATGATGCTTACTTGAATGTGTGTGTGTGTCTTAGTTGCAGATGATAACCCCACAATGCATATATTGTAGGCAGAATAAAAGGGAGCTCAGACCCAAAATCGTTTCGGAGGAATTCGTGGAAGTTAAGGATCAGACTTTGAGGATGAGGACCGGGCTGACCCCTGGCAGCCTTATTCATTCCCCAGCTCCTTTGGTGGTGTTCCGTAGGCAGGAAAGTAAAGGAGAGGCTGGTCAGGGTCCATGATTTTAGCCTAAGCCCTGAAAAGCCAGGGACATAGGTATCGTCATTTATTGGTAATGTAATATAGCCCACATTAGGCACTTATACCTACTGATTAATAGTGCTAGGGTATCGTTAAGATTTCCTGGATAGAACGGCCCCTATTCGGGGTCTTGGAGGACAATGCTAAGGTAGCTAAGAGGTATTCCAGGTAGAAGAACAACATTTGCAAAGAACCACTTTCTTCTTTTTTATCTCAACTTTAAGAGAAGAGGGGATTTTTTTTTTGGGATCAGGTAGATGTCTACATTAGTTACTTTAAGATTGGGCTACATATTTTATTTTTTTTCTATCAATTTTATTTTGCATTGGTTTCAAGTGTACAGCTTAGTGGTTACATAATCATATACTTTACATAGTGTTCCCCTTGATATTTCCAGTACCCAACTGACACTATACATAGTTATTACAGTATTGTCGACTACATTCCTTATGCTTGACTTACATCCCCATGGCTGTTTTGTAACTACCAATGTGTGCTTCTATATCTCTTCACCTCTTCCGCACAGTACCCCAACCCCTCCCCTCTGGCAACCACCAGTTTGCTTTCTCTGTCTAAGAGTCTATTTCAATTTGGTTTATTTCATTCTTTAGTTTCCACATATATGTGAAATCATGTGATATTTGTCTTTCTCTGTCTGACTTATTTCATTGAGCATCATACCCTCTAGGACCATCCATGCTGTCACAGATGATAAAATTTATTTTTTATGGCTGAGTAATGTTCCATTATATAAAAGTACCACTACATTTTATCCACTCATCAATTGATGGGCACTTGGGTTGCTTCCATATCTAGGCTATTGTAAATAACGCTGCAATGAACAGAGGGGTGCATATATTCTCTCAAATTAGTGTTTTGGGTTTCTTTGGATAAATCCCCAGAAGTAGAATTGCTAAATCATAAGGCAGTTCTATTTTTAATTTTTGGAGGAAACATACTGTTTTCCATAGTGGCTATACCAGTCTGCATTCTCACGAATAGTGCACAAGGGTTCCCTTCTCTCCGCATCCTCTCCACTCTTGTCATTTGTGGATTTATTGATGATAGCCATTCTGACAGATGTGAGGTGATATCTTATTGTGATTTTAATCATTTCTCTGACAATTAGTGACATTGAGCATCTTTGCATATGTCTATTGGTCTTCTGTATGTCCTCTTGGGAGAAGCCTCTATTCAGGTCCTTTGCCCATTTTTAAATTGTATCGTTTGTTTTTTTGGGTGTTGTGTAAGTTATTTATAAACTTTGGATATTAACCCATTATCAAATGTCTCATTGGTCCATATGTTCTCCCACATAGTAGGTTGTCTCTTCGTTTTGTTGATGATTTCCTCTGATGTGCAAAGACCTTTTAGTTTGATGCAATCCTATTTGTTTTCTTTTAGGATATATATCAGAAAAAAACATATTGCTAAGAGAAATGTCTATGTTTTCTTCTAGGGTTTTATGATTTTCATTTTTATATTTAAGTCTTTAATCCATTTTGATTTTATTCTTTTTTTAAAAAAAATTTATATGCATTTGCTTGTTTGTTTTATTTTAACTTAGTTTCCAAACATTTTTCAGTTTGAAAAAGTTAAAGGAGGAAATCTCTTTTGCTTTTTTCCTGTGAAAGAAACCATTGCTTTTAAAAAATTTTTTACTGTATTGTTGACAGTGTTACAGAGGTCTCCCATTTTCTCCCTCTTTGCCTCCCTCCACCCCACCCCACCCCACCCAGGTTTTCTTCATGCTATTGTCTGTGTTCATGGGTTATACATATATGCTTATGTATTCTTTGGTTAATCTTTTCCTGTCCCCTCTCCTACAACCCTCTTACTCTGAGATCTGTTATTCTGTTCCATGCATCTATACCTCTGGACCTATTTTGCTCATCAGTTTACTTTGTTCTTTATATCTCACTTATAAGTGAGATTATGTGGTACTTGTCTTTCTCTGACTGGCTTATTTTTCTTAGCATAATACTCCCCAGTCCCTCCATGCTGCCTCAAAGGGTAAGAGATCCTTTTTTATAGCTGCATATTATTCCATTGTGTAACTGTACCACAGCTTTTTTATTTACCCATCTACAGATGGGCACTTGGGCTATTTCCAGATTTTAGCTATAGTAAATAGCGCTGCTCTGAACATAGGTGTGCATATATTCTTTCTGATTGGTGTTTCGAGATATGGTATATGAAGGTGGTCTAGTTTCATTTTGTTGCATGTATGTGTCTAGTTTTCCTAGCACCATTTATTGACTAGACCGTCTTTATTCCATTATATATTCTTGCTTCCTTTGCCAAATATTAACTGACCATATAGATATGGGTTAATTTCTGGGCTCTCTATTCTGTCCCATTGATCTATATGTGTGTTTTTATGCCAGTACCATGCTGTTTTGATTGCTATGGCCTTGTAGTATAGTTTGATAACATACCTCCAACTGTGTTCTTCTTTCTCAATATTGCTGAGGCTATGAGGTTGTTTTTTTTGAAGAACCACTTTCTTAATGGTAAAATAATTCTCTCTATGTTCCTAGAAGTTGCTTAAAAATAAGTTAATACATCACAAAAAATTAGAACCATTAGAAATTCATTATATAAAAGTTTGGCAATAAATTTGGAAAAGGTAATTTCCATGATCTCACTCAGTAGTTCCCAGAAAGAGCCAAGTGCAATAATGAGTAGCAGGGATTCTGGAGGTGGTCTGGCCAGGGTGGGACCCCAGCTCCCCACTTCCTAGCTGTGTGCCCTCAGGAAGTTTCTCAATACATCTGGACCTCAATTTCCTTAGCTATGAAAGCAAGATAATCATGTATCTTGCTCGTTGGGTCATCGTATAAAGTGCCCCACACATTAGCCATTATTATGTTTCTATTTTTCTTAAACATGCATCCAAACAGAGGTTTTGGAAAATGTAGTTTCCTGATTTTCCACCCCCAAGATTTTTGGTTCAGGAGATCAGAGGTAAAATATAGATACATGAACTTTCAAAAAGCATGAGCCAGTTGGGATCTAGTGCACATTCCGAAGAGAGAAACTTGACCCAGAGGTGTTGAGCTACCAATCCAAGGTGAGATGGAAAATCAGGATGGAGGCATGTCCAGGAGCCAGGGCTGTTCACTGTTAGTTCTGAAAGTGCCACGGCCTTGCCCACCCCAATCTAAGCTGTGGGAAACATTTTAAGTTAAACAAAATTATTATGCATCAAACCTAGAAACTGCGTTAAAGTTCTTATTGTAAAAAAGACATAATTTGCACCCCTCAGAAAAATTATGATGCCAGAAGTCAGTTAATTCCAGGTGGTAAAAGCACAGGGATAACTGAAAAAGAACAGAATCAGAAAAGACTCTCCAAGTGCATGGCAAGCCTAGACTGCCTGGGTGCGTGATGGTCATCATGCCAAGCGAGGTATGGGACCACACCGCTTTGGGATAATCCTCAGTCTGAAGGGGCTTTTCGATTAGAAATACCTAAGTGGAAACTGGAAGGCTGACCACGTCTGTTATAATATTTATTTCAAATGTCATCTGTGAAAGAGAATAGGTTTTTGGTTTATATTATATGTATATGCTACAGTTAAAGCAGAATATCAAGAGTGTTTTCTTTCTTTTGGGGTTAGGGTGGGGAGTTGTTTTCAAAGGCTATCTGATTTTAAGGGACACTTTTGACAAAGTTCCTGTTGCTAACCCTTTGGATAAGGTAGTGTGTACATATGCATTGGATGCTGCTGTTATTCCGTGAATATGAGGCTATTTTAACAGCGCTCCCCAAGAGCTGTTTCTGTCTAAGAAGGGGCGTTCGGCTCCTGGCACATGATAGGAGCTTACTGCATGCTGTCTGGGTGAGCAGGGAAAGGGATTCATAATCCAATGAAGAAACAAATGAATAGTGTCACGGCTTTTTGTCATTGTTGGCTTTTTCTTTTCTTTTTTTCTTTTTACCCTCAACCAAGGACATTTTTGCATTCATCTTCAGATAGAGCATGAGGGAGAGAGAGAAAGAAACATCGACGTGAGAGATGCATCAACTGGTTGCCACCCACATAACCCCAACTGGGGCCGGGGACAAATTGCAACCGAGGTATGTGCCCTTAGCAGGAACCGAACCCGGGACTCTCTGGTCCACGGGCTGACGCTCTAACTGCTGAGCCAAAACAGCCAGGGCTGTTGGCCTTTTCTTAAACAGTGTAATCTGTGACTTATTTGACAATTGTATTATCTTGGGTTCTTTAGTTTTTAAGCAACAGGAACTGACAGCAACAGTGACTAAAGAGATGTGTTAGAAGTGAAAGTATCAAGGCTGAGAAGGGGGACTGAGGAGGGCGGCTCTGAGGACCTAGGTTGAGGGCACACACGGGAGGTCAGCCCCCTTCTCTACAGGGAGGCGTCAGCGCCTCCCAGCCATGTCTCATCTCTGTGCTCAAGGACCCGGCCCCAGGGCGGAGCCCCTGATGCCTTCCCCTAAGGAAGCCACCTTGAGTGACAGTCCCATCAGGACTCCTCTGTTGTGGGGGCACAACTTTCCAACACGTAGCTGGAGTGTTTCACCAGAAGAAGAGGGAGAGGATGCTGGGCAGGAAGAAACCACAGAGGTCCTATATGTCAATGAGTATAAAATCCTGACTTTAAGCTCAACGAAAAATTGAATTACCAAGTAAAGGTAGACATAAATGCTACTTTTGCTACTGGCAATTTTCAAACATATTTGAAAACCTGCAGGAAGGCCTTTATGGTGTTTTAAACCCCAATTCTAATGGGGTTGGGGTTCCCACACAGACAACAAACAATTCTCAGGACACCCGTAGGGTGTCCAAGAATTCAGCTCAATTCTGAAACCTGCCAAGAGATAGCTTCAAGTTACGGTTCAGTCCTAATACCACTCCCACTCTCCTTTAAGCCTAAGTTACCAACTGGCTACATATTAGAGGTTTCAACACCCCCTGCAACTTGCGATGCCAATGCATGTCCAGGTTGTTACCTGTGCCTCGGACTGACCGGTTTCCATGACCCCCTTGGTGGGTTTGATTAACTTGCTAGAGCGGCTCACTGAATTCAGAGTAACATTTACTTCGAGATCACCATTTTATTATACAAGGATTTGAATCAGGAATAACCGCATGGAGGAGATGTATTGGCCGGGGGTGGGAAGGTGCTTGGAGTTTCCTCATCCTCTCCGGGCACCACTCTCCCCAAATCTCTGATCTCTGAGTTCTCCAACCAGGAAGCTCTTTAAACCCTGTGCTTTGGGTTTGTGTGGAGGCTTCCTTGCATAGGCAGGACTGATGAAATCACTGACCACTGGTGATCTAGCCCCTCTGCCCTGGGGCGGGGGGGGCGGGGCAGGGCAGCGGGACTGAAAGCTTCAACCCTCTAATCACATGCTTAGTTCTGCCGCCCACAGCCCTGATCCAGCGCTGTGGTCCAGCAGTCACCTCACTGACACAAGCACGTATGTCAGTAACTTGTATTGCTCTCAATACTGAAGAAAATCCCAATGGTTTTAGGAGCTCCGTGCCAGGGACCAGGATGAAGACCCAGTATCTTCCCATCTCTTCGCCCCTTGAATGGGACAGCTGTGAAGTGTGTGTTCCCCACTGGATCCTCTGGCAGGGTTACTCTCCCAGCATTATTGACTTGAAAACACACCCTATTTCAGATTATAAATCACAGAAGGGCTGGCTAAATGATAGCAAAAGGGAAAGAAGGGATAATCCCAGTGTCCCCTCCGGGTCACAGCCTATCTGCTCTATTCGGGGTACATGCTCGTTGGAAGAAGAGTGTGATGATTTAGAGAACATCTCTGGGGGAGTGAAGCGCCCAGGAAGCGCATCCTTGAGAACATGCTGAAGACACCGCACGGAGAGGACACGTTAACCCTGGCTGGGAGGAGGAAGTGACCTGTCCAGGCGGCGATCGCAGGGCCGTGCATTGGAGTTAAGAGGGTTCAAGCGGAACTTGCTGTTTTCCACGGACCGAGACTCAAAACAGAGATGCAGGGATTTGAGGAGGGTTGAATGTAATAATGCCTGAGGTCTTCTTCATGACCCTGCAGTGGAGAAGTAGGAAAGTGATTTAAAAAATACTCTTGGGTATTAAGAAATTATTATTTGGAAAAGTTCTGTGGGACGTGGCCCATGAGGGCAAACGAAGTGCCTTCCGCCATACCCTGCACATTATGTTTACTGATGGTTCTCGGAACAAGAGGAAGCAACAAAGGACGATACGATTTCATCAGTTTAATCCACGCCTACTGGTTAGGAGCAGGCAGTGAGAAAAGAAGTCTATGAGGAAAGTAATGAATAATTGTGAATTTCTCAAATACGCTTTTTTGGTGACATTTACAAGGGGTATGTGATATGGGTGAATGATCAGTTCTACCCCTTTACCTCTCATCATGGATGATGCAAAGGTCCCGTTGGCATCTGAGGGGCTCAGCTTTGGCAGGTGGCTGAAGGCTGAACTGCCGCCCTGCCCGGGACCTACACTGGATGGCGGGCACTTGCGGTCCTTCTGCGGTTTTTCAGTGTGAGTTCATGTTAACCTCCTCTCCCCACTCCCGGGGGCCATGCATCGGAACTGAAGCTAAGGAGCGTCCTTGGTTTTACCGGCTCCTTTTGTTTTATTATGAAACACTTTAAATGTTCAGAAAGTGCAGGGAATAATAAACTCCCGTGTATTCATCACCCAGAGTCAGCATTTCATTGTATTTATTTTATCTTTTCTTTAAGTGAATAAAAAATTATAAGGGGAGCTGTGGCCTGCTGGGCAGCCCCCAAAATGAGAAGCCGCACCCAGTGAGCGTGCAGCTCGTCCAGCGCCCACTCGGCTCCAGTGGAAGAAAGCGCATGCGTGTTTTAGAGCGCCGTCTCTGCACGTGAGGCTCGGCCACTGTCTGTCCCACTTGGCCAGAGGAAGAAAGCGCATGCGTGTTTTAGAGCGCCGTCTCTGCACGTGAGGCTCGGCCACTGTCTGTCCCGCTTGGCCAGAGAAGAAAGCGCATGCGTGTTTTAGAGCGCCGTCTCTGCACGTGAGGCTCGACCACTGTCTGTCCCGCTTGGCCGGTGGCATGCTGGCGAAACGGCTCCCCGAGGGGAACGAGGAGAACCCAAAGCCTGATCTGCAGTGTTTGTTGATTTTGTAGTGTGTGAAGACACCCACCCTGGCTGGTGTCAGCTGCCAACAGTTTAACAACTGGCTTGCAAAGTTCCCAAACACTTAGCAATCTGCTCTCGGTGAGCCAGGACAAGCCGGCTCCAGCATCCAACTGCAGGCATCCCTTCAGTCAACAGATATTTATGGGGACCTTTTATGTGCTGGAAATGTTGTGAAAATAGCAGCCTTTCTACTAGACTCTCCTCCTAAGAGACTTCAGGATAATTATTATTCCGTGAAAGGAGGTGAAAACAGACCCCGAGGAGTTAAGTAAAACAGAGGCTGCTATTGATCACATGCCTGTAGCTGCTTGGCATTCCCTTCATCCAGGCTGGCAGCTGAACTTACATCTGCCTGTGACCTCCGGGGCTCTTCCTGCCCACCTGAGCTTCCTCTGCCCCTGCACAGGGCAGGTGGGAAAGTCTGGGGCAATAACATTCCCATCTCTTCGCCCCTTGAATGGGACAGCTCTGAAGTGTGTGTTCCCCACTGGATCCTCTGGCAGGGTTACTCTCCCAGCATTATTGACTTGAAAACACACCCTTGGTTGTCTACCGTCCCTTCCTCACATCCCTATGCGCCCACCTGGGTTCCCTGCCGTCGCCTCCCAGACGCACTACTTGTGCTGAAGTCCCTGCCTCTGGCGCTGTTTCTGCCGGAACCCAAACGAACACAGGCTCCAGGCTGGTCAGACTCCAGAGTTCTGCTTACCTTTCCCTCGCCACCCTGCTTCCTAGAGCTCACTGTGTGTCTGATGCTGGTTCATGCAGAAAGGCGGGGATCTCAGGGAGGGGCAACAGCCCAGGAGAGCCAGGTGCCTTCTCCCGGCCGGGCTCTCCCGGCGGCGGGGCTGTCACTGCGTCCCTGTGGGGAAGAAGCAGATTCTCCAGAGGCAGAAACCACGGGACACTGCAGCCAAGGCCAGATGTATTCCTGGTCCATGCACGTGGGAATCGGGCTGCTGATTGCCGCACTGAGCAGACCTGGGAAACCAAGAGGGTGAGGAGAGAAAATTTGTTTCTCAGCTGTAACTCTAGAGCCCGGAGTCACCTTGCGGAGCCAGGTGTAGCTCCACACAAACGGTCCTCCCCCCTTCCCACTGCTCCTTCCTAGCCCCACTCAGAAACTGAGAGCAAAAAGCACCTTCTAAACAAAAGGCCTCCCAAGTGGATGGATAACCTTCCCCGAGTTTTCTGTTCCAAAGCAACTGCCCGTCTTCTGCTCCTACGGCACAGCTGCCTCTCCCCGCGGCACTTATTACTGTTTTACTTTCATTCTATTTCTGTGCCTTAAATTTAACACCTCTGTCCCCCCAACAGATGAAGTTTGCAAAGGAGGGTCCCTGTCTATTTCTGCTTCCCAGAGATCTTGATCATCTAACACTCTGTCCCGTACATAGTAAATGCTCAATAAACACGAATAAATGCATAGAAGGGGGGAAACTGAAGAAAAACTTCTTGTTTTGTGTTCAGGGTCATCCTAGAGGCTGACCTCACCCATGTCCTTGGTCTTCCTGTCTCCCTGTGACCTCCTGTCCTCGGATCATTTGCGTATCAAAGAGCATCAGCCTAGAAAAATGTATTAGAGCAGGGACTCTGGAGTGAAATCTAGGTTCCAGTTCTGGCTAAGCTATTTGTGAGCTCTGTGACCTGTGCCAACTTAATGGAACTCTCTGTTCTTCAATTTTCTCATTTGCGAAAGAGGAAAAGACTAACTCTAAGAGTCTTTTTGAGGAGTAAAAGTTCTAATGTAAATACAATGCTTATAACTGTTTCTGGCACATAGTAATTACACAAAGTATTTGCTCAATAGCAAATACTCAGTTAACATCGAACTATTACTATCTTTTAGAAATGAGAAAGTGAATTGTGCATTTTGTCTGAAGACAACTCTCATACACGTTAGAATAAATTTCAAGCTCTGATGCGGGTGACCTGAGCTGCTCCTTCCAGCCTCTGGGTTTTATCTGTCTCCTGTCTGCTGTCCAAGCTCTAGGCTCCCTGGCTGCTTTCCTTTTCCTCACACACAGCCTCGTGTTTCCTGTGCCTGAGCCTTTGTCCACGCTGTCCTCTCTGCCTTCAGTGCACTTGACTTTGCTGTTTAAAATCATATGTTTTAAAAAATCTGTCTGTCTACAAAATTCTTGTACTAGAATGTATACACTTGTTAGAGCGGGCAACTTGCTCTCTTATTCATCACTACGTAGCTAGTGCCTGGCACAGTGCCTGGCATACTACAGGTGCTTAGCAAATATATGTTGAATGAATGCATGAATGAATGGCAAATGGATGAAACGATGCCCTTGTCTGTTCCTTCTTGGAGACACACTGGCTTTCTTCATAATCCTGGTCTGCTGTGTGGAGTCTGGACCCATGGGCACTGATGCTCCTGATAAAGCTATGGCCACCATGTGATTGGGTCAGGGTCCTCACCGGCCTCTGCTTCCCTCTTCTGCTCTCTTTTCCTGAATGGTGTCCTGGTGTCTGAGTCTCTGTCTCACCCTCTGAGCCAACAAATTTAGAAGACAGCTTTACACATGGGCACATTTCTAGGTTCAAATCCAGGCTCTTTTCCTGAATGGTGTCCTGGTGTCTGAGTCTCTGTCTCACCCTCTGAGCCAACAAATTTAGAAGACAGCTTTATACATGGGCATATTTCTAGGTTCAAATCCAGGCTCTTTCACTTAGGAACTCTGGCCTGACCAAGTCACTTGACCCCTTTGAGCTCAAGCCTTCTCAACTATGAGTAGATACTGTTGGGAGAAACAGCAGGTAGTCTTTGTCTCACAGGATCACCAGGAAGATTAAACACATAATATATCAGAAGGGTTTGGCACAATCATAAATGCACAGTAGCAGTTTGACACATTGACAGTTGGCTACAGTTATGGTTTGGCTGATTTTCAAGTTCCTGCACCTTTCCTGCTCCATGAATTTCTCCCACCCTGACACCACAGCCTGATCCCAGCCAAGCCCCCATGCTTGCACTGACCAATGAATTAATAGCCACACATCATTTTGAGTGACAGCCTGCAGTTCTGCAGAAACTGTAAATGTGACCCAAACAAAGCAGCAGCTGGATGCAGGGCTCAGAGCTCTGGCTCTGCGTGCCATCTCATTAAAGCACCAACCTCCGAATTCCTCTCGTGGCCTCCCTGGTGGGGAGGGCATCAGATGCTGGTTTATCGTGGTCAGAGAGAGCTGACTTCTCATAGCGCAAGCCTCATTTCTGATGATGCATGTGGAGTTTTTATAGAAATGTTCCGGTGAGATGGTAATATTCGCTTTCTGCAAACCCATAGGGAAAAATAAACCCTTCACACCCGACGACAAGGTCAAATAGCAAATATGGGTCTATTTACTTAGCAAACAGACCACAAAGAAGCGGAGACATTTTTTAACACCTAGTGCAGTCCTTTCTAGAACTGAATGTGGAGACCACTCACCTGGGACACTGGATCTTGTGTGCTCCCTTAGAGCTACATAAGTGACCACTCAGTCCCAGGCCCTCCCCCTTCCCTTGATGTCAGGGAAGCAAAGTATTCAACAATTCCCAGTCCTAGCCTTTCTGAGATAAACTGCTATAACTCAGCCCTCACACCATTCAAAATGAGTTTCTCACCACTCTCTTTTCTAGCAAGACCTTAAACATAAGATAGAAAGCCTTCTTATAAAATGGAGGCAAGTCAGAGAGAATAAAGTAATAAAATGCTCAGGCACCCAGACGTAGTCATTAGGATTTGTGGAGAATGTAAGTGGTTATTGCTTCATGCATCTCTCTCAATTCATTAGGTAGGAATAAAAACCAGTGATGTTAAGTAAGCAATTGTTTAGGAATCAACAATCACTCATCTTCCGTGCAGGCTAAAATCTTTGTAGGAGCTCAAGAGCATTTAGAAAAGCCATTTCCCTGTCATTGGCCTCTCTTTAATTCCTTGGTTATGAAATGATGTATTTCCAAACATCCCATGAAAAGAAATTAGAAGGAGTCAAAGATGCTTTGTGCCAACAGGAAATAAATCAGACATTCTGGAAACAATACATTGAGAGTATCACTGCTCCATGCTAATTACTTTACTACAGACAAAAAGCTGTATGATTGAATATTCAGGATATTCCTAAGTCATCATTGAATGCAAAAGTCGACTTCTGCCTCTAATGACTTAAACAAATATTCCTCAAATGATGGAAAACTTTGTTTGTTGGAAATCCTTCAGCCAAATGCATCATCTAATTAGGAAGTGTACAGATTTCATGTTTAAAAAATGGATTATTGCAAACGTTTTATTCTGACTGCTTAGGGATACGCTTGGTTGAAAGCCCTGATCCAACACTCTCACCTCCACAGTCATGGTGGTGGTTTTCTCGTGGATTTCATAAGCCTTACAGATGGGTCCATGTAGAAGCATTGCTGAGTTATCTACTGGTGTTTAACAGAGTACCTACTCCCCAAATTAGTGACTTCAATCCACATTTACTATCTCACAGCTTCTGTGTGTCAGAAATCTGGGCATCACTTAGCGGAGTCCTCTGGTTTCTAACAAGGCTTTAATTGAGGTATTGGCTGAGGCTGCTCCTTTCATCTTAAGGCTTGACCGGGGGTAGACCCGCTTCTAAGCTCATTCAAGTGATTGTTGTCAAGATTCCATTCCTCCCGGGCTGCCGGACTGAAGGCTTCAGCTCCCCTCTGGCTGTGGCCAGAGGACTTCCGTGGTTCTGTCCCACATGCCTCTATGCTGGTAGCTTGCAGCATGAGAGCTCCCATCACCACAGACAGCCAGCAAGAGGCAAGAACGCAGGGGGCATAAACAAGAAGGCAGGCGTCGTCTTTTGTTTCTTGAGCTTGGCAGTGTTGTCCCATCACTTTTGCCATATTCCATTTGTCACAACAAGTCACTAAGTCCATCTATGCACAAAGGGTAGGGACTTCCAAAGGGTGTAAATACCGAGGTCCAGGACTCATTGAGGGCCAGCTTTGAGATTGCCTGCCATATTTCAGCAGAAAAAAGAAAGAAGGCAATCCTCACGATAAGGGTAAGATGAAGTGTTTGAGTGACAGGGATATGGTAGGCTTGAGGGCAGCCAGTCCAAGTTTAGGAGGACAGAAAGACGACTCCAGAATTTTTCCAAGAAAAACATGAAAACTGATAGGCTACCTGATATGATTAAAATGCATTGAGAGAGGATTTATGGTTAGGCCAGAAGATCAAGCAATGACTCCTTAATAGAAAGATCAAAAGCTAGATGGGCAACAAAAGCAAAAAAGGAGGCACTGGTTATTTCCAGGGAAAGTAGAGGGTCATGAAGGGAAGGCAATGTACAGAATACTAAAAGGACTCACTGTGAACACTGTTTACATAGCCATACCACTGACTATTAGCTTACTATACAAGAAATGCAATGTTGCTATTTCAGAATGATGGGGGCAGAGAAAACATATAAGAGTGTGTGTGTGTGTGTGTGTGTGTGTGTGTGTGTGTGTGTTTTGCAGAGGTCATGTAAAAGAGTCAAATCTTCATTTTTAAAAAAATACTAAGGGGATCAAATATATGGTGACAGAAGATGATGTGACTTTGGATGGTGGGCACACAATATACAGAGTATGTATCATAGCATTGTACACTTGAAACCTACATCATCTTATTAACCAATGTCTCCCTAATAAATTTAATTAAAAAATAAATCAACAAATAATGAAAAAAAAAAAAAACCGGTAAAATCAACACCTAGCAGATAACAGTGATACATAGAAAAGCGGAGGTAAATCTTAGATGTTACAAGCGGTTTCCTGCTGGGAGTGGGCATCAGAGAGAATAACGGTTGAATACAGCATGGTTATTCACCCTAGCCGCATGCCTACTGCAAGGCAAGAAAAGGGCACGAACTTGGTATAAGTAGACGTGGCAAGGGGTAGAAGTGGAAATTGAGCTGTGCTTTCTGTTTTTAGTCCTCTTATCATGAAGGAATGAGAGCCATGCTCCTTTTCTTCTCCCTGGGAGGAAGTTCAATTAGGTAGCCCTTTGCCTGAGAAAGAACGAGCTAAAAGAAGTTTGGCCTCATTTTAAGGGGAGATTTCGATTTTCTAAGACTAGGGCAAGAAAGGGAAGACTGAAGTAGCCTGGTGTTCCACTCCCATGCAGCACCCAAGGACAGCGTAGGTCCTTCAAGGTGGGGATTGGCCATACACTCCGCAGCATCAAAAGTTCAGTAACTAACCTGAAGATAAAAGGTCGGAATGCTGGGGAATTGGAGACCCACAACTTTAAATGAGCCAAATGGCCTTGATCAGTCAGTGCTTCAGTGAAGACCAAAAAGCTCTTCCTCAGATTTCCTTTACTGAAGTCACCTCTTTGGGATTTCTGTTCCAACAAGGAGAGGGAAGATCCCCTCTGATGATCCCTTGGGTCTGTTGTCAACCCAGTGAGGAGTGTTCCCAATTGGGTTGACTTAAAAATAATACTTCCATGTGAAGTTTCCTGTGAATACAATTTCATTTTACTGCATAATCGTAGAGAAACACATTACAGTCCGAAGTTAAGTATGTACGAGGAGGAGAGCAACAGGACGAGAATGCTGGCTTTGGAAGACTAGGGACCATATATTTCTTGAATAAATGAAATACTATTTGAGACAATGAGTCCCAAAGAACTCTTTATGTAGCCAAATAAAGCAATAGTTATGTTCAAAGGGTTAAAAAGATACTAAAATGTCACTAAAATAAAACAATGCCCAGAGGTGGGTGAATCAGTTTCAGAGGGGTCTAGATAGAGGTAAGCTCAGGACTGAGACTCTGTGCCCATAATAGACCTTTTGGCCTTCTTGTACCCCTTATCCCTTAGCACATACATAGAGGATAAATTCTTATCTGGCATGACAAAAGATGAAAGTTGGATTTATTTCTGAAGCTTTGTTTTGCTCTAATCTTGTCTAGCCTCATTCCAAATAATCCAAGCTGCTCCTCACTCTGGGTATTTGGTAGACCCTCAGTGACAAACAATACAAGACCTACCACCTTATGGAAGATGGTGGGCTACAAGTGTCAGTTTTGAATTCAGTTGAAAGTCTATGTAAAATAACATCTACTCTGGCAAAGAGTAGTAAAAGCTTGAGCAATTTTCTAGTGCATTCTGTCACTCCTCTTGGTCAACAAGGGTTATTAAAGTCAATTAGCTTGTTTCTTGTGGGTGATATAGATAGCGCAGTTAGAAGCAGAGCTCTGTAATAAACTGTGTTCAGATCTGAGTTGCACCACAAATGATCTATATGACCTTGGGCACATCACTAAAGCTCTCTGAGTCTCAGTTTCTACATCTGTGAAATAGAGATAAAATGGCAGCTAAAACACAAAGCACCTCTTGAAACATGCTAAACTCACAATCAATATTTATATGATTAGTATTTCTCTTCATAAGAATCTGTTCTTTGTTCTCACCTGTCAATAGATGGATGTTGGCTTAGCCCTTCTTTGTATCTTGTTTTTGAAGCCCAACTTGAAGAGAGGAATATTTGTACAAAAGTAGAGTGTAATTTAAAAACAACAATAAAAAACCCAAAATGCAAAGCCATAAGTTATTGGCTAAAGGAGAAAAATAGAATGCTTCCAAAATCTTCCTCCATCTAAATGTAATTCCATCACCGCAACTCTAGACATGCAATTCCCCACAGCTGTGCTCACGACTCTTGGCTCTAATGGGCTATTGACTCAGCTTAATTTGCTTCCAGGATACAGTGTGTGTGTATAATGTACAGTCTGCAAGAAACATTGGGCTAGTTTTGTTTTGGGAAATGAAGATTAATAATTAGCAGTTGGCCCATTAATAATCTTGGGTGTGTGAGACAAAAACAAATTTTTAGATAAATTTGTAATCCCATAAATATTGATGAAGCAGTAAAACTTTTAATTCTAAATTACTTAAGTTTCTAAGGCCATAAAACACCTTTTACTGCTCCCTTCCTTTTCTAAATTATCCAACTGAGACTTCAAAGAATATCATCTACTATTTTCTCTGAAACCAGTCTTATTTTTACAGTATTTGTAGAGGATGGATTTGTATTAATACTCTACCTCATCTTACTTGAAGGATCAGAATAAATTGGTGATTATGAAGGTGGCACTCACATTAATACAACACATTTGTGTTCTGTACTTACCCTTTTCCAACTCTGGGTGAGCGCCTGGGGTAGAGTGTTTTCAATGTGATTTCTCCTCTGTGTTCAGATGTGCTTTTAGTCTGGGAAATTTGCCTTGTCTGTACTCAAGAATCAGAAATAATTCTAATGTTTTATACTTTACAAATCGTTTTTCTATCTTTTGTTCTTTGCCCCGAAACTATTCTTTGCAATAGGTATCATTATCCCTTGATGAGAAAAAAATAAATAAATAAAACAAGATGTTATATCACTTGCTGAAAATGAACACTAACAGGAAATGATAGAGCTGTAAGATCTCAGGGTTCCACATCTCATGTTGTTTACATTGTGGTAGAGAAGGGAAGGCTTTGGGTGACAAAGGTGAACTCTGAGTCCCAACAGTTGTGCGGTGGTCTACTCCTCACAGAGGATAGCTCTAGTATCTCTTCTTGTATGTCTTGTATCCTTTCATGGGAGACTCAGTATTTCCTACCCGCTCTGCTGCTGCCCTTTAGAAGCAATTTTCAATCAATCATTTTCTATGTTTGAGTTCCTTAAAAACAGACCCTAAAAAAAATGTTTTGAGTGCAAGTTATTTATTTGGGAGATGACCCCAAGGAGCATAGTGAGGGAATGAGGAGCCAAGACAGGAAGGGAAGAAAATCAGTAAAGGGTTGAAAAACCAACTCAAGATGGTACCATTCTTCATTGGCTGAAATTTGCTTCCAAGGGCACTAACTCCCCATGTCGCCATGTATATGGGCTGACCATGCTCCTGTGACCAGAGAAATTCCTGCCAGAAATATGAGCAACTGAGAAAGGAAGTCACTAGCATGTATGATTTTTGTCCAATGAGGTTGTAGTTTTTACCTCTACCTAGGCGGACAGAGGGATGTGGAGGGCGGAGCATCAACTGTATCTGCTATAGCCACTTGTTTGGTGTGAATTTTACTTACTTGATAACCCTTCTTTTAAAGCATTTGGTATCTCCTGTCACATATCTTGGTTATGACAGAAAACAAGTCAAACTGGTTTTCGTCATAAAATAAATGTGTTGGGTCATGTAGAAGGAAAGTCCAGAGGAAGTTCTGTTTTAAATGCTAAACAATGCAGGGGCTCCTGTATCCATTTCCTTTGTGTGGTTGGTCTATTTTCAGAAAAGCTTTTTCCTCATAGTCCAAAGTGGCTGGTTCTATATCCTTCTAGGTTCAAATTCACAGGAAGAGTGAATGTTTTATTTAGAATGCCCAGCAAAAGTTCTAAACTGTGTTCTTATTAGATTACTCTAGGTTAACGCCCCCCCCCCCCGAACCAATCACTATGGCTCAGTGGGAGTGGCACACCAAATGGCTTAGATCTATATCATATGTCACTTCCTGAGTCCAGATTCTCTGGACTCAAGTTGGGGAGAAGTGGATCCCCAAGTGAAAGTTGTGTTTGTCTCCTGCAAAAGAGATAAGAGATGTTGAAAATACAAAGACTAAACATCCAGTAAAATCACCCTGGAGAATTACATGTCAATGTTTATCTCTAAATGTCATTTCTTGAATGTGTTTTAGATGTAAGGGAGCAGAGGTGAGGCAGAGATGTAGTGAACGATACTCACTAATATAGCCGAAGTGCTCATAGATCTGCTCCCTGCTCGAGTTTCCTGGTTTTCTTGGCCAATTTGTGGCTCTTGATACACACGTTCATTCTGCACCTATACAATTCAGACACAATTCAGAGAGAATTCCCTAAGTACAAACTATGTGCCAGGTTCATGTCCTCTGCAGTGGTTCCTGGACTGCTCTGTCCCTAAGTTCCTCTCCCTTCGTTCTCTGTTCTGGGTGAGCAGATCATACTCTGTAGTTTTCATTGTTCTCAAGAGAATATTAGCCTAGAAATCAGTGTTTTCACTTTTGTTCTCATCCCTCCTTTTATCAGTCGAGCCAGCCACTCAGTCACCATAAATCAGATGCTTTCTACGTGCCACAAAAAGGCAGCAACTAATCAGAACAGATATGTCGACTTCAAGCAGCTGACAATCTAGAAGGGGATGTTTTAGAGGAAGTAAGACAGAAGGTATATACAGAAATATCTCTAATGCGAGGCAGAAATTAACCAGTGCCATCAGTCACAAAGGAATCCCCACATTGTTTCAGAAAAAGAAAGGACCTCTGGTGTTTGGGGGTGGAATCAAGATGAAATCTGACGGAAGAGGAATAATTAAAATCAAATTAATGTTTGCATTTTAGAATACTTGAAATGCTTGGCTTGATTAAAGTTATTATTTCAATACATTGAATATATTTATTTGAAATAGCACTTCTTGCAATTCAGGTTATTCCAAATTAAGGCTTATGTTTAACCCTGTTCTCGACAAAGGTGCTTTTCCTGTTTTACCAGAGTGAAAATATATACTTTAGTTTGCATTTTGCTCAATGTGGTCCCAGTAAGACAAATGTCAGTATTTATTCTCTGGCGAGGACTTAACCTATGAATGAGTCTGTGGAACAAGGTAGCCCATGGGACTGCTACCATCATGTCTATTCTGGAGTAAATGAAACACAACATTGAGGTGAAGATAAGATTAGATTTTAAGACAGACTTAAAGCTAGAAAGTTGAATATTAAGAACAAACCATTCTGGCTGGTGTGGCTCAGTGGTTGAGCATCAACCTATGCACCAAGAGGTCACTGGTTCATTTCCTGGTCAGGGCACATGCCTGGTTGTGGGCTTGATCTCCAGTAGGGGGCACGCAGGAGGCAGCCGACTGATGTTTCTCATTGATGTTTCTGTCTTGCTATCCCTCTCATATGCTCTCTAATAATAATAATAATAAGCCATAAAAAAGAACAAATCAGATTATTAGACCATGTACTCTTCTGCAGCAGGGACTGTGGCATATTCCTTTAGGTGCCTGTCCCAACTCTGGGTTCAAGACCTAACTAGCACTGAGTAGGTGTCCAGTAAAGGTACCTTGGTTAATTCCTTGGCTATCTTCGGGGATACTACCATTAGTAGGGAATCATTTTTTCCACCAACACACCTACCCTTCTGTAAACTCCTAGGGGCAGGGGCCAGGTCTGACTGCTCTGTTCCTCCTTGCACCTGTGTGAAACTTGGCACACACAGAGGGTACAGCTGTTTGTTCAATTGATGTATCAACAGCAACTGTCAACATTTCCTAATTATGAACCAGGGGGTCTCAAAGAGCTCCTCAAATCTTGGTAATTTGAAGTATTAATATTTTCAATTTTGTCTTCCCAATGAATACGTTTCAAGTGAGCCTCAGCTTTCTTAAATCATCAGATTCAAAGGCAGGCAGAGGGAAAATCATATCTACTGATTTCTCAGGACCATTATAAGGTCAGTACAAGTCACCATGTGGAAGTAACTAGCAGAGGGGATGGCATATAGTAGGAGTTCAATGAATGTCAGGCTGATCTTATTTTAAGGTCTAGCTTTTGCCTGTAAAATAGCATTATTCAGCAACACACAGCTGGTGACTTTTAAACTCGTTTTCACTTTCTTTTACTTAAGCTGCTGCTGAGGCTTTGAGTTGACTGGCAGAGACTCTGATTCTATACAGGGAGTCAGTGAGAATGATCTGGATCATGTTACATGTTCCTGAGTCGAAAAGGTGATCATACAACTTGCTGTTAGACAGTCCAGATAGTCTTTGCCCAGAGGGGCTTCCTTCTTCCACGCAGGGAGGGTGGTCTGCTGACAGCGCCCAAGTACACTCTTCACTGGGGAAATGCCCCTGACAGACATAGTGTGTCACCTGGAAGTGCCTATGACATGATATCACTGCCAACTCCCCGATGGCCGGTGGCAGCTTCTTTGCTTCAAGTGAAAATGACTCAGTGACGTCATCCACACTTCCGAGTGCCTCAAGGGGTAAGGCTGAGGCTAGGCTGTAGCCCAACCCTCATGCCCTCTGTTTCTCCTCCTGCCCTATTCTGTTTTCCTCCCCCAATAAACATCTGGTTTCGGACTCTGCTTCTTGGGATCCCTACCTAAGTCAGAGATACACCGAAGGCACGTCAGAGAGGTGCAATGTGTGTAGTGTTAAATAAAGAGTAATGTTTTGCGAACGACGGCAGCTGATGTGTGCATATCACAGTTTGCTTTAGTGTTTCTCACATGCAGGCTTTCCCTCAAATCATTTCATTGGGGGCTTGTTATTAGTCTCCCCATTTTACAATGAGATAAACCAGGCCCAGGTTGGTGAACAGACTTGAATAAGCGCATGAATCCAGGTCCTCTGGTTCCGTGCTCTGTATTTTCTATACTGGTCCGCCTCCCATCTGACCTTCCCTCCTGACACACTTTCCACTTGAAATCCTTGTCCCGTAAATGCAGAATCACCTACGATGCTTTGCCAATCACTTCTAAACACTAATGCTTCTGCATCACCTTGGATTTCCTTAGACCACACACCCAAACCAAACAAGCTGTTGGAGATACTCGACTCCATTAAGTGTCAAACTTTAATTGCTGTGGACACAAACCATTGCAAAACCTCCAGACTGAAGATAAGCAGTTGCAATACGGTCTGCAGGAAAGGTTATGGTAGTTCATACAAGATGAAATAAAAGAAAGTCTGATCACGTGCACATAAAAGACTTCTCCGAATTTATTTTTCAAAGAAGGTAGTGCCAAGAGAAACACTGAAGTTGCTTCTGTGTCTGTCCTGAGAAAGAGTAACTAACATTTAAAACATATTTATTAGTGCTTGTTAATATTACCACCGACAAATGGTTAGTTTGGCTCTAAATATGCACCCTCGTATAATGTTTAGGCCTTTGAAATACCAGCTGACTGAGAGAGAAGAAATGTAATACATAGCTTAAGAGTAGATGCCTATCAAAATAATTTACACTATTGATGATTGCGAGGCAGTACTGCCTTTCACAGAATCACAGCGAACTGCACCATGTCGCTTGTGTAACAAATATGACATGGTGGTAAATGACCAAAAAGGGAACATGAAAAATTAGGATTTTGTTTTAAATCACAACGCAGCCTTAGAGAGAGAGAGACTGAGAGAGCAATTGATTTAGAAAAGAGGGTTTAAAAGATTCTTTACCAAAATGCTGCCCTTGCACTTACTTGGTATTTAATTATCTTTATTTTAATTTTTGCCTGTAATGAATCGTTGCACCACAGTAAGGATAATCAGCCCTGCCTTCGCGCACAGGCCGTGAGGGTACCTGTCCCACCGTCCGCGGGGTGATGACTTGACGTGCTAACGTGCTGACGTTGTTGGCGGCAGCCGTGTTGCTGTTCTCAGTGGATAGTGCTGAGATCCTCTGCCCGCCGTGGAAATGGAAGCCCTCCTCGATAGGACAGTTTGAGCGCATCTCAGATGACACAAAAGTCACATCTTGGCTTTGAGTCTGAAAGCAGACCTTTCAAATGCGTTGCTGATAGAGAAGATTTCAGAGGAAAGGCTTTTCAGTTATGAGCACCGGACCCAGAGGAATCAGGGCCTGATTTCAAACACGAACAGTTAGGCACAGAGAGTACGGGACCGGGCAGAGCCGGTTTCCATCTTCTCAGGCTGGACAGTGAGCCCGTAAGAGACGCCTGTCTGGTTTGAACACAGCGGTGGAAAGTCATCCGAAGAGACAGAAATACAAACTCCACCTTCAGTGTGGGGGACGAGGTTGCTGAAACCCCAAACCATGAAGTAGGTAGAAAGTCAGACAAAAAGGACTGAGGTTGAGCAGGGAGAACTAAGAAACTGCAGGAAAATCCTGGAAAGGATGATTCTTGAAGCAAACGGACTTGACTGTTAGAAAGCGAATTTTTTGGGAGCAGTGCTGGGAAACAAGAACGTGGGCTGACGGGTGCAGTTGCCCTGGATTCAGGTCAGTCTCGGAAATCGAGGAGGGAAATCGAGCTAAGGGAAGACGGCCAGAGGAGGCGGGGCTAAGGGGAGACGACCAGGAGGAGGCGGGGCTAGGGGAAGAGGGCCAGGAAGAGGCGGGGCTAAGGGGAGGCAGCCAGGAGGAGGCGGGGCTAAGGGGAGGCAGCCAGGAGGAGGCGAGGCTAAGGGGGGATGGCCAGGAGGAGGCGGGGCTAAGGGGAGATGGCCAGGAGGAGGTGGGGCTAAGGGAAGACGGCCAGGAGGAGATGGGGCTAAGGGGAGGCGGCCAGGAGGAGGTGGGGCTAAGGGGAGAGGGCCAGGAGGAGGTGGGGCTAAGGGGAGGCGGCCAGGAGGAGGTGGGGCTAAGGGGAGGCGGCCAGGAGGAGGTGGGGCTAAGGGGAGAGGGCCAGGAGGAGGTGGGGCTAAGGGGAGGCGGCCAGGAGGAGGTGGGGCTAAGGGGAGAGGGCCAGGAGGAGGTGGGGCTAAGGGGAGGCGGCCAGGAGGAGGTGGGGCTAAGGGAAGACGGCCAGAGGAGGTGGGGCTAAGGGAAGACGGACAGGAGCAGCCATGTTTGCAGACAGCAGTTTGGCATTGAGGAAGCAGAAGGAAAGAGGATTTATGTTGTGAACAGGCTCATAGTCATTCTCTCTCATTGCCTGGACAGACGTAAAAGCTAAACAACCTCACATGCTAACACTTGGGTCGACAAAAAATTCCTGCTAACTGGCAACACCATTTGACGCCTTCACCATTGCTCTTCAGGAAATCTGATTTCCTTCAAAGATGAGTTATCAAGAAGGAACAAGCATAAGTTATAAAAATACCCGACAAGGCAAAAAACAGGAGCAAGAAAACAGGCTGAGTGAATGACAGGTGCCGATTGTAGAGAGAGGCAGATGCCTGAGGGGGAGATGGAGTACTCTGCTAGCATGGCCTCTGACAAGGAGCCCCACTCTCCCCTCCCTTCCACACCCTCTGCAGGCCAGCTCCCCACCAATTTCTGGCAAGGGGCAGGGGGATGGGAACACGACTTTGGGGACTCCAAGACAAAACATCCTGGGCTGAGGCTGGTGAGGTAGCAGATTTCATAAGATTCCCTCGTTCTCAGGATGGCATGGCAGTTGTACTGTTGGAACGGCTGTCATGGCATGCCCAGGTGGGAAGGCCACACATATCTCACAGAGACTTTTCTGGTCCCAGAGATACATGAGCGTACAGCCTGGTATTTCTCATACAGGGACACAGAGCATCTGAGTGACAGCTAGAGCCAGACAGACCTTGTCATGTTATCATCTATACGTGAGTGTAACCAGAGGCTAAAGGGAATAGTGATGTGTCCAAGGATTCCTCAGCAAATAGATGATGATCATAGGGTTCTCCAGGAAAAAAAGAACTAATGGGGGGGGGGGGGTTGAGAGATTGATTAATTTTTAGGACTTGGCTTGATTAATTTTTAGGACTTGGCTTGTGAATGGAGGCAGGCAGGTTCAAATTCTGCAGGGCAGGCTGGAGAAAGGAAGGAAGAGCAGATGTTTCATGTTCAACCTGATAGGCAGTCTGGAGGCAGACTTCTCTCTTCCTCTGGGGAGGTTGGTCTTTATTCTCTCTCTCTCTCTTTTCTCTCTTAAGGGCCTCATGTTATGTTATGAAGGATAATCTGCTTACTGAAAACTCTACTGATTGAAATATTAATTTCATCTAAAAATTACCTTCACCTTGACATGTAGACTAGTGTTTGACTAAATACTTGGGTACCATATTGCATCAAGCTGAGACATAAAATTAACCATCAGGACCCCAAATCAGAGCCAGATAATTGCTCCTCCCTTTTCCCCTCTGGAGTTTCTGCACATCACTTGGTGAGGGGTGGGGAAGACCCAGATTGACTTGTCTGCCACCCAGTGGATGAGGATTGAAGGAAAAATTAAATTTACCTGTTGGAGAAATAGTCACCTGTCTAGAACATCCAGGTGTATGAAGGGACATCTATTTCAAGTGACCTTGTGCTTTGCTCAAGCTGGCTCCTTCTCTGTCATCTCTGCTTGGCAAGGCTCCTCTTGGCCATCACCGAGGCTCTCTCTGACAGCATCCTCTTGCTGTTGCTCACAACCATGCCTCCGTTACCAGACTCACATACGGTCTCTGCCCCCCCCCCCCGCCTTCCCCCCCCCCCCCCCAGAGTTCCCAGCAGGGCTGAGCTCCATTGGCCCCGGTGATGACTTGCCAAGGCTGCTCTAACTGTCTTCTGTCTCATCTACGGCCCCCTGCTTCTGTTTCTTGGCACGATGGGGGTGGGGGGGACGCTCCGTGGGACAAGTCTCTCCAGCAGGTCCTCCGGAAGCCACCCTGAGCTGGGCCTGAGTGCTGAGAGGAAGTCCGGTTAGAGCCTTGGGAGGGCGCGAGGGCAGGGGCAGTTAGCACAAAAGGGCACACGTCCCTTCAGGAGCCATGTCACTGATGGCAAGGTGCAAAGCAGTCGTGAGAGAGTAGTATAGCATATTAATAGAGACAACCAGAATGAATCAAGATTTAGAGAGGGAGGTGCCCCTGACACGGGCCCATATCCCCTTGGCCCACTTCTCAGTTACCTGCAGAGAAGGTGGACAGTCCCCGTAACATGCTACAAGCTCCTCACCTCAGCTGCCCGCATCTGTCTGCTTCTCTGCCCGCCGGGCTCGTTCTCCCACAGCAGGAGAAGGTGCTCCATGACCCAGGACAATCGGGGGGGTGGGGGGGAGCAGGGCCATGCACGCCGCCGGGGCAGCTCTCAGCCATGGCGCCCCAGATAAAGGCCCTCGACTCCCCATTCTCTGGTGGCATGGTTTTGAGGTGTGTCCCCTGCAGTTTCTCAGAGGGTCCCTAGCAGGACTGAACCTCACAGGGGTGACCCCCTCATGCACACCCCTGATACTAGTTTCCTGGGCTTCCATACCAAAGCACCACAGGCTGGGGGTCTGGAACAGCAGACACAGGCTGTTCTCAGAATTCTGGAGGCTGGAGTCCAAGGTCAAGGTGTGAGTGGCATTAGCTTCTACTGAGGCCTGTCTCCTCGGCTTGCAGACAACCATCTTCTTGCTGTGTCTTCACATGGTCTTCTCTGAGTGTGTCTTTTTTAGTATTTTCTTCTCGTAAGGGCACCAGTTGTATTAGATCAGGGGCCACCCATATGACCTCACGTTACCTTAAGTACATCCTGAGCGACCCTATTTCCAAATATAGTCACATTCTGAGGTACTGGGGGCTAGGATTCCAATTCAGCCCATAACACCCCTTTCTCCGCATTTCTCTCCCTCCTGTCTCAGCTCCCCGCTCCCTCACCGCCTCCTTAGATCATCTGAATCAGCTCCCCGGATTCAAGACCTTGTCTTGGGTCAGTTTTGGGGTGGGGTAGGGTGGGGGCAGACCAAACTAAAACAGTAGGAATTGATAAACCCTGTGGATAACTGGGGAGTGTAAGTCCACCTAAAAGCATTTACATTTACTTGAGAAAAATAGCAAATAAACAAGCAAACCATGCTGACTCCAAAGCACTTCCGCAGTGCCCACCTAGCCTTTGGTTTGTGTGCGATCTCCGGGCCGGGTATGTCTTAGGTCTAGCTATCATTCTCTTCGGTGTGTGTGTATGTTTAAGGAGGCAATCCCCTGGAATGTAGGGCATTCACACAATTTAAAGTAACAGGGAGTATAAATACAATTCTGTATCCTGAGGCGTTAAGGGACCTCTTATGTCTTAGTCTGAGAACGGCACCCAATGTCGGAATAACACACATGGCTGATTTATCCCCAGGGCGAATGGAGTTTATGCCTGGGGGTTGCTGTATTCCCCATAGGGAAGGCCTGTGATCCCTTCACTCAGCACAGCTCTTCAGGGCAGTGCCAGCTTTTCCCACTAGAGGGCATTGCAGCTGCAGAAAAAAGAAAAGAGGTGACTTTTGGGCCCAAACCGATTGAAATAGGCAGCTTGCTGCAAGGGGGTTGTGTTTCCAGTTGAGATCACAGACTCCCCTTTAGTTCTTCAGCATGAATTGCACCCATCTTGGCTATGTGCAGGATTTTAGAACTGATGACTACATTCATAACTGATCCCCACTGGGCGGAGAGTGCTTTTCAGAGATAGTAGGCAGGTGATATTGATAATACGCCTACTCTCTCCAAGCAGTCTGTCCCCTGCTGGAGCTGCCTCAAGAGGTGCGAAGGGGACTGGACATCCAGGCTGAAGCCCAGGGTTTGAATTTTGGCTCTGAGCTTTTTGGGTAACTTGAGTTTAAACAAGTGGTTTAAACCTGAAGTCTTCCTGTTTCCTGATGTGCAAAATAGGAATAGTGAACTCAAGCCCACAGAGGAGTTTTGATAAATGAAAATTTCAAAGATTTTGTAAATTTTGAAGGACTAGCAACTATATGGGGGATGTTATCATTGAGGCTGACCACATTAGTTTACATGTTGTAAGAACCCTTGATGAGTGGTATACTTCTTTAAATTCTACTATTTGATATTCATTTCTTTGGGTTGAATTGCCTTTTTTTAAAAAATATTTTTAATGAGTATTATCTCCTGGAATGGGATGTGCACAGTAATTAGTTATTAATCATCAACACTTTGGTGAGTTAATTTTGGGGATTGGTGCCTTTTGCTGAGAGTAAGAACAAACACATGTTGATCTGGGGAAAAGTAGGAGCCATTTTACAATGAGACCGGTGGTTCTCTGCCGGGATAGAGAGTATCAGGCCTCTACAGTAAACTGTGGCTGAAGAGAGGAACAACGAAAGGGGGCGAGACCTAGCCCGAAGAAGATGGCCTGATCTCACAAGCTGGGCAAGAGTAGTCAGGTCTTAGAAGTTTTCATTTATGTTATTGAATGTTTACATTTCTGCTGCATAACAAATGTTTGAGATCGTGTCTGTACAATGGTCATCACTTTGATTGCTTAAGCGTTTACTGAACATACCTTATTGTACCATTAAGAAAACAGAGACAGGAAAGTACAGGTTTCCAGACTAACGGGGCAGATGAAGGGACGAGCAGCACTGTGTGTTCTCTGCTGTGGCTGAGATTCATCTCCATCTTCTCCGTTTCTATACGTTCATCATTTGACACATGGTAAGTGCTCAATGCATAAGTAAATGAGTGAGTGAATGAATGTGTGAAACCATATTAATTTGGAATGAGGATTCTCAAATATTCCTTGGCCCATTCCTATCAGAATCACCTGAGCCTTTTCTTTAATAATAAGTTTTTCCTATGTACAAGACACTGGTCTAATCACTTTTCATAAATTAACTCACGTAATCTTCTCACGACCGAAGGAGATACATACTATTATTATCACCCCCATTTTGTAGATGGAGACGAAGGTTCAGATTGGTTAAGTCATTTGCCCGAGGTCACACAGCTAGTAAGGGGCAGAGACGAGATTTGAACTCAGTCACGCCCCAGACTCAAGGCCACAGCATTGCTTTGCTTCCTCCTACTCAAAAGGAGAAGAGACTTTGCTTGGGCCAATGGGTGTACCATGCAGTGTATAGGTGATGTTTCATTTAGTTGTACCCTTGAAACCTGTATGATTTGCTGCATTTCTTAGGAAGTTAATTGAGAATGTGCTTTTGTAAAATGAGGGAGGATAATAGTTCTTACATCTGTTTACAAAATTCCCTTTCTCTTCTTTCTTGCACATGGAAGAATTGTGCTTATCTGCCCCCTTTAAAGTTCCAGTTACCCATATGACTTACTATGGCCAGCGAAATGTACCTGGAAGCGAGTGTGTATGCTCCAGTGGATGTTTTAGAGCTAGTGCGTAATTAGCCAAGTTCTTCCCTCTGCCAGGCAGCATGCTGGTCTGTCAGCCTGGGTGCTGGAACGGGTGATGCGGGGCGGAGCCAGTGCCACCCTGTGGTGTATGTGACACCCACGGTTCTGAGCAGGGGAGCTGGGGTGGTTGTTACTTCAGCATAGTCTATCCTGACCCATGCAGAGAAAGTACCAAGTAAAGGGGAGACCCTGGGGCCCAGAAAACAGTGAGCCCAGCACAGAAACAACGTAAAGGCAAATCCCAAACATGCAGTAAACATTTCAGTTCAGGCAGCAATTGGAGAGTCCAGGAAGTCAACAGAAAAATGTGATGTAAAGAGAGTCTGGGGGAAAAATAGACAAGTGATAAAGACGAGTAGAAATGAGTAAAGATAATGAGAAACTCCAGGAAAAAAGATTTAAAAAATACAATAGTACAATAGTAGTACCCAAATGATCTCCATCATGAATAATTTTTCCAGTGTACCAAAAAATACAAACATGGATTGTGCTACACACTTCTAAGATCAACCTTAGATACAGCAAGGGAAATGAAATATAACAGTGATTTAACTTAATTGCCCTAAACTGGAGCAGAGATGGCAAAGGTTAAGGGTGGAAAAAGGAAGCGAGCTGAAGGAGAGAGAAAGAATGTCTATGACTTTATCTGATAAGTCATAGAGTGTCCACGAGAGACTATCAGTTGTCAATAATCCTCGGATATCGTTAAAATGAAAAGATAACTGATGGATTGTTTAAAATGCTGAAGTATCTAAACAGGGAAGGGGAGGTAGGAGCGGTATACGTTAGCTAGATCTCACGCGATTGTACTGGCAGCCATTGATAAGAACAGAATTTGATCGTGATTATCAAGTTCGAGCCTTATAAAGATAACTTCCAGGAGGGACCACCAAGAGTTGGAAATGGGGTTACAACTGGGGTTGTAAGGGGTGGGCCAGGAACGCTGCTTCTAAGTAAGGCATTACTTTGATTTTAAAACTTTTTCATTAACGAACCTTGAGGACATGTTTACCTCGGAGGTCACTAATTGATCCCTGCTTTGGTTTCCGTGAAATGAGATTCCCAAAGGTGTTTACTTCCTTGAGCTCCAGTCTTAGGCATATCCAGAATGATTCATTCCTTTCTTCTCTCTCAGAGGACAAAAAGGTAAAATACTTGGGTTGTAAGAGACCTTGCGCCCTTCACTCAACTTAGGCTCTTGTGTCAAATGACCGAGACTTTAACCGTAACTCTCTCATTTCAGAGCTGTGTGGTATTGGGCAAGTTACTTCACTTCTCTGTGCCTTGGCTCCCTTTGTATAACATGGGGGAAAAACTAATGGTAATAATATGGCATTATTTTGCTATATTATGATTATTAAAATAATTAATTTAAAGTTATCAGTGTAGCCTGGCTGGTGAGGCTCAGAGCTTGAGCATTGACCCATGAACCAAGAGGTCACTGGTTCAATTCCCGGTCAGGACACATGCCCAGGTTGTGGGCCTGATCCCAAGTGGGGGGCATGCAGGAGGTGGCCTATTGATATGCTCTCTCATCAATGTTTCTATCTTTCTCTTTCTTTCCCTTCCTCTCTCTCTAAAACCAATAAAGTGTGCCTGGAGTATAGTGGTCATTCAGATAAATGGTAGCTGTCTTTATTGTCTGCAGCAGCAACATCACCATCACTGTGTGCAAAGCATTTTTCTGGGCCTTGGGATTTCAAAGGCAAATAAGAATCATTTGGTCACTATCCTCCCAGCAGTTAGAATCTAGTGCAGGAGAAGGGCCAATATAAAACAGGAAGACAACTGTGGGTAACGATGCCCAGATGGCCGATGGGTGGCACCCCTTTGTCCTGCACTGAATGTTCCTATCGTCCTTCTACCTCAGGTTCGTGACCAGTGATTGTCTTTGACATTCAGTGAAACAATTTCTGTAGCAACCGCCCACCAAGCGCGCAGGGTCCTGTAAGACCTGCCTATCCCCTCATGTGTATAATCTCAAATGTCCTGAGCCTCCCAGGCCTGTGAATTATGGTCCTGATGTTCTTCCAGACACGCACTGTGAGAAGTATTTGGAACTTCAGAACAAAGGGCCAGCCACAGTGTGGCCCCTGTTAGAGGAAACGCTCCGCACTTTCTGGATCTTTCATTACTTCGCATTTCAGAGTGAGTGCAGCCTGGTTATTTTCCAAGCCAGAAGCCACTGGCTTTGCATTTACTTCAAATCTATGCACTTTTAAAAATACCATGACATTTCATTTCGGAGACAAAAGTCAAATGCCAAAAAAAAAAACACTAAAACAACACCTCTACAAATGTGGGTATTAAAAACTTAATTTGAAATGCAAACAACATCAGCTGCCAAGACACCAACACAGTCACTTGGCTTGCAGACCTGGAGACTGTAGCAACATCCCTCGGACCTGCGTGGCAGGTGCGTGCTGCCTTGTGGGCATGGAGAGAGCTGCCCCGGGAAGAAGCCTCCGCTGGCATCCTTCCCTGGCTGGGCGCAGGCTGGCGGGCCTGAGGTTGCGGCGCTGGAATTCATTCAGAGGGAAAACAGGGAGGAGAGGGGGTTTGGTGAGGGGCTGTTCTGTGCGCTCAACACACCCGTGTCCCTTGGAAACTGTCCCTCCTCTATTCCATGATGTCTGAATGGGACCGTCAATCACAGTGTGCACTTTCCCAAAGGCCTCATGAGGGTGAGTATCTGGCTCAGAACGCCCCAGACACCTTCCCCTTCCTCCTGGAAATAGCACAGGCACACAGACCCATGCTTCATAGGTGGGATGGCTTTATCTTGGCCCTGGAACAGTGCTTTGGAGATCATAAGAGCTCAGTAAGTACTTAAAGGATGGATAAAAATCTCAAATATTAGTAAAAAAAAATTGTGAATTTGTGTCAGGATGCTGGGAGAGAGAAGTACCTTTATTCCCAAAGGAGCTGTCAAGCCAGGGAGAGGTACAGCTGGGTGCACTGGGAACCCTTCCTCTCCCGGGAATCTGTTCAGAGGGAAACAGGAAGCGAGAGGGGTTTGGTGCATTGGGTGTTCTGTGTGCTGCACACACCCACGTCACTTGGAAACTGTCCCTCCTCTGCAGAATACCTGGGGGTAGACAGAGGCAAGTATGGAAGGAGAGCCCAAACCCTACGCTGTCACCCGAATCTTAGTCCTGCCTGAAGGTGGCGCCATTCCTGCGCCACTTCCCAGGCACGTGACCCAATAGATTTCCTTTTCCACTGCACAGTTTGAAATAGGTTACTGTCACTCGTGTGTGTATGTACCCTGACTCTTCTTTCGATTCCGATCACATCTACCCTCCAGCCCCTCCCGGTGAAGCGGGAGGAAGGAATAGGGCCGAAAGGTGCGTGTGCAAACTGAGAAGGCGGCCGGGACACTTTCCGGAGACCCTGGGCGAAGCTCGGGCTTCCACGGGCCGCCACCAGGGACAGCCCTCTGGCGTGGACACTGGGGCCAGTGCAAACACTTCCGCCTCCCTTATGCTTTCCCGTTGTCTTTAATGTCAAAATAGGGTCTGTAGAATCCACTGAACAAAATAAACTGATGAATAAAACAGGAACAGAGGCATGGAAACAGGGAACAGACTGAGGAAGGTCAGAGGGAAGGGGGTAGGGGGGTGGAAGAGATTAACCAAAGAACTATGTGCACTTTGTGTTGCCCAAGGACACAGACAATAGTGTGGTGAAGGCCTGGGGGGCGGGGGGGAGGGGGGCAATGGGTGAAAAACAAAGGGAGGACATCTGTAATACTCTCAACGATCAGGATTTAAAAAATAGGGTGCCTTTACTTATTTAATGGCTGTGAAATGTCATAATAATTATAGAATTACCTTGAACTCTATATCTAATAGAGTTTCTATTTTTGTCTCAAAGTTCACTAGGAGAATTATTAAAATAAGTTAATCTAACGTGATCACTCGACACCTGTGGTATAAAAGCTGCCCTCTGAGATCAGGTGTCCCATGGACTGTCAGTGACTCTATGTCCGTCAGCGACCTGCCCCCAGTGGTCTGCTACAAATGTACTTCCTCTCGTGGTGGGCTGAAGCTCGGTCAGCTGGGCTTCGCGGACAGACAGGGAGGCTCCCGATGGCACATGAAACAAGAGGGATGGCACAGTTTCTGGAGGGACCTTGCCTTTTAGAGCCTGGAGTACTGTCTGAAGTCACCTCTCTAGATGCATCCGATTTATTTTGCAAAAAATACATCAATTCTTAATTATATGTTAGTGTCCAAAGCAAAGCAACACAAAACAACAAAACCCAGGTGGGAGGAATTGTTTAAAAATTGTGACAGCGTTGAGCAGACTTCTTCCTTTTTACTCGATTTGATTTTTGTGCAGTGTTTGCCTTTTAAGGAATTCTCGTTCTTGTTGGCGAGGCCAGTGCAAGGGCACAGCCATTCAGGCACCGTGCTCACCAGCTGCCGCCTTCGGGTGCGGCCCACCTTCCAGGGGCTCCTGGTGGCTCACCCGGAAGGCTGCTCTCCAACCCTCGAGCACGATAACGCTCCCTGCAAAGGATGGAGCTGAAGAGTAATTTAAAATCCTAGGCATTCACGTGAGAAACAAAGGTTAGTGCCATTCACCCCTGTCATCCCCCCCTAAACTTCCTCCTCCTCCCGCTCCCTAGGACTGCCTGGGGGTTCAGAGGGTCCCTCTCCCCTGGGCTCTGGTCCTGCTCTGGGGGATGAAGGTGCCCTGTCTGTGGTCTCCATCGGGCCAGCCAGGGGACAGAGTTTGCTGCCGATTTGGTAGTGAAAAGCAGAGAGAGGCAGCTACTCTGCAGGCTGTGGGAGGGCTCAGAAGCCAAATGGGATGGGAGGCTCCTCAGAGCTGAACAACTGCAGGAAGCCACTGTCAACCTGAAGGGGGAAGAGCAATAGGGGAGGTGGTGTCCCCAGAGCCTGGGAGCCAGGGCCGCCCAGTGAGCACTGGGACAGCAGGAAGCAATGTTGTTCTGTGTGCTCAACACACCCATGTCCCATGGAAACTGTCCCTCCTCTATTCCATGATATCTGAATGGGACCGTCAATCACAGTGTGCACTTTCCCCCAAGGCCTCATGGGGGTGAGTATCTGGTTCAGAACGCCCCAGACACCTTCTCCTTCCTCCTGGAATTAGCACAGGTGCACACATCGGGATGCTGCAGAGATACTGCCCAGCACAGAGAGGGAGCCAATGCCTTGGAAATAGCACAGGTGCACACGTCGGGACGCTGTAGAGATACTGCCCAGCACAGAGAGGGAGCCAAGGACACTGTAGAGATACTGCCCAGCACAGAGAGGGAGCCAATGCCTTGGAAATAGCACAGGTGCACACGTGGGGATGCTGCAGAGATACTGCCCAGCACAGAGAGGGAGCCAATGCCTTGGAAATAGCACAGGTGCACACGTCGGGACGCTGTAGAGATACTGCCCAGCACAGAGAGGGAGCCAAGGACACTGTAGAGATACTGCCCAGCACAGAGAGGGAGCCAATGCCTTGGAAATAGCACAGGTGCACACGTGGGGGTGCTGTAGAGATACTGCCCAGCACAGAGAGGGAGCCAATGCCTTGGAAATAGCACAGGTGCACACGTCGGGACGCTGTAGAGATAATGCCCAGCACAGAGAGGGAGCTAATGCCTTGGAAATAGCACAGGTGCACACGTCGGGACGCTGTAGAGATACTGCCCAGCACAGAGAGGGAGCCAATGCCTTGGCTTCTCCCACGGGGCCTCATCCTGGCTGAACCAAGCTGGAAGCTCTTGGCAGGGACACTGGAGAAAGTAGTTGAGAGTCAGACCCACACAACAGACAGAAGAGCAGGGAAGGGCGAGGGATGGACCAGAGGCACGTAGGCAAAGACTGGCAGACCGCCAAGTGGGGGAAGTTGAGGCTTTATTAGTAGCCCCAGTTTCTGCCACTGTATCTGGTTAAAAAAACCCAATCAGAAAATTCTTCCTTAAATCATCACCCTTTGTGGGACTCTCCCTAAGGCGCCCTTCACCGGGGTGCTGCCTGCATGCAGGAGGACTCTAGCTCACTAGCAGTTGTTGTCACTGAGGAGCAAACACTGGGACCTTAAAGACTGGGGCGCAGGATGATTCGTTTTGATGGAGGGGAGCAGGAAGCTCTGGGGCCGCCGCGGTCCTCGTGCCGCAGGAGCAACGCTGCGTGTCCGCGCTGATGGAGGTCCTGAAGTGGCGAGAGGTGATCCAGCAGCAAATGCCATCCAGTGTCTTATTCAGCTCAGGACAAGCCCTGGCGGTACCGGATAATTAAAGGAGTGGAAAGAAGTGCTCATGACGGATTTAATTTACATTCTGTCCCCCTTGATTTATGGCCATTCATCCACTATTCGTTGAGGCCCTGCTATGTGTTCTCAAGTGCCCTGCACATAGAAATCAGCAACTCAGTCCGAGCTCTTGTTGCTCATTTTTATACTATTAACAGTGTGCATTGAGGTCACAGAGAAAGGGCACCCAGCCTCACTTGGGTGCGGTCAGTAAGGGCATCCTAAGGCCCTGAGTCATAAACCTGGACAGGAGTTGACCAGCAGCACGCACAGAGCCTCCAGGCAGAGAGAACAGCAGGAGCAGCTGCTCGGAGACCTTGTCGAAAAGGCTGAAACCTTGTCAAAACTCTTCCTGCTTTCCAATAACTGCGGAGCTCGTTGCTGACCCTGATCTTATGAAACCGTGCTAGGGTTATCATGATAAGTAAATAAAAACACAGGACATCCAGTTCAATTTGATATTCAGATGATCAACAAATGATGTTTTCGAGTAAGCATGGCCCATGATATATACATTTGGGACATATACCGAAAGGGTACTTGCTTCCTGTCAGAAATTGGCATTTGACTGGGCGTGATGTGTTGTATCTGGCAACCCCGAGCCACGGCGCTGATCAGAGGCTGCCGTTTGCATCCCCGACATCTTAAAGAGAGCACATTTGTGATTCTTAGCCTCAGATACTTTTTCAAAAATAACCCAACCAGATGGCATCTTTGAAAGAGTGGTTGACAAACTTTTTATGTGAAGGACAAGATGGTGAATATTTTAGTCTCTGTGGGCCGTATGTTCTCCAAGGCAGTCACTCGACTCTGCCTTTGTAGTTTGAAAGCAGCCAGAGACAATGCGTCCACTGATGAGTGTGGCTGTGTTATGATAAAACTGTATTTGCAGCAATAAACAGAGAACCCACGGTCAGTTTGCCAACCCCTATTTTAGAAGTAGGTTCAAAGTACAGCATAGGAAATATCAGTAGTATTGTAATAACTATATATAGTGGCAGGTGGATACTAGATTTATTGGGGGGATTGCTTCATAAATTTTATTAATGTCTAACCACTATGCTATACATCTGAAGCTAATATAATAGTATTAAATGTCAACTATAATTGAAAAAAAATAAGTAGATTCAAACAGAATATTTTGTTATAAAAAGCTGCTTGCCAATCAACAACAAAAAAAAATCCAGTTAAAAAATAGCAAAGGACTTGAATATAGATATTCCTCCAAAAAACATATGCAAATGAGCAATAAAGACAGGTAAAAATGTTTAGCATCACTAATGATTAGGGAAACACAAAATCAGAACCACAATGAGATCTCACCCCACACCCATCAGACTGGCTCTTACCCCCCAAAATACAAAATATCAAAACAGCAAGAAAAAGTTTTCAAAGGTGTGGGTTGTGTGTCGCTGGTGGGAATGTAAAATGTGGCCGTTACTATGAGAAGGTGTACGGTGGTTCCTCAAAGAACAAAACAAAACAAATACTAGAAATACTATGTGATCCGGAATTTATACTTTGAGGTGTGTGTGTGTGTGTGTGTGTGTGCGCGCGCGCATTCAAGGAACTGAAAGCAAGGACTAGAACACATAGTGTTTAGCAATGCTAATAAAAGCATGCTTCACATAGCCAAAAAGTGAAAACATTCTAAATATTCACTAATGAATGAATGGATAAATAAAATGTGGTACACGCACGCACACACACACACACACACAGATATTGTTCAGCCTTAAAAGGGAATAAAATTCTGATACATGTTGTAACATAGGTCAACCTTGAAAACAGTATGCTAAGTGATATAAGCCAGACAAAAAGAACCATTACTATGTGATTCTACTTATAAGAAGTACCTGGCGTAGTACAAATCATAGGCATGGAAAGCAGAGTGTGGTTCCCAGGGGCTGAGCAGGGGGACGTGGAGACTGACTGTTGAATACATGCAGCGTCTGTGGGATGATGAACGTTCTGGAGACGGATGGTGGTGATGATTTCACACATCACATCAACGCAAGCAATGCCACTGAAGTCGGTAAAGTTTATGTTATGTCTATTTTACCACAATAGAAAAAAAGCTACATGCAGTAATAATCATAATAATCATAAGCCACTCTAAGACAACCAGTTAGACAATATTCTATTTCTAAATTAGAAACAATGGCACAGATTATAGCTACTCATACACTTTCAGTAAATCTAGATATAAATAAGATGTGATGTGATGTAACAAAATTTAAAATGTTGTTTTTCTAGTGCATAGACCAATTATGTTGTAAAGCCTTACTATAGAACTTTCTCTCTCAAAACCTATGGGAGGAGATAGTGACATTGTATACCGAGTACTGAGCGGACAGTTAACTCCTATCTCTGTATTAAGGTGAGAAACAGTGTCCATCCTGTCAGAGCGTCTGGGTCACGGACCACAGTAGGTGCTCAAAATAGTGACGGTCATAATTAAGCCCGGTCCCTTGCTCTCAAGAGTTTCTGAGTGTGTGCAGAAAAATATGCAAATGCATGCGTTCTGCAGAGGTAGCTACAAGCCATTCCCAGGGCTCTGTCGCCACCTTGCCTCCTCCCCAGGCTCCACTCTCACCTGCTTTCTAGCTTTTATCAAAACTTAGAATATTTTTGTTGATTTATTTTTAGCCTTTTCCTCTTTCCACAAGAGCATGATAAAATAGAAATTAAAAATCAAGGCCATAAAAGAGAGAAGCTTTGAGGTTAAGTGGCATCATATACTCCCTTCCCAAAGCAACTTCTATGTGTCCCCCAATTCCATATTCAGTTTCTTTTGAAATGGAAGCAGAAAGCAAGCCTCCTTGAGTTCTACAAGATTGATTTCCAGGGGGTTGAAATTATTCAGAATCATTGCTTTTGGCTCTTGTCTATGAATGAAGCATTGTAGATGGAATTTGGAGATATCATTATGTGAAAATGAATTTCACTTGTAGTAAGTTGTCAAATAAAATAGTCTGCCTTTGAGATATACCTGCTGCTTGAGCCATTGACAGACTTTCATGTGGACAGAGAAAGGCTGTTTTGGACATATTGATGTATTTGGCCATGGTGCTTCCTATTATGTGATAATTCATTTAGATATATATTATGATGCCAGAAACAAATAGCATGCTCTCTCTCTCTCTCTCTCTCTCTCTCTCTCTCTTCCCCTCCCTCCCTCTCCCTCTCCCTCCCTCTCTCCATGTTTTCTTTTTCATGTCTATGCACAGTTATGTAATGGCTAGTTCTCAAGATATTTGTTCACCCGGTTTTACCACTATCTTGAAAATGAAAGTTTTTCTTTCTAAGAGAAATGATCAAAGCTTTATTTTCAGTAGTGGAAAATAAGGATTGCCCTATGCTTTGCTTAGTCACTGGTCTACCCACTTTGCTTCATTCAGCCACCTTTTCTTATTATCATTACTGTGCCCTAGTGAGCAACCCCAGCCCGTCTCCCCTGCAGACATCCTCCCTGCTTGCAATTCCACCTCCCGTGGGCTAGCATTGGAGTAACCACGATAGAGTACTCACCTGCTCCTGCCCCCCTCTCACTCAGTAGTCTGCAAAGACTCCCTAATGTTTACAGGATAAAGTGCCAAGCCGCTGGCTGCCCAGGATCTGACCCTTGCTGATCCTTCCAAACTACCCTCTCATTGCCTCCCCCCACGCGCTCCTTCCCGTGCAGAGGATCACATGCACTTTTCCCAATGTCCCATGCTCTCTCTTGCTCCATGTCTGTGCTCATGCTGTTCCATGTTCCTGGAATTCTTTTCCTTTTTCTGTTCATCTGGTTACATTCTAGGAGCATAGTGTAGTGGAAAGAGGTCAGACTTTAGATCTGGCTACACCAGCTGAACTATTTTCCTTGCTGATTAATGTTACACGTCTCTGGTTATTTCATCTGCAAAAGGACCAAAACTACCTGCCCAGTTGGGTGCCCATGGTAATTAATAAGATAATGTAAGAAAAAGCACTTGGGACTTAGCTCTAGGTACTTCCTAAGTAATTGTTCATATAATTCACAATATTGCTATTATCCATAATATTAACACTAACATTATTTTTATTGATTGCACTGCTCACGGGTCACTTTTCTTGAAAGCATTTCCTGGCATTTCACAAGAGGATTCGTTCTCTCTCTGTACTTAAACGACGACTTGAAAACCCCTCCGTTTTAACCACCGTCTCATTGTATTGGAATTGTTGGCTCACTTGTCTCTTTCTTGCTGGTTGTGAACACAGTGGGGAAGGAGTCTGTGTCTCTGGACTTCTACATGTCTCCATACGCGAGTAAGTGACTGAAAGAATGCCTCGGGTTCTGCTGACTTGCAGAGCAGCATCAACAATGACTGGTAATTACTAGTTCAGAAATAATCTCAATGAAATGTCAGTTGAGAGATTTTTATCAAACCAGGGGAACGCTGTACTGTACTTGACAGTGAAGGAGTTAGCTGGAGATGGCAGAACAAGGAGATGGTGCCATCTTCATCCATCAGCTTGTAGTCTTCTCTAGTTTATCCCATTTACGACAAAATTTGTCTAGGCACTGGGAAAACAGCTCTTTGACTTTTGCTCCATCATGACTTATTTCTTTCCAGAGAACTGTCATCAATGATCAATCTGACATTGTCAATGAAGGATTTCTTCATGCATGTAGAATAGAGATCATACACCACCTTCAGCTCAACTCCCAGCATTCTCTGCCCTCTTCAATATTCCAGCCACATGGAGCATCCTTTAGGCCTGCAAATCCCCTGGCCTTTGCCAACAGCATTTCTACTGTGGGATGTTTCCTCGCGGCTCTGTTGGCTCCCTACTCCTTACCCTCTGGGCTTAGGTTCAACATCACTTCCCCCAGAAGGTCTTTCCTGATGGGTGAGTTCGAGGCTAGTTTTGGATACACTCCCCTGCCCCCGTGGGCTACCCCCCAAGTATTCCTCATATGCTTTCCCAATCACCACAGTTCTGTGCTTTATGGTACCCAACTGCTGAGCGCCTGTTCTCTTGGTTGGACAGTAATCTCATGAAGACCGGTACCAAGTCTGTCTAGTTCAGCACTGGATTCTCTAAACCAGTAATAGCTGATATATATTTGATGAACAGTAAAACATCTGGTGTTTGGAATGCAGTTTCTGAGACAGGCACCCCTGAAGCTTGATGAACTTTGTTTGGAGGTAAGAAGGGTGCATATCCAAACCCAGAGAGTCAGCATGTCTGTCCTCTCATCACTAAGTCGGCGCCGAGGGACTCTTCATTCACTTTTATACATGCTAGTTCCCTGGAGAACTGACTGCGTTTTCTGGCCAAGGTGATGACTCAGCAAGAGGAGTTCTTGGCCCAGGGTACATGTCATGTACATATAAGGATGGTACACCTTTCTAACTACCTGGAGTCTGGTAACACATCCAGTAGCACATCGGCAGATCTTAATTTACCTCTCCTCTGCCTGAATTTTCTGTAGCCCTTTCTGTATTCACACATACATCTACCAGCAGATGGCTAGGGCAAATCAATTAAGCTAAACCACTTTTTAAATTTACTTCTAGTTTTAGGTGTGGGGGGGGGGAAGGGAGGGGGGAGAGAGAGGGAGAGATCCCAACATAATGGTGGTTCATTTCATGGAGGAGGGAGAGTGGCTTCACAAGCCCTTGGTACAGCGCCTGTGGGAGAAAGTGCATTTACATTTCTCTACGTTTTCTCATGCACTAGAAGGAAGGGAAATGCACTCATGCCTTTATTTTTAGTTTGCCCACTTAGCAGACACATCGATTGTTGATTTCTTAGCCTACCAATCTAAATGCAGTTACTCTTTACACATTCCGATTTTCACATCTTGAATCTTCCCCAGGAATAACTTCACTCACATTTTCAAGTAAGAATGTCTCTGACCAAGACAGAAGTCCCAAACCTAGATAACTCATACTGAGTCTTTTGGATTTCAGAATATGCAGAGGCTAATTTATGAATTTGTTCATTTTTCTTTCTCAGCTGCGAAGCATTCGGTGGGCAATAAGTCTTCAGTTATCTCTTGCTTTCACATCCCCAGAGTGCTTTTAGTCTGGATAGTAAGTAGTCTGATACAGATGGCCCAAGAATTCTGGCTTTAAATTTAAATTTTAGATACTTTAATAGGCACGGTCCAGGTATATAGCAATGTGATTAATGAAGCATCTGGAATTATCTTTTATGTCCATGAAATTTAGGTGGGTCTGTTTGCTGGGATCAATGCTCAGTAACACTCGAGGGAAAGAACTCTGCAGAAGGTCCAAATTCGAGGCCCGGCTCTGTCACTTAGCTACTGTGTGACTTTTGGAAAGCCATATTTAACTTCTCTTTCTTTCCTTAGAAAATAGGGACATAAGAAAATGTACCTTTTAGGGATAGAATGAACATTAATTAAATATCATAATGGAGATCATGTCCGATGGTTTCTTGTCTATTTTGGTTATCTATTGCCATGTAACAAATAACCCTTACAACTTTATAAATTAACACAATGCCATGTAATTATCTTCCATGATCGTGAGTTTACTGGGTGTTTCTTCTTCTCCCTGCTACGTTGACTGGGGTCATCGGGGGGCTCTGTTAGTGTGGAACATCCAAGATGGCTCCTCACTTGGCTGGTAGTTGATGCTTGTTTGCTGGAAGCTCTGTTGGGGCTGCTGACCATCCTTCTGAATTTTTCATGTGCTCTTTCCGTGTGATATGACAGCTGATTTCTGAGAAACAGTGTTCCAAGTGCTCAGAGAGGGAGGAAGCAAAGCTGCCAGTCATCTTGAGGCGTTGACTTGAAATCCCAAAAAGTCACTTTACCATATTCTGTTGTTTCAAGCTCTCACATAGCCAGCCCAGACACAAGGGCATGGGGCAGCCCCATCTCTTAATGCAAGGAGTGACATGTGTGAACAAGAAGGGGAGGAATCTTTGGGGCAACCCTAGGATACTGATTTATTACCTCCTCACAGGCAGGATGCATCTGAAGTCCTCACCATGGTTACTAGGATCAGTCCCCATCTCTCCCCACGTCTGCCCTCTCTCCCACTTCCCTTCCCTCCAACCACACTGATCATGGTTCTCCCCTTCACATGTGCAAACCTTGCTCCCACTTTAGGGTCCCAGAATTTTCTTTTTTTCTTTCTGGAATGTTTTCCCCCTAAATTTTAGCCTAGCTTGCTGACCTCATTCAGGCCTCTGTTCAAACATCACCTCTCAGGGAGTTCTTACCCAGCCATCTCACCAAAAAAATGTTACGCACATCTCTCTTCTATCATAACATTTTCATTATCTTTATATTCTTTTAGTTTCCGTGAATAGATTCTGGGACAAGAATGAGTCAGGTAACTGAAGACTTTCATTTTCTTTTCATTATCATTCACTATTGGACATTATTACTATTATTATTGATATTTTCTTACTATCTTTTCCACTAGAAATAAGCTCCATGATGCAGCAACATTGTCTTATTTACTAAATATTTCCAGTGTGTACCTCTGTGTCTAAACATGGTAGATCCGTGTGTGTGCATGCGCAGATATATATCTATATATCTATATATCTATATATCTATATATCTATATATCTATATATATCTATATCTATCTATCTATCTATCTATCTATCTATCTATCTATCTATCTATATATATATACACATACACACACATTCAGAAATAAAATGAATGAACATGAAAGGGTTTTGTGAATTGTGTATTGTTATTCTTTTTTTTTCATTAATTTATTTTTGTTACAGATGTTTCTCCTTTCCCCCCAATCAACTCCCTCCTCCCTATCTCCTCCCACCCCATCCCCAGCCTTGTTGTCTATGTCCATCAGTTATGCGTACATGTATATAAGTTCTGTGGTTTATCCTTCCCCACCCCCTTCTGAGGAATGTCAGTCTGTGCCCTACTTTTATGTCTCTGAGTCTATTTTGTTCATCAGTTTGTTTAGTTCATTATATTCTAGAAATAAGTGAGATCATGTGATATTTGTCTTTCTCTGCTTGGCTTGTTTCACTTAGGATAATACTTTCCAGGTCCTCCATGTCGTCTCAAAGGATAAGAGCTCTTTCTTTCTTACAGCTGCATAGTATTCCATTGTGTATACATGCCACAGCTTTTTTATCCATTCATCTACTGGTGGACACTTGGGCTGTTTTCAGATCTTAGCTATTGTAAATAGTGCTGCTATGAATATAGGGGTACATATATTTTTTTCTGATTGGTTTTTCAGGCTTCTTAGGGTATATTACTAGAAGTGGGATTGCTGGGTCAAATGGCTGTTCAATTTTTAATTTTTTGAGGTAACACCATAGTGTTTTCCATAATGGTTGCACCAGTCTGCATTCCCACCAGCAGTATACTAGGGTCCCCTTTTCTTCATACCCTCACCAACACTTGTTGTTTAATGATTTGATGATGGTGGTCATTCTGACAGGTGTGAAGTGATGCCTCATTGTTGTTTTAATTTGCATCTCTCTGATGATTAGTGATGTTGAGCATTTCTTCATATGTGTCTTGACCATTTGTATGGCCTGTTTGGAGAACTGTCTCTTTAGGTTGCCTGTCCATTTTTTAATTGGGTTCTTTGTCTTCCTTTTGTTGAGTTGTGTGAGTAATCTATATATTTTGGAAATTAACCCCTTATCTGATGTACCATTGGCAATTATGCTCTCCCATATGGTGGATTCCCTTTCCATTTTGATGGTTGTTTCTTTTGCTGTGCAGAAGCTTTTGAGTTTGATGTAGTCCCATGTGTTCATTTTTTCCCGTGTTTCTCTTGCCTTAGGTGATGTATCAGTGAAAATTCAGCTGTGTATGATGTCTGAAATTTTGTTGCCTACATTTTCTTCTAGGATTTTTATGGAATCATGAGTCACATTTAAGTCTTTTATTCATTTTCAGTTTATTCTTGTGTATGGTGTAAGTTGGTGGTCTAGCTTTATTTATTTATTTTTTGCATGTAGCTGTTCAATTTTCCCAACACCATTTATTAAAGAGGCTGTCTTGACTCCATTGTATGCTCTTGCCACCTTTGTCAAATATTAATTGTGCATATTGTCTTGGTTCAATTTATAGGTTCTCTATTCTGTTCCATTGATATTAGTATTGTTATTCTTTCTTTTTTTTTTATCTTCACCCGAGGACTCTTTTTCTTTTTTTTTTTTCAGTCAGAGCGGAAGGGAGAGAGAGGAAGAGAGAGAGAAACATCGACGTGAAAGGGACACATTGAGTGGCTGCTACCTGCACGACCCAACCAGGGCTGGGGACAAACTGCAACCTAAGTACATGCCCTTAGCGGGAACTAAACCTGGGTCCCTCTGGACCGCAGGCTGATGTTCTAACCGCTGAGTCAAACTGGCCAGGGCAGTATTGTTATTCTTATAGTTATTGGATAAAGACACTGTTCGCTCTCTTTTTCTAGTTGACTTATTCTTATTCATAAAATCATTTACCGAATCCTCTGCTAATGACTAATTGCTAAAGAATTAATTTGGATTCATAATACTTGACTTGTAATTTGTATGTTAGATCACATTATAAATGACAACAGGGTCTGGGTTACATTCTCAGAGAGAGTTTTGCTTCACTGTATTCCACACATTGGCCTTGTAAACCCCACGTTTGAACCTTGCAATTACATGTCCGAAATCACAACTTTGCAATCAAATGCTCCAGTGTACTTGTAGCTATATAAATTCCCCTGGACTGAGGGAGATAAAATGCCTATTTATTGGATATCCACCATACCCCAGGTGTCTTCTATAGCTTTTCTTTTCTTTCTTTCTTTTTTTATCAGCAAAACAACCCTGTGAAGCAGACTTTATAATTCCCTGTTTACAGATAAAAAAACTGAGGTTCAGAATGCCTTGATTCTCCCATTTTTTTAATGCCTACCCTAGTATTTGGCACAGAGGTGCTCAATAAATATTTGTTAAATACTGAACAAAGAATGAGTTAACTAAATTGTTTTGGAAAATATCACCTAGACGGTAACAGACCTGAATCTGAACCCAGGCTGATAGGGTCCAAAGCCCAAATTATTCCTACCAGTCCAGAGCCAGTCATTGTGATCTTAGTATTATCATTGTCAAGTCTAAAAATTAGAGGAGAAATCTTTATTTTTTTTATTAATTAATTTTTGTTACAGATGTTTCTCCTTTTCCCCCCACTGATTCCCCCCTCCCCCTCTCTCCCTGCCCTGTCCCCAGTTTGTTGTCCATGTCCACTGTTCATGCATACATGTATATAAGTTCTGTGGTTTATCTCTCCCCCACCACCCCCTCTTCTGGGGATTGTCAGTCTGTACCCCACTTCCACGTCTCTGGGACTACCCCATTTAGAGGAGAAATCTTTAGAGGTGAGAGTTACAGATCCATTTTGTAAATGGGATTGAGGCAGGAAATAAGATAATTATTTTGACAACATTTTATATTAGATGCTACAGTTGGTTTGATGTGGAATGTCTGTGTAACACTGCATGCAAAATAAACTTTGCCTCTGCTGTGTTTAGTTCTTGAGTCTCCTAAAGAATTCTGGGTGATACACATCCTTTGAATATTAATGAAGCAAATTAGCTCCAAAAATGCCCTACTGTGTCTCAACTCTAGGAATCAACATGACTCATTAGACTCCTGTTGATTAGAAATGTTAAAGTGGCTTTTCTTCCTTTTCATTTTAATTAAATAAAGTTGACAAGCTTTCTCAACTCTCAATTGGCCAAGATTCACAAATTATGTAATGAGAGGAAAATGGCACCCTCTCCTAAAAAACCCTTACTGGGCTGTGTTGGGTTTTATTTTTTCTTAAAAAATGCCAGGATGCTATCAGCAAGTTTTAAGACAAACAGAACCTAGAGGTTTTGGGAGAAAAGGGAGAGGGACAGAAAAACAGTATTTTCTGTATTATTGCAGATGAATGGGCATGCAGATTACATATAGGGTCAGGTTGGTTTACTGAGTCACAACACTGTGGAAGTACTAAGCACAGTTTAAATTCTCCACCACCTGGCTGAGCCATACCAAAACACTGCAGTGATTCAAGGGTGACTAATTTTTCTATCCCAGTGGGTTGACACACAGCCATAGGGACTCCGTGCATAATCGGAGCCGAGAGCCTTATCATCCAAGCTTCACAGAGCCAAGGAAGACATATACTTTGATTTTGCTCCTCTATTTCCAGTGTCACCTAAAAGCATCCTAACCTTAAGTTGTACCTTTTTTTTGGTCAGTTTATAACCACAAACGTAGCACTCTAAGAAGTGCAACCAATGGGCGGGTATAAAGACCTGGAGCAGGACAGCATTGAGATGTGCAGGAGAGGGAAGGGACCATGTCTTCCTCTTGCATGAAGACAGTAGCCAGTGGTGCCCAGACCTACAATGCCACTTCTGCTGTCACAGTGAAGTCAGTTGGAAGACTGAGGAATTAAGATTAGTAGAAGATTCTCCATTTGAAACATTGCTAGCCTGTAGTAAATGAGTTAATTCCTGCAACAACAAAAACTCCCAAAGTTGAAATGAGAGGATAGGACCCAGGAATCCATCAGTGAATTTTAAGACAAATGGGATCCAAAGATTTTGGTGTTGGGGAAAAAGGTAGAGCGACATATAAAAGATGTCACTTTCTCTTCTGGTAACAGTGAGAGGTAGAGAGCGTTGAGCAAAACTGGACTACAGAAGGTTAGTTCATACAGTCTCCTACCGTCAGGCATTGTCATTCCCATTGGGCAGACGACCCAACTCAACCAAAGAGGGTAGAAAGGACTTCCTCATTGTCACAGATAACCAATTGATTAAAATATATGGAGTGCTTGGGCCTGGTACTGAGTTAAACACTATGGAAACAAATATATGAGACATAATACTGCCCCAGAGAACTTGCGTCACTACTGTGTGACCTGGAACATTCAGTCCATCAGTTTACAATATTTATTCAGTTACTACTCTGACCTACTTCTTGAAGTAGGTCAAATTATTTCCTTTCTCTAGGGCTCTGTTTCTTTATTCCTCTTACCCTCAAAGACTATCTAATCCTAGAGCGAGCAGTAGGCAAGGAGAGAGGACACTGGGGGAGGGAGGTCCTTTCTCAATCACCAAGTATTTAACCACCTAGAACACATCCAAAGCTATAGGAGGTTTGTAGAAAGAGATACAGAGAAAAATACTAAAGTTATCTAAGACATGCTTTTTCTCTGGAAAATTAGACTCTGGGCATCCCTATGGGTTACCTGATTCTGTGAAAGCTGTTTTACAATTTCTTACACACACACACGTACACACCAACACACAGAGTTCACTTGTAATGTTATGTCTGAAAAGCATTGTGTTTAGATGCCTCTCTTAATCATCTAGCTGGAACTCTCTAGATTTAGACAATAGAAATCTCTCTTTTAAAGTTTTGGGTTATAGGGTTATATCCCTATACCTCCCCTTTTCTGAATTCCTTGTGATAAACTTCCTCAGAAACATATATAAATGTTTTTAGGTTAGAGAATATAAACTTCCATGATTTTTGAAAATCTGGCCAGTCTGTCATGACTTTTACTGATGAACTGCCTGTTGGAGGTATCATAGAGCCCCCTCCCATAATGACTAGGTGGGCCCATTTCTTTCTACGTGCTGGCTATTAGTGCATAAAAATAATTACACAGTGTGATCCAGAACAAGTGTGATCTGTAACTGTATAAAAAGAGACACAATTAACACCAGGCTTGGGGACTGTTATTGTAATGAGCATTTGGTATGAAAGATCATTATTTTTAAAAAGTATAGGAAGAGAAAACTTAATATGTCAGTTGGTTTCTGTAGACTAGCTAAATGTTTTATTCTGCAGACAAGCTAAATGGCTTAATTGCCACCATTAGAAATCAGGTGTTGAAAGTGCAGTACAAGTTGCCTAGGAGTGAACTTTGTGAGCCAGCAGAGAAAGGAAGAGGGAAAAGGGTGGAGTTAATGCATCCTTACAGGTCCTTTTCCTATTTCCTCTTGTTGAACCTACGTAAAAACTTCCTTTGCAGTCGGTAGAAGCAAGAAGGAAAGTGTCACCAATGGAAATGTCATGGGGTTCCATGAAACAAAGGGCTCTTAGGGCTCCCCTGGAGCTGTACTTGGTGACGGGCAGTAAGGGGGCCCTATGAGAACTATCTACACCTTCCGCTAAGCCCTGCTGTTTCATTTAGGGCTGTCTTCATGCTCACCCTTCACAGACCACATTGTACTCTTACCTTTGTGTAATTCCTTGGGCTTCTCTCTGCCTTGAATTTCCTGCTTCATCTCTTTTGCTTCTTTAATTTATTTATTTATCATTATTATTTTGTATTCCTCACCCGAGGATATTTTTCTATTTATCATCAGACAGACTGGGAAGGAGGGAGGGAGTGAGAGATGGAGAGAAACATCGATGTGATAGAGTCACATTGACTGGCTGCCTCCTGCATGACCCGACCAGGGCCAGGGACGAACCACAACCAAGGTACATGCCCTTGACTGGAATCGAACCCACGACTCATTGGTCCAAGGGCCGACACTCTAACCGTTGAGCCAAACTGGCCAGGGCTCTTTTGCTATTTTAAATCCTAACTACTCCTCTTGAATCCACTCATGGCACATCCTAACCCGGAAAATTTCTGCAGATAATTTATTCCACTGGGGAGTCTGAATCACTTTTAGTCAGCCAGGGCTTGGTTCCCTGCACTTAATCGCTCAGGTGTGGTTCCCTACTGTCAGCTCTGGCACTTCCATTTAGATACATAATTCTTTGGTATCCAGAACTGATTTAGGAAGAGAGGGAATGCACCAGTGAGGATGCCACTCAGTCCCGAGTGACAGGAAACCCAAGGTGGCGGTGGCGTGCGTGACGAGGCATTCGCTTCTCTTTCATCTACGCCCAGTCTAGAGCTTCCACGATGTTTGGACACCCAGACTCCTTCTATGTCGTGTCTCTGCCACCCTCAATAGACGGGGTATAGTGTGAGTTTTGTGAAAAGTTGGCCTAAGTGAAGCCATGTTGAAGTGGAGCCCGGGCATTCGTTTCAGGGGAACTGCGATGCTCGTCTCCCTCACGGAGCCGTTGGGAAGCTCGAGCTGGGCCGGACCGTCTCTGGGCTGGGCCAGAACAGCACTGTCTTCCCAGCAGCTGCTTGTAAAGCGAGCAGAGACGCAGAGCCCCTGACTGCAGGGCTGAGAAGTAAGCACCTTCTTTAGAATTAGCACCACTGTGTATAGACAAAGAATAACTTAGCTCATTTGGACCTATAGAAATTCCTTCCTTGGTTTATTACAAGCAATAAAAATTCCTTCTGTCTATTTATGTGATTATTTTCCATCCTTTTCTTAGGAAAACCCTTCCCATCACCCCCTAATCTGAACAATTTTGGGGGTTCTGCCTGAATCAGTGCTTCCAGGTAGCTATTCTTTGATCTCAATGAACACTTGGTTACTCTCACTTTGACTTTATTTTTAGGTTAATAGTTTTAAGATTCCAATTTACTTTACCAATTTACCCAAATAATAACTATAATTTATAGAATAACTTTCATGTTCCAATGTCTTAGCCCCTCTCCCCAACCCAGTTCCCTACCCCTCAACGCAGAAACCAAGACAGAAACTTGCCCCCAGGCAGTTCACTTGGGGCTCTGATATTGAGGAGCTGGGAGTGAGGGGCGAGGGGAGTGAATGGGAGTGGAAACCCCAATATAAATTTGTGCTACACACATCGGCTACTGTTACTTACTCCCCTGGACCCTCCAAGGACTTGTTAAAAGGTAATTTTGCAAGTAGGATAACATTATGCTTCTCATACAGACAAAACAATAAACACATGGTAAAGATTTAGGTCATAATCTGTAAGGGAATGAGACAGATATTTTACCTACTTCAAAAGAGGATCCGAAAAACAGACTTGTTTACAGATCAGCGTTTGGGAGAGTGTGTTGGACAGGACAGAACTTGCTTGTCTGTAGTGGAGAATTATTTTGCATCGCTCTCTGTCCTCTGTAAGTCAGGGCATTGTAAAATCGCTTCTAGAGAATCAGGCAACTCAGAGGGGTGCCCTCCGGGGTCTAGGCAACCCAGGACCTAGTTTTGTAGCAAAGCACACGTTTTCCCTCCTGAACCCTGAGGAAGTGCTCAGGACTGTGACCACCCCCTCAATCAAGGGTAACCTCCCAACTCCAGGTTGCACATGTGTGTGTGGACCCAGAGAGGAAAGATTCATTTGATATGAACCCCAAGAAGGAATTCACCTGCTGAACTGGAATCGCCATGGTCAACCAAAGGCCCACGTTTTGTGAATCACAGTCTAACTGTGTTTGCTGACAGGGTTCCTCGTGGACTCTGTACTGGGAAGAACCTCAGACTGAAATCAGCTGCCTGCACCATGCCCCCTGGTTTACAGCCTGAGTCAACCACTGCAGGGGAGCCCTGCTTTAGTCTCTCTACCAACAGACTGACCCTTGCCCTGTCCAATCAGAACTGCAAAATCTGGATGCCTCATTTGCATAAACAGATCTAACTGAGAACTTGGGTGGGCACTTTCTCTATGAAAGACTGCCTCCCCTTTGTCTCAGGGGAATACAATTTAGGTTGCTGCCCGAATCTGATCTGTGTCTCCTGGGCAGCAGCTGCCTTTGCTCAAATAAATGCTTATTATTCTTAATTATAGCCTAAACTTTGTTTTGGTTTACATGTGGATGCCAGTTCCTCTCCTGCACACATCCACACCGTTGTGACAGTGAGAAATGGGAAGCTAGAGGGACCAGTGTGAGCTGCAGGTTGCATTTCTGCAAAGCTGGCCCCGCCTAAATGGACCTGTTTGCTTCAGCAGTGGCTACAATAAAAGGTGGGGCTGACAGGATTTGCATTGTTGTGCTTTACATGTGCTACATCAATCCTCCAAGTAACACCAGTATATGGATGGGAAAGAGGCTCAGCGGGTTGAACTCATCAGCCTATGTCATGCAGCTAATTCAGTAGGAGATTCGGATTTCAGATCCATACCACCTGTCTCCCCAGCCTCCGCTCCTAATGCTTACATTCTATTTGCTAGTTGTTTTTTATTTGAGACCAGATCTCAACTTGAGCATTGTTTAGGGTAGAATTCTAGTGCCACATCTGATGATTGCCAAGTAATAGGGGGATTTATCTGAATCAGAATAAAATCCCCATGGCCAACTTGTAATAATATCAATGGCTCGGCTGGGGCAAGAAATTATCAATTGTTTGTTTAATGTCATTGTATTGGCCTGATCTCAGAACCCTGCAGACATTTCCGCCACCCCCTTCCCACCCCCACCCCCACACATTTGGCCTTCACAGAAACAGCTGTAATGTTTTCTCCTCTATTCTCCAAAGCCACGATGTATTGTGGAAGCAGGTATGAAGTCCTTTGGAAAAGGGGAAAATTATCTTACACAAAGTCTCTCTGGAAATCTAGGAAGATTTAATGAAACAGACACCCGAAAGCAACTTGCCCCCACCCCCCGTCACCAGTTGCACAAATTTTCGTCCCCATTTTGTGAGCAGTCGAGCTGGGATGGGGGCATGAGGGCTCCGGGGACCACTGGACACTTAATCACAGCTCTCAGGGGCTTGAGAGTCTACAGCGGGGGATGGCTTTAAGCCTGATTATCAAGTTCTGTGGTGTACCTTTGAGGCAGATTTCATATTCATATGCTCCTTTACTTATAACTTCTTCTCTGGTCCTATTTTCTAGATCTAAAAATCCGTTTCATGTCCCAGGGGAAAGCCTCATGTGGGAGCCCTCAGCCATGTTTCTTCGACAGTGAGGAACGCAGCAACTCCTGCTTTGGTTTCAGTAAAAACCAGCAACTTGATTATTATTATTTTTTATCCTCACCCGAGGACATTTTTTCCATTTTTTTGTTCAGATAGAGTGGGAGAAAGAGAGAGAGAGAGAGAGAAACATCAATGTGAAAGGGACACATCGAGTGGCTGCCACCCGCACGACCCATCCAGGGCCTGGGACAAACTGCAACCGAGGTACATGCCCTTAGCGGGAACCGAACCCAGGTCTCTCTGGACCGCAGGCTGATGCTCTAACCGCTGAGCCAAACCGGCCAGGACAAAAACCAGCAACTTTAAAACTGATCTGGAAGAAGAGTGCCACCCTGGAGTGCGGTGGCAGGAAGAGTTTGCAGAGTTGAGTGCCATTCTCTATGTGTTCTCACCCCTGATGAGGGCTCTGTGACCTTGGACAGGTTACTGAGCCGGATCCGCCACTGATCCCGAATGGCAGGCAGAGCTGATAACTTCCTCCTCACTCAAAGTGCTCAGGGAGGGTGGAGTGATGTTCAGTGTTGTGCACCTAAGATTCAGCAAACGCTAACATTTTTCTCTCTGACCTCCAGTAAAAGAAAAGCTGAGGAGCCTGGCCAGTGTGGCTCAGTGCTTGAGCACTGACCCATGCACCAGGAGGTGACTGGTTCGATTCCCGGTCAGGGCACATGCCCAGGTTGTGGGCCCGGTTCCCAGTGGGGGGCATGCAGGAGGTGGCCAGTCGATGTTCTCTCTCATTGATGTTTCTATCTCTCTCTCCTTCTCCCTTCCCCTCTCTCTAAAATCAATAAAGAGGAAAAAAAAAGAAAAAAGCTGAGGCTGTGAATTTCCATTCTAATTCAGCCACGGTCACCATACAGGGGATGGCCGATGTCATCCAGGTATGTGCTCACATAAGCCACGGCTAAATCTGGAGGAAAGGAGAGAACCTATGTCTAGTTGCTTGTCTTTGGGAAATAGCACAGAGTAATAGAGTCATTCAGTGATTTGCCATGTGCTGAGTGTTTTCCATATGATCCTTGTGTATTTTGTCTGACTATCAGTGTGGGCCACAGCAGTGGTGGATGGAATGAGGAACACTCAGGAAGCAGACCTTGGTGAAGGAGAATAACCCAGAGCTCCTCTGTGTTCATCCAGGTAGCACTATGGTGTCCCTACTATGTGCCAGGCCCTGTGCTGGGCAAACACGTATCTTGGGGGTTATTGTGGAGTCTGCAGCATGATCACATATGGCAAAGCAAAGAGAGGCAGCTGGGAGCCTAACTGGTGGGTAAATCCTGGAACCAGCTCACACTTCCTGCCCAGGCTGGGGGCCTTGTCCTTAGCTTTGCTCATCAAAACCAGGCCAAGCTCTGGAGCAGCTTACAGACTGATCCTCCGAGGTCACTAACAGCTGCTCAGTGATGGTCCTCCTTTTCATCTGTCCTCTAACCACAACCCCTGTGTTCCTTTGAGTCACAGCAAGCCCCCGTGGAGGGCATGGGAGCAAACAGGACCCACCTTTGCCAGCTCCGATTTAAATGCCATTCTCCAGAGGCTCCTCCAAACTCAGAAGGAGCCGAGCTGCTGGCTGGGGCTTAAGCTCACACCAGCAGCCACTCGAAGGTGTCATGTGGACTGCTGTAATGAGACCGGCCAAACCCATTACCAGGGAGAGCCAGAGCGCTTAGGCAATTAGCAACGATTTGGCTACTGTCCACCGTCGCCAGATGGCCTCAGCAGGTCCCCCACATTCTCAGAGAAATCACACATGGCAGCAGTGCTGATGCCCTGGAAAGGCAGGGACAGAGTGCGCATTCTAGACACGCAGTGGGAAGGTAATAACAATGGCTCTCATCTTAAATATACGTACTATTCTCTGCATGTAAACTATGTGCCAGGCTTGGGGCTAGACACTTACACGTTATCAGCTCAGTTCCCCATGTCACCCCTGTGCGTAGGTGCTAATAGTATCCTCATTTTACCTGAGAAACAAACAAGGCTTTGAGTGGCAGTTCTGTCTGGCTACAAGCATGTTCTGGAATCACATAGACCATTTTGTGACAACATGGTAGGAAGAGCTTCCTTAAATATACCCCTTCCCCAGCTTGGATGATGTTCCCCTTGTACATGCTCTTATATTAAGCCCTTTATTTGTATCCATAACTCTCATGTGTTTAAGGCCTATGTTCCCTATTATACTACGTTCAGTGGAGGAGGATTTTGCTGTTTTCTTCTCCATATTATCAGCAACTCTTTGCACTGTGCCTGGTCTATGAAAAGTGGTCAACTTCTACATGTTTTGTGAGTTAATGAGAGCAAACAATCAGACAAGAGACGGAGTGAAAGAAAAAAGACAGAACTCGGAGAATGTGGAAAGGTCATTGGGTTTTATATTTACAATTGTATAACAGTGGTCGTTGGTAAGCCAGTTCTTTGGCGCGGGGGAGAAACCACTCTGATTTGTAGCATTTGCCAGTTTCTGTGGGGTAAATGTTCCCACCATGGCCATTTTCAAGCTACCAGCATGATATCACTGAAGGCAGAGTTGGGAAGAGAGGCTCAGTATTGGCTGCTGTCAAATCCAGTAGGACACTCAGTTGTTTTGGCGTCTAGAGAAAGTCATTGTCCTCTCTGGTTTTCATTCTTCCCATTGGTAGAATGAGGAGTCTGGACTAATGGTTTCCACATTCTCTATGAGCTCTGACTCTCTATGAACCTACATATGCTGTCTTTCATTATTTTCTCCTCCCTCGAGGTTGGGGTGAGGAGGGTGAGGAGGAGGGCACAAGATGAAGGACTAAATCCCAAGAACACAGAGTGAAGAGCTCAGACCAAAGGCAGTTTCAGCCCATTGATACCTTGTTTGCCTTCCTCAGAAATATCTTCCCGTGCTTTCAAAATTGGTCACCTTTTACATCCAACTGAAGGAATCCATTCATGTGCTTCCCACTTGTCAAAAGTTTGCTTTCCACCACTTTGCTTTTATGAAAGCCCTATGTTAGTGCCGGTTTTTGTTAACAAAGAAATCCAAAGAGTATTTTTGCTTTTATAAAAAATGGCAAAAAGCAAAAATAGAATTAGCATTTGTTTTGTGGCAGCACTTACAAGGGCCATGCAGACCCAGAGCACGGAGAGTGGTCCCACCAAGCTCCTTCGCCGGGAACGACACTCAGTGTCTCAGCATCGAGTACGATAGCTTTGAGCTGTGTCTGTGAGCATCTGTGTTTTATTTCCATTTATTTTGTGCATCTATTTTCAAGGTGTGTCTCGAGGTAATTGCCTCTTCACTTCATGCCATTTCAGCTTACAATGGGTTTCATCAGAATGCTCTACTTCTGGATAGCAGGGGAAACCCGTATGTGACCAATTTCAAGCATCAGTGGATTTTGGAAAGCTGGTACTTAGCATTAGGAAACAGCTGAAGATGAAGCACCCTTTTACATGTGTTGGAGAGGCGTAGAGGGACTTACATGTTTTATATTTGAGAAAGAAAAATGGATGCAATGAGACACCCCTATTTTATGCTCTTCTGCTTACTTGACCATCCTGCCTTTCTTTCATCATTTACTTTAAAGTCCACAGCTCTCCTTCCCAAGAGAAACTTAAGGTGCCAAAGAATATTCTAGGAAGAATAGGAAGCTGTCATTGGGACTGTAATCTCAGAGCTGTATTTCTGCCTCTGTAGTATTTTCAATGGGCAGTCCCTTGACCTTAACATGTCAGTATCACAGGGTTGCCAAGTCACTAGTTTGAGGGTTCACTCTAGAGAAAATTGAAAAACATAGGTTTCTATAAACAGAAAATACTTTCAGGTAAAGTTACTATAATTTGGATAGCTCACATAGTCTAGTTTGAGAGAGTTAGTGATTTAGAGACGAATGAGCTTTATACATATCTGCGTTCTTTCTGGGACTCCTGGGCCATTTTGGAACGCTGGTGGTCACCCACACAGTCAGGCTAATGCAATATTTTGCCTTAGAGTTACTCTCCACCCCTTAGTCAATATGTATAATGCATTTATTTCAAATTCAGATGCAGAGAGCATCTGTTGAACCATCAGCTTTGCCAGGTATGCTAGAGCGGCGAGGAGAGGATGTAAATACTGAAAACACAGTTCCTTTCCTCCAGGAACTTTCGGTATGGTCAGAGGGCAGAGTGGTCAAGTAGCCAAGGAGGAATGTGATATGAATGGAAACAGATGTCTATAGGAGAAACACAGGTCTTTAGGACATGTGGCAGGGAGTCAGATCCAATTTATTTATTAGCCATGTGTCCTTAAAGAAGTTACTTAACCCTGTAAGATTAAGTTTTCATATACATATATATGGAATAATGATAATCACACTTACTTATCAAGTTTTTTTGAGTATTAAATGAGGCAATGCATGTGAAGCACTCATCATACTCTCTGACATATTGTAATCACTCAATAAACAGCAGCTATTATTAGTGATTTTTCTTCGGAGCAACATTTGGGGTGAAATAAATTGCATGGTCATGGTCAGGAGAGGGAATAGAGAAGGACATTGTAGGCAGTGTGTGAGACATGAAGGTGTGAAAGACCACAGTACATTTTGGTAATATTTAGGGGACCAAAGTAATCCAAAAAAATACTGAAGAGTGAGAAGGGATGGAGTTTGAAGACTGAAGCAAGCTTGGAAAGAACTGGTGGACCTGGTAAAGAGGGTGCCCTCAATGTAAAGGCAAAGGAGACCCACTGGCATTTTTAAAGCAGTGGGAAAATCTTAGTTTTCTTAGAAAATGCAATGAATTGGCAAGGAGAAAGTCTTGAGACAGGGAGACTATTAGGGAGGTTTTGTCTAGAGATGCATATTAGGAAACCATTGGTGTTGAGGAGTGGTTGACACCATAGGAGTGGGGAAGGACTCCCAGAAATAAATGTAGAATGAGGAGAATCGTGGCAAAAGCTTAGGGAATCCCAGTTCAGGGATGGCAGAGAAACAAGTTCTGACAGAGATGAAAGAGGCAGTCAAGAAGCCAACACAGAGCTGGGAGCAGAAAGAGCGGTTGGCTTCATGAAGACAAGGAAAATGACATCTCTGGGAGGCTAGGGTGGGTTAGCAACATCGAATGCCAGCCAGGTGCCAAGAAGGCTGAGACTTGAAAAGAAGCCAAGAGTTGGAGCAATTAGTAGTTCATTGATGGTTTAATTAGAGCAGTTTGAGTGGAATCTTAGATTGCAGCTGAAAAAAAAAGAGGGGATTAGATAATGAAATAGTGATTGCATACAACTTTGAGGAATTGGGAGGTAATGATAAGGAGAAAAAGATAATAAGTTGGGAGGTAAGGGATGAAGACACAAAAGGTGGGGGAAATCAGATGTTAAGTAATTTTAAAAGGTTGAGATAGTCCAACTGTTTTGATGGTGAAAATTTGGTTAAAAAGAGGAATAAAAAAGACAGAGTAGAGATGACCACAGATAAAAAACTTCAAGTGGAGAAGTTGATCGCTGGTAAGGCAGGAGACTCCCCCCGGGACAGGAGGGAGGAAATAAGAATGCATCGAAGGGTAGCTCACATCGAAGTTGGTGATACGCTGACCTACAAGTCTTCTGTGGAATAGGTTTTGTCTCATGGAGGAGGTGGAGGTAGAGCCTGAATACTTGACTGGATTAGTAGACTTTGACGTAATCTCATGAGCAATGAGAAAGAATGTGAAGAAAGGCCAAGGAAAAGACTCGAAAGCATTGCTCGTGCAGAAAACATGAGGTAGCAAAGAGGGCAAGGCTTTGATTTTCTCCAGCACTTGTGGGGATGCTGGGAGCAGTTGCAGAGAAGACATACGTGCAGGATGGATTCAGGGTTGGGGTTGTCAGGAAGCATACAGCAGAAGGGTCACAGGGTAAAGGAATGGTGGAGTGCCAAAGGATTCTTACTGATATGGCTGTCAGAGGGGACCAGGCTAGCAGGGGGGGCAGGAGGGGTAGGGGGCCTGAGAGGCTGGTTATAGCAGGGAAGAGGGAATAGCTGAGAGATTTGAGAATGCCTTGCCATCTTCCCATCATTCTCTAAGGACACCAGCATACCAACTGCGTCTATCTTTCTATTGGCATTGGACATAAATAAGTAAGCAAGACAATAAATGCTGAAAAATAATACTCCAGAGCATTCTGGGCCAGTGGAGGTGGCCATGCTTATTCATTGGCTAGCTTTTGTGGTGACCATTAGAACAAATAGAACCTTTCAGGGTGACACAGGTTTCTGTGAGAATGGAACAGTCCCTACATCCAATCATCTTCTAATCTGATTTCTAGTAGCACTGGAGGGGTTATGTCTTCTAATTTTCCTCTTCACTTTTTTTTTTCTCCAAATTAGAAGAATATCCATAAATTCCTGCAAGTAAAATATTCCAGTTAGGTGTCTTAATCATGGTCGAAGGAGGGATGTATCTAAGTAATTTGGAAGGTGCAAGGCATGCTAACTGGCTCATGCAGGTCTTAGAAATTTCCTCCAGAATTTAAGTTCCAACATGAGGTTAGGAAATATTCTCTTGCTGCTCAAACTTGGATGTGCCTGGGTGAAGTTATATCATCATGCCTTAGTGTGAATGAGTTCATCGGATAACTCGTAGAAGCTGAGGATTATAGACTTTAAATTCTTTGACTCTGTTAAAGAAAAAAAAATGTATTTGATTGGAAGACTTGAGCATAATCTCACTAACAAAATACTCAAGTGCTGTTGAACTTGCCCTTTTTGTCACGAGAAGGAGTTCTATAAATAGACTGTCAAAAAGGAATAAAAGTCTTACTGAATTTAATCTGTACGTGCTTTATTTTTCTCTTTAGTATTTACTATTTAATTAAAATGTTTTTTGTGCAATATCCAAGGAGTATAACCTTTTACGAAAAGGCTGCTATTCACAAAACCTTTTTAAAAGGTTTTTATAGAAAGATGCATTTGTTCACATAAACTATGAAGCACAATTGTTTTGGAGAGTTAAATATACTCTCTTGGATTATAAATGAACTCAAAGCCTTGTGGTGATTAAACTACCATGCTGAGAATAAACTTGACCAACTGTATTGATTGATTCACCACTATATATATTGGTTATGTTTTGCTCTAAGGTAACATTTTGTCTCTCTCACTCCTCTTGGGAGTGAAAAGATCTGGAGAATAAGAATTCAGTTTTGCCCACAGAGGATTTAGGAGTTGAAAATTGAGGGAGAAGCAACAAACCTTCCTCTCTCTACTACCTTAGATCTGGTAAGAGAAGCAAGTGTTTGGGGAGAACAGTGAATTATCATGCACCTTTGAACACTCTCTTCTTTGTTAAAAATCTATCAATGGAAAGATACGGTCTAAACTCTTCACCATGTTCACAAAGGCTATTCATGATATATCCCTTGGATAGCTCTTCAATCTCCTGTGTTTACAACCTTCTAACCATAATGGTCTTTCTTCAGCCCCTCATATAGCCCATTTTTCTACCTCTGGACTTTTGGACATGCTCTTTCCCCTACTTCTGTCATGGTCTTCATTTTTCTGTCTTAATTTCAGCTCAGATGCCATGTCTTCAGAGTTGCTTTCCCTGACCTACCTACCTGAAATCTGTCCAACACTGTTATTTTTATATCATGCAAACCTTGTTTGACATCTATGTGCACTTACTGCAAGGTGCAGTTATTTTATTTATGTTTGATGACATGATGGTAGGAATCTTACTCTTTTTTCCCCTTTCACTACTGTTATCCCCAACACAGATTATGGCACACTGCAGGCATTCAGGACATCTTTGTGAAATAAATGAAGTAATAGTAAGAACAACAATAGCCATTTATTGAACTATTTCTAGGTTCTGGGCAATTTGTTAAGTGCAATATGTAGTCATGTCCAACAATTTTGTCAATATGTCCTCAGAGAAAGTTATTATTTCTACTATATAGATTAGTAGGGAGAATAAGTTATTTACCCAATGATTTTTAAGTGACTAAACTGTGGTTAAAATTCTGATAGCTGTGACATAAATCTGTGCTATCAGCCATGACATTTTATTTCTATTGTTATTTTTTAAGAGTATCAGATAGGGGGTGTTCAAATTTAAACTGCCCAGAATTCCTATTTTAATATTTTATCTTTATTGTTGCAAGTATTACAGATATCCCCCCTTTGTTTCCCTAACTGACCCCCTTCACCCTGCTCCTGCCCCCCTCAGGCCTTCACTGCATTATTGTCTGTGTCCATGGGTTATGCATGTCAGAATTCTTTTTAAACACACCATAATTGGTCAAGTATTTTTTAAATCTTGCAATTAGTTCTCTAACTTCCCCAAATTTGCACTTAATTTTGGAGTCCCTGAGCTGGAGTTTAATGATTTGGGAAGTTTGCTGAGGCATCGTTTCCCCTCTGATTCAAATCCCATCACTCTGTAGCCTCCATTAAAGATGTACTAAGATGTAAACAATCACTGCAAAATAGGTATTTTAAAAGGCATTTCAGTTGCACAGAAGACATGCAGAATTCTGAGAAAACAGAATCCCAGCCTCTGCAAAAGCTAGTCAAAATGGTATTTCATCATCCTGGATTTTTATTTCTCCCTGAGAACTCTAAATCCCTGGAGCTGTTTTAATCTCAGCTCATTAAAAGTTAATATAATTTGGATTGGTGCTATTCATTTTGTGTCTGGACACCTCATTTACCCAGCTCAGGCTGGTTTCTGTGCACCGAGCCTATGTGCAAAGTGTGTGTATCCAACTTACCTTCAATCAAGTTACAGACCCAGATGGGAGTAATCAATAGCTGATCGTTGATAAATGGTAATCGTTGCGAAGAATACAGATTCAAATGTCAGCCACGAAATGGATGCCAGCTATTTGTTGTTGGGTAATTCAGGACTGTCAGGAGGTAACAAAGAGAGATCGCTGTGCTGCAGTCATTACCCAGCCCGGGGAGGGGTGTTAAACATCAATACCTGAGCCGGAAAGTATCAGAAACTTGACGGCTAGGCAAGCTCTGTTAGGGGATAGGTGGGGGAGAAGTTTAATAAGCCCAAATTTCTCGTGTATGTGCTGCAAAGGACTACTAATGCCCAGAATCCCTATTTTAAGAGTTAGATTTATCTTGTCTGTCTCCCACAGTAAAACTTGGACAGAATTCTGATCTGGAGAATGGTTATTCCTGGGTGGTGAGGTTTCATGGGGTTAGGAGAAAAAGGGAATAGACAAAGCAGTACTTTTAGATTCAGGACTGATCTATTCATACTGTCAACAGCTTTCTGAGTGGTTGCCATCATGTCCTTTGGGGCTGGTGGTCATTTAATTGATTTATTAATTTTTTTCACTCACATGTTTATTCATTTGTACAAAATAATCCACTAAGCTCCTGCTATATGCAGACACTTGCTATAATGGAAATGCAAAAATATGCATATAAAAGATTACAGACTGCCTCTAGAGTGGTTGTACTCTATAAAGATGGAAGACAGAGATCAGAATAATAGTTATTTAAATACAATGTGGTAACATCTATGGTATAAGTTTATGGAGTTATGAGAACATAAATCAGAGTATGTTTGGTGCATGATAAAGGGGTGGGAGAAAGTGTCATATATGAAGAGATTTTCAACATTGATCTTGAGAGATGAAACCTTCATCATTCACCATGTGGGAAAGGTAGACAGCAGTTTAGGAAGAAAGTACAACTATAAAGGTTGTCTTGATAAGAGCAAGTACATTCATTTACTCAAAAAATAATGGTGTGTGAGTTGATACATTGGTAATTGAAATTGGGATAAGCAAGAGAACAGTACTATGCTAGAAATGTTATATTTTGGTCTTGTGCTCAATGGCTCTTTCAGATTTTTAGGAAAGGGAGTCATCTATATGTCTCCATGTTTTAATGGAGCCACCTCTGGAAATGTAGGGTGAATACGTGGTAGAGTGGAAATATTTAAGTCTTTGAAGCTAGGGCGTTTGTCATAGTCCAGGTAAGACACGTTGTGGGACAGACAGGAAAGACCGACATTGGTGGTATTCACTGACACGGATCACATGGAAGAAGAGCGAATCAGGACTCTGGGAAAAGACCATGTCGAGATTGAAAGCACTACAGAAATTTCTAGTGAGGATGAAGCAAAAAATTGGAGGTATGGGGTTAGAGCTTAGTAGAGATGTCAGGAAGGAAAAGAGGGGGTTGAAATAACTATATAATGGGTATTCTGATAATTGGTAAAATTATTGGGGTGAGGGATCATGGGTAGGGTAATGGCATGGTGCATGTTCACATCTCGTGGGGTGAGCAGAGGAAATATCAATAAAGAAACCAGATAAACATGTTCAGAAAGGTCGGAGGGCAACTGAAGAAGAATCTAAGTTGGTCCTTAAAACGAATGTATTAACTATTTGGATTTGTCAATTTACACTAATAGTCTCTATTAAATTTTAGTTGACCATCTACTTAATGAAATAAGAGATCATGAAACCTAATTGTGGCCATGCTAGTAACTACTTAAGAATAATGTAGAGATATGTTGGTAAATCAGGATGGAAGTAACCTACATCATTATTATGTGAGTGGTGTTTGCTCCTCACTTAAGGAGAAGACTTTATTATCATACTTATTAAGGTGATGTGTTTTAATAAAAATCTTCTAATCGATGGTTCCTGCATTATATTTTATAGTTAAGTTTGGGCTGAAACCAAGAGAACACTTGTCTGAGTTTTATAGGCGGCCTATTGGCATTGAGACAGACATGTGTGTTGATTGCATGTGTACATATTTCATAGTTGAATAGGGATGCTGGTTAAAGAATGTCTCATCTCTTGATACATTAATTCATTCAGCAAGTATTTATAGGGGCTTTAGACTCTGGGAATAAAGCAGTAAAGAATAGTCAATATCTGTACTCTCACAGGGTTTTTGGAAGATGGCAGGGGAGAGAAATGATCTATCACTCAATCAAATGCCAGCTGATACTAATACCAGCTTTGAAAAAGTAAGGTAGACTAAGGGATAGAGATGAAAGAGTGCCTTACCCTGAAGAACAGAAGCCTCTGGGTCTCACACCCGGTCTGCTGTCAGCAGAGACTTTAGCAAGCGGAGCTCCCTGTGAGCCCAGCACGTGCTCTCAGCAGAGCCTTCTCTCCCCCATGCTCTCTGCTTTGTTCCTCTTCCACGTGGACTCCGTGGTCAGCAGCCAGGGGATCCCGGTAACTCTCCAAGGTCCTGCTGTGTCTCCTCAGGGTCTTTCGCCTATGGAGCAGCTCTTCTGTCCCTCTGCTGCTGGACAGCTCTCCATCTGTGAACACCCCAGCAGGAGGACAGCTCCCTGTGGACTTAAACGGTGCCCTCCAGCTGTACAGTTTTGGATACTCAGCTTTTTGGGCTTTGGTATTTATCTATGTTTTAATTTGAAATCATTTAAACAATGGTAACAGTAATACATAATGTTGTGGAAACATTCAAACAATAGAGAGGAGTTTTAACACACATTTTTTTCTTTCTCTTACACACTTTCAGTTTCTCCAAGTTCAACCTACTCCTTAGAAGGAATAACCTTCACCAGTTCTTTTTGTATTTTTCCATCTGTGTAAGAGTAAGAGGTAGAGGCCCAAATCCCAACCCTACAATATGGAAGTATCCTATCAATCTTTCCATATGAGGATATAGGCTCTATGAAGCCCTTGTCTCAATTGGCCAAGAAGTGTTTTGGCTGCCTTGGTGCAAGGCATGAGGCTGGAAGAAAAAAAAACAAAAACAAAAAACTATGTACTAAAAAGGGCCCCACACAGCGCAATGCAATGTAAAATAACAGACTGGTAAGGGACCCAAGACTATTAGGACACCCTTCCTCATTTTACGGATGAGGAAATTTGAGTCTAACAATAGTTCATTAACATATCCATTTATTAAGTGACAGAATCTTTTACTTTATTTTTTAAATATGTTTTTTAAAGTTATTTTCCTTTATTGATTTTAGAGAGAGAGAAAGGGAGAGGGAGAGAGAGCTAGAAACATCGATGAGAGAGAGAACATTGATTGGTCACCTCCTGCATGACCCCACTGGGGATTGGGCCCACAACCTGGGCATGTGCCCTGACTGGGAATCAAACAGGTGACTTCTTGATGCATGGGTTGATGCTCAACCACTGAGACACACCAGCCGGGCTTAAATATGTTTTATTGATTTTTTAAAAACACTTTTTTTTTTTAGAGGGAGAGAGGAAGGGAGAGGTAGAAACATAAAACATCGATGTGGGAGAAACATCGATCAGCTGCCTCCTGCACGCCCCCTACTGAAGATTGAGCCACAACCTGGGCATGTGCCCTGACTGGGAATGGAATGGGAACCTCTCAGTCCATGGGACTGTGCTCAACCACTGAGCCACACCGCTGGGCAGGTACAGAATCCTTTTAGAACTAAGGTTCTGTTACCTGGAAGTGTATTGCCATGATCTTGGTCCAGTCTCTCCAAAGTGGTGGCTGTTGTTTCAATACCACCAGATTTTATTTTCTCCCCTTTATTCAAGTACCTCATGCACAAATGTTCTAGTTCATGAAGGCTTCCACTTTGTTGAACACTTTTTGATTAAGATTTTACTGAACCAAGTCATTTGCAAATTATATCACTGCCACCCAAAAGTAATAATTGAGAAAGCAAATATTGTAATATGAGGAAAGAAAACGGTCACTTCTACCCATTGTACTGTCTTCATTGAGAGTATGTGTGGATAAGAACTGAGGGATATTCTGGCTGAAAAGTGGGAGGACTCACTGCTCTCAGATTGTCGTGTTACATCCATGAGGGTGGGTTTTATGTTTTTCAAGATATCTTGCTTGTGAAGAGAACTCATTTACATCCAAGCATAGTTCTCCTGATTACCTTAGGAAATATATCTGCAGATGTTGTTATGAAACAACTGGAGACCCCCAGGTCATGTTGACACATAAACTCTCCATCATCCTAAATGACATCATGCCACCCACAACTGCTCTTAGTGACATATTTCAATACTGAACAGCTGTATTTTCTAACGTGTCCCCAAGGTCTCCTGTGGGAAAATGAGTTCCAAAACCAAAGACATTTGGGAAATGTGGTTAACAGGTTGACTTACTCCAAAACTTCTCAGGGATTTTAATATGCTAATGTGGGTGCTTAATCTATAAGGATTTACTTAAAATATTTGATCAAGCGCTTTACCCCCACAGCCCCTGTTTATTTTTACTTATTGAGGAACACATCCTAGATCTAGAGTTGGCCTGAATATATTAATTTGAACCACATGAAATTGCGAATACTTGACCACTTTTACCCTACAAAACAACAATGTCATGTAGATCTGCATAAAGACTTTGGGAACATTGTATTGATGCTTAGTTCTGAGAGCCATTGGGTGATTTGTAGTATATTTTGGTTCCTGAGCCACAATCCTTCTTAACCCTCACCCTTAACTTAATCTAGGTCTGTTCCGATATGAGCACTAATTCTGTTTGCCAGGGTTGACCTGTAGGTGTCGGCTCCCCTGTTGAGCCTCTCATAAGCAAGTGGAACTTGGTGATTACTAATAGCAGATCAATTTAATTTTAGCCTCACACCTCTAATAGTCATCCCTTGTTCATCGCGGTTAATCCGTTCCAGACTCCTGTGGTTGCACTTGGCGTTGAAGGATTCCTGTGGTGCTCGAATACATAGGCCTACAGTCCATACGTACAGTAATTTTAATTTTAATTGTGATACAGGGGTGAATAATTGACTCAGACAGCCAAGCGCACGCTGTATCATTTTCACTGTCTCCATCAACTTTGTAATGAATGTATTTGAAGAAACCGCGAGAGAGTGAAGCCGCGAAAGTGGAAGCGCGAAGTGGCGAGGGACGGCTGTAACCTACTTTGCCAGAAAATTTCATCCACAATGCTTGAGATGTTGATTGGGTATAAGCTCAATGCCCCGTTGATAGGTGGGACATTGATAGGAGATCAACAACCTCAGTGCAAAGGCCCATAGAGATAATAATTGACGAAGTATACAATAGAAACAAAAAATAGTGTACATCGTCTTAAAATCCAAACCCAAGTCACATTGTCCCACACAAGACTGTGATTTGACTATGTCATGGATTTTTCAGTGTTGGAGTTTAGGACCTATTTTGATGGTCTCTGGATGACAGCTTACAATGCTTGAAGTTGGAACGATGTCAGGAAATCCACCGTGTGTGCTCCCCAGGGCTCCGGCATAGGCCGGTGTGAATCGTTGCAGATGGCACTGGGGTCTGAGCAAGTTTTCAGCAGGACTGTATTCTGGACTCTCTGCCTGTGTCTCTACCACTGAGTGTAGGCTGTGTCTCCAGAACCTTGCTCTACCTAACTCACCTATCCTCCACCCAACTCACCTATTCTCCACCCAACTCACCTATCCTCCACCCAACTCACCTATCCTCCACCCAACTCACCTATCCTCCACCCAACTCACCTATCCTCCACCCAACTCACCTATCCTCCACCCAACTCACCTATCCTCCACCCAACTCACCTATCCTCCACCTGACTCCCCTATAGTCTACCTGACTAACTCACCTATTTGTCCTCCCAGTCCGAGCTGAAATGCATACCACTTGGTGTCATCTCTCCCCATCTCCCTGTCTTTGTTCTCTTCAGAGTGCTTATGACATTATTTTCTGTCCCGGGTAGGACAAGGCTATATAATATGCATTCACTAAAAGTTTGAGCATCACACCTTCCTTTCCCTCTTCACCTTCCTGTGGTTCTGTTGTTAAGCAGTAAATTAGTCCAAAAAACCCCAAACTGATGAGAAGAAAACAGAAATACATTACCCAGATAAATGGAGAGAGGTGTGTGGGTTGCCTGCCTTCCCCAGATCGGTTCCCTAATCACCATTTCACTTAGCATGTGTTCAAGGAGCCTTAATCTAACAAACTCCAAAGAGCGTGGCTGCAGGAAACCCTCCTCCCTTTTGTCCTGAGTGATTGGATGGAGACAGTGCGGCTGAGAGGCCCTGGTCTCTGAGTGCCATGCACAGAATCTATTACTGCTGCCAGACACATGTATTCATTGAGCATTATTCCCCGACCTTGATTAAAAACCGCATGATGCCCTGAATAGATTTGCCTTAGAAACTACCCTGACAAGGTTTACAAATCAATTTCACTTGCAGAGTTTGGGCTTTTGTTTGAAAAGGGGTTTTCATTTTTTGCTCATTTTGTTCCTTCTTGGCTCTAGTCTAAACAGTATCCAGAGAATAATGGTGCACCTAATTTGCTCCTGTAAATGAGAACAATTAAAATAACTTGACAAAAATGATGGAGGTTCTCAGATGATTTACAGGCCAAGAATGTAGCATGATGGCTCTTATTTCTCTATCATCTGCCAGTGGCTTTGGACTGCATTCCTTTAAAAAATTTTTTTTTTCTTTATTGATTTTAGAGAGAGAAATATCGATGAGAGAGAACATTGATTGGCTGCTTCCTGCATGCCCCCCACTGGGTATCGGGCCCAAAACCTGGACACATGTCCTGACCAGGAATCAAACCTGCAACCTCTTGGTGCATGGATCGACGCTCAAGCACTGAGCCACACTGGCCAGACTGGGCTGCACTCTTTCAGCGCAGCAACACTGTGCAGAGGAAGTCGGTGTAATCCAGCACTTTGTGAAAATGTGGCTGAATGCTGACACCACCCTTGAGAAAGCTGATCACCCAAAAGTCCATGCTTTCCTGTCTCGCCATGTGCAGGACCGAGGCTCCATACCTTAGTCGGACCAGCTGAAGGGTTGGCTTCTCGGTGGAATGGGTAGGCAGGGCACAGGCTGCTTCATTAGGGAATCTCCGAAAAAGACAGTGGCCTTTTCTCCGCCAGGGTCCCAGAAGAAGAAAAAATGCCGCCAATCACAATGGTAAGATGCCACCAATTGTAAGAGACATCTTGATTTCAGAAACGTTAATAGGTGAAAAAGACGCACATTGTAGAATTGATGAAACGTGGTCATTCTTTGACCATTTCTCAGTCTTCCTGGAAATCACTTAGCAAGTCTTATTTACTTTCATCTCTTCCACCTTCTTTGTCCTTGTACACTCATACCTGTTCCACAGAGGGATTTCAGGGGACAGCAGAGATCATGCATATGTTTGTTCTTCTTTGTTCTCCGATTCAATGGACATTTCAGATAAATCTGTTGTTGTCATAGAGAGGCACACACTCTGGCTGTGCATTTTTGCCATTCCTATCAGTGTCTGGCAGCAGGGTGGACTGGACGGTGCATGGAGAGCCCCTGCGCCCCAGCGGGCTCCAGCCTCGCCGGGCACTTGCCAAGCCGTCTGCCAGATGATACAGCTCGGCCGCAGCTGCCACAGCCCAGAATAATTTATCCCCACCCCTCTCTGCTGCGATGCTGTCACTGTGTCGGGCAGCACAGAACTTTGGAGATATGAGCAGCTCATTTCAAAGGGCAGGAGGCCAGGCAATCAGCCGGTGTGCCCAGTGGCACAGTGGGGACGGCAGGAGCCCTTCATCTCCTCTGCTCTGTGCACATCCCTTGGCATCTGTCCCGCTCTCCATCCTCTCACCTTCGCCACTCCCTCCCTCTTTATCTTTGCAACTGGTCTTCCCGCTCCTGCCCGGGTTTCCCTTACTTATTTTCTCCCCCAGAGATGGGCCTTTGTTTTCTTTCTTTCCTTCATTCAGCTGTGTGCTGGAACTGTTTGGGGCACAGCAGTGACCCGCATAGACACAATCACCACTCGTGTGGAACTTATATTTGGGAGGGGTGAGGGAAGACAGAGAAGAAAGAGTAAGTGTGATATGTTAGAAAGTGATCAGCGCTCCAGGGAGGAAAGCATGGAAGAAGGGCCTCCAGGCAGAGGGGGCGGGGCTTGCAGTCTGCAGTTGGGCTGTGCAGAAAACTGTCCCCTAGTAGGGGGCCTGGGAAGAAAGGCCTGAGGGGGTGGGGTGAGCCAGGCCATGAGCTGGGGGTGGGAGAGTATTCCAGGAAGAGGAGCAGCAAGTGCAGCTTTGCTGAGGCAGGAGCTTCCTGGAAAGTTCAAGAAACAGCAGGGAGGTCTCAGTGGCTGGGTGGAGCGAGCCAGGGGATGGTGGCAGGAGGTGGGGGACATCACGTTTTGCCTGATGTGAGAAGCCTCTGCCCGTACCTCCCACTTCTCTCTCCCAGATGAGGAGCCCAGGCCTAGCAAGAATGGGGTGTAACCTGTGTTTTCTCAGGATCTTACGCTAATTTTTAGTTTCCTTTAGAAAACCCACTCTGATGTCATCACTGCCCTCATCTAAGAGCCCCCCCTTTCAAACCAAATCCATTTCCTCAGCCATGACTCCAATTTTGGGGTTTAAAACGGTGCCTCTGTTCACCTCAAGGATTGAGAATCATAAAAAGCCCACACAGTGCCCTGGCCGGTTTGGCTCAGTGGTTGGAGTGTCGCCGGCCTGTGGACCAGAGAGTCATGGGTTCCCGCTAGGGGCACGTACCAAAAAAAAAAAAAAAAGCCCACAAGGTGTTCTCGCTGTTTAATTTCTAGCTCAGGGATCTAGTCTCACAAATTACCCTTTATCTCATTCATGGCACTGAGATCCACTAACTGGCTCTGGAACTAAAATGTAAGATGAAATATTTCTTTGGGGAAGAATGAGAAGTTATATTAGATCCTGGGGAGTGATTGTTAACCACAAATCTAATGTAATCATCTAACAAGTGCCAAGTGTAACTCCAGCGCTTGTAGACGTTTATCAATAAATGCAGCATATGTCCTCTATATGGGATGATCAGAAATTGCTGGTATTATAAACATATTTTAGGGTTTTCTCAAGGTTGAAAGGACTCAAAAAATCCCACTTGAACACATTCATTCAGGACCAGAACCATAAAAGAAAAGACTGGTAGAACAAAACACTCAGCTGTCATTTGTTCTTAAGAAACAGTGTCAGAGGGTCTAATTCGATCATTCAGTGCTGTTAGGCAGTAATTAGGTTTCCATGGAGGCAGTGGCTTTAGACTTGGCAGGATTCTGATCCTTATTTGCATGTCTTTTTCCTCTATAGAAAACAGACTGATAATAACAATAGTCCCCTTCCACTTCCAAAGCCACAGAATCCTGCCGTGTAGGTACCTAACCTGCAAATTTGGGTGATGTCCTCTCAGGTGCAGGTGGTTCTGCAAAGAGATTGTCTTCTGGCTGCAGAAACATGACACAAAATGAATTGAATGTGCTGCTCAGGCTCACCGTTGGCACATTGGTTAGGAGTCTGAAATTAGCAGGGTCTGCATTTTTGGGATTGGTGCACCTGCTTTGTGATGTGGACATAGTCTTTCCCTCTCTGAGTTGAGTTTTTGTTTTGTTTTTAATTTGTTGAGTGGGGTTGATATCTGTCCTGCAAGGACTGAGAGAATTCTTGCTTTTTTTTTTTTCATTAGAAACGGCAAACTCAGAAGGCATTCAATAAATACCAGTGCCCTTCTGGTCTTTCTCTCTATAAAAATACCTGCTTCGACTCCCTGTAGATAGGACCAAATAAGCCATGTATCTAAACGTGCTTTGAAAAGACGTAACATCATGGACTGCTTTATATTTGCTGACTTACCCAATACATAGATATATTCCTGTTACACTATGGGTGGAAAAATAATGGGATTTTATTTCCCCATTTGATCTTTCTCCTCTATGGCTCCCCTTTCCAAAGCCAGAGTTTATTGAGACTGATGGTAGACTGGAACCTCTTACATACCTACCTTAGCATCCCAGATCTGAGCCTCAAGCTGCATCCTCACAGCTGTTGCCACAAAGAAGATGATTGTGTTCATGCCAGTGACCCCCTCATTCTGGAGCACAAGGAGGGATGCTGCCAGGTTAAGAGCAGGGAACACTGAGGCTGTGTCCAACCAAGCCTCACCTGACACCTGCCGCCTTCAATTCCACCACAGGTGTCGAGATGAATGGACTTGATCTTGGGCTAGCATGACCAGACCACTCAGTTCAGGCAGCTGGTGTGGTGACCCCATGGAGATGATCTAAGAGAGAGAAACAGGAAAGCTAGAGCTTCAAGTATGTCTAGGAATACATAACCCATTAAATATTTCCCTTTGCAATACTGTGTAGATTTAATTTCCATTTATATTTTATAAAATAACTTCCAATTTTTATCTTCTTTCTTCTTTTTTCCTTCTTCCCTCCCTCGCACCCTCCTTCCCTCCCATCGTTTCTTCCATTTCTCATTAATTCTTAAACAGAACCTACTATGTGCTTGCCATCATACTAGGCATCGAGTATCAGCATAAATACTGCAGAAAAATGATTTGCCTGAGATCATTCAAATCACTAGGTATTTCTGAAAATGCAGTAAGCTTTTTCAGAAGGAAGGAAATCAGGCCCTGGACCAAGTACCCAAAGTTCAGCCTACATGGGCATAGCTGTAGAATCCCACAACTGGAAGGAGGGCCAGGCTCAGGAACCGCGTCCAACTCCTCATTCAACCCTCTTGCCCTATCTCCAGTGCCCAGCTAGTCTTTCTTGCAAACATCTATGGATAAGATGCTCTTATAACAGCTGCTGCATTTTTAGAAATAGATAATTTTCAGAAAGTATCTTCTTTTGCTTGAGTTGAACCCAAGTCCTTCTATAATAGCATTCATTTCTCCCTTCTGGGACAATATGGGACACATTTGCTGTCACTTATGATTTTCATCTGCCTTTCTATTTGAAGCCAGGTTTCTCGTCCAGAGTGAACCTTCTCTGTTAACTGAGCACCTCCTCTCCCTTGGTTCCTTTAATTCTCTACCCTTTGGTTTCACTTTAAATTCTTTCACCTTCCTGGTCATGCTCTGATTTCTGCCTTTTAGCTATTTGTCTGCCAATAGTAGGTAGGAAAAGAAGCTGGTGGAATTTAAATCCATCACTCATCCTCCATGTTAATACTTCTGGAAGGTTCTTAGAGAACACTTTGGCAAGGAAGAAACTTTGGGGGGGGGGGTTCACTATTATTTGTTTATGTTATCCCAAATATCATAGAATGTTGGAGAGAGAAGGAACCTCAGAGATGATATACCCCAACACATTCACGTTGCAAGAGGGAAACCAAGGCCCAGAAAACAGAAGTGTCTTGCCTGAGACTAGATAGACCACAGAAATAACAATAAAACTGCTGGGAATCAAATCCCAATCACATGTCCCCTGATTGTCAGATTCTTGTTCCTACCATGGAGATATACTTCTCCACCTGGCATTGGTACCAGGTCTTAGCTGGGACACAGCATCTATGTTTGACCAAAGAGTGGTCCTCACTAATGTGTGCTTATCGTCCTCTATGAAGCTCACAACTTCAAGAAAGACGCATTTGGAGCATCAGGGAGGAAGGTGACCCCTTACGTCAGCCCCAGAGGTCTATTGAATGAGAGATGTGGCAGCAGAATCCCTTCTAACTCCCTCATTTCCATAGAATAGAGGTTGGCAGACTACAGCCCATGGGGCAAAATAAGATATGGCTTGTTTTTATAAATAAAGTTTTATTGGAACACAGCCACACCCATTCATTTATGCACTATCTATGGCTGCTTTTACTCTACACTAGCAGAGTTGAGTAGTTGCCATGGAGACCCTATGACTTGTAAAGCAGAACATTTCTACTTCAGTAGAGACCTCAGTAGATGCTTGAAACCTTTCTTCCATTTCTCCAAAAAAGCAAACAACAAAATCTTAATAAGAACCTATGTAACTAACCCTATATACTATACTATGATTTTTGTATATATACATACCTATGATAATGTTTATAAATTAGTCACAGTAAGAGATAAAAATAACTAATAATAAAATAGAACAATTACCACAATATGCTGTAATAAGAGTTTTATGAATGGCTCTAGGACTCCTATTAAGTGAAATAAGGGTGACTGAACACACGCACTGTGATAGTAGAACAGTCGATCTGATAAGTAAGACCGCGACTAAGTGATTAAGGCAGGTACACACAGTGCGGATACACTGGACAGAGGGATGAATCACAGCCCCGGCGGGATGATGTAGGAAGGTACAAGAATTCACCATGCCACTTAGAGTGATGCACGATTTAAAACTTATGCATTGTTTTTTTCTGGAATTTTCTATTAAATATTTAGCACCAGAGTTGATTGTGGGTAACTGAATCCATGGAAAGTGAAATCACAGATAAGGGGGGACTACTATATCTGGCCTTTGCTGAAATGGGTTGCTGATCACTGCTGTAGAGAGCTGGGAATTCCCACTGTGGCTCTGATCACAGTGCTTACATTTTTGTTAATCCACCTGTACAGCCTCTTTGCAAGGCTCTATCAAGATAGCCTGAATAAAGCTGATTTAATTGCATTATTTAAATCAGTGCATGCAGTAAAATGGGCCATATATGTATACACTCTGATATAATTTATGTATAGAATGAAGAAGCAATACTTGTTCCATATCTTATTTATTGATGTACATATACATAATGAGAAAAAGTACAAAAACATGCACAGAATGATCATCACTTTTTGTGTATCAGAGAGGGCCTGGAAGAAGCGGGAAAGACAGTCTTAGGTTTATTTGTAATTTTTAATTAAAAACAAAAGACAGTTTTGGACAAAATATAATGAAATATTAACATCGGTTACATAGTTGGGAATCTCTTATTTCTATGCTTTATCGTATGTTTTAAATATTTTATAATTAAAAGTGCAAAACAGAATAAGGGAAGGCAGGTGCTCATTCACTTGGCTAAGTCATTTAGCTTCTCTGAGTTTTAGGGAAAACCTTTAGGTAGAAGACTTTCTAGTCTTTGGTAAAGTCTTTATTCCTTTATTTAAGGAACATGAACATGACACCCACAGAGAAAAGCATTTCGTTAAGACACATTCCTTTTGTATGTATGTGACTATCAAATGCTCACTATTTTAAGTACACATTCAAATACATACTTTTGTAAGTGGTTCAATGCAGTATGTGAAATTCTACTACTGTTCCTCCACCCAACTAAAGGTATAAAGAGTGCTTGACGTGTGTTCTTTTGCCTTCTTCCATACATTGACAAGCATGAACTCATCTTTGTTTAACCCATTAGTAATCTCATACCATATAAATTGTTCTAAGACCTATGCTTTTCTTTGAGACACTGCTAATTCAGAACATAGAAGCCTGCCTTTTTCTATATAAAGATGCAGTAGCATTGTGTATTATGAACATATCATATTTTATTGAACCCCTTCCCTCTGTAGACCATTCTATACCTTTTCTTTGTAAAATGAAGCTCCAAGGACATGGATTCTGAAACGTTATCTTGCGTGTGCCTTCTGTATATGCCGGCATTTGCCTCTAGTCATCAGGTGAGGGTATCCAGTTTGGCAATCTGTCTATGAAGAGAGGAGGGCTTTCTCAATCAAAATCAAATGAAAACTTGTCTATAACATGACACCTACATTCTCCACCGTGTTCTCTATAAATATCACGGATGCACAGTCAGCCACACCTGATAAACAAGTGGGCTTGGAGTAGCAACTATTCCTTTATTAACTATTAATTTGCATTACCTAATGAGATTAACATTGTTAGTTATTAGTTAGACATTATTTAATTAAATCTGGTTTTCCACAGGTTGACAGTGGTAGGTATACAATTTTGTCTTATTTGATCTATTTTGAGTTGGGATGTTTAGAAAGTCCTTTCATGGAAGATCCTGTCCTGCTGGGATTCAGCACTGAAGACAGAACCCTTCACTGCCTAGAGCTGGGACCCATTTGTACCATCATTAAAAGTTCTCAGAGATGAAGTCTCTGAGGCCTGTTACTATTTCATCACTTCACATCTGACATCAGGTTGCTTACATAACCAGAGGCAGTTGAAGTTGAACATATATAATCATAAATCAGCTTTCTGTGTATTTGCAAGATCTTCTTTTTAGAAGACAATCGAAATCCATTTTAATCACTTTTCTCTTTTTAAATTCTTTTATTTTTTACTGAATGTACTGGGGTGACATTGGTTAATAAAATTATGTAGATGTGATTCTATAACACATCATCTGCACATTGTATTGTGTGTTCACCCAAAGTCAAGACTCCTCTTATCACCATTTATCCTCCATTTACTCTCCTACCTCCCCCCGGCTCCCCTTTCCCTCTGGTAATCACTATACTGTTGTCTGTCTATCAGGTATGTATGTATGGATATATTTATTTTTGTTTAATCTCTTCATCTTTTTCACCCAACCCCCCAACTCCCTCCCCTCTGACAGCTGTCAACCTGTTCCCTGTATCTGAGTCATTTTCTATGTTGTTTGTTAATTTTGTTCATTAGATTCCACATATAAGTGAAATCATATGGGATTTGTCTTTCTCTGACTAGCTTATTTTCCTATTTTCCAAGACACTTTAAAACTTTAATGGCCTCGAACAAGTGAGTCTGAAGAAGGTTTATTTCTGAATTAATATACCAGTACGTACTTCTACACAGGAAGATGTTTAGCTTTTTTGAATCTACATTGAGGGTGATCTGTGATTGGAGAGAAGTTAGAGAATTCACAAACCAGATAGAAAGACCAAAGCTGTTTCCTCTTCTTTCTGTAAAATGCAGCCCCGTGGTAATTAACCGAGAATGAGGCTGGATTTCGCTTGGTCGTGTTTGCCTAGCACGTTGGCTGGTCCAACATGTCGAAAAGAAGATGAGAGTCCTTTAGACTCTGGGTTCCACCGAAGGTGCTGAGCTTCCTGGAGGATATAAAAAAACTGTGTGCTCTTTGGGAATTTTTAGCTCAAGGATGCCTGTGATCCATTCCATATATTTGGATGGCCTTTCACCTTTGAAATCAGTGTCAACATTGCAAGTAAGCTCAATTGGCACCTCTGCCATGAAGCCTTCCCTGACCATTCCTAAGGACACCCTTCATTTGGGCCTTGTCTGCTTCCTCTGCGCTGCTGCCCTGACCCTACGCATTTCATTACCTCTACACTCATCACAATGGCCTAGAATCAGTAACTTGTTTACCTGTTTCTATGCCTTTGTCTGCCCAACCCCAGTGTAATTAGAGAGGGTCTCTTGTTTTTCTTTGTATCTCCCATTCACAACCCCATGTCATTACTTCTTCTTTTTTTTTTTGGTATCTGCCCCTAGCGGGAACCAAACCTGGGACTCTCTGGTCCACAGGCTGATGCTCCAGCTTGCTGAGCCAAACCAGCCAGGGCCCCATGTTCTTACTTCTATAGATGCTCTCACATTGTTGGACAGATAGATGGATGAAGAAATAAATGCATGAATACATTAAAGAGCCAGGCTTCAGTGAAGCTATGCCTGTATTAGTAGATGTATCACGGACTCTATACCATGTGTAAAAGTAATGGAATAACTCCAAGATATACTGTTAGGAGGGACTTGGTGATGAACCTGTCTTACAACAAGTTCTCAAGAGTTTGTTTAAATTAAGTTGCCTCCTCCTGATGTTCTGTTCTCTGCCCCACAGGCTGCCTAAACAGTCATGGCTGGTTCTTAGAGTGAGTTCAAATTACCAGCCAGTTGGCCCTGACTTCACGTCCCAGGGTAAATGTGTCTGTCTGCTTCTCTTTGCTGTTTGGACTTCGCCCATGGCATGCGGCTCTGTTTAGTATTACGCAAGTGCTTCTCCCTTTCATTGTAGTGTGAAGTATTCATCAGGTTGGCACAGGGAAGTTTTCTTGGGGAAATTCTTCATTCCCTGTGGCTGTTAATGTGTTTATTTATGGCTGTAATAACCCTAGAACTCCTTCAGATGATCCTTAAAAAGGACATTAGACATCGGGCTGTTCCCTGAGGTAGGGAACCATAAAGGGAACTCATTTCTCATAGCCAGCCCTTCACATCTAAGGTATCAGAGGGACTCGGTTTTGATCAGGGTTTGTAGGGATCAGACTGCACACACACTGTGTCATTTGAAGAAAATGACACACGCCCAGGTTGTGGGCCAAATCCCCAGTGGTGGGCATGCAGGAGATGGCCAATTGTTCTCTCTCATCGCTGTTTCTATTTCTCTTTCCCTCTCCCTTCCTCTCTCTCTAAAATCAATAAAGAAATTTTTTTTTTAAACAAAAACAAAAGCCTGGTCAAGGTGTAGGGACCAAGGGAGACTGGGTACTACTCTGGGACTAGGTCTGAGAAATGGGAAAATGGGAAAACATGGTTACCAACACCTAGAGAAAAAATGCAGAGGGAGAAAACGAGAGCTGTGTAGAGGGTGGCCCTTGGTTCAAACCCATGGAGACTGCGGAGAGGCAGCTGAGGGAATAAACGCTCCGGCGTGCTCTCCTTCCTTCCTCTGCTCTCCTGCTGATGTGCTCCAATGGCCAAATCCAACCGGAAACCAGAGGGCAGAGGAGCCTGATGTAGTGACCCACACTTCCCAGCCTCTTGGGGCACAGAGCAGGGTGGAAAACGGTGGAGAGAGGATCTGGAAAAGCAAGTGGACTGTACTCAACACAACCACCCAGAAAGAATGCAGACATAATGAGTGAGGCCTGTAAATGGAGGCCATGTTTCTTATGGCTTCACTCCAAAATAATTGAGGGCGGGGGACATATCTTGACGTTTATTTATGACTCTATAGCTGCTTCTGTAAATATTCCTTTATATTATTCCTCATTGGCATTATTCTCTTCCTAATTTTTTTAAGGGCTATAACACTCTATAAAAAAAAAACAACAAAACACAACACAAACTTTCTTTGACCTGCTATTATCTCCAGGATACAGTTCTCCCTTAGGGTGGTGTTTGAGAATCTTCAAACTCTAGCTCTAGTTTTGCACATCTGGGTCACTGCATTCATTTTTCAGTTCTGACTAACTTGAAACTTGACTGGATGCAGGTGGGAGAAATGTATGTTACACTAGACTAGTCAAGGAATGGAATTTACTGGGCAGATTACTGCTCAGGAAGGGCAGGTGTCAGGGCTCTCTCTCAAGAACACCACTGTTGTTGTGAATTAGCTCCCAGTCCCTAGGTTCTATATGTTTCAGTTCAAGTTCTCTGGACACAGTCTGATTGGCCCAACTTGGTTCAGGTGCACACTGATGGTCTAGTTAGATATAGTCAACAGAGATACAAAGTGGCCTTGTTGTCCCTAGGAACTTATTAGTGGCTAATGGTGATGGAGCAGACAGTTCTCAGAGAAGAGAGAACAAATTATGAGTTGGACAGATACCTTAAAAGGACATATGGCATGTAGACCTAGCTTAATTATGATCTTTTAAATGAGGTCTTCTCAGATTCCCCTAAAAACCTTTGTACCCTTTTCTATTATAGGCCTGCCACAGAGATATTTCAGGTTTGGGTCTAGAGCACCACAATAAAGTGATAAAGGAAGTCATAATCTTTTTGCTGGCAGAGGGTTTTGCATTCTATGTGTAAAAAAAACCAATACCTGTGAAGCGCAATAAAGCAAAGCCAATAATACAGAGGACATGCCTGCATGTTTTTGTCTAGTTATAATCTAATTATTGTTCTAAATATTTGTTGGTTGCTTCCCTAAGGTGGTAAACTCAAGGAAAAGTATGATATCTTACCCATCTTTGTACACCAAGTACCTAGCAGTGAACACAAAGGCACTCAATACTTGGGTTAAGCAAGCAAGGGAGCATAATAGCAAAAAGATAATGGGTGTTCAAATTACAAGGCTTGTGCTGACTTACTTTATTTACTTATTAGATCTATCAGAGGAAGCCAATCTTTAAGTTCTTTCAGCCCTGGTTTCTTTATTTCCAATAATAACTACCCCTCAGAGCATTGAGGACTGAGTGGGACACTCATGAAGCAATAATCCATCCATGAAGGGTTTGCTTGGTTGGAGGCTGGACATTCTTGCAGTCAGAACTGCTTTTGAACCATTGCCTCTTGCATGACATTGAGTGTGTCAGCATTTCTGAGCTTCTGTAAGAGTAAAGATAATACCTATTTTATAAAGTTATGATGAAAATTTAACTTGATAATTTACAAACCGTGCTTGGCGCTTGGTGATTGTTTGTGTTTTACCATTACTATCAAGGCCGAATCCCAGGCAATACTGCGAAGGAGATGGTCTGATTGCAGGTTCCTTTTGGTCACTGCCCACTTCCTCTCTGCACTGACTGCTTTACACCACGTTGTCTTTCTTCTGATCATCCGCTGTGACCTTCCTAAGTGGTTCAACTTGGGCATTTCCTACTCCTCCTCCACCTTTATCGAGACAGACTGGTAGCTCTTCTCCTACAAGGACTAAAGTGAACTAAACTCATAACCCATCCCTGATAACTCTGTTAGGAGTGCTAATGAATTCACATGATCTCTCAGACAACCATCCTATGCATTTTTCTGGGCACATTGTAGAGACTGAAAGTGAACTCAATAGAGTGGCTTCTGTAAAGAGGTATAGAGGCTGGACTTGGCTGGTGGGTGTGCCGTTCAGCCTCACACAAGTTCTAATGGGGGAGGCCCTGCTGTACCTCAAGGGGAATACTCTGCTTGGAGTCTTTCAAACATTGCCTTGCTTCTCTGAGGCAAAGAGGATGGAGGCCTAGTTGGGTAGGCACAGAACAAGAAGGAAGTCAGCATCATTTCCTTTAAGTGGCAATAATATCTCCTAGCACTGTATTTTTTCTGCCTCCCCAATGACTGGGTCTTTGCCCCCATGAAATGGGACTAATCCCCATCCTGTTTTTCTTCCTTAATGGAGTAGTTGTAGAAACCAAAGAAATAGCAGATGTGAAACATTTGTAAAGATCCATGAAAATCGAAGACATCTTTCTACAAGTCCAAATTTCATGTAGCTTAAGGCTTTGAAGAGCAAAATTTAGTCTCTAAAAAAATTAGTCCTTATATATTTACACTAGGGTAGACAGGGAATGGAAATTACCGGGTAGATCACTGCTCAGGAAGGGCAGATTGAACAGAAGGCTGCGGATCATCAGATTTCATGGTGTGTAAGAAACATACCTTCCAACATGGTTTAAGGTTTAAACTGTCAGAAACATTAAAAAAAAAATTGATCCTGGTTTATTGGAATTAGAAAAAAGGAGAAATCAATATTTAAAGGCTACTTCAAGAATGTTCTGGAGTTTTATGTTGTTTTTTTTAATCCTCTCCCAAGGACATTTTTCCATTTTTTGTTCAGATAGAGTGGGAGGGAGAGAGAGGAAGAGAGAGAGAGAGAGAGAGAGAGAGAGAGAGAGAGAGAAACATCGACGTGAAAGGGACACATCGAGTGGCTGCCACCTGCACGACCAACCAGGGCCGGGGACAAACCACAGCCGAGGTACATGCCCTTAGCGGGAACCGAACCTGGGTCTTTCTGGACCACAGGCTGACGCTCTAACCGCTGAACCAAACCGGCCAGGGCATCTTCTGGAGTTTTTAATATTTAAGAAAAGGGGGACTTAGATCTAGATGTTAAAGAAATATGACTTTTTACTTGTAAGTCTACTGTTATTCATTTACATATAAAGTAATTAACAAAAGGTATAACTTTTACTCTAATCTAAACTAGCCATTTTTTCATATTTTGCCACAATTATCTAAGATACATTTCACTACCTTTGGCATCTAAACAACATGTAGGTTCATATTTAAATGCATCTCAAGCAATTTCTATAGTAAAGTGATCGTAGGGTAATTTCTTATTTCTTTGCATTGAAAGGCAGAGCAATTCCTCTGAGAAACTCTTTCCCTTAAGCTTGAAAACTTTCTGCCTTAGCTGGTTTGTCAACCATCCAAGGTTTTTTGTGTTTGCCAAATTACAAATCATAGATCTTACTTTTCTATCAGCATAAGAAAGGGCTTTAAAACCAAAATAAACAAAGTACTTCACCATTCTAGAGATATACTCCATAACTTCTCTAATTAAAGTCAATTACCTTATTAAAGAGAAACTCAATTTTTAATTTTTCGAGGTAACACCATATTGTTTTCCACAGAGGCTGCACCAGTCTGCATTCCCACCAGCACTGTACTAGAGTCCCCTTTTCTCCACACTCTCGCCGACACCTGTTGTTTGATGATTTGTTGATGGCGGCCATTCTGACAGGTGTGAGGTGATACCTCACTGTTGTTTTAATTTGCATCTCTCTGATGATTAGTAATGTGGAGCATTTCTTCATATGTCTCTTGGCCATTTAGGTGTCTATTTAGTTCCTCTGCCCATGTTTTTTTTATCCTCACCTGAGGATATTTTTCTATTTTTTTTTGTTCAGATAGAGTAGGAGGGAGAGAGAGGAAGAGAGAGAGGGAGAGAGAGAGAGAGAGAGAGAGAGAGAGAGACATCAATGTGAAAGAGACACATGGAGTTGCTACCACCCACGTAACCCAATCAGGGTCGGGGACAAACTGCAACCAAGGTACGTGCCCCTAGCGGGAACTGAACCCGGGTCTCTCTGCACTTCAAGTCGATGCTCTAACCGCTAAGCCAAAGTGGCCAGGACCCTGCCCACTTTTTAATTGAGTTCTTTGTCTTCCTTTTGTTGAGTTGAACTGCCATTTGACCCAGTGATCCCACTTCTAGAAATATACCCTAAGAAGCCTGAAACACCAATCAGGAAGAATATATGTACCCCCTTGTTCATAGCAGCACTATTTACAATAGCTGAGATCTGGAAATAGCCCAAGTGTCCATCAGTAGACGAATGGATAAAAAAGCAGTGGTACATATATGCAATGGAGTACTATGCAGCTGTAAGGAAGAAAGAACTCTCTATTATTATTTTTTTTAATCCTCACCCAAGGACATTTTTCAATATTTTGTTCAGATAGAGTGGGAGGGAGGGAGGGAAGGAGGGGGAGAGAGAGAGAGAGAGAGAGAGAGAGAGAGAGAGAGAGAGAGAGAGAGAGAGAGAGAGAGAAACATTGACGTGAAAGGGACACATCGAGTGGTTGCCACCCACATGACCCAACCAGGGCTGGGGACAAACTGCAACCGAGGTACGTGCCCTTAGCGGGAACCAAACCCGGGTCTCTCTGGACTGCAGGCCGATGCTCTAACCACTGAGTCAAACCAGCCAGGGCAAGAAAGATCTCTTATCCTTTGAGATGACATGGAGGGACCTGGAAAGTATTGTCCTAAGCGAAACAAACCAAACAGAGAAAGACAAATATCATATGATCTCACTTCTTTGTGGGATATAATGAACATAACAGTCTGAGGAATGGGGTAGTCCAAGAGACGTGGATGTAGGGTACAGAGTGACAATCCCCAGAAGGAGGAGTGGTGGGGGAGAAATAAACCATAGAACTTATATGCATGTATGCATGAACAATGGACATGGACAATAAAACTGGGGACAGCGCGGGAAGGGAGGAGGAGGGGGGAATCAGTGGGGGGAAAAGGAGAAACATCTTTAACAAAAATGAATTAATTAATTAAAAAATAAAAAAATAAATAAAAATAAAATAAAGAGAAACTCATACTTCTGATCTCATATTTTCCCTTCCTTTTCATTCAGAGGGCACTCATAATACTGTGTTTTCACCACTACAGACATTAGATGGATTTCAAATTAATTGCTCCATCTTTATTTCTTTGGAATCATTTTTTTCTTGTACCTAATTCAGAATCTCCATGTATGTTAGTTTCTGATTTGTAAGAGAAATAAACAATCACAGGGGTGTTTTGAGAACTCAATGAGTAAGGAGAGATGGAGGGTTTGGAACACTGCCTGGCATAGCCCAAGTACCCAATAGGTGCCCCTACTGCTGTGGTCATTGCTGCCTGTGTTGCTGTTGCTGCCACCTCTGGTATTCTAGGACCTTCTTGCATCCCATTCTTGCAAGAACATGAAGATCAAGAGACTACTTTTGTAGACCAACTAGTAGGATGATCTCTGAGAAGAGAAATAGAAAATTTTATTCCAGAAACTTCAGTCTTTGAGAGTCTTCCCCTGAGGACCAGAATAATAAATATCTGGAGTACTCAAAAGGAGAATAATGAATATTTGCTTTTTCTCTCACTTTGACAATTTCCTGAGCCAGGAGTGGCAGTGGATTCTGCTGTCATTTTGCTATTTCCTAGATACTCATGTGGGCACCTTGCCTGATTCAGTTATGCTTTATAAATTTTAAAATATGATTGGAGTCTCCAAACCACATTATCTCTGAGTCTGAGAAATATAAAAATGAAAAATATACTGGAAGGCCATATTAGTTAAGACAAAATTCACTGCATATGAAAGAAACTCAAATAGCAGCAGTTTAACTAAGAAAGGAGGTTTTTTCCTCTCTCTCTCATATAAAATATGACTGGTGGTTGGCAGTCCAGAGATGGTACGGTGGCTCCACATTTACCCATGACATCGTCCTACTCTCTCTCTCTCCTCCTCCTTTAGTATGACTTTCACCCTCAAGCTTGCCTCATGGTTGTAAGATGGCCATCATAGCTCCAGCCATCAAGTTTATGTTCCAGGCAGCAGCATGGAGGAAAGGAGAGGGCCAATCGTGTGAGTCACCCCTGAGTGAGCTCCCTTTAAAGAACTTTGTGAGAAGCCCCACACTGCAACTTTCACCTATTATCTCAAGGGAAGATGGGAAATTTGGGTTTTTATATAGAATTTGCCAAAAATCATTTACAATTTGCAGGTATAGCTATTCCATCTGCATATCCTCACAAAGTCAGAGCTATCCTTCCAGTTGTATTTCAGAGTGGTGGGCACAGTGGGCTGCATGGGCTACAGAATCAGAGCGATGTGGGTTTGGATCCTAGTCTGCCCCTAACTCTTTGGATGTCCTTGGGCAAGTCAGGGAGCTTCTTCGAGGCTTAATATTATCGTCTATCAAAAAGAGTTAATAAGAGACCCTACTTTATAAGTCTTGAATGAGATGGCATATGAACCTAAGTTTTTATCCAATTAATAATTTTTAAAACGAGGAGCAGTAATTTTATTTTTTAGAGCCCCTTATAGGTCAAACATTGTGTCAGCTTTTACAGATGTCCTATCGTACCCTCACCACAAGCTTGGAATTATATAAATGAATACATCAGAAACTCAAACAGGCTAAGTGGCTTGGCCGAGATTACACAGAATGAAAATATAAGTTGTCCCTCCTTGTTTAAAAAATAAAAAAGCCCAGATCTTTCTGACTCTTACCATTGTGCTTTTTCTTCCCAGTTAGATTGTTTATTTTATATCCAGGTTGCAATGAGATATACATAGTACCTGCAGGTCGGTGTAATAACAAACTGGACTCTACCAGCATGTTTCTTTCTTTCTTTCTTTTTTTTTTTGATCCTCATCCGAGGACATTTTTCCATTTTTTGTACAGACAGAGTGGGAGGGAGAGAGAGGAAGAGAGAGAGAGGGAAACATCGATGTGAAAGGGACACATCGAGTGGCTGCCACCCGCACGACCAACCAGGGCCGGGGACAAACTGCAACCGAGGTACATGCCCTTAGCGGGAACCGAACCCGGGCCTCTCCGGACCGCAGGTGGACACTCTAACCGCTGAGCCAAACCGGCCAGGGCTACCAGCATGTTTCTTTACTGATGATATTTACTCCGCAAATCTCAGGTGCTGCCCGAAATGGTGAATTGAGGCTTTAAGCTCAGACTTTGGACTGGTCCTATCTTGGGAAAAGAATAGAGCTCTACTATAGAAGAGAAATAAAAGATTTTTTTTTTTTTTTTTGCCTAAGGCATTGTTTCAAAGTCTAGTTTCTGACTCCGTTGCCTGGTAACATACTTAGTCTTTGATTGAACTAACCTGGTTGGGTGGTGGGATCCTGTTGTTCTTTGTCTTCTGATATCAATTCAATTTGAGACACTGAAATGGGGCATCTGCTGTGCTAGTTATACGGTTGAGGTGAACTGACATGATACATCCCTGGAGGGTAGAGGCAATGCCCACATGATTTCCACAGATGGTAAAGTTGCCATGATAGAGAAAGCCTAGGATGCTGTCAGTGCCACAGAAGGTGTGACTGAGTTCACAGGTGAGGCTCAGCAGGGAAAAGGATTTATAAGCTAGAAACGGAAGGATAAACAGAGACTTGCCGAAAGAAGACTGGAAGAGTATTTGAAGCAGCAGGACTAGCATGTGGCTTTGAGTCTGAGCTCTGACTTCTGGATACCCTTCCTTTGCTTATTCCTGCTCTCACCTTCTGGTTTTTGCCTTGACTCTGCAAGGACTGGTTTTCAGCCTCACCTTCTAAGGGCCTGTCATCGAACATGGGTGTTGCCACGTTGAACAGCATGTCATTGGGATTAGGTTCACATAAAGCCCATGTTAACAAACCATTCTGCTGGGTTGTTCTAGAACAGAGATGACACTTTGTTTCCTGTGCCAATGCTAATTGGTTGTTGGTGGCAGCCTGGACTAATTAAACGTATATGAGGATTAGAGAAAGGACTCCCACAATTAATTGGTGATATTTCTCTAGGTTTAGAAAAAGAATTCTGACACCCAAGTCCTGGCATTCTTGGGTCCCAAACTCTCTTTCCCCTTTTCCATTATGTTTCAGTGGCACTAGGAAAATGCCAAAGCAGCAGAGTACAGGCCAGAAAGCACAGATGATAACACCTCCTGCTTCTTGCCGGTAGCGTTTCCAACCTCAGCGTGCAAACATTGGCTTTGGTAACAATACAGAGCTGGCTCCAAGCTCCCTGGGCCATCCCGACGGTCCCTAAATTTGGAAGCTTCTTTAGACTCCCAGCTGCTACTCCTAACAGACCCACCAACAATAAAATACCTGCTGTAGGGGTTGCCCTTACAGAAATGACTGCTGTGAGGGAGGCATAGTATCCCTCATCACAGACTTGAGGTTGCTACTGGCCAGCATGCACTTGATCTTATGATCTCATCTTCATACATGTTTCCTGATAACCCACTGATTAAACAAGCCACAGACAACAGTCTCCTTTGCAATAAATAAATACATTGAAAAAATTATTACTCTAATCATTTCTCTGCTTAAAATGTTTCAGTAGACCTATTGCCTGCTCGACCGTTCTAGCCCCTCCTCTTCCACTCTTCATTCCAGCTGTACAAACAACTGGAACTTTGTTGTACTCTGTGACTCACTGTTTTACTGTCTGTGCTCTTGACAATTCATACTCTTCTACCTGGAGCCCTCTTCAGCTCGGCTTTGTTCGTCTATTCCAATTCCAGACCTGGCTGTAGTGCAACTCTCCTTGCAATCCTAGCTCATTCATTCCACCCGGTTCATCTCTCTCTCATCAGCCCTCTCTATGCTTTTTTGTGTGTTTTTAGTATTGCATATGTCATGTTGGTTGTAAATACGTCATATGCGGGAGTAGACTGTTGAGTTTCCTGTGAGAAGGGCTGGGATCTCCTTCATCTTCTAACAGCCTTTGAGGCAGAGCCTGGTCACCCAGATGTTGAATTTAACTTAGTCATTAGGGGGGGAAAAAAAAACAAAAACCCACACTACAATACTCTTTATAGCTACATTTTTTTATTGAGCTCTGTGCATGTGGTAGGAGTGAGGAAACTTCCACCTCACAGAGACAGAGATGTATGGTCATTTCATTGGTTTAGCCTTGGATTCTTCGATTTTATAGGTTATAGTCAGGACAAGGAAAACTGAGATGAAAAAGTCCACGCTGTGAGTTACTTCACTATAATTTGGAAGGACAGGAGGCCATTTAGTTTATCTTGGAATTCTTACCGAAGATATTTTATTTCTTTTTATTGCAACAGGGTTCCAAACAACGTCTTGCCTAGTTTTGTTAATTGAATTATTCAGATTGCTCATGAGCTAATACTGTCGTCTTAACTCATGTTTCCAGCTCATTAACTAATAAGCAAAAACCAAAGTAATTAAGGCATTTAGAGATTGCTATTAACTGCCATTTAGTTTTGCCTTCCTATGGGTCTGTTGAATAGTTGGGTAGAAAGCACTTAACCCTTGGCTCCTGCTACCTTCCTGGGAAGGGCTGTCATCCTTCTGGCTTCTTTCCAGACACTCTGGGCTCGGTTCCGACACTGTGGATTCTCAAGACCTTTTTTTCTCATTTACTAGTTTGCTGTTTGGAAACATGGTGTCAGGCAAAGGATGAAAAGGGGACAGATTGTGAGCTCCCACCTGTCCAACATGCTTATTTGTTTGTTTGCTTTCTCCAACTGAGATAAGGACACGTTAGTGTTGATCCCTAGTGCCTCAGACCCCATCAGCCTCCATTAGAGAAGACACTCTGTTCTCTTTTCTTAAATACCAAAATGAAAAAGTGTGCCCCATCATGTCTGACTGCAAACACTCTGTCTGGAGAAGATCTGATTCCTCAGGTGTGTCTGGACATACACTGGCCACTCCTGCCGGCTGTCTGGCTCCAGGTCCTGCCCTCCTCTCGTCCGCTGGTGCACCTCATGTATCGAAGGGGGGGTGCAGCTCAGGCTGGGGGTCCTGCTGTCACTATGCTTGAAGTAGCGCTCTGTCCATACTTCCATCTATAAATGCTTTCATAGGAAGAAAGCTATCGTTTCTTGTCCCTTTGCCTTTTATTTATTTAAAATAAAATAACAATGTCTCAAGAGAGTGCAGCCCTTTTAGCTTGCAGAACTTCTTTGCCTACACATGAGCTTGGGCCCCACTTCTCCTCACCTGTTCAAACACACGTGGAAGGGGTCTCAGGGCAGTGGCATGTTCTAAAGTTCCGCAGGTGGTTTGAGATCCATGGATCTAGAGAGTCTTCTTGCTTGGCACCTCCGAGTCTTCTCAGTGCCAGCTTGATCAGAGACAGAGTAAGCACCACCTCCTCTCTGCATCCACTGCACCTCGTCGTGACTTCCTGAGCTATTTTGCAGGAGCTGATTTGCTCATCTCCCTTTCATTTCAGTGTGTTCTCTGTGGGCATAGACTTGCCTGGTTCATTTCTGTGTTTTCAGCACTTAGCAGAGCTCCTGGAACAATATAGCTATTTGATCAATCTTAGCCGAATGAAACAATCTCACACCATCTTCTCAAAGATGCTGTGATGCAGGCACTACTGTCATCATTTCTGTCTCCTCGAGTCAACAGCTGAGACTCACAGACATGAGGTGCTGTGTGCAGAGTCTGCAGGAACCCGGAGCTTCTGGCCCTGAGGCATTTTCGTCATCCTTAATGGGAAGCGCTGATACGATTGCTGTTATTTATGAATAAATTATATAAAATGGTAGGTTAAAAATAGTCAAAATGTGACTGTTTCATTGGCTTAAACCCAATTTACTGTGGCCTTTAATCCCAATTTGACATTTTGTTTATTTATTTATTGATTGATTGATTTAAGAGAGAGAGGAAGGGAGAGGGAGAGAAAGATAGAAACATCGATGAGAGAGAACATTGACCACCTCCTACACTCCTACACTCCTACACACCCCCCATAGGGGATTGGGCCCACAACCTGGGCATGTGCCCTGACTGGGAGTCGAATTGATGACCTCTTGGTACAGGGGTCGATGCTCAACCACTGAGCCACACCAGTCGGGCAGGATTTGACATTTTGTAAGGGAGCAATACCCACTAGTTGAAACAAATGGGCTGAAAATCTTTATGGGTTTAGTGTCCGAACAAATGTATGCAGAAGGCTGGTGAGCAGAAACTCAAACACTGGTTTCTCATAGCACAGACTTTACAAGACAGACTTTCAGAAGATCAGTTCAGTTCATGGCTGTGTGGGTGTCAGCCTTCTGGGTTGGAGCTTTCCTCCATCAGTCCGTGGAGTCATGAGCGGGAAGTCAACTCCATCAACTCGTGGAGCCCTGGAATCATGAAGCCTCGTTTCTCATGGAGTCAGATCACTGCAGGAGGAGCTGGAGGACCTGAATTTAAGTCTCATTTAAGCTGCTCCCTTGCTGGGGGTATTCACCATCGTCTTTGATCTCTGTGAGCTTCACTTTCGTTATCTGCAAAATGGAGGGAATAACTTTTATCTTCCCAGATTCTTCTAATGTTTAAAAGATATATTATCCATGGAAGGCCACTCGCACTGTAATTTAGTGTACAGTCATAGGATGATTTTATTGTGACTCTTCCCCACTTGGAAGGGAAAGGCCAGCAGGCTGACGCAATGCAGCATTAAAATATAAATACTTGAATGAAAAATCTAGATGTCTTTAATGATAATACATGAGCATCCTCTTTTTAATGGAAGGTCCCCTCTGGCACGAATAGATTGCTACAGCCGGGTCATTTTCTGTCTTTCCAGCAGATTAACTGCTTGTCTGAACTGCTGAAATAGGAATGAGGAGCCTCTGAGGAGATGAAGGGACTTCTGATTAACTCATCTGTTTTCATCTCTTGTAATGAGAAGTCACCACTGTGCCCAGAGTGTCCTGCTTCTCCAAAAGGCTGCAGTTCCCATTTTACACAGAGTGACAGGTGGACACTCAGTCCAGCACCCTGACTGAGGAGTTCACTGCCTAAGACCTAGAGGAGGAAATTACATTGGGAGTTGAGCCACCTAAAAAATAGTACATTAATGGTGCCATCTCCCTCTTTGAATATTTTGGGCATTCCCAAATGCAACTTCGATGGTCTATCTCAGTGGTTCTCAGAGTGAGAACTCTGGACCATCTCCACCACTGTCATCTTGGAATGTCCTGGAAACACAAATTCTTGAGCTCTATCGGACTTACCATATCAGAAGCTCAAGAGGTGGGGTCCAGTAACTGTGTTTTAACAAACTTTGTAGGTGATGCTGATGTACCTTAAAGTTTGAGAAGCATGATATGTCTTCACTGGACAGATTCATGTCCCTTTAAGTAAGACAGGAATGTAATAGCATAGTAATATAGGCGTATTTACAGTTAATCCTTCTTTCCCTGGGTATTTACCAAGATTTCTTTGTTGACCATGCTGAACTGTGTTTGTGAGATTTTGTTAATAGGTGTTGAATGGAAAAATGAATGGAAACTCTGAGAATCTAAAGAAATACAAATTTTAAAAAGACACGTTATGATCTTTAGTTGAAAAGAAAAAAAATTAGGAATGTATTGAGGGGGCAAAAAAGAAAGGTATGACCAAGACAGCCAAATGAACTGGTTCTTTTAGGAAAAGACAAAATTAACCAAACAAACAAACCCAAAAGGTAAACTTGTTTGCCTCCTGTTGCTGAAGCCATCAATCCAGAGTCACTTTGACTCATCTTTCTTCAATGGCTATATCTAATCCTCTCAGCTCCATTTCTAAAATACATTCTGGACTCATTCACGTTTCCAAGTGTCTTCTGGCCCTGCCAAATCGAAGGCGCATCATCTCCCCCTGGCCACACCTTGCCTCCTAACTGCTCCCCCAGCTCCTACTCTTGTCAGTCTACTGGGCACCCATTCAGAATCATCTCAACATAACTCGTGACACTCACTCCCCTATCTGCTCAGAACTCTCCAATGCCTGCTCTGTGGGTTTAGAATAAATCCCACACTCCTAACCATGCCTGTTAGGCTCAGCAAGATAAGGGCATTAACAACCCAATCTCATTTTTATTCCCTCCCTGATAATCTGCTCTGATAGCATTTTTTGGGTCAGTTTTTCAAACATCCCAGACATTTGCCCACGCTATGCGCTCTGCTTGGTATGGCTTCCCTCCCACTCTGTCAAAGCCAGATCCTTCTGCATTAGGCCTCGGGTTAACTGGACGTTCTCTAGAAGGACCTTTATTTGGCCAGTCTGTCCCAAGTGAATTTCCCCAAACTCAGTCAGAACTTGGTCTTGATTCCTTTGTTTCATGCATAGGATTTATCACAATTTGAAACTATTGATTTTTTTTTTCTCCCCTCACTAGGTTGTAAAATTCTCATAGACTGGGATTATGCATGTCCTATTCAGTTTTACTTCTGCCCTACAAAAATGATGGGCACACAGTGGTTGGTCAATAAATGATTGTTGAATCAGTGAATTGAAGCATCTTTGTGCTACATAGTTCTTTAGACAGATGTATATTTAGAAAGTTTTGCTTTGTGTTCCGTAATACAATTCTGCAGAATTCTATTACAGTGGTTTTTCCAGAAACCTTAGCAAAGAATTGCTGCTTTTAATGAAGGTGGGCATGAATCTATGCAGGGGTACGCTAGTCCAGTTCACACTGGCTTGTGAGCAGATTTGAGCATCTCTTCTTAACTCCATGGTCTCACGTTTAGACCTTGAAAGCTGTAGTGCTGGGAGCATTGCACTGTGGCAACTGACGAAAACTAAAAATCCGAGAATTTTTTTCCTCTTAGAAAACTAACTGTGATCACCACAGACAGACCCATCAGTGAGATTCTGCCAGCAAATGATTTGTTTGGAATTATTCCAGAAATGAGGGGATAGTAGAGGCGTAAGGAAATAGGGCCAGTGATGGAGTTTGATATTCCAAACAGGAATGGGGTCTCAGGTGCGGTCCCATGGAGTCTTACTTTGACTCAGTCCCACAGAGAAGCTCTGCAAACACAGTTATCTGATTAGAAATGAAGGAAAGATCTGGACTGTTTGTAGTCTCACCCACCAGTCACTGGTTAAGGACTGTCCCTTCGGAGCATGCATTTCTGTTTCTGTGCACAAAGGTAAACTGAGTTCTGGCTGTCGGAGGGCAGGGCTGTGACCACAGACACCTGTGTTGGCTGCTGGGAGTGAGACAACCCAAATATCGTAAAGGGAACCCAGGCCCATGCGCAGCTTGCCAAGAGCCTGCTGTAAGAGCGCCCCCAACCTTTAGCACGCATGCGTTACCCAGACATACGGAGTCTGGAGCACCCGGAGGTCTGGGGCTGGGCCTGACCTCTGTCTGCCAAACTCCAGGTGATGCCATGGATGCTGCTCATGAGACCCACCTTGAGGAGCAAAGTGCCACAACATGTTTTAATGATTTTGCACAGGAAGATCAAGTCGTATTTGACTTATTCAAGTTAGTTTTACAGAAGAGTTCCGAATAGAATCACATCCCTAAAGCCCTCAGAGACCCCCAATCCCACCTCTGAAACCCCCAAACATGTTATCAGTGAGGTCAAGCATTTAGTTCCAGAATTGCACATTTGCAAGGGAGGTTTCAGATCCCCCAGAACTTTAGAAAAGATACATGAAGAGCACATACATGCCCAACATGGTTTGAGCATGTCCTAGTACTGGTAGCCAAATCTGTTGTCCAGATACCAAACAATGATCCCCCCCCCTAAATCTTTTGGCTTTGAGGACATCACCTATTTAACAAGCATTTAATGATACTTGGGTATTTGTAGGTGACTATGAAATGTTTTTGTTGGGGACACAAAAATGAATCAGGTAAAAACAAACAAATAGAACGCAGAGCTGTCTCTTGCCCTCTGTGACATTATAATCTAGAGTGCTAGTGTATAGAAATGTCTGAGAACTGGCTTCCGTCTCATCAGCCATCTGCAGAGTTCCACTCTGTGGGCGTTTAACAGGTGAGGCAGCTTGAATACCTGAGCGGCGTTTGTCCTGTGCAACCAACGAGAAGACAGGGAGTAGCTGCCTCTGACACAAAGCTCAACCAAGACATAAAAGCCGAAAACTATTTTTAAGCCTCATCACCGGAGATGTGAAGGCATCGATGTTTTTTTCATGCCAACTCTACTCTTCATTTTTATATTCCTCAATGAATGCTGAGAAGACCGAGGAGCGCAGACTGCCGGAGGCAGAAATAAACATTATGCACTCGCAGTAATTAATTTATGGCAAATGTAAAGTGTATTTGTGAAATTCTCAGAATACTTGACAGCTTCTCATTGAAGCAGGAATAAAATGTAGTCAATAAATGGTAAAATGCTGAAGAAAGTGCTTGGTTATCACCACAAGGGTTATATTAAGTAATTTGGGGCACTTTGCTTTTCTCCTCAACCCAGAGGTTATGCATTCATATCACTGCACCATGAATACAGTATTTTGCAAACTGAGTAGATAAAGAATTGAGTAAAGGGAAACTTTATAAGTATTCTTTGAAAAGACCTTATATCTAACAGTATGCAAATAAACATCTAGATACGTTAACCCTTTGGTGTGCACGGAGCCCCCAACTCAAGCATTTTGGTCCAAATAATATTGATGCAGCAACGATTCATAAAATCTAATTTCATAGGCATGCAAATGGCTTAGCAGGTAGACATTAGCATGATGGTGTTGACTCTTTCCAGAATCGGTGGCCCTGGGGTGTGCTATTTTTGTCAGTGGTGTTCTTACTGTTTTAGTTCAGATTCCCTGATGCAGAGCCCGAGATGTGTAATCTTGTGTAAGTAGTTTATTGAGAGAGTGCACTTCAGAGCAAGGGAATAAAGGAAAAAGCCAAACAAAAATATGATTTCCGGATAAGTCGAGCCTCAGTTGAGTCCCACAGAGAGCTTTGGAATGTAAACCGCACTACAGAGGTGGCCAACCTTGAGCAAAGGGACCCAGCCCCACGTCAGTTTGTCAGGGAGTGACTACATGTGGGAGAGGTGAACCATGTTGCAGGGAGGCAGCTCCATTTGGCCAAGCACAATTCTTGTTTTAAAGATTTGGAGAAGAGAACATTGAAATCCAATATACACAGTAGCTGGAGGATGGTGTATTAGCCCAATAAAGGGAATCTGGGTGAGGCACAGACATCATTCACCTGAAAAATGAAAGGAGAAAAAATATGACAAGTTGGTTTATGAACTTAAGAACAATAATAACAATTGCAAAAATAATGACCTTGCACTGATTAGCAAGTTTTGGCTACAAGAACATTTTGTTTCCTGGTATTATTGCAAGACCTGTGTCCTTCCGAAGCAAGTTAAAAGTTAATACAATAATAATCTCATACTTATGATAAGGTCTTAACATAAAATCCAGCAATATAAAGCGAGCTGGTTGTTACAACATTGGGGGAAACTGATCAGGGAAGGATGGGCTCGTGCATTGGATGACAGCATCAGAGGGATACATTGTAGTAAGTGGTCTCATTTTGATTGTGAGATGTTACTATTGTGGTGAGCATTTCACTTCCTTTGTCTATGTAAGTCTTCTGCAAACCCAAATTGACTCCTCTTATGTTCCTTAGACATTACCTAGCTAGAGTCCTTAGTTTTTTTTTGTTTTTTGTTTTTATCCTCATCCGAGGACATTTTTGCATTTATCTTCAGATAGAGCAGGAGGGAGAGAGGGAGGGAGAGAGAGAGAGAAACATCGATGTGAGAGAGACACATCGACTGGCTGCCGCCCACATGACCCCAAGGGGCTGAGGACAAACCACAACCGAGGTATGTGTCCTTAGCGGGAACTGAACCCAGGACTCTCTGGTCTGTGGGCCGACCCTCTAACCGCTAAGCCAAACAGCCCAGGGCTGTGTCCATAACTTTTATTTTTATTTATTTATTTTTTTGGTACATGCCCCTAGTGGGAACCAAACCCGGGACTCTCTGGTCCACAGGCCGAGGTTCCAAACCGGCCAGGGCTGGGTCCATAGGTTTTAAAGTCCTGAGTAACTGACACTGGAACCTGTCATCAGCCACAGCCATCCTGAGGAAGAACCTGGAGGGTGGAGACATCCAGCCAGAGAACGTGGGTGCAATCTTAGGGGAAAGATACATTTTTCTTTGCCCAATATCTTCTCATTACACAGGTATTTTTTTTCCTCTTTCAAAGTCGCAAGGTGTTACAGGGGTCTGTCTCTGATCAGTCTACAGGTGCAAGTCAGAGGGACTTGGGGTCACCGTCACCTCTTCTATTCCTCTAGTTAGCTTTGAGGGTATCTAGAACACTTAATGTATTGCCTGACTTACATGGATCCTTTCCTTCCTCCTCTCTTCATTTTCTGTCTCTCCTTTTCTTCTTTTCCCTTCTGCTTTCTCATTTCCTCCATTTCTCCTTTTAAAAAATACTTTACCCTTCTTCTTCATTTTTGCCATTTCTCTGCTCTCCTCCTTTCTCCTCTCTCCTCTCCTCACTATTTTCCAGCCTTACCCTGTCCCATTTTCCCTCCCCATTTCATAGGTCCAAGCACCCTGCCAATTTCCCGTCCCCTCTTCCCTACTCTCCCTTCTGCTGTCTCTCACCTCACCTCCCTTCCTTCTGCTCACATGGTCCTCTTTCTTCTCTCTCCCCTTTGTTTATCAAGCACTTCTGTTGGCTCCCAGGCAGCAAGAATGCCTGCCATGTTTAGTCGGACCCCTCAGGTTCCAGTCGGACCCAGAGGTTCTTTACTGGGACAGGGTTTGTTATCTTTAATCCAGTGAACATGGTACACCCAAATGCTCTCAAAGCCTATGCATGACAATCCGAGGGAATGCACCGAAAACGTGAGGGACAGATAATTCAGCAGGGCTCTGCACTTGCTTCCAGACTGCTTACCACAGGCTCAGCTGCACTGACCCTGGGCCTGTCGGGGTCCCAGTGTTGTGGGCGAGCAGCTCTATAAGGCTTCAGATTCTTTCTCAGATTCCCCAGTTTTCAGTTCATGGCAGAGTTCAACTAATGTGGATGTAGGTTCACCATCCCCACTGGCCAGCTTTGAGCAAGATCTGTCTCGAGACCCTCACTCTCGTTACACATCCCATCTGTCTCTGATGCTCTTGGGGCAGTCGAAGTGCTTGAAACATTATGCATCTCCGAATATTACAAAGATTATGTAACCACCAAGCTATCAAAACCAGGAGACCAGAAATAATGAGAGCATCTCTTTCAAGGACTGTCTCCTCAGCTCTAATATCACGGAGGATGATGGTATTGGTTGGAGAATTTAAAACGGGAATAAAAATACACAATCACACACATAAGCATACACTCACAATCTCAGCCGTTCTGAGGACTGACTTTGTCAGGGTGGTTGAGAAGAATGGCCGTATTAAGTAGGTTTGGGCAAGAGCATCCTAGAATCAGTAACCAATTTTGTGATTTGACAAAGGTCCTATGTTGTTAAGGGTATTTCCAGAGAGATGCAGTTATGTATAAATAGATAAAAGTAGAGGATACTATATCTTCTATGGGAGGTTTAATGATATCTATAGGGTGATATGTTAGCCATCGAAATTAGTATGTAGAAGGAATTAATATGAGTTGTTTTCACATTGTTGATTTGCTGATTTGATTCACTGAGTAGTGATTTTATGTCAAAATGTGTGTTGGTTATCTGAGGGAAGCATCACGCCATGTTGTACCTGGCTCGCTGGATCATTCTAATTATTAGAACGATTCAGGCAAATTAATTCACAAAAGAATCTTTTTAGCAGTAGGCATGAAAGCGCTAACTCTACAGAACATACGGCAGATGTAGGGGCGGCACATGAAGGCTAGGAGCTCAGAGTGGAGCGGGGCATCAGCAAACCTGACCGACAGTGTCAGGACTGGAACACCCCAAACACAACCCTGAGCATTCAGCACGATTACCTAGAAGGCTGTAAAACCTTTGTTTATCCGCTAACTTTTATCCGCTGGGCCTAACATTCAGGTGGTGGCTTTGATTCGGGGATTACTCATAGAATTCAAGTGTGGGAAGTATAAGTACTTTGGTCTCCTGCCATCCAGAATGCCCCAAGGATCCGAAGTAGCCTAATTCTTCATCTTCTTCTGGAACCACAGGGGCTGCCCCCTCTCTCTCTTTCTGTCTCTTTTACATTTATTTTCAGAAGAGGAAAGACTTTTTCTTCTTCATTTGCCCATGAACCATGCCCCCAAAATGGTGCCTGTGGCCAGTCAAGTCACATCGTTTTACAAGTCTTTTTACAAATCCAAATGTTTCAGTCTGTCTTGACCCATGTGCCCATTATCAGGAGAAGACATCTGAGTGGCTCCATGTGGGTCATCTGACTACCTCTGACCAATCAGCTATGAGCAAGCGGCAGAGTCCTATGGCACATGTGTAGCTATGCTCATTTTCTTGGTGGGAGGAAGGGTAGTTATCAGAACACATGGAAGTGGCTAGGAACATCAAAAGATGTCTGCTAAATTGTTCTAAAAGTTGACATGAGGAACAACACCACAGTGATGGTCATGGAATGGAACTGTAAAAGATTAGTGGATTTGTAATCATGTCCTAATTTAAAAGTAATCTTCTCTTGCCCTGGCCAGTGTGGCTCATTTGGTCATTATCCCAGGCACCAAAGGGTCACTGGTTCGATTCCTGGTCAGGGTACATGCCCAGGGTATGGGCTCAACCCCCAGTAGGGATATGCAGAAGGCAGCCAATCAGTGTTTCTCTATCACATTGATATTTCTCTCTCTTTTTTCCCCCCTCAATTTCTCTCCTCTGTCTCTCTTCCCTCTCCAAAATCAATAAAAACATATTTAAAAAGTAAAAGTAATGTTCTCAGGGGCCTTAAGCTCTCTATGAGGATTATACACAAATAGTAACTTATAAACATTTGACACAATCTTCAAGATAATGTCCTCAAAGGCAAAAACATTTCTATTTGACATTAAAACAGCCATTTCAAAGTAAACAAAACCATGATACCTTTAAATGAGTGTATGTGTTGCTTCACTGAATTAAATGTGTTTAACTATATTAAAAGATGAATAGCATCCCCAATTATTTGATGATTCTTTTAACAAAAAAGTTCTTATTTCTTTTAATATATAAGTTAAATTATCTCCTCATTTTCCAGTTCACCACTTTCCCCCGAGGGAAATGTGTCTTATTCTCTACCCTGCAGGTTGACTTCTTGCTGTGCCAATAACATCTTAAATTACCTGCAATAAACTCTGAGATATAAGTTTTATAAATAAAATCTATATCTCTGTCATTGCTGCCATTCATTCAAGTGCACAAACCTATAACTCTTCCTTCTCCAACCGAAATCTGTCAGTCACCAAATCCTGCTAATTTCTCTTTCTCAATGTCTATCAAATCCATCTCTTTCAATATCTTCTCCCTTCCATCTTTTGTGTACACTGCTGCTCCAGGAATATCCCCAAGGCACGCTTTTCTCCTTTCTGCTCAAAAGATGTTTAATGCTTCACCACTGTTTACAGAAACAAGTCCACTTTTACCACCTTCCCATTCTAGAATCTTCCTACCTCTCAACCTTGACTCTCCTTCCTCCTCAAATGCGATATAAAGTGAAAGGGGAGAACAGAAAAGGATAGGCAGGCTGTGGTGTGGCTGGTTCAGGTAATGAAGCTGATTTCCCTCCACCAAAAAGAAGAAACTTACCTGTGTGCATCTGCTGAGCTTGTTTCGCAGTCTTGGGCTTCTTTCCTTCTTTATCAACATGTTGGTCGCTGAAATGACTTCCGAGCCTCCCAGTAGCTTCTGAATGAGCCTCCACACTGCTTTGCCTCCTTATCTACAATATATCACGTTGCTCTGTTCGGGAATGAATCAGAGGCCAGAGGGATCGATTTTATTTAAAAAGCTTGTCAGCTTCTGCTCTTAAAATTCTAGGTTCTATCATACATGCTAGTTTGCATTTGTTTATAAGGGCATTTTATGGAAGGAGTGCTTTTTAGTTATTTCATTATTTTTTTTAAAGAAACCCAATCCTTCCCTCTCGGTTGGGGGTGTGCCCAATCACTGTGCAAACAACCTGTTTCTGGAATTCCCAGGCCTCCTGTTCTCTTGACTTCTTGGTTCACAACTGTCATAGAGAAAGAAAGGAAGGGGAAGGGCATTTCTGGCAAAACAATCAGCATAGGCAATGCATATGAATAGGTAGCCCTCTTCAGAGGAACCACAAGAAGTTTGACTTGACTTGCCCTGTGGGGTTGATATTTCAAGGAGCATATGGGGAGGCATGGAGGACATCTCAGCAGAAGAATAACCCGGCCCGGCTTGGTGTGTAAGCCTCAGTCGGGCATGATCCAGATGTCTGGAAGAAAGATATATAATGCCGCCGGATTTCTCCCAAAGCTACTCTGCACGTGGAAATGCTAAGTGTAGCTGCTATGTTCCTTGAAACATATCCTGAGTAGATGAAAGAAGAAGAAAGGTATCTCACACATGTTTTTGTGCCTTTGAACTTCTCAGGAAAATGACAAACTGTATATTGCTCATGGAACAGATGGAAGATCACTTGTACTTTATATTTACATTGTGAGAAATCTTCAGGATTGAGCAGTGTAGCAATATTTCTGTCGTGTGTACTATAAAAACCCATTGGCCGAGTGAAATCTCAGTGCTGATTATGAAAACAGAATGTGCTGCTCTGTTTCACCATTTTTAAATTTAATTAACAAATATCAGTTTAGTGTTTACCATATGCTGGATGGATGTGTCGTATTATACCCTGTAGGAGAGGCCAAGATTAATACAATTATTACTACTACTAATACTAACTCTACACATACTAATAATACTAATAAAATGGTAGTCGCCAACATTTGCTGAGTGATGACTTCTATCAAGTATTTTGCTAAATACTTTACATGGGTTACCTAGTTCAATCCTTATAAAAATACTAAAAGATAGATAGGTGTCACTATTATTTTTATTATACCGATGAGGAAATGTACCCAGATTGTACATTTCCTCAGTATGAGATTGGACAGCTCGTTAGAGGTAGAGCGGCATTTGAAATTTGTCTGACACCTGATCTTAAGCTTCTAATTTGATGCTCAAAGAGTTTAGATTCTCACTGGGGCGCCAGCCAATGAAATGGGGAACAATAAACTGTCACAACAGACATTTTTCTGAACCCATTTATACTCATTGTGTAAGTTGACCCCATTTAGTTTGGGAGGAGCGGGGAAAGCTTGGTAGGTTCAGAGTATTGTGTTTTAGGTTGGGTTTCTCAAGGAGTAGACCAACCCTGAAACCAGAACTGAAGTGTAAGTAGTTTACTTGGGAGGTAATCCCAGAAGGTTGGCAGGGTTGTGGGCACGTGGGAAGGGAAGGAAGCCAATAAAGAACATGATCTAGGACAGGTCCCCACTGTGGACAACTGAGGTTTAATCCCACTGAGGACTGTAGGAGACAGTGTAGAACATGCTTTAGAAAAATACCACCCACAGGATGAGGCCGGTGAGGTATTTATACTCCTGTTCTAAGGTTTTATTGACCAAAGGCTGCTCCTGGCCTCATTAATAGCTAAGCATTTGCTGCCAGCTCCAGGCACATGCCTCCAAGCCATGAGGGTCCAGGGCTGGCAGTAACTTGAGGGTGGGTGTCCTAGAAGGGCAGCTGCTCAGGGGAAATGGACGAACCCCAGGAGCATCAGCTATGACATTTGAGTTGTGCCCACCCCTAGATGTAAAGGAACAGGAGACTAGTCTTTATCCTGGTCAGCTGTGTGTCCAGCTGAAATTTCAAGTTCTACTTCTGAAGAAGGAGAAAAGTAGAGATGGAGGGAGAGGAGGTGTCTGTTACAATGTTGCTTGTGGAATGGTTCACAGGGGGACGTGACCTGCATAAGAACCAGGGGTGGGGAGCTCTGAAAGCTGAGATCAGCAAGTGTGTGTGTGCGCGTGCGCACGCGCTGTGTGACGTGCAGTGTGATGTGCGGTGTGTGTGTGTACATAGTGCGGAGGGATGGTAGCAGCAAGGGGCCAGCGGCAGAGAACATGGTCAACTAGAACACCTGAAAGACAGGCCGTGGGGCAGGTGTGTGGGAGTTAGGAGAAGAACAGGGTGTGATGAGGTTGGAGAAAAAGGGAGGTGGGGTACCAAGCAAGGCCAGGTGAAGATGAACTAGCCTGTGAACCCAATGCACTTAAATACCTGCCCCCACATAGTGTGTTACTTGGACCTAGCTGATGATCAGCATTATCAAGATCATTCAGGAGTGAGTGTGGGTATAAAACCTGCAGGCAATGTAACAGATGGTGGATGGGATACATGGGTGCAGTCTGCCATTCAGTGCCCCTGAAATCATACCAGATGAGTGGCTACCTGTGTCCCTTAGGATACATTTGGTTATAAAGAAACAATGAGTCAGATGGACTTCGATGGAAAGGAAATGTACCTTCCAGAAAGAGAAGTGTGTGACGAGGCCCCAGGGATGAGGGCTGTGGCTGTTCCTGCTCTCCTCTGGACTCTGTCCTTCTCTGTAGGGACTTGCTCTCAGCTCGGCTCTCTTCATGGCCAGGAGTGCCAACAGTGACTGGGATAAGGTGCTGCTTTGTTCTAGGAGGAGGGAGACGACCCGTCTCCCCAACTACAGGATTGATGTTCTTCTCTGCAGTGTTATGAGACAGACTGACTTACTGAGCCCATTCCTGGACCACTGATGATTACGAGGAGAATTTCCAGAGCAGACTGGCTGAGGTTTGAACCCCAGTCACCACAGGAGGACAAGAGTTCCATCATCGGTCTAGAGCAGCGACTTCCAACGGGCGTGCTGCAGGAATTTTCAAAACATGCAGTACCTGATATTTAGGCAGGACCACTGACCTCTTTTCCCCTAGATGGTCAAATAAAAAACTGACAACAGCCAACACAATAATAACCGTCTGGTGCGAATGAATCAAAATTATATCTATTTTGTTTTTTGTCAGATCGGCGAAAAACATAATCAAGTTTTTGGTGTGCTGCAGAATTTCAGTAATTAGCTCATGTGTGCCATGAGATGAAAAAGGTTGAAAACTGCTGACCTAGACTAATCAAGAATCACCTCTGGAGATGAAGATGTTGCTGAAGAAACGGGAGTAGCGTGGATGCCTGAACGGAATGATGATGTCGAAAGGAAGGAGCGGAGGAAAAATGACGCTGGGCTGCACACCGAAAACATCTGCTGCTCTACTAACTCCGTGATGTCATCCAGAGAGCCTCAGGGAACGCAGGGCTAATAACTGTGCTTTGCAAAGCACAGATTTCCCGAAAATATTCACTGGAGGCAGCACTGTATTGCAGTTACAAGTCTAGACTCTGGACTGAAATAAACACCTGTGTCCAAAGCTAGGCTCCGCCCTTTACTCCAGCTCGGATCTTAGCTGAAATTCTAGGTGGTTACTGTTTATATGATGAAAACACTGAAGGTTGTTTCCACCGCAGAGAGTTGTGCAGCTGCTGAAATGAAATGATGTTTGTCCATATAACAGGATTTCTAGGGTCATGGTTAAGATACCAAAACATTTAAGCTAATATAATTGCCTATTTGCTTAATGCGAAATGTTTTTATGGCAGTTATATTACAATAGAGCAAGCACGTATGAAGTTATTGGGAATTGCTGGCTTATAAACACCTTTGGGAACTGGTAAAACTGGTATGAATTTTAAATGACGTCTAAGTGTCCAGTTTACAAATCTGGGTTTTGAAACGCAATGAAGATATTAAAAAGAGCTTTTGTGACATGAGAGCGAACCAGGATATTAACATGTCCATGTGTAGACACATTACTGAGACCCTTTAAGGAACAGATGGGCTTAATATGAATGAATGAAGTGATAACCTAGGGATAATTAGTAGGAAGGGATATGATAGTGTGACAAGCCTGGGAATGTGTAGAATTAGAGAAGGCTCTAAACACCTACCTTTCATTGCCCAAAAAGTCATCACAGGAGGTTGGGGCTGGGCGAGTGAGGGGACCTTGCCTCCTCAGGCTGATTCCATTGCTTATGCCAAAGCACATCCAGCCATTCTGTCGTTCTGCAAATCTCTCTCTGGAGAGAATGAGAAGATAATTTTCAAGGCCACTAAGTCTACATAGCCACTAAAATGAAAATGGAATTAATGGAATAGATTTTATATTCCCTCTCACGCTCATCTGTAGTAAATCACACGCAGCCCCGTCTCTGCCTGCATCACACACGCAGCCCTTTCCTCCTAACGGCCAGGCTTCGGGCGTGAAATACCAGGGAAATAGATGATTGGTCTAGAGTCTGGGAAAAGGCGATATTTGCTCATAAATAGTTTTCAAAGAATCACGCCGGTGCCATCCAGCCGGCACTGACCCCTGGGACTCCAGGCAGTGAGAGGATGTTGAAGTAAGAGAGGTGCAGGAAAAGACCCCCCCGCTTCCCCCTTCTCACTTTCGGTCCATCCACTCAACAAAAGTGCACGTTTCTCTCGTCAACACTGAGCACAGCCACGTGCGAGGACGTGCGGTCGGCTGTTCTTCCCTGGCGCGTCCCAGACACTGAGAGCAGGTGCGCGGGTGACACAGGAGCCCTGGAACAAAAGTATGTTAGTCCCAAAGGAAAACGAAAAGGGAAAACCCCTCTGAGCATGGTAACTATTCTTTGTGCTGAGACTGCTTGTGTATCTGCAACCTGAAAGCCCTTTGCAAAGTCTCACTACTGTTCCCCAGCCAGAGGCGAGGGAAACCCACGCGCACCGTGAGAGAAATCTCTCTGTCCTTTTCCGTCCTTGGAGCCTGAACTGCTCCTTTGGTAAAATTAAGCACAGGAGGAGGATTTGGGTCTGGAAAGGAGGAAGTAAAATCGTTGGAAGTGGCGGTGTTTGCTCAGGGCTGTGCTTCCCTCACCCAGGGGCAGGGGATCCCTGGGGTTCTGGCCTGGTGTGCCTGGTCATTCATGAAACCCGAGGGTAGGGTCAGAGCCACTGCCGGGGAATATTTGTTCTACTCAGGGTTAGTATATAAATTAGGATTATGTTGGGCTGCAATTAACACAAACGGTGGCTTAAACAAACAGGAATGTAATTTGCTTATATAACCAGATCTCCAGCATCAGAAAATCGGTGCTTTTAGGGAGAATGCTTTTCTCCTCAGCAGACACCTTTCAGCCATTTTTGCATACTTAACTCTCAGCCATCCTTGTAGCTGTTGCTTTTTCTAAGAAGCCTTCCTTGATTTTTAAAGGGAAAGGGAGAGACAGAAACATCAATGAGAGACAAACATTTGATTAGCCGCCTCCTGCATGCCCCCTACTGAGGATCAAGCCCACAACCCTGGCGTGTGCCCTGACCAGGAGTAAAACCAGAGACCTCTTGGTGCATGGGTCAACACTCAAACACTGAGCCACACCAGCTGGGCATCCTTTAGTTCTTTTAAATGAAGATACTGTTATCATGACACTCCCTTTTACAATTCTATCAATTTAGAGCAACATTTAAAGAAATACTGGCATGTCTATAAAATTAGTTTCATCAAGTTATAATGATTAAGTAACTTACACATTTATTAACAGCGGCAAGTAATCATATCAACAAATATTTACCATACATCTACCAAGTGAAATCTATAGTATGAGTAACATCAGTGGGATACACAGAAGTAAAGCTATCTCCACTATGAAAAGCTCTACAGTCTATATGGAAACAACAAATCAATGTGGATTGATCAGAGACTTCAAATAGTACAGAGTCATTTTGCACACCCTAGCGGTGCCTCAGGAGGTCAGAGAGGCTGGGTGATGGACAGGAGTTGCCTGGGATGCACATATAGATTTCAAAATGAGATCACTGGAGGGGAGAAGATACTCCAGCCTCTTTCCCCAGAGCAAAAGGGATTTGCTGATGTGTTTGGTCAGAAGAAAGTCCAATGCTATGGGCCACTTAGACTTGTGGTCACCACGTGACAAGGCAGATGCACATCTTACCCAGTCTATGAAGTTGAGTTGATAAGGGGACGTGGGGGTCCTGTGGGAGTCATCTCTCATCACACATCATGCTGTGTGCCCTGCAGGAATAATTGAGCATTCCGAGATTTGGATTTGGGGAGATGATGTAGCAAAATGTGTGTTTTGTCTCACGGCTCAGCTGAGTGCTCCAAGCTGGTCTTTGTCCGAGATACTCCGTGATGGGTGGCACTTAGGTGTCTAGGTATCTTTAGTCCTAGACATTGGCGGCAAATTGCGGTCTCCTAGCCTAGAATGTCTACAGTTGGTTTTGTTGTTTCTTAAAGAGAAAATGAGGGGCAGGTAGGAGCATGAGGAAAGGGAAAGTTCAAGGATTCCCATCAAACATCCCCTTCCCCATTTTCGTTTCTTCATTGTTGAGATTATGTTCTCCAGTGAAGAAGTCATTCCAACAAAACAGCAGAGATTTCATTGTCTCTAGCTTCCAATTGAAATCTGAGAGAAGGTCCTAGCCGGGTAGGGTAGCTCAGTTGGTTAGAGCATCGTCCCAACACACCAAGGTTTCAGATTTGATCCTGGTCAGGGCACATACAAGAATCAACCAATGAATGCATAAATAAATAGAACAACAAATCAATGTTTCTCTCTCTCTCTCTCAAACCAATAAATGAAAAAAAAAAAATCTAAGAGAAGAGATGGCAAATCTCTTTTACCTCTTACTTGACATTCAATTCACTGTTAATGGCTGTCCAGAGGCCTGAGGGGATAAGGTTCAATGTGGGCTTCTGAGAAAATCACTGCAATTAATTAGTGACGTCTGCCACTGGTGCAGGAGTGACCGCATGTGTCACCTTGATCTGAGCCCTTTAACTTGGATGACAGCTTTTCTCTGCAGTCTCAGGCAGCGTCTCCCATCTGGGGAACGTCTTCGGAAGCATTGAAAGAGTAGTGACCATTTACTTTTTGAGAGTGTCAGGAGGTTTCCATGCTGCTGAAATCGAGAGAAACCTCGGAGGGGAGCACTTCATAATGCTGGGCAGGTGTGCCATTTGTTCCCTGTCCTGTGCTCACGTTCACTGCTGCAGATAATTTTTATTTCTCTCATAGGCCAAAAGAGCAACCGAAATAACCAGTTCAAACAGAACCTTTTTATGCAAAGGCCTCACACTGTAATGGGTGGAGACTGGGAAAATGCCCCTGGGAAATTAGCAGCACAAACTGCTCCCTCTCTTTCAGCCTATCACTATCATCCTGAGCTTACAAACGGAAGGCTTTATTGTTGCTGTTGTTTAGTTTTTCCCAAGGGTCTGCTTCTTTGTTGCTTCAGCGCTTATAAATAACCCAAGAAAAATAAACCCAGAAAAGTTTTGACCAAGATGCAACATTCTGTTACCTTCTTTAATGATGTGTTTCTTGACAAAGCCCATGGGTCAGGTCACCCTGTTCTTTCTGCAAAACGGTGGAGAATTGCCAGTAATTGGAACTATTTACATTTAATGCCATCATGACAGAAGCAGCTTTATTATATTACAGGGGGATAATTAGTATGTGACAGGGATTAAAGATTGCACCACAGCGGCAGGCCTCTTGTCTGCTCTGTCATTTCACTGATTACAAGGACGTGCAAATTATATAAACAGAAAGATGATTTCCTTTTATGCTCATTTTAACTAAGCCCAACTGTGCATTAATACATTTTCCATTAACTGGTGAAAGGTGGCTTATCATAGGTTCACTAAGGTAAATTTCTGCCTTGTCAGCCCACCCCTCCTGACATCAAAGGAGGTTGTATTGTATCCTTATTTCGACCTTTGTTTTAGTCCCATTTTTAAAACCCTCACCCAAGGATATGTTTTTGATTTTTTAGAGAGGAAAGGACAGAGAGAAACACTGATGTGAGAGAGAAACATCAATTGGTTGCCTCCCATTCGTGCCCCAACTGGGATCAAATCTGCAACCCAGGCATGTGTCCTGACTGGGAATTGAACCTGCAACCTTTTGGTGCTCAGGATGATGCTCCAACCAATTGAGTCACCCAGCCAGGGCTAGCCCCATTTTATTTTAAACTTGTTCTTTTTAATTCCTAAAAAGATAAATTTCAAGGAAATAACTTACATGAACTCCAGAGATTTAGGAAATGTGGCAATTTGGGTAGAGGCTGGGCTGTCTTCTCTGAGAGCTGAACAAATGAAAGGAACATTCTTGATTATTGTACTATTTTTGTTTCTTAGGACCATGCTTGTTTGCAAAGAATCTTACCTATTTTTAGTTGCACATAATATCAGTATTCATCTTTGCCGCTGTTATAGGCCAACTCTGGATGCAATTAGGATAAGTCAGATTTGTATTTATGTCCACTGGTGCAAGAATAGAAAATGTCATCTGCAATGCCAACTTCAAGCAATGGTGGTGGTTTCCTGGAGCCCTATGTGACCAGGCCCAGATTCAGGGGAGAGGCGATTGAGCTCAATGTGTTATGTCTGCGACAGGCAAGTGAAAAGCATTGGTGACTTGCAGTAGGGATGAGCATCCTTTAATTAGCATGTGTAGTCTCCTATTTTACGGGCAGCCTCTGAGGGCAAAAACTCAAGGCAACTCCTTTCCACGACCCCAGTTCCAGGCACAGAGTAGCTCTTTCATCTGCTAGTTTAGGGGACATTGGATCTGAAGTCAGCCATCGTTGTCACTCAGGAGCTGAATGACCTGGGCAAGGTTTTACGCTAACTTGCATCAGTATCCTCTTTTGTAGAAAGGGTATACAATGAGCTCCTGTTTTGTTTTGTGTTGTTAATCCTCACTCCAGGATATTTTTTCCATTGATTCTTAGAGAGAATGGAAAAGAGGGGGGGAGGGAGAAGGAGGGGGGAGAGAGAGACAGACATCACTGCCTGCAGCATGTGCCCAGACTGGGCCGGGGATCGAACCTGCAACCTAGGTACATGCTTTTGACCAGCAATCAAACCCATGACCCTTCTGTGCATGGGCCGGCACTCTAACCACTGAGCCACATGGGCCAGGGCCAATGAGTTCTTAATTATTGGGTTATAAGAAGGGTAAAATGAAATAATAAAATGATAACACATATAGAGAGCTAAGCACAGTGCCTGTTACATAGTATGTGCTCAATTAATGCATGTTTGAATTCATATAGGAAGGAAACATGTTACTGTATCTTTAGCTCAGTGTTCATATTTTTATTTAGAGCAAAGAAACTGAGGGAAAGATACAAAATAATCTTGCTGGTGTTTACATTTCAAAAATTTGAAATTACTAAGATTTGGGCCACTGCCTTATTATTCCAGGTTGTTAGTAAATGTGAGGCACTATCAGTTTGGAGTAAGAACAATAAAAGGAGAGGCCAAGGAGCAGCGAATAAAAATGAACTTTTCTGGGGAAAACGTCTTCCATGGTCATGCCTATCTTTTACCCTCCGTGCTTATTTCTTGATGTGATGTCATTGTGATACAAGTGTTCTTTCTTTCCCCTTCTTTGGCCACAGTGAGACAGGACCAGCATGCCAGTGAGGGCTTACACTGCCACTCCCAGGACTGTCGGTGACCCCTCCCCGAAGCTCGCTAACTCCTTTTCACCAGTAGAACCCTGCCTCCTGCCACACCCTGAGCCTGCATTTTATTTTTTTATTTTTCTAAAATATGTCTTTATTGATTATTTAGAGAGAGAGGAAGGGAGAAAGAGAAATATCGATGTGAGAGAGAAACATTGATCAGCTGCCTCCTGCACGCCCCTTACTGGGGATCGAACCCGCAACCCCGGCATGAGCCCTGACTGGGAATCACATGGGGACCTCTCGGTGCATGAGATGACGCTCAGTCCACTGAGCCATACCGCTGGGCTGAGCTTGCATTTTGTTTATTTTATTTTTTTATTTATTAATTTTTTTTTGGAGGGACTAGTTTATTCACCTACTGAAGGGTATCATGGCTGCTTTCACATTTTGGTGATTATGAATAAAGCTGCTATAAACCTAATTGTGCAGGTTTAAAAAAATTTTTTTTTAAATCCTCACCTGAGGACATGCTTAGAGAGAGAGAGAGAAAGAGAGAGAGAGAGAGAGAGAGAGAGAGAGAGAGAGAGAGATATCCATGTGATAGAGAAACATCGATCAGTTGCTTTCAGGGAGGAACCAAAACCCAGGTATGGTGCCCTGATTGGGAATCGAACCTGCATTCTTTCAGTGCACAGAACAATGACTGAGCCACTCCAGCTGGGCTCATTGTGCAAGTTTTGAATTGGGTTTTCAATCAGCCAATGTGGCATTGTGTGGATGTTGGTGTCTGTGTTCCCATTCACGTATGAGGGATAAAATTAAAAAAAAAAAAAAAAGGTTGCGCCTCTCCCCTGTCTTTGGATTGGTGAGGTGAGGGTTTATTTTGGTCTTTTATTTGGCATTTCGCAGCACTCTCTTAGACAGGATGGTTCATGGGAACAAATGATGACACTTAGTGTCTAATTAGCATCTCTGATTGCTCATTGCCACACCTTGTTCTTTCTGATTCTCTCCCTGGGGGAGGTGGGTACTTGCCTGGTTTAACTGTTTCAATATGGCTAGCTGGCACTGAATCATGGAAACGGGGTTACTTTGTGCTGTTGTTATGGCAGCGTCGGGAGCAGGGGTAAGGGTTATGAGATGGTGAGAGGGAACTGGGCAGAGAGAGGGTATGGAGAGAAAGCACTTCCACCATTCCTGGTCGCTTCTAGACCTAGCTGAAGGATTCTCTGTGAACACCTCCACCACGCACTACTTACTGCACAAGCTCTTTCTCTGTGCTTTCCTGCCAAACGCCTCAAGTGTGGTGGGTGAGATGGGCTGAGTCAGTGTGGTCTTCCCCTAGGGCTCCGCTCAGCACCCTAGGATTAGGATGTGAACATTATGAGTCCCCTGGGGAAACTTGTCATTGTCAAGTAGGGGACAATTTTTTCTAACTCCCTGTGTTTTTTGGCCTAATTGCTTAACCCCTCTAATCTCAAAACCTCCCTTTACTCGCTTAAAACAATACTGGGTTATCTAGCCTTAATAGTGCCATGGATCATAGAATCTCCCCAAGTACTTGGATCTGTCCTGTCTTAAAAGTATCTTTTTAAAAAAAATTATTTATTTATTTTTTTGTTACAGATGTTTCTCCTTTTTTACCCCATTGACACCCTCCTCCCCACCCCACCCCCGCCCTGTCCCCAGCTTTGTTGTCCATGTTCATTGGTTATGCATACATGCATGTAAGTTGTGGTTTATCTCTTCCCACCCCCCAACCCCCTCGTCTGAGGGATGTCAGTCTGGCCCTACTTCCATGTTTCTGGGTCTACTGTATTCCTCAGACTGTTATGTTCATTATATTCCATATATAAGTGAGATCATGTGGTATTTGTCTTTTTCTGCTTGGCTTGTTTCACTTAGAATAATACTTTCCAGGTCCCTCCATGTCGTCTCAAAGGATAAGAGATCTTTCTTTCTTACAGCTGCATAGTACTCTTTTGTGTATATGTACCACTGCTTTTTTATCCATTCATCTACTGATGGACACTTGGGCTATTTCCAGATCTCAGCTATTGTAAATAGTGTTGCTATGAACATGGGGGTACATATATTCTTCCTGATTGGTGTTTCAGGCTTCTTAGGGTATATTCCTAGAAGCGAGATCACTGGGTCAAATGGAAGTTCAATTTTTAATTTTTTGAGGTAACACCATATTGTTTTCCATAGTGGCTGCACCAGTCTGCATTCCCACCAGCAGTGTATTAGAGTCCCCTTTTCTCCACACCTCGCCAACACTTGTTGTTTGATGATTTGTTGATGGAAGCCATTCTGACAGGTGTGAGGTGATACCTCATTGTTGTTTTAATTTGCATCTCTCTGATGATTAGTGATGTTGAGCATTTCTTCATATGTCTCTTGGCCATTTGTATGTCCTGTTTGGAGAGGTGTCTATTCAGCTCCTCTGTCTGTTTTTTAATTGGGTTCTTTGTCTTCCTTTTGTGGAGTTGTATGAGCACTCTATATATATTGGAAATTAACCCCTTATCTGATACATCATTGGCAATGATGTTCTCCCATACAGTGGGTTGCCTTTCCATTTTGATGATTGTTTCTTTTGCTGTGCAGAAGCTTTCTAGTTTGATGTAGCCCCATATGTTCATTTTTTTCTTTGTTTCTGTTGCCTTAGGTGATGTATCAGTGAAAATTCTGCTCTGTATGATGTCCGAAATTTTATATACATCATCTTGATGATCTCTGGAAACCAGTGAAGTGATCATGCTTATCTTCCTTTTACCAATTGGAAAACTGAGGCCTGAGCTAAGATGCCATTTTCCCTATTCAAGGACCTATTATTGCCAAATTCCTAACAGCTGATGCTTTACTGCCATGGACCTTGAGAAGCAGCTGGTAGGTAGTCAGCTCTTGGGCAGTCGAAGTGGGACCCCAGAATAGCTCTGATCCCCGGGCTAGGATGGCCTCAGCTTTGAAGGCAGACAGCTCCGTCCCTGTTAGAGTTTGCTGTGCATTAATTTCTTCATCTGAAATAGGGACTAAGGAAATTAGGTTACATTTTAAATTAAGCTATGAACATTTGAGTACAGAGCAGTGTTTAGAGCTGGGGTTCTGTGGTTCAGCCCTGGATGTACGTCCATGCGTTACGCACTGTAACACACACGGGAATCACCTGAGGACCTTGCTAGCAGCACGTGGATTCCGGAGGCGGTGGGGCCCAGAGTTCTCTGCAAGTCCCAGAAGGTTCCTGGCGGTGCTGATCCTGGTGAACGAGGACCACACGGAGTGTCAAGGCCTTAAGTAGGGCTTCCTCAAAGTGCTTCCCGAGGCGGACCTGTTCCTGAACGTTCTGAAGTGGAGTCTGTGCCAGCAGGTTGGGGAGACCGGGGAGAGCTGCCTAGTTCCCAGCCATGCAGGTGGTCTGTGGCGCTAACGAAGCGCCGTTTTCAAACTGGCCCATCATTGGAATCACGTGCTGGGTTAAGTGCACAGACTCCCAGGCTCCTCCCTGAGATGCAGTTTCAAAGACGAGATTTTTCTCAGGTTGACCTTCACGGCAGTGCAGTCTGAGGCTCAGTGAGAATAAGCATTTTGTCCAGCATCACAGAGTAAAGAGGAGTGTGGAGCATTTGTGTGGACTCATGAAGAAGAGACAGAGAAGAAAGGGTGAATGAGAGGTCGGAAAGGAATGAGAGGTGCCACATCAGAAGGCACCTGTGGCCGCCCTGGGTCACGCGGTCCACTGGGCCTGCGTGGGGAAGCCAGCTCGCCCTGCGGGAGGCTGCAGTGGCCCCTTGCTGTGTGCAGCCTCCGGAAGGTGAGAGCCCTCCCTCCATTTGCAGACGGGTAAGTGGAGGCGTGAGCTCCGGGAGGGACAGCCGTGTGGCTTCCTAACTGGCTGGAGGGGACCCCACATTTCTAGGGTTTCTAATGTTTGTCATACTTGTTACCCTGGCCTTGGGTCCTCATTGGCCCAAAACAAACAAACAAAAAAAATCTGCAAAAACCACGGAACTGGAAGTAATGTTCTGAAAATATAACTTTCCTAATCCAATAGACTACTGTATCAACTTATTTAGTCACTTGCAGTCCCGTTTTTTCCAGTTTTTACACACATGTTTTTCTAACCTTGGTAAGATTGTCATTTCAGAAAAGAGTTCAAATTCCAAACGGGCCCCAATAGATAGAAGCAACTGGAAGACAGATTTTTTTTCGGGGGGGGGGAGTAGACTAAACGATAATGATTTAAAATATGAACATGAGAATTAATTAGACCAGAAATAGCAAAAAGAAAAGTCATCTTTTATGCTAGCTCCAGTCCATTTCTGGCTGCCTAGAGAAAGGATTCTGGGAAGAGTTCTGTGATGATTGAATGATGTCTGTCCTGGCTCCTGAGAGAGCCTGTGCTCATTTGCAAGGTTAGATTCTTCTAACTCATTCCACGTAGCCTCCGGTACTGCGTTAACAAACAACTTACACGTAGTCCATATTTTTCATGGTGAGGGTGGCTATTAGAATGAAAATGCAAACCTGGGTTAAGGAGTGTCTAGTCCTTTGCTGTTAAGTTCTCTTCTACATCATTTTCATAGCCCAATAGTGTAAGGTGGGCATCAAAACACTTATTTCTGTAAACATCCAGATAGTAAATATTTTAGGCATTTGGGGCCATATTGTCTGTTAACTAACTTTGTAGAAAGAAAGTCGCTGCCGACAATATGATGTAGAGAAGACGCTGGACGTGGCTGTGCTCTGATAAAACTTGATGTATAAAATAGTCGTGGGCCGGAGAGGGCCCAGGCACCACAGTCAGCTGCCCCCTGGTGGAAAGGATTCTTAGGAAATCGCTATTACTGGACAGACACCTGGGGTTGGGATGATAGGGGGTTGGTGTAAGGGCAAGTTCTGCAGAGAGCTTCCTCAGCCTCGCCTCCTGCCTGCAGTGCACAGATGCACACTTCACCACGGTTCACAGCGCTCGGGAGAAGTGCCCTGCGGGTCCCCAGATCAGGCACCCTGTAAGAAGGCAGCGGTAGCCCAGTTTGGCTCAGCGGTTAGAGCTTTGGCCTGTGGTCCAGAGAGACCCGGGTTCGGTTCCCACTAAGGGCACATACCTAAGTTGCAGTTTGTCCCCGGCCCTGGTTGGGTCGTGTGGGTGGCAGCCACTCGATGTGTCCCTTTCACATTGATGTTTCTCTCTCTCTCTCTCTTCCTCCATTCTATCTGAACAAAAAATGGAAAAGTGTCCTTGGGTGAGGATAAAAAAAAAAAAAAAAGAAAAAGGCAGCGGTAGTCAAGAGTGTGCTGTCCTCTGGCTCTGCTGATGGAAATGTCTCAGCCAACATCAGTGGTTTCTGTGGGCACTGAGTGAAATAGCAAATGGTAGCAGCCTAATATCTCATTCACTTAAAAAAAGTCTTTATTGTTGAAATTATTACAGATGTCCCTGTTTTCCTCCCATTGACCTCCTCCTCCCTGCTCCCTTAGCCCCCCGTCTCCCCCCCCAGCCTTCCCCACACTGTTGTCTGTGTCCATTGGTTATGTATGCATGCATATAAGTACTTTGGTTTATTTCTTCCTGGCCCCCTTTCAACTCATTCAGTTTTTAAATATTCAGCTTGTAGGTCAACATAGTTTTTAAGTGTAACTTACTATTGATTTTTCTCTCTATAGCATTCTTATATAAGTCTGCATATGCAAATTTACAAAACAGAATGAAGTTCCTATTATTTACAGTGATACCTCGGTTCTCGAACATAATTCGTTCCAGGAGGACAGTCGAGAACCAAATTGTTCGAGAACCGAAGCAATGAAACCCAATAGGAAATAATGGAAACTGGATTAATTCGTTCCAAGCCCCAGAAAATGCCTATTTACTGGCCTAATTTGTATATAATATGTAGAAAAACATAAGTCTCAACAAGAAATAAAAGTGTACAGTATGTCTAAGGGTTCAATTCAGTGTAAAGCGTGACTCTCTCCACAAAGCGTGACTCTCTGCACTCACACTGATGACGCAAGCAAGGCGCGCTGGGCCGAATGAACGCCATTCGGCTCAACTCGGCTCATCTCGGAAGTTCGAGTTCCAAATATTTGTTCGGATTCCAAGACAAAAGTTTCTCAAATCTCCTGGTCGAATACCGATTTGGTCGAAATCCGAGGCGTTCGAGAACCGAGGTATCACTGGTACTTTTTTTTTTTTTTTTTTGGTATTAGTGGCTTTATTCCCTAAGGCAGTTTAGAACTATTGTGTTTAATGTATTTTGGGGGGATTGAAGGGAGGGGGTTTGATGACTGTGGTTGCTATTTGTTTTGTTTATAAAAATCTTCAAGTTGACTTTAAATGAATAATCTTTAATCAACTTTTAAAAAAGACTTTGGTGGTTGAGTCTTCGGTGTATTGGGTATAAAAAGAATTGTTTCAGAGTTGTTTTCTAATTGCTCTCTGGGTGAATATGCATAAGATATCTGGGTGAATGTGCACTGATACGCCTGGGGATTTGGTGAGGAGGGACCCGTCATTCTGCTTTGGTACTGATACGCCAAATGAAACCTGGTTTATCATGCTGAGGGCTCTAGGGAGATGGTGGCTACGGAGTGTAAGAACTGCAGCAGAACACACAGAGGAGGACCCTACCCCACACACCATTCCACAGGGAGAAGGATGGATGAGATCATGCCGCTCGGCTGACCTCACTCCCCATTTTCCATAGAACCCAAGGTGCCCTCCACAGTCCCAGATGGCATTGAAGTCTCCATTTGCCACTCGAACCCACAGCACCTAAAGGAGGTCCAGCTTGTCAGTCAATGTCCATGCCCCCTCTATGGTGATGCTTCTGGCTCATCCCTCCAGCCCCATCCCTCCCTGTACCCCCACAGGCCCACCTTGCTGTGGTCATCCGACTAAATGTGTCTAGATAAGTTGCTCACCCCAAAGGATGATTCAGATCTTTACACAGATCAACCCCCTAATCTCCATTTCCTTCCTTCTCTCCCACCTACAACCCTATTCATGAGATTCTGGCACTCAGTTAACTTTGCAAAGTTCTAAGTCTCTTTTCTTTCCGACATATGCAAAATTCAGGTTCAACATCGATTTTAGAGCGAGAGAAGAAAACGATTTGTGTTCTTCTTCAAACTGACATTTTCCTATGTCTTCTTAATTTTATGAAGTCTAAAGTTAATCAAAAATCATTTCTTGTGGACAATAGAGAGACCTTAGGATGTTTAAATTCTCATCGCCTCTGCAAGGCTTAGAGACTAATATTGTTCAGTATTTGAATTTTACCTTCTTTTTTGAAATTCCAAATCACTGTTATAAATTTACATCATCAGTGCTTGTTTAGAGTCACCCACATATTTATAGGTGTATCTTGCGCTTTCATTATTTGTACAGTTGTCCCTCGTCACCTCGCACTTTGACTTTCGTGGCTTCACTCTATTGCAGTTTTTTCAAATATATTCATTAAAAAGTTGATCAAAAGAGTGAAAATGATACAGAGCACCCTCAGTTGTCTGAGTGAATTATACACCCCTGTATTACAATTAAAATTAAAATGACTGTACGTATGGACTGTAGGCCTATGTATTCAAGCACCCCCACAAATCCTTCAATGCCAGGTGCAACCACTGGACCGCTCCTTGTGTGTGGGCAATAACTTTTTTTCCAAAAAATTGGGTGTGGTGAAACCAAACCAATCAGAGCGTGCTGTTCACTGATTGGCTATCCTATCCTCTTCCTATCCTGGCCACTGATTGGCTCAGCCTCCTGCAAGTTCGTTTCTCTCATACACACTTCTACATCGCTGTGCATCAGAAGCATCTTTGCTCTTGTGAGTGTTTGCGATTTCTGAGAACTTTTATCTAAGCCCCACGATGGCTCCTAAACATGCTGCTTCTAAGCCTTCTGACGATGGAACTAAGCACCAGAGGAAGATGCTTACCATCCAGGAGAAGGTGAGACTCTTGGATATGATCAAAAATGGCAAGAAAATCGTGGAGGCTGCCCGCCATTACAACTTGAATGAGTCTACCATTCGCTCCATCCGTAAACATGAAAAGAACATCCGCGCAACAGCTACTGTCTCTTTCAACAAGGAAGCGAAGCGCGTCGTGACAAGTTGTAATAAGTTCATAGTGAAAACGGTCTGCCCTAGCCGTTTGGATCAGTGACAGCCACAAGAAAAACATTCTGTTGGATTCGCTGGTCATCTGGGAGAAGGCGAAGCATCTCTATCAGTGCTTTACGGCAGATGAACCTCAACAAGGACCCTCTTCTGCTAGGTTCATGAATTTCACAGCGAACAAGGGTTGGTTCGAGAAGTTCCAGAAGTATCATCTGAAGAGTGTTGTTCTCCACAGAGAAGCTGGCTCTGCTGACCGCGATGACGAGGATGAGCTGCTGGAGACATATTCGGATCCCTTAACTGACAAGGATCTGGTGGAGATGACTAAGTCTGTGAGTGAGGAGGAAGAGCAGCCAGAGGTTCCTGAGGATCAGGAGGAGGAAGTTGGCCTTATACTTGAACATCTCTCACAAGTCGTGAGAACTATTAAGGTAGCACAGGACACGACTGGCGAATGGGACCCACAAATGATGCATGCATTGAAGTTCCGGAATGCTCTTGATGGAGCGATAGAACCCTACAAAGGCCTCCTCATGCATATGAAAAGACAGCGCCAGCAACTGCCTGTCATGATGTTCTTCAGCTGTGCACCCAGACACCCACTGCCTGCTCCTAGTCTCATTCAGCGGAAGATGATGACGACACACCTGCTGAAGACACTGCACCACCTGAAGACTCTCCTACTGAGGTCGTGCCTGTAGAGGAGCAGTAACCTTGCTCTTCTTTGCTGTGTAGTACATCTCTTCATTATCATCGCTTCATCAAACAAGTTGCACTTATTTCCACAGGTTAGTGGTTGTGTGTAAGAACTGTGTGTGTGTAATTAAATGTACAATAATAATATGATACTTGTAATGTCTAGTATGTCTTATTTTCTCTAATATATTGAGTAATACGAGTGTAATGGAGATTAAAGGGTGTTGTTTCATGTCTAGAGGACTCTAATAATGTTAAAAAACGTATTTAGAAGGTCATAAACAGCGTTTCTATGCTCTAATTGCAAAAATATTCAGTTCATAAATAAAGAATCCCACTTTGTGGAAATTTGCTTATCATGGCAGAGCCTGGAACTGATTAACCGCGATAAACGAGAGCCAACTGTATCTCAAACCTTTCTGGTATAATATTTCTTCTTCTAAAAGTAAGAATTTTTAAATTCATTTAAGAAAGTTTTGTACTGAACCGTGTTTTGCTTTATCTGAAAATAGCATTTGATCTCTTATTTGAGAGATATTTTTGATAGAGACATAATTTTAATTGAGAGTTATTTTATCTCAGACCTTTAAATGCATTCTTCTACTGCATTCTTGCTTTAATGATGTCTTCTGCCAGTTTAATTATTACGTTTTCTAGGTGATTTTTTTTTCTCTCTCTGGCTGCTTTCTTTTTTCCTTTGTGTTCTGTAGTTCCACCACAAAATGTTTAGCTGTGGATTTGTTTCTGATTTTTCCCAGAATTCCTTAGCCTTTCTGAATGTGCAAATCCATGTTGTTTTCTGAATTGTGAAAAATTCTCAACTATTTTCTGTCTCTCTTGGTGAATGACTATGTTCAGTTAAAAGAAAAATATATGATCTTCCAAGTGTGTAATGTTCTCTCATAACAATTAGATTGAGTTGGTTAATAGTGTTTTTTAGCTCTTCTATATTACTACTGATTTTTCTGTCCACTTTGTCAGTCATTGAGGGAGAAGTGCGCATCTCCAACTGTATATGTAGTTGTACCTATTTCTCCTTTTAGTTCTGTTAGTATTTTTATATATTTTGAAATTCCGTTATTAGATGCATACATATTTAAGATTTGTATATCCTTTTTATAAATTGTTCCTTTTTGTCATACAAATACTTGCTTTTAATCTGGAAATAAACCTCAACCCAAAGTCTACTATATTGATTTCTTTTTTTGGGGGGGGGTTAATCCTCACCTGAGGATATATTTTTCCATTGATTTTCAGAGACAGTGGAAGGAAGGGAGGGAAGAGGAGAGAGAGAGACAGACAGACAGACAGACATTGATGTGAGAGAGAGACATCAATTGGTCACTTCCTACGTGCACCTCATCCAGTGTGGGGAAGAACCTGCAACCCATGTACGTCCCCTGTGTCTTTGACCAGACTGAACCAAAGACCCTTCAGTGCATGGGCTGACACTTCAACCACTGAACCACACCAGCCAGGGCTTTATTTTTTATATAGATAAAGTCCAGCTTTTTCATCATTAGTGTTCACATACTGTATCTTTTTCTGTACACTTACCATAAACCTATTTGTCACTTTATATGCAAAATGCATTTTTGCTAGGCAACGTGTAGTTGGGATTTGACGTGGGTTGTGGCAACATAAATCTACCATGTAGAGTTGGCCCAAAGGGTGTAACCAGTTTACCAGTCTGATATAATCTCTTTATTTTGGTGATTAGAAACTTGAGACTTGGAGAGAAAAAGTGACTTGGTCAAGATCATATGTCTAGTTGTTGCTGACACAATTTTAAATTTAGGTTCCTGATCCTCAGTTATCCCTTTGCAACACAGACTGTCTCATCATTTGCACTGAAATTGAGGGACTCCTGAGAGACCCTGCTTTTGGCTTAATTGCCAAAGAAGTGTTTCAATGAAAGGGCAGTAGGATGGGTGCCACTGTTCTGGATTAGCTTGGAGCCCGTGGCTTGCCTGCTTCAGTGACTAGCTCAGAACACCTAGTCCTCTGTGCCAAGCGACTCCTCTTAGCTTCACAGATTTTACACAAAACCTTTGTGGTGTAGAATTGGGTGGTTCCAAAGCCAAGGGTTCTTTCAAAGGGGAGAGAAGAGTCCACCCATGCGCAACTTGACCTTTGACCTCTCTGATGCCCCCTCTCCATACTGATAGGGCTGCAGTAATTTTCTTCGAGGTTTCCATTCCTCATCACATCCATCTGAAATGCTGAAACATGAAGAATCCTCCAGGAACATGACAGAGCCTGCCATTTGGTTTGGTTTAAAACAAAACAAAAACAAGGTGATAGTGATAAAAATAGATAACAAATGATGTTTTTCTTTTTTAAAGTTGGAATTAGAGAACTATTAGAATTCAAAGAAAGCTCATTTTATATTTTACTTAAATATGCATTACCATACTCGAACTACAAGTATCACCAGTTATTTATACACATGGGTCTCAATCAGTATTGGAAAGAGCTTGATCCTAGGAGGAGAGATCCCTGATTTCTACTTTGTCTTTGCTAAGCAAGCAAGTAACTGAAATTCTCTGTATCTCAGTGTCCACATCTGTAAAATAGAACACTTAGGGTTTGCAATCTCTGAAATTTTCTTCTTCAGCTTTGTTCCAATGCTATTTAAATCCACAGTTGTTTTGCATAATGATTTCTGTGCAACCTATAAATAACTGTACATTTTGCCCAAGCTGAAATTATAAAATTTTCAGAATTTCCTCTATGAATTATTATTCCTTTCTGTGTGGCAAGTTTTCTACCTAAATTCAACACATTGCTTTCATGCCCTCACTCAACTAGCTTTACTCTGGGAGTGTGTGTGTGATGTCACATACAGAATGGTCTGTGCGGTGTTCAGGAAACACCCTTACCGCTAGTGTTCTCTGTCACTGAGCAGTCCCAATCTGGCTGACAGTATTTCCCACTTGTCTCTGCATCGCTGAGGGGTGGGGGTCAGGGCCTCATGCAGCATCTACTGATGGGATCCTTGCCCACAGGATATGGGATCTGCTGAGGCAAATATGTCATGCACTTTGAAACAATGGCTTTACTTACTATTTTGAAGGACAATCATGGTGGTAAGTGTAGACTTTGAAGCAAACTTTCATTTGAAACTTGACTCTGCCACACATTTGCTTTAGATGGAGAAATAGAGATTTGGTAAATGTGCTATGTAATGATGTCTTTATGTGGAAGTAGATGATGTCTTTATAATGTTGCATGATTGCTATAATGTTAAGTGACTTAGTGTGTCCTAAGACATATCTCATGTCAGGTATATAGCCAGCACTCAAATCCTTTCATTTTACCCCTTAAAAATATCACTCATGGCTCTAATCATCAATTACGATGATCAATAACCTTTTTCTTTTTACATATGGCTTACAGCTTTAGGTGATCACGTTTTTTCTCTGAAGTGGCAACATACTATTCAAAAAGTATAAGAAAAAGGAATGAGCTTGGAATTCAGTGGGAATGACTCAGATCTTAATTGTATAAATATAAATCAACATCACAGGAACTAGAAAGGATTGGGTGACTCCTTTTGCCCTGCCTCCTGGACCGACCACCTGCTCTGTGTCTCTGCTTCTCCAGGAGACTGCTCTGTCCTCCTTTTTGCAGATCTGAGTGAGACACAATTGATCTTATCTCCTTCTCAGCACAGATTCTACCCCTGACACCCACGATACAGCTTTCTGCTTTTCTCCACCTGACCAACATTGTATGCTTAGTACTTTTGGCTGCATTCTTTACTTCTGCCAGACTTGTGAAAGTTGATGCCTCCCCAGAGCTTGGGCTTTCTTCTTTTTATTCTCCAAACACATGGGTTTCCCTGGAAGATTTGATCTAGTGCTTTACCCACTGCCTCTCCGACTTTTCTGTACGCCCTTGTCCCTGAGCTACAGATCAATATATCTGACCCCCTATTTGATATCTGTAACTCGAAAGTCTAATAACCCCTCAGATTTAACCAGGCAAAATAGAATGCTGGTCCCACGGGCCTGTTTCTCCCAGGGAGGATTTCAGCACACCGGTTTGCTCAAGGCAGATGCCCAGGAAAACCTCACCATGCTTTCCACTCCCCTCTCTCCACCTTCTGCAGGTAACTCGTCAGCAACTCTTGTCCTGATGCGAAACTGTCATCTGAAGCCGTTTACTCCTTTCTGTGTCTGCCATCGTCACCCATACGGACACAACCGTAGTTATCTGCCACCTAGACTTTTATCATGAGCTCCTAACTTGTCTCTAGTCTATCCCTGTCCCCTTAGCAACTTGTTCTCCATGCTTCCCCGACCAGGGTGATGGTTTCAGAATAAACCCTGTCCTTTCACTCCTGTGCCTCAGGCTCTTCAGTTGCCTCCTATCCATTGAGAAGAATAACTTAAGTTTGTTATTCCGGCAAACAATGCCCAGCCTGATGAGATTCCTTCTGACTTCTGCAACCTGAAATAAATGGCCCCCCGTCTTCCCTCATTATAATACGCTGGTCACACTGTGGGCTTTCGCGTCAGTCTGTCCCTTTGTTTTTTCTTGTTTAAGAAGCCGTGCTCTGGAAGGCAGCGAGCCTTTGCACTTGATCGTGTCTCTGCAGAGCTGTCTCCGTGTCTCCTGCACCGTATGAGAGCATCCCAGGGAGCTCTGAGCTCTGAAAGGGTACATTAAGTAAGGGTACATAAGACCACTGATAAAGTGGCTATCCAAATGTGTGGTGTGTGGGCATACATTCATAAATGAAACTACTCTGACTTTATTTTTCCTATTTCTACTTTGAAACATGTCAATTTAAAAACAGAAGTGCGTCAGGGAGAAATAGAATTCCTAAAATGAAAAGGAAGAAGCTGCTAACAGTAAACAGTGGGGAATGGGGGAATAAGGTCCCCCACTCCCAGATATGATGGGGTCAAGACAGACTCACATTTCCCTTAAATAACAAGACAACAGAAAAGATGAAACTGTGGGTCCGTTACTGCACAGCAGGTGGTGCAGGACTGTGACCCCGAAGAGGAGAAACGGTGGAGGTGAGAGCAACTGCCCACGGGCAGTATCTAAGCACAGGAGGGGGATTCGGGAAGGCCAAGGGAGCAAGAAGCTGTGAGGCAGGGCGCCAGACAGGACGGTGCTGAACAGAGAGGCTGGAGATGGCAGAGGCATCCCCTCGGGTCTTTGTCTGGGTTCTGGTCTTTGAGTGCAGAGGAAACTGCCCAAGGCCAGGGAGGGAACCACTGGAGAGAAGAAAGCTAGATGGCTCTCAGAGATCCTTCTCAGCAGGGAATATTTTCTGTCATAAGGACCAGTTTGGGAACCCTCCTAATACATGGGGCATTGGTTTGAGTCTTTGGAAGGTTACAGCCTTAATAGATGGGATAAATTAGCCCTAGGCGAAATGCTTCTTTGTCTTTCCCTAACAAAGCTTAAAGGCAAACCTTGACAGATTAAACTGATGCAAAATAACTTAACTGAGCACCGGAAAATAGTGCGGTCCTATTTAAAGAAACAAAGCTAAGTCCAACAACTAACATAAAATGTCCAGTGTTCAGCATCAGATCAAAAATACCAAGCATCCTCGCCCAGCCAGTGTGGCTCAGTGGTTGAGCATCGACCCACATACACCAAGAGGTTGCCAGTTTGATTCCTGGTCAGGGCACATGCCCAGGTTGTGGGCCGGATCCCAAGTGGGGGGCATGCAGAATGCAGCCAATCAGTGTTCTCTCTCATAGATGTTTCTATCTCTCCCTCTCCCTTCATCGCTCTCTAAAATCAATAAAGAAAAATACAAAAATGCAAAAACCAAGCATCCAAAGTAATTAGAAAATATAATCCGTGACCATGAAACAAATGAACAAAAATAGACCCAGACATAACAGAGAGGAAAAAATTAGTGGGCAAGTATGTTAAAAAACCTACTAGAAAACATTCCATATGTTTAAGAAAATAGGAAGAAAAACATGAAAATTATAAGGAGAGAAATAGAAGATATAAATAAGCTATTCAGTTAAACACATACTTATCACATGATTCATCAATCTTACTCATATACAAAAGAAACAAATCTTATGTTTACATGAAAATCTGTACTCAAATGTTTATAGTAGTTTTATTGTTTTAATTGATTGATTTTAGAGGAGGGATGGAGGGAGGGAGAGAGAGAGAAACATTGATTTGCTGTTCCACTTATTTATGCATTTACTGATTGATTCTTGCATGTGCTTTAACTAGGAATCAAACCTGCAACCTTGGCGTATCCAGGACAATTCTCTAAGCAACTAAGCTACCTGGCCAGTAGTTTTATTTTGATATACCAAATCTGGGAACAATGTAAATACTCATCTACTGGTAAATGAACTTTGGCACATCTATACAATGGCATACTACTCAGTAATAATATGCAATGGAGTACTGAGACATGCAACAATACAGACAAAAACTATAGAGACAGAAGAGAAGTCAGTGGTTACTAGGAGCTGGAGTCGGGAGAGGAGTTGACCGCAAAGGAGCACAGAGGAATTTGCTGTGGAGTGTAACTGTCTATACGTTGATTCTGATGATGATTTCATAAATATGCATTTGTCAAATATAAATGAGAGTCCCAACACAGCAAATTTTAATGTTTGTAAACTATACATCACTAAATATGATTTTCAAAAATACTGAAAATATCAAGTGTTGGCAAAAGAGTCAGGCAACAGGAACTCCCACTCATTCTCGTTGGGAGTACATAACTGATAGCCCCTTATGAAAAGGGGACTGTTTCTAAAGCTGCACAGAACGTTCCGGTGCAAACCGTAATCCCACACATATATATTTATCCAACTGAAATAAAACATATAGTCACACAAAAACACTACACATAAGCATTCATAATAGCTTTATACCTAACAGCAAAACAAACAAACTACACACATAGCAAAGAAGCAAACAAAAATAGAAAATGTCAGATATCCACTGGTGAATGGATAAACAAACTGTGATATATTCATGTATTAATAATAAAGTAAGGAAGATAAATCATTAATAAAGATAAAACATACTGTAAAATTTTCATTTATGTAAATTTCTGGAAAAAAGCAAAGCTAATCAGTGGAACCCAACAGCAAATCGACAAGAATGAAGACAGTGCCTGTGAAGGAGCAGGAATGACCTCGACATGACGGAATTATTCTGTATTTTGATTGTGGTGGTTTCAGGTGTGTGTTTATTTGGTAAAAACCTGTCAAATAGGTACATTTCAAATGGTTTGTTTTATTGTTTTCTAATTATGTCTCAATGATGTTGACTTGGAAAATAGAAATAATTATAGACAACTATGTAAAAGCCACACAAACAAAATGATTTCTATCAGATGACTTTAGAATAAATTAATTTAGCTTTGCGCAGTGGCAATTATGGTAGCCAATGAGGTTTATTTGAGGAGCGATTATTGCTAATAGAATAAATTAATTTGACCATTTATCATTAGTGGGATGTTTTTTAAAGTCTCTAAAGTTGAAAATAAATTAGAGCACATGAACAAATTAATCTAAGTATATATAAAATTGATAAGATATCTACAAGAGAGACTCTTTCAAGTGATGTAGTAGTAACTGTGTCCCTTATAGCACAGAGTTTTTAGGAATGGTGTTAGTTTTGCTATTTTAAAACCACTATATTTAAATTAGAGGGCAAAGTAAATAAACATGTATGTTGTTATAATTAGAAACCTTGACTTCCAGTGTAACAGAAAAGTACAACTATAAAATAAGAAAAATGTAAAGTACACATTTAGGGCTTAATTTGACTTGGAAGTCTCCATATGTACTTATAATTTTTAAAAGATAATTTTATCAAGTAGTTTTTTGTTTAAGAAAAAGAGCCTTCTCTTATCAAATGAAGCTGTACTTTTCTGAGGAAAGGCAGAATAAATACTTCTTTGCCTTTAAATCTCTAATGGATTTTTTTTATTATTGTCATTATTTGACTTTAATTTGAATTTCAATTTAAAACAATTTTTTTTTCTTTATTGATTTTAGAGAGAGAGGAAGGGAGAGTGAGAGAGAAATAGAAACATTGATGAGAGAGAACATTGACTGGCTGCCTCCTGCATGCTCCCCAATGGGGATCAGGCCCACAACCTGGGCATGTGCCCTGACAGGGAATTGAAACAGCCACCTCTTGGTGCAGGGTAGATGCTCAACCACTGAGCCACACCAGCCAGGATGGGTTTCAATTTTTGACAATGACTATGGATTCATGTAATTTTATATATTATACTATACTAAATTATATGTATTCTTACTGTTATTTGAGTTATAAAAACTGTGGATACTAAGAGCCCCTCAAATTGGCTCTGTGTTTCTTTTTTTTTTTTTTTTTTTTTTTTTTTATCCTCACCCGAGGACATTTTTTCCATCCTTTGTTCTGATAGAGCGGAGGGAGAGAGAGGAAGAGAGAGAGAGAGAAACATCGATGTGAAGGGACACATCGAGTGGCTGCCACCCGCACAACCAACCAGGGCCGGGGACAAACTGCAACCGAGGTACGTGCCCTTAGCGGGAACCGAACCCGGGTCTCTCAGTACCGCAGGCCGACGCTCTAACCGCTGAGCCAAACCGGCCAGGGCGGCTCTGTGTTTCTTTAAATGACCCTATTAGTCTTTAATTATTCTTTGCTTTCTAGGCCATCCCAGGAACACCCAGGGCATTCTCTAACCAGAAATCAGTCACTTCACCAAAGAGCCCTACATTCTTTTAATGGGAAATGATATTTAGAGAATAAAAGCTAAATGCCGGGGTACTCATTGGTCCTAAGAAGTTATTGCTTTTAAGCTTTTTCAATGTAGAGAGAGCACAATTATAAGTTATAAAGCAATTAGAAAAATGGCCCTTTTCAATTGCCTAATGGAATAACTGAGTGAGTCAAGGATCATCAATTAAACCATTTGATCAATGAAAGATAATAAGGAATTATATATGCATGCCGTAGCATACTCTCTGTGTGTACTGCCTGCTGGTTGCTAGTCAGGAAATGTCACTCTATGAAGGCAGGATCAGGCTGTCACCACCTTAACCCAGTAAGTTTAAGGGGGACATCCAGGTGTTGCGTGCTCTTTGACGTGATGTGATATGGAGTGCACAGCATCACCTGTCAAACAGGTTTTGCAAAAATGTCTAACTTGAATCTTATCAAGCCTTCACAGCCAACTTCCTGTTTATATAAAATATAGGAGAGAGAACAGGCTAAATGATATCATGAGAAAACTTTTAGGCAAATCCAGAACTAGCCCAATGTCTTTAACTTGTCAATATCATGGGGGGTGGGGGGAGGCGGGAGTGTCAGGATTCTTATAGATTAAAAAAGATGTAATCTATGGTAACTATTGAACCTTATTTGACTCTTGTTTTGAACAAAACTGTTATAAAGACTTTTGGGGGATAACTGGATTGCATAGAGTGTCATCATTTGCCATTAGAAAATTATCAATTGTGTTTAGTGTCTTATGTTACTATGTTTATGTAGGGAAATAACCTTGTTTTTCAAAATTATTTGAGCATTTAAGTGATGAAATATGTCTATAAATTACTTTAACTCAAAAATTGATTGGAATATTTGTCAAAATATTCTCTATGCTGAGTCTTCACTAATGTGTTAACAAAAATTTTGAAAAATCCATTTTCCATGAACACCCTTTTAGCCAATACTCCATCATATCACCTTATTTTTTCAATGGCAGTTCGTGAAATATTTTTGTTGTTGTTTTGTTAATCCTCCCCTGAGGATATTTTTCCATTGATTTTTAGAGAGAGTGAAAAGAAGGGAGGGAGAGAAGGAGGGAAGGAGAGAGAGACAGAGACAGAGACAGAGACATTGATGTGAAAGAGACACATCAATTGTTTTGTTGCCTCCTGTACACGCCCCGACTGGGACCAACAATGGAACCTGCAATCCAGGTAAGTGCTTTTGACTGGGAATCGATGCTTGGGCTGCTGCTCTGTCCACTGAGTCACATTGCCTGGGGTGCAATACTTTATTTTCTGAGAATTCTGACTTTCCCACTAGAATGTTGGTTTGATCAGAGCAGAGTCTTTCTCTATCATTATTCATTAGTATAGTCCCAAGAATAATGTCTGACACAGAGTAGGTCAAATATTTTTTCATCAATTAAAATAAAAGAAAATAACCTGGACTGGATGAGTAAGTTTGAGGATGACTATGCAACGCCCAGAAGGGTAAAATACAAGCACTAAACTGTAGTAATTAGACAGTGAGAAGCCTCTGATGATTTTTGTGGGGCAGCGATGTGATTTAAATTACAACATGGCTTGTCTACCCTGCAAAGAGGCTTTGCAATCCTTTATGATCCAAGTCCTTTGTGTAGGCATCATGGCAGGCAGGCAGCCAGTCTTCAGGGATTACCACCATGGTTTTGTGAATGACAGGTAATATTTCATGGGGCCACTCAGCATTGTGTAGTAATTCATGTATACATAACCTATGCAAATAATAACCTAAAAGGGACTTTTGAATTTAAATTTATTATTAAATATTGATACAAGAAACAGTTTTTATCCTAACATTATAAATCCAGCCAGTGTGGCTCAGTGGTTGAGCGTCAACTGATGCACCAAGAGGTCGCCGCTTCGATGTCTGGTCAGGGGACTTGAGCAGGTTGTGGGCCAAATCCCGAGTGGGGGGCATGCAGGAGGTGGCCAGTGGAGGTTCTCTGTCATCGATGTTTCTGTTTCTCTCTCAAATCAGTAAAGAAAATAAAAGAAAAAAATAAATAAAAATAAAATAAAATAAATTCAGGTAGAGTTTCAGAAATTGTTTGCAGGTAATACTGGTCCCTTGGCATACTTTCTTAATTTTGTATAGTTGTAAAATACCACATTCTGTACCCACCCCGAGGTACTTCTAATTCTCATTCAATGGTTCTTCTGAGCATCTGTAACTAATTCTATTTCTGAGTGAGTGCAAACTGTCTTCTTGATCCCCTTTTCTATGCCCATCTTTCCTTGAGAGTGTAGATGTGTTTGTGCATCAGAAGGGAAACAAAGGGTACTCTTGCCTAGAGAAAGAAAAAGTAATCTCCTTCTTCATCTGTACTTTAAAATTGGAATGAGATAAATATTGCAATTATCTATTACTGTATGGAAAGTCACTCTAATATTGAGTGGGATAAATCAACCATTTAATTATGCTAACAATTTGCACAGGTCAAGAATTTAAAGAGTACATACAACAGGGATGGCTGGTCTGTGTTCTACAATATCCAGAGCCTCAACTGGGGAAGCTTAATGGCATATGGTTAGAACCATCTACGAGTTTTCTTATTCACATACCTGAGCTGGGATGACTTAATTGCTGAGCTCAGCTGGGACTATCAGCCACAGTGTCTATATGTGGCCTCCTCAGGTGACTTGGGCTTCCCCACAGCATGGTAGTATTTGAGTAGTTTGACTTCTTCCTTAATAGCTCAGCACTCAGAGTCAGTGTTCCAGTGACCAAGGCAGCAGTTGCATTACCTAGCATTGGAACTCACATGGAGTGCTCCCACTGTATTTTATTAATTAAAATGGTCACAAGTCTGCCCAGGTACAAGGAGAGAGGACTTAGATTCCATCTCTCAGTGGGAAGAGTGTCAAAGAATTTGCAGTCATGTTTTCAAACTGCCATGACTGGAAGAATTATACAATCAGAAATATTTCCCTGAATGACTACTAAAAATAAGCATGCTTCTTCTCAGTCTTATGCAGAGTTGCTATGACGCAGAGCAAACTTGAAGCAGGCTTGTCCTTAGCATGTCTTTATCTTTTTAGTTCTAGTTTTTTATTTATTGGTCCCTTCTCACACAGTGATGGATAATATATAAATGTGTTGTTTTCACATTCCAGCAAACACACTTTTCTAATTGTGCTTTATTAATGGTGATGTCACAAATTCTGTAAAATCAAAGATTTAAATGATTAACGGGTCACTTATAAAATGATCATTGGTATTGATTCCTCCCAGCTTTAATCTTCTGTGATTCTGAACTCACTTTCTTCAGGACACATTTGAAGTTGATTATATCTGATCACATAACTTGGTACTTGTGCTATATATACATGGTCCACTCATGATGCTTCTGGGTTGTCGGCCTCAAGGAACATGAACAGCAAACAGGGACTTTGCAAACTGTTTTGACAGTCTGGCCTCGTAAATTAATTATTGAACAGTCACTATCAAATGCTGTTGATGTGTGCAGTTTGAAAAGGCTGCTACAATGTCCAGATCTTTCAGGAAAGTAATTCTGCAAGAAATTGCCTGCAATAGAAGTTGTGGGACTCAGCCGGGTGACAAATATGTCATGGCAATCAATTCGGAAACAACAACACAAAAATCAAATATTAATGAAAGATGGATTTGTTCGTGCACAGGATAGGTATTTTTTTGTAAATGCCTTTTTACTTCCCTGGTCTACTTTCCAGCCCAGGCTGAGTATAAGCTCACTGACACTAAACTCAAGGTGACAGTTCTCATTTCAATTATTTCCTAAAATGTCTTTCTCCTGCTCTTTCTCCCACCTCTTGTCAAGAACCGCAAGCCACATAATGAAATACTCCATCAACTATGGAGCTGCAGGTCTGGAAGGCAGCAGAAAGTTTTGTTGTGATTTCCGAATGTAGAATACATCTTAAATTGAAAGCCAGCATGAGGCTTTGAGGAGGATCTCAGCTTCAGGAAAAAACATGATCAAGAAAACTAAATCTTAAAAGAAGTCTGCGTTTCTAGCCAGCAGATTATCTGTTAATTAGCTATGCACTGGAAGCTTTCAAGATAAGAATCATAGGGATGGGTAGCATAATAGCTGACACTTACTGAGTACTTACTCTGGATATTGTTCAAGAATCTCTTGTTTTCTGAAGAATTGGTGCCTATATTTAATTAATCATGTTTATGGGCTCTGATCAACTTTTTGCTTCATTTACTTCTTTTACATATGAAAGCAGCCAGAAAAATTCATAGAGGGGAAAAAAGTAATAGGAATAATTCTTTGGAAGATATATGTGAGCGCGCGCGTGTATTTATTTATTTATTTATTTTAATTAACCTGACAGCTTATTGAACAGTTTCTGGGTTGGCCATTTGACTGAGTTGAATAATTAATAACTACATGTTTTGAAGGGCTGTCTAAGGAACTGACCTAGTCACCTCTATGGAAACAAATAGATACTGCCCATCTCCAACAGCAGGGACTACTTGCCGGTCACTGGCATTGTGTTCTATTTCCCAGAGACTCCTAACCTTAAGAATTTTTATTTTGATTTGGAATGGTTAATAGTTGTGCATTTTGGCATGGAATATGCCAAATGAAATTATTATTTAAGTCCTCAACAACTAAAGGTGATATACTTCATTAATAAGAATGAATAAAAATTCGGACTGGTCATAGCAATTTGTGAGTTCAATCTGAACTCACAAAAATTCAGTTGAAGAGAAGAGTGACCAAAAGATACAGGAGTTTACAGGGTTTCAATGAAAGATTTCTTCTGTGAATCAGATTTCAGGTAGTAGCCTAGGATAAAGGGAATGAGGGATTAGGAGGAGGGAATTATTCCTTCTTTCTTCTCCTCCCTGCCCTTCTCCTTTTTCTTCCTGACTCTGTGGTAGACCAAGTAATGGACTATCAAAGATGTTGACAGTCTAATCCCAGGGCCTATGAACATCTTACCCTGTATGTTAAAGAAACTTTGCACGTGCAATTAAGTTAAGGATCTTGAAATTCTGTGGAAATTATCCTGGACTGTCTAGACTCTCAAACATAAGAGTCTTTATAGCTCTGGACATTGTTGCTAAGTGGTTAGAGCACTGGCCTGCCCACTGAGGGTTCAATTCCTGTCAAGGTCACTTACCTGGGTTGCTGGTTCAGTCCCAGGCACTGGTTGGGGCGAGTAGGGAGAACCAATTGATGTGTTTCTCTCAGATCTGTTTTTTTTTCTCTCGCTCTCTCCTCCCTCTCTTCCACTCTCACTAAAAAATCAATGGAAAAAATATCCTCAGGCAAGAATTAACAAAAAAAAGAAAAGAGTCTTTAGAAGAGGGAGGCAGGGTCAGAGTTAGAGAAGCAGAGGAGGCCAGGAGCTGGCAAAGAATGAAGACAGTCTCTGGAAGGTGGAAAGACAAGGGAAATGCAATCCTACCGGCACCTTGAGTGTAGCCATGTAAGACCAATTCTGGACTTCTGACCTAAAAAGCTGTCAGCTAAATTTGTGGTCTTAAGCCAATACATTTGTAGTGGTTTAGTGCAGTAGAAACAGGAACTATAACCTCTGCCCCCTTTTGTCTCATCCTGTGTCCACACCCGTGCTTCCCTTACTTTTCTTCCCCTCTTCCCTTCCTCCCCACTTACTCTTGTCCCTGTGCTTCCACCAATGTTTCTCAAAATACGAAACTGTGAAAGAACAGTTACAGCTTCTGCTTTGCTGGGATGCATGTGAACGGCGAGAGGGGGACCCTAGAGCAGTAAGCAGTAAATACCTCAGGCAGTTGTTTTGAAGGGACTAAGCAGAGGTCAGAGAAAATGAGGTTTGTGTGTACTTGAAAAGGTAATTTGTGATGGTCTCATGAAGGAGGTGACACTTCCATGAGATGACAACACTGAAGAGGAGCAACATGCCAAGGAGTTGTGTGTGGATTGGGGTGAGTAGTGGGTGATGACTGTCTGTCTAGAAAGAAGGGCCTGTGGGAAGCAAGGGAGAGTAGGCAAAGGGATTCAGACTGATTTCTGAGAGTAAGACTTGTCAAACTAGAATTGTTCTTCTAACAGCAGTGAATAAAAAATCAATACCTCTCATACACGGGACTTCAAGATCTCCTGTAACATTTAGCGCAAGCTGCGAAAATTCTTGTTCTTCAAGAAATGGAGAAGGTTTGCCCTGGCCGGTTTGGCTCAGCGGTTAGAGCGTCGGCCCGCGGTCCAGAGAGACCCGGGTTCGGTTCCCGCTAAGGGCATGTACCTCGGTTGCAGTTTGTCCCCGGCTCTGGTCAGTCGTGCGGGTGGCAGCCATTCGATGTGTCCCTTCACGTCGATGTTTCTCTCTCTCTCTGTTCCTCTCTCCCCCTCCTACTCTACCTGAACAAAAAATGGAAAAATGTCCTCGGGTGAGGATAAAAACAAATAAACAAACAAACAAAAAAAGAAATGGAGAAGGTTTGATTAATTGGCTTGGCCCCAGATTCCAACCTACATTGGGTAATGATGTCCTGTAATGTCAGACTCTAAACGCAGTGGAAGGCTAGTTTGGTTGGTTCGGCATTGAACCCGATTATGAAGGAGACTGTAGCTTCTATGCATGTCCTGTTATCTCACACACACTGTGTAATCAGAGACTCAGTGGATGGTGGAGTTGATTATCTTTCTATCATTTTCTACCTTTAAATGTTAGTTCACGTTTGTGTCTGAAATCTTTGATAGAACAGTCTTAATAAGAGCTCTTGTTCCAATTGGGACACCGGGTAAGGTCACAGATGCCATTTCTTATTGTCCTCTCCCCTATTGCTCCTAACTCCAGCCCTCTCTAAGAGAAAGTGGAAGGATGCTTTCCTTTGTGATATCCAGTAGCTCTAATCAACAGGTACCTTTTGGCTTGAATTACAGAATTGCCTTTAAAAAATACTGTATTTGAGGCTTTGACTTACTGCGACAACAAGTAGTAAGGTATTGCATTTATAAATGATCAAAGGAAGAACTAATAACAATGAAAAATAAATCGGGTCACTGGCAGGGTAACTGTGTGGGAGAGTAATTGCTCCGCTTCTCTTGTCACTAGTCTTGACGTCGTCCCGTCTCAGTTTTGAAGGGTGTCTCACTGCGCCCTTCTGCTTCGACTCTTTCTGTTTGCTCCATCCACTTTCTCAGAGGTTCTTTGTGCCCTCCAAGTAATTAAATTCAGTCAGTTTCCACGCTCAATAGGTTTCTTTCTCTTCTAGGTGACATTGTAGACATCCCTTCCTTCTTAAAATATTTTTCACCAACATCTTCTCTGATACTTTCTTCTTCCTCTAGGTGTTCATCCCTGACTCTTCTCCCACACTTAAACACAAGGGTTCCACTAGGCTTTGCCCTTGCTCAGGTTTTTTCCAATACTTTGGAGAATCTACAACATGTCCTGTGGGTGTATCGTCTTTCCAAGGCTGAACTCTCGGTGAGCTGCACAACTGCCTGAAATGACATGTGCATCCAGGTGTCCTTCTGGTGCCTATGGGCTTCCAAAGCCTTCCGGTGGGTCTTTCTCCCCAAACACACTATTCCAAGGCTCCAGTTTTTAATCCCCACCTGTCCATCAGGCATGTCATGCGGCGTAGGTTCTAAGACTCTGAGTACCTTGGCCGGATAGTTCTGCCACTGGAAGCTTCTTCTACAACAGTTCTCTCGAGTTTGATTTCCGGTGAAATCACTGGAAATGATTCCAGGAGTTGTCTGATGTGAGTCAGACAGAGGCATAAATGTAGTATAATACTAGGGCTGCTCACAGTGAACACATCGTTCTAGTTGCAAAGGAGGGGCCCACCTTGCCCTGCCCATCCTTAACGGGATGTGTTTTCTTGTCCCTCTCTCTGCTCCAGCTTTCTATGCTGACTGTGGGTTATCTGAGCCGACATGAAAGAAGTCATCAAAGGCTCCCTTATTTCCCCTTTTCTATTATGAATGAAGAAAATGGGAGTTTGCAGGAAATGGGACAAAATAACTTGGCTTTTGTGGACACAGTATCATGGCAGTCGGGGGTGGGTCAGCTGTCTAGTGGGCCTCCAGCCACGCACTGCTTCCACTCTGTGTTCCCCAAGCAACCTGGTCTTTTTCCCTCCTGAGAGTCTGAGTGTGTTCTTTGTTTTCACCGAGGAATCACTGGCCATCCCATCACCCAAGCCCTGTAGTCTGGAACCACCTTTGTCTCTGATTAGAATGCTATTGAAATGTGATGCCCGTGTGGTACGAGGGTCTGTCTAACAGAACTGAAGGCACGGCTCTGGGAATGGAGAGGGAGAGACACATACAGAAGAGAAATTACATGATGCATTTAATGAGACTTGAGTGTTCACCATGAAGTAAAGAAGAAGAGTTGGATAGCAATAACTGTAAATATTGACCAAACCCTGACTTATATACAGAGCATCATTCCAAGTTCTACCCACGGAATCTCCACGAAGAAGCTGTAAATAGGTTAGTGTTGACCTGACCCCGCTCGTTAGAGCTCAGGGCCCCTCAAAGCCCTGAGTCAGTGTAGGCCCACAGACTGCAACGGTCCATGCTGCACGGAGCATAGAAACTGACAGTGAGGATTAGAAACTTTTATGGCAAGTTGGCTTATAAAGTGACTTGTAATAATAAAAGTAATAATGAAATATTGGCTTCTCTGTTTTATGCCTTTGCTTTATATTCCATGTAATTCATTTTGGGGAGTGCATCCAGAGGCTGTCTCGCCAGAGTCAGTCTGTTTGTTAGTCTATGTGGAAGTAGTTACTTCTAGTAATACCATCTCTTGGGTCTCATTTAAATAGTTTACGCCTTTAAGCCCTTCTTTAGAGTTACTGAATGTTCCCACATTTTTTTCAAGAGAAATTTTCATCTTGCGGACACTCACAGCTGGGCGGGTGAATGGGAAGAATGTGTTGAAAGCTAGCTCCCATTTGCCTGGGAGGGGAGATGCAAACTATTTGGAACTGGCAGACGGGAATGCCTCTGTAAAGAGCCTGTAGGGGTCCGAGCCCGCTGAGTCCCCGCCTGAGGATCCCAGTCCTATGCCTTGATCAAGTAGGTGTCCACCCCTCCATGACTTTGTCCTGGATCAGCTGGAAGGGGCTGGGATGACCCTGATGACCAAAGAGAAAGACTAGGAACTCACAGCCTGTCTGCTGAAGATGACATTCCTTTCTATCGAGCACTTAGTATTTACGGGGGGTAGTCCAAGTTCTCCACCTGTGTCAGCTTCTTGCATCTTTTTTTTTTTTTTTTTTTGAGCAGGAGGGAGAGGGGGGAAGAGAGAGACAAACATCGATGTGAGAGAGACACATCGACTGGTTGCCACCCACACGACCCCAACCAGGTTGGGGACAAACCGCAACCCAGGTACATGCCCTTAGCGGGAACCGAACCCGGGACTCTCTGGTCCACAGGCCGACGCTCCAACCGCTGAGCCAAACCGGCCAGGGCAGCTTCTTGCATCTTTACAGTGAACTTGTGAGGTTGCAGTATCATGGTCTCTTCATCACAGATGAAGAAACAGAGTCCAGAGTTTAGGTTGCTGATGGATTCACAGACGGTAAATGGCAAAACCACGATTCCCACCTGGGCCGTCTGGCCCCACATCCTGGACCACTTCACTTCCGCGGCATTCTTGTGGGCTTCATCTTCATTGTTATTACAGAGATATAATAGACATATAACGTTTATAACTGTGTTATACAGTGGTCAGCCAAAGAGGGTTCTGAGGACAGCCTGCGGTCCAGCCACTGTCAGGTGTCACAGAGAAGTTCCACTGCTCTTAGCTGGAAGACCCTCTCACCAATCCATTAGGACACCAGTTGCAATCAGTTAGGCCCATCCCCATGGAATCATCTGTCTTTTCAATGCTGATTCTTCTGGAAACAAAATGCCTGTCAGAGACAACACAGGTTCGTTTCCACCATAATAAAGTGAGTATCACAATAAGGCAAGGCATAATCTTTTTGCTGAAGGAGGGTCTTGCCTTCAGTTTGTAAAAATATGATGCCTGTGAATTGCAATAAAACGAAGTGTGACTGTATTTAAAAATCCGGACCGTTCTCATAAAATTTCACATGGGTGGCTTCTCTCTCTCCTTTCTGTAGCAAAACTCCGAAGTGACAGATCAGCCACACTTCATATAGACTTGCCCTTGGATAGAGTTCCATACCCTCCAACAGACTCTCCCCTGGCCTGAAACCTGGATAGTATTTTTCCTCAACTAGTATGAATGTCACTCTTTCCTCTCCCCTGGCTGGTTTACCTCTTTAAATGATTTACCTAGCCTCTGTAATGCACACTATTGTTCCTTAGAGGTTTACTTTGGGAAATATACTTTTGTATATTGAAAAAAAATTTTTTTCTTAATTGATTTTACAGAGAGAAGAAGGGAGAAAAGAGAGATAGAAACATCGATGAGAGAGAACATCGACTGGCCACCTCCTGCACACCCCCACTGGGGATCTGGCCCACAACCTGGTCATGTGTCCTGACCAGGAATTGAACTGGCAACCTCTTGGTGCATGTGTCGACGCTCAACCACTGAGCCACACTGGCCGGGCAATATACTGTTGTATATTAAGAGGAATACTAGTTCTCAAAACAAAATTTGATGCCAGAAGCTGATCCAGTAAAGGTTTAAAGAGCTAAGTTTCAAATTTCAGCTCTACCACTAACTAGTGGTGGCAGAGAAGGGGGCTGCTCAGCGGGGCTAATGGTGAGAGTTATTACTAAGAAGAGCTACGCCCAGCCAGGAATTGCATTTTTGGGCTCATTTGCATCTAGGTGGAACCACGTGATTTGTGCTGGGAAATAAAATGTAGGAGGCAAGGATGCATGTCATATCCTGACCCAGGAAGTTTCTGGGAATAGTGTTTGCTTTCTCTACACATATGCCCCTCCATGATGCTCTCGTAGGCCACATGTTGAAGCTTTCAGCTCCATGAGATGCTCCTGACCTGGATCCCTGAGTTATTGCTTGTACAAGAGCCACCCAACAGGGATGGCTGTTACTTGGTAGCTGGAATATTTGAACTGGACTTCATTGGTGGAAGAAATACATGTTTGGTATGTTAGGTAACAGAGATTTAGGATTGCCTGATAGAGCAATTAGCCTCTTGACTAAAACACCAGCTGTATGACCTTGGGTGGATTAATTTAACCTCTTTGTTTCCTCATCTGTAAAATGGAAAGGAGGATACAGGATGCCTCATAGAATTGTGAGAATTAAATGGGGGGTAATTTGTGTAAAACATTTAAAAGAGTGCCTGCCATTTAAAGGTATTTGAAAAGTGTTAGCTATTGTCATATTTATCCTGGTTATATTGTTTCATAAATGGAGTTAAATCTGGTCTTTATAAAAATGGGACTCAGTCTATTTCTTCCCTATATATGGTCATATGACAGAGCACAGTTAGACAAAACAATATCCCCTTCCAGAAATCCAAGTAGATTCTCCTACTAAAAAATAGAAAATTCTGTTGTCTGTATTTAAATCTGTCACACTCATCCAGATACTTGGGTAGGACTTTCTTAGAATGCCATCTTCCTTTTTTTTTCCTTTAGAGAGAGAAGAAGAGAGAGAGAGAGAGATAAAAACATTGATGAGAGAGACCATCAATTGACCACCTCCTACATGCCCCCCATTGGGGATTGGGCCCACAACCTGGGCATGTGCCCTGACAGGGAATTGAACCAGTGACCTCTTGGTGCATGGGTCAACACTCAACCACTGAGCCACACTAGCCAGGCAGAATGGTCATCTTCTTAAGTCCTTATTTTTATTGGACTGAGCCTAACTAGTCACCCAACTGATGGCAATAAGGAAAAATGTGGCAAATTTTACTGAAAATAGATACACTGAATTATTATTTTATTATTGGGCAGGTGCAGTAATTGTGTTAACTCTCTTGCCCATTTGGTCCTCCTTGTGACAGAGGCCTGCCTCTGTGGGACAGGGAACCTCAGTGTGGAGAACACACCTACTGTAAAGCTTGACTGTGGGTCTCACCCAGCATCTTCTTATCCACCACATCCCCTCTGCCACCAGCCTCAACTGCTTCCAGGACCCCACAGGTGTTGGTGGGGATGGAGCCGGAGAACAGAACTTTGGGAAACACTGTCCACTGACATGTCCTCCTGTGATATGAAAAGTCGCAGGAAGAGAACAGAATGGGGAGGTTTGGAGAAGTCATACCCAAGAAACCCTAATAGTTTTAGGAATCTGTCCTATGGGGCAAACGCTACCAGTTTCCCCTGTTAAAACTGAATCAGAACTTTGACGATCTGAGCTCTGTCTCTCTTATCTGACTCACCCTTTCTCTTCCCTCAAGCAAGTCCACTTGAATCTATGCCCCGCCCCCCTTTTTAAATCAAATGTACTTTTCATTGCCTTGACTTCATTTAACTAAAAAATCAACCCTGGCTTTGCTTAAATTCAAAGGAACTCATAAGTGTTTTTCCCCTTCAATCCTTCCTTCCTTCATTCATTCAAACACCACGAGGAGTTCTCTGGCCCTTCCTCAGTACTCGGGGCATGTCCCGGTGTCCCCTTCCATCCCTCACGCTGGTCTCCCTCCCTGCAAGACAGCTGTGGAAGCAGCCTGCCCGTCACCTGTGGGAAGGAAGCCCAGCAGGTACTGGGAGACTCGGGTATTCACCAGCAGTGGAGACTGGGGGCGCAGCAGGTTCAATTTGCCAGATGTTTGCTTCCCACACTCAGTTTTACCTACAGCACAATAAAATACATTTAATCTAGGCTGCCTCCTAACTCCAATCAGCATTAATTTAATAATACATATTCATCAGATTTGAACACCTTGAATGACTGGAAAATGAATCCAGAACCACCTGTGATTTTGCTGATTTGGCACCTAAATATGATATTTACCCGTGATGGCAATGGAAATAGTTTTCTGTCATTGCCCTTCCCAAATACGGAAATGAAATCATTGGCAAGTTGCTAAGGAGTCACATGTTGGCAGGGTTGGGAGAGACTTTGACTGCTTTTCTTTGCTTTTCTGTGTGCTCATTACGATATTCTCTGCTGAGCTTCCCTCTGGTCCGATGAATTTCTTTTCTAGTTGGGACACAGTATTGCCTCTTCTGGTTGGTCTACGCAGCTCAGCGTGACCTGCAGTGGAGATCATCTGTCTTCTTTGTGGAAAGAGAGGGGAAACTGAGGAAGTATCAGCACATTCTTGCCACATAGATGAGATAACCCACAAAACATTTCAGAGAACATCCGGAAATTGACTCCAAGATTGTTACAAGCGGGAAAAGCTTCCTAAAGACCCAACCTCTCATTTTGCAGGTGGGAAAACTGAGTCCCAGAAAGGAAAGGAGCTATTCCTACCTTGTCAGGCAGAGCAAGGACCGGAAGTCAGACTTCCTGACCCCCAGGTTTCTGGACATCCCCAAATGCAACTCCCGCACCGGGGAAAAAATGTGAAGGACTTACATCTCACACATAAATAGAATGGCTTTTTGTTGTTGTCGTTCAAAGTATTGTAGTAGCTGAAAAAATAAAAAACAAATTTGAGACTTTCATACAAAAGGAGATGGTACCATGGTGATAGTGTCAAGGGAGTTTTGCGTTCTTATCTCTGTCAAACTATAATTTTCAAAAACTTAAAAACATGATCCTGATACAAATGTAATATAAACAGGTGTCAAATGTATTCAACTCACCGACAAGGGAACAGATGAGATGGTAAAGCTGGCTGCAAGAGCATATGAGGCATTTACAGGAATTAAAAATTGTTAGCCTAGGTTTGCTAGGTTGGATACGAAACTAATTAATGTCCTGCAGGGCAATGAAACCTTAACACTGTAATGTTTGGGGCTATCTTGTCTCCTGGACATAAATCTACGCATTAACATGTCACTTCAGTGTCTGGGCTGTAATCAAATAGTAAATAGCAATGTCAAACCAGGTACAGTCTTCCAGAGAATGAAACAGTCCTTGAGTGCACCTGCTAAGCAACATCCCGTACTCCATTGATTCAAAATGACACCGCTCCCCGCTCCCCACATTACTTCCCAGGGTTGAGTAACGATCAAAGCAGATTTACAAGTTTAGGGTCATCATCACAATGAAATTTCATAATCACTCTTTGCACCTTTCTAAATATATTTCTCCGACCAGAAACTGGCCCACGCATCCCTTCCACTTCAAACCTGCTTGGGTTTTCCTTTTCCCTGCCCTTCTGCACCGAGTCCTCTCTCCTCCTTCCTCCAGCTTAGCGGTTCCTTTCATTTCCAATGTTAGTCTCACAGGGTCTTCAGGTTCTTATAGTTCCTTCTGTCATAGATCAATCCAGTGACCATTCAAGTCAGACATGGTCATTCTAGATGAGATCCTGTGGCAAAGGTAGACAGATGGGCCAGACCCAGCAAGCAAAAGGTGGATTTTCCTTGGGGAAGGAAGGAGAGTGGGATTCTCAGGCGTTAGAGATTGTATTTTGTTCCCACCAATGATCCAGTTCCTGCCCAGCAACAGGCCTCTCAGCGATTCACGGTCCCGAAAAAGATACAAGGATTTGGCTTTTGGAGTCAATGTACCAATTCAGGGAAGCATGGACCCCCTTCCATGTCTATCAAATGTACGGCTTCTTGAGCTATCCTTGAAGTTAAAACCACTGTGAAAATTCTTGGCTTTCAGTGAGAAATATTTGAATGCATTGTTTTTCTTTCACTGTTCTCTGTGTTTAGTTTCATGGCTGTGTGATTATTACTAAACATTTGGTCTGTTTATTCAGGCACATACTTCAATTGCAATACCAAGGTTTAATATTTTTTAAAAAAAATCGTGTTTGAAGCTGACATTTCATTGGGTCTTTCACAAGATCTGAGACATGGAATGCATTTGCCGGGTATAAATAATTAAAGATTTTTCTGCTTTCAGTTGGAGTCAGTAAGTGCAGAGTTTGTTTACTTTTAAAATAGATCACAGGCTCTGGCTGGGTAACTCAGGTGGTTAGAACATCATCCTGATACGCCAAGGTTGCAGGTTCATTCCCTGCTCAGGGCACATATAAGCATCAACCAATGAATGCATAAATAAGTGCAACAACAAATCTCTCTCACTCTCTCTCTTTCTCTCAAAATTAATAAATACAAATCCAAATAGATCAGAGAAGTGAAGAGTGTGGGGCCCCGAGGCTGGAAGACCTAAGCTGACATCTGAGAAGTCTTACAGGAGGCTGTGTGGCCTTGGGGGAGCTGTGCAATCCCTGAGTGGGTGTGAGCCTTGCTTTGTGCCTGGAGTCACACAGGGAGCTAGTGATGGGAATATGCATGTGCATGCATGTGTGCCTGCATGCCTGTGTGTGTGTGTGTGTGTGTGTGTGTGTGTGTGTGATGGGGAGAAGGATTGGCATGGGCACCTGCTATCCTGTTCCCCAGTTCCTGGCTTGTTTGAGGATTTACACATTCTACCTAGATCAGTAAAATCAAGGGTTATCTTAGACAATTTTTTTGCAACCTACCTCAAGGACCTAGTAATTCTCACCATTAACAGTGCTGCATTTGAGTTGTTGAGGTTCTGGGATGGGAGGCGGGTGTGTCCTCTTGGCACTTGTGTATTCACTGTACATTTTGACCACAGCACAGCTTGCTGGAAGGAACTCCCCCCCTGTGAATTCTGTTAGTCCCCACCCCTAGAACATCATTGCCCTGAGCAAGGAGGCATGTGGACTCTTTTCAGAAGCCCCTGAGGCTCCAGGACTGGGTGTTATCAGGAGCCTTCCCACACTCTGGGTGCCCAGCTCCCTCAGTGGATTAGTTTCCCTGGAGAGAAGTTATGGGCAGGAGATGTTGAGATGCTCACCGAGGCTCCCACAGTCTCTGTAGCCCACGGCTCCTGCCCCACACGGCTGTCCCCACTGATGGCCTCTGAGTACGGGTATTAGAATAAGGACACTGAGTGCATTCTATGTATTTCTTCCAAGGGCCCAGGGCCTCCCTCAGGGGTGTGCACCTTTCCTCCAGGTTGAGCTCAAAGACCTGAGGCTCATGTTGGGACGTTATAACAGCATCCACCCCTTCCCTGTGTTTCCTGCTATTCGATTCCTTCTTTCCCATTGGAGATTCGGAGCTCTGGCTCTTGACCCAATTTTGGTAAAAATGGCATGAGGTTGTCTGCCATCTCTTTGGCTGCATCTCTTGTCTGGGGTATGGGGAAACCACATCTCACACACGAGATGCACAGGCCTTGGGAATCTGTACCGATGGGCGCATCATGGCTTGGGAGGCCCATGAACTTTGAGACTTCTTATGAAAGGTGAATGCAAGCTACCATGTAGAGACAGGCTTCTCAGATTATCTGTGGGGAAGGGTCAGTTTTATTGTTGTTTTGAAAATTTCTAATCCATTGCAGACTAGCATACTTTTTAAATGCAATCAAAATGCATTAAAAAATTAAATAAAAAAAGCACATACACTACAAGCTCCCTTTTTATATTTTTATATTTAACAAGCATAAAATTGTTCTTTTTTCATCACCATGTATGCCCTCTTCTACCTCCATCCCCCCCAGTTACCACACTGTTGTCCATGTCCATGAGTTCTCTTTCTTTATTTCTCTTTTGTTCAATCACTCCACCCTCCAACATGCCCCCCCCCCCCACCCCACCAGAGCTGTCTGCCTGCTCTCTGTCTATGAGTCTGTCTCTATTTTGCTTGGTAGTTCAGTTTATTTATTAAATTCCACATATGAATGAAATCATATAGTACTAGCCTTTCTCTGACTAGCTTATTTCACCTAGCATAATATATTCCAGGTCCATCCGTGCTGTCACAAAGAATAAAACTATCTTCCTTTTTATGACTGAGTAGTCTTCCATCGTGTAAATGTATTACATCTTTTTCGTCCACTCATCTACTGATGGACACTTGGGCTGCTTCCAAATCTTGGCTACTGTAAATAATGCTGCAATGAATATAGGGGTACATATGTTCTTTTGAATTAGTGTTTTGGATTTCTTTGAATAAATTCTCAGAAATGGAATCTCTGTGACATAAGGAAGTTCCATTTTTTAAGAAATTTTTTTGAGATAACTCCATAATGCTTTCCACAGTGGCTGCACCAATCTGCATTCCCAACAGGGCACGAGGACTCCCTTTTCTCCACACCCCCGCCAACACTTGTTGTTTGCTGATTTATTGATGATAGACATTCTGATAGGCGTGAGGTGATAGCTCACTGTGCTTGTAATTTGCATTTCTCTGATGACTAGTGAGTTGAGCACACAAGAATAAACTCAAAATGGATTAAATACTTAAATGTTGGACTCAAAATCATAGAAATCCTTTAGATGCTTCAGCACGCTGGTCTCTCGGGTGGTCCTCTGTATTGAGCAGGGGATCATTTGTTGAGTTCTAGTTGATCCACATGTTACAGTTGTAGGGAAAGAGACCCAGGGGATCCCTCACGCTGCCTTTCCTCTGATTTCACTCCTACCAGACTCCTGGGCTGGCTAGTGCTTCTTGTCTCAGTCTCTGTTGGAAACCCTCAGGCATCTCTACTCCTTTGGTTAAAGCCATTGGACTCGGGACTGTACACAGATCTTAAGTTCCAGCATTAGCCATCTCTGAATCTCAAAGCTATGAAACCCTGGAGCATTCGAGCCCTGAGGGCTGAGTGGCGCTGAGCGGACTGCCGAGATTGTTCTCAAGTCTCCATAAAGCTTCTCAATGCTTTTCCCTCCATTTCGGTCTATTCTTGTAGAGCAGCGGCAAGTGCCTTCCGGGTCAGCCCTGCCGGTGGCCCACAGCTTGAGTAGCTCTGCCTGAGAGGCTCCCAGCCCAGGCCTTTTGAATCTGGGAACAGAACAGGTCCCCACCCCCTTTTTAAACTATGGTCAAAGGAGATGGCAGCTTGGACCATATTCGCAGAGCTGTGAGTGCCTCCACCCTGCCCACCTACTCCCAAGTAGTTAGGACCACAGTCAGAGAGTCAGTTCTGTGCAACCAGAATTTAGATAGTCTTGTTCCTAAAATCTAACCAGAGCTTGAGGACTTGGGTTCCCTTGAAATCTTCTAGAATAATGAGAATAAAAGTCCTTCACCATCCAAGACAGCCTTGATTTTAAGGTTGTGGTTTTTTTTTTGGTGAATCTGAGATTTTTGTAGCCAATTGGAGTTACTTTAAATGACCTTACTTATGGCAAACAGCTTAGATATGTGTCTCAGGTATCCCTATAGTGGCCACTTACAGGAGGGAAGTGGGAATTTAGGTCTGGCAGATGATCTAATTCATCCTGTGTCTTCCCAACATGTCAACTTGGGAAACATCAGAAAGTGAAAATATTGTTTAAAATGTAAAGAGATCTGTGTAGGAGCCAGGTATTTGAAAATGAAAAGAACAAAGCCAATGACTTCAGCCAAGTGCTGAAGATAACAACCTAAATTCTACATGAAAGGGGAGGATGAAGGGAGAAAGGGAGAAAAAAGGAGAAGCGAGATTCTGAAGTTTTGCGATAGTGGATGCCCTTTGAAGAGGAGGGATTTGAGGAATCATCACTAATCTGTATGTTCCGAAGCATCAGCATTTTTAACTACACCCAAATCACTTAAATTCCTTTGTTACTCTAAGGAACACTTTCATGATGGTTAAAATATGCACCAAGCATTAACTGCATTAAGTGTATTTGTTCACTGCCTGAAATGACTACATCCGTCAAGGAGATTGCAACTGGCTTGGTATATAATTGGGAGAGAGATTTACTTCTGGGTCTGGAACTGTGTATACCAATTAATTGGAAAGATAGTGCCATTATCTGAAAAACTCACACAAAAGAAACTATCACAGAGGTGGAGTTATGCAAGGAGGTTTGGGGGATCATCAGAGAGAATATTCTAGAGTGACACATTATATGTGTTGGTTTTCTCTAACCGGCCTTACCACTTAGCAAGACTCATTAATCTGGAGCATATGCCACCTACCTTGTTAGTGCCTTCACCAAACTGACAACCAATTTCTCATTTAAAGAAATGATAAGAACGGGTGGTATAAAATGCTATAATAGAATGAAAGGGATTGAGTCTTTCAGTTGCCAATTTTTACTGGGCACCAGAGTTGCCTGGGTTGCTTGTCTGTAATGTAGAGTCCAGGGTCCCAAGTCCAGCTATTCTGAGTCATCAGAGCTGGGGCAGCATAAACTGTCATCACAAGTGTGCTGGGTGAGTGTAACACAGGTTGCTTAGAGCACACTTTTGAAATTGATACATGCTCCTCACTGTAAGAATGATGGAATGGAGACACCTTAGCTGTATGACCTCGAAGAGGTCACCTAAACTCTATGAAGCAGAACCCAAATGCACTGGAATTCAGGATCCCAGTCCTTCATCCAGGATGCCTTGGACCTACCTGGGTCTCTGGCTGAATCATCTCCCTGTACAATACCTTAGAAGCAAACACCTGTTTTTTGGTGCATGGGTTGATGCTCAACCACTGAGCCACACAGCCAGGCAAAACACCTCTGTCTTAATTTACAACTAGAAGGATTAGCCAAAACCAGGGATGACTCAGAGAAGTAAACTTCACAGTAGGTCATTAATGTTGCTTCTAAAATTCTACCTTCGTTTTTATCATATCTGGTGACTGACGGTCTTGGATCTCCATTACCTCAGACATGGTTTGAGGACATACAGAGCATACAGCCTCTCTTTTTGCTCCAGTTGGGAAATGAAAAAAATCACGAGAGGTAGAAAAACTAAAGTCCATGCCCAGTCTAGTTGTCAACATGGGGAGGAAGCCTCAGAGCCAAAGCAATTCTCTTTTGCATCATTTCTACACTGTTCTCTGACACCAGAATTCAGTTCTGACACTAACTATCCAGAGTTAGCACAGACACAGATGAAAGGTTCAATCCTAAAAGACTGACCCTACTTTAAATGCCAGTCCGGAGGTCTGAACGTCCCTAAGCCACTTACAGTTCTGCTTAGCCAGCTACAAATTTGGCAGTTCCCACAACCCCCCTTCATGTTTAATCATTTGTTAGAACAACTCACGGAACTTAGGAGGGAGCTGTACTTTCAATCACAGCTCTTTGTAAAGGATACAACCCAGGAACCGTCAAATAGAAGAGATATTATACAGGGCGAGGTATGGGGTTGAAGCTTCCACGCCCTTTCCAGCTTTGCCACCCTCCGGTGTGTTCACCAGCCTGGAAACTCTGAGCCTCAGTGTTTCTGAGTTTTTACTGAGGCTTTATTAAGTAGACCTGAGTGATAAAATAATTGGTCACGTGACTGTACTCAATCTCCGCAGACATTGGGGGACTGAAAGTTCCCACCCTCTGACCACCTTTGGCCTTTCTGATGACCAGTCCCTAATCGCAGGCTACCTAGGGGCCCCGCTGTGCGTCATCTCATTAGCAGACACTCAAGTATGGTCTGAAAGGGCTCCTTAGAAATAACGGAAGACCTGTCTGTCACTCGAGGATCCCAAAGGTTTCAGGTGTACTGTGCCAGACACTCCGGACAGAGACCAAAAGCTTTTTTCTTTCTTTGTTAGAGCATATCATTCAATTTTGTTTGGAATAAATACCGTTGTCAGAGAAGGTCATTCGTCTTATTGACTAATCTGCAGCATCGTGCGGGGAGACATTTACGACCTGGGCCTGGACTGTGATATGTAGGAGCATTGACAATGATTATGTGTACCATTTGCATTTTTTACATTAAAAATGATGAGAAACAAGATGACTTTATAGATTATTTTTTAACTGCCTAAATGCTATTATGACATATATAAGAGAGAGGAGATTTATAGCATGGTACATTACCTTGTTAGGGAAATCAGGCTACAGTAATAAATAACATCCACTGGCACTTTACAGTTTATAATGTACTTTCATGGGCATCGCAATAAACTGCTAACGTTTATTGAACTCATCGCTGGGTCAGACTCAGTGCTCAGTGCTTCTATGCAGAGAACTTTGGTTTCTGTGCACCGTGACTCTATTAGGAAGGTACAGCTACTGTCCCCATTTTGTTAACGAAGAAATTGAGTATACACAAGGTTAAAAACTTGTGGAAGGTCATCAAATAGTATGGGAACTTAAAACCCGGTTCATCTGAGCCCAGAGCCCTGCACTGCACTTACAATCCCTGTGTTATAACCTGAACGTAGAGGAGAAACTCCTGAACTAACAACCAGAATGGCCTGGGTTCTAGTCTTTGTCACACAGACTTGCTCAATGTGAGCTTGGCCTGTTCAGTTTGTTAACCTCTGATTTCTCAGAGTGGGGGACAGGGGCAAGTTAGGGTAAATGCTCTCTGACACTGTGAGTTTTTTGTGACCCGATGCCTGAGTGTGGCTGGTGCTCACCTTCGACCCCTGGCATTGCAGTAGGTGATATTTTGTGCATGTGTGAACTTGGAGGGTGAGGGGCAGCTTCCTTGAGAAAGCCCAGGCCAGTTTCCCTATCGCCTTTAATGCTGTGATTCCTGGTCCCAACACATGCAATCCCAACATACTGACTTTCTCTGTTTCTCTCTGAACATAGATGGAGACCGTCACACGGAACCCTATGGACAATGTACATGCAGATTTCAAAATAAACAGCGTCCTGGGAAAGTGCCTCTCAATCCATAGACTTAACATTGCTCTGCCTTTCTGAAGAATGAATGTAAGTCTGTCTCCCTCCTTGTCTTGTACACGAACTTGTTCACGTGGGCTGGGTTTTGCATTCTGGCTCTCTTATTTATAAGTTGGGCTGATCTTAGTCAAGTGACTTAATGACTCTGAACCTTAGTTTCTTCATGTCAAATGCTGATAACACCCACCTTATGAGATTACCAGGAGCATAAAAGCAGTTTGTGAACTGCTTTTCAGCATTATTATTAATATTAATTTTTTTATCCTCACCCGAGGGCATTTTTGCATTTATCTTCAGATAGAGCAGGAGGGAGAGAGGGAGGAAGAGAGAGAGAGAAACACTGATGTGAGAGAGACACATCGACTGGTTGTCATCCACACGACCCCAATCGGGGCCAAGGTACATGCCCTTAGCAGGAACCGAACCTGGGACTCTCTGGTCTGTGGGCCGACGCTCTAACCGCTGAACCAAACCGGCCAGGGCTGCTTTAAGCATTATTGACTTAAATCTGGTTGAGGCCTTTTTTGGCTGCCCTTTTCCTTTCCCCCTTTTTCTCCCTAACTCAGGGACAGCCAGCCTGTCAGTAGGTCTCCTGCTGGACAGGAGGATGCCCTGCCGTTGCTGCTGCCTGTTTTCAGATCTTCCGCCACACGGCTCAGCAGGCTCCCATTAGCAGACAGAAAGGAATATTCCTGGCTCTAGGCCGAGAATGCCTTCTCTCAGGTCTTATATTGGCTCTGTCTCCATGGTGGATCTTCTCCCAGAGCCTTGCAATGGCCTCAGGAATAACACAAAGCTCTCAGGGTCCCTGATCAAAGGTGGCTCTGAATCTTCCGTCCTTACGGTCAGTGTGACTGGGCAGAACCTCAGGTACGAGACACAAGTCTGTGTGGACCTGAAGGACCTTGGGCTCCATGTGGTTATGTTTATCATGGCGGGTTGGAGGAAGCTAGCAGTAGACAGCCTGCTGATGTGTCATGGAGAGGCAGGGAGTCTGTGAGCACCCGGACGCTGAAGGTAGACTTCCTGGGTTCAAGACCTGGCTCTGCTGCTGGCTGGCTTGACACAACCTTGTGCTACTCACTTAACTTTCCTATGCCTCAGTTCTCTCATCTGTACAATGGAGATGATAGTAGTATCTCATTGCATCACGGTGCAAATGCCTGGCGCCTATTAAATAAACAACATGCGTTTTTACTGTGATTCTTAATCTTTGCATTAATATACGAATTAAGCATATTTTCTCGATACTTTATTAATATAATGAAGGTAATATTATCAAGAATCGAGATGTTGTGGCACCATCAGAGTTTGTCCAAGTTTTATTAAAATCAGATGTTCTCACATGGTGGTGGCCAAAGTAAATGGTTATGGATAATGCGAGGGCAGGCTTTATTTTCCTCAGTAATTTTGCATTTATTTTAATTTACTTGAAAAAATATAAATAATATATCAAGACCAGGAGTTTGTGAATTTACTTTGGATGTGGCCAAAGCCTGGTGATGGGAGAGTTAAGGTCACAAAATAGTTTGTTTTCAAGGCCCTCAGAACTTGAGTTTTCTCCTTTGTAAAAAAAGATAATGTTGGGACTTACAGAAGAAGTCATAAATGAAATGAAACAATCTTCCTGAACCACTTAGCACAGTGTCTGGCATACAATAAACACATGATAAATGTTTTATTTTGGACACAGGAGATTTAGAACTCCAATGCTTCACTCCAGAACCACTCTTCTGAAGTCATCTTGTCTTACTTACATAGGTGTTTTTAGTATTTGCTTTAAAAACTTTTTTTCTTTATTGATTTTAGAGAGAGAGGAAAGGAGAGGGAGAGAGAGAGAAACATCAATGAGAGAGAACATCAATTGGCTGCCTCCTGTATGCCCCCTACTGCGGATCGGGCCCACAGCCTGGGCATGTGTCCTGACCAGGAATTGAACTGGCGGACCTCTTGGTGCATGGGTCGACACTCAACCACTGGGCCACACTGTCCGGGCAGTATTTGCTTTTTTAAAAGAGCAATACATGGTATCCAGTGAAAACGGACCTGTGCTGTTTTTCCCACCACTCACGTATCATCAAGATTTGTATCAGAGCCCTGGCCAGTTTGGCTTAGCGGTTAGAGTGTCGGCCTGCGGTCCAGAGAGACCCGGGTTCGGTTCCCGCTAAGGGCACGTACCTCGGTTGCAGTTTGTCCCCAGCCCTGGTTGGTTGTGCGGGTGGCAGCCACTCGATGTGTCCCTTCACGTCGATGTTTCTCTCTCTCTCTCTTCCTTCCTCTCTCTCCCTCCCACTCTATCTGTACAAAAAAATGGAAAAATATCCTCGGGTGAGGATAAAAAAAAAAAAAAAAAAGATTTGTATCAGAGCAGATGTCTATCACATTGTCCTGCCATCTGAACTTATTCTATCACTCATCAGTCCCACCTATTCTAGAGTGACACATTTAATAGACACTGAAAATATTCCATTATTTTTTGTCTGCAGGGTCAGCTGTTACGTAAGCTGGTCCCACACTGGCTCATGCTGTTGCAGTGGTGAGGCCAGACAGGGAGACATGCAAAGTGCTGGTTTTGTGAGGTTGCTGATGAGGGTGGCTCTGGTACCAGCGGGTCTGAGGCAGTTGCGCAATACTGTGCAGGCCAAGAGCTGCTGGGCCGGGCCCTCCACCTTCCATCTGCTTGCTTGGTGTCCAGTAGTTTGAGGTCATCCCCCTCCTCTGGGTTGTTAGGAGGATGGAGTACTTGGTAAATTGGTATGCTCAAAGAACATAAGTTGTTAACATCTTGACCCAAACAGCCAGAGGTCCTTTAAAAAAAATGAAAATCAAGAATGTTCCCTTTGAGACTTTTGACCCAAGAATAAAGCATGGAGAGAAAGAAAATCCAACTCTGGAGAAAAATACAGTTGTCCAGGACTGTGTTGGCTCGAAGATCCCTCCTAATCTGTGGATGCCCACGTCCCTTATATAAATTAAACATTACTGGCATATAACCTGTGCAAATACTCCTGTATGCTTTAACTCATCTCTGGATTGCTTGTAATACCTAATCTAATGTAAATGCTATGCAAATAGTTGCTACATGATTTCAGGAATAACTATAAGAAAAAAAAAGCCTGTACACTTTTAGTACAGATGCAACCACCTACCCCTTCCCTCTGCTTGCACACTCCAGCAAGTACTCGCCACCTCCTGGCGTGCGAGGGCGTCTGAGACCTCATTTGCAATTTCTTCCGTTCCTGCTGTATTCTTACTTTGAATATATTGCTAACTTCTCTTTAGTCTGCTCCCCATAAGTATCTTAAACACCTTTCATTTCTCCTCATTGAAGTCCTCAGTATCACACCCCACACCAAGGTGTCTACTCCACTGTGACACACTAGCCTAGTTGCTCTTTCCCTGGGCCTCCCAGCTGTTCTCCAGATTCTGTCCACCGTGTTCTGCCAGTCTGATCACAATTCTCCTCTGCTTAAACTTCTTGAGTGAATGTTCATGGTCCTTGGGCATGGTCTCTCACATGACTCTTCACGCTTCAGCTCCTGCTTACCATTCCAGCCCCATAGCCCACTGTTCCTCTCCCTACCCCCCACCCCCACCCCCTCACCACATGGCCTTCACTCTAACCATTCTCAACGTGTTCATTTCCTTCCAGTGGTCATGTCCTCTTGATCTTCTGGTCCTTTGCGCATTCTGTTTCCTCCTACCCTGACCATTCCCACTCAAACTACCTGGTTCCCATTACCCTTCAGGTCTTAGCTTAGATATTCCTTGCTTTGAAATGACTTTTATAGGTTTTTCTTTTCAAAGTTTCCCTGTATATACTTTTCAATGTTTCTTTTAAATTTTATTAAAATTTTTTAAACTTTACTTTTATTGTTGACATTATTACAGATATGCCCATTTATCCCCCCTTTACCTCCACCCAGCCTCTATTCCCCCTTCTGTTTAAAATTGGAGAGGTACATGCAAAAAAGTGAAATAGACCACTAATTTACACCAAGAATAATCTCAAAATGGATAAAAGACTTCAATGTAAGTTGCAAAACCATCAAAATCCTAGAAGAAAACATAGGCAGTAAAATCTCAGACATCTCTTGTAGCAATATTTTTGCTGATACATCTCCTAGGGCAAGGAAAACATAGAAAAAAAATAAACAAATGGGACTACCTCAATATTTTTCTCTTCTTTTAAATGTGCATGTTTTCAAAATTGTTCTGCATATCTTGCTTATGACGTTTCAAATGTCTAATGTATCACTGTTGTCTTTTCTGTGTCCAACATTTGTCCAATAACAACAGCAACCACTCCTAACATTCATGGACTGCTTCTTTCATGAGGTACTTTTCAAAGGGAATAAAATATCTTTAAAAAATTGTTTTTTTCTTTATTGATTTTAGAGAGAGAGGAAGGGAAAGGGAGGGAGAGATGAAAACATCGATGAGAGAGAACATTGATTGGCTGCCTCCTGCATGCCCCCCGTGGATTTGGCCCACAATCTGGGTAAGTGCCCCGACTGGGGATCGAACTGCCAACTTCTTGGTGCATAGGTTGGTGCTCAACCACTGAGCTACACCGGCCGGGCTCAAAAAGGATAAAATGTCTTAATGGAACAACCTTATGCGGCAGATGCTATTAATATCATTGTGCAGATGAAACTGGCACAGGGAGATCAGTTAACTGCCAGCATCTCACAGCTGGAAGAGATAACATCAGTCTTCCAGCCCAGGCAGCTGCATCTCAGGCTCCCCATTTTACCCTGTGAAACCTGGCGCCTCATCTACCCTTTATCGCATTTTTAGCAATTAGCATAGCTCCTAGCACACAGTAGGTACTCAATTAGTAGATGTTGAGGGAAGAATAAATGAATGGCGTAACTTGGCAGTGTGTCAGTCATGAGTTCATGCACAAGTGAAGAAATGACTGCATCCTATGCCCGGTTCCTTCTCTGGGTTCCCGGCTGCTAGGTAAAGCATTCTGAAGCACCAGGTAATAGAGTTTACCTCGCTTTGTCTCCAAAGCATTTATTACCCTTTAGGAGGAATCTAGGCAGCTCTAATTGCCTTCTGGCAGTATTTTTTTTTTTAAATCAAAGTTTGTTCTTGTTTGTAAATCAATGAAACTAGTTTTGATTGAATGACACTGAAGTAGATCTAGTGGAAGATTATAGAGTAGTACATAGAATCAATCAGATTGGGAGGTTTGAAAAACAAGCCAGAACCAAAATACACCAAAAAAACAGGTGTGCGTATGACCTTCTGAGTGAACAGTCTTCAGTGATTACTTACAACGCTGTTGCTGACCTCTTCACTGCTATGTGTCCGCCACTGGATACTCATGTGTCCTCACAAGATTTCTGAGCCTCTGGATGCCAGCTGCCATCACCTTGAAAATATATTTGCCTGGTGGGGTATTTGAGTTCCTTTTCTCATAGTCAAGGTTTTTGTCAGGGACATCTAACTGGTGGTTTTAATTCTTGGGTCTTTATCATGGACTGGCCCATCCCCTCCTATGTCCCAATTCCCATCTTCCACTATTTTGGGATTCTCCAAATTTAGAAAAAATAATTTAGATGCCTGATAATGACTTTTATTCCTACCAAAACTGCATTCTATAAAGTTACCAGGAGAAAGTGATGAGTTGAAAGAAATCTTAGCACTGCTACTAATTCTTACTCGTTCATTCTCTTTTTAAATTGACATATAATTGACATACAATGTCCTATTAGGTTTAGGTCTACATCATAGTGAGCTGATATTTATATACATTATAGAATGATTCCCTTGATAAGTCTAGTTACCATTCATCATCATACAGAGTTATTACAATGATATTGACTGGATTCCCCACGCTGTAGGTTACATCCACTGTGACATTTATTTTGTAACTGGAAGCTTGTAACATTTAACCCTCTTCATTATTTGGCCTTCCCTCAACCCCTTCCCCCTCTGGGAAGCACCACTTTGTTTTCTGTATCTATGAATCTGTTTCTGTCCCTCTTTTTGGTTTGTTTTGTTTTTTAGATTTCACATATATGAGAAATCATGCAGTATTTGTCTTTCTATATCTGACTTATTTCACTTAGCAAAATATCCTCTATATCCATCCATTAAAAAATGGGCAGTAGACCTGAATAGCCATTTTTCCAAAGAAGACATACATATAACCAAGAAAAGATGTTCAACATCACTAGTCACCAGGCCAATGCAAATCAAAACCACAATGAGATACAATCACAGGCCTGTCAGAGTGGCTATCAACAAAAAGACAAAAACTGACGAGTGCTGGAGAAGATGTGGAGGAAAGGGAACCCTCGTGCACTGGTGGTGGGATTGTAAACTGGTGCAGTCACTGTGGAAAGCAGTATGGAGGTGCCTTAAATTAAAAATAGAACTACCCTATGATACAGCAGTTTAAGTTATGAATATTTGTCTAATGAAAACAAAGACACTAATTTGAAAAGATATATGCACATGTATGTTCATTACAGCATTACTTATAATAGTCAAGATATGGAAGCAACCTATGTGTTATAAATAAATGAATGGATGAAGAAGATATTATTTATATATGCAATGGAATATTACTCACCTTTAAAGATAATAAAATCTTATTCTCTTCTGAAGTTAAGATATATATATATATACACACACACACACACATATATATATATGTACATACACATATATATACACACACATATAGATATATTTTTTCTTTTTATGAGATAGGCTAAGGATTGATAATTCAGAGTGACATCATCTTCTGCTATATTAAGTGACATATTATATTCATTCACTTGCCACATGTGTATTCAGCATGTGCCTGACACTACCCTAAGTGCATGATGAAAAGGGAAGGTAGTGTCCCCCCTAGACAGATTGGGAGGCAAGTTATTAGCTTTAGTTTAACAAAGACTTCACAAGCTCATTTTTAGCTTGTTTTTTGCCTTTGGCGCGCTAGCTTGCTGTCTCCTCAGCAGGCTGGAAGCCACCCGAGCAGCTGGTCCTGAGCTGCATGTGCCAGGCTGTGCCAGGCGGTGCCCAGTGTGTTCGCACATGGTGCTGCTCGCGTCCCAGCAGCAGGCCATCGATGCCGCGTTTTCCAGTGCACTCCAGCAGAGTGTAGGAGGGGGGAGGAGGCCATGGGAGGGGATCTAGAAGTGCTTTTCTTTCATTTATGATCTTTGGCAAACAGGCTCACTGCTTGGCAGGGTCCAGGGGCAGGATGAAGGAACTGGCAGAATCCTCGAAGCCCATGGCCACTGAGAGCCCAGAACAGTACTACTAGGTATATTCACTGGCAGCCGATCTTCTGGATGTCCTCACATGTCTTATAAATTATATCTTTCCCAGCTGAAGACCAACTAAACATTCAAATCCCCAAACACTGATCAGTCACTATCCAGGCCTGTCTTCTCAGCATCACTTCTGATGCTTCCTTCACTGATGAACTAAACTGCTATTTCTTCCTATCTAACATCATTGACTGTTTTTAGTCCAGAAACCAGTCATGACTATTACCATGTGAGTTTAGCTACTCTGAACTTCAGTATCCACATTTATAAAACTGGGAGAAAAATTAAATTTCTCTTTAGCTGTTGAGAAGAATGGAAATTAAGTATGCATGAAAACATTTATAAAGTACATATTGCTTTTGAAATATTCATGTTGTAGCCACTATTATTATTAATCAGATAATGGAGGTGATATTTAGAAATCTCAGGCATTACTAAAGAAAAAAGTTTAGGTGAAAAGAACATAGGACTTTAAACTGTGCATGGATTGACACTAATTTTCTTACATGGGAATTATGATATCTAGGCTGTAAGATGTATATATGAGGTTTATGATGTCCAAGGTAAGACTGACTCTAATTCTCTACTCCCATTTTAACTCTGTGTGGCTCTAAATAAGTCACTTGACCTCTCTGAGCCTCCATTCCTTCATTTTAACAAGGAGAAAAATAATACCTACTTTTCATCATTGTTGAAAGTCCTCAATGAGATGGTGTATAGACCACATCTGGCTCAAAGTAGACTTCTGACAAATGGGACTTATGTTTTTCCTTCAGTATTATTTACAAGGAGATAGGGATTTCCAGAGTTTTCTGATCATTCCTAGAGAAGGAGCGGGTGCATAATCTAATCTTTCTTCTTCCCCAAGTTTATGGGAATAATCTGCAGAAAGAAGTTGATTTACAGAAAAAAAATTATAGCTCTTAGAATTATTAATGAATTCTATTTAGGTAAACTCTATGAAGAGAGAACAATGAGTTGGATGTACAAATATCAGTTGATGGTCTGTTTGCAGAGTTGGGAAGTTAGACCAAGTTGGATAAGAAACATGGGAGCTGTTTGCATAAGTCAGCTCGGACTGCTGTAACAGAATACCACGGCTTACACAATAAAAATTCATGGCCTGGTAGTCCCGGATGGAAGTGCCATCAGGGCTGGTTTCTTCAAGAGCCTCTCTCTTTGGTTTGCAGATGGCCATCTTCTTGCTATGTCCTAGCGTGGCTCTGTGACTGTGCCTCCCTGGTGTCTCTTCATTTTATGAATACCAGGCATATTGCTCTTATTATAAGGACACCCACCTTTGTGACATTTAACCTTAGTTACATCCCAAAGGCCTTATATTCATACACAGTCACATTGAATGTTAAAGCTTAAAATTACAAATGCAGGAGGTCATGATTCAGTTCATAACACCACTGAAGTGTCTGAAGTAGGGAAATGATTTCATTAGTTGTTCATTTTAAAAAGATCATTTTACTGCAGTGTGAAATGAAAGAAGGCACCAGTGGGAGTGGGAGTGGGAGCGCAGTAAGGAAACAGCCGTGGGAAGCCATATGTGGGGTTGTGGTAACAAGGACCAGGATGGGGTCAGAGATGGAGAAGGGTGATGTGATTTGAAACTGATTTAGAAGCTAAAATTGACCTGACATGATGAAGGAGAAAGAGTAGCGGGAAGTGGGGCGATGATGACAGATTCTAGGTTTCAGCTTTTGGCAACTAGCTGGATAGTGATGCCATTCCTGAGCCTGGGGGTGGGCAGGGGGACTGATGGGGCCGGGGCCGGGGCCAGGTGTGTGAAGCCAGGTCTGTTCCTTGGTTCAAGTAGTTTCTGCTGACAAGAATGCTTTTTGTCTCTCTATCTGTCATTTCTTGTTCATCTCTTAAACTTCTACTTATCCCTCAAGGCCCACATTGAATATTGCTTCTTTTTCCCTGACCCTTCTTTGATTTTCATCTCTATCCCTTCCCCTTCCCACCGCCTACACTTATGGCTGTATGTATTTATTCCTTGCCTTATCCCAGATGGATTGAAGGCACCATCCTCATAACATCAGAGTGCAGGTTGTCTGTTCCCAGATCTCACTCTTCCCCAGGTGGGAAAGTTTTCCAGTCCAGGAAGAGTGTTTGGTGAATCTTTTTACTTCTAGAGTTTATCAGTTTTTGTTCAAAGGAGTGAATCAAATGAGTTGTTTGGATTGTTTTCTCTTCAAAGGGAGAAAAGTCATAACCAGGATGAAAAGGGGAAGCATACTAGGAAAATTAGCCTCTGGTCACAACCTCCTTTGTTGACTTTACGTCTGTTCTTGGTCACTCCCAGTCTGACCTTGCCCATCTCCCTTCTGTTAGAGCTAGGTGGGCTTACTGCCTGGAAGGCTTTACCAGGTTGTGTGTAGATCCTTTGTTACTACCCCAATCTATCTGTCTCTGCTTTATCCATCCATCCATCCATCCATCCATCCATCCATCCATCCATCCATCCACCCATCCACCCACCCATCCATCCATCTATGCATCCATGCATCCAGCCAGCCAGCCAGCCAGTCATTTATCCATTCATTCATTTATTCAGTAATTAATTTACTCAACAATTCAGTTCTTCATTTAGTATTCATTAAGTAATAGGCATACTTCTAGGTGCTGAAAATAGAGCAGAGAAAACATATTAAAAATATCTACCCTCATGAGAAAAACCAGACCCAAAATCTGAGTGAAATTTTGTCAGTGATGCCCAGAGCCATGGTAGGTGAGGTCGATGACTTCCTTATTCTCCTGAGTAGGATTTTAGAGGAAATTGGAAGGGGTATGAAGAGAAGAGATGGTTTTTCTGACTTTGGATAAAAAAGAAAATGCAGATTTCTGTGATGCAGAAATGGCAAAAGTTGAGTGTCTGTCCTTGGAAGTCATTGCTGTCTTTCTATCTTCCCATTATGGAAAAGGTGTATGGCTTTCCCTCTCCTTTAGTATTTGAGATTCTAATCTGTGAAACAAACAAACAAACAAAAAACCAGGTCAGTCCACATTATCTCTAAAGTATTCATTTTTTATAATTCCTCACGTCACATCTGTAGACAAATTGTGAAGTAAAAACAGAGAATGGGCTTACTGTGTATGTAAACCAGTGCGTTAGAAGATGGCCTAGAAATCCTAAATATTCATCCTTTATATTAAATTTAAATATTCACTTCCCAGTAGCTAAATGACTAGCTAGAGTAAATGACAGATGAAAATTGATCAACTGTCTAATGATAAAACAATTAAGCTTAAACACCCACCCTGCTGCAGTAATGCAATAAAAAGTGAGAATGTATTTGAAATTCATTGAAGCATAAAACTAAATTAAGTAGATAAGTGCCTATTTTTTATTTGAACTTATGTAAAGACTCCTACGTAAGGCATTAATTCTTAAACAAAAGGCTGCTGTCAGAGTCCTGAAATAAATAGCATATGTTCAGAGGTAAAAGGAAGCCCCAAGTTAGATGCGTTTAAATGATCGAGAATAAATATACATTTGCCTGAATTCTCTGAGAAGTGAGATGAGCGCCTCTGAGCTCGGAATCCAGAACGTTGACATTCTCTATCCATTGATGTTAACTGCAATGTAATTCAATTCTTTGCCCCTCATAGTATAAGTTTCCCCATTGTTTATTTCACTGTTCATGTCGTTTTCAAAATCATTCCTGCAAAAACAAATGCACCAGGAAGCTTGCTCTATAATCATTTAGGGGAGTGGGGAGGAAACACCTTTCCATGAGGAGAGTATAATGAAAATGATACACCCCGTAAATCTGTTTCTTGGTGACACATAGCTTGTGATAGGAACCTTCACTCTTGCGCCTCAATAAAACAGTTCTTCACTTGATGTGACTTATTATAGGTGCAGTTCCCTAAACCTTGACTTTCTCATCACCAGAAATACTATTATTTCAAGGAAGTTTCCAATACTTCACGGATGAACTCTGTGGCTAATGAGGTTAAGGCTCTTTGTGAAGAGAGATTAAGAAGATCAAGATTGTGGCAGATAACAGAATCTGCTTATCTGGTTGAGCAGAGAGAAAATTAGCACAGAGCATTAGGTAGCTTATAGAATTTTCAGGAGGGCCAGGACCTGAGCTTAGATCTACATAACCAAGAACATGTGGCCAGGAAGAATGTCCAGCCCCACCATGGAGTGTTTTGAGTGAAACTGCATCCCTGCCCTTCATGTCACTTGATAACAGGGATGTTGGGGACTTCCTCCCAAGCTTCCCCTAGAAGAACCGTGCACCTTCCTCTTCATGCCCGACAGAAGCTCTGCTTTCTCTGCATCCTGCCACCTCCTCGTATTGCTTATAATTATCTTCCAAGTCTCAGAGAGGTATGTGTCGCCTGGCCAAGCCCAGGTCATCTGCGTTAACTCCCTGCAAGGGCTTCTTGGAAATGTAGTTCTCTATGGACAGGAAATCACGCCAGCAAGGGGCTAGGGTGGAAGTAATAGGAGCCTACCTGCCTTAAGTGAGTAGCTTTATCATGACACCTATTTACAGACCTTTCTTCATTTCCAGGTTTTCTTTTGAAAATTAGAAAAATGGTCCAGGGGAAAGGAAGCAATTCGGCCATGTTAAACTTTATGGTAATTAATATACTTTGGAGGCATTTGTAAATACTTGACTAATATGAAAAGATATTAGAGAAAGTACTCACTTCTTAGAAATCATGGGTTCTAGATCCAAATATATCATTTTCTAGCTACTGATATTTGACATTCATTTATTCAACAAGTATTTGAAATATTTTCCCAAGCACTGTCATTTGATATATACAAATGAGCATAACACAGACCTTGTTTACTGGTGGGGAAAGTAAGTAAATACATAATTACAGATCGCAGATACATAATTACACATATGTGTAGATATGTGTTAAAATATGGAGTAAGCATGTCAGCATGGGAGCATGCAAGAGATACAGCTCGTGCAGTCTGGTCCAGGGACAGCTTTCTGGTGCTATGGGAGGACATGTCTAAGCTAAAACTGAGATGCCAAGGTTGAATAGAAATCTACAAAGACAGCTTTGTATGTGTTACCTCCCCTCTCCAGAACACTCTCGAGGGAACAGAAGTGCCCCAAGGGGTTGGAAACAGTATGTACAGAAACCCAATTTTAAGAAGAAATGGAAAGTTCTTGTAGGGGGGAAGCCAATGCATCCACGTGGGGGGTGTGAAATTGGCCAGGGATTTAGGAGATGAGTCTGGAAAGGTGGTATGTCTAGTTCAAGAGGGACCTTGCATGTCAGGTTATAGAGTCTATACTATATCAACTATTTAACCTCTCCCAAACCTAACTTTATTAGTCAGAACTTTCTCAAATCAACCTGCTTTAAAAAAATCACAAAACAAAGCCAAAATGTGGAGAGAGAGAGGGAGGGGGAAGGGTGAAAGTGGGGGTGGAGGTGGGGAGTTTGTGTGTGTGTGTGTGTGTGTGTGTGTGTGGAGAGAATGAATTTATTAATTAGTGGGCTGTAAAAGATAGCTCATAGGATCCAAGAGAAATTTTGATAAGCAATAGTCAGCAAGCATTGGAGACTTGAACTGGGATTTAAACTATTCAGGGCATGGATTCACATCTCCTTCTCTCTGCCTGTCTCTCTACCTCATTCTCCCTCACTCCCAGGTGTCCCTATTTGGCTTCCCCTAATAACAGACTTTCCTCACATAGCAGGTTAGCGGGCATCTAACTTCATAGAAGGCACATCTTCCAGCCTAGAAATCTTATAGGAAAATAAACCTCTTCTCTATAATCTGTAAAACAGCCCCAGAAATATGATTGGTCAGCTAGGAGGTCACATTGTAAATTCTTTGACCAATCATGAAAGATTTAGTAATTGTGGGGAGGCTATGGGAAGTACTCTGTTGGAACCATCAGAACTTTACTGTATAAAGAAGAGACTGGTATGGTTCTCAAAAGGAAAGGAAGTAACCCTGGCCTATTTGGCTCAGAGGTTAGAGCATCAGCCCTTGGACCAAAGAGTCTCAGATTCAATTCCAGTCAAGGCACGTACCTCTGTTGCGGTTCAATCCCCAGTCCTGGTTGGGGTCACCAATCGATGTGTCTCTCTCACATCGATGTTTTTCTCCCTCCCTCCCTCCCTCCCTCCCTCCCTCCCTCCCTCCCTCCTTCCCTCCTTTCCTCCTATCTGAAAACCAATGGGAAAATATCCTCAGGTGAGGATTTAGAAAAAAAGGGGCCTGGCCTTTGTGGCTCTGGTTGAGCATTAACCTCTGCAGCAAGAGGTTGCCAGTTCGATTCCCGGTCAGGGCACATGGCTCAGGTTGTGAGCCTGATCCCCCGTGGGGAGCATGCAGGAGGCGGCCAATCTATGTTCTCTCTCATCAATGTTTCTATCTCTCTCCCTCTCCCTTCCTCTCTCTCTAAAATCAATTAAGAAAAAAAATTGGAAAGAAAAAAGGAAAGGAACTTAGACTGCTAAACACAACACAAGTCGACTAGGACTTCCTCATTTTAAAAATTCCTGAAAACCCCCCACCTGCCTTTCGGCATTGCTAGTTCCTCTCTGCTTGTGCACAGAAGGTTATGGACAAGTATCACTAAGAATGTTTCGGGAGTATAAAGAGAAAAATCATATGGGGGGGGGGGGTGTTGGTCTTTCTTGTGCTGAGAGGGCAAACGTTTATTTTCCATGTCTTTTCCTGAGGCCAAGCCATCCTGCTCTTCATCTTTCGATTGATATCAAAGACTAAGTGACTGTTTCATCTTATTTATAAACAGGACTCATCATTCACCCATTTTAGTTCCCAGAGGGCTTGATAAAAACTAAAGCTTCAGCCTCAAAGAAAATAGAGCTTGGATCTATCCCTTCACCTGCATAAACATAATTCTGCTTTGTATGATGTCCCCGACCTGCCTTTACCTTGGGGAGGCCACAAGAATGGATTCACCTGGGGGAGGGAGCGTGTGTTATTCTCACCTTCGTGAGCATCGAGCCTCTCAACAAGCATTCCCTCTAACAGCTGTGCCTTAGAGAAATCTGCCAGACTGATTTGGGGCCACTGGTTTGTGCTGACATTTGTGATCGGGGAGAAAGTGTATGCTAAATCAATTGAAAACACCATTTTTAATTAAAATCTGGGCCCTTGTGACATAGGACAAAATGAACATCATCTATTATCTTGTATTGTTGAAGTCTAATGTCTAACAAACACATTTTCTTAGGAGCTGCCTTTGGGATTTTAAACCTGAATTGGATTATTGTTGGTAAAGTATAAATTGAGACTCTCCCCCCCTGTAATTTAGCACACTGTCTACAAGATATGTCTGTTTTCCTAGCAGGGCCATGCTTATTCTTCTTTATTTTATTTTTTTAAATCTTTATTGTTGAATGTATTGCAGATGTTCATTTTTCCCCCATTGACCCCCTCCTCCCCACTCCCACCCTCCTCCCGCCTTTTCCCACACTATTGCCTGTGTCCATTGGTTATGCAAGTAAGTTCTTTGGTTTATTTCTTCCCCCCCCCCCAACCCCTTTCCCTTTGAGGTTTGTCAGTCTAGCAATGAATTTGTACTTCTTAATTCCTTCACCTTTTTCACCCATTCCCCCAACCCCTCTCCCATCTGGCAACCAACAAAATGTTCTCTGTATCTATGAGAATGTTTTTATTCTGCATGTTCATTTTGTTTGTAGATTCCATTGTTGATAGATATGTATTCATTGCCTTTTTGTTTGTTCATATATTTTATCTTTTTCTTCAAAAAGACCCTTCATCATTTCATATAATAACAGTTTGGTGGTGATGAACTCCTTTAACTTTTTCTTGTCTGGGAAACTATATGGCCATCAATTCTAAATGATAGCTTTGCAGGATAGAGTAATCTTGGTTGTAGATGCTTGGTTTTCATCACTCTGAATATTTCTTGCCACTCCCTTCTGGCCTTCAAAGTTTCTTTTGAGACATCAGCTGACAGCCTTATGGGAACTCCCTTGTAGGTAACTAGTTAGGCAACTAGTCTTGCTGCTTTTAAGATTCTCTCTTTGTCTTGAACCTTTTGCATTTTGATGATGATGTGTCTTGGTGTGGGCCTCTTGGGGTTCATCTTGTTTGGGACTGTCTGTGCTTCCTGGACTTGTATGTCTGTTTCCTTCACCAAATTAGGAAAGTTTTCTGCCATTATTGTTTCAAACAGGTTTTCAACTTCTTGTTCTCTATCTTCTCCTTCTGGCACCCCCAAGATGTGAATGTGGCACGCTTGAAGTTGTCCCAGAGGCTCCTTACACTCTCCTCATTTTTTTGGATTTTTTTTTTTCTTTTTGCTGTTCTGATTGGGTGCTTTTTGCTTCCTTATATTCCAAATCAATGGTTTGCTTCTTGGAGTAACGTACTCTACTATTGAATCTGTGTAAATTATTCTTTATTTCAGTTAATTACTCCATCATTTCTGACTGGTCCTTTTTTATGCTCTTGAGGCCCTCACTAAGTTCATTGAGCATCCTTATAAGCAGTATTTTGAACTCAGCATCTGTTAGGTTGCTTATCTCCATTTTGCTTAGTTCTTTTCTTGGGGTTTTGTTCCGTTCTTTCATTTGGGACCTGTTTCTTTGTCTCCTCATTTTGGTTTCCTTTCTGTGTTTGTTTCTGTGTATTACTTAACAAGAGGTATGGGGCTATCTGAGACCAGATGCTGCTTGTTTGAAAGAATTTAGGAAAACCTCAAGCAGGATCCAAGACAGGCCAATTCTATGGTTAAGCAACTGGCAACAGCTTGGGTGGGCCTGAAAGTTGGGTGGGGCGGGGCCTCAGGGAATCACCAGGGTGGGGCTACCAGTGTGAGGCAGGTTGCTGGAGTCCCTGGTATGGTGACTGCCGCCCCAGAGCAGGGCTCACCAAAGGAACAAAGGTCTCTGACAGCACGTTTGTCCTGGAGAAAGCCACCTCTCCAGACCTCACTCCAATGCCAAACAGCTCAGTTCTTCCCTGTATGTCTCTGGCACCCCTCGAGCTGCCTCCCCTCCAAGCTTAGAGGGAGTGAGTTTGATAAGTCCTTGCGCAGGCCCTTTAAAGAGCTGCCTGGGGCTCCAGCCACCTCCCTGAGCCTCAGTTCCCACTGGGTTTTCCAGCCAGAAGTTATGGGGACTTCTCTTCCTGGCACTGGAACCCTGAGCGGGGTACCTGGTGTGGGATGGGACCCCTCAGTCCTCAGGGAGGACCTTTCCAGCTGAGGTGTCCTCCTGATTTTTATCCGCCACACATGGGTGTGGGACCAGCCCATCCGCCTCCGCTCCTCCTTCCAGTCTGGATGTGGCTGCTGCTTTAATTCTGTAGTTGTAGGACTTACATTCAGCTTGATTTCAGGCGGCTTTGAATGATGATTGTTCTGTAGTGTAGTTGTAACTTTGATGTGGTTGTGGGAGGACACGATACCGCGTTTACCTACCCACCATCTTGACCGGAAGTCTCCCCATGCTTATTCTTGAGCACAGAGGATTAGATGACAAAGAGAACCCTCACTGCCATCTTTTATCTAATCTGGGATTGTTCCCTTTAAATCTTGGTGGGTCCTACTATTTACAGAGGGGCTGGGCAGAGCAAATGAAATACAAGATGGCGCTCATTTTCTGTCATTGCTGATGCTAATGTTCAACCCGCATGGGAATTAAATTTGGGGGACAGTGTTGCATTTCCACTTATTTTACCTACGATGGAGAAGTGAAACATGATGCATACAACAGGTTTGTAACTGTACTTAATGGGGAACAATAAAATAACTACATGCTTTATTTTACACATGGAGAAACTGAGGTCCAGTGACAGAGAGTGAGTTTCTGTGTGGGGTGGAGCTGTGAATCAGTGATCGTGGAGCTGAGGTGACTATCCAGCTTCCCTCTTCTTCCATCTGCACCAACATTTCCCAAAGCACAGGGCTCCTCAGTGATTCTTGAGATGGGTTTGGAGAATTCATGCTGGGAGAGTCCTTCCCTCTCCAAGCCTCTTTCAGCTTCTCTGACTCCAACAAGGAGAATGTCTTCATTCAATGTCAGACTCTACCTCTGTGCATACTTGCTAATCTTTGTGTAGCAGGGACAGCGAGGCTCACTTAATTCTGCTAGATTTAATAGCATAGCTTTGTCTCTGTTGAATTCACTTTCACAGTTACCTTCTCTGTATGAGAAGTGATACCACTTTTGTATTTGCAGCAGCCATATAAAATTATTTTTAAAAATGAAGTGAGTTGATTTATAGGAAAGCATTAAGTTAGAAATAGAGGTGTCATGATGAAATGGGAACAACTTACAGTTTCCCCAGACCTGTGGTTTGGGAGACTTGGGGCTGGACTACATTGTTCCTCAAACAGGCTTCAACTTGCCCCAATCCTGACCACTGTTGCATGCATCTTCCTCCCTCCCTCCCTCCCTCCCTCCCTCCCTCCCTCCCTCCCTCCCTCCCTCCCTCCTTTTCTCTCTCTCTCTCTCTCTCTCTCATCTATCTATCTATCTATCTATCTATCTATCTATCTATCATCTATCTATTGATATCTATCATCTATCTTTTTATCTACCTACTTTCTTAGGTCACAGTGTAGTTTATGTTTTGTTTTGTTTTTCTTGGTTGGCTGAATTCTATCCAATCTTGGGCTACTTTACATGATCATCTTAAGGCAACTCCATCTGTATTGCAGAACCTTTAAGTAAACAAATAAGCAAGCAAATAAACCAACAAAAAAACCCAACAACCTTGATACATAAAGATTTTGCTTTACTTTAAACAGTGTGCCTGCTCATTGGACCATAGAAAAAGTGGAGTTTTGTGAGAAGAAACTTGCTTCCCAGGATCTGAATTTCTATAACTTTCAGGCACCTCCCCTTTGCAGCCCCTTGTCGGGTGCCTGTATTGTGAGATAACAGGAAGGATCAGTGCCCCTAGTCTAGACCTCTATCTGGTCCAGAAGCTTTCAGAATGTTTGCCCAACTCACAGGGAACAGAGGTGGCTCATCTGTAGTTAGTAGAAAAGGAGTGTTGGGTTGGCTTGTGCATTGGTACAACTTCTAAATGAAGCCCATGTTACTGCTTCTGGAATGCTTACTGGTTGCTATGGTCAGTGGTCAGCACTGTGCACACGTGTAGCTTTGTAAAATCCTCTCAACATCTCCAGAGACTTCTATTCCTTTTTTTTACAGTGGTGGAAATGGAAGACCCCTTGCTCATGATATTGGCTCACCTTGTTTTCCGAGGACCTTACACATAAGCGTGGCTACAGTCCCTAGGTTCTGTGCTGAGAACTCACTCATCATCCACATCTAGGCTCTCACTAGTTAAACAGTTTACTGAGCACTTACAATGTGCAAGTGAGTTGAGGATACAGAGATAAGTCATAAACTCAAATTCTCAGTAACTCCCCAGCTGGTCCAATAGACATGTATGTAAACAGACCCATCATGACACTGTTTGGGGACAATTTGATAGAGGAAACCAAATTTGACCTTGAAGAGAGAAGAAAGGAGAAAGTAGATCACATGCAGAACAAAGGAGGAACAGCCGAGGCTCCAACACATATTGCCTTCCAGTATCCAGTAGGTTTCTGCTCTGCTAATGGTGGTAACAGATTTGTGTTGAATGCTTACTACCCAGCTGGCCTAGCACTGAGGCCATTGCATGTTCACCTCATGTAAGACTTCAAAACTAGAGAGTATTAGCATAACAACTTTTTTTAGAAGAAACTGAGTGTTGGATAATTCAAGTCAAAGATGCCATTCCAGAAAGAAGGCTGACCTGGAGCCAAAATTTATTTTACTAGATAATTGTTGAGTGGCTGAATGAGTAGCTTTTGGAGTCCTCTGTGGGGATGCAGGGTGGGACTGTGTTCTGCTCTCTGGAGAGGATTGGGATCATTAACTAGCATGGTTTTGGAGCGAAGAGCCTCAGTATGACTGCCGTGTGACCCCAGAGTAAAGGGACAACACAGAGTACATACCAGGACCATGAACATACGGCTCATGAGAAGTCAGAAGAACTGAACCTACCTTGAGCCACCTCCCTCCCACCACTGCAAGCTTGACCATTTCATATCCACACTCTTCCTCATCACTGATGACTCCCTCCACTACTTTATTCTTGCAAAAGCGCTACTTGGACCATTTCACTTTCCACTGACCATAAGCTTGTAATACAAATGCTTGGCCCCCTTTCTCCTAATTATTAAATGTGATTCTCTAGTATGTTCTCAAGAAATCAGTTGCTTCTGAACATCTCCCGATCGCCAGAGAAACACAAAGTCAAACAAGCCTTTTAAAAGTTATGTAATTATCTCTTATTTCTAAAGGAAAGCTTTGGTTGCCCTTTGCCTTGATTTGGTGGGCGTCGTCACCCGCGATGGAATGTCTAGTCATTTTATACTTGCGATTTCCCAAAGGTGATTTCCCGTGATGCTGGAAAAGATGGTGAACGATTTCCATGCATTAGAAAGGAGCGACAGGTGCCATATCTTTCCGGCTAATATACACTTCATCACCAAAACAAGCTGCCTGCTCTGGGGGCAGCTCTCAGCTACTCAGATCAGTCTGTTACAGGGCGGGTAGGTCTGTCTAATTTCGGACAATAATAGGGAACAAATTTGCCCACAGATTAAAGCCATATTGTCCAAAAAGCGTTCTCAGTAATAAGTTTAACATTTTGATTTCCATCTGTCAGTCTCCTTAGTCTTAATTCTCATTTGGTTCCTGTTCCGATCATCAGCTTCTTTTTCCTCGGATGGTTCCCTTGCACGTCCTCCTCTCCACTGCCCGGGCCTGACCCACCAAGCTACACTTCCAGCTGGTTGCTGACTGCCCTCTGACCGGAGCAGCAAGGTGGGTGCCGGCAGGGTATTGAGTACAGGAGAAAGGGAGAAGCCAGGGTATTTTTGCCCCTTCCCTGCTTAGGGTAGCCGCTTCAGCAATGCCTGTGGCAGACACACCTCAGTTCCAGCTCCCGCCACCCAGCTGCTCCCTACAGAGGTAAATGCCTTGCAGAGAGCTCCAGTATCGGTTTGGTTTCTGCAGAGGTGCCATCTCCTGGGCTCCTTTAACACTGTCCCCTTCCCTTGCCCCTCCAGCCCTCAGGGTCGCGGCTCTCTCCAGGTGCTGATCTCTGGATTGTGACCCCTTTCCATGATTGCTTTTTAAAAAATTCTTCTAAACACTGTTATAATGATTCCCCATATTCAATCCTCTTTATTGAGTTACCTGGTATGGGTTTTATTTTCCTGTCTGGACTCTGATGACTATAGTTCCAAATTCAGGAGAGAAAAAAAGGGATTCTAAACATTTTATTGATAACCTGAAATACCATCAATCTCCAATTCAAAATCTAGACTTTTGTGGCATGGCTTGATATCATTGACTAAATATAGTTATAATTCATTTCTCATATCGTATAAGTGGGCCTAGAAAAAAAAAATCGATCGGGTTAATGACGTAACCCTCAAAGTGTCAATATGCAAATACACCCACAGTGGAGAATGTGTGTCTAACTTGGTGAGAAGTCCTGCAAGTCTTCACCTCAAGTTACAGCTGCAGAAACAAGCTTGGAGGGCTTACTGACACATCTAAACATAGAAATACTTCTAGAATTTCAACCCCAAAGAGCAAACACCTTTCTTGTCTTGCCTACTGATGTGTCCCCAGAAAATAAAAATATTTGTCACATGGTGTGGTGTTCCAGATCACCGAGCTGACACATGGCAGAAGGAGAGTTCAGTCACAGTCCATCTACCATTTGTCAATAGTCAGCACCCGAGGGTCTCAGGTGGCCAAAGCCGAAGGCACGGGGGTTGTGGGAAGCATCCCAGGCATGGAGCGTGAGGACGCGAGGTCAGCAATGGTGAAGTCGAGCAGGGCTAGTTAGGATGTGGTCGCCTGGGCTGTGAGACACAGATGCCCTCTGGGTTACAAAGCACTCAATTTAGTCAAATGTGACCTTGTAAAATTATTCTTAAGGATGTAAGAGAGATGAGAGACATGGAGAAGGTTTGTGTCACCTAAAACACAAAGTAGACCAGAACACAGATAAATTAAAAGATAATATTGGGTTCTGGCTGGTTTGGCTCAGCAGTTAGAACGTCAGCCCGTGGACCAGAGTCACGGCTTCAATTCCAGTCAAGGGCATGTACCTTGGTCGGGGTTTGGTCCCCGGCCCTGGTCAGGGTCATGCGGGAGGCAACCGATTGATGTGTCTCTCTCACATGGATGCTTCTCTCTTGTTCCATCTCCCTCCCTCCCATTCTACCTGAAGGCAAATGAAAAAATATCCTTGGGTGAGGATTAAAAAAAAAAAGATAATATTGGAAGGCAGCTGAAAAAGGCGAAGGAATTAAGAAGTACAAATTGGCAGTTACAAATTAGTGGTGGGGATGTAAAGTACAGCATAGGGAATATAGTCAGTAATACTGTAATAACGATGCCTGGTGTCAGGTGGGGACTAGACTTATCCGGGTGCTCACTCTGTACGTTATATAACTGTCTAACCACTATGCTCTACACCTGAAAATAATATATCGAACGTCAACTGTAAATGAAAAACAAAGAAAAATGTGGAGCCCAGTAGTACGAGGTGAACACTGTTCTGTCTCCGGTGGCTCCTGTTTGTTTTGTGATTTCAGGGTTATTTGCGGGTTGCTCCTTTCTGCTGCAATTCTGATCATGGCCGGGAGGTGGCAGGACGGACCCCGCGGAGCGGCCGCTCTGGCGTGCAAAGCACAGACATAAACGTCAAATAAGTGAAGGCAGCAGAACTGCCTCCCGAGCCACAGGACCACAGTCCAGCTCTTTTAGATGTGGAATTATTACATAAGTGAGAACATAGAAGAAAAAGAGTGAGGTCTTTCATTTAAAAGTCAACGGTGATAACAAAGCCCCCTGGACCCGAGGGAGCTCACTGGTTTTCAGTATATGCAGTTTCTGCACTGTTACCACTAACCCCCAGGGCCCTCATCCTGCTGCCCCTGCCTCTCCCCACTGTCCACACCGCTGGGGCCCCCAGAACCTTGCTCCAGCCCTGTTCTGATGGATCAAGGCTCAGGATGCATTTTTCTCTTCTCTTCTCTTCTCTTCTCTTCTCTTCTCTTCTCTTCTCTTCTCTTCTCTTCTCTTCTCTTCTCTTCTCTTCTTGAGAGAGAAGAAGGGAAAAGGAGAGAGAGATGGAAACATCAATGACAGAGAACATCGATTGGCCGCCTCCTGCATGCCCCCACTGGGGATCAGGCCCACAACCTGGGCATGTGCCCTGACGGGGAATTGAACCTGTGACCTCTTGGTGCCTGGGTTGACACTCAACCAGAGTCACTCTGGCTGGGCAGGATGCATTTCTGGTTGAATATGTTGAATGTCATCTATTTTTTATAAAAATTAGAACTAAATAATAATTGCATGGTAGAATTCCTAGCTCTACATGGTTTCTTGACATTATTAAATTTTCTCTAAGAGTAGTATCATAGATTGTACCCCTAATCCCTCCCCCATGCATCCATGTGTTGAAGCCTTAACCCTCAAATGTGACTATATGTGGATATAGGGCCTTGAAGGAGGTAATTAAGGTTAATAAGGACATAATGGTGGCATCCTAATCCACACTGAGTTGTCTCTGTATAAGAAGAGGAAGAGACAGGACATACCAGGAGTGAGTGCACAGAGAGAAAAAGTCCATGTCAGGACAGCATGAGCAGTGATCATCTGTAAGCCAGGGAGAATCACCAGAAACCAGTCCAACCAGCACCTTGATTTTGGACTTACGTCAAATACGTTTCTGATGTTCAGCCACCCAATCTGTGGTATTCTGTTATGGCAGCCTTTGCAGACTAATACAAGTAGCAATGAACTAAAAGGGACAATCTGTTTTCTTTTCATGATGTGAAGAAGGATGAACACCAACAATAGCAATAGATCAGGCTTTGCAAAGGTCTGGCTGGCATGGCTCACTGGTTGAGCATCAACTCATGCACTAAGAGGTTGCAGTTCGATTCCCAGTCAGAGCACATGTCCAGATTGTGGGCTCCATCCCCAGTGGGAGGCATGCAGAAGGCGGCCAATTGATAGTCTCGTTCATCAGTGTTTCTATCTCTCTCTCTCTTCTTTCCTCTCTCTCTAAAATCAATAAACAAACAAACAAACAAAAAATTTGCAGGTCCTGGCAATATCTAATGGTAGAAAGCAGCATGATGTCAAATACCGGGTGACTGAGACACGTTTTTTTGAGTAGACGGTGTGGTTCTGCGTCTCCTCATTACCTGTCTACCTGCATCCATCAAGTGTCACAATAATGTAAATTCAATGATAGCTCCGAGGCAGAAAGATAAATGACATATTCTGCGTGAGAAGGAAAGGCCATCTTTGATTTTCTAATAATGGCCTTTCAACCTACACTTTCACATATAATTCTTGACACTCCAAAATGTCTTTATAATTTTTTACAGAGTCGGCTTTATATATGCTGGCTGACACGCATTAGGCAATATTAGCATCTTCCCTGGTGCAGTTGCTCCGAGCTGTATTCCTCCCTTGTGCACGGAACGGAAGTTGCATGTGTAAATATGTATTCATTTTGATACCGAGTGAGCATTTGCAGGCTGCAAGCCCCTGTGTGCTAGTTCTGAAGTGAATCAAATGCTTCCTCTTTGGTGGGCTGTGTGTATTCTGAATAGAAGAATTACTCTGCCACCTAAACATTCATTCCCAGTAGAACAGTGCATTGTTTCACAACGGCTTATTCTTCATGAGCATGTTGAGGTATCTTTTGATGAGGAGTATAAATAATTTTTCTAGTGTAGGCACCAAATCCTGAGTCCTAATGGTCAGATTAGAAATTCACCAGGTTAACCCTTTATGAAGATGATAAAAGGACTAGTTGAAAAGGTCTGAATCCTTACTATGATGAAATCAACTGTGACTGATTCATTATGCAATATGATAATTATTTATCCATTTAACAAATGGCATGTTTGCAATGTTAGAGGTAAAAGGTGGTGAAAACCTTTGGCATAGTTGGGTCAGAACTCTCCCGACTGGATTAGATTTCTTCGTCTTCCATCAGTGTCACTGGGCTGTCCCTGCACTTGTGTTAATCATCATTCTTGCCATTCCTCCTGTGTGTACGTCTCAGCCTTGAATTGTATTCCCTTTTCTTAATCTCAGTTTATTCACTTGCTCGAGGCTCACTTTAAGCACATACTCTGATCAATCGTATTGCGAGAAAGAGTTGGCTTTTTTCCTAGTTACGTGCTCTGAAGTGCCTACTTCTGGGCACGTATATCATGGAAATGGCTTCTCTTTCAATTTCGGCGGGAATTTGTGAGTTTACCAAGCACCTGCACCAAGGGGATGGTTATGGGCTCGTTTATTATGGTGAGAAGAGTGAGTTGAGATTGGAGCTGAGCTACAAAATGTGTTTTCCTCTCACTGGGAAAAGCGTCAGCATGAGGATACATGTGATATACTAGTGGTCATCCTGTCTGGTGACCGTCACAAATCCTTGTCTAAACCATAAAAATGGCACCAGCTGGAGCCTTCTGTGCTGCAGCCCCGTGCCCGCTGTCTCTTACCCAGCACAAGGCTCACGGATCAACATATTAATATATATATATATATTTTTTTCTGTTGTTTATTAAGTACTTACTCTGTTGTGATATGAAATATGTTACAGTGTGTTTACAATGCAAAATAAAAAGCCAAAGAAAATTGAGGGAATTAGGACTGAAATCTTTAAGAACAAATTTAAAAAAAAATTTTTTAATTAATTAATTTATTTTTGTTACAGATGTTTCTCCTTTCCCCTCACTGATTCCCCTTTCCCCCTCCCTCCCCGCCCCATCCCCAGGTTTGTTGTCCATGTCCATTGTTCATGCATACATGCATATAAGTTCTGTGGTTTATCTCTCCCCACCACCCCCTCTTCTGGGATTGTCAGTCTGTACCCCACTTCCATGCCTCTGGGACTACATTCCTCAGACTGTTATGTTCATTATATTCCACAAATAAGTGAGATCATATGATACTTGTCTTTCTCTGTTTGGCATTCTTATGTACCAATGATGAACTCACAGAAAGAGAAACTAAAAAAACAATCCCATTTACCATTGCAGCAAAAAAAATTAAGATACCTAAGAATAAACTTAACCAAAGAAATAAAGGACCTGTTTGCAGAAAACTATAGGTCATTGAAAAAAGAAATAGATGAAGATATAAAAAAGAGGAAGCACATACCCTGTTCATGGATTGGAAGAATTAACATCATTAAAATGTCCATACTACCCAAAGTAATCTATAGATTCAATGCAATCCCCATCAAAAAAAATACCAACAACATACTTCACAGAACTAGAACAAATACTTCAAAAGTTCATATGGAACCAAAAATGACCCCGAATAGCCACAGCAATCTTGAAAAAGAAGAACAAAGTTGGAGGGATCACATTACCAGATTCCAGGTTATACTACAAAGCCACTGTAATCAAAACAGCCTGGTACTGGCACAAAAACAGGCAGATAGATCAATGGAATAGAATAGAGAACCCAGAAATGGACCCAAGACAATATGCTCAATTAATATTTGACAAAGGAGGCAAGAACATACAAAAGAGTAAAGACAGCCTCTATAATAAATGGTGTTGGGAAAGTTGGACAGCTACATGCAAAAAAATGAAACTAGACCATCAACTTATACCATACACAAGAATAAACTCAAAATGGATAAAAGACTTAAATGTGACTCATGAATTTATAAAAATCCTAGAATAAAATGTAGGCAACAAAATTTCAGACGTCATATGCAGCAGAATTTTCACTGATATATCACCTAAGACAACAGAAACAAAAAAGAAAATTGAGAACAAATTTTGGAGAGTCTTGAACTGCATGAGAGTTGTCATTGATATCATGAAGTAATAAAGACAATAATAGTAAGGGCATTTTCTTGGCCTTCACTTGGTTTGAAATTAACTAGTCAATCTGACAATTGTCAATAGTAACTGCACTTCATATCACAATGACATACATCAATTTAGGCATATTTACATAAAATAAGTATTTGTGATTTTGTTTTTCAAGCATATGCTCAAGGAGAAGACAGAGTTCTGTATTAATTTTGCACCACTAAAGCAATTTCTTTTATGGTCCATCTTCCTGGAAATTATTGTTATTGAATTAATTTATGTTTAAATGAGACTAACAGGAAAACAAAGCAGAAACTGACATGAATGTGATATAAAAACAAATCTACCCATTCTTGTGGAATGGAATAATCCCACATGCTCTTCATTCAGGACCTTAGACTAAAGAGACAGTCAGTTTAAAGAGGATTAAAATCTAAAATATACATTTAAACTTAAAGCAGTCAGTAACAGAGTAGAAAATAATCTAGGTACTTTTCCCTGCAAACTCTGCTCATCAGAGGTTTATGAGTATGAAAGTGACCTATTCCACACGATCCTACTTCACATATTTGCGGATGCCTGTCATATCTCCTCAAAGCTATACTGTCAAACTGAAACACACACATGCACATACACACATGCACACCCATGCACACACACACACATATGCACACATTGAATCACTGCTGCTTTGACACCGCATCAGTAACATAGGTCATTGCCTATTATCTGTTGAGATACTACCTTTCCATTTGATCCCTGTACCCCATAGATACCCATACAGTAGTCCCCTTTCACCTGCAGAGTGTATGTTCCAAGACCTCCAGTAATGCCTGAAACCACAAATAGTACAACCCCTATTTATATTATGCTTTTCCCTATATATACAGACTTGCGATAAAGTTTAATTTATAAATTAGGCAGAGTAAGAGATTAACAACAGTAGCTAATAATACAACAATGATAACAATATAAGTAAAGTAAGGGTTAGTTGAACACAGTGATGTAATACCGCAGAGTCGGCCTGGTAACCGAGCCGGCTGCTAGGTGACTGACAGGCAGGCAGTGTGTGCAGACTGCGTGGCCAATCTGCACGAAGGGATGATTCCCTGGGGTGGGGAGGGGATGGAGCCGGTCAGCATGAGATTTTGTCATGCTACTCAGAGCAGCACACAGTTTAAAACTCACGAATTGTTTATTTCTGGAATATTTTCACTTAATATTGCTGGCTCGCGGTTGACGGCTGGTAACTGAAACCGTGGAGAGCAAAATCGTTAATGAGGAGAAACGACTATATGTACATGTTTCTGGAACTGTCAGTCTGGTACCTTGACATCTCCATCAGAGTTCAGGTTTTCAGCCTGCACCTGGCTTTCTTCTGGACGAAGTGCATCAATTTTGCTTTTGAGTAAGAATGATTTGTAGCAGGGGGATGGCATCCTTCAGCGGGTTAAAAATATTTTGAGAGCAATGAGACTCTCATTCCCACTTTTGAGGACAGAGAAGTAGTCATGCAGAAGCAAACAGAGAATTTTGAAAAAGGGGAGGCTAACGCTCATCAAGGAATATAAACACCAGCTTGTTTGGGGAAGACCCAGAGATTGATTTTTCCCGGTTGTGCCGAGGCAATGGCCCTGCAATTTTCACACTGTACTTGGTTTCAATTGTCGGGAAAAATAAAGTTGTTTATTGATTAGCATTCGAAAAGCCAATTAGGACTTTGCTTGCTTGAAAGACAAAATAAGAGTGCAATGTCAGAACCAAATATAAGTGTTCGAGGACCAACAAGTACCCCAAGACTGAAACATCAGCCCTGAAATGCTGAGTAAACAGTGATTGAGGACGCAATTTCAGCCAGAAATCCAGGGCCTGAGTGCACACCCAGGGGCCACGGGGCCCCTTTCTCGCCGCGTGGCCATACAGTGGATGCGTTATGCATGTTTCTCTGGGAAACAACACTTTTTGGTTTGTTTTTATTACATGCCTTTTAATATAATCTTTCCTCTTCTAATCTCCTTTCTGACTGAATGGAAAGAAAGTTGCCTTGAACATAGAAAAAAACTGAAAATCAGCAATTTCTAAAATATATCACACGGCCCTGGCCAGGTTGCTCAGTTGGTTGGAGCATTGTCCTGTGCACTGAAAGGTTGTGGGTTTGATTCCCAGTCAGGGCACATATGAAGGTTGTGGGTTCGATCCCCAGTCGGGGCCTATATAGGAGGCAACCTATTGATATTTCTCTCTCACATTGATGTCTCTCTCTCTTTCCCTTCCTCTCTCTCTAAAAGTCAATAAAACATATCCATGTGTAAGGATTGAAATATAATAATAAAAGTAAAATATATCACATGAACACTAGTTGTGAGAAATTAACAACAACAACAACAAGCACATGAAGGATACTTTATAAGGGCAAGTGAGTCCTGGCCGGTTTGGCTCAGTGGTTGGAGCGTAGCCTGCAGACCAGAGAGCTCCCAGTTCAGTTCCCGCTAGGGGCACATACCAAAAAAAAGAAAGAAAGAAAAGGGCAAGTGAATTTGAAAAAAATGCAGGACCTAGAAGAACCCTTAATATGCTCATGTAAATGGTGCTTTCAGAAAAAAAGAGAGACAACTTACAGAATCATCTGCCTCTTCTTCCCCTTCTTTTTCCTGTCGTATTATCTTCCGTCCAGACAGCCACCAACAAGCCAGCACACTTTTCATTCAGTAAGCGCCCCCCTGGCAAAGGAGCTGAGGTGACTTACTGGGTGTAGGGGTAGAGGAGAGAATCTAAGATTCCAAGAAAAGAAACTCAGCCTCATCTGGAGATTTGTCGGGGCTCCGTGTGGTGGGTCTGTCTGTCTGTGTGCAACTTTGGTTTACTGAGACTGTTGAGAGTGTTTTCCTCTCTTGTTTAGATTGGATTTGCCTTCCTCTCGGAAGCGCAGTGGGGAGTGGATCCCCAAGGTAGCTGAGTGGGACAGAGGAGAGGAGCCGAGGGGTTGCCTGGTTTCAGTGGTGGGTCCGTCAGCACTCTGAGTGACAGGCCCTGGCGTAGAAAGGTGACGAAGGCACAGTTCTTGGACAACTAGCAGAGCTGAGCTCTGCAGGGACTGGAAAGTGAGCCAGAGCGAGACGCAGGCCACCAGCTCCCAGCTTCTGTTGTGTATTTGAGTTTGTCAGGTGGGGGCACAAAAGTGGGGACCCCTTACCCGGTCTGGCTGAGTGAGAACTGCATGTAAGGATGATATAGTAGTGAAGGTTCAGATCTGGCAGAAAACTCAGCTCCCGGTCAACAACCTGGAGCCAAGGACTTGCACACTGACTCTTGAGATGGGACGTTTTCGAGCTGAGAGTTCAGAAGCAATACACCTGAGAGTGCAGACGGGAGCTTGGAATTGCAAAGTGCACGAACCTTCGTTTTGGAGCCTAAATAAATCAATACTCAGAGGTCTGTCCAACTGGGCAGAATCTAAATAAAGGCAGGGCTAGTTGTTGTCCAGCCTGGGGCCTAACCAGAGCTCCCCATGTTCACCCTCAGTCAGGTTAGACAAAGACATTCCCATGGGCCTCGGCGGGGGGAAGAGTGGGACCCACAACAGCCAGACCACCTTCCCCTATGGAAACAGCACGGTCCCTCTACAATTCTGTCATCATTAGACTTTTCTTAGATCACGACAGCATGGCCTGTGCATGTTAACCAAATGAGACCTCTCAGAGCAGTCTGGTTCTTGCAAGTGGAGAATGTCTCCGAGGTATCTTGCTCAGATGCGGCGGACACGCCCTCTTCTGAGGCACGGTGGGGGGCTGAAGTTTTCCAAAGCAGGAGGAACCTCTGACCAGGACTCGGGGCTTGGTAGACAGCACCATGACTGTGATGCTTCTGGGGTTTCAATGTGTTTTGGTCCCCAAGACCCCTTAAGGCATCTTGAAATGGGCAGTTGCCTCCTTGTAGCCCTGGCCTTACAAAGCCTTTCTATTTCATGGCTCTCACAGGTCTCTAACACAGAGGTTGGAAGTCAAAGCCAGAGGGCTTCCTGTCTTTGTACATAAAGTTTTATTGGAATCCAGCCATAGCCATGCACATATTTTTCAGTGTCTATTTTTGCACTATGAGTTGAGGTGTTGTGGCAGAAATCACACAGCCTGCAAAGCCTACTATGTTTATAGAATATTTGACTCTTTATAGAAAAAACTTGACAACTCTTGCTTTAAAATTCCAGGAACTAGACCCCTACATATATATGTATGTATATATGTGTATGTGTGTGTGTGTGTGTATATATTTCCAAACATGTTTTTATTGATTTTAGAGAGAGAAAGAAAGAGAGAGGGAGAGATAGAAGCACCAATGAGTGAGAAACATTGATTGGCTGCCTCCTGCACATCCCCTCCTGGGAATTGAGCCCACGATCTGGCATGTGTCCTGACTGGGAATCAAACCAGCATGTGCATGGGGCAAAACCAAACCCTTTGGTGCATGGGGCAAAACTCAACCACTGAGCCACCCCGGCAGGACTAACCCTAGATATTTTAATGAGTAGATGCGCAGGTGTGTACTGCGCACATGCAGACAGCCCTGTCTATGCTGACCTCTGCCGTGCCCACTCTTCCCATGGAGGGGTTCTCTTCATTCTACGTGTCTGCCTTCGATTTTCCCTGAAGCAGTTTCTCTCCTACACTTGCCTTTCTAAGGTGGGCAGGTGTGGTCCAGCAGGTACAGCTGTCTGTCCTCTGCAGCTGCCCTTTGGCATGCCATCTCCCACCTCCTCTCACCCTCCTGATATTAACCGTTTTTTACCATGCTTCACAAATCCTCACTCATCTACAGTCCTTCCTGCTGTTGCCAGTCTCCAGATCACTCAAACTTAGTATATTCGAAGCCAAATTCATCATCATTTCCTCCAAGCCAACTTCACCCTCCAGACTTTTCCAATTTTCTGTTATTGGTAACATCAGTCTCCCACTTTGAGAGCTTAGTCATTAATAATAATGATCATATTTGCTTCAAATTTTCCCTCTTGGCTCTGAAAAACAAATCTAGTTGAAATCTGGACCTAAGGCCGATAATGAAGAATAAAGCTCACCTGGTGTCTAGACCTTCATTTTCCTACAGAAGAAAGAGGAGGGCAGGAAGTGAACGGTGACCAGGCGCCCACGGAGCCAGCCGCTGGGTAATGCGCAGAATGCTCCCAGTAATGCTGTCTTTTTGATCCTCGTTTTCTAGAGGAGAAAACCGAGTCTCCCAGATTAACCCTGCCAAATGTCACACAGCTCGGGGATTGGGGTACCAGTATCTCGATCCAAGTTATAAATGTTATTTCCCATCCTCTTGCCATATAACACACCCAACTTCTACTTCTGAAAAATAGTCGGAGATCTTATTGATGTATGCTGAGTTTTGTTTTTATTTTATTTATTTATTTATTTTTTTATCCTCACCCGAGGACATTTTTCCATTTTTTGTACAGATAGAGTGGGAGGGAGAGAGAGGAAGGGAGAGAGAGAGAGAAACATCGACGTGAAGGGACACATCGAGTGGCTGCCACCCGCACGACCAACCAGGGCCGGGGACAAACTGCAACCGAAGTACGTGCCCTTAGCGGGAACCGAACCCGGGTCTCTCCGGACCGCAGGCCAACACTCTAACCGCTGAGCCAAACTGGCCAGGGCTGAGTTTTGTTTTTAAAAATATGTATCAATCAAACCTGTCTAAAGTATAGTCCATGAACACTAGCTGGAGTTTGAAATATCCATTTCTCTCTTGCTTCTCACAGAAACATTGAGTCATTTGCCCCAGGTCACCCGGCTGGTAGATGGGGACACCAGGACTCTGACCCAGGTCTTTCTCGCTGCGGAGTCTGCACTGCGGCCCCTGCGCTGTCTGCCTCCAGGTGGAGAGGTGAAGCCCTGAGGGGCCAGTGGCCGTGCCAGGCCCTTGGACGGCAGACCTGTGCCAGGGCCCGGTGTTCATCCTCCTGAGGTCAGTCTGTGGAAGGAGAAAGAATCAGCCATCAACCTGTCTTACTCCTTCGACATATGTCCCTTCTGGAATGTTTGCTGTTGGAGGAAAACTGAATGTATCTGGTAAATACCTAAGAATATTTTTTATTTTTAGCTTTGTTACATTTCATAAATAGACCAGACAACAAAAAGGAGGAAAGAAAAAGAGGAAATCTAACTTGTAGTTTTCGATGTTCTAAGTGAGAGTCAGTCTTGCCAGGGGGGCTGACTACGCACCTTCCAGGTCTGTCTCCTGAGGCACAGAATCAACGTCCTCATGATCTTGGGATGGCTCTTAGCTGCCTGTTGGAGGGCCCAGCATACACATGCTCAGGGAGTGACATCTGCCATCCTTTTCTTCAGTAACCTGCCCTTTGCCTGTCACATGACCTTGCGTATGCCTCAGTGGTCCCACCTCTGCCCTGGCTTCTCTGCCTGTGCTTCGTACCCTTGGTCTCTGGCTTTGCTCACGCCCTTTGTAGATACGTCTACATGGCCAACAAGTATCTCTTTCAAGGTCTTGTTCAATGATCAGTCCTCACCCCAATCCAAGCAAAACTTTCCCTGTGAAGTTTTCTTTTAAGTGCTGTTTTTTTTTTTTTGTTTTTTTTTTATCCTCACCCGAGGATATTTTTCCATTTTTTGTTCAGGTAGAGTGGGAGGGAGAGAGAGGAACAGAGAGAGAGAGAAACATCGATGTGAAAGGAACACATCGAGTGGCTGCCACCCGCACGACCAACCAGGGCCGGGGACAAACTGCAACCGAAGTACATGCCCTTAGCAGGAACCGAACCCGGGTCTCTCCAGACCGCAGGCCGACGCTCTAACCGCTGAGCCAAACTGGCCAGGGCTTAAGTGCTGTTTGATTGCTTCCTTTTGAAGGACATAAAAGAAGAGTGTCAGGGTTTGAGGTAGGTAGAGGGGGGATATATGGACAAAATAATATCATCTCTGAATTCTTAGGTTATTGATGAATATATTTAGGGTGAGTGGTCAAGTCAGCTTAGGTTTAGAATGTAAAACAATACGTGGATCATTTCTAGTTAGTGTGACCTGGCCTTGAGGATTTTTTATATCTAAATATTTATCAATGTTTTTTGATTAGGTAAGGTTATACCTTTGGTTCAATAATAATACAGCTTTGAGAAGATCCTCAGAAAAATGAATATCCTAAGAAAATGAAGCGTTCTCTCTTCTGATGCAAGAGTAAACGTGGAGAGGAGGAATCAATGGTTTGTCTGTTAGAAGATAGATCTAGCTTGTTTGTTTTTCCCATTTCTTTTTATAGGGCATTGTATTAAGTATTCAATTTGATTTGCACCCACAAATGTGATGAAAACAATAAAAAAGCTTTGCCTTTAATTCTCTTGTTATGTGTTTCTGTGGGATGGGACATGCACCAGTAAGGAGATCTATAAATATGAAAGCACACCATGCTGAATCATTTTAGAGTATCTGTACTTTTTTTTCAATTCTGTCAGTATTTCTAGTTACTTAAAGAGGAAAGGCTCTGACGTTAATATGTCTTTAACACCTTCAACACTGGTGAATCTCCGTTTTTAGCCAAGAAAGCATGCTTCACCCTCCAACTCTTTAGTAGGCAAAGCATTTAACTAAAAATTGGTAAAATTGGCTCATTTTCACATTGTTTTTGAAGTTACCTACATGCTCTCACTGGTGCAGGCTTTTCATTGACAGTAGTGCTTATAAAGTTTGCTTTTGACAAAAATTGTGGCAATTTAAAGATCACACAACTGGTTGTTAATAGAACTACAAGTAGGACTTGAACTGGGGACTCTCTATTCCCAACATGACATTCTTTCTACAATCCTTACAATCTCTGTCATTACAGAGATTATTATTTATGTTTCAATATCTTTCCACTTCAATTTATATCTTAATTTATTTCAAACTCATTTTTAAATTTACTGATATGACATTGGTTAACACAAGTATATAGGTTTCAAGTGTACAAGTCTATAATGTATCATCTCTATATTGCACTGTGTTTTTATTTTATCTTGCAACATATAATCTATTGCTCTGCCCCTCAAAGTGTGGTCTTTAGAACCAGCAGAATCATGCTCAGTGGTTAGAGCATGGGCCCGCGGACCAGAGAGTCCTGGGTTCAGTTCCCGCTAAGGGCACGTACCTCGGTTGCAGTTTGTCCCTGGCCCCGGTTGGGGTTGTGTGGGTGGCAGCCAGTTGATGTGTTTCTCTTACATCGATGTCTCTCTCTCTCTTCCTTCCCCTCTCCCTCCCGCTCTATCTGAAGATAAATGCAAAAAGAAAACAAAGTCCAGGCAGTCTCTCTTTCCTCTGTTCTTTTTTATATCATAGACATGGCCAGTGATAAATGGATTAACGTTCACAGCATGAATTTTGTATTACAATTATTGCTTATGGTCTATCTAGAACCTTGTTGAAAATAATTTAAGCAGTTGGGAATGTATTGGCTTGTACTCCTAAAGAGTCAAGAAACATTTTGTTTCAGGTCTGGCTGGATCCCGTAGTTCAAAAAGATGTTCAGTCTTTTCTCCTAACAATTCTCTCTCAGCTCTGCGAATCTATGTTGATTTCCTTTCTCTTCTGTGGAAAGGTGTCTTCTGCTAAGTGGGAAGGGGGCTACAGACAAATACCAGTTCACAGTGTACAGTCCTCTCCAGCTCCAAACCAAAACACAGATCCGAGAGAATGGTTCTGATTCTTGGATCACATGCCCTTTCCAGTGCTTATGTGGCCATAAGGAAGAGAGAGCGCCCATGCCCACCACTAGTGGCCAGTATAGTGCTCGAAAGCCCCGACTAGAGTTGCCTGTTTTCGGAGTTGAAGGAATTACCAGACAGAAAATGGATAGATTTGATCAAACCTTGAAATAGCATCAGTGGTTTGGAAACATCCTAAGTTATACAGGTAGGGGAACCCAGCAAAGGTGATACATACATACCTGGGATGGAACATTCTGCAGACGTGAGAAGTGATGGATATGAAGATGACATGGTAAAATTTGTTAAGTTTGATATGAAAAAAGAGAGGAGTACACCTGGAAATTGTGTCTCACTGTGGTGTTGCTGTGATAGCAAGACACCTACACATCACTGGAGGGAGGCCATGGAGCACCGGAGCAAAAGCAGTCCCAGTGTGAGGCGGTGCGTGAGATGCAAGGCACACGTTTGTTTTCTTTCTTCCTTGTGTTATCGTCCTCCCTTCCCCCCATTTACTTACTTACTTACTTACTTACTTACTTTATTTATTTATTTATATTGGTTTTAGAGAGTGAGGAAGGGAGAGGGAGAGAGAGATAGAATATCGATGAGAGAGAACATCGATTGGCCCTCTCCTGCATGCCCCCCACTGGGGATCGGGCCCACAACCTGGGCATGTGCCCTGACCGGGAATCGAACTGGCGACCCCTTGGCGCATGGGTCAATGCTCAACCACTGAGCCACACTGGCCAGTCCCCCCATTTACTTTAAATGTTATATTCTATATTTATTGATCCATAAAATAAAACACCATCATTTTATAATTTTCCTGAATAGTACTTCTAAGCATGTTTTTTTAAAACCTGAGGCATTATTTGGTACTTCCTCCAGTGGACCTCTGAGGTTTTGGTGTGCCTGGCATCTGTTCCTCCTCCTGATGATTAGACCGCTCTTGCCCTTTTCATGGGGCTCATTCCTACGGTAATTCTATGAGAAGGGCTGGCTAGCTCTGGTCCAGGAATGGGTGTAGGACCCAGCCCCAGCCCACTGGTAGATTGAATCCACTAGCTTCCATGTCTGGGTCAGAGGTTATCATGTGACTCGGGTTGGGGTGCTGAGGTTCAGTTCCAAAAGTTTTGTTGGCCCTGGCTGGTTTGGCTCAGCGGTTAGAGTGTCGGCCTGCGGTCCGGAGAGACCCGGGTTCGGTTCCCGCTAAGGGCACGTACTTCGGTTGCAGTTTGTCCCCGGCCCTGGTTGGTCGTGCGGGTGGCAGCCACTCGATGTGTCCCTTCACGTCGATGTTTCTCTCTCTCTCTCCCTTCCTCTCTCTCCCTCCCTCTCTATCTGTACAAAAAATGGAAAAATATCCTCGGGTGAGGATAAAAAAAAAAAAAAACAACAAAAGTTTTGTTGGAATAATTGGAAAAGAGAATCTCCATTATTTCAGGGATTTTCTAGCTGGTAGAAACATAAGTTAGAAGCAATCAGTCATCATTTTGCCTCAGAATGAAGGTGAGAGATGATATTTTCCTTTTACTCATTGAATCTTTAGATCCTAGTATGCCTAAAGTTGATGTACTTGTGGACTTTTTCAAATTAAAGTTTATAATATGAGATAATTGTAGACCAGCCTGCAGTTTTAAGAAATACTCCAGAGTGATATGTATGACATTGACCCAGTTTCCACCAAAGATAACATCTTATAAAAGTAGAGTAGACTAGCACAGCGGGATATTGGCATTGATGCAGTGAGGATATAGAGCAGTCTCATCACCACCACAGGAGCCCTGGTATTGTCCTACCATAGCCACAGATGACCTCTCTCTCCCTTTCTTCCACACACCCCTGACTCTGTGCTCTATTTATCAAATTTTGTCATTGAAAAATACAATACAAATGGAATCCGATAGTCTGTAACCTTTCGTGCTGAGTGAAAAGAGATGGGCTCTTTTCAATCTGCATAATTATATGAAAATCCATCCACTTTGTTGTGTATATTTATAGCTTGTTCCTTTTTATTGCTGAATAGTGTTCCACTGTTGGATGCATCATCATTTGTTTAACTGGTTTCCCATTGAAGAACATCTGGATTGTCTCCAGGTGTTTGGCTATTACAGATACAGCTGCTGGAAAATATAAGTATATGTTTTTTGTGTGTGTGAACATAAGTTTTTATTTCTCTGGGATGAATGCCAAGAGTTCAGTTTTTGGATGATATAGTAGTTGCACATTTGTTTTGTTAAAAAGAAAACAAAGCCAAGCTGTTTTCCAGAGTACCTGTTTCATTGTACACTCCAATTAGCACATGGACGTTTTAATTTGTCTTAAGCAAAATGAAGCAGTATTTCTTTACTTGCCTTCCCCCCATCATTCATCATTGAATCATCATTAAACATACTTATCCCTGTATCAGTCAGCTCTTGCCACAATAATGCTGCATAACAAATGAACTTGGCATTTGACTCAGTGGCATATAACAATAAGCACTGCTTTCATGGGCCTCCATGCTGACTACAAATGGTCTAGTCTAGGCTGGATGCAGCTGGGTAGGTTGATGGACTGGCTGCTCACTGTGGATTGGGCTCAGACTTGCTTTACGTGATCTTTCTGGGGATGGATCTTAGGGTCATCTACTATCAACCAAAAGATTTTTTCAAGTCCTGTGGTACCTCTGCCATTACACAGCCCAGCTACACACACCAGACCTACACACACCAGACCTCTGCTTGAGTCACATCTGCTTATATCCCATGAACTAAGCAAGTCACGCAGTGGAGTCCGAATTCAAGGGGCAGGGGCATATATTCCCTCACCTGTGGGAGGAACCTCGAGGAGCATGGTAAAGGGTAAAGGACCAAACAATAACCAAATTTTTTTTCCTACGATCTACTCACCTCAAGACATTTTTTTTTTTTGGTCTGCTATAATGTCCAGTGCTCCCATGAACATTGCTTTTGGTTATCTGTACCTCCTAGGACTATATAAATTATAACAAGATATGTGCTCCTTTTTCTCACACTATTTTTAACCCAACCAAAGACATAATGATCACATGCCAAAGGTTCAGAAATCCTCATTATTTATACCCCTATCCTGCAATATAAGCTTATCTTTCTTACTGCAACCCCCCAACCCCATTACAATGATTAAAACACGGTCATTTCCAGGGGTCTGTGTTCCTATGACTGGCTTCTGGGATCATGTAAGATGAACATGTGTGGCATGGTAGCAAGGGCTCTCAATTCGGGCTGTGATTTCTGAGGTCAAATCCTAGTTATAGTGCTTGTTAGCTACTAACAGCAGTGTCTGCCTGTGCAGAACAGAAATGATAACATTTACTTCACAGTGTGCAGGGGTTTTAATTTTTTTTTCTTTATTGATCCCAGAGAGAGAGGAAGGGAGAGGGAGAGACAGACAGAAACATCAATGAGAGAGAACATTAATTGGCTGCCTCCTGCATGCCCCTTACTGGGTATTTGGCCCACAACTTGGGCAGGTGCCCTGACCGGGAATCGAATTGGTGACCCCTTGGTGCATGGGTCAATGCTCAACCACTGAGCCACACTGGCAGGGCACTATACAAGAGTTTTAAAGATTTGGCAACCAGTTGAGTGCTTTACATTTGTTATTAATACTAATTATTGACCTTCTAGAGAACACCTTCCTTTAGAAAGGTGGCTTTGCTGGGCTTGGTTTTATGGTTCCCTTGATCTGTCTTTTGATTGCCACCACAGGGGAGATAAGGAAGGACCCACTTAGTCAAAGGAATGATCTCAGTCCATGAATATATAGGCCTTTTCAATTTGTGTTGCTAAATAGTATAAGACAAACGGATTGAATTTCATAGGTATGGGTAGAATTACTGTGGCCTGTTCATCACCTCTGATGCATTTTGGCCCAAGTACCCATGTTGAACTTGGAGATGGGGAGTCTGTGTGTGGACTTGCATGAGTGGTGTTTTTCTGGTTGATGAGACATTCCCTTCAGATCTAATGGTTTTGCAAAATGTGGTTTTATGTCTTTTATGGTAATTGGCAGTTTTGTTTCATGCTGGTAAATGGAGCTGCCTACTTTAGAGTAGGTTTTCTGCAAGCCATACGCACAAGTCTATTATGTCTCAGGAAACTGAGGTTCTAGTCTCAACGAGCCTCACCAGGCACTGGTGGTCTTGGGGTTAGTTGTTCAACCTCACAGTGTTCGTCTGTCTGCTGTAAAAGTGACAGGGTTCCTGGCTTGGGGGATGTCTTCCAGCTTCAATGCTCGGTGACATGCACTGATTTCCCTGGAGCTGTGCAAATATGGGGCATGTCCAGGGGATCCTTACAGCCAGTGGCTGGTTTTCCACAGTGGGGTCTCGAGTGTCAGTGCCTCTATATTTCAGTGTTAGCAGATCATGAGGGCATACATTCAATCCTAGTGAATGAATATCAGGCTCAGGTTTGCTTGCATCCACTCTGACCTCCAAATCCTTCCCCAGCCTGACCCAGTTATTCCAACCTGTTCAGCTCATCGTCCAGCTTTGCTCATTTTGATTCACCACATTCTGTCTCCTTTGGTGTATCTAGGAAGTATCATTTTGCCTTATTATTCAGGATTACTTTTAAATTCTAATTTTGTTCCCTACACCAGTACTTAAAAAAGGAGTGAGGAACCAGGGTTTTGTTGGATCTAATTTCCAATCTATTATGAACCTATACTTGTGAAGTCAAGCATTTGGATGATGTGGCAGTTCCAGATTGCTACGGTTTTTCTAAACGCTTGGTCTCAGTGTTGCACATTTTTGGTTGGTGTATATACACAGATCTGTTTCTGGATTCTCTAATTCTGTTCTGCCGGTCTGTTTGTCTACCCCTGTGCTGACACTGCACTGTCTGAATTACTATGGTTTTATGAAGAGTTTTAAAGTCAGCTAAGAGGATCCCCTTCTTCTCTGAGCCAACTTTCTTTTTCAGGAATGATATGGCCATTCTTGGCCTCTTGCTCTTCTATGTGAATTGTCAAATCAGCATGTCAGGGTCCACAGAGAACTGTGTGGTATGGTTTTCAGTAGAATTTAATTTAATTCACTTATCGATCTAGAGCAAGTTTTGATTTCTCCAAAATGTGTCTTTTTATCTATGAGCATACATTATTTTACTAGTTATTTAAACTTTTAATACTTTTATAATATTTTTGGAAAAATATTCTTTTTTTATCCTCACCTGAGGACATTTTCCCATTTTTGTTCAGATAGAGTGGGAGGGAGAGAGAGGAAGAGAGAAAGAGAGAGAGAGAGAGAGAAACATTGACGTGAAAGGGACACATCGAGCGGCTGCCTCCTTCACAACCCCAACCAGGGCCAGGGACAAATCACAATCCAGGTATGAGCCCTTGACCGGAATTGAACCCACGACTCATTGGTCTGCAGGCCAATGGTCTAACAGCTGAGCCAAAAAGGCCAGGGTAGAAAAATATTCTTGTATATATTTTATGTTTATTCCTAGGTTGTTTATATAAGTTTATTGCTGTTACAAATAATGTCTTTATAAAAAGATGTGATAAAATTCACTTTTGACATTTTGTGGCTATTTTATAAATATGCAATTGATTTTGTCATATAAATTTTACATTAACCAACCTTGCCAAACTCACTCTTTAAATATAGTTTCATAATTCTTTTTGTTTTCTATATAGTCATGATTTGCGAATAATAATCTTGTTCTTTTTAACCCTTTTCTCTTTTATTTATTTTCTTATCTTATTGCAGATATATTAAGGGATTGTATTAGCTCCTACAGGTGGCATAACAAATAACCACAATGTGACGTGGCTTAAAGCAACAGAATGGCTGAGCCACACCAGCCAGGACGCAATAACATTTTTAACAGATAATATTAATAAAAATAAATGATAATGTTTCCTCTTTTTATTTGTTTCATAATTCTTTTTTTTTGAAGCATATATACATTGGAATTATCACTCCAGACTTTCATTAAAACTTGTCTATAAATGTATCTGGGCCGCCTATGTTTTTTTCTTTTTCTTTTGGTGGTAATGTTAAAAATTTTTTTTTTCAACATTTGTACTAGATATAGAACTGTATCTTTCCTGAATTCAGTTTTATTAAGTTAGATTTTTTTTTTTTTAAGAAACATGTCCATTTAGTGTTTTCAAATTAATTAGCATAGAATTGTTCAAAAGAATTGTTTCTCAGAATCCCTAGTGCATCTCTAGTGCCTTTTTGGTGGTTCCTGAAACAGGTTTGTCTGTCATTTTACTTGTTAATTCTTCAGCCAGTTTACCTGGTTTTATCACCACGTCATATCTTAGCTGACTCAGTAAGGATCTAGCTCCTTTGTACCACTTCTATTTCTTTATGATTTAGTTATTAATCATTTTTATCTTTAGATATTCTTGTGGGAATCTGTGTCATTTTATTTTATTTTATTTTATTTTTTTATCCTCATTGGAGGACATTTATCCATTTTTTGTACAGACAGAGTGGGAAGGAGAGAGAGGAAGAGAGAGAGAAGGAAACATTGATGTGAAAGGGACACTTCAAGTGGCTGCCACCCGCACGACCAACCAGGGCCAGGGACAAACTGCAACCGAGGTACGTGCCCTTAGCGGGAACTGAACCCGGGTCTCTCCGGACCGCAGGCGGATGCTCTAACTGCTGAGCCAAACCGGCCAGGGCAGAATCTGTGTCATTTTAAATGATATAAATATTTAACGTTTTGTTTTTTTTTTGCCTCTTAAATTTTAATCAGTGCTCACCCTTTTGAGAGAAGTGATTGGAGATAGAGGCCCTTCCATTTGTTCTTCAAATTGTTACTTGCAGGTTAATGGCTCTATCAGTCAACATAAACGCTTGCTCTTGAGACAGTGTCTGTTTCCTGCCCCATGTCTCCTTTAAAAGTGGTCCAGGTACCACTCTTATGCAGCAAACATTCCCATTTATTCAGAAGCAGACTGTAATTTGAATCTCATTTTGGCAAGTCCCTAGCTCTGTGATTTAAAGCAACTCTCACCTCTGCAGTTCCCTTATTTGTAAAGTAGGAGTGCAGTTAATCTCACCAGGTTATCATAAGGTTTGTGTTGCTTGTGAGTGAGCCTGTGACAGCCCTGGAGGGGCAGGTGCCCAGGAGGTGCTGTTTCCATACCTCCGCGATGCATGTCCTGCTCTCGGTTGCACACACTCTTCTGTCTGAAGGCAGCATGAATAACCACGGACCAGTTATCAAGAGTTCTCTAATAACTTAGTGCATCACCTAAGTTTACAAGAATAAGTGGGCAGAGGTCTTTCCTCTGCCTGTTTATATATAGTATGAGGTAAAAGAAAACTTACTTCACAGTGGCATTGTGAGAATCCTAATCTCTATATTTTCCTTTAAGAATAATGGTTTAGCCCAGCTGGTGTGGCTAAGGGGTTGAGCACTGACCCATGCACCAAGAGGTTGCTGGTTCGATTCCCCGTCAGGACACATGCCCAGGTCATGAGCCAAATCCCCAGCGAGGGGCATGCAGGAGGCAGCCAAAGGATGTTCTCTCTCATCAATGTTTCCTTCTCTCTCTCCCTCTCCGTTCCTCTCTCTCTAAAACAAATAAAGAAAAGAAAATTTTTAAAAAAGAAAAATGGTTTAGCCCTGGTCAGTGTGCCTCAGTGGTTCGAGCATTGGCCCACACACCAAAGGGTTGCAGGTTCGATTCCTCAGTCAAGGGTTGCAGACAATGGGATTCCTCAGTCAGTCCCTGGCTCTGGTCAGGCCGTGTGCGGGAGATAAACAATCGATGTGTCTCTCTCACATCAATGTTTCTCTTTCTCTCCACCTCCCTCCCTCCCTTCCACTCTCTAAAAATCAATGGAAAAAATACCCTTGGGTGAGGATTAACAAAACAACAAAAAATAATGGTTTATATAAAGTAGAGTGTTGGTTAGCAGGGGCTGGGGGTGGGGAAAGTGGGAAGACATTGGTTAAAGGGCACAAACTTTCTGTCACAAGATGGATAAGTTGTGGGGATCTAACGTACAGCATTGTGATTATAGCCTGTCATACTGCATTGTGTGCTTGGAAGTTGCTAAGTGAGTAGATCTTAAATGGTCTCACCACAAAAGGAAGTAGTCGTTGTGTGAAATGATGGATGGACTAGCTAACACAATGGTGCCGATCATTTTGTAACATATGAATATATCAAATCAACACCTGTACACCTTGAACTTACTTACATAGTGGTATGTGTCAATTACCAGATAAAATGGGGGGAAAAGAATGGCAATTTATAATCTCCGTATGTCTCAGACCCCTTTGAGAATCATGTCAAAATTATGAACACTCTCTCTCCCGAAATGCACATTTGTGAATTCGTTTGCACAGAATTCTACATTTAATATAGCTTTCAAAAGCTAGCTATGAGTTGAGGGTTAAGAATTTCTGTTAGAAAATAACAGTTTTCTTTAAGTTTAGCTGAATGTCATATATTTGACAGCCCTGATGTTCCAATCCCACGCAGACCAATATATCCTGAGTTAGAATATGAGTCTGAAATGGACAGATAGATTTTTGACGTCGTTATTCCTTTTGCCATCAGTCATAACAACCCCGAAAGGAAATCAGAAATGGCTTATGTGTTTAAAAACAGAAAATGAAAACATTTTTCAACTGTTGGATGGTCTAAGGAATGAGTCCCTTATGAAGTCCCAATGAATTTTACATTGAATGAATTGAAAACGTTCACAATTATTTTCCTACTTGATTTTCCTTTGCATTCCAAGTAATTCTGGGATGACTTTGTATTAAAGCAGCATCTCAGGCCAGAATATACTTAGTGTATCACTAATAAGAGCAGAATGACCTTTATCTTTATTTCAAAAACAAATGGCTCTTTGGTAGGCCAAAAAAAAAAAAAAAATCATGCACATAGCAGTGAAAGAAGGAAAGAAAGAGAAGAATAATACCAATTTTGACCTAATGCTTAGAAGTAGGAAAATGTCAGGCTCCAAAATGTTCTCAAATCGGTAAAACAATGGAATTCATATAAGGAGATAAAACTCAGAAGAAATAAGTCTGAAAAGTGTGAAGGCTTACATTTTTACAAATCAGTAATAAATACATATAAATGAGGTATTTCATGCAAAAATCATTAGCAAATACCTGGTACATAATTATAGAGCAGCCACGATTCTTATGAATTTCTCCTCTTTTTCTTAAGAATCGGTATATTTACAAAGCAATGGGCTCCAGCTTCTTTTACTGCTTCTCAAAATACATTTTTCAAAATAAATTAATACTGGAAATAATTTTGCTTGCGGGAGATGGTTAATCCTGTCAAGTGAACTATTTGTTTCCTAGGATTTTCTAGAACCATCTGCATATGAACAATTATTTGCTATTTTGAAAGATCACATACATGGGGTAGTTTTGATATAAACACAAATCATGGGCTTCTTCTGTCATCAAGTTGGCTGGGAATACAACTGAAGCTCAGAGAATACCCAAAGGCAGAATTGCATTTACTGGTGGAAGTCCAAAATGTCGGAGCAAAAAGCTGGGCTACAGGTGTTGGAAAGGATAGGAAATCATGTCCTAGACAGAAACACTCTCTACTTTACAAATATCCTTCCTAGACTCTAGAGAATTTGGAAGACGAAAAACAAGCAAACAAAGAAAAACCCAACAACACCACCCATTCATGAAGAACTTAGATAAATGGTGGGTAAACAACCTCACAATAACCACCAAGTTCATCCCCAGCCACTGGATCTTTCTGTTGTGCTGATTGATGTACTATACATAGACTGTTAGACATTTGTGTTCTTAGTTTAAGCAAGTCCCTAAAGACTTTTATTCCAGGACGCTCCTAAGAGAATCAAGAGATCAAAAGGCATTATTGTGTTGTGAATAAGGGGAACTCTGGTATCCAAACTAAAATTGAACCTTTGAACATTCATTTGCCAGCTGGATGAATATAGGTCTGGACTTATGTCCAAGTCTGTTTCTTCATCTGCCAATGGAGTTTATAAGAGCCCTGACCTTAGAGGGTGACTGCAAGCTTTAAATGAGGCTCTGTGTGTTTAAAGCAAAGAACTTATATGCATGTATGCGTAACCAGTGGACATAGACAACAATGCTTGGGGGCGGGGAGAGAGGGAGGAAAAATGGAGAAACATCTGTAACAAAAATTAATTAATTAAACAAAGAAGCACTTAGCACAGTAGGCAGTAAGAGCGCTTGGTATTAGACGCCATCGTTCTCGACATTGCTGTTGATCATTTGACCCTAAGGCGTCCTCAGACCTCATGGATATTAGTTGAGAATCACCAAATTGAGAAAAGAAAAGTGTCATAATACAGTAAATATGCTTGTTTTTAGATGCCCAAATAAGGAAACAGGGGCACTGAATAAAGAAAGTTACACAGAGAAGAAGGAAGATGCTCAGTCCAGCAGGATGAGGTGAGAAGTGTCACAGTCATGTTTGCGGTAGGAGGGACAAGGCCAGGAATGCCCTCACTTCTCCGGAGGGAGCCCCAAGGAGGCATTTCCAGGGGGCAGTGTCAGCATGGATGGCCCAAGGCAGTTCGCCATCCACGAGTTTTCATCAGAACTATTTGAAGGAGTCATACTGTACAATTCGGGTAGCTGTGATAAACACGTTTTAATATCTTCATCAAGATGTATACAGTGGTATTTTCCCAAAGATCACTTATCATCTTAAGGGGGAAAACTAGGAAAATATAAATGATTCATTAATTCTCAAAGGCTAGTTGAGATAAATAGTTATATGGGCCATTTATCAGCCATTTAATACTCAGTGGCTTATTATAGCCACATATACTATGTTATATGTTTAAAATTTTTTCATGTGAGTGATTTTTCTTAGCAGCTACGCAGAGGGGGTGCTAATTGTGAACTGACATGAGATATCTCTGCATCTTAATATGTGTATTCTATTAATTTACGCACAGTGATCCTCTCTGCTATTTCACTGATCAGTATGCCTGCTAGACCCAGAACCCAGTAGAAAGTAGCCCAACCTTAAAAGAATGGCGCTTTAGAAAAGCAAGGAATTAATGAGACAGAAATCATAGGTGATAGCACTGGGTCATAATAGTCACGTTTACCTTCCATATATCACAGGCTTTACTTTACCCCAAATCAATTCAAAATTGAAACAGATAGGAATTCAGTGAACACTTGTTGAACACCTACTATGTCCTGCAGAAACAGTAACACATTATCCTGGGTTCAAGTGGCCCCTAGTCTAGTGAGGATGACAAGCTTGTAATCAGAAATTGCTGAACACTATAGTATGCAAAGTGGTAGAGATAGGCACAGAATATATCTGAAGTAGAGGCACCTAACTTGTTGGGAAGGAGTCAAAGGAAGTTTCATAGAGGAGGAGAAATCCAAAAATGTTATTTACTACACATTGCTAGGCTTGCTGTTTATGGGTACATCCATGATGATGCATCTCTAACCATGGCACACAGGTTTTATATAACTTAACCCAGCTGGTGTGGCTCAGTGGATTGAGCATCATCCCATGGACTGAAAGGTCCTGGTTCAATTCTCAGCTGGGGCACATGCCCAGGTTATAGGCTCAGTCTCCAGTAGGGAACATGCAGGAGACAGCCAGAAGACATTTCTCTCTCTCATGAACGTTTCTATCTCTTTCTCCTTCTCCCTTCCTCTCTCTCTCTAAAAATTAATAAAAATATATTTTAAATAATTTAAATATCATGGATTAAATTATATGAACTAAGTCTTCAAAGACTCTGAGTATAATTGAGCCAGGTAAAAGCATGGTGGAATACAAGGGTATTCCATGCTGAGGAGATGAGGTGAGTGAAGGATTGGAGCTCAGATATAGCAAAATGATTGTAAAGAATTGTGAACAACTCATTGTCAGTGGAGTTGAAAGTGTTGGGTACAGAAGATGAGGTCGCCGACATAGTCAGGGCAAGATGATAGGGTCCTTGTGAGCCATTGTTCCTGCAGTTTCTTCCTGAATGTGTCAGGCTTGTTCACAGGAATTGTGTTAGTTCATGGAATGAAAGCAAGGAGTGAGAAATGCCAAATCTGAGAGGAAGACTGAGAGCCATTCTATGATCCTGCCAGCATTATTTTATACTTACATCATAACAGAAGCCAACTCACAGCCAACCTATACATGAATGAGAAACAAAGGTCTGATGTTATAAGCCACTGGGATTTGTGGGTCATTGGTTAATACAGCAAAACTTTGGTCTAAGCTGGCCCTAACAGTTACATTAGACTATACTTGGTGGGATATCTATTTATTGAGGTATAGCATAAATAGAAATGTACAGAATTCACAACAGTACAGGCTGAGGAATTAACATACAGGAAGCATACCTATGTAATGCCGATCCTAATTCAAAGATGGACCATTACCAACCATCCAGAAATTCTACATATGCTCTCTTCATTAACCACTTCTTCCGTATGGATAATCACTATCTTGATTTTTAATGTCAGATTTGTTTCAACTTTTTGTAAATGTAAAATGTACCTTTTGTAAGTGTACATATACTCTATTGTTTCTGGATTCTTTCCCCCCAGTGTTATGCTTGTGAGATTCATTCCTATTGCATGTAGGCTACTTGTTATATGCTTTACCATTCTATGAATCCATCACAGTTTATTTACTTTACTGTTGATTGCTTCTAGTAGATTCTCCAAAATAGTTTTCCAAAGTGATTGTACAAATTCATTCTCCCACTAGCAATGTTTAAAGTTTCAGTTGTTTCATAGCCTTGCCAGTATTTGGCATTGGATGTTCATTTCATTTTAGCCATTCTGGTGGGTGTGCCCTAGTATCTCTTTATTGTTTTCATTTTCATTTCCCTGATGGCTAATAAAGTTAAGAATCTTTTTACATATTTATTTGCTATTTGGATATCTACTTTTGTGAAGTATCTATTCAAGTATTTTTATTATTTTATTGGATTTGATCTCTATCTTTCTATAATAATTTTGTACATATTTTGGATGTAAGCCCTTCATCAGTTATATGCATCACAAATATCTTTTCCTATACTCTGACTTGTCATTATTACTATCTTAATGGTATTTTTGATAGACATAAGTTCTCAATTTTAATGTAGTACTGTTTATCTATCTTTTGTCTCCATGATCATTGTTTTCTGTGCCTCGCGTAAGTAATCTTTGTAAACTTCATCAAGAAAATATTATATACTGCAATTCAACTTGAATTTATTTTTGATTATGGAGAATACTTCATTTTTTGTTTCCATAAGAATATCCAACTGGACCAGTCATATTTATCCAAAGGGCCATCCTTTCTTCACATCTCTGTCACACTGCTATTTTTGTCATAAGTTAAATGTACAGAGATTAGTGTCTGGGTTCTGATCCATTAGTCCATTGGTCTATTTGTCAAAACCTGTACCAATTCTATAGTATCTTAATTACTGAAATTTTAAAATTCTGTTATCAGTTAAATCCACCAACTTGACTCTTAAAAATTGTTTTAAAATATTTGACTTTTGGCATATTCATACAATAGAATTTGCATACACAACTCAATTTTCATACACACTCAAATTTGCCAGCGTTAGATTGTAATTGTATTGTAACTATATATCAGTTTGAGGAGAATTGACGTAATAACAATGCTGAATTTTTCAATCAACAAACATGGTATGGCATATCCCTCCATTTAATTAGGTCTTTAATTTCTCTTAATAATGTTTGATTATTTAAATTTTTTTCTTTATTGATTTTAGAGAGAGGAAAGAAGAAAGAGAGAGGAATAGAAACATCTACGAGAGAGAATATTGATTGGCCACCTCCTGCATGCCCCACACTGGGGATTGGGCCCACAACCTGGGCATGTGCCCTGATTGGGAATCAAACTAGTGATATCTTGGTGCATGGGTCTATGCTCAACCACTGAGCCACACCTGCCAGGCTATTTTTGGTCTTATTTGATTTGATTTGGCTATTTTTTTCCATATAAAGACTGATTTTTATTTTATTTTAATCATTCTTAGTTATTTAATGAATGGCTTTTTTGGTGCTATTGAAGTGTTTTTTAATACTTTGTTACTGATATATACAAATACACATGTGATAATCATATATATTCTTTCACTCGACATTATGTTTCTATGAATGTAGGTCCATCTATGTATCTATTTACCTATCTAGGTTTATTTATGTATATGTAGATAAATATATATTCAATTACTAATAAATAAATTATAGAGTCCTTTAAATTTTCTAAGTTCACAAATCTATCAACTGAAAATAATGACTTTTTTTATCATTTAAAAAATCTTAACACAGAAACATTGCAATAATAAGCATTCAAGAAACACTCGTGATACTCTTTTATGGATTCATTTCTCTCTCTTTTTTGATATATAATTGACAAATAATATTCTAGTGATTGAATATTTATATATATTATAACTGTCACCATAAAAAGTTATTACAATATTATTGATTATATCCCCCATGTTGTACATTACATTTCCATAACTTTTTAATTTTGTAACTGAAAGTGTGTACCTCTCAATCTCATCTACCTATTTCACCTGACCCCCCAACATCTTCCCTCTCTGGTAACCTCCTGTATTTATGAGTCTATTTCTGTTTTGTTTGGTTTAGATTCCACAGTAAGTTAAATAATATGGTTTTTGTCTTTCTCTGTTTGACTTAGTATAATTCCCTATAGGTCCATCCATGTTGTCATAAATGGCAACATTTCATTCTTTTTTATGACTGAGTAATATTCCAATTCATTCAGGGATTGGCAAAAGTTGGCTTATAGTTATAATACAAATAAATCATACAATAATTAATAAATAGTAATACAAGAATAAACTGTGTGGTTTACTCACAACTGTAAATCTATTTTTGCTCCACCTTTCCACATTTCCTTTATCTATAGAGGAACACTTTGGTTCCTTCCATATCTTGGTTATTGTAAATAATGCTGCAGTGAAAATGGTATGCATATATCTCTTTGAATTTGTGTGTTTTTCCCCCCTTTGGATAAAAACATGAAGTGGAATTGCAGGGTCAGATGATAATTCTACTTTTAATTTTTGAAGTACCTCCATACTGTTTTCCATAGTAAAGGCACCATTTTACAATCCTACCAACAGTGTGCGAGGGTTCCCTATTCTATACATCCTCACCAACTCTTGTTATTTTTTTTTGTCTTTTTAAAATAGTAGCCAGTCTGACAGGTGTGAGGTGATATTTCATTGTGTTTTTAATTTGCTTTTCCCTAATGATTAATGATGTTGAGAATAGTTTCTTTTATTTGCTTGATCATTTTCTCTATTTCCCTTCTTTAGCTATATGCATATAATATTTCTTTTAGGTCAAATTGAGAATAAGTTGCATACATCATGGAAATTTACCCCTTAATATTTTTGTGGGTATTTCCTAAGAATAGGGATCATTAGCTTATATCACTACAATATAATCATCAGCATTAATGTAACACTGATAGAATATTTTAATGTACCAAATGATTCCAATTTTGTAAACTGACCCACTGACTTTGTTTACAGCATTTTTTTCTTCTAGGACAAGATGCAATGTAATATCAGAAATGCATTAGGTTTCCAAGTCTCTTTAGTCTACTATGGAACATTTTCACAGTATTTGTCTTTTATGAGATTGACGTTTTTGAAGACCTAGAATCTCTACTTTTTTTAACGGAATGTTTCTCATTTTAGATAGTCTGATGTTTTTTTCATGATTAGACCCAGGCTACTCAAGAGAAATTGTGTCTTCACCATATCTCATCTGGAGGCACATGGTGTTTCTCTGCCTCTTGCTGGTGATGCTAATTTTGATCACCTTTTGAGGAATCCAATTTCTCCACTGGAGAATTACTATTTTTCCCTTTCAACCACTAAGGATTCTTTGGGGAGATACTCTAATGCGATTCAAATATTCTCTTCTGTGTCAAAACTTTTCCCTAGTTTTAGCATTCATCAAGGCTCTTGCTTAAAACAGGATTTTCTATGAAAGCAGAAAAACGATAGTTTGCTAATTCTAACATTCTATCATTACCAGTTGGTTCTCAGCATTCTAATGTATAAAAGAGCCCTCCTTTCTCCTCCGCTTATTTATATATGTATCTATCTGGATGTCATCATTATGGACTTAAAGATTCCTAATCTTTCTTTGGCTTATAATTTATTCATGCATGTATTTATTCTGGTGCTCAAATGTTCCCAGATTTGGCCAGTGGGATTACCTTCAACCTGTATATTGTCTAGGTTTCCCAGTAAAGCTCTCTGCATAGCTCTCTACATCCACAACCTCTCAGTGCCTAGCAAGAATGGGACTATTGGATGTCTTTTCTTCTCTACTTGCAGGTAATTGTGATTATAATTAAGATCTATGCTTTCTAATAAATGAAGGCAAATTTTGCATATGTTTTGTGATCTTCTTTATTGTGGTAGGGTAGAAGAGAGTTCTCAAATCCAGTAGCTTCTATGTTTCTTCAAATGTATAAGTCCAATATTTAAAAATGTTTCAATAATGACCATTTATTTCTCCAGTGTTTAATCCATTCACTTTAATTCTGTACTACATATTAAATAACAGTGTTAAAATTGGTGATATCAAATATTCTCGTTTCCAATCTTAAAATGAAAGATGCAAAATATTCATTAATCATAAAGTTTCTTATTGGCTTTTGGTAAATAACTTTAATTAAGTCAATGGAGTATTCAATCCAATGAAGCAGTGATTTGTGCTCTCAAGTTTTCTTTCTGGAAAAGTTGCTATTTTTAATTTCCTAATTTATTCTCTTTTCTAGATATAATTCTATCCATATTGTCTATTTTTTTTCTTTTATTAATTTTATTTTTATTTATTTATTTATTTTTAAAATCTTCACCCTAGGGGACATTTTTGTTGATTTTAGAGAGCAAGGAAGGGGGAGAGAGAGAGTGCAAGTGAGAGAGAGAAAAGCATCAGTTGCTTTGAGTACATGTCCTAACCGGGGATCAAACCCACAACCCAGGTGTGTGCCCTGACTGGAAATTGAACCTGCAAACTTTCGGTTTACAAGATGACACTCCAACTCACCAGGGCCAATTTTATTTTTTAATTACATTTATTGGGGGTGACCTTAGTTTATAAAATTATGTATGTTTCAGGTGTACAGTTCTACAATACATCATCTGCATATTGTATTTGTGCATTTACCACCCCAAGTCCAGTTTCCTTCCATCACCATTTATCCCCCCTTTACCCTCTTCTTTCTCCCCCTACCCCTTTTCCTTCTGATAATCACCATACTGTTGTGTCAATGAGTTTGTTGTTGTTTTTACTTAATCCCTTTACCTTTTTCATCCAGCCCCTCAATCCCCCTCCCCTCTGACAGCTGTAGATTTATTCTCTGTTTCTATGAGACTGTTTCCATTTTGTGTGTTAGTTTATTTTGTTCATTAGATTCCACACATAAGTGAAATCACATGTATTTATCTTTCTCTGACTGGCTTATTTCACTTAGTATAATGCTCCCCAGTTTCATCCATGCTGTCACAAAGAGTAAGTTTTCCTTCTTTTTAATGGTCAAGCAATATTCCATTGTATAGATGTACCACAGCTTTTTATCCACTCATGGACAGTTGAACTGCTTCCAAAATGGAGTTATCTCAAAAAATTAAAGAGCTGTCTTGTGTCAATTTTAGATTTTATTTTTTCTAAAAATTTGTCTTTTAATCCAGATGTTCAAATTTATACTAAATGCATAATTATTCAAAATCACTTCTAATTATCTTTGTAATATTGCTAGGATCTTTAATGATAGCTCTCTTCCAATGTATGATACTTTGTGATTTTATCTTTTTTTCTTGATCAGTCTTTCCATGGTTTACAAATATTACAAGTCTTTTAAAAAAACAAGTTTTAACTTTGTTAATACTTTCTCACTGTACTTTCATTTTGTATTTTATTAATTCTTCCTCTTAAACACATTGTTATCTACATTCTAATTTATTGGGTTTCAGTTGCTATTTCTTTGATATTTCTTGATATAAATACTTAGCTCCCAAATCTTCAGTCTTCCCTCTTTTTAAATATATGTACTTACAGTTATAAATATCCCTTGGGCCATGGCTTTAGTTGAATCCCACAACTTCTGGAAAGTCATATTTTTGTCAATCTATTAAAAATGTTTTGTAATTTCCATCGTTATTTCTCATGTAAGCCATAAGTTTAGAAGTGATTAATTTCCATATGTGGGGATATTCTAGTTACCTTTTTATCATTGATTTTTAGTTCAGTTCCATGGTAGCTAGTAAACTTTCTCTGTGACTTCAATTGTTTAAAATTTGTTGTGCCTGGCCAGTGTGGCTCAGTGGTGGAGCATCACTCCATGCACCAAGAAGTCAGCGTTTCGATTCCCAGTCAGGGCACATACCCAGGTTGTGGGCCAGATCCCCAGTGGGGGGCATGAAGGAGGCGACCAGTCAATGTTCTCGCTCATCAATGTTTCCATCTCTCTCTCCCTCTTCCTTCCTCTCTCTCCAAAATCAATTAAAAAAAAATTTGTTGTAATTTTCTTTTTGGTATAATGTATTACTAATTATGATAAATATTTCCTGTTTTCTTGAAAAAATTGTGTTCTGCAGTTGTTCATTTCAGTCTTTGTATATATCAATTTACTTTTATTAATTGTATTGTTCAAATCTATATTTTTACCTTTTCTTCTTTATATACTATCAGCGACTTAGAGAATTATAGTAAAATATCCTTCTATGATTATAGATTTGCTTACATTTCCATTTAGTACTGTTAATTACTTTTTCATATTCTAGGTCATGTTATTATTACAAAAATGATTGACCTTCCTAGTGATTGGATCTTTTATAATTTTACACTCTTCCATATTTGCTTTAATAATTTTTTCTTGTCTTAAAGTCTAATTTCAGCCTTCATTTTGATAGTATCTTAAAAAATACCATAGACTGGGCAGTTTGAACAACACAACTGTATTCTCTCACAGTCTTGAAGACTGGAAGTCTAAGATCAAAGTGCCAGCAGGGTTGGTGGCTGGTGTCTATTCTTTTGTAGATAACTGCTTTCTCACTGTACTTTTTATGTGTGTATTTATCTCTATTGTTGAAAGTATTACAGATCTCCCTCCTTTCTCCCCCATTGACACCTCACTATATTCTCACACGGCGTTTCCTCAGTGTATGGAAATGGAAGAAAGAAAAGAAAGAGATCTCTTCTATAAGGCCACCAAGCTATCAGATTAGTGTACTACCTTTAACTCTAATTACCTCTGAAAGCTCTATATTCAAATCGAATCACATTGGGGTTGATTTTCAATATAAGAATTTTGTGGGGACCCATTTAATTCATAATTTAGTTTTGTGTAATGTTATTTTCATACTTTTATTTTCAAGCTTTCTACATTTTTGTGTTTATATGTCTATTTTCAAAGCATAGAGTTTACCTTAATCCTTCAAATCAATGTTATTATTCAGTCTGGCAATATTTTTATTCTGACTTAAGTATTTAATGTATTTATATTTAATTTAAATACTTACACATTTAAAGTAAACCAGTACCTTTACTATTCATTCATTTTCAGTGTTTGCCACTATTCTATATTCCTTCATCTTTTTTAATATAATTCAAAGAGGTTTTTATTACTTTACCTGTTTCCCTCACAAGTGTATTATGTGTTTTGCTGTTCTTTTAGTGGTAACTCCAGAGAACAGAACATGCATACTTGTCTCATTAAAGTATGTAAATTGGTGTGTTTACCATGTCCTGGAAAATGTAAGGGCCTTATAATACTTGAAAGTCACTTAACTCCCTCTTACTTTTTATGGTGTTATTCATTTTAATTTTGCATGTACATTAAACTCTACATGTTATAGTGTTTTTAAAATTTATTTTTCAATTACAGTTGACATACAGTATTATAATAGTTTCAAGTGTACAAAATAGAGATTAAACATTTATATGCATTACAAAATGATCCACTTACTCAGTCTAGTACCCACCTGACACCATACATATTTATTACAGTGTTATTGACTAAATTGCCTATGTTGTAATTTATATCCCCATAACTATATTTATAACTTGAAATCTGTACTTCTTAATCTCTTTCACTTTTTTCACCCATCCTCTCCAAACCCCTCTTATCTCATGACCATCAATTTGTTCTCTGTATCTACAAGATTTTTTCTGTTTTGTTAGTTTATTTTGATTATAGATTCCACATATAAGTGAAATCATATGGCATTTGTCTTTCTCTGATGTATCACTTAGCGTAATACCTTCTAGGTCTCTCATGTTGTTGCAAATGGCAAGATGTCATTCTTTTTTATGGAGGAGTAATATTCCATTGTATGTATGTACTGCCTCCTCTGTTTCCATTCATCTGCTGATGGACACTTAAGTTGCTTCCATGCCAGAGCCTGTGTAAATAATGCTGCAATGAACATAGGGGCGCATATATCTTTTCAAATTAGTGTTTTAGATTTCTTAAGATAAATACCCAGAAGTGGCATTGCTGGGTCATATAGTAATTCTGTTTTTATTTTTTGAGGAACTTTTATACTGTTATAGTAGTTTTATACAGTCAGTCTTCATTTAGATCTGTCCACATATTTCTATTTTTGCATGCCTTTTCATTAGAGCTTCTTTGAGTATTTCTCTTAGTTTCAGTTTGCTAGCAGGACATTCTCTCATTTGTAATTGTCTGAAAATACCTTTATTTTATTTCTGATGGATGTTTTTGTGGGATATGAAGTTCTAGTTTGGCATTTATTTTCTTTCATTATTTTGAACATATTTCATTGTCTTCTGACTTCTATTTCTGTTGAGAATTCAACTATCTTGTTGCTTCTTTGAAGATTGTCAGGGGTTGAGTTCTTAGCATTTGTCTCTTTTGTCATCAGCATTTTTATTCTGAGGTATACTTTTTTCTACATATTTTTCTAGCTTGGTGATTGTAATGATTCTTAAATCTGTAGTTTGATGTCTTCCATTTTGAAATAATTTTGATCAATATCTCTTCAAATATTGTTTCTGCAACAATCTTTCTCATCACTCTTTCTGGAAATTCTAATAATTTATATATTATACCATTTTACTGAATCCCATATGTCTTTTATTATTTTTTCACCTTTTAAAAATGTCTCTATACTTCCATTTTAGTATATTCTACTGACCAATTTCCCATTGTACAAATTCTTTAGCTTTATTATCTTTATGTAATTTTAGTTATTGTATTATTCACTTTAGTGATTTTCCTTGAATTCTTTTTAATAGATTTCAATGGTTCTTAATTCCTGGTAAGTTGAATGATACTACTGTTTAAAAATTGTATTGAATGTCAAATATCGTGTGTAAAAAAATGTAGAGATAATTCAATGGTTTGATGCTGTTATCTTCTTTCAGATAAAATTTAATTTTGCTTCTAACACTGTTTTGGGCTGGGGACATACCACCTATATATAATTTGGAGTTGAGCTGACTTCAACTGGGTGTTCGTCTTTGTGAGTGTTAGTGTGTTTCTGCTCCGCCCTTACTTCATTGGTGTAACCCTCCTGACTTCCCAACCGAAAACCTGAGATGTTTACCTTGGTTCCTTGTTATTGGTGGTCCCTAAACTACAGTTTTTGTTCCCTAAGCCCTGGAGATTAGCTAGTGTTCAGCTTCAGTCTCTCAGCAGCTGCTTTATGCCCATTATTAATATCTGATATCTTAATGCCCCTCATGGTGTCTGCTACATCCAATATTGGCTTGTAGACAAACCAGCTCAGTGGGCAGATGCTATGAGGCCAAATCCTGTCCCCGATGTCAGCATCACCCCGTCCTTCCGTCTGTGCAGATCTTCACCTGAACGCCCACCACCTTGGTTTCTCCTCAATACCTTCAAATATGTTATTTAAAAAAACATTTTATCCAGAATTCCTAGTCGTTTTTAGTGGGAAAATGGGCCCTCTTCTGCTAAAAACGGAACAACTAACTGTGCACTAGATGCTTCTGGAGGATTTTACACTCTTTGATTTATATGATGTTAGCAGATCATCATTTGAGAAAAGATTATTAGGCTGACTAAAATTGGGATATCAGTGGAAACCCAAGATAAATAAGAACCTTCAAAGAACGTCACATTGCATTTAAATTCATCAGAAGTGTTTTTCATTAAAACAAGTAATTAAAATACTTTGTGTAGTGAAATCTTCCTGTGCAATTAAGCATGTTAGTTTTATGAATCTTGAGAATTTAGATTTCATTAAGTAAGGCACACCCATTATTTTTCTTTCCATTCTTGGTACCATTTGAGATTTTTAGAAATCTTTTAAAATAAGCTGAGAGCCTGACATTTAAAAAAAAAAAAATCACACAGGCCTGTGAAGATTTTTGCAAACCACATGATTTTCCTTTTTTAAACCAAGTGTTCCAGGAAATATTCATTTTTGAAAGATGTTTCGCTGACACTTCAAATCTTGAATTCGAGTTGCTGATTCACGAGGTTTGAAGTTCAGAGAATTGCGTCAAGTTATAGCTTCCCAGGAAATAATCATGTTGATGTCAGAGGAGGTTTGTAGCGCTATGAAGAATTGTAATGACATAGTCTGCTGCTATATACCGCCATTTGATAGATAAGAGGCAGCTTTAACAACGGGGCTGACAGCTGAGCTGTTATCGATTTTTTGTTTTTAAAGCTAGCAATGATGTACCTTCTGCTATAACTTCAATCCAAACCCACATAAATGTAAAATCGTAAGGGTGCAAGCGAGACACAGAGCCATCTGACTATGGAAACCATAAAAAAGCGAACTGATAGAATGAATATATTCTTGAGGTGATATTGTCATGTCAGGTATTTATAATAAACTTTACAATACCCTGGGATATAAAGAAAAACACCAGCCAATATATGATGTAGTTATATTACTCAGTCATACATTTCTTGTGCAAAAATATAATCTTGGGGCAATTTCTTAATAGTTCCTTACACCTAGTAACTATTTAAAATACTCTAAAAATGACAAATTCACTATATTTTATGTATTGTAAGATGGATATTTTTCATTTTGTTTTCATTTTTCATTTGTCTCTTAAATTAGTACTTGGACTGTGCGCCTTTCGTAATTCTTTGCAAATAAAGGATGCAAAATAAATCCTGCCCCACCCATGGAATATACCAATTGATAAGAATAGAAGCAAGGTTTCAATTCTTTTATTTTTCAGTCATTTTAATTCTGTTTATGAATCATCAAGGTGACTGTCTTAGTAGGACTTTTAAGTTCAAAAAATATTTTTGTTATTTTTTTATTAAAAACATTAACTCAAACATGCATAGAAGTAAATAAAAGAAGACGTTGATCACTTAACCCAAGCAGGCACATTACTCCAGGGGTGGGCAAAAGTAGGTTTACAGTCATGAGTATGTGAAACACAGAGTTTATTCTTATATTATTATTATTTATTTATTAACTGTCGTATTACTTATCTTCTTCTTATTGTTGTTATTATTTCATATCCTTACTCATGACTTATCTTTTAGGTAAGGGTGGCTAGTAATTTAACCTACTTTGCCACCTCTGTATTTTGCCATATTTAGAGCTATTTTTCTTTAGAAACAACTCTTAATACTTCAGCTAGCTTCTTCTTTTTATTATTTTTCCCTTTCTTCTCCCTTATGTATAGCCTATTTAAGATTAGTGACTATCAATCATATAAATGTTATAGATTTTATATGTGACATAAAGTATGTCTTGATACTTTTACTCCATACGAATACCTGATTGTGCACAATTAGCAATTAGATTAATGGGATGAAGCCAGATACACCTTGCTTTTTCTTTGTTAATATAATATTTCTAGATTAATTTATGTGGAAGCATGCATTTTATTTTTTTATTACCATATAAGATTAAATTTATGAATACACTTGTTTATTTTTGCTTTTCCCTAATGGGCAATTAGATTTTTTTTTTTTGATGTTTCAAACATTGTGTAATGAATATACTTTTACAGGTCTTCGGTGCACATTTGTACATTTGTAAGAGCTTCTCTGAGCTGTTCATCTAGAAGTGGAAATCAGTTAGAAATTGTCAAGTTGCTCTCTGATGTGTTTGTATAAATTTAAACTCACCCCAGCTCTGTGATTTCTCATTTCCCTGCCTACTCATTCATATGTGGCATTATCTAACACTCAAAAAGCAAAACAAACAAAGAACTATCCAGACTCGCCCCATCTTGACCATCAAGTAAAATGATAGTTTTAAGCGTAACTACAGGAAAAACCAAAGTCATATATATTAGATGTTATTAGGAAAAGCCCACTTCACCTGACTCATTCCCCAGGTGGGAAAAAGCAATATGTGTCTCTCACTGTTGGACCAAAACCTAGGCATTGCTGGCCTGCACGCCTCCTGGTGTTATGTAATTTCTCTTTGTAGCCATAATAAATATTTCATCTGGGGATATATCTAGCCGGTGCTTCCCCCACTTGTAGTTCAGAAAAATAGTCAAAGAAATTCCTCTTGTAAAACAAATTCTGGAAAACAATACGTGTTATATCCATCTTCTGAAATTTAACAAAGCTTCGGATAATTTACACAATGAGAAAGCTGGTCTAACTTTCTTTAATCCAACTTTTCCCACAGTTTAATAAAAAATCTAACCCTCACTAACAGGAACACACTGGTACCTCAAACTGGTATTATCGCAGAATTAAATATTAGAAAAGAAGGCTCAAATCCAGACTTTTACCATTTATTTGTTCTGTAATCTTACATAAGATGTTGACTGTTCATGAAGCTCAATTTTCCCATTCATGAAATGAGTATGAAGCCTTTGCAGGTATGAGAAGTAATGACGTCGTCTACACAGAGCACCTAGCGTGGCCTGGCCCATAGTGGGCATTCTGTATCTGCAGGACTGTCCCTGTATGTACACGTGACAGCATCAGGCACTTTGCTCTCTGCAGTGCCAAGTGTCCATGTCATTCTCTGAAACTGCCCCCATGGCCAAGCGCAGGCCACCTGCTGGATGTCTGCCAGGGTTTAGAAATCATCACAGTTCATGGCTGTACACACCCCAGTCATCATCTTTTCAGCCTGTCTTAGCAGGACAGACTTCAAGCCCTCTTGGCTTCAATTTAACTGCTGAAGTTTTCCTTTCACATTCTTATATGCTGCTTGATCTATGGAAATAAGGAATGCGTTCAATCTTTGATAGTTATTCATTCCATATTTTTTCAGACCCTCGTCAGACTAAAAAAAGACTCCTGCTCTGGCCCTGGCTGGTTGGTTTAGTTGATTGTCACCCCGAACACCAACAGGTTGTGGGTTGTTCCCAGGTCGGGCAGCATGGGAGGCTGCTGATGGAGGACTCTCTCTCTCTTTCTCCTTCCCCTTCCTCTCTCTCTAAAAATAATAAACATATCTGTAAGGTATCTCGCTGAAGAAGAAAGAGAAACGGAGCCACAAAAGTGGGCAAGAACATTTTATTGAAGTGTTCCCGGGCGAGGTTCACTGGTCCACGTGGCGGGGGGCCAGGGAAGTCGCGCTGCTCCTTCCGGGGGAAGATTTATAGGGACGTTAGGGACCTGGGTGGGGTAATTAGGTGTGGCGTCAGGTGACTGGCTAGCTGCTGGGTAATGCGTCTGTTGATTGGCTGGGAAGGGTAGGGACGTGACCAGGAGTGTCGCTTCAGCCGCATCCAGGTAAGGCGGAGTGTCGGGGTCAGGTGTTGATTTCTCCTCTGGCTGTCCATTTCCCCGGTCATGCTGCTCCCTGGAGCCCACCGACCTTACAATATCCTCCGGTGAGGATTAAAAAACAAAACAAAAAAAACCCCACTCCTGTTCTGACCATGTGCATTCCTGTAATATTAGAAGAGGAGCTGAGGCTCAAACAAGTTAAAGGTGAACATTCGTGTGAGGAAAGGAGGGTGGAGTGTAGCAGTCCACCCAGCATGCAGCTTATTCACGCGCTTTTACAAAGACAGCCTTGGGTTCCAACGTTTTTCCTTCATACGGAACCCTAAACCGACCAGTTAGACTGTCATACCTCAGTTTTCTTAACTGTAAAACAGGTGAAATCGTAGTGTCTACTCATTTTGTGCTGGGAGGAATGGATGGTGGAATTCAGCCCCAGGCATGTGTAAGGAATGCTCACCAGATACTCATTTCTCCAAGAAGATGTTTCTTTCTGCTCCAGGAGTCTGTTGAGCTGCTATTGTTTTCAAATACATATTGAATTCCAGTTCAGCCTCTACAATGCTGACTGAAAGAACAAGCTTGGTCAGGGTCCCGGGTAGAATCGATGATGTTGCATTAGAGTGAGAAGTGTGTTACCATAATTATCATAAAATGTATCCTCATATCAATAGGGCTTATTCTCAGAGGGACCAGAAGGAGGATGGATGGATCTTTCGATGACAAGAGTGATCATCACAATACTGCGTTGTCATTGTAAAAGTGCTATAATTTATTGAGCAGCTGCTCTGTGCCAGGCACTGATAGGAACTTTATTAGATTATAACTATTGCTCACCGTGGTTTTATAAAAATTAAAGTAGGAAAGGAAACATATTATTATCACAAGTCACAGTGATAGTGTAGAAGGAAAGGTTAGTAATTCCATCACTACCACAACTTAATATTTATTGAGTGCTTACTGTGCGACACGTACTTTGATTAGTACCTTACAAGTTTTACTACATTTAGCACATACTACAAACCGGGCATTCATTATTAACCATATTTTACAGATGAGGAAACTGAGGTCTAGACAAATTAAGCTGTTGTCTATTTTCATACTAATAGTGCATTTTAAAGTCAGGATTTGAATCAGTTCCCTCTGACACCACCACCCATAGCCAGCTGCCTCCTCAGTATCCTTGAAAAGTGGCATCCATCGTCTGATTCAGTTTTCAGTACTGCATTGGCCATTCAGCCTCATGAACTTGCTGAGCAGATTTTGTTTACTGCTCAGGGTACTCCATCTCTCAAGGGGTACTCTCAATGGGAACAAGATCATAAGGATGATATGTAAATTAACCCACAAGAAGACATCATATAGTTCCTTGCAGAGGTCCACCTGCAAAATCGAAGTATTTGGAAGGTTGCTTCACCTCCTTCCAAAAATAAAGGTTGAGACCCAATAGAGAGAGTGAGGAACATGATCTGAAAGACAAAGGGGTTGGAGGAAGACAGCATGCTGCAAACTTTCCTTAGGAAAGGTAGCCCGCTATTAGGTGGTCGGGGCAAGGTCTCATCCCGACAGCGAAAGGTTCCCGGCGCCATCCCTGCTGTCCAGTCCAATGCCGACTGCCTTCTTCTAAGAGGCATTTCCAAGTACTATTGTCAGATCCTCTTGGATAGCCCCAAAATTGCTTGTATAATATACTACGTGTATTTATTCATCATGTTATAGGTTGACATAGCATCTCTCTGCTAGTCCAAGAGCTCATTTTCCTGGCAGTGTTGGAACTGACTGTGTTTCTCCATACAAGTACCAGGTAGAGTGACCGGTTCACCTTTGGGGCCAGGTAATATAAGTGAGCAGGAATTGACACAAACTGTATAATGAGCCGGCTTGGGGCCTGGCTCTCCCTCCGTAGCATGTGTTCGTTCAGTGGGTGGTGGATGGAGGAGCATGGCACCAGGGCTGTTAAAGTTACTCCTTTTTTATTCCCAGGAAGTTGAGAAATAGTTCTGATTAGTGAAGCATACAAATCATATCACTTGTCATTGATCAACTTTTACATGCATTTTTCAGTTGATCACTTAAAAGGCCAATTCTATGACATTTCCAGTTTCTTGAGGGATGTTGAACATCACCCTCAAAGATCTTCTAATACTCACTTTTATTATCTCTGTGTTGTAAAAAGGGAAACCAAAAACAGGTGATCCCATGGCTGGTCCCATCGCTGGTAGGAAGTGGTCACCCCAAAGCTTGGTCCCAAAGCTCATTCTCTTCCCACGGTCACCATGTTTTTCAAATTGGTTTTCATGAAGCGCCAAAGTATAATGGTTCTGCCGACATGCTTGAGATCTAAAAGACACCTCAATAAATAGATGATTGGTAGACAGAGAGAGAGGGAGAGAAATAGAGAGACTAAATTCTGGTTTTAGTTGTTATTATGGTCTTTTAAAAAATTAGCACACTCTTGGTAGCCCAGATGGCTACCTCCTCACTGAGGGCTCCCAAAATATATTAGGATGCACGTTTTTGCTGTTGGGTTTGAATTTGTGTCTCAATATGCCAATTTAATTTTTTTTTTTTTTTAATCCTCACCCGAGGATATTTTTCCATTTTTTGTACAGATAGAGTGGGAGGGAGAGAGAGGGAGAGAGAGAGAGAGAGAAATATTGATGTGAAGGGACACATCGAGTGGCTGCCACCCGCATGACCAACCAGGGCCGGGGACAAACTGCAACCGAAGTACGTGCCCTTAGCGGGAACTAAACCCGGGTCTCTCCGGACCGCAGGCCAACGCTCTAACCGCTGAGCCAAACCGGCCAGGGCGCCAATTTAATTTTTTAAGTCTTTTGGTGAGATTAAAAAAAAAAAAAAGAACAGAGTTGGACTTAATCAGAAAATTGCATCTTTATTCCCAGTGAAGGACTCATAATATCACATGGTTATGAAGAGAGATTTCCCAGCAGTGTTTGAATGGAGAAGTGTGGCAGTGAGTGGGTCTGTCTGCAGACCCTGTGTAAAGGGTGCCACACACCCTCGACCCTCTCTCAGCAGCAAGGACCACAGTACACTTTGTGGGCTCAAGCTGTTTTCCAGAAAACAACAGAATAATGTTGCTTTCATGGGCTTTATAGTTTTATCCTAATATCTATTAATAAATTTGATTTCATGCTTGGATGTGTTCTAGAAACATAAAATGTTTACAGTCTTCTCTTTGTTCATATTTATAGAATAGTATTTGAAATAATTTTCCAACACAGGATTGGGAGAATTCCAGGAATATTTTTCTTTTTAAATAACTTATGAACATTGATCCAATGGAGAAAACACTACTTATATTTGTTTGTTTTAGCAAAAACATATACAGCACTTTGCACATATTACTAAATCTCATTAATTCTAATATATTCTTTTTCTCCCCCATAGTTAAACTCTCCAAAATGAGTATGTAATTCAGTGCCGTTTTCCCCCTACCCGAGTATAACATAGCAGAGCTTCCAGCACAGTACGCTCAAAAAATGTGGTAACTCATGTCATCCTCATGCTGACCATTATAGGAGTATTATTACCCCTACTTTTGAGGTGTGGAAACTCAGGCACTGAGATATCAATGAACGTGTCCAAAGTCAAACAGCTAATAAGTGTGAGGTCAGTCTTCCCATTCTGGTAGTATAATTAGACAGTTCCTACTCTAACCAAAACACAACTACAATGCCTGCGACAAACATTCTGTTAATGACGTACAACTTAAAATCTGCCAATTGTTATTAACAAAGTGTTACCACTTTGCAAATTACATACTAAATTGGCTTGATTTCTGGTCAATATCCCCTGATGTTCTTACCAAATACTGCCACTCTGTCATTTTAAGACTGGGAGATTGACAAGTACATGAAGCACATCACATCTCAGATGTTCCAACTGGGACTTGAGTTCCTCCGAATTCCTAATGCGATAGAGGATGTTCTGTGTTCACCGGTGATTAATTTATAATAACTGGGGCCATTGTCATTTTCTCGTTTAGGTTTTTCAGTTTGTGAAAGCAATGGAGTGCATATTACATGCAAAAGAGATTCAGAGCAGCCTTCAGAAAGGCTGGGACACACATCTTGAAGACTCACCAGAGAATTTCCAAGGGTGAGAGATGTCAAAACAGCATCTATTTGTGAGGACAATGGGAAAGGTTACAGTGTGTTGTAAGGTCTCTGATGCTTCTTTTTTTGTCAGGAATTTCCTGGCTTTAAACAACTGACTGAGACAGGAGGGCAGAGTGAGAATATGGCAGAATCAGAGATTTTCATGTCATATAAAAATAGCCACTTGTGTGAGCCTTTTTGAATGTAAGAATGCGTATTAGCTGCCATGATTTATGGAGGGAGATACAGCTTTCATCCATGGCTCTACGTGTGGTATTTAAGAAAAAAGAAGGTCTCCCACTTGGTCAATGTGGTCTTCCCTCCCCTCCCCTCCCCTCCCCTCCCTCCCCTCCCCTCCCCTCCCTTCCCTCCCCTCCCCTCCCCTCCCCACCTTCTTTTTCCCTCCTCTCCCCACCTTCCTTTTCCTCCCCTCCCTCCCTCCCCTCCCCTCCCCACCTTCTTTTTCCCTCCTCTCCCCACCTTCCTTTTCCCTCCCCTCCCTTTCCTCCCTCCCCTCCCCTCCCCTCCACTCCCCTCCCCATCTTCCTTTTCCCTCCCCTCCCTTTCCTCCCTCCCCTCCCCCTCCCCTCCCCTCCCTACCTTCCCTTTCCCTCCCCTCCCCTCCCTTCCCCTCTCTTTCCTTTCCCTCCCCTCCCCTCCCCCTTCTCTCTCTCTCTCTCTCTCTCTCTCTCTCTCTCTGACATTTTTAACCCAAAAGAAACAATATTAGATGTATCTTACTGAAATGGAAGGAGTTTGTTCCTTGAAGATACTATACATTAGCTGCAGACGTGGTATACCTGTTAGCTTTTACTGTGTAAAAAGCCCTCTCACACAACAAAACCTAGGCTTTAAAGCAATATCTATTGCTCTGGCCAGTTTGGCTCAGTGGTATAGCGTCAGCCTGCAGACCAAGGAGTTGTGGGATTGATTCCGGTCAAGGGCATGTACCTCAGTTGTGGTTCAGTCCCCAGCCTTGGTCGGGGTATTGTGTGGGAGGCAGCCAGTCAGTGTGTCTCTCTCACATCAATATTTCTCTCTCTCTCTCTCTCTCTCTCTCTCTCTCTCTCTCTCTCTCCCCGCCTCCACTCTATCTGAAGATGAATGAAAAAAGATCCTTGGGTGAGGAGTTAAAAAATAAATAAATAAAACAATATTTATTTAATTAGTTCATGGCTCTGCAGATTGACAATTTAGGTGAGCTTTAGCTGAGTAGTCATTCTGGTCTCAGCTGGTCCCATTTATGGGCCTGTGGTCAACTGCTGGGTTAGCCAGGGGGCTGGCTTATCTCAGATGTCCTCAACGATGACAGCTCATGTCTGTTCCATGTGGACTCTCATATTCCAGCAGGTTAGCCTACTGATTTCACATGGCCACTGGGGAGGTTTCTAAGAGGCGGAGTGAAAGCTTGCAAGCTTCTTTAGGCTTAGCCTCAGAACAGGCATGTGTCATTGCTGCCTCATTGAGCTCAAACCAGCCACAATACCAGCCCATGTGCAAGGGGGAGGTAAACACACTCCATCTTTTGATTGGAAGATCTGCCGATACACATCACAAAGAACACAAATACAGGAAGGGAGGGATCAGCGGCCCATTTTGCAGTCTGCCATACTGCACTGTCTTGTGAGCTGCTCAGTTTCTCTCCCCTCCCCCACTTCTTCATACCATTTATGGATTTATTCTACCAGAGCATCTACCATCAGATTTTATGTCTGTGAAAGAGAGGGAAATCAAAGAACACAAAACATGTAGTTTTCCAAATGAGTGACTCTTTTCATAATGCCTTGCTACCTAATGATATCTATGGCTACCTGGTATCTGTAAGTAACTGTACCGTGATTTCAAACTTTTCCTTCAACCCATCAGACTATGTAAGAGAGTATATGTAAGGACTCATTCAAATGTAATGGGAACTCTGTAGAAGATGAGTTTCTTCATGGCAAAGGGATTGGGGCACCTAAGATATGAAGGATCCTGGGATCTGGTAGTTTAGGAAAGAGATGTCTTAGAGAAACCATAGTTGTCCCAAGACATAAATTAGACAAGGAGTAAAATTGGTTTGATTTGGCCTCAAAATACTAAGCTAATATCAAGAGGTAAAATGTATAAGAGTCAGGCTATGGCTTATTATATGAAAAAGATTATTTTAAACCATTATGACTTTTCAGAACTGGGAGCTGAGGAGGGTGGTATCAGAGGGTGGTTAACAGCATGGTAAACCTGGAGTTAGATTGACATGAGATCAAGTCCTGTCTCTTGTATTTAATATCTGTGATCTTAGATAAGTTCACTAACTTCCCTCATCTAAAATGGGACTGATAAAATTTTTTACTTTGTAGTATTAATATGAGGATTCAATGATAACATTTATGGAAGTTCTCATTGTAGTAACTGGCAAGATAAATGCTCAAAATGGTGAATAATTAAGAGTAAAAATAGCTATATGTCTGAAACTGACTAAAGGCCTCTGTAAGTAGTACAGAGGGAGAATACCAGGCAGTAAAGAATACTAGCACTTACATGTTTCCTGGGTAAATGACACCTGTCTATGCTATTGGGGATTTTCTGTTGCAATTGCCCCTAGCAATTCAGTAAAAAAAAAATTGCTTTTTCTTCTTTCTATGAAAACACATTATTACTATTTTGGTTCAGGCCTAATTACCATGGATTGTAACCTTATTTTCTCTTGTTGGAGTAATCAATAATTCCCAGTGTGCAAAGATGTCTACTTCTAACTATGACTTTATCTGAAAAATCATTATTTTAATGATCAGAACAGCTCGTTTTCTTTCTCTTTGCCAGCATCATTCTTCACCAGACCATTGCTTTAGGTAACTTAGAAAAATCAATTCAAGAGAGAAAATGCAATGTCCATAGGAGGTCAGACGAACAGTGGATGGTGCCCAAAGGGACGGCTTCTGATTGCCAGCCTGCTAGAGTGGGGCCTGGGTTTGGAAAGAAATCACTCAGCCATTGGCTGCCTTATCGGTTTGTTTGTAAATGGAGGCTATTGGAGTTATGGGCATTTCAAAGCTTTAATTGTGCTCCTAATGTGCTTGGGAGACTTAGATGAAGGATGCTAATAGCATTACTGGGAAGCTAGGTCATTTGAGTGATCACCTGCTGATTTTTGTTAATGTAGGCTAGCTATCAGGAGAATTCAGTGGGAGAAAAAAATCCATTTCCTGTGTCCAGCTACCTTGATTAGAGGAAACACCTGTGAAAAGTCCTACTTCATCTAGTAAGAAGCCAGCATAACATCATAACAATATTGTGAACAATAGCTGCTGCTATTTATATATATATAAAATTTTACATATTATTATATAATATAGAAATGTATTATATTTTATATTTATATAACATATAAAATATATATTTATATTTCATATATTATTTATATTCAATGTGAATATATATTCCATATGAATGTATTTTATATGCATATATACTCCTTTATAAATATGTTATATATGAATATATAAAAATCATATATAAAATATGAATATATATGTTCATATTCTATATATTATTTATCACATACATAATTCATGTATATTAATAAACATGTATATATATAAATTTGGTAGAAATCAACTTGCAAAGGAGGCTAGAAAAATGGCGTAATCATTATATAGTCTTAAAGGCTGCTTACAAGAAAGAAAACACTAAAATGGAATTGCTTCAACAGCACTAGCCAAAGGCTTGGATTTTGTAAGTATGGGGCCTCAGCTCAACGGCTACTCACTGGCTAGAGCTGCACTCCAATAGCCACTAACCACAGGTGGCCACGGGGCACCTTACATGTGGCTACTTCAAACTGAGTGTGAAATGAATACTGGACTTACACAAAGACAAGATTGAAAATACCTCATTAACATTTTCATGTTGATTTTGAAGTAATATTTTGAATAAATGAGGTTAAAGAAAACGTTTATACACGCACACTAAAAGTCAAAGGCACGGGGGAGAGGCTTGACCATGGAGGCCTCTCAGTCTAGCCGGGAAATGGTAGATTAGTTGGAAGGCCCGGCCAGCACAAACCCGGGAAGCCTGGGAAGCTGACGGGCTACTTTGAAAACGTTCCTTGTCCTTCCCAAGCCCTGGATTATATAAGTCTAGGGAACAAAGAGTCTCCCCCTCTATCTCTGTCTCCCCGCCCCCCACCTTGTCACATGTGCTTGGGCTTCTCTGTCCACAGCAACCTGTCCATGTGGCCCTGGCAGCTGTGTGGCTGGCAGCCAGCAGACTCCAAAGGCCGGCTCCAGGCGGAGCCTGGACACAGCACAGTCCGGACTGCAGCCGGGGACACGAGCCAAGCTAGCCCAGTGGTGAGAAAGGTTGGACTGGGCTAAGCTTTAATATGACACAGGGTCTCTGGACATTGGCCCTGTATCTGGCCCTGAGTCTCCATGTTGGAATGAACATTGGAAACCCAGGGGCCGTGCTCTGCTTTCACCCAAAGAAATCTCCCACCAGACCTCATCCTCCCTTGTAAGTCCCTGAAAATGCTTTTTCTTGCGACACAGTGAGAACTCCACTTCCACGGGCTATAAAAGGTTGAGTCCCTGGCCATGGGATTGAACTCACCCTCTAACACCTTCTTCTCCCCAGCGGTCAGCTGATAGCAGGTCTCAGAGCCCCAGTCCTCTCACCACCCCTATCCTGAGTTGTTAGCTTAAACTATCTAGGGATCCACCACAAGACACCTATTAACATAAAGGCACATGTGGTCTAAGGGGCCCACCGTGAATTCCTACCACTTGGGAAATTCCAGGAACTGGGAACAAAAGCCAGTTAATTTCTTATGATATAGGAACGCCTCTATCCCTATTGCCTACAACAGTGCCTGGCCGATGGTTGGTCCTCTTTAAATATATGGATAGCCCGGCCGGTGTGGCTCAGTGGTTGAGCATTGACCCATGCACCCAGAGGTCACCAGTTTGATTCCCGGTCAGGACACATGCCCAGGTTGTGGGCCTCATCCCCAGTGGGGGTCATGCAGGAGGCAGCCAATCGATGTTCTCTCTCGTTGATGTTTCTGTCTCTCTCTTTCTCCCTTCCTCTCTCTAAAAATCAATAATGAAACAATAAAAATAAGTAAGTACGTGGATCTGTGAGTTTCCGGTGTCTATCACAGAAGCTGGCGCTGAGGGCTTCCTCAAAGACGTGTTAGTACAAGGATGATGCTTTGAACTCTCCAGTTAGACATAGTGTCTCAGCATTCGGCCAGAGATTCAACCTTCGTAGCAAGTAGCTTTCTAATGCCTCAGAGAGGTGCGGCATTGTTAAACAGAATTAATTACCATAAGGGAGGTGAAGTCCATAAATCTTTTACTACTTCCAAGGCCGGTACCTTGTTAATGGAGGGAAATCAGCTCCGTAAAATGACTGCACAATGGTATTTGAGACGTATTCTCTTGTAATTAATTAGTGACAGTTTACACTCATTACACAGTTCCAGGGAGAGAAAAAAAGCACACCAATTATTAATACTTAAAAAAAAAAAAAAACCTCCCATAGATTAACTTGTTCTTGGTGATTATTTTGGTGTCCTCACAGAGAACATTGCTCTGCCAGGAAATGGTTGTTCAATACTACTTTGGTTCCCAAAGTGTTGGTCAGAATAGCAAAAAAAATGCCGCTTGTGTTTCTCAGCAAAAGCAGTGAGGGGAAAAAAACAAAACAAAACAGGAGTTTTTCATTTAAATAAGATTTAACCAGGCATGAGATTGAATTGGTGGCCTAATGTAGGTTCAGAATCCTCAATGATTTCTGTGACGGTGAAGGGAGTTGGCAGACAGTGTGAGGGCTCAGAGGCGAGGACAGGCTCGGCCACCCAGAGTCGGAGGTGTGCGGTTTGGGGAAGGGCCTTCCACTGTGCGTGAGTCCAGGTCAATCCTACTACGAAGTTCAGGGGAAATGAATGAGCGGACGCTTTCCTGTTCATAAATCTACAACCTGTTCTAGCACCTGTTAGGTAAGTGATGTGGGGTGAGCTCGCTCACCTTCCGACATCAGCTTCCTCATCTATGAAATGGGAGAGTGACTCCTATCTGAAGATAGCCTCTACCCACCGGGGCTGGGCACACGGTGCCCATGTGTGTGGCTCTGAGCCGCAGCCGCCTGAGGTCCGTGTCTCCCCTCCCATCTGTGGGTCTCTCATGGCACACTCTCCACACTTGAGGGGTGTGAATGGGCAGACCGTTTTCTAGACAATGTGTGCTTTCAGAGTTTTCTTGGAAGGGCTTGTTTTTTTTTCCCAGGTGGTCTTTAGATAAGTGAGAACATTCCAAGTGCCCACGTTGCCTCTGTTGCAGGGGTACTTCTGATACATGTTAGGTTCTGCTCATCAGTGTTGACACACGAGAGATTCTCCACTTTTCTTTGTACGTGCTCAGCAGTTCCGGACAGGAGCCACGGTCCGCGGAGGATTGTTGACGTGAATTGGTGCAGCCTTTTCTTTTCCTCTTATTTTCAGAAACAACCGTCTTTTCCTTCTCATTTATTTATTTTTAATGAATTTAGTCTCGTTGCAGATGTTTCTCCTTTTCCCTCATACACCCTCTCCCCAGTCCCAACCCCGTCACAGCATTTTTGTCTGTGACCATTGGTTATGTGCACGTGCGTATAAGTTCTTTGGTTTATTTCTTCCCTCCCCCCAACCCTTCCTCTGAAGTTTGTCAGTCTGATCCCTACTTCTATGTCTCTGGGTCTATTTTTCTACACGGACCACAGTTGGGTTCAAGGACTTTGGAGTCAGGAAGAAATTGATTTACTGGTGGCTACAGACACTGGGCACGTTTCGTAACCTCTCTGAGTCTCAGTGTCCCTGTTGAATGATGGGGATGATCATTCTTGTCCTACCTGGTGTGGGAACCGAAATGAGACTCCTATGCCGAGTGTCCAGCCTGCCCTCAGCCAGCTTGGAGAAGGTCTCTTCCTCCTTGGCTCTCCTATCAAAGGGACACACGTTCTGGCTTGGACACTGGTGGCATTCCATGTCTTGGCTCTTGAATTTCACACTTAGACAAAGTCAGGTGAATTGAGGCTAAAAGAAGCCATGTGTCTCATGATGCTTCTTATGGGGTCTGTGATTGCCTGTGGAATACTGGGGAGACCCCCGAACATACCGTGTGTATGTCAGTGTCTTTGACATGTTAGGTATAACTAGAATCTTGATTAACGATCTGTACTCTAGGACGGTCAGCCAGTGCCGTTCCTACTCTAAAGGTGCCTAGCACAAGGGCTTCACTGCATTGATTTCTGAGCAACCCCAACATTTTTCCAATTAGCCTAATAAATGAGGTACAGGTGAAACTAGTTACGTTGAATCAGTATAATGACTGATAGAGATGCGCTATCATTTGTGAAATGAACAGAATTCAAATCACGTGGCTGGGATGAGCTCCATGTGGCATCTTCGATATATGACATGACATGTATCATATGATATTCTAGCCCAACCACATGATATATATGTAGTTTCAAACATCAATAGTTGTTGGCAGTAGGTATATAGGGATTGATTAAACTGTTCTCTTCACATTGATATGTATTTTTAAGTTCCCACTGAAAATAATCTAGTGAAGCTGCCAATCTGAGTTCTTAGGGAAGGTGTGAAACGGCCCCGGGTCCAGTCTCGGGAGGTTTCTGGGTGCAGACGCTGACTTTAGCTTGACTCATAACATCTCTGGGGTATTGTCCTATCTGCTTCTAGTAAACCCTCACTTTGCTGGGGGAGGAATCCTACGAGCAAGCGGGGAGCAAGCATCTCCCCACCCCTACCCAGTGATGACATGGGATCATCGAAGGAATTCTCAGGGCGCGAGCTTCAAAGTGGTGCTTGTGTTTACGAAGGTGGCAGGAGCTCCGGTCTCCTTGGCTCGTCAGGTTAGAAGGAGTATAATACATGGATCTGTTGAACGGGGTCTCCTTAAATCCCTCTCTGGCTATTGATCATATTGGTCAATAGGGACTAAGGAGGCCAAGGGGCAAAGATATTACACGAATTCTAGTAAGAACCTGCTCGTGGTTGCGTTTCTTCCCCAACATCTGACAGGGTGGCTAGAAAATATCTGGGCATGTTCACTTGTGTTTTCTCTCCCTACAGACCCCGTTCTTGGCAGACCCTTTTTTACTCAATTCCTTTTGCTTCAAGAGAGGTTACGTTACTGGATCAATGGCATACATCACATGCCGCTCTCTCCCCTTTGGGCCTTTCTTTGCCCCTAAAAACTAGTTTTTGAAAAGATTATTCATGACCAAAGGAGATGCTGCTAAGCAGAAATGCCCCCAGAGAAAAGAGACCGAGCTCTGCAGAGCCTGTGGGCAGTGGGGAGCTGTGACTTGCTCCCCGATGTTGCTGTGGGGACACATGCAAGTCTCCACAGGAAAGGAAATTTGAAATAAGCTAAAAAGAGTGCTAAGTGATTCCCGTGGCAAACTGTGCATATAACTTTCTGGATTAAATGACTCCCCTTTTATTGCCTGGGAGCTATTTTGCAACCCAGTAAATTGTAACTAACAGTAATGCAAAATAATTCTTTTCTATGTACATGCAAATAAATTCTGTCCCGAGGGGGATCAGTTAGCTTCTCCCCCCTCAACCCCTTGCATCTATTTATAATTCACTTTAATATTCCTTTACTCCCTATAAATGTATGCTTCTTTGACTTCTTCAAACTTGTAATATATTACCAATTCCCTCATTAATAATAGATTAAATGACAGCTTTAACATGCCTGCATTTTATATCTGTTTAAAAGGTAGAGTCATGATTCTTCTACCTTTATGAGATGTTTTATTTGACAACAGCATGGGGGCATTCTAGTCAGTGTGTCTGGGCAGTGGCCGACAGGGACCCTGTTGCAAGCTTACCTGAGCCACTTGAGCCACTTGACTGTCATTTTCTTTGGTAAATATCTAATTATCTCCCATAATTAAATGCTGGGGTAGCTAGCCCCCTCCCCCACAATCTGGTTTAGTGACAGCCAGTCCCAGAGAGAGCGTAGGATGCGCGCACCCTGTCTATAAACAGACTCGAGAAAGAGCAGCCAGTTTCTGAAGGCTCAGTGACGTACCCACCTGGGCAAGCGCTCAGAAGCGGGTGCACTGATAGTCTCCTGGCTGGCTCAGCTGGCCTTGCATTTGGACTAGGTGAAAAGAGTTCTCTGTGAAAGAGGAGGGATCAGGACCAAAGAGATCATTCTGACCTAGGAAAGTGCCCCCAAGGGTAAAGCTATTGGCTTGCCAAGTCCTTCATGTTGTTCACAAAGGACAGAAGTCCTGGTTCAGTCTCCTCGTCACCCACATGGTCGGCACTACTCATTTCTCCAAGAAAGGCTCACGCTGTCATCTGTGATGCTACTTAGCTACTAGTCAGACCCTCTGTTGCCAACTTAGATAAAGATATTTGAAATAGCCCAGCTGGTGTGGCTCAGTGGTTGAGCATGGACCCATGCACCAAGAGGTTGCTGGTTCAATTCCCAGTCAGAAACAGGCCGAGGTTGTGGGCCTGGTCCCCAGTGAGGGGACATGCAGGAGGCGGCCAATTGATGTTCTCTCTCACTGATGTTTCTCTCTTTCTCCCTCTCCCTTCTTCTCTCTCTAAAAACCAATAAAGAAAAACAAAATTTAAAAAAAGTTATTTGAAACACTTTCCATGGCCACCCTTGGAGGGTGACTTTCCCATTAAGTCTTTCAAAAATTGAGGTCTTAGAGTGTGACATAAAGCTGACTGGAACACACATGCCTGTCACACATTTTACTGGAATCTGCAAAGGGACATTTCAGAGGGACATGTGAAGAGTGATGGGACCATCGTGCGTCAGGACAATGCTCGTGTTGCATTTTTGACTATGTGAATCTACTAAGGATTTTGATAAAATAGGGAATTGGATCCAGCAGTCTCAGGGTGGGGCTGATCGTCTGCAATTCTAACCAGCTTTCAGGGGATGCTGATACGAGCTGCTGGTCCCTGGATCACACATTTTGTGTGCAAAAAACAAGCGTCTGCAAATTTTTTGGTAAAGGTTAAAATAGTGAATATTTTTGGTTTTGTAGAAGAAATTTCAATGGAAGCTCATAAATGCTTGGACAAAGGCAGAGGGATGGGGAATCAAATGTAAACATAGGATTGATGGGACTTGACAGGGACGAGAAAATATGCAGAGCTGACGTGAGTACTGGCTGGACTTCGGGGTCCTCAGGTAATAAAATAAAGCTTGACTTTTCACTGGCACATTTGGGGAGAATTAGTTTTTGGTCTGTTGTTTCTGGGATATGACAGCTTTTGTTACTGACGTCTTGCAAGATTTAGACAGCTCTCTGCTCCCATTAGTGATGCAAAATTGGAAAAATCTTATATGAGATTTCAATTTCAGGGGAAAAAAAAATCTCATTTAAATAAGCCCTCTTTCCACAGACTATGAAAATATTTGTTGTTGTTGTTGTTTTTTTACATTAATTTTCATTTTCGAGTTAAAAATTATAGGCCGATTATTCAATAATGGAGTATCTTCTTCTGTGCTTGAGGGCCTCTAGGTGCATTCAAGAACAATCAGCAAGAGTTATGTATCTATGGGAGGTGTTTATGGTTATAAAATGAACAAAAGAGATGAATCTCAATCTTGAGAAATTTAATGTTTTTGGAGGGAGTATAAAGCAAATAATGCAATAGTTAAATTATATTGCAATGTAGTATTACACCATTTGAGTCCTACAGGGTAGTTAAATTCAGGAATCACCAGTTACCTACTTCAGCATTCAGAATAAGGGCAAACTGCTCTGTGACCCAATGTCATTATCAAACCTAGGAAAATGAAAAATCTCATTTTACCTTCAAACTTCCTCAATAGTCCCTGTAAAATCTTTATATATATCTTTTTTATTCACCCTGGCCGGTTTTGCTCAGTGGTTAGAGCATTGGCCTGTGGACCAGAGAGTCCCAGGTTCAGTTCCTGGTCAGGGCACATACCTTGGTTGCAGTTTGTCTCCAGCCTATGTTAGGGTTGTGTGGGTGGCCACCACTCGATGTGTCTCTCTCACATCGTTGTTTGATGTTTCTCTCTCTCTCTTTCTCCCTTTTTCCCTCCCACTCTATCTGAAGATGAATGCAAAAATGTCCTTGGGTGAGGATAAAAAAATATATATATATATTTTATTTATATATATATATTTTATTTATATATATATATATATATTTCTTTATTGATGTTTTTAGAGAGAGAAGAAGGGAGAGGGAGGGAGAAATAGAAACATTGATGAAAGAGAACATCGACTGACTGCCTCCTACATGCCCCCCACTGTGGATTGGGCCCACAACCTGGGCATGTGCCCTGACCGGGAATCGAACCGGCGACCTCTTGGTGCATGGATGGACGCTCAACCACTGAGCCACACTGGCTGGGCACTTTAAAATCATTTTATGTTTGTTTTAAAATCAGGAGCTGATCAACTTTTATACATTGTACTGGGTAGTTAGTTACCTCTTTTAGTCCAGTGTTCTTCAAATCTAGTCCCTTGGACCACCGGAATCAGCATCATCTGGGAACTCCTTTCAAATGCAAATAATTGCAGCCTGGACCTACTACATCAGAAACTCTGGGATATGACCCAGCTCCTGTGGAGGCGATTCTCAGTCATGCTCAAGTTGGGAAAGTGCTGCTTGAGCGTCGTCTCGCTCAGTCTAGCCTGCATAAAGGATCAGGTACAGAGACCCAGCAAGTCCATGCCAGGCCAGTTAAATGAGGACCTCTGGGTGTGGAACTCAGGCATTGGAGTGTCTGAAGCTCCTCCAGTATTTCTGCTGTGCATCTTGAACTGTCTTCCTTACCCTTTTATTTAATTTTATCTAATTGACGTTTTTATTGTAGCTGTCTTGTAGCAGGGCCCTCAATGTGTATGCGTTTGCTCATAGGCATACTTTTTTTTTTTATCCTCACCCAAGGACATTTTTCCATTTTTTTTGTTCAGATAGAGTGGGAGGGAGAGAGAGGAAGAGAGAGAGAGAGAGAAACATCGACGTGAAAGGGACACATCGAGTGGCTGCCTCCTGCACAGCCCAACCAGGGCCAGGCACAAACTGCAACCAAGGTACGTGCCCTTAGCGGGAACCGAACCCTGGTCTCTCCGGACTGCAGGCCAACACTCTAACCGCTGAGCCCAATGGGCCGGGGAGAGTAGGCGTACTCTTTGCACCTTGTTTAGCACCCCTCCCATGTCAATAAAGTGAAAGTGATACATCTGTTTTTAAAAATATTTTTCCTTTATTGATTATAGAGAGAGAGGGAGGGAGAGGGAGAGTGAGATGGAGACATCAATGAGAGAGAACATCAATTGGCTGCCTCCTGCATGCTCCCCCACCCTCCCCGGGGATTTGGTACACAACCTGGGCATGTGCCCTGACTGTGAATTGAACCGGTGACCTCTTGGTACCGGGTGGACGCTCAGCCACTGAGCCACACAAAAGTGATAAATTTTGTTTTTTCTAAGATCGCCCTAAAATAGCTTTGGGCTTGAATATTCCTCGTAGGTAAAATAGATCCTATGACAACTATCTGCTTGTGTTGTAGTTTTTGTTTGTTTTTTCATCCAAGGGACTCTCTTCTCTGCTGCTTATTTGCTCTGTCGCAAGGCCAGATGATTACCACTCTGGCTGTGCGTTCCATTTCTCATTTCCAAGTTGATTTCTTTGTGGGACGAATCTTCAGAATTTTCACCTTCCCTCTCTGGGTTTATTCTGCGGATAGCGCAGACTCATCCATCTCACTTACCTCATTCTTCTGTATCAAGCTGTGTCTTACCAGAGGACTTGTTTTCAGGATCTCGTCTGGCCATCCTGTGTGTGGAGTGGAGTCTTTGTTCCCTTGGATTTTCCCCCCCCAGCCAGTCAGTACAGATCTGCTTGGATGCCCGTTCTGAAGCCGGTCTCTGTGGCATCTGTCCTGACTGTCACGCTGACTTGCTTTTTGTGTAGATATGTAGGACGAAGCCTGTTTACAGTTCATGTGTTTCTGCATTCTTACAGAGATCTCCAAGTCTGCACACATTGACCCAACTTCTTTCTTAACCCAGGACGCAGCAACTTTGTAATATTATTATTATTTTTAAATCCTCACCTGAGGATATTTTTTCATTCATCTTCAGATAGAGTGGCAGAGAGGAAAGGAGGGGGGGAGAGAGAGAGAAACATCAATGTGAGAGAGACACATCGACTGGTTGCCCCCTGCAGGACCCCAACCATTCCCAGGGACTGAACCGAAGCAATATGTACCCTTGACCGGAATTGAACCTGTGACTCTTTGGTCTGCAGGCCAATGCTCTAACCACTGAGAAAACTGGCCAGGGCTCAACTTTGTGATATTACATACAATGCGTGTCACCTGCATAGGAAAGTAAACGAAGGCATGCATTTGACCAGTTTTGATCTACTGCAATAAAGGCAGTTGAATGTAGTACAAAGGGAGGTAAGGGTCCCGATGAGCCTGGCTGACTGATACACATACAGAATTAGCAAGCCAAAACATTCTTTGTATTCTTTCACAGTAGTAAGTAGTGTTAAAGGATAATTTTATACACAAAACAGTAAAAGCATGGCTCACATAGTTATAACATATGTTAAAGATTTTACGGAACTCGTTATTAGTGAGTGAACCAGACAGTTGTTGTAGAAGGCTCACAGAAGCCCAAGGACAGATTTATACGGAGTAGAGGAAGGTTACTGAATGTGCAAATGGATAGCCTTTTTTTTTTCCCTCAATGGAAAAGTGGTGAAGTCAACTGACTATCAAAGAATGTACTCGTCGGTCTATGGGTACTCTCTGTTCTGAAACTATCAGTTATTTATAACTTTCAGGACTGTAGTTCAAGGGCAGTGAAGAGCTAGAGGCAGCTAGCTCAGACGAGTGTGCTCACAACATTGTAGTTTTCCACGGGAGACACTAGCAATTCTTTCTGATATAACAGGAATAGCATTTGTTAGAAAGCTGATGTCTTACAAAACACTTTAAAATAGATGCTTTGGAGCATCACCTCAAACTTGTTGGAGAGGCTGGTGGTTTACCCGAGGGAGGGCCGCCATGAAAGCAGCCAGCCTGGTGCCTGGCAGGGGTAGGTGCTCAGGTACGTGCCGTTGGTAGGGAAGCAGCATTGGTGGTGGTGAACAGCAAGGACTCTGGACAGGTAGGCTGTGCCTCACTTCCCTCCTCTATACAATGGACAGTGGTACCCATCTTCAGCGGTGCTGTGAGGAGTGAAAGCTAGTTTGCACACAGCGCTGAGAACAGGGCCTGGCTCCGCAGATGCGGTCTGTGCTGTCGCTGCTGTGTGGTGTGCAGCTGTTCCGGACCAGGTCTGGGTACACGCATCTTGGACATGCGCATCTCCGGCCAAGGATGGCGCATTGGGAGGGCTGACATATGTTTCCAGATCTGACAGTTTTTCCTCTTTCCATTTGAAGGATCAGAGGGGATGGTGGAGTGCAGGTTTCCCATTTGAATCTGAGCAGGTCGAGAGAGGTTCTTGAGTGGTTATTCCATTCCAACTCTTTCATCTCACAAGCTGGAGGAGTACTTTCTTTACTGCATTCAGCCGGACCGGAGCCAGGCTAAGGCCCGGTCTTCAGCACTTGATGTCTACTTAGATGGAATATGGAAATATATACTGCTAAGCTTTCAGGCTGACGCCAGAGGCATTTGGGAGCCTCGCTGAGGTCTGGTCTGGGTGGGAGCCACATTGAGTGCGTGTGCTCCCTCTGCACCTGCCGGGGGTGTTAGGTCCACCTGCAGAGGAGCACGCACGTGGCCCAGGGAAGCCAGCTGAGCAGGGTGTGGCCGTGAATGCTGGTCCGTCTGCCTTGGACATAGGATTCCACGCTTCGTTACCTGCCTGTAGATTCTAGTAAGTTATCAAGGTGGCAGACCAGGACTAAAGAGGAAGGTAAGGGTCTGATGACTGAAGCCACTTGGCGATGGGACCATAACTTTGGTGGAAGAGTAGACTGAGGTGCTGAGTCTCTGAAGGGTTAAACTCCAGCTCCTTAAATCCCTCTGGATCAGGAGCCACCGAGGCCTGGCAGGGCGGCGACAGTCCTGGCAGAGCGGTGTGGAGGCCGGGAGCCCAGAGAGCCAGCTGGGTCGCAGAGCCTGGAGTGCGGAGTCTTCGCAGATCCCCACCACACCCAGCCCCAAGGATGGTTGCAGCTCAGGAGACCAAGATGATCCTGGCTCTTAGAGTTCTGTTCCCTGTTTAGTGGGAGTTTTTGAACAGAAGAGTTTCTTTTTCTAAGAAAGTATGTTATCATTCATAGACAACAGCACAAGACATCATGCATTGTCACAGTTGGGCTCACACCTGCTACGTTGGGTTCCGAACCTGTGTGTGTCTCTCTACCACATTCAGGTGACACGTGCATTCATTTCCTAGGCTACAGCAAGAAAGTACCATGCACAGGAGGCTCAGAAAAACAGAAATGTGTTGTCTCCTAGTAGTGGAGGCTAGAAGTTTGAAAACAAAATGTTAGCAGGACCATGTTCCCTCTGAGGGCTCGAGGAGAGGACCTGACTTCTGAGCACCCCGGATGTCGCTTGGCTTGTGGCAGCAATGACTGGCGTCTCTGTCTGTCCTCACATCACTGTGTCCCTGTGCCTGTGTGTTCACAGGGCATTCTCCTGTGTGTGTCTGGATTTCTCTCTCCTTATACAGACAGCAGTCCTATGGGGCTAGGGGCCACCCTAGTGACTTCATCTTTATTTGCCCAATTGCAAAGACCTTATTTCCAAATAAGGCCACCTCTACAGGTCCTGGGGGTGGGGGCGGGGTTAGGACTGCAGCAAACTCTTTGTGGGAATACAATTCAACCCATAATACCATCCATTCTTTTCTCAGACTCCCTTTTATTTCTCCGGCTTCAAGTTTTCACAATTGGTAATTATTTGTTTTTTCAGCTAATCATCCACCTTTCCAATCGAAAGAACATTTGGCAATGGCCTTCGGCGTGGGAAGCGTTGAGCCGGCCATGGTACATGCCAGCAGACGGGGACTTAGCCCTTAGGTACCATCTAGTTGAAGGAGAGAGAGAGAGAAACAGTCAACAGATGAGCTAAGGAATCTCTAATTGTACCTAGTACCATTAAGGAGAGAAACGGGGGTTGAGACCAGGCAGGAGGGGTGGAGGTGATACTCCAGGGAGCCAGGGAAGGTCTCTCTGAAGAGATTACAGCTGAAGTTAGACTTAAAGGGTGAGAAGTGATGTCCTTGGGGAGCTAACATCACTGGGGCAGGGACCAGCATGGCACCTTGGAGGAACAGACAGGTGACCGGTGTGGCCCGGGAGTGGGGCAATATGGAGCAGAGGCCAGATCTTTCAGGGCCAAGGTGAGGAATTTGAATGTTAAGTTATGTTAACAGCTGACCAACGTGCTGTTATAAGACCAACAGCACACTGATAATACTAATCAGAGCTGGTACGCAGCTCACATGGCATGTCATCCTCACCACAGCCCTGCCAAGGAGCTGTTAGAAGAGCCTGGAGCGTGGGCTTGCTCCGATATTTATGGAGCCTGTAGCCTACTGCAGGCACAATACTAGGTCCTGGGGTGTGTAGAGATCCCGGCCCTCAAGCTGCATCCAGTCTAGCAAAAACATCTGTTAGAAAATGACCACGTTGGTAGCTCAACGACAGGGCTGCAGCCTCTCCACGCCTGCCTCTGGGCTCAGTTAGCTGCGCGTGTCCGTGGAGAAGTCCTAGGTCTCTCCTTGCAGCATGGCGGTGAAGAGTAGAAGAGTCAACAGGAGAGAAGTGCCTGGGACAGGGAGACGCAGTGTCTGGAAGCTGATATCCAAGCCTGGCTGTGCTGTGAGAGACAGCTCCCTGCAGTGCACCCAGCTGGCGACGGAGCAAGGCCCCGGGGAGAGCGGAGGAGCCAAGGCTAAGAAGAGGAGGGTGCGCTGAACCTTGAAAGAAAAGTGGGTGTTCCTCAGGCACACAAGGAGGAAAATGACAAAAATTTGATTTCCATGAAGCCTAATCCATTTTAATCCTTGTTATTAAAATTGAGTGTGAGGAACCAGTGCATCTGTGGTTTAGATGGGAAGAGGCCGTGCACGGTATTCGTTCATCTGAACTTCGCAGGATGCTTCGTCAGAGGTGCGTGGGGGTACCATTGACTAGTCACGCTTCTTCACATAATTTTTGTAAAAATGAGAATTCTGCAGTAGCTACGGGCCCATGCAAGGGCGTTCTGTTTCCAAGAATGCAATATTGTCTTTTCTTTTTAAAAAAGGCACATGTCATCTTGCCCTCTAGTGACAATATTTTGTATTTCACTCAGGTTCAGAAACTGCCGCATGAGGTTTTGTTTGTTTCATAAGACGGAGGCCCACTGTGAGTATAACTCTACTACAGGCGTAGACAACGGTGATATCTGTGAAGTGTGTTTATCGTGGGTGGTGGTCCCTTGCGGATGATAAGAGGGGTTGTCACAGGGACAGCAATCCAGACTCGAGGCAAGTTCCTTACACTCAGCATATGGGCTCCTCGCCTCTGAAAGGAGCCACCAGGAGGCCGTGTACTTGCTTCTGTGTTACCCGCAGTGACTACAGGCTCCGTGAGGGTAGGGGCTCTGCTTGCTGCTGAGCCCCGTGCACAGAGCAGAGCCTGGCTCAGCACGGCCTTGGTGCGCGTGGCAGAAGAAGGAATGAGCCCTGAAGGGTCTGAGGACTGAGAGCCCTCAGTTGTGGGGTCCCCAGCATGTGGTCTGAGTCAGCAGGTGCTTGTGCCTGGGGGCGTCCTTCCTAGTCTGGCTATTGCCACTGTTTTTCTTTAAATTTTGTCTTAGGCTTGTTCCTCTGCGCTGTTCCTTGTGATGCTTTATTTGACCATTTTGAGCAGGAGTCTGGAAGGGCATAGAAAAGAGTTATTCAAGGATTGGTCTGGTTTCGGTCTGAAAGACAGGGAGGCAAGTAGCAGGCCCTTCCGTCTGGTGGGGGACGTTGAGTATGTAATCCTTGGCTATAAACCATGCAGGTCTTTCTCTCCACTAGGTGCGGGGCTAGGTCATGTACACGTGGCCCGTGGTAAATCCTGCTCCTCTGCCGGGGTCTGGCTCACAGCTTTCCCTGCTCAGTGTCTCTAACACAGCAACATTCTGGGCTTCCAGGAAGGATAAACCTGTTTTTTTTTAGTCACCCTATTCATAATTGTTTTGTTCTTTTTTATTATCCTCACCAGAGGATATTTTTGCATTTATCTTCAGATAGAGCAGGAGGGAGAAAGGAAGGAAGAGAGAGAGAAACATCGATGTGAGAGAGACACATCGAGTGGCTGCCACCCACACAATCCCAACCGGGGCCAAGGATGAACTGCAACCGAGGTACGTGCCCTTAGTGGGAACCGAACCCGGGTCTCTCTGGTCCGCGAGCCGACGCTCTAACTGATGAGCCAAACTGGCCAGGGCTTGTTTTGCTCTCTTACCAAAGGGTTTATTACTCCTGCTGCTTTGAGAGGCAGGACCTGGGAGGCCAAGGAGATGAAAGAAATGGGATCATGCTTTTTCCTGGTGGTGGCTGAACACGCTGCTACTTATAGTCAAAAAGCATCATTGTCTTCAAGGACCTATTAGCAGCATTCACGCTGCGGAGTAAGGGTGAGCCAGGAGAGGAAGGGGGCCGTTCTTCATGTGTTTTGTAAAGTCGTAAGAATCTAAGTCCTTCCTTAAACAGGAACCCCCGTGGAGAAAATAGAATATATCATTGAAGTTCCTGCCTGACATCTAAACCCCTCAGAGTTCTATCAAGTCAGAGATGATGGAGATAAGATACCCTTTGAGAGGCAAGGGGGAAGAGTGGATATTGATTTATCCTTTTAATCCATGATGTTCCTCAGCTTAGAAACAAGTAATACTTTCCATGGGCAGAGGGTGAAGTCCGAACTTCATAACCTTGCGTTTAGAGGCTTCTGGGGCCAAGCACCAATTTATCTTTTGACCTCATCTTCTTGTATCGGCTCCAGTCACACTGTCCTCCCCAACGGCCTCCAGCTATGCTTCCTGCTCTCGGAATTTAATTGCACATTTTAGTTGGGGAAGGATAGAGTTTTGATTGATGGCTAAGAAATCTGACAAGTACAAAACATAAGATAGCATTCCTAGTTCTATGTAGAATAAATCCTTGTTGGCATTTTCATATTCTACTTTTTAAAAAATACATGTCTGTGTATAATTACTGTGGTTTATACATTTTTAATTATAAAGGCAATATAGAAAATACATTCTCCAAAAGACAAAAGATATTACAAATAAAAAGTTGTGTTTCATTATGCTCGTCAATTCTGATGTCTTCTCCCCTTTCCTAGAAGTAGCCTCCGTTTTGAATTGGTTACATATTGTTAATGTAATAATACACGGTATTATTCTGTGTTTATGTTATTTCACATGATAGCATCATATCAAGCACATCATTTCATAACTCACTTTTTTTCACTCAACCATATTTGCTGATATACAGCCACGTTGTTCCAAGAGGTCCGTATTCATTGTCCTTAACTACTGCTCTCCTCTGCCTGTTCTGTTTATCCATTCACCGGCTGGTGGGCATTTGGGGTGTTCTCACATTTTTGCAAAGCTGCAAAGAAAATGTGATTTTTTTGTGCATGCGTGCAGGTGTTTTTTAGGTGTGCTCAGCGTGGTCAGCAGGGTCATTGTGTCCGCCCACTTTCAGTGTTCGTGGAAGCTGCTACATTTCCTGATCCTTTCGCTACTTTACATGTCTGAATACAGGAGGCAAACAGACACATTTCTCAGACCTCCTTTCTTCCCTCAAACTTCCCAAGTCTAGGATTCTCTTCTCGGGGAAATCCATTTACCAAGATTCAACTGAAATAGCATCTATTGGGCAGTCTTCTCATTTGACATTTTCCCTCAAGTTTGACTCGTTCTGTTTTACTTGTTCATGTGTCTGCCCAAGTAAGTGAACGCGCTTAGAAAACACGCTGCCCACAAGCTCCTCTGCAGTCCGACGTGCCCAGCCTGCTCCCTGGCCGTGGTCAGTGCCAAGTCTAGCAACGTCTAGTCTTGCTTGAAGCTTATGTTCTAAAGGCAGTTGAAAGGTGAACATCCAGGAGAGTCAAATTTACCCTGGATTTAAAAAAAAAAAAAGTTTTCATAATATGCCATCTATAAATAAGGCATTATTTTCCCTTGCAGTATTACACCTAGTCAATACTTCTTTGCTCGGTCAAGAGATAAAGACGAAGGACTCTTATGTGTAGTAAAAATACACAGCGATGTTAAACACCTTTCACGTAGCTTGGGGGTACATGTGTTCCTATTGTAAGAGGCGTGCAGGAAGTGTAACCAACATGGATAAAGCAAATACACGGTCTCACCTCATCCATACATTGAGGCGCTTATGCTCACTGATGGGCGCAGAAGGCATCGCCTGCACTATTTCAAGTGTCTCCTCTTCATCTTGGCCAGACCCCAACACGCACACTTGCACTTGGTGAGCTCTGTGGTATGATCTCACCGGATATGTTAAAGAAAACCTGGATGGGAAGGCGATCTGGGGAATGACGGGGACAAATAAGTTCCTGCCCCACTCCCTTTGCCCAACTGAGAGAAACCAACCAGACCGAATCCAGCGAAGAGGACGGGAGGGTAGCTTTTCAGTGATCAATCTCCTCATACTCTCTGGAACTTGACAGAAATAATTAGGTCCCAAATACTCTTCTAAAGGTCATCTTCAATCTGTTGTTGTGGGGATCATTTTATTGAAAAGCTCCAGGATGCAGCCTTGGTAGGGTGTCAGTCATGGAGGGAAAAATTGCCCTGGATATGGACAGGCATAGTCCTCTGTGCCATGGGTACCCACGGGCACCCACGGACCTAATTTATTCTCCCAGCAGAGACTGCTCATTGTTTCAAAATGCAGGTTTTATTTTAACTTAGATATGGCAAAGCCCATCGATCAGGAGGTGACTGTCACTGAAAGAGTTTATTACTCAGCGTTCCTAAGAAGAAAGGGCGCACTGCACCCCAAGGAGGGGCAGGGTAGGGCCGAAGGCAGGGCTGGAAATGTGTGCAGGAGCCTCTGTTGTGCTTTGGGGAAGGTAGGCAGTACGCATGCTTAGAACCGGCTTGTTCCAGTGATTTTGATGGGCTCTGGAGGGCAGGGGCGGGCCCTAGGGTCTAGTGCCAACCCGAGGTACTTAGGGCAGGTGGACGGCGGCCCGGAGTGTGCGATCCTGACAAAGGAAGTGAGCAACGGGCGTGTGGGCTCCCCTCGGCTGATTTGAATGTGAAGGTTAAGTTTGCAGGCAGTTGTTTGCTATCTCTGGGTAGGGTCTAACCTGGGAGGGCCCGTCCCCCTACAGTCATCAAGTCAAAACATCAGAATACAGAAAATGAAAGGCATAGGTAATTTAATGATGTTCTCTATGGAGAGCTCCCTCTAGAGGTGACTTGGTCTCAGGTGTCCACGAACTGTGTTTGGTGCCCTCTCTGAAGGACAGAATGGGCTGTCCACTGAAGGAGCACTGTGAAGGACCACAGACTGCGTGTCCACAGCGGAGAGGGAGGAAAGGCCGCCGGGGGCCAGGTGACCCCCGATGCTACAGGTGTCCCACAGGTTGGCCTTCCCCCTACGACGTCTTCCACGCTAATGTAGTATAATGTTTAGCATCACTTGCTGCTTGAAAGAAAATTGGTGATGTAGCCCTGGCCGGTTTGGCTCAGCAGTTAGAGCGTCAGCCTGTGGTCCAGAGAGACTTGGGTTCGGTTCCCGCTAAGGGCACGTACCTCGGTTTCAGTTTGTCCCCGGCCCTGGTTTGGTCGTGTGGGAGGCAGCCGCTCGATGTGTTCCTTTCATGTCGATGTTTCTCTCTCTCTCTCTCTCTTCCTCTCTCCTTCCCACTCTATCTGAACAAAAAATGGAAAAATGTCCTCTGGTGAGGATCAAAAGAGAAGAAAAGAAAAGAAAAGAAAATTGGTGATTTAATCTGCAAATTCGTGTTACTTCTCTCAGACAAGATATTTGCATGTTGCAAAAGCACCTGACCTTCGCCCTCAAATTGACTTTCTCTATTAAGGTCCAAAGATATGTGAAATGGTGTCACCATTTACCCAGAAAGACCATACAGTAATCGGGGACAGCTTTGCGCCCCCCCCCCCTTCTATGCTTTCTCACTAATGCTAGCTGCTCTGCTCTGAACCCTTTCTCAGACCCACGTGTCTCCATTACCTCGTCACTGGCTGATTTCAGCTTCACCTTTGGGTTTCTTTCTTTCTCATATGGGTTGTTACAACTTCCAGATATTCTGTTCTCTTCTCGGGGACAAGGAGAGAAAGCACAAATCACCAAAATAGGAATAAAATCAGAATATTACTTTGAACTCCATAGAAATCAATAAAAATGATAAGTAAATGTTATGAAAAATCTGATGCTAACACATTACCATTTTAGACAATCTAGATAAATTCCTTGAAAAACACAAAATGCCAATTATGTCTCCAGAAAAACATAGAAAATCTGGATTGACCCATAGCAAATAAAGACATTGCATTAGAAAGAAAAAACAAACCAACTTTTCACAAATAAAATTCTAGGTCCAGATGGCTTTTCTGTTGAACAGTATGAAACATTTTTTTTATTTTTTTTTCTGTCTTGAAGCAGACTCCTAACCTTGGATAAACTTTTTCAGAAAATAGAGGTGGGAACACTTCTCAAATTATTTTATAATGTCAATATTAGCATGATACCCAAACCAAAGCTTTTACAAGAAAACTACAGACCAGTATCCCCTGGGAACATAGATATAAAAGTTCTTAATGAAATTAGCAAATCAAATCCAGCTTTATATAAAAAGCACTGTATACCATTACCAAATGGGTTTACCTCAGAAATTCAAGGTTTTTATAGCACTCAAAATCAGTTCATATTATATACCAAATTGATAGAATAAAGGACAGAAACACGTGATCATCTCCATACACGGAGGAGAAGCACTTGAAATTAATCCAACAGCCATTCACAATAAGAGAAAAAAAATTCTCAGCCCATTTACAAGGAAATTTTTTCACACTGATGAAGGGTTCTTATGAAAAGACCACAGCTACGTGATTTTTAATGACAAAGAAGTAAAATCTTCCCCTTACAATCAGAAACAAACAACATTGTCCTTTCTCACTACCTGTACGAAGCAATGTACTGAAGGATCTAGTCAGTTCAAAATGGCAAGAAAAAGAAGTGAAAGCCATACAGACTGGAAAGAAAGAAATAAAACTATCATTCTTTTCAGGTTACATGATCTTGTATGTTACAAAATCCTAAGGGATCTACTAGATGAATACAATCAATAAGCAAGCTTAACAAGGTAGCAGGATTCAACGTGTATAAGCAAAAATTATTGTGTTTCTGCAAAAGTAAGTTTACAATTGTTCGTATGGAAAATAATACAATAATTAATAAATAATAATACAAGAATAAACTAAAAAGTGTAAACCTACTTTTGTCCCACACTGAATACTAGCAAAAAACAAAAAGACTAATCTGAAGATGATATTAACAGTTTAGTTCACAATAGCATCAAAAGAAACAAAATACATAGGAATAAGTTTAACAAAGTAAGAGCAAAAACTGAACACTGAAAACTAGAAAGCACTGAAGAAAGAAATTAAACATCTGAATACCTAGACATACCATTTATATGGATTGAAATGCTCAAAAAATGGTTAGGTTGGCAATTTTCAAATTAATCTATAGATTCGATGTAATCACAATCAAAATACCATCAGGCTATGATTTCTGACGAGGAGCTGATTATTCTTAGTTAAATTTAACAGCTAACCTGTAAGCCCTTTTAACATGAAGATTCAAATATTCTTATATTTCTGTGGAGATTTATTATATTGTTTTAAATATTCGTACCACGTTATGGTTTGTTTTCTTGGTTTTTCTTCTTCTGGCTCAATTTAAATGCCTTTAAGGATGTCATATCTTCGTAGGTTTTTCTCAGCACAAACATCACTGAAACTCCTTCCCAAATATGTCTCCTAAATGGAGCTAGCTAGAATAGATATGGACCAGTCTCTGATGTCGCCTTCATTCATTTGCATATTCTTTCTAACTGGTAAATGGCTACCCTAGAGAAGGGATCCAGGGCAACTGAGGATGGTATTTATAATTTTCATTGAATGTATCAGTCTATTGGGCAGCATAATAGAATACCACAGACCAAGTGGCTTAAACAACAGACATTTATTTTCTTCCAGGTTTGGAGGCTGGAAGTCCAAGATCAAGGTGTCAGCAGGATGAATTTCTCCTGGGGTCTCTCTGCTTGGCTTGCAGATGGCCACTTGCAGATGTCCTCACAGGGACACAAAGGCCACACAGATTCTCACAAATAAATGTCTAGGCTCAGATGACTTCACTGGTGAATTCTGTCAAGCATTTAAGGAAGAAATAAATTTGAATCCTATATTAACTCTTCCAGAAAAGAAAAGGAGACACTTCCCAGCTCTTGATGAAGCCAGTGCAATTGTAATATGCTTGGCCGCCAGCAATCCACCAACATCACTATTGGAGTGTTTTGAAGAGTTTACGGCCCCTGTGGCTTCTGCTACTGTGGGCAGGTCTTAGCAATGACCTTCTGCATGTACCTGACTCTAGATGTCAGGGTGGTGGTTTGCCTCACAACCTTGATTTTCTGATGGGTCCAAGGAAAGCCATTGATTTCTAAGTTTATCTAGCTTTCTCCTCTTATAAAGACAGAAGCGATGGTTTCCAAGTATTTTCATGTCACTGAGACTGGAAGCCCATGTACATTGAATGAAATGATTTAATCCTCTGTCCCAAGAAGCCAGGTTATATTATCTTCATTTTACAACCGAGGAAACCAAAATCATGTTGTTTTTTCCCCATGATGACATAGCCAGTCCATGGCAGAACCAGATTTTAAATAAATCCAACTAATTTCCCTTTCCTAATTACAGTTGGCTCTCGTTTATCATGGTTAATCAGTTCCAGACTCTGCCACAATAAATAAATTTCTGCGAAGTGTGATTATTTATAAATCGAATATTTTCATAGTTAGAGCATAGAAACCCTGTTTACGACGTTCTAAATATGTTTTTTAACATTATTAGAGCCCTCTAGACATGAAATAACACCCTTTAGTCACCATTACACTCATATTACCTAGTATATTAGACAAAATAAAAGAACATAAGACATATTAGATGTTACAAATCTCATATTATTGTTGTTATAAATTTAATTACACATACACACACACAGTTCTTACACACAACCACTAACCTATGAAAATAGTGCAACTTGTTTGATGATGATGCGATGAAGATGAAGAGATGTACTGCACAGCAAAGAAGAGCAAGGTTACTGCTCCTCTGCAGGCACGACCTCAGTAGGAGAGTCTTCCGGTGGTGTAGTGTCTTCAGCAGGTGCGTCGTCTTCAGCTGAAGGAGACTAGGAGCAGGAAGTGGGTGTCTGGGTGCACGGCTGAAGAACATCGTGATAGGCAATTGCTGGTGCTGTCTTTTCATATGCATGAAGAGGCTTTTGTAGGGTTCTATCGCTCCATGAAGTGCATTCCGAAACTGCAATGCACACATCATTTGTGGGTCCCATTCGCCAGTCATGTCCTGTACTACCTTATAGTTCTCATGACTTGCGAGAGACACTCAAGTATAAGGTCAACTTCCTCCTCCTGACCCTCAAGAACCTCTGGCTGCTCTTCCTCCTCCTGACTTGCAGACTTAGTCATCTCCACCAGATCCTCATCAGTTAAGGGATCAAAATGTGTCTCTAGCAGCTCATCCACGTCATCACAGTCATATCTGGGAAACCTTCTCCTCCAGCATCCGAGCCAGTCTAACTGCCTTATCCACTGCTGAGTTGCTTATATTCTCTGGGGTGAATCCTCTGCAGTCATGGACAATTTCAGGCCACAACATCTCCAGCTGGCCTTCACAGTCTCCGTCTTTATGTCCTTCAATGCAGCCTGGATGTTCTTCAGACAGGTCGTGATGGTATACTGCCACCAGCACTCCTTCAGCAAGAAGTTTTCCTCAAGGTCCTGCCTTCGACGAGGTGCTGCAAGGTGTTTTGCATGTAGAGGGACTTAAATGTGCAAATAACACCTTGATCCATGGGCTGGATCAGCGAAGTGGTGTTGGAAGGAAGGAACTTGATCCGCACTCTGTCCTAGGATAGGTCTTGCACATTACCTCCAGCATTGTCCATGAGGAGAAGGACATTAAACTTGAGTCTCTTCTCCGCGAGATACAGCTTGACTTGAGGGATGAAACACTCGTGGAACCAGTCCAATGACAGCTGCTTTGTGATCCAGCCCTTGTCATTGTGCATCCAATGCACCGACAGCAGGTTCTTGTTTTTATTCTTCAGGGCCCTAGAGTTCTTGGCCTTGTAGATAAGGGCAGGCTTGAACAAAAATCCCTCAACATTTCCACACATATGACAGTCACATGATCCTTATACGCCTTGAAGCCACAGACCTTGGCCTCATCCTTGAAAATCAATGTCCGAGAAGGCATTCTTTTCTAGAACTGTCCTGTTTCATCCATATTGAACACCTGTTCTGGATGATACTCACCCTTCTCAAGGATCTTCTGGAACATGTTGTTCACGTAGTCCTCTGCTGCAGGCTGGTCAGCAGAGGCAGCTTCTCCATGGAGAACAACACTCTTCAGATGATACCTCTTCTGGAACTTCTTGAACCAACTCTTGCTTGTGGTGAAATCCATGAACATAGCAGAAGAGGGTCTTGGTTGGGGTTCATCTGCCATAAAGCGCTGACTGAGGTGCCTCACCTTCTCCCGGATGACCAGTGACTCCAACAGAATGTTTTCCTTGCAGTTGTCACTGATCCAAACGGCTAGGGCAGACTCCGTTTTCACTATGAACTTATTATGACTTGTCACGATGTGATTTGCTTCTTTGTTGAAAGAGACAGTAGCAATTGCACAGATGTCCTTTTTATGTTTATGGATGGAGCGAATGATAGACTCATTCAAGTTGTAGTGATGGGCAACCTCTGCAATTCTCTTGCCATCTTTGATCATATCCAAGAGTCTCACCTTCTCCTGGATGGTAAGCCTCTTCCTCTGGTGCTTAGTTTCATCGTCAGAAGGCTTAGAAGCAGCAGCACATTTAGGAGCCATCGTGGGGCTTAGATAAATGTTCTCAGAAATCGCAAACACTTACAAGAGCAAAGATGCTTCTGCTGGGTAGCAATGTAGACGTGTGTATGAGAGAAACAAACTTGCATGAGGCTGAGCCAATCAGTGGCCAGGATAGAAAGAGGACAAGATAGCCAACCAGTAAACAGCACGCTCTGATTGGCTTGGTTTCACCACACCCAACCTTTTGAAAAAAGTTATTGCCCACACACAAGGCGTGGTGGAGTGGTTGCACCTGGCTTTGAAGGATTCCTGGGGTGCTTGAATACATAGGCTACAGTCCATATGTACAGTCATTTTAATTTTAATTATAATACAGGGTATATAATTGACTCAGACAACTGAGCATGCTCTGTATTATTTTCACTGTCTCAATCAACTTTGTAATGAATATATTTTCAAATATATTTTGTGAAGGCATAAGAGTCAAAGCATGAAGTGGTGAGGGACGACTGTAACCCTCATAAGTTCCCTTCCTTCCGTATAATAATAGATTCACTCTATAAATACCTCCTTTGATCACCAATGCCTGTTCAGTGCCCACTATTTTCCAGCTGAGCTTTAAATATAAAAATGTTTATGAATCACTTAAAACAGTGCTTGACACAGAGTAATTGCTCGATAAATAATGGAGATGACATCTGTTGCTCCTACTATATGATTTATCCCTCACAGTGATTCTAGGTGGTATAGTTTTCCACCTGCCATTTTACACAAGAGGCAGGTGCCACCACACACATTCACATATAACTGGGCTGAGAGGTAGCTTGGGCATTGCACTTTTTAAAAGCCTCCCAGGTTATTAAAATACGAAGTCAAGATGAAGAAGCCCAGCTCTAAAGACATGTTGGTCAGCATCATCCCATTGCTGTCATGAAGGAGGGAGGACCCAACGTTGCCAAGTCTTTTTTCCTAAAATAGAAGCTGGGAGTTTGAGTTCCAAGGTGGCATTTCCTAATTCAGAGATTTCTCAAAAATGTTTAAGCAATACAAGGACTCCAGGAAGCCCATCTCAGACTGACACTTTGTAGCCAATGTGGTTGGGATCAAGTTGGGGAGATCAGTGTTGCCCAACTGGCTCCTGATTAGATTAGACCAGAGCTTCTCAAAGGTGATGGGATGGGTCTGCAGCAGCAGCAGCACCAAGGATCTTGCTGGAAATGCACACTCTCAGGCCCAGGACCAACCTACAGAATCAGACATTCTGGTGGGGCCCAAGATCTGGCTTCCAAACAGCCCTCCAAGTTTGAGAGCCAACAGATTAGATTGTTTTCTCATTACCTGCTTTCTTCCACTCCATGGGTGTCCATGGTGCAGAGAGCATCTGTGGAAGAGAATAAACAAAATGGTAATCAGAACATGGAGATTCAACTCAGCTAGAAGTTTGCAGAAATGAGGAGTTACACAAGTGACAGACCCTTCCTTGACATCTGATTTGATGTCCAAATCAGGGACAGCTGTGCTAATGCAGTGGCACATTGATGTGTTTGGGTTCCATCTCTGCTCTGTGCATCTTGAAAGGCCCAATAGATCAGCCAAGTGCAGGATCTCCATGAAGCCCCATAACTTTTCGGCTATTTGAACCACACAGGGAAGAGGGAGCCTGGCTGTGGGTCACTGGGAAGATCGTTTCTGCTGGGAAGAATGCCAGACTGAAAGGGGGCTTTTAGAAGCTGAATAACACAGTTTTAAAAGGGAAAGTGGTACGAAACAGGTTCTCCATGTTCCATGGTTTCAGGGTATGAAATGAAAAGTGCTGACAAAATTGAAATAATAGATTGAATGTTAGTTGGGAGACAACTCCGGGAGTGTTACCATTGGCTGTTCAGAGCCTGGGGGTGTGGTAGTGCATGGTTGACGGTCCCTATCGAATCAGATAGCCCAGGATCTGCATCAGGCTTCTTCCCTGAAAAGTAGTTGGAGCTGGGCAGATTAGCACTATGGATAATGCATGTAGCTAACTTGTACAGAGTGTGTTGTTTTGTTTTGTTTTGTTTTTGTTTTTTGTTCAGATAGAGTGAGAGGGAGGGATGACAGGAGGGAGGGAGGGAGGGAGAGAGAGAGAGACACACACATTTATGTGAAAGGGACACATCTAGTGGCTGCCTACTGCACGACCCCAACCAGGGCTGGGGATGTATCATAACCGAGGTACGTGCCCTTGACCAAAATTGAACTTGCGACTCATGGGTCCGCAGGACAACGCTCCAGCTGCTGAGCCAAATTGGTCAGGGCATATAGAGTGTTTTCAAAAGGTTAGGTTACTATGGGATTGTATAATGGGGACTGGATAATCGAGTCTGGAAGTGACTTGAACCCGAGCAAACTGAGCATTGGAGCAGTAGGGGGAATTAGGTAAGTTAGTGGGGTTCCACCTTTGGTGAAGATACTTGTCATAAATGCAGAGCTGTGGCACCACCAATCTAAGGGCAAAAGGTGTTACACTGCTGTGTCACAGCCCATCAACATCATAAGTGTGGTGATGGGTACACTAACCTACACCTGGGACAAAGTACTGTAGAATAGAATACACACACATACCATACACACATACACACCATGCACACACCATATACAAACACATACCCACCCATAAACATGAGGACAAGCAAAACGGGGGATCTGAATAAGATGGGTGTCGATATCCTGGTGGTGCTATTAATAGTAGATGGTGTTACCACTGGAGAAAGTTGAGCAAGGTGTACAAAAGATCTCTGTATCATTTTTTACAGCTGCATGTGAATTATCTACAATGGGTTACAGTCCATTTAGGAGCCTGATACCTGGAATACATCTCTGTTGGTCATGGTATATACTTACTTTGATCTTTTTTGGGATTCAATTTGCTAATATTTGGTTGAGAATTTATGCATCTATGTTAATGAGAGACATTGGTCTGTAGTTTTCTTGTTTATGTCTTTATCTGGTTTTGGTATTAGGATCATGCTGGCCTCATGAAATGAGTCAGGAAGTATTTCCTCTGTTTCTAGCCTCTGAAAGCGATTGCAGAGAATTGGTATAATTTCTTTCTTAAATATTTTGTAGAAGTTAGCAGTAAACCCATCTTGGCCTGGTGCTTTCCGTGTTGCATGGTTATTAACTATTCGTTCAGTTCTTTAATAGTTATTGGCCTATGCAGATTATGTATATGTAAATCAAACCATTAAGCTGTACACCTTAAACTTATACAGTGATGAATGTTAATTATATCTCAATAAAACTGGGAGGGGAGGAGCACAAACAAGTGTGTTTCTCCTAGACAACGTATCATTGGGTCGTGGCTGGTGTCCACTCTGACAATCTCTGTGTTACAATCGGTGTGGTTCACGGAAGATAAATGCTTCCTTCTATGTCACAGCCAAGACCTATCCTTCTTAATAGTCCATTTCCAGCTTCTTTAGCAATTGGAATGCTAGACTTTTAAATAATCATAAAAAAAGGTGTGGTTAGTTTGGCATTAATTTGAGAAAATTCTGTCATTCTTATTTCACATTTCTGTCTCTCTTTTTCTGGTGTGATTCATGTGTTCTTCATTTCATACTTGCCCCACGGTCCTTGGCTATGATCTGCTTTTTCTTTTCTTTTCAGTTTTCAAGTACTGGATTGCGATCCCCTGGCTCAGGGTCCTTCCTCAGCCATGGCGTCTGCTAACGAGCCCGTCGCAGGCATTTTCATGTCTGCTCCAGTGTCTCCAGCTCCGGCATCTCTTTCTGTTTGTGTTTTGTTTTTGTTTTTTTTTTCCTTAGGCTTCCCATCTATCTGCTCACACCGTGCATCTGTTCCTACACGCTGTCTGCTTCGCCGTGAGGGAGCCCTTGACGTACTCATCACAGTTGTTTCTCGTGCCTGGTCTGATCGTCCCACACCCCTGCCTCGCCGGCCTGTCGCCTGGCCCTGTCTCTTCACATTGTGTTTGCTGCCTTCCGTTGTGACTAGTAATTTCTTCTTGACAGCTGGACACGATGTAGTGAGAGAAGGAAGCGCTATGAACAGGCCTAGTGAGGTGGCGGGTGTGGGGGAGGGAAGCACCCCGTCCTGTGATTAGAGAGCTGGTGCCTCTGGCTCTAAACTTCACAAGAATCGTTCCTTCTTCTCTCCCCTAGGGGGACAGGATGGCTGGAATGGGAGTTGGAGATCTCCCTCCTCGGTCAGGCAGGGTCTCGTTAATTAGTTTCCCCTGAGGACAGCCCTTAAGAAGGCCGAGGGCCAGGGCTTCCACATGGCTGTGGGTCCTGCCACCTGGGAGAGCCAAGGGTCCCTCCGAGTCCACGGTGGGGACCTGCTCAAGCTCCTACGGGTGCGTCCCCCTGTGTCTGGGCTCAAAGGCCCCGTCTCCTGGGATTTTTGCATCTCAGAGTTGTCGGTACTGAGCCTCTAGCAATTTCTCAATTACATTTAAGATTTTCTTTCCTTTTTGTTTTACATTTAAGGTTTCCTGACCCTGGCGTCAGGATTTTTTGAAAAACCCCAGGTCATCCTAATATTGATCCAGAGATGAGAACCGCTGTAGAAGGACCATACAAAGCCACTGACAGTTTTCAACCAGAAAAGTGACTTGATCAGATTTTTGTTTTGTAATCACTTTGGCTGTAATGAGACAGGAGACAGTGACAGGGACTGGGGACAGGGACAGGAGGCCACGGTGGCGCCGGAGGTGAGTTGTCCTGGGGGCGTCTCCGGAAAGGGACGTGACGGTGGGGATGAGTGTGCAAACGTTGACGCTTTGTAACCGGCAGGACTTTGTCATGGACTGGGGCGAGACGGCGGGAGAGGCGTTTTTGAGACCCAGGTCCTGAGGAAGGTGGAGAAGTCTGATGGTGAAATGATTCTAAAGTCGGTGGTGGAGCCTGATTGATCCATGGGGGAGGTACTGACCAGCAAAGTCCAGAACCGATGAAAGGGACCAGAGTGCCACCACTGGGACTCTGACTCCCGAGCCGGAAGCTGACACGGTGTGTTTGGGTCTTGGACTGCGCTTTCCCCAAGTCCACAGCCGGGCCCAGAGGGCGAGCGTGCTCCTTTAGCGAGGCTTGTTAAGAGGTAGGGTGCCCAGTGGAACAACGAGAAGAGGGAAAACTGAGAAAGGGGCCGACCGTGAGGGTTCATTATAACAGCAAAGTGTGGAGTGGTTCTGGGCCAGCATTAGACGGGAGCAGTGCACTGAAGGAAGGGGGTCATTGTAAGTGGACTTTTAAGGGGAAAATCAACAGGACACAATGGCTATTGAAAGTAGAAAGCCATCAAGAAGGAGGCCAAGGGGACGAAGAAGAACAGTAAGACAGGCTGGGAACGGGATGCTAAGACGGTAAGTAGGTTTGGCAGAAAGACGAAGAGTTTGGTTTGGGACATGTTTAGTTGGAGGCAGATGAAAAAAATATAAGTGTCCATTTGACAGCAGGTGGAGAGGAAGGTGGGATGGTGGCCAAAGGATGTCCTACGGGCAATGCCAAGGCCAGGATGTGCCCTGGTAAAGTGCCACATGTCTGCTCTTTGTACTGGGTGTTGGTCCAGCCAGCACACCGTGAGCTAGAGTGGGGTGACCCACTAAGATAAGGGTGGCCCTTTGTTATCACACTTCTGAAGAGTGGCAGGATGCAAGATATTATGGCAAATAAAAGTAGAGGCTGTCATTTATAAGGCCGGTCTCCAGAGAAGAAATATGAAGGCAAACGCCAAGGAACTCTGGATACTCAGTAAAGATCAAGGCGGGTGCTGGTTTACAGTGCGTTTTCTCACCTGTGATTTTCCTCATGGTGGCAAACACAAGGTCTGGTCCCCAGTTCAGGGCTTAGCCAAGTACAGCCAGGAGGCCACATCCCACCTAGCCCTGCCTCGGAAAAGTCAGCGTTACTTTGGTGCTCATTCGTTTACCTGTTAGGTGTGGCTTCTCTGGTGCTATGATAGCAGAGCTGATTAGATGCAAGAGAGACTAGATGGACCACAAAACCTACTACGTTATTGGCTGACCCCGCCTCTATGTCATCGAAGTCTCTACAGTATGTGGCTTGAAAAGTCTTTAACAACCGTATCAACAACCTTCACACCCACACCCCGGTATTCATCTGTTCTTCTTGCTAACATAGTCTTTGCTGTAAACAATCTCATTTAAAGTGCTCCGCAGGTTAAAGCCCCCAACCTGCCTGCATGGAGCTGTCCTCCAGCAGTTGCCCATCTGTTTCCAGTTGGAATGGGATCAACCCCAGCCCTTTGCCTTTGTTACTAAGTCAGAATCAGCTCTTTACCCAAAAGGTGGAAGACCAGTGCTTGAGAAGAAGAGAGAAACATTCTTTCTCCCCTTGCATATGAACGTGGAAGGTTTTAGCCCAGGAACTAATGAGCGAGCCCAGACTAAAGCAGGAGGAAAATGGTGAAAGAATATTTAAGATGCTGGGGACATTGAGGCACGGTTTCAAAACTGTGAGAAGCTCAGACTGACCTGAATCCTGCCCAGCCTCGGGGCTCTGTGGTTATGTGAAGAAACAACATCCTTCATCCTTTCAGTCAGTGTGGCCTGGGAACTTGGCTTCTGCCACATGATGAGTCCTCAATGGCTGGTCCTAGCGCAGGTGCTTGTCAGTTTCCCAGGTGATGAGACTTGGAGAGCCACGCCCCCAGCCAGTGCCTTGCAGGGGCTTGTGGCAGCTTCTCCACCTGGAGCCAGCCTCGCAGCGCCTTTCCTGGGCTCCGCTGTCGTACCATTTGCTTTGTCCTCCGTCCCTTCATCCCAATCCGATGTGCTGCCGGCTTCCATCCCCCTGCGTCATGGATGCTGGGGTTTGTCCTGGTCAGTGCTCGGATGCTCCACCTGTAGGTTGGTCACGTTGAACAGCTCAGAATCAGCCTTCCTTGTTCAGGTACTTGGTCGTCTTATGCAGTTAAAATGTCTGTTAATTATTCTGCGGTTGTCAGGCGACCAACCCTGGTGTTTATTGAGGAAGGATACAGGGTAGCCCATATGATGGAAGGAAATGTGTAATCATCAGAACTTGGAAATGACAAGATCCTGGCAACTCTTGGGGTCTACTAAGCAGAAATGGGTTCTCTTTGGGGTCCAGCTGCTGAGACAAAAGCCACTATAATCCTTTCAAAATCCAAATTTCCAGGATAAAAGAGACACCCCTTGGCTACCATGAGAACAGGAGACTTTGATGGAAAGACTCTTCAGGGCCATATGCACTGGGGAATGGGTCATCCCAGAGAAGGGAGGAGGGATGACACACAGAACAGCAGTTGTCTGCTATCAAACTCTCCTTGGATGCTTAGGGGCTGTGCTCAGGGGTACTTTTAGCACTTGACTCGGTGGTTCTCAAACTTGAGCATGCATCAGGGTCATCTGGACGGCTTGTTACACCACAGATTGCTGGGCTCCTCACCTCGTTTCTGATGCATTAGCCCTGGCGCAAGGACCTGAGATTCTGCATTTCTAGCAAATTCCTAAGATATGCTGATGCTGTTGGTCTGAGACCCAGACTTGGAGACTCAGCCTTATGTAAACGGTACTTTGTTTGTAGGTTGTGTTTAAATCTTAATTTCCAGCAGCGTGCATCGACACTTCTGCTCTGAAAAAGCTGAACTCATTCTATCGCTTGTTATAACTCACAGCTGTTAACTCTGTCTTCAGATTGTGAATGATCGCTGGTGAGATGGTGGGATGTCTTTTCAAATGTTTTTGAATACACCTTACCTAATCTCCCTGAGGAGGCGCCTGCGTCCTTACCCAATTATGAAGCGCGTGTTGAAACCTACGGTGAAAATCAAATCCTGCGGTGTGTTGGAGTCTATTCATTCTGACAACTGGAGTCAGATCCCAGATAACTGCAGGGAACAGGCCTTGCTCCTGGAGGTGCTTGGGGGTCGTCCTCGGATAACTTTCCCTCCACCTGCCAGATTCTTTGCTCTTGCTCGCGGGAAGAGGGAACCCAGTGATGCGGTGGGAAATGCTGCAAAGAAGAGTGGATTTCAACTGATTGTTTGACTTGCAGAAAATACTGGTACCCCAGGAGGGAGGGCTGACTTTGGTGGTGTCATCCTTCGGAGAGAATGTCCAGAGAGGGGCATGAACTTGACCAAAGCCCTAGCGTCTGCAGAAGAACGGGGCTCCATTCCCCGTGGTGCTCAGCTCAGGCGATGGCGGTGCTGACAAGAGGAGCAGTTGTCACTGTCCTAAAGTCACTGTCGTCATGCTGCGGGCCATTTTCTGTGCTTATACTTTGTCTGGAATTATGTTGAGTGCTAACTTACCTTCTCTAAGTTGGGGGTCGGCAAACAGTGGCCTGGGTCCCATCTTGGTAAATAAAGTTTCACCAGGACAGCTGTGCTCATGCGTTTGCGTGTTACCTGTGGCTACTCTGGGACTGCAATGGCAGAGTTTCAACAGAAACCTTCTGACCCATAAAGTATAAAATATTTTAGACTTTACCAAAAAAGGTTGTGTTTTCTATTTGTTTTTTTTTGTTTTTTTATTTTTTTTATTTTTTTATCTTTATTGTTGGATGTAAAATGTATTACAGATGTTCCACATTTTTCCCCCATTGACCCCCTCCTCCCCCCTCCCGCCCCCCTCCCACCTTTTCCCACACTATTGTCTGTGTTCATTGGTTATGCATATAAGTTCTTTGGTTTATTTCTTCCCACCCCCCCCAACCCCTTTCCCTTTGAGGTTTGTCAGTCTAGCAATGAGTTTGTGCTTCTTAATCCCTTCACCTTTTTCACCCATTCCCCCAACCCCCTTCCCAACTGGCAACCAATAAAATGTTCTCTGTATCTATGAGAATGTTTCTGTTCTTCCTGTTCATTTTGTTTGTAGATTCCATTGTTGATAGATATGTATTCATTGCCATTTTGTTTGTTCATACATTTTATCTTTTTCTTCAAAAAGACCCTTCATCATTTCATATAATAACGGTTTGGTGGTGATGAACTCCTTTAACTTTTTCTTGTCTGGGAAAGTTTTTGTATGTCCATCGATTCTAAATGACAGCTTTGCAGGATAGAGTAATTTTGGTTGTAGGTTCTTGGTTTTCATCACTCTGAATATTTCTTGCCACTCCCTTCTGGCCTGCAAAGTTTCTTTTGAGAAATCAGCTGACAGCCTAATGGGTACTCCCTTGTAGGTAACTAGCTGCCTTTCTCTTGCTGCTTTTAATATTCTCTCTTTGTCTTGAACCTTTTGCATTTTGATGATGATGTGTCTTGGTGTGGGCCTCTTGGGGTTCATCTTGTTTGGGACTCTCTGTGCTTCCTGGACTTGTATGTCTGTTTCCTTCAAGTTAGGAAAGTTTTCTGCCATTATTGTTTCAAACAGGTTTTCGATTTCTTGTTCTCTCTCTTCTCCTTCGGGCACCCCCAAGATGCGAATGTTGGCACGCTTGAAGTTATCCCAGAGGCTCCTTACTCTATCCTCATTTTTTTGGATTCTTTTTTCTTTTTGCTCTTCTGATTGGGGATTTTTTGCTTCCTTATATTCCAAATCGATGGTTTGCTCCTTGGATCTACATACTCTATTATTGAAGCTGTGTAAATTATTCTTTATTTCAGTTAAAGCCTCCTTTAATTCTAACTGTGTATCCATGATTTCTAACTGGTACTTTTTTATGCTCTTGATGCCCTCCCTAAGTTCACTGAGGTTCTCACTAAGTTCATTGAGCATCCTTATAAGCAGTATTTTGAACTCAGTATCTGTTAGGTTGCTTATCTCCCTTTCGCTTAGTTCTTTTATTGGGGTTTTGTTCTGTTCTTTCATTTGGGACCTGTTTCTTTGTATCCTCATTTTGGCTGCCTCCCTGTGTTTGTTTCTGTGTATTTCTTAATGAGAGGTATGGGGCTCGCTGAGACCCGGTGCTGCTCGTTTGAAAGAATTTAGGAAAAACCTGAAGCAGGATCCAAGGCCAATCCTATGGTTAAGCAAGTGGCAACAGCTTGAAAGTTGTGTGGGGCGGGGCGGGGCCTCAGGGAGTCAGCAGGGCGGGGCTACCAGTGTGAGCCAGGTTGCTGGAGTCCCAGATATGGCTTCTGTCTGCCGCCCCCGGAAGGGCTCACCAAAGGAACAAAGGCCTCTGACAGCACGTTTGTCCCCGAGGAAGCCCCCTCTCCAGCGCTCGCTCCAGTGCCAAACCGCTCAGTTCTTCCCTGTATGTCTCTGGTGCCCCTCGAGCTGCCTCCCCTCCAAGCTTAGAGGGAGAGAGTCCGATGAGTCCGTGCGCGGGCCCTTTAAGGAGCTGCCTGGGGCTCCAGCCGCTTCAGCTTCCCTGAGCCTCAGTTTCCGCTGGTTTTTCCAGCCAGAAGTTATGGGGATTCTCTTCCTGGCACTGGAACCCTGAACGGGACACCTGGTGTGGGACGGGGACCCCTCAGTCCTCAGGAAGGACTTTCCCAGCCACGGGATCCTCCTGATTTTTATCCACCACGCTTGGGTGTGGGACCAGCCCGTCTCACCGCTGCGCGCTCCGCTGCCACTGCGCCGCCGCCCCCCCTCGCGCTGCCACCCCTCCTACCGGTCTGGATGTAGCTGCTTTTTTTTTTTTCCTTAGTTCCGTAGTTGTAGGACTTCCATTCAGCTTGATTTCAGGCGGTTTTGAATGATGGTTGTTCTGTAGTTTAGTTGTAACTTTGATGTGGTTGTGGGAGGACACGATACCGCGTTTACCTACGCCGCCATCTTGACCGGAAGTCCTCTATTTGTTTTTTGTTTTTAAATTTCTTCTCCTAACCATTCCTGGCATGAGCCCGTGGAGCCAGCATTAGGATGCCGTTTTCCCGACATGTTCAGGGAGAAACATGCCCCAAATCACATAGGCCATTGACTGGGAGCCAAGTGGAGGTTTGTCAACCTGCAAAATTTATGTTGCCTGTACGTGGCACTATTTCAGTTGAATCTGGCTAATCATGGGGATCATCTCCTACCAAAGTAATATAGATTATAATGTGGTGACCTTTCTTCCCTTCCTTAAATACAATCAAGTGGCATTTTAAAAACTGAAAGATGAGAACTGGTCCCTGCAGGACAATCACATCACCGTGGTATATTTACTTTTTAAAGTAAATCATGTTTTATGGCAATTGCTAAGCTAATGAAATGATTATACGACCAGCTAAGTGGATTTTATGATCCCGTTTTTCGAGGGACACCAGAGGAAAGAAGGAAAGACTTGATTGCCCAGCGTTGAGCCAGAGCCTGGCCTGGCCTCCAGCGCACCTGTGCTATTGCACGTGGAGCTGGTTGGCTCCTACCGAAGCAGGTGTTTTCTGTTTTCTAACGTTTCCGGTTTGATTTTTTAACTCGGTGGATCTCAGTCTTTACCATGTATCACAATCATATGGGGGCCCTTAAAAATCAAAAACCTGAGCTCAGGGCCCACACCACCCCCATTAATGTGATTACTTATTTTAAAAGGATTATTTGGCTGTGCGGGCAGTGTTGAGAAAGTCTGTGAAGAATCCTCTTACCAGGAACGTGATACTTGAGGAGATACATACCTGGGCTTCAGTCACCCTGGAGCAGGCGAAGTTGAGGTTTTCTTACTTGAACGAGCAGCGAGGGAATTGCATATGTTATCTTGAGATTTTTTATTTCTCAGTGTGTGCATCCATTTCTATGTTTCCTTATCAACTGGTCCACATTCATGTGGTTGTCTTTTGTAAAAGGACCAGATAGTATAGATTGGTCATGTAAATTAGACAGAGTCAGGTGTTAATCTGGGAATAGAGAAAAGTGGGGACAGGCTGAAACTCAAAAAAAAAAATGGAAGTTTGTTCTTAATGTATTCGACACAGAACAGCTGCCTCAAAATGACAGGCATCCTTGTTACATTGCAGATGGCTGGGTCCTACCCCAGGTCTGCTGGATCAGAATTTCTGAGGAAGAGGCCCCAGGATCCATGATGTTGAACGCTCTGAAGATGGTTTGTCTGCACGTTAAGTTGTGAGAGTGGAGTATACGGAGTCATATTTCTGCTGATGTGTGGATATTCCCATGTGGGAAGAGAGAAGACAGGCGAGAGAGGCTCGTAGGCATTTTCAGCCAGCAGAACACTCCGTTCATGTTTATCAGATGTTATGTACGCGTACACTTACGCATGCTTGTTCATGCACATACACGTGTGTATTTCACATGGTCATGAACAAGGGCACCTGTACATTTGCGCTTGACCCCCCCCCCCCTTTGCCTAGAACAAGTTATTTGTTTATCCGACTCTCCCATCATTCAAGTCTCAGCTCAAGTGTCACTCCTCCAGAAAGGCCTTTCTTGACTACTGTGGTGATTTATTGCAAACCTGTCCCTAATCTTCATTCCTCTTTGTACCTGTGCCTTTTGCAATGTGACTTGGCAGCTGCTTCCATCAGATGTGGAGTCTCTCCCTTTCCCATGAAACTCAGCGGGCCGTGTACATTTACTTGGACCAACAGTATGCAGCCGAAGCTCCAGCGCATAGGTGACAGGCTTCATCTGGCCTTGTATCATCTCTTGATCTCTGGGAGCCCTGCCCCCACCATCTAACACGCCCAGGCTAGGCTGCTGGATGATTAGAGACACATGGTCCAGCCACGTCATCAATCCTGCTGACAGCCGACCTCCAGCTTGTGCGTGGGGCCCTTCTCTAGCAGCCAGACACAAGCGGATCTCTCACCTGATTGCAGATTCACGAGGGAGCCCAACCAAGATCAGTTATGCCTGGTGGACACCAGCAGAACTGCTTAGCTTGTCCCTCCATTCATGAGAAGTGATCGTTGCTATTCAAGCCACTGTATTAAGATAAACACTTGCTATTTAAAGCGAGTGTATTTGGGGGTGCTTTTTTTTTTTTTTTTTTTAAAAAGTGATAGGTAATGGATGCAACCATCTTTTCAAAAGGTCTCACCTCATTGCAGCACCTTGTTGGCATATAGTCTTCTAGTTCCTTCTCATTATCTGAAATTATCTTGTGTGGGTTTTTTTTTTGGCCTTTTTTTTGTTTTTGTTTTTTTAATTCTCATCTGAGGACGCTTTTTGTATTCATAGAGCGAGAGGAAGAAATGACGAAAGAGAGAGAGAGAGAAACATTGATGTGAGAGAGACACATCGACTGGCTGCCACCCACATGACCCCAAACCAGGGCTGGGGACAAACTGCAACTGAGGTACGTGCCCTTCGCAGGAACTGAACCCGGGACTCTCCGGACCGTGGGCAGACCCTCTAACCACTGAGCCACAATGGCCAGGGCTGGCCTGACTTTCTCCATAACAATGTAAATGTACTAAAATTAGATTCTCTTTTTGTCTTGTTAGCTGATGAATTTCCTGTGCCAGAGCAGTGCCTGGCTGATAGCAGACACTCAGTACATGCTTTTTTAATCAATATGCACATTTTATATAGGCATCCCTTACAAATTTAACTTTCTAATCCTGTCCTCCTAAGGCTTATGCTAAAATTGACTCTCAGGGGTCCAAACCAGAGCCAGTGGGATATGGTTGGCCTAGCGTGTGTGAAGGGTTGCTGGGGTACGCACGCGTGAGGGATTAAATAGGCTACCCTGGGCGTACAAAGCCAGTCACAATAACTGCAATGTACACACATACCTAATATCCCAAGTGGGTCATGTCACATTTTGTTTCAGTCTGACGTCTCTTCTGCTGCACTGGCTGCTGTTAAAACTTGGGAGGTTGGGGAGATATTTTAAATGTATTAACTCTTTCAAACAGGGTTTTGCATGTTTCAGGGAACTCGTTGTCCGTAATACTCTATCCACAAAGTAATGTTTTTGTTTCTTGTGCATTGAGGAGGAGATCCTATGGTACAACATGTCCTAGGCAAGAACATTACATGCTAGAGACTGATTTTGCTCTTTTCAGCAGGCTGAATGTCCTGACAATGTATCCCTTTTCTGGGGGATCTAACTCTTGCCTTCTCTTCCCAATCTTCCTTCTTCCGAGGAGATGTAGTTTGGTGGTTGAGAATCTTCACTTTGAAAGCTGGCTTCCAGACTTGGTGTATAAGCTCCAAGGCTAATCATCTGTGTAACCTGAGGCAAATCACTTAGCATTTATGTGCTTCTGTGGGGTAATGATAGCACCCACCTTGCAGGGCAGGCTGTTGTAAGAGTAAATGATCTAATTTATGTAAATCTATAGTTGGCATTATAAATGTATTAACTGATGATATTAGCATATATTTTTAGTCAAATAATTTTGGACACAATTGGAAAAGCAATCTTAGAATCTGAAGTTGATTATAAGATTCCTATAGTAGGGTCATTAATAATTATTAATTTTAATAATGATAATACCTACATTTGATGATTGCTTACCTTATAGTAGGCTGAGCACTGAAGCACTTTATTTCTTCCTACTAAATCCTTGTCACAACCCCATGGAGTAGGCAGATTGCTGTCCTTTTACAGATGAGGCAATCTAGGCTCAGAGTGGTTAAGAGTCTTGCCCAAGGTTGCATAGACAGTGAACTGGGAGACAAACCTAGGCAAGCTGACCCTCTACCCTACCTAGTTCTACCTCTGACTGTCCATTGAAAACAATAACAACACAACATTTAGTAAGGCAGAAGTCACCTAAAACTAGAGGCCTCTCTTATGATATCTTTTCTGTGGGAAACTGGCTAACTTCTCTTTGTACAGTAATTAGAGGAGTTTGTAAAATTTTTCCACATGTCCGTGTTCATTTACTCCAGTCCTCACAATCATCTGGGGAGGCAAAGTCTTTTCTCCAATGTGTCGGGAGTTGAAGGTTGGAGAAACTCAGTGACTTATTTTAAATTTTACAGCTATTAAGTGACAGCACTTTGACATAATCCAGAGGCCCCGAGGCCAAGTCCTACACTCCTGGACAAAGCTGTACTGATGTCCTTGCATTGGCTTATCGATTTAAATTTCTCTGATTTTCAATCTGTGAGATTTGGGGCATGTGCTAAAAATAGACTTTAGTAATTTAAAACAATAAACATTCTGCCCAGCTGGTGTGGCTCAGTCGTTGAGCATGAACCCTTGCATCAAGAGGTCACTGGTTCGAGTCCCAGTCAGGGTACATACCCAGGTTGTGAGCCCGGTCCCCAGTGGGGGGCATGCAGGAGGTGGCCAATCGATGTTCTCTCTCATCAATGTTTCCATCTCTCTCTCCTTCTCCCTTCCTTTCTCTTTCTAACGTCAATAAAGAAAAAAACATTAAAAATAAATAAAACAATAGACATTCTTAAAATGCTTATAAACTTAAAATATCATTGTAAAGGGCAGTCGAAGCTACTTAAAAGGAGACTGTATTACCTATATCCAATTAATCTTTTTATAGAAATCTATTTTAAAAACTGTTAACGAACTGGAATCTCTAACTAGGTCAAAGTCTACTTCTTGGTCGCAATCTAATGTCATATGCAGAGCCTTGTTTTCTCAAAGACTGGGCGACATGCGTTTCAGGTGGAGAATTGGTCAATAGGCTGTGTGAAATGTGGTATCACATCGATCCCCTCCCTCAGGACTCCCCAGAGCCTCTGCTCTGCTACCGTGTCCTGGAGGCTCTGCAAAGAGAAGAGCATATGGCTGCACGTGTTCATTTTATCACAGCCCCCAGCCCCCACAAGAGTTGGGAAACAACTACCCTGGGGCCATATCCAGCTTGTGGCCTGTTTCTGTGCACGAAGTCTGTGAAATAATGTTTTTTACATTTTTAATCAGTTGTTCAAAACAAAGAACATGCAAAAGACTGTAGCTGATAAAGCCAGAAAGATGTGTTGTCTGGCCTTTCGTGGAGGGAGTGTGCTGAGCCCCATGCTGCCTTCGGACAGCAGGTCACAGCTGCCACCATGCGGCTCATCGTCAGGATGCCCAGCATCAACCCTCTCTCTCATGCATGGAGGCGAATTGCCCATCCAATGGTGGTGTCTCTCCTTCCACTCCTGGAGTCTGGGCTGGCCTGGAAGTTCCTTGCACAATAGACTATGTGCTAATACCATTAGGGTAGTTTGGACCCAACCATTAAGGACCTGCGGGTTTCATTTGGTCTCTTATAATCCTGAGGCACATGGGAAAAAAATGGATCTACCTTGCTGGAGAGATGACATTGATATGCTGAGACTCCCAGGAGAGAGTGGCCTAGCCGACCCCAGCCTTCCAGCCAGCTCTCTTGAGGAACCAGGTGTGCTACTGAAACCAGCCTCGATGCTATAGACTAGCCTAGACGCCAATGGAATATCAGCAAGTAACCCTGTGACATGGAGGGAAGTAACTGGCCAGCTGAGTCTTGAATGAATAGACCCACACGATCTAGAAGTATAATAAAATAGTTGATATTCTAAGCTGAGCTTCAGGGTCATGTGCTACATAGCAATAGCTGATTCGAATGGTCCTTGGGTTCATCCCCATTATTGTCCATTATCAATTTGCAGATAATCTCTAGATTGGCACCCCATGACACTCACTTTAAGAAAATCTGATATTTTCAGTCCTCACCCAAGGATATGTTTTTGTTGATTTTTAGAGGGAGCGGAAGAGGGAGACACATTGATGTGAGAGAGAAACATCCATTGGTTGCCTCCTGTACGCATCCTGACCAGGGATCAAACCATCAACCTTTTGGTGTACAGGATGATACTCCAACCCAACCTAGCCACCCAGCCAGGGCGAGGAGATCTGATTTTGAAAACATAACTCTATCTTCGTAGTTTAGTGCTTTTGTTAATTTGCATGGACAATTCCACAAATGGTGTAAATTAATAAGGTATAACATAGTAATATAATTATTTTCCCAGATATCATCATACACAGAGGACTGAGTCAGGTGTAATACACCTGCAGAGACAAGATGGCAGTTCAGACCTCTGAGCGCCTTAATCTCCCATCTCCAACCATGTCTTGTAGCGTGTACTCCTGCCTAGGAGTGTAGATTTCAAAGAGCTAAACCTCTGCTATCTGGTTGTAGCAAAATCTCTTCAGGGAGTTATAAAATCAGAACATCAGAAGGAAAAAGTATGCACCAAAGCTCAGCACATACCAGATGCTCAGTGATAGTATCTGGTGGATGCTAATTTCAAATTCAGGAGGGCATCATTCCTTCACTTGTAGCTGGTTGATATATTCTCAACAGTTCTGCTACATGAGTCCTGTGTAAGCAACAGGGCAGTCCGATGGCTGGCCCTCCCTTGTCTGGCTCTCGCTTATGGTAGCCCTGGTTTCAAGTCGTTAGCATCCGCACTGCCTGCAGAGCCTCTGTTTCCACATGCTCTTCGGCAGTTGAGTCGCCGCTCATTTTCCCTGTGCTGCCTGAAGTACAATGCCATGGGGTGTTTCCTGGTTTTGGGGACACACCCTGTCCTCTCAGACTAATGGCTGCTCCCTCGTCCCTGAAGGCACATCCCTGATTTTCCACCTAAGGCATGTCTTCTCACCGTGGTACCTCTGACTCCTGATTCACCTCCTCTGCAGAGGGAGCCAGTTGACTCTCCAGGCATAGGTACCTCTCTACAGCACTTACCACACCAGGTTCAAGTTGATCTGGGGATTAATTCTGCTTCTCTAAGCCCCAGTTTTTATCATCTGATAAAGGGGAATTCTATTGTCTCCCTGAAAGTTTGTTGTAAGGATTAAATAGGAGAATATGTACACACACACATGCATGCACACACTTGTATGTGTGTATATATGTATATGTGTGTATAGACACATGTGTATATATGTATACATGTGTGCATATATGTACGTATATGTGTGTGTGCATGTCTATGTGTGTGTGTGTACCAGCTGAGGGAAAGGCCCTCTGAATACTTGCTGTCTTCACTTTCCACTTGTTTATGGATAACTGCCTTCCGCTTCCTCGCCTCCTCCTTCACACTCTGAGCTGTCACACCAGGCAATAGGCCTGTTACCATCCTATTCACAGTGCCTGGCAATACCAGGTGTTTGGGAGGTAAGTGTTGAAGGCATTGTTCTTTCTAATCTTCTTACTTATCCTGACTGGTTGCAGTTTTTTGGGTTAGGACAGCTAGCTACCCGCAGAGGGAAATATTTAAATATAAAAAAAACATAGCTGCAAAAGTCTTCCTTTGATTTTTAGGACATCATAACACAGCCGTCCCTCGCTACTTCGCGCTTCGACTTTCGCGGCTGCGCTCTTTAGCAGTTTCTTCCAATACTGTACTACAGTCGGCCCTCGTTTGTGGCAGTTACTCAGTTCCAGACTCTACCGCAATAAATGAATTTCCGCGAAGTAGGATTCTTCACACCCTACACGGGAAACAACAAGCTGGATGCGGTCATAGGTCCATCCCTATTGGTGATAACTAAGGCCATTTCTACTGTGACCTGTTTCCTTGGTGGAGAGCCAAGGACAACTCTGGGCCCAGTCCTAGTTCCCCAAAATGAGTTATCGCCCTCCTTGCCCGGAAGAGAGCAGTGAAAACAAACTCACACCGTTTGCAGGTGTCAACTGGAAGGACCTCCCCTTTGACTTCCCCTTGCTCGCTGTCTCCCTCCCACCTCCACGGTGTATGTTGAAACCACTGATCCACAAACAGCTTCATTTACATGCTCTTGCCTTCCCTGCTAACTGATTTTGGAGTGCTCTGTCATTTTTTTTTTTTTATCATTTTAATGTAATTTATTGTGAACTCAGCTGAGGTTTTATTTATAACAGTTGATTTTCCATTGTCCCATGAAATGAGTTGGAGTGGACACCAGTGAAAGTCATTTGGTGTGGGCTGGATTTGTGGAAGGCTGGTGGTTCAGTGGGCTTTCTGGTCTCTCAGCAGCTTCAGAGAGGTGTGGTCGGCCAGCTTGCCTCTGGGTGCAAGTCACAGGGTTGTGCAAAAGCAGAAGGATCCTGCTCCCTGCCCATCTCCCCTTTAATGAACCCACCGAACTGCTGGGACTCCAGGCAGCAGGAATTTAGGTGCCAGCTATTTATGCAAGTTTGAGGAGATGCTATCTGCCTGGGCTCTGGAAACCTAGGCCAGAACATCTGTAGTAGGGAGGTCCATTACAGCAAGATGTCTGCTTGACAGGCCACAGTCTGTGGAAGCTGAGTTGGGCTGTGGCCCTTCCAGGGAGGAGATCCACCTCCCAGAGAGCCTATTGCCAAGCAACCCAAAGAAAAAATCCGGGTCTTTCACTGGGCACCCGTCCTTGTCACCATGGGCATATTTTGTTGCCACTGACTCCATCATTTGTATCTGTAAAAGCAAGCAAGTCAGTAAAACACCTGATTCTGAAAATATATCACAAAATTCAGTCCAAATAGGTATACAGAGGAATAAAATAAGAGTTTGAATACGTTATACCTGAAAAGGTACCTGCAGGGGTATGTATAATAAGAATAGATTTGAAGAAAAAATCTCAATCTTTGAAGCCCTCTTTTCCATTTTCTTTTTTTTTCCTTTTCTTTTTACTGTTCACAACTATCGTATTGCCTTTAATTTGTATGATGCTCACACAGTAGTTCGTCAATATGGATTGTTGAATATCTATGTTATAAAGCAGAAACTTATTTCTAGTAGTAGAATATTAATGGTTGAACACATACTTCTGTAACCCAGGTAAAGGCAGGGAGGAGTGTTAGCTTTACATGTAGGGCCCTGTAGCAGAAGGAACTGGTACTTCACCCCCATTCTCTGGGCCCTGCCATCACAGCATACTCTGGCTGACTTCAGCTCTCAGCATCTGCTGCTCTGTGGGTGGAAGTTTTCTAGTGGCTGAGTCCACTCTGCTCCTGCACATGGCAGTCAGAAGTACTAGAAAGTAAATGCCTCCAGAAACCAGCCCCCAACCAAATGAGTGATGAGGACGCCCTTGCTTCTCTACTGGGATAATTTTGGGGTACAATTCTATATGGGTTCTCTGAGTTTCCTAGAGAGATTATGTCTACTTATTCCCAGGGGAGTAATATGTTTTTATTGACTTTAGAGACAGAGGAAGAGAGAGGAATGGAGAGAGAGAGAGAGAGATCAATGAGAGAGAAACATTGATTAGCTGCCCCTTGCATGACCCCTGCTGGGCATCGAGCCCAAAACCTGGGCATATTCCCTGACAGGAATCAAACCTGTGACCTCTTGGTTCAGGGGACATTGCTCAGCCAACTGGGCCACACCAGCCAGAGCCAGAGGTAACTTTTTGATGACATATCTCTGCTGTTGGCCTGTTCTGTCTTCTGCACCCATGACTGGATTTCCTCCCCATTATTTCTCTCATTATTGTCTTAAGCTCTTCCACTGGAGGAAACCCAACCAAGACATACTCAGTGGAAAAATTGTATCTTAGAGTCTGTATGTCTTGGCAGAGATCCCAGAATCTAAATAAGTGGAGAGGCCCCATGAAAAGTTGGTGTGACTAGGAAACCAACCTCAAAAGAAAATATAGGAACTTTCACTGGTATACCTCACCCAATATACCTCAGAGTATATCTAATTGTGAAACCAGACACTTTGTGGAATCACCCCAATGGCGTGTCTTTGCAGACATCTTCCTTCTCAGGGTCTGGCTCTCAGCCTGCTGAATTGCTTGGATCTTTCTTGCACTCTGCAGCTGGGGCATAGGGTACTTTTCCAACACTAAGGCTCAGAGCTAGGCTACAGTTTGTACCTCCTTTCCTGTCCCACTTCATCTCTGCTTCTTGTCTCCAAGGTACATATGATGGTAGAATGAAGGCAAAATAAACATCTCACCAACTATTGAAGAAAGTTAAAGAACATGAACTTGCATTTTGATATTTGAATCTAATGATAGGGATGTGGAATTATAGAAGCTCAGTTTTGGGAGAAACCTTGAGGGTCTTGCAGTCCAAAGACCCATCTCCTACCTACATATCTCTCTGATGTGCTGTTATAGAGGAGGCAATCCATGACCAGTTTCTGGCTATTGGAATGGTGTCCTTCTGTCAAGCTGGAACACAGCTAATAGACAGATGATGCCCTTCCAGGACCACCTTCTCCATCCTCATACATCCTGATCAAGCTTCCCTTTTGCTCTTCTATGGCTTTGAGTCATCGATTGTACTACTTTAAGGCCTTAAATAAAGAAATTCAGTGCAGACCCTTCCTTCAGCTACACTCTCTTTAATCTTCTGTTTTTCAAGAAATGTATCCACTGTTCTTTCAGGTGACCTGCTCATGAAACATTTTTATTGTATCTCTCTAAGCAGACCTCTTCACATTTGTTTTCCTTTAGAGTGTGGCTCCAGGTATTGAGTGGAATATACTAACCAATTCAGTGGTTTATAAAATGATATTGAAGTGCCCAGCTGGTGTGGCTCAGTGGACTGAGAGGTCCGGTTCAACTCCTGGACAAGGCACATGCCCAAGTTGTGGCTCAGTCCCCAGTAGGGGGCATGCAGGAGGCAGTTGATTGATGTTTCTCTCTCTCTCTCTCTCCCTTCCTCTCTCTCCAAAAAAAAAAAATCAATACAAACATATTTTAAAAATTAATAAAATGATATTGAAGTGTGGAAGTCTGCTGAAATCTGGGTGGTGCTGCACCTCGGTTGGCTGTTAGGGCACCAAATAAATACTGTCTTTTCCAGCAAGCTTCTAATTATGCCTAACCAATGGGCAATTATGAATTTTATGAGGGTAAATCAGTTATTAGAAGCAACCAAATAATGTTCTGAGTTAATTCTAATTAGTAAGGGGAATAGTAACACTTTTTGCTGTAAAGATGAGTCTTTACTCAAATAATTGATTGATTTTTTTTTTTTTTTGGCATTAAAATGGGTCTCTAGTCAAACATTGTCTCCTAACTTTTGTTTTACTCCTCAGAAATGACTAGGAGCTAAACATGGCATCTCAGCCAGGTGTCACTCAACTAAATTCATTACTTTTAACAAAAAGATATGTATAAATGAAAGTAGGATCAAGGCTTGTGGTGCTCCTGACTCTTATTGAGATCGGAACGTCTCTTGCCATCCACGCAGAGTCCTCTGAGGTCTGGCAGCTGAGTGCACCCAGAGTAGCAAACTTGAGGATTGATGATTGAGGGACAAATAGATCTTATATTCATGTCCTCCCCCACCAGCTTCTCTGGGTCAGTTTTTCTAGTGTCTACTGACTACAGTAGTGGGTGACTCATTAAAGTGGTTCATGACTTCTCACTTACTCATCGGTCTCTATGCTATGCATTGCTTGCTCTTTCCTTGCTAACATGGAATGAAGGCTTGAAGTTAAAATTAGCTTTTGGTGCGACTTCAAGTGGAAGATGAAGTCTGAACTTGGATGTGAGGGATGAGGTAGAGGAAGACAACAAGAATAATGCTAGAATCTAGCTTGTGGATAGTGGAACACCATTTACTGGGAGAGAAAACACTGAAGAAAGACCAAATCAAGCATGACATTGACAAGTTTGGTTATGGGTATCTTAACTCTGAGAGATCTAAGAACTATGACATGTATTTGGACATATTAATTCTAAACCTTAGAAGACAGGTCTCAATTGGAGAGAGAAATTTGTAAATCATTTCCAAGTAGGATATAAGATAAAATCATTTAGGGATGTAGTGTAAGAGTGAGGATGGCTTCCTAGTCTATGAGGAAGCTCATAGGAACTCATAGACTAGGCCTTGATGAAATCTTCACATTTATTTTCTGGGTATAGGAAAATTAATTTATAGAAAAAAAAATCAGCAAATAAAAATAGGAAGGGTAGAAAGAAATCCAGGAATTACTGTATCACAGACACTAAGAGAAAACAAAACAAAACAAATGTTTTGAAAATAAGTGTTTGGATTCTATTGATGAATATAGCTGAGAAGTCAAGTCAGAGCCTTAAAAATACCGTTTGGCCCTGGCCGGTTTGACTTAGTGGTTCAATCTCCAGCCCTGGTCCGGGTTGTGCAGGAGGCAACCAGTTGTGTGTCTCTCTCACTTCAATGCTTCTCTCTCTCTCTCCCCTCCTCCCTTCTTCCCACTCTATCTGAAAATAAATAGAAAAAATATATATCCTCAGGTGAGGAATTAAAAAACAAAAGAAAATAAATACCCTTTGAATTTATTTATGTATTTATTTATTTTTGAAAGTATTACAGATGCCTTCTTTTCTCCCCTATTGACCCCGTCTACCTCATTTCTGCCCTCCCCTAGACCTTCACCACACTATTGTCTGTGTCCATGTGTTATGCATATAACTTCTTTGGTTAATCTCTTCCCTCCCTCTCTCACCCTTCCCTCTGAGATTCGTCAGTCTGTTTCATGCTTCAGGATCTATTTTGTTTGTCAGTTTATTTTGTTCATTAGATTCCACATATAAATGAGCTCATGTGATACTTGTCTTTCTCTGACTGGCTTATTCTGATTAGCATAACACTCTCCAGATCCATCCATGCTGTTGCAAAGGGTAAGAGATCCTTCTTTATAGCTGCATAGTATTCTACTGTGTAAATGTACCATAGCTTTTTTATCCACTCATCTACTGATGAGCACTTGGCCTGTTTTTAGATCTTGGCTACTATAAATAGTACTGCTGTGAACATATAGGTGCATATATTCTTTCTGATTGGTGTTTCAGAATTCTTAGGATATATTCCTAGAAGTGGGATCACTGGGTCAAATTGCAGTTCAATTTTTAATTTTTTGAGAAAACACCATGTTGTTTTTCATAGTGGCTGTACCAGTCTGCCTTCCCACCAGGAGTGTGCTCGTGTCCCCTTTTCTCCACATCTTCACCAGCATTTGTTTGTTGATTTATTGATGGTGGCCATTCTGGCAGGTGTGAGGTGATACCTCATTGTTGTTTTAATTTGAATCTCTCTGATGATTAGTTACTTTGAGTATTAATATTCAACAAAATATTAGCAAATCAGATCTCAATATATTAAAAAGATTATTCACCATGACCAAGTGGGATTTATCCTGGGGATGCAAGACTGGTACAACATTCACAAATCAATAAATGTGGTACATCACATAAATAAAATGAAAGATAACAACCATATGATCATATCAATAGATACAGGTAAACATTTGACAAAATCCAGCATCCATTTTTAATAAAAACTCTCAGCAAAGTGGGAATAGAAAGATCACACCTGAAAATAATAAAGCCTATATATGACAAACCTACAGCCAACATCATACTCAAAGGGCAAAAACTAAAAGCATTTCCCTTAAGAACAGGAACAAGACAGGGATGTCCATGTTTGGCACTCTTATTTAACATAGTACCGGAAGTCTTAGTCATAGCAGTCAGACCAGGAAAAAAAAAAAAAAAAAGTTATCCAAATTGAAGAGGAAGTAAAACTGTCATTATTGGCAGATGACATGATATTGTACATAGAAAACCCTAAAGACTCCACTAAAAATCTACTGGATTTAATAAAGGAATTCAGTAAAGTAGCAGGATGCAAAATTAACATCCAGAAATTGATGACATTTTTATGCACCAATAATGAACTCTCAAAAAGAGAAATTGAAAAAAAAAATCCCATTTACCATTGCAACAAGAAAAATTAAGATACCTAGGAATAAACTTAACCAAGGAGGTAAAAGACCCATACTCAGAAAACTGCGGGACATTGAAAAAAGAAACAGGGAAGATAAAAACAAGTGGGAGCATATTTTGTGTTCATGGATTGGAAGAATTAACATCATTTAAATGTCCAATCTATAGATATAACACAATTTCTATTAAAATACCAATAGCATACTTCACAGATCTAGAACAAATACTCCAAATATTATACAGAACCACAAAAACCTCGAATAGTCTCAGCAATCTTGAGAAAGAAGAACAAAGTAGGAGGGATCACAATTCCAGTTATCAAATGATATTACAAAGCCACTGTAATAGAAACAGCCTGGTACTGGCACAAGAACAGACATATAGATCAATGGAACAGAACAGAGAACCCAGAAATTGACCCAAGCCATTATGCTAAATATTGGACAAAGGAGGCAAGAGCATACATTGCAGTAGAGATAGTCTGATTCTTCATTACATGGTGCTGGGAAAATGGGACAATTATATTAATTAAATAAAACTAGACCACCAATTTACACCATACACAAGAATAAACTCAATATGAATAAAAGACAAATGTAAGTTGTGAATCCATAAAAATCCATATGGAGCAAAATCTCATATCTCACGTAGCAGAATTTTCACTGATACATCGCATAGTGCACAAGAAACAAAGGTAAAAATAAACAAATGGGACTGTATCAAACTAAAAAGCCTCTGCACAGCAAAAGAAACCATGCACAAAATGAAAAGGAATTCCACTGTACGGGAGAACATATTTGTCAATGATACATCTGATAAGGGATTAATTTCCAAAATCTATAAAGAACTCATACAACTAAACAAAAGGAAGACAATCTAATTAAAAATGGGCAAACGACCTAAACAGACACTGTTCCAAAGAGGACATACAGATGGTCAAAAGACATATGAAAAAAATGCTCAAAGTTACTACCCTTTGTATTTAAATGGAGGCCTTCTATAAACTGAATGAGATCATGAAAATCCCAAGCATTCATGTTTGTACATGTAAAGTACTGCAGTTCTAAAATCAAATCTCAAAGAGAAATTGCCAGGATATTCAGATCATGGCAGCCTCATTTGAATCAAAATGCAAATTATTGAGATGATTATGTTAAAGAAAAGAGGGCCTTGGTCGTTTAAGGATTCTGGTGAATTCAGAAATTTATTAAATTTTCACCCACTCTTCCCAGATCATACTGGCTATCCCTCTGCCCAAAGCCTCTCAAGGCCCCCTCTTGCTTACAGCATGGCCCCATTTTATACAGCTCCTACCAAGCTGCTGTACCTCTTTCTTGCCTTCTTCCCAGAAGTTCCCCAAATCCCCACTGTGCACGGAGCCATACTGTGCTCTTCCCTGACTCCAGGCGTTTGTTCTTCTGTCCCTTTTGCTAGCATACATCTTAGGTGTTGCTTTGCTGTTATAAACAAAGTATGGTCAATTCGTGGCTCAGAACTACACAAACATGATCTCCCAGTTCTGTAGGGCAGAAGCCTAGATGCAGCATACCACAACTGCTTAGGGTCTACAGGCTGAAACCAGGTTTTGGGAAGGATGCGTGCCTTTCCAGAGACTCGGAGTGAATCATGTCCAGGCTCATTCCGGTCCTTGGCCAAGTTCAGGTCTTTGCAGCTGTTGGACTGCCGCCTTCGTCTCCTTCCTGGCTGTCAGCAGGCGGTGACTCTGCTCCTGGAGGCTGCCCACTCGCCTTCTCATGGCCCAGCAATGGCAGCTCGAGTCCCCCTCAAACTTTGAATCTGTCCAACTTCCTCTTCTCTGCCATGTCTTGGAGTCTAGCCAGAGAAAAAGTTTCTGCTTTTAAGGGCTATTGTGATTAGATTGGGCCCACCCTCATAACCCAAGATCATCTCTCTATTTTAAGGTCTGTAGCCTTGACTAAATTTGCCAAGTCCCTTTTCCAATTGAAGTAACATATTCGGAGTCTGAAGATTAGGGTGTGGACACCAGGGAGGGGACGTCGTTCTGTCTACACAGTTGTCTGTCTTTCTCCTTTTCCCTGGGTGTAGTCCTGCTTAACCTTCAAATTCACTTAAAGGTCACGTCCTCTCTGCACATCACACTGCTGGAACCTCCATGAAGAATCGGTTATGTCTTTCCTGCGTGTGCTCAAGCCTTTGATCAGACTCTCAGTTTTCTCACATTGTATCATCACCCCTGGTGCATTTGCCTCCAGCCTGAGGCAACAGTTTGGAGGACAGAAAGGAAGATGCATGCGCCTGTCTCCTGGTTGTTAAACTCAAGCCCGGCATGAGCACAGTGTTCAGTTCCTTTGACAGGACGTGGTTGCCACCCATATTCTGGATATCCCATCTCATGACATCTTTCCACACTTTCCTATCTTTTTCTTTTCCATCCTCCCTGCCCCAGAATGCCTCGGATAATGGAAATGCCTTTGTCCACCGAAGAAATGAATCAGTGTTGAGGTCCTGTCTTGGATTTTATTCAGCCCAGTGTTTTATACTCAAACTCCCTGTCAGTCAAGGGACCGCAATCGGGACACCTCTGTTGAGTGAGCTGTGCCTGTCTTCTCATTGGAAAGATTTTATTCAGTCCCTCCAACAACCTCAGGTGGTAGGCATGACCTTTCCCCCATTTTACATGGGGAACCTGAGTCATGGAGAGATGAGAGCTTGACTGAGAGACCCTGAGATGCTCAGGAATGGGGGAAATGGATCTAAGCCCCATCTATATTTCCTCAATTTCTGCTGTTTCATATTAATCTTCTGCTTCGAAGAGGCCCTGCTGAGTTAGCTCCTGTTATCTGGGTCACTGCATCAGGCGGGTGTGACATTCAAAGACAGGTTCGTGTCTTCCTGCCCCATCACACCTCTTGAGTGCTGGATTTATTGACCTGTGTTTCCCCACCTCCATCCCAGCAGGCACATTCAGACACTCCTGGATCCTCCCGTCCCGGCAGCTCTGTGCATCAGATTCGGTTCTGTGCGATGCAGAGGTGGCAGACGTCGGGGCAGACTTGGCCCGAGGAAAGGCCTGCAACCCCAGCAGAGGTCTGCGAGGTCTCCTCAGAGGAGCCCTGAACCCGACCCCGAGCGCTCTGCGTACAGAAAAGAAGAGTCCAAGACAGAGGCCAAAAGTGAAAAGAACAAAAATAGACACAGGAGCAAATTTTGCCTTAAGATCTAAGGCAACTGGCTTCCATTAGGGTCTGCAGAGAGAACTGTGTCCTAGGTCTGTCATCAAAGAGCCATTCACATTTAATTCTAAACCTTCTCCACACTAGGCAACTTGGAAAAGGTTGTGTTTTTTTTTTCTTTTTTTACTTTTTTAAATATAAGTAAGAAGTTTCCAGGTTTCTAAAGCTATTTTTCGTTTCATTTAGTCAACTGTCCTTGAACTTCTGTGCACACTCAGTCATCATCTACATAGCTTGTTACATTTTCACGGAGCTGTGCATTCTGTCTGCACCGACCTTTTCCCCATTTGGGGATGTGCCAGTACCATATTGGTTACCCCTCCCCCAGCCTATTGGTACCTTCCATCTCAAAGGATATGGGATCTAACATTTAAATTTGCATTGGAAACTGCATTAACTGGTGTTTATGGCATAAAGGGGACAGATTAAACTGTTGTACTTTTTAAAAACCTGTGTGCATTGCTTCGTGAGGAGTGGAAAGAAAGGGATGTGCTATTTGTGAGTCAGGACTTCTCCCGCGTGAACATGGAGTCCCATGGACTAAACTGGGATTAAGGAGGGAACAGAGACCGAGAGTCTATAAATTGGACGCTTACTGATGCAATTTCTAAATGGTTTCCTTTCTTGTTGCATATGTTCATTTTCATGTGCAGTCGCCTACGACAGGAAGATGGGACGCAGTGGAGTAAGAGGCAGGGGGCTGATTCTGCGATGTGGTTTGTCACTGGCCATTTGTCTGTGGCCTGGGTTTAGGGGCACGCAAGTTATCAGTGCGGAGCCAGAATTTGGTTCTGTCTGAGCCACACTTTTCTTACGTGGAAAATGCTTATGATGTGGCGGTGTTACCAGATAGGGGCCTTGGATATTTATTGCATCGATCTTTTATTTCCCTGGCTTTTGTCTGTCTCTTCTTTTAATCCATGCCTGCTTCAAAATAAATATACTCCATTCAGAATCTATGCACTGATGTTCGTGAAGCTCAATCATCCAGAAATTAAATAGGGTTTAAAATCATATCCAACTTTTATCGTGGCCCTGGTGTTACTGTGCTTCTGGCTCAGAGAGCAGGACCACTTTTTCTGGGAAGCAAAGGTGACCACCAACTAGGAGCCTTCAGCTGGATTTGCAAGAACCTGGCCCCGATTCTTGTAACTCTGCCTCGGGCACTGCTGTAGGCGGGGACCAGAGGCGCCCAGATGAAAAGAAGCCAGCCTGCTGCACTTCCCAAGGAAAAGAGCAGCTTGTGTGAAGTCAGATCCTTTCAAGGAACTCGGTCTCACTGAAAGAAGGAAACACGGTCTTTTGAAAGAAATGGCAGTGTTAACATGAACTTGGGGTGGCGATCCGGGATAGCACGCGGGGCAGTGTCGGCCAGAGCTGGGGGAACAAAGCTGTGAGCTTAGCCTTCCTGATTTCCCACACTGCCTAAGAGAGGTTCCCGCGCAGACGGCACCCTGTGTCCTGTACTGTGAGTCCATTTCTCCTCTTTCTTCACGTTCAAGATCTTACCTCTCTGTCCAGCTCCTCAGAACACCCCCAGATTCTTGAGCAAACAAGATCCATCTCCTAATGGCTGTTTCAGAATCAGCTGTGCTCTTTGAAAGAAGGCAGACCTCATTTGGAACTCCAGCTTTGCCATTGGGCATGTTTTTTTTCCCTTTATTATCTTTATTGCTGAGAGTATTACAGAGTCCCTCCTTCCCCACCTCCCAATGCCACTCTCCACCAGGCTCCCAGTCATCCCAGGCCTTCACCCCTCTACTGTATGTGTCCATGGGCAATGCATATATGCATATAAATTATTTGATTAATCTCTTGGCACTCCCCAACCCCACTTCCCTCTGAAATTTGTCCATCTTTTACATGTTTCCATGTCTCTGGACCTATTCTATTTATGACTTTATTTTGTTCATTAGATTCCACATACAAGTGAGATCATGAGATATTTGTTTTTTTCTGACTGAGTTATTTCACTTAACATAATAATCTCCAGGTCCCTCCATGCTGTCTCAAAGGGTAATAGATCCTTCTTTTTATAGCTGCATAGTATTCCATTGTGTAAATGTACCACAGCATTTTTATCCACTCATCTACTGCTGGGCACTTGGCTGTTTCCAGATCTTAGCAATTATAAATAGCGCTGCTATGAACATAGGGGTACATATATTCCTTCTGGTTGGTGTTTAGGGACTCTTCGGATATATTCCTAGAAGTGGGATCACTGGGTCATATAGCAGTTTCATTGCTATTTCTCGAAGAGTTTTTCTGCCACAGATGACATGCCTTTGTTCAGGAGCCCACACTGAATTCTCCCCCTGGGCCTTGCCATAATCTCTATACTGCTTCTTTCCCACTACTGATACCCCCAACACCTTAGTCAGCTGCATCAAACGGCCCAAATGGCTAGGCTGAAGCACTGTGGCCTGGGACTTCTGCAGAGCTATGCATGGTTTTTAACCCAGTTCTTCATTCACAAGGAGGAGACACGCTGATCATGGGACGATCTCAGAAGCACACGCTGGTTATTATAGGCTTGCCTGATGCAAGGATTTGGGGTAGGCAGAACATAGAGATTTCTGCTTCATTCATTTTTTAAGAAATCTAGATGGTAGTAGACATCATTATCTGCAGCTTACAGATGCGGAAATTGAAGGTTGACCAAGCTTGAAGAAATGTACACGAGGTCACACAAGTAACGGCAAAGGCAGAATCGAACCCCCACTTTGTTGGGTTTTAGAACCTGAGTTATTGGTTATCAGTTAGTGTGTGTTTCTTTGTCATAGGAAACTAAGTGGCTAAAAACAATAGAAATTTATCATCTCTCAGTTTGGGGGGCAGCAGTTGGAAATCAAGATGTGGGTGGGGCCACGTTCCCTCTGAAACCTGAGGGGAGACTCCTTCTTGGCCTCTTCTGGCTTCTGGTGTTTGCCTGCCGTCGCTGGTGACGCTTGGCATGTAGATGCACAGTTCAGTCTCAGACCTGTCACATGTCCCTCCTCTCCCTGCTTCTACGTCCAAATGGATCTCTTCTTATAAGGACACCAGTCGTATTGAATTAAGGACCCTCTCCCCAACTCCACCATGACCTCATCTTAGCTAATTACACAGCAACCACCCTGTTTCAGTAGGTCCCATTCTCAGGTACTGGGGTTAACACTTCAACATACATTTTTGAGGAAAAAAGTTCAATCTGAAGCAGTTGTTACAGTGTTTAAACAAAAGCCTGTAGGGTTGCCATGGGGAGAAATAAAGTAATACATATAAAGTGTCTGGGCCGTGGTAGAACCAGCGAGATTACTTGAGAAGATAGTGCCTCAATCTAAAATATAGTTACAAGGTAGAAATTAGAGGCAAGGTGGCTGGCCGTTGAGGGGACATTCTTGGACATGGAGCCTTTTGGATCCGTTCATGACACGATTACACCAGGAAGGCAGTGACCCATTTGGTCTTCTCCTTCATTTGATTGATTTAAGGCATTGTAACCATTGAACTGCAAGCCTGTTTCTCCTGTCATCTTCAGCAATTTCCTTGGTAAAACTTCAAAAAGGAAAGCAAAGATTTGAACACTTAAGAACATTCTTTTTATTGCCTTTTTTTTAGAGAGAGAGAAAGGGGAAAGAGAAACATTGATTTGTTGTTCCACTCATTTATGCATTCATTGGTTTCTTGTATATGCCCTAATGGAACCCGCAACCTTGGCATATCGGCACAATGCCCTAACCAACTGAGCTACCCAGCCAGGGACTACAGTTTTCTTTTATCACATAAATACATGAAAATATAGGCATTCCTAAAGGGGGATGCATGTGATCCAGGGTAGGTGTAATGCCATGTCAAGTGCACACGACCCAAGAAACAAAAGGTAATTACAAAATAATTTAAAAGTTATATGTTGTCATAAAGGATGGAAATAGTTCATTGCAGTAGCTCTTAGAATTTTATTTTCCATTTATTGCCCTTATGTCCTAAGCCCCTCTGTCCCTTTGTGTTCCAAACTCCATAGCTTCCTTCTGTCCAGGGGCTGGCCAGTGCCTCCTTTCCCTCCTCCCCGTCTTCCCAGGTTTGTCACTTTCTTTTCGTTCTACAGACTCTGCATCACAAACTCAAAGACCCCGTGACAATGGCAGAGACCTGAGTAGAAGTTCTGGATTGCAAGGAACAAATTGGGCAAAATCCACAAGCCTTTCGAATAAGCAGAGGACAGGACATATTGGGAATAATCATGCTCATTTGGTCTCCTCCCAGGTGCTAGTGAATTACCTCGGGGCGGAGATAACTAAACTTGATCCATGCGTCAGTCCTGCTAATTCCAGGAGGCCGGCAAACAGCGGCACCTACAGAGCATCGATTTGGTGGCGGTTTGAGTATTTCCTCCATGCAGGGCACCGTGCTAATCACAGGGGAAGTCGGGGACTTTCTACGCTGGCTTAGCTGCTGATGAGTCTGAGGCTTGACAGCTCGGTGGGTCTCCAGAGCTGCCCGGTACGCCAGCCCTCAGAGGCGCTCAGAGGAGTCGGAGTGGGAGGCAGATATCGGAGTCAGGTGCACCCTTCTATCCAAGAGTCAATGTTTACTCCAAGGGACATTCTTTAGATCTGTGCCACAGGGTCTCGGGTAAAGTTAGAGGCGTCATGAATCACAAACGTACGGTTGACAGTAAACAGATTAGATACCAGAATCAGGTTCTAAATAGTTCGAACTGGATGGAATGATGAGTCTAACCTCAGAAGATTAAATTTAAGAGGGATGAGTGTAACTTCTTGGGTATAGATCCATAGAAAACTCTAACACCCTGTCCAAGGACAGGGGTGGAAGACCTCATTAGGAAGCCGCCCACTGGACAGTGACATGGGTTTTAATTTGCTGTCGACCCACTAATGTTCATTCATTGGTGTGACAGCCGCACTGACGTAAATACTATCTGAGACATCCAGGTCCTCAGAGCTGATCTGCCGGCTACTTCTGGGATTTTTTGTTCAGTTCTCTTTGTTGTGCTTTAAGAGGAACATTGGAAACGTGGAGCATGTTACTGGAGAGCCCACTGGGTGGCAGAGACAACACTGTGTGTCTGCTGAGAGAGGCTGGTGTGGCCTGGAGAAGGACCGTCTATGGGGCGGCCACGGGTCCAGAACAGGACCAAAGGTACATGCTATCAGGTAGATTTCAGCTTAGAAGGTAGCTTTTATTTTATTTTATTTTTTTTATTAATTAATTAATTTATTTTTGTTACAGATGTTTCTCCTTTTCCCCCCACGGATTCGCCCCTCCCCCTCCCTGCCCTGTACCCAGCTTTGTTGTCCATGTCCATTGTTCATGCATACATGCATATAAGTTCTGTGGTTTATCTCTCCCCCACCACCCCCTCTTCTGAGGATTGTCAGTCTGTACCCCACTTCCACGTCTCTGGGACTCCCCATTCCTCAGACTGTTATGTTCATTATATTCCACAAATACGTGAGATCATATGATACTTGTCTTTTTCTGTTTTTCTTGTTACGCTTAGGATAATACTTTCCAGGTCCCTCCATGTCGTCTCAAAGGATAAGAGCTCTTTCTTTCTTACAGCTGCATAGTACTCCATTGTGTATATGTACCACTGCTTTTTTATCCATTCGTCTACTGATAGACACTTGGGCTGTTTCCAGATCTTAGCTATTGTAAATAGTGCTGCTACAAACATGGGGGTACATATATTCTTTCTGATTGGTGTTTCAGGCTTCTTAGGGTATATTCATTAAAGTGGGATCACTGCGTCAAATGGAGGGATCACATTACCATATTTCAGGTTATACTACAAAGCCACTGTAATCAAAACAGCCTGGTACTGGCACAAGAACAGGCATATAGACCAGTGGAACAGAACAGAGAACCCAGAAATGGACCCAAGGCAGTATGCTCAATTAATATTTGACAAGGGTGGCAAGAGCATACAGTGGAGTAAGGGCAGCCTCTTTAATAAATGGTATTGGGAAAATTGGACAGCTACATGCAGAAAAATAAAACTAGACAATCAACTTACACCCTACACAAGAATAAACTCAAAATGGATAAAAGACTTAAATGTGACTCATGAATCCATAAAAATCCTAGAAGAAACTGTAGGCAACAAAATTTTAGACATCATATGCAGCAGAATTTCCACTGATACATCACCTAAGACAATAGAGACAAAAGAGAAAATGAACACATGGGACTACATCAAACTAAAAAGCTTCTGCACAGCGAAAGATACAATCATCAAAATGGAAAGGCTGCCCACTGTATGGGAGAGCATAATTGCCAATGATATATCAGATAAGGGGTTAATTTCCAATATATATAGAGTGCTCATACAACTCCACAAAAGGAAGACAAAGAACCCAATTAAAAAATCGGCAGAGGAACTAAATAGACACCTCTCCAAACAGGACATACAAATGGCTAAGAGACATATGAAGAAATGCTCAACATCACTAATCATCACAGAGATGCAAATTAGAACAACAATGAGGTATCACCTCACACCTGTCAGAATGGCCGCCATCAACAAATCATCAAACAACAAGTGCTGGTGAGGGTGTGGAGAAAAGGGGACTCTAGTGCACTGCTGGTGGGAATGCAGACTGGTGTAGCCACTATGGAAAACAATATGGTGTTACCTCAAAAAATTAAAAATTAAACTTCCATTTGACCCAGTGATTTTACTTCTAGAAGGTAGATTTTAATTGTGACCCCTATGTCAACAGACATTTTCTACCAGTTCATGTTGTTGGAAACCTGTTCCTCCACCCGTGGCAATGCATGTTCTCCCCAAATTTATATGCTTCCTCTCGTATGGTAAGGACCATATGAGAGGAAGCATATACTTACCAGGTTTTTGTGTTTATGAAAGAATTGATTGAGGGTTTTGAATTGTGAAGAGGTTTCAGTCACAGCATTTAGAAAATATTTAAAGTTCAGTGTTATATAGATTCCTATTTTTAACTATTCCTCGGTCCCTTCACAACTCAAGATCCAGTACCTCACCTGGATGCTCAGCTCTCTTTTCTTCCCTACTCCCCCAGCAACCCCCCTCTACCCCCTCTACACACACACACACACACACACACACACACACACACACACACGGTGCTTGAAAGCAATTTCACCTTCAGCACCACTTTGGGGCCTAACATTGTGCGGGGCCCTGGGAGGTCCGGTGCCACTGCGATCTCCCTGGAGGTCATCAGAGAAATGAAGCTGCCATGGGGAGAGGGACAGTCCCACTCTGGGGAAAGAGGGGGAGGGGAGGCCAGTGCAGGGTTCCCCAAGGAAGTCACAATGCGTGCAGGAGCCGATGTTCAGCTCGGCATAGACTATCTTTCAGCTTTTCTACCTCTGTTTAAAAAAAAATTTTTTTTTCTTTATTGATTTCAGAGAGAGGAAGGGAGAGGGAGCGAAGAGATAGAAACATCAATGAGAGAGAACATGTGCCCTGATGGGGAATCGAACCAGCGACCCCTTGATGCATGGGTCGATGCTCAGCTGCTGAGCCACACCAATTGGACAACTACTTCTCTATTTAGAACTGTGGAAGGTAGTTGAGGGAGGAATGCACAGTGTCCAGCACACACAGTGAGTCAACTATATTGTGACACTTCCTACCATTCCCATCATCATTACATAGCAGGACTCACTCTGTCCACAGGTTTTCCAGACAGAACATGCAGCTGGGAGGAGACAAGCAAATGGATAGAAGTCTGAGGACTGAACTTGGCAGTCAACAAACACGAGCATCACAATACCTTTGCATGTGTATGCTGCTGCTGTAGTTGGCCAAGTGGGCAGGACTAGGGAATGGCTGGATAGCTTCTGTTTTGATTTTGAAGGGCTGTGAGAAAGACTAGTAATGTGATTAATTAAAAAGGTGGACTGGAGAAAACAAATCATTAAAATAAATGTAATCTTTTCGATCATAGGTGATGTGTTCCAAGACGGACAAAAGGTATAGGCATCTCGTTTGATGGGGAGAGACATACACTGTCTTTGTTGCATCTTTGATTCATTCTGCCTCCATCGGGGATGGCAGCACATCTCTGCAATTTGGAATTACGCTTCCTTTTCATTTGGGTGCAAGGAAGTTGCAGTGGGATAAAGCAGGGAGGGGCAGAATGAGTTCCATGCTCGGTTCTGTTCCAAGACAGTTTGGCACAGAAATCGCAGCCTGAATTGGAATGTCTCACTGTGACTGCTCACATGCCGGCAATGGAGGCTGAATAGATAATTTGCCCTAAAATACGACTCAGAATGAGAGTAAATGTTGGGACCATTGTTGCTACCCAGAGAGCAAACAGGCTTCTGCAATAGCCTAAAGATCTACGAAAAATGGATCCGAGTGGTCCTTGCCAGCCCCGACTGGTTCCCGTGGTGAGCTTTAGTTAAGCGCTCTCAGGATGATGCCCATTTGTAGGCTTCCAAAGACAGCTCTGTGCAAGAGAGTCTGCCCAGACCCTCTGCTGTGTGGGATTCTCAATGAGGAGATTTCCCCCAGAATCAGCACAGGTCTATCTTTACCCTCTTCTTGAACATTTCTGGTTTTCCAGAGTGTGGTGTTATTTGGAGAGCTTCTATTGGTGGTAGTGATTTCGTGTTCTAAATAGTTGCCACTATTTAGAAAGAAGTTGCTAGAAGTAGGGAGAGTTTATATAACATCTTCTGGAACACTATTTTGAGAGATACTGTTTTCTCTGCCAAGATGCATTCCCAATAGTCGACTCCTATATACTCCATGTTGAAGAGCCTCACAGAGGAAGCTAGGTGGCATGTTTGTGGCCAACAAATGAAGAACTCTTGGAGAAGGGGTTCACTTCCTGAATATCAAGATAAAACCTCAGAAAGAGGTCTATGTTTTTTTTTTTTATTTGTGCTGCTTACAGCATGGGTGTGATGTCTGGAGGCACAGCAGCCATTTTGTGAATGTGAGGATGTAGGTCACACATCAAGGTGGAGTATGAGCAGGAGAAGAAAACAAACCCAGTTCTTGACACCATCCTTGACTAGCTGGAACAGGCCTCACCTGATTGCCTACAGACCTTCTTTGCCTTTGTTGAGAAAAATAAATCCCTATATGTTGAGTTCTCTGTTGCTTTCAGCCAAATGCAACCCTATTTGATATAGTTTGCTAAATACTGAAAACATTTCCCCAGATTTTTTCTTTCTCATGTGGATACTTTCTCAATAACACCACCCCTCGCCCAATTTCCCACATATCCTGCCTACACACTGACATGCACATGGACCACTAACAAACCAATCGCCAACCACACCAACATTTAAAAACGTTTAAAACATTTTTGTGTGTCAGGCATATAATTTAATTTATGTAATCCCTTGAAATACTGGGGGAAAGTATGACGCATTTAATTAAGGAGTTTTGTGTAATCCAAAATATGACTGAAAATGGGAAGTTAGATATTTTTTAATTTTAGTATGAAATTTTGAAGCATATACAAATGAAAACATTAAGCAGGAAATGCCCATGCACTACTACCTAAACACAACATTTTATATTTTGCTGTATTTGCTTTATCACATAACTCTATTACCATTTGGAAGCTGAGCTCATCCCCTACATGGCCCTTGGAATAGTTGGGGAGAATCCTGTGTCAGTAAGTGCGAAGACATTTTTGAGAAATATTTATGTGCAGCTCTGCCAATTTCTCTCCAGAGATCCAGACATGCACTGGTCTAGATGTGAGACTGCTGAGCCAGGTGGAAGAACATAGCTTTTCTGTGTTCCTTCCTGCTTTGGTCCAGGGCCTCCATTGTTCTCAAGGTGTGGTCCTGCACAGGGTCAGCAGTGGGAACTGGCTGGGGAAGCAGTGCTTCTGAATCAGAGATGCTGCCAATGGACCTACCCGCCTACCTTCGAGCAAGTCTTCCACGGGGGTTCGGATGCTCGCTCAAGTTTGAGAACCAGTCTTCCCAAGGGATCAACTGCACAGTGTTGGATGATGGCGGTTAAGAGCTTATATTACACATTCCATTTTATAATTCATCTTCTTTGAAATGGAAAACATGCGATTTTTCTTTCTCTGAAAACTCCATCCTGAGGGAAGGTTTGTGACCATGATATAAAAGAAGTGCAATCCTGTTGGGGCCCATGGATCTGTTGTAGACCAAGTTCACCTAGGACTGTCAGGTCTTCTTGGATGTTAATTACCTTCATTAGTGTAATTGATTTGGCTGTCTTCAGAAAATGCAAAGCAACAGACTTGGTAAATTAATATTTAAATTGTTCCCTCTACAATGCTGATGAGCTGGGGACAGGTGTGGCCTTCCTCTACTGATGGCAGTTTAGGGGGCTTCCTGCTTACATGTTATTTATCTTTCTCACTTTTGAGTCTCTGCAAAAAATGAGGAAATGAGTTGTATGTAATTCTAAAATTCAATAATATTTATATTCCAATCATTCAAATATTGAAAAAGTTAGTTTTGAAGCTTTTGTTGAAAACAACTGTATGTATCCCAGTGAGCCATACAAGTCACTGTTACTGTGGAATGCAAGCCTTTGGATGGAGAAAATACATATGAAAGTGTGACTGTAAAAAGCATTAAGGAATTTCTGAAAAAGGTTTATTCACAGTTCTGCTAAGTTTTCTACTGGGAGATAGAAATGGACGTGTCCAGGTAGAAAAACCCCTGAACTTAATTTTGATCTGTATTCTAGAGTACTTCTATTCAAGACAGGAGGAGCAAGAGGCCAATCATGTCACAATGAAATGACTGAGGGGGTCAGGGTCGGTGGGGCCAAGCATCTCAAATTGCCTGGGATTGGGGGATTTACCAGGAGGCTGGACTGTCTGTGCTAAAGCCAGGGAAGTCACCCTTGTTGCTGTCAATTGAGAAGTTTGATTTGCATAAAAATGGCTGGTTCCTAATTTTTTTATTTCTCCCTAATGGGTTTTTACAATAGCTATGAGGTCCCCCCAGCAACCACGATGTCTGATCTTAACTTTTTAGGTTATCAGAGAGAAGCACAGGATTTGCGTTTCTCAGTGGGACTAGCAGAACACCAGGCTAATGAAACCAAGGTCCGAGGCTTGTAAAGGGGAATAACTCTCTCTCTTCTGTAGAGAAAACCTATAGCTTTTACTATTCATGGATTCTTGATCATGAGAGTAGAAATAACACTAGAGGCAAAAGGGATCCATGTGGTCTGCATAGTGTTGAGCTGATTGCTCTGTTTCTCTTTCCTAAGTACCTGCAGACTCGTTCTAGCCCCTCCTATAGAGCTTCTGAGATGCCTTCAGGAGAATACTTTATTTTGACTTGTCAGGTCTAAATTCAAGCTTTGAATGGTCTGTCACTTGCTAGCAGTAAAACTAGCTCAGTTGACTTAATTAACTCCATTCTTCTATAGTTTCATCTTCTGTCAAATGGAAACAGAACCACCCATCTAACAGAATTGCACACCTAATTAAAAGAGACAGCAGATATGATGGAGCTTTGCTACCTCTGAAGTCACTCTGAAGACGGTGGCTGAGCAAATAATCCAAGAAGCATGATGTGATATCATGTCATTTCATGGTGGAGAGTGGGAAGACTGGAATCTTAGTTGAGACTGTTGTGTACATATTTCGTGTGTAGCCACAATGACACTTAAGTAGTTGTCATCCTTGATACATGAAATATTATTGCTTTATTCCTACCCTTCTTTAATTTTTAATAAGCTAATATAGTAATGAACACTTGCTAACCTACACTCAACCAAAGAACTCATTACCAGTAATTCACATCTACCTCTGTCCTTCTTCTTTACCATTTTTCTCTTTGTCCCTAGAGAAACCCATGATCCTAAATTATATGGTGTTCCAGGACTTGCTTTTTCCACCTACTGTTTATTTAAGCAATTTCATTCATCTCACTGCTGCATAATATTGCACTGTAGGACTGCACTGTGGTTTATGTGTCTGTTTTTCCGTCAGTAGTTATTGGGCTATTTCCAGGTTTTCATAATGGTGAACAGAGCTATTTATCATAAATGTCTTACCTGTCTCCCGGAACACCTGTCAAACAGTGCTTCTGGGTCCATGCAAGCGGGAGAACTGCTGGGTCATAATGAACACAAATGGTAAGCTGTATAAAATGGAAAGTGTGTGCCCAAGTGGCAGTACCAGTTAATACTTAAATCAGCAACCTCTGAGATGCTTTTTTTTTTGACATTGCCAGTTGAAGGGGGTGGGGTGTAAAATGTTCCCTCATTGTGGCCTCAATTTTCTTTTCCCTGGTTACTATTGAAATTGAGCATCTCTGTATATGTTTATTAGTCTCATAATTTTCTGTGAAATGCCTATTCTTTTCAGCATTGAGTTGTTTGCCTTTATCTTACTGATTTATATATGTGTGTATATAAAACCTATTTATAGGATATATATTTAACAATTTATTTTCCATATATATTATTTTTAAAGAATGCTTTGTTTCTTTCTTTTTAAATATTATTATTGCTTTTCAGAGAGAGAGAAAGGGAGAGGGAGAAGGAAAGGGAAACATTGATTTGAGAGCGGAACATCGATCGGCTGCCTCCTGCACTCCCACAACCAGGGACTGAGCTGCAGCCCAAATGTACCCTGACCAGGAACAGAACCAGCCACCTTTTGGTACCAGGACAGTGCCCAACCAATTGAGTCACACCAGCCAGGGTCGTATATATATTCTTCTTTCTCTCTCTCTCTCTCTCTCTTTTTAAAATCTTTATTGTTGAATGTAAAATGTATTACAGATGTTCCAGATTTTCCCCCCATTGACCCCCTCCACCCCACTCCCGCCCCCTCCTGCCTTTTCCCACACTATTGTCTGTGTCCATTGGTTATGCAAATAAGTTCTTTGGTTTATCTCTCCCTACCCCCCCCCAACCCCTTTCCCTTTGAGGTTTGTCAGTCTAGCAATGAATTTGTACTTCTTAGTCCCTTCACCTTTTTCATTCATTCCCCCAACCCCCTCCCATCAGGCAACCAACAAAATGTTCTCTGTATCTATGAGAATGTTTCTGTTCTACCTGTTCATTTTGTTTGTAGATTCCATTGTTGATAGATATGTATTCATTGCCATTTTGTTCGTTCATATATTTTATCTTTTTGTTCAAAAAGACCATTCATCATTTCATATAATAATGGTTTGGTGGTGATGAACTCCTTTAACTTTTTCTTGTCTGGGAAAGTCTTTATATGTCCATCGATTGTAAATGACAGCTTTGCAGGATAGAGTAATCTTGGTTGTAGGTTCTTGCTTTTCATCACTCTGAATATTTCTTGCCACTCCCTTCTGGCCTGCAAAATTCCTTTTGAGAAATCAGCTGACAGCCTTATGGGAACTCCCTTGTAGGTAACTAGTTGCCTTTCTCTTGTTGCTTTTAATATTCTCTCTTTGTCTTGAACCTTTTGCATTTTGATGATGATGTGTCTTGGTGTGGGCCTCTAAATGAAAAAGAACAGAACAAAACCCCAAGAAAAGAACTAAGCGAAATGGGGAGATAAGCAACCTAACAGAAGCTGAGTTCAAAATACTGCTTATAAGGATGCTCAATGAACTTAGTGAGAACCTCAGTGAATTTAGTGAGGGCCTCAAGAGCATAAAAAAGGGCCAGTCAGAAATCATGGATGCACAGTTAGAATTGAAGGAGGCATTAACTGAAATAAAGCATAACTTATACAGCTTCAATAATAGAGTACGTAAATCCAAGGAGCAAACCATCGATTTGAAATATAAGGAAGCAAAAAATGCCCAATCAGAACAGAAAAAAGAATCCAAAAAAATGAGGATAGTGTAAGGAGCCTCTGGGACAACTTCAAGCATGCCAACATTCGCATCTTGGGGGTGCCCGAAGGAGAAGAGCGAGAACAAGAAATCAAAAACCTGTTTGAAACAATAATGGCAGAAAACTTTCCTAACTTGGTGAAGGAAATAGACATACAAGTCTGGGAAGCACAGAGAGTTCCAAACAAGATGAACCCGTATATATATTCTTAATAAGTATATTCCATGTGCATATGTATAGTTATTCCTAATATATATTTTAATATTAATTCTGTGTTAATGAACACATTGCAAATGTTGTCTTCAGATTGTGGTTTTACTTCAACTTTCTTTAAAGTAGCTTTACTTATGAATAGTATTCTTAATTCTAATGTAATCAGAATTATTCATGGTTTTATTTATGGTTAGTCCTTTCTCTGTCATCTTTAAGAAACCATCTCTGTCCTGGCCGGAGTGGCTCAGGTGGTTGAGCATCATCCCATTCCCTGAAAGGCTGTGAGCTCGATTTCCAGTCGGGGTGCATATGAGAAGGCAACTGAGATGTTCTCTCTCTCCCTCCTCCCTTCCTCCCCTCTCTCTAAAATCACTTTGCATGTCCTCAGGTGAGGGTTAAAAAAATAATAATAACTAAAAAAGAAGAAACCATTTCTTACACAAAAGGTTAGAAGGACATCCTTTATAACCTTCTTGCCTTTTTTGACATTTATAGCCTCAGTTCCTTGGAATCGATTATTTTGAGTACACGTGATACGAACAAGCGGCCCAAGTGCTTTGCACATGCAGAATGCTTTCCTCATTTCTGTCCACGACGAAGAGCCAAGCTCACTCCATTTCTCGCCGTCACTCTGCCCCGCCGCGGGCTTCGGCTTCTCTGTCCAGTGGCGTGGGGGTCAGGTGTGTGGTGAGTGCTATGGTGTGCGGTGCGGTGCGGTGCGGTGCGGGTCACTGTTCCTGATTCCTAGTTTTCATGCAAGTCCCAACCCCCAGTGTCTGTTTCTCTCAAACCCTCACTGTGGGGAGATTTATCAGTGTCAGTGTCTACCTCCAAACTTTCTGTCCTAATTAGACTGAGAGGGGCCTGAGCATCTGTGTTGTGATTTTTCCAATGTTCCCCGGAGACTCTAATGTACACGCAGGTCCAGAAGAACCGTTGCAGAATGTGTGCCCAGAGGTGATTTCTAGCAGGGAACCAGCATCTTCTGTGCTGGTTCGAGGTCCTAGCAGAAACCCACAGGATGATTTAAAAGCTACCCCCCCCCCCCGTTTATAAATATAGTGCACAGTCATTGCAAAGGGGACAAAAATTACGGAAAAGATTAAGACTAAGAAAATAATTCACACTTGCATAACTCATTTTGTATCTATTTCAAGCTTTATCCTGACATGTATATTTATGTAGGTGGGCACACCTTGAAAATAACTGTGTGAATATTTTTCTATAATACTTGTTCTTCTGGGTCACTTTTAATGCTGTTTAGTAGTCTATTTTATTATAACAGTGATTATGTGTTCATACATAATTTTGTTTCATGCTGGTTAGGAGTTTAGTATTTTTATTGTGATTGTAATTGCTGTTTTTGGGTAAACAAAAGAATTGTATTGTGGGCATTATAATTCAGAATTTAATAGTATAATTCAGTATCAGTAAGATCTGTGTTCAAATCCCAGCTTTGAAACTTACCAATTGCATGTCATTAAGGAAATTATTCTACTAGTCTGTGTTTCCTTTGGTTCCTCTTTAAAATGATAATATTAATCCTCCCACGTAGAGCTGTTTTCAAAATTAAATGAGATAAATGTGAACCGCTTCACACAGTGTTGAGCACATAGTGAGTGCTGACGCATGTCCCTGCGCCAGCCCTGTGCACACAGTGTCTGCAGAGCAGCAGGTCAGCCCTGCCCCAGTTTCCCTGGTGGTAAATACTCCTGGGGAGAATGTCAGTCACCAAGATGGACTCTGTCATTGTCCAGCTCAGTAGTCAGATGCAGAACTTTCCAGAGAGCTCTGTTTATTTAAAGGAGAAGGTACAAAACATTGCCAATTTCTCTCACAAGGGCTGCTGCTGGCTGGTTAGCAGACTCAAAGTTAGAACAATTGCTCCCTAGTAGTCCCCTTTCTTGTAGTGAATAGGCCCCCACAGTTGCGAGGCAAATGCAATCTCTCCACTATGAAACCAGGTGTGTACTCAGCTGGGAATCCACCTGTTTGGATCTCCATGTCCTCTTGGATCCCACAGGGCAGTAAATCATAAAGTAACAGCAAGCAAAATAGAGTCAGCATGTCCACATTTCCTCAGTAGAAGTGGGGGGCAGAGGAGGGGGAGCAGTGATGTGAGGACAGTGCAGCCGTGGGTTGGCGTGTCCGTGCCGACGCTGGTGTTGAACCTGGAGATGCCACCTGGGGCTGAGACACTCTACACCTGCTCTAGAAGGCAAGCGTCTCCAGGTCTGGGGCTCAGGCTTCTTCCCTAACTGCTGTGTCCTCAAGAATTTAGACAAATGTCTAGTGTTCAGATAGTAGATGCTCTAATCATTTGTTGATTGAATGTTCTTTTACTGCATTATAACACCCACAGGGCAGGGAAGGGAAAGGAACCTAATTCAGATCAGTTAGGAGGGCCTGGTGGAGAAGCTTAGGGGAAGCCCCAATGTCATCTGAGTGCCTGAGCTGGGGCGGGGTGCAGGGGGACAGGCTGCCCATAGCCAGGTGGACAGATGAGGCTTTGGAAAGAGATATGGGAATTTTCTGCTCAATTTTTCTGTGAGCCTAAAACTACCCTAAACAATAATTTTAGAATAAAAATTTAAAAAGTCCAAATATGGTAATGCACCCCACACCAGAAATAGGAAGATAGCAGACCCAAGAGCATGGGCAGGTACTGGGAAGTAGAATTCTAACTCTCTGGCCATGATCCCAGGAAAGAGAAATGAAATGATTTAGAGAGACAGCTGTAGGTACATAGCACACTTCCGAGTGAGTTAGGTTTGAACGAATTCATGCAGAAGCTGGAAAGGAGGCGAATGCAGACCCCTGCAAAGCGGTGACCGAGATTAGAGTAGTGTTTAAAGTTTAAAGTCCAAAATGAGTGGAGGTTTGCAAAATGTGTTTGAGCCAATAAGAGTCTTTTGCTTGTTTGTTTTAACCTTTGTCATGTGCAAAGGCAGAATGTGGAAAGAGCAGTTTGGTTGCTTGGATGTGACCACTGGTTCAAAAAGGATGGTCTCTGGTCCAGCGTCAGCATCACCTGGGAAGTTTAGAAATGCAAATTATGAGCCCCCACCCTAGACCTACTGAATTAGACTCTGGGCTGGGGCTCAGCCTTGTGTGCTTTGATAGGCCCTCCAGGAAACCCGATGCTCACTAGAGCTTGGGAACACCCGATTAGAACGTTGATCGTCCACTCTATTCATGACAGTCACCTGGGAAACATGTGGAGGCAAAACCAAAAATGCTGACTCTTTACCCCGGACCAGTTACAATGGACCCTCGAGTCTGGCCAAGGCCATATGTTAAAGCTCCTTGTGAATCTAATGTACAGGCAGACTCTAGAACCAAATTCCAGTTCAAGTACCCACTGCGTCCTCATCTCCAGGGAGTTTATTAGACATGCAGAGTCCGGCTCTACCTGCTGAGTCAGAATCTGTGTCTTTAACAAGCTGCTCCAGTGATTCAGAGGCACACAAAGGTCTGAGAAGCATTGGTAAAGATGAGTTACAGGAAAGAAATCAGAATCTGTACCTTGTCTCCATTTTCTCTTTATCCATTGATGTACTAACTTTTCAAAAGTTAGTAAAAGTATGGGACAGAACAAACCAGGATAAACATATTGGTTTATGAGACATGAAGTTTGATGGTTCAGGGTCAAAGAAAAGCAGATGACAGGCAGGTCACATGAATGAGAGAAATGGGTATTATCTATGACTTATATGCTTGAATTGTCCTTATCTCCTTGGGCAGTACTCACATTACCCGTTGGCCAAACAAAATATAGACTACTAGGTCAAAATAAAATAGACTAACTCAAAGTCAGCAACCCATGTGTGATCCTTGGCCTTGGTGATGAGTTTGGAAGAGTGAAGACACTTTCCTCCAGGGTTCGATTCATACCCTGCCCTCCCCACTCTCCTGGTGAGGAGTTCCAGGGAACGGGAGTGTGCTCAGTGTCTGGAGGTGCTGCAACATGACCAGACCATCAATGGGGAAAGACTTTGGGGATAACTTATGGAGCTGATTTGATTCCCTGGCAGAATTCCAGGCCAATGTCTAATGATTACTTGGAGAGCAAAGCCAGTCCCAGAAGCCACTCAGGGCTCATGAGTGATAGGATTGTTGCTCAGAGACAACACAGATATAGGAAGTGTGTTGATTTCACAAGGCATGGCAGATGTCCTTTGCTTTGGTTTATTTCTTCTTCTTTTATAAGCAGCCATGTCCAAGGCCCACTCCAGATTTTGTCATCTCCTGAAGGTTATCACTGCCTTGGCTGAGGACTAGTAAGGCAGACTTCTCACCACCCTGGTGATTGGAAGGGTAGAGACTAGATATAATTATCAGGATCTAACCATTCAAAAGAGGGTATGATAAAGCAAATTTTATAACAGGATAATTTAATAGAGGGAAAATATCCAATAAGAAGTAACACAGCAGCAATTGGTGCAGGGACTGTGGGACTTTCAGTCCACTGGAGCCTAATTTCATTTATTTGTGTAAAACGGTGGCCAAAAGCCCTTCTGGATACCTTTGGCAGAGCTCATCACATTAACAAAGAAGAGATTATTCTTCCCCACTTGTACCCCAGCAATCACCTCTAACACTTTTAGATTTTCGTGTTCAGACTTGAACACATTTTGATTGTGAAGTTCACATTCTCTGCAGAACAAGTCCAAAAAAGTGGCCTGATGAATGGGAATACTTGAATCCATATTCTAGTCCCATTGTGAAGAGGGAGACATGAGGATCCCACGGGTGCATGGACGAGCTGAGATTGCACAGCTCCTGGGTGGTGGAGCTCAGCTCTCTAGCCTAAGTGTCTGGTTTTGAATGGTGCTTTCCTGCTGTGCCCCCCTCCTTGTCTCCCCTCCTCCTTCAGCTGAAAAGGTTTCTGAATGAGAATAGCTAGCTATCTCTATCAAGTTCCCACTTCACTTTCTAAGAAGGTGATTCATCTGTTGATGAAAAGAAACCCCACCTAATAGTAGTAGCTCTTTCCTTTACTACCCAGGCTGAGTGGGAAGAGTTCAGTCTCTTCTCCTTCTCCTGATTACCTGAGTCTTGTCTATCCTTAAAGACCCAGCTAGAATCCCTCCCAACACCCACCAGCCCTTCCAGCCCTCCTTGCATAGTCTGCAGGTCTTTAACTTCACCCTTCTACTCTTTCTTTCTCTGACTCCTTCACAGGTATTTACAGAATGATTACTGGTCAGGCACTGTTCTAACTTCTGGGAGACTGCAGTGAGCACAATAGAGAATGTCTTCTCTCCTGGGTGTTACTGCAGAATGGACTGACAGAATCAAGAAATCAAATCTACAAAGTCAAATAATGATAAGTGTTATAAAGAAACATAAAACAGGTAATGAATTCACTCTGATGTAGCATGTTCAATAGGGTCCGGATGATGGTTAAGAAGAAACTAGAAATAAATGAAGAAGGGCAATCATGCGAATATCTGGGGGAAAGGGGTGCCAAGCAAGACAAGAGAGGTGGGAGACGTTGGGTGTATGGAGGAAGAGCAAGGGGACCTGTGTGGCAAAGGGGATCAACATTCGTTGTGTTGCCTTCTACTGACGATGCTTCCTACTAGATTTGTCCTGTGGCGACTGGCACACTTGAACTCAACTGCTGCCCTGGTGATGGGGGTTGCGGAAGCTGTTAGAACTGCATTTTGAAGATTAAGTTCATGGTTATAAAAGAGACATGGTAATGCATATTATATACACAAAGTTTATGATCTATAAAGTATACCATGAATATAAATAGCATCTTGTACACAGTGCTATAGAAGCTTTAGTTTTTATCCCTGTGATGGTCATGGTCACTGTTACCTCAATTCTGCCCTGAGGATCCAGCTACAGAGCAAAGGTCTTTGGCAGCCTGCTCTTTCCAATCCTAACCGGAATTGATTTTGTTATTTCCCTGCACTCATGGTTAGACATCTGAATACTGGGATAGGCTCTTCCACAGCTTCTCTGGGGAAAAAAATTGTTTCTATTGCATGGCCAGAAGACAGCCTGGCTTGCCCATGTGCTAGCGTAGAGATGCTCTTTCCAGGTCTGGAATGGGGAAGCACTGCACACTTAATTTTGTTTTTAAGACAACATGTAACAACCTTGATGGGTGCTGATGCTACTGGTATGGTGGTGGTGTTGGTCATGTTAGCTAATGTGATGTGTATGGTAGGTTAGCCATGTGCCAAGCACTGTCCTAAGCCCTTTGCATGGATTCTCTCTCTCAACCCTCTTAGTCCTGTGAGATAGGTGGTAGTATTAACTCATTTTCCAGTTAAGGAAATGGGGGGATTCAGAATATTTATGTAGCACCTCCAAGAACAGCTAGCAGAAGAAGGAGCCAGGTTTTAGAATAGGCTGTTTATCTCCACAGCTTGAAAATATGAACAATCCAAAGTTCATTTTTGTTTTAATTTGCATTTCTCCCCCATGGTCTATCATCTGAAGGATGTTTAAGGGATGGAAAAACTGGGAGATCTATTTGTTTTTCTCAGTCTTCTGTTGAAATGAGTTTCTCAGTCTTTGCACGCACATCAGTTGGGCCAAGGGAGATGAGAGACAGCAGGAAGAGGTCAGCGGATGCCAAGGGTGGAATCAGGTGTTGGTTTTATTAGTCACAGTAGAAAATTAGTCACAGTTAGATGCACAATGGTCATTGAAATACATTTGAATTTTAGGGGTCCATCCCTGAGTGCTAAGGACCAATATCACTCTGCAAATAGATACTTTTGTTTGTTTCTGACACCCAAGTTACTGTGAGTTAACTCATGAGAATATTTCCTAATGTTGAGTTTGGGGAACCCCAAGTCTTAGCCTTGCAATCAACAACGTGGCCACCATACTGTTTGTAAATATAGCCACATTCTTTATAGGAGTTATCTTTACCAACTTATGTCCTTTAAGTTTTGCAGAGATATTTATCTTTTCACTAAATTGTCCCCAGACTGCTGTTCATCGGAGCTAGTAATTTCTCTTCGCTTTCTCTTTCCTCTGGCACTTTTGCTATTTTTGATAGGTGATTTGCTGAGTACTTGTCTGCGCGTTGTCAGGTTTCAGCTTCAATTATGAAAAAACGAAATGCAGGGGCTTTGTGCCAGCTCCTTCCTTTAAGAGACTTTAGATCCCTGGGTGTTTAACATGCATTTCCAGTATGGCTGTAACTGTGAGCTTGGGCTTGTTCCTTGAACAAGTGTGGGCCCCATTGTTCCCTAACTTCAGATTTTAGGAAATCAACTGTAACTAAAAGGGAATAAACAACTAAAAAGATTTATTGCAGAAAATAAAAAATAAAAAGTTAACCAAAGTATTTTATTGATACATTCTTGGACAATATCACAGAATTGAGAGAGAATGGAAAGAAGAAACTTTCAGCAAGGGTGTGTTTCCACTAAATTGGCACATAAGCAGCAAGATGAAGGAAAATACTTATTACAAACAGTAAAAAACATACATGCTTTTGTTTAAAGTCCTTATCACACTGGTCAGTCATAGGGGGGCATGAACGAAACCTCAAGACGTGAAAAATCCATAGTCTTGTCTCCAAAGAGCTTAATCATTATTAAAATTATTGCAAAATATCCATAGACTCTAAATAAAAGAACAGAAGAGAACACAAATACAAATAGTGAACATATTGTTAACATGTACTTTAAAATACATTACTGGCATGCATTCCAAAGATCAAGACCTCTATTCCGTTCAGCCCATACCTTCCTCTCCTGTGACCGGTCACATACCAACGACAGATAGGCGGGCCCTACTTTGTCAGCACAGTTATTGGTCTTTAAGTATCTTTTTTTGTCTTTAAAAAAAATAACATGGTTTGCAGTGGTACTGTAATCATAATTATACAGTCGTGTAGATATGTGGTTTAAATTTGTTTTTCTAGTCTGCCGAGAAATTTTCAGAATTGTACTTGTGTTAAAATCTCCCCCAATATTTCGCCGTCTGAGAGAATAGGGCTCTATGAAAACAGGGCGTTCGGAAACAAACAGTGAACCGAGGTACAACATCGGATGGCAAAAGGGCAAAAGTCCTCACAAACTGTACAGAAAATTTCAAAACCTTGCAACCTAGAAGTACATACGTAGAAAGACAGGTCAGCCCCAAAACAGTCGCTGTGGCTCTCAGTGGTTCATCCCAGAGGGCCTGGGTGGGACTTGAGTCTCAACACTCCCTTTGGTAGGGAAAGTCCAAAATCGCAGCCAAGTTGGCAGTGCTGATGCCAGTGACTTATTAAGCCAAGATAAAGTAGGAATATTTCATAAAGCAGCTGTGTAGGACTCTTGGATCCTCTAACATTGGTCTCCCGGCTGGGATGCTTCTCCAGTGATGGACAGCGGGCAGGACCAAAAGAGTCCTATGCCGGGTTGGGTGACAAAATAACTGAGGGTCTTCCTCCTCTGTGGTTCCATGGAATGGAACAGCTTAGATAACCAGGTTATTATAACTGACATACTTCTTTTTTGCAGCAGGGCCTGAAAGAAAAATGTGAAAAAGTCAGTTGTGGCAATGACTGTATTTGCAAAGGTAGAAGTAGAATTAGATCTGTGACGAGCTGGGTGCAAAGTCAAGATGGGCCAATGCACCACTGAGGAGCACGCACATCACTTTGGACTCATGACTATTTCTAAGGTGTTGTCCACTAAAATCTGGAGTGCCCAGCAATTCTCCAACCATCTGGGCTTCTCTATTCGGAGATGTCTCAACCTTCCTCTGTATGTTTTGTAACATTAGTAAATTCATGAGTAGATATCATGCTTGCTAATTAGCCAACCTTAAGCTTAAAAGGCCCACTCATGTTGCATTGTATTTTGTTGTGTGAACTTTTCCCAAACCTTCTCATAACAAAAGGCTTTTTCTTGGGGAAGAGCTGTCCTGCATCTCTAGAATGTATGTGGGTTGACCAAAGATTAGGTCAACCAAAGTGCCTTCCCCAGTTCTGATTCACAAAGTCAGATGGCTATAGATTGACTTTTATTGTGTTATCATAATAAGTTGTAAATGGAAATTTGCAGAACTATTTTCATCAAGGGTTGAAGCTACTTAAATCTTGCAGGTGTTTCAACACAGCCTACATTTTTCTTCCCTTAAAGGTAGAATACATTATTTTTCTGTTTGGTACAATGATTTTGTCTTCACCCACTCACTTACTCATTCAATCATTCATTCTGTAGATATGTGTCGATTGTCTACCATCTGCTAGACACGAGGCTGGGCACTGATGAGCAGCTGATGAGCAAATCAGACCCTTTCCTGTCTTATGCTGGAAACAGACACCAGGGTCCCAAGGTATGACTCTATTTATGTTCCAGTTCTCAATACCAAGTAATACAGTTGCTGGATGTGTTAGGCTCTTTATTCATTAAATCTTAGTAGTTTTGCATCTGCTTCAGCTGAACACAGAGTAACTGTCATGTAGATTTATGGATGGCTTCTTTTACTTACTGTTCTCGGATTCTAAAAGGTACTGTTCATTTAACACAAACAAGTAGCAAGAAGTCTTCCAGAACTCTTAAGCAGGGGTTTATATGTTAATAGAGGAACAGAGAAGTCACAAGAATGTACTGACAGAGGATTTGTATCTGAACGTTGAGTAATGCAGCCAGTATGTTACAGATGCACAGATGCGTGTAATGCATCTACACTATAAAGGAAGACTAATCTTATTTTCTGGACTCAAAATTTGGACACTCCTAGAAAATTCTAGTTTTTGAAGTTTCACTTCTCTAATAAATCATGTTGTATTAATTAGCTAAAATGAAAGGGAACATAGAATTACATGAATTTCAGGGTCGCTTGGAAAATTGATCGTGAGACTGGTCACGATGTGTCCTCACTCAGTAAATGCCAGGCTTCAGTTATCCCTGGGTCGTCTAAGAAGGTCTCCTGTGTTTTCACAGGCTTCACTGACTTCAACAACATGCTTGGCTTGAGTATAAAGCAAGAGACTTTCTAAAGATGGTTTTTCCTTTTACTCTGAAGAATATTTACAGTGTCATAGCTAGAAACCCTAAGTGACAGTTGCAAGAAATAGTCTCAGTGTGCCTTGTCAAATGCCAAGATAGTAGTCATCTTCAGGACAAAGGTGGGGTTGGGGGTTGTGGAACAAACCCGCCGAGAAGCTTATGCTGACCTAAATATGAGACAACTTCTCTTGTGTGATAAATCAAAATTGTTTTCTACATAAGCATAACTATCTAGCAAAAAAAGCAAAACATCTGGAATTCCTCAGACAGGTTACTTTAAAACACCAAACACTCAGGAAGGGTCTTTGCTAAAAGAAAATTGGTAAGTGAGTAAACCTTGCCCTTGCGTTCTAAAGCTGAGCATTGGTTTGCATTCAACTATAGTCAGGATGGGGTTATATTTTAACAAAACTAGAAATTATAATGATCATGGAATTCAGCTCTGTCATTTACTTGAGGTGTGACCTAGACCAGTCTAGTGACACAGAACTTCTCTGAGTCTTTGTAGAATGGCTAGAATAATTGTCACCCTGTGGGCTGTGACTGGCATGACTATGAAATGCTCGTTTCTCTCCTGGTAACATAACATGTACATGTATTTTTAAATGACTAAGTTCTATGCAGAATTATTAGCCACAGTGCATGCTGTCTTCTCAGAATAGCTTAGGAACATCTCAGCACAATGCTAATGGAGTTGTGCAGGTCCCGGGGTGGCAATTTACGTACTTTTCAGAGCAACGTCCAATGTATTACAGTGTTTATTTTTAAACTGTCCCAGACTTATGAGTAAATAAAATAAGTGCCTCTATGGTGTCCAATAATTCCATTTATTTGAATAGCAATATCGTTTATGGCCTAGGAAAGAAAATTGCTTAGCTCAAAATAGTTGTGCAGTAAAACACTTGCTAAGGAAATAGACTTTTAAAAAAATTTATTCTGAAATAGCTAGATTTTTTTCTTATCAAGTTTTACATTTTAAGGAGTAGGTATGTCCTCTATTGAATTTTCAAAAGTTATCTACATTAGTAGTTCTCAAAGCAAGGTCTCTGGAAAAGATGTTTGCAATAGGACAGGGTGTGGACACGGGTTTTTGAATTACAAATGTGCCCTTGCTACTTAAGAAAGGTCAGACGTTTCAACTTATTCTTGGTGTTGGTCAAAAGCAAACTCAATTTGACATTAATTTCAGTGAACTGGTTGTTTTCTCTTTAATTTTTTTCTGAGCCTGTTTGCCTCACAAAGATTTCATTTCTCAAAGTGTGGTCTGTGGAACTGTTGCCACCGAGATTACTAGGAAGTAAAGAAACAAATAGAGAAAGGGAAGAGAGTCCCGTGGATAAAAACATTAAATGATGGGAAATACTGAATAGGTAACATTAAAGAGGGCTTTCCCCTACCCCATATTTGATTTCTTTACTTCTTAAATAATAAGAAATTATATAGTTCACTGACATTACACCTTGTGTTTTCCTGAGCTCTTTAAGAGAAATTAAATGTGTATGTATATATGTATGCATGCATAAGTGTGTATATGAAGTGATTCAAACAGCTACAAAAGGTAAAAACAATATATCACAGCCCAGAATATAACACATGTTGATGTACTGACACCTGTGCTTTGGGTCCTTTCCGTCCATCCAGAGAACATCAGACGTGGTAGGAACCCTTCCAGGTTCCCCATCCCCACGGCCAATTCTCCTCTCCTCCTCCACTCAACAAGGCTATTATTGCATCCTTCCTGAGGTGGTTTCATACTTCTACTGCATGTGTAGCTGCCCATAAACTATAGATAGTATTACTTTGTGCTTTTTAAATTATATAAAAACAGTATAATTCCATGCATATCCATTTGCAATCTGTTTTCTTTTCTTTTTTATTCTTTATTGATTTTAGAGAGAGAGAGGAAGGGAGAAAGAGAGAGAGATAATTGCATCGATGAGAGAGAACATTGATTGGCTGCCTCCTGCATGCCCCACACTGGGGATTTGGCCCACAACCTGGGTATGTGCCCTGATTGGGAATCGAACCAGTGACCTCTTGGTGCATGGGTCGAAACCCAACCACTGAGCCACACGGGCCGGGCTACAATCTGTTTTTCATGTAACACTGTGGTTTTAAGATTTATTTCTGTCTATTGGTCATCATAGTTACTATATAGTTCTCTTGTAAAAACATAGCAAAGTATTTGTAACTCTTTTCTAACGGATTAACCCTACTTTCTAATTGTTTCCAATAAGAAACAATGCTGGAGTAAACGGTATCTAAAAAACATCATTGATAAAGTTAAATGACAAAGCTGTAGAACAGGATAAATTATTTGCAATATATTTAAACTGACGATTGATATCTGAAATATTTTATACTGGTATAAATTAATAAATGAAAGGCAAACTAATTTTTAATGGATTAAAGGTATAAAAAGGCAATTTGTAGATGAAATAATACAAATAAATGAAAAATACTCAGCCTTATCAGTTACAGAAATTAGAATGAAAACCATAATACAATAGTATTTCACGCCCATACCAATACAAAATAGAAATGCATTGATGCCAGCTGTTGGTGAGAGTGAAAGAGGTGGGGATTATTAGGCCACAGTGGTGTGGATGCAAATTGGTGCAGTCATAAGGGAAAGCAACTTGGAAATATCTAGAAAAGCTGATGATACACACATCATTGATTCAGAAATTTCATTTCTAGGTATATCCTTGAGACACTTTTCACATGTGCACATGGATATGTGTAGGACTTCTCAGAGCTTTTAGTATAATAATGTGCTTTATTATTCTCTAAGAGGAAATTTTCTATAAGGTCTTGTCACATAATATAAATGAGGAAATGAGCCCAGCATAAGATGTTAAGGAAAAGTATGTCTATACTGTAGTTTACCACAGTCTCCTGGTGAATTAGAAAACACCTGCTTATCTAAACAGCATAATCACTGTGGGATGTCGCTTCAATTTAGTCAGATATTTCTTTCTTTCTTTTCTTTTTCTTTTTTTTTTTTTTTATCCTTACCCGAGGACATTTTTCCATCCTTTGTTCAGATAGAGTGGGAGGGAGAGGGAGGAAGAGAGAGAGAGAAACATCGACGTGAAAGGGACACATCGAGTGGCTGCCACCCACATGACCAACCAGGGCTGGGGACAGACTGCAACCGAGGTACGTGCCCTTAGCGGGAACCAAACCCAAGTCTCTGGACCGCAGGCCGACGCTCTAACCGCTGAGCAAAACCGGCCAGGGCTCCTTTTTTGAAGAAGAGTTGTACTTCTGTATTTGTGTATAAAATTTTGGTTTTCATTTGTTTGAAAATTTCATCTCAAAATTGATGTTTCTTTTATCAAGCACATATTATATATATTCTAGGTATCAGGAATACTTGTCTTTAGTGGACAATTCAAAATCATATTAAAATATTTAGCAAGACAAAGGAAAGAGACCAGACAGTCTCTAGGTTGTCAGTTTGCAACATTGTGACACTATTTGCACTGTTCCCCAAATTTATTTGATTCTATTACTTCCTTTTTTAGATCTTCTTAAACTATACAAGAACATACTTTATGAAATACATTTGGTAATTTCTTAACTCTAATTCATTTATTTTTTATTGGATTTATTTGGGTGACAGTGGTTAATAAAACCATACAGGTTTCAAGTGTAAAACGCTATAACACATCATCTGCGCACTGCATCATTCACTCACCACCAAGTAAACTTTCTGCCACCATTAATCTCCCCTTTGCCCTCTTTCACTTCCCTCAACCCCCTTTTCTTCTGGCAATCACTAGATTGTTTTTTTGTTTGTTTGTTTGGTATTGAATTGTTTCAGTTCTTTATAAATTTTGGAAATTAACCCCTTATCAGATGTATCATTGGTGAATATGTTCTTCCGTTCAGCAGGTTGGCTTTCATGGCTTTTTTTTTTTTTGCTGTGCAAAGCTTTTTAGTTTGACATAGTCCCATTTGTTTAATTTTTCTTTTGTTTTCCTTGCCTGAGAATATACATCAGAAAATATTTGCTATAAGAAATTTCTGAGATTATTCTGCCTATGTTTTCTTCTAGGATTTTTATGGTTTTGTGACTTACATTTACATCTTTAATTTATTTTGAGTTTATTTGTGTGTACGGTGTAAGGAGGTGGTCTAGTTTCATTATTTTTTTGCATGTCCAATTTTCCCAACACCATTTATTAACTAGACTGTCTTTACACCATTGAATGTTCTTGCCTTGTCAAATGTTAATTGATCATAAAGTTGTGAGTTTATTTCTGGACTCTATAGTTTGTTCCATTGTTCTATCTGCCTGTCCTTATGACAGTACCATGCTGTTCTGATTACTATGACCTTGTAGTATAGTTTGATATCAGGTTGCATGATTCCTCCAACTTTGTTCTTTTTTCTCAAGATTGCTGAGGTTATTGGGGGTCTTTTGTGGTTCCATATATATTTTTGGAGTATTTATTCTAGTTCTGTGAAATATGTCATTGGTATTTTAATAGGGATTGTGTTGAATCTATAGATTCCTTTGGGTAGTATGGACATTTTAACAATGTTAATTCTTTCTATCCATGAACACAATATATGCTTCCACTTACTTGTATCTTTCTCAATTTTTTCTTCATCTTGTAATTTTCTAAGTATAGGTCATTTACCTCTTTGGTTAAATTTATTCCAAACTATTTTATTTATTTTTAGATAGAATTATAAATGAGATTTTTTTCTTGGTTTCCCTTTCTGATAGTTTAGTATTGGTGTATACAAATGCAACTAATTTCTGGATTTTTATTTTGTGTCTTGCTACTTTACTGAATTTATTTACCAGTTCTAGAAGGTTTTTGGTGGAGTTATTTTAGGGTTCTCAATATACACTATCATGGCATCTGCATATAATAACAGTTTTACTTCTTCCTTTCCAATTTGAAAGCATTTGATTCTTTTTCTTGTCTGATTGCTCTGGCTAGAACTTCCAATACAATGTTGAATAAGAGTGGTGAAAGTGGACATCCCTGTCTTGTTACTGACCTTAGGGGAACACTTTTTTGTTGAGTATAATGTTGGCTGTGGGTTTTTCATATGTGGATTTTATTATGTTGAGATATATTCTCTCTATTCCCACTTTGCTCAGAGTTCTTATAAATGGGTGTTGGATTTCATAAAATACTTTTTCTGCATCTATTGATCTATTTAAATGATTTTCATCCTTCATTTTGTTTATGTGGTGTATTACATTTACTGACTTGCAATTATTTTCCAACCTTGCATCCCCAGGATAAATCTCACTTGATCATGGTTTATTATCCTTTTAATGTATTGCTTGATCTGGTTTTCTAATATTTTATAACATTTTTGTTCATCAGGAATATTGGCCTATAATTTTCTTTCTTTGTAGTGTTTTTATCTTGTTTTGAAATTAAGATAATGCTGGCCTCATAAAAGGTGCTTAAGAGTCTTTCTTCTCAAATTATTTGAAATAGTTTGAGAAGGATAGGTATTATTTCTTCTTTGAATGTTTGGTAAAATTTGCTAGTGAAACCATCCACTCCAGGACTTTTGTTTGCTGGGAGTTCCTTGATTACTGCTTCAATTTAATTAGTTGTGATTAGTCTATTCTGATTTTTTATGGTTCAGTTTTAGAGGATTGTATATTTCTGGAAAATTTTCTTCACCCAGGTTGTCCAGTTTGTTGGCATATACCTATTCTTAATATTTTCTTACAATCCTTTGTATTTCTGTGGTGGTAGTTTTTACTTCTCCTCTTTCATTTCTGATTTAATTTATTGGGGTCCTCCCTCTTTTTTACTTGTGAAGTCTGGTTAAAGATTTCTCAATCGTGTTTATCTTTTCAAAGAACGAACTCTTGGTTTCATTGATCTTTTGTATTTTTTATTTATTTTTTTTTAGTCTCTATGTCTTTTTATTTCCACTCTCATCTTTATTATTTCCTTCCTTCTACTTACTCTAAGCTTTGTTTTTCTTTTTCTATTTCTCTTAGTTGTAGGGTTAGATTGTTTATTTTATGTTTTTGTTTGTTTATGTGAGGCCTGTAATGCTATGAATTTTCCTCTTGGGACTGCTTTTGTTGTTTCTCATAGATTTTGGGTTGTTGTGTGTTAATTTTCATTTGTCTCCAGGTAACTTTTTATTTCTTCCTTGATCTTTAGACTCCATGTGTTTGAGTGTTTTCCAGATTTTCTATTGTAATTGATTTGTGGTTTCATACCATTGTGGTCAGAGAAGATGCTTGATATGATTTCAGTCTTCTTCAATTTATTAAGGCTTGTTTTGTGTTCTAACATATGGTCTGTGCTAGAGAATGTTCCATGTGCAATTGAAAAGAATGTATACTCTGCTGTTTTGGGATAAAATGTTCTGTAGCCCTGGCCTGTTTGGCTCCATGGTTAGAGTGTCAGCCTGCGGTCCAGAGAGACCGGGTTCGGTTCTCACTAAGGGCACGTGCCTTGGTTGCAGTTTGTCCCCGGTCCTGGTTGGGTCGTGCAGGTGGCAGCCACCTAATGTGTCCTTTTCACATCGATGTTTCTCTCTCTGTCTCTCTTCTTCTCTCTCCCTCCCACTCTATCTGAACAAAAAATGGAAAAAATGTCCTTGGGTGAGGATTAAAAACAAATGTTCTGGCCCTGGCCGGTTTGGTGCAGCGGTTGGAGCGTCGGCCTGAGGTACTGAGAGACCTGGGTTTGGTTCCCGCTAAGGGCACGTACCTCGGTTGCAGTTTGTCCCCGGCCCTGTTGGTCGTGCAGGTGGCAGCCACTCGATGTGTCCCTTCACATCGATGTTTCTCTCTCTCTCTGTTCCTCTCTCTCCCTCCCGCTCTATCTGAACAAAAAATAGAAAAATGTCCTCCAGTGAGGATAAAAAAAAAAAAATGTTCTGTAAATATCAATTAAACCCATCTGATCCAGTGCTGCTACCTTGTTGACATTTTTTGTCTGGAAGATTTAGCTATTGATGTCACTGAGGTGTTAAAATACCTTTACTGTGACTATTACTATTGATCTCTCCCTTTAGTCAACTAAGATTTTCTTTATATATTTATGTGCTCCTATGTTGGGAGCATATGTATGTACAATGGATATATCCTCTTGTTGAATTTACCCCTTTAGTATCATGGAATGTCCTTCTTTGTTTCTTGTTATGTTCTTTGTTTTGAAGTCTATTCTGTCTGATATAAGTATTGCTACTCCAGTTTTTTTTTGTCATTTCCATTTGTGTGGAATATGTTTTTTCATTCCTTCACTTTCAGTCTGTGTGTATCTTTTGTTCTGATGTGGGTCTCTTGTAGACAGCACATATATGGGTTTTATTTTCCTATCCATTCATCTACCCGGTGTCTTTGGATTGGAGACTTTAATCAATTTACATTTAAAGTTACTACTGATAAGTACTTATTTACTGCCATTTTTTCTTTATATCTATGTTCCCCTCTCTATATATATTCCCTTTTTTCTTTCTTCTACTTATTTTTTTTAATCATCACTAAAGGATATGCTTTTTTGTTTTGTTTTGTTGTATTAGTTTTAGAGAGAAAGTGGGGGGAGGGGAGAGAGGGAGAGGGAGAGAAACATCAATTGCTTGCCTTTCATACATGCCTCGACTGGGCATTGAACCTGCAACCTAGGTCTGTACTCAGACCTGGAATTGATCCTGCAACCTTTTTGGTGTGTAGAATGACACTCCAACCAACTGAGCCACTGGCCAGGGCTTCTTTCTTTTTCTTAAAGAAGGTCCTTTAACATTTCTTGAAATACAGGTGTGGTGGTAATGAACTTTTTTTAGCTTTTTAATAGTCTGGGAAGCTCTTTATTTTGCATTCAATTTTAGATGATAGCCTGCTAGATAGAGTTGTTTTGGTTGTAGGTCCTTGCTTTTCATCACTTTAAATATTTTACACCAATTTCTTCTGGCCTAAAGTATTTCTGTTGATACATCTGTTTATAGTATTAGGGCTCTTCCTTGGAGTAACTAACATGCCTTTCTCTAATGCACTTAAGATTCTCTTTTTATCTTTAACCTTTGACATTTTAATTATGATGTGTCTTTGTGTGAACCTCTTTGGGTTCATCTCTCTGTTCTTCCTGGACTTGTATGTCTTTTTTCTTTACTAGGTTAGGGAAGTTTTCAGCCATTATTTCTTCAAACAAGTTCTCAATCCCTTGCTCACTTTCTCCTCCTTCTGGTAACCCTATGATGTGAATGTTGTTATGCTTAATGTTGTCCCAGAGGTCCTTAAGACTCTCCTCATTTTTTAAAATTATTTTTCCTTTGTGCTGCTCTGTTTGGGTGTTTTCTGTTATATTGTCCTCTAAATCACTGATTTGACCCTCTGCTTCTTCTAACCTGATGTGGATTCCTTCAAGTGTATTAATCATTTCAGATATTTTATTCTTCATTTATGTTTCTTTTTATAGTTTCTATATATTTTTTCATACTTACTATCTCTTTGTTTACATTCTCACGAGATAATCCATTCTTCCCCTAAATTCCTTGAGCATCCTTATAACCATTGTTTTGAAATCTACATCTGGTGTCTGGGTTGGTTCCATTTCATTTCAGTCTTTTTCTGGTAATTTCTCTTGTTCTTTCATTTAGGGCATGTTTCTTTGTCTCCCCATTTTGTCTGCCTTCTTGTGTTTGTCACTGTGTATTATGAAGATATGCTATGACTCCCAAATTTGTTATGGTGGTTTTATATTGCAGTTTTCTTGTGGGGTTTAGTTATGTATTCTTCCACATCAGCTGACCTAGGTGCTCCTGATGTCTCGTGTGTGTTATGTGTTCCTTCCTGTTGTAGTTGGCCTGTTCATGCATGGAGTTAAACCTCAGTCTGGCTGACTGTGAGGATAGACCTCAATCACAGTGTATGAACTGCTGTGTGGAGGCTGTCACTCTGAGGTGGGGTTGTTTCTAGCAGGGTCTGGTACTTTCCAGGATCTCCCTTTGGGTGTGCCACTTGTGCAGTTAGTTGGGTCAAGCGCTGGTGGGGTATGAAGTCTACCACTGGTTGTGTTGGTTCTGGGTCCACTTGGATGGGGTTCTACTGCATGGTGATATCAGACCATGCCCATAACTAGCTTTGGACTATCTATCTGGAGCTACCACACAATTATCTGCTTGTGGCTGCCTCTACTGGGCCAGGGTGTGCATGGGAGGAGCCAAGCTTTGTACAAGGGTCACCTTCCTCTAGCTCTGAACTGGAGTCAGATGAATAAAAGTTCCAAGGCACCCTGAGGTCCACCACCTCCTGTTGGCCACACTGCCACCTCCTGAGGTCACCTGGTCTTCCTTGTGAGCCTTCCATAAAGAGACTGTAGGGTATGCCTAGGCTGGCTGCAACCCATAAGGCATGAGTTTAATGTGGTGGGCAACTGGGAGGAGGATGGGGCTAGTGTGCCTCCTGCTTGGAGGCAGCAAAATCAGGCATCCACTGGGGTGGGGGGAGTGGCCCCTACTCCAGAACCATACCACCCAGTTTCTTCCAGAGTCTCCAACCCTAGCTCCCCCAGAATGTGTGCCCTGCAGGTTCAGGTTGAGTGAAGCCAGCTGGCCCCTCTGCAGTAACAGGCTCAGCAGAGCAGGGCCACCAGGACATAGGAAGACAGATCCAAAGAGTCACCTGCTGGGCGTGGCATCAGCCAATTCTGCAAGTGAGGCAAGAATATCCCCTTCCCCACATGCCTGAACTGTATAACCCAGCAGCACCTGCCTGAATCCAGACTTGAGCCTCCCAGATAGATCAAAGGTGCCAGCTCTAGACAGCACTCTAATCCCCCTGTGGGAATGAGCTCACCAGGGCAGAGCCAACAGTTCTATGAAGGACCAGTCAAATGAGTCTCCTGCTGGGGAGAATGACATGGGCTGAGTTTGCAGGAGAGATAAGAACGGCTCCCATGAAGCTTGTGACCACACAGCCCTGTGCCCATCTGAGTCCTGGACAAGAGCCTCCAGGGAGATGCACTCTGAAGGTCCCAGATCTATGCAGCACTTCTATCCCTCTCTGGAAATGAACCCAACTGGCTAGGGTTACTGGTTGTGAGAAGGACAGGCCAAGTGATTCAATGTGGGTGGGAGGCACTGGCTGTGCATGTGAGGTGGGAAATAATGGCTCCCGTCCCAAAGCTACACAGCTCAATTACTGTCTGAATCTCTGCCAAGAGCTTCTTCAGAAAAAAGAGCACCCCAAATGTCCCTGTTGTGTGTATCCAGCAGACCTTTCTGCAGGACTTGAGCTCAGCGGGGTGGTGTTGCCAGAAGTTGGAGGACAGGGTAGTTCACTCCCCAGGCTGGTACTGTAATAGTTTTGCTTGACCCTGGGAAGATGATGACTGGGTCTCTAGCAGATGCTTGTCTTTCCCAAGCAAACTCAATCTTGCTGAGTTTCACTGTCAGGTGCTATGTGAGTTCCTCTTCCCAGCTCCAGTGCTCTGGGTTGGGGATCTCTGTGTGGGGACTTCTGGAAATGTACTGAGGTGCGGGGGCCAGCACCCCCTTTCCATATCTCCGCCCTTCTTATCAGTCTCTATGTGGTTTCATCTGTAAATCCTTGGTTATAGTACTTCTGTTTAGCTAGCTTTCAGTTGGTTATTCAGGTTGATTGCTTTATTATTTAGCTGTAAATTCAGTTTTGTGCCAGGAGGAGATGAGTGTTGCTTCTATCTACTCTACAACCACCTTGAAATCCTCCTATTTCTTAATTCTTGATCCTTCCTATTACTTTAGTCATTTATAAAGCTGACAAAACTTTGGAACACTGGTTTATTGCCTGATGAAATTTTGCACAAACTGACCTTCCTGTGAACCTATTCTAAACTGGGTCTGTGCTGCCCTTCCCCCCCCCCACTTCTTCCCTGTCAACCCTGATTTAGAGTTGTTAAGCTATAAACATTTCAACTGGAAGGGATTTGTCATATTATGGTTTGCAGTTAGTGAAACTTAAGCAAATACTTTTGGTAATTCTTTGATCAATGAATGGTTTCCTGCTGGTTGGTTTCATCAATAAGTTGCCTGCCTTTAGCTCATCACTTAATGGCAAAGAGTAGATGTTACCTTCAACTATTAGTTCTCATTCAAGATTTCAAATAGGTTACTAAGCTTCCTGTATTTTTTTTTAAAGATACTTTATTTTATAATCATTTCTCCTAAATCTTTAAAAAAATGACTATCATCTAAGAGTAGCACATAAGTTAGACAAAAAGATTCAAAAGAATAAGAATGGAGAATATGATTACCAAAAAATGAGTCACAAATATGTAGGTTTCTAACCCCCAACCTCCCCCCCCCCACAAATTAGACTTTTCTATATCTCCTCAGCTCCACCTCCAACTCTATAACCACAATCTATCAGGAGATGTAAGACCATGTATCCTAATGTTAGTTAGATTTCCTGACATAAGAACTTGGCGGGGGTCGGGGGGTGGAGGGTGGGGGATGCAATCAATTGGTCAAATAAGTCCGGATTCCAAATCACCATTCATGTTAGCCCAGTGGCAAAATCCCCAAACTCTGAATATCTGTTCATTTATCCAGCCATTCATCTAACAAAAATATTACTTAACACCTATTAAATTCCAGTCACTGTAATGCATGCTCACCTTGCAAACCAGGAAGTCTGCAAGTTTTTTTTGTTTCTCTCTCATTTATTGTATAGTCAGGTTATTTTAACATTTATAGAAGCTGCCTCAGCAAGGGGTTGGCATTTCTTTTGTTTTCTATTTCCTTCTATGAAACATGATAAGGACAAGGCGTGAAATCACAGGCTAGACTCACATCGAGCGGAAACCCAGAGTAAACTGATACCCTTCACCAATGTTGAGTGAGGCAGGCTGGTCAGTGGATGATGGGCATCGAAGCTGCTGGGACCAGTCTACCGTATTTGCAGACAGCAGAAATCCAGTTGCTAGAATAGAGGCAGCAGCCTAGAAAACCTTAGAAAAATGTCCAAGTGCTTGCCCCGTTTTCACCAGACACAGGTGAAGGAGTCAGGTATGCCCCAGTGGCCTGGAGCTGGTGGTATGGTGGAGAAAATGATTACAGTTCCTGTGATAAGTGCCTAAAGAGTTTTACCAGGACTAATTCATTTTGTCTTGAATGTCAATGTACTATACTCGGTCTGGGAAAGCTTCTCATTGAAATGGCATTCGATCTGAATGATGAAGAATGAGAAAATGTAGATACAAGGCAGTCATGTGACAGTGTACTGTGCTTCCAACCAGGTGCCTGGGGAGGGGATCCCGAGGGTGCTGGGTCTCAGGCTGGCAGGGTAGGAGGGGCCAGGTAATTACTTCAGTAAATATGCATGCTGACATACTAAAGTCAAGGTACGGGAGATAAAGTGATGAAGACGACAACATTTCCATGGTTATTTAGCTTCCAAATGGAGGCTCCTGTCAAAGGCTTTGAATGCTAAGTGAAGGCAGTGGTATGTAAGTCCTCACTTCATGTCCTCCATAGGTTCTTGGAAGCTGCAACGTTTAGCGAAATGACATGTATAATGAAACCAACTATACCTGAGGCTAATTGACATTAATAAGAGTTTAGTTCCCAGACATATTTCTGGTCATTAAAACACCACCAGACTTCTAAATAAAGACCCCAAACACTTCTAATATTAAACATTGAAATACATGTGAGCTATACATGCATTTAAGAAAGATGAATAAAAGCATGTAAGAGAATGATTTTTTAGCCTGCTTATTCCAGTTCAGGGTTGGGTGGCTGGAGCCTCTCCCTTGCAGCTCAGGGCAGGACACCTTTCATTCCAAGGGCACTCACCCAACTCTTACTCATCCTGTGACAATTCAGACACACCAGTTCACCTCTCATGTACGTCTTTGGGATGTGGGAGGAAACTGACATCTCTGGAGAAAACCCATGTGGACATGGGGAGGATGTGTGAACCTCACAGACAGTAGCCCTGGCCAGAATCAATGTTTTTCTCATCTACATTATACTGAAATGATGTCAAATGACATGATGTGATTGAAGGACTTGCTGCAGTTGAGAGACACGGAGCAATGGTTTTGAAGCAGACTTTTCACACGTATTATTCATTCTTTCTTTCTTTTTATCTACCAACAATTACTTTATTTTTAATTTAATTAATCAATTAATTTTTGTTACAGATGTTTCTCCTTTTTCCACCCACTGATTCCCCCCTCCCCACCCCATCCCCAGCTTTGTTGTCCATGGCCATTGTTCACTCACACATGCATAGAAGTTCTGTGGTTTATCTCTCCCCCACCACCCCCTCTCCTGGGAATTATCAGTCTGCACCCCACTTCCACGTCTCTGAAACTACCCCATGTTAACTACCTCTTTCATAACTGGTTACCTCTGCCCCTTGCTCCTTTGTAGTTTCCAAAGTCACTTAAATGCTCGGGGAGCCTTCCTTGACCCCCTCCGGACGAGTTAGGTTTCTGAGCCCTCTCTCATGGACTCTCTACTTTTCTTGTCCTACTTAACACAACCAGGTGAATCACTGACTTCTTAGGTGTGCGTCCAATGTCCCCACTGTGAGGGAAGAGGCTGTTGTCCTCCTAATGACTAGGAAATGGGTAAAACATAGGAAGTGCTTAATAGTTCTTGGACTTTTGGCTCTAGAGGGGTTTCCGCTCTCTCGCCGCCAGCTCCTGGGGGATCTTAGGTCAGAAATAGACCACACACAAAACGCTTGGGAGCTGTGCCCTCCTTCCCCCACGTCCCCTTGGTGCTGGTATGTACAAAGCTAACGATTGCTATCACTCCTCAGATTTCATGTGTAATGTTGAAACCACAGCATTCTTTTTTCCCTTTTAACATCCAAGGAGGGTCCAAACAGCCTGGATAACACTGGCAAATCAATTTTCAATTCTGCCATGAAGGCAGTCAATGAACGTTTCTGTGTTTCTTTTAAAAAAAAAATTTAATTTGTACTTTAAGATATAAAGCATCAAGCGAAGGTTTACAGGTTTCTTAGAAGATGTATTTAAAGTAAATAGACTGAATCTGTTTTGAAACATCTCTAAGCTGGGCCAAGTTAAAATGTGGTCAATTTGATTGAGGTCGTATAGGTTTTGCCTTGGGTGGGGGCGGGTGGGGATGAGCTGAATGACTGCATCAAAGATTTCTATTTTTTCTTGTAATGCACTTTGCCTGGACATTGAAAAGCTTTTGTGTATTTTGCAATTTCAATATATTAGGGACGCGAGCATTCCGGAGCATATTACGGATGCAGTTTAATGATGCATCCAAAATTGAAGCTGTGCATCAACGTCTGTCTTAAGGATAATGTTACAAATAAGGCAGTCATGATCAAATAAGAGCAGAGTAGCACTCTGTTCCTGGGAGGAAAGCTGTAGCTAAAATCCAGGCCTTGCTATTATTCTGGAATCAGAGATTCACTGTCCATTCATTCATTCCTTTATTCATTTATTCACCTAGAACTCCGAGTTTACAATGTGCTAGTTGCTTGGCTAAAAACTAGTAGCACAAAGGTGGGGATAATATTCTCTATGCTTGAGAAGTGAAATTCAACACATTTATTTACACCTATTATGTGTCAAACTCTGGGATAGGCAGGGGGAATATAACCATATTACGTGCAGTACAGTCCCTGCTTTTATGAAGCTCATGTTTTTCTGAGGGAAGACAGATCATGGAAAAAAAAGTAAATGGTCTGGCTGGTGTGGCTCAGTGGGTGAGCGTCGACCCATGAACCAAGAGGTCACTGGTTCGATTCCCGATCAGGGCACATGCCAGGTTTGGGCTAAATCCCCAGTGGGGGGCATAGAGGAGGAGGCCAATAAATGTTCTCTCTCCCCCTCTCCCTTCCTCTCTCTCTAAAATCAATAAAGAAAAAAAAGTAATTCCATTTTTGTTATTCATTGTTATATTCTATAAAAAATTGCCACAAACACCGAATGAGTGAATAATGAATGATTATTGCTCCTAGGAAAAATAGAGCATTAGGTTCCTGTGAGCCTCTGGTCATAGCATTTTCATCAACCAATCAAGAAATAACCTTGTTTTATGTGTCTTTCTGTTTAAAGACTCCTTGCTTAATATATATATATTGCTGATTCATTCCCACTGGACTCGCACAACAGCACTGTACGTCATGCCTGAACTGAGCTGCTTGAACACATGCGTGTTTTCTGTAAGGCACATTGAGGACACTGCACTTGGTTTCCTGCACTTGGGGACACTGCACACCACATCAGCACTACCTGTGGGGGCTGCTTTAAACAGCAAAATCGCCAACAGATAGCCCCAAAATGCAAAACACAGGTATTCAATAGGCTGCAAAAAGCACACTTGTTTACATATGAGAGTTGAGATATGGCAGAGAGACATTTTGTTCTCCCTCAGCAGGAACCTATGTGTGTTTTGCCCTCTGTGTATGTCCACACATGACTTCAAAAGCACCAGAGGTATTCATGTTAGAGTCACAAAACAGTTTGAGCCAGTAGGTGAGTTTGCAAAAACAGAATCCTCAAATAACAAGGATCATTTGTAGGATGATGTCGGGCAATCCCAAACAGCGTAAGGCAGAGGTTGCTGTCCAAGGTAGAATGGTAGGTAGGATTCAGAGAGGATGGCATCTGAGCAGACACTTGAAGGAGATGAGAGAGAAGCTATGCAAATACTGGATCATAGACTGAACAGCTGGTCCAGAGCCTGAGGCTGGCATCAGAATGCTCAGGATGGCTGGAACCAAGAGTGAACAGATGCAGCGGTATTCACGAAGAATTCCAACCCTGGCAGGAGGTAGTATCAAAAACTTGTGAACAGAGGAAGGGGTAGAAAATAATGCCTAATAAACTCAAGAAATGTTTCAAAGATAAGGAAGTAATGACTTTTCCTGAGCAGTATATTAGGACAGTAGGCATTTTCCAGGCCGGTTTACGTATTGGGGCATAGACATTGAAGACCATTCAGATGGAAGACACTACATTGACAAAGCCATATTCTGTGAAAAAGCTTAGGGCGTTGAGAGAACAGCAAAAAAAATGGAAGAGTTTGGTGAATACAGGGTCCACGCAGAGAAGAAAGAATGCTGAGGGAAGAGGCTGCTAGGGAGATTGACTTCAGATCTCCAGCGGTGTGTTATGCTGCATCCAGGGTCCTGGACATTAGGATGAATTGTGAAAAGTTTATCAATATTTGAAAGGAGAGAGTGCTCCAACCGTAGCCCGGAGGATGGATTGGAAATGGGGTAGAGGTTGAGGATAGTAATTGCAGGAAAGCAAATATCAGCTAGATTGATAGATGAGGGTTGTGTTTGTGGTCAGTAGAATTCCAGGACAGTGGGGACCTAGATGAGGAAGTAAATCATGGGGCCACCTGGGTCTGAAGGATAATCATTGCCTGCTTTTGTTCCTGTCTCTTCTAACCCAAGTTTTGTTCATGTGTTCACATGCATATATCTCTCTTTGTGTGTGTGATGTCTTAGGAATTGATTTATTCAAGGGAACACTGCTAAAGATTGATACATTGTGGATATAGAATCAAGATGCAGGGACAGTGTTCTGAGTCAGGCTCCAAGGTCACACAGAGAAAGTTACTTCTCCATAACACCCATGTCAAGGGTGCACAGAGGAAAGGGACAGGCATGTGGAGGCAGATACCCTCTGACTATAAGTCACTTGTGCTCTGGATATTCTTCCCTCAAATATGGCCAGTGCTGCAAATAGCTTCTCCTTCAGGTTTCAATTCTTAACCCAATCTATAAAATAGCTCTCATCAACTCCAATTTTCCAGCCCACTACAAATTTTTATTTTTCATCACCTACCACTATCACTCTTTAAAGTGTTTAAATTTATTTATATTTCAATGTATTTACTTGTTTCCCCTCTAGAATGTAAACTCTACATACACATCCTGTCTTGGTTACCATTGTATCCACAGGACTTTTGGCAGTGCCAAACATGAACATAAATAACATAATGAGTGAAAGATGGTACTTGTTTGGGGATTAATTGGAGCTGAGCTAATGATAAGGAGGCAACTCACTTCTTGTCTGATATCCCACAGTTGGGATGTTAAATGATAATAGGGAATTTCTTTGAACTTGTTAGGTATGATAATGATATGGTAGCAATGTTGGACAATGTACTTTGTGATAAGCTAAAATATTTTGGAGAAAGCATCATGATGTCTGTCGTTAACTTTAAGACAGCCCTGGCTGGTTGCTCCGTGGTTAGAGCATCAGCCCACAGACTGAAGAATCATGGGTATGATTCCGGTCAAGGACATGTACCTCGGTTGTGATTCAGTCTCCAGCCCTGGTCGGGGTCATGCGAGAGGCAACCAGTTGATGTATCTTTCTTGCTTTGATGTCTCCCTCCCTTTCTCTCTCCCCCTCACACTCTGTCTGAAGATAAATGGAAGAGTATCCTTGGGTTAGGAATTAAAATAAAGAAATAAATAAAATGGCCCAAGACAAAAATGCATTAGAAGAAGCAAATATGGCAGCATGGCAATGGTTGCTAAGTGATGGCAGTGGATTGTACTATTACTCTTCCCACATCTCTGAATGTTTGCAGTGTTTCATGATAAAAAGCTTGGAACTCATCTTTGAAGCAAAGTGTATACTTCCTAGTGTTGCTGGGATCTAGCCCTACTTTTGTCTCATAATGTCTGCTACCGAGGAATAGCACCTGCAAGCCAGTCTCGTGTCTTTGAAAAGAGATGAAAATAAAGTGTCATAGTTTCTGTGGCCTGGTGTAGAACTCTGGTGATCCTAATTCAAGAGTGATCATCAAAACAGACACCAGAGTAAAAGGCAGCACAGAAGGAACATGTGGACAGACAGAAACACAAGGAGAGCCACCACTTAGTGGTGTATCCTTGGACAAATTACTTTAACTCTCTGTTCCTCCGTTTTCTCCTCTGAAAATTGAGCATAATAATAGTACCAATCTCTAGGGTTGTTATGAGGATTGAATGAGTTAATATATGTAAGACACTTAGAATGCATTTTGATATAATTTTACACAAGATAGTTTAGCTCCTATTAGCCTTCTTTCTGGATGTATGTGGAGACTGTCTCTCACACATATGAGCACCTGATTCATTGTGTATGCATATGCTCTTCCCTTGAAAGAAAGAGGTCCTTCCAAAGTGGAAGGTCAGGCTGCCTATAAAACAAAATCAAATTAGTTGTTTGGGCTGTGAACATTGGTTGTGAACATTGTGAGGGCACCAACTTTCCTTGAGGAGGTGTGAGGAGTCATCAGAGCACCTAGTGGATTTCATCTATTCATTAGAAAGGAATCTGTTAGATCACTGTGGACATGTCTCCACTGTCATCATTAGTCACTGGTTCATCTGTGCAAAAGTGTGATATTGAAATGCTGTGTTTTGAGAGCTTGTATTAGTCAGCTGGAGCCCAACGGGAAAGCAGAGGGTTGGCAGTTTCTATTAGAGCAAAAACGAAAGTTTCTTACTGCGTAGACAGACTTGTACACACAGTCAATGGCTGCTGCAGCTCCTGCATGCAATATGTTTCATCTTTGTGCAGTATTGAAACCGGCAATCGTAGATTCTAGGAGCCCTCATTATAGTACTGTTATTTGCAAAATCAATTGTTAGAGTTTATAAATATGCATTTATTTATATATTCAGCCATTTTGATTTAATAAGTTGAATATCTACTGAAGAGTGCTGTAGGGATGTCAGTTTGATTAGCTGAAACGAGTTATCCTCTATTTATTCACTAGTCAATTTTGCAGTTAATAATTGAGCTGTGTATGTACTGATTAAGCAGCATGAAGACAGGAGCAACTACCAAGTTGATCCTATCAAAAGGACAGCAACCCAAGCTATCTATGCATGTCTATGATGTATGGATGTATATGCATTCACATTGGGTCCTTGCATGTCTATGACATATGAGTGTATATGCACATTGGGTTCATGCATGTTTATGACGTATGACTATATATGCACATTGGGTCCATGCATATCTATGACGTATGAGTATATATGCACGCTGGGTCCTTGCATGTCTATGACATATGAGTGGATATGCACATTGGGTCCATGCATGTTTATGATGTATGACTGGATATGCACAATGTCTATGACATATGAGTGGATATGCACATTGGGTCTACATTACCCAGGTGGGTTATTAAAACTTCCATGGTTTCAGGGAAGCTTTCATGTGCCCAACACCCCAAACAATCTTCTATATTGTGAAGGGTAGTCTAACATACTGACTGGAAACTGTGTGGGGTGAGTCCTCATGGAAGCAGTCAACATCGCTGGGATAATGGGGCACTAAAACAATTCTCTCTCGATAGCTCTTGTTTCCTGGAAGTTGAGAAATGTATGGGTCCCGGATAAGGCATCAGAATACAAGTACTTGTGCTCTGAATATAGTAACATGTGGTGAAAACTTAAACCGTGCTAGAAACTGCTGAGTACTTTACATTCACAAACCCTTTATGCCTTCCAGAAGGCCCTGTGAGGCAGGCACCAATATCATCTCTACTTTATCAGAGGGCATTTGAAATTTAGAGAGATTAAGGAACACATCTAATGTCAAATGAGGTATCCCCACCTTTTCCAAACAATGGTTTCAATAAGGCAAGAGCGGGCTGGGAGAGGGGGGCTGCTGTCAGGGGCCACAGGTATTCCTCATTCAACAAACATCTTCCAAGTGTCAGGCAGGGCTGGACAGCAGGTTCCAAGGAATCAGGACAACACCTGTGTCACTCACTGCTGTTTCTCTCTGGCGCCTCTCACCCCTGATTGCTTCCCCGGAATTCCCTACCCAGTCCCCATGAATGTTCAGCGTGTTGCGGGAGTGAGCGGATCCTGTGAGGTGCTTGGGAAGCCTCGGTGGCGGAACCGGCTGTCAGACACTTAGATGCCAGGAGGCTGAGATGCGCTCCATAGGCAGTGACGTGCCCAGCAGAGAAACGTGGCAGGTAGGATGCTGTTGTTCAGCACCACCTTCTTCTCCCAAGTGAGTCTGTGCAGAACACACACTTTTTAAGGCTTGGAGGGGAGGTTTGAAACAGACCCTGTGATCACAGCCCAGTCATTACATTCACAGAATAGGCTTTGGCTGGGAAAAAAAAAGAAAAAAGCTGAAGATTGTCCAGCCTTTGCCTTCCTCCAAAGAAGAGAGATGGCACCGCCCAAGTCAGTGATGCTGGAGGTGATGTGCTGTTGTGGGGAAGGAGAGGCCTCTCACATCAGCCTTTGGGAGTTCCGCTCAAGATTTTCTCAACGACCTATGATCTTGTGAGCGATCTCCAAGCCTCAGTTTCCTGGCCTTTACGTTTTGTACAAAGTCAGGATAATTATACTGGTGCTGTTGGGAGGATCAAATGTGATGATGTGTATATAACGTGTTTAGCACAGTACTGGGCACTTGGCATATTTTTGTCCTCATCATCACCGCTATCACCTCCATCTCCATCTTCACTTGACCATGATAGTTATCATTATTGACCATGATAGTAATCATTATTGAGAGTTATTTACTGATACAAGACAGCGGAATTCAGAAGGATAGTCCTACCTAAGCTCTGAGGGTGGCCCCTGTCTGATGGGTTGAATTCCCTTTGTAGAATGTCATTTAAACAGGATATTGATGTGAGACTCGGAATGGCCAGATTGCTATTATGTACTGGAAAGTTTCCACTCTGAACTCAGTCTTCAGTGCAATCCCTCCGGCTCTGGGAGGAGGTTTCTGAGTCTGTTACAGTACGTAAGGAGCCTATATTTTTGCCAAGAAAACAGCACAGTTAGAAGGTACATTTCTGTAGCACTTCAGAAAATAAGAGTGCATCTCTAGATGATGGAGTTTGGCTGAAAAAATATTTACATTTCTGGGAAATTTTCACTGGTTTTGGTGACAACCACAGAGAAAATTCTTAAAGGTGTCCTGAAAATCTGGATTATTGTGTTGCTAAGGAGAACAGCCTGGGTTTTTTTATTTGTTTGTTTTTCTGACAAGTACTTCTAGACAGCTTCTATTCCCTGAGATAGTTACTGTCCCCCGGGATGTGTCACCTGAACTGTCAGGACATTCATACCACTCCTGTCACCACCGCTACCCGTCTCCCTTGAAGCAAAGGGTGAAGCAGCAATCAGTCAAATATCGACTGAACCCCTAACATGAGGCATCTTCTTTTCCAGATTTGTAAGGCCTCACCCCAGCTATTCCAGAAGTTCTGAACTGTAGAAAACCAAAACTACCTAACACACCAAATTCGCCAGCTTTCACCCTTGACTGGAAATTGAACCCATGACCCTTTGGTCTGACTGCTCAGCCAAACTGGCCAGAGCAGTAATGGTTAACACTTACAGAGCGTTTCCTGTGCCAGACTTGGCATCAAGCTTACAAGACAGACCGCCTCATCAACCCCCTGAGCAGGTGTGTGCCTTCCCCTCAGGTGGGAAAGACAGGCACAGAGAGGTTGAGCATAACTCCCAGGGCTGCACAGCTGACAGCGCCAGGCCAGCTGACCCTGGTGCCCAAGTCTGACTCGCTGGAACCTGTCCTCCTAACTGCTCTTGCTCATCCACTTCCTCTTAGCAAATGAAAATCCTGTACAGCAGGAGAAATCGCGTGAGTGGGCCTTGGTGACACGCAGGTCCTTTCTGCTGGTGCTCTGGGGTACCTCCGATGTCACATGAGGGAGGAATCATAAAATGTGGTAACAGATTTTGAAAAGCAGAGAGCAGAGATTCATTCATACTAAACATCCTGGGTAGAGTTTTCTTTCCCGAATGCTTCTCTCTTTCCTCTCCTCTCCTGGAAAAGCTCACACTTGGCAAGAGACTCTCATTTCTGTCCAGCACCGATGACTCTCCCTTCCTGCTACTGATGGGCCATTGTACCCAGTGAGCTACAGGTTGCCAATAGATGTCCAGAAACAAGAATATGTCAGTTTTCAGTGGGACAAGAATTTGATTTATCCCAGGCTCTTGTATTTGAATCCAGGCTTCCACTTAGCTTGTTATAATTTCTACACTTGAACAATATACCCATTGCTTCTCTAGAGTCTAACACAGGTGATGGATTGAAGCACTCATACTATAAAGCAGCTTTTGGCTGAATGGCCGACTCTCTTTAGTCTCTGAGAGAGAAAAATCCAAGTCATTTTCAGACCTTCTGTAACCACCTGCCGACATTTCCAATCAACCCGATTTCTCCTTTCCGAATCTGCGGTCAGCGAGAGGGTTGTGCTTTGCCTCTGTTTGCTGACAAAAATGTGAGTCTGATTTTAATATGTGTTTTATATGTTTTTAATATCAAAGTTTTGGGAGTATTTTCTATCCATTATTTCAATGATTTCAAAGTGAAAACCCAAATTGTCCTGTCTGCAATTCATCCATCTGTAGATGGGGAAGAAGAAACAAGTCACCAATCATCATTTTGAAAAGTGGGATGGAAAAACGATTCCTTTCCAGGAAATTAGTATGCCCCCCGGGAGATACCCTGTGTTCTAGCCCTCCATGTTTGTAATTTTTCTACGATAGCACCAATGGTCAGAAAAACGCTGAGCAAAAAGATTAAATAATGCTCAGCATGCTTCACCAAGTAAACAGAATGGAGTATGTATTTTTGAAAATGAGAATTTTAGCTGTAAGAAATGAAACAGAGAGGGTATCAGGTAAGTCCAAGTCAACCAGAAAATTCAATCAACTTCAGGCACCCGATTTCCCTTGTTCGCGGCTTATGTTGCTGAAATCAGTTTGAATGAATCCACTTACTTTGCAACTGGCTTTTTTGATGTCCTGTAAATACAGCCCAAATATCAATTTCTGTAACTGAGCCAACTGTAAAAATATAATCAATCAGCAGCATCATCCAACGTGTGGGACTGGGATGTCCAAATGGACCGCGTTACACATTCAAGTCGGACTGCGGCCGTTGATTTCCTTCCATTTCTGCGTCCTCTGTGGCACTCCGTGAGCGAACTCAGGCCATTGCTGCTCTGCCCATATTTTCTTTGTCATAAAAGCCGATAGATGCTTTCCACTCCTTACCATATGCCCCAGGCTTTGAGATGCTAACATGTAAAGTACTAGACATTGGTATCACTTTTGCTGCAAATGGATTGGATAATGGTCAATATACAGGCTCTCCTCCATATTCTGCAAGTGTTACTTACCCTGTAGGCAGAATAAATAGAAATGAAGGCAATCAGGGTATCCCAGGCCTTGGGTAGTTATGGGATGAGTGTGGGGAACTGAGCAGGTGCTTTATGATGGATCATAAGGAGACAGCTTGTCGGCCAGCAGTGGGAAGCAAATGGGCATGCTTGTGTTTATCCCACGTGTCTCTGAACCAGGAAAGCATCTTCCACACACGTTAGAAAGTTCTCCATTGGCCAAGGTGCCAGGCCTTTGAACTAGACCTTGAATTTTTTCAGATACTCATGTACCTGGAACACAGGATGGGTTCTCTGAAAGGGGAGGGCCTGGTGGTTCAAGGGGGAGGTAAGTCAGGAATCAGAGGGAGAAACTAATGCTGGAGTGGGGAACTCGGGCTAGGGGAGGGCGGTCGAGGTCCTGCGATCTCCCTGGGAGAGGAGGTGGAAGTGAGCAGTGGAGGAAAGAACGCACGTGACCAGAGGTGAAGAAGGAATGGGAGACAAACAAATGATTTTTAAGAATGATTAAAAAAGGCTGACTTTGTGACCTTTAAGTTACATCTTAGTTCAGTCCATATACACAGAATGTGCATGAGTAAAACTTTCGTACACGAGACTGTGGAGCCAGACTGTGGGTGTCTGAATTCCTGTTCTGCATTTCCTGTGCGACCTTGAGCAGGGTAGCTAACCATTCTTTGCTTCAGTTTACTTAACCACTTAAGAAGAAGAACAGGACTTAGTGGTTCTGAGATTAGGTAAGGACAGTAGGTGGTACTCACTGGCACATTTATTTATTTATTTATGTTTAATTTTTTTTTTTTTCTTTACTGATTTCAAAGAGAGAAAGGAAGAGGGAGGGAGAGAGAGAAACATCGATGAGCAAGAACATCAATTGCCTGCCTCCTGCATGCCCCCCACTGGGGATCGGGCCCACAACCTGGGCATGTGCCCTGACCGGGAATCAAACCGGTGACCTCTTGGTACATGGGTCGACACCAAACCACTGAGCCATACCAGCTGGGCTCACTGGCACATTTAAAGTGCACTCGCTATCACTATTATGTGCGTCCCTGATAGATATATTCACTTGCTGCCTTCTTTCTCCTCTGTTGCTTTCTCTTTGTCAGAGACACATTGGAGGACATGGTATAGAAATGAATTAGTTACAAGCAAAGTGCTATCCATTTAACAGGAAATGTGTGATGCATTCCTTTGTAAACTTGAGGCCGTAACGAATTCCAGAGTCCTGGTTCGCTTACAAAGGGGCTGTGTCTTTTAGTTCTGGGCGCCCTTCACTTGTGTTCCCAACCTCTGGCATGCGTGGCGTTGCCCTCAAAGGCTAAGCCACACTGGTGCTTGCTGTTCTGGCCTCGGCAGCTAAAGGCCCCTCTTAAGCATTCTCCCTTCAGAAGAAGGCACTTTGTTAGAGCTATTTTATTCCAATTTGTTGAGCTCTTAGTTGTTGGTTTTGACCTCTGTGGATGTCAGTACTCCCCACCTCTCGAGTTAGATTGGTATTGTGTCTGGGTATTGTACAGACCCACACTTCCAGAGTGAAGACACTTCCAGAAAGGATTAGAAAGGTCGTCAAGCTCAGGCAGTGTGGCAATTATGGTTTCACTCCTTCCATGAACTCAGAGACAGGAGCTCAGAACCATCTTCCTCTCTCTTTGGTTTCTCTTCCTCTTCCTCAGCGTGGTCCAGAGAAACTGGCCAGGGGCTGCTGTCCAAGGTGGACTGCGGAGCCATAGTTCTAACACTCACTCTCTGCTTCCTTCCCCACTAGCTTTGACAAGCAGTTTCCCTTGAGCCTTAGCCTCAGTTTTAACATAGGGTTGGTAGTACAGACCCAGCCAGGAGCAAATGGTCATGTGTGTCTGCTGTGTGTCCAAATATCTTAGGGACCTTGCAGGGAGTTAGGTGATCATAATGGCGCCCCCTTTCTCACTAGCCATCACCCCATTTTAATTCAGAAATAAAGAAAATACTCTCTTCACGCAAAGGGGTTATATGGTATGCCAGTGATCTTGAATCATTCTTATTTAATGATGGTCAACTAAGTCATTATCCCTACAGAGAAAATGGTTTTTGTTATAGTTCTGTAAACTGAAGAGCACACACTACTGTCTTTGAGTTCAAGTAACACTGACATTGAATATATGGCGCATCGAGCTCTGAGACATTGGATGCCTCCTTGGAAATAGATATTGACTATATTTAATGTGCTGCAATCACTCAGCTGATACAGCTACTAACTACTTTAGTAAATTTTATAACGGTTCCCCATGGGACTCGTACACCTAAGCAAGTGTTTACTGCCGTGGAAACAGCTGGGTCATGAGGAATGCTTTCAGCTGAAGTGGCTTATTTATATTCAGAATTACTCAGACATTCCTTAAAAGATGTCAAAGGAAGGGTACACAATACTTTGCTAATTCCCTTAGGTAGAAGTGTGTTGTATAGCTCCCCTCCCCAAGTCTGTTCTCTTGTACCACACAAGGAAGATTTTTGAAGAAACAATCCCCTTGTAAATGTGTTTTGAACTTGCTAACTTTTTTCAAAAACAGTGTATACATCAGTAACCAAAATACCGATTGGGAACTGCGGGATTGACAAGACCCATAGAAACTAATCCAGTGCTTAAAGACACAGTAGTGGACAGGTTGTGAGATGCCTCAGTGCTGTTGGGGTTCAAATGCTGAGTGCACAGCAGGGGAAGGGGCTACTGGACACCCCTAGACTTACTATAAACCAGTTCTGGCTAAAACAATTCATTTTCTCCATGGAGTAGAGCAGGGGACTCATCATGTTGCAAATCAGACTGCCCTTAAGTTTCAGGTGCCTGTGTTTGTAGAGATGTGTGTTTAATGTTCTTGGTCAATGGAAAAGATGCCCCGTCTCAACAGATTAGGTGTGGAGCTCTTTGACCCATGAACCCAGCTCAGATTGGGCGCAGACACTGGTAGGTAGCGCTGCGAACTTCCCTGGGGCCATTCAGTGTGCAAACCTGTCACACCCACAGAAGCAGAAGGTGAGGAAGGTAGACTGTTTCTCTGTGAAAACAAAAGGCATGTGGCCCTGGGAAGAGCCGTGAATGCTATGTTTTTGGCAAGGAGAGGCCTTGGTTCAGCCACTGATTTTTCTGGGAAGAGAAACCACCAGCTGGGTTCCTGTTCCTTTGCCATTGGCCTGAGAATGAGGTTGATTTAGCATTTTCCACCTGCACATTTTCATAGGCGGGAACATAGCCAGGCTCCAATTCCGAATCTCAGTACCATCAACCCCCGTGGATTATATATTAGCTGTGGCTTGTGATGGTGTCTCTTGGGACTTGGAAGGAAATGGACTTAGCTACAGGCTTCCAGCAGCCAACCGTTCTTCGGGAGAGCATATTCTGCACAGAGGGGATGATGTGTTGGTGGCCCTTGGCTGGTACACACAGGCTCTGAGTAGATACATACTCACATGCGTCAGCATGAAGCAGATCGGAGGGCACATTAGTGCCAAAGAGCACTTTTCAAACTAAGACGTGCTTGTGAATCACCCGGAGGTCTTGTTAAACTGTAGCTTCTGACTCAGTGAAATTGGGATGGAGCCTGAATGTATGCATGTCTAACAAGCCCCAGGTGCTGCTGCTGGCCCACAGACTGAACATCGCCTACAGCAAGGCGCGAGGGACGTTGCTGGAAATTCACAGCATTGTCAGGTTCTGTTCATCACTCCTGGCCTTGACGCCACACTCAGTTCCAAGGAGACCTGGCACTTGCATGGGACGAGTCAAGTCATAAAAGTTGAGAATAAACCCAGGTCGGATGTGGTTCTTTGGGCTGAGATATGGAAACGTTTGTCTCAATTTTCCATTATTTGCTGCATATGTTTAAAGAGAGAGCCTGTGCAAACATGTTCTCCCCCCACGTGGAATTTATTTGCTGAAGCATTCAGGATAACCAAGCTTTCTGAATGGCACAGGTCGGTGGAGTGCTTTGTTTTGCATGTCTGGCTTCGTTCCCCAGGTAACCTTGGCAATGCATGCTCATGGAAACTGGTTCCAACACACCTGCCTTCCAATTCTGCATCACAAGACCGACAGCAGAGGCTCCCTCTGCTTAATTCCAGGAAGCAAGATGCTGGGAGGGTCTTTAGAAACACCTTCTGTTTGTCCCAGAAAGCAGGCAGTGTGAGGGGTGGCCCAGGCAAACACAAACCCCTGCCAAGGAACCGGCAGCCATGGCCTGTGCTACTCATGTGGCCCGGGGACCAAGTCCACCTGGATGGCTTTCTTTATTTAACAGTGTTCATCATTGGCATGCCCTTAGCATGAGTTATTCTAAGAAGTTTACTTGGCACTAATGCCTAAACTAGTCTATGAGCCAGATGTTTTAGCTATGAGAAAACAGCTCAGATCTGGCCACGTGTTCAAGGCCACGGCAGACATCGGAAGTAGGGCTGGAAGTCACACTTGGGTCTGCTCCCGGGTTCTTAGCTTTTAATAACCCTTTGTGGTTTCACGGGGAACAAGTTATAGGTTGAATTGCATCCCCGTCACTTACGCTATATTGATGTCCTCATTCCAGATACCTGCGAATGTCACCTCGTTGGAAATAGGTAATTTGGGAGGGAGGGACAAAGGAAGAAGGATGGGGTTGGGGGGAGATGCGGAAGAGGAGAGACACTGTGTTGTCCTAACAAAATAGGCCCTTATGCTGAGTGCAGCCCAGGGGGTCACCCGTTTGGGGCTACAGCACCATGTATCCAATAAATGGTATCAAGTCTACACACTCTAAGTACAAGTTCATATAATCTACACACACACACACGCTATACAAAAGATAACTTTCATTATCTTCATTTTATAGATGTTAGACATGGAGGCCTGGAGAGGTTAACTTGCCCAAAGCCACCCGCTAGTAAAAGTGGAGCCCAGAGTCCATCTCTCCGATGCTCCCATTGCCTGTCCCCAGTATGGTGGCCAGTGAGGCTTGTGCCACCTGGGGAGACTGAGGCTCTCCTGGAGAACCCATGGGCCAGACACAGAGGAGCTGTGGGTATAGTGCCGTCTCCTGGAGCTCGGTCATGTGTCAGCCTGAGAGAAATGCTCATTTTAAGGAAGTCACTAACTGTCAAAGGCTTAAAATAGTCTCCTGTACCTGTTCAGTGATTTAGTTGCCATTGTAGCTAAAGTAGGTGCAGAAGGGCATGGACTGGTTTTGTTCTTGCTGTTATTACATTTTGGAAATGCTAGAATGACTTGACTTTATGCTTTTCACAGACAAGTCACATTAATCTCTGAGAAGCAATGTGTTTTCATAGGGCGATGTCGGCCTCGCTATGTAACACGCAGGAGACACAGCAAGAGAACCGGGAAGGGAGTGGTGGCCCAGTGTCAGTGGTCAGCTCACGGATTCAGCAGAATGTTCCTGAATACCTTCTGTGTCTTTGGGGTGTGTGTTCTCTGAGAAACCTCATTCTGAATGGAGAGTCAGAGGTCGTTCAGGTCACGTCACACTCTTGATGACACCCTTGGAGACTGGACTGCCACTGGCTCTGCTCTGCTCTCCAGCTCTGACCTCATTCCCTCTCATTCTCCTGCACCCTCGTTATGCTCGCCTTCTTGCCATTCTGATGCACGCCACCTACCTCCGGGCCTTTGCACTTCCTATATGCTTGCTGCACACTTGATGCTATGAATGCCTTCCCAGAGATATCTGCATGGCCGGTGCCTTCTCATCATTCAGTCTCATCTCACATGTCACCTTTCCAGGGACATCTTACCTAGGATAGCAACCCCTAGCCACACTCTAGGCCAGCGGTTCTTAACCTGTGGGTCGTGACCACTTTGGGGGTCGAACGACCCTTTCACAGGGGTCGTCTAAGACATAACAGTGGCAAAATTAGTTATGAAATAGCAACAAAAATAATTTTATGGTTGGGGGTCACCACAACATGAGGAACTGTATTAAAGGGTCACGGCATTAGGAAGGTTGAGAACCACTGGTCTAGGCCTTAAATGGTTTTCTGCACATGTGTCTTTTATTTTCCTTTCTTTTCCATGCGTGGGTAAGGATTTATCATGGGTACCATTATGCCTGACACCTAGGAGCCACTCACCAAACATGGGTTGTGGGAGTACATGAGACTGGGCAACCCCAGAGAAGTGTAAGAGGGGCAGGTCTGGGCTCCGGGGGTGCACAGGGGGGGCATTCCAGGCTGAGGTCAGAGAATTACTCCGAAAAAGTGACAAGAAGTAGCGTGCTGAAGACAGCATAAGGTTGAGGTTGAGACGAGGGAAGAGGGGAGGCAGGTTCATGGCAGAGAGAGCGGTGTCCATGAGGGGATATTGTTGAGTGGGGTGTAGGTCATGACATCGGGGGCTGGGAGAGATGAGTCTGGGACAAGACCGTTGAAGAACTTGGTCCCCCGTGCCGATGAACATAGACTAGTGTGTCCTGTGCAGCAGCACAGAAGTCTGAGCCAGGGAAAGGGAAGAGCGCAGCGTCTCGCCCTGTGCCCCTTAACTGGGCGGGACCAGCGCCACCTGTCCTCCACCCCATCATTGCGTAGGCAGCTACTCCTGGGGCTGGAATATTCCGCTGGGCCTCGGATTCCTGCTCCGGTTCTGGGGCTCCAGTTGACTCCCTGGTGTACTCCTCGTGGCACCGTCAGGCAAGGTCCCAGGAGCATGAGTGACGGGGCAAACAGGGCACCCTGCAATTACCCATAATGAAAATGACTGGTAATCTCCCGTGATTACCATGGCCGTGAGTGACAGGGTTGCACTTTGTACAAAACCTTTTACTGCAGCAAAAATGGGTCCCGTGGGGTTCTCAAGTTTGAGAGGGGCTGTTTTATTTATTTATTTATTTTTTAATGAAAATAGCTTCTGCATCATGCATTTTTTTTGCCCAGATAATGAGGCCGATTATGGATATTTAATGTGCTTTATGAGGAGATGTACTGAACTGTTTTAAACTACAGAAACTCAAGTGAGCATGGGTGCAGTATTGGAATTCTTATCCTGTGGTTCGGTGGGCCAGCACTGAGATTTAGGGGTCCCGTGCCAGGCAGTAGCTAATGGCATCTCGAGGCTGGGAGGTGGGGAGTGGGCGTAGGGGCCAGGGTAGTTAGATGATCCACCTGCACTGACACATCTGCAGTCCTGTGTGGAAGCCAGCTCCCCGTTATGGAGAAAAGAGGTTCAGAGATCATGAAGAAAACCCCTCCAACCTACGTTTCTCCCAACCAGTGCAGGGAGTCGGAGAAACACCGAGCTGCCTGTTGAAAGCAGATGTTTCCAAACTTGTTCGGCACCCTAACTCGCATGAACCCTACTCGGCAACCCAAACAAATAACATATGGAGAAGCTGTTCTGGTTGACACAGAGGAAGGAGCCCCTCAGCCACCCCAGCTTGTCCCCCCTGGGCTACCTCATGATGCTCCCATGTCATTAGAACACGGTTTGGAAACGACGCACACACACATTTAAAAATGAAATGTAATTTACATGTATTTGTATATAGTTATATTTTCATATGTATATAGAAATATAAATGAGACAGAAGTCCAATCTAATTTACAGCTAATTGCACACTAACCCACTTCTCACCCCAGGTATTTCCTTTGGCTCATACCGGGCTGAGTGAGCGAGGGGTATTGTCCAACCACAGGGCATCGGGCACCACGCCAAGACAGAGGAATGGCTTCCACCCTCCCCTGCTGCCCTCTAGTCTCTGTCCAAGTCATGCCTGACTGTCTCCCAGGCAAACTCCTTTCCTCCTGGCTCTCTACACACCCTCAATGTCCTGATCCTCTCCTGTGGACATAAATGTGCTATTCCTAGCTGCTTTCCCCGTCTTACCCAGCAGACTGTGCACACCTGCCCTGTCGACTTCTAGTCAGCATCGGAGACTCAAACCCCATGTCCTCTGTCCCAGGGAGCCTTCCCTGACGTCCCCAGGCAGAACTGGGTCCTTTCTCTTTTCTGCTCTGTGCTTTCCACACCATCAGCCATTCTACCATCTTTGTAATTGTTTGCCAGATTTGTTTACTGTGCGTACAATGATTTGTTCACTGCTTTCTGTATACCAATCTCAATGTACTTAAAAACCTAGGGCTTATTCTCGGTAACAGTATACACGAAAGAATGTGTTGAAAATTAAACAAACAAAAGAACACCAAAAAGAAAACTAGATGCGTGTCATTGTGATTGAAGGTTGAACAGGGAAATCAGAGATTTGGTGAGGCAGATAAAAATAAGAGAAGAAACGTGTTGTGTCCCATAAAAGCTCGTAGTCACGTGAAATTAACCAAGAAGTGCTGCACGAGATCCCCAATGTTCTATTACAAACGCCCCAAACTTCCGTTTTCTGAATTTGGAAGGCAGCAAGAAGCTTGCTCTACAAAGCGTGGAACATAAGACACATGGAAACCGTTACAGCAATATGTTCTCCCTGTGGAACTCCAGAGACGGTCTCCTCTGCGGACAGTCAAGGGGCAAGACAGTGATGCGGGGAGTGTGCGGCGCGGAGCCTACGGTCACACCACTCAGCAGCGGTTCTGTCCTGGCCAGAGAGCCCGTGAGGGACAGGAATGGTCCAGGGGACTCAGTGTTTCTGCAGCAGAGACGGCGAGTGTCAGAGGAGCTCCTAGGAATGCTGTGGAGGCATCTGGCCTAAGTGATTCTGGAAATTCCTGGTGACCGTAATGACTCCACATCTGCTGGGTGGCTTGTCAATAATATGTTCATCATGCTTTCGAATAGATTGCTTCAGTGAAGAAAATAGACGGCATCTCAGCCACTATGCCAACTGAACATGGTGCTCCTGATGGTCACACCATCATTTACGCATTATGTCAAGTGTCAGTCTCCATGGCAACTGCTTGGTTTTTGTTTTTGTTTTGAATGGCAAAGTATATGCAATAGTCATGCTAAGCAGGAAAGCAACCTACCTCTCAGCTTTCTTGTGGTTTCTCCTCAGATAGATGAAGGGAGGACCATAGAATCTGGCCCATTAGCTGACTCAGTAGGCAAGAAAGAACTAAACCAAGAAACTTAGAACTTGGAGGGAGATTAACATGCTGTCATGGAGACCAGCTTCCTTTTTAGGCAATCTCAAAAGTTCATGTTTCCCCGAAGATGACCACAGGAAGTAGGATTTTTGACTCCAGTAAGGGAAAACGAATAGAGAAATTCTCAGAAGCAGCTTTTTCATCTAATAGGTATAACACTAGTTCGGGGCACGGTAGACTCTAACCTTGGTTGATATAATCTGCTTCTTACAAGAAAAATAGCTCATTTCTATAACCTTACACTCTTATTTCAATGTAATATTGACTTTAACTCCATTTCCACTATTGGTTACATAAACCATCAATTTTTTATGTTGTTAGAGTATTATGTAGTAAAAATTTTAACCTTGCCCAAAATGATATCTGGCCTTTAGCTCTTGGCCCCTGGGATGTAGTCACTATTTGCCTGGGTGCCTTGGGCTAGCCAGATAGTAACAATGTGATTTAGGTGGGGGCTTTGGATCAGGGGGTATCAGTTGGTCTGGAGACTTGAATCCAATCACATGGGCAATCAATCAGTTATGCAGATAGAATGGAGCCCCAATGAAATCTCTGCACACCGAGTCCAGGGTGAGCTTCCTTGGTTGGCGAGGTCTGTGTCTTGTCACTCATGGAAGCTGGGAAAGTAACGCATCCCGACTCCATGGGGAGAGGACAATGGAAACGCCATGCCTGGTCCTCCTCGAGTGCTACTTCTTTTAGCTGAGTTTAAGCCTTGTAATAAAGCATAAATGCAAGTGTAACAGCTTTCAAGTGGGTCTTTCTAGCAAATGATCAAATCTGAGAGGTTTTTAATAAACACTCCAAACTTGTGGTTAGTAGCAGAACTGGTGACACTTTTGAGGACTGCTTCCTCTAAATTTTGCAGTTGGCCTAAATGCTTTATACAGCTACAAATTACAAATGAGACTCTGCATAGGGACATGCATATAATATAGACAGATAGACACACAGACATCTTTGTAAAGATCTCAAGATGATTGGCCACGTGCATTGAAGAAATTGCCCTCTACTTCATAATACAGATACATAATTTTAAGAGAGAGAGAGAGAGAAAACACTGATGTGAGAGAGAAACATCAAACGGGTTGTTTCCTGTATGTGCCCTAATGGGATAGAACCCACAACATGGGTATGCACCCTGACTGGGAATCGAACCCACAAACTTTTGATGTACTGGATGACGCTCCCTCCAACTGAGCAACCCAGCCAGGACTGAAAGTGTTAGGTTTTGAAGGTTGATACAAATTTCATATTCAATCTTTTCTGTAGAACTTTTTAATTGGGGGGGTGGGTACCACACTTATAAATAATGTTTTTTTTGTTTTTTTTTTTCTCTCCACACAATCCTTACATATTTTCTCCTAAATCCTCTCTAGCTTACTGAGAGTGCCTTATCAATATTATCATTTTTTTAAACATGAGCTAAGGTATGAAAAAACACTGATTTCATGGATAGGCAAAATGCATAAACAGTCTATTAATAGTCTTATGTACTGATCAAAAGGACTCAGCAGGGCTGATAAAGGGGTAGATATTGGCTGTGAGGAGCAAGCGGTATTTGTTTTAGAAATAAAAGAATGTTAAGAGACAGTTTGGTTTTCTAAACAGCAGCTTACAGGGTATCATTTCTGAAAATTAATTCTATATGTGGCCTTAAAGAACTTGGTGTAAATCTTATAAAAAAAACCACATGACCTTGGCAAATTGTGAAACCTTTCTAAGCCACATTCTGTGCAGGGGTCGTATACAGATTATGACATTCACCTCAGGGGACATTGTCAAGGACACATGAGTCATTTTCATATAATATGTAGTACAGAGTCTGTGCCTAGTAAGTACCCAAAGATGAAAAAGATTGGGCCATATGGTAGCGAGTTCCTTATCACCAGAGGTATTCAAGCATATTATATATGATCACATTTTGGGAATGGCTCAGTGACACTTAAATCTTTAATGAAATGGCCTTAAGTTTCCTTCTGTTGCTGAGACTCCCAGACTTGGGGTAACAGAGCCAATTCTAGAATTACCATCACAGCCCAAGTTGTAGGTCATCCAACAGAAAAGTCTTCAGAGATCTTTCAATGATCTCTCATAAGAATCTCTGGGTAAGAATTTTGACAAGGTCTCTCACCCTTCTCAAGAACGGACTTGCAGTATAGCATGCATCAGACACCTAGTGGGCTTGTTCAATCACAAATTGATAGGCTCCATCCCCAGAGTTTCTGATTCAGTAGGTCTAGGAAGAGACCCAAGAATCTGTATTTTTAGTAAGTTCCCAGGTGATGCTGATGCTGCTGGTTCTGGGACCAGAGTTGAGAATCTCTGTGTTAGAGCCTGGTTCTCAGTCCTGGGTGCTATTAAATGTACCTGGCAATATAGTTAATCTGTAGCTGCCTGAACCCCCCACCCTAAGACAACTACATGGACTCCTGGGTGGTGGGGCCTTGGAGTGGGTGTAGACCGATAGAGCTCCAGGTGACCGCAGTGGGTAGTGTACCCTGAGAACCACAGAGACACAGGATCTGTTTTGCAGCAGGTGGTCAGCTGGGCCCCTCTTTCTGGACTGCAGTGTTGGATTAGTATTTGCATTAGTTTTGCGACTACTGTCTTTCTCTTTTGAACTTCTTTGTTTATTTTTGAAATGTCACAGTGACATATGAAAAACAGAAGCCGTTTTGTACTCCGGGACTGTCAGCGATAAGTCGCAGCCCTTCCTCCCCCTAATTATTTGAGAGCCGACTTACTGCCAGCAGCGAGATGAAAATCTGCACTCTGCAATTAAGATCAGTATATATGACAGTGTAAGTGGGGCTTGAATACTTTATTATTTGTCTTTTTATTGCTTCAGGTGCTTTAAACCATTGTACTCACAAGAAAACCTAAAACATCTCATAGGTGAAATTACAACTTGCCATATTTGTATGCTTTCTGCTGCGACAGAAACACCTTCCGATAACAATAGCCAGCTGAATCATGCCAAGTTTTCACATTCACTGTGTAATTCAGTTCTACAATGACTCAGGTCCGATGAACATGTTTGTGCCGAGTGGACTCATTTCTTATAGGAGCTAGGTTTTAAAGCCAGTGTGCCTGGCAGGGTTTGGGCATGGTCAGAATGTGCCTTCACAGTCTTCTCAATCCACATTGTCCAGGGTGTTTCAAAGACCAGCACCATGGTCAGCACCCAGGAGCTCCTTAGAAATGTAGGGTCTAAGCAACTTAGTGATTCCACATCTGCATTTTAACAAGACCCTTGGGTGATCATCTGGACAGTAATATTTGAGAAACACCGTCTCTCATTATTCATTAATCAGTAAGGCCCGCGACCATGGAAGCTGGAGTCCAGAGTTATGTGGACTCTCTCTGCATTTCCGCTGAGGCGTCGCTTGCCCCTAGGAGTGGAAGCCCGGCTCTAGACTGGTTCAACAGCGACAGCAAGAAGAACAATCTTTCTTTCCCTCTCTTCCTCTTCTCATGCCACCCTTTTCTCCTATGGAATCCACGTGTTTGAGTTCATGTTACTTGAGAACACATGCATCGCGACGCCTACGGCATTTGATGTCAGCTCAGAAAGGGATTGCCATCTCCCACGGGCCTGGGACTGTGCTAGATGGTGGTGATACAGCCACAGGGAAGGAAAAACAGCTCCTATCATCAGGGAACTTAGCATCACTCTGTGTCTAATGGGATATGGTAGTTAGCAGGCCTGCATGACATGAAGAATAAATATTAATTTCTGTTCCATTTAGTGTTCAGTTTGCAAATAATCCTAATGAAGAACAACTTCTGTTGGGAATCCGTATCAATGGACCCTCCACTTTAGGCTAAGTGGGCATTTTCTGAGTGACTCTCCTTCACCAGTGTGAGTACGCTCCTCCTCCAACTCTTTCTGAGTCCAGAAGGGATGGAGGGCAGTCAAGGCAACCACATGGGTCTTCTGTATGTGCCCCCAGACCCAGGGGCCAGGGAGAATCAGTGGTACTGAGACTGAAAGCATCTTCTGGGAAAGGTGGGGCAGGGAGCCAGCAAAGGTCCTGTCTGTTGCTCTGCCAAAGCCTCTCACTATTGCAGTCTCGGGCTGCTTCTGATGCCAACTCAAGCTTGCTATCAGGAGTCCCCAAATAGTCTAAACAATGCCATGCTCCTGTTCCCTGGAGGAAAGGGGGTGAGAATGTTTCATTCCACTGCCCTCTTGGGATTTTACCAATTGCACTTTCTGACTGCTCACTCTCTGTTCTGTTAACATCTGTCTTGGAGAAGAACGCCTTTTCACTTCACAAGGGAAGGAAGGAGTCACCTGTGAAATGAGGGCTGATCACCTAATCCTGTGATCTGAACTTCTTCCTGGCATCTTCTTACTACTTACATACGTGCCAGCTGTTTGCTGTCCTTAAAATGCCAGGAGACATTGCTCAGTGCCCCTTTTCCCCCACCAGCAATGCTTGGCAGATGTTTGGGGTTTGATGTCTTTACATGCCTTTCATCAGTGCAGAAGCGGCACTTCTCGGTGGCTGTTCGCCCCGCACAATGGCCGCTGTATAATGACTTATCATGTTTAATCAGAATTTGCAGCTTCCCTCCGAATGAAAGGAACAAAGCACATATTACAGGGCATTTATGACTTAATCTATTTACTATTTATGAGGACTCTAAAAGCTTAGCAGTGTTTTTCAAAGACACCCTGTAAGGCTTGAAAGAAAACCCCAGCTGTTTCAAATTTCAAGTCATTAGAGGAATGCCCAAACTAGACTTCAGCATGCTATTTGAGTATCTTTTTTCAAACAAAGCTGCTGAAGACAATGCTTGCTATTACATCTTTTCCCCACTAAATGTGAGCTGAGGGCCTTATTCCCAGGAGAACTGCTGATGCAGAGGGGCTGGGATCCCACCATTGCAGCTCCCAGCCCTCCCAGCTGTCAGAGATCACAGTGAGGTGAGTCGTGGGGGTAAGATTTCTGCCTGGAGTTGAGGGAGGGTCACAAACTGGCCGGGAGATGTTCTTGTTGAAGGCAGGTCATTTTCTTATCTGAACACAAGAGTCTCTGAGAGTTTCAAGGCAGGTCTGATCTCCCCAAAGTCCCGAATAATCCTCTTAAACACTGGATGGGAAGGGACACCAATTGCTGACTGTCAGCCCTGCATCAGACCACATCGTGGGACCTCAGCTTGTGCCTTCTCACAGCCTCAGAAGAACCTGGTTGACGAGGGACTTTGAATGCCCATGTTGCCAGATGAGGTAGGAAGATGTTTGTGTCATAGTTATGCCATGTCTGATTTGGATGCCCTTGACTCTGACCCTAGGCTGGCTTTTGGTCATTGTTTGTTTCTTCTGGGATCATAGAACTTTTCATGGACAATCAGGTTATTCTTAAGAGAAATCCATCTTAAAAACTGTGATGTTGGTTAAAAGCTTAGAGCTGTACACAATTCAAAATCATGGCAGTCTTGTAAAGAGGGTGAAGAAAAGCATCCTTTCTCATCCTTCCCAGCAACACAATAAAGAATTCACTAGAAGCCAAACAGGTAATGGGACAGAAGACAGCTGATGCTTGAGGAATACATGGAACTGTACAACTAGGTCAGCATTGATTCACCATCTGAGGGTAGAGTTCTGAATCAGGTCATTTGAAAACCACCTTCTGTTTTGTAAAAGTAACATGTTCATTGCAGAATATTTGGAAGGTGCTTTGATCATTTTCCCTGCCTATAAAAGACCTGCTCTGAACATATACTGCTTGGCTTGAAATGCTGTCCATTATAGGGCCTTGGGGGAAGAATATTTCCATTTTTCCCATGGTTGCCAAGTGTCCAGCGAATATTTCTGCACAGGGAGCCTCTGCAAAACTGACATCCTGTGTTCACACTTTAACAATGACATGAAATCTGACACTGGGGTATCTTAAACAAACCGGGTAACCCTTTCTGTCCCCAAGATTCAGAAGCTTTCTTAGCTAAAAGGAAACTTTGAATGTTGAGCTTCCAGATCAAGGATTGGCCACATTCCAGCAAACACGGGGAGAGATCGTTGCCTGAACTTTTGCACTGTTCTTAGAGGACCCTTGGCTCTCCTTAGCTCTAGGATTTTTGAACATGCGATGTGTCAAGTCTGAGAACACATACTGTTTGTATGTGAGAACTCGGAAGTCCCTTGTCGCACACAGTCCCTCCGTGTTTCTTTGGGTTGTCTTTCGGCTGCTGCTCACTGGTTAAACCCCAGGCGACACTTTTCTCTCTATAGCAGCAGTTCTCAACCCTTTGGGTGTTGAATGACCCTTTCACAGGGGTTGCCTAAGACCATTGGAAAACACATATTTCCTATGGTGATTCAAAACAGTAGCAAAATGAGTTATGAAGTAGCAACAAAAATAGTTTTATGGTTGGGGGTCACCGCAACATGAGGAACTGTGTTAAAGGGTCGTAGCATTGGGAAGGTTGAGAACGACTGCTCTACAGGGTACGTTCCACAGCCTTCAAAGTAGAATTTCAGGATATTCACAGTTGAGTTCTAATACATGTTCTGCCTTTCTGCAGCCTCACACACCATATGCTTGTCCAGTGGTCTCCAACTGGGGCATTTCTGTCCTCGGAGAACATCTGACAAGGTTGAGGGACATTTTTCTGGAGAGATTTTTGATGTGTACAACTGCAGGAGGGAGATGCTCCTGGCATGTCATGGGGCCAGGGAATTAGCATCGCATTCTAACTCGAGTTCTGGAGTGAGCACCGCATTCTAGCTTGAGTTCTAGAGTGAGCACTGCATTCTAGCTCAAGTTCTGGAACCAGCATTGCATTCTAGCCCGAGTTCTGGAATGAGCATCATATTCTACCTTGAGTTCTGGAATGAGCACTGTATTCTAGCCCAAGTTCTGGAGTGAGCACCGCATTCTAGCTCAAGTTCTGGAGTGAGCACCACACTCTAGCCCGAGTTCTAGAATGAGCACCGCACTCTAGCCCGAGTTCTGGAACGAGCACCGCACTCTAGCTCTAAAGTTCTGGAGTGAGCACAGCATTCTAGCTCAAGTTCTGCAGTGAGCACCATATTCTAGCCCGAGTTCTGGAACGAGCACCGCACTCTAGCCCGAGTTCTGGAACGAGCACCGCACTCTAGCCCGAGTTCTGGAACAAGCACTGCGCTCTAGCTAGAGTTCTGGAGTGAGCACCTGAGAGACTGGGAGACAGTTCTCTTCAGGTTCAGGGTACTGAACCAGCGTGACAGAGCTGGTCTGGGATTAAGTGTTGTTCCTAACTTTCCATGCTGGGTTTATTGCAAAAGTTCTCCCCATATTGAAACTGATAGCAGAAATCCCTCTAGATAATTTGCAACATTACTAACTGTTCATGAGCCACATAAAATGTCTCTTGTTGAAAATGACAGACTTCTCCTTTTCCTGTATTTTCCCCTGCCCTCAAACATGTGTGAGGCACCAGCCAGGCAATGATGCCAGGGGCTAACCAAACACAGGACCAATAAGACACACCGATGTGACTGAGGAAAAGGACCAAGCATTTTCCAGCTGGCATCAGAATTCCAAATCGGCCAATGGCAGGTGAAAAGTGCCTGGGAATGTGCTGCTCAAGATTGTGTGAGGGCCTGACCCATGAACACTGAACTTGGCTTTTCTACTCTTGAGCAACATAGGCACACACGGGAGAGCCACATGGCTTCCATGTGGGTGGTGATTCAGAGAACCATCCTGCCTTCCAGCTGCAGGGTTCCCCTCCAAGACACGCGGTGACTACAAAGTCGACACCTTGTCTGCTTTTCAAGAAGTATGTGCAACTTTAGAATCAATAGCTACAGAGCCTTATGAATAGTGTATTGAAGGAATGGAGGTAATCTTCCAACTGCACGAAAACCGTTCTGGAAAACATTTTTTGTTGTTAGTTCACAATATCTGTTGCTCACTGCACAATGTAGACCTCTTTCTAGGTGCTACAAAAGAAATGCTCCAGACAAAGGGGCCCCCATGCTCTCCGAGAGACTGTGGTCACTGGAGAGCGCTGAGAACAAAAGCTGTCTATCTCTTCCATAAAGGAAGCTCCTCTTCTCTTTTGGACTTGCGCTAGCCGTGGCTCAGACGTTTTGTGACGGTGGCAGTGCTCTGTGTCTTCACTGTCTAATTTGCTCATTGCTAGTTGTGTGTGTCTACTGAGTACTTGGAATGTGGCCAGTGCAACTGAGGAAGGCAAGTTTTACTTTTATTTAATTCCAGTTAATTTACATTTAAACAGCCATGTGTGATGAGTGCCTGACATCTAAACTGAGAAGCTATAGCTTAGTTGGTAATATTCATAAGAAGAGTAACAGCTAATTATTGAGCATTAAATTATATGCCAAGCATTGTATTATGCATTATATGCCCTTATTATGCATTTAATCCTAATAGACAAACATAAGAAATGATTACTAATGTTATACCCACTTTACAGATGAGACAAGTGATGCACAGAGAGAAAGCATTGAGCCCACAGGACAATCTAGAGCAGGGCAGAGTTGGATTAGCATCTAGGAATAAGGGTTCTAACGCCTTCGGTCTGTGCATTAGCTGGCCTCTCCATAAGATGATGGCAAATTTATTAATAGCAAAATAATTGAAGCAGGGGTTATCTTGACCATTCTCACTACCTAATTGGGCAGAAAGGCCTGAACACCATCAAAGCATGACCAGCGATTTAAAAATAGTCATCTCTGAGGACTTCAGGGCTAGATGGATTCAGAGTTGCCCTGAGTAGCTTGGAATAATTGCACGAGGATGTGTCCATCTACTCTGCCTGCAGAAGGCCGTGACCCGTGGCCCACTGGAAATAGGAGGGAAAAAAATATTCACCAGCTTCTTGTTTGTTGTCATGGAGATTCTGCCTCACACAAAGATGGTGCTATGTTTTCCGCTCCAGTAATAGAGTTCAGCAATTACCATCGTCTTTATTTAGTCTGCAACACCAGTCTGGAAGATCTCTGGAGAGAAGACCTTGAAATAGCTTCTCAGAGGGCTGGCAGCCAGACAGGGATGACTTCCTGGGAACGTGGAGAAGGCTGCCCGTGTGATAAACCCGTATGTACATATTTTTAAAAATCCGTCCTTTTAATATCCTGCAAAGGGCTCTGCTGTGTGATCGCCATCACACCAACACCATGTTGTGTGCATTGATGATCAGGCAGGATTTTCAACAAGACTTCCCAAACCCGATGGGCATCGGAACCCCAGTGAAGGGTGTTGAGTGCAGGTGGCATTTTGATGAGCACAGTAAGATTTTGGCTTGAGGACCCTGTTGCTCCAAAAATGATCGGTGTTAAACAGGTTGAAGACTAGACAAATGCACTGATATTTCAACTGGAAAATTCCTGCAGGTTTTTTCAGACAAAAACCCAGAGGCAGATGGGTTACTGGACACTGAAACTTTATTGTGGATGGTACAGAAGGAGAATGGGTACAAGAGATCGCAGGGCAGTGGGTCAGATTGGAATCTCCAGATTCTTTCCTAGAGGGAACACAAGCAGAGAAACCCAGTTAGTGTAGGTGACCCCATGACGACACCGCTGGCTAACAGCTGCATACCCATGGTGCCAGCTCTGGTCTAAGTGCTTTGCTTTCTGTAGTCCTCATAACTGCCTTGTTCCCCACCATGTGCCCTGAGGCACAGAGGTGCCTTTCTACAGAGGCAGCACTCAGCTGGTTGGCATACAGGAGAGTCTGACCCGCGGATCCCTGTACGGTCAAGTAGGACACCAGTACTGCTCCTGTCCCAGCTACTTGCCCCAGAAAAGACTAGGAATTCAGGGCTCCGGAGGAGGCTGGCTTTCTCAGGGTTGCATCACAGTGGGATTGCTCCCCCATTTGGTGGCACTGATGTTATTCTTAAAGCTCCAAGAATAGGTTCTAATGGGCCAAGGTCTCAAGACAACTTTTAGTGCAATTTTTCCTTATGTTTGAATATTGAGAGGATATTGCTGGTACGTGATGAGGACCACCCACTCTGGAAACTGGACAAGGACTGTTCCATTCATTGACTTCATTGCTGGGCTGGTAGCAAAGCCTCCCTAGGATAGCTAGACGGACGCAAGAACGACTTGCCTTGGACAATCGCCTGACTGTGGTCAGTGCGGATGGTCAGTTGTGGTTGCACTTTTCACCTGAATGGAAACAACAGCTCAAGTCTCAGTCTGGACTTTGGCAAACCACGGGAAATGTAAATGCAAATGAAATGTGCAAACATGACCAAAATCAGGGAAAGAGGAGTTAAGCTCCCAGAACAAACACCTGGCATTTTTCACGCTAATCCCAGGTAGCCAGCTTAATCAAACTTTCAGTCGACTCAGATGGTGACGAGCCTCGTGGTCAGTGTCTTTGTACAGTGTTGCTATGTTGAAAGCAGAGAGAAGAAACGGTGACAGAGCCGTGATGGGAATTAGCTTTTCACAGTCACGAGTGAGGAAAGTGTCCTTTTTTTAATGTTACCAAATCGTCTTCTGAGTTAACGTCCTGTGCGCAGATTTTCGTGCCAGACTCTGTCACCTTCTGCAGAGGTGGAGTCTGCTTGTAGCCATCAGCATGTGACGACTGTGACCCTACCTGTGAACAGACGGCACTCAGCCTTGACAGCCAGTGCACTTTGATTACGTGACTCAGTGGATTTCAATGAATTCTCAAGAGTTAAACATGCCCAGCTCTAGAAGGTCACGTTCCTTGAGGCAAGAAATATACTCTTCAATTTTTCAGACCATCAAAAGGATCCAAGAGTAGGTGAAATAGCAACAAGTAGTCTTACCATTTCTGGTATCATTAAGAGAGAGAGAGAGAAAGAGAGAGAGGAAGGGAGGAAAGGAGGAAGGGAGGGAGGAAGGAAGGAAGAAAGGAAGGAAGGAAAATAGAGGGTATTTCTCTCTTCTAAAATGGCCCTGAAATAAAATTATGATTTTCACCTTGAAGCCCTGGAGGGCCTCACTCATCTTCAGGAATCAACTGATGAGAACAAGAAAGATTAGATAGATTATGTAGACTGACGCTTTGTCCTATCCGCTGAATTTCAGACAGGCTCATCAGAAAGGACTCTGGCCAGAAGACCTGAGTCCTGGCGTCTGCCGCGCCGCTCACTGGCCTGTGTCTCTGGCAACTTGCTTCCCAGCTCGAGCCAGTTTCCTCCCGCGTGAAGTGGAGACAATAAGATTTGTCTCAATGGATGGCTGAGCACTTTGTGAGTCTGTAGCAATGGGGATAAATGGTGCAATTATCGTCCTCAAACATGGCATTGTTGTTGTTATTATTACATTTCTATAAAGAACCATGCCGGGCCCTTTGAAGACAGAGATGAATGAGCCTGGCCCTCCATGGAGTTCTCTACTAGCAGTAAGCTTGAAAAATACCAAACTTCAAAGTGTTAACAAAGATCTCCGTGAGGTTTTGTTAATTGATTTTGTTGTAGTATCCTGGTCTCAAAAGGAAACCAAATGTGTTTTCACAAGCAAAGATTAAAGGCCTCTGTTGCACTCAGTCATTATTCTATCACTCAAGACATATCCCCGAGCTGTTATTTGTACTTAAAATGCTCTTCAGCTTGCCAGCCGGCCTGAAGTTACCTGTCGAAGTTAATCACATGGAGTGGTTCATACATCAGGTGGTATGAGCCCGGCTGTCCCACTGCAGCCTGGCGGAGTGACTGATAGCCGCCTCCATCAATTTCACCAAGACAAAAAACTATTAATGAGACATCACCGGACCACAGCGGACCATCTCAAAACAGAGCTGGGTGTTCAGCCAGAGGAACGGTCTCCTGGCTGCGTAGGCAATCTGGGTGGCATTCCTTCCCACGCTGATGGCTTAGGGTGGACAAAAAATGTAACCACAGAACAAGAGCAGAAAGGAAAGCCAATTAAGACAGAGCCAAGCAGGGACTAACAGTGGTACCCTACACACACAGCCCTTCATAAAGGAGGACTTGCAATTATATGTTCCCATGGCATCTGCATGATACCTCATCAAAGAAATGTGCTCCCACCTCATTTAGGAGGAAACTGAAGATCAGGGAGAAGATGACTTAGAGGTCCACGAGGTAATTAAGCTTCTGCAACCCCAAGTATCAGAGCCAGGACCTGGCCCCATTTTCCTTATTCTTGGCCAGAGAAAAGGTGCAGGACACACGAGGTCGTAACTGATACTTGAACCAACACTTACAGCAGGTGGGACTGTGGGTTCGTGTCATGGTTTTATAAGTGCTGGGGTCTGCTCAGCAAGAACAGGCTTGGGAGACATTTCCTCAGTCCTCTGTGCAAGCTGGAGTCCTCTGAGGTTACCCTGAAGAGGGAAGAGATATAGAGGTAATTCGAAACTCATTTTAAACTTGAAGAGAAAAAAAATGAGAATATTCATGTAGATCATTAAGAGAAATAATAATTACCTTTGATTCCTAGAAAGTTATTTTAAAATGCATCCAAGTTCCATTGCACAGCCAGAAAAAAAAAGAGAGAATAAAAAAAAAGAAAAATATCCCCGAAGCTGAGACTTGTCCTTAGGAGGCAGAAACCAGAGTCGCCATCACTTGAGTCCAGAGAAGTTGCTCATTCACAGTAATTGGGAGGAAGAGAGATTGTAGAGATTAACTGACCTTGGTTTAGGACACACTGTCTCTTACAAATGCAAATGATGCTTGGGGCCTAAAAGACAAAATCTGCCCTTAGTGCCCGTCTCTAAGAAAATGCACGTAATAATCTGAAAACCACCACTTGATTGATTATGTTTTTATCGAATTAGACTGTATAGCCATTTCAAGTAAGTACCTAAGAGCCATTTCTAATGGTAACTTTGAAGTTCATGTGCCTTTTGGAAGAAAAATGGTGTAGATATCTGTGGTCCATAACAGGAAGGAAAGAGGCATAACCCTTGGTTGGTTTTAGACATGAGGTTTGCTCATCCAAGGAGACAGCAGTCACCCAGGGTAGACGCAGCCCTGGCTGGAGCGTCAGAGCCATGGTCAACACTGGGGCCCAGCCGCCCAGCCAAGACATCAGGGTCCAGGACTGCCTGCCTTCTCAGGGCAGTGTGTGTGACTTTGGAGGTCTGAACTGGAAGAATACAATCTACTTGCTGCTGCTGTAGACTTAGTATCTTCTTCTTCTTCTTCTTTTTTTAATATGTTTTTATGGAGTTTTTTTTTTTTTTTTCAGAGAGGAAGGGAGAGAGAGATAGAAACATAGATGTGAGAAACATTGATCAGCTACCCCCTGCACGCCCTGCACTGGGGATCGAGCCCGAAACCCGGGCATGTGCACTGACTGGAAATCAAACCAGGACCTCTCAGTCCATGGGACAATGCCCAATCCACTGAGCCATACCAGCTGGGCTAGTATTTTCTTATTATTAACAAATACTTATTAGATATTTACTGTGTATGTACTATATTCTAGATAAGCCTAGGAGCCCTTGGTATGTGAGGTGGTTTACTTCATCTCATGCACATTTTCTGAGGACCTGCTATTTGTCAGGCCCTTCCCTAAAGGCACAGGGACAAAGGTGACTCAGTCCCACTATGCCCCGACTGCTTCCTGTTTGTCATCCCTGGAACCCATCTGCCTTAAAACCTAATGCTTCAGCCTCACAGAACTGCTTGCCAGTCCTAGGACACCCTATTCTTTTGTTCTCCAAGTTCTTTCTGCAAATGTGTTTCCTGTATTGAATGTCCTTCCTTTATCCTTTGTCTTTTAATGCCGCTCAAACAACGATGCTCTCCATACATAGCTCAGTGCACTCGCTACGGACCTCTCCTAAGAGCCCCTCTCTCTTCGAATCACAATTGCTTACCTTGAAGTCTTAGATCAGATCTGGGCTCCCTGAGGTATTGTCCACTTCTGTCCCTAATTCCTAGTCAGTTCAGGGCTGACCCAGAGGCAAAGTGCTTGACAAATGTCTCTTTGACCCAACGTAAGAATCCTGGCCCGATGGTGCGGTGACATGCTTACATGTGAGACTTGACCCAGTTCTCATGACTTGGGGGTTTGGAGTGTGTGCATGCGTGTGTGTGTGTTTCTTTAATGCTAAATACTAGTAGAAATCCCGGTCACATGAACTTTCATCCCATTCTTGAAGTTCAACTGAAGTGGCAGAACAGAGATGGCAAATATTAATTGGTTTCTGAGGCTTCTGAGATCTCAAATCCCGAAGAGAGAAATGATGGTATTTCACAGCGCTCTTAGGCAGAAAGAAATACGCCGAAAAGATTTATAGCTGCATTTATTTCTAAGATGATTTCACATCAAAGGTCAGGTAACATATATTCTTTGCTATGCTGTACTTACAGAGTTTCAAAATGGATTTTGAATTGAGGGAGTCTTCAGTTAACTCAGAAATATCACATTGAATGTTAAAGTGAAGAGAACCCGACATGAAGTTGGACTGCACAGTGCCAAAAACTAAAAAATGTGAAATGACCCCATTATAGTAATTATAGAAAAGAAGAGATAATTATTTTTTATACCATTTAATAAATGAATGAAATGTCAACAATATTAAAACCAGTGTACTTGCTTGGAAGAGCATATCTTGTTTGAAAAAAAAAAAAACCACGCAGGTCTGTTAAATGTCCATAATTGCTGAATTAAACACTTAATGGTTTAAGAATCAGAACACCATCCTGTGGTTTGAAAATCTAGCTCCTAACAAAATAATCTGTTTCCTGACCTGGTGATAATGCCAAATTAATTGGGCTTTTTTGTTTTGTTTTGTTTTGTTTTGTTTCTTTCTTAATTGCATTTTAAAATAAATGTGACTAGATTGATAACACTCTGCGGTGTTTTAAAATGGATAAACATTCAGACAAAAGGGGCAGGCGGACCGATCCTGTGGATGCTGGGCCATTGTGCTCGTCAAAGGTGTGCAGTCTGCGGAAGGCACGTTCCAACCAGGCTGGGTTCTCTTCTGTCTCAGGTTCTTTTCACCCCCAACAAGCAGGTGTCAGTCCACTCTGTACAGCATGCCTCTGTTGGGGTGTGGGGCTGAAAGCCAAGTCCTGCTAGCACTGCCGTGTGGAGGTTCACGAGAACCTCCAAATCTGTCTCTCCTGTTTTATCTCCCTGAAAACAATCATGTAGAGATGGCTTTGAACACGCACCGTGGAACTTCTTCCATTACGCTCCCGGGCTTTCCCGTCTCATCGTTACCCACGGGGGTCCAGGCCCTTCTTGGAAGAAACTGAACTAGATTAACCTCCACTCCCCGTTGTTTCTAAGCAGCTGTGTTAAATGTTTATCATTCATTGGTCAAGCCACCTTGAAATGGGCAGAAAAGGAGAGCACCTCATCAAAAGTCTTGACACGAGACAATCCTGGCAAAGAGTTGACTTCGCAATAGCACATCCGTAACAAAAATAAATAAATTTAAAAATATATACACGATATACAATGTTGCATTTTGGGGGTGGACAGTTCAGTGGGGTTAAGTACATTCACAGTGTTGTGCACCACCGTCTAGTTCCAGAGCTGTTTGTCACCCTAAGACGAAACCTCATGTCCACTCAGCAATCACTCCTGGTTCCTCCATCTCCACAACCCTTATCAACCACTGACCGGCTTTATGTCTCTCCTATTCTGGATATTTCACACTACTGGAATCATATAATGTGTGGCTTTTTGTATCTGGGGAGCGGTAGCTAAAGGGTGAGGGGGTTCTTTTTTGGTGTGACGGAAATGTTTTAGAATTAGTGGTGATATATGGTGTGAACTTACTAAAAACCACTGAATTGTACACTTTAAACTAGTTAAATAATGAATTTCATATTATATACATTTCCTCTCAATAAAAAAATCAGCCCTTGCTTGGCCAAAATAAAATAAAATTAAATAAAGAAATAAATAAATAAATAAATAAAGAAAGAAAGAAAGAAAGAAAGAAAATAAATAAATAGCACATCCTGAAAGTATTTTTAAACTGAAAGATTACTGGGAACCATTTTCATCTTGCACCCTTTAAACCAAAAGGCGTCAATTTAGAATGGAGCCAAAGAGAATTTTTAATGGGTCGAGATTAAATCTATCATTTTTACCCAGGGAAAATGCCTCCTCATTTATTCCGCCGCCGTCTCCTGTGAAAGGACCATTAAAGTGACGAGCTGCTGTGTTTTGACAAGCACTTGTACTGCAGAAACTTGAAATCTCACTGGGATGCAGTTACATATTCACTGGGAGAAGAGAATGCCCTATTTAGAAAGTAGGACAGGTCATGTTGATACGGAAAAAGGAAATAACTGTATGAACTACATCCCAAATTTAAGACTGAGTTCCTGGCATCTGTCTAAAATCAACAGAAAATGTAATTACTCTTTGAAAGGACTGTTGTCTTGCCTTACATTGCTAAATGACTTAAGAAGGGCAAGGGGTTATTTGTACATAGCATTCCATTACAAAACAAAGCTGGAAGAAACATAGCGATGATCTGATCAAAGTTCCATGTTAGCATCATGGAAAAGAGAGACTAGCCCAAATTAGAAACCAATGTTTCCCCACTCCCATGTCATGACCTCTGCTCTCTCTCTCTAGGAATCTGTCTTGGGATAGGTCTTTCTCTCTCTCTTTTTTTTTACTTATTCTTTTTTTCCTTTATTGATTTTAGAGAGAGAGGAAGTGAGAGGGACAGAGAGATAGGAACATCGATGAGAGAGAACATTAATTGGCTGCCTCCTGCATGCCCCCCACTGGGGATTGGGCCCACAGCCTGGGCATGTGCCCTGACCAGGAATCGAACTGGCGACCTCTTGGTGCATGGGTTAACACTCAACAACTGAGCCACACCGGCCGGAGTAGCACAATAGGAGGTTTAGAGGAAATCAAAAGGAAACTTTTTATTCAAAGCCACAGCATGATTTAATAACTTCATGTTTTCTACTGTTTATTTTCCCCCAGTTGGGCATAGCCTGCCTCCAGCTGGACAAGGATGCTTGCGAAAGCAAGTGTTGATTTCCACTATGTTATGACATTGCTTAGGCTGAAACAGGGAGGTAATAATACAAATGCTATATTTTTCTATAGAATATATCCTTTAGCAAAAGCCCAAAGTAGTACATAGGCATCAACGGTGAAACAGTTATTATCCTTATGGCAGCCCATTCCAAGCCCAATTCACACATCACACCATTAACCGTTTTTTTAAGCTATTAGTTTGAATACCATTGATATTTATTGGTAATTCTTGGGTTTGAATAACGTTGAAATTCATGTTTAGACTCTTGTGGTCTTTTATTGAACCTGTCCCAGCTCTGTGAAATGACTGATGTCGGTTCAGTGTTTCTCGAAGGTAGGACTATGAGCCACAAATCACCTTCAATACCTTATCGAGCTCAGCCAGCAAACCCTTTTTTTCCCATTTCTTAGCTGCAAAGAACAAACCAAGACCATTTGGGGTTTAAGATGGTTGGGACATTCATTGGTATTTGAATGAATACATTTCTGGGAAGGTACACATTTCTTTGAATGTACTTAATAAAAAAATAAACCAGAACAAACATTTTTACTAGGCTTGTAAAATATCCCCCCTCTCTCCCTGTAAGTTTTTGAAATTGCCTTCTAAAACTAGACTGTGAAAACATACATTTGAAAATAATCTCTCACCATTGGTAATTTTAAAGTAGAGCATGTATCAGAAGGACCAGCACCCATTCTGCCATCATTGGCTACCTTTTCGGGAAAGACCGATGCACACACGCTCATACATTTGTTCTCCCGAAAATGCACCAAGCCCATGACTTACAGCAGCTCCCTGCACCACACTCAGCTAACAGATCATCTTTGAAAACACGTTTCTTCATCTAAGTAGATTTACAGGTAGTCATGCACAATTTTCATGGAAACATTTCTAATTCTCAGTAAAGACAGGAACACACAAATAAATAAAAATTAGATTTTCTTACCTTTTGGAAGGCAGGCAAAAGCTATACTGTTGGTGGGATAGTGTACCAAGTAACAGACTTTTGTACACTCTTTCTTACTGGTGGTCTACAGTCTACAGGAAAAGTAAATATATAGGTATGTATAAAATAAATACTCAAACAATATTCCTTTCTATTCTTTTTTTTTTTCCTTTTGGAGAAGAGGCTGCAATGGATACCATAGATACCGTGCCCACTCTTGCAGTGGGTTCATTAGCCTTCGGTAGACCAGTTCACCACAATTCAGGTACCTCTGAACATGGGAGTACTGGTGTCTCTTTGATGAAGGCAGTTTGGGGTTTGACTTGCTTGAGGTGAAGCAGTTGAGGGAACCAGCCCCCCAGTGATTTATCTAACTGGTCAGAGCTCTTTTCTTCCTATAACCATCCCAATCTTTCCCAGCCCACTCCAGGCATCTAACCAGCCTGCATGGTTAGTCCAGAGGATGAAGCAAAGAACATAATATTGAGAATGCTAGGACTCTAACAAATGAAGCAGCAGCACAAAAACGAAACAAAAACCATAACAAATTTGCACAGCACAGGCACGTGTTCCAGAATTTTCTAAGCATTGTTAGTTATGTAGGCTTTGATGCACACATCCATTTTCCAGAAGTGTGTGTGTGTGTGTGTGTGTGTGTTTGCATTTTTAAATCAAGTGTCTCCTTGTATTGATAGTTCAACTTCTTTGTGTAATAATTGCTTCTTTGAGAATAACACAAGTTATTTATATATTTTTCTTCCCATACATGCAAACATGGTAGTAAAGAAAAACAGCATCAGAGTACAAACTTATGTAATATATCTTACTTTAAATGTTCTATTTTAGGTGCAAATTCTTCTTCTAAAATGTGCTTCAAAAAAACACAATGAGATGTGCTCCACTCTATCATATGCTCATTGGTTTAAACTAGTCTTTTACATGGTGTATATGTCCAGCCTCTATCTCAGGGTCAATTACTCGGTCACACATCCCCACATCCAAGAAGGGAATGTGTCCCAAGATGTCCACCTGCCTTGCACCTCAAGTTACCATTGACTTTCCAAAGTAAATTAATTCTAAACAGCCCAGGAACTTCAGGAGTTTCTCTGTACTGCCTGGGGATATTAGCTTAGAAAATGGATGGTGGTTTAGGACAAAGGTGGTTTAGGGCTGCTTATCACCACACACTGACTTCCTTTACCGGGAGAGCATCTGATCAGAGAATAAGTCACAGAGCATCTTCTGACTCTGGCCCATCCTGGTGAGGCAAGCAGCAGGTCTTCCCCACTCCTCTCAATAAGCTCATGCTGCCTCTGTTCCTGTTACCATCCCACTAGAAAAGGGTCTTGGTGGCCATCGATAAGCTGAGTCCCAAGCACAATCAAGTCCCCCTGCTTATCTGGTGACTACTCATTTGCCATGACCACGCATCGGCCGCGTCAACTATAGAATGGTTCCTGGCAACACTGCCAAATTCAGAATGCAGATGTGCAAACCAGAGCTTGAGGTGCCCATCTTAGACAGGAGTGTTGAGAAGACATTATGGTGGCCAGGTCTACAGCTATCCGAATGAGGTCGGGCTCTCCTGACCCTCTAGCAGCAGGGATCTTCTTTGTAGCAATGCAGATTCAGTCAGCAGCTGAGCTACCCCTCTGCCCCCCCTCCCCCCGCTGCTCTACAGTCAGTTAGGAAACCCACAGGCATCTGGATATCTAATGTTGGTAGGGAACAGGTATTGTGTTTATTCTGTACAGAAAGCAGTGTTTCTTTCAAACAATGGCATTTTTCACTGAAGAAGTAACCTCAGAGGCAAACTGAACCTCTTGGGGAAAAATCACGCTGTGCCAGGACGATTTTGATGTCTGCTCGGAGGAAGCCAACACGCGGACTTGTCTGGATGTGGACATGCGGCCGCGGCGTGGAGCTGCACGGGTGGAAGTGCGCATGCACGGGGCGCCAAGCTGCAGTGATGGAGCGGGGCTGTTAGAATGGAAACACTGCGCATCGAAGCACATTGAGGCTGTGTCCAGAGCAGCAACGAGTAAGGGGAGCTTCTTGTTTCATTATTTGCTTTGTAGTTCATGCTAGAAACTGGAGTTTTCCATTTCCTCCCTCAGAGAAGAGTGCACAGAATTTCCTCTTTGGAAAGACACATTCCTTCTCCAAGCTGTGCTTTTATTTTATTTTTAACCAGACAGCTTAATTTCAGGAAATAATTTCTTTGTCTCTGTTACCAAAGTTCAGAAATGTGAGATAATTGGAGCTATATTTTTGGCACTAAGTAAAATATAGTCATAATGTGCCCTCACACCAGAAGGTCTAGTTACCTATTATTGTTAATAATTTTTCCTGCTGCTCTTTCCTTCCACACATACATGTTTGCACTGGTAAAGACAGGCTGTCCACGTCTAACTGCTCCCTGTGAAATCACTGTTTCCTTATCAGGAGGTCTTTCTAGAGCATTTAAAATAACTGTTTGCATGTTGGTCTCAGGTCAAATGTTTAATTTCTTTACATTAACTTTGCTTTAGCTCAGCATCTCTGCTGAAACTTTGGGATATGGGCTGTCCTAAAGTGAAACCTTTGCCTGTTAAGATCACTAGTTGCTAGAGTTGTGCTGTTCGATATAGAAGCTGTTCACGTTTAAACTCATCCACATGAAGTAAAGTTAAGTGTCTTTCTTCAGGAAGTGGCCACATTTCAAGTGCTGAATTGCCACATGTGGCTAGAACATGTCCACCATTTGTCTGGATAAGGTCTTTCGATTTCTCTTTGGGACCTTTAAGAGCTGGGCCATTAGAAACCTCAATATTTGGAGGTACACAAATCTCCTCCTATGGTTCAGCAGACATCTAGTCTACCTTTTTATGGTGTTTTGGGAGAGTCTACACAAATCCAAAAGAACTAACTCCATTTTTCAAAATCTTTTGGATTGAATATGAGATCAAGGCTCTATTTGATTTATCTTGGTTGTAAACACCAAAACAACAATGATGTCAAAACTTTTTCAAAGGAAATGCACCCCATGAATTCCAAGTGGAATGACAAATGTGACTGATTTAGATAACAAGATAATTGCATTTTTGAGTTAGTAGGATGAGGCCTCTACCTGGGCAGCCTTCTTTGTGCACAAGTCACCCCTGCTTTCTAGACAACACCGCAAGCAATGATACATTTCACAGCACATGTAATTATAGAGTCTGCCACAACACAGCATCCCATTCTTTATATGCAAGTTGCATTACCAACGGAGGAAGCCAAAAACGTCATTACTGCGTCAGGATTACGGCATGCCACTCACGTTCCAAGAAACAGCAGTAGAGAGAAACAAGCATGGATTTGGGTATCAGGCCTGGGTTTCAATCCCCCCTCTGTTGCTAACAAGATGTGTGACTTTGGTAAGGCCACTTAATCTTGATAAGCCTAGGTTTCTTCAGTAACATGAAAATAATAACCTCCATTCTTCTGTTATTGTGAGGGCTAAGGTAGTCCACAAACAACATTCTGCATCATGCCCATTTCAGAGGACAGTCATTATTAGTAGTATTAATATTATTACTATTATGAGTATTAGCACTTTAACAACCATTATCATAGCCCAAACAGCTTCAGTAGGGATAGAACCTAATTATTAAATGTTAACCATAGGAGAAATATTATTTCAAGCTAATTATTTTTAAGTAGTGAACTAGTGACTTAATTGTCCATATTACAAATTTCTAATTTGGTAATTTTTTTCAATACATATAGACTTTTGACCATATTTTCTGCTTATTGATTTTAGGCATTGCTCGATGTGTCTGTGTGCGCACACACACACAGATATAAATGTAAACCTGTTGTTGGTATGTCTCCAGGATAAGAATTTTGTGAAAAGCAAATCTGACAAGGGGTTCTAAAATTAAACTCTACAGAAGTATAAATAGGCAGCTATACTTATCAATACAGGCATACATAGACACAGTACATAGGCATGTTCTTGGAAATATTTCTTTTTGTGAATTAGTTCCATCTACTTCCTGGTGTTCAGTGTTTCTGTAGCTGCACCATCATGTCGGCGTGATAACACACACTGACATGTACTTTTAGCAAAGATTTTTGCCTTTCAGGAATAGAAGGAAATTCACGCTTAATTGACTGTTTTCTAGATGCATGATATTTGACACACTTATGACACAGACATTATTATTTCCATTTTACACATGAAAATGTGGAGTTTTTGAAAAGCTCAGTGATTCTCAAAGTCACACAGCTGGTAAGTGAGTGGCTTAGATTTGAACCCAGGTCTGTCTCAACCTGAAGCTCTTCTTGCACCACACTGATTACCATGGCAACCTGCGATCCACTTCTCCTCCTCTCAATTGACCATTTGCTCTAAAAACCCAAGGATAGTGCCTGTCCATCCATTCTGCCCATTCTGGTTCTCCTGTTTCTCAGGGTGATGCCTCTCCTTCCTATCACCTTGTCCCAGAATCTCTTCTATTGAAAAGTCAAAGTGAAGCCCACCACGTTGTTAATGAGCCTTTGTTTTCTTGTTGACAGATTCTCAAAGTGCTGTACAATGTTCACTCAACCAACTATTTAGGGATAGAGATGAGCCAGACCACGTATCTCTGCCCAGTATTTGTCAGAATCAGACTTCATTGCCTCTTGGTTTTTAAAGACCTCTCTCTCACTGCAGAGCATAAAGGATTACTTCAGAGTATTTAGAATAGAAACTCTTTCTGCTCAGCAATAAGCCTGTGGCTACCGCAGAATCAGCTCATAGCTGAAAAATAATGTCTCGAGTGACTTTATGGGCAATCTGAATCCCCCCCTCCCCTCCATTTTAAAGACGGGAATTATCATGAACACTTGTATCTACTTCATTCCATATGAAATTGATCAAATATTTCCAGAAAACATATCCAAGAAGTCTCATTTTTCATCTGAAATTGACTCTTACCACCAATGTTAGTAAAATAACAATGTGGAAGTCTAAGATTGTAACGTCTGGATAATTTTTTTATGCCCTTCTTCTTTGGGATCACTTGCAGGAGTAAAACCCAGCTACCCAGATGTTACAAATATGCATGTAGCATATCAAATCTGACATTTCATCCATAATTCCACTCTTACTATTTAGTTTTTCATTGAATGGGACTCTCCTGCCTTGAGGTGGGAGATGTAGTTCTCACAGGGGGATGCCATCACTACGTGGTTTCTGGGCCTATATACTTGGATAAAAGGTTGCTGATATTTATGTCTAGAAAACTTGCTTAGTAAACAATCACAACTTTCTCCACATTCGTGTTCCCATGGAAAGAAGTTATGATTCCAAATTTCTTAAATATTCTAATGTCACTCCTGCTAGAATTCAAGCAGGTGGTGTCGTTCGCCTTAACAGGAAGTTGGTCTCCCAACAGGAAAGAATCAACAAAGGCGTTTGTTGGGAAGGGTCAAGACCAAAGGCCAAGAAGCAAGGGGAAGGGGTGATTTCTTGCTTCTGAAGCAATGCCTCTGGAAGCTTCTTCTTAACAGGGCAAAAAACAAAAGGGATGGTGAGAACAAGGCAGGGCTCTTAAGAGCTAATGTTAGTAGTCATCAAGATAACCCAGTCATTAAGACAAGGAGACTGGTGGCATTTCTTCGCAGAAAGGCAAGCACACACCACATTTCCCAGAGCTTCCTGAGGCGGGATGGCAAGAAGAAAGGAAGGAAGAGGTACTTACTGTTTGGGTCTACGTTCTCACAGAGTTCTGTCTTTGCCTCCCCGTTGGGTCTGTCACTGGTCTTGTGTGACAGCCGTGAGGACATGGTGGCTGCCGTGACCACTGCCTTGAAGCTTCGCTTCCGTTTCTGGACATTGAGTTCAGGGTGGAAAATGATGATGTACACTTTCGGCATGTACAGCATCCCCAGCGCCACTGACGCACTTAGGTTCATGGAGATTGTGAGCGTGGTGGTTTGTATGTAGAGCTAGGAGACACAACACACAAGACACTATTACAAATAAAATGACTGCAGAGGGAGTCCGAACACTTCGCCTGACATCAGGAATGACTATGGCTAGGAGAGAACGCATAGCAATCTCATCACATTGTTTTATTGACAAACAATAAAAAAGCAAGGCAGAAGGACTCTAAACATTTATTAGAGAGTCTATGCGTGTTTTTACCGATTGAATGCCATTGGGAGCATCCATGTGCATGCTGTCCCTGGAGAAGTCTCCTACATAGAAGTTCAGGGTAGACCTAGGGTCAGATTTGAAGTGCCTTCAATCTGATGGCAATTAAATATGAAGACATGAAGATCATGGAATGCCCCTTGAGTAAGGGGCATTTTTTTTTATCCCCCATACCTACACAAAATGATTAATGCTGCATGACCTCTTGATACAGAGACTCTTGGACCTTATTTGACAAGTCACATGTCAATATATGTCTCCTCTTGTACAGTTTTTCAAAAGGCTTCACCTTGATCACATCTACAAAGTAGTGAGTTGAGTTTCCCTGGAAAATAAGTCCTTGCTTAATTCTGATTTAAAAAACACCAATGGCAAGGGACCAAGGTCTAGTCATGTTGTCCAGTATCTGTACACTGACGAATTGCTAATAGGGCCCAAAATCTTCTGATGTTGCTATTTGTGGTTCAGGTGGTGCCTATAGGATCCTTGTGTCCTTCTGCTTCCTTGGGAAATCAGTAGAGCAACCACCTCCCTGTTGAATGTGCTAAAGCCTTGTCCTGCCTACATTTGAAAAGATGGAGGTTGAAAGGTGGAGGGAATTGTCAGATCAGTGAGCAGAAAACTACACCCAACTTGCCTTGGTCCCTGCTATGATCTAGAAGTGCCCCCTAACCCACTGCAATACGTTTAGGTATATTTGTGTCTTACATGACTTGTAAGGGCTGGATGAAATGTGAGGTGATGGATGTTGATTAACTTGATTGTGGTAATTATTTTGCAATGGATCTTAAGTCATCACATTGTATGCCTTAAATATCATGTCATATAACTAAATATATATAATTTTTATGTGTCAATCATATCCCAGTAAGGATAGAAATAAATAAATAGGTACATAGGTAGAAGGTAGATAAATTTAATCTATCATCTATTTGTCTACCTACCTACCTTTCTTCCTACCTTCCTTCCCTCCCTCCCTCCATCCTCTTTCTTTCTTTCTCCCCTCCCCTCCCCTCCCCTCCCCTCCCCTCCCCTCCCCTCCCCTCCCCTCCCCTCCCCTCCCCTCCCCTCCCCTCCCCTCCCCTCCCCTCCCCTCCCTTTCAAGAGTCACTAGCTCTCACAGGTTTCCATGTTAGTGGAAAGCCTAGTTCCTTGAGAACATATTGGTCATGGTTTCCCACAACTTTGCCTTTACATTCATCTAAGAATAAAATCCCCATTTTTAATGGATTCTACAAGGCCCCACAGGGTCTGCTCCTGTCTACTTCTCAGACTAATTTTCCACCTTTTGCTCCCACCTGCCTCCCCAGGGCACCATCGGTAGGGGCACTCCTGGTCTTGAAGATGCTGTGTTCACTTGGCCACAGACCCTTCACACATGCACACATGTGGTATTTAGTCTCACTTTCATCTGTCTGGCATGTTCCTCCTGCAGTGCTTAGACCATCCACCCACCCCAGCTGCCTCAAGGGTAGGCCAGCTCCTTAACTGACACACCCTCAAAAACCTGTCTTCTTTAGATCCTTGGTCCCCATTTTTAACTGTACTCCCACTACCCTGATCGTCTGACCGTCTGTCTCCCCGACTAGGCCATGGGTTCTATGAAGGCAGAGTCCTGTGTCTGGGGTGCAGGTTTGTGTCTGTAGTGCTGGTGAACAGCAGGCGCTCAGTGAGTACATGGTGAATGAGCGCGTGTGTTTGTGTGATAGATCTCTGTTCCTATCCATGGCTGAGTGGACAAACACCTTTTCTCTAAATGTACTGCAGAATATCTATCAGACCTGCTGGCTGCCTGGGCCTTTCTGACCTTCTTCAAACCAAGGCCCCAGAGAAAAACGGAAAAGAGACTTTGCCATCTTCTCTGGAGGAAATACCATTTTCCAGCCAACATTAATGTGAATTTGTATGTCTCTGAACAGTTTAAAGGAGTTGCCAGCTGCTAACTGTGTGATACATAAGAATACAAACTAGAAAGACAAAAACAATATTGAATTAATGATTCTTTGGGCTGTGCATCAGGCCATCTTTTAAAAGAGCATCTTTTCCTATTAGAATATCTTTAGACTCACGACCCCATTGTCCCCTGCCCACCTGCACTGTGTGGTCTCGGGCTTTATGGACCTGGGCAACGTGTTTCCTCCCTTTGTGACCGCTGCTGACACCCTGCTCACGAGAGCTTTGCAAGTGTGGATTAGCCGTCCCAGAAAGGGGGAGAAGTGAACACTTGGGATCTGGGATGTTGTTTCTGTTTCTTGGCTCTTAAACAAATTTTGCAGTGGAAGACATCATTCACAGTTTTTATTTATTTATATATAACTATAGATTATATATGTAGATATGCTTATGTGTATACGTGTGTACATGTGTGTACGTGTGTGCATATATTTCTTAACAAAGACTACTTAGCAATGTAAGACTCAAAAAGCTATGATATTTACTTTATGGAGTGTTTCATTTCATTATTCTCAAACTGGAGCCCACTGAGACTTTGATATTTTCTTTTGACTAGTTTGCAGTCTTTGGAGCTATTCTGCCCAAGTCCAGGTCTCATTTGCTAGTCCTGTGACCTGGACTAATCCGTCACCTCTCTGGGCCTCAGCTTCTGAGTCTGTAAGCGGGGGTTATAATGTTGGTCCCACTTCATGATGCTGTCTCGATGATTAAATGCGTTACTGTTTGTAAAGTGCTTAGGCTAGAACCTAGCCGACAGTCAGCACAGCACGTCCTCACTGAATGTCGTCAATGGGTTCTGTGACTCAGCTAAACAAAATAGCATCACCTTTTGTTATGTTCACCAATTTTACCATAGGCTAATTGATACAAACAAGAGTTAAACGTCTATGGCATCTCATCAATATTATAACAAAACAACATTGCATGAAATACTATTATTTGAGGACCTGCTGCACTATAAAGTATTGTAAAATAAGTGTAAAGAAACGAAGGTTCTGGCCTACAGGGACCCCAGAGGTACTTACTGGTCCACAGGGCTCCAACCCCGGGAGGGAAACTCAGTCGCTGTTTCTTTTCTACTCAGTCAGAGGCTCACTGTTAAGCTCTGCGTTGTCATCTTAGCATCTCCTTCAGTACATTCTTTTATCAAATTGCAACATATTTATGTTTAGTTCCATAGCTGCTCTGGTGCTTACTGTGGAATGCCTAACTCTGTTTCATCTTGGGTATTTCACACCCTTTTATTTTATCTTTCTTATAATTCCTTTACAGATGCAAAAGCATTGGTGATCGTTACTGGACGCTTGCATCAGAGCCCAGGAATCTTGCACCCAGTTTTCCTGAGATCAAGCCAGTTCCTAGGGCTGGCCTTCAGCTGTCATCCCCAGTGGAGAAAAGTCTCCCCATGGTGGTCAATCCTGAGGGCCTAGCCTGTGCGAGGGATGCAGACTGCCTTGTCATTTCTCTGTTTTGATAATTAAGCTTTAATTTTATCATCAACTCAAATGAATTTCCCGAATTGAGCCTCTGCTGCATGGCAGAAGGCGGCTTTTCTAACATTTGTAATGTATAATCCAGCTGATGTAGCTGAAGAGCATTTAGGGGAGGGATTCAGAGTCAAGCCAGCCAAGAGCTTTGCATAACAGTCTAGAACAGTCGTCTTCCTCAAGACTGATGCATGGAATTCTTAGCTCTAAATATTTTCTCTTTCGGTTGCCTTATTTATAAAATGCAGATAATAGTAGTTCCTACATCCTATGGTGGTTTTGAAGACGTAACTAATATCTAAAATGTGCTTGGCAGAATGCCTGGGAAATAAGTACCCATGAAATGTTAACTGCTCATATTTACTCTCTGCCTAATATGTATGTATTAGGTTGTTGGGGTGTAGATCTCATGATAAGCTTTCCCCTGTACCTACTTTCATGTATTTTAGACTTTTTACATATGTCTTATTAATTGACTAGTTTGTGGTGTCTAAAACACCATACCTGTTCACATCTTGTCTGACTGAAATGTAGCAGCACATATACTATTAGAATAGAGTACACACACAGGTATTTGCTTAATTCAGTGCCAGGCAAAGTCCACCTAAATCCACTTCAGGCATTTGCTCATCTTGGCCTCAAAGTTCATTGTCAGATAAAATGTGAATTCATATCATGAGATTCCAGTGTTGCTTTGTAAGTAGGTATGGCACTTAGGGTTAGTTGAGTTCTTCTTATCTAACTTTCAATTTCTAAGATACTAACAAAATTGACAACTTGTTAGATAGTATTCATGAGCAAACTTTGACATTTGCCAATTCTGTGTAAGTTTCAGAATCAGTTTAGTTGAAGATCATTTTGAAAGATTTCAAGGCAAGCTGTTAATAGTAATAGTCGCAAGTTTTAATAGTAATAGTCACAAGTTTTAAACTTTGAAAATCAGAGTATTTTCACTACTGTCCAAAGAATAAAGAGAAAAAGAAAGTAAAACAAAGTACATAGATAAAATACTAAAACTATCAAGAAAAACCCAATTTTGGATTTTAGGGTTCACTGAAATAGTCCATCATTACTAATGATGTCTTTAATAAGAAGTATGTCCTATAAAAATGAACCAACAATATATTTACACTAATGAATTACCACCTTTAACTATATAAAAATTTAATTAGAAAAAGCCCTGGTACTAGTTGGTGGTGTCAACCATTAATATAGCAACAATTAACCCATGACCACGTGCTGTTGATTCATCGTTAGCGGTATTTTCTGATAGGCTATGGGAGACATACATACTTTCCCACTACTTGTGCATTCATCCACTTACTCATTCACCATTTTTACCGAGACACTACCAAGGGACTGCACTGGCCCAGGCTCTGGGCACACCATTGTGAGGATGGTCGTCATGATTTGCTTTGAAAATGCAAATTCATCCCGACAAGATTGATACATTAGGGAACAATGTGAGTATAACACAAAGTTTATGTTTGCAAATGTGTGATTTCTTCCCCAAGATACACTAGATGAGCGCAGTCAGCTGCACCCAGCTGAACCCAGCTGTGCAGGAACATATGAAATGCACACGCACGCTCATGCCTCCAACATCTGCCGGCTTCCGCTTCTGCAACTTCACAGTGAATCACAAACAGCGATATTGTTGCTTCCACGAGCAAAGTTCAGGCCTTTTAAAAAATGTTTTTAAGGTAAAGTGCCACTTTTTGTGATATTTATACATTGCTTAGCCATTTAACATGTATAAACCATGCCATCATTTTTATTAGATTCCTACCCCTTTTTTAAATGTCACTGATGCTGTTTTAAAGTGTGTGTCCCTAACTTAATGTTTCCCATAATTCCTGTGTTTATTGCACAATATTGCATAGCATGGTGATTTTTAAAAACACACATGTCACATTATAGCAGAACTGGCTGGATAATAAACACTATGTCTGCCACAAAGTATGTGCTTATTAAATTCCAGATGAGCAAAAGTTCTGCACTAAAGCAAGTATTAGGTATGATAAATATCCTTGGCATTCAATATTGTTTTAAGAAAAGTTCTTAGTGTTTTGCTGTTGTTGTCTTTTGTGATTGGCTAATATTAGTGCATCTCTGTCCCTCATTTCTAGAGTGGGGATCGCAGTACCTATAATGTTGTTGGGATCAAAAGGCTCACCACTGTAAAATACATGCCCAGGTGCCCAGCGTGTAGCAGCCAATCAGGACTGTTAGTTAGTATCACTGATTTATTTATTGGCTGTAACAAAATAACTTGTTTTTATGTTTTTTTTTTTTATACAATCCTAATAAATTTTTAACTGATGATCTTTCTTATGAAATCCACTGAGTAACAGCCTGTTTTAGGGAACAATATCTTATTAAGTTTGCTTCTACTTTGTCTGAAAGTATACTCAAAGCATTATTTTATCTGTCATTGACTATTTTATGAGAAATAACCAATTTTCTGTTCCCAAGTGACAGCTGAGAATTGGGACAAGAAGGCTTTCTGTAGTTTTAGGTGGGATGGGAGAGGTTTCATAATTCTCATGACATCCCGAAGTCTGTGAAAGAAAAATAAAACACTGTCTGATGCAATCATGGTGAAGAGGAAGGGTACTCTGTTACTTGAGAACAGTTTGGAACAGTCACATGACTACACTGTAATTAAAGTTCCTGGCAGTTAAATCACTGTTTTCTATCCTTAGCGCCTGTATCTCTTGCTTCCTAATTAGAAGAACCATATTTTTGAGAAATAAATAATGATCTGTGTCTGGGAATGTGACAGGATGTTTGAAACTGGGACTTCCTCAGTCTTCCAGAGGTCGACACACTGAAGGCTTTTACTTAGTTGCGGAAGAATATATGATGATAAAAATATTCATCATAATGATGGGGGAAAATAATTTTTTCCCCCATGGAAGGAGATTTGCATCTTCTAGAAGGATGGTGTAATAAAAAAACCAAGATCTTTGATATTAGAACTGAGTTTAAATGTTGGACTTGGGTTGTTTATGAGCGACTTTGGGAAGCCACTTCGAGTGACAGAGTGAAAATCTAAAATCTAGCAATGTGTTATTAGAGTGTTTGACACAAAACCCACCTCAGCCCTGGATGGTTTGGCTCATCAGTTAGAGTGTCAGGCCATAGACCGAAGGCTCGTGGGTTCGATTCTGGTCAAGAGCACATACCTGTGTTGTGGGTTCTACCACCCCTAGCGCCAGTCAGGGTAGTACAGGAGGCAACAATTGATGTGTGTCTCTCACAATGATGTTTCTTTCTCTGTCTCTTCCTCCCTCCCTCCCTCCCTCCCTCCCTCCCTCCCTCTCTTCTACTCTCTAAAAAATAAAAATAATTTAGTGCAAATATATCCTGGAGTGAGGATTAACAACAACAACAAAAAACAAAATTCCACCACTACCATGGAGACTTTCTGTTTTGAAACATAAAGGAAGTCATGTGTGAAGAGTATTTAGTACGGTGTCTGGTATACAGTGGATGCTCAGGAAATGCAAGTGTTCTTGTTAGAGTTGATGGTCCCACCATCTGCAGATACTTTTCATGATGTTTTGTTTAGTCATGCTCCCTTTGAGTAAGTGATATATAAACACATAGATGATGTACATAAAGAGATACATCAAATATGATGGGACACATCTGTAGACAGACATCTGGCATGAAGTTATAGATAATGGGGGAAACTAGATGATGATTGGACAAGACCTTGGTATACTGTGTTTTGTTTTTCTCAGTATCTCCGGGCAGACACGATATTAAGCCTTCCGACAATCACATTATGTACTTGGACAGATATAAGACAAGTGCTCCAGGTGAAGGCAGCTCAGTTCTGGGACAGGAGATAAGTGACTGTCATGCTTGAACTCATCTACATCTCAGTTCTCTGCTCTCTCGACCAGCAGCCTGGGGTGGTGTCTGTTCCCACACAGCACAATCAGAGATGCTGTTATTCCAATGACCACATCCTTGGGAAGTTGCGTGTTCACTCTCATGACACCTACCCTAATGGCCTGCAGGCCACTTTGATAGGCAGTTCTTCTAGGCAAGTCACTGCTGATTGTTCTGGGCACATACAAGCCCCGCCCATACCCCCCGATACTCAGAATGTCTTTCCTCCACCAGCCTTCTGACCCCTCAATTTTGAGTTTAAGTTTTCTCCCCTCCAACTTCAAGGTAGAAGTTTTACTCTTTTATAGAACTAATACTGGCACTATTTGCTCTGTGTGGTTATTTAAAAGTTATTTACTGTTCCTTCTGGCTGGAGAGTACCACAATTGTTAGGTCTCTTGCCTTTGGTGATTTACATAAAAGGGCAAAGCATTTTCCCCACAGACAACCTGGAGAGAGACACCTGCCAGATCCCGCTGGCCACCTGGGAAGCCTTGGCCACATTCATCAAGACTGAACCTAACAGTCTTTTCGTAGGAGACTGTGTCAGATTCTGTCTTGTAACGTGAAAATGCTGGCTTGTTCCTCCCTGGGGAATAGACCAGGGAATATACAATGATGTTCTGTACTACTCTGCAAGTAAACCAGAGGATTAAAAAAAAGTCTGAACTTATTCTGTTTCTAAAGTTGTCATTTGAAATATTCCATTTGTATAAGAGCAAAGCTGTTTAATTTTGCCAACTTTTAAAGTCATCTTTGTAGTTCTAGTAAATATACAAAGATAATAATCAAATGAAATTATTGATGTCAGATTAATAGCTAAAAGGAAGAGACCGCCTTTGCATTTCTCAGGCATATACATTGTGTTTTAATTTGGACTTGTGGATTGAAACTGAACCCAAGAGTGTCATTGACAAGAAGACAGTGTCAGACCCAGAAAAAGAAAGTGTGTTTTCATCTCAGCTTCCAGAGCCATTGACAATGGGTTTCTGATGAACTTGGACAGGTTTTGATCATCATAATCATCCAGCTTTCTCTGTCCTCTTATTAACTTAGCTATTCTTTTTCCTGACCTTTCTCTGTTCCATCTGGTCTATACTTTTCCCATCTTGCCAGTGAACAATGGCAACTCCCTTCCTGTCCTTCAGCTTCTTCCTTTCCCCTTGCACGAGCTCATCCTCCCCCCTGCATCCTCCTTGTTCCCCTGCTTTTCTACCAACACCGGTGCGTCCACGTGTGTGTGGATGGAGGTAGCCGCCCACCCCTGCCTTGGCCGCATAGGGCGCTGTGGTACCCATTAATCCACGAGCTAAGTGGTGGCCCTGGCTGAAGGGCAAACCATGTCAACAGCTGGAAGCCAGGCTAGCTGAATCGCCCATCCAGTCAGAACGGTACATTCTGACTCCTCATCAAGACCCCCAGCTGTGTAATGGTTTATGCCCAAAAGGAGCAAATAATCGCAGTGAGAGTCCCCAGAAAATTGTAGACAAATGGCCACTCAGCCTATGCCCCTAAATGGAACAATGAGGGCTCTGGGATGGGGCAGGGAAACAATACCCATTGTGCCAAGGGAGAGAGAGAGAGCGTGCGAGAGCCAGAGCCTGGCCAAGGGGTAGGGCTGAGTGACTCATGGTTTTGCCTCCATCACCAGATCCATTTCCCTTTTATTTTTGTTTCCAAGGTTTTGGGTCAGGGGCCTACAAAGTACCATTTCCTACCCACTCACTCTCAAGGGCCTGCAGTCTGACTTCTATTTTACCCTCCCTGAGTCTGCTCTTTAACTCTGTGCCAGACCTGAGAGGTATTGTCCAGGTCTCATTTCTCCTGAAAAGGCAATGCCGAGGACGACAGTATTGGAGGATCCAGCTGTCCTGCTGCGTTACCTCAACTTCCCACCACACTTTGAGTGACGATAAACTGCTTAACATGGCCAAGGAACAGAAGGGTCCCCTTCCGCCTTCCCTCACCTTCTCTAAGCCTTTCAAAGGCACAATGTTCTCCCAACCTCAAGGCTTCCACATGCCTGTTCCCGCAGCCCTAGATGCTGTTCCCACTCATCTCCACCTGGCTGTCTCCTCCCTCTCTTCCGAGTCTCAGCCTCACTTCCTCGGGAAGGGCTTCCCTGACCTTCGAGTGCATATTATGCTCTTATTCTCTCACTTGCTCATAGAATAAATTATTCCCCTTCACTCTACTAATCACAGTTTGTGAGTATTCCTTCAAGTGTTTCTTTTCTTTTTTAAATTTATCTTTGTTACAGATGTTTCTCCTTTTCTCCCCATTGACACCCTCCACCCCATCCTGCCCCCCATCCCCAGCTTTGTTGTCCATGTCCATCGGTTCATTCGAGTGTTTATTTAACAAGCATCCCTTCGCTAGCCTGTCCCCAGGAGGGCACGGGCCGTATCTTCGCCGTCCTGGAGACAGCCCCTGGACCTCAGTGAGCGCTCAGTTCCAGCAGCCGCACAGGTGAATGAGCGCCGTGTGGGGAGTGGACCCTGTGCAGCCAGGAACGGCGGCTGTGGCGTGTGCACTGGGATTGCAGGCAGTTCTGATTGGCGTGCGGCACTGTGGGTGGCAGATACAAGGGACTCGGTACTTGGGAGGAAGGAAGTCTTAGGCACACAGAAATTCCGTGTGTAATCTCTCCTCCCTCCCTGCCATTATCCCGGAGAACAAAGCCCGAAGAGTGCCTGCCACGAAGGAGAAAGGGCGAGCTGTCCCCATGAATTGATGGTCCCTGTAGGAGCCCTGCACCGCTGGGCCAAGGCAGGAACAGACCGAACAGACCATGCTGTCCTGGGGGTTGCCGCCCGCATTCCCTGACCATCGTCCGAGGGCTCATTAAACATTATTAACTGTCAATAATGGTCCTTGAGAGCCTGAAGTAATAATAAAAATCAACAGTTCTGCCCCTTTGGGAAAAAAGGACGCTTTTCTTCCAAAAACTTTGGGCGAACACCCAGGTTAGCCACTAATTGTCTCCTCAATGGGGAAAAAAAAAAAAGAAAGAAAATGGTTGCCATGACAACTCAGTGACGCGTTCAGGGTGTTTAAAATATATATATCTTTTTGGACTTGACTTAACTGAAACCATAGATGCATTTTGTTTTGCAATTCTGATCCCTCCAGGAGTTTTTCCAAATCATCTATAAATGTGTCTTAAAAAATTCACCTTTGTTAGTAAGTGGTGGCTCAGACTCGGGTAGTAGCAATGAAGAGAGCAGGGGACAGGGGAGAGGGATGGTGGAAGGTAGAGAGGACAAGTGGATTGACTGGATGGGAAGGAGTCAGGGTAAGAGATCGTTCTGTGCATTCTCCCTCCTTTTGTGCAAATCCAAGGATATTATCCTAAACCACATTGACATTGTACAAACCCCTGAGTGGGTCTGAACTGTCCTAAAAAAAAGGTTTCCAACCCATCCCAAGCAAGGGTGGACTGACCAAAACTCTTTGTAAGCAAAATGATGTGATGTGAACAAAGCTGCTCCTGGGGCCCCTGCTAGAGCGCTAGGCCCAGAATGCACACCAGCTTCACCGCCCCCCCCCCCCCCCAGGAGCCCCCAGCCTAATCCAGCCACAGCCAGGCACAGACAGTTCTTCCCCCCATTGACTCCTATTGCTAAGGTTTTCTCTCTTCAGGCCTCTGCCCCGCATTTTATTCCTATTTGGAATTCCTAACCTACCCTTCCTTTAAAAAAAAAAAAAAAATCCACTTTCTTAAGAAGTATGAAAGAGATCCATACATTGGTTAAGTAATGAGCATCTGAGTAAATTGCTCTCTCTCCATACCCAGAAAATATTTGGCTCATGGATAGAGTCCTTATAATTTAAGAAAAATATTCCTAGATTAAAAAAACTCTATTGTTTTATCTGACTCTTGAAATGAAACCACATCAAGCTCTGATATAATTCTAAGAAAAGTGGATGAATGAGTTTACAACATAATCTTCAAGGCACATTCTCCCTTCGGTCTTGGCTGACAGGATGCCAGACATGTTTGGTGGGAACAGATCAACACGAAAGGTCTTTTGCTTGGTGTACTGAGTGATCTTAGAGATTTCGGCCCACGCCTCCGAGAGCCCTGCAGAAGGAGGTTCCCAGAAGGCTGTTCTCATACATGCATGTAGACGTTCACCATCTTTAACACAGGGACGCCATCTAGGCCACCGCACAGGGCTGCTGGACAAACGGGCCTCCCGTATGGCTTTGGCAATGGAGCTCTCCCTCTTGAACGGCCTCTCCACTAATTCTCCATTTCTTAGAGCTGTTACTCCATCGAGCTGGTTGCACAAAACGGAACGTCAAGGGTTATTCTTTGATACTGCAGTCCCTTCATTTTATCCTTCATAGCCAGCGTGTTCCCGTGAGCTAAAGCATGTGTCAAATATTTCTGACTATGTTCCCTTCTCTTCCCACTGCCCACAGCCTAGGCTTTTTTTTTTTTTAAAGTTCTATGACATTTATTCTCTTCTATACATAGTTTAATTCTATCTTACATACTGTTTTGCTTTTTATTTCAATGGCTCCACATTTTCTCATGGTCTTTCTCTAATAAAATTATAAATTTTATTAAGGATATATGTTTTGTTTGTTTTTTGTTTGTTTTTGTTTGTTTTTTAATTAATTAATTTTTGTTACAGATGTTTCTCCTTTTTCCCCCACTGATTCCCCCCTCCCCCTCCCTCCCTGCTCTTTCCCCAGTTTGTTGTCCATGTCCACTTTTCATGCATACATGCATATAAGTTCTGTGGTTTATCTCTGCCCCCACCCCCCCCCGCCCTTTGGGGCCTCGAATAGCCACAGCAATCTTGAAAAGGAAGAACAAAGTTGGAGGGATCACAATACCAGCTTTCAGGTTATACTACAAAGCCACTGTAATCAAAACAGCCTGGTACTGGCACAAGAACAGGCACATAGACCAGTGGAACAGAACAGAGAACCCAGAAATGGACCCAAGGCAATATGCTCAATTAATATTTGACAAAGGTGGCAAGAGCATACAGTGGGGTAAGGACAACCTCTTTAATAAATGGTGCTGGGAAAATTAGACAGCTACTTGCAGAAAAATGAAACTAGACCATCAGCTTACACCATACACAAGAATAAACTCAAAATGATTAAAAGACTTAAATGTAACTCATGAATCCATAAAAATCCTAGAAGAGACTGTAGGCAACAAAATTTCAGACATCATACGCAGCAGAATTTTTACTGACACATCACCTAAGGCAATAGAAACAAAGGAGAAAATGAACACATGGGACTACATCAAACTCAAAAGGTTCTGCACAGCGAAAGATACAATCATCAAAACAGAAAGGCTACCCACTGTATGGGAGAGCATAATTGCCAATGATGTATCAGATAAGGGGTTAATTTCCAATACTATAGAGTGCTCATACAACTCCACAAAAGGAAGACAAAGAATTCAATTAAAAAATGGGCAGAGGAACTAAATAGACACCTCTCCAAACAGGACATACAAATGGCTAAGAAACATAGGAAGAAATGCTCAACATCACTAATCATCAGAGAGATGCAAATTAAAACAACAATGAGGTATCACCTCACACCTGTCAGAATGGCCGCCATCAACAAATCATCAAACAAGTGTTGGCGAGGGTGTGGAGAAAAGGGGACTCTAGTGCATTGCTGGTGGGAATGCAGACTGGTGCAACCACTATGGAAAACACTATGATGTTACCTCAAAAAATTAAAAATTGAACTTCCATTTGACCCAGTGATTCCAATTCTAGGAATATACCCTAAGAAGCCTGAAACACCAATCAGAAAGAATATATGTACCCCCATGTTTGTAGCAGCACCATTTACAATAGCTAAGATCTGGAAACAGCCCAAGTGGCCATCAGTAGACGAATGGATATAAAAGCAGTGGTGCATATACACAATGGAGTACTACGCAGCGGTAAGAAAGAAAGATCTCTTATCCTTTGAGATGACATGGAGGGACCTGGAAAGTATCATCCTAAGTGAAACACACCCTAATCTTGAATACATTTAATCAGTGAATACACGTCAGAACAGACAGCAGTGGGTACCATTTGAAAATTCTCTACTTTTGCTATTATAATTACAAGAGTAATTATTAATCCCTTGCGCATTGTTCCTGGGATGCTGTAGTAGCATCCTAACTGCTACATCCATGTTTGCCTCCCTCTAAGCAATTCACAGAGCAACCAGAATGATCTTTATAAAAGTGCAAATCAGACCACGCGGTCATCTTTCAAAGGCTTCCCATGGCCCTACAGTATCTGGCCTGGCTACACTCCAACTCCCCACAGGCCCTCTTGAATATGATGGATTACTAGCATTCCGGAGCATTGTCGGCTCTCAGCCAGCAAAGGGCCTTAGCACACACCATCTCTTGGCCCACAATGATTTTTTGTTTGCTTGCTTGTTTTTGAGTTCTTGACCCAGCTAACCCCTACCTCGTCCTCTAGCTCCACCTCCATGCATTTCCTCTGACAGAATTCACATGACTGGATGGCGCCACAGCCTGGATTTTCCCCTCCCATGATGCCCTTGCCTAGCAGCCTGTTCTTTTCAGTCACAGTACATGTCACACTGAATCATGACCAACAGAGCCATGGGTTCGCTTATCTCAGCTCCCACTCTCCTACTTGAGTTCGAGCTTTTTGATGGAAGGGATTCTCCTATCACAAAGCAGGACTTCAGAACATTTTTCTTTTTAAATAAAGGAATACAGTCTTTAAAAAATAATTTTAGAGGAAGGTACAAATATAAGCATTGTGATGTGTGAATTGACTTCTTTTGAGATGTAAATACATTTGGGTTAGATTTTGGCTTTTAGACTGAATGCATTTACAGGCTATTCGGTCAAAATTCTGAGTTTCCAGAAAGGTCACATGACTTGTACAGGGTCACAGTCTTCAGGGACAGAGCTGAGATTTAGGTTGGAATTTTTTAGTCATTCTACTGTGCTGATAGGCACATTCAACTAAAAAGGCTACTTGAAAAAAGACTAGCTCATAGAACTGTTTAATTTTTAATTCTCTGAGGCTTTAATTTCCAATGCTTAAAAAGACAAACAGCTCTATGTATAGGGTGTCCCAAAAAATGTATATGCATAAAAAGTGTAATTATGAAGCCAGTGTTTATTAAAAGATATTTCATTTCCAAAATGTAATAGAATCTACAGATGCCCAGTATACATTTTTGGGGGGAACAGACAAAAAGTGTCCATTCTTTACCACAAATTGTGTGTTTGTGTGTGTTTTATATTCAAGTCCATATTTCCTACTAAGAATAATGAGCAAACATCCTGTCGGCGATTCAAACTGTGTCCAGTTTCCTTGCCAAGCCCAGCTTCTTGTCCAGAGGATGCAGTGCTGCTATCCATTCATTCACCCAGCTGTGTGCACACCTACACCCAGCGGAAGCCCTGGCTGAGAAGAGGCAGGCTGGAGCAGGCAGAAAAAAAGATGAAAAATAAGTAATATGCAAATAGAATGTAAATATTATCTGAAGAATGAACAGGTTACACTGCCCGATGTTTGCTGCCATGTGTATATGATGATGACTAAGAGGAGAGGGTGAAGACTAGACCGAGGCAACAAGGCATAGGGGAGGAGAGGGGCGTGAAGCCACATCAGGAAGGTCAACTGGGATTCTTTGATTTACCAGTGAACAGTGAATGCCCGAGAGTCTTTGTGTGCTAGGACAGGACACCTCGCCCCTTTCACTCGCTCGCTATTTAGCTTACATATAAAATGGGTTGAAGCGTTTCGTAAGTCCTCTCCAAGCATAGATTGTGTGCACAGTGATGCTTGAAGAGGTGTGCTGAGAGGAGACCCAGCCCTGCAACGGGAGAGGTGTGGCGTGATCCTTTATGGGCATGGGGAATGGATCTGAAATGTGGACTATCCGTATCAGAGATGGGGACCGAGAGCTGGCACTCTGGGAAAGTGAGCCATGGCTATTAGGGAGACGACCACAGGGGGTATATTCCCCAGGAACCACAACAGAGAGGTGCCTTGGGGGTGGCCTCTAATGGAAGTGCCTCCACTTGTTAAGGTGTTGAGTTGAAGGGATGTCAGTTGACTAGGGGACAGGAAACTGCTTGGGTTGGGAAATATGGCGGTAATCTAAGAAACTAGTCATTTCTACCTATGTCTGGACTCTGGGCATCTTGGCTGGCTGATTATAGGATGCTAAATAGTGAACGATCCCCTTTTTCCTTTCACTATGAAGCTATAGGATGGTGCTTATACCCATTAGTGATGTTTCAGGACAAGCTTCCTTGACCTTGTGGTCAGAAAAGCAGTGGTCTTTGCATGAAGACTTAGGGCTAACAGAACAGATATACTAATGGTATAGGGATAGGTCCTTGGACTCAGGTATCAGAAAATCTGAATTCTACTTTCTGCCCTGCCATTTAATGACTGTGGCACTTGGACAAGGCCACTTGTAAATACATGTGTGACAATGGGCTGCTTGTTCTCTTCACCTTTGAACCTCAGAAATATGTTTCTACTTTCTCAACTGAACACCATTTTTTTGTAAGACCCATAATCTCCATAGCGTGCCATGAATTGAGGAAAGTTAAGCAATGATTTAAAGAAAACTAGAATTTTGAAATGACTGCCAGTCTCACAATGTATAAAATGGATGAATGATCATGTGCCAATTATTTTATAAGCATTATAAATAATTAGTCATGTGTGACTTGTGCAAAAAGTTTTGACAATGTATAAAAGAACCATGAACCCTCCATTGGGTCTCTCTTTCTATGAGGTTTTTTTGTTTTGTTTTTAGATTCCACATGACAAGTGAAACCTTAAGGTATTTGTCTTTTTCTACTTGACTTGTTTCACTTAACATAAGGAGGGGGGTAGGTGAAAAGGGGAAGGGGAATATAGTGAAAAACATTGTGATACATTTACATGGTGACAGATGGCTTCGAGAATTAGTGGGGTGATCAAACTGTAAGGTATAAAAATGTCAAATCTCTATATTGTGCACCCGAAACTAATATAACCCATATAAGAATATATACCAATTATACTTAAACAAAAAATAAATCAAAAGAAAGAACCACAAGAAACAGGGCTTCTGGGTGCCATGCTGCACCACCCATTGGCATCCCCCTTGAGGACTGAAGGGTTTCTTACCCTTGACACTGGGGATGTCAGCAGCCCACAGCTCTCAGGCAGTGGTCCCCTTTGGGAATTGCCTTGGCTTCAGAGTCTCATGCTGCCTGACATTCCAGCCCCTTCCCCAGGGCCGTCCCCAGAGAATCAATGGGAGATGTTGGGGTAGGAAGGCTTAGCCCTTTGCCTCAGGAGGGGACAGCTATGAAAGGGGGCTTCAGAGCTCCTCGAGGGGCATTGGCTGAGACCTTGAGTACATCACAGCCCAACTTCTGTTTGTCCAACCCTGTTTCTTCCCCATCCACCTGTTGGTATTGATACCAAGGGTACCCCAAATAAACCTGCACCTGTGCTCCCTGGGAGGCCAACCTGAGACTTAGCCTATCACTTGGAACTCTTATGACCATCTCAGTCCTAGTCCATCAAAATCAAGAATGTTCTCATACAATTTAATCTGTAACTCCTTTTGTAGCATATACCTCAAAGTTGAGCGCCCTACAACTTTCATAAAATATTTTAGGCAAAGTCAGCAAGTCTCAGACAATATGGATTCTCTCCGAGAACTCGTTTCTATGAACAAAAAATTTTCCTTCTTTCACTTTTCACATACAACACATACTTTTCCTTCAAAATTTTAATTTTATTATTATTATTTTTTATTGTTGAAAGTATTACAGATGTTCCCCCTTTTTCTCCCCCATTGACCCCCCTCCCTCACCCACCCCTGTCCAGCTTTCCCCAAGCTATTGTCTGTGTCCATTGGTTGTGTATATGTATATAAGTTCTTTAACTTTCAAATTTTTAGAAACTTTGACCCAGGACAAAGAACATCTGTACTGTCCACATTGAGATCCACCTCTTGTCAATATCTCACCACATTGTTTTCTCCTTGCTTTTTGTTAAATGATTTTCAAGTCATACACATTATACTATTTCATTCTTTTTTTATGTATGTATATATCACCTAAGGAAATGGATGTTTTACTACATAACCACAAGGCTGTTATGACACCTAAGGAATTTAACAGTAATTTCATAATATAATTTAATACGTGATACAAAGTCAAGCTCATCTATTTTTCCCTAGTCCCATATGATTTTTCTCCAATCCAAAATTCAATCAAGGTTCATGAATTGCATTTGGCTAAGTCTCTTTAGATTCTTATAAACTAGAACAGTCTCCCTGACTTTGATTTTTAAATAGCTTTATTGATATAAACAAGAAACTGCAAGTATTTCAAGAGTAAAATCAGATGTTTTGATACATGTATATGCCAGTGAAATCATCACTACAATCAAGATAGTGAATATGTGTATCACCTTCAAAAGTGTTCTCAGGCCCCTTTTTAATCTTTCCCTTCCCTCTTTCCCACCCCCATCCCAAAGTAACCACTGGTCTGCTTTATGTCACTGTACATCAATTGCATTTTCTAGAGTTTTATATGAGTAAGATCATATAAGATGAACTCTCTTCTGTTTTTTTTTCAATGTAATTATATTGAGTATCACCCATAATGTTGAATGTATCAATAGTCCTTTTTTTTTTTTATTGCTGAGTAGTATTCCATTGTATGGATTTACCATATTTATTTACCATTCATCTATCAATGGACACTTGGGTTGTTTCTAGTTTGGGCTATTATGAATGTCATATACTAAGCTTTCTATGAACATATTTTTTATTTTATTTTGGGTAAATACATGAAAGAGAAATGGCTGGACCAGATGGTCGGTACATGATTAAAGTTAAGAAACTACCAAAGAATTGTCCAAAATGTGAGTATCACTTTACATTTTCTTAAAAATTATTTTTGTTAATTTGTTTTTGTTACAGATGTTTCTCCTTTTCCCCCCATTGACACTCACTTTACATTCTTATCAGAGTGTATGAGAGAGTTCCAGTTCCTCCAAATCCTCTTCAACACTTGGTATGGTCAGTCTTTTTCATGTTATCCATTCTAATATGTGTGCGGTAAAATCTCATTGTCATTGTAATTTACAATTTCCTAGAAAGTCAAGATATTTAGCAGATTCCATTGTCTTATTTGCCTTTTGTGTTTTCTTTGGTGAAATGACCATTTAAATCTTTTGCCCACTTGTTTTTTTTATTGGATTTTCCCCTATTGCTAAGATTTGAAAGTTTGGGACTTTGTGCTTTGCAAAAGTTTGTCTCCTATTCTGTGGCTTATCTTTTTATTCTCTTAATTCTGTCTTTTGAAGAGCAGAAGTTTTTCATTTTGGTGAAGTCCAGTTTTTCAATTTGTTCTTTTATGGATGGCACTTTTGTTGTGCTATCTAAGAAGTCTTTGCCTAATTCAAGGCCACAGAAATGTTCTCCTATCTATTCTAGAAGCTTTATGCTTTTAGGTTTAGTTCGATAACCCATTTTGCATTATTTTTTATATATGGCACTAGGTATTATTCTAAGTTCATTTTTTGGATATAATATCATTCTAGCACAATTAGTAAAAATGCACTCTTTATCCACTGTATTACCTTTGCGCTTTTATCAAAAATCAGTTGTTCATACACGTGCGGGTTTATTCACTGACTTTCTGTTCACTTCCATTGAACTCTCTATCTTCCTTTAAACCCCTGTCACACTGTCACTTTATAAATAATTCTTAACATCAGATGGTATTACACCTCCAACTTTGTTCTTTTCCAGGGTTGTTTTAGCTGTTCTGGGTTCTTTGTATTTCTATATGAATTTTAGGATCCACTTTTTAATTTCTAGAAAAGACCTTTTTGAATTTTGATTGTCATTGGATTGAAATTATAGAATACATTGGGGAGGTCTCACATAGTATCAATATTGAGCCTTCTACCCCATAAAAATGTATATCTTTCCACTTATTGTCTACTTTAATTTCTCTCAGCAATATTTTGTAGTTTTCAATAAATAGGTCTGTCATATTTTATTTTATTTTTTGTCCTAATTTTTAATTTTTTTTAATTCTATTTTTTAATGACAGTTTACATTCAATATCATTTTGTATTGGTTTCATGTGTACAGCATAGTGGCTAGACAAGCGTATGCTTTACAAAGTGTTTCCCCCATATTTCCGTTGCCCACCTGGTATCATGCAGTCATTACAATATTATTGACTATATCCCTATGTTGTACTTTACATCCCTGTGACCATCTTGTAACTACCAACTTGTACTTCTTAATCCCTTTACCTTTTTCATTCAGCCCCCCGGTACCCATTCCTTCTGGAAACCATCAGTCTATTCTCTGGATTTCGGAGTCTGCTTCAATTTTGTTTGTTTATTTTGTTCTTTAGATTTCACATATAAGTGAAATCATATGTTTTTTTGTCTTTCTCTGACTTATTTCTCTTAGCATACTACTCTTTAGGTCTATCCATGCTGTTGCAAATGGTAAGATTCATTCTTTTTAATGGCCAAGTAATATTCCATTATATATATGTACCACTACTTTTTTTATCTACTAGTCTATTAATGGGCACTTGGACTGCTTCCATATCTTGGCTATTGTAAATAACACTGCAATGAGTATATTCTTTCGACGTAATGTTTTGGGTTTCTTCAGACATAGTCCCAGAACTGGAATTTCTGGGTCAAAGGTACTTCCATTTTTAATTTTTGAGGGACCTCCAGTGTTTTCCACGGTGGCTGCAGCAACTCGCATTCCCACTAACAGTGCACAAGGGTTCCCTTTCTTACATACCCTCACCAACACTGTGGTTTGTTGATTTATTGATGAGAGCCATTCTGAAAGGTGTGAGGTCATATCTCATTGTGGTTTTCATTTGCATTTCTATGATGATTAGTGACATTGAGCATTTTCTCATATGTCTAGTGGTCATCTGTAAGGACAATGAGTTTTTCAGAGATCCCACGCCCACACCAATATTTTATAAAATGCCCCATATTCGGATTTATCTGGTTCTTCGTAATTAAATTCAGGTTGACTCTTCCAGATGGTGGCACCCGAGTGCCTCCTCTCAGGAGGCTATACGGCGTGGTGTCCTGCTGCTGCTGTCTGATCACATGGTTAAGGTGGTGACCACCAGATCTCATTATGATAATGGCACAGTTTACCTTTGTTACTGAAAAATAATCTAGCAGTGATACATTGAGAGAAAAATGTTTTTTGAAAAGTTAATTCATAAGATTGGATTTAATGCTTGTGCTCTGACATGTGATTGTTTTTATCTATTATCTTTCTTGGTGAATAAAATTTCAATTTTCTCTCTAGATTAGAAAGAATATGCTAATTTTTCCCTTGCCCTCATTTTCTGAAATAATACACAGCTAGGAATAATACGCCGCTAGGAAATGTTTCCCTGACAGTGATTGATGAGGGGTGGGAATTTTCTGAAGGAAACCTGAAATGAGCCCTACAGACATCAGGATATTGAAAAAAATTATTCATACTTGTTTTAAAAATGCCTTCCAAAGTGTAGACAACTCACGTTTGGCTCCTGTCTCAGGGAGATCTTGTCACTATGGAGCCAGGCAGGCTTTGATCAGTTATACAGGCTTATAAGCAATGAACCAATCTGTTTCATAGGCCTTCAATCAGCATTAAACAAAAACAGGTGTCTTGCTTGCATAATGGCGTGTACTTTGCGTGAACAGATGGGGCTTCCGATAGGTGATCACTTGACTTCCAGACAGGATGTGTTTTCTATTCTGAGGAGAATTCGTGCCTATTGATGTTCTAGTTTGCATCAGGCTCAGTGCTATGGAACATTACAGATGAGACTGGTCCCAGATCGTCACAAACAGCCTATTAGTGGTCACAGAAGATGCCTCTAAGTGGACACTGGGCTCTCTGCTTTAATCCAATGCACCTCTCTGTGTCCCTCCAGGGTCTCGTGTCCCAGAGCTGTAAGGTATATTTCTGTAGCAGGCGATGTCCTTAAACTGCAGGTGGTGCAGTGCGCTCCACCCTGCAGTGTCCCTCGTCCCTCTGCATCCTGAGTGAAAAGGTGCTGCAAATTATGGGGAAGCAGCAATATTTATTTTTGCTCATGAGGAATATTGCCAAGATCCAGCAAGTTCCAGCTGATATTCACCTCATTTGGCTTGATTCAGAGCAGGTCTGAAGGGAGACGACTAGACAGAAATATGAGCAGTTCAGACAAAGGAGTATTTAATTACTGGGTTGAGGAAATGGAATTACTCGAACTATTTAAAACTTTTTGGTTTGCAGCAATTTTAAAATCTTTACTAAACATGTGAAGAAATATTTCCTGTCAGATGCCCCAACATTATATTTATTTAAAATGTTGGTGTTAACCTTTTTAAAACGTTCATACCTTATTATCTTTTCATAAATTAAAAAATAAATAGCAAAAGAAGCTGAAATTCATGTAAACAGAAATGGATGGGAAATTGCTGGAAGAATTCAAAGACTCAAATAAATCTAGGTCACATATTTTATAATAACTATTTGATCATTTCCTTTGGTGTGTGCCATTCTCTGGACTGTATTATAAACAATGGGATGGATTTTCCTAAGATACATTGTAACTATTTACAGAATCCTTACCCCTCTAAGGCCCCCTTCCACTGTCTAGGCGTATTTATCACAGAGGGCACCCTTTACTTTCTTCACATCAGCTCTCTCTCTACAAATTCACTGTGAATCACTTTCACTGGATTCCATACATTTCTGCTCCTAGGAACTCTTGCTGTGGCTCACTTTCATTGATGTCATAGGTTGAATGAGTTGACAAGATAAGATAGAGCATGCCAAAATTATTGCCAACTTCGATCTGGGCAGAAGGCTACCCAGTATGCCAACGGAGCCAATCTGCATTTCTCAAAACCAAACAGTTCACGTTTCACACAATCAGATGTGTCCCTCACCTACTTTTTAGAATATTCTTTATTCAAAAGGTGTATCATGTGCATTTATTGGGGGGCTTAATACTCTATTGTCTACATTTATTAGGAATTTATTGAACTAGGTTTATAAAATCCACCATGAGACCCAGCAAGGCTTGACACTTCGAAGGTTCATTTAAACTTGAGGGTGTGTTGATATGTGTACACATATACATACTCTTCCTGCATGCAGTCATAAGGAATGCCTTTTGGTGCACATGAACTTGGGGATTAGAGAGGAACGTATTGTGAAGGTGTTTTTCATCCTGACAATTCTGGCTCAGCCGTTATTTTATGGTTGAAGTCCTAGCAGGTGTGAAACACGTGCCTGGGGGCAGAATGATTTCTCCGAGCTTCACTTATTTGTTTAGTTGGAGTGATCTCTGGAGAAATGAGTGATCGCTGTACCTACCAGCCTGGTTGGTATATTGAAACCAGTCTTCCTGCTCTCAGGGATCAGGGGTGTCCCTCAAGGACCAGCTATTGCCACGTATTCCTGACTTTCCCAGGCAGAGTAAGGCATCGCCTCCGTTGTAATCGACGTAAGTGATGGTGTGTGTTTCTGTTGCCCCTCCTCTCCCATGCAGTACCCCGCTGGACTTGGAGGCTTTCTGAAGCATATGTTATTCATTCTGGAAGCCCATCCCCTGAATGTTAATAACCAGCAAAGTGATAGACACGCACTAAATGTTTACCTTTCAAAAAAGTGGGAGGACTTCTTATCTTTTCTCTTTGCCTTGTTATTTCACAGCTCTGCATTCCCTAGTAGAAATGACATCAAATGAAACTCCCTCTCCTCTTCCGAAAGCATGTTTTAGCTGCTCTCACTCTTCATCTCTGTGGATGGGGGAAAAGGAACACTTGCACCCTGGCCAGTGTGTTCAGTGGTTAGAGTGTCAGCCCACAGACGAGACAGGCCCAGGTTTGGTTGCAGTTTGGCCCCGGCCCCGGTTAGGGTAATGCGAGTGGCAACAAGTGGATGTGTCTCTCTCACGTTGATATTTCTCTCTTTCTCTCTTCCTCCCTCTCTCCCTCCAGCTCCATCTGAAGATAAATGCAAAAAAAAAAAAAGAAAAGAAAAGAAAAGAAAAAGTCCTCAGGTGAGGATAAAAAAACAAGAAAAAGAAAAGCTTGCATGTGTCACAGGTGAACCTGCCCACAGGTTTCTATCTGATGATAGAGTCATCACTTCCGCTGGTTTTTATCCACGGTGTCCTCACACCATGAAGGTGTGACCCAAATAATCGCTATTCCTTGATTACCTGATTTTACCCTGAATCCTGGTCATTTTCTTTTCTACTTTCTTGACATTTTTCTCACTTAGGGAACCGTAGTGACATTAGAAGGAAGAACTCTAAAATAACAGCACCATAACCCGGGAAGCCCAAGGGAATTGTGGACAACGTATTCTGGCCATTATTTCTGTGGCTGTAGGAAGCATAGAAAGTATGTAGGAAACACAGAAAGCAGGTTTTCTTTTTCTGCACAAAAATTTGCCATTTCTTCTGCATTTCTTACCTGGTTAGACACATTAGTCGATATAGGAACCCTGTAGATTTTCTCTGTCAATTTAAAAATATCTTTGTTCCTCACCCAAAATAATGAATTATTCAGTTTCCAATAGACTAAGTGTTTAAGCAGCATTAGTCAATGTGAATTCACTTACCAGCTCAATTGCTAGGAATTCACCCATTTAAAAATCACCTATTTTAGGTGACCTAGTACTTCAGTTAGTAGAGATACTTCCTTGGGTAGGTGGTAATTTATAATTTTAAGTGGAGGCATCAAGAAGCTTGACTCCAATATGAATGAATGCTGATGTTCCCAGAGACAGGGCTCTCTCTGCCTGTGACAGAAACACTATCTGTGACATAAAACACTACCTGCCTTTCTTCCGTCTGCCACCATGCACTTTGTACATGTCATTTTATATGTGCTAGGAAATACCCATGTGCACATACACACGCACACACAATTTATGGACAGGGTAAAAAGCAAATCTAAAGGAAAGACACTACCCCTTCACTGACAGGCCACCAAACAGCCTCCTTTAACATTGCTACTGTCGCCAAGGGTTGTGCTTTTTACATCAGTATCACTTGAACCATCTGAAATAATGTCATCCTCATACTTGGGATTGTAAGCCAAGGTTCTTTATGTAACATGGATACAGTTGCATAGCCTATAAGTGATGGGACCCAGATCTGTCTTACACATGGCTCCTTTAAAAATAAACCATGAAAACGGATACAGTTATTTTGGGACTTTTCCTCATGTCCAAAATTTCTGAAGAGGGCAAGGATGAGCCACTTTCTATTCACAGTGAGAAGTGGTTCCTGCCATTGGAACCCAGATGGTGCTTTGGAAAAGCAGAAGTTCATTCTTAGTCTCTTTCTTGTTATGGAATCCTTGGTATTTAACAGTTCTGACAATAGGTAAACCTGTACCGAGGTGATAATCCCCCATAGTGGGCATTGCCCTTTTCCGATGAGGCATGAAGGTACATTCTCAGACCAAGAAGAAGCCATTTGATAATTGGTCAGTGCAGTGCATAAAATTGTGCTGCAACCCAAATATATATATATATATATATATTTGTAACCTGTGAAAGTGACCCTATTGGGAAAAAAGGGGTCTTTGCAGATCTTAACATTAAGGGTCACAAGATGAGGAGATCTTGGTTAGGGTGGGCCCTGGACCCAATGAGACTCCTTAAAGGACAAAGGAGAAAGCACGGAGAAGACGCTGTGAATACAAAAGCAGGGAGGAGAGCGACACGCTACAAGCCAAGGATTTTGCTGGCACACAACAGGTTCTAGGGCAGAGGCCGGAACAGACCCTCCCCAGGGCCTCTGGAAGGAGCCAAACCCACCAACATCTTAATTGAGAATTTCTGGTCTCCAAAACTGAGAGAGAATACATTCCTGTGGTTTTAAGCCACCAAGATTCTGATAATTTGGCAGCCCTAGGAAACTAGTACAGCCAGTCTGGGGGCTCATGCAAACCCTAAGGGTCTTCATGAACACAGCATCACTGGGATTGATTTTTCTTTCCTCCTTCCTCTCCTCTGTCCCCTCCTCTCCTCTCCTTGTCAGCTCAGGATACCATAACACAATACCATATATTGAGTAGCTTAAACAACAGGACTGTGCATTTCATAGTTCAGGAGGCTGGAAAGTCCATAATCAAGGTATTGACATGTAGGTTTCATTCTTAGACCTCTTCTCTTTGCTTGTAGGTCACTATGTCACTGTGTGCTCACATGACCTCATCTGTGTGCAAGGGGAGAGAGAGAGCAAGCTCTCTGATGTCTTTTCTTTCTTTTTTTTTAATATCCTCACCCGAGGACATTTTTGCATTTATCTTCAGATAGACCAGGAGGGAGAGAAGGAGGAAGAGAGAGAAACATTGATGTGAGAGAGACACACCAATCGGTTGCCACCCACACAACCCCAACCAGGGCCAGGGACAAACCACCGCAAACAAGGTATATGCCCCGAGCAGGAACTGAACCCGGGTCTCTCTGGTCCACGGGCTGATGCTCTAACTGCTGAGCCAAACCGGTCAGGGCTCTTATATCTTTTCTTTTTTTAAATTTTATTTTTGTTACAAATATTTCCCCCTTTTTTCCCCATTGACACCCTCCTCCTCATCCCCCACCCCGTCCCTGACTTTGTTGTCTGTGTCCATTGGTTATGCATACATACACATAAGAGATCTTTCTTTCTTACAGATGCATAGTACTCCATTGTGTATACAGCTTTTTTATCCATTCGTCCACTGATGGACACTTGGGCTGTTTCCAGATCTTAGCTATTGTAAATAGCGCTGCTATGAACATGGGGGTACATATATTCTTTCTGATTGGTGTTTCGGGCTTCTTAGAATATATTCCTAGAAGTGGGATCACTGGGTCAAATGGCAATTCAATTTTTAATTTTGAGGTAACACCATATTGTTTTCCATAGTGGCTGCACCAGTCTGCATTCCCACCAGCAGTGTACTAGAGTCCCCTTTTCTCCACACCCTCACCAACACTTGTTGTTTGATGATTTGTTGATGGCGGCCATTCTGACAGGTGTGAGGTGATACCTCATTGTTGTTTTAATTTGCGTCTCTCTGATGATTAGTGATGTTGAGCATTTCTTCCTATGTCTCTTAGCCACTTGTATGTCCTGTTTGGAGAGGTGTCTATTTAGTTCCTCTGCCGATTTTTTAATTGGGTTCTTTGTCTTCCTTTTGTTGAGTTGTATGAGTACTCTATATATTTTGGAAATTATTAACTTCTTATCTGATATCTTTTCTTACAGGGCACTAATCCCATCATTTGGGTCTTGCCCTTATGACTTCATCTAACCCAGACTATCTCCCAACGTTCCCATCTTCAAGTATCATTACTTTGGGGTGGGGCTGGGGCCCCAAAATTTAGTATATAAATTTTGGGAGAGGCACACACATTCATTCTATAACCCTCCCAATCCTCCCTTCCCTCCACCACCTTTGGGTCAACTTTATTGGGATAGAATTATATACAATACAATTCACCAGTTTTAACTGCACAAATGGATATTTTCACAAATATATAGTCATATAACTACCACTATAATCATGCTATAGAATATTTCCATCATCCTACACAGCTCCTTCATGCCTCTCTGCAATCAATTCTCTTTCCCTACACCCTGGTAAACAGTGATTTGTTTTTTGTTTTGTTTTGTTTTAATCATCACAATGTTACCTTTTCTATAATTTCATATAAATGGAATCATATATTATATTGATTTTGGTGTCCAGCTCCTTTTATTTAACATAATGCTTTTGAGATTCATCCATGTTCTTGTATGTATCAGTAGACTGTTTCTTTTAATGCAGACTAGCATTTCATTGCATGGATATACTAGCATTCCCTGCTGATAAACATCAGGGTTCTTTTTTTTTTTTATCCTCACCCGAGGACAGTTTTCCATCTTTTGCTCAGACAGAGTGGGAGGGAGAGAGAGAGAGAGAGAAACATCGACATGTAAGGGACACATCGAGTGGTTGCCACCCCCACAACCCAACCAGGGCCGGGGACAAACTGCAACTGAGGTACATGCCCTTAGCGGGAACCAAACCCTGGCCTCTCTGGACCGCAGGCCATCACTCTAACTGCTGAGCCAAACCAGCCAGGGCAACATCAGGGTTCTTTACAGTTGTTGGTGATTATACAGAAAGCAGCTATGAACATCTATGTATAACTTCAGTTGGACACATGTTTTTATTCCTCATGAATAAATGCCCAGGAGAAGAGTTGCTGGCTCATCTTATTTAATTTTATTCTTTTAAAACTGCAAATATATTTATTGATGTGACTGTTCAGTTTTGTATACTTATTCCTAAGGCATATGTGTTCCCCTTGTTCCGTGTTCTAGCCAACATATGGGATTGTCGGTCTTTTAAATTTTAGTCATTCTAGTGGGTGTGTAGTAGTATCTCATTATGGCTTTATAATTTGCATTTGGGGGACAGATTTTGTATTTGTAATCCTGCACTGATTCTCCTTTCAATCATTCCACAGAGCAGAACCACATGCTTCATCTCATTCTTAGAGTAAGAGTTGATGATGTAGGACTTTGAACCAATACAATACAGGAAAATAGATGTACCAATCATTGCGCATGATGTCATCTTTATTGTTAGCACTTGTCCACACAGTCATCCTGAGAACAGTTCGATTATATTTGTTACAATGTGCTTCTGATTCCTGTGGATGGGATGCGAGGTGACACATCTCTCTTTGCACCAGACCTTAGGTCCCTCTCTGTAACATGAAAGGGTTGGTCCGCAATGGTAGTTCTTAAATCTGCGGCATACAAGTTATCCAGGATTGAGTGCATGGAAATTAAATGAAGGTTCATAAAATGAAAACGAAGGTTCGCTTCTAGCCTCCCTTTAGTCCAGCAGCTCTGGAATGAGACCTGGAATTTCTTATTTTTTAACAGTTCCTGCAGTGTCTAGACTGGTGGCTCTTTGACTATAATTTGTAAGTAGTGTGCTTAGATGCTCTCGGGTTTCTTCTAACTCTGCAATTCTGTGAAGAACATGAGATGATGATCTTGACCTATTATCAGGCTTTTTCTTGATGGTAGAAAGAAACTACCTTCTAGCCCTGGCCGGTCTGGCTCAGCTGTTAGAGCGTTGGCCCACAGACCAGAGAGTCCCGGGTTTGGTTCCCGCTAAGGGCACGTACCTCAGTTGCAGTTTGTCACCGGCCCCGGTTGGGGTCGTGTGGGTGGTAGCCAGTCGATGTGTCTCTCTCACATCAATGTTTCTCTCTCTCTCTCTTCCTCCTTTCCTCCTTCCTGCTCTATCTGAAGATGGATGCAAAAATGTTCTTGGGTGAGGATAAGAAAAAGAAAAACCTACCTTCCAAAAATGGAGGTGCTTATTAAGTACAGGCTAAAAGAAATCATTGATGGGAAATCAACTGAAGTAATAAAATCATTACTTTCCTTGGGCTGGAGCAGCCATCCCTAGGAAACCATAAGCAAAGTGTCCATAAAAGAGAGGACATTGTTTCCTGCCCATCAGCTCTCTGGTTCCCATTAGGCATGACCCGATACCTCCCACCCAGCTCTGACATAGCTGCTGCTGAGCCATGGCCAAGTGACTGACTCTCTGAGACAGTTTCCTCACTGTAGATGGGTGTGAGGGTAACCCTCATAGGGTTGCTGGTTGTGAAATAACTGAAATAGTTTAAATAATACAGATGAAAGGCTGGACACAGCTCTAGGATTTAGAAAATGGTCAGTACGTAATAGCTTCTGTTGTGATTATCATTACGAGGCGGAAGGAGAATCCCCCTGTCCCCTTAGCTCTGACAGCTTGCTCCCCCACTTCTCGTGCCCCCCTGCAAGGATTACAAACGGAGAAAAGCGATGACCCCGTTTAGTCTGCAGAGGGCCAAAGCGTGGAAGCATTGGAAAAGGCAGGATGCTGTCATGACTAGGGCTTCATGGGGGATGGCGCAGTATGAGTCTGAGACTTACTCCTCTGAGGCTTTGGGGAACGAACTTTCGGCGGATATGGGGTGAGTCACTAGAGAGGCTGAAGCCACAGCCTGGGTTTCACATCTCACGGGATTTTGAATAAAATGTTCAAACTTAACTGCATCAAACTTAACTATATATTTCCTTCAGGTCTTTGCCAATAAGCCAAAGCAAAGCTACTGTATTTTTGTGTGTATACAAAATTTTAGCATCAATTTACTGTTTTTGTTTTACTTTATTTGAAATAACCTACCCTGGATGACCTTGTGGTTGGAGACTCACAAGCTGGGCTTGTCTCTAGACAATTTATTTTTGTTTAAATGGGTTATTTCCCAGAACTGGAATTAGAGACCATTGAGGCAGCTGGTGAAAAGGTCCCTATATAAGCTCATCGACTTCCTATTACACTGTAAGAGGAAGGAGAAAGATGAAGGTGGGAAAAGAAGGTATGTTTCTAGCCTTCTTAAATAGTAGAGATGAGCACAAATTGCACCTATATGTGGACAACAATGTGGGATTATTTTCTGCTTCAGAACTGGGAGTCAAGGAATGGGCCGCATTTCACAGAAACAATAGCTAACAGGTGGCCAGAAGGAGCGTGTACTCCGAGCCCGGCTCTGTGCTCTGTACAGTGTGGCTCATACGTTAGCTCGTGTCAGAGCCACAATATCTGTCTCAGGCAATTCCTGTTTCTGGGCTCAGGAGGTGGGGCCAAGGTCACGTAGCTGGTTAATGGAGAAGCTGAGTGTTAAACCCAGGGCTTCCTGGTCCCAAAGCCCAGGTCTCCGTCTCTTCACTGGACTGGAAACAGGCTGAAGTCAGGAGACAGAAGTGCTCTTTACCAAGCAGTGCTGCCCCCCAACTACTGCGAGGAAGACAGCTCTGGTTCTCCGTGGGATGCCTGATGAGCTAAGACTCACAAAAGGAGTTTCTAGGGCAAAAGACAGAGTGCAGTAGAGATAGCAATTAGAGTTGGTGACGTTTTAACTACAGAGACTGCACAAGGGCAAAAGATGTCACCCAACAGGTGTGGGGGTGACAGACAAAGCTAGTTACACCTGCCGCTGTCATTCTTGTGCTGAGTGAGCAAGTTGGCCGACAGGACAGCCTGGAGAGCGCCCCCCCCCAGGGGGGGGTATTGACTGTCTTGCGACTGACTACGTGTCCCATGCACTCCACAGAGGTCTTTCCCAAAAACTTTCAAGAGCCTTATCATAAAACTATCTGAGCTTACAGATAAAGACCCCAAAAACCACAAAAACAAACACAAAAAACCCCAGCAAAGTCAAGGAAGGGAGGAGAAGGTCTGAAGAGGAATCTAAGAAAGGACAACTACTAGCTATGAGCATTCGAGTGTGGTTCTATCTCCTGGCAGAGAATTCGAGAGAAAACAGAAGCACTGTGCTCTCGGGGTGACAGAGGAAGGGGTGGGGAGCCGAGTCTGAGCCGCAGTGTGTGGAAGCAGCTCTGGCCCCATCTATTAGGTGAGTCATTGGTCCTACTTCTTCATCTCTCTGTATTCAGAATAAACCAGCTGTTGCTACCCTGACCTAGATGTCCCCAGCCTCAGGTAAATGCATGGACCGTCAGGGGTTTCTATTCTATTTTTTTTCCAAATGTTGGTCAAAGTGTCCTATTAAAATCTTGTCCAATTCCAAAGGGATGAGAGGCTGGAGTAGGGAGACAAGATCTTCCAAATATTTACCAAGGTGGGCAGGAGCCCTTGGGTTGAACCATATGCCACGCAAGCGAGCATGCTTGGTTGGAGGACTAGACTTCCTCTCCCACCTCCACTCCTACACACGCTCCCTTCCTGATAAGCCGCCTCCTATCTCTGAACTGCTGTCTCTCCTGTAAAAGTGCAAGGCTGGGCTCTGTTATCGCAAAACCCCCCAGCCCAGAAGTCACAATCAGAGCCACACGGAGTGAGCACCACTTGTCCTTGGTTGCAATTTCCTCTGTGGAACCAAACAGCAATTCTCTGCACAGAGCCAGATGGGGGATTCTTTCCAGAGGAGGAGATCGAATGAGGTGTGTGTAAATAGCTCTCCCCTTCCAGCCCTCCAGGTCACCAGCCTCCGCAATTACAGAACAGGAGCTTTGCCAGTTTGCCTAAGAAATTCACCTCTCTGGTCCAGCAAAAGAGGCACTGCGAAGCCTATAAATAATCATCGTCCTCCCACATCTCTGCAAAGCAGACACTGGGATGGCAAACAAATGAATTGGCAGTTCATAGACAGTGCAAATGAATACTGAAGAGCGATGCTGGCAGGATGCATTTGGAAGTAAAAGCAGCATGGTTCTGAGGTGTTTTTTGTTTTTGGAGGACCAAAAGACAACTGCACTTCTCTCTCTCCGCCTGGTTTTCAGCTGAGGCTGTAATTTCTTTCCTAGCACAAGGTCCAAGGCCAGGCTTCTCTTTTTCAGATGTTGAGACTAAAGTCTAGGAAGGAGAAAGAAACCCTCGGGGCCCCTGAACTGTGGGATTCTGTCATTTATCAGAGCAGATGCAGGCTTTAGCAATACCCTGAGCGATGTGAGTTTCCTGTGTGGACTGGAAATGAAGCTGCCTTCTTCCCTACCGCCCGCCCCCCCCCCCCCATTTTCTCTAAAACCACGGGAGCCACGGCCAGAATGAGGGGTAGGGATGGGATCAGGAGATGCTCTGTGTGAATTGTCATTAGCATCCTTGCTACAATGTTTCAAGGACCCTCCAATGCTGTTTCTTTGATCTTTTTTGATGAGGATGAGTATTGTTATAGACTTTGAATTTTCTCAGTCTACTTTCAAAAAACGACCTCTGCTTCTTATTCTCTTTAAGAGAGAAGACGTGTTACAGTAATTAATCATTTTCCATATCTGAAACCGAATCAGGGCCAGAGCCTCCACAAGTGACAAAAAGAATGCCTTCTGCAAGGTGCAAGAGATGCTGTCTTGTCTTAACCAGGAGGAAGAATTGTTTAGAAATTCCCATACGGCCTGATGTGAAGAAGTGTCACCTTTTTGACACAATAACCAAGCAGCATGGTCCCGTTGAAAGGACGCGGCTTTGCTCAGCACTGTGTGCACAGGCTCAGTCCCTCCACGCCATAGGAGAGGGCACCGTTAGTACCACCAGAGGCCGGATGCGCAAGGGCGCTCAGAGAAGGTCCAGAGCATTCAAGGTTATAGCGCCAGGGATGAGGAGCCAGAATCCATACCCGGGAGTCTTCACTCCAGACCTCGTGGGCTTAGAGCAAGCAAAGTCTTGAGAAACTCTAATGTTACTTAATGTCACTGGCTTCAAAATATCATTAAATCATTTTTTCAAATTACCATATTTTCCTGATGTCGGATAAAAGGTTTGCTTCCTTTACTGAATCAGCTGGAAATGCAGACATAAGCATTCAAATCAAAATAATGGAGGAAAGAACATAAAAACAAATAACTCACCCTATAATTATGTCCTTAGATTTTCCATTTGAAGCCTAGATAATGATGCGCTGTAATCATTATAAAAATAACAATCTATTATCACCACTATGAAATTAACAATTATTACAGCATTTGAATTGGTTTCTGAAATCTCTCCTTGTTAAAGGACCATCCTCCCCATCTCACCCCTTTTTGAACCAATAATAGAAGTAAGTCTGTGTGGGAAATTATATAGGTCCTGTTATATAATTAGGGATAGTTTGGGGAAGGGGGCTGGTAAACAGCTGGATTCAGTCAACAGTCATTGTTGATCTAAATGTCACTCCAGCTCATCTCCCCCAAAGGACAGACGGCTGTGGAAGAGAAGAGGTGTAAAAATAGCCGCTGCGTGTCAATAAGCAGGGTGGTGGTGGTGTGGAGTGACACTGCCCACCTGCCTCTGGTACCTTGAACAATTGGCAAACAAAACACCCACCATCAACAAGAAGACAGGAAATGGGTCTTTTTTACAGCTGTACCAAGAAGATTTCTTTTACCCCTGGTCAGTTGAAGACACAGTAACTTGATGAGCCCCTGTTTCATCAGAGGCATTGTCCTGCGGAGGGAGCTCGGCTCTGTTGGGCAGCCACATGTTCCCATGCGGTCGGGGTGAAATGAGTAAGGACTTCCTTTGGTCTGTTCTTTTCACCAAAGACCCAGGCCACGCTGACTCTGACTTGTGGGCACTTGGGTGTGGGTCTGGCCTGTGAACACCACAGTCTGGCTTCACCCACTCCCAGGACACGTATTTTTGTGTAGTGTTACTATGCCTGTCATCTCGGAAGATAGTATCCTCTTTAGAAAGTTTATCTTAGCTGCACCTGAAGACCTTTTGATAGCTTCAGAGGGTGCAACTTCTCTGTCCCGGCTACTCTGGGACATCTACCTCTTCTTTTCCCTTCTTGTGCCCCACATCTCTGTGTCTGTTCCCTAACGATGAAAACATCCCCCCTTTCCACCTGCTCCCCAACAACAAAAGAACCATTTTCCCTATTACAAAGATCAGAAATAAAACTATGCGTAGTTAACAATTTAAAATCATGGCCACATTAAAAAAAAAATAGTTAAAGGATTCTCTCATTATTTCTCAAAACGTCCTTTGGGAACTCCAGAAGCACTTACACTCAAAGGCTAGAGACAGATTACATATCGCTAAAGTGGAAAAGTAAACTGCTTTCTGACGGAAGCAAAGGGAAGTGTACGCCTGCATTCTTCCCAAGATCAATGATGGAGACGGTTCAAAGCTGACCAAGTAGTTGGGTCATAATCAGTCAGGGACCTTTTGATGTGGAAATAAGAGGGAAAACATCTGTACTGATTCTTACAGACAGGTGTCCACACCCACCTCATCATACCTACTGGGGTTATTTCCTTCCATCTGTGTAATCATCCATCCATCCATCCATCCATCCATCTAGCCAACTGTCATTGAGCGCCATGGGCAGAGAGAATGACATGCCAAGGAAATGTTGGGACAGAAGAGGGTGCAATGGACGGCTTGCCTTTGAAAGGAGAGGTCAGTAGAGCAGTTCTGGGACTCAGACCCTTCCTGCCTCAGCCCTTGAAAATGCACTGGAGAAGACAGACTTCCAACAGCCCCCTGAAGAAAGGCCGCCCTGATTAATGAAGCAGTTAAGCTGTGGAATCATACTTCTTTAGAGTAAGAAAGTGTCTTTTGGACCAGAAAAGAGTTAATCCAGAACCATTGACTATCATCTGAGGCTCTGAGGTCACCCTCCCTCTTCTGATATAAGCACACATAGCCACCCCCCCCCAAATCACCCCGAAGCAGAGAGAGAGGTGTGGCTGCTGGTCAGGCACTGGAAACCAGGCAATGACTATTGACAAAAACAAGCGTGCCTTTGGCCCCACACGTATTTCATGACACAAACAGGGCCTACAAAGAAGTCAGATGTTAGATCCCACCGGACTGACTGCCCTGTGGGGCGCACCCAAGCACAGCTCCGCCACGTGGACCTTCCACGACGCAAAGACCTTTCTCTCTTCATTAGACTGGGAGCCTGCTCATCAGATCGACGTCTAAACCCAAGTGAGAAGGAGAGAGAGATCTCGACAGTTATTTCAGTGTGTTTATGAGAGCTTAGCAGAAAGACCCTCCGATGTAAAACAGCCAATCAGATTGCCACAGACACTGACGACATAAAATAGCATATTTATGCAGGGACCAGGTGTGATAAATTCAGTCTCAATGTGCTCCTAACTAGCAGGCGGCTTTGGACACGGGAAGGAAAACGGGGTCAGATTTGGGACGATCACCAGCTGCAGAGGCTAAATGTAAAGGCCGATCGCTCCCCCATAAGCAGGCCCCCCAGTGCTCATTTCCGGTTCTCCGGCAGCTCACGCAGCTCCGCTCTGCACTCCGGGGCCACGGTAAAATGTCACGTCTTGTGGCTGTTCCCTGTGGAGGTTGGCTTGTCAGTTGGGTTTCATGGGTCTAAAACATAGACAGTGTAGACTTTTTAATTTTTATTTCATTTTTCTAGGGGTTGGAGGCAGGGAATTCAGTTTTTTTGGAGTCAGCTTTGAAGAGTCTCTTTGATCCATCTCACTGAGTCAACGGAGGCCTGAGGGTGTGGGAGGGCATCGGGGGTTCTGGGGTCAAGGTCTGAGTTACTCTCCCTGCCTCGTGGAGTGAGAGGCTCCTCTGGGAACATGGCAGGGAGAGCCCACGTTGGAGAGGACTCAGCCTTGGCGACGTGGAGCCTCACTCCTCCTCAGCCCCCATTTCCAGGCTGAATTCACAAGCTGAACAGGGTTTCTAGAGAGGTGCGCCTGGTGCGAATGGGGTGTGAGGGTAGCCACGTGAGCCCGAGTGGGCATCCAGGCAGAGGGTGGTGGGTGGGGAACTCGGCTGGGACCAAACAGGTTTCTACCCTCTGGGCTCACCCTGAAGGGAGGGTGGAGCCCATGTGGATTCTTCTGGGGAAAAAGAAACAACTTCGTAAACTAACACATTGTATGGACTACTGGTAGACTGGCAAAGTGTTGAGGACAACTTTCTAGATTACATGGATCTAAAAAATTACCGGGATAAATTCAGAGATTTGAGACCAAAGATCTTTCTATAGTAAACTATCAGGATAGGTGGTTGTCAGTCTCATTTCCCCAGCTGGCCTTCCAGCAACGACCCTTTCAAAGACTGTAAAGTAAGATACTTTCACAGGATGTAGCATGATGAAGAAGAAAGGTTTAGGAATAAAGAGGTATAAAGCCTTGTTCCTTAGTTTCTGTATCTTAAAAAATGTTTTTTCTTTATTAATATTAGAGAGAGAGGAAGAAAGAGGGAGAGATAGAAACATCGATGAGAGAGAACATCGACTGGCCACCCCCTGCATGCCCCCACTGGGGATTTGGCCCACAACCTGGGCATGTGCCCTCACTGGGAATCGAACTGGCAACCTCTTGGTGCATGGGGCAACTCTCTACCACTAAGCCACGCTGGCTCGGCAGTTTCTGTATCTTTTAATATTCTGGGAATTAGTCTGGAATGCAATTTGATTATGTAGATAATTTGATATAAGGAATAAAGAAAAATCATGTTAATCTCTGATATAACATATATCAAATGATGACCAGGAAATAACTGAGGGGTTAGGTCTGTACTGTTAAAACTATTTCTGCCTTGGCCCATTTGACTCAGCAGTTGGAGCATCAGACTGCAGACCAAAGGTCAAGGGCTCGATTCCTAGTCAAGGACACGTACCTCGGTTGCAGATTTGATCCCCAGTCTCGGTCAGGGTCGTGTGGGAGGCGACCAATCGATGTGTCTCTCTCACATTGATGTTTATCTTTCTCTCCTCTCCCCCTCCCTCCCTTCCACTCTATGTAAAAAAAAACAAAAACAAAAAACAACAACAAAAAAACAGTGGATAAGTATTCTTGGGTGAGGATTAACAGAAAAATAAATAAAAAATACCCAACTATTTCTTCAAATTATATTATTAGATCTGTAGTTATAGAAGAATGTTCATACACATCTATAGTTTCATCTCAAAGCTTCTCTTGTGTTCTATTGGTCCCTCACTGTTACACACCTTTCACTATGCTTTAGAATCATGACGAGGGTCCTCTCCCTTAGAAGACTGTCCAGTCACTTCTCATATAGGAAGAAGATGATAAGGGAAGAGACATTCTGTGTCTACTCTCGGTGGGTTAATGGACTTGAAGAGGAAATAGCCCTCTTTCTCTCCTCACCGTGTAAACACTTAGGCACTGGGGTGCAACCATTATGGTGATGATAGTGATATTAATAAGCTCTTACTTTTATGTTTATGGTTTATAAAGTATTTATTCTTACATTATCTCTGACCCCTGCCACACAGCCCTACATGTTTAGTGTCATTAGCCCCGTGTTACAGTTACAGAAGAACAAACACAAGGTTTGAAGACCAGGTCTGTAACGTGGGAGCCAAGGGAGAGCTCCTGACCCCCAGAGCAGCACGCACAAGGTCGTCCAACTTCTCAATGAATCATTGACATTGCACGTCCTAAATATTCATGTAAAATGCAAGGTTTCCAATGTCTCTCTTAAAATCTCAAGACCTGCTCACTTTTTTCTGCAACTAAGTAGGGATGACCTTCCGTAAGCAGGACACGTGTGTTTTCACCTGTCACAGTCCTGCTGGACCTGTCACCCATTCCTGCCCGCGCTCTGTGCGGTCCTTGCGGACACTAGAGTTTGCGAGTTCTCCGGGGGATTTCAAAAGTTCTTAAGCTCAGCCAACCAATACGTGGCAGAAGCAGGAACCGAAACCAGAGCTCTGATACCAAGTCCATCTCTGCTTCTGTCTCTAGGGAGTGGCCCTCAAACAGAAAGGCCTGATTTGGATGTTAGAGTCCAGGTATGGGAACCGGGAATCTGCATTCTGAAAAGTCGCCCATGGTGTGGTGTGACCGAAGCACTAGTCTATGATCAAATGCCAGGAGCACTGTCCTCCGGAGTCTGGAGACCTGGGGATCTCCTTGGTCCTTTGACTAAATGAGTTTGTCTCCCTACCACTGAAGCATCGATGGGCGTACACAGAGTGCTGTGCTGACTCTGAATGGTACAGTATTTTGGGACCTTAGCTTTATCATTTGTAAAATGGGTTGATAATATTTCCCTTCTCTATGCCACTTGGGTATGTGAGATTTTCCTCAATCATTCATTAATCAAATAATTAGTGAGTGCCTCCCTTGTGGTGTGCACCGTGCGCGACTGTGGGGATTCAACGTCACGTTTAAGAAGGGTATTCAGTTGAGCTATCCCACTCTTGACTCGGGTGAGACAGAGCCGTGGGCCTGGGCTTCTCTAGAAGTACTTTGATATTTAACTTGCACTGAAAGCACAGACTTCGTCAGAGTCCGGAGGAACCCACATGGTCAATATGGTCCTCCAACCCCACACCTCTGAGGGTGGCCATCAGCCGGGCAGCTTCACTTGATTGAAGGCCTTTTCCAACAGCAACTTGAAGATTTCCTCTTCTAGACAATTCATCATGAGAATAGACAAGTACTCACATGTCAGCTTTTACCCCTGAAACTCCATTCGGTTGCATGAGATTGAGAATAGCCGTGCACCTATCCTTGTCCATGAGATGCTTATACCTGTTATGTCTTACATCTCCCTGACCAGTGTTTCTCAGATCCTTAGGGAAACAAAAGGTGAATATTAGCTCCAGCCTCCTCTAAAATTTTGCAAGTTGACGGAGTACTTGCTACTCAAAATGTGGTCCCAGGACCAAATAGATGGGTACTTCCTGGGAGTTTTCCTGAGTGGAGTTTCTTAGGCCCAAATGAAAGTCCAAAAACCTCTGAGTTAGGTTCCTTGTTAACAGTTCCAACTCACTTTATTGAGGTAATAATTCCCTAATAAATACGTATCAAATCATCACATTGTATAGCTTAAACTTACCCAATGTTGTTTGTCAATTTTATCCCTGTAAAGGTGGGGGCAAAGCTAGTTCCCAATATATGGCTGTTTTGGTTTGTAGCTTTATATTATAAGGACATTTTCATGCAGAAAAGCTAGGCACTAGGAAGTAGAAAGTGTTGGGGAGTCTACACACTGACCTTCCAGAGAAATGTTAATGTTCCTAATGACATTTCCCCCTTCTTGACTTCCAGTAAACATGGTGGGAATGTGTGGGGCACACAGAAAGGGAGAAAAATATGCAGCACATAAAATATGTTCTTAGATATTTATAAGAATTCTGTGTGTGTTAAAAACATGGACATCTTGTCTTTTATGCATGTTATTTTCCATTTTTATTTTTGTTTGTAACATTTATCAGAATCCTCATATTTTTATGTAATCGTATTATCAGAAAGAATTTTCTTTAGTATGTTGAATGCAGTGATTCTCAATTTGGTAACACATTGGAATTACCTGGAGAGCTTCGAAAACTACCGTTGCTTAGATTCCCCTCACCCCTCTGATATCCTGATTTGACAGGCATCCTACATGGCGTCAAGATTTTTTTTTAATCCTCACCCGAGGATATTTTTCCATTTATCTTCAGATAGAGTGTGTGGGAGGGAGAGAGAGAAAGACATGGACTGGTTGCCTCCTCACAACCCCACCAGGGCCGGGGACAAACCGCAATGGAGGTATGTGCCCTTGACCAGAATTAAACCCATGACTCATTGGTCCGTGGGCTAACTAACAGCTGAGCCAAACCGGCCAGGGCAGCATCAAGAGTTTCAGAAATCACCCAGGTGATTCTATTATGCAGTCAGGGCTGAGAATCCTTGACCTAGAAAGCCCTGCCCTACAGCAAGAGCAGGTGATATTCAACTGTAAGTGCTTCTAATTGTGTCATGGTTTCATTCTTTACCTGGTTCTTTCTTTAGTTGATGATACGATATTTTTTTAGTACAACCCAGGGCATATTTGAATTCTCTGAATAATATTCCAAGTCTTCTTTTCTGTCTATAATTCCTCTTCTATCTTTCCCTTTCAGTTGCAACAGATAATTGGTCTGACAAAGTCCCGATAATTGATTCCTGCAGTGGGAAAAGGTCAGGAAGTAGCAAGTTCAAGAAAGTTCTGTTATAAAAGAGTTTGAGAAGGAGCAGGAAGGGATGGGGCTTACTGCTTCATTTGTGAACAGTCACTAGTGGAAACTTAGCTTTTCACTGACTAAATTAGTTAATGATTAACTGAGTGAACTATTCAGTTAGATAGACTTGAGCAGTCTTAATGATAATCACCAAAGAGACCCATGGAAACATCCTTCCCTGTCATTCCAGAGTATGAAAAACTCTGCTGTCGAACAGTTACTCTGTTATTACTATTTTTCCTCTACAGAGGTGCTTTGTGCATAGACAAAGGGGCTATCAGAGGCAGCCACGTCTCAGGGTAATTATTGTGATGGCTTCGTAATAGTCAGAGGTCTTGACATTGCATGACATGATCCTGACTTCAGCTTGGAGACAGAGTGAAATACCATGTCCCCCCAAAAGCAGAGGGCATCACTGCAGAAGGCTTTGCGGCATAATTTCTCTGCTTGTCTGTGCCCTAATAGATTGTCACCCGGTCCTAAGACTTTAGGACCTTGAAGTACCACATTCTAGCTATGGCTGCAAATACTTCTCAGCCTTTCCTTTAGATTCACTTTATATATAAACTAAAAGGGCAAATGGAACATATTTTCCTTCTAAATATTTGCTTGAATGGCATTCAGACTTTGAGTTCTTTAACTTCATCACATTTCATTATTCAAGTACACTGAGGATTTTTGACATTTCTGTGTTCATAACATCCACAGAATCTAGGGCACGATGACCTATCCTAAGCATATGCTCATGTCAAAATGCAGAATTTCACTAAACAAGACATTAGATATTTGCGATAAATTCTCACCATTTAATAATATACCACAGGCACTGTTCTGCCTTCCTTTTTACATCATGCCCAGTAAACCCTTTGTCTCTATAAAATACCTGTCCCAGGGGCACAGAGTTTCACACAGGACCTGTTATTCTGCTTACATTTGGTCTTTCTTCCTAAAGTCATCATCAGGTGACCCAAGAAAGGACTTGCTCATTTGCTCAATTAGTCCAACAAATATGCATTGTCATCAACAACATGGAAAACCCTGTGTGGGGCATTATGGGAGACAGGTAAAGTGGTTGCAAATTCTGCTCATAAGAGCTTATTAGGGTGGGACAAAAATGATGAAGAAAGGCAAGAATGTCTTAAAAGATGTGGAAACAAAGTGCCCTAGGAGTTCAGAACTATATACACTCCATGACAAAACTGGATTAAAAAATTTGAGTAAAAGAATCCAGACACAAGAGTACATGCTGTACAATTTTATTGATATGATGCTCAAGACCAAGTAGAACTAATCTATGATAATGGAGTCAGAGAATAGTTATCTGGAGATAAATACTGACTGGAAACGTACAAAGGGAACTTTCAAAGTGATGGAAATCTCGATATAGATGATGGTAATACAAGTATCCACATTTGTCAAAATTTATCCCAAAGACACTGAAGACTTGCCATTTTTTTATATAAAAGTATGTATCTGTATGTATATATGCATGTGTATACATAAATGTATATATGCATAGATATGCACATGTGTTGTGTGTGTATATGATGTAGATAGATAGATAAATATCATCATCATCATTTAAAAATAGAGTGAAAGCAGTTTACCGGAAGGAGAGGTGGTCAGGTAAACTTGCAGACTTAGAAGGTGTGCCGTTAGGATGGCCCTGAAGGCTGAACAGCAGTTGACAAAGAACACTGCTAGGGGAAGGAAGACGATGACAAACTGGAGGGAGCATTCACCGAAGCGTGGGCAGTTGTGAATGTAATACTTGCCAAGCAGTGTGACAGAGATCAAGGGGCAGCTTGGGGTCTTACACTGAAATCATCAGTTACATGGCTGGGCACTAAATGTTTGGCAGTCAGGGAGAGATGTGATTGCGGCCATGCTTGGGCAAGAAGTCTGGCTACAGTGTGCCCCATGATGGGAGGAAGAAGGAGGGACTGACAAAATGAGTTAGGAGGCTGCTGGTTTCTAAACAAGCTAAAAGCGGTGCTAGACCCACTGTATGAGAATGAAAGAAATTGGGGAAGGGGCAAATTTAATAGGCACTGTGTAGAAATTGTCTTTGAGTTGTCTGGATATGGGAGGTAAGGTAGACAGAGAGGTCAAAGGTTTTAAGTATTGCTGGCAGCAGGGGTCAGCCAGTGAGGAAACAGGAAAAGAATGGGTCTGGAAAGGAGTGTTGGACATCCTAAGCTAGAGAAATGCTAGACTGCTAGACGAGTAAGCACATTCTTGGATACACAGTGAACAGTCAGGGAAGCTGAGAAGCTCAGACCATAAGGTTATAAGAGATTCTGCCAAATCATTAGCTCTCTAGTCCCTTGAGTTCTTCTGACTTCTAATCTTCCAGTGAGCTCTTGAATACAACTGATACAGGAAACAGACAATAGACACATCTTTTGTTTCAACACTGTCTTTTATTCAGCTGTGCTTCCTCATGATATTATGAAGACTCGGGTTTCAGATTCTTCTAGGCAATACATTCCTTCAGAGAGCGTCCCCTGAAACGGTCTTCCGTCTTGATAATGGAAACAGTCTAAATTCAGTGATGATGGCATGATGATCACAGAACAACTGAGACATCCAATCACTAGGTACATCTTTTACTCAGAACAAAGAGGGGGGTTACCTTCCGGGGATATGTATGCAGGTGGGTTGTGTGGGACAGTAAGAATCTGAAGAACCAGTGGGCCTCCCACCTCTATTATCTTCAAGATGTGATCTTCCTGCTCTGAAAAAAGATAATGATGTCTACCTCGGAGAGTTATTTTGAGTATCAACTATTTTAATTGGTGTCAAAATGTATTATACACTGCAAGCCAGTGATTGCATTTCAGAATGGTGCAGTCCCCGTATCTGTGGGGCCTCTACTTCCTCCAGCATTGATGTGTTCCCAGGACACTTGGAAAACCCATTAACCTTTGCAGAGATTAAGCTGTGATTCTGGAACTTGACCTTACCCTCTGCTTAAAAGATGTGGGCCTATTTAAGTGAGGACGTGTGGAAATGAACTAGAGAGAAGTGGATAGGGGTTGAACTCATAACCGAAGACTCTTTCAGGGGAGTTTTCTTATCCTGTCTCTCAATTCTCTTGGATATGCCAGAGAGATGTTATCAAGCTTTGCCCAAGAGGACAGTCCATGTCTGGATGCTGTTCTGAGCAAGTGTGGTTTTGGAATCTGATGAGGTTGATGTGAGATCAGGTTCTTGCACTTCAGATGTGACTAAAGAGCGTGGCGGCGGCTCCCATGGGAGAAGGGGCTCAGAAACACAGCCTGTCGGTCTCGAGTTTCACCACTGATAGAACACTCTCTGTTGCTGTCATTTCTGCATCAGGTTCACATGCTGCGGTGACAGGGCAACACTGCTTTTCAGGTTGACCAACCCTGTCACCCCAGCGAGTGGCCCACCATGAGGGCATCCCTCGTGAGGTGCATTAATATCAAATAAATTCAAGTCATGATTCAAAAAACAGGTGTGCCCCCCTTTGATCCAATAGGTGGCATGCCCCTGCAAAGCCATGTTAGAGAGAATTTCTGTAAACCACATTCTGTTTTTCCATTGCTCTCCTTTGGATCTTTAGAGACACTTTATGTCAGACTGATTTTTTAATAGGGGTTGATGCCTGACACTTCAGAACTACTATTCTCAGGGAAAGCTGCTCAAGAAAGGAAAACCATGTATTCCCTGGCTAAATATGATTAGTTCTTTTGTAGGAAACATATTCTGATCAAGACTCTTTCTGATACATCTTCTTGTTTTGGGGGGGACATGTCTACAAATATCCATCTTACTAATCTCTCCATCCCTCCTACTCATGCATTTCTGCTAACCACTCTTTTAAAGCCATTTGGAAAAAAAAAAAAAAACAGGCCAAGAATTTGCGCTACTTTAATCTCTATGGAATATCTCCATGCCTTGCTCACTCCATGAAGGGGTGGTTCCATAATCAAGGGGAAAGGCCATTTCAGGGTATGCTCTTTGAGGAAATTATTCTCTCATAGAAACCGTTGGTTTTGGTAGCTAGAATGTTAATGTTTTCATGCTTTACCAGACACCCTGACAGATCTCCAGCCTGAACTGGGGCTTGGCACTTTGCCATGGTGCAGTGGTGGACTGGGGGTGCTGAGTCGTTGGCTGGCGCATGTGCTGCTTACCTAGTACTTGTATCACCACGATGCTGAGTGTCGCTCTGCATTGGCACACACCCACTATGTGGGAAAATGTTCCCTGCTAAAGGGGCTTCTGTGATTAGGGGAGTCTCTAAGGCATCTGAACATCTCTATCTTGAATCCAACCCTCTATTGCATGTGTTTTAAAGAGAAAACTGCTGACGAATATTTATCACGACCTGAATGATCTGTCTCTCTAGTTGCTGTTCTGACAAAGACAATCATATATCTGGTTAGTACCTTCACTGAGATCTGACCCTTGGAATTGTTCTACAGTGTTCCATGAAAATGTTCTCAAATCTTTTAGAGTGAATATGTATTTATTTATCAAACATTTACAGTGTTATTACTCTGTCCAGGCACCATTAGACTGCCAGGAAAGAGCAAAGATGAATGGGACAGAGTCCCTGTCATTTAGTTGAAGTCCAATGGCAGAGAGAGACAAGGACAGTCACTCCTGCATCTCTATTATATTACTCTCATTGAAGGAATGTCTAGGAAGTGGGGCAAGAAAAGAAGTTGAATCTTGGAAGAAAAGTAGGAGTTGGCCAAGATAATGAAGGGTATTTCAGGCAAGAGTTAATTATGCAGATGAACAACCTATAGTTAAAATTTTGCCATCGAGTGATTTTGAAGAAATCCCCATTCTCACATGTGCTGGTTGTGGCAATGTGGCCTATTTTTAGAATGATGAGTAAGTTCATTCTTCGTGTGGCAGAATGAATTCGCTCAGACAGGTTTTTGCAGCAAGTCTGGCTCTTTAGATCAGGATGGTGTTACACAGAGGTCTCTGGACCTCAGGTCATCGTGAACAACTTCCAATAAGGATTGGAGTAATTATCTACTGAAGATGCTACATGCAAAGGCAGCAGGGCATTCTATAGCTTTCTGCTGAGAAATAATGAATTTCAACTTAAACACTAGTGACCATGTCATCTAGAAAAGTTAATTAAAGATGCCACTTCATTAAAGAGTTAGGCGGGTGTGACAGCCACATGTGTCCAAGTCCTTGATGAAACACAGTGTTCAACATTCTTCAAGTTCTGCTTGATTTCAGCCAAAGTTCTCTTCAGCCACTGGAGAGATCTATTTCATGTACATTGCTGCATTCTTTTCATGATTGATTTTCTAGTGCCAGTAGTTGTTTTAGGAGTAGTAAATTCCTAGCTTCTTCCTTTCACTGTTATTGCAGAAAACTATTAATACCTCTGCTGATCTATATAGTAGCCACTAGCCAGATGTGTGCTATTTAAATTTAAATTACATTTAATTAAAATGAAGTACTTTATTCCTCAGGTCCATTAATCACATTTCAAGTGCTTAATAGCCCCATGAGGCTGTGGCTACCATATAGGGCAAAGCAGATATAGAACATTTCCATCACAGAAAATTCTATTGGGCAGTGTTAATCAATGAACACCCATGATTAATCCCTCTTACCCATATTATAAGAGTATTAGGCTATGCTTTCCAAGAGATCTTTTGTATCTTTTACAAAGTATTGATTTCTGTGGATAAAATATTCAAAATCTGGACAATTTACCAGTAACTTTGAAAGATCTGCAGATTTTCCTGGAAAAAAAAAAGAGCAAAACTGAATCCTAAACATTTTCCACCGTTAGTGAAAATTTGACAATGTGTTTAATAGTATATTCTTTCCATCTGAACATTGGAAAAAGACTTGTCAATGTCTGCATTGTTGTTTCTTTAGGAAACAGGTTTCTAATCGATCCAGGAAGGAATAAGATGATATGTGACAATTTAGTGGATTATTACGTTATCAGTCAAGTCATCCAAACGTCAGTGACACAGAGTGAAGGGAAGCAGGAGATGAACTTTTGGGTATGATAGCATGTGCTAAGTCTAATGTGGGAGTTTCCACGTACCTGGTTTTATTCCATATGAAATGAGATGTACAATGCTTTGGAACACTCAATCAATAGCAGCATCTTTGTGGACAAAAAACAAGCATAACACAAATTGGGATATTTTTCTCTTAGGCTGCTGGCAATTTCTATCATTGTACATACAACCCAAGGTCAAGAAGCAGGACTTTGGTAATTAAGAAAGAGCACTATTTATTGGAATTAATTTGATGAGAATGAGCTGTAACAAAAGAAGCCCAAATAAAAAGTAATTAGGAAAAGGTCAGCTTAAAATGGTCTTCTTGATAAAGCAAGGAGATGCTTTGCAGAAAAAGAACAGTGATCATGTTGGAAATGTTTGTGAGGATCTTCTAGTAGGCTCTTGTGCATCCCACACAAAGTAGTTGGGCTGGGTTTAGAAGCTGTCCATGGTGGAGGATCAGAAGAGGTTTCACAACTGAGGATTACAGAAGTCCAGTTATATTCCTCCTTGTTCACCTGCACCCTTCTGTGTGCCAGCTTCACTGGCCTTCAGTCTTGGTTTGTTCTTCTCTCTGCTGTTCTCATGTGCAGCTGTGTATTTTAATAAGACACAGACTATGAAACAAATGTGCCTAATTTCAAATCCTGGGTTCATCATTTGCTAGCTATGTATCTATGGACAAGTTAGTAAACCTCTCTACAGCCTCATCTTTAATAATGGCATAATAATGCCTCCTTGATCAGGCTGCTAGGAAGGGTGAAGGAGTAATGACAGATAGTTCCTGGCATATGGTAAGTGTACGCCATCATTGGCACAATGTCTGTCTTCAATAAAACATCACAGCAATAGTCCACACATTCACATTTTGGTCACATGATTATGATATAAATGCAAGTCTCTTCTACTCTTGCATTGGCTTCGACCATCTAGAGTTTGATGCCCATTGTAACCCAGTACGTGGCATATACTTTCTTCATGGTAGGCATCAATCCATATTGGTGGATGAGTAACTGCTTGATCAATCAGGGCACTGTTCTATTTTGATTGTTTCTGTGAAAGAACTGGCTATCCATTGCAGATTTTTCTCGCTCTACCATTACATTTTTTCCTTTACTAAAATCTCTTTTACAAGTGTTACATGAGTAAGATGTGAATTTTTGTTATTAAGTCTGGGCAATAGATTGTAGACTGATGGTGGTCGAGAACAGAAGAATTTGATAAATATGTAGAAACTAAAACATGATATTTACATGTAAGGAGCTGTTGAAAACAGGCCTGCAATGGAGTTGTTTATGCGAAGCCCCAATTGCCAAACCATGGCTTAATTGGTTTCTGCCTTCCCAGAGATGGACAATTAAACCAGGCATCATCTGTTCAGTACTAATGAGTAATCTGCCTGATAGAACCCTGCCCTCCCCTAAGGCACGTGACCTTCAGTAACCAACCACTTCTTTTCCTAGTATAACTTCCTTGTTCCTGTCCCCTTCTGCCTATAAAAGTCTTTATTTCGTACAGATCCTCAGGGCCCCTTTCTATCTGCTACATGGGATGCTGCACAATTTATTGACTGTTGAATAAAGCCAATAAGACCATTACAATTTACCCAGTTTTTAACAGTTTGGTGACAGTGATGCGATCCAAAGGAGACTTCTGATGGACAGCAAGAAACACAGGCATTGACACCATGAACCCTTTGAGTTGTCTCTCGAACTTTCCGTGGGTAAGTCCCTCTCAGATCAGAGCTCCACTTCTTTGCATTTAGCTCCTGATCTAAGTGGCTTTCCAGTCCCAGTGCCCATGCATCAGCTTCAGTTAGTCCAGTGCCCATTCGTCAGGGTCTGCTGGTTCAGTCTGCACCTGCCAAGGCCTTCTCTTGGTCAGCAGTACCATCTCTTTGGTTGCTGCTGGTGTCCATACTTCTGTTTCCTCAGTTACTGTTGGTTTCTATTAATGTGCACATATGGAAGAGAAACCATGTATCTATTATTGTTAATGGGAATGTCAGAAGCCAAAGCTGCAAAACTGGTGGTCTTGGGTGGGTACTTAAAACGTGTTCAGTGCTCATCATCTAACTCTAAGGCTCCATGTTAGGGTAAGTTGGTCACAGAATGGGTTAAGTTGACATTGGGCTAGTAGTCAACCTCCAGAACATTTCTGTGCAAGGAGGTACACTGTGAAACACCACACAGTGGTACATCCCTCTTACGTATGCATTTGACTCCGAGAGATCCAAGGCTTAGCTAAAGAAATGAGCTCAAGTTTCAATGATTGGATTTACCAGCACAACAGCTTATTTCATACCTAAATAACTCTAGTCCTGGAAGCTGTTGATATCAACAAAAATGTCAAAATCTCACTGATACAGCCTAGAAGTACAATGGCCATTATGGAGAATGTACCAATCAGACAAGACCGTTCATTTACGAAGTGCACTGGAAAGCAAGGGCTCGCGCATCAGACACAGTGAGCTGCCTATTTTAATTGGGATTCAGAAGCCTTCAAGATGCGAAAATAGCTTCATCGAAAGACGCATTGCAAAGGCAAATGAAAAATTAAGGCACAAGAGGTACCTAAAACAAAGACTATAAAACTGATAGGCTCTTACCTCTCCTCCATCCTCCTTTACCTGTGTACTCACTGTCGACTAATCCTCTTTCCACTCTGAAGAAACTACAAGGCCATAAAGAAAAGTGTGCCTAGCCTGTGGCCTTACAGACACCCCCCGGGATACCCTCAAAGGAGGGCCCCTTCCAGGATTGACAAGACCCTGAGGGATTCTCCGGTAGGCTGCTACCACTCATACCCTCACACAGCTCAGGCGAGATGGGGATTGCAATTCATGGAAAACCTTGCCACATTCTGGTAGATGCTAAACTCCACTCACACCGGAACCTGCAGATGGAATCCTGGGAAATCTGACAGCAGCTGGTGAAAGGGTCATCAACCCTTTCTCTCCCAGGGATAGCCAATGCACCTTCTCGTTTATTGCATTTTGTGTCCAGAGAACTTGGCAACTGTCAGGTGCGGGGGGGGGGGGGGGATAGAAATATGGGTTGCACTCCATTTGTAGCTGGGGCCCTGCTGACTGTTGCCAGCTCTCAGGGAACTGATGTCTGTTTTGGGGCGTGGCTATCAATCTCAGGAGGGTAGTAGCTTTTGCACCCTCTTTGGGGATGTCTCTTGTGTACAAAGGGTTGTTCAATACTGCTAAAACTATTTGAAAGAATATAGTAGCTCTATGGTCAGAAGTTGGCCAAACCCTAACTTGGTGTAAGTCTTCCCTGCTAAGCTAAATTGAAATTATGTATGAACCTAGAGGGGATGAAAAACAGCTATAAATCTAGAACATAGAAACCTTTTGATTCTTATCCTATTGAAGATCTTTCCCCGATGAAAAGAAGCACATTGCAAATAATGCAGTCAGATGGGTGTCAGCCTCTTGCTGCCATTTAGGTTGCCACCCAAGTCTTTGAGGAACTAAACACAACTGTTCTGTCTAAAGTGAGTCTTTATAAAAACAGAAATGCAGGCTTGTCCTTTTTTATCAATCCCCAAGCCTTTCCTATTCATCCCAAAAGGCGTGTAGATACTGTGAAAGACCCAGACTCAGAGAAGGAAAGTCCCTCTCGGTACCAAATTTAATTCTTACCAGAAAAAGGGAAAAAAAGTTATTTGAAAACTAGGTCTATGAAAAATCTTTGCCCCAAGTATTAATAGAGTTTAAGCCAGCTGAGCAGGTAACCTTAACTTATTCCATCTGCCAGATCCAACTATTCTTTTAGAGACTAGTGAGTTTTTCATTATTATACCACTGCATGGCTAAAAACGAAAGCTATACCATCTCTGTGTCTATGTTTGTCTATATATGTATGTTACAGATGTGTAATAGTTTCTACCTCTAGCTCTATGTAAAGAGGTGTGCCTTTAGCGTTATTAGAATTAAATATGGTACTTTTATTCTACCTAGGTTTATTGGAAGTCAAATAAGTTCATGTTATCTCTGTTACAGAATTTGTCAGCAAGAAAGATGATGGTTAGCTGTTTAATGTCTCAAAAAATTTTCATGAGTAATCAAAATATAATTCTTCATAACAAGTAAAATTTGTAAATGAACTTATTGGTAATAATTATGGTATATCAAAAAATAGGTTCTAAAATCTTTTTGATAACTTCAAACTTTCAAGTTACACTGATATATTATTCATTGAACATGTAGATTGTCTTAGAAGATAAAAATAATGAAATATTAATTGCTGAACATAGGTTTATCCGTTTTCTTTTAATGAGGAACTAAAGATATTTGGGTCTATTAGTAAACATGCCACACTAAACTATACCTGTATAAATTACAAAATACAATGGTTGGGCAAAAGTAGGTTTACAGTTGTTCACATGGAAAATAATAATACAAGAATAAATTCATGTACTTACAAGTATAAACCTACTTTTGCCCACCCCCATATTTATAAATTTGCCATTCCATAAAATGCTGGCATAACAGATAATCCATGATTGCTTACTTCTTTTCAGTAGGAATGAAGGATTCTAAGGGTAAGGAATTTTAATTAATATGTATATAATTAAAACTACTTAGGTCTGACCGGTGTGCTTCAGTGGTTGAGCATCGACCCATGGTGTGGGGCATGCAGGAGGTGCCCAATCAATGTTTCTATCTCTCTCCAAAATCAATAAAGCAAAAAAAATTTTTCTTTATAAACTACTTAGAAATAATAAGGATGAAGGGAAACTACTATGTATGTAAAATGACAAAATCTAGATGGAAATGAAAAAGCAGTTTTGCAGAAATGGGATCTTGGGGAAAAAATTTTATGTACAGTCCAGCTAGCTAAGATTATAAAAAATAAGTTTTTGCCCTGGCCGGTTTGGCTCAGCGGTTAGAGCGTCCCGGGTTCAGTTGCCGCTAAGGGCACGTACCTCGGTTGCAGTTTGTCCCCGGCTGGGGAAACCTCCCTCTCTCCCTCCCGCTCTATCTGAAGATAAATGCAAAAATGTCCTCGGGTGAGGATAAAAAATAATAAGTTTTAATGTCAAAATTATACTGTTACAAAATTAGAATTTCGTTTTCTCTGTGTTTTTAACACAGAGATAAAGCTTTCTTTTAGGCTCCCTGGAAAACTCAAAGGATTTGTTTCTCTCCTAGTAAGATGTTAAAATAATTAGGTTTATTTGATGTTAAATTAAATAATGGGAAGCATTATCAAATAGAAGTGATGTTAAGCTTAGATTATATTTGTATGGGTGCATGTTATTATAATAATTGTTCTAAAAACTCTATGAAATTCCCAGAACTACGATATGACCTAGTATTATCTTATCAGCCATAAGTCCAGTTTTCTTAAAATGTTATCTTACACAGAAATAACCAAATTTCCTTGTCAAGTCCATTATAATGCACTCTCATCATTTCTTTAACTATGTGTATTTTTGTCATTTACAGACAGTTCTTGTTTAACTCTGATGCTTCTGCAAAAATGAGATTTTCGGAAAGGACCCTCCCAGGTACTCTTGACACTTCTGATAGATTACAAGGTGTCAAACCTTGGGTGCACAACTGAGGAAGGCTCCATCTGGTCCTGTGCCAAGGCCAAGACCTCAAAATGGACTGGGAAGAGAAGTAGCTTCTCCCCAAGAAGTCAGATCAAGAACATAGCTTTCCATTCCTCCTTCCCTCTCTAAACATGGTTTTCCTAATTGTTATACTATGAAGGTCTTTTTAAGTCTTATGTCTACCTGTTGCCTTGGCCTGACCTGGAAAGAGAATGCCCCTGTGCACAGATCTCAGGCCACTGCCAAGTGGGCCCCAACCTGCAAATGGCTATTGGATTTGTCACAAACTTCTGATTTCCAGGGCCTCAGTTTCTCTGGAACAAACTCAGTCCCCTTATTTTGTGTCAGACTCCCTAATGCCGGGGTCCATTTCCCTCTCTGGTTAACAACCCCTACCCAGGTTCTATATGGAGAAAGGGACGTAACCAGGATAAAGCTGGCTGTGTGGTCTACAGATTCTCAAATGTATGGCCTCCAATGCTCTTACTTTCCAGTCTCCAGCCACAGCCTCAGATGGGAAGTATCAGGAAGCATCTGTGATTCCAAATTACTTCCTTTGGCAGATCCCTATCTAGAGGTAAGTGCCAATGAAGCTATGATCAAGACCCTCTTACCTCTGGGAGACCTGCTGCTAAAGCAATAGCCGCCCAACAAACACCCCTAGGCTCTCAGGCCAAAGTCGTTCTTGATGATGGGCTAGCCCTCGGTTATAGTTCAGCTGAGCAGGGAGTCCACCTGCTGCACCTGGACTGATCCTTCCGGGGAAGGTGCACCTCAGCCCCTTGGCTACAAAAAGTGACTCCTCCTTTCTTTGACTAACTTGATTCTGATTGGTTGGGACCTAGGCTCCGAACTGCACTCCAGGTGTTGGGAGCTCTCCTGCACGTGGCAGTCTCCCTGCGTTTTCTCAAAAGCGTTAAATGCATGTTCACAGCCACTAACCCCCAAGCACACGATCTCCCGAAAACGAGAACATCAGGAAAGGAGGGAAGAGAAGGAGCAACGTAAACAATGTGAGCCCGACCTGTGAATGTACCACACACAGATTCAGCAACAGAAACGGCGAGAGCTACAGAGCGGTAGCAGCTCGGAGACTAAATTTTGATCACATCTCACAGTTAAGTCTGATCAAAGGGAGGAAGTTGTTAAAAAGAAGACAAGAGGCCCCAAATGGAGTCATTTATGCTAAGCCCCGCGCCATCAAGCCTTGTCTGTTACAGTGTTGGCTCTCCTAGAAACGGAATCTGAAACCGGCCCATCAGGAATCGCCTGAGCAGCACTAGTTAGGTCATCTGCCTGCCGGACCCCTGCCCTCCTCTAGGAAGGTAACCTTGCGGTAGGCAACCCACTTTTTTTGCCTCGAATAACTTGTTTGTTCCCTTCTGCCTATAAGTATTTTATTTTATATAGTTTCTTGGAGCTCCTTTCTATCTGCTAGATTAGATGCTGCCCGAATCATTGCATAAAGCCATTAAGATCTTTAAAATTTTATTCGGTTGAATTCTGTGTGTGTTTTTAAACAAAGTTAATGCAATTTTTCTCGATAGCAATAGTTAAAACAATAATGTCCATAACTACCTTTGAGAAATGTGTGTCTGTCCTTGGAGTCAGGCTTAAGTATTGTGGCTGTCTTTATGAAAGGCATCCTATTTTGATCCCCATTTTACAAGTTGGAAGATTTAGTCCTCAAAGAAATCAATATTCATATGGATGTTATCACTCAACCATTTGATTCTGTACCGTCGTCATTTCTTCTGTTTCATTATTTCAGATGAGGTCTTGCTGCATATTACATTGATGGGGTTCTTCCACATTACCTTCAGTCTTCTCTCCCTTTACTTTCACACCCCTCTAATCACCTAGTGTAAGTCCAACATGCCAAGAACCTTCACACAACAGAACGAGAGTAACAGTGCTGACTCACCCTCCATTTCACCCACGCCACACGTATCTCTACAGCGTAGAGGGAAATCTGTTGCTCTTAAGCCAAGTCATATTCTCCCGAGTCTTCCCTCAGCCCTTCCTGACGTGACCTTTGTCTCCCTCTCACCCCTCCGCTCACAATGGCCTGTTTTAGCACCATGAATGGATCAAGCTCTGCCCTGTGCTTCCTGGAACTCGCCTGTGGTCAGTGTCCTTCAGTATCACCTCTTCAGCCAGACTGTCCATAACCATCTAACCTAAATCCAGTCTATGAATTTTTCTTTCAGCTAGCGCCACATTTGTTTCCTTTGTGATAGTTATTATAACAAATATACACCTATATGTAGTTTTCTTATATTTTAGCCTAGCTCAACCAGCGGCAAGCTTGCCCTACCCCAGCACTAAGTGTCAAGAGTGCTGAAGGTGGAAAGCTTTGGTCTGCTTCCACCATTATACTGAAAGCTTCCTGAAGACAGTCCCGTCCCTGGCTTGTTGATCACTGTTGTCCCAGAACCTAGAAATATCCTAATGGGTAAATAATAAAGAAGGGGACAAAAGTCTCTGACATCTGGAGGCCTCAGATTCCACCAGGAGCCCCATTCTGTTCGGGGTGGTTCTAGGGACGTGGGGATTCTCTAACAGTCTCCACTGCAGGCTACTTCTTCCTGAGGCACCAAGAAGTCCTCTGTTGAAATCCTTGTCTTTCTTATACAAAGATTGGTAACAAACAGGCTTCCCCAAAGGGCAGCACTGCAGGGCGCTGGCCAGCACCTACCTACTGGTGGTGAGTGTGGCACCCACCTTCTCCACTACAGTTTGTCGTTGGATGGGCCAATGATATCCCTGCAGCTAAACGGACAATGGTCTCTGCCCCAGCAGCCAAAATGTTTGGCAAGTACTCGGCTCTGAAACAGGCCACACATCCAGAGGGGACCGGAACAGCGCCTTCTCAGAACTCTCCCCTTTTACTGCACCCCAGGGTTACAGAGATGATTACATTTGTCATTTCTAGAGAAGTCACAGCATCATTAAGCAAAGAATTCCCCTTTACCTATTGCACTTGGTGGCAACACAGATAATTGAACAGAAATGAGAAACTAGGTAACATGCAGCAAATGCCCCTGAATGGTGAGTAACATCCCATATACAGCTACCCCCTGAGGGTCAACAGTTTTCTACCAAATTCATGTCTGTGAGGAAATGTGACATGTGCTTAACTGTTCTTGATCAAGTGTCAGCCTGTCCTATTAAAGGGTTATCTGGCTTCACCTATCAGAGCAAATGTTCTCATTGGAAACAGGTCAGCTCATGGAATTGGGGGTGGGGGTAGGATGCGGCTACCTTCTAATGAGTCGTCCGGGACAAGCTAACCCTGTCTTCCCCGTGCCAGTGATTTCTGACAGCCTGCAGCACAGCTCGCGAGAACACATCCTTTGACGGTCGCCCTCCCCTCCTCGTGCTCTTCCCTCTGATCAGGAAGAAGTGACTCTGGCCGCGCTGTCAGTGTGGCGAGTGAGCTGGGCAGAGATGCAGATCACCGCGGACACCTGATTTGTACGTTTGCACAACACGGTCGAGTACCGAGGCCGTCCGCGGGTTCTACTGTCACGCTTCTGCGTGCCTGGTGGAACATCTCAGGGAAGAATCGTGAGCTTGATAGAACAGCTAGAAAAGTCCTGTTCCTCTACCTGTAACCTGTATTCCTAAAGGGGTTTTCTTTCGTGAGTCTCCCCCACCCTCGAATGATTCGAACTTGAGTTCGGAAGTCATCCTTGTCATCTGATGTGTTGGCGCTAAAAATATGTAGAGTATCAAGCTTAGACATGACTGACTGCACCTCAGGCTACATTTTAAGTGTCAGATTATCCTAACAATAGGTAACTTGCTTTAAATATCATGTAATTTCTAACTCTGAAGCGCGTCTAATGAGTAATTTGAATTAAACTACTCCAAAGCCAAAGTGGTACGTGTTATAAAACATGGAAGTGAGCTGGCTGAAAATTTTTAATTTTCCCTACTTATTAGCTATCTGTTCTGGGAATAAATTAAAGGTGCTAATTTCCTGGGTTTCACATCTATTTTAAAATGCACTAGGCTGAGAGAGAGAAAAAGGGAGGTAGAATAATTTTCACATCTTGCAGACAGATGAAACTTGTTTCCTTTCGCAGCGGTGCTGGCTTTTGAGATGCTATTTTAGAATTTGTGGCAAGCTCCGGTTACCTGGTCCCTATGCTATTTAGCATAAGGCAGTGCTCACGGATGGCTCTCTATCGACTTGTTATGGACTGAACTGCCACCCCCCTCCATTTATACGCTGAAGCCCTAAACTCCAATGTAACTTTATTTGGAGATAAAGCCTTCAAGGAGGTAATTAAGATTAAGTGAAGTCATAAGAATGAAGCCTATTCAGATAGAACTGATGTCCTTATGAGAAGAGGAAGAGAGAGCAGACAGCTCTCCCCCTCCACGTGGATGTGCAGGGAGACCACATGAGGACACAGCAAGAAGCCGGCGTCTGCAAACCAGAAAGAGATCTCAGCGCAAACCATCCCAGCGGGCACCTTGACCCTGGACTTCCCAGCCTCTAGAACTGGGAAAAAATAGATGTCTGTTGTTTGAGCCGCCCATTCTGTGGTCTTTTGATATGGCAGCCAAGCCTACATATGATCTACCTAATTCTCTTCTTTTGATAGCACATTGCAGTACAGTCTCATTTCCAAGGAGGTGTGTTTCTGGGGCAATTTCATTTACATGGTAAATCCAATGTTAAATAATAAAAACAGCTGTCCCAACGCTCATGCATTTTGAGCCGTGACAGTCACTTCCTTAACAGAGCTTTTATAAATAATACTAGCTATTAGCCTACTAGAATCCTCCTGTCTTCTATAGATTGTAGCCAGTTGGATGGGTAGGCTAATGGAGATGCAGAATGGATGTCAGGCATCCTCTCAACAGGATAGCAGTAGAGGGTAAACAAAAAACCAAGAACCACCACTACCTAAAGGCCAGTCATCTAAGGTGACCCACAATTAAGCTGCATGTCTGAATGAGGCCTCTTCGTGTTCCTGGAGGTGAGCAGCCTTGCATTCAAATGCCGACATGGTGGGCGGGTCTGGAGCCACGTTCGGAGAGCACACTAGGTCCGCGATCAGTTCTGGTCCCTCCACTGCCCTAAATGTCCTTCTGCTGACTCTCACTTGGTGAATCTCAAATGCTCCCTCTTCCAAGAAAGCGTCTCCGGTTCCCCAAGCCCGAATCGGAAGTGCTCTCAGAGATCCACACTCCAAGTCACATTGTTTTACAATCGAAGAAACTCAGGTGGGGGAGGAGGTTGGCAATGCAGCCCAGGACTCCTGGCCCACCGCTCTCCTTACCCCAGCACACTGAAACGCGCATGTCCAAAGAGTTTTTAACACGTAATGAGACGAAAGAAGGGGAACGGGTTGTAATGAGTGCTGAGTGTCAAGTAATGAGGATACAAACACGAAGGAGAAATGGTTCCAGTTCCCTCTGAAGTCATGGCCTGGGCAAGCTGTGGAACATTCTGGAAGCTACGAGAGCAGAACTTTGAAGATGCTTCTACAGCCCCTGGGCCGGCACACAGTAGACCCTCAGGAAAAGCATATTGAAAAAATTAGCTACTATCTATAATATCATTGAAGTATACACCACCTGTTTTAGGAGGAAGGAAAAATGACCCTAAATATCTTGATATTTCAAGGGAAAAATTGCCTCAATTTTTATAAAAATCTTTGGCGCTGTGCTTTAGGATCCTAAAGTAAAATGACAGATAACTTCTGCCTATGAGAAGAACATGGACTTGTCAGAGGGCACAGGGCTATAGGCTGAACTGTGTTCCACAAAGTTCACATGCTGAACGCCCACCTTGAGAACGTGACTGCCTTTGGAGATGCGGTCATTAAGTTGAGCCATTGTCTAATCTGGCTGCTGGTGTCCTTAGAAGAAGAGGAAATTTGGACACAGACTTGAGCATGCACACAGGGCAAACCAGGTGAAGACAAGGCAGAGATGGCCATCTGCAAGCCAAGGACAGAGGCCTCCAACAAAACCGCCCAGCACCTTGATCTCAGACTTCCAGCCTCTGTAACTGTGAGACAATACATTTCTGTGATTTACTCCACCCGGTCCCTGGTCCTTTGTTAAGGCAGCCTAGCAAACCAATACAGTCAGAACACATACCCGGAGATACAAGTTCTCCAGCAAGCTATAGCCACAAGCTTTCGACTCTGACGAGTTGAGATGCTGTGGTTTTAATGCTACACAGGCAACTGTCATGCTGACATTTCTGCACCTACAGAGGAAAATTTATTATTGTCTTTGTGACTGTGAGATTCTGCTCTTTCAATGGAGGATAATTATTTTCTAAGATATCAACTGCAGTAATAACAGGAACATTGGAAACAGGAGACACGATCTCTGTTCTACATCCACAGAAATCTCGAGCATTAGTTTGGACTCCAGGTAACATTTTTTGAGACTAATTTGCCACCGAAGGCATGTGCTTAATTTCAAACATATGTTGACTGATAACAGAAAAAAAATGACTAGTTTTCTTTGTGGTTTTGTATTTATAAAGTTGAAGTGATAAAAATAACACTGTGCTTTGTAGCTTTTCCAACCTCTTCTCACATTTTCTTTGATTGGAACCACAATCCTCTGACTAGGAAGGATGAATTTCCAACCCATAGATGAGGAGGCTGAGGCTCGAAGACCTACCGAACAGCCTCCTCATGGTTGAGGAGGGCCTGCGGTCCAATAATCCTACTCCCTATGCAAACCCTGACCCTTGTAAGACAGTTAAAGAGAGGGAACACACTCATTATCTCAGAGTTTCTAGGAAGGTAAAGATGAACAGAGGTGTGTGTGTAGGCTTTTGGACCTGAGCTGTGGTGAGACCAAGGTAATAGGATCCTAACAGAACAAAGCACCTGAATTCTATGGGCTGATGTGTGTCCCGCCCCCTCTGATACACACGGTGAAGTCCTAACTCTCACTGCCTCAGTACATGGCCTCACGTACAAATAGGGTCACTGTAGATGTAATTAGTTAAGATTAAGTCACACTGCAGCAGGGTGGGTCCCTAATCCACTATAACTAGTGTCCTCATAAAGAAATGTGGACACAGACAGAGGTGATGCCATGTGCAGACAGAAGCAGAGTTCAGAGTAGTGATGCTTCCAGAGGGCAGGCAGAGATGCCAGTGGATCCCCAGAAACTAGGGCAGAGGCATGGAGCAGGTTCTCCGTCGGACTCCAGAAGAAAGCAACCTTAAGGACACCTTGCTTTTAGACTTCTAGCCTCCAAAACTGTGAAACAAGAAACGTCTCATGTTCAAGCCACCAGATCAGTATTCCTTTGCTGGAGCTGCCCTGGCAAACCCACCCAGTCCTGTGAGCAAAGCTGCCCAGGTGGTGATTTCACAGCCAACAGAACTGCAGTGTCTGGCCCGGGCACTGCAGCTGTCTTCTCAACATTTCTTCCTGGAGGATGTGGTCTATCCACGAAGCCCACAGAACTTCAGTTTCCTACCAAGTACCCATCACTGAGCCGCACTGTCCAAGGTGGGCCCCGGGAAGAGGGGCCAGGACTCAGGGTAGACAGAGCTGCCCGAGAAGCCAGCTCCTGACATGAGCCCACTACTGTCCTAAAAGGGCTCCCCTTCTTCCTAGAAAACAGCTCTACGATGCCAAACACAGTGCTTCCCACGTTCTTGAAATGGCCCTGCTCTCTGCGAGAGGGACAGGAGGGAACATCCTGTCTTCTCCCTTCCCGGCCATCCCTTGTTCTGTGTTAGCCCTGTGCGTTTGCCGATATTGTCAGCAAAATGCCTTGATGTAAAAGCCCTGGGCCTCTCTTTGGAAGTCCTCACACAGGACCTGTCCATGGCACATCCCCCTTTGGATGTCCGGTCATTGCCCCAATCTAACCCGACAGGCAGGGGGTGCAAAAGACAGACAGAGGAGCTCTTCCTGTTCTAGGTTCCTTATCCCGGGAGCTGTGTAACGCTGAGCAGACCATTCCCGAGCCTCCGTGTTCCTGTCTAAGAAAGAAGCAAATGATTTATAAGGGCCCGTTCGGCTGTAAAATTCAGTTATTAAAAGAAAACAACACACATCTAGCTTTTTGTTAGAATTTTATTACTTTTTCCTATCCTCCAGACTTTGCACTTTGGGTTCTTCTCATTACTGCTTTTTCCAGCAAATCGTGTTTCTTTCTCGAAAGTCCCCCTGCAAGCATTTGACTCTGCACTCCCAACGCAGCGCCCAGAACTGGCCCTCATCACAGCGTGACCACCTCTGCTGGCTTCTAAAGAGTTTCTCTGTCCCGGGAAGTAGCCCCGCTGCCCGCCGTCTGCCTGATGGGTACTCACTGGCCTTCCTGAAGCTCAGTTTTCCTTTTGTGCTCAAATTCTCCCAAGGTTGCCAGCCAGGGGATGTTCAAACTTTGAACAAACACACCATGGACCAACCAGAAGATGACCACTAATCTCATCTACAGTAAGATTTCTACGATGCAGTACTGTTTGTTCAGCCTCTAAAACATTTTGGACCCCGAGTTAGGTAGTTCCCATGCATTATCTCATCAGATCTTCATAACAATTCAGCAACAGATCAAATCACATTTAGTACAGATAATTAGGTTCATAGCTAAATCTGTAAAGCCCACAAACTGTTCTAGCACTTTCCATATATTAACACTTTGTAGTGTTTAAGAAACAGTATATAGCCCTGGCCAGTTTGGCTCAGCGGTTAGAGCGTTGGCCTGCAGTCCTGAGAGACCCAGGTTTGGTTCCCGCTAAGGGCGCGTACCTCGGTTGCATTTTGTCCCCGGCCCTGGTTGGGTCATGCGGGTGGCAGCCACTCGATGTGTCCCTTTCACATCGATGTTTCTCTCTCTCTGTTCCTCTCTCTCCCTCCCACTCTACCTGAACAAAAAATGGAAAAATGTCCTCGGGTGAGGATAAAAAAGAAAAGATACTCAAGGGCTCATATCCCATCATAATTGTACAATTACTCCAAAGCTTTTCAGTTTCTAAGACTGTTACATAGGTATATTTATGATTTCTTCCGTAGAGACCTACTTTAAATCCTTAATTCCTGAAGTCCACACGGCATCCCTCATGCCAAGGTGACTTCTCAGAGAGGCCTTGCCCATCCATGTACGAAACAGCAGCGAGCCCTCTCTGACCCTTCAACCTGCTTTACGTTTCTCCACAGCAATGAGCAGCTTCCTCTCTACAGCTTTGCAGGACCGTAACCTCTAAGACTGTTGACTTTGGTTCGTTATCATATCTAGTCCTCAAAACAACCCTGACAGACAGACAGTATTGCCTCTGTATTATAAAGGGCAGACGTTCAAAGGACTTCAGTGACTTGTGCCAACACTCTAACCCTAATCTGATAGACCGGGTCCATGCGGGTCCCTTCCACTGTCTCATAAGGCAGTTTGATAACGTCAACAGGTTCTGCTCTCCAGAACTCTGGCCAAACCAGGTTCTCGATGGCAGAGCAATCTCCTACCTGGGAAATTTTCTACCTTGCTCTTCCAGGTAATTTGGCTTTGACTTCTTTTGCCTATAGAATAAACACATGCCCGCCTTGAGGGGCCCTCTGCCTTCCCCTGGACTTGCGGATCTGGTGGGTGGCTCGTTCTGTTATACACGCCATACTCCGGTGCTGGAGAATTTCACTTGTGCACATCTGATCGTGCTGGTAAGACAATAACACCTGGGAGGCTGAGCCCTCATTTCATGCTTGGTGTTCCTCCAGACAAGCCCTTGGTGCGAGGGATGCTTCAAGACAGATGGTGGGCTTGATCGGTAGTCAGCCAAGAGAGCAGTTTGAGCGCATGGCCAAACTCACCAGTACACAAGTCAAGGTTCATTCCTTCATTATGTGCACTCAGTGAACCTGAATTTGGGGGGTCACTCAGCCTAAAGGAGCTTTGATTCCATTTCACCTTGGCCCAGCTTTAAGAAAATTCAGATGAAGGGATTCCAAAAAAGCACTTCACAAACTGTTGTATGGTTTTTGTAGTAGCAGAAAGTAAGGTGCGTGAAGCAGGCCTCATTCACCCAAATCGAGAAGACACTGGGTTGGTGAATGACATTTCCTCTGTCCCTCTCGGATTCTGCATGCTGGTCTCTTTCAGTTCCTCAAGAGTCGCATGCCATCCTCCATGCCAAAGCCTTGAACGTGTCATGACCTCTACTTCTCACGTCCTGACTTTGTAAGGTGTCCATTTGTCTAGACTAACCTGCAATATTTCTCAGATTTGCCTTTCCTGGGGGTTTCCGGTGAAGGCAGGTTAGGCCACAAGAGGAGTTCTTGCATGAGATTTGGAAGACAGAAGCGAAGCACCACCATTTGTTAGCTCATGCCCATAATTAACTCATCCTCTGAGCCTACAACTGCCCCTACATTGTTCCGGATCCTCCTTCAGCTTCTTTGATTTATGGGTGGCAGGCAGGTGTGTGTGTGAGTGTGCATGTGCATGTACAGCTCCATGACACACCATCGAGGTCAGAGGTACCAAATACCAACACAGGTATCAGTCAGCCCTCCAAGGCTCCAGCTTGTTCCTACTGTCTTCCACTTTACATTCTCTTCCCTTCTCCACTGCCTGTCCTGTGGCCTTCAAGTTCCAGCATCAAACACCAAGACAACTGTCTTACAGACACTGCTTCCCGGCTCCCACAACTGCCTCATGGCTCTTCCTCGCTCACTGAACCTTGGCTAAGTCTTCAGATTCCAGCTCCACGTCTGCTTGAAACTAGGTCAGTCCTACCTGGTCCTATGCCCCATAGTTCCACATCCCTCTCCAGAGCACTTATCACCATTGCAATTTTCCATTTCTTTGTGGGGTTAGAATAAGAATGTTGTCTCCCCTACCTGACCACAGCTCTTGAAAGCAAGGGCCATGTCCATTTCACTCATCATTGTACCCTTCACTCCCTGTGTGCATTCAACTGAAATTTGTGGGATGTACGAGCATGGAGCAGATTTGTCCAAAGCCAAGATGGTCGGCTGCATGTTGAAAGGAAGGGCAATGTGGCACAGGAAGACAATATGAAAAGGGGAGTTTCATGGCTAGATGTTTCTCACCTTTCTATCCCATGTGCCCACCAGAGGGGATGCTTCATAAATACCTACACTGAATGACTGAACAAACTGATGCCCTAACGTCCCTCCCTGAGCTATTTCTGAAGCTCTCCTCTACAATGTTGAGAACAAGAATGGCCCTGGTGCAGTGACTTGGGGTAAACCACTGGACCTCTCCAAGTCTCAGTTCTCATCTGAAATGAGGAGATCACCAGGCCTTCTTCCTAGAACTGTGAATATTAACAGAGCTAATGGATGCAGGCATCCACCTGTAAAGTCTGATGGGGGAGAGCATTCCCCATTCATAAACAGAATTGAACATCAACTTCCTTCTTTATCTCAACCCGATTTGTCGCATCCTTCCTCTTCCCTTGGTGACGCACCCACCAGGATTCAGTGATGTCCAAACATGGCTGGGCTGCCACAGTTACGCCTGCGTCAGCTTTTTCCATCATAATTCCTCTCTCAGAGAGCTCGGTGTGTTTGGAAAATACAACCAGTACCTCAACCCCCTGTGACCAGGACTAAATGCCATCCACATTTTACAGGTGTGTTCTGGTAGAACCTAGTTCCATCTATAATTCTTTTGGCAGAGTCCAAGTTTGTGTTTAATTAACTAAATGACTTGAGCCATCCAGATCTTGTCGCTACTAATGTATCACAATTAGAGCAAACGGTCGCCATGGAAACCATTGGCTCCGTCGTAATTCCTGAAACGAGGATGGCTTACTTTGGAGCCCATCAAATCCGCACCTCTCCACAGCATACATTTATGGTTATTGTCAAATGGGGATTTGGTCACTTTGGAATGTAATGTGCAGCTCCTCATTTCAAATGCATGTCATTAGAAGGAGTCTGTCACTTCACTTATGTTTGCCAAGTTCCAATCATCCCCAGATCCCTCATGTTTATGTTCAATTAGGGAGATATTGCAGTCCATAAAAATGGCTACCAATGCACTGTGGGGTGGGGGAATGCATCCCTTTTTCTTTGGCATAAAGCAGAGAAGATAAAAATCTGTGTTGTGCTAAAACGGTGACGACCTTGAAATTAATTATTCACCTCCTCCTCTGAGGTGGGTGGTTCTCCCCACTCCCTGGTGGCAAGGGTACTGGTTTTAGTAATTTTACCACCAGGGTCTGCTGCCCCACGGGAAAGAACACAGAAGCGCCCTGTTGCAATTCTGGGCAAAGATGTTGTAACATAGCAGGCAAGGAGATGGAGTCGGCTTCTCCTGAATAGAAGTTGCTAAATGGTGGTTTACAAATTGGATCATTTGAAAGCAATTTCTATACTCCATAACCATATAAAAATAAAGAGAAAAGTAGTCTGCTATATTCCTCCACAGTACGTAAGTCATTTCAGAAATAAAGCCAATATATATTTATGTGTACCACATATACCACATCGGGCTGGCCCCAGGGGCCAGAGCCCGGCCTTGCAGGCTGTGAGTATAAATTGAGCATGCTATAGTTCCACTCACTTCCCGCAGCTCTGTTTCTGGAGAGAAACTGTGGTTTAAGTCACAGTGCTTCATTGAGACAAGCCCTCAATTATCTAAAATCCTGAAAAATAACCTTCTTTCCCTAAACGGTGTTGTCCTTCGCTCAGTTGCAGATAAAATAAAGGACACCCAGTTAGATTTAAATTCCAGATAAACAACAGATGCATTTTTAGTAGAGGTCCCAAAGAGTGTATATTTTACACTAAAAATGGTTCAGAGTTTATCTAGTATTCAAATTTAATTGGGCATTCTGCATTTTCATTTGTTAAACCCGGCAACCCCAGAAGCAACATTTCTGCAATGTCGTCTTCTCAGCCCTGAAATGCTCCCGATCATGTTAAAGGCCTCTCTCCTTTTCCACCTCTTCACGCGCGTGATGCACACTCATCTCTGCTCAGAGGTCAGGCAATAAGGGGAGGGGCAAGGACACCTGGGCCACGGGAATCTGAAGACCGCTGGGCCTCCGGGGCCTGTAGTCAGGTGGCTGCCATTGCTAGCAGTGGTCAAAGACGGAATTTCCAGAAAAATGGCACTGGGCTGCTGAAATGCTTTTCCAACAACTGTCTCCCCCAGCATGCACCACGCAGTCCCGGAACGATGAAAGCCAAGGAGGGTGAACTTGGAAGAGGAGCCATAAGTGTTTACAAAACCCAAGGCTTTGCTCAACATCAGTCTAGGGGGACCTTGTGTTCCAAGGGGGGACCTTTCTGATAAGACACTGCCTTCTAGAAATCTACTTGAATAAGCCCTCCACACACCAACCCCATCATAAGTAGCCATGTAGTCCATGAATAGATTTGCTTCTTTGAAAAGAAACCCCAGTGTAAAATATAGGAAATATAGTCAGTGATATTGTAATAACTATGCATGGTGCCAGGTGGGTACGGGAATTTTGGGGTGGGAATCACTTCATAAGTTGTCTAACCACTTTGCTGTATACCTGAAACTAATATCAAATACTATGGAATATCAAAAAATAAAAACTGAAAATTCAATTTAAAAAAAAGCAAGTAACATGTTTGCACTAAAAAAAGAAAAGAAATGCCTGGATAACATCCATGCCTTTTTGCTCTTGCTCTGAAGACCTATGAACCACCCAGCAGTGCACTGACCGTTTCACAGAACTTCTTGAAGTCACCTCTAAAATGCTTACTTTGTTCCTAAAATGAACCGACTCTGCCAAGTCCTACTGCTCCGTACGCAGGCCCTTGATATCTTGCTTTTGGTCTTCCCAGAACCTCCTGAGACCAGGCAGACCTTTCCATGCCAAGGCTGAGGTTTTTCTGCAATCCACCCATTTCTTCCTAACTTAGAGGTGCCCCAGACTGACTCCGCACCACTGCACGGTCCAATTTAGACGTTTATTGACACCTGACATTTGAGTAATATCCCAATCCCTCAATTTCATTAGTTCAGGCCAATTTAGTCTTCACATTATGTTGATAACCTAAAATTGTTAGCAGGAGCTGTGTCATCACTGGAGAGGATAAACTTGTCTTCAAATTACATTTAATTACCTTCATTAAGGACGACAGCATTCCGTGACACGCATTTGCAAAGTGGGCAGACGCAAAGAAGCCCCGTGCATCTCATTTCCTGACCGTCCCTTCCGCCCACCCTGCCTGCCCCTGCCGTCGTCCTCTCTCACTATGGTCAAAGGGGAGAACAGCCCGTATACTCCCCAGCGGAAGATCGGACCACTTTCCAAAAGTGAATCTTTTTCCTGAGCCCTGGCCCTGTGATGATAAAGACGTCTCCAAAGCCACACTCACCAGAGATTTGCATTCTCCTGGGGAACTGAAAGTGGGTCATTTCTGCTTGCAGATCCCTGCCCGTGGTCAAGAGAACTGGACCTTCAGATGGCTTTTCTGTGTTATTACCAGGAAGCAGCTGTGGACATGTGGGCTCACTGTAACTGTTGTCCTCAAGGTGTGTTCTCCTAAACCAGCGGGTGGATTGAGCAGGTACCCAACAGCTCCCGGGACAGACACGGGGCTTAGTGTTGACTGCTCATGCCCAGAAATCTAGTGTACAGTCAAAATAGACTCTTTTCCCCAAATTATGAGAGAAAGTTTATCTAGATAGTCACAGAGGTAACAGAAATGAGCCAGCTGGGCTTCATGGGCTCAGGAAACAAGTTATAGAAGCAAAAGAAGGGGCCCTGGAGCTTAGGAGAGAGAAAAGCAAAGGTGATGCCCCAGAGGGAAAAAGAGGGGGAAGGGAAAGGCACAGGCTGCTCCAAGAGGGAGACCCCCAAATAGACTCTTCATCCAGACTCCATTCTATAGAGCTGGCTCTTACTCTACTTGTGATATTTGATTGGGTCCGTTAAAGTCACAACTGGCAACAGAAAATAAACCATTTGCGTCAACACTAACCAAACAACATCCTCAAAAATCATGCTCCTCCCTTCTGCCTCTTTCCCGATTACTTAGAAAGTGGGTGCATTTCCTAAAGGTTCCCTTTGACCCTGAAGCACACAGCCCGATGGCTGCAGATGTTTTCGGCTCGCTGGGTGTGTGGGAAGGGACTAGACTGCAGGTGTTCCAGAGGCCAAGGCACTTTCTCAACTCAGATTGCCCCCAGCTCCTGCGTGTAGACACGGGCTCTGATTCTTAGCTCCACATGAGGGAAAGAATGACAGTAATAACTCTATCAGCCAACAGTTCCTATGCCGCTGCTGAGTGCCCACCCCTGGAACCGGCACTACCCGCTGCTCTCTTGGACAGCTCTGTGCTCTAAGAATCCCCCCACCCTCCCTTTGCATAAATGCCAGAAGGCACAGAGGGTGGGGCAATCTGCCCAGACCCACAGGGCAGGACCGCACTCTGAAAGGCAACACTTGGAACCCTCACCATTCTTCAGGTCCTGAGGTTTACTACTAAATAGAAATGGTTTTAATTTACTAAGAAACAAATCCTTATTTTTTAAAACAGTCAACATCCAGCCCTGGCAGCTCAACAGTTAGACCGGGACCCCATGGACGGAAGGGTCATGGGTTCGAATCCTGGTCAAGGGCACAGACCTGGGTTGCAAGTTCGATCCCCGGCCCCAGTCGAGGTCCTGTGGGAGGCAACCAATCTGTGTGTCTCTCTCACATCGATGTTTCTCTCTCTTCCCCCCTCCTCCCTTCCACTCTAACTAATAAAAAAATCAATGGAAAAATATCCTTGGGTGAGGATTAACAAAAAAAATAAAATAAAGTAACAGTAAACATTTGGGATTGTCATGGAGACGCCCCCAAAGCTCCTCCGCTCTTTATCTCCAGGAGGACATTAAGTGTCTTGCTGCGTTCCCGGTCACTGTGTGCGACTCAGCTGACCTGCCCGCTCTGTCTCAGTTGCTTGTTATTTCACGGGTTTCCCTCCCTTTGATTTGCTTCATCTTCCTTGAAAGAATTCTTTATATATTGTTTTCTCTTTGGTTTGCTAACAAGACTTTTGTCCAGTCTGTCAATTTCTTCTGTTATGGTTTCTGGGTTATTGTTTTTCTTAGGAAGTACTTCCCACTCCAATGCTTTTCAAATTTATATTATATAGAGAATTTTTTTTTCTTTTTCATCTTAGCTGTTTCATCTCTCTCCAGTTTCCTTTTGTGCAAGATATGAAGTAGTTTTTCCTTCTGTAACTGACATCCAGTTCACCCTATGTTATGCATTGAGCAGAACACCTTTACTTCTTGATATAAGACACTATTGTTATAAACCCAATTTTCCCAATTCATGAGTCTGTTTCTGTACTCCCTGCTGTATTGCACTGAGCTCTTTGACAACATTTTAATTATGTTGGCTTTGATACACATCTTTCCATGTAGTATGGGACATCTATTCTGTTTTTCTTCCAAGAGCCATCTGCTTTTTTAGAAATACCTCATATATATATATATGTTTTATACAGGTTTTGGTTTGTATATACAGGCTTTAGTTTGAGACCTTAACGGCCTTAAACTGGGCATAAGGACTATTTAGCAACACACCAGTTTTCATAGGGAATAGCTAAGCTTTGCTTAGAAGTAAAAATTCACCTTCACCTTCCTGGGGAAAACATTATTATCAACTACTTCTAATTATCTCCTGCACAATATTCAGTAGGTGTGAATTATCAGGTCTTCAAGGTAATGGGATTGAAACAGCAACAAATTCAGAATCAGTGCATAGACTTAATGGTAGATTAGGGCACAGCTCAAGAGAAAAAGATGAATTAGAATAGAAAATTATGGGGAATAAGAGATGCATTAAGACAGTCTAAGTTACTTAAACTTAGAGTCTCAGTATAAATTGAAAGTGAAAACGGGAAAAAAAGTAGTATTTAAATAGGTAATGACTGAGACTCTCTAAAACTGATACAAGATGATACAAGAAAAGCACACACAGACTTCAAAAGTGCTAAAAACCCCACAGCAGGATAGACACACACGCACACAGAGTTGATGAAAACAAAATAGAAATCTTTGAAATCACGAGATAGGGAAAAAAAACTTTCTACTTTCAAAGAAGAAAAAATATGACTGACTTCTCGACAAAAACCATGTAAGTCTAAAACAATAAAATGCCATTTCTAAACTGGACCTAAATTTTCAAACAAAACTAAACTGCCCACTGTGCATGACAGGAAAACTGAGTTCTCATCACAGTTCAGAGATTTAAGGAGAAATGAAGGGTCAGAAAGAATAAGTGGGTAGATAGAAATGGATTTATTGTACAGTAATCCTGACTTTGGGGGTAGAAAATGCAGGACAACTGTGGTATTTAAACAAGGGAGGGGATGGATGGAACTGCTCTTCTAGGATACCAGCATGATCAAAAGAAACAGGCAGAGCAATAATTCATGTTAGAATTCGCTTCAAGGATGCCTGTTGTAATTGTACTGCAGCTCGAGGGAAAGGAAGGAAAGCATATATATCTGTTCAGTGCCCTTTCTTGCTTTCCTTTGGGTTAATGAGAAATGGCAAACTCAAAGTAAACTAAAAGTAAAAGAGTACGCTTGCCTGATTAGATGATACAATAAATTCCAACTGTATATCTTAAATATAAGGGCGCTGAGAGTTGAAAGGAAAAAGATAAAAAATTTATTTCTCCTGAGCTCTTGAAACCTATCTGGGGAGTGGGCCACCCAAGGTCGTGGATTCTAGGTCTTTATCATCGAGTGGGTTCTTCAATGACTGCCGTCACTGCACACATACTGAGGACTCAGTGATGGGAAGCGGGGAACAGGGGGGCTTCTGGGGTGCTAGAAATGTTCTGATTATAACTTGGGATGCTGGTTATCAGGACATGTTCATTCCGTGAAAATTAATAGCTGTACCTGTATGATTCAGGGACTTGACTCAATTTGTTAGCTAGTTCATTTTTTTAAATTAAAGTTTTCTACAAGTTCACAGTGGTATTATCAGACATTTTAAATACAGGGTCGGGCAAACGTAGGTTTACAGGTGTTCATATGGAAAATAATACAATAATTAAGAAATCAAAATACAAGAATAAACTCTGTGTTTCTTGTACCTACAACTGTGGACCTACTTATGCCCCACCCTGTATAAAAATAAGTTTTTGCCGACTTCCCATATATCTGGACTTGGGTATGGTATGCCGATCAGCAGAGCATGTAAACATGAGGCCCCGATGTCGGAAGTTGAAATGTACTGTATCTTCTGAATTAGTGTAGACGATGCTCTCAATGTTTGTTTGGAAGGTCTTAGAGAGGACACGGAGGCCCAGTTCACCTACTTCACCCAGTTCACGGAGGCATAGGTCATGCGTTTGGGAGCATGGGGGAAGATGCTCTTCCTTGTTAAAGTAAAATGTAAACATTCTTCAACTTCGAGGGAAACAGCAACTCTGTGTGTCCACCGGGATGCTGTGGACATGTTCTGCTCGCCGTCTCTGCCCTGGGAGAAGTGGTTGCCTTATGCTTATTTTCTGAGTGTCAGGGAGGAATAATGCCACATATTTAGAATGTTCATCAAATGTCCAGTCACCATCTGGGCTAAAATCTAGCTGCCTTTACAAATGTCTTGTCAGCTATAATTGAATTGGGTTGAAATATGCCTGACATATGTCCGTTCTGGTTGGAATGTTTAATGAAAGAGTAAGTCTTGTCTTCGAGGAGAACAATATGGAGGCATATTTTTTATTGATAAGGTAAACCAAACACTTCGATCTGTACCTTCACTATCTAAGCCACATCTCATTAATCTGGCTGTCACTGATTCCAAGTCCACACTCATTTAGGCTAAATGAAATAGGCAGAATTTCACTCAGCAGATGAAAAGTATTTCCCAGGCAAACTGAAAGGGTAAATACATTGAAAGATTGTTAAGGTCTTTCCACCACATAAATATGTTTTAAAAGACTTAGAAACACTAATTATATATTCATGCTGCTGCTGATTATATGTTCATATTATCTGTCCATTAAAGCAGCTCATTAATTTGCTCTGAAAGAGTAATTGGTTCCAGTTTCTATGCATATTTAAAAGAAGTGAAACTCTGCTTCCTTAAAGATAAGTAAGGACTCTCTCACCAAATCAGAGGGCCGGTCCTCTCCACACACTAATTCAAATTCGCACCATTTTACTGAAGTTGTCTTTAAGAATTCTTCCTTGGTGCCCAAATAAATTACTTTCTCTCGCCTAAATCTAAGACTTCCCAGATCTCTGAGTGTCTGCTTCCCAAATCTTTAGTAGTCATCCATCCAAGATCGCTTCCCAGTTTTACCTTAATTCTTCTCTTATGTCCCTTCAGCTGTCCTACTTTTCCCAAGTTTAACATATTCCATTTTCCCCCTGACCTAGAGCTTAGCTTTCCCATGATCCTCTTGAGCTTGACCACTCACCCTAGGTCCAGACTTGCTCTGATCTGAACCAACATAGGAGTTTCGATCTTCCTCACAAGCTGGGGCCCCTCTGACTTCTATACATCATAGCCCAGGGCTTGGAATATGAAATACATGCTGTTCAATGGTTTCACACACTTTACAAACATTATATCAATTTCCTCCTGAAAACAAGCTAGACTCTGCACTGTGAATCTATTCTCTAACGTCGTGGCCACCCTGCATTATTACTGACCCATGAACACGGATGTACAATCCACGACTTTAAAAAGGGTATAAGAAAATCTAGCAAAGCCACACAGATGAAGGGATGAGTCTAAGAGAAATGAAGGGACTTCAATGTGACAAAATTTGGATTAAAATTTCAGGATTTTGCCATTAGTCCAAAGCTCTTCCTCCAATATTCTTTATGAAAATCGTGACTGTCTTTAAAAATCATTCACATTTATTTATTGACTGACTTATGATGCTGTACTATCAGACTACGAATGAACTTTCGAGTCCCTCCATTGCTAGACGTATCTTACGTATCTTCTCTTTGCAAGACTAGCTGTTCAGAACCATGCATTTCCACCTTTTTTTTAATAAATATTTTTTTCTTCATTGATTTTAGAGAGAGAGGAAGGGAAAGGGAGAAAGAGAGAGAAAGGAACATCAGTAAGACAGAACATCGACTGGCCACCCCCTGCATGTCCCCCACTAGGAATTGGGCCCACAACCTGGGCATGTGCCTGACCAGGAACCGAACCGGCGACCTCTTGGTGCATGGGTTGATGCTCAACCACTGAGCCACACTGGCCAGGCTGTACTTTCCTGCCTTCACGGGCCCATGCACATCACCTGGGGATCATGTCAAAATACAAATTCCAATTCAGGAGGTCAGGAGTCAGGCCTGAGATCATTCTGCATTTCTGCAAGGCTCCAGATATGCCAATATTATTAGTCTAAGCGTCCGGATTTAGGAGCAAGGACACAGCTGTTTCAGTTTTTTGGGCTCCATTTTTCATTTTCTGTCACTGGGGAGGCTTGGCCTCAGGAATCCAAAAGACCCCCTCCGGCTCTAGTACGTCTATGACAATTTCACTTGTTTTTCCCTGGCCTCTGTCTCTTAATTTCTTTATCTTCTGGGTTGACTTTCCAACGTGTCCTATGGAACTGACTAAGCAGAACAATGTGATGTACAGTGACCCGAGAGGCAATGACCGAGTAAGAAGGAGAGCTGCTCTCCAGAGCACAATCATGGAGGCCTTCTCTGAGGAGGTGACTTTTGTGCTCAAAGCAGAGGCGTCAGAGGTACTTAAGAGAGTTCTGTACTGATCAGGAGGTCGTACAGAAGTACAGTGAGCATCATGTGTTTCGAGAACAGAAAGCAAGCTTGGGGAGGAGGACAACATGCTGGCTGAGCCTGGGTAAGAGAGGCTGGGACCATACCGAGTGGGCCTGTGTAGTCTTTAAATCCTAGACTTTATACACATAGCACGGGGTGCAGTGGGAAACTACTAGAACGTTATAATTGTGTAAAAACATAGTAGAAAGTTTTAATTGCATATAAACATAGTCTTTTGCATTTAAAAAAACTGCTTTCACTCTTCCGTGGAGAAGAAAGCATGGTAGGAAGGGTGGAAGTGGAGAACCCGGTCCAGAGACGGGCATGGTGGCCAGAAAGGACGAAGGTGGCAATGCAGGCGATAGCAATGAAGACCAGAAGAGCAGAGGGCTTACAGATATATTTTGGAGTAAGGACTTGATCAGAGGCCTCCTCCCTAAAGAGTTTTCTGCACCCCCGTCTTTCTTTCTTAAATTCCCTGTTTCTCCCTCACTGCACGTCCATCTATATATCATAGCTCCCTCTCCTCACTACCACCCTTCTCTACCGAATTACATGCCCCTTGATAATAATGAGATGATGGTTTTCTAAAATGATTATCACTCGCAATTGGCCAGCACTGTTTCAAAAAATGAAAGTGGATAAATTCATTTAATCCTCACAGTAATCCAAGAAGATACATTCTAATAGCATCTCTGCTTCCTCCATGAAGAGTCTCAGCAGACGTCTCGTGCACAAGGTCTGGAATTCATACACATTTGTGGAATTAAATTAAATATGATCCACGAGGCGATGCATAAGTCCTTTTCACATGTTCGCTAAGATTACTTTGCATACAAATGCTATATAAATATTTGAGGGTTGACGGTACTTCACTGGTTCAGCTACATCTAGGGAACAAAACACTACGATTAGACATTCAATATCTTTTTAATGATATTTGTTTTTCAGTTGCTCAGACCAGGATGGTCCAAGTACAGTCTCAGCTGACCACATTCTGTTGGTTATAATCTTCCATTCTAATGCACCGTGTGATGACTACAGGAGAAAACAAAAAACAAAACCAACAAGTGTTCCCCTCTAAGAACATGTGGCCCTGGGGATTATCTGGAGGCTGTGAAAGGCGGACATTTCGAGTGCGACAGGGACAATGGAATAGCCCAGGTGTAATGACCTGCATCGTAATAAGAAACAAAATCCCAAAGTGCTTCTTGTGCCTAATCCATTTGGTCACCTTGGCGATCGCTGACTTGCATTTTCCTGCTGCCTCCTTCTGTGAGGCCAATTACCCACTGGAAACTAAAAATCCTCCCCAAACAGATAGGAGGTCATTAAGTTCTGAGTAGTAATTTCATGGCCATAACCATGTATTTTAATAGAAATTAGAACATAAATGAAAATGCCTGATGACAGATATTGCACAGATTTAAAAGTGCAATCTGGTTGTTTCCTCCGCAGGGTAATTGCTTCATTGGATTAGTCTGAAACCAGTGTCAGCAGGGCCGCTGGAAATTCCTGGTAATGGACTGTCAAGTCAACTGGCATTGGGGGGTGTTTAAGTTCCTTTGTAAAGCATCTCTGTTACGACTAACTCTTGACTCAGTAGACAATTCATGAGCGGCTCTGCACATTTTTATAGAAATAATTCCTTGAGGTAACTGCCATCATCAGGGATCAAAATCCTACATTATTTTATACTTAAAACCAAGGCAACTTTTTATCCCAAGGCAGTTAGCCGAGAATTGTTCCTAGTGCCTTACATTCAATAAGAGAAATGCTTAATCGTACTTGTTGAATGACCACCCCTCTTTCCAAAAAGTTAAAACATAAACATCAAGCATAGAGGGGCTATAGTTAAGTCTATTTTATTTAAGTAAAACCAAGAACCGGTGTGAAAGGGTTAGGGATCTATTTGGCAGGTATAAATGGGACAGCTATATTCCAAACTTACTTCCTTTCTGGCATTACTTGTTTTAGTTTTCCTTGTTTAAGGGAGTGGTTCTCCAAGGGGATTCCCCACATTGGCTGGTTTCACTTTAAATTCATCACTACAGCCCAGCTGGTGTGGCTCCGTGGTTGAGCGTTGACCCATGCACCAAGAAGAGGTCATTGGTTTGATTCCTGGTCAGGGCACATGCCCAGGTTGTGGGCTCAATCCCCAGTAGGGGGCGTGCAGGTGGCAGCCAATCGATGTTCTCTCACACATAGATGTTTCTATCTCTTTCTCCTTCTCCCTTCCTCTCTCTTTAAAAATCAATAACAATAGCTTTATAAATAAATAAATAAATGCACCACTACTCACAAGTAGGCTCCTGATGTTACCGACCATCAGCCTACACTGCCAGCCCCATGCATTCCGACTCTCTAGGTGACTGTTTCATACACTGTTGCCTTTCTTTCAAACCTCAGCACCTCTATTCCTGACCTTCATTTGATGACTTTGCTTTCTATTTCACAGAATACAAGCCTCAGAAAGAAATGGCCACCAGCTTCCAACACCACATTTACCTACTTACCACATCTGTGCCCATGTGCTCTGCTTCCCTCCGGAGAGATGTGAACAGCCCTCCCCCAGTTCAAGGAACTGCTCCATCTCCATCGGCTGGCTGCAGCCTTCCCCTTCCCCCCTACTCGAGAACACACCTGCAGCCGGCTCCAGTGGCCTGCACCACCCCTCTCTCCCTGGTGGCCGTCCCCATCGACATGCACGTGCTGTGGTTTCTCCCAGCGTTACATTTTATTTACTGGCCCCATTTCCCTCAACAGCCGAGATCATCCCTGCTTCTCTAGTCGTTTTGGAAATCTAGGTCGTTTCTAACTAAGATATAATATGTACTCTGACTTACACATTGGCGTCTCTTACTTAGCAGCTGAATCTTTGAACCAGGTAAATGCACGTGTTCACTTTTGCCATTTGGGGAAGTTGTATCAGGGGCGTGTGTGTGGGGCGGGAGAAAGTTCAATGTGATTATGAGCTTTGTGAGTCTCAAAAGGCTGGGGTATGACCTGCAGTCCTCAATGATCCACGCCTCCAGTTTTCGCTGTGTAATAAGACTTGAACTTTGGTTAAAAGTCATAATTAATAATTAATAAATGTATGAAATTATATTAAGTACAATTTCAAGGAAATAAAATTGTGTGTGTGTGTATGTGTGCGTGTGCGTATGTGTATGTGTGTGTGTATATATGTGTGTGTGCGTGCGTGTGTGTATGTGTGTGTAAACACTGCTGTGTTTTTCATGGAAAAGAATAGTTTGTCCTTAGGCAGTGGGCAATCAGGGTGTTGTTGTTTTGTTTCTTTTACACTATGAGCTTTAAATTCTTTACATACCTTACACTCTTACATTCTTTAAATATATTGAGGATTTTAAGAGGTTTTTATTTGTACATTGTAACTGTCAATATTGACCATGTTGAAAATTTAAAGAAAGCTGTTTGCTTACATAATGATTCATATGAAGCAGGCAAAGATGAAAATATTGCATATTAATAACCACTTAGTGATAGTCTAAAGTTAGTTTTGACCTCATGACCCTCTGAGCTCTGTCATACAATAGTGTCAATCTGGTCCAGAACATGAAAGAACACGATGATAGACATAGCTTAGAGAGTGAAATAGATTTGCTTTAGTTTATAATGCCTGAATATGAAAGCTAGTAATGTGTTCAAGTAGTAGCAAAGCTTATTCAACTTTGACTTATTTTCATTTACTGATTCATGCCTTCAGCGGCAATATGAATAAGTAATTTTTTCTCAGTGTAATCTGTCTAGATAACAAAGATTTTATTTTATCAGAAAATGTTGTATGTTTCATGTTGACATTATGTTCTTGCTTATTAAGAAAATAAGCCCAGTTTCCTCACTTTGAAAAGAGCTAAATCTCTTAACAATTGTATGGCCTTGTATGCTTATTCTTGCATTACATTGTCACATCTTAATCAAGAATGTAAATCACAGCTGATAATTAAGATTTTTCTTTTTGGCTCTCCTCAAATGAGATTCTTAATGTAGGAAAACATGAAAACTTTCAGGATCTCTTACACCTAAAACTGTCTTGAGAGTTCACAGAGGGCACATGGTATCACAAAGATTTGTTCTTTCATTTGATAACAAAGGAGGAAGTGGAAGTAACTAGTTCATTTATGCTATTGTTTATAGGTTATACAGAAAAGTCAAGTTAGAAGAGTTGCTAAACCTTCTCTGGATTAAATTTGTATAGGATACATGTTACTAATATAAACATTCAGAAATTATATATATGCTTTATTGGAAGTTGCTAGAGATTTGTCAGGGTCCTCACTGGGCCTGTATCTATTTCTCAGAGTCCTGGTTCTGCTTTCTCTAACAAGAGTAGGTGGCAACAATGTAGTGGAGGAGTTGGTCAACATGGCCCATGGCCTGTTTCTATAAATAAAGTTTTATCAGAACACAGACAGCCCATATGTTTACATATTGTCTATGGTTGTTTTTGCACTACAATAGCAGAGTTGAGTAGTTGTGACAGAGACCTTATATCCCACCAGCCTAATGACGTACTCTTTGACCTTCTACAGAAAAACTTGACCAGTGCCTGGAATGTTGTTTTATCATACATAATTTCAGCTATTATTTAACGTGTTTACATGTCCACAACCTCACATCTTTTATTTTAATCTGGTATTTCCTAGGACAATGGATTTAAATTAGGAATACATATCAGCCTTAACTATGAAATTTTATAAAAATGCAGATATCTGGGCTTACTTAGTCTCATTACTTGACATTGTTACCCCACTCCTGCTACGCCATTGGTATCCAACGCATATTATGTCTTAGATTGTTGTATGTTATCCATCAAGATGCTTGCCTTTATAAAATTGTTTTCATTTATTTTTTATATATGATACGCAGCATCTCCTCTCTTCATTGAAAGTAGCAATAATCATTATTCTTAGGGACATTTGCCTAAGATTTTTTGGATTGGCTTTGTTATCTTGCTTTGCATGCTACAGAAACAACTAAAATGTTTTGTGAGTTGCATTATTCTCAATATGAACCCTAATCGGATCTTCCACATTTGAAAATGGTCTGGGATAAATGACCATGGCCATTGTCAGTGTCTCTGTTTTCCTCCGCCTCTTTCCTAAGGGCTTTGCCGTCAGCTATGGATCCTCTCAGATGCCTGAGGAAAAGGACCGTATTGGACTCGGATGGCGTCATTTGGACAATACCAGGATTGCCAGAACTCTCTTTAATCAAACGTCAAACAGCTTCATGAGACTGCTACCCAAGAGTACAAATGGAACAAACATTAATTATCTAGGACTGAATGAACTAATAAGGGAAATTGTGTTATTTGTTTGCAATACTGTTGGGCTAATGTTCTATTACTTGAATAGATAAGGAGTCCCTTTTCTTTCTTCTTAAGCCATCTGTAACTGTAACAGTGAGGTAGGCTCTGCTTTTGTAAACTGAAATTAAACTTCTGACTGATTTTCCCCTTTTCAGTCACTCTCCCAGCCCCAATTCAGAGCTTTCATTGAATTTCCTTACTTTACATGACTCTTAGTTGTTTGTATATATTCAATATTAGCCTGCCCCCTCTTTTGCCAAAATATAATAAATATGGGTTATGTAACCAAAGTGTTGCCTGGTATATCCTTTTTAAGGATGATGTTCATTTAGTCAGGCATGGCAAACCACTTGTAAAGAAGTACGACTGACTCGTGGGATATAAAACTGAAAGTAACAAAGGAACAGACAAGGAAAACAAACAAAAACTCATAGTCATAAGACAACAGTATGGCGGTTACCAGAGGACAGGGTTGGGGTCGTAAAAGGTAAAGGGCGCTCAGTCTATGTGATGGAAGATGATCTGACTCTGGGTGGTAGCAGGTAGGCACACAAGGTGACATCCTGTATTGTAGAAATGTACCCTTGAAACCTATATGGTCTTGTTCACCAATGTCACCCCAATAATTAAATTTTTTTAAATTGACTTTTACGGAACCCTCACAAGAAAACGGATCTGGCACGTGGCATTGCAGGTGGTGAGGAATGTCACTTTCTGGCAGGGCAAAAATAGTGGAATAATTTGAGAAACTTGAGTAGAGATAAACCCAAATGTATAGATGCTGCAGAGGAATCTGGTCGCGTTGTTGGACTTAACCTTCTAGTCTCAGAATGGCAAATGATAGAGGCTTCAAAAGTTTAATTTGAGATTTCTTATGAAAATTTCTGGCAAAGCCAACTTAAACGGTCTTAGATAGTAAATTAATACTTGCTGCACCTATGGAGATAACCAAACCAAGCCTCCTGAGACGAATCTTATCTTATAATCAAGAATAATCGCTCTCTATCTCTGAGAGTACTAGTGATCAGAAGCAGAGAAGAATGTAAGAAATTGGGAATAAGCAAAATGATTATTGGTGTTTCCAATAGCAAACTAAGTACATTTTAAAGCAAATCCTCCGAGATGATTTGATCTGGCCTTTCAAAGCCTTCGAACTATTTCACATTCTTTAAAGTTAATTCACTGGGATAAAAAAAGAATTCTTGTCTGTAGTCAGAAGATACGTTGTGTCCATTATGGCCAGGAGTCTAATTGCCCACCCCGTGGCAAAAGCCAACTTTGTGTCTATTAGCATATTCATTTCAGTGTTTCTTGAGCCCACATAAATGTGTGCTTCTTTGATTTAGTCTTTGAGTTGGTTATAAAAACCTTCCTGGTGTCCTCATTAACAGTGTTAAAAGTTAGATAATAAAATCTTAAATGTGTACATTAACATTTTAAAAATAATTACTTGCAAAGCTGGAGTTTTTAATAGTATCAAATTACCTTGCATCCCTGTTCCCTACTTGATTGAAACCTATGACAGATGCAGGAGTGAGGAGGAAACAAAATCCTACCATCCTAGAACTCGAATTCCAAAGGAGAGCAACAACAGATAAAACAGGTGCACCGGCGCCCAGCTGGTGTGGCCCAGTGGATTGAGCATCGTCCTATGGACGGAGAGGTCCTGGTTTGATTCCCGGTCAGGGCACATGCCCAGGCTGCGGGCTCCATCCCCGGTAGGGGTTGTGCAGGAAGCAGCCAATCGATGTTTCTCTCTCTCTCTCCTTTCCCCTCTCTCTAAAACAAACGAACAAAAAATCAATAGAAACAGATTTTTAAAAACAACAGGTGCATCAGTCATATAGTGTATTTGAGGATGCAGTGTGATGAGGGACATACAAGACACCATCCCTATGGAAATTAAACTCACTTGCACAATTTTTCTCTGGGATGTACTGGGATGTAACAAAACCTAGAAAGATACCTTTTCGAATTCTAGTGTGATTTATAGCTTATCAGAAGTCTTGATCTCTGTGACATCGATTATAAAACTAGAAATTTGGGGGCTGGGGAGAACTTAAAAAAACAAAGAAACAAAAACAACAATTTCCAGTAAGGGGCATACCTCGTCAACCACTGGTAACCTTCCTTTCCCCGGGTTGCAAAAGGTGGCTTCAGGGCCCTGGCCTGTTTGGTTCAGGGGTTAGAGCATTGGCCTTCGGACCAGAGAGACCCGGGTTTGGTTCCCGCTAAGGGCACGTACCTCGGTTGTAGTTTGTCCCTGGCCCTGGTTGGGGTCCTGTGGGTGGCGACCATTCGATGTGTTCCTTTCATGTCGATGTTTCTCTCTCTCTCCCTCCCCCTCTCTCTCCCTCCCTCCCTTCCTCCCTCCCTCCCTCCCTCCCACTCTATCTGAACAAAAAATGGAAAAATGTCCTCAGGTGAGAATTAAAAAAAAAAGGCAGCTTCAGGTGTGTGGATGCGTGGGTAAGAGTTTTGATTTGACAGAAATTGATTTTTTCCCCCACTAAATAAGTAAAGGTTTGCCCTCGACCATGTGTAATCCAGGTCTTTGGGGAAGAAACCCGAGGTCTGTTGTACCAACTGAAAATAGACACATTTCATGGCAAGGCACATGTGTGGGTATTAGTGCAACATTCAATGATGGTTCTAATCAGACAGATTTCTTCCCGAAGTACAGTCTACATCGCAGATTTGTAGGCAATCAGATGGCTCCGGTCTTACGTCTGATTTCCCAATACAGCGAGGTCCCCGTTTGGGCAATAAGTGCTTTGCATACCAGAGTAACTTACAACTTTTACAAGCTTGACTTACAAACTCACACCTGAATGCCAGCAAGCTTCTGGAAATAGTGTAGGTGGCTAGATTGCTCAGAGATGGTAGGGATGGCAGAAAAGCCTGATTTTCCACCAAAACATCAAAGCAGGAAACTTTCAAGCTTCAAAGAACTCCACAGTGACTACCAGCCTACCTTAGAGAATTCTCATTTACAGAAAAGTAATTTCATGTGAAATAACTTTCTTTATTACGAACAGTAGCAGGCAAATTGCATCTTCATAAAGATTTCTATTCCAAGAGCGCAAATCTCAGGAAATCAATGGAAAGCTAATTATGCATGAGTAGTCCCTGATGCTGAAAGCAAGCGGGGACGCGAGGGACAGTACAGGAGAGACATGAATTGTTACCTCTGTGAGATAGCATCTCTCCTTCTGGTAGTAGGCATATGAATCTGTCGGTAATTACAGGGAAAAGCATTCTGACATTCAGTTCTTTCTTCCTTATCTCTTTTGTAGATGATAATCAGAGATGGATGCTGAATGAATACGAAGAATAAAATATGACGAAACAGAAAAGAACTGTGTTAAACCTGGGTGTTCATTCCGTCCCCTTTCTTTTGCAGAGTGTACCTTTGGATTCAGTGTGCCACCTGACTGAGGGGCACAGAAGGTGGCAATTCACAGGAGTGGATTGCTGCTCCTTCCTCTGCCCGTTCTTGTGCCAAACTCTACTCTCAGAGCATCGAAAGCAGGTCTGCTGATAAATATTATCTCCTACGGACCTTCTCGCCCCGTTTTCTTTTCCAAAGATAACTGTTGAACAAACACAATGATGTTTTTCTGCCGCGATGTGTCCTCGGCTGAGCCTCCTTGCAGAGATCCTGTCCCTGACGCTGCTGCTTGCCCACCCGACAGCTCTCCCTCCCATTTCCACGGTGGCTTACTGTTTGCTCCTTTTCCAGTCTGCCCCGCCTGGGCTGCCAAGACGGACACTGGTCAGTCTTACCTAATCAGCAGGTGGCAGTGCCCTGGCCACCATCACTGGTCCAAGGAATGGCACTGATTTTAACTTGGCTCCGTGAAATCGAAGGGAAGACTCTTGTTCCTGTGATGGTGGAACCGAAACAGAGAAGCGACATGGCCCTAGGCGCTACTGGTGGCATCCTGTGGGCGAAGACGGCAGACAGTGGCCCTGACCCAGAACACACCTGGGTCCCCGACGCCTCAGGGCGACACTGACCACACAGTGCCTGCAGCCTGGCCACCGCGGGGCTCCACGAACACACCCCTTCTTGGGAGTCAAGCCCCCGAGTCAGATTTTGCAGTCCAAAACATTTTAATTCAGCATGAGGTTTAACGCACCTCTTCAGGAACTGAACCTCCCGGAACGAAGCCTGGTCATCTCCCACCCTCTATGTTCGCATTTTTTTACTCAACATTTATGTGGCACCTGCAGTCAGCCACCAGCTTCGATACATGGAGTCAGATCCAGCCCCACTCTCCCGAACTTGTGGCCTCATACAGATGTTCTCAAGCTCTTGGCACCGAAGGCCTCTTGGGCCATCAGGGGAAACCTGTGGACCTGTTCTCAGAATATTGCCTTTCACGCCCAGGCAGATATTAACATACAGGGATCAAAATACTTTTAAAAACAGTGACATTGAGTATGTGTGATATATATACACACACACACACACATACATATGCTGCTCTATTAATACCTTAAATAACAAATTAAAGTAACAACATAATTTCAAAGTAATGAGCATAAATGGCATTTTGAGGTAGCTGCAATAAGTATAGTATGATTTGAATATGTCTGTGACTGTTTTAAGCATGTAAAAAGGACAAAATGTGGAAAGTATTAGGGACTAAAGCCAGTGTGGCTGGATCACAGGGAGATGGCAAAGAGGGATATGGATGAGGTTGCTTCTCTCTCTCTCTCTTCCTCTCCCTCTCCCTCTCCCTCTCCTTCTCCCTCTCTCTCTTCCCCTCTCCCTCTCCCCCTCCCCCTTCCCCTCTTCCTCTCCCTCTCCCTCTCCTTCTCCCTCTCTCTCTTCCCCTCTCCCTCTCCCCCTCCCCCTTCCCCTCTCCTTCTCCCTCTCCCTCTCTCTCCCCCCCTCAAATGACTGTGATTAGGAAACAGCACATGAATCGGCTGAAATATCACATACAATGGCAAGGAAATAACTATAGAAAAGAAATTGCAGAAATAGCTTTTGAAATGAATGGGTCTATTTATCAATTCAGTTAAACAAAATGTTTCCCCAGTGACAGTATGATCTATATTTGATGGTCAAAAACCTTGGCTGAGAGGATATGGGCAAATTCTGAAACATTTTCCCAGTTAATTGAAAAATTAAGGGCTTAGAACAATGACCAATCCATTTTATGAATGGGGAAACTGAGGTGTGGAGAGAAGACATGGCTGGTGGGGGCCACACAGGTGGGTGGCAGCAGAGCCACCCCGAGCCCTGGTCCTTCCACTGTGGGCACTGTCCACGCTGCTCCAGGACACCCAGTTCAACAGGACAGGCATAACTGGGTCATTTGTGTTACTTACCAAAAGCTTTTATTGACAACGAAGAGCTCTAAGGAGAAATTCAAACAGAATTATCAAAATCTACACTTGTCCGACTGCCAGCCCATCTCTCCACCTCAACCCCCGGGATCAAGAATGAGAATTTTATTTGGTGTCTCTCATCTATTCTACATTAGTCTGTGATCAAGAAAATCCATTTCCAACTAAATTAAAATTGCTTTTTCATCCTAACAAACACTATACCCCTGGTACACACCAGAATAAAAATAAATTGATTTTTAAGTATCCACTGGAAAAAAACCAAACAATAAGAAGCATAAAATTCATGGTGCCACTGTGTGCCTTTTGAACAACTTAGCTATAAAAATGGCTTCCTTTCCTGGAGACAGTAATTGTATCTCTACGACAGTGACATTTCTGGGCAGTTCAGGCACTTGGTAAAAACTGTAGTCTTCCAGATACCGTGCATAAAAGATGCTAAATGACCCGTGTGCTTGAGATGTTGCTAAGGTGACAGGACAGTTACTGGAACATACAGCTCTGTCACTCAAAATAGAGAGGGACTTTTATCAGGTCTCAGCAATCCTTTTCTCTTCATGGAAACCTTCCACCTGTGGACGTTAGGGTCTGCAAACTCTGCACTCAACCCTCAGTTAGGGCTAAGGGTTCGGGTTGCCACGAATCCACCAAGATCCTGAGCCAGGTACTCTCTGCCAAGCCCTCCTCCATCATGAGTCCGTAAAGCACGGTCGGCCCCACAGAGACGGCTCCCTCACACAGTGCTCTGCGGGGCACCGAGTCGCAGCCTTTGGTACTGAAGGCTGGATGTCCCGTGCCAGCCTATGAAAGCACAGACACGCTCCCGCACCACATGTTAACGCAAAGCCTGAACACTCGTGTTCTGAGAAACAAGATTTCTCATCACTCACCAAGACCCAGGGACTAAAGTCTAAACAGATGTTCACAATCTGTCACCCTGTGGTGCTCTCAGAGTGCACAAGAACCAGCATGACCACAGCAGATGCATTTTAGTTTCTTGTTCAAAAAAAACAAGAACAGCTCGGCTGGTGTGGCTCGGTGGTTGAGCGTCGACCCATGCACCAAGAGGTCACTGGTTCAGTTCCCAGTCAGGGCACATGCCCAGGTTGTGGGCCTGATCCCCAGTGAGGGGCATGCAGGAGGCGGCCAACTATTGTTCTCTCTCATCGATGTTTCTATCTCTCTCTCCCTCTCCCTTCCTCTCTCTCTCAAAATCAATAAAGAAAAAAAATTTTAAGAACAAAAGGATATTTAAATTCCAAGTGCTTAATTTTGTAAGGAAAGCATTAATTTATAATAAAAAAATCTCAAGAAGTATCTCCAGAAATAAAGAAAAAGCCCATATGTAAAGGTATTGGGGTGTTCTCAGTGCATTATGGGAAACATAATTTACATGCATCCCATTAAATGAAATCCATGCTGCTGCTGCTGCTGGGCCCCTGGCAGGTCAGGTCAAATCCGAGTCTCTGTTCTCATGTGTGGAATAAGAGGGCTGGACTAGATTATATCCACAGTTCCTTCCAGTTTAAATAGCCTATGAGTGGGCATTCTCTTGCAAGAGGCATATATGAAGATTTAAGAACAGAAAAAATGAAGTCCCTGCACCCTTGCCCTTTGCACTCATTATTTCTAGCTGTTGTCATTACATCCAAGTTTGCAGTCCTTCTGGAAAGACACATTTGTGTTCCAGGTCATCACTGCTCCACGGCTAATCACCAAAGTCACTTCCTGATTGTATCAGTCCTGATGGAAGTGCTGGTTTTTTTTCATCTCAGAGAAACCCTCTGCCCTGCCAAGTGCCGGCGTCTAGCCTGCTTTGAAGTGCACCTCATTAAATCCAGAGTGGACAACGGATGTTCAGAAACTTCAGTGAAGGTCACAGCTTTTTAAATGGATTTTATAATCAATCCAAGGATTAAAAAGTCCTGTATGATTTAATGTCACATGAAGGATAACTTCAAGACCCTTATACCTAAAGTCCATCATCAAGACCTCTTTTATGATAATTGATGAAATTGTTTTAAATATTCTTTTCTTTATAAGGGTTGGGGGTATCATGACTTGACTGAGGAGAAGGCTAACCAGGGGGGTGGGGTATACAAGCTGACTGTGCCTGGTGACAGTGTTTGCTGTGGCAGAAGTAGTGCTCACCAAATGTCCCTGGACTCTCCTACGTCTCTCAGACACTCTCTCACTCCTCCCTGCTACCTCAGGAGCCACATGTCCTGGAAAGCATAACTAGAGGACACAGAAGGGCTCTCAACCTTGATGGCACTTCACTTTGTCACCAGCCACTGGAATACAGGGATTTATCTTACTGTGTCACACCCTGTACTGACTAATGCAAGTCTTTATACTGACATCCACCCTGATATTATGTGGCCACTGCTCCTGTCCACTAAGTCTCCCAGCATCGTGTTCCCTAGCTGTGACATGTTAGGTCAGGATGACTGGAGAACACAATCCTGAGTCCAGAGAGGGTTCTGATCTGCATGCAGATTTCACAGCTTAACAAGGCTCCAGCAGGTGCGTGCATGGGCGTGTGGTCAAGGGGTGTCCGCTGGCCTCCCAGAGAGTGAGCTCGCTCTCTCACCCCAGAACGTCCCCTTTGCCTCGTCTATGGCACGTGTTGCTTTCTGTCCTCGCTTTCCTCCACTCCGGCATCTGCCAGCTGTATCTATTTTGAAAGTTGAAATTCTAAGTCCATCCATGGTTCCAGCAAATAACATACTTTTCAATCTCATTCTCATGGAAACAAAGCAAACAAACAAAAACAGGGTGAGCCACATGAAGGACAGAGAGGTCCTGGATCAGAAGCTTACTATGTATACCACTTACTGGATGGAGACATAATCTCCACCTACACCAAGGTCCCAGGACTTGATGTGCTGGAAACAGCACATCAATTCTAGCCAAGGAAGATAACAGTCCAGCGGACTGCAGGGGTCAGCACACTGAGCCACTGGCCACATCTGCAATGTATCCAGACTGCTTTTATATGGCCTGCAAGCTAAGAATGGTCTTCACATTTTTAAAAGGCTTTAGAAAACAAATAAGCAAATGACAACAAGCATGCCACTTTAATGATGATACCTTCACTCTTCTACTTTTTAAGTTTCCTCTTTCCACACATTTAAAGACACCGCTCGCCCTGGCTGGTTTAGCTCAGAGGTTAGAGAGTCAGCCTGCGGACCAAAGAGTCATGGGTTCGATTCTGGTCAAGGGCATGCACCTTGGTTGCGGTTCAGTCCCCGGCCCTGGAGCAGGTTCATGCCGGAGGCAATGAGTTGATGTGTCCCTCTCACGTCAATGTTTCTCTCTCTCTCTCCCCCTCCTACTCTGTCTGAAAATAAATGGAAAAATATCCTCAGGTGAGGATTAAAAAAAAAAAAGACACCCCTCCATCAGCCTAGAACCTCCCCCATCTACCACTTGGGGCAATACAGCTACACTTGAGATCTTTTTAATGGAGATGGTAAAACTCCTTGAAAGCCTTTACTGTGCTCATTGGTGCAACTTTCTCTCCTCTGTTCTCTTTGCAACTACTTTAGTCAAACTTCCCCCGATGGCACTTCACCGAACCTCTTTCCAAGGTCTCCAATGGTGGCCCCATTGCCCAGTCCCATGGTCACATCTCGATTTCCATCTTACTAAACATCTCAGCATCACTGGACCTTTCCTTCCTCCTCCCAACCCTGTTCTGCCTTGGTCTCTAGGAGAAGGGTCTCCTCCTCTCTATTTGGATGCTCTTGTGAAGCCTCTTTGCCACCTCCTCCTCTAATTCTAAATACGGAAACATCCCCAGGACTAGTCTTCTGTCTTCCTTGTGCACAGTCATACCTAAAGGATCTCACGGAGTCTCAATATTTAATGTATCATTGGTAATATAATAATTCCCAGCATCTCTTCTAAATTCCTGAATTGCATATCCAACCCCTAGCTGACACCTTCACCATCTTTCACAGGCATCTCAACGTTAACATGTCAAACACAGCCCCTCCCTCCACCAAGCCTGCTCCTCCCGAGAGTCCTCCCTTTCAGGCAATTCACTGCCATTCACTGGGCGTTCACGCCAACAACCGCGGAGTCATCTGCTTGCGCTCTTTGGTTCATACCCTCTTAAAGTCAACCACCAGGATGTCTCCTCCATCTTCTCATCTACCGACACAACCCACTTATATTTATTTATTCATTTTATCAAATTACAAGAGAAAGTTTAATTAGAAAGTCACAGAGGTAGAAGAAGTGAGCCAGCGGGGCTGCGTAGGCTCAGGGAACAAGTGACAGAGGCAGAAGGGTCCTGGAGTTAGGAGAGGGACAGGCAAAGGTGACGCCCTGGGTGGTGGGGGGAAGCGAGGGCATCTCCCTGGAGGGAGAGGCACCTAGACCCACCACTGTTAGATACCCCACCAGCTCTCCCCTGCTCAGGCTACCCTGACCTGTTCCCTACATTATTCTAACTGCACCCAAACTTACCTCCCCGCTTCCACTTTTACCCCTAGAGTCTCTTCCCCTCACAACAGCCAGCTGGTCTTTGCAAAATATGTCAGATCATATCGTTCCCTTACTCAAAACCTTCCAATGACTTCTCACAAAATGCAGAATAAAACTGAAATCCCTCATCACGGCCATGCTGCTAAATGGTCTAGTCCCTGCCCCCTTGTGAACTTCCTTCTGCTCCACAAACCTCCACTCTCTCGCCAGTCCTGACACCTCCTCAGCTCCTGTCCTGTGTTTGCTGTCCCTCTGTCTGCAGCCCGCCACACCCCACCTACAAATATATTAACAGCTCTTTCTCCTGCTTTGTTCCCTGTGCATCTTCCCTGTCTATCCCTCTTTCTCTATCCATCATATCACAGCATTGGGCAATTGATATTTTATTGCACGTTCATTTGCTGATTCATTTAATATCTATTTCCTGAACTAGAATGAAAGTACCATGAGAATAGGAATTTGATTCCTTAACTCTTTTATCTCATAAAGTAGATGCTTAACAAAGTCGAGAAAAGAAGGAACAAAAGGGAGAGGGGTAAGAAGGCTAGAGAGGAGTGTCTGGCAACTCGGTATGAATGCACGTAACAGATGTTAGCCCTCTGGAGCCTTCTCATCACTACTTCATCGCAAATATCACCTTCTCACGGAAGCCTTCCAGCCACTCTCTATAACCATTTACCTGTTTTAGTTTCTTCAGGACACATATGACTATCTAAAATTATTTGTTGATCATTTTCTCTCCCTGGAATGTAAGTTTCATGAAAACTCTAACTTTGTCAATTTGGTTCGGTGTTCCCAAGGCCCAGAGAGTGCATCCACAAAGATGATATCCCCAAATACAGATTAATCAGTGAATCAGTGAGTCAATCACCAATTGGCTAGATTAATTCTTTGCAATAGAAGGCACCAAAAAATGAGAACCACATCAGAAACACACGCAAAGGAGGTCAGGAACTAGAAGGTGACTTTACCACCCCCTCCTTCCACAATGTTGTTGAGCTGACACTTTTAACCCCATGACAGGTCAGGCAGTTCATCTGCTGATTTTCCCGAGACCACAGAGCTCACCTTGCTCGTGGTGCGAGGTATCTGAACACTGAGGAGAGCCTGCAGAAGTTTCAGCAGAGGCCCAGATGGCACTCTGAGAAGCATCTGGAAGCTCACATCAGCCTTGGCTGGAGCTTACCTCTGCTACCTGCTTTGATCTGCAATGCTTCTGATAGGCTTCCAGAATGAATACTGCCAGAAGCGTTCTGGGAGAAAGGTTTGGAAGTTTTGCTTTTTCAGAAACACGCCCTGCAGTTAGCCTCGCCACTTCCATTTTTACATGAAAGATGCTGATGGGTATAAGGACTCATTTAAAAGACAAGACAAGGTTACTTGCTGCAACCTTGGCTCTTGGTTAGCTGAAAGCAGTGTGTTTCCATCATCTCTAGTCCCAGTGCCTAGCAAAGTGGCAGCCCACAGGGTAGAGCTGTGCAGGCTGAGCACTGCCCAGCTCTATGAAGTGGCGTTCTAACCCCAGTCTTTGTGAACAGCAGCCCCTGGCATTGTGCAGGATGCAATCCTATGCCCTGCATTGTGGTCCTGATTCATGGCATCTGGCACATCAAGGTGCTCTGTAAAATGCGCTGAATAAATCAGGGGGAAGGAAAACCTGGGAGGCTCATTTGCTTTCTGGGAACTATCTCAGGTGGCCAGTGGGCAGGTGGGTGGGGCCTGAAACACCCACATCTTTTCAGAAAGGAGGGAAGAATTGGGATCTGTAGCCCAGGGACATGGCCTATAGAATTTGCCTACTTCAGGGAAGCTGTCGAACCTTGACTACCTAATTGATCTGATAAAATGGGTTCCCTAAAGTTAGGAAAGAGTGATGCTTATGTTGTGAGTAAATCCATTTTTCTTCAGTTTTTTCATTCCATGGATTGTGTCAAGGATGTCATTTCAAAAGCTCTATCAAGTGTGCTGATGCTTATACAAATTCTATCTAGTCTCTCTGACCCTCCTTTTACCCTTCTGTGGTTTGCTCCTTACAGAAAGTCCAAGTGTTCTTTCAAAAACATAAATCAGGCTCTGAAGCCGCCTATTATTCCTCATCTTGCTCAGAATGAATTCTAAATACCTACATGAACATCCCCTGGCCCACTCCATCATTCCATTTTGTACCTCCATTCTCTACACTCCAACTTCTACTTCTCAAGCCAATTCCACTCTCCCAATAACTTTCCTTCTGCTCTGTCATTCTACGCAGATTTCAGCTTGAAGAGCACCTCCCCAAGAAGGCCTCCTGGACCTACCTCATCAAAAACAGAGGCCCCTGTCCTTACAGATCCTCCTTTGTTCCCCCATTTCTTCTGTTTCTTCTTGTATTTTGTCTCAGGGTACTACGAGAATGTTCTTCCCATGAGGGCAGAGATTTGTCTTGTTCTCTGTTCTGTCCCTCACATCCAGAAAAGTACCTGGCACATAATAGACTTTCAGTAAATATTTGTGGAATGAATGCATAAATAAATGTTTGAAACTGAAAACTGTCCAAAACAGCAAACTGGATAAACACAGAAAGTCATGGGAAAATAAAGCTATAACAACATTCTTTCACTATCTGCTAGTTACACTTAAAAGAAAATTATAAGCCAATATTTTTCATGAACATAGATGCAAAAATACTCAACAAAATATTAGAAAACTGGATTCAATAATACATTAAAGAATTATACACTATGACAAAGTACAATTCATCCCAGGGATTCAAGGATGGTTCAACATCCATAAATCAATCAATGTAATCCCTCAGATTAACAAAAGCCAAATAATGGTCTCAATAGATGAAGAAAAACATTTAACAAAATTCAACATTCTTTTAATAAAAATTCTCAATAAAGTGGGTATAGAAGGAAAATATATCAGCATAATAAAGGTCATATATGAAAAACCCACAATTAATATCATACTCAGCTGTGAAAAGCTAAGAAAGCCTTTCTGCTAAGCCTTGAAGGGGTGGGAAAACTTTTTCTGCCAATGACTATTTGGATATTTATAAAATCATTTGCAGGCCATACAAAATTATCAACTTAAAAATTAGCCTGCTCTATTTGGTCAGGCTAATTTGGTGAGGCATGCAGTCTTAGCCGGTATTGACTTTGTGGGCCTTATGTGGCCTGCAGGTCAGAACTTCCCCACCACGGCTAAGGTCAGAAACAAGACAAGAATGCTCACTATCACTATTTCTATTCAACAGAGTATTGTCATTCCTAGCCACAACAATTAGACAAAGCAAAGAAATAAAAGGCATCCAAAGTGGAAAGGAAGAAGCAAAACTCTCATTATTTGCAGGTGACATAATACCATATAGAGAAAACCCCAAAGATTCCATCAAAAAACTATTAGAACTAATAAATAACTTCAGTAAAGTTGCAGAAAACAGAGTCAATATACAGAAATATGTTGTGTTTCTACATACCAATAACAAATGATCAGAAGAAAAAAATTTTTAAATTCTCATTTACAATTGCATCAAAAAGTATAAAATACCTAGGAGTAAATTTAACCAAAGAGAGGAAAAACCTGCACTCTGAAAATTATAAGACATTGAAGAAAGAAATTGATGAGGCTACAAGTAAATGAAAGGATATACTTTGCTCACAGATTGGAAAAATTAATAATGTTCAAATGTCCTTGCTACCTAAAGTAATATACATATTCAAAATATCAATTGTGTTCTTCTCAGAATCAGAAAAAATCTGATCATAAAATTTATACGGAACTACAAAAGACTCCTAAGATCCAAAGAAACCTTGAGAAAGAACAAGGTGAGAGGTATCAGGCACCCTGATGTCAAACTATACTACAATAATCAGGACAGTATGGTACTAGCATAAAAACAGATATATAAATCAATGGAACAGAATGAAAGAGCCCAGAAATAAATGCTTGATTATATGGTTAATTAATCTATAGCAAAAGAGGCAAAAATAAACAATAAAATGCAGTCTTTTCAATAAGTGATGTTTGTAAAACTGGACAGATAAATGAAAAAAAAGAGAGAGAGAGAAATTGGATCACTTTTTTTACCCTATATGCAAAATGTTCAAAATGGATTAAAGATGAAAAGTTAAACCTAAAACAATAACACTCCTAGGAAAAACATAGGTAGTAACTCCTGATATTGCTCTTAATATATTTTTGGTATGTCACCTTGAGCAAGGGAAACAAAACAAAAAGTAAACAATGGGATTATATCAAACTAAAAGGTTTTTCACAGTGAAAAACCATCGACAAAATAAAGAGACAACCTACTGAATGGGAGAAGATATTTACAAATGATACATCCAATAAGGGTTAAATCTCCAAACTATATAAAGAATTCATACAACTTAACACCAAAAAACAAAAACAAAACCCAAATATTCCAATTAAATAATGGTCAGAGGACCTGAGTAGACATTTGTCCCAAGATGACATATAGATGTACAGCAGATATATAAAAAGATGCTCAACATCATTAATCATCTGGGAAAAACCACAATAGTCAGAATGACTATAGCCAATAAATCAGTAAATTACAAATGCATATGAGGATAGGGAGAAAAGAGAACCCTTGTACACTGTTGGAGAGAATGTAAATTGATACAGTCACCTGGCTGGTGTGGCTCAGTGGATTGAGTGTTGTCCCATGGACTGAGAGGGGCCAGCTGGATTCCTGGACAGGGCACATGTCCAGGTTGTGGGCTCGATCCCCTACAGGGGGTGTGCAGGAGTCAGCCCGTAGATGTTTATCTCTCACATCGATGTTTCCATCTCTCCCTTCCTCTCCCCCTAAAAAACTCAATAAAAACATATTTTAAAAAAGTTGATACAGCCACTATGGAAAACAGTGTGGACTTTCCTCGAAACAAAACAAAACAAAAATTAAAACTAGAACTACCATATTATCCAGCAATTTCTCTTCTGGAAATATATCTGAAGGAAACAAAATCACTACCCTAAAGAGGTATCTGTACCCTCATGTTCATTGCAGCACTTGGAAACAACCTAAGTGTTCATCAGTGAGTGAATGAAGAAAGAAAATGTGGTGCATATATACAATGGAATATATTCAGCTATAAAAAAAAGATACCCTGCCAATTCCAATAACATAGAATAACCTTGAGGGCATTATGCTAAGTGAAATCAGTCAGATAGAGAAAGACAAATACTATCCTATTTCACTTGTTTGTAGACTCTAAACAAACAAACAAACAAACAAGCTCATAGAAACAGATAACAGACTGGTGTTTTCCAGAGGTAAGGTATGGTGATTGGGTGAAGGTAGTCAAAAGGTACAAACTTCTAGTTATGAGATAAATCATTTACGTGGATGTAATGTACAGCATTGTGACTATAGTTAACAATACTGTATTGCATATTTGAAAGTCACTAAGAGACTAGATCTTTCAAGTTCTCATCACAAGAAAAGAGAACTATTTTAGTTGATCAATGTTAATTAAACTGATTGTGGTAATCATTTCCCAATACATGCCATATCAAATAATTATGTGTATACCTTAAACTAGTTCAATGTCAAACATATCTCAATAAAACTAGAGAAAAAAAAAAGAATTAAGAATTTTTTAAAAAGTTAAAAAATCCAGACCTCCCTCCCCAAGAAGAATTTGATCAGTTTAGACATCCACTTGTAGTTCATAAGACTATCCATTTTTCCATGCACACACTGTCGTGTGCATTTGGGGATTTTTTTTGTCATATTTACTATGCTGAAGGGTGTGAGATTGGACATTTTATAGATTCATTGAAAATCAATGTCAATAAATCACTTTCACAATCAGTTCATTCAGTTTAGAATGTTTATTCATCTAACAATGCCTGGTCATCCTTGAAGGTATGTCTGGTCTGTGCAGTCTGAGAAATATATTCCTCCAACAAGACTGATCTTTTTCATTTCTTGCTATAATCCTACTTTCCTATGGTTTTATATTGCAGCACTTTTCACAAATATTAGCTTATATGACTATCTGCGCTTTTACTCTATTTATTGATGGCAGGGTATGCATCTTACTCCGAAACAGATTCATTCATTCATTCATCTCACAGAGATTTATTGATATACTTACTGGGGCCAGTCACTGGTTGTGGCCCCAGGGATCCAGATAAGAACCAGACAGACCAAGTGCCTGCATTCAAGATACTTATATTTATGAGGAGGGGCCGGCAGAAAGCACAGGAGCAAAACAATAACCGACATCAGTTAGTGATGGACAGTGATAGCCAGTAACAGAATGTAACTGGGGTGGAGATAACTTCAACGTGGACGGACGAGAGTTAAAGGACTCCTCTGCAAGCTGAGATCTGAATGATGAGAAGAGGCAGACTGAGACATTCCGGGTGACAGAGTCCTGACAGATGGCCCACCTGTGCAAAGGTCCTGGAAAGGAAATCACAAGACTGAAGTGATGTCAATGAGAATGAAAAGCAGGAGAAATGAGGCTCAGAGAGGTAGGAAGGCACTGGCTCATCTAAGGCAGGGCAACCACCTTTCCGGTAAAGACCCAGATTATAAATATCTTTGGCTTCACATGTCCTCTGCCACAACTACTCAAGTCTGCCCTTGTAGCCTGAAAGCCACCATAGGCAGGATGTTAATGAATGAACACCGCTGTGTTTTAGTAAACATTTGTTTATAAAAACCAGCAGGTGTTTAGATCTGGCCAGTGGCCCATAGTTAATGACTCTTGATCTAAGTCTCATGGGCTCTAAGGAAGAGTTTAAACACTATTACCATTCCAATGGTGGCAGGGAGGCAATAGCAATAATAATAATGATAATAATAATAATAATAATAATAATACATTCAATGGGAAGCCACTGGAAGATAGAAAGATCGATGAGAGAAAACATTGATTGGCCGCCTCCTGCATGCCCCCCACTGGGGGTTGGGCCCACAACCTGGGCATGTGCCCTGACTGGGAATCAAACTGGCGACCTCTTGGTGCATGGGTCAAAGCTCAGACACTGAGCCACACCAGCTGCATGAGGATTTCTTTTTAAAAGGAAGTGATATGCCCAGCCAGTGTGGCTCAGTGGATTGAGCATCCTCCCATGGACTGAGAAGTGGCAATTCAATTCCCCGTCAGGGCACATGCCCAGGTTGTGGGCCAAATACCCAGTGGGGGGGTGGGGTGGCATGCAGGAGGCAGCCAACGATGTTTCTATCTCTTCCTTCCTCTCTCTCAGAAATAATAATACAAACATGATAGGGAGTGATATGATTTGCAGGTGTTGGATGGGATCCAAGGGCCTGACATGTAACAGGCAAAAAATCAGCTGTTGAATAACAGGGGGCATTATTGAGAGAGAGAGAGAGAGAGAGAGAGAGAGAGAGAGAGAGAGAGAGAGAGAAATAACTATTTTAAAACTCTCTCTCCTAGAATATCTATCTCAGAGATGGCAGGCCACTGGAGGGACAAAAGTGTCATTATCGGGAACAAAACCCTCACCTTTGCTATATTGGCATATCTACCAACCTGCTTTCCTAAGACCTGTGTGGGGGGAGGCACTGGATCAACAGCCAAGCAGTCAGTCAGCGCCTGGAGCTGGAAGCGGGCGCATGAGCCATGATGGAGGCGATTTTCCCCCCGGTCCCCGGGCCTCCAGAAACCAGTGGCTCCGTGCAGGTGGATGGGTGGCCAGCGACCGTGAAGAAGCCACTTCCTTCCAGTTTCTTGTCCCCGCAGCTGTAGTGGGAAACTGGATTTCTGGGACAAAATGCCATGATAGGCCTTTCCATTTCCCAGAGCTCTTTATGAGGATCTCGAGTTTAATGAGCGTGCGTACCAGCTGTTCACTCAGCTCTCAACCCGGGAGCCAGCCAGCCTCCTCCGACACAGGCGTGCCCAGGGTTTCCGTTCAATCGCTGGGTCAGCAGTTTGCCTCTATTTGTTATTTATTACCTTTTCAGGCCAGGTTTCCAATATTGGTCAGACTGAAGATCCTGGCCCTATTCCCCACTGCACCGTAACCAGAAAACATCCCAATTAAAAAACTAATATAAAAGAGCCAAGGTCTTATAAAACACCTCTATCCCTGTCCACCCATCCAGCAAGGATTCTGGGAAATGGGCATTAAAAACTAAATTAAATTTTACTACACAAATTAGAAACCTCTATGTGGTTCCTTGCCTTTCAGTTCAGCATCTTAAAAAAAAAAAGACATGTACAAGAAACTTTGAGATCGGAAACATTGAAACAAAGAAGGAATAAAATGATCGCTGGGTTAAAACCCAGTGCTCCATTCATCTCGTGTTCTGTCCAGCACCAGGCAGCGGCCCTGGCCTCATCAACAAGCAATTTGGCCATGGAGTGTCAACCTGGTCACTTCGACAGGTCACTGGGAAGATGACCAGACAAACGCAATGGAACTGAAGCACTGGAAGGCAGACTGAGCCACCCTAAACATCGGTCTTGGATGCTAACACCCAATCATTACAAACTGATCTGGAGCTTTGCGTCTGTTCGCCAGAATTTCCCAGGTGTGAACACTGACTCCTTACATATAAATCAAGCCTCTTTGGAAACAGTATTAGCGTCTTGCAAGTGATAAATCAGAAAAGCACAATCATATCAGTGGCCTAAGTGAAGATTAAAGAGCCTGCAATATAGGAAAGAAAATGGAACTCTGTGCCAGTCATTCAATTGCCTACCAAGAGATGTTTACTGATGACTCCTTGTGCCGAGGTCTCTCCTTCGGGCATATACAGACCTTTGAGAGCCTCAAGGAATGGCTAATTTAGTGGCACTGACTTGTCTTTTACACTCCTTGCACAACAACTTCTCAGTTGACTGCTTGTGTTCCCTTCTCGTCTCTAAGTCTTTCCTGTGCCTGAGACGTGAATAGAAGAATGCAGCTTTGGTTCAATCAGAAATTCCACACGAGCCCTCCTTGGAGCCTGTAATTGGATTATCGTTTATTTAGGCTGTTTGCTCCCCGATGCACTGACTCATCCCTGGCTTTATGGCCAAACCCAGTCAGACCTGGAAAGCCCAATGCGGTGCTCAGCCCGGGCAGGGAGCCAAAGGCACAGGTTAACAAGCTGGGCTATTAGAGGGCACATAACTCCTTAGCACATGTCATGCACCCTGCATTTGGACACCCAAGTGAGAACAGCTGTATTCATTAGGAAATACTTATAGTTCAAAAGCCGGACACCCATTATCCTTGGAAGAAGCCAAAGCAGTGGCACCACTGACAATCCCCAAATCAAGGCAGACTGTGTACAAACAGTATTCTAGTGGATAGATACTCTTCAAAACCATCTCCAACACCCATAATGTATATCGCTGCTGCTGTGTCGCAGTCTCAGCCATAGGTCCTTCTCTGCGCTTGGGGAGGGAGGGTATAGATTGAAGGCAGTGTTCCAAAGTCTCCTCCCTACTAATGATCTTACAGAAAAATTTAATGCCCAGATCTCCTCTAAGATTCTATGGGATGGGAGGTTTGCTAGCCCCTTTATTGAGCGGTGGAGGAGGGGGACACAGCTGGCTACCAGATCTGATCCAATTTTTTCCTCTAAGAAATTGTTCTCACTCTTTCTCATAACCTCTGGTTCTATATTATTGTGATTCTAACAGTCTGAGCATAGGAAAAGTCCATTTAAATCATCACTGTCTGGCCCTGGCTGGTTTGGCTCAGCAGTTAGACTCTTGGTCCGTGGACCAGAGAGTCCCAGGTTCGGTTCCTGCCGAGGGCACATACCTCAGTTGCAGTTTATCCCTGGCCCAGTTGGGGTTGTGTGGGTGGCAGCCACTTGATGTGTCTCTCTCACATCGATGTTTCCCTCTCTCTCTCTTCCTCCCTCTCTCCCTCCCGCTCTATCTGAAGATAAATGCAAAAATGTCCTCAGGTGAGGATGAATAGAATAGAATAGAATAGAATAGAATAGAATAGAATAGAATAGAATAGAATAGAATAGAATAGAATAGAATAGAATAGAATAGAATTTCACATATTAACTCTTAAAGATTCTGTACCCAGCCAGTTGGTGTGGCTCAGTGGACTGAGCATTGTCCCATGGACTGAGAGGTGCTGGTTTAATTCCCGATCAGGGCGCATGCCTGGGTCTCAGGCTCAATCCCCAGTGGGGAATGTGCAGGAGGCAGCTGATCAATGTTTTTCTCTCATATCAATGTTTCTATCTCTCTCCATTCCTTTCTCTCTAAAAAATCAATAAAATTATTTTAAAAAGATTCTGTATCTAATTCTGATGTGTGGGAGACTTTCCCCACACCCACCACACAATGGTGCCCTGCACTTCAGCTCAGTTCTGACACTATTTACGCCGAGATAGCATCAGATTCCACAGGGTAAAGGCTCAGTCCCACAAGACTGCTCCCCTACCCAACTTTAGATGCCGACTGTAAGCAGACTGTCACCTGTGCTTCTGAGCTACCAGCTATGGACTGGAGGTTCCAATGACCCCTCCTTAGGTTCAATTAATCTGCAAGAGCAGCTCACAGAACTCAGAGAAATATTTTACTTACTATATTATCATTTTTTAAATAAAAGGATGTAATCCAGGAACATCCAGATGGAAGAGATACATAGTGTATAGGTGTGGGGAAAGGATGCTGAGTTTCTATGCTCTCCTAGCCCACCCTCTCCCTAGATCTCCAAATGTTTACCGACCCAGAAGTTCTCCAAACCCCATTCTTTGGGTTTTTATGGAGTCTTCATTACAGAGGCATTATTGATTAAATCATAGGCCATTGGCAATGGATCAACATTCAAACACCCTCTTCTCCCTGGAGATCTGGGGGGTTGGACTGAAAGCGCCAACTCTATAATATGATTGGTTGTCCTGGCAACCGGCCTCCATTCATAGGTGTGGTCCTAAAGCCATCTCATTAACATAACAAAAGATACATTTATGACTCTCATCACTTAAGTAATTTCAAGGGTTACATGAGCTCTGTGACAGAAAAGAGACAAAGACCATATATATATTTCATATTATAAATCACAATGTTATAGCTATCAAGCAAACCATTACTCATAAGCAATGAATAAACTTTCTAAAACATGAATCCAACAATGTCACACTTCACTGTCAACACACTGAAGCACCCTCCTCCCTTACCTAAAAAGTCAAGTGTACAGAGTCCTCCAAGATTTCACCTCTACCCACATCTCCAGATTTTGATCTTGTCCTCTAATCCACATTAAATTCTGTACTTATGGTTTCCCCAAATACATAACTATTTTACCTTCTGCCTTTGTCAGACAGAACTGTTTTGCTAAGGGGAGCCTACTGTGGAAGGATACTATTTTTTACTGAACATTTACCATGTGCCAGAGAGTATCTGAAGCCTTCTTGATACAGTCTAATTCATTTATACAACTCTAGTTTCATTGCAGATGCAATTTCTAGTTTCAGTACTGTGCCAATAGGCCAACAGGTATATGAACACTTGATGATTAAATTTCAAGAAAATGGAGGAGGAGGAGAGAAAGAAAGGGTTTCTGTGCAAAGCATTTTTTTATGCTATTTTTTATTGATGTATGATTTGTTAAAAAAAAAAAGAGAGAGAGAGAGAGACAGACAACAGGCCTACAATGGAGTCACTCATGCTAAGCTCCCATCACCAATCTGAGACTAAATACCTAACCTAATTGCAGTTCAACCTCTTATCCAGTCAGTCTAGAATTACCTGGTCAGGTCAGCACTAGTAAGGTAAACCACTTGATAGGCCCATGTTGTCCCCAAAGGAAGGTGACCTTGGCTGAAACAGTCTACTCTTTGCTAGTAACTTCCTTGTTTTAACTTCTTCTGCCTGTAAGAAGTCTTTTATCTTCTACAGCTCTTCAGAACTCCTCTCTGTTTGCTAGATGGGATGCTGCCCATTTCATGGATCACTGAATAAAGCCAGTAAGATCTTCCCATTGTACTGAGTTGAGTTTTGTTTGTTGACAAATTGATATATAATCAATTGCACATATCTGAAGTATGCAATTTGATCTGCTTTGATGTATGTAAATATCTGTGAAGCGATCGCCACAATCAAGAAAGCAAACACATAAGCCACCCTCTAAATGTTTTCTGTGCTCCTCTGTCCCCTCTCCTCCTCCTCCCCAGCCAATAACTGACTTCATTCTATCACTATAAAGATTTAAAAATAATTTTGTACAGGTGAAAACATACAGCAGACACTCCTTTTTATTCACATTCTTTCACTCATCATAATTATTTAGAAATTTATTCTTGCTGTGAAGAGTATCAATAGTCTATTGTTTTTTTATTGCGGAGTAGTATCCCATCCTATGGATAAACTTTAGCTTGTTTATCCGTTCATTCATTGATGGGCATTTGGATTCTTTCCAGTTTGGGACTATTAAAAAATATAGCTACCAGAAAAAAATTCATGTGCAAACCTTTGTATGGACATATTTTTTTATTTCTCGTGGATGAAGACACAGGAGTGAAGCTAGAATAGTATGATAGGGGTATGTTTCTTTTCAAGAACCTGCTCAGCTGTTTTCCTCCGTCATTGCACTGTCTACATTTTCCCCAGCCGTGTAGGAGAGCCCCACTTGTTCCAATTCTCCCAGCACATGACATCGCCGGTCTTTCAAACGTTGTGCTAAGTCACTTAAAGACTAATTATACTCATTATGTAGCTGAAAGAACCCCGGTTAAATGCACATCCAAATACGTAGTGTTTAGGTGCGAACACCAGAGGATGGTGGGGCCGGGAGGACAGTCATCAGGCCAGCTTCTAGGACAAGAGAAACCAGGGCCAGAAAGAAATCCTAGCTGGGCCAGTGTAATGATCTCTAGTGTGGGGGTCTCAGGACCCCAGCGCAGCGTCCTCGCTGCTCATCAGAAGACTACGTTCTGTTATGATTTCTCACACTTTGAGAAAAGTTCTTTCTGAAAATGATAGGTGGTCTCTGATGCTCTGACAAATGCCACAGAACAGAGATTTGTTTGATGATCCCGGTATTAGTTGCAAAGGTGAGGTCTGGTTTCCAAGGCCGGGTCTCTCAACGACTGAAGTCTAAAATTAAAAAACACCTAATGGGAAAAGTGTGCTCTAGCGAGCACCCCACTGGGGGCAGATTCAAGGTCTCTTGTCGCATATTCCCTTCATATTCCCTTTTAGCAGAAATTTCTTTTTCTGGAATAACTCACTGTTCAAATCTTACAGGGTCAGGGCCTTTGTTTTAAAGTCCTAAGCTACTTCCTTGTTCTAGCTCAGTTGTTTTACACGGTCTTGGTTTTTGTTTTTTCTTCATTGATTTTTTGAGAGAAGAAGGGAGAGACAGAGAGATAGAGACATTGATGAGAGAGAACATCAACTGGCTGCCTCCTGCAGGACTCTACTGGGGATCAGGCCACATCCTGGGCATGTGCCCTGACTGGGAATCAAACCAGCGACCTCTTGGTGCATAGGTCGACACTCAACCACTGAGCCACACCAGCCAGACACAAGTCTGGGTTTTTACCCGCAGAACTGGTTATTCTTGCTAAAGGAAAGGACTATGATGGTGAAGCCTCTGATAATCCTCTGTGACTGCCCCTGAAATTAGCTGATGCATCAGAAGATGAGAGGAGGGCTGGACCACCAAAAGGCATTGGCTAACACCAGACCCACACAGCTGGTTCAGTGGGCTGTTTGGAGAGAAGTTCAGTTATCACCAAGACCACAGTAGGCAGCATAATGGAGATGGTTTTACATGCATCTGATATAAATAGAACCGGACAAAAGTAAACAACAGAAGCCAGATCTCAACCACCAGTCTGCATGCCCACCAGAGCCCAGGTGTACCAACAACCTCAGTATAAACTGGGTATTGGAACCTTTCTCTCCACTGTGTTCAGATGCACAGGGAAGGTTCTTACTAAGCAACCCAGAAGGGAAAAGAAGGGTTTTTCTTTTAAAGATGTTTGTATATGTGTGTAAATATGTGCATATTTATGTATCTGGAAGTAGAGACATCAGATTGTTGACAATGACTGCCTCCAGAGGATGGGATAATGGGAGTCCTTTTTCTTTCTTCATTTAGATGCCATTTGAAAAAAGATTTAAATAGTGGGCACAGTGACTTTCAAAAATAAAAAAATCTATAAGTATATTTCTATTTCGGTAACAAAACAACATAACCCAAAAAGAAAGATAAGGCACAGTCTCTTCACATATTCTTTTATGTTCAAACCTGCTTTCAAAACTGCTCCATCTTGGCCAATCCCCTGGGCTTCTGCAGACCCGTGCCATCTCTTGCCAGTCTGTTGCAGCGATTTTCAACCCTGTCCATCTCATGGCTCACACCAACTAATTACTAAGCTTCTGCAGCACACCAAAAAATATATTATGTTTTTTGCCAATCTAACCAAAAAAAAAAAGTGTAATTTGGATTCATTCATACCAAGACTCTTGTTGTGTTGGCTGTTGTCATTTTTTTCCTTGACAATCTAGGGAAAAAGAGGTCAGTGGCCCCAACTAAATAGTCAGGTATTGTATGTTTTAAAAATTCTTGCAGCTCACCTGTATGCTACAGTACACTGGTTGAAAATCACTGCTCTATTGTAATAGCTACTTAACCAGTTTTCTTACCTCTACCTCCTTCTCCCGTTTGCTCATCCACAAGTGCTATCCCTGAAATTCCCATTAAAAAGAAATTCAATGCCCACAATCCTCCCATATTTATCAAGTTGTGACAGCCCTATAGCTTCAAGGAGAACATCTACAAACTTCACAAGTTGGCTCCACTCATGTTCACTGCATCATTACCTCTCTACAGGGTCCAGGGGGAACACCAGGGGGGCTGAACTTCCGTCAGAGGGAAGACCAAGCAGACTTCAGCATGTGCGTACGGGGATACTTTTTCCTAATAAAGCAAGTAATTCTGCTTACAAGCTATAGTATTTAAAATTAACTGGGCCCACCCCTTTGAAAAGATGTGATTCTTGCCCAAAGTTTAATTTGGGAATGAAACATTGGGGATTACCTCATTTCAAACTTTGCCCACAGGATGAAGTTTCATTACATTTTTTATTACACTCTCTCCTACTCGCAGAAGTCAAAGTCACATCAACATAATGTCTTCTCATTCTGTGTGCCATGCACTAAAAACACCACCCTGTGCTCTTTTTTCACATGTGACATAATTTCTTCCTAGATTGTTCTATTGCTTTCTCTATTAACTTCAGTCCACGTATCACATTCTCTGTGAGGTTTCAATGGGGTCCCCTGGTCTGTGTGGCCGTCCTTCATTCAGTGTGTGACAACGGCAGCCTCACACTAGTCCAGGTTTGTTTGAAGTCCCAGGTTGCCCACTAGCCTTAAGTTCCTGACAGACAAGGAGAGTGACTTCTTAACCTCTATATCACAGCCTATCACAGGCTAGTAGGGACATTGTAGGTGTTTCATGTTGGAAGTTCAATTGCTGAAAGACCATGAGAAAATTTTAACCAAATCAAATATTGATGAAGCATAAACTAATATATAACTCCTAAAGAGAACCAGGACTGCTTCTTTCTGCATGGTGTTTGGCCATTTACAAAAAGAGATTCGTAATCACAGGCTAAAGACTAACTAAAGCACACCCCGTTACCTTGACTTCTCTCTACCGGTAAGCAGATTAATCTTAATGAAAGCCCTTCTTGACTTTCATGAAATGATAACAAATCGTTGGATAGAAAGAGGTATCATATGGTCATTTGTTGGAGGCCAATATTAAATCAGAAATGGCACACGGATTTCAAATTCATTCTAGTTCTGACTTATTGGTGGTGGCTGCCTAAAAACTGTGCTGATAAGGATTTCAAGAGCACACCCGGGTTCGCGAGAAGCATGCCATGATTGATTAGTGATGTCTGCTTTGGGCACAGTTTAGGAAATGTTTATCTACCCGCCAAATACTTCTGATCTCTACATTAGTTCTTGTGCTGTTGCTGTGTGTTTAGTTGCTGGAAAGCTATCTACTACAGGTTGAAGATCAAAAGTCTTGGCCTATGGTCTCAACCCCTCAAGAAATACTCCTGGGAAACACTCCTATCTGCCTGACCTCTTGCTATTGCTGGTCTCAAGGACACTACCTTGCTCCTGGACTTTAAGGGTTTTGGCTCACACCTTGGAGTTGACACTTCATTCAGACCTTCCTATTCTGGACTTTGTCTTTGACTCCAGAAAATATCTTTCTAATCTCCTGGTTCCCTGATCTCCAGACCTCCCATTTGCTTGGGATGACAATGAACTTACTCCCAAAGGCTCTGAAAGTAGAACTCAAGGAAATATTTGCAGGATGTCTTCTGTGGATTGGAAAGAAAAGCTTAGGCAGTTTCAAGAAGCATGCTTGGTTTCCACTGTTATTTTCCTCACATGCTTGTTAAAAATCTTGAGTTCGATGTCCCATTCTGGCCCTATGAACCAGTGGACAGGGAAGACAGAATATTTTTAAAACAAATTCCTCTAGGGATTATTATAGACCTGATTTTGAGAACCACTGAGTTAAGGGCCCCGAGCTACTTCAGTAGCTTTAATTCTGTTATTCTCGGGAATAATTCTTCAATTTAAACCAAGTAATCCTATTACTTAAATGATGTAATTCACCCTGGTTCTGTTCTGATATATGCAGAACAGAAGCCTGTGGGTACGGTACCTCTGTGGAAGACTCGGTCCTTCCTTCAAGCTACTTGTCTTCTCCCAGAAATGTTTTCTCTGACCAGCAAATGCCTCAGTCTTGTTCTTCCTTCTCTTCTCACCACCTTCTTATCCAAAAAAAGGTGTGCACAGAGGAGAAGATCTCCAGATGCCGTGATCACATTCCTGGTGGGCCACGGTCCACTCTGCCTTTGCAGAGCCAAGTGGAGAAAACTTGTACATGTGTAAGAGATGATATACTGGCTCACCTAGAAAGTCCTGCAGGCAACACTCAGCTAAAAAGCTCTGAACAAACAAAGATAGGGTTTCTCAGCATTGGGCAGGGCAGCCTGTGTCCTCCCTACCTGAAGGGTGCTTCTTATCCAGGTTGCATGCAAAACTCTCTGTGTAGATATATCCACAAGCCAAGCCTGTGTTTCTCATGCAAAAAAAACCTAGTCTTCCAACAGACAGTGCCTCTAAGTAGCAACGGGATATTTCCACAGCTCACTAGCTAGCTCCTACTGTGCTACCGCTCTACCACTGGCGATGTTTCCCTGACTCATCCCAGTCACTAAATACAAAGCCTCAAAGCAGGAACCATTCTCTTATGGCTTCAACTTCCCTCTTCCCTCCCTGGCCATGTTGCAAGAGCCCCATTCTAGAACTTACAGGGTTGGCAAAGAAAAGACAAGACAGCGTCTTTTTTCACAAGAGTGAAAAACTTCATGGAGTGTGATGTTTTGCGAGAAACAAGAAACATTCCTCGGGCTTTATGCTGTGCTCAGAAACCCTACTGATGAGAAATTTCACCAAGATATCCATAGCTTAATCAAAATAAATTTGATTTCCTGAAACAGTAAATAGTTATTACTGAATTTGCTGCCTAATTGTTTTGTTCCCCCTCTGTTATCAAGGACATTTTTCCATTTGAGATACTTCAATGGTTAAACCTGAACAAAATGGAAGGGTTATGATTCTGTATGTCGCTATTTGGTGACAATGTCTTTTGCTGTGACCTCTTTGTTGTGTTTGGTAATTTGTCACCTTCCACACTTTAAATTCCATGGTTTTGTGTACATTAAATATTTTTAATTGATCACTCATGCTTCTCTAGTCATATGCCTATTCTTACGGTGTGTGCGTTTTCATATAACAATTCAATTCCCATTGGGCAATTAGGTACCCTTGTGCCGATCAGCCATGTAAAACATCGTAACCCACTGAGGGTGTACAAGCACACAGCTGTGCCTTCTAAACTCGGATCAAAAGGCACACTGCTTGAAGACAACTTAATGTTTCCTGTAGTCTAGCACTACCGGCACATCTTCTAGAACAATCAGGATCAGTGAATTCAATTCCTAAAACATTGTATCCTTCTCAGTTTTTTAAATGAATAAATTATATCCCTGACCTTCCTGAGAAGATACATAGTCATGACTGGAAATGGACAGAAATGACTAATAAAATGGTAGAGACATATACTGTCAAAAATTCATCACAAGAAGGCTCATCTATAATACAACCACAAGTATGCCTCCCTTTTCCACCCCTCAAGAATACATTTATAAGAAAAGGCTTTTATGTTTTTTAACCTGTTGCATGGGGAACTGTGCTTATTTTAATAAGAAAACACTCATCATCTCCACAGGCTATGATGATGTATATCATGACTCATAAAAGGTTCAGTGGGTATCGACTTACAGCATATATTTGGAGACATTTTTTCCTTCTCTCTATTGCATTTCACTACCCTAACTCACATTTTACTATTTCCTTGGCTCAGGGACAGATAGAGGCAATAAAATGAAATTCAAGCTGGTTTCACAGACAGTAAACATGCATTATGGATTTGAAACATACCATTAGAAACATACTATGCTCATTGAGCATATATTTAGAATTTCCTTCAAGACACTTTATGACTAAAACCATAATCTGGAACCATTCACTATCCTTGGTTTTAGAATTCTGTTTGGTTTCATGAGATACTCACTATTTAAAAAAATACAGCCTAAACTTACAGCTTTTGAATCAAACAATGTAGGTAAAAGATATTTTTGGTCGGAAAATCAGCAAAATGCCATTAATCCTTTACAAAATTAAATGGAGAACAGAAGTAACAATAAAAATTCAGATTCAACTAACAGATTAGTAAATGTGTAGACAATCCTAATTCAATCCTTATTTTCCCTGTTTAGGGAACTAAGTCCCTGAATGTTTAAGAGACTTCTCCAAAGTAACATGGAATCAGGCTACACCCCCAAAGTCCTCACTTCTAATCCAACTATAACGATGCTTTCTCCTAAGTTAGGACTTAGGTCTCAGTTCTTGCTTCGGCTGTACCGGCATGTCTTCGCCAGTGAAGGACACCACATCTTATCAAGATCAATGTATGAAGATTGCTCAATTTGCATATACACAAAACTACAGCCAGATGGGGTGGGTATAGAAGGCAGATGTGTACAAACCACACTGAAATTATCACCTCGTATTTCCCTATTTGCAAGCATGTCAAACCCACAGCACATACATGAATCACACTAAGAATCAACACTCTACAGATTCATAAAATCTTACACTTACATGTGGGGATCATGTGCAGTGACCATGCTTAAAACCAACATATTAGGGCCCACTAATTTAGAAAACTTTGAACTTTCATAGCTTGAGGATACTTGCTGTACTATGCATGCGTGTGTGTGTGTGTGTACACTGTTCCTCCCTCTGTTGGAAAGTTGAGTCTCTGATATCACTCTGATTCACTTGATGATTAATGTACTTTAAAAACACATTTTTTGGAATGTACCCCCACAGTTAAGAGGTACATGACTGTGTGGGTGTGTGTGTATGTATACATGCAGTTGGGCAACTCGAATATTTTGCATAGCTAATGTACTAGATACAATCCACAATGACAACCTGAAACCACTGAGAAAGAGAGTAATGAGCATCCTTATCTTGGAGGACAAGGAACTGTCCCAAAGAAGTGTGTGTAAATGGAGAGAGTATAGAATTAGAGGAAGGTTTAATTTAGATAGATTCGATAATTTCATACTGGATAATCTCTTGCTCCACTTAATAATTCTATAATAAATTAACTCGAAAAGGCCACCTCTGGTTGGTTTCCAGTGGAATAAATGTAGCAAAGTTCACTGCAGGTTGTAGACTTTTGTAACAATGATGCCTATTCATTTTGGATTTCTCTACTCTTTGGAATACCATTTCGCATATAGAAAACCTCTGGCTCTATACAGTTACTTTGGTTTCAATATTTACAAAAAGAAACACATTTGAAATGCATGGTGTGGTGTGCATTTTCACTTACCTTTTCCGCTGACTGCGCGGTGCCAAAAAAAATTGGAATGAAGGCAAGCCATACTATACATGTCGTGTACATAGTGAATCCAATGGGCTTGGCTTCATTAAAATTCTCTGGGACACCCCGAGTCTTGATGGCATACACAGTACATGTGACCATGAGAAGAATGCTATATCCCAACGAGCAAATGATTTGGAGGTCTGTAATGTCACATTTGAGAACTCCCCGGGCCTGCTCGGGGTTCATCGTCTTATGTTCATCATAGTCTACGATGATGTTGGGAGGGTCAATGCCAAACCAAATGAAAACACCTAGAAGCTGAACTGATATCAAACTGGAAGTGATTGCCAGCTGTGACGTCGGGCTTATGAGTCTGGGAGCTGTCACTGATTTCTTGCCCTGCTCAAATATGCGATAAATCCGATTGGTTTTGGTCAAGAGGGCTGCGTAACTGATGCACATCCCCAAACCCAAGAACACTCTCCGGAAAGAACACACGGCCACATCCGGCTTGGCGATCATCAGGAAAGTGATGATGTAGCAGAGAAAGATGCCCGTCAGCAGAACATAGCTGAGTTCCCGCCCAGACGCCCGGACAATGGGCGTGTCATTGTAGCGGATGAAGGTGGCCATGACAAAGATGGTGGCAATGATCCCCAACATTGCTAAGAAGACAGGAATGACGGCCCAGGGGGAATGCCACTCCAGTTTGATGATGGGGATATCCTGGCAGCCAGTCCGGTTTTCATTGGGCCGCTGGTCATAAGGGCAATGCTGGCATGTCATCTCATCGACCTGGAATTGGTAGCCGTCACAGGGCTCACAGGTCCAGCAGCATGGGGTTCCCTTCTGCGTCTTCTTCCTCTGGCCGGGTTTGCATGGCAATGTACACACCGAGTGGGGGATCTCCCGGACTCCTTTACCCCACTGCATGTCCTCGATCTGCAGTGTAAGAAATACGAAGGTGCAACAGACAAATTACACAAGAGCGAAGGAAAAGAACAATAGCAATGAACAGTAACAGCAGGAGTATTTGACACCTGATGAGGTTCTGACACTTAGCCCAGCTAGTAGGAGCAACGGCCAAGATTTGACTCCCCACCTTTTCATTGAAACATCCTTACCATCCACGCCAGTAAGTTCCAAACACGCTTGAGTCTAAGACCTTTCTGTGGCAACTCTAAAAAATATAAATTCTGTGTCCCCACCCTGGATCTTCCAAAGAAGATCCTGAAAAGAAGTCTTTGGATCTTGGTTTTTAACAAGTGCCCAGAGGATGCTTATCATTAGATAAATTGAGAACTACTGACATGCACTCTATTGCCTTCGCCAGGATAAGTGAAAATGTCCCAGACCAAGTTTAAAAACAAAACGCACTCTTAAGTAAAAGCTATACTTATTTCCCTTATAAGGTGCTTAAAAAAAAAAAGTTTTAAAATGCTTTTGGATAATTTTCAGTGCTGACCACCTTCCCTAAAATTCTGTAGGCACCACTGCCATTTTCATTGAGAAATTTTGCAGCAAAGTGAAGCTTTCCTTCTATTTATCACACAGGAGTGAAAAGGTTCCCTGCTGAGGACTTTAATTCTAGAAAGGTTTATCCTAAGAGACCAGGAAGCATCTGATAAGAAAATTCTATGGTCTGGAAACCTTTCAAGATTGTCTGTGCACCTATTTAAAGATGAAAACGAAACTAAAACACTGTCACTTAGAGGGGGATGGAAGACCATTTGCCTAATTAGAATGTTGATTTTCTGGATGGGAATTCACAATCCACTACGGGCTGAAATCTCACAGCAGGACACTGCTGGTCTTTGCCAGCACAGCAGCTACTTCCCCCTCCTCAAGTCACTTCTCAGGTCTCTTTCCCGTGTGGTTCTGTGAGACGGAGATTACACTGAAGCTCCGTGGCAGATGCGTGACACATGCATGGCCAGTGCGCATACTGCAGTTGTTCTCAAGCCTGAGTGTGCATCGGAACCACTTGGAGGACTTGTTACAACCAGTAGGCTGGCCCTACTCTCTAATTTTTGGATGCAATGGGTCAAGGATGGGACATGAGACTATATATTTCTAACAAAATCTCAGATGATGTTGCTGGGGATTCTCTAGGGACCACACTTCATCAACCACTGATACATTCTCCTCCTAGCCAAAGAGATGGGGTCAGGGATGGGATTGTTTTGTAATGGCACAGAAGTTAACTTTATGTTTTTTTTAATCTCTACAAATTGTAGAGATTAAACATCTTTGTTTCTGTGGGATTTACAATCTCCAGCAGGTAGGGATGCTTATGGCTACAAGAAGAAGTTTGTCGGAAAAAGAAGACAACATAAAAGGAAGCAACATGGAGAGTTGAAGGCAAAGATTACTGTTGCGCCTGTTTGAGCTACTAGATACAGCTCTGCCTGAAGCAGGCATTTCCCAGGCGGTGCCATGATGGAAGCCAGTCAATGCTACTATGCTGAAACCACTTAAATTGCATTTCTCTCACTTGAAACCAAGAGTCCTGAAAAATAGACGTACTCAATAAGTAATTTCAGGATCTACAAGTTGCAAAAGATACATCTCACAAATTAATTAAAGAAGAAATTAAATTCCAATGAACAAATTTGGTTGATATTTCCCAAGCTGTGTTAATTGAATTTTTAATACAGTGGAACCAAAAAATAGGTTAGAAAGATACTAGAAAGTCTGAGGCTTTTTTTTTTTAGAGATAAAAATAATTTTAAGAGATAAGAGGGAAAGAAAATTAGTTCATAGCTCATCGAAATTTCACTGCTGTGTAAAAAGAAGATGTAATTTATAACGAAGTGTGATGCTTCCATCAAAACTTGAATGAGAACTACATGCAAAATCTAAATCAACAGAGTTAACAGAAACAAAAATAGCTCAGGGATTAAAATTCATAAAGTATCATAACCATCCAATAGTTGAATTTAAACTCTAACCAGAGACCTGAGACTCTTCTGACGCTTTGTGTGAACCTCATTTGCCTGAGTCCAAAACCCAATCTAAGTATAAGTATAATGAACAAAACAAAATGATGAACAAAACAGACTCAGAGACATAGAAGTAAGGTGCAAGCTGACAAACCTCAGAAGAGAGGGACGGGGTCAGGGGAGAGAAGAGATAAACCACAGGACTTACAGGCATGTATGCGTAACCATGGACAACAACAAGGCTGGGGATGGGGGGGATCGGGAGGAGGGTGTCAATGGGGACAAAAGGAGAAACGTGTAACAAAAATAAATTAATAAAAATAAATAATAAATCTAACTAAATAGAAAACATCATCACTTTTCTCTCGACATCCTCATTTTGGTGGGAGTAACTCCTGGGCAGCCATCTCTCGTTCATAGAATTAAGGCAAGAATTTGTAATAAGAGAGTAAAGACATGCATTAGCTTTATAAAGGTCAAAGTTTAAGAAGTGGGAATCTTAAAAAAATACTATTATTAATACAAATGTTTTCAAATGTCAAATTAAAAGGTCCTGCTCATGGTAAGAGAAATTTAAACACTTAAATACATTTTATCAGCTAAACTTGAGATTGCCTATTCTAACACAAGTGGAACAAATATGTCATGATTAAAGTTGATCTATGGGAATAAATGTAGGGCTCATACAAATATAGGCACACATTACCATTGTGTCATATTTTACAATCGGATCAAATGTTGCCAGCTCACTATTTCAGTTCCCCTTGGATTAAAATAAAATGCCGGCAATGCTGAACAACTTTTTTCTCAACTTACCCAAACATATGAGAGCGATAACTATAAACATTGCATTGACTGATTACTTAATTTGCTGTCAATTTTCATTTAAAGTATATCTTAACTCAATTTACTTGTATATATTAAACCAACAAAGTTGCCTCTTGCTCGAAATGCACAAAAGTCTAATTTAATTGCTTTGCCAACAGAATTCATTAATGATAATACAGGGAGTGGCAAAAGTAGGTTTACAGTTGTATGTGAAACAGAGTTTCCTCTTATATTATTTGTGAATTATTGTATTATTTTTTGTACAAATGACTGTAAACCTTCTTTTGCCCCACCCTGTATAACCTGTATTCTACAAAAGTACCAAATAACCTTTCAAAGCGCCGGTAACTGAGAATTTTGTTAAAGCAACGCATGTGATTTGTGCGTATCTATACCCACCACACAAATCCAGAGCCTTGTTTCATAAGAAGAAACTGTCACCTGCCTGCAAATGCCCAGAGGCATTAAGGGAGACTAATCATATAGGGCTATGCAAAAGCAGCTGTAAAGTCAGAAGGCTAGTAGGAATGCAAATTTCAAGTTTTTTTCTGACCTCTGCAACAAAACTGGTTCAGTTAGCTGGAACACCTAACATTAAGGGGCAAAAAGATAAGAAAAGGGCTACATGTTTAACATCATTTTCTTTAGAAGCGATAGGGCTAAGTTCCCTGATAGGGATACATTTTCCCCCTGGACACCCAAACTTTATGGTTACTGGATACTGGGTCTACTTAGTAGCTGACTTATGAGGAATGACTGTAGAGATCCCAGTTCTTGGCAAGAGAATAAAACTTTATAGCTAATGCCATCAATCAACACCATGCATGGGACAGAGATTATATGAATATGTGGACTAATGTTTTAAGAAAGAGAAAATTATGCAGCTCTGGCTAATAAAAGCAAAAATAAGCCTGTTGTAAAGTCCTAGGAAGGTGCTCTTCATTCTTAAACAAGAGACACAAAGAAGGAATATGCTGTCTTTAGTATTTGAACTTTGATGTGTGCAGACATGATGTGTGAAAACTTAGTTGCCACTTTGTATCCATGAAGAGACACGGCTAAGGAAAAAAGCCAATGCACTGAGAATAGCAAAAAATAAATAATTTGTTTCTTGATGGCATCATTATGTCACCAACTTAACACTGGTACCACTCTACCACTGAATTTCTAATATGAAATGATCAACTCTCCTTAGTGGTAACTCAATTCTTCATGGTAGTCTACTATTTGCAGTCCACCATCTAATACATTCTTTCTTGCTTATGCATCTGACATGTGCAGACCTTCTGAATCTGTTAGACGACTGGCCTGTGATGTAGGCTCTTACGTAAATAACGGGTAGCTCTGGAAGGAAAGGGAAATTCTGAATCACACATGATCAGAAACACTTGTCTCTGTCTCCTGACAATGCTCAGAAAAGAGGGTGATCAAGTCCTGGTCTCAGAATATCAGCTGTCACTCCATTCTTCTGGGGTGGACAGAAACAACGAAAATGCACCTGTCAGCTCTGGTTCTGTACCACATGCGCTTGGCCAAGGAAAAGTCGGGGAATGGCTCTAGTAGAGAGCACCTTACTCCCCAGGGGGTGTTGCGGACCTTATAATCACTGGAATTTAAAATAAAACCACATTAGTTGTTATCTAACTGCCAAATGCAAGAATCAAACAGTGACAGAAATTTTATAAACAGCGTTTGGGCATCCCTGTTTATCTAGCAGAGACCTGTTTCTTTCCCCACACAGACACTTTCTATCTGAAGGAAAATGTCACTCCAGGCATATTTTCTCTGGTGAAATTCAATTAGCACATTTCCAAAGCTTACTGTGTAGCCCAAGCTGGCTGCTGCTTCTATTGGATAATTCCCTGCAATAATAGTTTTACTTACTAAAACCTTAATAGAATGCTGCCACTGGAGAACCCGTCCCGCCCAGTGTATATGCTACTGCAAATGACCTATTCCCCTTCCTCTGGGGACACGGTTCCCTAAAATGTGCTTACCAATCCAAGATTAGGTATTTAATCTTGCTCAAATTATTAAATACCTCTGAAAGTCATGTTTTAAACCTTGGGTTAATCAGAATAATTTGGAATGTCAACATATTCATGAGGAGTCCTCAATTTATACTTGTTCAGAAGTTAACACATGACTGGCAAACTATAGCCAGGGGCCACATCCTGCCCACCGTTTTTGTAAATAACTCGTTATGGGAACATCACCACTCTTGTGGTTACCTCTTGCCCAGGACCGATTTCACGTTGCCACGGCAGAGCGGTGTGGTTGGGAATGCATGGCCAACAAGGCCTCCACTGTGCGCTGTCAGGTCCTTTACACACAGTGGCTGACTCAGATCCAAGGCAAACGGGAGGACAAAGCCCCAGTGCAAGGTAGCTTTATTTTTCCAGAAACCAGAGGTTTGGTCATTTTTGACACCTTCCTTTCTTTGCCCCGCCCCCAATATCTACATGACCAACAACTTGTGTAGATTTCATCACTTGCAAATCACTTAAGTTAATCATTTCATCCAACCAACTACATATGAAGTACATTTAGGATGCTGGACCTGTTCTGGTGGCCGGGAACAAAGGAGAGGCATGCAGTCTCTTTTCTCATGGTTGCTCCTGTCACAACAGGTTAATAGATGAAACCCAATCAGCCCTAATAACTCATCAGCTGTTTTCCGCTGGATGACAACAGAATGAGGCCTCAGGTCATAGCCGATGGGAAAGGGAAGAATCCCCTACCTCCCGAAAGGGAGTCCCAAGACTACCAACCTTAACCAGTCTACAGAGGCTGCACAGACAGAAAAATCTTGCCCTAAAGACAACCTGATGAAGTCACAAGGCCCAGATCCTCCTGGAACTGCATGTCAACTGCTCCTGGATTTGTACATATGACCCATGAAGTTATAGGAACTGCCTGTGCCTGCGCATTATGAACATTATACCAGATGATGTAATCCCAATGAATACACATACTGCCCAATGAATATACATATACCAGATGATGTAATCCCAATGAATACACATACTGCCCTGCTTTTAACCCTTTACATCTCATCCCCAAACCCTGATCCAGCAGGAAGGTTTGAGTTCTATCCCATCTCCTTTCTGGTTGACCTTGAAATAAAAGCTTTTTCTCTTCTTGTACCCAGTGCCATAAGCACCGACTCCCATGTGCATTGGTCAATGGACTCTTGGGGAGTACCGTGACCACACCTCCTCTGCAAAATCTTCTACAGATTTTTCTCACCTCCCTTTCCTTCTGGAACCTTCCTAATTCAATTCGTTGCCTGCAGCCAGAAGGATCCTTTAGCATGCCGATTTGATCAAGTCACCCTTTTGCTTAATCTCGTCAGTGGCTCTCCTAGCTCTTAAACCTCTTCGAAGACCCTGCGTAGTCTGGCAGGGACATTCATCAGTTGACCTTCCTCTCCTGGCTTTACTTGAATTTCATGAAGTTTCCTCCCTCATAGCAGGTTTCATGTTGCAATAAAATGCTCAACAACTCTTCAGTTCATGGAATCTTGCTCAGGAAGACTTAACCCCCACTAGATTGGGTCCTCCTTTTATAAATTCTCAAAGAACCTTCTTCAAAGAGATAACACAATTAGTAATTATGTAAATATGTGACTCCATTAAAGTCTATCTCCCAATTCATATATAATCAGACATGATGAAAGGATTCATAATTACTTATGTGAGTCTCATCTGTCTTCTGGTCATTTACTACACGTCTGTCTAAAGAGTGCAAGTTTCCAGTTGAAACACCCTTGGCATTTTCATTAGGAGAGAAAGGGAATAGATACCGAGTACTCAGTTGCTAGGTAAAGGGAACATGAACACAATTAACACACAAGGGAGAGGGAGAAAAGCAAGTCCCGAGAAATGCAGCCAAGGACGGAGCTTGATTTCAGTGGGTCTCTGACTGTTGCGTTCTGCATTGGTTAAGCTCAGCTACAGTTCAGAACAGAGAAACAGTGAACTGGGGAGACAGAGACGGGGTTCAGAGACTCACTTCATCATCTCACAAGAGTAAGCCCAAAGTCATCTGGCAGTGTCCGTGTCCCAGGTTCATTTGTTATGAAGACTCGGTTAGATAACACATGTGACGCACTAACAAGGTGCCTGAGACATTGCTGTTGGCCTAAATAATTATTCATTTCTATTAGAGTATTTTATGGCTTTCATGATCAACTTAATCCATGCAAAATGTTTTAAGATGATCATCCCCAGTCCTCCCCACTCTCTTGAGTTCTGATTTGTCCAACTGAATATCACCAGCAATTACTGCCGCAGAGGCATTTCAGACTCTATGTATATCTAAAACCACCGTGCCTCCCATTCTCTAGATCTTGCCACACACACACCCCCAGCCTGTCTTGTTCTACTGCAGAGATTTACACCATGAGCGTTGGACTCAGGTGGACATGAGCTCAAATCCTAGCAGAGTGACAGTGATGAAGTCATTTAAGCTGTCTGAACCTTATTTTTTTTGTCTACGAGATAAAGATAATAATGATTACCCCCTTGACGTACTGAGAAAGTGAATGTCTGCAAAGCACATTGCCTGACAACACAGCAGAAGCTTGATGAGTCCTGTCTACTGAAATTATTATTCCAGACAACTTGTCATCTTTGACACCCTTCTCTACTTTGCTCTCTTCAAAAAAGAAGTTTCAAAGTTTGTCCCAGTCTTCTTCCACAACCCCTTTCCTCTTTGCCCCTACTGACATGGATCTATTCGAGTTATTATTATGTCTCTTTACTTGTTCTCTCTGATTTTAGGTTTTCCCTTTCGTTTCTTATTCCTGCGCTCCAGTATTTTTCTCTTCAAAGCAGCTACTCTCTGAACTTAAACAGCTAGGCATTTACCTCTGGGTTTGTCTCCCTCCCCTTGGAGAGAGCACATTGGTTCACCTGTGCCCAGAAGAGCGGCTCAAAACAGCCAGGAAGTTGCCAGAGTGCAAGTGGGTGTGGTTCCCTGCAGCCTGGATGAGAATCCACTGCCCACTTGAGCCTGTGCAGTCACCTCATTTCAGCATTCACATTGCTCCAAAGCAGAACTCTGACCCTTTACTCCAGGGTCATCTGCCTCCCCACCCACATACCCCTTACTCTTCTAGCAAATCGCACTGCTTATGAGTAATTTAATGCCCTTAGATGCCCTGCTTACACCATTTCGTTTACACTTGTCCTCTTAGCTGTCACGCTTTTCCGCTAATTCTTCAACCACCAGCTCAGATGCCCCAAATCTTCCCCAATGCCTTTAAACTAGGAATGCCTCTCCCTTTGTTCTCATATCTTAGCATTTTAGCTGCACTGTTCTCCTCTTATACTTTGACAACTGTGGCCACTGTGTAGTTTTAAAAACCCCCCGGGACCACAAAGGTGAAATGGAGCATAAGCAGATTCTATCCCAAGAAAAAATTTCCAAGCTTAGGACAAAAAGGGATAAAATCCTTAGGATGAAAATACCTTCTTTTAGTGCCCTCGAATGTTCCTTGTTCTTTCGTTTCATTTGAGCCTCCCAAGGCTGACTCGCTTAAATATGGCAAACTACACAAGCAAGAATGAGAGAAATCCTCATATCACTGCTACTAAATCTTCTTTTCTAATCAGCTCAGCCATTCATCTGAGCTCCTTGCACTCTGGACAACTTGCAAAGCACTTTGCACCCACTCATCTGGGGCGAGTCATGCTCTCTGCCAGGTAAATGGGGAAGAATGCTCAGCAGTCAGTTTACCATTGAGACAAGAAGGACTCCTGACTTTCCTTCTGTTTATTTCTCTCCTTTCTATGTTGCCTCTGAATCTCTCCCCTTTTTTGAACTAGAGAAAAGTTAAGTTTTCATACAGATTATTTAGGACAGCTACTCCATATTTCATCTAACGAGTGCGAGCCCTGCAATGTAATCTTTGGAACACAGAAAGCACCCTATTCAATATCGCCACGTTGGGAGGACCCACAGTGCACACTTGTTTATTAAAGGCCCTGAGAAGTTTTGCTCTTAAGGGGAGATTATGCCTTGATAGGCCACGGGTTCTAATTCTTTCGAGTACAGAACAGTCTTTCCCCTCCTGTAACATCTGTGATCTCAACATCCTGCAGCATCTGAATCCCACCAATAACACTGGGAAATTACTACTTTGAGATTCTAGCATTATCTTCTGGATCATTTCCTCACTTGCGGGGTCAAGGAATGCAAGCAAACAGGACCTGGGCTGTCAACTCTCAGAGCTCTGGCCGGATCATCTTTGGCTTCTGTGAGGCTTATTTCCACACCAGCAAAATAAAGCTACTTATCGGAGAATCAACTAAGATTATAGAGATAACTGTTTTAAAGAGTAATATTGACTCAAAATAACTTTTTTTTTTCCTCTACTTTTTTTCATTATAAGAAGAATAAACTAGTATGGCATGTGGGTTTCAGCTTTCTCTTGCTCACTGCTTCTCTGTTCATACAGCCCCTACTGACAGGCACGACCTCTCCCACACACAGGTCAGCGAGACTGATGCAGATACATCCTCCTGGGGAACACTGGACACGCTGAACTAAAATGCTCCCCTCCGTGTTGCAGGACAAGGGATTGCAGCTCCCTACACATTGAGCATAAGTCAGTAAGTGTTGATTTTAAAGCATGTACTGTCCAGTGATTGACTGGAAAATCATCCCTTTGACAGATCCCTCCACATTAATCCAAGGAAACAACTCAACTAGTTGGAATTGTAGGCTCAGTTGCCAGCACAGAGGAAGTAGTCATGACATATTTGGGTAGGAGGCCTTTGGTATCCCTCATCCTACCTCTAAGTAGCCGCTTACTGCTAGTGAATTCTGTCCTCTGCCCTAATGAGTTTTGCTGAAGGCTGTTGAGATGTATGTGTGTTGATGGCTATATCCACTTACATATAAATAAAATCGGATAGACTATTGAAGAAATGAAGTCTACTATCTCGCAACCTTATAAATCCAGAAAGCTAAGAGAAGTGGACAGCTTGGGTGTCCTCTAATTTATATGTTGAAGCCTAATCCCCACTGTGATGGTATTAGGAGGCAATTACGTCACAGAGGTGGAGCACTGTGGATGGGGTTAGTGTCCTCATGAGACCCAGAAGTCCCTCACCCAGTTCAGTCATGGAAAGACACAGTGAGAAGACAATCTGCTGCACCCTTGATTTTGGATTTACCTGCCTCCAGAGCTGTGAGAAATCAATGAATTTCTGTTGTGTATAAGCCAGCCAGCTTGTGATATTTGGTTACACCAACCTGAATGCACTCAGACAGCATATTTGTTTATTTTTGCATTGAGAAACGAGGTCACCTTCAAAAAGTGAGACAAATGAAGAATTTACTTGATTCAGCTTATCTCTCAAGAGTGATGGAAGATGAAAAGGCTACAAAAAGTACTTTTTTATCAAGAAAAGTGCATACAGGACTACAGGGACTATGAAGGCCAGGAAGGACCTTTCATAACAAAATGTTGAACACTTAGGCATGGGTGATCTTTAAACCATCCTTCTGACACCGCCTTGAATTTCTCGTGTCTCATAATTCAAACACTATTCGCTAAGCAGTCGCCACATCCTATGAACTATATTAAGAAACAACAGTACAGATGTAGGAAACACCTACTTTCTCTCCTTCAGTAGGATCGTGATGTCATATTAGAAAGTTACATGTAAATTCCAATAAAATCTAGTATCATTTAATATATAACTATGGCCTAATTGGTCCTTAAGCTGCTTTTTCTAAGACACTGAAGCAATATCTTAGAGAATGAACATTTACTCTTTAGTGGAACAATAAGGGGAAAGTAATTTAGGAACAGTGAGCAGTTTGAACAAATGCAACAAAGCATGAAGGCATTCCACTGAGGATGGGGATGAGGATGAGGGGCTATAAGTAGTTTATTTTGAGCTGAAATATAAAGTGCTAGGAAGGAAGAAGACAATGATAGAGACAGACACAGGTAGGCACTAGATCATGGAAAACCAGCTTACTTAATTTTGATTTAACATTGTTTATTGGCTACCCAGTATCCTAAGTGATGTTCATTTGCATACAATTGCTGAACAGGTTGAATATGACTCCTAAGCTCAAGAAGCTTAGACTTGGTGAGACAAAGCACCAACAATACAACAAATCAATACAGCATATATTGTAACAAGTATTAAGCAGGAAATAAATAATGTGCTAAGGCAAGAAAACAGAGGGATAACTCCTTTAAACAGTAGATGAAAGAGACAGAAGAGCTTTTTTAAAGTTGTAACCTGAAAGGTGAGAGCATGGGAAGTAACAAGGCAAGTGCAAAGGCCCTGAGGCCCGGAAGACTTGATGTTTTAGGGCAGTGTCTCTGGAACTTGAATGTGCAAACAAATTCTTTGGGAATCTTATTAAAATGCAGATTTTGATTCAGTCAGCCTAGAGTGAACTTGAGATTCTGCATTTTAAACAAGTTCCCAGGAGATGGCACTGGTCTGGTGACTACACTTTACTAACAAGGTGTTAAAGGAACAGAAGTCAAAGAGGGAGTCCAGAGCTTAGTGGTGAGAGTACCAACACTGTACATGAGAGTGGAGAGAAAGGCAGAGGCCGCCCAGGACTGTCACATGACCCACTGGGAGGGATACGGTTCAGCAGACCCACAGTTCATTCTTGTGGGGTGCAGGGAGGAGAAGATGAATGTGGGAGCACCTTCCAGAAAAAAAAAAAATCCCTTAGTCAAATTCTCTTTGACTAACAACGGACCTGACAAACAAATGGTCTATGACAGCTTGAGATTTCTTATCTGTGGACGGCTTTTAGGAGGATGTGCCTAGTCCCTCTGAGATTTCATATGGTAAACAGACCTGGGTCCTCTCAATTTACCGGGATGCTATCCTGAAAAGCATCCTGTAAGCTGTGTATCTCTCTCAGTTTAAAATAATGATGTTTCAAAACAAAAACAGCTCTCTTTTTCGTAGGCAGCCCTATAAATTGCTTATAAACCTACTTTATTATCCTGAGTCAATTTAACATCCTTGACCTGGAGGCAAGAAAGGATCTGGGCAGCGGTGCTGGTACTTCAGACCTTTCCTGACGTTCCCTGTGTCTCACAACTGTGTGACCCTGAGATGAAAGAGCGAAGCTTACTGCTGCTGTTACGGACTGAACAGCATCCTCCCCGAGTGCTCACGTTGAAGCTCTAGACCCCAGCGTGCCGGCATTTGGAGATGTGGCCTGAAAGGTGATTATTAAGGTTAAGTGAGGTCGTAAGAGTAGAGCCCTAATCCAGGAGGCTTTGTGTACTTATAAGAAGCAAAGATAGCCCTGGCCAGTTTGGCTCAGCGGTTAGAGCATCAGCCTGCGGTCCGGAGAGACCTGGGTTCAGTTCCCGCTAAGGGCACGTTTGTCCCCGGCCCAGGTTGGTCGTACGGGTGGCAGCCACTCGATGTGTCCCTTCACGTCGATGTTTCTCTCTCTCTCCCTTCCTCTCTCTCCCTCCCACTCTACCTGTACAAAAAATGGAAAAATGTCCTCGGGTGAGGATAAAAAAAAAAGCAAAGATACACCAGGATGTTTGTACACAGAGAAAATGCCACGTAGGGACACTTGGAGGGTGGCCTTCTGTAAGCCCGAAAGAGAGTTCTCACCAGACACCAACCCTGCCAGCACGGAGACCTTAGCCCTCCAGCCTCCTGAGCCGGAGAGAATAGAGTCGTGCTGTCAAAGCCGCCTCGTTGGTGGAACTCTGAGTGGCAGCCCGGGCGACCTGGGTAAGATCACCGATTTGTGCGAGTCGGGTTTGACACCCTAACCCCATGACTGTCAACCTTTTCCATCTCATGCAGATCAACTAAGTAGTAACATTCTTCGGCACACCAAAAAATAGATATTTTTGCCAATCTGACAAAAATAGGTATCATTTTGATTCATTCACTTTGGGCAGCTATTGTTGGCTGTTGTTATTTTTTTATTTGTCAAACTAAGGGAAAATAGTCAGTTACTGCGTGTTTTAAAAATTCTTGAGACACCCGTGTGTGCCACAGCACCCCGGCTAGAAGTCACTGGCCTAAGGCTTCGCGTCCACACGCCTTTGCAGAGGGGTGAACGAGTCACCCAGCGAGTGATTGACGGCTCAGAGCAGGGGTCCTCTGCCGGGTCATGTTGGGAGCTTTGAAGCAGCCATGCCCAGGCCCCACCCAGAGGCGTTCTGATTTAACTGGTCAGGATGCAGCCTGGACTTCTCCAGTATGTTTTAAAAGCTCCCCATATGATTCCTCTATGCAGCCAGAGGTGTGAAACAGTGGGCTAATTATGTTTTTAAAAAGGTTTCTGGAGACCCAGGAGGAAGGGATGGGGTATAAGATGTCTCTAAATAAATAGGACACAAACCTGGCTTTTGCCCTTCAGCAGACCTGGTAGGTGATAAATACGAATCGGTTTGCCTTCCCTTAAAATGCCCAAGTCCCACTGTCAAAGCACCTGACTATCTGGGAGGAGAAGCCATGTAGCTCAGTGAGGGCCACACACCCCCGGGGGCCTGGACACCAGGCCTCTCAGGAATTGCCCATTTTTAAAAAAATATTAAACATTTTGGAGAGAGAGGAAGGGAGAGGGAGAGAGACACACCGATCAGCTGCCATCTGCATGTCCCCTAGTGGGGATCAACCCCAAAACCCAGCCATGTGTTCTGACTGGGAATCAAGCAGGTGACCTCTCTGTGCTTGGGACAATGCTCAACCAAGAGAGCTACACCAGCCAGGGAAGTAATTGCCTATTTTGATGGAAAAAGTAACTGTTGCCCAGATGGTGTGGCTCAGTGGTTGAGGATTGATTCATGCACCAAGAGGTCGCTGGTTCGATTTCCAGTCAAGGCATATGCCCAGGTTATGGGCTCAATCCCCAGTGGGGGGCATTCAGGAGGCGGCCCATCAATGTTCTCTCTCATGGATATTTTTATCTCTCTCTCTCCCTCTCCCTTCCTCTCTCTTTAAAATCAATAAAAAACAAAGAAAAAATTAATTATTAATATACACACATTCTTGAAACACATTCTCCAATCTTTTTTGCCAACCTGCACACTTCTGCAAAAGACATTTGTTCAGGGCTCAATTATTTTGTGATGTTTGATTAAACAAAATCAGCACCAAAATAATTCTATTAGGGTTAATTGACATCATTTCACAGGAAAATTAACCACGTTGCTGGCCGTGCTTTTAGCAACAAGCTTCCCAGACGTAAGGGCCATGTCTGACCACAGTTCTTGAACAATGCTCCAAAGACCATACGACCTTACAGACCATTGGTACAAAGCAGTTACCATGTCAACAGCTATTCAGCCTTCAAGGAAGCACTGCAATATTCATAGGACTTGGCAGCTAGGATTTAACCAACAAAGCCTTGTAATTAGTTTCTTAATCCAGACCTTGAAAGTGATAATAGCTTAATGCCCAGACTACGTCAATAACACTTAGGCAATACGATCCACTGAGATACATGAACTCCTAATTCTATTATCAAACACATGAGATGGAGATGAAATTTGCTTGGTCCTGAGTCACATAAATAAGCTTTTGAGCATAATAATAGGATTATTATTATTAGCGTTATTATTATTACTATTATCATTGTTATTTTGCTCTCCTGTCTCCCACCAGATAGTTGTGCTAGAACTGGGAGCTCTCCTCCAGCCCAGAAGCACTACAGCAGTGCTGGAGGTGTTGCCTTCTTTCCTTTTTTTTTGTTACTCTACGTCAGTTTTTTTCCTTGCAAAACCTCTTCAGATATAAAACAGCCAGAAAAAGTTTTATTTAATAACAGGTGCAAGATTTATGCAGTCACAGAGAAAACAGAGTCCTATCACAAAGGACTTTTACTTTTCAATAATACAGTCATTGTTACTGAACAGCCACTCTAGGCCAGGTATGCAATGCACACTCCCTGATCCTCATTAAATGCCATGCAAGGTAAGAACTAGTCTCTGTATTTTATGAATGAGAAAACTCAGGCTCAGGTATTGCCTGAGTCCATCATCTTTCTAAATACATCTTGGCAGCTTTCAGGCCACACAAGTCATGGACTTTTTAAAATGCGTTTAGTTACACATCGCCTAAAAATGCACGAGGCACAGAATCATCCACTCTGCAAAGTTAGTCTCCTTTTCGGTCTGCACCAACTTCCCCGAGGCACACATGGCCAGCTTCTTGTGCACGTGGGAGTGGATTTGTGAGGAACACCTTCCCTAATTGCACTACCTAAGTTCACTTTCATTTCTGTGTATGTGTGTGTGTTTCCAGGACTGACAAGGAGAGAAAGCAGTGCTCCCAGCAGTTCGATACATCAGTCATCAAATACTGAACCTGCTTCTTTCTTTTTTTTTTTTTTTTTAATTTTTGCTTTATTGATTTGAGAGAGAGAGGAAGGGAGAGGGAGAGAGATAGAAACATCGATGAGAGAGAACATTGATTGGCTGCCTCCTGCATGGCCCCCCACTGGGGATCTGGCCCACAACCTGGGCCTGTGTCCTGACTGGGAATGGAACTGGTGACCCCTTGGTGCCTGGGTCGATGCTCAACCACTGAGCCACACTGGTCGGGTAAACGTGCTTGTTTCTAAGAAGCGTTCCCCTCCTCACCTGACTCTCTGGCCCTCGAAGGTTATGCTCAGAAATGAAAAGAACTTCCTTATTTGGACACTGCTGGCTTAAGGCCACAAAAGGGAACTGTGCGTATCCAGGCCCCTGTTCAAAAGTATGTTTCATAACACTAATTATACATTATTTAAAGACTATGAATGAGATTAAGTCTTTTATTGTTGCCAAGTGTGTCCAGGTTGGTATCTGGTTACTGTTTCATGGGCAAAGGTAGGTTTGTGAAGCTAGCAACAATTGCGGATAGCTCTAACGTGTCTTCACACACCTTCTGCCTTCTCCCCCTCTCCTTTCTCTGCGTCGTCTATTCCTGAATCTCTCCATCCCAGAGAGGCCCGGCCACACCTGCCCCCTGTGCATCCTTGACCCTGGTGAAATGAATCTCTTTTCCTAACCCAAATCAGAGTCCCTCATGTCCAGAAGGCACAGAGACATCTCCGACCTCTTCCCTTCTAAACCCAGGACATCTTATTAAACCTCCACTGTGGAATGATAACCATCGCCTTCCTAAAACGTACACTGACACCTTCCTATAAACTCCCCGAGGGCTGGAATCCCATGTTGTCGTGTTTAGAACCAACATACAGTAGGTGCGGAGGAGATATTATATGGTAGAAAGGTGGCGGTAGGTGTTAGTTTCAAATCTGAAACCAAACCCGTATTTTCCTAATCACTATTTGTGTGTTAGAGACCAGTCACTAAATCTTTCACAACCTTTTTCTGACTTGATCAGTGAGGACGGCGTCTGCCTTAGAAAGTTTCTAGAAAGATGAACCAAAATAAACTAAAAGCACCCGAAACACAGGAGTTGATGAAAAATACATGGTGATTGATTTTCTGTTTTTTTATCCTTTCTCCTTCTATGTTTTTTGAGTTGACAAATATTGCCATTCTATTTTTAAATTAATAGTAATTACAGAATATAACCTCAAACTTAAAGACTAATGTATGATCTCCCCACATCTGACACTGTTTCCATGGATGGCGTGACCACCCAAGCAAGTCAGGGCACCGAAGCCCTTGGAGTCTCCCTCCACATCTGATCCGTCACCAAGTCCTGTGGACCTAACCCTCTAAGGTGCCTGTCTCAGCCTCTCCATTTTCTCTCTCTACCTTCATCCCCCAGAGCCTGCTCTCTTCATGTCTCATGCAGCCCTGGGCTCAGAGGGCCTCACTTTGATCCACACATGTCTGCTCACTTCCACCCCCAGAAACAGTGCTCTTTCCAAAAGGCGGGTCTCATCTGGTCACTGCAACCCCACTCCTCCTGCTTAACACCCTTACCTGGGTCTTCACTGCTCCTAGTGAAAGGCCATCACTCGTACTGCAGCCTTCAAGGCCTGTTGTTCGGCCTCATCTCACGGTCACGGTCCCCTTGACGTTCCTCCAAGGCTCACCCACATCTGAGTCTTTCCAGCACCTTCTGCTCCCTCTGACTAGTGGCTCTTCCCCTAGCCCAGGCCAGCTCCTGCTCACCCTCCAGCCCTCAGCTCCCAGAGGAAGCCACTTCCAACCTTCCAGTTAGGTGGATGTCCCTTACAGTGGGCTGACAGCACCAGTCCTTGTCACAGATGCAGTTTGGTATTGTGTGTGAGGGCCCTTGATTACCATCTGTCCCTCTTCCAAGTGGTAAGTGCAACGTGGGCAGGAACAGTGTGTGGTTCTCAGCTCTGTTCTCCTCCGCCAGCACAATGCCTGGCATAAAACAGACAACCACTAAGGATCAGTCAAATCCGTGTCAAAACTATCGCCATCTACCGCAGCGGGTAGGAATGACATGGTGATTCCTCGCTGCTAGGCGCTTTGACTGGGTCACACTGGATCTTTGTGACAAGTATTGGCCTCTTCAGCCCTATTTTGGTGCTTTTATTTTTTTTTTCTTTATTCTTTTTAGAGAGAGAGGAAGGGAGGAGAGAGAGAGAAATATTGATGAGAGAGAACATGGACTGCCGCCTCCTGCATGCCCCTGACTAGGGATCAGGCCCACAACCCGGGCATGTGTCCTGACTGGGAATTGACCTGGTGACCTCTTGGTGCATGGGTCAATGCTCAATCACTGAGCCATGCCAGCCAGACTTCAGCCTTATTTTGTAGAGGTCAGAAGAATTCAAACCTAGCCCTGGCCGGTTTGGCTCAGTGGTTAGAGTGTCGACCCACAGACCAAAGAGTCTCAGGTTCAATTCCAGTCAAGGGCATGAACCTTGGTTGCGGTTTGATCCCCGGCCCTAGTCAGGTTGGTGCGAGAGGCAGCCAGTTGATGTGCCTCTCTCACATCAATGTTTCTCTCTCTCCTTTCTCTCTCTCTCCCCCCTTCCTCCCTCCCACTCTATCTGAAGATAAATGGAAAAGTATCCTCAAGTGAGGATTAAAAAAAAAGAATTCAAGCAAAGAACTTAACATATGCTAATCATCCAAAATGAGATTCCCCTTTAAACACTTAAATTAGAAATTAACTTTATTAAGTTTCACGATGTCCTCTCCCTTCATGCAGAGCGTGTCCTCTGGGAGGCGGGCAGAGCGGGCTTCCGATGCACAGCGGCCGCTGCATGAGAACGGAGTGGGGCCCGGGCCTGCCGAGCCCAGCAGAGAAAGCGGGGGACCCATGCGAGCTCTGCCTCTGTGGTGAGCAGAGATTCTGCCCCTTTACTGTAATCCTCTGCCCTGAATGTCCAGTAAGTACAAATCTTGGCCAGTTCAATGCTCTACTGCCCAACGCGTGCCCCCGAACCCAGGCAGTCATCGTCGTGTTCTAATTACCCATTTAAAGGGACAGCAACTGTTAGGACTGAAGGAAACCTGGGAGGAGAGCCAGCTGAACACATCATTTTACCAGAGAGAAAGGCCAAATCAGTTTGCAAAATGCGAGTCAAAATGAAAGGCATGATCTATGCCCAGTCGGAGTCCTGGCTAGGAGCTGGGTCCGCGCACCTGATGAAGCAGGTAAGGAAGGAACGGTGTAGGCTACCCCAGCACTGTTAGCGAGGGACCCAGTGAACCGTCACACTGGCCGGGAGTGGGGCACAGGGTCGCAGAAACAGTAGTGTTTTCTGCCACTCCGGTTTAAAATTCAAATTCCTTTGGGTCTTGCCTTATCATTACTAATGACAACTGTGATCATTTAAGTTGTACTTAGACTAAACCAATCAGACCCTGTGCTAAATGTTATTTACCAAATATATCAGTAATTTCATCTGATTTCTCACAACTGTTCTATGATTGTCATTCCATTTTACAGCTGAAAAGACTGGGCCTAGGGAGGCTGGGTCACTAAACCCGAGGCCCCCAGCTGGCAAGGGGCACAGCCCAGAGGAGACGCCGGCAATCTACCTTCAGACCCTGCCTTCCTAACCAAAGTCGTGTCCGGACGCTGCCATCCCTGCCCACCCTGTTCTCTGCTACTGTTTCCCTTGTGGCAGAAACAAGGAAAGACTCTCCTAGGCACCCAGCTGGAACATGTTCCAAGCCTCCCCAGCATTTATGCTACAAGTGGATGTGGGTGTGCCACTGGCCTGCCTGCCCACAGACCTTCCCCACCAATGCCCTGCCTTTCAGCCGCCCCTGCTGAATACAGAGGAGGAAGGAGACCTAGAGACGACAGTGTGGCCACTGGGAAGGGTCTGGGCTCCTCAAAGAATGGATGGGCCAGATCCTCACAGGTCCTCCTATCTCCTCGCCAGCCCCAGTCCCCACTACCTAGCCACACACGAGACAGAAATACATTATTGTCTGCTTAATGTTTCTCTAAAGTAAAAATGAAATCACAAAAGAAGAGAAATAGCGCTGAGTGGTTTGGCTCAGCAGTTAGAACATTGGCCTGCAGACTGAAGAGTTGCAGGTTCGATGCCCAGTCAAGGGCACATACCTTGGTTGCGGGTTCAATCCCTGGCCCTGGTCACGGTCATGCAGGAGGCAACCAATAGATGTGTCTCCCTCACATTGATGTTTCTCTCTCTTTCTCTCCCACTCTATCTGAAAAAAATCAATGGAAAAATATCCTTAGGTGAGGATTATAAAAAAGAAGAAATAAACTTTTTTCTAAGCTGCTGAGACTTAGGAGTGGGTTCCTAACCCGAATTAATTCAACAGTGTTGGTTTCCTCCCTACCTGGTCACAGTCAGTTTTAGTTTATTTGCATGTCATTCAATAGGGCCTTCTGCTTCAACTGTATGCCCTCTGGCGGTAGTAAGCAAGTCTGTTTCATTGAGGACCATAGCTAGTGCCTAGTGAAAACCCAGCCTGAGGCAAACAGGTGGTACTTTGTTACAGAATGTTGGGCTGGCGGGGAGGAATTGTACCTACGTGATGAGGGAGGCTGGTCACGAAGTGCTTTCTCCCCCCTTGAGATGTGACCCTACTGAATGAAGTTTAGTTCAAGAACCAGGAACACCAGTGTCTACAAGCATATTCTGAAATGAAAGCTTTAGGTTCAAAGATTATATACATTCTTCCCCAAGAGAGGTATTCGTGTGGAATTACAATGCAACACCAACGTACGTCCCTAGAGGTCCCTGCCCCTGCTCTGTGGGGCCACAGTCCTTTAGCTGAATTCTGGAAAACAGGTTGAAATCTTCTACTTTTGAAATACATCTGTGGTCCCTCCCTGCTATCATAGGCCCCAGGAGATGATACAATGCATGAATAAACATAAAGAATTTCCTGCCTGAGAGTTTACCAGGGGCCAGGCACTAGGCTAATTCACCCCACACCAATCTTCTGAGGCAGGTAATAAAATAAGCATAATAAGAAGAAAAATATCCGTTAGAATTTCTGCTTATCATGTAACTGTTATGAAGGAGGCAGGGACACTGTCTTTCTACGTCCTGTCCTCACATTTAATTATTACAACACATCTATAAAGTAAATGCCAAGATGCACAAAGGTTTGAGATTTTACCCAACTTGAAAGCTGACTTGAAGGGTGCCTGCCACATTCTCTGAGGTGCTGGTGGAAGATATGCAACCTCTGGGTCAGTGGAAGGACTGGCTACTATTCACAGTAATAATTCCCAGCCAGCGTTACGTGGTTTCCGGAGCCACGGGCGACGTGAAGAGGCCCCGCGGATGCTGTACAGACAGTGGCTGCGTTGCAAGGGGAGAGCCCTGCGTTTAGAAACCCCAGGATCTGATAGGACCTGCATACAAACTGTCCAAGCTTTGACACACGGAAATGTCACTTTTGTTATCCCGGACAGAAAACAAACCTGTCCTGTGCTCCATAAGGAGCAACTTATCTCTGTCATTCACAGTGTTCACTATATGAATATCCTTGGGGGATATAAGTTGGTAACAAAAGCTGAATTCATTTACTCACAGAACATGCGGAAATGTGACAAACCCGTAGAGATTGGTTTCTCTTTTTATAAACGTGGTAACAGGTCCAGAGTCTGGTGCTGCATTTGTGCGCTCTCTCTCTCTCTCTCTCTCTCTCTCTGTGTGTGTGTGTGTGTGTGTGTGTGAGAGAGAGAGAGAGAGAGAGAGACCCAGCTAACTACCCATCACTAGGAAGATGAGCGAGGATTCCAACCCCGCTTCCACATTTTCTTGAGCAGCAGACCAGGGCTTCGAGAAGCTGTGGGTTGAGTAAGTTAAGGCTGAAGGAGGTGGTAAGTGAGGGAGCTGAGTTTCCAGTTCACACCATCCAACCCAGACTTGGGGGTGTCACCCACACCCCACCACCAACCACACACCAGCACCCAGGAGTTTGCTGCGGGACGTGGGCAAAGCAAGGGACGTGAGGAGAGGGTCCGGAGCACAGGTTTCTCAGGAGGATGAGGTGCCCCGTTGAGGTGAAAGGGGAGGAATGGAGGAGGGAGAGGGGGAGAGAGAAGAAGGAGAAGAGAGAAGAGAGAAGAGCCTGAGACCAGACCTGAGTTGGAGGGCGGTTGTTACCTCATGCCCTCCGGGCTCCGGGAAGACATCTGATTGAAAGCGAGGCTGTGTGTGCCTGTGTGAGGGACAGACATTTCAGGGATGGGCTCACATTAGCTCACCTGCTTGCCCCCCCTTACATTGTGACTGCCCAACTTGAAAGCTTAGCATGATGGGATGGCAACAAGAAACCGATAAATAGATCTCACCAGCCATGGGAATGTAGGCTCCATCCTAGGAAGCTTCTGAGGTGATGTCTGCAGGCTTTAAAATAAAACAACCCCCACATAGGAAGAGGAAAGCAAATGAATAGACAGCTCATTAAAACAACGGAAAGAAAGGAAAGGGAAGGGTTTCTAAACACATGGAAAGAGCTCGATGTCACTCGGAATAAGAGAAATACAAATTAAAATCCCATGGAGACACCATTGTTCGGCCGTCAGATTCATCCATTCAGCAACACCCAAGACTTTGACCACTCATTCGAGTGTGCTAGGCTTCTGGGAGGCAGGCTCGTGTTGCCAATATTAGAAAAAGTTATTCACTGCAGGATTATCAACAGCAGAGGGCCGGACACACCACCAAGAGGTCCGACATCTCAGTGACGGGTTACATAAATTACAGCCTATTCGTATGATGGCACCATCTCCAGCTATTATCTTACAAAGAATGAAGGAACTCCCTCTGCACTCCTACGGGAAGGTAACCACTGTCTCGTATTAATGGGGAAAAAGCAAGTGCGTATATTACGGTACCTTCTTTGTCTAGGGGTAGAAACTTCTATTTACTTAGATATGCAAAAGAGAAATAAAAAGGTTTCTATATGGAGAAAGAGCAATACGGATACGGTGGTGTAGGGTATTAAGAGGCAGTTATGTTCACTTCTTAATTTTAATACCTTCTGGGTTCCTGGACCGTTTGAATACATTTTATTTAAAACTGAACTTAGAAATGCAAACACTGATTATCTCTTCTGCAATTTCTGGTTCCAGGATTGACGAAGCTGGCCTTGGATTTCTCGTGGTAGTTGCATGACCTTTTGGCATCTGTGTCCAGTGTGAAAACAGAACGGATATGGCCATTAGGAAACACCTGGATTCCACAGCTAGTCGATGGATTTCCTTTCGCAGTGTTCTGCCTTGTTTGAATAATACACCGAGAGAAGTTTGTTCTCCTCACTTGGTTTTCTAAGCAACTTGTGAAAACCCGAATCGTATCACCAGTCACTGTGAAGATGTGAAGAAGAAGCGGTCACTGCTTTCTGGCTGTAGAAAGTGCTCTGTGCCTGGCTGGTGTGGCTCAGTGGCTGAGCGTCAACCCTGCACCAAGTGGTCGCCGGTTCGATTCCCAGTCAGGGCACATGCCCAGGTTGTGGGCCCGATCCCCAGTAGGGGGCGTGCAGGAGGCTGCCAACCGATGTTCTCTTTCATCAATGTTTCTCTCTCTCTCTCCCTTTCCCTTCCTCTCTCTCTAAAATCAATAAAGAAAAAAATTTGAAAGAAATAAACTGCTCTGTGATGGTATACCCGAGCCTCACTCCACGTTTTGGTTTGAGTTCCCGGTGTGCAAATTTGCTTTCTGGTGGGACTGCAATAAACATACTAATTACGACTTCAGTGATTGATAGGTTGTACTTCTGTAATTTCTGAACTTTTGACAACAACCAGTTCTCTGGGGGTGGGGTGCTTTGATTTGCAGCACTTGGTGATTTCCATGCTATAAATACTCACCACGGCTGATTCCAGGTTCAAACGTGATGCCCACAGGAAGTTCGCAACACAATTATGCAGCATTTCCACTCGACCAGCTCCATCCATGTAAATAACCTCATGCACAGAGGTAACCGTGGAATACGGTGAAGTGGTTAGGAGGCAGGAGTTGTGAATATTTCTTTGGGGTCTGAATTTAATTTATTTAATTGGAAGTTTCTGTCATTTAATTTTAATAATGGTTGTTTAAAAACTACCTTGCAGCCCTGGCTGGTGTGCCTCCATGGTTAGAGCGTCAGCCCGGACACCGAGGGGCCATGGGTTGGCCATGGTCAAGGGCACGTGCCTGGGTTGCAGGTTCAATCCCCAGCCCAGGTTGTGGTGGGTGTGGGAGGCACCCCATCGATGTCTCTCTCCTTTCTCACATCACTGTTTCTTTCTCTTCCTCCCTCCACCCTCTCTAAAAATCGATAGAAAAAATATTCTCGAGTGAGGATTAACAAAACAAACAAACAACTACCTTGCCAATTTCCTAAAATTTTAAGTCAGCTCTTGTGAGCTGATGGGAGATGGTGAGAGCCAGGTCCAGGTGCCCTGGCCACACCCCAAAACTCCCCTCAAGCTGCAAGCTCTCCTACACCCCACTTATCTGGCCTCAGGCCGGGTAGATAGTAACACTCCCTCGCGGCCTGGGCCCCCCAGTTCCACACTCACTGAGAAGTGCTTCCAGTCACGATTTCATTAACTGTCACGTTAATGTGACACAGATTCAGATATTGGTTCCATTACACACCGAGGCTGGGGAGGCTTGTAGATCTCAGCAAGGAGACAACCGAGAACCGCAGCCAGGCCAGACCCAGGCCTGTCCTGAACTCTCGCACGCGGTCCCAGACACGATGTACACCGCGGGGACTAATGGGAGGTTGTGCGCAGCGGCCAAGGTTGGGAGGAGCACCAAACAGATCGTCAGATTGACCAACAGATGGTCTTGCTTTCCACCTCCCTAGAAAACACATTTTGTCTATTTCTAGCAAGTGTTTTTGGCCTTAGGACTTCTGTGAGTTCTTTTCTGTCACGCTCTGGCCGAATCTCCTGGGATCCAAACCGGACACATCTGTACTCGTCTTCCCCCCACCTCCCATCTCCACCCTCCTGCCTTCGGTGAGGACTTAAAGGCTATATCATTCTTTTTTTTTTTTTTTTTTAATAATTAATAATTCCATGTTTGTTTGTTTTTTTATTTTTTTTATATGAATTTTTATTTATTTTTTTGTTACAGATATTTTACCTTTTTACCCCATTGGCACCCCCCACCCTACCCCCCCTCCACCCTGTCCCCGGCTTAGTTGTCCATGTCCATTGGTCATGCATACATGCTTATAAGTTCTGTGGTTTATCTCTTCCCACCCCCCCACCCCCCATCTCCTCTTCTGAGGGATGTCAGTCTGTGCCCTACTTCCATGTGTCTGGGTCTACCGTATTCCTCAGACTGTTATGTTCATTATATTCCGTATATAAGTGAGATCATGTGGTATTTGTCTTTTTCTGCTTGGCTTCTTTCACTTAGGATAATACTTTCCAGGTCCCTCCATGTCGTCTCAAAGGATAAGAGATCTTTCTTTCTTACCGCTGCATAGTACTCCATGGTGTATATGTACCACAGCTTTTTTATCCATTCGTCTACTGGTGGACACTTGGGCTGTTTCCAGATCTTAGCTATTGTAAATAGTGCTGCTATGAACATGGGGGTACATATATTCTTCCTGATTGGTGTTTCAGGCTTCTTAGGGTATATTCCCAGCAGTGGGATCACTGGGTCAAATGGAAGTTCAATTTTTAATTTTTTGAGGTAGCACCATGGGGCTGTATCATTCTTAATGGCCATTTTACAACCATCCCTGCAGCAGGAGAGCAAAGACCTGGAGGACTTGTCAGACAAGAAATGCCGCAGGCCAGGCATCAAGCCTTAGAAGGAACCAAAGCTGCCAGAGAAGCACCCGATGGATCCATCACATTCCTGGGGTCCCACCCCTGCTGCCCAAGCCCCCCAAGCCCACGAGACAAAAGCTTTCGGCTAGTGGCTGTATTTAAGCTCCAGCTCCTAAAGGCTACCATCCTCGACCCAACACCCCACGGCTGGGAGCTGGGTGCTGGGCAGCTCTTCCCTTTGGACAGCCCCATCCCTCACTCCCTTTCCCAAAACAAATCTGATTTTTCTTTTTCACTGGCTCGGATTGCTATTCAGTATGCGCCGGCTTTCACCTTTCACCTTTCACCTTCCACCTTCCGCAGGTGTTTTTTGGGATCTGCAGTCTGACCTTTATCTTTCCCAGGCCAGCTCTTTGGGAACGAATCTTCAGGTAGCCGATGTCTCATTGACCGCGAGTCAGCGTATTTTCAAAAGCTAAAGGAATGACACTTCTTACCCTATGGACGTGGCTGCTGTGGGAGTGGGGGTGGTGTATGCTTGTATGTGTTTATTTGTTTTTGCTACTTTGTTTGGTTGTTTTTTTCCCTTTGGGTACATGGGTGAGTGGATGGGGTACTGTTTGCCAAACTTTGCTACCTCTGGGGATTTGCTAACCCTCTGGGGTCTCTAAAAACATACTGATGCCGGGGTCGCAGCCCGAAACACCTCATTTTGTTGCTAGAGGACGGGCCAGCACGGGGACTGTGATGTGCCCTTGGTGATTCTGCGTGCAGCTGCCTTTAGCAGACAGTCCCCGTACGGACATTTCACCCTGTGGGCGCCTGTGTGAAGGAAGGCCACCCTCCCGCAGCGTCCTCCACCGCCTGGCTGACAGGTCCCTTGTTTACTGCATTTCACTGAGCCTCCCTCCTTCACTTGGGCCTTGGGGATTCCTGAGGATTCAGACCCCTGAGAGTCAGTCTGACTTAGTTTCCCAGGGCCCTCCTGCTTTCAAACCAAATAACCTCTCCCCTGGCCCGCCCCAGAGAATCCCTTGCTAAATAGACTGTAACTCGGCAAAGGAGAATGTCTTTCAATGGCCTATTAAGTTATTTTAACAGAGGCATTTATATGTAAATAATTTATGGACCAATTACAAATTATTTGTTTTTGTTCATTAAAGCAGAACCATGATTTATTAAGGCAGGAAGCACAGCAAATGCTCTCATTGTGCGAATGATCCACAGTCCTCATAGAAAAATTAAATCCAGAAATGTCTGCAAGAGACAAATAACTCCAGTCTCTTCAGTATCCCTCCAGAGGAAAATGCTACCAATTCAAGGTCAGTGTTCATTCACGATTCAGGAGCCGTTGGGGGAAATCTGACATCTTGTGTGCATATACTCTTGACCAAGCCAAGGTCACCCGAAGGCTTTGTTTTTCCCTTGCTTTTGCAGGACACAGTAGCCTTGAAGCCACTTTGCCTCCACGTCCCACAGCAAGATCTTTGTTGACGGGCTGCTCGGAGGTATGGATATAGGACCTGAGTTATTCAGCGAGGGGCAGCTCCATTCGGTCACCTGAGCTGGGACATCTTGCTGGAGCCAGAACTGCTGTTTTCCTTACTAAGTGTCCCTGGCAGCCCCGTCACAGGGCCATGGTCAGTCCCCCACAAAGGGCCTGACACGGTCTGAGTGCTGGATAAGTGCGTGGACACACGATAACACAAATCTCGCAAAATGTTGAGCGTGGTACATCTACGGGGTTCATGGTACCATTCTTTCTTTTTTTCTGTGTGTTTGAAAATTTCAATAAAGAAATATTGGGAGGGGGAAGTCCTATTTTACCCTGTTTCCATATTTATACCCCATTGCACATGAAATAACAGTGATGGATACTGTTGGGATGGTCACAGCAAATTTGGGCTAAATGAGTAATGATTATGAATTAGAATAACAAATTCAAAATAATGGCTAATCAGGCACTATGCTAAGTGATTTGTATTCTATATATTATTCAATCCTCACATCAAACCTGAGGTAGGTACTATCTACCTATTTCTGTTTTACAAAGAAAGAAACCAAAGCTCAGAGAAGGAAAGGGATTTGCCTGAGCAGCTGACCCTCAGAAGCCTAAGACCCCCCTCGTTGGCTTCGCTATTCTGTCCTTTGATTGCATTATCATGCACATCCAGAAAAATCCACCAATCATTATAAGTGTACAGCTTATCACAGGCTGAGCTCATTCATATCATTACACCCAGATCAGGAAACCAAGCCTCCCCAGAACCCTCGAAACTTCTTCATTCTCCCTCCCAGCGATTGCCCCTCTGCTCCAAATTATCCCCGCTCCCGACTCCTAAAACCACAGATTCAGTTTGCTCGCTCTCGTTCTCATTGTGTGCAAACACAATACTTTTCTGGGGCAAAGTTCTCCTTTTGCAAAGTACTGGCATTCACATCCCAAAGACTTTCTGGTTTAAAAAGAGTGAGTTGAATAAGCTGCTACTCCAATGTGCAAGGTGGCTTCCCCTCTGCCTACAGAGGGCTTCCAGGTAGCAGAAATAAGTCCCTTCAGTTTACCACTAGACTCCTGGAATTGTTCCAGCCAAGGATGAGCTAAGCTTTGCAGTTCTCAATTATTCCTTTCATTCATTAAATAGTTAACTGACATGGTAGGTGATACACAGCAGTGGGCAATTGACACGTGTCCTCAGTGTGTCAACTGTAGGGTGAGAAATCAAAACATAATGATAAAGATGTGAAATAATTTTTATCAATGCTACTGGAAGGGTCAGATGAGTTTTCAGAAGTGGGAGCAAATATATATTTCCTCTTGTGAGGCAGCAGTCATAAGAATGGGCAATTTCCTTACATTGTTCTCAGTTAATCGTCATCCATCAGTTGATTCATCTATCAATTATCCTTTAGATATCTTATGTATTTCTTATGCCTTGTGTGCTGAGGATACTACTAAAATATGACAAATGCTTCTGGCTAACCTACAATTTATAGTCTGGGGCATGCATTCTCAACAGGGGGCAATACTGTCTCCAATGGGGGAGGGAGGAAAAAAATTAAATTTCAGTGCTTTATGGCCCCCCAAACGACCCAGTATGTAAACTGATGTGCAGAATATCTGGGGCATTAAAATAGCACGGGGAGGGGAGAGCCCAATTGGAAAAATAACATAAAAAATACTCCTTGCCCTGGCCAGTTTGGCTCAGTGTTTAGAGCATCAGCCTGCAGACCAGAGAGTCCTGGGTTCAGTTCCTGCTAAGGGCGTGTACCTCAGTTGCAGTTTGTCCCTGGCCCTGGTTGGGGTCATGTGGGTGGCAACCACTCTTATGTGTCTCTCTCACAGCGATGTTTCTCTCTCTGTTTTCCTCCCTCTCTCCCTCCTGCTCTATCTGAAGATGAATGCAAAAAATGTTCTCGGGTGAGGATTAAAAAAAAAAAAATACTCCTTAAGGAGCAGTAATGAAAAACAAGGTGAGAACACTGATCTTGGGGGAATAAAAAACAACAGTAACAAATTATGACTATTACAGTAGAGACCCGGGAGAACAGGTAGCTGTGAGTCCTTGGAAATGAGAACGTAGATGTGATTGATCTCAGGTTGCCTCCTGGAGGGATTCTCGGAGCAACGATCATCGTCAAAGGTGAAACACAGGGCTGAGGTTGGTGAGGACCTAAGTTCTGCCACATTGTAAGTGAGAGGTGGATCTGATTGCAAATCCAGAGCCCGTTCCCTCCGATGTAAACCCAAATTGCGAATGCTCTCCGGTCTTACAGCGGACCTCACTGGCCGGCTAGAGCAAGTCTTTCTTCTCTGCACACCAGACACCCAACTTGCTCTCCTGGCTGTACTCAACCATGGACTTTGTGTTTGGGTTTCCTCTGGAGGTAATTGTGGCATTCATACAATCGCTTTTTAATAGTGCCAATCTCTGATTTAAGGAAACTTGAATGTCCTTGACAAAAAGTACATCGAGACTCAGTCCTCACTGGGTCAGCACAAGCCTGGGGACAAATCCAGGCCTCTCGTTTAAAGCAAACTCAAGAGCAGCAGCATCCCCAGACCTGTATTTTGTTTTCTGTCCCCTGCGGCAAGTGCTCACCACGGCCACAGATTTTGGGGGTTGATTTATTTCTTCCTAAAGATATAACCATAGACTTTTCTACAGTGAAGTTCTGGCCAATTTTCCCCTCACAGCTCCTCACGAAATTTTCCTCCATAAAATAAGAAGCGTGGATCTTTCCCAGTTCCTGCACTGTAATCTCCTTACTCAAGGATTTGAACTATTTCTGTGATGGGCGGGTTCCTCGGCCTGCAGCCTCATGAAGAATCTCTGCCAAAGTCATTAGCGGAATTGCTGGGAGAGTGCAAAGCACACACGGCGTGGCCTCGGGATAATGTGGTCCTCAGGTCTGTGGAGCGGGCCTATGAGCTCAGGGAGCCAGGGCAGGTCCTTAGGCAATTTCCTGGCAGATCTCAACTTACATCCTTGCTTTTCAATAAATTCCCAAATTATCCTTCCAGTACCACCTCCGCCACCCACCGTGCCCAGCACTTCCTCCTCATTTACTGAGCTGAGAAGATCCGGTGATCCACCCCTGTGTTCTAGACAACATGACAGAGATTTGGAGGAGTCAAGGCAAGGTCAGATGGTAAATTGTACAATTGGCATGCCTGTCTTATTTGAACCCCTCTGCCCTGACCCCTTTATGTAAAACGGACTCCCCGAAAGAGAGGTGTGGTTTAGAGAAGACCCACCATACTTGCTTCTGGTCTATTGATTCGCTCATTTGTTCATTCATGTATTTGTTCGAACAAAAACGAAGCATACTTATTGTGTGCCAAGCACTGTGCTCCAGCTGAGAACCAAACAGTCTAGATTCCTGCCCTTCCTAGAGTTTATATTTTGGCAAAGGAGGAGGAGGGACAAAAAGACTAATTTAATATTTACAAATTGCTTTTATTTATAATTGCATTGTTACTATCTACAAATTGCTATGAGGGAAACTATCAGACAATAAACGAGAGAGACTAATAAAGAGGAATAAGGGACTGCTTAAGAGAGGGTGGGAGAGCAAACCCATCTTAGAGGTGGCGTTATTTAAAACTAAGACCTAGCCCTGGCCAGTTTGGCTCAGCGGTTGAGCGTCGGCCTGCAGACCAGAGAATCCTGGCTTTGGTTCCCGCTAAGGGCACGTACCACGAAAATAGATAGATAGATAGATAGATAGATAGATAGATAGATAGATAGATAAAACTAAGACCTAAAGTCAGAGGAGGAGCAAGTCATAGGAAGCTTAAGAGAGTGTGTTCCAGGTTGAGAGCAGTACTAGCAAAGACCCTGCAGCAGAAATGAACTTGAATGCTCCAGGAGCCGAAAGATCAGTGCAGTGGATAGTGGAGACACAGGCACGAGGTTATTGACTGTTGGACAGGTCTTGGAAGACCTCTGTTATGAGTTGAATTGTTAAAGTCCTAACGTCTAGCACCTCAGAATGTGCCCTTATTGGGAAATACAGTCTTTGAAACTGTATGCAAGGTAGGATGAAGTCATAATTGATCAGAATAGGTCCTGTTCCAATATGATCTGTGTCCTTAAGGAGAGAAAACAGAGACAGAAAGAGACGGATGCACAGATGGAACACCAGGTGATGACAAAGGTGGAGATTGGAATGATGCCCGGCAAGCAGAGGAATGCTAAAGACTCCCAGCTACCTCCAGAAGCCAGGAGGAAGCAAGGAAGGGTCTACCCAGAGTCTCAGCGGGAGCACAGCCCTGTTGACAACTTGAGTTAGAACTTCTCATCTCCAGAACTGGGAGCAAATAAATTCCCGTTGCTTTAAGCCCTCCAGTAGGTAGTACTTTGTTTTGGCAGCCCTGGGAAACCAATACAATCTTGTCCATGGCAATAAAGAATCCAGATTCCAAGTGATTGAAGGAGGCCAAAGGAGAGGTTGGTGGAACACCGGAGATTTGCAGTAGTCAAGAGAAAAAATGACAGTGGCCTGGATTAAGGTTGTCACAGTGAAAAGGGAGAGAAAGGGCTAGCTAAGGTTTTTATAGTACAGCCCATAATTCTACTAGCATTCCTAAAGTCATCTTGGGTGAGTTCTTAAAAGTAACCCAAATATTCTCTGTAAAATATGAGTTAGAGATTTGCTGTGAAGACTTCCAGTGTCTGACACAGAATAAACATCTACTAAGAGTTAGCTACTCTTGCTAATATCAATGTGACTATTGTTCACATTTTTCTTCCCATCTGAACCTAAGTGAGCCTGGCACAAAATCTGGCACCAAAAAGCGTGTACTGAGTTAAATTTAGTGTGACAAAGCTTGAGTTCCAATCCCATTATTCTGTTTACCTTTTTAAAAGATTTGAGTAACATGAAAATGCTGATATTTGACCAGGAAATATTACAATTTCATGTTTCAACCAAAGATCATATAAGAGTTACATGCAAAAGAATATGTATAATACACAACGACGCAAAATGAACACTTGCCACTTACATTTAAGAATAAGAATATTGCCAGACTCCTGTCCTTTCCTGACCCCATATCACTGTACTGACTAACCTTGGCTCTATTTTAAATACACATTTATTTTAAAAAATATTTATTTATTTTCAAGCTTTATAAACATGTTGAGTAATTTCTAAGCATTTTTCTTCAACTTGCTTTATTTTTTACTGAATATTCTATTTCTTAGATTCATCCATGTTTTTATCTATAGTTATAGTCATTTCTGCTTCACTGCTGTAAACTATGCTACTGTGTGATTATGCTGCACATTTTTTAAAATCCTCACCCGAGGATATATGTATTGATTTTAGAGAGAGAGGAAGGGAGAGAGGAAGGAAGAGAGGAAGGAAGAAAGACAAAGAGAGGGAGAGAGAGAAACATTGATGTAAGAGAGAAACATCGATTGGTTGCCTCCTGTACGTGCCCGACCAGGGACCAAATCCACAGCCTAGGTATGTGCCCTAACCAGAAATCGAACCCGCTACCCTTTGGTGTATGGGACGGCATGCCCACCGACTGAGCCGCCCAGTCAGGGCTATACTGCGCATATTTACTAATCCGTTCTTCTTCCAATGGGCGTCACTTGCAGGACAGATTCGATCGTTTCTGGGAACCATTCTAGTCGGCAGTGTAGGAAGATCTTCAGCTCACCTCCTCCCGGGGAGAGTCGAAATCCACAGCTACATGTGGAAATTTCTTTTAAAAGAAGTAAAGGCTGGTGATGACTACACATTGGGCAAATGAGAAGAAAACCATATCAAAGCTGGGCAGGGACATAATCTCACCATAATACTTCTCACCCCACCCTGGGGTGGCAACCCTCCATCGGAGGGGACTGAAAACCCGGAGCTCCTCCATGAGGAGCGAAGGGTTGGTCAACACTAATTTCAACACCTGCACCCAAGAGACGAGCTCCTTCCTAAAACATCTAATTTTGAAAACCAATGGGGTTCATGTCCCAGTGAGACAGGCTAGTAAGCCCAGACAGGTGGACTAGGGAAACTGAGGCAGAGAGCTGAACAAACCGACAGACCAATTTACAGCAGACACAGAAGGTCCCTCCCTGAAGACAACATCTGGGCCTCAGTCGTATTTCAGCTGCAGACCCAGAAAAGCAGCAAAACCAGGTGGGTGACACCAGGACCAGCTGCGATGACTATCAAACCCCTGCCCTGACATGGACCAATCAGTGAGGACCACGACCCTGACCCTCAAGGACACACCTGGAAAGCTGATGAATATTCTATTGAAATTCTCCCCTAGGAACTCCCCTACGCGCCCAGCCTTCAAAACCCCTCAAAACAAAGGTCCCAGGTACGTACTCCTTCCCTGGATCACGCCTGTGCCCCCCACCTTTTTCCCTCCACAGACATGCACCTCTTAAACTCTCAGGCACCCCAGGAGATTTGCAACCAGAGCAGCATGGGCAATGTCAGTTTGTCCCAGACAAACCCTCTGAACCTGCCCCCAAGGCCCCCTTTCTCTGACTTCGTAGTGAGCCTAAGCCGCCCAGCCTGGCTCATGTCCCCAGCTTTAATAAAGATCCTCCAAAATTCACCTGGACTCGTGTTGTGAAACTTTTCCTGCCTGAAATCAAGAATCCACATACTACCAGCTGGCCCCAGGCAGACGCACTCAAGGCCAGGTCACCTGTCCAGTACCACCAGGATCCACAACACTAGCGATCCGAGAAAGGGTTCTTAAAGGGCCAGAAAATGCTCAGATTCACTTGCCCCAAGCCCCACTCAGAGACAGCCGACTTTGCTCAGACTCTAAGTGAAGAAGGCGCACCTGCTTATATGAAAGTATCTTCTGAGGGGTAGGCACCTCATTTAACACACACACCTGGGAAGCGGCTTGAATGCACCCTCCGGGAACAGAGAATGATGGGCCATTTGCACTTTCCCTGCCTGCACTCCAGAGCACCAGCACCTCCCAGAAGAGAACCCCAACATGTGCTGCTGCTGCCAGAGGGCAACTCTACACTGCGGGGTCTGGTGGCCAGTTGGGGCTTCTGCCTCTGGGTCCCACAGAACTGTAAGCAGTGGAGAAAGACTGAACAAATTTCCCAGTGCACAGCAAGACAGCAGACCAGGAGTTCTGTCTCCCTGTGCTAGAAGCTGATCAGCTCAGCAACAGGACTACACAGGCACTATGTTCTTAGCTACTTTGTTGTACATTAACTGACAATATATGTGTGGCTTTCCTTCTGGGTTCCCTATTCTGTCCCATCCATCTCTCTATATATAGGGTGGGCAAAAGTAGCTTTACAGTTGTTCCTATGGAAAATACAATAATTAATAAATAATACAAGAATAAAGCCTGTTTTGCATACTCACAACCGTAAACCTACTTTTGCCCAACCCTGTGTTTTTATGCCAATATCATACCATTTCAAGTACTATAGCTTTATAATGGGCTTGGAAATCAGGGAGCATGATATTTGTAGCCTTGCTCTTCTTTCTCAAGACCGCTGGGGCTGTGTGAGGACTTTTGTGGTTCTGTACGAATTTTAGAACTGTTGGTTCTGTTTCTGTGAAAAAAGCCACTGAGATTTTAATTGCATTCAATCTGTAGATTGCTTTGCGTAGTATGGACATGTTTAACAATACTAATTTTCCCAATCCAATCATCCACAAAATAAAAGGCAAACCATCGAATGGGAGAAAATATTTAGAATTTATATATCAGATAAATTGGTAGTATCCAAAATATAAAGGAGAACGTAGTCAACTCAGTAGCCAAAGGACAATCTGATTAAAAATGGACAGATCTGAATAGACATTTTTCCAAAGCAGACAAACAGATTGTAAACAGGTACAAGAAAAGGTGTTCAACATCATTAATAGTCAGAGAAATGCAATTGAAAACCACAATAAGAAATGGCTATTATAAAAAAAGAAAAGAGCCCTGGCTGGTTTGACTCGGCGGTTAGAGCATAAGCCTGCGGTCTAGAGAGACCCAGGTTCGGTTCCCGCTAAGGGCGCGTACCTCGGTTGCAGTTTGTCCCCAGCCCTGGTTGGGTCGTGCGGGTAGCAGCCACTCGATCTGTCCCTTTCACGTTGATGTTTCTCTCTCTCTCTCTCTCTCCTTCCCACACTATTTGAACAAAAAAATGGAAAAATGTCCTCGGGTGAGGATAAAAAAAAAACAGAAGAAAACAAACAAGTACTGGTGAGGATGTGGAGAAAAGGGAACCCATGTGCACTGTTGGTGAGAATGTAAATATGTAAATTGGTGCAACCACTTTGGAAAACAGTATGGCGGTTCCTTACAAAATTAATTGATCCAGCAATTCTACTTTTGACTATCCAAAGAAAACAAATACAAACTAGAAAAGATACATACACCTTCATATTCATTGCAGCACTATTTACAATAGTCATGATAGGGAAACAACCTAAGTATCCATCAACAGATAAATGGTTAAAAAATGTGCTTGCGCGTGCTCGCGCGCGCTCTCTCTCTCTCTCTCTCTCTCTCTCTCTCTCTCTCTCCCCTCCTCTCTCTATATATATATTAGAGAAATGGAATGTTATTCAGCCATATAAAAGAAGAAAATCCTACCATTTGCAACAACATGCATGGATCTCTAGGGCCTTATGCTAAGTAAAATCAGTCAGCAAGGAAAGACAAATACCATATAATCTCTTCTATATGTGAAATTTTTAAGCCCTGGCCGGTTTTGCTCAGCGGTTAGAGCGTCCGCCTGCGGTCCGGAGAGACCCGGGTTCCGTTCCCGCTAAGGGCATGTACCTCGGTTGCAGTTTGTCCCCGGCCCTGGTTGGTCGTGCAGGTGGCAGCCACTCGATGTGTCCCTTTCACATCGATGTTTCCCTCTCTCTCTCTTCCTCTCTCTCCCTCCTACTCTATCTGTACAAAAAAAAAAAGGAAAAATGTCCTCGGATGAGGATTAAAAAGCCAAGTTCATAGATACAGAAGAGAGACTGGTGGTTGCTCAAGGCATGGTTTTAGGGGTGGTGAGAGAAATGAATGCAGGGAGTCAAAAAAAAGTAGCCACCAAGCAAAATGGTCAAAGAAATTAATTTTAAGTGATTTTATTTTCTCATATATTTTTGGTAATATAGATTTAATTTGCATATCAGAAAATACACTATTTTCAAATATACAATTGGGATTCTTTTAATATATTCACAAACTTGTATATATCATAATCACTAATGAATTCTAAAACATTTTCATCACCCCAAAGGAAATCCCATACTCCTTAGCAATAATTCTCCATTTTCCTTTCCCCCCATCCCTGGCGATCACTATTGTATTTTCTTTGTCTATGGATTTGCCTATTCTGGACATTTCATATGAGTGGAATCATGCCATGTGTGTTTCTGCATGTGGTTCTAACTTCTTTCATTTAGCATAATGTTTTCAAGCTTCATTACTATTGTAGCACGCATCTATATTTCAATTCCTCTTATACTGTCAAATAATATTCCATTGAATGGATATACCACCATTTATTTATCTACTCGACAGCTGATGACAATTGGGTTGTTTCCACTTTTTGGCTATTATGAACAATGCAACTATAAAAATTCATGTATATGTTTCTGTGTGGACATATATTTTCAATTTTCTGTGTATATACTTAGGAGGGGAGTTGCTAGGTCATCCAGTAACCATGTTTTTAACATTTTAAGAAACAGCAAAACTTTTCCAAAGCAGCTGCTCCAATTGATATTCCCACCAGCAATGTATATGGGTTCCAATTTCTCCACATCCTTGCCAACACCTGTTGTGTCTCTCTTTTTTGATTACAGATAGTTCATTTTTAAAATAGGGATATAATAAGAAAATCCATTTTGCACAGTTATTAAGAGGAGCAAATATGATAATAGATTTGAGAATGCTTTCTAAAGCAATTTTCTAAATTGCTAGTTGTCCTTCCTACACAGAAAAGCAAGGAATGGAAAGAACGTGCAGAGAATATTTCTTTAGTGTGCCTCAGAGACACACAAGATATTTTAAAGACTAAATAAGACAAGCCATCTTTGAAATTCAATTCAGTGCCAGTGTCATTTACAATTCTAATGAACTCTTAAAGCCCAAAGAACCCTAGCAATTGAAGCATTCAACCTCTCCTGCATTCCACTGGTCTGTCTTTACCAGGCTGTCAGTGACGGATGAGGGATTGGCTTTCAAGAAAGCAAGGAGAATATCAGCAAGACACCTACAAGAACTTCCTGGTTCTAAAGCAAAAAGTGACTTTTTTTTTTTTTTTACAGAATTAAGCACATGATCAGTTGTAGGGTCATTTTTTCTTTTTCTTCTTTTTTTTCTTTCAGAGACCTGCGTAAAGCCCCGTGGAGGTCAGGTAGTAAATGTTTGGTGCTGGTGACGCTCAGTGGAGAGTGGTGTGTTCCCCAGCTATTGTGTCGACCAGTTCTCTGCTGATCTGGGCACAATGAATCACCTCCGCAGACATGTTCTATGGCCTCTAAGTTCTTAGAATCCCAGATCTCATCTATAAGAATCAACCATCTGAAAGTTAATTTTATAGGTCCATGAAGAGGAACCACATTTTGCATCATTTGGCAAAGGGACAGTTAATTTGGGGGGGGGGAGGGGGGCGCAGCGGCCGCTGTGAGTTCCTCTCTGAAACACAAAGGTGCAGTGCAGCAAAAATTCATTTTTTCTCTTCCTAGCTGCAGTCAAGCATGAAATCACATCCCATCAGCCAAGTCCCTGTTCTGATAACCTGCTTAGTAACCCAGGTTTATCAAGGATTTATTCACTTGATTTTGTTAGAAAACAACAACAAAAAAACAAGATCCACGATAAGGAATGCTCCTGAAACAGCCCATACTCCTGAATCCTCGCAAACCTCTGAAGCTCTGATTAATTGTATGTTATTTTTATTGTGATTTTGCTGTTGCTGTGGAACCACATCAGCCTTGAATTTAACAAGCAGCTGGCACTCACAATATTGACCGATTTGAATATAATTGTATTAATACTTTAAAAACTGCCAAGATGTTTATATGCCTTCAGCAACTAACAGAGCTGATTCAATTAAGCCTTGCCATTCAGCAGCCCTGTGGAAAGAGCATTGGCTGATATAATTGCTCCAGCCCAGCATGGCTACTCCTAGCCCAGAGGCAGCAACAGCCAAAGTGGGCCAGAGAAAAGAACTCGTGTATCAAAACGCACTCATAGCATAGGTAGAAACTCTCATTTTAGCCATGGAACCAGCGGAAACAATAGATGATAAGCTTAGACCCAGTTAAAACTTTGGACACTCCTACGCGGCACATTCTTTCCAAATCCTGTTTTCAGGTTGCCATGAGTATTCTGCAAACAAGCTCAGCTGAAGCTCCATTTCCTGCCATGTTGATCCATATTGCAGACTGTACCACCTACATCAGTGACTCTTTTGGGGGCCCTTAAGATCAAAAGAAATAGACTTTCTCTTCTAAAGATGAACATCTGCATGCTTACTGAAGCGTTTACACCAAAATCATCAGTCACTGAGCCACTAACCCATCTGCCTTCTCATTTACTTACTTTTATTTTTTGAAGAGTCCCTCCCGTTTCCTCCCCCACTCCTTGGAATCTGCTATGGTGGGGCTTGCTGTTTGCCTCCAGCCATGGAACCAGACACTCAATTCCAAAAACAGTTTTATGTTAGAGTCAAAGAATCATCAGTCTGTGTAAGTACCCTTTCAGGGCCACCCTGAGCTGAGAGTCAAGGACCCTAGTTTTGGTCAAGCAGGTAGCTGGTTTCAAAATTAACTCATCAAGAAATAAATAAGAGAAGGAAAGAAGAGGAGAGATAAATAAGAAAATGAAGAGTGGGCAAAAAGGAGAGAAAACTGAAGCTTGCAGATGTGAATGGCCATGCCCAAGTTTGCACAGCTGGCCTGCCCTCCCACCTCCTGCAGTGTATGCTATCAACTTCCTTTCTCAGCTACCTGTTCCCCTCTTCCTGGTGACTTTTTCTGGCCACACGAGCTTGCCTGGCACATGCAAGAAATGGTTCAGAAGTGTTGGGAAGTCAATACCACAAAAAGTTATCTATTGTATCATAACAGGGTACTCAGCATTTAGCAATCTAAAACAACAAATACTTATTATCTCACATGTCCTGAGGGTCAGCAATCTGGAAGAAGCTCAGTGGGATGGTGTCAAATTCTTTCATGAGACTACATCAAAGTGCTGGCCAGGGCTGCATCATCTGGAGGTTTGACTGGGCCTGGAGGACCCACTACCAAGATCACGGACTCACATGGCTGCGCGCAGGAAGCCAACAGGAGCCATATGAGTCTCTGCACTTGGCTTCCTGAGTGGCATCTGGCTTCCCCAAGTGAGTGGTGCAACAGTGAAAACAAGGCAGAAGCCACGATGTCTTTAATAACCTAGCCTTGAAAGTGGCATCTAATCACTCCGCCATATTCTACTGGGCACACAGACCAATTCTGATACACTGTGGGAAGGGATTGTACAAGGGCACAGATATCAGGAGGTGGGGATGATTGGGGTTATCTTGTTCACTAGCTACCACATGTCCCAGGATCAATCTTCCTCTAATGAAAAATGAGGCATTGCATTAAATACCTCAGTCTTTGCCCCTTGATAAGACAATTCTAAGTTGTGTCCTACAAAATCCTTCAGAGAATCCCTAGTGGAACAAAACCCCAGTTGCCAAAAGTGATCAAATTGATGGATTTCCTCTGTCCCCTACTAACTCACTGTGCTTCCTGGGATTATCTACCCAAAAACTATCTGCTCTCAAATCCTTGGCTCAGAAGCAAAAACTAAGAGAGCAACAAAGAAGAAGATGGGAAAGTAAGCCCAGGCATTGGGCTTCCCCAGCCAATGCTCTTAGCCACCATCCCCTTTTGGTACTAGGTTCTGGGATGCAAAGGAGAATTATAAACACATGCCTACCATTCTGTACACTGACCCCAATGAAGCCTCAACAGAAAAGCACCTGTTCCTGCCCCTTGAGCACCTTGAGGAGCAGGGATGCTGATAACCCACATAGAGCCTGGTGTAGATTTTTAAAAGGCATTGCCCACCCTGTATGGATGCAGATCCCAGACCTGTAGCTTGGCAAAGAGATGCTGTCCTTGTGAGATGATGTCTTCCTTGGGGTGATGGAAGCATCCACCAAGATGCACAGCTTGTGAGTGATACATGGGCTGGATTTAACCCCCCTTGATCCCCTGTAGTTTGTATAAGTTTATACAGTATTTTTATTGATAAAAATGCTCCAATGAATGTCTCCTGTCCTAATGGAAGCTTAAAGAAGAATTTCTTCTCAGTATCCTTGGGCATGGAGAGTGGAGAGTTAAAAATTTCAGTGCCTGACAGAGAACCTTACTATGCAGGCAGAGGAACAAGAGTACATGGAGGTTGCGTGGTTTGACCAAGATCACACAGGCATAAAACAGCAGGAGCTGTCATTTGAACTGTTCTGAAAGGTGACCCCAGATGAGCCCCCAAAGTCTAGATGATCCCAGGTAAGTCCCCAAAGAGGAGAGGTGCGTTTGTCTCTATGGCCTTCAGCTTCCCTTGGACCTTCTATGACTTCTAAACCATTTCCATACTCAACAGTGATCATCTCAGCCAGCTCCGAGAACTACTTTGTGACTGTCTCAGATTTCTTACTAAAGCAATACCCTATTATTTCCAAGTGCTCTTTAAACTTTCCTTACCTTTCTTCAAATAAAATCCTGACTTATTTATTTTAGATATTCATCCTCTTCCACTTGCCTCAACCCTGTCCCATGGGTCCCCTAATTCAGTATGGTTGTCCCATCTCCTGAGCTATTAATAGCTTGGGGAATGGGATATTATGCAATTCTAGCTAAAGACATCCTAAGACATGTGGGGAACCTCTGGGAAATGTTTCTCACTCTTAAAAAAAAAGAGAGACAAATAAAGATGGTATGTCTTGTGGGTCATGGTCATTCCTCAGTGAAACACCTGATATTCATTCCTACAAGTACCGTGTAACAGTGATGGAGGTTAGCTAGACAACAAATGACAAAACAAAGGTGGAAGAGTGGAAAAGGGCAAAGAACCTGCATCTGATCCTTATAATACTGAGATGCTGAATGAACATCCAGCCCAGGGTCTTCACAATCTATGAGGAAATGCATTTCCTATGATTAAGTCAGTTTCCTATGGATTTCTGTTGCTGAAAGCCAAAGGCAGCTCAATATATTCACCACCTGAGCCCTGTCTAGATTCCCACATGCTAAGTTTTGTTTCTATTTGCTATAGTATCACCAACTAGACCATACATTTTGTAAGGATGAAGACTGTATCTCCAAATTTATATTCCCTAAAGGACTGAGCACAGTGCCTGACTCATTGTAGCTCTTTCATAAACGGGACAATTGAAATTTAACTCGTACTTCAAAGGAACTTCTGAAGGTGAAGCTAAGCATGGGGATCCTCTTCTTAGCTGTGTGTGGCCTGTATTTCTGAGCCTCAGTTTTCTCATCTGTGAAATGGGAGATGGTAAAGACCAGTGGGTAAATACCCTAGCTATGAAATAACCTGGGTTCAAATCCTGGCTCTACAGAATTGTAACAGAGCAAGTTTCTTCACTTCTCTCTGCCTTAGTTTCTTGACCTGTAGAGTCAGACAGTAATGTATCTCAGAGTGTGGTAGTAAGGCTTAAATTAGACAGCATATTTAAAGCATTTGGCATTTTACATGCCAAATATTTAACACTCAGTTAATAAAACACTTGTTGGAATTATTGTGTGGATGTGGTCTAAGGCCCTCACAATGCCTGAAACATAGTAGGGACACAGGAAGTCACTATTGGAGAAAGTGCAGGTGTCTTGACTGTGAGGCTGAGATGGCCCAGCTCTCATTACCCTTTGGAACTGGGGGAAGCTGGCAGTAGAGTGTAGGCCATGCAAGTATCTCTTACCCACGGGAATTAAATATTGATTTCATTTTCACTTCATTAAGTCTCCTATTGATTTCAAGCAGGAAGAGTGGAAGGTGGCAGTCAATCACTAAACAGACGTTCGATAAACATCAGGAAAGTTTGCTCTTCCTCAGGATTGGGGCTTCCTTTGGAGTATGACAGCCCCTGTGAGGCCCATGGCTGGCTCGTCAGGGCCGGGGGCAGAGAGACCATTCAACCACCACCGTCGCCCTTAAAGACCTAATGTCGTATGGTCTCCTGACTTTAAAAAGCAGCCTATTTATTCCTTTATGAAAATGTCCACAATTTTTTGAAAGCTTTTGAGAATGTCCATACGTTTTGTGTGTGATGCCGGAACCGTATATCCTCAGGACAGGGCTGGGCAGAAATACCAGGATCAAGAGCCAGATTAGACGATGCAGATGGACAGCAAGAACAACGTGTCAAACCAGCAGGTCAACCCTGAGCAACAGGCAGAGTTTTCAGAGGTTCAGGGCACCATATCAAGAGTGGACAAGGAACCAAGGTGTGAGGAACTCAAGGAAAGTCTGCAAAAAAATCATGCAGCAAGAAAATGGGGCAATATGTATACATTGAGAGTCTATAATTTTAATGACCCTGATCCAGTGATTCCACAGTTGAGGCTCTGTCCTAAGAAACAGTGCTTAGGTTTATTAGGTTGGGTAGTGCCAAATCATTCCTGTAGAGAGCTGTCAATCACAGCCTTCCTCCACCCCAGGAGGCGGTTGGCCATGACATATGCCAAATCAGTCACAGTAACGCATTCCCTGGCAGTAGCAAATGGACAAGTGACTCACACCAGGACAGAGATCTCCCTCTGCATCCCACTCTCCCCTCCTGCCCTGCCCCAATCTAGAGCTACGTCAATAAGGACTTCTCCGCCCCCTTTTCATGAGTTTATAAGGATGTTAGCCTGTAGCTGCTAGGGACCAGGTCTCCAGACTCAGAAAAGCTGGTCCAGCAAATGAGAAAAGAGATGACAATTGGAGAGAAAAAGACACAAAAGGATGGAGTCCCAGAATGCAATAATGTTGAAGACAGTCCACCTCTACCTGTCTCACATTTTCATTACACAAATCAATAAATCTACCTTTTTGTTTGAGGTAGTTTGAGTTAGGTTTCTCTTATTGAAAGTGCATAAAAATACATAAAAACAAGCCCAGCCATTGTGGCTAAGTGGATTGAGCATTGTCCCAGGGACTGAGAGGTCCTGATTCAATTCCCAGTCAGGGCACATGCCCAGGTTACAGGCTCAATCCCCAATGGGGGTGTGCAGGAGGCAGCCAATGTTTCTCTCTCACATCAATGTTTCTCTCTCTCTCTCTCTCCCTCCCTCCCTTTTCCTTTCCCCTCTCTCTAAAACAACAACAACAATAAAAACATAAAAATACATAAAAACTCATAAGAAAAGTTTTAAACACAAATATGTACTTTGCTGCAGAGGTTTAACTAGTGGTTGGGTTTTGTCATATCTTAAACTCGAATGCAGCTATTGAAAGTCTTTGTTTTTCTTTCTAAGAACATCAGTGAGCACTTATCATGTGCCAGGCACCACTGACAGCCTCCGTCTAGGTGGCCACGTTGGAACCTCACACCGCTGAAGTGCTCACTTCAGCCTTGTTTTGCAGGAAGGGAGGTGACACTGGAGAGGACAGAGAAGGATGCCAGGGTTACACAGGCAGCAGCAGCAGGAGCGCATGCGCCGATCTAGGTTCTCCTGACTCCCAGTCTGGGCTCAAAACCTCTGCAATACTACTTACCAAACACACGCCATTGCAGATGATCATGTCAAGTTAAGTAAACCAAAATGGCAGAGCATAAAACCACACATACAGAATGACAAACGCCATAGGGGATATGTACAGCAAGCAGACTAGATAAAGGACACCAAAATGCATATTGATGTGGATTCAAGGGTAATTTTAAAGCGTCTTTCTTTCTCTTTCCTTCCCTTCCCATTCAAAACTCCCAGAATAAGCGTGGATCACAATGACAACAGGGAAATGTACTGGGAAAGAATCGGACTTGCTTTTCAGCTACAGGCTCCTGAAGCACAGCCTCTTTGTAAGTCCCACTTGGTGTGGTTCTGTTCCCCCCCGGCTCAGCATGGAGGGCACGAGCTAAAGCAGGAGCCCACCGCATCTGAGACGGTAGTTGCCCTCTTTGCTGCCCCCGTCTCACCCCCTTTCTCGCGCCTGTTAAACGAGAATCTGCTGTGGCGCAGGGGAGACCTCTGGGGGGCTGGGTGAGGGCGCAGTCAGACAGGCTTTCACAGGAGAGAGAAGTTCTCCCGTGGGACCGACTGCCTCTGTTGTTCTTCCTCCTCTACCGTCCTGCCGCGAATATGCTGGCTGGCTCGCGCATCTGGCCCATTTCCTGGCCTGCTGTCCCTCCAACCCAGCAGCCCTTCCAGCGGCTCCGGCATTCCCTCCCACCCAGCCCCGAGGCAAGTGCAAACGTACAAACACGCTGAAGGGTTCGCCGAGTGTGCCGGCTACCGGGGCAGCGGGCATGCAGGTCCTAGTGGATGCCGTTTCCACGTCGTTCCCCTGCCCCTTCTGCCTTGCACCCCTAGTCTACTAACTTAGATCCTCATTCTCCACTTCCAGTGGATATTTCTGACTCCCCTTCTGGTGCCTCACTTCCATGCTAAATTCCAAAATTTGAATGGGTGTGTGAACGGACAGCAAGCCGGTTAACTGGATACGTGGATTCTTTCATTCAGAAATACTTCTATGAATAAGAAGACATCTTAAACATCCATTCAGTGAACACTAACGAACACGACCCTGTGTCAGGAACTACGCTAACCACTGGATCTCTATCAATTCACTGCAAGAATTATTTTGTGACTACTAGGAGCCAGGTGCCGACTAGACGATGGAATTCCCAGGAAAAAGGGCTCTCAAACATTACTGCACAACATTTATTTCCAAGACTCTTCTTCAAAATTCAGTTTCTCAGAGCCCATTCCCAAAGATTCTGATTCAGTTCATTTTGACCGTCATCAATAAACTGCATTTTGAATAATATCACCAGAGGATTGTGACACACATGGCCCGTGGTCTGCCTTTGAGAAATAGTGACCAGTGGCTCAGGGCCAACCTAAACTGGATCCAGCCCAATGGAAGTCTTGACAACCTCTAGGGAGCAAGATGGAAGAAGAGGTGCTTTTCCAGAGACACCTGAATTGTATCACTTTGGAAAGGCATCACTAAAACATAGTCCCCCCCCCCCCACACACACACACACACTGAAATACTACTCAGAGTTACCCTTTATTTTTCTTAAAGTCAGGATATATTTCTTCTCCCCATTGCTGCTTGTCCCCGACTAGGTCTTTATTCCCCTGTATCTCCACAACACACCCACCTGCAATGTGACAGCACCTGTGACCATCATAAAGGCACAGTTCAATGCCTGCCTTTCTCATCCAGGTCCTTTTTCAGATCCTAAAGAATTCCTCCCCTTCCAATGTCTTTTCCCGATCATACTACTGTCAGGAAAGCGCTCCCTGCATCGTTTTCCCAGATTTGCTCATTTCCTTCAAATTTCAATGACGCAAACTGTCACATGACACGTGCTATTGAAGCGTTGTCTGCTTCTGGTCCTCACGCACACAGTGCAATGCACAGGAGTGCCCGCTGCCAACTCAGAGAGGCTCCGCGCACCACACTACCCAGTCCAGCCAAACACTTCAGCAGCCTCCTAGGCTCCATCTGTGACAGGAAAACAGGAAAGTTGCTTAGGTGAGGTTTCCAGGTTTAATTAGCGATAAAGAAGAGATGAGAAAGTTGGAACGTTGTGCATTGGGAAAAACTCCTTCTGTACATCATCAAATCCTTCCTCTTCCCTGACCTACCTCTTTGCTCAAAGGCGCTTTAGGAAACAGTTGATGACAAATACCTTGTCCCTGGGTCATGGAGAATATAGGAAGAAAATGTGATACGCAGAAAAGGAATAAAAGGAAATATAGTAACATGGGTATATTAGTTCGGGCTGCAATAACAAAATGTCATAGACTGTTAAACAACAGAAATGTATTTCTCACAATTACGGAGGCTGAGCAGTTCAAAATCAAGGTGCCAACCCACCAGCTTCCTGGTGGGAGCTCCCCAGCCTTGCATACATGCCCCTCTTACTGTTCCCACACTGCAGAGAGCCGGCTCTGGGGTCTCTTCCTTTTATAATAAGGACATGAATCCCATCCTGGGCCCAACTCCATGACCTCGTCCAACCCTAAGTACCTCCCAAAGACCCCATATCCTAATATCATTACATTGGGGGTAGAATGTTAACATATTAATTTGGGGGGGACACAATTCAGTCCATGCAATGGGATTCAGAGGTTGTTCTTTCACGTACCAGCTTGTGACATTGTTGTGCCAGTTAAACTGAAGTTTCTGGCTACCAGGTATGTATGTGGGGCAGGCAGGTGGGGAAGGTGGTCTGGGTGGCAGTAAACAGGTCTTTGGGCGGAGGAGAGGGCAGGTTTTACAGCACTAAAGGCCAGCAGCTATATCAGGACGGAGCCAGTGGTCAGGGCAGATGTACGGGTGGGAACACATCCAGGGACTTCTCAGGACCTGGGGGAATTGGCAAAGGGGAGAAAGAAGCAACTGTTTTTCTTCGTCTGTTTCTATGTTTCCATATTCCAGTCTTTTGTGTTTTTTTTTTTCCCCTCCAGTTGACTGCATTTGTACGGAAGGGAAAGATGATACCGCAGGATGTAAGAGAAAAATCTGGACTTTCAAAAGCCAAGGTCTAGTCATATTACAACAGATTTGATCATAAAGAGACGGGTTCTTTCTGCCCTCGTCGCCTGTTGTCCAGGCTTGAGGAAGATTCTAGAAGCTACAGTCCAAGCTGAACCTGCAGAGGCGCGCGGACCTCCCAAGCAGGCTGGGGAGGAGGGCAGCTGTAGCCCCGTGGGAGCTGCCTCCCTGAGGGAGGGCCAAGGGGCATGAGGACTGGAGCCGCACTCGCACAGGGAGGAAGGAGAGCAGACACGGCTGTACGGCACAGGGAAGCAGGGGCCCCCGGCGCTCCACCCCGCTCCGCCCAACCACTGAGCATCAGGAGCCGTAAAGATTTTCCACACAGGGAAGTGTGGTCACGACCACTGAATTCCTACGTGTCCAAAGTGGCTCAGGAGGGCCACTCAGTGTTTGTTTTATCCCTAAGGAGCATAGCAGTATCTGAGAGAGGCCAGGCCTGAGAATATCCCATAATGAGGCCCGTGGGACAGAACCCACAGACAGCAAGATAATTGTCTGTGGAGGGGCAGGAGCCCCTGAGACCACCCCCAACCAGCCACCAGTGCTCTGAGGCCAGTGTCCATGTGGGCCCTGGGAACCTAGGAAATGATGGGAAGCGGGGAGACTCTGGCCTGCTTAACACCAGGTTCCGCCACCCAGTGGGATGGGGGCTCAAACTACAAGTAGATATGCTTATTCATTCAAATGTAATTCTTTGCACACCCGAGTTTTTGGCCTGATAATTTCATCCACTGCAGCTGGACAAACATCCTCTTATCAAGTTGCCTCCCCACCCTCTACTCTGCTCATTACGAACAATGAAAGCTGGGTCAGAACCCATCTGCCCCTCAGAATTTGAGGTATTAGGTATCAAAGGCAAATGAAAACCTGGGATATGTTTGGAAAGGAAATCCCCAAGTTTTAATTATATTGTGGGGACATGCAGCAAATCTGTAAACACTGGAGTCGCCTTCATAATTACGTGTGGCACTAGAAGCTGACAGGAGCATTTCAGATGTCCCCCTTGGGAAAGTAGGCCATTTGAATGATTTCCCCCAGGGAATGGAATCTATTTTAAATGGGACTCTGAATGCTACAATTACAGCTCAATTGTCTATGTAATGGCATTATGAGACTCAAACAAGGGCAGGCGATGGATGGGGCCCCGGGAAATGTGTTCTCCATACCCTGATCCGCCTTGAGAAACAAAATGGAAATAATCCATAGCATGGGAGCTTTCCCTGGGATCAGACTCAGTTGATTTTGGGCTTTAAATGCCTTTTATCTTAATGGGGAGATGTTAAGGGTCACATGGTGGTGTTTTATCACAGCCAGAGCACCATTAGAATTTGGGAAATAAAGGAGACAGAACTTAAAGGAGCTAAGTGAGTCCAAGACCAGAAGTCAGAGGACTAATAAAAGTAAGATGGGACTCATGTGCCTAAACCAGACGCATACTTGGCTGACCACAAAAGAGGCTCTTAAACCTTTTAATTCAACAGGAACTCGCCTGCCTCCTCTTTGTGTTCTTGCCTTTCCTTCAGGGTTCTAGTAACCATGGATAATCAGACTACCAAACTCTGAGGGGAAAATAATGGGTTCCAGATATGGCCCATCTTGCATCTCTTATGATATAATTGATGTCTTGTCCCTCAAAATGTGAGAGGTATGTTCCCTCTTTTGGATCTGGGTGGGGGCCGACTGCTCCATTCAACAGAGCGTGATGGAAATGATGTGGTCTTCTGTCCAAGGCTGGGTCTTTGGGCTCAGCTTCTACCTGTTTCCCTTGTCATTCCTAGTGCTTGCCTTTAGCAACCCACAGCCATACTGTGGGAAGCACAACCTAGCCCACAGACAAACCACATGGATAGACCCATGTGGAGTAGAACTGAGACCTCCTGGCCAGATGCCAGAATCAGTCACCAGCCAAGTGAGTGAAGGAGGCTTCAGATGATTCTAGTGCCTGCCTCTGAGCTGCCCTATTGGGTGGAAAGTAAAACAGAGATGAGCTCATCTCTACCCATGTCTGCCAAATTATAGATTCATGACCAAAACAAATTTGTCTTGTTTTGAGCCACCAAGTGTCAGGGTAATTTTTATTGTGCTAGATACCTGTTAACAGATGATCAATACTGGTAAACAATTTTGTGTCCACCCCTAAAAAAATTCATATGTTGAACTCTAATCCCCAATGTGACCATATTGGAGATGGGGCCTCTTGGAGATCATTGGAGTTAGATAAGGTCAAATTGCCCTTATGATGGTATGGTGCTCTTACAAGAAGAGGAACAGACCAGAGTTTTCTCTCTGCCATGTGAAGACACAATGTAAAGGCAGTTGTCTGCAAGCCAAGAAGAGATCTCAACAGAAAATGAATGGGCCAGCACCTTGAACTTGGACTTACCAGCCTCCAGAACTGTGCAAAACACATTTTTGTTTTTAAAATCACTCATTAAGCCAAATTATGTTTGGTGTTTTGTTACGGCAGCCTAAGTGCACAAGTACAGGTATATAACATTACTCAGGCAAAAATGGCAAATTAATTCCTGCATCATCAAGAAGTGACCCTAATTTTGTTTCACTGGTAATCTGAAGTTATCTCTGACCTCTGTTTCTTCTGCCCCAATTAATAGAGAATAAATGAATGCTATTATCTCAGTCTAATATTAAAATTAACACTATAAGTCCCATATAACAACAAGGTTCTAGACACAGCCTATGTTATAGATAAATATACAGATTTTCAGAAAGAAGGACAATATACCGGTTTTATAGATGCAAGTTAACACTTTTAAGCTCACTGAGAAGCAGCTTGGTTTCATGAAGAGCAGTAAAATTATGTTGAGGAAAAACTGAGTTGCAATTTTCACACTCATTTTTTAGCTGGGCAAGTCATTTAATTCCTTTAGACCTCAGTTTCCTCAAATGTAAAATAGGATTGAGAACAATGACTAATAGCAAGATTCCTCTGAAGATTAATTAAATTGATTAATAGACAAAAAAAGTGCTCAAGATTATTACATGAATGAGAGTTATGAATGAGTTTTTTCAATGAATTTTAAAAAAGTATTAACATTGAACATAGCCAGTCAAATCTTAACATTATTCAGAGGTCTATCTTTCACTGAGGAAAAATGGAGGCCTTATTTTCATTAACCTATGTTCAGAGGTATTACATGAAACTTACTTTCCAAAAACAAGGCCCATATATATGCTGTCTATAAGAGACCCACCTCAAAATGAAAGGTACAGATAGAAAGTAAAGGGATAGAAAAAGATATTTCATTCAAAAGGAAATGAAAAAAAGCTAGAGTAGTAATATTTATATCAGATAAAATGTATTTTAAAACAAAGGCTATTCATGCATACATGGACAACAATCTGGGGAAGGGGCAGGGAGGGGAGGTGGAGAGGGGAATCAGTGGGGAAAAAAAGGAGAATCATCTATAACAAAATTAATCAATAAAAAATAAATTAATAAAAAAAAAAGGCTATAGAAGGACAATACATAATGATAAAGGGATCAACCCAACAAGAGAATATAACCCTTATAAACACCTATGTACCCAACACAGGCATACCTAAATATAAAAAGAAAATCTTGGTGGACATAAAGGGGGAGATCAATAGTAATACTGTCATTGCAGGAGATTTTAACATTTTCCAGAGAGAAAATCAACAAGGAAACAGCAGCCTTAAATGACATTCTAGACCAGATGGATTTAATTGTTATTTTCAGAGCATTTCACACCAAAGCAGCAGCAGAATATACATTCTTTTCAAGTGCACATAGAACATTTTATAGCATAGACCACATGTTAGGCCACAAAACAAGTCTCAGTAAAGTTCAAAAGCTTAAAAGTATATCAAGAATCTTCTCCAACCACAATAGTATGAAATCAATTACAAGAAAAACACACAAGTACATGGAAGCTAAATAACATGTTATTAAACAATGAATGAGTTAAGAATGGTATCAGAGAAGAAATCAAAAGTTATCTTGAGACACAAGGACAAACAACAACCCAAAATCTATGCGACACAGTGAAAGCACTCTTAAAAGGGAAATTCATAGCAATACAGATCTACTTCAAGAAGCATGAAAAATCTCAAATAAATAATTTAACTTTACACCTAAAGGAACTATAAAAAGAACAATATGCAAAGCCCAAAGTGAGTAGAAGAAAGTAATTAATAAAGATCAAAGTGGAAATAAATGAAATAGAGACATATAGATACACACACACACACACACACACACACACAAAAGATCAATGATACTAGAGCTGATTCTTTGAAAATATGAAAAAGGTTGATAAAGCTATAACCAATCTCTGAAAAAAAGAGGACCCCAAAAATATCAAACAAAAGAAGAGAAATAACTGATAACACAGAAAGAAAAAGGATTATAAGAAAATACTATGAAAAACTATATGCCAACAAATTGAACAATCTGGAAAAAAATGGACACATTCCTAGACATACAATATTCCAAAATAAATCAACAAGAATAAAAAAATATGAACAGACCAATTACAAATAATAAAATTGAGGAAGTAATAAAAAATTCCCAGCAAACAAAAGTCCTGGACTGAACAGCTTTACACATGAATTTTACCAAACCTTCAAAGCCCTAACACCTATCCTCCTCGAACTGTTCCAAACAATTCAAGAGGAAAGAAGACTCTCAAGCTCACTTTACAAGGTCAGCATTATCTTAATTCTAAAACCAGATGAAAATTGTAGGTTAATATACCTGATGAACATGGTTGCAAAAATCCACAACAAAATGTTAGCAAACCAGATCCAGAAATACATTAGAAGATCATACAACATGATCAAATGGGATTTATTCCTGAGATGCAAGGTTGGTACAATATCCGCAGATCAATTAATATGCTACACCACACAAATAAAGGTTTAAAAAGTCACATGATCATAACAGTAGATGCAGAAAAACATTTGTCAAAATCCAGCACTTAATAATGATAAACACTCTCAACAAAATGAGTACAAAGAGATCGTATCTCAACATAATAAAAGCCGTATGTGACAAACGCACAGCCAATATCATACTCAATGGGGAAAACCTAAACGTGTTTCCATTAAGATTGGGAACAAGATAGGAATGTCTTCTTTTACCACTTTTATTCAATTTAGTACTGTAAGTCCCAGGCATAGGAATCAGACAAGAAGAAGAAATAAAAAGCATCCAAATTGGAAAAGAAATAAAACTGTCACATTTGCAGATGGCATGATACTGCATAAAAAGAAACTTAAAGACTCCACCAAAAAAAGTATTAGAACTGGTAAATGAATTCAGTAAAGTAGCAGGATACAAAGTTAATACTCAGCAATCGGTTGCATTTTTATACACTAATAATGAACTATCAGAAAGGGAAACTAACAAAACAATTTCATGTACAATTGCATTAAAACAAATACCTGTGTTTGAAAAATCATAAGATTCTGAAAAAAAGAAATTGAAAAAGTCACAAATAAGTAGAAGCATATACTGTGTTCATGGATAGGAAGAACTAACATCCTTAAATGTCTATACCACCCAAAGCAATCTATAGATTCAACACAATTCCTGTCAAAATACCAATGGTGTATTTCACAGAACTAGAACAAATAATCCAAAAATTTATATGGAACCACAAAAGACCCCAAATAGCAACAGCAATCTTGAGAAAGAAGAATAAAGTTGGAGGAATTGCGCTACCTGATATCACTGTACTACAAAACAACGTGTCACTTTGAAAAAAGCCCTGGGAATGTATTTAAACCCTTAATCCTCATTAGCATGTATGACTAACTAAAATAATAATAATAACCCAGAATGGTATTGGCATAAAAACAGACATGCAGATCAATGGGACAAAACAGAGAGCCCAGAAATATGTGCTCAAATAATATTTGACAAAGGAGGCAAGAACACACAATGGGGTAAAGACAAGTCTATTCAATCAATGGTATTGGGTAAACCACTGGAGTCTCCAAAGAAGATATACAGATAGCCAATAGACCTATGAAAAGATGCTTAATGTCACTAATTGTCAGATAAATGCAAATTAAAACCACAGTGAAATATCACCTCACACCTATCAGAATGGCTATCATCAATAAATCCACAAATGACAAGTGTTGGCGAGGATGTGGAGAAAAGAGAATCCTCGTGCACTGTTGGCGGGAATGCAGACTGGTGCAGAATGGAGTTACCTCAAAAAATTAAAAAAGGATCTGCCTTATGACCCAGTAATTTCACTTGAGGGGATTTATCTGAAGAAACTGAAAACACTAATTCAAAAGAATATATGCACTCCTGTGTTCATTGCAGCATTGTTTACAATTAGCAAGACATGGAAGCAACACGAGTGCCCGTCCGTAGATGAGTGGATAACAAGAGGTGGTACATATACACAATGGACTATTCATAGGCCATGAAAAAGAATGAAATATTACCATTTGCAACAGCATAATACACCTAGAGGGCATTGTGCTCAGTGAAATAAGTCAGTCAGAGAAAGACAAATTATTTTACTTATATGTAGAATCTAATGAACAAAACAAAACAGAAACAGACTCATAGACACAGAGAGCAGACTGATGGCTGCCAGAAGGGAGGGGACTTGGGGGACTAGAAGAGGTGAATGGATTTATAAGTACACATTCAGCGCTGGCCCATGTAACCCAGGGGTTAGAACATTGACCAACTCACCAAAGGGTCTTGGGTTTGATTCCCATAAAGGGCACACGCCTGGGTTGCATATTTGATCCCTGCCCTGGTCGGGGCAAGTTCAGGAGGCAACCAATTGATGTGTCTCTCACATTCATGTGTTTCTCTCTCTCTCTCTCTCTCTCTCTCTCTCTCTCTCTCTCCCCCTCCTTCCCTCCCTTCCACTCTCTCTAAAAATCAGTGGAAAAATATCCTCTGGTGAGGATCGACAACAACAAAAAAGAAGTACAATTTGCAGTTACAAAATAGTCACAGGGATGTAAAGTCAAGCCTAGGAATACAGTCAACAACATTGCGATTACATTGTATGGTGCCGTTGAATACTGGGAATATGGAGGGAAACACTATGAAAAGTATATGATTGTCTAACCACTATACTGTACACCTCAAACCAATACAAAATAATACTGAAAGTAAGCTATAAATGAAAAAAAAGAAAAGTGAAACGTATTTTCTATTTACTGATAGTCATCTTACTAATTTGTTTGGATGCCTATGGTTTTAACCATGCCTGGCGTCTCAGCTGGATCACCTGGTGTGAGGCTTTTAGCAGAAATAGAAGCCACAGAAAACCAGAGCTGGCAGCTGTGGTATTACGATTTAGAGCTTTGAAAACCTCAGCTAGTTCAGAGGCATTTTTTTTTTTTAGCATTTTATTTATTTATTTATTTATTTGTAAAGAACAGTCCAGTGACCTTCAGAGAGACAGGAAGAGAGAAACACTGATGTGAGAGTGCAACCTGGACAGGCTGCCCCTTGCACACCCCCCACTGGGGATCGAGTCCTGACCCGTGGCATGTGCCCTGACCAGGAATAGAACGAGCAACCCCCCGAGGCACAGAACGATGCCCAATCAACTGAGCCACACCGGCCAGGGCTCTCTTAGCATTTTGATATCAATGAGTTAATTAATGGCTTTGTGACTGGAACAAGGTAAAGTCAGGAAGAAAAACCTTAGACCTGGAATCTTTTCCTAGAAAGAGAGGAGAGAACACTGGCTGGCACTTTACATACTCTTGTGCCGAGCCTATCATGCCTGAGTTCCGTGGGTGACCAGGGCACTGTTCAGGCAAGGCAGAATGAGGAAGCATTTTCTGGGATGCTCTCAGATGTACTTTACACAGAAGCCATTCAATGGCATTCACATGGATCTACCTCCACCCCGGGTTTGATTTTGCAGAACTTCCATTGGCTTTGTCAGAACTCCCTGACCCCTTCAAAATGCTCCTAGGCCTTCCTGCAAAAAGACACTGAGGTCTTGCTGAAGAAAGAATCACACCACAGCTGTTCTTTCTCGGGACTTAGCTGCATGGGTCGTGAACCACCTTAGATTTGCACTTGGGCAGCAGTTCAAACCCCTCTTCTGTCACTTGTCAGCTGGTAAATTGTGAGATTAAGTACTTAATTTAAAATCTGGGGACAAAAGAAGTTCTAAATTAGTGAATCACTATGAAGATGAATTAGGATAATTCATGTAACGTGTTAATGTCTGGCCCATACAAGCCCTAAAAATCATCAGCACCAGAAATCAAGAAATTATAAATACCGTTAGAATAATATCAAACATTCTTTTTATTATACACACAACACTTATTCTTATTCCATAGATGTACATTAATGTTTACTAACGACATCTACAGCAAGAACAAAGCAACTTCTGTGAAATTACAACAAAATCAAACAAACAACAAAACACTTTTGAGCTTCTGCTTCTATTTTACCAAAGAGAAAAGCAGCAGGACAGTTTGGGGGGGGGGTGGGCAGTGTGATTTATGTAGCCCCAACTTGTCGCTGTCTCCTGTCTTGCCATGTCCTGTGACCATGATGTCAAATGAGTGAGAAAAGTTCCACAGCCGCACTGTGGAAGACATTTGGACGGGGTCCGTGTACCCTAGGGAGGCTGGCAACGGAGAGGCTGATGTTCCAGGTGGCTGGTGACAGATGGGGGCCCAAGAGGTGCCTCTCCACAACCTGCATTTAAGGGTCGGCTATAAAAACACCAGTTAGAGTCCTATAGAGATTCACAAAGTCATCTTCATGCCAGTGGCAAAGATCTAAGTCTAACAGGACCAGATTAAATGTGAGTTTAAAAATGCTGAAATGCTATGTCACTACAGAGGTTTTATCAGCAATGGAAAGAGAAAATAATCAGAATGCTGAGGCAGATGCTGGCCACGCCTGGCAAAGACCTCACAAGTAGTCCCTGGCACATGCCCCGATCCGGTTTTGGGGGCTTGATACCATCTGGCCCTCAGTACTTCACTGCATGCCCTTGTTCTCATTGCATACTCACCGGGTAACCTTGGTAATCTGGCTTCCCCTGCAATTGTAGGAATCATCTGGGCTGGTCAAACCAGCTTGAATAAAGGTTCTTTGACAGTTCCATTTCTCTTTATGAAGGAATAAACTAACCATCCAATTTTTACATCAGTCTCATGCAAAAGTCATTGACCCCTAGTGTATGCAACAAGAGGCATCCAGCCTTGTTCAGGAAGATCCGCAGTATGAGCACGTCTGAGGTCATGGCCTTTCAAGGCTGAGAATCTCACCCTTTGCTGTGGTAAAGTCATCAATCATTGGGAGTCTGCCTGGTGACAGGCCAGCCTTCCTTTGCTGCACCTACAACACTGTGAAACTTCTCCTGCACAAGGCTGGGGAATTTTCTCAAAGATAACCATCACAGCTAGGTAATGCTTCAGTTCCTCTCTTGAGGCTATTAGAATATTGGCAAGTTTTTCCCGGCCAGTGTCGCTCAGTGGTTGAGTGTCAACCTATGCACCAAGAGATCACTGGTGTGATTCTCGATCAGGGCACATGTCCAGGTCATGGGCCCAATCTTTGGTGGGGGACATGCAGGAGGCAGCCAGTCGATGTTCTCTCTCATTGAGGTTTCCGTCTCTTTCTCCTCCCTTCCTCTCTCTAAAATCAATAAAGAAAAAACATTTTTTTAAAGTATTGGCAAGATTTTATTTCTTAGTTTTATTTTACCATCTAATGCCTTAAAATGATAGCGAAAGAGCTAGGGCAGTGGTTCTCAATGGGACAATTTTTTACATCCCAGGGAACATCTGACAATGTCTGGAGATGTTTTTGTTTTCACAACTGGGGCACAGGATACTGCTGGCACCTAGTGGGTAGAGGCCAAGGGTGCTGCTAAACCTCCCACAATGCACAGGGCACCCCCCTCCTCCCAAACACACACAGACAGAACAATCTGGCTGAAAATGGCAATAGTCCTGAAACTGAGAAACCCTTGGTTCAGAGAAAATGTATTTCTTTTTTTCTTTCTCTAATACTGCACTTGTGTTTCAAAGGACACAAACTTACTTCTCTTGAGCACTTTGCAAGTGTAATAAGTGCTTTCATGTGTATTCTCAATTCTCAAAACACCCTTTGAGGTCCTTGAATGATGTTGAGATACCCTAGGAACTGAACTCTTGTTAACCTCCATTGGCCTCTAGTAAAATCGGTTCCCTTATGCGGTGTTTTGCTTCAAGTCACTGAACCCTATGGATGATTCTCAGTGAGGACTTACTGTATTTATCAGTATCCCCATTTAACACATGGGAAGACTGAGGGGCAAAGACGCTGAATAACTCACCCAAGGTCACATCGAAACAAGATTCAAACACAGGTGTTTGATACACTGGATATCTTCTGTGAAAAAAGATTCCTAATGTGAATTCAGGGGGGAAAAAGAAGAAGAAAATCCCACCTAACTCCCAGATACCAGCTGAGTTTTCAAGATAGTAAAATCGGAGAAAAGTTTCAGTGAAAAGGATTCTGGAGAATAAAATCAAGTGCTCGTGTTTTATGGAAACAGTTCTGCTGAGCTGCACGGGGGCTTCAGGATCAGGTTGGCTCTGCTGATCATGGTATGTATACTTAGGCCAACATCAGGCTCACTCTGGACAGACGTGACACCATGCAATGACTTATGCTCATTGTTAAATTATGCAGATGAGATGGCCCTATAGCTCTCACAGGGGAGTCCTGGGAGCAATGCCCAAGAGCTTCAGGAGACTGAGAAATCCGTTATCTTCACCCCAGCGGACAGAAAGAAGACAGGGATGCTGGCTGGCTACCGCCACCTCAACCAAGCCCTTTGACAAGAAAATGAATGCAACACCACACATTGGCCTATGAGAGCCTATACCTGGGTGTCATCGCTTAGTAAATCAGGGGCTGAGTGTTTTCTTTTGACTCACATTCTCAAAGTTTAGCTTTCATCTGAATCACCTGCGAAGCTTATTAAAGACACACAATTTGGGTTTGATCCCTGGGATTTCGATTCAACAGGAATCTGCAATATTAACAAGCACTTCAGGCAGTTCTGCTGCAAAGGGTCCCTCTAATTACTGCCTGAAGCCAACCTGCACCGAAGCCACTTAGAGCAAGACTCCATCCCTGAATGCTGATTTCTGTCCTTCCCCGGGGATTTTTCGATAGGGGAATTATAAGTTTTTTGTACGTGATAGGCTCCGATTATTTCTTCAAAGAAACGTGACAAGATTAAAATAATAAAGTATTAGCAGCTGCCATCTTTGAGTTCAAACTACACCTCAGAACTTTTGCTCGAAGCTTCATTTGAAGTAGCTCATTGGTGCTCACACCAGACACTTTCATCACCCCATCGCACAGCCCAGGAAACGGATTGAGTCAGTCACGCAAGGTGCACAGTTCCTAGTCAAGAGCTGAGTTTAGCTCATTACTAAAATGAAGCTGATCTCCTCACTAGCATGTCCTTAAGGAGCTTTAGGCTAGGTGAAAGATACGGTACACTGAAAATAACCACAATTAGGAAGTTTGAAGTGCAGTGGAAGAAAGTCCGCTTTGCCTGGGATTTAAGATATGCATGCCGTGGGGGCTGCGTGTGACCCTCACAGACTCTGGAACGGAAGGAAGCGCTAACAGTGTGCGATTCTAGGTGCAGGGTGTATGGGCATCTATTTCACTATTCTCAAGGAAGGCACAGCTCAGGAATCGAAAAAAGTTGGCTTAGAGGTGGAAAGCAACTTCAACCTGGTGGTGGATGGAGGAGACTCTGGTGGTGGTAACAACCGTTCTGTTGCTCATTCCTCCTTTGGCTACACCAGCAGGGAAGCAAGAACATTGAAATGGACACCACTGACCGCATCGTCCTAATGGAAATCATCATTTTGCAGACTTTAGAGGCAATTTGTTTTCTGTGCAACAACCTCCTTAGGCTGAATTCTCTAATGCCTTCCCTGCAACGCTCCTAGGAATTAAAAGCAATTCCCTACTCCCTGGACTCATTTATTTTCTCCAGGTACTGCCTGGCAGCCATCTGTAACTGTAAACAATAGTTCCATTTGGGACAATTAAAATTGATTTTCTATTATGCTAAAAACACTTAATTAGTATTCCTGCCTTCACCACAGTGATGAATTCGTTCAATGAGGCAACTGCATCTATTGTCTGGGAGAGGGAAGGACATCCTCAGAGTTCAGACTGACCAGTCCCATGGTCCCCTTTCTGCCTCTTCTCCACCCTTCCAACAATGACCATCTTAGTTTCTCTTCCTCAAAGCAGCAGCTGCCAGGACCTCACCCAAGTGTGCTTCAGGTTGGGTTACAATGTTTTCTTCAGCATCAACTGAGGGATTTTTTTAAGAGACACTGACTTCCTTCCATATTCTTGACTTGAAGGAAGAATACTCACCAACACGCTTACACTAATCCTTCAATATCCCATAAAACTCTTCTCAGCTCAAAAGTAACCCAAACTAACACAAAAAGATAAACCATCCCTCCCCCACCACAGAGCCACTTCCTCCCAAAAAAGATATTCAAAGTCTCTCTCTTCCTGGAACCCAGATGTAAGAAAAATAAAGGTTGAGTCAAAGCACACTCACATCAAGGCCATTTCTGCCAAATACTTTACATCATTACATACAACACGCGTGCACACACACACGCACACACACACACCACAAGCTCATGCTCTACAACGACTGCATATGGGCTCAATAGAAGTTGCATTTATTTCAGAGAAACTTTGATCTTCGCACTGAAAAGTAATTGACCAACCTCTTATCTAGCATAGGTAACTTTTTTCATAAAACTGAATTTCATATTTGAAAATTATCTATATCTCCTTATTCTGTTCTACGTTAGCTCCTCACAAGAACAACATCATGGTTTTTGCACTGAACATTGTTGCTCATACGCCTTTCCATGACAGGCGTTTTAGTTTCGTGGCCTCCTGAGGGAGGAGGCTGGACACCCTCTGAAAACTGCGGCCATGAAGTCCCATTCTTGACGATCCCGCTTTCTCTTACCTCCTTAGAGGTAAACTAATTCCTCTGGACTATCAATAGAACATCTCCAGTTTAGCTTCATTAAAAGGTGATTTACAACAGTTCTGAAACTAAATTGGGAAAATAAAAAAAATTTTTTAAAAGTCCCTTCTTCTTCTGGTGCTCAGCCACTTGGGCATGAGATGGTACATCTGGGTATGATCATCCGGGGTGAAATGGAGCTGAAGAGATGAAAGCTGACATTTCTGATGAATGAGAACATACTCTATGTTGAGGAGTCTACTCAATCTTAATGACAAGAGGTCACAGTGTCAGGTGTACACCCACCACTGCGCAACAGTCTCTGACTGTGACCAGGTAGATCACAGCTTCTGTTTTTTGGTGGAGAGGAGAAGGAACAGGTTTAGCTATGATTTCTTCTTGGCATCACGGGTCCAGTACTAGAGTACGCATCTGCTCTTTTTGCTAAGTTTCTATATAATGGGGACATTAATCAAGGTTCCCTCCATCGCCACCCCGACAGTCAAGGGGAGGGCATGTCACCTAAGCCAGGCTACTCTGGCTCAATTTTTTCTGGAATTTGAAACTCAGCTGAATGAAATAAGAATGGGGTTAAACGGATTTACTCTGATGGTGGCACCCTAAACGACAGCCTTTTTCTTTCTGCTACCTGGGTTTTCAAGGGTCCCCTGGTTTCTGAGTTCCCGCAGTTTTGCCCAGCTGGGGCTCCATGAGCTCACCTGGGGATTGGTGCACTTTCTCGGTAATAGGCCAGGTAGTAAATACTGTAGGCTTTGCTACGAATGGTCTCAGTCACAACTACGTCACCCTGTCACTGCAGCACCAACGCGGACACAGAAAACACACAAACGCATGGGCACGCCTGTGTTGCACTTACATTTTATTTAGAGACCCTGAGATCTGAATTTCATATCATTTCCACATGTCATGAAATACTGTTCGTGTTTCGACTTTTTCAACTATTTGTCATCTCAAATGATTCTTAGCTCAGGGGCTGTACAAAAACAGGCAGCAGGAGCGGTCTGACCTGTCCCCTCTCTGTCCCTGAGCTAACCATCTCCTTCCCATAGTTCCTTTGTTTTTCCTCCTCTACCTGGTCCGTTACTGTTGCCTGTGAGGGGAACAGTCTGACTGCAGCGTGTACGCGGGGCATTTATGTCTACCCGACATTGGCCACAAGGTTCTGCGGGCTCGTAGTTCCCAGTTTGTTCATTCATGCATTCAGTCTCTGTCGAGCACCTTTCATGCTCCAAGGGCTGTACCTGGCTCTGAGAACATGGCATAATTGAGGCCGACACTGTCTTTCCTTCCTGAGGGAGCGTTCTGGGTCACAGCTCTGACAGTCCCCAGGAGAAATAAAGGCAGGAGGTAAAGAATCACCCGTGGTGTCACAGGACGCTCTCTGGGGAGCTTGGATATTCCAAGGTCAAGTTCAGAAGGAAAAGAAAATGACAAAGTCCGAGATGCTAAGAGTGAGCCAGGACAACCGAGTTTCTAGAAGATCATTTCAGGGGGGTAAAAGATAGGGACAACAAAACGGAGCATCTAAAGCTCTGGTGTAGAGAGCAGGGAGAGGAGTAGCAATCAGACTCTCAAAAATCAATGTAAACAAGATGTGTTTCATTTAAGATGTTTCTATTGGTTAAAAAAAGAAACATAATATTAGGGATGACACAGCTTACTTTCACCGTCTGCCAAGTATGGATCAAGTCTAGCTCTCTTCTTCCAAGATGAGATGAAATTAAACAAGTAGCAGAGTCTAGCTTTTCCAATTCTTGGTGATTCCATATCCTTTTTCTCTTTCATTTTTTTTTTTTTTTTTTTTTTAATCTTCTGATACTTAGGTATGGGAGTCCTTCTCAATATTAAAGAAAATCTCTCCAATGAAAAATGTAAGCCTGGTCTGGTCAGTGTGGCTCAGTGGTTGAGTGTTGACCCACTCACCAAGAGGTCGCCAGTTCGATCCCCAGTCAGGGCACATGCCCAGGTTGTGGGCCCGATCCCCAGTGGGGGGCATGCAGGAAGCGGCCTATCAATGTTCTTTCTCATCAATGTTTCTGTCTGTCTCTCTCTCCCTCTACCTTCCTCTTTCTCTAAAATCAATAAAGAAAAAAATAAATAAATAAAAGTGAGCCTGGCCCCACTTGTCATGTACTCAGAGGAAGTGAATTGTGGTCACCTTCTCTATGCAGCCTTTCTGAAGTGTCACTAAAGAAAGACTGCTCCTCGCCTGCCCTTAGGACTGTCGTTGTCCAGGCTTAGTTAACTTGGGTGAGTCCACTCCTCCCAGTGACTTCACAGTCCAAGTCCACCCTGAAGGGCTGAGCAGAGCAGCTTGGTCTCCATCCTGGGGATGAGTGGTCCGCAGTTTCGCCCCTTTCCGTCTGCTCAGTGCAGACACGCGTGGAGCAGAGCTGGGCTGGTGCATGGTGGGAACTCGGCACATGCGTGACAGATCAGTGAAGGGCGTCCGGGCCGACTAGCAGGACATGATGCTGCCTTCCCTGGGTGTTTGTGAATTCTGAACTTCCTGTTTCATTTCCCTCTCCTTTAATTCTCTCTGGGTAAATGCCACCTAAATCACTTCTTCAAAAACAACTCTCAACTCCCTGAAGGAAGACTGGCCCAAGGCAGAGGCTAAGAATACCCTCAGAAATACATTCCAGCCTCACCACGATACTGCTCAGTAACAAAAGTAAAATCCTGGAAGAAAATGATGTGTGAGTATATAATGTACCCATTACATAGGGTGTCACCAATGAGCTCTTTTACATAATTAGGTATACAATGCTATATGTCATGTATCGTATAAACCTGCATATATATGTAATTATATATAATATAGGTATTATAAAATATGCATACATACTTATGTGTGTTCATGTATACATATGTACATGCATATAAAAGTATACACTAACACTCTTTAGTGTATAAATACTTAGTGTGTGACTATTTGTTGAACACAAATTCAACACACTTAAGTATAAGGATGAAATACCCCTTGAAGTAACATTTATAGAAATATAATGTCATGGTCCAGATCAATCAGTGCCTTCTCTCCAATAATGCAACTGTAATTTATTGCTCCCTAGTTTACTCCTTCCGTTTTTTATATTTTTCCCACGGGGCTAATTATAAATGTAATATCCATGTCTGATGCTATTTTAGTACTCGAAGGCTGGACCACATGTTCCTGTGTTCACAGTGTCACTCCAGCTAGCCCTCACCCCCTCTATTCACTGGGATGACCAGGATTAGTTACTTGACAAGTGTCTGAAAAGGAAAAAAAAAACAAACACAAAAACCAATAATACAGACTAGAGGTTTCATTCCCAAGACATTCAAAATGTTGCTTTAGTTCTGAATCCTCTAGGTAGGAAAATAATGCACATGGTCCTGCGGCAGCCCTCGCACCACAAGCACATCCTTGGAAGGAGGCCATGGCAATAGGAGTGACTGTGCAAAAAAAACACCCAGGTGCTGTCACCAGCAGGCTGGAAATAAGTCTTGAGCAAGAACTGTATGTCCTTTCCGACAAAACTGAGACAGAAACGTAGTAGGAATTCTACCTTGTTTAAAATAAAATGAACGTCTATGTTATACACTGGGAATCCTTTCAAAGAGAAATAAAATACACAGAAGGCTGACAATGGGCACTATTCTAAAAAATCCAAACAACGAGAACAACCTAGTGCTTTCTCAGTGGTAATGAACTAGCAAATCATAATCAATGCACGTTTACGCCCTCTCCCCCAAGTAGCTCAAAGAGGGGAACCATGCCAGTTCTGCAACTGGACTAGGCATTACGAGAGTGCTTGGCTTCACTCTTATTCCCCGATAGGTTAATTCACTTTCATTAACTTGCACACCTTATCAGAACCATGATAGTCCCTTCAACCTGACAAATCTCTGGAGTATAACAAGTGTCTTCCTAGACGCAGCTTTCCCAATAAGACAGATACACCATGTGGTAGCTGCTCTCTCTCAGGACTTAGTTTTATTCCCATCTGCTCATATTCCTCTCTATGGAAATAAAACTTCTGTAAGTGTCCAAAGAGAAACGATGTGGTTGGTGGTTCTCACTGATCCCACCAGCTGTGCCCTGACCAGATGGTCCCCGCGATGAGCACCTTCCTGTCCTTCTGGCTTCCACATCCTCTAGACCGAATGGTTTCCTGCCTGTTTCTATGTCTCGTTCTCCAACCTCACAAGAAAAAACTCTACTTAATTCCCCTTTGTTTAAATTAACCAGAGTCCATTTCTGCTGCTTACAATAAAATATCCTTGCATGACAAATCGTTTAGTTAACGCGTGTTTTTAAAATGCCCACCATCTGCCAGGCACGGAGGTCTCTCCTCCCCGGGGCTCACCTGCTAGAAGAGGTGGTTACAAAAGTGGTGAGGATTAGCTGATAACACAGGGGGTGTCCGAGGGGCGGTGTTTCCCTTTGGATAAGGTGCTAGATGAACCTCCAGGATAATTTCAGAGTCCACATCTCACTAACGAGAAGGAGGCAGTACTTTGGAGAGGTGGGGCCAAGAACATTCCATACAGAGAGAAGAAGCACAAAGAGAGAAAGAACAAAACATTTGGCAATTCCAAGGTGAGGGGTAAAGTAAGAGACCCATCAAGTGGGCCCTGCTCTCTCCTTATCACCCTTCCAGTCACCAGTGGCTTTAAAATCCCAGAAGGTAGCACTACTCCAAAAATATATTTCTCTAAAATTATTTTATCATGAGATTTTTATTTATTTCCTACTTGTTTCAAACACCTGAGGCATGCTGCTTAATCAAATTATGAGCCCTGTCAGAGTTGGGGACATGTCAGGCACTTTGTTTCTACTCCCATATATTATGTACATAGTAGGTGTCCCATAAAAGTGCAGTAATTGATATTGCAAGTGCCCATCAAGAACAGATTATTCTTAGTCAGTTATCATGTATGGAAATAATGCCATAAAGATGCTGCAGCATTTCTCTCTATGGGTTGCCTTATCTCTGCAGCCATTAATTAAAGCAATTAGGATGGAGATACTTTATATATCCAATCTAGCCTGCAAAAGCTGACAGTTCACTTGGATTCGTCAGCTAAGTCCCTAAAATTACAAGCTCTTATAATTAGCAGTTGACTTCAGAGGATTTCACAAATAATAACAAACATGCAGACATTTCCAATCCCTTCGAACACACAGAAATAATCATCTTTAATACATTGTATTAACACCGTACACAGAGGGTTATGCAATACACTACCTAGTTCAGGATCTACTCTGTAGTGGGCGGTTAAAACATAATGTTTCCAGCACAAATGATATTTTTAAAAAAGAATAATCACCAGAGATGTGCCAAATGGTGGGTAAGCAATTTGCTGAGAATAATTCTGGAAGTCAAAAGAACCGAAATAGGTTGCATCTGATGTAATATTCAGGAATGTCTCAGGCAAATCCCGAGAAATATTTTCCCCACTCTGGGTGGGGAGGCTACTGTCATCTAAGAAAGAGCTATGCCTTCTCTTTCCTCCCATCGCACTAGAAGCAAGATAGGGGGAGACAGAGGAAAGTAAGAGACATGAAGTTATCTGGTCTCTGTCCTTTCTTGGGAATTCTTCATTTGTTAATAAATTGCAGAATTCTTTAGGCTGTTTGATTTTGTCAAAAATACTGATATGGAGGGTTTACATGTCCTTGGGGAAGCAATCTTATCATCCTACATGGTTTTCTCCTGTCCTACTTTCTAGACACTCCCTCTGATGCCAATTAGACACAGCATTGTGACAGGAATAGTGATAGCCCATAGAACAAATTAGATATATCAGTTATTATTAAGTCTATTGCATGGGCAAAGAAGTGGGGCAAGAATTTAAACTGAGAATCACATAATTCACTGTAACACTGAATGGAAATTGTCTAGTAATGACTCAGGGTCTCTTCATCTGCAAAACGGGAGTTATCACACTTCAAGGGTAGCCTTACAATTAAAATGGATGTTGATTAATATTTAAACAACTACCACCACAACAAACCAAAAGGTCTTATGTTTTGTTTTTGATTTATTACAACCAATATCCTCACCACTTGAGTAGTAGTAGCTATTTACTGACCAGCAGAGAAGCATTTCTCTGGCTAAATACCAATATACTATGCATTTTCTCTGGGCCTTTCAAAACATAGAACAATCCATGAGACAGAGATAATAGTGAACTATTAAGTAGGGCCAATTGGGAGTATTCAGCCATAGAGATTATACAGGGTAGGGTAAAGTTTATGGTTGTTCATATGGAAAAAGAATACAATAATTATTGAATAATAATGTAAGAGCAAACTCTGTGTTTCACATACTCACAACTGTAAACCTAGTTTTTCCCCACTCTGTATATTAAAAAACCCAAAACAAAAAAACCCATGAGAATTAACATTCATTCAGGTTATTCATCATTGAATAATACACTTGTTTTATTAGTTGGTTTTGTTTTGTTTTATATCTACAAGGAACCAAATGTTGATCTAATCCAAATGTCCCTCTCTCTCTTATTTAATTCTCACCCAAGGATAATTTTTCCATTGATTTTGTTTTTTGTTTTTTTAAATATGTTTTTATTGACTTTTTTAGAAAGAAAGGAAGGGAGAAAGAGAAACATCAATGTGAGAGAGAAACATCAATCAGCTGCCTCCTGCACGCCCCCTACTGGGGATTGAGCCTGCAACCTGGGCATGTGTCCTGATTGGGAATCAAACAAGGACCTCTCAGTCCATGGGGACAATGCTCAATCTACTAAGCCAAACTGGCTGGGCATCATTGATTTTTGAGAGGGAAGAGGAAAGAGGGAAGGGGAGAAAGAGACTGCCAGACAGACAGACACTGACCAGGGCCAAAGATCAAACCCACAAGCCAGGTACATGCCTTCGGCCAATGCTCCAACCACTTGGCCACACCAGCCAGGGCCCAAAATGCCTCCTTTTAATGTCAAGAAACTGAGGCCCAGGGAGAGGAATAGAGTTGATTAATAAGTTTTGTGTACACCCAACAAGCATTGACAGTCAACTAGAATGTATTCAATTCTGTAGTATTTTTAAGAATAAAAATACTTATTTTTATAAGTCTTCAAAGGAGTATCTATCCAAATGAGAATGAGCAAGATGATGAGAAGACTAAGTATAATTCTTTGTATAATGACAGTGATTGCTACTATATGATTTACTGTTTCTTAGGATAAATCATTGAGCCAAGAGCTTTAATACATTTTTACTCTTGAGTCTCCCTACAATGATTCACAGTCAGCTGTACACTTAAGATTGTATGGATAAAGATATCTAGGGTTAGCAAAGTGACATAGCTTGGCCAAGCTCTTATGTAGCAAGCAGCAGAGCCAGAATTTATGTCCAATTTCATTTGACCCTGAAGTCAAGTGCTCTTCACCACTATGCCGTGCTGCGTTGTCCATCAAATGAGGTGACAAGGTTCCACAGGACAAAACACTCAATGGAAGTTGCACACGAAACCTATTCTACCCTCATGCTCTATGGTCATATGGCAACAGAATCTAGGTTTTCTGATACCCAGAGCTGTCCCATTATTCACTTCCACTGCATTGCACAGTGCCTGGTACATAATATAGTTTCAATAAATATTTAAGAAATAATTGCCAAAATTGTTAAAATCATTCAAATAGGAAATAGAATTTTTCTACAAAGAAAATGGTTGTGAACCAGGGCATCAATCATGTAGCAAAGACATTGGCGCTATTATAGGCACCTTGAAGTAGTAGATAAGATGTCAGGAACTATGTTTGAATTCCACTTTAATTACCTACAAGCTATGTGATCACAAGTACATTACTTAATCTCTCTGTACTTCAGTTGTTCATATAGGGAAATAAATCTAGTAGCAACCTCAGATAGCTGCTGTGCAATAACTGGTATGATCAAGCATTGAGTCAATAGTCAATAAGCAGCAGCCCCTGTCACCACTCTGCTCTGCTGTGCCTTGGATAGTGGTTCCCAGCATGGTTTTGCAAAGACTGTTCTTTCTTTGTCTCCCTCCCACCCGCCCTCGTATGTGCCCCTAGTGGGAACCAAACCCATGACTCTCTGGTCCATAGGCCAATGCTCCAACCACTGAACCAAACCAGCCAGGGCAAAGACCTGTTCTTTAAAAGCAAAAGTTGTTAGTGTTCCCCAAGAATTTCAGAAACACCTGCTTTTCTGATCTTGACGAAGATTTCCAAAACCCACTTTGGTGCCTTGTTCCAAAGGGTAAGTTTTGATGAATTGTTCTAATAATTTTCATCAAAAGCAAAGTCTCTAAGACTCTAAAATAAAGATAATATTATCTTCTTTATAGGCGTGTTTTAGAATTAAAAGAGTTAATGCACAAAATATGTTTAGACAGTGTCTGATACCACATTTTAGGTACTTAAAAATAATTTTAAAATAGACACTATTATGATGTGATATACCAATTCAAACATAATGGGTATTTTTCCCCCATACTACCACCAATTCTTTGACATCAACTAGGTGTCCCATAATTCAAACTCAACCATGACACTCTCTGCCTGAAGACAGAATTACATCCCACAGGTTAAAGGCTCAATCCCACAAAGAGCCCCCCCCCAAACACACACACCCCTTCAGAGGTCAATCACAAGTGCAGATAGTCACCTGTGTTTCTGATCAAGCTATAGACCAGAGAGGTTCCTACTACCTTCTCCCCTCAATTAACTTGCTACAGCAGCTCACAGAACTCAGAGAAATATTTTATTTATTGCATTACCTCTATATATATAGAGGAACAAAAAATGGAAGAGATGCATAGAGCGAGGTATGGGAAGGGGCTTGGAGCTTCCAAGTCCTCTCTGCGGGAGAGGACGTCCAGCACCTCCACATGTTCGCCAACCCAACCTGAAAGTTCTCCAAACACTATGGTGGGGTTTCTGTGGAGACGTCATTACATACTCATAAACGATTAAATCACTGGTCATTGGGACTGAAGTTAATTTCCAGCCCCTGTCACTTCCCTGGAAGTTGGGGGTGGACTGAAAGTTCCAACTCTCTAACCACTGGTTGGCTCCAATGGCAACCACACCCCATCCTTAGATGGGATCCAAAAGTCAGCTCAGTAACACAACAAAAGTCAATTTATTGCTTCCACCACTTAAGAAATTACAAGAGTTTTAGGAGCTCTGTGCCAGAAAGGAATGAAGACCAAATAGGTTTTTCTTATTAAAAATCAATGGGTATTTCTTATTAAAAATCACAATATCACAATTATGTAGTCAATACACATCAGTTAGTAATATTTTGCTTTATTAATGCTGTGAAACAAAAGTGTAAAATCCTCAGTGCCTTGCTAGGGCAGGCCTCTCTCACTCTCACAGATCTGGAGGCTCACTGATCTGGCTAAGATAAGTTGGGCTCAGGTGGGCAACTCCATGAAGGGAAATGGCTGGATTTGGCTACAGGTTGAGTCTGAGGCTGATCCATGTTTTTCTCAGCCTTCTTGTACCAGTGAGTCCTTAGGGCAATGTTTTTTTCTCATTATGAATGTCAGGAGTTTTGGCATATACCAAACCATGTCTCTGTTCCAGTTCTGCTTGTTAACAGTCCATTAACCAAAGCAAGTCACAAGGCCCATCCCAAGCCAGGGAAGAAGGGAAGTGTATCGGATCAAAATGGGGAGGGACAGAAAAGAAGATCTGATAACTAATCAAATTCATCACAGTTGAATTCTAAGTATTCATGAGTTAGATTGACCAATTTAATCAACATCATCCATTATCACATTAAGCCTCTGGTCCCTGGACAGCCAAACTCTTAGGTAGTGGGTGACTGAATCTGAGCAGGTTCAACTCTCCCTCAAGATCTCTTCCCGAAGACCGAGTTGAAGAACACGGGCCCTCTGGCAGCAAGGCTGCCTTTGGAATTACAAATAAGGAAAGCTCGAGCTTAGGGCACTGCAGAGTGAAGCCAAGGCCAACTGCAAACTCATCGCCATCAAGGGGATGGCACCTTCAATCCATCTCAAAACAGAAACAATTTCCTTCCAAACCAGACAACAGCTGGTCTGTGAATATCGTGTATTTGATGATAGAAGATATCTACTACATAATGAACTAAAGGAAGCTTAAAACCAAAAAGACAAGAGCTCATGTGAGCTTCATGGTGAATTTAAGGGGACACTTCCCCTAGTGTGTCAAAAGGCACAATGTGCGAGTTAGAATTAAAAGACTGAGTGGCCTAAAGAAGTGAGAAAGTATGTGGGGACCCAGCTCTTCAATTACACTGTCTGCTTTTGGCTGAATCTCTGCCTCAGCAGTTTTATTTTGCAAGTGGCCAAGAGCTCAGCTTTAATTTCTAACTCTGCCTGAACTATCTGTGTTAATCTTGGGCAATCTCATTCTCTAACTTAGTTTCCTCATTTGAAAAGATCCACCTACTCTCACAGGCTGTCGATAGGTCAGGTGTTTAAAGTAGCACCTTCTAGAGAGAGATCGCTCATTAAATATCAGCTTTATGGATGTCAGCAGCATTATCATCATTACATTCATAATGAATCTAGAAAGGGATTTACTCCTCAGAGATCTTTAAAACAGGGTCTGCAGATTACAGGGGGTGGTGGTTATAACAGGTCTGCAAATTCATTGGCCATCAAGCGGCAGCCTCTGTGTCATCTGCTGAAACTGGGCATGACTTTGTGTCTGGGAAGAACAGAACATTTTGGAAGCTCTGGGTGACTCCTGAGGCTAGGTTAGACCAGGCCTGCAGCTTTTGCTAATTCCTGGGGAGACTCTCTCTGGGAGCTTCGGATACTATGTAAGAATCCCAGTGATTTTGAGGCTGTCATGTGGAAAGACCACATCCAAGACCTTATGGAGACAGAGAGATGCCCGAAGTGCCCCAGCTCTTCTAGACCAGATCCAGACATAGAACAAAGAAGCCTTCAGAATCTCCCAGCCTTATCCACCACGTGACTGCAAATCCAGGACTGAATCTGAGTAAGAACTGTCTCACAAGGCCTGGTCAACCTCAGATTCAGGGGCAAAATCAGTGACAGCTACTGTCTTCAGCCACTGCTTTCCCATAATTTGTCATGTAACAGAGGATGCCCAGGTCCTAGGGATCCTGCAGCCACCCAAGTAGAAAGAGAGAGTCAAGGTAGTCAGAGAATGTGGGTCTTACCCTCTTTTGTCAATCCTAACAGCTTTCTTGCATTGGAATTCTGCACACTATTATTTTCTAGCTTGGAAGGGGAAAAAGGCTTCTACTGCTAAAAGAAAAACTTTGAAGACTATTGCATTTGATAATATCTCAAAAAATGCCTTCTAGGTCCACAGTTTCATAAATAGATTTCACATAAAATAATGACACTTGAATATGCATGATCAGCCACACACACTGTGCAAAGTGCTTTATGTACATGAAATCATTAAATGCACATTATGACCACCAGCCCCAGGTCAACCAACTGTGAAACAGTGAGCAGGATAGAAAGCAGGCATTCTGATCTCAGAGCCCACACTTCTAACAAGAACACAAGAGCTAAAGTGAGCTACTTTGCTTAACAAAGAAGAGTGGTCATGCTTCTTCATGGCAGTTGTGAACAAGGATCGCCTCTACCTGCAAGTAGAGTGTTAGTTACATGGCACAGTTATCTTCTAAAACACTGTTCAACCTAAAGCTCTGTCCCAACTTAAAAGGTAATTCATTAATCATTCTCACACAATAATTTTTCTAGAGAATAAGCAATTACCTATGGAGACCCAAATAATAAAAGAAGAGAGATAAGATGTATTAGTGGGAAATGCCAGTGGAGATATTTTCTCCAAGCAAGGTACAGAACCCCAAAAGACTGTTTTGTGTGCACGGGGAGAGAGGATGAGGAGTCTGGAAATCCAGATGATGACCAGCATGGGGAAATCAGGGACTTACGGAATCAGAAGTCCTCAAACAAAGATCTGTATTTCCTTATTGATTCTTTCCAAAGGATCAGGAAGAATATTCAATAATACTAACATTATTGATTATTAATGCTATTTATTGAGTCTCCAGCATATACAGCTATCTTAAATACATTATCGTTAGTCCTTACAATTACCCGATCATGTGGTCATTGGTATTTGCATTGTGCACATGAGAAAACTAAGGCTCAGACAGGTTAAACACTGCCCAGACCAGAGACCTAATATACAGGAGAGACAGAATTTAAATCCAGGATTCAATGACTGGTTTCAAGTCTAGGCTTTTCCCTTAGCAACACAAGAGACATCACTTACAGGTGAGATGATCTCCTTTTGACTGTACACAGAGGGCTCATAAATATACCAACCTGAGTCTTCCATCACTTCTTTAAAAGGACACAAAAGAGAATCCCATGAGATGGAACATGTGGACCTGCTCTGAAAACTGGAAGTGCTACCGTGTAATCTGCTAAAAATGTGATTTGAGAGAAAAACTAAATTTAGCCAAGTCTAAAATTTATAATGTTGGTAGAGACTGGTAGCGTGACAAAAAATTTAGGATCACAATCAACTGGGAAGGAGGAGGGATTCATGAGGCATAACAGATCCTAACAGGTAGGTTTCTGCGTCATAAGAGACCTATACATGGTCTCCAATACCCGGTGAGAAATCTTGCCCTATTTTTTACTTATGTCCTCATGTGCCTAAACACCTCCAAGGCACCTCACCGTTCATCTACTGTGGTGACATAAATTCCACACGTGTCTGAAAGTAGCTCACACTATACTGTCAAACTTACCGAACAGATGGAAGAATAATATGGAAAACTTCATACGCTATTTAACTACTTTTTAATATTTTGCCACATTTTTACCACATGCTCTCAGTGTGTGTGCATGCCTGTGTGTGTGTGCACTTGTGCATGTGTGTCCCTTTATACTTCAGTGTATATTTCTTAAGCATGAGGACATCCTCTTACATAACCACAGCAAAGTGAGCAAATCGGAACATTTCACAGAGATGTGTTTCATGACTCATTTTTGAATAATATGGGCCAGTTTGTTTTTTAAGTAAATGTCCCTCATTTTGAGAGTTTCTGATATTTCCTCATGATAAGATTCTGGTTAAGCATTCCTGACCAGAATACTACTCAGATGACGATATTTCTCTTATCGTGTCATGTCAAGAGGCTCATAGTGTTCACTTGTACTTGTTGATGATATTAACAATCAGTCAAGAAATTGTTGAGCCCTGGCCAGTTTGGCTCAGCGGTTAGAGCATCGGCCTGCGGCCCGGAGAGACCCGGGTTCGGTTCCCGCTAAGGGCACGTACCTTGGTTGCAGTTTGTCCCTGGCCCTGGTCGGTCATGCCGGTGGCAGCCACTCGATGTGTTCCTTTCACATCGATGTTTCTCTCTCTCTCTCTGTTCCTCTCTCTCCCTCCCACTCTACCTGAACAAAAAAATGGGAAAATGTCCTCGGGTGAGGATAAAAAAAAAAAAAAGAAAGAAATTGTTGAGTTCCTTCACTGGATAGATACAGTTTCTTCTCTTGTAATTAATAAGTGATCTACGGGAAATACTTTCTTAATTGTAACCTCTGATTGCATGATTAAACGTCCCACCTCCAGCTGCCTGTAAGTCTGTGCCCAGAGAGCTTCCACATTTTCCCACTGATAAGAAAGATGCAAGATGAGCTTTATAATAAACACCTATAATAAATTACCTGATGTAATAAAATGTGGTAATAAAAATGCATTTATTCTTCCTCTCTGGATAAACTCACACAGACCCAGTTTTCCTTGCCTTTTCCCTCTAAGCACAACCATCAACTTGGGAACTTGCATAAGAGACAATGAAGGGAGAACTCTGAAAGAAGGTAAGAAGGTGGTGATTCTAATTTGGGAACTCAGGGCTGGAGGAACAGCACAGTGGCAAAGCATCTTGCATCTGCTATCCAACTGATGGGCATCTTGCATCCCCCATCCAACCATAAGTGGCTGAAACCCAGTGTTTTCTGACTCAGGATCTAGGAATAGAACACAGTTCAAGTAGGCTTACTTCTCCATCAGAGAAAACAGGAGTGCCTCTGCCAACATCAGGTAAATCTGATACCACTGGCAATAGAGGTCTTTTAGTTAGGAGTCCCACCAGAAATAAGTAGCCAGGGAAACACTCTTAGAGATATTGATATGGGAAGGGAAGTGCAAACTAGCAAGACTTAGCTATAGCAAGGGTTTGGTTGAGGTAGTACCTCTATCTCTAGGAACCTGAGACAATTTTCTTCCATCCAGAGACACTGGGATGGGCAAGGGAGGGACCCATCTATAGAAATCAGCCTGGTTCAAAAGGTTTCTTTGTCCTTGCAGACCCTCTCTCCTTCCTTCCTTCCCAAGACAAACCAGGAGAAGGAGGGAACAACAGGAGAATCTTACCAAAGCCCTCTTCCACCAAGACATCTGACATCCTGGCCTGGGTAAACCTCCACTTGTCACTCAGGACCAATGGGAACCCAAATAGACCTGATGAACCAAGTAGACCAAAATAACTCCACAAAGACTGAAAAATGTAACTGCCATTGGAACCACAGTTCATAGAATTTGGCCAAGACCTACACACTTAACCTTCATGCAGTAACTGCTAGCCTGGCAAAATAAAAGATTCAGGTAAAACCCAGTCTCTAAACAATAAACAAAATGTCCAGGATACAAGTAAAAACACCTGTCGTGCCAAGCAGAAAATCACAATCTGAATTGGAAAAAATAATCAACCGATGCCAACACTGAGATGACTTAGGTGCTGGAATTATATAGTAGAGTAATCCCTGCCCTGCTGGTGTGGCTCAGTGGTTGAGCATCATCCCATGCACCAAGAGGTCACTGGTTTGATACCTGGTCAGGGCACATGCCAGGGCTGTGGGCTTGATCCCCAGTAGGGGGCATGCAGGAGGCAGCTGATCAATATTGATGTTTCTCTCTCATCAAGGTTTCTGTCTCTCCCTTTTCCTTCCTATCTCTCAAAAATCAATGAAAACCCATTTTTAAAAAGGAGTAATCCCAAAGAAACGTATGCCAAGACACATCATAATTAAATTTCTTATCACTAAATACAAAGAAGTTTTGAAAGATGTTTAGTTATTGGAGAATAACAATTTGAATGACGTAGATTTCTCATGGAAATTATGACGGCCAGAAGAACAATATGTTTCAACTGCTAGAAGAGGAAAACTGTCAACTATAAATTCTATACACAGTGAAATAACCCTTAGGAATGAAGGAGAAATAGAAATTTTCTCAGAGAAAGAAAAACAAAAATAATTTGCTGCGCCTGACTGGTGTGGCTCAGTGGTTGAGCATTAACTCATGCACCAAGAGGTCGCCAGTTTGGTACCCAGTCAGGGAGCATGCCCAGGTTGTGAACCATATCCCCAGTTGGGGGCATGCTTCAGATGGCCAATTGATGTTCTCTGTCACCAATGTTCCTATCTCTCTTTCCCTCTCCCTTCCTCTCTCTCTAAAATCAATAAGGAAAAAAAATGTTTTAATAATAATTTGTTGCTAGGAGATATACTCTGAAAGGAAGTTCTTCAAACAAAAAGGAAATGTTAAAAGAAGAATTCTGATAGCAACAGGAAAGAAGTAACAATAGAGTAGAAATATAGACAATAGTATATAATTTTCTTCATAAGTTTCATACTTGATAACTGAAATAAAAAGTAGAACACTGCCTGTCACCCAAGACAATGATATTTAAAAGTGGGGAAGGTAAAGAGACATGAATGGTAGTGAGCTTTGTAAACTACACTCAAAGTGTTAAATTGTTGATTCCATTAGACAGTGACAAGTCATATATATATATATATTGCGCAATATCCTGAAGAACCATTATAAAAATATATAAAAGAGATACACTCAAATTGCTGTAACTAAATTGAGTTGGAATCCTCCAAAATGTTTAAGTAACTCAGAGGAAGACAAGAAAGAAAAATAGAAGAACAAGAACCAGAGAAAACACATAAAAAACAAATACTAAATGACAGAGTGAAGCACTATGTGTCAACAGCTCCCCTAAGTGGAAATGGTCTATGCCAATCAAAAGACAGAGATCGGCAGAATGGATAAAAAATATGACCAAACTACATGCTGCTCAAAAGAAACTCACTTCAAATTTAACAACATAAGTAGGTTGAAAATAGAATGATGGGGAAATTTATAACAGGCAAACATTAACTTAATAAAAAAAAAAGCAGTAGGGCTATATTAATATCTGATACCATAGACATCAAATCAAAGACACTAGAGACAAAGAAAAATGTTACAGTAATGATAAAAGGATCAATTCACCAGGAAGACATAATGATCTTAAATACATACTTGCTAATAAACAGAAACTCAAATTACATGAAACAAAACTGACAGAGCTTAAATGTGTTACAGCCAAATTCACAATCATAGCTGGGACTTCAAAAATTCTGTCTCAGCAAGTGGTTAAACATTAGACAGACAATAAACAAGGATATTAAAGATATGAACAACATAGTCAATTCACAAGATCTAACTGACATAAATAGAACATTCCACTCAACAAGAGAAAAATATATTTTTTTCAAGTGCCACTAGAACATTCACCAAGATTGATCATATCTTGGGCCATAAACCTCAAAAAATTTAAAGGAATTGAAACAATACATTGTGATCTAGAATATCAATAAAATCAAATTAGAAATCAGTAACAGAAAACCAACAAGAAAATCACTAAATATGTAAAATTAAATGATACACTTCTAAATAATTAATGGGTTAAAAAGATCTCAAAGACAATCTTAAAATATCATACAAGTGAATAGACATAAATGTGACACATCAAACTTTTTGAAATACAAAGAGGGAAATTTATAACACTAAAAGTTTACTTTAGAAATGAGAAAAGTTCTCACATTAATAGCCTAAGTTCCTACCTCAAGAAACTAGAAAAAAAACAAAACAAAATAAACCCTAAGACAATGGAAGAAAGGAAAGAGCAGAAATTATTGAAATTATAGATAGGAAATTCATTTTTTTTTAAATCAATAAAACAAGAAGTTGACTCTTCAAAAAAATTTATAAATTTCCAGTAAAAGTGATAGAAATAAAAAGAAGATACAAGTCACCAACTTTGGGGATTAAATAAGATATATCACTACAGATCCTGCAGTCATTAAAAAGATAAACGAATACAACCAACAACTTTATATTCCTAAATTTGTTTGCTTAAAAGAAATAGACCAACCCTGGCAGGTGTGGCTCAGTTGGTTGGGCATTGTCCTGTGCAACAAAAGATTGCAGGTTCAATTCCCAGTTAGGGCACATCCCTAGGTTGCAGTCTTGAACTCTGGAAGGGGGTATACAGGAGGCAGTCGACTGATGTTTTGCTCTAGCACTGATGTTTCTCTATCTCCTTTTCCCTTCCTCTCTCTCTAGAAAATGAATTTTAAAAAAGAAAATAAAAAAGAAATAGACCAATTCCTTGAAAACTATAAACTACCTAAACTAAATTAAGATGAAATCAGAATAGTTATATAACCATCAGATAAATCAAATCTGCAATCTAAAATCTCCTGGAAAAGAAAGCCAGGCCTAGATGGCTTCATGGAAGAATATTATGAAGCATATAAAAGAATTAACATTGATTTTATCTAATCTCTTGTATAAAACAAAAGAGAAGGAACTATTTCCCAAATAATTTTATGAAGCCACTGTTGCTCTGATACTCAAATCCTGCACAGACAGTGCATGACAAGAAAACCAGAATAATATCTTTCATTTGATGCAAGTGCTTAACAAAATATTGGCAAACAAATATAGCAATGTATAAAAATAATTATATATCATAGGCATGTGGGATTTATTCCAGGTATGCAAGGATGGTTCAACATTAGAAAACTAATCCATGTCATCAACCATATGAGCAAGCTAAAGAAGAAAGATCTGTGTTCTCTGTTGTCACTGTCTTAGTGTTAGGGTGCTGGCCAGGTAGACCAGGGAAACTCAAGAGGTTTTCTGGAAAAGGGGCACATTTTTTAAAATACTAGTTTAAAGAGTTGCTTGTCATTTAGGTATTTACTGAATACCTACCAAGTGCCAAACAGTATATCTGGTGTTTCCATGCTTTTTCTTATTTAATTCTCATTGTCTACTTTTCAAATAAGGAAACTAATTAAAAAAGAAGAAAATGCTTTGTCCAAGGTCCTACAGCTATTGGAGAAGCTGGTGTCCAAGTCCAACTCCCATGTCCATTGTACGTCCTGCAGGTAACTGGAAGTAGGCTATCACAGTATCTACTCATTTTAAAAACTGGAAGGAAATGGAGGGTTGGAGGTTCAACTCCCTCAGTTCCTCAATGAGAGACAGAGGGACAGTCCCATGGCTTCATTCCTGGGAGCCCAAGGGAAGACCACACCCTAAATGAACAAATCTTTTATGTAGATTACCAACTAGAGAAACTCTAATTTTTAAAGGCCAAAGGCTTATTAATGTTGCTATAGATTGTATGTCCTATCTAAATAAATTTAATAATTTTTTTGCACAAGCACAACTGTAAGAGTAAAATAAATCAAAACATGTACAATAACTCACCCATCAAGAGTTCCAACACTCTAATAAATCCCTAAAAAATCAGCTATTTTCATTTTTACATATTTCTTTTTAGTTCTTGTTACCTGAATATGGTATTTTTCAAAGAAGTCACTTAGTCATTTGATGTATTTTAATTAGACACCTAATATCAGCTACAGAATTTACTAAACTTTGGGGATATAATGAGCTGGTCGGCGTCATGGGGGAGGCAACCAACTGATGTTTCTCTCTCATTGATGTGACTCACTCTCTCTCTCTCTCTCCCTCCTATCTAAAAAAATAAAAATCAAAAAATATCCTCAGATGAGGATTAAGAGGGGAAAAATATATATGTATATATTGATATATATAAATATAATATATATATATATGTATGTAAATAGATAGGCTCTATCCTCTTGAGCTTAGATAGTGATGAGTCCATTTCTATTATTACATCAGAGTAATCTTCTCACAGATCCACATAATTATATATTTGAACGATCAAAACACATTTCATTCAGGTCAAACATAATTTGCTTACTTATGTTTAATATAGGATGTCTTGTTTTAAGATTTTTATCATTTTAGATAATAATACAGTGTGCACAAGAGTGTGTATAGATGTGTTTTTGTTTGACCTTGGACTTTGAGGAGTAGAGCTGTGGGCTCATAAGGATAGGAGTATCTGTACAGTGTTCAAACTTTCTGCCAAATTTATTTCTGAGTGGCTGTCCATACTTTACACAGTTTCTGGGAGACACATTGAGAAGTACTATAAAACACTCAATTTCCACAATTATTAATGCCACTTTTGAACTATTTATTTTATTGGAATGGGGTTTGGAGAAGGTTGTTATTTTTTTTTCCACCCACAATCCACTAAATGAATATACTACAAGTGGCATTTAAACATGATAGCTTCAGGCTGAGACAAATTCACCCATTTTTATAAATAAGTCAGTGTCAAGTTAGAAAATTTATATGGAGACACTTTGAATCTCATGCCACATTTGTTTGAACTCAAAATACAAATTGGCTTGTGTATGCCAAGGGGGAGGTTTAAAGGGAAGAATCTTCTGACTCCCCAGGTCATCTCCTTCACTACGACCATCTATTTCAGAGCTCTGTCATGGCCTGTATTTTGCTCTAAATCAGATAATTTCTGTGCCAGAAGTTATTATTATTAATTTTTTTTTTTGTTAATCCTCACCTGACGATATTTTGCATTGATTTTTAGACAGAGTGGAAGGGAGGAAGGAGGAAAGAAGGAGGGAGGGAGAGAGAAAGAGAAACATCAGTTTGAGAGACACACAGTGATTGGTTGCCTCTTGCATGACCCCAACCTGGGATAAGGCTTGAACCTGCAACCCTGGTACATGCCCTTGACCAGGAATTGAACCTGCAACCCTTTGGTCTGCAGACTGACGCTCCAACCACTGGGCTAAAACAACCAGTAGGACTAGAATGTTATTTTTAATTAAGTTTAAGTGAAAGATAGTTATGTGATGCCAAGGTAAAAATAACAGGGAAGACAATGCTCAGAAAAAATAAAAAGAATGAATACAATGAATTTATATTATATTTTCATTGCATAACCTCCAGATGACTGTTTATTAGTTACATAAACTATTTTTAATTGTTCAATTGATGTCTTTTTTGGTTATAATCATTTGGGAATTTTGGTTGGGATAGATTTTAGCATATTTTTGTTTGTTTGTTTGTTTTTTGTTTTTTGTTTGTTTTTGGTACATGCCCCTAGTGGGAACCGAACTAGGGACTATCTGGTCTGCAGGCCAGTGCTCCAACCGCTGAGCTAAATCGATCAGGGTAGGATTTTAGCATATTTTTAATTTTCCTCATTAATAGTATAAGGGATATAGATGTATTTGTATAGTTATGTATATAAAATATATTTCATACATTATAGGAAATACTATATATTATCACATATCAAATTAATAATAATATACATACACATTCAGATAATTCTGGTGATACCATGTATTCTACCTCAAGAATCTGGCAAAATCTGCCCTGGCTGGTATGGTTCAGTTGGTTGGACATCAGCCTGTGCACCAAAAGGTTGCTTGTTTGATTCTTGGTCAGGCACATGCTGGGGTTCCAGGCTCGTTCCCCAGTAGGGGGCATGCAGGAGGCAGTCCATTGATGTTCTGCTCTCACATCCATGTTTCTCTCTCTCTCTAAAAAAGTCAATAACTATATAAAGAATCTGGCTTAATTACAGGAACAATGCACAGCAGGCTACACGGTCACCCAAACAATCTACCGTATAGGTAGAGGTGGCATTGGCCATGGCTTCATAGTGCAGAATGGGGAGAGCGTGTTTTGAAACTGACGTGTCTGGTTCAAATCCTTGACTCTGCCTCCTGTTAGCGGCACGGGTGTGAGACGTACTTCTCTGAGATACATTTCTAAATTGAGGATAACATGTGCATTAAAAGGCTGTTGTGGGTGGGAGCTGGGTGGAGGGGAGCAAAGAAGGTGAAATGGGGAAAATAAAAAGAAGATAACAATTTTTATAAGGTTGTGAATAGTAAATTACTTATGTACAGTGAAATAAATTATATACAAATATTCAACAGATGGTAGATAGTGGAGAAGATTAAAGAAAAGAAGGAAGGGAATATGATTTATTAATTCACAATCAATATCTTTTGAAAAGTGAAACAATAGAAAAAAATTTCTTTTGTGTGTGTGGGTGTATTTGGGTTGGGATGTGAAATGTGTTTATTACTATGGACCCCAGTCAAACAAGTTTAAACAAACGTGTCTGTGGAGAACCTTAACACTGTGTTGATGTTAGTATCTCCTTCTTAGGGATGCTGTTAAAAGAACTTGTGCAGTTAAAGTACCTGAGGCAACACCTACAGAAGGTAAACAATTGGTAAAGGTTAATAATGGTGACTAGATGTTTTGGTGATTGTTATGAGCATGTGTATAATTTAAAATATTATATCAGCCTGGCCGGTGTGGCTCAGTGGTTGAACATTGACTCATGCACCAAGAGGTCTCTGGTTCGATTCCTGGTCAGGACACATGTCCAGGTTGTGGGTCCGATCTCCAGTGGGGGGTACGCAGAAGGCGGCCAATTGTTGTTCTCTCTCATCGATGTTTCTATCTCTCTCCCTCTCCCTTCCTCTCAAATCAATAAAGAAAAAAAAATTATAAATATATCACAGGAAAACACACACACACACACACACACACACACATACACACACTTCTGATGCTACTGTGCATTCTACCCCCAGAATTGGGCTAAATCACAGGCACAACGCACGTGGGTACCAGTGACACTGTCTCTCCGACTCCACCTCTGCCAGCAGTGTTATTGGATATGCATTCTAACTCCACTTGTCTACACATAGTGCCTTCTTCCAGAAAGAAAAAATAAAAACCTTTCCAGATCCGTGGTTCCAGAATGTGAACCAAGCAGCAGCAGAGGAGAGAGGAGTCTGAACTCAGACGACCACCTTTGTATTGTGCTAAGAACAATCACCGCAAAATAAGCTTCCTCCTTTTTATCATCATCATCATGGCTGCTACCGTCATCATTGTCACCATTTTAAAAAAGCAAAAACACGTAAATACAAATAAAACAAGACAAAAATCCCAGAATAAAGGTTATCAGATACATTTAAACTTATGAAAAATCTTATGATATTTTATGTTCCCTTTTAGAGCACAAGGAAAGATATTCTTAGATCGGAGTCAGTTCAAGAAACAGCGTTTAAGATCACATTCTTGCCTGGTCCTTGGACTCCTTTAACAAATTTAAAGCATATGTTCAACTTCTATGAGATTCAGTGCTTATTTCTGGAGGATTGATCATGTTACTGGATCTGTGTATGCATGTGCACTTTCTTATACATTCACTTAATGTCTTCACCTGTTACAGCTTCTACTGATACCTACCTGTGAATTGCTGGAGAAAAACAAACATTTCAGTACTTCCAGTTCTCAGCCTCACTTTTACATGTGGGCACAGTTTGAGAAACAGGGTTAATTATCTGCGCCATTAACTTTCTATATACTGACACCCAAATTTCTCTTAATGTTGTGCCCAGAGATGGTGCTATAAAATGACTACTAAATAATATATTTTCTGCCCGGCCAGTGTGGCACAGTGGTTGAGCGTCGACCCCCGCACCAAGAGGTCACTGGTTCGACTCCTGGCCATGGCACATGCCCAGGTTGTGGGCCAAATCCCCAGTGGGGGGCATGCAGGAGGCGGCCAATCGATGTTCTCTCTCATCGATGTTCCTCTTTCTCCCTCTCCCTTCCTCTCTCTCTGTAAAATCAATAAAGAAAATAATAATAATAATGATATCTTTTCTGTAATCTCTGAAAAATCAAAAATTAAGAGAGCCAAAAGACTTCTGGGAAAACATAGGGCTGCTATCACATTTATTAGAAGAATCAGAAATTCTTGGACTCCCTTAAACAATGCCTGATTCTCTGGGATGATCTGATGCTTCTCCTGGCTTCAAGGTCAAATGTAAAATGCTTTGTGTTTAATTTTCTGGAAATTATGCTTCCCAACTTATTTGAGCAGGAAATGGCATGCACAAACCAAAAGACACATCACGTTGCTGTGGACAGATTTCTCTCCTGGAGACGCAAGGACGGATGATCCTAGACCTGCGCTACAGCACTTCCCCACTGGCCGCATCTGACCCACGGCCTGGGGCTCCCTGAGCAGCTGAGCAGCTCATTAAGGAACATTCCGTTGGTAGGTTCTTACTCACTTGAGAGTGTGTACATTTTTAAAAACTGCTGAACCCAAGGAAAAAGAGGCCTATTCGTTATCTACTGCTGTGTAACAAATTACCCCAACACTGACTGACTTAAAACGACAAACATTTATCTTCTTACATATTCTGTGGGTTAGAAATCAGGACACAGCTTAATTGGGTCCCCTAGTTCGGCATCTCTTTCATTGCTATAGCCAAGGTGTCCACTGATCCCAAGGCTCCAACAAGGGATGGGCCACGTTCAAGCTCACCACGTGACTGTTGGCAGGATCAAGGGTCCATGGCGTTGGACGGGGGACCGCGGTCCTTTCCCGGCTGTCCGTGGAAGGCCTCGGTTCCTTGCCACGTGGGTCTCTCCAGAGCACAATGCAGTCTCACAGCGAGCTTCTCTCAGAGTGAGAAATGGAGAGAGTGAGACAGTACCCGAAACAGAGGCCACATTTAGTAACTTCGCCTCCGAAGTGAACAGCCCGATGCCTTTGCCTTTGTCTATGTATCAGTTAGAAGTGTCAGGAGCTTCGCTGACACACCGGGAAGGGGGCACAGGAGTATGGATCCAGGAGGTGAGGAGCACTTGGGGCCAGCTGAGAGGCCCCGTCCTGAGCTTAGACAGCTCTACCTAATGTTAAATTTCCCAGCATCAGAAGTCAGAAAAGTAGAGTGATTAGGAAATTGTACAAACACATTACTACTGGGAGTACTATTTTTTGTTTAATTCTTACTGCATCCCAGTTCTGAGAACGGTGCCTGGCACGTGACTGGGTGAAGGAACACCTGGGGATGTCATGCCACGCCCCCTTCATTCACGGCCACGCCCCCTTCATTCACCTCCGCAACCAGAGCTCTGGAGCCTGTCACCTCTGCCGGTGTTGTGCTCCCAGCTCTGGGCGCCGCAGGAGACTTATTTGCACACCAAACTGATATCAGAGCCGGATCTTTGAATCTTCATATCGCAAGGAGTTAAAGCAAATATTTGTTTTATTTTAAAAAATCATGAAGCATATTCAATTATATACTCTCACTAAAATATTAATAGGGCTTTTCATAGTAAGATTTTAGTGAGAGCAATATTTTATTTTTAATGCAGTAAGTTATTTAAAATTCATCTTTCCTCCTTAGGAATGTCCATTTTGTGTGTTTCAGAATATTCCTAAATAACAGCTAGGTGGTCCATATACAATTTCTAGATAATACATGTTACATACGCACATAAATATACATATGTGCATAGATATAAGCATACACTTATATATCTCTGTCTATCAACATTTTACATATATATACACAGAGAGGGAGAGAGCGAACCCTTTGGGATTTCCAGTTGAAAGACTATAAACCTATCCCTCACCTGGAATAATAAAACCAACCGGTCTAATGGACTTCCCTCCTACTCTGTCCCTCCACCTCAATCTCAGCCCTCAAACCACAGATCCAGCTCAGACCATGTCATTTCCCTAGTTAAAATTCCTAAGTGGCTTCCAGAAAACCCGAACTCTTCCCAAAAGCAAGATGCACTGGCCCTTGCCTACCCCTCACTTGTCACCTGTGTGTCTAACCGGGTTCACCTTCTCCCATCCCAGTGTCTGCTTTCCGCTTCCAGGACACACCAGGGCCCTCTCCCCTGGAAGGCTCTGCTTTCTGTCCCTTCTCCCAAGTCCATTCTGCTGCAGATCAGTAGGCCTGGCTTCTTGTCCCTCCCATGTCAACTCAATTGTCACCTCCTCAACGAGACTTTGCCTTCCATCCGTTATCCCTTGGTGTCACCTAGCTCATTTGCCTTATACGTAGCATCTAAGGCTATCGCTATTTTCTTACCAGCTTACCACTGACCCCTGCACCTGAGGTTATACTCCATCTGAGCAGAAACCTGCTTCCTCTAGTTCAAGGTGGAACCCTCAGCAGTTAGAATACTGCTTGGTACTCATTAGACATTCAGTGCTTATCTACTGGATGAATGAATGAACTCATGAAGATACTGGGAAGAAAGTCATGTTATTCATTTTCCTGTGGCTCATTTCCTTATTGGCAATGGGAATTAAAAAACAGATACTTAACTTTCTTGGAGGACATTGAATAAGATGATATAAGTGATTTTCAATGGAAGGCCGACACATAGGAGGAGCTAAATAAATGTTAGTTCTTCCCTTTCCCTCCGCAAGGAATGTGCAACCCACTGAATGTCACTTGTTCTAAAAAAATCATCATATGACACAACAGAGAACATGAATCCTCAGAATCAGAGGGGCCACATCCTTAATCATTTTCCAGAAACTTCTGAGAGCTCCTTGCTTAACCTCTCACTAGTAAAGGCTGCTCATTCACCCACTTTCCCCACTTAAAATTCCTCTACAAAACCTCTATTCCTAGGTCAACTTTCTCCCAGAAAAAGATGCAGTCGGCCTAATTTGGCATAAAGGGTTTTTCACAACTGGACACCAGATTTGGCCTATGCACCGCATTATCTCCTTGGCATCCTACAGTCTCTCAGTAACTGGCTTTTTCCTAAATCAGGGTGCGCTTCTGGGCTGTCTGATGAAGGACACGCTGGTCCCTCTTGGCACAGTTCCTTCAGGACCGAACTCATAGGCTGACTTGTCATTGACCTTCTCAGTTCTTCCAGGTAGGGTCAAGTTGCTGGCATCTGAATGGCACCTGGTTACCTAAATACCAGTTTACCCTCCTATTTGTGCTTCAACAAGTGGCTACTTCTCCTCTGGTCACCTGAGTTTACCTAGAAGCAGCCAAGTAACAGATCCTTCTTCTAGAGCAGTGTCGATGGTATTGAGACACATTCAATCGAACTAACTAGGTTCACAAGACCTGACTTGCCTGCTATGGTGAGAAACACTAATTTCTAATTAGCCAAATGCTTTGACCTCCGGAGTGCATGCACACCTCCACTGCTTTCTGTAGCTCCCAGCAGGCAGTGTGCACCACGGTGGCCAGATGCTCAGCCCAGCTACACAGAGGATATGTTCTCCATAAGCTCTAAGAACCTTGAATAGGCATGGTGCATACCCACATGCACATTACACACACGCGTCCTTTTCCCTCCCCGAGACAGGTTTCCTCTACCAAATAATTACAAGATATATTCAGGATTTAGGCATACATACAGATAAAAATTATCATTCATCCTTAAAACAACCCTGCTAGCTGGGTATTATACCCCCTTTCCCAACTAAGGAAACTGAGGTCCAGACAGGCCCAATGAGTTGCTCAAGCCTGAGAACCATTGTTTGACAGGTGGGGGACTCAACTCCAAGTCTACCTAACATTTGCATCAAATTAAAAAATGAATTTGAACTTGCTTTAAAAGTATGTCCTGGCTGGTTTGGTTCAGGGTTTAGAGCATCTTCCCACAGAATGGAGGGTCACAGGTTCGATTCCTGGTCAAGGCACATACCTGGGTTGCATGTTTGATCCCCAGATCCCCAGCCCTGGTCAGGGTCATGCCATGAAGGAGGCAACCAATTGATGTTACTCCCTCCTTCTCTCCCTTCCACTCCATCTAGAAGTCAATGGGGAAAATATATCCTCAGGTGAGGATTAACGACAACAACAAAAAGTATAAAGACTGATGCATCCTATAGCCTGATGCCCTCACTCATGCCCAATCCCTCATCCACATGCTATTAAGCACTCCATCGAGGTAAGCATTCTGGATTCTAATACACTTGCATTTCTAAATCATTGTGTTTACTTTGTGCAGCTCCATTTTGGATCCAGTGTCAAATAGGAACTTTGGGCCAGGTGTTCCAAGTGAGGTCTACAACTGATCTATGTCAGAGTCACCTTGAGTGGTGAACAGGCTTGTTTTGGCAGAATCAGAATTTCAAAGGTGGTGGTGGCTTCTGGTAATATCCATTTCAACGTCGGTGCCAGCGATCTGAATGTACGGCGAGGCTGACGCTCACAGCTCTGAGCCGTGTACACTTGACATTTCTTATCCCCGACTAGCAATGCACCTGCAACACTCCCGGTGAATTACTCCTCCCACGTGCAAGCAAGGAAACAAAATAACACTTATGGACCGTCATTTTGTACGTTTGCTTTTTAGTTAACCTTGTACCACCCTGGTGAGGTGGATGTTATGGGGCCAATTTCACACTTTGAGGTTCAGTCTCCGAGTGGCTCAGTCATTGTTAAAGACAGCTCTAAGCCCAAATCCCAATTCAATTCCAATTGCTTTGAGGTGTGTTTATTCACAACCCACTTTCCCTGCCCTACGTGGGGAGGCGGGTCCCTTCCATTTTCCACACAACACTTCCCCTGTGACTTATTTTTCTCCTTATTTTGCTCTAAATCTTCATTTGCACCCGCTGAAACCTGGAACACACACTGTAGGGGAGAAAGGAACCCAGCTCCGTTGCTGAAGGGGACTGGCTGCGTTCTGCATGCCTGGGGTTCATCCCTGCACATGGTGGGTGATTCTGGGCATCTGCACTACCCGTTAGACTCGGTGATGGATGGGACTGTCCTCCCACTTCCTGCGTGACTCACAACAGCTCTGAGAACAAAGCTTTGCACACGGGAAACATGCCGTAAGTGCTCTTGACTAACGACAGCATCTGTGTCTGACAAGCACAGCACCCTCCGTGACTGCTAATAAATGGGCTGGGTCTCAATTAAGAAGAGTGTCAAGTCCTGCATCCCACAGTCCTGCTCCTGGTGTCAGATAAATTGCCTGAGTGCAAAGTAAAGTTAAGGGTTAGAGTTAGTTAAGATTGATGTGACTCTAGAGATCTTTTCAGCCATTTTTTTCCCTCTTATTCATAGAGAGGCTTTACACATAGTGAAGATGAGTGTGGACTATGGAGCCGGATTGCCCAGTTTATTTATCACTCCCACTAATTACCTATCTAACCCTGACCAATAATGTTGGGCACCTTGGGTTCCTCATCTGTAAAGTGGGAATAAAAAGAGTCCCTACCTAATAAGTTAGTTGTGAGGGTTCAGGGAGTTAGCATGTAGCCTAGTGACTTGAATACAGTCTCTCTATGATCAAAATGTTACCTATCTTAATTATTAATCACATATCTATAGAGTAGCCCCTTGGCATCCATGATCACAGACACTCTGTGAAGGTCTTCATAGGAAGTGTCTGGGCTCATTCATACCTCCCGGGGCCAAGCCAGAGGTCCCTGGGAACTGCTTCAGTACATGCCGATGACCCCAGCACACTGGCAGGCCCCTCTGTGCCACCCTGCCTCAGGGTGCTATCAGGTTGAAGTGCTGGGGAGAGATTCCCCATAAGCAGCCCTCAGACTGGGAGGTGCGGTCCTTGTAAGAAGTCCCCGGCTTCCTTGCCACAGTTCAGAGGCCATTCCAGACACTCACTCAGAATCTCCAGTGGGATGTAGCTCCAGGTGCCCACAGTGATAACTTGTCAACACTCTGCACTGTCCCTTCCCTTCTGTGCCGCATCCGCCTCCCCCCCTTACATGTTGTGGGAATCGTCTCCAAATCTTGCAACCAAATCCTCATCTCATCATCTGCTTTGTACAAAACAGGCTAGATTAGCACGGGCGTCTCCACCTCACAGATGAGATGTAGGGAGGCTGCGTGTACCTGGAGGTCATGCTCCTTCTCTTCCATGACATAACCACCTCTGGTCCTTAGCATATGCCTTCTTTTGTTACTTGTTAATCCTCACTGGAGGGTATTTTTTCCATTAATTTTTAGAGAGAGTAGGAGGGAGGGGAAAAGGAGGGGAGGGAAGGAAGGAGGGATGGGCAGAGAGAGAGAGAGAGAGAGAGAGAAACATTAATATGAGAGAGAGACATTGATTGGCTGCCTCCTACAGGATCCCGACCGGGGCCAGGGATCGAACCTGCAACCCAAGTGCATGTCCTTGACCGGGAATCGAACCTGCAGGCTGACGCTCTACTGCTGAGCCAAACTGGCCAGGGCTAGCTCATGACTTTAAGTGTTATAAAGTCATGGTTGCAACCGTTGGGAATTGGGAAAGGTCTGCAGAAAAAGTGACCTTCGATTTGTTCCTGCAAAGAAGTGAGGAAATTACCTACCTGGGGGTTGGGGTGGGCAGAGACAGGACGAATCCGCAGTCATATGCACAGGAATGACCTTGTGAGGTGTTAAAATACTAAAACGCTCTCACTAATTTGGTGAGTAGGACCGGCTTCCTCCCTCCAGTGCTCCCCACTGCTCTGCATCCCAGCCTTCCTGAAGCCCTGGGTCTGCCTCTAATCCAGCAACTTCTGGGTTAACACAGGGGGACGCTTTCAGGACTCCCCTCCCGCAAGAGCCGGTGACTCTACTGAGCAGCTGGTCCCTGGGCCTTACCGGTTATTAAATATTTGTAATAAGCCCTCTTGGCAAAAGGAAGAACACAAAGATATTTGCTGATGAAATCCCATGTTCTTCCTCTCCCCTTCCTTTTCAAATGCCCCATTCCTCTTACAGAATGTCTACTTGATACATTGTCCAACATAAATTTCTAATGCCATGAGCAATTTCCCCATCAGTGCCTTCCCTGTAGCAGGAGAGCTGAAGCAACAGAGCCCAGCTTAGCCGGGAAGACGTCCACCTAAGACGACAGAAACATACGGTCTTTCAACAGTCCAGCAGTTCCCCAGGCTTCCTCCCGGCTGGCCGGGGAAAGACGAGGCCCGCGGATTCATAGTTACAGCCACGCGCCGTCAGGGTGAGGCTCGGTGAGCCGAGCAAAGGAAAGCGACTGCTGGGCAAGCACAGCGCCAGGGATCAGCAGGGGCCGCCCAGCTCGCCATTCAAGGTGCAAAGCTGCCCTTTTCACGTTCATGAAGTCACAAGTTGTGACAGTTTGAACTTGTTCTTTTGGGGGGAAGGGACAAGGGGTCATGATTACGGACAGAGAGTTTACAACCGAACAACTGGACATCAGAACTCCCTTGATCCCGGGCTTTCGATCAGAAACTGATATGTGCCATCGTATTCTGAATATGTGCGTGTGTGGTTGTGCTTTTTAATTGGAAGGCTGGGCAGGGAGAGAGATATCAGCAACCCCATGAGAAATGGCTGCAAGGAGGCATTCAACAATATTCTAATTCGATTTCAAAGGACATATTTAAAAAGGAACATATATTGATTTTTGTATGTGTTGATCAGAGTGAAGAGTGAAAAACAAAGTAATAAAGATACATACCGCAGAAAGAAATAATAAAAATGAGAGGCAGGCTAATAACAGCCCCAAAGCCATGTTCTCTGTAGGGTGTTCATTCTTAAAGAAGTTACCGAACAGCGAAATCTATTACTTTTCTTTGGCCACATACCCGTGGATGTCTTTTTTCAAGCAACCATCTTTGATAGGAATCGATTTCCACCTATCCATCTGGAAGCCAGTGGCGTGAGGGCATTAAAAAGGTAGATGTCTGGAGCATGCGGCGGAGTGGGGGAGGGTGGGAAAGGGGAGGGTAAGGCTGCCCTGGTCCCTGTCTGCAGCAGACTTCCTGTCCCCTCGGAGTCCTCTCTAGACGAGGCTGGGCTCTGGGCTGCACCGCTCTGGGCAGCTGGGCATTGGTCCTGTGGAGCATTCTATGAACTCGGGCCGGAGGGGCTTCTGCCAGCTCCAATAAAGACCCTTCTCTCTACGCCGCACCACAGACCTCTCTGGAATAAAGGAAGCTGGTTCCATAGAAGATCCCTGGCTTGAATATATTTACAATTTCACCTTCAGCATCAGTTTGGTGCCTAACATTGTGCGGGGCCCTGGGAGGTCCGGTGCCACTGCGATCTCCGTGGAGGTCATCAGAGAAATGAAGCTGCCTTGGGGGGAGGGACAGTCCCACTCTGGGGAAAGAGGGGGAGGGGAGGCCAGTGCAGGGCTCCCCCCGGAAGCCCAAATGGGTGCAGGGACTGGTGTTCAGCTCAGTGGTGGACTGTGACATTTCAAGTGGAAGGACAATATAGAAATGTCATGGGGAATGTGACAGGCGCTTCAGGGACACCCGTGTACCAGGAGTGAGGGCAGAATGAAGGGTACCTGAGGAGGAGGAGGCAGGAGCTGGTGTCCACCCAGATCCCCCAGGAAGGGGAAAGGGGTGGGAAGGTTTGACACCGAGGACTGACAAGGTCAATCCTGGTTTTACGAAAAGCAACAGCAACAATAACGGTAGTCCCAGCACATATGTATTGTACCTGCCACCGTCCTAAGTGCTTTTCATGTAGGTAATCCTCCTAACAGTCCTCTGGGGTCCATACCGTTATCAGCCCCATTTTACAGATAGGGTGAGTGAGGCAAATTAAGTGAGGTGAAGGAGATGGTAATGCTAGTAAGTGGGAAGTTCAGCGATGACACCCAGCCACCTGCCTCCAAGGCCCACGCTGCTCAACATGATGTCACACTGCCTCTTCGTCAATGACCCACACCCACATGTACCTGTTAACACTGACCAACGGATTCCTCTCTACTTTTCAAATGAAAAATGAAGGCAGAGAAAGCAGATTTGACTCAGGGGAGGTCACACAGGAATCAGTGGAGTCTTCTGTTGAAAACGAATCCTATCAACTGTTCTAGTTCCAGTCGTCTTTAGAAACACCTTTAAATGTAGAGCAGCGACGGGTAAAAGGCGGCATTTCAACAGGAGTCCGTAAATCTTAAATACTCCATTATAAAAATGCTCACAATACTGCACGTGCCTAAGAAGGCCTTGGCGGTGAAATGTGCAAGGCATCTAGGAAACCATCAATAGTTTGGCCACAATGTTGCAAGCTAATGACTCTCAAGCCAATCAGTTAGTCCTGCTCAAATCTCCTTTCATTCAGGGCAGTCCCTCAAGTGGTGATGACACTCATTTGTGTAACAATAACAGTGATGAGGAAGAAAAGCTCTTCATCCCTCCTCTCCTCCCAGACTGCTGACATTCTAATCTGGCACTCCTGATTGAATCCTATGGACTGACGTTTATAGCGAAGGTGATCTATACCTTCAATGGGAAAAAAATTAACCATCAAGAAATATGTGCACAAATCATGTAACTGACTATTTACCAACTTCAATGCCGGCTCCTTACTGAAGCATAAACTATTTCAGGGCAATTTCTAAGAGCCACTTACCTTCCAGAGGCACATCCATCACTGTGTTCAAGCAGCTTCCAGAGTGGGATTTCCAGTGGCAGGCGTCATGTTCCTGCTAAGATAAGGCCCTCCTCGGATCCTACTCAGTCACTGTGAAGGCTCTGTTACAGTATCGCCACACAATACATCAAGAATGCATTTGCTATTTATCTCATCTTTCCTGTCCTCCGTGTTCTGAGCTTGTTACTTCTCTCTCACTGTCATGTCTGGGAGGACTGTTAAGTAGGGCAATCGCAATTGAAAACACCCCCTGCATCTGAACAGTGGTGTGCTTGTTGAGAAGGTTGTAAGTAATGAGTACCTATTGGCCAGAGAGCTGGCTTTGAATGGCAGGTGAGGTAACCCCAAGACTGAAGACCAAGTGCATAGCTGGAAAACCACCGCTTCAAGACTTCTCACCCCACTTTTCAAGAAGGACAGAGATTTCTCCTGGGGCTCCACGATCAGTGAAATGAGGGAGGGTAAGCTCACTGACACCACTTTTATCCTTAACATCAGAGAATTAGTCGTGCAGCTGGGAAATGCCGAGCTAGCAGCTGGTCTCAGGCCTGGGAAACATCAAGGAACGTGCAAAGCTGAGGGATGGGGGGACTTGGCTCATTTAGATGTTTTGGGGGGGAGGGTTTGCTGCTCTCATACATAGGTAGACACGACGCTACATAAAATGCCAGAAATAGTCCGGCTCGTGTGGCTCAGTGGTTAAGCGTCCACCCATGCACCAAGAGGTTGCTGGTTCAGTTCCTGGTCAGAGCACATGCCCAGGTTGTGGGCCTGATCCCCAGTGTAGGGCATGCAGGAGGCAGCCAACTGATGTTCTTTCTCATCAATGTTTTTATCTCTCTCTCTCTCCCTCTCACTTCCTCTCTCTGTGAAATCAATAAAGGAAAAAAAAAAAAAGTTAAAATGCCAGAAATAAAGGTGGCGTGGCCAAAACCTCGCTGGGAATAGCAGTGTTTACTTGAGAAAACTGTCAGAGGGGGCTTCCAGGTGCAGTAACTGGAAAAATGAACTCTTTCGGACTAAAGGCCCCTCCTTAGGACACAGGCATTGTAATTTAGAGGAAGACTTCAACAGCATCATTCCCAAGTTGGCTTGCTTAAGCAACTGGAGTTGGTGGGGTGACATCCAGCTCAGTGATTGTGCTGCTTCGGTTCTGAAGGTTGGGGGAGATTTGCGTTTTCACCATGGCCCATGACATTTGAGGAAGAGTTACCTCTGAACGTGGCTAGAAGTCAGTGATGCCACCAACCGGCCCCTTACTCGGTGTCACACACTCCTCTGAGGATAACTGCACACAGCTGGCTTACTGCAGACTCAACATCCTACCTTGGTCCAGCTCCTCAGAACTACTTGCCTGCAAACACCCAGGCTCACAGGATCAAGGAAACCAAAACTTTCTATGCTCATAATGACTTTATAATTGGAGACATTCTTGCCCCAGAAGATAAAGTGACAAATATGTTTGCAGTTTATTTCAGGAACTTTATAAAATTCTATCTATTTGAATGACAGATCACCTCAGTCTCAGCAAAATAAATTGCCTATGGGTGAGTAGTGATTCTTCAGGGATGCATAGCACTCAGCTGACCATGCCCTCCAATCAAATGACTGTTTACCTAAAAAGACTTGCTTCAAAACCCTCCTCGCTGGGCCCGCCGAGAAAACACTGTAATATCACAGACTTGACCCAACTCTGATTAAGCTTCTCCCTTTGAAAGAGGTGCCTAATCCAGAACCCCAACTGTAAAATATCTGTCTTTGACCTCCCTCGCCTGGAAAGTTGCTAAGACTCTTTCAAGGGGGTAGTCTCCTTTATTGCAGTAAATGATCAACATGACTACTGTATCAACAGGCTCTGTGGGTAGATTTGCCAGGGAGTTGTCAGTCAACACCCCAAATTCCAAGCTATTTACTACTACTACTACTACTACTGCTACTACAACAACAACAACACACACACACACACACACACACACCCTGCTGGGGATCAAGCCCACAACCCAGGCATGTGCCCTGACCAGGTCCATGGGACAACTCTCAATCCACTGAGCACACCAGCTGGGAAAACTACTATATTTTAATACTTCACAGCCTTCCGCAGAGCAGAGAATGTCAGAGTTGGGAATATACCTAGGAGTAGAATTGCTCATTCACGTGACAATTTCATGCTTAATTCTTGGAGGACTGTCAATCTATTCTCTTTCTCTGCATTTCGGCCTTGTCATATAAAGAGAACTAACGCAATGAAATAAAAATACTCAGGAATGTAGGGCCAAAGTGAGAATAAAAGATTAAAGGAATTAATCTTTTAGATTAAGACTAAGAAGTATTAGAAATTAAATGATTAGTTGGGGGTAGGAAGCTTGGGAAACATAAGTTAGCCTGATCAAAATACCATCCCACTACACATGACAAGGAAAAATGAGTGAGTAGGTGCGGCCTCATCTCTCGCTACCCCCTTGGAAGTTCCTTTCCATTTCAGCAGATTGGGCCACGTTCTCTGTGGGAACCTGCAAAACCGTTGTCAACAGAACTCTCTCCCGGAGCTCATCTGAGTCTCCCACGGTGTTGGCATCCCTCATTCTTCCTGTTACTCTCTACTCCTGCCTTCGCACTCCAGGGGGATTCTGATGCTATTTGCTTATCATTAATTCAGAGTTCTGAATTCTGGGTTCTTCCCCAGACTTTTCCAGGAATGTCATTAGAACATTTGCCAAACAAACAGATCAGCTCAATTAAATACCAAAGGTACTTAAGTGTACAGAACTACATTAAACCCATATCTGTTTAAACAACTATATTAACTCTCTAAAAATAATGGGAATTTTATACAGATGTTATAGAATGCATGGAAAGCCAAATAGTAAAGAATTGTGGTAGGCAAAACAATTTGCCCCTTCTTTACTCTCCTCTGCCCCCCAAGATTTATACATCCTAATTTCTTTTTTGATAATACTTGCCCAAGGATATTTTTTTCATTGATTTTTTTTTTTTTTCTAGAAAGTGGAAAGGAGGAAGAGAGAGAGAGACACATCGATACTGGTTGCCTCCCACACGACCCCAACCCGGGTAAATGCCCTTGACTGGAAAGCAAACCTGAGACCATGCAGTCGGCGGGCTGAGCCAGACCCGCAGGGCTACATCCTAATTTCTTGAAGCTGAGAATACTGCATGGAAAAGGGACTCTGCAGATGGGAAAAGATTACAGATCTTAAAACAGGGAGAATATCCTGGATTATGCAGGACGACCAGTGTCATCCCATCAGCCCTCCAAGGTGGAGGAAGCAGCAGAGTCAGCCACAGACCTGTGACTATGGAATAAGAGACTGGAAGCAGGAGGGACTGGACCCCCCCCCCCCCCCCCCCCGCTGGTTTTGAGGACGGAGCAAAGCGGCCACCAGAAACAGAGATCTCCGTCCCACAACCACGAGGAACCGAATGCTGCCAACAACCCGGCTGGGCAAGAAAGAGGTTCTCCCCTAGAGCCTGCGGAAGAAGCACCGCCCTGCTGACACCTTCACCCCCCAAGACCTGTGTTGGATTCTGACCTACACATTGTAGGATAAGAAATCTGTGCTGTTTAAAGCCACAATTTCTGGGATTTACTCTAGCAACAGAAAACGAATACAAGAAACACGACCACATTATCTCATCTGCATTCTTATATCAGAAGAATGATTGCAATTCCTTCTCCAGTGTCTTTGTGAATTAGCTATTTGCTCAGCCTGGCCTTGTTTTAAATACATATGGGAACTGTCCTTCAGGTGGCATCAGGTGGCAAAGGCAGGACTCAACGTGGGCTTTCTGACACTGCCCCCCTTTATAAGACTATCTCCCAGTTGTTTAAAAAACATTTCAAATCAAATTCTTATATTTTAATTCTAACAGAAGTCGTTGTAGAATTTCTGGCTCCCCAGGGCAAAGGGGACATCAGCTCATCTCTTTCCTTCTGCAGTCTTGGATTGGCAACCACTGGCGAGAGCGCCTGTTCCAATGGCTAAGCTCTCCAGCCATCCTCTGATTGCCTCTTCTTTCAAACACACATTTCCCTGAGCCCAGAATGCAGACAGTAAGGACACACAACAATCCCCCTCAGAAAGCCACTGCATATTCATAAACATCAGTGGTTTGCTTGAACGCCTACAATGCAAACAGAAAATTGTGGGGATTTGGGCTCCTCTAATGCCCATGCTATGGAGCCATACGGATCATCATAAATATGATTCATCTTCCAGACATCCGCAGACAGAACACAGCTATACCCCACTGATTGCTAGAAGAAACGCTGACAACACAAGGGTGATGCTCTTCTGTTTCATTTCCAGGATGTTTCAGAATATGCGCAAATACATATTTCCAAACAAAAGCATTGTCTTTACCAAGGCAGCCCTCTCTTGCAGGCTGCTTTTATTGACCCTTTCGGTATCATTACATAATTGTGGGGGGTCAGGGTTATTAATATTGTTGATACATATTTAAAAACCAGTTTCCAGAAACCATAAATTCAAGCATGTGCTCAAACCAAGTCAAGTCAAGATTATGGCATCCCAAAATGCCTATGGGAGTAAGAGAGACACTGGGTGCGAGGCAGTAAGGAACGGTGGGGTCTGCGGTAACTTGAGAACTCACACTCTGTCTGAAGTGGGAAGTCCCTACTTATATCTGGCTAGCTCTGCTGCATGGGAAAAGACATATCAGTGCCAGATCTTCTGTTTTTAAAGAGAAGCAAAATGTAATTATGACATTTCTTGATTCTTAAAATATTGGCAAGTAATTAACTTTTTACACCTAACTGCTGTCTGTTTTCAGTTTGGGATTTCTCATCTCAAGCTAGCTGACAATTGGGAAATAGAACTGACTCTTTTAAATTTGTAAACATCCTTTGTATAATGTCATGGTTTCAAAGATGATGACAAATGGAAATAACTTGTCGCTCTGGTTACAAGTTAAAAAGTCCCCTTTTCTGAGAGGCCGTTCTTCTCCTGGTTCACAGATCTGGCAACTGGGCTGTGCCCTGATTATAAACCAGATTCATTTGATCCTAAATCCTTTGCTGTTTTGACTCTTCTTTTTAAAAAATAATTTGTGATAGAATCCAACTCTGTGTCTGTTCATCTCATCTACTTAATATAGAGCAAGCCATTTTTATATGCTCAACATTATGCTAGGTGCAGGGGTATAAAGAAAAATAATCTAGTGAAGCACTAGAAACTGACATTTTGAGGGGTATGAATGATGTAATAAGATAAAGATAGTAAATTATTATTACTGTGGTGGCTAACATCGAGTGATATTTACTAGGTACTAGACACTGTTTTAAGTACATTATATATATTGCTACATTTAATTCTAACAATAACCATATACAATCAGCACTACTATAATCCTGCTATACAGTTAGTACATGGTGGAGCTGAGACTCCGGTCAGCTTCAGAGCCTGTTCTCCTAATCACTAACAACAGAGCTATAAATGATCAGATAAGAGCCATTCATTATGATGAACAATAAGGTGAGTCAATAAAGCTTCAAACTGAGGCGGAAAAAGTCCTCGATTTTGACAACTCACAGCTTTTTCTCTCTGTCAGCACTCCGTTAAGGCTATTTCCCCACGGCTCATGCAACGCGCTGTAAATTGAGTGTGACTAGATTAAAATATTTTTACCGTTGCAATTATGAAACAATAGAGTGATTAGTAATACTATTGGTAGAGATAAGTATTGATTTTGAGATACATAATTTGATTAAAGGGTGATGTTGGCAATCAACCATACTTTTAATGTCTTTCAGTGCCGGTGAGAGTCACAATTCTAACCAGGGTGAGAGAGATAATATTTAATAAAAATCACTTTTGAAATTAATTTGTAATCACCTCAGTTTAATAAAATCTGGGGGGGGGAATCTGCTTATTGAGGGTAGACTGACTTTCTTTCTTTTCCAACCGGATATATGAGAGCAAAAATACTTTGTTTTTTCATTTTTGATTGTTACTGGAAATGAGATTATAAGTAAAGAGTATGTAACCTAAATTGCCTTAATTTATTGATAATGAAACAATCCAGAAAGCATTCTGAATGGCTTCCAGTAAGGGTTTCCTAGGGCTGAAATGATGTGACCTAGACCTCATTTCTCTCTCCAAGTTTTGACACCTTCTCCAAATGCCCCATGTGGCTCCTGGGGACACATTGAATTCCAACAAGGGCACAGTGTTGTCCGGGATTGGCCAGCAGACATCCAATGGTTCATCCTGATTGGACAGACTTAGTTTGACGGCCAGGCCTGTCACTATGGCCATGGTGATTGGCTTAGGTTGCGCCTGGACTTGAGAACTATTTAGGGCAAACGGCCCATCTAAAAGAAAACTTGGGTGCTCTTCCCAGAAGAAGGAAGAGGGGCTCTTGCTGGAGGTAATATACATCATTAAAAATAATTCATGTTGTCCCGCTGGTGTGGCTCAGTGGTTGAGCGTCAACCCATGCACCAAGAGGTCAGTGGTTCAACCCCCGGTCAGGGTACATGCCCAGGTTGTGGGCCTGATCCCCAGTGGGGGGCATGCAGGAGGCAGCCAATCAATGTTCTCTCTCATTGATGTTTCTATCGCTCTCTCCCTCTCACTTCCTCTTTCTCTAAAATTAATAAAGGAAAAAAAATAATTCATGTTAATTTTATATTTAAAAAAAAACCCCACTGTGTGCTAGGTACTGTCGATAGGTATATAAAGCATGGATACCCACTGTGTGCTAGGTACTGTCGATAGGTATATAAAGCATGGATTGTATCTTCCAGGCACTTTCCTTCTCTAGGTGGAAAGAAAGCTCAATAGAGAATAAACAACAGAAAAAGCCAACAGCCCGACTTGCCTCAAGAGATCCCGGGTTGGCCTAGCCTACAGAATGCAGATGATTAAGTTTCCAGAAAAGGTTAAGTAGTATTCATTCAGGGGCTTCTATTTAAGAGAGTGAATTCACTGTAGGAAGTTGCTCATTATGAATAGCCCTTTTGAAAAAAAGCATAAAACAAAAAACTTTAATTAGCATTTTGGTATTTTAGAGAATTTTAGTTATTTCAAATATTAACATTTTGGGCATATCTAAATTTCCTACTTATTGCAAATAAATAAAAACTGACAAAAATAACCTTTGTCTCTCATGCACATAATATCAGAGAGTTTCTTTCACATCATAAATTTAGAATTTTTTAAAGAATCCACATTTCACTTCTTGCATTTTTCCCCCCCAATATATTTCACTATCACTATTTTTATATGGTACTACACTGTTCTTTCAAATAATTTTTTTTCTCTTTTCCATCTTGGGAACTACCACTCAATTTTCAAAGCCCAGTTCAAATATAACTTTTTGGTAGATTTTCCTAAATCAGTGCCTATATGAGCCCTTTAAAAACACTATATCTGCCCAGGTTGTGGGCCTGATCCCCAGTAGGGGGCATGCAGGAGGCGGCCAATCGATGTCTCTATCTCTCTCCCTCTCCCTTACTCTCTCTGAAATCAATAAAGAAAAATAAATAAATAAATAAAAACACTGTGTCTAGTACAGAACCTTTACCCTAGTCTGAACCTGCCCCTCATTTATCCCAGCATCTCCATTGGCTGTCCTCCTGCCCCACACACTGACGAGAACCAATGTCTGTTCTTTGTGTTATCCCTTCTCCTGCTTCTCCCGGAACAATGTTTTGTGGAATCTCTGCCTTGTAGAATAGAAACCTGAGAAAATAAATCAGGGCACTTTCTGTGGGGGTTGCAACTGAGAGAGTAAATGGTTTTGCTCGTTGTGATTTCCTTCCCATGAATTCTTGTTCATGCAGAAATACCCCAGTTGCAAACCATGTGGTCGTCTCCTGGCCCACAGAGGTGACGGGCCAGAGCTCCTCTGGCGGTGAGTGTCGAGGGCACCGTGTAACGGACAGCGCCCCCGGACACCGAAATTCCGGAGAACCCGACCTGGAACACAGAGCTGTCTGGTGTCCAGCATGGGGACTCTGAGACTCAGACTGATCTCTGGGCTGGGAAACTCATTTGCAATTAGTGACCACAGAGAAAGTTCTCCTGACATTTTCTAGCAATGACCTAACCGGGGGTTGAATGTGCACCCGCGTGTCTTTGTAAATAAGAAGTGCCTCGTTACTTACTGGCTTTATTTTGTTCTGCTGATGAGAAGAAAGCAACCCTACAAAACTCAGTTTGCCCAAATTCCACTCCCACAGAACTCTGAACCAAATCAGAACAGTTAGAGCCAAAGGATCATCATGGGCAGGTGATGTTGGGTAGGATGCCAACCACCGGATAAACAACCTGGGCTGTGGTCCTGGCTCTCCGCTGAGGGTGCCCCGTGTCCTCTGAGTATTGTGTTTGCCTCCTCTTTATCTTTTCTTTCTGATTCAACTTCAATTTGCTAATATCCTAAAGGGCCCGTAAAAGACATCAACAGGGTGACCTCCTACATGGCCTGTGATCTCAGCGGCTACTCTCGTTGAATGATCCCAGCCTCTCACAGGTCTAACCGTGGCCCTGTGCTTGGCTCGGCCGTTCATGCCCTCCAGCTCCACGCAATGCCGAGGACAAACCACTGGCTCCGCCTGAGGACTGGGGGTCCCGTCGGCTCTTCCGAACACACCCTTCTCAGCATGACAAAGTAGAACCACAAAAGTCCCCTCAAAGGCCAAATCGAGCTTATGTCCCAGATCTAGCTCCCACAAGCAGCAAAAAATCCAAAGTATAAGGTCAGCTTACCTGTCCAGACATTTTAAACAGAATATTTTAAATTGGGTGGTATTTGTAGCACTTGGAACAAAACTGTCATTTTCTATGAGGAGTTTAAGGCCTCGGGTTCTTTGCTATTCTCTCTACTCTCTAATAGATGAAAGGTTTTCTATTTCAACAATTTCATTAAAATAACAAAAAACGAAGACAAAATAACTATAGCCCCAAATTCTTTTCTGAGCTACAAACATATATCCATGTCAACTTGTCTCTCGGATATTTAAGAAAACCAAATTGGGATTTTTAATTTCACCCTTGCCAAGTGCAGCCAACGTGCACTCAGCGTTAAGCAAGGGCTCCTTAGAAAGACAAATATTTGGGCCTTTTCCCACCCTCAGACCTTCTGAATCAGACGCCCCGGGGGTGAGGCCAGCAGTCGGCTTCTCCGAGCCCCCCACATGACGGGCCGTGCTGCAGTTTGGGAACCCCTTCACTCAGCCACCCGCCCTAGCTCCATGACTGCTAAGACTCTCATTGGGTCTTTCTGCTGCCCGTCTGGCCCCTTCGGTTCATCCCCTTCCCAGCAGACGGTAACGGAGTACCGTGTTTTCCTAAATTCCATCCAGCCACTCCCTTGCCTAATTACCCTACTGGCTTTTATTTATTTATTTTTTTCGCTTTTTATTTTTATTTTTTTTTAATTTTTATTTATTTTTTTGTTACAGATGTTTCTCCTTTTTACCCCATTGGCACCCCCCTCCCCACCCCACCCCCGCACCATCCCCGGCTTAGTTGTCCATGTCCACTGGTCATGCATACATGCATATAAGTTCTGTGGTTTAGCTCCCCCACCCCTTCTGAGGGTTGTCAGTCTGTGCCCTACTTCCATGTTTCTGGGTCTACCGTATTCCCCAGACTGTTATGTTCATTATATTCCGTACATAAGTGAGATCATGTGGTATTTGTCTTTTTCTGCTTGGCTTATTTCACTTATGATAATACTTTCCAGGTCCCTCCATGTCGTCTCAAAGGATAAGAGATCTTTCTTTCTTACCGCTGCATAGTACCACTGCTTTTTTATCCATTCGTCTACTGATGGACACTTGGGCTGTTTCCAGATTTTAGCTATTGTAAATAGTGCTGCCATGAACATGGGGGTACATATATTCTTCCTGATTGGTGTTTCAGGCTTCTGAGGGTATATTCCTAGATCACTGGGTCAAATGGCTTTTAAATGCACTCAGAATAAAACTTTAAACTATGGATCATGCCTACAAGGTACCAGTGCTCTAGCTGTTACCTGTGGCTCCAACTCTTCCTGCTCTCCCCAGGAACGCCATTATCCCCAGTCAGCCCCCCGACCTGCCCGGTGGACCCCGCTCCTCACTGTCTGCTTCTCATCCAGCAGGTCCCCCTCCCCCGCCACTGTGCTCTCCCCCACCATGGCACATTGTACTTTGGAATTTCCACGCATATCTGTTACCTTGTTTACCACCTACCTCCATACCAGATCAGCGAATATTCGAGAACGGGGACCATATTTGTATTATTCTCCCTTGCTGCTTCTCACAGTACTTATCACCTGAGAGTATTTTTAACAAAAGACAAACAAATAGAAAACGCATTGAACGGCTAATCAAATCCAATTCTTATGCGGGCTAACACAAAACAAACACTCCAAAAATAAAATCAGTGCTGGTGTTGGTTCTTAAAAACAGTTTGCTTTAGAAGTCCTGGGAACGTCTGCAGCTGGGGAAGGCTGGTTGAGAATTCTTGCGTAGGCGCACAAATTACACATGCCAGAAGCCAGCACTGGTGCAGGGCTTGGCTAGAACAGGTGAACGTATTATCTCATCGCCTGGGTCTCACAATATCCCTGAGCACGTCCACTTCTCACCGCAGACCTGGGTTCTCTGTATCACTCAGACAGCACGGCGTGTGCCCGCCAGGCCGCTGCTCTGACTGTGCTTTGGATTCCTACCCCCTTGGGTTTACCGATTAGGATTTGGTTGGTGATCTATTGATTTGTTTTGCTTTTATTTCTATTTTTCTTTTTGCTTGGAAAAAGGGCCTTGAGTCCGGATGCTTTTCGCTTCTTGTTTGGCTTTGGCCTTTAGCATCTGTCTCAGCCACGGCAGGCACTTGCTGTCCGGCCCCATCCATTCTTGGGTGCCAGGTCACCATCCCCTGGACCCAACCTGTGTGCCAGCTCACCTAGATGATGGGCCTCAGGACAGGGGCCACCGGGCAGGTACAAGCAGAGCCAGGCAGGTCCACGTGCAGAGGAAGTGACTGGCTGGTGGGGACGTCACTGATGCCCTGGTCCCTTATGTACAATCCTCTATTCTTAGAAACTATGGCCCACATGCCATTGCCCCCAAGACATCAATTCTGTGTTTCACTCCCCAGAAGCCTTGCTCTCAGAAATGTCCATAGCATACAGTAAGGTGTAGACTGATAAAAGCTACTGATAAAGACATACTTTCCAGCTTTAGGAGAAACAATAGAAGGAATGATCCGTGACGGGGCTGTGACAGTCCATTATATACATCAGCTTGACTGGGGTGCCCAGGGAGCTGGTTAAGCATAAGTCTGGGTGTGTCTGGATGAGATGAATGTTGTAACTGGCAAACTGAATCAAGTAGATTGCTTTCCCTGTGTGGGTAGGCCTCCACTGGAGACCTGGATGGAACACAAAGGCTGAGAAAGAGAGAATCCTGCCTTTCCCTGTCTATTTTTGACCTTGAACACAGTCTTCTGCCTTTGGACTCAGACTGGAACTTACTCCATCAGTTCCCTTGGGCCTCCAGCTTGCCGACGGCACATCTCAGGAACTCTCAGCCTTCATAGCAGTGTAGGCCAATCTCTCTCCCTCCCTCCCCCGCCCTCATCCATCTATCTATCTATCTATCATCTATCTATCTATCTATCTATCTATCTATCTATCTATCTATCTATCTAATCTGTCTCTATCTATATCTATCATCTATCTAGCTAGCTATCATCTATCAATCTATCTATATCTGTCTATATCTATCTATCCAATCATCTATCTATCAATCATCTATCTATCTATCTATCTATCTATCTATCTATCTATCTATCTATCCATCCATCCATCCTGTTTCTCTGGAGAACCCAGAGTAATGTAGGGCCCTGCTGGGCAAAATAATATTGTGTTTCCATATACTATGATTTCAAAGTATATTAATGGGCCTGGGAAGCCCTATCCAACGTACCCAGCCACAACATCCCTGGTGAGCACCGTCCCCATGCTCACTGCCACCGGGAGGCATCAGACCTGTTGAAGTGCAACCCTGTCCAGTGCATCTTAGCAGACGAGGCCCTGTAGCACACCTGCTCCTCCAACTTCTATCCCCAACCCTGGCCCCAGGCCCCTGGCCACCAGTCCGCAGCCTGGCCTGTTTAATCCCCTTTTTGGGAGGAGAGGGAATGTAGGGGAAGCATGGTGTGCTGATCTCCAGATATGCTGGGCCCATCCAGGGTGGAGGTGCCCCAGCCTGTGTTCTTCATTCCCTGGGAAAGTTGGTATATTTATTTAAAACGAACAAAAATCCCAAGTAGGGCATTGCAAGTATTATTAGAAGCGTACTCTTGAATGTTCAACTTAAATATGAAGGAAAGAAAATGGTCCCACAGTTGTCAGCTAACAGCTAGGAAGGAATATTCAACCAGAGCATAAACAGTCTCAGCAAAATACCAGTGACAATCAGACAAGGCCACTCCACGACTCTGGTAGAATAAGACCAAAGCAAGGCCATTCTGCCATCATGTCTGAAATGAGACAGGCAAGAATACTCTGCAACCACAGAAATAACTGAAATGTCCCCTTTTCGGTTCACATAAGTGCTTACTGTTTCTTTGTTAATGGCAACCCACACTTTCCCTCCATCCTTTCATTTCCTCGACAAAAATCACCAAGACATATAATCAGCAAATTATTCCTGCTTTCTAAGAGAAGCCAAACCAACGTGGGCCCCTGCTTCCCTAAACCTGCTTAAATCACTCAACTGAGCCCAAAGCCTACAGTAAATCCTGTTCCATCACCCTCATCCTGAAGATTCCAGGATTGTGCAGGCAGAAGTGTGTCCTTTATTCAGCAAGTTAAGTAAACCTAACAGTGTTTGACTTTAGATGAGCTCCCAATAGTCTCTACCAGGTGCACTTGGACATAACCTTGCACAAGGAAGTGACTACTTACTCGAGGTCATATTTTGCAGAAAGTGAGAGAGGTTATGGGACTGGCCAAAGCTGTGGTTACTATGAGAATCTCAATGGAAAACAAAGTGACTCATTAAAATGCATTAAAAGAAAAAAAAATACACCACCAAGTAGGAAGGAAGGAGGGAAGGAGAGAGGGAGGGAGGAAGGACGGGAAGGAGGGAGGGAGAGAAGGAGGGAAGGAGGGAAGGAAGTTAGTTCTGACCAAGAGAAGAATCTTATAGAAGCATTAATGTATTAGCTAGTAACTTGATTATTTCACAAGCCAAGGCTCAGATTAAGTGAGATCATTCACACAGGTGCTAGTACAATGTCTGGTATAAACTCAACACATGAATCCTATCACTATCTTCATCGTCATAAACATCATCACTATCACTGTTATATTATTATCAGTCCCTGCTGACGCCTATTAACATGTTGCATGCTCATGCATATTTGCACAAGCAAACAAAATCATTTGCCTAGTGAGCAAACTCAACGCCCTTTTACTCATCACACAAGCAAAGGAAGAGGATAGAAGAGAACTCACGTTGAGCTGAAGTTCATCTGTCCACTGTCCAATCAGACGGTAACCAGGGTTTGTGGTGTTTGTTGTCTGGTACTGAAAGATGTCATACCGTCCCGGGGCATCTCCATTCTTGTTGAACATGACCGGGGTACCAGCACTACCTGCGGGACAGAAGAAAATGACAGATTTTAGAGTTCAGCGAGGTCCTTTCTATCTCGCGTGCCATTGGCAATTGTCTAGAGGCCTGTTGTGGTTGGTACAACTACCCCACTGCATAGCAGGTCCTCCAGTGGTCTCAAACTCTGGGCAAGTCGTCACTTGGGCCAACAGATGCTACTTACAGGAGGTGGGAAGACAACCTGCCTTCTTTTTTGAATAGTTCTGTTTCTCAATACTTCTTAATACTTTATCCTAATCTTTTTATTGTGAAGAATAAAAAGAAATAAATTATCTTCTAGACTACCTTAAGTTTATTATCACATTTTAGCTTCCACTCACCTAAATTGTGGTCAGTAAAGGACCATTTATAAAATAACAAATCAACAAATACATAAACTTGGAAAAGGGCAAGCCAGAGAATTAAAAAAAAAAAAAAAAGCAGAAAAAGTTTACTTACAAGGTAAAAAGGTAGTTGGAGACTGATTACATTTATAAATATTTTTGGCTGATTATTTCTAAAGTACTTTATATGATAAACAGTCTAAAATGCCTAGCAGTGTGCCTGGAATGTCTAATAAATACCAGTTTCACCCTGGCCAGTTTGGCTCAGCGGTTAGAGCGTTGGCCTGCGGTCCGGAGAGACCCGGGTTTGGTTCCCGCTAAGGGCACGTACTTCGGTTGCAGTTTGTCCCCAGCCCTGGTTGGTCGTGCGGGTGGCAGCCACTCGATGTGTCCCTTCACGTCGATGTTTCTCTCTCTCTCTCTCTCCCTTCCTCTCTGTCCCTCCCACTCTATCTGTACAAAAAATGGAAAAATACCCTCGGGTGAGGATAAGAAAAAAAAAAAAAATACCAGTTTCTTTCTCAGTCTCCCCTTTGGATCTCACGTCTTTAAAATGTTTATCTTACGAGGAAACCAATTATTTGGGCAGAATTTTACATTGAAGTCTATTTAAAAATGCTAATAAATGTATTGAGAGTATGTTAGCAAGATAGAAAGCTAGAGAAGGAGAAAAAGAAAAGGATACATATCTTTGAAAATTAGATATGACTGAAAAGTCCCCTCATATTAACAACAAATCCTATACAGAGAATGAAACTAGTGAGGTTTGGTTAGTTTCAGCAACAGTTACAAAGCGATCTCCAAGTTTGGTAACTGAGTACAACTTCTCTCCCTGGGACCCTTGGAAACAGGACAGATGTCAGTGGTCTCAGGGTGAGTGACTGATCTCCGCTCTGCCTTTCGTTAACACAGGATCAATATTCCTTGTGAAAAACAATGCTCTGTTTCCTGTCTTTCACAAGGAAGCATACAGACAGTTTACAAACTGAGAAAGAATCACTGGGAACAGAAGTTCATTTTGCTATTTTGGGAAAGGAGGAGGAAGCACTATTGTGAATTCTGATCGCCAGTTTAAGTCTGGTGGTGGCTGAGCTCTGCATCTGGTTAATGGTCATTAGCATCTGCAGAATCAGGGCCAATGTGGCATTTACATTAATGATCTGGATGAAAGAAAAAACAAAAGCAGGTTAATTAAAGGGAGAGAGTATAATTAAAACAGTAGAAAAAGCCCAGGCCAGTGCTGAAGGATCACTGGTTCAATTCCCAGTCAAGGGCATGTACCTGGGTTGCAGATTCAATCCCTGGCCATTTTTTGTTATTGTTAATCCTCACCTGAGGATATTTTTCCATTGAACCCTAGAGAGAGTGGAAGGAAGGGAGGGAAAGAAAAGGAGGGAGGGGGAGGGGGGAGAGAGAGAGAGATCAATTGGTTACCTCCTCCATGACCCCGACCAGAGTACATGCCCTTGACTGGGAATTGAACCCACTACCCTTCAGTCTGAGGGCCGATACCAACCACTGAGCCAAACCAGCCATGGCATGGCCCTGGTCCAGGCACATGTGGGAGGCACAAACAATCAATGTTTCTCTCTCACACTGATGTTTCTCTCTGTCTCTCTCTCTCTCTCCCCCACTCCCTCCCTTCCACTCCCTCTAAAATTCAATGGAAAAAATATCCTCAAGTGAAGATTAACAACAACAAAAATACAGTAGGAAAAGCTGCCAATGCGCAGGGAGCAGGCACGATGGTGGAAGTGGGCCCACCGCGTGATCACTCCGCACAGGAAGGCAGTCAGAAGGGTCCAATGAGAGGCATGTGATGCTGCGATCCTGTGCTAAAAGTGACACCTGCTGGGGGGTGTCCGACGTGCAGAATACAGGGCATCTGCACACTGAAGACAGGGACAGAACACAATGAATAATGGCTCCCCAAATGCGTCCATGTCCTCATCTCCAGGACCTAAGAATGTTACCATCCAGGCAAAAGGGACTTTGCAGTGATTAAATAAGACCATTCGGTGGGGGAGATTGTCCTGGATAATCTAGGTGGGCCCAGTGTAATCAGAATGGTCCTCGGAAGTGAGGGCACAGGAGTCGAAGGAGGAAGGAGGTGTGAGGACCAAAAAAGGAGGTGGGGGTGACCCCGGGCAGGGGTCATAGCCAGAGAGCGCAGTGGCCTCCAGTGCTGGAGAAGGCGCTGAGTTCTCCCTGCGGCCCAGAGGGACCCAGCCCCGCCTTCACCCTAAGTAAAGCCCAGTGAGCGGTGTGTCCGACTTTCCTCCGAACTACAGAGCTATCATAAGTGTGTGCTGTTCGAGCCATTAAACTCATGGTTCTTCCTTAGGGTAGCCACAGGGAACTCCTACAGAGCAGAGGACACAGAATATGGACCATCCTAATTTTATGATAAGGGCTTCAGTTCCGAGAGGGAAAGACATGTGCCCCGGGGCCACTCAGCTAATTAAGCAGACTAGAGTTTAGTGGCTGGCTTTGGAATCCCCTAAAACTGGGAGTTCCATGATCCAGTCTCCCACTACCTCCGATTGTCACTAATGATATTTAATCTATAGCCTTAGTAAGGATTAAATGTAATAATATATACAAAGTGCACAGTTCCATGCCTTTTACATAATAAGTGCTCCATAGAGGGTCATGATATTTCATAGTTTTTCTTTCTATCACTGTTTCATTTGCTGATCTCTCAGGACCAGAAGGCATCCTTCAGATATCCAGACTTGACCCTGCACCAAAGCCGACTCTGACAGGCATCTATCTAATCTCAGTTCCTCCTGTGCACACATTTCGTCTTCTAAACGGCAGGCGAGAGCCCACTGTGGGAGTGGACACTGACCTAGGAGACAATGTAGGTTTGGTCTCTCCAGCTCCAGTCAGTGGCTGAATCTGTGTGTGGCCAAAGGCGCCCTATCAACTTGTTCCATCTATGTTCTTCCTGGACACTGTCCCCATAGCCCACAAAGCCTCCGCTGTCTCCCAGTGGGACCTCTGCAGCCCCCTCTCTCTATAGGAATCAACAGAAGACTGTCCAGTCCAGAGAGAGAGAGAGAGTACAGTTAACAAAAAGAAGTTTTTAATACTGGCTTTCTACTTCCAAGTATATAAGAAGAACAAACTAAATCCACATTTTACATGTTATCAGCAAGAAAATAATCCTATCATTTTACAGGAAGACATTAAGATTCAGATACTCACCTTCCTTTTCTTTCATATTGGGCACTAGGATTTATGGTGTGCTGTGCTGTGATTGTTCAGCTTCCAGTCATTAAATAATATGACTTGAGCTTGTCATCGTCTTTGAGAGGAGAGAAGAATACTGGGGGCCCGGGGCTCCAGAGGATCTCAGGCTCACCCGCTGAATGTTCATCAGGACGGGACACACCATCTAATGGTTCTCCCTCCTACAGTCTCTGTGAGGCGAAATGGCTCTTGTCATGCCCTTTCCGTTCTCATTAAAGTTCATGCGTTTAAAAAATTAAGACAGAGGAGCCGAATACTTTATCTAAGTGATGACTTGTAATAGCATATGTGGCTTTGACCTTTCTGATGGATTCTATAAAGCAAGTAGATTATTATTTCCAGTTTTTTTTCCCCACAACATGTTTGTAACAGCATCCCTAAATTTCTTGAAAGAGAAAAAAGGGGACGATGGTCAATGAAGTCTATACAGGGGTGAGCAAAAGTAGGTTTACATAATACAAATAAATAATGCAATAATTAGCCCTGGCTGAGTATTTTATGTGGTGAGAGGGTTGTCCCCATTTGCCAAGACTGAGGGTTCAGTTTATGGTCAGGGCATATACAAGAAGTAACCAATGAATGCATGAATAGGAGGAAAACAAATTGATGTCTCTCTCTATCAATAACAGTTTTTTTTTTAAGTACAAATAATAATACAAGAATAGGTTCTATTTTCACGTACTCACAACTGAAACCTAATTTTGCCCACCATATTATTTAAAAAAACCTCAAAGCAGTCCAGAGAAGAGAAAGAAGTTATCAAAGGAGATGTGTTCAAACATTTCTGCAGATACCAGGGCTGGGGTGCAGGCACACAGATGTCAAGGAAACAGGGCCACTTGACAAGATGGGATACTGAGAGGATGAAAGTACTCAAGTATGAAATCTTCTCGACTGGGTCAGAGTATCTGAATCAAGTCCTTTCGTCCTGGGTAGAGAAGGCTCTTGATGGCTCAGATGATGACCAAACAGCCCTCCACATCAGTGTATTTACAAGTTTCGTCTTCTCATTTGACCACCCCATGTACAAATTTCAGAAACATCACGCTGATTTGTATTCTACTCGGGGTAGCTGCTCAGCAAGCTACCCTGAAACTTTATGCTCCAAACAATGACAACCTGTATTTTGCAATTTGGGCAGGGCTTGGGGACAGCACCTCTCTGGTCCACTCATGTCAGCTAGGCAGCTGAAGGCCACATGCCTCACAGTGGATGCCAGCTGTCAGCTGGGACCTTGGCAGGGACTGTGTTCAGAACACCCACATGTGGCCTGTCTGTTTGGCCTCTCGGCTTCCTCCCAACACAGAAGCTGTGTCTGCAATACAAATGTCCCTAGAGAATGATGCATGAGCCCTATTACCCTGTGTGCCTTAGAAGTCACATGGTGTCAATCCTGCATGAGTCACAGGTTCTCTCAAATTCAAGGGGAGGGAACATGAGTTCACCTCTTGATGAAGGAAAGCTAACTTCCTGTTTCAAAAATAACACATATGCATATGTGTTATCTTTATTTTTAATCCTCACCTAAGGATATGTTTTGTTGTTGTTGTTTTATTTTAGAGAAAGAGAGAGAGAGACATCGATGTGAGAGAGAGACATCCACCGGTTGCCTCCCGTATGTGCCTTGACTCGAGACGGAACCCACAACCTAGGAATATGCCCTGACTGGCAATCAAACCTGCAGCCTTTCGGTGTACAGGATGATACTCCAACCAACTGGCTCCCCTTGCCCGGGCAATCTATGCAATCCATGCAATCTTTACAAGATATACTGTAACCCAATTTTCCTTCTGGAAGCTAGTGAATCTAGGGACAGATACATCTCAGATCAAATACATTGTTAGATAGCAGTTCTCTAAGATTTTGTATCCCAGGCAACGCATTTGTTAAATTTACATCTACAAGTATTGACATCTGGTTAGATGGGCCAGTGTAGATATAACTAAAGCAAATGTAGGCTCAGGTCACTGCATTCATCTGGGATGCAGAGAAAAACATGGCCAGGAGTGAGGAAGATAAAATTAGTCATCCTTCCTCTGGGTGCCTCATAAGAAGAGGTTAAGTACTTGGTGAAGCTGTAGCAATGCTTTTAGGACATTCTATTACTGTTTCCTAAATTGATGCTTTGCTAAGTGTGAGGGTCAGAGTTATTAAACTGTGCTCTATTGATCTGGAACAAAACTCCTACGAGTACAGCAAATTTTGTATTAAAGTAACAGAAGAGAACAATTAGGCTTATCGAGACCAAAAAACATCAAAATCCCACTAAAGCATGCTAAAGAAAGGCCAAATTTTTCACAACAGACTAGAATGAGACTTGGTTTCTAGATCTCTCTCTATCATTGGCTTAGCTGTGAAGTCTTGGACAAATATGTTCTCCTCTCTAGTATTTGATTTCTTTCTATAAAAATCAGGAAACTGAATACATGAAAAATGTCAGGTTGCTCTTCACTAATAGTTGCTCACTTAAAGTAACACAAAATGCAGTAATTAAATCGAGCACAGAATAAAATAGAACCAGGGGCACGGAAACACGAACAGACTGAGGAATCTCAAAGGGAAGCGGGAGGGAGGGAGGGAAGAGATTAACCAAAGAACTGACATGCATATATGCATTGCCCACGGACACAGACAATAGTGTGTGAATGCCTGAGACAGGTGGGAACCAGGTGGAGGGGAGCAATGGGGAGAAAAATGGGAAACATCTGTAATACTCTCAACAATAAAGATTATTTAAAAAAAATAATGAACAGAGTAAAGGAAATCAGTTTCTGTGTTTTACAAAACGGTTGAGCCCCTCCATAAACAAATGTCACAGTGCCCCAGGACCCAGAGGTCTCCTGGCTGTCCTTATAGCAGAAAAGAAAATCCTCAGAGAAAAGGCGGTTACGTAGCCCAGGGTCAGGACTGCAATGAGAGCAGAGAGAGAAGCCATGGATGCTGCCTGTATCCTCCCGCAGAGCACCACTCGGAGCCCAAGCGGCAGGAAGCAGGCAGTCCTTCCTCTCAGACACCACCCCGGGGAGTCCGGTGCCGAGGTACCGGGTAGCACCATCACTGCCTACATGTGTGGGTCTGATATCGTCATTCTTAATTCTCTGTGAAGTTACCTTACCTTTTTTAAAAAGGTCAATAATAGTGTCTATACCATGTTAGTGATTTTTTTTTAATTAAAAATTTTTTTCTTTATTGATTTGAGGAGAAAGGAAGGGAGAGGGAGAGATAGAAGCATCAATGAGAGAGAACATCGATTGGCCGCCTCCTGCATGCCCCGCACTGGGGATCGGGCCCACAACCTGGGCAAGTGCCCTGACTGAGAATCGAACCTGTGACCTCTTGGTGCATGGGTCGATGCTCAACCACTGAGCTACAGTGGCGGGGCCATGTTGGTGTTTTAAATATTAGATAAGCCAACACAGGTTCATAGCAGTTTCCAGCACACAGTAGTCATTTGATAAACACAGGCCCTGTGTCTCATGGGAAACTTGGCATCTCTGGCTCAGCTGTGAACAAAGGTCATTTTGACAAAATGAGTCTCTAAGCCCTGTCTGGAGGAACGAGGCAAGGAACACTGAGAACACTCTCAGAAAGCTCATTCTGGGCCCCCGTGTAAGAATGGTTATGCATATCTAAGAAGACCCGAAACTGGACCCAACTTATGCCATTTAGTGTTTGATAAATAAGGAAATTAACCTGTGTTTGGTTCTGGGAAAATTAATCATATATTTTAGGAGATTCTGTAAAATCAGGAAGAAACTCCAAAAAGAAGATTATTTATAGTTAACTACTTTCTGGTTTTAAACATAGTCATTTTGTCTCCATCTAAACTAGAAAACTGTTGATCCCCAAATTGGGTGTGGTTCCTCTTCCTCCAAATACGAGATACCTCCTGGAAGACTGATATAATATTGTGGGTTTAAATGGATTGTTATTTTTAAGCAGAGTACCAAGAAGGTTTCCTTTTACTTTAATCTAAGTATCTAAACCAGAAAATTAATATTGATAAAATACTATTTAAAACTCATCTGCAAATTTTATTAAAATCTCTACATTGTCTCACTAGTTTCCTTTTTCTGGTGTAGGATCAATTAATTTTCCCACATTGCTTTTAATAATAATGCCTCCTTAGTCCCTTCCGGTCTGGAACAATTCCTCCATCTGTCTTTCTCATGACAGGAATACTTCTGCAGTGTACTACTAGCCAGTTAATTGGTGAGGTGTCCATCAAATTGAATTTGTCTTGTTTCCTTGTGATTAGATCGAGGCTATATATTTTTGGCAATACGATCCCAGAAGTGATGTTGTAAGGTTCCCTCATATTAAAGTTATACCTTAAGTCCCCATCTGTGTCCGAAGCCTGAGAAGAGGGAGCACTCAGGTTGGAGGGCGGGAGGAGAAGATGTCTCAGCTCAAGCAGAAGGAGAGTGAATTTGCCCTTCTTCTGCCTTCTGGGTCTATTCAGGCCCTGGAGGGATTGGGTGATGCCCACCCACCTTGGGAAAGCCCTCTGCTTTACTCAGTTCACCAAGTCCAAGGCTAATCCCTTCCAGAAACACCCTCGTGGATACACCTAGAAATACTGTTTTACCAGCTACCTGAGCACCACTTTGCCTAGTCAAGTTAACTCATAAAATTCACCATCACACGGTATAAAACAAAATTCAATACAGTGATAAATAAACCTGACTATATAACAAATTAAAAACAGAACCACACTGCAAAGGGTGAAGAAAAAAAAAATGAATGCCAGTAATTTTGGAAGTCAGTATTTGAGTTAATACTATAAGACTGAAGATAAAAATAATTCTATAAATAGTGTACAATAAACAATAATTTTTTTCCCCACAGTTCTGCACTTATATTCACGGAGGAAGAATTTGACTTAATATGAAAACCTATTTTAAGGAAAGGAGGTCAAATCATCCCTAAATATTCCTCCCTTCATTCACTCATTCACTCACTACTCACTCATTCACATATTGATTCCATTTGAAATTATGTAATCAACCAGGTTTTGACACATGCTCGAGTAAACAGTTATTCAACATGTAATTTATGAAGCCGAATGCCAACACAGGACTCCTAAAAGCATGGACGTTTGGAGACTCACCGTTGAAATTAACATTGCGGATGTACTTCAGCAACTTCTTGCCCCCTGCTTGCTCCATCTCTGGACAGACACCCCGGTAGTCAGCACACAGGTCCTTGTTCATGTGATGCAGGGCATGAGCCATGGCATAGACGGCGTCAATCACGAACTGAACCTTCCCCTCCTGCTCATAGCTGGAATCTTTCCCGATTCTCTCCTGTCCTGCACATGAAAGCAAGAAACACACACGCACTTTGGTGTTGAGTATAATCTCTGAATTTGTATTTACTATTGACTGTGCTTGAAGCAAATGACGTCTTGAGGGGATACGATAGTGCAAGCCACGTAGCCACGTGCAACTACCCTGCCAGGTGGTTTTTAGTAGCTGACTTTGGAGCCCATCACACTAACCTTTTCGATTAGTGTTGCACAAACTTTAGAAGCAGCCAATACACTATTCAAAATATGATGGTCGCAGAGAATGGAGGGAACACTGGGATTAGAAGCCAGGCTGCTACATTTAAATCATCAAAGCTCACATACTCTAGAAAGGTGAGAGGCCAGAAGGAAAATGGTGGAAAACCAACTAAATTCCACACCAAATTGTGACCTTCTTCCATGTACCCATTCCACCTCCCTTGTTGCCTGTCTCAATCACTGGTATCACTGGCAACTTCGATACTTAGGCTAGAAAACCTGGTGTCGTTTTTCACTGTTTCCTGTCTCTCACTCCCCACTCCCATGTACATGTAGCTAATAAATAGCCCAGTTCCATCAATTCCACCTCGAAACACCAAAAAGTTTCGGCACAGCGCCAATGCCCCATATTTGAGCTTCTCATCGCCCATCAGGATGCAATGCTGCCCGCCTCCCTTCACCTACTCATCCTCTGTGTCCATCTGTCCTACCACAGAGCTCAGCACCTCACCCCCATGCTCCAAATTCCTCAATGGCTCTCCATTACCTACAAAACAAAATCCAAACCCTCTCCTCTGACAACTGAGGATGCTCAGCCTCATCTGCCCGGTAACAGTAGGAACTGACATGAAGTACTCCCCACTCCATAGTGTTGGAACCTTTGCATATATTATTTGTATTTCACCCTCACTTTGTGAGTGAAATATTATGTATCCTCATTATCCTGATGGGAAAGCTGAGCCTTAGAGAGATGGAAGCATCTTTCCATGGTCATTTACTGGCAGATCAGTGATGACCACTCAGGCTTGTCAGACCCCAAAGCCCACGTTCTTCTCACTACGCTGGCCCTGCCCCATGCTTTCCTACTTTTGTTTGTACTGTTGTTCCAGACAGGTATGGCAATTTTTCCAAATACATCATGATCTCTAATGTTAAACAGTCTTTGCTCATGCTCTTTACTTTGCCAGAATGTCCTTCCCCTTGCTTTTGCCCATCATAATTTAATTCCTTCTCCACGGCACCATCCAGGGGTGGCCTACACTCAGCCCCTCGATCACAACGAAAGGTTTCATAAAACACTTCAAATCTTTATTATAAAATTAATAACAGCACTATATTTTAATGCTCTACCTTTTATCTCCCACACTTTTCCCCCTTATATTCCCAACACAGAACACAGCAGTTAGTATCTAGCGGATTCTAAACAACAGCTGTATTAAATTATGCACTCACTCAGTACAAGGTACCAGCAACGCTCTCCAGACCTCTTGTACCCCTGCGACCCACAGTTATCCCCCAGCTGCATCCCCTTTCCCAGCACCAGTCCCTGGATTGTTTCCTGGGGCCCATCTGTGGGTGAAGACACATCTGGAATTCTGCAACCCCAATCTCTTCTCCTGCGATACAAAGGTTTCCTGGCAGTTAAGTAAGTTTAGACTTCTTTGCCAGAGTTTTTCTGAGCTTTTAATCTTATAATAAAAGTATAATCTCCAAGAAAATTTATACTTTCCCAAATTTACTTGAGTTTGCATGTTCCCTTCTCAGTGCACACACCGCTGTCTTGTATGGCAGATGCTTCTGTATTTTAGGAGTATTTCACTGAGATACCAAATCAACCTATGCTCACCACTTGTTACTTGACTTAAGCCTTTTAGCATGTTTAGAGTAGGATTTTTTTAAAGATAAAATTTCCCATAAATTCCTACTGCTACTCCCAGTTCAAATCAGGACTACAGGGTGTTTTCTAACCTCGACACTCCACACTCTTACAGCTCTACCCCCCTCTTTCACAAGAAAACCCTTGTTCTTAATGACACCATCATGAATATTCATTCACTTTATTCCATAGAATGCAGGTGACATTTTTAGAGTAACAATCATGTGTACCAATCTAAAAAGTATAATGTAATGAACAGCCTTATGAGAATATGTGCTGTTCATTTTTTGTCTGAATATTTCAGTGACAGATTCTGAGAAGTGGGGTTGCTTTGTTGAAGAGTAAATTCATATGTATTTTCTCTATTCGTTGGCAAATTCCTCTTTAATGCGTTTGTCCCATCTTGCTTTCCTGCAAGCAAGAGACGAGTGTTAATTTCCCCACCAACTCACCACCCAAACGTATGGTCAAACGTGGATTTTCATCAGTCCGATACGTGAATAATGCTACTAGTGTATTTTCATTTTTTTATTTTTTATTTCAGGGAAAGCTGAATGTCTCCCCTAAAAAAGGCCATTGCATTTCTTTTCCTGCAAACTGACTATAATCTAGCCAATTGTTGTAAAAGTTGTTGGTCATTTTCTCCTCTATTTAAAAAATTTTTTTTTCTTTTAATGATTTTAGAGAGAGCGGAAGGAAGAGGGAGAGAGAGATAGAAACATTGATGAGAGAGAACATTGATTGGCTGCCTCCTGCACACCCCCTACTGGGGACTGGGCCCACAACCTGGGCATGTGCCCTGACCGGGAATAGAACCAGTGACCTCTTGGTGCACAGGCCAACGCTCAACCACTGAGCTACACTGGCTGGACTCCTCCTCCATTTTTAAAAGCTTTTTATTAATTAAACATATTATTTCCTTGAGATTAAGTTGCAAATATTTTTCCCAGTTTATAATTTTTCTTTAACTGTAGGTAGTCTATTTAATTAAATTAATTCATTTATTTATTTTTGGTCAATCCTCACTCCAGGATATTTTTCCATTTATTTTTAGATAGAGTGGAAGGGAGAGAGGGAGGTGGGGGCAGGATAAAAGGAGAGACAGAAAAACATCGATGTCAGAAAGACACATGGATTGGCTACCTCCCGCACAACCAGTTGGGGATCAAACCCAGGTATGTGCCCTTGACTGGAATTCAACGCACAACTTTTTGGTCCACAGGGTGATGCTATAATCGCTGAGCCAAACCAGCCAGGGCAGGTTTTTTGTTTTTGTTTTTTTTATATTAGATGAAAACAATTTTTTTTTAATTTATCAGTTTTTTTTTTCTTATTGATTCTGAATTTTCAATCATGATTGGAAAAGAGTCCCCACACGCAGAATATAGAAGATCCATATTTTCTTCTAGAAATGGTGTTTTCAAATGTTATATCTTTGACTTATTTAAAATGTATTCTGGTATGAGAAATAAATAAAAATTTTATATTTTCCATATAATTATTCAGTTATAACACAAAACAATCTATCTTCTCTTACTAATTTGAAATGCTGCCTTTATTATATACAAAATGTCCATATGTAATTAGGTCTGTTTTAGAATTTTAAAGCTGTTTCATTGTTTGGTTTGCCTATTCATGTACCAATGCAAAGGTTTCACTTATAAAGGTTTTTATAACATTTTAATAACTGGTCAATTAAGCTTCTCTTCCTCCATAACTATTCACCCACCATATTTTTTTCATTTTTCCCCAAATTTTTCTGGTTATTTTTACTTATTTACTCAAATAAGCTTTATCAACCATTTATCTAGTAAGAGAAAGAAAAACCCTAATGGTACGTTAGTTGGGGCTATGTTGTCTTTATAAATAAACTTGGTTAGAACAGAAATTGTTAGGAAGATGAGTCTTCGACCTGTGTCCTGCCATTTGCTCAAGCCTGGCTTTGCTTCCCTCAGTAGTGTTTTCAAGTTATTCCCACACAGGTTGGGAGTGTTTCTCAGGAAGTTAGCCTAGGCATGGCATGTATTTTTGCTAATATAAACACGGTCTTTTTTTGCAATGTATCTTGTCACTGTTTTTTTTTTTTTTTTTTTTTTGTCGTATACAGAAGAGCTATTGTTTTGTTGTGGTTGTTTCATTATTTTTCAGCGGTCATGAACCATTTTAAACACAGTGCAAGGTTGAAAGAACTTTCCAGTGAACCCACCACCCAGACACTTACATGAAAATTTTACTACACTTATTTTATAAGGCAGTTCATTTTTCAATATTCATTTTAAAACCTGCTACGTTACAAATTTCTCTTATGATGTATAGTACTCAAAAGAGGCAATCTTGCAGGCATGATGACCACCATAAAATATAGACTATGAAATGGTTTCAGACTAATAATTCAGGAGAGCAGTTTCTAAAGCGCACTCATAAAGACATTCATCCCCGAAAGAATGCCATGAAAAATAATGGCCGTGTTTTAAATAATGAACTAGTCTATTATTTGTGAAACACTGTGGGCTTGATTCCTCTCTTGGAGTCACAGGTGCCTTAGCATAGTAAAGACAGTGAGACTTGAGGGATACATTTGTCTCTGGGGCTACCAGGACTAGAAAATGTACCCTTATATCAGAAGTGGCCAGTTCATTTTTTTAAAAAAGAAGTTTAACTTGCTGTGGCTGGTTTGGTTCAGCAGTTAGAGCATCAGCCCGTGGACTGAAGAGTCACAGGTTCGAATCCCAGTCAAAGGAATGCACCTCCGTTGTCAGTTTGATCCCCTGCTCTCTTAGCATTGTGCGGGAGGCAGCCAATCAATGTGCCTCTCTCACGTCGAACTTTCTCTCTCTTCCTCCCTCCCTTTCACTCTATCTAAAAATCAATGGGAAAATATCCTTGGATGAGGATTAAAATAAATTACTTAGTAAAAATTTTAGAAGTTTAACTTGACTTCCCCTACTGTGGCAGACATGACTCCGCCCCTTCAGAGTTTCTGGTTGCTCATTTACCACCGACCCCTCCCCCCAGCAGAACTCGGGTTCTATGGACACGGGTGGCCTACTCTGGGAGCCAGAGGTTCTGGCCCTCTCTGGAGCCTCGCTGAGGCAGTTCGGACTTGCTTAAGCCAGTCCAATCTCCTCCCAAGAGCTGATTCAGGAACAGGCTTGGTGCACAAGTCTAGCCAATGAGAAGGAACAAAGGAGTTTACTGGGGAACTCCTGGAAAAGTTTCTTTGCTCTTAAAAAGAGAGGGACTCAATTACGTGAAAAGCAACACACACACACACACACACACACACACACACACACCCTGCAGTTACTCTAGTCACTCTGTGGTCCTGCGGAAATCACACCTCTTAAAAATGACAGCAGAATAAAAATGTGTTAGAGAGATAAAAAGGCAATTGAGCTGTGACTTGCAAAGTATTTTCCAGGTTTATGATACACTACACTTCTTATCCATGCACCACTTTACAACATCCTAAGGGACTGACATTAAGTATGCCCCACTCCCAGCCCCCAACCAAAAGGAAAAAGTGAAATGCAGTTTTGGAAGTTTGTTTTTTTTTTATTCCTCATCCAACGATATTTTTCTTATTATCATCAGATAAAGTGGGAGGGAGGGAGAGAGAGACAAAAAGAAACATCACTGTGATAGAGCCACATGGACTGGTTGCCTCCCGTACGACCCGGGGCCCTTGACTGGAATCAAACCCGCAACTCATTGGTCCACGGGCCAACACTCTAATTGCTGAGCCAACTTGGCCAGGGCTGAAATGCAGTTTTAAAGTGTGGTGATTTGGGTGGGAGGTGGGTGGTGAGAGAGCTGGGAAGAGTATGGGGGGATAAATAGTGATGGATAAAAATTAAATGAAAATTCACACACACACACACACACACACACACACAACATAGATGAAGTAGCACAGAATGCATTTTCCTCTAATTTCACTTCTCAGTTAATAGCTCTTTCGATATTTCAGATTAACTGAGATGTTGTCACATTCTCTCCCAGGGTGAAGGTCCTTCTTTCCATCATATTCCTCAGGAAGGAATCCGAGGTTTGGATAAAATGAGGTGAACTCGAAAACATTCTCTTTTGCTTCAGCATGCAAAGAAGCTTACCTTTGAAGTCTCTTGATTTTTTGTGCTTTATTGTTCTTTTTGCTCAAAGAGTCCACTCTTTTAACCTCTGTTGAATACATTGTCAACTGCACTATGTAAGAATAATCCATCGACTTCTACTACCAGGATATCTAGCGTTCATGCGGCTGGTGAGAATTTCCCTCGAAGGACCTGTGTAACTTGCCCATTTCAATATACTGCTTTCCCAGAATATATGCCTGAGTAGATACGCATAAGGTAACTATTGGGGGTGGAGGGGTGGAAGGCATAGAAGTGTAAGAAAATGTGAATTTGAAATGATTAACATTCTGATTCCAATGGGGAAGCCAAAAGAAAGAGATAGGGTGGGAGGCAGGCAGGAAACACATCGAAGAGGTTTGCCAATTCAGACGCGAAAACACACCAGAATGTTTCAGCAGATGTGAACTGGCCCCGTGCTTACCATGTGCGGCCAAGGAGGGAAAATCTGTGACTTTTATTGGGATTTCATATATTAATTGAAGCTATGTGCTTTGGGAAGACCTCTCTGAAATGATGCATGCTTGTGCTGACTGTGCTTTTAAACCTTCCATTCAAGAAATTTCATTTTATTGGATATAAAGCCGCATTCTTAAATAGTTCTTGAGGTGGAAGTCCTGAGTGTTACTGTATATAACTAAGATACTAATGCTTGGATCTATTGCCAATGATGAATACCCCTAATAAACAGGAGAAGAATATGCCACAGGGGGTTTGAAGATAAGGTCAGGGCATATTTTGGTTGTGACAAAACTGCTAGATTCTGGGTAGAGAGGACGCAAGGCCAGAGGGTGGCCATCCAGAGCGTGAGGGAATGTGGCAGGGTTCTAAAGAATGCCATGGTCACTGGACAAGCCTTCTGAAAATGTTACTACTATCCTCCCATAATTTAAAGTAAATAAGTCAGGCCCGGCTGGTGTGGCTCCGTGGGTGAGCGTCGCCCCATGCACCAGGAGGCTGCCGGTTCGATTCCCGGCTGGGGCATGTGCCTGGGTTGTGGGCTTGATCCCCAGTAAGGGGCATGCAGGAGGCGGCCAATCAATGTTCTCTCATTGATTTTCTATCTCTCTCTCCCTAAAGATCAATAAAAACATATTTAAAAACAAAATAAATAACTCAGTTTCCTAGATAACTTTTTTCGCCTCCTGGGTATACATTTATCTTTATCAGATGAATGTTAATAGTAAAACGAGATTTTGTGTTTATAGAAATTTGCTTTGTTGTCATCTTTCCAGTGACCATATTTATAGAACCTCAGAGTCACCCCGTGGCCCGAAGGGGTAGCAGTGGAAGGAAAGGCTGAAGACCTGGGCTGAGTCAAAGGCCCCCGTGGTGCCTCTTTGCAGGGGAGGCCTCGTGGGGGTTCAGCGCACCAGCAGCTCCCAGAAAGCAGGACGGGGTCACAGCCACGAGTGGCGGACAGCCTGCGTTCACGCACATTTTCTGTGCCCCGGGCGCTGTGCAAAGCACTTGTCATAGTTTAATTTTTAACCTTCGCAACACTCGTGGGCAGGTACGACTGCGTTGCCATGGCCATCCATTCCCTGCCGCTCTGTCACTGCACGATGCATCCCACCCACTTGGATAGATGCTTCCTTCCAGGTCAGCACACGGAAAGCGAGAACTGGGATTTTTTCCCTCTTCAATTCTTTTTATTTTCAGCTTAAGTTTAGACACAAAAATAACCTCACAATTCACATTAGGCATGATTTTTACATCCTCTTATCCCGAGTGCAAGGAGGAAACGGATGGTTTCTTCCCTGACCACTCCTCCGGCGGAAACGTCAACACCCGGACAATCGCAGAAGGCTGGCCAACGAACAAAGAAAACAGCAAAAATGCCAGATGACTTACCGACGGATCCTCTACCTCAGCGATGTGCAGCCTTGTTCATCTCATGCCACACAGAAATTAATTACTAAAAATCTGTGGCACACCAAAAAATACATTTTTTGGCAGATCTGACAAAGAAATCGGTTATCATTTTGATTCATTCACACTGGACGGCTATTGTTGTGTTGGCTGTTGTCATTTCCTTTTATTTGGCAAGCCAAGGGAAAAGAGGTCAGTGCTCCTAACTAGTCAGGTATTGCATGTTTTAAAAATTCTTACAGTCTGGCCAGTGTGGCTCAGTGGATGAGCGTCGACCCATGCATGCACCAAGAGGTCACCGGTTCAACTCCTGGTCAGGGCACATGCCCAGGTTGTGGGCCCAGTCCCCAGTGGGGGGCATGCAGGAGGCGGCCAATCAATGTTCTCTCTCTCTCTCCCTCTCCCTTCCTCTCTAAGAAAAAATAAATAAAAAATTCTTACAGTACACCGCTTGAAAATCACTGCTCTACCTTGATGACCAAAATGTAGTTGCAACTTGACTCTTCACATCCTAATGCTCTGCAGTGGATGCACATCAAATTCTCTGATCTAAATGCAAACATAGTTCTGTCGAGGGAGAAAAGCAATGTCTAGCACAAACCCTCATTTCTAGCCATTTTCCACGCAGGACGCTTCCCGGAGAGCTATTTCATTGTTACTTAAGCCTGAGTTTTCTGCTGCTAGTCCGTGTTCAGTGTCCAGGTGAAGTACAGGTAAAGACACATGCAGACGGTAAACACGGCTGCGGAGGGGCAGGGCGGGCTGTGGGGAGGTTTCATACCATGTACAGAGGGCACAGGATCAAAGGGACCCAAAAGTGTGGAAGGTGTTCCGAGGACTTGACCAGGACCAACAGCAGTCTCAGGTAGCCAGTGACAACCAGCTGAACACAGGTAAGACCAAGGCTTCGGAAACCCACCAGAAAGTGTGCTATGACCAACAAGAAAAAGATGTGTTCTCTTACAGAACGTATACATTGACTCAGTTTCCATTTATCTCAGATTTTTCTCTCCTCTGATCTCTTCAGCTAAATTTCTACTTACACAGTTTTCGTTGCTTCTTCTGTGCAACCTGTAAAATCATCGGTCAAGCATTCTTTCCAGAATTGACTTATTAAATAAAAATTTAATCAATATTAAATAAAAATTATACTGCTAAAGATGTCTATCCTCTTAACCCATTCTCCAGCCAAAACCCCTTTAGAATGGGATTCTGTGCCCTGGCCAGTATGGCTCAGTTGGTTGGGTGTCATCCATACACCAAAAGGTTGTGGGTTCGATTCCAGGTAAGGACACATGCCCAGGTTTCAGGCTCAATCCCCAGTGGGGGGTGTGCAGGAGGAACGATCAATGTTTCTCTCAATCTCCCTCTCCCTTCCTCTCTCTCTCTAAAAAACAAAAATCAATAAAAATATTTTAAAAATAAAATGAGGTCTGGCCCCTAAAATTCTGTTCATGCCATTCCAGGAGTTGTATTCAGCTGGAACTTTCAGAGTGTTAATGAAGCACTTTGCTTAAAAGGCACTGAGACACCAGCTGAAGTGAGGACCGCGCCCTCATCAGCATCAGCTGCTCAAGCCATGCGTGAAAGGCTGGTGGCACTTTGCAGTGACCAGGCCATGGCAACGCACTGGGACCATTGCCCAGGCTTTTCCTTTCTTCTGCACCACACCCGCAAACCCCCTCCTTTTGCTTTAGATGTTAGCAAGGAACTAATTTTAGAAAATGGTCTGATGAGAGTGTGAGTGTGTGTGTGTGTGTGTGTGTGTGTGTGTGTGCGTGTGCATGAGAGAGCGAGAGAAAGGGAGAGAGACCTGAACCTGATCAACCTTCTGGATCTGTAGACTAATTTACTGGAAATACAGAAAACAGGGAAACATGTACATCAACATTTCAGAGATGCAAAGAGCCAAATCCAAAAGTGGGAAATTCTATGGAAACTGTAACAAGCTCTTTTAACAAATAACTGGCAAAAGTAAAAATAAAGAACATTTTTAGATTAAAAAAGACTTAGCTGTAGCAAAAAAATGTTGTGAATGAACTTTGTTTAGATCCACATGTGAACAGACCAATAGTATAAACATATTCGTGAGAAAAGTGAGAGAATAGTTGATGATAATAAGCAACTGTTGGTTTTGTTTGTGTGTGTGTTTGTGCTATAGGTTTTTAAGAGCTCTTGTCTCTTAGAGATGCATACTTAAGTATTTTAACAAAATGACCATTGAAGTTTATTTTAAATTGGGCAGTAGTGAGGGAAAAAATGTGTGGAATATATGTGAAAAGAAATTGGCCACAAATAGAATACTGTGTGGTTCATGATGGATAACTTGATCTATCACTCTTTTTCTCTTGGCTTTTGTGTTGGTTTGAAGGATCACATGATGCTAATGAAAATAAAAGAGGAGGAAAAAAAGAGTATGAAGACAAGGAGAAAGTAGGAAACGAACAGGAACAGGAAGAAGAATAGTGGGATTAAGAACAAGGGAAACAGGCAGGAAGGCAGTAGAGGAGGTGAACTTATTTGCATGTAAGTGAACTGAGGGTGCGTGTGACACCCGAATAGAGAGAAGTGCCGGCTACAAACATGGAACCCTTCCACGCTCCCTCGTGTCCCAGCTCCGCTCCCGCCTCATCTTGAGTCTTACAGGTGATTCTGCATCCCGGGCATTCATAGAGCGGCACACAGTGCTGTGGCCTGTAGGCGGGTTTCCTGACGCCCAGGGTCCAACGTCCCCTCCAGGACACAAGGTGGGTATGTTGTGGGGTTGGACTGAGTTCGTCTCACTGGCACCACGACCCTTTGCCTCCTGAGACGCAGAGAAAGGACTAAGGGAATTCATCCCACGGGAGGGTTTGAAAGGACTTCTCAGAACCATCAGTCCAATGAAAGCCCGTAGAAAAAGAAAAAGCTGTTGTTTAGCTCCATTTGCACTGTGCATCTCATTCTAGTGACTGGAAATAAAGGGATATACCTTATATATATGCTGAACTCCCCAGAGGCAAGTCGCGACCTTAAACATGGCTATGTAGGCTCAGAACCCCAAACCGGGCCCGCCATGGAATGGGCATCCAGGAAATGAGTGTTTAATGAAGGGTGAAAGAATGAATGAATACCCTGGGAAGGAAAAGAAAATAACAAGCAAGCAGCTTCCGTAAAAGAGTAGAAAAGAAAGGTTACAATCCTTCACCCTGGAGAGCTGACGGCTGAGATAGAGAGTTTAATTCAGGTGACCAGATGATTGTAGGCTGAGATTAAGAGAAAATAGCAACATGCCAAACCCTGATATATGGGATCATTTTCTTCACCTGAGTTCTTATGTGGCCAAAGACTCTACTTATCATTGCTTCCACAGGTTTCCACTAAGTTATTCAAGTAAAGTTTTATTTCAAAGTCAAGATTCATTTTACACTAAAACATACAGATATATACGTACCTCTTCACCTATCCTTCTGACCATTTAGTCACAATCACTCTAAAAAAAAAAAAAAAGATAGGTTCCTTCCTATTGAGCCCTAAAAATATTCATAATGATGAGAATGTAGTTGATGTGATTCTCAGATAAGAGTTTCTGAAGGTTTTGCACTTCTTAGGAATGTCACATTCCACCCGTGTTAAGAAAAATAGAACAGCTATCCTGACAAGGGAAAAGTCTTAACCACTCCTAGCCAGAAGGTTGAATCTTTTGACAGGTCAACAGTCAGAACACACTGGATAATTTGCCTGCAGAGTAGCCACATCCTGCTACTTGTGGAAGAAAAGTTATTAAGAGATATTAGAGTGAAAACCTCTCTAGAACAGGACCGAAGAAGGTTCTTGATGCAAGATCTCCAAATCCAGACTTAGTTTAAAACATATTGCCAATGTGATTTAATTGGGGAAAAGTCCTTCGAACTCCCAGCGTTTTGGAGCGAACGTGGGATGGCGTTGCTGTGTCCCCTGTGATCAGCCCAACCACTGCACGAGAACAAGAGTCTGGAGCATGGAGGCTGGTAGCAGACAGACCTGGGTTGAGATTTTGCCTCTGCGTGCATGATGCTTGTGACTCAGGGGAGGTTATGTAACTTCCCTAAGCTTGTTTCTTCATCTATAAAAAAGTAGTCATTATGAAAGAGAAACATAATTATTTCCCGTGTGGCTAGAAACTGTAACACTGGCAATGCCTCCCAGCACACAGTCAGAAACAGACTAGCAAGACCAAGTTCAGAATGTACCTCACCACTGCCAACACTGACCATTTAGCCCCTAGGCTTCGTTTCCAAAGCTCACCTGAATCTTCATAAACGCAAGTGATCACCTTCCTCCAGAACATCCTCAGAAGAAAGCCTTCCTGACACTACCCGCTGGACGAGCCTCTCTGATCCCCCTTTACTTGCCAAGCTCGCACCCCCATATGTTAACTTTTCCCTTTCTCAACCACCAACTCCTTTTATGTTCACAAGTCCCTTGTGCTCTCTGAAACTCCTAATCCACATTGATCATTCCTCCGTCTAACCTTATCCCAGTGTTCAAATACTTCCTTAACTAAACTAACACACTGATGTTTCCTGAGAACACGGCTTAACCCTGCAGCTCTAGTAAGTGGAGATAGTTTCTTTCATTGTATAACCCATGTATCTTGGTGCCCCTTACTCCCCAGTACAATTTGCATCGTTGAGTCTTACCCCCTGTAGGTCTTGACTCGTTTGTCAATAACTGTGACAGGTCTGAGGTTTTACCATACCTGCAAGCCTATAAGTTATCCTGCCACGGGTTTCTGGATGTTGGCAGGAGACAAGAGACTCAAGGGTCAGGGACAAAGGCTTTAATGTCTCACAGGAATAGTAGTAGTAGTTAGAGCATTAGCATTTTCAGGCTCTGGTTCCCCGACTCCCAATTCACACAGGGTGACAGAAAGAGGACCACGTGACATAATGGGCCATAGTACAGGAGAGAAACCAGGAGCTGAGGGAACCTGGTCTTTCATACTCGCAGTAAGCATGCCTAACTTTTGCTCTGAAGAGAGACGCCGCCTGTATTGTGCAAGGTGGTCTGCCATACAAGCATCCTTGAAAAGACAGTGGTGTCTCTGCTCTCATGACATCAGAAACATGACAGAGGCAAGGAGAATTTCCTTCCAACAGTATTCTCTCTTCTCGTGACAGTATCAATCTCTGGGTTTGAGGCCCATGTTTCTGTACTCCTCACACTCACTGTTTCCTGGGCAATCCTGTTCATTCCAAAGATGTTACCATCACTAACAAATCTGTATTTTGTACCTCCACTACAGACTCTGAGACGGAGACATGTACACGGAATTGCCTTCTTAACTTTTCTAGCCAGATGCCCCCGTCTGAAACAAAATAGACTCTTGCCCTTCCCACTTTCCAGATCTTGCCTGTCTAAATATATGAGGACTGCGGCACTGGACAGACTGCCTCCCCAGGTCCACTCATCACCTTTATCTACACTCCAAGAAGCTCACTTTGATAGGCAGAATCGAAGAACTCTCTTGCCTTTGGATAGCCAGTTGGTTTGGCCAATGGGAGTCACTGGGAGGAGGATGGTTTGGTTTTTCATTGGTCTGGTTCTCGCCTCGTCAGGTAGTCTCTGTTTGCAGATATTCTGCCAAGACTCTGGTACCCCAGTCTCCCGCCCCGTGTGCACCTGCAGTGTGGAGTGGCCACGGTTCTGTAACTAGCGGAGGCTCTGCGCCACCCTTGGCTGCCTTAAGTAACTGCCCTGACACCTTTGCAGACTGTCTTTTAATGAAACACTCTTCAAATGTTCTCATTTGAATGAGCCATCCTTTTCTGCTTGCACTCTGATACATCTAGCTTTCTGAACCAGAAATAGTGGGGTAATCGTGACCAAATCAGAGATTCTGACTCCCAAATACAGCTTATAATATGTTTAAATCATATTTTCCTAAGGGCTTGAAATCATTATAGGAAGACGTTAGGCTTTATTTATTTATTAATATGAGGGTCACCCTTCCTTGCCAGGAGGTGCCCCTTTGGCGAATTGTTGTGCACAAGAGTAAAACTAATTTCTTTGTGGTTCAAACCCCAGCTCTGCCAGGCACTAGCCAAGTGACTCTGGGCAAGCCACTTAACAGATGTCTAAGAAGTTTGCTTTTACCTTTCTCTTCAGTAGGCTGTGGGTAGTACCATCTGTGCTGAGTTGTAGGGATGATCAGATAACACGGGGGACAGTAAAACAATTTGAACACTCTAAAGTGCATCTCGCAACAAAGATAAATCAGTATGCAACCCTATGGACACCATCATTCAATCTTTCCAGTATCCCAAGGCATGCCAATCCAAACAGAGGTAACATTTCAGCAGTGTTGCCATGGCTGAATTAATCAGCACAGTCCTTTCAGAAAACAATTCGACAATACTCTTCAGTTGTCCGAAAGAACTTACACTGTAAATCTGTAATGACAAAAATAGGCAATGCTTCCTTTGTGTCAGGCGATGGAGTAAGCATTTTACACGCATTAACTCATTGTAGTGCTTCTCCTCAAAACATAAAACAAAACTCCATCGGTGGTCATCATATATTTTCCAAACTAGGACACAGGCCACAGAGATGCAATGACATTTATGCGAGGCTTTATAGCTGGAATGGGGCAGGGACCACAACTGGTTTCAGGAGATTTTTGTTCTTTCCCACTCCTTCTAATGACTTCTAGAAATTCATCTCTAAGAAAGGAATCCAAGAAAAGGAAAAAGCAAGAGGTCTTAAGATATCTCCTGATGCATTTTCTATGTACCTGCGAAGTTTGAGAGAAATATGAGTAAAGAAATTACTTTTTTAAAGATGCTCAAAATAAAGCCTTCAATGTAAAAAAATCACAAAAACTTAACTTTCTGTTCATTTAGATTTGTATTCACCTACTTTTTTTCAGGAAGAAGCATTGTCACTTAAGAAAGTACCTAAGGCGATTCCAAAATGGCAGTGGAGTGCAGGGAAGCTACACAGACCGTCTCCCAGGACCAAATTGGAATTACAACTAAAACACAGACATATAGACGGGATAAAGCAACAGAAAAGCAGCTTGTGAGGACCATATTACCAGGGACACTGACTCGATCCTGGTAGAACTGCGAAGGTGTGAGAGGGAGACCGGGAGCCCACAGACAGCAGCGGCCTTAGCTGGGAGCAGCGCCCTCAGGTTACACTCCCAGGCGGCTCCACAGCGCAGAGCCGGGACAGAGGCTAAAAAAGCCACAGCCACTCACCTTGGGCTCCTGCAGAGGGAGGGTGGACTGGACTGGAACTGTGTGGGGACACTCGGGATTTGGAGGGCGCTCAGAACTTTTGCTGAGTTGCAGCCACACAGGACTGTGGCCATATGGCTCCTTCCCAGGGCACTGGGGAGAGGTGGTAGCCCCTCCCTCGGAGATCCAACCCCACCCTGTGGGCCATTGAAATGCAAATTAAAGCTCATTAACAACCAGCATCTGCCCCACCCTCAGGAAATCCCCTTATGCTGAGCACCTAAGGGGTTTTTTTAATCAAGTGACAACCCAAAACTCTTCAAGTAACCTCTACTGCTAGCCTCCAGGCAAAAAGCTAGAGGATAACAGTAGCTATCCTGGGCTAGCAACTCTAACCAGAAAAGTAAGACTTGACAGTGGTGTTTAATGTGGGTCCTCTCTGGCTCATCCAAACCCAGGAGAGGGAGCCACAAACAGCAGAACACCAACACCCACAGGGAAAATTTGGCAGGCTCCAAAGCCCACTGTGATAGCCAAAATGGTGAAACACAGAAACAAAAGCCAAATGAAAGAACAAGAGTCCTCCACCGAAGATGAGATCATTGTGGGGCAGTTAGGCAAGTTAACAGAGCTAGAATTCAGGAGCCATGATCTTGAGGAAACTCAACAGCATCAGTAAGGACATAGAGATGCTGAAAATAAACCAATTGGAAATTAAAAACCACCAAGAAGAAATCAGGAATGACATATCAGAAATAAAGAACACATTGGATGTTCTCCATATTCTGGAGTGGACTCCAGCCCTGAGCCCCATCCCAGCTGGCTCCACCCAGAGGGTCTGGCCCCTGTGCCCTGAGACCCCAAGACACTGCTGCTGGCTGGGCTGTGACCTGGAGAGGTCAGCCCCAAATCCTCAGGGAAGCAGAGCCTGCCTACCCCCGAACCACACCCCACCCCCTGCCACTTTCTAGGACAGGTGCAACTACCTATACCAGGAGGAGGCAGGTAGGAGAGCCTTGCTGGGCATTACATCTGGAAGGGAAGTGTTAGGGACCTTTGTCACCCTCCTTGCTGCGGGGACACCCTGGTCTGGAGTGATGGCCCACGTGTGGTGGGTGAGCGTGAGCTCCCTCCCACTGATCTGCATAGTGCCCTGAATTAAGCAGTCCACACCCGATGGAGTAGCACCCACCCCAGCTGACCCCCGAGCTGCGACCAAAGTCCATGGCCCTTTGAGCTTGCCTGGGGCCTAGTCAGCGGTGTGAGGCGCATCCCCACTGTCCACACCCATGCTTCTGACCCGCCGGGCCCCCGCCCTGCCCAGGCCTCCTGGAACCAAGTGTACAGCTCCCCCCACTCACTTGCCACCCCCACTTCCAAGTCTTCTGCTGGTTCCCACTCAGTACACAGCCTTCATGGCCCCTCCTGCCTCTACCCCATCACCCCAGTGACAGGGTGAGAGCTGTGGAGAGAAGAACCTTTGTTTCTTTTCTTAGTTTTTAAATGTTTCTTTTATGTTTATTAAAATATGCAGCACATAAAACAAACAAACAACAAAAAAAAACATTGGAAGGTCTAAACAGCAGAGTAGAGGAAGCTGATGACCAGATAAGTGAATTAGAACACAGGGTAGAAAAAATCAACCAATCAGGAAACCAAAAGGAAAAAACAATTACAAAACAGGAAGACAGCTTAAGAGAACTGTGGGACAACTGGAAATGTAATAATATTCGCATCATAGGAGTCCCCAAAGAAGAAGAAAATGAGCAAGGGTTAGAGAACATCTTCAAAGAAATAGTGACAGAAAACTTCCCTAGTTTGGTGAAGGAAGAAGACATTCAAGTTCAAGAAGCACAGAGAGTCCCAAGTAAGAAGAACCCAAACAGGCCCACACCAAGACACATAGTAATCAAACTGCCACAAATTAAAGACAAAGTGCGAATCCTAAAAGCAGCAAGAGAGAAGCAACAGGTTACCTACAAAGGAAACCCCATAAGGCTCTCAGATGACTTCTCACAAGAAACACTAAAGGCCAGAAGGGAATGGCATAAAGTAATCAAGGTCATGAAAAACAAGAATGTGAATCCAAGACTACTCTACCCAGCAAGGCTATCATTCAAAATAGAAGGTCAAATAAAGAGCTTTCAAACAAAAAAGGCTAAGGGAATACATTAGCACCAAACCAGCACTGCAAGAAATGTTAAAAGGACTGCTGTAATTAGTAGAAGAAATAGGAAAAAAAAATATAACCAAACTAAACAAAAATGGCAATATCAATCATCACCTTAAATGTAAATGAACTGAATGCTCCGATAAAAAGACACAGAGTAGCTGATTGCATAAGAAAGCATGACTCATCTATATGTTGTTTACAAGAGACCCACCTCACAACAAAAGACTCACATAGATTGAAAGTAAAGGGATGGAAAAAAATCTTCCAAGCAAATGGAAAGCAAAAAATAAAAAAAGCTGGGGTGGCAATACTCATGTCTGATAAAATAGATTTAAAATAAAGGCCATAACTAGAGACAAAGAAGACCACTACATAATATTGAAAGGATCTATCCAACAGGAAGATATAACCTTGATAAACATATATGCACCCAATATAGGAGCACCAAAATATATTAAAAAACTTCTGGAGGACTTCAGAAGAGAAATCAACAGCAAAACAATCATAGCAGGGAACTTCAACACCCCGTTGACACCACTGGATAGATCCTCTAGAAAAAAAAATTAGCAAGGAAACAGAGACTCTAAATAAAGCACTAGACCAAATGGATTTAATAGATATCTACAGAGAATTACACCCCAAAACTGCAGAATTCACATTCTTCTCAAGTGCACATGGGATATTCTCAAAGATGGACCACATGATAGGACACAAACTAAATCTCTACAAGTTCAAGAAGATTGGAATCATATCAAGCATCTTCTCAGATCACAATGATATGAAACTAGAAATCAATTGCAACAAGAACGTGCAAAGACATTTGAAAACATGGAGGCTAAATAGCATGTTATTAAACAATGAATGGGTTACCAAGGAGATCAAGGAAGAAATTAAAAACTTCCTGGAAACCAATGAAAATGAATACATAACACAAAATCTTTGGAATGCAGCAAAAGCAGTTCTGAGAGGGAAGTTCATAGCACTACAGGCCTACCTCAAGAAACAAGAAATATTTCTAATTGACTGTCTAACCTCACAACTTAAAGAATTAGAAAGCAAACAAAAAGAAACACCAGAGCAAGTAGAAGGAAGGAAATAGTAAAGATCAGAGCAGAAATAAATGACATAGAGACAAAAAAAAACAAAAAAAACAGAAAAACAATTCAAAGGATCAATGAAACAAAGAGCTGGTTTTTCAAAAAGATAAACAAGATTAATGGACCCTTAGCTAGACTCACCAAGAAACAAAGAGAGAGAACCCAAATACACAAAATCAGAAATGAAAAAGAAATAACAACTGACACCACAGAAATACAAAAGATCGTTAACAACTACTATGAACAATTATATGGCAGCACATTTGACAATCTAAGGGAAATGAACAAATTTCTAGAAACATACAGTCTCCCAAAACTGGACCAGGAAGAGATAGAAAACTTGAACAGACCAATAACAACTAAGAAAACTGAAGAGGTAATCAAGACTCTCCCAGCAAACAAAAGCCCATGCCCGAATGGCTTCACGGGGGACTTTTACCGAATATTCAAAAAAGAACTAACACCCATTCTCTTCAACCTATTTCAAAAAATTCAAGAAGAAGGAAGACTTCCAAACTCATTTTATGAAGCCAGCATAATTCCAAAACCAGAAAAAGACACTACAAAGAAAGAAAACTAGAGGCCAATATCCCTGATGAACATAGATGCCAAAATCCTGAACAGAATACTAGCAAATCGGATTCAGCAATACATCAAAAATATTATTCACCATGACCAAGTGGGATTCATTCCAGGGATGCAAGGCTGGTACAATATTCGCGAATCAATAAATGTGATGCACCACATAAATAAAATGAAGAATAAAAACCACATGATTATATCAATAGATGCTGAAAAAGCATTTGACAAAATCCAGCATCCATTTCTGATAAAAACGTTCAGCAGTGTGGGAATAGAGGGATCATATCTTGACATAATAAAGGCCATATATGAAAGACCTACAGCCAATATCATACTCAATGAGCAGAAACTAAAATCATTTTCTTTAAGAACAGGAACAAGACAAGGATGTCCACTTTCGCCACTCTTATGTAATATAGTACTGGAAGTCTTAGCCATAGCAATCAGACATGAAGAAAAAATAAAAGGGATCCAAACTGAAAAGGAGGAATTGAAACTCTCATTATTTGCAGATGACATGATATTATACATAGAAAACCCTAAGGATTCCATCAAAAATCTACTAGACTTAATAAATGAATTTGGCAAAGTAGCAGGATACAAAATAATGTCAAGAAATGAGTGGCATTCTTATACACCAATGATGAACTCATAGAAAGAAAAACTGAAAAAAACAATCCTATTTACCATCGTGGCAAAAAAATTAAGATGCCTAGGAATAAACTTAACCAAAGAAGTAAAGGACCTATTTTCAGAAAACTACAGGACATTGAAAAAAGAAATAGAGGAAGATATAAAAAAGTGGAATCACATACCTTGTTCATGGATTAGAAGAATTAACATCCTTAAAATTTAGGTTAAATGTCCATATTACCCAAAGCAATCTATAGATTCAATGCAATTCCCATCAAAATACCAATGACATATTTCATAGAACTAGAACAAACACTTCAAAATTTCATATGGAACCAAAAAAGACCCTGAATAGCTACAGCAATTTTGAAAAAGAAGGACAAAGTAGGTGGGATCACAATACCAGATATCAGGTTATACTACAAAGCGACTGTAATCAAAACAGCCTGCTACTGGTACAAGAACAGGCACATAGACCAGTGGAACAGAAGAGAGAACCCAGAAATGGACCTAAGGCAATATGCTCAATTAATGTTTGACAGAGGTGGCAAGAGCATACAGTGGAATAAAAACAGCCTCTTTAATAAATGGTGTTGGGAAAATTGGACAGCTATATGTAAAACAATGAAACTAGACCATCAACTTACACCATACACAAAAATAAACTCAAAATGGATAAAACACTTAAAAGTGACCCGTGAATCCACAAAAATTCTAGAAGAAAATGTAGGCAACAAAATTTTGGACATCATACGCAGAAAAATTTTCACTGATACATCACCTAAGGCAACAGAAACAAAGGAAAAAATGAACATATGGGACTACATCAAACTAAAAAGCTTCTGCACAGCAAAAGAAACAATCATCAAAATTAGAAAGGCAACCCACTGTATGTCAGAACATCATTGCCAATGATATATCAGATAAGGAGTTAATTTCCAAAATATATAGAGTACTCATATAAATAAACAAAAGGAAGACAAAGAACCCAATAAAAAATGGGCACAGGAGCTGAATAGACACCTCTCCAAACAGGACATACAAATGGCCAAGAGACATATGAAGAAATGCTCAACATCACTAATCATCAGAGAGTTGCAATTAAAACAATGAGGTATCACCTCACACCTGTCAGAATGGCCACCATCAACAAATCATCAAACAACAAGTGTTGGCGAGAGTGTGGAGAAAAGGGGATTCTAGTACACTGCTGGTGGGAATGCAGACTGGAGCAGCCACTATGGAAAACAATATGGAGTTACCTCACAAAATTGAACTTCATTTGACCCAGTGATACCGCTTCTAGGAATATACCCTAAGAAGCCTGAAACACAAATCAGAAAGAATATATGTACCCCCATGTTCATAGCAGCACTATTTACAATAGCTAAGATCTGGAAACAGTCCACATGTCCATCAGTAGACGAATGAATAAAAAAGCAGTGGTACATATACGCAATGGAATACTATGCAGCTGTAAGAAAGAAAGATCTCTTATCCTTTGAGACAACATGGAGGAACCTGGAAAGTATTATCTATCCTAAGCAAAACAAGCCAAGCAGAGAAAGACAAATATCACATGATCTCACTTATTTATGGAATATAATGAACATACAGTCTGAGGAATAGGGTAGATCCAGAAACATGGAAGTTGGGTACAGACTGACAACCCTCAGAAGAGGGGGTGGGGGTGTGGGAAGAGATAAACCACAGAACTTATATGCATGTACGCATAACCAATGGACATGGACAACAAAGCCGGGGACACAGTGGGGGAATGGGGAGGAGGGTGTCAATGGGGTGAAAAAGGAGAAACATCTGTAACAAAAATAAAATTAAAAACAAAAATTCCAAAAAATAAATAAAATAAAATAATAAAATTTATAAAAAATAATTTAATATGCAACACAGAAAATAAAAGAAAAAGAAAAAAAGAAAGTACCTAATAGCCCTGGCCAGTTTTCTTAGTGGTTAGAACGACGGCCTGTCGATGGGATAGCCCAGGGTTTGGTTTCCACTAAGGGCACATACCTTGGTTGAAGTTTGTCCCCAGCCCTGGTTGGGGTCGTGTGGGTGGCAACCACTCGATGTGTCTCTCTGTCTTTCTCCCTCCTGCTCTATCTGAAGATCTATGCAATAATGTCCTCCGGTGAGGATAAAAAAAAAAAAGTACCTAATAAGCATGGATTATTTTATTATTGTTATTACTATGGTTTCAGCCCTGCATCTAATTTCTTCCTCATAGCATATAAAACACAGCAATTCTTCAGTTATAACATAAATCAACACAGCGAAAGGTCTAGTCCAGCAGTTCTCAACCTGTGGGTTGCAACCCCTTTGGGGGTCAAACGATCCTTTCACAGGGGGCGCCTAAGACCCAACAGTAGCAAAATAACAGCTATGAAGTAGCAACAAAAATAATGTTATGCTTGGGGGTCACCACAACATGAGGAACTGTTACAGGGTCGCGGCCTTAGGAAGGTTGAGAACCACTGGCGTCGTCAAAGCTGGGAGGTGGATACGTTCCCTAATCCTCTGTTCTCATGAATTTTTCTTCTTCAAAAGGACGCAGTGGCTAATATATTACAGCTCATTGAATTTGGGGATTTCCACATTTTTACTCAAAAATGGAACACTTATCAACTCAAATAAGTGCAGAACTTGTTATTTTCTTCCTATGTCTTACAAAAATCAACATGCTGGGCTTAGGAAACATTTAACATGTGCAGCCCAATAAATCCTACGAAGCCTCTGACTCAGCCCATTGGCTGAGTGTGCGAATGAGAGGCTCTGCCTCAGCACTCTGCCAGCTGGGCACCATCAGGGAAACGGGCACACCCCACTGCCCTCCTTTCCAACCACACAACCTGCAAGGAATGTCCCGCGCAGAGCAGATTTTTGCTTAAAGCATGGAGAGTAGAATTCGTTTCTTAGCAGCTACTTGCGAAGCTCCTGCTCAGTGCCCGGCCTGGCTGGGGCTGGGCAGGCGAAGAAAGGCACACGCAGGGCAATGAGTGCTTGGGTGCCCTGAGCTTGCAGCTGGCACAGGAGAGACTCCCCCACGTATGCACACTCGTGAGGACAGCAGCACACGGAGGCCAGTGCAGCAGAAGGGAAGGAAGGTGGGAGACCGGACAGCAAAGCACCTGACCTGGATCGTGGTGGGACATCAGCAGAGGCTTTCTGAAAGAGGTGCCACCGAGATGCGAAGGGTGAATGACTGTCAGTCAAAAGGTACATCGAGGAAAGGGAATTCCAGGCAGAGGAAACAGCTCAAGCCAGGCCCAATGAAGGGAGAACCAGGGGCCTTTATAGAAAGAACTGAACGATGATGAGAGCCCCAAGAAGCATGAGGAAGACCCCTGCCACAAGGGACCCTGGAGACCACAATGACAGTCTTAGTCTTCCTTCAAACAGATATGACCATTAGACCGTCTTAAATATAGAAGGTAACACGATCAGTTGTCTGTGTGCTAAAAATACCACCGATTTCAGTTTCAAAAAGCTCCTGAAATTCAGTAACACTTCCACAATCTCACATGTCCAAGGAAAGAATCTATTGAAACACACAGTCTGTGCTGGAGGCAAGATTCACGCCGTCCCTTGCACAGCCCGGCTGTCAGGCACTGCAAGTCCAGTGATTATTTCTCCGAATGACTTTTGTACCCTTGTGTTCACATCCAAGGAACTGCTGCAGCCCTGGCTCTTGGGGAAGTTTTCTTTTTTCATTTGTGTTTCTGTTTTTAGACTGAATTCTAAAGAGTGACCGTTTATTACAAACTTGTCTGAAATTTACTTGTGACGCTGGCGTTTTTTTCCAATGGAAAAGCAATAGCATCTTGTAATCCAGCATTTCTCTTCCACCGTGAGCTGCTCACTACTGCCAGGACTTTGGGCCACGTTGTAGCTCAGCTTATAACCCCTCCTCCAGCATTGGTGAGCTCTCCTCCTCAGAGGGATTATTTCGCACTGGGTCTCTCAACACTCCAGTCCCTGCTATTGGCCTTGATAAGGCTGCAGGCATGATTTTTTGCCGGATCCTAAGAAACAGACTCCCAGGGGATGAAAAACAGTCAGAAATTTTCATAGTTGTGGCTGTAATTCCCTGTGGTATAATTATGCTGCCTGAGAGATGAGGCATTTGAATCCTCTGTCTTTTCTCTTTGTACAAGCTACCAGCTTTTTATCGATGTAGCAAAGTGTGAGAATATGCTGAAAAATAATGTTATTTTGAGTTTAGAAGAGAAGAAATCAGGTCGCTTCTTCACTGCAGCTGTTGATAAGTGAGGACCAAAGAATCAATGTGGGATCATTATCAATTATGTACCGAAGAGCCCTACGGTGGTCGAGCGTCTCGGCGTGAGGGGATTGTCACATAAATGAAACCATGAAGTGCCCCCCAAGTGAGAAAGGGCCTATCCACATTCTGCTTTCTCAGGGTCTCAGAAGGCACCGAAACGTCGGAGGAGGAAGGGCCCAGGGAGAAATCAGCAGTACTTATCCTCTGGTTGATTCATCTGAGCCACGATTTGCTCATCTGAACAGTGGGGATGATAACCCCTCGCAGACCACTGGCGCTGTTGTGATGATCTCCGCTGACTATTTTCTGAAAATAATTCCCTAGTGTTGTTTTCTGGTTCAGCCTCTTACTTCCCTCACAGCACTAATTGCAACCTGTAACTATTTTCCTTCTCCTCCTATGGTTTCTGTCTGCCTTCCACCCTGGAAGAGAAGCCCCTGACAGCAGACACCTGGGCTGCGTTCTCACTGGCCCCCTGTTCAGCCCACGCGCGTGACGTACAGTGAGGGGGCGACGTGTGAGAAAATGAAGGCATGCCATTGGTCCATGGGCTTCTATTCCCTCATTACCAGCCACAGTCCCATACAAGTCACAGACTTTCTCCAAGTTCAGTGTGTCCTCCTTGAATCTGTAAATAAAGGGGGGCGGGGGGAGGAGATACCTGCCTTCTCTATTCTCTATTTCACAGGGTTGATAGAGGCACCAAACTGGGTGATCTGAACTCCTAAAAGCACCTAGATATATGTATACCACTATACAAGCAAAGGACTTTGAAAGTAAAGAAGGACATGATCGGATATACAAATAAAGGCCCAGGAGGGGTTCTCTTTTTAGTTTTTATTTGTACAAAGGCCAAAGGTAACAACAGTCCCATGGCTAACAGCCACAGTGATGGTCCCTGAGCCCACGGGGTGCTGTTCTATTTCGTCCTCACAAAGGACCCCATGTGGCAGGGACTATCCCATTCTACAGACTAAGGGCTAAGCATGTTTCAGTGACTTGCCCCAGTGACACACGAAGTGAAAAACCTGGGCAATATGACTCAAGTCTGAACGGCGCTCACGAGTGGACCAGGGCACCTTCAGCAGGCAGCGTGAGCTCTGTGTTTCTCCATAACAGAAGCATAGCTGTGCTTTACGTGCCCATAGAGCGACCCTCTCCCAGGAGGGTAAACAGATGCTATTGGAGGACGAGGACCTGGAAGCCTTCCCATGGGTTCACCCACATACTTGATCTACTGCTATTGAAAAGAGTGAGACACAGTTAGGAGGAGCCCTAGAAAGTTCTTACCGGGGTTCATGTATGCTCGATATTTATCTTGTGAGCACATTTTCATTCTCTAGAGCAGCAATTCTCAACCTGTGGGTCGTGACCCCTTTGGGGGCCGAAGGACCCTTTCACAGGGGTCTCCTAAGACCATCAGAAAACACATTTCTGATGGTCTTAGGACTCGAGACACCGCTCCTCTCTCCGTCTCCAGGCGGTCCACCCACAAGCAGATATGCCCACACACAACATGAGGAACTGTATTAAAGGGTTAGTCACGGCATTGGGAAGGTTAAGAACCACTGCTCTAGAGAAATGAATACGATGCTGTACACACTGTAAAGACCTAGAATGCTTTCAGTATCCCTATTTCTCTTTGCAGGAGAGAAAGAAACACAAAAAAGAAAGAAAACCTGTATTACTAGAAACTATTCCTGAAGAAAGCCACATTCTATTCTGGCTCGCTTGATGGCACTTGGTATGTCATTCAACAGCCCTTTCGTACACCTACTAAACACACTAAGTACCCCATTTACAACACTTACATCGTTTACGAGAGGCACTGTTTGCAAGGACTGTTGTTGAGAAGACATGTGCATTAATTCCCCTCATTCAGGAATTCCTTCTCACTAACTGCCCAGCCTGATAGACTTTCTGATAATGGAAGGGCCATAACTCCCATTTCTAAAGCCATTGCCTGTTGGAGTTAATGAGAAAGAAATGACACGCAGTGCAGATAATTATGGCTTCTAGTGTTTATGAAAGAGTTTTGCTTGGGCACCCCTGGGTTTTCAACTTGGGGTTCCACGGCCTGGAGTGGCTGTACCCAGGATTAAGCACAGCTCCTGTAGCTGTCTCAGTGTGCTGTGTGGCAGAGGCACTTGAGGAAACGTGGCCTGATGTAAAATGTGTGCGCTGGCGACCACTTCTTAAACGTCGCCGGGTTGGTGGCAGAGAAAGAATTCATTTACTGCAGGGTCCATCTATCAACGTTGATTTAACAAGGCTGAAGATAGCCAGCCCCTGCATATGGTCAAGATTTGAACAAACGAGGTTTATTGCTGTTTGTACCATTTGGCAAGGACTAGGACCTGGCCTGCCATCTACCACTCTTTTACTCTGGTTGTGCTAGTAGAGTATTGAATGGTAATATTCTTATATATGAATATGTCATCTTAATGACGCAACTTACAGATTCTCACATATGTATGTGTAAATAACCTTGTGGCTCTATCCTGAAGCCTAGTTCAGGTAATTAGGGAAGAAGGTAATGACAGAACACAGAACAAGAATAAATACAAAAACAATTGACTTTTTAGTTTTATGTGGTCAATATTAATCTCTGGGCTTTGGAAGTTGAGTGCTGAACAATTCAGGACCTGCAATGTACTCCATGTACAAAAGACCTGGAAGGATGTGGCTGATCTAAGTTCGTCCCCTCCCCCAGCCTCTAATGGACAGTGAGGAAAGGAAGATGAAAGGGAGGCGAGCATGGAAGTGAAATGTCAGTGTATGCCCCTGAAGACTGTCCTAGGCTCTGCCACCTCCCCACCATGGTTGAGGAGGGCGGTGAAAAGAATCAAGATCAGAGCCGAACCTGGAGAAACCTGAGGCCAGAATGTAGATCCCACGCTGTGGTCACCTTGACCTCACTGCCCAGGAGAGGCACAGACAAGTTCATCCTCGAGGTGGACAGCCGGGAGTCATTAATGCATGCAAAAGGCCCAGAGCAAATGGAGCAAATGCCTCCAATGTCCTGGCCTTCAATAAGTCTTCTGTAACTAAGCTTCAACCCCACCGACCAGGTGAATAAGGGTTTCTCAAAAGACTGATTCAACGTCTACAAACTGTTGGAATGGAGACTTGAAAAGCAAAGAGAAGCTGTAAGAAATGATCAGGTTTGTGAATATGTGGCCCGAAGGTCGCCCATGGCGGTTGATAACCATAGAAAAGGCCACAGAAGTCTCGCTCTTTGAAGAAGAACTAACATCATGTCCTCATCTCCTCTCAAACTCATCCAGTGCAATAACTGATAACGCGGGTGACAGCTCCCACTGAAAAGGGGCCACCATTTTGTTCTTCAATTTCTTTATCATTGGTTTTAAACTAATACAAGATTAACTTTCATACCTAAGTGAATTGAAAGCAAAACCACAGAATTAGCATGCCAATTAATATGATTTCATGTTACACTAAAACCTTTTTTTTTTTTTTCTCTATTACAAATGGGAACCCAAGGTCTAGGAATAGTCTTTTTTTTTTTTGACATAGAATTTTTATTTAATACTTTTGTTCCCAAAGAATTTAAGGATTTCTAAGAACAATGAGGACTTCAGATATGACATATAATTTTCATTTGGAGAATACTATATTAATTAGCATTTTATCTATCTCAATTGTATTAGTAAAGTCACTCAAATATTTACTACAAAATGCTATATTAAATTTACAAAGTGATATACCATAGCCTTGTTGTGATGATTCTGGAATTAATACTTACTTAGCACTCATTTTTAAATGAATAGATACATTTTTAAAAATAATTTGGCACCTGCAATGTTAGTTCCCACACATATGGAAGCCAGCCAACTAGGAGGGAGGCTGGGGAAGATTAAGGGTGATTGTAAAAAGAGAAACGTCAACCAAGACTGAGGTTCAGAGATGACTCAGAGAATAAACATTTTAAGGAAGAACGATATTAACCTACAATCCCATAACAGAAACTCCCAACAGATTAAGTCATAAATAATCAGTGTCAAACCTTGGCTTAAGAAAGTGCAAAGGTGTAAAACGCATTTTAAATTGTTTCCCATCAAAATGGCTTCAAAAAGTCTTAGAGCGCCACAAGTTGGCCATTACTTATCCATAACTTTTGATCAGGACTCTTCAATCATGCTGAATAAGTTAGGTGTAATAAAGAACATCAATATAACAATTAAAGGTCAATGTAGAATAGAATAAAATAACAGGGAAACTGATTAGCATAGTCACAGATTCTGTCTGTACACATTTTCTCAAAGCACTTGACTGCTTTGATCATTTTGTTAAAAATTGATATGGGCTTTAATGGGCCTGGGTTCTAGGTAAGAATAACAGACTTGAGAAATACATGGTGTATTCACTAACAGCATTTCTTACCAGGCTTTTATTTTATTTTATTTTATTTTGCTCCACCAACAAAGTGACCTTTACTTAAACTATTAGCTTTGAGAAGTGAGGTATAAAGAAAACCACAGTTTAAGAATCTGACTTCCCAAAATGTGGACATTTATCAGAGTATGCTCTTTAGCCTCTGACACTTTCCACAGTAAATGTTGGTCGATTAGGGACTTAAATCAAAACTGAATTTGCTTATTGTGTGACTTGAAAGTACTAGCAATGGAATACAATGGCCTTTACCTGAAAAAAAAAAAAAAAATCGTCAATTTATTCATCCTCTGTCATCTCAAAGGGAAAACAAATCTCTGAAAGGCAAAACGTCCCTTCATGGAATGATGGATTTCTAAATCCTCAGTTCCTTCTTTTCAGCAAAGAGGTAACTGATGAATCAGTATTCACCAAGCAGCACTTGACAGAATAGTAATGTTAGTTAGACAAATGTTCTCTGTAAGCTACATGATATGACAGTGATAATTTTATGGACTGCCGGAGCCAAGCACACCCAGATTCTCATCCTTCTCAGTTTAAAGAATGAGTTTGGGAGCAAAGACCTTGGAGATGATACTAACCACACAAAGGTTCAACACCTCGGGGATAAAATGGTACAACATTTGGGACATGAGATGTTGGGCAAGTCCAAGACCCAATGATGTTTGGACACAGCCGCACGATGGCATTGAAATTCCTTACGCCCCGAGCATCTGATTCCTTTCACAGCATAAGGCTGTATGCTACCTGTCTACCCACTTCCTGAGACCTCGGGACATTGCTCTTCAATGTGTGCCCCAGGGAAGAACCCCCGTTCATATTCTGTGCTTATTCAAGTTCCTGGCTTCATTTTTGTGTTAGAAATTGACATGTATCCTGATTCTCCTTGGGACTGTTGTAAGGTAACAGGATCATCATGAAACCCTCACAGGCAACTGCATTCAGCCCAGAACAGAAGAGAGTTGTTAGCTTTAATGAGCTATTACTATGTGCCAGTTTGATTTTAGATCCTTTACTTGAATTCTCCACTTTAATCCCAACACCGACTTTGGGTATCAAGTTTGACCACCCCCACTTCAAAGCTGAGGAAAGGCTTTTTAGAGTTTAAATAATGTCCAAGCTCACAGGGTACTCAGGAGTGACTGTAGAACACAAGCCCAGGTCTCTTTCAGTCCCAAACCCGTGGATTCTTAAATGCTCTTTGTCCTCAATCTATTTTTTCAGAGACCACTTCATCTCTGTAGTTTTCTTTTCTTGACCTTGGTATCTTCACAAAAATAGAATATTCTTTCCAAAGAGATACACTCCAAACTGGCCTTTGTGTCAGGGACACACCTGCGAGTCTTCCGCTGGAGCACACACAAGTGGTGCGGGGGTGTCAGCCCACGAACACTACTTGAAGAACAGTCACATCTGACCTTTCTGCCCACAGATGACAAATACTCTGTGCCGAACCATCTGCAAGCGTCCTTTATTGTGCATGTAGCTAGCACAGTCCGTGAGAAAATGTAGCTCTACTATAAAGTAGCATGGGCGGCATTAGTACCTAGCAAATGTGGTTTGTGTTTCCCATGAACGTGATTAAATCATCAATCAACTTGCTCATCTGCAGGATCCCTTGTGGAATGGCAGCCCAGATAGTCCATGAGCAGGATGGGTCACTGCCAAGGTTTAATCTCCATCGATGGAAATGAGGCCACCACAAGGGAAAGTAGGAGGAAGAATGTCAAGCTGTCAGGGTTGGGAGATCTCGGGACTGAGTATCAAGAAAAGCTGTGATATTGTTAAAATACTGAAGAATGGGGTAGCTTTCTTGGTTGAAGAAGACTTTAAATGCATGTGGATAGTTTATAGGAATCAAGACTACATTGTTATCCAGGTCATTTTTTAAAATAAGAATTCATACACGTGTAGCCCCTTATTAAATTGTGAAGTATACATAGTTGATCTTTAATAAAATGTTCAACAATTGTTCTCTCTTTTATTACTTTATACCCCCTCACGTTTTTGGAACTTATTCTTCTCCGACCCCAGAAGTTGCTCTCTCCAAGTAGTATGGGTCCCATACCTCACCTTCAAAACTTGTCTTGCCAGATGACTGATTCAATGAGAGTCTACTTAAAGCTAATATATAATTGCTCATTATGGCTAAAAAGGCCACCCAGCCCAGAAAAAAATTTACATTTTAATTTGTGCCCGAACCTGAGGAATGAATGTTTTAGGACTCTCTGACTCATTAGCAGAGCCCCAGCGGACAGTGACGCGCGAAGGGGGTGCCTTCTTCAGCCCTCACGTCAGGGCAGCCCCATCTCCAGGCAGCTCATCTCCAATGTCGCTCTGTTCTGCGAGCCCTTCCTCCCGTAGCTTCTTCCCAATGTGCTCATTCCCTTAATATTTCAAACTCTGGTTGCCAAAGCAGCTTTCCCTTATATCATCACGCGTCCTTCTCCCCTCCGTTCTTTCCCCTCAATAAAACTTCGTTTCTGACCACAGTGTCGAGAACTCTCATCCATACGATGCCATCTGCCACTCCTCTACATCACTTCTTCTCTTCCTCTCGTCTAGCAAACCTCAGCAGGCCTTTTCTGCCGTTTCCCCACTTCTAAGTTGAGATGTTAGGGTTTTTAAAATAGTATGATGGTAACATCTCCAAAGCAAAATACAAGTTCAGTTGAATTTGGGAAAAGAAGCAGAAGAAAGAAAAACACACACACAACCACTCATGTCTTCATATCCAGTGATGGAGCAAGAGACACAGTGAAAGGAATCGTCTTTACTGCCACTGAAGGGGGTGTGCCTCATCACAATGAAGTGCTAAGAAAAGAGAGGCGTTAGAGGGGGTGATCGAGAGGATATGCCTGCCAGTGATCCACCAGCTGGACCCAACCAGTCAAACTCCTCACACGTCCCCTGTCCTTGAAATGTGCACCCTGCCTACCATCCCCACAGAGGGCGCTGTTCCAAGGACATAGCCCTGAGAGAATCTGTTGTGGGGACCATCTGGACTGAACCCCGTTAAGGCCTCTACACAAACTCTTAAGATTCTGGTGGGCACTTGTAGAGATCTACTTGCCTATAGCACCAAGACAAGCCTAGTAAGTCAGTCCCCTTGCTTATTAAACCTGCCACTTACCAATATAGAGTGGTCTGCTTCTTTCTTTGGTCTCTACTAACCCTCTGAGTACAGGAGCCAGTTCAAGAAGAAACAAAAGGGAAAGGAGAGAATATTCAAATAATTTGGGATCATAGCTAATTTAGTAAATAATTTAATAAATGCGATCATCGATTTTTCACATGGAAGAAGCATCATATGAAAACACAACCACTTCTATTCCCATTAAAAAAATTTTTTTTTTCTTTATTGATTTTAGAGAGAGAGGTATGGAGAGGGAGATGGAGATAGAAACATCAGTGAGAGAGAACATTGACTGGCCGCCTCCTGCATGCCCCCCACTGGGGAGCAGGCCCACAACCTGGGCATGTGCCCTGACTGGGAATGGAACCGGCGACCTCTTGGTACAGGGTCGACGCTCAACCACTGAGAGATGCTAGCCAGGCTCTATTCCCATTTTTAAAAGGTGGTGGTTTGGCTAATGAACTTGTTTCTATAAATCCAAATTCTTGACGATCAGCACTAAACTATGACTACAGATAAAACAGCTTGTGTCATAGCACACACACACCAAAATAAATAAATAAATAAATAAATAACCCAAAAACAAAACAAAACAAAAAAACAGGCTAGACCTCAGGACGAACAATCCTAATGGCCACCAGACAATCCATTCCACCTGCCCAACATTCAACAGTGTATTTTATGTCAGAAAGAACCAAAAACCTCTCATCAATCATGTGGATACTTCTAGTATACTTGGATGTTCCTTGTCATATAGACAAATTATCTAGACACCCAACGAATTGTTTCAGTTTCCATGTGAAAGCTTTGAGTCACCCAGGTCTAGTCAACGTTGAATGAATTTTTCCCTTCCCCCAACGTTACAAGGATACGTCTGTAAACACTGATGGAATATGCAGTGGCACAGAGAATGTGGCTACTATGACATTCTAGTTAACCGAGTCATACATTCAATTGTGCAGATTTCTTTACGTCATTGTTTTACTCACATCTCCGTTCATATCTTCTCTTTCCTTTGGTACAGAAACCTTCTTGAGGAAAAGGCCTACACTTAAGCCTCTTCACACTATTGATGGTGTTTTTAGTATCATGCTTTGCATACATTATTCCTAATTAATAGGTGTTTTTGGAATGGGTGTTCAAAAGAGCAGTTATCACAAGAATAAACTAAACACAGGCAGTGTGCCCACCATAAGTGTCACTTTCCTGAGCATGGAGAAGGCATTTTAATTTGGTGGGACTTCAAGGTCATCATTGCAAACAGTGAAGGTCACTGAAGTATGGAATTGGGGAATGCTGTTTCATAAAGGGCTAGGTGACAAGCCAGTAGATCGTGGCACACCCTCGCAGGATGTCTAGTACTCTTAGGATAAAGACCAAATTCTACATGCATGCCAATATGACTGTTCCTTTCCCAGATCACTGTACTGGTGGCCTCGGTTCACACATCCATTCTACTGTTTTATCATCACCTTTTTCTGTGTTTCACATCCCATAATTCCACAATCTGTTTTGTAGATGCCACAATTCTTCCTGCCACAGGCCTGTACCATGTCACTGCACCATCAGACATTTTCTAATCTGTCCTGCCCCTGCTTTCTCGGAGAAGCCAATGACTTCTCATCCTCCAGGAGGCCTTTGGAGACAGCTTCTGCCTTCAGGGGGTGAAATTCCTTGGTTATATGCCTTTATAGCCATCGAACACACGGTGAAGACTGTAATTATGTAGTTATAGCAAGATCACTGGAATAATGTGGATTTCCCCCACTATTCTCTAAGTGGCATGAAGGCTGGGTCCTTACTGGGTTTGCTCACCATCAGCTCACCAATGCCCAGCACAGTGCTTCACAGAACGAAGCTGCTCAGTAAACATTTGTGAATGAATCAATGAATGAATGTGTAACTTTGCCTTCTGACTAACACACACACACACACACACACACACACACACTGCATACACACATGCGTTTTTAATTTGGAATAGTTATGCAAGGATACATAGGAGGTTGGTGACTATTTTTAAACATATTTTAAATAGCAGGTGAGTCACTAACTTGGATGTTATGAAAATCAGCTGCAATTCTCATTTCTCTAGAGCAGTGGCTCTCCACCTTCCTCATGCCGCGACCCTTTAATACACTTTCTCATGTTGTATGTGGGCGTATCTGCATGTGGGCGGACCCGCCTGGAGACAGAGGAGCAGTGTCTCAGTTCCTAAGACCATCAGAAATATGTGTTTTCCGATGGGCTTAGGCGACTCCTGTGAATGGGTCATTCAACCCCAAAGGGGTTGTGACCCACAGGTTGAGAACCACTGCTCTAGACCAAAGTATTTCATTTCCTTCATCAAATATATCGTCCATGGCTAACAGTTAAATCCAGTGCTGATATGGAATTTGTCAGAGATTTTTGTCTATGTGAAAATGACTTCATACTCCTGGCTACGACATGAACTAATATTTACCATCCAGAGCATTCAAAGCAACATGACCTCTTTTGAATTGAAAGAATCAATGAAAATGTCAATTACTGCTAGATGGATAGGCAGCAAAGAAGAATCTTGTCTGTACTTCTCTTGTCCTGCAAGACTGATGCTCCTGTTCCATTTTCTGAGCACTCCAGTAAAATTCAATTTACTTTTTCAATTTGTCTCCAGCCAGGTTCCCTTCTGTCAGTGAGGCGGACCTCTCAGCGCTGGCCTTGCGGGGTAACAGGACAATAGAATGAAATTACCTGTGCATTTGCGATCTGTGTCTTCTTTCTTTGACCCACTAATCGTCAGCTTGCAGTTGAAGTTTTCTTCCCAGTATTCAGCAAACCAGACGTTTCTTCTGTTGTTTTCCAGGGTGCGGGATGTAAAATAGGCATCAAACCCTAAAGAGAGTTCAATGAAAAGGTCATTGCTCGCGGGGCACTGCTGGGACGTTTGGAAATAAAAATCAGTGGTGATTTTGCTTTGTTTTAGCAAACTGAAGGCTCTTGTGTGTCAAAGGAACAAAAAAGTCACAAGAAATAAATATTCTAATGCTAACCTATACCTATATTTCTAGATCAGTCTGTCAGGCAGATGTGTGGCCTATAGATGACATTTTCAAACTAAAATCTGCATTAGAGGCCTTAGGCATGACACAATCCTTACAACACGCCTCACATGCCTCGTGAACGAGACCCGGAACCAAGCGTTTCTGTCACCATCATTAGCACCAGCAGGATAACTGATCATTTTAGTGCTTACTATGGACCAGACCCTATACTTTACATGGGTTCTTTTATTCATCTCAAACCATCTATGCAGGAGTTACTATCATTCCCATTTTGCTGAAAGAAAACAGAGGTTTAGTGGAATAATGATGCGCTCAGGGTCAACAATGTCACCGTAGTCTGCATCTCTCACCATGTGAGCTACTGACCTGTGCATATCATTTTGAGAATCCTATTTTCCTTAGGAATGCCCCATTATGTCACTGAGTCTCCAGTCAAAGTAGAATTACATTTTTGAAGAAGCCACTGGTCAATTGAGACCAATCTTAGCTCAATGCTCTTCACGAAGAGTTTGAGATGAGTTGGGACCCAGAAGGCCGGGTCCCCAGGAAACTGCTAGCTACCTCACTAGGATAGCACTACTTTAAATATGCCAGTGAAGTCCTATGGTCTCGTGAGAATCAGACTGGAATCCGTATCTCACAGCCTGGGCTTGAACCCCAGCTCACTCATCTCACCGAGTCATGGAAACACGAGCAAGTGCGTCCTTAACCTTCTGGATCCACCTGTCATCTATCTGTAAACATCAAGATGACCTCCCCGCCTTCCTCCGTTTGTTTGTAATGCTGGGAACACTAGGAACTTACAGAGTTTAGGGTCAAGACCATGGAAGAAGATAAACTTACTGTCACATTATTTAAATGATTCCGTGTTCCCCTCTTTTCAGGGCCATTAAAAAAGTAGCTCCAGACTCTGAGAGAGGAGACGTCAGGCTAATTTAATTCACTACATTCCCAGCTCTGAATTCATGGCCTGACACACAGTAAGCCTACTATAAACAGAAAGCTTGAAATAAGTAAACAAGATAGTAAAAAAAAAAAAAAATCTATAAAGGAAAGGAAATTATATAGTTTTGTAGGGAAAATAAAAAATGAGTATTTTTATCTCTTAGGCCATTTTCCAGGCTACTGTCAGGACATGAGCAAACATTATGATGTCTCGGCCAGGTACCCAGCCAACTATCCTTCTATTGCCGCCTTGTTAACTGCTTTAAGAATAATCTGGCTGTGGTAGTTTATCTCATCCTGATGTCAGTGCTGACTGATCAATCCATCTGCCTAGAAGCCCTCTTCTCACCTCAGTTTCCCCAGAACCTGCCTCCAGACAATATTCAGTAGACTAACATAAAACTTGTAAATGAAGGGAAATCTTTAGGGAAAATGTGAGTTCTCTCTGTTTCCAAGATCACTACATGTATGCACTTGGCCATGGACATACATACACACACTTACACACAACGACTAGTAACCAGCTTGCATTTCTTCCCTCCATCTGTGCCATGGGCGTGGGGTGGGGACGAGGGGTTAGGAAGCCAGGCTGGTGAACCGTGACATATGTGGCCCGGTGGCCCTTGCTTCTGGGCTTCACACCGTGGTGTAGCCCCCTCCCTGCTCTGCGTTATCCATGGGACACTGGGAGGGGTGATGCAAGGGAAGGCTATAAACCCTGTGCCCTCGTGGCTTGTCCTGTCCAAATTCTACCTGGAATCTGGTTGCTGTGATCTGAGAGGTCTGACGGGGAGATATGAGGTCATGTGACAGAGAGGAGTCCAGCCAGACCCAGCCCTCCAGCAAAGCCTTTTGCCCATTCCATCCTTCTAGCCCCCCCCCCCCATCCCCACCCACTGACTACAACAGAAGAAACACACTTAGGTGACCAGCCCCAATAGCAGAACTGGGACCCTCTGTCTTCTAAGCCACACCATTTGAGGCGTTTGTACGCAGCCATAGACAGCTGGACTCTCCATCACCACACCAGACCCTCTCTGGGTAGCACCAACACCAGCACATGCTTAAGGAGAAAGCTACCCAACAGAACACAGAGGGGCTTCAAGGCAAACCTTCAGCCGCGTGCACACATCGGGACCACAAGCCAAACTCAGAACAGGAGCGTCTCTCTTCAGCCTGTGTCTGCTGGATGTCCAGAAGGATATTGAAGGGAGGGCTGGTTTGCAGGGAACACGCAGGTTGGTGACTGGGGAATATTTACAAGAGAAAAGGAAGGGGAGGCAGCAGTCACTTCCACTTCCCCCTGTCCTAAGTGGGAACCAACAGACTTCTGGGAAAAAAGTACGCACCGCAGAGTCTGTCAGCATAAACCATGGTCGGACGCCACCCAAGGGCAGGCTCTCTTGGCCAAAACCTTTGTCCTTTTCACTCAGGTGTCAGGAGCTCAGCTTCCTCCTTTTCCTCCTCCTCCTCCTGCTGCTGCTGGCCACCATCACTTAGGCTGAGTACTATGCTTGCTCCCCAGATGTATTTACATATGAATTGCCTGGGCTCTCATAGATGCAGATTTTAATTCAAGACACCTGGGGTGGACCAAGGAGGCTGTCTTTGTAACAAGCCCCAGGTGATGCTCATACTTTGAGAGCAGGGCTCCAGAGCAAATCCTGAACTTCAGCAGGTGAGATGTGAGTGATTTCAGCTCAGGTGGTTAGACAGCAGCATTATCTCTCAGCCTCAAGCTTTGTCTTGGTTCGGATGGGTCTTTGCTCTGTTTTTGTAGTTCAGACTTATGCTTAGTGCCCTGCTCAGTAAGGGAGAAGCCCTACTTCCCCATCCTCTAGCTGGTGATGACCTGTTGATGATATTTTCTGGGACACTTGCTCTACATTCCCCTGAGCGTGGCTGCTATAGGACTCACCTGTTTCCTGTTATCGCTATGGGCTCTCCCCGCTGGAATTAAGATCTTCATGCTGTGTCTTAGTGTTTTTAAGAGGGTCACCTGAAATAGCTCTGCCTCCTCTGAAGGTCTATGGGCCTTGAGGGAAAACTCGGAGCCCTCAGCCAGGTCCCGACACAGCATACAGGCAGACCTGTTCCCCTGCCCTTAGCTTTATGGAGACTCATCGACGGTGCATTTTTTTTTACAAATTGGAGGCAATAACCTCCACCAACAACGAGAGTACAGCTTGCTCCGTTATGATACTAAATTTATGATGGTGGTCTGGAACCAAGCCTGACATGTCTCCGAGGTATGCCTGTGCATTTGCTTTGAGGCGTTTTGATAGAACTTTTATGTTTTTCCTTTTATTGATTTTAGAGAGAGAAGAAGGGAGAGGGAGAGAGAGATAGAAACATTCATGAGAGAGAACATGGACTGGCCACCTCCTGCATGCCCCCCACTGGGGATCGGGCCCACAACCTGGGCATGTGCCCTGACCAGGAAGCGAGCCAGCGACCTCCTGGTGCATGGGTCGACGCTCAGCCACTGAGCCACACCGGCCAGACTGCTAGAGCTTGAAGTGCTGACATGCATGGGAGCTGCACTTTCTGTGGTCAGGGAAGCGATACCATGTGGTGGTGAACACAGACAGAGTCACAAAGCTTTGCCACTTTCTACCCGTATGGCCTTGAAGCACATTCCTCAGCTACTGTGTGTCTCAGTTTCCTCATCTGTGAAATGGTGTTAGTAGTTATACCTGCCCCATAGGGTTGTTATTAGGATTAAATGAGTCATTATGTGTGAAGTACTCAGCATTGCGCCTGATGAAGAGTAACAGTAACAGTTGGTTGTTTAATAAGCACATCCCCCCATTAAATATTGACTGAGCCCCTGCTCCGTGACAGGCACTACTCTCTATACTTACATATTTTGGAATTAAAACATAGTTGGCCCCTCCTGAGATTTATAGCCAGTCTTGTGGAGAAGATAGACTTTTAAGAATCGTAGTTGAGTAAATATAAAATAATGGCTGTGATGACCTCCATGAAGGGAGGTACACGATATTTGGGAGCTCACACAGAGAAAGATAACTGTTTTAGGAGGCTGAAAGGCGCTTCCTGGAGAGACTGGATACATAGATCAGAAAAGGTAGAAACAGGTTTCACTGAGGGAGGCAGGTGGGCAGAGATGGGAATTTATTCAGATGGAAGAACTGTGCTATGCCTCAGGAGTATCCAAGTCACGCTACCAAGACAGAATGTTCCAGGACAGCTAGGGCCTCAAACACAACAAATATACATGGACCATCTTCTATGTATATGAAATCTATTGTTGCTACTAAAATTTTAATAAACCAGTGGCATAAACCCTTATCCAATGAATGCATAAATATATAAAAGAAGTTTGTCTTCCAAATAATTGTCAAAAATTCTGATGTCGGACAGATTTTTGATTTGACTGTATGAAAACAACAACAACAACAACAACAAAACGGCATCAGTATTTATAATTACAAAAAAGAATAAGCATTTGATATACATTTTCTCAGTCAGTGTCCCATACATCCTAAGGAGTAGGCGCTAATCTTGCCCACACTTTAGAGGTAGAAACTTAGGCTCAGAGAGGATTTGAGCCCAAGTCTGCCCAATTCTAGACCCTGGTTTTTGACTTACATACTACAGAGCAGTGATGGACACATGTTGGTGAGTATCACGATCATCTAGAGAGCTGATGAAGAACATGGAGACCAGGTTCATCGGGGTAGCAGCCCGGGTTCCCCCCCAGCAAGTTCCCCAGGAGAGTCTAATACCCAACGAAGGTGGAGAACCAAGGCTGTGGAGCATTTCTGCAGCCCACTGACCATGCCAACTGCCTCCTCACCAAACTACCACATGAGCCATAAATTCCACTGGGCAACTGGCTGGTTCAACAAGTGGACGAGCAAAACATTTACGTACACCCCATTGTATCGCATTTCACTTTTCTGAGCTTCACACGTGTTGCGTTTTGACGTCGCCAAGACCCTATACCAGCAAAAAGATTACGACTTGCTTTGTGGTAAGAGTGTGTGGCGCGGTCTGGAACTGAACCCGCGGTACCTCCGAGGTCTGCCCGTACCTGGGTCTGGAACTGAACCCGCGGTACCTCCGAGGTCTGCCCGTACCTGGGTCTGGAACTGAACCCCCGGTATCTCCGAGGTCTGCCCGTACCTGGGTCTGGAACTGAACCCGCGGTACCTCCGAGGTCTGCCCGTACCTGGGTCTGGAACTGAACCCCCGGTATCTCCGAGGTCTGCCCGTACCTGGGTCTGGAACTGAACCCGCGGCACCTCCGAGGTCTGCCCGTACCTGGGTCTGGAACTGAACCCGCGGTACCTCCGAGGTCTGCCCGTACCTGGGTCTGGAACTGAACCCGCGGTACCTCCGAGGTCTGCCCGTACCTGGGTCTGGAACCGAACCCGCGGCACCTCCGAGGTCTGCCCGTACCTGGGTCTGGAACCGAACCCGCGGCACCTCCGAGGTCTGCCCGTACCTGGGTCTGGAACCGAACCCGCGGCACCTCCGAGGCCTGCCCGTACCTGGGTCTGGAACTGAACCCGCGGCACCTCCGAGGTCTGCCCGTAGCTGGGTCTGGAACTGAACCCGCGGTACCTCCGAGGCCTGCCCGTACCTGGGTCTGGAACCGAACCCGCGGCACCTCCGAGGCATGCCCGTACCTGGGTCTGGAACCGAACCCGCGGCACCTCCGAGGCATGCCCGTACCTGGGTCTGGAACTGAACCCGCGGTACCTCCGAGGCCTGCCCGTACCTGGGTCTGGAACTGAACCCGCGGTACCTCCGAGGCCTGCCCGTACCTGGCAGGCACTGGAGTGCGGAGTCCGTCAGGATGGTGAGACTGGAGACATGGGCTGAGAGGGCTGCAGCCCGAGCCAGGTTCAGAACCGAGCTCTGAGATCATTCAAAGCGGCGGAAGCAGAGGTCAAAGAGAGGTGACTCGATTTAGGGAATCCGCGCTGACCTGCCTCAGCTGAGTCACGTTTCCTTCAGGGCCTAGCAATGTGTTGACTTCTTTTTGGCAAGGCTATGGCAAAAGGTAAGTTAATTCTTAATGGTTTTATCTACTCATTTCCATTCAAAAAGAATAAAATTGTCCACGGGATATTTATGTTTTCAAAAGAGGCTTTGCTGTAGCCATGCATGCCCAGTGCCTTGGAATATGCTGGCCAGCCCTGGGTTCAGGCTCAAGCATACCTTGGCTTCATCAGCAGATACCGAGCTTCTGATACGGCTGCTCCAAAGCTTTGCCTCTGGCCTGGCCCCTGGCCCTGCCTCTAGTCCAGCGGTTCTCAACCTCCCTGATGCTGTGACACTGTAATACAGTCCTTCATGTTGTGGTGACCCCCAACCATAAAATTATTTTTGTTGCTACTTCATAACTGTAATTTAGCTACTGTTATGTCTTAGGCGACCCCTGTGAAAGGGTCGTTTGACCCCCAAAGGTGTCGCGACCCACAGGTTGAGAACTGCTGCTCTAGACCTATCATTTCTGTAGCCTAACGATTTTACCACTTTCCTGTGATTTACTACAAGGTATACAGTCACCAAGTTGCCACAGAGATAGAAGCAAACATTGGAATAACTCTAACAACCTAAACTAATATGTGTGTGTGTATCACAGCATATTGAGACTTTTTCTCCTTGCTACTAGAGCTCAGAAGAAAAGTGATCTGGAGACACAATAAAGGTGTTATTAATTAAATTATCAGAGATTTTCAGTGTAACCCATGGCATTAAGACTAGGACTGCAGTCACAGGAAACAGAATCAGATTTATGTTAAAGGAGAAAGACCGTTGTTTTTTTATAAGGGACAGGTGAAACTGTTATAATAAAATTGTTCCTTTGTGTGGGGTGGGGGTGTGCTTTAACTTCAGAAATTAATCTCCAGGTAGTTCCGAAGCTGATGTCCCAGTGGTACATGGTACACAACATTCCTATAATTTTGGAAGTAAGCTTAGAACAGCACAGAAATAACGATCAGGGTTTTAGCAGCATTGTGACTACCTTACCTGGTCCTGTCCTCTTGTAGCCGGGGTGCTGCCCTCAAACACGCCCTGAAGCTGTGGCTGAGACGAGTGTGATTTCACAGACAGTGCGCCCTGGGTGGTGCGTTTGGGAGGCGACCTTTGCAGCTGAGGAGGAGGACGGTCTCACAGAGTGCGGGACGAGCGGAGGCCATCAGAGGGTCAGCCAGCTGCCCGAGGGCCAGGGTGAAGAAAGACTGACAGATACTAGTGCGGCTCCACACGGCATCAGAAAGTGACCAGTGGCCCTGAGCGCGGGTTCATCCACCCTGGCCATGCACTGCAGGTCAGCTCGTCCCTGCAAGGCTTGCTTCCGCTGGCCTGTTCGGAGAAGCTCTTAGCTCTTGCTGGTCTGTTTCTGACTCAGGAAGGATGCGTTCCTGTTTCAGAAACACACAACTCCTGGCACACCTCAGGAATGGAATACTAACAGAATAGAGGAATACACTGATGCGCAAAAAGAAGAGAAGGAAAGACAGATAGGAGAGAGGGAGGGAAGGAGAAAGGGAGCAGGAGAGAATGTGAGAATGGAGAAGGAGCAAGGGGGGCGGAGAGGGGGAAGAGGAGGGGGGAGGAAGGGAACAGGGACACGGATGAGGTGAGGAAGCAAGAATGCACAGTCCCTGCCGCTAAGAGGATGTATCAGAACAGCAATTTTTAAATATAGGTCTGTCTTTGTTCTATGCCCTTTTCTATTTCTGTGACATAAGTCGTTTGTAGTGGGTTGAACTGTGGTCCTCAAGAAGATATGACCGTGTCTAACACCCTGAACTTGTGAGTGTGACCTTATTTGGAAACTGAATACTGTATGACAACAAATTACATTGTACATGTCATTAAGTTCAGGATCTCGAAATGAGATCCTCCTGGATTCTCTGTGAGGGCCCTAAATCCAATGAAAACTATCTTTATAAGACACACACAGAGACATGGGGAGAGAGACCATGGAGAAGGTCAGCTAAGTATGGAGGCAGAGACTGGAGAGTTGCAGCCATAAGCCAAGGAAACCTGTAGTCACAGAGGAGGCCAGGAGGGGTCCTCCCTGCAGCCTTCAGAGGGAGCACGGCCTGCTGACATCGATTCCGGGCTTCCAGCCTCTAGAACTGTAAGGCAATGATTTCTGTTGTTTTCAGCCACCAAATTGGTGGCCATTGTTATGGTAATCCCTGGAAGCGAATACACCCATAATAACTAAAATAAATCCTGTGGTAGTATCGCATTCTACAGCATCTGCCTGGTCTGAGTGACAACATGTGTTTCTCAGACCTTGCGAACTGATGGCTTTGGGGAAATGTTTAACCTCTGGACTCATCCTTTCCATTCTGTCCCAGAGCATTTTTAAAACGAATTTAAAAACCAGGAGTCTTCACTTGTATGTGCGGATTTCTGGCGTTACATGCTTGTGACGTTGGAAGACCTGATGGCACCACCCTATGCCCACATGGCAGCTGTCCGCATGCTGAAGCTAGCTCTTTCCTCCAGGTCGTGTTTCCGCCCGCAGCGTTTCCCCACCACCTCTGATGGTCTCATCTGCAAGACGGTGCGGTTGTCATGGCAGACGGTGATCTTTTCCACATTCAAGAAATGCCTCTCTCTGACTTGAATTCTCCTTTGCTGAGAAATGCTACCTCAGGCCCCTAAGACTATGTTCTTGAAAAAGCTACTAAACACATAGCAAAGTTGGGAAAGCCGTAGGGAATAATCCGGACACAGATAAAGCATCTACCTTGTACGCACAAACAAAATCACATCGAAAGGTAATGAAAAAGATCGCAAGTGAAAAAGCTACCAAGAAGCACCGAGTAAGAACAAGTATCGTTCCATTAAGTCAGATAGAGTTTTCAGGTTTCCCTGATGTCCATTCCCTTGAAGTTAATTTGTAAATTTTATGTCACTTTAATAAAAATGTGAATTTATTTTCCCTAGGGCTAGACATGTTGTTTTTAAAGTTCATATAAAAAAGATGAGAACCGGTAGAACTCTGAAAAAGAACAGCAAGCATGCATGAGTGTTTGGGGTTGTTGAGGGAGAGGAGGGAGCGCACATCCTACCAGGTGTGATATTGCAACAACAGGTGTGATATCACAACATCAGACGGCACATTCTCTAGAATTAGAAGAGTCCTGACACAAGAATCAGGATATCAATGGACCAATGCAATAGAACAGAAAGTCCAGAAGTAACCCAGTTGCACATTAGAATTTCATATCACAGGGAATAAAGGTAGCAATTCAAGGGATATGCTTCCCTTGTAATAATAATCTAATGAACAGCAACCATTTTAATTGTTTGTCAGTTTGCAAACTTGCGTGCTCCCCAGATGAAATCTGAAACTGGTCCTGGTACACGGAGGGCAAAGAGAGACCCAAGAAAGAGTCAGATTGGTAGATTTAAGAAGTAAGGGAGCTTACAAGACAAGTAGATCTCTGCACATGCCCACCAGAATCTTAAAACTTTCTATAGAGGCCTTAACGTTCAGTCATGTATTAGGCCCAGAGGGTCTCAACAATACCTTACTCTCTCAAGGCTGCTTCATTGAAAATGGCCCCCACTGTGGGAAGGAGCTCAGAGCCCACATTCCAGGGACAAGGAAGCAGGCTCTGATTGCCTGAGCCCAGTTTGAAGGTCAACTGGAGATCACATCTTAGTGATGATCTCCTCCAACACAATTGAATAATGATCAAATTGGATCCCAGTTAGAAACGTAACCTTGTATCAGTCCACAAGGAAATATGGGAAGCGTTACATGAACTTAACCCTAGTAAGTGAATTTGGGGTCTTCAGTCTCTGCAATTGAGTGGATTTTGCACATCTTGTAAGAACTAGAGATCCTTCACCCTTGGAGCCACCTGCTGCAGGATGTCTGCAGTGGGTTCAGTGCCACGTGGCATTTCCCCTGATACCCTTTGCACGGGGTCCCTTTAATCAGTTGGTTCCTTGTCTGCTTCTCTCAGGAAACTACGTTCCTGGAGGACAGAGACTGTGCCTTCCTCCTCTTTACCTTCCCAATTCAAGTTCCTGTCAACATTTATTGAAGTTGAAGACACATAAATCAGTTTGGCAAGAAGATCACTACTGACCTAGTGGGACAATTCTAGGCTCTCAGATGCACCCACAGATTGGCTAGCCATACGCACAGTGCATTGATGACAGTGGTGGAAACCAGCCATTATTTCTGAGAAAACAAATAAGAATTATTGCAAAGGAAATTATTCCACACACAACGGAGATCCCATGGGAAGTGCTGATGGATGAGGTAGAGGGAATAATGTTTGCAATAGTATTCAACAAAATGCCTCCAAAGGGATGTTGCGTATTATATAATACTAGAATGCATGCCATTTTCCCATTCCTTTTGATTGCCTGGGAAACAGAAGGGCATTTTATGTAATCTGAGTATGCTTATATGGAAACGAATATGGGTTCAAACAGTATAAATTACCATTGATAGTTTAATAGTTAAATGGTTAAAGCAGATTCTGATACTAGAATTCTAGGGTCCAATTTCTAGCTTTACTACTAGTTAGCTAGATGACCTTGAGCAAATGACCTAACCAGTGTCAGTTTCTCAATCTATAAAGTGGGGATGATAATAATATCTCCTCCACAGGATTGCTATGAGGCTTCCATGGGAGAACATAGGTAGCATTTAGAATAATGCATGGCACCTAGTAAGAGTGTAAATATTAACTAACTTATGCCCAGCTGGTGTGGCTCAGTGGTTGAGCATTGACCCATGGACCAAGAGGTCACAGGTTCAATTCCCGGTCAGGGCATATACCCAGGTTGTGGGCCCAATCCCTGATTGGGGCATGTAGGAGGCGGCCAATTGATGTTCTGTCTCATCAATGTTTCTTTCTCTCTCCCCTTCCCCCTTCCTCTCTCTCTCTAACATCAATAAAAAAATGTTTTTAATTAACAAAATTAAAAAAAAATTAACACAGACACACATGGCAAGTGAGAAAAAGGGAGAAAGAGAGAACAAGAAAGGAACAGTTAGGAAACTTTGAAAGACTAGGAACTATATATGAAATGTTCAGCTATCAAGATCCTGCCTGTAGAATCAGATGGTCCTGAGTGTGAATCCTGGCTCTGTCAACTACTAGCTATTGCATTTAACTTATCTTATACTAGGTTGGTCCCTTAGTTTTCTATTGTTTATGTTTTGTTGTTGTATGTTTGTTTGCTTACCCACTTTTTCATTCATTCATTCGTCCATTCACTTTTTCCATCTATAAAATGAGGATAGTAGTACCTACCTTACAGATAGATGTAAAGATTTAAAGTATTAAGGCTAAACCAATCAACATCTTAAAGTTGCTGAATACATACAGGTTCCTCTCATCTTGTTAATGTACATAGTTTAGTGTCAGTTCCAGACACTATAAAGCGACAGCCTTTCACCCCCAAAAGCCCCTCAGTGTTTTCCTTGGCTGTGTACAGCCAGGTAACCTCAGTAGACTGAGTCTGTGTTGCTCTGGGCAACTCAGGAGGCACAGAACGGCGAGATGAAGTATAAAATGCCAACCTTCTAGTGGATGCTTTAGAGTTGAGGCTTAGAGTCCATCTCCCTGGAGGTCACAGGCTGCTTCTGCAGAGTGTTGAACAGGTGAAGGATTTGGGGTGGAGGGGGCTCCTGCTCTCCTTTCCTTCTTCCCTACCCTGAGAACGACGCTCAGCTTGCATGCCTGACCTAGTGTTCTGTGCGGAACCTGACTCAGTGGCACCAATCACTCAGATAGGTCATAGCCTTCTCTCGGGCTTGGGTTCCTACCGTCATTGCTATACCTTCTGTCCCTCCTGCCTTCCTCGCCTTCCCCTTCATCTATCCTTACTAGGCTATTTTCAAGATATTACAAGTTTACACAGATTTCTTCCCTCACCCCAGTAACAATGACTATAAGAACTGTGATGTTAAATCTGTTCAATCTTGACTGCATCAGTCTTGATTGTGTTAAAGATTAGCACAGTGTATCAAAAGTAATTTTTAAAAAGTTCAAACTTTGATCTAGTTATTTAATTTTAAGGTACTAATGAAATGACTATATGCATTTTTAAGAAAAGATATATAAAATACTAAATGATTAATGTTATCAAATAAGATAATAGCATGGTGATTATGTAAATAATATGTTATTATCAGTTAGAAATACTTTCTGAACTATTTTAGGTGAGAAGATAAAATGTGTGGGATTTTATCTGAAATGTCCCTTCACAATAAAAGTCCAAAGGGGTCCAGCTGGTGTGGCTCACTCAGTTGGTTGAGCTTTGTCTCCGCCACCAGGAGGTTGCCAGTTTGATTCCCAGTCAGGGCACATGCCTGGGTTGCAGGCTTGATTCCTAGCAAGGGGTGTGCAGGAGGCAGCAGGTCAATGTTTCTTGGTCTCATCAATGTTTCTCTCTCTCTCCCTCTTCCTTCCTCTCTCTCTAAAATCAATAAAAACATATTTTAAAAACACCAAAAATAGTTCAAAGGGAAATAGCTAAAACGATTAGTAAAATATTGTTGGCATTTGAGGCTAGGTTTTTGGCTCAAGGAGGTCACTGTCTAATTCTCTCCACTTTTATGTATGTTTGATAATTTCTATAATAGAATATTTTAAAGTAGTTATGAAGGTCATGATTACAGCACATTTTATAACACAAAACATGTAGAACCATCACAAATTTCCAAACACACATGATTAAATAATATTTACATGCTGCAGTAGTATGTAGTCACCAGAATTTGACAGATAGGAAATTATATATAGATTTTAAGAGCACACCCCAGGAACTGGGAATTCATATTAGTATGTCATATCAAAAAAGTTAAAAATACTTTTATAATATGACTATTTTATATATATGTTATGTATAAATACATAATGCTATATTTTATTATATATAGTTATGTATATAATTAATAAATATTTATACATGGACACACATACACACACACACATTGCTCATAAAATATCAGTGGTGGGTTATTACTGAAGGGTGGGTGATATTTATTTTACTTTGAAATCATCTGTGTTTTCTGATTCTTTATATAGAGTTATATATAACATAAATATAAAGAAAAGCAGAAACACAATTATGTATAAAACAAAAACATATATGCAATATAGATCAGCAGCCTGGCCTATGTGGCTCAGTGTTTGAGCATCGACCCATGCGCCAAGAGGTCGCTGGTTCGATTCCCGGACAGGGCACATGCCCAGGTTGTAGGCCCAATCCCCAGTGTGGGGCATGCAGGAGGTGAAAGAAATGTGATAGATGGTCGGGACTGTCTTTATGGGAGACAAAGAATAGAAGAGTCCATTGCAAACATTGCTTTTTCATTGAACAGTGTCTTTGATTTGATCTTGTTGCTTGTTTGCATTTTAAGCTTCTTTTTCTGTAGAACTTAAAAGCATAGGGATTTTTTTTTATCATTTCCTACTGGGCTACCAAGGAGTTTCCTGTAGGAGAAAAGAACAAAGTTAAAAGGAAGCATCGTTCCTGAGCTCTATGGTGTTCATTCTCTCTCTCTCTCTCTCTCTCTCTCTCTCTCTCCCTCTCCATGGTATTGCAGCCCCTTCTGCCCTCAGGGTTAAAGTCTACCTTCTGCAGATTCTAGTTATGTAGAAAGCCTATCTTAGTAGATTCCAGGACAGTTCCTTTATCTCTTTATCTTTTTTTAAAGCAGGCCTTCAAGAATCAGTCATCTACCAGAGTTTCTCTTCCCTGTCTCCTGAACTCTCAGACCCCAGCTAAGCCCCTGTTTATCCACACCCAGGAGGAAGCGCAGCAGTGAGGTCCCAGGTAGGCTGTGGGCCCAATATCCTAGCTGAAGATCATGTGAAATCCAAAACAATCACTGAGGATCTGGCAGGGAATTTCCCCACTGAGATCTGCTTTTCATGAAAGACAGCCTTTGATAAAAAGAGGAGTACTTGCCAGGGGCTTATGCCTGCAGAGGCATCTCCCTGGGGCTGTGCACAACAACCCGCAAATGTGTGTGAGTTCCCCTTCTAGAAAACTCTTCCTTGGTTCTAAATGAAGTATTTTCAGAAAACCTATGTCTGGAACAGTAGTTTATACCCATGGCTATCCAATGGCATTATGTATAAATCTTTAAAAAATGTGTACTTATACCTAGACTCCAAGCCAGACTGCTGGACCTAGGTAGGTATCACCCGTTTCTGCTGACGAGCCTAGGCATCTATATTTTGAACTTTCCAGGTGACTCTGATGCAGTCTGGGTTGACAACATCTGCTCTAGAATATTATGCAAGTTAATTACTGATGTTCATTTTGCACAGAGGCCCAGACAAGTTGTCCAAGGGATACTAGAAACACAGAAGACAAGGTCCCTGAACTTGCACATTTCTATTCTTGGTGTATAGACCATGATTACTCAGATAATATCACATACTTTAATGTCTTCTGATACAAAAAGATTGAAATATGTTGCCATAATCGATTGCAACTCAGTGCTATTCTTGGAAAATTGGCATTCATTTTAGGAAAGCTTTCCAAACTTTTAATTACTAATACTCCGCTATAGAGTATCACATATGTTCATTGAAGCTTGCCATCCTAATGAGTGTAGAATCAGATTTATGTTTCCACAGTAAATTTTGTAAACATTTGCTGTATGTAATTTTTTTGTGCAGAAATGTTTAAAAACTTTTTGAATCGTATTAAATTATCATGATTACATTCATGTGTGTATATAATTTTCCAACAATTATAATCTTACAAAATAATGATTTTAACCCACTGAAAGTATTGAACAGTTCAACAAATGGAACCTACCTATTTTTCCAGACAGCGGCAGAAAAAGCCAGACAAACTTGTCAGAGAATTATTCTGCATTGCGAAAGCTTCACGTTTTATTTTTAATAACTGTGCAAGAACCACGTTGCCTGGTTACCATCTTCATTTTGTACTCTGATCTAAAAATGTCTCAGCATCTCAGCCGCCAGAAGTTTCCAGTGTGCTCAAAACTAAACTTACATAATCAAACATCTATAAGAATTTAGAAGAAATTTTACCAAAAATTTTATATATATATTTTTTTCTAATCACAGAATCAGCTACTGCCTAAAAATTGGGTCAAATGCAACAACAAATGCCTAACATTTTGATGGAAGGGCTATTCTTATGCAGATCTAAGAGAAAAAAAGAAAAGACAAAAAACAGAGGAAAGAAAGCATTGTAAAACAATAATATCAGTGTCTCTCATGCGTATAATCATTTACTATTTGAATTTCCATAGAAATATAAACAAAGAAGAAAAGGTTTTATGGGGACTGAGAAAAGCTTAAATTGATATTTAATATATCATCTAATAGTTTCATGACACAGGTCAGTTTATTTTGTGGTATTTTCAGATTTTCGTAAAACTGTCCCAACATCTTGGTTTTTTAATCCTATTCCAGCAAACACTAATACATGTATGTTATATTTCTGGGTAGTATTTAGAACATTTAATGAAGACATCATACTTTCAGAAATGTAAAAACAGCTGAGAATAGATGTATCATGTAAATAAACGTCTTTTGCCCAGCCAGTGTGGCTCAGTGGTTGAGCACTGACCCATGCACCAAGAGGTTGCCGGTTTAATTCCTGGTCAGGACACATGCCCAGGTTGTGGGCCTGATCCCCAGTAGGGGTCATGCAGAAGGCAGCCAATCTATGTTCTCTCTCATCGATGGTTCTATCTCTCTCTCCCTCTCTCTAAAATCAATAAAGAAAGATAATTTAAAAATAACTAAATAAACATCTTTTGAAGATTAAGTTCAGCAAATTCAGATCACTTAATTCTTTCATTACCCAAGTTATAAAAATATTTCTGAAGTAAAGACATTGCATTAGGTACTATAAGAGGAAAAGTTATTTATTCTGAATTCTTCTCTCTTCTACTTTTGGGCAATTGGATTTTCTAGGAATGCACTTACACATTTACATGGTTGTACTAGTGTCAATTGACTGAGTTAGAGGTGAGCACCCTACCCAACCTGGGCCAATCAATTCACTTCCTTGGTAACCTGAAATTGGACATAATATAATTCCAGTGTCAACTCAAACTGTTCCCTTTAATAGCAAGGATGTAAACTCAGGAGTTGCTGATAGCAGCCATGTAGGCTAGGACATAGAAAAAGTTGCTTTGCATTGAGAGAGAAGAATGAGTCAATCAGAGGCCAAGAGAGAAAAGACATGGAGGGGAAAAAAAGTATCTTCTGTTTTCTATAGGCCTCATGTACCCGACTCCAATCTGTTTCTAGAATGTGAGCGTATTCCTTGCCCTTGGGCTCTATAAGACTTCTCTTTATCTTTATAACAAATCATCCCTCTTCCTATGTGCTTAGGCAAATCCCAATGGACATCGGCCATTGATTGGCAACAATAAGGGTTGTAACTAACACTGATGTGAGATAAATCAGATATAGATCTTGTTCTCAAGAAAATTGCCAAGAAGTGGATACATGCAGATAACTTTAACAAAAAGGAGAGAGTGTCAGAAATTATAGAGATGAGCTGGTAGACAATTTCAGAGGAGGAAGCAAATATTCCTGGCTCTAGAGAAAGTGGATCCGACATTTTTCAGAGCAATGATATCCAGTCAATGTATTTGAAAATGTCCAGAATGATGACCAACTCTATTTTTTTTCTTTCAATATTCAACTAGGTAATGAGTGTTTAAGGAGTATACACGCAATTCTCTGCTATTTGTTTCTGGCACAGAATCCTTAATGTGCAACACTGTTGGTGGAAGACCTTCAGCGCTTTGCATTTTGACATGAGCAATGAATAGACGTGGTATTCAAACCATACAGCAACAGAATAAATATGGTCTTGCCTTGGACATATGTTTCCAACAACAAAACACGGTCCACATTGTTTGCACCATAGCCCTACTGATAGCTGTCTCTTCCTCTTCAGAGCAGGCAGCACACTGAGTACCATAGGCGAGTTCTGTGAAGGTTACTGGCAGAGCCTGGGCTTATTACCTAGGTCAGTGACATTACTCACAGGAATACAGTTCTATTTTAGTCACCAAGGATTGCTTCTTTATCATTTAAATGTCAAGTGTTTTGAATAAAGTCATTAAAAGGCATTACAGAGCAGAAATTAATTAAAGCAAGAGGCCCATGGTAGGGAGACTATGAAAACATAATACATGATCCTTGCCCCCAACGTACTTTCAATCTTTGGGAATAGATAAGAAATACAAATGACAACAATATGGACTGTTTGTTGAAAAAACAAAAACAAAAAACAAATAAACTAGGTTAAGAATGTTAAATGTGTTATTTCAATCCTCACAAACATCCTACAAATTAGCCATCACTATTTTCCCCAATTGGTGAATGAATAAACAAACTTATATAGTTTAAATAACTTGCCCCAAAGCTTTTAGCTAATGAATAAAACCCAAACATAAGCTGCCTGATTACAAAGGGTAAATTCCCCAACTCAATGAAACAAAAAATGAGAGAAAAAGGTCATATAAAAATTTCAAAGGTATTTGCTAAATGTTACAGGAATTCAGGGGATAAAAGGAGATGCCAGGCTGGAGTTATATGCATGTCTACCATGGCAGAGTTAGGATCTGAGTTCAGTCCTGAAAATGCAGCATTCATATAGACAAGAAGAGCTAAAGGTAGAGGAAGATAATAGCAAGAATAAGGGGGTAAGTTGGTTGCATCACATGTGTTTCTGGGTGATGATGGATTTGATCACAATGAGTGCTTTCTGCAGAGGAGAAGCTTGTGTAAAGGTATGATGGAACCAGACTATGGAATGTCTAAAGCATAAAGAGTTGGGATTTCATCTCATGGGCATTGTAAAGTCACTATCTAAGTTCTTACAAATGGATACCATGACAACAGAAGTACTTGAGGAAGAATACACTAACAAGACTGGGAGGGGTTTACATTTAGTGAGTGACATTGTGATAGAAGCACTCATCTCAATGTGATCTACTATAATTCTTGTAAGACACTGAAAGGTAGAAACGACCCTGTCTACACTTGGATGTAAGGAAAGATGCCTCTTTCAAGGTCACAAAATGAACAAAGTAAACACAATGTTTTAGTCTTAGTCTGCTTACTTGATAATTTGCTATGAAAAACACTAAGCAAAGAGTCCTTGCAAAGCTATAATAGTGGCAATTAATATTATTGAGCATTTACTATTTCTAGATTCTAAGTGATTTACATGAAATAACCCATTAAAAACTTCCAACAGCCCTGAGACAGATATTGCATTAGACCCATTTTTCGGATGAGAAAAGTGAGGCACTGATAACATGGGTCATTTGCCCATGGATGGGGACAAAACATCCTGTCATATCTGGAAGAGTTGAGATCTCACCAAGATTTTCAGGCTCTAGAGCCTGTGGTCATGGTTCTGCTATAAGCTTCTCAATTACAGCAACCATTGACTAAGAAATAACACATGTGACAACTAGAGAGGGATGTTTTACAAGGACAGACTGAAAAGAAGGGACCTCGAGGCAGGAACAAGGGAGACTTAATGGTTGACTCTAATGGGGGAAAAGGTTGAGGTTGGATTCAAGAGTGGGCTGAGAGATTTATTTTTTATTTTGCTTCTCTTTTCTTTTTCAACAGAAAGATGGTGTGATTTCCAAATCACTGAGCTTTAGGTAATGGCTGAACCATGAAGAAATGTGCTGTGAAGTGTAAAGTCTGGATTCAGCAGTCAAACAAACACAAGATGCTTAGAACTGAGTGAAAAAATAAATTAAAAAAAGAAAAGCCTTGTATAAAGAAAGGAGGATGGCACAGGAAGAGAAGAGTTGTGAGAAATGCCACAATTAAAGATGTCAACGAGAAATGAAATAGCCATCAATGGGAATAGAGGGGAAATTGTCAGAGAAGTAAAGGGGCCATAGGATACTTGTAGCATCCCACAGCTCAGTAAGACCCAGGGTTGGCATCATGCTCATGTAACCCAGACTCACACAGGAATCCAAGTTTAGATTGGTCCCACACTTTGGTTTAATGCTCTCATGGCACCACCTTAAAATTCATAATAGTTTTTGAGCAATGAGCTTTTTATTTTGCAATGGTCTGCACCAAAAATATAACCAGGTCTAGAAAGATCTCAGGGGTCACCATTTCCAGTTCTCCATTCAGTGATAAAAGTTCCTTTAAACTTTCTCCAACCATAGACTATCAAATGCCTCTATAAATGCATCTAGTCACAAAGAACGCAACATGTCTTGGGGATAGCCCATTGCATTCTCAGACATATTCATTTTGAGACACTCTTTCTATAGTAAGCTAAAATCTATTTGTAACTTCTATATATCTGTCTTGGTTATACTCTTTTTTAAAAATATGTTTTTGTTGATTTTTTTAGAGAGAGAGGAAGGAGAGAGAGAAAGAAACATCAGTGTGAGAGAGAAACATTGATCAGCTGCCTCCTGCATGCTCCCTGTTGGGAATTGAGCCTGCAACCCGGGCATGTGCCCTGACTGGAAATCAAACCGGGAGCCCTCAGTCCATGGAGTGATGCTCAATCCACTGAGCCACACAAGCCGGGCTTTGGTCTCTATCTTGAAGAAATCAAAGTATAAGTTAATTGTGTTTCCATGTTATCATTAACATTCAAGATTTACTTGATCTCAAACACTTTCTCTCATAAACCACTCACCGCCAATCGCCAGGAATGTGGTTAGCACAGAGTGAGCATTTAATAAGTACTGATCAATTGAAATGATTCTGAACCGTACATCCTGGGTGGTTTCTCACTTTCAGAAAAGATTTTAAAATGTACTGGTAGGCCAAGTTACCCAACTTTAGATTTCTGAATCTTAACTTTTAAATTCTGAAACATTGAAAATTTAAATGAATTCCCACATGGCAATCCTGAACAATTTTAAAAGGCAATGATCATATTTACATAGAATATTCTCATTTTCTTCAACTCTCCCTAAATTTTGGGAAATTTTTTCCTCATCACTTCGGTTAGTTGTATCTTGGGTATGTTCCAGGTGTTTGGCTTCCTTTAAAGCAGGGTTTCTCAGCCTTGGCACTATTGACACCGTGTCTGTTTTGGGGCTGTCCTACGCAGTGTAAGATTTTAGCAGCATCCCTGGTTTCTATCCACTGGGTGCTAGTAACCTCCTCTCCACCCCAAAGTGTGACAAAACAAGGTCTCCAGGCATTGCCAAATGTCTACTGAAGGATGAAATCACCCTTGGGTGAGATCCACTGATTTAAAGTGAAAAAACGCTACCTGATAGCTGTAAGTGAATATACGGTATTTGCTTCACTGAATTATAGGGTTTTCTCATAATCACATTGACATATGAATGTGAAATTGGCGTGCACTTTGTGACACAGTGTTCTTTAAGTCATGAATGAATATCATGATGCTAGGAAGGGAGGTCATCAACATTTCAATGTAGTGAACTTCCCTGGGGGACGAACTTCGTTGCTTCCTTTGTACCTCGTGTTTTGTTTGTTTAGTTATATCCTCACACATTCCATACTCTTTAAATTGTTAACAATTACAATGAGCACTTTTTATAATTAGAGAGAAACAATGATGTTTTCATTTTGAAATCAAATAATGATCATGTGGGTGGGAAGGAAATGGAGCCCGTGTGTATAAACAGATTCTGGGAAGATTCATAAGATAGGCTCCTGGGGCACTATGTTTTTCCTCTTTGCTTTCCCAGAACCCATACCCTGCAGTTTACAGCAAATGTGAATAATATTAGAGTCCATGAAGTTCTTCTACTTTATGATCCACAGCTATTTTATATACACACAGGAAAACTACGCCAATGCAATAAGCCAGGGATAGTGCTTTAGAATGAAGACGTGCCACCATGCCAAGGCACAGCTGCTCCCAAGGGAGAAGGGGATGGTGCCACTGGCATCGGATGCCATGCACAAAGGGGGCTGGGCCGTTCTTGTGAAATAGGCCACCGGATTGAGTTCCTTTTATACATGTGCCGACTCACCCATTCAAAACACATGTCTTAAACAGCTACTAATTCTTGATGATTCCAAAAACAAACTAATTAAGCATGAGACACTACTCTTGCAATTCCCAAAGCTTCATATGGGCATTTATATTAAAACAGAGCAATACCTAGAATAAAATATAGATCAGTTAGGACGTCTCCAACATGGTAATTCACATGCAAATTGAGATGAGAATTTATTAAATGTTAGGGTAGGTTAACTGAGGAATATTTAACAGGCATCTTTTTCCATTTAATTTTTTTTTTTTTTGAAAATTAAAGCTAAATAGCAAGTAAAAAAATAGTTATTTTCCCCCACTACATCAGACATCTTTCATGTGATTCATTTTTCTAGTTTGTATGGTTTCACTTTCATTTCATTACAGCTTTAAACATACAGGTTACATTAAACCCAATATATAGTTATAAGTATTTTGAAAAAGTTATTACTTGGAAATTCTTCATTTTATCCAAAAATGCCTCATAGCTTCCTTGGGTCTCATTGATGACTTTTACATAATTTTGAAGAACATGGGCCCTCTCAGAACTGAGACTCATAGATAAAAAGAACCTATGATATTCTGGGTTTAATTTATTTTCACTGAGTGGGAAATGGGGGAGAAGAGATGCTCCCTGAAGTCAAACTCTATACCAGACTTGGAAGAAAAAGAGGGACAGCAAGAACATTTATTCTCCACTTATTAAGAGAACTAATATGTACCCTTGCCCGTGACTACAATGTATCTGAAATGAATGATAGAAAAGTAAACAAGGTTGTTCAAGGTCTATTTTGACTTTATATTTTTATTCAAAGAAAATTATACTTGAAGTGGATGAAGAAAAATATTTATACAATGGAAACTAAATCTCCAAGCAGTTGAAGACAGAGGAAGAGGGCATCTTGTCATTTTTAATGAATTCAAATCCAGGTTTAAACAAATTATAGTATAAATATTCTCTAGGACTAAAGACAGTCAGAAATGGATGAAAATGATAAGAATTAGAGTGGGTACATAAGATCTCAACTAGAAAAAATTTTCCCCTATTTTTCAAAAGGGAGGGCAAAGGAAGATGAATCATGGAAAACCTTGTTGCCATTTTCTGGAAATTGTTTATGTATTTACATAACGAATGGTAGGTGAGCACAAAAAAAGAATTTAATGATCATCAAGAGAGAGCTACTATGTCCTGACCAAAACAAGGTGATATCAGATTACCCTTTCCATGACCAGCCTCGATTAGCAGGCAATAATTCTACTACACTTCATATGTCCTCATTGAACGTGTTGATTTTATTACCATCTTTTCCAGATCCTAAGAACAAACAAAAGGAAGGCTTTGTGACTCTCCCATTTGGAGAGATGTGCGTAGGTGGATTACAGCGGACTGAACTAATGATTACTGTTGAATAATGGTTCAAAACAGAGGAGAGAGCAAGACAATAGGGAGGAAGAAGTACAATTCTTGGAACCAGACCAATCTGGGTTTACGTTCAGATTCTATTCACTTATAACTGCGTTACCTTGATCATGTTATTTAAATTTTCTAAGCCTGGGTTAGTTTGTCTCTAAGATGGTGATAACCATAATGCATTAGGGTTTAAAATACTAATGCGTTGTAACAATATATAAAACAATATATGTAAAACATATGCAGAATGCCTAAGATGAAGAAATTTTACCATGTGATAATTGTTATAATTACCATTATTAATACTAATATTATCATCACTATTACAATCTAATGGGAGGCATCTTAATGGTATGCTACAGGGACCTCTCCCTGGTCCTGACCTTTTCATGCTTTGAATCAACAGCTTGTTGAATAAAGACTTAGGAGATACATATTTCTACCAAATTTCTATGTAACTTGAAATACAGAAGAAGGTTAATAGTGTGATAGGAGACACAGTCTGAAATTGATGAAAGTGAGTGGAGCAAATATGCATGCACACAGAACATTTTTAATTGTGTATTGCGCATGAAGAAAATTGTATAAAACTTAGTTGCATGCTAGAATGAATGTGTATAAAGCAAGCACCCATGTCATCAACAAGCAGATCCAGAAAGAGAACACTGCTGGCCTCCAGAAGCTATCCCTCTACCATCACACCCCCCCCTCACTGATAATCATTATTCTGGGTTTTCATGATAATCACTTCCACGTTTTTCTTTATAGCTTTAGTACATTGTACACAAAGCTAAACAGTATAGTACAATATTCTGAGCTTAATACATATGAAATCATACTGTATGAACATTTGTACTTTGTATCTTGTGGTCAACATGTTGTTTCAATGTGAATAGTCACTCCTGTGGTTGCATTCCTTTATAATGCATTCATTTTCATTGTTGTATCGTTTCCAGGAAATGAAAATATCATAGTGTCTTTATCCTTTCTATCACTGATGGATAATTAAATTGCTTGTAATGTTTGGCTCTTGGCAACAAGGGTGCTATAATATTTTTCTCATGACTTGTAATGCATTTGTGTGCACATGGAAGAGTATTCATGAAAACTATATTAAAGTTACTATTCAAATTATTTTTCTATTTTCCATTGCCAAGAACATATAATTAATTCATACCAGTTAAACCTACTTTTTGACACTTCTGTACGTAAAAATATATGTAGAAATAAAATTTAAGAAACTTTAATGGTAATAACTGAATATATTTTGTATAAATTGAGTTTCAGCAACATATTTTGGCTACAAATAAGTGCTTTTTTTTTTATCAATGTCTAACACATTTCTTTCAACAGCACACATATTATATTAAAATAAATAAAAGTCACATTCTATGTGGTCAAATGGAACATGATTTAATTTCCTAGAAATGCATTTTCCTTTATGTTGATGAAAAAGGTTTTTAAGATACTGTTTGCATTTTTATTTTTATTATTATTTAAATCCTTATCCAAGGGTATTTTTCCATTTATTTTCAGACAGAGTTGAGGGGGAAGACAGAGAGAGAGAGAGAGAGAGAGAGAGAGAGAGAGAGAGAGAGACAGAGAGAGAGAGAGAGAGAGAAACATCGATATGAGAGAGACACATCATTTGGTTGCCTCCCACACAACCCCAACCAGGGCGAGAGATTGAACCGCAACCCAGGTACGTGCCTTGACCGGAATCGAACCCATAATTCTTTGGTCCACAGGCCAACGCTCCAACCGTTGAACCAAATTGGCCAGGGAAATGTTTGCATTTTTAAAAGGGATGTTTTAATTTCTTTCTTTAGTCCTAAGAGGAAATATGAGCTCTGAACATTATTTGAGGTTTTACAGATGAAATGTTTTTCATTTTAAGGCAAATGGAAGGTGAACTGTCTTTTTTTATTATTAATCACACATATAGTTTGAAACCTATTCATAAGAAATGTGATCTGCATAGTGCTTTTGTTAACCTTCTTACACTTATTGGAGGAAAGAGAGGGAAAGAGAAGGGCACTGGAGAGTTCTGATCAGGCAGCTCTATGATACTCTTGCAGGGCAGTTCTGTAACTGTGTGCACCTGCCATGTCCAACATGGTAGACACCAGCCCAATGTGGCTCCTGAGCAATTAAAATGGCTATGGCCACTGAGATGTTCTCCAAATAGTCAATATATCCAAGATTTTGAAGACTTAGTACAAAAAAATTAGAATTTAAAATATCTCATTCAAAATTTTATGTGATTTTATGTTGAGATGATACTATTTTGGACACATTGGGTTAAATAAAATGTATTATTAAAATCAATTTCACCTTTTGTCTTAATGCAAGGAAATATAAAATTACATGTATGTGTGAATCATATTTCTATTGGACAGCATTGGTACCAATCCCTAATAAAATAAATTATTCTAAAAGTTCATGGATTTTTTTTCAGATTCATATATAAATTTCATGATACTCTTCAAATGGATATAAATTTGTTATTATTTTGTGGGGCCTATAATGTCATAAAAAGTTCATTTATACACTTAGAGTAAGATCTAGGTGCCTAATTTGTTCCTAGTGAGAATTGCTAATATGTATTAGATATAAAAACTAAACTCCATAAAGCGAAAGAAAGACAAAGGAAATTATAGTTCTACTTAAAAAGGTAAACATTAATGTTAATTAAAAGTAATCTTGAGATAAACTTCATCCATTCCCACTGTGGTATGGGTATAGTTCTATATATTTTATTGGGTTAATATTTGGATGACTTTAATGCAGTTGTGTTTCTGATTATAAAGCTCTGCTTTCTAATATAGTAGAGAAAGTCCAAAGGTAGTCTCAGGGGGAATCTATGACATTTCACATTGAACTGTTTTCTGATGTTGTGCCTCAAATTATCTAACAAAGGGTGTTTGCCTTTAGAGCATCTTATTTGATAGGTAAATACTACTCTGCAGTAATTCAATAGGAAATATGTATATAAGCAGTGACTAAATTTGTGTCCTTTTCTTGTATGGTTATGTGTACAAGGCACTATTTCCTAAGAGTATGGGAATGATCTGAAAGTTAATATTCTTTTTAAAAAAATTTTTTTTCTTTATTGATTTTAGAGAGAGAAGATGGGAGAGTGAGAGAGAGAGAGAGAGAGAGAGAGAGAAAGAAACACTGATGAGAAAGAACATTGATTAGCCGCCTCCTGTATGCCCCCCAGTGGGGATCTGGCCCACCACCTGGGCACCTGCCCTGACCTCTTGGTGCATGGGTCAACGCTCAACCAATGAGCCACACCAGCCGGGCTAAAAGCTCATTTTCTTTTTTATCTATTTGGATAACAAAAGTTTACTGTTTCTACTCCTCTATAAACCATCTTCATCCCATCTCTATTTTCAGCATGTCTCCTTAGCTACCACAGTTCTACAACGTAACCAACAAGCCATGAGGAAGATTAAACACAGCCAACAGGTGTCAGCAGCCAACATTTTAATATCACCATGGAAACACATGAAAGAAAAGAAGATTTGATCTTTTCTCCAGGATCAATGCTTCAGTAACCAATAGTTTACCTCTAAAATGTGCGTGGGAAGGTCTTAACATTGGAACTGGGTTGTGCTGATGCTCAAGAACACTCATGAATAACATAAGAAAGATCAAGGCAAACACATGGCTGACTTGGCATGGTTAAAAATCCCAGTCAGGTTATTGTCCTTGGAGTCACAGTGTATGGGTGGTAAGGGCAGGGCGTCTGGTGAGTTACGATGGAATGTGTGTGAAGTAAAGGGTAAAAGACCTGCTCCAAAGTTCCTGAGTAAATTCAGATTGTGAATTGTAGTTTGAACACTCAGACTTATAAAATCCTACCATCTTCAAGATCTGCTTCCTTAATGCAGCCTCAAGGGTAGTCTGCCCAAATTTCATCAAATGTCATTTTATGTCACCCACTTCTAAACTAATTAAGAGCTATGAACAAATACCCTCAGACTAAGTTATTCTTTGGTACCAACCTCTGTTCTTGCTTTTTGTTTCCCCTTTTCATTCAACAAACTGTTATTGTCTTCGATGTACAAGTTATTATTCAGAACTCAAATACCAGTGAACAAAACAGATGAAAAAAACATTCTTCTTAAAGGGACAGAAATGGGTTTTGTTTTCTGCAATAGTAAAATTCTTTTTATTATTATTATTATTTTTTATTCCTCACCCAAGAATATTTTTCTACTTATTATCAGATAGAGTGGGAGGGAGGGTGGGATGGAGGGAGGGAGGGAGGGGAGAGAGAGAGAAGAGAGAGAGAGAGAGAGAGAGAGAGAGAGAGAGATGGATGTGAAAGAGCCACATTGATTGGTTTCTTCCTGCATTGACCCCACTAGGGCCGGGACTAACCTCAACCGAAGTACGTGCCCTTGACCAGATCGAACCCAAGACACATTGGTCTGCGGGCTGATGCTCTAATTGCTGAGCCTAACTGGCCAGGGCTACAATAGTAAAATTTTTATGACTGAAGGAGGTTCCCAGGAAAGTCCAGGAGTAAGGCAGATACACACCATCACTGCCCTCCTCTGTACCACAATGAAGAATTTCTCGACCATAATAAAAGAAGAAAAATAAAGAAGAGACATGGATTTGAAAAGAAGAGACAACATCATCCTCTTCTGCATCCAACATACTTATATGCAGAGAAGGTTCACGGCAATCTAGAGTCAACCGAGTTCATGAGAATACTTGGTAAATATCAAAAACTTGGCACAGAAATAACAATGTTCACTAACAACAGTAAGAACACTATAGATATCCCAATAATGATGCAATTTATAACAGCAAAAGAAGCCATAAGGTAACCAGGGGGGTAAATATTTAGAAAGAGAAAGAGAAAGAGAAATTAAGGTTTGTTATGAAATTCATAAAACAACATTGAAGAATGGTTCTTGGTTTTCTTATCTGTCTGGTACAGGATCTAATGGACAGTGATTCTTAACTTATTTTGAGTTAGACTGAAAAACAAAGATTTGATATAACGTATGACCATCATTCTAGAAATAAACACACATACATAAAACACTGTGGTTTCTGAGTGTCTACTTATTTTAAAAAATGCATAACCTCAAAGGTTCCTCCAAATCTAAAATGATTCTGTTTGTGCCCTGGCTGGTTGGCTCAGCAATAGAGTATTGGCCCGTAGACCAATGAGTCGTATGTTCGATCCCAGTCAGGGGCACGTACCTGGGTTGCAGTTCGTCCCTGACCTTGGTTGGGGTCGTGCGGGAGGCAACCCGGTGATATGTCCCTCTCACATCAACGTTTCTCTCTCTCCCTTTCGCCCCCTCCCACTCTGTCTGAAGATGGATAGAACAATATCCTTGGGTGAAGATAAAAAAAATAAAAATAAAATAAAATAAAGATTCTGTTTGTCTAATTATTATCTTAATATTAATAAATTATAATAAAAATCACAATAGTAGTAAATACTTAAATTAATTAAATTCTACTCTTTTCCTGGCCCTAAGCCCTTTATCTCTAACAGCACATTGAAGCCTCACTACACCTGTGTTATAGTTACTGTTATTATTTTCACTTTATGAATGAGGAAATGGGGGTCAAAGAGATCAGTCGCTACTTCAATGTGGTCAGGCTCTTTGGCTGTATCTTCTCACAGACCCAACTGACTTACCATCTGCTTTACCTTTTCCTAGACAACGTATCTCGGCTTCCACTTACATACCCAGTGTATGACTATTTGATTGATGCTCGCTTTCCACAATGAGCCATGCACTTCAGAATAGAGACCTTAAATCAGTTTTGTTCACCACTGTCACCTTATAGTCATCACTCAATAACTATGGGCAGAAGACATCAATGAGTGGCTAAAAGAAAGAATAAATTAAGAACAAACCCAGCCAAACTGGAATAGCTCTTAGGTAGGAAAGCCTGGATTCTTGTCATGATCGTATGATCCCAGAGCCCCACATACTAGAAATGAAGTGATAAAACATATAACACATGGAAAATACAATATCTTAAGAGCAGTCAAGTTCAGTATAAAAAGAAATATACTAAATAATCGAATGAAGCAATGAAAACAGCTCGAAGAAACCCAGAAATATATGTGGGGAGAGTGAAATTGGCTCTGAGCCTTCCACTGGCTGCTGCTAAGAGAGGAAAATGACGAATTACTTCTGCTTCCAAATGGAAGCTCTCCATCACCTATGCCTTCTGCATTATAAGATGCCATTTTTGCAGACCTTGTCTTGTGACCTCAAAGCACACAGCCTTCCTTTCAGATTTTTCATCTTCACACAAAATTTCAGAGATGTTAGATAGTCCCCTGGAAAGAACACCTGTTTCCTAAAGGATGTTTATTGAAAAGAATAACAGGGACGGAAAGAGCAGGAATGGATCCTGCTGAGCATTTCCATGCGACCCAGTGAAATTCTGGCCCCCAACGCTGAGCTGCATGAGCTGGAATGGTCCAGAGCCAACGTTCCTTCCGTTATCTTCAGCTTGGCTTTCTTCAGGCAAGTCAGTGCGTTGAAGGTGGAGCAGGACTTGAGAAATTGAATTTCACTACTTGATAGGTTAGAAGGGGCCTGAGGTCTTCACCACCGCCTTTTTGCTCCCTTTGGTGCAACATCTCAGGGCTAAGCTGTAATTACTCATTGGTTTACAAAGCCAGTGTTTAGACTATGAGTTCTGCATTCCAAGCTGGAGAAAAAGGAACCGAGAGCTTGGGAGAGAATAAATGTGCGTAGAGTCCCCCTGAAAATGCAAAGACTCTTCTCCATCGGGACATTTATCCACCAACATTTCAACTCTCATCAGTACCTATATAACACAAAGTATCTGTGTTCTGAACAGAGTATAATGTGTTCTGAGCAGAGTTTAATGTGCCGGGTACAAATTCTCTTTTTTCCTTTTGTTCCAGACTAACCTCGTAGCCTCAACAGCAGCAATCTTCCACAGGGGAATGTTAAAACTTCTCCTGGCTGTGTCCAAAGTAGGTCATTCAGACCATTGCCTGTATCCTTGGGGGACACATCCAGGACTTCTCTGAACCAGTCTTTACTTCTCTGGAAATGTTACCATTGCTCATTTATTATTTTGTTTTACAAGCGAATATGGACTCCCACGTTGCAAGCCAGGCCAGCCCTTCCTGCTAGTTTTTCACGTGGCTTTGATGTTTGCAATGTCTTGCAGAGCTGGAGTGGGAGAAAAATGAGGTGCAGAGGGCCGACTGTTGGTGGGGAAGAAGCAAGGACAAGAGGAAGGCTTGCGGAGCTGGAGACCTGGTGACAGAGGGAAGGCAGCCGGGCTTGAGGTGCAGAAAGGAAGCAGGTAAAGAACATCTGCTTCGGCATCTATGGAAACCTGTGCTCTGTGCAACTAAAGAGACAGAGAGCGAGAAGGGGCCCCTGGCGATGCTGAGCAAGGATCTAGGGCGACCTCATAGCCCCAAGTACAGAAGAAATGTGTGCGAACACATCCCCCGAAATGCTTTACATTTTAAACCTCTTCTGTGGGTACATTTTCTCTTGAAAATGAACATACTTGCATTTTTTTTTTTAATTTTTTTTTACAGATTTAGAAAACATTTGGTCAATTTCACACCAAAAAGAGAAGTAAAAAAAAAAATCTAAGAGAAACAGATAAATACTACATTTTTATAATTTTTAAGAAAAAAAAAAAGAATTACTAGTAACGTTTTAGGAACATAAAGGAGGCTGTACTGTTAGCCGTTCAGGGCTTAGGATACCGAATCTGACTGTTCTTAGGTGAGTCAATGATCATCTCTAATCTTTAGAGGTTTGACAACCTCTGGGCAAAATATCCAGAAGATGCCTGACACGCAATATGATTCAGTAAGGGATTAGCCAAAAAACATATATGCACAACCCATGGACACAGACCACAAGGTGGTGATGGCTAGACGGAAGGGGATTGGGGACTGAGGGGGGGGGGAGATCAAAGGGGAGGAAAATGGGGACATCTGTAATAGTGTCAACAATAAAAATAAAGAAAAAATAAATATGCTTCATTTAAGAGTTATATGACAAAGATTTTTTTAGCTCATTTGGGAAATTTGATAATACACTGGGTAGGTGTGAGAAAAGCATTATAATTATGTAAGAGAATATTTCTAATTCTTGGAGAAGCATACTGAAACATTTAAGGGAGAAAAGGTGTGATGTCTCAGATTTTGTCTGAAATGTTTAAGTGGGGATTAAAAAGATAAATGAGTCAAATGTGGCAAACTCCTAATAATTGTTGACAGCCGGTGATTTATAGATGGGGATTTATTTAAATAAAGAAAACTTTATTTACGTTTACACATCCAGGTGTCCAGTGACTTCCAGGTTTGGTAGATTCAGGGCACAAAATATCATAAAAGATCCATTTCTCTTTTTATCTCAGCCTGTTGCTTTGGAGTTTCAGAGGCAGACTTCGCCTGGTAGCATGATGATGGTGGCGACCCTAACGTCTGCATCTGCGCGGGCTTCGGGACGAGGAGGTACAACGGAAAGTCTTTCTCTGGGAATCCATGAGTCTATTGACTTGGTTGTGCAGTCGCCGGGCCCCAGTCACCAGGAAGCTTGAAATGCTTAGTCTTGGTATCCTGTGCCCTTGCCTCGAACTCAGAGTAGAGTCATCTTCACGACAACAAATGCATTTGGATGGAGATGGGGGCTTCCCAGAAGGATATAAAAGTAGGTGACTCAGTTCTGGGAAATGAGAACAACAATCTTTCCATATAACTGAGAACCACCATTTTATCGTCCACAGATATACTAAAAATCAAAGATTCTTAGGGAAAAAAAAAAGGTTGGCACTGTTCGTTTAACAAAGCAGCAACTTCTGATGTCTTTGAGACTCTAAATACAAGATTTTTGTGTTCTTATTAACACAACTAGTATTCCGTATTTTTAACTCTTCTTATATAACTTCTTGTTATGTAAGTATCACTGTTTGGCTTTCAGAGTAGCTGCTCGAAGAATTAGACCATGTCTTTCTCCAAAGACCTAGTTCACATCTCCTAGGGGATGTACGCATTGTCTTCAAACACACGCATAGCAGGGATTCCAACATCTGAGGTCCCTTTAATGTTTTCTCAACCCTAACACCTTATGGTTTTAATATTTTATCACTCCAGGTGGTGCTTAGCACATACCAGTTTTTTCCTTCTTCCATCCCCCTCCTCCCTCTCTTCCTCCTCTTTCTTCTCCTTCAACCCCTGTACCTCTTTCTCTTCCTCCTTCTTTCCTGCCACTAGTATCTAGTGGGTAGAGGCAAGTGGTGCTGCTGAATATTACATGTTGTAGAGGACCCCCCCACACACACACACATCAAAGAATTATTAGTCCCCTAATGGCAATAGTTCTGAAGTTGAGAAATCTTGCTTTAGAACAGAAGTTAGAATTTTTGTGTGTAAAGAACAGCAGAGTAAATATTTTCGACCTTGCAAACCATAAGGTCCTGGTGTAACTACCAACTCTGCTGTGGTAGTGTGAAAGCAACCATAGATAATCCACAAACAGATAGGCTTGGCTGTGTTCCAATAAAACTTTATTTACATAGACAGGCATACAAGGCAGTGGGTCAGATCTTTCCTGAGAGCCGTGCATCGCCAACCCCAGGTCTAAAGTGTGCCGAAGCTGCCAGACATCAGCCCAGAGGGGGCTGAAAGCTCTATTTTAAGTATTCTCAGGAGGACCCTATTTTCAAGCAAGGAAGCATCCCATCTAGGTTATCAGGAAATCCTGGCTCCTTTGAATCTTCCATTATATTTTCCTTAAGGAACCCAAAAGTATTTTGCATAGGAGGGGGAAAGTATATACAAGACAGTTACTAAGCTCTTCTTTATTTTTTACACTCATTTTCTCCTTGTTTTAAGGTATAATTCTTATAACCACAAATAGATGGATACGAAAGGCTGGATTTCCGCTGCCCCGAGCTACCCCTCCAGAAGCCCGTGCTGCTGACGTGGCCCCTCTCCAGGACAACCTGGCCTGAGGAGTCCGGCATTTCTGAGAGTGGATGTCGGCAGCGTGCTTGCAGCAACATGCCTAGCAAGTGGGAGTCAGGGGCAGAGAAACATCCTAGCAAGTGGGAATCAGGGGCAGAGAAACATCCTAGCAAGTGGGAATCAGGGGGCAGAGAAACATCCTAGCAAGTGGGAATCAGGGGCAAAGAAACATCCTAGCAAGTGGGAATCAGGGGCAGAGAAACATCCTAGCATGTGGGAATCAGGGGCAGAGAAACATCCTAGCAAGTGGGAATCAGGGGCAGAGAAACATCCTAGCAAGTGGGAATCAGGGGCAGAGAAACATCCTAGCAAGTGGGAATCAGGGGGCAGAGAAACATCCTAGCAAGTGGGAATCAGGGGGCAAAGAAACATCCTAGCAAGTGGGAATCAGGGGCAGAGAAACATCCTAGCAAGTGGGAATCAGGGGGCAGAGAAACATCCTAGCAAGTGGGAATCAGGGGGCAGAGAAACATCCTAGCAAGTGGGAATCAGGGGGCAGAGAAACATCCTAGCAAGTGGGAATCAGGGGCAGAGAAACATCCTAGCAAGTGGGAATCAGGGGGCAGAGAAACATCCTAGCAGTGGGAATCAGGGGGCAGAGAAACATCCTAGCAGTGGAATCAGGGGCAAGAAACATCCTAGCAAGTGGGAATCAGGGGCAGAGAACTCCTAGCAGTGGGAATCAGGGGCGAAGAAACATCCGAGCAAGTGGAATCAGGGGGCAGAAGAAACATCCTAGCAAGTGGGAATCAGGGGGCAGAGAGAAACATCCTAGAAGTGGGAATCAGGGGCAAGAGAAACATCCTAGCAAGTGGGAATCAGGGGCAAAGAAACATCCTAGCAAGTGGGAATCAGGGGGCAGAGAAACATCCTAGCAAGTGGGAATCAGGGGGCAGAGAAACATCCGAGCAAGTGGGAATCAGGGGGCAAGAGAACATCCTAGCAGTGGGAATCAGGGGCAAAGAAACATCCTAGCAGTGGGAATCAGGGGGCAAAGAAACATCCTAGCAAGTGGGAATCAGGGGGCAGAGAAACATCCTAGCAAGTGGGAATCAGGGGCAGAGAAACATCCTAGCAAGTGGGAATCAGGGGGCAGAGAAACATCCTAGCAAGTGGGAATCAGGGGCAAGGAAACATCCTAGCAAGTGGGAATCAGGGGCAAAGAAACATCCTAGCAAGTGGGAATCAGGGGGCAGAGAAACATCCTAGCAAGTGGGAATCAGGGGCAGAGAAACATCCTAGCAAGTGGGAATCAGGGGCAAGGAAACATCCTAGCAAGTGGGAATCAGGGGCAGAGAAACATCCTAGCAAGTGGGAATCAGGGGCAGAGAAACATCCTAGCAAGTGGGAATCAGGGGGCAGAGAAACATCCTAGCAAGTGGGAATCAGGGGGCAGAGACACATCCTAGCAAGTGGGAATCAGGGGCAGAGAAACTCTAGCAAGTGGAATCAGGGGCAGAGAAACATCCTAGCATGTGGGAATCAGGGGCAAAGAAACATCCTAGCAAGTGGGAATCAGGGGCAGAGAAACATCCTAGCAAGTGGGAATCAGGGGCAGAGAAACATCCTAGCAAGTGGGAATCAGGGGGCAGAGAAACATCCTAGCAAGTGGGAATCAGGGGGCAGAGAAACATCCTAGCAAGTGGGAATCAGGGGCAGAGAAACATCCTAGCAAGTGGGAATCAGGGGCAAAGAAACATCCTAGCAAGTGGGAAACCATGGGGCAGAGAAACATCCTAGCAAGTGGGAATCAGGGGCAGAGAAACATCCTAGCAAGTGGGAATCAGGGGCAGAGAAACATCCTAGCAAGTGGGAATCAGGGGCAAAGAAACATCCTAGCAAGTGGGAATCAGGGGCAGAGAAACATCCTAGCAAGTGGGAATCAGGGGCAAAGAAACATCCTAGCAAGTGGGAATCAGGGGCAAAGAAACATCCTAGCAAGTGGGAATCAGGGGCAAAGAAACATCCTGGCAAGTGGGAATCAGGGGCAAAGAAACATCCTGGCAAGTGGGAATCAGGGGCAAAGAAACATCCTGGCAAGTGGGAATCAGGGGCAAAGAAACATCCTAGCAAGTGGGAATCAGGGGGCAGAGAAACATCCTAGCAAGTGGGAATCAGGGGCAGAGAAACATCCTAGCAAGTGGGAATCAGGGGGCAAAGAATCATCCTATTTGAAATAGGATGTCTGGCCGCATGGTGAGAAACATCCAGAAACATGTGGTGTGAGCTCTTTGCTTGTCATAAAGTGGCCAGCAGGACACAGATCCCAGGTCAGCAGGACACAGATCCCAGGCCAGCAGGACAGTGTAATTCCAGCAGTACCGTCTTGTCCCTTTGGAGAGCGTTGCCATCTTGAAAATGCTTTCACCTGCGTTATTTCACGGGGTCCCTGGGACCAACTCCTCTCCCCAGCAAGCCTTTCTGCACTATAACTAGCAGGTGTTTGGGTTACAAAGGTAAGGGAGTCATGCACTTTTCTTTCAGGGAAGACAGACAGAGGCACAGAGCACGCGGTGTTCAGTTGTTCTGTGAAAAAGTTTTTCATCTGGAAGAGAATGCTAACCCAGCCTGGTTTGGGGGTGAGGCTAAGAAAAGAGGTGGCCAGGCAGGTGTGCCTAGGTTGTTTTGCTTCTAAGTGCTCAAATAAAGAGAAGTCAATCTAGAAATAGAGGTGGCAAGACAAGTGAAGAGAGAGGGGCCACTGGAAGAGTTAGTTAACCCATTGATGGGCTGGGAGGACGGACAGGAAACAGTATGGACACAGGGAGAGCAAAGCCCTGGAGCTGAGGAGTTGCAGGGCACATGGGTGGCGTGTGACAGCAGAATGACAAGGCGTCTAGGGAAGTCTGAGATTAACTTTGAAGATGGAAACATAAGTAAAGAATGGATGTTTAAGTGAGAGCCAGTTCATGGTTCATCTCTGAACGCCATTCAGAGGGCTATAGACTTGATTCTTCAGGTGATGGAGAATGTAGAGGTAAAATTTCAAAGCTCAACTCATGACACAAATTCCGTATTTGAAGAGAGTGGAGGGGAGGAGGCCTGGTAGGAGGCTGTGGTGTATCCCATACAAGAGACGAGGCCGTGGTCACGGGAAGGAGGAAAGAAAACTGAAACTGACTCAAGAAACAGGAAGCAATCATTTCAGAACTTGGAAGTACCCTCGGGTAGGCAGGGCAGGAATTATCATCTTATTTTATCAATGTGATAAACTCATATAGATATATATCATTATGGAACTGAATTATTTTAGTTTTTTAAATTTTATTTTCAAATTAAATTTATTGGGGTGACATTGGTTAGTAAGATTATATAGGTTTCAAATGTACTTTTTTTTTTTATCCTCACCCAAGAATAATTTTTCATTGATTTTCAGATAGAGTGGGAAGGGGGGGGGGGGGGAGAGAGAGAGACATTAATATGAAAGAGACATTGATTGATTGCCTCCCGCATAACCCGACCAGGGCCGGGGACAAACAGCATCCAAGATATGTGCCCTTGGCCGGAATCAAACCTGTGACTCTTTGGTCCACAGGCCAATATGCTAGCCACTTAGCAAACTGGCCAGGGCTCAAGTACACATTTTTGTGATACATGTTCTGTACATTGCATGTGTGCCCACCACCCAAAGTCACATCACGTCCATCACCATATATTTGGCCCCCTTTACCCTTTACTACCCGCCCGCTTCCCTCTGGCAACCACCATCCTGTTGCCCGTGTCTACGAGTTTCAGTTTTATATCTTTTAACAAATATTTACAAGGTGTCTACGTGCGCTGCACCTTGAGAAAGCCTGTTTCCAACGTGTTATGTCTTACCTCGTCTCACTCAAGAAAGCGTCTTTACTTGGCCTTTTCCTAGTGGGGAAACTGAGGCTCAGGGACATATGTACCACACAACAGGCCTAGGAACCCAGGAGAACCATGAAAGAGGCTGGACTTCTGCTGCACCGTGCCCCTCTGCCGAAGCCCATGCTGCTGACCTGGCACCGCCCAGGATGGTGCATCCTTCACACGGCAGCTCCTAGTCCCACGGGGCTCTTGCTGTAAATCACTGAAAATACGTACAACCGCACTTCACGTGTTCCAGAGCCACATGTGGTTAGTGGCTACCGGGCCGCTCAGCCCAGAAGGAGACCGTTCATCAGGGCAGAGAGGTCTCACATAGGGCGAGGCTGCTGCAGAATGTGCAGTCCCAAGGGCGTATGCCACACGCCAGAGCTGCCAAAGCAGAAACCTTGGAACGGACTCTTCGTGTCCCCAGCCCAGAGACGGGACAGAGCAGCTGCCCTTTCCCCTTGCTCCTCTTCATTCCTCAGCAGCAAAACCCTGTGTGTGGATGCGAGAGATGCGCCCTAGAACAAGGGGAAGTGGTGCGAATAAAACGAAGAGCTGAAGCACAGATGCTCTGAGCTTCCCTCGGGAAGGACGGGCTTCTTGGCGCTGTTTCTTAATGCTGTTTAATGGAACCTGGGATCGACCACAGAAAACTGATGAAGAAGGTCTACCTACCAGGCATTGTAGGGGGATCAAAGCTTAGTCTAAGCATCCCCATTACCTGACTTTCTTCTCTGCCTGTGTGTACAGAAATAAAATAAAATAAAATAAAATTGACCAAATGCACATCACTTGGGATACTATCACACTCGGATTTCTGAAAAATTAATGATCCAACTTCTGGGCACCAAGCATACAAGCAACTTGTGATTCTGAAATTAAAACATGGCACACAGGATTCAGAAAGCAGGGTACCAGTGGTAACCAAGATAAGGTACCACGAATAATGAAGGTGTTAAGCAGACAGCGGCAGCTTTCCTGTGAACTCGGACACTTTCTGCGCAATGACCTTGAGAGAAGACAGTTCAGTACCTTCAGATCTCTTCAATGGCTGGATCACAATGTTCCAAACTCCAGAAAGATTTCAAGCATTCTGCTGTAATTATGCTTTCTAAATGGCGATTTGGGTTGTGTTGGCTTAGTGGTACATTACATAAGACTTTTCCTTTTTCAAGAAAAATATATTAACTAAAAGGAAATTAATATCTCATCCCTGTCCTCACTATCAAGGATATGTTACCTTAAAATTTTAAAAAGGGCCCCGTCAGTGTGGCTCAGTGATTGAGTGTCAACCCATGCACCAAGAGGTCACCGGTTTGATTCCCGGTCAGGGTACGTGCCCAGGTTGTGGGCCAAATCCCCAGTGTGGAGCATGCTGGAGGTGGCCAGTCGATGTTCTCTCTCACTGATGTTTCTCTCTCTCTCTCCCTTTCCCTTCCTCTCTCTCTAAAAAATATCAGTAAAGGGAAGAAAAAAATTTGAAAAATAAAAATAAATAAATAAAATAAAATTTAAAAAGAAACATCTTTTTGCTGTTTTCATTCTTCCCTTATTCCAACCCCCCAGTCCCCCTTAACACACCCCTTTCACACGCACTATACATCAAATTAGAAGTGGTAAGAGATAATTGCTGTGGTAAGAGATAATATGGCCTAAAATAAAATGACGGACACTTCCTTGTCCTTGACAAAGATTACAAGTAGCTAGAGTTGCCTGTTTCGTACCAAAGTGCAGCATTTGAAAACACCTGCTACCTCTTGGGAACTTTTATTCTGAGTCTTCCCGCCACATGAGAGAAGAATAATAATTAGTTGTCAAAATATTACAGTCTACCCTGTGACCAAAATGACTGGCACACAAGTAAGGGCTACTGTACGCTTGTAGCCACAGGCTAATCGGGAGCTAATTCTACACAGGCAGACCACGTTCTCGAATTCTGGTTCTTAAGACTGATTAGGCTTCAAGGTAAGACTTGACTTCTAACTGCACACCTGAATTCGCCTATGTTTGGCAAACGTCATTAGCTTGTATACAACGTGAAGATACAAGATGCATATTGACAGCATCCAGGGGTATCTGACAAGTGCTAGGAGCTCGAGCCAATCACATATCTATCTCTCTGGGATTGCCTTGCTGGACTGTATTGCTGGATTCAGTTTGCTGATATTGTGTTGAGGATTTTAGCATCTGATCCTCAGGGATATGGACCTATAATTTTCTTTCTTTGTAGTTTCTTTCTCTGGTTTTGGAATTAGGATAATGCTGTCCTCATAAAATGAGCTTGAGAGTTTTTCCTCCTCTTGAATTTTTTGGAATAGTTTGAGAAGCATAGGTGTTAGTTCTCTTAATATTTGGTAAAATTCACCTGCGAAGCCATCCTGTCCAGAGCTTTTGCTTGTTGGGAGTTTTTTGATTACTGCTTCAATTTCACTAGTTGTAATCTGTTTATTCAGATTCTCTTCACTGTCCTATTTCCAAATAATAGGAAACTGAAGGTTGGAATGAAGAGACCTGGCTGATATTATACAAGTAGCAAGCAGTGGAATTGACATCTGAAGTACACATCTTTCTGCTACTCTTCAAATAAACTTGGGAGATTAACTTTAGGGCTATTTTCTACATTACCCACAAAGAACTTTCTAATTAAACAGTCATTAATTACTTTTTTTAATGAGTATGACAACTAAAGAGCAATAGTTATAGCTGAGTAGTGGTGGATATCATTGTGTTAATTAATGAGACCAGATGCATAAGCTACCATAAGATAGGTAGACCATGTAGGAAGTAGCCTGAATTTAAAATAATTGGCTGCGAAAAAAGAGAAACATTTTTCCAGTGTTTCCTAAAAATTTTACATCTCACATTAGTATCGCTTTCAAATTCTGCTGCGATAATGACCAAAGAACAATTATTTTCAAGCATGGTCATTTTGTCCCATTTAGTTTTTTGACAGAAATTATAAATATGTTTAAACTCATTAATATCTGGCAATAGATTTTTTAAAAACTGGAATATATCTTTAATGATGGGAACCTGCTATGCTGTGTTTAAAAGGTGTTCAAAATAATTATCAAAGGTTTCTCACTTCCTACTGGAGTATCAACTTTCACTCATCTGTGTCCCTGTGCACTTTGATCATGCTGTTACAAATGTCTCAAGAATTACTATTTTCAAAAAGGTATGTCAGCCCAGCTGGTGTGGCTTAGTGGTTGAGCATCAACCCATGCACCAAGAGGTCACCAGTTGGATTCCCTGTCAGGGCACATGCCTAGGTTGTGGGCTTGATCCCCAGCAGGGGGCATGCAGGAGGCAGTTGATCAATGTTAATGTTTATCTCTCATTGATGTTTCTATCTCTCTCTCCCTCTCTCTTCCTCTCTCTCCAAAATCAATAAAAATATATATATATATTTATGTTTCTATCTCTTTCTCCCTCTCCCTTCTGCTCTCTAAAATCAATAAAGAAAATAAATTAAGAAATAAAAATAAAAAAGGTATGTCAAATACAATGGCATGATGTAACTCTGCATTTCTAGTTTTACTCTTTCACCTCTCAGGTCACTATGATATATGCAAGTGTTGTAAGATGACACCACCATCGAAGCTGAGACTTAAGACCTGAAGAAACTAACTTGTCAAGCACCTGTCTGACACCAGCCTGATATGTGAACATTGGTTAGAGTCTCCTTAAACCCTTAGAATCAGTACAAATCCTCCCCAGAGGTCCTCCAATTCTATAGTTTCCAATCTTGAACTAATTCTGCACACCAAGGCTGTATATAAGTATTTTCTGTCCAAACCTTTCCTCCATCCTTGAACAGAAGATTTTGAGAACCCATTTGGGGCCAGGTATCTACCAGCAGCCCAGATAAAATATCTCTTAGTACCTAGATCTCATGAGCTGTCTACCTTTCTGTCCTTTTGGAGTTTTTCTCCCCTAATCTATGAACCACATACTTTCTATACGATGTTTATTTTTTGGAATTAGAATGCACTGGTTTCTGAACCCTGAACAATGCAGCAGTGCCTGAGTGGTCTCCCAGACTTCAGATGCAGGACGAGGTAGCCCACAGGGGGTGACTGCAACCACAATAACACAGATACGTGGATCTTAGCCAGAAAGATTTTGAAAACTAGAAAACCAAATAGCGACTCCAAGTACAAACAACAGAAATGAAATCAAGCACAGGAAATAGCTAGACAAGAGGGTCAAGAAGAAACTGGCCTGCCATAGAATATGGTTGGGGGAAAAAATAGCAAGAATGGCTCTGAGTGATTTTAGATCCAGACTGGGAATTTTTAGTTGGTTGGTATTCAGAATTCAGGATCACATAAATGCATAGGGTAGAGGTGGCTACTGGTAAAATTCTAAAAGCTATTTACAAAAATTAAAAAAAAAAAAATCCTAGTTAAAAACATGCACTTATTATTTATAAGTCTAAATTGGTTACTTAGAATGCCAAATCTCTGTTTGGGTCAGAGAATAGATAATTAATAAATAAAATAAAGCAAGTGCATAAGCATACAAACAAATAAGGAACCAATAACACTGGTTAATTTCCTGGCACTTGCAAGTTTTAATTGGTCACTGAAATCGTTAAGGGAACATTTGAGATCTTGCTTCCTATCATATGTTATCAGCTTGGTTCAAATAAACTCTTATAAAAATAAAAAAGAATTTTGGGGTTAGGCATCATGATAAGAACTACAGGTTAGACAGAGAATTTCAGAACTCCTCAAAAAGCATGACCAGAATTGAACTGTCTTTAAACATGAATGCAGACAATGAATGATATTGCGAAAAAAGAGGAGGGGGTCTTGCAGTAAAGGAACATTTAAAAGGAAAAAATATTTAAGGACTAGTGATTTAGCTTAGCCTAGTATGCTATGCATAAATTTTATCACATTTTGACAATTATTTACCCATAATTAGCCTACATAGTTCTAGCCATAAAAGTCATCACGACATCACAAGACATGCCATCCAACAAATGGAAACTCTGTGAATATCACTTAAGTTTCAGAGTTTCAGCATCCTCATGACAAACAGAAAGATAAATGCCCATCTCACAGGGTTGATGTAAGAATAAATGAGGTCATGTGTTTTCAGGGATGAGAATTTAGACGGATGTCCTACAGACCTCAGAGATTACTCCTCAAATTTTATCATTTGAATGTGTGTGTGTGTGTGTGTGTGTGTGTATACTTTTATTTTTACTTTTTATGTCTTGTACCAGAGGGAGTTTGCTTATAATAGAATCATATAAAATTGTTCATATCACTGGGCATCCTCTGGTTTCCTATGTTGAAAATATCAGAACATAATTAGGAAAGACTCTAGCCTATAACAATCTCAACTAATACTAGTGTGTAGTATTACTAAGTTCAATTAAAAGAAGAAAAAAGTCATCCAAAGAAACGTAACACATAGTTATGGACTACTGTTGGTGGTATTAGCCGAAAGTGTTAAGTATTAGTTAGAAACTTTTACTTTTTTTCTTTTTCCTTATTGCTTTTAGAGAGATAGAAAGGAAGAGGGACACAGAGAGAGAAACATCAATGAGAGAGAACATCAATTGGCCGCCTCCTGCATGCCCCCCACTGGGGATTGGGCCCACAACCTGGGCATGTGCCCTGACTGGGAATGGAACTGGAGACCTCTTGGTGCATTGGTCGATGCTCAACCACTGAGCCACACCAGCCGGGCTAGTTAGAAACCTCTAAAAAACTTATTCTAAGTCATTTCAGAAAGCAGTACAGTACATGGTTATGCTATAGAGGAAGAGTGTGAACACTTAAAAGATGAACTAAACTTTAAAGAATACAAACATAGTCTTTATGTTTTGTGACTGGGTATTTGTACCGGGACCAACAATCCATGATGGCCTCATCATAGATTGAATCAGGACTGTCTTTCCAACAATGTAAGTGGACGTCAAGACAATATGCTCTGAAAATCTATAAGATGATTCAAAAAGTAGGTCTGGAGAAGACAAATAAACTAGACTTGATGCCTATGAGGCATTTGAATATTATTTTATGAAAAGAAAAGAAGTCTAATGTCATTCTTTATATTAAAAATGTATGCCAAGTAAAATCAGTACATTAAAATATATAAATAGATATTTGATTATTTCTTCTACACACTTTATAGTTACACATGTACAACTGACCAAAAATAAACATTTTTGAATTGTGCTATCTGAAAAATAGGAGGTTGCTTTTTATTGGGGAATAAATAATAAATAGAGAAATCTGATCCCATAATGATTTGGTTGTGCCCTATACTGTGGAATGTTCCCCATGGGTGGGGTCCAGTCATAACAATGCACTTGCCTGATTAAGTTGTACAGAGCTAGGTCTCACAGAGAAGTTGCATTTCATCTACTTTGATACCACGATTTAAAAAACATCCCTCCTGTCCATGAACACCTTCAGGACCTGAATGCCAATGAATAGCAGTGCAGAATACATGTAGAGAAGGCAAGTTCAGAATTAGAAATGTTCATACTGTGCTTGGAGAACAGCTAGCCATTTTGTCATGAGTTTTGTATGACAAGCCCATCAGCCGGGCCATTCTCTGCTAATAGAAATTAGGCTGACATGTTACAGCAACCTGCAACTGAAAGTGTGCAGTGGCCAGTCTCATAATGAATAGAGCACGAAATTTATGTCAAGTAGTACGCAAATACATGATGAAGAAAATCAAACTACATGAAGAGGAAAAAGGAGCAAAAATGTTCACTGTTAGGCTGACAGAGGCATTGAAATAAACTTCAAGAACCTGTCAGGTTGCATTCAAAAGCATAATCTATGAAAATCAGGGTTAGGAAGACAGTTTCTTTAAAGGGCCATGCTCACATTTACTACCTATATTTTGATGACTACCTTTCAGATTCCTTTGCATTAGGGATGGCCATTTATTCAGCACTCACCAGTAAGATATGAACAGAAGTGATATGTGTCCCTTCTGGGGCAATGTTTTAAGAAGCATATGGATCTTTTCTACATTCTCTGAACTTCCAGCGACTGATTGTAGATGACTCTGTGGAGTGGTAACTCTCTGACTTGGGTGTACATCAGGATCACCTGGAGGGTTTGTGCAAACAGAGTTTTAACCCCACAGTTTCCTATTCAGTACATCTGAGATGAAACCTTACAATATGCGTGTCTTATAGGTTCCCAGGAGATGCTGAAGTTGCTGATATAGGAGGACCACTCTGAGGGAGGGAGGAGCCATGCGATAAGAGGAGTCTGGGTCCCAGAATCACTGGGTGGATGAAGTCATCAGTTGACTATGGATATATTCTTCTATTCTATTTACAAGTTTATACATTTGGGGGTCTATTTGCTTGAGCAGCTATCATTGCCCTAACTAATAAAGAGGCCAAATGAATAAGGAATGTTTTAAGATGATATGAGCATTTGACTGGGACTTGAGGGGAGTACAGAAGATAGTTCAGCTAATGTGGAGGAACGAATATAAGCAAGGGACTAGTTGCAGGACCAACAAGGAGCAAATTCCAGGTATGAGTGGAGATCCTGGTGTGACTGGGATGTCAATAAAGAGACTGACCTCGCTGGAGGAATCTTGATCAATCAGACCCTCAATTTCCTTTTCTGTAAAATAAGAATAATGGCCTTCCAAGTTGGTTTTATTGATTTACTATTTTTGTAAGGATGAAATGGAAGTGTGTATGAAAAGCAGCCAGCACAAAGCTTTGCTACAAACCCGCAATAGTTATTCATTATCAGGCCAGAAATGAGATGGAAGAAATGGAGAGGAAAGAATAAAACCAAGAAGCAATATCAAAGAAGCGCTTTGAGGACTTTGTCACCAATAACATGTGTTAGAGAAGAAATGAATAGGCCTCAGATTAAGATGTCTCACCTATGGTGCCTGAAAAGAGTGCAGTATGAGCTAGAATGGTGATAATAGGAAGATATGAAACAAACCAGGATTGTGTTTTTTGTTTTATTTCCTCTGTGCTTGGTTCACATTTGGCCAAAGGTAGATTTGTGGGAACCCTTGAACACAGGGGCGGCAAGATGTTTGGACAGTACAGCTCTCCAAACAACGAAGGCAGAAACGGGCCATGGCTGGCATACTTACTTGAGAGAACTCATTGCATGACAAGGTGGACTGGCCTACGATAGGAAGATTTATTCCAAATTAAACTGGGGCACTGGGGAGAATAGTTTCCAAGTTAAAATGACCCATTCCTGAGAAAATTTCATTGGCACATCTACCAGTGTTGCAGGTAGACTCATGAAGGGTCCATAAAGTGGGGGGATCTGTATTTGGATTTGTCTGGTGCTGTACACTAAGCACCAAACAGCCATTTACACAAGAACACGGAAGCGATGACAGAAATCCAGGCACACTGTCTGAGACATGTTGTAAGAAGTGGGCCTGGAATATCTTCAACGTGTTGTGACAGCACAGGAGCAGCGACAAGCCATTTAAATTTCAGGGCCATCCTTCTCACTAAACAAGCTGGAAGGCTCATGGGAACTGTGATAACATTTTATCGATTTCACTAAGTGACCTGGATAGACTGAAAACTTGGGGAAAGCTTAAAATACTAAAATTTCCTCCAGGGTGTTTTTCCCTGGTGGATGTTCTGTTTATTTTTAATGCACTGTTTCTTTCCCTGACCCATGTGCCTGACCGTTCTGTCTGGCTGGTGGCTTTCAGGGTGTTGGGATAGCACGCTGCCTCACTAGATCTGCTGAAGTCGAAAGCCCCAGTAGGTGTTAGGGGCTGTCATACAGGTTTATGATTTCTTATTTTAGACTTATGGTCTTTCTTGGTACCAGAGCTCACATAGAAAAACCATCTCACTAGAAAGCATCAGAGTAGGTAAAATAGATACAACACAAATGATGAAATCATAAAGAATAAAGATATTTTTAAAAAGGAAATGTATGTTGTGCCCTGAGCTTATTAGTGATGCATTTACTACTGGGTTCTTTTATTTCTTACTTAATAATAGAACAAGGATAAGGAGACCAAGGTAAAGGTGAGTCTTATAATTACCCATTTCCAGAGGAGAAATCAAAGAAAACCCAGTCTCTCTTTTTCTCGCACGCCATTGTAGTTGTAGCTAGACATTCCTGGGAGTAACTATTCTCTAAGCATCCCCAAAGAATGTGATCTTTCTGACAAGAAAATGATTCACTGGAGAAATCAAACAAGCCATCCCAATAAAATACATGGTCTTTTCTTTCTTTTTAGGACTTCAATGTTTGGCTTAGTTCTAAAGAAAAAAAAAAACATTCCATCTACTTGCTACACAGTCTGAAAACATGAAGACCTTCTACGGCTCTTAGAATTCACAAAATCCATCATTCAGAAAAATGAGGTGAGTTATTAAAATTACAACAGTTCCTGCTGGAACCTATCTGAGTTGATATGGTATAGACCATTTGCAGACAAAGATGTTGCTAAAATCTGAAATCACTGCTTCTATAGTATTGAAATCACCTAGGCATACAGACAATGGATGATAAAAACCATAGTATAAGCCTGCTCTCACTCAGCTATGGTCATTGCTATCTGATTTAATCTGCTAGGTACCTAAATGGCTAGAGTAGTGGCTAATTATCAATTTATAGCTTTTGCAATTTGTGGTCAATATTTTTGGGGGAGAAAAGTATAATTTCATTCAGTCTATCATTCTTTGTAATAATATTGCTAATCATTATAACATCTGTACTCCACTCGAAGCTGCAACATTAATTACAACACCATTTAAGATTTAATAAAAGTTTTTCCAGATTGAAATTTATTCATTTTTTAAAAATAAGTTTTTATTGATTTTAGTGAGAGAGGAAGAGAGAGGGAGAGAGAAAAACACTGATGAAAGAAACATCAATTGGCTATCTCCTACTGGGGATAAAGCTTTCAACCTGGGAATGTGCCCTGCCCAGGAATTAAACAGGTGACCTCTCAGTGCATGGGACAATGCTCAACCAACAGAGTCACTCTGGCCAGGGTGAACTTGATTTATTTTTTGAGACTGCGCATGAACGCACATTATCCTAGCCGCCTATGGGTCTCAGCTTCACCCAATAGCTACAGGGATGAAAAATGGGTAGCACTGGGAAGCAGAGTTGATCTTTACACATTATAGGGGCTAACTAAATATATACTCTGATCAAATAGCTGACATATAGCATAATGCTCTCCAGGTCCAGTCATGCTGTTGCAAAAGGTAGGATTTCCTTCTTTTTTTTTTTTTTTTTTTTAAGGCCAAGTAATGGTCCACTGTGTAAATGTATCATGACTTTTTTATCCACTCATCTACTGATGGGCACTTGGGCTGCTTCCAAATCTTGGTTATTGTAAATAATGCTGCAATGAATGTAGGGGTGAATATATTCTTTCAAATCAGTGTTTCCGGTTTCTTCAGGTATATTCCCAGAAGTGAAATTGTTGGGTCATAAGGCAGTTTCTTTTTCTTTTTTTTTTTTGAGGTAACTTCCACAGTGGCCTCACTAATCTGCATTCCCACCAACAGTGCACATGGCTTCCCAGTCAGAGAAAAGACAAATACTATATGATTTCACATATGTGAAATCTAATGAACAAAAAAGAAATTAACACCCTTGGCTGGTGTGGCTCAGTTGGTTGAAGCATGGTCCCATTCACCAAAGGTTGCGAATTTGAGTCCCACTCAGGGCACATGCCTGGGTTGTGGGTTCAGTCCCCTGCTGGGGCGTGTACAACAAGCAACTAATTGATGTTTCTCTCATGTCCATGTTCTCTCTCTATTTCTCTCTCTCTCTCTCTCTCTCCCTCGTTTTCCAAAATGAGTAAAAACAAACAAACAAACAAAATAGAAACAGACTCACAGATACAGAGAACAGACTGACAGCTGTCAGAAGGAAGGGGGTTGGGAAGAGCAGGGTGAGAAGGATGAAGGGATTAAGCAAAACATTTGAACAAGCAAAAAACCCTCATAGACACAGACAACAGCATGGTGATTACCAGAGGGAAAGGGGGTGGTGGGGGTAGAGGAGGGTAAAGGCAGATAAATAGTGATGGAAGGAGACTGGACTTGGGGTGGTGAACTCACAATATAATATACAGATGATGTGTTATAGAATTGGATACCCCAAACCCATATAGTCTTATTAACCAATGTCACCCCAACAAATTCAATAAAAATGGCTGACATGTATTCAAGTACTTACTATATGCTAGACATTGCATCTGAAGTGGGCTGTGACAAAGGCCTGCTGGTCACCAGGAAGTCAGGATAATGGCGAAGACCTGAGACATATTCCACAGTCGTGAGTAGAGGTCATTATCATTGTTTTATAGGCAACCTCATATAATGAGTGCAGATCAAGTTCAGACTCGGATATTTATAATGAAAATACCCCTTCTATAGTAGATCAATTTCTCTCTATAACAATCACACTTTCTAGATTTTTTCATCACTCTCCATTTTACACATTTTTCTTATTTTTCAATAGATATGATTTGGCAAATATACAACCAAGAGTATTTTGACCTTAATAACCTCACACATAAGAGGGGGAAAAGCCTTTGCTGATTTGAATGTCCTGGTTTTAAATTAAGACAGTCAAGCCTTGACCAGTAGTCTCCATATCAGGGCACCAACTTCCTACATCTCTCCTTACTTGCTCTATGCAGCCTGTAGCTGAGGGGCTCAGAAGGAATACCAAGGCAACCACACAACTGTGGGCACATGGACTAATGATGAAAACAGTGAAGTAATTCCGATGACAGATTTCGGTCATCATCATGAGAAATGCAGTTATAAAGCCGAGCCACGGTCTGGTAACAACACAATTATTTCAGAACTCGCCTAGTGCTTCTGCAAAGAAGATCCTGCTCTACCTCCAACAAGAGGCAAAGCTAAAGAAGTTTCAGCACTTTGGTTTTTCTTCCTTATGACGGGTGTTTGCTTTTTTCTGACCATCAATAACTGTGCAAAGGTCTGCCTGTTTGTGTATCGATCCAATCATCAATCACTCAAGCGATTGGTAACATAGAGTCTGTCAATAAATGTTTCAACTGAAAACGGTCTCCTAAAAGAGCTGTAAACTGATGTAACCTCTTACATACTAGAGCCTCTTGCTGTTTAAAGAGGTCACATGTCAGAACATTATCATGCATATTAATTCCAATCACCTAAGCGTTTGAGTACCTGCCATGTACAATAACCAAAACGAATAAATAATATTAGCCAACATATCCTAATAAACTAAGTTCCAGTCCTCTTTTAAGCATGTATTTGAACTCCATTAATTCCTACAATAACCCCGCAGGGGATGCTACTATTACCGCACTTTACTTATGAGGTATTGCAGGCACCCAGTGTAATAAGTTGTCCAAAGCCACAGACCTCAGAAGTGGTGGGGCAGACATGTCAGCAGGCCATCTGGCTCTGGAACCCATGCTCTCCTCCATGATATTACTGATGAAACAGCAGTAGTTCTCAAAGGGCAGTATCTGTTCTAGTAGCATCAGCATCACCTGGGAAATTGTTAGAGATTCTTTGGCCCCAGCCCAGACATACTGAGTTTGATGGGCTCTCTGGGATGGAGCCAGAAATCTGCACATCGTTTTGAGACTAAATAAAGGTGGATAATCACTATTATAGAGAGGACAGACTGAACAGCATACATTCTGCGTTCAGTAAATTTTTGAGGTAGAGAAAACACTAAGTCTCTCGGGCCAATTGTAAGAGGGGTGGTGGTTTTGACCGTGGACTTGGATGTGTGGGATGGATGAGCGGTGCGCAGAGGGCATGCCTCTCACCTAGAAACACTCGAGATGCTAGGACCTAGACATGTTTGATCCTTGTGGGCAAGTTTACAAGTCTGCATTGAGGACACATCTACAAAAAGCAACTGACCGCAGAGTGACTAAAACTTATTCAGGGAACACAGAGTTTATTCTTGTATTCTTACTTATTAATTACTGTATTGTTTTTCATATGAACAACTATAAACCTTCTTTTCCCCACCCTGAAAATTGCCTTGAAAATCACCACACCAGGGAGTCGGGGAAAAGATCATCTCTGGGTCCCTCAGTCATTGCAATATCACTTAGAGCAAATAATTGATTCTGTTGCCTCTCTGGGAGGTAGGACATAGACCTTACAAGTAGATTTTGGGGCTCTGACTTCCAGACAATGGGGTACAGTAAAATAATGCTGTTCCTCTTATATCTCATACTCATGTATATTTATTGTTAAGGAAATTCCAGTGCCTAGTATTGCCTACCATTCCTAAATGGTCCTCCTGTCTGTATGATCTATAATTTGTAATTTACATTCTATGCCCATAACACTGTCTCCTCAATGACAGGGGCAATCGATTCATGGTTCATAGTAGTGATTCTCAACTCAGCCTGAGTTCAAATCCCAACCTTCTTTTAACATTCTTTTTACTTTTCCTTATTGATTTGAGAGAGAGAGGCAATGAGAGGGAGACAGATAGAAACATCAATGAGAGAGAACATCAATTGGCTGCCTCCTGCATGCTCTCCACTGGGGATCTGGCCCACAACCCAGGCATGTGTCCTGTTTGGGAATCGAACCAGTGACCTCTTGGTGCATGGGTTGATGCGCAACCACTGAGCCACTCTGGCTGGCCCGCAGCCTTCTTTTAACTCACTGTGCAAACTCAAGTCAGTTCAAAACCTTCTCCCAAGTTTTGGTTCCTGCGATACAAGGTCCTAACCAAAAGATTTAGGCAAGAATTAAACACATGCAAAATACATAATAAACAATAAATCTCAGCCCTCTAAATTGAACAATGAGTTTATTGTTGGGACAGACACGCCTTTTGTACCCTGCCAAGTGCTCTTCAAATGGATTGGATTCAAAGAGACAAAGACGTTTGGCTAAGGTAATTTGGCTGATCTAGTTAAAGTGCACAGCATGCTGCCGACTCAAGTTTACATTTAGCTACTAGATTGTAAGCTCCTAGAAGAGACAATATTTCATGAGCCTTTGCAGTGGCCTAAAGCATAGTATGTGATGAATAAATGTTTGTTAAACAAGGAAGACATGACCTGAATTTTACCATTACTTTTGATTTATCTCTATAACCCCTGCCCAGACCAATCTCCTTTAAATGATATTCCCCTATGGCGGCGTAATGTTAGATCTATTGAATGCTCATCCCTAACGTGATCACTAGAAGTGCTCTCAAATCTGCAGAAACGTTCTTTTCCATAGCAGCAGTTGACTGTGACCTTGGCCTTTCATTCAGAGATACGGTATATTTCTTACAGTAAATGGTTCTTCTCTAAAGCTCTTGTTATCAAGTCAGAAGTTGTCCCAGCATTAATGATGCGCAAGAACAAAGAGAAGCATCACATGTGTGATTTTCTTCATTCCCAGCGTTTGGTGGTGTTTGTGCTGAGAAAGCTGTGGGGGCTTCAGGCCGCCTCTGCTGGCGCCAGGTGCACAGGGGACCAGCCAACGGGGCCCTCAGCATCGCGCGGGGCTTCAGCAGACACATGACTGCCCCCGACTCCCGAGCTCGGTGCAATCGTCTTCTATGACCATCTTTGATTTCACCGAAAGCTCTCTCGGTCCGAGACTGGCAGTTATTACATTCTCTTGTTCATCATGGATATACATTTTTCTTCTTTAGTAAATAGAAATAGCATAAAAGATTATCCCAAAGCTGAGATAATGTGGTTTAAGGCAAGGGCTTGCACTTCTGGGGGGGGGGGTCTTCCTTCTAACCAGGGGGAAATACAAAGGCACAATGATGGGCGTTTATAGAAAAAGTTTATATTCAAGGAGGTCCTGACTCTGCACCCTGTAAGGCATCTAAAAGCGACGAATATGATGCCGTATTTGCTCAGAAGGAGCTTGTGATTTAATAGGAGAAGGTCAAACACCATCCTGGTTACTGTGAGACCACTTATTCAACATATAAGGTGTCTTGCATGTTTGTACTAGAAGAAATGTAATCATATTACCTTATCCCTGGATATTCAAAATTATCTTTAGGAAAGTTCTTTCTTGGTTTCACAAGGATTCAGACTTTTGAATAATGACCTTTAGAATAAAAAATGTATTAATTATCTGGCTTGTATTTCCCCCTTCCTGCTGTCCAAATGGACACAACTATCAGCAATCACTGAAGTGATTTTACACTTGGTAGAATGTGTTCTTTGAGCTGGCCAATGACTGCCCGGTTATTTAGAAGAAACAGATCCACTCTCCTTTCTTTGAACACCCGGGGGGCACTCAGCAAAACTCTTCAATTTACCCTCCTCCCGCCCCCCCCACCCCACACCCTTACTGAGGTATGACTGACTTTGCTCCTGATAAGAAGTAGCCCTTTTGTCTTTTAAGTCAATTCCTTTGAAACAGGGAGCCTGCACACCAGGCTGGCTAATCTTTAGGTGCTGTCTGCTTAACTGTTCTTTCAGCTGACTCTAAATCCCCAAGGGGGCTGGAGCTCAGGGGAGGGAAACTAACATTCTCCCAACTCATCAGGGGGTAATAATCTTAGATTCTATCAGAGACCAGTGCATCTAAGATACTATATTTCCATGAGACACCCATCTCAGCTGAAAATGTAAACTCTGTGTTCAGTTATACTTTGCACTTACTGAAAAGACGCATCCCCTCTTTGACTGGAGCCTGCTTAAAAAAAGCAAAAAGGTGTCTAGAAATGGAGCATAAGAGCTGGTGCCTACTAACTGCCTTGATCTTTGTCCTTTTGATTACTTTCCACTCTTTTATAGGTCTACCTGCTACCCAAGTGGCCTTGGAACTGTCATTGTGACTTTAGCAATTCATAAAATAGAAAATAGATTTCTCCACAGCTCTTCTGCAGAGAGATTCCAAATAGTCCAACCATATGCTTTCAGAGTCCGTGTTTGCAATAGACCTCTTAAGACCCCATTTGTATTATCAAATTACTGTCAAAAATTTATTGCCAAGTACAATTTTCTGTGGCTTGAGGTTTTTGGTATTTAAAATGTTATTCCAAAGAACGTATATGTATTTATGCACAACCAATCTACATGGACGGACACTAGGCTGGGGGAGTGGGAGTGGGAAGGAGGGGGTCAACAGGGAAAAGGGGGGGACATCTGTAATACTTTCAACAATAAAGAATTAAAAATTAAATAAAATGTTATTTTATAAAATTTGATTTTTTTAAAAACAGATGTAAAAAGATAATATTATAAGATGATGATGTAATTAAGAAGTTTTTCCTGACCTGGACATTTAGATCAAACTTTATTTCTAACAATCATGAAATCAGAGAGCATTTACTGATTTTAATACCCAAGTTTTATAGGTTTGTTCTGGAGACAATGACCAACCGTTATTTTTACAATCATATCTCAAATAAAGAGAGTTTTCTAGTTTTAAGACCCATGGATCAATGATCCCCAAAGTACAGATATTTTCATAAAGCATCCATGATGGTGGAATTCAAAAGGCAAATGTCTCCATGTCGCCATGGGATGCTTTTTGAATCACCTAAGTACTCCTGGTAGCCTCTTACTACATCTGAAGGTCCATGTGAGGACAATGTGTTTTTAATTGAAGGAAAAGCTCTTTCAAGACTATGTTGTTATTGATTGTGTTATAGATTTATACATGACCCAGAGGGGAATTAGGTGAAGACACGAGCCATGATTTCAAAGTCTACTTATGCTACTTGAAAGACTATTGGACACTGTGAAACCAGTTTATTGCCAGGCTCAAGACGGATTGTTTTTGTCCACAGCTTAGTTCCTTCTGTCCCGAGAGACCATATGGAAATAGGAGGCTGCAGTACGAGGCTGACCCTTCCTATAAACCACATGTGAGCTTAGTTCTATTTCTTTCCCTATAAATTAGATGAACCGTAAACCCCCCTCTTTTCCCCACACGAAACTGTTGGCAGGAGCACAGTATATACTGGGTGGAAGGAGTTAAGTAAGCTACACACACTTACCCAAACCCAGAGCAGCTGTAAGGGTAACTCATGGGACACTGGGTCGACCTCCACTTTCACCATGTTACAGCGTCCCTGTTATTTTACTTAGTGCCACAAAGACTCGAAGTCCACTTTCGACAAAAGGGAAATCCCTGCTGGATACACCTGCAAAATGTATCTAAACTGACCTCTTTCACCGTCACCTCCGCTGCCACCCCAGTATGAGTCACCATCATCTTATTTTTTTTAATTGTTGAAAGTATGACAGATGTCCCTTCTATGTGCTTTAGGTTTTAACATCCTTTTCCAAACACACCCAATGGGATTGCTTTGGGTTGGATGACTTTTCAGTGTTGTACTGCATGGAAACACTGACAAAATACTCCCAACATTGAGTTCCTTGATTCTTCCCTAATTCTTTTTTTTAAATCCTCACCCAAGGATATTTTTCCATTTTTGTTCAGAGAGAGTGGGAGGGAGAGAAAGGAGGAGAGAGAGAGAAACATCAACATGAAAGGGGCACATCTCGTGGTTGCCTCCTGCATGAAGCAGGGCCGGGAGGAATCGCAGCTGCGGTACGTGCCCTTGACTGAATTAAACCCAAGACGCACTGGTCCATGGGCTGATGCTCTAACCGCTTGGCCAAAGTGGCCAGGGCTCTTCCCTAATTCTTGAATGCCAGAGCTAGCGGAGACCTTAGGGAGCTTCCTCTGTGCTTTGTAACGCATGGGGAGCGGGCTCAGTGAGATGAGACTCCTCTGATGCCCTACCACAACTCTGAGGCAGAAGGCAGGCACCAGGAGCCTTGTTCTGTGACACAGCAAAGGCCCCTGGGTGTGGGGTATGGAGCTGATACCTCTATGACCGAAACCACAGGCCTTCCGGGACGACCAGCTGAACGGACAATCCATGCTGCTGTCTCACAGATTGGTTGGATGTCTGCAGTAGGAGTAAAGGTACCATTTTTTCTGAGTGTGACATTTGTCTCTTAATACATTGACCTAAGTGGTGGTGTGTCCATTGGAGTCCCTGCTTCTGCTCCATTTCAGAATCTTCCCAAATGTGTCTCAATCTTTTACCTAGACGAGATCATATGATCCGCCTTTTCAAGAAAATTTTCCATTCTGATACTTCTACCTGTCAAAATTCAGGCAAATTCCTTTTCCATCATCAAATTCTTCCCAATGGCCTCATCAGACATGCTTACTCAACTACATAGTTTTTTAATTATTATTATTATTATTGTGTAGTTTGGGCATGAAACATCATGTCAGCTTTGCATTCATTCATTTAAAACTATGTATTTATACTTAATGTCTATCAGACATTTTTTTGTAATTGAGTTCAGAGGGGAGATAGTCATAGCAAAGAGAGATATATGTGGTCCTTGATCCTGTCAAATTTTTGTTCTACTGAAGAGACAGCTAATAAGCAAGTGCATATACAGTTTGCTAGTAATGGTAAGTGCTGTGAAGAAAAATCAACCAAATAAGTAAGTTAAAGAGGACGTTTTTACAGGGACTCAGGGTAGAAGGAGGTTCTTTGCACGGGGTATTCAGGAAAGCCTTCTCTGAAGAGGTGACAATTTAGGTAAGAGCTGCGTGAACAGGAAAAGCCAGCCCTATGGAAATAGGGGAAGAAGATTCCAGGTAGAAGAACCCTCTTGTCTCCAGGTCCTAAAGTGGGAACAAACAGGGAGCTCTGAATGGAAGGGGACCCATGTCTACAGGGGGGCACATTGCAGGAGGCTGTGCAGTGGGGGGGGGGGCAGCTGGTAGCCCTTGTAAATGAGCCTAGAAAGTTGGTGTTTCCTTCAAGCGGGACAAAAGTCATGGGGCATGTCGTGTGAGGCTCTTCCGGATGTCCTTACTGAATCCTTGAAAACATCAAGTGCAGATTAGGCATATTTGTGCCTCTCATAGGACTAAGATAATGCCTTACAAACAGTAGGAACTCAATATATATTTGACAAACTGTGAAGTGCAATTTATGAGAACAGTGGAGTTCATTTGGGAAGGATTCTCCCTATCTGAAGTGGACGCCCCATGTGTTAGCCTTTGCGTTTGGCTAACCTGTCACACAATCATCTTTCTTCCTCCAAGTGGTTTTCTTGGAGTTGAGTCATTGGAACTATTCACTGTTTCCCCAACACTAGTCATTCATGCTCCACCTTTAACAATTTTGCTAAATTCATGTACCACCTGTACCATTGAAAAATTAATACATTTCTTTAAAAAAACTCTTCTAAATTTAATAAGCATATTATAAAGGGAAATGTCTGTACATGTTTGCATACACTGAAGGATACATATACACGCATATAAAGACATGTTAGGAGAAAACAAACATACACACACATGCATATACAATATACTGAGTATCCATGAACATCCAGTCAATCAGATGTGATATGCTAGAATATGTTTTTAAACTATAATAAAATGCATGATTATTAAAAGTTTCAAACGCCCACTTGTATATGCCTAACATCACTTCACTGACGGTATACATTAGTCTTTCAGAAACTATGGTCTAACTGAGTCACCTGGCTTTATCACGGAAGTCCTGTCTCCTCAGAGCAGGGGAAGGAGAAGATTAGGCAGCTTGGCTGCACACTCCCAGTTGGAAAGAAGAATCAGCTGCTGCTTCTACATTCTGGATGCAGACACTGTGGGCCAAGCAGCTTCTCCAAGGTCCAATGTGAGTGGTGGCAGGGCAAAGCCACTTATGATGAAACACGGTTGAAGAGACCCGCTTGTTGAATGATGGATGGAGCAGTTTTCAGTCTCACTGTTCCACTTAGAATGAGCACCTTGGGAACCTTGGGAAGTAGTAGCCAAATAACAAAGTCTAGGAGACAATTTTTCATCAGAATGTTTCTCCAGTGACTTGTGGCCTTGGTTCAGATACTTTGATGATGTCTTTTGTGGCAGAAGGCAGGTTATGATTAATACTAATGTCTCAGAACAAACATCCTTAACACAGGTTGTAAATATAACGGGGACTGGTTCTGATTTTATTTGATGTTCTTTATCAAAGCCAACTCTCAGAGAACTCTAATTTATGGGAGAACATCTGCAAAGAGACTAACAGGCCCAGTATAATAGAAGGTAGACATACTAAAACAGCAAAGCAGACATCATACACACTCATCCCCCAAAAAAACTTCCTGGTGTTTCTACCACAAAAACTCAATTCTAGGAACCATAGAATTAAATCATAAACCTGTTCTGCAAAGGATTTTACTACATAGCTTTCTATATCTATCAAAGGCCATGTCAGAGAGGAATGAATTTAGCTAAAAGTAATGCGATCAGTGACTAACAGGACCATAAACAGATAGGGTGTGTTTTTATTTTCTAACAAGTGTTCTGAAAGCTGAAGTCTAAGGGCTCAACAATGTCATCAGAGGTCCAGGCTTATTTTAAATTTCCACTCTACTGTCCTTACTATGTTGGCTTATTGACCCAGGTGAAAGATGCAGCTCCAGGTGTCACATCTGCACGTGCATTATGTGGCCGGGTCAAGTGCGAAGGGCCGTGTCATTGTTCATATTTCATTAACCCAAACCCAGTCACCTCTGAGTAGCAGGAAAGCTAAGATACCGAGACGTGGCCTAGCAGTGAGGTCTGGGATAAGGTTTGGAGGCATGCAAAGCAACGATTTCTGTTACATCAAATCTTTCTTTAGAGACTTCTGAACTAGGACACATGATCTGGGTATACACTGGGCCAATAACGTTTTTATCAACTAGAGCAGGACACAAAAATCATGACAGTCAACAAATGTGTTCCTAATCTGTTATCCTCAGGAACTCAACCACATGCAATATAAGTCTTTTCATAGGCAGCCTTTGTTAAGCCTGGAGTTTAGGTAAGCCACCACATTGCATTTCGGTAGGTAGATCTGCATTGGAGGGTTTCAGCATTGGAGAGCTCTGGGTTCAAATCTTGTTTTTGACCCTAAGGAGCTAATAGCCCTGACCAAAACCAGAGCTCTCAAAGTCTTACTTTCTCCAGGTACAAAATACCACTTATCTTTTCATGGGTCTCTTGTAGGACTTCTGAGGGTCTTATATATTATTTAGAATTCTGTCTGCCTCAAAGCAAGATGCTCTGGAATTGGATGTGAGTTTAATGTCAGGATGAATTAATATCAGGGTCCCCTGAGGGACTTGTTAAAAATGCAACTATTATGACATCCTTTTAGACCAGTGGTTCTCAACCTTCCTAATGCTGCGACCCTTTAATACAGTTCCTCATGTTGTATGTGGGCGTATCTGCATGTGGGTGGACCCGCCTGGAGATGGATAGAGGAGCGGTGTCTTGGTTCCTAAGACCATTGGAAATATGTGTTTACCGATGATTTTAGGTGACCCCTGTGAAAGGGTCATTCGACCCCCTAAGGGGTCGCGACCCACAGGTTGAAAACCGCTGTTTTAGACCCAGTAAGTCAGAAACTCAGGTGACAGTGCTCTTTATTTCTTAATAATCTTTATTAGAAACTCAAGCACCCAACTTGGAAAAATCAAGAGTTCCAACTGTCTATTCATTGAAAGGATAGTTTCTACAAAGGAATAGCAAGATGATTTTTGAGGATAAATGTAGAAAGATAATTTTTCACTATATAATACTAAAGGTAATTTTTAAAATATATAAATAAATATAAATATTGTAGTTTATATTCAGTTTTTTCTTGTAAACTCAAATCAAATTTTGCATCATGAAATTATATTGAAATTGAAGGAAAAACGGACTATCTCTCTCTCTTTCTTTCTTCGTTTTAGCAGAGAGGAAATGCCAGTATTTTTGATTGGTAAAATATAACGAGAAAATATAAACCTGAAATCTGGAAATAAAAAAGAAATTCACGGATATTAACTCTGAGCCCATCTTTAAAATATTCAATATAAGAATTTTTTTTCTTCAATGAGTTTATCCTTATGTGATAAAATGTAATTTTAGCACTTAATATTTGTATTCACAGGCATGTTCAGGATTAGTTTTAGGTCCAGAGATATTGAATGGTGCAGAACATCATTCTAATTAATTAACCAATTAATCTCTTTAAAAGGGTCTTAAGAACCTATAAGTTCAGGACACCATGCTAGGCGTGAACGGAAGAGATAAAGTATGTGTTCTCATGAAGCTTAAATTCTAGGGACACAGACAGATATTCAACAAATACTTATGCAAATAAGTACAACTATTTAAATACAACTACAATATTTAAATGCAACTATAATAATTTAAATATGACTATAATAATCATGGCGAAGAAAAAATATAGGTTCCTTTGAGAAATATCAAGGTGGGGGTGGGCAAAAATGTTGAGAGAAACACTGAAGTCCAAGGAAACATCGGGAGCCAGTGCTATCGTAACTGAAAGGGTAAATATGAAGACTTGCTGTCTTGGAACCAGGAAGAAGTTTGCAACCTACATGGAAGGCCAGTGCATCCGAACCTCTGTTATCCAGAGAGAGGGTCTATTTTTGGGCCAGAGAAGAGGGAGGTCAAATCATGTAGAGCTCTTTTGGCCTCGGGTGAAAAGGAGCCAACAATCTGACACCTCTCTTCTCAGTGACTTTCAGGTCCCAAATCAAATGTCATACAAATTATAGAAAGGAAGAAAAAATATTTCCCTTTGCCAAAAGCAAAAGACATGACAAAGATTTCACAATATTGAAATGGCAAAGATTTCACAATATTGAATGTGTGAAGTATATTTGTTGGAAGGATGCATGCTTGACAACCGGAGAGAGAGATGAGAAATACAAAGGAAAGATATTTAGAGAGATGTGCAAATATGCGAGAACACGAAGGATGACTTGAAGGGCGGATGGATGCATGGGTGTGTAGGTAAGTGGTCGCAGAGATAAAACGATGTAACCTAACTGTGATGGTGGTGATGACTACAACAATGAAAATAATGTTTGATTGTTCTCTATGTGCTAGACACTGTCCTAAGCAGTTCATGTGAATGAAACATATGCATAGTAAACTAAAATAATGCATTAAGCAGGTTATAGGCAGGTTAAAAGACAAAACAAAAAAACCCTACTAAACTAACAGTTCCCAAGTCTCCTCCCTCCCTCAAACACAGTTGATGACAGTATTACAGTACTGTATTTGCAAAGCAGCCGCCTGGAGGAACACATCTCTCTGCCTAAGTGAAGACCAGCCCCCTCCTGAATCAACAACAACAAATTGTCATTCCTGAAGACCACCTGGAAGAAGCAGGACCAAGCTAACATGAGAGAGTAGGTTCACATGAACTCAATCTCCTTGAGCAAGTTTTATGTTAACCATGAAGGTTGGATTTGACATGTAAAGATAGAGTAAATATTATTCTTTTCTGACTCTAGCCACTTGCCTTTGCTGACTATGCTGCCCTGTAACTGGATATATAATATATATTCACCTAGAAAAATGTTCTTTTTTCAAAGCACACCCACTTCCCACCCACACCACCTTGAGCACAGTCCTGGAGCTTGTATCTACTTTTCCCACCTGTCTGTGTCTATGTATCTTTCTTTTGTGTCTTTTTCTTTCATTGTTTTTTCCCCATGTATCGCTCCCTCTTTCTTTCTCTTTCTCAGTATCTCTCTGCACCTGCCCCATGGCCCACACTCCAGCTCCTCATCTCGCTCTCAGCCCTCTCAGTCACCCTGTCTCCCTGAGCTCATCCTAATCTCTCCCTCTGAATTACTTCTCCTCACTGTCTCTTCCTTTTTCCCTGAATACCAGAATGCTTAATTAAACCTCACTATCGAATGATATGGCCATTAACTAACGCACATATTGCCTGGAAACATGCTTTAACGTTGAGCTCTCTAAAGGAGAAAGGCTGGAGTCAATTATTATGATGTCCCATCATCGGCAGTTGAAAAAAAAAAAATGTAACAGTAACTCACCTACAGTTACATCCAATAAGTTTTCAAGATGAAATTAAACCAACACCAACAAAAGGAGATTCCTATCTAATAATTACCAGTTGAATTTTTAAGTAGGCCCCATACTCATAAAGTTGGCACCCTTTATGAGTATGGTTGTCACTCAAACCTAATTTCAAAGCTCTTTTCACTTTACTGAGAATCAAGTGGCAGTCTCGCTTTTGGGAAATCAGAAGGGGTGATTTGTTTTCCTTAGGTATGCCAGAACTCATTTTCCTATGTAGGTTCCCTTAGTCAATGACTCATTAGGACGGAAAACACTGTGCTGTTTCTTACTCATGAACTGGTTTAGGCTAATATTTCTTCAGCAAAGCGGGTGGTGGGGGTGGAGAGTGAGGAGGAGAGGGAGGGAGGGAGGGAGAGAGAGAGAGCATTATAAATGAATTAAGTTGGGAGAAAGGCCAGAAACTTCCAACGTTTTAATTGTTTACCTATTTTTAAAGAATAAAAACATTCACATTAAGTTTTTGACACTGCAAATGTTTCAATGACATGATATGTAGTGATTCTTGTAGAAATGCTGTTCTGAAATAAATCTCATTTGATCAGAGTGGTTATTTCAACACTGTTGAGATTCAAGTAGCACCGGTGGTACTGGGTGGTCTGGTGTCCCCTCAGAATCCCTGCACAAGGCAGTTTATCTCTGTCAGCTATGAACAGCTCAGAGCTGCCCCTTTGCCCTTTCTCCAGAGCAGTGCTTTTCAAAGTGTGGTCCCTGGACCAGCTGCATCGGCATCACCTGGGAAATTACAATGCAAAACCTTGGACCCCACCCCTGGCCTGGCAAATCAGGACCTTTGGGGTTGAGACCCAGCCATCTCTGTTTTAACAAGCCCTTCAGATGAGTCTGATAAACACTTCCATTTTGAGAAATGCTGCTCCAGAGAATTCCCTTTAGGTCAAAACAAAAGCCAACTAAAGAAGTTGCCACCTTTTCCTCCCACCAGGGGAACTTGGCTCAGGACTATCTTAGGACGAACACTTGAGAACCTTCAATATCCAGTTTCCCCTAAACCTCCTGGACCACTCCTTTTAAGAAAACAGTGGGGGACGACTGCTGGACGGTTCTGAAAGAGCACGGACTGAAGCAGGTGGTAAAACCAAGACAGCGCTTGTGGTCTCCTCGGGATCCGCCTCCCCTCCCTTTCTGGTCACTGGGAACATAACCAGGATTATGTCTCAGGTTGGGCCAACTTTGAAAGTGCTAAGTGAGAAGAATAACTGTGCATTGGAAAAGCTGCAGCACTCAGCTAAAATATGCCGCGAGGAACTAGAAAAGGACATCAGAAAGTAGACCCGTAAGGTGCTGGCTGAAGGGAAAAGAGAATGCGTTGGCATGGGGCACTCTGCTATGACTCCAGATTTGTCACCTTGACAAGGATTCCAAGGGTTCTATCCTTATTGCACTATAGTGGCTCTTGGAAGTAGAGATTCTAAAATACCACAGCAGAAAGTGGAATGTGGTACGTGGCTATTGATCTGATGAATCCAGTGTTTGTGTTTGTTTTTTTTTCAATTCTCACTCGAGCATATTCTTTCCATTTATCTTTAGATAGAGTGGGAGGGAGAGAGAGAGAATATCGATGTGAGAGAGACTCATCAACTGGTTGCCTCTTACACGACCCCGACCAGGGCTGGGGATGAACAGCCACCAAGGTACATGCCCTTGGCCGGAATCAAACCCTCGATTCTTTGGTCTGCAGGCCCACCCTCTAACTGTTGAGACAAACTGGCCAGCACTGACTAATGAGTCTTCATTTCCTCTAATTCCCCAAAGGGAAAGACTATTATGAGAAGTTCACTTTCATTTGGGAGGGACAACAGTACACATTAACACTGACCAAGGTTTACAACAATTTCCCTACTCTCTGCCACAATACAGGCTGGTGCAAAAGTATGTTTACAGTTGTTCTTATGGAAAAGAATAGAATAATTAATAAGTAATAACACAAGAATAAACTCTCTGTTTCACATATTCACGACTGTAAACCTACTTTTCCCTCACCTTGGATCTTTCAACATTGCGGACATCCTGTACAGAGCAAAGCGGGGTCACTCCATTAATGTTCATCAGACATGTTGAACAATAAGTGGCAAGTTCTCCATATGTCTTCATAAGACAGGTGTGCACCAGATGGTGGGAAAGACAAATTGCAAAGATGTAGGCTCCTGCTATGTCAGTGAAGTGTTTGGGAGATTAGTAGCTTTGGACACGTCAAGACTAATTTCTCAAAGTTAGATAGAAGTTTGCACCTTGCCCTGTCTTACTTCTAAAATATGATTCGTAATTCATTCCTGATGCTACAGACTGAATATTTGTGGCCCTCTACTCCCACCCCAAATTTCTTATGTTAAATCCTAATCCCCAAAGTACTGGTATTTGAAGGGGGGACCTTGGAGAGGTGATTAGGTCATGAGGGCAGAGCCCTTAGGAATAGGATCAGCGTCTTTGTCAAAGAGACCCCACAGAGCATCCTCTCGCTTTCCTCCACCGAAGGCCACCGTGAGAAAAATGGCCACAAACCAGGAAGCGAGCTCTCACCAGATTCCGAGTCTTCCAGCTACTTGGTCTTGAATTGTTCAACCTCTAGAACCATAAGAAATACATTTCTGTTCTTTATAAGACACTCGATCCTTGATATTTTGTTTTAGCAGCGCAGATGGACTGACACATGATAAGCACCTAATGATTCCCGGTTTACTCCTTTCTGCTTTGGCTAAACAGGAGCTGACTGTGAAGTTACTCATCCCCACCCTTAGGGGCTGCCTGTACTAATAAATAAGTGACTCAAAAATATGAATGTCCATATCTTGCCTTGTAGTGGGACCAAACCTTTGGATCAAGCCATGGGATCGGGCTGAAACTCTACTCTAATGGGCGTCATGTCCTCACTTAGTGCCTTTCCCTTCTCCACCCGGCTTTCCTCTCTCCCATGGGAGTTCTCCCCATGAAACATATGCATCCCAATCCCTGACTTAGGCTCCGACTCCAAGGACCTCAATCTGAGACACTGATGCTATTAAAATGGGCACAGTCCTAACATCCAAATGACCCTTTTAATGCTTTCCCATTTTTGATAAAATGATACATTTTACACACCAGCTGGTAAGTCTTCACTTTGCTAAACAGAGTATGACATAGCACTGTAGTGAAGAAAACAAATGTTAGGAATCAGATAGCTTTTGTGGTAAAATTAGTTTCAGCAGATATTATCTTCTGTAACTTTGGGCAAGTTATCTAATCAAACATCCATTTTTTTTCCCTTTTTTTAATGTATAAGAAGTGGATAAAAAGAGTCCTTATTTTCAACTTTGTATTTTAAAGCACCTGGCATATCACAAGTCTTTAACAGATGTTCACTACTAATGTCTTTCCTGTTGTCATCATCATCATCATCATCATCATCATCATTTTCATTGATATGTTAAATAGCTCCCTATGATTATCTGATCACCCTATCCTTAAAGGAAAAGGAGGGAAAAAACCCCTCCATATACTCATTTTAAAAAGTGTTTTTCCAGCTAATGCAAAGGAATCCTGTTTTTATTTCACTATTGACTATGCTTTGAATGTTCTTGTTTTTTTCTTGGAATCAAACACTAATTTGCTAGAGGCCATTCACATGACATAGGGAGGCCAGAGAGCACCTATCCACAGCATAAGTTGCCAACATCCATGTGAATGAATTTATAGTTAAAATAATTAATTCAAGGCAAGGACATTTTTCAGAAGCCCATGGTACCCAAAAGCATTGGATGAGTGCCGACATGCTGTGCTTCACTCGGCTGGTGTGTAAGACGTTCCATAAACCTTTCTAAAAACATCAGACAGAAAATTTTAATGCTCAATTTATTCCTAAAAAGCAAATTCCCCGAGGTTAGAATAAATGAGTGCTCCAAATGCCAGTGTCAGAGTGATTGGCTTTTGGAGAGCTGGTATTTGATTTCAAAACATCAGCTACCGCGAACACAAGATCGTTCAACTGTGTACCAAAATAGGAAAAGAGAAATTTTGTTCCACTCTGATTTGCTATGTAAGGATAGAAAAGAAATGTATGGCAAGGAGATCATAAATAGGTGGAATTCCTAAGGCAGAAATGATGGGATTAATTACTTTTTGGGAATGGTCCGGGTTGGTTTCTAGATTCATTAAATTCACCAAGTAATTGAACTCCCTACTTAACACACTCCCTACGTTGCTATGTACACACATAGGTCATGAGGCAACTGAATTTATAGGTAGAAATACAAATAAAAATCTTATCCAAATTTAAAATGTTTTAGGACCATCATTAATCTCAGAACTTCATGAATTCTGTAATATTTGTGCGACAACTCAGGCTTAAGTCACACATAATCCTAATAGTGCCTGCGTTATATAGCCATAGTTATCTGCATTCTCCAACTCTCCTGTCCACCCATATATATTGTTTTCTTTGTGACTCTATGACTGCATCAAAAAGCTCATCAAGGGGGGGCTCAATCACAGTAAGACATAAGACAATGGAAAAAACACTAGTTTTGTTAAAATGGTACATCAGCTGAAAAATGTGCCAGCATGTGAGTTTACCCAGTAAGACATAAGTAATGAAAGGTAATAGAAATGGTTGGGTCTTAATACACTCTCTGAGCTTGAAATCAGAAGTATCAGAAATTACACTGAGCACCATAGAATACATGTTTATGATGTATCAATGAATAAACACATTGTGATATATTTTTACAAGGGAATATTATATAGCAATAAAAAATACTGTTATACAATGCCTAAGGCAAGAGAAACAAAGGAAAAAATTAATACGAGGGACTACATCAAACTAAAAAACTTCTGCACAGCAAAAGAAACAACCATCAAAATGGAAAGGGAACCCACTGTATGGGAGAGCATAATCATCGACAATACATCAGATAAGGTTAATTCCCAAAATATATAGAGTGCTCATACAATTCAACAAAAGAACAAAGAATACAATTAAAAATAGGCAGAGGAGCTAAATAGAAACCTCTCCAAAAAGGACATACAAAGGGCCAAAAGACATATAAAAAAATGTTCAACGTCACTAATCATCAGAGAGATGCAACTTAAAGCAACTATGAGGTATCACCTCACACCTGACAGAATGGCTACCATCAACATCAATAAACAAGTGCTGGCGAGGGTGTGGAGAAAAGGGGACTCTAGTACACTGCTGGTGGGAATGCAGACTGGTGCAGTCACTATGGAAAACACTATGGTGTTTCCTCAAAAAATTAAAAATTGAACTGTCATTTGACCCAGTGATCCCACTTTTAGGAATATATCCTGAGAAGCCTGAAACACCAATCAGAAAGAATATATGTACCCCCATGTTCATAGTAGCACTATTTATAATTACTAAAGTCTGGAAACAGCCCAAGTGTCCATCAGTAGATGAGTGGATAAAAAAGCTGTGGTATATATACACAATGGAATACTATGCAGCTGTAAGAAAGAAAGATCTCTTACCCTTTGAAACAACATGGAGGGACCTGGAGAGTATTATGCTAAGTGAAATAAGCCAATCAGAGAAAGATAAATATCACATGATCTCACCTATTTGTGGAATATAATGAACAAAATAAGCTGATGAATAAAATAGACCCAGAGAAATAGAAAGGAATACAGTTCAGACTGACAAACCTCAGAGGAGGGGGGCAGGGGAGAGCAATGAGATAAACCAAAGAACTTATATGCATGTATGCATAACCAATGGACATAGAAAATCATGCTTGCGGGGGGCAGAATTGGGAAGAGGGTGTCTTGGAGGAAAACAGAGAAACATCTGTAACAAAAATAAGTTAATTAATAAAAAATAATTACCTTTACATGCAACAGTAAGAATCAAATCCCAAAACAAGAATCAAGAAATCAGACACACAGCCACACATACACACATACAAATACACACAGTATGATTCCATGCATAAATACATAATTCTATAAAGTTCAAACATAAGCAAAATTGCATTGAAAAGCTGGGAGGATTAGTGACAAAGAATGGAACCAATTGAATTTATCTGGTATGATGAAAATATTCTGTTTTGATTTATGTAGTGGTTACTTCCATATATAAATATATAAAAAGTCACTGAGGCCCGGCTGGTGTGGCTCAGTGTTTGAGTGTGGACCCATGCACCAAGAGGTTGCTGGTTTGATTCCCGGTCAGGGCACATGCCCAGGATGTGGGCCTGATCCCCAGTGGGAGGCATGCAGGAAACAGCAATCTATATTCTTGCTCATTGATGTTTCTATCTCTCTCTCCCTCTCTCTCTAAAATCAATAAAGAATAAAAAAAAAAATTTAAGTCATTGAGTAGTACATTAAAGATCTACATATTAAAAACCAGGGCAATAGGATACAAAAATAAAAGAGGTTTTTAAATCAGGAAATGCATCTAAAGAACAGTAAGAAAACAAGAATGATGTATTGTAGGTCAGTGTTTTCTTTAGTCATGACACGTTAAGGATTCTTGGAGTTTGTGTAAAATGTACTATTAAGCTTCATGCAGGCTGGACTTAAATACTTTTAAATAGCAAGTTAGTCCTGGATTCTGTTGCTCTGGTTCTCTCAGGATAAATTCTGGTGTCCATAAGATATCTAAGAAAGATCAGTCTCAGCTGTCCATTGATATCAAATCCTAGAACCCATATTCCAAAGATAAAGATTGGTCCATTTTGCTATAGGTTCTCAAGAAAGCACCCCAGGGTGCTGTTTTTGATTTGATTCTTGCCAATCTCTCCACTCCTCATCCAAACTCCTTTACCCTCTCTTCATTCTAACATGGTGACTTACTGTTTGCTGCAGTTTGCCCTTTTCAAATGCCATCTGACTAAATGGTGCCCCCGGCCCCTTACTTAGTAGTCAACTGCTTTGTTATTTAAGGGATTAGGCTTATGCCACCCGTTTTTGTCAGTTAATGCCTCCTGCCCATTGGCATTCAGGCAACCCCTTGAACTTAACTCTATTATCATAAGTCATCCTCTGATATTATAAAGCCCTGATATTTTGTATTTGATTGCCCAAATACCCTGTGCATTCCTTTAATACAGGGATGGTATCTTATCTCTTATTCCTAGAACCTATCAGAATTTTGGGGCTGCACTCAACTCAAGTTTGTTGAAGATATGTTGAATAAGGAACTTCAAAACCTCAAACAGGTATAGAATGCCCTATAACTTGTGGAAATACTTCCTAAAATTCAAAATGGCTAACTAGTATTTCTGCCCCAGAGGTGAATTGTAAGGAAAAGCAGTGGCCCTTTTAGCAGTACTAAGAAGGATAGAGCATTCAGAGGTTAGGGAAGTAATTTTCTAAGTCAAATTGCAAATAGCACAGTAGACTTAGTTCCTAGGGAACAGTATGCAAAACATCCTCATTTGCAATTGACTAAGGAAAACAAATGTTTCTATTTAAAGTTAGAAAAAGGTCATTTTAACTTTAAAATTCCAATTAACCTAATAGCACACATCTAATACCATGAATATACTGAGCATGAAAAACCCATCTCTGATTTGGAGGGCTTTCCCTACCCCCTCCTTATCCAAATACAAAAAGATTACCAAGCATCTAATTTTTGTTAAAGAACATTAAAGAAGCCCTTCCAACCTCTCAATTCTTCTAAATGATTTTTCTTCCAGCCATCCATTTGGCTAACTTAATGGCCCTTTAAATTCTTTCTACTACTGTGCTTTCATAGTCAGCCCTGAATTTAATGGTTTCAAGTGTTCTGTGTTATTGTTCTTACCCAATCCAAAATAATGACAGTTTTTAACTATTCTAGGTGCAGCTCTTCACAGCCCATAGGTGAGTTTGTGGGCTCCTGGGATGGCCCAGTGCCAGCAAAGAACGGAGGCCTTAGTCTCAGCCTTGGTTTAACTGTCTTCCTCCAGGGGAGGGAGCAAGTCAACATTCTCAAATGGCGAAAACAGAGGCAAGCTGCTTCCTTTTCCCTGTGAGGAGGCAAGAAGTCGCTAACGTTCTGAAAAGAGTAGAAAAGCAGGTTACGGACAGGCCATTTTCTCAATGGCAGTCTTGAAAGCCTGAAGATGTGAGCCTGCATTTGCAGGGTGAGACCTAAGTACTTGGTTCTGGGGAGAGAGCCCAGCAGACATTATTAAAAAGTATTGTGTTTCTTTATCCTAACCTTTTAGGGGGTTACTGAAGGATGAAAACAACACAGTTGTCCCTGTTTTGCCTAAATTATAACTCATTCAGAGTGGGGAAAAAAAGTAAGAATTGTTCATAAACATTATAAATTGAATGAAAAAAAAATGCAGTCACCTTGAATAAGAGATTCTAATAGAAAAATACAGTAGACAGTCTATAGCCTGGGAAATGAATCTGAAAAGAGAATTTCTCTAGGAAGTTAGGCTAGTCTAAAGTACCTGGGACTACTGGGGAATGTTGAACGCCACACACAGATCCAGGGCAGGATGGATGCTTAGAAAGGACCTGAAGAGTCCTTAAGCTCTCATCTTTAGCTAATCTCCAGGCTCAGCCAAAGCAGGTGAAGGCAAAGGCAGCATTGTAAGCAGAGTGGTTAAGATCGAAGGAGCACCCCAGACTGGGAGTTAGGTGTTGAACTGAGTCCCCATCAAAATGTTTATGTTGAGGTCTTAATCCCCAGTACCTCAAATGTGATCTTATTTGGAAGTAGGGCCATCATAGATATAATGACCTAAATTGAAGCGTTTAGAGTGGACCCCGATCCAAAATGACTGGTATACTTATAAAAAGGGAAAATTGGGACAGAGAGACAGACAGGAAGAACAAACAGGGACAACATCATGTAAAGCTAAAAGCAAGCCAAGGAATAGTAAAGACTTTCAGAAATCGTCAGATGGTACCCAAGAAGCGTGGGATCGATTTTTTTCTCATAACCCTCATAAGGAATAACCCTGGCAACAACCTGATCTTGGACATCTAGCCCCAGAACTGTGAAACAATAAATTTCTTTTGTGCAAGCCACCCAGTTTATGGTAGCCCTAACAAACCAATTTACCATGATAGGTATTTTGTTGTTGTTGTTGTTGTTTGTTTTAGCTCCTGGTGTTCAAGGAAATCTGAGTGTTCAAAACACTCATCGGATACAAGTCAACAGAGCAGGTACTTCAGTGACCACACATAACAAGAAAGATAGTCTTTTCAAGTTTGGAGAAGTTTCAAAACAAACCAACAACCATAGTCTTCAATAATCAAGAACATTAAATTCTGGGAAGGGAAGAGAATCTAATTTCCAGAGTTACCACATTATAATATCTAAATTTCCAATTTTTTAACAGCAACAAAAATCACAAAGCATACAAAGAAATAAGAAATTATAATACATTCAAACAACAACAACAACAACAAAAAGACCAACCATCACTTAGGAACCCCAGACATTGGACTTCCTAGGTAAAGACTGTAAGTCTACTGTCTTCAATATGTTCAAAGAGATAACAGAAATCATGGACAAAGAACTAAAGAAAATTGTATAATAATGAATAAACAAAATGAGAATATCAATGAAGATATATACTTTATACCACTTACCATCTGCTAACATTCTACATTTTTTGTTTATTTACTGTGCCTATTGACTATTATCTGTTTCCCTCTTCTAGAACATAATCTCCATGAGGGCAGGGATATTTGTTTCTTAGTTATCAGCACATAGTCAGTGCCTGAAAGATAGTAGACTGTCAACATTTGTTAAATGGCTGAAAATAAATGGCCTCTTCTAGAGTCAACAACATATTCTTTGATATAAAGGAACATTACAGATGATGTGATGACTGGCTACGTTTGGAGTTGGTCAAAGAATGGGAGAGGCATTTTATAGAGTGGAAGTTCCTGACTCTGATGACTAGGGAGAAAAGTTGCTGGCGACGTAGTTGGATGAACAGTCTGTAACTCTGAGCATATATTACCCAATCCGTTCTCAGTTGGGCAAAGATTACATAAATGTCATGATTTATATTAAGGAAGGAATCTTTACAGTGTAGGGTGTGCTAATTCAGTGGAATTCCCACATGATATTATTGGTGTCATATTTCCTGGGCCTAAAAAATGTTTTAAGACACTTTGGCATTCTGCTTTTTCAATCAAAATTAAAATTAGGTTATAAATATTTATACATTTCAAACTTCAATGTGTTAAGGTGTTTGTTTAAAATATTAAATATCTCCCTCTCTCTCTGTCTCTCTTTTTTACAATTTTTGTCCACCGATGAGCAACAAATTATACTGACTTCACCGTGAGAGCATTCCCTAGCTTATATTTTTCCTTTAAAGACAATTTTTGCATGCATATTTTTATATAATTTATAACTCCTATAAAATGATTATGAAATAGCTTCACTTTTAATTAAAATTTAACAAAATGTTATTTATGGTGATAAATACAGGTATGTAGGTGAAGTTAAAATCTTTCTTGAAGGTATATGAATTTTCATTCTATGATAGTATGACTTACTGTATAGTCTACATTTGTTTTTTTTAAAAAATGCATGTATCTACAAAACACCTACAGCTAACATTATACTGAAAGGTAAGAAACTCCAAGCTTTCCCTTAGGATGTCTCCTCTCATTCCTCCTTCTCAGCATCAAAGTAGAAGTCCTTGCTAATGCAAGAAGGCAAAAAAAGGAAGTAAAAGTTATATCAGTTGGGGAGGGGAACACAACTGTCATTGTTCTCAGATGGCATGATTATCTACATAGAAAATCCAAAAGAATGAACCAAAACATAAAACAAAACAAAATGCAGAAACTCCTGTAACTAATAAGCAATTATAACAAGGTTGCAGGATACAAACTTAGCACCCAAAAGTCAACTGTTTTCCTATATAACAGCAATAAACAAGTAGAATTTGAAATTGAAAACAAAATAATAGGTATTAAAACCCCCAAAATAAAATACTTAGGTATGTATCTAACAAAATATGTATATCTATATAAAGGACACTACAAAACGTTGATGAATAAAATCAAAGAACTAAGTAAATGGAGAGAGAGCCAGTATTCATGAATAGAAAGATTCAATATTGTGAAGGTGTCAGTTCTCTCCAACTTGATCTAAAGATACAATGTAATCTGAAACAAAATCCCCACAAGTTATTTTACAGATATTAACAAACTGATTTTAAGATTTATATGAAGAGGCAAAAGACCCAGAATAATCAATACAATATTGAAGGAGAAAAACAAGTTGGAGAGTTCAAGAATTACTATAAAACTCCACACTGCTTTCTACAATTAGAAATGGAACTGCCTTGTGACTCAGTGATTCTACTTCTGGAAATTTATCTGAAGTAACCCAAAACACTAATTTGAATAAAGAATATATGCACCCCTATGTTTATTGCAATGTTATTTATAATAGCCAAGATTTGGAAGCAGCCCATGTGTCCATCAGTAGATGAGTAAATATAAAAGTCGTGGTACATGTATACAATGGAATACTACTTGGCCATAAAAAAGAAGGACATTTTACCCTTCGTGACAGCATGGATGGACCTGGAGAGCATTATGCTAAGCAAAATAAGGCCAGTTAGAGAAAGACAAGTACCACGGGATTTCACTCATATGTGGAATCTAATGAACATAATGAACTAACAAGCAAAATAGAGACAGACTCGTAGATAGAGAACAGGCTGACAGTTGTCAAGGAGAGTTGGAGGTATGGAGGGATTGAGCAAAAAATAAAAAAGCTATGACCACCAAAGAAAAAAAAATTACTATAAAACTACAATAATCAAGACAATGTAGTACCAGAGAAATAATGGACAAATGAATCAATGGAACAGAATAGAGGGCCCAGAAACAGACCCCAATAAATATAGGCAGAACACAAGATTTTTAGGGCAGTGAATGTACTCTCTATGATATATTTTTTTAAATATGTTTTTATTGATTTTTAGAGAGAGAAAGGGAGAGGGAGAGAGAAACACCAACAAGGGCGGAATATCTATTCGCTGCCTCCTGCACATCCCCTATTGGGGATCAAGCCCACAACCTGGGCATGTGCCCTGACTGGGAATTGAACCGGGAACTGGGAAGTGACCTCTTGGTACATAGGTCAATGCTCAACCACTACTCCACACCAGCTGAGATGATATTTTAATAACGAATATATGTCATTATATGTTTATCCAAACCCACAGCATGTACAACAGCAAGACTGAATCCTAAGGTAAACCATGAACTTTGAGCATTTAATATGTGTCAATGTAGGTTCATATTTGTTATTTACACACACACACACACACACACACACGTGCACACTTACACTCTGGTGGGTGATGCTGACAATGGGAAGGTTATATGTGTGCGTGTGTGTGTGTGTGTGTGTGTGTGTGTACAGGGATCATGTGAGAAATCTCCATCCCTCCCTCTTAATTTTGTTGTAAACCTAAAACTACTCTAAAAAATAAAGTCTTAAAAAGAACACTATTTTGTAAAATCCATTTATTCAACAAATATTTTTGGAGAGTCTCTTATTTTACAGGCATTATTCAAATGCTGGGCACAGAGAAGCGACCAAGGCAGGTGTACCAATAAGGACATCTTAGGCGGCATGCAACAAAAATCTAACTTAACAGTGGCTTACAGATAAGGAGCAATTCCCTCACCTAAGAAGAGAGCCTGGGGTAGATGATTCAAGGATCGGTTCAACAACTGAAGCAAGCCATTATGGGTCCTGGCGCCTTCCACCTGCTTCTCAGCTCTCCTCTGTCGCATGCCTCCCTCATCAAGATGACCGCAACAGCTCCAAGTATCCTGTCCTCACAAGACAGCATGACAAGCATACGAAAGGAAGGCAGGGGTTTTCCTCCTGGTGGCGAGGATCACCACATACCCTGGTTTGCCTGGGACAATCACAGTCTACGCCCTCTTTTAATTGTCCTGGATTAGACAAAAAGATTATATCATTGCTTCAGTAATATTCCCCCTTTTGAAGGGAGAAAAATACTTCCAATAAACTCTTTCAGAAAATGTCCTGATGGGTCCAATGGTCAGGATTAAGTCACCTGCTCGGGCTCTAACTGTAGGGAAGTTTGGCTAAGTGAGCATTTGGCATTTTAAGCCTTTGTAGCAGGTGGAGGCTTCTGCTGGCCAAAAAGAAGTGAACGAGGACGGCTGCTGGGTGATCGGTCAAGAGTGTCGGTCACAAGTGACCAGGTTGCATTCTCACAGAAGCAGCTGGGTTTTCACCAGGCTTCACAGCCTGCAGGAATAAAGATGTCCTGCCAAGCCCCACAGACACTCTCCATGTGGCTCATTCAGAATGTCCCTGCAGGGTGTCACACACGTTCTCCTGAGCAAGCCTACTGAACAGCTTCCTATTTTCTAGGTATTGCTATATTCCTCTGGGCATTTTCTGGGCACAGTGGCATGGCCAGGGCTATGCCAAACACCATGTTTTCTACTGACACTGGACTCCCCCGCTTTGCACTGTTGCCAAGGCTCTGCTCACGGTTTCAGAGCTGTTCAGAAGTCTGGGGAAAAGTAGGCGAGAATGCCACTCTCTTCATATGTTGAGCTGTTAGCAAGTCCTAAGAGCTGACCAACAAGTGATTAGTCAGCTGGAGCTTGCGGGACAGGCACTGGGTTCGGCAGTCTTCAGCTCTCCTTCATTTCCAGCACAGACACCCTCAAAGAGCATCTTGCTTTGATTAGCCTCGGCCAGTGAAGTGAGAGTGGAACTAGTGTGCATCCCTTCCAGATAAAAGCATTCGAGAATTGTGGCGACATTGCACAGATGTACTGATACCGAGGTGATGCAACAGAAATAGCCTAGGAGGCTGAGCAATACCTGGAGGCCAGTGGCTCATGGAGCCCAGCAGGCTTTGCCCGGGGCAGCGATGTGTGTTTGCTGAGAGAGTGTTTGTTAGCATAGTACCACGGTCTGTTCTGACTGAGATCCACGCCTACAGTCTGCCTGTCCGCTGGGGAAGCCGTGGGTGGGTCCGGGGCATTGGCCTGGGAAGAAGCAAGTCCATGTCTTCCTTCTCACAACTAAGACTTTCTTTCCGGGTCAGGGCCATTTTGTCATTCTTTTGTTAGAAATTCTCTCTCAAGGGCCTGCTCAACTCTCAAACAATCAGCTTTATCGAGGGTGATGGGACCATTCATTAGCGTTTCCCAAGTACACTTACATTCATGCCATAGAGTCGAGTTAGTGTCCCTGAGTGGAGAAGGAGAATACGTGAGGATACATGAAGATGCTCCATGAGCAGAACAAACACGGCATGCTGAGAGGGTGGGATGAGGAGCGAGGCTGGGTGATGAGGACGGAACGCCCCACGGGGCGGAGGAGACGGGTGGCGGGGTTCAGAGAATGTCCAGTGTTCATGAGAGAGGGATAAAGAAAGAGAACAAGGAAGAGAGGCACACCTTTGTGAGGTTATCAGCACTTGGGAAGGATGGACCTGGGAAAGGCTAGAGGAAGAATAGAATGCTTAGAAGTCTGTCCTAACAATTGACCATGTCTGTTAATTCAGTCGAGATGACTTAATGCTACCCGGTTCTGAAGGGTCATCTACCAATGACAGGAGTCTGTTAGTTTATAAAGACGAGGAGCCCAGACCCAGATCTATGGTTCAGGGGGGCTCAGGAATGTCAGTGATGCCCTTGGTTTGGTGCCTTTCTCTCCGGCATTCAGGTCTCTCATGTTTTCATGCAGGCTTTCTCTCTCTCAAAGTGGGCTCCTGCTTGGAGTTAATACCTTTCCAGCATAGTAACTGAGAGAGAGAGGACGGGGGGAGAGGGGGTGGAGAGGACAGAGAGAGAGGTCATATCTCTTTCTCAAAGGTTTTATTAAAACTTTTAGGGATTAGATAACATAACCACAGTCCACCATGGGCCATGTACTAGCTCGAACACAATCTTCATGATGGCCAGGGGTGTGATTTGAGGTTGGCCAGGGGTGTGATCTGAGGGTGGCCAGGGGTGTGATCTGAGGGTGGCCAGGGGTGTGATCTGAAGGTGACCAGGGGTGTGATCTGAGGGTGGCCAGGGGTGTGATCTGAGGGTGGCCAAAGGTGTGATCTGAGGGTGGCCAGGGGTGTGATCTGAGGGTGGCTAGGGGTGTGATCTGAGGGTGGCCAGGGGTGTGATCTGAGGGTGGCCAGGAGTATGATCTGAGGTTGGCCAGGAGTATGATCTGAGGTTGGCCAGGGGTGTGATCAGAGGTTGGCCAGGGGTGTGATCTGAGATGACCTCTGTGTCTGCTGCCAGAGCCATGGATTTGGATCATTCCCATCTGAACCACATGGTCTGACAGCAGGGTGTGGTTCCCCAGGGGAAATGTGGGGCTGTAAGGAGAAGAGGGCATGGATGCTGGGGGGGGCGGGGGGGGGTCAGAAAAAATAAGAAAAAAAATAAGTTCCCTAGGAGGGAACTTGGGTTAATCTAGTTGAAATCTTTCCTCTACAGGTGAGAAAATTAAGTCCTAGAAAAGGAAAGCTCAAATGAAAGTACATTGGAAACTTTATAATTAAAAAATTAGTCAGTTAATTAAAAATTTGTATCTTAGCAATGAATCATTAAAAATACATAACTACATTAAATATTTTAATTCAAAATACAAACACACATTCAGTCTCTCGTCAATATTCTGATGTGGGATCAGTTATTTTCTGGGACTAATGCATCACCCGATTGGCCTCCCTGTCATAATACTGGGGGAAAAAAAATCAACTATAATATAATTCACTCTTGGGGTATTAAAAGTAAAATGAAAGTTTAGAGGTAGTTGCTCAGCAATCTAACTGCAGTATTTTTATAGTGTTTTTGATTTACCCCAAATTTACTGTTGTGTTGCCCACAACTAATAGTGACTTTTTTTTTTAAATCCTTACCCTAGGATATTTTTGCATTTATCTTCAGATAGAGTGGGAGGGAGAGAGGGGGAAGAGAGAGAGAGAGAAGCATCGATGTGAGAGAGACACATCAAGTGGTTGCCACCTACACAACCCCAACTGGGCCGGAGATAAACTGCAACTGAGGTACATGCCCTTAGTGGGAACTGAACCCGGGTCTCTCTGGTCTGTGGGCTGATGCTCTAATCACTGAGCCAAACCAGCTAGTGCCTAATAGTGACTTTTACCACATATTTCCAAACCATTCAGATTTATTTCTATTTTTTGAAATAGCATCTCTCTCCACTCATTTCATTGGTTTATATAAATTTTTATTGCATTAAATAATGACAGCAACAACTGCCTGTTTCTAGAAGAATAGGTTATCATTGAGAGGAGCTAGTTCTTGGTATCCAAACATTCAAGTGGGTGGGACATACTAGAGATTGGGCTACTGGCTATGAGAGTCCAGTGCCCTGGGGCATCGGACAGTGTATCTTGCTAACAGAACAGACGTTTTCTGCTCGGCTCACGTCTTTGCCGGTTAGGAAATGATTGGCAGCCAGGGCAGTGACATTAGCTCAGAGGTGTCTACCCTAGGAGATGAGAGGCAGGGGGCTCAGGCTGGCACTGTGCACACACAGAGCTCAGGTCAACTGTTCCCCGGTCTCCCTGCACATCTAGGTCGCAGATTTCTGTTTACATTTCTTTCCACTCGCTCAGAGTCAATAATCTCAAATTTAAATATCGCAAGATTAAAAAGAAGATGCTCTAATTCTTCACCCAGATACTCCCACCCTTCAGCTGGGCTAGCCCTCCCTCCCTCAGTCCATCCTATCACATGGTCTGTGGGGTCTGGAAAGAAAGTTCCCGGGGGAATGTCTGAGACCGACCGAGGTGCCGTGTCTGCACTTTCTACTTCCCGAGAAGAGAGCTGAGACCGTCTCTGTATGTTTGTAACGGTCAACACGTCACCTAATTGAGACATTGTGCCAGGCCCGAAAAGGAAGTCCTTCCAAAACTGCAAAGAAGGTCAAGATGAACAAAGACTGCAAGAGGTACTTCAAAGAGAAGCAAAAGAAAAAGTGTACAAACTCACACCTGAAATTTCCGGCGAGACCCCGCATTGTAGGGTTAAGTGCATCTTTCTTAGGACAAAAAATCAAAGAGACAACCGTTTTGGACGAATATTTCTCTCTCCCAAGAAAACTTCCAATTCATACAAACATGAAGGCCTTGGCGCATTCAGGTCTCCTCAGTACATTCAGATGTGATAGAAAAGATAAATTTAGCTTTTCAAAAACTTCCTGTGTGCTAGGTCCTCTCGGGGGAATGAAGGTGGAAAATCACTGGGAACCCACAGCGGTAGGCACCGCCCTCGAGGTTCAAGATCCAGCTGTGAGGGCCACGTGTGGACATGAGGATGGTCAGCGTTTGCTGTCAAGGGGACACGTGGCACCTTTTGGGCTGTGGGAACAATGAGCTTGGTTTAGCAGAATAAACTAACTCAGGGAGAGGCAGAAAGTCCTTTGAAAAGATTAATGATTTGCCATATCTTGAAGAAAAATTTTATTTACTAGATCAATAAGAAATAGGAAAATGGGAATCCTCGGTAGACTTCAGGCAGTGAAAGGATCTGATCGGAGGATGTGCCCTGGATCTAGAACGGGCAGCAGAGGCCTGAGCCAGCGGCCTGCAGGCATGTCCTCCCGGCCTTTCCTTGACCTGCGTTAGATCCTGGCCCCCTGACCTCTTCTTCCTGTGCATTTCCGCAATTCACAAGCTGGTCTTCAAGGGGGCGCACTTTAGAGTCATTTCTCAATATGGCATGTTCTTATTTGTATTCTTTTTCATCACCTGCCACCTCCATATTAAGACGGCCACGTCACGAGAGCAGGAACCTGGTCTAGAGCGCCACCTGCTAGAGCTCAGTGTTTCAATGTGTGCCTGCTACCCTGAGAGAGCGTATACGCATTTATGAAGGACTCACTGAGCAAAACTGTCCTGGCGTCGAGTACGCAAACTTCCAGCAGCCCTTCCATTAAACGAGGCTAGAGGTCTAAGAGGTACATGCACTGCTTAGAAACAGCGGTTTAAGGCCATGTTTTCTTGATTGGCGCTTTTCTCCCATTCACCTAACAAAACCTTGTGACCTGCAACCTTCCAGGGGTGACGTGAACCGTTCCAAGCGATCCAGGAAGGCTAAATAAAGTAGGACATGCCGAAACTGGAGCCAGAAACATGTGGTTTCAGCTCTTCATAGCTTTGACCTCGTTGGTTTTAGGAAAAACAAAGAAAGCGTTCGTGTTCGTCTTGAGTCAAAAAGCAGGGGATAACCAGCCTTTGCATGCCAGGCCCAGACACATGGGGTCTTTTCCCACATACATCACAGACTTCGTTCCAGCCGCCCCGCAGACCCATTTGAAAACCATCACCGGTGCACGACAGAGCCCTTAGTTCGCTTTGGAAATTCACCCTCCTTACAGAGCTCCCTCATGTTAGTGATGATGCACAGATAGAAAGATGCTGACCCACGATCCTTGCTGGCTAATTAGTGGAGGCCTCGGGCACGACTCGCAGAGAACCCAGCACTTCGGAAGATAAAGAGTTAAAGGCGCCTTGGGCATTTCGTGCCGTGCCTTTGTTGGGGGCGGAGAGGATAGCTGAGAGCCCTAGTTAATGGGGCAGCAGAAGGGAGAAAGATGCCAGCGTCTCTTGGCTCATCAGACAATGCAGAGGCACTGAACATTTCCGAACTGTTTTGGCTCAGGAGCCGGAGGAGTGCTGCCAAGTCCTGGAGACACTCTGAGCTCTCCCGTGAGCGCCGGGCGGCCAGCGGGCCACAGCTGACCTTTCCGGGCACAGTTCCTATCCTCGTTAAATGAAAGGGGAATAAACACCACCCTCGGCTAGCAAACACAAAGGCCCTTTTTTCTATAAATGAAGAATAAATACAGACAGGAGAGAAAAGAAGATGAACACTATTCTCTCAGAGGCAATACAGTTGCTTGCACTTTGGCCTAAGGCAGTTTATAGTTAATTATTCACACAGATACAGAAAACACTAAACATCCAGATGTTTGCAGAACCTTTTCAAAATATGGATCTAAAAGAGAGAAAAAAATGTTGATTATTGATTGGCTTTTTTCTATTTATTTTCAAAGGCACAGCATTATGCAACACAAAGATAAAAGGATGTAGCAATGTTATGAGTATTTGGGTGATGTTCCACCCCATTAGAATGCAATATGAAACTTCCACAAAAATGGGAAAAAAAATAAGTGGAAAAAACAGGCAGGAGAGAAAAGCTTACTTGCCCATATACCATATGCTCCAGCTGGAGTTTCTTTTGAGAGATTTCATATCTTTGTTCAGAAATCTTGGTGCAACTAAGTGCATTTATGTTGCCACTTTCTCACGAGTGTGACACTGGAAATGCATAGCCACCATCTAGATGTTCCATCTTCTACGTCAGTGAGCAGGTCTTGGCTGCACTTTGCAGCAGTACAGAAGGACACAGGGCTCAGTGCACAACACAGCGTGTCCACACAGCCCAGTGGAAACCATCATTAGTTTAGCTGAGCAGGCGTGGAACGTAGTGCATGAAGACTTGCTGCTTTCATATATTCCAACAATCTCTTTATTGATAATAACATTTCTCTCCCATTTCTGTGTACGTGTGCATGCGCGTGCATGTGTGTGGCATATTTAGGATGTGGCTTTGTATCTGATTGAATAACATTGTGTAGCCTTAAATACACATGGAAAATGTATTGGTTTCAAGAATTTATAAAACTTGTGAGATAAAAATTTCCTAAAGTATCTGGAAACTGGGGCTAGTGATCATGGAGCATGGGCATGCATGTCTGTATGGCGTCAATAGGTTAGGAACACAGGACCTCAGTAGAGACACTTCATTTTATTTTAAGAGACAGACAGAAACATTGATGAGAGAGAACACTGATTGGCCACCTCCCGCATGACCCCCACTGGGGATCGGGCCCATAACCTGGGCATGTGCCCTGACCAGGAATTGAACCGGAGACCTCCCAGTGCATGGGGTGACGCTCAACCACTGAGCCACACCAGCTGGGCAGTAGAGACACTTTAATCTGTTCCTGTGCTTAGATTCTCACCTAATGCTGACATTATTCCTCCACAGAGTCACCCTAGTGAGCCTTCCAACCCCCTCTGATCACATTTCACTTATACCCACAGGTATGGTTCAGACTCTCAGAATCAAATACAAATTTCACACTGTAGTTTCCAAGATGCTTCACAATCCAACAGTGGCCCACTCCTCAGCCATGTTTTGTGCAAGATTCTTATGTGGTCTGTGATTCCTCTATCTACCCACGCATCCTACCATATCCAGGCCAGATCTAGGGGCCAAGGATACCATGGTACGTACAGATACATTTCCAGAGAGAGATGGCACAGAGGCACGAGGGGACATGTGAGATGCTGTAGGACTTGGCCGCATGGAATGGTCACAGATGACTCTCAAGGAGAATTAATGTGTAAGCTGACACCCAAAGGACAGAAAGGAGTCAAACACCCAAACAGTATAGCACCTGGTACTCGAAGAGAGGGAAGAGTTTTCCCAATGCCCTATAAGAGGGAAATTTTTAAAGAACTGGAAGAATTGTAGGATGACTATCATTGTAGGACTGCACAGCAGAGTGAACTATTTGCAATTACCCCAATGCGTCCTGCTTCTTCACTGCTGTTCTTATCTCCTGGGCTGCTTCTTCTCATTATCTGTCTGGTGAGTTCTAAGTCATTCCTTCATACGTCACCTCCACTGGGGAGTCCTCTCCAACCACAAGATCACTACCCTCGGAAAACGCCCACACCATCTTTGTGTGCCCTGGGACACCTGTTTCGTATTGCACTAGGATGTTTCACATGGTACAGTCACTGACTGTTTTCTGACACCTTTGTTCAGGTCTGTAAGCTTTGAGGATAAGGATTTTGTCTCATCTTGTGTCACCAGCTTAGCAAAGAACAAGGCACACTGTTGCTACTCCAGTTTTTTAAGGGAAAAGGAGTGGAGATAGTTAAAACGTCTTGCATGCCTGGGCCCATCTGCAAATGGATTGGTCTGGGATGTAAGAGAGAGCATCTTCTCCAGACATGTAGGGGGAATGCAATCAGTTCAAAGCTTCCCAGTGAACACGTGGGAGACTCGTGGGATCATTATCTCCCCAGATAACACAGAAAGGCAACAGCGACAGAACCACAACCCAGCTTGTTTTAAAAGGCCTACACAGACCAGGCAGCCTTCTGGGGAGAATAATTAATTAGATTGGAGTGAAGACAAAGTAGAGAGAAATGCAAATATTTGATCTCTTTTTGAGTGAGAGGAGAGAGTTCTTTTTAATGTGCACAGCGTGTCTCGGGAATCTTTGGAGACCTGGCCCGTCAGAAAAGGAACACAAAGCAGGAAACCGGCGGAGGAGTTCCTTTTCTTTGCAGTGTCTTCTTTTAGAAATCATTTTTCTTTTCAAGTGAAAGGAGAACATAAATTGTAAAAATGCCAAACTCTCAAAGAGACGCAGGCTTTAAACACTGCGCAGCAGCAACCAGACTCTGAGCACGTCAACCCCCTACCTTCCACGGTGGCTCTCTTGGGCTGAATGGTGATGGCTCCCTCCGCGATGTCCTCGTGCTGGTACAGTGGGTTTACTTTGGATCCCCAGCTGTCCGAGCCCACCCAAAGGAAATGGCCCACCTGGTCAGCTCTTTTGGCCGCTGCGAGGATCTGCCTGCAGAAAGGAACAGGAAAAGGTAGATTAGGATAAAGAGCAGCTGCTGAAAGTATGCAAATTAGGGATCAAGCAGAAGGCAAGCAAGCTACTGTTTCTCAAGGACTAACTAATGAATGCCAAAAATATAAGCCAAAGAATTTAGATCTATAACATATAAAGAGATTTGGTAAACCAATAAGGAAAATCATCCACCAGCTTGAGGAAAATAGACCAAGAGTATGAAGAGTCAACTGATGAAAGGAGAACTATAAATGACCAATAAGCTGGTCATTTCACATACACTGGAAAGGAGGAACATGTGAATGAGAACGAGATAGAAAATTCATTTCCTGTATTGGCCAAAATGTTTGTTTTGTTTAATTTTGTATTGTGAGTTTGGCATGGGGCTGGAAAAATGAGCACTCACATTCTTTGTTGGTGGTAATATACTATCTGGAAAGCAATAGGCCAGTCCCAATAGAAGGTCTGAAATTATTGATTAAAACCTATAGAATCCCAGGTTAAGCTTGAACAATGTATAACCAATGTTTATAGGTGTGTGTGTGTGTGTATGTGGTGTGTGTGTATGCAACAAGGTATTTGAATACTAATCATAATTTATATCATTTACTCATAGAATTTAACTTTCATACAAAAATATTTTGTCCTTGTTACTTATGATACAAAGGTGTGCTTGTCATTGTAAGAGCTAGTTTAATTAAATAAAAAGATAAATAAAAGAAAAAAGGGAAACTAGTTATTCATGGACAAGTTGTTACAATCATATTTTTGGAAGAACAGAGGATAGATCAGTGGGAACTACATCTCCAGAACAGAGAAGCCTACAACTAAATGATACAGGTGGGTAACACCAAAGGAGAAGAGGCTGGTGAGTCTCTCAGGCTCCGAGCTGTCAAGTACCACAGAGGAACGTAGTACATTCAGTAGTGTCAGTTGAAAGATTATGCGTAGAATGGCCAAAAACCCAGGTTTTCTCCTCCTCCCATGCAGGACATGGAATAGTAATTTTCTAATAAAAATTTAAGAAACAGATTCTGGCCCTGGCTGGTTTGACTCAGCGGTTAGAGCGTCGGCCTGCGGCCAGGTTCAGTTCCCACTAAGGGCATGTACCTCGGTTGCAGTTTGTCCCCGGCCCTGGTTGGGTTGTGTGGGTGGCAACCACTAGATGTGTCCCTTTCACATCGATGTTTCTCTCTCTCTCTCTCCCTCCCACTCTATCTGAACAAAATATATATATGTAAAAAAAAAAAAAAGGCCTTGGGTGAGGATTAAAAAAAAAGAAACAGATTCTGCTATTATAACACCTAAACAGCAGAAGGTTGTAGGTGAGCCATGATGAGTTAAACATGAGGATGGTGAGGGTGGGGGAGAGGTTAAGGTTACCATTAAGTATTAAAATGATAAGGTCCTCTATTAAATTTACAGAATTCTGGAAACTAAGGGTATGTTATTCCTGGCAGAAAATAGCTTTTCTGGAAAAATTTTGAGCCACCCAGGAAAAAGATCTTAGATATTGTCACAGAGAAATCTTCCAATGGAGCTTGACTAGTGTACTGAGAGGCCTATCAATTAACATGTACAAAGAACTTTTAATTACCTTACGCAATTGGAACCTGCTAGAAATCAGCCATAACTGTGGAAAATCTCCAAGAAAACAAAAACATTTAACAAGGGGAAAACAAACCCAGTATGAGGTGGGGCCGAGAATATCTATGGGAAAAACAAATACATTTAAATGAGAATTCTCACATCTGTAATCAAGAACAGGATAGAAATGGACAAGAAATAGGTTAGATATTAAAAATATGAAATTAGCCCTGGCCGGTTTGGCTCAGCAGATAGAGTGTCGGCCTGCGGTCCAGAGAGACCCGGGTTGGGTTCCTGCTAAGGGCACGTACCTCGGTTGCAGTTTGTCCCTGGCCCTGATTGGGTAGTGCAAGAGGCAGCCACTCAATGTGTCCCTTTCACGTCAATCTCTCTCTTTCTTCCTCTCTCTTCCTCCCACTCTATCTGATCCAAATGTAGGATTAAAAAAATATGTATGAAATTAGCCCTGGCCAGTTAGGATCTGCAGTTAGAGTGTCAGCCTGTAGACCAAAGGGTCATGGGTTTGATTCCTGGTCAAGGGCATGGACCTGGGTTGTAGGTTTGATCCCTGGCCCTGGCTGGGATCATGCTGGAGGCAACCAATCGAGAAACATCTCTCTCACATTGATGTTTCTCTCTCTCTCCATCTGTACCTTCCACTCTCTCTAAAAATCAATGGAAAAATGTCCTTGAGTGAGTATTAGCAACAACAACAAATATGTCCATGAAATTAAAGTTATGCTAGAAAATAAAAAGAGGAAAGTTCTGAAGAAAATTCTCCAGGAAGCAAAACCACAACAAAAGGGTAGAACATAAATAGAGAAAAGATTTAAAGAATGAATCCAGGAAAACATACCTCCAACTAATAACATTTCCAGAACAATGTGAAAAAAAAAATAAAGTGAAATGTTTTTAATAATGAAGACGATCCAAGAAACCGAAAGTAAAACTTTCCATACTAAAAAGTCTCACCCAGCATAATATTAAGGAAAAGTCAAGCATGTCACAAAATTTAAGATTTCTGAAAATAATGAGAGTATCCTAAAAGCTTTCAGGAGAAAAATCAGGACACATGCAGAAAAATAAGAAGCAGAGAAAAAAAAATGATGGAGCAATGTCTCTCCAATTCTGAGGAAATTTATTTTATAATTTAGAATTCTAATATGCAAAACATAAAGAATTCCAATACAAATAGAATTAGCATAATCAGTGGGTATTACAAATATTTCCTTCCAAAATTAGAACCTCAAGCTCCCTGCATGTTACTACTCCTATAACTCATTAGGCACATAGCTATTTGCTATAAGAATTTCTGTGCCCGGAATGATGTATTGAAAAATAAATATGAATCCAGACCTTACATTCCCAACTATGAGTTAAGTGTGGAGACAGGATAAGAACTTTTTTTTGGTTGTCTTTTTTTTTAATCCTCACCCGAAGACATTTTTGCATTTATCTTCAGATAGAGTAGGAGGGAGAGAAGGAGAAAGAGAGAGAGAAACATTGATGCAAGAGAGACACTTTGAGTGGCCGCCACCCACACGACCCCAGCCGGGGCCAGGGACAAACTGCAACTGAGGTACATGCTCTTCGCGGGAAGTGAACCCAGGATTCTCTGGTCCGTGGGCCCACACTCTAACTGCTGACCCAAACTGGGCAGGGTAGAACATTTTTAGGCATAAAAGGTAGGCATGTTTTTCTTTAATTTCCTCTTTATTAGAAAGTTATTGGAGGATGGCTCCAGCAAAATGATGAAATAAACTATGAATAAGAATGAAAAAAAGAGAAAGAGAAAGAGAGAGAAAAAGAAAGATGGAGATTTCAGGAGGGAAGTAGCCAAGAAAAGCCATGAAACTCACAGATTATCTTCTATACAGACAATACTGTACACTGATTAATATTAAATGAAAATCTGATACATTGATGTCGGGAAGGTAAGGAAGAACTAATTGAGCCACATTCTACCTAACATAAAAGAAATTAATAGATACCATCTTAAAATAATAATTCAAAAATTACAGTATAGACACATTGTGCAGATAAGACCTGAAGAAATAGCTTAAAGAATCAAAATCGTTGCTCAAAGAAAACAGATGCAGAATTTAAAAGAATGGGACAGGAAACCAATGTTTTGCACCAAAATTGTTTCAGTCATATCTTTCAAAATATATGCATTTATTATTTTAAGAAAAAGAAAACCCATCAGTTGTTTATACTTGATCTAGAAGTACCACTTCTACTGATCTACCCAAAGGAAATCAGATATGCTGTCAGCCGTACGTGCATTACTGAGACACCCCGAGAGCAGAGCCTCGGGGACCTGGTGACATAAGGACAGTGTATCCGAAGGATGGACGGAGAGCGCGTAGAACAGACTTAGTGCCCTTTCCACCAGGTACTGTTAAAGACGAAAAGTCAGATAAAAGAAGCTGCAGAAGATTGTTCAATTTGTATATAAAGAAAGCTGGCCAAAAATTGCCAGGATTTGTGTGTACGTGCAGTTAAAAGTATAGGGTCACATGACAGCTTAGATATGTATGGATGCCAGAGGCAGAAGATGGGGGGTGGATGGAATGGTGAAAGTTTTTAGCTTCAATAAATTGAAACATACATACATATGATAAATATGGATAACATCAATCTGTTGTTAATAACAACCATCCATTGAAGAGGTGTTGATGAATCTGAAGAGGATGGAAGGTGTGGGAGGAAAGGGAGATGAAACTACATAAATACAAACAGCAGACGTTTGCCCCAACATCTTTATGTGAAAGTGTCAGTTTACTTATTCAGATAAATACCATTAAACCATTTAAAAATACAAAGGGTATAAAAAGTGAAGTGTGAATTGCAAAAAGTAAAATATAAAATTCAATGTGATCCCAAGTCTGTTGGGGCAAACTTATGTATGTTTAGGAAAAAAACTATTACAAACATTAATCTAGAATTTTGTCACTGGTATCTCTGCGTGTTGTGATCGCAAGTTTTATGGGGATTACAGAAAGTCATAGTTTTGGTGATTCTCCCTCACCTTCAATGTTTTGAGATAATTAAGTATTATAAATAGCCATGTATTATTTTATAATCAGAATAAATTGTTCCAGAAAAAGAATCCACTCTTGTCTAAAATCCAAGTTATTAGTACCCGTGACTGACTTAGCACCTTAGTTTCAAAATCTAGATGTTAATGTCTTCTCACCACTCTTTTCTGACAAAATATTTAAAGTTAATGTTCTAAGAAATCTCCAAATTTCCCATATACAGTGTAAATTTCCTGAAAACAGAAATAACATGACACTGTAGGTCATTAATACTCTTCAGACATCAGCATGTTTAAGATCATATTTTCGAAGAAACTTAAATATGCACTGAATTCTACTACTGTGTTCAAGAGCTATTATTATTATCAATACTGTAAATCACAGTATGAAATAATAAACACACAAACAAGCCCCAAGGCAAAAAGAATGAGCATAGTTATTAAGAGGATTATACACACTTTTATATCCCAAATTAAAATGTCATGTTACCTGAAAATCAAGAGTATTAAATCCTACTTATCACCATTGCTATTTGCAGTAAAACTTTAATGTGCTGTGTACCATGTATTTAAAAATAAACACAGCCCTGGCTAGTGGGGCTCAGCTGGCTGGAACATCGTCCTGTGCACTGAAGGGTTGTGGGTTTGATTCCTGGTTAGGGCACATACTTGGGTTAGGGGATCAATCCCCATTTGGGGTGAATACAGGAGGCAACCCACTGATGTTTCTTTCTCACATTAATGTTTCTCTGTCTCTCTCTCTTTCTCCCTTCTTCTCTCTCTAAAATCAATTAAAAAAACAACAACAAATCCTCAGGAAGGATTAAAATAAAAATAAACACAAAGTCACACCTTATGAATATATTACACATTTTAAAAAATGTACAAAATAGGTATGAGAAAGATTTATGATATAATTAAGAAAGATAGCAGTAGAGTTGAAGAAACCTGGAGCAAGGAGACAGGGTAATATTATGAAATCAAAATTCTCTTAAATAGCTAAATCATAGAGTGTGGGAGAAAATGCCCTAACAGCAAAAGAATCAGCATTTTATAAGAAAAGAAATAATACATTTAAGCGGTGATCGGAAACAGTTTCCATGGAGAACAGCCTGTCTGAAATCAAGCCTGCAGAACAGACACACTTTGGACAGTAGAGAAGGACAGAAGAAACGCCACGCGCAAAGGCGGTGATGCAGGAGGGATCAGGACACGCTGAAGGACCAGGGTCACGCATTTTGGATGGAGAACTGGGGAGTGAAGAGGAGGTATAAATGTCAAAATAGAACCGTATTTTAAGGCATCATGAAATTCTGAAAGGCAAATCTGTATTATTAAATAGTGGGCATTAGACTAGGCATTTTATTCATCCATTGAATGTTATTTATTGAGCAAAGCCTATGTACTAAGCACTGTGATAGGGGCTGAGGATACAAAAAGAAGTCAAAAGAGGCACCATTATCAACTCTATTCCCTATGCTGTACTTTACATCACGTGACTACTTTGTAACTATCAATTAGTGCTTCTTGAACCCTTCACCTTTTCCACCCAACTCTCCAGTCCCCCTCCCCTCTGGCAACCATCAGTCTGCTCTCTGTATCTATGAGTCTGTTTCTACTTCATTTGTTCATTTGTTGTTGTTCTTCAGATTCCACATGTAAGTGAAATCACATGGTATTTGTCTTTCTCTATTTCACTTAGCATAATTCCCTCTAGGTCCATCCACGCTGTCACAAACGGAAAAATTGTGTTCTTTTTTATGGATAAGTAATAGTTCCCTGATAATATCGGTATTGTAACCTTTTTTTATCTACTCTAAACTAATACAAAATAATATTGAATGTAAACTATAATTTAAAAATAAAATAAAAATAATTTTGGCAGCAAATATCATAAATTCAAGGGATTCTAGAAGACAACGTAGTACAACCTGGAATAAAAAGAAAAAGAGGCACCATCTCTGCCCTAATGATGCTCACAGACTAGTGGAGAACACAAACACTAAATACAGTCACAAGATGTGAAATGACATCTTGACACGAACTATGAAGAATTTGCCAAAGCCGCACGGCTCGAAGAAGTCGATTGTTCAGAAAGCGGTGTAGAGATGGCACGAGACTGGTGCTGTGGGGAACAGCGCCCCTGGCGGGCGGAAGAGAACGTACAGAGCCCGGGAAGATGTGAGGAGGTGTGGAGTGACATTAGAGGCCTGTAGACAAGGCAGGGTCACCACAAAAACAGCTCAACGGGATCTTCGCTGTGCTGATGGGAGACCTAGGCCTTCAGAATGTGGGAAGCGAACAAGGTTCTTGCCCAAGGTGAGACAATGCTTGTTTAAGTAACTTAAAATCTCCAGGTACCCCAGCTTCAGGTTTAATACTCGTCCTGCCGAGCAGTCCTGCCACCCGTGACCAGAGCTTTATACTCGCCGGACGGATGGACGCAGAGGTGGAGGATACACATGGAGGCCAGAGACACGGGAATGGGAGCTTGGCCATAATGAGAACACACTGGTCCAAGCAGGATGGAATAAAGGGCTGGGCCCTTAGACTTTACCCATGATAAAATATATTAACCTTTTCCCTGGCCAGTTTGGCTCAGCGGTTAGAGCGTCGGCCTGCGGTCCAGAGAGACCTGGGTTCGGTTCCCACTAAGGGCATGTAACTTGGTTGCAGTTTGTCCCCAGTCCTGGTTGGGTCATGTGAGTGGTAACCACTCGATGTGTCCCTTTCATGTAGATGTTTTTCTCTCTTCCTCTCTCTCCCTCCCACTCTATCTGAACAAAAAACAAAAAAAAATGTCTTCGGTGAGGATAAAAAAAAGATATTAACTTTCAAAGTCAGTAAATATTATTTTAAACTATAAGACTAAGATTTAATAAAACTGACACAACTCTTTTACAGAAGCAGAAGTATAACCTGTACAACCTTTTTATAAGACAGTATTCACATGTTTTTTTAAGAAGGGACATAGCTTTGTCCTGAAAACTTCTTTTCTAGGAATTTATAAATACTTATAATCACAAAAAGTAATATATTTGTGTATAATAATACATATTTGTATCATATTGATATAATATACTCACACATATGTTATATTAACATATGTGTATATTTACATTTGTGCTCACAGATTTGTGTAAAAGGAAGTTTATTGCAGCATTATTTATCATTATAAAAGTCTATAATCGAACTTTAGTGTCAATCAATAAGGGAGCAATTAGATAAATTGCAATACAGATACAAAATAAAATGGTACACGGCTATTAAAAGGACTGAAATAGATTTACAGGTGCTGACATTCAGGAACCTCCACAATAGAATGGTACGTGAAAGCTGGCAGGGAGTGCACAGACATGTACACACCGTGTGCAGCGGTGTGTGTGAAACAGACTGCTTCTAGAAGACCATGGAAGGACCTGGTAATTAGACATTTCATCTGGAAAGGAGAACATGTCAGCTAGAAAATTTTTCTTATACCTGGATATTTTTTAATCTGGTATAATTATTGTTTGTTCTGAAACAGATGAGTAAGGATTCTGGACCAGGGCGGCAGTGGTCAGTAAAGAGAGCAGGGGATGTTTGTGTTCTAGAAGCATTTTAGAGGTTAGCTCTATAAGGTTTGGTCAAGAACACAACCAAGAGGGAAAAAGGAAAGTCAAGATTACGATCTGATGTTTCACTCTGAGGAGGAGCAAGGTAAGGAAAGAGAGAAGAAAAATCCGGTGGAGAATGAAGAGGTATGGCAAGTGCGGTTCTGAACATATTGAGTCTAAAGCTGTAGCGATACAGCCAAGAATTATGATATTTTTCTTTTACATTCTTTGGATAAAAGTCTGTTACATTTGGATATATTTTTAATAAAAGAAACTTGAGCTACTCTATTGTGGGTCAGTGGTTGAGCGTTGACCCATGTACCAAGCAAGAGGTCACCAGTTTGATTCCCGGGCAGGGCACATGCCCAAGTTGTGGGCCCAATCCCCAGTGGGGGGCATGCAGGAGGCGGCCAATTGATGTTCTCTCTCATCAATGTCTCTCTCCCTCTCCCTCTCCTTTCTTCTCTCTCTAAAATCAATAAAGAAAAATTATTTTAAAAAAACTTGAAAAGGTCTAGTGGTTTTCTCTTTTTATAAGTAATTTAAACCATTGTTTTGCTAATAGGTGGGAAATGCAGGACCAATGCAATAGGGCGCAGCTCCCATGGTTCCCTGTAATAACGTGCGTGGGTAGAAGGCACTAGCACTTTCCACTGTGTGATTATAGAATTTATTCTTTGCTCTCTCTGACCCTTTCTCTGCCAGTAGTATCCTGATCTTTCTGTTTCCTAAAGTTGGAACATGCATATCAACAAATTTCACACAGTCATCCTTACTTTATATCCTCATCGTTGGCAAAAATCACGACGGCCCTGGAGTTGGGGGTGTCCAGGAGCTGTTTGATAATTCTATCAAAGTCAATGGTTCTGTCTTTGCGCTCTTGGGGGATTCTCACGGACTGGGCAATGCAGAGCCCACCTGTTCAAGAGAAGAAAGCAGACTGTCAATAAAGTTCTTGCAAAGATACTGAAGAAACCAGAGAAAGTAACTAGGGAGGAAGAGAGTTTTAATTCTGAGTGCACAGCACTGTCTTGGTGATGTTGCTGAATGAAAAAGGCTAAAGACATTATGCAGAATCCTGAGTTATTGTTCATACTTGGTGCACCTTCCATGGTATTGCCCAGCCTCATTCTCTTTGTAATGTACTTGTACATGCAAATTATGCCCAGGGATACCAATCATTGATTCCGGGGAGGTAGGTTTAGGTTCAGAAAGTGGGTGGGAGGTCTTTAAATTAATGCAAGATACTACAATAAAGCTACAGTAAATAAGCTATAATAAAAATAATAAGAATAGGTAAAGCTTATGTTTGTCTCTGTGACTTTTCTAGAGTTTGCATTGCAGGATTTTTTTTTTTTCTTCAAACCCATCCCAACTTTTAAAACTCAGAACCAATGAAATAAATCTAAAAATAAAACAATGACACAAACACCACCAACTACTATTATAAATCACATTAACACATTTTTATTTACCATGTACTATGTGCCTAAGCCACAATTGTTTTATGTATGTTATCTCATCTTTAAACTCTTATAAGATAATATTACCCATTCTATGCTAGAAGACAAAAAAAGCTAAGTAAATTAGTTTACTCCAGGATTCTCAGAGTTGTTATATTAATTGACATCATGAATTTCAAGGCAGAGAAATATGCCATTTACTAAGCAACTGATATACTCCCCACAGCTCCATCTCTTGCTTATTAGTAGCTCCTGGGTCTAGTATTCTAAATCATCCATGGGTCAAGAGGAAGTGTCAAGGAAAATTAAGAAAATATTTTTAACTAAATGAAAATGTAAGTGTAGCATATTAAAATACATAGATTATAGCTAAAGTGGTGTTTAGAGGAAAATACACAGTATTAAATGCTTATATAAGAAAAGAAATCCAAAATAAGTCAACCAAAGCTTCTAGTTCAAGAAATAAGTGAAAGAATAATATAAACAACTTTATGCTAATAAATTTAGCAATTTAAATGAATGGATGAATTCCTTCAATGACACAAACTACCCAAACTAACCTTGAAGACTAGAAAACCTAAATAATCTTATATATATATTAAAATACCAAATTCACAGTTAAAAAATTATTTTCATAAATGAAACATCCAGGCTCAGATATTTTCACTGATAAATTATACCAAACAGTTAATAAATAAAAAAAATATAATCTGCACAATCTCTTCCAGAAATTAGAAGAGGAGAGAAAAATCTGTCATTTCATAAGATCAGTATTACCCAAATACCAAATCAGATAAAGATATGAAAAAAAAATAAAAAGACCTATCATTCATGACCATACTTGTAAAAATCCTAAAAAAACTACCAAAACAAATACAGCAATGCATGAAAAAGGGTAATACATCATAAACAAGTGGATTTCACCCAAGGAATGCAAGGCGGATTCATTGTTCAAAATTCAATTATAATTTGCATTTTATCAGAATAAATTTTTTAAAAAATCACAGGATCACCTTAAGATATGCAGAAAAAGGACTTAACAAAAGTCAGTATACACTTAGGATAAAACCGTGAAGTTAGATTAGAGAAGAAATTTCTTAGTCTAATGATAGGCACCTGAACAAAGCCAACGTACAACAAGTACCAAATTTAACAGTAAGAAAGCACATGGCGAGACCGCCCTCCTTTATCACTCCTATTTGTCCTTGTTGGAGGAATGAGGAAAGAAAAAGAAACAAAAGGCATGCAGGTTGCAAAAGAAAAAATAAAAGTGTCTCTACTTGCACATGACAGGATTATCTATGTAGAAATCTACCCCCCTCCAAAGATACTGTCCCAAATCTCTTAGAACTAAAAAGTGAGTTAAGCAAGGTTGCAGTGTTTGCATTCAAAATACAAAAGTCAGTCATATACCTATATATCTTCAATGAACAAATGACATTTTAAACTAAAACCAATGTTATTAACAATGTCACTCAAAACACAATGCTTATTTATAAGTCTAACAAAATATGTCTAGGACCCGTATGTCAAAAACTATAAAATATGGCTAAACAAAATTAAAAAATAATTTAAATAAATTCTCTCCAATTTTATCTATAGCTTCAATGCAACTGTAATAAAAACCTCAAGCTTTTTAGCCCTGGCTGGGTGACTCAGTTGGTTGGCATGTCGTCCTCTATACCAAAAGGTTGTGGGTTTGATCCCTGGTCAGGGTACATACTTAGGTTGTCAATCAATCAATCTCACTCTCTCTCTCTCCCCTCCCTCCCTCTCCCTTTCTTTCTCTAAGAAAAAAAAGTAAGTAATTCAATGAACATATCCTTGGGTGTGGATTAAAAAACAACAAAACTGAAGCTTTTTCAAAATATAGAAACTGCTAATTCTAACATTTATACAGCAAGACAAAGGTACAGAATAGTCAAAACAACTCTGAAAAATAACAAAATTGGAGAACTCAAGACTTACTATCAAGTTACCATAATTATGACAGTATGGGACGGGTAAAATGATGGGTGCTGAGAGATCAGTGGAATAGCAAAGAGGCCCAGAAATAGACCAACATAAATGAAGTCACCTGATTGCTGGCACAGTGCAAAGGAAGTCAATGAAGAAAGGATAGTCCTTTGCACAAATAATGCTGAAACAATCGGATATCCGTATTCAGAAGTAATGAATTTTGAAATATACCTCACACCGTATCCACAGATTAACTCCAAATGGATGAGAGACCTAAGTGTAAAATCTGAAACTAGAAAACTTTTAGAAGAAAATGGAAAATCTGTATAACTTTAGGTTTGGCTTTGAGTTTTTAGATATGACAACAAAAGCACAATCCATAAAAAAAAAAAAAAATGATTAATAGGATTTTATAAAGATGTAAAACTTCCATTCTATGAAAAACAGTATTAAGAAAATGAAAACATAAACCAGAGACTGGAGTTGGTGGAATCATATATCTAATGAAGGACTTGTATCATTTGTATATAAAGAACTCTTAAACTCAGCAATAAAAAAACAAACAACTCAAAATGGGTACGACATCTGAGTAGACACTTATAAGATTTAAAGATGGCAAGTAAGCACATGAAAAGATGCTCAATATCAGTCATTAGGAAAATGCTAATCAAAACACAATACTATATCATACAAACCTATTAAAGTATTTATGTTTTTTAAAGCTAACAATACCAAATGCTGGCGAAGCTGCAGGGCAATGTGAACATTTGTTCATTGCTGATGAGAATACACGATGGTACAGCTGCCTTGGAAAATTGGCATCCCAGAAATGTTAAGTACATAATTGACATTCCAAGCAGAAGTTCCAGTCCTAGGTATTTATCCAAGCGTGTTGAAAACTTATGTTCACACACGTGCATCCACAGATGTTTAGAGCAACTTTATTTGTAATCACTAAAACTGGAAACAGCTAAGACATCTGTCAACAAGTGATGGATAGACAAACTGTGGTACGTCCACACAACAGAATACGCCTCAGCAACAAAAAAAGAACTACTGATTTGTGGAAGAACATGAGTAAATGTTAAATGCCTTTTGCCAAATGAAAGAAATCAAATAATAAAAAAAAAACAAAAAACTGCATAATGTTGTATTCTCTTCATGTGCAGTCTAGAAAATGAAAACAAAACCATAGGCGTGGAAAGTGGATCAGTGGATGCCAGGGTTGGGAGAGAAGGAGGGGTGATGAAAAGGGATTTGGGGGTATAGACACTTCTATATGGCATTGTGGTGGTAGACACACTACTCTGTATACCTGTCCAAATCTTAAGAACACACCACAATACTTCAACTCTACTGTTTGAAAATTAAAACAAACAAGAAAGGCTATCGAAGGGTCCCAGAGTGGAATGCAGACTGTGACAAATGAAATCTAAATGTATTAAAAATGTATGAGGAACTTTCACTGAAGGAGATGAGTGAAAAAGGAGTTGACCTAGATAACTTGAAAAAGGGATGTTTGATTGGAAATGCTAAGACTCTAGGACGAAAGACAAAAATAAGTGCTCTTAAAACGGTTCTTTGATTTGTAAATGTTTCACAGGCATATGAGTTAGCAATTTTGGATCTACTTTCCACACTTCAGTTGGGAAAAAAAAACACAGTAAATAAGTTATAGATATTGAGAGAAAGAATTTATATATAAGCAAAAGAATAAGGGTAGGATGAACCATGTGGTGCTAGAGTCAGGAATATCAGTGTAAACTCAAGTTAGAGAGAGAAACAGAGAGAGACAGAGAGAGCGAGCGAGAGAGGGAGGGGCAGGCTTGCATGCATGGGTTAGTATACACATATATCCTAGCACTGAGACAGACTAGAAGTAATGACACCCCAGAGCCACCAGCAACCAGCGCCCACATGTTGGTTTTGAAAACCATCTTTCAACCAAAAGAGCCGAGTCTCTCTAGAGAAAGGGCTATTCTAAGGTTGGGACAGGGCACACACAAGATGAGACAGCAGTGTCAGGAAGCAGGAAGTACCACGGAAAAGAGAGGGGGCATACCCAAAGAACAGAGGAGCCACCTGGAAGCATCCAACGAAAAAACCTCGGACAATACGAACAACACACGAAATAACTAAGGTATTGAATGATTATCCAAAGAATACAACACACACTTATGAACGCATCCGGATACAAATAAATGACTAAACAAAGAAGAGAGAAGGAATAAATGTTACAAAACAATTCCAAATAATAAGTGTAGAATGAAGGAGGGAAATGGACATCACTGTTAGAACATTATGCTGATCATTGCTGCGCATAAGACCCACTGGTAAATGCTAAAGTGAATGTGGGAAACTGTAAGGAAACACGGAAGGAAGACGTATCTCCCCGTACATATTTACTGCTTACTCTGGAGGTTTTAATATATGCCTGCAACTTCTTTGATAATCGCCCTTGGAAGAGATGGAGATTAACTTCCCAACCCCTACCCTTGAGTATAGGCTGGACTTAGTGACTTGCTTCTAAAGAATATATTTCAAAAAAAGAGAGAGTAACTTAACAGTGGAGAAGTCTGGCTGACACTACTTAAACCGAATCACTAAGTTAACATCACTACTGATAAGTCATGTTGATTTCATGAATCCCCTCATATGATGTGATAAGGGCACCCCATTTGTGTTTTATTCTTCCCCCAAATCCAACACCCTTGTTGAATCATGAGAAAATACCAGAAAAATCCAAATTGAGGGACATTCTATAAAATACCTGACTTGTGATCCTTAAAACTGTCAAGATTAGGAAATAAAAGCTGGGGAACTAAACACTGAATTGGATCCTGGGACAGAATAAAGGACATTTGTGTAAAAGTTAGTAAAATCTGAATAAATTTTGTAGTTGAGTTAATAGTGTTTTTCCATTGCTAATTTCTCAGTTTTGGTAAATTTACACTGCTTATTTACATGTGTAGTAACTGGGAGAGGGGTATATGGGAATTCTATTTGTGTAGCTCCTCTGTAAATCTAGAATTATTTCAAAATAAAAATTTACACTTATGAATACATATATGTATAATTCTATCTATCTATCTATCATCTATTTATCTAATTATCTATCTATCTACTTACCTACCTATCTACCTACCTGGGTAGGTCTTATCAATAATAAATTCTTATTTAGTAAGTATTAGAGCAAGTCCAGGAATCTGAATTTTAACAAGAGATTTAATTTAGGTCAGTTCTTATCATGCATTAGTTCATCATGCATTAACACACTCATCTGTGGTCCCACCTCAAGAGATTCTCATCACTGGTTTTGGCTTCTGAATTTGCATTTCTAACAAACTCCCAGGTGATGCTGATGCTGTTGGTCTGGGGACACACCTGGGACCACTGCAGTAAGGTATACTGCTGTAGTGGCCGGGGGTTTTGAGAAACATTCACTTAGTCTCTCCAAATTGGTTGTAGCCAACTCAGGTAAAAGAAGGATTAATGCATGCATATTCTAGCCAAACTTGTTTAGGGACTTCTTAGGATAGATGTCATGCTTTGTTAGAAGGTTTACAATGCTGAAGAGAGATAGAGAGATAGAGAGATAGAGAGATAGATAGATAGAGAGAGAGAGAGAGAGAGAACTCCTGGGTAACGGTGACCAGTCTCGATGCCATGATTTCCCCCAGTCTGGAAAACATCACAGAGCAGGGAGGGGTAGAACCATCTGCAGACTGTCCTGGGCCTGCTGAGGGAAGAAATAGCTACTATACCACCTTTTGGGCAGAAGAAGGGGCATAATTCTGGATAGAAATCCAGCTTCCTATCAGGACTCAGTTGCAGCTGAGTAATTAAACAAATTAGAACAAACTACATTAGGTGATGAGGTTAGTGGAAGGGCAGACTGCACTCGTGGACTTGGGGTGCACCCAGTGTGTGCTGGGGGAAGCCTTGCTTATAGTTCTGTGATTGCAGAATCCAGAGGCTCACCCCCCTCTTACAGACAGCTGCCCATAGGTGAATGAAGTCAAACAACTCAACAGAAGAAAGAAATTGGTGATTAACATGGTAATTCGGATGAACATGTTCATAAAGTTAACGTAACAAAGAAAGAAGATTGGAAAACAGGATGAGAGAAACATGCTGTTTTGATCTGCTCTTGGAGGGTTTGAGTGTTACCTACTGGAAAGAAAGTCACTTCCTTTGCCTCAGATTCGTAAGAGCATACAATAGGTTTAAACACTTAACGGATATTGTACGTAGGTAACTTCCACCCAAGTGTTCAATTCAAACCAAGCATGCAATGACGGAGTGAGTCACTGTAAGAAAATAATGCAGGTTTTGTTTGTCTTCCGGCAAGAAAAGAAGTGGTCCACACACATGTACACACCACCCCTGGTGTTTGGATATCCACTAACCTCTTTCTCAGTAATGGTGACAACTCAGCCCACTACATTCTCCTCTGATATGCAACCCTATTTTCATCCCAAGATGCTGCCCTACTGAAGCAGACTTATTGCTTGTGTTCTAGCTTAGTCCCCTGCAGTGGACTCAGCTTGCCCGCTGTTGGATCTCTGATGTTGCCTGGTCACCACAGTATATGCACAGACTATACTGAGAAGATATTAGTTCTACATCAAGAGCTGAAGAATATGACTTTTCTTTCTCTGACTGGCTTATTTCATTTAGCGTAATACTCTCCAGGTCCATCCATGCCGTTGCAAAAGGTAAGATGTTCTTCTTTTTTTATAGCTGAGTAGTATTCCATTATGTAAATGTACCACCACTTTTTTTATCCACTCATCTATGGATGGGCATTTGGGCTGCTTCTAAATCTTATCTATTGTAAATAACACTGCCATGAACATAGGGGTGCATATCTTCTTTTGAATTAGTGTTTCAGGCTTCTTTGGATACATTCCCAGAAATGGAATCATTGGGCCACAATGCAGTTCCATTTTTAAGGTTTTGAGGTATCTCCATTATGCTTTCCACAGTGGCTATGCCAGTCTGCATTGCCACCAGCAGTGCAGAGAAGGATGAAGAGATTAACCAAAGGAAAAAGAAAAAGAGAGACTCAGCGACTCAGACAACAGTGTGGTGATTGTCAAAGGGAAAAGGGGGTGGGAAGGTAGAAAAAGGTACAGGGGAGATAAATAATGATAGAAAGAGACTTGACTTGGTGTGATAAACACACAATACAATATACAGATGATGTATGGTAGAACTGTATCCCTGAAACCTGTGTAATTTTATTAGCCAATGCCACCCCAATAAATTCAATAAAAAAATATAAGTTTTGAGGGACATTTCGTTTGCATGTGAACACGAAATAGAGACTGGAGTGACAGTTGGCACTGCAATTGCCAAATTCATTCACACTTCTGTGAGGAGCAAACATGTAGGACAAATTGGACAGTATCTTCATAAATGTTGCAAATGAAGAGGCATGTCCCAGACAGGACAACTCCATTTATGACATGCCAATGACATGTCATCTTTGACTGAGAAAGCTCGCTGTTAGTGGCTTGAGCAGATACAAGCCACTGAGGTAATGGAAGGAATTTCTGAGTCCCAGAAATCGATTTGCTCCTCAGTCTGAAGCTGCAGACTGGTCAGTTTTCTGTCTGCCTGTGGTGGCTAGCAAATCTGTAACAGCAAGAAGAACCTCAGGAGTCAGACCACGGATGGTTTCCTTGAAAAATTCTTCTCTCTCAAATGGTTATGGATTCTTTTCCATCTAATAAGCAGAAACACTAGGAAACCATTTAAAGTTTGCTACTCAATTCTGTCCGAGCTTAAATACAATACAGTTCTACTGATCATTTGGTCTATTATTTAGACAAGTCAATTCAATTTTGCAAATATTTATTGAGACTCTATTATTTGAAATGCTTTCTAGAATTTTTTTTTAAGCATAATATAAGAAAGAAGTAGAAGGTAGCCTTAGAAATAACCTCGTTCAATTTTTTCATTACAAATGGGGAAACTGAGGCCCAGAGAGCTTAACAGGAATAATATTAATCACAGAGGAAAGACAGCAATCACTGAGGTCTGTCTCTGTGTCACATACCATCCTGAGTGCTTTATATCATTCACATGATCAGCAGTCATACAACCCTATGACTCTGGGACCTGGGCTGCAAACACTCCCGTTGGGACAGGAGGAAATGGAAGTATCTGGAGTTAAGTAACACATCCCAAGTCACAAATTAAATGGCAGAGGAGTGCTGGGATGTTCATTGTCCTGTTCTTCATGCTAAATGGCACGACAGCACTCCTGTCTTCGTCTGTATACTTTACAAGTAGAGGGGAGAGCAGGACGTTACACAAGTAAAAATTGATGGACTTTTGCCCATTTGTGATCAGAGTGTTGGTCTTCCTTTTGTTGAGTTGTATGAGTGCTTTATATATTCTAGCAATTAACCCCTTGTCGGATGTATCATTAGCAAATATGTTCTCCCATACAGTAGGTTCCCTTTTCATTTTGATGCTGGTTTCTTTTGCTGTGCAGAAGTTTTTTAGTTTGATATAATCCCATTTGTTTATGTTTTCCTTTGATTCTCATGCCCTAGGGGATGTATCGGTGAAAATTGTGCTACATGTTTTGTCTGAGATTTGGCTGCCTGCATTTTCTTTTAGAATTTTTATGGTTTCATGAGTTACATTTAAATCTTTTATCCATTGTGAGTTTATTCTTCTATGTGGTATAAGTTGGTGGTCTAGTTTCAGTTTTTTGCATGTGCCTGTCCAATTTTCCCAATACCCTTTATTGAAGAGACTGTCTTTTCTCCATTGTACGCCCTTGTCTCCTTTGTCAGATACTAATTAAGCATAATGGCTTGGGTCAAGTTTTGAGTTCTCTGTTCTGTTCCACTGATTTATATGCCTGTTCATGTGCCAGTACCAGGCTGTTTTACACAAATGGCCAAGAGATATAAAAAAATGCTCAGCGTCACTAATCATAGAGAGATGCAAATTAAAACAACTATGAGGTTATCACTTTACACCTGCCAGAATGGCTGCCATCAACATCAACGAACAAGTGCTGGCGAGGGTGTGGAGAAAAGGGGACCCTAGTACACTGCTGGTGGGAATACAGAGTAGTGCAGCCACTGTGGAAAATACTATGGAGTTTCCTCAAAAATTTAAAATTGAAACTGCCATTTGATCCAGTGATCCCACGTCTAGGAATATATCCTAAAAAGCCTGAAACACCAATCAGAAAGAATATATGTACCCCCATGTTCATAGCAGTGCTATTTACAATTGCTAAAATCTGGAAACAGCCCAAGTGTCCATCAGTTAGATGAGTGGATAAAAAAGCAGTGGTACATATACACAATGGAACACTATGCAGCTGTAAGAAAGAGAGATCTCTTACCCTTTGAGACGACATGGAGGGACCCTGAGAGTATTATGCTTAGTGAAATAAGCCATTTAGAGAAAGACAAGGATCATATGATCTCATTTATATATGGAAATTGATGAACAAAATAAAATGATGAACAAAATAGATCCAGAGACATGGATGAAGGGAACACACTGATTAACCTCAGAGGAAGGGGGAGGGGGCAAGGGAAGAGATAAACCAAAGGAGTTATATGCATATATACATAACAATGGACACAGACAATAGTATGATGGGGGGCAGTGCAGGAGGGGGAGAAGTGGACTAATGTGGGGGGTAAGGAGGATATCTGTAATACTTTCAACAATAAAGTAAAAATTTTAAGACACGGATGGACTTAACCCATCTTGTTAGAACAATCACCAAAGGCTTTATGAAAGACATTCCGTCTCAGATGGGTCATTTCACATTTGTGGAGGGTGTTTGTGGAAGGATAGTAGTGGACAGAAGAGACAGGTCATTTTGGATACAGTTGTCCAACCTGTCTTCCCCACTTCTTTCTTTGGGAATAGATTATTGGTTTGGCTAAGGGTGATGAAGTTTCTAGTCCCAAACAATAGCCTATCAATAATCACCAAGGGACTAACAACCTGCACCAGTGTCCCGTCCTCTTTTCAAAGCAGGAGTGACCTTGTTATCTGTGTAACAGGCAGAGATTTTCTGGAGACAGTTATGGAAAAAAACCTGTCCTTTTGGGGAGAGAGACAAACTGACCCCATTCTTCCTCCAGCTTTGTGGATGTTATGTCTGGAGCTCTTATTGTCCTCTTGACACCACTGGGCCACAAGCAAAGTGATAAAAACCACCACATTAAAGTGGTAAAACAGAGACAGCAAGAACCAGAGTCCCTGAGGCCACACAACACTGAGCAGAACAAATAGCTCCAGCAACCACTTCCTGATATTCCGAAAACAAACTGCCTCTTTATTTAAACGACAGGCAGTCAGTTTTCTGTTATTTGAACCTGAACACCCTCCTACTTTATCCTTGCCTTCAAAGAATTCCAAGTGCAGTACAGAAGGGGGAGACAATTCCTGAAAGTGAAAGAATTTCAAGGAAAGCAAAGACAGACCAGAAATTACCCCTGCAGTAGGGATGATGGGGAAACAGTCTCATGGGCACCTGCATGGGTTTGTGGACAAGAATCTTCTGGGAGAAGGAGACAGCGTGGAAGAGAGTGTGGAGTCATATGGACATTGGAAATAGGTGGAGGAAAGTGGGAAATAATTTTGGTGATAGAAATATATTTTGTTGGTTGGCCCGGCCAGTGTGGCTCAGTGGTTGAGCATCGACCCATGCACCAAGAGATCGCTGGTTCGATTCCCATTCAGGGCACATGCCCAGGCTGTGGGCCCGATCCCCAGTGGGAGGCATGCAGGAGGCAGCCAATCGATGTTCTCTCTCATCGATGTTTCTATTTCTCACGCCCTCTCCCTTCCTCTCTCTCTAAAATCAATAAAGAAAAAAAAAAAGAAGAAGAAGAAGAAGAAGTAGATTTTGTTGGAAGCCTGGGACTTAGGAGTTCAGGGCTCTTGACTTTTCTTAGTCAATAACTCTGCATGATTATTGGCATGTCCTCTCTGGACTGACGAGAGGAAGAAAAGGAGGAAAGCAGAAAGCAAGGACAGGCAAACAGCTGAAGAAAATGCTCAGCAACCAGCATATAAATATCCCTTTGGGGAGCATGGAGAGATGAGCTTGCCTACAAAAAATGTAATAAAATGTAATAGTTAGATTGGTGGTGTTTGGGTTGGATGGCACGACTTTGTAAGACAAACTCAAGAAACTCTAGGCTTGGACAAGAAGCCTTCGGCTTGTGCTCCGCAGTGGGACCAGGTCTCTCTCTCACTGAGAGCAGGACTCATGCATTCTCTGCCCATTATATCTCCCAGGCAAGAATCCTGGGGCAGGAAGTCTAAGTGAAACATGTCCAGAAATTTTCCCAAGAATTTGCATCATACTTTGGGAAACATTGAGGCTTAAAGCAACCTTGAACCGATCCATGTATATTCTAGCTGATGGGATCATAGAACCTAAACACTGAGATACCACTGAGCAAAATCCTCCCATTTTAATGATGGCGAAAACCATCTGGAAAGGAGAAGAGACTGACCAATGTAGCATCAGAGACGATGCTCTGAAATTAAGCTGTTTTGATTCCTAATTGGATCATCTTTCAGCTGGTGATTTACTTCTTTTGCCGTTTTACATCCACGCATCCATTCAAAAAAATATTTGCTAAGCATCTGCCATGCCTCAGGCACTCCTTTAGTTGCTAAGATATAGAAATCAACACAGAAGACAAAGGTCCTACTCTTCCACATGGGAATATATACTTATAAAGCTGGTTTCCCTCTAAATTATCATTCAGAACCGTGATGGCCTCCACGGTTGCTCTGAATTTAGCTTACTAATTAAACCCCACTACGGAACGTCAAGTTCTTCTTGACAGCTGATATCTTGGCAGGTCATGAGTGGGTTAATCAAGGATGTGCTCTGATTCAGGAAACCTTTGGAAGGCAAGCTGCTCCTTCCCCTGAACGACGGCGAAGACGTTGGCTGATTTTTTGCAGTCACTGTGTTCCCTGTGGCTTGAGCAGCCTCAGCCGTCAGAATCAATTGTCACTTGTCTCCAAGAAGCAGCTCTGTGCGGATGTCCCCCTAGGATCCCTGGACAATAAAAAGGAGGTCAGCTCAGGAGTCTAAAATGTGGCTGATATTTCCAAACTACTGTTTGCATTTGGAGTTTTCCCTTAGATGTTTTGGGAGAAATGGAGCAGGCCTAGTTTTTGATTCATTTTAAATCTTGAAAACTAGGGGATAATAGGATACCCCGTCTGTGTGGGAATCCGCCCAGAGAATTCAAATTCAACTGGAGCTGCGGGCAGACGCATTAATATAAAGAAATACTATTCCATTGTATTTCTAGGGCCGTGTTTCTAAAGATGTGCTCTTACATTTGTGAATTCTCTAATAACCTGTGTGTACGTCTCACAGTAATTTTAGCAATCATTTCCATACTATTATTTTCCCTGAATAAATTAATGTGATTTATGTTATTTTTATTGGTTCTTTTACTAAAGCAATATCTTTCCCCCATAATGACTCTTTGTATTGGTCCCCAAATTTTTTAATTCCTCCCATCTTATTTGAATACTACCAAGTACTATAAGAGGTGGGGAAAGGTGGGAATACTATCCATTTTATAGATGAGGGGGTAGGAGCTTGGGAATTAAGTTGATTGAGCCAACACTCTATAGCTAAAGTCAGTACCAGGATAAAAACTGAGAATTCTGGTCCTCAATCCAGAGCTAGTTCCTTGCCAGCTCTTAGGAACTCTGCCGAGATCCCCCCCCACCTCCCACCCCTTACACTCTCCTCCATCACATTCCTCTCAATGAATCAATAAAACAGAATAAGTGGGATGCTTATAACTCCTGTGACTATCTAGGTTATCAAACTCTTCTGAATAGTGCACATTTTCGTTAAGTCTTTTACAACAGTATCCTTTCATTTCATGAATCAGAGCCAGCTATGTGAACTCAACCTCTCTACACAAATATCTCTCTTTGCATACCTTTAGAGGAGAAAAATAGAGACTTCATCCTGTCACTAGCAAAGGGAAAACTTGTACTCAGATCGCAGGCTTGCTCTCCACGCTTGATGGAATGTTAACACAGAATTCAACGTTGTAAAGCAAAAGAGAAAGCATTCCTTTCATATGATTAATGCTATCAATATGGATAGCAATTTGCCATACTGGGTATCAAAGTTAGAATGAGATGACTAGCTGTCATTGGAAGAGGGACCTCTGCATACTAGAAGATAAATTGAACTTAAAGAAGTTGCTATTCTCATCGCTTTTCCTGCAGCTCTCTTCCTCTTCTCCTTCTTGTCTCTGCTAAGATATATTAGTCCTGCAGCAAACTCCTGTTCTCTTAAGACTTGAAAAAGTACACATCAATAAAAACCATGTAAAAGAATTTGAGTGTTTATCATTGTTTTAGAAACCTTGCTAGTTATCAGTATGTATGTCCCAAAGCAAAGAAGTAGAAACAAATAAATCCTGCACTGAAGGGTTTTGAAACATGTCACCCTCATCATTGTATCAGGCTCAGAGACATGTTTCCCCTCCCTCAGTGGGGCAGTCAAGGCTTTATGCCAGCTGATGCTTCCTTACACACAACAGGGAAATAACGCCCGTGGTTAACATCATGTCTTCATGTATGTGACTCGGCAGGTGGCTTTGTATAATTGCTTCCCAAGATCCAGGAGGTTGATCAAACAGTTAACAGGAAGGAGGAAAGAGTTCTTTGAGTTTTCCAAGGGTCTTGGACAGAACAAGACACTTGAAATAGATCCCCCTCGTCTTCCAGTTTACTGGTCTGCCATTGAAGTCTTGCTCAATCTCTTTGTTTTCTACAGAATTCCCACAAGAAGACAAGCCACAAACATAGCTACTTTCTGAGTTCTTAAGTCACTTAAGAGTTTTAAGAATTTACTGCAATAAATTTCTCCAGGCAGGCCTGTGTATCATTTACAAATGAGAGAAGGACTTATTAATAGGATTATTCTCAAGATCAACTGATTCACCTCCTTCCACAACATGAACCTTGTTGGTTTAAAGGGAGTGCAAGCCTTCTGTCCAAGAATTAGGAAACAGATTTTTCTACAACTGTCTTCCAAGTAATCTACCCAAAGCTGCACCTGATAAAGCTGAAATCCTGTTCTAAGAAGGTGTTAGCTGTTAGTATTAAACCAAAATGACCTTTTTATCTCAGCACATCTTAAAACATACTTGTCTTTTTTGATATATACTTATGATTTGATGATAGAAAGAAACATTTTTATTCTCAAGCATAGAGTATTATTCAAAAAAGTAAATAAAACCACACTTTTAATGACCTCAATATAAACCATTTGCAAGTCTTGAAAGAAGAGAGTAAGAGGCATGTATCCAGATATCCTCAAATCCTGGAAAGAGACATGAGTCATTGAGTGATTATATAAAACATGACCAGTTTTTAAAGCTTAATGTTTTCACACACACACACACTCACTCACACACTGTAAGAGAGCATACAGCATGATTTTCACCTTTGTCTTTGATACTCAAAGGTTTATTGAAACTAAAATCTAATGAGAAGCCTAGATACAATGCATAAAAATAAAACCAATGCTTTTGAAGCAGCTGGACTTGCAAACCAATTGCTTCTGATGAACTGAGTTCCAGGCTAGTATCAGAGCAACACCCACAAGGAAAAATGTGATAGAACAAACACTTGTAGACATCACATGATTTCTATCCAGAGTATAGTAAGTCAGCAATGACATGAACCTCAGGTTTACCAACTTGCCTAAAAGCAGCCAAATTACATCTTGAAATGTGATTGCACAAAATACAGTCTAATCAATGGGATGTTACATGTTTAACACGAACTAATACACATAATCCTGTAACAATGAGTATAGGTTCTAATTTAGGTTGAGCCAAGCAATCACCATTGTGATCATGTGAGCTCTGAGCACTAAGCTAGCTCTGGCAAGTGTCCTTCCCTAGAGGAAAAGGCACATCTTTTGTCTCATTCGAATACCTTGATTAGAAATTAGAACCAGGTCTGGGTTGCTATATTTTGGACAAGACTGTAAGTTAAAGGAACCAAAGGAATGCACATGACCATCCATGTTCACATGTGGTGTGGATTTACCCTACATTCCTGCTAAGCATACTATATGGGCTTAGGCTCCAAAAGTTGTATCCATACTAAAATAACCCTTAGACTTCAGAAATTACTCTAAGAAATAAGTGGGAAGAAGACAAGTCCATAAGGAAAGATGCTAACTAAAAACATGGTCATGCATAGAGAATCAGAAACCCTCTTTTCCTCTCAGACAACAGCTAGAGCTGCCCTGTCAACAGGAGATTGACATCACACTTTACAATCAAAAAAGGCAAAGTACTATCCCGAAAGTAAAAGGATCTGAAATTTCAGCAGGCCCTAGAATATACAGAGTTCAGCCTGGCACTCTGGGGTACATGAGTTTATATAGCTGTTGTGAGCACAGACACATTGTGCCATCCAACATTTTACCCCCAGTTCTTCTACTACCTGCACATTTTTCAACCACCTATCCTTACAATTTATGGTTTTGTGCACTTGCAGGAAAAGCACACTAGTAATCATGGAAGGCTTACTGTGTATAAGACCCTATTTGGTACTCATGTATGATCTTCATTCAATAAAACCACATAACAAAACTTCAAGTTGACTCAGAGGCAAACTGGGATGGGGTTGGCAGGAATCATCAGGCAATAAGAGGTGTGCTGTTTGTAAGAAATTTTTAAAAGAAACAACAGAAAGTCATCTGCTTTTCATCACAACTATATGATACCAATTCTAAACAATATAGGTAAAAAACATTCTTCTCCCAATAATTTTTGTTGATCTAAGTCAGAAGTTGACAAACTTTCTCTGCAAAGGGTCAGATAATAAATATTTCAGACTTTGTAAGCCATGTGGTCTCCACCACAGCTGCCCGGCTCTCTTGCAGCATCAAAGCAGCCAACTTCCCTCGATAATATGTAAAAAAATGGTCATTTCAAAAAAACAACAACAAAAAAACAGTTTATAAAAATAGAAAGCTGGAGAAATTTGGCCTAAAGGTCAAAGTTTACTAACCTCTCGTTTGCATTTTAAACCATTATTGCAGTTACTGTTGAGTTTTAGTAATACATGTATAAACTTTAAATTGTGATTCCTATTTTTAACCCTTATCCCTTAACTAATGCATTCTACATGGAAATGAATTCAGAGAACCTCAAATTATTCAGTCGGCCTCTGACACATGCACATTCAGTTACATGTTCATTTCAAGTGTACATTCATGACAGGAATCATTCAAGCTCACACCAAGCATATTTCCTGCATCCAACTCCTGTGGTGTTACCTAGTCTTCCATTTAAACAAACAGTACATTTGCAATAATAAAAGAAGGTGTTGCAAGTTATAGTATACAATAGACATTTAAAACAAAATTTTCAACAAAGATATTTTAGAGAAAATTTTTAAAATGTAAGATATTTGAAAAATCAATCCCAAAGAAATAGAGACATATGTGTTATGGCAATTTCTGAAAGTTATGATGACATAGGAATATCATAAATTTGAGCCAAACTTATGCTCATCTTTAAGAGTTTCTTAATAGCATATCTATTGCTTATTGAAAAAAATCTTTTTGAAATAAAATTAATTATAAGTGTTCTTTGATCAACTTTGAAAAAATATAGATCAACAAATGTGGTTAAGTTGTCTATTGAACATGAATAGGCAAAGAACACCAATTTTTACAAAACAGTTGACAAATTCAGAGATGTTAAAGCCTTCAAACAGAAACTGGGATATCATTATTTGTTACTGTAATAGGCCAACCAATGCAGAGGTATAAAATCTTTCCCCTTTAAAAAAAAGTATTGTATTTAAAGATTCTCTTTTACTGTATTCTTATTTTATACTGTAATTTTAATTGGTATGTTTATTTATAATTTTTATTAAAGGCATGAACAATAAGAATTTTACAACTTGCTCCTTTCCCCATAATTACTATTATTATTCATTTTATTTCATTCTAATTATTGTAAATAACTTTGTCATGTAGAGTAAGGAGTTATTTAAATATTGTTTACTTTGAATTTCAAATAGGTTAAGTATGCCCCTAAGGCAAAAAATCGTTTTGTTTCATAAATGGAGGAAACGATGAAAAGATGATTTGTCCAAGACCAAACAGAAGGTAAATTAAAGCTTAATTTCAAAACTAGGTCTAATTTTATAACACAAATATCCTACTATGTCATGACACAAACCTGAATTAGAACGTGAAAAGCTAGCCCTAGGTTTCTTAGTCTGTGTTCTACTGAGTTTATTAAATCCAGATTGGACTAAAGAGGCAGAAAAGTCACAACTTATAAATTCATCGGTTCAACCTTTTCCAAACTAGACTTCCCTATTCAAAGCAGATGGCATTTTCCATCTTATTAATTATGTGAGGTAGTGCCTATATTTTTTAATTTATCTGTCCATTTTGACTGCTGTCTTCAGTTGTCAGCACTAGTGTGCAGATAAAAAAAAAGTACATATATACTTGCATACCACACATCATACACATCACACACACACATGTACCATACACACAACAGAGACCACACCACACTCTCCATGAACATACCACATACACATATGATACACACTACACCATACATCACACACATGTGCATACACACAACATACCACACACATCACCAAGGCATACACATGCATGTTGCACAACACATATCATACCACACATACCACAAACATTTACATACATACAATGTACACATGTATTATGCCAAACACACCACAGATGCACTACACTCCTATGACACACACCACACATGCCATGCACTAACATATCACATGCACACCATGCACTCTATATTCCTGAAGCCAGAATCTCTGGTACTCTGGTAATCAGCATTTTGTAACTAGGTGTATCTGTGATGATGAGTATTGTGATTTCTACTTAGCTAATTAAACCTGGGAAAATTAGTGTGTTTCTCCCAATTTCTTTCAAAGCTCATTTTTCTATCACAACTTAATTGAGTTATTATGCTGCAATAGAAACAAATTAAGATTCCCAATTATGTTTTCGTCTCTCAGGAAATATATTGATACTGTAGTTCCAGTTATATTTGAATTGCTGCTTTGCAGAGGTAGAGAGAGTGCTTTTAATTAAAAGACCTAATATTTTAAATTGGTTTGATTAATATGTTGTTAGAATCAGCTTTCATATACAATCAATTTAATTGGAATTTTAAAATAAGATATCAGGTCAAGAACCCCACTTATTTCTTAAAATAAAAACTCCTGAAGTATTTTTGGGTGTCAATAATCTTCTTGGTGAACTTTTTAACTGCCACTAAAAATCCATGTGTACAACTTTGAAGAATTTTTCAGTGATTTGGATAAAGTTGGCTACATTTCCATAGATATTCATCTGAACTACTACTCTTGATAAAAGTAGTTCTGCCATATAATAGCACAAAGCCTTTAAATGCAACTCTTACTTATCCAACAAAGTCCCTCTCCAAACTCTTCTTCCTGATTTGCATTTAACAGTAAATCTTACCTTACAATTCCTTCAATTTTTTTAGTCAAAAAACTCATATTAATTAAGTCAACCTTCCCATGACGAACAAGACTTATCCTTATAGCATTTATGTTTTTACATGGGACTTTAGTGTTTATGCTTATTTTATAATAAAATAATACATAATAACTGAAAATAAAACTTACATGAGTTCTTCATATGTGCCAGGGTTTTTATCAAGTATTGAATGTGTATTATCTAATTGAAGTCCACAGTGGTATGAGGTTGACACTACTATTGCCTTCCTTTTGCAGATGTTAAAACTGAAGCACAAAGAGGTCAGTACCCTTTTCTGGGTCACACACTGCAGCATTAGCACTCTCTGTGGGCTGTCTGACAGGACCCAAGTTCTTAACGTTTCCCACAACCCAGAATTCAGAATTAGAAAGATAAAATGAAGGCCACATAAAGAGTAAATGGTAGGTCTGAGATGTGAATATAGGTTTTCCAAAAAACCAGTAAGAATTAAAACAGCAGAGTGAAGCAATCTGCCCACAATTCAAGTATTGAATAATGGGTCCCCTAATGAAACCTGATTCTAAATCTTCAAGCTCAGGGCTCCATGGCTATGTTGGTTAATCCTTGGATAGAAGGAAAGGAAGAATGTGTATGCCCTCGAGTCCACACTTCCCAAAGTCCCCTCTGTGGGGAGATGTTTATGTGGCCAAACACATTTGAGGAGTATTGCACACTGTATCTCCCCCTTGGTGTTTCAGCATTCTGAGAACTCTTGCAGAAAAGACACGTTCTGACTTGTGTTTAAGCGACATTGCCCACGTTTACTGGGTCACAGATTCTATTTGTGAAGGCAGAATAACAACACCTCTAAAATGCCCAATCCCTAATCCCCAGAAATGTTGATCATGTTATTTTTATGACAAGGGACAATTAAGATTGCAGATGAAATTAAGGAGGTTAATCAGCTGACCCCAGGGTGCAGAAATTATCCTAGATTATCTAGTGGGCCAAAAATAATCAAAAGGGTCATTGTAACTGAAAGTGGAAAGCGTAAGAGTCAGAGTCAGAGCGAAAGAGGAAGATGCAACCCTACCGGCTTTAAAGATGGAAGGTGGCCAAGAATGGGGTTAGCTTCTAGAATCTAGAAAATGCAGGAAATGAATTTTTGAGTCTCCAGAAGGAATACAGACTTGCAGATGCCTTGATGTTAGACCACTGAGATCCATTTTGGACTTCGGACCCCCAGTACTATAAGAACGTACATCTTGTTTTGCAAAGTCTTAAGGCACTCATTTTAAAGTCATAGAAGTTGCTGTTACAGCAGCAAATAGGAAACTGACACACCATTTGTTTTTAACACCTACTATCAAAGTTAATTTTGGAAATTCTGATCTAGTCCATCACCCTGGCTTGAAGAGACACACCCGGGAAGCTCGGGGAAGATGGAATTCTGATGTTTTAATGTAGCACTTCTTGAAATTTAATGTGCACAGGACTTGTATGGGTACATTTCAAAAATCCAGATTCAGGTTCGATATGTCTGGAATGGGGCCCAACCTTTTTCTGCATTCTTAACAACCTCCCAGGTGATGTTGATGCTGCTGGTCAGATGTTCACGTGTAGAGAAGCAAAGTTTAACAAGACCACCTGAAAAAAATCTCCAGCTTCTTAGGAAAACTTTAGTAGGGGAAAACCATTAAGTTCCAAAAAGAAAATATCTGACTGCAGATAAATGTTCATGAAAATAGATTTGTAAGTATTATCTCATCCATCAGTATTTATGACACAAACATTTTTCTAAAGAAAAGGGATAGAGGAAAAAAGTCACAATTCATTGAAATCTCCAATCTCTAACAATTTAAGAAACATCTGATTCACTAATAAAACAGAGGTGGTATGAAGCACAAAACGAAGCTTTATGAAAAATCCTCGATTTGATCACAAAGTCATATAAAATACCTGTTTCAGTCCTGCAAACAGAATTCGATTTACATAGAATAAAACAATAAATTAGAAAAATAAATAAATCTGGGGATCTCCGCCTTGTTCTCTTTTAAAAATTATATTTTAAAACACATTTTCTTTTCAATGCTTCCTACTTGCTTTAGAAATACCCAAATACATGGGACCAGAAAGCCTTGTCAATGACCTTACCTTGTACCTGCCTTGGAGGGAAAAGAGCGAAAGTAAATTCAAGGGTACCAAAGAGTGCCATTTTCTACTACCTCTACCAGCACAGAAAGAACAGATGCTTATTCTCTTTTCTTTTCAGAAAAACATTAGTGTCTGTGAAAGGTGCCAAGTTAAATCCTTCGAAACAAATGCATTCTCCTTACCTGCAAGTCTGGCAAAGGTGATAAAAGCTTTTCATTTACCTGCTCAGTCCCACAAGGGAGCTCATTTCTAGACTATTTCTACTTAACTGGTCCTTTTATAAGGAGATTAAATTACAGACTAAGCCATTAGCAAGCTGTCAATTGTAGATACTTTAAAGATTAACTCAAAATTCATCATTTTGTGCCACAAGGAACCTTTGTTTCAATAGCACCACATGTATACAGTGCTGTGGACTTTTCAAAGCACTTATATAATATAAACACACACTGGAAATAGTTTTCGGAGTTCTTACTATGTGTTTGGCACTACCAGCCTTTGACTCGGTGCTTCATGCATTTTGTCACATTGACTTCTCAGGACAGCCTATAAATGGGCACCGCTGTTATTTCAATTTTGCAGATGCGTGAGCTGAAGCATAAAGTCATCACATATATCACATCTGTTGCCAGCGGTCACAAAGCTAATTAGTAGAGGAGCCAGGATTTCAATCCAGAAGACTGGTTCCAGAGCTCACTCATTGAACAATTATGTGACATAACTGTTGTCACAACTGCAAGAAGTAGAAAATTGCACTTACCAAATGATGAAACCAATACCCAGGGAGCATGATATGCCAAAGGTCACAAGAAGTCCCATTTAAATATTGCTTACTGCCTTCAGAGACCAAGGACTTTCCTTGGTCTGATGTACTGGATCAACGTGCCACTTTCACTGAGTTTTGCTAGTGTAGATAAATTCCACTTCACCCACAAAAATTGAGGATGGGTAAGCCCTTTTGTGGCTAAGGGAGATATAAAATGCTGGCTATTTCTGGCTTTCTAATTAAGCAATAACTTAGCTTTTATTTTAGCACAGCAAGCACACCCACGACTGATGAGAATATGGTCCAGGTCTTGGAAGACATCCGTACTGACAAGGCTCCTTCGTGATCATCAGTCTCCTGACTCCCAGCCCATGGTGAGGTTTTATAGGGAAGGGCATGGGCCACTGTTTTTAGAACCAGGAGAAACAGTCCAAATATGACCATCTGCTTAGTAAAGCTGGCTCCCAGCAGGAAAAAAAAAAAAAATCACAACCATAACTCTACTGGCATTTCAGAACAGCAGTTCTTTTGGTGTTAATGAAGGTAAGCCAACTCAAGCTTTCTTTCTCTCTCACATCCACAGACACAGATGAACACGCATGGCACACACATCGGAGAGGTATGAAGGCCCCGAGAAGCATGCACACCATGGCAACAGTGCTCAGCCGGGTCTTTCAGAAGTGAAGCTGAAAAGGCATGAATTTCTCAGGTAGCCGCTCCTCATCTACTCTTCCTTCCACTTTTGATCTCTTACCTTCTTACTTGCATTCATCTGTGGTCCTCTGTTATCCACAGAGAACTTCCTCTGCTTCCTTGCGGTGGCTGCGGTGCCAACTCTCAGGGCCCAAACCAGGGCTAACTGGCTGCATTTCTCAGTATGGTCTGGTCAAATGCTCACTCCTCGGGCAATCAGTTGTGCAGAGATAAAAAGGAGGACTGTCCTTTACAACAGATGTTTTTATCCAGTGAAGGTGATGCTAAAGTAACAGGAGAGGCTGGGTGGCCATCCTAAAAGTTGCCTAGTCCATTGAGATTAAAATTGATCTAGGTATGCCCATACTTTTATTATTTGGAATAAATGGAGAGATGCTTAGGATTTAAGGCTTTCAGATAATATGAAATTATACCTTTACTTGACAAATAACTCCAATATTGGATGAAACTCAACACATCCCTTATATCAACTCAGTTGTGAGTAAACCTGTAATATAATCTTTTCTTATCTATGTTGAAAAACTAAAGCATTTATTATATAATATTTAATGTTTGCACCAAAGTGAGTGCTAGAATCATAAATTTTCAGGGTTAAAAAAGAACTACAGAAATAATCTGTATTGGATCTGACATGATTCTCCCCCAAGACCAAAGCAATGAGGTTTTGATAATATTGAAATTTCTAATCTTAGGCCTACCAAAGAGATAAATGATAGTTGTGTTTGATGTTTTTTTTATTTGCTCTGAAATCATTCAGTTTGTAACTAAGCTCTTCAGCAAAGACCCGAGAATCCTTTATATTCCATTTCTCCCAATGTTTTTGCAAATTGAATCCTATACTTTATCATGGCTCCTATCAATTTTTTTTATTAATCCTCACCTGAGGATATTTTTTTCATGGAGATATATATGTTTTAATTAATTAATTTTTTTAGAGATAGTGGGAGGGGAGAAGCAGAGAGAGAAACACTGATGTGAGAGAGACACATCAATTGGTTGGCTCCTGCATGCCCTTGACCAGGGCCAGCAATCAAACCTGCAATCCAGGTATGTGCCCTTGACCAGGACTTAAACCCATGACCCTCTAATGCTCTAATCACTGGCTACACTGGTCAGGGCTCTTGGCTTTTATACTTGCCTTATCAACTGGATAGTGAATACCCAATAGCAGAAGTCTAATCTTATTCATCATTATGTTCTTAACACTAAGTAAATACTTACTGTAAACAGGTGCTCAATGAAGATTTGTCAGATGAATAAATAAATGAATAAACAATTTATGCATTAAATAATCAATGAATAAGTTAAAAATAAGAATGGAAGAAAGGAAACAAATGGTCTTTTCTTTTAAGATATATAAGACAAATTAAAACAATGACATCAATTTTAAAAGCTGTGGTACATATACACAATGGAATACCATTTCAGCTGTGAGAAAGAAAGATCTCTTATCCTTTGAGATGACAAGGAGGAACCTAGAGAGTATTATTCTAAACAAAACAAGCCAAGCAGAGAAAGACAAATATCACATGATCTCACTTATTTGTGGAATATAATGAACAAAACAAACTAATAAACAAAATAGACCCAGAGACACAGAAGTAGGGTACAGATGACAAACCTCAGAAGAGGGGGTGGGGGTGGGAGGGAAAGAGATAAACCACAGAACTTATATGCATGTATGTATAACCATGGACATAGACAACAAGGCTGGGACGGGGTGGGGGGGATTGGAAGGAGGGTGTCAATGGGGGAAAAAGAAGAAATACCTGTAACAGAAATAAACTAATAAAAAATATATTAAAAATTAAAAAATATATACTATTGAATTATTCATTAAATATGTGTTTTCATTTATATAAACACCGATTTGCTCAAATAAAGGAAATCATAGAGCTTGGGCTTTATCAATTTTTTTTCTATTTTATTTTATTGTTTTTAAAAATATGTTTCATTGATTTTTTTTTTTTAGAAAGGAAGGGAGAGAGAGATAGAAACATTGATGTGAGAGAGAAACATCAATTGGCTGCCTTCTGCATGCCCCCTACTGGGAATCAAGCCCATAACTGGAACATGTGCCCTGACCAGGAATTGAACTGGGACCTCTCAGTCAATGGGACAATGCTCAATCCACTGAGCCACAATGGCTGGCCCCAAATTTTTATTTTTATCTTAGATTTAGTTTAACCATAATAAAATTAAAGTAAAAGTCAAAATAAAACCAAGGGCCCAATACTAATGCTTTATAAGTTAAGATTTTGTATTCAGAAAGAGCTTTAAGATATAGTCGATTAAACATGGACTTACAGTCTTGAGTGCATCTTTAAAATAAAAGAATATTTTTATTATGCTACCTAAATCAAACTCTCCATAATATAGAAATGCTATTGTAAACTTAATTTAAACACCAATCAGAAAGAATATATGTACCCCCATATTCATAGCAGCACTATTTACAATAGCTAAGATCTGGAAACAGCCCAAGCGTCCATCAGTAGACAAATGGATAAAAAAGCTGTGGTACATATACACAATGGAGTACTACGCAGCTGTAAGAAAGAAAGATCGCTTATTCTTTGAGAAGACATGGAGGGACCTGGAAAGTATTATCCTAAGTGAAACAAGCCAAGCAGAAAAGGACAAATACCACATGATCTCACTTATTTATGGAATACAATAAACATAACAGTCTGAGAAATACGGTAGACCCAGAAACATGGAAGTAGGGTACAGACTGCCAACCCTCAGAAGAGGGGGTGGTGGGGGGAGGGAAGAGATAAACCACAGAACTTATATGCATGTACGCATAACCAATGGACACGGACAACGAAGCCGGGGATGGTGCTGGGGGGGAGGGGGAGGAGGGTGTCAATGGGGTAAAAAAGGAGAAACATCTGTAACAAAAATAAAATTAAATTAGGTAATGAGACTTATCTTCAGGGTTAAGCACTGTGGACATATATTAGACACTTGTTTAATGGTTAAGTAAATTAATAAATAAACATGTCAAAAAAAATCAAATGATATCTAATAGAAATTGAAAGGCAAATATTAAAAAGATAAGATATCAAAGCAAGAAGTATTTCCTCAGCAACAATATATGATTTAGAATTCTTAATATCTTGAAAAATCATCTTTACTTAGACTCAAGTGTCCTAAGTAAGAAATTGATACAAAATTTAACAAATAGGTGCCAAGAAATATCTTTCTTAGCTAATGCCTACAAATAAAATGTAAAACATGCCAACAGTACACCTTCTTTTCTTTTTCCTTTGTCTTCATCTTATTCTCCATCACCTGCTTTCTTTTCAATGTACCGTATTAAAAGTGTAAGAATGCAGACAATGCAATAACAATATTTAAAACATACAGAAACAGCCATTTCTTCTTAATTATACATGGAGGTCCAGACAGCTAAATTTGTGCGCTATGAACCTCTACCTCAGCCCACTACTGATTGGCTCAGAATGACCATCTTGATCAACTGTGGCCAATAAGAGACACTCATCTCTTATAAAATAATGCACATAGTAGCTAGAAATATATTTTGTTTTAAAGGGTCGTATGTAGGAAAATAAAGCAATGGCAATCTTATGGGTGCCCACACATTTTAGTTTTTCTAGAAAATTGTTTGGTCCATGAAATCTAACATTCTGGAAATCACTTATCCAGCTTAGTGTGGAGGGACAAAGTCTTTATGAGAGAAAATAAGAGGTTAAAACTAAACTCTAGGGTTGTGACAATTACTTTTATGTGTCAACCTGACTAGATCCAGGGGTGCCCAGATTAAACATGTCTGGGTGTGCCTATGAGAGTGTCCCTGGATGAGATGACCATTTGAGTCAGTGGACAGAGAAAAGCAGATTGGCCTCCCCAGTGCCCCCAAGGCAGGTGGGCCTCATCTAATCCAGTAAGGGCCTGAATAGAACCAGAAGACAGGGAAGAGAGAATTCATGTTCTCAGCCTTACTACGTGAGCTGGGACATTTTTCTGCTCCTGCCTTTAAACTCAGACTGGGACTTAGACCATCAGCTCCCTTGGTCTCAAGCCTTTGGACTTTGAAACTATACCATAGGCTTTTCTGAGACTCCAGCTTGCAGACGGTAGATAGTGGGACTTCTCTGCCTCCATAATTACATGAACCAATTCCTTAAAATAAATTTCATAGATAGATTAGATATAGATATAGTGTGTGTATATATATGTGTGTGTGTGTATATATATGTGTATATATATACACATAAAGGTAGATATATACAAAGATTTATATACATATAAATATATATAAATTCTCCAAATACAACTGGCTCTGTTTCTCTGTAGAATCTGAATTAACTCAAGGCTAAAGTACATAAATGATTAGTGATGATCATATCAGTAAAGTGATTGATGAATTAAGCATCTTTTCTTTGACTTATCAATTATAACACTGATTTTAATTGTTTCGAGTTCAAAATACCCAACCCTTGTGACAAAACTTTACTGTAAGCTGAAAAGGAGTTGAACTTTCACAAAAAAACCCCAACAATTGTCATTGAGCATAATGAAACAATAACTAATATGTCATATTACTATATCTATAAAGCATTTTTTTATACATGATATTGTGCATGTGGTACAACAGGCAAAAGATGCCCCCCCTTCCCCCCAAAAAAAGACAAGGAAACTTAGGCATTAGTAATCCCAACAGCTAGAAGTGCCTTTCACTAGGTCACAAAGATGAGTTATTGATCATTGGGCAGAACTCTTGGTTTGACATCGTCTGAAAAATGGTCCATAAAGGTAAAGAGCCTCACAGTTAGAATTCTATGAGTGTGTTATAGTCCTCTATGTCAGTCATTGATCATGCAATAGTTTTCATCTACGATAATGATGAAGTGTACACTGATACTAAATACTAGTCCATAGAGTATGCCCCACCCTGCCTGGGAGGCTCAGTTGGTTGGAGTGTCCTCCAGGGCACCAAAAGGTTGTGAGTTTGATTCCTGGAGGCAACCAATGGGTGTTTCTCTCTCTCTTTTTCTTTCTTTCTTTCTCTCTCTCTCTCTCAAAATCAATTTAAAAAACACATTTTATCAGGTGAGAATTAGAAGAAAAAGAGTAAGTCCCGGTCTACACATCAAAGGCCTCCCGTCTAGGGGAGGCGGCTGCATTGCCTCTCTGAGTGGCCTCTGTTATCTTGGCAGGGCATCAGGGGAGAAATGAAATGAATTGACCTTTTGCAATTAAATGGGTCGGAGATGGAAGTCGTGATTTTGGAAGGGATATACTAAACTTGAGAGGGTGTTCATTTTGTCTTAGATTAAAGCAGTGGTTTTACAATAAAGGGATAGACAATTGTATACAGAGCTTTCACTAAAGAAGTATTGGTTAAAATGAGAAACATTGCACACGGCATGGTGGTGTGTAATCTGCAATCACCTAAAACACGCCCTCCTACACAGTCTTGTCTCATGAGGACACATGCTCAGCAGCAACTCATAGGGAGGTTAAGTCAAACCCTTCGCCTATAGAGGGAAGGTCATAGACTGCACATCAGAAGCCTGCATTATTCTAGCCTCAGCTACTCAAACTTCATAGGAAATGAGCATCCATGAGCCTTGGCCTGCATCATATGGAAGTTGAGACTCCAAATAAGATGGTTTACATTATAAAGTAATTTTGCACAGACATAATGTTGTCTAAGAATATGAGAGGAAGAGGGGAAAGGGTCACGAAGGAGAGGGAGGAAAGAGAAGAGGAAGAACCAACAGGATGACGACAGAGAAATAAATGAAGAGGGACTGTGAGAAGAAATGATTGTATCCTAACTACAGAGAATGAGATTTGTCCAACAAAATGTGTGTATGACTTAAAGCTCCCTGATAGGTCTTTCTCCTCCATAAATCTGTCACAATGTTTAAACTTCTGTTTCTTTGGTTCTTTTAGACTGAGCTTGTGAAGACCCTGTTAAAAGAGAAACAGGGATCTGTGAGAAAGCATACAGGAGCAGTTATCAGCAGCCAAGGGTGCAGCAAAAACGTGTTGATGAGATTTGATAGGCGCGGATGAAGGCCTTCAGAAAACACCAAGCAACTATCACAACTAGCATCTTTTTAAAAAAAATTCAAATATGGGATAGACTGAGGATGCATTTAGGCCAACAGAAGGAAGAGTGTCTCCTAAACTTTAAAATGCAGAGGAATCAACTGGGGGTCTTATTAAAATGCAATTCTGATTCAGTGAGTCCCAGGTCAGGCCTGAGGTTCTGCATTTCCAACAAGCTCAAGGTGATGCTGAAGCTCCTGGTGCTCAAACCATATTTTGAGGATCAAGAAGATGCAACTTGGAGAGAAATCCATTCTAAGCCAAGCTGAGGTATCACAGAGAAGATCCCTAGATGGTGAGAAGGCATAATTATACATTAAGAATTAAGAAAAAATAACTCAAAGAAAATGGGGAGGTGCTGCAAACAATTACATATTAAGTTAAATGCTTAACAAGAAAAATTTTATCCACCATTTGAGATTTATTTGCCCATCATTCCAAACAAATGCTATTGATACTATGGTGCACAAAAGACCATCTGTGTCCTCAGTGAGGTGCAGTCTATCGAGACCCTAGTGGAGAGCCAATTAAAACAGTCAAAGCAGAGACCTGGCCAGTTTTGCTCAGTGGTTAGAGCGTCGACCCATGGACCAGAGAGTCCCGGGTTTGGTTCCCACTAAGGGCATGTACCTCGGTTACAGTTTGTCCCCAGCCCCAGTTGGGGTTGTGTGAGTGGCAACCAGTCGATGTGTCTCTCTCAAATCAATGTTTCTCTCTCTCTTCCTCCCTCTTTTCCTCCTGCTCTATCTGAAGATAAATGCAAAAATGTCCTCGGGTGAGGATTAAAAAAAAAAAAATCAATAAAAACAGTCAAAGCAGGGATGACAACAAGCTAGGATTTAGAGTAGTGATCTCAAAGTGTGGTCCCAGATGAGCAACATCAACACCACAGAAAAACTTGTTAGAAATGCAAATTCTCTGGCCTTACCCACATCCACTGGATCCGAAAATCTGGGGGTGGGACCCAGGATAGGTGCATAAACAGACCTCCATGTGATTCTGATTCATGCTCAAGTTTGCAAAATATTCATCTACACGAAGTTAGGATTTAATGTGCAAAAGATTGGGGGTGGGATACAAAGAGAGAGGCAAGGAGGTGTTTCTGGGGAAAGAGACAAGGAGAAGTCTTAGATATTGAAATGGCAGCTCAGAGACAGAATTTGCTTATAGCCCTATCTTCCTTAGCTAGCAAAAAAATCAACTTTAATTAGAATGAGTAGGAGGAGTAGGATCTTCATGCATTTACATCATCAGCTCGCCCCCAAAGGCCTTTGGTATTGCAACCTTGGCTAACTCATCTGGAGAAGTGGTTGAGAAGTTGTACCCAGCTATTTATGTCACTAGTTCTCAGCATGGCTACATTGAATTACCTAAGGAGCTCTAAAAATGCAAGGTGCAGGAAGTGAACCCAGGACAATTAAACTGGCTCTCTGGGGTTGGGTCCAGGTATCAGATTTTTTTTCAAGTTCATCTAGCAGTTCCAATGGGCAACAAGGATTGTCTGAGCAACTGCTCAGTTTGAAAATTGAGTCAACCAAGTGTGGTTCTGGTTGAATTTCTCTGATGATGCTTCAGGCAAGAAAGAACACGGGAGTGTCCACTTTGGCTTATTAGTTCAAATCCCTATGTTCAGATTGGAAAGGCTTTCTATTAAATTGTTGATTCATTTTCATGAGCAGAATGGATTGTGGATTCCAACATAAAACGACAGTGCGAACTATTTGCTTCTGTGGAAAACGATGCCTTAATTAGAGAACATACTTCCTAATTCTGATTCTGTGGGGGCGCTGTCATTCCACTGCTTTGAAGCTACTTTACAGTGCTATGAGTTGTACATAACTGATGGCACTGGGACATAATTCTCGTCTAAAGACAGGCAAATATATTCTGTCTGGTGGAGGTTCGATTAACTACCCTCCCCCCAAGCCCGTTCTGCTTCCATTTTCAAGTCAGTTCTATATTCCTGATCTTTCATTGTGCCTGTTCTTGGGTGTTCCTCTGCACTGGTTATAACATCTCCCCTGTGCCTTTATTAATAATTAGTTAAATAAAAATTCTAATGTGTTCATTTTATATCTGTATGAGTTATTATTTTACTTTGCTTAAAAAATTAAATTTTAATACAACCTTGACTCTAAATTAGTGAAGACATTTGAGAAATGTGGGGGTGTGGTAGGGTTTCTCTACTGGGGCTTATGAAAAGCAGCTGGGGTGTTTATCACAGTAACTGAGCGTCCACTTCTCTGTCTACCTGGGTCTGCGAACTAAGCTATGCCTACAGTACAGCTCTAGCCCCGCCTCCCCACTCCTCATCACAACACCAACTGAGGCAATTTTCCCGTTAATCCATTGGAGATCAATCTTTCATGGAGGTCTTGTGGTAACAGCATGGTTTCATTAGGGAGATTTTCTCTCACTGGAGTTTTTGAAAGAGAGATAAAAAGGTTTTTCTGCCCTGGCCAGTTTGGCTCAGTGATTAGAGAGTCGGCCTGCGATCCAGAGAGACCTGGGTTCAGTTCCCGTTAAGGGCATGCACCTTGGTTGCAGTTTGTCCCGCCCCCGTTGGTCGTGTGGGTGGCAGCCACTCGATGTGTCCCTTTCACGTCAATCTCTCTCTCTCTCTCTCTCTCTCTCTCTCTCTCTTCCTCTCTCTCCGTCCCATTCTATCTGTACAAAAAATAGAAAAATGTCCTCGGATGAGGATAAAAAAAAACAATAACAACTTTTTCTCCTTGCCAATCAAAGATAGTGAGATGAGACTAATTAATAATTTAAAAAATATAACACCTTCAACTTGGGGCTTTTAAGTTCCCATCATGAGTATCAATTAGTGCATTTCAATTTTCTATAAAGAAGCAGTTTCTACCTTTCGTTTTTTACTAAAAGAAAAGACAGCCACAAATTTCAAATGCACAGTAACAGTTATGATGGATTTCCCTGAAAAATCAGACAAAAGCGCCAGAGAACAGTATCAGCAAATATCCCCACTCTGTATAGAAAACCAGGAGCTGCTATTATAAATCAAATAAATGGCCTCCTGGACACGAGAGGCCACCTGGCCATCCCAAAGGCAAAGAGCCTGTTTTGGGGATGAAAAATAACTGAAAGTTACATTTAAGTATAGGATACAATTTATTTTAGAATACTTGGTTAATTACCTCTGTTAAAAAAAATAATTACCCAAGTTTAGTTGCAAATGTAATTTTGCAACTGTAGGTTCAAGTACATGCAACAACTTGAAATGTGATCAGTTGCACAGTTTCTGTTTAGATTGTCATAAAATAAATATATTTTTCTAGGTTATATTATATTTATACCCAAAATCCCAAGCTAAATGTGTTTTGCCGAGTTAAAAATATAAAATAGGAATCATTTTGCTTGGTAAAAAAATAATAAATAGATACGTAGGCACACTGTTTTCCCCAGATGAGGTTTTCAAGGGTGAGTAATAACAGTATTCAAGCATTGCTAATTCACAGAGATTTGTTTGTTGCATGTAATTTCTGGATACAACCCTGGTCGCACACAAACAATCCTTCCTGATGTCACTCGGGCTGTCTTGCAGAAAACAATTTCCAGCAACCCCTACTTACCCTGAGAGACTCCATGTTCCATGACATGGTTTTATTTTTCAGAACCAGTTCTTATAATTTGATGCAGTAATTTAGGTGATTGTCAAGCCTGGTGCCGTCAACCTAAATGCCTTCTTTGGAAAAGTAACACTTTGCCCTACTGAATCCTTCAATTTCTAGCCAGAGAAAGTAAGTTTCAATAGCACAGGCTTTAACATATACTTTGGATTTTTTTTTTTACTTGAACAGACTAATATTTTTTCTTCTAGTGTATTATTATAGCTATCACATTCATTTGGTCATTTCATCACGGTGAGGAATAGCACAGGTTTTTTTTCTCATTTCTTAAAAGCATTTTTTCTACTTCATTGTTGTGGAGGCGCTCGGGGACTCAGAAGATCACAGGTTCCTCTGGGGTCAGAATGAAGAGCGCGCCCCATGCCCGGCACTGACCACTGTCTCCCTGAGTGGTCCCAAAGAAGCATCAGATGGCCTGATCCTCTTCCTGACAACCCACAGCCCCGCCCCCTGGCCTCCCAGAGCATGTAGGAGGATTAAGGAGATAATGCCATCAAAAGACTTGCACCTTCTCAGCAGGACCATCTTTAGAAAATGAAAAAGGAGACAGTTCAGGTAGCTTAGAGAAAAAGAAAGAGAGGTAGTCTTCTTTGTGCTGAGGCAGATAGAAAGCCAAGTGCCACTCCGACAGGACAGGAAACCGGAGGGCAGTCTCCCCACACCTTCCTGCAGCTCTGCCCTCCCTTCCCACATCCAGAAAGCATTTTGCACAGTTCCAGACTTGGTGGCATCTGTGCTTGAAACGTGCTCTCTCTGCAGTGCCTATAGTTGCAACTCGTGGATGAACTCAAGTGTTGTTCCTTTCTCTCTGGATCCAGTGCCTCCACATGTGGGAATCTGGACCTCATCTACAATTGTTCTCAGGGTCATGACATTGCTTTCCTCCATGACAAACATTATTTAAACCTTCCTTTGCAGCGGATGCTAATGTGTAACATGTGAATAATAATAATATCCAACCCAGGATTGTTGTATGCTATGATTTACAAAGCTCTTAGAAAAAGAGCCTAGTAATGGTAAGCATTGCACCTGTTCGTTAAATAAGCAAATTGCATGAATAGGTGTTTTCTTCAAAGTCTTGCCCTTAAAGTCAAGTCCTATCAAAAGTCTGGACTGAAAAGGTTTCCATTCAAAATATGCCCAGAGCCCTGTTCAGTCTGGCTCAGTGGTTAGAGCGTCGGCCCACAGACCAGAGAGGCCTGGGTTCAGTTCCCGGTAAGGGCGTGTACTTTGGTTGCGGTTTGTTCCCGGACCCGGCTGGGGTTGTGTGGGTGGCAACCACTGGGTGTGTCTCTCTCACATCAATGTTTCTCTCGTTCTCTTCCTCCCTCTCTCTCTCCCACTCTATCTGAAGATAAATGCAAAAATGTCATTGAGTGAGGATAAAAAAAAAAGTTATTTAAAAAACAAAACATGTCCAGAGATAGCGTAGACAAGCTGGGCTGTATCATTTCTGACCCCCTTTCTAGCACAAGATAAACCTGCATGTGGCCCTAGTCCTGGGGAAAGAATTCACAAACATCCACCTGCCTGTTTCCCCGGAAGGAAAAATTGCCTGCTAAGAAGTACACCAGAGATTTGAAGGTTAAATTTGAATACTTGCCTCTCTACCAACCACTAAACACATGTCCTCATTGAGAAAGATGGAGGCAGATCCAATGAAAATAAACAAACTTATTAAGTTAACTAATAATTAAACATTCATTGACTACCAACCCAGTGGCAGGTTTAATGTAAGCTGCTTTTAATACCTTTGCTCATTACATCCACTTTTATTTCACAGGAGACAAAACTGAGCCCAAAGGAATGGCTTTAATATGTTTTTGACATACACCTAATATTAAGTATTTTTTATTTATTCACACACTAGGTCTTCAAAGCAATCCTTAGCTTATAGAACAGTGTACTCTTAACTTCAAGAACTCCCTTACTAATAACCGGTAGAGGTTGAGTTTTAGTCTCCAAGACTCCAGCGCCTATGGTATGTATAACCGGAGCATACACCTGACCAAGCCCTGGGAAAGCAGACAACCAGATGCAGCCCTTCTCGTGGGCACTCAGCTCATCTCTTGGAGTCTCAGCTCTTCATCAGCAGAACAAGAAGAACACACACAGCATCTCAAGGGGCCTCTGTGGGACTAACATCCTGTGACTGTTGGAAATCAAAAGCACTCACCAGAACCTTCCCCACATAAAGCCGTGATGCATAAGAAAGGCTGTGACCACAAACCAGATGGACCCCTCACAGGGTCAGCTCTGGCCGCTCCGTCTGGCTCCACCCGGATGGAGCCATGCTGGTGGACCCATTCGGGACACGCTGCAGGAAGCACTCATTATCATGCACACCGTATGTGGGGCTTGTGGTTTCACAAAACCTCTGGGGGTTTCACACTGCCCTTGGATCACCACATTTCAGTATCCTTTCCCTTCTGCGCCATCAGCCCTGTACGTGTGCTCACCATCCCCAGTTCCCCCCAGCCAGCCTTTCCCATCTTCTTTCTTTTCCTCCTGATTCCTCACACGCTATTTGAGCGGCAATGATGCACTCAGAATTCACAATGCAAATTTTTCTTGAAATTAATCAGATAGAAAGGATGGACTGTGGCCAACATCCCTGGGCTCACAGTTTAAACTAGTGGCCTGCAGGCATCTTTGGTTGACACTTCATTTCAGAAGGTTTAAATTCGTTGCCACCATTGAAAAAAAATTGGAACTTTCCTCCTAAGAATCTCGATTTCTGGATTTCCATGGACAACCAGAGGATTTAGCCACAAGGAACCCACTTGTCCAGGTCTGACTAGCAGCCCCCTTTTTAAACACACATGTGTATTATCCAGTTGCCCCCTGCAGGTTTTATGTCCTGTCTGCTTTTTTTGGTAATATTACCTAGAACTGAGGTCTTTAGGTTTCTGAATTTTGGCATAAAGCCTACATTCTCAACCTGATCACCCATTCCACCGTCCCCACACTCTAGGGTTAAGTATGCTTCTGTTCAGCCTCTAAATGACCCTAGAAGATATGATGTAAATGAGTGAGTAGAAAGGGTGTTAGTTCAGAAATAGAGCAATGAAAAGACAGAGAAAGTTTAACCTCAGAGCAGGAAGCTGGCAAGGAAACCCTATCCCATAGTGGTTAAATAATAGGATTTGGAATTGGGTTACTGTGTCACTCACTGGATGTGCTTTGTGAACTACTATATTTCTCTGGGCCTCAACTGGAAAGAGTATGATGCGGATACCACCCACCTTGTAGGGTTGGCATGTAAGGATTGATTAAAATGCTCAGCACGGCACCCAATGCATGGATGCTGAATCATGGGAAACTCATTAAAGTGTGACACAGGAAAGAGAAGGTGATGTACAAACACCCGCCGCAATTTCTTATGGGAATTAGGAAAACAAGGAGTAACAGAGAAGGAATACTTCTACCAACATTACTCTTTTAGTACGGGAAACTTCTAGAGCCAAAGAACGAAACTAAAATGCAAGGTCACAAAATCCAGGTGGGATTTATGAAGGAGGCTCTTGGCAGATCTGCGGGGACCTGAACGCTGGATCTATACTAACGGGAACTATCTTGCAAAAGCAATCATTACCTTAATAAATTATGAGCTAGGAAGATTGGGTGAATAAAAGAATAAATTTATATAATAGATGTGAGCGAAAGTATCGATTCTTATGTTGTAGTTGTGGGAGAAGGAGTGGAAGCTGAAGTAGAGCCAAAGAATTTGACTCTTTTTTTAAAAAATAATTAATGTATTTATTTATTTTTGTTACAGATGTTTCTCCTTTTCCCCCCACTGATTCCCTCCTCCTCATGAGGTGTTGAGCTTCCTGCGTTTGGCCTGGAGTAAGCAGGTTTCCATGGCCATTCAGAGAGATTCACTCTGCTACCCAAAATAGGTTGCTCTTGATCAAAAAGACTCTGCTGTTGAGTGATCAAGATATCCCTAGAGAATGCCTTCACAGGTGGGTGTGGGGATATAATAGCCCACATGCAGACAATAATTTTTTTAAAAAGGTGGAATATGGTCTTTTAGGAACATATGTCTGCAGTACAAGAGGCTCCCATAGAAGACCTTATGAGACCCTCACCTAACTTTCCCCTACCTAAAAGATCTTCCTGTAGGGCCTCCAAAAAAGAGACAGTCTGAGGACTCCTAAAGGGGCACCTGCCTTTCTTGGAACGGGAGAGAGAATTCCACTACACCTCACTCTCAATTGCTGAGCCTCTGCTGAGCAGGGGTCTCCCTCTGGGATGGCACCGTCTTGCCAGCCTGGCAAGTTCTCTTCACCACTGGGGACCTAGCTAACTAGTCAAGGCTTCTGAAATACCCTGGAGAAACTTAATCACTCTGCCTTCGGTCCTCTCAGCGGTTTTGAAGCATCTCCACTAGGAAACTCATCAAATTATAACTTATTTATTGATCTCCGCCCTCTACTAAATGATAAATTCCTCAAGAATGAGTGCCAGGTCTGTTCATCTTGGCATTTTCAGGACCTAGAGTATGCCTTGGGACCCCTAGGTGCTCCCCACTTTCCTTTAGGGGCACACACATGTGTGACTGAGAAGTCTCCAGTTCCACACATAACACAGCCGTCACACTACTTTGCGGGAGTCACCCCAGTATAAAAACGCTGAATTTCTGACCAGAGCAACCAGTAGAAGGCCACAGAGGCGCTGCAGTCACCACCCAGAATTTTCTCTGATACGGAGATCATACAATAGTGAGCAGGCAAATTGTTCTTCTTAATTAAATACCATCTTTCAGACGAACTACCAACAGAAATCATCCCTACGCATCTATTTAGTCACTCAATGAATAGACTTACTGAATACTAACATGCATCAGGTGGTGTTCTAGGCGCCGGACTGAACCAGGCAATGTCCTGCTTCGTAGTGATTTCTTCACAGCAGGGGAAACCGTAAACTGATGAATAAAACAGAGAATTTCCTAGAGCAGGAAGTGACCCCCGATGTTTGAGCGGGTCCCTGAGAAGTAACAAGGACAGAAGCGTGTGCAGATGGAGGAAATCGTGGGGCCGAGGCTCTGGATGAGGACAAGCACAGTGCTGGAGGAGCGGAGGAGAGGCCAGCACCGTGAGTGAGGGACAGGGTCTCCGACAGCAGTGTCTGTGTCAGCACAATGGCCTGGTGAGAGATGTGCATTTTGTCTCAGTGCTAATGGAGCACTTAGCAGGGGATGGCATGGTTTAGTTCTTAGTTTTATATGATTTGTGCAGCTCCATGGAGACATGCATTGCTGGGGACCAGGGTGGAAATGCAGAAACAGGAGGCTACTGCAGTAATTCAGTTGGGGGTGACATTGTATTGCCGGTTGGTGTGCTTTGTGGAATCCAGATAGAACCTATGTTCACTGTGAGACTATTACACAGTTCTCATCAACATTGTCTTCAAGGGAGAAAGAAAGCTAATTTGTCCCAACCAGTTTCTCTCTAGCACCCTTTATATAAACAGGGCATATGATTTGCCCTGGCCCGTTTGGCTCAGCTGTGGAGCGACGGCCCGCGGACCAGTGAGACACGGGTTCCATTCTGGCCAAGGGTACGTACCTCACTTGTAATTAATCCCCGGCCCCAGTGAGGGTTGTGCAGGAGGCAACCAGTCATTGTGTCCCTCTCATGTCGATATTTCTCTCTCTCCTTCCTATGCTATCTGAAGAATAATAAAAAATATCCTCAGGTGAGGATTAAAAAAAAAGGCATATGATTTAAAAACCTTGAATAAATAGAACAATTGTTTTTAGGCTATTTTTGTTTTTGTTCTTATCTGAAAATATTGAAGCAAAGAAACCATGTTGCCAAAGCATATAATTAAAATGGGAACATTTCTGAGCAGACTTTTTTTTTTTTCTTTTAATAAACACATCAATTTTATTCAAAGTCATGTTTGGATTGTCAAGGCAATGAGTTGATTCCTGATTTTACGCATAAAGAACTATCATCTGAACAGGAAGTGGGCAGACCACTCACTCTGGCCGCTGAAGAGGCAGTGATCCCTCTGAGACTCTATGTACCTCACAAGCTAGAGACTAATGGAGGCAGGATTTAAACCCAAATGCAATTCTAGAGTGTAAGCGCTTAACATGTACATCAGGGAACATCTCTGGTTTAAAAAGGGCCTTGGCCCTGGCCAGTGGCTCAGTAGGTTGAAGTGTCACCCTATGCACAAAAAAGGTTGTGGGTTCAATGCCTGATCGGGGTATGCTTGGAAGCAGCCAACTGTTTCTCATGTCAATGTTCCCCTCCCCCACTCCCTCTCTCTCCCTTCCTCTCTCTCTAAAATCAATAAACATATCCTCACCCAGCAGGTGTGGCTCAGTGGATTGAGCATTGTCCCAAGGACTTAGACATTCCAATTTGATTCCCGGTCAGGGCACATGCCCAGGTTGCAGGCTCGATCCCCAGTAGAGGGCATGCAGGAGGCAGCTGATGGATGTTTCTCTCTCACATCGATGTTTCTATCTTTCTCTCCCTTCCTCTCTCTCTAAAAAATCAATAAAAACATATTTAAACAAATAAGCATATCCTTGGGTGAGGATAACTAACTAACTAACTAACTAACTAACTAGGGCCTTGGATATTATTCTAATGCAGTCCCTTCATTTTACAGATGAGAAACTGAGGTTTAAAGATGGTATGTCCCTTGAACAAAATAAACTGAGGCTCTGCCTCCTGGCTGACTAGTTCCAGTAAACAGGGATCCTTCATGAAGACCAAAAGCATTACTTCCTTGCTGTGAAGATTTGCAAAGGAAGGTGGAGAAAGGTTCTTTACTCGGGATATTAAGCAGAATATTTGCTCTTCTCTTAAGGATGATCCAGAAAAGGCTTTGACGCAATTGTTTCATATGTCTTTACCATCTGCGCCATGCACAGACTCTGAAAGTCGAGCAGTTCATAGTAATGATCACAAGAGTAATAACTACAGCAGTTCCAGCAGTGACCATGTGTCGAGCTCTGCTAAGTGTCTTTTGTTCACGATCTCACTGAATTCTCACAACCACCTGTGAGGAGAGTACATCTATTATCCCTGTTTTACAGAAAAATTAACTGAAGCTCAGGGAGTTATGCAACTTGTCCAACACCACAGAGTAAAGGGGCTAGTCAGGGTTTCAATCCGAACCTTTGACTCTAGAGGGAGGGTCAGCACACTACAGCCTGTTGGCCCAATACAGCCCACTTCCTCTCCATGTAGGAACCAGCCATGCTCACTCCTTCCATTGCCATGGCTGCTTCCACACTACAAAGAAAAAGTCAGGTGATCTACAGCCTATACTCCTTACATTCTTCAAGAGATGTTTACTGAGTGCTTAGAGTCGAGGTGGGAGGCACAGGCACTGTTCTGGGTGTTGTGAGATCCAGTAAACAGAACAGATAAAGCTCCTTGCCTCTGTGAAGCTCTACCCTGAGATATGTTGCCTTTTAATCACAACTGTCTGTATAATTTGTGAGCCCTGTGCAAAATACAAATGGGCGTCCTTTGTTAAAATAAATTTCCAGATGTCAAAAGCAAAGGGCCTTTTCTTAGCATCGGGTCATGTGGGTGGTACCCATTGTGTGCCCATGAAGCTGACCCTGCTCCTCCTTCTAATTTACAGCCTTGCTGACAGAGGCTGCAAAACAACTATGCCCAGGAGAGCTGGACACGGTGATCTTGACACATAAGGAAGGAACCCTCTGCTCCTTCTTGCACTTCCAGACTTAGGTGACCTCCTGGGATGGGGAGAAGGCCATGTACCCATCCACATGAATTGCACCCCACAGGGGTTCCCAGAATGCAAAGCGGTGTGCCTTGGACTTGGCAGCACTAACTCACTGTGCTTCATGCCTTTGAGCAATACTTATGCAGCCAACATTTGTTGGATCACAGAAATGGCAAAGAATTTCAGTTTTCATGTGCATTTTTCATTAATCATCACACAATAGGATGATGAATCAACTGCATTTTTAATTTCCATGAATATCTATTTCCTGATGAAGTGAGCATTTCCAAAAAATTCCCTGAGATCTTTGTGGGGTCCCTTGAAGAGGTGAGGTTCATCAATATAGTCTGAAATGGTGGGAAAGTCCATGGATATGTACTTGAGAGGTCATTCAGGATAGCTTAAAGTCACACTTCTGGAGGGGATATGCCTGTACCTGAATCCTTACTCCACTACATCCTAGCACTGTGACCCTGGGCAAGTTTCTTAACTTCTGTGACTCAGTTTCATCAGCTATAGAGTGGGAATATAAATACTACTTATTCATAGGGGCGCCATGAGGATTAAATGAAGATAAATGTGTAAAATGCTTAGGACAACATCTGGCAAATGCCTAGTACTATGTAAGTTTGAATATCAATCATCATTGTTATTATTTCCTATGGATGAAGCTATAAGCAAGAGATTGTGTACTGAAATATCTACGTAGGCCTGCATAAGTTAACAAGGGATCCACGTATGTGAATGCAGTTGGTGTTTTACAACAACGAGTGGTGAGCACCATCTGAAATCAGGGATGCATGCCTATGGAAGTCTATCACGCAGCCATTTAGCCAGTTGCTGCCACGTCCAGAACTATTCCAATGGGACCAGCTCTTTTTTTTTTCAAGGAAAACCAGAAATCTGAATATTTTCAGGAAACCTCCCCAAGTTTCTATGTTGACAATAAATCAATTTCATTTCAATACCCTGGGTAGGTTCAACAACATCTAACTGCATCCTATAACCAAACACTTTGCAAGCTTTGTTCTATCGCTTCCACTAGATTCTCAAGGATGTGCGCCACAAAGGGGATAAGAACACATGCCCTAGAGCGTCACTGGAAGGAACATCGGCAAATCTCAACCCAGAGCAGAGCATTCGATTTTGGAAGGTCTTCTGAGAAACTGTGGAGCTCTGTGTCCAACAGGACTCAAGGTCAACTGGAAGGGATGGCAAAGGGGGCAGGGAAACAAAACGTGTCCTCGTCAAGGCCATCAGTTCTAGTGCCAATAACCACATGAAACTCACATTAGGACACAGGAGCTTGGAGTTAATGCTCTTGCTTTTCTATAACAAAACGTATTTCCTCAGCTGCTTGTGTGGAGTCCTGTCTTGCCTCTTTCACTCTCAAAAGCCAACCTGGGAAAGTTATAACGAATGTGAATATAAGTCAGCTATCTTCCATGTCCCATGATTGTTTTGGGGGGTTAGGGGAGGATTAGGTAGGGATTACATTCCCAGAGTGCTCACTCCCAGTTTACATATAGTACCTCCAATAATTGGGGAAAAAAAGGAAGGCTTTGTCCTCTGAACACTGAAGTTCATTCATTCATTTTGGGCCTCTTACTTTCAGCAATGAAAAGAGAATAGTACTCTTTCCTTTGAGATGACATGGAGGGACCTGGAGAGTATCATGCTAAGCGAAACAAACCAAGCAGAGAAAGACAAATATCACATGATCTCACTTATTTGTGGAATATAATGAACTAAACAAACCGATGAACAAAACTGACCCAGAGACATAGAGGTAGGCTACAGACTGACAAACCTCAGAAGAGGGAGTGGTGGGGGGAGGGAAGAGATAAACCACATGCATGTATGCACAACCAATGGCCATGGACAACAAAGCTGGGGATGGGGTGGGGGGGGTGGGGAGGAGGGTGTCAATGGGAGAAAAAGGAGAAACATCTGTAACAAAAACAAATTAATAAAAATAATAATAATAAAAGAGAATAGTAATAACTAATCCATATAATTTGCTCTCCATGACAGGTTTTTTTTCCACATGCATTTAACGCACACACAAGGGAACTTAAAAACCAGGTTGCCAGGGGATATGTTGAGGGAGTCGCTGTACTTGGAGGGTCTGTTACAGGATGAGTACCCAGATAGAGTCACTGAAAGGACTGAATGTCACAGAACTGAACCTCACAGAGGCCAGTTGCTTTGGGTAGTTTTGCACTGCCTGAACCAAGCAGTGGCCTGTAATGACTCTTTGTCTCACAAGTATCACAATTAAAATATAAGGACCATTACCGCCCAACACAGTACTTTAGTGTAATTATCTGTTATTTGCTCTATTATAATGATATCATAGCACTGATTCAGATTATTCCAGTATTTGGGATTTGAATGCCATTTAATTTTTTTCATGTATTTTCATTATATTCCTATGCTGTCTCTGTGAAAAAGATAACAATACCCTCACAGTGACACTGAAGCCCTAAAAGATAAATGACTCAAGGTCAGGCATTTGGGAGAATAACTTGGTCTTGACTCCTAGCTCAGTACACCTTTCTTAGTAAATAAACCATTACTCTGTTTTTCCCGCATTGAAAGCACTAAAATTCTTCCTGGTTATTCACACTTTTAATAGCCCTTTGTTGAACTGCATCAACTCTGGCTACATTCTTCAGTATACCATTGGTGAAGAGTAAGTAACATAGCATCCACTTTATGACTCCCTGCTGTCCACAGTCCAGCCCAAGGCAAGCCCTCCACCCTGATCTACCAGCCTTTACTCTGTGCTTTCCTGTCAGTCATGTTGTCTTCTCGCCATCCTTGGGTTTCTCTCAGCCATGATCAAATGAATTCTCGAATTCATTCATAAAAGAACTAGACTAACTTCCAGTTTCCCAAGTGCCCACCATGCAAGGGTTTTAAAGTTTTTTCCCCAGTCTGCCAATTACTTTTATGTATTTATTTTTTTAATATTGGTGAATGTTTCGTTATCACGTGAATGCTTATTAACACAATTTATTTCTACAGTTAAAGAATATCATAAAATAAATGCATTCTTTTAACTACTTTTAAGTGTTTTCTGCCAAAGTAGGAAAAAACACTTTTATCCACTGGCTCCCAGTAACAATCATTACCAAGTATATGGAATCATAAAATTCTTGGAAAGAAATTGCATAAAGATAAAGGGATCCTCTGAGTTTTTTTTGTTTACTCTTTGTAGCTTTGATCCTTAAGGGATTTTTAGTTTCAAATATGTTGTTCCATCAATACCTACTCTCCCTTTTCTGCAGAATAATTAGCTAAGCCCTTGGCCAAAAAGCAAAATGTAACTAACTTCTGGGCAAGAGATATAAGCACAAGGATGGCTACAACCTCTGGCGATGCCCCTGGAGAGGATGGGTGTTTTTCTTTCTGGTTGGAACACAGACATGAGGGTGTACCATCTTGATTCTTGCCGGTGAGTGCAATGCTCTTGGCATGGTAGAGAAAAGAGAATTAGTTTGGGACCCTGATGACTTGTAGACAGAGCCACTCAGGCTGAGGTACACCTCTCTCTTGTACTTATTATGCTATTTCTGGTCTCTCATACAGCAATATGTATATGTTTTTATTGATTTTTTAGAGAGGGAGGGAGGAAGGGAGAGATAGAAACATCAATGTGAGAGAAATATCAATCGGCTGCCTCCTGCACACCCCCTAGTGGGGACTGAGCCTGCAACCCAGGCATGTGCCTTGACCGAGAATCAAACCAGAACCTCTCAGTTCATGGGACAGTACTCAATCCACTGAGCCACACTGGCTAGGCAGCAATATATATATTATAACAATTACAGAAACAGCAATATATACATATAATAACAAACACAGAATCCACAGCTTCTTCATGGCAAATTCAGGAAGCAACCCCATTCTAATGTGGTGATTTGTCTATGTCAATAATTTTCATTTTGGTGATTAAAAGTGTTTTGTTCAGTCATGCTCCTTTTTACCTCTAAATCTAATTTCATTTCCCTTGTCAGAATCATTTTTTATGTTATTAACCTATATTTAATTTTTAAAATCACACGACCCTATAGTTTTGAAGATAAGTTTTCAAAATGCTTTCTACCCACATTGCCTAATTGTCTCTAAGTATATGGCTGATAACACATAGAATTGTTCTGTCCAAACTAAACAAAGCCCAAGACAAAAATGCTAAGACATCTATAGATGGCAAACTAACATTTACAAGCATGTTCTAGAGTCCTTTCACTTTTACTTTCAAAAGCTGGTTAACTGGAGTAAAAGAATGTCAAGAAAGACAATTCCATGAGTAGATATTAATCTTTTGAGGGGAGGATCACACTTTTTTTTTTTTTTTTTTTAGAATCTCAAAAAACTTATGAAAGTTCTAGCCCAAACAACATACACAGAAATAGAGATGTACATTTAACATATAATTCAGTGAAATCAATTCACCGACTTCTAGAGGATCATATGTGAATTCAGAGTAAACACCTAGACTTGAATTGATATAAATATCTATGTCTATGTTTGTCTATGTCTATGTCTGTCTATGTCTATGTCTACGTCTATGTCTATGTCTATGTCTATGCCTAAGTCTATGTCTATTACTGTGTATGTGTATGTCTGTCTCTATCTATGTCTGTGTCTATGTCTATGTCTATGTCTATGTCTATGTCTATGTCTGTCTATATCTCTGTCTCTGTCTGTCTATCTATCTATCTATAATTTATTTCTATATCACCTGTTTTTTTTTTCTGGATTTTTAATATGTTTAGTGTTTAATAAACTATTGAGTTGTCTATCTGATCTCCACTTATAAATGTTGATAGAAGTGGAAATAAAAACTGTAACAGGAAAAACTACCTTAGTGATGACCTTCTATGCCTAAGGTACAATACACTCTTTATTTCATTAAATCTTCCAAAGAAGTGTCATATATAGATGATTTACACTGGCTTATCTGAAGCATGAATAGTTTGTAACATTGCAAGCCACCCCCCACCCCAAAAGTGACAGATCTATTATTTGAAGCTACAATTGTTTAATTTGGAGCCAGACATCTAAATCGCATTATTTGGGATAAAAATTAACCTATACAGTTAATTTTATTTCCAATAGATATTTTTTAAATTGGGGAATAATTTATAATATACAGATTTTTAAGTTTCAGGTTCAGTGAGCTTTGACAAATGTATAACCAATCAATATTTCAAGACAGTGAGCATTTCTATCACCCCCCAAAATTTATTTTTCAGTTAACCCACCTCCTCCAAAGGCAAGCTCCATCCTGATTTGCATTATCATGTATCAGCTTTGATTGTTCAAGAATGTCACAGAAATGAAATTACTCAGTATACTTTCTTTTGTGTCTGGCTTCCTTACCTGACAGGTTTTAAGATCCATTCATACCTCAGTGAGAAATGATAGTTCCTTCCTTTCTATTGCTGAATAGTATTCCCTTGTATGAACATAGCACAACTTGTATTATTCTTTTTGCTCTTAATTAATTTTTGAGTCATTTCTAGGTTTAGCTATTATGAATAAAGCTGCTGTGAGCATCTATGTAGTAGTCTTAAGTGGATACATGTTTTCATAAATAGCTGAAAGTGAACTTGCTAGGTTACAGTCCAGGTATATGTTTATAAAAAACTACCAGATATGTTTCTAAAATGACTGTATCATTTTATGCTTCCACCAGTTATGAGAGTTCTATCATGTGGACAACATGGATACTGTAGGCTTTTTTTTTTTTTCAGTTTAGTTTCAGTGGATATAAGATGGCATCTCATTGCATTTTTTCTTTTTTTTTAATTCTTACCCGAGGACATTTTTCCACATTTTATTCAGATAGAGTAGGAGAGAAAGAGAGAGTGAGCGAAGCATCGATGTGAAAGAGACACATCGAGTAGTTGCCACCCACACGACCCAACCAGGGCTGGGGACAAATTGCAACGGAATTCCGTGCCCTTAGCGGGAACCAAACCCGGGTCTCTCTGGACTGCAGGCCAACGCTCTAACCGCTGAGCCAAACTGGCCAGGGCTCATTGCAGTTTTATTTGGCATTTCTGATGATAGTGACATTGAGAAATATTTCAAATGCTTATTTTCTGTTTGCATACTTTTTTTGGTGACATTTTCACTAAGTCATTTATCTTTTCTCACTGGGCTATATTTTATTATTGATTTGTAGGCATGTAGGCATTCTTTATATTTAAAACACCACTTACATGAAGTGATATGCATATATATCCCTCTTAGTTTGTGGCTTATCTTTCAGATGAACAGAACTTTTAGTTATGATAAAGTTGACTTTACAAATTTTGTCTTATATAATTAGTATTTGAATGCCCTACAAAATATTTGTTTACCCTAAAGTTATACATGTATATTCTTAAGTATTCTTTTTTGTAAAAGCTTAATAGTTTTAACTTTTACCATTATATTTATGATTTTGGTTAATTTTTATGTATGTAGAGAGGTTAGGGTTGAAGTTTATTTATATATGTATAGTTATTCAAGAAATGTAGGTTGAAAAGATTTTCCTAACCCTATTGAATTATCTTAGTTTCTTTGTAGAAAATAAATTGACATGTGTAGATTTATTTCTGGACTTTCTATTATACTGCATTGATATATGTTCTATTCTTAGGTCAATGTGATATTGTCTTGGTTACTGTAGCTTTATAACAGGTCTTGAAAACTGGTATTCTAAAACCTCCAACCATCTTCTCTTTTATCAAGATTGTTTTGGCTGTTGGCTATTCTACACCAGTTGTATTGCCATATAAATTCTAGAATTAGCTATACAATCTCAACACACACAAAAATCCTACTGGGAGTGTGACTGGGATTGCACTAAATCTATAGATCAGTTGGAGTACTGACATAGCGATGTCTACCCTGAGGTCTTCTTCGGTCCCCTCATGTCTTGTTCAGACTCACAAGCCCTGAATAGGCCATACCTGATACCAGTCTACTTGGAGGATTTAGATCAGGCATGAAGTTAGCAGCAGGGCAGAGTCTGGCATTCTTGCTCAAAGTAGTCCTTATATCTGTCTAAATAGCCATCCAGGAATTATGTCTTTGATCTACCAAGTGATAATAGCTGAGGTGAAAGGAAACATGATCCCCACTGTGGATGTGAGGTCCACCTTTCTGAGAAACCCAATGAATGCAGGAGCCAATACCTCCCATTACAACTTCATAGATACAGTTTCCAGGGCTCCTGCAAGAGCTAGATCAATGTATAAGATTCATAACACTAAAGGAAGCAAAAAGCTAAGGCTTCCCATCAGAAATTTATACCACTCCCCAAGCAGATGCTATGTGCTGATCTGGGGTCACATTTACTATATAGCCGGTGTTGCTTTGATCTTTTTCACATTTCTAGGGGAGCGGAGCTGAAAACTTTGTAGAAATCTAATAAACTTTTATTTCTAATAAAATGTTACTGTAGTCAAATAACATAGCGGTCTCTATTTTGAGACTACTTTCATGCAAAAGAGAAAGGCTTTTGTTAAAGATTCACTTAAAGACAAACTAATAATATTAAGTCTTTCTAGTTATAAAAAGCTCTATTTCTGTTATTTGCATTTTCTTTAATTTCTCTTAGTAATGTCTTAAAACGTACACCTATTTTGTTCAATTTATTACTATGTGTTTTATTTTTTATATTTCAAAAGGCACTTTCAATTTAAGAAATGTACAAGTAAATAATTCCACTTACTCTCACTATAATTTTTATTCTTCATGTGTTATAAGCCCCAAAATACAGTGCTATTATTTTTGTTATGACTAGTCTATTGTAATTTAAAGAATTTAAGAAGAGAAAACAAATAGTGATTCCTATTCACCCACATATTTACATTTCTACTTCTCTGTACTCCTTTTCAAAGATCCAAATTTTCATTAGATATCACTCTCCTTATACATATAGAATGTTCTTGGTATTTTTCTCTAGTGCTTGTTTGTTGAAGTTAATTCTCTCAACTTTTATATTTGAGAATGTTTTTAACCCATCTTTATTTTTGAAGAGTACTGTATTAGTCAGTAGTCAGGGTTCTCCTGAGAAATAGAAGATAGATAGATAGATAGATAGATAGATAGATAGATAGATAGATAGATAGATAGATAGATAGACAGACAGACGGTATAAGGGATTGGCTCATGTGATTATGGACACTGAGAAGTCCCATGATCTGCCATCTGTCATCTGCGAACTGAATACCCAAAGTGGCCATGGTTTAACTCTAGTCCAAACCTGAAGGCCTGAGAACTAGGGGAGCCAATGTTGTAAGTTCTAGTTCAAGATCAAAGACCTAACACCCGTAAGCACGAGTGTTTGAGGGCAGGAGGAGATGGATATTTCAGTTCAAGAAGAGAGTCGATTCCCTTTTCCCTCCACCTTTTTGTTCTATCCAGGCCCTCAACAGATCGTATAATTTCAACCCATGTTGGTGAGGGCAATCTTTTTCTCAGTTCATGGATTCAAATGCTAACATCTTCTAGAAACAACCTCGCAGATATGCCCAGAAATAATACTGTCAGCTTTCTGGGCATACCATAGCCCCAGTCAAGTTGACACACAAAATAACAATCTCAGATATTTCCCCTGGATATAGAACTCTAGATTTATGGGTTTTCTTATCTGTTTTTTTCCCCCTTCTTTTCCAATTCAGCATTATAAGGATATTTCACTGTTTCCTAAAAGAGTTCAGACACAGCTTACCATTTTTCTTTTCTTTTTACATTTTTTAATTATTTTTTTCCTCTCTGTCTACATCAAATAAGTCTCATTTTCTTTAGTTTCCAGGAATGTGATCATGATACCCCTAGATATGGGTTGCTTTGTATCAACCTGCCTGAGGTTCAACAAGCTTCTTTGATCTAGAAGTTACTGTTTTCATCATTTTCAGATGTTTTTGCCATTACTTATTTTAATATATTCTCTCTCTCTCTCTCTCTCTCTCTCTCTAATCTCTCCTCCCCCTTTGGGACTCCAAATTGACATATGTTATGCAATTTAATGTTATCTCACAGGTTATCAAGGTTTTGTTCAGTTTTTTTTTTCAATCAATCTGGGCTTCAGTTAGATAATTGCTATTTACCTTTCCTCAAGCTCATTGATCAAAGAATAGTTGTGTTCAACATGCTGTTAATCCCATCTAAATTTTGTAATTTAAATATTGCATTTTCAGTGAGATTTCCACTTAGCCATTTTAAATTGTTTTTAAATCTCTCCTAAATGTAAAATAATAGAAAAATCACAGTGATATACACATCAGAAAATCTAGGTTTTAGAATATAGAGGACATCTGTTATTTTTACCAGCCATCCGTTCTCCCTCTTTTTTTGGTAACTGATTGTAGTTTTACTTTGAGATGCTGCCTTTTCCCAATTTCATTTAGGCTCACACTGACCCAAAGGTAAATTTCATGACCTTAGGTTAAGGTAATCAGTGAATTACATTCTCCTGAGCCCGCTGATTGGTTTGGGGATGGGTTTGTGTTCTACTCAGAACCAATGAGACGTCTGAAGAATTTCTATAGGACTCCTGAATAGGAGCTTCTCATTGTTGCAGGATTTTAACCTAGGAGTCTGAAGAACCTGGAACTGCTGAAACCATTTTGCCATCATGAGATTATCAACCTCCTGACAATGGAGCCAACATACAGTGAAATGAGAGCCAGTTTGAGCTAAGGAATGAAGGTATTTGACATGAAGTTTGATACCCTACATAAGCCTCAGCCTTTTCTGTATTGTGTGAGGCAATAAATACCATTTTACCTCAAGCCAATACAGACTGGGCTCTGATACCAGTTGAGTTTAGCCTAGAGCTCTGCAAATGGTGTATTAGGGAATGTATCATAAAAGAGTGAGAAAGATGCTTAGATCTTAATTATTCAGCCTTTAGGAAGGCCAGAAAATATCCACAGTTCCTGGAGTCCCTGGACTGGTCAGCTACAAACACGGACAACCTCAAAATGTTACACCAGCTTGTCATAAGCATATCATTATCTTCCATCTGTGCATTGCTATGAAAATGTTTGCAAAGCATTGCCTTAAGCAAACCATGTTCTCTTTCTGAACTTCATTTTTATCATTTGAAAAATTAGAAAGCTGCAGGAGGAGATCTTTAAGGGATTTTTATTCAATGCCATTTTATGACTCCACATTGCCAATTTTGGCTGCAAAATTCTAGTATCAAAGTTCAAAACCATATTGTACACCCATGAGGGGAAATGGGTTATGTCAACACTAAAAGAAAAAAAATGGAAAGGCATAATTAACAAATGGAGAGACACTTAACCCACAACCCTGGAACAGACAGGGCACCAGAGATGAGTTTTGCATAAAAATAATTCTAAAACAGATTCGTTACCTTCATCTGAAAACTAGATGGTTTGTATTAATGCCCAGTTTTAAGAAAATATGATATCCCAAAGTCCAAACATGCCAAAATAGATATAGATATTGATTCTATAGGCCCTATCAACATTACAGTTTCTATCATTTTACTAATACCCACCAACTTTCAATATTGCATTCACATGTGCAATATAGTTGCAAAAAACAAAGCAATGGCATTTTTCAATTACATAAGGCAAGGCGTAGTTTGAATGTGGGCATGGATAGTGGCCTTATGGTGAAAGAGATCTCACTCATTCTCAGGTCCAACCCCATCCTTTTAAGGGTAAAGAAGACCATTCTAAATCTGATCATTTTCTGATGACCCATACAGGTTCTTCTGCCACACTGCACTCAACCACGGCCGTTCATCTGAGGTGCACACACTGCAAGAGATCTCATTTATGGACCCATGGTTTCCCGGGGAAGTAACCAGCATGTGCTGTTTCCCTGGACCATTTTGCTCTGGCCAATCAGAACGTCATTATTTAAGTTGATATCTTTGTTTAATCTTCTCCGGATGCTAAGATATATCCTGCGGGGAATCAGATAAAAAGATTGAGCACAAAGAGGGTTTACAAACTAACGGCTCAGCTGGTGGTACCAGTGCGTGTGCACTTTTCTCGACGATAAAGACGTTTCTCTCTAACTTTACTGAAGCTATAAAAAAGTTCCATAGGTAAACAACAAAAATGCCAGCAGGAAACACAGGCAAAACAGGTGTAGCTATTGTCACTGTACGCCAGCCTTGTTGAGGAACTTGCTCCAGGGAATGATGACAAAGCTGAGAGCCTGGAAAGCTGGCAGATCTCTGAAATGTTCTAACAACCAACACACATCTGTGCATAAAGGGAAATTTGGAGAAGAGCCCTAGAAAGCTGGTGAGAGGGACCATGTGACCTACTCAGCTGGCAAACCTGAAGTACCGCCAGCTCCCTAAACCTCCCCTTTTTCACACTGTAGGAGACTGGAAGCATTTTGGAAATTTCGAATTGGCCTCTGTTCACCTCCTTGACTCACTAGCTCACCAGCGTGTGTAGCTGGTGTTTAGCCAAGTGTCCAGCTCACAGTGGGTATCCGAGAGCATCTGCACTGCGTGTAGTTAATGTGAGAGTAAACAGTCTTGCCTTTAAGCTTTCCTTTTCCTTGCTTGACCTCAAGTGCATGGGATGGTCTTAGTTAGTCATTTTACAATTTTTTAAAATTTCTAATTTAAACTTTAAAAAGTAAGTTTCTCTAAAAATAACTAATAATGCCAATTATGAGTATTAAATGAATCGATATGTTTAAAGCACTTAAATAGTGCATAGCACATACATAAGCAACAACTATTGTTATTGTTGTTGTTATTATAATGACTACTAGTACTATTAGTCAGATATTTGTAATCCATACAGACACCTTTATTCACAATTCACATAAAAATCAAAATCAAACATTTTTTTAAAAAAATATGTTTTTATTGCCAGGCTGGTGTGGCTCAGTGGTTGAGTGTTGACCCATGCTCCAAGAGGTCACCAGATCAATTTCCAGTCAGGGCACATGCCCAGGTTGTGGGCCTGATCCCCGGTGTGGGGCATGCAGCAGGTGGCCAATCGATGTTCTCTCCCATCAATATTTCTATCTCTCTCTTCCTCTCTCTCTAAAATCAATAAAGAAAAAAAACTATTTTTATTGATTCTTTATAGAGAGAGGAAAGGAGAGATAGAAACATCAATGTGAGAGAGAAACATCAATAGGCTGCCTCCTGCATGCCCCCCCACTGGGGATCGAGCCCGCAACCTGGGCATGTACCCTGACTGGAATCGAACCAGGACCTCTCAGTCCATGGGACGATGCTCAATCCCCTGAGCCTCATCGGTCAGGCTGCAATCAAACATATTTTATTAAATGAAGCCATGGTATGTTATTCACTGTTTAAGGCCCTCTCAAATTTGAGATCAAGCAAGAAAGGTCAAATTTAAAGTAAACTTTGACTTAATTACATTTTACTTAATTAATTCAATGCTATGTATTGTTTGCTTGTGTATGTGCCAGTAACTGTGCAAAGAACCACGTGAGAAAGAATGACTGAAAGAATAAGCAGTGGGTGAGACTGAAATTTTCCTGAAAAGCAGAAAACAAATAGACCCTTTCATCCTGTATCAGTGTTACAAGTGAGAGGCTTAGGTTGCTGACATACATGTCAAGTTGAAGGGCTGAATGAGATTCATGGTTCTTACAAGTTAGGTCTCAGTATATGCCAACATTTAACCACATAGAGCAGATATATAATTCCCTCGTTCATATTTCAAACTAGGGTGAATGTTTTTCTGCAAACATAAAAATGATTGGAGAGATCAAAACTGTAAGTCAGTGGTCTGAGTGTACTCTCAACAGACATATTTATTTGATGCATATTAAATTGGCAACGTTCAGGCCTAAAAAACTATCATCTGTCCAGATGCTTTAACAAATTGCAAGATGTACAGGATCTCACTTTTTTTTGGAATGTAAGGAACAAAATAAGTGGATGAACAAAACAGACCCAGAGACGTAGAAGTAGGGTTCAGACTGACAAACCTCAGAGGAGGTTGGGGGAAGAGGGAAGAGATAAACCGAAGAACTTATATGCATATGTGCATAACCAATGGACACAGACAACAATGCTGGGGTGGGGGGCGCAGATCCGGAGGAGGGTGTCAGTGAGAGAAAACGGAGAAACATCTGTAACAAAAATAAATTAATTCATAAAAAACAAAAATTGCAAGATGTGGCATATGGGGCCTGTCATTGCTGCATGTTCGCCATCAACTGGAGAGGACTCCTGTCGTCTTCTTTAGAAAAGGCTTGTCCTTGCGGGGTGCCAGTGTCATGACATGGAGGTGCATGTATGTACTTAGCTCACTTCACATCCTCACAATACTTGTGAGACACTGGGGAGTGGCCTCTGCCCTGCATCCATGGATTTCTACTATTCCCCACTGACTATGATGCATATTACATGAAGCTTTCATCCAGGGCTCCTCAGTAGCATAATTCCTTGCAAGGCCCCGTACCCAATTTTATATATATATACTTTTTCTTAGAGGCCTCCCACCACCACATTGAATAAATTTTGGTCCCATACCACCTAGATCTGCCTCCGCTCTCTCTAAAACATCACCAAACCAGGATGAAATCAAACCACGAGAGGAACAAAAACAAAACCAAGAACATCCTTACTGAAAGACTGCTGGCAGTCCTGCCTCCTGGATGTCTGCTGGAAATCCACAGGGGAGAGGAGCTGTCTGCTACTGTTGCACATTATCTCCAGTCGGGTATGAAGAATTAATTGATAAAAGTGAAAGAAGTGCCTTTACTCTAAGGACGCTTGTTAAAATCTGGGGACTGCTTGCAGCCCAAAGTAATTGAAAATGTGATCGGAAGTTACAGCCCGCGTACGGCGTGGGATGCTCTGATTTCAGAAGCGGGGCAGAACTAACTTGTGAATTAACACCCGGGAGAAAGCCCTGGTACCGAACGCAGCAGGGAAGCCTTAACCCCTGTGCTTCTTGCTCCCTCCCAGACCTTTGCTTTCAGAAAAACAGTTAAATGAGCAGTGTCTTTTGAGAGTTTTCAGAAAAATTTCCAGATCTAATGTCTCTCTCTGTCCACAGTACTCAGCCCCTGAAAGTGTGTTCTTAAGCGATTGTGATGGGGAGTTAGGGACAGTTAGGAGGGTCTCGGGAACTGCAAGTGGGAGCGATCTCAGAAGAGCTCAGCCCCAGTTGAGCTCCACAAAACTTGGAAACCAAGCTAAAGTTGTGAGAAGCCAGAATAAAGGCAGAACTGATATAAGACGGTTGGTAACTCTGGATCAGGGGTTCAGCAAACTCTGCCCCACAGGCTGTCTCTGCCTGTCTTTGTAAATGAAGTTTTATTGGAACAGCCCCACCCACCCATTGAGATAGAGACTTGGCTATTATTTTCACTACAACCATAGAACAGAGTTGTTGTACCACAAGTTGTACAGTCCTTTGGGAAAACGCTTTCCCACACGGAGCCCTGCTCAAACCATTGTTTGACTTGAAGTTGGACAGGGAGGCAAAGGGGCAGAGATAGGAGAAAACTTATTTTAATTAATTTATTTTTTCTTTATTGATTTTAAAGAGAGAGGAAGGGAGAAGGAGAGAGAGAGAAACATCGATGAGAGAGAACATCGATTGGCTGCCTCCTGCATGCCCCCACTGGGGATTTGGCCCACAACCTGTGCATGCACCCTGACCGGGAATCGAACTGGTGACCTCCTGGTGCATGGGTCAATGCTCAACCACGGAGCCACACTGGCTGGGCAAAAACTTATTTTATTGAAAGCCTGTTATATATGCTGAGCATTGTGCTATATGCCTGATGTGAGTTACTCATTTCATACTCACAACTGCTTCATAAGGTAGGAGGGATTAGTCATACTTTTTAGGCCAACACACTATTGCATCAAGAAAAGTACCTTTTCACAACCTGCTGGAGAGTAGCCAATAGGTCAGGTCTCTTTCTCCAAATAGGAAGGCGTTTTTGCGGCATCTCATTGTGACTCTGAATTAGCAAGGTGTCAGTACAAGGTCTAGGAGAAGGGAAAACAACTAACGTTGGGTAAATTCCTACCCTGCCACCGAATAAGTCCAAATGCTTTAAGGCGATTCCTTCAACAAATGTCTCCTGACGCTCCTGTGTGCCAAGCCTGAGTGAAGCAGTGAACACAGCAGATACTACCCCTGCCCCACGGGGTGTATAAGTGGCAGAAGACACAAGAATACATAAATAAATCCGTTCATTAAATCATGTCAGATAGTGCGAACTGATCTGAAATAAAATAATGGAAAGTGATAGAGACTTTGGAGGGTCAGTTTTAAACAAGAAAGGCTTCACTCCGAAGGTGGATTCGCTTTGGGGCTGAGTGAGGAGAAGCGTCAGCCCACAGGGATCTGGCTTATCCCCCCCGAGAGCGCGGACTAGCAACTGTAATGACCCCAAAGCGGAACGAGGGCCGGCAGAAGCGAGGGCGCCGGGCCTGCTGCACAAGCGGATGAGAGTGGACCTCGAAGCCGGGGAGGAAGGCACAGGACTCTGGATGAGGTGCTAGTTGCCACGAGAAGGGTTATCTGGAATGCTGACCACATAACTGAAGAGTGCTGTTACTAGCATCATTGTGGTCGAATCCTATGTTGCTTGAAATAAGTCCCTTCAGTTTGTGGGGTTTGATTTTGAAGGAAGAAATCGGGGTTTTGTGTGTCTCTACCACCAGGCATAGGCCCAAAGGCAAAGGATAGAAAAAGGAGTCCGTGTGTACTAAAATATTCTCTCTCATTGTAAGGCCCGCTTCAAGTGCAGGGTTTCCTAAGACAACTGCTGAACATCAAAACATCGGAAGAGGGCGGGGCGGAGAACGTGGCTTCAGGCCTGTGCTCCGACTCCGGCCCTGCACTCGACACCCCAGTGACTCGGTGCAGGCACCTCTCCCGAGCTCCAGCTTCCTCACCTGCGGATGGAGATAGAGTTCCGCTGAAACTCATTGAGAACCAAGTGAGTTAACTGTGGTCCTCACAGGATAGTCCATCAGAAGCATTTAATCATTTCTTTTCTTTTTGAAATGAACAGAGCCAGTGCACTGGGTGAGTGGAAGAGAGCCTCCTACATCGGGTTGCTGTTGTCTAGCAAACCAGCCCAGAGCACAGTGGTCTGAAACCGAATCACGCATTGTTGCTCGGTAATCCACTCGGGGTCCTGCCGCTCTGGGATCTGGGCCAGGCGTGGCTGATTGTTAGGGTGTGCAGTCAGCTGCGTCAGAGGTGGGGACTGGGTGTTCTAGGAAAGTTAGCACTCACCCGCCTGATGGTTGGCTGGCTCTTGGCTGTGGCTGTAAAACCTGGAACCTGGGGCTCTTATCACCCACCAGGCTAGCCTGGACTTGACGCCATGGCACCCGGGCAGGGTTCAGAGACAGAGAGTACAAGTGGCCAAGGTCTCTGGCATATTGTCTATTTCCACCACATGCTAGTGGTCAAAGCAAGTGACAAGGACAGCTCATCGCCAGGCCGTAGAGGAACACTAGCCACGTTGTATGGGCACGGATCTAAAAAGGCACGAAAAATTAAGACCACAAGCCATCTACCACATCTCTGACTTTAAAAAAAAAGGGGAAAGCAAGATTTATTCATGTTTGTTTCCAACATAAAATGACGCAAAGTATTGAAAGGATCTAGACCACTGTCACAACCTTGGCACCCAGTAAATGTTGGTGCCTTCGCTGTATCCATCTAACTTACATATCATAACCCAGTCCAATCCTTTTGGTTCTCAGTGGTTCCGCTTTGGGTCCATCATATTCGCTATTCCATATTCCACACGGAAATGAAGATTTCAAAGAAAAACCGAACTCCAGATAGACTTAATTCTGGATGAAGAATAAATTATATGTATGTTATATGCTCCAAATCTAGTTTAGAAATAATGAATGCTCTCTGTGCAGGCATCTCAAAAATGTGTTCCACCGTGAGTTGAATGCATTTGCATATTTTATGCAACAAGTTGAGCATAGAAGCGAGCTATCAGTGCACGAGGAGGGTGCTGCTGCCACTCCCTGAGAAGGAGAGGTAAGTGGAACTCTGCCATCGCAGCCTACAGGGCTGGAGGCAAGTCCACCTTTGAGCACTATGAGAAGCCCAAGAGTGCTTATCAGCGCCGTAGAATCAACACAGGCGATGGCCAGGTTACCAGGATAAACATCTCTTTAGTTAAATTTAAGAAGCAAAAGGCTCTGTACCCGTCCATGCACAGAAAACGCCGTAACAAAGGCAATGAGTGACTTCGCTCATGTACCGAGAGCTGGCACATGCTATTTACAGGGGCAGACAATGGCCAGGCGGCAGGGCATGAAGGACCGAGGACAGGCACTCCGGATATCCACATGCAAATAGAAAGGAGAGGACTGGCTGTCCCTACTGATTGGTAACCGGTTGATTGGTGACAGTTAGCAAGATAACATAAGTTTCAGGCAAAAAACTTTAAAACCTGTTTTTCTAATGTCAAGGCTGGGAACTTTATTCTGATCATTTATTTAGATGGCAATTAGGTTCAGAATGGCTCTGCAGAGGGGCAGCATAACTGGTCACAGGCAACATCCCACAGCAGAGGGCTGTCCTGAAACGGGTGAAAGGAAAAACTAATGACTATAGGGAGGGAAGCTGTGATTTGGCATCTTTCAAGAATATTAAGCAGTTAAGCAAAATATCACCTCTAATGGTGGGTATATTCTGAAAAAAAATGACATAAATCTTTTCTTTATCTTGACTGTTATGTTAACAAATTATATCAAAAAATAGTATTTTGCCACTAAATAGTGTTTTGTAAACTGAGGGCCATGCTCCCCAAAACATAAAGAAACTATTTTCTTTGGGTCTTGTTAGAAAAATATATGGGAAAATGTAACTTTTGAAAAAATGTTCTGAGTAAGGATTGATCACACAGTGTCATATAGAGAATCACTCCTTGGGTGAGATACGGATACATGGTGTCATCAATAGGCTTCATTGAATGAAGGTCTTATTGTGTTTTTATGGACCTGACCCATTGCTGAGTACTTTATAAACATTGCTAAGTACTTTATGAGCATACAACAATCCTATGATATGGGTATTATTATTGCTGGTTATGAAACTGAGACCTAGACAGGGGAGTAACTTGCCCAAAGTGTAGCTGCTAGTAAGTGGTCGAGATGGGAACCCAGATCCTACAGTTGGAGTCCATCCTGACCACCATCCTCCTTTCCCCAATTGGAGGTAATAATTAATCATAAAAAGGCAAGTACACAGCCCTGGCCGGTTTTGCTCAGTGGTTAGAGCATTGGCCCATGGACCAAAAAGTTGTGGGTTCGATTCTGGCCAACGGCATGTACCTTGATTGTGGAGACAATCGATTGATGTGTCTCTTTCACATTGATGTTTCTCACTCTCTCCCTCCCTCTCTCCCTCACACTATCCAAAGATAAATGGAAAAATAACCTCAGGTGAGGATTAAAAAAAAAAGGCAGGTACACATTTTCTAATGAACCTCAGAATCCAAGTTAGAAGTCAAATTTGGTTTTCATTAATGAAAGCTATCTTATTTTTCAATATTTTATTGAAGCATTGTTTCTGGATGAATATGCATATAATTTCTTTTTTTCTTTTTATCCTCACCGAGGACATTTTTGTATTTATACTCAGAGCAGGAGGGAGGAAGAGAGAGAGAGAAACATCTGTGTGAGAGAGACACGTTGACTGGCTGCCACCTGTACGACCCCAATCAGGGCTGTGGACCAACTGCAACCAAGGCACGTGCCCTTAGCGGGAACTGAATCTGGGACACTGGTCCACGGGCTGACTCTCTAACTGCTGAGCCAAACTGGCCAGGGCTATAATCTCATTTTTAACAATCCCATTATAATTTGCTTAAAAATTTCTTCTTTTGGCTATTACAAAGGTTTATATTTTCAACATCTAAAACTGTGTTAAAGGCCTGAAAGTATGGGGGCAACTGAAATTAGAACCCATCGGTGGGAGCTACCGGAAGAAAACTTCTTGTGTTCCAAGCGATTTGAAAATGCTATGAGCTGCTCTAGGACATGAGAAACTGCTGTAGCGAGAAGGACCCCAGGAAGGACCAGGTGGCCCCTCAGCAGGACTGCTGCAGATCAGAAGGCACTGAACCACAGACGGGAGTGGAGGACCGGGGGCTCCCTTCCAGCCCAGAGAGTCATGGAGCCAGCAGCTGGGTTTACTCGCTGCTGTTTGGAATCATTGTCTAAAAGAAAAGCTCTCACCCATTCAAAAGTCCTGTCTAGGTGAAAACAAAGTAGAGCAGTTCTAATTTCCTGACACTTCCCTCTAGCTCAGTGTCTCCCACGTCGTGGGTATTTAATATTGCGATATTTCTCAAAGTTGGTATAATTACAAAAGACTTTATTTGTCCTCTGTGCCCAGATTATATACTCCACAAGGCTTTAGGAAACCTCAGTTACAATAAATAGCTGGTGCAATCTAATACCATCATCATATTTTTATATTGTTCTCTGCATCCTTATTGAATTTTCCAACAATTACAGCAGTGGTTTAATTCCTATGTTAGAGGATTAGTCACTGATGTTTAATCAGTGCAAGGATCATAATTAATCAAAGTGCCTATTTAGAAGGACCTGCCAGTGGTCAGAAGATTTTTCAGTCGTCTGATAAATTCTATCACAGAAAGCTGCAATAGCAGATTAAATACACTGGGCTTTCTTGATTCAAAATGTAATGTCATAACTTCAATGATAAGTTTTCCTGAATTCTAAACGAGGACACATATATTCTATTCTCTATTTCAAGAACACATAATCAGTGTTTAAAGCCAAAATATAAATCCTTTGAAGGAAAAAAGAATGCAAACCAAATCTTGGTAACAGTTATAAATTCATTCAACATGAACTATTTTAATATTACTCTCTCAATAGCCTTGCAAATAAAAAGAATCTGTATTCAGCCTCTTGGTTTACAGAGCATTCCCATCATGATACTCATATGTGTCTATAAGTATCCACTTTCACTACTGTGTGAGGTTCTCGGAAGGAAGTCACCTCCAAGGGGTCATGATAAGGACGGCCATGCCAATGTCCAGAGGTCTGAAAGTTCACCCTACGCCACCTGAACTGAAGTCTGTCAGATCTGAGTGAGTCTTTGCTCCACTTTTTAGAGTTGTGTAAATTTCATCTGCAAAATGTTGCTAATAAAAGTAACTACTGCACTCTGGTTGAGTGGATACATTAAATTCAAGCTTGCAAAGCCCTCGGCACAGTGCCTGGCACATGGAGTATATCCCAGATATTAAATACTCTTTCATTACATATGGCAAGCACCTTTTTTCTCTCTCAAGAGTAGCAAGGAGTTCAAGAAGATGTTGACTGACATACATCCCTGCCATACAAACAGACCCTGAGCAAACGTTTCTCCATTTGCAGTTTTCTACCTGACACCTGACTTTGGCCCATTTTTCCCACTTCCATACAGATTTTTCTCACCTCCAGGATGGAGTCTGTGGTGGGCATTAGGGATGATAAGTGCTCAGAGTCTATCTACCTGCTTTTTATCATGTCTTTGTCCAAACTCAGTCTGTGATGACGGATACATGTCACTATACGTTTGTCCAAACACATAGAATGACAACACCCAGAGCAAAGGCAAACTGTGGACTCTCGGTGATAACAATGTGTCACTGTAGGTTCATCAGTTGTGACAAAGGTACCACTCTGGTGGGGGGATGTCCCTAATGGGGGAAGCCATGCATGTGTGGAGGCAGAAGGTATATGGGAAATCTGTACCCTCCTCTCAATCTCTGCTCTAAAAAAAAGTCTTTTTTTTTTATCCTCACCAGAGGACATTTTTGCATTTATCTTCAGGTAGAACAGGAGGAAGAGAGAGAGGAAGTGAAAGAGAGAAACATCAATACAAGAGAAACACATCGAGTGGCTGCCACCCACACGACCCCAACCGGGGCCGGGGACAAACTGCAACCGAGGTACGTGCCCTTAGCAGGAACTGAACCCGGGACTCTCTGGTCCACAGGCTGATGCTCTAACCACTGAGAAAAACTGGCCTGGGCTAAAAAAAAAGTCTTTAAAAAATAAAACATTAATAAAATAATGAAAAAAGAAAGCCAGGGGAGGGCAAGGTGGAGGAGGAAATGAGGAGGATAAACAGTGGTGGATGGAGACTTGACTGGGGGTGGTGAACACATAGTACAGTGTACACACGATGTGTTGTAGAATTGTGCACCTGAAACCTGTATTATTTTGTTAACCAGTGTCACCCCAATAAATTCAATAGAAAGAAAGAAAATAAGAAAGCTCAGTCTGACTGAAAAGTTGACCTATATTTTAGGAAAAATCGGTCCACATTTTGATTCAATCCAGGGCCAACACTGTGAATTCAACTTTTTTTTTAACCAAGATCAGAGTGAGAAAAGATGTTGGCAGAGAGTCCCCCCATATAGAGGAGGACGGTTGCACGCCCTGTGCTTTGCACACGTGCTATTTCTCTCTCCTCTCCCCTGTCACGGCCCTTCACACAGTTTGCCTCTGCATCAAAAGGCAGCTCAGGCCCTGGCCGGTTTTGCTTAGCGGTTAGAGCCTTGGCCCGTGGAGCGAAGAGTCGTGGGTTCAGATCCAGTCAAGGGCACGTACCTCGGTTGGGATTCGTCCCTGGCCCTGGTCAGGGTTGTGCAGGAGGCAACCAGTTGATGTGTCTCTCTCACGTCAATGTTTCTCTCTCTCCCTCTTTCTTCCTCCCACTCTGTCAGAAGATAAATGGGAAAGTATCCTTGGGTGAGGATTTAAAAGAAAAAAAAAAGGCATCTCAGATGTTGCTGCATCTTTAGAATCTTTCCTTTTCTGCTACTTCTCAGGAGTGAATCACTTACGTCTCTGTCCTACTTGATTACCTTTGACACACGTCAGCTCAGTGCACTGTGTGGTCACCTGTTGATGTCCCCCTGCCCCTGTCTCATTGTCATCTGTCTCGCTGCCATAGGCCTGGGGCTCCACTCTATCATTGCCATCAAGACAGTGGCCACCATAACCTGGATCTTACCAAATGAGGAACAGGAGGGACGGAGTTAGGCAGCTGATTTACATCTGGACTGCCCCATTCAAACCAGATGCATCTCTTCTTAAATGGGTCCTTAAAGGAGGCAATCACTCAACTACTAAACGCCTTTGTTTCTTCACCTGTAAATAGAAAATCACATCTACCTCACAGAGCTGACATTAGAATTAAATAACTTGATGCATAGAAAGTTCCCAGATCAGTGCCTTCCACATAATCAGTGTTCAGTAAAAACGGTGTTACGATGGTTGTTATCACTGTTGCAGTGAGTTATCTATAGATTTGTCATGTCACTGTCCAGGAAGATCCCAGAAAAAAATGTTTTTATTACTGAGGCATGGAACTTAATCAATATAGAAAGTGTTCTGGAGGAAAAAAATACCACACACACGCACACACACTCCCAATTAAAATAAAATTCAGAGAAAAATATTTTAGAATGCCATCTGTTCAGATGTTGGAGGTGGCCAATTTGATAAAAGTCTAAAAGAAGCATAGCCAAGTGCTGATATCACACTATCAGACACCTTTAGATTGGGCATTACGTTTACTAAAATAATCTGTGTAGAGCGCATGTTCTTCGGATGCGTGGTGTGTGCAACGAACACTGACTGGAGTCTGGAATGCACCACCTCATGTGCCAGATGCCGAATTCAGGGCCCAGAGCTCACTTCCAGAAACTTCCATGGGATAAGTGACAAGCGGACCAAGCAAAGCTGTCAAACAGGCCCTCCTCTTTTCCTCTAGCTGTCTACCTCTCCCCGCTTCCTCCCCACAACACACACACACACACACACACACACACACACACACACACACAGGGTTCATAGAAGCTCCAAGTTTAGGACTTGAAGCCTATTGGGTGATTTCAGGGCTCCTGTGAATGTGAATGGCTGGGGAGGTGTGAGTGCTGTTCCTAGCGGTTCGGCGGAGGTGCTGATGGCCTGCGTCACTGTTCCCCCACTGCAGGATTCACAAATACACTGAAGGGTCTTCTTATGCAATAGCTGTTCCCCAGAATGCCTCCTGCACGCACAACCCTGCTCCGCTCCATTATGTCTTCCCTGCAGCATGCTGCACGCCGTTTGCAAAGATGTCTTAACACATCCGATCTTCGGCCTTTCCTGATTGTTGTCAATTCACAAATACTGTTCAGAAGAAGTGTTCCTATACAAACACAATCTCTTTGAAAGCTTCCTCGTGCCACTGACCCACAGCCCACTTCTAGTTTATAAACGTCCCAGTCTCCCCTTATATTTCACACTGTTCTCAGGGAGTCCAGAGGCACCCCGGACACTTCCAAAGGGAGAGTCAGTTACAGCAAACAACTCCCATAAAAAACTAAACCTTCACTCAGAGTTGAACACTAAGGCACAGTTGCTGGTGCATTCTTCATTAGATGACCTGGACTCCTACATCATAGCAACCTGGTGCCCCTTGGCAGTCGGTGTGAAAATCCAGCACCACCTAGGGATCCTACTTACTCTTAAGATGCCTATTTCTTCAAAGTGATAAGCATCCCCAGGGTCCCTTCTCTATTTTCACTTTTAATTCCTTCCAAGTGCTTGGTATGCAATTATGTTTGTTTCTATTCTAAAACATGTGTGAACATGTATTTATTTCTCAATTAATTCAATCAATCTGAGTAGGTAATTTCTTTTCTACACAAGGGTTCAAGTGGAAGATGGGAAATTGCTGATCCATAAAGTCTATAAACATAAGGAAACATTAAACATCTGCCAACCAGGAAAAATGCGTCTAGGGTGAGCTGAGTTGGAGCAGAAAAAAGCTAATTTGTTTTCTGTCTCTCCCGCTGTCATTTTTTGTCTCCAGAGAGTATTTCCCATTAAAGCTCATCTACTCTTCTTTTTGTTTTTCTTTTTTTACACAATATTCAAATGGTCTCCACATTGTTCCAACTCCCATGGAGTGTGCTAAACCGGAGTGTAGATAAGTGGGTACTATCTTCATATATCAATGAGAGGCATTGTAACAAAATTCTCTTGTAGTGCGTGGGTTTGAATCTTACCCCTTTCACTTTTAGATATTAGATGTCGGACAAGTTTCTCAACTCTATGCCTTGGTTTCCTCAGCTCTAACAAGGACATAATAAAAGAGCCTACCTAAAAGTGTCTTTGTGAGAATTAGAGGAATTAATACAGGGAGGTGCTTAGTTCAATGCCTGTTACGTAGTCAATGCTCAGAAAGTTATCTAGTGATAAGAAGGTTTCTATAGAGTAACTGTTTTCTCTCTCTCTCTCATCTATTTCATTGTCATGAATGTTAACACTGGACGGTAGTCATACAGTTGATCACAATGGACATCAGGAAAATGATTCAAATCTACTTATTCTCATTCCATGATCCCTTCCACTGCATGATGCCATGAGGTCTTAAAAGAAAAAAAAAGAAAAAAGAACAAAAAACCTTTTTTCGTTTTGTATAAAAGTACACTTTTACTATGTCAACATTTATCCATTTGTCAAATTATTAATAGAACTAGTAACACCTCCTCCAGTCAACTGGTGGCTGATCATATCTTCATCAAATAATTATCGAAGCTACTGCCCTTTCCCATTCTGGACACCTAAAGCGTAGATCCCAATACTACCCACAGTGAGGGAGCCGAAGACTAGAAACACTAACTAACATGGGTAATATCACATCTGGGTAGTAGAGCCATGATTAAAACCCGGAACTCCTGATTCCAAATGTTATGAACCTCTTTGGAAGGGGCTCTACGTGAGGGAGGAGACTGGCCGCAGAGCCCTCTGCTACTCTTGTCTCTCAAACATCCATCTCCACGTATCTTTGTAATGGCTCCTCGGATTTTGATTTGGAAACTGACTCCTCTCCCACTGGACACAGTCTTAGCAGGACTGCTGCACAAGGAACCCTCACAATTCTCTCCACGCCTGTGGGAAGGATGGAGACATGAACCCAGCCAGGCACACCGTGCACACTTTCCCTACAATTTGATTCTTGTTTCAAACAGTTAAAAAAAAAAAAAAAAAAAAGTGGTAAATTCCCAGAGGTTTTTCAAACAAAAGCCCATGATCACATTCCTGAAGATGTATCCTGAAATCCCTGAATTCTGTTTCCCTACCCGTTTTCTTGAATTTGATTACCAATCCTCTATCCTTCTAATAAACTTGTTTTTGTTTTGTTTTGTTTTGTTTTGTTTTGTTTTGTTTTCGGTGTTAGCCAGAATCAATATCTGCTTCTTACTATCCCAGAACTGTAACATACATAAATGAGCATTTGCCTTAAATACAGCTGTATTGAACATCTGCCACTTTATTTCTTGATGTGATACCTCGATCCTCCCCCCTTTATGACATCAGCCCTTTCCCGCACCCATTCTCAGTCCATGGGCCCCCATTTGGACTAGCTCCACCTACAAGCCCTGGGGCAGAGCAATCCTAGCTAAACGCCCCTCCTCATAGTTCTAGGCTACGTACATGACATAAGCTGGAGACATCAGCACGAACCACAGGTATTTCATGGAAACAAACTGGGAAGGAATACCTTTCTGGCCACCTTGAGAGAGGAAGTGACTCAGTGAAGATTATTCATATTAAAGGAGACACAAGACTGTGAAAGAGACCTACCTCTGACACAGTGTTTGAGCCAGGAATCCAACTATCCCTAAAGCCAGGAACCTGATTTTTTACTCATCTAAGTCATTAGGTCACCTCTCTCTCTCTCTCTCTTACGAGTTGTATTTCTTTCACTTGCAGCAAAAAGTCTTATCCAATGTGACAGCCCGTGAACATTTCTGTCACAAGTTCGTTCTGATGCTAATCAACACATGGCAGCATCACTGCCCTTGTATGTCTTTTAGGAACACAGTTGACCCCTTTATTCAAGGGTGCCACATTCCAAGACCCCTGGGTGATGCCTGGGACTGCTGATGATACTGAATGCTGTACAAACTATGTTTTTCCTGCGCGCATATACCCAGAACAAAGTGTGATTCATAAATCAGACAGTAAGAGATCAGCAACAATAACTAACAATAAACTAAAACGCTACAACAATAAAATACAGTTACTTGAACACAAGCACCGCAATACCGTAACAGTCAGTCTGCCAACCGAGTTGGTGACTCGGGCAGGTAGAGGGAACAGCATGGACACATTGGACAGAGGGATGCTTCCCTTTCTGGGGGGAACTTAGTGGGACAGCATGAGATTGCACTGTGCTACTCAGAATGGCACGCAATGTAAAACTCATAAACTGTTTGTTTCTGGAAATTTCCATTTAATATTTTCAGGCTGCAATTGACCGTGGATAACTGAAACCGCAGATAAGGGGTCTACAATTACTGCAATTTAAAAAATAACTCCCATCTGTTGAGTCCTCGCTACGTGCTTTCCTATGGTGGTAAGCATTTTATGTTTCCCATTTCATTCAAGGGGAGTAACAGCCACACGAGGAAAGTAGTAGTATCATTCCCCTTTCGAAGACAAGAATTTTGAAGAGGAGAACAGTGAAGTACGTCATCCAAAGCTGTACTGAAAGAGGTGGGCATAGGACATAATCCCAGGTCTCTGTGAACTCAATGCTTCTACCTTCTGTGGGTCAACTGAAAAGACTATGTCAAATACAGTAGGGTAGGCATTCCAAGGCAACAGTTTCTCCATTATCTGCTAGAACTATAATAACCATGTGATATTGCACAATTATTCTACAAAAAATTATTGCCCTTTATTTTCCAAATGCCTGAACGATGATCACTTATTCAATATAAATTGAATCCTTGTAATTCCCCATGGGTTCATATAAATGATAAAATTACAAATGGCAATCCAAAAATAAATGTGATCTAGTATAGAAACAATTAATTATATATCTAATGGAGACGTGTCTTGCAAGAGATACCTTAATTAATATTACACTAATTTAAATCAAATTATAACCAGATATTCTGGTGAAAATATATATTTTTCCCAATTTCTGAGTAATTCTTTAACCTCTAGCAAGTGTAGGTTAGATGAGAATGCCCTTTGAATATGCTTAATGGCAAGTAAATGTTATTCATGGGAGCAAATTAGAGCAATGCCACTCTTAGGCTTTGTATGGTTTGATCCTGAAACATATGTTTGTGATGAAATTAAAAAAGAAAGCCTTAAAATAGAGTTTTATTATCATGCAAATTCCCGAGGAGCAGACTATGGAGTGTAACACAGCTCAAGGACTTTCACAAAGACAAAACACAAGAGAGAATCAAACACAATAAGGGATGGGGCAGGGAGCTTATTTCACACAGTTGAAAATTGGTAACTCAGACTTTTCTGATTACTTTCCATGGTAGACACACCTTAAGGTGACTGAAGGGTCCATGCCCTCATTTAATTCTTTCCCCTTGAGTGCAAGTAAATCCTGGGACTTGCTTCTAACTGCGAGACTATGGCAAAACTAATAGAATGTCACCTCAATGATTATATCAAGACTTAGATGACACACCAGCCCAGGCGGACACCCTGATTTCAACTTTGCCCTGACTTCTGACCTATAATAAGGATGAAATAATAAATGAGTTTTGTTTTGAAGTTGCTAAAGGTAGGATGATGTGTGACATCGCTATAGAAAAACAATACACTTTCTGTTGTCAAATGTTTTTCTACATGTTTGATGAGTCTCGGGACCTGTCATTTAATAAGCACACAAGAAATAGTTATTGAAAAAATAAGTAAAATTAATTTTGTTTGATGACAGAATTGAGAATACTGCCTTAACCAATGGAAGGTATTAATATTCTTTATTTCACAAAAGTCCATGAAGATCTGTGGACAGGATATAAACCTCCTAAACTGCTCATAACTGACTTTATTACTGTTAGAGAGACCCAGAAAATACTCATTACAAGTGGATCATCATATGAGGTTTTATATTCCAGGTACCATTTGCAAACTAGGTTTAAGTTTCAGAAATTCCCTTAAAATAATTTATAGGATATTACTATCTTGCAAATGGGATAAGTAAATATATGTATTAATTCTTTAATTTAATTCTACATCTTTTTTAAAAATCTTTTTTCTTTTATTGATTTTAGAGAGAGAGAGAATCATCGATGAGAGAGAACATCGATTGCCTCCTGCATGCCCCCCACTGGGGATCTGGCCCACAACCTGTGCATGTGCCCTGACCAGGAATAGAACCAGCGACCTCTTAATGTGTAGGTTGACACTCAGCCACTAAGCTACACCAGGTGGGCCATTCTGTATCTTCTTAATTTAAAAGAAGACTGATAATATACTAAGAAAATAATCACCTTGGCAAGCTGGATATGTCCATTTCTAGCTAATTAATTCATTTAAAATATAAAAGAAATTATGCCCAGTGTTGCTATGTTTCAGTAGAATCTAATAGTCCATATTGCTGAAAATATTGTAAACTGGTATAAATATTTAGAAAATCAATTTTAAAAGGATGAGTGAAAAATTTGAAGATAAAGCCCATACCCTGTAATACATTAATTGTACTCTTTCTAGAAATATGTGTAAATAAAAATGTCAAAAGAAACATTAAAATGATATATTCATTCTAATATTTTCTATAACAGCAAAGAGAATAAACAACCAAAATGTGAGTCAGTAAGGAAGTACTCTGGTATATTTTGGTACACAAACTAATTGAATATTAGATCAAATCACTATAAAATTATAATTATCAAAACTAAAGAAAAACATTACCATTGTTTAAAAAAAAATTTGTCTTTATTGATTTTAAAGAGAGAGGAAGGGAGAGAGAGATAGAAACATTGATGAGAGAAATCATCGATGAGAGAAAACATTGATTAGCTGTCTCCTGTATGTCCCCCATGGGGATTGGGCCTACAACCTGGGCATGTGTCCTGACCAGGAATTGAACCAGCCACCTCTTGGTGCATGGGTCAACACTCAAGCACTGAGCCACACCAGCTGGGCAACATTACCATTGTTTAGTACACAATTTGAATTATACAAAGCACAACAAAAGGGCACATAGAGAATGAGCAAAACTACTGAATATAGGATTTATAAAATGTTCGATATCTGGGAATAGATGGTGACTTAGAGATATGTGTCCAACGCTGTGTATGACCTGTCCCCTTAACACTATCAAATATACATCTACCATTCTGTCAAAACCTTATAAACATGATCAAGGGACTATAAAATGAGAAAAGGTACTCCATAATTGTTGGCAATAAAAATGTGTCAAGTCTATCCCCAGACTTTGAGATATTTTGCTAAGAGTCGTGGTTTGGAGAACAAATTTGAACAAATAGAATGTGCTCAGTGAACAACCTCCACTATAATCTTTCCTTCTCTTATACTTCACTGAACATCAGGGTTAGCTATGGGGTCTCCCAGGACCACTATCTTACAAGTATGTGTTCTATTATAGAATAACAGTCTGGGATATAGTTTCTCCAGGATGATCAAGGGAGAGAAAGACATCAAAGAGATAGCCAATACATATTTGGGATAATCCCTGAGTCAAAAGATAAAAGCAACAGAAAAGACAACATAAAGAACCATACTGTATCAAAGAATGGTGACCAGGTAAAAGAGAAAATTAGATGATAGAGCAGCCTCATATATATATATATATATATATATATATATATATATATATAGAGAGAGAGAGAGAGAGAGAGAGAGAGAGAGAGAGAGACATAAAGAAAGCAAGTTTCTTTGCTCAGAGGCCTGTGGCAATTGCTTCCTCTTCACAGTGTTCCATCTGGAACATTTCCAGAATGGTCATATATATTTCTATTATTTATCTCTCCAGATTAAGGTTAAGCAAAAGAATTCCAAGTATCCTTATGAACAATAATATGGACAAAGGAAATTTTCTTGCTATGTATATAGTAACAATTAGGCTTCCTTATGTACATATTAATAAACAGAAAGTATCCAAAGGCAATCATAAAAAGTTTCCGTCAAAAAGGAGGAGAACATATTACTCAAGAGAGAGAAGGGTTTATTTTGAAAAAGAAAAATCTTTAGGGGGTAAAAAAGTGTGTTGTAATATTCCTTGTGATTATAATAAAATTAAATACAAGACAGAACATGAAATAAGAGGTGAGCTAGAAGACACAATCTACTGATGCCATTGCAGAATTACAAGTAGTCCCCAAAACAGAAAGAAAAATGAGCTGAACAGAATTTCTATAACTGCGTATATAAAGAAGCCATGTAAAGATTGGTAGGAGGGGTGGAGATGAGGAATGAGCAGGTGCCCCACCCATAATGTGGTGATTAATACTCAAGAGGAATATCTTGGCTGTCCAAGATATCTTAGAGATCCCCCTGAGGAGTGATGGGTTCTACACTGGGCTCCCCAACCTAGAGCATGTCACATGAAAAGGAGGGCCCATAATATCTGCCTGTGAAAACCAGAGGGGATTTGTCTGCCCTGGCCTGTTTGGCTCAGCGGTTAGAGTGTTGGCCTTCAGACCAATGAGTCATGGATTCGATTCTGGTCAAGGGTACGTACCTTGGTTGCGGTTCGACCCCTGATCAGGGTCTTATGGGAGGCAACCAGTCAATGTGTCTCTCTTATATCTCTCTTTCTCTTCCTCTCTCCCTCTCCCTCTCCCTCCCTCCCACTCTATCTGAAGATAAATAGAAAAATACCCTCTGGTGAGGATTTAAAAAAGGTACTGCAGGTCTTAAAGGAATCATGCACAGATTCACCCACAAACTCACTCACTCTAAGTCCCAGCACAGAGGCACCACTGTTGAAAACCCCCAGAGACAGAGGGAAGAACTAAATTGTGTAACTTCAGGATGAGGGCTAGAGGGGAAAGGGTCAGGGAAACTCTCTCTGAGACAGAATGACTGCGAGGTGCCATTGCCCTTTGGTTGAAAAATCCTCTCATGTGGCCAGTTCAGCTCAGGTGGGCACCAAATTTATGCTCTCCATTAAACTTGCTAACACCATTCTCCTTGCCTTGGTGATTCTCTGAGACTCTACCCCACCCAACTTATCTGACCAACCTAAGCCTTTTCCTGCCATGTGGCCACATAGGCGTCCTGCTCAGCTCATGCTGTTTACTTTCCCATAATCTTTCAAAGGTCCACAAATCCCAAACAGTGGGCAGACTCAGCATGCCTTGTAGCTCTTGCCAAGCAGCCCCAAGCCCAATGCAAGTGGCAACATGTCTCAACTTGCATTGTAAATCCCATCAGGTGGCCCCAAGCCCAGCAAAAGTGGCAGCCTGTTTTAACCTGAAATGTAGTTTCAACTAAGTGGCCACAAGACCAGCAAAAGGCAGCCAGTCTCAACTCACACTGCAGTGCCCACTAACAGGTCCCAAGCCCTACACAAGAGGCAACTAACCTCAGTTCAAAGTGTATCCTTTCTTAAGCACCACCAAGCCCAGTAAAAGCAGCAATGAACTGCACATTATTATATACCTCCTACCAGGAGGCCCAAAGCCCAGCACAAGTGGTAGCTAAACTTGACCTATACCAGACCCCAACAAAGAGGCCAACATACCTGGTGGCCAGTTCTAGACCTCACATGAGCACAATCCAATCAGATCCATAAATGACACACCTGAAGGGTGAACTTGGTGGGTATCAGAGCTCCACAAAAGAGACTCGTATTCTGTGGGGTAAGCATAATAGCTCAGCCTCTAGAGTCATGGAATTTTCTCACTACCAGTCATCCTGGATATCAACCGCACCTACTGATGTGCCAACAGAAATAAAGACCTAACTAAAGGAAGGGCATACACAAAACACACAGGAACATCCCTGGAACACTAGTGACTCAGGTAATCAGGGAGATTGTGCCACTAGGCCACGCAGAACACATTTTACTTAAGACCACTCTGACACAATCAGGCCTTAAGAGATCTTCCTAATATACAGAAACAAACACAGGGAGTCTGTAAATTAGGAGACAAAGAAACATATTTCAAATAAAAGAATGGGAATAAAAACTCCAGGAAAATAAATAACTAAACAAAATAGAGATAAGCAATCACAAGATAGAGTTCAGAAAACAAATTAAAGGATGCTCAATACACTTAAAAGAAAATTTGATAAACTCAGTGGAACTTCAACAAAAAGATTAAAATATTTAAAAAGGAGATAGAAACCATAAGAAAGAACTAGTCAAAAATGAAGAATACAATAACTGAAATGAAGACTACATTAGAGAAAATAAAGAGCAGATTAGATGAAGCAGAGGGTCAAATCAGCAATCTAGAAGACAAGGTAGAAGAAAACACCCAATTGAAACAGCAAAAAGAAAAATAATTTAAAAATAAAGCCCTGACCGGTTTGGCTCAGCGGTTAGAGTTTTGGCCTGCAGTCCAGAGAGACCCGGGTTTGGTTCCTGCTAAGGGCATGTACCTCAATTGCAGTTTGTCCCTGGCCCTGGTTGAGTTGTGCGGGTGGCAACCACTCGATGTGTCCCTTTCACATTGATGTTTCTCTCTCTCTCTCTCCCTTCTACTCTATCTGAACAAAAAACAACAACATAATAATGTCCTCAGGTGAGGATAAAAAAAAAAAAAAAAGATAGAGATACTTTAAGGGATCCTTGGGACAAAATCATGTTCAAACATTCACATGAGAGGTGTACCAGAAAGAAAAGAGAGAGCTCAAGGGATTGAAAATCTATTTAAAGAAATAGTAACTGAATATATTCTTAACCTGGTCCAGGAAGAAGAGAGAGATAACCTCAAAGAGGTCCATACCAAGACACATCATAATTAAAATGCCAAAAGTTAAAGACAAAGAGAGAATCTTAAACACAGCAAAGGAAAAGCAGTTAGTTATGTACAATGGCACTCCCATAAAACAATCAGCTAATTTATCAATAGAAACTTTGCGGGCCCCAAGAGATTGGCTGAAATAGTCAAAGAGATAAAAGGCAAAGATCTACAACCAAGATGGCTCTACTCAGTAAGGTTATCATTTAGAATCAAAGATGAGATACAGTTATTCATACAAGAAAAAGTTAAAGGAGTTCATCACCACTAAACCAGTATTACAAGAAATATTAAAGAAGCTTTTTAAAGTATATATATTTAAAAAGGATATTAAAACTAGGAACCAAAAAATATAGGAAAAAAAAGTCTCACTGACCAAGGCAAACAATAAAAGCAGTGGATCACCCAACTATAAAGCTAGTAAAAAGTTAAAAGACAAGAAGTAGAACAATCAGGTATAATTACAACAATAAATTAAGGGGTACAGAAAAACATAGACACAAACAAAAAGTCAACAATGACAAAACAAAATGTGGAGGGGTTAATTAAAAACTGTAGTGACTCAAAATATGATTGAACTTAAACAACCATCAACTTAAAATAGAATCCTACAAACATAGCTTGGTATATATGAAACACATGGCAACCACAAAGAAATATAGTAGAAATAAAGAGAAAGGAATATAAAAATAACACTATAGAAAACCATCGACATAACAGGAGAAGAGAACAAGAGAATTAAAAACAAATAGAATGACAAAAGCAATTCGAAAAAATTAATAAAATGGCAGTAGCAACATACCTATCAATAATTACTTTAAATATAAATGAATTAAATGATCCAATCAAAAGACACAGGGTAGCTAAATGAATAAGAAAATAGGACCCATACATATGCTGCCTATGAGAGACTCACTTCAGATATAAAGACAGACTAAAAGTCAATGGTTTGAAAAATATATTTCATGCAAATGAAAACATAAAAATGCTAAAGAAATTAAGGAAACAGTCTCATTTACAATGAAATCAAAAATAATAAAACATCTAGGAATACATTTAACCAAGGAAGGAAAAGACATGTACTCAGAAAACTATAAAGTATTGAAGAAACACTTTGAAGAAGATACAAAAAAATGGAAGGCTATACTGTGATCATTGATAGAATTAACATTGTTAAAATGCCCATACTATCCAAAGCAGTCTACAGATTCAATGCAATCTCTATAAAAATACTGATGTTATTTTTCACATAACTAGAACAAATAATTCTAAAATTTATTTGGAACTGCAGAAGACCCTGAATAGCCACAGCAATCTTCAGAAAGAAAAACAAAATTGGAGGTATTGTACTACCTCATATCAAACTATACTACAAGAATATAGTAATCAAAATAGCATGGTACTGGCATGAAAACAGACACATATATCAATGTAACAGAATATAGAGTCCAGAATTAAACCCACTCCTAAAAGGTCAACTCATCTATGACAAAGGGGCCAAGACTATACAATGGGGTAAAGACAGTCTCTTCAATGTTGGATAAACTACACAAATATATTAAAAAATAAAAACTAGACCATTTTTTTATACCATGTATGAAAATAAACTCAAAATGGATTAAATCCTTAAATGTATGACCTAAAACTATAAAACTCCTAGAAAAAAACAAAGACAGTAAATGATTTGATATTGTTCTTAGCAGTATTCTTTTTTATGGTGTGTATTTATTTATTTATTTTTTTATCACATCGACGTGAAAAGGACACAACGAGTGGCTGCCACCCGCACGACACAACCAGGGCTGGGGACAAACTGCAACCGAGGTATATGCCCTTAGTGGGAACCGAACCCGGGTCTCTCTGGACGGCAGGTCGATGCTCTAACCGCTGAGCCAAACTGGCCAGAGCTTTTACGGTGTTTATATGTAGCTTTTTCTTAGCAATATTATTTTGAATATGTCTCCCCAGGCAAGGGAAAGAAAATAAATAAATAAATAAATGAGACCACATGAAATTATTATTATTTTTTCACAGTGAAGAGAACTATCAACAAAATGAAAAGACAACCTACTGAATGGAAGAAAATATTGGCCAGTGATACACCTGATTAGGGATTAATATCCAAAAATATATAAGGAACTCTTAAAACTTAACACCAAAAAACAAAACAGTACAAAAACAATCTAATTAAAGTATCCACACAGGACCTGAACAGACATTGCTCCAAAGAGAATATACTGATGGCCAATAGACATATGAAAAGATGCTATTGAAACCTGTATAATTTTATTAACCAATGTCACTCTAATAAATTCAATTAAAAAATGCTTAATATCACTAATCATCAGGCAAATGCAAATCAAAACCACAATGAGATATCAACTCATACCTGTCAGGATGTCTAATATCAATAAATCAACAAATAAGTTTTGGCAAGAATGTGGAAAAAAATGAAGCCCTTGTGTAAAGTTAGTGGAAATGTGAATTGGTGCACCACTATGGAAAACATTATGGAGGTTCCTCAAAAAATTAAAAATAGAGCTACTATGTCCCAGTAATTCCACCTCTGGGTATGAATTCAGTGAAATCCCAAACACTAATTCAAAAAGATATATGTACCTCTATGTTTAAGCAGCATTATTTACAACAGCTAAGATATGGAAGCAACATAAGTATTCACTGATAGATGAATGAATAAAAAAGAGGTGATACATACATACAATGGAATATTATTAAGCCATGAAAAAATAAATCTTACCACTTATGACAACATGGGCAGACATATAAGGTATGATGTTAAGTAAAATCAATCAGAGAGAGAAAGACAAATACCATATGCTTTTGCTGTTATGTAGATCTAAAAAACAAAATAAAAAATAAATAAAACAGCGACAATCAAAAAAAGGAGAGAAAAGAACCACCCAATGGAAAAATAAGCAAAAGATATAGATTCAGAACAGATAGAAAAACATACAAATATTTTTATAACATCTGAACAGCTGCTCAATAAAAATTAAAATTACATTAAGATTCTACATTTAGCCTATCAGAGTAGCAAAACACAGAATGTCTGTTAAATATTTTATAAAGAAAACATTTCTTACTCTGTTTGTGGGTAACTTTAATGGAGGGTGATTGGGCAATGTCATTTTTTTTTTTTTAAGAAACTTTAGTTTAGAGTTGTTTTGGATTTGCATAAAACTATTTAAGAGACCTCATACCCAGTTTCCCCTATACTTAACATCTAATATTAGTATGATACTTTTGTCATAGTTAATGAACCAATATTGGTAAATTATTATTAACTAAAGTCTGTATGTTAAATATTCCTTTTTTGTCCAGCCAGTGTGGCTCAGTGGTTGAACATTGACTCATGCACCAAGAGGTCACTGGTTTGATTCCTGGTCAGGACACATGCCCAGGTTGTGGGCCTGATCCCCAGTGCGGGGCATGCAGGAGGTAGCCAATCGATGTTCTCTTTCATTGATGTTTCTATCTCTCGCTCCTTCTCACTTCCTCTCTCTCTAAAATCAATAAAGAAAACAATTTTTTTTAATTCCTTTTTTAGCATAATGCCCTTTATCTGTTCCTAGGTGAATCCAGGTTACAAGCATATGGTTAGTCGTCATGCCTACTGAGGCTCCTGTGGGCTATGAATTTTTCTCAAACTTTCCTTGCTTTATTTTAGTCTGGCAGTTTTGAGGACTGTAAGGGGTTTTGTAGAATGTCACTCAACTGGTATTTGCCTGACATTTTTCTCATGATTAGTCTGGGTATGTGTTTGGGGGAGGGAGTGCCAGTCTCATCACATCATGACACGGGTATGAACTATCTACAGGAATAATCACTGCTGAGGTTCATTTAGCTCTCCTCGCTGAGGTGGTGATGGTCAGGTTTCTCCACTGCAAAGTTATGTTCTTTCCCCTTCACATCCTAGAGGTAGGTCACTATGGGCACCTCACACTAACAAAATGGACAGTGACGCCTGTTGTGGCTGGGTTTCTGTGTGTGTGTGTGTGTGTGTGTTTAATACTTCTTTACTTTCTGAAATAATTAGATGTTTGAGACTCATTTTATACATGTCCTACTCCTTGAGGCGGGGTACCTACAGAAATCCTTTGGAATTCTTCTGAAAGGAAAATATGTCTATATTCTCCTAGCTATGTATTTATTGCCATTTATTTATATCATATAGATTCATGATATTCATTTTATAATTTAATTTATAATCTGATACTAATTTATTTATTTCACTGCTCAAATATTTCTAGTTGTGGACATTGAGAACTCTTTCAGTTGGCTCTTATGTCCCTTTGACATACACAAGGAGTTGTGACTTTTTTTTTTTTAGCACTTTACTTTCTAGAATGATAACATGTTCAAGATTTATTCTGCATATTTCCTGCACAAATCAGCCATTTCTCCAAGAGACTGTGATACCATTTTTTGGGGAATAGTATAGAAATCAAGACCTGGGTGGTAGGTGTGCGATTGCTATTGAGGTGTAGTTGCTTGTAGATCCTCTCAGCTAACACAGAGAAAGAAAAATATGTATATTTACTAATCCATGTATATACAAATATCTATAAATATTTCCACATGTAACCATCTGTAGCTATATTAAACTAAACGTTTATTCATTCAGATGCCTTGAACTCTGTTCCATTACCACATGGATCACTGTGGCCTCCCAACATTGTTAATGATAACTTCATACTCCAGCAGTGAATACAATGTATTTTAAGTAAATATGGACATCCAACAATTTCAATAATGCAGGCCAATTTGTATATGTAGAAAGACATTCACTGCAGCACTGTTTCAAAGTCAAGATATAAATACCACCCTCAAATAGTAAACAAATAAATAAATGTATTCAATATAAAGATATGTCAGCTCTATATATTCTGATTGGAAAAGATCCCCAAGTTATAGTGTTCAATAAACTAATGAATAAATGCATGAGTGAATAAAAGATGAGTAAGAGAAATCAATAAATAAGTCACAGGATGTTAGATGAATAACTAAGGAAGGAAATTTAAGAGCTTGAAACAAATGAAGTCCTTCCTCAATCTGTATGTGATAGCTTCAGAATCAAAGACTTTAAATAGGAACATAAAACCCTGTGTAACCATATATCTATGTTAAATGATCTAAATTCAACATAATTCCTGTCACTGATAGTAAAAATATCATATAATCAATAGCATAAATACAATTAACTACTTTAATGACAAAAGTAGCAAGTATAATATCAATAGATGTACCACTGAAATGTCAATGTCAATAGTTTTGAAAAATAATATTTGTAATGCAAATGCCACATCAATATCTATAATATTAAAAGAAAGTTTACAGTTCGGTCAGTGTGGCTCAGTGGTTGAGCGTCGATCCATGCACCAATAGGTCACCGGTTTGATTCCTGGTCAGGGCATGTGCCCAGGTTGTGGGTCAAATACCCAGTGTGGGGCATGTAAGGAGGCGGCCACTCAATGTTCTCTCTCATTGATGTTTCTATCTCTCTCTCCTTCTCACTCTAAAATCAATAAAGAAAAAAAGTTTACAACTTGACCTGAAAAGACAAACAACTCAATAGAAACGTAGACAGAGAGTAAATAGGCAATTAACAGAACATTCAAATGGCTAAAAAACATCTAAAAAGATGCTCAATTCTTCCCAAGTATTAGGAAAATGCATTACAAAAATAGATGTCACTACATACCAATGATGGAGAGAAAATGAAATATTGCTACACTTACCATTTTCATCTTAAACTTTTATATATCACTTTAGCCTCCCCCAAAATGAATATGTATTATCTTCATAATCGGACAAGCTAAGTTATTTTTATTTAAAAAATTAGAAATAAAAATAAAATGTGGGCATAGGTAATTCACAAAGGAAAAAATGCAGATTGCAAATGAACATATGAAACAATTTAAGCTTCTCTAGAAATCAAAATAATGTTAATTAAGGTAATATCTTGTATCACCTAAAAAATTTTTAGTGCTGAAAAATATTGATAATACTTAGCAAACAGATGTGACCTGTTTAGATTGTAAGTCAGTAAGAGCTCTCTGTAGAAATTTAAAAATATATATAAAATACTTAAACAGATACATACTTAATAAACAACTGAACTTCTAGGCAGTTTTGCTAAGAAAAGTATCTGATTCTTTTTAGAGGCTTAACTGTAAGTTTGATTGCTCCCATGTTAGTCACAGCCCAGATGCTACATGCTCACGGTAAGATATAACCTTGGCTAAATGTATTTTCATAAATATAGTTGATAAATGTAATACTATAGTATAATAAAATCACACTCTTAAAGGAAATAAAAATATTGAATAATAAGGATGCGGGAGGATGACCACACCATTATAACTGACAAAAAGAAAATCACAATATTATAAAATATAGGGCTTATTTTTTTAAGAGAAAAAGTATATATATGCATATGTATATATAATCATATATATTATATATATATATGAGCAATTGTTATCTCTAAGTTTAGGAATTTTTAAATATTAAATGTTTCATGTTATAAAATACCTATATGTCATATATATTTATAGAAATTTTAAAGATTTCACAATGTGCACCTATTACTTTTCAATCCGAATGTGTGTGTGTGTGTGTGTGTGTCTGTGTGTGTGTATACACAAGGAAAATTCAATAAAACATGAACAAAGGACTATGGGTAATTGCTTTTTCAAAATTTTTATCATCATTGAAATGTCTTTTAAGTGAAATAAAAGTATAACAGTCCCAGTGATTGGTAACGTTTCCTTCAGATTGTAGGTTTGGATCATCATTTCCACATAAGAAGGCTGTAGTAAGACTGGGAACCAGGAGGAAAACCATTTGCAGGTAATGAAGCTTCAGGGACAGACAGGAGGCCCCAGGGACTCAGCAGGTGTGCTGGCAGCCGAGTGGGGATGAGGTGTAGGCACGCACTCCAGTCAATACACCATTGGAGGAAAATTAGGATTGCCTGATGCCCATCGCAGGCTCACCAGTGGGCCATCTGTAGTTCTGGGGCCTCATCACTTCCTTTCTCAGCCTGGGAGGCAGAATCCCTCCTTCTTTCTAATGAGCTCCTCTCTGTTGAGCAAGATGCTCTATATTTTTGTTTATTTTTTCCCCTTTCTTTCCATTTCAGCAACATTGAGCAGACAAATGACGCTAATAGCACATCAGCTCACCTACAGAAAGGAAACCATTTCCTCAGGAAGCGAAAAACAAAACAATGTGATTAGATGAATTACTAGAAAACTTTCCATTTAGCTGACTGCAGGGTTGCCTGAACCACACACCGAAGACAGACATCTGCACCGCCAGGGACACCCTACCGCGCGTGGACACTGCGGAACTCACCACTGGCATCTCCAACGCCTCGACGGCTGTGAGCTGGTCATTTGTGTTTCTAATGAAAACATCAGCCAGCAGGGAGGACAACACACACACACACACACACACACACACACACACACACACACACTCAATTAGAAAAACCCTACCCATTCCTCGGGTGTGCACTTTCAGCTTGAGCAACAGAAACATTTGCTAACAAATGTCTGCAATCGGAGAGACCAGTTTATTTGGGGTATTTTTAGGGAGAGCAAGGGCAGCAGTGTTAGTAACCCGGGTATGTAAGGGCAGGAACACAAAAGGTGAAATTTTCCGTTTGTGAACACACCTCCAAAGTCATCTCAAACGCTCGTGCATTATGGAGAAGGGGACCATCTCGTCTGCCCACAGTGTTAGCAAAGATGGTATTACCATATTCTGTCATCTGCTTAGGTGCCACTTCCATTATTCTGAGCAAAGAAGAATGACAAAATGTATAAAAACTTCCCCACTTAAAGCCTATCTCACACCCCCACATCCCCCCCACAGACATATATTTACTTTTTATCAATTAACTGAGAGTGCTATCATTATTTATATAATTATGCTTACCTATGATAATAATGCAAAATTATGTTTTCTATGGAAAAATGCATACCCTTTGTTTTCCCAAGCTTCTGAATTACAAAAATACAGACACAACACCACATGCTCCATCAGGTATGTTCTTAGGAAGTGAAAGAATTAGAAAAAAAAGTAGGTTTCCAGGGCATTTTAAAGCACTTTGGAAACAAAAACAGTAATGTTTCAAAATAATGAGACATTTATTTTGTTGTTTTTAAAAGATCAGAAAATTTTAAAACCTATATATAGTGATAGGACTAAACTGATTTTATAAATGGCAAATATTTGATAATTCTTCTTCCAGTCTTCTGACACAAAATACCTTTTCCAGAAGGGCTTCCCATAGATGGACAACCAGATGGAAAAGCCCAGGAGACCCCTGAGTATTCACAGTGGGAACGTTGAGCTTCCTCTAATTTTCCAAAATGGCTGTGCTGAGGGCAGTGTCTAAGACAGGGACATGTCTTTAAAATTCATTCACAGGACATCTGTGTAGCCTTGAATACTTATAAGACACGTTAATGCATACTTACTTTTTAAAAATCATCTTTTAATCTTCACCTGAGGATATGTTTCTATTGATTTTAGAGAGATGAAGGGGGAGAAAGAGAGTAAGAGAGAAACATCGATTGGGTGGACACTGCAGTGAGCTCCCTAGATACCCCTCAGGACCATGGCCCTCATTCCCCCAGCTGCTGAGGGCTCTCCTAGAATTGCCCTAGTGCAAGGTCATGCCCCTCCCCAGGGCAGCCTACACTCAATGCCTTGTCCATGTGCCTCAAAGCAGGATAACTCTGAAGGGCAAGCCCAGCCCAGCCCAGGGTCTGCCATGGCAACTGTTGAGGCCTTTGTGTGACTACATGGAAGTTTGACCTCTTCCTCTGCCCTTCTAATCCCTCTATTCCATCACAGTTCCCAAAAGTGCTCCCCAGTAATCGTCCTGTACACGTGTGACTGTTTCATGACCTATATCCCAGAGAACCCGAAATTAGATACCTTATATTCAGGCATAGATGGTATTTGCATAACTAGCATCAAGTCACATCTATATTAAGGCATAGATGGTATTTACATAACTAGGATCAAGTCACTGGGGTACATTTTTCTTCTATTTGTAGCATTAAGAGATGGAAGTGGGTGGTGTGCCAAGGACCCTCCTACCTCTAAAGTTGAATGAGTCCACGACTCAATGTTATCATGAGATATATGAGTGGTAAATTCCATGGATGTTTGAAAGAAAGAAAAGCACACGTATTTTTGGTCTTGGAGGGGAGTATTATGATACTGTTGAAAACCGATTTTCATATCAAGGTGATACAACACTCCTTTTTTTTTTCTAGAAGAGACTCCTCTAGGAATTTTGTTTCTGACTTCTGGAGCGGGCGTGTAAAGAAGTCTCGTTGCCTCCCAGGGACTGGCAGAACCAGCTCAGAACTCCCTCACTGGGAGCTCAGGGACAGCAAGGGGAAGTAAACATGGAAATGGAGCACAGTTAGGATGATGAGAGTCTGAAAAGGCATCCAACTCATTAGAAGTTTTTAACCAAGTCTTATCCATGACAGTAGTCATTGCGGCTATAATGCAACTAACAGCCTTCTGACCCCTAAGCACCGCTCAGTGGACATGTGCTAATGCGTATTTCCCCAGACCTGTTAGTTTCTTGGCTTCTTCTTGTGGGTCAGGATGGCTAGTCTTGCATCTTCCATGGGTGTTCTGATGTCTTTCTGACTCATCATATTTGAAGACTTTTCTCAATATGGAACCAGTGACATCATCCTGCATGACCCTTTCATCATAACACCAGGATATAACTCTTCCTGCAACATGTCATTCTTCACAGTGACATACTGGTTTCTGTTTTACTCTTCAAGTCTGAACTGGGATGTCCAGGGCCATTCTTCTTTTCTTGTCCCCACTCAGCTTTAGCCAGGTAAGTCCTTGTCTTTCAGCTGGAAAGTATTTTTCTCAGAAATGTCCTCCTTCACCCCTTCCTGGTCTTCAACGAGATCAGGTTCCCCAGGTAGGGATTTTGCAGTATTCTGGACATTTCTTTCTCAGTGCTCAGCACAATTTGCAATTATATATTTGTGTGATTCTTTCACTAATTTTTACTCTTTAAAGTTCCTACAAGCTAGACTTGTTCTTTTTTGTTTTGTGTGTTTTCAATATATCTCTGAAAATTAGCAGAATACTGACCCATAATTTGCATTTAACAACTATTTATTGTATAGGTTGACGGATAAAAGAATGGATGGATAAATAGAAAGTGAATGAATGGAGAGAGAGACAGAAAAGAGAGGAAGACAGAGAAGGAGGGAGAAAATGAATATCAGGGAAACCAGATAGACATTTTAGTTTTTCTACCATTTGGTGAAAATGAAAGAGTAGAAGAGGATGTAAATCTTAGTGCAAAGAAAAGGAAAAAAACAAAATGAAGAAAAGAAAGAAACAACAGAAGCTAAAGAAAGTTTGGAAACTATGCTTCATTTAGAAGGGGGCGTGGGTTAACTGCATTGTTTGGCATATAAACATAGTGCTTCCACTGGAAACTGCGTGGAGTTTTGGGCTTGATGAAGTCAAGACTGGGGAGGTAGTTTAGGAGGAGATGTGCATCCCTGTAATAGTTAATCCTATTTTATCCTTTATTGATTTTAGAGAGAGAGGAAGGGAGAGGAGAGATAGAAACATCAATAAGAGAGAACACTGATTGGCCGTCTCCTGCATGCCCCCCACTGGGGATTGGGCCCACAACCTGGGCATGTGCTCTGACCGGGAATCGAACCAGCAACCTCTTGGTGCATGGGTCAACACTCAACCACTGAGCCACACCAGCCAGACATAGTTGATCCTATTTAAAGAAGGAGGTAAGCCTCAGGAAATGACATTGGGTAGTTGTGGAAGAAGTGCCAAAAAATTAAATAAAAAACACCCAAGAGGAAGCCACCCAAATAATGGTCACAGGAGCAGGGAGACTGAAAGACACTGCACCTGAGACATCAAGGTGGTTTGCATGAACGCCCCTAGGATTAGTGAAGCCAGATGCAGCTGGGGGTCAGGAAAAAGGGCTGGCTCCCTTACTTTCCTCACTCACAATCTGTGCTACGATCCAGTGTGAGATCTGAAATGTGAATGAATCCCATCCAGGGTTATGTTTAATGTTTATCATCTCTGCTGTTACACACAGATCCCTGAGTGCTGCTAGGAAAAGACAAATTACAGAACAATCGGAGATGATTCCATGATTTGTTTCAACAAAATAATTTGTTTTATAGAACTATGATCAGTGTAACAGTGTAATCGTCATCACCCTTGATGTCCTGAATCCCCCACAGAACCCAATGCAGTCCAGTGACAATGCGCAATGACAGCTAGTGTTTATTGCAGTGGGTGCTGGGTGAAAATACGACCTGTGAGCAAGGCTCCCTGCTGGACCTCCATCCCCGACACTATGCCCGAGACTCGGAAACTGCTAATGCAGCTTTGTGACTACATCTGAGGATAAGAGAGACTGCCCACCATCATACACTAGCAGGCAAGCCGTGAGTGCTCACCTGAGAATGGTCACTCTGGACTGCTCGGGCCTCCAGCCGACTGCACTGAGCTCACATTCTTTGTGTCACCACATTGGTAGTCACAACTGAGATGTTAAACCCAGTGAGGACCAGGGCCACATCTGTCATGCTCTCTCTTCTTGTATCCCTGACATTTGAAAAATAACCGAGTCAACAAATGAGTGAATGAGTGAGTGAACACATATATTTTTGGAGAGAGGTCCAATGTGGGTACATGTGTAAAATGACTATCCTCTCTTATTCTGAGGTGTAACTGTGGCTGAATATGCTGTTGTTAAAAGGACACATGCCTCTTTCAAAGAGTCTTCTCGGGCCCAGCCAGTGTTCAGCTGGTTCTATTCCCGGTCAGGGCATATGCCCAGGTTGTGGGCCCGATCCCCAGTGGGGGCATGCAGGAGGTGGCCAGTCCATGTTATCTCTCATCGATGTTTCTATCTCTCTCTCCCTCTCCCTTCCTCTCACTGCAAAATCAATAAAGAAAAAAACAATTTGTTTTAAACAAAACAAAGTCTTCTTGGTCTACTTGCCCGCCACATCTGATTTAAGTCAGGTGTGCTACATGCAGGAGGCCCAGCATCACCAAATGACCTGTGTCATAATATTTCTCCTTTGTGCTGCAGATGTTTCCGTATAAAAGAAACAGGGTTGAGTAAAGAAATCCCATTTTTATGGCTATAACTGCAGAGGCAACTGAAAGATGAGATGTGTCATTTTCATCATGTCTTTTTAAACAGATAGAGCCAAGTTACTACAATTTGGAAAGACAGCAACATATTCTGAAATGTATGCTGAGGTGTCTGAAAAAGATCAACTCTCTCCCACAATTTGACTGTTTCCCATTATAGAGTTTAATGTGCTACACATTTAGCGTCCGAAGCTGAAGCTGAGGAGGAAGGAGCCTCCGTCTGACATAGAAACCTTAACTTATGGAGATGCTGTTATGAAGAATGTCCTTCTTCAACTTGGGAGTTGAGATATTTCATCAGCTCATTCAGATCTCTGTTGTGGCTGGATGATGTGTGTGGAGGGGACAGGGAGATGGGCAGGACATACGAAGGGAGCCTGCAGATACCATGAGAGAAGATGGCATTAAATGGCATCTGCCTGTTCCAGAGCAGTAGCTGGCAAGCTTGGTGGTCTATTAGAATCATCTGTGCCCCTTTCAAAACTCCTGATGCACAAGCCTTGTCCTGGACAGAGGAAGTCAGAATCTTTAGGAGTGGGATCCAGGCATCAGCATAGTTTCAAACTCCCTGGGTAATTCCAAAGTTCAGCCAAACTGTGAACTACTATTCTCCTGTCTCTAATGCAGACAGATGTTAGAAAGCAGGAGACCCAGCTGCTCATTTGGGCCATGCTAAGTGTGCTCTTTCCCCCTCTGCATGCTCCCAGGCAAACCTTTGCTCCCTTTTATTTCCTTCTATTTCTCTTCCAGATTACATTTAATTTCTCATGCTAGCCTGCTTTATTCCTGTCCCTTTCTGTCCATCCAAACAGTCCATATGCAAATTATTAACTAAAACCCCCGCTTCACTTTACGTATAGAGCTTGGTCATATTTTCAACCCAAAGCCTTGGCTGATACTCCCTCCATTTAAGCAGTTCCCAGCACCTGGGGGTTCTGCTTCTATCACAAAGCCAGCTATTGGGAAGCAAGGGTCCATCCATTAGAGCACATCAGATGATGCGAGAAGGCTGACATGCCTGCAAATTTCCTTTATAACACCTTGTTCCTCAAACCAATTATAGTCACACTATCACAAGCTGGTCCCTAAAAGCCACCAACACCTCTGAATTTTCTCAGATGCTCTCTCTCCTTTTGCTTTTCTTGCAAAGACTTAGCAGGTATATAGATAGGCTGTCCCGTCTTGCAACTCAGAAACAACAGGGTTATTTTTTCCTTGTTCATGATGAGTCAATGTCGCCATTATTAGCACTGTTATACATCTGAGATAATAAAGGAAGTTGACTTATGAGGTTGTGGACCTTGCTTTATTAAATTTGAGTTTTATTAAATATATACTTGATTTCTTTCCAGCAATTTTTTTTTTAACCATGGGCAAACAAAAAAGCACATTCAATGTAATTTAGTTGTGCAATAAATGAGTTGGCTTAATTTAATGATCAATTATTAATGAATTAGTAAAAGATAAATAAATTCCATATATTATCCCTAAGCTTCCTTTGAGTTAATAATGATAGCATATTTTCCCACTGAACATGTAATAGAAGCTGCTAACAAGTTGCAAAATTAGCAGATTCAAGTTCCATTACCTTTTGATTTCCCTATCTGCCTTCTAATGAGAGATCTAATGAGCAGAGAAGTGGCTGGGAGGAGACAGGAAAAAGACAACATAGAAGCAAAAAGACTGAAACACATAGACCCGCGTGCATTTCTGTCACCACTCACCACATCACATCCACAGCCACTGTGAAGAGGCTCCTCTGTTCATTAGAAGCCTTTAGTGCATAGATGAGTTAGAACAAGTGGAGTGATACAGTATCATGAGCAAAGGTGAGCCAGCCTAATACGTTGAGATACCTGGGGAAAATTTAAGAACTATTTAAAGACACTTAGCATAATTATATTCATTCCTATTTTAACCAGGGTGTTTCAATAAACATAAAAATTCAGGCCTTTCATTGATGTGGTTAAAATGAGCAGATTATCAATATACATTCTTTTTTTTTTTTTTTAATCTTCATGGCCAGTTTATGAGCAGCATGTGAAAATTATGATTATTACTGTACACTCATGTTGGTTTTGCCTTTCCTTCATGAGTTACCCTACTAACAGAATTAACTGCACACTATACTGCCTGGATTTGCTGCCTTTTTAAATATTAAATCCACCCTCACATGAAAATTTACCATCTCAGAGAATGAAGATTTATCATCTCAGAGAATATTAATGTCAATGAGTCTTGATACTGGAAAGCCATTTCAAAAGGAAACATGATGTAAGACTATTAAGTAAAAGTAACACAGCTTAACGATCCCACAGTGTGCTTGGCTCTGGACAAACTATGTGCCTCTGTACTAATGATGGCCCTTGGAGGCAGCTTCCCCCCCTGCTGCCACCAGAGTACATGTGACTTGGTTGACCTAGCTATGGAGATGAAGTGAACAAGTTTATGGTCCTACCTAAAGATCTTCTTCAATAATTTTTAAAGAGAAAGGAAGGGAGAGGGAGAGAGAGAAAAAAAACATTGACGTGAGTACAAAACATCGCCCCCTACCACAGAGATCAAGTCCTCAACCAGGGCATGCACCTGGCCAGGAGCTGAACCAGCAACCCCCAGGTGCACGGGGCAATGCCCAACCAACTGAGCCACACCGACCAGGGCCTTTTCCAGATTATTAATTCAAAGTTACAAAGTGCACAAGAAATGGTGACACCAAGTCCAGTGCAGCACCATAGAAACCCGAGTCCCCGAATCGTCAGCCTCTTTGACATTATTATTATTTGTAACATGGTTCTGAAAACCAAGGCTCTCCCAGTTGATATGAACATTGATGTGAACTTAAGAACATGACATTGTTGGGAGTCTAAAACCCTGATCTGCACATTCCCATGATTCTCCCTGAATGTACAGATAACGCTTAGTCACTCTTCCACACTGCTGTCTTCTTTCTATAACTGTTTTTACAAATAATACTTAAATAAATCACCCAGGAAGCAAACTGATCATTAAGTATTCACTTATCTGGATCAATTTTTTTCAGTTTTTACTAAATGACATATTTACAAATGAAAAACAGCACAGACATCTCCACCATATTGACCTAGAACATAAATTTTACATCTTTTTCCTCTTACAAAGCTATTTTTAATATGAGCAATTATTAATGCATTCACTTATAAGTGGAAGGGGGTGGGGGAACAACACTGCTCTGTAATGAATCCAGTCCTGGGCTCAGTGTTTTTCTATCACTGTTAAAGCAATGGACTGTCCTTCATTCTCAGTGGAGAAGTCAGACAGTGATGCTGGATGCAGTCAAGAACACTTCTATCACTTGGCCAAGCCCTTCTTCCTATCTCTAGATTTATTAGCCTTCCCAGCACCGATTTCTCCGTCCTTCCTTATGAGGTAGTCCGTGGGCTTCGGGGAGAGCTTACCTACCCTCCAGACCTGATGAGGCTAAGGAGATCCTTCTTCCCTTTCCCAGCCATGGACTCACGAAATCAATCTAACACCCAACATCTAAACTTACAGTAGTGGTAAGAACATAAACACATGTGGACATCTATTTCCTGTGTGTCTGAGGACAAAATATTTTGTCTGTTATATAATGCTTAATATATCAGAAGGTGCATAATATATGTTTTTTAAAGTCTGGACCCGAAATACAAACACATTTTTTTAAATCCTCACCTGAAGATATTTTTTATTGTTATTTAGGGACAGAGAGAGAGAGAGAGAGAGAGAGAGAGAGAGAGAGAGAGAGAGACATCAATGTGAGAGAAAAATATCGATCATTTTTCCCCACTGAGGCTCAAACCCGCAATCTTTTGGTGTATGGGTTGATGTGCCAACCATCTGAGCATCCAGCCAGGGCCACAAACACATTTTGAAAGTACACTTTAATGAGAATCAGTTTCTAAAATGTCAATGGCCTTCTAAACAATTGTAGCTCAAAGTCAAGATTGTGGAAATGAAGGTTAATGTAGAAGCTTAAATTTCCATAAATGTTAAAAAACAGTTTCTAAATCTCTTCCCTGGAGATTTTTGACTTATATGGTCTGGGATGGGTTTAATTTGCATGATTTTATCTTTAATATAGTTGAGCACCAAGTGATCTTTTTAATGCAGCAAAAGAAATGTTGTATGTGTGCATAGTTTTAAAATATTTTGTGTATTTGACTTGGGAGTAGGAAGTTGAGGAGCAGCAATAGCAAAAGCCTGCTTGAAACTTGACCCAGATGCAGGTATTTAAGGAAGGAAGGTAACAGACGACAGGGAAAAGATTTATCTCCTTCAGACATCATACTGAAGAAGAAGATAGCCCTGAAAATGACATTTGATTTGAGACCACTGTAAACTTTCTTAACTAACCATGCTAAAAGCCAAAACAAACAAAACCCACTACTAGAGAACATATTGCTCGAAAAGTTTCATGTACTAATAGTAAGAAGAACATATTAAAGTTCTCATAATGTTTAAAAATACCTGGTAAAGTAATTAATAGTAAATCTTATTCCACAATACATCCTTTATTCATTATATAAAAAGGTAATTTCATTTGAACTATTGCTTTACATAAGAATTATTCTATTTTTTAAAATCATATTTAAAATTAAATCCAGTGGGAGGGGGAAGGAGGGAGTCAATGGGGAAAATGGGGACATCTGTAATACTTTCAATAATAAAAAAATTAAATAAAATCGTTTTAGATCCAGATGCCCATATCTTATCTCGTACCCATCTATCTGTTAGCCATCAGACAAGGTGAAAACTCTGGGTTTGATATTAACTAGCTGCATAATCTTGGTCAAGTATCTTAAATGTGGTATGCATTAATTTTCCCATCTGTGAATTGGGGATAATTGGGGACCTGCTTCTTAAGGTGTTATCTAGTATATTACATTGCAGAGCATCTGCAAAGTATTTACATAATGCCTGGTCCACAGCAAAAATTCAACAAAGTTTAACCGTGGTCATTATTAATAATGTCTCGTCTTAAATTGGCAGCAGCATCCAACTCGTAGCTGCTACAGGGAGTAGAAATGTACAAGCTCACAAAGAACTGAGTGACTGACTCAGGGAGCAAATGCCCTTTTCTAACACAGTCCTTCTGGTTCTAGTAGAACCCAGGGCCACCTTTAATGGGCCTAAACATCTCTTCTATTCTTTTAATGTTATTTGACATTTCAGAATAAATTTAGATTAAACCAATTATAAAATTGAATGTGTTTTTCCAAACTACCCCTGCCCCTCCCTCAAACTCTAGATATTCTAATAGGATCGCCTGGGCAGTGCTTCATAACGTGTGGTCCTAGGCCACTGATACTGGAAGGACCTCAGGTGAGGCAGTTTATTAAAATGCAACGTACTTGGTTCCCAGTGCAGACTGACCCTGACTGAAGAAACATAGTGAGGGGTGGGGAGAGGTCCGAGAACCTTCCATTTGGGGTCACCTGAGGTAAATTATTATGTGCACTTAGATATGTAAAATATTTATCTAGGACACTGGTTCTCCAAGTGTGATTACCAGACTAGCAACATTATCATCACTTAGAAACTTGTCAGAAATACAAATTCTCAGGCCCCACCCAGACCAGCAGAATCAAAATCTGGAGCTGAGCCCAGCCAGTCTGTGTCTCCCGGAGATTCTGATGTCCACTAACGCTGTAGAACTGCTCTAGAGTCTTGCTACGCAAAATGTGGTCCAAGGAGCAATGCTTTGGCATCGCCGGGAGCTTGCTAGAAATCAGACCTTTGGGCTTCACCCCAGTCACAGTGAATTAGATTCTACAATTTGTAGGCACATTAAAATCTGAGAAACACTAGCCAAGGGTGATGTTTTTCAACTTCCCCCAAAGTAAAAATATAACTTCCCAAGTCCCTTCCCTGGAAATTCTGGTTCTGAAGGGCTGAGATAATTTTGAGACTATATATATAATACATCCCATGTCATTAATATTACTAGTAAAGTTTAGAAAATTTGGCTTTGGAGAAAAATTCCTGTGCATTCACCTAAGTTATAAAGCGTTGCTCTGTGTCAGCATCTCACAAACATTTGTGGCCAGATAATTCTTTGTTGTTGGGACCGGTCTGTGCAATGCAGGGTGTTTAGCATTGTCTCTGGCCTCTCCCCACTAGATGTCAGCAGCAGTCTCTCTAGTCATGACAACTAAAAATGTCTCCAGACATTGACACATGTCTCTTGGGGGAACACAATGCCCCTCTCTGCCGAGAGCAATTGCTCTAGAACACAGCCGTTGCAGTGATCTACTACTGTGTCATATACTGCTCTAGAGTTTGGGAATGATTCAGGGGAGGGCCAGCTGAGTGGTTCTTTTGCTCCATGTGGCGTCAGCTATGACTCTCCCTCAGTTGTCTTCTGTTAGTGGCTGAACTTGAAAATCCATGAACATTTCACTCACACATCTGGTCACTCAGAGCTCTCCCTGTCCAAGTGACATCTCAGCATTCGCTAGGACAACTCAAGCTTCTTTACAATGTGATGGATGAATTCCCAAGAGAGAAACAGAAGCTTCCAGGCATCTTAATGGTTAGGCCTAGAATTGCCACAGTGCCCTTTCCTTCAAATGTTATAGGTCAGAGCAAGTTGTAAAGGCAGCCCAGATTCAAGGGGAGACACACAGATGTTACCGACTTACATAATGGGAGGCGTTGATGGCAGTCACCTTTAGAGACTATTTACCAAGATGAACCTTGCGGATATAGCCCACTTTCGTAACAGGAATGGCCATACCCTGTTTGTATATCCAATTAGACTTAGGTTTTGTTTGTTTTCTGAAAGATGCACTGTGGATAGAAATTTTTCTGGCTTTCCAACTCCATTGCCTCCATCCTAACCCCAACTGTCTTAGGGGGAGTAAACTTTTTGAGTTAGAACACATATACTATAAAGTATACATAACTAAGCTGTAGAACTTGATGACCTTTTACATCCTGGACTAGGGCAAAGGTTATAAAACCCCAGGAGCCTCCCAGTCATTACCTCCCTCCAAAGGGAACCACTGAATTCTATCACTGTAAATTAGTTTCTTCCTACTTTTCAAATTCTTATAAATGGAATTTTAGAATATTACCACTTTGTGTTTGGCTTCTTTTGCTCAGTACCACGTCTGAAGAGTCATCTCTGTTGTTGCACGGAGCTTGACGCTTTTGACCTCTCCTCAACAGTATACCTGTCCTCCACCTCTTTTCTTCCATTTCACCCTTTATTCCTTAACTACACTAATCCTCTTTAAAAGCTAATTCTGTAGCTCTTCTGATAAAAACTTATCATCAGCTCTTGGATCTGCACAACTCCCAAAATAAAATCTAGATGTTTAGCTTCCACAATCTAATATCAATCTATTTTTCACACCTTATGTTATTCAACAATCAGAATACCCAACTGGGTTCTACTTAATCTTTTACTTCCATCACATTTTCTTTCCGCCTAAATGGGATCCTGAAACTGAGGACTAGACCTCCTCCCAAGGTCCTATATATTTTTTTTCTTTCTCACTTGAGTTGGTTGGGCTTTCAAATATATATATATTTTGGTACTTGCCCCTAGCTGTAACTGAACCTGGGACTCTCTGGTCCATAGGCCGACACTCCAACCACTGAGTAAAACCGGCCAGGGCTCAGTTATATTTTTAAACACTAATAACTATACACTCAGCCAACTGGTCAATAAGAGATCTCATAACACAACAAAGTTGAGGTTATTTCTGGCTAAACAGGTTTTAAAAAGTAGGAAAACTTTGAAGCAGAATGTATTTACTCCTTGAGATGTTATCTCAGTTAGAAGCAGGAATTCTCAAAATATAAAAATCTTGATTGAGATCTCAAACACATAAACTGATTAGCAACAAACAAAATGAAAAAATTTCAGAGAAACAGTTGAACACAGGTCTGCATGAACGGAGATATGTTATCTTGAAGAATCAATCATCCTTCGGTGCTAGGAATATGTCAGGATAAAGAGCACTGCTTGAGTCTAATAATCACAGATTTGGAGTTACCATATATTATAGCACTAAAGGCATCAGAGAAGACTGAGAGTCTAAAAGGGAGTAATTATCATTGAAAAAAATTATAACTCTTTATTTTGAACATGAAGGAATAGTGGAGATGAAAAATGTACTTATTTGAAAGAATGTTATGTCTGTCTCCATTCAGTCAAGAATTGTATCTAGTCTGTGGGTGTCAAGGTGACAGAAGTAACATCAGTAGACAATGAGCTTCCATCACCTGAGGTGGGATTCCTGACTTAGGTTAAAGCTTGGTCTAATATAGGTAGTTCCCAGCTGCTGGTTTATTAACCAGAAGCTTCAGAGTCCCTGGACACCTTTTACAAAACAAAACCCTCTAGTCCCACTCCCTAACCTACTGAATTACATGGGATATTAGTGGCTAAGAATATGTGTTTTTAAGTGAATGCCTGCTCAAACTCTAAGAGTGCTTTTAATTCAAGAAATATCTGCCTGAGATAGCAAAAGGTGTACCAACGTGTTTCAAAGTGTTTCTGATTCAAAGGATGCTTTGGATTTCTAAGATTTGCATGGAAAACGTGTCTTTGCAATTATCTGAAGTGCCACCCAGTTGTTTGTTTATTCAATATTGCCTGGGCGGCTGTCATGTGTGCTGACAGAGTGAACACAAGGAGTCAAGTTCAAGACCTTGTGCAGTATCCAAATCAGGAGGGAAAACAGGTAGTAAACTGACCAACACAGAAAATATTTCCAATTAAAATTTGTGATAAGTATAATGAAAGAAATTACATGGCATGATGCTAAGGTTCTAACAAGGAGGCCTGATCAAGGCTAAAGATCGGAAGCATCCCCACTAGGAAAATGCCTTCTAAGCGGAGGCTGGAGGACAGGAAGGACATTCCCAGGCCATGAGTGGGTGAAGGGCTTTCCAGGCAGAGGAAACAGTATACATGAAGGCCCCGAAGTGGGGAGAAGAAATATGGTTAATTTCATGTTTCAACTTGTCTGGGCCATGGTTCCCAGATATCTGGTTAAACATTATTCTGGAGGCTTCTGAGAGGGTCTTTCTGGATGAGAGTCACATGGAAGTAGGTGGACTTTGAGTAAAGCAGATTGCTCCCCAACCCCCATGTGGACGGGCCTCATCCAATCTGCTGAAGGCCTGAACAGAGAGCAAAAGACTTCCTTCCCCTGAACAAGAGGGGGTTCTGCTTTCAGATCTGAATCGCAATGCTGGCTCTTCCCTGGGTCTCCAGTGTGCTCATTGACCATACAGATGTTGCGATTGTCCGACTATTACATATGCACACATATTCTATGGGTTCATTTTCTCTGGAGAACCCTAATACAACACACCTTGGAAAACGTATACATTTTATTTTGTGCAAGATTAGAATGGAAAGCAGAGACGTGTCATTAGCAAATATTAGTCACCACAAAATGAAGTCTAGCAGATACTTTTTTATCTAGTATCTCAGTCTAGACTCCTAGAATGGGCTGCCAGGTTCGCTGTCTCCCCCTAGCTCCTTTATCCCTTTAATATTCTCAGCTATGCGTTTCACACCTTCCTTTTCCCCGTTTGTTTAATCAAGTCCACTCTCAGTTTCTGCAGCTCCCTGCTTTAAAGAAGTTACTGGGGAAATCATTAAAATAAAGCAGCTTGGTTGCCAGTTTTACTCTACGGCCCCTAGCACAACAGTTCCCAAATCCCAATTTTCTTCCTCTAGAACTTGCACACACTGTTAGTGGAATGACAAGAAAAATTCAACTCAGATCGCCAAGTTACAACACACATCAATTTATTTTTCTTTGTAGAAATAGATCTATGAAGAACTTTCATTGCATTGGGGTGCTCAGTGTGGGGTGTGTGTGTGGGGGTCCTGTTATTTGTTTTCATGGCACCTTTCCAAGGGAAGCCACCAAACTAAATCAAGTGAGACAGAGGCAGCCTCTCTGGCACTAAAGCATGGAGGGAATTCAGAATTCTTTTAAAAAAATAGACACAATTCAGAGAGCAATGAAAGCTCTCAATTTCTCACTATGCAATGTCTGTATGACTTCAGGTGTGTTTGTTTTGTTAAGTCATGCACAATACTTGGTATTTACCATTACAATTACATTTTAATGACCAACTGTGCTTAGTACTATGGACAATACTACTAGCAATAACAGTATGAGCTAGGCCAGGTATTAGGCACTGAATGATTTGATTGTACGCATTGCTCATTTACTCATTCATTCAACAAGAATGTGATGAACACTAGGCCATGTTGGTGCTCTAAGGATATGGCCGTGAATGAGACAATGCAAAGCATGGATCCTTTCTTCTGTTGGATCCTCTTTTATTCTGGAAGTGAGATAGTCTACAGCATCATAATTCAGCAAGATCATTTCAGAAAGCAACAAGTGCTGAGACTATGGTCACACACAATATATTTAACAAATAATTTGTACTAGGAATTGTACTAAGCATTTTACTCATATTAATGCATTTTATTCTCACAATAACCCTATGAGACAGGTACCATTCCTACCTAAATACTAGCTTAGAACACTGAGCCATGGGGAGGTGAAGTACCGAGGCTGAAACTCAGTACAGCCAGGACCTTCCTCCAGGCAAAACACCTGCCTGAGTCTAGCTGCCATGCCAGGTTGCATGCTGGGAGAGAAGGGCACTGGGGGTCCACTTCAGGTGGGACAAGTAGAAAATGACCCCCTGAGGACCGATGGCAGCTCTGAGGCATGACTAATAAGGGAGATCCAGGGAGCAAAAAATTCTAGAATTCAAATGAATTAAAATATAAGTAGACATAAGACAGCTAAAACAACATCATCATCCAACATTTTCAGAACACTTATATGCCAAACACGGGGTTAACCACACTAACGATATGCTTTATTTCATTTAGTTCCCACAACGTTCCTATAAAGTAGTGAGAAAACATGGAAGTTTTTAATAAGTAAAGAGGGCTCGGCCAACTTCAGCCAGATGATGTCAGGCTGCGTCCGGAGGATTGGGTCTCCAGGAGGTCACCGGCAGGGTTTACCTGCGACATTTCAGTACAAGGCTGAAGATGAAAAACTGATTACTGTGGGTTGAAAAGCGAAAGAACAGACACCGAGTAGAAACTGTAACTGGAGATTATCTGCTTGGGGAGTTTGGCTGTAAACAGAAAGGGTGAGTATAAAAGGGTTTTCCAAGTCAAAGGAGAGTTGATAGTATGAGAAGGAGGTGACTGGATGCATCCCCAGGCTGCATGGACGGAGCCTTTGCAGAAGGAAAGTCGGAAATGCGGAGACAGAAAGCAGAGGATCAAGAGCATAGTCAGAGGTCAGCTCTGCAGGTCAGACACACCTCTTCCGCCAGCACTGGAAAAGAGAGAATTCAATTAGAGGTGGCTCCACGTTTTTTGTGCATAAAAACAGGAAACTGAAGGAAAGCACATTGAAACATGTTGTTTCTCTAGGTGACAAAGGCAAGGGGGAGTGAGGTGGGGAATGTTAAGGCTGTGTAGGTATATGATGCCTGTGCTGGAGAATGGACAAGAGGATAACCAAGGACTTTTAGAGTTGTTGGGTGGACACAGAGGAGCCGCTGAATTTGACATTAATTTAATAGCGTTGAGCTACCATGACATTTCTCAAGGTCTGTCCCATGGTCCACCTGAGTTAGATTCTCCTAGGATCCTTGAGAATGATGCCACTTTGTGAACTCCACTTCTGACCTGGGTAGGTCTTCTGAATGGACTCTGGTGCTCGCTGAAGTCTGAAGCATTTTCTCCAACTTTTTCTATCCCAGGATCACTTAGGCTCTTGCAAGAAAACAAATTGTTAGCTTTTGGGCAGATCGATTGAATTCATCCTCCACAGAGAGTTCTGGGATACTGTGCTGTCAATGCGAGGTATGGCTGTTTCGGATGATCAGTCAAGTTCAAGAACACTGATCTCAAGTCTAGATGTGATGGAAACTGGGAAGGAGTTTTAACAGGGGCATAGGAGTTCACAGAGGTGATTTTAAAATGTTTATTCTTAAAATTGCTATAGGGTAACCTTGAACATTTTTGGTGTTCATTTGTATGAATTTTAGCACATGTATAAATTTGTGTACTCACCGCTGAAATCAGAATAGTTCCATCACCCCAAAAATCTCTCGTGTGTTTTGTAGTTAAATTCTCCCCCAGCCACTACCATCTGGCAACAACTGAGCTGCTTTCCATCACAACATTCTTGTCCTTTCAAGAATGTCACATAAATGGCATCGTACAGTGTGTAACCTTTTGAGACTGACTGGTTTTATTCAGCATAATGTCTTTGAGATTCATCCAAATTTTTACTTTTATCAATATTTTGTTTCCTTTTATTGCTAAATAGTATTCCAATATATTGATGTACCACAATTTGTTTATATATTTACCCTCTGAAGGACCTTTTGGTTGTTTCCAGTTTTTATAATTATGAAAAATGTTGCAATGAACATGTGTGTGTAGATTTTTGTGTTAACATAAGACTTCATTTCTTTAATGTAAACAACCAGGAGTGGGGTTTCTATAAAGATGATTGATTTATTAACTTCTTTTATTTTTATCCTCACCCAAGGATATTTTTCCATTTATCTTCAGATAGATTTGGAGGAAGGGAGGGAGAGAGAGGAACATCTATGTGAGAGAGACACATCGACTGGCAGCTTCCTGCAGGACCCCAACTCGGGCTGGGGATGAACCGCAACTGAGGTATGTGCCCTTGACCAGAATCGAACCTTCGACTCATTGGTTTATGAGCCGATGCTCCAACCGCTGAGCCAAACTGGGCAGGGCTGATTTATTGACTTCTTAACAAATAGTTATTGATCTGTCATTATGTATAACATAAAGTTTTAATTGTCTAGGTATAGAAGAATTATCACAAAGTTGAATGAGATGCAGAACGACCTTCTATATGAAGCAGAGGACATAGATATATACACAGTAACTACAATGGAGTGAAGGATGGGGTGAGGGGAAGGAGCTCCCCGGGGAAGTGCTGGCCATGGGCTGAATATCAACATACTCACTTCAATGTTGTTATGATCACATTGTAGGACCACTTTCTCCTCTCATTGCCGAGGTTATTGTTATAGAGCCCTGTGGGCACCAAGGCAATGACCAACCTCAGTAAACTAAATAAAAAAGCTTTAATAAAAATTATTCTTTACCACTATATAAAAAAATAGAAAAGAGTATGCAGTCGGTCAGTGCTTGATAAAGAATAGAGGCCATGTGTATGCATGTATGTTGGCGGCCAGAGGGCAGATTATTTCAGAGGAGGTGGGTGGTAGTAGTGAGAGGTGTTTGCGCTGTGGGAGATAAGGTCAGATCCACTTAAATCATGTTTTATGTTGTGAAATCCTGGTTTTGGGGTAACAAGAAATAGATTTCCCATATGCTGGTGTAATTTCTGTGGGATGTCTGCCTTACCTCTAACTGGGGTGAGCCAGGGGCCACACTTGTCCTTCAATAGGACAAGTCTAATAGGATACTCAACTCAATGTGTTAATTGAGGATTCGGCTATGCCAATGTGCTCTGTTTGGGGAAGTGGGGGTCTTATAGTGAAAAACAAACTAGTGAACTGCTTACAGGAGAGGCAGCCACCAAATGGTAACAAGCTTGGAAAATAATGATCTCTCGATCTGTGCTCCAATCCAGAAATCAGAACTGGCAAAAAGCAACGCGCCATGTTGGTGTGAGTCACAATGTCTGTGAACAACCTAACAAGTGAAGTGAAGCTGTTCAGGGGTAAGTGGGGATGGATCGAGGGCTGTCAAGTCTCGTTTCCAAATTGGAGCAGACAGACTTTAGAATCTCCCTGGGCTTTAAAAATAGGCCCCGTAAGTCTGCGTGTCTAAAACCGACACACATCTGTTTTGAAATCTGCTTCTCAGTCTTATTTTTGACGAAGACAACATTCATTTGGGAACATTACCAGAAGAGACACTGTACACAGAGGATAACTAATAGATCCCTTAAGTTGGTGGAGGAATAACTAGTCTTACTAATGTGAAGTGAACACACAATGCCTGTTCATCTGATCAACATGCTTCTGAAACTGTGTCTGCTAAGCAAGACTAGTAAGTAAGCACAGCCCAGTCAGTGTGGCTCAGTGGTTGAGTGTTGATCCGTGCACCAAGAGGTCACTGGTTCAATTCCCAGTCAGGGCACATGCCCAGGTTGTGGGCCAAATCCCCAGTGGGGGGCATGCAGGAGGCGGCCAGTCAATGTTCTCTCTCATTGATGTTTCTATCTCTCTCTCCCTCTCCCTTTCTCTCTCTTTAAAGTTTTTTTTTTTTTAATTTAAAAAAAGAAAGCACAGAAAGAGGATATTAACAAGTAGCACCAACAGATATGTTACTTGCCTAGAATATAATCACAATCATGACCATGGCTCCCAGCTTAGCACGGGAGACAGAACCAATACAGACACAAGGTTTCTATCATTGTTCAACAGCCTCTCAGAAATAAACAATTTACTCACCATGAAGTTGCTTGTGTGTTGTGGATTGTGTGTGTGTGTGTGTGTGTGTGTGTGGTATGTGTAGTAATAGTCTCAGCAAAAGGGGTGGTGATTAGGCATTCTAATACAGTGCAGTAGGAATCACTATTTATTCCTTATTCTGCAGTGTTACATTTCTATGATGTTTATGTTTGATTTGTGACCATTAAATTACCTAGACTCTGTAAAGAATACAGGTGACAAGTATTATTTTCATTTCTGTTTTTGCCTTGCTGGTGGGTACGTATTTTCGGCATGACCTGCAAGCCAGCTCTTCCCATCTTCCCTGGGTTCTTTATTTCACCATGTAAGACAAAGGGTTGGGGTCATTGCGCTTTGAGTCTCTTCCCATCTATTCACAGTCAGCTGCTGCTCAGCCCTGTGAACACTTCCTGGAATATTTTTGTATCGCTCTTCGGTGTAACGACACTAACAGTGACAGCAACGGCAGTTACAGTCCGCTTTCATCGAGCATTCACTAGATGCCAGGCAGTGACCTAGAGACTTTACGTATTAACCCTCACTACAAAGCCAGGAGCCAGACAGTCCCCATTTGATTGATGAGAAAATAAAAGCATTTTAGAGATGATAGCATCTCACTCAGTTTCACCACTGGAATGTAGGAGAGTTGTAGCAAAAAGTAGAGAAACCTAGAAAATGGAAAGTAGAAGAGACGCAGGCTCTTAGTCTCCAAACTCCCTTGATTCATTGCCTCCTCACATAAATGTGTGTGTATGTGTACATGTTCATAGGTAAGTATGTACATATGTGCACATATGCATACACATGTATGTCCATATATAGCATCTTTAAATGTATCTCTTCATACATGTGTGTGGTGTGTGAGTATGTAAAGGGTGGGGCAAAAGTAGGTTTACAGTTATTCATATGGGCAACAATACAAAAATTAATGAATGATAATACAAGAATAAGGTGTGTTTCACATACTCACAACTGTAAACCTACTTTTGCCCCACCTGTTTATCTTGACGCATTAATCTCCGGGGACATGCAGGAAGCAGGAAAATGTTTCTGTAAGTGGCTAGATAGTAAACATTTTAGACTTTGAGGCCATAAAGGTCACTGTTACATATTCTATTTTATTTTTCTTTAATAACTCTCTTAAGGTGTTTTGGAAATTCTTCACTTGAGGGCCATATAAAAACATGCTGTGAGCTGGATTTGGCCAGCAGGCCATAGTCAGTCAACTGTGACCTAGGGTATTGTTGTCAGATGGAAATTTTCATCACAAATTATATTATATCACAAACACACTCACAGTGCATTTTGGATCCCCTCTTCCTATTTTATTAGTTACAGAGTTTTCTCCTAGCATTGCGGCTCTTCCTCGGGCTGGATGCTGACCTCCCATCTTACTACCTGCTACAGATCTGTTCCCTCATTCCCCCTTCAATGCCTTGTCCCAGGGTGGACATCCTGTACAGCTCGTCTCTGTGCCCCTGGGCAAGTTAAATGTCAAGAACAAGACCAGTCAGCCAATACCCACTTCATGTCTTTCCTCCTCCATACATTTCAGCCAGGAGACTCAGATGCTTGTAGGTTGGACTTTCTTCTGAGCTCCTGAAAGGGGAACTCGGCATCACACTACATGGCACTTAATTGTATTCCTGGGAAACAACTCTGGATCAGTTATTCTACTAGGCATTGAGACTGTAACAGTACATATGTCACAGCCCTTGCTCTCGGGAATTTGTGGAAGACCAAAAAGACAAGAAGGCATTGACAATATGAGGTTATAAATGCTAACAGTGGGAACCAGAGTGCCACGTGGGAAGAACACCGGGATAGTTTACCTCATGCCATTTTAATTTTGTTCTAAAGGTACATCTTGTTGCTCTCTACAGCAAAGGAGAAAACCATGTGTGTGTGTGTCCCCTTCTGCTGAGTGATGCTCATACTTCAGAAGTGCCTTTAGCTGATGGAGATACAATAATTCAGATCAAATCAATTGTTAATTTTGACATGCTTATCTGAAGTGCACTCTCTTAGATACTCAGGTTTACTGGTAGAAAAAAAATAAAAGATTATTTATAATTACACTATTGCCAGGACAAGTTTGAAATTACTAACAATAGAAGATTAATTAATATCAGGATGATTAAAGTAAAAGTTATATAGTGGAAAGTTATATAGTACAAAGGAGACTGCAGTTATATCAGTAACTTGGGCTTAAGATGGTTATTACTAAAGCTTCTTGAATATATCTGTGAGTTACATAGTGGACAAAAAACATATGCAATAGAGATAGATAGATAGATAGATAGATAGATAGATAGATAGATAGATAATATTGCCTGAAAAAAGAAAGAGAATCAGTCAACCAGCACAGTTGAATTATCTAGTGATATATTCAGTTATAATATATTTAAGTAACTATGCTCTAGGTCTCCTGAGTTTAATATCCCACTAAAGTGTTTTAATGAACAACTGGATTGACACCAAGGTAATCAGTACAACTTTTTCCTAGTGGTGGACATTAAACAGAATTTATTGCCTGGATTCCTGCACAATGAAAATAAAATGTCTATATGTAACATTTTTAAAATTCAACTTTACAAAAAAAAGTGTATCTCTAAAGCACAGATTTGTATTGAAATTCTTAAGGAAACAAGCCAACTGCGCATGTGTGCCAAGCACTCAACCTTTGTTAACTCAAATCGATAGTGGGTTACAGCAAAGGGACAGGAACAAAACAAAAGTAGAAATATGGATGATTATTTAGGTCATTACAAGGTTCCTCTTGAATCTCAATGGATATAGGAAGGGTTCTGGCAGGTGCCGAGTAGCAGTAACTAGACAGTGTAATGATCACATCATAATGTATCTAAACATGGAATCACTCTGTTGTACACCTGACACTAATATAATATTGTATGCCAACTGTACTTTAATAACATTTCCAAAAAAAAGTCAACACTTTGAAAAACAATCTATTATCTCACAAAGAAAAGGGCCAACTCGTTGAGAAAATGGCTGGAACAGGCTTTGTCTCCTGATGATGGAAGAACAGGCAGACATGTCCATGGCAAATATGACATTTTGTTGAGAAAATTAGGATATTGACTCATATTTTTGGTTACAAAGAAGGGCATATTATTGCCTCCTGAAGATAGATAAGAACGAACAAGTCAAAATTGACCTCACAAACACAATTTCCTTGTGAAGTATTTGGACCTGGTCCCAAGGATGTAAGGATTTGTATGATTTGAAATCTGTGAAGGGCAGGTGTTGCCAGTTGGCTATATAAACTACAATGCATTGATTGCACATGTTGGCATATATCAGAATCAAAACCAGATTGCTAAGTCCCATCCCCAGAGCTTGAGTTAGTAGGTAAGATGTGAATCTCAACAATTTGCATTTTTTATAGGACATCAGGTGATGATGATGCTCTGGGGACCACACGTTGAAAACTACTTGAATAAAAAACACTAGGATGCCTAGACACCATCTTATATTGACCAGCAGTGCTTTCCAATGGGATCACCTTCAATGGGTAGCTGCAAAACAGAAATCAAATCAATAGCCCAAACTGAGTTATATATTATGATCCATCTGAAAATTGAGCAAACCTGGCCAAAATGATTATTTTCTTTTGGGCACAAATTGTCTCAAGTTCTATTTTGGTGTTTAATGAGTCAGCAGCAAAAGATGAACTTTTATACATGAAAATAAATAGACAAGCAAGGCCAAAAATATATATAATTTCTTAATTTCCAATGTGCAGTGGCACTGTGGCATCCAACCAGTTCCAAATCCCCTCTGAAGGTGCTGAGAACTAATTTGGGAAGAGATGAATATCAGAGGATAAAAGTACAAGCTATTTTCCTTGCCCTCATTATAACATGACCCAGTAATTAAAGTGATGGGGCTTGCATTCACAAAGACTGGGGTTTAAAATATTAGTTTCAGCACTTACTAAATGTATCACCTTGGGCAAGCCTTGGTTTTTTTACTGTGAACTACTAATAATGCTACCTAGTATATATCACCTTTGGGGAAAGACATTACATAATATCTTCAAAAGAAAAAGAAGACAAGGTATAGACTCAGAGAAAATATTTGCAAAAGACGCATCTGGTAAAGGACTGTCATTCAAAATATACAAAGAACTCTTAAAACTCAACAATAAGAAAGCAAATGATATGATTAAAATTGGGCCAAAAACTCTAACACAAACATCACCAAAGAAGATATTTAGAGGGCAAATAAACATATGAAAAGATACTCCACATCATATGTCATCAGGGAAATGCAAATTAAAACAACAAGACACAACTACACGCTTATTAGGATGGCCAAAATCCAGAACACTGACACCACCAAGTTCTGACAAGGATACAGAGCATCAGAAACTCGCATTCATTGCTGGTGGAAATGCAAAATGGTGCAGCCACTTTGGAAGATAGTTTGGCAGTTCCTTACAAACCTCAAAAAGTTCTTACAATCTTATCCAGCAATCGCAATCCTTGGTATTTACCCAAATGAGTTAAAAACTTATGCTCACACAAAATCCTGCACATAGATGTTTATAGCAGCATTATACATAACAGCCCATACTTGAAAATAATCAAGATACCCTTCACTAGTTAAGTGGGTAAATAAATTGTGGTACATCCAGACAGAAATTGTATTCAAGGCTAAAACTAAAGAAGCTAGCAGGCAACACAAAGACATGGTAGAAACTTACATTCATATTACTTGGTGAAAAAAGCCAATCTGAAAAAAGCTAATACAGTACATTTCCAACTATATAACATTCTATAAAAAGCAAAACGATAAGAAGACTGTAAAAAATCAGTGGTTGTCAGGAGTTGGGGTTGGGAGTAGGGATGAGCAGGTGAAGCACAGAGGATTTTTAGGACAGTAAAAATACTCTGCATGATACAATAATGATGGATACATGTCATTATATTTTTGTCTAAACCCATAGAATGTACAACATCAAGAGTGAACATTTTAAAAAAGGAAATAAACATAAAAAGAGAAGTGAACATTAATGTAAACTATGGACTTTGGATGATTATGATGTGCTGATGTAAATTCATCAGTTGTAACGAAGGTACCACTCTGATGGGGGATGTTGATAATAGAGGGGGCTACGCATATGTGGGGGAGGGGGTATATAGGAAATCTCTACACCTTTCCCACAATTTTTCTGTAGACCTAAAATTACTTTAAATTTTATCTTAATTTCTTTTTCAATTTTATTTTTAAAATTTAAGTTATTGGGGTAACATTGGTTAATAAAATTATATAAATTTCACAGAACAACCCAGCTGGTGTGGTTCAGTAGTTGAGCATTGACCCATGCACTAAGAGGTTGCTGGTTCGATTTCCGGTCAGGGCACATGCCCAGGTTGTGGGCCAAATCCCCAATGGGGGCCATGCAGGAGGCGGCCAATCAATGTTCTCTCTCATCGACGTTTCTATCTCTCTCTCCTTCTCCCTTCCTCTCTTTCTAAAATCAATAAAGGAAAAAAAAAATTAATAAATTTCACAGAACATCTAAAAACATACAGTAGAGTAACTGACACAGTAAATGCTCAATATTCATATTTTTCTTCTAATTATTACTATTATTGAATATGGAGTGAGCATAAAACATCAATCATTAGAAACACAAGAGTGAAATGAAAATGGGTCAGCCACAGAGATATTAATGCAGAATGGGGCTGCCAAATGAATAATGTAAGGGGTCTCCATCACAACTTGGTTGTGAAAGCAAAGTGATTTGAATCTATAAATATTTATGGAGAGCAGATTGCTTAAATAGAGTTCATGTGACAGAATACCATACAGTCATTACAAATAATGATGCAGCTCTAATTTATTTATATGGAAAGATACCATGATGCATTAAAACACAGAGGAAGAAGAGAGACTACACAACATTAGATCAGATGGATGTATATACCACCATGTTATAAAAATAAGCATATAAATGTAGATGTATATCTGTCAGAAATATATATTTTACAATTGAATGTGCATTTTTTTTCATTTAGAAAAGGCATTAAAGCTAGTTTTATTTTAGCAATTGATATATGAAATTGATTAATACAGTTAATATAAGGAGCTCTACAAGAAGACAGAGGTCACAATAGGGGGCAGTCCTCTAGGACAGGATATATGGAGACTGTACTCACCAGTGTTTTACTTTCTCAAAGATGGGAACAGATTGTTCCATATAAAACTGCATTTTCTGCTTAAAAGTGTACTACATAGTACATTGTGCACCTAAATGATGGTGCCTTTCTGTCTCTAGTCTCTATTCTCTGCACCCACCCAATCATCACACCTACTGTCTCAAGATTAGCATTCTAAACACAGCTTCGATGACACTTCTTTGCCATGTTTAGCAGTTTTATTCCTTTGCATGAGTGTGAAATTAATATTTTATTGAAATATATTTGACATGTAACATTGCATAAATTTAAGATGTTGATTTGATACATTTATAAATTGTGATATGATTGCTATTACAATAGCTAGCACCTCTATCACGTCACATAATTATCTTTTCTATGTTGTGGTGGAAATAATTAAGATGGAGACCCTTAGCAAGTCTGATGATTATAATACAACACCACTGTCTATATTCATCATACTGTGCTTTAGACCTCCAGGGTGTATTTATTCACCAGCTAAAAGTCTGTAACCTCAAACAGTATCTCTCCTACTTCCACAGCCTCTAGCTGTGGTAACCAGCATTGTCCTTACAATTTTACAGGTTTTGCTTTTTTATATTCCACATATAATACCATATGGTATGTGTCTTTCTCTGTTTCACTTACCTTACTCAGCATAATGTCCTCAAGGTCCATCCATACTGTCACAAATGGCAGAATTTCCTTCTTTCCCGTGTCTGAATAAGATTTCATTACACACACACACACATATATAAAATCTTTTTTATTCATTTACTCATTGACAGATGTCACTTTCTTTACGTGACATCTTTTATAAGGGCCACGTTTCTGAACATGGCATTCAGGACTAAACATATTTTGCTTTCAAAGTATTCTTTGTCTCTCTGTTCAACTGAAGACAATTTCTTAAATCCAAACTTAAATTTTTCTTTCTCTCTAAAGAATTTCTCAATTTCTCCACCCTGGCTTGTTTTTTCTGAATTTTTACAATGTTCTATGTGATAGTGTGTGTGCGCATATACGGTGTAGTATTTATGATAGTGTGTTTTTGTTTTGTTTGCTTGTTAATCCTCACCTGAGGATATTTTTTCATTCATTTTTTTTTTTTAGAAAGAGTGTCAGGAGGTGGGGGGGAGACATTGATGTGGTTGCCTCGCGCATGACCCTGACCAGAGCAGGGCATCAAACCTCCAACCCAGGTACGTGCCCTTGACTGGAAATGGAACCTGTGACCCTTGGTTCTTGGGCCAACGCTCTATCCACTAAGCCAAACAGGCCCAGGCATGGCAGTTTGCTTTGTGAAGCACCAACAGTACAAACAGAAATGCACACTTAGTGGGCACTCGGTGCAGACCACTGACAGGAGCGTTCCAGAAACCACCACTTCCTGTCCCCACTGAAACAGAGCACCACATGTGAAAGGCGGTAGGTACCCTCCTCCATGAGCACCACTAGAAAACACGAGATAGGACTTAATTATGAGTTGTTTAATCTGGAGTCCTTGATATTAATGATAGTTATCCTTGAATGCTCATTGCATTTATGTGTGGAACTTTCAAAAATGCAAATGTTCAGGCCCAACCGAGAATTAAAGAACCAGAATCTCTTAGAACAAGGCAAAGGCAAGAGTAGAAATAAAAGCAGAAACACAAACACAAACATAAACATACATAAGAAGTTACTGAAACATTTTAATAGCTTTTTTTTTGATTGATTAGAATTTACCAAAAGTCAGATAATTCATATTACCCATGGTTTCTACTTTGAGCTAAGCCTATCTTTTTTATTCATACTTAAAAAAATAAATCAACGCCCTGGCCGGTTTGGCTCAGCGGTTAGAGTGTCGACCTGCGGTCCTGAGACACCCGGGTTCGGTTCCCGCTAAGGGCGCGTACCTCGGTTGCAGTTTGTCCCCGGCCCTGGTATGTCATGCGGGTGGCAGCCACTCGATGTGTTCCTTTCACATCGAGGTTTCTCTCTCTCTCTCTCTCTCTCTCTCTCTCTCTCTGTTCCTCTGTTCCTCTCTCTCCCTCCCACTCTACCTGAACAAAAAATGGAAAAATGTCCTCAGGTGAGAATAAAAAATAAATAAATAAATAAATAAATAAATAAATAAATAAATAAATAAATCAAGCCTTTACTTTTTCAGAACAGGTTGGGGTTCATAGAAAATCAAGGGGAAGATCCGGAGATTTTCCATATATACCCAGGCCCCTTCCCCATTAGAAACATCCCCTACCAAGGCAGTATATTTGTTATCATTGATGAAACTACATGACAAGTCACCATCACTCAAAGTCCACTGTTCCCATAAGGGTTCGCTCCTGCTATTGTGCATCCTATGGGTTTGGACAAACATTTGATGACATGCACTCGTCATTATGGTATCATACAGAGTGTTTGCACTGCTTTCAAAATCCTTCGTACTCCATGTATTCACCCGTCCTCCCCACCAAGAGTGTTTGTAAAGGTGGATAATTCCTTTTGACCCAGTTGTGTGAAAGGCACCCCACTATCATACTCTGCTTACTCACCTAGGGGTGATGAGTTGCATTATTTTCTGTCTGAAACCACTAAGTATTCAAGACCATTGTCTTTTTCATATTTTTAACATGTCCTTCTTCACCCCATACCTAATACCCAACACACAGTAGGTCACCACAAAATCCACTGCATAAAATCACACACGGTTGCATAAAACCGTCCATTTCCCTGTGGACTTCAGTAACGAAGGACATGGTCAGTGGAAATTTGCCATCAACTTCAAGGGTTGGTCTTTTACCTTGGACATGGCTTCTTCTTATTGGGGAGATGAAGGAAGTGTTTCTTCAGAAGAAATGCTTGTGACCATAAAGTGAACCTTTTCTACGTAAGAATTTGGGGGATGAGGTAAAACATACAAAGCCACTTTGAAGCAGTTCTAAGAGCTGAACATAAACTGATAGAGTCATTATGTTCTCATTTTATCTTCCACCCTGAGGTTTTGATTCCTTTACTATTGGGGAACAAAAGATGATTAATAAAGTAAAAAATAAATAAAACACACAACAAAGCAGATCTTTCCAAAAGATTTCTATTGAAGCAATAGTGTTTACAGGGTATCAGAAAAGATACAAAGGGAATGGAGGAAAATCTGCAAAGTGCACAAAATAGCTAATCAGAGGACAGTTAATTTTATACAATGCTTGGATAATGGCACATTAAAGGTTGAACGCTTGAGGCTACCTAAAGGTTAAAAAGTTTCAAATGCTCTTCTATGTAGTTATTTTTTGCATTAGCAGTAAATTCTGAGGAAAGCGGGTTCGTTTTTTGTTTTCGAGTCTCTGAACTTGCATGTTGAAGTCAGGCAGGAACAAGAACAATGGAGCGAGAAGAAGATGTCAAAGTTGAAAACAGTGATAATCAGGACAAGATTACACCATTTGAGGCCTGAGCTAGTTTTGTAAATATATTTTTATGTATTTTTTAGAGAGAGAGGAAGGAAGAGAGGAACAGAAACATAGATGTGAGAGAGAAACATTGATGGGCTGCCTCCTGCACACCCCCTATTGGGGATCAAGTCCACAACCGGGGCAGGTACCCTGACCAGGAATTGAACCATGACCTCTCAGTCCATGGGACGATACTCAATCCCCTGAGCCACACTGGCCAGGTAACCTGTGCTGTTCTTTAGCCTTGAAATATATCGAAGCTATTACTAATTGGATTTATATACACATATATGCATTAGAGTAAACCCCTACCTCTTTTCTTAAGTTTCATGTAATTTAATATTATTTTAAAAGCTGGGCAAAATATGTTTCCCCTTTAAGAAATGGCAGAACACAGTTTACAAAATAGAGTTTTGCTTTTGTTGCTACTTTTTTTTTTTTTTCAATCTTCACAAGAGGATATTTTTCCATTGATTTTTTCAGATGGAAGGGAGGGAGGGAGAGAGAAAAACATGGATGTGAGAGAGACACTGATTGGTTGTCTCCTGCACGACCCCAATAAGGCTGGGGATAAAACCCAAAACCAAGGTACATGCTCTTGACTGGGAATTGAACCCATGACTCTTTGGTCCTCAGACAATTCTCTAACCACTAAGCCAAACTGGCCAGGGCTTGTTGTTACTTTTATTACTTAAAACACACACACACACACACACACACACACACACACACAAGAATAGAGAAAATTAACAATGATCTGGGCATTTAGGGTCAAAGAATGAAATCTGGACTTGTAAACTGTGGCTAAGGCTCCAAAATGATGAGTTCCCGGGCAAGGAAAGAAAGCATTAAGACTGGGAAGAATGAATCTGTGCTGAAGAAGGACAAATCCCCAGCAGGCCCTAAATTAACCCTGAAGAGAAGAGTGGGGGAACACAGCATGCACAGGCATGGACGTTGCATGGCAACCATTATGGGCACAACCAGGTATGGAAAGGAAAGAGGGTACCAGTGTAAGAACGTTGTCCCTCTTCTTGGTGTTCACCCCCAAAATGTGAAACCATTTATTCACAAAGATATATGCACCCTCATGTTCACTCAGCATTGTGCATGGCAGTCAAACCATGGAAGCAACCGAAGTGTCCCTCAGTAGACGATTGTATAAAGAAGATGTAGTGCATACTAACAATGGACTACTACTCAGCCATAGAAAAGGTGAAATACTATCAGTTGTGACAACATGGATGGATGTTTAGAATATCATGCTAAGAGCAATAAGTCAGACATAAAAGTTAAGAACCACATGGCTTTATTCATATGTGGGATATAAAACTGAAAGCAACAAATGAACAAACAAGAAAAACAAACAAAAAGGCCTATATAGACACAGACAACAGAATGGTGGTGACCAGAGGGAAGGGGGATGGGAGCTAGTAAAGGGTAAAGGGGGTCAATTACATGGTGACGGAAGAAGATCTGACTTTGGGTGGTGGGCGTACAGTGCAATATACAGATGATGTATCATAGAATTGTACATGTGAAACCTATATAATATTATTAATCATTGTCACCCTAACAAATGTGATTTAAAAATAAAACAGAACTTTGTGGTAATTTATAATGGAAAATTGGAAATAAATAAAACAACATTTAAGATGATCTATGATTATATATCCATGCTCAAAACATAGGTAATAAGTAGGGATGAGCAGCAGAGGGGAAAATCTTCTCAGCAACCATCAAGACTTTGCTGAATGGAATTCACTTTCTAAAAAATAATCATGGGAATTTTTTCCCAGTTAAAAACAAAAAGACTGTCTGGCCCGTGTGGCTCAGTCATTGAGCAGTGACCCATGAACCAAGAGGTTGCTCATTTGATTCCTGGTCAGGGCCTATCAATGTTTCTATCACACTCTCCCTTTCTCTCTAAAAATGAATAAAAACATATTTAAAAAACAAAAACAAAAAACAGCTCGGCGGTTCGAGTGTTGGCCCGTGGTCCAGAGAGACCCAGGTTCAGTTCCCACTAAGGGCATGTACCTCAGTTGCAGTTTGTCCCTGGCCCTGGTTGGGTCGTGCGGGTGGTGGTGTGTCCCTTTCACATTGATGTTTCTCTCTCTTCCTCTCTCTTCCTCCTACTCTATCTGAACAACAAATGAAAAAATGTCCTCCGGTGAGGATTCCAAAAAAAAAAAAGAAAAGCAAAATGACATTTTAGAAATAGAAGTTAAGTAGTGGATGCATTAAGGATAAAATAGACTGAATTAAATTTTTTTAATCTCAAGGTAGCGAACATGAGAGAAAAGTTCAATAAAAATGATAGGAGCAGAACAGGGCTGGGTGCAGACTCCCGGTCAGATGGACCACTCCTTTCTCTGTGACAGGCATGGAAGATAGACTTCAGAGTAATGGAAGATGCAAGTTTGTCCACCATCTGTTAAAAGTCTTTCCTTGCTAAAAAGAAGTATCTGAATTCTTGGCTTGACTTGGGTTATAGTAGAAAAAAGAATATAAACTTTGAAGTCAGAATTTGGGGCTCTGGATGTGAACTCCAGCTCTTCAAATTAGAAATGAGTGAAATGCCTGTCAGAGGTGGCCGTGACATGTGTCTGAGCTGAGTTTCAATTGCTGGGACACATTAAAAATAGGTCACCCTGAGTGCCACCCTGGCCTGTATCAGATGTAGCCAGTCTAGTGCAGGGCCACAGAACGCTGTTTGGAATCCACTAGTCTATTGTGAGAAGTAAAAGACATAAGAAGTACAAGCCTCCTGCACATAATGAGAACACAATGCACATTAATTCCATCTCTTTTCGGGGGCAGGGGTGAGGGCAATAGTGATAAAGAAGCTGTTTAATGTCAATTCTGGCCAAGAGTCTATTACAAATCAACAAATATATGATATGTAAACTTTTCACAAGAAAACAATGGTAGTACTCATATTCCAGTCTGCCTTACTACTAGAAAAGTGTTTGCAAATAAATTTCAATGATAATTTGTTTTTAAATCAATTGCTCATCACCTGAATGTTGTTGGAAAGAGTGGATATCCACATGCAAGAGAATGAAGTTAGATCTTTAACTTAGAAAGTATGCAAAATAAACTCAAAATGTAACAAAGACCTAATCAGAAGACCCCAAACTATAAAACTCTTAGAAGAAAACCTAGGCTAAAACTTAATGACATTGGATATGGCAATGATTTCCTAGATGTGATACCAAAACACAGGCAACAACAGTAATAGTAGACAAATTAGATTAGGCTAAAATTTAAAACATTTGTGGATAAAAGAGCACAATCAAGAGTATAAAGACACCTTTCAGAATGGAAGAAAATATTTGCAAATATGTATCTGCTAAGAGGTTAATATCCAGCATAAAGAAGTCCTAAAATTCAACAAAAACTGTAAAATAACCCTATTAAGAAAAATGTGCAAAGAATTTGAATAGACATTTCTCCAAAGATGATCTATAAATGACCAAGATCCATATGAAGAGATGTTCAATATCACTAACCATTAGGGAAGTGCATGTATAAAGTTTAAGATGAGCATACATTCCATATTTATCACCAGATATGTTATAACCCCCAAGTCACCAACCTGAACCAGGTGGCAGGCAAATTACATGGTGACTAAAGGAAGAACAATTCAACAAACTCTTACTAGTTCAAACAAGTCACGTCAGGTTAACATGTAAGTAGTTAAATTAGCCACCCTTTTTGAGGGGCATTAGGCTTCTTCAACTAACGTGGCTATTTAGAGGCTAAAATATAGAGTAGAAAAGTGAGTCATGGTTGATCTGTATGATCTAAAAGAGGCATTCTTGGAGAAAGCCAATACAAAGGCAAGCTGTGACCATCCAGATAGAAAACCTGGATCTAGTCTGTACTTTTCAGATATAGATTTGTTTTGAAACAAACAAAACTGATTGAGGGAGGGGAAATTAAATATTGCAGGTGCTTCCACTTGTTCATGCCCTGTAGTGAATGTTTTGTAGGAATGTTGATAAGGGCTGGGGATAAAAGAGACATGAGTCTGATATTCCTCCATAGAATTCATGTATCAGGTTTCTCTGCACATAGTGAACTGGACTGTTAGATTCTAGGGTCTATATCTTTATATAACATCCCTGTAAAAAACCCAACACACTTATTTACTATTCAATTGAAGAAATGGGTATCTATTCCAACATTAAGAAAAATCCAACAATGTTAGGCCAATTGAAAGATATGTCCATCTGCAACTTTGTCATTTTCACAGGCTTCTCAAGGATAATTTAGGCAATATGCAATGCCTGCTTTATGGGCCGACTCTTAAATCTAACCATTATACGAGGCTTGTGTGTCTATATCCACCTAAAGACTTAGAGGAGAGTAATTAGAACAGGGGCAAGGTGTGCACATGGGCTAAGCACTGAGCTATTCTCATCACACAGCTTACATTTTACATGGATGTGAAGTCCCTAACAGAAGAGCAAGATCATTGGGCCATTTAAATTTCAAAATGCAGAAAAGGAGGCCAAATCTGATAATGTAGTGTAAGACAAATATAGCATTATAAGTAAAAAGGGAATGGTAGAAATAAGGCATTGAAAAGACTAAAAATAAGATTTCTAAATCAATTTTTTATCTTGATCTTTGCCCAATACATTAGAGGTGCTGTCTTTAGAGAAATTTCAGTTAATTAGTAAATGTTCTTAGTCTGTCTAGACTTTCTGATGTCATGACACAACTTTGGTTTCAATGAAACACAGAGAAATTATCTCTAAGAAGCCTTGCTTTCACATTAGCTCAAAGATATTCTTCACCAAAATGTTAAATGTATTAAAGAATCATCTACTTAATCAGCAACCCTGAGCAAAAGCAAGAAAGAAATTAAGAAGAAAGCAAACTAGTTTAACATTTAACACATGACTATATTTTGAACAAGATGTAAAAGGAATTATTTCTGGGAGGCAAAGAACATTATTGCTGAAATAAAAAATTCTATTGTAAAAGTATTTTCATTTGTGATAGGAATTAAATGAAGTTGAGGCCTTATTAAGTAATAGTGAATTAAAGGTAATGATAAGAAAGTCTCACTCTTGGATCCTAATACATTAAGACAAGTGGTTTAATAAGTAGCATTATTAAAAACACATTAAATGTCCACATTCTTAATAACATTATTTCCTCCTTTCTTCCCTCCCTCCCTTCCTTCCTTTCACTCATTTTGACTGATAAAAACAAGAAATAAATTGGATACTTAGATGAATCATATACTGGTTTTCCTGTATTTGAATGAGGGAACAAAGTAGATAATAAGATGAGTTCAACATAATTACTATATCCTCAAGCATCTCATGTTCAGGTATGAGAAATCAAACCAATGCATAAGGTTAGTAGAAAGTGGTACCTGTCATTCTAGAAAAACAGAAAAAACGCCATGGTTGCTCAGAGAAAAGAGATGCTGTCATCACCTTGATATTTCAATCTCTATGAGCCCCCAAAGCTATGTGTTTAAGGGCCTTTTTTAACAATGAGAAAGTCAGGGCTCCAGGAGTTTAAACAGCCTGCTCAATGCCCGCTACAAACCAACCAACAAATACAAAACCTAAGTTGGATCAGAATTTTGAGAATCTAGCTTAAGAATTAATCCTCTCTTTCCAGTATTGACACTCCAGTACTTGAAGAATTGGTTGGAGAATTGGTTGGATTCTGACTTGGATTGATCAGGCGTTAAGGAGGAAGAGAACAGAATAAGCAAAGACGGGTTCGAGAAAAGTTGGGCTTGAACTTTGATTTCACTGAACAGTCTTAGTTGAAAAGTTGGGGACAAGAGTGAAGTTTGCTCACTAGTTTGGCTTCTACTCTTCTACAGGTAACAGCGAGTCATAGAACGTGCAGGTGGTATAAATGACGATGATTTAAGTCACAGGTATAAAATGAAAGACTGCTTGGGTTAACTGGTTACTATAATAGTTGAGGTGAGGACATAAATAAGGATGGTGTGAAGACAGGAGAATCAGGTGTGACCAGATATAATTAACTCAGAGCCTTGGCCAATAAAACGGTTTGAAGAACCGAGGAAGAGACTTGAGTGGAAAAACCACAAGGTTTCCAGTTTGAGTATTTGGCAGACCGGGCAGGGGCTCATTTTTAAGTATTTATCTTATATTTCTCAGAGTCATTAAAAATTATCTAATATTCAGTACTCTTTAAAAGAAGAGTATATTATTCAGTGTTTGTAGGTAAATTGCAGGTCAATTGCATTTGGGTTTTCTGAAAGGGTAAAGGTAAAAGGATGAGATTGTGAATTATAATAAGAAGTATTACATGTATTTGATTTTCTTTGACCTAATCTACAAAGGCAAATCCATCTCTCTTTAAGTTTTCCATGTCACATGGTATCAACTTAGTCAAGTCAAAGTCAAAATCAGAAATCACATAGAAAGGCTGTACCTAATAATGCAAGCATAATCTCTTTCAAATGTATGTATATGGAAGAATCGATAATAGATATAGATATATAGGTGATAGATAGATTGATTGATAGATAGATACAGACAGATAGACAAATATTAGTCAACAATGCAGATATCATTTCCACATTTTTTTTTAATCCTCACCGAGGATATTTTTTACATTTATTTTTTTAGAGAGAGTGGAAGGGTGAGGGAGGGAGAAAATAGAGAGAGAAACATTGATGTGAAAGAGACACATTGATTGGTTGCCTACTGAATGTGCCCCAACCAGGGCCTGGGATAAACCTGGGACCCAGGTACGTGCCTTTGACTGGGACTCAAACCCACAATCGTTGGTCTACAGGCCAACACCCTAACCAGTGATCCACACTGGCCAGGGCATCACTCCACTTTTAATAGTTAAAGGCCGACTTCTCTGGTAGTATTTTTGTTTTCCCTTTGATGATGTTTACTGGTAAAATGTAGAATTTCAAGTTGTTATCATTAAATTGTTTTCATATTTGTTCTGTACACAGTGTTATGCACTAAGTAAGAAGTGATACAGCAATCTTTTCCAATACTGCTTGTTTCATCAAAACACTACAGTAATGTCAGCCAATCGTAAAAAATAAACAACTCAGAAAGTAAAATTGCTAAAGATGATAAAACCATGGTGACCCTTGAATACTTCACTGTGCTAACTTGGGAGATCTAGGACTCGGGTGTTTGCATAGACTGGGACTGCTTGAAGCAGCTGCTGGCTGAATACGGGGAAGTTATCATTTTCATTCAAGTTCTCATGCATTTCAATTCACGTTTGAGGAGCAAAACTGGAAACATCAATTTGGAACCAAGTTTAACACGTGCTTTTCTTAGTTCCCCTCTATTCCTTGCCTTTTCTACAGTCCTCCGGGCAGCTTAGTCCCTGATCTCTCTCCTAATCCAAATGGGTGGATCTTATGTTCTTGACATTCTGCTGGGACATTTCATACACTATTCCTCCTTATACGTGTATCCATATATTCGCTTTAATGGCCATCCTCGTTATGCTGAAAAGGAAATTGTGGTTTAGCGTATGGAGCAAAGTTGGCTGATTATCTATCAAAATATCAGACTCCTCTTTTCATAGTGTAAATGTATCCTAAAAGGAAGTTTCCCAGCCGACAATTACATTTCTCAGCACCCTTTGCTCCCAGGCATGGCTACGTGACCATAGAAGGTGGAGCGAGAGACTCTAAGAAGCAAGAAGACCTTCTCTCCTAACTCGTTCCCTATTTTCCAGCTGAACACAGAAAACTCAGAGAATCTAGGGGGATTGCAGAACCACAGGCCATGAGGAACAAAGGCTGAGGATTACTGACCATGGGTTCCCATACTGGACAACAGCTAGAAATACACTTCATTGCACTGAGCCAGAGAAACATTGGGATTATTTGGATCAAGAAAACATTTCCCTGAGTACCATGAGGCTTAAGTATAATTTCCAAGGCCAAACAGCAAGTGAGATGAAAGCTAGGTTGGAAACCTAATGTGTCTGATTTAAAAATACTACATTTTAAGTACGTTCCTGTCCAATAATTCTTTCTAAATCACCATGTTATCACTCCCATCAATAATATTTTAGTGGTTTCTCATTATTTAAGAAACACATGTATGGCTCCTTCCTCTCCAATTTTGCCTTAGCCTAATTTTTCTAAATGATCCTCTCATACTCCCTATTGCTCATCCTGTATTTGACTGAATCTATGCAATTCGCCAGCTATAAACACTGCGTTTTCCCTCACTAAGGTTCTCATGTGATTTTTACCACCTGGAAAGGTTTCTCGCTCACTCCTACCCCTTGTCTTAATCAGATCCTAGTTACCCTCCAAAATGAAGATTAAATGCCACAGAGAGAAGCAGTGTGGATTCCCCCCACCTCGACTGAAATGCTTCTTTTTCTCTGGTCCTTCAACAGAAAGTCGGCAAATCAACCATGCAAAACTTCATACTGGGCACAGTGGTCACAACAGGAAATAAAAGAGAAAAAAACAAAAACAAAAATACCTCATGTTTATAAGTTTACATTTTAGAGGAAAGAGACAAAGACATAAATAATAATCTAATAGCGACTGGTATAAACACTAACAGAAACTAACAGGTTTCTCAGTCGATTGATTACTGGGAGACCTGTGCTGATCTGGGGAAAGAAGTCAGATTTCCACGGGACAGTGGATTTGAGCCAAGGTTGAAGGGTGGTAGAAATGTCCTCGGCAAACGCACGGCCATGGTGCTGGGGGCAGCAGGGGAGAGTAATCTTGGCAGAGGAAATAAGATGTGTTCACACTGCACGTCTGGAGCATCACTGCATGCTTGAGGAACAGAAAAGGTAACGCAGAGAGGACACATGGTGCCTGATTGAAACAGGCAGGAGCCAGATCAAGAGCCCTGTAACCACGTTGAGGATGTTGGGCCTCATCCAATGGGAAATGGTGCACGGCTGGACAGCTTGGGAAAGAATGATGTGTGCGATGTGCTGTCCAAGACCATTACGGCCGCCACGTAGAGGATGGATTGGAGCAGCCGAGCTGGTGGAGAAGGCCACTGGCAGCTGCTGCTGGGGTCCGCAGGAATGACCCAGTATAATGAGAGACAGGGCGTGCTCTGGGCCAGGGTGGTAGCAGCAGAAATGGAAGAAGTGGTTGAACACAAGAAAAATGTGAGTAATAAGGGCACGATAACTTGAAGATTCATTCGAATGTAGTTAGCTATCTTCCTGGGGCCTTAGCCACATCTTTGAAGGAGCAGTGACTAAGACAGAAGCTAGGAAGACAGACTAATCTCAGTGCTCAAATACAGGCTCTGTCACTTCCTAGCTCTGTGACACTGTGTAAGTCACTTTACCTCAGTAGCTTCATCTGGAAGATGGAGAAATTAATAGTATCTACCACACAAAACTGTCCTGAGCGAAACATTACACACACATGTATGGGTGTGTTATTTTTATTATGACAGCATAGATACGTATATAGTTATCCTACCCTGGTAAACAATTATTTTCCTAAGGGGGGGCTGGCCTAGAGCATATTAGCTGCACCTAATATTAGACAATCAATATGCCTATTAAAAATCCATAGTTACTACATACATCATATTTTAAAAATTCAGTCTAGTGGTACCACTGAGTGTAACCTTCAAATTTAGTGTCTGTTTTCAAGTACAACTCCAAATATCTATTATCATCAAATACTCAGAACTTGTTCTTTCCCAAAATATAACATCAAAAGTTATGTTTGCAGCCATGGACACCATGCCCAGTGATGCAACTTGGGGATAAATGTGTAACATGATATATCTTAATGTGTGACCGAAGGCTGTGTGTTTCAGGATACCCTGGGGGTCGTGAGCTGCCAAGGGGATGAACACTGTCTTCAGTGATAGAGATCTACCACTTGAAACCCCAAAGGGCATCTCATATATTCCTTTGCCAGGTCCTCTGGGTGTTTAACAATTTATGTTTTACTGACATGGCATTATTTCGAAAGCCCTGCACTAAAAGAATGTATGTGGGCAAGGAACACACTGACAGTTTCAAATACCTGTGCTGAAGTCCTTTCCCCCATAAGTGCTGAAAGACACATACATTTCTAGTGAGAGTGTTTCTAAACCTGCTTCTGCAGCCGGAACAGAAGTGCACTGGGAACGCTGCATGCCGTTTGCCCTCCGTCGCGGATGGACTGTGCTCCTCGGGGAAGCTGTAGAGGGACTGATTCAACTGTGAAACTTCCCAACTGCCCAGAACCCTCACCCAGGAACATGGGATGCACTTGGCATTCACACGGTGCTGGAATAAGGGAGGAGGTGGTGTTCCCTTTTTCCAAATCAGAGTTCTCAACAAGTCATGCTTCTCTTCCTTGTGGCCCACATGACAGAGGCCAGACAAAGCAGACTGGTACACAGGACTCTGACCTTTCTGTTTGTGTAACACACACACTCTGGCACCTCTGAGGTGCTGACTTTGCCCCCTAGGGCTCATGATACAGTGGCTTGATCTAGACAATCCTATCACTGCACAAATAACAGTAATGCTATAGCGCAGTTTATTCTAAAATTGGAAATCCATGGTGCTATGAAACTTATTGCTGTGGGTTGAAGAGTATCTCCCTCAAACAGGTTTGCTGTCGTCCTAACCCCCTAGTCCCTCAGAATGTGGCAGTATTTGGAGATAAGGTCTTTAAGAGGTAACACAAGTTGAAATGAGGTCATTCGGATGGGCTGATACAGTAAGACAAGAGTTCTTAGAGAAAGAGGAAATCCGGACACAGACACAGGCACACACAGGGAAGACGAGGTGAAGAGATGAGGGAGACGATGACCGTCTCTAAGCCACGGAGAGAGGCCTGGGACGGGTCTTCCCTCGGAGCCCTGAGGGAGAACCAGCCTTGCCCACACCTTGTCCCGGACTCCCGGCCCCCAGCAGTGGGAGGCAAGACACCTCTGCTGTTTAAGACACCAGGCTGTGGTCCTTTGCTACGGCAGTGGGGAAGGTCCGAGGGTCACAGGAGAGGACCGTAGAGCTGCGAGCCGAGCATTTACCAGGCAGAAATAAGGAGGAGAACCGCCGTGGACAAGGGGGGCAGCCTGGCACCAGACACGCTTCGGCACATGTGAGACTGAAGGGCGGCCGACACGTCTGGGGGTGAATGGCCAGGAGGAAAGGCAAGAGGAGGCTGGAACAGATGCCGAAGCCAGATCACAAAGCCCCGCTGAGGACTTCTTCGTAGCTCGATCTTTTCTCACATGTTCTCCCAGTTTCTACAGCAGCCCACCCTTACCCTTTGCCCCTGCGTGCAGGCAGCCAAAGGGCTGGCTTCCCGGAGGTGGCCATGCTTTCCGTCGCTCAGTCCCCTGCCGTGTGAAGACGTGTCCAGGCTCGGCGTGCAGCTCGCAGCCCCCTTCCCATCTCTCGTGCAAGTATGCGACAGGCATCCGCGGAGGACACTCAGCTCTGACAGCCTGCTTCAAGGTTGCACAAGTGGAGGAAGAAGGCTCCGCCCAGAAAAGTGGGAAGACAATCTCGCCCTCAGGGATGGCTACAGTTTTAAGAGGCGGTGTGGACACTGGCAAATGACGTCCCTGGCAGTTCTGAAACCGTAGTGAGTCCCCCTTGCTCGGGCCTGGCTGCCCACGGAGTCATCGGACCACCAGTAGGGTGTGTTGGGTCATTGCTCCTGAAAAATTGGCCTCCAGGGTGATTCCTGATGAACTATCCAATATCTATTTAATAGACTTTTTCTACTTCAATAGCTAAAATCTGTTTTGTTTAATAATTAGGGGCCCTAATGACTGAGTCACTTCCTTAATCACCCCTGGGGTAGAGGGAGCAGTCCGCCATCACGCCTTCAAGGACTCCTGGTTCTCAGAGCGTGGTCCTCAGACAAGCAAGACCCGGGACAAGTTGGAAATACAGATGCTCAGGCTCCACGGCAAACAAACTAGGGATGGGGCCCGGCAATGTGTTTTAGCAAGTTCTTTAGGCAATTCTGGTGCAGACTAAAGGTTGAAAACCATTGCCCTGTGGATACCTCTATTTACAATATTTTAACAGGTGTTAAAAATGTCTTCCTCCTATCCAGGCTCTGAGCTCTTTGGGGAAATCACCACATTTTATTTATATTTAGATCCTCAGTGTTTAGATTGGATTGGCATAATAGTTTAGTGATTAGCAAAGAAATGTCTGTATTCTTCTCTTCTCTTCTCTTTGTCCAAATAGGCTAATCACTGCCCAAGAACCCCTTCTACCATGCCTGTGTCATAAGGGAATGAATGACAACAGACCCTCTTTCCAAGGACGACAGACACATAACAACAGTACAGAAATAAAAATGTTACATAAGATGAAACTAACATAGCTTTACCTGGGATTCTACCTACGTTCTTTGCTATCTTTGGCTGCCTTATTTCATTTTCAAATCTCAGATAATATTATTCTACACATCTCACTCGGTAATATAATTTTCACAGTGCTTCACACTATCTCACATCCACTTTACGTCTTGTTTTTGTTGTTGTTGTTGTTGTTGTTGATCTGCAAGTCTAAGGATTCAGGTGAATAACAAAGAAAGCCACTAAGCAATCTCATGACAGAAGCACTGAGTTAAAGCTGGGGGTTCCAATGGCTACCTCAGGTCTTCCTAACACTAGGGAATTAGGTGAGCAAAGAGATGGAGTCATAGTGACTGGAATGAATCACAAACATCAACAGAGACAATATGTACAAATGGATGCCCTGAGAGACAGCAGCCGGAGGTAAACCTCTGATACTCCTGTACTTCCATCCCCAGACAGAAAGTCTTCCCGGGAAAAAATTCCACTCCTATATAGACAAGACTCTCTAAAAGAGAGCTTAGATTGCATTAAACTTCTGGCAAAAAAAAAGAAAAAAAAAAAAGGAACCATTTGAAATGTCAAAGGCAAAGGTAAAGTATAATGGGCCCTAGCAGGGGTTTGGTGGGGGTGGAGTCCTGAATACAAGGTATGGCTTCATGAGCAGTTTAAAAAACCTCTGGATGGATGGATGGATGGATGGATGGATGGATGGATAGATAGATAGTCTAAATGACATATATAAATATCTATATAGATACATATCATCTAGACAATAAATGTATGTATGCATATGTATACATATAAGAATTCAGATACTTTTTCTTTTCTGTACTAATTTTTTTATTCCTTTATTTTACATAGGTAATGTAGAGGTGATTACATTGGAGATTTGTCCACTCTATGCTGAATATAGGTCAGGGTGAAATCCTGCCATGAAGAGGCTGACCATGACCCCTAGGTAGCTACTATAAAGTTATTTCTCTGGGTACAGCTCTGTATTTTCTCACATTGGAAAATGCAAATAAATGTTCATTTGGATAATAATAGGAATGTATTTGAATGCAATAAATAATCACAGCAATAAAAGTTATGTAACAACTAGCAAAATGATAATGGAAACCTAATTGTACATTTACAAAGTACCAGATACTGTGCTAAGTTTCTTATATGAAAAGTAGGTGTTTGTGTATGTTGAGACTAAAGGGGTGAATTACAAGAGGCATTCTTGGGTTGATTACTTAGCTCACAATGATCTCCCCTCTCTCTTGGAACTGCCACCATGATCCTGATCTAAGAGTATCAGACTTTAATTGGGAAGATTCGCTAAGGAATTTGGACTTTTTAAAAAATAAGACGGACTCTTGGAGTCATTGGAGTTGGTACGGCAGGGTTCTAGGAAGAAGACTCATGGACCCACCGCTCGAGGGCATGATCTGTCCATGTTATCTTTTCAGGGGCTGCTTATTCTAGTCAGCCTTGAATGCCGTGACACAAACAAATATCTTCCCAATGAATTCCACATGTCCCTTAAGCTAGTGAAAATGAATCAATGTTATTTGCAACCTAAGGACTCTTAATTGACTACAAAATGGCACTCTGCAAAGGCACATGTCGGGATGTGTGAAAAACTTGATCTTCACTCCAAATAGGGCTGTGAAGCTATCATCACACTACACTAATCAGAGAGAGCGTCACAGGCTGCATAAGAAAGAAACTAACAAGTTTCTAAATTAAATGCTTACTCTGTCTGGCTAATGCAAATCTCACCTATTTGGGTTGGTGTTTCTTATTTGGGCAAAATAAAAAAAAGAGAGAGAGAGAGAGAGAAGCTGCTATAGTATTTTTGCTTAGAGTGCTGACGAGGAACTCATTTGACTAAGAACAAAATTGTTTTCTCAAGGTCCCGATACCAACAGAACAGTGAATAATAAAATACAAAGAGCCATGTTGTCTGTGTTATTAAAATACTCTTCTATTTGTCATCACTTCATTTGAGGTATAATAAGCTTCTATCACATTCAGCTGGGCAAAGCTGACCATATCTCATAATAACTAAAATATAATAAAAGGCAAAGGTTGTCATGATTTACAAGACATTTCATTTAAACACAAATCGTCACATTTTTTACTCACTTCCTAAAGCTAGACAAATGCCAATGCAACATGGGCATTTATTATGAACAGCACAGGGAATCCTGGGACAATGCTTACAGTGGTGACTTTGGCACAGCCCGGGGACTGATTCAAGCAGAATCATTTTCTCTGATGGATGTTGGTGCCATCAAGTGACATCTGTTTGTTAATAAGCAGCTGCCCTGGAATTGGCTTGGACAATGCAGGGATTTGGTGTGCATGGTCTAGCGGTTAGGACAGCAGGCTGAGTCCCCATTTCTGGGCTGGAGTCCCAGGTCTGTTATTCACTTCAGGCTGCCTTGGAAGGAAGCTCAGTCTCTAGGACACTAAAATAGTCTTCTAATTTGGGTGGAGGCAGTGGCTGGGGAGGGGCGAGGGAAGGTTCACAACAATTTGGCAATCCAAGAGAAAACATCTCCTGTTAATTATTGGATTATTCACTCATCAACTAATGTGGGGGTGATTCTAACACTGAAATACATTCATGGTTATTATAAAAAATGCTTGTGTAGGCTATTGACTAAATTAGGTATGTAATTTCTCCCTCTGGAGAAATATTTGTGTAGCAGGCATAAGAATAGGGAAAGGGATTCACCTATGCCACTGTTAGATATTCAAGAAAAATATTTCTCCATGTAAACCCAGGGATAGCTTCTTTCCTTAAAAGAAATCAGTTCATAGATTAAATACTAGCTCCAGCACCCTGCCTTCAGTGTAGAGAGACCACTAAGTATAAAATTATGCAAGATCTCTCTGCCCATTTCTTTCATTCTGAAATGGGTGACGATGGCCCTTAGCCAAATCAATGAATTTTCCAGGTAACAAAGTATAAATAACAGTACTATAAAGAAAAGTTATCATTCATATTGGTGAAAGTTACATTCTCCTCTTTAACATTAAAGTGAAAATATATTTTCAAATCTTGAGAATTTAAACTACTCTAAAAGCAAAGTTGAATTTGCAATTACTGAGAAAATTCACTGAGAATAAAAGATTAATTGACAAATAGATAATACAAACGTTGGTCTCAGAATGTATATTTGGAAAACTAGAGGATTCAACTCACGTTTTAAACATTTAGATAGAGCTTTAAATGAGTTTGCCATTAACATGTGTTTTTAATAAGTATTTTAAAGTAAAATTTCCTAAAGAAACTTGTGGTAACCAATACTATTTTTCCTTTATATCATGATCACAAGAAATTAAGTTCTTGTATTTTGACAAGCTATATGATAACTGAATTTACTAAGTATACTATTTTGAAATAATTCAGTTATAATGCTATTCCAAAGTTACTTTATATTAGTGAAAGATTTTCTTCTTTGGTGGTCCATTATTATAGAAAATAATATGAAATTTTGAACCAAAAATATAAACCAAGTATGGTCCAACTGAAAATATTCACTGAAACATATTTATATACTCAAACAATAAAGTGAGTGGACCACAGAAAATAACATTTGATTTGAAATTACTCTGATAGGTTAATTTTTTTTCTTTCTAATTGTTTCTTCCCTGTCATACATAGTACCCAGAAACTGATCGACTATGAGAAAATCTAAGTAATGATGGCTCTGCATAGTACACTTCATTCTGGACTCTGGCGCTGCTGTCTAAGCAAGAACTGCTGGGATGGCCGCGGGCGGTTCATGGGCTGGCAGAGGCAGGAATAATGGGGACAGTAGGAAGAAGGGAAACTTAGCAACCTGGAAATGCTACCTCGGTATCTCAAGTGCAGGATTCGTCCTGCATCTCCAATTCAGCTGGTGTGTCTATAACAAGATGGGCAGTGTTGGGGCAATCAATACAGATGTCCCCTCCCCACTGTGGGAATAACTCCACTCCTAGAGACTCCTTTTTCTTTCTTTCTTTTTCTTGTTGCTTATTCTCTCTATACGGGTATCATCTGGTGATGGGAAAGGAAACCAGTAGGATCCAGTAGGCCCAAATGGGACCTCTCCAAAAGTTTTCCATGAAGTCAACTATTACCAAGACTGAAGATATGTTTGACTTTATTCATTCCAATTATAGGGCCAGTAAGAAGTGGGTGACTCTGACCAAAACTTTCAGGTGCTGATCAGCTACTTCGTTCCTGCTGATCTCAATACATTTTTTTATATTTAAATTAGTAATTGTTTAACTTTGTTGCTTGCAACCAGAGAATTCTGTCTCATTCCTAGAACATCATCAGTGGAAGAGAACATGGTCTAGCAATTAATGGCACTTGAAAGGTGATGCTGGAGACAGAATTAGGGATGCCGGGCAAGACCGAAGGCTTGGGGCATGACTGATAACTGAGTGCAGAAAAGCAACTTTGAGAAAAAGATCTGGTATTCCTTGTTGCTTCACCTCCATAGTGTCCAGAGGAACAAGGCGACTCATTTTTGAGTCTAGGTTGAGATGTTTTCTGATAAATAATGAAGTGGGGTGATCTGACAGGCAGCCAGTTGAATGTTTACCACTTGGGCAATGAGGAAGCCCTCTGATAGGGAAGCTGTCAAAATGACAAGGGAGATTATACTAGTGTCCCAGGCAGGAATTAGCCTCTTGTTTAAAAAATTCTATAAACATCTTAAAAACGGATCAAAGGAACTTTTTAAAGAACAACATAGCCGTGATCTCAGTTAAAGCATTCACATAAAGAGATTCTTAGAAGGTAATAAGACATTCCTCCCTCGAGCTCTTTAACATGGCTGTTCCCTCTTCCTAGAGTAATTTCTCCCAAATCACCGCATGGCCTGGTCCCTCACTTCATTCATCTGTCAGATGTGTCCTCCTCAGAGAAGCTTTCCAATCCATCTTACGCAAAATAACATCCAACACACTCCCCTTTCACACTTCCCCCTTAATGGTCTTTATTTGCTCATTGATGATGAGCAAATTATTTGCTCACTTACTAGTATAAATGCCATGTGGACAGCAACTATTCACCACTGATTAATAAAAAACTCTAACAGGGATAAGCTAAGAGTAGACAGTCACTGAACACTTGGCGAGTGAATAAATGAAAAGACAATCTCTCTCTCTCTTTTGTGTTCTGTACTCGTTTTCTTTGAGAAAAAAAAAACAAAAACGAGTTGCTGGTTGCATTTCTGAGCAAGATTATTCTGTGTTTCCGTGTAGGTCAGATCAGGAAGCAAGCATTGCTCAATCCTGGGACAAACACCCTGGCTGCGATGTTTGGGTCCCTGTCTGGCCACCTGTGCAGACACCTCCATGAGCCTGCCCTGGAGCAGTATATCTCGGCATACTATTCAGGTGGTTGGACCTACAATAAGCTCTGTGAGAGACAGGCCTGGGTGGTTTCATATTTATATCCTTAGCCCAATATAGTCCAGAGCAGCCACAGTTTGGAGAAGAAAGATGAGAACAAAAGAGGAAGAGTAGGAATAAAAGGAGGGGGAGGAATAGAAAAGTAGGAAGAAGAAACATGGGGGTAACAGAAGGGGAGGGGGACAAAAAACAATAAAATCTCCAAAAATGCCTTTCAAGATCCCTCACAGCTGTGACAGATGTTTCTCTTATCTCTATTCTCCCACTCCCCTATTTGGTGTTCTGCTCACTTTGCAAAATTTCTCTCCTCCCATTCTTTCTTGAACTTACTCAAGTTTTGACTTCACCATTCCATCAAAGGTCTCTTTCAAATCCATTAATGGCCTTTATGTTGTTCAATCTAATGATCAGTCTTTAGTCCTCCTCTTACTTAACTTTCAGTTCATAACCCCTACTTCTTGAAACACTTTTTAAAACTTGGTCTCTGGGACACACCACTCCCTAATTCATCAGGCACTTCTTAATTCATCTTGCTGGGTCTATCTCCAATTCTAGACTCGTACATATTCCTTTGGCTCAGTCCTCCAGCGTTTTCTCTACTAAAGTGATGATATCCCATCTTACAGCACTACACACCAGCTATACACTCATGATTCCCCAAAGTTAGATCTCCTTCATGCACCCTCCACTTCCTTTAGACAAGTACATCCAAATGTCCACTCAGCCCTTCTACATAGGCCTATCATAGGCCCTTCAAACTTCATAAGCACAAACTAGGGTTCTTAATTTCCACTTCACACCCCAAACCTACTTCTCACACTTCAGTAAAAATCATCACCTTCCAATTCATTGTTCTCAACAAAAATGCCTGAGTCATACTGAATGACCCTCCAACTGTATTGCCAAGTAATGAGAAAGTCCTACTGGTTTCACCTTGAAAATATGACCAAGTATTTGTCACCCTCTCACCCCCTTCACCCAGTTTTAAGCCATCAAGTTCACCACCACAATAAAATCATCAAAAATTAAAGACTTTCATAAAATTAATTGTATCAAATAACTCTCATAATTTCAAAGTTGTGATGGCCATGTTGAATTATATTTTGTTGAATATACAACTGCTGCACTGTGCTATGAAACTATCTGTCTGTAAATTTTACTGGTTACAAAGTCATCAGAATGGCTCTTAGTACTATGGTTAATTGTCCACATTTATAATCAAATAAAATTCTGAAGTTAGAGGTTCATGAAAATAAAGATGCATGGAAAAAAAAAAATGAAAGGACTTTGTTTTTGTTTTTCACTAATAATCTCCAACACGCCTGGCCAGTGTGGCTCGGTGGTTGAGTGTTGACCCATGCACCGAGAGGTCACCAATTCGGCTCCCGGTCAGGGCACATGCCCAGGTTGTGGGCCAGATCCCCAGTGGGGGGCATGCAGGAGGCGGCCAATCGATGTTCTCTCTCATCGATGTTTCTATCTCTCTCTCCCTCTCCATTCCTCTCTCTCTAAAATCAATAAAGAAAAAGTTTTTTCTTTAAATCTCCAACGCTATATTTGTTTACCAAATGCTTATCTCTGCCGAACGTACAGGAAAAGGTATAGATCTAGCTTGTTCATTCCTGGCATCCAGAATCATGCTTGGCAAGTAGACATTCAACAAATATTTGTTAAACAAAATTAAAATTAGAAGTAATGAAAAGAAAGAGTATTATCCTTTTAATTATTAGGATTATCATCAGGATAATAATTGTTATAGTAACTAATGTTTATCAAGTATTTATGATAGATATCAGGGTAAGCGCTTTCATGTGTTGGATTATCTCCTTTCTTTCACACAAAAACCTTTTAAGTAATAAACTAGTAGTATTTTGGTTTTATAAACCAGGAAATAGGGTCTTTTTGAGGCTAAGTGGCTCACACATTTCTCTAATGGGCAGAGAGCTGGGTTTTACACCGAGGTACACCTGACTTCCAATCATGCTCTTAGCCATTATGAAATAGAATATCCAGGTGTACTGTGGATTTGGGGGAAGGGAATGAAAAGGGGAAAGAAACAAGGAAGAGAAGGAAGGAGGGCAGAATGGGTGCCAGATATTGGATATTTTTCCATCTCCTGGTGGCAAACCTCTGTCCTCTTCCAAAAAACTAGAATAAAGATGATCTTTCTCCCAGACTTCTCTAATTCACTTGGGAGGAAAATTAGAAACAGGGAGTTGGTATTACCCTGTTCATTCCTCTGATGAATCTATTCAACACTGAATGATGCAAAAACAAAAGCAAGTTTATCTGGAACAGGTAGCAGCTCTGCCCTATGGGAAATTAATTTCACCTGAAACTCAGTGGTTTATTATCTCTCATGTTGATATGGCTCTTATAAATTTAGGAAAAAAGACTCATTTTTGATCTCCCAACTCAATGGAACCAACTTGTCTTTAATTTTTAGTTCTAACCACATATCAATGATCTATTTTAATCTTAAACTTTTTTACAAATAAAAATATTTATGAAATATATTTAATGTATTAAATACATAAAACAAACCCTTTAATCTATGGACAGAATTAGTTTAAGCTTCCATTTAAAAACATAATCAGATTGGGTCTTACTTTAACAAACTCAACGATATTGAAAACAAATCACTAATTTTACTATCTTAAACCTAGTGTTACCAGTGTCTAAATTTTCTAACCCATCATCAACTTGTAACAAAACCAACCTTAAGGAATTAGGAAATACATGTTTCTCCATCACACTGCCACGGAGGTTTGTCCCTAGCATAACAAAGAGTGGGATGAAAGCCCTGTTGGAGAGGTGAAAGTTATAAAATGATTTAAATGTAAAGGACAGCAGATTTATGGATTTTAGAGGCCAGAATTTCACTCCATAAAAAAATGTTTATTTAGTGTTTAATATTTCAGGGGACTGTGCCAGTACCTGGACTGGGGGAAATAACCCCAAATTTTTAGTTTCCTTCACTCTTGTTAATATCTGTAGTTGCCCTTCAGGAGATTCTTATCTTTTAGGTCATAATAGTGACCAAATAAAATAAGTATTGCCAGAGATATGTGCATAAGTGCCAGGAACAATGCACTGGAGAGACGAAGAAGAGAAAAGAACATGTTGGAGAAATTTCACTAAAACGGGTTTGCCAGGCAGCTGGGCTTCAGAGGGAATATTCCAGGCAGAGAAACCTGAGTAAAAGCCTGGGGGGAAGCAATGCTGGGTGTTTGGAGACTGGCTTGTCCCCAGAAAACAGAGGACAAGGACAACTCACCAAGTAGTCAAACAGAAGCTGAGAGAAAGGAAAATGGTTTGAAAGCACGATGACGGGTCTTCAATCCTCTTTCTCGGTGGTAGCCCTACTGGGTCATAACAGAAAAAGCCAAATCTAAGCATCCACATTTCAGTTCTGTACGTTACAACATGCTTCTGACTATTTGCATCTTAGAAAGAGTATGTGGGTTAAATACTACTCTTCCACGAGGTTAGCATCTTCTGGTTTTACTAGAAACTTTTCTGTCTGCAATGGTCTCCCACGCCGTTTTTAAAAATATTGTATTAGGCTCCATGGCAAACACACCAGAAGCTTCTCACCCCTTTCCTAGTGTGCAAAGGACCCCATCGTTGTCTTTGTCAGGGGGTCTCCTTCTCCTGAGTTAAATATGGAATGCTAGTAAGTTCATGACCCTGCAGGAAAGAGCTCAGGAACAAGGCTTGTCTACTGCCACTTCTACACTGCAAAGAAAATGTGTTTACTCTCATTATCAAAAACTCACGATTGCAGAGGTTGGTTTGGAGGAATTCTGAAGTTGTAAAAGAATAGCCCTGGCCTGCCTGGCTCAGCGGTTAGAGCGTCAGCCTGTGGTCCAGAGAGACCCAGGTTCCGTTCCCACTAAGGGCATGTACTTCGATTGCAGTTTGACCCCGGCCCTTGTTGGGTCGTGCGGGTGGCAGCCACTCGATGTGTCCCTTTCACATTGATGTTTCTCTCTCTCTCCCTCCTCCTCTATCTGGATAAAAAATTGGAGAAATGTCCTCAGGTGAGGACAAAAAAAAAAAAGAATGAAAGAGTTTTGTTTTGTTTTTTTTTATAAACTGCTCAGCACAAATGAATAAAAGTCATTCTTATATAAAAATGGTCCACCTGACCCTTTATCATTAGAATGAGTGCTCAGACACTGTGGAATTTTCTGGTAGTGGTGATAACCCCACCCCCACCCCATTTTCATTCCTTATATCTCAGTCAGGGGTAAGGTAGAGCTAATTGGATCACCTGATGATTGAAAGATGGTTCTTAATGCATCCTGTCACAGATGTAAAGATTGGAAAATTACATTCCCTGTCTCTTTAGAAAGCCAGTGGTTTGAGGAATTTTCTACAAGTATTTAAAGTTGTAATGGTTTCTTTGATGATCTGTCTAAAGAGGAAAAATGATTTTATTTCAGAAATATAACAGAATTGCTTCAACGAGACTATTTTGTATTGCTATTAATTTTTCCTCTTCTCCAAATGTGCATGGAAAGACACTACAAAATAAAGAAGAAAATCTACTGCATCACATGTATGTAATAGAGATTCGTCATCAGCACCTCATACTAGTTAATTCTGGAACATTAAGATCTGATGTTTATCTTAGATGTCTACAACAGTTACAAAAAACAGGTACAACTAACTGTCAATCAACTTCCCAAAAACGAGCACATGATCAAGGGAGGAGCACTGGGTGCTTCAGAACTAAAGGTCAGATGGAGCTGTGGCTGCACCATCCCGTGGCTGTGTAGTTCTTCATCTCCTGCCTCCCGGGTCAGGTGTAGTTCTTCATCTCCTGCCTCCCGGGTCAGGTGTAGTTCTTCATCTCCTGCCTCCTGGGTCAGGAGAACACTGGAATTGCCTTTTTGTTTTTGTGTTTTCCAAACTTAGACCCTTGGTCCGGCCTCTCATTTCTCAAGTTTCCTCATAACATTACAAAGAAGTTTCTTTTTTTCTTAAGCACCTATAGCTGGTTTATGTTGCTTAAACTCTTTTTGTTTTGTTTTTTCCTTTTTGGCAATTCTTAAATTGTTTGACCCAATGATTTAAATATCTAATAATATGTACCCCCATGTTTGTAGCAGCACTATTTACAATAGCTAAGATCTGGAAACAGCCCAAGTGTCCATCAGTAGACAAATGGATAAAAAAGCTGTGGTACATATACACAATGGAGTACTATGCAGCTGTAAGAAAGGAAGATCTCTTATCCTTTGAGACTACATGAAGGGACCTGGAAAGTATCATCCTAAGTGAAACAAGCCAAATAGAGAAAGACAAGTTTCATATGATCTCACTTATTTGTGGAATATAATGAACATAACAGTCTGAGGAAGGGGGTAGTCCCAGAGACACAGAAGTGGGATACAGACTGACAGTCCCCTAAATAGGGGGGTGGTGGGGAAGAGATAAACCACAGAACTTATATGCATGTACGTATGAACAGTGAACATGGAGAACAAACTGGGTAAAGGGCAGGGAGGGACGGGGAGGGGGAAATCAGTGGGGGAAAAAGGAGAAACATCTGTAACAAAAATTAATTAATAAAATAAATAAAATAAATAAAAAATAAATAAAAAAATAAATAGTCCAGAATTAAAATAAGGGGAAGTGGAGTGCTGAGGGTAATAACTGGGGCAAATTTTAGTTAGAAAGGTGATGTCTTCTTTAAGACAACACCAAGAACTGTAAATAACACTTGAAAGATATTATGTATAAAGTAAATTGCTGTTTGCTTTAAAAAAAATTAATAAATATCTAATAATGACTAAAAAAATAAAAATAACAACAAAACCACAGTGGTTAAAAATGACTACCAAAGTAAATAGAAATTCTCTTATCATAACTCACAGTACCAGTTCTGTTTTTCCAGGGCATAAGACAAGGTCATGATACAAAAATTGTGTACTCATAATTTCACTCTGAACTAATCTATGCATTTTATACTTTGGAGACTAACTTCAAGGCTGAAGTTGTTTTATGTACACACTCAACTATAACACGTTTTTATGTTTTCATGTACTAGATATAAGAATGAGTTCCCCCTTTAAAAGGAATGGACAAAGTCAGGTAGCAAATAATAATTATCAGCCCAAAGCCACTCAAACTGGGAATCAGACAGCTCATTAGAGTGCCTACGTTATTGATCCAGATCACCACCCAAAGCCATTACTCTGGTATGAAAGCAGTAATCTGAGGCTGAGTTAATTTTTTCAGAGAATATAAGCTATAATTGAACCTTAGCTCCCCCGGTCTTAGGAAATGAAAACTTTACTTTATGCAGTAACATCAAGGAAACACCCTAGCCAACATTCCAAAGAAAACTTGTGAAGAAGTTTATAATGAGAGACTCTCATCTCTTGATTCTTCTCTGCCCATGTCTTCCACCTCCTTCTTAGTATCCCACGATCTTCACTTTTTTCTAGTGATTTCCAGTAATTCTCCAACCAATGCCTTCTGTCTTCTCAACAAGATATTTTATTCATAAGTTTAGAAATGTTTGGGATACAGTATTACCATTTGGTGGAGTGCCTTATACTGATTTAATAAAACATATTGAACAACAGTAAAATGTCCTGCAGCTGATCCAACCTAAGTCTTCACATAGTCAATTACTTGGGTAACATATATATTTTTATTACAAAATATGCTTGTTCTATTTCTTCCCATTTAGATTTAGTATGCTCACCTAAAATACATATTATGTTATTTAAAAATACAGTGGGAGGTGTGATGTCAGCAACATGGCTGAATAAGACATCTCTTGTTATATCCCCCCTCAATAACAACATTTTGGTACCCATCCACAGAAAAAGTACCGCTGTGGGAGCTGTGATGTCCAGCATCATTCACCAAAAAACACAGAAGGAGTCTTGCCCACCCATGTATCCAGTAATAGTCATGGACCCTGCAGTGGCCTGGGAGCTTGATATGAGCCCTCTTAGCCATGGCCCTTGAGCCAGAGAAGAACACTGTCTTAGATAATCACCCATGAGCAGACAGCCCTTGTGGAAGCTCAATATTCTATTGGAGAAGGGCAAGTACATCATTAGAGCAATATATACGGGAGAGGGTAAGAAGAACAATTAGACTTTACTTGCATCACCTCCACCTCTTTGGCCTGCGATTTCTCCAGGGGAGGAAGAGCGAGAGCTCCTGGGTGAGCGCCAGGTTTCCCCACCAGTGTGGGACATTGCGTAATAGCTCTGTCTGAGGGTGAGAAGAGTCTGGCAAAGAGGCATAGAGAACTCTCAGAAGGCATTAAAGGAATGTAGATTCTACTGCACATCACAGACTCCATCAAGAAGCCCACCTATGGAGACACCTTGCCCACAGACCCCCTCAACTGGCTCATGGGTACCCCCAGTACTTTATGTACCTCACCCACACATAATCCCAGCCTGTGACTGGTTCTCCATGCATGTTTGGTGGCAAGCATGAGTTTTGGCAGCCATCTAACAAACATGTGCAGAAAGCCAACATGAATCTATGGGCCAGGGAGAGATCATAAACTTGAGCTTTAGCTCCACCCCTGGGAAAGCAAAAGGAAGGAAAGGAGGCTTCCAGCATCTGGCATGGTTCATTAAAGGATGAAAAAGAAGCTTAAGAATTCTAACACAGAGGGAGCAAGAAGCATGGAGCCAGCATATTCATAGAAGGACTGAGAGAACCTCAGACTCCCTATCAGGACTAATGGAAGATTTTTTTTTTTTTTCCTAAAAGTAATTTAGTAATGACTGGAGGGGTTGACTCTTGCAAATGCAAAGACAGCAATGCGAGCTTTCAAGGAACATAAAAAGCCAAGGAAACAAGACACCACCAGGGTGCCACAATAATCTTCATTTTATTCTTTAGCTTCAGAATTCTTATTCTTTATTCTAAAGAATAAAAGGATAAAATGAAAGATTTCATAGAGAGCATGAATAGCAGAATGGATTGAGCAAAAGAAAAACACCTGTAGATTAGAAGACAGGAACTGTGAAATTATTCAGTCAGAGGAAAACAAAGAGAAAGAATAATAAAGAGTAAAGAAAGTCTACATGATCTAACAGACACCATCAAAAGAAGCAATCTGTGAATTATTAGCATATCAGAAAGAGAAGAGATGTAGAGGGGGCAGAAAGCTTATTTAAAGACAGAATGACTGAGAATTTCCCAAATCTGAGGAGAGATTCAGATATCTAAATTCATGAAACTCACAATTCAACAAACAAACTCAACTTAAAGAGATTTTCTTCAAGACACATTATAATAATGCTGTCAAAAAACAATGACAAATCTTAAAGGCAATGAGAGTATAAACAAACAAACAAACAAACAAACAAAAACCTTGTAGCTTATAAGGGAACACCTATAAGGCTATCAGATTTACCAACATAAATCTTAGAAGCAAGGAGCGAGTAAAAAGATATATTTAAAGTGAGAAAAGAAAAAAATGCCAACCAAGAGTAGTTTATGTGGCAAAGTTGTTCTTCGGAAATTAAAGTCTCTCCCAGATAACCAAAAGTTTAGGGAGTGCATCACCCACCATAGGTACTGCCTTACAAAAAGTGCTGAAATGAGTTCTTCATCTTGAAGTGAAAGAAAGCTAATTAGTAAAATGGATGCATAAAAATATACAACACACTGATAAGGATAAATATGGTGTCAGATTCAGAATACTCTACTACAGTGATATGGTAGTATGGTAATCACTTAACTCTTGTATAAAGGTTAAAGAAAAAAGTATTTAAAAAACTATAGCTACAATAATAGGTTAATGAATATACAATGTAAAAAGACGTAAATTGTGACATTCAAAACATAAAAGGGTGGGGGAAGAAAAGGGTAGTTTTTGTATGCAATTTAAGTTAAAGTATCAGCTAAAACACACTGTTAAATCTATAAGGTGTTTTGCATAAGCCTCATGGTAACTGCAAAAACAATAAAAACCTATAGTAGATAAACGAAAAGGAATCAAAGCATACCGCCACAAAAACATTGTCAGCTCACAAAGGAAGGCATCAAGAGAGGGAGAGCAGAAAGCAGCTGGAGAAGCAGAAAGAAAGACGGGAAATACAGAACAGCCAGAAAACTCTAAAATATCGGTGGTCTTTACCTATCAATACTTAACACTTAATGTAAATAGATTAAGTTATCCTATTAAAAGGCATAGAGTGGCTAGATTGGCAAAAACAAACAAACAAACAAACAAACAAAAAACACAAAAAAGCAATAAACACAACAAAGCAGGACCCAACGGCATGCTGCCTACAAGAGCCTCACTTCAGCTTTAATGACATATAGGCTCAAGGTGAAGAGATGGCAGGAGATATTCTGTGCAAGTTAAGACCGAACGAGAACAGGGATTACAATATTTATATCTGACACTATAGATTTTAAGCCCCAAACTATAATACCATGCCGCAAGGGCTCTCTGCTGTTAAAATGAGGGCACTTATTCTGAAGAAATGAGATCCTGAAAGTTGGAATGGGGATATGTAGGAAGACCCTGATAGAGCTGAGGATATTGAGTCTCTAAATTCAGATAGGCATTATTTTACCAGTAGAAGCAACCTTTTTTCCTCCTATCTGAGGGTAATAAGCCTGCATCAAAAAAAGAAAAACTAAACAAGAGACAAAGAGTGCCATACAATAATAAAAGAGTCAATTCACCAAGAGGCTATAAAAACTATATATATGCACACATGCACACATCCAACATCAGATTACCGAAATATATTAAGCAAATATTAACAGACCTGATGGGAGAAACAAACAACATTGCAATAAGATCAAGGGACTTCAACACCCCACTTTCAATAATGAATAAATCATCCTGATAGAAAATCAGTAAGAAAACACTGGACTTGAACTATAAACTAAATGAACCTAACAGACACATACAGAACATGCCTCCCAATAGTAGCAGAATATGCATTTTTTCCAGAGCCCATGAGACATTCTCCAGGATATTAAAGCAGTCTTAGCAAATTGAAGAAGACTGAAATCATACCAAGTATCTTTTCCAACCACAATGGCATAAAACTAGAAATCAATAACAGGAAGAAAACTGTTAGTTTCGCAATACACGGCAACTAAACAACACACTTCTGAACAAAGAAGAAATCAAAAGGCAAAATAAAAAATAAAAAACTGAAACAAATGAGAATGGAAACACAACACACCAAAACATATGACATGCAGTAAAAGCAGTTCCCAAAGAAAATTCTATAGAACTAAATGTCCACATTAAACAAATAAACAAACAAACAAACAAACAAACAAAAAAAAACCCTCATCTAAACAACATAATTTAACACCTCAAGGAACTTGTAAAAGGAAGAATGAACTAAGCCACAAGTTAACAGAAGGAAGGAAACAAAGATTGGAGCAGAAATAAAATAGAGACCAGAAAATAACAAAAAAGATCAACAACAAAACTAAGAGCTAGTTCTTGAAAAGATAAATAAAATTGACATTTTATCTAGATAACTAAAAGAGAGAAAAATCAATTGAATAAGATCAGACAGCCCTGGCCGGTTTGGCTCAGCGGTTAGAGCGTCGGCCTGCGGTCCTGAGAGACCCAGGTTCGGTTCCCACTAAGGGCGCGTACCTTGGTTGCAGTTTGTCCCTGGCCCTGGTCAGTTGTGCGGGTGGCAGCCACTCGATGTGTTTCTTTCACGTCGATGTTTCTCTCTCTCTCTCTGTTCCTCTTTCTCCCTCCCACTCTACCTGAACAAAAAATGGAAAAATGTCCTCGGGTGAGGATAAAAAATAAATAAATAAATAAATAAAATAAAATAAAATAAAAAGATCAGACATGAAAGAGACACTACAACTGATGCCGTATAATTAATAAAAGATAGTTAGAGACTACTGTGAATAATAAAAGCACCAACAAATTGGATAAGCTAGGAGAAATGGATACATTTCTAAAAACATACTACCTATCAAGACTGAACCACAAAGAAACAGAAAACCTGAACAGACCAATAATGAGGAAGGAGATTGGATAAAAAGTGTCCCAACAAAGAAAAGCCCAGCACCAAATGGTTGCATTGGTGAACTCCACCAAATATTTATTGAAGAACGAATGCCAATCCTTTGAAATTCTAAAGAATTGAAAAGGAGGAACACTCCCAAACTCATTTTAAGAAGCCCAGCATTACCCTGATATCAAAGCAAGATGACAATACTACAAAAAAAGAAAACTACAAGCCAATATCCCTGGTGAATATAGAATAAAAAAATTTCAACAAAATATTAGTTAGTTGAATTTAACAGCACATTAAAAAGATCATCTAATTTAATCAACTGAATTTTCCTCCGGGATGCAAGAATGGCTCAACACGTACACATCAGTAAATGTGATATATACTACATTAACAGAATGAAAGATAAACAAAATCATATGATCACCTCAATAGATGCAGAAAAAGCATCTGGGAAAATGCCACAAGCTTTCATGATAAAAACTGTCAACAAATTGAATGTAGAAGGTATGTACCTCAACATAATGAAGGCCATATATGACAAACTCACAGCTAACTTACTTAACAGGAAAAGGTTGAAAGCATTTCCTCTACAATCAGGAACAAGACAAGGGTGCCCACTTTTACCACTTCTATTCAACATAGTACCGGAGATCCTAGTCACAGCAATCAGGCAAGAAAAAGAAACAAAATAAATCCAAATCAGAACAGAAGAAAACATGTCTTTGTTTACACATGGCATGATCTTATATATGGAAAATACTGAAGACTCCACCAAAAAATTGATAGAACTAATAAGTTCAGTAAAGTTAAAAGATACAAAAATAATATATGAAAATGAGTTGTATTTCTACACACAACAAAATATGTGAAAAACAAATAAGAAAAATGATTCAATTCAAAATAACATCAAAAAATGAAATACTTAGGAATAAATTTAAAGGAGGTGGGAGTTCCGCACACTAAAAACTCCTAGACTTTGATGAAAACCATTGAAAAAAGACACAGGGAAAATACTCCCTATGTTCATGGATCAGAATAATTAATACTGTTAAAATATCCATACTACCCAAATCCATGTTTTACATTGAATACAATCCCCATGAAAATTTTAGTGGCATTTTTCACAGAAATAGAAAAAAACTATCATAAAATTTGTATGGAAACACAAAGACCCTGAATAACCTAAGCAATCCCGAGAAAGAAGAACAAAGCTGGAGGTATCACACTTCCTGATTTCAAACTATATTACAAAGTTATAGTAACCAAAATAGTATGGTACAGGCACAAGAATAAACACATAGACCAATGATACAGAATCAAGAGCTCAGGAAAATCAACTTTGCCTGTACAGTCAATATTTGACAAGAAAGCCAAGAATACTCAATGGGGAAAGGATTATCTCTTCAATAAATCATACTGGGAAATTGAATAATCTTGCAGAAGAATAAAACTGGAATCCATTGTATACAATGACAAAATTTAACTTCAAGTAGATTAAATATTTAAACAGAAGACCTGAAACTGTAAAATTCCCAGAAGAAAAGGTAGAAAAAATGTTCCTTGATATTGGACTTGGCAAGAGTATTTTGAATATGACATCAAAAAGTACCAACAACAAAACAAAAATAAATAGGTGGGATTACATAAACAAACTTTCCGCGCAGCAAAAGAAATAATCAACAAAATGAAAAGGCATCCTACAGAATAGGAGAAAATATTTGCAAATCATATTTCTGATAAGGGAGTAATATCCAGAAAATATATTCAAAAGAACTCATAACTCAATGACAGAAATAATTTTTTAAAAAAATGTCTTAGAGACATTTTTCCAAAGAAGACATACAAACAGGCACATGAAAATATGCTCAACATCATGTCCACAGGCACATAAAAATATGCTCAACATCACTAATCATTAGGGAAATGCAAATCAAAACCACAGTTACTACCTCCCACATGTTAGAATGGCTATTATTAAAAAGACAAGATAATGAGTATTGGCAAGGGTGTGATGGAAAGGGAACCCCTGTACACTGTTTGTGGAATATAAATTGGCACAGCCACTCACTATGAAAAACATTATAGAGGTTCCTCAAAAAATTAAAAATAGAACTACCATATGATCCAGCAGTTACACTTCTGGGTATATATATCCAAAGGAAATAAAATCAGGATCGCAAAGAGATATCTGCATTTCCATGTTCATTGCAGCATGATTCAAAATAACCAACCTATGTGTTCATCTATGAGTGAATGGACAGAGAAAATGTGGTTTATATATATATAAAATACAGCCATTAGAAAGGGAGAAGCCCTGTTATTTGCAACAATGGGGATAGATCTTGGGGCATTATGTTAAGTGAAGTAAGTCACACAGAAAGACAAACACTGTACAACATCACTTATATGTGGAATCTAAAACTGCTGAATTCTAAGAAACAGAGAGTGTAGAATGTCACTGACAGGGGTGGTGGGTGTGGGCAATGAGATGTCAGTCAAATGGTACACACTTTTAGGTTATGAGTAAGTTCTGCAGATCTAAGGTACAACATGTTGAATATAGTTAATAGTACTGTATTATATACTTGAAAGTTGCTAAGACAGCAAATCAAATGTTTTCACCACAAAAAGAAATAGTAATTGTGAGGTGATAAATGTTTTCTAACCCTACTGCGGTAATGATTTCACAAGATGTCAACATACACCTTAAATTTATATGTCATCATATGTCAATTTTATCTTAAGCTGGGGAAAAATATAATGGAAGTCCAACAGGTAAATGATGCAAACCTAGAGCAGAGTGCAATCTATGAGTTTGATGTAAGTCATTCCAATTTCCATTTCCTTAGTTACTCAATAGTTAATGTTGAACAAAGAATCCGTGAGAAAAGATTTATAACATAATTTATATTAGTTAATGAAAAGTGTGGAGAACAGAATGTGTAAATGCATCACCATATACTAGGTTTTTGGAAAATCACATGCATGATCCTGATATAAAACTAAATTTTAACTAATTTTTACCAAATATATTTGAGCAGAAGTCTATCATTTTTGTACCTTCTAGTACTGAGACTTTGAAAATAACATAGTTCTTTCTATATAGTTTGTCACTGTTCATAATTTCTGTAATTATAATTCTGACAATTTTATCTTTTCCAGGGGAATATATATACTTTGATTAAAAATATACCAGATATATGTTTATCTTGTTGATTTTTAAAACTTAAATGTTCAAATCCAAAAGATCACTAACACCCTAGCAAAAATAAACCTTTTTTTTGTACATGTACATTTTTAGTAAGCATTCTTTTATTGTTAAGCTTTTCTAATATAAGACCTCAACATTTTTTCTTAAGGCCTTTATCATTATTAAAATAACTTCATTTTTAATATTTTCCCTTGTACGTAAAAGTGTATGTTGTAACCTACTAGTTTCTCAGAGGGTTATCCCAATACTATGGATTGTAAAGTGTAATGACATCGCAGTAATCCCTATCTAAACAGGAACTCGCTTGACAGTTAATGTCAACTCTAAAATATTAACAAAATGGAATAATATTGTCTAGTGGTTATTGGTAATATGTTGTAAGTTTCCTACTTAACACATCCAGTCAAAAAAGAAACAAGAAATGTGAAGAATTGGGAATGGGCAAGCCTGGAGGTAACCAAGGTCAAAGTGTTTCAAAGTCAGTCCGTGTAGTGTTTGGACAGCTACCGTTGTTGCCAGACAGCTTGATCATCTGCCGTCCTTCCGTTTGCCTGCGAACACTAATGCAATTGCTGTGAGGCTTTGTAGAATTTCCTATAATATCTTAAAAGATTTAACAGCAGGGATCCATTTGCCAAATTAAAGGAAAACAGAGCCCTCTGTGCAGGTCTCAAAGAGGCCATATTTACACATATCAAGTTATTCAAAATATAAAATAATTAGGAAAGAGCTGGAGTCCAGTAAATAGATATTTTGTAAGCAACTGATTACTGTATTACGGTCTCTGGGCCTGGAGTATCTGCCCGTGTTTCAGAACTACCCGTTTCACCAATCCCATTGCTCACCTCCTCACCTCTGTGTTAATTCAACGCTGCATTTTTCCATATGGGCATAGTTCAAACCCCCTCCCCACCTTTACTTTCCGATCCTAATGGATTTGAAACCCTGGGGAGCCTCTGGAAAAAGCAACCAAACAGATAGCATTTTTTTTTATCCTCACCCAAGGACATTTTTGCAGTTATCTTCAGACAGAGCAGGAGGGAGAGAGGGAGGAGAAAGAGAGAGAAACATCGATGTGAGAGAGACACATCGACTGGCTGCCACCCACACCACCCCAATCGGGGCCGGGGACAGACTGCAACTGAGGTACGTGCCCTTAGCGGGAACCGAACCCGGGACTCTCTGGTCACGGGCCGACGCTCTAACTGTTGAGTCAAACCAGCCAGGGCTAGATGACATTTAAAAAAACACTGTGACCATCTCAACTTTTGGTTAAAGCACTGAAATTACATTGGGAAATACCTCTTCCCTACCTCGTGCGGCCTCAGTAGAACTCAAAATCAAGGTGACTTACTTTCCCACAACCGAAACACAGGCATGCCCCGTGAGTACTTGAACGTGGTTCTATATACTTCCTTCCAGTTCTGTAAGCTAACTAATACTCCTCCTTTCATTTTTCTACTGAAATTTATCTTTCTTGCTGACATCCATCAAAACCTGTGAGATCCAAAACTGGAGGCCTCTTTCAATGGCTATTTTTGTGAAGCCTGGTAAAAGGGAGCTTCGCCCAAAGGGTCATGCAATGTCATCAAATAGGGAGAATGAATCAGACCTCCTACTTCTAAATTTCAGTGGGTGTAATGATAGTATTACAAAGGCCTGGTTACTTTCCAAAGTGAGATACCCCTAGACAATGAAAAACTAGGAAAATTCCGGGACAAGTGGAGTAGGGAAACAGGCAGGGAAATTAAAGAAAGCCAAAATGCTTCGTAGGTCACTTGCAACAGGGTCTTATCTGGAGAACAAAGGGTTAAAACCTCTCCTCACAAAAGAATACAAGAAAGGTGGGGGAAAAGAAAGGGGCTCAGAGGAGGAGGAATCTGGGACTACTTACTGCAAACCTTCCCTAAGCTGTTACAACAGCCGGGAGTTGGGGTCAGACCTAGAAGTCTTTGGTCCCCAAACCAAAGCATGTTTTGCAATAGTTCTCCTGTTGCATGGAAGAGCACATGAAGTCAACAGCCATAAACATTTTCAAAGAAATTCTATATCTCTTACACCATTTAAAAATTCAAATAACATTAAACAATTTTATTTTTATTTTTTAACATGATGCTCTCTTCAGCTTTGTCTGCTAATTCCTCCTTACCTTTGAGGCTTGGCCCAGCATCGACCAGTCTCCCCTTCAGCATGCCCCGAGGAGTTGTATTTTTTACTATGAGTTTTCACTCGTAGAAAGTGGAGACTATTTTTTGTCTTGTTGTTACTTCTATAATTATTATTTATCATTATTACCCTGGAACAGCACCTGATACCAAGAAAGTACTGAGATTTTTGTTGTGTGAGTATAAGGCCAATCACCAGTTTATTACAACAGGTTCATGATAACTGTAGAAAATCAAAAATGGAAAAACTTCCAACAGTCTCACTGTACGAACTACAACCAAAAGTCTTTGCCTCCTACATTATTAACAGATTAGTTTTTCAATTCAGTGTACATTTGCCCGGCCAGTGTGGCTCAATGCCCATGCACCAAGAGGTCGCGGTTCAATTCTTGGTCAGGGCACATGCCCAGGTTGTGGGCCCGATCCCCAGTGGGGAAAATGCAGGAGGCGGCCAATTGATGTTCTCTCTCATTGATTTTTCTATCTCTCTCTCTCTCTTTCTCTCTCTAAAAAAGCAATAAAGAAAAAAATTAAATTCAGTGTACATGTATTGAGCCTAAAATATGTTGGACGTTATCCTGGGTACAGTGTTCGAAGTTAAATACAACGTAATACCTGTCCTCAATAAACATACATTATAATGGGAGAGGATAATTAGACAGATTACAATGCTTACGATACGTACAAACATTCTATGATAGTTTGGCACAAGGTGTTATGATCTCATGGAAGGGACACTCTCAGTGATAACAGTGGAGGTGAAAGGCAAACAACTGAAGTTATTACGCCCTTGTAGATTAAGTGGAAAAATAATGTACTGAAATGACGCTGGATAATTCACAGAATCACTGTGGAGGCCAGAGAACCAGTCAGAAAATGAGCTGAACAAAGGATGCCTAACCACAGCCCCCCAAAGTGCCCCGGAACCAGGTTAGCTGGGGCTGGGCTGCTGCTACTCCCGGAATGGGAAGTGAGGGGTGGTACGCTGCCGCCACCCACCCTGAAGCTTGGGTGTCGCTGCTGCTGCTGCTTTGAACAAAAGTCGTTTCTCATTGTTCCTGCTTCTTTGTGTCCCTAGCTCTCGATCCGTCCACGGTAGCTATTCTTGTGAGCCCCAGCTGGGTTACCTGGCTGTGCCCTAGCTTAAATGGGGGCTGGGAACATGGACAGCTGACCCTTTTTGTTCCACCGTGATATGCAGGCCTGTGCCCTCACCAAGACTTGTGAAATTGATCATTCTCCATGAATTTATTCATAGAAACGGACTAAAAATGTGCTGTTAAGAAAAAAACAGACAAACATACCCACCACAATCCAAATTTAGACCATGAAGGAAGACTAAGTTGGGGATACCCTTTTCCAAGGTGTTGTTTAGAAAAATATAAATGGGAGTTGGCCAGCAGTCCAAGCAGAAAGAAAAACCTTTGCAAAGGCCCAGAATATCCTGATACCCACAGAAGGCTGACTGCAGTAGGGTAGAGAGTGTATGTAGGGGGGCCCGAGGGGAGAATTACAGAGGATAGGGATAGTATGGGAGTGAGATTGATGATTAAAACAGACCCTGGGTCAGAAAGACCTACATTCCACACTAGTCCTCTTTTACTTGATCCTCTGGGGAAAGGGGAAGTAAGAACAGACGCTGAAATGGTTTTATCTGTATCTCAGCAGATTAGCACCGTGGCTGAATGGATCCTGAATTGGAGGCACTAATCTGGAGACATGGAGACCTGCACCTGTAAATCAAGGTGAGTAAAATGAGTCTCAGAACTAAAGTAACTACCATTGTGATGGGGACACGGGGACACACTCAAGAGGTGCGAACCAACTGAGTATAAGTTAAAGTCTAAAATATAGGGTGTGCCCCCAAAAATGTATACAAATTTTGAATAACTATAAATTCCGGGGGGTTAAAACTGAAAAGAAAGAAACATCAATTAAGCTATCAGCTGTTAAAGTGTACATACATTTTTGGGGGGACACCCTTAGCACATACATTTGTGCTAATCACTGAGGGTCAAACAAATGAAATAAAATATAATGCCTTTTCATGAGGAACTTAGCATTTAGTGTTAAGCACAATTAAAGATCAATGACATGAGAATTCTTGTGATTTTGTATTTTGAAATTAAGTCCTTGAATGTTTAATACATCTGTATAAACTGGGACCACTGAACATGTCATTCAAGAAACACTCCAACTAGATATTAAAATGTCTCATAGTTTTCTATATTCATCATGCCATAGACAGAGACAAAAAATAAAGAAAGAAAATCTCAAATTCAACACAGATGGAAGTGTTGGGAATTACAATCTTGTTGCATCATATTGCGTTAAGTTTTGTGTGGGCATAAGAAGAGGAAAGGAAGGAATGGACTCAGAGTGAGAGTAACTATAATAAACAGATATAGGATATATTTTTTTTTTGACCCACAAGTCACAAAATAACATATCATAAAAATCATATAAGGTCCGACCAATGTGGCTCAGCAGTTGAGCATTGACCCATGCACCAAGAGGTCACCAGTTCAATTCCTGGTCAGGGCACATGCCCAGGTTGTGGGCCCAATCCCCAGTTGGGGGCATGCAGGAGGCAGCCAATCAATGTTCTCTCTCATCGATGTTTCTATCTCTCTCTCCCTCTCTCTCCAAAATCATAAAGAGCGGGGGATCATATATAAGTACTTCCTCTACATGCTTTTTTCCTAAAAGGTGAAGGGAAAAGTACAATTCTTCCTTCTCTCCTTCCCTTAACAAATATTTATCGAATGCCTTTTATATGCCAAAAATTAGGCTCCTTGACAGAATCACAAGGCAAAGGCCTTGACTTCATAGAGGTTACAGCAAGGCGAAGGAGATGGACATGTAGTGCAATGAAAGGGAACATTGCATCTGTGAAGGACACAGAAGCAAAGAATTTTTTAAAGAGAACAGAATCCTGTAATGAGCAAATACAACTAGTTCCTGAGGTCTAAGAAAACTGAGACTGAAAAATAGTTACCAGTAGTCAATTAAGCCTTCACCTGAGGAAAGGGTATTCTAGGTCAAGATAAAGTGCTAAAATAAAAAGAAAGTCTAAAGTTTGAATTATAATAAAAATTACTTTTTAAGACCAACTGAAAGAAGTCTATTAAGCGCTTGGCATGAAATACCAAAAGGATCATTTAAATGTTCTTGCAGGCTTTGAAAAGGTGACATGTGTCACGATACCGTGGAAGTAACAAATCGTTACTATTTGTGATGCAATATTCAAGGGTTTCTTCTGAAAATTGTCTGGCAAACTGTAAGAGTCGTATGTAATTTCCTTACTATTATAATCCTTGAACAAATTTGGTTAAAAATAATCTGGAATACATTAACACCATATGCTCTCATAAGCATTTGCTTTGACCCTCACTCAGAGAGAGGAGTTTTTATGTCTAATTTAGACCATTTAGGTTATTATGTTGACCTGAATATAAAGCACGTTGGGAATGAATATTCTCTCATTCTCTGCAATATCAAGCAACAAATTGCTTTGGGTATGACTGCATGTGCGTCCATTCAAATAAACAGGGCCATTTATGCAAATGTAACTGTTCTACAAAGCAATCTCATCATCTGAGAAAATCATGTCACAGGCTTCTCTGAAAGTTCAACAAGGAGCAGCTTTCATAGAGATTTAAGTCTCCCATGACTTTACAGGAGCGAAGAATTCCTGATACTTCCTTTGAGAGTCAGGGAAATTGCACACAGGCCCCCATGTTCCTAACAATTAGGTAGCCCCGTGGAAGGACGCGGCTTCTCTCTGACCTCGCTACCTTGATTTGCCTGGCAGACTGAGGTGGAGGAGAACTCGCCTCACCTTCTGCAGCTAAGTGCACGGGGGGATAATCCAGGCCCTGGTTACACCCGCAGCCATTACTTCAGAACTTAAGCCTAAAGTCAAATTTGGAACTAAAGTATTTTTAACTAATTTAGTATTTCAGAGATGTACAAAGGAGAAGAATCACAGTCTTCAAATTCAAGCTGTTCAAAAAGAATGGAAGTAACTCCTTCAACCCTCCCAACAGTACTTGGAAACACCATCATGAAGCTTATGCGCTCTCTCTGTCTCTGTCTCTGTCTCTGTCTCTGTCTCTGTCTCTCTCTCTGTCTCTCTCACACACACCCCTCATACATAGAACAATGTCAGTAGTTCACTTTCTTCTCTTATGCTTCTTATATGATGAAAGCATATGAGTAAGAATAACTCAGTTATAACTGTAGTTATAACTAAAAACTAATGCTATTTACCACTCAAATTATTCTCAAGATCTTCAAACCCAAACACTAGCCCTACTGATCAATAGGGCACTGGCGTGAAGCACTAACAGTCAGTTAGTACTGGGGGTTGAGTGCTTCTCTGCACAGGATCTTATCTGTTTCACTAACCCACTGAAGAAGGCATGTTATTCTCATTCTCTACATGAGAAACCTGAGGCTTGAAAAGTTACATCACAGCCCTGGCCAGTTTGACTCAGTGATTAGAGCGTCAGCCCATGGACCAGAGAATCCCGAGTTCAGTTCCCACTAAGGGCATATACCTCGGCTGCAGTTTGTCCCCGGCCCTGGTTGGGTCTTGTGGGTGGCAGCCAGTTGATGTGTCTCTCTCACATCAATGTTTCTCTCTCTTCCTCCATCTCTCCCTCCTGCTCTATCTGAAGATAAATGCAAAAGTGCCCTCAGGTGAGAATAAAATTAAATAAAAAAGAAAAGTTACATCACCAGTCAAAAGTTTTACATCACAGATGTGATGGAGCCCATCATTCAAATCAGATCTTTCGGACACCATAGTCCTTGTTTCTCTCTTCACGCATATTGACGTCTTCCATGGCATTACAAGAGAAGACTTGCTGAGGTCTTCTTTGGCAGTTTGAAGAAACTGTATGGAAGCATCCTTGTTCCAAACAAATGAGATGGCCCCTGTTGAAGGATGCCTTCTTGTCTCTGGCCTCATTGTCTTGAATTGTCGTACCGGAATGTGAGAAGGAGAGCCAGAGTGGTTGCTTGTCTCTGACGCTGCCTGTCCTACACGTACACATGGGACAGTGTCCTTCTTGGGGGTCAGGTTCTACAGTCAGCAGGTGAAGGAGGAAACTGAACATTTAAAATTATCCTTGAGCCCTGGTCTGTTTAGTTCCGTGGTTAGAGCTTCGGCCTGTGAACCAAAGAGTCTTGGGTTCGATTCTGGTCAAGGGCATGTACTTCAGTTGCAGTTTGTCCCTGGCCCTGGTCAGGGTCATGTGGGAGGCAGCCAGTCGATGTGTCTCTTTCACATCGATGTTTCTTTCTCTCTTTCTCTCTTTCTCCTTCCCTCCCTCCTTCCCACTTTATCTGAAGATAAATAGAAAAATATCCTCTGGTGAGGAATAAAAAATAAGTAAATAAAATTATCCTTAGAAATTCTAAGCATGTATACTTCCCAGAAAGTCCAATGAATTTTTTTTTATTCTGAATTAGATTACATTGCTGTTGCTTTGACTGAATATCAGAGGAAGTAGTTGGATCTTTTTTTTTTAATCCTCAGCCAAGGATATGTTTATTGACTTTAGAGAGAGAGTAAGGGGGGCCAGCAATGTGAGAGAGAAACTTTGATCGGTTGTCTCTCATACATGCCCCAACTGGGGATCGAACCTGCAACCAAGGTATGTGCCCTGACCGAGAATTGAACCTGCAACATTTTGGTGTATGGGACAATGCTCCAACCAACTGAGCCACCTGGCCAGGGCAGTAGTTGGGTCTTCTTAGAAGTCATGGAATATAAATATGGATCTCTACATACTGGAATCACCTTTGGGGTAGCAAGATGCTCACATTATGAGAGGCCCACAGAAGTGAAACTGACTCAAGAAACAACAGATCATGTTTCCCACCTCATATTTTCTCTAAGTAACACACCGCACACTGAGTAACTTACCACACACCATTTAAATTACAGTTTTCCCTTCTCTGCATTTCTTCTTGGGGAAAGGCAGGGCACAGGGTGAATTCATTTAAATGGATTGCACATATGATACGGCTTCAATACACTTATTATAAATACATGCCAAGTATCATAATACTCATAGGAGAAGAGCAACTGATCTGACCCCTCGTGCTCGCCTGAATCCCTGCAGCTGGCCATGGCCACTCTCATCCTCAAGGGGAAAGGTTCTCAGACTACGGGCTCATCTCCAAAATGGCTGCCGAGGACACAACCTTTATTTATTTATTTATTGTATTCATTTTTTTAATCCTTACCAGAGGATATTTTTTCTCATTGATTTTCAGAGAGAGTGGAAGGGAGGGAGGGGAGGGGAGAGAGAGAGAGAGAAACTTTGATGTGAGAGAGACACATCGATCGGTTGCCTCCCTCATGGCCTGAATGGGGCCAGCGATTGAACCTGCAACCCAGGTATGTGTCCTTGACTGGGAAATGAACCCATGACCCTTTGGTCCATAGGCCGATGCTCTACCACTGACCCAAACCAGCCAGGGCACAACCTTTATTTTTGAGCTGCATCATTTCACTGACAGATCATATATGAGCTGGGGAGTTCAGACCATGTTACAAGGACTGTGTCCTTTTCTGCAGAGTCATTATTGTGCACACCCTGATTTGACATCTTAAGTTTTCACCAAGTGACACTAGGAAAAACAACCATATAAAACTCACGATGAACCTGTCTATAGATAGGTCTTTATCAGTTTTTCATAAAAGAAAGAGCAAATATTTGTCTTGATTCTGTGATTTACTGTATAATGCATTAACATAATTTTGATCTTATGAACACTGTCAATTTTACAGCAAAATGGGCAGTGCTCTTTGCTTTGTCCAGGACAAAGTTCAGCATTGGATTGGAGAGCCCATCCACAGCCACAGAGCCAGAAGGTGTCTGAACTTCACCTCTGAGCTCTAAACTGTTATTTTCTCTTTGTCATGTCTTAGCTATTGGCTTTCATGTTCATATTCACATTCATATTCCTAAGTTTACCTTGAGCCTCATTTTGGTCAAAGCAGGATTCAAGGAAACAAGAACGAGTAAAAGAATCCGTTATCAAAAATGATTCAGCATCTCTTTCGTGCTTCAGGAAGGCAATTGTTAATGAGTCGTACAAATCTCAGCATCACCCTAGGCCAGAGTTAAGATTTCTTTTCCATTCAGAAAGTTTCTAACTGAATTACCCTAAAAGCATTTCCCTTAGAGACATAGCAGTTGGAACAACAGCAGTAAATGGGACAGACAAGGTCTCCTGTAGGGTCTAGCAGACAAGACAAAACAAAACAAGAAGAGCGTGTGCGACTACCATGGGCCAAGATCTATGGGAGAAGACACTGGAAACACAAGGCCATGCCCATGGAACCTAGACATGACTTTCAGGATGAGACCTGCTTGTAATTAGGGCCCACCTAGTCAAAGGCATTACGAGTGAGAATATTTCAGTCAGAAGGAAGAACGTAAGAATGACCCAGCTCTCCAGTGAATTTTTGAAATCGGAGCTAAGGATAAGGCCCTGAGTGAAGATCATGGGACCTTCAAACAAGTCCTGACCCCCTTCTTTCAGTAGCCATGAGCAAATATGCTATCTACCTCCTGAACCATTACATGCATGAGCATACCTGCAGTCCAACACCACAGCCCTGCATCGGGACTTATGACCTCACTTCCTCATTCCAAGGACCTCTGTTTCTATTGCCTTGCTTGTCTTTACTGTACGTTAACTATTCTGATCAATGACAATTTGCAATAAATAAAACTCTTACAAACAAAACTAATGACTTGACTTTAGCAAAAGAACTTTAGAGGAATATCGACCACACATTTTATAATATATTTTTACTACATCCAATATTTCCAAGCGAGGAAACCCGAATGTTTATTGTCAGGATTCCTACGTGTGAAGATTTTGTCTCCTTTTTCAAAATCTCCTCATGGAAGACTGATGGCCAAACATTTGAACCCATTACTTCCAATTTGAGCTAAATAAGCAAACATAAAAGAATCTTCTCCAAGCGCTAAATAGAACCGTCTCAAAATAATCTAATGTTTCAAAGATGGTTTGTCTAAATACATTCTACTGCCTAAATAACAGATTTGATTTTGTTTTGGGCAAGTCAGCCAGAGCCATTGCTGTTCTTCATCACCAAAGCAAAGTGCCACTATAAATGGGTTCTCATAGTTCTAAACAAGTCTCCCAATACTGAAGAGGAGCAGAGAAAGAGAGGGTACACAGGGAGGCTGATTTAGAAACATTTTCTCAGGTTCCCTAATATATGCACTAATCCACTCTATTATCCATTACACAGAAGATATCGATTTTGGAACGTTATTTTCTTCTCTGCATTTCTTCCACTAATACTTTAAGGGACTTTAGTTTCACACTTTTGAAAATATTCTCTTCAAAAACAACGAAGTGCTATTCACAGACTTTATAGATCTACTTCACAGACCGTGGGAGATGTGAGAGTAGGTACATGGTGATTATCTACAGTGTTTGTTTAATAAAGTCTGAAAAGAACCCTATAAGTCACAGACATTTGAAGAGGGTCATCTTGATCATTGCAATCTCTTCCTACCTGTCTCTTTGGAAATTTGCGTGAAGGATTCCACACCTTTCTCTCCATAATTTCCTTCAGATGCAAGAGTAGACACATAATTCCAGCCTAGGGCCTTCACAATGTCTACCATGGCCTGCGCTTGGAAGGAATCAGGTGGGACCACACGGGAGAAGAAGTCATAGCGCCGGTCGTCACTTAACTCGGGTGCCGTTGATGCATAACTAATCTGGGGGATCTGAAAAGAAAAGAAAGCACCACATGAGAGCAAACCACCGGGATGTGAGAGGCTCATTATACTGACAACAATTTACTTCAAATACAGAACTTGAGTTCCAAGAGGATGTGTGTGTGTTGCCAACACTATATTAACTGTAGACCACCTACAAAAACTGCAACGAACAACTCCTTAAAAGCACAAAGCATCTACTTTTGTGCCTTGGCCTTTTGTTCTCTCCTCTTGGGAAGAAGGAATGAGGGTTGCATTGGAATCACATGGGGTATCGCAGTTAGGAGAAGATAATTTATAATTATTCTGGCTACCATTTTGAATCATACTTTACTTCTTATAAACTAACAGAAACAAACAAACAAAGATACAACACACTGGAGCATGTATAGATATTGGTTTAATTGACACAGCTAATGAATATTGGTGAATGTCATTGGCCATCTAACCTTGACTGAATGTTGATCACCTATGAGGAGATATCTAAGCAAGCTACACGCATTTTTAAATTTATTTTCCACAAGAACATTATGAAATAGCCCAGTAATTCCCAGGCAAGGGGGGTTCCTGCCCCAAGGCCTTCATCTCAGTGGTCCCAGCCCATTAGAGAAACTTAAAGTGTTCTAAGTTCCCCTTTGGGAGCTGGAAAAGGGCTGGCAGTCCTGTCTGAAGGAGCCATGTGGGTCACTGATTCCCATTTTCTCTCCCTTTAGAGGACTCTCTGACACATGAGATTAACCAGATGTTCTGAGGAGTTCTAGAATTTGTGCCTGTGAGAATTACCTTAGAGTGCAATAGCAGAACCCCAGTTTCAAGGGGCAGACTAACGAGCATTTACTCCCTTTGGCTGGCGTAATATTTATTTCTTAGAATTATGTGAGATTAGACAATTTGAGTAATCCTGACATGCTGGTTTTAGCAAAATCAAATTATGTATAAAGAAAATGGCCCTGAAATTTTTTTCTTCTTCTTTTTTGCCTGGGATCCCAAATACCCTAGCAGAAGCCCTAAACTAGCCATAGATGAGCACTCTGGCTGAGGGCCTAACTTTTACAATACACTGCCCCCTCGTTCTTTCTCTAAACACAAGCATGCCGTAGACTATAATAGGTACAATTAATCTACCTGCAACAATGGCCAACTCTTACACAATTCTGCTTGCGACTCTCCCAGGACTTACCCCTGCTTTATCATAAGGGTTTCTGTGGTATCAAAAAGTCAGTTTTGATCTTTACTCAGACAAAGCCCAACAGTCCAACTCTTTGCCCCAAAGAAGTCAAAGCAACATTCACAGTGAGTCTTTCAGTCCTGAAAATTCTGCTCAATATTAACCCATTTTTCTCCTTCCAGTGCAGTATGACTGAAGTTTACCCATTTGCCATTGTTTAAGGCTAGTTACCCCTTCTGCAAGCTCATTTCTCCACCAACCTGGTCAGCATTTCAGTCAAGTCCTTGCAGCCCATCCCTGATGCAGTTCTGCGCTATGACCAACAGGGGGAGGCTCCTTGTCCCTGACTCAAAGTGGAAAACCAGAGTGGAAAAAGCTCAGTCACCTGATGGGTCTTGACCTGAGTAACTCCTCAGTTAGAGAGGTAGTAGGGTGGAGGGGAACTGAAATGGCATTTGCTATTATCAAGACATGGAGTCAAAGCTTGATGTTTTTGTTCCCTAGTGTTTACTTTGGTAACATTATTTTGCCTCAATGAGTTAGTGGCATCATTGGCATAAGATTGTTTTGAGGGGTGAGAATATGAATGTGCATTGCTTAGCATGATGCCTGTGGCAGGGTGAGTACTTAATACATGGGGGTAATGATAACCAAAATACAGAACAGGATGGATTTCCTTACTAAGTTCACCCATTCCCCACAATTGACTTCCCAAATTCTCTGTGACATGTTATCACAAACACTCCCCTCAATATTCTTATAATATATGTTTATATATTCTATTGTTATTGCTTTAGAAATAATATTTTATCCAAGTCTTTATTATGTGCCAATCATGTTCTAAAGTTTTCTAGATATTACCTTACCTAACCAAGAGTAAATATTCTTTATTATACTAGACTGTTTATACTCTACTCTTTTTTAAAAAAAAAATATTTTATCTTTACTGATTTTAGAGAGGGAGGAAGGGAGAGAGAGAGAGACAGAAACATTAATGAGAGAGAACATGGATTAGTAGCCTCCTGCATGCCCCCTCACTGGGGATCTGGCCCACAACCTGGGCATGTGTCCTGACCAGGAATCAACCTGGTGACCTGTTGGTGCACGGGTCAACACTCAACCCCGAGTCACACTGGCTGGGCTCTACTCTACTCTTATTAACTCATTTTACAAATGAGGAAATGAGACTTGACAGTAGAAAATGATGTTGTCTTGGATCATAATGTTGTAGATTAGAGAACAGTACTCAAACCCGAAACTGCCCAAAGCAAATTTCTGAATTCTGGACTATGATGCTTTGATAAATTGTTGCCAAAACATTTTAATAATAAGCATAAAACAAGGAAGGACCAAAGATTATTGGAGTCCAGGCCAATTTCTGTCCACAGCACTGACTACTGACACACTAAAAAGTTATTTTACAGGTCACTCCTAGCTGTTGTTCAAACATTTTATTTAAATGCCTTATTAAAGCTTATACAAATATATTCATAGAATGAGTTCCCTATGTTTCATTTCTAGTTCTGAGGTTATAAATTTTAGGTAAAGAAAATAGCAACTGAATAAAGGCATTGAGCCGAAAAATAAAAAAAAGGATGGAGGGAGGGAGGCAGAGTCGGGGGAGAGAGACAGAGAGAGACCTTTTCTTACAAGAAATAAAAAGGAAGGAAGCCAAGCATGTCAACACATTTACATCCATTTCAACCTGTGGAAATGGAAAAGCTTCATACAATTGCACAGCTGTCTTCCCTGCCAAAATCCCTTCCTACCCTTGAAGGAGTGCTAATAAAGATGCACCCCGCCCTCAACTTGGATTTGCACTAATGTTGCTGCTGCAAAATATCAGAATTGTGAAGCACCCCAGTGCAAGGTCATTTTCGACAGTGTGCCCCAAATTTCTGTAACAAAAATCCTAGGGAAGCAGATTCCTTTCTTCACTGCCGCCTTGGAAAATGGCAGCTATCTGTGGTCTGCCCCTTCCATTATTAACGAGAAATGTCGCCTGGCTTGAGACTCATGTCCCTTTAGGATCATATACTCAGCCTACATCCAACAACACTTATTTCTACACTGTGTATAAATGATGCTAGAGTAAAGAAAGACCAAATGGATTTCACTTCTGACATAAAAATGCACATAGCAGTTGTAAGAATATCCCTCCAGACCTCGAGAGTATTCTCCTAAGAGAAATAAGCCAATCAGAGAAAGACAAATACCACATGATCTCACTTATTTGTGGAATAAAATGAACAGAAAAAGCTGATGAACAAAATAGACCCAGAGATATAGAAAGGAGTACGGTTCAGACTGACAAACTTCAAAGGAGGGGGCGAGGGGGAGGGTGGAGATAAAGCAAAGAACTTACAGGCATGCATGGTTCACCAATGGACATAGACAACAATGCTTGGAGGTGGGGGGTAGGGAGGAGGTTGTCTGGTGGGAAAAAGAAGAAACATCTGTTATATAAATAAATTAACTGATAAAAACTGAAAAGAAAAAAAAAGAAAAGAATATCCCTCCTAGCAACAGAGATGAAGAACTGGAAGAATGAATGTAACCTATGAAACATATTGCTGTGTACTTATTTAGCTATTATGCTGCATAATTAGTTACTTGTTTTCAAACTAATGTCTAAGCCTACAGAGTAATTGTTTTGAAGTATGTGTTATAACTGTTACCTACAACTGACCAAATGACAATTAGTCATCTTTAGTGATTAACTTCCGCACTCTCCTTGATCTCTAGCTGTACTTGCTGTTTCTGCTACTGAAACCCTCCCTTCTTGCTCGTCTCCTATGGAAATGAGGAACTGGTCTTCTGGTGAAGATAATGTAGTATAACAACAGTTCAGCTATAGAAAAATACATGTTCCATCTCTCTTTGAGTCTTCCTTTCTCCAATTAAAAAAAAAAAAAAAAAAAAACAGCTTTAATCTTTATAAGACTAAATTTTCATCTTATTTTATTATTCTTTACTTACTTCATTAAAATTTTCCTATTACACGAAAATGGTGTTATGATGAGTATCAAATAGAATTTTAAACATCTATAACTCATCATATTTGTTTAGAGTGAGTTTGTTCTTTTTTTTTAGAAAAATAATAATATATTATTTATTTTTAAAAAGAGAGAAACAAAACAAGAAAATATATTTTATGCCTTCATCCCTGTTAAAATTTGCTATATCTCTCTGTCCTTCTTGTGGGCATGTGGGTACACACATACATATTACAAATTATAAAAACATGAGTCTTAATCTCTTCTTCCCTCCTACTCACTTCATTTCTCTTTCTCTCTCTTCCTGGTTGCATACTTATTCTACTAAGCTAAGCCTACAATAAACCTAACCTTCACTGTTAAATGTTGAAACATTTTTCAAGTTTTCATAGCACTATAAGCTAAAAAAGTATTCTGACAGTTGATTCAAGACCTTGTAGTCGTAAATGAATATTTTCTTAGACTAATGGTGAAGGTTCTTTTTCACCAGAGTGACAGAAATATTTCAGGTTTACATCTAAAAATGTCTCTACATGAAAATTACTTGAGATTGTACTATATGTTCTTCTTTTATACGATTAAGTCCTTACCCCAGAACCATATATTAAATACATATTATTTACTGATAGGAAAAGTCAGAGACATACTAAAATCTTTTACCCTTGAGTCTTTGGGGTGTATTCTCCACTATTCTACTTTTCTGTCATCCATGTCTTGGGCCAGTATTTTATCTTTTTTTTTATTTATGAACTTAGAGTCTTTAGGGCTATATTAATTGGAACATATTCTCTCTTCATAACTGTTCTTTTAAAAAGAACCATGGGTAATCACATGTTAAATTTTTCAGCTGAACTTTAGCACACATTTTTCAATTTAGCACAATAAAGTTCCATTAAGATTATGAAAAGAACTATATTACATTTATATTTATAAATTAATTTGGAAAGAATTGATATATTTACAATATTTTATTTTCATCCATTCCATTATTCATTCTTTTCTCAGTAAATTTTTATCATTGTCTCCATGTAGGTAACTTTATTTCTAGATAATTATTATTTTTATTACATTATGAATGATATCAAATTTTTATTTTAGTTTCTATTTGTTGCTAGTATATAGGAATCTATTAATTTTGTATATTTAGTTTATGACTTATACCCTTGTTAAAATTCACATTAGTTCTAATAGCTTTCAGTTTATTTTCTTGGGATTTCTAGTTAAGTAAGCCACATTATAAGAATTAATTTAGTTTTTTTTTTCTAACTACATTAGCTACAATTTCCAGGAAAACAAGAATGATAGTGATAGAAATAGTTTGCCTTTTTCCTATTTCCCTACAATACTCATTCAAAACCTATTATTCTAATTTCTTACCTTAAAAATGTACTGTCAAATGAAGAACTAAGATTATTAGTAAAAATTTGTTTTGCCAAAATACAATCTTAATTAGAACTTATTGTACTGAGTGTCTTTAAAGAGTTGAAGAAGAATCCTCCTCCAACAATTGCCCTGTGCAAAGGAAAGCTCAGTTTCTCCAGAAAATTTCTCCTAAGACATGAATCAGGTGATCCCGACATCAGGATGGGAAATCAGTTCCAAGAAATCGTTTTGGAAACATAGTAGTTCTCACATCTCAATCATCATTTAACATTTTTAAGATACGATAAATTGTATATAGCAGTGAACTTTCCTGACTCTTTTCAGACATCGACAAACAAATGGAACAAAGACAGCAAAGCCATCACTCTTCACGTCATCAGCCGCCACATTTCCCAGTCCTGTCTCTTACTCTTAAAATAGTGGGGAGCCTGATTCAGTTTCTAATTAAACTTTCAAACATTAATGCATACTTCAGGCCCTAAGAATTCCTGTAAATCTAAGAGAAGGAAAATTAGGGGGAAACCAATTTCAAGAATAATTAAAATGGACACTTAAATAACTTATATGCTCTCTATCTTGTAGAAACTTTCAAGTCACCAATCTTCACATCCCAACACAGGTGGTTGCGGTGACTGAATTCGTTAGGTGGACTAAAAAATAATGCCAAGTAAAATCATATCTAATTAGTGGTACACACCAGTCACTAGGAGGAGCTCAAGGCTCGCTCCTAACCTCTCCATTTGCCCTGGAAAGCATAAGTTTATACACAAGTCAGTTGATACATTCTTCTGGAACACTGTAGTTTTCTTTGGTAACAAGTGTCACAACTGTCATTAAACAAGTAACTAAAATTATCTAGGCATTGTTGTTTCCTTTCTGGGAGAATACTTACCCCCAGGGAGGGCAAGGACCTTGTTCACCATTGTATCACCACTGGATGGCTCTGTACCCAGGACAGAGTGGGAACCTGATCAGTATTTGTTGAATGAAGACATGAACTCCGTGAGTGAATGGAGTAATCCTGAGAGAACAGAATCCCTTATCCATGTCATTGGTGTGGCTTCCACGGCACTTGGAAGTTACCCCTGCCCTGGGCAGGCCTGTGGCAGGCAGCTTTAGGCAGGGTAGCAAACACTTTCTCTCATCCTTTCTCTACCTCGTCATACTTTTCCCAGGGATTTCCTTCCTCATCCCTGAAACGTAGGGCAAGTCAACAGTGGATGAGACTTCAAAGGTAAAGGGACCTAGGGAATCATTTAGACTTCTCACTCTGTTGTTTCTCTCATACCTGAGACCTGACAACTCCAGGCAACTTAAACCACAGTGCCCGGAGCTCAGTCTAACTAAAGACCCACTTGGATTTATCATTTTACACAGGGTGAGTCTGCCCTGCTGTCTCCTTAGCTTTACTCCCTGTGCAACCTGGCTTGGCTATAAGATGCTAGACAAAACTAGTGTTCCTGGTTCCAGTTAAATGCCTTTACTTTATGTTTACATTCTATTGCCAAATCAAAATAGGAAAAGAAAAAAAAAGAGACAAAGTGAATCTAGAGAAAATAATATGTTATTTCTAATACATATAAAATCAAATGAGTACGTGATGCATTTTCACTTTCCAAGTGTTGACAAGATTTGAACACTTCTAAATTTAATGTTGTCTTATAATCACTACCGTGAAACACGAGGCTCAAGGATCTCATGAGCTTGGAAACACACCCCTTTTGTCATCTTCTTTGTGTCAAAATAACTGAAGACTCAAGGCCAGAAGTGGATTCGATTATATTAATACAGATATTTTAAAAATCCTAATTGTCCCCACTACTCCTCACAAACTTGATTTTCATCAAAATAACTTTTTAAATATTTAGAATAAGTGAAAGCTCTGAAACTGGTTTCAAGCATTTTGAATTTCCTCCTCTTACTATTACAAGGGCGGTACTGATGACAAGGTCAGTCACCTGGGAACTTCTTATTTCTGGAGAGGTGAAGGAGGGTTCCGGGCCCACGTCCCTGGGGATTTGCACAGCTAGGAAAGGAGATGCCAAAAGTACCGAAGCTTCTTCCAGGGGGCAGTTTCCATGAAACTTGTGAAAGGCAGTTTAGGGAAGTATCATGTGCAATTAAGGTAATGCTTCAGTGTACCTGTTGAGATATTAATGAACTCCCAGTGGGACCTTATTAAGTTCACAGTTAGCAGTGATTTCACTCTTACTTCTTACTCAGCTTTATTGATATGGATCCCTCAAAAGGGAAAATGGTTGAATAACCCTTTCAGCTCATTCTTGGAAACACCATTCTCTTCGATTTGTACTAAGCTATTTCCTAGATAACACGTCTGCTCACATTAGGATGGCTGGACCTGAACTGTAATTTTTGGTAGTATTTATTGCAAAGTACTGAGTAATGCTTTTCAGTTAGTTTGAAATCTGGAGTTTCACTCAACTTAAAATGACTCATGCCGGAATACCAGCAAGTACTGCCTTTCTATCTGTGTGTGTAGTATAGGCACTCCGAGGCCTCCGCAGATTGGAGAAACCTCCATTCGTATCAACACAGCTTCAACGCCAAAGCGCAATAGAGACCTTGCCCTCCCAATAGAGACCACAGGAACCGTTAGCATCTGCTTTTCTAAAGGAATGGAAAGATGAAAAAAAAAAAAGAATAATTATTTTTATGACCTTTCAGGGTCCTTCCTAATCCTACATGTCTATGAATTATCTCTGGCCAGTATCCCTGTAAAACACAATATATCGAGTAAAAAAAGTAATCAAAGTAAGTACTTCTTTTTTAATACTTTTTCTTTATGATGTGTGTGTGTGTGTGTGTGTGTGAGAGAGAGAGAGAGAGAGAGAGAGAGAGAGAGAAGCATTGATGAGTGAGAACACCAACTGGCTGCCTCCTACATGCCCCCTACTGGGGATCAGGCCCACAACCTGGGCAGATGCCCTAACTGGGAATTGAACTGGCGACCTCTTGGTGCATGGGTCACTGCTCAACCACTGAGCCACACCGGCTGGGCAATTATTTCTTTAAATATTTCTCATATCTGTTAAATATGATCCTAGATCTCTCTCAGGCCCCAGGGCCAGAGTGTCGTGCTTTAAGGTTTCCTCTACCAAACACTAAGGACTGACTTCTGAAGTATTCCACTAGCAATAAAAAGGTGAAATCTCTTCACAGCAGTGTCTCTCGACCTTGGTGCCACTGACATCGATGTGCTGGGAGAGGACCATCCTGTGCAGCGGAGGAAGGTCAGCAGCATCCCTAACTTCTGTCACTAGCTGCCAGCAGCACATCCTGCAGCCGTCACAATCCAAACAGCTGCCAACAGTGCAAAACATCCATGGGGGCAGGGGTGCCAAACTGCCATGGTTGAGAATCACTGGGCAAGAGGTATCTGTGCAAAAGGACAATCGCAGTCCTAACACCGTGCTCACCATGTGACAATGAAAACAGGAAGTGTTCTTAATGTCTCGTGCACTATACTTTCCATGTTTTCCTGTCCACTTGCCAGTCTTTCCCAATGATCAAAGCTCCGTGCGCCTCCCAGGCACCTGGTGTCTCCATAGACTGCCCAGTGCCAATGCGGCCAGAGCGCTCAGTTCTTCACCTGGACACAGCCAGGAGCTTCTCAACGTGAAGGAAGGCTTTTTCCGGGAGAAAATGAAATTAAATCCAAACTTATTTTCTCTCTGAGAATGGTTGCCACCTTTTTAAGGTGCAAAAAGTCTTGATTATTTGGGACGGTTGAAAACGGAGAGTTCTGGTTCACTGAACATGGCAGTAAACCCTGCGCTGTGCTCTGTGAACTCCCGTCTGCAGAAGCTGGAGGCGAATGCCGGGCACTTAGCAGAAATGCTACTGAACGCGATGCAAGCTTCGCTTGATGATCCCGAAGCCGCTCTCGGGGTCTGGTGGGGCTGAAGCACCTCCGTCTCATCGGAGGAGCTGCCGATGGAGATGTTCCAATGGTAAGGCTAAATCTGCCCTGATCCTTTGATTCCCTGAAAGAGGCTTACTTGGCAAAAAAAAAATCTTTATTTACTTCTTCGCCCTTATCAAGAGGAGGGGAAGCAAGGCTGTTTACTGTAGCTTTTATATGGCTCACATTTCAACTAAACAAGCAGTTAGTGACTGTTAAAACAAAAGCGATGATTCATAAGATTTCTGCACCATAAATAATTCTCTATCATTTAATTCAGATAATACAATATTACATGAGTAGTGTATCACCAGCTTTTTTTTTTTTTTTTTTTTTAATAATCTGTAAAATTTACTCCGGCCCGTGAGGCTCAGTGGCTTGAGCATCATTCCATGGACTGAGAGGCCTGGTTCAATTCCCAGTCAGGGCACCTGGCCAGGTTTGGGGCTCGATTCCCAGTAGGGGGCATGCAGGAGGCAGCTGATTGATGTATCTCTCTCACATAAATGTTTCTCTCTCTCTCTAAAAAAAATCAATAAAAACATATTTAAATCTGTAAAATTTAGAAACTGCAGATATAATTGATAAGAACCAGCTTCAGAGGATATGACAATCTAATACATACACAAACACACACACACACACAGATAGATGATAGATGGATAGATAGATAGATAGATGATAGATAAATAGATATGCACACCAAACATTCAAGTTATTCCAAAATATATCTGTAACTTATCAGACCAGCCTTAATTCTGTAGGACAAACTTCTTTACTTCCCTGTGGCTTACTCATATTTTGTGTGGGTCTGAAATACCTAATTCATGTCTTTGCCTATTGAAATTCTAATGGTATTTCTTCAATATTCAGATTGATTATATGCAAACTTCTTTGGGGAATTTGCCCCGATTCTCTCCACCTGAGCATGGGCCCCCTCTTCCTGCTACTCATCACCCTTTGCTGTTGGTTACTCGGCTTTCTCCTCATTCTTGTATCACCATGTGTGTATGCTCCAGACTCCTTGAGGAAAGCAACAAGGTCTAAATTGTCTTCCATGTACCCCATCATTTTGTTTTAATTTTTTTCCTTTATTGATTTTAGAGAGAGAGGAAGTAAGAGGGAGAGAAAGATAGAAACATCAATGAGAGAGAACATCGACTGGCTGCCTCTTGCATATCTCACATTGGGGATCAGGCCCACAACCTGGGCCTGGGCCCTGACCAGGAATTGAACCGGGGACCTCTTGGTGCATGGGTCGATGCTCAACCACTGAGCCACACCGGCCGGACCATGTACCCCATCATTGTAGGCCTATACAAACAGTGGTGGTGCATTGGTATTTGAGAATCATGAGTGAGAATACTTTGCTCTGTAGGTAACATATTAATTAATAATGACTTAGATAAAATCACAAATAAATCTGGATATAGCTGGTTTCCAGATTGGTTTAGTGACTGGACAATGCCAGGGTACTGGGTGTGTGTCTCTGAAGTTCTCTTAGCTCTGGTCTCAGACTCCAAGGTGGTTCTAGGTGCTCTGTGCATCACGCCTCACGTGATGTCATTAAAACGGAAAGGCCCGCAGAGGCAGGAGGGGCTTTATAAACACAGGCTTTCCCTTTTACCTAGTTGACCTTTGATCAATAAGGATTTTTTTTTTCCCCTGAAATGTTCTACTCCTCACCATATTTCCCTGGCTGGAACTGGGTCAATGATCTTTGCTTCTCAAACACTGGCAAAAATAAATAAGACTGCCATGATCGGCTGTGATTCAGCCTCTGAATGGATTCCTGGACGCCAGGAAAAACAATTCTGGCCCTGGCCGGTTTGGCTCAGCGGTTAGAGCATCAGCCCACAGACCAGAGAGACCCGAGTTTAGTTCCAGCTAAGGGCACGTATCTCGGTTGCAGTTTGTCCCTGCCCCAGTTGGGGTCATGTGGGTGGCAACCAGTCGATGTGTCTCTCTCACATCCAAATTTCTCTCTCTCTCTCTTCCTCCCTTTCTCTCTCCTGCTCTACCTGAAGATAAATGCAAAAAACAAACAAAAAACCAAAAAAACACAACTGTGGATTCTGGAACAGGACAGACAAGTAAATGATCATTTGGCAGCCAAGTGACCGTCTGCCACGACAACTGTGCAGTCACCATCCTGAATGCATGAGTTTGGCATATTGTAGGCATCTAAGAATTATTTAGAGAATGTTTACATAACTCCATGAGTGCACCCATGCGTTGTCACAAACGAATGGGAGACACATATGGCTTTTATACTGTATATTTGGTCATAACCCCTTTCCTCTAGAGTCTTTATTGTGGTCTTATATACTTACTGTTCCCCAGAAACCACTTTGGTGGGGGGAAACTGTTCTCAATAAATTACTGAGAGGTCACTGAGAAGAATCTCAACAGCCATATAAAACCGGAAGTTCGGAGATCTGACCAAGAGTGGTGTAAGCTAGAGGACAGGGGGCCGCAATCTCCTGGCAAGGAGCCAAAGGAAAGACTTCCCTGGGGTAGACAACGGTGGAATCTGGTGCACAGAGTGACTAAGATGTGGAGTTTTGCTGAATGAAGTAGAGAAACACAGAGGCTTGAGGGCAGCATCCATAATCCCACAGCCAGAGAAAAGGATAGGGCAAGATGACAAAATAACATTAATATCTCTCTAAAGTAATTGTATTTCTTCTGCTAGTATAATAACTACTCCTGCAGAATAATAAAACATACACAATCTTTCTAGCATCCACTACTACACTCTCGGAAGGGTAGTGAGGTAATACACAAACAGAAATCCTAAGAGCGATGAAGTCCCCAATACCTCCTGAGTAATGACAAATGAAGAGGCTCCTTCACTCTGATACCAGCATCACTCGACAACAATTCAATTAGATCAAGTGCCACTGATTCCTCAACACGGTCTCCTTGACAAAAGGTTCTCATGGATTCGTCTTGTACCTGAAGCACGCTACTCCCTGCTGTTAGAGGGTGTAAGGAATTGCTCACTTTGTCACTAAGGATCTGCAGAGCACTCAGATTGGTGGAGAAGGAAAACTGAGCATCCGTCTAGTTTTCTCTCTCAATCTTTCTCCCTTCTTCCTAGATGGGAATGGAGCAGGAAAGGGAAAGCAAATAATAAAGCTTTTGAAAAGGTAAAGTCTGAGCCAGAGGTTCAAACTGTTACTGAAATTTATCCAGGATGAATAGATTGTGATATAATTGTGAAATATTTAAATTTACATTAGACAGCCCAGTCAGTGTGGCTCAGTGGTTGAGCATCGACCCATGCACCAAGAGGTCGCCGGTTTGATTCCTAGTCAGAGCACATGCCCAGGTTGTGGGTCCAATCCCCAGTGGGAAGGGGGGGCATGCAGGAGGCGGCCAGTCGATGTTCTCTCTCATTGATGTTTCTAACTCTCTCCCTTCCTCTCTCTCTAAAATAAAGAAAACAAAAATTACATTAAACAGAACTGGAGACTGTAAGCCAGTTGAGTTTGTATTGGCTTCTGCACTTGGGGTTTTCATTAGCCCAGACACCCCCCTTCTAGAGAGAAAGTGTTTTTTGTTTTGTTTTGTTTTTTGTTTTTTACCAATCTCTATTTTAGCTGCAGCTTTTGCGACCTAGAATATGGAGACGGCTCCTTGGTTAAGTTTGTGCATAAAAAGAATACCTCCTGTAAAATTGCCAAGGTATTTTTCAGGCTGAAGGAGCCTGGTGGGTTCTCTTCACTGCACATTGTTGAAAATAATGATTTGTTCTAGAATTTGCCATTTTTAATACTCTTTTCCTACATCCTGCAACTTCTGCTATCACACCCCCTGACACCATATCATCTTCCAATTACCACGACTGCATCGTTTTTTACGTGTAATTGCATTTTTGGTTGACTGCTTCCTGTGGAGATTGAGGAGGAGAGAAAATGTCAATGGCAGCACCACGAGCTGTATTTTTAACAAGGTTGCTTCAGGGAAGATTTGGAGATGGAGCTGCTAATCCTCTTCATAATGCATGGATTTCTACTAGAGGCAAGTCTTGGCTGGATTTGGACATTTTTTTCCCTCTTTCTGATCTTCTCCTTCAGAGACCAGGTTGCAAGGACGAGGCGCCTCGAATGGTCAAGGATGGGATGCTTGCGAAGGCAGTCCGAGCTCCACTTCAGAGAGGGAAGTCATTTACCAAAAGTCACACTGCCAGGATGTCACTGAGAAACAACTAGGATCACGTCTTTTGACTCGGTTCTTCAGTGATGTCTCCTCAAATCCATACTGTTCTAAGTGTTCAGTTCCTCTGCGTGTTACCTTCCAAAATTAGTCTCATTTTTATTTTTGAGCAATATCAATTATAAACTGGTTAGGCTGCAAAAATAGAAAACGCAAAAAAATAAAAATAGTTGCTCAAAAATAGGTTAATTACTGTCACATAAAATAAGTAGAGAGACTGTCCGGAGCTGGCACGGCAGCCCCATTGTCTGTGGCCAGGCTCTTTGCACATCTCTGCTCTACCATCCTAGCACGTCAGCTCCATTCTCAAAGTCATTTAGTATCTGAGATGCTGCCAGAGCCCCAGCAATTATGGACTTGTTCCAGGCAACAGTATGGGAGCTGTGGAAAAGGAGGAAGAGACACATTTTCCAGTTGGCTGAAGTCCTTCCAAGGCACCTTCTCAGCTTTGCCAACAACACATCCACCGACATTGTTATCCTAAACAGTCTCATGGTCACACCTCACTGCAAGAAAGGAATTTTGAAAATTGTGTTCTTTACTTGGCCTGTGTGGCTTAGCAGATTGATTGTCATTCCATGGACTGAGAGGTCCCATTTCAATTCTGGGTCAGGGCACATGCCTGGGTTGCGTGCTTGATCCCCAGTAGGGGGCATGCAGGAGGCAGCCGATTGATGTTTCTATCTCTCTCTCCCTTTCTCTCTAAAAAAATCAATAAAAATATATTTTTGGGGAAAAAAATGTGTTCTTTTAGTCATGTACATTGTCACCATCCCTCAATAAAACATAGGTCTACTACTAAAGAAGAGAAAGAAATAGAAACAGAATAATCATTAGTCTTGAAGGGTGGAAGAGTTGGCCATGTGCATCTCTAGGCCAGGGAATGGGTGAGTAGGTACAGTTGAAAATTTACTTCTGACTTATTCAATTTTTAAAACAATTGCATACAAGGCAAAGACAGTCAATGGTCAATAATTCCCTATTGGGCTATCAAGTGCATGTAGACCATAAAAGATAAATGAAGTTCGGAGTATAGTTTCATTAGGATTATCCCATAATTATACCCAAACAGTATTCCTGTTTACATGAAAATACTCCAGGCACTAAGTAGGTGTGCTTCTAATCACACGGCCTTTATATCTTCCCATTTCTTCTGCTATGAACACCCATAAAAGTTCACCCAACAATTCTCCCCCACAAGACTCTTTTTAATGTGGGCAAGTTTAATATTCTTTTTTTTTTTTTTTTTTTAAATTATTCTCAATTTAAGTTTACAGGCAACTTTGTGGTAGTTTATTCAGGCTCCTGGGTTTTTCTCTGCCATAATATTCCTTGATGGATTGCAAAGATAGCTCCCTTAACCTACTCCACCTTGAGCAATTAAGAAGTTAACAATTCTTGATTTCGCCGCTACCAAGGTCTGGAAAACACCCGTACCTATAAACTATCATTCCAAATAAAGAACCTGGGAGATTCGAATGTCAAGATGATCAGTCCCTGCATCCGGGAGCAATGTGCTATGGGTATTAGGTGTCTGGTTTCCAGCAGTCAGACTTTAGTCATGTTTATTTATATTCATGCACAGAAAATAAAACAGAATGAAAAAATAATTTCCCAGCTAAAATGTCAAGTAACGCGATGAAGATGCATTTTATTTCTCCAGTGAATAAATATATTCTGAAAAATAAGTCACAATCTCATTGGACTCAAGATCAATACGTTAAGTAACTTTTCTTAAACATACTATGCCAAGTAAAGAATTTTCTCTACCTTCTACCCAACAGTTGTCATTTTATTTTACATCTGCCAGAATTTTTAAGCCAAGGGCCCCATACAAATATTTAATTTTGAACTCTTCTCGCCTCCCCTTAGCCATCTTTCACCTTTATCTCTCTGAAATCATATCATATGTGCTTCCTACTTAAAAAGAATCCTATTAACTCAGGCTGGCACTATTATACCTCAGAGAAAAGGGTCCACTTTTCATTCTGATCTCAATTTATTGCCACAGTAAAATCAATAAGCAGATTAAGGTGCTCTGACTTCTCAACTAGAGAAGTCACCTAAAATGCTCCAAATTTGAAATTGATCCTTTGGGTTAGGCAAACAATATTGAAAGTAACGAAAATGTCAGGAAATTCCAAAGTAGTTTCTTCTGTGTTTTAAAATAAAATAGTTACTTTTTTGGGGTGCATATGCAGTATATTCACAACATTATTTACTATTTTACTATTATTTACTACTATTTTACACTGTACTATTTTATACTCTTTACTATTACTATATATATAATAAAATACTACATATACTATGCGTGATTTAAAGGATGCAGCTTCCTCGCTGATGTTAAGAAAAATAACCCTAAAACCCTGTATGCATCCTAAGGAACATTCTAACTAGAAGCTTTGCTGAAGAATGCCAACCCTGCAGTAGAAGGGAGCCACCTTGCATTGAAGTTATCGGTGATGGGAAATGGATGCTTGAACATTCATTCTAATTTGTATGAGAAGATACAGCACTGTCCTTAGCGTTAGCTGCTCGGCCCATTTTCTTTGTAGTGATGGCGCTTGCTCCACACTGACGGGTCTGGTCCTCTCTCTGGTCCCTCTGTGCCTGAACATGTCAGTGGAGCTGTCCTGGGGAAGAACGTAGGGACGCGGAGGGGATCTCTCTTCGGGGATTTAGGAGAGCGAGAACTGTGAGCTTGGACGTGTGTGGTAAAGGTGCTGCTGTCTAGAACGGCAAAGAAGAATTTCTCTCCTAATATCTCCTGCCACCTGCCCACAACAACGCCAGTGCTGGAAAATTTCACAGGAAAACCACTTTTTATCGACGTGGTAAACTCAAGACAGGCATCATGCCAATTGTGAGTCGTTTTTGACGTCTGACCATTGCCTGCCTTTACATAACTTCTCTGAAGCAGGGTATTCAGGTAACGGAGGTTTACCCAGGCCTGTGTGCATCTTGCCCCCAATATCTCAAAGAAATGATGTCAAAATGCATTTTTTTAAAACACCCTACAAGTTCCAGGGCCATGAAAATAAAAAAAAAATAAAAAAAAAAAAATAAAAAAAAAATAGAGGAAAGTCACAGAGGTGAAAGAGATACACTGACAGAAAAAGGGAGAAAGAGAGATAGAAGAGACAGGTACCCCAAATAGTTTCTTTTTCTTTCTTTCTTTTTTTTTTTTTTAAGACAACACTTTTTACCTTGGGATGTCTGTTTGTGAATTAAGGATCTTTTTACTTTTCCCATGATGTAAACAGCAATGCACTCAGCTCACCTCCAAGCCCCACATAATCTGGACGCAGTGGAAGGATGTATAGGAAACAATGCTGACAAGCAAGATGCCTGGCCTTTCCAAGCCCAATCCTTCTTTCACCACCAAGCCGGACCCCTATCGAAGCTGCCCAACCACTCGTTTCCTGTGTGTCTGCTGTTCCAGGCCACTGAAAACAAAGGGTGCTGTCCAGAGCCAGCACCCAAAGCGCCAGGGCGGTGTTCGGGGCTGGGTTCTGCGTGTGGCTGCTGCACCATTGACCCCCACCGACAACTAGAACTGGGGGTCTGAATGCAGTTACCGTGAGAGACGGCGCTTTCAGAAAGGTGATCACAAACTTAACCAAATACCAGTGCGCCGTCCTATTTGGGGACAGAAATCATCAGGCAAGTTCACTTAAGGTTAGAGGCAGTCGGGTGCCCTGAGCCACCTCCAGCGAGAGCACCTTCCCAGCCGGCCAGCGCTCGGAGCTATTTCCAGTCTGACTTGCTCTGGCTCCCAGACTGTCCTGATCCCGTTGGCTTTGGCAGTAAAAGGGATTCTGTTTTTCTGTTCCTCTAGTTCTGACACGGCACAGAACAAATTATAATTAGCAAACCACCTGAGGGGAAGGTGACAATTCAGTTGTCAATTTTCACGGATGACTCCCATTTCTCTCAGCACAAGCCCGGCAAGCCTCTCGCCCCCCGAATGCACACTAGGGGCGCACTGCGGTTAGCTGGTCCACTGCCCGAGAAGGAAGCAATCACAGAGAGGACAGCAACACAGAATGCGAGCACCAGCAAAGAGCCAGCGGGCCCCTTCCATGGTCCGGAGCCCTAGGAAACTGCCATTTTGCAACCCCCCCCCCATAAGGCCAGCGCGATGCTGCGATGCCCGCACACTGAATGCCGCTCCATGGGGCCCGCAGACCCACGAGTGCCAGTGTTCCCAGGGCAGAGAACGAGCCAATGTAGCTTGTGGTGGCAATACTTATACAGCCCAGCTGGGTGTGAGACTCAGCTCAGAATGGATGAAGGAGAGGTTATAACTTTCTTATCTTGAGTCATTTGTAGGCGAGCTCTAACAATCTGTTAGCCAGAGATTTGTTTTTAATCTCAGATTAATTTTCCCACAATGAGAAATTTAAAAAAAAAATCTTTTTCTTTATTGAGTTTAGAGAGAAAGGAGGAAGGAGAGAGAGAGAGAAACATCGATGAGTGAGAACATCGATTGGCGGCCTCCTGCATGCCCCTCACTGGGGATCAGGCCCACAACCTGGGCATAATTGGGAATCAAACCAGTGACCTTTTGGTGCATGGGTCAATGGCTCGACCACTGAGCCACACTGGCCGGGCCCACAACGAGCAATCTTTTTTCTACACGTGCCCTGTGAAAAACTCAGAGAGTGAAACACATATATAAGGGGTGGGATGCAACCAAAAAGAAAGGAAATATTCTAAGTAAAAAAGAATGTTAATTTTAGGCTAGCATGGCATGTTTTAGATACAAAAGGGAACATTAGACTCATCTGCGGGACTGGAACATGGATATATTTAATTATTACCTTAAAATATCATGTTTCTCTTTGATCTATCCTCTTTCTTCTCACAAAGCGTGTTCATCTCAAGGGGAAAGAGCCCTGAATAAAAGTGAGTCTCTCAGTAAAGACTGAATCACTTCCCTATTATTAAGAAAAAATATAGTTGGTGTGATCTGAGAAATTAAAAAAGCGCTAAATTTTGCTTGTATCTACAGTGGAAAAGTAATACTATTTTACTAGTCATTAGTTCATTTTAATCCAATTTTATTCTGAATTAACCAGATTCTATATCTTGTTTCCAGCCTCCCCGGGTCTTGATTTTTTCCACAGAATTTCAGATTTTCTACAGCTATCCTCTTGAGAGGTAAAAGACATTACCACATTTCTTCAGATCCAAACATTCTAGACTTCACATTTTAACTTTCCAAACACTGGGATGATTCTTCAGTCACGATGCTGTCAGAAACTGGGAGTACTGTTATTGGTCAGAGTTTATATCTTTTGATTTAATAACATGATTTGTTTCAACTACATCCTTAACAGACCATAAAAACAATCATATCCATGTCAGCTCCATCACAGGTGATTACGTAATACATCAGGGAATAAGCAGCAGCAGATTAGGGGTGTGGAGAAAGGAGAGAAATAGACACGAAATTGCTAGATTGGAACAGACAATAGGTCGTGATAAGGTAAAGGCAGCAGGAAATAGAATTGGGCCCAGGACATAATCCAATTTGAATGGATCAGGGAAATACTCAATACAGAACTGGGTGAATTGGAAACCCCCCAAAGTCAGGGGCAATGGGACTGGATGGCAAATTGACCTGCAGGAATTGATGACTAGACCAAAGGACTTGAAGACAAGATTTAAATGGCCAAGAAAGATTTTTATCAATGAAGCAAAGTGAGGCCTCAGCCCAAAAGCTGTTTATATTGTTCTTTTAAAGGCACAGGCAGATCCAGGAAGCATTGATTCCCAAGGTGGACGACTGAATTATTGCGAAGATCCCATTGGAGTGGGCAGTGAGCGAGTCAGAAAGAGAACCCCTGATGGAGTGTATTTCAGAGCAACCAGGGTTGCATTTGCTTAAGGAAATCACGTGACTGCCATCCAGGCATACCACCACTTAAATATGCCAACTTCTCTACATCATCTGCAATCCTCATCTAAGCAGCTTAAAGACAAAAACAGAAAATGTGTTTAAAGATTCCTGGCAACCATTACTGGGATGACAAATAGAAGTAACTTTTAATAGAGGAGAAAGAAGAGATAAAAAGAACACAGGACGGGCAGATCACTTGGATGAACTACGCATACTCACCACTGATATACTCACAGGTAAGCTTCTCTGTTTACAGTGATTTTGATTCACCAATTTCACATTGAGCAAAGGTGCCCAATTTCCATATGTGTCTCATCAGGGAAAATCGAACTTCTTCAAAAATTCCCAGGGATGCTTTTTTATAGCTACCAAGTTGTTTGTACTGCTGATATTCAAGGTTAAACAGATGCCTCGCCCACAATAAAATCTTTACTAAGAGCTTATCAGTTACTTTCACTATTTGAATTATCTTAGACTTAACAACTGTTATTTTTGAAGAGTAATTTGTACCTAATGGCAGGTATCTATCCCAACAGATGTTTGCTAAATCACATGTACGAGATGCAGAAAATGTTCTTTTACTATATCCAACCATTTAAAATGTTCGCACTGAAATATCTCTTGCACAAAAGCATTTTCAAAGCAGAATAAAGTTAGATAATTCTTGGTAAGTCAGTTGTGGATTTTTAAACCATTTTACCACCATTTTCAATAAAAGTCATCCTGGTGAAATATGTAGTTTTACAAAATTAGTTTATACAATTTGAAGAGTTAGCACTATTAAAACATAGATCACAATATTTTGATTAATTCTTAATATGTGTCGTAACAGTCATTTTATCTTTCAGAATCAGGGTTTCCTTTTTTTAAAATCTGTTTTGAGACAATTTATAAATTTATTATATACAGGACTTGGCACACGTTATGCCATTAGTTTTTACAATTTATGTGTTTTGTTCTTTATGTCTTTTTATTCCGTTAGTCAAGATAAAGGACTGCATGTTTTGGGGAAAATGTAAATATGGAATCGTAGTGCAGAAATGCCTGCCCAAATGTCTGCAGATGGGCTGCTACACCTCGCCTTCCCAGCCCTGTACGCCCGCAGTCTAGCGGGCCACACGCCTCACCAAGCTGAGGTTGCTCACCACTCACTGGAATTGGCATTGTTTCAGCATTACCCATAAATTCCACCTCTGCTCCCTCACTGATCTTTGGACAACAGTAGCTCTAGGTGCCCTTCTGCCCACAAACGTTCTGTGCATGTTCAGTTCCTCTCTCGGATGAATTAGCCTTTCATTGGGAGTGGGTGGGAGACAGGGAAGACTCGGACCAGATAGAATAATGGGTCATGTTGGAGTGTTTATTGTAAAAGTATCTGGGACTTAAATCCACATGTGAATTCTTTCTATAGAATGAATGTTTGTGTCCTCCACCAAAAGTCATATGTTAAATCCTAACCCCCAATAGGATGGTATGAAGTGTTTGGGCTGTGGGGAGGTGACTAGGTCATGAAGGTAGAACCCTCACAAATGGGATCAGTGACCTTATTGAAGAGACCTAGAGAGCTCCCTGGCCCCTCCCACCATGTGGTGACAGGGCCAGAGGCAGCCCTCTATGAGCAGGGAGCAAGTGGACCCTCGCCACGCACCGAATCTACCAGCACTTTGATCTTGGACTTCTCAGCCCCTAAAACTGCTCCAAATAAATGTTATTTGTAAGCCATGTAGTCTGTGGTGTTCTGTTATTGCAGCCTGAACAAACCAAGACAGTACTTAAATACTCAAGACTAGGGCATAGGTTTAAGAAAGAGTAAATCATAATGACTTCAAGAAGGTAGTCACACATTCACTAACAAAATCTACTATGTGACAGGCAAATTACCATGAGCATAATTTTTTTGGATGGATGGATAGATGAAAAAAATCAGAGTCTAAAACTACAGCAAAGGTCAAATGGTTCTGCTTTCTATATATCTGGTCATTTCATCACTTCCTTTTAATGAAATCTACCATACGGTACATTGAGTTCTTGGGCCGAGACCAAATGGACGTCACTGGCAGTAGCTGAAGAACCTTACAATAGTACTCTTTCACCTATTATTCCACTCCAAAAATATCTGTTAGAGCGTACATGAGTTAGAAATCCTGCTAGGGCTTGGAGTAGATGAAGGCTAAGGTGCTGAATGTGTGGATTCGGAAAGAGAAACAGAAGACATACTAACAAAACAGGATGCTGTGATGTAGTAAGTACAGGAGGTGAATGGGGACCATTCAAGATTCCCCTCTACTTGAGTTTTATGATCCAATTCTCCTAACAAACAATAACTGTTCTAGAAAGTTATAAAGGTAACTTTATGTTTTCAGAGTTTTGATGTTATGGATCAAATAAATACTCTTCATCCAAGAAGTTCACGAGTTTGAGATTTGTGTTGGTTTTAGAAATGGAGAATAGCCTTTGGTCTACATGTTGTTGAAGGTGTTTGCATAGTTTGAAATATAATTATCCTGCAATGCATTTAAATACATGTAGTAAAACCCTGATATAATCTTGTATAATTTGCTCATGGAGTTGATTGTTGCTCAGATCTTACCATGTTCCCACAAAACTCTAAAAGCGTGAAAGAAAATGTTTAGTACCTGAGCATATGAGTCACTTCTATAGCAAGTGAAGTATAGTGTGCCATCCATAACATCAAAACCAATATTAACCATAATAACGATAGAGAGTACTAAATCTTTCCCGCTTCTCACTCCCTAAATATATTATGCAAACTAAGGAGTTTGACAACTACACGCTATGTAAGTGTGAATTCAGGAGCTTGCGATCTTAGACATACAGAACTCCAGTCTCCAACACAAAAATCTCTATTTCTTCACACTTAACTAGGAGGTTTTTGTTTTCACTATAGGCTTTCTGGTACATGAATATTTCAGACACCAATTTTCCTCCTGAGCCAAATATCTCAAAGGTCTTCAGTGTTTTTAAATGTTATCAGAGACTTTTTTTGCTCATTTATTTTACCTCTCAATCTCCTGGGATTTATTTGCAGGACTATGAAAAACAAAGTCATCCTTTGCTACCTTAATGCAAGACTGTCCTCTCTAAAAATAGCATAAAAGAAAAAAAAACATAATTAATCAAAGCAAGACAAATGTCATGTAAACACATTTTACAATGGCAGGAAATGAGCTATGAACACCGGAAGCATCCATAATTTTGAAATGTGAGCTGACATGATTTTCTAAGATATTGACCAGATTCTACTCAGAATAAATCTAATCTGAATTCATCTATACAATGATGAAACTGTGTTAGTGTATAAGCACTTAATTCCTGATTCTAACTGGAACAGAAGAAAAGTTCAGAGAAACCATTAGGGTAACCCTTCAATATACAGGATTTGAAATACTATGATTGGCTACAAGGAAATGTCCAGTCCTGGATTATAGATGTTAGAACACATTTAAATGGATCCATCCTAAATTTCACTCTGTAGCCCAAACATCGAATGGCAAAAACTATGAGGATATATTTGAGAGTTCAGTTTTCCTTTTGGTCAAGCATTTGTGAGGTTTCTAAAGTACACATATCCCCAAGTCCAATCACGCCTGTGAAATCCCAGGAAGGCACCAAGGATTGAAATTTGTAGGCAAGAACTTATTCATACCTGGCAGGTGTACAACTTAAAGTAGAATATGTTCAGTAAAATTGTCATGCAATGTTTTTTAAGGGAACCATTTTGAAAGGTTCTGGGGACGTAAAAAGAAATTACAGAAAAAATCCATTCCTGAAAATGTGAATGTATCATATGGGAAAATGATACTGGATTTTTTAAAGAAAATGTGAGAGGATATTATGCAAAAGCATATACAAAATTGAAATGCAAGAATAATATGATTATCTGATTGGTTAAACACACATACAGGGTTTCTAATAAGGGAGACAAAGGGATAAATATCAAAGAATAACTGGGAAATTTTAACTGATTTTTTTAAATGAGAATTCTGCAAGCAAGTTGTTGCTAGGTTTTAAAGCCAAAAATCTGGGATGCTCCCAGTTATTTAAAAAAAAAAAAAAAGAAAGAAAGTAGAGACTAAGTGTTGTTTTAAGGCAAGCCAAGATATGATTATAAAAGTTACACTTTCAAGATCTACATGTAATCTCCTAGGTGGGATGCAATGTAGGCAGATGTACAAAGACTTGGGGAAGAGGCATGTTGATGTTCTTGGGATTGAAAACGAAACACTACTTTTTAAAATTTTATTTTTAATTATACTTTACTTTCTTATCACAAAGTATTTGTTGTTGCTTTCAAGTGATTTGAATATAACCCCTTAATCCCAAGCCTTCACTTTTTATATATCTTTATTGTTGAAAGTGTTACAAATATTCTTCCTTTCTTCCCCATTGACACCCTCCTCCCCACTCACCACACTGTTGTCTGTGTCTATTGTTTATGTCTCTATGCAGATAAGTTCTTTGGTTTATCTCTTCCCGTCCCCCCACTCCCCTATCACTCTGAGGTTTGTCAGTCTGTTCCCTACTTCCATGTCTTGGGATATAATGGACACAATATGTTGTCAAACAAAACATTTACTTTTACATTCTGTGTTTTATGGTCTAAACAGCTAAAAGCTATCTCTAGGAAGTTTCCAAAGGCAGTGGCTTACTGTCTTTAGATAAGGTACCACAAACCTACATGGAAAGGTGGGGTGGTTATCCCATTAGAAAGGAAGAATCAGTTTTTTTTTTTCTTTTCTTTTCTTTTTTTTTTTAAATAGGAATTGAAAGGATTCAACTGGCTCAACACATAAATTAACCACATATAATGCCTCTCAATGCTACATGAAGCAAACTATTGTTTTCTGTCCTTTGTCTTTTGTGAGAGAGGGCCAATGGAGAGACTAGAATAAAATGCATTCTTTATCTCAAAGAGGTATTATATCATGGCCAACTTCTCTATGGATTTTTAATTTTTTTTTTCTTTATCCTCACCCGAGGACATTTCTCCATTTTTTGTTCAGATAGAGTGGGGAGGGAGAGCGAGAGAGAAACATCGACGTGAAAGGGACACATCAAGTGGCTGCCACCCACACGACCCAACCAGGGCCGGGGACAAACTGCAACCGAGGTACATGCCCTTAGCGAGAACCAAACCCAGGTCTCTCTGGACCGCAGGCTGATGCTCTACCGCTGAGCCAAACTGGCCAGGGCTCTATGGATTTTTAGAGACAATTAGTCATAAGAAAAATATTTCCCCCTTAATAAAATATTTCTTGCATTTCTGTAACACATGGTACACTTACTCTCCTGTACCTTTTGGTTCTATGAGGCTCAGGACCCCCTGAGACCTGATTGAAAATGAATCAAAATGGTCCCACAGGTTTGTAGATAGTGAGAAACTGGGGTTTTTACTTTGAGGGTGGGGAGAGAGGACTTACTCCTGGGTTACTATAAGCCTGGCATTTTGAGAGAGAAATCTTATAAAGGTTCACCAATGCTCGAGTTTACAATGATGTCACCGAGGCCTGGAGTGACTAAGGATTTACCCACTTTCACATGAGGTAAGGGTGGAATTTGGGATTCTCAACAAGGATTTTGTTTTTTTCTGATCTGTTATGCTATTTCCTCTTTGTGCTCTGAGATGCCTGAAGAATTGACTGGGAAACATGAGGACAGTTTGTGGTATGGGTTAGACTCAAACTCAAGTCTTTTGACAACTGTGAAGACTGTAGCTCTAATGGTATAGGTTAGACCACCCGGAGGAAAGAAACAAATATCAAATATCACCTTCGACCTAGAGCAAGTTCTGTAAGGAAATGTCTTACTGAGTGGTCCATGGCTCCATGGGTACAAGTGGGCTATTATGTGGTTCCAAAGAAAAGAGCGGAAGGTCAAAGTCTTGGTTTACAATTCTGTTGAGTTCAAGGGCCTCTTGGGACAACAACTGTGCTATTATTTCCTTTTTCTATATAGAGTTAGAAAAGAGAGGGGAAGAAAAATGATTAGGCCTTTTGCTTTGGACTTGTTCCTTCCACATCTGAGTCAAGTGATGACGGAGATCCCAGTGGAAATGCTCCACAGAGCATCGAACTGAAAACTATAATTCTTTTCCTTGCAAAGATGCTATTATGGTGTCCTTCTGCCTCTTCAAATGGACTGAGAGCTCTTTCTGAACAGAGATGTATTTATCTCTGTATCTCCAGAGCTGACCAGGTTGTCTGGCATGTGATGAAAGCAATGGTCACGCCCAAAGCTGTCCCATCTACTCTTAAATCCTTCTTACAGCTTCACCTTTATTGCACAAGGTCACACTGCCTGAGCCAAAGCCTTATTCTCCAAATTGGGTTCAAGCCCCACATTTATATGATAAGCAGTCAAATCTTGCGGAGGAGGCAGCGCATCCATTTCTATAATCACACACAATTGAAATTTCAAACTCTTAGGAGGAACCCATTTATTGCCCAATTCTTTTTCAAAAGGTACCCAAAGTATGCTTTTTATGCTGTATTGATAAAGTTGCTTTACAGCAAAATAAACCTTTATGCTTTGTTTAGAGGAAGGGAAAAAATGTTTAGATTCTGCTCCCAATGACCGATGTCTGCAAAGTATAATAATTATAGAATTATTTTTCTTGGGATCATTCCAAGTTATTCCCTCTCCATTTGCTCTAGAAGTTATTGTGTATTTGTAACAGCACAGTAACCATATTATTTCTCTACAAATACAATGGCAGTCAGATTTTTAAATAAGAATATCAATATAGGTAGAGAGTAAGAGACAGTGATACAGGATTTGAGTTCCAGAGCCAGAACACCTGGATGCAAATCTGTGGTTTTTCTACTTAGCTGCATCTCTCTATGCCTCTGCTTCCTCATCTGCATCAGGGCATGATGACAAGTTGGTGTATGTATTCAATGAGTGAATATAAGTCAAGTGTCCAGAATGGTGCCTGGCACATAATAAGCATCCATGTTAGTTGTGCCTCACTTGTGATTCGGGATTTTCAGTTTATGGCAAAACTGGTTGATCTTCAAGAGAACAGCTACCAGTTCGGGGGGGGGGGGGGGTGAGGCTTATTTTTGCCACCATCACCACACTCGGTTAGTACAATCTTTGGGTATCCCCGTCAAACACAGCAAGCATGTATCCTTGGAATATACTGATAACAAGTCTAGCAAAACAAACCTTATGACTTATCTTTAAATCCTTATCTGTAAAGTCGACAGTTTTATTGCCAGGAGCCTTGCATAACAGTCCTCTGAAGAATCTAAGTATTCAGAGTGGCCATGATGAGACACTTAAAAGACAATGCATAAACAAGACAATTTCCTGGTCCCTGTTTTGTACCCAAAAGAAGAAATGCTAGGGTGTTAATTTATAAAAGCTAAATAGTTCTAGGAGTCTGAAAGATTCATTTCAACCCTGACATATACTCATTTATTTATTCCAGTTCTCCCTACCAACTCTTCCATTTGTTCAGGATAATCAGGAATTGATCTGAAATGGGACGGATGTATTACATGTCCTTCTGGTCTCTCCCTGGGCTGTCAGGGCAGGCACCGGTTAACTAGATGATCTGAATGACACCGTTATAGCGACCTGTCCTGTATGACTTCACAAAGCTGTCTTCAGGAAAGACTACCATTTGTAACAGATTAATCCTTTCCTGGGGCTGGAAAACAAATGTGAGGTTACTGCACATTGGCCTTTCATAGACCCTAAGATGATCCAAAGACTCGTAGAAATATTCTTCAGCATCCATCTATACACTCACTGTAGGCATGAGGAACAAAAAACCTTAGCTCTAAAGAAGGTAAGTTTCTGCTGGGAACCATTCCTGAAAAGGGGGCTTGGGAGAGAAGCTGACATGCCCTCAGCCCCGAGGGTTTTCACGTTCAGTTGTGTGGTATATGTTTTTTGAACATTCCTAACCAAGCTCCAGCAAGTCTGTTATTGCTAGTTTTGCGGACATGGAAATTACAGCACAAAACAGCTGAGCAACTTGCATAAGGAAGCAGAGTAAGAAGCTGAAGCAGACTGTAAACCAAAACTGCCTGACTCTACATTTTAAGAAGTACAGCACAGCGATTCCCACCACATGCTTGGAAACCTGAAAGGACGGGTTCAAGTCACCCGTGAGCTATGTCCTAGTCATGTGACCTTGGCTCAATGACGCAGCCTCTGTGACTTGGAATCCACATCCGTGGACTGGATGGTTAGACTAAATCACAGAGTGGCAAAGGTAGTTCACACAAATCACCTGCATTCAGTGCCTGGCACACAGCAGTGATCATCAAGTGGTAGTTTTGATTAGCTCCTCGTTTCCTGCTCAAGAACAGCCAGTTACAGAGTAGCAAGGAGGACGGCATGCAGCCACCAGGAGAGGGCAAAACATGGGCTGGGGGCAGTGATGATCTCCAGCTGGGATGAGCTGAGCAATGAAAAGAAATCACCCTGAGATGGTTGTTAAAACGGATCAAACTTGGTCTAAGCCTGCTTCTGACTTTCCCCCAGACCCTGTCTTATACTCCAGACTATTCGAATTAGCAATACACTCTGAGCCTCCCTAAAGTGCAGAGTTCAGACTTCCCCCAGGACACAAGTTCTGTGGTGATTCCAACAGAACTAGGTAAATTGGGGGAGGGGCAGTTTTACCAAAACAACAGATTAGCTTGAATGATCCTTTTTGTGGCCTTAGTAGAGAAAAGAAATCTTTCTTCTCCTTTGCAGAAAGAGACTGCATTTTCTTTGTGTGCACATGTTTATTTCTAGAAAAAAGATATTTATGTAAATAAAAATAAATTATGTATTTTATTACACTCAAGTGTGTTTGTATAAAAACTTCAGTCTGGTAGGTTTTAGAACAAAGCTCCTAAGTTTACCAGGGGGCCACCAGATGTAACTGTATAAACCAGAGCTTAAGAACTGTAACCGCACATGGGAAACTAGATTCTAGTATGGTGTTGACTTTATTGTTATTATTATCGTTATTATTAACAACGTTGGCTTTGAAGTGAGGTGTGTAAGACACTGGACATTCTCTGAAGAGGCTGCACTTGTGTGATGACCTCATTGTTCATTCAACCCTTAAAGTGCTCACTAGTCAGATGGTGTGTTCATTCCTTTCTACTGAGTATGTGCCAGTGTTCACATCTGAGCTGGAGCGACCCAAGCCTTATAGAAAAACACTTTGGAATGAATTTTTTCTCTTCATTTTAAGCTTTTCTTTCCATTGTGTTGGACGCTGAACTTTGCTATGACACAGCTGGACAGAAAGAATTCTGCTGTCTGGTGGCCAAGAGGCACACGCCTAATAGCGGCAGTCAGGACATCGAGAATAAACAGATGTGATTTCAAACTTCATTTCTGACACGGAAGAGCTGTCGATCTTTGACAAGATACTTAATCTATAAAATGAGGATACTGAGATGACTTAATTTATACAGAGGTTAGCATTTACAAATAACACATGGAAGTCGCTTATCAGTATAGGAGAGAATAAGTCCTCAGAGGTCAATTGCTGGTTTTCCTTTGGCCACCACCATGGGCTAACACACTGTTGAGGGCTCCCACAGGATTCTGGTGATGGCTCATGAGTTGGGGGTGTGGAGAAATACTGTATGTCCTTACATCTGACACCATCCACTGTAAGATGCACCATTATTTAATATACCACCAAAAACAACAACAACAAAACAACAGAATACTGCAATTAAATCAGGGCACAACATGTTCTCATCACTTGGAACTGTTCTGAATCTGTATAAGAATTATTTCACACTTATGGAAACAAACATTTTAATTACATAATCAGGTTTTATGTGTGCTCTATAGCGTTAAGAAAAATGAAGTTGTTCAGGTGTTCCTAAAACTTCATCACATTCAGGCTACAATTGTTCTCCATCACGCCCCCCGCTGGGAATCATCCCTATCTGCGCTCCACTTTCTACAGAACGTACATCCAAGCTCACTTTGCAAGTTTGGATGCCAGCCCTCTTGTCAGATCATGCTCGGTTTCACCTCTTCCTCTGCTGAACCATGGAGCCACAGGCCACTGGAAGGGAAGGAGCTTCTGTTCAAAGTCAGCAGGAAGTGACATTCTATTGCTTGAGGTGTTGCCAGGGGTCCTGCTGAATCAGTCACATCAGTTACTGGTGACTGACAGTTCTCTCTTCTCCTGTAAGGAACGGGACAACTGCTCATGCCTTTGGTGGTGTGTCTTAGCATGAAGCACCAACAAGTGTAGCCAGCCGTACACATCACTCAGCGGAGGTGACGCTGGCCCTAGTGCAGACCACGGGCAAGCACGTCCGGTCAAAGAAGTCAGAGTGACCATGCACCAGGCTGCTCAAGGCTGTGACACAACATCCTTTCTACTACATGCCTCCATGCCAGAGAGAGAATAATGGGAAAGAAATGCATTATTAAAATGATAAAATATGAAATCTCAACTGGCATACTATTAAGGAGTAACATATCCCTTCTGTAAAAGGAGCTCCCTGGGTCCCTTCTGTTATCAAATCATGAATTAACTGCACAACCCTCGCTTTCTTGGAGATCCGTTCTTGACCGTGTACGTTATGAACGGTGTCGATAAATCTCTCGCCTTTTGCACTCCTGCCAACTTAGATTTCAAGTTCATCAATTTCCGTCCCTTGCCAAAAGTGCAGGGTAGCTGGAGAAATATCATTTTTACAGAGAGTGGATCTCAGGTTTAACGTTAAAGCCCTTCAATGGGGCTTTCTGAGGAGGTGGCTAGAAATACATTTTTCTTCTTAATCCAAGGAGTTCTTTCCACAGGTGTGTTCACTTCGGGGACAAATGAAGCTGCTCATAAATGGTAAGTGTACGGCTCAGTGACTTTTTGCAAAGTGAAAACAACTGTGTAGCTATGATGGGTACACTTTTCCGCATGCACATTATCATTTCCTTGAAAGCTAAAAATAAAAACAGAAATAAACAAAAAGGCTATGACATAGTCTAAGGAAAATACAGGTAAAAATACATGGCAATCATCCATGAACATGTCTATCTTGTTATACTCTATGTTAATTATATAAATTCATGTTCACACTGAATCTCTGCTCCTGCGAGTCTATTGTTCAGAGGCAAAGCAATCCCTTCGCCACTTAGGTTAGAAATGGGTTCCTAATACCGTCTTTCATTTTCCCTCTCCTCCCTACCTTGAATCAAATAAAATAAATACAATAAAATTTCGTTGACTTCACTCCATAAATGTATCTTGACTTGGCCCCCTACATCTAGTCCTAGTATCTGGCCCTCGTAACTTGCTGCCTGGACCCCTATAATTTAATAACATTTAGAGCAACTCTGGCCTCTAGTTTTGCCTCCTTTCAAATCCATGTTATCACCACGTGTTCTGAAGCGACCAATTTAAATGTGTGTCAGGCTCTGTGTCTTCCCTGATTAAAACTCTAGTGACCCATCGCTAGGGCAGGCTCAGCATCTGGGCATAATAAGTACATGTCCCTCTGTGGGGTGGCTGTGACCAACAACACAGCTGATCTTAATAGCACCTCCTGCCTTGTCTTTTAATCTCTGACACGTGTGGCTCCCCCTACACCCGGCCATCTCTCCACCCTGTCTGTGCCTTGCTCAAACTGGGGCACGGACTCGAAACACAGTTCTCTTCCTCACACTTTCCTCCTCCCCTCGCCCTACACACCCACCCCTTCTTCTTCAGGTTCACTCGTATCTCAGATACCATTTTCTGGAAGGATCTTTCCCTCCGTGCACACGGGCTGAATGTTCCTCAGCTGTGCTCACTTCACAGCGTGTCCATACCCTTCCCCCGCCGGCCTCAGCATCCCTCGCTGCTCCTGTGCTTACACCTTCTCCCCTCCAGTCTAGTCAACCAGTATTTCTACGCCTCTTACTCATCTGGCACTCTCTGCCCAGCATCTGGCACTTAGTAGGCGATCTGTTAATGTTTTATGAACTAAAATGTACACCAAATGACTCACTGAAACAGGAGGGTGCCTCTAGCAAAAGTCTAATTGCAGTAATTAACCTGAGGCGAAGTAAGCTAATATAATTAACTCCATGCATTTGTAAAAGTTTGGGCATGTTTCTTATTCATTTCTATAAATCAGTGTTATAGGCCCCCATAAGGAATAATACCTAATCAATACTCACATAATATAAATTGCTTGAGCATCTGGTTGTAAAGTCTTTAAAAACTTTTCACCATAATTAAAACATATTGGAGATTTAGGTAGTGTGTTCAATTACTTGGGCAGTAAATGATTTTCCATAGTCAATGGATCGAAGTTTTATAGCTTCAGTGTTTTCAAATAAATAATGAGACTTAGTCTCCAAGGTGGAGAAACCTCATGTCCCATATAATTTCTTTGAAAATATATTTACAGTCAAAGAAGCATTGAAGTACACTTGTACAGAGAACATTTTGGCTTTGATTTTTGTTCATCTAATTTAAGGGAAGCTGAACAGATTCCATTTAAAAGTGGGAGATTAAAACATAAAAAAGAAAAATCAATGCTCAGTAAGAAGATTGCATCTGCACTGGAGCCATAGACACACTCTTCCCAGCGGCGGGGAGAAGGGCGATCGTAACCATTGCTCGCAAAGGCTTTGCTTTCCTCTACATCTGTCTTACCTGCGCTCGGCTTCCGAAAAAGAGAAACATACAGGCGGAAGTTGCCTTTTACTGGCAAGAGGATTGATTCATTTGTACGTCAGCCTTTATTTTGAGCATGTCAAAGTGGATGTAGATGAAATGAGAAGAGTCCAGCCTCCTCCATGCCGAACTGGAGAAGCAGATGCGAATGTTAGGGGGCCCCCCAGCTTGCGGCCTCTGTTTGCTGTTCTTGGATGGCAGGTTTACCGGCAATCAGGACTTTTCCTTCAGGTACTCACAAAATAGCTGAACATGACAACCTGTATGGCTTCGTCACACCCAGTTCAGATGAGTGAAGGGAGGGGCACAAAACATTCCTCAGAGACAGCACAAAATGTGATAAAATCAGTAGCCTGTTAGCAACAGGAACATGACCTCAACTGTGCAAAGTGGAAGCAAAGAATAATCTTTAGCTTCTACTTTACATTTATTTCTCTTCGTAGCTTTTCTTGCTTCAAATTTCCAAGTCATCACTTGGTTGAATTCAATGTTTCTGCTGAGTTCTAGCTCACATTAGATGGTCAGCCAAAAGCGACCACAGCTGCAGCTCAGCAAGAGAGACCCCTGAGAAGGCAGGCGGGGTGTAGCTGGCTCCTCAGCCCATATCAGCCTCTCCTGCTGGGTGTTCAGCCAGAGACCTTTGCCTGAGGAATCTGTCTGCTCAGACCTGCATCACGTAGTCCCTGAGAGAATTTTCTAAATTAAGAAAACTGAACATGCCTCTTGGGACAAGAAGACATTATAAAATCGCCAGTTGCATGCTACCTCTGAGACAAGTGTGCTTATGAATTCTGCTACTATGTTGAATCTTATCCCACTGTAGAAACTCGGGGAACTTCATCAGCCTGGAAATCAAGTACCTGACATGACTGCAACCTCTTTCTGAGAAAAGCAACCCTGGATGTTCCTTCCACAGAAGGGCCCGTTTCTTGTGTGACACGTGATTCTATTATTTTGGCCATATTGTGCTGGACCGGAAGCTCTTCCCTTGCCCACAGCGGGTACCAGGCCCAGTGGTCTCTGACTTGGCCTGCCTCAAAAGTCAAATGAGGATCATGGACCATGGCGGAGGGACCGACTGCACCAAGTTTTCCTCTTGCTTGTCTTGAATGTGAGCTACAGAGAAAAGGCAGAGCAATGATAGAGAAGCAGAGATCTCAAAGGGACATGAAACAAAGAAAAATGTGGATACTGAGAATGACTGGATCCAAATTGCAGCAAAGCCAAAGTAGAAGCAGAACTGCTTCTGACGGAATACAAGATCCCTCGGTCCTCAGAGCCATATCCGTGGGTCTACATTCAATAACCAATCAGTCACGTTCCAGTTCTCCGCAGAACCTGGCCATACACACCCAGACTCCTCCATCACCCCCATCACCTATGGTCGCCTGACCTTGTCACTCCTTCCTGTAATCAGGCGGAGCCCAGTGCAGTTCCCTTACGGGGCTGCTGACAGCCATCCGTAGACTGAGATACTGTCGAAGACTGTATGCTTTGCGGAACCCCAAACCAAGCAGCACTTATTAAAAAGTTAAACCAGCTCCAATCATATCACAAACACAATTTCTGCTAAAAATGGCACTAACCAGGCCTACTGCTTGTCACAGTGAATAACACTGGAAAATGACGAACCCCCAACGGCTTGCCCATGTGCCTTCTCCACCTGCGCTCTAACTGTAGCTCTCTCTGCCCGCCTTGCTTTCACAAGCATCTTATGAGTAATCGAATGCCCACCCCTTCTCCTTCTTTGTCTTTCATTCCAACCCTTTGAAACTGAGTCTTTGGCAACATCTTGTCATTTAACTGCTGCAGTAAATGGCCAGGTTACTGCTAATTTGCCAGATCTAGTTTTCAGCTCTTTAGCTCCCATCTTGCCTGACCTTTATGCAGCATGGTAAGCATGGCTACCCTTTCGCCCGGCCAGTGTGGCTCAGTGGTTGAGCATCGACCCATGCACCAAGAGATCGCTGGTTCGATTCTTGGTCAGGGCACATGCCCAAGTTGTAGGCTACATCCCCAGTGGGGGGCATGCAGGAGGCGGCCAATTGATGTTCTCTTTCATCAATGTTTCTATCTCTCTCTTCCTCTCCCTTTCTCTCTAAAATCAATAAAGAAAAAATATTTCATAAAATAAAAATGACTACCCTTTCTTCTTTGAAAGTCTTCAAAGAACTGTTAACATCTGAAGTGTATAATGAACTAAACTTCACTGACACCCGATTTTACTGTTGTCTTTTGTTAAAATATCATACCTCAGAACCACTGGCTCTACTGGAACTTTGGGCCCAGCTTCTGTTTCATAATATGTATGTGTGATCAGTGCTATTCCAAAGGATGTTTTCTCCAGGGTTGGACTCTGCTATGGCAGATGTCCTGTCTGGTGCACCTTTGTATGCACCACCCGTGACAAAGCAAATGGTAATTGTCATGTCTGTTATCCTAGAGAAGATCACCTTTCAAGAATGTTCATCTGGCCCTGACCAGTTTGGCTCAGTGGTTGGAGTGTCAGACCCTGTGGATCAAATAGTCACGGGTTTAATTCCTAGTCAAGGGTGCATACCTGAGTGGCAGGTTTGATCCCTGGCTTCTGTTGGGGTTGTGCAGGAGGCAACCAAACAATGTGTCTCTCTCACATGGATGTTTCTCCCCCTCCCTTCTTTTCACTCTATCTAAAAATCAATAAAAAATATCCTCAGGTGAGAATTTAAAAAAATAAAAGGAATGTTCATCTGCCCTGGCCAATGTTACTCAGTTGGTTGGGGCATCATCCTGGGCACTGAAGGGTCACAAGTTCATTTCCCAGGAGGGCACATATACCCAGATTGCAGGTTCAACCTCTAGTTGGGTGCATGCAGTAGGCAACCAATTGATGTTTCTCTCTTTCTCCCCCTCTCCTTTCCTCTGTCTCTCAAATCAATTAAAAAAAAAAAAAAAAAGAAATGTGAAAAAAGAATGTTCTTCTATATCATAGATTTATTGGACAGGATCACTTGAAAAAAATGGCATAAACTTTGCTATAGAATCCATGACATGAATATGTACTCAGCAGACATATACCAATCTCCTACTGGGCACCAGACAGTATCTCATAGGGGAGAACTAGATCATTTATTCCAGGGGTGAATGGGAACCATGCATCTCTTTTGCTCTCTACTATTTGCTCACCTGGCCTGACCTTGGCTCTGTGCCTGGGAGAGTAACTATTCTAACGGGTGCTCAGTAATAGTTTGATATACGAAACAAAACAAATGCTGCATGATCTGAGCTTGTCCTATCCCACCAGTCTCAACTCAGGCTCTCCTGTTCCTCACTCTATGTCATAGACCCATGGGTCTTATGCAGGTGTAAAAGGGTGGTTCTTTTCTAGCTCTGGGCCTCAACAAGGGTTTGCTTTGGTTATCACTATGTTACTAGCATACCACCCAACACTGCACTAGACACTCAATCATGTGTTCGGTAAATGGAATGATCCTCTTGTCATTGCTGAAGGTTGTCTGGGGAAGGCAATACTGGGCAGGACTTCCTCACTGTGAGACATATACAACCTGTCTCCCTGTAGCCATTCAATGAAGGCATAAATAGAAAACATACTATGTGTTTGCTCTCGCCCAGATCAGCGTTCGAACTCCATCCCACAAAGAGTTGGTACAGTGTCTGGGAGCAGCCGTGACACATGCAGGTGGAACTGGGGCACCAGCAAAATCACAGGTGGTCCAAATGCCAGAACTAAAATGGACCTAGTGCCAAATGAATCCAATTGTAGCCTTTGCTTCAGCTGGATCAGCCCCTGTTTTTTCCAACTCAGCTGTTGCCATTATTCGTTTGTAGATTGCTGCCCCGTTCTTGGAAATGCACAAGCGTCCCATTCATTTAGAGCTTTGTTTTCTTGGAAATAATCATCCACATTTGCATTTTTTGGTAGCTTCCTAACATAGCAATGTTCAAGAAGCTTGAAAACTTGGCGTTTGGTTAAAAAAGAGTAAGACTGCCCTGGCCGGCTTGGTTCATTGGTTAGAGTATCGGCCTGCAGTCCAGAGAGGCCCAGGTTCAGTTCCCGCTAAGGGCACGTATCTCAGTTGCAGTTTGTCCTTGGCCCTGGTTGGGTCATGCGGGGGGCAGCCACTCAATGTGTCCCTTTCATGTTGATGGTTCTCTCTCTCTCTTTCTTCCTCTCTCTCCCTCCCACTCTGTCTGAACAACAACAAAAAAAAAAAAACAAGGGAAAAATGTCCTCGGGTAGGATACAAAAAAAAAAGAGTAAGACCATGAGTGGGGGTCAGTAAGAAAGCAGAATGGTTCCAAAAAAACAACAACAAAGAGAAGAAATAATTCTTAATTACTTTGTTCAAGTTGTTACTGACCTTCTCTAATATCCCCTCTAATTTAATTATCTTACAAATTTGAATTTTGAAGAAAATACCTCATACTTTCCTTTTATATCTAAATCACCATTTTCAGTTTAAAAGCATGTCACTTGGTAACATTAGTTGAGCAAATGAATGAATGAACAGAGAAGCAAGTAATAGAATCAAGTAGGAGTTAGTTGCATGGGCAACATAGAGGCTATGTCCATTTTCCAAATAGAGTTTTTGAGAAGTTAATGATTTCCCAAGCAGGATTATACTGTACAACTTGAATTGTGAGAGAAGGTACCAATAAACACCACTATAATGTCCAAACAGGGCACTGGGAAGCCAATTCAAGTTATTCCAATATTATCACTGAGTATAAAAATATTTATAATTATATTTTTGCATATTGTTGTGCATGTTTAATAACAACCAAAATCCTCTATTTAAAATAAATCTCAAATACTACATATAGAGAAAACATTTAAATTTACTTCCCCACTCCAGACTAATTTTTCATCCTAACTTTATAATTCCACCCATCTCACAAAGTATTCGAAAACATTCAAACCAAACAAAGACAAGAAGGTAAAGTAGATGTGATAGCTGATGGAGTTAATGAATGAGAAGCAGCAGCTTTTCCAACATAAAAAAATAAATAAATAAGGAAAAGAGTACTTTCTACCATAGAAATCTTTGAAAATTTTAAGAGAGAGGCTGTTGGTCCCTACCACTGTAAATACTTGTTTAATTAAGTCTATTGAAGTAGACAGAAAAGTAAGACACTGAAAACCATAAAGATCCAACACTTAACTAAGTATCTCCTATGGAAGGGAGTTGGAAAATTTACTAAAATATGACTTGGGCCATGGTGCAATGAAGTGTGCTGCAAGATGAAGAGGGTTAAGAGCCAGTAGATAGCCCAGCCGGTGTGGCTCAGTGGTTTCATGTTAACCCATGCACCAAGAAGTAAGCCACCAGTTCAATTCCTGGTCAGGGCACATGCCCAGGTTGTGAGCCAAATCCCCAGTGGGGGCATGCAGGAGGTGGCCAATCAATGCTCTCTCTTATCGATCTCTCTCTCATCAATAAAGAAAAACAAAACAAAACAAAAATAAAATAAAATAAAAAAAAAAAAACAAAAAACAGCCATTAGATAGACTTCAAAGTACATAAAACTGCCACCCTGTCTCTGAACTTTGTAGCTGGATGCCTGGATATATGGTTACAAATGTAGGATGTCAGTGATTCTTATTCATTTTGGAAAACCAAAGCCCTGGAACAAATTCGCCAACTTATTTTAAGCCAACAGCTCAATTCTTGACCACTCTAAATAAGGAAAAGTCTCGCTCTCTATACATGTTAAGCATGTTAGTGTTTTCATTATTACACTATGATGAAAAAAAGATGAATTAAACAATATGTAAGGACATGAAGTTTGAATATTTCTAAAGTATGGACCTAAGTAAAATGAAATATATAAGTATTTGTTGGGAATCTCTTATATCTACTAATCAGGCAAAAATAAAATAATATCTTCATGCTCAGGGAACAAATTATGAAACCATACATTATTAAATAAAAATATGTTAAGCACTTATAACAGTGAATGGAACATAAGAAATATTATTATATTATATTATAATATATGATATTATAATTTATATTGATTAAAGTTCTGGACTCTGGACAGACAGATCTAGCTTTGAATCTTAGATATACCACATTTTACTTTATTTAACTTTGCAAAAGTAGCTTCATTTTGTGAGCATGAGAATTTCCATCTGTAACACAGGAAAAACACCAGTTTCTACCTCATAGGGTTGTTGTAAAGATTAAATGAATTTTAATTATTTCATAGGACCGGATGACTGATAATGAACATATTGATGTTGGTAGCAGCTAAAAATATGGGGTGCTTGCTAAATGCCCAGCATGATATAAAACAAAATTTCAAACCTGTTTAGTCAAAAAATAGTCTAGCAATTATTATTGTTATAATAAGACAGAGAATATTTAGCTAACAATAAGTAACTACATGCCAGCAAGTGTTAAATGAGGCAATAGAATGATTGATGATGCTTTGCAGAGTCACTGCTGGAGTTGAAGTCTTTGCAGTGTGTTTGTGTATGTCCCTTTAATATGTTTTACATTATCGAGGAGGTAATGCTGGCATAATCAATCATCAGAAAAACTTAGCAATTCCCTGGTAATTGTCAGCTAGCCCTCTGAGAACTCAAAGGATGGGAAAATAGTTTGTCTTTACTCCTCCTTTCCAGAAGCCTTTCAATCCAATTTACATCAACTGGATGGGAAAGAAAGAAACCATGTAGCATTGTGATGCAAGTCACCAATATTTGGGAGTTGTTTCTGCAGCACTGATCAATAGAAACGAATCGACAGAGCAACATTTTACAAACAAACAAACAAACAAAATAAATAAATAAATAAATAAGCAAGCCACCAGATTATGGAAGTAGAGTGTATTAGTTAGCATAGGCTGCTATAACAAACCACAGATTGGGTGGTTTAAGCAACAGAAATTTAGTTTTGCACAGTTCCAGACACTAGAAATCACAGATCTGGTGCCAACACATTTGGGTTTTGATGAGAGCTCTCTTCCTGGCTTGCAGACAGCTAGGCAGAAAGGGAGGATAAACTCTCTGATGTCTCTTCTTACAATGGCACTTATTCCATCATGAAATTCTCACCCTCTTGACATCATCTAAACCTCGTCATCTTCCAAAGACCCCATCTCCAAATACCCTATTTAGTTAAGGCTTCAACTTATGAACTTTGGGGTGACACAAGTCAGTCCATAGCATAAAGATGGGAGTTTTTTGATGTGAAGTCAGACAAAGGTAAGAACCCAGTGGTGAAATCCAAACACTTGTAGCAACAAATAACAATTGTGCAGTGATCGTGTATATTGTAAACGTCGGCCTCAAGCAATCTTAATTCGGTGGACTCTGAGTTCCCAGAGCTAATTACAAAGCATTCTGTGAAGAAGCTATGCAATTAAATGTTAGTATATATTTGATTGAGGAGGTATTGAATTGAAGAATGGAAGACAGAAAAACTAACCTGATTTATCCCTATTTCCTTCAGAAATGGTTTGTTACAGGACTGTTGATCATAAACTCAAGCTAGGTAGGTAACTGGTGCTCAGACCCCTGAATGCTTACAAGCTAAGGTAGGTTTGCCTCTATTTAAAACTTTGCCTTGCCCTGGCCAGTTTGGCTCAGCGGTTAGAGCATCGGCCTGCGGTCTGGAGAGACCCGGGTTCGGTTCCCGCTAAGGGCACGTACTTCGGTTGCAGTTTGTCCCCGGCCCTGGTTGGTCGTGCGGGTGGCAGCCACTCGATGTGTCCCTTCACATCGAAGTTTCTCTCTCTCTCTCTCTCCCTTTCTCTCTCTCCCTCCCACTCTATCTGTACAAAAAATGGAAAAATATCCTCGGGTGAGGATGAAATAAATAAATAAATAAATAAATAAATAAATAAATAAATAAATAAATAAAATAAAACTTTGCCTCTTTCTGTTGTTTTTGTTTTGTTTCTTAATTTCCTTAACTGGGTCTTGATCTCACTTTGATTTATTAATATCTTTTATCCCTGGCTGAAGTTCTTTTCATTCTCAACAAACAGTTTGATTTTGTTTCAAAGGATAAGTAAACATGGGATTATTTTATTGTTAAAGTACAAAGCTGAATGAAGCTAGATCTGTCAGCCATCAAATATAGGAGGACCATGCACTGAGTTTAACAACTTCCCCCACAAGAGCACTTTAGGAATGTTAAGAAAACAGAGATATGAGCTAACAGGCTAATTGCACAGCACATGTCAGTAATGAGATTAGTCAGAAATTAATCACTAGAAGAACTAAGTTAGAATGACCTTCATCAGGTTGGTTCAGTTGCAGCTGATTGACCAAGAATTAATTCCTTCATTAAAAGAGATGTGTGTATAATGTTTGAAACATCCATGATAATGGCAAGGACTTGAAGGAAGAAAAAAGCTCCAGGAAATGGCAAAAAGCTGGAATTAGAGTGAAGTTAATTAGGACGACATTACACATTGAAAAGTTCAGTCTCTAGGTTAACAAGTCACCTCAGGAAAGACCTGCATAACACTGATGGCAATAAAATATATGATTTAATCTTCGGCAGTTGTTAAGACTGTCTCAGATGACAAAGCTAAGACTTAGAGATTTTAATTTTTCCAAAGAATTATTATAGTCATAACAGTTTGTGTTAGACTAACCTCTCCACAGATAACAGTTAAATATCTAGACAAAATATTAAGAAAAAACTATTTGATGATACAGGAGAGTGACCAAAACAAAATACGAATTGCAGAGGTTTACACTACTAAAAGAAGAGAACTATCTTGGTTGAGACCCCTTGGTGATATGGTTTATCACCTGAGGACACTAGACTGCTTCATTTGTATTGAAAAACAGCTGGAGGTGTCAAGAAATGGAAGTCAAGGCTGCTAGATGCCTGGAAAATGAGGGGGGAGGGTGGTAATTTCAGGAAATAAGATGATAAATAGCAATCAAGGAAATCCCCAATCTGCATAGTTTTACAAGCATAAGGGGAAAGAATCCAAATTATGAAAAATAGAGATAAGAAAATATAAGAACTCAGACAAAGATAAGAGTACAATGTTGGGACTCCGAAGCCTGCAGCAATCAGATCGGAAGAGCTCAATGTCCAGGCGCACTGGGAACGTTAGCCACAACTTCATCATGGAGGTCAAGATGCGCGCTGATCCCCGGGCTAAATTTGTGTGGCGTAGACTCCAAAGATCCAAGGTGAAAGCGGCAGCAGGGAATTTGAGAAAGGTGAGCAGTGACCTGAGCGTCTACCTCTTATAGAGTAGGCAGATTTCAGAGTTTGGATTCTACCAAATACAAGAAGTTTCTTAAATACTTTATGATCACACCTCAGGGACAAAGGCTAAGGACACACCCCAAGACTAAAGGATGCAACTGAAACAAGCCCCCATAAGTTTATGTTAATTGGTCAAGATTTTTAACAGCATGCTAGAATAAAAATTATTAGTCTTAAAAGAAGGATAATAGAATCCAGAGTTCCTACAACAGTTATTCTTAATTTTCATTATAATTTTTTAATTAGAAATACAAAGACATGAAAATTTGATCCATTGTCTAGAGAAGAAATAATCAACAGAAACAGGACCCACACGATCCATTTGTTGGAATTAACAAGGAAAGTCTTTAGAGAAACTATTATAAATCTATTTCAGACTTAAAGAAAAAGATGATCAGATGAGGGAAGAGATGAGGAATCTTGGCAAAAAAAGAAAACTATACAAACCAACCAAATAAATATTCTAGAACTAAAACAAACAAACAAAAAACAGTTTATGAAATAAAACTTTACTGGTCTGGTTTAAAATAACACTGCAGCTGGGCTGGTGTGGCTCCACGGTTTGAGTGTCATCCCATGGACTGAGAGGTCCCAGTTCAATTCCCGGTCAGGGACATGTCTGGGTTGCTGGCTCAATCCCTAGTAGGAAGTGTGCAGGAGGCAGACAATCAATGTTTCTCTCTCCCATTGATGTTTCTATTTCTCTCTCCCTTCCCTGTTTTCTGAAAAATCAATTAAAAATTTTTTTAAAAAAAGAACACTGCAGACATCTGAAGAGATTAATGGAACTGGAAGACACATACAGTTGGCCCTCTGCATCCTCAGGTTTTACATCTGCAGAGTTAGTCAATTGTGCATAAAAAATATTCAGAAAAACAATCCTAGGAAATTCTAAAAAGCACTATGCTAAATCCACATGAATAAAGTGATGTGTAATCATACACTGCTATAGCCTCTATGCAAATACTACACCATTTTATGTAAGGGGTGAGCATCTATGGATTTTAGTATCTGAGGGAGGTTGGCCTGGGATAGCAAGGACAACTATAAATAGATTTTATCTAATGTAAAGAATGAAGAGACCAAAATATTGGGAGGAAATAAGCAGAGCCTTGGTGATTCAATGGGATAATCTAAAAAAAGTCAAATGTGTGTAATTAGAGACTCGAGAGAAAGTAAAGAGAGAACGACATATAAAAATATATTTGAGCCCTGGCCGGTTTGGCTCAGCGGTTAGAGTGTCGGCCTGCGGTCCGGAGAGACCTGGGTTCGGTTTCCGCTAAGGGCGCGTACCTCGGTTGCAGTTTGTCCCCGGTCCTGGTCAGTCGTGCGGGTGGCAGCCACTCGATGTGTTCCTTTCACGTTGATGTTTCTCTCTCTCTCTCTGTTCCTCTCTCTCCCTCCCACTCTACCTGAACAAGGAGTGGGAAAGTGTCCTCGGGTGAGGATAAAAAAAAAAAAGAAATATATATATATATATATGTGTATGTATATATGTATATATGTATATATAAAAATATATTTGAAAAAATACTGGCAGAATATTCTCCAGTTCCAAAACAACTTAACTTACAGATCCAAGAAGGTCAACAAATTCTACATAGGAGGAATATAAAAGAAAAACTACACCTAGACATATCACAGTTAAAAATTCTGAAAACCAAAGGTAAAAAGAAAATCTTGAAATCAGCCAGAGAAAAATAGCACATTGTATGCAAATGAACATTGATTTGAAGAAATACTGACTTGTCTTCAAAAAACAATGGCTGCCAGAGTACGATGGAACAATATAATCAAGTGCTGAAAAAATAAACTTTTAATTAAATTCCACATTCTGAAAACAAATCCATATAAAGGCAAAACAAATACACAAACAAAACAACCAAAATAAAACATTGTTGGACTAATGAAACCTAAGACAGTTGGCAGCATAACTGCATAAAAAATTCTTAAAACAAGTTTTTCCATGCTGAAAGCAATAGAGATAAACAGAACAGAAATGGTAAATGTGTGAGTTAATAAAGACCAGTTTTATAGAGTTGCTACAAAAGATAAATTAATATTGAATTGAAACAACTATATATTGTAGTATGGAATATGTAGTATATGTAGAAGAAAAGAACTGACAAAAATATCACAAAGGATAGAGCAAGTTAACTGAATTTATAATTTTATAAATCTCTTACATTTTGTGTAAAGTTGTACAATACTATCTCTTAAATGAACTGTGATAAATTAAGGTTGCAGATTGATATTCATAGAAAAATCACTGAAAAACAAACAGAAATTATAACCAAAACTCATGTAATCAATTTAGCCAACGAAAAGAATGAAAAGAAGCTAATAAATATTTAATTGATTGATCTAGCATAAGGTATGACAGGAGAAAAATATATATACTAATAAGAAGATGATAGACTCAGCCTAATCAATGATTATATTATATGTAACTGTACTTAACATTCAAATGATCCGAGTACAAAATAAAGACAATTATACACTGTCTACAAGATCTGTACTTTAAATATACAGACAGTAAAATAAAAGAAAAATCATGCAAATAGTAAGCATAAGAAAGCTGCTAGACTGTATTGCTATCCAACAAGTCTTCAAATAGAGAAATGCAAATTACACCGAATGAGATACAAATATACACCCACCAAAAAAACTAAAATTTAAAAGATTAGCAATGTCAAAAGTAGAAGCAGCTATGAAACAACTAGAACTTTTATGCATTGTTTGTTGGAATGAAAAAAAGTATAACTACTTTGAATAATAGTTCGGGAATTTTTTAATAAAGTTAAACAAAAATTTACCCTATGGCCTAGAAATTCCACTTCCAAGTGCTTACCCAAAAGAAATGAAAAACATGTTAACAGAAAGATTTGTACAAGAACATTCATAATGTTGTTTTTCACAATACAGTTGCCCCTTGAACAATGTGGGATTTAGGGGTACCAATCCACCAGTGCAGTTGAAAATCCTCATATAACTTTAAAAAAATTATTTTTATTAACTTGGTTTTGTTACAGATGTTCTCCCCCCCCCCTTTACAGCCTCCTCCCCATAGCCCCTACCTCTTCCCCAGCTTTGTTGTCTATGTCCATTAGTTATGCATACACACATATAAGTTCTATGATTTATCTCTTCCCCCAAAACATTCCTCTTCTGGGGTTTGTAAGTCTGTACCCTACCTCTATATCTCTGGGTCAATTTTATTCATCAGTTTGTTTAGTTCATTATATTCCACAAATAAGTGAGATCATGTAATATTTGGCTTTCTCTGCTTGGCTTGTTTTGCTTGGCATAATACTCTCCAGGTCCCTCCATGTCATCTCAAATGATAAGAGATCTTTCTTTCTTACAGCTGCGTAGTATTCCATTGTGTACATATACCACAGATTTTTTACCTACTCATCTACTGATGGACACTTGGGTTGTTTCCAGATCTTAGCTATTGTAAATAGTGTGCTATGAACATGGGGGTACATATATTCTTTATGATTGGTGTTTCAGGCTTCTTAGGGTATATTCCTAGAAGTGGGATTACTGGGTCAAATGGCAGCTCAATTTTTAAATTTTTGAAGTAACACCATAGTGTTTTCCATAGTGGCTGCACCAGTCTGCATTCCCACCAGCAGTGTACTAGAGTCCCCTTTTCTCCACACCCGCGCCAACACTTATTGTTTGATGATTTGTTGATAGCGGCTATTCTGACAGGTGTGAAGTGATATCTCATAGTTGCTTTAATTTGTGTCTCTCTAATGATTAGTGACATTGAGCATTTTTTATGTCTCTCTGCCATTGGTATGTCTTGTTTGGAGAGGTGTCTATTTACGTCCTCTGCCCATTTTTTAATTGGGTTCTTTGTCTTCCTTTTGTTGAGTTGTATGAGTACTCTATATATTTTGGAAATCAATCCCTTATCTGATGCGTCATTGGCAATTATGGTCTCCCATATGGTGAGTTTCCTTTCCATTTATGATTGTTTCTTTTGTTGTGCAGAAGTTTTTATAGTTTGATGTAGTCCCAAGTGTTCATTTTTTGTTTGTTTCTCTTGCCTTAGGTGTGGTATCAATCAAAATTCTGCTGTGTATGATGTCTGAGATTTTGTTGCCTATATTTTCTTCTAGAATTTTTATGGATTCACAAGTTACATTTTAAGTCTTTTATCCACTTTGAGTTTATTCTTGTGTATGGTTTAAATTGGTGGTCTAGGTTCATTTTTTTGCAAGTAGTTGTCTAATTTTCCCAACACCATTTATTGAAGAGACTGTCTTGACTCCACTGTATGCTCTTGCCACCTTTGTCAAATATTAACTAAGCATATTGTCTTGGGTCAACTTCTGGCTTCTCTGTTCTGTTCCATTGATCTATCTGTCTGTTCTTGTGCCAGTACCAAGTTGTTTTGATTACAGTGGCTTTGCAGTATAACCTGAAATCTGGTAATGTGATCCTTCCTACTTTGTTCTTCTTTTTCAAGATTGCTGTGGCTATTCTACATCTTTTTTGATTCTGTATAAACTTTTAGAGTGTTTGTTCTAGTTCTGTGAAATATGTTGTTGGTATTTTGATGGGAAGTGCACTGAATCTATAGATTGCTTTTGGTAGTATGGACATTTTAATGATGTTAATTCTCCAATCCATGAATAAGGTATGTGCTTCCACTTGTTTATATCTTTCTCTATTTCTTTTTTCAATGTCCTGTAGTTTTCTGCAAATAGGTCCTTTACTTCTTTGGTTAAGGTTATTACTAGGTATCTTAATGTTTGTGCTGTAATGATAAATGGTATTGTTTTTTTAGTTTCTTTTTCTGTGAATTCATCTTTGGTGTGTAAGAATGCCATAGATTTTTTGACTTTAATTTTGTATCCTGCTACATTGCCAAATTCATGTATTAACTCTTTTGATGGAGTCTTTAGGGTTTTCTACGTATAATATCATGACATCTGCAAATAATGACAGTTTCACTTCCTCCTTTTCAATTTTATTTTTTCTTCATGTCTGATTGCTATGGCTAAGACTTTCAGTACTATGTTGAATAAAAGTGGTGAAAAGTGGGCATCCCTGTCTTGTTCCCGTTCTTAAGGGGAATGCTTTTAGTTTATACCCATTGAGTATGGGAGAGACACATCGACTGGTTGCCACCCACACAACCCCAATTGGGGCCAGGGACAAACTGCAACAAAGGACATGCCCTTAATGGGAACTGAACCCAGGACTCTCTGGTCCGTGGTCCAACGCTTTAACAGTTGAGCCAAAATGGCCAGGGCTGGCTGTAGGTTTTTCATATATGGCTCTTATTATGTTGAGATATGATCCCTCTATTTCCACATTGCTAAGTATTTTTATCAGAAATGGGTGCTGGATTTTGTCAAATGCTTTCTCAGCATCTATTGATATGATCATATGGTTTTTATTTTTCATTTTGTTTATGTGGTGTATCACATTTATTGATTTGTGAATATTGTACCATCCTTACATCCCTGGAATGAATCCCACTTGGTCATAATGAGTAATTTTTTTTGATGTATTGCTGGATCCAATTTGCTAATATTTTGTTAAGCATTTTGGCATCTGCATTCATCAGGGATATTGGCCTGTAATTTTCTTCCTTTGTAGTGTCTTTATCCGGTTTTGGAATTAGGATTATTCTGGCCTCATTAAATGAGTTCAGAAGTGTTCCATCTTCTTGGATTTTTTGGAATAGTTTGAGGAGAATGGGTATTAGATCTTCTTTGAATGTTTGGTAAAACTCCCCCGTGAAGACATATCGGCCTGGGCTTTTGTTTGCTGGGAGTTTCTTAATTACATCTTCAATTTCCACTGTTGTTATTGGTCTGTTCAAGTTTACTATCTCTTCCAGGTTTAGTTTTGGAAGACTATGTGGTTCTAGAAATTTGTCCATTTCACCTATATTGTCCAATTTGTTGGCACACTATAATTGTTCATAGTATCTTTCGATGATCCTTTGTATTTTTGTGGTGTTAGTTGTTAATTCTTCTCTTTCATTTCTGATTTTGTTTATTTGGGTCCTCTCTTTTTGTTTCTTGGTGAGTCTGGCTAAAGGTCCATCAATCTTGTTTATCTTTTCAAAGAACCAGCTTTTTTTTAATCCTCACCCGAGGACTTTTTTTGTTTGTTTGTTTGTTTGTTCAGATAGAGCGGAAGGAAGAGAGAGAGAGAGAAACATCGACGTAAAAGGGACACATCAAGTGGCTGCCACCCGCACATCCCAACCAGGGCCAGGAACAAACTGCAACCAAAGTAAATGCCCTTAGCAGGAACTGAACGCAGGTCTGTCTGGACCACAGGCCGACGCTCTAACTGCTGAACCAAACCAGCCAGGGCCTAAGAAGCAGCTTTTTGTTTCATTGATTTTTTGAACTGTTTTTTTTTTTAGCCTCTATGTCGTTTATTTCTGTTCTGACCTTTACTATTGTTTTCCTTCTACTTGCTCTGGGTTTTTCTTTTTGTTTTCTTTCTAGATTTTTAAGTTGTAGGGTTAGAGAATCAATTATGAAATTTTTTGTTTCTTGAGTTAGACCTGTAGTGCTATGAACATCCCTCTCAGGACTGCTTTCACTGCAACCCATAGATTTTGTGTTACTGTGTGTTCATTTTCATTGGTTAACAGGAATTTTTTAATTTCTTCCTTGATCTTGTTAGTAACCCATTTGTTGTTTAATAATATGCTATTTAGCCTGAAACTGTTTGAGTGTTTTTGTGTGTTTTTATTGTAATTGAGTTCTAGCTTCATGTCACTGTGAACTCAGAAGATACTTGATATGATTTCAAACTTCTTGAATTTGTAGAGACTTGCTTTGTGTCCTAGTTCCCAGTAAGCTCTTTGAGAATGTTCCATGTGCACTTGAGAAGAATGTATATTCTGCAGCTTTGATGTGAAATGCTCTGTAAATATCAGTGAAGTCCAACTGATCTAGTTTGTCTTGTTAGGACTCTAAATCCTTGTTAATTTTTGTCTAGAAGATCTATCCAGTGGTGTCAGTGGCATGTTAAATTCACCCACTATGATCATATTGCTATTGATATCTCACTTAAAGTCCTCCAAAAGTTTTTAAATATAGTTTATATAGTTTGGTGCTCCCATATTTGGTGCATATATGTTTACCGGTGTTATATCCTCTTGTTGGATTGATACTTTTAATATTATGTAGTGACCTTTTCTGTCTGTTATTATGGCCCTCATTTTGAAGTCTATCTTGTCAGATATGACAAGCTTTTTTTTTTTTTCATTTCTATTTGCTTGGAAAATTTTTTTCATCTCTTCATTTTTATCCTGTGTGAGTCTTTTGTTGTGAGGTGGGTCTCTTGTAGACAGCATATATATGCTTCGTGTAATTTTTATCCAATCAGCTACCGTATGTCTTTTGATTGGACCATTTACATTTAAGGTTATTATTGCTAGATATTATTAGTTGCCATTTTAATTTTATGTCTGTGCTCCTCTCTCCTTCTCCTTCTCCTTCTCCTTCTCCTTTCTTCTTCTTCTAACAGTCCCTTCAGCATTTCTTGCAGTGCTGTTTTGGTGGTGGTAAATTTTTTTAGCTTTATTTATTTATTTATTTATTTTTTATCGGTGAAGCTCTTTATTTCTCATTCAATTTTGAATAATAACCTTGCTGGATAGAGTAGTCTTGGATTCAGACCCTTGCCTTGCATTACTTTGTACACTTCATGCCACTCCCTTCTGCACTACAGCATTTCTATTGAGAAATCAGCTGACAGTCTAATGGGAGCTCTTGTAGGTAACTTTCTGTGTCTCTCTTGCTTCTTTTAAGATTCTTTGTCTTTAATGTTTGCCATTTTTATTATGATGTGCCTAGCTATGGGTCTTCTGGGGTTCCTCTTGCTTGGAACTCTCTGTGTTTCATGGACTTGTGTGACTGACTTTTTCCTTTACCAGTTTAGGGAAGTTTTTTGTCATTATTTCTTCAAACAGATTTTCTATTCCTTTCTCTGACTCCTCTCCTTCTGGTATCCCTATAATGTGAATGTTGTTACATTTTATATTATCTCACAGCTTCCTTAAACTCTCTTCCTGGTTTTTAAACTTTTTTTCCATTTGCTGCTCTATTTGGGTATTTTTCTCTACCTTGTCTTCTAAGTTGCAGATTTGGTCTTCAGCTTCTTCTAATCTCCTAGTGAACCCTTCTAAAGTATTTTTCATAACAGCTATGTCATTCTTTACTTTCTCTTAATTTTTATGCATAACTTCTACCTCTTTATGCATAGCTTCTACCTCCTTTTTTTTTTTTTTTAGCTGAAGTAGTTCCCAGTAAGCTCTTCACAATTCTTATTAAGTTGCTTGTAGTTCTCACCCAATTGTTTGAGCACTGTTAAAACCATTGCTTTGAATTCTTTATCTGACAAGTTGCTTTCTTTCATTTCCTGTAGTTCCTTTTCTGTTGATTCCTCTTTTTCTTTCTTTTGGGTGTTATTTCTTTGTCTCCCCATTTTAGCCATCTGGTAGCTCTAGACCCAGTGAGGGATGTCTGGATGTGTAGGCAGCTCACTGTATATCAAATAAGGCTACTGTGCTTCCCAGACTGTTCTGTTGCATGTCGCCTCTTGTCTGCTATGGATCCTGAAGGACTGACTACTGGGGGCTGGTACTGGTGTGTCCTGGTAGGTGCTGACACTGGATTGCGTGGGCTCCTCTGAAGCTGTGTTCTCAGCTAGTCGTTGGTGCCACCTATCACTGTATTGCTCAGGCCCTACTGGAGCTGCACTCCCTGCTTGCTCCTTGGGTGGCTAGATCACACAGGCCTGTCTGTGGCACAGGCTCTGCACCACTCTTGTGGGCTGCTGGATCTCACAGGCCTCTGTGGAGCCCTAGGTCCCACTGCTGGTGGTTGGAGAATGCTGCTGCCCAGTGGGGCTCAGCTCCTGCTCAGTCTTTGCTGTAGTTTTTGGGGATGGTTCTCTGCTGCTGGTCTGTGTTTCTGTTGCCTGGGGGTGGATGTCTGCTCCCCAGCACCTGTTGCTGGGTGTATACCTCCACTCTGATCAGGCTGCTACTGTGGGGGATGGTGCTGGGCTCTTGGCCATTTGCAGTTTCTGCAACCAGCACCTTGGCAGCTCCACTACAGTGCACTGGTCTGTGTTGACACAGGGTGTCCACTGGTCCGATGGTACCAGGTGCACTGGTGGGCTCAGGTTGCTGGGCCCTCGCTGCTCCCACTGCCTCCTCCCAGGGAAGACCCGAGATCTTCCAAAATGGTGGGATTTCCCCACAGTGCAGGGAGAAGCACCCTGAAGAGCCACTTACCTCAGTAGCTGGCTGCTCCGTTCACAGCACAGGAATCTGCTCTGCTGCTCTGCACTGATAGGGTTTGGTCCTCCACCTTCACATCCACTCACACTTTCTCACACACTAGTTCACTCTCTCATACACTCACCCTCCCTCTGGTCCTGCCCGCCGCCATCTTTCTTCTCTTCCCTCATATAACTTTTGATTGCTCCAAAACTTAGCTACTAGTAGCCCACTGTTGACCTGAAGCCTTACTGAAAATCTAAACAATTGATTAACACATATTTTTTATGTTATATGTATTCTTACAATAAAATAAGCTAAAGAAAATAAAATGTTATTACAAAAATCATAAGGAAGAGAAAACACATTTACAATATTTATTTTAACAAATATGTATATAAGTGGATCCATGCAGTTCAAACCTGCTGTTTTCAAGTGTTAACTGTAATAATAATAATAAACTAGAAACAACATAAATGTCCAATAACTGATGAATGGATAAACAAATTCCGGCTGCACCAATCTGCATTCCCACCAGCAGTGTACTAGAGTCCCCTTTTCTCCACACCCTTACCAGCACATGTTTGATGATTTGTTGATGGTAGCCATTCTGGCAGGTGTGAAGTGATACCCCATAGTCATTTTAATTTGCATCTCTCTGATGATTAGTGACATTGAGCATTTTTTCATATGTCTCTTGGCCATTTGTATGTCCTGTTTGGAGAGGTGTTTATTTAGTTCCTCTGCCCATTTTTTAATTGGGTTTTTGTTTTCCTTTTGTTGAGTTGTATGAGCACTCTATATATTTTGGAAATTAACTCCTTATCTGATGTATCATTGGCAATTATACTCTCCCATATAGTGGGTTCCCTTTTCATTTAGATGCTTGTTTGTTTGTTTTTTTGTTTTTTGTTTGCTGTGCAGAAGCTTTTTAGTTTGATATAGTGTCATTTATTGATATCTTCCCTTTGTTTCTTTTGCCCTAGTTGATGTATTAGTTTAAAGTCTGCTACTTGTGATGTCTGAGATTTTGCCGCCTACATTTTCTTCTAGAATTTCTTTGGTTTCAAGGGTTACATTTAAGTCTTTTATCCATTTAGAGTTTATTCTTATGTATGCAGTAAGTTGGTGGTCTAGTTTCTTCTCTCTCTCTCTCTCTCTTCTTTCTTTCTTTTTTTTAATTTTGCATGTACCTGTCCAATTTCCCTAACACCATTTATTGAAGAGACTTTCTTTACTCCATTGTATGCTCTTGCCTCTTTTGTCAAATATTGAGTATAATGTCTTGGGTCAATTTCTGGGTTCTCTGTTCTATTCCATTGATCCATATACATGTTCTCGTGCCAGTACCAGGTTGTTTGGATTACAATGTCTTTGTAGTATATCCTGAAATATAATATTGTGATCCTTCTCACTTTGTTCTTCTTTTTCAAGATTGCTGTGGTTGTTTGGGGTCTTTTTTAGTTCCATATAACTTTTGGAGTATTTGTTCTAGATCTGTGAAGGATGCCATCGGTATTTTAATAGGGACTGCATTGAATCCATAGATTGCATAATATGGTGTTTCTTCAAAAAATTAAAAATTCAACTGCCATTTGACCCAGTGATTTCACTTTTAGCAATATATCCTAAGAAGTAACAATCAGAAAGAATATATACTTTCTTATGTTCATAGCAGCACTATTTATAATGGCTAAGATCTGGAAACAGCCAAAGTGTCCATCAGTAGGTGAGTGGAAAAAAATAGCTGTGGTACATATACACAGTGGAGTACTATGCAGCTGTAAGAAAGAAATATCTCTTACCCTTTGAGACAACATGGAGGGACCTGGAGAGTATTATGTTAAGCAAAATAAACCAGTCAAAGACAAGTATCACATGATCTCACTTATTTGTGAAATTTAATGAACAAAATAAGCTGACAAACAAAATAGATCCAGAGACATGCAAGTAGGGAACAGACTAACAAATTTCAGAAGGAAAGGGCAAGGGGGGATGAGAGATAAACCAAAGCACTTATATTTATATATGCACTACAAATGGACAGAGATAACAGAGTGGTGAAGGTGGGGGTGGTGCGGTGGTGGACAGGAGTGGGCAAGAGGGAGTCAATGAGGGAAAAAAGGAGGGACATCTGCAATACTTTTAACAATAAAGATAATTTTTTAAGTTAGAAAAATATGAGTTACAATTAATAAATGTTAAAGATTATTTACATTTTTTAAAATCTAGTATATTTGTAAAACAAAATATGACTCCGCGAGAGAACGGAACAAACTACTAATAGATACAACAATATAGATGAATCTCAGAAACATATGTTAAGGAAAATAAGCCAGATGCAAAGAGTACATAGTGTGTTATCACCTTATATAATAACAAGAACAGGCAAAGCAAAGCTATTCTGATAAAAATCAGAACATGATCTGCCTCTGGGGTGGGGATTGACCAGGAGAGGACACAAGAAGCTTTTGTGTTTGATGGAGATTTCTATATCTTCATAGGAGTACTGACTGGTTCTCTATCCAAAAAAGAGAAATGTCTATGTGGGTGTATATGTGTATCAGAACTCATATGATTGTACTCTTAAGATTTGAGCACATCACTGGCTGCACATATTTTTCAATGAGAAAAATCACATTTCCCAAGAAGGACAGAGCTGCAATTTTGAAGCTCATCTAAATTCAAGTTTCATGTTTGTTTGTTTTTGTTTTTTTCACTATTCCCCACTGTTCCCATTCACATTAAACTGCTAAACTGCCAGGGACTTTAGACTATGATTTAGCAACATCTTCTCTTTGTACAAGTTTCTTTCTGTGGGAGAAAACAGTGACCCCTTCCAAAGCTGCATCAAGCCCCCTAACACTGCAGGAGTGCCAATTAACACTGTTTAGAAAGCTCCTGAACTTAAATCCTGGACAGATATTCCCATATTACCAAGTACACAGTCAATGAAGCACCATGTTGCCTTCTAAACTGATATATCAACAATCATCTAAAGCAAACAAGTACACAAAAATATAAGAGTTCATGAGGTCAGCATGTTATCAAAGTTTAGGTTCTTGAACTCTGTCCCACTTTTCAATTACAGTTTTAAAATCTACACTAAAGATTTAAGCCAGTGCTTATGACCTTCTGTGAAGAAAGTAAAAATATTTCTTTTTCTTCTGCAGCAAAAACCATGAACTTCTCTGGGCCCAATGTCTTTCTCCATTCTTTGTGCGTGCATTCAGTCATTCATTCAATCATCAGTTACCAAACTATTACGATAAAAGAAGAGTAGGCTGGAAACGAGGTCTAGCACATATAAGATACAGGTCCTGGCCTGAAGAGACACACAGTCTAAAAGCTGTTAAGGATACTTTAAAGGAAAATGCTAAAAATTTATAAGTTCTAGAGTAAAGAAAGGCCCATGAGTACCAAGGAGCATATTTCACAGCAATTTATCCATGCTCATGTTTGGATACTGCTTGTCCATGGAAGAAATAAAGCAATGCTCCTCTAACAGGTATGCACACCAAGTCTTACCTTCCCCTTATGTGGAAAGTGAATCATAGGCATAGCCCATCACCCTGAGGAGCCTACATAGATTGTGACACCCTCTTGCAGTATAAAAAAATGGAGTCCATTATACAGTTAGTTAGATGTTTTGTTTTGTTTTTAATGGCACCTAAAAATATTTCCTAACAGTTTTCTTTACCAAAGCTATAATGATCGTCTTGCTAAAGAATAAATCCAAAAATTCAGGTCATATATTTTCACGTTTTCTTTAGCTAATTTCTTCCTTATTGTTCAGTAGACTATATAAATATGTGGAACACATAACATGTGAAATTAATTCACAGACATGAAAAAGCTCTTGTATCTGACTCTAAATTTTAGGTTGGGTGGACATTTCTTAATATCTTGATCATTTGACAGTGCAAAAGGGATTCTAGAAACCACTAGTTGACCCATGGAATTGTGTTGTATAGAATAAATAATGAAAATAATCAAACAAATAACTATCCACTAGATTTGAAATTGTTAATTCACTTACCCAGTCATCGGTTATTACTGGGAAAATAAGGGACCTCTGTAAAGAATTTTTAAAAAAAATCATTCTGGTAATGTTTCTATATTGGAAATTAACAACTGTTTTGAGAACACAAAATTCATACGTTGCTGGCTTTATTTTGCTTTTGTCCCTTTGCCATTTTAATGTTGGCCATCAGGTTCTAACAGCTGAGAATATACAATCTATTGGGCTGTCATCAATTATCAACCTCTTCAAAGCGATTCCATGTCCCCCGATGACTCCCGTAAGTCATACATATGGCAAATTCAAACGGCATTTGGGTAATAATTAAGAGAGAAAAAGTTCCAATGGGAAGAGGGTAGGTGCAAATGTTCAATGGGGCAGAGGACTCCGGCATTTAGACACGTATGACCAGGCCATGGAATTTGCCAGCTGAAACGTTCTGGTGACCTCTCAGTTTTTAGTACTATCAATAGTATGGAGCCTACAACAGCATGAATAAGGACATAGAGATGCTAAAAATAAAGCAATTGAAAATTAAAAACCACCAAGAAGAGATCAAAAATGACATATCAGAAATAAAGAACACATTGGAAGGTCTAAAAAGCAGAGTAGAGGAAGCTGAGGACCAAATCAGTGAATTAGAAGACAGGGTAGAAAAAAAAATCAACCAATCAGAAAACCAAAAAGAAAAAAAAAAATGATTAAAAAAACAGGAAGACAGCTTAAAAGAACTGTGGTACAACTAGAAACGTAAGAATATTCGTAACATAGGAGTCCCCGAAGAAGAAGAAAATGAGCAAGGTTAGAGAATATTCAAAGAAATAATGACAGAAAACTTCCCTAATTTGGTGAAGGAAGAAGGCCTACAAGTTCAAGAAGCACAGACAGCACCAAGTAAGAAGAACCCAAACAGGCTCACACCAAGACACATAGTAATCCAAATGCCAAAAATTAAAGACAAAGAGAGAATCCTAAAAGCAGCAAGAGATAAGCAACAGGTTACCTACAAAGGAAACCCCACAAGGCTCTCAGCTCACTTCTCACAAGAAACACCACAGGCTAGAAGGGAATGGCATGAAGTAATGAAGGCCAAGAAAAACAAGGATCGGAATCCAAGACTACTCTACCCAGCAAGGCTATCATTCAAAATAGATGGTCAAATAAAGAGCTTCCCAGACAAAAAAAAAAAAAAGCTAAGGGAATACATTAGCATCAAACCAGCACCAGAAGTGTTAAAAGGACTGCTGTAATTAGTAGAAGAAATAGAAAATAATATATAACCAAACTAAACAAAAATGGCAATAAATAAGTACATATCAATAATCACCTTAAATGTAAATGGATTGAATGCTCTAATAAAAAGACACAGAGTACCTGATTGGACAAGAAAGCATGACTCATTTATATGTTGTTTACAAGAGACCCACATCACAACAAAAGACTCACACAGGTTGAAAGTAAAGGGATGGAAAAAAAATTTCCAAGCAAACAGAAAGCAAAAAAAAGCTGGGGTAGCATAACTCATATCTGATAAAATAGATTTCAAAATGAAGGCCATAACTAGAGAAAAAGAAGCCCACTACGTAATATTGAAAGGATCTATCCAACAGGAAAATATAACCTTGATAAACATATATGCACCCAATATAGAAGCACCAAAATATACTAAAAATCTTCTGGACGACTTCAAAGGAGAAATTGACATCAATACAATCTTAGCAGGGGACTTCAACAACCCGTTGACATCACTGGATAGATCCTCTAGACAAGTCAACAAGGAAACAAAGACTCCAAATGAAGCACTAGACCAAAAGGATTTAATAGATATCTACAGAGAATTACACCCCAAAACTAAAGAATTCACATTCTTCTCAAGTGCACATGGGACATTCTCAAAGATAGACCACATGATAGGACACAAACTAAATCTCTATAAGTTCAAAAATATAGAAATTATATCAAGAATCTTCTCAGATCACAATGACATGAAACTAGAAATCAATTGCAACAAGAACATGCAAAGACATTTGAACACATGAAGGCTAAATAGCATGTTATTAAACAATGAATGGGTTACCGAGAAAATCAAGGAAGAAATTAAAAGCTTCCTGGAAACCAATGAAAATTAACACACAACAACACAAAATCTATGGGATGCAGTGAAAGCAGTTCTGAGAGGAAAGTTCATAGCACTACAGGCCTACCTAAAAAAACAAGAAAAATCTCTAATTGACTATCTAACCTCACAACTTAAAGAATTAGAAAGCAAACAAAAAGAAAATCCCAGAGAAAGTAGAAGGAAGGAAATAGTAAAGATCAGAGAAGAAATAAATGACATAGAGACCAAAGAAAAAAACAATTCAAAGGATCAATGAAACAAAGAGGTGGTTTTTCAAAAAGATAAAGAAGATTGATGGACCGTTAGCTACAATGAAACAAAGAGGTGGTTTTTCAAAAAGATAAAGAAGATTGATGGACCGTTAGCTAGACTCACCACAAAACAAAGAGAGAGAACCCAAATACACAAAATCATAAATGAAAGAGGAGAAGTAACAACTGACACCACAGAAATACAAAAGATTATTAACAGCTACTATGAACAACTATATGGCAACAAATTCGACAATCTAAGCAAAATGGACAAATTTCTAGAAACACACAGTCTCCCAAAACTGGACAGGGAAGAGATAGAAAACTTGAACAGACCAGTAACAACAGAGGAAATTGAAGATGTAATCAAGACTCTCCCAGCAAACAAAAGTCCAGGCCCAGATGGCTTCACAGGGTAGTTTTACTGAACATAAACAACTAACACCCATTCTCCTCAAACTATTTCAAAAAATTCAAGAAGAAGGAAGACTTCTAAACTCGTTTTCTGAGGCCAGCATAATTCTAATTCCAAAACCAGAAAAAGACACTACAAAGAAAGAAAACTACAGGTCAATATCCCTGATGAACACAGACGCCAATATCCTGAACAGAATACTAGCAAATCAGATCCATCAATACATCAAAAAAATTATTCACCATGACCAAGTGGGATTTCAGGGATGCAAGGCTGGTACAATATTCACAAATCAATAAATGTGATACACCACATAAACAAAATGAATAATAAAAACCACATGACCATATCAATAGATGCTGAAAAAGCATTTGACAAAATCCAGCTTCCATTTCTGATAAAAACGCTCAACAATGTGGGAATAGAGGGATCGTATCTCAACATAATAAAGGCCATATATGAAAGACCTACAGCCAACATCATACTCAATGGGCAGAAACTAAAAACCATTTCCCTTAATAACAGGAACAAGACAAGGATGTCCACTGTCACCACTCTTATTTAACATAGTACTGGAAATCTTAGCCACAGCAATCGGACATGAAGAAAAAATAAAAGGGATCCAAATTGGAAAGAAGGAAGGGAAACTGTCATTATTTGCAGATGACATGATATTCTACATAGAAAACCCTAAAGACTCCATCAAAAATCTACTAGACTTAATAAATGCATTTGGCAAAGTAGGAGAATGCAAAATTAATGTCAAGAAATTGACAGCATTCGTATACACCAATGAGAAACTCACAGAAAAAGAAACTAAGAAAACAATCCCATTTACCATTGCTGCAAAAAAAAATTAAGATACCTAGGAATAAACTTGACCAAAGAAGTAAAGAACCTATTTGTAGAAAACTACAGGACATTGAAAAAAGAAATAGAGGAAGATATAAAAAAGTGGAAGCACACACCTTGTTCATGGATTAGAAGAATTAACATCATTAAAATGTCCATACTACCCAAAGCAATCTATAGATTCAATGCAATCCCCATGTAAATACCAATGACATATTTCACAGAACTAGAACAAATACTTCAAAAGTTCATATGGGACCCAAAAAGTCCCCAAATAGCCATAGCAGTTTTGAAAAAAAAGGACAAAGTAGGTGGGATCACAATACCAGATATCAGGTTATACTACAAAGCCACTGTAATCAAAACAGCCTGGTACTGGCACAAGAACAGGCATATAGACCAGTGGAACAGAACAGAGAACGAGAAATGAACCCAAGGCAATATGCTCAATTAATATTTGACAAAGGTGGCAAGGGCATACAATGGAGTAAAGGCAGCCTCTTTAATAAATGGTGTGGGGAAAATTGGACAGCTACATGCAAAAAAATTAAACTAGACCATCAACTTACACCATACACAAAAATAAGCTCAAAATGGATAAAAGACTTAAATGTGACCCGTGAATCCATAATAATTCTAGAGAAAAATGTAGGCATCAAAATTTCGGACATTGCATGGAGCAGAATTATCACTGATACATCACCTAAGGAAACAGAAACAAAGGAGAAAATTAACACATGGGACTACATCAAACTCAAAAGCTTCTGCACAGCAAAAGAAATAATTATCAAAATGGAAAGGCCACCCACTGCATGGGAGAACATCATTGCCAATGATACATCAAATAAGGGCTTAATTTCCAAAATATGTAGAGTACTCATACAACTCAACAAAAGGAAGACAAAGAACCCAATTAAAAAATGGCCAGAGGAGCTGAATAGACACCTCTCCAAACAGGACATACAAATGGCCAAGAGACATACGAAGAAATGCTCAACATCACTAATCATCAGAGAGATGCATAAAACAACAATAAGGTATTACCTCACACCTGTCAGAATGGCCGCCATCAACAAATCATGAAACAACAAGTGTTAGCAGGGTGTGGAGAAAAGGGGACTCTAGTACACTGCTGGTGGGAATGCAGACTGGTGCAGCCATTATGGAAAACAATATGGTGTTACCTCAAAAAAAAAAAAAATTAAAAATTGAACTTCCATTTGACCCAGTGATTCTGCTTCTAGGAATATACCCTAAGAAGCCAGAAACACCAATCAGGAAGAATATATGTACCCCCATGTTCATAGCAGCACTATTTACAATAGCTAAGATCTGGAAACAGCCCAAGTGTCCATCAGTAGACGAATGGATAAAATAGCAGTGGTACATATACACAATGGAGTACTATGCAGCTGTAAGAAAAAAAGATCTCTTATCCTTTGAGACGACATGGAAGGACCTGGAAAGTATTATCCTAAGTGAAACAAGCCAAGCAGAAAGACAAATACCACATGATCTCACTTATATACGGAATATAATGAACATAACAGTATGAGGAAAATGGTAGACCCAGAAACTTGGAAGTAGGGTACAGACTGACAATCCTCAGAAGAGGGGATGGTGGGGGTGGGAAGAGATAAACTCCAGAACTTACATGCATGTACGCATAACCAATGGACATGGACATCAAAGCCGGGGATGGGGTGGGGGCGATGGGGAGGAGGGTGCCAATGGGGTAAAAAGGAAAAACATCTGTAACAAAAATAAAATTAAAAAACAAAACAAAAACAGTATGGAGCCTAAACTGGCCAATGTAGTGAAGAAAGGAAAGCAGCAGGGAGCATTCTGTTTGTTCCCAGTATTTGGTACTGTGAATAGGAAAGTCTGCATCCCAGCTCGCATTAGCAATCCCAGTCCTGTATTTCATGCCACTCTACTGACACATAATTAGCAGCGGATGGTTGCGAGGTGTCCTCAAGGTTTCATTGAGAGGAGGTCACCTGGACACCACTCCACAGGAGAAAGAAATGTGTTAGGGACAGTTTATAGTTCTCCACATGATTGTCCTTTCAGGTCAAGGCCGTAGGAGCGGTGAATTTGATTGGACAAAGAGATTAGCATCCGAAGATCCATTTTTTTCACCTTGGTGGATTGCTACTTCATTGAAAAATACAGCAGTAACCATTTCTGGTTGTTTCACATCTGGTCAGACAGGTCTATGTGTAGGCACAATATTCACCTGGATTGTCCATTTAAGTGGCGAGGGGGACAGGGCTCCGGACCGTCTGGGATAGGTCTATCTACCATTCTCCTTTACCTGTTGTTACTGGGTAAGTGATCACACTGGCTTTGACCTCTGTGCATGGATGGTTTTGATGTAACAGGGAAGATGTGTTAACACTCATTTAGGACCCAGATTCATGTTGTATTTTCACTTGTTCCACACTTAGGCCTTTTGTGTTTCTTAGTAACCAGTTACAATGGGAGAAGGGGTAACTGAAAAATGCTCCATGAATCCGTGATTAATGTTCACTCGTGTTTGCCTCCATTTCCCAACTACACGACGATTTTTTAATAAAAAATAAACTTTGTCTTTCACCTTGGTTCTGGGGAAGAGCTTTAAAATCCTTTCCCATTTCCTGAATGATGGGAGTGTATTTGTTATGCTAATGAGTTGACTCAAGATAGGCTGGAGATAGTTTTAGAAAGGAGGTGGGTCTGCAGAAAGACCAACCAAGTGATGAAAGAATTGGAACTTTGTACCATCCCAACCCCCTGAGAAGGGGATGGCAGCTGGAAATTGTGTTCAGTCATGTGGCAAATGCTGTATTCAATCAGGCCAACGCAATGAAACTCCCATAAAAGCTCTGAACGTGGAGGCTCAGTGGAGCCTCCTGGTGGGTGAACACTCTGATGTACCTGGAGGGTGATGCGATCTGGCTCTACGAGAATAGAGCACGGCAGCTCTGCGCCCCCTCCCAGACCTCACCCCCAGTGCATCTTTTATAATAAAACTATGATCTTATGTACAGCAATGTCTTGAGTTCTGTGAGTCATCCTAGCGAATTACTGAACCTGATGAGGTGATGGGAACCCTCAAATTCATAGCCAGGATGTCAGAAGTGTGAGTGATCTGGAGACACTCCACATGCTCTTGGCATCTGAAATAAGAGCAGACTTGCAGAAGGCAGAGCCTCAACTTGGAGTGTCCACGAACCAGGCGGTTAACGTGACAGCTGTACTGCTACACACCTGGTTGATGCTGGCCAGTGGTGTTGGCACCGAACAGAGCCTTCAGGAGCCAGCCGTGGGAGGAACCCTCAGGATAAGGGAAACCAGAATATTTTTGTAGGTATATTAGAAGTTTATACAGCAAGTACTTGAAAGAGATCCATGACAACAATTGATTCACATAACTGTAAAGTTAATATTTTATATATTATTCAAATGGTCTTAATTTCAAGCAATAGAAACAATAAATTACAGTGTGGATATGGATTATATACAAAAAGTGTTTTGTATATACAAAGTATACATAGTGTCTGTGTATTTTACTATACATATTACATATGCATCCATGTGTGTAAATACATACACATATACACAGATACACTCACACATCCCGATGTGTATATGCTCACAACTACATATACGCATACCCATACATACCCCCATACATATACATATATAGGACATTTATATACTCACACACACATGTTCTCAAATGTTATAAAATATTGACTACATTTCAGGAATGGCACGAAAGACAGCAGGGTTTACAAAACACACAATCAGAATTATATCAAAATGAGGATAGATCTATCCCTTAAGAAATGCTACCAACACCTGCAAATAGTATCTTTTGCTAGCCTCACCACCAGCACAGAACATAGCTGTCTGTTACCATGATCACAACTGACTTTGGAAACTGGATGCTGCTGTTAAAAATGAGGTCTCAACACTGTTTGTGATTCACGAGCTTGCAATTCAGCGCCTGGTATTGGATGAATCTGATTGGCTGAGCCTGGTAGGCGTGTACAAACTGCAGGATCTTCAGCCAGACTGCAAGAGACCTCTTTTGGCTTCTTTTAAAACTTTTTTAATTTAAGAATTGAGAGAGAGAGAGAGAGAGAGAGAGAGAGAGAGAGAGAGAGAGAGAGATATTGATTTTCCCATTTATTTATGCATTCATTGGTTGATTCTTGCATGTGCCCTGAATGGGATCTAACCCACAACCTTGGATATAAGAATCATGCTCTAACCAACTGGATGACTTAGCCAGGGTTCTTTTGGCTCCTTTTTGGAAATCAGGCTTTGCTTTCCAGTGAGACTCATGTGCTTTAGAGTTTCCTAAACATAAATGAGTGTTTATTTGCCAAGCAGCCCCAAATTACAAATCTCCATTTTATTTGTCGAGCAATTTTTAAGTTCAATAAACAGTTGGGTTCAATTGTTTCTGAATCCAAACTTCTCTTGAAATTCAACCCATGGTTAGTACCTGATTCCCTTACTTATTCCACATACTCTCAATATTTTATTATGGTAATTTTCAAACATATTGCAAAGTTTAAAAAAATATTACAGTGAACACCCATATAGCCATTATTCAGTTTCTACTATTAGCATTTTATTATATTGTTTATATCCTTTCACCCATCCATCAATCTAAGTTCTTTTTCATGCATTTCAGAGTACCTTGTAAACTTCAGTACACCTTCCTCTAAATACTTCAAAATGCATATAATTAACTAATGTTCAATATATATATTTTACAATATGTTTTTATTGATTTTTTAGAGAGAGAGAAAGGGAGAGAGAGAAACATCGATTGGCTGCCTCTTGCATGCCCCCTACTTGGGATCAAGCCCCCAACCCAAGCATGTGCCCCACTGGGAATTGAACTGGGACCTCTCAGTCCACAGGGTGATGCTCAATCCACTGAGCCACAGGAGCTGGGCTATTTTTTAAAATAAATGTAAGGTTCATATACACTGGAAAGCACAAATCTCGAGCAGCACATCCAAAGGGAGATCCCAGCAGGCACCAGACCCTGCTTGGGCCAATTCCACTTCTGGGAGTCAGCCCCCGAATAGCAGCTTGTACACTGTGGTCAGGGTTAGTACTTATAATCAGTCAGCTTGAAGGTCAACCCCATTCACAGATAGGTCAACAGCAAGCAAGTCTCAACTGTAACAGGAGGGCTCATATAACCCATACAAGAGACATTCCTGGAGCACCTACCTCAGGTGAGTAGGAAGATTGTGCCACTGAGCCCCAAAAGACACTTACTACATCAGGCCACCATACTAATACTGGAAGACATAGCAGATCTACCCAAGACCAATATATAGAAACAAATACAAAGAGGCAGCCAACATGGGGAGACATTTGTTGAGTTTTGACAAATGCATACACCTATATAATCCAAGAGATCTATAACATTACAATAACACCAATATTATAATCCTCTCTCCAAAACCCCAGAAGCAACCATCATTCTGATTATTTCCAGCATATATCAATTTTGCATATTTGAGTGTTTACATAAAAAAGATTACACACTATTTTATCCCCCTGTTTAAGGTAAGGCTTCTTTTTCTAATAATTTGGGTTTTTATTTAGACTACTACTTTTCCTTGAGAAAATGTGCATTTTATAAGGTCAAAAGAGAAGTTGGTAAAAAAAAAAATTTTTTCGAGAAGCCAAAAAGAAGGATGGCGATGTGAACACAATAGAAACAATTTCCTCTGAAACTAACATGCTGACTCCCTTCTTCACAACAACTGCATTTTGACCTCATCTCTATATTCCATGAAGATAATACAGAATATATTGTATATGAAATATAAAAAATGTCCATCCCAGATACAGGAGACGACACTGACTCATTGTCAAGCCATCGAGGGAGAGGCTGTTTTGCATCTCCAAAGTCCCAAACTGCTCAGAATGTGTGCGCTCCATGTGACTGAGTTCTTGTATAAAAGCAATACTCCAACCAACGGGAGAGAAAGCAAAACGACTGACATTAAACTTGATTGTTTCTTAAAGAAAGGGCATCAATTTGGTGATGAGCTCCTCAGGGAAGAATGCTTTGAAAAAGAACGTAGAAAGCACTCAATTAATGAGTTTACAGATGAAGTCAAGCGACTCAGTAATCTGAATAAAAGAACGGAATCTGGAAACTTGGGCTTCCTTTTGTCCATCTGTTCGATAACCTGAGAAGTGTAGGGACAATTAATCACCTCTTAAAGGATGCTTAAGGTGAAAACTCCTTTTACTTTCAGGAAGTCTTTTCCTTACATTTACTAGGTTGGGCATTAATCAACACTAGAGACCAAGAGATGCTTCCATGGCAACCCAAGAATATGTTATGGGGCATGGACAAGAAACTAAAGCAAGATGAGCTGGACTCCCAGACTTTTTTTAAAGTATTTTGATCTTCAATGAAGTACTACTTTTTTATCTTCATCAAACATTAACAAATGTTGCCCATATGCTGAATACTAAAATGAATGTTTTAATTAGGGGTCCTTGATTAAAGATCTAATAAATTTTTATCATTAGTCTATACGAGGTTATGTGCAAAGTGACTTACATGCACAAACTCATTTAATTTCCAGAATGTATAGCATATCTAATACATTTTGTTATTCTCAATTTATAAATTATGAAATGGAAGTTCAGCAAGTTTAATTATTTTGCCCCAATCTACATAGCTACGAGGGAACGGAACCAACATATAAAGTCTGTAGCCTGGAGTATTAATTGCATTGCCTATAAAAGCTATCGAAAGTTTTTTGTGTGAACGTTAAGATTAGGCAAAAGTATAGCACAGAGGGAGTCCATCTGGTATAGGGAAAAGAGCATCATATCTGAGAGACAGATGACATACTTTGGGCCAGTTTTGCCATCACCTGCCTCTTTGGTCTTGATCAAGTTCATGCTTGGTTTTCTATCTGTCAACTAAGAAGACCTGCCTGAAAGATCTTCTAAGTTTTTCCTTGTTCTGGGTTATTATTTATTTATTTTTTTTGAGGCAAAAGTTATTTTCCATGTGAAAGGATATGGTACTATAATCAGGCACAGATCTGGCATGCCTGAAGTTTCTACCAGCCACTTAGGTAGGTTGAATGTAGGGAATTGAAGAAGATAATCTGCCATACTTGTTCTGTTGTAAGGAATTGTGCTTTTCTTAGCCTGTTTTATCTGCCTAGAGTCCTCTCCACTTCCTGACATTAGATTAGTTACCTATTAGCTTCCTGTCCACCTCTTCTACTGGAATGAAAGCTCTTTGAGGGTGACTAAGTTATTTATACCATTTCCTGCTGCATCTTCAGCCCAATAGAGTCAATAAATAGTTGCTGGATAAATAAATAAATGAAAAATAATCACTAAAGAATTCAATAACAAGATGGTGAGATAAGTCAAATTAGTATATAGCAAGAAAAAGATACATGTACAATTTCATCCCATAGATATAGTTTTGAACTCCTACGTTGGAGCTAACTGCTTGTTCTCTGGTTGTTTGTCTCTAACTATGTTACCTTAAATGGGAAACACAGACGCCAATGTCTATGACAGTTCCTGGCACACAGCTTGTACTCTCAGGGGGCTGTGAAGCTCAATATTAAACCCTCTACTTATAAAGATGATGTATTATAGAAATGTACCGCGGAAACCCATATAATTTTATCAACCAATGTCACTCCAATAAATGTTAATAAAAAACTCTCTACTTGGTTCTTGAAGTTTCAAATGCAGAGAGTATGAGGATTCCCTCTTTCACCCAACAGACAGACACCCAAGCACTCACTCACACGCCCATACCATCAACACACTAATATTTACCTTCTCCATCACTGTCTGTCTTCATGACTTTGGTAAGTCAATTAACCAAACTGGGCTTTAATTGCCTCTCTAGAAAATTAAAAATATTTTCATTGCTTGACATCTGCAAGCAAAGGAGCATGACTGGCAATGCTCTATGCTCATCCTACATCAGAGTTTAAAAGTTCAGTAATATCATGAAAGCTTAATATTGGGAGACAACAGAAGAGGGCCCAGCTTTCTGGTCAACCCGAAATATTCCAGGGCCTTTTGTAAACATGACTGCCACTCTCTTACAGGCCTTAACAGTTCCTCTGACTTGGGCAGAGTAGTTCTCAGAGCCCCTAAAGCTCCCCCAGGATCCCAAGTAATTTATGAATGCACCGGACGCCCACATTGAAGGATTATTGCAACTGAAAAACATCAACACAGAGAATATGCAATAGAACCTAGCATGTGAATGCTCACTAAGCATTAGTCAGCATTCAATCATTTAACATACATTATCTTATCTAAACGTCTCAATAAGCCATTTTCTAGAAAAACAGAGGTATAAAATGATTATCAATGGTCAAAGAACACAGAACTAGAAAGTAGTGCATCCCAGATTAAACCAAGATGCTGCAACTAAAACCTCTGCTCTCAACGATATGGACAGAACAACAAAAGCTTCTAATTTAAGATCAAATAAGAAATTATATATATGAAGGTCTGTCCCGGTGGTAATCAGCCATGAAAAAAGTTCATTAGGGACTTGTAACTAGCTTCTTATCTGATGTATCATTGTATCATCGATTCCTTAATTTTATGGCTTAAAAGAAATCTTTATTTTATTCAACGTTTTCTTCCAGGTTACAAATGAGAAAACTGAAGTTATAAGCAGCAAAGTGATACCACCTGTCTGCTTTGAATTTAATAATTGCAAATTGGCCAGGAAAGAGTTTTCCTACAGTGTACTAGTGCAAAAACTTTACATAAATTATAAAATAGCCTGAAGTAGCTACTGTATCATTCAGAGCTTCCAAAGGTATTCCAAGATTTTAAACTCAGTCTGTACCATGTTGTCAAAGACACTCTGTCCTGACATTAAATGACTGACTATAAGTTATTTATATAGGATTTACTCCTAATGTGTTTTTGTCAAAAAGATAGAACATATTAAAAACAGATCGTGAGAACTTGCCATTAACCACTGCACTTCCCCTCCTTCACATAAATGATTTAATGAGCTAATGGGACTCCGGATGAGAGCGCAAATCCAAAACAGAGCAGCCGCTGCCAAAATGGTCATTTCTGGATGCCTGTAGCAAAGGGAAATGTGCAAAATGGACTAGCGTGAACGCACCAGGAGGCACGTCATAATGTGCTCTGCAGCCATTTATACGTTATGTTATGGGTTGTGTTTGATGAAAATAATAAACATCCTATATCAAATGGTAGAAACAATGTTTTGTGGTTCCGCTACCTATGGTGGTATCTCTTTCGGTTACTGGAGAAACCTAAAGGATGTTTAGCCTTAAGACAGTGCCTTTAGCTGTCAATGTTTAACAAATTCATGGGTTGTTCTATTATGGGTCCTTTTGGCAGGTCGCTGCTGGACCCGCAGATGAATCTTTTTGCTACCTATTAACCTGTAAAATTCCTCTAACCTGTAAAATTCTGCAGAGATGCAGAATTCACATCAATTAATTTGTACATAATGTACATTCCAAAGAATGTTTCAAAACAAGAAACATACAATGTCAGTGTCTTGAGACAAATCAATCATTGCAGACACATTTAAGACGTGAATCACTTAGAGTCAAATGTAATCATTTAGAGTCAATTTTGTTGTTGTTGTGAGTATTACAGATGTCCCCCAGTCCCCTTCTTTATAATGCTCCCCCCAGCCACCGCCCACCCCAGGCCTTCCCCACACTACTGTCTGTGCCCATGGGCTATGCATGGATGCATACATGTTCTTTGGTTAAAGCTTATCTTAGTGTGTCTTCACTATGCAAATATATTTATTAACCTCCATGTAATTTTCTTAAAGAGTTCTTTGAAAAAGCTATGTAATGAGATTCCATAATAGTTTAAGATTTCTTTTAAGGAGCTATGTTATTTCTTAAGCACTTCAAACACTCCTTGCTGACCTTGAGCTAGCAGCCCGACCGTGTGTGACATAGGATCACTTCTGCAATCTTAGAGTTTCTTCTTTCAGTTTTTTTTTTACTTTGTCGCCTACCACTGGTTCTCAGTCTGAGTTCCTTAAAGACATGAAATGGCAGAAATAAGATTTCTCTGCATATGAGCTAATGGAATCTATTTTTTTTTTTTAAATCTTATGCCTGAAATACTGTCAATTCTCTGTGGCCATTATAAAAAGTTTTAATTACCTATCGACATTATAAGAATAATTAAGCAAAATCAATTAATTAGGCAGTTACCAGAACTGAGAGGCAGCTGGTCAAAGTCTTCAGTTTAGGAAGAGGAGGTGAGTCCTGGCCAGTTTGCCTCCATGGTTAGAGCATTGGCCCACAGACCAGTCAAGGGCGTGTATCTCAGTTGCGGTTCATCCCCAGCCCTGGCTGGGGTCATGTAGGAGGCAACCAGTGATGTCTCTCTCTCCTGTGGATGTTTCCCTCTCTCCCTCCTTCCCACACCAGCTGAAGATAAATGGGAAAAATATCCTCAGGTGAGGATTTAAAAAAAAGAAGAGGAGGTTAAAGATCTCTAGCAGTATCATTGTTGGGAACACGTTTGCATTTTTAAAGAACTCCATGTCCCTGAAACTTGTCGTTGTTTCATGTATCTGTCCTGGTCCCATTTCTAATGCCAGTTCACTGGAGCCAAGACACCACTGCTACAGTTTCCTAACACAGCGACCTCTCCAGATGGCTCTTCCCTAGTCCACGAGTTAACGTTTCAGACGAAACTTTCTCAGTGGCTGTTCACACAAACACAACAGCACAGACTCTAACTGTAACAACACCACTCTCAAACTGTACTTACCACCTGTCTTTATAAAACAGAAAAATTCTGCACTTTCTAGCATCCATCTCTTTTTAATTCAGTATTCATTTAAGCAATCAGTTTTATCTTTTATCATTACTCTGCTCAGGCCTGTCTCTCAGCATCCCTTGACATGTAATTATTTTCCGACTTCCATCCATCTTCTTTTGGGGGCTTGGGAGCACAGGTCTTCCTCTTTCTCTCATGACTCCAACACGAGGTCTTCAAGGATGCAGCTTAGGCTCCGAATTCTTGAGCAAAATTTACAAGTCAGTCTGCACTGACACCTTCCTTCCTGGCTGTCTATATCATCCACTGCTTCTCTCAACCATTCTCGCGTGCCCTTACTGTCTCCAGTTTCATTTTCCCTGTGCTTAGGTTTTTCCAGAACTCTGATTAAGAACAGAGATGATAAATACATTATTCTGCTTCTCCCATAGCTCATCGTCAGCACTTTGGCTGGGTGACTGTTCATAAGAGAATAAATATACATTTGGAGAATCATGGAAGCGACACACACAGCTTTAAAAAGAACTCGTTAAAAAACACCCCATTACTGAAACCCACAGCAGGTGCAAGAATATTGTAAAATATCAGACGTCTATACTTTTAGACACTTTCTCATTGATTTTATGACTTGACATTTGATTTTGAACATTTCTTTATCCTATTTTCTCTTCTATAGATTGTCTGCGCCCCCTTTCACTAATGAATTCTGTGACGCACCAAGGGAATATTTTAACTCTAGCAAATGAAGTTGGAATTACTCAAAAGATACTCTGTACCCGAACCATTAAAAACTGGGAAGCTAAACCAAAAGTGATGAAAAGTGCATGCACACTTTTTATAACTGACTTTTGCTGTTGGTGGGGGGAAAGCGAGCCTTTTCTTTCTGAGCTAAAGCAGTAACGAACTGGCAACTGTATAGGTTGGTGCTTTTAAGAAAATAGCCATACGTGCACTCTGCACTGCATCTTCTCAGCATGTCGTCTCCAAAACAGTAAGTCTGACCGTTTAGAAAAGCCTAAACTAAGTTCTTAAAAAAAAACAAAAACAAAAAGCTGTCCCCGCTCTGCACATTGTGCAAAGAGGTAGCTTTAGATCCTCAGTCTCACGGCAGGTGCACAGGACAACAGAAGGGGTGCCATGTGGACCAGTGGGCCTTGACCCTCCCCCTGGCACCGTGGGTGCTCCAGTGTGTGTGGGGGGGTGTCAGTAAACTGGCTGGACCCACCGGAGCTCTGGGTGACTTTTAGAAGGGGAAAGATAAACAAAAGATCCATTCAATAACCCACAGTTAGTTCTTAAATGTTAAACTGTAACTGCGCGATTTCCAAGACCTCGCGTAGAGGATCCCAGCCTCCTGTCATCACCGGCACACATGCAGCCGCTATAGAACCAAACAGAACACCTCCTCTGGTAAACAGCCATGTGTGGTCAATGTACTGCTTATCCATTTCTACATTTCATTTAAATCTCACATTCTTGACTTCATAATCCATGTTAGTTTCCTACTTACAAGATGTTTTGACTTGAGGATTCTCTCAGCTTCTCCTTCAAGGTATCAAGGCGAATATCCCTCTTGGCGACCAGTTTTACAAGTGCCCCAGATTTTGGCAACGATTAAGAAAGGAAGGACTGGTGATTCCCTCCAGCATGAATGCCTTCTGCAGGGCAGTCCAAGCCTATGGCCCAGCAGTGGGCAAAGGGCGTTAAACCCTTGGCAACTGGACCGCGTCATGGCAACAGCTATCTGCTATGAATCAACACCAGTGTATTGCTAGATACTCCACATCAACCTCCCCAGAATGACTGTGAACTAGAGACTCTCATTATTATTTTAATAGCTATGGGCAGGGAGGGTCAGAGATGTTAACTGCTTTGCTCAAGGACACACAGTTATTAAGCACTATTGAACGTAGGCTCGTCTGACTGCAGAATGTATCATTTGTCCCATTGTTCTGCCCACTAACCATGATGTCTTTCATAAGCATCAGCCAATGTTGGCCCACCAGTAGAGTGCCTTCATATCAGTACTAATAAAGTAGTTTACATTTAAATAATAATTGAATTCCCACAACCTTTGAAATAGGTAGGCCATGATGTATCACTTGTATGATACAGGTAAAGAACTTAATTTCAGAAACCCTAATGCTGGAGTCCTTATACTACATCTATAAAACATCCTCCCTAAAAAGCGCTCAGCTCTAGATCATTCATTCACTCCATCTGTTTCTTTCATCTCTGTACTCGGGGCTTTAAAACAGAGTATCAACTTATAATAGTGATGACAATTTTGCTTCTGTGGATGACTGAGCAGGAAATAAGCACAAATGGCCACGCCTCTCTTTGACCTCCATTCTCTCTCTCAAGTCCCTAGATCCTGAAAGTTTTCTTCTCTCACCTGTAAATAAGCCCAGCTACCAACTGGAAAAGGTCATGATAGCTATGGAGACATTTTTAGTTGGGGTGAAAAAACTGAGTGTGCTCCAGCTCAGAATATGCACATTCGCTTAGCAGAGCTGGGTACACACCACACGTCTGCCTTTATTTAGCACCATCGTCTGGTCCAGGAATGTGTCTGTTTCTTGCCCTTATTTACAGCTGGAAGGAAGCACCAGAATGGCAGCCACACAGACTGAAATCTTGATTAGTCACGAAAATAGTAGCAGAGGCTCCTGTCTGACCAGCCACCAGCCAGCCAGACAGTGACCTCGACAGGAAGCAGTTTCCACTTCTGAGTTCTCCGGAGTGGGATCTTCCCTTTACCTTTTTTGTTTTCACAGAGTAACAAGAAGGGGCAACAATGAGACAACCTTTATTTCCTTCAGTTCAGTGACATAAGGCCTTGCAGCTTTCTGTTCTTCTCACTGGCTACATTCCTTGGGAGCTTCTCTTTTGGAAAAATGAACAAAGTGTCAACAGGCGAAGACTCTCCAGTTGCCAACCCCAAGACCTCATATTAAGTTATCTGCACTGAAGTCACCAGGCTACTGGGCAACTGTCACAAAATATTTGAAATATTTTTTTGGAAATATTTTCCTGTTTGTATACATCCCTTGCCTTTGCCTTCCAGAAAAACCCAATGTTCTCATATGTTCCTCTACTTTAACAAAAACCTCCTGATCACTGAAATCCAACCTAGCTTGACTGCCCTGTGGTTAACAAGAACACTGCTAACTTGTGCTCTTACGAGGCTTTTTAAAATCCTAAGATATACATGTATATAGATTTATATTCAAACATACAGCCTCGCGTGCATATTTACTTATCCTGATAAAGTGCCACTTGGGATGGTCATGCTACATCAATGCAAAACCCAAGCAGGTATAAGCTGTAAGACATTCATTCTGGAGAGCAGTCTGGCTCTATGAGCCTCCCCAGGGCCAGTGAGTTGACGTGAAGGAGAAGGAGGCTGCAATGCTCAGGGTAGAGGGCGGCCTCACACACACGGTGCTAGGAGGTAGGTGCCCTTCCTCGGATACACTAAGGAAGAGTTCTTGCCAACTTCTTATCAGGAATGTTAAAGAAAGGGCTTGAAGAGGATTGGCTGAGATGGTCTGGTAGACTTCCTTACCTTCCTGAGACCCCTCTGCTGTGTCTCTATTTGGAGTTTCCCAATAAATGAGGTGATCAGAGAAAGCTTCAGTTTTCATTTGCATTTAGCATTTAAAGAGTTTAGTGGCAATGGTGACAAACCCACACTCTATAGTGGCTAAGCCAATACTCAGTTCCAATTTCTTATGTTTCTCCAAAAATATCATGTATCCCCTTACTACTTTGCCCAGAAAAACAAATATATGCACTGTTCAACTAAATGTTAAAAAGCAAACACATTACTTTTGAGGATAACCTATTCTACGTTTGTTCTCTCAAGGGACACATGTATTTTCTAAAAGGAATAGAGCAGTGTAAACTACACATACTGACGGATAAAACGTGGAGAGCAGCCCTGTAGGAGCAGCCCCGCAGGAGCGGCTCAGCTTGTTGAGTGTCATCCTGTGCACTGAACGGTTGCTGGTTCATTCTCGTCGGGGCACACACCTGGGCTGTGGGTTCAATCCCTGGTCAGGGCTGGTATAAAAAGCAACAAATCTATCTTTCTCTCTCTCTCTCTCTCTCTCTGCCCCTTCACCCTGTCCCCCTCTCTCTCTCCTTCCTTCCCTCCCTCTCTCTAATAATGTCCTCAGGTGAGGATTCAACAAAAAGGTGGGGGGCACAGTAAGGAAACAACATCTGTGCCAGAAAAAAGAAATCACCCAAATTTAAACTGACCTTCTTTTTTCTTATGAGTTCTAATTTAATAAAACAAAATATGTTTAGTCACCTCAACTATATACACTACACAGGCAGGCATGCACACATACACATACACATAAATGCATGTGTTTATACAAAATGGTCAGATTCTTGTTTAGCTAGGTTGTATATTCAAAATATATATCATACAAATACATATAGATATCATATATATTTTTATAATGTGTCTTATATAGATTTATTTATAAATGTGTTACTTTCCTGTCCAAGATTCATGAAACAACTTTATTTTACTTTAAAATTTAGTTGTGTTGGCCTGGCTGGTGTGGCTCACTGGTTGAGCATCGACTCATGCACCAAGAAGTTCGATTCCCATTCAGGGCACATGCCCAGGTTGTGAGCCCGATCCCCAGTGGGGGGCATACAGGAGGCAGCCAATTGATGTTCCCTCTCATCAATGTTTGTATCTCTCTCTCCCTTTTCCTTTCTTTCTCTCTAAAATAAATAAAGATAAAAAATATTTAAAATATTAATAATAATAAAATTTAGTGGTACCTTCAACATTAACCTCTTTGTCTTCACTGTAACATGTGTTATAATACATTTTCTGAAGTTATATTTGTTCCATGTTATTGAGATATGATTTTTATTCAATTTGAGTATACTATTCCTGAAAATTTTATCTCCAGCTGAAACATGAAATTTTATAACATTAAAATACAGCATTTCTTATTTGCTTTACAGGTGTAGAATCATGATTGTTATGAGGTAACAGACACTTTGAGAAGGGAGTCTTAAACACTCTGAGAAGAACAGCACACGCCTCTGACGGTGAGGGAGTATGTCCGTGGGTATACATCACATCCATCTTATATTTCTTTCTAACCTTTCTTGGTTCTTGTTATATAACCTCCATAAGCATCTGAAATGAGCCTTGATTCAGGTGACTTCAGGCTACAGTGTATTCTCTAAAGTGTACTCTGTTCCTCTAAATAAATAAATGAACAGAGAGAGCCTTACGTTGTGAGAGAGTTTGAAAAAATCCAATATGAGATACCATCATCTGTTTTTAAAGATTTATTAGCAGTAGCGTCACTATTTTTTGAAAACTTCACCTGACACTTGGGTTATATTTCGGAAACAGCAGAAATTTCCACAGCCCATGTTTGTGCGAGACCACACCTTCCAGCCCAAACACCAGGGGTGAGCATCTTGGCATCTCACTTCTAAAACAAAACACTCCTGTCATAGAAGTTGCTCCCGTTTTGAACTAAACTTGAAGCAGCGCCTTTTCCTGTCCAGAGAAGTGGAGAAGACCATGGAGAAAGGATGCAAACCTATGCATGGCCTGAGCATTTTCTCCAACACCAGTTCTGCGTCTCACTGCACAGTGATTGACAGGCCTGAGGCAGAGCATCCACATCAGGTGGAAGCTGTGGGCTAAGCTGGACATGAATGGAGCTGTCCCAGGGCACCGTACGACACAGCTGAAGAACGAGGATGACTACGAACAGGACACCAGGACACCTTTGAACACTCATCAGCACACGCCACCAACAATTACTAGACATCTGAGGGTCGACAGATCCTTCTTCAAAGAAACAACTGTAGCGAATGTTTGAGCCAGGAAGAAACTTTATCCTTGCTCACTCAAAGTCTGCCATAACAATTTTAATCATATGCTTCATTTCATTAACATTATGTTATTTAGATATTTTAAATATTTTAATTACTTCATTGATGATATTTTTATTTAATTGTTAACTATCAGACATTATTTTTATGGCTAATTCATAAATTTGCATTTTGAATAACCTTTAGTGATTTTACACAACAGATCAAGATCCATGTTTCAGGTGACTGGGGAGTTTGCAATCTAGATGAGAAAGTAGATGTTTTGGCCAGCTCTATGTCTCCCCAATTAGAGGGTTAAAGGGGCTACTGGAGCCCCCCAAGGAATTTTAACTATAGTTACTTCTTATTGTGCCAACCACTCAACTCCTACTTCAGTACTGAATACACCTTTGTTTAATTTCCAAGACACCTAGGATAATTAGCTCTGAGGTTCATCCTAGCTTCCAACATTTTCTTCTAAGTTTGCCCCTACTGAAATTCTGGAGCATCAAAATATATTAAAACCATAAATCAGGACAGAATTATGCAACTACTCTTCTTTACAATTAGAGAATAATGCCATTCCTTTATATTATTAATTCTGTAACACATCTAAATAAAACTCATTATTCATTATAAATTCAGGCATAGTGTGGCAAAAAAAAAAAATGACCAACATTTGATTCTTTAAATAGAAAGAAAATATATTTCAACCAATGGAGAAATTAGATAACATGACACATAAAGTATCTGAAATTTATAAAACAAGAAATTATGTAACAGCAGCCAATATAACTTGGAGGCTGGGATGTTCAAAACTCAATTGATTGGTGCAAATCAGGACAAGCATATTCCGAAAAGATCTAGTATAAAACAGATTTCACAGACTGTTAGGATCCTTGATAGTATTCCCACAGAAATGCCACTCTGAACTTTTAAAGCAGTCCAGCCCCTCAGCAAGCTATTAAATCAGACCCAGAGTACTATCTGAGGATATGAAAAGCTCATGACACCTTTGTCTTTCAGAGTAATAATGAAATGACTTTAATTTCTGGGCTCATTAAAATATACTTAGTCATTTAAGAGATTCTATTAGGTGATTTACAGCATATGACAAGTTGAAGGAAGAGTCTTGGGAAAATTTAAAGATTCACTTTTCGTTTTGAGTTAATTTTAAAACTACCATCCCGGAGAGTGCGTCTAGTTTTACTTTTTGAATAAAAATATTCAGGATAGCTATATATCAGGCACCATGTAACAACTTAAATAGATTGATTAAAGAGAAACGGAAGAGCCCAGCTGGTGTGGTTCACTGGTTGAGCATCAGCCCATGGACCAAGAGGTCGCTGGTTTGATTCTTGGTCACAGCACATGCCCAGGTTCTGGGTCAAATCCCCAGTGGGGAGCATGCAGGAGGTGGCGAATTGATGTTCTCTCTCATTGGTGTTTCTCTCTCTCCTCTCTTCTCTCTCTAAAATCAATAAAGAAAAAAAATTAATATATTTTATAAATGAGAGAAACAGAAGGACTTAAACAGTAGACTTAAAGATCCAACTGGCTACTCAACAGCCTGGCCTGGATGTCTAACAGACACATGAGGTGAATACACCCAGAGCTAAAGGGGTCCCCATTTCACCTCCTCCTCCCATGATCAGTGGTAACTTGATCCCCCATTTCTTGGTTTAAAAATCTCACTACTATTTTTTTTCTCACAACTACCACATGTAAAAATCATCAGTAAATCCAATTATCTCTATTTCGGTATCTCTCGGGAATCTGACCACCTCCTACTGCTTTCAGAACTATTAGTGTCCAAGCGCGATCATTCCCAAAGCTGGTGAGCATCAGTATTTCCTGGAAGTTCCATCTACCTCTAGAGTCTCTCATTCAGAGGGTTGTGGGGGAGCAGGTGATCGATACTGATGCATTCCGAGAACCACCCTTGAGAACCACCGTCCCATACTCAGACTCCATTACAACTTGCTGAGACTGTTTCATAGGCTCCTCTCTGGTTTCCCTTTTCCGCCCTTGTTCCCCTTGGGTTTTCTTGCATAAAGTAGCCCCAGTGGTCTGTTTTAAATCTAAGTCAATCCCTGGCTGGTTGCTCAGTGGTTAGAGCATCAGCCCACAGACCAATGAGTCACAGGTTCAATTCCAGCTCAGTGGTTAGAGCATCAGCCCACAGACCAATGAGTCACAGGTTCAATTCCAGCTCAGTGGTTAGAGCATCGGCCCACAGACCAATGAGTCACAGGTTCAATTCCAGCTCAGTGGTTAGAGCATCGGCCCACAGACCAATGAGTCACAGGTTCAATTCCAGCTCAGTGGTTAGAGAATCGGCCCACAGACCAATGACTCACAGGTTCCATTGCGATCTGGGGCACACACCTCAGTTTCAGTTTGTCCCTGGCTGGGCCATGGTTGGGGTCATGTGGGAGGCAACCAGTCAATGTGTCTCTCTCACATCGATGTTTCTCTCTCTCTCCCATTCTCCCAGTCTATATGAAGATAAACAGAAAAATATCCTCGGGTGAGGATTAAAAAAAAAAACAAAGTTAAATTATGTTATTCCTCTGCTTAAAATCCACCCATAGTTTCATTACACTCAGAAATGAATGCCTAGAGTCTCTATAATTACCTGAAATACCTTATTGATGTGCATTGATATGCCCTCCCACCTCTTTAAAATCACTAATTTTTCTCCAGCTGTCCTGGAAGATGCCCCACAAACACCCAAACACATGCCCACCTCCACGCAGCTGGGCTTGCTGGTGGCTCCGCCTGCACCTGGCAGCCTCCACGTTTTGGCATGACAGCCCCTCGGCATGCTCAGATGCCTTGGTCGGAAGAGCCTTGGTTCTTCCTGTTAGCGCTCACAGAGGATAGAGCTGAAATCTAGTATATACATTTACTGTCTCCCCTATGGAAGCATAACTAATCACAGAGCGGAGACATAGCCCATTTTGTTTAGAGCTGGATTCTCAACACCTGGGACAATATCTAATATCTTGTATAAAGCAGCTGCTTATACATTACTGGGTCAATCAGCGAAAAAAATAAATGAGCCCAGCCAGTGTGACTCAGTGGTGGAGCACTGACCCATGCACCAAGAGGTGGCCAGTTCTGTTCCCAGTCAGGGCACATGCCTGGGTTGCGGGCTCGATCCCCAATAGGGGGCATGCAGGAGGCAGCCGATTGATGTTCCTCTCTCATCAATGTTTCTATTTCTCTCTCTTTAAAAATAATAAATCAATAAAGCATATTTTTTAAAAGAAAAAACTAAATGAATATAGTCCCAGGGAAGAAGTGATGAATTATCATAAGATCCTTTACTATGCTTCTATATCAGCGTGGTAGACACTTACTATGTGGCATTATTTATATCCTTACGAGGACTCTACTGTGACTGATTTTGTAAACAGGACTAAGATGATAAGAGGGGCACTCAGAGAAGATGCATAATTACCTGAAACAGCACAGGTGTGAGTAGATGCCTAAGCATTGAAGTCAATTCTTTGTGATTCTGTAGCTTAGTCTCTGCCAGTTTCATGGAAACAGATTAATTCATTTGCTAAACACTTTGAGTGACGGTTATAAGTCAGTGCTTATATAGGTACAGAGTACATAAGAACAATTAAAAATATGAGAAAAAAAAGTCTCCATTTACAGTTTGGTAGAGGGGAAAGACAATATATTTTAAAGTCTAATTACAAGATGAGATAAAGCTAAAATGGAATATTATAATTATCGGAGAGCACAGTATATAATGAAGAATATCATACTATATTTAGAAATTTAGATGGGACTTCTTACATGTCATTTGCCTATAAAATAACTATAAAAAGATGCCAAGTAAGCAGTTCTGCCCATCAGTGTAAAGCTGAGAATGGAAATCTGGCTGAGAGGTCTACATTTTGGACTTGTCAGAGATAGTCGGTCAATAACTTCATGACTATGAATGACATTTCTAAAGCAAAGAGTACACAGTAAGGAGACAGAGAACCCAATGTGACAAAGGGAGACTCTGATATTTCACAGTCAAAGGAAAAGTGTTATGTGAAGAATAAAAGATTTATCAGCATCAGAAAAGCTGAGTGACTTAATACAATTAGGCTTCAAAAAGAATGTCTTTTGACCTTGAAAACACCAAAGTGATGGGTGCTACTTTTGTTACTTTTTGTTTGTTTTTCAGCATTGTGGAGAAAAATGCAGTGTGGAGAAGTGTGCAGAGTAAATGGGAGGGCAAGAAACAAACACACAATAAAAATATGATAAAGGGTCAGCGTAGGGATGTTGCTGAGCAGTTGCTTTTAGCACCGCGCCTGTGATGAGTAGACAGAATTTGGGTAGCTGTGTTAAGGAAACCCATAACTCTTTGTTTCACATAAATGCCATTCATTGAATGACTCTGGCATCAGCTTCCCAGCTATAAGAACAATCGAATAAACATCCTGCTCCATACAGGAATTACTCACAGTTCTCCTGTGACCACCTGGGATTCTTGCATCACTCCAACACGGGCACTGCGACAAGGCCATCAAAGCACATCACTGTGATTACTTTTTTTGTAAATTACTTTCCAGAGCCTGTATTCAGCATGTATCTCCAAAGGCCTGTTCTATCGACCCTTCATAACTGCCCTACAATTCCCAGAGTGACTTGTCTAAATCCAGGTCTCCATCGTCAACTCTCCTGCGTCTCACAGCTCTCTCCTCGGTACGTTCACTCCAACATCAGTTCGGAGCCCGTTAGGTGTAATGTTGAACCACCCCATCCCGAGTCAACTTGGATCTATTTTTTGTTTAAAGAATCTTTTCTTTATTGATTTTATGGAGAGAGGAAGGAACAGGAAGAGAGAGAAACATTGATGAGAGAGAACATCAATTGGCCCCCTCCTGCATGCCCCTCATTGGGGATTGGGCCCACAACCTGGGCATGTGCCCTGGCCAGGAATTGAACTGGCGACCCCTTGGTGCATGGGTCGACGCTCCACCACTGAGCCACACCAGCCAGGCAAGGATCCATTTTTTTTTTCAAAAAAAATGGTGAGCTGTGTCAGACTCACCAGTCATTTAGACGATTCTCCATTTTTGCTGCCTGCTTAAAAGGTCGAAATAAAATACTTCTATTTTAATGCTGTGTTGGATTTATATAGTGCCATTCCTTCAAAGAACACGGTGACCTTTATTATCTGTCCTCACAATATCTGCAGAAGAACAGGTATTATTCTCCTTTAACACCTGACCAGAGACACAGAAGGCGAAGTGAATGCGAGACTATGTTCCCCTGGACCCCTGCTTAGCAGCACCTCGCAGGGTAACAGTCTATATAGAATGTGTACCTCTCAGAGGAAAAAGAAGGATTCAAGCTATGGTCTGGCCATGACTTTATCTTAACCCAGAAGGTCAAGTTAATGTGGAAATCTTAATTTACATTATTATTACTATACTTTATATAACAACTACTAAAAGAATGCAGCATTCACGTTGACTGGAATCCTGATTTACTGAGAATCATGTTTTTTGTTTAAGTTTTTTAAAAAAAACACATTTCTCAAACATGGTATCTCTATATCTTTTTCATGTCAAAGATAGAAGTTGCCCCATTCTGATAATATCTATTAATTCTAATTCCACAGCCAAGCAATTAAAAAAAAAAAAAAAGATCCTTATTCTGTAAGGACTAACAACATGCCAACAGGAAGTAGACTATATTTCTCCCACTACTTGATTTTCTGAAGACACTGACTAACTCGTTCCTGAGAGTACAATGACTTGCCGGTGAAACTGTCTGCAGTGACCCTAGTGTGGCGGATGACTAAGCCCCACTCATCATTCAAGGACAACGTCACCCGCGAGACTGAGCTCTCTGAGAAGGCCTCACACAGGTATTGGTGAGCAAACAGTTGAGAGAATGACTGTTTTAGTCCTAAGATTGTGGTAAGTACTCTAATAGTATCATCCCAATCAACCACACACTGAACAGCCCCTATATGGTAGACACTCTCACCACCACCATTACCTGCCAGAGTGCTTCCCCAACCACAATGTGCAAAATGAAATACTGCAAGGAGCCTGTTAAAATGCAGATTCCAAACCCACAGACCTGGGATGGGGCCTGAGCTTCTGCATTTCTAACCAGTACCTAGGTGATGCCCACTGGCATCTCATTGAGCAAGCCAAGGCGCTGAGAATTTACATAACTGGCACATTACCCCAGACCCGGTACCGATACCAGAATTCATCACCAGGTATGACCCTCAAGGCTGCACTCTTAATCAGGGTTCAGCAAGCGACACCCAGTTGTGCAAGGGTGCTGCCTGGGGCCAGCTCCCTCTGCTGTGCCTGCCTGATGGGAGCTGGCTGTGACCAAGAACACAACCTGCAAAGCCAAACGTCACTCCTGATCAGGCTGTGTTTAGAAAGAGTCTGCTGACCTCTGCTCCTAATCATCACAAGACAGTGTCCTATTAATTGGTTTGTTTTTAATTTCCAGAGCTGAATATATAGACTCCTGTGAAACAAACGCTTAGAATCCACTCCGTTTAAAATAGAGCTTCCACTGCCCTGGCCAGATGGCCCAGTGGGTTGGAGCACCATCCTGTACACCAAAAGGCTGAGGGTTTGATTCCCATTCAGGGCACATATCTAGGTTGTGGGCTCAATCCCTGGTCTGGGAGCATATAGAAAGCAGCTAATCGGTGTTTCTCTCTCACATTGATGTCTCTCTCTCTCTCTCTCTCTCTCTTTTTCTCCCTCTCCCTAAAAATCAACAACAGCAATAACAAAAACATATCCTCAGGTAAGGATTAAAATAATAATACTAGCTCCCATCAATCATTCCCTATCATTTTATCTGCAACTTTTATGAACCATAATGTTTTACTTGGTGATGTATTTACCTAATACCTGTCTGACCTCACCTTTGAACAGGGGTCTTTACATCAGGGTTCACCATCTAAGAATATTCGAGAGGTCCATCAAGGTGCAAGAAGAAAACAACAGAGCTTCTTATTCGTACTTACTTTGTCTTATTATGTTTGAAGTGCACATTCACATATGCTTTTGGACTGTTCCTAATGTGTACCCCAGTGACCTCAGCAGACACTGAGTGAGGAAATGACTCATATTCCACTGTCCCTGTGCCCAGCAGAGTGCCTTGTTCATGGAGCAGGCTCACAGCTCATCTTTACAAAACACTCATTGAGCCATATCTTTTTCTTTTTTCGACTTTAAAATCCTAAATGTGATTACTTTTATCAGGGTTTCAGAATTCAGGATGGAGGGATGTGGCCAGAAAAAGTCACTCTGAAGCTCAGAAGGGGAAGGTCTATCTTCTAGGCATGTGGCATAGAGGAAACAGATGGCATCGGCCAGAATATTCTATGAAGACCCTTTCTAGAGTAGTCTCTGAAAGAGGCGTGGAAAGTCAGGTCTTAGAAGCAGGAAGTTTTGCAGAGAAAAAGGAGATCAAGAGGAACCTAAGGAGGACAGAGAAGGGGCATCAAAGGCACAGACGATGCAGAGACAGAGTCTCAAAGACCGAGCTGCACATCAGGTAAAATCCCCGAAGGCAGCAGCAAACGTGACCTCCTGGCAGCTCACGACCCTCCCCGCCTGCCTCTGGTGGGCAGTTCTGGGCAGTGAGCACCAAGGCCGTTCCATGAGCAGTTGTAACTGAGTGCCCACATTATCTTTTTTTTTTCCTTTATTGATTTCAGAGAGACAGGAAGAGAGAAGAAGAGGGAGACAGAAACACCGACGAGAGAGAATATCGATTGGCCGCCTCCTGCATGCCCCCCACTGGGGATAGGGCCGACAACCCGGGCATGTGCCCTGACCGGGAATTGAACTGGCCAGCTCTTGGTGCATGGGTAAACACTCAACCACTGAGCCACACCGGCTGGGCACCCACGTCATCATTTCAACAGCAACAGTAAACCACTGTGGAAGACTGATCCAAATCCATCCAGACTTCAATTTGCAAATTTTTTGTGCATAAATCCCTGACATGGACCTTTATAAATCTTATTTGCCTCTCTCCCTGAGCATCAAAATATATAAATAGACAGGCTGAAGGGGGTGCTTCTGCTTCAGGACTCTTCCCTGGACCAAAATGTTCACTGGAGGGAGATGCAATAAAAACGCTGTTAACAACTCCTGACGTTTCTTTTTCCAGTAACCTATTTTCCTAGGTTTGACTGGAAATCTACCATGTGCGAGACACAGTGCTAGATGCTGGTTAACAGGCTCCTGCTTTTAAATCTGGCAACAATCATACTAAGTAGATATTAAAACCACTGAAAGAGTAATAGAAATGAATAGAAACCAGGATGGTCTGGATTCTACACCGGTGGCTTTCAAATGATACACACACAAAAATGCCAGTTCTTTTAATGCCCCAATCTGTTATGACTTCTAGATCACACTACAAATGAATTCCTAGAAATATGTCATTTAAATAGTGCAAAATACAAACCTAATGTTTTTATTAGATTCAACAGGCATACGATTACGATGGCACTGTCCTGAGCGTTTTGAAGTGCTGACTCTTCAGTTCTGTATCTGTGTTGCCACAAGACAGTGACCAAGGCAACGGGCGGACACACGGTGAGTAGCGCTCTCCACGTGGCAGACCCGAGAGTGGCGTGGTACACACCACCGCCCCAGACAATATCCCCTCTGCCGCCCCTTGGCAACCTCTCCAGGGCTTACGATTCGGGCCAAATGAATGTATCCGCATGCTGGATCCGAATGTGAGCTCTGTCATGTGCCACTAATACAAATGCAGGTGAGAGTTTCAACCTCTAAGCCCCATTTTCCTTTCTCTACAAAAGGGACGTGACTCCATAGCGTTGAGGACTCGATAAGTCAACGCATGGAAAGTGCTTAGAATATGTTTTAGTACACCAGAAACACTCAGGTATGTGTGGCTACTCTTTTTTAATACTGCTTTTTTGTTGTTGTTATTTGTTGTTGTTACAGATTTTTTTTCTTTTTCCCTCATTGACACCCTCCTCCCATTCCCGCTGCTCCCCCCGTATTGTTGTCTATGTCCATTGGTTATGCTTATGTGCATAAGTTCTTTGATTTACCCCTCCCCCCGTCCCCTCCTCTGAAGTTTGTCAGTCTGAACCCTACCTCTATGTCTCTGGGTCTATTTTGTTCATCACCTTATTTTGTTCATTACATTCCACAAATAAGTGAGATCATGTGATACTTGTCTTTCTCTGACTAGCTTATTTCACTTAGCATAATACTCTCTAGGTCCCTCTATGTCATCTCAAAAGATAAGAGATCTCTTAATAATAACTGTAACAACAAAAATACCTCTATCTTCACCTTGCTCCTCTCGCCGTCCGGACCGCCTGAGAGGCTTACAGCCCTGTCCCACGCACCTGTCAGCACCATCCAGTGGTCTTCCTCTTTAACGCCCAATCTGTGTTCTTACATAGCTTTGTGATTTTTAAAAATGCCAACAATCAAAGAACATTTATGGAATGTTTAATTTCAACAGCATCTTCGTTCTGGCTCCCCGGGGCACTTAGGAAGGACTGGTCCAAGGCGTAGGCATGACCTACTGCCCAGCCCTTTGCAGATGCAGGCAAGGCCGCCAGGAGGACGTCCACTCCGTCGAACCACAAATACCTAATGCGTCTAAACCTAGTTAGAACTCAGTAAGTACACACTGAGTGCAGTCCCAATAACCAGCCACACCTGGAAAATTGTAGCATAGCATCCAATGGGCTAACTTCTAAGTCTGACAGACCTCAAAACAGCAACAAGTGTTTTTATGTTTGATGAACATACTCTAGTTTCTTTTTCTCCAATCAAATGTTTCTTGAAATCTGACCTGATAATCAACTATTAGAAGGAAAATTACAATCGCTTTGCCCTTCAGATGGAAAAGACACGGTGCTGCCTTGAAATGAGGAGATTAATTAGGCATTCCTTATGAATTCCTTGGATTTAATAAAGTATGTGGACAACTACTTCCCAACTGCGTGACCATTAGCAAATCAAAGTCTATTTTGCAAGGCAACGGGTGTGGAAAAAAGTGGAATTACTTTGAGGTATAAAAGATAAAGGATTTAAAATGCTTTCTTTACATCCTGGATTCATTCAAGGATTTTATCATCATATCCATATGAATGGATCTGTACCACATTGGTCATTCATGGTATGTATTTGTCATTAAAATAAAAAACAGTAGCACTTGACCATTTGTTACATGGAAACCAAGAAACATAGAAAATGAAAAGGTTTTCTGTAGACCTTGCTATCGTATGAAAATATATCTGATTCTCATTAACTACCTTCAAGAAAGTAATTAATAAAAGGGCTGTTCATTTCTATTTATTTAACCCTTACAACCTTCTTTCAGACCCACACAAAAGTGATAATACAGCATGCACACTGAAGACAGTTAATAACATGATCTAAACTTCATCAGACTTAAGCAAGAAAGACCTGATTCATTAAACAGCAGTCAGTCCCTCAAACAAAGAAACATATGTTGTGTCCAGCTGGTGTGGCTCACTGGTTGAGCCTTGACCCATGCACCAAGAGGTCACTGGTTCAATTCCCGGTCAGGATACATGCCCAGGTTGTGGGCCCGATCCCCGGTGCGGGGCATGCAGGAGGCGGTCAATCGATGTTCTCTCTCATTGATGTTTCTATCTCTCTCTCCCTCTCACTTCTTCTCTCTCTAAAATCAGTAAAGAAAAAAAGAAAAAGAATAATTAAAAAAAAAAGAAAAGGAAAAACACGTCAACACCCCCAAGTATCAGGACTCTTTTGCAGAGCTCCCAAACACACAGAGCTGGGGGGCGTTTTACAACTTCAGTAAATTGAGGTCAGGACTACACAAGCTGGCAGGTAAATAGACACACAGACAATAACTTACCAAAAGTATTTAAGGGTTCACAAACTCACAGAACCACATCTATGACAGATGTCCCTTCCGGCATCCCTGTGAGAGTACATGACAGCTAACGGAGCCTGAGCACAAGAACTCCACACCTGCACCACAGCCACCCACGAGGGATGCAGCAGGTTACCCCTGCACAGAGACCGAGCCTCTTACTGTCACTAGAGTGATCCAGGATGAGCAGGGCACACATCCCGAGACACGAAGTGAATTTATCCATGGAAGGGGAAGACAGACTTCCTATCTTTGTCGTTGTCATGGTAGCAGTAGGACTGAATTGAACATTTTACTCAAGTGGTTTTTGTTCATTTGTTTTCTGGTAGATATCTTGAGATTAGGAAATCCTGAGTAAATGTTAAATAGTATTATACATCAATAGTAATGCTGCTATAGGTTTGTGAAGTTAGTGTCAAAGTCCTGTGGCAATGAATTCCATTGCCACAGGACTTTGACACTAACTTTACAAATTGGCTTTTTGTAGAGGAATATTCTTTAGCCACTGATTGATACCAAAATGAGAAATCATTTTCAAGAAAGTAAATTTGGTATGATTTTGATTCAATAAATATTTTACATACTTATTGCAAAAAGACCTGGCTTCATTAAAATATTCATTCCTGTTATACAGTTCTTTTTTTTTTTAATTTTTTAAATTGATTTTTTAGAGAGAGGAAGGGAGGGGAGGAAGGAGGGGGGGGGAGAGAGAGAGAGAGACTGATGTGAGAGAGAAACATCAATCAGTTGCCTCCTGCACATGCCCTGACCAGGGATTGGACCTGCAACCTGGGTATGTGCCCTGACCAGGAATCAAACCCACCACCTATTGGTGTATGGGATGACCCTCCAACCAACTCAGCTACAACAGCCTAGCTACAGGTTTTTTTGTGTGTGTGACACATCTTTCTATCCTCAGTGTGGGGAAGGATTGTTGTTAATTTATTTATTGGACATTGATTACTCTAATGCAAAAATAGTAAGTCATTAGAATATCTCAATAATTAAGAGACAAACACAAAGACAGCTGAGTAAGAATGTTTAAAAGTGTTTTCCTATCTCTGGAATGGCTAGAATGAGTTCTTTAAAAAAAAAAAAAAACTGAATAAATGTGATGTGTAACATTTTATAAGTTTAAGATGAACAACATGTTATTCTGATACATTTATATACTGTGATACAATTGCCAATGAACTGATATTTTTCACATTACATACTTGTAGTAGAGTTTGCCTATATTCATTATCCTGTGCATTAGGTCTTTATGGCTTATTTACCACTAGTTACAAGTTTGTACCCTTAAACATCAGCACTCATATTCCTCCCTCCCTCTTTCTTAGATAAATATAAAAAACAATTTCAATAGTCAAAGCAATCCCAGAAAGAACAAAGCCAGAGGCACCGTATTTCTAGAGTTCAAACTATACGGCAAAGTCATAGTAATACAAATAATATTGTACTGGCACAAAAATAGAGACACATCAACCAATGGAAGAGCAGAGAGAGCCTGGAATTAAAGCCCAGCATAAATGGTCAACTAATATTTTGCCAGGGAGCCAAGAATACCAAATAGGAAAATAAGAGTCTCTTCAAAAAATGGTGCTGGGAAAACTGGAGAAACACAGGAAAAACAATAGAATTGGACCCCTATCTCATACCACTCAGAAAAATTAACTTGCAATGGTTCAAAGATTTAACCATAAAACCTGAAATCATAAAACTCCTAGAAGCAAACATAGGGAAGAAGCTCATCAATATTGGCCTTAGCAATAATATTTTTTAGCATGATAACAAAAGCATAAACAACAAAGAAAAAAAATTGACAAGTGGAATTATATCAAACTCAAAGAGTCCTGCACAACAAAAGAAACAAGTAACAAAATAAAAAGACAACCTACAGAATGAGAGCGAATTTACAGGAAACCATATATAAAATAAGAGGGTAATATCCAAAATATATAAAGAACCTGGTGACCACAATAACTAAAAACAAACTATTTGATTTTAAAATGGGCAGAAGAGCCCAGCCAGTGTAGCTCACTGGTTGAGCATCGACCCATGCACCAAGAGGTCACCGGTTCAATTTCTGGTCAGGGCACATGCCAGGTGGTGGGCCCAATCCCCAGTGGGGGGTGTGCAGGAGGCGGCCAGTTGATGTTCTCTCTCATCAGTGTTTCTATCTCTCTCTCCCTCTCCCTTCTTTTCTCTCTAAAATCAATAAAGGAAAAAATAAAATGGGCAGAAGAACTAAAAACAGACATTTCTCCAAAGAAGACATCAAAATGGCCAACAGACACATGAAAAGATTCTCAGCATCACTAATTGTCAGGGAAATGCAAGTCAAACCCCACTGAGGTATCACCTCACATCTGGTAGAATAGTTGTTATCAAGAAACAACCAATGCTCGTGAAGCGTATGTTCTTTCTTAATAACAGAGACAGAACCTGAAAGTTTTTTTCCCAGATGAAACTAGTTAGGTCTCTCAGTCCTGGATGTTCCTTTGAGAGGGTTTAAAAGTTATTCTAAGAGTGACTAAAAATGCCACCTATTTCATTCCCATCAAATTTTTTCAGGTGCTTACTAAGACTGAAATGCTCTAATCCAAAGTGGGAAGCATCTTAAAAACAAATTCCCACACAGAAATAAATCACTCTAGGTAAGAATCAAACAGAAGAAAGCCACCATCCTCTGCTAAAGCTTATCTCCAGAGGGTCCCACTAAATGAGTTTGTTCCCAGCACAATGGGAGGGTGAGTTCTTTTGAAAAGAACACATTGTGACTGTTTTCTTTTATGAAAAATGAACACTCTGTCTTACCGAAGGATCTAAAATGGAAACCCCTCAGCACTCTTGAAATAGTAAATCTTGGACAACAATTTAAAATAGCAAATTAAAGTTGAAAAAAATGAACATTCATTTTACAGAAGTTGAGCCAGTTGACCATTCATGGGACAGGTGTTCTAGGCTTCTAAATTTTCATTAGCCATGCCTGTATTTCTCATTTCTCCCCACCCCCTACCCCTGCCCCCAATTATTTCAACTTGCATTCTCATGATACTGAAAATAAATGAACTGACTATACTGACATTCAAAAGCTCTCTCAAGGTACAAATTAGTGTGACAAAAGAGAAGGGACAGGGAGAGAAATCAGCTACATGTCCATTTTGTTCCCATTTTAAAAGAAGTTTTATGCTGTGACCATTTCCATCAAACCAAAGGAACAGATCCTACATGAAAAACAGTCTAAGTAGTTATACTAGAACAGTATTTACAAACCACTGCATTTCTTCTTTACCATAAGCTATTCAATTAAAATAAGTTTATTAATGACAAATTCTTTCCAGTTTTAGTATTCATTTGGAATTAATACATATTCTATTCAATAAGGAGAAAAGTCTTAAGCATTTAGAGCTTGGATTTAGATACTATGTAGTCTAGAGCAGGTTATTTCTCTTTTTTCCTCAGCTACCTGGGGAATTGTCAACATAACACTGTTTGGAAACTGTATTTCTGATCATTAACCATTTCATAAAACATTTATCAAGCAGCTATCTTTTTTCATATGTTGGGTTACACTTTGAGGCTATAAAACTTTTTTAGGTATGAGGAGGCATTATCTTCCTGCACATACTATACGTTTCCTTAAAGGAGACTTAGCTCATCTTCCCAAAGGAAAATACTACAGTGACTGCTGTTCCACCCCCAGTATGTATTCCCCTTCCTTCTCTGTGGAAAAGTGAAGCATTTGATTGGTGTGAGTGCAAAAGATTTGGAATCTGCTGGACTGTCACCTGTAGGGAAAATCCGTGTCTCAAAACCACACATGGGTCCACCATTTGCTCTCACACTTTTTTAGCTTCTTGGATCCAGAAAAGTGTTTTATTTGAAAACTCCTCTCCCATCTATGATCTGTTGGTCAGATTGCTAACCACGCTCTCGAAACAGTCTTACTGACACACAAGCACAGCACCAAGTTTCCCTGGCCACCATGTGTGGACACATGGTCCAAGTAGGGTCCAATGAGGACTTTCTGTAAAAATCACATATAGCTGCTGGAAGAAAAACAATCTTTTTACTCAAGTGGCTAACTAGGACATGCTGGATATTCTCCATTTCCCCCTTACCACTTAATTCCCAGCTCCTCTGTAGCCTTGGAAGCTGACCATGGTGGCTTTCATCAACTTAACTTCTTTCTACCCCGATGGGTTTGGCTCATGGAAAGCACTAGCAGATTAGAGGGAATGAAGGAAGGGAGATTGGAATATCTGTTCTCCCAGTTCTCTCCCTCTGGTTGCAGTTTGACAGGGGCTGTGTCTTTCTACTGAAGGCCACAGATCCAGTATGGTGGGCCTCTTACAGCTACAGTGTTCACTGGTTCTGGTGACCTGTTCTTTCATTTACTCCTTCAGCCTTAATTCTCCCCCATGGGAGGCCACGTTCCTCATCATCCCTTACAGCTGTCTCTTAACCGACCTGAAACTTGCAAATAGCTTCCTTATTTAAGTCTCTTTAATCACCCCTTTTGACTGCGCCATTTGTTTCCTGTAAATTAATCCACACTGATATATATCATGACAACATGAGAACAAGCCTTAGTCTGAAAATGCCCATTAATTTGCCTTACAGAGAAAGCCTGAATTCAAACCTAAGTCATTGAAAAAAGTCAAGCTAAGAGATGAAGAAAAAGAGATAGATGCCTAAAAACTGTTTCTGTTTTTGTTTTCACTCATGGCTATATAAAGGCAACAAAATCCTTGATCATTCCAGTTGTATGATTGAATACATTTCCATTTTCTTTGAGGTAGTTTGTACTGCATTTTTGACACTAGTAAGTTTAAAAATAGGTATGTGTTCTGTAATGAAACTATGCAGTGCTGAGAACTTCACATTCTGCAACAATCATAAAAATAATAGGGTTTATGAGGAAAAAAGGGATGAGGGTAGAGTATTCAAAACCTATACAATCAGACCTGTATTTCACTCACTAACAAAATATTCCTAATGAAAATACTATCACTGCTTTCTAAAAAAAGACACTACATTTCCAGTATAAATAAAACCACAGTAAGCACTGTTGCACAAAGCACTGTTGAGAGAGTATATGGTCAAAATTGGTCCTTGTAGAAGATCATTTAGTGCATAGGTATCTTGGATAGTAGACTATTGCTCTATGGTGTGCTGCAATCAGCTACATTAGTGTTCTTTGTGTTTAACTCCTGTTATTTGATAGGAAACAACTTAATGGCCTGGGGGAAAAATGCATATAAATCAATATGACTTCTATATTATACAGATATCAATACCCTATTTACAAGTAACATATAAGTTAATTCACATTGTAGAAGCAAGACTTGTACCAGAATAGATTGTATTCCTACACAGCTCTCATTGTTTCCTTTGGTCCACTGATGACCTAGAAAGATGTACATTTATGTTGCATTAATGTTGTCAGTAATTACCTCTATGTACTTTAAAAACCCAAATGTATTTGTATTTCATTTTCATGCTATCTCTCAGTCTCACTCTGTCATAAAGTTGTCTTTTTTTCATCATCATAGGTGCAGTATCCTTACATACCATGAATTAAAAAAAAATATCTACGAGGAAGAAATAAAAAGATACCTTGAAATGAAAATGAGAACACAATGACCCCAAATCTATGGGACACAGCAAAAGCAGTCCTGAGAGGGAAATTCATAGCATTTTCCTCAGCCTACCCCAAGAAACAAGAAAAATCTCAAACAATCTAACTTTACACTTAAAGGAACAAGAGAAAAAAACAAACAAACAGGACAGTAAACAAAGCCCAAAGTGAGTAGAAGAAAAAAATAATAATCAGAGCAGATATAAATAGAATATTAAAAAATAATACAAAAGATCAATGAAACCAAGAACTGGTTTTTTAAAAAGATAAACAAGATTGTCAAACCTTTAACCAGACTCATCAAGAAAAAAAAGAGATAGGACCCAAATAAATAAAATCAGAAAATAAAGAAGAGAAGTAACAATTAACTTCATAGAAATACAAGGGATGTTAAGAAAACATTACCAACAAATTGGAAAATCTGGACAAAATGGATAAAGTCCTAGAAACATACAATCTTCCAAAACTGAATCATGAAGAATTGGAACATTTAAATAGACTAATTAAAACTAATGAAATTGAAGCAGTAATAAAACAAATAAACAAACAAACAAAAACTCCCAACAAACACAAGTCCTAGACTAGATGCCTTCACAAGTGAATTTTACAAAACATTCAAAGAAGAACTAACATCTATCCTTTCCAAACTATTATAAAAAATTCAAGAGGAGAGAAGACTTCCAAGCTCATTTTATGAGGCCAGTATTATCCTAATTCCAAAACCAGATAAAAACACTACAAAAAATAAAACTATAGGCCAATATTCCTGATGAACATAGATGCTGAAATCCTCAACAAAATATTAGCGAACTGAATTTGGAAAATACATTTAAAAAAATTGGATACCATGATCAAGTGGGCCATATACTGGGGATGTAAAGTTGATACAATAACTGCAAATCAATAAATTTGACACATCACATAAACAAAATGAAAGATAAAAATCATGTGATCATATTAATAGATGCAGAAAAAAGAATTTGATAAAATCCAGCACCTATTTATGATAAAAACTCTCAGTAAAGTGGGAATTGACAAAAGATACCTCAATGTAAGAAAGGTCATATATGACAAATGCACAGGGAACATCATACTCAATGGTCAAAAGCTACAAGCATGTCCCTTAAGATCAGGAACAATACAGGGATAACCATTTTTACCACTCATATCCAACACAGTACTGGATGTTCAAGCCACAGGAATCAGAGAAGACATAAGGGTTATTCAGATTGGAAAGGAAGAAGTAAAACTGTCATTATTTGCAGATGACATAATACTATATATAGAGAACCCTAAAGACTCCACCAAAAAACAACTAGAAAAGATAAGTGAATTCAGTAATAGTAGGATACAAAATAAATATCCAGAATCAGTTGCATTTTTATACACCAGTAATGAACTATCAGAAAGGAAAACTAAGAAAACAATCCCATTTACAGTTGCATTAAAAAACAACAACAACAAGCCCAGCCAATGTGGCTCAGTGGTTGAGCATCGCCCCATGCACCAAGAGGTCGCCAATTTGATTCCTGGTCAGGGCACATGCCCAGGCTGTGAGCCCAATCCCCAGTGAAGGGCATGCAGGAGGCAGCCAATTGATGTTCTCTGTCATCGATGTTTCTCTCTCTCTCTCTCCCTCTCCCTCTCCCTTTCTCTCTCTAATATCAATAAAGAAAAAATTTAAATAACAAACAGGAAGAACAATAACAAAAAACTAGAAATAAATTTTACCAAGGAGGTAAAATATCTATACTTGGAAAATTATAACACACTAGAGAAAGAAATTAAAGAAGATACAAATAAGTGGCATTATATACCATGCTCATGAATAGGAAGAATTAGCATCATTAAAATGTCCATACAACTTCAATGCAACTCTTATCAAGACATCAATGGCATATTTCACAGAACTAGAACAAATATTCCAAAAATTTATATGGAACCACAAAAGACCCTGAATATCCATCCACAGCAATCTTGAGAAAGAAGAACAAAGTTGTAGGAATCATGTTACCTATAACAAATATACTACAAGTCCATAGTAATCAAAAGAGCATGGCACTAGCATGAAAACAGATATAGATCAATGGAACAGAATAGAGAATCCAGAAATAAACTAACACCTTTATGGTTGATTACTATTCAACAAAGGAGGCAAGAACAATGGGGTAAAGATAGTCTATTCAATAAATGGTGCTGGGAAAATTGGACAGATACATGCAAAAAAATGAAACTAGATCACTCTCTTATACCATACATAAGAATAAATGGAAAATGGATTAAATACTTAAATGTAAGACTCAAAACTATAAAATCCTAGAAAAAAACATAGGCAGTAAAATCTCAGACATTTCTCGTGGCAATATTTTTTTTCTGATATATCTCCTTGGTCAAGAGAAACAAAAGAAAAAAAAAATAAACAAATGGGACTACATCAAACTGAAAGGTTTTGTACAACAAAGAAATCATTAACAAAAATAAAAAGATAACCCACAGAAAGGCAGTACATATTCTCCAATGATACACATGAAAAGGGGTTAATACTCAAAAAATGTATAAAGAACTTACACAACTCAACAACAAAATGAACAATCCAATTAAAAAATGAACAAAGGACCTAAATACACACTTCTCCAAAGAGGACATACAGATGGCCAATAGACATATGAAAAGATGCTCAGTGTCACTAATCATTAGAGAAATACAAAGTAAAACCACAATGAGATTATCTCTTCACACCATCAATTAATCAACAAACAAGGGTTGGTGAGGTAACCGTTGGGCATTGTTGGTTAGAATGCAGATTGGTGTAGCCACTGTGGAAAGCAGTATGGAGTTTTCTCCAAAATTTAAAAATGAAACTGCCTTATGATCCAACTTCTAGGAAACTATCAGAAGAAACCTGAAACACTGATTTGAAAGGATATATGCATCCCTATGTTCATAGCAGCATTATTTACAATAGCCAAGATTTGAAAGCACCCCAAGTGCCCATCAGTAGATGCGTGGATAAAAAAACTGTGGTACATTTACACAATGGAAAACTATTCAGCCATAAAAAAGAAGGCACTCTTACCTTTTGCAACAATTTGCATGGACCTGGAAAGTATTATGCTAAATGAAATAAGGCAGTAAGAGAAAGACAAATAGCATACGATTTCACTTAAACGTGGAATCTAATGAACAAAATAAATACACAAACAAAATAGAAACAGACTCATAGATTCAGACTGACAGCTGTTAGAGTTGAGGGGGCTTGGGTGGCTACCTGAAAAAGGTAAAGGTATTAAGCAGAAAAAAAATCTCAGACTCAGAGACAATAGCATGTGATTACCAGAGAAAAAGGGGGTGGGGAGAGATAGAAGAGGAGAAAAAGGGGATATATAGCGAAGGAAGGAGACTTGACTTGGGGTGGTGAACACATAACACAATATACAGATGATCTATGATAGATTTGTATACCTGAAACCTATATAATTTTATTAACCAATGCCACCTCAATAAATTCAATAAAAATTAAAAATAAATAAATAATATTGCCAAGTGTTCTCCTATTTCTTGTAATTAACAGCATCAGAGGGTGTTCTCAATAGGCTGGTATGTGGGTTAAGTTATTCCTTTATTTTAATAGAAAGATATTTTCATAATATATTTACATAATCAGTATTACATTTCAGTTTAACAGAGGAGGTATTTTAAGGTAGTCCAATACTTAAAGTTGAAATCTAAAGGCAAAAACTAGCTGGTTGTTCACCAAAATTTGTTTTCCTCTCCTCGTAGGCACACAGCTGTGCTCCATTCTCCAGCTTTACAATCAGGTATGACCTCATGACCAAATGCTGTCCATCTGTCTTTAACCATCAATAATATTTGACCTTTCCAGACTTGATGCATGGAAGCCTCTTTCTAGTCTCCTATTTCTCTCTCCTCTTTGTCTCTTGGCTTTTGGCCCACAGTCAGCACATTCTTGGGAGTTAGCACTTAAAAAGGCAGATCCTCTGTCAGCTGAGACCCTGGAAGACTGGTGGGTCACAGGCTGCCACCCTACACATCCACCATTTTTTGCTCTACATGAATTGTAAACCAGCTGCCATCGTGTTAAGTCATAGAGACGTCCAGATTCATCGACTCTAGCATCTGGGGTTGTCTTCACTAATATATAGAGCTTCTGTTGAACATTACATAGGTTCTTATTCAAAAATGGCAGACCCAGATGGAGGGAAAATGAGATCATTTTTATTTCATCATGTGTTTCTTTGCAAGTAACCCAGCACTCAAGTGAATAGGGAACAACCTGAGTGCTTCCCCAGCAGCGAGTTTCACCTAGCCGGCGAGTGTTCTTCAGTGGATGTGTTTTAGTCAAGACACTTTTGGTTTCAAGGACCCTAAATCTATCCAGATTATTTCACATAAAATTGAATACTTTTAAGATGTATTGATTCTTATTGGATTCATGGAGAACAAACTTTGTGCAAATAAATTAGCATCTCTCAGGAACTGAAGAATCTACCGCCTCTGAGGTGTAGCTGGTGTTTTGTTTCTGCTCTTCCTACATGTCCAACCCATTCTTTCCTTCACTGCCAGCTTCTCCAGTTGACTCATTAGGCTCATGGTCCAACATGGCCACCAACTCAATATTCACCAACATGGAACAACAGTCTCTGAGTTAAAATTCTTGACGGGAGGAAAAATAATCGATATGAATGGATCTGATAAATTAAGATGGTCTCTGATTCAGTGAGCCTTGTATAGCAAGTCTTAATTAGGTCTTAATTGCCCTCGGATTAGTGATGTGTTACTCTCCAGACCAATTAAGTCTGACTGGAGAGAGTTGGGCTGCAAGACCTAGACTCCTGCACTGGGGACTATGACACAGAGGGCAGAGTGACAGTCAGCTGAGCTAACACTGTGCTACTTTGTGAAGAAGGGCAGGAAAACAATGCTTCTAAGTGCACTTTTCTCAGTGTGGCTGTCTGGCACCTATCACGGCTCCCCAAATACCAGTAGGGATCAGATGGTCCCTTGGACCATCATTACCTCTTTCAGTAATAAGTTTCCATATAGTTCTTCTAGTGCAGTGGTTCTCAACCTCCCTAATGCCACAACCCTTTAATACAGTTCCTCATGTTGTGGCGACCCCCAACCATAAAATTATTTTCATTGCTACTTTATAACTGTAATTTTGCTACTGTTATGTCTTAGGCAACTCCTGTGAAAGGGTCGTGACCCACAGGTTGAGAACTGCTGTTCTAGAGACATTGCTGTGTATAAGCTATTCCTCTCAAGGGGCTATTTCTTTAGGAAGAGGCACAGATAAAATAAATACTTTGTGAAATTACCCAAATTTGTAAGTTTGTTGATAACAGTCATCTAATATATATATAGTCATTATATATATATATATATGAATGATTGCCTCGGTTTTTGCATAGATTAGTAGTATCATTGAAGTTAGATGTGTGGAGACAGTATTAGACAAGAATGCCAAAACTGAACTTCATACTTGGATTCTCTATTGCTCATCATCATGACCTGGGACACATTTCTTCAAAATGCAAACACTCTGGAGTGATTGGCACAATGAAATGTATCAAATTATAGAAAACACATCTTACAGTTCTTTGTATTTATTCTAAAATTTAGCTTAATGTTGCATGTATAGTAGGGATTATAGTTCTTAGTTAATTTGATTCTCTCTTCTTAAAATGAAACTTTCCCTTTTTTCTTGACTCTCCATTTCTTTCTTCACTTGTAGATGGGTGCTCTAAAATCCAATTCTTACCCTGCTTTCTGCCTAAAATGGCAGTGTTTGTCCTCAAGTTCACTGAACAGATGAAAACTTCTCAACGTAATTGTTTCTCCTTTCCATTAACTACACATCTCCTGATTCCCTTGCTTTTCCTCCCTCAGCTACTAAGGTCCTTGTATTCTGAACAATTCAAGATCCTTGATTCTTACCATGCTAATTTCTGTAAGTGTTCCCATACCATTCTCTCTCCTGGAAAAAATGTTTCTAACACCAGGTAGATAATAATGGGGGAAGTCTGCTCTTTTGTATTTAAAAGACCAAGTTCAAATTGCAGCACTTAACTTACTCTTAGTTTGCCAAGAAAGTTACTCTTAGTTTGCCAAGGAGCTGGGGCTGCCTTGCTCTGAAACTTCGTGATAAACACTATATTGCTGGGTGTTTTTGTTTGGAAGAGAGGAGTCCCGAGTGAGGATATTTATGCAAAGTGCTCAGTATGAGCTCCTGTCCTTCTTGGTCTGGCAGTTCTTGCTTGTACCATCTAACACCCAGACCAAGTGTCACTCTTCCTTATCCAATCGATGGTTTATCAGTTTCTTTGTTGCAGTATCTATTTCGTGTGTATGCCTAGTCTTTCCAATAAAGGAAAGGCAAAATATAAAACTTTTATTCTTTCCTATTACAATCCCTGGTCTTAATTGGGAGGTATTATTTTGTAGTAGCTACAATGATCAGCTCCAAATTTCAATACCAGATTTACTGCCAACGGAAACTTAGGCAAGTTACTTAATGTGTTTGCCCTTCTTTCACTCAGGTATAAATGAGGGTAATGTTAGTAACTTACATCGTACATCTTCCAAGAGGACGAAATGAGTTAATATCATGTTATGAACTTGAATAGTATCTAACATAGCAATGGCTTAAAAAAATGCTGGTTATATTTGTTACTGTTAGTAATATTATTATAGCCATATTTTATAACCAACAGTCTTGCTGCAAGGGCCTAAGAAGAATTCAACCAAGAAGAAGAATGTGCCCTGGCCGGTCTTGCTCAGTAGTTAGAGCATTGGCCCGAGGACCCGAGAGTGCTGTGTTCAGTTCCCACGAAGGGCACGTACCTCAGTTGCAGTTTGTCCCCGGCCCTGGTTGTGGTTGTGTGGGTGGCAACCAGTCGATGTGTCTCTCTCACATTGATGTTTCTCTCTCTCTCCCTCCCATTCTATCTGAAGATAAATGCAAAAATATCCTCGGGTGAGGATAAAAAAAAAAAGAAGAAGAAGAATGCATCCATATTAAGTTGAATTTTCATGCACAGCCTTAGGAGAGAGATCTCATTTACCTAACATGAGGGATGTGGTTTTCAATAATCTGCTGCACACATACATCTTAATATGTTTATGAAAGCGCATCACAAGATACTTGTACAAACACAACAGTGAGTTCTAAGTAAATCGGAAAGGGCACTGCACTACATTCAATATGTTCTGTGAATCAGACACCCAGTGACAGTGGGCCTGGTGGAAGAGGGTGATACAGCTCATATGAAATGGCAAAATTGCTTGAGAGCAAAACAATGGTATGCCTTAGGAACACAGGATGCAGAGACACCCCCTTTATCACTCCCCAAACACGTTTTTCTTTCCTAGTTTTCACAATAAAAATAAGGCTAGTTCTTCATCTATAGACACGAGGAAACATATCTAGGCAGTGAAATAAATAAGCATATTCTTTTTATTTGACATGATTAATCTGACAGGCCATTTGAGTCCCTGTAATATCAGTGGCTGTATCCAATAAACACCAAAACCAGAGTGGCTTAGCATGCAAAGGCTTATTTGTCATTCTTGCAACAGCTCATTAAGGATGTGTCTGATTCATGGGCAGCTCTCTTCTCCAAAATAATTCTCTCTGCTATGTAGATTGGTGACTCCTGTGGCCAGATTCCTCTGTACAAAGAGAGAAAGGGGAGGTAGAGAAGGCCATCTGGTTCTCTACCATCTCTACAGTGATATGTCCTTTCTACTTAGTCTGTTGACACAGACCAGTCCTGTAAACTCACCCAAACACAAGGATGCAGTGCTGGGATTGGCGGCGGTGGTCAAGCTAGTGCCCTGCTCGGCCCATTTCCAGTGACTTTCTCTCAAACCACAGCAGGGGAGCCTGACTCTTGGTAGACGCTGGTCTCTTCCTGCCACGGTTTTATCAGCCAGATACAGAAGGAGACACGTAATTATAAACCCAAGCGCTTTGCCAATTATTTAAAGACGTTAACTCTTTAACTTTTTAAAGACAGAAATACAGTTCAATTGGACAAAATCCCTGAGAAAATCTGATCCATCTTCTCAGATGCTTCTCTGCCTTCTCCCCCTTCTCTGCCCCTCAAATCATGATAGGATACAGGCAGGAAACTACGGCTGAATTTCTCCAAACATACGTCTGCTCTACTCCCTCTAAGAATGAATAAGAATCTAGCCCTGGCTGGTTTGGCTCAGCAGTTAGAGCGTCAGCCTGTGGTACAGAGAGACCCGGGTTCGGTTCCCGCTAAGGGCACATACCTCTGTTGCAGTTTGTCCCCGGCCCTGGTTGGGTCTTGCAGGCAGCAACCACTTGATTGTCCCTTTAACGTCGATGTTTCTCTCTCTCTCTCTCTCCCTCCCACTCCATCTGATCAAAAAGTGGAAAAATGTCCTCGGGTGAGGATAAAAAAAAAAAAAAGAATGAATAAGAATCTATTTTAGGAAGATTTAAGTGACCTTCCCAGAACTCTAGTATTCTTCTGGGGAAGATTTAGCACCACTAATGATAAGCAGAACTAATATGGACAAATTTCTTAATCTTTGGAGATGCCCTCTTTCTTATCTCATAGAAAAGATTGAACTGAAATCCTCCTAAAGACATTTCCAGGTATAATCACCTGTGAATTAAACAGTGGGGAGGAACGACGAAAAAGAAAGGATTGTATAAAACATGGTATATATACTGGCTCTTTAGAATGGGCTCATTGATATGAAAACTTTTGCGTTGAAACATTAAAAAAATAAACCTCAGTGGCTAAGTCCTGTATGGATTCATTTTTGTCCTACTTAAAATATGTATTACCAAAACATCAATAAATAAAGATATACTCTAACTAAATAAGTGACAACCATTGCCACCATTCAAAACTTCAGCACCTAGAAGCATAAAGACATGAAAAACAAAACAAAAAACGTCAGTAGAACAAAATTGAGCCAACACTTTCCGAACCTAAACATTCAATATTAATCAATGTGATAGTCTAAAGGAACCAATTAACATAGAAGAAGAGGCTTTGTTTGTATTGAATATGTTTGTTTCAATATGTTTGTACTGAACACATCCAATTGTAAAATGCATAGAACATAAATCTATAACTACAAAATTTAGCCTAAAGAAAAAAAAATTGAGCCTGGCCAGTGTGGCTCAGTGGTTGGGTGTTGTTCCAAGCACCAGGAGGTCCCTGGTTCATTTCTAGTCAGTGCACGTGCCCAGGTTTCCGGCTCGATCCCCAGTGGGGGGTGTGAAGGAGGTGGCTGATGGATGTTCTCACCGATGTTTCTACCTCTCTCTCCCTCCTTTGCCCTCTCTAAAAACAATTGATATATATGTATATATAAATAACTAAAAGACAGAAATTTGAGATGACCAGTTATCTCACAAAATCCAAAAATTTCAACTTCTAGATTTTAGTAAAAGGCCATCTGAATTTACAAAATGTAGAATGCCTCATGTATTTACACTTGTAGAAATTGAGATCTGGGTGATTCACTCTAATGCAAATGAAGCTATCAACAACATCCCCAGGAAATGTAGTTAGTGCACAGAGGGAGTACTGACCAAATATTAATGGAATGTTTAGGAACTGAAAGTCACATATTACACAAAACATACCTGATGCACCGATGACCTGTACTATGCATCATTCATTCACCTAAACAAGTCAACTGAGAAAACAGGAAATAAACAATAGAGACAGAGTATGCAATGGGGTTGGAGGTCATCCTAAACTATGTCCAGGTGTTAAATAATGACATTGTGAAGTATTAAACTGCAAACTATTCTGCTCATCCTAAAATCTTCTCGAGCCTCAATTCCTCGACCTAGAAAATTCAAATTGGAAAATATTTTAGAGTCCATTCATATAACTCAAACATTCTCATATTCTAAAGCTGATAAGCCATGGGTCATATATTCTCTACAAATATCACAATATTTTCCTTTGCAAAATGCAATGCCATGCTAATATTTGATTATGAAAAAATGTTTGGCTTTGTTAAGAAAAGGAGCTCTTGGGCATTTTTATCTGCAATGTGGATGAGAATTAATTGTTCAGGAAAAGATTGTTAAATGTAGAAAAAATAGTAAAATAATATCTAAAGAAGAAAATGTAAACCATCCATATCTCTATTACCTACAGACAACTCCTGCATTACAAATTTAGAATAGGTGACTTTAAATGACAGTTTATCTACAAAATAAAAGATATGTATAAATACAGGAGGAAACAGATTTGAGGTAATACTCACAACTACTGTAATTAAATTAACTTTTTAAACATTCCCTAAAGCACTCGAGAAACCTTTATTTGCATAGAAACAACCATATGTTAATTGAAAATCATTCCAATCTCCCAATTCAAACAAGTTTCCTAGGGATCTATCATAGACGACACTCACTTCGTCAGACTAGTTTTTCACACCAAATGGTGTTAAATGTAATTGAATTTCCCTTAATATTTTCATTAATTCACACTGCATTTATACAGATATCCCCTACAAAGTCCAAATTAATGTTTAATTGTACTGCAGAATGATTTAGAAAATTAAATCAGAGAGTAAACAAAACTGACATTTTTAAAACCTTACAACTAATAAAGAGATCTATGAGGTCTACAGTGAAACCAAGGACTAAATTATAATATTAATGTAATGTAACAACTCAAATTCAAGTTAATGATGTGATGAAATATCATACTCATTTTAGGAGGAACATAAGAATTTTTGTCTCTTTGCTCTCCCACCATTTGAAAACGGGTGCAAGATTTTAAGCAAAGTTGAATGGTATACCTAATAAATATAGGTAACGTGAGGCACATAGTTTTCCTTGGAGACCCATAATAATTGGGTTAGGGTGGTAAGCAGATTTCAGAGAAATAAGCAGTCACCTTCTGGAGTAGCTTCAGAAGCTGGTCTACTCCTGAGTTACCTCCCACTTGATGGAATGAAAGTATGTATTCCAAGGTGAGAGCAGCAAAACTTCATCTACAACATCTACTGATTCTCTTGATTGCCAATGGGATGCAAACTATATGTATTTAAACTCCTAATTTTGATGCATAAAACAGACGACCATTAGCATAAATTCAACAAAGTGGCCCTCCACCTATAGAAGAGATTATTTAAATAAAGAGGCACCCAGTTTGTCAGGCAACTTAAGGTAGTTCCTGGCATTACAAACAGTTTTGAGAACTAGCTAATGACAGACAGCATCCTCCCCACCTGATAGAAAGAGAAAGGAAGAAAAAAAATGCGCATGTATTGTTTGGTATATTAACTTAGAGAATTAGTTAAAACATCACTCAAAGACTATAGAAGATTTGCCTTTGGCCCAAGTCAAAAACAACAACACAAACAAAAAACAGGAAAAGGCAAAACAAAAAAGATTGATAACAAAACCAATAAATGAACTTCTACTTTGGGGTCATGAGGACATAACACAGACCAGAGTTATACTTTATATACCCACCTTAAACAACAGAAAAACTGAAGTATATAATTTATATCACCCATTTGAATATATATAAACATGAATATACATGTATACATATATGTATGTAATACATAAGTATCGTATGCGTGTGTGTGTGTGTGTGTGTGTGTGTGTGTGTTTGTATATTGAACACCAGGTGGAAAGAGGACAGTATCCCAGAGAGATGAAAAACAAACGAAAGGAGCATTACAACCACCGAGCTCTCTGCCTAAGGAGGACTCTAGGACACCGCATGGAGAGAGAAACCAAAACAGCTTTCTGGGTTGAAGAGGCAGAGTCTGGGCTTCAGGGAGTCCAAGATGGCTAGGAATTAAAGACAGAAAAGAGAGCAGCTGGCACAAAGAGGAACATGCGCAAAGCGAGAGAAGTTGAAACTACAAAGGAGTTCCTTGAGTCTTTGGCCAAATACTGATCTGTGCACGTGTGTGTGGAAACCAGCCAGGCTACAGAACATACCACAGGAGGACGTCGTGGGAACTATTCAAAGCTATGACAGGACTGGGGATAATTTGTGTTCCCATTTGCACGGGGCATCGGTTGCATCCCCAGAAGAGAGCTGCTGTATTTGAGTGGCTAAATTAGCCCTGGACGTGAAGCTACTCAGCACCTGACCTAATAAAACTCAAAAGCAAACCTCAGAAGAATCAGTCTGCTTCCAAGTGACTTACTGTACACCAGACCACAATCCTGCACTGAAAAGGAATGCAGCAAACCCAGTGACCAGCAATGCAACGCAGTGTCCAGCATACAAACAAAATTGAAAAAAAAAATTTTGGTTTTAATTAAAACAAGGAAAGTTGGCCTGAAATTAAAAGGAAAATAATCAATGGAAACAAATGTAGAAACAATGGATCTAGCAGACAGGGAGGGAGCTGTTATAAAGACAAGAAAATACCTTTTGTAGTCTCCACATATTCCAAAGGTAGAGAAGAAAGCATGCCCATGAGATTTCTTAAAAAATGGAATAAAGTAAAATACCTTCAGATAGAACTTCTATAGATTAAAAAAATACAGTATCTAAAGTGCAGTACACTGCATGGAATTAAAGTATAGGAAGAAATGACTAAAAATGGACACATAGTAATAGATACTATCCAAAATTAAATAGTGAATGGAAAAAGGGTTTGAAAAAAGTGAACAGACTACCATTGAGCAATGGGAAACAACTAACATGTTCTTTTTTTTTTTTTATCCTCACCCAAAGACACTTTTGCATTTCTCTTCAGAGAGCTGAAGGGAGAGAGGGAGGAAGAGAGAGAGAGAAGCATCCATGTGAGAGAGACACATCGACTGGTTGCCACCCACACGACCCCAACCGGAGTGGGGACAAACCACAACCAAGCTTCGTGCCCTTAGCGGGAACTGAACCCAGGACTCTCTGGTCTACGGGCTGATGCTCTAACCACTGAGCAAAGCTGGCCAGGGCATCTAACATGTTTTTAACCACAGTCTCATAAGTAGAGACTAGATGAGGTGGCCAGAAAAAAAAGAAAGAATAAGAAAGATTAAATAGCCCTGCTGGGTGGCTCAGCTGGTTAGAATATCATCCCCATATGTCAAGATTTCAGCTTCAATACCGCATCAGGGCACATGGAAGACCTCTCTCTCTTCCTCTCTCCCTAAAATAGATAAATAATATTAAAATTTTGTTTTTCTTCTTTAATTTTTTAGAGAGAGAGGAAGGGAGAGGAAGAGAGAGATAGAGGAAGAGAGAGATAGAAACATTGATGAGAGAGAACATCAATTGGCTGCCTCCTGCATGCCCCCCACTGGGGATCAGGCCCACAACCTGGGCCTGTGCCCTGACTGGGAATCAAACCAATGACCTAATGGTGCATGGGCCGGGTGATAAATAATTTTTTAAATGATCAAATAACATTTAAGTTTTATATAAACTATAAAATAGAGAACCTCCCATGGACTGAGAGGTCCCAGTTCTATTCCTGGTCAGGGCACATGCCCAGGCTGTGGTCACCATCCCCAGTAGGGGGTGTGCAGGAGGCAGCCCATCAATGTATCTCTCTCTCACATCAATGTTTCTATCTCTCTCTCTCTAAAAAATCAATAAAAACATAAAAAATAATAATAACAAAATAGAGAACCAAGACACTCAATGAATGCAAGCAGAATGAACAAACAAACAAAAAAGGCATATCATTAGCAAATTCCTAAAGACTACTGATAAAGGGAAAAAATGTTAAAGCAGCAACATAACAAAAATAAGAATGACAGTCGTAGGCTTCTCTGTGAAAACATTGCAAACCAGATGGTTACTGGAGTGAAATCTTTAATACCCACCAACAGTGGAAGGAGAGATTTTACACACAGCAAAAACATTCTTTAAAACTAGCAGTGAAACAAAGACATTGTAAATTGGAGAGATTTCATTGCCATGGCCTGAAATTCAGCAAGTGTTCAAGTCAGGCCTCCAGACAGAAGGAAATGTATCGAACAGGAATGAGGAAGAGAGAGCAATGGAAATGGTAAAAAGTGTGAGGAAACACAAAGACTTGTTTTCATTATTTAAACTTTCAAGAGGTAATTGGGTGTTTAATGCAAAATGACATTTCATCAACTTGGGAAAGATTGAAGTCATACAAAGTATGTACTCTGAATATATATATATATATATATATAAGAATTACATTAGAACAACAATGAGATAATTGTAAAATACCCAAGTATTTCGAAATTAAATTGCACACTTCTTTCTTTTTCAATCGTCACCTGAGGATATTTTTCTGGTTATCTTCAGATAGAGTAGGAGGGAGAGAGAGAGAAATATTGAAGAGAGAGGCACACATCGACTGGTTGCCTCCTGCACGACCCCGACCAGGGCTGGGAGGAACCGCAACTGATGTACATGCCCTTGGCCAGAATCAAACCAGCAACTCATTGGTCCACAGGCCGACACTCTACTGCTGAGCCAAACAGGCCAGAGCTAAACAACACACTCCTAAAAAGAGACGGAGGCCCACTAAGATGTCATAAGGGCAATTTTAAAATTATTTAAACTAAATAGAAATGAAAACAGCCCTTACAAGTTTGTAGCCTGCTTGCAAATAAATTCAAGCTTAATGGAAAAATTTATACCACTACACATCTATATTGGAAAAGAGGAAACATCAATTTCAGCATCTAAGTTTCCACCTGAAGAAACTAGGAAAAAAAAAAAAAAAATTAACCCTTCCCTCTCAAAAAACAGAAGAGGGCAAAAATAAAATAAGAGCAGAAATCGATGAATCTAAATGGAGAAAACTAATGAAGCTAAATGCTTGTTCCTTGGGAAGGTCAATACAATTGATAAACCCCTAGCCAGACTAAACAGGGAAAGAAGACAGAATTACCGGTATTAGGAATAAAACAGATATCAGTACAGATTTAACAGACATTCTAAGAGTAATGAAACATACAAAGAAAAAAAAAACCACTGAATTATAAACCTTATAAGAGTGAATTTTACGTTTTTTTTAATATATCTCAATAAAATAACTGTAAAAAAGAACAATGAATCACTTTATGCCAACAGCTCAGAAAACTTGGATAAAATGGACTAATTTCTTAAAGAATCCCAACTACCAAAATGCACGAAGCAAGAACTAGACAACCAGAATATCCCTACAACTACAGAAGAAAATACGCCTAGCCTCAGCCAGGTTCCGGTTCCGCAGGCAGGGATCCCTCGGCCGTAGTAAGTACACATCTGAACAGGCTGAAAAATCTACACTCCTTCCTGGACCCATATGAGAGAGGAGGACACAGGCAAACCCACTGCCCCCAGAGTGGAAGGTTCACGGGCCATTACTCACCGGAGCAGAGACTCGCAGAAGGAGGCCCAGGGGCACTGCTGCGGGGCAGGAAAACCTACCCCGAGATTGACGGAGGGTCACTGTAAAGGCCGCCAAGAGTAAAAGCTCTAGGCACCCAATGATGGGGGTGAGGAGCCCATAACATTGTGAGGTTTACCCCAGGGGCTTCACCAGGTTTCCACAGTACATATCAGAGAAAACTCCCTTAATAATTCTGGTAGGAAGAGGGGGAAAGGGACTATTTTGAAATACATCAGAGCACTCCGTTCTTAACAAGGCCTCCACGCAGAGGAAACTAATTACTGCAACCAAAGCCTAACCTACTGAGTTATTATCAGAACCCAACTCACCTGGGGGAAGAGAAATAACCAAATCCAGCCCACTCTCCCTATCCTGCCCCCCATAAAGGGGAAGAAAACCCCTGAGAAATTCTTGAGAAGTGTATAGCCTAGAAGCATAAGCTCACAGAGAGAATGAGATCCCGTCATAGGACTATGGACACTTCTCCTCTCCCGACGCACCACCACCACACCAGCTCGTGTCCACTAGAAATTCACGAGGGCTCCCTTTCCTCTGATCCTGAACAACACCTATTTCTTGTCTTTTTGATGGCAGCATTCTAACAGGTGTGAGGTGATCGCTCTCAGTGGCGTTAATTTGCATTCTCCTGCTAAGGGGTGATGTTGAGCACCTACCTGTATAATTCAGTGGTTCTCAACCTTCCCAGTGCCATAACCCTTTAATACATTCCTCATGTTGTGGTGACCCCCAACCACAAAATTATTTTTGTTGTTACTTCATAACTATAATTTCGCTACTGTTATGTCTTAGGCAACCCCTGTGAAAGGGTCGTTCGACCCCCAAAGGGATCACGACCCACAGGTGGACAACCACTAGAATTGTTGGCCATTTGGATGTTTTCTTTGGAAAGCTGTCAAATCTGCCCATTTTTTAATTTGGATTGTTTGTTTTTTGATGGGAATGTAAATCGGTGCAGGAACCACAGAAAATGGTATGGAGGCTCCTCGTCAAATTAAAAATAAAACGACCATATGATCCAGCAATCCCAGTTCTGGGAATATATCCAAAGGGAACGAAAATGGGATATTGAAGAGATGTCTGCACCCCCATGTTCACTGCAGCATTATTCACAAAAACCAAGATATAAAAACAACCTAGATGAAACACACACACACACACACACACACAGGAATATTGGTTATCCACAGAAAGAAGTAAATCCTGCCATTTGCTCCTAAATAGACAGAACTTGAGAGCACTGTGCTAAGTAAAATAAGCTAGACAGAAAAAGACAAAAACTGGGTGGTATCATTCACGGTATTACTTAGATGTTAAATCTAAAAGAAAGTCAAACTCATGAAAGCAAGGAGGACACTGGTTGGCACCGGCTGGGGTGGAGAAAATGAGAGTTTGGTAAAAGCGTAAAGACTTTCAGCTATAAGATGAATAAGATCTGAGGATCTTATGTATAACCTGGTGGCTACAGATAATAACACTTTATTTTTTTGTAATTGAAATTTGCTAAGAGTAAAACTTAAATGTTCTTAACAACAAAAAAGATTAACATATAGATATGAGTGATGATGGATATGTTAATTAACTAGATGGGATGGGGGGAATCCTTTCACAATATAACCATTTTGCCATGATGTACACTTTCAATATCTTACAATTTCATTTGCCAATTATACCTAAGTAAAACTGAAATTGAAAGAAAAATGAATCAGTTGAAAAATGGACCAAAGATCTGAAGATACGCCCACCAAAGAAGGTGTGTAGATGGCAAATAAGCATGTGAAAATATGTTTGATACCATATGTCATCAGGGAGATGCACATTGAAACAATAATGTGCTATCACCACACACCGATTAGCCTGTGACCAAAATCTGCCACTGAATGCTGGAGAGGTTGTGGAGCTACAGGAACTCGCCCAGTGCTGCTGGGAATGCAAAACTATAGGGTTACTTAGGAAGGCAGCCTGGCAGGTCCTTATAGACTACACATACTCTTACACAGGAGACAACAATTGCATTCTTTGGGATTTACCCAAAGTGGTTGAAAATGTACATTCACAAAAAAACCTGCACAAGGATGTTGATAGCAACCTTATTCACAATTGCCAAAATTGAAAACCACCAAGATTTCCTTCAGTAGCTGGATAAATAAATTTTGTTGCATCCAGACTATAGAATATTATTCAAGGTTAAAAATAAATGGGCTCTCAGGCCATGATAAAATATGGAGGTAACTTAAATGCATAGTACTAAGTGAAAGAAGCCAAACTGAGAAGACCGCATACTGTATAATTCAAAGTGTAGGACACTCTGGAAAAAGTAAATACGGAGATATGAAAAGATTCTTAACATCATTAAACTTCAGGAAAATTTAAATTAAAACCACACTGAAATACCACTACACACCAACTAAAATGACTAAAATTAAGCAGAAAAAGCAAGTATCATTCGGCTGTTGTGGCTCATTGATTGAGCATTCATCCATGCACCAAGAGGTCGCCAGTTCGATTACCGGTCAGGGCACATGCCCAGGTTGTGGGCCTGATCCCTAATGGGGGGCATGCAGGAGGCGGCCAATCGATGTTCTCTCTCATTGATGTTTCTCTCTCTCTCTCCCTTTCCCTTCCTCTCTATCTAAAATCAATAAAGGAAAAAAAAATTTCTTTTAAAGCAAGTATCATTCAAGATATGGAGCAATTGGCATTCTTATAAAATAGTGCTGGTTGAAATACAAATCATGCAGCCACTTTGGAAAGCAGTTTAGCAGTTTCTCATGAAGTTAAACATACACTAATTATAAAAACCAGAAATACAATACTAGGTATTTACCCAAGAGAAATTAAGACATGTGTCCACTGAAATACTTGTTCAAAAGTGTTTATAACAGCTTTTTTCATTATAGCCCCACACTAGAAGGAAGCCAAATACCCACCAACTAGGGAATACACAAACTGGTGCACTGAAAAATGTAATAATTTTCAACAATACAAAAAACAATCTTCTGATACTCGCAATAAATGGCTGAATATCCAAAGCATTCAACTAAATGAAATAGCCAGATGCAAAGATTACATACTGTTTCATTTCATTTAAGGAAAGGGCAAAACTGGAGGAAGAGAAAGCAGACCAGTGGTTTCTAGGGTCTGGTCAGGAGCCAGGAGACAGAATTCAAAGAAAGTATAAAACAAATAAATTTGTGGGGTGATGGGGAAGTTGTGGTGGTGATTTGGATTTTCAAAACTTACTTAAGTTGGTGAATTTTGTATGTAAGTTATGTTTCAACTCAACTAATAAAAATAGGACCAAAAAAAAAAAAAAAATCAATGTCTACAAGTGAATTGTTCTTGAATGCTTAGATTTGGACAATTCTCAGAGAGTCTAATGAATAGATTATTTTATGAAACCTGTTTTGGTACTCCTGTGAAGCAGAGCATGATAGATTTGTTTTGGCCAGCATATCACTTAGGTAATGAAGTTTCCAGATTAAAAATTAAGCAATCAAACTCACAGGCAAGCAAGCATTCATTCATACATACATTTTTAGTCCAAATATTGTGTTACTTCTTGGTAATTTGTAATCTCCAAAATTAGACACCTGGAGCAAAGTATTGGAAGATAAAAAGAAATCTCTGGCTGGATGGCTCAGATGGTTGGAGCATCATTTGGTACACCAAAAGGTTGCAGGTTCAATTCCCGGTTGGGGCTGTACAGGAGGCAAACAATCAATGCGTCTCTCTTACATCGATGTTTATCTCTCTCTTCCCCTCAAATCAGTAAAAACATTCTCGAGTGAGGATTAAAAAAATTAAGTTTCAAAGTGCCATGGATAGAATCAGAGACAATAGATATCACTTATTCCTCATAAACATTTCAAAACTTTGAACAAAATAGGAAATAACCAGTTTCCATATTCATAAGAGCCACGTGGCTCTGAAGGACAAATTAGCAACAAGACCTCCAATCCATAGTGGAACAGTCTAGTGTATCCAGAAATTCTGAGTTTTTTTCTCAATTACTCTGCCAGAATATTACAAGAATGACATTTTCCCTAAACTGAATTTCTACTTCCTATGGATTGACACTTCCTAGGTGAAAATTATGTGCCTTTGGCTTTCTCCAGCCCTGGCGCATCCAATATTACACAGTACTTGCACCTGCTCCAGCCCCATCTCTGCAAGAACATGATGCCACTAGAAGCGATCAACATATGAACTGCTCCAATCCCTTGAAAGGGAATAAACTGTCACAAATGTTCAGCATGAAAGGTGACTCTTTACTTCAGTGCACTTCATTAGAGAAATAAAGACATAAATGGAATTTCTTAATCCATAGAACACCTGTCACAAAACATAAAAAAAAAAAACTTTCCCATTTAGGACTAAGCCAATTTTCTACATGTCTTCTGCCTTCCTGTATGGTTAGCATCTTAAGTATGATGCCACAGCACGGCAGGTATTTGGAAAATTTGGAAGTCTGGGATTTTCTTCACAACTTACTCTTTCTTCAAAGGAGCTATGCAAATCTCACAGTGACAGGTTTATAAGAAACCTAGCAAGTTTAGCTGGGTTTATGAAGCCATTTTTCTTCTTTTTAATTTTTTTTTTCCTTTATTGATTTTAGAGAGAGAGGAAGGGAGAGGGAGAGAGAGAGAAACATTGATGAGAGAGATCACTGATTGGCCGCCTCCTGCATGCCCCCCACTGGGAATCGGGCCCACAACCTGGGCATGTGCCCCAATCGGGAATTGAACCAGTGACCTCTTAGTGCATAGGTCAACACTCAACTACTGAGCCACACTGGCTGGTCTATAAAGCCATTTTTCTGATACTTGAACTATGAGAGAGAAAAAATATATATACATATATATTTTTTTACATATATTTATATATACATATAATTAACATGAGGCAGTGCAGCATCAAGCAGTGGTCCTCAAACCGCAGCCTGAACCAGAGTTACCTGGACAACTTGTTGAACACAGGTGGCTGGGCCCCACCCCCCAGAGTTTCTAATTTAGTATGTCTGGGATGGAGCTTGAAATACTGAATTTCTAATTCCCAAGGGATGCTGTCGCAGGCTTCTAGGGACCCCATTTTGAAAACCAATGGCATAAAAGTTAAGAACATGGGTGTTGGCATAAAGCAAAAAAGGTGTGGGTCTCAACTAAGCACCTTATGATGGGTCTACAACCCCTGTGAATAAGTTCTTAAAATTCCCTAAGCCTCAGCTTCCTTATCAATACAATAATAACTGTGTCTTGTCTTTTTACTGATGAGAGAATCACACAGAGTAAGGTGTTTATAACAATTTTATCATTGCATGGCAGACTCTAGACATAAATAATCATTACCAAGTCATCTTCACTAATAGCAGTTCATCTCATCATCCAGGCAGGTGGCATTTGGGGAAGGGTATCCTAGGTCTCGTAACCAGGTGAGTCTTTTCCTAGCTCCTCACTTTCTATCCGTGAGCTCTGACCCTCAAAGCTAAGTACTGTCTTAGTCAGCAGCTAAATCAATGAGCTTTGCTTTTGCTTTCTCTCGGTCTGTTGATAGAATCTGAGTTCAGGCCAAAAGAAAGGGAAAGGAGAATTAAGCAAATCTGTCAATAGTTTACAGGGTAGCAAGGATCTGGAGGTGGAGAGGAGATCCAGATTTGGACAATGGGCCCATAAAGCTGGTGCTGATGCGTACACTGGGGCCTCCCTTGTTGCCTGATTATTGGATGGAAGCTGGTCAAGCAAGGGTCTTTCCTAAATATGATCCAAGAGGGTTTTAGATTTAAATGAATAAATAAATGAATATCCTCAACATGTTGTAGGGGCACTGCACAGAGCAGTGGATCAACCCATCTTTAGTGAAATCCTCATCCGAGGATATTTTCTTTCCATTGATTGTAGATAGAGTGAAAGGGAGGGAGGGAGGGAGGAAGAAGAGAAGAGAGGAGAAGAGAAGGGAAGAGAAGGGAGGGAAGGGGAGGGGAGGGGAGGGGAGATGAGGGATGGGGAGGGATGGGGAGGGGAGGGGAGGGGAGGGGAGGGGAAGAGAAACATTGATTGGTTGCCTCCCACATGACCCTGCCCGGGGCAGGGGATCAAACCTGCAACCCAGGTATCTACCTTGACCAGAATCAAACCTATGACCTTTCAGTCAGTCCATGGACCAATGCTCTAACCACGGATCCAAACTGGCCGGGGCCAGAGGGACTTCTATATGTGAAAAGAAAACTTTTATTAGTTTCATAACTTCTTATTGACTGAAATGATACCATTTATTATAATTCATCAGAGGAAAAAAGGGCAGCAGGCTGAAAAAAAAAATAGTGGCTATCTCTACTATCGAAAGCTATTAGACTTCAGTTAAATTGGTAGAGTAGGGCTGGAGTACTTTATGTTTGGAATACATTTGCATGTTTATTAGGTCTTAGTTTATTATTTAATAACTAGAGACTTGAAATCTACTTAGAGTATAATTTCCCCTTTGTGGTCTCTATGACAACTCTCCTCTTTATTTTATGAACTTGTCCTAGTCAGCTGTGTGGCTGCTGCTGTGGTAACTGGACCCAGTTCTCGTGGAAATTAAAATATTTGTACCAAATATATTTTTCCTGTTCCTACCGACATTTAACACAATATCTAATACATTGCATGCTTGTTGGTTCCTTTGTTCAATCAGATGTAGTATATTCAAAGTTCTCTTCAGTTCTTCAGGAAAAATATTTTATGTCTCTGTAGAAAGTCATCTCAGTTCCAATTAAGGTGAGAAAAGTAATAGCTAGTGATGATCTAGTACTTCCTGCCAGGTATTTTTCTAAACCTTTTACGTACTTTATTTTTTATTTTATTTTACTATGCTTTTGTACTACCAAGTAAATTACAGTCGCATTTTTTTTAATCCTAAGGATATATTTTTATTGATTTTAGAGAGAGAGGAAGAGGGAGAGAGAGAGAGAGAGACATCAACTGGTTGCCTCCCATATGCACCCCAACCAGGACTCAACCCCACAGCCTCGTATGTCCCAGACAGGGAATAGAACCTGCAGCCTTTTGGTGTACAGGACAACACTACAGTCCACTGAGGTACCCATCTAGGACCCTTTCTGTACTCTAAACTTACTTAATCTCTAAAACAAGCACAGGATAGCTATCATTGTTCCTATTTTTAAGACGAGAAAACAGATACAAACAGGTTAAATTTTTTTCCCAATTTTTTTTTTTTTTTAATTTGCTTGTAAATGACAAACCCAGGTTCTAACCCTGTGCAGTCTGGTATCCTGATTCCTTCATAACTTTGCTGTGTATAGAGTATGTTTCTTCCAACCTGAGAAATACAGCTGGGCTCTAAGGGAAGGTGATGGAAAGCCCATTAGCGGTGTGGACTGAGTCAGCTAGTGAGCTACAATGTAAAACAATGTCTTTCTTCCTGTTTTGGGACAAACACACAGAAATAATTTTAATATTTCTGGGAACTCACCCAAGGCCAGAGGTTTTCCTTGGTACATGGCGAATCATCATTTGAAACATGAGTAAATATTCCAACACTCTCAGACATTTATCTACTGTTTACCCATGCTGGCATGCCGTGTTTATTTCAGAAATTCAGGGGGCGTGGTGCTTAGACTATTTCACAGATGGAGAAATCTAAGACTCAAGGCAGAACCTCTCTGTTTCTTAAATTTCAGGAATTACGGTGGTCAGACCCATTTTGTAGAAGGAGCAATTTAAGACACCAGCAGTCCAGGATTTGCCTAAATTTTATTCAAAACCTGTGACTGAGTTTATAACTGCTATTCAGTGTTCAAAAGCAATAAAGATGTTCCAAAGTCTTTATAAGAACAGCGATTTAAACTGCAAAAGAAAATGAAGTTTGATCAAATGTCCTTAATAGAGACATTATTTAATAAATAAGGAACCCTTTCTAATCATTCAGTGACATTAAAGTATATAAGATTACATAGAAAAAAAATCACTCCACTAAAAATATCTATTTTATAGTTCAGTTAGCTCCTTGCCAAACTCTAATTGGATATATTCTGCCTTCTCACCTCTCCTCACGATATTTTTAAATGAGTTAGATATGGTTTAGAGATTACATAGTTTTCTCTCCTCTTGGTTGTCTGGATGCTATTCTAAAGATTATGACCTCCAGAGCTCTTGTCACTTTCCACGTTTTCATTTAGACCATGATCAAACAGCATGAGGCAGATTCTCGCCCCACGGAGCAAGGACATAAATTCACTCCCATAAATAAAATTAGCCTCGGACATTACATTTTAAGGCCATCATGCTGTGGTATGTCTCTTACTCTTTCCTTTTCTTCTTAACTCTCCTCCCAGCCAATGGCCACCACTCAGTTTTCAGCTTCTTCTTTATCTCCTCTTTTCAGGGATATTTACTACACAACCTATAAATTATAACACCGTAATCTCAGGAGCATGAGCCAGATGAACAATTCATTTGGAGTTGGACAGACCTAGATGTGCACCCCAGTTGTCTTTCTCTGGCTCCCTGACCTTGGACAAGTGAATTCATCTCTCTCTGTGTCTCTGTCTCCTCATCTGTAAAACGGAGTAATTATAATACTGCCATGTGTTGTCAGGAACAAACAAAATGATGCAAATCGAAGGGCAGCAGAACATGCCGCCCGAAATATGACTGCAGTTCAGACACACTACCCTGAAATATGGCACTCTGGCATATTGAATATTTTGAACTTCAGTCAGTGGAAAAACAGCAAATGTAGGGAAAGGCTTTCTTTGAATCTCCCTTGTCGATCTAAAGATAAACCCTCCAAAAGGAACTCGGTTGTCATAAATCTCCCCCAGAAGTTCCCTCACTGCAGAGAGGAGTCTGGAAGTAGATACCACAACCAGACAACCTTTTCACCTCCTATCTGTTCTTCTAATGGCTCATCACCTTTTCTAAGAATTATTTCCTGTCCCTTCAGAGGCCAACATCCATCACCCTTTCTGTAGTAAGGTGGCATTTCATCCTGAATTCTGAAGTCACCTCTTTGAGAGCTGCTCACTCTTTGGGTGTTATCCATGCATGCATGAGGTGAGCGTGTGAGCAAACTTCTGTCTGCTTTTGCTTTTTCCTCATTGATCTATCTTTTATCACAGGGATCTCAGCTGAAATCTCAGAAGGAGAGAGGGAAACATTACTTTCCATCCTCTACAAAATCACAACTTTAGCAACAGAGCCAGGCACATAGCATATGCCCAATAAACGTCTGGCAACCAAAACAGATCCAGAGTCATGGAAGTACGGAACAGACTAACAAACCTCAGAAGGATGTGGAGGGGAGAGGGGTTGGAAGAGATAAACCAAAGAACTTATATGCATATATGCACAACCAATGGACACAGACATTAGGTTGATGAAGGCAGGAGGGGTATGGGAGTGGGAAGGAGGGGGTCAACAGGGGAAAAAAGGGGGACATCTGTAATACTCTCAACAATAGAAAAAAGTTTTGGCGAACAGAAAAAGACTAATGCGAGCTTAAGCTGCATTTGTTTATTTATTTTTTCTTTATTGATTTTAGAGAGAGAGGAAGGGAGAGGTAGAGAGAGAAAGAAACATTGATGAGAGAGAACATCGATTGGCTGCCTCCTGCATGCCCCGCACTGGGGATCGGGCCCACAACCTGGGCATGCGCCCTGACTGGGAATCGAACCAGGACTTCTTGGTGCATGGGTAAATGCTCAACCACTGAGCCACACCGGTCGGGCCACATTTGCTTTTTAGGTGGGCTCAAAGAACCCCTGAACATCTCCAAAGCAGAGGTCAAAGAATGTCGCTCTAGGACTTGTCTCCGAAATGTCCCCACATCCTTGACTGTCACATATCTACAGGCTCATGAAAAGGCAGGTCATTGCTTTAGTCTAATATCCCCTTTTAAATTATATCAAAAATAAAAGATGTCCTTCAGGCTGTTCTTTGCAGGTAGCAGCCTCCTCACGCAGCTCTTTGCACAGGCCTTGAAACAGTCTCTTCTCTTCTGTTTCTCTGTGCTGTTTATACTGCTACCTACACTTAATGTAACTACATTTTATCCCAATAGGAATTCTTTCTGAGTTGCTAAGTACCTGAAATGCCCTCTCTCCTAGCTGAGCACCAAGAAACCCTAACCTGGCTTTTCTGCTTCCATTTTTTTCTGCATTTCCCTGTCTGCATCTCAGGTCCTGCAGATCTCTGATACCGAAGAGAAATCTTGCAGCAACAGTTAGCCCTCCCCTTCCGACCTCAGGTGAAACCCACGCCTCTCAGAGGCAGTCAGTGCTAAGACTCATTTCTCCACCTGCTTTTCTCGCCCTGGCCAACCCCATATCACAGGCCGCACCGAGAATCCACAAAGACCAACATCCCATGAAGCTGTGTTCTCCTGACGTATCCAGCCTGTATCCTCTGCCTCCATTTCTCTTCTCCAGGGTCAGAGTCTTTCTGAAAGTTGAGATATCCCTCTGTACTGCCACACTGTCCCCAGCCATCATCACCATCCCCGCCCTGAGCTAGGAGAGGGTGAAGGTCTAACATACCCTTCAACTGGGTCCGACTGAGGTGGACTCGCCAGTCACCTCCTAGTTGCTTTGGGTTCTGGTTCTTGTCCAAAGATCATTTGACCTTTTCATTGCTCTTGAGCACATCTATTCCTGGCTCCTGAGTTCATACTTGCTGAAGCTCAGAAAAAGAGCATCGTTTGTGACGGACTTACAGTTCTCAAATTACATGACCACCGAAGTCTGGAAGCAAGTCATAATTTTCGAGTTTGATAGTTATTTTTATGCTTTATTCTGGAGTATCTGTAATCAAGTAGGGATGCTTCTACTGGTGAGTTATTTGCCCAGTCAATACTTTGGGTATGGCTCTTTCTTGATCTTTCAAATGTAGGCCAACTATTTCAGTGGTTTAATTGTTCTTCCTAAATGGGGTTGATTATCAGAATTACCTGGGATAGCTTTTCATAGACACAGATTTCTGATCCCCACCAGAGAGCTATTAAACTCTTGGAGGTGAGGTCAGAATTTGTTTTTCAAAATGTTCCCCAAGTGATATGGGTAATGAGCCCACTGTAAAAATAAATGAGCGATGGTGGAATGAGATTAAGAAATCTGATATAATCTTACTCAGAGAAAAATCTTCCCCTTAGCATACCCTTGGCCAGTTCCCATATCTTGTCATAGGGTTCTTCAGCTTAGTGGGAAGCAACGTGTATGTAATCAAATCGACCATCACTATTAAATGAAAGATTCCAATCACACATCTGATAAAGGGTACCTAGGCATGGCCACAATATATTTCTGGCTGACTTTCTCTGAAGCACGACAGTCAAAATAATAATTAACATTTATTAAGCATTTATTAGGTTCTTGCTCTCTGAAGTTTTTTGTATCTGTTATCTCCAGTAGTCCTCATACCCTATGAAATTGAAATGAAATATTACAGAGTTGCCTACCTTCACTACTCATATCAATCCAAATAACTCCCAGGATAAATTCCTCATAAGCACAATTTGGGCTGAAAGCTACATTTCCCCACAGCTACTTAATCAGTCATGCATTTGGGGATGAAGCATTTCTCTGCAGCAGAAGGCCTACATACACTTCAGGCAGCAAAATCATCATTTAAAGTGTAAGAACATATTGTCCCACAAGCTGGCTTACCAAAGTAACTCCCATAGTGCTGACATCTATGTAAGGCATCTTTTACATATTTTAGAAGATCAGATGCTTTAAATATAGTAGTCATCTGAAAATCCTTCCCTTAGACATACAAGTACTGATTACCATTTCCCTCAATGCCTGATCAATGTTTGAGGCTAGATAGGTTAATGGAGCGGGCACAGGTCAAAAGAATGTGTTAGTCGTCTTAAGATGAGTTCCCTTGGCCAAGTCACTTACTTCTCTATGTCTTCATTTGATTGATTGATTTTCAACACATTTACTAGATGCCTGTGTTCACTAGGTGTTGTGCTACATACCAGGGATACATTTGTGAACAAAATGGAAACAAAGCATATGGTCTACTGCGGAGGCAGAAATTAAACAAAGATGTGTAAAATACTATGTTAATATTAACACATCAATGCATAATTAACACACAATATTAGCAGTGTATACAGGGAAAGTATTTGGAGTAACATTCTAGAAGAGGGTGCAGATTTCAATGGAATTTAAGAAAAGTCATTCTGAGGACATGAAAATATCATCCAAACTGAGTCAAGAGAACAGCATCATAGGGCTATCAGGTGCGAAGGAACCTAGCCTTTTCAAGCAAGCCAGAGAAGGCAAACCTGCCAAAGTATAAAAAATAAGGAAAGAAACCCTGGATGAAGTAACTGACTTTTTTAAACCTAAGTGTAATTGGCAAGTATTGAAAATTTTTAATCTATGAAAAGACACTGGTATATCTTTCACAGATGTTTTTTCCTACTTACAAAATAACATGATCACGTTAATGGCTATGCCTTATACTACTGTCATAAAAAAATAAGGTAGTTTTTACTAGAAGCATTTTTTCCCTAGTAAACACAACATAGAGTTTCTTCTTTATTCTGTTTCACGGAGTGTCCAAAGAGCATGGAAGGAGAAGGATGTTTTCACGTTGCACTTCCAGAATGAGAGAGTTTTTGGTAAACCTGATTCTGAATCATTTGCTCCTAAATAATAGATGCTAGACAGTTTTATGACAGACATATTAATTATTCACTTGGATAATTTAAATTGATTTCAAATTATACTATATCATTTTCTATTAAGTTTCAATAGGGCTGCAAGGAATCCATTAAATTCTAAATCATTATCATTAATTTTCATTAAGATGCATGGACACTAAATACATTCCATCTCTTAAAGTCAATGATTTCAAGGATCCATTTGATCAAATTACTGTGGCTATGAGTCAGGTCTTGGCTTGTGCCCTTCATAAATAACAATGGCTTTTGGATCAGAAGGTTAGTCTACATGTACAGATACTGTTGAATTTCTATTGTGTTCAACTTACTATTTAACACCCTTTATTTCAGTATGATTGATATACAACAAACTACATATATTTATAGTGTTCACTTTGATTAGTTTTGACATTAGCAGAAAATCACCACAAGATAATGAAGCTATCCATCATCTCCAAAAGTTTCCTTGTGGCTCCTTGGAACCCCTCCACCCAGCTTATCTCGCTGTCACCCCACTTCCCGCCCCCCCCCGCACAAATCTGTGGGCCATTGTTGATCTGCCTTTTGCCATACAGATTAGATTGCATTTTCTAAAAGTTTCATAACTATTTTAATATTCATCAATGTTGATGTGTGTCTTAATAATTCATTCATTTTTATTGCTAAGTAATAAAAATATATCACAGTTTCTTGATTCCTTTGCCTACTGATAAATATTTGGACAGTCCCAGTATTTGTCTATGACAAGTAAGACTGCCATTTACATTCACGTACAAGTCTTTGTATAGCTGTATGCTTTTTTTTCTTGGGTAAAATCCTAGGAGTGGAATGGATAGATCATATCATAAGTAAATGTCTGACTTTTTTGTGGTAAAATATACATAACATAAAATAGGCCATTTTAACCATTTATAAGTGTACACAGTTCAGTGGCATTAAATACACTCCTATTTTGCAACTATCATCATCATCTATCTCCAGAACTTTTTTTTCCCCTTTATTGATTTTTTAGAAAGAGAGGAAGGGGGAGAGAGAGAGATGGAAATATTGATGAGAGAGAACATCGATTGGCCCCCTCCTGCATGGCCCCCACTGGGGATTTGACCCACAACCTGGGCATGTGCCCTGACCGGGAATCAAATTGTGACCTCTTGATGCATGGGTCGACACTCAACCACTGAGCCACACCATTCTCAAAATAAAACTCTGTGTCCATTAAAAATACCTCCTATTCCTCCTCTCACCAGCTTCTGGCAACTACCCTTCTACCTCTTTCTCTAGGAATTTGACTATTCTCAGTACATCATATAAATAGAATCACACAATAAATTTATACAAATGTCTGTAGACTCTATTACATTTTGAAAATGAAATGTATTTTAATAAACACTGGGTTTATAATTATACATTTTTGTGTATACAATTTTAAGGACACACTATATTTGCCCTTTTGTGTCTGGTTTATTTCACTTAACATAATGCTTCAAGGTTTATCCACATTGCAGCAGGTGTCAGAATTTTTTATACTACAATTTATTTTTTTGTTGATAGGCATTTGGGTTGTTTCACTTTTGGCTATTGTGAAGAATAATGCTGTCAACATTGATGTACAAAGGTCTGTTTGAGTCCAGGCTTTCAATACTTGGAGTATACACCCAGAAGTAGAATTGATGAATCATGTGGTAACTCTGTTAATTGGGGGGCATCACATTGCTTTCCACAGAGGCTGTACCATTTTATATTCCCACCAGCAATATACAAGAGTCCCAATTTCTTCTGGATGTCTAACTTTTAGAAAATCTGCCAAACTGTTCTTTTTTAAAAATTGACCCTATTGGGGTGTCATTGGTTAATAAAATCATATGAGTTTCAGGGGTACAATTCTATAATATACCACCTGCATATTGTATTGTGTGTCCACCGCCCCAAGTCAAGTCTCCTTCTGGTTCTATTATTATACATTTCAGTTTGTACTCCCTGTTTCTCTGTATCAATGCCAACACTTGGTTTGATCAATATTTCTCATTTAAATAACTCTAATAGATATGTAGTGGTATTTCATAGGTGTTTTAATTTGCATTTGCCCGACGACCAATTGTGCATCTTTTCTTGCATTTATTTGTGCAGTAAACTGAGACAGTCATGCCTCATTTCCTATCTGTCAGGAATCTCTGTCATTAGTTGCCTGATTATCAGTGACTTAAAAATAATAATTATTTTTTATGGTTTTTTTTTTTTTTTTTTATGTTTTTTTAAGAATGAGTATGAGCTTGGTACCTGTTAATACATCTTGGCCAGAATTGGAAGCCTGGATGTACTATTCATGAGCTAAGGTTATTATCTGAAAACTTTAAAACCAATATAATTAACACACTTCCTCATGCTAGCCTTTTAAATTCACTCTTGAATCAATCTATAAACATATTGTCAAATGTCTACTTCATGTATATAAAAAGCTAATTGCTTTGTACTTTTTGTATCTTCAAAAAAATCAGTAAACAGGTGTTCACTTACAAGATCCTTATACATTCACCGGATAGAAAAAGCAAACATATCTATAAAGTGGCATTATAAGCCAGGAGTGAGGGAGGCACACGTGTTTAGTAAGCTGACTTTGTCATTGTCCTTCACCTAAGTTTGCTTTGCTCTGTGCTAGGCACTGGGGAAAACTGTGGAAAAGACCGGTGAGGTTTTTGCTCTCTTGGAACTTACATTTTAGTAGGAGAAAATGGAAAATAAGTATTCAGATACATTAATAGGATCATGTTAGAAGAGCAAATAGAAAAGCATAAGGTAAGAAGAAAATAAGAGAGGATAATGGGGCGACTACAACTTAGAGGAAGGATGAGGGTAGTGAGGTCAGTTCTAAGACCTAAAAGATGAAGGAAACCAGCTATGGGAAGATTGAGAAGAAAAGCCACAAATCACTCATTATGGAGCAATGCAAATAAAAACCATAATGACCTATCACCTCATGCCTATTAAAATGGCTATCATCAAAAAGACAGGAGATAACAAATGGAATGGAGGCTGTGGACAAAGGGACCCTTATGCACTGTCTGTGGGAATGTAAATTGGTGCAGCCACTATGGAAATAAGTATGGAGGTTCCTCAAACATTTAAAAATAGAGCCACCATATGATACAGCAATTCCACTTCTGGACATGTATCCAAAGGAAGTGAAAGAACTATTCAGAGATACTGCACCCCATCTTCACTGCAGCTTTGTTTACAATACCAAGGCACAGAAACACCCTAAGTGTTCATCAAGAGGCGAATGAATAAAGAAAATGTAGGGACACACACACACACAGTGGTGTACTATTTAGCCATGAAAAAGGAAATCCTGCCATTTGTAACAACATGCATAGACCTTGAGAGCATTATGTTAAGTGAAAAAAGATGGAGAAAGAAAAATAACATATGATCTCATTTATAGACAGAATCTAAAACCAAACAAACAAAACTATCATAAAAAAAGAGATCAGATGCCTGGTTACCAGAACAGAGGCAGAGGGCAGGGAAGGGGGAATTGGAGAAAGTAGTCAAAAGGTACAAATTGCAATTATGAGATAAATAAGTATTAGGGATACAATATGATCAAGATTGAACACTGCTGTATAGTATATTTAAAAGTTACGAAGAGAGTAGATGCTAAAATTATTCATCACACACAAAAAATATATATACTTTTTTGTTATATATGGAATCAAGGATGTTAAGTAAAATTATTGTGGTGATAATTTCATAGTAAATGTAAGTCAATACATTATTCAGTAGTCCTTAAACTTATACAATGCTTATGTGAATGATATCTCAATTAAAGCTGGAAGAAAAAGATTTGGAAGAATGGCAATTGGAAGAAGTGAACGACTTGGTGTGTTCAAGGGGGAGGAGGAACAATGTGATTGACACATAGCGAGCCACTGAGAGGAGGATCTCAGGTGAGGGAGGCTCTCACAGGAACATGCATGTGCTCTAAATTCAGTAAAAAACAACTAATAGAGTGATAACAATTCTTTACTTTTGTCATCTTTCTCTCCGCCCCTGCCCCCCATTTTAAAGATTATCCCAGCTTCTAGGTGGAGAGTGAACAGTAGGAAGCCAAAATAGTTTTAGAAGGAGAAGAGGAAGAGGAAGAGGAAGGAGGAGGAGGAAGAAGAGGAGGAGGAATGAAGGAGGAAGAGGAGGAGCCAGTTTGTGGGTTGTAGCATAATCCTTGGAGAGAGAATAACAAAAAAATATACATGAGTAAAGCTTGCTGAATATCATTAAGGAAATAGCGTGGTCTTTAGCAAACTGAAGAATCAATTTCTGTGAACAGAGGGCGGTTGCCACTTAGTTTCAGCCAGTTGTTGCCACTTTCAACATAGGCCCAATGTTGCCAGCTGTTACAATTTTTCAAGGGTCCAGACACCCAGATTTTTAAGTTATCTTTTTTTTTTTTTTTTTTTTTTTTTGGTATATGCCCCTAGTGGGAACTGAACCCGGGACTCTCTGGTCCGCAGGCCGATGCTCCAACTGCTGTAGTCCCAGATATTCACAGGGTTTGGGTGGGTACCTGGGAAAAGCGAGACTGAATGTTCAGTGTGATTTTGGCTGAGTAAGAGCTCACAGGAGACAGATGATGGAGTCAGGAATGGCTTCATGGAAGAGGTGAGATTCGTGCTGACTGTGAAGGCTGTGTGTTCTAAGGGGAACAAACACAATGAGGGCGGCGTTTTAAAGAGAAGCATGATATGAGCCAACACAGTAAGTTTTGAAATCTCAAGAGGTGTTGGGAGACGATGAGTCAACTTGCCAGCACCAGGAGTTCGATAACGGAGCCGAAGTAAATCAAGCTGGAAAGGTAGATTGAGGTCAAATACATTAATTTGGGCAGCTTTGGAATCCAATCCAGAAGTGCTGCAGTCAAATCCCATATTTTCTGGTAAGATATAGCCAGGAAGATGTGACTCAACAGCTTTGCTTTATTGTAAACCGGTGTACCACGAGGTGTCTAACTTAGCTGAAAGAGGAGCAAGAGAGAATTCACTGGAGAAAAATCGAGTTATCAGCAGAGATTGTTCTTAATGGGCATAATTTCTGGGCCTGCATTTTCATAAATGAGCATTTTTCTCTTCTCTCCTGAGTATGTTTCTGTTTTAGATGGGCACCATGGTAATCAATTTTCCAAAGTGCTTTATTAGAGGTAATTTTAATCTCCTTTACAAAAACATAGCAGACCAAACTCCCAGGGTTAGAAAAACCCTTCACCTCTCAATGCCATGAATCCTCTTGTCCCAATAGCATTTATAAACAGCAGTAAGTAATGGGGACCTAAAATACACATGTTATTCAAGATTCAGTCTCTCTTTGACTGTGAAGACCAAAGCTATCTATGTCACATTATTTGTTTCTAAACAGTAAAGATTTGCCAAGCACTGAGTCATCACCCCTCGTCCTATGGGCCACAAAGTACCTGACATATTGGAGATGGCTCTAATAGGTAACAACCTCAGCTACTATCTACAGTGCAACCCAGCTTGTCTTAGACAGTGAGGCTGCATGAGTCATGTTCCCCAAATCACTGGGTTATGTCAGGTCTCATATGCCCTCTGACATGACTGATGGGATGCTGCCACAATCCATTCCCTCTGCCTCACCTCCTTTGCTTGAGGTATAAGGTAGGTGATCAGCACTGAGAAGCTGCTATTTAGTCATTGTCAGGGGGTGAGAAGATGACAAATAGTCACAGGTAGTCATCTAGCTGCATGCTCTTAGCCATGTAAGGCTTTATAAGGTAGGTGTCATGAAATATAAGGGATATAAATACATTGATACATGAATTCTGATTCTGGATACACCTACTACTTGTATCTAAATTGTAGCTTTCTGTGCAGAGTGGGATTTGCCTTTTAAATGAAGATGCTGAAAATGACATTATCTCAGTCATGGTCACTTGTTAATCCCCTCTAACTAGATCTTTGGGCAACGAGGCTCCTAAAAGATTGCAGGAGGCCGATGTTAGAATGAGGTGTAGGTAGAGTGAGGCAGTGTGCTCGCTCTCTCTCCCACCCCTCTCTCTTTCTGGAGCATGTCTGGGCCCTCCCCTCCCCCTTCTTTCCCCAGCTCCTGCTCTCTCTGAAGCACAATGGAGCCTTTCCCCCCTCTTTTCCTCAGGCACGTATATCCTTGCTTTCTTTCTCCTAAGTTCCAAGGACGCTTCTTTTGCTTCTGTAACTTGTTTCCTGAACCCATGCAGCCCGGCTGGCTCATTTCTTCCTTGACTTACTTCTTCTACCTCTGTGACTTTCTAAATAGACTTTTGCTTGTAATTGAGTCATGGCTCTGAATACTTCCTTAGTCAGAAGTCAAGTGCCCAAGTTAAAAAACAAAAAGATATAGGCAGAGCATAACAGGCATGTAAAAAAGCCATGAACAGAAAAACCATGGATTACAGAAGAGGGAGAGAGGGCAGGAGAGTGTACAAATAATTCTGTTCTTAAAACCTATGCTTTTGTCCATGCATGTCTCTCAGAGTTGGTGTCCCAGCCTTTACAGAGATGACTGAGAGGAGTTCTGGGGATGCTGGAACATCATATCTTAAGACAATTCTCAAGATCTGCCCCAGCTTTGTATTAACAAGAAATTCTACAGTTATCCATCTCTGCTATACAGTAAATCTTAAAATGAACTAGGCTTTAACTTCTTCCACAGCAGGATTGTGTTGCTAGCCTAAAGTCTCTATTTTACTGTCTCCTTGTGGTAGGAAAAATAATGTCCCTCCCCCAAAGGTGTCCACACCCTAAACCCTGGAAGTCATGGATATCTATTGCACGGAGAGGGAATTGAGATTGTAGGTAGAATTAGGGTTGCTAATCAGCTGACCTTGAGATGGGGAGATTATTTTGTATGATCTGGGTGAACCAGATGTGATCATAAGGACCCTCTGAAGGGGAAAATGAAGGCAGGAGAGAGTGTTATTTAAAGTGAGGGAGTCTGGACTAGTCATTGCTGGCTTTGAAGATAAAGGGGGCAGGGGGCATGGTCCACGGAATGGGGCAGCCTCTACAAGTCAGAAAAGGCAAGAACACAATTCTTCCCTAGAGCCTCCAGGAAGAAACACAGCTCTGACAACGTCTTGATTTAGCCCAGTAGGATTCACTCAACTTCCCAGATCCAGACCATAAGATAATAAGTTCACTTGTTCTACCAAGACAACAACTTTGTGGAAGTTAGTAACACCACCATGGAAAATGACCACATTCCTACTTTTACACATGGGCATCCACATTAGAATGTTGTTTTGTGTAGTGAGTTTCCTGGGGCAAGGAGAGAGTTTCAAATAAATTCTCATGTAGAGTCAGTATTGTCCTGTAGCCACATTGGACTGTTGTTGTGTGAACACGTCATGTGTTGTCACATTCTGGGTCTCTGCTCACGGGGTCCTCTGCCTGAAATGTCTTCCCACCCACTTGTTCCCACAGTTATCTCTCTGTGCCCAGCAATCTTGCATTTGTCCTTGAAGGTCCACATCAAACACCACCTCCTCCTGCACTGGGATAAAGATTAATGTACTGATATTATATGTTTAAATAATTTCCTTAACCTAAAAGTTTAGTTATTTTTCTTCTAATTTTAAAAGAAATTAAAACATTTTCTGCCCAGGCTGTTTTTGCTCAGTGGTTAGAGCATTGGCCCGCAGATCAGAGAGTCTCAGGTTCGGTTCCCGCTAAGGGCACGTACCTTGGTTGCAGTTTGTCCCTGACCGCGGTGGGGGTTGTGTGAGTGGCAACCACTTGATGTGTCTTTCTCACATTGATGTTTCTCTCTCTTCCTCCCTTTCTCCCTCTTGCTCTATCTGAAGATAAATGCAAAAATGTCCTTGGGTGAGGATAAAAATAAACATTTTGGGGGGGCTCCTGAAAGTATGTGGACTCACAGCCTGGCACCTATACCTACTGAATAAGTCAGTTCTGGCTGCTGTGGAACTCAGCAAGACTAAAGCTCTAGGGGTTGGTACATTGGTCAATGATCTTCATACAGCACATGGTTGTATATGATGTATATGTATATGTATATGTATATGTATATGTATATGTATATGTATATGTATATGTATATATTTTAGTTTTCTTTTAGTTTGTATTACATTTGGTTAACTATAGGGACAGCATTGTGTACAATTTATTTCTATAAGAAAGCTCCTTAGTGTTGTAATGCATTAGGCAATGCTGAGGTCACACCAAGTGCCAAGTAGTTCTAAACACTAAAGAAAAAATATATCATAAATTGTAGACATTCCACAGATATTTGTCCACCATGTTAACCTGCAAAAAGAAAAAGAGCTTAAGAAATTGAATCATACTTTGTCTTAAAACCTTTTAAAGCAAGTTTTGCTCTAAGATTTCCTCGATAGGGTTCATTTCTTTAACTCATTCATCAGGAGAGTTCTTTCTCCCAGGAGACCTGTGTGGAACTTAGACTTGATAATGATGCCTCCCAGGGTTTCTAGCTGTCCACCTTCTCACTCTAGCAATTACCACCTACATGACCTTTACTTGGTAAGGAAGGCACTTCAATCACTCAATGTCTAGGATAACTACAAGTTTCTTTTTTTTTCTTTCCCCATGGGTCTTTTACATCTGACATAAGGTGGGCCTAAGAATAACAGGTTAGAGTTTCTTTTTGATGTACTAGGTAGGCAATTCTGAGCAAACTATATCTATCCCATCCCAAGAGGGGGGAAATCAGGTCAAATCAATGGTTTCTCCTCCATTAAGATGAAATTACAGCCCTGGCCAGTTTGGCTCAACGGTTAGAGCGTCCGCCTGCAGTCCAGAGAGACCCGGGTTCGGTTCCCGCTAAGGGCGCGTACCTCGGTTGCAGTTTGTCCCCGGCCCTGGTTGGTCGTGCGGGTGGCAGCCACTCGATGTGTCCCTTTCACATCGATGTTTCCCTCTCTCTCTCTTCCTCTCTCTCCCTCCCACTCTGTCTGTGCAAAAAATGGAAAAATGTCCTCGGGTGAGGATAAAAAAAAAAAAAAAAAAGATGAAATTACAGCATATTATAGAAACATTCCTGGAGTCAACTGGACAAAATGGGTATTTATATACATTGCCTAAATGATACTGAGAACATACAATGAAAATAGAGAATTCCTTAACTTAAGGACCATATGTTTGGGAAGGGACAGAAAATACATATATTTACTAGCTTGAAAACAATGATTTGGTCATTATTTTCATATTTATATTACCAATAAAACATTTAAAAAATTATGTAGGAAACAAAATCTGGCAGAGTTTATTAAAGGTGATCTTATCTAGCCACTCGTAGTTGTCATTGTAAACACAGATCTGAGCCCATGCACCAAGAGGTCGCTGATTCGATTCCCAGCCAGGGCACATGCCCAGGTTGTGGGCCCGATCCCCAGTGGGGGCCACACACGAGGTGGCCAATCGATGTTCTCTCTCATTGATGTTTCTAATTTTCTGTCCTTCTCCCTTCCTTTCTCTCTAAAATAAACAAACAAACAAACAAATAAATGAAAGAATAACAACAAAAAAACCCCACAGATCTGGTCTCCTTCCTTCCTCAAAGGTCCCATCCACAGTCATAGCTGGGTTGCTCTCTCCTCGGCTCACAGAACATTTTACATGATGTAACTTGACCCTCATCCAGCTGAATGATGACCTATGTTCTGTCATCCAGACTAAGCATTTTTAGACAGGAGACAGTATCTCATTTTATCATGAAATTTCCAGCTCTAAGCAGAGTCTTGCACATAATAGACACTCAGAAAATATTTGATAAATAAATGCATAAATGAAGCATTAATAAATTAAAATTCCACATTTACATTCAAGCTAACCAGAACGATGTGTATAGTGTTGTATTCAGCCTATAGAAGGAGGCTTTACATAACAGATCTCATAGTTACCTCCCTTTGAATTGTGGTTCTCAAACTTCAGTGGGTTTACTGATCATGTTGGTAGCTTATTTAGAACCAATCTCCTGAATATCCTCAGAAATTACTATTTTGGTAGGTATGGGGTGGGGCCCCAGGAATCTGTACTTGAACAACTAAATCCAATGTCTGATAAATAATTTGAGTAACACTGTTCCATATAGCAGGGTCTCTCATGGTGCATTTGATTGAACATCCAGGTTATGATTCACTTTTTAGAAACAAACCTATTTTCTACAGTGAAATAATGATCACAAGAGAGTCTCGAACAATTTACTGGAGTAAATCATGGTGCACCGCAGTGCTTCGGGAACTTTGGTGCACTTATGAATCTCTGGGGATCTTGTTAAAAAAAAGATCCTCAGTCAGCAAGTCTGAGGAGGGCCTGGGATCCCACATTCGGAAAGGCTGCCAGGCACGGCTCTCGACTTGATGAGTTTTCCATCTGCCTCGTAGGTCCCCAGTGGCATTTGTGCAGGAATGTGTGCTGAGGTGTCTGGTCCATGGAACATATATTGAGCAGCAAAGATGTACAGAAACTTTCTGTGAAATGTGACACCTGATACCTGACACACTCGTCTTACAAGATACACCTCCCCAAAAGTGTTCCTTGGCCAAACAAACATCTTCAGGGCTGCATGCTGTACTCGCTCTTGAAAATGCCATAAAACACTGCAGTGTATATCAGAAGTTGTGACAAGTCATATAACACATTGCCACCATTTTAAATTCACAAACTTTCATTTTTAAGCAGCACAATTAACTTCCCAGGTGATTGGCATTACCTGGTGTATAGAGCATTCTCTGTGTCTCCCAGAGCCTCTGAGTCTCCCCCACTCTAACCACTGCTCTGTCTTCCCTCGGATGTTCCCTGATGGCACCACATTGGACCTGCACCATATCCCAGCTCACTTCCTGCCCAGGGGATGTGGTGCAGATCCAAGATGTTGCTGCAAGAGACCCCAGTTGGGACGTGTTTGGCCCACAGGCATGGGCAATCCAGAAAAGCAGAGCAGTTAGCGTAGCGGGGCCACCCTTGTCCAAAGAGGGGTGGATAAAACTTTCTTCTTTCATCCCCAGGGTAACAGATAAGACATATTTACTACGACTCCTCAGAAGATTCTATAGGGTTAAACACCAGACACTTGTAGGAGTGGCCCACTTAGTAACACATCTTTTCCCTTTCTCTGTGATTCTATCCTTACCCTTATTCCAACTCTTTGGAGTCACATCCCAAGTAAACTGGCATGAAATGTGGCTAGTCTAAATTTAGTTGTGCTGTAAATATAAAATATACACCTGATTTCAAAGACTTTGTATGAAAAAAAGGAATGTAAAATCTTCTTGAGTTATTATATTGATTATACATGTTGAAATACTAGTTTTAATGTATTGGGTTGCGATATTGTGATTTACAATAAGAAAATACATATTTGGTGTTCATTCCCATTCCTGGCAAAGAGCTCCTAAATCCCTTGGAGTTTCCTAAGTGATAGGAATGGTAAAGGTGAAAGGTGTGCCTTTTTTTATTCATAACAAGCCCCTTTCCACTATGCCTGGGTTTATGCTAACAAGGTGACTCTGGACAGACTTCAAAGGGGGCTGGTTGCCAGGTGAATCAACCACTCATCAACCTCCTGGGAGGAGAGAGGGACTGGAGATTGACTTCAATCACCAGTGGCTAATGATTTACTAAGTCATGCCTAGGTAACGAAGCCTCCATGAAAACCCCTGGACTACAGGGTTTGGAGAGCTTCTGGGTTGCTGAACACAAGATGGTGCTGGGAAGGTGATGTCCCGAGACAGCTCCACACTCTTCCCCCCACACCTTGCCCTGTACACCTGGCTCTTCCGGAGCTGTATTATTTTATAATAAACTGATATTCTAGTACGTGAACTGTTTTCCTGAGTTCTGTGAGACATTTTAGAAACGTACCACACTTAAGGAGCTGTACAGCTGGCCGGTCAGAAGAGCACAGGTGACAACCCGGACTCAGTGTGGACGTCCAGTTGGTGTTTTAGTACACAGTGGGGGCAGCCTGCGGGACTGCGCCCTTCGCCTGTGAGGTCTGTGCTAACGGCAGGTAGTTAACATGCTGCGGAATTGCTTGATGTGGGAAAAACCTAGTAGATTATGGAAGAGATTTTTTTTTTCCCCTTCCATCAGTTAAATAAAATATATTATTAATATCAAAATCTTACCTGTTGTTTTTACTTCTTTTGAACATAGTTACTAGAAATTGAAGATTATGTGTGTGGATTGCATTTACGTGGGCACTGCCATCAACTCCCTAAACTGTCCACATCCTTTCAGAAAGCCGCCCCTCACTTTTATTTAACTTGTGGTTAGAACACTTGGAATCAAAGGTCTTAACTGCTATATCTATTAGGATAGCAGATAAGAGGTGATTATGTAACCTTTCCTTGTATCTCCACTTGTGCCCATTCAACTAGCTGACGAGGGGAAAATTCTGATGTGTCCTAAATTAAATTACAAATGACTAGAGGGCCTGAAGGAGAGACAAGAGAGGCTAATCAGTTAGCAAACCCCGTAGTAAAAAAAAAAAAAAAAAAAAAAAAAAAAAAAAAAAACCGAGGAAAAACTGCTTACACTCCTGAATGTCTATTAAAACTTTGAATTAACTTTCAGGTGGCTATTTCTGAGACTGTCTAGAGAGAATACCATACCACCAGAAGCTACCACATCTTGCTTACACATGAATTTTCCAGATTGTTCCCCACAACCAATCCCAAAGCAGCAAATATTCCTTCCTTATGGAACATACGCCTACCCCAGAGCTAATCCCACTTCACGGAGAAGGCAAGCTCTCTGCAGGCAGCCCCCTTAGGCAGTGCAGACACCCAGCTGCTGGCTTTCGTAACCCCCTTACAGCCGCCAAGCACCTAAACTACAGAGGAACTGGAAAGCCCCCAAATACCTGCAGCTTATCACGTATAAAAGGCAGCTGGAACTGGGCTGGGGCTCAGCCTTTAGAGGTGACTCTACTGGGCCAGGATCAGTGCACATTAAACAGTCATTTTCTTTTTTTCTTTTTTCACTATTAACTGTAAAATTCTTTTTTTTAATTTTATTTTTGTTACAGATGTTTCTCCTTTTTTACCCCATTGACACCCTCCTCCCCATCTCCCCCGCCCCGTCCCCAGCTTTGTTGTCCATGTCCATTGGTTATGCGTACATGCATATAAGTTCTGTGGTGCGGTACTTATACGACAGTGCGAAGCGGAAACAGTCATTTTCTAATCCTCCAAGTGCATGCAGTCTGTCTCTTCCCGCCAACCGCATTTCTGCCACATCACCTTCTCCCGCCACTTTTATCTGTACCAAATGTAAATTCTTTCAATACAACTTGCATCTTTCCCCCCAAACTCATTGTATGAAAGCCCCCCATTAGCCCCAAGACATTGAAAATGTTTGTCTTCTCCATCCAGCCCTGCTGCCGGTGGGTTGAACTGTATGTCCCAGGACCTGGTCCTTTCTCTGGCTAGCATATGGCTCAACAAATCCTTTCATTCAGGAAAACTGGCCTGGAAATTTTTTGAACATAGCATTAACTGAGTAATCAAGGAGTACAAATAGTGTAGGACAATGAAAAGCTGGGGAAATTCTGGCACATGTGGAATAGGGAAACTGAGGCAGAAAAGTTAAACAAAGCCAAAAGGCTTTGCAGGCCACTTGTAGCAAGGCCTTATCTTGAGAACAAAGGATTAAAACCTCTCATTCTCACAGAAGGATGCAGGACAGGAGGGGGAAGGGAAGGGGAGAAGAGGAGGAGAAATCTCAGACTACTTAGTGCAAATCATCCTGAAGTTGTTACAACAGCAGGGAAGAGGGGAAGAGAGGAGTATAAACACAAAAAGCCAGGTACTTCCCATAAATTGTAGGAAAGTCATAACAAAGAAAAGAGGAAGATTTTTAGAGTTAATCTGTACCAGGATATGCAACAGAAGATTTTTAAAAAAATTTATAGACAGGGGGGTGCATAAGGCTGTACCCCCCTACCCCACTGGCTCTTCAGATTAGTTGAGAGCCCATCTGTGCTTCACAAATCAGATGTATAGGTTTGCTTGCTTTGCTTCATTAATAAATATGCATGCTTTAATTTTATTATTAATTCATTTGCATTAATGTTTTAATAAATTCACTAAACACAATGCAATTATTATCTAGAGTCACTTATTTAAATTAATTTATATTAGAAGACAAAGATAGAGGTTGGGGACAGCCCACTCCCTCTGACTCAGGGGGTTGTCCGATATCACCTCTCTGGTGTCTGTGAGAGGTGCTTGTCACACCAAGTCAAACCACAGCTCACAGTCATTCTCTAGGTTACTGGTTCTCAACTATGTGTGCAGGTTTTTAAAAAGTTCTGATAAAAAGCCTTACAGAAGTCCAAGTCAGAATTTCTGGGAGATAGGCCCAGGCACCAGAATTTTTTAGAAACTTCCCAGGTGATTATAATGTGTAGCAGGTGGAGAATTAGGAGATATATAACTATTAATGACAGACTGCGGGACTATCATTACCTTCCACGTAGTTCCCTGTGAGCATCTAAGACTGGCATTTTGCTAAGTTCCTGTATGATTCTGTTCAATATTGGTCATGGAACTTGACTTGTTGCTCCTAGGTGTTGATGCTCAGCAAACTTGAACAATGAATGTCTTTCTCTCCTGGGTCATTCCCAAACCCCTGTCTTAGTTATTTATTATTAGCTTTATTAAAAACATAATATCAAACTGGTTCCTCTTTATAAAATTTGAATGGTTCTTGATTTTGTTGAAAATTGTCTGGGAATGAGAGATGCTGGAACACCAACAATCTCACTATAGCAATAAGTCAAAGGTTTCATTTTCTTTATGTACATACCTTTCACATGGTTATTAGATGCACAGCATCTAGAATTATGTTTATGATGAGAAGTTTCTCACGTTTTGATGTGCATGTGAGCCAGCTGGGGGGAGTGGGGGGGGGGGTGCTGTGAAAACGCACGTTCTCATTCCCCAGGTCTGGCATGTGGTTCGAGATTCTGCTTTCCCAACCAAGTCCTCGGGTGATGCTGATGTACGAAGCCACAATCAGCACATTGAGGAGCCAGGTTGAAAGCCCAGTGTAGACATTGAAAGTAAAGCTCCCAGAATCTGAATTCTGTCTGTACCAGTGAATGACCTGGGACAACTCCCTCAACCTCCCCATTCTTCATCTCTAAAACAATGAAAAACAAAACAGTAGAGTACTGAGAGGTGCTTTATGTATTGCATTTACCATGATGGTGCTATAGTATATGCCTGATAAAAGTTCCTTGTTTGATTTTATAAAATTTCTCTTTGTGGACTAGTTTTTTTATTACTGTATTTTTTTTTTTATTATCACCATTAGTCTAGTTCAATTTTACACATTTTAGCTGTCAAAAAAGTGTGACCCAAAAGAGGAAAATAATTGGCCTAAAGTCACACGTTAGCTTGTAATAGAGCCAGCCTGGATTTAAACCTGGATTTCCAAACCCTAGTTCACTGCTTATTCCTCTACAGAGGCATTCGATTTGCTTCAAATCACTTTGGGCATCTCTCTACAACAGCCTTTGTTGTACCTCATGTTTGTTACTAATTGTGGTGGTTTTAAATAAGTCCAAAAATTCTTTGACATTTACTTCAAAAGGTGTGGTCTAATGGTTGAGAGTGAGCAAGAATTAGCGACTCATTTCTAATGACCTGACTAAGACAGAAGTGACAGTGACATCCGAGGCTAAGTCATACAAAGCACTGAGACTTCCTTCCCTCTCTCCTCCACCACATGCTCTGGGGAAAGCCAGCTGCCATGTTCGGAGGACACCCAAGCAGCTTTATGGAGATGTCCACATGTCAAGGAACCCAAGCCTCCTCCCAACAGCTGGCGGGGACACGAGGCTTCCTGCGAACAGCTACCTGAGGGACCCCCATCGGAACTGTAGATATAAACTTGTAGTTGAAGAAAACATATTAATTGCCATCTCCTGAGAGCTTCTCTCCTGGAACCAGGCACTTAAGTGTATCCTGAATTCCTCACCCACAGAAGCTGTGAGATAATAAATTTGTGTTGTTTTAAGCTGCTACATTGTTGTGTTAATTTGCGATAAATAACACATTTACTTACCTATGCTCTCTAATAGACTAAGAGCACAGTGTAGACAAAAAGGGGGGTTCTACAGAAGGTAATCTCCTGGGGTGAACCGATCATAAATTCCTAACTGGGCAGGTCTCTGTGGGTAGTCATGCCCCAGGCATATAACTTCTTTAGTGAAAGGTTTATCTTTGCCTGAAGCAAGCCCTGTCCATTGTATCTGCATTTAGTTTAACACAGCTTTAAATTAAGCCACAATCACCCCCAAGAAAGCTCATAATCTTGTTACTTTTCCTGCAATTTGATCCCTGCCTTGCTTTTTCTCACCTCTATGTCATGTTCCACATGGCCCCTCCTTAATCTCAAATGCATAAAAGAAGCTGCAAAACTTATTCTCTGGAGCATTTGAGATCTTACTCCCAGGCATATGTCCTCAGTTTGGCCCAGATAAACTTAAACGATTCCCTACAGCAGTGGTTCTCAACTGTGGGTCATGACCCCTTTGGGGGTCGAAGGACCCTTTCACAGGGGTCGCTTAAGACCATCGGAAAACACATATTTCAGATGGCAATTCATAACAGTAGCAAAATTACAGATATGAAGTAGCAACGAAAATAATTTTATGGTTGGGGGTCACCACAACATGAGGAACTGATTAAAGGGTTGCGGCATTAGGAAGGTTGAGGACCACTGCCCTACAGGTTAGGTATTTCTTCCCTCGACAATAGTACTTGGAATAGCATGTATCAGTCCATTTATTCATTAAATCTTTTGTGTACTCTCACATTCATCTACCCATCTACCCATCAAATGTTTATCATGAACACAATGTGTCTGGTGCCCCTTCTAGATGCTGGGATACAAGGCGATGCTGTGCCTGCCAGGGAGCTTACAGTCAAGGCAAGTCTTAAGAGGGATAAATATTCAATTAATATCTGATACACAAATTGAGGCAGAACATAGTAAATAAAGTAAAATCGTAGCTTATATTAAATGCTTTAATTCTATTCTGCTGCTTTAATCACACTGAGCCAAACTACGCCTCCTCCCTCCCCCTGTGCAAGACAAACAAGGCACAGTCAAGCTAGTAACGGTGGTTCCCAGAGTTTTTGTTTGTTTGTGCCTTTAATCCTCCAATAAATTAATAGATGTAAGTAATGATTATCAAAGGATGTAGTATTACTAGAAGACAGTCATCCAAAATCACAATGGTTATACAGATTCTTGCAAAAGAAAGAAAACAAACAAAATACCAGAATTTGATTCAAACTTACAGGTAATTATCAATATACTGAAAAGTCAAGGCGGGGGGGTGGGTGGTGGTGGTGGGGGCAGCTGATGAATATTCTATTGAGATTCTCCCCTAAGACCTCCCTAAACACCCAGCCTTTAAAACCTTCAAGATGAAGGACCTAGCATGTTCTCTTCCCCCTTTTCTTCCCCCAGAGCATTACCTTTGCTTTTCTCTCTCCTAAGCTCCAGGGACCCTTTTTTAAAAAAAATATTTTTTCTTTATTGATTTCAGAGAAAGAGAAGGGGGAGAGAGGGAGAGGGAGAGGGAGAGGGAGAGGGAGAGGGAGAGGGAGAGAGAGAGAGAGAGAGAGAGAGAGAGAGAGAGAGAGAGACATCAATGAGAGAGAACATCGATTGGTTGCCTCCTGCATGCCCCCCACTGGGGATTGGGCCCACAGCCTAGACATGTGCCCTGCCGAGAATTGAACCGGCGACCTCTTGGTGCAAGAGCCATACATTCCTTCTTTTGCTCCTGTAACTTGTTTCCTGAGCCTACTCAGCCCAGCTGGCTCACTTCTACTACCTCTGTGACTTTCTAGATAAACTTTCTCTTATAATTGTAGTTCCTGGCTCTGAATTGTTTCTTTGCCATACTCAAGAACTAAGGTCCAATTTCACTGTCAACACCTCCGGCAACAAAACACCACATAGAGCAACATCTAAATTATGAAAAAATACACAAGAAAAAAACAAGTCAGTTTCTTCCACAAGTTGATTATAAGATAGATAGATAGACAGACAGATAGATAGATAAAAAATACATAAAGAGAATAGATTGAAAAAGACTCAAGATATAGCAACCAATTGCTTTTATAATATTGCTTTTATTTTGTTTTCAGTTGAAACAAACTCTTAAAGGAAAGGAAAAAAATAGTATGTATTTAAAGCACTAAGAAAAATATGAAAATATTAGGAAAATTTGAACCCCAACTATATATTTGATAATGGTTAGAGATTATGATGCTTATTTATTTATGTACTTATTTATTTTAGAGTGACAATTATGAAAATCTACTAAAATTTTTACAGGTGAAATATTACATCTGGAGTTTGCTTCAAAATAAGGCAGAAGGAGGCGAGAAATAAAAAAAAAAAGCATGGCTATTAATAAAGTGTGAAGCTGAGTGATGGGTATATGGGTTTCACTAAACACTACATTCTGCGGGCAACAAGGAATAGGCGCTGAGGGCTGAGACCTCTCCATTAGACAGACCACCCTACCTCAAGATGGTCATGGCCGTAACTGCTTTCCATTCTCTTTGCTTGACCCTCTCACTCATGTACTGTATTTTCCTGGGCACTCAATGCACTGACCTGTAGCAAAACTATCTTTTTCTGCAGCAGCAACTGGAAAACCAAGAGTGTGCCACAGTACTCTAGTGGCTGGGAAAGAGATTGCAGCTCAAGAAGCTGAACTCCGAGGCAGGGTTCATCTGAATCAGCAGTTTAACTTCTTTCTGAGGTTAATACAAGAGCTTTGTTTTAGAGGAAAATCTTTTCTTGGAAGCTTCATTTGCAAAACAAAAGACAGGAAAAAAATTCACACATATTCAAATGGCTGATTTGCTATTTCCTAAGGCTTTTATAGAAGCTCAAATATAAAATAATACCTTTCCCACTGTTTCTATTACAAATTCACTTAACATTTTAATATCTCTTTTTAATCCTTCAAGACTGAAGAAAAGAGATTCCCATTATCATACCCATGGCTTTCAGTATAGGTAACTGTCTTTTTCTGTTTCTAGGTTTGCTTTCAATTTTTAGTCATTTATTGGAATACGTTCTTGGTGCTATTAAATGGATTTCATTTTGGATAAAACAGAGTCTGCACTGCTAAAACCACTGCCATTGAGTGATAGCTATGTAAATGAAGCTAGGAGATAAATACTCTGATTCTGCTCTCTGCATTCAATTAACTGTGTGTGGGGGATTCATGCAGAGACTAAAATGGCCAAAAAAATAAAAAGCATATCATGGTGATCACATGTCTTTAAAAAATATACAAATTAAGACATTTAACGGAACAACTTATAAATGCTTTCAAAAAGAAAACTTGCCCTCGCTGTTTTGGCTCAGTGGTTAGAGCACTAGCCCACAGACCAAAGGGTCACGGGTTTAAGGGCATATACCTCGGTTGAGGTTCTGTCTCTGGTCCTGGTTGGGGATCCTGTAGAGGGCAACCAATTGATGTGTCCCTCTCATGTCAATGCTTCTTTCTCTCTCTCTATCCCTCCCTTCCACTGTATATAAAAATAAATGGAAATATTCTCGAGTGAGGATAAAAAAAAAAGAAAACTCGGCTCTAAGAATATTAAACTAGAGATGTATCAATTAACTAATTGTAATAAGGTTATTTTCTTATATTAATAGGTAGTTCTTTTATATGTGAGGTTTCAATTATGTCCACATTAATAATATTAATTATTATTATTATTATTATGGATAACATTATATATATGCCAGATACCATTGTAGGCATGTATATCAATCATCTCATGTAATTCACATAACAATTCTAGAAATTAGCTATGGTTATTACCCCCTCTCCCCAAACATTTTTATCAGGTAGGACAGCCAAAGCTATGAGGAGTTAACCTCCATAAACTGTAGAGTTAACCAGGAGGGTAGATATAATCATTCTAACTCGAGTCTTTGCCTGTATTTACTGGATTGTTTCTCTTAAACTAGGTATTAACCAGGTGATTAGGAACTTGGAAGACCTTTGTCCCCCTGATTCTGCTTCTCAATGTCACAAAAGGAAAAAAATATTATTTTTTGTTTGTTTTTACATTTTCTGGCATTTCTATTATCCCAAGAGACCCATAATCTTGACCAATAAATTCCCTGCAAAGAAAGGGACTTCGAAAATGAGTCTTGAGCCCTGGCCAGTGTGGCTCAGTTGGTTGGGCATTGTCCCACGCACCAAATTGTTGCTGGTTTGATTCCTGGTCAGGGCACATGCCTGGGCTGCAGGTTCCATCCCTAGTAGTGGGTGTGCAGGAGGCAGCCAATCGATGTTCCACTCTCATATCGATGTTTCTCTTTCTCTCTTTCTCTCCCTTCTCTCTCTAAAAAGTCAATGAAAATATTTTCTTCTCTTCCACTGTTCACCCCATGCTGCAAATCTGGGTTTGCAGGTATAAGTGTAAAGACAACTGTTTTTAATGCTGAGTCTAGGGAAGGAGTTCCATTTGATGAAGATCAAAATTGCTAAGTGCAATTCAGAGTAACTTTTTGAGTTCCTCGCATTTTAGAGTCTGATGTAAGAACCTGAAAATTACTCACCTACTACATGTTGCATTAAATTCCAGTGATTTCCTCTATTTCCAAAACCCATATTCATTGTCCAAAAGAGGACAACCATTTCTAACACCTGAAGGCAGGCTGTGTTCACCGGATCGGGGAAACAGAACTAGGTATAGACTCTACTCTGCCGCGTACCCACTGTGTGACCTTGGACAAGTTCTACAAATTCCAATTTCCTCACTTGTAAAGTGGGTTTATCATGAGTTCTTGTGCCATAGTTGTTAGACAAATTAATTATATTATGTAGTTTAATGCTGAACAGAAAGTAAATAAGCAACATGTTATCAAAATGGCAGAGATATGGCGGTACAGATGTTTTTATCACCACGGCATGATAAACTGTAATAGAACTGAGGACAAGCTGAGACGTTTAGGCGCCAGTCATTTTATTTCTGAGGACAGAATGGAAGGAGACTGGCTTAACTGAATTAGGAAGAATCTATTTGCCTTGGGATAAACAAAGGCTTTCATGACACCAAAAATGAACAAATATTGAAATGATTTCTTTAAAGAAGTCACTAGATCCTAGTAATAAAGACTCAAAATTTTGGAGAAGGTCCTTTCATATTCATTATTTCACCTAATTCTCATAAATTTTATGAGATTGTCATTATTATCACCTGCACTTTTATTTAAATTCATGCTATTAATATGTTGCACAGATATTCATTGGTTTAAAGCTGGAAGGAAGGAAGGAAGGAAGGAAGGAAGGAAGGAAGGAAGGAAGGAAGGAAGGAAGGAAGGAGGGAGGGAGGGAGGGAGGGAGGGAGGGAGGGAGGGAGGGAGGGAGGGAGGGACGACTAGGACCCTAGAGAAGATCAGAAGGTAAGTCTACTCAAGCTCTGAAGGCCACTACTTGCCCTAAAATAAAGTCAAACAACTGAGTACTTCATTTTAAATTGTAGATATAAACTTGGATTTGAGAGAAACACAAAATCATCATCCAGATTTGTTTTCTTTCTTTGCAAACCATTTTCCTTTAACAAGATGGTATTTTGATTTTGCTTCCCTTTTTTCCCCCCTGTTGGAGGGATGCAAATTTCTAAACAATTGAGTTTCTCCTTCAGCAACTTTCTCCTGGTTGATGGCACCTAACCTATAGAGTGCTTGCAAAGATTAAATGGTACAGTTTATGTAAAACAGAGGAAGCATCAATAGGCACATTAGTTACTGATACTGTCATCGGCCTTAGAGGTTTTCTGTGTGCTGTTAACTCTTCTGTAGCAGGAATTACATTCCCCAAATAGAGGTAATAGCTGTTAATCTTGCTAACTCACAGATTTAGACCAGCCTATTAGCAAATATTTCTCAGTATATGGCATAGTTCAAGGTCTCTAGGCACAAGTTATCTCCTGCTCTCTCTGCGTTCTCAATGCCACTGCACCTGTGCCTGGAAGTAGACTTAAGGCCTACAATTAGAAGTTCTGTTTGAGTCTTCTCGGTTCTGGATTATGGGGCTTACAGCTTCCTCTTATTAGAAATTGTGATATTATTAGTGAAAGAGTTTTAAATTATCTGAAGCCCCACAAAACGTTCAAGTTCATTCATAGGTTATCCCTTTCTTCAGGGAGGAAACACTAAATGTGTAGCACAGAGTAGTTAGCAATAACTTCAAATTAAAGCCACTGAAACTTCACATTGGTTTGACAGATTTTAGTATTAGAAAATAGGCCATTCACCCATTAACTGACTGTTGACACCAAGGATACTTGGTCCTTGGCCCAACTCTCTATAGAACTGGAACATAAAAAATGTTCAGAACACTCCCCTCTTTCTTTCCTGCATTGAAATTAAGCTAACACATAATATTTTCAAAGCAAAAATGTCTAACATCTAACAAGGAAAAGAAAGATGGTGAAGACTTGCTACATGTAGCAAGATGGTACCGTGTTCATTTGGATGATGTCTGCTTGAGACATTGTGCCTCTCTGATCCAGAAGTAGTTCTGGAGCTGATTGGCTCTGACACATCTATGGAAGTTGTCTTTCCATTTGTCTATTTTCTTTATCAAGAATGGTCTACTTGTCTTGTTGAGAATTCAAGCTCGTCCTTTGTTTTGGGCCTGGTCCTTCAGGAGATCACTTGGTATTCAAAGCAAACACATAACTGATGGGGACTGAGATGATGACACACATCATCCTGGGAGCCCTTCAGACACTTACTACACTGATTTGCCAATAGTGTTTATATTTAGTGAGGCCCACGTTATTATTGTAAAATTAGGCACTGACTAACAAAGTCATGAGGAAGGGAAGAAAGATACAATAGCCACAAAGACTATTATTATTATGGCAATAATAATAATAGAAATAACAACTTTTCTTTGAGCTTCCTTGTATCCAGAGTAAAAAGGCAAAGATAATTAGACAAGCAATTTGTATGATCTGATGAAAAACAGCACATCACTCATCAAGAAATGATCTCAACAGGAATTTACCCTGTGGGCATTCATACTAAGTGGCACTATGGATTTCTTAGACTGTAGTTCATGGCAAATGCAGACATGTTCTCCACACACTTTCTGGTGATCTAATTGGTGTGACTTTGAAGCTCAGGATACCTACTGAGTTTCAGTACGAATTAATGACCCAATTAATTTTCTATCTGTTATCCTATCTATGATAAAGGTTATGATATATAATAGACCAGTGGTTCCTAAATTCATGGGAAACTCTCTCAAAATAAAGACCCAGAGCTCTACTCCTTTGAAATTCAGGTTTGCAGATATGATGGATTTAGAAGCGAAAGAATGGGAGGGTTGCCCAGCATCTATTTTCCCTTCTGATTATAGCATCTCATTTCTCCTTTGAGGAATCATGCCTCTCCTCTGTCTCAGCAATGTTGTTTGAATGGAATTGGCTGCAATGTCCTTCATTACGTGAGTAGGCAGGTGATACAGTTCAAGCATCCCTCCCCACCGACCACAGTGCATGGTCACACAGGGAAATGAGTCAATGCTGAGCCTCTTGTTGGAGTTGTTAGAGAGTGGCACCCTCTCTACGGTAAGCATAGCGTGAAGATAGGAAGTAAGCCTGCTGCTGCCAATAAATAGAATCAGCAGAGAGACATTCAGAGAGCCAGCAGATAGCCTGGTGTCAGCTTGGTGTCCTGGGTTTTCCTCTCTCTGAAGCAATCCTGGATTTTTACATTTAAGTTGAATTGTTAATACTTGCTATTCCAGGAGTTATAACTAACAACGCTTAACCACCAGTATCTTTAAATCATAACAAACAAATTTTCCCAGATGAGTTTTACAATCAGCTGAGTTAGAAAACTACTGCATAAAATGTTCTCATGAAGCACATGTTAATATATCTCCAGAAACCCAAATTAGCATATATCATTACCAAATATAAGTTTATATAATGTATTATTGAAAAGTTTGAGGCATTTTCTGAACTTTGAAGATGTCGAGTTTGGATTATAGGATAAACTCATGTAACAGACTCTTAAAGCACGTTATGTTATGAATGAGTTATAAGTTTGGCAAGAGAGAATTCCAGTCATGACGGGCGCAGGTAAACACGGCATCACCTCCTCCCACAACCACATCAAAATTACAACTAAACTACAACACAACCATCATTCAGAACTGCCTGAAATTGAGCTGAAAGGAAGTCCAACAACTACAAAATTAAAGAAACAGACACATCGAGGCTGGTAGGGGGGTGGAGTTGGCCGGGCTGGTCCCACACCCATGTGTTGCAGATAAAAATCAGGAGAAACACCTTGGCTATGAAGGTCCTCTCTGAGGGGTGATGGATTCCTGTCCCACACCAGGGTCCCAGCTCAGGTTTCCAGTGACAAGAAGAGAAGTCCCATAACTTCTGGCTAAAAACACACTGGGAACTGAGGCTGAGGAAGACTGGGGCTTCTGGAGCCCCAAGAAGCTCCTCTTAAAGGGCCCACACATGACTTACTGGGACTTGCTCCCTCTAAGCTCAGAGGGGAGGCATCTTGAGAGGCGCCAGAGACATACAGGGAAGAACTGAGCTGTTTGGCCTCAGAATATAGGCTGGAGAGGTGGCTTTCTCTGGGACAGACATGCTAGCAGAGGCTGCTGTTCCTTTGATGAGCCCTTCCCTAGGGTGGCAGACAGCTGACACATCTGGGACTCCAGGAACCTGGCTCGCACTGTTTGCCCTGCCCTGGTGGTTCTCTGAGGCCCTGCCCCACCCAACTTTCAGCCCACCCAAGCTGCTTCCAGTGGTTTTACCATAGGATTGGCCTTGGATCTTGCTTCAAAGTTTCCTAAAATCTCTCAAACAAGCAGCATCTGATCTCAGTGACCCCCATACCTCTTGTTAAGTGGCCCCAGGCCTGGCACTAGAAGCAGCCAGCCTTGGTTCACAATTTGGCTTTTCCTAAGCACCTCCAAGCCCAGCACAAGAAGCAGCCATCTGCAGATCACTTTGTAGCTTATGCTAGGTGGCCCCGGGTTAAACACAGGCAGTGGCTGGCCTTGCCCCAGAGCCTGCACACCCAGTGGACAGCTCCAGACCACATCGAAACACCACCACCAAACCACCTCCACAAGTGACACACTCAATGAGTGGACTCAGTGGGTACCAGAGTCCTGCTGAAGTAAGTCTTGCTCTGTGTGGTGGGCCCCTACACAGCTGATCGTCCAAGGGAGTCAGAGGCCAGTGGTCAGAGGGCACAGCTAGTTCTTGCAGCTGATCAGCCTGAGTAAATCCCTCCCATTGATGTGCCAATAGCAATCAAGACTCAATTACAACAGAAGGGTGTGCAGTCTACACTAGAGATGCACCTCAAGGGCCCAGCAGGGGTGACCAGGGAGGCTGTGCCACTGAATCCTACAGAACACCTACAACAATAGGCCACAGTGCAAAGCCTAGGAGATACAGCAATTCTACCTAATACATAGAAACAAACACAGAGAGGCAGCCAAAATGAGGAGACAAAGAAACATGTCCCAAATGAAAGAAAAGAACAAAACTCCAAGAAAAGAATTAAACTAAATGGAGATAAGCAATCAACCAGATGCAGAGTTCAAAACACTGGTTATGAGGTTGCTCAAGAAAGTTGGTGAGACATTCAAGGAACTTACAGAGATATCTAAGGAACTTAGTGAGAACAACAACATGAAAAAGGACCAGTCAGAAATGAAGGATGCACTAACAGAAATAAAGAATAATTTACAGAGAATCAATAGTAGAGTAGGTAAAGCCAAGAAGCAAACCATTGATTTGGAATATAAGGAAGCAAAAAACACCCAATCAGAACAGCAAAGGGAAATAAAAATCCAAAAAAAAAAAAAATGAGGATAGTAGAAGGAGCCCATGGGACAATCTCAAACATGCCAACATTTGGATCATAGGGGTGCCAGAAGGAGAAGAGAGAGAACAAGAAATTGAAAACCTATTTGAAACAATAATGACAGAAAATTTCCCTAACTTGGTGAAGGAAACAGACACACAAGTCCAGGAAACACAGAGAGTCCCAAACAAGATGAACCCAAAGAGGTCCACACCAAGACACATCATCATCAAAATGCCGAAGGTTAAAGACAAAGAATCTTAAAAGTAGCAAGAGAAAAGCAGTTTGTTACCTACAAAAGAGCTCCCATAAAACTGTCAGCTGATTTCTCAAAAGAAACTTTGTAGGCCAGAAAGGAGTGGCAAGGGATATTCTAGGTGATGAAAAGCAACAAACTACAACCAAGATTACGCTATCCTGCAAAACTACTATTTAGAATTGATGGACAAATCAAAAGTTTCCCAGACAAGAAAAAGCTAAAGGAGTTCATCACCACCAAACCAATATTATATGAAATGTTGAAGGGTCTTTTTGAAGGAGAAGAACAAAAATATGAACTATAAAATGGCAATTAATACATATTTATCAAGAATCGAATCTACAAACAAAATGAACAAGCAGAACTGAAACAGACTCATAGATACAGAGAACTTTGTGTTCTTGCCAGATGGGAGCTGGGGGAATGGGTGAAAATGATGAAGAAATTAAGAAGTACAAATTGGTTGTTAGACTGATAACCTCAAAGGGGAGGGGGGTAAGGGGGGGGATGACTTCTATACATATATGCATAACCAATGGACACCAACAATAGTGTGGGGAAGGAAGGAGGGAGTGGAATTGGGGAGGAGGTGGTCATTGGGAAAGAAGGGGTGGGTCTGTAATACATTCAACAATAAAGATTAGTTAAAAGAAAAAGGTTGGCCATGGCCAGTTTGGCTCAACAGTTGGAGCATTGGCCCACGGACCAGAGAGACCCAGGTTCAGTTCCTGCTAAGGGCACATACCTCGGTTGCAGTTTGTCCCTGGCTCTGGTTGGGGTTGTGTGGATGGCAACCAGTCAATGTGTCTCTCTCACATCGATGTTTCTCTCTCTCTCCTCCTCCCTCTCTCCCTCCCACTCTATCTGAAGATAAAAATGTAAAAAAATGTCCTTGGGTGAGGAAAAAAAAAAAAGAAAGAAAGAAAGAAAAAAGAAGCTTGGCAAGACCTAGGGATGCCCTGTACTTGGCGGTGCAAGTAGAGCTAACCAATGCCTAGTTGAACAGAACCCCTGGGAAGGTCACCTCCACCTGTGAGAAGCATCTTTAGACTTCCGCAGAAGGTGGTCTTGAGAGGAAATGCTGAGTAACATTGTGGATTCCATGGTCTTTATTGGCAGTGGAAATGAACAATATTCAGCATCTGCTGCTCCACAATGATGTACTGATGAGGCCAAGGACATGAACTGCCACCTGACATCTATCTCATCAGCTGGCTGGCTGCAGACCACAGGCCTCCCCACATGGACAAGCTTCTCACTGAGCCTGGTGAACGGTTCAAGTGCAACCTGTCATGGGAATGTGCTGGGGGTTGGCAACTCTAGCCAGCAGCCCGAAATCCAAGTCCACTTGTATATTGATTTGTCTGGTGTCTGATGTCTTGTTTAGAGATATTTGTTTGATTTTTTTAAAAAACAGGAATTCAGCCCGGTCAGGGTAGCTCAGTTGGTTGAGCATCATCCCGTGCACTAAAGAGTTGCTGGTTTGATTCTTAGGGCACATGCCTGGGTTGTGGGTTTGAGCCTCATTTGGGGAGCATACAGAAAGCAACCAATCGATGTTCCTCTCTCACATCAGTGTTTCTCTGTCTCTGTCTCTCTCTTTTCCTTCCTCTCTATAAGCATGTCCTTGGGTGAGCAATAAAAAAAAAAAAAAGATAAAAAACAACAACAGGAATTCAAGCTTGTCATAGGATTCCTAATCCAACAACACACTGCAATTTGTAAATCAGAGTTTCATTATTTTTGAAGCAGTTGACATGGAAAAAATTGATTGAATTTTAAATCTATTTTTATCATAAGTTGAAAAGGGAGAGTGATTATAATCCTTTTTTTTATCCTCACCCAAGGACATTTTTGCATTTATCTTCAAATAGAGCAGGAGGGAGAGATGGGGGAAGAGAGAGAGAGACATATCGAGTGGTTACCACCCACATGACCCCAACCAGGGCCGGGGACAAACTGCAACTGAGGTACGTGCCCTTAGCGGAAAGCGAACCCAGGACTTTCTGGTCCGTGGGCTGACATTCTAACCACTGAGCCAAACCATCCAAGGCAAGCTGTTATAATCTTTAAACATAATTTGATAAAATTTAAATGGGTATAAAATGATTTTAATTTTTTATTATCTACTTATGCGAAAGTTTCTTGTTAAAGATGCTTACCAAGTATATGAAACAATCTTCATAAAAAGTATTGTTCATGTAACCATTTCAAGCATAAAAATAATTTTTAAAAATAGTTTTGCCCTCAAAGAAATGTTTGTTTCTAATTAATAATAAGCAGATTTTCTTTAAAAGTTTTACCCAATTTAATATTTTGCATCTGTCATACTATTTTTACAATTCTAACTAATGTTACATAATATTTAAAAATTAATATTTTCACCAAACCTCATTTGTATACTTTCATATTCTTTCTATTGATCTCAGTGCACTATACACATGTAATTCTTATTTTTACTTTTACTATTGTAGCCAGCTCTAAGATGTATTCATTTTCCTATTTAGTCACCTTCTTCATTACATATGGCTGACCTATGCAACTATGAGGTATTGCATAAATAAAGGAGTGTGACTTCCAAGGTTAGGTCATAAAAGTCTCTGTAGTTTCTGCACTGAGCCCTTTGGGATCACTTATTCTGGGGGAAGCCAGATGCCATGATGTGAAGACACCCAAGCTTCCCTACAGCATGGTCCTTAAAGCAAGTAACTGCAACCTCTCCCTACAACCAGAGCGGACTTGGCAGGCATGGAGGTGCTCTAGAGAGTGGTTCTCCCCTTTCCAGTTGAGCCTTAAGCCTAGTTGGCACCTTGAATAAAACTTCATCAGAGAACCTAAGACAATTAAGCAGCACTAAGTATTCCTGATTCACAGAAACTGTATGAAATACTGAAAATAACAATAGTAATAAATGTTTATTGTTGCTTTAAGCTGCTACATTTAAGGGGAAAATTGTTACATGCACTATTGCTCCATATCACTATTATAGTGCTGCATTGAATTAATTACTACTGTAGCTAATTACTACTTCTCTAACATTGCAAAATGAAACAAAATTGAAACATGTGCTTAACATAGACCTAGACTCATTCACATAGCTCAGTGACTCATTTCTATGTATCAGTCTTATCGTGAGCAAAATTCATAGTAGTTTCCCAGCCATATCCCAGAGTTTTGTATAGTATGATCCTCTGAGGACCACCCTAAAATGTTAAACTACAATGGTCTTTCTTAATGCCTCTCCCATTAGACTAGGAACCATTCCTCTTTGTGCGCATCTCTATATCCCTAGTGGCTAGCAAAGTGCTCAGGATAAAGCAGGTATCCGATATTCATTTATGCATTCAAAACATATTTAAACATATCATGTGTATATTAGTAATTCTTTGTCAGTAATCTGCCTGTTTAAATAATATGTAATCTGTTAAATGGTGCATACTATAAAAGCTATGCTATTTGCTAGCAACATTAGTTCTAATTTAATTATCAGAGCAACCCTCTCATCCTGTTTTTCAGATGAGGGGCCTGAGTCTAATAAAGGCAAATGTCCTCAAACACAAATCTGAAAAGTTGTGGAAATTAAGAAATGAGGCAGTTCTGCCGGGTCCAGGACCCGTGCTCTTAACCACTATACCCTCAAGAGAATAGCTTTTCTTCATGATTCTTAATCTTCAAATAGAATTATTTGCCTTTACATATTTCCAAGTCAAAAATAAATAAAGAAAACAATCGATATGTGAGGAAGTCTCTCAAATTGCCTGGACTATTTTTCATTAATTAAAATAAAATATTGAGGTTATAATTTAGGATTATTTACATCATGAATCAAAATTATATAATTAAAGATGAAAGTAAATTAAACATCTCAAATAAGTCATTGGTTTGGAGGACTTCATGCATACGGCCCTGGGTCCATGCAGCATGAATCACTGTGCAGATGGTCTCCCCCTGCAAGTGGTGTGTAATTCATGTTTATTGCAGAGAAAAGTTTGATGCAGAGCCATAAATGTGAAAAATCCAGTTTTAAAATAACCGTTTTTCATTCAAAAGAGTCAGTCTGAAACCAAATTAATAAACAAAACTTCCATTGAGCACCTTTTGTTCAAAAATAAATTAATTTCAAAGCCCTTAATTCAGTTTTAAAAAGCGAAGCCACTCTAGTAACTCAATTTATCTGTAACTTACTCTTTTATCAACTCAATTTAAAAGTTAACCTTATTATATTTTTAAACTCTGAAACAAGCTGTTCTTTATATGTGGGAAGAGCTTATTTTTCAGTTTACAAATAGATATGTTTTTCATTTGGTCTTTGATCTACAAACAAGTTCATGATTGACTAGTTCAACTATAAATTATATATATACATAGAGTTGACATGTGTGCCCCCCCCCCAAATATACCATTTTCACATGCACACAGAAATAGCCTGTATAATGCTTTGCATGGATATAAATCCTCCAACAGTTATCATCATCATCATCAAAATTATTTTACTTTATTTTGGATTATGTTGGAAGGTTAGTTTATCAGTTACCACCTTCTCTGACTTCATGATGTTCTAAAAAACAGACATTACTCCACTGCATGTCTCCCAAGTGGTAATACCACTGAGGTATAATACATTATTTTCAATAACTGTTTCCACTTTTCCTTTCCACCGACATGTTGAATTTCATCTTGAAGGACTCCTGACAGTGTAGGCATCTCTGCACCACCACGTGACCTGCTCTGGCCAGTGACACGTGAGCAGGACGGCCACAGGCCATGTGCAAGCAGGCATTCGGCTCTGTCCTTGTTTTCTCACTTCATGAGAATAGGTCCCAAATGGCTGTCCCCACTAGGAGCCAATCCTGGAGCTCAAGTCTCAGAAAGAAATGCATCTGACAGCCCACAGCAGCTGACATAGTTGGCACATGCCTGTGGTTGAAGTCCAGTGAGCCTTGAAAGCAGTTGATTGAAATGGTCTTCTTCCAACAGGACTGCTGTGCTCTTTGAAGACAAGAGACGTGGACATTTACGGATGGCCTACTCTCCCATGTATTTCAGACAATGCTTTGGAAGGTAGGAATCTGTATTCATTCTCCAGATAAAGAAACTGACAGGTTCATAGAAATTAAGTTGCTCCAAGTCACAGAGCCAGCAAGTGGAAGATACTGAAATTAAACGTAGTTCTCACAGACTCCACTCCTAGTCCATGCTTTTCCTGTTACTCCTGGGAATCTCAGAATGTGCTTTGTAAAATGTCAACCCCCGTGTCATTGCTGCAGCCACATTTATGTTGATGGAAAAATTGTTATGAAAAGTTTTAACATGAGGGAGAACAAATTTGAAAACTATTATGTAAGCCAACCTACTATATCCATGTACTATACAATGAATTCAGTGCAGATTATTAAAAGTACATGTTATGTCTGAAGTTGAATCTGAAAACAAAATTAATACATTTTTTATTTCAAAGGAAGTAATCATATTCACTTAAGCTAGTAAGATATTAAGCCAAATTTTCTATTAAAAGAATAAAATAAATGATCTCTCTGGAAAGCAACCTCAGTCATGGCACCTGACCAAGAAAACAATAATTATCCAATACAGCGAATAAAACCAGCTTTAATTTTAAAATGAAAACACACACACACTAAGAAAACAAGAGATATGCGATCATGAATTAAGTATATTCATACTCAGCTTTTATTCTCATACAGTGAGCAAAAAAAAAAAAATTAAAAACAGGATTCTAAAATTATTAACATATCTGGTTTTGCTTTTCAGTGCTAATTTCTTCCTATGTTGAAGGGACATGATCGTTTTCCCTTCTGAATCTTTTCATCTGGATTCAGACCGTCTGCAGTTCAGGGCATTGGGCGGAAAGTATTCCTTCCAGGCTGCCTGAGCTCTCCTCTTCCCCAGATTTGTTTGCCGGGGATTTTAGCCGGGTGAGTAAGACCCCCTCACCTTCCACAAAGCGTCCTGGGCTCTGGCTTCCGTTTGCACCAGGCAGGACATCAGCCACATGCATGACAGGCAGGAGATAAGAATTATTTGTGGAATATAATGAACATAACAGTCTGAGGAATGGGGTAGTCCCAGAGATGTGGAAGTGGGGTACAGACTGACAATCCCCAGAAGAGGAGGTGGTGGGGGAGAGATAAACCACAGAACTTATATGCATGTGTGCATGAACAGTGGACATGGACAACAAAGATGGGGACAGGGCAGGGAGGGAGGGGGAGGGGGGAATCAGTGGGGGAAAAGGAGAAACATCTGTAACAAAAATTAATGAATGAAAAAAAAAAAAGAAAGAAATGAAGGCAGACGAGAAGACAGACACCCTCTGTAAATCATCTGGCTGAGACGCCCTCTGCTACGGGAGGAGATGGGGTGCGTTTTCTCACCACGCTGATACCCGACAGCTGAGAGGTTTACCAAGAGAAGCATTTTATTTTCTTTTTTTAAGAAAACAAGGAAGCTCAGGAGCCAACTCACAAATACAGCTTTGCTCAGAGAGCTCTCAACTGTTTTATAGAAAGCTGAGGTTGACTGACCTGACCATCACACTTCCCAATCACCCTCGAAACCGGGGTGTGCATTTATTATGCAACACTTCACACATGATTTTCCTCACCTTAGCTCTTGGAATAATTAGTTTTAAAAGCTGTGGGTTGAACCATAATATACATGTGAGAAAGGATGCTGCCGGTTGACAGCTGGGTGCCTTTCTACAAAACGGGCACATCTGTGCAACTGCACTGGTCTGAAAATCAGAAAAGTACTCGTGTCCCGGAAGCCTCCCTTTGCTCTTCCCAAACTCAGCAGTTGTCATTCAAACTCACTTTTCAGTCGCTTCGGGGTTTAAGTGATATGGAAGGAGTCAGAAGACATCTTCCTGGGGGCCCTTGTCTGCACGTAACTTCCCTGGGTGTTATCTCTCTGGCTACCACTATGGCCTCTCAACAAGGCTTTCTTTTGTGTGTTTTTATTTTTCTCCTGTGTTTTCAATTTTGAGGAACATTTCTGAAAGTATGACCCACTTTTTATTAAATAGTCGTCCTAAGTGGATTTTATGTCCTTATTTCTTTGATTCCTGGCATGACTCAGATTAAATAAAGATCTGAACTCAAACTGATTTTGCACGGTCCAGTTTTAACAGACCTTCCCCCTGAGAAGCATACACTGTCAGTGCACGCCTTCAGCTGTAGTCCCTTTGTCAGTGTGGCAGTAGTTACAGCAGACAGTATAGGGTTGGTTATGCTGCCACAGCAGCTCACTGACTTAAAGCAGGTGTCACTAAAGCATGGCCCATGGGCTGAATCTGGTTGCCTCTTGCTTTCATAAATACAATTTTGTTGGACCACAGCCATGCTCATTTCTTTACTTACTGTCCATGACTGCTTTTGCACTACGATGGTGGAGCCAAGTAGTCCTGATAGAAATCATGTGAGCAGCAAAGCCTAAAATATTTATTATCCTGTCCTTTGCAGAAAAAGTTTAGTGATTGTTGCTCATTGCAACAGATTTTATTTGCACTCATATGTCATGGAGAATGTAGGTTGGCCGAGAGACCGTGCTCATTGGAGTCACACAGGAGTGCATGATGAAGGAATCGTCATCTTCCTACAATGCCGACGTGGATTTACCAAAGGAGGAAAAGCGACTCTTTTTTTTATCCTCACTTGAGGATATGCTTTTTATTGATTTCAGAGAGAGAGAGAGAAAGAAATATCACCCTGGCCGGTTTGGCTCAGCGATTGGAGTGTCATCCTATGGATCACCAAAGAATCTTGGGCTCAATTCTGGCCAAGGGCACGTACCTTGGTTGTGGTTTGTCCCTGGCCCAGGTCGGGGTTGTACAGGAGGCAACCAGTCAATGTGTCTCTGTCACATCAATGTTTCTCTCTCTCATCTCTCTCCCTCACCCCCTCCCTCCAACTTTATCTGAAGATAAATGGGAAAAAATATCCTTGAGTGAGAATTTAAATGAAAAAAGGAAAGAGAAACATTGATGAGAGAGAGAAATGTTGATCAGTTGCCTTGCGTACATGCTCTGACTGGGGATTGAACCTCCAATGTAGGTATGTGCCCTGACTGGGAATCAAACTTGCAACCTTTTGGTGTATGGAGAGACACTCCAACCAACTGAGCCACCTGGCCAGGTGTACACTAACTCTTAAATGCATCACTTCAACTTACTTTTTATTAGCCAAAGCAAGTCATGTGACCGTGACTAATGTCATGATGGTGGGGGATGGTAACCTATGTGCTCTTGGGGGTGGGGCCAGAGAACTAGAAATAAGCACATCCTCAAATATGATCTCATTCTAAACACAGAGCTACAAAACCCAGCGTGCTCCAGCCATCTGAACACACAGCCTCCCCATGGAAGACTTCAGAGAAACACTCAAAATTAGTCGTAAGCATCTACCACAGGATCAGGAAATAGGAACATTAAAAAAGATAGCAGGAAATATTCACGTTAAGCAACTATTACTGGTGAAGACCCACAAAAGTAAAACTCATACTAGCAAGTAGTAAGTTGTCTTTAAACACAAAAAGGAAAACTTAAAAAAAATCAACCTGTCCCAGATAAATGTTCTACCAGTGTTCTTAACATGTTCCTGTTAAAACTGTCCACAAACATCTGTAGCAAAAATAAATTAATAAAAATTGAAAAAATAAATAAATAAACTGTCCAGAGACACACACACACACAAAAAGTTTCCTCTTTCTGCTTTAATATTGGGACACTATGACAATTTCAAAACTCATCGGGTCACATTAGAAAGCAGTGTCTCCCCCCTGTGCACACTCAGCATATTATTCCTAATCTTTTTAAGGACAACAAACAGTGTTTCATTTATACAAAACCAGTCAGAAAATATAAAAACAAGGGAATGACCTGCATGCTCCCTGCCAACATGCTCAGGTGTTCTCTCCCAGAGACAGAAACCACTCCCACTTGTCACCTCCCTACACGTGGTCTCCACTGGGGCTGCTCCCTGGCCATCACGTCTCTGGAAGAATAATCTCCATCACTCCCCGATCCAATAGTTCTTTTCTCAGTCTTGATGCCGTTTTGAAACATTTTACCTTAAAAATGCCTCTCTTCATGGACTCTAATGGCCCAGCATTCCCCCACCCCACCTCAAAATATCCCTTTCTACATCTTGTATTCAACTACATAATCGCATTTATACTAAAATGTCATTTGCCGAATTTCCACTAATAAACCTATTTTTGTTTTCTATTTCTGGCAACCTCTTCATCTTAGGCAGCTGCCATCTCCATGTAGTTGGCTCCCAAATCTACAAATGCAGCCATAATCCCTTCCCAGACCCCTTCCCCAGCACACGTCACCGAAAGGAATCGATCACTTCCTCCCTCCCTCGGCTCTGCCTCTTGCCGACCTCCTCCTCTGTGCTGTGGTATGACACAGGTCACCCATGTCCAGAGCCTTAACGTCACACCTCCTTCCATATCTATCCATTGCCAAACCATGTAGCTCTGGAACCACACGTCCAGTTCACCCCTCTGCCAACATCCTTTCCAGACCACGAAGATGTCTTACCTTGAACACAGTATTTCCTCCACTGGTTTATCTGCATAGAGTCCCTTCCCCCTCCTAGCTATCTTTTACGACACTAGATTCATTGTTCCAACATGTTACTCTATTTAAGGCAAAACCATTGCACCACAGACCACGGCACAGACCACCAGCTCAGGCCTTCCCCCGTCCTCCGCTTAGGACCACTTACCCACACGTTCCACAGGTCAGCCAACCTAAGTTACCATCTTGATTCTGCACTTCCTTGTGTCTTCTGAATCTTTTCATCCCCCTGGGAATGCCCTCCCCCGGTTTTAACCATGTCTTTTACGGACTGGGGCTTGTCACCCGTGACCTGCTCTCTTTTGTACTCCCAACAAGGGGTTTCTACTTGCTTCCTCAGCCCCAGATTGCTCTTCTCCTTCCCTGCCCTGATCTGTTTACCAGGAGGCTGAGCCCACTGGCTGTATCCAGTCCCATATCAATTAACTTCAAGTTTGGCTTGGCCAGTGGGGTGCAGCAGCGAGAGAGAAGAGGATGGGAAGAGGGAAAGTTGTATTTCTTTCTCAATATCCCCTTGTTGGGAACCTTGTTTTGGGCAGTGTTGCTTTTTTCAATGGCTGCAGCCCTGTGGACAGCTCTGCTCTGTGCCTCCTCCTCTCACTGGGCTTCAGAACTACTTCCTCTCCTGGTCCCTTTAGGGCTAATGGTGGGACAGCTTCCTGTGACTGTTAGGCTCTGCAACATCAGCATCCCTTATTGGCTACCTGGAACCTATCCACACCTCTATAAATAGTTCCTTCATTAAAATTTTTTGAACTATCTGAATTAGATTCTGCTCCCTATTGACAGCCTTACTGATTGGAAGGGGTGAGCCCCCGAAGGCAATTTGTTTCTGGTTTTGTAACTCACGTCCAATTCTGCACTGCATTTCAGTTATTTGTATGTGCTTTTCGTTTCTTCCACTGACTATAAGTGGTTTCTGGTCAAATATTTATCTTTGCAGACTCCAGATAATCAATGCATGGTCTGGCACACATAGAGAGCCGTACAGACTTGGTGAATTAAGTTCATTGACTTGAAGTAAATCATGTCAAAGAGCACACAGCACAATACATAGAGCAGGGGAGGAATATGAAGAGCAATTTTCTCTGAGAAATGCCCATATTCAAAATTAGTACACCCCTCAGTCTGAGGCTGCACCCTAACCTACCTTTGCTTCTGTCTTTCCACTCTTTTTGTGACTATACCTCTTTCTCTACCTTGTTGTTTCCTTGTCTCTTAAACCTCTTCCGTGGATGGTAAATCATAAAAATCAAATATTTATTGATATGCCTATGTCCCGCTACTAGTACTTTTGAAAACAAGGATAATAATAGTAATTTTTAAAGGTCTTGGGAACCTGATGTCTCACTAAGGAAGGAAAATAAACAGAAAAATGTTTCTTATTACTTATATGTAATTCCTACTTACAGTCTCCCAACTGAGAATTAATGAGCCTTCAGAAGTAAAATGATACCTGTACATTTTGAACTCACTGAGTCAATGAATTAGTACCATTTAATTTTTTTGTTTGCTTGCTTTGAAAGTTTTTATATTCTTCTCATGGAAATGTTAAATATCAATAAAGCAATATATTAGAATATATGTACAGAGGACTAACATCTCTCAGAGATTTGGGAAAAATAACTGTCAGATTCAGAACCTGATTACCAGCTCTCAGCTTTTCTGGATTTGAGATGAAATGGGAAGTTGAGAACTGCTGTCTATCCATAACAGGAAGTCCACAGGAAGCCCTGATTGAAATAAAAATAAGCAGCTTTGCCCTGGTTAGATGGCTCAGTTGGTTGGAGCATCGTCCTGTACACCAAAAGGTTGCAGGATTGATTCCTCGTCAGGGCACATACCTAGGTTGTGAGCTCCATCCCCAGTCAGGCTGCAAATGGGAGACAACCAATTGGTGTTTCTCTCACATTGATGTTTCTCTCTCTCTCAAATCAATAAAAACATCCTCAGGTGTGGAGAAAAAGTGGCTTTGTGAGATAGTCTTTTAGGAATGCAAGAGCACAGGTAATTCAGAAGGCAACCTGGGGTCAGCTGGCATGGCATGTTCTCAGAGGCTGCAGCAACAGAGCGTCGTGGGGGGGTGGTGCTGAAGAAACTGCTCTCCACCTTTCTGGGAGGAGACAATGGTCCAACAGACATCAACATACGAGTCTTCCTCTTTTATTCCAGAAACCTTGTTTCCATTCACGGATCCCAAGATAACACTAGCTCCACTCACAGCTACGTTACACTGATCATTCATATTGAGTGAGGGATCAGTGAAGACTACTGCACCCTTCTGATCAACAACATTGTCATACGAGCTGTCGACCTCTGAACCCGAAGGCTGGAACTTTTCTCTAACACATTCACTTTGGCTTCTTAGGTTTGGTCAAGTTCTCTTATCACAACGGTTCTGGATCCAGATGTCTCATGTATTTGTCACCATGGCTGTTCACAGTTGTATGATCCAGAGTGAGAATTTGAAACAAGGGAGAGGAGTTGCAGGAGGATGAAGGACAGCTGAGATAAAGAGTGGAGTTGTCTGGTCATCTGGTAGCCACGAACAAAGCATTGAAAATATAGAATGAGAAATAGAATTCTGGATCTCTCCCCTCACTATCTGTGTTATAATAGGGCAATTCACCTCGCCCTCATGGCTCTGAGTGTTCTCATTTATATGCTGAGAGTAGTCTTAAAAAGTCTCAGATTCCATGGATTTACTTGTCAACGTCGATCTATACAGTGCTAATAGCATTTGCTAATGTGGTAAAGTATATGAAGTATGCAAAAAACATAAGAGCATATAATTTCTTTTAGACCAAATAATTACCTTCCAAACTGCTACTGGAACACAGAAAGACATTCAAATGATCTCTCTTGATGTGTACTCCACAGACCACTACTTCTAGAAGCTTTGTGTATAAGGGGTTTCTTGTCAATTGGCTTTAAGAAATGTGGTACAGTCTGCCCACCTCTGCCCACTTAGAGAGACTCAAAGCACATTTGCACTTTCAAGGATTTATGAAATCCCATCCTAAAGAAAATAGATTTTGTTTAACTTACCATTGAAAAAATGATAGGAGATGAGAAAATTTTCCGGCAATAATCCCTACTAATGTCTCAAGAATGAATGTGAACCTTTGGAAAACATGGCCTTAGGAACACTTATTTACACAGCCTAAGAATAAGCCTACCTTCAGTGTGCAGTTAGTGAAGAAATAGCCAACTTCCACCCTGGTTTGCAATTCAAAAATAGAAAATATAAATGATTTGGAACTTATAGTCCCAGTGAAAACTTTGGCACAGCATAAGTACATGCTGTTTGGAGGATCTGCAAGTGAAAATGGAATTTTAAGACTTCACTCTCTAGTGCTTCCATGTGAAATGGGAAATAATGATATAAAATATCATGAAATGCTGGTATGAAAAAAAAGAGAATAAAAAAATAAGCATATTTCATGGTGTATGTCTGAGCTAAAGTTGCAAAGTATTGATTCTCTAAGCTTTCATATTTAATAATATAAGGGTAACATTAAGACCTGCCATTGTGAGACTTAGGAGGAAAAGAAATACAGTGCCTTAAGAAAGATAATTCTTGCCCAGACATTGTGGCTCAGTGGTTGAGCATCAACCAGGTACCAAGAGGTTGCTGGTTCGATTCCTGGTCAGGGCACATGCCCAGGTTGTGTGCCAAATCCCCGGTGGGGGCATTTAGGAGGCAACCAATTGATGTTCTCTCTTATCAATGTTTCTATCTCCCTCTCCCTTCCTCTTTCTCTAGAATCAATAAAGAAAAAAATATTTTTTTAAAAAAAGAAAAGAAAGATAATTCCCTCCCTGGTTGTGTTTTGACCCCTGCACTGAAAGGTTGCTGGTCTGATTCCTGGTCAGGGCACATGCCCAGGGTAGCAGTTCAGTCCTCAGTCAGTCAGAGTGTATACGAGAGGCAACCAATTGATGTTTCTCACTCATATTGATGTTTCTCTCTCTCTCTCTCTCTAATCAATAAAAACATATTTTTAAAAAATGTTTAAGAAAGATAATTCCCTTAGTGAATGAATAGCATTCTTAGTGGGTCCATCTGGTGCCTGCCAGAACTCCTAATGGCCACCCACAAGGTTCTGCTGTTAATTCCTGAAAGAGTGTCCATGATGACCCGTGAAAGCTGGAGCTGCTGCAGCTTCCCCGAGCACCAGACTGAGTCTCAGGGACAACTCAACAGGGAGAGTCTAGCTCTGAGCACCTGGGCTTCTCCTTGCTCTCCTGGACCGAGGGCAGCACTCTCAAAGAGATGACCTCCACCTCCCTCACTACCAACCGGCCGGCCAGGCAGGTCTTCCTGCACCATGTGCACAGACACCTCTGGTCTCCCTGCTTCCAGAAACCCCAGCATCAGGCCCCAGGACCCCATCTGTCATACAGCAGCCACTGTGATCTTTAAAAAGGGGAATGTGATCACTTCCCTGTCACATCCCTCCCCTGGCTTCCCATTGCACTGAGAAAATAGTGGTCTCTGGGCAACTGATCTAGTCTGGAAGACTCCTCAACTTCACCGCAAGGCACTTCCGCTCACCTGCTCTCTGCTCCTCCAACACGTCCAGCTTCCTCGGACTCCGCTGTTTGTACTCGCCTGCTCTCTGCTCCTCGAACACCTCCAGCTTCCTCCGACTCCGCTGTTTGTACTCGCCTGCTCCGGCTAACACTCCCCTTCAGCCCTGCAGTTTCAGCACAGGCGGCTGCTGTGCACACGTCCTCCCCGACCTCCCGTTTACAGGAGGGCCAGCTACTGTCCACACATTGACCACATCTTCTGCTGTTTGTGCTTTTTGCAGCAAGGACAAGTTCTGAAACCATCTTTGTTTACTACTTGTCTGTTGGCTATCTCCCCCACCACAAGAATGTTAGCGCCCCAAATGCAGGGAAATTGTCTGACTTTTTCAATGTTCTACTCTTGGAACTTGTATCTGTCCCATCATAAGGGTTCAAGAAACAGTGGTCAATAAGGTAATAGGGAAGGCTAGGTGAGAGGAAGGAGGAAAGGCAAATAGGGAGGAAGGTGAGGAAGAGGGGAACTGAAAGGCGAGAAAGGAAGAAAGAGGGGAAGTAAATGGGAAAATGAAAATATTTAAGAGAGAAGGGCAGTAGACAGCTATTGAGCAGGTTAAAAATAAACTGACCTCTCTGGCCGTGCTCAGTGGTTAGAGCCTTGGCCCCAAGACCAAAGAGTAACAGGTTTGATTTCCTGTCAAGGGCATGTACCTCTGTTGCAAGTTCGATCCTGGGCCTGGTTGGGGTCGTGCAGGAGGCAACCAATCAATGTGTCTCTCTCACATCGATATTTCACTCTCTCTCTCTTTCCTTCCCTCTTCCTTCCCACTCTATCTAAAAAAGAAAAAAGAAAAAAAAAAAAAAAACAAGAAAAAAGAACAAAAGGAAAAATATTGAGAATTAAAAAACAAAAGTGTTATAAATACAAACACCGATTTGGAAGAATCTTAAAGGCATGTGAGTAAAAGTGCCAGTTTTATGCTATATGGTTCTATTTATTAACATTCTCAAAAGGACAAGACTCCAGAGATGGAGAACAGAGCAGGGGGTGCCGGAGGTTAGCCAAGTCTGACCAAGAACGGGGGGAATGAGGGAGGGCACTCATGGGACTGTTCTGTCTTCTGACTGTGGTGATGTTTCCAGGGATCTATGCCTGTAATATTCACAGAACTGTACAACAAAGACAGATTTATGGTGTGATGATTTAAAAAGTAAAATGAGATGAAGAGGTCCTAGGTATCCTAGAGTTGGCTTCTATATTCTATATTCAGTTTTCTCTCCACTGACTCCCCTGTGCCACCCATTCTGACAGGTCAAAGTGTGATTTTAGGGGAAACAGATATTTTCTCCTGCAAGCTAGAAAACCCCAAATCAGAGGCTGTCGATATGAGGGTGATCAAGTGGCCAGAGAATCGCCTGTGAAGGAGCCAACACCAGCCTCTAGATATGGACAATTATTTATAAAAAGAACTAAAGGCATGTTGGAGCCTCATTTAAATAATTCTGAGCACACATGGGGAGACTCCATTGCCTTCTTCTAAGTCCCTTGTTCACCTTTAACTGCGGGAGAAAAACACCCACAGCAAAGAAAGCCCAGAAGTTGTGGAAAATTTCATATATGCCTAAATTTAGACCATGCATGTAACTATATTAGAGTTCTAAAAGCCAAGATCTTTTCCCCTTAAGTGAACACATCTGAATTATAAATGAATCAAACATTCATAATTTAAAAATAAAAAAGTATGTAATCCAGAAGTCAATTGGGCCCCACCAGCCTTCAGAGTGTTGGTAAAACTGGGACTGGATTCTACTCCTTGGCCCCCAGAATTTTCATACAGCTTTGCCAGGACACCCTGTTTTCGGCCCTGTGCCCCATCTCTAAGGTAGCTCCGCCCCCAGGCAGGGGAAGGTAAGGTCGGCTCCTCCAGGGTGTGCGCAGGGAAAACTCCCTCTTAAGTTTACTTTGTAACTTCATTGTTTTTCCGATTTACATCAGATGAATCATGGAAAGGGTCACGTTTTCTTTGCTTTTCTTTCCCAAGGCTCTTTCGTCATAAAAATTCCAACAAGCAAACATATTATCACGTTGGAGTTAGCAGAATACCTTCCTTTCCACGGGCCTTACAGAGCGTTGCCTCGGAAACACGGTAAGCCGGACGGTAAACAGAGGAAGCCTCGCTCAGATTTAGGGTTGTTCGCCAAGAATTGATAGTCGTATGTCTCACTCGTCTAGGACACGGAACATGCTGCCTCTCACAGAGCCACACGCATGTCACTCTACATAATTGGCCAGACCGTTAATCACACCTCACCTGGCAAATAGATTCTGGTACTGACTCCAATGCGGGGGCAAGGTTCCCGAACCTAAGGAGCAGCCCTCAGGGCACCAGCTGGGTACTTGAACTTGAACTCGATGCAGACGCTCTCCACCGGAGATAACATCGGAGTGGACAGGCTGAGGACTCAGTCCTCATTTCAGACGTCAGTCACAGGTCCAGGTTGTTGTTCCCTGTACTTTGGACTGACTGAGGCTCCCAGGACACCATCCTCAGGTTTGATGATAATGTACTACAGTACCAGAGAGGTTCACAAACTCCGAGAAACTTTGTCTTCACCAGATCCCTGATTCATTATAAAAGAAAAGCTCAGGAACAGCCAGAAGGAGGAGCTGCCGAGGGCGAGGTACAGGGAAGGGCACCGAGCCTCCTCATCATCCCCACAGCACACGGGCTCAGCACCTCTCCGCGTTCACCAGCTGGGAAGCTCTGTGAATACTGTCTTTTGGGGTTTTATGGAGGCTTCACTGAATAACAGTCATTGATTAAATCGTTGCATGGGCAATTGGTTTAAATTCCAGCCTCTCCTTCCTCCTGGAGGTTGGTGGGGGAACGGACAGGTGCAGCATTCTAATCACGTAGGTTGATCCACACAGCAATCAGGCCAATATCTCAATAAGTATAGATCTTTGTCATTTAAAAAAATGGGTTGGTTATTCTGTGACCTCAACAGCCACTTTAATTAATTTCTATATCATGATGTTAAGTTGTTTGACTTTTCAGCTATTTGAAAAGGTTTTTTAAAATGATAGTTGACATGCAATAGGCTATTAGTTTCGGGTATGCAACATAGTGATTAGACATTTATATACCTTAGGAAGCGACCACCATGACGTCTCATACCTATTTGGCACAATACCTGTCATCGCAATATTATTGACTATGACTTTTCAGCTTAGATATCACTGAGATGAGCATCCTCTTGGACAAATCTGCATGTATCATCATGATTACCATTAGCCCTGAGAATGTGGTTGTTGAATTGGAAAGTATGCAAAGCATATGGTTGTGGATATATCTGCCTCTAAGTTTCTGAGGCTCATGGTGAACATGGGATACCTAATGTTCCTCTATCCACAGGCAGGAACACCTTGGCTCTAGGAAGTCCAGGCAGTTCTTCCCCTGAATGTCTTATTGAACATAGTGTGACTTGAGATCATGACTGCTGGTATGTCCAGCTGCCCTGCTAATGTTTAGATCAATTTCTTTATTATTAGATTAATAGGAAACAGGAAATTTCCCATCAGAAAATATTAAGCCAAATGATGGGTCTTTTTGGTTGATTTTACTGGAAGATACTTTAGTGCTGATACATGCTGATCAATTTGGTGCTTTCTGAGAATGCAGCAGGTATATTGAAACAATCTGTTCCATCTCCTCACTCACTACTTGGCTGAAACATGTATACACGCTCCCAGCATCTTCTAACTACAAGAACTTGGGTAGAGTGAAAAACAGTTATGTGAACTCTATTCTCTTAGGTCTCTTTATTTTAAGCCACCAACAAGGATGGATGCTTATTCTGAAAGTGTTTGGAAGTCCGCCTTTCCAACTTAAAAGAACAATGCTAAACAAATGATAACAGACTCATGAACTCTGGGTTAATAAGTTTCCAATTGTTAAAAAAGTGTTTCCCATAATTTTTAAGAAGAAAAAGTATTCTAAGAGGTCTTTCCATCTTCTGCTACGCTTTTTCTTGCCCAGTGAAAATAATGTATCCTCTCTCCCATGCACCCTGACCAAGGAAAGTAGCAAATACAACATTCTGATTCTGCAGCTTTACCTAACCCAGCATCCATCTGACTAAATGACATCTCTGCTCTGCTTGTAGAACATTATTCTGGAAAACAATGAAGCTCAGTGTCCAAGAGCAATTGACCTGTTGGATCAAATAGGGGAGAAAGTACTAAAACAATAATTCATGTTGCCCTTGCTGTATTCGTTTCCAAATGTAGCAGCTATTCAAATGAGGGACAAAACAAAACTAAAAAACCAAACCTAAAACTCAGTAGCTTAAGACAAGAGAAATGCATTTAGTCATAATTCTGAAGGCCAGAAGTCCAAAACGAAGGTGTCCACAGGGCCATACTTTCTCCAGAGCCTCTAGGGGAGTCTTTCCTCCACTCTGCCCCTTTCTGGTGGTCCAGGAGTTCCTGGGCTGGTGGCTGCATCACTTCCTCTCAGCATCGGTCTTCTCCTGGCCTTCCCTTCCCTGCCCCGTGTGTTTCCCCTGCTGTTAGAGTCAAACCTCCCTCTGCCTTTCTGCCTTGTCTTTCCCTCATCTCCGGATTTGGGGCCCACCCAGATAATCAGGATGATTTCATTTTGAGATCCTTAATTATATCTGTAAAGATTCTTCTTCCAAATAAGTACACACTCACAGGTTCTGGGGGTAAGGGCATTCATGTATCTGTCTGAGAGCCACCATCCAATCCACCACTCTTGCTCACCTCAGGCATTTAAAATAAAACGTATAAAGTTTATTAAGAGAGAATGAGAGGCAACTTTATTTTCCCAGTTTATTTTTGCAGAAAAGTATTTTATATTCCTGGAGTCACTCAATCATTAGCAAGAACACTACCATGTAGGACTGCTCTAAAAGACACTTTTCCAACAATCTAGAACCCTGACTCACCGAAGTTGTGTTTGAACCCAGCCTTTGGCAATGTCCATATATTTCAGTCCAGGTAATATCATCTCTGCCAGTCTATACCTTGGCTCATTCCAGTAAAACCTAGCAAGGTATTCATCCTCAATATAAAGAATAAACATTGGGTTGTTTTTAAAATCACTTTTCTGTTTGGTTTGTTAGTTCTTGTGTTTGTTTTTGCTTTTGTTTGTGGGTTGGGTTGGTTCCACCCACTGAGTGGTGGATTGGTATTGTTGAATCTAAATTCAGATGCCTCATCTTTTTGCAATGCCTGACATTAAGGATAATAAAAGATTAGGAGCTTATAGTGATGCATAACAGAATAGAGTGATCTTAAAGACTGATTGTAATCATTCATCCTATAGAAAATAATACACACACACCAGCTTAGTCACTCCATTGTAGGTATGGGAGAAATGTCCCAGCATACAATAAAGAATAAGGATAAATCACAGACTAAAAGCTGGGATTACCACTGTGTTTAGTCGAGGTAACTTCTAATCTCTCCTGCTTCGTTGTGTTGCTAACAAGCAGCAAATGGCAGCAACTAACTCCGGACCTTCCTGTAGCATCCAGCCTCCTGTTCAGCCCGCGGTTGGCTTCACCACCCCTGCCTGGCTCACAAGCATTGGACGGATGAATGAATCAATGGCCAGGAGTCATTCCAAGTAGTAAATGCCCACTTAGTGACCATAAATTCACTCACAGTCACTTCATATCACAGCTCTAGCCTCTGCATGGCAATCTAGGGGTCGAATTATCTCTTGGCTACATTCTAGGGACTGGATTTTTGCTTTTGAAAGAGATGAAGGAAGAGGTAAGAGGACTGATCTCTAAGAGCCCAAGGTGATTTCCTGCAGGGCTTTATTCCTGCTATTATCACTGTCCTTTTAAATAGTATTATGATTTATCTCTCTCCTGTCTATGGTGCTCGGGTTAAGTTTTGTTTGAACACACTTGTAAAAGGAAAAATAAACTCAGGGGTCTGGGGATGAGAATACTGGGGAATTGATAATCTGAGAACCAAAGTTTTAGCAGTTTGCACCTCAGTGAAGGATTGATGATGAGCATGAGGGAAGTTCCTTTGGACAAATGCCCATCGGAGGGACCAAACCCATACCTGCTGACTTCAGAGTTGCTCTCTCTCAAACACAACAAAAAACAAAATAAAAATATTAACCTATAGATACAACAATCATATACAGTGCTGTCCAAACACAGATTTTAGGGGATTACTAACAATTACACTTGACCAATAGGTGAGAATGGAGACTGTCCCCTGAAAAGTGAGATGCATGGTCTCCTCATTAATAGCATTTTTTTTTTTTTGGCATCCGACTTCCACTTGGGTGCCTGATTTCTTGTTTATCTATGAGAAGTCTATGCTCTTATTTAAATATTTTAAGTCCATTGTAATATCCTAGAAGGAATCACTTAAAACTTACTTATTTTTCCTGTGCAACTTTTAGCACAATGTTGAGCATATTTTTATTGCTTAATAAATACTTCTTTATTGAAATTTAGTTAATGGGCATTGTTCTTAGACTCTCGCAGGGGCTGCGAACTTGTATGCAGGTGGTGTTAGGGGTACTGGCCTCGATGAATAAAGTGTCAAGTGTAGGGAGACAAAACAGACAGGAGAACTCAAGGAGGGACCATGGACAGGCACACAATTTCTCTCTATTTTTTCTAATTAAAGTCAGCATGTGGCCCAGTTTCCATTTCTGATTACATATTCATCCTGTGCTGGCTGTGATGGAGATGACTTTACCCCCCACGCTCTCTCTAACGGTGCACAGACTCTCATAATGGGAGATTGAGAGGCATTTCAGGGGGTGTCTTTTAAAACTGGGCTTTTCACTCTGTGGCTCATGACCCATCCATCAGTGGGCTGTGAAATGTAGTTCGCAGTCAGATTAGCCAGGTTTAAAAACAAACAAACTAACTAAAGTACATCAGGACAAACTAGATTAGCACTGATTCGAAAGCCTCAGACAGCAATGTATACAGTATAGGAGAGCTAGACACTGCTTTTTAAACTTTGGTTTTGCAAGTATAGGTGTGCACATCACCATGTCTTAAATGAGTCACAGTATAAAAAGTCTTATGGACAGTTGTGGTCAAAGAAATGGGAAACCCCAGATTTAATCTCATTCCTACAAATTATAGACAAGGAAGCGGGGCCCTAAAAAAGTGAATTGATTTCCCAAATTTGACAGAGCTAGAAAATGAGAGGATTGGAACTCAAGCTGAAATTCATGTCAGTCTTCTTGAAAATCTCTCATTAGAATCTTCTTTCAAAAAGGAACTATCACAGTTGTTCCCTTGAGATCTTTTAGGCTAGGATTTGAGATCTTCTGGTAAATGTCATTAGCTTTCTCTTTTCTTCTCAAATCTCAAGTACTTGTCCCACTACCCCATCCTCTGCTCATGAATCCTTACCGAGTAAACAGAAGAAACAAGGGATTCTCCACACTTTCCCATCGCTGTTACTCATCTACATACATTTATACCCTCACACAGTGTGTTCCAGCAGATGTACCGACACTTGCTCCAATGCCAACCCCTCTGTGCATTCCATCCTGCCCCTTGCCTGTTCAATAATTCCTGTGCCAGAACTGTCTCCATTTTCCCCTGCATCATGATATCTGCCTCTATGGGATCAAACACATCAACAGAGAAGTAGGCTCGGATATTTCCCAACATGTCCCAAACCCATGATCCGTTCCAACAGTTCCTCTGCCATGACCTCCGTTCCTCCCCTTTTCCAGGAAAGCTCCTCAAACGACTTCTCTGCACACCCCATTCTCCTCCTCCTCTTGGTCATTAAAAAAACAAAACTGAGCAAAAGAAAACCAGCTCAGAGTTCTACCTCATTGTGCACTCCTCCAAAGAGCCCTTGTCATGGTCACAAGACAGCTTCGCTGTGGAACACCTGATGGGCCGTGCTCAGGCCCCTGCTCCTCGATGTGGCTGCAGCTCTTGCCACAGCGGATCGCTCCCTCATCCTTGCAATTCCTCCTCCACATGTTCACTTTCTCTCTGCTCTCTTTCTACCTCACGGGAGGCTCCTCTTCAGCATCAATCACTGGTTCCCCCTCATCCTTCATCTGCTCACTGTTCATGTCCAGGGCCCAGTCTGTATATTTTCATCTTCCACGCAGACATCCTCCCTTGATAAATCTCAATTGCGATCTCCCACCAGCAAATACCACCTCTAAGCTGGTGGTTCCCAAACTGATATTCTCAGTTGGATCTTCAGAATTCTATCACTCAATTATCCACTCAATGTTTCCACTAGAATAACCAGTAGAACATCTAAAATTCTGTCCCAAACTGAGCTCCTGATCTTTCTCCAGAGAGTAGTTTCAAGCCTCCCCAAACGTGCTGTGCGTACCATCATCTCCTGTCTCTGCAAATGGCTATTTTGTGGTTCAGGAGGTCATCCTTGTTTCTCTGTTACTCCCACAGTTCACATCTTCTCCATCAGTAGTCGCTGCTGACTTTATATTTAAACACATGTCCAGAAGCCAATCCCATTGAAGCTAAAATGTGTGGGTTCATCTGAGCTATGGCCATCTCTCCTGGATGTTCGTAGGCCCATGTAGCCGGTCTCCCTGTTTAGCTCTTTCCCTCACACAGCCTGCTTCAACATACCAGCCTACTGGATCACACCTAGCTCTGCTTAAATTCACACAACAGCTTCCCCTCTTTTCAATCAACAATGCTCAATCTCCATTGGATCTACCTCTCTGACTTCCTCTCCTTTTACACTTTCTTATCATCACTTTTACATCATTTGATGCCTTGTTTCTAGAGCATTCTAGGCATATTCCCACCTCAGGGCCTTTGCACTTGCTATTTTCTGTCTCATGGTGACTTTCCGAAATAGTCTGATGATGCGCTTTCACTTTCTTTCCATCTGGCTCAAATTTCACTAAATCGCTGAGAAATGCCTTGACTACCACATGTAAAAGGAAACCCTCATTCCTCCCCCTATATCTTTTTAAAATATCCTCACCCAAGAATACTTTTTCATTTATCTTCAGATAGGATGGGAGGAAGGAGGGAGGAAGGAAGAAAAGAGAGAGAGAGAGAGAGAGAGAGAGAGAGAGAGAGAGAGAGAGAAACATCAGTGTGAAAGAGACACATCGAGTGGCTGCCTCCTGCATGACTCTGACCAGTGCTGGGGACTGAACTGCAACTGAGGTATATGCCCTTGATTGGAATCAAACCCATGACTCTTTGCTCCACAGGTCGACACTCCAACCACTGAGCCAAACCAGCCAGGGCCTCCTCATATCTTGCTTCATTCCCTTCCAAGCCCTTACCACCACCTGATATATCATATATATATATATATATAAATATATATATATATATATATATAATATATATATATATATATATATATATATATATATATATATATTCTCCTTCTCCCCATTGGTGTGCAAGCTCCTTGTGCATATGGATTTCATCTGACTACTTCACTGCAGTAATCTCAGTGCTAAGAGGAGAATGGTACATAATAAGTGCACAGTTAAGAGTTATTCAATTTATAAAAGAGCGCTGTTTAGAAAAAACAAGAGGAATAGTAACAAAACCACAATAAAAATTCCATGCATCTGTGTATCCCATAATAGCATCTGCATCTGTATTATCTCATTTTTGCCTTTCCACCCCTCTTTGTGGTTGAATCACATTATGTTCTCATTTTACATCGGAGGAAAGTAAGGCTCACTGTGCCATGGCCAGTACACAAACAAAAACGGACACCCATGTCATCCAGCTCTACCCCAGTCCGAGTCCCTCCCGGAACGCTCCATAAACGCATCGCCTGTGGCAGACCGGGGAACCTGCCTTGAGATCCCCTCTCACGAAATGACCTGCTGCCCCGCTGGCTGCAGGAGTGTGGTTTGCTAACAGCCCTGCTGGTGGCTCCATCAGGACCCTCTCAGCTTCGGAGATAGGGTCGAGCTGTTTGGGGGCAATGGCTGAGCAAGGTTACCACCTTGCACGAGGGCCTGGCTATTTCTGCCCGATGCGAGGTGCTTCCAGGGGATCACCTGCGCCGCAGAGCTGCCCACTGGCCCAGAAGAGATGTCTGCTGATCTAAACCACGGTCCAGCCACACGTCCTTTCTTTTCCTTTCACAGGTTTCTCATCAACAGACCATTTGCTCTACTATCTCCATCTCAGCATCCACCTCCTGGAAAATCCACACCAGCACACACCACCTGCTGACACCCAGGGCAGCAGCCTTGGGACAGTACTGGACTGAGAGCAAGTGAGGGGCCTCTCCAGATATGCTGGGTCACATATTTCTCACCCACCCTGCAGAAGGGCATGTGCCCCGACTGGGAATCTACCCAGGACCTCTCAGTCCATGGGAGGATGCTCAATCCATTGAGCCACACTGGCCAGGTTCCTTTCTCACCTTTATCTTTTGCTTTCTATCAGAAGACTTAGGGACAAGAAAAATCAGAAGTCTCTCAACATAGAAATCCCAGGACTGCAGATGTTCGAGAAAGGGCCTGCGTATTCAAAGTCTAATTCAGAGAAAACTCACAGGAGGCTTTCTGTAATTGAGTGCCTCTCTGCCCTGGGATGTCACACACGCTTCAAAGGGGAACAGCCCTGCATGTTCTGATATCAGTGAGGTGGGAAGACACCATTTACTGCAACTCATACATTCTCCGAAGTAGGTGCTGATCTACACATCTCCCTGTTACAAATGTAGCTGGAGATGATGACAGACAGACACTCCGAGACCCCAGCTCTAGGCTACAATAATGATCCCTACTTCTTAGGTTACATGAGGATTAAATGAGATAATTAATTATAAAGACCTCAGTACAACACTTAATAAGCATTACTTGCCATTATTATTTTGACAGTAAACAAAATGCAGTAAAAATTGTCTTTTAAAGTTATTTATTTCTAAGTTTTGTTTTTAGTTTTAGTAAAACACCTGTGATGAACTCCGTAAGAAATTATGTAAGTGTCATGGCTTTTATTTTCTTCAAGGTGACTTTTATCCCTTCGTGGCCTTTAGGGTTTTCTTCAGCCACATTATTGCTGTCTCAGTGAAGTGAATGAATGAATGCATGAATGCATAAACTGAAATCCGCAGCAAGAAAACAAGAGCGTTTGAGGCTAAGTATACATGCATGCAAACATGTATGGAAGCTGGTATTCATCTGCTTAGAGTGTATCCAAGTCAAACATGTTGTAATACATAATCCTGAACTGGATACTTTCTCCTCTAAAAGACACCTTTGGAGCAACTGGTGAAACTTGAATTGGGTTTGAGGATTAGACAGCAGTAATGTTACAATGTCAATCTCTTGATTTTGATGGTTGTATTGAGGTTTTAGAGGAGAAAAGTCCTTGCTTGTAAAAAAAAAAAATGTGCACAAAAATCTTCAAGGTTGATGGGCATCAGGTAGGCAAACTCATTCTCAAAGGAGTCAGGAAGACAAGTTCTTCCTATAAACTTTTCTAAGTTTGTAATTATTTCAAAATAATAAAAAGTTAAATTATTAACCACATTTTTGAATTTTCTTTTGTTGGTACCCATGATTTTAAGACAATGTGTTGTTTGTTTTTGTTTGTTTTTTTTTTTAAATGCATCCAGATTAGGACCAATGAACAAAATTTTTTATTGTTATTTTTGATGTTTGTTTTAAACTCAAGCAATGTCCTTTGGAGAAAAAAATAGTAAGTTTGAACATGCTGATGTAGCTGGGAGGCCTAGTTTTCTCTGGTTTGATGGGTTGACAGCCCCTAATTATACTGTAGACATTTAGACATTGGTTCTAACCTGTAGATCAGAAAGAAAAGTCTTGGAGCTGATTGGGAGTAGGGTGGTTCTGAGCTGAAAGATGTCCTAAGTCACTGTTGGCTAGAACCCAGGTGGGACCGATACAATTTCTCTTCTAGAAGATATATCTAGAATTGCAATTTTATAAAAAGAGGTACCTTCTAGCCTAGTGCTGGGGTGTGTGTGTGTGTGTGTGTGTGTGTGTGTGTGTGGTGTGCTCCCCCACACCTCAGGCAGGAGAAAATTGCTTCTACCTCTTAGGAAGGAAACCTGCATTTCTGCCTTACACGCTCTGAAGGGGCGTTGAGGAAATGAGCTGCCGATTCCCATCACAGCCAGGACTTGCTTTGCCAGGTAACTCCCTTGTGCTCCAGAACGTGCAACATGCAAACCCGGGGGTGCAGGCCTCCGGCGCCCCAGCCATCACTCCCTCTGTCTTCGAAGAGCTCAGCATGGGCTGGAACTGTCAACTCTCCAAGGGGAGTGGTCAAGGGGAAACCATGGTGATGTCACACAGATTTCCCACCAACTCTCAGGAGCACATTCATTTGCTTTTCTCCAACCCATTCACAATCTATAATAGTCCCATTGTCTTCAAAATCCCCTAAGTAGAAACTGAAACACAATGGACAGAACACTGATATCAAGTTAGAGTCTTGGGTTCAAGTCTAGATTCATAAATTCATTAACCATTCATGAACTCTGACTGCAGAAAATTTCATAAACTTCTCTGAGTAGTCAGCATCTTCATCTATACAATGGGGACAGCAGTGACTACCTCCCATGGCTATTTTGAGGTGAAAACAGATTATGTAGGTACAAAGATTTCTCTAAATCGCCAAGGGGCCATACCGACCCTGCTCTGATGGGACCAGCCTTTAAACTATAAATTCCAGAAATTCAAAAACAAGAACAACCACAATAAGAAAAGAGTTGTGCTTTCAACTTTAAAATTTTGGTTCACTGGAAATAAAAAGTGAAAACGGAAACAACCAGACATACACAGAAGGAAGGACCAAGGCTACCAGCAGCCGAGAGAGAAGTCGGGGACCAATCCTTCCCTAGACCCAGGGGGAAAGTGGACCAGCCGCCACCGTTGACCTAGATCCCACATTGTTGGCCTCCAGAACGTGCGACAGCACATTTCTGCTGCTCAAATCCACCCAGTTCACGGTGCTTTGTTACTGCTGCCGTAGGAAAGTAATGCACTAAGTTTCAGGGAGGATAAATAAATGGCCCGACCTCAAAGAGCTATTCAATTCAGTCTGGCCACCATGCATTTGTTTCTGTTTATTTTTAACAAACATCGGTGCTCTGATCTTCTTACCACCCCCCTTCCCCACTTAAACACTGGCTGACTGGCCTGGGGTGGGGCACTAACAGGGAATTCTAGTGGCCAGCCAGGTTTGAGGACCACTGTACGAAATGGCAGAATGAGGATGCTAATGTCTGCCTGGCCCCCGAGCCTGGCGTTGAGATAATGTGCCAATGTTCTACATTTACATAGGACAAAAGAGTTTTTCTTCTATATGTTCTACATTAGTATCTAACCCCATCCACCCTAATTGATTACATAGATAAAAGTATCCCCCAAACTATCTCTCTTTTCATGAAGACTAAAAAAAAAGAAAATGATTTATAATGTATGGTTACATAAACTCATTTCAACTTCAGTAAATAAAGTAATATTTGTGTAGAACAATAGTCACTTAATTACAGGAAGTCAAAGAAAGCTTTTTATGGGTCTTATAGTCAAGGAACCCAAAAGCAATGCTTATAGAGGTTACTAATCTCGGCTGAGAGCCAATAAATACTCCCAGTCAGTGGACTACAACACACTTCCATACCAATGTTCTTTAATCAGTTCTAATCCTCATTATAATTTGTAAGCTATTATCATTATTTTCTTTACAGGTGAGACACCTGGAGATGAAAGAGGTTACATCTCATGGCCAAAGGTCAGATAAATAATCAATGGCAAGGCCAGAATCTATAACCCCAGCTCTCTGCAATGAAACTTCTGCTCTCGCAACACCTGGACTCCATCTATTTTGTTTTATTAGCAATTACAGAAACTCTCTTGCTTTATAAATCATTTACTGCCACAGTTTCCATATCTGCCTTTAGAATATCTCTCTTCTCTTTGAGGCATGCTTCGCTATGGTAAAGTTTGGAACTTTCTAATAGATGTAGTGATTTATCACATCTATTGAACTTAAACAGGGGTTCCAATTTTTAAAAGTGCCATGCAGAATGAACACAGGAAGACAGGGAAATGCTTGTACAAACTCAAAGCTAAGCGATGTTTGGAAAGTTCACCAGTTGGTAAAATCTGCCTCTGCTCTCTAAGAATATGCCAGAAATGCAAACTGCGAAAACATACCATATTTCTCTCTACAGCTGGAGCCCCCAGAAAGTCTCCAGCTTAGAAGGTCCCTGTGTTGCTCGTCCAACTGTGTGTCCTTACATGTTTCCCCTCCTATTTAAGGTTATTCTATTTTGATCAGCAAAAGAGAGGAACCAGTTATGAAGGAAAATTATATTGTCACAACTCTTTCCCTCCTGCCTACTCTAATTATGTGGTCTGATAGAGAACGAGATTAAAATGATGCCATTAAAATACATAAAATGAATTCTAGATGTATAAACAATTCCCTGAACGTAGCAAGTACCTGTGGAACCACAGTAAATTCTTCTTAACGTCACAAGAACCTGGGTTGGGGGAGAACCTAAAGGCATTTAATACAACCACCAGTGATATCTACATTTTTTCTAAAAGATTTCTGTCTAATGATTCTCTCAGCTTTGAAAATCTTTCAGATCACCTTGGTGCATATGATAGGGTATGGTCACATGGATCATCAAAGCATTATTTCCATTCAGTAAGGACAGCGTTTCTCAGCTCAACTGCAACCTGTTTCTGACTATGCTGAAAAGTTGCTCAACTTCTTTCTTCTCATTGCTCATTATCAGCAAGCCTCCGATGGACACAAGCAAAACAGTGCTCATTTAATTCCCCAGAAAGCAAGGAAAAACAGTTGATCACAGGTGGAAATTGGGCTGAGAAGGATTAAGAGCAGGCTAAAATTTTAAATGAAGGAATCTCCTTATAGCATGTACTTGAGCTATCAAGTAAAAGTAAAAGGTCCTGATCATAAAATTAAGGGGGAGAAAGTGCCATCTATAAGCCTAAGTCATCAAAGAGAACCAGGATTCTTCCCAAGCAGCTCAATCTCTGTGCTTCAGCCACTTTGGCTTTGAGCCAGTCCCTCTCAAGCGGAAAGTGGCAGCTCCCTCCCACCAGTGTCTTTGGACAGGGGTTCCCACTGCTGGGAACATTCTTCCTCTATCTCGCCACCAGCCACAAGCTACTTGTATCCCTCCGATCTCAGTCCAAATGCTACTTTGTTGATGAAACCTTCTTTAAACACACATATCCCACCCCCATATTGCATAGCTACAAATAAAGGCTCTCAAACATTTCCCTATAGCTCTTACTGTTTGTGCCTGTACCTGTAAATAGCAATTTGATTTCTATTGCTCTCCTTCATTAAACAATGGGTACAGAAAAGTAGAAACAGGGTCTGTTTGCTCATCATTTATTTCCCTAGTTCCTAGAACAGGAAACGGGATATAGTAGATGCTCAATAAACACCATCTGAATAAATAAATAAAGCATCGGAATATGTTATAATAGGTAAAATCTCTCCCTCCCAATATTTCTCATACTCTCTTGTCTTCATGTGTGACATTCTTCTCCTCATTAGCAAAGTATTCCATTTTGATAATACATGGCATTTAACTTAATTTAATAATACTTTAATTAAGCAATAAATGAAAATCTCAAAATTCAGAGAAGAAAAATAATAACCCCAAATAATTTGATTATTTTAAATAACAATTATTAATATGTTTATGCACACTTTTTAGGTAAAAATACAAATACAGACAACACAAACATCATATCATATAAATAATTTTATAATATTTTAATGAATTGAATAATATTCACAAACATCTTTCCAAGTCAGTGTCGTTATATATCATAATTTCAAGTGACTGAATAGTATTCCATTATAAGAAATTCATTTAATCAATCCCTTTCTTTGCACTTCTGAGTTTCATGAAATAAAATTAATTTCATATAATGCAATATTATGTAACAATTTAAAATGCTCCCACGTTTGATGTTTAGATTGAATATAATTTATCAGTCATATTGTTTAATATAGTGCCTTTAAACAAGAAAATTTATGGGTATATATCTCTTGGGGGATCATGTTGGTTGTCATCCACTGACATTTAATGTGAATTATCAACACACTTTACTCAATGCCACCCAGATAAAAGTTAGATCATAATTTAATTGGGTTATTTATGAGGCCAAGGGTGCAGGGGCATTGCAAATAGTTTTAGAGAACAGAGGAAGGGATAAATTTACAACCACTAGGAGGAATGTTGATTTAAAGAAAATGTATCCTCTGTAGGACCTGGAGTGGTACACCCTCTTAATAATTTGTGTTTTTTGTCTTGATTTCTTTTTTTTTATATTAATTATTTTTGTTACCGATGTTTCTCCTTTTTTCCCCACTAATCCCCCCCCTCCCTCCCTGCCCTTTCCCCAGTTTGTTGTCCATGTCCACTGTTCATGCATACATGCATATAAGTTCTGTGGTTTATTTCTCCCCCACCACCCCCCTCTTTAGGGGATTGTCAGTCTGTACCCCACTTCCACGTCTCTGGGACTACCCCATTCCTCAGACTGTTATGTTCATTATATTTCACTAATAAGTGAGATCATATGAAACTTGTCTTTCTCTGTTTGGCTTATTTCACTTAGGATGATACTTTCCAGGTCCCTCCATGTAGTCTCAAAGGATAAGAGAGCTTTCTTTCTTACAACTGCATAGTACTCCATTGTGTATATGTACCACAGCTTTTCTATCCATTCGTCTGCTGATGGACACTTGGGCTGCTTCCAGATCTTAGCTATTGTAAATAGTGCTGCTACAAACATGGGGGTACATATATTCTTTTTGATTGGTGTTTTAGGCTTCTTAGGGTATATTCCTAGAAGTGGGATCACTGGGTCAAGTGGAAGTTTAATTTTTAATTTTTTGAGTTGTGGGCCTGTTCCCCAGTAGGAGGCATGCAGGAGGCGGCCAATCGATGTTCTCTCTCATTGATGTTTCTCTCTCTCTCTCCCTCTCCCTCCTTCTCTCTCTCTAATTAATGAAGAAAAAACCATTTAAAGAGGAAAAAGGTGTAAAAATAATGATCTAAGTTTCTACTTTAAGGTGCTAGAAAAAGAAATGCACATGAAAACCAAGGTAGGGAGAAAATAATATCAGGGAAGAAATCAATGAAGTAGAAAACAAATGACACAGAAAGTTAATAAAATAAAAAGAAAGTTATTTGAAAAAATAAAATAATTGATAAACTTCCTTTTTCCTCTTTAAATGATTTTTTCTTCATTAATTTGAGAGAGAGAGAGGGAGGGAGAGGGAGAGAGAGGATCAGGCCCACAACCCGGGCATGAGCCCTGACCAGGAATTGAACTGGCGACTTCTTGATGCATGGGTTGACACTCAACCACTGAGCCACACTGGCCGGGTCCTTTTTCCTTTTTTACATATGTAATTAAAATGATAGATTTTCTTTTAAGCACTGTTTTGGTTGCATCACATAAATTTTGATACATTGTATTTTTGTTCCCATTGAATTAAAATCTATTTCACTTTTGCCACCCCTCAAAGAAAATATATCAATATTATGTGTTCTCACGGGGATCTTGAGGAACAGGTAAAAAATGACCTACAACCTTTCTCTGCTTCACAATTCTCATAGGACAGGGTTCTGAATTAGAAAAACTAAAATTAGAAATTAGATTAATATTTTCATATATATTAACTGAGATCTTTACAGCAACCTTACAAAGTAGATATGACAGGTTTTATCATTCCAATTTTAAGGATAAATTAAATGAGGTTGAGAAAAGGTGATAAAACAGTGGAATATTATTCAGCCTTACAAAAGATAGAAATCCTGTCATTTGCAGAACCATGGATGAACCATCGATAATACTAAGTTAAATAAGCCAGACGGGGAAAGAAAAATGCTACGTGATCTCACTTGTATTTGCAATTCAAAACAGTCAAACTGATAAAATCAGAAAGTAGAACCATCATTACCAGGAGCTGAGGTATGGGGGAAATAAGATGATGTTGGTCAAAGAGAACAAACTTTCAGTTATAAGATGATGAAGGTCTGAAAATGCACAGCACGTTGACTTTAGCTAATAAAATGTTGTACACTTGAAATTTGCTGACAGTAGATCTTAACTGAAAAGAAAGGCAACTTTGCCAGCCAGTGTGGCTCAGTGGATTTAGCATTGTCCCATGGACTGAGAGGTCCCGATTTCATTCCTGGTCAGGGCACATGCCCGGGTTTCGGGCTCCATCCCAGTATGGGGCATGCAGGAGGCAGCTGACTGATATTTCTCTCTCACATGGATGTTTCTCTCTCTTTTCCCCTTCCTCTCTCTCTACAAATCAATAAAAACATATTTAAATTAAAAAAAAAAAATGGTAACTTTGAGGTGATAGATACGTTAATTAGTTTGATTGTAGTAATAATTTCACAATGTATATGTATAGCAAAATATCATGGTGTACATGTTAAATATATACAATGTTTTTCTTGTCAATAAAGCTGAAAAAAATTAAATGAGGTTCAACTGAAATAACATTAAAAAATGAAGCTTGTGCTTGACAGTGACACCTCACATCTCTGACTGCAAATATTGACTTCCTGTCATAAATTCATCCTAAAGTTTCTTTAAAGTTGGCTAAAAGCCTGATAGGGCCTGAAACAGAAAGGCATCGAAATGTTTAAACAACTGTGTTTGGCATCCAGAAAAGTAAACAAGAGTGGCTGCGGCAGGGCTGACAAAGCGAGAGGAGGAGCTCAGGTCCTTGCAGGTTAGGGTCCAGCCCTCTGAGTCAGGACTTGGTCTGCACCTAAGACCAGACTCATCATGGGCTGCACCATCATCCCTCTGCCGTCTCCCAGGTGTCCTTCCTCTTTGTGGGTTGTCACGACACAGTTCAGTTCAATTAGGCAAACTGTCCTGAGTAACTGCTGCACGCCAGACACGGAGCTTGGGCTCTGGCCGCAGGGAGCACAGCGGGCTGGACAAGGTTAGGGACGAGGAGCGGCCTCTCTGGCACTCAGACACCCTGATGATGAATTGGTCAGAAGCATGGACTTGGGCCAGAGTGGTGACAAAGAAGAAAACGAAGGCCAGAGCACACAGACACTTGGAGGGAGGCACCCAGTGGCACCCAGTGAGTAATCTGGCAGGACGTCAATTTTGAATTTGGTGATTAAGAGGCTGTTTCCTCCGCATTTCACAATATATACAAATATCAAATCCTTATGTTTTACACCTAAAACTAATATAGATTTTATGTCAATTATAACTTAATACAAAAAATAAAATAAAATAAAATAAGACTATTCTTGACCTTGAAAAGAACAGCTTTGCTCAGCATTGCATAAGGGGGTGAGGGCCGGGCTGTGAGTCAGTGGTGAGAACATGGAAGGAGCAAAGGTAGATGGTCTTGTACAAAAATTAAGCGGTGAAATGAAGGCACTGAAGTCACACACACACACACACACACACACACACACACACACACTGTCTGTAGAGAAAACAAAGTCTGTAGAGAAAATTCCAATAGAATTTCAGTTTAGCAAAATCTGATGAGCACAATGGAAAATGGAAATAAAAAAATAGCTTATATTTTCTTCTTTATGCTGAGAATACCCTTATTATTAGTGTTGATTTCATCCAAATTAGGATGTCATTCATGTAAATCATACCATTCTTTTATACAAGAAAGGAAAAAGCACCGTCAATTACAGCACGACCTGCATCAATTGTTAAACTATACCCTGACTTCAGAAATGCTAAAATGCCTGTGGATAAAATTTAGCATTAGGATCACCACTTTTATTTTCCAGGGATGTATTTTTTTCATGCAGTAGTCTACCCATGCCTCCTTGTCACGATATAGCTCCAGAAACATCTGCATTCTGGCAGTGTTATTATGCAGATGTTGTTTTCAGTTATAAAATAGGTATTTGAGGTTGCCAAGCTCAAGAAAGCAGCAACATCAGTCAATGAAAGTCTTTAAGTGACTTCAACCTCTGAGTTTTCTACATGGCCCTATTTTGTTCTGGCCTCGAAAAATTGCAGAGCTTCATGTTTGTGCTGAAGCAGCAGCTAGACCCACTTTGCAGAACACCGGCCACCTGAAAAACATCCCCAAAGAAAATAAGGTCTCCCAGAGATAACCGAGAGTCTTTTTAATCTTATTTATAAAAGCTGCAATTGCACACTGCAGAGTCACTCAGTGACTGGGTTCTCCGGAAGCCTTCCAGGGATGAAGGCAGTTTCCCGTGCATTGAACCTTGAAGTGCACCTCCTCACAATCACTCCATGATTGGTAATAGCTGGCCACAAGTAAGCAGCTTCGACTTTAAAAGTAAAATGATTACAGCATTTTTTAAAAAAAAGGTAGAAATCTTTTCCACTTTTTTTAATTTTATTGATTTGTTGGTCTCCTTGATGAAATCTGAACTACTCCCCCTCCACTACTTTGGGGATGTCATGCACGCTGCAGGGTGGCCCAGTGACCAGGAGCAAGACTTCCAGTTAGTTCTGGGTTTAGACCCCAATCTTGATCTTACTAGTACTGTGACCCTAGTAAAATGACTTGTGCTAAGGGAAACCTGTCATATTTAACCTCTTCTTACCTGCATTAAATGTGCCGACTGAATGGGGATAAATAGGTGTCATCCTCACAGGTCATTTTAGTTTTGTGTTTGTCCTTGTCAGTGTGGAGGTCCATTGAGACAGTAAGTGTGAAACCAGTAGGAACCCTTGTGCATCTTTCACAAGCCACACTCTACAGTTCAGCTTTGGGGGAGGTGAAGAATTAGAGTAGGGTCACAAGGAAAGCAGAACAGATGGGAAGGGACAAAGCATTTGAAGGTTCAAGCAAGGAAATGATTATGACAAGAACGGTAGCAATTAAACTAGAAGGAGAAGTTGACTTAAGTTGAAGTTGTTCGAGATCTGAGAGGGGTCAGCAAATGGTAGAAAGAATATTTGTGTGGAATGGAAAGACAGGAGGTGGCTGTGAGAACGTGAGATGCTAGCAACTGAGGTTTAGGAAGTGACACTTGGTGATACGTTCTAGGATCTGTCCAAAGGAATGAGAGGCTGAAGTTGAGTGGAAAAGAAGATCACCAAATGTGCAGAGGCCAAGGAACTGGAAGAATGGATTTGGAACATATGATCCATGTGAATTTTGCAATTCTGAAAGTATCCCATGCACAGAGAGGTCGCTGGTTTGATTCCCAGTCAAGGCACACGCCCATCAGGGGGCAAGCAGGAGGCAGCAGATTGATGTTTCTCTCTCTCATCGATGTTTCTCTTTCTCATCAATTAGATCTATATAAACAAAGAATAGTGGCAGACAGAAGGCTGCAAACAAAAATATTCAGGAAATGAAAAGAAATAAATGGGATGTAATAGATGATTAGGACAACCACGATAGTACTATTTGTTGGGATGTGCTTCAAACAAGCTGAGTTTTTTTAATGAGAAGAAACATCTTAGAAACAGTAATGAGGGGGGAAGAGAATGACATTTGAGTCTCTGAGCTCTATAATAGGTAGTATGGAGGAGGAAAAAGAGTTCTTACCTTAGGGGATGGTAAGGAAAACTATGTCATCAGGGGAAGTCAGTCTTTTGTTGTTTTTCAGTTTATTTATTTTAATTTTATTTTTAAATTGAAATTGACATTCAATATTATTTTGTATTATATTAGTATTTTGCTGTTGTTAATCTTTACCTGAGGATTTTTTCCATTGATTTTTTCTTTTTTTAGAGAGAGTGGATGGGAGGGAGAGAGAGAGAGAGAGAGAGAGAGAGAGACATCGATGTGAAAGAGACACATCAATTGGTTGACTCCCTCACAACCCTGACTGGGACTGGGGATTGAACCTGCAACCCAGGTATGTGCCCTTGACCGGTAATCAAACCCACGACCCTTTGGTCTGGGGGCCAATGCTGTAACCATGGAAACACACAGCCAGGGATATATTAGTATTTTTTATTTATGCCAAAAGATGAAGGAAATATTAAAATAAGAATTTGAAAATTGGAATTTTGGAAATGACTGATTATTTGTTCCAGAGGGTATGTATAAAGTATTTGGGAAATGAGGGATTGAAGAGAGATGGGAGAAATGTCAGTTTAAGAACTGTAAAGGGCTATGGAGATAAAATCTGAGTATTTAAAGATCCTGGAATGCCTGGACTTTGGGTAGGTGCAGAGTGATGGAGGAGTAAAGGTATGAGGAGGGTAAGCCCACTGGTCTTTCGGGGGAAGAGTTGGTGGTGAGAACACAGGAGATATGAAGAGATGCTGATTTGTGTGGGTGGAGCGTGTTGATTATATGCCATGCTTGGCGGGCTTCCAAAATGCTAAAGGTGAGGTCATGGCTGGGAATGGGGAAGTCTACACGGGCACCACAGTGATTCTTTGGGCATCTTTCAAATCCAGGAGAGGAAAATATGTCAAAAAGAGAGGAGGTTGGGAAGCAGCCAACATAAAGAGGTCAGTGAAAGTGGAGGAATGGACTGGGGGCAGGCTGACCTTGAGCCATCGCCTGGGGCTAGTACTCTTTAAAAGACAGCTGTGGAGTATGTTTGCCCAGTGCAATGCTAGAGTTAATTACTTTAAGCAAGATGTGTTTAGGAATGTAGGAGTCTATCACTCACAAGTATGAAAAAAAGTATTCTCCCAGTAGAGACACCACATTTTAAACTTGCCATAAGGAAGATGAGCGTTGATGGGGTCTGCATGATCGTGGGCTGATGATCCATAATGCATAGAGTCGTAAAGACAAATGGGTTGTGAATGGATCTGCTAATAGGTTCTATTTACAATCCTTGTACTTCTTATTAGAAAACTATGGACTCATTTGAGGGATATATGTTCTTTGCAATTAGAGATGATAACCAAGCCCCTTAATGAGCCCATATGGGATAATACATTGTCTCGTGTTAGCAGCAGCTCTTGCCACTTTTCAGGAAGCTGTTTGCTGGAATCTTTTCAGTCTCGCAGGTAATCAGGAAGTGTAATGTAATCACAGAGAGCATTTACGGAAAAACGTCATTTACTTGGCATGATTGGGAAATAGGTGTTTCTACCTTAAGTACTATCTTAGATCATTCAACATCTCCCTAGATAATAAAAAAATTTAAAGAATAATATCTGGTTTTAATGGAATTCTTTTAACATTTACTGTTTCCTTAAATGGGGTATAATAACATAACAATCTTTTATTAGACTAATCAGGATAGATTCAAAAGCCATATAACCAAGGCCAAGATATGTAACTTCTCTTAGCTTTCCTTTTCTCTTTTGTAAAATGTATCAATACCTATTTGTATCAATACCTATTGACCTAGTGATTCCACTTCCAGGTATATATCCTATGAAACCTGAAACACCAATCAGAAAGAATATATGCACCCCTATGTTCATGGCAGCACTATTTACAATAGCTAAGATTGGGTGAATACTAGAATTGAATGAGCGAATGCGTAGGAAGAGCTTAGCTTTAATTCTAGCACATAGAACACAATCACAGGTACCTATTAATATTAGTAGCCTCATCAGGTCAGTATTTAATTAGTAACTTTGCCTCTATGTTTAAAAAAATTGTCTGTACTATCATCAAATAATACTATAAGGTTATATGACCCTGGACAAAACTGCCCTAGACTACTGAGGTTTCAAATTCTATTTTCGTTTGTTCTAGTATCTTTACTCTTTGCTATGGTGTACATGCCTATGTTCACATTGATTCTTCCCTTTGACCACTGGATGTTCTGCTTATGTCCTCTGCTGTAAAAACATGGCACTTGCATTTACTAAAATTGTATGAGTATAAAGTGATTTTATTTAGTTGTTTTTTATCTTTAGTGTAGTGTTGCGAGTATTACAGATGCCCCCCATTTTCCCCCACTGCTTTCCTCCACCTGCTTCCCACCCCACCCCAGGCCTTCACCACACTACTGTCTGTGTCCATGGATTATGCACATACACTTATAAATTCTTTGGTTAATCTCTGCCCACTCTTCCTCCCATTGTCCCTCTGAGATCTGTCCACCTGTGCCAGGCTTCCATGCCTCTAGACCTATTTTGTTCATTAGATTCCACATATAAGTGAGATCACATGACACTTGTTTTTCCCTGACTGGCTTATTTCACGTAGTATAATACTCTCCAGATCTCTCTATGCTGTCTCAAAGGGTAAGAGATCTTTCGTTTTCACAGCTGCATAGTATTCCATTATGTAAATGTACTATAGATTTTTTGTCCAGTCATCTACTGATGGAAACTTGGGCTGTTTCCCAATCTTAGCTATTGTAAATAGTGCTGCCATGAACATGGGGGTACATATATTCTTTCTGATTGGTGTTTCAGGTTTCTTAGGATATGTACCTAGAAGTGGAATCACTAGGTCAAATGGCAATCCTATTTTTAATTTTTTGAGGAAACACCATATTGTTTTCCATAGTGGCTGCATCAGTCTGCATTCCCACCAGCAGTGTACTAGAGTCCCCTTTTCTCCACACCCTCGCCAACACTTGTTGTTTGATGATTTGTTGATGGCAGCCTTTCTGACAGGTGTGAGGTGATACTTTATAGTCATTTTAATCTGCATCTTTCTGATGATTAGTGACATTGAGCACTTTTTCATATGACTCTTAGCTGATTGTATATCCTCTTTGGAGAAGTACCTAATTAGATCCTTTGCCCGTTTTTTAATTGGATTGTTTGCCTTCCTTTTATTGATTTGTATGAGTTTTTTATATATTTTGGAAACTAACCCTTTGTATGATATAACGTGATTTTAAATGGAGCCAGAGGGGCTCCCCCATAAGCAAAGTCATGGGCTTTAGTGTATGAAATTGGTGACATCCATATCGGTTATTGGGAAACCCTGCATGAATATAATTTATCTCAGTTTGTCTTCTGAAATATTTGCCAGGCATCTGTTATATAAGGTCTAGGTCGCTGTCACAGCTACTTATTCACTTCAAATGAGTTCAAGGACTTAATATGTTCAAGATGAGCTATTGCTCAGTATTAGAGATGCAATGATAAATAAGTTAGGCCTTACCTATAATTAGAGAGGCTGACCAGAATCTTGACCACAATAATAACTTAAGATTGGTATGGAGTACCAAGCTGCAAAAGTTACTTTACCTAGATGGAATCATTTCCAGGGAAAATGATATTTAAATTAAGTAAGAACCGACTAATAAATGGGGATAGAGACGAAGACATTGAGAGTGTAAAAGTCAAGAGGTGAGAAAGAGCTTGAAGAATTTGATTACCTAAATAAAACTCATTATGGGTGAAACATAAAATGGAATAGGAGGGTAAAAAAATATGGAGTCGTACTGCTGAAGTGTGCATCAGAGAGACATGCCCACACAGACTGTAAAACCAAGGCTCAGATCTGCGGCTTTAACCCACTGTTCCGGAGGCAGTAAAAGGTGTCAGCGTAGAGTGAAATACTCAGGTTTACATTTGCGAAGGTCATTTTGTCTTAACTGCAGATGGTGGACAAAGAGAGCAAGTTAAGGGATGGTGGCCAGTGGAGCGGGGACAGATCACAGTGACCTATATACCTGGGCCTTGGCAGTGCACAGGGTAGAGATTTTCATGAGGGAAAACTGTAGGAATTAAAGAGGGTGATGGGGGCAGGTGTCAAGGCCGGCTTCAAGTTCTGCCAACTGTGAAAATGATGATGCCACTTACTGAACTAAAAGAATACTGACAGGGAACCATATTTGAAAGTGCAGATCAAGAACTAAAACTGAAACTTGCCAAAGATGAGGTACCTTTGAACTAGGTAGCCAGTTGGGAAGGGACTGACAGATGTCCCAACTCTCCTTCAAAGATGCAATTCTATGCACGCTCTGGCTTCCTGCGCTGTTCGCTTGCACCAGTCAAAAGTCCTGATATTATGTCCCAGCAATTCTACTCCTAGGGAACTACCCACAGGGAATGAAAGTATAATATCCACACCAAGGTTTATAGACGAGTATTCATAGCCACTTTATGGAGAGTAGACAAGACTGGCAATAACCCATATGCCCACCAGCAGGTGACAGATACATTTTTACAGTGAAATACTATTCAGTAAGAAATAAATAAGTAAATAAATAAATACATGGAACAGACTATTGATACATGCAATAACATGGTGGATCTCAAAATCATTATGCTCAGTAAAACAAGTCAGACCAGAAGAAGGAAAAAAAGCATACTTGCTGCTCTTTTTTATAAAATTATAAAAAATGTAAACTAATATATCATAATACATCAAAGTGATGGAGGGATTGTAAAGGGGCATGAAAATGCATTAAGACTGATAACATAGTTGATGCTGTGATTGTGATGATGGTTTCATGGGTTTACACATACACCAAAAATCATATAATTTAGTACACTTTAAATATATACAGTGCCTGGCTGGTGTGGCTCAGTGGTTGAGCTTCGACCCATGCACCAAGAAGTCACTGGTTCAATTCCTTGTCAGGGCACATGCCCAGGTTGTGGGCCAAATTCCCAGTGGGGGGCATGCAGGAGGTGGCCAATCAATGTTTTCTCTCATCAATGTTTCTATCTCTCACTCCCTCTTTCTTCCTCTCTCTAAAATCAATAAAGAAAAATAAATAAATATATACAATGTACTATATATAAATTATACCTCAAAAGAGTGATATAAAAAATCCATCTGTTATCCCTTCATCACCTGCTTCTGGACAAGATGAGCTCCTCTTCCTCATCCTATGTCAAAACACTTTCCATTCATTAAATGCATCACCTGGGTTTTATCATTAGTGCCACACCTGTTTGCTGACTGTCTTCGTCTGCATTTCCAGCCGCATGCAGAGAGCGAATATTCCCTTTCTGTTCACTGTGTTTCCTCAATGTCTAGCACATTGAATGGACGCGTGAAGCACGATAGGCTCACGTGTGCTGGCGAATATCTGGAAATAAATCTCCTTTCCTGTCAAATGGGTCTTTGAGGACAGGGCAAAAAGAGATGGATCAATGGTGAACGTGAGGAAAGGTGTCCAGGTACTGTGTTCTACTATCCAGGTGGGAGATGGGAGGTGAACAGGGGTGGGCATGGATAGGCCGGAAAAAATGCTTTGAGACTCACTCAGAAACCAGTAAAAAAAAAAAAATCTACGTGGAGGTGTAATACAACTTAAAAGTACCCTATGCAAGATGTTCTGCCTATGGAACACCAAAGAGCAACACTGACATGTCAGTTGGTGTTGGAAATGCAGGTGCAGAGGGGACTTTTGTGCTGTGTGGGTGCAGTCCTCAGGGAACACCCACCTTGGAATGAAGCAATGTCACATATCACACTGGGCTTCCCCACCATCCAGCTACATTCTGAGCTCACTGCACTCAGAAAGCTGGTAGGTTAGGCACCTTTATTGAGATGGAGGGCCCTGGGTCCTGGGAAGTATTCCTGCAGCTCAGAGATTAAATAAATGGAAATAGCTCATGAAATAAAAGCAATAGTCAGACTTGATGAAAATTTTTAGGATTGTACATGGTGGCAATCCCAATGTGTAAAACCAGGGTCCAAAAGTTACATTAAAAAGATGCTCATGGGGCCACTTAAGGCATCTGGAACGCCCTACAAAATTATAGTGAGCAAATCTTTACGCTGTACTGATACATGTAAATGGAAGGTTAAATAATCCCCTGGCTATTTTTAGATATTCAGTTTGATGTAAACTTGATGTTATTCTCAACAGCATTTTTATGAAGCCATCCTTGTGTGTCATTTTAATTGAGTTTATATTTATTTGGTCAATGTGTCCAGTACGACAGGGTTACAAGTTGTAATTTAGGATATAATCAGCCCACCTTCAAGTATTAGCCTCTCCCTCAGACAGCATTCCCTGCCACCTACGCTCCTTGAACAAAACATAGTAACATACTTAAATGATATGGAAAAGATTATGTGATTTAACACTCAATTGAAAGATACGAACATTGTTTCAAGGGACTGGGAGAGAAGAGAGATCTATGAGTAGTACTGAGCAGGTAACTACGTAGAAGAGGCTGGTGTCCTGGAAGGATTCTGAGAACTGGGGATGTGGTCCACAGAGAGAAACAGGAGAAAGAGGATGAAGGAGATGCTAGAGAAAGCCATCAACGTTCTTCCTTGTTAAAAAAGTCTTAATAGCGCCTTAGTTTGTTCCAAGTCTCAGAGAAGAATATATGAGGATAGCCCTCGCCGGTTTGGCTCCGTGGTTAGAGCGTCGGCCTGCAGACTAGAGAGTCGGAGGTTCGGATCCCACTAAGGGCATGTTCCTCAGCTGCAGTTTGTCCCTGGCCCCGGTTGGGGTCATGTGGGTGCCAGCCAATCAATGTGTCTCTCTCACATCGATGTTTCTCTCTCTCTTTCCCCTCCCCCTCCCTCCCGCTCTATCTGAAGATAAATGCAAAAATGTTCTCAGGTGAGGATAAAAAAGAAAAGACTATATGAGACAGCAGAGCTTCTCTGGCAGGATGCAGTGATCTGGTCTGCACGACAGAGGCGGCTCACCAGGAGCGACGCCCACCTGCCCCCACCGGCGCTGCAGGCAGACGCCATGTATGCATCACAGCGCTTGCTGGCCGTTGGCCCCGGCCTGGCCTGCCTGGGGTGCCGTGTCCGGGGCCTGGGCCAGTTTGATCTGTTTCTGAATTTATTTTATGCTTTTCTAAACTTCTGTACTGAGGGATCCTCTAGCATGGTATTACATTTCCCAGTGGAATTAGTATTTGGTAATGATCTTAAAACTAACGTGGGGTAGGGCTGATAAAACATGCATGTTAATATTTCCCTGCTTTGTGGATGAGAGGAATTCATGTCATACTGTGTGCTTCAGAAATGTCACCACAAAAAGGCAGCAGTGGCCTCCTCTATAATTCCAATGGCCAAGTCTTTGAAGAAAAAAATGTTATTCTATTTTTTATTTTATTTTATTTTTTTAATCCTCAACTGAGGGCATTTTTCCATTTTTTGTTCAGGTAGAGTGGGAGGGAGAGAGAGAGAGAGAGAAACATCAACGTGAAAGTGACACATCGAGTGGCTGCCATCCACACGACCAACCAGGGCTGGGGACAAACTGCAACTGACGTATGTGCCCTTAGCGGGAACCGAACCCGGGTCTCTTGGGACCTCAGGCCAATGCTCTAAATGCTGAGCCAAACCGGTCAGGGCGAGAAAGGATGTTATTCTATTTTTAAATAATAATATGACATGTAGTACTATTATTCACAGTTGCTTGAATTTTTTTTTTTAATATTAACTCTAATGGGCCATGTAGAAGGCATAATTTATATTAAGAGGAAGATCAATTAGCCTAGAGCCACAGATATTATCAATGAAAGAAAATAATTTTAATATGTTCTGGGCAATTTTACAAGTTCTAGACAAGGTTCTTTGTGTGTTCACATAACTTATAATCACTATATAGACCCTGTGCAGAGAGTATTATTAGCCCCATTTTATAGATAAGGAGACTGAGGCTAATCAAGATTAAAAGCAAAAAAAAATACCATTGATGTAACTTTAAGTCATCCCACCTTAATCCTGATAGTCTGTTTATTACATTATTCTGCTTCTTCTTTGTAAGTATTCTGATTATAATAAGAAGCATTAGGTATTTACTACATGTAATTTCTTCTGCTAAAGGTGGTTCCATCATAATGTCCCTTGAAGAAATATCACTGCCTAAAAGTCACAGATCAGAAACAGGTTGCTCAGGTGGTAAGTACTGGAGCCAGAATTTGAACTCTGAGTTTATAACCAAAGGGCTTTAGTACCCTGCTGTCTCTTACAAGGTGCTGAAATCCTAAAAGCGAATCCAGTTACAAATATTCAGACCTTATTCAGATGATATCTGTGTGATAAGGAGAAAAATCCACTCCCTTGAGTAATCAGATAGCAAGCACACACTGAAACCATACTGGAAGTTAGTTGCAGAAAATAATACAGGTTTAAAAACTTCCATCTTTCATCACCCCCCACAAGAAGCACACTTTAATTTTTACTTTATATCCTATCTTTACTTAACAATCACAAGAGTCTCGATAATGGATTGCTTTGTATATTGCCTGACACCATGCTCAGCACTTGACATTAAATATCTCATTTAGTCCTCACAACCAGCCTGTTCAGTCTATGACTTCTTCATGTACCTCAAGGGAGCAGTCCACAGAGCCTGCAGAACTCCAGCAGGTACCAACCTACTTGGTTAGTAGGTTAATAGGTTAGGAGTAAGGAGTAGAGCACTTCTGGCTCACAAACATCTTGGAAGCTAATCATCTTTTCCTTTCATGTGAACACCACATGTTTAAGATTCTTCAGCAGCAACCTGGTGATGGGTAAGGCGTGGTGTTGACCCGAACGTGGAAAGAAGCCCCGAGTGCTGTGCTTGACGTGCCAAAGCAGCAGGCTCCCCCGGCAGCGTGAGTGGATGGAACTCGGGCTGGTCTTCAGGCTGCTGCTCTTGATGAGGGTTGGAGGGGTGGGGAAAAAATGAAGCCAGCATCTTAGAAAGAGCAAAAGGTCACAACGTTCCCTATGTCTGTCATGAGATGGTGAGCAATTTGGCAAAGAGCCTGCTTCCTTCCTCTGTGTCGAGTTGCTGCTTGATGCTGGCTGGCCAGGGCACCAGCACCTCCCGCATCTGGATCTTGGCAATGAAAGTGAATGTCACTTCTGGCTTGAGGGGACCAAGAACAGAACCTTCTATACCTTCTTCTCCTCTGTTTTCCGGCTATATTCTAATGGCTCTGAGGCCCTAGGAAGTAGCAAAGTCAGGACATGGAAGGAGCCAGGTTCCTAATTCATTGCATGGAGAAAAACCGTTAGCAAATCAGAAACCATGTGTTGGATTACTGTGTGAACAAGAAATCAACCTTTGTTTTCTTATGTTGTCACTAACAAATAAAGATTTGTTGTTACACCAACTCTCATTATCCTCACTGATATAGTGCAGAAATGTGACTCTTCTTTATTTCATTAAGAACAGATGGTGTATTGTGCAGTCTATTATCCATTTCCATTGGAATTTTGCATCACGACTCCATTGAGGAAATCCACAGGGAACCGCGAAACTTCATTTTAACCATGAGAATGTTGGTAATGGAGCAACAGAGGAAGGAGAGTCATATGGTTCAATTAATTCAATTCTGTACGTTCACATACTCCCAATTCTAGCTACAAAGGAATACTGGAGTAAGTGATGAGGACTAGATTCATCCTCCTGTCCAAAACATTAGGGAAAAAAAAGTTAAGAGAGGAGAGGAGGAGGGAGGGATGGGAGGGGATAGGAGGGGAGAGGAGAGAGAGGGAGGGAGGGAGGGAGAGAGAGAGAGAAATGGGTAAGACATGAAGCAAATTTTCAAGAAACTGGATATCAGGCAATGAAGGCCAGCGGTTCCTTGAGACAGAAAACAAGTGCGCTGAGACCTGTGATTGCCAGCTTACTGAGCTGGGAGAATTTGCAGACCACAGAGCAGGGGGGGGCATGAGATGATGCCTGGCAGTCTGCTTGAGTTGAGGAAACAGAGTTGAGAGCCTAGAGATTTAAAGCTGCTTGAGTTGACAGAATGGAAAACTAGAAAGGAGAGGTCTTCAAAGAGTTCTCCTCGCGTGTTTAGCAGAGTATTGATTAGACCAGACCTGTGAAGAAATCATTAGGAAGCAAGAAAAGGACAATTAAGGATTAGTGGTAACAGAGCCTGGTGCTCACAAGGTAGAAGACTGCCACCACCCAGATGCAGAACCACATAATCATGGGACATTGGGCAAATAACTGAGGGACTGGCCTCAGTTGTGTGGAATACTTAGTCATACACTAAAGTGACCCCAGGAGAAAGAATATTTTAAATCTAAGATAAACTAGCTCCAGATTGGAGCTATAGAAAACACTTGGCCAGAGCACAGAAATTTAAGAGGAATAAAAAAAAAAGATCATTTCATAATGATAAAGGGATCCATTTATCAAGCAGACAACACTCTTAAATGTCTATACAAGAAAAACAACACAAAACAAAACCATAGAGCTACAAAATGCATGAAGGAAAATAGTCTCAAGAGTAAGTAGATAAAAAAGTCAGTAAAGATATATCAGGTTTTTACAGCATTATCAACTAACTTGGCCTAATTAACATTTATCAACTAACAAGACCTAAATAACTCTTTCCCCAACAATAGTAGATAATACACACACAGAGAACATTTATCAATATAGATTATATTCTGAGCCACAAATAAAAACACAAGTCTCAAGAAATTTGAAATGGTTCAAGTTCTACAAATGAAATCAATGGTCTATAAAAACAATCCCTCCAAATACTTGTAAATTTTAACACAGTTTTAAGTAACTGATGAACGGGAAAAAAATCCAAAGAGAAATGAAAAACTATTTTGAACAAAATTTCAACGAAAACAAAAGCTGTCAATATTTGTGAAGTGCCACTAAAACAGCATCAAAGAAGAAATGTACAGCAGTAAATGCCTATATTGGAAAAAGAAGATCTCAAATCAATTACCTCAGGTTTCACATTAAGAGACTAGAATAAAAGAGAAAATTATACCCAAAGTGAAGACGCTCAAACTCATTTTGCAAGGCCAAAATTATCCTAATTCCAAAATATGATAAAGACGCCACAAAGAAAGAAGATTATAGGCTAATATCCCTGATGAACACAGATGTAAAAATTCTCAATAAAATGTTAGCAAACTGAATTAAGCAATACATTAAAAAAAATCACGTTCCATGATCAAGCGGGAGTTATTCCTGGAATGTAAGGTTGGTACAATATCCACAAGTTAATTAACATGATACACCACATAAACAAAACAAAAATAAAAATTATATGAGCATAGCAATAGATGCAGAAAAAGCATTTGACAAAACCTAGAAGCCATGTATGATAAAAACTCTCAGCAATGTGGGAATAAAGGGAACACATTTCAACAAAATAAAGACCATATATGACAAACCTACAGCTAACATCATACTCCATGGGCAAAAACTAAAAGCATTTCCCTTATGACCAGGAACAAGACAGAGATGTCTACTTTCACCTCTCTTATTCAACATAGTACTGGAAGTCCTAGCCACAACAATCAGGTAAGAAGAAATAAAAGGCATCCAAATTGGAAAGGAAGATGTAAAACTGTCATTATTATGCAAATGGCATGACACTGTAAACAGACAACCCTAAAGACTCAACCAAAAAAATATTAGAACTGATAAATAAATTCAGTAAAGTATCAGGATACAAAATAAATATCCAGAAATTGGTTGCCTTTTCTTTTCTTTTTTATTCATTTTTAGAGAGAGAGGAAGGAAGAGGGAGAGAGAGACAGAAACATCAATGAGACAGAACATCGACTGGTAGCCTCCTGCATTCCTCCTACTGGGGGTTGGGCCCACAGCCTGGGCACATGCCCTGATCGGGAATCAAACTAGCGACCTCTTGGTGCATGGGTCGATGCTCAACACTTAGCTACACTGGCTGGGCCAGAAATCGGTTGCCTTTTTGTAAACCAATACTAAACTATCAGAAAAGAAAACAATCCCATTTACAATTGCATTAAAAAATTAAATACCTGGGAATAAATTTAACCAAGGGGATAAAAACCTATACTCAAAAATTATAAGACATGAAGAAAACAAAATATATAAATAAATGTAAGCATATACTGTGCTTATGAATAGAAAGAATTAATATCATTAAAATATCCAGCCCATCTGGTGTGGCTCAGTGGTTGAGCATCGACCCATGCACCAAGAGGTGGCCGGTTCAATTCCCAGTCCGGGCACATGCCCAGGTTGTGGGCCCAGTCCCCAGTGGGGGGCATGCAGGAGGCAGTCAATCAATGTTCTCTCTCATTGATGTTTCTATCTCTCTCTCTTCCTCTTTTTTCCTCTCTCTCTAAAAATCAATCAATAAAAAAAATTTTAATGAAATAAAATATCCATATCACCCAAAGCAATCTATAAATGCAACACAATTCCTATCAAAATACCAAAGGGATTTTTCACAGAACTAGAACAAATAATCCAAAAATGTGTATGGAATCACAGAAGACCCCGAACAACTGCAGCAATCATGAGAAGAAGAACAAAGTTGAAGGTGTCATGCTATCTGATATCAAACTATATTATAAGGTCACAGTAATCAAAACAACATGATATTGGCATAAAAACAGACACAGAGCTCAATAAAACAGAATAGAGAGTCCAGAAAAAACCCCACATCTATGTGGCCAATTAATATTTGACAAAGGAGTCAAGAACATACAATAGGATAAAGATGGCCTATTCAATAAATAGTGTTGAGAAAATTGGACAGATACGAGCAAAAAAATGAAACTAGACCACCTTCTTACTCCATAAACAATAAATTCAAATTGATTAAATATTTAAATATAAGACTTAAAACCGTAAAAATCCTAGAAGAAAAAATAGGCAGTAAAATCTCTGACATTTCTCTTAGCAGCATTTTTTCTTGTATATCTCCTCAGGCCGAAGTATCAAAGATAAAATAAACAAATGGGACTACATGAAACTAAATAGGTTTTGCACAGAAAAGGAAACCATAAACAAAATGAAAAAACAACATACTGAATAGGAAAACATATGGGCCAATGATACATCTGATAAGGGGTTAATATTCAAAATTTATAAAGAACCAATACAATGCAACACCCCCAAACAATCCAATTAAAATGGGCTAAGGACCTGAATAGACATTTCTCCAAAGAAAACATACAGATGGCCAACAGACATATAAAAAGATGTTCAGTGTCACTAATCTCCAGGAAAATGCAAATTAAAACCGCAATGAGACACCACCTCACACCTGTCAGAATGGCTCTCATGGCTATCGTCAATAAACGAACAAACAGCAAGTGTTGGCGAGGATGTAGAAAGAAGGGAACCCTGGTGCACTGTGGGTGGGGGTGCAGACTGGTACAGCCATTGTGGAAAACAGCATGGAAGTTTCTCAAACAATTAAAAATGAAACTGCCTTAAGACCAGGCAAAAGTATATGATTCTCTAACCAGAGGTTTTCAATCTGTGGGTCGCAACCCCTTTGGGGATCAAATGACCCTTTCACTGGGGTCACCTAAGACATAACAGTAGCAAAATTGCAGTTATAAAGGAGCAACGAAAATAATTTTATGATTGGGGGTCACCACAACATGAGAAACTATATTAAAGGGTCGTGGCATTAGGAAGCTTGAGAACCACTGTGACCACTATGTTGTACACCTAAAACTAATACAAAATAATACCAAATGTGAATTGTAATTGAAAAATGAAATTATAAAATATATAGCTGAAGTCAACTGAGGACAGAAAATAATAAAGGTCAGAGTGAAATCAATCATACAGAAAACAAAAAACAAGACCTAAAGTCCATGAGACCTAAAATTAAATTTTTGAAAAAAAATCAATTGGTAAAATTCTAGTCAGATCAAGAAAAAAAAAGAAAGAAGACACAAATTACCAATCTCAGAAATGAGAGGTAACATAACTACAGATTCTACAGATACTAAAAAGATGATAATGGAATATTATGAATACATTTTGGTCAATAAATTGCTATCTTAGATGAAAGGCGCAGTTACCAAAACTCACTCAAGAAATAGAACATCTGACTAGGTGTATATTACTAAAAAGTCAAATTTATGGAGGAAAAATATCTCACAATAAAAACTCCAAGCCAGATGGGTTCATTTCATGCAGAAAAATTGATTAACAAAACCACCACCCATTTCTGATAGAAGTTTTCAGAAAATTAGGAGTAGGAGGGTCCTTCCTTAACCTGACAATGGGCATCTATGAAAATAGATGCATACATTATATTTGACGATGAAAGATTTCATGCTTTTCTTCTAAAATCATGGGGAAGACAGGATGTCTCCTGGGCCACTGCTATTCAACTGTATTAGAGATACTAGTCAGTGCTATAAGGCTAGAAAAGTAAATAAAAGGCATCCACACTAAAAATGAAGAAATCAACCTGTCTTTATTTGCAGATGCCATAATCACAAATGTAGAAAATTGCATGCCATCTACAAAAGAGTTCATAAACCTAAGAAAGCAAGTTTAGCCAGTTGTAACATATGAGATCAGTATTAAAAAACCAAATGTATTCTATATACCAGAAACAAAGAGTTGGAATTAAAAATATAACATTTCCTATAGCATCAAAAGTTTGAAAGATTTAGGGGTAAATCAAACAAAAGATGTGTAAGCTGTGCACACCAAAGACTGCAAAACAGTGCTGTGGACATTAAAGAAGATCTAAAGAGAGACACATCTTTTTCATTCGCCATTAAGCTCAATATTGTAAAGAAGTCACTTCTGCTCCAATTGATCAATAAATTTAATGCAGTTCCTCACAGAGCACAGCAGGTAATTTTGTCAAAACTGAGAAGCTGATTCTAAATTTCATGTGGACGTGCATAGTACTCAGAATAGACAAAAATAATATTAAAGAACAAAGCTCGTTACCTTTTATTATCTGACATTAATATTTGTTATAAAGTGACAGTAATTGAGAGGGATTAGCATAAAAATAAACAAATGTGCCAAGGAAGCAGAATGTAGAGTGTATAAATTGACCCCCACAAATACTGGCAGAAGATTTTTGACAAAGGCCATGCAACAGAGAAAGAAAAATCTTTCCAACAATGGTGCTGGAAAAACTGGATTTCCATGTGCAAAATGATAAACTTTAATTCATCCCTCACACCATACAAAAAATAACTCAAAATATACTATTGACCTAATTGTAAATTATAAAACTCTAAAATACATCAAAACATAGGAGAGAATGTTGGAACCTTCGTTTTGGCAAAGATTTCATAGACTATACACATAGACATGAACCATAAAATAAAAAATAATAATACAGTGGACTTGATAAAATAAATAAAAAATTTCTGCTTTTTGAAATACATTGCTAGAAGAATGAAGATAATCCATAGCCTGAACAAAAAAATCATCAAAGCATACATCTGATAAAGAACTTGTCTCTAGAATAGACGAACTATCCTCAAAAGCTCAATGGTAAGAAAAAAACTTAAAAGCTGGAAAAAGATTTAAACATTCGTTATCAAGAAAGAAGTCATAATGGCAAAAAGATATATAAAGAAAGAATCAAAATCATCAGTCATTAGGAAATATGAATAAAAATACCTCAGTAAGGTATCACTACATATATATTAGGATGACTAAACATTGAAAAGACTGACTATACAACGTTTGGTGCGAATGTAGGTAACTGAAACTCTCCCACAGAGATGGTGGAAATATAAAATGGTACAATTACTTCTGAAAACAGTTTGGCAATTTCTTAGAAAGTTAAGCATACCCTTGCTGTATGATATAACCGTTAATCTCCCATGTATCTACCTGAGAGAAATCAAAGTATACACCCACACAAAGACCCGTACTTAAATGTTTGTAGCATCTTTACTTCAATAGCTGAAATAACTGAAAGTAACCCAAATTCCCAAGTGAATGGATAAACAAAAGGGTACATCCAGACAATGAAATACTACTTAGCTGTTACAAGCAACAAACTACTGAAACATGCTGTAACATGAATACGTCTCCAAATAATTATGCTGAGTGAAAGAATAACTGAATGCATGAGTCCCTAATAATATTTTAGAAAATACAAGTGAATCTACAAGTAATAAGAACAATGCATGAGAAAACTTTTGTAAGTGTTGGGTATTGTAACAAGTTTCCCAGATTTATACATAAGTTAAAATTTTCCATATTATTCATTTTGATGATGTACAGTTTCTTTTATGTTATTCTGATTATACCTCAAAAAGCTATTAAAAGTCTAGCTTTCAACTGCATTATTTCTTTTAATCTTCACTATCGTACAGGCAATAATTGAGGTAGTATTACCACTTTGCAAAAACAAAAGCAACATTCTGGGGGAAGAAGGAAGTAAGGAGAGATCGTAAGAAATAGCTGAAAATATATAAATAGAGATAACGATAGTTGATTGTGATTAAGACAAGAATTGTGCCTTTGAAAGCACAATCTCTATTAGGAGAAATTCCCTCATGAAGCTTTATTATATAAGTGTTCAAATATATAACAAAACTGAATGAGACTATTCTCTCCTGATGTTCTGTCCATGTGACTACAGTGACACTTGTCCAATTGCACAATAATTATATGTTACCCTCTCTGATTCCCCACGAGACTGGACAGCCTCCAAGGTAATGGCATGATAATGGCTACACCAGGTGTAGCCACATTAACAAATACTTCATGAACATATAAATGAATATGTAAATGGATGAATCCCTGAATACAAATAGTGATATAGGAATGGGGAGACTGAAGTATATAGAGAATAAAAATGCCATTACCATATCAAGACAACCCAAATTACTCTTCATTGGACTTTAGAATCTCTTTTTTGAGCTTATATTTAAATATGGCTGTGTCTAAATCAGTTCAAAATCATTCAAAGAACAGAACTAAATCAAATGATTAGAGATTACAAAAATAAAAACAGAAAAAGTGTGTCTATTTTGACTCTTCACCCTCAATTTCTCCCCATAAACCTTTCTGGCTTAGGCAAAGCACCCAACCTTGAATTGCCTCTTTGTGCTCAAAGCGTGTTACCTTCCTGCTGATTGCTTTCAACAGAAGACAAAAATATAAATGTGTATTTTCAGTATGAAAAGTCTTTTTTCACCCCCTGTGAGGCTGCAGGTTTTGTCTAGATCAAGAAAGAAGAAAATAAAGAAGTTCAGGTATTACTTTCAATTTTCTTCAAGACTGTTTTAAATCAATATGTAAAGCACAGGGTCCCAACCTGTCCATCTAGGTACATAGTTGTGAATCTAATATTTATAAGAGGGACATGTGATAATGACCCCCTCAACCCTTGGGGCTCCCAGCGGAAGCCTGGGTTACCCAGAAACCTGGGGCAATTCACACTGTATCCCAAGAAGCTGACTCAAGAGAGACAGAGTGATAGAGGGTCAAAGCGGTCACAGTAGGCACAGTAAAACCACCCCCCTCGATCCACCACAATTTGCTCAAAATTCAACCAATGGGCATCTCCTTCTGTTAAACCAGCTGAGAGTACGCAGACGCTCCTAGTGACCAAGGGGTTGCTGGGATCACTAGCACAATTCATGTTCCAGGGCAGAGGTGTGACTGGCCAGGAGTGGCAGGTCAGGGACAACTTGGCAGCATGGTTTGAGGTAGTGACCCCCTGTCTCTGTCTTCACTGAAAGACAATGAGACTGCCTGGTAGATGTGGGGCCTTGAACACGGCCTGTGCCTTCCGCCCTCATTCCTATGACATACTCGTAAAAGCAGCAACACCTTTGGATTCAGTTCAGTCTCACACACATTGTCAGAAGGTATTCCAATAATTTGTTTTTTCTGCATGTGAAAGCGAGAATAAACGAGATTCTTAAAATAAATAAATAAACTCATAAATTTTTGAATGGTTGTAAACATGATTATACATTTCTCATCAAAGGTGACTACCAAAAATTGGACAATAATATAAAATATCTTGGTTAGAATGATAGTCACCACTTAAAACATAAGATATAAGTGATAAAATGATGTTTGTGGAAGGAAGCACAAGTTTCTCTTTAGAAAACATTAATTGAGAGTTTTATAAAAATTAAGTATTTAATATCTTCCTACATACTTTATATTTTTATTATAATTGTTTGTGTTTATTTATCTTATAGTTGTTCATTTTATTTTTATATCACTATTTAATATAAAGAAGGATATATAATTTTTACCAAGCTCCATTTAGATCTTCTCCAGCTTACCCTAGTGTGGCATATACATATTTTATAAGTGTGCCATGAAGTGAAAACAGTGAGCAGTAATACCCTAGTATATGAGCAACATATTAATATTCATAGCCAGATACCTTGCTCTAAAGTTAAAGGGGGCAGAAACCAGAAGACACCTTTAGCCTGTTGATTAGGTAAATATTCAATTTAAGATTATATATTCCCTAGACCCACACAAACAAAAAAGAAAGGCCAGGATAATGATGGTATTTGGGACCTGTAATTCCTTCTGCAAATGCAGCCCTGAGGATGGCAATTGCTGGTGTTTTATGCATTAATTGCCTACCATGGAGCTTTTTGACACAGAATAGGAATTAATCTCATACAGCTCACTACTGTATACCATATTTTTTATGACACAGGCAAAATCTAAAGATTTATAAATATGAAATAAATATGCTTTCCATTGAAATGTGGCATCAATCTGTAGCTCTGAGCCCAAAATAACAATGTGAATAACTCTGGTTAAAAAAAAAAAAAAATCCTAGATTTACTTAATTTTTGCCACTATGTGTTTCTTCGCCCATTAAAAAAAAAAAAAAATCTACCCTAAGAAGCCTGGCCAAAATAATCTATATTTGAAGAATCAAATTTATTGATTGGTGGTAAGGTAGATGAATCACAGAATTAGGAAGTATGATAAGTGCATATTTCTGATGACAACTCCTTTACACTTTTTTTTTTATTGGGTGTGAACAGTTCTCCTTTTTGAAATTTTAGCCGGAGTTTCGTCATCTCTCAAACGAAGGTGTACATTAAATATGTGTTGAGATCCCTGGAGCATCATGTGACTTTGTGATCCTGTTTAAGTTGTTGTGGAAACTACTTATTAAAATGTATAGAATCTTAGCAGTAGTTATTTTAGTCATAAATTCAAACACAGTGTGGGGGAGTTTAGTTTACAACCTGAGTTATTCTGACTTTTATGCCATTCTGCCTCCTAATAAATCAACAGCAAGTGCCAGAGTAAAAATTCTATACTATCACGGAATATCAATAGATTGGGGGATTGGGAGGTTGGTTTGACCTTCTCTGTGTTTTAGACACAAATTTATGATTTGCTACCTGTTTCATCTCCTATTACCTCTTGATCCCTTCATTGTTTTGCCAGAAACATTGTAACACTGAGCAAAACCTTCATGGTACAGAATTTCCCAGAAGTGGCCCACATTCAAACAGTAGAATTCCGCTGAAGAAACTTGAATGGACCACACACTCTCCCCGCTGATGTGTTCCTCTCCCCACTTCCTTGCCCTCTTGACTGCCCTGTGATTAAAGTGACTTTGGCCAATGGTGTCAATGCCTATCTCTCCTAGGCTGTCTTGTTATTTTTAAATCCCCTACAAGCCTACCGCAGTGATCTAGCTCTTTGCACGTTATAGAGGCTCAAGATGTATTTTCAGGCCAACATCTCTCTCTGTTTCTCTGGACTGTAGGCCCTTAATTGCAGACTCTAGGGCAAATGGGAGAAAAAGGTGTAAAATGACAGCTGGCCTGGAAGAAATTGTACAAACTTCAGACTCACACATTAATTTTGGATAAGCACATGAGAAAATGTCATGCATGTAAGACCTATTTGTCATGTACAGTGACATCAGGTGGGAAATACTTGATAATAGCTATGCTAAATCACAGAGCACTATGAAGCATGATACATCCAAGCAATTCGACTCAAAATGGCGAATTATGGGGGGACGTGCAGTCATTTAATTTGATAATACTAGATGATACATTAAGTCTCTTAGACACTCCATTGAAATCAAAGCTGGAAGGACCTGCCTCAATGTGAAGAAAGATTCCCGATTCCCTTTAAGGCCGACTATTCAATGTCTTTTTGCTCCTAAATATGTGGGAAGCGGTAAAGCATGGTGCCCAGGCCACCGTATTCCCCCGATCTTGGAGTCAGACAGTTTAATTCGGCTGGACAGATAGATAACTGTGTGATCACAGGCCAATTCTTAACTTTTCCTCAGTGTCTTTATCTGTAAAATGGGGATATCACTGGTACTTTTTCAGGGCTTTGTGAGTACGAATTGAACTAATTCAGAAACAAGAGGCATATTGTCTACAAAGTAGGAGCTCAATAAGTGATAGTGATTGTGTTGTTGATCATAGTAACTATGACAACAATGATGCCCCATTTCTACTTTTATAATTATATTGCGATTATATGTATCATACATTCCATCTCCTTGTTCTGAGATTAGCACAGCCTCTCTTGCCAACCACTAAATGGCACACTGTACTAACAGTCCCACCAGCTCATTTGGGAAACACCTACAGTCGTCCCTCATTTATCCAGGTTAATTTGTTCCAGACCCTAGCGGTTGCACCTGGCGTTGAAGGATTCCTGCGGTGCTCGAATACATAGGCCTACAGTCCATACGTATAGTAATTTTAATTGTAACTGTAATGCAGGGGTGTATAACTGACCCAGACAGCCAAGCGCACGCTGTATCATTTCCACTGTCTCGGTCAACTTTTTAATGAATATATTTGAACAAACCGGATAGAGTGAAGCCGCGAAAGTCGAAGCGCGAAGTGGCAGGGACGGCTGTAGAGCAAATCGGAAACAAACATGGAATTAAGATGAGCACTTCCAGGAGCATGTCTGGTTCTAGAAGGGATTGCCCTCATGTGCTTCCTGATGGGAGACAATTTTCAGTGGTCACCAATCAGGACTGTTCCTTCGTTGGTTCCCACGGACCTGAAAGAGCCTCAGTAGTTCAGGTAGGTTTAGCGCAGTCTGAGATTGTTGACACGTGAGATGTAGTCATCTCAAGACAACAGCTGAGCCCGTGGGGTAGGGTTTCCCACAGAAGCCACGGGGGTTCTTTTTCTGACAGCCCTGGAAACCAGCCAGGGTCAATTTGTCTAAGAAGTTCAGGTGAACACTTTGCTCTCCCAAACCTCTCTCCCTTCCAAGAACAACCAAGAGGTTTTGAGTCATTTACTTCTTTCCCATTTTGTTTCATGAAGTGGATTCCCCGATTGTAAATACAAGGAAAACATTCAATCAGAAAAACAGCTAGAAGTGATTTAGGATAATGGCTATTCAACAGCTCAATCTCAAATCTCGTTTCAGTGCCTGTGTTACACCAGAGATTTTTCAGATCCCTGCTGTGGAAGTCTGGCAGAAGACAATAAAAACCACCATTTTCTCACCTTTTCCCGATGTTTCATTATACCACTAAGCACTCTATTCATTGTTCTCCTGGAAATACATAATGCACTTTACCTGGTGTGTTCAGCATTTGCCTCTGACTGAAATGTGCAAATGACTAAGAGTTAATTGTAAGAAAATCATTATGGATAGAAGCAAAGGATGCTAGTTAATTGTAAGACAATCACGAATATGAGCAAAGGATGTTCACCAGAGCATTGTTTAGAATTTTGGAAAATGAACAGTACACACACAAGAGGCAAAAACAAAGTATCTAGTACTATATGGGCTACTGCACACCCATTAAAATAATGATGCAGAAGCTCATACAATGATGTGAAGAGGGGTTCCTGATTCTTTTTTAAAACTGAAACAATACATATATCAGTATTAGATTCGGTAACTTATCCAGTACTATTTTGGCTCCAATCAGGACAGAAAATATAGCATGGTAATTTTAGCAATGAAGTTTTAATACAAATAATTAACTTGTAACGGGGATTTGTTTAATGAAAGAATTGCTAGTGACAAGTGAAGTGAACTCTAAAAAAAATATAGGGACAGCAGATGTGAGAAATAGCTACTAACCTTCGAGCTGAGAAAGAAGGCTCCCTCCGACCCCTCAGGACAGAGGTTCAGCCCTGGCTGGATTGAGCATGGCTTACTGGATGGCACAGAGAATTGCTGTACTTCCTCATGGCAAAGCTTCCTGGCAATATGCCCTCTGCAACCTGCTGGAAATACATCCTCTCAGGTTCCAGGGAAAGCTACTCGTCAAGGGTTCTCACCTGAGGCACTCTACTGCAAAACTTCTTGATGGGAGGAGTGGGGGGAAGCTGTTGGCTGCTGGGGAGTGCTGAGGACCTCCTGGAAGAAGCCGTGTGCACTGTGGAGCAGGGCACCCTAGGGAGCTCTGGGAGCTGCAGGAGCTGGGTGCTGCAGAGACCCTGAGGGCTGGAGAAGGTGGGAGCGCTGCAGAGCTGGGTGCTGGGAGCCTGCCAGGTGCTGGAGCCTGACACTGGGGAAGCCAAGAGCCTCCCCAGCAAGCACAGCGCCCAGAGGCAAGGCCTCTCCTGCAACATCCCTCCAGCGCCACCTGTTAGTAAAGGCTCATATCACACAGGCGGCCCAAGGAAAAAGTACTTAAAGGGCCCTGATAGGTTTTCACAGAGCAGGTAAAAATGGGTGAATTTTGAGGTGACAGACAATAAATATTAAACTGGGACAGAGAGTATATATTAAAATACTAACAATAAATCTCTTTGGGTGGGAAAGTATAGGTTAAGTTCACATTGTCCTTGGAGCGCTGCGGCATTTCTACAATGTAAATGTAAATAAATAGATTTTCTTTTTTAAAAAGAGCAACTCAGCTACTCAAAAAATGTCATATTCATTCCATAACCTTTGCTTTATATTTAATTACTCTCGGGGTGTGGAGGAAGTACGAGAGCCACGTGGGTCGGGCGTGACCCGGCTCCTCATTCTGCGGGGGCAAGAAAACAGGAGCGCGTCTTTTCTCCCCCAAGTTCTCTTCTGCTTTATCACCTAAAACCCTCTCTCCACCTGGAGGAGGAGTTCAGCTCAAGTCCTAGTTCTCCAGACCAGCCATGGTTCATGCATGTTTTAGGGATGTTAGTGTGTCCGGGGGAGAACGAGTACAAGTGTAATAAGTTTGGGAAATGATTTAAAAGGGAAAAGGTTTACATATCACTGGGCTTCTCAGCACTTTATTTTATTTGTTTATTTATCTTTCTTTATTGACTTTAGAGAGAAAGGAAGGGAGAAGGAGAGAGAGATAGAAACATCGATGAGAGAGAACATCGACTGGCTGCCTTCTGCACACACCCCACTGGGGATCGGGCACACAACCTGGGTATGTGCCCTGACTGGGAATGGAACCGGAGACCTCCTGGTGCATGGCTTGATGCTCAGCCACTAAGCCACACCGGCAGGGCTCTCGGCACTATAAAACTGAGGATGTGAGTTAAAAATTGAACTGCCATTTGCCCCAGTGATCCCACTTCTAGGAATATACCCTAAGAAGCCTGAAACACCAATCAGAAAGAATATATGTATCCCTATGTTCATAGCAGCACTATTTACTATAGCTAAGATCTGGAAACAACCCAAGTGTCTATCAGTAGATGAGTGGATTAAAAAGCTCTGGTACATGTACACAATAGAATACTATGCAGGTATAAGAAAGAAAGATCTTTTATCCTTTGAGATGGCATGGAAGGACCTGGAGAGTATTATGCTAGGCAAAACAAGCCAAGCAGAGAAAGACAAATATCACATGGTCTCACTTATTTGTGGAATATAATGAACTAAACAAACTGCTGAACAAAATTAACCCAGAGACATAGAGGTGGGGTACAGGCTGACAAGCTTCAGAGGAAGGGGGTTTGTGGGGGAAGAGATAAACCACAGAACTTACATGCATGTATGCATGACCAATGGACATAGACAACAAAGCTGGGGATGGGGTGGGGGGAAGGGGAGGAAGGTGCCAGTGGGGGGAAAATGAGAAACATCTGTAACAAAAACAAATTAATAAATAAAAACTAAAAATACATAAATAAAAACTGATGATGTGCATTGGCCCTTGGAGAGAGGTGGTCAGCCTCTTGACCCTTTCGATGTAACGTACCTGGGAGCAAGAAGGTGAGGTCTCCGTGGTTTAAGGGCTGAGGCTCTAAGTCAGTGGGGGAAACATGAAAAAACTGCCACAAGCAATGGGCGAAATTAGTTGACCCTATTCTCTTAGCTATATTTCAGATAAAAGGCGGGGAGAGAGGGTGAGCAAGGGTTTTTCCATGCTGTATCCTAAGAGGTGGGTAAGGACATGGGTAAGAGATGGGGGTGGGTATACTTGTAAGGCCCAGTGGATGGACAAGAGCAGAGAGAAGAAACCGGCTGATAGCCGATGCTCTGATGGCAAGTCTCTCTGTGGATAGTATACATGGCGTGTGAAATTATACAAAGATACAGCCTCTGTGCTTAATATCACGTTCACCTGTCAGCAGTTCAGGGACTGTCTTCACTATACAAATTTGTCGGTGAACATTTCTGGAGTGTATTTTCTGCATTCCTTATCGTTTCAGGCTGGAGTCTTTCCACACACGGAGGAAAGAAAGGTAATTCAGAGTCCGAATCCAGATTCCCGCAGTGGGGTTGAAACTGATGAGGCAGAGGGGAGGTTCTAATGGGCGTGGCATCCAAAGGTGTGGTTAAGCACGAACATAAGATTTCCCTTCTAGAGCAGTGATTCCTAAACTCCAGGGTGAATTATGAGCATCAAGGAACTTGCTGGAAGAGAAGATGCCAAGGCTCCACTTGAAGAGCTGCTAGTGGAGCAGATCTGGAGTAAGACTCTGGGGTCTGCCCTTTTAGGAGGGTGCCAAGTGTTTCCAATGCAATGGGCATTTTGAACCACATTTTTAAAATTCTTTACCATAAGATGCTGGTAGGCAAATATAGGCCTGTCTGCCTAACAGCCTTTCCAGAAACAGCTTCTCCCTCTGCTGTCCACGTGGTTTGGTGGGCATGGCCACGCCTCTAGCTGCAGGTGGTTGGGCCTGACCCAGTGATAATGAGCTCTGGGCATTGGAAGTAGGACGGGGCAGTTCCAGACCAGCCTCATTGTTCTTTGGAAAGGAGATACACACTTGTAATGACGGCAGTTTTTTCTTTCTATGTTGTACAGAAAGAGGCAAAAAAACTCAATGTAGGAATGAAGTCGATATGCAAAGAGGGTGGTAAGGACACGGAGAGAGGATTTCTTGGTCTCCAAGGATGCTCTTATCCCTGGAACCTGTAAGTTCCTAAGATGTGGCTGCATCTATGCCCTTGGGGTTTATTTGTCTGTTTGTTTTTATTTATTGATTTTAGAGAGAGAGGAAATGAGAGAGAGAGAGAGAGAGAGAGAGAGAAACATCGATGAGAAAGAACATTGATTGGCCGACTCCTGCATACCCCACACTGGGGACCGGGCCCACAACCTGGGCATGTGCCCTGACCAGGAATCGAACTGGTGACCTCTTGGTGCATGGGTCAACACTCAACCACTAAGCTACGCCAGCCAGGCTATGCCCTTGGGTGTTTGAGACACCCTCTGTATCCTTATATTTAAACTTCTCTTTTGATCAAAGGTAAAATTAAGAGTGCTAACTAATACAAAGGACATTTTCCCTCTCTATTTATTGACTCCATTCACTTCCCACTCACTCTTCTGGCTTCTGGGCCTTTCTGAACCTACACAGTTATCACTAAGGAGTTCAGTGACTCCCCAAATCTAAGAGGCACTTTACCTCATCTTCTTGACTGCCTGACTTCTTGACATGTGACAGTGCTGACATCTTTCTCCTTTCCTATCACACTCTCCCAGGGTCCTTCTACTTCTCCCATCACTGTGTCCCAGGATCATTGGCAAGCTTGATTTCTGTAGCCAGCTATTAATTGTTGGAGCTCACCAAATTGGCTCTTTCATTTTTATTTTTTCTTTTGCAATTTTTATTCATTTATTTTTGTTATAGATGTTTCTCCTTCCCCCTCCAGACACCCTCCTTCTGATCTTGCTCCCCACCCTCCCACACAGCATTGTTGTCTATGTCCATTGGTCATGCATATGTGCATGTAAGTTCCTTCATTTATTTCCCCCTCTTCCCCACCCCTCTCTGAGGGCCTGGGCTTTTTTTAACGTAATCTTATCCATGACTACAACTTTAGACTAACACTTCTGGTTTGATTTTGCAAGCCAAAGCTTGCAGTTACTTTGTTTCCCCTTCATCCCGTTTTAGTTTGATCTGAAGCAAGTCACAGAATGCATTTTACATCAATGGCCTCCTGTACTCCAAATAAAACATGGGCTGAAGATGTTACCGGCTTTGCATAAATTCTTCCACTTTAATGTAAAATTCATTGGGCAACTTTCATCTTAAAGTAAGCAGCATCTGTTTGATTTAAACACCATTTCTGCATCTATCTGTGCATGACATACAGGTTCACACAGAACTGCAATAAAGTTAGGATCCAGTTCATGCCCAGAAAGCTCTTCTTTGCTCAAGATTGGAGTTCCGGTGAATGAACATGTTTTGGGGAAAGTTGAGAGTCCAGCACAAAGCACTACAGCTCTCTCAAGTGCTGTGATATAATTATAAAAGCCTTCTTTTCTAAAAATTGCTGCCTTTTAGTTTTCCTTCCTGTATTTTATTAAACTCCCTCTTATTTTAAATGTGATTGAAGGAAATGTTTGGCCCCATCTTTTCTTAATTTATCCTTCCCTTCCTTCCTCTGTACCTTATTAAAAAATAAACAAATGATCAAGCCAAAAACTTCAGCTTATTCCTAAAAAGGCTTCAACTGCAAAGGGACATGCTACCTCCTGCTATAATCAATACAACACCTAACAATGTATCACTGAAGCTGTAATAGTACCTAAAAACATCTTTTTTTAATAAAAATGTTTTTTATCAATTTTTTTTTTTTTTTTTTTTAGAGAGAGAGGAAAGGATAGAGAAATAGAAATATCAGTGTGAGAGAGAAGCATTGATAGGCCATCTCCTGCACGCCCCCTCCCTACTGGGGATTTAGCCTGCAACCCGGGCATGTACCTTGATCCTGAAGGAATTGAACCAGGACCTCTCAGTTCATGGGACGACGCTCAACCCACTGAGCCACACTGGCTGGGCAAACCATCTTTTATTTTAATTATCCTTTGCTGTACTAGTAATGACTCTCCCTGTATTATTCCCAAGTCATACATTTAAATCTAAAAAGACAAATGCAATTTCACTCCTCTGAATTATTCCACTGTAACCACATGTTCCCTAACTGTAGGAGATGCTTGAGACATTTTCTGCTTAAAACTTCGCAAGATTCATGCTCACACAGTCCCCACTGGCCCTGTGGCAGATGGACCAAGAGCTTCCATCAAGGCCCCTGGATCAGAACAATTAGTGGATATATCAAGTAAAAAAGCAGGATAAATGGTTAACACTAAGAACATCCTTATGGGGAATGCCTAATTGTATGCCTTCTTAGGCAAGAGAGTCATTATATTTCCTTTGAAATGCTTCAGGGCAATACTATAGGTATATGTTATATCTGGCATTTGATTTAAAAAAATATTTTAGTGCAACATATCTTTGAAATAGCACAAGTTGTAGCATTTGATTTTTAAGTAGAAATTGTGTTGAGGTCCATTTTGACCCCTTATTCTTCAAAGCCCAATCTAATCATCACTTGTCAGAGGTTCACTCAGCACCTGTGGCCAACCCAGGCAGTGGTATTTCCTTACAGCTGTATTTCTGGTACCATATTGCATCACAATTACTTACTTAATCAACCTTCTCCTTCACTAGAATATGAGTTCCCTGCAGCCAGGATCCCGGTTTTATCAAGTTTGAATCTCTAAAATTTAGTGCATGCATTGTTTCAACAAATACACATTAAATGTTTATTCAGTGTCCTATGTGTGTACTGGGTCCAAGGTGACTAGTCAGGAGAGAGATACGGTTCTTGGGCTTGTAGAGTTTAGAGGGAAACAATAGATACACAAGTAAACATCCCAACAAATAATTACAAATTTACATAAGGATTGTAGCTTAAAAGAGGAAGATATTGCCACATGCGATGACGGGGGAGTTTCTTAGGATCAACAGGGAAGGCGTCCCTGCAGAGGTCGCTTTGGAGTCTGGGGTCCCAGCGGAGCATCCACGGTGAGGCAGCGGAGTGTGTGACAGTTCTGAGTCAGGACTCAGCAGGAATAAATGCAGGACTGAGAGAATAAATAAATGGTCTGGAAGTGAACCGTGCAGCACCATGATGGAAAGTGGAAACATTACTCCCGTCTCCAGAAAGGTTATCAAGAGGGAGGAAATGAAGGGAGCCCGAGAATCGCCACCCTCTCTGTCCCACACGTCACTCTTCCCAGTTCTGCTCTTTCGTCTTCCCCCAGGGCAGGCATCGCTAATCAATCATGACATTCTTCCCCACCAAGGCTACACGGAGCCTGGACACTTTTCTTAACTCAGTGCTTCTGGAAGCCACTACCAATCATTCAGAACGGGCACTTAAGATGGTACCATTTTACTCTAAGTGGTTAATATAATTTTATGTGAGCACTGTAAATGGATAGGAAGCCTGGGTCTGCATAGGTGCTGAACTGATAGGAGCAATAATGATGGAGGTGGTGAAGGTAATAATGGTAGAAAACTATGGGCATTTCAATATTTGGAATGGGCAGCTAGCATTTGAGACAAGTCCTAAGGGTGAGAGGTGACCAAGTGAGATACACTGAGTGCTTTTGCATGGTTTGTCTTTTTCATGTTTTTTTTTTAAATCCTCACCTAAGGGTATTTTTCCATTTTATTTTCAGACGGGGGTGGGGTAGGGAGAGAGAGAAACATCGATGTGAGAGAGACTCATTGATTGGTTGCCTCTCCCACCATCCCGACCAAGGTCAGGGACAAGCTGAAACCTAGGTCCGTGCCCTTGACTGGACTCTAATACGGGACTCTTCTGTCCTCTGGCTGACTCTCTAACTGCTGAGCAAAACCAGCCATGGTGACTTCATGGTTTTTATTTGAGACAACAGAGCTGTCAAAAATACACAGAAAAGCCCTGGCCGGTCTGCTCAGTGGTTAGAGCGTCGGCCCGTGGTCTAGAGAGACCCGGATTCAGTTCCCGCCAGGGGCACATATCTGTCCCTGGCCCCCGTTGGGGTTGTGCAGGAGGCAGCCACTCGATGTGTTCCTTTCACATCAATGTTTCTCTCTCTCTCTCTCTCTCTCTCTTTCTCTCTCTCTCTCTCTTCCTCTCTTTCCCTCCCACTCTGAGCAAAAATGAAAAAAATGTCCTCAGGTGAGGATAAAAAAAATAAAATACACAGAAAAATATATTCTTACACTTAAGCAAAGAAGACCACCTGAACAGAAACATGCAGTTGGAAATTAGCATCTTGATCTAATCCTAGCACATTTAGAAATGACCAACCGGCCAGCTTTGCTGACTTCACCCCCTTGTCTGTGTCTTGACAGCAGAACCCCAGCAAGCGAGAGTCAGCCAGCCTGAAACATTTATTTTTTTCCTCTACCTACATTGAGTAATCCATGCATCTTAGGTATAAAATGATAGCATTTATAATTTAGTAAGAGCTAAACTCAGAAGTACTCTAATGCATTATTAAAGTTGAAAAATCAAACACTTAGAAACCAAATAATTACAAAGGTTTAGTTCTTATGATGACATTAATTGAAAATGTGCTGCCTACAGTAAATGCTGTGAATCTCCTTGGCTATGCATTGATGCATTGAGACCCAGCCACAGGCTGTAGTTACGCAATCAGTTGCACCTTTGTTTACTTAGAAGTCCCTCTGAATAAGTTTACATTACATATTGTTTCACTTTAGGACTGCCTCTATTGGATAAACCATTTTCCCTGAGTTATAGTAATGGTCACCACGTTGAGCGTCTGTTTCATGCCAGCCCTGGGCGAGCCTTTTCCATTTATTATGTATAATGTTTACAATAACCCATCAAGGACTGACCCTATTTCCATCGTATAGACAAGGCAACTGCAGTTCAAAGAATTTAGGAACTTTTTCAACTGACATAACTACATAAATGGTAGGGTTGTGATTTCAGCGCTGTTCTCCCTCACTCCAGAGCTACTACCTTTGTCTGCCTGTGCATCCACTTTATTTCACTCCGCAGCCACACAGGGGTTAGGGGAAATTAGGTAATCACTTCAGACACATTTGCAGGTGCCTGCCTTTTGGAAGGGGTGAGAGCGGTTTATCCGTGGGGGAGGGAGTTGTTCCCACCTGAGGCTAGAAAGAGCTAGGGCTCATAGACTCTCCACAATCTCCGGGGTCACTCTGACAGCACCCCAGCAAAAGGTGCGGTCAAGCACCTCCTACCTTCCCTACAGCTACTCATGATGCTAATCAATTTTTATCTTCTTCTACGTGCTCATTTTAGCAAGTCTGTCTTTGTAAGCAGGCCAGGTGTAGGGCCCATTTTCTGTTCCATACACCTTAATGATGCCAAATGCTTCCTCCATATCCTTCTCTAGTTTTCTCTCTCAATTATGGACAATATCTGTTCTCGCTTCCCTGGAAACACACACACACACCTGCTGGGTGATAATGTGCAGGAAGTCTGCTGTGTCATCTTTCTGAACAGGGCACCACAGCATAATTATTCAATTTTAGCTCAGACACCCTTTCAGCAGTTTCCTGATTCTTATTTTATTTTCCAGGGCTCAGAAAAGACCGCTTTGTTTTTGCAGAGCTCATGCCCTGTGCTCTCGGGGCTGTCTCCAAAGACAGTCCAGAGCAAGCCCAGAGCCCAGCAGCTGGTGGGATGGGGGAGGCGGCCAGGGAGGCGCGGAGACCAACATCAGGAATGGGCACGAGGAAGAACGGGAGCGCTGTGCATTATTAAAGATGGATATGGGCCTCTCGCCAAACACAAGCACCCTCTTTACATAACGGAGATGACCCCATGCCCACACCTCCCTAAAGAACCTGGACCGCTTTCACTCCGATTTGTGGTGGCAACGCGGCGTGTGCGACAGTAACATTAGCACAGGGAAGGGAACAGGTTGGCAGTCACCGTCTCTCCCCAGTGTTGTCTCAGCGTTCCGAGCGGGCGGGGGAGCAGAGGCCCGCGCTGCCTGCAGTATTAACTCGGCACCTAGATAAAGCTTCCAGCAGGAAGGGCAGACAGAAAAACCACTTTCAAATACTATCACTGGCATGTTTGCGGCAGTGCAGTCTCGGGGGAACCTAATCATTGAGAGAGACCAACAAGTGCTCCGAAACCGTTACTTACTAGCCCGGCGTGCTCCGTTTAAAAGGCGACCTTCCCAGGGCAAATCCGGCAGAAGGCTACAGTGACACCTTCCAGTAACTGCAATCCATGGGAAAGCCACTTAGTGATACGTGGGAGGGTAAGAGGAGAATCACCTGCTTAACTAGCTTCCACTGATTCTATCAGCAGTTTGCCTGGCACTGTCTGGGCTGTGACGAAAAACAGAAATACGCATTGCCCCCCAGCTAAACATCATATGTTACAAGGCTTCATTTTGAAAGGTATGTGGCACTTTGGCAGAAAAGGATCTGCTTTATAATTACTAATTATACTTAATAATAAATAATATTTGTCATTTACATCATTCTTTTCTCTCTTTTTTTGGTACATGCCCCTAGTGGGAACCGAACCCTGGACTCTCTGGTCCACAGGCCGCTGCTCCAACCGCTGAGCCAAACCAGCCAGGGCTACGGCATTATTTTCATATTCAAAAACTTCAACAGATTTTGCTTCCTCCTTTGCGGTGGTGCATTGATGGAATATCAATCAGCACGGCTTCATTGTGCGAGTGAAGTAATGATCCGCTTTCCTGCGAAACCAGCACATGGTAGGCTCCGATAGGGAAACTGTGGGGCTTCATCTTATCTCCAGTAACAAACGCTAACAATTAGAATTGCATATTTTAGTGCCTGAGGAGGGGGCCAGCACTGGGCAACTAGCCGAGGAAATTTGAACTGACTTTTTGGCAAAATGCCTAATGAATGCCCAAACTATGCAAAAGCATTTAGGATGGGCAGAGAGGTGAGGCAATAAGACCAATGGGGGATGTATTAAATTACAATAAATATCTGTCTATCCATCTACCTGCCTGTCAACAGGGCATAAAAAGAGCAAAGCAAATAAAATAAATTAATTGATGTCACCATGAATGTGGAGGTGTGAATTTAGATTTTTAAAAATGTTCTGTATAAGTACAAGTTGGATTTTTGACCTAGTGATTAGATATGCAAAAATTTATTCTAAAAGTATAATTTGAGGAAGTTACAGAAGCCTATGCAAATAGCATTAATTAGAGCATTATTCGTAAAAAGAAAAACTTGAAAACCATGTAAGTGCCCATTAATAGGGGGTTATTTAAGTAAGTGACCCTATATGTTTAAATAGGCAGCAACTTGTAACTTATCCAAATGAAGACTATTAGATCATATGAAAGATCGTCATGATAAATGTGAGATGAAAATGTAAGAGAAAGAAAATTACACAAACAGTACATCTTAACACTACTAAATAATGTGTGTAGAAAACATCAGTATATGTAAATATATATGTGTATATAAATACATATGTACATATAAGTGGAAAGATGTAAAAAAGATAATTATCTCAGTTGTGGAAGTATATGTATGTCTATTTTTACTTTTACAATTTTTCTATATCTTACCATTTTCTATAATAAAATATTGATTTAGCTACTATAGAATTTTGAACAATTCTATTTTTTAAATTTGGTGTTACATATATAATGGTCAAATTTTTGCTTAACATTATAAAATTTATAGGCAGTTTTTGTAGGCCTGATGATGTTTCCAAGACTACAAGTTCAAAAACCTCAAAGTCTATTTTGGCCCAACAGTTCTATATCTAGTCTGGCCATGTATCATAAGATGGTCAAGCAACTGGTGAACACACTGGACAAAAGACACTTGCTGCAACACTATTTAAAACAGAAGAAACATGAACCAACACTGAGTCTATCAAAAGGGGGTTATGAGATGAATTGTGGTACATCCACTGCATATAGTTCTGTAGCTGTTAAAACGGGGCTGTGTTCACAGACTAAGAAGCAGGCAATGCTGATGACTAAGTCCATTGGAGAGGAGAGTACCTGCCCCGTGTAAAGGAAGCTCCTGAAAGTCCACTTCCTCTGTAAGGTTGCACACCCATATTACAAGTGTGTCCCAGAGAAGCTGCAAAATGTACAGGGTTTTCAAATGCTGTGCACATCCTTGGGGGAAATAAAATGTCTGTGGGCTGAATTTACTCATCAGCTAAGAGTTTACAAACTTTGATGTAGAACTAAATGTATAGCCATGTAATAATGTCCCATATTTGTATTATATTTTAAAAACAGTTTTAAAAACAGTTTTAAAACACTGAATTCTTATTTAGGTAAAATGTATCAGGTATGGGTACTTGTGTGATGTTCACACAAATAAACACACAAAATACAGGAAGAGAAAGAGAGACAAATGGACAGGAAAGAATCTGAAAGGGCTTTTCTCTGGGAATGGGTTATTTTGAATGATTTGGGTGTTCTTTTTTATACTACTCTATAGCTATACTCTATTATGTAAAATAGTACATATTTTACACTATTTTATATTTTTATTTTTGAAATAAGCATATGTAGATAATGTGATATACGAATTACACTTAATAGAAATATAGTTTCTCTGTGTGTGTGTGTGTGTGTGTGTATCTTACTCTGTCTCAGACAGACCATGTCAGGAGCACTAGATCTAATTCTTAGCACTCCCTTTTTTGAAGTAATTTTAGAAAACAAAAACAAGCGCAAACATTGGTAAACAAGATGGTGAGTGGACTGTACATACTTTCATAAGATTACTAGAAGAAAAACACTGAACATTTATCTTAAGAAAAGGAAATTTCAGTAATGTGATAATGGACTACAAATATCTGACATGCCAACAAGTGTATTTGAAACTGAAATATTTTTCCCTGCAGTTCCATTAAGTCAAACTAAGACCAATGGGTGGGATGCTTCAGGGAGGCAGACATAAGAAAATACTTTATAGAAATTATAGCTATTCATATCTAGGATGTGACTTAACTCACCAGCTACAGCATTCAACTCTTCAGAAGTGCTCAGAATGAGGCTAGATGACCAGAACCTACTTTAATGGAGTACATTTTTACTTTGAGTGATTTCATAGAAGACATCAAGTCACCTTCTAATATCAAGGTCATATTTCCCTTTGCGACCTAACAATATAACAATATAACCTTTTCAATTGTGGTAGTAAGCAGGTAATTGATTTGAGAAGGATTCGTTGATTCACTGATTCATTGATTCTTGATTCAACAAATACTTACAGAGGGACTTGCTAAGTGCCAGGGATTCCATGGAACACAATGCCAGCAGAAGTGAAACTCTTGAAGGGAACTGAAAGAATGTAGAATAGAGCATGCAGTGGACCCTGAAGGAGGAAATACAGATGCTTATATAGCCAGCGCTCACCCCTGGAGCAAGTCTTCTCTAAATAGATTATTTTGCTTTTTCTCTACTGTATTCTTCACTTACACCTACCTCTATTTCCTTCTTCAATGACAGATATTTATCCTTTCCACTTCTAGCTGAGAAGTAGTTTTAGGTGTCAATTTCCTATGTAACTGTGGGTACCTATATCACAAAACAAGAACCAGGGGCCAATGAGTTCTGATATCATGATGCCCAAAAGGGTTACAGGGTTCTTCAAAAATTTCAATAATTCTGGGACCTTCCCTTTATCTCCCTCAATGATACAGGAATGGAAGTTTCCGTATCATAGGCCTAAGATCCCTTCTACTAAGTAGCATGTTGGAGACGTAGTTTTAATGCTGACATATTATAAGTCCCTTTACTTAGTGTCTTGCAGCCTCCCAGAGTGTTTTGATATATATGTTTGGCTACAATTTATTTATTTATTTATTTATTTAATCCTCACCCGAGGACATTTTTCCTTTTTTTTTTTTTGTTCAGGTAGAGTGGGAGGGAGAGAGAGGAACAGAGAGAGAGAGAGAAACATCAACGTGAAAGGAACACATTGAGTGGCTGCCACCCGCACGACCGACCAGGGCCGGAGACAAACTGCAACCGAGGTACGTGCCCTTAGCGGGAACTGAACCTGGGTCTCTCTGGACCGCAGGCCGACGCTCTAACCGCTGAGCCAAACCGGCCAGGGCTGCTTGGCTACAATTTAAAAAGAAATAAAAATCCACATCGCTACTCATTTGGCAGAGCATCCACTTTTGTGATACTTTAGCCCCAGTATTTCAACATATATAGTAGTTCTTAATCCTCTCTGGGCATTGAAATTACCCTCCCTGTTAGAGTTCTTTAGAGAAATAGAACTAACAGAATATATACATATGTATATACATACACACATATGTATATGTAAAGCAACATATGTAGTTACTTTAATATATATATTTAATATTAAATACATATTACATATTGAATAGTAAACATATGAAATATAAGCTGCAGACCCAGGAGAGTTAGTGGTGCAGTTCTGAGAACAGGAGGGCTGACGGCAGGGTATCCCGGTGTTCTAGCTGGGGTAGTCAGGCTGAGAGACTGAACTCTCCCTTCTTCTGCCTTTTATTTTATTCAGGCTCTCCACGGATTGAACAAGGCCCACCTAATTGGGGAGCGCAATCTGCTTTACCCCATCTTCTGATTCAAATACTAACCAACTTCACAGACCCACCCAGAAATAACATGTAGTTCATTTTCTGGGCACCCCATGATCCAGTCAAGTGGACACAGTATTAACCATCACATTCTGCAAACCTTAAACTATACCAGTGCCTCAGTCCAACTCCCCAGAAATTCATATTTCATTGATATAAATTACAGCCTGGGCATTAAGACTTCTAAAAGTACCCCAGAAGATTTTAATGGAGAGCCAGAGTTAAGAATCATTAACACCATAGATCATCTCTCTCCTGATGAGATGTCAAAATGACTCTCACTTGCCCTGGGCAGTTTGCTCAGTGGTTAGAGTGTAAGCCCGCGAACCAGAGAGTCCCAGGTTCGGTACCTGCTAAGGGCACGTACTATGGTTCGTCCCCAACTCGGTTGAGATCGTGTGGTTGGCAACCACTCAATGTTTCTCTCTCTCTCTCTTCATTCCTCTCTCCCTCCCACTCTATCTGAAGATAAATGCAAAAATGTCCTCAGGTGAGGATAAAAAAAAAAAATGCCTCTCACTTTATTTTAGTTGATGATGCTCTGGAAGGTATCTGTCTACCTCTTTGAGGTGCCATCAGAGTGACACACTGAACTCCATGTAGTCAACAGGTTCCAACAGAACATTGCAGACTGTGCCTCCAACTCTGGCGAAAACCAGCCCAGTTATGGTCCCCAGCCTTGTGGAAGATGGGCAGAATTCCTTCTACTTTTATCACACTGTGTGGTAGGCATCATTCTTTTCATACAGCAGGTGAACTGAGATTCAGAGAAAGGAACAGAGGTCCGCGTTGCCACTAAGATAGCAAATTTAAAAAGTTAGGAAGGGGTCAAGTGTTCAGACTCCAATTTAAATAAGTATTAGGTGTTGTTATTTTATGTACTCCACAGACACTACTGTCATGGGTGAACAGGAGAAAAAAAAGCAAATGAATGGACATGTATATAGGCCTATGAGCAGGATGAAAGCTAGTATCCTTCAGACAAAAGATCTGACATGTGTTCAGGCATTAATGAGGTTTAGTCAGCTGTATTTACAGTCCCATCAATGCAAAGAAACATCACGACAAAAGGAAATCCCATGAATCCAGGGAAAAGCACATCAGATTACATAAATAATTCATAGACAGAGCAAAGATCACAGCGTTGGCTCTGATAACAAAGCAGCTAAAATAAGTGTTGATGTGCTTCTCCAACCACCCAGCCTGCTAGCCCAGGTGCAGAGAAAAAAAATAAAACTATTATAGAGCTAGTCAAAGTTAAACAGACAATAAAAACCAACCGTGGAGATGAATTCGACACTGGTGATTCTTTGAACAATCCTCAAAAGATCTCATTTGCCATGTTAATGTGGTGTCGAAGCCATTTTAGAAATAAAAGGACATTTTTTGTCTTGTTTGAGTTGAGGCCTCAATCCTCAAACTGTGTTAAATGAAGACACATCTAGGATCATAGGACTAAAGATGATCACAGGTTATTAAAGAACTATAGTCACTCCCTCATTTACAGGTAAGGAAATCAAGGCAGTAGATGACTGTGCGATGGGCGTGAAGTCAACATTATCCCTGTCAGTGGCCAAGACAAGACATGAATGCAGGCCTCCTATGTCATCTTCACTTAATCAGTCAACCTCCTGTACCTGTCTGAGCCAACGAATGCACGGCTGTTTGAAACCCGACAATTCTGATGGCAGTCAGAACACCATACTTCACCCGTGTTTCCATCATCTTTGAACAGAGCATTAAATGACTGGCAATCATGTTCTGAGCGTCTTCCCAGATGAGTTATGTGTTCAGCTCTGGCTTCAATGTAGATGTGTAATATACTTCCAGGCATGTTAGTCTTCCTCTGGTTTCTTCTCACAGTTCTGAGCTGCATGCATTCTCGAGTTCCACAATTGTGTGGTTTTTCTCAAGGATATGGCTTTATCTACCATGTCCAAAACCCAACAATAGCTAGAAGAAGAAAAAAGTGGATATTTCAAGTGAAATCCTGTGTTCATTTCCTTCATGGAAAAGAGGAACCTATTTGATCAAGAATCTAAACTCTAGAAGTACACATAGGGCTTAAAGAAAGCTATGATCATTAAAAAAAAATTTTTTTTTTTCTTTATTGATTTCAGAGAGAGAGGTAGAAACATCAATGAGAGAGAACATCAACTGGCCACCTCCTGCATGCCCCTCACTGGGGATCGGGCTCACAACCTGGGCATGTGCCTTGACCAGGAGTAGAACCAGCGACCTCTTGGTGCTTGGGTCAATGCTCAACCACTGAGCCACACCGGCCGGGACTATGATTCTTATATGGACTATTATACTTAGCATTCTTGTCTATTTCATCAGCTGAAGCACAGCATTATCTAGTCACAGCCACAAAAAGGTGGAAAACCTCACTTACAAGAAACAAGTGACCATCTTAGCTAATGGAAATAATGTGCATTTCAAGCTTATTTATGATTGTTCATTTCTGTACTGAACTGTGGTCTGTTTCTCAGGACACCAGTATAAAAGGCAAATTGGCCAGTGAGAAGGAATAAGTATAACAGAAAGGTTAAAAGCTAGGTCACATGGACAAGTGGCAGCCTCTTCAATCTTCCCTTTGCACATCTGTAAAACAGGGAATCAGACATGTGACAAAATACATGCTTCTCCTCCGAACATGCTTCAGCCTTCACATGTTTGGGAGGGAATAACAGATCAGGTGCCTCCCCACTCCATCCTATTCCTGGAAGAGGAATTGCTAATGTTATTGGTCAATAACCAAACATCTATTGAGCAGTGAGCAGAGTTATTGCATTGAAAAGTGACAAACATGTCACACAGTCTGTTCCAGTATCCAGTATCTCAGTCTATGATTTGGAGAATAAAGCATGTTAGCTTAAGCGTGTCCTGTGATCTAGTCATCTGTGATTTGGAGGCGAGAAAGAAGGCAAAGGGCCTCATTTAGAATTCCAAAATGAGGTAACAGGGGCTAGCTCACTATTAATGAATGATACTTCACTTTTTTTCTGGCTATTTTTCCTTGTACGTAGAGCCCTTGGCTGGGATTTGCAAACACCCACTTCAGAAGTCTGTTATTAAATAAGATCCAATATGTAAAGCACACAATGCAGAGCCTGGTACACAGCAAGTTGTTGATGGATAGTAGCTAGATGGTCTTGAATCTGTACTTAAACATTTGTTGTTAAATCAGCTTGTGTGGGACTGAGCATCCTTAACTGCAGGATGAAATAAATCCCTGTGTTCTCATAAATGCACAGCTCTTTGAAATTCTAGATGGCAGGTCCTGTTAACTCAGGTAAGTCAGGCTGTGTGCTGGGCAATCCCTCAGGACTCGGGTATTGACTGAATGAACACTCAGGGTGTAGAGGCCAGCTTGGTGGTGGAGGGTAAACCATCGCCTGGGCACATGCTACCTCCTGTTAAGCAGAAGGCTCTCATGCAAATTGCTTTCTGAATCATTAGCTGTCATCTACCCCCACCTCTCTTTCTGCAGCTGCTCTTTCTGATTCCACCTGCAAACTTTTCATGTTGGGCCGGCTCCCAAGCCAAACAAGTTGCCTCTTGGCAGCCTCTTCCTGCTGGGGGCTAGAACTAAACCACACAAATAAGCCAAAGTAAGGCTGTAGCGTGAGCTAAGGCACTTGCTAAAGGAAGATTCCTCTAAATTAAGGTGATGGATGCTTTTGGAAGAAATGTTCACGCTGGTTCACATGAGAATGTCAGCCAGGTTCCAGAAGTTGTATGCTGCTATTTAAAAATCATCTGTAGAACTTATATGCATGTATGCATGACCAATGGACATGGACAACTAAGCCGGGGATGGGGCGGGGGTGGGGTGAGGTGGGGGGTGCCAATGGGGTAAAAAGGTAAAATATCTGTAACAAAAAAATAAATAAAAAATTCATAAAAAAAAAAATTAAAAATCATCTGTCGCTTTAAACTTTTCTAAAGCTTCCATCAGCTGAGAAGTTTCTTTATTTTATTATTATTTTTTAAATATATTTTTATTGATTTCTTAGAGAAAGCGGAAGGGAGAGAGAGATAGAGACATCGATGTGAGAGAAACATCGATTGGCTGCCTCTTGCACGCCCCCTACTGGGGATTGAGCCCGCAGCCCTGATGGGGAATCAAACTGAGACCTCTCAGTCCATGGGATGTCGCTTAATCCATTGAGTCACGCCAGCCTGGTGAGAAATATCTCTAGATCATAATCTTCCTATTGGTTAGACATGTGCCGATGACATTCTCGGTTATGTATGATTCTTGTGACCATGTCTGGATCCATTCAGGCTCCATTAAATGAGATATGAACGTAAGAAACTCACACAGAAGCCACTTCTCAGGAATAGGGCTTTCCCTGAGAGCATCACAGGAATGAAACCCAACCAGGTTGGGAACCCAGAGGGAGAGGCTGGCCCAGCCCCAGGTGCTGGGGATCATGGGCATTAGAGTGATCGAAAGTACGTGGCCATTAAGCCTGGCAACTCAGAAAGTCTGTAGTCAACTAGTTTAATTTGATCTGCAGAAACATTATCTAACACATTTGTGAGGAAAGTCACCCACCTCTATTTTTCTTGGTTTGAGGATTGGTAAAATTTCATCATTACTATGTCACTAAATAGTTTAGCAATTTCAAATATCTTCTCTAAATAAAGAAGAATATGTATGTATTTAAATTAAAAGAAACAAGAAACCATGCTTTACATTATGTCACGCTTTATAGCATTTAGTGGCTATATATTACATATTAATTGAATATGCCTTGACCAGGTAGTTCAGCTGGTTAGAGCATTGTCCCAATATGCCAAGTTTGTGGGTTCGATCCCCAATCAGGGCACATACAGAAATCAACCAATGACTGCACAGAAAGACGGAACAACAAATCTCTCTCTTTCTTCCTGTCTCTCTCTAAAATGTAATTGGTATAGCCAAGGAATAGAGCAAAACTTTGTCTGACTCTTACCCCTTGTGTCTACTCCCTTCTATAAAAGTGTATGATATGAAACTGCACAAAGGAAACTTAACTGCATGTAAGTGAAAGAAGCAAATCTGTAAAGGCTATATATAGTATGATTCCAACTATGTCACGGTAAAAATATCAGTGGTTATCAGAGTTCAGTGGGGAGGAATGGATGAATGGACAGGACATAGAGGATTCTTAGGGCAGTGACACTATTCTGTATAATGCCGTAATGTTGAATACACGTCATTATAAATTTGTCCAAAGCAACACCAAGAGTAAATCCTAAGGTTAACTATAGATTCTGGGTGATAATGATTTAACAACATAGGTTTATTAATTGTAACAAATGTACCCTCTGATGAGAGATGTTGATGGTGGGGGAGACTGTGTGTAGGGGTTGGGAGGTGCACAGGACAGGGGGTGTATGGGAAATGTCTAAACCTTCTGCTCAATTTTACTGTGAACCTAAAACTGCTCTAAGTAAATAAACATGTATATATATTAATAATTCCTAGCATTATGAGCAAATAAGATCGTGTATTTTTTTAAAAAACTTCTAAAAACAAAAGGCATGGTAAATGTTTGCTGAACAATCATAATTTGGGGAGGGGGTAAACTAAATCAGCATAAACTAACCATGTATAATTTTAGCAACTCAACTAGTTGATAAACTCAAGGTGAAGCAGGTCCAATTTTTCTCTAAACAAGTTAAGGTACAAGAAAAGGAAAGTAGGATGTTTTCATAAAATCCTAACTTCTTATTATGATTAAATAGTCTCAGAAATTAAATAATTTGGAATCTTCTAAAAATAACTTTTGTCTATAGCATCCTCCTGAGGTTAAGAATTAGCATAGATCTAAATCAAGTAGGGACAGACTCCCATTATCTTATATGAGAAATTAAATTTTTATAATGTTTACTTCAGAGTCTCTTTGCCTGGGTGTAGAGGTAAAAGTGTATCCAAAGGTAAAATGAGAAACAATAAAATATTTTTTTTTACATTTTTTATATGTTTGTATTAATTTTTTTTTGAGAGGGAGAGGAAGGGGGAGAGAGATAGAAATATTGATGTGAAAGAGAAACATCCATCAGTTATCTCCTGCATTTACCCTCTACTGGGGGTTGAGCCACAACCCAGGCATGTACCTGACCAGCAATTGAACCAGGACCTCTCAGTCCATGGGAGAATGCTCAATCCACCGAGCCACACCAGCCAGGTGGTTTTCTACATTTTTTAATTAAAAATCTGAAATATACTTTAGTTTCCTGCTATTTATGCCCACACACCTGAAGAACTAAAATTAAAATTAAATTATATTACAGTAGAGGAGCGAGAATTTCCAACTGATCAATATGGTAAGGGCTGCCTGATATGATGGCTGAGTAAAATTACCAGCCCATATTCAGACTCAGAGAGGAGATTAAAGAGTGCTGTGATCTCTCGGTAGAGAGAGGATCATGGAGACAAATTTTACTTATACTCTCATATGAAATAAGTTATCAAATTCCTCTGCCCCTTTCCATGCTTATATAATCCTCATTTAATCATTACCAATGAACTCTGAGACTTGTTTGATCATTATTCCCGTCTTCAATATGTGAAAACTGAGGCTGGAAGGGTGGTACGTCTGTCCAAAGCCCCAACATACTGCCACTTCCAATGTTTCCAGGACCTGTGTAAGAGTGCTTTCTCTTTTAGCTGCCATTTGAGCCTTTCACCTTCTCCTAAGGTCACTTCAAGCCTTAACTCTAAATTACCCTCTGCAGGATGCCTCCCAGCCTCCTGGAGAAGTTAGCCATTCTTAGCAGAGTATTTAACATGTAGTAGGTGCTTTAGCAAGTGAATGAATGAACATATTCAATACTATTGAAATGGCCATTTAATGAAATGAGAAACAGGCTCTGAGAGGTTAAAAAACTTCTTTAAGGGATGGAGCTGGAATTCAGATTCTAAAGCCCATGTGATCAGCCATCAGGACCGTTTGAGTCATCTTCATCAGTGTCTCACTAGCCTCTACGTCACATGAGGGAGGTGCTGGGTACCCAATAAACTTCATTTTGCATAAATGAAAAATGCATGCAAAAAATACTTGTGTAAAGATGGACTAAAATCTTCAGCTTTCCCTGCTGAACTATGAATATTCTGTGATGCAATCCTCGTCTAACTCACCGAATGACCTTGAACAAGCAGCTTTCCTTACAGCCTCCATTTCTTCTTCTGTAAAATACTGTTGACAGGTCTTGTTCTACCTGCCTCATTGAGATGCACATATAAAGCACTTTGGAAAGTATGAAGCTTTCTTCAAAAGCAAGGAAATATTTTAAATGCCATCGCTATATGGCTTCATTGAAAAGAAACCCCAGCTTCTCAGTTGTGCAGCTAAAACCATAAAAAGTTTAAGGCAGAAGATTCAGGATAAATAATAATTCCAAATAAATTCCTCCAATGATTAAGCAAAGAGTAGGCAAATTTCTTCTCTAGACTATTTTGATTTAGATGAAGGACATCCCTTAAGAAGTTGAGGAAGTTTAGATACAGAGCCTCGAACTCTAGATTGCAATGTGATGTTTTCTTTTTTTCTCCTGAACTTCTGTTGCCGGTCTTGCTATCAGTTCAGCTGCAGTGTAATGTATTACTGCATTTCATTTCTAGGCAAGAACATTATTTACTCACAAGAGAAATACTTTTCTCAGGAAAGACTGTCTTTGGGAACTTTCAAGGACATTTGAGAAATGCTTCAGCCCAAGCCACGAAATCATGAGCATTTGTTTATGCCTCTCTGTTCCCAGGGAACATTTAAAAAAATCTTCCATTGAATTTGATTGCAAACATCCATCTTCCCTTTCCAAAAAATAGCAATTAACAAAACTTTATTGATTTCTAGTTTTCCTAGGTGTCATTTCCTAATGCACATATTTTAAGCAGTTTCTGTCATCAGTTTTGTTCCTCTCAACATTTTCCCATTTCTGTATCTGAATTTTAGCCTTGTATGGAATTTTTTATTGATCACTTGCAATTTACTTTGAATGGCTATGATATCAATACTCACCGTTATTTAATTACAATTATTTTCTTCAACTCCTAATTTAGTAAACTATACCATGTAAAATACCAGGCAAAAAATACCATGTAATTAGGTAGCGACTATTTGCTGGACAAAGTCATAAACTCATTAAATTCTCACAAAACCCTATAAGGTACTATTAACCCTATCATTTGACAGATGAGAAAACTGAGGAGTAAAGTGGTTAAGTAATCTGCCTGAGGTCACACAACTAGTGACTGGCATTGCTAGTTTTTTCCTGAATAGATCACTAGGAGTCTCTTCACTTTCCCAGGCCAAAGGAAACAACTATGTCTGAATTGGGAAACATCCGAAGGGTTACTAATAGTGATATTAGTAACTAATAGCCTCATTTCCCAACATCCTCTTCTCCACCCAGTTTTTTTGGAATTGTTCTTTTTTTCCTTAATGCTCAGGGCTGGGAATAGTAGCGGTACCTAATAGGTTCTTAATAAAGCTTCACCTCCCTGCATTGCTGCTCATTTCTCAAACTCTCCCCATCACTGCCACTGTTCGGGTAACGCATCCCTCTGACCTGAGTTCACATGGTACTGCCACAGGGAAGTGTTTCTTGGACCTCCTGCCAATACTGGATCTCCCTCTACTTGCTCCCTTAGCATCATTATTTTCTTTCACAAGTTTTTTTGTGTGATTACTTAATTGATGTCTGAACCCCTTCTTCTTACTGGTACTTTTAGTCCCGTATGTGTCCTGAAATGTGTAATCTGTGACGACATGGGCTATGTCTGATTGCTCATCACTGTAGCATCCACATTTGGTACACAGGAAGTGTGCTTAATGGAGGAATACAATTCTATGAGAACACATAAATAAATGACTGATCGATAAATTTGTTTGATCATAACACAAAAAAGGAAAGCAACATGTTAAACATTTACCCTGGGTTTATATTGGAAATTCTGCTCAAACTGGGTTCCTATTTGCTGTCTATCCTTGCCCATTGGAACAGAGAAAAACAAGTCAAGGTCTGACTTTGCCATTATGTGTACAGGCTATAGCTGATGGGTTGGGTTGAAAGATAGGATGCTTTAGGAGTAATTCTGCTATTGGCTGAACTATATATACAGAACTGAGACGTAGTTTTTAAAAAATCTACATTTAATATATTTGAGTACAAAATGAAATAAAAGCATCAAGCCCATTAGTTGTGATATTTCATTCTATTGTCCCACTTCCACATTAATCTCCATGAATTTAGATGCCTTTTGCGCAAACTCACCCAAGCATTTATACCATGTTGATAAATAGTGAAATATCAATGGATACATAGAAAAAAAATCTCCCAACTTTAGCAGAGAATGCATTAGCATGGACTTGTAAATTTAAGATTCAACTTCATTGGCATGCATAGAACCAAGTGACTTTTGTTAAAGATGGAAACTTTATGACTGTGAGGAGACAAACTTTTGAGAAAGTGCTTCCTATTTTAAAATCAGGAAATTAGAAATATTTCAATGAATCACATTTCTTCATATCTGGCATCCAAGTAATGGTAACTTTCAATATTTATACATGAGATTTTTAAAACATTGTGCATATGTACTGCTATAGAATATAAGTAAAAGTTGTCCCAACATCTCCAAAATATACTATGGTATAAAACAAACAGAAAACAACAAAAACCAACTTATTATGTTTTGGCTCCTCTTAATTGTTAAATAATGGTTATATTCATAAAAATAAAAAAACAAAACTTTGGAAAAAATTGTACTCTAAAGAGTATTTTTAAATGTCAATGACTATTTTACATGATTCATCATAGAATCATAAAAGGACAGTTCTCCAGGGTATACGTTGAAGAATACAGTTATGATGCGGAAAAGTACTGCATATGACTGTGCATATGGCTTAGGTCTGAAAACATGTAGAATTGTCCTCCTGCCTTTCTTGTCGAACACATCTGCCCAGCTGCTGTGAGAAAACAATGTGCAAAGAAAGAGAGGGCCCACACTGGTCTTGAATACAGATGGGTAGGACTGGGGGAGCTTCCTTCATTTTCTAAAATGTCAAAGTCAAATTTATTGAACACCCACTAAGTGTAAAAAAAGGCAGGGCATTAGGGGCTTGGAAAAATCGGTAATATATACTTTAAGGCTCCAAGGAGCTGACAGTGCCAGCTGACAATGTCATAGAAACACCAAACATGTAAAAATAACCCATAAAATGACGAATTTTGTAGTATTTTAGATAGCATTTAGGCAAATAAGTGAGTTAAAACACATTTCTATGAGAACGATATAGCTATTACTGATAAAAAATTAACTTTACTTGGATCGAGGGGGAAATTTTTGTTGAAGGAGATTGTAAACATACTAATGGTTTATTGATTGATTGACTTATTGATCCTGGAAAGGATAACATTTTCCTAAGGCCCATTAGTAAGGGCAGTCAAGCAGAAGCCAAGTAGGATTTAGGACTAGAAAGACTTTGAAGTGAACTGCTAGGCAAAGGAAACGAGGGTACACTGGAATATGAGAAAAAGAAAGAACTTGTACTCCAGGTAAATGAATGCAGTCAGGTGAACAGATGGTGTGTGAAAGAAGGAAGTGAGGAGTAGGGCTAGAATTGAACTTGAGGGATTCAAGTTTGCATTATTCCAGAATGCAAAGCTAGAGAACTGAGATTTTACCTGGCAGGCTGTTTTGAGCAGAGGGAGGGCATGCCCAGGGAGCCAAGGTTGGAGGACATGTCTAGTCATAGTTTTAGACTTAATCATTTAATCTGGTTGTCTATCTCTCTACTGTAGGGAGTTGCTCAAAAGAAAGTTTGGGTGGAAGACTGTGCTGGTTGAGGACAACCCATCCTTACCCTTGCTATTAAAATTGCTGAAACACTAAGCTTTGAATGGAACAAGCTCCTGGCTTCACTCAGACCACCACTTCAAAATAAACGATGAAACCAAACTATTCATCCAACTGGGATCTAGAAATGAGGAAGGGATGAAAGGCCTGCAAATAGTCAAGAATTCGATATTGACAAGAGAATCGAGGACTCCAGAATAAAGGACTGGAGGAAAGTAAGAACAGAGAAGAGAAGATTTGGGGAGTTCACTATACCTATTTTCACAAAACATGAGGTTCTTGATATCCAAGTATACTCATCTACATTCTCATAGTTTTAAGTTGCCCATGGAATTCATCCCTTCTAAGCATGATTTAATGTAATAACATATTTACTATACATATATGCATATTTCTATTGTATATTTAATAAAAATGAAATTAAAATAAAGTGAAATTTGAAACTGTGCAGATAGAGTACCATGAAGCCATTGTAAATAATACCAGAAATCTGCTGGAATAAACATACAAAGTCATTGATAAATGAGGATCTGGCAAAAATATATAGTTAACAATTCAAAGAGAGAAAGGGACACAATAAGGACTGCAAAATAAATTTACCTGGATATCAAATAATTAAGTGAAAGCCTTAGAGAAAATGATGAATGCCTTGAATGAACTGTTACCAGAATCATCCTGCTTGGCTGAGCTGCCAGCATTGAGCACACAGTGATGGGCAGGGCACTGTGCTATAATCCAGTTCAGTTGGAATAATCTCTCAAAGTAACATGCAATTCTCTTTTTGATTCTAGCAATTGTGCATAATTGCAATTTAGTCTAAATTCTTTTAGATATATGAGAAAACTCACTGGTTTTATTTATTTAATGACAACCTATTTCAACATACATTTCAAATCAAAATTATTTTAAAAATTATTTTCAGCCCGGCTGGTGTGGCTTGCAACCACCCATGCACCAAGAGGTCACCAGTTCAATTCCCAGTCAGGGCATATGCCCAAGTCGTGGGCCAAACAGGAGGGGGATGCAGGAGGCAACCAATTGATGTTCTCTCTCATCAATGCTTCTATCTCCTCTCCCTCTCCCTAAAATCAATAAAGAAAAAAATTTTTAAATTATTTTCAATTAAACTTTGTTCACTAATTTTCCCCCAGTTTTCTTGAGATATGATTGATATATAAATGGTTATCATTTGGGATTTTAAGTGTTTTTGTTTTCAGGTTAAACAAAACATCATTTAAAAAAAAAAGATTCTTTTACTTGAGTAGGATATGTCTTAATGCAGAAATCAGGTCTAGATCCAAAAGATAAGATTTTTAAAGTTAAAATTTTATAATAGAAAAATAAACTTAAAAAGTTTAAACTTTTTAACAGGAGTGCATTCTAACTATAGAATCAGCTGAATATTCCTCCATGGATAAATGAGCCTATAGCATGGATATAGGGTAGATTTCCATATCAGAAATTGGATAAGCTTATCTACAGGCCTCTTTCCAAATGCTAAGATTTTAATGGGCATAACAGAGACTAGAACAGCACTTTCAGAAATAAGAATCCTTTAAAATTTCCATCAACAAACGGTTGTGTAGCCAAATGAAGTTTAAAAACACTTCACACCAAATTCTACTTAACATATAAATTCATAGGGCACATTATAGCTCATTCCACATCTCAAAAATCCTCCAGGCGAAAACCATGTTATATTTTATTGAATAGAGCATTTCTCAAATTTATTTCAGTCCAAAAACCTTGACAGCATTAATAACCTGGTTACCATGAACAGGAAAGGAGGAAAGGGGGGACTAGCTAATGCAGCCATTGACACAGCTTTGCCAGGAAGCTGCAGTGCACACTCTCTGTCTGTTCCCCGCGGATCACTGGGCTAAGGACTTGACAAAGGCGTTTAGACACATGCCCAGTCAAATCTGGGTGACATGGGAAGGTGCTTACCTGTCAGTCACACCTGGGAACAAGTCAGTGGCCAAAATAGGCATGGTCACTGCAAGGGCACACACTCTAAGATGCGTAAGCTCCAAAAGCGAGTCCTCTCTCATAGCTCTTGCCCTCCTGAACTCCTGGCTCTCCTGTTGCAGGGGGTGAGTTCCCCTGCATTCTCCCATGAGGCTCACGACCATGTGGGATCCACACAATGGACAGATGGACTGATCTAGCCTGATGCCTGATGCTCTCCAGACTCAGCTTCACCATGGAATGAAAACTCTGGACACTGGCCCTATTTCCAGCTCTGCTGAATCCCCAGATGACCCCTTTCCAAGACTGGACCAAGGGAACTGGGACTTTGCAACCCAAGGAATACAACTCCACAAAAATTAAGTCTATTAGCACACTTCATTCTCCTGTGGGAGTCTTAGAAAATCCATTTTCTCAAGATATCGTGACAGCTGCTCTCCTACTAGTGGTGGAGAACTACATTTCTCTGGCCACAGTCTGACTAATGAGAATGACCATGAAGTCGGTATTCTTTTGAACATATTTAAGGGAAAATTCTGGTTTCAGTCTGAGATCTTCTTTCATAATCTAGTGCCATCAACCTGAAAAATTGCCATAATTATCAGATTTATTTTTTGCTTATAGTTGCTGAATTTAAATTAGCTGAGACAATGCAAATCAGTTCAAAAAGGTCACAAGCATGACTGTCACATGTTCCTAGCATCATAGCCATTTTACTAAATCTAAAATACTCTCCCTTTAGAAGAAAAAAATTTTCTTCACCTTGGAAAATTTTGTTCTAACCTTTAGAAACGTAAGACGATTTTCAAAACTAAACTACAAATTTAGAAATAAATAAGGAGTAGGAGAAGTTTTTATCAGCCATAAAATATCTCTTCTTAAATCTGATTTTAAAAATAAATAGCAAAGATCATTGGATATTAGGTTATTTTCCTTGGTGACTACCACCTGTTTGGGTGGGTAACTCTGATACTGTAATTTATAATAAGAAATATGTGCTTGGTCATTGTCCTGTTCCTGGCACAGAGCTCCTAAAACCCCTGGAATTCCTGAGTGATGGCTGCAGTGATGGTGCCTTTTGCTATGCTAATAAGGAGATTTGGGACTCCCCCAGAAGGATGGGGGCCACCAATTGCCTGTGGTATCAAATGTGTGATTGGATGTCCCATCCTCCTGACTACAGCAGGGGAGAGGAGAGGAGCTGAAAAACTGAGTCCAATCGCCATTGTCCAGTGGATAATGAAGCTCCCATAAAAACCCAGAAGGACACAGTTCAGGGATCTTCCAGGTGGATGAACACATGGAGATTTGGGAAGTTGGCACACTCACAGAGGGCATGGAAATCCCATGCTCTTTCCCCATACCTTACCCTACGTAGATCTTCCTTTTGGCTGTTTCTGAGTTACATCCCTGTATAATAAACTGGTTAATCTAGTAAGTGAAATGTTTTTGTGAGTTCTGTGAGCCACTCTAGCAAATTAACCAAACCCAAGGAGAGGGTTGTTGTGATACTGTTGTCATTAGCTAACTACATGTATTAATAACAGGAAAGGAGTATAAGGAAGGCCTAACATGATAGGCATGTTCTCTGCAAAACACTGGGGGTAAGAGATTGGACAAAGGGAAGATAAACAAATGCCCAGTTATGTAGGGGAACTAGCAAAGGTGCTTGACTGTCAGTCACACCTGAGAACATTGGCCAGACTTGGCTTGGTCACTGCAAGCCCTCAGCATTTTGGGATACTTAACCTCCTAAACAAAGGAGTTTGTTCTCTTGGGCTCTTATGCTCTTGGTTCCTCTTGGCATGCTTGGCTCATGGCTCACGTCTGACTTCCTGGCATTCTTCCATGTGGCCCATGGCCATGCCAATCCCCCCACACAGTGGACTAATGGACTGCAACTAGCCTGATGCTGTACTGGACCCAGCTCCAACATGGAAAGGATACTCTGGACACTGGCTTTGCTTCTAGCTCTACTGAAACCCCAGCTACACTTCTCTGACTGGACTAAGGGAAATGGGACTTTGGAAACACAGGGATTCAATTACATGCAAATAATAATTACTCATTCTCCTGTGTGAGTCTCAGAAAATCTTTTTCTTCCCACGATATCATAAGAGGCCCACCCTCGGCAGCACCCAGTGGGGAAGAGGACCGCTCACTTTGTCTGATAGCAGTTGGACCTCCTGACCAATTTCCCATGGGTCAGAAGCACAGGCCACTGGCATCTGGAGGAGGCACAGTCTTGTAAGACTAAGCCCGAAACCTGTAGCATCTGATGCTACCTCACCAAGCAACGCTTCAGTGGCAGCTTAGTGTCCTGAGAATTCAACTTAATTCTGACACTATCTACATGAGTTCAATTGTGACTGAGACACAGATGCATTTTGCTTTTCTCTTCCTGGATGCACAGAACAATTACTTTTCCCAGGCTCTTTTCATTCTGGCTAAAAGTATATGAGTCTACCTCTTCCAGGCCTGGCTAGGAGACCTTATGCTATCCCTATTCCTTTCTGCTGTGATTTAGGAGGTCATGTAGTTAAGAAAAGATGTAAGGGGCATAGGTTCCCAATTCACTAATTAAAGGCAATCTGCTAAGAGAGAATTTCCTGATCCATATTAGTTTCTGACATGAGAAATCAAGATTTATTGTTCATTTACTACACCTACCATGTCTATACCCAAAGAGAGAGAATGTCATTACAGATCATCAAGTACTGTAATGACATGAGAGGGACCAGTGGTGGCACATGTGGATGACATTTATTTCCCTGGCCTAAGTCATTTCCTGTTATAGACAGTAAAAATCACAACATTAACTTAGTTATGTGTGGGTTGCAGGACATTGACAATCCAGCCACTCATGGAACTGACATTTTTGAGTACTTAATCTGTGCCATGGACTGTGCTATCTGCCTAAGACAGTGAAAAAGAAGACCCCAGGTCTTTCCCGAAGGTGCTCATAGAGGAAGACTAACTTATCCCTGAATAGTAATTGATACAAGATAATGGACCAAATGGGTGGTTTTCTTTATTACACATTTGAGAGCTAGAAAACTGTCTCAGAAGAGCTGGACAGTTTTATTATTGCTTTTTGAGTAGCCACCAAAGGGCAAGCTTAACAGCTAGAAATGCTAAGGACCTCATTAAATGACTGGAGCAGCCAGACACTTTCAGAAGTTTTCCCTAACCTCTCAGTTCAATTTTCATTTCATGAAGAAACAACTTGACAAGTCGAAGGTCATGTTCCTGTAGGTCCATAACAGAGATGATTTAATGCACCTAGTAAGCTGCCTACCCAACTGCCACCTAAGGTCATAAGATTTTGAATCATGGGAGGATTTAATGACTTGGGCAACTTTCTTTCCTGCAAATATGTACAAGCTGGATGATGAATAGTACTGAAGTATAATATATGATGCCGATCATTCATTTAAATTCTCTAAGAAATAGAGGAGAAACAATTAGCAAAGGGCGTCTTGACTTACCGGAGCAGCAATGCATCTCTGACTCCCAAGGCACTCATTTTAGCAGTCAAGCCACAAGACATATTTTTAATTTCTACAGAACCTAGTTCTAGCTAGAACTAATGAGGACATGGTCTTAATGGATGTCTCTTGTTTCTCCTGCAATGTGGCTGTGGAATTTTATGGGTCAGAGTCAGCACAAAGGCTGCTCCTTTTGTACACATTCTTTGTGTTTGGTCAGTCTTGTCACTATCTTGGTGTCATAATAAAAAGACACATCAGGGACTATGTGAGGACAGGTACAGTGCATTTCTGCAGTCAGAGTGGACTAGTGACTGGAATCACATTAGAGAAGACAGAGGATTGGGGTGCTATTCCTGGCTCTGGCATCTTCTCAAAGGATGACCTTGGCCAAATCATTTAACCTCTTTGAACCTCAGTTTTCTCATCTGTGAAATGAGGGAAAGAACAATCTACCTCTTTGTTCCTGCTTAAGTTTGTTGCAGAATTAAGTAGGTTAGAGCTATAAACTAAAGTGTATTGAACCCATGAGAAAAAAAAAAAAAAAAGAAGACATTATCTAAGTACATCATATTCTTTTTATCATTATTCATTTCCAAAGGTGAAGGTAACCTTGTAAAAGAACTATGTAAACTAATTAGCTTTTTCTGTTTGTTTGTTTGTTTGTTTGTTTGTTTGTTTGAAACAAAGGCTCAACTAACATCCCTGAATTAGAAAAAAAGAGATTTCTAAATCTACTTTAAGACAGAAAGGACAAAAAGTCTTAGATTCTGCTGCTATAATATTTTCTTAGTTATTATTTTTTTAGAAAATATATGTTCTATTTTGGGGGTTTTGCTGTTGCATAGTTTAACATATGTAAGGGAATTTTCTTTTCAATTCACAAATGGAAAGGGAGAAAAGGAGGGAGGGAAGAAGAAGGAAAAAAGGATAACTAATCAGAGAAAAGACCCACATGGCTAAAATAAGCTGACCCAAGAAGATAAAACAAATTCATAATTTAAAATACTATATAATACAAATGAAATTAAAGATGTTCACCCAGAAGAGAGTTGACCGGAAGTGGATTGATGTGATGTTTGAGATAACGTCCTGTATTTCTCTACTTTAATGAGACGTAATCTTGGGAGAGCTCTAGCCACCAGGAAATTATAAAAGAATAATCTTCATCTCTTCATGATTCCTTAAAATCAAAATGGCCTCATTCTTTCTCCAAAAGAATTTATTTCTCTTTCTAAATCTATTCTTTTCATGGTCAAACTAGGAGAAAATAGCGTTCTGAAATTACTTAGAAGTGATTAGAGGTCCTTCAATGATTCATGAATTTTCAGAGTCCTCATATAAAAAATGTGAAATTGGACCCAATGATCATAATTTGTCTTTAGTTCTAAATATAGTTCTTTGATTTGTGGCCATGCTGTTAGAACAATATTTTTACTTTTTGCCAATGTATTTTAGATCTGAGATCAAATTGTTACTTACATTCTCCAACATAATTCTTCAGTGGTCAAATGTCTCCAAGGACATTTTTAGAGTCACTTTCATCTTGTAAATATTTTAAAATTTATATCTTAACTTTATAGTAATTTTCCCTGTGAGGATGGGGTAATGGAGAGTATTTCCTTCTTACTTTACTATATTTTTATTATTCTTCAAGTGTTTACTACTTTTTTCAAATTTATTTGTTTCTTTGTTAATTCTCACCCAAAGATATTTTTTTCATTGATTCTTAGAAACAGTGGAAGGGATAAAGGGATGGAGGGAGGGAGGGAGAGAGGGAGGGGGTTAGAGAGAGAAAGAGAGAGAGAAACATCGATGAGAGAGAGACACATTGATTGGTGGCCTCCTGCATGACACTGACCGGGGTCAGGGATCAAATCTGCAACCCAGGGACATGCCCTAGACTGATGCTCTAACCACTGAGCAAAACTGGCCAGGGTTACTACTTTTTTAATTGAAAAATAAAAAAAGAACCCAGAATAAGAATTTTGTATGTCTTCAGTCCACTTTAAATAGCTATTGATTATTATTAAAAAAAAAAATGCATCAAGGTACAAAATCTAATGTATACTCAGAAATACCATTTTTTAACCCTAGAGACACTTTGCAATAAATTTTAGTTCCTTGTACAATATTTACTGAAAACATAGGGAAAATGTTAGTAAGGAATAAGTGAGATGTAGTGTATAGGATGATCCTTGAAAATGCTTGGTGCGCATATGGGTTTACAGCCCACTGTGAGAACAAAGCCTTTTGAACATCCTCAGTGCATGATGGGAATCACTTGTCCAAGACTATGTGATTTAAAATCTAATACGCATTTCTATTCCTTCAATCCATTTAAATATCCTAAGCTAGAATGATGGTGTTGGAGGTAGAAGAAGAGTAGCATACTGAATGAACACAATATTTTAAAAATTACAGTCAAATCTCCCTTATCAAACAGAAGTCTAATATCTGACTATACTATTCCACCCAATTTTAAAGTGTATAAAAAATATTGTGATAAGATGTTTCAGAAATGAAACACCCTTCTTACATCCTCTTTCCTTGGTCACCCACTCCAGCACAGACTCTGGGCTTTGTTATCATTTGCTCTAGACAATGAGAAAACAGCAAAGAAGTGTGACCTCAGTAGGAGTGGACTAGCCTACTAGGGTTTGAAGACAAATAGGCAAGGTCCTCTCATTGTCCAAGGCAATCATGATTTATGAGTGTGGCTTTCTCTGACCAGCTCTCACTCAGCTGGTTCATTCCTCACTGGTGCTGTATGAAATGAGCTCAGATAAAACCAGAAACCAAAAAACTACCCAGATGAATCTAGTTCCAAATTGCCAAGTGACTGCTATTTTAAGCCACTAAGTTTTGAGGTGGCTTGTAATGCACCAAAAACTAACTTATACAATAATATAATACAGTCAAGTGGGTTTATCCCAGAGAATGCAAGGTCAGCTCAATATCAGAAAATCAATCACCATGATTCACTGTATTAGTTAACTAAAGGAAGCAAATCATATAATCATTGTATTAAATGTAGGGGATAACAAGCATCTGATGAATTTTAAAACCTATGAACTAGACCCAGATAAAATCTATCTTTTCTTGATAAGGTCTATATACCAAAAATAAATGGCTCATGCATATGTTAATGAAAATGATCATTCTAATAATTTTTTCAAAAAAATTAACAATTCCAACAAGGGGTTAATATCCAAAATATATAAAGAACTCATACAGCTCAATACCAAACAAAATAGTCCCACTAATAATGGGCAGAAGACTGAAATAGACACTTCCTCCAAGAAGACATACAAATGGCCAAAGATACATGAAAAGATGCTCAGCTTCACTAGATATTAGGGAAATGCAAATCCAAACTGCAATGAGATACCACCTCATACCTGTTAGAAAGGCTATTATCAAGAAGACAAATATTAACAAGTGTTAAAGCCCTTGAACCCTCATTCACTGCTGGTGGGAATGTAAACTGGTAAAACTGTATCGACACTCCTCAAAAAATGAGTAATAGAGTTACTATATGACCCAGCAACCCCTCTTCTAGATATCTACCCTTACACTTTTTTTGAGGTTTTGCTTTTTTATTGTTAACATTATTACAGATGTCCCAATTTTTTCCCCCTTTTCCCACCTTCACCCCCCCCCACCTCTGACCTGCACCACACTGTTGTCTGCGTCCATGGGCTATGTATCTATGCTTTGGGCTAATCTCTTTACCTTCTTTTATCCAGTTCACCCGAACACCCTCTCCTCTGACATCTGTCAGTCTGTTGCATGTATCCATACCTCTGGTTCTATTTTGTTTGCCAGTGTATTTTATTCATTAGATTCTACATACGAGTGAAATCATATGGTATTTGTCTTATCTCTGACTGGTTTATTTCACTTAGCATAATAATCTCCAGTTTCATCCATACTGTAGTAAAGGGTTAGAGTTCCTTGTTTTTTACAATTGTATAGTATTCCATTGTGTATATGTACCACAGCTTTTTTATCCACACATCTACTGATGGGCACTTGGGCTGTTTCCAGATCTTGACTGTTGTAAATAATTCTGCTGTGAACATAGGGGTGCAAATATTCTTTCTGATTGGTGTTTTGGGATTCTTAGGATATATTCCCAGAAGTGGGATCACTGGGTCAAAAGAAAGTTCCATATTGTTTCCCATAGTGGCTGCACCCATCTGCATTTCCATCAACAGCGCATTAAGGTTCCCTTTTGAAAACATTTCTTCACAAAAATATATGCACCCCTCTGTTCATTCCAGCATTATTTACAGTGGCCAAAGAGATTGAAAACAACTGAAGAGCCCTTCGGTAGATGATTGGATAATGATGTGGTACATTCATACAATGGCCTACTCAGCCATAACAAAATTGGAAACACTTCCGCTTGTGGCAATGTGGATAAACCTTGAGAATATCATGTTTAGTGAAATAAGTCAGACAAAAAACATTAAGAACTATATGAGTTCAAACTTATGTGGGATATAAAACTGAAAGCGACAAACGAACAGATAAAAACTCATAGACACAGATAAATAGTACGGTGGTTACCAGAGGGAAGGGGTGTGGGCTTAGCAGAGGACAAAGGGGGTTAAATATATGAGGACAGAAGATCTGACTTTTTGGGTGGTGGGCACACAGTGCAATATATAGATGATATATCATAGCATTGTACACTTGAAACCTATGTAATTTTATTAACCAATATCACCCGGATATATTTAATTAAAAAATAAAATTAACCAAAGAACTTGTATGCATATATGCATAGCCCATGGATAAAGACAATAGTGTGGTGAAGGCTTGGGGTGGAGCAGGGGCTGGGTGAAGGGGGCAAAGAGAGGGGAATGAGGATTATATGATATACTGTCAATAATAAAAAATAAATTAAGAAATAAAATTAATAAAATAATAAAATAAAAACATTAACATTTGCCTTATGCAGAGATTCAAGATAAAAATTTCCAACCTGATTGCTTCCACTTACCATGATCTATTAAAACTTCCCAAAATATAAAAGATATGTATTGAGAGAGACAGAGAGATCAGTTTAGAAAAATATAGATTACCATATCATATTTATAGATTGCTTTGATCATTTATTTATTTGGAAAGCCAGAAAAACAAATATGCTACTAAATCTGAGAGTTCAACATAGTGGTTAAAAAAAAAAATCGATACACTAAAATCAATTGTATTCCTCAAATGCATCAATAACAAGATCAGATACAAGATATATTTGCAATAGCAACAAACACCAGATTGTATAGAGCTTTATCTAATAAATAACACACACAAAATCTTCATAGTGAAAGCATTAACTATCAGAGGACACACCAGTAAAAATATATATACACATTTATGGATGAGATGACATAATACTACACTAATGTCAATTTTCTTATACTAATTAATTTCCCCACAGAGCTAAAGCAGTTTTTGAAAATAAGACCAGGGTGGAGAACTTGCCCTAGCAGATGCTGAGACACACTGGGAAGTCATGACAACTAAACATGGTGTGATGCTGTTGGAAGAAAAGGCCAACATGAAAACACACCCAAACAGGGCCCTACACATAGAGCCAAATACAGACAGGAAGTTGGCACATGAAAGGAACAGTGCCAGAATCTTGTGGAGCAAGTTGAAGTATAGGTTTTGGGGAAACAGACTCACTATGTAAAGTTATATCAGACTTGATCTCAACTTAATAATATCACTTTAACAGGGGTTTGGCCAAAGTAGGTTTACAGTTGTATGTGAAACACAGAGTTTATTCTTGTATCATTATTTATTCGTTATTGTATTATTTTATTATTACTATTAACCTATTTTTGCCCACCCCTGTATTGTGCTCAGTACTATAGAGCTCATGTAATCTTCATAAAAATATCCAGAAGCATACACAATTTTGCTCACTTTACAGGTGAAGAATAGAGATGAGACAGAAAGTGAGCAACCTATGAGGTACGTGTCAAGCTGTAACTGAACCCACACAGTCTGTCCTCAGAGCTCATTCTTTACACCATCACATTGTACAACCCCGCACTATGCGTGACATTCAAATTCAATAGGTTTAAGAAGTAAATGTGAAGTACAAATTGCCAGTAATAACACTAGATGCAGGGATGTGAACTACAGCACAGGGAATATAGACAATAATATTATCATAATTGTGAATGGTGTCAGGTGGGAACTAGACATATTGGGGTTTTCACTTCATAGGGTATATAAATGTCTAATCGCTTTCTTCTGCACCTGCAACTAATATAATATTGTATGTCAATTGTAAGGAAAAAAGTAAATGTTAAAAAATAATCTAACAATGATTTAGAAAGAATTAAATGTGAAAGGTAAAATCTAGAAGAAAGAAATTATGGGAGAAAATATTTGCAATTTCAGGGTAAAGAAGAAAATAGATTTTTTTTTAAAAAAGCAGATATTGCATAGAACAAAACGAATGAATTTGACTCCATTATAATTTGTACTTTATGTACAATAAAGGACACCAAAGTCAGTGTTAAAAACATTGGGAAGAAGACACATACAATATCTAAAAATCAATAACGAATTCATATCTGAATATAAAACAACTACAAATCTAAATAAAGCACTGGATACTCGTTAGAATGATGGGTAAAGGTTATAAATACGCAATTCACAGAACATGAAATATGAACAGCAAAAAGTATATAAAGACTCAACCTTGGTAAAATCAGAAAAATGCAGAATTAAAACAAATATGGCAAGCTAAGCAAATCGACACATGCCAGACTTCCAAAAGTTAAACTGCAAGTTTTAGTATCATGTGGTGGCAAAGGATGTGGTGAGAGAGAAAAGTGATATCTGTCACCAAAGGACGTTATAAGAGAGAGAGAGAGGTAAATGGCGCAGCTATTCTATAGAGTAATCTGTGAATTAAGTTGTGTATGCAAATTCTACCCCACTTTTTCTGAGTGTAAACCCTAGAGACACTCCACACTGCTCCTTAAGAGGACATGTAGTTAGTTGATTAACGCTGTATGGTGGGCATAAAGTGTTGAAAACAGCCTGACTATTCATCACTAGGGTAATGGATAAGCAAAACATGCTATTAAATTATGGGGAAATATTTGACAGTGGCCTGAGCAATAAATTAATTTATATGGAGCAACACTGATGAAATATAAAACTATAATTCTGTGAGAAAAATAAATTAAGGCATAGGATATGATTTGTAGTCAACACTATATTTGCAAAATATCTGAAAATACAGAACAATCCAGTCTTTCAAATATGAGTGTGTGTGTGTGTTTATATATTTAAAACAAGTATGACAGGAATTCCAAAATGGCGGCAGAGTGAATGGAAGCTAGACAGACCATCTCCTAGGACCAAACTGGAATTACAACTAAAATAAAGACAAATCATCAGGAAAAAGCAACAGAAAAGCAGCTTGCGAGGATCATATAACCAGGGACACTGACTCGATCCTGGTAGGATTGCAGAGGCATGAGAGGGGGGCTGGGAGCCCACTGTTAGCAGTGGCTTTGGCTGTGAGCAGCGCCCTCGGGTTAAACTCCCAAGTGGCTCCACAGCTCACAGCCTGGAAAGATGCTAAAATAGCCACAGCTACTCACCTTGGGCTCTGGCAGAAGAAAGGCGGACTGGACTGGACTGGAACTGTGTGGGGACACTCAGGATTTGGAGGGTGCTCAGAGCTTTTGCTGAGTTGCAGCCACACAGGACAATGGCCATCGTACTCCTTCCCAGGGCTCTGAGGAAAGGCAGTGGCCCCTCCCTCAGAGAGTCAACCCCACCCGGTGACCCATTGAAATGCAAATTGAGGCTCATTAACAACCAGCATCTGCCCTACCCTCAGGAAATCTCCTTATACTGAGCACCTGAGGGAGTTTTTCATTCAATTGAGAAGCCAAGGCTCTTCAAGGAACCCCTACTGATAGCCTCCAGGCAAAAATCTAGAGGATAACTGAACCATTCCTGGGCAAGCAACTCTAACCAGGAAAGGAAGACTTAACAGTGGTTAACGTGGGTTCTCCCTTGCTCATCCAAATCCAAGAGAGGGAGCCACAAACAGCAGAACACCAACACCCACAGGGAAAATCTGGCAGTCTCCAAAGCCCACTGTGCTAGCCAAAATGGTGAAATAAAGAAACAAACACCAAATGAAAGAACAAAAGACCTCGACCAAAGATGAGATAAATGAGGAGCAGTTAAGCAAGTTAACAGAGCTATAATTTAGAGCCAAGATCTTGAGGAAGCTCAACAGCATGAGTAAGGACATCAACACCATGAGTAAAGACATAGAAATGTTGAAAACCAACCAATTGGAAACTAAAAACTGCCAAGAAGAAATAAAGAATGACATATCAAAAATGAAGAACATATTAGAAGACCTAACCAGCAGAGTAGAGGAAGCTGAGGACCGGATCAGTGAATTAGAAGACAGGTAGAAAAAATCAACCAATCAGGAAACCAAAAAAAAAAAAAAAAAAAACAATTAAAAAACAGGAAGACGGCTAAAGGAAACTGTGGGACAACAGGAAATGTAATAATATTTGCATCATAGGAGTCCCCGAAGAGGAAGAAAATGAGCAATGGTTAGAGAATATATTTCAAGAAATAGTGACAGAAAACCTCCCTAATTTGGTGAAGGAAGAAGGCATTCAAGTTCAAGTAGCACAGAAAGCCCCAAGTAAGAAGAACCCAAACAGGTCCACAGCAAAACACATAGTAATTAAATTGCCAAAAATTAAAGACAAAGAGAGAATCCTAAAGGCAGCAAGAGATAAACAACAGGTTACCTACAAAGGAATCCCCATAAGGCTCTCAGCTGACTTCTTATCAGAAACACTACAGGCCAGAAGGGAATGGCATGAATTAATCAAGGACATGAAAAACAAGGATCTGAATCCAAGACTTCTCTACCCAGCAAGTCTATCATTCAAAATAGAAGGTCAAATAAAGAGCTTCCAAGACAAAAAAAGGCTAAGGGAATACATTAGCACCAAACCAGCACTGCAAGAAATGTTAAAAGGACTGATGAAATTAGTAGAAGAAATTGGAAGAAAAATACTACCAAACTAAACAAAAATGGCAATAAATTACTACATATCAATAATCACCTTAAATGGAAATGGATTTAATGCTGAGATAAAAGACAGAGAGTAGCTGATTGGATAAAAAATCATGATTCATCTATATGTTGTTCACAAGACATCCACCTCATGACAAGAGACTCACATAGGTTGAAAGTGAAGGGATGGAAAAAAATCTTCCAAGCAAACAGAAAGGAAAAAAAAAGCCGGGGTAGCAATACTCATATCTGATGAAACAGATTTCAAAATGAAGGCCATAACTAGAGACAAAGAAGGCCACTACATAATATTTAAAGGATCTATCCAGCATGAAGATATCACCTTGATAAACATATATACACCCAATATAGAAGCACCAAAATATATTAAAAATCTTCTGGAGGACTTCAAATGAGAAATCGACAGCAATACAATCATAGCAAGGAACTTCAATACCCTGTTGACACCACTGGATAGATCCTCTGGACAAAAAAAATTAGCAAGGAAATTAGCAAGGAAACAGAGACTCTAAATGAAGCACTGGAACAAATGAATTTAATAAATATCTACAGAGAAATAAACCTCAAAACTACAGAATTCACATTCTTCTCAAGTGCACATGGGACATTCTCAAAGATACACCACATGTTAAGACACAAACTAAGTCTCTACAAGTTCAAGAAGATTGAAATCATATCAAGCATCTTCTCAGATAACAATGGCATGAAACTAGAAATCAATTGCAACAAGAACATGCAAAAACATTTGAACACATGGAACTAAATAGCATGTTATTAAACAATGAATGGGTTACCGAGAAGATCAAGGAAGAAATTAAAAGCTTCCTGGAAACCAATGAAAATGAACACACAACCACACAAAATCTATGAGATGCAGTGAAAGCAGTTCTGAGAGGGAAATTCATAGCACTACAGGCCTATCTCAAGAAGCAAGAAAAATTTCTAATAGAATATCTATCCTCACAACTTAAAGAACTGGAAAGCAAACAAAAAGGAAACCCAGAGCAAGTAGAAGAAAGAAAATAGTAAAGATTACAGCAGAAATAAATGACACAGAGACGAAAAAATCAATTCAAAGAATCAATGAAACAAAGAGCTGGTTTTTCGAAAAGATAAACAAGATTGATGAACCCTTAGCTAGACTCACCAAGAATCAAAGAGAGAGAACCCAAATACACAAAATCAGAAGTGAAAGAGGAGAAGTAACAACTGACATCACAGAAGTACAAAAGATCATTAACAACCACTATGAACAATTATATGCCAACAAATTTGACAATCTAAGTGAAATGAACAAATTTCTAGAAACACATAGTCTCCCAAAACTGGATCAGGAAGAGATAGAAAACTTGAACAGACCAATAACAACTAAGGAAATTGAAGATATAATCTTCAGCAAACAAAAGCCCAGGCCCGGATGGCTTCATGGAGGAGTTTTACCAAACATTCAAAAAAGAACTAACACCCATTCTCCTCAAACTATTTCAAAAAATTTAAGAAGAAGGAAGACTTCCAAACTTGTTTTATGAGCCTAGCATAATTCTAATTCCAAAACCAGAAGAAGACATTACAAAGAAATAAAACTACAGGCCAATATCCCTGATGAACATAGATGCCAGAATCCTGAACAAAATACTAGCAAACTGAATCCAGCAATACATGAAAAAAATTATTCACCATGACCAGTGGGATTCATCCCAGGGATACAAGGCTGGTACAATATTCACAAATCAATTATTGTGATATACCACATAAATAAAATGAAGAATAAAAACCACATGATCATATCAATAGATGCTGAAAAAGCCTTCGACAAAATCCAGCATCCATTTCTGATAAAAACACTCAGCAATTTGAGAATAGAGGCATCATATCTCGACAAAATAAAGGCCATATACATGAAAGACCTACAGCCAACATCATACTCAATGGGCAGAAACTAAAAGCATTTCCCTTAAGAACAGGAACAAGACAGGGATGCCCACTTTTGCCACTCTTATTTAACATGGTACTGGAAGTCTTAGCCACAGCAATCGGACATGAAGAAAAAATAAAAGGGATCCAAACTGAAAAGGAGGAAGTGAAACTGTCATTATTTGTAGATGACATAATATTATACATAAAAAACCCTAAAGACTCCATCAAAAATCTATTCAAGTTAATAAATGAATTTAGCAAAGTAGCAGCATACAAAATTAACATCAAGAATCTTGATGCCAATGATGAACTCACAGAAAGAGAAACTGAAAAAACAATCCCATTTACTATCGCGGCAAAAAAAATTAAGATACATAGGAATAAACTTCACTAAAGAAGTAAAGGACCTATTTACAGAAAACTACAGGACTTTGACAAAAGAAATAGAGGAAGATACAAAAGTGGAAGTACATACCTTGTTCATGAATTGGAAGAATCAACATCTTCAAAATGTCCATATTACACAAAGCAATCTATAGATTCAATGTGATACGCATCAAAATACCAAAGACATAGTTCACAGAACTAGAACAAATACTTTAAAAGTTCATATGGAACCAAAAAAGACCCTGAATAGCCACAGCAATCTTGAAAAAGAAAGACAAAGTAGGTGGGATCACAATACCAAATATCAGGTTATACTACAAAGCTACAGTAATCACAACAGCCTGGTACTGGCACAAGAACAGGCACATAGACAAGTAGAACAGAACAGAGAACCCAGAAATTGGCATTATGCTCAATTAATATTTGACAAAGGTGCCAAGAGCATACAATGGAGTAAAGACAGCCTCTTTAATAAATGGTGTTAGGAAAATAATTGGACAGCTACATGCAAAAAAATAAAACTAGACCATCAATTTACACCATACACAAAAATAAACACAATATCGATAAAAGACTTAAATGTGACCTGTGAATCAATAAAAATCCTAGAAGAAAATGTAGGCAACAAAATTTCGGACATCATATGTAGCAGAATTTTCACTGATACATCACCTAAGGCAACAGAAACAAAGGAGAAAATGAACACATGGGACTACATCAAACTCAAAAGCTTCTGTACAGCAAAAGAAACAACCACCAAAATAGAAAGGCAACCCACTCTATGGAAGAGCATCATTGCCAATGATACATCAGATAAGGGGTTAATTTCCAAAATATATAGTGTGCTCATACAGCTCAACAAAAGGAAGACAACCCAATTAAAAAAATGGGCAGAGGAATGAAATAGACACCTCTTCAAAGAGGACATACAAATGGCTAAGAGACATATGAAGAAATGCTCAACATCACTAATTATCAGAGAGATGCAAATTAAAACAACAATGAGGTACCACCTCACACCTGTCAGAATGGCCGCCATCAACAAATCATCAAACAACAAGTGTTGGCGAGGGTGTGGAGAAAGGAAACTCTAGTACACTGTGGGTGGGAATGCAGACTGGTGCAGCCATTATGAAAAACACTGTAATGTTACCTCAAAAAATTAAAAATTGAACTTCCATTTGACCCAGTGATTCCACTTCTAGGAATATACCCTAAGAAGCCCAAAATACCAATCAGAAAGAATATATGTACCCCATGTTCGTAGCAGCACTATTTACAATAGCTAAGATCTGGAAACAGCCAACATGTCCATCTGTAGACGAATGGATAAAACACTGTGGTACATATACACAATGGAGTACCATGCAGCTGTAAGAAAGAAAGAGCTCTTATCCTTTGAGACAATATGGAGGGACCTGGAAAGTATTATCCTAAGTGAAACAAGCCAAGCAGAGAAAGACAAGTATCATATGATATCACTTATTTGTGGAATATAATGAATATAACAGTCTGAAGAACAGGGTAGTCCCAGAGACATGGGAGTAGGTTAGAGACTGACAACCCTCAGAAGAGGTGGTGGTGGGAGGAGGGAAGAGATAAACCACAGAACTTATATGCATGTATGCATAACCAATGGACATAGACAATAATTCTGGGGATGGGGTGGGGGTTTGGGAGGAGGGTGTCAATGGGATAAAAAAGGAGAAGCATCTGTAACAAAAATTAAATAAATAAATAAATAAATAAATAAATAAATAAATAAATAAATAAATGAAACTGTGAGGAAAAACGTAAAACAAGTATGAAGATGAGTTGTGAGATTATATATTAAATGACTCAAGTGGTGGTACATAGGGAGGAAGAAAGGATTTAAATCTAACAGAGAAGTGTCAGGACTGAAAATATCATAAATATTGAAAAATACAGGGACTATATGCATTGCTAATAGAACAACGTGATCTGAGGCACATAGTTCATATTGTCTATGTGCCTTAAAAACAAAGATAGTAATATAATTTTATTTATAAGCAATTCAAAATATTTAACATTATTTTTACAGTATACAGTAGAATCATATAACCTTTCAACTCAAACAAAACCAAGACTGATGAAATATCATCATTGTTTCCATGTTATCATACTAAAAAAGCATTGAGAAATCAGGTTTTGTAAGAAGCTAGACATTTTTATAATGAGAGATTAAAAAGGAAACCCACAAGCATTTACCCTTAGAAAGAAAAATCAGTTTGGAAAGTCAGAATAAAACTCCTTCGGGAAAATAATTATCATCATTTCTTTAAAACAAAATTTGAAGAAGATGTTTTTGAACTGTTTATGGAATTTCTAGTTAGTGTGGCCAGTAAATACATGGTCCACCTTAATCCAGAAGCACACAGGAATTCTACTTCTTAAAATACTGGGCTCTAGAGTAAGTGCATGCTGGTGTTTGGTGTGTGTGTGTGTGTGTGTGTGTGTGTGTGTGTGCGCGCCTGTGTGTGCGCCTGTGTGTACATATTTTCAATAAATTCAATAGTACATCCTGTGGACCTTACTACATCTTACCAATTCTTGAGCAAGTCAAACTGAAGGTCATGAAGGCCAGTAGATGCTGCTTGGGTGTCTCTCCAAACTCTTAAGAAATGTGCAGATCTGGTTTGGCAACCATATTCTGCTTTCAACCTAGTTTAGACAAAATACATTTTTCTTTTCTTATTAATGGCACTGGAAGACTAACCCAAACATTTTCCAGCTAACAGAATGAATGCCACAGCAGTTACCAAGAGTTTATAAAGCCGGATTGTCCAAGTATTGGAGGTAGTGAAATTACAGTTCTAGATTTTGAGCTAAGCTAACTTGGATTTTATACAACTCAAATGTTTATCTACAAACTAGAGGCATATACTACAAAAACCCTAAAAATCTATGAATTTGGGCTTTGGGAGTCTAAGCTTTCTAAGTGACCCAAAGGCATAATTGGATAATGAACCTGCCTAAAAATGTTCCTTTTCCAGGAACATTTACAAGTGTTCACGTATATAAGTGTACAGCTTGTTTTAGGGGTAGCTCTCATTAAAACAAACAAATGAAAACATGCAAAGAGCCTGTGACTTTTATGAAAGACACAATGCCCCCGGACATGCAGTCACAAAAGTAATGCCACGTATTGGAGGTATGTGCTTAGTAGTCGACAGTGATCTGGAGGGTAAGAGCTGGGTGGTCTGTTGAAAGGCGTAAATTATTTCCCATATACATATAATGTTTAATTACTTTGAAATAAAGCCTTTACCTTTCATTCAAAAATTAGTTTTTTAGTCTAATGTAAGCCCAAGGAAACCCTCAATAAATTTTGTCTCCAAGGATCAAATACAAAGAATTCTTCAGACAGAAAAGTTCTCATCAAATGTGTAGAAAACTGGAAGCATACTAACTAAATACAAATGTAGAAGTAGTCCAAGGAAAAGTCCAACACATTGTAGTTTAAAAGGATTTCTCTGAGATGGCAATCCTGAGAAAAAGAAATGATTTCCAAATAAAAAAGTAATTGGAGACAGTATGGATTAAAACCAAAAGAAAAAAAATTAAAAACAACAAAAATGTAAGTCAATACAAATTTAAAAACTCATTAATTTTGTTTCACAAAATCCTTGGCTTGCCAAAAGCACTCATAAATAACACAAATTAAAATAAAATAACAACAAAAAAAACAGAAACCATTTTCTTCTAAATTGTCTTACTAACTGCTTCTTGTTAAATTGATAGGAAGAAAAAATTCTCTTCAAACAATTAAATCTTTTGCCTCTTTAGACTTCTAGCTCTAGTTGTATTTTGTTATATAATATGTATGATTTCAAAAGAAAAACTGACAGTTGACAATTAATTTTGGCATCTGCCACGCAACTCATGTTTAATTGCATAAATCACCTTAGATAACTCCTAAGTTAAAATAATTACACATACAGCGTGCTTCGTATCATGAATTTTAGACCTGTAAGAGTTGAGAAAGCTCAGTCCGGAGAATAAACTTTAGTTCTAGTGAATAAAAACTACTTCCAGTGTAGGGGAGGAGGGATTATCCAGTTCCAATAGAGGAGGCAATCCCGAAGGTGCAAACAAAACGATTCTTGCCCAGTGCTGAGGCTAGAAATACTGTGCTTGCTCCATCGGATCGTGTAAAAATAGCCACTGTCTGGCACCCACAGGCCAGGTCGTGGTGTGTTAAACAATAACACCTTCCCCTGATGGTACTCCTCAGGCCAGAAGGATTTCACCTGTATTATTCCATTGCCCTCACTGCATTTTCATGGGAAATGTGTTTATTTTGTTGCAATGACATTGCAATATATCCTTACAAGAACATTTTAGGGACCTCTACAAGGTTCTCTTCTTTTTACACCAACATGTTACCTTGTAAAAATCAACAGTCTCCTTCTCTTTAAATGACCGCATTTCAAAACTACAGCAGCTAACAAATGTTACTATAATTTTCCAAAATGCGATCTCTCTAAATTTCTATGCCCTCATCTTCTCAAGGCAGAGATGATCTTCCCACTCTTTATACTAGTACCGAAATGATGGATTTTGTTCATTTTTAAAGTGGTATTTATGAACACGAATGACTGTAAATGCAAAAATACCTCATCTCATTCACCAGCTGACAGAATTAAGTGTCTGTACATTTAAAACAGCTGTTTTCGCGCCCTGCAATCCGCTCAGACACACAGAAGCACAAGTTTAGGCTGATGAGGTCTCTGCAAGGCTTCCTTTCCAGGATGCAGTCCACATGTTCGCTTCACATCTTATTCTTAACTTGTTGCTGCTGTTCAAGCTATAAAATCTCTCTCGAAGGCTCCCAAACGGCTTGCCATTCCAATTTTTACTTTTGGTGACTCACCATTTTCAAACTGCCGTCTCTGACCATATATATCCCTTTTCCAGTGGAATGTGTGCATTCTTTTCACCAATAATTGCTTCACTTTTAGCCTCTATTTTTGGATTCTTAAATTAGCTGTTACAGCACTATTCTTTATTGCCCAAATTATTTCGTTCTCAGGTATGTTCCCTGGAAATAAGTTCTCGCTGTTTTCGACAAGCAAACATTTGACTGCTGAAAGAATATCGACCTGAGCCCTGGCCGATGTCGCTCAGTGGTTAGAGCATCTGATCTAACTGATTCCCAGTCAAGGGCAGGTACCTGGGCTGCAGGTTCAATTCTGTCCCAGTTGGGGTGCGTGCAGGAGGCAGCCAATGGATGTGTCTACCTCACATTTCTCTCTCTCTCTTTCCCATCCCTTTTATCCCTCCCTTTCACTCTCTCTAAAGATCAATGGAAAAAAAATATCTTCAGGTGAGGATTAACAACAACTACAAAAAAACAGAATACAGACCCAAGAATTTTAGGAATGGGTTTATGTCCCCAGTGCACCATAACTGTGACCCTGGATAAAATTCAGCCCCTTAACGTGCCAGGTGCGCTCTCTGTTCAACTCCACAAGGAGGTAAGTGCAAGTATGCTCATACTTGCTTTATTGCGCTCTTTAGTCTCAGTTTGGTCAATGAACTTTCAAAAGTTTATCAAATTGTCATTATTTTTATCATTAGCCCTTTTGTCTAAAATAAATAACCATTCACAAAACCAGCATTTTCCTTTATGCTGACATCTAATCATAAATATTTCTCATGGAAATGTTCTTAGAAAGCCTGTGAGCAACCTGGATTCATACTGATATTCCCTTTTGGAGTCTTAGCAACTTGGCTTTCTCAGTAGCTTCCTGAGAGAGCTTCTCACCCTTTCCTGGTACGTGCTGTGATCTCCAGAAACCATAGAACTTTCAAAAGACATCACAATATACTAATAGTACCACATACTCTCTCAGAAGCCCCAGCTTGTTTGTGCCTATTCATTAAATTCATACTTGAGCAGAAGTTGTCCAAACTGAGTACTGTAAGCACAAGTCTTTGTCATACATTTCATATGACCCTGTTAGAAGGCTGATGGGCTCACTAAGAATTAACTGTCTGGCACATTTTTGCTCTGATACTTTCCTCATGACTGCACTATCAATTGTCTCTTGCCTCTAGAAAGAGAGCTGAGAGAGAAGAAAGCTAATTGAAAAAAGAGACGTATGTAAAAGAACCAGCACAGTATCAGGCGTATAGCAAGTGATCAATAGGTGGTAACTATTATTCTTATCATCATTATCATCATCATCATCATCATCATCATCATCATCTTAGTTTATGTGTACTAAGAACTCACCACTGGACTCAATTCTTACTTACATTTTTCATTAGATACTCATAGCAACCCTTGAGGAAGCTACATTTATCCCCACCTCAGAGACTGGCAGATGGCGTCCTACAGCGTTTAAGTACCTTGACTGCAGTCAAGTAGGAAGAACTGAGCCTGAATTTGTCACAGTCACTGCCCATGCTTTGATGCGATAGCATCACCCACCATTACCCAGCGTCCCCAAAGTACTACTAACCTTTCTAGTCTCTTCTCTCTTTTCCTTATTCTGCCTTTCTCCTCACCCCAGTCAAGTTCACTGTTACTCTCCCATTCTCAGTGAAGGACTTAGAAAGTAGGCAAAGGTGGACACTGAGGTTAAAGATGGAAACTGGAGTGTTATTCAAGTACCTACTTCATCCTGACCTCCAGCTCTCCCCTGCCCTTTCTCTGCTCCAAGCACCCACAGGGTAGATGCTGTTTCCATCATATGTGTTGATTTTTCTTGTCTTTATTCTATTGCTTTTTCTCTCCTTACAATGAATCTCTCCCTCTCCCTTGGTTCTTCACCAATTCTTACTCCATTCAAATCCAAATCTTCAGGTACTTGAAATACCGGGGGGACCACTCTGTGAAGTCCATGACTGCCTAACCGCTGTGCTGCACATCTGAAACTAAGACAGAGTAAGAGCGAAGGTCCTGTAAGTGAAAAAGCAAAAAACAAACCCGAATCTTCCTTTAAAGATCAACTTAAATGCTACTTCTGCCCGAAGCCTCCTGGATCTGCCGAGTCAGAAAGCACCATGTGTTCCTCCACGACCCTCCAAAGAGAATTAGGATAGCGTGGCAAGTGATGGTACACTTTGCTCATCCCCTGTGGAAATGTATCTTATCTGCCCTTCCAGGCCCTTTCTCCATCCAGCTCTGTGCAGTGGCTGGTCTGCATGGACTGCCTTCATAGGTGTCCTTGCTCTGGCTCCTCTTAGGCTCCCCAATGAGGAGCAGCAAGAGGACACATAGGGAGTGAAGGTGGAGATTGGTGTCAGGATGTTCATTCCTCTGGGTCCCACCCCACCAAGTTACAGAGGTGGCCTTCTCTCCCCAGCAATGCCTCCCTTCTCCTTCCCATCCTAGGTCAAGATGATCAAGTAGCCAGACTCTTACTGAACCCAGGATGCTGCTCCATCTCTTATTTCTCTACATGCTGCTTGACTTATCCAGCCGAAACCCCGCCTGACGAACTTCTCACTGTGCTCTTCTAAGCCTCTGACTTTACAAGCCACAGTCTCACACCTATTAGAAGAGTGTCTTCAGGATGAGTCAATGAGCTCTGATTGATGATGATGATATGATGATGATGATAACAGCTAGAATTTATTGTCACATACGCTGTTTCGCTCACTCTCGCGAGGACACTGCATGCATTCATCTAATTTCATTAAATCACTATTTAATAAGCAGGGCACGAAGATGGTTAGAAGGTACCAGAAGTCACTTGCTCATGGTCACGCCAGTGGCTTCGTGGGGCTCAGGACTCAGGTCTGTCCAAAGCCTAAACCATAAGTTCTCAGTTTAGGCCAATGGTTCGCAAACTTGAGTATGCATCAGCATCCCACGGAGGGTTCGGTAAAACAGAGACACTGGGCCACCCCGGAGTCTGCTTCTGTTGGTCTGGGGCAGGGCCCAAGAATTTGATTTCTAACAAAGTCCCAGGAGAAGCTGATGTGCTGGTCTGGGGACCACACTTTGTGAACTGCCTATTCAGGTGACAATGCTTTCCCTATACAATGACCTAAGAAGCTGTTCAATAGTATGAACTACAAACATTTTAGGGCTTGAGTCCAGCTGTATTCCTAACTGTCAGTCAGAAGTTCAAAGAAATACTATTGTCTCTATATTGCCAATACAATGGGATCTTATTCAGCCAGCCTTTCCGGTGTCAGAATAATTTCCTGGTGCTACATGTCACGAAGAAATGCACCAAGGCCAGGTGGGTACCTGGATTATCAGCAGGATCACGTTGTAAATTATATGAATGTCTAACCACTATGCTGTACACCGGAAACTAATATGACATAATATTGAATATCAACTGTAATTGAAAAATTACATGAAATGGAGGCACCATGCTCGGACTACATTCTGTTCAAGCAAACTGTAAGTAAACAAACAAGTATAATGCGATGTGATAATGGCTACGTGTTTTAGTAGAGCAGAAGAGCATATCTGAGGAAGAAACACATTCTCTTCATAGGGAGGTAACAAATTCCATCTCAAAGAGGTGATGAGGGGACTGCATATTTAAAAAGCGATGCTCTGCAGGAAACACATGAAAAGATGGGCATTCTGAGGACAGGAAAGGCCTGTGGAGAAGCCTGCAAAGGGGACTGAAGAATGATGTAGCAAAGACTCCGGCACCGGATGTTCCCAGAACACAAGTGTGAGGACTCCGTCTCTGTCAAATGGGCCGCTGACCTTTGATCATCACACAAACACACACATTATTCATACAAGTATTTCCTGAGCACCTTCTAAATGCGAGGCACTGAGCTTCGAATCAGGGTTACATAATGATGCAGATATAGCAGCTAACCTCAAAGAGCCTGCGTTTAGATTATGTAGATCAGCCACAGACACTGCCTTGTGGATAGTTATTCAATTCAAACTTAGTCTCAAGCAAAATATATTCAGAAAGGTGATCCAGGAACCAAATAGCAAGAGACCTCACCTCAGATTCACTGTTCATTTCACTCACTGGTAGTTAAAAATCATTTTACATGCCAAGATAGGTTTTGCTTAGAAGACATAACAGTCCCCCCTACGCATAACAGGAGCCAGATTTTAAACATATAAATTTATCTAGAAGGAAATTTCCCTGCTTTCCCAAGAAGCGAGAAGTCGGGGACAGGGGTGGGAACACTTTCATCAAAGTCCAATCTCATTGCAACCGCCAGGCACAGCTTCTAGTCACATCCTTCTGAATGGCTTCAAACGAAGTAATTTAACAACAGGATGATGAAAAAATGGTCCATAAATCTTATGCTGTGTGTTATAATTTAACTCTGGGTTTAGCATAGGAAAAATATTATTTGCATTGATTAGAAATATGCTTTATGGCTGCATAGATGATCAGCCCTGAACATTTTAGAATTATTGGCTGGGCTGACATGATGAACCACACAAGAGCACTTCTGGATGTCATCTCGGTGCCATTTGTTACACACGTCGTCCTGGTCTCGGAATAAGTGTACATTTCACTCAATGTGAGATCTTATTCCAATCACCAAAATATGCCCATTTCTATTCAATGGTTGTCATCATAAAAACATCGGCTAAACATCATTTAGAAAATTCAATGTATGTGAATTCTAGTATTAACTATCCAACTATTATTATGCTATTTCCCCACTTTGCTGAACATACTATAATGATCTGGTCAGTCTGACTATGAGGATTTATTTACTTATTTATTAAAATGTTTTCGGTACATTTTGAAAGCTTAAATGGTAGCCTGTAGGAGCTGAGAGAGAGCATGCAGATTTCTCTCTTACTAACTGTGTGACCTTGACCAAGTGACCTAGGATCTCTAAGCCTCACTTTCCTGACCTGTAAAAGAAAATAATAATAAAACTCAAGTTGTAAAGCTGAAGAAAAACAAAAACAAAAACATGGTAATATATTTCTGGTAATGTATTCTGGCATAAAAGAGCAGTTATTCTAATGGTTTCTTATGAGTAGGGTTGTTAAGATTGTTGAAAACCTGTTGGGTGTTAGGCTCTGTTCAAGGAGCTAGACTTTTAAGACGGTTTCTCACCCTTATCCGAGCTTTTCCTCTAAAGTTCTGCCATATACCAGAAGAAGTGTACTGGCATTTCTAAGGAGGGGGGCCACTGAGGGGACATCTTGGTTGTACGAAGTGCATAAGATATACCAAAGTTGTAGCATATCTTTGGAGTCCTTTGGAATTATAGTTACTTTTCACTGACTGAGTCTTGACATCCCCCTTTGTAGATACCTGTGACGAGGTTGATGACGTGGGTACCTCCTCTCGCTTGTGAGCAGAGTGCAGAAACACAGGAAGAGAGGCCTTTCTTTTCCACTCCTGTGACTAAGAACCCTCTTGGATAATGACCATCTAAAACACTGCTGCATGCCATAGGCTCAAAGCTGTGCAAAGGGCACGGGCTTCCGTTGCACTTGCATTTCACTTGAGATGTTCCAGAAACAATGTTTCAGTACTCTCCAGGTACAGAAACATCACACTCTGGCCATCTCCACCGCTGCATGTTCGATCACACTGATCCCTCCAGATAAAATGCTGTTCCATCAAGGTCAGAAAACCAGTGAAAATGCCTGATTTTCTCCTACAGTGAGAACCAAATACACTCACTAAAATTCCTCCTGACTCACATTCTACTTTCTCAGTGAAACCCACTGTAAGGTCCTACTTTGAAAACAACTTTATCTTCTTCAGAAGATACAGTGTACTATAAATATTGTATTTGACATATAAACACATGCATATGCGTGTGTATTTCTTTGTTACATTAAGTTACAACAACTGAGTCTTCTCTTGCTAACTAAATTGGACCCCCTATAATTGCAGTGGTCATGTACATCATTGTATCCTCCAAAAAGTCCAGAATAATGTCACAGATTCAGCATGTAGTTGCTTAATAGAAGGTAATTATCTAACAATGATAGAATGCTAGTGTTTCCCAAAGCGTGTTCCATGGATCACAAATCCTACGAGAGAGTCCATAAAAGGAAGGATTCATTTCTAACAAATTTAGGACCTGCTGTTCACTAGACTCTTCATTCACAAGAATCTTAAGCTCTGTAGCAAAGAAACGGACTTAGTCTGACTAATATTTCTTTTACAGTAATATCAGTTCTGGAGGACAAAGACATTTTCCTTCTCTGAGGCAATACCTCTGCTGCCTAGCGGGGTGCCTGGTGCTTAGTGGGCACCTAGCAAATATTTGAATGAGTTTAAACATATAGTCCCTTTTTAAGCCATAGGAGATGAACACAGCGCAAAATATATTTTGATCTATTAGGGAGAATACTAATATAAATGATGCATTTATATGAATCATTTAAAAATAAAAACATATATTTGATAATACTCTTTTGGGAAAGGTACACAAAAGCATATTTAGCAGCAATGGTTAATGAATTGCATTTGCTTCAGGAATGTCACCAAGAAGGATGGCTGTTAAAAGCTACCACTTGACTCCAAACCAATTAATTTAGTTCAGCCATCCCCACTCCTCAGCATTTGTAGGACAGGGTTAAGAGATGTATCAATTCTTTTCTGCCATAATATAACACCACCAAAGAAATAATCCTTGAGTAGCTAGAACTAAGGTTTGCTTTAGCTATTTTTGTATATTTCATAACATAAGAATATTTCCAGATTTTTTTTTCTCATGTGATTTTCACAGCATCTCCATCTAAAATATACTTTGGAGATTTAGATCAAATGTCATAAAAATTTTGTAGACTGCTTAATACGTGATTCCGCAATGGATTTTAATGTCAATATAGCAAGAAATAAAGAAAGCAGAGAGAACTAAAGTAGGTGTGCTCGGCACTGCTCTGCTGATGATGTCCTGGCATTTTGTGCAAAGTTGTACCTGGAAATGGAAAGATTTTCACGTGGAACTGAAGGTGTTGAACTTTACAAAGGTAATGTTTTTTTGTTTGTTTGTTTTACTAAAAAAAAAAAAGTGTGGTTGATTTAACCATAACCTAAAATTTCCATTTTCCTCTCCTTAGGTTTGCCCTCCAGACTACTATTTATCCTATTGGAAGTCGCTCCCATTCACTGAAGGCACAATAAACAATTTAAAGGAAATGCTAAGGAGAAATACTAAGGTTAGCCCCTCATCCCACCAAAAAAAAAAGATTTATGTAGGTTTTCCACTCACTACCTTATTTTCCATGATTTGGGGATAAAAGTGTAGAGTTAGATGAGTTTTCATCAGTCTATAATTATTAGTGTTATTAAAATAGAATATAAATAATAAACTACATGTAAAGGACAAAAAAAGTGAAGAATAAGAGGAGAAATTATCACTTATAAAATCAATGAGGCCCTGGCCAGTGTGGCCCAGGAGGTTGGGCATCATCCCATGCCCCAGGAGGTTGCTGGTTTGGTTCCTGGTCAAAGGCACGTGCCGGGGTTGCCCACGGGATTCCTGGTGGGGTCATACAGGAGGCAGTTGATCGATGTTATGCTCTCACATCGATGTTCCTCTCTCCCTCTCCCTGCCGCTCTCTCTAAAAATCCAGTACTCTATACAAAAATCAATCAGTCACAGGGACGTAATGTACAGCACAGGGAATACGGTCAATAATATTGTAATAACTTGTATGGTGTCAGACAGTTACTAGACTTATTGTGGTGACCCGTTCATTAGATATATAAATGTTGAATAACGATGTTGTACACTTGAATCTAATATAATACGGCATATTCACTATATTTCAATAAAAAATAAAGAACAAAAACATTTTGCACGCTGTGTGGATGAGATTTATGTACGCCTTCCCCATCACTCTTACTCAGCCCCTGAGTAAGGAAGCGTGTTCACAAGGTGGTGAGCAGCTTGGGATGTCCAGTTTGTGCTTGTGGGAACGAACAAGGATAATTGCTTCAATAAGTCAAAGGCTGTGTAAGAGATGAATGACAGTAGAACTGGATTAAGATTTGTGTTAGTGAATTACTCAGAAGCTTATGCAGTGTACAAGTGCACTTTTAAACAATCTCCCTGATAGTGTCCATTGTCTATGAAGACATCTTAGTGCAAGTGCTTTGTGCTTAGTGCAAGTGCTTTGGGTTAGAATCTGTCAGAAGTGGGTACATGTTTTATTGCTTTGGCAACGTTTAGATGGATTTGCACCGAGTTACATAATTGCTAAGAGCACAGGCTGAGAAGTCAGGCCGAGGTCTTTCTACCACGTAACTGTGATCTTGGGTAAATTCCTAATTCTTTTGAACCTTGAAGATAATGGAATGGTAATATCTCCTACGTCACAGGGCTGGAGTGGAGATACAAAGTTGTTAGGGTGCTGTGCCTTTCACCCAGGCAATGCTGCTACATGTCACTGATGCTATCATCATCGTCTTCATTATGATAGAGGACAAATTACCACATGGAAGTTCAATATTCTCTGGGCCACACACCTTCCTTTCAAAGACTCACATTGTATGTGGGGTCCTAACGCCATCAAGTAACAGAAAATGCTTTTTTTTTATTTTTTATCCTCTTCCGAGGACACTTTTCCATTTGTTGTACAGACAGAGTGGGAGGGAGAGAGAGGAAGAGAGAGAGAGGGAAACATCGATGTGAAAGGGACATATCGAGTGGTTGCCACCCGCACGACCAACCAGGGCCGGGGACAAACTGCAACCGAGGTACATGCCCTTAGCGGGAACCGAACCCGGGTCTCTCCGGACCACAGGTGGACGCTCTAACCGCTGAGCCAAACAGGCCAGGGCAACAGAAAATGCTTTTTATTGCTGCAGCTAATTTTGCTCTCTTTCACCTCTGTCCATTTATGTCTTGGTTAAACATATTCTTGTCACACACAGAGGATGCTGTTTTCCAAAGAGAGGAACAATGTCGTGTCAAGTGACAAAGACAGTGAGTGAAGCATTTCACCTCCGAGTGTCCATGGAACAGCTCCGTGGCCTCTGGGCGGCAGCCCGGGTTTACCACACCTGTCGGTAATGGGTGAAGGGACATGGTGCTTAGCATGTGCTCTGTGAAACAGGCAGCCGCAGGTACAATTAGAACACAAGCAGAACTGGCTTAAATTCTTCCTTCTTGGGTCTTCGCCCCCCTGTTCAGATGTACAGGGGACTTTCCCACCCTCTGCTCCTGACAGGAATGTTACAACTGCTTGGTAAGTAGGTCACCATTGTATATCAGGAACACTCTTTTTTTTTTTTTTTTTTTGCAAGCAACAGGAACCTGAGATGGCTGATTCAAGCAGAAAGAAATTCTTTGCAAGGTCATTGGTTAGGTCTCAGTGACTCGAAGCAGACTAACTATCAGGAGTCAAGGCCACCCTATTGAAATTATAGAATCGTGCCAACGTGGTGCCACTTGTCCCATGTGCCGCACGGACCTGGCAGGAACAGAACGTGGGAGGCTGGCCCAGGCACTGCTGGACTTGTTTCTTCACATCATTTATCACATGGATGTGACTGGCCAACCCCAGGGCACCTGACTGTCTCCCAGCTGGAGGGCAGGCTGGAGAAAAGAGCAAGCCATGTTTCTGGTATTTCCAGCTTGTGTATTGGGAGGAAGTCTGCTTCTCACCAGGACTCACACAGTGGAAAGTTATCCAGATACAGAAAGGAATTTCAGATCAGATGCTTGGAAGTTGAAAACAAAGCCATGTGGAATTATAGACAGTAAGTAGTCAGGAGCGTTACGTGAGTGATTCAGACCTGAGTTCCTATCTTCAGCAAGCTCTTGGGTTTTGCTGCCTTTCCATTTTCTCTGAAGAAAACGAGGTGGAAGATTCCAGCCACCAGTGACTTGCAGTACGGATTCAGTGGAGATAATACAGGAAGAGCGCATGGTGTATCCCAAGCATTTTATAAAACTATTATTATGATCACTTAATACATCATTTATTATAAAAATTAATAGGAAATAATAAATATTAATACCATGCTAAGTGCCACATTTATTATCTCAACTAAGCGTCTGTCGATTCAACAAACATGATGCATATCAGAAAATAAACTGTTAGTATATTTTTTAGAGAAGAGTAAAAAGAAAGTCCCGGGGCTTGAAAAGGGTGAACCATGTACCCAAATCACTCATTGAAGAGGTGTTGGATATTATTCAGCCTTTAGAAAACGAAATCCTGTCATTTGTGACATTATAGGTGAAACTGGATGGTATTATGATAAGTGGAATGAGCCAGACAGATAAAAACAAATACTGGATGGTAGCATTTATATGAGGAAACCCCACCCCCAGTGGCCAGGGGCCGGGGTGGAGGATATCAGGAGGGTGCGTGAAAGGTACACACTTCCACTATAAGATGAACATGGTCTAAGTGTCTGATGTATAACATGGTGACTACAGTTAAAAATACTGCATTGTATTATAGAAATTTGCTAAGAGAGTAAGGGGGTACATATGTGAGGTACTGGATGTGCTAATTAACTCGATGAAGAGATCCTTTCCAATGTGTACATATGCCAAATCATCACAATGGACAATTTAGATATCTTACCACTTTATCTGTTCATTATACCTCAACAAAACTAAAGCAAAACAAAACAAAAAAGAGGCAATGGAGGTGAGTTTCCACCCCAGGATTTTTAGCCCAAGAAACTTCACTCTTGATTATTCTAATATAGTGTTCCTCGATATGTTATGAATTTAAAATGCTTAGAAGAAAGGAAAGATTAAAAATCATATTTATTATAACTGTAACACTTACCAGATATGAGTTATGGGGTATAATTTACTGACACAAGGATATAGGGCAGAAATTCCTGCTACTAAAAGCACCTGGAGCCGCTGTGGGGTAATATACAGGAATGAGCTCTCTCAGCTCCCGGCCCAGAGTCTCCTCCAGCGGTTGTTCTTCACTCCACCTCTCTGGTAAGGTGGGAATAATGCCTTGCTCACATTTGCGCTTGGCATGGAAATCCATTTAGATTTGCAGGTGTATACTGAACCTTCACCTAGTTTCTCATCACCTTGGAATCATGAAAAAAAGCACCATTTATCCTCTTAATATAAATGATCTAGGAATAGAAGGGAGGTGTATATAGAACACTGGAGAAGTCCAAACAGCTTTCTTAGTTGCCAAAGTTCTCCACTCTCAGAATAAATGTTAGAGTTCTAACCAATATATAGCAATATTTGTAAATGAAATTAAAAATAAAATGTACAGCATCTACAATTAACTAAGTAACTTTTATGGGCCAGGCTACCTACTAGGCACTTTACAAACATCACCAGTCATCTTTCTGCAGTCCTCAAAGCGGATAACATTGTTTCTATTTTATATAAAAGAAAAGTGTGTCCAAGCAGGTAATGTCTTGCCCAAGACCACAGAGCTAGGCTATGAGACAATAAAGACATATTGTTTTTTGTTTGTTTTTTGTACTTAGGCTCTTTATTGGTAATTGTAGTGAAAAATACCTTACTGAGTATCTATATGTTTCTTGCTATAGATAAGCAAGAGTTTCTCTGAGATATTTATCAAAAGGTGAAATTGCACCTGGCTGGTTTGAATCAGTGGTGAGAATGTCGGCCCGCGGACCAATGAGTCACGGGTTCAATTCTGATCAAGGGCATGTACCTCGGTTGCGTTTTTTCCCTGGCCTTGGTTGGGGTTTTCCCTGGTCTTGGTTGGGGTCTTCCCTAGCCCTGGTTGGGGTGGTGTGGAAGGCAGGCAGTCGATGTGTCTCTCCCATGTTGATGTTTCTTTCTCTCTCTCTCTCCTTCCCTCCCTCCCACTCCATCTGATGATAAGTGGAAAAATATTCTCTGTTGAGGAATAAAAATAAATAAATAAAGGTGAGATTGCTCAGCCACAGGTTATATTTACTTTCTTTTTTATTTAAAATATTTATTTTTTTAATTTAAATTTATTTTCAATTACACTTGACATTCAATATTATATTAGTTTCCAGTGTACAGCGCAGTGGTTAGACTCATAGAAAAGGACATGGTTTAATGGTCAAAATGGTGATAAGTGTCATAATTAGAAGATTATGACTAATCAAATAAAAGTATTCAAAACTATTCTAAAATAGTGGTAGAATCTCTTTAGAATAACTTGAATGCCCTAGTGAATACAATACTTATAAAATTATAAACAGTCTCTTTATTGGTTGATCATGTGAACCTCTCAGTGACAAGAACCTGACTACCTGATGAGGCAGCTTCAATTTGTGAACAGCTCTAGGGGTGAAATGGGGTAATATCTTACTGCCCACAATGTTCTAAGTAGAACAAGTAGCCAATGGTTTTGACAAATGGATACAATTTCAGTTTTTCAAAATGTGAGTGTCAGACTCATTCATTGTACCAGATAGATCTGTCAAATGGCTTTGCCCGTTTTCCCAATGGGTGGCACACTGCAAAAACAAGTCGGGTCATTTAAAGGGCTAAATGTCACCTCATTGAGACTGTCATCAATATAATTCATGTTGTCGTTTTGTCTCACACTGACTTTAAGGACTGCGGGGGGCACTCCAAGTCTGCAGGCCACGGATTGATCACATCTGCCTGACACAGTTCTCTGCTCGTTTCCAGATTCAAGGATGAACTCTTTTTGTTGCTGTTGTCCTATTTATTTATTTATATTTGTTGTTGAAAGTACAGATGTTCCTCCTTTTTTGCCCCACTGACCCCCTCCTCCCCGCTTCCCCCCGCCCCTACGGCCTTCGCTGCACCGGTGAACTCGTGACCTGCTCAGTCTCTCACCCTACCTGACAGCCCACACTTGCCAGGCTAATTGGATCAAGGACCTGCAGTTTAAAGTTCTAACTGTCTTGGAGGGGACACAGGCTAGTCCCCCCTCCAATACCGCCACCCCCTTTTTGTCACTAGCCAATCCTAGGCTGTTCTTGCTAATATTGGCATTTCATTCTAGAAAAGTAATTATTTTCTTAGCTGATGGCAAGCATACAACTTCAAATGCTATTTTTATAAATTAGGCTACCACTAATGGAGTATGATTTATAGACTTTCTTCTGTACATTTGTCTACCCTATAAAATCTCAAATTCTGCATCCTTTCAGAGGGAATAGACTCTTTCCACCCACATGAAATAAGGATTTACATTCCCATATGGCCCAAAAGAAAATAAGTGGACATGTCTGTGTTCATTAGAGGGTTTTTGAATAAATGTGATAATATTAAACAAGTCGTACACATATAAAATGGAAATTAGTAAATTAAAAATAACACAAACTGTATTTGTAATAATATAACAAAATAAACACATTCATACATAAAAAGTTGTTATAAATAATGAGAAAAATATGTAAAGGTTATAAAGTTCCCAAAGAAGAAATATAAATAGCTAATAAATACATGAAAATATGTTTAATCTCTCTATTATTAATCAAAGAAAATAATCTGTGTCATATTTTACTCATCAGAATGACAGATTTAAACAAACTAATAATAGTGGTGTTGTTGAGACAGTAAGAAACCACAGAGGATGCTAAATTTCTAGCAGAAAAGTAAGGCAGTGTAATCACTCTGGAAGACAATACGTCAGTATAGACCAAAATTGACAAGCAGCCATTTGCTTTCTGAAAATCCATTCTAAGGGGGAAAAAATGAACAAATGCTCAAAGACATATTAACAAGGATGTTTCTTTCATTGTTTAGAGAAGCAAAACAGGGGTAATTTAAATGTTGAGCAGGAGACTGATTCAATAAATAATGAGATGCTGTTTGACCATAAAATGATGATATAGATTTTTATTAGGTGATATGGAATTGTGCACATAATACATTGCCATGTAAAAAATATGTTATAGAATCATTTTATAGTTTGATCTAATTAAAGATATCTTATGCTTGCATTGTGTTTGTATGCACCTCCCTCAGGAAAAATGTCTCACAAAAAATTCTCAAAAATGTTATAGAGGTGGTTTATCAGAAATGAGATTTTTGAGTTTATTTTTACTTTTTTTTCCTTCTTTACATCCTCTCACTCCTTGGAGTTTCTGCAATTAGTTTGTATTAGTATTACAATTTGAAATATTTTAATTTTCAAGAAGGTTTCAATTTCTCTAATTTTTCACTTATTTTGCATCATGGCTCAAAGTACCTGTGAAAGAAAAATGACCTTTTAACATTTCAATCTAAATTTACTTCTTACAGATTCATCATCTAAAATTGGTAGAAGTTGCACGGTATAATATTGTTAAGAATTCAGTATTGTATTACTTCTCACAGCATTGGAGGTTTGGGGATAATTTTTTTCACAGTTTTCATCTGATGCTGAAGTGGGGGTGAGGTAGCACCCTGGAGGGAACTAGATAGTAGTGATCTTGACTTAAAGCAACAAGAAGAAATTGGATCTATACTCTTTTCAGATGATAGAAGCCCCCAAGTGTCAGCATATACTAACGCATATAGACTCGATGTGTGTGTGTGTGTGTTTAGTATACATACTAAAATATACCTATATGCATGTGTGTGTGTGTATGTGTGTGTCTGTATATTCTCTCTCTGTCTCTCAAAAACACACAACCCATTGCCTTAAGCTAACCACTCATTGTGGCAAAAATGACGAACTGTTGCCTGCAGCCTTGAATAAGCTCCTCCAGATGGTAGAGGCATCACTAGAACCAAGCCAGGGACAATATTCTCCATCTTTGCTTGCATCTGTCTTCTACCTGTGACCTCATTACTGCTTTTCCCCAAGGGATGGGACCAGAAATGAGATGAATAGGTTAGAGTTGAAGGATAATAAGTGGATATTTGATCTTGCAACTTTCTCCCCTTTATTTTTTGAGCTAAATGTAGAAGCCACATGATGAAGGAAGGTGGGTTCCTGGATCACATGAGCAGAAAATGGACCCCTCAACCACCAAAGCAAATACTAAACTCCTGAGTAAGAAATGAAATTCCAGTGTGTCACGCTGCAGAGAGTCAAGGTTTATCTCTTCGTGTTTAACTAATGCAGTTTTTCCTGTAGACCTCAGTTGTCTGATCGGTAAAATGAAATATTTGAAGTGATCAATTCTGAGTGCCTTCCAGTGCTTATATTTTTATCTTATTTTTTAATTCTCAGAGACATTCCACATATTGCTTACCTTTTAAGTTAATCAGTAAACTCTACCCCCCCCCCCCCAACACAATCAGGCTCTTCAGGTTATGGAGAAGTCATAGCAGACTGCTGCTTCAGCTTGAAATATGAGTCCCAATATGAGATAAGAGGGGTGCGGACCCAGAGAAATGCCTTTGACAAAGAGGAGTGAGCGGCAGTGTACTGACGGATGTTTGGTAATAAAGAATTCAGACAGGGGAAATGGATGGGTGATATCTAACAGATTTGTTCAAAGGCATTTTGGAAGGAAAAAAATCATGAAAATGTAGAGAGTGGGGAAAAAATAGCGAAGACATGAAATGCCTTTGGTCCCTAAATGGATTTTATTTCAAACAGATTCACATCGCTTATATATGGACCATAAAACTTCTGTGTCCACTGCTTCTTCCAGAATTTTCTAAAGCCCAACAGAACATCTGCAGAGAGAGGACGTCATTCTAGGATAATCAACAGCAAGTTACTAAATTAAGATCAAAATGGCCTTAACTTTGAACAGTTTTCAAAGAGTTTTTAGAAGGAAGAAGCTCTCTGGGGGTGTGGGGGTGGGGAGTGTAGTATAATTATATAATTGTACCCTTTCCAAGGGGCTATTTACAGATATGTGATAATACCTTACCATTCTTTAAAGTAAAGCACATGAAATAAAATAGACTTTGGGGGGTATTTTTGGGGGGATAGTGGGAAGAAGAGAGCTGTCTAGTTGATAACCACCCCTATTCCTTGCTATCAGAGCCCTGGTTTAGGAGGTACTGTTATCCTTCAGGCTGAAGCAGCCGGTTTAAATCCCTAGCTGATGAGATCTGTGTGGAAGTCTGCTCATGGTTTGTGGCATATAATTTGCTCTCTGATTTGGACCCTCCCTCCCTCCCTGCCTGCCCACCTACCCCAATGCTTGGAACAGTGTTAGAGATTCAGCAGGCAGTCATCTTGTGACGAAGGGGGTCAGAGAGACATGCTAGAGACGTGGGAGCTGAAAGATGGAAGGAATCTTCCCATCGTTGATGTTCTTCAGCAGCTGAGTTCACATTAGAAGGACCACCTGCAAACTTCTTGTTACATTCAAACAATAAGAAAATCCTCTTCACTGTCTGTTAGTTCAGCCAGACTCATTACTCACAGATATGGAACTCCGGCCTCGGGCTTCTAGAACCCTTTCCAGTATCATCCCACAGTCCTACTCCTGTTGCAGGTTCCTCGTAATCAGACTTGCGTAGGGTAGCTGTGTGGGGAGGGCGAGTTCCTCTGGAAGCCCCGATCCTCGCTCCCCTCCTCCGGAAAAAGTGAGTCATGTGTTTATGTCCACTCGTGCTGCTGTCCCCACTCGGAGGCCAGTCCCCGTAGGAAGCCTTCAGGACAACCTTTCAGTTCTCCAGAAGCAGAATGGTTAAGCGTGTGAGCTCTGGATCGGGCTTCCTGGATTTGAATTCTTAATCTGCGACAGCAGTTTGGGACTTGGCCCAGTTAACACTTTCTCTGGCTTCCCACGCAAGATGAGGACACTTAGTAGGCCCTGCGTACCTTAGGAAAGGGATCAGTGGAGCTGAAGTTCCTGTAATCTCTCTGGGGTTAGTTAATTCTAGTTACTATTATCACCTTTGGCCAGTGTAGGGTATGGACCCTTTGCCTGCCTATGGTTCTCTGTGGCCGTCTCATTCGTCACATGCACGATCCCACACTGCAGGCTTTCAGAAGGTGTGTTCTCCACAGACAAGTGGTTCTCAAAGTGTGGTTCCTGGGCCAGTCACGTCAGCAACACATAGAGACATGGAAACCTACTGATCCAGAAACTCTGGGGGAGGAGCCCAGGAATGTGTGTTTCAAAGAGACTCGCAGGCAAATCTGATGCACGCTGAAGGTTGAGGATAACTGAGAACATCCACCCGTCTCAGACTGTCCTGGAGATGCCCACCAAAAATAGTTTCCAAGGCCTTAAACCTGACCAGCTGCAGCAGGGGTCCAGGAATCTGGCTGGTTAGTGTGCCTGCCAGGATCCTTCACACTAAGTTTGAGAATCCCTGCCTTTTTTAATTTTTCTAACATATATATATTTTTATTGACTTTTAGAGAGAGGAAGGGAGAGGGACAGAGAGAGAGAGAGAAACATCAATGAGAGAGACACACCAATTGGCTGCCTTCTGCATGCCCCCAACTGGGGATCGGGCCCATACCTGGGCATGTGCCCTGACCGGGAATCAAATTGGCCACCTCTTGGTCCATGGGTGGATGCTCAACCACTGAGCCAAGCCGGCTGGGCATCCTGCCATCTTTAATGTGTGATTTACTGGCCTGTTTTCTCAGTGAACTTTAGTTCCTTGCAAGGAATGTCTGTGAAGATGTGTTGTTGTTTGTACTATTATTATTATTTTTGAATCTCTAGTGTATAGTGACACAAAGTCTCAGACACAAAGTAGTTGCTTATTAAACAGATGTCTCAAAGGTCTTAGTAGAGCTTCAAGATTAATTCCCTCAGAGAAGAAATACTACATACTCCAAAAAGCACCCTTTGAAAATTTAATTCTTTGAATGTCCTTGCCATTTTCTTAGTTTTGATCATTTTGAATAATACCTTTTTAATTCCCACTTTTTGTGTTTCACTCAGTGTTTGTAATCTTCCATCACACAGAAAGAAACAGATAAATACACTTAAATGTTTATTTTTCAAGCCTTCACAAAAGTAAACAGATATAAGTGAAATTTAAATAATTAAGTGTTCAAATGACTTGTTGATATGTTTGCAATTCCATACTTCTGATGCTATTAAAGATTAAAACTGCACTAAGATGTTTGAAATATGCTGCATGGGTGATCAATGAATTCAATTTTGTCTAAAGTGAAAGAAATCTTTTCTTCAGCAAATACATCTGCAGGTATAAAATCACAAACACAAACCTACAAAAAAGCAAGTTCTTAAACTAATCTGATTGATCATTTTCTTGTGTGTGTGTTAATAATTTCATTTGTTAACTTGCTAGCAGAAGCAAACATTTGTGTGTGTATATATATATATATATATATCCTCAATTTAAAATTATTTACAATCATGTATAAATAATTTTAATATTTTTAAATTGAGGACAATAGTTATATATATGGCATTTTTTCATATAATTTGAGCATTTAAATTGAGAAAGCATGTCCAGTGGCCTATTTTTCCCCATGAACTGCAAAGGGATATCATTTTCTACTCTGCAGAGGAATGTCAGTCTACCTCTTGGGTCATTTAATGAGCAGTATTTGAAAAACCATTTGTTTAGCCAGTGATGTACTTACTAGGGGATGCTAGGCTCTCTGGAGCCTTTGTCAAGAGCTGATCCATATGAGGGATAAGAAGGTACTTGTTTAGTTTTTAAAAAGCAGGAGTAGTCAGGAATGGCAGGTAGCTGCAAGCTGACAATACATGATGTCTACATATGTATAGTAGCAATAAGCCCATGACTGCACCCACTTTCCATGTCAAACCCCAAAGGCTTTCTAGCACCCATTCCAGGCAAAAATAATGAGATCCAAGTGTGCTGCTGTACCATGGCATCGAGGTACCTGTGAACCAATGTGAGGATTTCTTGCTTTGTCGGTATGGGACAAGCTAGGGTCTCAGCACCAAAGCCCTCCCCATGCAGACCAGGCAAGCCAGCCCAAGGCTTCTCTCACAGACAGGGAGACTCCATGGAAGGGGCACTCACTCTACTATGATGTGTCCTTGCACATAGTAGACATTCAATATATGTTGCATGAATGAATGAATGGGTGTCATGAAGCAGACCTCATACTTATCTGAGAAAAATACCACTCAATACAACGGAATTCTTCCCTACTCTTCACCCATGTACGCTTAGAATCAGACAAACAATTGTAAAACTTTACAGCCTAGGAAATTATAGAAACTATCTAGGGTACTCTCAAAGAGTTATACAACTTTAATTTAATGGGGAAAAGTCACTGATTTGGGAGTCAGAGAGACCCGAGTCCAAGTTCCACTTCTACTAGATTTTAATGAGCAAATGACCACTTCTGAGGCTCTGGCCCATGTGTGCATTACAGGCAAAGATAACAGTACATATTTTTACTATATGACTCTGAAGGGATAAATGACACGATCCATGTGCAATGGTCAGCAATGCACCTCGCACCTAGTAAACAAGCAGTCAAGTCATATCTAATTAGTGTCAATAGGGAAGAGATTAAAACGAAACTCGGGGTGACTCTCCTACCCCAGTGCTCCCAGTCATCACAATGACCTTCTTTCATGGAACCTACTCTCTCCCCAGTTTAGACTAAAGAGAAGAATATGAGCACATCAGGACAAACATTTTGAAATTAGTTTTATACCTCCTGAATGAATGGATTACACAAATAGAACAACTGATTCCCTCTGCAGAAATATGAAAAAACTCAAGTTCTTTATGCTAGTTCTGTAGAAACCCTTCCCACCCAGCCTACCCCTGCCAGGATCAGATGATATCACTGTAAACGCAGAAGTCACCAACACATCATCAACTGCCCAAGTTAAAGGCTAGTGAAGCCAGATAGGTTTGATAGAGAAAACTCAGGTTTATTACTAAATGTTAAAATAAGATATAGGACCTACTTAACCTAATATATATGTATGTGTGTGTGTATGTATGTATTGTGTATGTATGAATGTGTGTGTGTGTGTGTGTGTGTGTGTGTATATATATATATATATATAATTCAAAGATCCAGAACCTCTATACTAATCCTATAAAAGTAACCAGCTAGACATTTGTTTTAAAAGTTTTCCAATAAATTCAATAAAAAGAAAAAAATGGAAAGTATTCCTTATAAGAAAGAGTTTTCTATGTAATGTTGAATGTACTGTTGCTGAGCACAGTTCAAGCAAACTCAAATGAAGAACTGCAGAAGGCCGGCGGGACATGCTACAGCACATAATTGTACTTCAGGATGAGTAAGACCCTATACTTGACCTCCAATAAATTAACATTAAATAGAGTGGATGAGTCATGTACAGAACATAAAAATACTAAAAGGCCAAGGTAAGCACTAAAAGGAACATTTGAGGATGGATTCTTCAGAAGAACAGAAATGATTAGTCAGTTGATTCTGCAAAGGTTCAAGGGAGTAGGCCCCTTTTGGTCTCCTCCCCTTTCTGCAGCCCGGGAGGAGGTGTGAGGAATAGGAAGTGAGGACTGAGAATCGTCTCCACTCTTACTGGCGTGGCTGCCAGATTTTCCTAACAGGGTGCGGGATAGGAATACGGGATGGGACTCAAGTACTTTCACAGTTGTTCATATGGAAAATAAGACAGGAATGAATAAATAACAATACAAAAATAAACTCTGCTTCATGGACTCACAACTGTAACCCTACTTTTGCCCACCCTGCATTCCAGGGCTCCTGAGGTGGGAGAAAGAGGGTTTTGAAAACCTGGCTCCACCTCTTGCATGGTTCAAGTTGCTTACTTTTGGTGTCTTTACCTGTAAAGTGGGGATGCTAGAGACTCCCACCTAGTCCGGCCGGTGTGGCTCGGTGGTTGAGTATCGGCCCATATTCCAAGACGTCATCAGTTTGGTTCCCAGTCAGGGTACATGCCCAGGTTGTGGGCCCGATGCCCGGTCGGGGGGCATGCAGGAGGGGGCCAATCGATGTTCTCTCTCATCGAGGTTTCTATCTCTCTCTAGAATCAATAAAGAAAAAAAAAAAAAGACTCCCGCCTGCACTGTAACAACAGGAGACACGCACGCGCAGGGCAGTTCGCGCCTGGCACAGAGAGCGCCCGTGTGGTGTGAGGTGGTGGCGATGCTGACGGTGGCAGCGGTGGACAGGGTCCGCCCCCGGAACTGGCTCTGGGCTGAGGTGCAGGTGGAGAACCCCTGGGATCCGGAGGCTTTACACCGGCACTGCTTGAAGAGTGTGAGCCGGCTGTCCAAAGGAGCCTGTGCACTCAGAGACGCAAGGGCCTCGGATTCGCTCAACTACTCAATATTATGAGCAGTGGTATCTTGGAAGCTAAAATGTATTACGTGCATGCTCTGTGCCGAACGGTGTGCTGGATGCTGTAAGTGAACTTACTCGTGTAATCCCCACAGCCATGCCACGCAGTGGGTTGTGGGAGTGCAAGCCTTTCTTTCCCCATGACGGGAAGGCTCGGCGTTCAGAAGGATCACCCACCACGGCACTGCCAGCGCGGGTGGCAATGAGTTCACATGCAGTCTGTCTGGCTTGTTTTGTTTTGTTTTAATTCTCATCATTGCACATTTTTGCATCTATCTTCAGATAGAGCAGGAGGGAGTGAGGGAGGAAGAGAAACGGAGAAACATCCATGTGAGAGAGGCACATCACATGGTTGCCACCCACACGACCCCAACCAGGGCCGGGGATGAACCGCAACCGAGGTACGTGCCCTTAGAGGGAACCGAACCTGGGCCTTTCTGGTCTGCGGGCCGATGCTCTAACCGCTGGCCAGGGCTGTCTGGCTTGTTCTTAATCACATGGGAACATTTTTCCTTTTGCCCATTCTCCTTCTGAAGATTGAATATTTCACTTTGCCCCTGGGTGAAGAAGAAAGAAAATTCGCTCTCCTTGACCCCACGTGGCCTCAACGTCCAACTCCGCTTCTCAAAAGAGGCCCTGTTTGAACGGGCAGCGATAAATGGTGTGTCCCGGTAAAGCCGCCTGATGACAAGGGAGATGTCAGTGGAAGCAAAGGCTCTGTCACAACTCTGCCCTTGAACAGAAAACATGGCAGGAACGGGGGCTGGGGAATAATGGAACAAGGCGTAAGAAAGAGCAGCGACGCCTGGCACGACCATGGTGGTGCCACCACCGTAACAAATAGACCTCACGCTGCTCTGGGCATTAAGCGCTTGGCACTGGTAACCCCATTTCACCTGGAAAACAGTCCAATGAGGACAGCATCTCATTATGACCATTTTACTGAAGGGAATACTGAGGCCAGGGAATTAGGTAAACTGCCCAAGCTTGTATGGTTCGCAAGTGGAAAGCAGGGATCTGAACTAGGCCCAGCACCTACAGCCTTAACCATTATGCTCTGCAGCCTCCTGAAGATGGAGAAATCCCGATAACCCTTCGCTGTACCGCACTCCGGGACTACATGATCCGGGCTACCGAGAGCAAGCTCGGAGAGGAGCAGCTCGGGGAGCGCCCGGCATTTCCACACCGTGTCCTTGGCTCCAACGGTCCTCCTCCGTGACAGCTTTCTCTTCCAGTTACCGAGAAGCAGGAGGCAAAGCCTGTGTCCTCGCTGCTGCGCGAGGGGGGCAGCATATGACAGGGGGCTTCAGTCTTTCAGAAAATGTGGCCCCAGCCGGCGTACCCACCCGCAGGTTCTTCCCACCGACCAAATCCAAAAGCAGTATTTCATTTTCACGTCGCCTGTCATACTTCTGCTCTTCTCCTGCCTGTGACTCATCCTCTGGCCTCTGCCTTTCTCCAGTTTTGTACAGAAAGATGCGAACTCTTCCCATGGTGTGTGAGGAGAGAGAGCCATGGTGCCTCGATGTGTTGTGTTTTTGTTTTGTTTTTTCATCGTAATTCTATTATGCCAACTCGACTGAACTTAATTATAATGAATACAAAATTACACAATTACCCTCTGTGCCGCTCTTCAGATGCTATATTTTGATAGAATGTACTACATGCCGCTCCCCCTGCACAATAGGAATAGATGTGTGGTGATATAAAATTTGTTATAATTACAATTAAAATATAGTTTACATAATGATAGTGTTAACATGAAATTTGAGATGTGCAGAGACAGCGTGGCCATGCATTTATTTATTTTTATATTTTATCCTCACCCGAGGTGTTTTTCATTGATTTCTAGAGAGAGGAAGGAAGAGGGAGAGAGAGGGAGAAACATTGATGTGAGAGAGAAACATTGACTTGCCTCCTGTACATGCCTTGTCCAGGGATTGAACCTGCAACCAGGGAATGTGCCCAGACTGGAATCAAACCCATGACCCTTGGGTGCACAGGACAATGTTCCAACCTACTGAGCCACACTGGCCAGGGCCTTTTTAAAAAATATATATAAGTACATGTCTAGACCAATATCTGGTAGCTAAACGAATATGGACAGAATTTTGGTTTAACTACAAAGGCTGTTTAAGGATTTACAAATAGCCAAAAGGGGCTTAAAACCAGTGACTAAAATTTTTCCTGCCATGTTTTCAATTGTCAAATGAGTGAAAGATGTGAAATCCCTGGTAAAATTGTTCAAAGTAGCTATCCATATGGTTATTATAAGACAAACACATTATTTTTCCTTGAATATTTGGGTGACTGCTTAAACTCTGATGTATATCAGGGATGCAAATTCTCCACCGAGTTTGATGAGGCATAAAATAATAAATTATATATAATAAATTATAAAATAAAAAATTATATATGTAATGGCACTAAACTAGATGGCTCACAATTACTTCTAATGGAAGAGGGACGAACCCGAATTTTACAAAATGTGGTTGTGGCGACAATATCAGAATGAAAGGCAGGAGACTCGGATGTTGACTTTAAATGTTTGCACTTATGGTGCCTTGACCAAAACAAATGTGTCACAGACACTATTAAAATAACGTGACACCATTTTGTTCAGTTTTACTGTGAATACGAACTAGAGTTGACCCTTGACCAAGTCGGGTTTGAGCTGCACAGTTCCACTTATCTGCACACATTGTTCAATAAATATACAGTCAGTCCTTGGTAGCCAGAGGTTTTGCATCTGTGGATTCAACCAACTGTGGGTGGAAAACAATGTTTTTGATCTGCAATCGAAAGTCCAGAGAGGCAGAAGTCCGGCTATATGTATTGTTCCACATCATTTTATATAAGGGACTTGATCATCCATGAATTTCGGTATCTGCAAGGGTCCTGGAATCAATCCCCGGCAGATGCTGAGGGACCACTGAGTTTTGGGGGAGTCAGAGCTATATGTGGATTTTGGGCTGTGCAAGAGGGTGCCCCCTACCCCCATGTTGTTCAAGGGTCAAGTGTACAGGATTTGTTTTTCATTTCAGATCATTATTTTTAGTGAATACTTATTGAATGTTTTGAGAACACAGTGTTCATCGCACAACTCCATTTAATCTTTATAATGACCCTTCCATGTAATCATTCTTCATATCTTCACTTTATTAAAATGTGTCCTTAGTCTAGACCTTTGTGCAGAATGGCAGATATGCACATACCACTGTATATTCAACATCTATACTTGGATATCAAGAAAACACCTCAAATTTGGTATCTCCAAAACTGATCTTTAATCCCTCAGACGTGTTTCTTCCTAAGCCTTTTCCATCTCAGGTGACTGAAACTTCACTTTTCCAGCAGCTCAGGCCCCAAGTCTTGTATTTGTCTTTGTCCCCTTCACATCTCCATCGCACTCCCAGGAAATGCTGTCCCAACCTTCCAAATCTGCCACCTCTCAGAACATCTGCTGCTAACACCCTGCACAAAGCACCAGCATCTGCCTTGTAGACATCAGTGGTCATCTCTTGGAATTCTCTCAGATTCTACTCTCTCCCTGTCCTCAATACCACAGACAGTCTTATTATTTTAAAACAAGAGACAGATCATGGCACACCTGTGCTAAAATCCTACCACTGGCTGCCTGCAGTTAGAGTAAAAGACAAAATACTTGTGATAGGTAGACCTACTCAATCTACCCCAGCCCATCTCTGACCTCAAACCCTCCTGCTGCTCCTTCCTTCCCTTGGACTTACTCGGCCATGATGGCCTCCCTGACATTCTTCTAACCTGCCAGCTATGTATCCACATTAGTTTTCAGGGAAGGAAGGAAAGGAAGGAAGGGAAGGAAGGGAAGGAAGGGAAGGAAGGGAAGGGAGGAAGGAAGGAAGGAAGGAAGGAAGGAAGGAAGGAAGGAAGGAAGGAAGGAAGGAAGGAAGGAAGGAAGGAAGGTCTTATCTATTCTATTCACTGACAGGTCCAAGCAATAGGACAGTGCATATAGGGATGCTTAATAAATATTTCTGGAAAAAAATATATAGATGAGGAAACTAACAATAAAGCTCAAAAAGTTTAAGTAACTTCAAGGTTCTGTAGCTAGAAAAGGGTCTTTATGGAATTCAAACCTGGAGCTGGCCAACGCCACCGCCCCCTGCCCTCAGCCTCCCTGCTACGTCAGGTCCCGGGACTTCACTATTTGCTTTCAGGGGTGCCCTGGGAATTCCCACTCCACTGAGCAGTAGCACTGAGTGTCCACTTTCTCTCTGTGTATATATTTTTCCATCTAAACAGAAGAAACAGAATAGTGGAATCCAGCATAGATTTTTATAGTAATCTTATAGCAAATTCAGCAATAGTGACATTTAATGATAGCATAATAGCAAACTAGTAACTTTTAAATGTATTGAACACTCATCACAATGCAAACTTGGTGCTAAAATATTTCCACGCATGTTTCGTGCAATCCTTACAAGTATTCAATCCGGCAGGTACATTCTTATGATCCCCATTGCAAAGATAAGGAAATTGATGAGAAAGGTGTGACGGCTATTTGATCACAGACAGACAAGTACCAGATGGTGAGTATGAACTGAAATTCAGAATTTTACTCTTAGCCCCTACATAAAAATTCTGATAAGTACTTGGATAGAAGAGTGTTTTCCACTAGAAAACATCCCCTATTAGGTCTGCCTGTGCTAATACCTTCAGAACATAATCCATTTTAAAACATGATATAAATGTTTAAATAGTACTTTAATAAATGAGGATATTTATATCTAAACAATAACGCAGAAAAGCAGTTTGAATCCTTGGACATGGCTTCTTTGCTGTCTGCCATCAAGATCAAGAGAAAAAAATCAGCAGCCGCACAATGGAGAAAGCATAACACCCGGAGATGGAGACTTCTGTAAATGACCAATTATAAAACTATTACACTGCAGCACTCTTATAGCAACAGGCAAAATAATCCATTAAACTGAAAATTCTCCTGCTCCTCACTCTGCAGCCCACACAAACAGTAATGTTGCATTTATTAGGATGTATTTCCTGGGCTCTTCAACTTGACTTTCAGCAATTGTATTAATACAATCATCTCACTTTGCACATATATCTGAATGATGAATTTCCCCACTTGAGGTCTGTAGAAAGAGTGGAGTAAATGAAATAAAGTTTAGGAAGAGCCATCATAATCCATAAAGATGGGCACTGAATCAGGATGAAGAGAAACATCTTTTCTCATTTATTTGAATGAAAAGTCTACTATATATTTATTGTCTGCACACAGGGCTACCTGTTGAATGATGAAGAACAATAGTCTTTCATTTTTTGGTGACAATTTGTGTGCTCAAGTTTCTATGGACCCACAGATTTAATCTTGCTTTAGAATGGAAAATATTATATCTTTCTGTAAATAGAGGTGGTTAAGCAATCAGTATCTTTGATGTCTTTAAGTCACTATAATTCCAGGGAAGGCAAAGCTATGATTATTTTAAGCATTTCTGCATTTGTACAATAGCAGAGCAGTATGCTTAGCGGTTAACAACCTGGATATTGTGAGACAAACCGAAGTTTGAATCTAATCGTCAACACTTACCTGCTACATGATGTGAGGTCATGAGAATCACTCTCTTTAACCAGATGAAACTATGCTCTTTGCAGGACTATTGTAAAAATTAAATGAGAGGAGGTATGTATAGTACATTGCATGACTCAAATTAATATTATTATGGCTGCTATGACTATTATTGAAAAGAAATTAGAACTTCTGCTGTCCTAAAATAAGGTATGTGTCCTATATCTTTGCAATTTCAGATATTTTATTTTTGACCTCATAATCTCAATCCAGGAAACATCTAGTATAAATATAACTGAATGGAGTTTACTTGTCCAACAGGAAATGACAGAATGTGAAGTGTGCTGGCACAACACTCTTCTCAGATCGATATTTACCTGTACGAAGATTTTACCGTTTTGTGTTTTTATTCAGTGCGTAAACATATGTATTTACTGTGCACTGGGCAAAAGGTCCAGTAATTAGGTAATCTGACTATGTGTTACATACGTGTCCTCTTACATGGCAATCATCTGTGCAGTTTAGTTGTTGGGGAAATGTTTACCACTTTTCTTTTCTGCCTCTTTAAAGTAGAAGAGGGTAGGAAGCTGAGTTTGGCTTGATGCTTACTGTGGAGGGACCCAGGAGTTTAATGTACTTCGTACTCCATTATGCTATGAAATGCTTCGGAGCCCTGGGGACAGCACAGAAGATGTGCTTTAATGAAAGAAACCAAGTATGATTCTGAAGCTTCTGAACGGAAGGCCTATAGGCTGCAGTTTACATCAGGAAGCGTCTGCCCTCTCTGTCAACGGCATGGAGATGGGAAAGACGGGAAATGCTGAAAGCTGAGACAGTAAATGCTGGCGCGATGGGGAAGGATGCAGAGTGGGGAAGGATGCAGAGTTTTGAATATCCCAAACCTGGGCTAGAAGAATCGTACTGAAAGTAAAGAAAGTATCAGATACTAGTTTTTACCCGATTTCCAGTCAGCGGACCTTACAAGCATCGGAAATCGGAAATCGGCTGTTGTAGCTACGATGCTTCCAATTGCTTTCAACATGGCTGGGAGGAAATCTTAAAAGCAAACAAACACACAGCAAGCATTGGAAATGCAGAGATGCAGTGGAGACTCGGTTGGGAGTTCCAGAACACCCACAGAATCCTGGTTCTCACCATCACTCACTCCTGCTCACCACCGCATGACTCCTTCCTGCGGAAAGTCTCTTCTTGTATTGGATGACCACTGGGAGTCCCGAAGTCATAGCTCTCCAGCTTAGAAATCCCAGAAAGAAAAGACAACCTGTCCACTTTTCTTCGACAGAAAAGTCTGGGGGAGGATTCTGATAGACTGAGCTAAGGCCTAACTGAACCAACCATCCCTGGGGCCAGGGAGGAGGCAGCATGTCATTGCTGCAGTCTCCAAAAGAAAAGTCTGGTGTCTGTGCAAGCTGAGAGGGGATGGGGCACTGAATAATGAGAACTACATGGGCTACTCCAGACTCCACGTTCTGACTGCCTGCCCGGTCACGGCCATGCAGCAGGCTGACTGAGGAGCCCCCTCCTGCTCGCCAGCCTCATGGCAGCTCACTAAGGAGCATGGTGGTAAAAGAGTCAGGGGAAGTCTGAGTACGGAAATCAGCGAGGATAATATTTACTACGATGATTATATTAAGTGTATCCTTAAAATGTTCCCCAAACTCACTCAAATGTTCCAAGTGGGAGCTGGAAATTCAGAGTAATGGGGTTTTGTCAAGAGCAGGTTTTCTCCAAGCTAAACTATGACACACAGAGATTACAGACTTCTGGAAACTACATTTTTTAAAGAAACAAAAATCAGATGAAGAAAATGAGACCTAGAAAAGTTAACTGACTTATTAGGATAACACAGCTAATGAATGGCAGGATTGAGACTAGAGCATACTTTGTGTAACCTGGCTACATACAGTCTTTTAAATCCATGACCAATCAATATTTGTAAAAATTAGAGTATTTAAAATGTGTTAAATTCTAAATGTTTATAAAGTTGAATTAAGGAACGTCCAGCCCGCAGGCCTGAAATCAATACCAGCTAACCTTTCACACCTCACCACATTGGCCTGACCAAATCTAGCAGGCTAATTTTCAAGTTGATAATTTTGTATGGTCCACAAATGATGTTATAAATACCCAAATGGTCCTTGGCAGAAAAAAAGGTTCCCCACCCGTGATTAAAGGCATCCGCTATTTCAACAATTCTTGAAGCAAACATGTCCAAAGACACCCCAGTCGCAGGGGTATGCACACATGAAATACACATGGAGGAAGCCTCAATATAGCATGCACCTATCTCTCTGCCTTTCCTCTCTGCTCTTTTAAAAAATGCCCCTTTAAAAATTGCCCACTCACCATCTGTTAGGTAAGTTTCCCGAAACACAGTCAGTGTGGAGGCAGAGATTGTTATAAAGACTATTCCAAAAGGCACTGGCACCTATATTTATGAAAGTTTAAAAAGAGTAGGTTAGAATTGTTTCAAAAAAAAAAAAAAGTCCACTATAGTAATACCACACCATACCAGGTATCTACTTCTATCCAATTATGTAAGATAGAGAGACAGATAGATAAGAAGAAAAAAGAAAGAACAATAGGCACTTTTATATAAAATGTTGTCTCAGAAATTTGAGATCATATTCCAGCTTCAACGGACAGAAGGAAAACATTTACAGATGTACAAGTGCATTTCATTTATGGTATCAGGTCCACAGGGTTAGATTTGCAATATGCTCCAACAAGGGTCAGTGGACCGCTTTTTTCCATCTATCGCTTTCGAGGGAACAAAACTGAAACAGATGCCATTCAATTCCAAGTCTATAGCTCGGACTATGACACTACATATGAAATATTCTTCATTCAGAGTCAGGGTGTTGCAAGAGTAATTTATACCCTCAGAGTATTTGCTCTCAAGTCCATAACAGTGAAGCCTGGAATAAAAACATTGCCGTTACTTTCCACTAGAAAGTATCTTACTTATGGCCCATGAAACGGTGGTCAGCAGATGTAGCCTCCGGGCACCATATTACATAAGCTCTCCACTTTTAGCATCCCTACTCTGTGATTATTTTCAAAATAGGTTACTCATAGTTAATATTAATTTACATTTCATCTTTCTTAGCATTAGAGAGTATTCTCTTGTACAGGCTCAGAAACAAATCTCCAGAAATTCCTCCTCCCCGACGACGCTTCTTTGAGGCTGAAAAGGCATTGCTGGGCAGTTACAGTGACTTAATTGCAGTTGGCAGAGCCCTGGCCACACACTAATTTCATTATCCTCACATTCCTGGATTTGAAAGACCCATTGGATGTGATTCTTATCCTCAGACGTGTCACTTACTACCCAATTCGGTGTGCAGACAGAGGAGAGGGCCAGAGAGAAGACTTGCTGGCTCTGTCTTTGCTCTGGCCCACCAGCAGGCAAGTGAGACTTTGAAAGTCATAGACGCTGTTTGCATCTGAGTAGTCATTCTTGCCCAGGTCCTGCCTGTGAGGGAGGAACTTCATTCCAGGCTTAGCTGGCAGCATTTGCTACATCTATTACTATCTCATTATTCCGTCCCGCCCGCCAGCACTTCGTACCCCCCATTTAAGTCATTAGGTATTCCTTCCCCAAGTCTAGAAGCTTATCTTACCACACATTTTTGTCTAAAATGATAGGTTTGGCATGATCCCCACAGCAACCCACGGGGACTGGGGAAAAGAGAACTAGAATCTCTGGAGAGCAGAGAATTCAATCATCTAGAGGAGTTTCTTTTTTATAGGACAGTGTTATTTGGGCTGAACCCAGCAATCCCAGAGAAGATTCACCTCCTGTTCTTTCCCTCTCTCCCTAAATTGACTGTGCCTTTGAACAATGGGTCTGTATACCACCATTCTCTATTCATTTTGCAGGCTTACATAGCCTGGGAACCTGGGGATTGGATTGAATGCCAGGAGCTTCTAAGATCATATGCAGAAAAGGCTGCTATAGATTCCAACATGGGCAATGGCTAACCAGGATGCCCACACCAGCAGTCATACACAGCACAAGTTATATATTGCAGCACACGCCACAAGTTGGTGCATTCCTCCTACTACCAGCCTCTTCTCAATAAACGCAGGTGAAAACGGGGGGCTCTTTTTCCCCTCAGCTGCTCAATCCAACACGAATAGCTGCAATTTGCAAATTAGAGGAAAATGACAGTGTTTTCTCTGAATGGCTTTGCTTCCAGCCCACACTGCTATCACTGGATTCAGCTCCTTCCCTTCCCAGCCCAAGGAATGGAGGGACTAAGTGTAAGGCAAGCTGTTTCTTTCCTCACAAGTGCCTCAGGTTCACACACTGGAAGAGGAATCAGCTCCCCCTGGAATCTTTTTCAGCAAACACAGTCCTTCAACCTAGTCTGCAGTCTCTCCCTTGACTTGAACATCTCAGTCTTTTTTCCTGACAGGCCCGTCTGCAGCACTGCCCTGCTCCGAGCGAGCACAGACACAGGCAGCACAATAATGTGAAAACGCAGCACACCAAACACACCTTCAACCCCAGAGACTCTCAGGTGGTCCCTGACCTGGTCTCTCCCACAGCACTGCCCCCTCCAGCTGTCTAGCTTGAAGCTCAGGGATGAAGGAAATCCTGGCTCTGGGTTTTGGTTTGCACAACCCAAGCTCTTTCTGAAAGCGCCCACTCAGAGTGAAGGCTGCCCCCAAAACACTTTGGGGTTTGCAAACATCTAGGGAGCTTCGTGATGGCACACTGAGGAGGTGTTAGGGAGGCTCAGACATCAGAAAGGCCAGACCAGGTTGCAGCCTTGGAAGGCACCCCTCCTTCTGGCGCAGGAACAAACTTCACACTCCTGGGAGCTGCTGCGGTGACAGTTTGAATCCCACAAGGAGTCCTCTCCAGAAACCCAGCACCCTTAGGAAGAGCACTGGAGAGGAAGCCAAGTCTTTAACCCGGGAAGCACAGGGCACCGAGTAAGCCGGAACATCTGGAGAAGGGATTAATTGGGTCTGGGTACTATCGGGCAGGGAGAGAGCTGTGCATTAGGTAAGGATCATCCCCAGACAGAGATGAACAACAAATTCGGAGGTGGGGTTAGAGAGCGAGAAGAGAGGCAGAAATTGAAAGGGAGGAAAATAAATAGAGGAAAAAACGAAGCAGGGAGAAAGGAGAGAAAGATACACGGAGAAGCCAGGAGAAGGGAACCCACAGTCACGCAGACCCAGAAATTCAATTTCTTAACCCCCAAGCCATCCATTTAGAGCAAGACAGCACAGGCACCACGGGGCCGTCTGCGGGAGCAGCCGGCCCGGGAGCTCTGCGGTAGACCCACCGCTCAGCTGCCCCATCCGCCTTCCTCCCATTTCTCAGTGGCCCGGCGCCCGGAGCCCGAAGACCGCGGGGCCTTGCTCAGCGCACCCCACTCACTGCCTCGCTCTAGGCGCCTTCTCGCCCGGCTCCGGGAATCTTCCTAGGAGCGGAGGGTTGGGGTTGGGGGGCTGCGTTAGGGAAGTCTCGGGAAAGGATGGGCGGGCGGAGGGATGAGGCAGCGAAAGCGATTTTGTTTCGCAGTTAGCATGAGCTCATCTCTGGCTCTGAAGTGGAAGGAGTAGAAAGCCGATCGCCCAGCTCCTGCCAGTGGCTGGACTGCAAATGCCATTTAGACGGTGCAAACATTGGCTTACAGCACATCACCAGGGGGGCACGTCTGCGGGTGGCATCTCCCCACTTGGGGAGCGTCCCCGTGCTGTCCGCCCATGCCCTCGCGGAGGCAGGCTACAGGTCGGAAAATCCAACCTGAGAGAGGTGGGCAATTAACATCCACATGGAGGCGAAGACCTACACCTCAGTCTAAGTAGTGCCTCCCTAGCTCTTCTCGAAATTTTCCAAGGTAGCTGCAGCGTGCCCGGCGGCTTGGGGCTGGGGAGCTGGGGAGTTGAGAAATGCCCAGGTTCCAAGCGTCTTCTCATCTTTCATATTCCATGCGCCTAACCGGCTCTCACAGGAGCCCGGGGCACTTTTACAAGCCTGTTTTCGGACCATAATTCACTCTAATGCAAACCCATTTAAATCATCGCCTTGTTTTTCGCAGATTGCTTCTTGTAAATGGGGCCATAAATCCAGGATGTCAAGCCGGATGGAGTGAAGCTCGGACAGGGGAGAGATGGAAGGGAAATGAACCAAGCAGGGAAGGTACCTCCTCCGGCGGGGTGGAAGGGATTCGGCAGGATCTCCAGGGTGGAAATGCGAGAAGGCTGACCTGACCCCGCACCCTGGAGTCCAAACCAGCTTTTTAGGATAAACAGCGCCGGGAGGTACGGCGCGCTCTGCCCGAGGGAGCGCCCCCCTACCTGGAAAAGCCTCAGGATGTTGGCTACCATGATGGAGACCGAACTCCCCGAAGCCCCAATCACTCCAACTACTTTCTCCGGCTTGACGAAAACCGGAGGCTCGCCGTTGGTGCAGCGCACATCGGAGGTGTCTTTCTGGATGAGCGCCTGGACGAAAGTGAGCGACTGTTCGAGCGCGTAAGTGTCCCTGGAACAAGTGTCCAGGATCCGCGCGCCCAGTGTCACATTGGGCAGCAGGTTGGGATCGCTGTTGATCTGGTCCAGGGCGTAGAGCATCGCTTCCAGCCTGTGGATCCCGTTCTCCCTCTTGATGTCGCCGCAGGGCACTCCGCTGGGACCCTTGGCGTGCACAGGGAACAGCCCCCCGAGGGTGACGTCCCCCTCGATCCGGATAGAGTGCGGGGCGTACATCTCCTGGCCGCGCGCCGCCGCTGCCAGCGCGCACAGGAGCACCTCCAGCACGCAGCAGGGGAACTTCATCAAAGTCAGGACGCGGAGCAGCTTCCCCAGCTGGACCATGCTGCTCTGGCTGCGGCGGCGGCGGCGGCGCTGGAGGGTATGGTGGCGCGCTCGCTGGGGTCCGGGCTTCTTGAGGTGAGCTCCTCCAGGGAAGCCCAGGGGCTCCTGCTGGCACAGAGGGTGGGGGCGCCCGCGGAGGGGCGGCTGGAGAGTGGAGGGGATCCCGCGGCGCCTGCCAGCTTGGGGCGCCGTGCGCTCTCGGATCCGCCGGCGAGTGCTCCGCGCTGGCGCTCCCCGGCTAGCCGCTCGCGCTCTTCAACAGCCCAACACTGGGGAGAGGGCACGGATTGCTATCGCTTTAAATGGTCGTTCGGCTCCCTCTCCTCCTCCTCCCACTCCCTCCCTCCCTCGCTAGCTCACGGTCTCTCCCCACCCTTCCCAGTGCCCGCCCTCCCCACTGGTTTGCATCATCACGCAGGGAGGGGCTGCGTACTGAGGTAAGGGGGGGAATGGGTGGGCGGCTGGCGGGGGTGTGGGGGAGTGCCTGCGATTGGGAGTTTCTCGGTCCCCGGGGAATCTAGGGATTTCGGGTCCAGGCGAGGGGAGAGCTGGTGCCCCCGTCTCTCTGTAGGAAAAGCCTCTTGATCGTCCGCCTGCACCCACAAACACGGGTGGCATCTGCCCCGGGATGGGGCCAGGATGTCCGGGGCTGACAGCTAGCCCCTGGCCGGAGGTCCGGAGCCCCGCTGTTAGCTCCGGGAGAATGCCTAGGAGTCTCGCGGTGGAGAAACCAGTGACGGAGGGCCAAGGGAAGACTCCTCTCTACTGCTGATCCATCTGTGCCAGTTTTTCTCAAGAAAAACGTACATCCACGGGAGCCTGATTCACGACGTACAGTACCTGTACCCAGAGACTTCTCCGGAGCCAGGCACCGGGCTAGCCTGCAGGGAATCACGCTAACGAAAACGTTAGGAATGCAAGTACATGCTTGGTCTTCAGGGTTTACTGGGACCAGAGTCCGGTGAAGCAACTGAAGTAGCCACTACATCTCTGGTGGAAACCTCAGACGTGCCCTTTTCTTCTTTCCTTCGCAAGAGACGGATGACGGAGAAGTCTGCAGAGCGCACTTTCCTTCCCGGCGCTGACAGGTGTGCGGCTCCATCCTACCCATTTCCAGAGAGGTTTCTGGGCTGATGACAGGTTTTGGAGGACAGGAAACAGCAGAAAGGAAGTGCTAGTGGGAGGAAGAAAGATGAGCAGACAGAAGTCTCTTCAGTGATTCCGGATGCCTTTCTGTCTTTCTCTGGCCAGAGGTGTCCTGAGGGTAATATCAGGATCCCACAGCAGGCTGCGGTGCGATTAAGAAGCTGTTTTTCAAAGGTGCTCCTGCAGGCTCAGCCCAAACTCGGTCCCTTCAAGCAACAAGTGGCCCTAAGACCCATATAAGGACAGGTGATGTTTTTGTCCTTAGGGACCAGAGTGGGCTTTGGAAGGTTGACTCAGCCCTTCATCGGGCTTTCTATCGGAGTGCAGCAAAACTATATTGTACAGACTTGAGGGTGAAAGAAAACCAGAAGCGAGAGTGTACTTTTTGTTATTAATGTACAAAAAGACGAACTTGTACAAAACACACACACAACCAAAGAAGTCATTAGACAGGTAGTTGGTTGTCTCTGCCACCAACTACCTGTGTATCCCTTGGCATTTCTGTTCCCTTGTCTGGGTTTTAGTTTTTCCATCTGTAAAATGATGAGATGGAATTGGACACTCTCCAAGTTATGTTCTAACTCCCAAATCCTCTGTTAAAATAGGCCATGTGCCTTTGACCATGAGGCTCCTCTTAGGCCAATATACTCTGTTGCTTTATATGTAGGAGACCCTTTTTTTTTTTTTTTTGATATCCAAAGATTATTACAAACATTTCCTGGTATAGAGGACTTGATTCTTCTTATCCATCACCTAATCCTCTTTCTTCGAAGGAAAACCAAGTTCATCAATTTCTTTTTGGATATGTCCTTTCTTCATGTTTCAATACTTAAGGTGTGAGAAAAACAGACACTGCTTACTATTATCCAGGCTTGGCTAGTCAAAGCATGGGATCCTTCTAACCATAGTGATGATGAGATTAAGGATGGAACTCAGTAAGAACCATCCAGGGCTAATCCCTGGTCTTTGCTGAAGTAACTCAGGTATGAACAGAATTAGCACTATCCAGTAGACAATCTGTGCATGAGTTGGGAAAATGGGGGCCCCTGTAGCCTCAAAACACTTTATATATTTTTTGAAAATGTTAAATACTATTCTGATTTTGTAAGAACAACATTTTATGGCCATGTTCAAGAAAACAATGCTGTAATTAATATACTAATCTACTTGTGTATACAAAGTCATTATCAATCACTTTTATTTATTTATTTATTGTATTGTTGAAAGTATTACAGACATCCCCCCTTTTTTCCCCAATCATTCCCTCCTCCCCACTGCCACCCCCCTCCTGCTTTCTCCAAACTAATGTCTGTGTCCATTGGTTGTACATATATGCATACAAGTTCTTTGGTTTCTTTCTTCCCTAACCCCACCCCCATCCCTCTGAGGTATATCAGACTATACCCTACTTCCATGACTCTGAACCTGTTTTGGTTGACAGCTTATTTTGTTCATGATATTCCATAAATAAATGAGATCATGTGGTACTTGTCTTTCTCTGACTGGTTTATTTCACTCAGCATAATACTCTCCAGGTCCCTTCATGTTGTCTCAAAGTGTAAGAGAACTTTCTTTCTTATAGCTGCATAGTATTCCATTGTGTATATGTACCACAGCTCTTTTATCCACTGATCTGCTGATGGGCATTTGAGTTGTTTCCAGATCTTAGCTATTGTAAATAGTGCTGCTATAAACATAGGGGTGCATATACTCTTTCTGATTGGTGTTTCTGGCTTCTTGGGATATATTCCTAGAAGTGGGATCACTGGGTCAAATGGCAATTCAATTTTTAACTTTTTGAAATAACACCACAGTGTTTTCCATAGTGGCTGCACCAGTCTGCATTCCCACCAGCAGTGTACTAGAGTCCCCTTTTCTCCACACCCTCACCAACACTTGTTGTTTGATGATTTGTTGATAGTGGCCATTCTGACAGGTGTGAGGTGATACCTCATAGTCTTTTCCACTAGCATCTCTCTGATGATTAGTGACATGGAGCATTTTTGCATATGTCTATTAGCCATTTGTAAATCCTGTTTGGAGAATAGTCTATTTAGGTCCTCTGCCATTTTTAAATTGGATTGCTTATCTTCCTTTTGTGGAGCTGTATGAGTACTTTATGTATTTTGGAAATTAACCACTTATTTGATGTATTGTTGGCAAATATATTCTCCCAGAGAGTGGGTTCTCTTTTCATTTTAATGCTGGTTTCTTTTGCTGTGCAGGAGATTTTTAGTTTGATGTAGTCCCATTTGTTAATTTTTCCCTTTGTCTTGCCCTAGGTGATGTATCAGTGAAAATTCTGCTATGTGTGATGTCTGAGATTTTGCTGCCTACATTTTCTTCTGGGATTTTTATGGTTTCAAGAGTTACATTTAAGTTTTTTATCCATTTAGAGTTTATTCTTGTGTATTGTGTAATTTGGTCTAATTTCATTTTTTTGCAAGTACCTGTCCAATTTTCCCAACACCATTTATTGATTTATTACTGTCTTTTCTCCATTGTATGCTCTGCCTCCTTTATTGAATATTAATTCTGCATACTGTCTTGGATTGATACCTGGGTTCTCTGTTCTGTAACACTGATCTATATGTCTGTTCTTGTGCCAGTACCAGGCTATTCTGAATACAATGGTCTGCTACAACCTTATGCTATGATGGCCCCCGTTCCTCCCTGGGAGTCCTGAATGAGGATAATACGCCTGTAGCTGTGCCAGAAGCTTCCACATTAACAGGGATATATCTGAATCCAATAATAAGAGATACAGGAGAGGGAAAAGGAAGAGAGAAAGAGCTATGGGGACAGAAATGAGCAGGGGCCTGCTTAAACTCCTGGAGTCAGCCTTGCCTGAAAGCTTGCCTCTGGAATTTTTTAATTATATAGTATTTTCTTTCTCTTGTTCAAAGACAAAAAGATCATTTTAATTCACCTGTTCCAATATACCAGATCACAAAGGGTGGAACAGCTGAAGGAGATAACCAGTTTAGGTAGACTCAGCTAATTTAGAAAGATAAAAAGAAGCACACAGAGCAACAGAAAGGCGTACTTGGAAACACAGGTATTCTGATCCTAATATTTAGGTATCAGTATTTCAGCCTGTACGTGACAGAGACTAGATCCTTATTAAGTTTTAAATTTAAGGCTATTTTATTAAGAACTTGGTGACAAAATAATATCTGGGGAGTTGGGGAGCAGGTAACGTCACTTGATTTCTTTACCTGTTCATGTCTGGACCCATGTTCTACTCTTTCATTTTCATTTCACATCTTGGGATGGCTCAGTAAATATATCTTGTGACTCTCATTGTTGCCTTATTCTGGGTACTCTCTTCGCCCTGCTCATTCTCCCCAGCATCTGGCAGCCATCATTGTCTTCTTTTCACTGCAGTCATCTGTGTGCATGTCTATTTCCCCTGCCAGGTTGTACGATCCTTGAGGGTAAGGGCTGGGTATTGTTTATCTTTTCTCCTGGACAGTGTTTAGGATGGTGTTCAGCACCTAAGAAGCACTCATGTGTTCGATGAATCAGAACTGGTTTTGTTATTCCCCACTGCCTTTATTCGACTGTGACCAAAATACAAACTGGTAGAGACAGTGGCAGATAAATTGCTGTCCTCTTAGTCACAGTCTGCGGCCTCTAGAATGTAAAGGATGACTAGTAGATTTACTAATAACTTTGTTGTACACAAGTTGCATAAGATTATAAGACTCTGACCTTCAAGTGCTTGATTGACTCTCATGGAAGGCTCTAGTTGGTTCCTCCTGAGCCAAGTGACCATTCCTGGAGCAATAACTGGGGCCATTGCCATAGGCTGGCTGAGGAAGGTGAGAAGCCAGGCACTAGCAGCACCTGAACCAAACAGAAAGAGTGATCTGTTACCAGATACACGGGAAAAGGATGCATAGGATCTGGAATGAAAAATCTTTGTGTGAGAATGGTTAATCTACAACGGGGGCATTGTTCTAGTATTATATTTAACTGGAAGAGAAGCTAGTTTTAGGCACAAAGATGGCACCTTATGAAACGTGTTTACAGGTTTGGTTCTGTGTAGTCAGTAATGTGTCCTTAAAAGGAATCAATGAAAATGTATAACTAAAGTTAAGGGCTCAGTCCTAATTTATATTCTTAGTATTGTGTTTTCTTAATCATCTCAGTTTTATTTTCCTTGTTCTTCCCTGCACGTCATCATCTGCAGAAAATGTCTTCACATCCAGTTCCCTCTCTATTTAAATCCAAATTGTAATTACAAAGTTGTCTTCCTTAAGTGCTGTGATCCCTGTTTGCTAACATGCTTGGGCTATTCTTCTATCCTTCGTGTAGGTCTACATTCATTCCCCTGCCCATCTTACACTTGATTTGCATTACTGAGTGGAGGTCACTTTTTCTTGAAGAGACAGGAAGAGAAATGGTTTTCTAGTTTGTCATATTTATATGTAGTAGACGTCTTGTGTCATTTACCCAGCATCTATTTCCTGGTCCCATCGTGTTAAAAAACCTCTAATTCTCTGCACCACCTAAGTTGGTAGGGGATGAAATGTTCTTCCTTTGGTAACATCATCAGCCATTCCTATGGGAAGAACCCTCTGTGTTGAGATGGAGCTGTCAACATTAATGCCTCCCATACCCAAACTCAATTGTAGGCACACATCAAGGGCTGGCAGAACTGATCACTTCCTTCCCCTGCTGAGGCTGAACCACTGAAGGATAGGTAAAGAACCTGCAAGCTGATGTACTGATGCTTAAAGAAGTCAGGACTATTCCTCTTGGATTCTTATCTGTGAGGATAGAAACTGGGGCCTCCAGTAGCTGTCCTTCTTCCGCACCATATGAATAAAGCCTATCAGAGAACAAAAATCAGCTCACATGGAAGCAGATCCATGGCACAGAGAAAAGCAGAGCCTGGTGAGGTCATCGCACACTCTGGATCCAGCAATGCCTGAAGCTGCTTTGCCTTTGAACCTTACATTTTGATACCCAAATATATTCCCGTTCTTTGCTTCCACTAGTAGTTCATTTGAGTGGGGTCCTTCAAAACTGAGGATGCTAATTTAGGTTGTTACAGCTAAAGACAAGCAGATAATTAAAAGAAAAACGCTACTAATTATTGGACTCCTTGGGAATGAACTATAGAAAGTTTTGAACTATGACATAGAGTCTAAAACTCTTAGGGTTAGCTCTTGATATGAATCCAGACCTTGAGCATATGATATCAAATGACAGTGACTTCAAATGACCAGTTGAGTGAAAAGTAAAATTAAAAATTAAGAAGGCTTGAGTATAACTAATGGATTTTTAAATTGTCTTAAATATACAATTTATATTCATTTCATGATAACAGTATGGCAATAGCATAGATTTTCTTATGTAAGTAACACATACAATATATGGGGTGTAATACTTTACCTACCTAAAGTTAGTAATGATTCTAAAGTAGTGGAGTTTGCTTTATCATAAGGAAGAATCATGCCATTGTACTCTCAACACCTGCTTATCTATGGACAATGGAGGCATCTGAACCTGCCGGTAGAACCTTGTGGAGTTCTTTTTTATTTATTATTATTATTTTTTAATCTTTATTGTTGGATGTAAAATGTATTACAGATGTTCCACATTTTCCCCCCATTGACCCCCTCCTCCCCACTCCCGCCCCCCTCCAACCTTTTCCCACACTATTGTCTGTGTCCATTGGTTATGCATATAAGTTCTTTGGTTTATTTCTTCCCACCCCCCCCCAACCCCTTTCTCTTTGAGGTTTGTCAGTCTAGCAATGAATTTGTGCTTCTTAATCCCTTGTGGAGTTCTTAAACTGACCATAACCAATGTGTGAAGTTTATTCTTTTTTTTTTTTTTTACCCAGCTTTTATTATTTATTTATTTTTGTTACAGTTGTTTCTCCTTTTTCCCTCATTGACACCCTCCGCCCCCTCCCTCCTCACCCTGTCCATTGGTTATGCGTACATGCATATAAGTTCTGTGGTTTATCTCTCCCCCACCACCCCCTCTTCTGGGGATTGTCAGTCTTTACCCTACTCCCATGTCTCTGGGACTACCCTGTTCTTCAGACTGTTATATTCATTATATTCCACAAATAAGTGATATCATATGATACTTGTCTTTCTCTGCTTGGCTTGTTTCACTTAGGATAATACTCTCCAGGTCCCTCCATATTGTCTCAAAGGATAAGAGCTTTTCCTTTCTTACAGCTGCATAGTACTCCATTGTGGATATGTACCACAGCTTTTTTATCCATTTATCTACTGATGGACATTTGGGCTATTTCCAGATTTTAGCTCTTGTAAATAATGCTGCTATGAACATGGGGGTACATATATTCTTTCTGATTGGTGTTTCGGGTTTCCTAGGGTATATTCCTAGAAGTGGGATCACTGGGTCAAATGGCAATTCAATTATCAACTTTTTGAGGTAACATCATAGTGTTTTCCATAGTGGCTGCACCAGTCTGCATTCCCACCAGCAGTGTACTAGAGTTCCCTTTTCTCCACACCCTCGCCAGCACTTGTTGTTTGATGATTTGTTGATGGCGGCCATTCTGACAGGTGTGAGGTGATACCTCATTGTTGTTTTGATTTGCATCTCTCTGATGATTAGTGATGATGAGCATTTCTTCATATGTCTCTTAGCCATTTGTATGTCCGGTTTGGAGAGGTGTCTATTTAGTTCCTCTGCCCATTTTTTATTGGGTTCTTTGTCTTCCTTTTGTTGAGTTATATGAGCACTCTATATATTTTGGAAATTAACCCCTTATCTGATGTATCATGGGAATTATGCTTTCCCATAAAGTGTGTTGCCTTTCCATTTTGGTAGTTGTTTCTTTTGCTGTGCAGAAGCTTTTGAGTTTGATGTAGTCCCATGTGTTCAAAACTAAAGTTTATTCTTTTTCATTGAGCACTTACTGCCTAGAATGGGCAGTTTATAGATAGTAACTCATTTAATCTCTACATCAAACCTCTAAAAGTTAGACTGTTATTGTTGTTATTCTAATTTTATACAAGACATAATTATAATAGCTAACACATCTGGTATTTGCTGTTGATTGTTTAAATCCTCACAATAAAGTGAGAATTTATTTAATCCCCAGCACATATAAGGTAGGTATCATTATGATAACCTCCGTTTTTCAGATGAAGAAATTGAGGTGCAGAGTTTTTAAGAGACTTGCCAAGGATATAAAGCTAGGAAGCACCAGAACGTCTATCTCCAAAGTCTACGTATCTCAACCACTGTTCCACCTAACTCGTGGGTACAGAGGCAGAGCTCACATGCATGTCTAAGTTCAGTGACCATGCTATTAACTACTACAGTATATTTCCTGTCTCTGTGTTAGACACTGATCCCTAATAGCAGAGTGTTTCCAGGATTAGTTCTCCTAGGTAAAGCATGTTCAGGGTATGTCCAGTGAATAATAGGTAGTCAGCTGTCCAATTCCTGTTTTCTGTGCCAACCATACTCATGTGCACGGTGCATACCAGAGGTACGGTGTGTCTGCTCTCAATCAGCATCTAGGTCTTCATGAATACCTAGATGAATACCTCTACTGTACCTTACAGTCCAAGACAAGCTGCTTTGTCTTTGTCACAACTCTCCCCCGGTGTCATGTCCTGTTGCAGTTACTGAGCTGTCACTCCTGACCAAATGGCTTCCCACCTCTAAATCCTGAAACTTCCAAGTACAACACCTGCCTGAGTCAAGTTCAAGTTCAACACCTCATTTGGAGTGAGCCAGGGGCATAGCTTCCGTCTGGGTTCCAAATATCCCTTTCATTATGGTATCAGTGTACACTTTAGCCCAGGCTACTGAGGTAAGATTTGATTTGGTAAATATTAGTTGGTTACTTTATATAGTAAAATCTCGATATAATGGACTAATTCAGGTGAGGGAGTGTCCGTTAAAGCTGAAAGTCCATTATATAATGAAGTAGATTTTCTGAATGTTTATGTTAAAAAATTGACACATTAGTTAGTTTTCCTGGTTTTACTTATGTAGATATGTTTGTGTAATTGAAATTAAGTATGTATAAAAAGTTTAATTTTGCTGAAATGTTTTCCATATGCATTGCTGTAATTTTAAAGTTATACTGACTAGGTCTAGTAAATGCATGCATTCACCAGTCACTAAGAGCACACAAATGCACACGCTAGGGCATGGCTGAGTGCATGTGGGGACATCGGCCACATTAGCTGGATTCTCATTAAAACTGCTGCAGAAAGTCAGGCCATGCCACAACAGAACCAATTGCCTTGTGGGACGCAGCATGATCACGTACTCACCATTTGCCAAACCCGTGACTCTTGGATTTAAATATGTAGACTGTAATTGTAGATATGTAATATGTTTATGTCAGCAAAATTATTACAGTGTTGTTGTTTTTTTCAACATATGGCCTATTCTCTAAAATTTGTTTAAAATAACAGTAAAATAACAAAATAACCTGTTGATTTAATTATAAGCAAATCTTGGTTAAAATTAACAGGGTATTAATTTTCATATGTGACATATGGACCAGAAATTTCATCCATTCAATCCTAACTCCATTAAATCGAGGTCTGCAAGGTCCAGGGTTTAGTGTATTTTCTAACAACTCTATTTTCACATTATCTGAACATGGCCATCCAGATGAGCATGTGTCCTTCAACGTAGTTGAAAGAGATATCATAAATTTATTGTTAAAATGTTCAAAATATTGGACAGTTTTCTCTGTTTAAATATGTCTTATGAGACCAATATCCACACCTCATTAATAATCAAAAAATATTCTGTAGGGTAATTACTTACGTTCTTTGCAAGCCTTGAGTCTTTGTGATGCGGGGCAATTTCTCTTGATCATATCTGCTCTGAAATTATGTAACACAAGTTGATACTAGTGTCTTAGCCATATAAGTTCTCTATCCTCTAAAGATTTTGATTTTTCAGTCCCTCGGGACACCTCCTTGCCCCCATGAAAAAGCAAATGCAAAAGAATTGCAATTAGGTCTCAGTTCTGTTGGGAGAAGGTAGCAGCTAAGCTCTTGTAGACATTCATTGAGTCAATCACTCTTGATGGAGGACCTCTGCTTCTTCTCTCTATGATGGAGTAATTGGTCCCAGACTTTCCCTCTCATTGCCAATTATTAGAAAGTTAAAATATATTAAACAACTTTTTAAAGACACTAGGAACCAGCAGCTCAGAACACTGATTCTTGAAGAAGAACTAATGAGGAGAGCTCTGTGAATGTCCTGATTTTCTGCCTGGTGCTATTTTTCAGACCCAAGCTGAGCATGGTAGATTGACTAATTTAAGGAGACAGAGATCAGAGTTCAGAGAGGCTAAGGAGGATGTACTTTGCAGAGAAAAGTACACGAAAGTAGTCGCTTAAAGAAAGAAGGACAGAAATCTGGATGAAGATCCGTTGAGTTCTGGCTCAACAATAAACTGTGGAAACAGAGGATGAGGAACTGGGACCTCAGGAATATAACAACTACTGGGAAACTGGAACAGAGCTCTCACAGACTTGGGAGACATTGGAGTTATGACCCTCAAGAGGGGAGAGTTCTTGTTGAATATTCAGAGCATTCAGTAGAGACCCAGAAAGGTTACATTTTAGTAGCAGGACTAAATGTCAACCCTTAAAACAAACAAACAAACATTGAAAGAATCAAGGTGATCTGCAAGTAACTTAATGACTGCCAAAACAAAATGTAACAGTTTTTAAAGGAAGTGAAATGCAGACACTTCACCATGTTACATTCACACTGTGCAGAGTCCAGTAAGGATTATAAGGCACGTGAAAAGGCAGGAGGAAAAATAGTCAATAAAAACAGATAAAATAATGACAGATTTTGTAATCAGCAGACAAGCACAGTGCAATAAAACAGTGTGGTAGACAGGAGTCCAAAATAGGCCCCGTGATCATATTATAGCACACGGCAAAAGGAGTTTTGCAGATGTAGTTAAGGTTATGAGTCAGTTGACTTTGAGAGAGATGATCTAGGTGAGCCTAACCTAATTACAAAAGTTCTTTAAACACAGAGACTTCTTTGGCTGTTTGCAAAAGAGTAAGTCAGAGAGATGCTAAGTGTGGGAGGGATGTGACATGAGGGAGGTTCTCTGTTGCTGAGAGAGAGAGAGAGAGGAAGCCATATGGAAGGACCTGAGAGTAGTCCTAGCAGCTGGATGACATCCAGCAAGAAGACAGGAGTATCAGTCCTGCAGTTGCAAGGAACCGAAATCTGCTAATAACCCGAATAAGCCTGGAAGTGGATTCCTCCCCGGAGCCTCCGCATAAGAGCCTAGTCTGCTAACATGTTGATGTTAGCCCGGTGAGAGGCTCAGGAGAGAACTGAGCTGCGCCCACCCCATACATCTGAGCAATGGAGCTGTGAGACAGATGAGTGTTGTTTTAAGCCACAAAATCTGTGGTAGTTTGTGACACAGCAATCGAAAACAATTGTAGATCGTTTAACTAGTGTAGATACGTTCAAGAATTCGAGGGAAACATAAACACAATGATAAGTAGAAGATATAAAAACAACCAGATGGAAAGTCTAGAGCTGAAATTTACTGCATGTGTGTAATAGCAGTTGCACCACAAAAGAAAAGATCGATGAACTTGAAGAAACACAAAGCTTTGATCGAGGTAGGCCATATATTGTTCCATACACAAGTCTCAATACATTCAAAAGTACTGAACTCGCCCTGGCTGGTTTGGCTCAGCGGCTGGAGTGTTGGCTTGCAGACCAGAGAGTCCAGGGTTTGGTTCCCGCTAGGGGCACGTACCAGGAAAAAAAAAAAAAAAAAGTACTGGACTCATTCTCATAGAAATGGCATTAACATATATATCAATAACAGAATGATAACTAGAAAATCCCCTAATAATTTAATATTAAACAATGCATTTCCAAATAACCCATAATTCAAACAAAAATATCAGCTAAATTAGAAAATATTTTTAAATGAGTGATTAAAAAAAACACAAAAAAACAGCCTGCCAATTTTTGTTGAGTGTAGCTAAAGCAGATCTCAGGGAGAGATTTATTGCTTAAATCCTTTTGTTACAAAAATATGTGTTAAGTCAATCATCTAAATTTTGCATTAGAAACTAAAAAGATAAAAAGAAATTAAACCCACAGTAAGTGGGAAGAAAGAATAAACAGCATAAATCATTGAAACAGAAAAGAACTAAAGGAGAGAAAAATCACCTAATACCAAAAGCTGTTCCTTATCTAGATTAGTAAAATTGAAAATGTCTAGCTAGACAGATTAAAATAAAAGAGAAATGAGCAATAGAAAAATAAAAATAAAAAATCACTCTAGATCCAACATTCTTGAAAAGACAATGTCACATAAAATTTTATACAAAAAATTAATAACTAAATGAAATGGATAAAATTGCTTGAAAAACACAAGTTACCAAAACTGATTCAAAAAGAAAGAAAAAATATAAATGGGTTGATAGCTGTTAAATTCCCATTATGATTAAAAACCTTCCCATGGATTGCCTGGGGCTGGTGGTAGAAATTGAAATTAACTGGAAGTGGGCTTAAAAGATTTTATTAGTGGAATAAAAATGCTCTGAAACTGATTATGTTGATGGTGACACAACTTGGTAACCAAGTTACCGAAAATGATTAAATTGTACCCTTGAAACTGATGTATTTTAACTAAAAAAAAAAAAAAAAAAATCTAAATAAAGCTGCTTAAATAAGATAAATAAAATAATATATAAAAACATCCTTCCCACAAAGAAAATTCCAGGTCCATATGGGTTCCCTGGTGAATTTAATAAAAATTTTAAGAAAAAAATTTCAATTTTACAGTCTCAGAAAATGGAAGAGAAGGTAGCAGAAATAAAGAAAATTACACAAAACATATATTTGATAAAGAACTTGTATATAAAAAATTATATACTACACACAGAGAATAAAGGATAGATATGTGCACTGAAGAAGATACACGGAGCGCAGTAGGAAATGAAAAGATGCTCAGCACTTTTAGTTATCAGGGATAAGCAAATTAAAACTCAATGAGACCTCATCACCTATTAGAATGGCTAAAAGAAAAACAACTGACTATTTTAAGTGTTGGCAAGGATGTAAAGGAACTAGTATTTTATACACTGCTGGTCAGAATGTACAATGGTGCAACCCCTTGAGAAAACTCTGAAGTTAAACATACACTGACCATACAGACCAACATTTCCATTTCTACTCAAGGAAATAAAAATGTACACCCATAGAAATTTCTGTATAAATGTTTATAATGGTGCTATTCAAAATAACTATAAAATAAAAACAACCCAAATGCCCATTAAAAAGGATAAATACATCGTGGTATACTTAATTCAGCCATAAGATAGAAACTACTGATATATACAACACAGGTGTTACTAAGTAAAATAAGGAAGACCAAAATGTGTGTCATAACGCCTCATACATGAAGTTCCAGAAAGTCAAAATGAATGCATCGTGACAGCAGGTCAGCCTGGGCCTAGTCTTAGCAAATGGAATGAGTATAAGCAACCTTTCCAGGTCACTGATAACCTGTTCTGCAACTTGATTGTGGTAGTTTTTTTTTTTTTTTTTTTAATATAATGTGTTATGCTTAATTTACCTATTAATAAACACATCAATCGATACTCTTACTATGTGTGCATTTTGGTTTATTTGAATTATATTTCAATAAAGTTGATATAAAAGGTTAGAAAACATCAGGATCTAGGCAAACTAATGAACTCTTTTTTTTTTTTAAGATTTTTTTCTTTATTGATCTGAGAGAGAGAGAGAGAGAGAAAAAGAGGAAGAGAGAGATAGAAACATCAATGAGAGAGAACATTGATTGGTTGCCTCCTGCATGCCCCCCACTGGAGATCAGGCCCACAACCTGGGCATGTGCCCTGACCGAACTGGTGACCTCTAGGTGCATGGGTTGATGCTCAATCACTGAGCCACACCGGCCTGGCTTGAACTCTTCCCTTATTTATTTTTATCATCTATAAACAAATGATTTTTTTTTTTTTACTTTCTGAGTTTTAACATTTCTTTCAGTTCTAATTACATGCCATCATTTTTATAATTATCATTAAAATATAAACTTACATGTTTTCTCATGAACTTTTACATGTATGTTTGTGTTGCTTCTCGTAAAACATTATTTTTCTCATAACTCTAACAGTGATTAATGTTATAACTAACACTTTCAAAAAGGCATTGATATAGCGCTTTAGAAACTTCTCTTTCCAACATTAATATCAAGTCTTACGATGTTAAGATCACAGCTGTCTCTCTCCTACTTCAGGTCCACTGTTTTCTTGCAGACCTTGGAATATAAAATACCACCTGATTTTCTTGCTTTGCATTCCTACTCTTCAGAGATAGTATCCCATAATTTTACTCAAAACAGTTTTCTCTCTGTCCGATTGGTCAAGGTCAAGTCAGGCTTCTTCACATCTTGTCACACTCTCAGCAGTTATAAAGGAAGCTACTGGATCGTTGTGAGTTTTTAAAATACATTTTCTTTTCTTAGGAGGTTTTTTCATCCCCATGTTTCTACTTATGGCACAAGGTTCAACCTTAACGTTTCTACTTATGGGGCAAGATTTTAAGTCCATAGAATAGTAAGGGTACATTTCCTAGTTACTCCTTTTAGGGAAGATATGTGTGTGAGTAAACAGCCAATCTATAAAAGGTAACCTGGTGGAATAAACAAAAGTTAACCATACGGCTATTTCCAGGCATATCAAAAGTGTGTAATATGTCTGCTAGAGTTGGGGCACTTCTGATTCAATTATGACTGAAAGGACTCTTTAAAATAAAAATATTTAATTAAGAGAAGTTAAAACAATTTTAGAAGGTTGATGGAAATATTTAACATCTTGATTAGGATAATGGTTACATGGGTAAATATATCCATTAAAAGTAATGAATGCAAACACTTGAAATGTATGCATTTTCTCCATGTAAACATACCTTGAAAAGGTCAGTAACTATTTTGAAAGAGAAACTTTATGGTGGAGAAACATGTCAAAAACTATTTCAACCAGGTGATCAAGGTTAACATCAACTGTGACAAGCCACATTAACAGTATAAACCCTTGATGTGATGAGATAAAATTGGCACTTTACTGTTGTAGTTTTTCTCTGCGAGAGAAACATCGCAGAAATTCCAACTGAGAGACATTCTACAAAATATCTGACCAGTGCTCCTCAAAAGTATCCATGTCATCAAAACAAGACTGAGAACCTGTCACATTAAGAGGAGCCTATGGAGACATGGTAATTAAATGCACTGTGGTGTCCTGAATGGACTCCTGGAGCAGACGAAGGACAGTAGGTAAAAACCAAGGAAATACACCTAAGTATGGACTTTAGTTAATAATCATGTGTCCATTTGATCAGTCATTGTGACAAATTAATATAAGATGCTAATAACAGAGTAAACGGGGTGTATGGGTATATAAGAACTCTCTACTGTCTTTACAACTTCTCCATAAATCTGAAGCTCCTCACATATAATTAAAAACACAAATTTTAAAAATCACTTTGAAAGCAAGACACATACATAAAATATATAAAAGTTCATACATGTCCAGGAAGAAGGCAATGTTAGGGTGATGACTGTGTATTTCACTGTCCAAATCTGCTATTTTTGGAGTAGAAGGGGATGTTACTAATGATTATATAAAGACAAGAGATATACATTGAAATGTTTGGTCACCTTAAGGACAGTCATATTAAATATTCAAGTTCCTGCTTCACACTTCCTGGGTTTCAATTCAATCTCTGCCACTTGCTCATTAGGTACATTATTTAACCTCACTGGGCATTATTTGTAATTTGAGAAGAAGAGTAATGTTTACCTTATAAAGTTTGGGAGAATTAAATGAGATGATCAGATGAAGAGCTTACTTAGTAAATAATTGGCACATAATCAATACTCAATAAATGATAGATAATATTCATGCATATGTAGACATTAGGGAATTTTCCCAAAGCATGCCTATGTAATTACACTGAATCCTTTACACTAATGTATCCTCTTGATTTTTATCCAAACCTAATGGTGATCATATGAATACTTACTCTCTATGTCACCTAACAACTTCCAGGTCCAACCTAGGATGTGTTAGGAGACTGAAGGACATCTACAATAATGATGATGAAGACTAACGCATTAATAATAACAACAATCAGTAATATTGACTACAGCTTCTTGCCCTTTAGATAACTCTCTCACTTTTCCTTATCTTAGTGGTCGCTCAGTCTCATGGTCCAGCATGAACTACAGAGTGGAACAGGGGAAAGGCTGAAACACATCCTCTTAGATACAAAGATGGGTCCAGAAATAAGCGTCAGACTAAAGCAGAATCAGTCAGTGTCATTTGGGGGAAGAGGACACTGGACTCATGACTTCTAATGATGTTAACCCAGAGCTGCCAATGGCCGCTTTTGCCACACTGTGGAAAGACATTCCCTGAAGATACATAAAAGCCAACTCAGAAGCAAGCAAAACTAAGAGGCAGAGAGAAAGACAGAGTTCTGGTGCCATGATTTGATCTCTGGAGTCTAGCTGTGCCTGAATGCATCCCCCATGCAAGCTTTTCTCCCCCTACTGAAGCTAGTTTGAATTGGATTTTATCTGTCACAAGTAACAGAGTACATTTCCCATCTGCATTCTGCACTTACCTACACTGCAATAGCTATAATCGTGTGCATGATTTCTTGAATTGTTTCTTTCCTCCCTAGACCAAAATCTCTGGCAAAGACTAAAGTCCAGAGACTTGGTCTTTATCAAATCAGAACCCTCCACCTTGTAAATGTTTGTTTAATAAATACATTATAGTTTTTTATGTCCGTGAGTTGAACTATTGGTCCTCCATTGTCAGACTCTGCAAACAGTAGGGGACTAGAAGGACAAAGTCTCTGGTTTGATTCTGGACATTTCCATCCTCCATTATCGTCTCTATTTCAATCTGTTATGAGGTCATTTTTCTCTGATGCCTTGCTTGTCCTTGAGAAACAGGCTTGCAAGATAACTTGCATGTTCGCTCTTTATTTGTTCATTATCCCTGCATTAAGGTGCATGAGACTTTCTACCTCTTATTGTTATACCATTGTTCTTCTTCTCTATAGCTGTCACCTTGCTATGTCTTTGTATTTGCAATTCCTAGCCCACATTTGTTAAATGGGAATATTCACTATACTCCCAGATCATTTTAATTTGTAAGTGATGGAAACTTAACATGGACAATATGAAGCAGCAACAACAACAAAAAGGTAATTTTGTTGACTCTTGTTGCTGGATGTCCAAGAGGGAAAAACTAGCTTCAGATATGACTTGATCAAGGTGCTTAAAGAAGTCTTTGGGCTCTTTGCCTTTGAGGGTCTATTCGCCTTTGTATTTCTTTGATTGCTGGCTTTGTTCTCTCTTGTTGTGGCCAGGCTCTTTGTATTGGCAAGCAAGACAATCACAGTCCCACCCACCTTACAGAATCGTTAAAGGTCAAAATCCAAAAGTAAGAGACTTTCATGCCAATGGCCCTAAAAATATATATAAAAATATCATGAAAGTAATCTGGGCAAAAATGAGTCATGCTTCGTATGAACAACTGGTCAGCCACTGCGGCTGAGAGAGCAATTCCACATTGGCAATAGCAGTTGTTCACGAAATACAAAGTAAAAAGAACTAAAAAAATAAAACAACAAACAACTCCCTTTTATTGCAACTGCAGCAAGCTGATTTACAGATCTTGGGTTTGGCAGTAAAAGAATAAGTTTAAGATGGAAGTTGCACAGAGTGCCGTAGCCCACTTCTCAAGAGAGCCCTTTCTTCATGACTTTTCCATTTTCCACTCTAAAACACACCCAGGCATCAAATTAGCAAGCATTGAAGAACCCAGTCCCCATCACCATGCTCTATGCTAGAGTTTGACTGCCTTTCCCGGACATCACAGACAAATATGTAACTCTTTTCTGCCCATTATTTGCGGGGCCACATGAAGGAGTTAGTGACAACTGACTTCTATTAAATGACAATTATTGGATATTTTTGTTGACTCACCACACCACATCCACCAAGCGTGTAGTCCATTCCTATGCAGCCCACTTCATCCCTTCACTCGAAGCCCTGCCCCCCACACCTGCCTCACTTGCACAGCCCCAATCTTTTCCCAGAGGATTTCCAAAGTATCTCATTGGACTACTTATAATCTTGGAACAAATGCCCATACACAAAAATCAACATATGGTAAGCTCCAGTTAGATCTCTCAATTCTGATCTAGTTTCGACATGATCCAGAGGAGTGGTTTCAACCAAGGTTGATATTGCCCCTCAGTGGATACTTGGAACTGTCTGGAGACATTTTGATTGTCATGACAGACATCTCTCCTGGTATCTAGTGGGTTGAGGCCAGGGATGCTTGCTGCTATGCGTCCTGCAATACACAGGAGAGCAAACAGCAAAGGATGATTCAGCCCCCAATTCCAGTAGTGCTGTGGTTGAGAACCTTGATATAGATGAATAACCTCATGCATTTTGGATAAACTTCTAGTATTTTAATTCTGTATTACTTCCAATATCCGTATATACTCAAACAGGTAGAGAAAGAAGTATGTCAAGGCAAAATTCATGAGGCAAGGATAATCAATGATGATTCCAATCCTCTTTATAACCCTTTCATTCATTCTGTCAATTTTTCAAGTCATCGTGTCTTATTATGGCATTCCAGTTGGGTTCTCAGGTCTTTAATAGAATGGAAAAGTGAAATAAAAAGCACTATGCACTAAAACTCAAAAAACCATAGTCCTACTTCCAACTATGTCTGCTGCTAGAGTTATGACTTGGGGAGATCATTTTGTCTCTTAGAAACTAATTTTGCACCTTTTCATCATGGAAACTTTAGATTATACCATTGTGTTAATTTTTTTTTAATCTAATAAAAACCACAGTGTAAAAAGAAACCTGCAGAAATGCTATTGAGCGAAAAACATTGAAGAACCAGGAACTCTATTGGTTGAGCTCAGGCCTCCCCACAGAGTGGTTCTGCAACTGGGTTTCTTCTTCATTCATGTCACTGAAGTCAGGAGCTGTCCTTTCCAGCTCTAATGGTCAGTGACTAAAGCAAACTGTACTGTCCCAGGCCCTGTTTTTATAATACTTTGCTCTCTATCAAGGATTAAAACTTGACCTAATAAAATAATCAAATCTCTCCTCTTAGATACCATCAGGTAGAAATATTTCAGAGATAAACACAGAGAGAGCGCTCTGGGAATTAGTGTAATACTTATCATCTCAAGCATAATGCCAATCTATTGCAGGTGACATTTTCTGTGAGGGTAGTAGCATTTTGCTTCTGTCCAATTATGTGAGAAGATGGCTTATTTAAGATCGGCCTAAAAGGGACAGCCCTAAAATGTCAAACCACAACACAAACCACATTTCCGAGATGGGGCAAGTGAAGGGAAGTATCTCCCTATAGCATCCTTCTGAACTTAATAAAAACATCTTTTCTTAAAATTACAAATTTTCTATTGTTAACCAGTGCATTCTTCTAATAATGTTTACACCAATCGATGTCTCTCTCTCACATTGATGTTTCTCTCTCTCTCGTTCCCCCCTCTCTCCCTCCTGCTGCTCTATCTGAAGATAAATGCAAAAAAAAAAAAAAATGTCCTAGGGTTTAGGATAAAAATAATGATAAATAAAAATAAAAATGGAAAACATCTTGTAAAAAAAAAAAACAACAACAAAAAAACATTTAAAACAGAGAAGACTTAACCAAACAGTTATTTCACCTCAAATGCATTAATTTAATAAACCTTTCTCAGTGCCAAATATGTGTCAGGCATGAGGCTAGCGATTTTATTGAAATGAATGAAAATTACTAGGTATAAGCAGAAAGATAATTCTAAAGAATGTGATTTGCATTTCCATTTACAGTCTTATATTCTTTCATGTATGAATTTTACAAATATTTCACTAAATCTTAATTGAAACTAAAAGGAGTTTGGAACATGACCTGAAAAACTCCTAAATTCATTGTTAAGGGAACCAATAGACACGTTTAATGCAAAAATATTTTCATAATTTTGAAACTTATAGTAAAATTGGTCCCAGCTAAAAAGACTTACTTAGAAAGCTGTCTTTTTTTTTTTTTTAATCTTCACCTGAGGACATGCTTAGACAGAGGAAGAGAGGGAGAGAGAGAGAAAGAAACATCAACCAGCTGCCCTGCACACCCTGACCAGGGATCTAACACAGCCTGGGTGTGTGCCTTGACCAGGGTACTGAGCTGGCAACTTTCAGTGCACAGGGCAATGCTCACCCAACTGAGCCACTCCGGCTGGGCATCTATCTTTTTTTAATGGTACTATGTTAACCATTAAATAATTATTTCATTTTGTGTTTTCTATAAATTTCAAAAAGATGAGGGAAATCAGAAAGAAAATAATATTGGCCTAAAACTGAACATCAATGCTGGAAGACCAAATAGCGCTATCCACTCACTGTCAGCGTTACCCAGGGTACCCATGAGGCATAGCGCACAGCAGGTGATGACTGAAAACACCTGCCAAAGCGCTGGAGGCCGTCCTGCTCACAGTATCACAGAGCTGCGTGTAGCATCAGAAACCTCAGGAGATGGAGAGAGATTTACATTTACCCCTCCTCACACTGGAGTGAAGAACATGAAAAAAAAATTAGTTAACTGATGTAGACTGACAATCATTGATGAGGTCACACACTTTTATCTATCTGTTTTTATGTTTTTCATACTAGCACTAAATTATGCAGTATAATACTACATAAAGTATTAGAAGAAAAACAAACATGAAAATAAATAATAGGGGGGGTCTATTTGTGATAGGTAATGCCATATAATTTTAATTTTTGTGCTTGGTGGGATGTTTTTTTAACAATTATTTTTCTTTACTGATTTTTAGAGAAAGAGGAAGGGAGAGGGAGATAGAGATAGAAATAGCGATGAGAGAGAACATTGATTGGCCACCTCCTGCACGCCCTCCACTGGGGATCAGGCCCACAATCTGGGCATGTGCCCTGATCGGGAATCGAACTGGCAACCCCTTGGTGCACGGGTCCACGCTCAACCACTGAGCCAGTCCAGTGCTTCTGAGCATATCTCTGCCAGAAAGGGGTCCAGAGGCTACTGGATCCAACCAAGCTTAAAAAAAGAAAAGAGCCCTGGCCGGTTTGGCTCAGCGGTTAGAGTGTTGGCCTGCGGACTGGAGAGTCCCGGGTTTGGTTCCCGCTAAGGGCATGTACCTCGGTTGCAGTTTGTCCCCGGCCCTGGTCGGTTGTGCGGGTGGCAGCCACTCGATGTGTCCCTTTCACATCGTTGTTTCTCTCTCTCTCTCTGTTCCTCTCACTCCCTCCCACTCTACCTGAACAGAAAATGGAAAAATGTCCTCGGGTGAGGATAAAAAAAAAAAAAAAAAAGAAAAGAATACACACACGATTGGTATTTCTGTACAAAAATAAAAACGGTAAGTAAATATGGTGGAAGCCCTTTAACTGGCCTCCACTTAACTAACTTTTGGATTAACTAAGAATTTCAATTTCCTTTGAAAAACTTGTAATTATGTACATATCACCCAAGGACTGCTCAAGGCTACTAAGTTATGGTCTAATGTTCTCCATTCCTGGTGCCACCACATTGGTAAGCATTTAGCAAGAATAATCTGTGTTCTTCTCCAAAATCTATTTTTTCCAGGTATAACTTTTATTACTTCTTTCATTGTTTATACCACCTGATGTATCATGAGCACGAAATGAGAGCAGTTCTTTTGAAACTATGCTGAATGTTTTCAAAACAATTAAGCAAGTTATAAAAAAGAGTCTTGAATTATATAGAAAAACATAGATAAAAAAGATTGGGTGGGGAATGTCAACGCTAGGAGGAGTCTAGCCTTGAATGGTTTTGCAAATATATTTGAGTCCTCATTTGACTTAAAAAAGACAACCTGGAAATAGAAGTCAATATAGTAAAGATACAGTTTATACACAATAAGGAACACAGCTCTTCAATCAGCAAACTCCCACTAAAAAATAAAATGAAACAAAAACAAAAGACAAAATCAAAATGTAGACTTACTTCAAAATATTGGAAAATGGATGACAGTTAAAATAGTAGTTATATATTAAACATTTAAAAATGACTCTTTAAAAAAAATTTTTTTTGTCATTAACTGACCAATCAGACCAGTCATGGTACATGGAAGATTTCTGTTTCATTCAAACTACGCATAAAATATAATACTAGAAGTCTATTTTTAAAACAGTTTCCCTGTATATCCTCCTACTGGTAAGTCAATTTCTTTCTTTGTATCCATTCTACCCTGAAGGCTTGGTCATGAAGTTTATTACCTCAAGTAAAAATAGGGCAAGGTCAGCCCAGAATAACAGTCACTATTCAGTTTCATGTCTCATGTTGGCTTATACTTTTCCAACGAAGAAAATTTATCTTCATTCTCTATGTCAACAACAATATCAGCATCTGGAAGCTCCAATAAATTTTGTACCTAACAAGGTAGAAGGCAGTGTTGAATTTTAAAAAATATATGAATTAGGTGTGTTTTAGTAAGCAACCTCACTATTGCTTAAAGATCATTTTAAAACATTTCTTTTCTTCAAGAGAGGTACCTAAAAAATTCTTTTTTCCAGTCATGCAGTGTTGCACCTTCACTTGCTAAACTCCCTGCAAGTTCTTTCCTCTGAAAAGGAGCTGCTCATGGTCACGGGCAGCTGAGGGAGGGTGGTCGGGAAGGTCTGAGAAGACAGCACACATGCGGTCGTGTCAGGTCCGCACGAAACCGAAGGAGGATCTAGACATTCCGGTAAGCTTCCAGGGAAGGAGTGAGGACTGGCGGCCAAGCCAAGCTTTCCATAAGGCTGTGACCCTCATGGTGAGGGAAGAGCAGCGTTGAGATGGAGGCCTTGACATGAACAGTCAAGCCAGGGCCTGGATGGCAGGCGTTTCTGAGATTCATAGGATCTGAAGCATCAGTGAGAACCAAGATGGAGCCAAGTAACTGGGGATAGGGTCGCGATCGTAAGTTATACCAGCTTCAAGGCACTTCAGCAGCAGGTGGAGCACAGTGTGAGATGGTGGCTCGGTCTGGTTAAGACTAGTTAGGGATCATATAGAATCTATTTGAGCTAGAAAGAGAACAGCTTGCAGACCAGTGGTCTCTTCCCTATATCCATGGACATAGGTATCTTTGTGTACCTAGAGTAAAACTACAGCTGAGCCCTGGCCAGGTGGCTTAGTTGGTTGGAGTGTCATCCATACACCAAAAAGTTGCAGGTTTGATTCTAGTCAGGGTTCATGCCTAGGTTGTGGGTTTGATGCACGGTCAGGGCACATACAAGAGGCAACCAATGGATGTTTCTCTCTCACATAGATGTTTCTCTCTCTCTCTCTCTCCCCCCCTTCCTCTCTCTCTAGAAGTCAATAAAAAACATATTCTTGAGTGAGGATTAAAAAAAAAAACAAAAGAAAAACAACTACATTTGAAAGGGGAAAGATGGAACACCCTTTGAGATGGAATCAACAATCTTGATAGTAAGTATAAACTATGACTTGACTATCCACCTCATAGTGAGTTACCTTCCCCTTAGGAAGTTTAAGTTTTACAGAAATTCACTTATAGAGAAAGAAAGACGCCATATTTTATTCTTTCCACATTTAAGTGGGAGTGTATACATTTTTTATATATACACATAAACACAAACATATCTACATACAAACATTAGAATAGAAAGTAAAAATATCTGGGAGGAAATCCATGTTGATCTCTTTGCAGAGAAAGTAATATTTGTTTCATTGATTCTATGAAAATGTGTAGTTCTTGTCTTTGTTTCATTTATTAAAATGATTCATGAGCCATTTTGAAAAACAGAAACTCTTTAGAATACACCCTCAAAATGTTTTCAGATAGTCATAAGAATTCATGTCCCAGAGTTAATTATTCTGATATATGTAAATATCAATAGCCTAAAAAAATATGGAAGCATTAGAGCTGTGGAGAATTATTTTATGTATAAAATTAATGTTGGTCTCATTTTTTAAAGCTTGCAGCTGATGAATCAGGCCAATACTTTTAATAAGAACAACATGTTATAGGGAAGCATTTTATTGAAAAATTCTGCTTTAATGAAATATATAATATTGGCCTTAATGAATCACAGTCTTCATGTGAGCACTAAAGTACATTTTAAAGGACCGAATATTTAGCAGATCAACAGCTCTATCATCATCGTACAGAAAAAATACTTTTTCCCTAAAATATTTTCCTCTTGATTATCCATTATCTGAAAGCAAAAATGCAATTTTAGTCTAGTGTCAAAAGATTCGATCTTCCATGTTCAAGTTCCCAGCTTGGCTTTCTTTTCTTTTCTTTTTTTTCTTAAATTATCCATTGTTTTCTTCCAAAAAAGATCTCCCATATAATACTGTTAGAGAAATGTAGCAGTGAATTTGAAACAAATTCACTGTAGGGATATGCTCTTCTTTAAGAAGAATATCTTGGCTATGATCTCTCCTCACAGCCTCTGTTTTAGTAGTATTTGCCTATTTTCTAGAAGCCATACAAGCTGGACTCAGTTACAGCCTCTCAGGCATAAGTGAAAATCCCAGAAAAACCCAAAGGAAGTAAAGTCCTTCCAACCGAGTTAATTTTCTTTGAAGGAATCGTTTTGTACTTTTTATCATTCTCAACCATTTTTCTAGACAGTAATAGGTACAACATTCTCTAGTTTAAGTATGACTTTATTCCCAACCGCATTGTATTCCTTGATCTAATGTAGAAATAAAGGTTTACCTTTTCACTAATTCTACATTTCCCACGTAGTCATGGTTTCCCATAAGGTCACTAGGAGACAAAAAGAGGTGAACAATAAAAAGAATTTCTCATTTTAATAGATCTTAGGTAAAAATAAGACATTGGGGCAGATAATACTTGGGGGTGAGGGGAAAACCTATTCAGATGTGGTGGGCAGGGCTGGGAAAGCATTCCAGGTGAATGATATATCAGGGGCCTGAAAGTGAGAAGGAGTTGATTATCAAAGGGGAAGAAAGATAAAAAAAAAAAGAGAAAAAGAAAAAGGAAGGGAAGGAGGAAGAAAGAAGGAGGGGGAGGAGGAGAGGAGGAAGGGAGAGAAGGCGGGATGAAAGGAGGTAGGTAGGAAAAAAGAAAGAAGGAAGAGAGTAAGGAATTAAAAGAGAGGAAGAAAGGGAAGGAAGGAAGGAAGGAAGGAAGGAAGGAAGGAAGGAAGGGAGGGAGGGAGGGAGGGAGGGAGGGAGGGAGGGAGGGAGGGAGGGAGGGAGGGAGGAGGACAATGTGAGGCTCGGTATAGGGAAAGAGATTTATGGCCCAGAAAAAAGTAAAACAGGAGCAGAGCAGCTGCAGTGTGACAAGCGTGGCGGAAAGTGACACCAGATGAAAGTGGCCTGCTGCTCAATAGCCAGGACATGACAGTCATGAGAAGGTCCTGCTATAATTGCAAAAATGTGAGAACTATTTCTTTTTTTTAATATCAAATGTCTGATAGGGCAGAAAGCAGAGTAGTTTGCTGTTATTTAAAAATTTTGTGATGGCGGTTGCCTTCTAAACTATTGGAAACCTTCCTGTTGGGACTTGTCCACTTTGCCTAGTTGATGCCATTCCTACCAATGCCTAATAACTCAAAGACGCCCTTCGTGCAAGCATGGGGGAGTGCATGTTTTCTCAAGCAGGAATATTGTTATCTTCAATAGGCACAAGAACGTTCTGAGGTGCGAGGGTCTGGCGCCTACAGTTCAACAGATTTACTTTGGGGCACACACCTGGCCTGCCTGCTGCCTCCCTCCAAATCAGCCCCCCACTCTGCTAACCAGGTCCACAACAGTCACAGGCCAGAGGTCCTAAGAGCTATGTTTACTGCTAGAGCTGTAATGACTCCCTTATAAATTCGGAGTCCGTGGTCCAATTTTCCTCCCTCTTTGAGGTAAGCTAACAAAGCTATTTTATTCTGTAGTCATGCTTTTTACTATTTTTATCATTTTTCCAAATTTCACTTTTCCAAAGCAGGCATTATTAAATTACATTAAATTATTTTCAAGCACCCTCAGGAATAATTGTGCTAATCAGAAACATTTAAGTGGAATTCATTTCTGAGGAATATATACCATTTTGTGGGGGGAGGGAGGGAATCATGATTTCATAGACTCTTTTGCAAAATATGGCATTTAATGAAATAAATTAGGGGTTTCAACCTGTTTCCGAGAAAAATAAAACAAAACAAAATGCAGCAACTGCCAACACTATGAAATCTTACGCTTAATAGAAGTCCAATCATCCAAGGCTTTTATTTTTATCACCATTAGAAATAATTGTAAAAGCCAGGGAGGGGCCAAAGTAGGTTTACAGTTGTTCACATGGAAAATAATACAATGATTACTAAATAATAATACAGGAATAAACTCCGTTTCACATACTGACAACTGTAAACCTATTCCTGCCTCATCTGTATAATGAGTTTAAAAGTCCTTTGTATTTATTAATTATATTTACACTTAGTAAGCACAGGAGTTTGGTAATATGTATGTTAATCGATGACTTATTTTTCATTTGTTAGGTCACCTTACTAATAGATGAGTGAGGTAGCTGTAATTTCTATTGATGGAGACATTTAGTTTTTGGAGATGTTCTCTCTCATCCCTTTTCCTTCAAGTGCTTTGCATAAGCTATTTCCCAATGTAAGATATGCACACATTGGGCTTCTTTAGAGTCTTAGTTGGGGTGGCTTCCACCACACAGCTTCATTGCAGATGTGCAGCAATGAAGAATATTGTTTTGAAATTGCCGGTAGCGCTACGTAAACTAAGCACAAACAGAGCAAATGGTGTACTGAGCCCCAAGTGCGTCTGTTCTCTGCCTGCGTTGTCTGGTCTGTGCCAGTCTATGGGTGTCTCTGCAGAGGCTCCTAACAAATTGTGTCACGGATTCTTATTATTCCAAAAATTACAAGGAGCAAGGGATTATTGGTGTCAAGAATTACAAAAAAAAAAATAGAAAGAAAGAAAAGAAAAAAGCTCTACTGGAATCAAAGTTTGGAATTCTTCACACTCACTTTCTCTCTCTGAGTCCCACCAGGAGCCCAATGTGTGCTGCATGCCTAGGCTTGAATATAAGCAATTATCTCTTGGCTGGAGTCAGGATGGGCAGAGATCCAGGTGTCATAGCTATATGACACTGAGAATTGAGTGACATTTGGTGACTTAACTCAAGCAAAATTCTAATCTTTGATTCATGGCTCTGTCATGTATCCTGGGATGAGCTAAGAAATCAGTGTGCTCCCTCTCATTTGTTGAAGGGAGTAGCCAACCACCCTGTGGATGGTTTTCCATTAGGAACTGGAAAATTCTCTATTCACCAGAAATGTGCAGCTACCTTCACGTTTTTGTAAGCTAAACTAACTTGGACAATATCATCGAACCTTCTGCCTGGTGTGATCCAAAATTAATGACAATTTGAATCAAAAAGGTATAAATCCAAGTGTATTTAAGTGAGAGACCTCATAATCATATAATCATCAAAAATATTCTCGGCTTGCATAAAAGGTGCCTAGAAGATTTGTGTTTTATCTGAAGTTGCCTTTCTAATTAGATTGTAATACCCCTTCAACTACTAAGTACCCTGAAAGGTCTTTCCTCTGAAGAAGCTTGCTAGTAGTCATTTACACTTTATGATAAATTAAGTTCAACCAAGGGAATACATGTTTGTATTGAGAATACATTTAAGAATTTGTCTTCTAATGAGGAAATTATGAACAATGGGGAAAAGAAAGTGGAAAGAAAGAAGGAGCAGGGTTGGGAGGGGAAGGGAAAGAATTCAGGAGGAAAATAATATTTTTTGACACAAAGAAAGTGACAAATGTGGTGTTACTAACTTTCATGTCCTGATACCATTTGGTCTCCCAGCCACAAGTAGTGAGAAATGACCTGAGATTTTCCCACCCAGAACTTCCTTTTTGTCCTGGGATCCTTAACCATTTGCATCAGCAAAAAGTATAAAATTAGAGGCCCTGCTGATAATATCAAGGTATCTAGAACATCAATTCTGATTTTTTGAGCTTCCCAGTACATGCTTATGATTATTTATTTGCACAGAACAGTAACTTTGAGAGAAAAGATTTTTGTGAATCAAGAGTCAATTTCCTGATATAAACAACAGCTTCAGAGGAACATTTACCTAGTCTGGTTTAATCACAAGAAAAATGGGAGGAAAAATCCTTTTCGTTCTAGAGAATACTAGAATGAGTAGCTGGGTTGGATCTAATTCTGGTAAATTACCAGAACCCTGCAGCCCTGTGCCAAGCTCAGGCAGGAAGGGAGTAGAATAATGTGCAAAAAAAGATTTATCATTTAATCCTTAGAGTCTATTATTTATTATAATAACATTTAGGTTGTCCTTTATTTCAGTCTGCATAACAAGTGCGGTGCCATTAACAGGCAATTATGCCAAAATGGCATTTATTTTTACTATTATGCATTTAGTAATTATGGATTATAATTATAAGGGAAATATAAGGATATTTATAATATTCTCCATTCGAGAATTCTGAACCACTTCATAAATTATTGCCACTATCTAATGTAAAACAATACAACCCAAAAGGGTTGTAAGTGATTCATTCAAGACACATTCTCCTTTTAGAAATACCTAACTTTGAAAAAAAAATTCAAACTAATTCCTAACTAATCTTAAATTTTGCCCTCAATTCTGTGAAATCTTCTATTTTACAGAAAATAAATGCTCTCCTCTCTATAGCCCTCAGAGTTTCGAAATTTTACTTACTTCTATTATTCTAATTTTGTCTTCATAAAAAACAGATGTTAGGCTGAACAGGCATTGATATTTGCATTTTATACATGCTAAAAAAGAGAAAGAGAGAGACGCCATGTGCTCTTCTCAAAGGCACACAATGAGAAATTGGCAGATTCAAATCCAGATTGTGGGTCTCCATCTTCAAGACCAAAGGTGTTTTTTTTCTATCAAATCATAAGATGCAAAAATGTTACATGACTTGCCCACGGCAATTCACAGAACCAGAAAAAGGGGGGAAAATATCCAAACTCTTTAGATTTCACAGGATTCTTATGAAAAATGCAAACCCCAGGGATTTCAATTCCGTAGGTCTGGCTGGGGCCTAAAAATCTGCTTATTTAACAAATCCAATCATTTTTGATAATGATGGACTACAGACTACACACTCTGAGAGACAGATGGTCCTACCAGGAAAGTTGTAGTTCCTGAATCAGAGAAGCAGATGTATTGTTGACCCTAGAAGGATGCATGTGTGCTAACTTCACAGAGGGCTCTTCTTTTGTAAGAGAGAGAGATATATATATCCATGTACATATATATTTTCTTGTGTATATATATGTATATATATATACATACACACATACACACATATCTATATGTATATGGATATATATGAATTATATCAAATTTATAAATATATAATTATACAAGAAATCACTTATGTATAAAAATTAAATGTAAGAATATGATATATTAATATTACAGGTATCCCCCACTTTAAAAAAATTTTTTTTTCTTTATTGATTTTTAGAGAGAGAGGAAGGAAGAAGGAGAGAGAGACAGAAACACTGACGAGAACATTGGCCACCTCCTGCATGCCCCCCACTGGGGATCGGGCCCACAACATGGGCATGTGCCCTGACTGGGAATTGAACTGGCAACCTCTTGGTGCATGGGTTGATGCTCAACCACTGAGCCACACTGGCCGGGCTCCCCCACTTTTCAAAATTTCGCTTCATGCCACTTCACTTTTGCAAAAGAACAACATCAATACCTGTTTCCGCGAACTGAAAGCAATAGAAGAGTTTCACTTTAGGAAGAAAGGCAGAGAGCAAAGCTAGCCTTGAGCATGTGCTGGGCCGGAAGCCTGAGAGCAGCGAGCACCCACCAAGCTCCTTCCCTGGGAAACACTCTGGGCATCTCCGCAGGAAGCCGCTGCAACTTGGAACTTTGGGAGCACCTGTGCTTTGTCTTGATTTATTTTATACGTCTCTTAGCAATATGTGTCCTTTGGTCATTGCTTGGGCTTATGGAAGGTTTCATGGGAATGTTCTGCTTTCAAACAGTGGGGAAACCATGTATATACATCTATGTTGAAAGTGGGTAATGCGTTCTTTTTAGAAATATAAGTTAACATTGGAGCACTGTGTGCTTTATAAATATTTTGTAGTCTACAGAACTATGTGTCGTCTTTAATTCCTACAAAAGCCCTGTGAGGTCTGTGCTGACATTATCCTTGATTTACAGATGAGGAAACTATGTGGGTATGAGAAGGAAAATGCTGCTTATGTGACCTACCAGAGTGCCTATACAGGCAAAAAATTATAGTGAAAGAGGGACATTCAGTGCTTTTTAAACAGTTTGCCTTCAATAAAATGAACAGGGAAAATCCTTCCCCTTTTGGTTTATACTGAATTTATTTTACTACTAAATAGGACCAACAAACAGATGAATGTAGACCATGCATCAGAGATGAGTGAGGTAACACTCACTTTCTGATTTCACCTTCTCAGGAAATCAAAAGGCTGAATGAAACCCTCACCTCTTACACACGGGAAAGAGGCGGGGTGGAAACATCTATTTATTGCTGTAAAAAGTGCTCCGGACTTGAAATAAAAATACGTGGCTTCAAACACACTTGTTTATCAGATTTACAAACTTCAGCAGGACATTTCTACCTCTTTAAGTCTAATTTTTTTGTGGTTGTTAATCCTCACCTGAGGATATTTTTTTCCATTGACTTTTTTTAGAGAGAGAGCCAAAGGGAGGGAGGGAAGAAGGAAGAGAGAAAGGAGAGAGAGAGAGAAACGTTGATGTGAGAGAGACACACTGACTGGATGCTTTCTGCACATGCCCAGCAGGACCAGGGATCCATGCAGAACCCAGGTACATGACCTTGACCAGCCCAGAACCCTTCAGTGTGATGGCTGACACTCTACAATTTCTGGCAACAGAGCTCATGTTCAATAAATGTTCCCTAATACTGACTTCAACTCTGGAATTCTATTGGTTAAGAAATGACCATTTAGGAGTAGAGAAAATTACTTTGAGGGTGAAAGATAATGTCCACGGCAAACCTTCTGAAAGCAGATTTTGTCAGAAAGAAAGAGATTGGTAATCCATTGCTTATAAAATAAAGTCAATGCTTAATTATTATTTTCCCTGAAAATTTGTGAAGAGTCGCTTTGATTTTCTCAAGAAATCCTGGGATTAGGGGGACTGTATGCAGCTCTATTGATGTTACCAGATATAGCACTTCAAACTTTAGACTTTATCACACCACTTCATTCCAACTATTACCTTGTGAGATCATTATTATCACAATTCCCATAGTTTATGAGCTGAGATTCAGGAAAGCAAAACGATGTTTTGATATCAAAGTTTATGCTCTTTCCAGTATACCATGTGTCTGGGGCACTGAAGCCCACACCACAGAAACCTTTTCTGGTTAATGTAAGTGGAACATGACTTATTGAGACACTGTTAGGAGCTTCCATGGCTTCTAGGACTCTGGCTCTCCTTGCCAGTGACTTGCCCGACAATGTTGTCTCCTCCCTGTGTACTTCTTAGTTCTCACCAACATAAAAGGGACTATAATTTCTAGGTTCATTCTAACTATTACCTCCTGTTAATCTTTTTTGACTATTTATTTATTTATTTATTACAGATGTTTCTCCTTTTTACCCCATTGACACCCTCCTCCCCGCCCCCAGCTTTGTTGTCCATGTTGTTATTCTTTTTTAGTCTCATGCTTTAGTTCATTTACTCTTTGATGTCCTTGAACTCAAAATTTTACTCTTAGGCCAAAAATAAATATCCAAAGACAAGAGTGGACATTTAGGCTTTATATTTACTGCACTAAAATCCCTTCTATCAATTGCATAGATCCAAGAGAGCGGGCTGCCTTTCTTAGCCTCATACACACCCCTTCCTCCTCCCAATACCACCTAGGGAGTGCCCCACGATCATCCCACACACTAGATATTTACTGCAAATGACATGATTTTTTTTTTTTGGTTAAACAAACCATAAATTTGAGAATTATTATTAAACATTGAGCTTATATTTTGAAAAATGTCTGGCACTAGTAGTCACTCAGTAAATATTTATTGACTAAACGAATTAATATGTTAATTCAAGTGTAGGACAAAGTTTGACACAGAACTGAGTCCTAGTTCCTCTATGAGTGACAAGGGGGAAAGTATTCTTTGCTACAGATGGGCTTTCTTGCTTCCTAAAAGGACATATCTTTTATATTTCTTAATGGAGTGAAGATGGAAATCCTTACTGACGAAGTCAGGAGAGGGACTTTGTTGGAAGTAAGAAGAGGCGGTGTGTGTGTGTGTGTGTGTGTGTGTGTCCGCGTGCATGCATGTGCACTTGTGTGTGTGTTAGGGCATGAGAGAGATGGTAGAAAGAAAGCTGAAACCAGTTGGACTTCGAAGGCTGCAGAGAAAGGAAAATAAAGGGCCTGTTTGTGGGGAGGTAAGACAAGAGAGAGGAAAGCAGAAGGAAATTTGGATGATTTTATGAAGTTTGGCCATGTGGTATCTGATATAAGCTGTCTTTCATGGGTTTCATGAAATAGCAAAAATATCCCTTTCTCTTGAACATACAGTTGGCTGTGCCTAGGATACGTCAAAATGCTGAGGTTTCCTTCTCTGAGGTGGTGAGACAGGAACTGTGGCATTCTGGTTAGAGATGCTAACAGTGCTATTTGCTCTGGGCAGTCCTGAGAAAGTCAAGCTTATGGGCCTTTTAAATCAGTGCTTCTGATTTTTAACTTTCTGCAACTGGGAAATAAAAAGTACAAAATTCCTCTCCCTACCCATGCCCTCTCCACCCTGACACACACACACACACACACACACAAATGTCAGTACACCATAATAATAAACCAACATATCCCTAAAGGGACTGGTCCAAGGACACAGAGTTTTTGCATGAAATCTGCTGGAAGCCAAAGAAATTCTAAATAAAATGAGACAGGGGATGTGGAAGACTCATCCTAAGTGAGCGCTTGCTTTGAGATTTGCATTTATATTTTAATCTTTTGTATATGTGGCAACCCGATACTTGACTAAAATTTTGCTGAAGAAGGGATGAGAAGTTTATACACCTTGTAAATTAAATACTGAATAGAAAATTCTAGTAATTATTTAGAATGCTATAGTTAAGCATGTGTGAGTCGGCAGCTGAAGACAAATGTTATAGTTACTACGGTAAATTCAACTCAAGTCCATCTATATATTTGCTAGCCAGTGGTCAGTCTGGCTGAGCATTCCAAATTGTTTCAAAACATCTAAAATGGGACTGATGGCAAATATTTCAGATCTAAGCTAAAGAAAATATTTTTTTAATAAGCAGATTTATTGGATAATTCATTAAGAACTTCATTTTTACAAACGGGCAGGTAAATTTATGCATTTAAGCTATAAATTTCAAAAAAGAGATTCCTTTGGGTGGTGGCATTACCTTTGTTATCATTTATGACCTTAAATAAAATAAGATTTATTTGAAAAATATGTGTTAGTTCAGCCTTTCTACTAATTATGATTTTCCCTATGGTCTTCATGATATCAACAATAGCTTACTATTTTATTTATTAACTTATCACAAAATTTAACTACATGCTATGGCTTAGGCGTAATGTTTAGTAGTGATACTACACAAATAAATAAAACAACACTTGTCTCTTAGATTCACTGAAGAGCGGGGTAAATGGACATTCACAAAACCAACAAATAAAAAATTGATAAATGTGAAGTTCCTTCTGTCTGCCAGATGCTATTCTACACACTGGGAACCTAACAGCTATTGAAACACAAATGTTCCATTCTCACAAACTTATAGCAAAGGGGGTTTGTAAGTGCTAGCATGCAGACAAACACAATGCTTTATCAAAAACAAAAAATGAAAATTCTGTACTTTCTATAAAGAATATTATTGAAATCTCAATTGAAACCCTTCATCAACTCCAGTTACTACTATAGCATCCCAAAGGATACTTGGCAATGTAACAGAAAAGACGCTGATTAAGAATCAGAACACACCTTTGACATGATCTCAGTTTATGCAATTAGGTAAGTAACGGAACATAGCCAGGTCACATTTTCTTCTTCAATTTTATTTGTAAATTGAAGAGATAAGTCAACTATTCTGAGATCTCTCTAACACCAAAATCCAGTGTTTCTGAACCTAGAAACTTCTAGGGTCTGTTTCTTGGGATAACTTCAAATAGTAAAGGAGAAAAGGGGGGTAACTGGGTAATATTAAAATGTACATATATTAAAATATATAACAATTAAACATTGTGAATCAAGAAAAGATGAGTCTCCTGCTGTGGCTCTTTACCAAGCATTTCCTCTTTTCTTCATTCTGGGACTATGGTCAAATTACACTTGAAGCTGGGCGTGTCGGTGGCTTGCTTAGGCCTATAATGTGTGAGTAGGGGTCTGTATGAACCAGCACACAATGTTTTACCTTTCCTTTCCTAGGTGGCAAATGATACATCAAATCGTGGTGGGTTCATCAGCCTGTGCCCCTGAGTGAAGACAATATGAAGCAGACTCCTGCTAACCCAAGACGGACACAGAGCCCTAGAAAGACCTTTGTTGCTTAGAGCCTCTGAGGTTTGTGGGATGTTTGTTAACACAGCATGAATGCACCCATCCTGACTGATGTGAGACCTACATTAGCACAACGACTGTCTCACCAAGAATTCTGTTCTTGTTTTCACTCTGCTTGGTATGGAAAGCTCAACAGGCTTGCTTCCACTAGTGTCGGCTCTTAAAAATTGGGAGATGGTTTTATCTTATTCTACACTCAATTTTCTAGAGGCTTATTCAACTTTTCAAACTGAAAATGGAATGTTCTTTCATCCTTCACTCTTAAACGAAATTTGGTTGATTTGGGTAGATCCCATGAGCAGTATCATGTAAACATCCTCCAAGGGTGTGGCCTGGAGAAACTCAGCAGAGATTGATTGTAGATGCTGTGACCAGCGCTCCTGTGTTAATCCCATTTCCCTGTCCTGAAGACTGAATTATCCCTTTGCAATATTTTTCAGCCCAATCAGAGATCCTTTAAGATGTAATAATGCTCTCAGGCTGTTGAGAGGTATCGTTATCAGTCATTGTTACCTTTCAGATGTTTCTGCAACCAAGTGAAAGTGCCCAGCCTGTGTCGGGCTGACTCATTCAGAACCTGTCTGTTCATACGTCACCCACCCCTAACACGCGGAACTCCTGCACCAAGCTGGAGGCTCCCACACATCACGTCACGGCTTACAAATCCAGCCCAACGTTTCACCCGCCAGCACTAATATTATGACTGTAACTAGCATTGTTCAAGTGCTGACCACAGCACTATGAAAAGGTGATATTTTGTAATATTGTTATGACTTATTCTGAAGCCAAGGAAGGGGGAAAAATGGACAGTCACGAATTGCTAGTAATTGGTCTTTTCTGATCTGTTTCCAATGTTTGTTCAGACCTGAGACACAATTCACTAACCTGTTACAGAAAGAAATAATTATCCCATTCATCAGCCCTCAGGAATAATTCATAAAGTCTGAACTATGTTACTGATCATGTGTCTTTTCACTCCAGCTTTATTTCTGTTGGTAAATAACAATCCATTTAATTACAGAAATAAATCTGCCATGCCATCACCATGAACTTGAAAGTGATAAAAAAGTTTAATAAAATCAGCCCCAGAAATAGAGAACTCAATTAAACGACATTCTTTGGCCTCGCCATCATTGTATTTTCATTCTTAAAAGACCTCCTCGCCCTCCTAATCATGACTGCCCAGTGGAGATCATTACTAGTCATCTCATTAGTTGTTGCCTCTCTGAGTTCTCTTTGTTATAACTACTTAGTTTCCTAGTAGTCCCAGGCTCTTGGACAAGCAGCCTGAACTCTTGCCTATGTTGCATATATTCTTCTCTCTTTCTCTTACCATTTACTGCCTCTTTTTTTTTTTTTTTTTTTTTGCTATGATCTTTTGTCCTAGAAAAGGTAATTTCACACATACTGACTTATTGCAATTTAGGTCAAAGAGACTAGGCACCATGAAAATAAGGTCTTTATTTAGGGGGAAAAAAAGTTTCTGATCTATTTCTGCTGTTAAGCTTGTGAAGAGTCTCACCTTCTCTCGTGTTATGGATATTGCAAAAAAAGAGAGACATTTTTAAAGCACCTTTTTAAAAAGGTCCTGAGTGGTACCAAATATGGTAGAGTCTTTCCACAGTGCTGTTCAGGATAAGCAAAACTATTACAGAAAACAGGGGACTCTTATCCTTCTCTTAATATTATTGGTAAACCTTCTGTGACTTGTTTCAACAAGATCTGACCTGCTTTTTGATGCTAAAGTCATGGGGAGTTCAGTGTACCACGATTATATTGGCTTTGGCAGTTTGGAAGGTTTAGGAGATTATTTCAGAGGGTTAAACTCGATCTTGCATTTGCTAATAAATAATCATTTATCATTTGTGGGAGGGTGTGTATGTATACTCATACACTGTGCTGGCACTGTTCCAAAAACAGCAAAGCTTGCATTACTTTATCAAACAAAGCAAACTTATTTCTTAAATGGAGAAACTAAGATTTTGAAAGTTGACCCAACTTGACCAAGGTTGCACAGCTCGAAGTGCTCCAGTCAGCACGGAATACTCCAGGGTGGGCCGTGAAACCTGGAACCCCTTCGCTCCTTTCCCTCGCCTATGTCATGCCCTCCCACCAAGCGACTAGAGAAAAGTCCTTGAATTCAAGTCACCAGACCCTGTTGGAGGTCTTCAGTGAACCAAGTGCCACACCAGACACTGTAACACACACAGGGGGATAAAAAGAAATAAAATCAAGTAACAGTGTATCTCATCTCACCTCAGTCAGAAGTCTCGAAAGAGAGAAAAATCATGTGAACTGAGAAAGCTATTTTTCCTCCTTTTTAGTGACAACCTGGTCCAGCCAAATGTTTACTTTTTACCCGGGAGGTTCATGCCACTAACTGACAGATGAGCTGGTTCGCCAGATTTTATTTATTGTCATTATTATTATTGCTAGATTTTACTCATACCTTTCTACCAGATGCCTCGAGACTCTATAAAGGACATGATAGCATGAAAGGCAGCTTGAGATGTGGGGGCTATTTAAAGGAGCCACACCTCTATGGGGCTGGTGCAAAGAAAATGTAAAGAAGACAACAGATGCTGAATTAAACTCGCGACTATTACCAGAGAGGGGCAAGGCTGGGGACTTCACATGTACTGGAGTGTAAATGGAGGCCTGGGAATCGTGCATGGGACTCTGATCAAGGTTAAATAAGAAACCCCTTTCCTCAAACGGGAGCAGCCTCACCCTTTCATAAACTACCTGAAGAGAGTGCTGTGCGCAGCGCCCTGAGCTGAGCACTGGGGATTCCAGGGGGAAACCCACATTCCCCACAGCCTTTCCTCACGGAGTCCCCGACACCGGCAAGGGAGACAGCAGTACATTAGTGCACAAATAAAGATCTAATTGCAGGGGATGATTAGGACTATGATAAAAGGGGGTGGTATAAAGTGAGGAGCTAGTGAGGATAGAGAAGAGAAACTACTTCCGATTGATGGGTCAGTATCTCATTGTGTAGCCACAGCCACATCTGGACCTTTATCTCCATTTCGTGTGCTCGCCTTTGCACACCGAGCGGTGCCCCTTTGAAGAGATGGCCAGGCAGCCTGGCCCAAGCGGCTCAGCTGGCTGGGCATTGTCCTGTGCACCGAAAGGCTGCTGGGTTGGTTCCTGGTCAGGGCACATACCTGGGTTTCATGTTTGGATTGGAAGGCAACTGATTGATGTTTCTCTCTCTCTCTCTCTCTCTCAATAACCTCTGGTGAGGGTTAAAATAGAGAGAGAGAGAGCGCAAGAGAGCACATGCCAGGATATTGATGAGCAGTGCTTTTGATCTGTGGAAAGGGTTTAACCATATCCGGAATCCCCGCCATTAGGCTCATGGCATGGTGCTTCAGATCTCTTAATCTGAGAGTCCGAATTATACCAGTGAAAACACATATTTACTTTTATTTTTGTTTTTCTAATCCTCACCTGAGGATACTTTTTCCATTTATCCTCAGATAGAGTGGGAGGGAGAGAAAGAGAGAGAGAGAGAGAGGGAGAGAGAGAAACATCAGTGTGAGAGGGACACGTCAACTGACCAGGGCTGGAGACAAACCGCAACCGAGGTGCGTGCCCTTGACCGGAATCGAACCCGTGACTTATTGGTCTGCAAGCTGATGCTCCAGCTGCTGAGCCAAACTGGCCAGGGCCATATATTTACTTTTAAAATCTCATTTATTTATGCACAACAAAACATAAATTCGTGTTCTACTTAGCAAGCAATATCTGTTTGAGCATAATTTAAATTATATAAGTAAACTTCTAAATAATGTCTTTCACTTCTCAGCCCATGTTAGAACATGTTACATTTTAAATCTCTCATAGCAAATCTGAAGCTAAATCAAAAATATTTTCAGTATTTTTTTAAACCAGTGATAAAATTATGGTGTTGAAATCCTAAACTATTAATATGTACATAAATGTAAATTTTACCACATACTTAAAATTATGTTTTCTCATAATTTTCTCAGCAACATCATGTGTTAATTTAATAAAATAAAATAAAAAAGCCAACACGTTATCATGACAGTAGGCAGATGGGTTCAGTATGAAGACACAAGAATGATACTGCTTTCTTAATATTTTTTGACACTCGGAAGCCTGATAGCTACATCCCTGTGTGTGTAACTTTCTCCCTCAACAAAAATTTAGAAAAGGATGATTAAAAAATAAAGAAAGAAAGAATGCAGATTATTTTCTTAACTTCAATCCAAGTTGGAAAAAAAGTTAACCATTCTGGAAGAATCCAAGAAACACTTGATGTTGATAAAATAACCAAGAATGACATGATCAACAGTATTCTATTTTTTTTTCTATTCTGAAGATTTTACAAACTCTTCCCTGTTTTCATCAAAAATAGAAATGACGATAAAGAGCAGAAATTTATCATCTGTAACTTATCCTACATTGCACAGTTCAAGTTGCAATTCTTAGCTGTGACTATGTTTTATATGAAAGGCACAGGAACTAAAATCTTGATGGGTCATAACATATCAGATTGCTAGGGACAAAGAACAAGACAGTTCCACTGTGCCTTCTGAAAACAGCCACTATGTTGGTGGTCTTCCCCACATTCCAAGATGAATCAGAATTACTGTTTGACGTTTGCTACAGCGTTAGACAGGGACGCTGAGTCTTTTAAATTCACAATTTGATGTTCAACATTCTTGTTGATGATTTTAATCACATTGCACACAGAAGTACTTCAGTCTTCCCATATTTCCCAGGAGGCCCAGCTTCGATTGGTACCTCTAATCTCTTTAGAGCACCCTCTTCCACTGCTGATTATTAATTAACCACAGTTCTGCTGATGCTTCTTGAGGCTGCTTTTCCTCGAGAAGCTGCCCAATTGACTGTCACATTGTGTCCTTCCAGCAACCATGCTGGTTCTTCATCAGTTACGTTCCTCTTTCAGAACTATTTTCTCCTCTTATGACATCCTTTGATGATCTGATAAATCTTTACAATCAAATTCCACCTCGTTTATTCAAATGACCACTCTTCAAAGGCACTACCAATCTTTCTTTGGAATCATTTTTTTACTTCCCAAAGGAGTTCAGAACTTCAAAATCATGTGTAAACACACAAAAGTAAATGCCCAGAAGAAAGAGGCAGTTTCAAGCCAGGGAGCCAAGTTTGACTCCGAAATCAGTGTCAGATGGAAAGGGGCAGAAACTAGAATAACAATACCGATTTATTAATTTATTTTCATTTGCTGAATGTACTCATTCCATGGCAATAATTCTTAGCACCCATGTTATGTCGGACACTGTGCTGGACACTCCACTGGGCAAAGAAGTGGCATTTCTGGCAGAGTGTTGTTTTGAGTATGGTCACACCCACAGGCTTTTCTCATCATGAAATTCGAGTCGTCCCCTAAGGAGAGATAAGGGTCTATACTTTTGCCCCATGACGCTGCACGGGCTTGAAACGAATGTGACTTGAATCCTGAAGCTAGATCAGAAAAGCCATGCAGTGTCTACCTGGTTCTTATGACACTCACCTAGGAGCCCTAAGCTATGTGCCTGCCTGGGGCAGCCATGCTTCGAGGAAGCTCAAACAAACAGCCGGCAGGACAGGAAGCCCCCCAGCAATGGTTGACCTCACTGCCAACTTGCAGCCATGTCACCAAGCCACCGTGAAAGCAGATGCCCAGTTCCAAGTCAAGCTTCCCCAGTGGTGTCACCTGGAGCAGAGAAACTCATCCCCATGGAGCCCTGCCCCCATTTCAGATTCAGTCATTATCATTTCAGTCACCAAGATTTGGAGTGGTTTGTTACTCGGCAATAAATAACTGATACATCCCAGACTTGGGAGCACTTCCAGCCTATGGTGGGAGATAGAAAAGGTTACCAACTTGCATTTATATCACATCTTATGCACACACATGTTTTATATAGCTCATCATGTTTGGGTTAGTGGGCAAGAAAAATGCCCCAGGAAGCCACACTTCCAACTGAAACAATATCTTTGCGTGAGAGAGAGAGTAGTTCCATCCTCATGTGCTTACTGACTGCCATTTACGGGATCACGAGATAGAAATCTAAGCTCATCCTGAGCACGAGACGCACTCCTAGGGTTGTGTTTAGTGCAGTATGGGCTAGGCCAAAACTTGACATTCAGAAAGCCTTGAAATGTCAGCGATAAAGTCTAGGAAACCAGAGCCAGCAACCCAGAAAATGATTTAATCCCTTTGCTAGCACCCTCTTTGGAAACCTTATTACAGCCTTGACCTCCTCGTCAAACTGCTGGGAAGCTTTCTTTTTAAATTACAGGTCTGGCTTTTAGTAACAATGATGACATTTCTAGTCTACTACAATGACTCCTACGAATGCATTAATTGATCAGTTTCTAATTTAAATATTTTCCTAAGCGTAGATGTGTTTTCGCTTTTACTCATCTAGCAACCCTGCAAGATCAACGCTGCTGTTACCAACATTTCACAGAACAAGAAGCTGAAGTAGTGAGCTGAATGCCCAAGGCCATAGCACAGGTGAGCAGTGGTGCTGTGTCTAAACTCAGATGGCCTCAGTCCACAGCCGCACTCTTGCCGGGTGCATGCACTGTCTTCGTTTATGCCATGGCAATGCCTACCGCTCTGTTTCATCATCTTAACTACCAGTTGTTGGCACTTTCCTGAAGGCAAAAATCAAGTCTCAATCACTATTTTATCTGTCTAACCACTGGTGAAGTATGCGGTCCATGCGTGGTTGGGGTTCAGTAACTAGATGTTACATAAATGCATCAAGGAATAAATTCTATAAATCACTTCTCCCTGGGCCATAATATCCTCATCTCGATTTCCTGACCTGAACTACCTCTGAGTGAAGCTGGAACTAGACTCTTCATTCAATGTTGCCTATCCCCAGACTAGAAAATACAAGTTTCACAGGGTTGTACTGAGATCGGCTTCTTCTTCTCTTACATTGAGGGACTAACGGCGCTACTTTCGTGAAATAGATCACACACTCTGGACCCTTGAGGAACAGCCCGCTGATAGAGGCACACCTGTGTTCCTAGCTGCTGGTGTGGAAACAGAAAACTCTCGGGGCTCACGGAGTGTGGCAGTTCTGAGGGCAGAGAGAGGTCAGGGTTGGGATCATCCACCCAGGACCTGCTCAGCACGTGAACCACACACAAGAGAAACTGGAAGCCGAAGCTCTGCTTGCAAGGTAGCAAAGCGAACTTCATTTGGTATGAAACGGTTCTTGAAAGGTGATATGGAAATGCTGGGGAATGCTGAGTTGCCTTTAGGAGGGAGATGATCTGGCTGTTACCTAGTCTAATTTTACAGTTTTGTTTTTTTTTTTTTTTTAATAGGGGAAAGAGGAGGGTGATAATAAATTGACTGCCAAGCAGAATTACTCACTGCGACTCTCCCCTTCTGAGCTCTCACAAATGAGAGGCGTGGATCTCTGTCCCAGATTCTCTGCTTCACTTAAATTCATAGTCATCACATCAAAGTCTTTTTTTTTTTTTGCTCAGAAATGCTCACTTTTCCCCTCTGCCATCTATTGACTACTTTACACTGAGTCTGCTTACAGTAGGACTTACCTCTCTTCTCTTTGTGTGTAGCAATGTATTTAATTGCCAATGATCTGTTCAACTCCTGGAATGTCTACCTCTGAGATGAGCCCCAATGCTCTGTGATTTCCTGGGGATCACTCCCAGACTTATCTTCCTACACATTCTCACGGACCTTTGTAAATACTGACCCTCTGTATCTGTTATTACAACAGTGATAGATGAGCAATTTTGCATAGACTTGTTCTCCCAGGGTTACCCAATTGCAACGCTCACACTAAACATTGGCCATTGGCCAATTGCTCCTAAATGAATGTGGGAGAAGACCAAACCCTTGCTTACTGGTTTCTTCTTCTTTGTCCCTCCCTTGTTCTTTGACAACAGCATCTAATGACCACACTGTCTCTCCTGTTTCCATGGCTAGTAACCCTGAAGTCACTTTGACTCACATTCTTTCTTTGAGATGAACATGAGTCAGACAGTTAAGAATTCAAGTATACAGAGTGTGGCACAGAGATACATAGGAAATTGGAATGACGGTCACATGCCGTCTTGGGTCTTTGTCCCCTTGTTGCTTCAGCCTACCTCGCTATGTGAACACTGGGCTTCCTCCCTCTCTCTGACCTTCAGTGGGTTGGTTTGTAGGACTGTTTGCCGTCTCCTTACACAAATCTCCTCTCATGTACACGTCATGCAGAATTACAGAATTTTTGTGACACGTGGATAGCCTCTTACTGCTTGGCCTCCCTCCCTCGTTAGTCCTTTCATCTATTTATTTATTAAACATTTATTAAATACCCATTATGAACCAGATATTGTTTGACTTATTGGAGCTAGCTTGTTCAAAAAACAAAATCAGATTCCCGGAGTACATATATTAGGAAGGCAGGAAAAGGAGGGACCAGAAAATAAAATAACACAAAAACAGGACAACCATTTCTTGTGATATGTTCTCTAAAAGCAGTCACAAAACGTAACATAATAGAGAGTGACTGGGGCAGGTAGGACCATCAGGGAAGACTTCTGAGCTGAAACGGTCATGGTAAGAAAAGGAGCTGGCCACTCACGGCTTGGCAGGGAGAGCATCCCAGGCACAGCGAACAGCATATGCGGTGGTGTGGGCGAACCTGGCTTGACATAGGACAGAAATAATGCAATAAAAGCGAGAAAGCAAAACCTGAGAGCAAGAAGAAGGCACTCATCCGTGTTAACAATGGGCAAACAAAACGAAAAACTGAATGATGCCATTCCAAAGAGGAGACTGATCACCTATTCTTCTCTCTTCATTTGCTTCAATGATACATGATGGAACTCAGATTAACCCACTAAACATTGAACTAAAAATCTGTGAGACCGCAATCAGGTAACCGATTCCGTATATCTGGTTCTATTACAGTGATACCTCGGTTCTCGAACGCCTCGGATTTCGACCAAATCGGTATTCGACCAGGAGATTCGAGAAACTTTTGTCTTGGAATCCGAACAAATATTTGGAACTCGAACTTCCGAGATGAGCCGAGTTGAGCCGAATGGCGTTCATTCGGCCCAGCGCGCCTTGCTTGCGTCATCAGTGTGAGTGCAGGGAGAGAGTCACGCTTTGTGGAGAGAGTCACGCTTTACACTGAATTTAACCCTTAGACATACTGTACACTTTTATTTCTTGTTGAGACTTATGTTTTTCTACATATTATATACAAATTAGGCCAGTAAATAGGCATTTTCTGGGACTTGGAACGAATTAATCCAGTTTCCATTATTTCCTATTGGGTTTCATTGCTTCGGTTCTCGAACAATTTGGTTCTCGACCGTCCTCCTGGAACGAATTATGTTCGAGAACCGAGGTATCACTGTATGTTATTTTAGCCCTTCCTTCCCAGCTATTTTCATGAGAGAGTATCCTCGAATTCTACACAAGCATGCATGCTTGATATGACACCAAAGTCTGAGACTTAGGAGGTGAAATAGACATACGTGTCTGCCGCGAAGCAGGTGCACGCTTACTTAGAGCTGCTGTATTCATAGCAGCCAAACAACTGAATGCTGTTCATCCCAAACTAGGTCAGTTTTAGAATATTGACACAGTAGAATAAATTGTGACATATTTATACAATGAAATAAAAATAATCAAAGTGATACTACAAACAAGAACAGGAATGACATCACCAATGTACAGTGGTGTGAAACAAGGCAAACCAAAGCATATATACTATTGTGATTCAGTTAATTGAACTTAAACACAGACACACATCATTTTGGGATGTATATATAATTGGTAAAACTATAAGGAAAAGTAAAGTGCAACCGTGATGGTAAGAGAAAGGCAGTAGGGAGGTGGGAAGGAAAGCAGAGAGTGGGCAACCATCAATTTCTCAACCCGAGTGGCATTATATGGGTGTTATTTTTGTGATAAATCACTGACCTATATATCTCTCACGGCAGACTCCTCTATGTGGATGCTAACTTTCACAATAAAAATATTGGTTAAAACACAGAATAACATAGTTCCTGGCACACATTAAATATTACATTTATTAAAGCAGATGGTATTATTCGTTTGGAAAAGAGGTTTCTCTTCATCCATGAAAGGAAGGGTTAAGTGAAATGTTTTCTAGGTGCCCTTAGAGCTCAAAAGGGAAAACAACTATTTTAAGAAACAATTTAACCTACTGAGTCTAGAGTCTACCCTGGACTCAGTTCACTGAGTACAACCTGAAATGCAGACTTGTTTTTGGCCAGACTAACATTTGGAAACAATAGCTAATAAATAAAAAACATCTGTCAATGCCAGGGTAATGTAAGTCTTTTGACATCATGAGGCATAAGCCACTGAGTTCCCGTCTTGCATTTCTTTGCATGTATATACTTAATGAATGCATTGCCACAGTCTGAATTATGTCTGTTTTTTCTGCTAGTCTAACAACTGAATGGATTTGGGCACTTTCTGGTCCCTGTAACTGCTGAGTTCTGCAATCGGCTCCCAGCCGGCTGTGAGGAGTGTGTGTGGTTCTACCGGCTGAAGCCAACCTATCATGGAGCTCACAGCACTTGAATCAGTGAAAGTAATATTAGCTGTTGAAACAGATGCACCCAAATTCTCAGTGATTAACAATAGCTTTACTGGCAGGGTTTGAAGCAGTGATGCGCCCAGATGGTCACTGGGATGGAGCATCGTCCCGCGGGACACTGGTATCAGTTGGCAGAGGGGAAAGAAGGAGGCATATGGGGGACCATACAGGAAGGTTCTGTGAGACAAGCCTGGGGATGCCAACCATCACTCTGCCCATACCATGGAAAACGTTGTCGAATGGCACCTTATAGAGGCGGAGGGTGCTGGGCAGTGTTGTCTTTGGGGAGTTCCTCCTTGAGAACGAGACCTTCTGAACATTTTGTCCACGGCGACTCTGTGGTGCACAGCTGGTTGAGCCAACTTCAGGACTATTCACTTTTCTCACCCAGACTCATACACCCACCCCACTAGCTAGAATTTGATCAGGTGAAGGAAGAGAGATTGAGTCAGCTTTTCAAAGGATTTTACTTTCCTCCCTTCCAAGCCAACCTTTAGTGTAACCAATGTTTTTTTGTGTTTTAAAAGAACTAGAGAATAAAAAACATGCCATTACTGTTTTTGCTCAGTTGTGAGGAACTAAATGTATGTGGGCAGAGAGAGACAGAGACAGAGACAGACAGAGAGAATGTTTGCTCAGAGTTGTTGAGAGAAAGGTCTCAAAGCATTCAACATTCGAAACCGAGAACAGTCCTGCGGGGAGGTTGATCTTCGCCCCCACACAGAGCCACAGAGCTGGGTGATATTTGAAATGACAGCCTCGATTCCTTGACTCACGCCAATGAAGGAATATGTACATGTGCTCTCTTTCACATCAAAACCTGAATTTGTCAGAACAAACAGCATCCTTCCTTTTGCAGATGCTGATTACTTTTTCAGTCTACTCCTAAACTATATGTTCTTCCTTTTTAAAAGTCAGCCGTAGACACATTGGCCGTTCAAGACAGGACATTTTGAAAAATGTAATATCCTAACAGGCTACCTGAAAGTGCTGAATGATCCCCCAAAACCAGAAATTGTGGAAATTCTGCTTCCTTCAGTGATTCCAAATGAGAGCTCACAGAGCCTTTGGCACAATTAACATATAAAATAGCATCACAGGACTGGGGTGACTCAAACATGACAACAGGTACAGGTAATGTGGTTTAGGACCAAATCACCAAAGTCCTGAAGATTAAACAGAATTAATGAATATTATGCTGCAGTCTCCATAAATGAGCCAACAAATATGCAGCAAAACCTTCAACTGCAGCCTTGAAATAAAAGAGCTTAATGTAATTCAGTGCTTATTGGTTGCCTAGAAACTAACTTCGAAGGGGGTTGGGGAGGGAGGACTATAAAAGATGAAGGGTTCATAGGTTTAATAAAGAAATTATTAACTCTGAACTGCTTGGCGATGGGAATAATGTTCTGCAGTGCTCCCCTTCCCCAAGAGCCCCTTAGTACATCAGAGAGCAGGGTTCGAGGGCCGCAGGACTGCTGCAGAAGAATAGGGCGTGGTTAAGGCTCCCTGCAGTCATTGGTAGCAGACACCATCCTACTCAAACCTGCAGTCAACTCTTTGACCAGCTGCATCTGTGGGTAAAGCTCGCTTATTTTCTTTCCCCACATAACCCTCCTAGAAACATACAGCTTAGGACTTGATTATTACATGATTCCATTCATTAGAACACTAAGGATGTTACATTTTTCTAAATTAAATAATTTAAAAAGGACAGGTAGGGGTTGGGGTAGAGCATTAGAAGACAGTTGAATGGTTTTTATGTTAAGAGAATTGAATGGACTAGAAAGTGGAGCACACGCCTTCGTTTGAAAGTCTTTGAGAAGAGGAGAGACTAGCTTTTAAATTTTAACTGCAAACCACGGTGTGTTAAGAGGTCATTGATATTGCTCCTGCCAGAGTCCTGTCGTTAGTTCAGCCTCTTGTTTTTATTCAGATACAGACACTGAGGAGAGGATGTCTAGGTGGCATTTCACACACAGCAGCCGTTTTTCATTTCCTCCGAAGCCATTAAGTAAACAGCCTCTCCATCTCCATGTGCACGTAGTACACGCTCCGGGGCCGCGCTCCCGCTTCTCAGCCGGAGACACTTGCTCGGGGAGGACATATTTTATCCTAATTATTTCTGACAGGAATTAGGTCAGTTTAATTAGTTTAAAATTCAGCTGAACAACAGCGTGTTTGCTAATTACTTCAGGGTGTATACATAATTCATTTACAATAGGGAAAAAAGGAAAATACTGGGGGGGAATGCTCCCCAGCCCTGACCCTTTGATGCATGATTCATAAAAAGCGGACCCTCGGTGACCTAAAGGGGATGTGGGGAGCAGAGAGTATCTGGAGCCCTTTATTCAGTATGAGGACAAGTATTTTTATGCCAATTTACATATTTATGTACTTATATGTTCCTAAGTATGCATATGCAAAAATACTTTTGAAAATTTACAGACACATTTAAAAACTAGTTTAGAATATAAATGTCAGAGGAACACAAAGTATGAGAGTGGTTAAGAATGTGGGTTTTAGCCCGGCTGGTGTGGCCCAGTGGACTGAGCGTTGTCCCACAGACTGAGAGGTCCTGGTTCGATTTCGGGTCAGGGCACATGCCCAGGTTGTGGCCTTGATCCCCAATGGGGGGTGTGCAGGAGGCAGCTGATAGATGTTTCTCTCTCACATCGATGTTTCTATCTCCCTCTCTCCCTGAAAAATCAATAAAAACATATTTTTAAAAAAGAATGTGGGTTTTAGAGAGAGAATTTCCCCAGCTCAACCCCTTGCCAGCTACGTGTCCCTGGGCCCTGTGCAGGCCTCTCTCAGTTTCGGGTTGTTGCTGTTGTTGTTGTTAAACTAACACTAGCATGTGGCCCCTACTTCCTGGCTTGTTGTGAGAATTAAGTGACGTAATATATGTAAACCACAGCACCTGACACAGCGAGTACTTAACACCCAGCAGGTACCATTTCTGTGGTAGCATAGGAAATTCAATGTCCACCATGCTGTCTACATGATGCTAGGGTTGCCTCAAAATTCCCTTTAAAATGGATGGTAAGTTTTGGCTTGATTGCATTAGGAAAGCACCTTTACATTTCGGATCAATTTTCTACAAGGGAAGAGATTTTTTTAAGTGGATTAAATGGATTGACATCTATCAGTAGATTAAATGTCCACTGACGCCAAGCAGGAGCGCAAAGTGCCCAGGGCCAGCGGAGCCAGGAGGAGAGTGCGCAGGGACGCTCGGGTCTCAGGCCGCACTTGGAAATCTTCCGTTGACCAGAGGGGCCCAACTGAAAACTTCCGTATAAAACACCCCGATCTCTACATGCTGGCTCGCAGACACTTTAAAAATCACAGGAAACAATCTTTTTCTCACATTGGTTTCAGAATTCTAGGCTCAATTATGGGGTGATTGAGGACCGATAATTTAGAGATCTAGAAACTGACGACTAGCTGGCGGACCACACTAGTTTCGCTCTCTGGCATGAAGAACCACTTTAACTTTTTTCAAATTGTAGAATACATTCACTGTTTAAAAAATTAGATGGAATAGAAAGCATTAAGATGGACGACATTGAGAGAAATAGTAGAAACACGTTTCAAATGCAGACCCAGGTTGAAAATACAATTTGTAGCCCCAGGTGCACCAGTGCCATCTACTTGGTTGCCTGCCAGACATGTTCACATGACTGTCGCTACTTTACACGTCTTCCTCCACAGGCTACTGCACACTGAAGAGAAGCCATGCCTCCTGAATCATGGGATGTGCAGGTCTGCATGGTAAGGAGTCCCTCTGGGTCTGCCCACCACGATGGGCTGTCCAAAGTGCTTCAGTAACTGTTCTTCTTTCTCAACAACTGATTTCCACGTTAGAGGCGTGATCTCTGCATGGGGAGAGCTTTCTTATGAACATTTTAAAGCATCCCTATAAAATGAACAACTGAACAACTGCCCTCAGAGAATAAATTCTAGGAAGAAAAAAAAAAAACACAGTCTGCAGCATTATTAAAAGATAAAAAGAGCCCTGGCCAGTTTGGCTCAGCGGTTAGAGCATCGGCCTGCGGTCCCGAGAGACCCGGGTTCAGTTCCCGCTAAGGGCACGTATCTCGGTTGCAGTTTGTCCCCGGCCCTGGTTGGTCGTGCGGGTGGCAGCCACTCGATGTGTCCCTTTCACGTCGATGTTTCTCTCTCTCTTCCTCTCTCCCCCTCCCACTCTACCTGAACAAAAAATAGAAAAATGTCCTCAGGTGAGGATAAAAAAAAAAAAAAAAAAAGATAAAAAGAGAAAGTCTATGTATTAAATAACCTATATAGGCAAACTGTAGAAAGTAACCTTTGACCATTCTAGGGCAAAATTTACCTATTAAAGTAAGAAGACCCGCCCAGCTGGTGTGGCTCAGTGGTTGAGCATCGATCCATGCACCAAGAGGTCGCCGGTTTGGTTCCCGGTCAGGGCACATGCCCAGGTTGTGGGCCCAATCCCCAGTGGGGGCATGCAAGAGGTGACCAATCGATGTTCTCTTTCATCAATATTTATGTCTCTTTCTCCCTCTCCCTTCCTTTCTCTCTAGAAAACAATTAAGGAAAAAAGTTTTTTTATTTATTTATTTTTTTTTTTTTATGAATTTTTATTTATTTTTTTGTTACAGATATTTTACCTTTTTACCCCACTGGCACACCCCACCCCACCCCACCCTCCCCCCTGTCCCCGGCTTAGTTGTCCATGTCCATTGGTCATGCATACATGCATATAAGTTCTGTGGTTTACCTCTTCCCACCCCCTACCCCCCATCCCCTCTTCTGAGGGATGTCAGTCTATGCCCTACTTCCATGTGTCTGGGTCTACTGTATTCCTCAGACTGTTATGTTCATTATATTCCGTATATAAGTGAGATCATGTGGTATTTGTCTTTTTCTGCTTGGCTTCTTTCACTTAGGATAATACTTTCCAGGTCCCTCCATGTCGTCTCAAAGGATAAGAGATCTTTCTTTCTTACCGCTGCATAGTACTCTATTGTGTATATGTACCACAGCTTTTTGATCCAGTCGTCTACTGGTGGACACTTGGGCTGTTTCCAGATCTTAGCTATTGTAAATAGTGCTGCTATGAACATGGGGGTACATATATTCTTCCTGATTGGTGTTTCAGGCTTCTTAGGGTATATTCCCAGAAGTGGGATCACTGGGTCAAATGGAAGTTCAATTTTTAATTTTTTGAGGTAGCACCATATTATTTTCCATAGCGGCTGCACCAGTCTGCATTCCCACCAGCAGTGTATTAAAGTCCCCTTTTCTCCACACCCTCACCAACACTTGTTGTTTGATGATTTGTTGATGGTGGCCATTCTGACAGGTGTGAGGTGATACCTCATTGTTGTTTTAATTTGCATCTCTCTGATGATTAGTGATGTTGAGCATTTCTTCATATGTCTCTTGGCCATTTGTATGTCCTGTTTGGAGAGGTGTCTATTCAGCTCCTCTGCCCATTTTTAAATTGGGTTCTTTGTCTTCCTTTTGTGGAGTTGTATGAGCACTCTATATATATTGGAAATTTACCCCTTATCTGATACATCATTAGCAATGATGTTCTCCCATACAGTGGGTTGCCTTTCCATTTTGATGATTGTTTCTTTTGCTGTGCAGAAGCTTTTTAGTTTGATGTAGTCCCATGTGTTCATTTTCTCCTTTATTTCTGTTGCCTTAGGTGATGTATCAGTGAAAATTCTGCTCCGTATGATGTCCGAAATTTTGTTGCCTACATTTTCTTCTAGGACTTTTATAAAAGTTTTTTTTTTAAATAAATAAAGTAAGCAGACCCTCAGGGAACTGTCTTGCTCCTTCCACCATGTGAGGGCACAGCAGGAAGGTGACAGTCTGTGAACCAGTGAAGAGGCTCTCACTAGACACTGAATCTACCAGCACCTTGATCATGGACTTCCCAGCCTCCAGAATGGTGGGGAATAAATTTCTATTGTTTATTTTTTTGTTTTTTTTTTTAAGTAAGAAAGAAAGTAAGTGTGTGTGTGTGGGGGGGGGGGGTAGGAGGAAGGATGCAACGACCTTGAATTGCAAGTAGCTGAGAGTAACAGTCATCGGACAAAGACCATTCCTGCTCTTGACTCTTCTCTTTGCCAGAGCAATAAAACTCATGAGGTACTGAGTCTAAGCCACATCTCAAGAGATTTTCTAGTCGTTGTACCTCTCAGTGTCAGCAAGCTGCAGCGACATGATCATTCCCACAGGCAGTGCACAGCAGGTACTTAAGGTGTAGGGTCAGGGTACTGAAAACTTTCCTCTGACACAGATCATCTGAGATGTTGGCCAATCGCATAAAACTTTCAGCATGAACTTTTACATAAGAAAGAGTTTAACAAATATCCTGATATATTGTTACTCTAAAATAAGAAAAATGTTACTGTTGGGATTGTTGTAATTTTTATCCATATTAAATAAAAACAATCGAGTTCTGAATTTAAAGAGGTTTCCATTTGAGATAAAGAATATTAATGTGAAATATGAACAAATGAGAAAAACTAAATACATATTATGAATAAAATTGCATTGTAGTCTTTGAGTATATTCTTGAACACTTTTATCATTATAAAACATGAATGCCTGCAACTTTCTTGAATGCCAATTCTGGGTTGAACTATGCTAGGTGTTTTGCATATGCAATCTCATTTAATCATCACAGCATCCCTCTAAAGTAGGTATTATTATAATCTTCATTGTAAAGATGAGAAAATTGAGTTTAAATGGAGTTCAACAGCATTCCCCAATCCCCCCAGCTGGGAGATACTTAAGCTATGATATTGATACTGATATCACAAGTAGACAGCAGGATGTAGGGACTTCCACCCTCCTGCCCCACTGGACCCCACAGGGCAGCACCTACATTTGTTTGGACATACTTAAACCAGCGGTCTACTGTTACATATTTGCAAGAAAAGACAGAGGTGGAGAGACAGAGTATGTGATGGAAAGGATAGAAAAAATTCATTTCCAAGTTTGGCCCATGTATCTAGACCACCACTAGGGGGCAGGATGATATGCAGACTAGTTTCAATCATTTTTGGCATAACCCTAATGCACAAAACATAAGGCAGCTCCTTCCTTTGCTCCCTACTATCCAAAGGAAGCACAGCTCTTTTTCCTTCCAGGCTGACTAAATGAATGCAGTTATAAATAAGTAGGAAAGAAGTATGAGCTTCAGTAGGGCTGGGGCAGGAGAGTAGGAATGTAAAACTGCAGCCACTTTGGAGACGTGCTCGATAGTTTCTTAGAAAGTTCAACATTAATTTAATATACAATCCAGATGTTTCTCCTTTTCCCCCCATTGACACCCTCCTCCCCATTCCTCCTACCCCATCCCCAGCTTTGTTGTCCATGTCCACTGGTTGTTGCATACATGCATATAAGTTCTGTGGTTTATCTCCCCCCCCCCAACACCCCCTCTTCTGAGGTTTGTCAGTCTCTACCCTACCTCTACGTCTCTGGGTCAATTTTGTTCACCAGTTTGTTTAGTTCATTATATTCCACAAATAAGTGAGATCATGTGATATTTGTCTTTCTCTGCTTGGTTTGTTTCACTTAGCATAATACTCTCCAGGTCCTTCCATGTCATCTCAAAGGATAAGATATCTTTCTTTCTTACAGCTGCATAATATTCCATTGTGTATCACAGCTTTTTTATCCACTCATCTACTGATGGACACTTGAGATGTTTCCAGATCTTAGCTATTGTAAATAGTGCTGCTATGAACATGGGGATACATCTATTCTTTCTGATTGGTGTCTTAGGCTTCTTAGGGTATATTCCTAGAAGTGGGATCACTGGGTCAAATGGTAGAAACATCTGTAACAAAAACAACTTAATAAAATAATTTTTTATAAAACATAAATGGGAAACTTAAAAAAATACCTCATAAGCCAAAGCATTATTTTGTAGAAGTTTTATTTTAGGTGAAATTTATATAGAGTGAAATGAAGGCTGTACAATTGATTGATATTTATTGATTTTTAGAGAGAGGAAGAGAGGGAGGGAAGGAAGCAGGGAGACAGAGAGAGAGAGAGGCAGACATCCATTGCCTCCCATATGTGCCCCAATGAGGGATAGAACCTGCGACCTAGGTATGTGCCCTGGCCAGGAATTGAATCCACCCTTTGGTTTATGCCTGGAATAATGCTCCAATCAACTGAGCCACACTGGCCAGGGCCAGCTGATTATTTTGACACATTTATGCATTTGGGCAATGCCCCTGATCATGATACAGAATATTTCTGTCACTCCAGAAAGGTCTTGTGCCCCCTCTTCCAGCCAGTTTGCACCTGTAGATGTCACTACTATTGTTCTGCTTCGTAATGCCATGGATTATTTTGCCTGTTACTTAACTTTATAAAAAGCAATAAAGCCTTTAAGTCTGTAAAAAGAAAATAATAAATAATAATAATATACAATCCAGCAATCGCACTCTTATATAAGTACCCTAGAGAAATGAAAACATACTTTTACATACGAATTTACGTGTGGGTACTCATATCAGTACAATTCATGAGTGACAGTCAAAAAGTGGAAGCGAACCAGATATCCCTGAGCTTATGAATGGATACACTGTAGGCGGTAGAGCCACAAATGGAACACAATTCAGCAATAAACAAGAACAGACTAACAGTATGCTGCCACATGGGTAAAACTCATGAACAAAATACTAGGTCAAACAAGCCACACACAAAAGACCACATATGCAATTTATACACAATATGTAGAATAGGCAAAGTACACAAATTAGAAAGATTGAAAGTACATGAGTGTTTGCCTGAGGCTGGGCATGGGGCTGGGGATGAATTGTCAGTGGGCATGAGGGACACCTTTGGGACAATGGAATTATTTAATACTGGAAAGTGGTGAAGCTTGTACAATGTTATAACTTTATTAAAATATACACTTTAAATGACTGAATTTTATACTATTTAAGTTATGCTTTAGTACAACTTTTAAAAAAAAAAGACCTTCGAGAAAGTAGCGGTGACACGTGTCAGGTGTGAGATAAGACTCCGTGGTTGGCTTCCTAACACATTCACGCTCCGCTCCACCTTCAGCCGAGCAACCTCCTTCCCGTCGAAGCCTAACTTCTTTTCAAAGATTCTGTCTCTGCTTCCTGTCTCTTCATCCTCATCTTAAGTTCAACCCTCAACCCACTGCAATATGGCTTCAGCCCACATTATTCTACTGGAACCGATCTTGCCAACTTTGCGATGACCTCCTTTTCCTTACATCCAGTGGGTCTATTTCAGTCTGCATCGTTCTCGCTCAACATGTTTGCCCCGCGGACCAGTCCTTCTCTCACACCCACTCTCTTTCCATAGAACTTGACAGATTTTATTCTCCTGGGTTTCCTTCCATACCTCTGGTTACTTCTTCAGTCCTCTTTCTGGGTTTCTCTTCCCCTGGTCGTCTGTTATGTGCTGAAGCCACTCAGACTTCTCTGCAGGATCCTCTTCCCCTTTTACTTCAAAATGAGGTCAGAGCATCATCTAACTCAAAATGATGGGATGGGATTCTACTTGTCAAAGATGTAGATGTGAGCTACAGCCTACACCTCCTCACTCTGCAGTCGGTACCCAGGATTCTGCATTTCATCAGATCTCTTGGATAATTCATCTGACCCCAAAGTTAGAGATTAATTCTTAAATATCTTCCCTGGGTAATATAATTCACTCCCATATGTTCAATTACCGTCTACCTGCTGAAAACTTCAGAATTTATATCTAGCTCCAAATCTATAGATCCACATTTCTGCTAGCCATCTCATTTGGATTCCCAGAGAAATATAAAATTTCCTAGGCCCCAAATGACCTCATTACTTTCACTTTCAACGCTCTGCTTTCTACCTTTGGAAGTGGAACCCAGCTACCAAGGTGGCAGATCCCAGAAATCTAGTTCACTTCTCTGACCCTCACCTTCCTCCACTTTCAAACATCTGTGAAGCCTCTCAATTTAATCTTCTAAAAATGTGATGATTCCAGCCACTTCTGTCCACCCCCACTTGGTGGTATCCTAGGTCATGCCAACAACATCTGTCACCCGGAAGATGGGTCCCTCCGCCTCTGGCTTTGCTGCTCTCACCTGTCCATGACCTTATCTGCACAACAAAATGACTTTTCTAAAATGCGAACCTGACCGGAATTCCTTATTGGAGACATGACCATGGAATCCCAGGGCTCTCGGAAGAGCTTATAATGGTGACAAGAACTTCCATGAACTCAGTCTTATCTATTATCCCCAATTCCTGTTTCATCCTTACAGGAATACTAACTTTTACCCACATTGAACTTCTCTGACTTCTTCAAAGAACATCCAATCTTCTGTTGCCTCTGTACCTTCACGTAGGATGTTTTCTGTGGCTGAATGATTCTTTGCCATCTCTTTCCTTGACTTTTACTAATATGTTGGGTATTGCTTTCCCTGTCACTTTCTCTGACCCCTCCCCCACCCAATTCAAATACGATAACCCTGCAATGTGTGATTATAGTATACCACACCGGCCCTACCGTAACACTTGTCATACTGCATTTTAAGTCTCAGTTTACCTAACTTTTCCTCCACTAGGTTTAATGGAGGATGGAACCTAGTGACCAGAGCTTGGGTTGTATCAATATATATCTAATGGATGGTTCAACAGGTAAACGTCTTTTTAAAAAATCATCTATACACTTATAAAAAGTGTTAAAATCTTATATTTTTAGCTTCCATTAAAATCAAGGCTGGAAAATTATATTATTAAATTTTGGATGAAAGCATGGATATTATTTTTATATAATATTTAAATGTCTAAGAATGGATATGTATAAATTTATTGATATTTTAGGGAAAAGTATCACATAAACTGTTCACAACTCAGACCCACTTCAGTAAGAACTGTAATAAATTACATAAAAAATTATTTTCACATATTTGAATTTAAGAATACCACTTTAAATTTTAAGCTATTTAATGTACCACAAATTGAATAAAATTTTTATTTAAACAGACATGAAAAGTAGTCTTATTCAAGGTCTTTTATCCCCGTCAATTCACCTTCTCTGAATAAATGACATTTAAGAAGCTATAATGGATATTTCCTTATTTTAAAACACATTTTCCTCCTCTAAAGCTTATGCTTTTTACTCCACTCTGTGGATTTCAGGGTGATCTCTTCACTGGCAATTTCAAGGTGCTTTGTTTATTTTTGCACGTGGGCTTTTCAAGCAGAACCAGACCCTTTGAATCTTTGTATCCAGAATCCAGAAAGCAAATTCTGCCAGGAAGCTTCTCTTCAACCGGAAGCGTGAGTTGCATGAGCATAACATCACATACGCGGAGCCCTGGAGCCTGCCTCCTGCCTCCTGCCTCCTGCCTCCTGCCTCCTGCCTCCTGCCTCCTGCCTCCTGCCTCAAAGGCGATCCTGGTCTGCAAGTTCAGCTCTGGACCAAGGCGTGGGATGCATTATAACCAGTAGTAAATCCAGTTCAAGTACCACTCATGCATTATTTAGTCATGTGATTTGGGGCAAAATAGTTCTAAGCCCCAATGTACTCGGCTACTAAGTGGGAGCAACAATACCTCCTCTGCAGGGTTATTGGGAAGACTAAATGACAGGAGGCACACGTGGAACCTAATCAGCGTCGGCACATCTGAAGTGCTCAGTAAACCGACAATTACACAGACGTTTCTACACCGTGTTTCATCGTCTGCTGCAAAACCAGGAGAGGACCTTGTGGAATGCATGTATGCACATGGCTTGATAGACTACTTGGTACTGGAAAATAAGGCAGCAGGCTGAAAACTTCAGGTGCCCAGACACTATTCTTCTCAGGCATAATTAACTTGGGCAGGGTGGTAGATTCTGCCAATAAAAATGACAACAAGGTTCTCCCTGTCTGTTCATCCTAAAGATGTCTACAAAGGCATAGCCTGCTCAGACAGTTACCTGCCCAGACTAGTAGCCTGCTCAGTTACCTGCCCAGACTAGTAGTCTACTAAGTTACCTGCCCAGACTAGTAGCCTGCTCAGACACTTACCTGCCCAGACTAGTTACCTGCTCAGACACTTACCTGCCCAGACTAGTTACCTTCTCAGACAGTTACCTGCTCAGATTAGTAGTCTACTCAGACAGTTACCTGCCCAGACACTTACCTGCCCAGACTAGTTACCTGCTCAGACACCTACCTGCCCAGGCTAGTACCCAAAGTCCGAGAGGTACCCTGAGGGCAAAAGCGTCTTTCTGTCCCCCTTTGGCCTCACAACTCTGCTGTAGATGTTTATTCTGAAGAATTCTCTGAACATCCTGTTGCCCCAGAAAGGTTACAGCTGATCAGATTCCTTTACCTTCTCCAGTAAACAGCAGCACATATGAAACCCCCAGATCAGACATGCTTGTACAGCCATGAAGTAGCAAGAAAAGACCTTTATGTCCCAAATCCCAGAATAGGGACTCCAAATTAGATCCCAGGTAGCTCTCTGGGTAGGAATTGCAAATAAGAGCCTGGCATCTCCATCATGATGTTGTTACTGCTGAGTAATGAAAATCCACATATAAAAACAAATACTCCCGTTAAAATAAAAGGCTCTAGTCCAGCTGGTGTAGCTTAGTGGTTGAGCATTGACCTATGCACCAAGAGGTCACTGGTTCAATTCCCAGTCAGGGCACATACCCAGGTTGTAGGTCAAATCCCCAACGAGGGGCATGTTGGAGGCAGCCAACTGATGTTCTCTCTCATTGATGTTTCTATCTCTCTTTCTCTCCCTTCCTCTCTCTCTAAAATCAATAAAGAAAAAAATTTAAAAATAAATAAATAAATAAATAAATAATAAATAAAAAATCAAAGGCTCTAAAAAAATCAGTAGCTGGTTTGTGAATTACGGAAGAATGTGAACTAGAACCCAGTTTGCTAGCACACGCCCTGGTACCATACACTGTCCTGGTTAGCACCAATGGCTCCCAGTGATAAGACATCAGACTGTCTGGGAGAAAGTGCCATGATATTAAACAACAGGGCAGAATTCCACCCAGTAATACTGAACATTTTCATTAAGGAAACAGAGAAAGAAAAGAAAATATGAAACAGTGGCAGGTTCTTTGCACAAAAGCTGAGTAAAAATTGTTAACCTTTGGGGTAGAAAAGTTTCTTGGATTGGGAAATCATACCCTGAGCTGAGAGTTTGGGACATTTGTTCACAAACCTATTAACTTTTATATAGCTTTACATTAAACATCACAAGTAGTTTATTCCCTTACCATCTGGGCCAGCAGGCCAAATTCTGCCCTGAATTTTTTATCCCTCTATTCCCTTTGGCTGTTTTTACTGATATGGATGCCCTTTCTCATCAAAGAGTAGTTTTCTTCTCCCTTCCTGGTTTTCAGGAGACACCCCGGGATCCCTGTGACCTTTCCGTGAGAGATGTTCAGCCCAAAGACAACAGACACAGATGTAAAAGCATGCTGTTCTCTGTGCAATAAGGTCGGCGCAAGGCAGATGACAGAACCTGTCCCTCTCTTTAGCAAGCTTAAGTATGAGTGAGATTCAGAGAGGAAAATGACACCATGAAGACAACAAGATAACTGGGGTGTCGCGGATATGCTACACTAGAATAATTGGGGAAAGCCTTCCTTAGGTAGCACTGTCTCCATCCTGAGTGATGAGAGGGAGGAGGGGGCACAGTTACCAGAAAGGTGACTTGCGGGTAGAGCAAGGTCCACCAGACATTCCAAGATGGGAGTGGTCAGTGTGCAGTGGTCAGAAGACCTACTATCATCAATGGAGGAGACTGAAAGGACAAGAGGGAGTTAGAGGGGAGCCAGGTTCATACAGGACCTTCAAGGCCAGGGTAAGATTCAGATGTTACTCATGTTGTTGTGATGGGTGATCTGGAAGGCTTGAAGCGTGGGAGTAACATAAGAGAAGCTTCTTTCTAAAACGTGCCACTCTGTGGGCTCGGTATGTCTAAGTCTGGGCCATTACATTCCTACCTTCTCACACTGTCCCTCATTTCCATTGCTCCATTCTAGTTATGGATCCTATCACTACTAAGGCAATTATTCTAGTCTCTTTTTCTCTCCATGAAAACCAAGCAATTTGAGTTTAAGATTGGTTGTGTTTTAGCAACACTTCTGTTATTTTTTCTGAATATAAGTTAATGACATGATTGTAAAATATCAGAATAGGATATATCATCAAGAACATATGTAACCCTACCATGCCAAGAAAATCACCATGGAGAGAATGTTGGAGCATGTAGTTCAGGTACTTATTCCATACCTACATAATTCTACGTTTTTCTCTCATATAATTCAAAACACTCCATAATCTCTGTTTTAACCTACTTTTTCAATTTATCAAAATATTTGGACTTTTTAAATTAATATACGTGAATCATTTTATGGTATTAATAGTTATAAAATATTCATTTGAAGGGTTTCAGCACAATTTACTTTAATTCCCTTTGATGGACACTTATGTGGTTACCAACTGCTCACTGCTTTAATATCACGGCAATAAATATGTTTGCACATTTATCTCTTTAAAATGTCTAATTATTTCCTCCAGAGAGATGTTGAAAGGCTGGTCACGGGTTATATGCATTGAAATTAGTGACAGATACTGCCATATGATCATCTAGAAAGATAGTTCCAATTTACATCTGCATCAGGATTATTAACCTTAGAGAGAAAAGTTTGTGAAGGCAGAAGACTGAGAAAATACTGAAGGAAGGAGAGAAGTGATCAACACCAGGCTGGGAAATGAAAAGGCGAGACATTACTTAGGTAGGGCTCAGACCAAGCTAGGAGCAAATGCTCAACAATCTCACTCTCGTCTCTCTGTTTTGTTTTGGGCACATTTAATTAAAAATCTTAATTTAAACATACATGAAAGATATATTTTTACTTTAGAATATGTACTTTTGTATAGGTAGATAGATATTTGCACATATACTCTTTTACTCACCTGTAAATCAACATTTCTTCTTAGTATTAAAATACTCTTAGTCATTTACACAGGTCCAAAGCTCAAACGCATTGTTTAACATGCAGTTTGGGGATTATAACATAGACTGTCTATACTGTAGAGATATTAAATATATTTTAATTTTCTATTCATTCTTCTTCTTATAAATTGTCATATAACCATCTTTTGCTTTTGCCCATTTTTTCACTGAGTTACTTTAAATAATCTTAATACTTTGTAAAACACTTTATATATTACATATATGCTCCTTTGTGTATATATATATATATATATATATTGTCATAGTGATCATAACCAAGATTATTTTTAACAAAACCTCAAGGCAAAATTTAATTATATTCTATCCTCTCCTGTTCTCTGTATTTGTTACAGATATTTCTGTGTTAGTTAAACTGCTTGGGTTTTATTCTTTGTGACCAAATCCCTACATTAGGTAGAGCATACCAATACTGAGGCCAAAGTGGTGGGGGCTAAACATGATTGGAAAAAGCTCCAGAGAAAACTCCTAATTTTAGGCAAACACCATGCTAAGGTTTTCCTTGTGTTCCTGAAAAAGATTATGACTTGGGACAAGTAAGCCCACTGGTAGAAAGATAACTCATTGCATAAGTCTTCTTCCAAGTAGGCCACTTTCATCTTCGCGTACAAAGGATAGCACACTGCCACCACAGACAAATATCTTCAAGGCTATAGGTTGCCCAAATTCAGAGACTGAACTCTGGTAAACAAAAATGATCAGAATTTGTCAAAAGCATGTTATTTCCATGGTCACAGAAGTCTTTGTGAATAGCAAAGCTAATTATTTTACATAATTATCAAACAAAATTATAAAGTTTTCAACTTAATAGGACTCTGGACTTAAAAAAGAAGCCCTCGCCCTTCCCCAAATATATACATATGTATTTTAGGAAACTCTGATAATGAGGAGTCATTTTCTAGGAGTTTATGTATAAATTTCATATACTAGCAAATATGAATACATCTGCTATTAAAAGCACAAGTGTGCCCCCTTCTGAATGAATGAGATATTGAGTCCTATATTTGCTCTTAAAATGACAAGCTTCCTCCTTTCTGGACCAAACTGCATGAATGAAGATGGACAAATACCAGCAGTGAATTTTAAGGGCACTCTTTTCTAGGATCATTTATGATTGAAGACATTTAAAAAATATATATTCTGATACCTGATTTGTCATTTTATATTTGTCTTTTTCCATAGCTGGAATCTTCTAAAATAAAGTACCCAAGGTAAAAAAAAAAAAAAAGATCTCAGTCTGGACAGAGAATCAAAAGGCAGGTTGCTATATAACTCAGATAGAGTGGGAAGAGTTGGGCAGACAGTTGGCAACCCTTTCCGAAGCTGAAATTATGATAAAGATGCCAGGAAGAAGTGAGTGGCATTCCACTGAGACAATTCAATTGTTTTGAAAGACAGTGACTACATAAGCTAAGTACTTGTTGACTTCATTCTAACTATGCTCTGTTTACCAGCTGAGGAAATAAAGGCTCAGAATGATTCGGTGGATTTCGGAAAATCATTTCAAGAGTAAGCCATACTTTCTGTCAATTCTTGGTTCTACCTACAGTAAAACACAGTACTCCAAATTAATCACTCAGATAATATATGGTGGATTACATCTTTAAATCAATTCATTTCAATCTAGATTCTCCCTTTGTCTCTCCTTTAAACTTAGAACCCCAAACAATTTTTTTGACCAAAACATGGTATCATATTTAATTTGAGTATCTTGGGCAACTTGACTATTATAAAATGTTATGGAAATGAATTATTGATGATGACAATGAAAACAGCAATAGTTATGATAATGAAAATAATAATGCGAGAGTTCTAACATTATTGAATGTTGATAGTTACATGATGTCTTAAATCTCAGTTAAATTAAAATCACTTGAATGAATGGATGGATGAATTTAAAACTAAGTTCTCCAGTTCATAGTCAGAAAATAGGGTCCTTTGTTGTATATCTGTGATTATAGAGGCAAAACAGCTTGTCTTCTTTCAAATACAAAGGCAGGCTGATTAAGCCAATAACTACTGTGGTCGGTTTTAGTGAAACAGGTAGCTACATCATTTACCTTCCTTCACAAATCCTATTGTATCAATAAATTTAAAACTAAAGATAGATATTGATGAAATCTATATAAATATATAGGATTTTTTCTCTTTAGCAAACTCCATCATTTCTTGGCCATTTGACTTAGGTTGAATTTGCTTTTCCACATAGTATGTAAAAAATCTACATCTTCCATATAAATAGATTCTTCTTTTCTTTCCCCCACTTCTGCATTTCCAGAAAACACCAACTGTTGATGCTATCAGAACTTTGGATGAAATAAACATGTTGAATAGAATTAGCCTATCATCAACTTAAATTCTTTTCAACACTATTCTTTCATGAAACTACAAAGATTCTACATAGTAGAACATTCCACACAGCAGAACCTTCCCAACAATGAATTTATTTCTGAAGGGAGTCTTTAGAATACTGCATTAAAAAACTTAGAGAATGTTACATCTTTAAACTGTTGTCCTCAATGGATAAAACTAACTGATAAAAGCACATTTGTACATGTCAGTTGCCGTGTGGCTTACACTTTTGCTAATGATCAACTCCAAGATTAAATCAGTTATTGGACAAATATCATTATGAAACCATGGAATGTAACACTAACTCCCATGTTTTCTCCTGAAGTCACATCCCTAACGTGCACCAATGTTTATACACATTTAACCCATGCTCATTCCTTCCTACTTCAGGATTCAAACTCAACAACTGGATTTAGAGTGGCAATCTATTAATTGGATAATATATTCATTTTCAAAGAACCCTATTGAATCAACATATATAAAAAGCTCTTTGACTTCATAGGCATTATATATCCATTGCCAACAATACATCCTCAGCTAAAACATATGCTATGTGATCAACACAGTCATTGTTGATGATTCATGAGTTCAAGGAACCATTTGGTAAACAACCTTCATAGTTCTTATTTAGAGAACTTTAAAACATGCAGGCTAGTAATTACATTGAATAATAGTTTAATTTAATTTGTAAAATACCTCTAGCGGGTTGTTTATTTCTTTTCCACTATGTGATATGTTTCATACAGAAAGGAGCTATACATACTCATAAATAGACACAAGAGAGAATTAATATGAAAAATAAATGTATTTCATTCTATTTTTTTAAATTGTAGCAATTAAGCCCCTACTTCCTTTGCTAATTATTCCTTCCTCCACTCCATACATATACCACATGAACTTTTAAATAACACCACATGTTTTCTTCTCAGATGAAACACTTCTAATATTATTATATTTTTGTCAGGAGGTTTTTTATCTTTCTGTGTGTCTATATGATGTGTTTATCACTGTGTCATCAAATTATTTTTCTTAGATAACTGCAAATCACTTCTCCTTTGCAAATTTGGTAACTGCAGACCTCTCTCTATCCTATGCTCCCTGCTTGAGTGACAGCCCTGAGACAGAGACCTGAGTAATAAGACATTCCACCAACTTGGCTACATAGATCGGTTTGAGGATGTACACCAATGAAGACATGTCCAACCTCATTGGGAATCACGAATTAAAACAACAATAAGACACCACTACACATTTTGTAGAATGGCTAAAATCTCCAACACTGGCCAGGATGTGGATAAACAGGAACTCTCACTTATTGATGCTAGGAATGCAGAATGGTATTGGAAAACAGTTAGCAGCTCCCTATAAAGCTAAAAGTAGTCTTACAATATGATCTCCCAATTATGCTCTATGTTATTTATCCATGTGATTTAAAAATGTACGTTCACACAGAACCTACACGAGTGTTTATAGTAACCTAATTCAAAACTGCCAATCCTTGGATGCATTCAAAGTGTCCTTCAATAGGGGAATAAATAAACTATGGTATATCCATACAATGGAATATTACTCAGCAATAAAACAAAATGGGCTTTCAAGCTGCAAACAGACATGTGTAACCTTAAATAATATTGCTAAAGGAAAGAAACCAGTCTGAAAAGGCTAAATACTCTCTGATTCCAACTACATGACATTCTGTAAAAAGTAAAATATCACTGGCTGTCAGAAGTTCAGCAGGAGGGAGGGAAGGATGCATAGGCACAGGACATTTTTAGGGGAGTGAAACTATTTCTTGTGATACTATAAAGGCAGGTACCCGACACTGTGCATTTGTCTAAACCTATATAATTGTACAATGCAAAGTGTGAACCCTAATGTAAGCTATGGACTCTAGTTAACAAAATGTCAATACTGGTTTACCCACTGTAGCAAATGTACCACACTAATGAACACTGTTAATAGGGGACTCTGTGTGTGTAGGGGAAAAAGTATATGAGAACTCTGTACTTTCTGCTCAATCTATCTGTAAACATAAAACTGCTCTAAAAAAATATAGTCTATTAATGAAGAACAACAACAGGTCCAATGAAACACAACTCCAAATATTGTGTTAGAATTACCAAAAAGGAAGGCACCTTAAAGACATGGTAGGGGGCTACCACATGAAGAACGCCTGCCCTGCCCTGGCCAGTTTGGCTCAGTAGTTAGAGTGTCAGCCTGGGGACCCAAGAGTTCTGGGTTCGGTTCCCACTAAGGGTAGATACCTGGGCTGCAGTTTATCCCCGGCCCTGGTTGGGGTTGTGTGGGTGGCAACCAATCGATATGTCTCTCTCACATGGATATTTCTCTCTCTCTCTTCCTCCCTCTCTCCCTTCTGCTCTATCTGAAAATAAATGCAAAAATGTCCCTGGTGGGGATTAAAAAAAAAAGAAAAGAATACCTGCCCATAAATAAAGCCAATTACCAGTCACACAAGGCAAATCACAGGTAAAGAGAGAGAGAACAGGTGATGGAATCTTGCCTGTTCTCTGCTTTCTGGGGGCTTGAACCCTACAATTGTGTCACCCATCAGAACACCTTTAAGTGAGATTAATTTGGGTTTTCTGCCACTTGCTTAAAGACTCCTGAATACTACAATTCTATAGGTACACATCCATATTGCAATGCTAACTGTGTTAGAACCAGAGGGTATTTTTAGAGTGCAGAGGAAACATTTTCAGATAACATAGTAATAGACCTCCGGAAATGGACTTAAAGACAATGAAACAGAGTTTGTCTAAGCAGTGTTTCCTACACTGGACGTGGCGGGGCCCTGGCTGGTCAATGGGACTCCCTCAGTGGCTCCTGGGGAACAAGCCAAGGCAGCAGGTGGACACAGGCGGGGAGCAGACAGGGCTCTCAACCTCAGCAACAGCAGCTCTTCCTCTGTATTTCATTTGCTGGCCATCTTTGTAAGTACTTCTTTGAACAAAGGATTGTTCAGTCAAAACATAGTTTGAAAACACCTAAATTTGGGACATGAGTAGTTCCCAAGTTCAAGCCACACCCAGTTCCAGCGAAGGCCTCCCAGGGAACCATTGAGCAGCACTCGAAACACCTGAATAATTACCTGAACACTGAACTCAGTGATGACTTGTTAGAACAGATGACCTGCCAACTTTCTCTGAAGGGACAACTGGTCTCCACAGGCATCAGAGCACTTGGCACCTTGGAAGATCCCTTGATGTCATAATGTGGTGAATAAGGGGGAGACAAGGCATCTACACAGAGCTGTTCTGAGAGCAAGAACAAAAGGACACAGATTGCAGCACATACTTTGTGGACCAGGACTCTGATTTTATGGAAAACCTCTCAAGATGGTCTTTGCAAATTGCTGTTTCTTCCTAGCATCTTCTCTCCCATGGTACTTGCTGAAATAAACACATGGAATGGAGCCCCCAGAGTTTGCTCAGACCACAGAGCCTGCTGCTGTTACACTGACGCCTGGTTCACTTGTCATAGTCCCACTATTAGAAGTGGCTCCTTTGGTCTCAGTGCCAAACCAGTGCAGTGGCCGGCAGGCAACACACTGCTCTGTCATCTTGGATCGCCTCACAGTCCCGGACCATCCTGTCCCAATCTGCTTCAAGTCAACATTCCTTAACCCAGTTTTTCTCTAGGCAACTTCTAACACATCTAATTTAATTTTGTTTTCTTCTTGTTGTTTTTTAAAAAATATTCACCCGAGGACATGCTTAGATAGAGGGAGGGAGAGAAACATTGACGTAAGAGAGAAACATGGATCAGGCATGCACCCCCAGCGGGGAGCTAACACACAACCCAGATACGTGCCCTGACCACGTATCGAACCGGTAACTTCGGCGCACAGGGCGACGTTCAACCCAATGAGCTACTCTGGCTCATTAAGTTTTTAATATTAATGATCATTCTTGTTGAACAAAACTCTTGCTTTCTGGCAAACATTTTTTGTATCTGTTAAAAGACTTGTATCAAGCTATAAGAATATAGTAACAAACATGATAATAATTGTAACACAACTTATGACCGTGTCACAATTTACTTCCGAAAGACTTTGAAATGTATTATACTATTTTAGGAGCTTCTAATTTCTACATGAAACAATGACTAACTTTTCCAAGGTGGCCTGAGGATTCCTCCCTCAAATAACTGTCTACTTAACAGGAACAATGGGCGATTCTGCCAACTGGGGTTCCTGCTGCTCCTGTGGTTTCCCATATTGCTGTGTAGGAAGCAATCGTGACACCAGCTTCTGAGCTAACCATGGAAACAGCACATCTCACACACACCTACTCTCCACAAACCATCATGGGCAGTTTTCCTCTTTCATATTTGTAGGGGAAAAAAAAAAAAAAAAAAAGGCGGGGGGAGAGCAGATGATTTCTGTTTCTTGAGGGGGTGGAGACATAAATTCCCCAGCTATTTCTTGCACATCACAGCCATGGAAAGGTTTCAAGAAAGAGCTGGGGCAGAACTGAATAATTTTGGACTCTGATCTTGCTTCTACTGCTTTCTCAAGAGGGGTGCACCATAAGGATGTTTTTCTTTTATCTCAAAGTTCCGGCAAATGTTTCCGAGAATGTGGATTAATCCAATTGCGGGGAAGCTGTTTTCGGTTGTAAGGAACATGAAAAGCAATTTTTATGAGCATTCCGAATGACTATTTTTATGTCAATAATATTAAAGATGAAAAAGTAGCAGGTAAATTTCTACTTTTAATTAGCTACATTTGAAGGCCAATGTAATTTTTATGGAAGCATGTACACTTTGATAAATGTACATCCTTTAAGGACTACTTTCTGATAGATTGAGCTGTATGGGATTTTGCTATGGGATTCCTTTCTCACTAAACAATCTCATGAAATTTTGAACCTGCGTATTGACCATTATGTCTAAAAGGTAATAATCCACATTGTAGCTCAGTTTTCACCTATAAGGTTTAGCTTTTAAGATAGTCATTTGCAAGTTTAAATAAGGTCTTGTACAAGCCTAAAAAAAAAAATCTCAAGCAGTCAGTTCAGGCTCTGCCAAGTGTTGGATCTGAATCCCACGCACATAAACTTTATGGTTACATATGAGTTCAAATACATTTTCCTGTACAGATGGATGCTAGTATTTTCACTGTTAGATGGAAACAATACATGTTACATTTATAAGAGAATGCCGAGACGGAGTCAGGGGCTCATGCTGTGACAGAGTGAGCTGCAAGACTATCACTTTATCAGGCAGATGTGGTCCAGACGGTATCATATAAACTGAGGCCCACTGTGAGGCAGCAAGCTGGCTATTTCTTTTCACCAGCTCAACTAGCTCCACCACACGGACAGTGCAGTCAGTTTCCAGCACACTTGACTCACCACTGTTTGAACAAGATTCTACTTTTCATTTGAGGAAATTTTTCTTATTCAATTTTTGTACATAAAGTAAGAGTATTTTGATATCCTTAAGCAGCGCAGTATTTTATATTTGCATGATTCCATTTATAAAAATGTTGCTGTACCATAAGAGAGGTGCCCAGCACATGGGAGATGCCCTCACACAGTCAGTCTGACCTTTTGCTTTAGCCATGGTCATTTACGTTCTGTGACACCAATGCCCATGTACACATCATGATGGAGAAGGAAAAGTCTACACTGGAATAAACTGCATTTATTGTTCTTGCCCCTGCTAACGTATATTTGATTTGTCTTTTCAGCATCAGGTTGATCATGTGTGACCCACAGAGTACATTCCTAACTTTTATCTCTACAAAGACTTCAGCTCTGTGCATTCAGAATGCACCTAAAGAGACATGGACAATGGGACCCTGTGACATTTTCCTGTGGTATTCTGAGCTTCTGAGGAAGGGCTTCAGAGATTATATCATGTAGCCTATTCAATTTTACAGCTGAAGTTCCTCAGACCCAGAGAAGTAAGCCTAAGTGTCCTCCAACGTTCCTCGCCCTGAGGCCAGAGCCTGGTCTACTGAACCCTTCACTCCATGTGGTCAATGTGGTGTGTGTCATCCTGCCTAGCTGTTTATTAACTGAGGTCACACCGTAGGAGGTTCAAGGAGAGACGCAGAAGAAGGGAACAAACTCATGAGCAGTTCTTTTGGTCAAGATCTTCTGTTCTAGAGCAAGATCACTTGGGCTTGTAACCCACCCCTGTCAATTCCCAGCTGAACAAGTTACTTAACCTAACTGTGTATTTCTTAATGTGTCAAATGGCAAATTCAGAACCAACTTCTTGGGGTGTGTGATCTGAGGACTCAGCAGACATGGAATGCTTAGCGTAGAGTGCTCAGTAAATGTTGGCCACTGTGATCAGTGTGACTGTTACCAGTGCATCTATTTCTAAATAAGTCGTCCACTGCAGAACGTTCTTCAGAACATTTTCTTCCCTGTGTGTAAGTTGCCAGTCTTCATTTCTTTCCCTTTCTTCTCCAGAATGAAAAAACAATAGTCTGAAAAAAATACTGTATGTCTAAATTTCATGGGACTAAACAATGGATTTTCCAAGGAATGTGTATGGGAATTTAATTTCACTCCATCCAATAAAACCTATTCAGGAGAATTAACACCCAGTGTAATGGGGGTGGGGTACCCGGAACGAAAGGATGCAGGATTTCTCTTACTGCTGGATGTTGATTTTTTTCCAAATGGCTTGTGAGTTCTCCGGGAAAATCCTGGCAAATACCTGTATTAGTGATTATTAAGTTTCCTCTACAGTTGAAATACTATAGTATACTACAGTAAGAAATGACAAAGCCATTGTTTATTGTTCTGAAAAAGAGAATTTTAGAACCCTCTAGGGAAACTATTTCTTGCACAAAATGATGGTTTTACAAAACACTTAAGCAGGATTTCAATCAATAAAATGCTCTCTCTACAGAAGTAAAAGATTAAACAAGAAGTTGTTGTAAACCAACTAATATCTGCTAATGAAAATAAACACAACTGACAATCAGTATTTTTCATGTAGTACAAAATATTGTTGGATTGCAAAAATAAAAGTTTAATTAAAATAATGCACTTTTACTACACTTTAGCACTAAGTCTTAACCCACAGCGTATTCTTATCATTCATATGGAATCTATATAACACAACACGTATGCATGCCAACATTAAAAAACAAAACAAAACAACTTCTGGGTTGTTTGTTTCTTGTTGCTTTTTTTTTATTATTATGCTTGTGTTTAATAAAATCCCAAATTCACCTTGTGTTTTTTACAAAAAAAAATGAAAAAAAGAGAAATCAAAGTAATAGATAGTTGTCAGTTAAATGACTGCTTGCTTGTGAATTATTAATATCAATTTTTTTTTTTTATCCTCACCTGAGGACATTTTCTCATTTATCTTCAGATAGAGCGGCAGGGAGAGAGGGAGTATACAGAGAGAAACATCAATGTGAGAGAGACACATCGACTGGTCACCACCCACATGACCCCAACCGGGGCTGGGGACAAACTTCAACCGAGGTACATGCCCTTAGTGGGAACTGAATCCAGGACTATCCGGTCCACGGGCTGATGCTCTAACCGATGAGCCAAACTGGCCAGGGTTAATATCAATTCTTTAAGATTTAAAGACTGTCCTTACTAACCGAGTCACAAATTCCAATCTCTGGCGGGCATTCTGGAATAAAGCTGTAGAGCTCACGTCTCCCGGTCTGGACTCTAGGTTGTACTCCAGTTCAATTCCATCCTCAGCCAAGGTCTCAGTTTTCTCCTCTTCAAAAGGAGGTCAATGACAGTGTGTATCTGGTAAAAATGCTTCGCAGAAATGCCTGGCACATAACTAAGTGTGCAAATGCATCCACGGCATTGTTTTTCCTAGGCAGTGTTCAAATGGCATTTATTCAGCAAAACTCAATTGATTTTAAAATGAGCTGAAACCAATTATTTTTCTCTGGATCCGAGTCTCTTTGGTCATGCAGCGTGTGAGATTTTCACACAGTAAACAGTTAACATTTAATATATTAAGCTTATTTTGGCTCCTTCTTCTTTACTTAGACCCCGAGAGTGAGCTTATTTATTTCTTTTTACTCTTCTACCCCCACTGTCCTGCTTCTCCCATTGCTCATATAGATCTTGGGGCTCTGCCCCCATTTCTACCACTACAAGATTCTGCGCGTGTCATGTAGGCTTCTCAGCCCGGTGCTATGGCTGTTTGGCGCTGGAAACCCTTGGTAGACAGGGCTGATTTGTGCACTGTAGGACGGTCAGCAGCATCCCTGGCAGCAACCCCCAGAGGCTAGCACCATCTCCACCCCGTCGTGACAATCAGCAATGTCTCCAGACCCTGTCAAACATCCCCTTCGAAAGCTGTCCCCACCTGAGAACCAGTGTGGTGACAGACTGGGTGACCACAGGTTAGAGTGAGAAAGCCATCTCTATCTCGTTTCTGACAACAGGAGACATAAAATAATAACTTGTGAAAATAAAGGCTGAAAACTATTTAAAAAATCATTTCGCCTCTTCAATACTTAGTTTCTTGATTTCTAATGTGAGACTAAAAGCCTATTTTTAAAAAGTTGTTTAAGTGGCCTCTCACGGGATTTAAATGAAATAAGAAGTCAGGTCCTGTGTTTAGTGTGGTATCTGAGGCAGAGATCAGGAGAATTAAACATGCAAGGATTGATTCAGGGGAAATGACTATGTGAGAGAGAGAGGGACAGGATGTGGGTGAGGGGAGCCCGGAGACAAGGTGCAAGGCTGACCCTGGGAGGAAGATTGGGGAAGCAGTGCCCTTAACAGCCGCACAGTTTAACAAGTTTCAGCAAAGCTTCTGCAAGACACAGTCAGCCCCTACAAAGTCCTGCTTGCTCCAGGACCCCTGCCGTGTCCAGCCCTTTCACTGTTACATCACAGGGGGTGTGGCTTCAGTGCAACCAGAGCAGTGGACTTCAGAGCTCAGCTCTGGGACCCTTGATCAGTTATGCTCCTTGTCGTTGAAGGTCTGGCAGGTGCATGCATGCTCATATAGGTTGCACATTGCTTCAAGTAGATTAAGGCCGTATTATTATTATTACCATCTTCATTATGATTGTTAGTCTTATCCACATGCCAACTACATGTTCTCAGCCTTCTTCTGAGATTCCACAGCACACATTGTTTGCATCACCTTCTTGGCATCCATTAGGCATGCTTGAAATGACATCTAGTAAGAATCCCAATAGTAACACATCCAAAGCAACACTCTCAATTCCCCCTACCCTGGCCCATCCTCCTTCCCAGTCATCGCCAGCTCAGAAATGGGCACCATCATCCACCTAGTTGCTCAAACCAGAACTCCTGGGGTCATCTCTGACTCCTCTCACACATCACATTCAATCCATAAGCAAATTCTGTCACTTGGCCTTTCACATGGGTCTTGAATCCAAGTATCTCTCTTCTCCATGTTCTGCCTTCATTCTATCTGCCAATCACATTTCTCTTCCTCTTATTTCGAGTAAAATTTTGTACGGAGAAATAATAAACAATTAAATTGCATGGGCCTAAAGCCTAACATTGTCGTCTAAGCCAGAAGTTGGTCAACCTTTTCTTAAAGGGCTAGAGAGTAAATGTCTTAAGCTTTGCAGGTCAAGAGGCAAAAAATCAAGGATAGCATGTAGGTACTTCTATAACCATTTAAAATGAAATCATTTAAAACTGCAAAACCATTCTTAGCTCTCAGACTAAACAACTAAAAGAGCTGGTGGACTGAATGTGGCTATGGCCTGTAGTTTTCCAAACTCTGCTCCAAACTATCATCTCTCAGTAAACAGGTCACCTGTCCTTCCTTCCTGACCTCCACTGTTCTCCACAGAGAGCCAGATGATTCTGTTACACTGTAAATAAAACACTCTCACTCCATTTCCCTCACCCTTTCCACAGCTTCCTGTAACAATTGTTATAAAATTAAAAACCTTACCTTGCTCTAGAAGGTTGCATATGATTTGTCTTCCACCTTGTCCCATCTCTCTGATTTCATTCTCCATCACATCACTTTTTGATTTCCTCCGGTAGCCACAATGGTTCTTGGAGTACTTCAAATGCTGTTCACATGTACTGCCTCAGGGCCTTTGCACTGGCGATTTCCTCTGCTGTTGTCTGAGAGAGCAGCCTCTTTGCTAGAATCTCTCATTCTCAGAGTAGCCTCTCCTGAATGCCTTATCTGAAACATCATTGCTCTGTCACCCTCTCTTACCCTGCATTGTATTTCTTTACTATTGTCAGGTGGTATATTTATTTATTGGTAGCCTGTCTCCTCCACTAGATGTTAGCTGTAGAAATAAAAGGATTTGATGGTTCAGAGGGCATCTCCATGCCAAAAGAGTCCCTGATATTTTTGAATAAATAAATAAGGTTTGATGACTTTTGAATCATTTATTGAATTGTCTAGCTTAATGCCAAGCACGTTAAGGTTTCAGACCTACCTTTCATTTATTTCTAGTCTGTTACTCTTATGTCTTATATATAACTGGGACTAAATGTTTATCTCCATTAAACCCATATAACATCTCACATTCATCTCCTTTCAGTAAAATAGATATGTTTCTTTTGTCTTTTATTTGTCAATAGAAAAACAAGCCTTTATTGTTATCTTCTGATAATAAAACAAGTAAAACCAGTACATATTGGCAATTAAAGAAAAAGTATAGAAAAAAATATACAAAAATAAAAAATTCCTGAAAAATCTGTTTTCAGAGATAATTAGTGAATGAGTTGATCCAGACCATTAGTACTTTTTTTTTTTTTTATCCTCACCCAAGGAAATTTTTCCATATTTTGTTCAGATAGAGTGGGAGGGAGAGAGAGAGAGAGAGAAACATCTACGTGAAAGGGACACATAAAGTGGCTGCCATCCGCACGACCCAACCAGGGCCGGGGACAAACTGCAACCGAGGTACATGCCCTTAGTGGGAACCAAACCCGGGTCTCTCTGGACCGCAGGCTGATGCTTTAACTGCTGAGCCAAACCAGCCAGGGCCCATTAGTACTTTTTATGCTCAAACTATATCTTCTTTAATTTTATTTTGTTTTCTTTTGTTTTATCCTCACCTAAGGACATTTTTTTTCATTTTCTGTTTAGGTAGAGTGGAAAGGAGAGAGAGAAACATCGATGTGAAAGGGACACCCACATGACCCAACTAGGGCCAGGGACAAACTGCAACTGAGGTACGTGCCCTTAACGGGAACCCAACCTGGGTGTCTCTGGACTGCAGGCTGATGCTCCAACCACTGAGCCAAACGGTCCAAGGCTATCTCCTTTAATTTTAATAGAAATAGGATCATACTCTTCATGACACCTTAATGCTTTATTACCTTTTTTTTAATAGGTGTTTATTATCTTTCCATGCCAAGAACTTATAATTTGAGATTTTGTTTTGAAAAATAAACAAGGAAGTAGAGAAGAGCCACTAAATACATATTTTTAGATTAAGTTAGTACAGAAATGACAAGTATGGGATTTGTATAGAGCGGAAGAAGACATTGGGAGTCTGAGTGGGTAGATGTTGACGTCAAGATGAAGTGAAGAGAAAAACTTCTGTAGGCTCACAGACCACCTGAAAGGTGCCGATTGACAGTCTGAATTCCACAGCAGTAGGAATGAGATCAAGCAGTGTAATAAAAGAACAAGTAGCAAAATTATGACTGAGCAGTCGACTAGATATGCTTTTTGGCAATAATTGTGAAAGGTCTGGAAATGAGAAAGTGAGAACAGCTAGTGGCTGCTACATAAAGAGAAAATAAATGAGATTAAATAGCTCAACTTATAGCATGAGGACTTCTAACAATCTGGAAAAGGTTTTGAAGAACATTTGACCAAAGATACACACATGCTTAATGTGCAAAATTAAGGTTAGAAAAGTCGTTCTCTGGTTAACATGAACATACACATTTCAAATGCATTGCTATTACATTGTACAGCCATGTGTCACTTAATGATAGGGAGAAATGTATCGTTAGGCACGCTGGTCATTGTGGGAACACTGCAGGTGCACTTACACAAACCTAGATGCGAAAGCCTACTACACCCCTGGGCTAGGTGGTCTAGCCCATTACTCCTAGGCCACAAGCTGGCCATGTTACTGTACTGAATACTGCAGGCAATTATAATACAATAGTAAGTATCTGTGTATTTAAACATAGAAAATGTACAACAAAATCATGGTATAGAAGATACAAAATGGCCCACCTACATAAGGGACTTACCAGGAATGGAGCTGGCCAGACTGGAAGTTGTTCTGGGAGAGTCAGTAGTGAGTGGTGAGTGTGTGAAGGCCAGGACGTTATTGCACACTGCTGTGGGCTTTAATAACACTGCCCCACAAGCCCTCTCCCCTGCTTCCTTCCAACAAGGTCAGAAACGGAACATCAAAGCCATCAATGCAGCTTCATGAGCAGCAGTATGGGCTGAATTGATTGGAAATATCGAGGAGAAACAGTGACTCTCAGGAGGGAGTGAAAGGTAGCTCGAGAATCAGTAGCAACAAGAAATCAAGATGGAGAGATAAAAGGGCATTGGGCATTGTCATGGCAACGCGAGTTGGGCGGTTGCGTGTGTGGTCGATCAAGGAACTTTGCGGTATTCATAAATAAAAGAGAGAGAGAGAGAGAGTGCTTAGCAGGTGGAGGGTGTGGAACTAAGGACTCAAGGTTTTGACTCCGGAAACTTGTTTTTGGTTCCAATGACCCTACCAGGCACAAAGAGCTCTCTCTGGCACTGAACTAACAGGAGAAATAAAACTTACCTGTGCTTTACATCATCACAACCTGAAAACAGTCCCGAAGTACAGGGACAGGCTGGCTCCATGAGTCCGGGAAGCTTTGACTAAAACAGCAATGGCACTTAATGCTTGTTCAGGTAGCTCCTGGGGACCGGGTCCCTGCACAGGAGGAGCTTAGGGCCTCCACAGAGAATTTACAGCAGTGTTCTCTGAAGACCATCGCTGGACCTGGAAGGGCTGTAGCGCCCTCTGAATAGGTACTGGGGGGACAGCCTGAAACAGGTCCGTGGCTGACCAACTGGGATGTAATCTCACTCAAAAGTTGAGGTGCTGGGAGTGGGAGGGAACCTGCTGCCAAGCCCCACAGATAACGCTCCATTAGAGACAAAAAATTCCTCCTGCGCCACAGAGCCCTCCAGTTCTTACAGGAAATCCAGCTCCGGTATCGTCTCGTGGGACCGCCCTTGTCTGCGTGGTCCACCATGACCAAAGTGTCATATGGAATAAGCTAAATTGTTACTGTCACTACCATCTTCTTCCAAAACCCTTCATGTTTGGTTAGCTATGTTAAATATGTTCACGTGACAGAAGTGATGAATTAACAAAATAAAGTAACATAAAAGGAATTTTGCTGGTTTGAATAAAGGGGTTTGTCCTTATGGACTCATTTCTGGCTTGTAAGTGGTTATTAGTGTTCACATGGACCCATCTTCTTGCTGTGCCTTTTCTTTACACTTTTCAACTGCTTTCTGCTCATATACTGAGTTTCCAACTTGATTTCCTCTCTGCTTGGTGGTGATTCTGGGTGATCCCAGCAGAACCCTTTCAGTAGAATGCTATTGCTGCCCAGGCAGCTTTTAGCATGTGCCCGTGACACGTGTTTGAGCTGTGGCTGCTTCTCCTCATTTACTCCTCCCTGGGCTGGTAAAGTTGTGCTGAAATGCTGAGTCCATTTAAATGAAGGCACACTTAGCTCATATACAATCATGCATCACTCTCCCCAGCGCAGACTTATTAGAGGGGACTTTATGCTGTATGACACGACATCTTAGAAAAGCTATTGATTCCCCTAATTTCATTCTGTATATCTTGAAATTGAAATGTTCTCAATATATAATCTAAATGGGGTTGAGGGTAAAATAAAGGCAAAATATATTAGCCTACATTCGTATGTCTAAAATATCCTCACCCAGCATCCCTCACATTTCTTGGTGGTGATCATGGTTTTTGTGGGTTATTTCCTAAATTTCAGTAACCTAATTATATGGAATCTGATTTTGAAGGAACTCTCATCTGTGGCTACATATAATAATATGAGTTACATTTATACTGTGCTCAATATAGCTGAGGTACTATTTTAAGCACTTTACACATATTAACTTAAATCCTTAGAACATGCCCAGCTGGTGTGGCTCAGTGGTTGAGCATCACCGAGAGGTCACCGGTTTGATTCCCAGTCAGGGCACATGCCTAGTTTGTGGGCCAAGTCCCTATTGGGAGGCATGCAGGAGGCAGCCAAATGATGTTCTCTCTCATTGATGTTTCTATCTCTCTCTCCTTCTCCCTTCCTCTCTTTCTAAAAATCAATAAAGAAAAAAAAATTTAATCCTTAGAACAAAGATGGATATTATTACCTCCATTTCAGATGAGGAAACTGGGGCTCAGAGAGGGTATATAACTTGCCTAAAGCCACACAGGTAGCAAATGGCAGAACCAGAAAATGAATCAGGCAATCTGGCTCAATAGTCCACTCTGCCAGGCATTATGCTGTGTTGTCTCTTATTAAACTAACTGATCTTACTGGCCACTGGCATCTCTATAGATGCTGCAAGATTATTCCTGCAGAATTAAGAAAGGACGAATGTGCAGCAAAAGGACAAACTGGAGACCGGGCCCACCTGGAAGATGATCTCCAGGTACCTAGGATTAGTTTCTTTGAGGCAACAACTGCATTTAATATTATTGGTGCCCGGTCCATGGCAGGAACTCAAGGGACAATGAATCAGTTCAGTTAACCAATATGTACCAAGTGCTTGTTAATGCTGAAGCACCGCGCTAAGATGCTATTAATACGAGAGTAGATAAGACAAAGGATGCCGCGACCCTTGAGGAGTTGACATTCCAGTGAGAGACCAGCTAACAACACATAGAGAAAAATTCATGCGCCAATGTCAGCTTGCGATTAGCTCTATGAATGAAGTAAACAGGATGTTACATATGGGCGCTTTGCCTGCGACTTAAAAGAGGAGGCTCGGAATGGCCTCTGGGAAGAGATGACATTTGAGCAAAGACCTGAATAGTAAAGACCTAGGTTTGTAGACATTGGGCAAGAGGATTCCAGGCTTTAAAGAGGAACGTGCCTGAGGAAAGAAACAGAGGAACACGTGAAAGAAGAAATTAATCGTATAATTGAGAAGTGAAGAGGCAGTCAGTGTTCGTGTGTGGTCTATTTAGAAGGACCCCTTTTTAAGAATCAAGATCTTTATTTTCTCACCTTAGCTCTATTTCTGAAAAGATGTATTTCAATTAAAATTTTAGTTTTACTCTCAATTAAAGATTCTGTGCCTCGGTTTCTCTTTTTCTCTTAAAACACGGTGGGGGGGATCATTGTCTTACTTACCTTCAATGGGTTACAAGGGGACTGCAGAGGGCATTAGGCATAAAAATGCTTAGAAAGGACAACCGTGACTGTAGGATGCACAGCAGTAAAACTCATTATGACTAATAACTCCTCTTAAATTTTCTACTCCCAAAATGGTCTCTCACCACTTTATTTTCCCAATATCTAGGCAGATACGATGCGGAAGAACAAGATCTTTTCAAGTTAATGCACCTCCTAAAAAGCTTAGAGATCCTGATGATCAGTAATGATGAGAATAGATGCCTTCCCAACGCTGTTCAAAAGAAGTCTCGTAGAGACTGTTGATTTCGTTCTCTATCACTTAGAGTCTCATTAGTATGTCCCTTTATCCATCAACTTCCCTGATATGCCATGACAACAGAATAATTTACAGCAGCCCTTTGTCTGACTCCCAGTGAATTCAAATGCACTGGAGGCATTTCATTTAGCTCTTGTCAAAAAGGCTTCTGGAAACCTGACCCCCAAAGCTTGCATATTCCATTACCTTACTAAGGACATTTTATATCGGAAGTCCTTTTAACCTCTGTAAGGCACTTTCTGGTTTATTTGTTCAATTTAATGGAGGCTTACTATGTGCACAGAGCTGGGGGTAGAGAGATACAATGAGGAAAAAATAAAAATAAAGTATGGTCCTGCCTAACAAGCATCTAAGCAGCAAAAGCTGAGGCAGAAGTGCTGAGCAGTGGTGTTGATGATAAATTTCAGCGTGTGGTCCCCAGATTGCCAGCGTGGGCATCACTTTAAATTTTAAGGAAACTGTTAGAAAAGCAAAGACGTTGACCCCACCCAGACGAACTGAATTCGAATCTGGGGGACCAGTGAGGAGGGGGGCAGCAATCTACATTTTACAGGCCTCCCAAGTGCCTCTCACACTCATCAAGTTTGAGAAACACAAAGTATAATAAAACTATCTCCCAAACTGAAAACCAACTATTTGCTCAGGTCTGGGATTCCTTTTAAAAGCTGGGCTACGTTGTTACAATGGCTAAAAGACAAATAGCTTTCAATCAGAGATGATTTTGTTACCGTCATAACTAGCTAGTTATTAATATTAAACATAGGAAGAGAGCAAAGGGGAGGCCAGACATTATAAGAATGGTCATCCGGGCAGCTGCAGCTTCACACTCCCCAGGAACCACTAGTCCAGTCCCTGCAAATCACTGGAGGAAGAGAAGATGGGCACCTGCACATTAAAGTTGGTGATGTAAGGAAGGGGCTTGCCTGTCAGTCTAACCTGGGAACAAAGATCATTAGCTAGGGGGACAAGTGCACAAAATCCTGAAGGATGAATTGGCTAAGCTCCCAGTTACAGTCTGCAGACAAGGACATGTTCTCTTCTTACTTGTTTGCTCTTATACTCCTGTTTCCACCTGGTCCATGTCCTGCACTTACCCGGCCTCCCTCCATAGCTAGGTGGCCTTCGTACGCATGGCCAGACCCAGGCGCCATGGGCTGCAGCCAGGAACACAAGCTAAACTAGACAGATGCTGAACTCGACTGTGCTTTGCTGTGGAGTGGCAACTCTGGGCAGTGGCTCTGATCTCGGCCCTGCTGCAGACAAGGCTGGACTTTTCCATGGTGGGGTGGAAGGTGATGGGACCTTGGAAGGAAACTCCCTTAAAGGTACCTCATCAATAAGGCTTTCCATGACACCTCATCCTCCTGAGGGGCTTCAGGAAATTCCTTTCCCTGTGGTACCCCAAGAGCTCCACTTACACCAGTAACAGGTGGGGACACAGAGGGCGCCCCATCAAAAACAATTTTGCCCCCCCAGGGCACATTTGGCAATGTCTGGAGGTATGTTTGATGGTCACTGTTACGGGAAGTGACTGCATCCATGGAGTAGAGGCCAAAGATGCTGCTAAATGTCCTAAAATGCAGAAGGGCTCGGCACAGAAGCAGCAACAGGAGAGCGCAGGCTGGGCTGCCTTCACTCACAGGAAGTCAGGGAAACGGGGCTGTGGGACAGGTTCAGGGGGTCAGCCCGGGATGAGCTGCTGCTGCCCATTTCTCCCCTGATTGCAAGTCCAAGGGGTTCATTAGAGTTTAGGAGATGTGTGCTGGTGGGGGAAGAAGAGAGGGAAGAAGAGGGGGAGGGAATGGTGCAGGCTGCTCCCCAGAGCAAGAGCTCGGGCTGGTCCTTTGTCTTGAGGCTTTTGCCTCTCAAGATGGTAGGCGGTAAACGTAAGGATGGTCTCGGGGGAGGGTTTCCACAGAATATTCATCAGTTTTCTAGGCGTGCTCTTTCAGGGTCATGGTCTCCACTGATTGGTCAGTGACAGGGCAGGGTCCTTGGTCATCGCAGCTGGTCCTGGTGTCACCCACCTGTTTTACTGCTTTTCTGGGCCTAGAGCTGGAATACAACGAGGCCCAGATGTTATCTCTAGGGAGGTGGCCTTCTGTATTCATTGTAAATTGCTCTGTCAGTTTGTTCAGCTCTCTGCCTCGGTTTCCCTATTCGACGTGTGCTGGCTTACTTACCTGTCTCACTTGGGGAAAGGTCCTGTTCAGACCTCCCTCATCTTCAGAACACTTCTGTCTACTTCGCAAAGATGCACATGAGAGCAGGAGCCCACACCTGCCCGTTTGGAAAATGCCCCTTTAGTCCACACTTACCATGAGCTTCATGAATGAAGGGGCAGGCAGGCGACCCTAGCGTGAGAATTCTTTAAACATCCACTATGTATCCCAGCCAGTGCAAGCAGCTTGTAATATTATGTCTGGACTGAGCACTCATTTGTACAAAGATATGTAAAGTGAAAGAGAAGATGTTTCTATTTTAGTAGATTCACAGCGAATATGTTTTGTTGACGAATAAGGAACATACACAACCTGATGTTTGTTATAATCACATTAAATTTGTGGTTTACTTATAGGAGTAGACAAATGCCCACAGGGAAAGGCTATGAGGAAGCCGGGTTCTGTCGTAAGACCTATGAAGAGCCGTGTGGCCTGGGCACATCCCTCTCTGCTCTGGGTCCCAGCGTCTTCTATAAAAGGAAGAACCTGTGACTCAGCATTCTTTCCGCCATGTTATTACACTTGACATAATATGGAATAAGGTGTAACATTCAATGATCCTAGAATCAGAGAATTATTTTCTTTCTTTCTTTCCCTGTAATTTAGTCTCCATTCTTCCTTTCCTAAAAAAAAAAAAATCTCATCCAAACCTGTGAATTTTGGAAAATGCTTCAAGAACTCATCGGGTGTCTGAAAATTATGACACCCCCCCCCTTGGAAATTTCTCCACATTCATTTTTTCAAATGTATTTTGACCATCAAAGATTTATTTTGAAATAGATGTTTTCCATGGGAGGCACAGGGGATTTGGGTGGTTGTGCAATGGAAAAGCAAACTGATGCTGCAGGCTGGTGAGTTGTACATACCAGCGCATGCGCACACCCCGCAGCTATCTGCCCAGTGAGGACCAAGGCAGCACCAGTGTCTCCTACCTGTGCAATTGCCACTCCGATAGTGATTGTATTGGAAACACAACACAAAGAATCTGGTGCCTAAGTGGTGACTCAGCTCCTACATGCCTTGATTTATTTTTACATGAAGAAGAACAAATGGAAATCAAGATGAAATGTTTCAGTAAAACATACTGCTTTCTAAAAATCATTCAGACAGTGGTTTAATATCATCCTCTATTTCAACAATTTTACAATCATTCTTTTCTCCATTCTGGACGTGTCAAGAAGACGGAATCGTGAAGGAAAAATGTCTTTGGAAAGGAGAAATAACAAATCCCTGACTTCTACCTACAGGGTGAGGCAAAAGTAGGTTTAGAGTTATTCATATGGAAAGTATTACAATAATTAATGAATAATCCAAGAATAGACTCTATTTTTTGCGTACTCCAACTGGAAACTTATTTTTGCCACACCCTGTATTGAACATTGACAAATTTTAAGACTATGTTCCACATCTTCTTACGTTTTCACCTTCATGTAGTCCCAGAAATACCCTTTGAAGAGAATGACAGTCAGGAAAGGGATTAAGTAGCACATTTCTTTCAGACCTTTGACAATCATGTCAGTCTGAGACTACATAGTGCTGTATAAATCAGTTGTTGGTTTGAATTATGGGAAGGAGCTGTTCTTGTTTATATATCTTAGTTATCAATAAAACGGTCAAACGGAGGCAATCAGAGTCACCATTCCAGTGATAATAGACTCGCCACAGTCCAGCCTCCAAACCCCATGCTATCTGGTTATATTTCCATGCAAACAAATAGAAAAACATACCACAACTAAAACCTCTGAAACCACAAAATTCCTTACATGTCTCCCCTCCCCAGCCACCAATCCTTCCCCCAACCCTGACCATGGACGCCCTAGGAAGATGTCTAGGATCCAACAGAGAAAGCAGGGGAAGGAGTTTTATGTTAGGGCTGACAACTCCAGAATTACTGCCAACACTGCAGAAGGAACCAGGTGAGAGATGGCCAGCCTCGGCAGAAGAAAAATCCCATTTTGGTCTTCACAGAAACTTGCAACGTGGTGAAGAAAGGCAAAGAAAACGAGAGAGAGAGAGAGAGAGAAAGTAATCACATTTCTTCGATAGCCAGCCTTAGTCCCCCAGGCTCGTTCTTCAGGGTAGAATTGTGGCTAGGAACTAAAGCCCGCTGACTATATGGTAATAAATCCTGGAAAACCGTTCAAAGCTGTGTGCCCCAAGTTTAGATGGACCAGAACCACACTCTTGATTTTGCTTTATCTACAGACTGTTTATATTATTATTACTTAAAATTTTTTTTCTTTATTGTTTACAGAGAGAGGAAGGTAGAAGGAGAGAGAGAGAGAACATTGATCAGCCACCTCCTGCATGCCCCCACTGGGGATTTGGCCCATGACCTGGGCATGTGACTCTACCGGGAATCGAACCGGCAACCTCTTGATGCATGGATCCAATGCTCAACCACTGAGCCACACCGGCCAGGTGACTGAGTCACTTTAATAGTCAGGTGATGCAATGGGAAAGGTGACATTTTTTTCTATTGAAAATCCTGACTTCATAGGTACAGTGGTATGTGATGCTTACTCCACGTTCTTGGATACACTACATTTGAAGAATGAAGACATGAATGTCACAGGAATAAGCATCCACTTCAGCTTCAAGAAATATCACGTAAACAACACACTAAAAGAGAAAGCTGCGCTACTGTCTTTAATCTGAACTCTTCTTCTGTGGGAAGGAAGTGGGGAGTCATTCTCTGAATTTATCAGACATTTTCAAAATGTTGGCCTGAGAAAGTATACTGTGTATCCTCTTCAGACTTCTTTGTACCCTTCCAGCTACTGTTCCTATTGTTCTCAGACAGAAAGTAAGTCTTAAGAGACTTTTGTTTACTTTGATGAATCCTGATGGCATTTTCAGGCAAAAAAGACGCAGGCAGCCAATGACACAGCTGAGAATAATGAAGCTCTTACATTAAATCAAAAGGCTCATGATTTCATCTTAACAATGCAGATTCAGCAACTAAGACCTTGAAAATGTCTATATAGAATTCAAATGTGTAAAAGCAGAGATGGAAAATGCCCAGAATCCCTTCAAAATGCCACATCAAATCAAATAAAAAGAAAATTACTAGATTTTTATGAATCTGATGTTCTTTTAATGGATAAAGATTCGGTGACATCTAGCCATGAGATGTGAACATTCTGAATGTAGTAGAGTGAAACTCTGTCCTGTCACTTCTGTCTTATGAATTTCTGTAGAGATTAGATTACTATAGCCTGCTGGGTTCCCGACCAGTCCTCAGGAACAGAGGAGAGATTTCAGGGTGATTTCAGGGAGCGTTTGCATCGACAGAGAGAAGGCATAATCTGTCAGGGGGAGACTCCTCTACTTCTTTATTCTCCATAATGCTCAACTGAGCTGATACTTGAGCAAATTGAAAGGCTTAGCTGTTTAAAGTGAGATTTTGGATTTTAAAAAAATGGGGAAAGGGGTTGTGACTAATGCCATTTAGCTCTTGTTCCCTCACTTATCTTCTCTTCACCAGCAATAGTCTCTTCTTTGCAGATAACCACCAAAACCTGGTTTCAAGCTGGAATTCATGGGACCCATGGTTCCCCCCATCTCTCCACAACACTCCTCTGCGGACAATCTCCCCACATCAGCATGATTTCTAAGTGCCTAAAGATGACATTCAAAATCACCACAGTGCTCGGGTCCCTGCCTACCCCTCCAGTAGCATCTCCTGTCGTCCCTCCCTTGAACTTGACACTGTAACAGAACTGTATTTCTTTTCGTGTCTCTGTATCCTCATTCACATCACTCCCTTGTCTTCGAGGCCCTTGTCTTACTACACTCCAGGTACTGTTCTAACTACCGCAGTGAATCCTCAGTCCACACTGACAGGCATGGGCTGCTGTATAGCGATTTTAATCAGAAAGGTGAAGTAACTTGCCCATGGTCACTCAGCTAGGAAGCTATGGATTCTGGGATTCAAAAGTAGTGCTTCACCAGTGAGCAGCATTCTCTGTATTTGCTCCAGTTCAGTTCAATCCATCTCTTCAGACTCAGAGTCACCAGCTCCAGCAAGACTTTCCTTTATGCTCTCCACAGGGCTCATGTAAATCATTTCCTAAATCATTGGCCACACTGCATTATAGGAATAGCCCATGTAGCTCTCTACACTTCTAGATTATCAATGACCATGTCACATTTATTTATTCTTATCACTTTTATATTCAAGTATAGTATCACATTAGTTTCTAGTTTATAACAGAGTGATCCAGAATTTTATACCTAACAATGGATGACCACTCTAAGCCTAGTAACCATTTACTTTTATATACTAATGTCTGTCATTCAATAAATGTAATTTTAATGTAAGTGTATATAAAGATTTTACATTTCAGCAAAATATCAGAGACTTATAAGGCATTTCAGAACATGTGATTCTCTCTTCCAAGATCTTCTGTACAAACATCCCACATTCTGCAAAGCCCCAGAGCTTAAGTAAATATTTGTCGAGTGGATGGAAAGGTCCATGTTGGAATTTTAATGAGAAGTACAAGCATTGTAGTAAATAGTCAGACTGTTCTAAAATAAAGAAATAGAATAGCAAATTAAATCAAGACAGATTGGAACCTCTGGGTTAGATACATCTTGCGTATAAATTAAATATTTGGAGGATTTATTAACTGACCTATGCAAATGAGCAGAGTTCAAGAGTTCTGCTTCAAATATATAAATAGCTAAGCCTACAAGAAATGGTGATTTGACAACTGCAAGTTACAAAACTTTTATCTTGAATTTTTCTTATCTTAACTAAGCATACATAGGCCACCAGATCAATGGTGAAAGAACTGGTAACTTTCCGCTTTAGTATTTTGAAAGCTTTTCTGTCTATTCCGTGTGTATATTGGTCTCTAAAAAAGAAATGGAACCATCTAACACCCAAAATAATGTAACATTAATTCCTGAAGGAAACATGCATACCAAGTTTAAGTCAGTATAAACTACATATGTGAAGTGACTCCTAAGTCCTTTTACATACGTGACCATTTTTTCTGTATCAGTTTTGATGGGTATTATATGCATATGGCATACCATCAAAACTGACAGACGTACATATGGGGACAATAAGACCCTCTTCCCCACTTGCTTGCTTTCTCGTTTCCTTCCCTCTATGCAAGCACTATTTTCCATTTTATAGGAATTCTTCCTAATATATTCTTTTCCTGCAGCACACAAATGGTAACACATTCAAGTTCTATCATATATTAAATTCACGTTTCTAATGCTCAACATCTGGAGTATTTCTAACTATTGCAAGTATTTCAATGACTATTCTTATACATCTGCCTCTGTGTATACCTATTAAATTTTAGAAGTAAATTTGCTAAATCGAAGTGTAACTACATTTTAAATTTTGATACATATTATTAAATGTATTGTGAAGCTGACCTCTGGGGTTTTACAATTTGGTAACAAAAAAAGAATGTTTCTTCATTTCCTCTATTGATAAGTGAAAATGGTGTCTCACTGTACATTTTATAAATATATTTTTATCTAAGTGAATCTTAGTATCTTTTCAAATATTTATAAGATCTTTTATTTTATTTTTCTGTAAATTTTATCTTATGCCTACTTTTTCCTATTGGTTTGTTTTCTGATACATAAGAAGTTCTTATAATAAAATGAACATTAGTTATATTATGGTCTTACTGGAAACCTTTTCCTCATTTGTTCTCCTGTCTTTGACACTGCTTCTAGTGTCCCCTTTGCAAGCAAAATGTTCGTGCAATTGGACTCATCAATTTTGGGGGGTGGTTTCTATGACATGGACCACGCTGAAAGCCTCCCTTGCTCCATAATAATAATAATGCTCCCGTGTTTCAATCGAGTACATCCATGTTTCATTTATCTTTTTAAATTTTATTCCATTTTTTTTCTATGGCATTTATCAAATAATCTCTTCTTTCTTCCTTAATATATGCCCCATTTTGACACAGAAAAACATCCCTTATGCATTTGGGTCTACAGCTGGACTGTACTCTGTTCCAGTAATGTATCTGACATTCAGTACTTTAGTTTGATAATATCGGTAGTATGATTTAGGTTCTCAGGTCTTGATTCCTATATCTTTACAGTCTTCTTCCAAAAATGTTTTCTATTATCACATGACTAGTTTTCCAAGTATTTTTTAAATCTGATTCACTAATTTCAGAGGAAAAAAAGATCTTGTTAGCATTTTTATTGGAATTGCATTGAATGTATAAATGAATGTAGGGCGAATTAAAATCTTCATTGGATAGAGACTACTTGTCCAGAATCCATATGCCTTTGCCTCTGGTCAATTGTCTTTAAGATGTCTTAAATTTTTTAAAGTTTTTCAATAAATGTATCTTCAATATTTTTAGTTCATGCATAGGTATTTCATCTTTCTCTTTTATTAAAAATAGAATAGCTTCTGCCACTTTAAAATAAAATCTGTTGTATGTAGGAAGGCTATTGATTTCTGTATAATACTTTTGTCCCCAGACATCACACTGAGTCCTTTCATTTGGTATAATAAGTTCCCAGCTGACATTCTCATGTTTTCCCATTATGCCATATCTTTTGCAAATAATGATAACACTATTCACTTCTTTCCAACATTTAATGGCACATTTATACTTGTAATAGGGGACTTCCTTGTCTTCTTCCTGACTTCAGTGGAAAATTGGAGTATTTTCCATTAGGCCATAGGTTTTAGGAAACAAACACTTTCACATGTATGTATTCATTTTCTTTTCTTTTTTGATTTGAGTGTTCCAAGCACTGACTTTCATTCCACCTGTTTACAATGTAAATATTTAAGGATATATATTTTCCTGTGAGCACGCTCTTGTATCTCTTAAGTTCCATTATGTAGCATTTATTTGTCATTATTTTTATATATCCTGAAATTTTTATTTTGATTTCTTTGCTGATCTAATATTTAAAACACTAGCATACACGTATGATCTCTCTCTCTATCCCTCTTTTTCCCATCATTTCTCTCTCTCTACTATGTTCTCTCTCTCTCCCTCTCTTTCTCCCCACCCCATGTAATTCTCTTATTTATTTTACCAGGTGGTTAGCCATGATTTGTAATTTTGATCTTAATTTTTAGTTTTACTACATTGGATTTAGATATAATTGTCTGTAATATTTCAATATTTTAGAATTTATTTTTAATAAACATGTAATGGGCAGGAAGATTAGGTACCTTCTCTTTCAGAGTCTAGATACTAATATCTTAGATCCACTTCACCAACTGCCATGATCTTCATGATCTAGATAGGAAAATTATTGTCTCCTATGACCAATGTGTTTGTCTAATATTTTTAATGATTTACTGTATGTTTTTATTTATGAACTCTATTAATTGGAATTTCGTTTCCCTTGTATATTAATTTCTTAGGGCTGACATAACAAAGTACCACAAACTTGGTCATCTGGAACAAAAGAAATGTATTGTCCTTTGGTTCAGGGGTCAGAAGTCCCAAATCGAGGTTTCCACAAGTCCGGGCTTGCCCTGAAGACCCTAGGGCAAGGGGAGTGTTTGCCTTTCCCTACATTCTGGCAGTTCATGGCAATCTTCGGCATCCCTTCGGCTGCAGCAGCAGAACTCCAGTCTCTGACTCCACCTTCTCCTGTGCTGTGTGTCCCTCTGCCCAAGTTTCTCTCTTATAAGAACACCAGGCACTGGATTAGAGACCACCCTACTCCAGTAGGAGCTTATTTTAACTTGATTACATCTGTGAGATCCATTTCCAAAAATGGTCACATTCACAGCTACCAGGGTTTAGGGTTTGAATATATCTTCTTGGGGAAACACAATTCAACCCACAGAACCTTCTCTATAACATTAAATGCTTTTTGCCCAATTCATCCTTTTCTATATTGAAAGCATCAAATTTGATATATGTGGGCTCAGTAAGCTGTTATAAACCTTTTATTTTTAATCTTTCAGCTTTAGATTTACCACGTAAGGGGATGGACAAAAATAGTTTCACAGTTGTGGGTATATGAAACACAGAGTTTATTCTTGCATTATTATTTATTCATTATCATATTAGTCACTTGTATTACAACTGGAAACCTACATTTGCCCACCCTGTGTATACAACATGATATGGTGTTTGCTTGGTGGTACAGCCTGAGTCACTTTTCTTCCCAATAATTGTATCCCATTTATATTAAAAATATATAATTCATGTTTATTGCAGCATCATATTTTTTGTTATGGGGTCTCTTTTATTGCTTTCTTTTTTTGTATGTTCTATATAACCTCATTGCTTTCTTGTGTGTGGGTTGGATAGCTTACTTTACTTTGGAAATGTTTTCTCCTGTGTTGGGTCATTTTAGTGTTTTATTTTATGTCTATCACATCACTGAGAATGTGGGATCTTCCATTTTGTAGCCACTTGGAACAATGAACTGATAGATTTCCGATTGCTTCCCCACAACAAGCTGTGTAGTAGTTGCTGCTCAATGATTAGTTCTCCTGTACCTTAAACCAGCAATTTTCAACTTTTTTATCTCATGGCCCACATAAAGTAATTACTCAAATTCTGTGGCACAACAAAAAATATATCTTTTTTTCCCAATCTGACAAAAAAAAAAAGTGTAATATTCACTCATTTACACCAGATGGTTCTTGTAGTGTTGGGTGTTGTCATAGGGGTCAGTGGCCCTAACTAAATAGTCAGCTATTGCATGTTTTAAAAATTTTTTGTGGCACACCACTTGAATATCACTACCTTAAACTATACTCAAACCATATATATATATATATATATTTCCAATTACCATTTACTTTCAATATTATGTTGTACTAGTTTCAGATGTATAGCATAGTGGTTAGACAGTCACATACTTTACAAAGTGCTCCCCCCAAGATTTCCAGTACACCCCCCCAGCACCATACACAGTTATTACATATTATTGACTATATTTTCTATGCTGATAATTATCAGATATAAATGAGACTTTTAGACTTATGATTGTAAAAGATGAAATAATTAATATTCTACACGATTGTCTAATTTCTGTCCCAACTTTCACTAGTTATACTGTTTCTTCATTGCCATTCTATTCACATTCCATACTGAAACTGCGATTCCAAGAATTGTTTCTTTCTTAGTTTTCAAGTTAAATGGATTTAACACCCCTGTCCTTTTGTTACCATGTCTCGATTCAGCTAGTGTTCAATTGAGATTTATTTTTAATGGTTTCTTCAAGGTAGATTTATAGGAAATGTATTCTTATAATGTTTCTATGATCAAAAGTAACTGCTGCTGCCTTTCTATTTCAACTCTGTGTCTAGGTGTAACATTGTGCTCATGTTTTATTTTCTGGAGCACTGAGCATTTCTCTCCAGTTTTCTAATGAAGTGCACTGTGTGAATTCTAAAGCCAGCCTGATACCTCTCCCTTAGAAGTTATTTGATCCCTTTGCTAGAATGCCTTCTCCAAATTATATTATTATCTTTAAAATTCATCACAACCTTTCCTAGGCTGGGTTTCAGCTTTAACCAGACCTTACATCTCGAGGCATGATGTGGTTGTAAATATTTTATGTTTAGAATGTTTTTTTGAATGATATTTCAGAATATATTTTCAATTTCCACCTTGGTGGAAAGTTTTTTAAATTAAGGACGTTAAATGTATATTGACACTCCTTTGTCCATTTTTAGTATCTTTTTTTTTCTCTAACCCTAATTGATTTAAGTTTCTGGACTCTATGTTCACTTTCTTTAATCTGTCCTGTCTTCCATATTTTTTGTTGTGTTTTAAACACTCCCTGAGGTTTTATGTTTGCTTTAATTTTTTTTAATTTTTTTATTTGTTTTCATTTTTTTAATAAGATCTTCATTTTTGTGCTGTTTAATTTTTCTGTTCCAACTTTTTCCCGAGCTCTGCCTCCTGGGTTTTCATCTGTTCCTGTTGAAACATAGCTATAATTTCTTACCTGAAGTCATATCTCTGCATCAACTTCAACAAACAAACAAAAAAAGACTATTTCTTTAAAATCTTTGACTTTGTGGAAATTTCTTTGGTCACGATATTCTTCTGTCTCATGATAGTATTTAGTGTTTTTCTGGCTCCACTCATTCCTTCCTCTTTAAAAAACTTTTATATATGTAATATTTTCTCATTGATACATAGATACGCTGCTTCCTTTTGAAACACTGTTCACTTTGAAGTAGGTGAGTCCTTCCCGGGTCCAGGGCTGCGGCACGTGCAATGGATCTGATTCAGGGTGGAGTTCCTCAGGCCATGTGTGGGTGCACGCGTGCATCTGAGCGAGAGAGAATGTGAAAGAGGATTGTTCCTTGAGCCTCTACTTATCCCTGATTGTCAGAGGTCTGCAGCCTCAGATCTGGTAACAATTCTAAATCTTCCCTCCAGACCTTACCTCAGGGGCAGACTCCTCCCAGCGAAACTGCCCTGTTACCATCTTCAATCCCGCTCTCCCCCCGCCCTCCACTCCCTGGAGTTCCGCCACATCAAGGTGCCAAACAGAGGGTTTGGTGGGTCGTTTTGTGTCTGCATCTTCTGTGACACATCCCCTGTTGCTGCTGTGGCCGCCTCGGGTGTGGGGGCTGCGTCCTCTGCCCGCTTTCGCCACATTCTGCTGCATCAGCGATTCTCTTCTGGGCCTTCCTGCGCCCCAAGGACCCTGTCTTCCCAAGACACCCCTTCCTCATCATTGGTGATTGTTATCATTTGACGTTTTCAAGTACCTGCTAGTTTGTTTCTCAGTCTCTTGTTTTCTGGGTTGTTCAGATAGAAGAAGATGGCGGTATCTTCACTGCATTTATACATTCTCTGGTTGAAGGTCTGTGCCCGACGCCCAGTGCTCCAGAGCCCACCCCAAGCCAGGCACTGCATCGGCTGACGGTAACGGAGCACTGGGAAACCAACCAGCAAATGAAACGGACACACAGCCCTGCCCTATGGACAAAGGACGACTTACACAAAGAACAAATGCAATTTCATGAGGCCCTCTGCCCTCCATGTGTTAGACTCAGCCTGCATAACATAGATATTCAGTAAAGAAAAATATGCAAACACACCAATACCAAGATGAGTCCACCTAAGTTACTGCAATAGCCTCCAAATGACTATCCCTGACTCCAATTTTATCCCCCCAAAATCCATCTTTGAAATAACGGCCAGAAATATATTATCACATAACTCATTTCTCTGCTTAAAAACAAATTTCAAATAATTTTGAAAATTGTATTATTTCTTCCTGAGGGAAAAATCATAAAATAAGAGATAAACAGTGAATAAATAATGCTTTTAGATAACAGAAGAAATATTATTCCATGATCCTCTTTTTAAATAGTTTTAATATATGTTTTCCAGTTTTTTTTCATACCAGATATTAATGCACTTGATTGATTTGTCTCCTGAAAAAGCTTCAGGATACAAAAAAAAACAAAAAAACTCATTTAGATTTCCCTCTGATGATTTTACGAGCGTTTGTTTGCCTGTTAGGTTTTTCTGTTTCTGCCGGTGAGAAGGCTGGTGGAGTCTGGGCGTCTGCTGAGCTCCCGGGCAGCTTCCCGCACTGAGCCCCACCCCGGTCTGGGTCAGGAGTCAACGGCCCTGGTAATTCAACCTAAACCAGCTCTCCTGTCTTTCTCCCTTCAAAGGACACTCGACGTGATTTCTGTTTGTTTGCTTCTGTTTTTCAGAGCGGTACTGCACCGGCGACTTTTGAAATCCAATCCTCTTTCTACTGAAATTAGAAAGGAAACAGAATGGAAGTGCCTTCTGACAGAAAATGATGCCATTTTGAAGTACAGCCTAAGGAGCAGAAGATGATAGAGATTTTTTTTCTAAAACTGAGGGTCCTGATAACTTTGATTAAAGCCCACTCTCTGTCACAGATGTAGCCTTTCCTGGATAATCAGCATCCCCTGAGGCAGCAGGAGACAGTAGCCAGGACCTGACTGATGGTCACTGGTCTGGACCTCCGGCAGGCTAAAGATAACATCTGATCGAAGTTACGTTTTAGTCTCTCAGCCCTAAAGTGGGATGAACCCGTGGCTACTTTCCATGAGGCCAGACAGAAGGACACCAGAACAGACTTCACAGTTGTCTTCAAGGCCGGAAGAAATGGTTCACTACCCTGATCTCACCTGCAATCAGTTCTCAGTATGACCGTGAACCCCTAACCCATGGTGTCTTGTGATTTTATCTGATACAGTCTATAACCCACATGCCATCAGGATGCAAATCACGGTATTGCTCCAACACTGCCAATCCCTAGGACCTTGTCTAAAATGGAAGTTATCTAAAGTTTAGATAAAGATCATACTGGACCACATCACCCACTGAAAACAGTTAAGCTGCCCAAATCTAGTTGGTGCACTAAGCCTGGCTGAGAGAGAGGGGGGGGGGGGAGAGAGAGAGAGAGAGAGAGAAAGGAAGGAAGGAAGGAAGGAAGGAAGGAAGGAAGGAAGGAAGGAAGGAAGGAAAGAAGGAAGAGGGAGGGAGGAAAGGAGGAAGAAAGAAAGGGAGAAAACCTATGCCAAAACAGCTGAGGTAATAAATTATATACTAGTCATCAACATATTAAAAGTATATTCATACAACAATTTATGATAGAATTGTACACCTGAACCTATATAATTTTATTAACCAATGTCACTCCAATAAATTCAATTTAAAAAATGATGTTTACTGAACATGTATGTGTGTGTATTTCACTTATGAGTTAAAAAGTGACTTTTTATTCCCCGTTTGTAAAAAGATTTTTAATATGATGTTGAATTATATTAGATGCTTCCTTCCACATCTATTATGATTTTCAGATAGTTTCCCTCCTTTAATATATTATTGAGATAAATCACATTCATTGATTTTCTAATATTAAACTAAACTTGCCATCCTGGTATAAAACCGTCTGTCATAAAATATTATCTTTTACATACATTACTGGATTAAATTTGATTTGACCTAAGAGTTGTATATATGTTCATGGTTGTGAGAAGCTTGTGATTTTTTTCTCTTTTGTTTCTTCGCTTTGGGTATTTGGGCTGTTTGTCCCTTAAAGTGGGTTAAGGACAAACTTCCTTTTGTTTGTTTCTATTCTCTGGATGAGTTTATGTAACATTACAGTGACCTCTTTCTTATGCATTTGGGAAAATTTGACTACATTTTTCTGGGTCTGGTGCTTTCTTGTGAAAAGTTTTTAACCAACTGACTCAATTCCTTTATTGGTTCAATAATGTTTTTTAGTTTTTTTATTTCTTTTTTTTTTTTTGAAATCCTCACCCAAGCTCAGCCAGTGTGGATCAGTGGTTGAGCATCGACCCATGCAGCAAGAGGTCACTGGTTCGATTCCTGGTCAGGGCACATGCCCAGGTTGTGAGCTAAATCCCCAGTCATGGGGCATGCAGGAGGCAGCCAATTGATGTTCTCTCTCGTTGATGTTTCTATCTCTCTCTCCCTCTCCGTTCTTCTCTCTGAAAATCAATAAAGAAAAAAAATTTTTAATTAAAAAAATAAAATAAATCCTCACCCAAGGATACTTTTTTTCCATTTATCTTCAGATAGAGTGGGAGGTAGGGAGGGAGGAGGAGGAGGTGGAGGAAGAGGAAGAGGAGGAGGAAGAGGAGCGGGGGGGGAGAGAGAGAGAGAGAGAGAGAGAGAGAAACATCCATGTGAGAGAGACACATTGACTGGTTGCCTCCTGCATGACCCCAACTAAGGCAGGGGACTGAACCACAACCATGTATGTGCCCTTTACTGAAATCAAACCTGAAACTCTTTGGACTGAGGGTCAATGCTCTAACCACTGAGCAAAATCAGCCAGGGCTCTGATTTCTTTTTAAGATAATATGCCTTTTATTCCTTTGGTAATGTGTCTGTTTAATCTGTTTTAAAAATTGCTGGCATAACTTTGATCATGTCATTTTATTGTGTAATTGTGGCTTTATTTTCATAGATAACCTTCCCTATACCTTATTCTTTTCTGATATAAGTATTTAAGGAATCCAGTTTCCTTCAAACATCATTTTAGTTCTATACTTCTGGCATTTCTGTGTGCTGTTTTAACTTTCTGTCAGTGCTAAAATTTTTCTAATATCCATTATGATTAATTTTTGACCCATGAATTATTGAATAGTTTCTTTTAAATTTTCAAATATATGGAGTTTGTCTAGCTACCTATTTAATTTTGTTATTAAATAAACTATATGAAGAATAGAAAATATATATCCACAGAATATAGAGAAAAATTAAAATACTAAAAATAATATTAAGTCTAAAGACTATATGCTAATTATTTCCTGATTAAGAAAAAAAATCGCTCAGCTTATAAAATCTGTTTTTAATTTTTTTTATTGTGGTAAAACACAAATAACATAAAATTTAACATCCTAACCACGTTTATAAGTACATGGTTCAATGTTATTAAGTACACTCTTGAATCTCTTAATTTAGGTAAAATAAAAAGAAAACAATTTACTTGGCAAAATATAACTTCTACAAAATGGAGTATTATTAAAAGTAAAAATTGAACAAAATCCAAATAAAGAAATAAATTGAACAAATTACTAATAAAATTGAGACTTAAAACTGCCTATAAACTGTCACTGTGACAGAAAACTAAAGTTGAGTAATTTTTGCATCATAACACTGTGGATTGTTACCGCCAAACTCAAGGTAAGAAGGTAAGAAAAAATGAGCACTAGCTATCCATTTTATTTTGCCTTTAATAGGTTAAGTATAATATTAATTTCACAATATCTTGACTCTTTCTCTCTGATGATGGGAATAGGAAAAAGGAAATGATTATTCCAGGAGACTTTTCAACAGGCTTTCAATGAAAAACAGCAGCTTCCATGGCACTTTTTCCTAGCCTCTCTATTTTTAAATAAAATGTATGGGGGTAACATTGGTTAATAAGATTATATAAGGTTCAGGTGTACAATTCTATAACACAACATCTGTATATTGCATTGTGTGCTCACCGCCCATAGACTAGTCTCCTTCCATCAGCACATATTTGACCCCCTTTCTGTATTCCTTCATCCTCGCTTTATCTCTCTTCCCCTCTTGTAACCACCACGCTGTTGTACAGACAACATAAGTTTGCTTTATTTTCTTGTTTGTTGCTTTCTGTTTTATACCCCACATATGAGTGAAATCTTATGAGTCTGGTTCCATTCCGTCTGATTTCTTTCATGTAGCATGATATTCTCCAGGTCCATCTACATTGTCACAGATGGCCATCTTTCACTATTTTTTATGGCTTAGTAGTTTTCCTAGTAGTATATATGTACATCATCCTAACTTCTATTTTTTTAAAAAAACACTTAATTGTTAAACTTGTCAAAAGTGGTTTCAGTGGAGTGGGGGAGGCCAAAATTTATCTGGAGGTGACTGAGAAACAAAGAAGGGTGAAGCGAGTGGAGACAGCAGGAATAGGCAACATGCTCAAGGATCTTTATCATTAAGCAAAGCAAGGGAATGAGAAAGCAGTTAAAAGAGGTGGTAGAGCTTAGAATGAGATTTATTTTTAAATACGAGAGCAAGTTTTTCTTTATGTTTGTATGTTGATTGGAGTAGAAAAAGAGTCAAGAATGAGAGGCCATAGCATTCCCTGAATAAGCCAAATAGACAGGAGCAGTGGATGAATATTGCCTTTACTAGGGGCAAGGAGAAGTCCATCCATTATAACAGGAGGAAAGGCAGGAAAACAGGCCGATCTGGTAAGGAGGTGATGGAGTGGAAGTGGAGAAGGGACACAGAGAAAAGATAAGGTGACCACTTCTTTATTAAAGTGAGTTTCAGAAAGAGAATAGAAAAGATATGAGTTTATCTCCAGAGAGCAGGAAACCATCAGAACAACTTGATAAGACATCTCAGGACCCAGTTGAGATTCATAATGGAAACTGAAATGGCATCAGTCAGCCAAGTGGTTCACTGCTCAGCTATAGACACAGAGTAAGTAGAAATTTAGATTTAATGTGGATCAGGATCGTGCTAGGAGAACACAACAGAGAGCAGTGAAAGGGAATCACAGGTGTATATAAAAAAAAAAATGTTTCTTTGGATGGGCCATAAAACCTATACTGGAGAAAAAAAAAAACAGGAACCCAAAGCATGAAGATCAGCTGCAGAAGCTTTAAAAACGCAGTTGAAATGGAGCAGGTGCTGTAGAATTACCTTCCCTTGACAAAGAAAAAAAGGTGGGAGGAGCAGGAGTTTTGAGAGGGAAACATGGTCTAGTTGCAGTCCACAGCACAGAGGGCCGTGACAGAGTGCTAAAATAGCCAGAGCCCCTCACCTTAAGCTCTGGCAGAGGAGAAGGAACTGGACTGTAACTGTGTGGGGACACTCAGGATTTGGAGGGCACTCAGAGCTTTTGCTGTGTTGCGGCCACGCAGGACAGTGGCCATCTTCATACTTCCCATGGCTCTGGGGAGAGGTGGTGGCCCCTCCCTCAGGAGATTGGACCCCAACCAGATCGGCCATTGACTTTCAAACTGAGGTTCATTAAGAACCAGAATCTGCACAACCCTCTGGAAATCCTCTTATGCAGAACACCTGAGGGAGTTTTTCATTTAACTGAGAAACCAAGGCTCTTCAGGTAACTGCAACTAATAGCCTCCCTGCAAAAAGCTAGTATACAACTGAAACATTCCTGGGCTTGCAAATCTATCCAGGAAAGTAAGATTTGACAGTGCTCTTTAACAAGGGTCCTCCCACGCTCTTCCAAACCCAGTAGAGAGAGAGCCACAAACAGCAGAACATGAACACCCACAGGGAAAATTTGACAGGCTCCAATACCCACTGAGATAGGCAAAATAGTGAAACAACAAAACAAATCCCAAATGGAAGAACAAGAGACCTCTACCAAAAATGAGAAAAATGAAATGCAGTTAAGCAAGTTATCAGAGGTAGAATTCAGAGTCATGATCTCGAGGAAGCTCAACAGCATGAGCAAGAACAACACCATGAGTAAAGACATAGAAATATTAAAAATCAATGAATTAAAAATGAAAAACCACCAAGAAGAAATGAAGAATGACATAGCAGAAGTAAAGAATACAATGGAAGGACTAAACAGCAGACTAGAAAAAGCTGAGGACCACATCAACGAATTACAAGACAGGGTAGGAAAAATCAACCAATCAGAAAACCAAAAGGAAAAAAACCATTAAAAAACAGGAAGACAGCTTAAGGGAACTGTGGGACAACTGGAAACGTAATAATATTCACATCATAGGAGTCCCCAAAGAAGAATAAAATGAGCAAGTGTTAGAGAATATATTTGAAGAAATAGTGACAGAAAACTTCTCTTATTTGGTGAAGAAAGAAGGCATTTAAGTTCAAGAAGCACAGAGAGCCCCAAATAAGAAGAATCCAAACAGGCCAACACTAAGACACACAGTAATTAAAATGCCAAAAATTAAAAACAAAGAGAGAATCCTAAAGTCGGCAAGGGATAAGCAACAGGTTACCTACAAAGGAACCCCCATAAGGCTCTCAGCTGACTTCTCAACAGAAACACTACAGGCCAGAAGGGAATGGCATGAAATAATCAAGGCCATGAAAAACAAGGACCTGAATCCAAGACTACTCTATCCAGCAAGGCTATTATTCAAAATAGAAGGTCAAATAAAGAGCTTCCCAGACAAAAAAAGTCTAAGGGAATATATTAACACCAAACCAGCATGGCAAGATATGCTAAAAGGACTGCTGTGATTAGTAGAAGAAATAGGAAGAAAAATATAACCACATTACACAAAAATGTTAATAAATAGGTACATATCAATTATCACCTTAAATGTAAATGGTTTGAATGCACCAATAAACAGACAAAGAGTAGCTGATTGGATAAGAAAGCATGACTCATGTATATGTTGTTTACAAGAGACCTACCTCACAACAAAAGACTCACATAAGTTGAAAGTAAACAGATGGAAAAAAATCTTCCAAGCAAACGAAAGGGAAAAAAAGCTAGGGTAGAAATACTCATATCTGATAAAATAGATTTTAGAATGAAGGCCATAACTAGAGACAAAGAAGGTTACTACATAATATTGAGAGGATCCATCCAACAGGAAGATATAACCTTGGTAAACATATATGTACCCAATATAGAAGCACCAAAATATATTAAAAATCTTTTGGAGGACTTCAAAGGAGAAATCAACAGAAATACAATCATCGCAGGGGACTTCAACACCCCACTGGCATCACTGGATTGATTCTCTAGACAAAAAAATTAACAAGAAAACAGAGACTCTAAATGAAGCACTAGACCAAATGGATTTAATAGATACCTACAGAAAATTACAACCCAAAACTACAGAATTCACATTCTTCTCAAGTGCACATGGAACATTCTCAAAGACAGACCACATGTTAGAACACAATCTAAGTCTCTACAAGTTCAAGAAGATTGAAATCATATCAAGCATCTTCTCAGATTACAATGACATGAAACTAGAAATCAATTCCAACAAGAACATGCAAAGACATTTGAACACATGGAGGCTAAACAGCATGCTATTAAACAGTGAATGGGTTACTGAGGAGATAAAAGAAGAAATAAAAACCTTCCTGGAAACCAACAAAAATGAACACACAACACCACAAAATCTATGGGATGCAGCAAAAGCAGTTCTGAGAGGGAAGTTCGTAGCACTACAGGCCTACCTTGAGAAGCAAGGAAAATTTCTAATAGACTATCTAACCTCACAACTTAAAGAACTAGAAAGCAAACCAAAAGAAAACCCCAGAGCAAGTAGAAGGAGGAAATAGTAAAGATCAGAGCAGAAACAAATGACATAGAGAGCAAAAAAATCAATCTAAAGGATCAGTGAAACAAAGAGTTGGTTTTTTGAAAAGATAAACAAGATTGATGGACCCTTAGCTAGACTCACCAAGAAACAAAGAGAGAGAACCCAAATACACAAAATCAGAAATGAAAGAGGAGAAGTAACAACTGACACCACAGAAATACAAAGGATTGTTAACAACTACTATGAACAATTACATGGCAAAAAATTTGACAATCTAAGTGAGATAAATGAATTTCTAGAAATACATAGTCTCCTAAAACTGGACAGGGAAGAGATAGAAAACTTGAACAGACCAATAAAAACCAAGAAAATTGAAGAGGTAATCAAGACTCTCCCATCCAACAAAAGCCCACTCCTGGACGGCTTCACGGGGGAATTTTACTGAACACTTAATGAAGAACTAACTCCCATTATCCTCAACCTATTTCAAAAAATTTAAGAAGGAAGACTTCCAAACCACTTTTATGAGGCCAGCATAATTCTAATTAGACAACCAGGAAAAGACACTACAAAGAAAGAAAGCTACAGGCCAATATGGCTGATAAATATAGATGCCAAAATCCTTAACACAATACTACCAAATCGGATCCAGCAATACAACAAAAAAATTATTCAAAAATTTAACCAAAGAAATAAAGGACCTATTCGCAGAAAACTACAGGTCATTAAAAAAAGACATAGAGGAAGATATAAAAAAGTGGAACAACATACCCTGTTCATGGATTGGAAGAATTAACATCATTAAAATGTCCATACTACCCAAAGCAATCTATAGATTCAATGCAATCCTCATCAAAATACCAACGACATATTTCATAGAACTAGAACAAATACTTCAAAAGTTCATATGGAATCAAAAGAGACCTCGAATAGCCACAGCAATCTTGAAAAAGAAGAACAAAGTAGGAGGGATCACACTACCAGATTTCAGTTTATACGACAAGGTCACTGTAATCAAAACAGGCTGGTACAGGTACAAGAACAGGCAGATAGACCAATGGAACAGAATAGACAATCCAGAAATGGACCCAAGGCAATATGCTCAATTAATATTTAACAAAGGTGGCAAGAGCATACTGTGGAGTAAGGACAGCCTCGTTAATAAATGGTGTTGGGAAACCTGGACAGCTACATGCAAAAAAAATGAAACTAGACTGTCAACTTACACCATGCATAAGAATAAACTCAAAATGGATAAAAGACTTAAATATGACTCATGAATCCATAAAAATCCTAGAAGAAAAGGTAGGCAACAAAATTTCAGACATCATATGCAGCAGAATATTCACTGATACATCACCTAAGGCAACAGAAACAAAGGAGAAAATGAACACTAGACTGCATCAAACTCAAAAGCTTCTGCACAGCAAAAGATACAATCATCAAAATGTAAAGGCAACCCACTGTATGGGAGAGCATAATTACCAATGATATATCAGATAAGAAGTTAATTTCCAATATATAGAGAGTGCTCATAAAACTCAACAAAAGGAAGACAAAGAACCCAATTTAAAAATGAGCAAAGGATCTAAACAGACACCTCTCCAAACAGGACATACAAATGGCCAAGAGACATACGAAGAAATGCTCAACATCACTAATCATCAGAGAGATGCATAAAACAACAATAAGGTATCACCTCATACCTGTCAGAATGGCCGCCATCAACAAATCATCAAACATCAAGTGTTGGGAAGGGTGTGGAGAAAGGGGGACTCTAGTACACTGCTGGTGGGAATGCAGACTGGTGCAGCCACTATGGAAAACAATATGGTGTTACCTCAAAAAATTAAAAATTGAACTGCCATTTGACCCAGTGATCTCTTAGGAATATACCCTAAGAAGCCTGAAATACCAATTAGAAAGAATATATGTACCCCCATGTTCATAGCAGCACTATTTACAATAGCTAAGATCTAGAAACAACCTAAATGTTCCTCAGTAGATGAATGGATAAAAAAGCAGTGGTACATATACACAATGGAGTACTCTGCAGCTGTAATAAAGAAAGATCTCTTATCCTTTGAGACAACATGGAGGGACCTGGAAAGTATCAACCTAAGCAAAACAAGCCAAACAGAGAAAGACAAGTATCATATGATCTCACTTATTTGTGGAATATAATGAACACAACAGTCTGAGGAACAAGGTAGTCCCAGAGACGTGGAAGGAGGTTACAGAGTGGCAATCCCCAGAAGAGGGGATGATGGGGGATAAATAAACCACAGAACTTATATGCATGAACAATGGACATGGACAAGAAAGCTGGGGACAAGGTGGGAAGGGAGGGGGTGGGGGGAACCAGTGGGGGAAAAAGGAGAAACATCTGTAACAAAAATAAATTAATTAATTATAAAAAAATTATTCATCATGATGAAGTTGGATTCATCCCAGGGATGCAAGGCTGGTACAATATTCACAAATCAATAAATGTGATACACCACGTAAACCAAATGATAGATAAAAACCACATAATCAAATCAACAGATGCTGAATAAGCATTCGACAAAATCCAGCACCCATTTATGATAAAAATGCTCAGCAATGTGGAAATAGAGGGATTATATCTTGACATAATAAAGGCCATATATGAAAGACCTAAAGCCAACATCATACTCAATGGGCAGAAACTAAAAGCATTCCCTTAACGGGAACAAGACAGGGATGCCCACTTTCACCACTCTTATTTAACATAGTACTGAAAGTCTTAGCCACAGCATTCAGGAATGAAGAAAAAATAAAAGGAATCCAAATTGGAAAGGAGGAAGTGAAACTGTCATTATTCACAGAAGACATAATATTATACATAGAAAATATTAAAGATTCCATCAAAAACCTCAAGTTAATACATGAATTTGGCAAAGTAGAAGGATAAAAAATTAATGTCAAGAAAGCAGCGGCATTCTTATACACCAATGATGCATTCACAGAAAGAAAAACTAAAATAACAATTCAATTTACCATTGCAGCAAATATTTAAGATACCTAGGAATAAACTTAACCAAAGAAGTAAAGGACTTATTTGCCGAAAACTACAGGTCATTGAAAAAAGAAATAGAGGAAGATATAAAAAAGTAGAAACACATAGCTTGTTCATGGATTGGAAGAATCAACATCATTAAAATGTCCATAGTACCCAAAGCAATCTATAGATTCAATGCAATCTCCATCAAAATACCAATGACATATTTCACAGAACTAGAACAAATATTTCAAAAGTTCATATGAAACCAAAAAAGAGCCTGAATAGCCACAGCAATCTTGAAAAAGAAGGACAAAGTAGGTGGGATAACAGTACCAGATATCAGGTTATACTACAAAGCTACTGTAATCAAAACAGCCTGTTACTGGCACCAGAACAGGTATATAGACCAGTGGAACAGAACATAGATCCCGGAAATTGACCCAGTGAAACAGAACGCAAAACCTGGAAATTGACCCAAGACATTATGCTCAATTAATATTTGACAAAGGTGGCAAGAGCATACAATGGAGTAAAGACAGCCTATTTAATAAATGGTGTTGGGAAAATGGGACAGCTACATGCAAAAAAATGAAACTAGACCATCAACTTACACTATACACAAGAATAAACTCAAAATAGATAAAAGACTTACATCTGATCGTGAATCCATAAAAATCCTAGAAGAAACTGTAGGCAACAAAATTTCAGACATCATACGCAGCCGAATTTTCACTGATACATCATCCAAGGCAACAGAAACAAAGTACAAAATAAACACATGGGACTACATCAAACTACAAAGCTTCTGCACAGCAAAAGAAACAACCATCAAAATGGAAAGGGAACCCACTCTATGGGAGAGCATAATTGCCAATAATACATCAGATAAAAAATTAATTTCCAAAATATATAGAGTGCTCATACAACTCAACAAAAGGAAGACAAAGAACCCAATTTAAAAATGAGCAAAGGAACTAAATAGATATGTCTCCAAACAGGACATCAAATGGCTAGGAGACATATGAAGAAATGCTCAATATCACTAATCATCAGAGAGATGCAAATTAAAACAACAGTATGGTATCACCTCATACCTGTCAGAATGGCATCCATCAACAAATCATCAAACAACAAGTGTTGGGAAGGGTGTGGAGAAAGGGGGACTCTAGTACACTGCTGGTGGGAATGCAGACTGGTGCATCCACTATGGAAAACAATATGGTGTTACCTCAAAAAATTAAAAATTGAACTGCCATTTGACCCAGTGATCTCGCTTCTAGGAATATACCCTAAGAAGCCTGAAACACCAATCGGGAAGAATATATGTACCCTCATGTTCATAGCAGCACTATTTACAATAGCTAAGATCTGGAAACAACCCAAATGTTCCTCAGTAGACGAATGGATAAAAAAGCAGTGGTACATATACACAATGGAGTACTATGCAGCTGTAAGAAAGAAAGATCTCTTATCCTTTGAGACGACATGGAGGTACCTGTAGAGTATTATTCCAAGTGAAACAAACCAAGCAGAGAAAGACAAATACCACATGATCTCACTTATTTGTGGAATATAATGAACATAACAGTCTGAGGAACAAGCAGAGAAAGACAAATAGCACATGATCTCATTTATTTGTGGAATATAATAAACATAACAGTCTGAGGAACAGGGTAGACCCAGAGACATGGAAGTAGTGTACTGACAACCCTCAGAAGAGGAGGTGGGGGGGAGGGAAGAGATAAACTACAGAACTTACATGCATATACATATAACTAATGGACATGGACAAAAAAGCTGGGGATGGGGTGGGGAGGATGGGGCAAGGGTATCAATGAGGAAAAAAGGAAAAATATTGGAAACAAAAATAAATTAATAAATAAAACTAATAAACAAACTAAAGATTTCTGAGAACTTTGGGTTCACAAACAATGCCACTTGGCTGTTTAATGAATGCCACTGTGGTTTAGAGAAGGTCCTGCCTATTGGAGCTTCTTTAATTGATTGAATACCATCACTTCCTATACATTAGCCCCAAAATTGATTGTATAAAAGTTCCTCCCCTCTAACACAAATAACTGGTGGGCACAAAATTCTCCTTACAGAAAGAGAAATTCATATCGGATAGGATGTGTGTGTGGTGGGTAATCTCACAGAATAAGAAGTATTATTTTGAGTAAAGAAGAAAGTCATAATGGAATACCTATGGTGTTCTCTTAGTCTTTTGTTTCCTACCTTAGAAAAACAAAATAAAAACAAAAACAAATAACTAACAACTAGGCCTATTCTGGAGAAAAGGGTCACCCTTGATTTTTGCAAAGTGCCCAATGTAATTTTCATTGTTAAAGAAACATTAGAAAACATTAGAAACTTTTTCTTCCAAAATTTAATAAAAATTAAAATTCACTCCCAATTCCACTAACTATTCCACACAAAGACTGTCATTTTGGGGTGACATTTTTATCTATTTTCTCTGCATAAAAATATTTTAATTGGCATCATAACCTTAGATAGCTTTAATTATTTTTCATATTTTACTTTGCTGTTCTGTTATATTTTTAATCTTGGCGTTTTGCACCATTTCCCCAATACAGTTTACATTCTATATTACTCTGTATTAGTTGCAGATAGCAGGGTGGTTAGACAATCATAGTACTTTACAAAGTGGTTCACTTGATATTTCTAGTATCCACCTGGCACCATGCATAGTTATTACAATATTCTTGACTATAGTGCTGTAATTTATATTTCCATGACTATTCTATAACTACCAATTTGTGCTTCTTAATCCCTTCACCTTTTTCTCCCATGTCATGTCTTATCATCAAACTCATAATGTTTAAGGACAGTGGAGCTTATTATGAAAAATCCACATTTACCAGTTTCCTGTTATTGGATATTTTTATTGCTTCTAATGTATTTGCTATTATTATTATTTTTTTAAGCCACAAAGAACTTCTTACTACCTGGCTGAGAGTGTCTCTGATTATTGCCTTGGATTACATTCCCAGAAATGGAATTTTGAGGTCACAGGAGAAAAGAACTGTTGCAAACATGACTATTTCTCTTCTTGGTTTATCTATTTTAAAGTCTTCCATTGTTTCTAAAGCAGGAGGCTCTATGGCTCCTTGTATTAGCCAGAAAAGCAGCACCATGACTGGAAATTATTTCCACAGGGTATTAAAAATAGACCTACACACATACCTATTACATCTATAAATAGTCCTATTTCAGCAGCTCCTAAACATTGAAGAGCCATGGCCAGGCTCAGAGGAGATCAGAGGTCAATGACAAACCTTGTCCTACAAAAAACAACCTGGCAAGAATTAATTCACGTAAAAACGGAATCACTATTGCATTTAAGGAATATGACACCAGCTAACCTCAAAACATTGTTTCCTTTTGTACCTGATTTTTTTTTTTTTTAAACAACAAAGTTTTTTTGCTTTTAGGATAAAAATGAGACATTTTAATTCACTGACAAGTAACTACTGACATGGTATCAGACAAGCTGGGCCCTTTTTCAAAAGGAAATTAACAACAAACTTTAATTTCAGGGAACCGCAAAGCTCCATACCTATTATGAATTTTGTTTCAAAAAAATGACACAAAATTAAAATGAAACAGCTTCTCAAATTTGAGAACTCTTGGGCACAGTAAATCTCAGTTATAGGAGAAAATGAAACATCCGATGATAAGATCAGATCTGTTAAGATGTAATAAAAGCATGAAGCTTGATATATAAGGTCAGAAGGATCGATATAAACTATGAAGTGGATACACAGATTGCACCGTCCTCGTTCCTAGTCACCTGATGTATTTGCAAGTGACAGAGGAATGAAGTTGCAAGTAACGTTAAGTATTGAGTGAGTTTGAACATGCGGTACAGCCTCCCTAAGTCTATCTAGGTATTCCTAACATGTGCGTCCCCTTTTCCTGGCAATAACTGAGATCTCAGCCAAGGTTAAATGAAAACACAGGGTGGGAACACAGACGTCACGGAGTGTGAACCGCGGTGTTGTCTACATGAGAGAAGGCGATGGGACGATGTGGTGTTTGGCAGCCGGGGAACACGGTTAGAAACCAGCAGGTACTTATCCTCGTAAAACACAGTCTGACTGACTGACTGACCCTTACACCTGAATTTGAAATGATTAGGGCAAAACTCACTGAAAGGGACAAAAATCTACTGATAGTGAACCATACCACGGAGTGACATTTATCCCTTGCACACCTCTTAATCACATACCTGTTTAATAAGCAAGGAGGGACCTTTAAACCTTTTTTTTAAAAAAACATTCTCTTAGTAGCACAAAGAGCTGAGAGAGAGGGATGGTTTTGCCCCTCCTAATGACTGGGTTTCAGTTCCATCCCTGCAGCTTGCTGTTTACTACGAGCTGAAAAAATCCGAGTCCTTCAAGCCTCAGTTTCCTCGCCTGTGAAGAGACGCGTCTTGCTGTAAATGTTAACCAGCTAAAATATGGCAAGTTATAAGTACACTGCCTGTTATTTGACAACTTTCCCCAAACTGTTCATTTTCTTTTGTCCCTGGTGGCTCCAGAGTATGAACTGATCTTAACAGAACAGTTTTGGTCTTTAATTTGTGGCTAAAGTCAGTCTCTGAGATAAAATGCAAAAGGGAGAAGGAGAAGGTAACTCGAGATAGGATTAATGGTACAGGCCCTTTACAGGATACTTTTCAGGTTCATTTGTAACCCTGGGAGGAGTGAGGTGAGGTAATGGGATACCCTTTTCCAGATACAAAACCTGAGGCTCTGGGTAACAAGGACTTTGAGACCAGCGTTCGCCTCCTAATGCGAATATTGCACCTTCCATGTTCTATGTGAACAATGAGGTTTAAAGATTGTTTCATTTTTCCTCAAGTTTTTACTGCACCTGGTTTTCATCTTATTCGAGGCACGGTCTGCTTCAGAGGATTTACTGTCGGAGAAATGCCAAAAGGAAGACACGGCTACAGACATTAACAGTTCAGTAGGACAACTGCCTTGAACACCAGGCTATTGTCCTCATAAAAGATTTGCTAAACTGTTTTCTCTCTTCTTTTAACTTTACCAGAGCGACCTAGTTGGATTCATTGCAAAACGTCCCCATTGTGTAGAGATCAAGGCCTCCAAGTAGCAGACGATGAGAGGCACGTCGGGAAACAGTTTTGCTGCCCCCTTGGGTGGTGCAAATGTCAGAGAAGGGCAGGGAAGGAGGGCATGAAGTGCCTGACCGGACTGGGGGTCCCCGCTGGGGAAGCACACTTGATAGTTCAGGAACGCGTGGAGGGCGGGGATTCTTGCTCTGCCAGCCATCAGTTAATCTGGGAGAGGGCAGGCGCGTGGAAACAGAAGACTGCAGGAGGTGGTTTCCGGAGTGGCCCTTGGGTCTGGTGCAGCAAAGCCCTGTCCAGTGCTGTCGAGCATTTGGCCGAGATGTTGGCCAGAGGAGTTCACCTTGGGGGTTCTACTCCTGGTGCTGCAGCTACATGGGGTTCGCATTCAGATGACCAGAGGTCAGGCGGCACCAGCAGGAGCTCAGTGGTGGCGGGGGAGACAGAAAGATCACATGCCCTGTCTACCCCCAGAGAAGAGATGCTGCCACAGCCCTGAAGGCTGGCAGGGCTGGCAGCTCCAAGATGGACCGAGGGCAGGGCTCGGGAGGCCCGGGTGAAGGAAGGAGGGCGAGAAGCAGCGTAAGCACCCCTCTCTTTGAACTCAGTGTTTTTTTTTAATCCTCACCTGAGGATATTTTTCTATTTATCTTCAGATAGAATGGGAGGGAGAGAGAAGGAGGAAGAGAGAAGGAGGGAGAGAAAGAAACATTTATGTGAGAGGGACACAACGATTGGTTGCCTCCTGCACGACCCCAACCGAGGACGGGGACGAACCACAACTGAGGCACGTGCCCTTGACTGAAATCAAACCCATGACTCATTGGTCTGTAGGCTGACGCTCTAACCACTGAGCAAACTGGCCAGGACTCAAATGCCATTTTTTAGGAGAGAAGCAGGGTGTTTCGGGTAGAGCAGTCTTTGAAAGAGAGTAGGGAATTATATTCAAATAATCTAAATAATTTGAAAATGTTTTGAATGACATATTGGGCAAGTTTTTAATGAACCTGCAGATGGGGTTGCAGGAGGCAAATATAAATAGTTACAGGCAATATATGAAAGTTATATTTTTTCCCTCCTATATCTAATTTGAGTGAGAATTAATAAGCAATGCAACTATGTATAAGGTGTACACAATTTACATTTCCATGTCTCCTAGAGTTTATAAAATATCTCCAAATGTAGTCTCATTTTAGATGATCAGGCTAGCAGGCATGTTGTAGATTTTGTCAAGAGGTCTGGGACTTCATTAAGTCAGAGAAGCAAAAAGGAAAGACAAATGTACCAGGTCAATCATATAAATCTTTTTTTTCTTTATTGATTTTAAAGAGAGAGAAACATCAATGAGAGAGAATATCGATTGGCCGCCTCCTGCATGCCCCCCACTGGGGATCGGGCCCACAACCTGGGCATGTGCCCTGACCGGGAATTGAACCGGTGACCTCTTGGTGCATGGGTTGATGCTCAACCACTGAGCCACACTGGCTGGGCAGTCACATGAATGTTGAAACTGCAGAATAATGACTGGGATTTTGTCCTACTACACAGGAGACATCCGGAAGCTGCAACAGTTACATCAGTTCAGTTGTGAACCGGAAATGAGACGTCGGGGTCACATATATGGAATGACATCCCATCACTTTTGCTCTGTCCTGTGGGTTAGAAGCAAGTAAGTCACAGGTTCTGTTCAAGGGAAAAGGATCACACAAAAGTGGGAGTCATTTGAGGTCACCTTGAGGAGCATTTGCCACACTATCCATATCTTATTAATTCAAAGTCAAGCTCAAGTCACAGCGTTCTCCTTTAACCTCAAGTGCTAGGATCTAAATATGATAGAACTAAGCATTTATCTATGGCGATATTTTCATTATTTGTCATGTCCTGTAAAATATATACACACAACACATTTAGGGCTAAATGCTTAACAGGTGTTACTTGAGAATCCCCTAAGCTAGAACCTTGGATGTAGCTACAATCTTATCTGTCCTTTGGTCATGCTATCCAAACCATCAGCAAAGTTTTCTGAAGTCTCCACACACACACTTAGAATCCTCACTTCCTCCCATTCATGAGTCTTCACTCTATTTCCAATCTCAACTATGTAATGTCTGAAAAAGCCTCCTGGCTGTGTGTCATGCATCCAGTCTTTGCGGGCTCCACTGGTCCTCCCCAGGCTACACCCTGGCACTGTTACCACACAGGGATCGCAGGTGGTCAAGGCCCAGGCCAGATGCCTTCTTTACTTAAATATTTCAACCACCAGATATATAGAGGCAAAGAATAATTTAACCTTTATGTTTTGCTAACAAATAAAAAATTACAACAAAGATTCCAAAAAGTCATATAAAACAGACAAAATGCCAAGGACACTAAATAGGGCAAATTATTGAATCTGAAATAAGAAAAAGACGTATGACTTTGGAAGACAGAAAAACAAGAATGAGTGTGAAGCTGCTTTGTTTTCATTTTAATGTTTGCTCAAAATGAATGATTGGAAGACAACTTACTTTTGTTGATCACTATGTGAAGCACCAAAAAAAAAAAAAAAAATCACTAAACAACTGGGCGCCACCTACACTCAGCTGCAGACTGAAGACGCAGCTCTGTCTTTGTGTGGTCTCCAAGGCTGTCTGGAAAGTCTGGCGCAGCTCAGTCAGCTCTTGACACCAAGAAAGCTCACCTTAAACATGGATGTTATGTTTAACATGACATATTCCAATGTAATTTGAATAGTTGAAAATTAAATCCTAAAGGGGCACAAGTGTCATCACAACAGGATCCATGATGGCCAAGACCTACATAAGGTGACACAGTGAACAGAGCCTAATCTTTTCTTCCATTTGCTTTCAGGCATTTGGCTCTTCTTATACCATTTAAACCTGCAAAGAATCCACATGTTGCTACCTTCTAAGATTTGTAAAACATGGAGTTATTTATTCTTTTATTAACTAACCACTTATCTTAGTGCTTTGCTGAATTTGGGGGAGTAAAACAGGGAAGTTTAATATTCTGATGATTCCTAAACACCCACTTTGGTGACTAGAGCTTATTTAAATCTAAAAAAGATAAAGAGGTAAATTTATTAACAAATTAGTATGCCTAGCCCAAGGAACTATACAGGAATAGAACAACTGATTCTCATTCTCCCATGGTCTAAACACTATCTCTCTTATTAGCATTCATTATTAAATATTTCAAACTACCGGTTGTTACATGTAAAGCTAGCATGTGTCTACAGCAGAATTTCTTTTCTGTGGTCAAAAAATTGTCTTCCAGGCATACTACAAAACTGCAGCTAAGTCTTTCTGAACAATTTAAAATGTTCTTTAATTATCAGGAAATATATGTGCACATTTTAAAATTGCGGCATCTAATGGTATATCCTAATAATTATTTGTTTGTGTGTTCATTCTACTTAGTTTTGTTTGCCATGCCATGAATAGTATTGATACTGTATCACTGTGACTTAAAGGCCCATTCTTGGGCCAGTATCTTCTTTTAATTAAACATAACAGTGTTTTATAGGAAGTGACCAAAATTCTATTTTGATGTCTCCTCTGACTGGACCATTTATCCTTTGCCTGATTCTATTTGTTTTCTGGGTTCTAACTATCCAACTCTCCACAAGAATCAACAATCATTCTTTTCAAAAGAACTGTTGAAATAACTGAACTACTAAAATGTCAGCCAAACAACCAAAGTAAGTCATGGCACCCATGGGCATGATCATTGACTTCCAGATGCCAGTATCCTTTTTTCGGGCCACACAGATTTTAGGGGCAACTGCTCTGCCCATCGCCCTCTTATTTGGTGGCTACATTTTGTACCTTGTGACTCAGCCTGCTGCTCCCTGGCCTTCAATACCATGAGCAGTTAACAAAAGATGAGCTATCTATCGATTAGCCGGCATCTGAAAGAAAGAAAACTGGCTTCTCAGATCACCTCCTCTGAACAATAAAACAGAGGAATCAAAACAATTCAGAGGAAGAGACAGATGTAAAGGAAGACAGGAGAACAGAAAATACTCTTGAAAACAAAAGAAAACTTCTGAGAAAATCATGATATGTAGGTAGTGTGTCAAGAAGACAGAGAAACTCCATGGAAAGAATCCATGTGTGTTCAGAGAGAAAAATGAGAAGAGCCGACCACAGGATGGTCCGTTTCTGAAGCATCACACCTAGGGGTGCCCTCACAATCACTTCTTTCCTCCTTTGAAATTTCTTGATCACCTCCATTTCTATCCATATAACATCAACAACAGAATGTATTTTGATACTAATATCTTGGTGTGATAGTCAAACTAGTACATAATGAGTGCAAGGGGCCCTGACCACCTGACCGGATGCTGACTATGGATAGCCGCTACTCGCACATCATGTGCCTGGCGGACTCCGTGCAATATGTGTGTCTTTAATTTAGTGTTGGCAACCTTATTCAAATCACCCTACGCTCACCTTTGCCTTTGCTATCGGTGCAAAAACAACAATAAAGTCAAAAGTAGTAGCAGGATCTCAATCTGGGCCCCTTTGACTTTAAAGCCATATTGATTCTAATACAGTGGTTCCCAACCTTCCTAATGCCATGACCCTTTAATACAGTTCCTCATGTTGTGGTGACCCCCAACCATAAAATTATTTTCATTGCTACTTCAGAACTGTAATTTTGCTACTGGTATGTCTTAGGCGACCCCTGTGGAAGGGTCATTCGACCTCCAAAGGAGTCGCGACCCACAGGTTGAGAACTGCTGTTCTAATAGAAGTTTAGTTTATGAAAGCAGGACTAGCTTAATATGTGCCAAACACTTACTGAGTGCTTCATATGCGTCGAACACTTCATTTAGTCTTTACATCAATTATTACTATACCCACTATAGAGATGAAGAAACTAAGAAGCTTAAACAATGGGCTCAAGGTCACATTACTAATATATTTTGGAGTTGAGTTTTAATGACAATTCAACCCTTGAGCTACCATTTTTAACTGTGACTCTATCCTGCTCCCCACTATGAGATAACACCCATCCCGCAGCCTCCCGACAGTCTGATGCAGCAGTTGTGATAATCATGTGTCATTGCAGTAGCTACACCAGGCCATTAAGTAAGACGTTATTTGGATCACTTGCCTGCTCTTCTCAAATCAAGAGTAAATATGAACAGCCAAGTGCACGGAGAACCTCGCTTGGTGTCTTATGTCGTAGGCTGGGGCCTGTGTTTTGTGGGACGTAATGTTAAGACATAATGTGACAAGATGACTCACCAGCCCCTGAACAGTTTCAGAAACTGAGTCATGAGCTCCCCCATCACTGGGAACATCTGACTCACGGTCCAGAGAGAGCAGTGAGGCGTGCAGAGCAGAGGGAAGGGAGCGTTCCAGGGAAGCCCGGACCAGCACCCCCACGACCAAAAGTGCGTTGTTTCAGCACGTGGTGCCCGCGGTTCCGTGAGTCCCTGCAGAGTCTCAAGGCGTTAAGACAAAGACAGTCCAGAGAGAAATGTCTGTGATCAGCCAGATAATCACTTCAATACTTACTTAATAATAGGAATTTACTCAGCTTAAATATATAATGAGGCTCCTATATGTAATATTATTCTTAAAGCTCATTAAGGAAAAGGTCAGAATTGTATTTTCCTTCCACTTTAACATCCCATGGTCACTGAACATACTCAGTCTGACAACTACCCAACGAGCTTTTACTGTCTGCAGTAATATGCCAAGGGCCTAGGAAAACGCCATGTAATAGCGATTTAGTAATAGACACCACACCTGGCTATGGAAACATACATGCAACCCACTGCTACTGCTCACAGCTGCTCTCGTGAAAGCACCACAACAGAGTTCACTTTTCTATTCGTTCACTCAACAGTGGTGAGTGTCTCCTTTGTATCACAAACTGTGGTGGAGTTCAAAGCAACACTGGAATTTAGAGAAAAACAGAACCGACAGGTCAGTGAAAAATATGGAAGAATCAATGAACTACCTGGAACATCTCAAGTGAAATCTGCTTTCCTGGAATGACCGAGACAAAAGCTGATCCAAATGAAAGGAATTCCACCAGGGGCCCTTGGAAATAAGGGGGTGCTCTCCTTTGGCAAGTATCATGCTCCACTGTGGGAGATGGTACAGCCAGTACCTGCTAGTTATCCTTGGAGCCAGGCCCCTCCTACTGGGTTATATTTAGACGGAACAGGTTTGATGAGGGTGGAACAATAAACTGCCACTTTGTTAATGACTAAATATCAGTAAAGCATGAGCTATGTTAGAGGAGCTGAGAAACGATTAGTCTGCCAATGACTACATTAACTTGGTTTACAGTATCCATTTGGTCCGCTTATGTTTGCTCATAAAATTCTATTCTAATTCTTCATGCTGGCACAGTCTCATTAATCTTGTCCACTCTTGCTAATTTGACATTATTCCTTCTTATACTGCTCTATTCAAATAGGTCTCGCTATTATCTCATTGAATATTCAACAGTGACAGACTAAACTGTTGCATTTCCTTCTCCTGGAATTGAATTCTTGTCCTTGTTCCTTAATGATAGTTCTTCTCCATTCTTCCTTCAAAGTCAAACCCCACTTTAAAAAAAAAAAAGAAGGATTTCCCAAACTATTCTAGGTTCTATCAGTCTCACGTTGTCATACTGCAATTGCTGTGTAAGCATTTCAGATTCTGTCTATAAAACCCTGCTACAGACTGAATGTTCGTGTCTCTTCAAATTCATATGTTGAAATCCTGACTCCCCCTGTTAGGAGGTGGGACCTTTGGAAGGTAATTCCATGGAGCCTTTGTGAATGGGATTAGTGTCCTAAAAAAGCAGAGCCATGCGTGCTTGCCTCCTCCCTCTCTGCTCTCTGCCACCTGAGGGTGAAAGGAGACGACAGTCATCTGCAATCAGAGAGCAAACCCTGGGTCCCCTGGCACTCTGATCCTGGGCTTTCCAGCCTTCAGAAGGGTGAGAAATAAATGTCTGTTGTTGAAGCCCCTCAGCCTATGATACTTTGTTACAGAAGCCCAAACTGATTGGGACAGTAGCATATTTTACCCCCCGTGTTTATGTCTTCATGCCACAAATAACTGACTTGTAAGTTACCAGACAGCACCAAGTCTCATACTCCCTTTCTGACCTTTGTGCCTAAAACTGTGCTCCTATACACAAAAACTGGACAAATTTGGTCACCAATGCTAATGTAAACGCTTCATGATCTGGAAGAACATTATTAAATGACTCCATCAGCCTTCTCTTCATTAGCTTGAAAATAAAAATTATAATGACTTCTCTGTTTTTTCCTCCCAAGACTAAGTTATGACTCTTACTAATTTGTAAGCAACAGATCCTGAGGCTCTGAAAAATACTGTCGGGGAAAAAGGGTCTTAGAAATGGAATACGCTATCGGAATCACCAAAATGATCACGCCTGAGGAAGAACAGAGAGAAACTTCAAGGTTGATGATTTTTGTAAAATTAAACCCATATCTGTTTTTACTTTTTGCCTGGAGGAAAATATTCTCTACTAATTTAACTTTTGAAAGAACTCTTTAGATTAAATAGGCAAAGCACCAAATGAGGAGAAAGGAGTGAATGCAGAAGGTTTCATCGTGTGCTATTTCCAGGACCTACCCAGACCCTTTGCAGCAATTACAGAATGACAGGACTGTACTGCATAATCTCTATGGTTCTCTTATAAAAGTTAACAATGACGAATTTCCACCTGTTAAATCTCATATATCTATGCTCTTCTGAAAAAAAAATCAACTGAAAATCATATTAGTTTATATTGATCTTCTTTTGCAAATTTTTTTCTATTGTGGTATGAACACTTAACATCAGCTCGATCCTCTTGACAAACTTTTAGGTGCATAATCCAGTATTGTCAACTACAGGCGTAATGTCATACAGCAGATCTCTAAACTTATTCATCTTGAATCACTGAAATCTTATTAACAACTCCCCATTTCCCTCTCTCTCCATCTCCTGACAACCACCATCTATTCTGTTTTTATGGGTTTGACTATGTTAGATACCTAATATCAGTGGAATCATGCTCTATTTGTCCTTCTGTGGTTGGCTTACTTTACTTAGCATAATGCCCTCCGGGCCCATCTGTGTTTTGCATATGGTAGAATTTTCTTCATTTTTCAGGCTGGATAATAGTCCAGTGCATACATATGCCACGTTTCCTTGACCCATTCATCTGGCCATGAACATTAGGTTGTTTCTAGAGCTTGCTTATTGTGAATAATACTGCAATGAACGTGAGAGTGCAGGTATTTCTTCAAGGTGCTGATATCAACCCAGCAGTGAAACTCTTGGATCCTATGGTAGTTCCAGTTTTAATTTTTTGAGGAATCCCCATACTATTTTCCGTAGTGGCTGTACCATTTTACCTTCCCAAGGATGGTGTACAAGCATTCCAATTTCTCCTTGCCAAACGTGCTATTGTTCATTTTGTAGAATTTGATGGTTAGCAAAACCCTTAAATAGTATTTAAAATCTGGGAGTAAAAGTTTCTACCATTTAACTTCTTCTAGGCCACCTTCCCTTTTATGTACTTATTTATTTTTGTTAATCCTCACCTGAGGGTATTTTTCCATTGATTTTTAGAGAGAATGGAAGGGAGGGGGGGGGGACAGAAAGAGAGAGGGAGAGAGAATAGGAGACAGAGAGAAAGATTGATGTGAGAGAGACATATCAATTGGTTGCCTCCCACACACTGCCAGCAGCCCGACTTGGCTGGGGATCAAACCCACGACTCTGGTGCAAAGGCTGATACTCTAATCACTGAGCCACACCAGCCAGGGCCCATCTTCCATTTTAAAACATGCAGGTAGGTTAATTCACTTAGTTTTCACAAGATATATCTTCCAGTAACTTCTCTATGATTTCTTCCACACTCTGGAGTCTAGAGGTTTGCCTCATTGGCCCATTCTAAACCTAGATCAAGTCCCATACTCTGGAGAAAGAAATGGACTCCTGCTCTAATGTCTTGGTTGGTCAATATTAACTTGGTCTCATAGTGATGTTGAATGTATCTTGTCTTTTAACATGGAATCCAAACTGTGTACAACCCCTGTTTCAGTGAATGAAATTGTAGCAGTTAGCTATGATGCATAATAAATCATCTTAATATTTAGTGATTAAGTGGCCATTTCTTAAGCATGTTGAAAAGCACCATTTAATGAGCAGATGATTCTGCAAGTTGGCAATTTGAAATCAGTGGTTCATCTAGTCTTAGATTTACTAATGGGTATGGGATGCACTTAGAGTTCAGCTGAGACTGGATGGTACAGGCACAGCTTCCTTTCCTCCACATGGTTTCTCACCTTCCAGCAGGCTGTGCTGGGGGACTGTTCACCTGGCAGTATTCAGGAACCCAGACAGCAAGAAGAAACATGCAGGTCCCTTGATAGGTAGGTTTAGAACAGGCCCACTGTCACTTCAGCCATATTCTATTGGTCAAAGCAAGTCCCAAGACACAGGACCAGACCAGATTCAAGAGATATTGAGGTGAACTCTAATTCTTGACAGGAGAAATGAAGAGTCACATTGCAGACAGCATGGATGCAGGGAGGCAGAAATAACTGTGGCCATTTTTATAATCAATCTCGCCATGATCCTCTTTTTTTAATTCATGCCTAAGATCCTTGACAATATGCTCGGAGAGACTATATGAAAAGTGGTCATGGTTCAGTCTAAATGCAAAAGGCTATTCTCTAGACCCAGTTTCCATAGTTTTCTTCTTTCCATGTATGCCAGAACTTTCTGATGTCAGGTTTTTACCTGATTCTTTCCCAAGGCTGCATTCCCCTCTAACTGTGCCCTACATCCCTAACTGGACTCCAACAAGACTGAATGAGCTGGGTCCAATGGTCTTCTCCAACACAGTAGCTATATTGACTCTCTGAGTCTCCGCCATGTCTGGTAGTTTCTACTTTATCATTGGGTGAGCCTTTATCTAGGCACTAGCAAAACAATAAGTGATTGCAAAAATGGTCTTAGCATGAAGGCTGAAGAAAATAATAGACAAATAAGTTTGATGGAAAATAAAAGCAATGGCTAAGTAGTGACAAGAGGGTAAAAATGCAGCAGAATCTGCATCATTGAGTCCCTGGGAGGAAAAGAAGGCTTAGATAAGCATTGTTGATATCTCTACTGCCAACCATGCTTTCTACAATAAAATGTGAGAGGGAGAAGAACCTGATAGTTTGACTCCTTTAGTAGCCCCCAAGTCAAGAATGAGATGATGCACAGTGACCTGGAAGAGAGAATCAAATCAGCCTTTGTAAGTACCAAGGCCATGATGATGCTTAATGAAGTATTTCTTTGGTCAAAACCCAAAATAATAGATGTGATTTAAAAAAATAGATATTTCATCTGTAGATTGTATAACAGCTGTCAATTCCAATATGGAAAGGTAGAGGGCTGGTGGCTGTGAAGAGCAGCTATTTTATATTTAAAGACGGCTCAAGAGTCTGAAAAATTCAGGTCTAATTATTTTTTCATCATGGCCTCACTTTATTAGGAACATATGACCTGAAATATGCCTGCTTAATGGATTTATTGTAGTAAACTACAGAGTTGTTTTGAGCTGGATTAGAGAATCATTGATGTGAGCTTCAGGGGTACAAGTGGATTTTATGTCATTTGCTATCCAAAGAAGAAAACAGATTTATAGCCAATTTAGAAAAAAATAGTTGCCAAAAGGAAGGACTACAGCTTTTCGCATTGAACAGTGATAACTGGGTGACATGGTTACAGTTCAGAGTTAAAAACAAAAAAGTGAAACTACGAAATGAAGATCCGGTCTAGAACCAACACGGTCAACATGATGTAGTCAGGCCGAGGCAGAGAGATGGAGGGCGGAGGGAAAAGAGGGGAAGGCAGAAACTGGGAGGAGAGGCCTGGGAGAGCGTATACTCTGTTGACTCCTAGGACAAAAGCAACCACCTCTCGGTCCACGAGCCTTCGTGGCCAGTGAGAGCCAGGGCAAGCACTTGGCCTGCTCTGAACTCTTGGACACTAATGGGCGTTGGTAATTGGTGAATGAAATCCACCTAAATACCAACTGTTAAAGGCATAAACGTATTTAAATTAGGAACAAGTGAGCCCTGGCCAGTTTGGCTCAGCGGTTGGAGCATCGGCCTGCGGTACAGAGAGACCCGTGTTCGGTTCCCGCTAAGGGCACGTACCTCGGTTGCAGTTTGTCCCCGGCCCTGGTTGGTTGTGCGGGTGGCAGCCACTCGATGTGTCCCTTCACATCGATGTTTCTCTCTCTCTCTCTTCCTCTCTCTCCCTCCCGCTCTATCTGAACAAAAAATGGAAAAATGTCCTCGGGTGAGGATAAAATAAATAAATAAATAAATTAGGAACAAGTGAGACTCTAAATATAGGTAATATGATGTGTAAGAATGTTTACAGCTTATTTATTTATTTTAAACATGGCTGATTATAATGTGATACAACCATTGGTGAATAGCTCTTTTAAATCATTCAGACTTTTTATATAAATCATCTTTTTTTTTTTTCATTTAATAATAACACATTATTTAGGAAAGACCCAAGATTTAAAAGTAAATGAGACTTCATCCATCTCCTATTTTTACAAACATTTACCTCTAACCCTAGCACAGTAGTAAGCCTCATTTGCTTTTCATTTTATACACAGTTGAGAATTTCTAGGTCAGAATTTTTTCAGACTAGAATATCCAGTACTTCAAAGAGAACAAGCCAAACCCAATTCCAACTCTGACAATAAACTATGACTATTGAAAAAAAAAAAAAAGTGTTCAACCAGTCATGGAAGAATTCCATGAGATTAAAAATTTTTTTGACAAAATTAAAATTTGTAGTGCATTATGTATGTATATGTATACATGTGTATATGTGCTAGCTGACTATAATCACTTTCAGGTGTCTTAATTTATTTCACTCTTTGATTAAACACTGTGTGATGCTAATAAAGAAAAATGATTTTCTGGTCTTTTATCAAAGAATTAGTATTAGTATGTCATTAAAATATGCATAAGGAAAGAGAAGAATGGTTGAAGAGAAAAAGGTTCTAATATGCTTTCATTTGAAATATTTTTCACCATATCTTTCTTACTCTTTATTCTTTGTTTGCAGTTGACTAACAAATCCACTGGAAAGGGAACATCTTATTGGCTAAGTATTGAGTTCATGGTTGAAAAGAATCTTTGTTTTCAAAGCTATAATGTCCAGGTTAAAAATATTCAGACATTGTGAGAAAAACATAATATTCTTAGCCTTTATTAATTTATACTCTTTTATCAAAACAATATGAGTCTAGTTGCTTATGCATATGAACTAGAAGAGAATGTATAAAACTAGAAAGTATCCTTGTGTTAGAATGGTAGAGCTAGTGGGAGTCTTTCCATGTAACAAATTCCCAAACTCTAAAATAAAAATTGATTCAGGGCCAAAAGACTTGCTCCAAACTCCTATGTTAAAGCCAAAGGTTCTACTCTTTTACTTAGAGTCTAATATATTCAGTGAACTTTCTTGTCTAGTTTTTCAATCCATGGAAGATTAGGAGCAGGAAACAGAAGGACTGGAGGAAGCAACACAAGGTGACGAGAATGGTGGGGAAAAAAGCAATAGCTGAGAGTTTGACAGACAGGTAAAGGCAGGATTGGTTTATATTAAATCATAACCATACCAATAGCAACTATTTAACATGTACTACATGTTTCTCTTATACTAAATGATTGTATACCATATACCAGACACTAATCAGTGTGCATGGATCACTTTATTCTGGTCTTCACAACACACTGGTGAGATATGTATTATAATTATTTCCATTCATATATGAGGACTCTAAAGGCTTGGAGAAGGTAGACAAAGTGCTCAAGTTCACAGAATTAACAGCTTGCAGAGCTAGAATTTGAACCCAGACATTCTAGCATGAGAACCTGCCCTCAACATATTAATGGTATAATTGTGATTAATACCTTCTGTGTAAGAAAATATGCAGATCTCCTTTTATACCAAAATTATTTGGAATGGAAAAGTAATGTATCAGAGTATAAGGCCCTGGATTCGGGAAAACCTACACATGTGGGTGCACATTTTCTGAGCACTGAGACATTATCGTTTCTCTCTACTTGCTCACTAATTTTTACGTCTGTTACAACTCAACTCATGTTGAGTAAAATTAAATGAGATTTTCAACAAAATGTACTTAGAGTGCTCAGTATTTTTTCTTTCCAGACATTTTAAACTCTTTAAAAATTTTCCAGAAACAAGATTAGAGTTCTCTCAAGGATTTTTAATAAAGTCTAAGTAGATGTTCTGGTATTAGCTTGTAAAATGCTGAGTCAAAGACTGAGGGTAATTTAGTCTTGAGAACTTTTAAAAGAGTTATGCAGTTAAGTCACCTCGGGGCCATATCCTATCTGCTAGTTCTATTTTATTACAGGGTTTAAAAAATCCAGTGGCATTTTCTCTCCTCCACCATATGCAGGAACTGGTAATAATACAAGCCTGCTGTCCAGTGCAGCTGAGAGCGGTCCAAGCACTGAACCTTGGAGTGTACCACCCGACAGGCCAAAGCCCTCCGCGCTTTGGTATGTTTGTAGCAGGTTAATCAAGGGAAGGAGTTGAAGCATCTTAGTTTCAAACTTGATTGTGTTGAATAGGTAACATTGCTAAAATGCCATCTGCCCAGAGTTTTCTGCAATATATGCTGTGTAACCAGTTGGCTTCGGTCTGTTCTGAGTATCTTAAAAAGAGTGGTGGTTATAGGATCTCACTCATTTATGGAACCTAATGAACAAAATAAGCTGATGATCAAAATAGATCCAGAGACATGGAAGTAGGGAACAGACTGACAAACCTCAGAGGGAAGGGGGATGGGGAGGGGGCGAGAAGAGATAAACTGAAAAACTTACATGTATATATACATGAGCAATGAGCACAAACAATAGTGTGGGGAAGGCAGGAGGAGGGTGGAAGTGGGGAGGGGGGGTCAATGGGGATAAAAGGGGGAACATCTGTAATACTTTCAACAATAAATATTTTTTTAAAAGTACTATTAAGTTTTAAGCAAATGGTGCCAAAATAAAATATTGTCCTATTGCCCAATATGAGTAAAATCTGCCTAAAGAAAAAAAAAAAGTGGTAGTTATAAGATGTCTCCTTACAGAGAGGAACACAACCTGAACTCAGCACTCTACCAATTCCCAGGCACTACTAGGAGGACTTCAGGCTGTTTCACTGGTGGAATCAGCAGTCAGTTACGCAGGATTCACATTCATCCTCGCATGTCTTATTTCAATGGGTTCCAACATCCAATTAAAATAGGTCTCCACCACCAAAGAAACATAATGGAACCTGTCCTTTTAGGACAGGATCTGATACCTGAGAAGGAAGAAAGATAAACAAAAATAAAAAGAATTTAGTATGAGCATTTGAATATTTTTGAGGTCATAAACTGAGCTCACCTGGTCATCAGAAAGACACAGATACAAGACATTACAGGTTTGGATTGGCTGCCATCATTGATACTCATGTTGAGATCAAGATTATAAATTATTACAGAAGTGGGCATAAGAACCATGAGTCCGACTCTTTTGAACTTCAGGACTTTATCTGCAAATCCAGGGACTTGGACTACTTTGCTGGCTAAATGATTTTTCTTGGCATCAGAAGTTGTTAGTTGTTGTTTTTTTAAATGAAATATTATGTGGAAACACACACACCCGCACAAAGGCTTACATTTTGGAGCTGCTTTGATTGAATCAGAGTGGAGTTATGGAACTCATCTTACCTAAACACCAAGGGAGCCTTCCAAATAATATGTAGCACAGAGGAAAACCACTAGACTATATAATCTCAAAGGTTTATGATTCTGTCCCTTTACCTGATGTCTATTATACTGATCTGCTGTGATCTCAAAACTAAATGTGTGCTCAGAATAAAAACAAAGTTTACCACATGTAACTTGAACTCCAACAGGTTGTCATGCCAATTGCCACCTTTGAGGCCCCATAATTCTGGGATTAAATTATCCTTCTGGACCATAACTTCAGTTGATAAATTATAAATTTTTTGTTTAATTTAAGAGACTGTGATTTTTTTGGTTAACTGACTTCATGGCATACTATCAAATTTAGAAATATTATCTAAGTCTTTCAAAGCATTCACACTGGGATTTTCAGAAACTTTGATTCAAAGGAAGGATTCCTTTGCTGATCACTTATGACAAGAACCTCTAGGGAGGACTGTAGATCTCTGACTGAAAGGCCTATTTTAGGAGCCGTTGAAAACAAAAAGTTGAGTCTTTGGACTATCTTAAATATATTTCAATCCTCATTTGATGCTTATTAGAACAACATGGGACTCTTTTAAAACATACATGCATTCAAGCTCCACCCCAGACAAATGAAACCTGAGTCTCCTGAGGTGTCCCAAGATACTGGTCTTTTGTTTTGTTTATTTTTTACATAACTTTGAACTTTAAAAGAGTTATACATTTGTAAAAAGTTTCAAAGATAATTCATAGAATCTCTATATAACCCACACTCAATTTCCACTGGTATCATCTAACATTAATTGGATACACTTGCTACAATTAGTGTATCAAAATTGATACATGATTGCTAACTAAAGTCCATGCCTTATTTAGATTTTGTGTTTTACCTAATATCCTTTTTCTGTTCCAGGATACCACATTACATTTAGTCATGATGTCTCCCTAGACTCCTCTTGGCTGTGACAGTTTCTTGGACTCTCTTTCATTTTGATGACTTTAACAGTTTTGAGGAGTATTGGTCAGGTATTCTGTAGAATGTCCCTCAACTGAACTTTGCCTTTTTTTCTCATGATTGAACAGAGGTTATGAGCTTTGGGGAGAAAGACCACAGAGTTAGCGTGCCATTCTGATCATATCACATTAAGAGTACATGCATTAATATGAAATAATTGTTGATATTGACCTTGGCTGAAATAGTGTTTATCAGAAGCCTCCACTGTGCAGTTACAATTTCTTCCTCCTTTGATAATGCACTATTTAAAAGGGAGTCACTATGTGCAGTCCACATGTATGGAGAACGTAGTCATTTTCTATCTCCTTGAAGGGGAAATAGTTACACAAATTATTTGTAATTCTTCTACTCAGGATATTTCTCTATTCTCTCTTATTTATTTATGTAATCACTTATATCAGTATGGCCTCATGGATATTTATTTTATACTTTGGGTTATATTCTAATATTATGTTATTTATTTTGCTGCTCAAATTGTTGCAAGATTGGCTATTGTGAGCTCTTTCTGGGGGGGGGGTGTCCACTTTACAGACCCTATCATTTTGTTTTTTGAGCTTTGGGCTCATTTTGCATATCTACTGCCCTAGCCTTAGAATCGACCATTTCTCCAAGAAGCCCAGGTTCCTTTTATTGGAGCATGGTGTTAGGAATCAGTATCTGGGAGCTTGGTGTGCTTGTTGCTTCTAGGCCCCCTCAGAGGACAGAGCTAGAAAATACATGTGTGTATTGTTAACCCACAAATATACACGTATCTATAGTAAATCCAACATGAGTTCATATTAACATCTCCAAGTCTCATCCATTACCCCGTGAATGATTCTAACCTTCTCTTCTTGCTTATCTATGACCTCCTCTTCCAACAATAAGAAACTTGGCTCCAACTATTAATCATCTATTTAATTAAGTATTCAATCTCAGTATACATTTACAGTGGTTTCAGAATTGTTAACCCATGTCTCTATAGAAACTAACCTTACCAACTAGAGTGCAGTGCTTATAAACATTTCTACTGCCTTTAGTCCTTCTCTCTACTCAGTTCCGGAGGTACACAGCGCAGCATCCTCTTCCTGCAGCACCTTCAGTGGGGTCTACATTCACAATGCAGCCACACTCTCTGTTTACAGTTTGCATTCCCTCTTGGGATTCCCTGAACTCCTAATTGATTTTTTTATGTTTGCATACATTAAAGGTCAGTGTTTGATCCATCAAGTTATGTAGGTTTTGGCCAATATATAGTGTCAAGTATCTACCAGCAGAATATCACACAGAATATTTTCACTACCCTAAAAAATAGCCAGGGTGTTTTTCAAAAGCTCCCCAGGAGTTCTAGTGTGCATCCAGAATTTAAAACCACTAGACTTGTTTGTTGAGGTCAGGTTCTGGTATATCCAAGAGCTGAGTTTTCGATTCCTGGGCTCAGAATCTAGAAGACTGGTGCGTGTCTTCCCGAGAGGCATTGCCAAGTCAGTTAGCCTCTCTGTCTGCTCAGGCAATGTATTACCCACTGAGCATCAAATATCTGCTTCAGAGTTATTGGATGATTTACATGGATTATTGAAGGTAAAACACAAATTACAAATTTGGGAAGAAGCAGGTACTCAGTAAACATTAGTCATCATTATGCTGTTTTCATCATCATTTGTTTTATTCAGGAGTTGCTCCAATCTACTTTGTCAAGGATGTCTTCATCGCTTCTTCAAATGGCAGAGAGAGACAGAGAGGTCTTTTTTCTCTGTTTTTAAATTTTTATGCATTCTAGATTAGGCATTAACTAGGTTCCTGCCTCACAGAATCTTTGGGGTGATGTAAACCTTCTGATGGCCCATCCGCCCCAGAGTCACTAAATTAGGATCCCTGCCAGTGGTGGTGGGCAGGGAAACTGGCTTCCTGCGATGCTGTTTAATGATCCCCAGATGATTTCAACATGCAGTCAAGTTGGGGAACCAGGAAGCAGAGTGGGAGAGATCCTCCTCTACCCCAACTATTCAGATTTCTCTGACTCAGTTTGAGACGAGACTTCCAGACTTCAGAAAATGACCCTAAACAGCAACTTCGCTGAATGTGCATGAGTCAGAGAAAAGGAATATTACAGCTATGGGTGACTTTCCCTATACATGTGTTTCCAGATCCCATTCTCAGTACTGTGTCATTTGATCAGCTGAACACTGCTGAGGTACAGGCAACTTAAGTATCCGTACACATCAGGTCTTCCAGACCAGATGTTCAGCTCTCTGCCTTGTTGTTACTTCCTCGTCCAGACAGGGGCTATCCATCCTCTTAATGACACGTGTTCATGCCTCAACAATTACTGCCAGAGCACTTCATTAGGTCCTAATCATTTCTCCTGCTTGGGGATGGTACACATACATATTTTTTCTTTCTTCCTCCTGTTTCCTTCTCTTTCTCTCTCCCTCCCTCCTTCCCCCCTTCCTTCCTCTTTCTCCTTCCCTATCCCTTCTTCTATCTCTCCTGCCTTCCTTCACCTCAGCAATTCCCAAACTTTTTTCAAATAACTTTCTTTAATTGTGAGATACTAAGAGATTTTGAAAAACAGTGCTGCTTTAATAGCTTATAGAAAATACCATATCCTTTCTCCAACATCTGCAGAACACATAGCAATTGAAAACAATGTGATGTTCTCCAGTGACATAAGTCTATATTAAATTGTTAGACACATTTGATAAGGAATGTTTTTGGAAGGTGATGAGAGAGAAATGCACACTTTTTATAAAAATCACTGGTTCACAATATAGAGTAGAAAGTAATTATGTAAATATATAAAATACATAAAATAAGCCTATTATACAATTCTCCTCCCTCAAATAGTGCAGTTCAGAGTTACTTATAACATGAAGTCGACCATTTTTACACTAAAAAAGCCCTATCCCAACCTACTTTACAGATTTTAGAATCACTTTATAATTAGAAAAGCAGTTTTAAATATTCATTTTCAAAATATAGTAAACATCTACCACTTTTTAGACCTTTCATACATCTCATCTCATTAATTATTTATATTAACCTTGTAAAAAATTAGCCTCGTGTAAGGAGAAAATTGGGGGAAGGACTCAGAAGAAATAAATATTGGTCTGAACCAGGGTTCTCAACCTGACACCACTGACATTTGGGGCCAGATAATTTTTCACTGTAGGGAGCTGAACTGTGCACTGTAGGGTGGTTCGTGGTACCACTGGCCTCTACATAATACATGTCAGTAACAACTCCCTTCCCTAAGCTGCAAAAACCAAAGCATTTCCATTCATTGTTAAAGGTCCTCTGTGGGACAAAAAGGCCCCATTTATTGGGAACTATTGGGTGAAACCCACACAGCAAATAAAATGAGAAAGACAATGTTTCCAGTTTTCTGTCTAGACACTTAAGCTCTTTTTTTAAAGATTATTTTTTTTATGTTCCAAGACCCATCATGTGTTCTTAATTACTAAGCTCTTTCTAGAAAGCCATCATCTTTATGACATGATGCAGTATCTCTCATTGGTGGACCAGCTAGTGCAAATGAGTCCTGTATTGGCTTGAGCCATGGGGACAGGAGCCACCAGCTCCTGTCTTGCAAATGTGTGGCACTGGTATAAACAAGAATGTCCGAATGAATCCGCATCCCCAGTAAAACAGATAGTAGGTCTGTAATTTTGCCTCTGGATATACAGTGCATTAGTATTGGAGCTCCACAGTGTAGTCATCTCCCAGACTAGGTGCTATTTTCCAAACTGGCATCAAGTTTTTTTTTGTGTTGTTGTTTTTTGTCATTATTAAATCCTTCTAACACAATCATGGTGATTTGGTTTTTCTTTAACTCTCTGGCATTTCTTTTCCATCTTCTAAATGTTAGCCAGATTGCTACTTCATAGATTCTTCTCTCTCTTTCAAGGATGGGGTCTCTCTTGGTTCTGTAATCTCATTACAAGTCAATTTCCCGAATCTCCTCATCACCTGCATCATCTTCATCTTTCTTTTTAAAGTTCCCACTTTTCTTTTATGGAGAAACAATCCCATATTTATTTATTTTGTATTCCTACCAGTAGGCACTTGTCCCCTCAATGAATGATCTTTTTTCTGCCTCTGAGAAAGCTGAATGCCCAAGAACTAGTTTTCCTCCTGAGGTAATAACCCATCTTAATGTCTGCATCTATAAGCAGACAGATGATGAGAGAGAGAGAGAGAGAGAGAAAATTCTTTCTTAAGACAATTTTTAAAAGAATTCTGAGCTGACATTTCCTTCCAGGTAGATTTCATAATTAAAAGTATTGAGTCAAAATATCCTGTTGAGTCTCTTTTGACACTGAATTTCAGAAGACCCAAAGTTAAGGCCAAACCCTATGAGTTGGCCATGATGCACTTTCCCCAAGGCGGAGCGTGCCAAGTCCAGGATATGAGGAGTAAAGACAACACCCTTCAGTTCTCTTGTTCTCGGGAGCTTCCAGGAGGTCCAGAGTGTTAGGCCGCCCTGGAGCCCAACTGCCTGAGCACAAAAGATTCCCACTTGGCAGAACAGGAAGATTTGCTTCTTTCAAAGTCTGCACACCTCTACTGGGACTGGAGATTCTTTCCTTTTTTTTCTTTTCTTTCTTTCTTTTTTTTTGGTATGTGCCCCTAGCAGGAACCGAACCCGGGACTCTCTGGTCCACAGGCCGACACTCCAACCACTGAACCAAACCGGCCAGGGTGATTCTTTCCTTTTAATTGAGAGAAAATACCCTCAAAATTGGAAGAGGCATCCATAGTCAACTCCCCACTAGACAGAGGTAAGTAATCTTTTATCAAACAGTATTAGGGGAGTTTATAAAGTTGGCTATGTCTTGCTTCTCCCTACTCCATAACTTCCTTAGAAACCTCCCCCACTACCATGACTTATCTTCTTAAAGATTCATTCTTTGCTTCTAATCATCATCGAAATCTCAGAAGTTCATGGCCAGAGTGAAAGTCAATTTTTCTGGGGCCATTTAAAAACAAGCATTAGGCATATTCCAGTATAGTGTTTCTTAAAACTTCACCTAAAAAAGAAGCTATTCTTTGAAAAAGATCAGTCTTTATGGATGGGAGTCACCACAACATGAGGAACTGTATTAAAGGGTTGTGGCATTAGGAAGGTTCAGAACCACTGATAAGGTCTAATTTATTGCGTCAAATTTCCCTAACGAGAGACTATGTCCTAGAATTACAGAATCACACACCTAAACCAGACTATAATCTAAAAATGTGTCCCTTAGCTTTTTAACTATGCCAAAAATCTATTACCTACCCGCCTCCTTATCTCCTTCCACTGCTGTATTTTCTCCATAGAACACCTACCATTTGTTACACTAAACATTTTACTTATTCATTTTCTTTCTGTGCCATTATAATATAAATACAACTAGGGCAGGGATTTATGTTCATTTTGTTCACATAAATCTCCAGTTTCCCAGGACATGGCCTGATATGTGTCAGACCCTCGATAAATATGATTGGGTAAATGAGTCCCAAACAAAAAGGCTGGCCGCTTCAGATACTACTGAACATCTCCCCTGAGGGTGAGCGCACAGTCTGCCTGAAGGGGTGTGACATTGTACTGATGATGTGTTAAAACAAACAAGCAAAAAGCCTTCCTGGCTACTTCAAGAAGTAGGTGAGAGTAATGTGCCCAACCCAGGGGACAAGCAGCTGCAGCTCAGTCAGCCTGTGCGGTCTCATTGATCATCATCGCATCCATGTGTCATTGTCCTCATTCGATGGAGCAGAAACCTCCGTCAGTTACCCAGGAATCTAAAAACCAGTGAGGTGAAGAGTCAAAGCATGAGTTTTCTGCGAGAGAGGTAGAGAGTATGTTCATCCCAAGAACCACGCTCACCGACTGAAACTCAAAATGAATGCTAAAAGGATAACTGAATGGAAGAAATCTGCATCTTCTCATTGTTAGAGAAACCTTGCCACCTCCCTGGCTTCATACAATTAACATTTATTTCTTGCCACATACATTTAGTCATGGAATAGATGGTTTCCTTCCATCTTGCGGCTCGAAACAGCTCTTTCTCATCTGTAAAATGCTGAGGATGATTATATAGATATCGTGTGGCTTCTTTCCCAGAATCCATTTTCTCGACTTCTTTCAATATTGTGAATCTCCATTTGTAGAGAAGCCATGTAGTTTGGGTGGGGTGGGCTATTCTTCCAAATAAAGGGTGGACTCTGACTAAAGACCTAAAGTAAATCAATGCACTCCATCTCTTTGTGATGGGGACCATAAAGAACCTATGCAGCTGTAAGAAAGAAGGTTCTACTATCCTGAGATGACATGGAGGGAGCTGGAAAGTATTATCCCAAGCGAAACAAGCCAAGCAGAGAAAGATAAATGTCACATGATCTCACTTATTTCTGAAATATTATGACTTAAACAAACTGATGAACAAAATAGATGCAGAATCATAGAAGCAGGGTACAGACTGACAATCCTCAGAAAAGGGGGGAAGGGAAGAGATAAACCACAGAACTTATATGCATGTATGCATTACCAACGGACATAGACACCAAAGCTGGGGCTGGGAATGAGGCCCGGGGGAGGGGATCGGGAGGAGAGTGTCAATAGTGGAAAAAAGAGAAACATCTGTAACAAAAATTAATAAAAAAAAAGAAAAAGAAAAACAAACAAACAAAAAAACATAATGGAAAAAAGAAAAAAAGAACCTGACAGTGAAGCACATATTGTAAATAAAGTGTGGGGTAATGAAAAGTGATGCCTTCCTTAATGAAATTTTGAACCACTAGATCAAGCCTTACCTGAAGCTGCTTATATCCTGACTATTAATTTACAAGGATAAACAACTCCTTTTTAGTATAAGTCTGAATCATGTTTTCTGTTGCTTGCAGCAGAAAGAATCCTGATATAGACTATCTAATTGATATAACTGCCAGCGTCCCTTTCAACTCTAAACTTCTGAGCCTCTGTGTATTTGTCTTCTGATTGAGGATTATTCAGAATTAAGAACAAAATAAATTCAGAAGAGCTGCCAAAGAGAGAACCAGAGTACTCCAGAGAGATTTGGCTGAGGTGAAGAAACCTTGGCAGAGAGCCTCTCCAAAGGCACATTCATCTGCGGGGAAATGATTTATGTTGGGCTCATGTCTGCAGTATTTTACAACGGTAATGGCCAGTAAATAAAAAGAAATTGTTTCTGTCAGCTTACCAGCTTTTTTGTCATGAATGGAAGATGTGAAAGTGCCCAATCTTCTAAAAATTATGTAAAGGTCTGCAGGGGTTCCCATTCAACCTTCTCCAAGGAGAAAAATACTTTTGCATTTTCTTTTTTTCTTTATTTTTATTAATTCGTTTTTGTTATAGATGTTTCTTCATTTACCCCATTGACACCCTCCTCCCCAGCACCCCCCCCAACCCTTCCCCAGCTTTGTTGTCTATGTCCATTGGTTATGCATACATGCATAAAAGTTCTGTGGTTTATCTCTTCCCCCCCAACATCCCCTCTTCTGGGGTTTGTCAGTCTGTACCCTACCTCTATATCTCTGGGTCAATTTTGTTCATCAGTTTGTTTAGTTCACTATATTCCACAAATAAGTGAGATCATGTAATATTTGTCTTTCTCTGCTTGGCTTGTTTTGCTTAGCATAATACTCTCCAGGTCCCTCCATTTCATCTCAAATGATAGAAGATCTTTCTTACACCTGTATAGTATTCCATTGTGTACATGTACCACATATTTTTAATCTACTCATCTACTGATGGACACTTGGATTGTTTCCAGATCTTAGCTATTATAAATAATGTTCCTATGAATATAGGGGTACATATATTATTTATGATATTATTTATGGTTTTTCATGGTTCTTAGGGTATATTCCTAGAAGTGGGATCACTGGGTCAAATGGAAGTTCAATTTTTAATTTTTTGAGGTAACACCATAGTGTTTTCCATAGTGGCTGCACCAGTCTTCATTCCCACCAGCAGTGTACTAGAGTCCTCTTTTCTCCACACCCTTCCCAACACTTGTTGTTTGATGATTTGTTGATGGCAGCCATTCTGACAGGTGTGAAGTGATACCTCATAGTTGTTTTAATTTGCATCTCTCTGATGATTAGTGATATTGAGCATTTTTTCATATGTCTCTTGGCCATTTGTATGTCCTGTTTGAAGAACTGTCTATTTGGGTCCTCTGCCCATTTTTTAATTGGGTTCTTTGTCTTCCTTTTGTTGAATTGTATGAGTACTCTATATATTTTGGAAATCAATCCCTTATCTGATGCATCATTGGCAATTATGGTCTCCCATATGGTGTGTTCCCTTTCCATTTTGATGATTATTTCTTTTGCTGTGCAGAAGCTTTTGAGTTTGATGTAGTCCCATGTGTTCATTTATTACTTTGTTTCTCTTGCCTTAGGTTGTGGTATAAGTGAAAATTCTGCTGCATATGATGTCTAAAACTTTGTTGCCTACATTTTCTTCTAGAAGTTTTATGAATTCAGAAGTTACATTTAAGTCTTTTATCTATTTTGAGTTTATTCTTGTGTATGGTGTAAGTTGATGGTCTAGTTTCATTGTTTTTGCAAGTAGCTGTCCAATTTTCCCAACACCATTTGTTGAAGAGACTGTCTTGAGTCCACAGTATACTCTTGCCACCTTTGTCAAATATTAATTGAGCATATTGTCTTTGGTCAATTTCTGGGTTCTTTGTTCTGTTCCACTGGTCTATATGCCTGTTCTTGTGCCAGTACCAGGCTGTTTTGATTACAGTGGCTTTGTAGTATAACCTGAAATCTGGTAATGTGATCCCTCCTACTTTGTTCTTTTTTTTCAAGATTGCTGTGGCTATTCAGGGTTTTTTTTTGGTTCCATATAAACTTTTGGAGTGTTTGTTCTAGTTCTGTGAAATATGTCATTGGTATTTTGATGGGGACTGCATTGACTCTATAGATTGCTTTGGGTAGTATAGCTAACATTTTAATGATGTTAATTCTTCTGATCCATGAACAAAGTATGTGCTTTCACATTTTTATATCTTCCTCTATTTCTTTTTTCAATGACCTGTAGTTTTCTGTGAAGAGGTCCTTTACTTCTTTGGTTAAGTTTGTTCCTAGATATCTTAATTTTTTTGCTGCAATGGTAAATGGTATTGTTTATTTAGTTTCTCTTTCTGTGAGTTTGTCAATTTCTTGATGTTAATTTTGTATCCTGCTCCTTTGTCAAGTTCATTTATTAACTTGAGTAGATTTTTGATGGAGTCTTTAGGGTTTTTTATGTACAATAACATGTCATCTGCAAATAATGACAGTTTCACTTCCTCCTTTTCAATTTGGATCCCTTTTATTTTTCCTTCATGTCTAATTGCTGTGGCTAAGACTTCCAGTATTATATTGAATAATAGTGGCGAAAGTGGGCATCCCTGTTTTGTTCCTGCCCTTAAGGGGAATGCTTTTAGTTTTTGCCCATTGAGTATGATATTGGCTGTAGGTTTTTTATATATGGCTTTTATTATGTTGAGATATGATCCTTCTATTCCCAAATTGCTAAGCATTTTTATCAGAAATGGGTGCTGGATTTTGTCAAATGCTTCTTCAGCGTCTATTAATATGATTGTGTGGTTTTTATATTTCATTTTGTTTATGTGGTGTATCACATTTATTGATTTACAAATATTGTACCAGCTATGCATCCCTAGGATAAATCCCATTGGGTCATGATGAATAATTTTTTTGATGTATTGCTGGATCCGATTTGCTAATGTTTTGTTAAGGATTTTGGCATCTGTGTTCATCAGGAATATTGGCCTGTAGTTTTCTTTCTTTGTAGTGTCTTTATCCGGTTTTGGAATTAGGATTATGCTGGCCTCATAAAATGAATTTGGAAGTGTTCCATCTTCTTGGATTTTTTGGAATAGTTTGAGGAGAATGGGTATTAGATCTTCTTTGAATGTTTTGTAAAATTCCCCCCATGGAGCCATTTGGGCCTCGGCTTTTGTTTGCTGGGAGTTTCTTAATTACATCTTCAATTTCCTTTGTTGTTATTGGTCTGTTCAAGTGTTCTATCTCTTCCTGGTTCAGTTTTGGGAGACTATGTGTTTCTAGAAATTTGTCCATTTCTCCTAGATTGTCCAACTTGTTGGCATATAATTGTTCATAGTATGTTTCGATGATCCTTTGTATTTCTGTGGTGTCAGTTGTTACTTCTCCTCTTTTGTTTCTGAATTTTATTTGGTTTCTCTCTTTTTGTTTCTTGGTGAGTCTGGCTAAAGTTCCATCAATCTTGTTTACCTTTTCAAAGAACCAGCTTTTTGTTTCATTGATCTTTTGAATTGTTTTTATTGTTTGTTTGTTTTTGGTCTCTAAGTCATTTATTTCTGCTCTGACCCATACTATCTCCATCCTCCTACTAGCTCTGGGTTTTTCTTTTTTGTTTACTTTCCTGTTCTTTAAGTTGTAGGGTTAGAGTCAATTAGAAATTTTTCTGGTTTCTTGAGGTAGGCCTGTAGTGCTATGAACTTCCCTCTGAGGACTGGTTTTGCTGTGTCCTATATATTTTGTGTTGTGTGTTCGTTTACATTGGTTTCCAGAAAATTTTTAATTTCTTTTTTGATCTCATTAGTAACCCATTTGTTGTTTAATAACATGCTATTTAGCCTCCAAGAGTTTGAACGTTTTTGTGTGTTTTTATTGTAATTCAGTTCTAGTTTTGCCACTGTGATTTGAGAAGATGCTTGATATAATTTCAATTTTCTTGAATTTGTAGAGGCTTGCTTTGTGTCCTACCATGTGGTCTATCTCTGAGAATGTCCCATGTGCACTTGAGAAGAATACATATTCTGCACTTTTTGGGTGAAATGCCCTGTAAATATTAATGAATTCCAACTGATCTAGTTTGTCTTATAAGGCCTCTATGTCCTTGTTAAATTTTTGTCTAGAAGATCTATCCAGTGGTGTCATTTTCCATTTGCTGCTCTATTTGGGTGTTTTTCCTACCTTGTCTTCTAACTTAAAGTCATCCATTATGATTGTATTGCTATTGATTTCTCTCTTGAAGTCCTCCAGAAGTTTTTAAATATATTTTGGTGCTCCCATATTTGGTGCATATATGTTTACCAGTGTTATATCCTCTTCTTGGATTGGTCCTTTTAATATTATGTAGTGTCCTTCTCTGTCTCTTGTTATGGCCCTCATTTTGAAGTCTATCTTGTCAGATATGAGTATTGCTACACCAGTTTTTTTTTCATTTCCATTTGCTTGGAAAATTTTTTTTCCATTTCTTCACTTTCATCCTGTGTGAGTCTTTTGTTGTGATGTAGGTCTCTTGTCGACAGCATATATATGGGTCCTGTTTTCTTATCCAGTCAGCTACCCTATGTCTTTTAATTGGAGCATTGAAGCCATTTACACTTAAGGTTATTATTGATAGATAGTTATTAGTTGCCATTTTAATTTTATGTCTGTGTTTCTCTCTCTCTCTCTCTCTTTCTCTCTGTTTCTTCTTCTTCTTACAACAGTCCCTTCAGCATTTCTTGCAGTGCTGGTTTGGTGGTGGTAAATTCCTTTAGCTTTTTTTTTTTATTGGCTGAAGTTCTTTATTTCTCCTTCAATTTTGAATGATAGCCTTGCTGGATAGAGTAGTACTGGATTCAGACCCTTGCCTTGCATTACTTTGTACACTCCATGCCACTCCTTTCTGGCCGGCAGCGTTTCTATTGAGAAATCTAATGGGAGGTCCTTTATAGGTAACTTTCTGTCTCTCTCTTTCTTCCTTTAAGATTCTTTCTTTGTCTTTAATGTTTGCCATTTTTATTATGATGTATCTAGCTGTGGGTCTTCTGGGGTTCATCTTGCTTGGAACTCTGATTACTGGACTTGTGTGACTTTTTCCTTTATCTGTTTAGGAAAATTTTCTGTCATTATTTCTTCAAACAGGTTCTCTATTCCTTTCTCGAATTCTTTTCCTTCCGGGATCCCTATAATGAAAATGTTGTTACATTTTGTGTTGTCTCACAGTTCCCTTAAACTCTCCTCCTGCTTTTTAAACTTTTTTTTCCGTTTGCTGTTCTATTTGGGTGTTTTTCTCTATCTTGTCTACTAAGTCACAGATTAGGTCTTCAGCTTTTTCTAATCTACTATTGAGCCCTTCTAAGGTATTTTTCATAATAGCTATGTCATTCTTTATTTCCTCTTGATTTTTATGCATAGCTTCTACCTCTTTATGTGTAGCTTCTACCTCTTTTTTTTAAGCTGAAGTAGTTCCCAGTAAGCTCTTCATAATTCTTATTAAGTTGCTTGTAGTTTTCATCAGATTGTTTGAGCACCTTAGAATTATTGCTTTGAATTCTTATCTAACAGGTTGTTTTCTTCCATTTTCTGTAGTTTCTTTTCTGATGATTCCTCTTTTTCTTTCCTTTGGGTGTTGCTTGTTTGTCTCCCCATTTTAGCTATCTGGTAGCTCTAGACCCAGTAAGAGATGTTCGGATGTGTAGCCAGCTCACTGTATATCAAATAAGGCTACTGTGCCTCTCAGACTGTTCTGTTGCATGTCACCTCTTGCCTGCTGTGGATCCTGGAGGCTGGTATTGGTGTGTCCTGGTAGGTGCTGCTGCTGGATTGCGTGGATCCCTCTGAAGCTATGTTTCCCGCTGGTCGCTGGTGCTACCTGTAGCTGTATTGCTCAGGCCCTGCAGGAGCTGCACTCCCTGCCTGCTCCTTGGGCATCTGGGTCACACAGGCCTGTCTGGGGCCCCGGCTCACCACTGCTCTTGTGGGCAGCTGTGTTGCACAGACCTCTGTGGAGCCCCAGATCCTGCTGCTGGTGGCTGGGGAGTGCTGCTGCCCAGTGAGGCTCAGCTCCTGCTCAGCCTTTGCTGTAGTTTTTAGGGATGGTTCTCTGCTGCTGGTCCATGCTTCTGTTGCCTGGGGATGGATGTCTGCTCCCCAGCCTCTGTTGCTGGGGGTATATCTCAACTCTGATCGGCTGCTACTGTGGGGGATGGTGCTGGGCTCCTGGCCATTTGCATTTTCTGCAACCGGCACTTTGGCAGCTCCACTACTGTTCACTGGTCTGTGTTGACACAGTGTCCACTGGTCCGATGGTGCCAGGTGTGCTGGTGGGCTCAGGGTTCTGGGCCCTAGCCGCCCTCACTGCCTCCTCCCAGGGAAGACCCAGGATCTTCCAAACTGGTGGGATCTCCCTGCAGCGCAGGGAGAAGTGCCCTGAAGGGCCGCTTTCCGTGGTAGCCAGCTGCCCTGTCCACAGCACAGGGACCTTCTGCTCTGTGTCTCTGCACTGATAGGGTTTGGTCGTCCACCTTCACGTCCACTCACACTCTCTCACACACTCACCCTGCCTCCGGTCCTGCCCGCCACCATCTTTCAAGAAAAAAAATCATAAAGCCTACTTTTGCATTTCCAAAGCAGGAAATAACATCATATTAAAATCACTTAACCAATGCAGTAATGCCCATGACTTTTAAGGAGGTTAAAAATATACCTCAATTGGACTTCACAATGATGTTTATATTTCAGATATAAAGATACTAAAATGAATTGCTTACTTGATCTAGTTGAATCATAACACAAAACTTCCCCAAACACTGTTAAAGACAAAACTACGTATTAACTACATATTTACTCATTTTAGAAACAGATTTTTATTGAGCCATTTTTTTTTCCGCAAACCTTACTAGCTCATGCTATGCATTCATTTCTTACTTTTTTTGAATTAAATAAAATTGAATTCTGATTCCTAAATTATTTCTTTTAGATCATAAAAAAATAAAATAAAATAAAAATCTGAGAACCCTGAAAGAGAAACACCTCGGAACAGCACAATGCGCAACTATTAAATGTGGTCCTGAAAAACATAAACTCTCAGCCTACTTTCAAATGCTGATTCCACGTATGAACTGCATGACCGAGACAGGGACGATACCGACAGTGGCAGAAAGGGCAGCTGTGATGACAAAATGTGTTAACAGATGTGTGTACAGTGAGCACTAGCAGGTCCGGCTACCGCTGCTGTGACTCCAGCCACCACACTGCTATTTGTGGAATGTTCCTGTATTTCAGTTAAATAAAATGCAGTTATTGTGAGAAAAGTGTTAAGTGGACACTCATACCATGGTATGTAGAAATGGAAAAGTGTCAAGTGCTATCCTGTTCGGAAAAAAATAGTAAAAGCACTTCAGAATCTGAAGAGCAAACGTTAACAATGATGCAGAATTGATGAAAAGCTATGCACTTTATGATCCAGGATGTAAAGCACCTTCCAAGCATAAACAAACAAAAGGTTATTCAAATCTAGGCACGTTATTAGACAAAATTCAGAAGATCTCATGGGTCTTTAAAAAAGAAAACAATCCCAGCCAATGTGGTTCACTGGTTGAGCACTTGCCCATGCACCAAGAGGTCGCTGGTTCGATTCCTGGTCAGGGCACATGCCCAGGTTGTGGGCTCAATCTCCAGTGTGGGGCATGCAGGAGGCGGCCAATCAATGTTCTCTCTCATTGATGTTTCTATCTCTCTGTCCTTCTCCCTTCCTCTCTCTCTAAAATCAATAAAGAAAAAATATTTTAAAAAAGAAACCAGAAAAAAAAATCAAGTTGCATTTCAAAGGCAAGAAAATTACACTCAACTCAGACTATGTTACACCTCTATTCCGGACACTCTGTAAATCTGCAACACCCATTTAGTGGTAACAGCCACAATAAAAATGAAGAGAGAGATTCAGAAAACACTTTTAGGCAAAACATCGGCATTTCGCAGCTCATTACTTGAAGAGAGTGAACACGGAAAGAAGAAAGGGCCAAAATGATTGCGAAGTTCTGAGCCCACATAGCCAGGAGGCTGTTCCCCAGGACAAGAGAAGCAGTAGCATGAAGCTGGAAACCTTTGAGTACTTGCAGGAACTGATGGTTGAGGAGATCTATGAAAACCCCACACAAACATGTTTTATAAGAAGTAGAAATCTGAGCCTGAAGCGAAGCTGGTAAGTCATCGCTTTGGAAAAGATTTAGTTAGAGCTGCGAGATAAATGCAGTCCTCAGGAACACCCAGCAGAAAGAAGGGACCAAGAAGAAAGCCTGCCACGTGCCCCAGGATGCACAGAGGAAAGGCGACGGCAGGAGGAGCAGGACCGAGCAAACTCAAAGTCATACAAATCTGAAGAACGAAGAGTTCCGAAAAGTGTGTGGTTATACATCTGACTATGTAGAAATCTAACTTTAAGTGTAAGGCATTTTATAGAAATTGCAGATAGGTCAGTTCTATAACTGATTATCTACATAGCTTTAAAATGGCAAGGGTTTGAGTTCTGCAACATTTCTGCTCTGCCATCATGAGCATAAGAGGGAGGTTTAGATGCAGCAAATGTAACCAATACAGGAAGACGTCCGGCAGAAAACAAGCGTGTTTCATTTACAGTATGTCTTTTTTATTCACATAAAATCTTCCCCAGACACAAAACACCCTGCTTCCCATATTCAATATGTCCCACTGCTCATTGGCCATGACATAGTTAAATGTTATTGCCCAAACCTATCAGCGGGAAGGAGAATAGATTTCACCTATGTATCACTGACACCTGATAAAGATCCATCATCTTTCCTGGGCACAAGGTCTAGAAATGAACCAAATTGGGATTCTGACAAAAAGTAAGTTTGGAACAAGGAAGGTTTTAGGTAGGAATCAAGAGTGTCTGCTGAAATGGTCAGCAGGTTTGGGTGGTGAACACACAATACAATATACAGATGATGTTACAGAACTGTGCCCCTGAAACCTATATACTTTTATTAACCAGTGTCACCCTAATAAATTCAATTTAAAAAAAGAGGGAGAGAGACTGACTGATACATGGCTTTCTCTGTGTTTTCAAGAAGTCTACAAAACCTCATCATTAAAAAAAATAAAAACAAACAAACTGGTCAGTAGGAGTAAATGTTACAGAGCAGTCAAATAAGTTAGAAAGTAAAAAGACACCATCGAATACTATTTGGATTCCTTTTATATGTTATGAAATGAGGCTGGAAGTAGGAGAGAGCTGAAAAGGATCTGGGATAACTCTTCCCTCTCATTCCTCCAGGAATGACCTAGAATACCGACTTTGACATTACGTCATTTCAGCGGGATCTGTAGTGCACCCTGTCTGGCTAGAAGAGAAGAAATAGATGGTTCTAAGATTTTTTAATAGGTAGAGAATGTATATAATACAGTTTAATGTGGTATGTGGTATTATACCATATTAATATGGGATTAAGATGGTGAATGAAGTCAATTTATAAAATATTTTATAGAGACTATTATGTCGAGTATGTTTCCCCAGTCCACCGGTCTGAGTGGATAAATACATTGTACCGCATCGTGATACCCACTGCTAAAAGCTTGTGCGATCCTCCAGACACTTTATGTATAATTATGTCATTAAGGTAAATATCATGATAGCGAAAACATTAAATTAGGAGAAGTTAACACTGTTTTTAAAATAATTTTCAATTACCTTACATGGAATCTGTTTTCATTTTCATTAGTGTAATTTTATTGACAAAATGCCTACAACAAAGTTAGCAGGTTTTAAATTTCAGAGAACTTCATAACAGCCTTGATAAGCCATTTCATTTGGTGATGTAACACCTTCAATGCAAGCACAGTCCAAACGAGGCCTCAGATTGACCCGTGGGCAGACTACACACCGAAAGTCAATTAGGCAAATTAACAATATCTCTCTACCAAATTAGGCCGATATCAAACTTGGGAGCCTGAGGAAGCAGCCTGGTTTGTCTGTGACAACATGTAAATACATTGGTAGATAATTCCAAATCTTGTTTTTCCCACTTCAGTCAATTTTCCTCTTCTTTCTCTATGGTTCTGGCAAGTGGGCAGTGAATAGTTGATGCAATTGCATAAATATTTCAGATTCCCATAAACCCAACCATCAGATCTGGAAGAAAAGTGGGGTTTTGCTTATGTTCTCCAAATTCATTACTCAGACAGCCACCTCCCTGTGATCTGCTTTAGCCTATGGTTATGGGTGAGAAAGACAGTGTGTCAGTTTCTAGCCTTGGCCACAGGGGTTACTGTACAGAGGTCTTTTATTATTAAATTCACCTATAATTACCCAGTGAGCTGTATCATGTCATTTGTGTATATCTGTTTTGGATAGTGTTACAAATGCTAAGAAACAGCCTGTCTCCCCTTAGTCTTCTTTCAGCCACAAAAGTTCATGACAGCATCTAGTGATACAGGCCACACATGCTTTACACCAAGAAGGGACCAGGCAAAAGCCTGCACTGCATAGAAACACGGAGCATAGATGTGGGAAGAGGAACAACTGACGGTTGTCTTTGCTTGCACATTGCTTGCCATTGACACAGAGCCACTTTTAGATGGCAGTTCAAACTATGATTAGATTTGACTGCTTCAGAATCTCCATCTCTGTCTTCAGAGTCGGGGACTTTTGTTGCACTGTAGCATTATTATGTTCAATGGAGACCCTACTGAGTGATACTGTTACAGGCGGTTAGACAGACATGAGCAGAGCAAGGAGGATGGGCCAGTACAGAAGATCACCAGGGCAGAAAGGCCTGGGTGCCTAGCAAGGGGCAAAACTGGGAAAACAAGGACCCCACCCGCAGGGTAACTTTTCCTCCCCTAGCATATTTCTGGTCATGCAATGTGGACCCTGACTTTTCATATTGTTGGTCATGCTGTTTACACCCCTTCACCTTTTCCTCCCTAAAGATAACATCTGGGCCTCAGTTGTATTGCAGCTCCAGGCCCAGAAAATCAGCAAAAGCAGACAAGTGACTCCATGGCTGCCTCAGAACCAGCTGCACTGACTAGGGACCCTGCCCCGGTGCTGACCAATCAGTGGAGACCACCACCCTGAAAGGGCATACCTGGAAAGCTGATGAATAGTCTATTGAGACCCCCCCCCCCCGAGACCTCCCCAAAGATTCCCACCTGCAAGAGAGAAAGAAATACCCTCAACACAAAGGATCCAAGCTCATTCTCCCCCAGAGAATCACACCCCTTGCCATTCCCTTCCCTGCTTCTTCCCTCTAAGGGACCCCAGAAGACTTGAAACAAGGGAAGCAATGGACAGCAGCAGCTCATCCCAGGTTAACCCCTTGAGCCCTTCTCCAAGGCCCCCTTTTCTCTAACTTCCTAGTGAGCCAAATCAGCCCAGCCTAGGCTCTCTTATTGCTTCTAAGCCCTTCTTAATGTCACTGTCCTGAGTGTGTTTTTTAGTGTGGCCAATATGTTCTTGCTTGCTTTGCTGTACTTTGTCCCTTAATTGAAATCTTTCCTTCAAGAAGACAAGAACCAAGGTCTCATTGTCTTGCTGGTAACAATATCAGTGCGACAGCTACAACAAGAACAGTAGAGAGAAGAAAAGAAAATCTTTGTTAGAATAAGCCTACTTTCCTTTTTGTAAACTATTTTTCAGGAAGCAGTTAACAATGTAAATTCCAGTGAATGGCGTGAGTCCTGGTGTAGCTCTTTATAGTCCCCGGGAGGAAAGAATGGTCTATAGGACTAAGAATCACAATAACTTAGACATCTAGAAAAAGCCACCTTATTTGAAGAAGTACATACTTATAGTAAATGCCAAGAGGTATTTCAATGGCAAATCTTGTTGTAGAACAAGAGATAAAATTTTTTTTTAAAAAGCCTATTTTTATAACACTGAGTAAATATGTAACGTCAATACTCGCTGCACAAACATGGTAGCCATTGTTCTAGTGTCAGGAACATCTCCCAACCCCCACCCAATACAAACAACACTACCATACACAAGGAAAAATAAAGTATCTTTGTAAAATCTGTGGTTTCAGAAGTTAAGAAAAACAAGTAGAGAATGAAGAAAGCTGACTATTTATTCATCAAATCCCTCCCAATCATCAACCTTACCTAAAATATTCTATTTTATTTTGTTACTCTGATTAAAATTCCATCAAAGATAGACTAATCTCAGTTAATTAATAGTTTCATATAAAATGACAGTTTTATCAGGGATTTATTCACATATTCATGCCACTTAACATAAATGTTTATTTAGACTTTTGACACTTTCAGCTTCTACACAGGACTCCATTCAGATTCACTTTTCTTCTCTCTACTGCAGGAAGAAAATAACTGTTTGGTTTTGCCATTGTTTTCTTCTTTAATGCCTATGAATACTATAAAGGTGGAGATCATATCATTTGTCTATTGCTGCATAACAAATTATGCCCTAAAGGTCATAACTTAAAACAACAACATGGAGCACCTTATCGTTCACTTAGGTCAGGGATCTCAGTGTGGTTCAGTGGCTCTGGCTCAGAACCTTTTGCAAGGCTGCAGTCGAGGAGTTGGCCATGGCTATTTTCTCACTCAAAGGCTCCAAAGGGGAAGAATCTCCTTCCATCCTTGCTTACATGGACTTTGGCAGGATTCATTTCCTTGTGGACTTCCAGACTGAGGGTTTCAGGTTCTCACTGGCTTCTGGTTTTCCAGTATGTTATCAATGCTGGTGGGCATTTGTATTTTCAGAGACCTTGCACTTTATCCTGTATATTAATTTCCTACTGCTGCTGCAAAAACTCACCACATATTTTGTGGCTTTATGCAACACAAATTTATTATTTGACCATGTTGCAGGTCAGAAGTCCAAAATGGGTTTTATTGGGCTAAAATCAAAGTGGTGGCATGGCTGCATTCCTTCTGGAGGCTCTAGGGGAGAATCTGCTTCCTTGCTTTTTCTAGCTTCTAGAGGCTGCCCTCATCCCTTAGCCTGTGTCCCCCACAGCCAGCAACTGCATCACTATGACCTCTGCTTCCATAGTTACATCCACTTCTCAGACTCTGTCTGTCTCTTTCCCTTATAAGGACCCTGTGATTACACGGAGCCCATTCAAATGATCCAGCATAATCTCCTTGTTCCAAGATGCTTAATCACATAGCTGAAGTCCCTTTTGTCATTCAAAGAACATATTCACAGGTTCCAGGGATTATGACATGGATATTTTAGGGAGTCATCTTTCTGCATACTATACCCGATTTCTCCAAATGATAACATTTTTCAGAAAAATAAAAAATTTATTTTAAAATACTATAACACAGTATCACAACCAGGTTATTGACATTGATACAATTCACCAATCCCATTCAGATTTCCTCAGTTTTCTTTATACTCATGTATTTAATTCTATACAGTTTTATTACTTAAGTATGTCTGTCCAAGACCAAAGTCAAAACACTGAAGAGTTCCATTACCATTAGGATCTCTAATGTTGTTCATTTATAACACCTCCCTTCTCTTGTCCCTATTCCAACATTTCTAAGTCCTGGAAATCACTCATTTTTTAGTCATTGAAAAAATTTTGTCATTTCAAAAATCTTATATACATAGAATGAGATAGTACATGATCTTGTAACCTCTGGAATTGGTCTTTTTATTCAGGATAATTCCCTGGAGAATCATCAAAGTTGTTATTTGCATCAATACCTCTTTTCTTCTTATTGCTAAGTAGTATTTTATGGAATAGATGTAGCAGATTTTTTTAACCACTCACCTGTTGAATGGCACATGGGCTGTTTCAGTTTGGAGCTTTTGGAAAGTAAACTGCTACAAATATTTGTGTATAGGTTTTGATGTGAACATACATTTTAATTTCTCTGGAATAAATGCCAACAGTACAATTAATTATTGGATTGTATGTTTGCACATTCAGTTTTAGAAGAAATTGCAAACTGTTTTCCAGAATAAATGTACCATTTTTCATTCCCGTCAGAAATACTTGAGTGATCCACTTGTTTTGCATTCTTACCAACATTTGTTGTAGTCACTATTTTTTATTTAACCAGTCTGTTAGATGTATGGTGATATTTCACTGTGGTTTTAATTGCAGTTTCCCTGATGGCTATTGACTATGCTTTTATGTTCTTATTTGCTATATGTGTTTATTGGATTGTTTGCTTATTGTTGTTTTGTTGTTTCTTACTGTTGTTGAGTTTTAAGAGTTCTTTATATATTTGATATACTAGTCCTTTGTCAGATATTTTCTCCATGTCTGTTGCCTGTCTTTTCATCTCTTCATATGAACTTTCATAGAACAAAAGCTTTTAATTTTAATGAGGTCTAATGTATAAATTCTCCCTTTGATTGTGATTTTGTTTCCAAGTCTATAACTCTTTGCCTAGACCTAGATCCTGAATATTTTATTATTTTTTTCTAAAAGGGTCTATAGTCTTTGCTTTATATTTAAGTACATGCTTTATTTTCTGTTAACTTTTGTATAGGTATGATAATTAGGTCAAGATTTATTATTTTGTCTATAGATATCTAATCATGCTAACACTATCATCCATTGATTTGCATTTGCATTTATGTCAAAAAGTAGTTGGGTGTATTTGTGTGGGACTATTTCTGGGTTCTCTAATCTGTTTTATTGATCTATGCCAATACTACACTGGTTTTAATATTTTAGTTATATAATGGCCTTAAATAGAGCGATTCCTCCTGCTTTCTTCTTTGTTAAGATTGCTTAGCTATTCTACATCTGCACCTTTCCACATACATTTTAGAACATATTGTCTCTACTTATAAACAAGCTTGATGGGATTGCATTAAGCCAATAGACAAACTTGGGGATAATTGACATCTTTATGTTGAGTCTTCCAATACTAAAACAGAGAATGCCTCTTCATTTATTTAGGTCTTCTTTTGATTTATTTTTGCAACATTTTGTAATAGTTCAAATATAAAGCCTGTACATGCTTTAAAATGCATCTAAGTATTTCCTTATCTTTGAGGTGATTGTAAACGGTATTGTGTTTTTTATTTCCATTTTTCTTCATGCTCATTGTAAGTATATATAAATATGCCTGGTCTTGTACCCTAAAATTTTGCTGAATTCACTTATTAATGCTTAGAGTTTTTTGTTGGTTCTTTGGGATATTCTACATAGACAATCATGCCATCTGCAAACAGGGCATTTTAGTATCTTCCTTACTAATCTGCATGCCTTACTGCAGTGGCTAGAACCTTCCGTACTATATTTAATAAGAGTGATGACAATTAACATCCCTGCCTTGTTTCCATTCTTAGGGGAAAAGTATTCAGTCTTTTACCATTAAGTATGAATTTGCTGTATGTGTTTTAAGTAGCTCTTTATCAAATTGAGGTAACGCCCCTCTATCCTTTACTTGAACTTGGTCAAATGCTTTTTCTGTGTCAATAGGATCATGTCACTTTCCTTCTATAGGTTGTTGATATGGTGAATTATATTGATCGATTTCTCCTTTTCCTTCTTCTTTTATTCTGCTTTCTCTTCCTCTACTGCTGCTTATTTATGTCTATCTTCTTTCTGGGATTTTGAACTGGATTAATTATATTGATTTGCCTTTACGTCCAGTGATTTTATCCTCTGTCACCTCTACTCCATTACTGAGTGTACTCATTGAGTTTTTAATTTCTGGTATTATATTTTTCCTTTTTTATAATTTACATTTCATTCTTATTTTTAAATAACACCTATGTTTTAGGTGAGATTTTTTTTATTTTCTATTTCTTTCCAGAGAATTTGTAATTGATTGTTCAGGGCTTTTATTATAGTTGCTTTAAAATCCTCATCAGGTAATTTCCACAATTGATTCATCTCAGTGAAGATGGCTGTCATGACTGTCTTTTCTAATTTGAGTTGGAATTTTCTTGGTGCCTTGTATGATGGGTGACTTTTTTTATTGTATCCCAGACATGTCTATTGTTTTAGGAGAATCTGAATCCTAGTTATGTCTTTCCTGTGAGCAGGTGGTCACCTTGTTTACAACACACTGGTCCTAGTGTACTTTGTGGGCTGGGTTCCTTTAATAGTTTAATTTTCACAGCCTTTGTGGTGTTATTTTGGTCGGATGCCCCTGGGGCTCCCACTGTATCTTGCTAGTGCTGCCTGCGGAGGAACCTAAGAGGTTTATCAGATGGCACCAATGTGTGTCTCCTGGTAGAGGAAAGGACACCCAGTCCAGTAGGGAGAAGACATTTCCTGGCCAGATTCCCTTCTGTGTGGTTGGCCCTCTGAATCAGAGCTTTTTTGGGTGAAAGAGGAAAGTCTTAGGCCCATGGGGAAAAAGAGACCTTGTGGGTCAGAACACCTTCCATGGCTGGGTCCCCCTTGCCTGTTCTGTCTGCCTCACTGGTGTCTCCCAGTGAAGGTAGACAGTCTCAAGCCTTCAGGGGGCATCTCTGTTGGGAGTCTGTTCTGGCAGGATACCCCTGCCAAGGGGTCCTGACCAGTGCTTGCTGGACCAGGTGGTGAGATGTGCCCTCCGTTTTCTCTGATGTTTCTGAGGGAGGGTTTCTCAGACTCATGGTGACAAGGAATCTTCTCAATTTGCTTATTGCAGCCTCTCTTGCAAATGCTCTCAGTAGATTCAATAGTCTGTGCCAGATTCTGTGCTAGACTGTACAATGGATCTCAAAAATGCCCACGCCCTAATCTCCATAAACTGTGGACGTGTTACCTTGCATGACAAAAGGGACTTGGCACGTTAGATTATGTTAAGGACTTTGAGATGAAGAGAGCACCCTAGTTCTCTGGGTAGGCCCAATGCAATCCCAAGGGTCTTCATACAGGGGAGACAGGAGGGTCAGAGTCTCAGAAGATGTGACGACAGAAGCAGAGGTTGGTGTGATCTGAGGAAGGAACCACAAGCCCAGGAAAGGAGGTGGCTTCCAGAAGCTGGAAACACAAGGAATTTGATTGTCCCCTACTCTCCAGAAGGAAGGCAGACTTGCTAACACTTTGATATTAAACCTCTGACCTCCAGGACTGTAAGTGAATAGATGTATCTTGTTTAAAGCCACTACATCGGTAGTAATTTGTTACAGCAGCAATAAAATAAATTAATAAAGCTTTCAAGTACATTTTCCTTATATCATGTTCACTTGTACAGGTTCCCCCCCCCCCCCCCTTTTCCATTCCCTTTCTAATAACCCTACTGTTTTTTGTTTTTGTCTAAATGACAAGTTAGAGAAAAAAAACTATTTTTCTGGAGTTAGTTTTGAGAACCACATTTCTATTAAGAATAGTAATTCAAAGTCTTCCTGAAGACACAGGGAGACTTTCAGATCAAAGGGATTTGTGTGTGTGTGTGTGTGTGTGTACATGTATACAAATGAGTACAAAATTTTATTTATTGAATACACACACACACATCATCATCATCATCATCATCCTCTCAGGATATCAGGATGTCTTTGTATGAATCTGTAACTGAAAAACTTTACTCAGAATTACCATCTAATGCATTTGTCTTTGGGGCTTTTAGAATGTTAATTTAAGTATATACGTCTTACTGACACATTTCACTTAGTGCAGTAATCAAAATACAGACTAGATCCCTGTTAATGAAAATATGATGAGTCGTTTTTTCTATAACTGTACTAAAACAGTGTCTCAGGAAGGAGCCAGATCGAGTGGAACACATCCCAGTGTGTTTTAGGAGGGAGTGATTAAAAATTCAATAGGAAACACATTATGAGAAATTGATATAGATCAAATCCCATTACTCGTAAACCTTTAGGGCATCTGGAATGTTTGCTGGGATGTAAGTTTGTCATGAAAACACAGTTGAAATCACATTGCCAAATGGAAAAAAGATAAGCTAATATCACCCTCTCTAGCAAATTTACAAACATAAAAGATTATATTTTAATGGTACAAGCAAGGGGAGGATTTATATATGTGTACACCGTCTATCTCCCTTCCCTATCCGGGAGCATTTTAGGCAGGCTCACTGCTCTTTGCTTTGGGTGATGGTGAATCCAAATCTTTTTTTTCCTAGACAGCCTCTTGCAGTTTCAGAGTTAGGGGGAAGAGGACCAGGGAGGTGAGAAGCAATTATAACTTAATGAAACACAATATGTATGGTTAAATACTACATTTAGTTGTATTTTCTTCATCATTGTATATATTGGCACTAGAAGCATTTATAAGGGAGGGAGAGATCGAGATTGAGGAGAGAAAGAGAAAAGAAAAGCAAGAAAGGAAAGAAAAGAGGAAAGATCATTTGTACAGATTATGGTCAAATGATAAAAGTACATTTATGTCATATAAATTTTAGTTCTCATCCTAGTTAATTTTTAAAAGAAATATCGCAACTACTGAAGATATAAACTTATCCACTCTTAAAAATAAGTTAATCAAAATGTCACAATATTCACATATACACAATATCACACGTAAAGCATCCTGAAATACCTTCCCAATTAAGGAGACAGACTTTAAATAGGTATTTCATAGAATGTTATTTTGCATTGAACCTAATAGTATAAGGTCTTTTCAACAGTACTGCCAAATTGATTGTGATTTTCCTTGAACATTATCATTATCATGTCCTCTTTCATCCTTCCCTTAAGTGGTTTCCTGGGATATTTAGAAGAAACAAAACCCAAGTATCTGCCATTCAAGACTCCCCATGTTTTCTTGTTTGTTTTATTCTTCCCTTCTTCCCTTTCCTCTCCTCTTTATCTCTCCCCGTCCCCATCTCTCTCCTAATAGATAATAAGTCCCTGCAATGTGGTACACTCCACTCTAAGTACTGGTGCCAGTATAGGGAACAGAAAAGCCAGGACCATGGTTCTTAGGGAGCCTCTGTGATGAGGAAGTATATTTAATAGGGTGAGAGATGCTAGCCCTAAGCCAAGAAGCCCAAATTGGAGAGTAAAGAGCATGATTTCTGGAGCCGAGTTTCCAGCTTGGCTTCACAACTAATAAACGCCTGCCCTTTCATAAATTACTTAATCTCCCTGAGGCTAAGTATCTTTCAGGGACAGACAAGAGATAAAATAATATGACAATGATGATGGCGATGAAAAAGAATAATAACTGCTTTGTAGTTTCACTGAGAAGACTAATTAAGACAATATTTTTAACTATACAACTGGATATTGTAAAATCTCAATAAATGCTATCATTATCATTAATAGTACTGCTGTTGTTAGGGGTTGGGCTAAATAATATATGTAGGCTTAAGGAGTTCAGCTGTATTTGAGAACTACCAAACATCTTCCTATGATTCATAAAGATAATAGTTTTTAATGACCAAAACAGTATTCTCATGGAATAGGTCATGAGAATAACTCCAAATAGCGATAGAATGATGTTCCTCCCAACACCCTTCCAAATGAAGGGGGTGAGGGCGATTTTATTACATAAGTCAATATGTAACCTAATGTACTTGTCCAACCTCCTGAAAGAAGAGAGAAAGCAATGCCCGGGCTTGCAGCCCAGTGCGCCTCCAGGGCGGGCGGCATTCACACAGCACATGCTTCCCAGCTCCTGATTGGCTGCCTGTCTTATCTCCTTCTTTTCAACCTGACAGGGGTCGATAAAGCATTGCAGAGAACAAGGAGGATGTGCAGAATAATAATGGCAATGAAGAAACTGAGAGTCTTGAGTCATACTTCAGTCTGGTGAATAAAGGACAGACCAGTCATTTTAGGATATGCATTTATTTTAAGCTATTATTATTATTATTATTATTATTATTGAAACCCATGCAGAAAGGAACTTATGACCCAAGATTATAACTTGATTCATTATGAGAACATCAGTGACCCCAGGAACAAAAATGAGGAAAATAGAAGATAGTTTGTGAAATGAGTCACAGCTATATTGGCATTTCCATGTAAATTTTTTTTGTCCAGATCCATTTATACTCATTACTGAAATTATAGTAAAAAATAAATGATTGGTGCTCACACACACAAAGAGCTTCCAGATCACCGTGGTTATTACTTAAAGGAAAATGATTTGCATTTTATTGTAGCAATATAATGATTCCATTAACATAAAAAGAAAAAAATATATATACATAGGTCATATAAAAAAAATATTTGGCTTGAAGAGAACAGACATGTAATAGAAACTCCTGGGCAAGGAATTAGGAATTCAGGGAGAAGTTCTAATATACAGGTGAGGCAAAGGTAGGTTTATAGTTGTGAGTATGCAAAACAGTTTATTCTTGTATTATTAATTATTGTATTATTTTCCATATGAACAACTGTAAACCTACTTTTGCCCCACCCTGTACTTCCAATGGGAAGTTCAACCCGAGGCCACTTTACAAAGTAACCCTCTGACACCCAGGGAGCCTTTAAAACCTGCCTGTTATTCCCCAAACTTGACTTGTAAATGCTGTAATTTTTTATTGACAGAGTCATCACTTCTTCCATCTCATTCTGTTCTCTTCTCTGGACTGATTTTGATAGAAACATACCAAATTCTAAACCCTCTCTACTCCAAACGTGCGAAGTATGAGCTGGAAACGGACAACACTGGTATCTGTTGTAGGAAATGCAGACTCTGGCCCTCCCCAAGCCCACTGACTGAGCTCTGAGGGGCTCAATCTAATGCCATTGAACTGCCCCCTTGGCTTTGAACCATCCTTTGTTCCACATCCCAGTTGCTGAGCTAGGAGATCGAAGACAAAGAATATAAGTTTTTAAACCTGAGGGGGGCCTGTCTAGTCATCTAGTCCAGACACCTCATTTTAAAGTCAGAGGGACAGTAATCTGCCCAAGGTCACATTCTTCCTGAGCCAGGAGCAGAATTCAATTTGCTGGTTTAAGTCACTGGTACTTTTCAACATCATGTTAGCAAAAATTTACTCTACTGCTGAATTTTTCTATTTTCTCTCTCCAGACATAACAAAATTAATCAACGTTTGCCTTTGTAACTTGTGGTCTTTGGACTCTCAGACTCCTCTGTGTGTGAGCATGTATGTGTTTTTAGTCGAAAACAGCTATAAACTGCTCTTTGAAGACCAAAGCTCTGGGTAGCTGGAGGGGCAGCTTGGCTAATCCACCACCCTTTGCCCCTGGCTCCTCAATTATCAAGTAGGAGATTATTCATCTCTAAGGAGACCTCTGACAGTCTCAGCTGAGAAGCCTCTGAGAAGTAAAGTGTTATCGTACCGCACAAGTGAAAACTACACCCTTCTCCGGACTCCCTCACTACACAGAACTGAAACTAAAATTAGCGGCCGTCATGAGTCTCTGCCATACACTGCTCCACAGTGCATGCCCGCGGGCACAGCTGAAGCTGCTTCGCAGATTCACTGCTCTAAGAATCTGAAATGGTGGAAGCAACAGTATATAGTAGAGAGAGCAGATTTGGAGTTAGAAGTTCTGGGTTCGAGTCTCGGTTATTCCATTTACCAGTTGTGCTCATTTCGGCTGTTGTTCCAACTCTCTGGGTTTCTATTTCCTCATTTAAAATGGCCTTAATAGCCCTGGCCTGTTTGGCTCAGCGGTTGGAGCGTCGGCCTGCGGTCCGGAGAGACCCGGGTTCGGTTCCCACTAAGGGCACGTGCCTCGGTTGCAGTTTGTCCCCGGCCCTGGTTGGTCGTGCGGGTGGCAGCCACTCGATGTGTCCCTTCACATCGATGTTTCTCTCTCTGCCTCTTCCTTTCTCTCCCTCCCGCTCTATCTGAACAAAAAATGGAAAAATGTCCTCGGGTGAGGATTTAAAAAAAATAATAATAATAAATAAATAAATAAATAAATAAAATGGCCTTAATATTACTCTGTCACCAGCTTTTTAAAAACTCATCCTTGTAGATGACACTTCCCACTGTCCCAGCACTCACACCTTTGTCCCCCTTTCTCAGATCACCAGCTTTCACGTTGGTGTCCATGAGGCCCCAGGCTTGATGACTCCAGTTTCAGCCCCCCCAGAAGAGAAAGTGACCCGCCAACCCAATGTGTACATGCACAGCTCTCGGGCCATGACTGGGGTCAGTAGTTAACGTGGGAACTAATATGATGGCACAACAGAGTGACTCTGGGGGCTGTCCAGGGAACGCTGATCGTGAAGTTCCCCTCCTCTTCCTGTGCTGAGACAGCACGATGCGTGCAAGTGCCCTTTGCCTCCGGAGGACCCAGCCTGAGAGCAGAGCTGACCCCCTGAGGTGCCAAAGCCAAAGGAACTGCTGAGTTGGAGCCCTAATGACACCCTGAACTTTGGATCAAGGCACCCCTAAATGCAACCTCCTTTCTGTACTTTTCTGTTATCTGAGCCGATTCTCTTCATTACTGAATCTAGTTTGAGTCTGGACTTCTATTTCAGGAAACCCAATCATGCTGACATAATATTTTGGTCTCAACAAAACCTGTAAGTACCCAAGTTGTTACGTAGTTTCCTTAAATGACACATGATTTGCTCCATTCCAAACACAGAAGGTGATGTCTGAACAGGGTTCTTTCAAAACTGAGGTAAAATACATATCAATGCTTTGTAAACTGAGAATTACAAAAATATAAAATACAATTTTTCACAAAGTAGTGAGTTTATAAAGAAACTACACAGGATTGTTCTTCTAGGATTAGTTCTTAATTTGTGGTGCATTAATGAGTTGCTGAAAGTTTAAGAACCTCAGACCGTGTTAAGTACCACAGAGCTCTAAGAATTTCACCAAATACATTCTACCAGGAAACTCCCACTCCGAAGCTGTTAGAGTCCAGATGAAGGAAGCTCCATCACAGTGAACGCCATGATTAGAGGTACTTGCTGAAGACAATTGTTCCATGATTTCCTTCTGAACTTCATCAGCATCTCTCTTTAAATTATATCATAAGGCTACGGATAACAACAAAAGATGTGACCCACGTACCAGTCAGATTGTTTTTCTCTCATGGGAAAAATCTTTGGGCATGGCTCCACAAAATTGATTGGATTGATATGGAGTTCAATATTTGAATATAAAAATGTAATTATAGAGGGAAAGGTGGGGACATTTTTATGGGAATCTGAACCACAGATTGAAGTGGAAAAGGCTAAGATAATTGAATTCAAGATCTTACTTGTGGTATCATTTTATATCCATTAAGAAGCAGCTCCAGAGAGTTCTATTGCCCTGTTTATGACCCTGTCTTTGTTTATTTTTTTTTTCTTTATTGATATATTAGAGACACAGAGGAAGGGAGGGAAAAAGAGAGAGAGAGAGAGAGAGAGAGAGAGAGAGAGAGAAACATCGATGAGAAAGAACATTGATTGGCCGCTTCCTGCATGCCCCCCACTGGGGATCAGGCACACATGTGCCCTGGTCAGAAATCGAACAGGCAACCACTTAGTGCATGAGTCAGTGCTCAACCAGTGAGCCACACCAGCTGGGCTATGGCCCTGTCTTTGAATCAAACCAGAGAAAGGCGAGAGAAACGGGAAGATAAGAGGAAGGAATCAGGAGGCAGGTTCAATCATGTGGGGGAATGTTTTCACCCATTCCCCATCTCAAACACTACAAACCTTGAGTCAGAAAAATCCTTGGCACAAAAGAGCAACAATGTGTTTATGATTGAACCTCATGGGAAGAAGGGGAGTTTGGGAGTCAGGACAATCTTGATTTGAATTTTAGTTCAGTTCCTCTCTTGCCATGTGACATGGAGAGTTTACCTAACTGATTCCTGCTACCCATGCCTTCACTCTAGCCCTCCCTCTACAGTCCATTCTCGAAATGCTCCCCATTACCATGCCTCTCCAGCCATGCCCAAATGTGCCAGCGTGGTCTTCTCTAAAGGACACTGTCTGTAACAATCTCCCCAGACAGACACAAGACTTACTCCCCAACCTTCTTTAAGTATTTGCTGAAATCTCATCTCTTCACTGAGATCTCCCCTGATGTCCATATACATTTTTAATTGTTTTTTTCTTTATTGATTTTAGAGAGAGAAGAACGAAGAGGGAGAGAGAGAGAGAAACATCGATGAGAGAGAACATCACTTGACTGCCTCTTGCATGCCCCCCAATTTGTAATCTATAAATTAGACAGAAAAGTATGTTTTCAACATATTAAAATAACATATATTTTTTGCCTAAAAAAATAGTTGATTACTAAATGTTTTCTTCTCTATTCTCCCCTAAGTGCCTAATTAAAGATTTGACAAGCTGTGGGGATTTGACAACCTGGGCATGTGCCCTGACTGGGAATCGAAATGGCAACCGATTGGTTCATGGGTTGGTGCTCAACCACTGAGCCACACCGGCCAGACTAATGTCCATATTTATATTCTGAAACCTGGTCCCACCCTACTCTCCTATGCTCTTCTAAGTGTTCCTTTATTTCTTTTTTTGTTAGCATATATCATCTTTGTACAATATGTGATATTAATATACATGTAAACATTATGTTTACTGTACTTCTCCCCACCAGATTATTAACTCTACAGAAGTAGGAACATTTTTATCTGTTTGATTTTCTGATGTCTTGCCTTCAACTAGCAGGATGCCTGGTACATAACAAGAACTCAATAAATATTTGATTTCTAGCAATACAAAAATGAATCTGTGTAAGTTTTATAATCTATAAATTGGACAGAAAAATATGTTTTCAAAAGGTGTTCTACACATTAAAATAATATATATATATATATATATATATATATATATATATATATATATATTTGGCTAACAAATAGTTGATTAATAAATGTTTTCTATTCCCCCTAAGTGCCTAATTGAAGATTTGACAAGCTGATATTAATTACTTTTTATTAATGTTCTTCACTGCCATCTTTGGTACTTGGGCAACCCAAATCCTACAAGAGTGGTGTTAGATGATGTGGACAAAGTCTGAGTACTTCAGGGGACAAGCATGATGGAATAGTCATGTCAATGCAGATCTGAAATGGGAAGAACAATTGAAAAAACAGAAAAGTTACAATAATGTAAGTGCTCTAAAAAGAATATAAGTGATATCTGACCAGTGTTTAAGCCGAGCTCCCTTACGCTAGTCTGTGAAGAAGAAAGATGACAGATGATCAACTGAGATGAAGGAACAGTGGTTAGAACCCAATCTGGATCTAGGGTTTCATCTGAGGAAATTCCATTTCTGGAAGGAGAAAGATTCTGTGGCTTCTGATAAATACTACTTATGTTGTACTTTCCAGAGAAAAGGGAGCTCATGCATAACAAAACCTTGAAAGTGATTAAAGAGTATCTGAAGGCATATCTCAGAATCCCAGCTTATCCACAGTGCTGAGAGCTTTAGTTGCGATAAATCATACCTAATGCAAGAGCAAAGGAGTTAGGAGAAAGTTCAGCAAAAATAATTTGAACTTACATTAAGAGAGGACTACAGCTGTCTCTCCTCCATCACACCATTAACACCTCATTATCATTAGCTTTCTTTGTCAGTTTTAACAATTTTCTCTTCATCTATACACCACTTCATTCTCTCACTCAACCAATGCAACTTTGACCTCATTAACATGGTCAGTGTTAACCTTGGAATAATAACAAGTTGAAACTACCTTCCATGTGCTTGGTGTGCCTGACTTTCTTTTAAGTCAGGTAGTTGAATTTCCTTGCTGGGGTCACAGTCTGTGCCTTCCACCAGGTCAGCCAGCATGCCTGAGAAACCCAGAGTCTGGGTAAAGGCATAGCACTGAATACATGAATATGCAGTATTATTCGTCAATAGGAAATAATAGAAACAAATGTGTTTTTTTTCTTTTTTTTTTTTTTTCTGTATGGAAGGCGATCTGGCTTAGAAAATGAAAGATCTAGGTTCTAGTTCTAGCTCAGATATTAATTGACAATTGGACCTGGTCAAATTATTCATTCTAGATTTTTACTTCTCTGGGAAGTGAATTAAAGCTATTAAATTAGAGGGTTTTAAGTACTCTCCAGTTAAAGGCTCCAGTAGATGCCTGGTGTCCTGCTTGGTCCCCTTTTCAGACCAGTATACCCATTCTCCGGATGACCTGCCAGTCAGGCTCAAGGCTGTGACCCCGTCTTGGCCCTTGGCCAAGGAGGGAGATGTCCCCTGGGAGGTTACACAAGTCTCTCTTGCAATCCTTGCTTCTCTAGGCCACCCAGGATCACAGGACACAGAAGCCCAGCCTCCTGCCTTGGGTGGGACACCCCCAGGACACACCTCATCCCCAGTGCATCTGACTAAAGCCAGACCATATATGTGAGACCATATAATTTCTCAGATTCCATTCTTCATTCTGCTTTCCCCACCCCCTTTAAGGGTGTTCCTGAAAAGCATTACTTCACTAATTATAATGCACCTAAATCTCTGCCTCAGGCTCTGCCTCTAAGAAACTTAAATGAAAAAGACTCTATACCTTGTTGAAAGTTTGCCAGAACAAACATTTTAGAGAAAGGACTTAAATTATTTCTCTCCTATATAAGTTTAGAGATCAATAAGACATTTGAGACCATGCAGTTCTGGACAGGGACTGATATTTATGAAAGGTCAAGGTCGTATTTCGCAAATAAATGATATCTGAGCTAACTGAAAAAATGCATTCTGGGGGAAAGGGCATGCCAGGCTGACAGAGCAGCGTTGGCAGTGGGTGCAAGACCCAGCAAAGGCGTATTTGTTCCTGGAGTGGAGAGGTAGGATGATAAATAAACAGAAGTGCAGTCATGTGTGGGAGGGGAGGCAGGGGCCAGATCATTATGAAAATGACATGACAGCTAATATTTTTAAGACTTTACTCTGTGCCTAGCCCTGTGTTCAGTATTTTCAACTTGCTGACATATTTCATTCATTCACCCACCATAACAGGCACATATATTGGGTAGTATTGTTGTTTTCATTTTATAAATGAGAAAACTGAGTCACAAAAAAACAACCCAAGATCTCACAGGTAAAACATAGAAGACCCCTGAAATGTGATGGTCTCCCATAACCATTTACCATATTAATGCACGTGGAAAAGTTGAAGAATATTGGGCAGCAAAGTAGTATGATTTTATGTAGGTTTGAAAAAAATCATCCCTAAAGCATTTTTTTATTAGAAATTTTCATGAAACTAAATGAAAGAAGATATAAAAGTAAAGAGATTGGGAAGCTATGGAGGATTTTAGCCTTAGAGATGATGTGGCAAGTCTTAGTCTGCTTGGGCAGCTGTCACAAAATATTGTAGCTGGTGGCCCAAGCAACAGACATTCCTTTCTCAATTCTGGAGTCTAAGGTCAGTGTGTCAGCGGACTGGCTTTCTGGTGGGGGCCTCCTCCTGTCCGCAGATGGCCTCCTTTTCCTTCTTTCTTCTTATAGAGGAAGGAGAGCCAGAGCTCGCTCTCTGGTCTCTGCTTGGAAGATGCTAATCCCTCATCAAGATCACAGCTCCATGGCCTAATCCCACCCTGTTTACCTTCCAAAGGCCCTATCTCCAAACACGATTACCTTGGGGGTTAGGGTTCCAACATCTGAATTTGGGGTGAAGGAACAAACATTCAGTTTGTAACACAACCATAACCAAATGGCAGTAGGGATATAGAGGAAGGGTCAGATTTCAGGCTAGTTGTGAATTTTTTTATTTTTGGTGGAAGCTTTTAAAACAGCCATGTGATTAAAGATTTTCATATTTAGCAAATAAAGATACAGGATTCCCAGCTCTGTCTGAATTTCAGGTAAGCAAATAATACTTTTTGGTGTACGTCCCATGCAATATTGGGGAAATATTTTTACTAAAAAATTACTTGTTTATTTGAAATTAAAATTTGCCTAAGGATGCTGAATTTTATCTGGAAATCCCAGTACCTGGGCCATGTCTGGTTTTAGGGTCTGGGCAGCTACACCTGCACAATTACCCAAGGAAGGGTAGAATAAGCGCTCTCTTTACTAACACAGGAAACTGAATGGAAATTGCCTTCTCTGTGTCCCCAGTATTCCAACTTCTGCCAGAGTTCGAGGGGAAGGATGAAAACCTACCTGTAAAATAATGGTGTTTTGATTTCTCCTGCCTCATGAAATATGTAGTCCTGTTGTTCACCAAATGATATTAATGAGAAATAGGCTGTGGTATTGTTTCCCTTGAGGTCCAGTTAGCATTGAAAAGAAAGAATCATGACATTTTACAGCTGGAAGGGATCAAACCATAATTTTGTGCAATGACCTTCTCTTCAGATGGAGAACGGGCAACCCAGGCGGTGAAGGGGACTTATCAAAGGTCACACAGTGAGCGGTACTGGTTCTAGGCCACCCACAGTGCTAAATCAGATGTAAGCATTTTATCGCTTACTCCTTACCACAACCCTGAGAGGTAGTGATATCATCAAAAATTTATGTAGGAGAAGAGTATCCACAAAGTTAACTAATTTTGCTTGAGGAAGCAGGGCAAAAAAAGCAGAACTGAGATTTGAAATAAAAACTGTCTGCATCCTGAGGCCATTTTCTCTTAAGCTTTATAAAATCACACACACACACACACACACACACACACACACACGCACATGCGCACGCACCATGCCAACCTCTCCATGAGTATAACATAGTTCTACTGCATACCGTAACTCTGAAAGTGTCAAAAATATTGTTAAATTTCTTAATGCAAATCCAGTGCCGAGACAAAACCAAATTGAGATGGGCTAGAGTGTCATCCCCACAAAGTTGGAGGACAATGCCAAGGTTAGCCTGGGACTTCATGACTGGGACACGTGTATTGTTATGCTTTTCCTAGTTCGGACTTCTTCCTCATTAGCAAAGTTTTCAATAGAGCACACACGTTTTAATGCTGCCTGCATTTTTAATAGACTTTAATTTTTAGATTATTTTTAGGTTCATAAAAAAACTGAGCAGAGAGTACAGAGATTTCCCATATCACCACCCCTCCCGACGGTCCCTCACCAGACTGGTATTTTTGTTGTGATTGATGAATCGACACTGACACATCATTATCACCCAAAGTCTAGGGTTTATATTAGGGTTCACCCTTGGCATACCTTCTGTGGGATTTGACAAATGTATAATGACATGTACCCATCATTATAGTTATTGCTTGCATTTAAACTCGTTTCTGAGTTAGCAATTGCATATCTGACTAGAATCTGTCTTAGAAGTTAGAGCATCTTTACATGCTATCAGAAATCTTGGGCCACAATAGAGTTCATTAAATATTTGAGGAAGAATTTATAAAAATTTGTAAAAGCAACCAGTACTTGCCACCAGCTGTACCTCTGCCAACCTCTGATAGATTTCTAAATATTATTTCAAAATTTGCTTCAGGAAATATATATGATGTTCCTATATCAAGTAAACACACTTAAATGTAGAAAGGATGAGTTTTTCATGGGAGTCCAGAGTGCGTCTCAATTGTGTCTATGCTAAATACTAACTTGTTTTAATAAATACTATGTCGTTCACAACAGACCTGTGAACTTTAATATAGCAAGAAATAGACGAAATGTTATATTTGCTACAAATGGAAGGATGACCTTTTCATTATGCTTTCTTCTTAAAAGTAAAATGATTCAACTAAGGAGGTTAATTTGCAGCAAAATGATCTCAATTAATCTAACATCGCTTGTGCTAAATCACTTAGGCTGAGCAATCTCTCGCACTCACACTGATCAGCTCAAGTTGAGTATATGAATGTGGAAAAGGAGACAAATTTCTTGGTACTAGCATTTTAAAAAAGCAGTTTAGAATTCTATCAGATATTTACAAGGAGTTTTCATTTCTTGAGCTTCTTTTATTGCCCCCTAAAACATCCAAAAAATTGTAGACTTGACCAAGTGTCTGGAATACTTGGAATACTCAAGAACTTTAAACATACCTAGATCATGCTTTGATGTGTGTGACTCAAGGCATTTGCTGCATGAAAGAGAGGTAATCACAGAAGGGGAGTGCTACTAGAATCAGTGGTATTCACACTTTCAGCCCAATTTTTAGAGCCATATCCAAGCCACTGAAAAGTCCTATTGGTTATATCACCAACGAACAGCTACATCTCTCCATTTGTCTCCATTATCACTCTTACGGCTTCTCTAAATGTGGCATTTCCCACTTGGCCTGCCACAGCCTCAATCCTGCCTTCCACAGCCCCTCCTGATCCATCCCCCTTCCCAAAACACATCCCTTCTGGGATTTGCTAAGAGTGTGAGCTTTCTAAAACACACTTTGGATCAAGTATCTACCTTCAATGGCTGCCCATTACCCTTAGAACGAAGTAAAAACTCATTTACTGCCCTGCAACCCCTGACTGACTGAACCCCTGCTCACTTATACACGATCCTTGTACCATACCAGCACCTTACTCCGCCCACACTGGCCTGCTCTCTGATCCTTTCACTCACGATCTTTTCAGTCTCAAGGAGTGTTCTTCCTTCTTCCTTTCCTTGACCATCTGCTTAATTCTGACCTATCCTTCAAGTGTTTGTCTCTTCCCGTCTCCTTGCCGAGGCATCCTTTTCTCTTCTCCCGAAAAGTGAACTTGGGTAACCACGCTGTAAACCCTCATAGCGATTACAATTGTATTCAAACTACTATTATCAGGAGTATTTGTGGAATGTGTTTCTTCCTCCACGAAGCTCCCTGAAAACAAATTCGTGTTTTTAATCACATGGTATTCAATCTCGGCTGAAAAATAAAATAACTGAAGAGATTTTAAAAAACCTGGATGCCCACCCAGGCTGTGCTGCAGGTCAATTAAATCAGAAACTGGGCGTTGATCTGGCTATCAGTATTAAGGCCCTGGGCATTTTGTTTTGAAAGCTCTCAGGGTGATTCAAATGAAATTCAAGTTTAAGAACATCAGAACATCTAGACTTCACATAATATTTGGTATAAAATAGATGCTCAAGAAACATTTGTTGTGTTAAGGGATGACTAGACTAGGATTATGAGAGAACGCAGCATAAGGGGCTCATGGAGAAGCAAAACAAGTAATCAAGTTTAAATGCAAAAAAAAAAAAAAATGTTTGAAGAATCTTCTATGGGTAAGGCTGAGCTTCAGTTTAAAAGGTGGAGATAAAAGAAAAATTAATCATTAGCCCTATCCTCTAAGAAAACACAATCTCAGTGCAGTTATACTTGACAAGTAATTAAAGTATAACCACAAAAGAGAAGATTTAAAAAATTGCTACAAAGAAAAGGGTCATCTCCCACCAGAAACAGAAATGTTTTATTTGACTGGGGAGTAGTAAGGGTTGGAGAGGGAATTAAAAGGTACCACAACTGGGGCCTTTTACCTCCACAAAACTAATAGGATTGAGAACTAAGAACACTTCTGTCATGGTCACTTAATTATTTGTTCCGTGGCAATGCTTTCCAGAAGAAGATAAGACTGTAAACCAATAGAGATATTCCGTGTTTACTTTAGTAAATTCCTACAAACCAATATATCTGAACAACAGTTTGCTTATCTGGACAACCAGTTCGCCCCTTTGGGACATCAGGTTGCTCATGTAGGCAAGTGGTTTATTCGTCAAACTCACTTCAAGTCTCTCATCTTGCTGTGACTGCCAATGGTAAACTATGTTACGCACTTTGTCCTAATTAGTTACCACCATGAAACACACACAAACACACATCAATTCACAGGATAATTCTGTGTAAGAGCATTTCATACAGAGAAATTGTAAAATTCATTATTAAATAAAAATAAAACTCATCTGATAAGTCTTTTACAGCTTATGTGTTCATTCAACAACACTTTATTGAACATTTTTTCTGTACTAGCTATTTGGCAAGAGCTGAGCACTACATTTTGCCAAAGTCACCCATCATAGCAAAGGTATCCCTACTCCAGAGTAGCGAACAGCATCATGTCACCTTCAGGGCCACTCCTATCATAAGTATATTTTTACCTTTGTGTGTTCATTATTTTGCTTGTTCTTAAAATAATAATCTTAAAAAGAATGATACCAAAACAATAAAAAAGAGTTCTCGTCTAGGGGAAAAACAAAACAAAATATATTTTTTTAAATATTTTTTCTTTATTGATTTCAGAGAGAGAGAGAGAGAAATATCGATGAGAGACAACATCGAATGGCCACCTCCTACACCCCCCACCAGAGACGGGGCCCGCAACCTGGGCATGTGCCCTGACCAGGAATTGAATCAATTATCTCTTGTTGCATGGGTCAGCACTCAACCACTGAGCCACATTGGCCAGGGCAAAACAAAACTTTTTAAACAGTTGGCCCCTAAAATAATTTCTCTTTGCCAAGGATGTTGCTTTTCTTGGTTTCTTGAACATTATGAGGGCTGCAGTGCATTTTAATAGGAATTCAACAAGGTGAGAGCCATGGCCTATGAGAAAGTATAAAGTAGAAAAGATGGAGGTGTTAAAAAAGAAACTCTTCTATGAATGAGAGATTAGACGTTTTAGTCTGGATAGAGATGGCTGATCTAAGCGGAGGAGATTCTTGCTTACTAGGAGAGAGCATTCTCACAACTAAAGTAATAGAATAAAAGAGTTGATCTGTCATGAAGTCTTTGTCTCTGGAGATATGAGTGAGAGGCTAGGAAGCCACTTATCAAGTATGTTCAAGTGAAAGTCAGGGGTGGGAAAGAGAATTAGATTAGATTATCCATTACTAAAGTGTGAGGTGTTTTTGTTTTTGTTTAGTTGGTAGTGTTAAATAACTTGAACTCAATAGCAGAGTTCTCTTCACTCTTTCTGAGTCCCATTGAGGGAAAAACTCAGGTTAGGGCTAGTATGACTTTAAAACACCATATTCTTCTTTATAACCAGGAGAATGCAGTCCTCAGACTCAAACTATGTAATGCATAACCATAATTCCACTGTAGAATGTATCTACATTGTTTTCTTATCTTCATATTCATTTGGCAGCCTTTTGCTTATGTCAAATCATTCTAAATTTTCTTTTATAATGGCAATATAAGTTTTATTCTTTAATAAGTCTATTTGTATAAAATGTGAGATGATTTAAAAATATTAAGTCAATAAGAGTATATATGGTGTCTTTACCCTAGACAGATGTTCCATATCATGTCATCTGTGAATAATGACAGTTTTACTTCCCCTCTCCAATTTGGATGTCTTGTATTTTTTTCTCTAGTCTCATTGCTGTGGCTAGAACTTCCAGTACTATGTTGAATAAAAGTGGTAAAAGCAGACATCCTTGTCTTATTCCTGTTCTTAGGGGAAATAATTTTAGTTTTTGCCCACTGAGTATGATGTTGTCATAGGTGACCTTTATTATGTTGAGGTATGATCCCTCTACAATTCCACCAAAAAACTGCTAGATTTAATAAATGAATTAAGCAATGTAGTAGGATTCAAAATTAATATCCAGAAATCGATGGCATTTTTATAACCGATGATGAACTCTCAGAAAGAGAAACTAAAAGAACAATCCCATTTACCACTGCAACAAAAAAATTAAGATAATTAGGAATAACCTTAACCAAAGAGGTAAAAGATGTGTACTTGGAAAACTACAAGACATTGGAAAAAAGAAATAGAAGAAGATATAAACAACTGGAAGAATATACCATGTCCATGGATTGGAAGAATTAACATCATTAAAATGTCTATACTACTTAAAGCAATCTATAGATTCAATGCAATGTCTATTGAAGTACCAATGACATATTTCACAGATCTAGAACAAATAATCCAAAAACTAATATGGAACCAAAAAAGACCCCGAAAAGCCTCAGCAATCTTGAGAAAGAAGAACAAAGTGGGAGGGATCACAATACCAGATATAAAGTTATACTACAAATCCATTTAATCAAATCAGCCTGGTACTGGCACAAGAACAGGCTTATAAATCAATGGAACAGAACATGGAACACAGAACACAGAAATCAACCCAAGCCATTATACTCAATTCATATTTGACAAAGGTGGCAAGAATTGGACAAATACATGTGAAAAAATGAAACTAGACCACCAACTTACATCATACATAAGAATTAACTCAAAATGGATAAAAGACATAAATGTAAATTGTGAAATCATAAAAATATTAGAAGAAAATGTAGGCAGCAAAATCTCAGACATTTCATGTAGCAGAATATTCACTGATAGATACATTGCTTAGGGCAAGAGAAACAAAGGAAAATATAAACAAACGGGACTACATCAAACTAAAATGTGTCTGCACAGCAAAGTAAACCAGCATCAAAATGAAAAGGGAACCTGCTATATGGGAGAACATATTTACCAATGATACATCTGATAAGGGGTTAATTTCCAAAATATATCAAGTACTCATACAATGCAACAAAAGGAGGACAAACAATCCAATAAAAAAATGGACAGAGAACCTAAATAGAAACTTCTCCAAAGAAGACATATAGATGGCTAATAGACATATGAAAAAATGTTCAACATCACTAATCATCAGAGAGATGTGAATTAAAATGACAATGAGGTACCACCTCACACCTGCCAGAATGGCTGCCATCAACAAATCCTTAGTCAACAAGTGCTAGTGAGGACCTAGGGAAAAAGAAACCCTAGTACTTTGCTGGTGGGAATGCAGACTGGTGCAGCCACTATGAAACACAGTGTGGAGTTTCTTCAGAGAATTAAAAATGTAATTGTCATTTGACCCAGTGATCCTACTTCTAGGAATATATCCTAAGAATCTTGAGACACCAACCAGAAAGAATATATGTACCCCTATATTCAAAGCAGCATTATTTACCATAGCAAAGATCTGAAAACAGCCCGAATGCCCATCAGTAGATGAGTGGATAAAAAAGCTATAGTACATTTACACAATGTAATACTATGCAGCTGTAAAGAAAAAAAGATCTATTTATTACCCTTTGATGGACCTGGAGATTATTATGCTAAGCAAAATCAGCCAGTCAGAGAAATTCTAATATCACATGATCTCACTTATATATGGAATCTACTGAACAAAATAAACTGATAAATAAAATAGAAACATGGAACAGACTGATGAATCTCAGAGAAAAGGGGGAAAGGGGAGCAGGAAGAGTTAACCACAGAACTTACATGCATATATGCATTGCCCATGGACACACAATAGGGTGGTGAAGGACTAGGGCCTGGGGCTAGGTCCAGGTGGAGGGAGGTAATGAGGGAAAAAAGGGGGAACATATGTAATATTGTCAACAATAAAGATTTTTTTAAAGGTATAGGTGGCAACGTTTTGCCATCAAAACGTACAAAGTAGTATTCAAATATTAAATCTTGAGAAATGCTGTACTAGATTATAAATGAAATGAGCTATTTTTAAAATTACATAGCTCAAAGTTTATTATGCTATAAGTATGTGTGTGTGTGTGAAAGAATGTTTCTATTGATTCCAGTCCTTAAACATTTACAACGTAAATGCATATGTAACAATTCAATTAATCAAATTAACAGCAAAATAGAAGCTAGGTTCAAGTATATAATCCAATGCACAAAATATTTGTATTTTGAATATGAGAGAGTAATACTTCCCACACCTTTACCCATTTGTAAGCATCCATTAAAAGTGATTATATATAATCATTACAGAATAAGACTTAACACTTTGTATACGTCATACATAAACAAAATCACATTAGTTATTTTTGATCGACTAGTAAAATGATACCTTGAGAAAGTTAAAATAAGCTAGCTTCATAAAAAAATATCACATAACCCTGGCCAGTTTGACTCAGTGGTTAGAGGGTTGGCCTGTGGATCAATGAGTTTCGGGTTTGATTCCAGTCAAGGGCATGAACCTTGGTTGCTGTTTGTCCCCGGTCATGCAGGAGGCAACCCGTCAATGTGTCCCTCTCACATCGATGTTTCTCTCTCTCTCCCTCCCTCCCACTCTACCTGAAGATAAAATGGAAAAATATCCTCAGGTGAGGATTAAATAATAAATAAATAAATAAATAAATAAATAAATAAATAAATAAATAAATAGCATACAGACTCTACAGCAGTTAGGGTTCTTTAGAGAAACAGAACTAATAGGAGCGCTCTCTCTCTCTCTCTCTCTCTGTGTGTGTGTGTGTGTGTGCGTGTGTGTGTGTGTGTTCTAAGAAAGTTATTTTAATGAACTGGCTCATGTAATTTTTGAGAACTGGCAGGTCTGAAATCCATAGGGCAGGCCAGCATTACTGTACAATCAGCATTACTCTGAATTGGGGAAAAGTGTTCTGGAATTATTTAGGATTTAACTCTTCAGCAAAAGTCTTGGTCATTAATAGAGTATTAGCCTAGTTTCTAATTTAGTAAAACCTCATTTCAATCAACTAGTGGGTACATATTTGCTTATTACAAGATAAATATTTCAATTCAACAGAGAAATGTTAAAGCTACAATGATACTTGGAGTGATTATATTATACATTTTCTATTTACTTATGTTATTTTACACATGCTACCTACATCTAACCTAGTTTATAATTGATTCGGGTCTTGAGAGTTTTTGTATTATATGTGGAATGTATTTTATATTTCAATAATTCAGAAAAATTTGATTTTTTAAATCTTTAAAGTATTTATTCATGTAGTGTTGACCTAGTCCATTTTTTAAATTGCTTTTTTCTGGTATTTTTTAAAATAGCATTTTTTTTTGGTAAAAATACTAAAATAAAAAATTATCATAACCATAGACAAAAAAGTTTTAAAAATCCTTTTACTTTAAAAAGTATTAATATTGTTTACAACATTGTAGGTCTTTTGTATGCAAATACAAAAAAAAATACATTTATTTTCATATTGCATGTGAATCGATGGATAAGTGGTGATAAATAAAAAAAAAAAAGAGAAAGACACAAAGAAATAGTCAAACAGGTAAAAATTGGGTCATTCCCCAAAGACATTACAGTAAATTTAGTTTTGCTTAAATTTGACAGATGAAGACAATATTGAAAAGAGGATGCCTTAATTGCTGAAATATAAATCCTCTTCATCTCAACAAATAAACTTCTTAAAGTAACCCTCTAAAGTTAACAAAAATGTGATTTAAAACAGCAAGAGGTGGAGCCTCTTCATTTTTAACCATATAATTCATTTCTGGAACATACCTGTTCACCCAGTGCATTGGGCAAGAATGGTGAGGGCCGAAGGACAGACAGCACTGCTTACCTGTGTCTCAAGGGCATCTGGTCTCCTTGGCACGCTGTAGGGACTGATTTCTTAGATCGAATCCTCGAGCATCTGGATTGTGGAGAGAACAGACTGTTGTACGCTGTGCATAGTTTTGTTGAATTGTCTTTTCTTACACTTAAACTGACCTCTAGGATTGACGTACCTTAGGGGTTCACTGTAGTAAGTAGTTACCGACATGATATGGAGGGCAGAAGTAGCTTGACATTTAGGATTTTTATCTTTTCTCTGCTATTTTACACACATGTGACTTTGGGTCAATCCACTTAACTCGTTAAGTAAAAATTGCCCCAACTTCAAAATCAGGATCATTAGGAAAAATAAATTATATTATAGACCCTAGAATAAGCCCTGGAATATAAATAATTCTCAATAACTATCATTTTAAAGGAGTGCTAGGTATGATCTGAATAAGTAAATATCTTTATAACTTTATGAAATACCTTAGAATAAAGTTCTATTATATGAAAGAGTAGGCTTCTCAATAGGCCTTTTGAATTATGAATTCGGTGAACATCATGAATAATTCCAATTGAAATAGATTCATTTCTCTCTCCACATTGGGGATTAAAGTGTTTGTTAAAACAGGTAGGTGAAGCCTCATGATCCTACAAGTAACTATGTTTCAGAGTTGCTTAATACAAGAAATTTATTATTTGAATATTTATAGACAAATTCCCTCTGGCTACACTGGCATTTTGCAAATATATTGGCAAATGTCAGCAATTTGCATGTTAGAAATATTTTCTTTTATTTAGATTATCCAACAGTTTGGTTATGAAACTATACTGCCTACATTCTGCAAAGGCTTGGCATATTTAGTTTAAATGTGAGTTACAATTTGAAAAGTTCCTTAATAATCTAGGCACAACTTATATGTTCTGATGTTAGAAGCTGTGGATGTAAAAACCTTGTCAGGCATATAAACAAAAGTGAAGATGTCACAAGATTCTTTTCCCTTTGGGGAAAAAAAAATGGTTCTATTTTCCCCCCTACTGGTAACCCATTTAAAGACAGGCTCCTCAGCATCACACCTCTATGATGCACCTCGCTTCCTGAGAAGTCCGGAGGGGTTTGGTGCTGGCTGTGATAGGAATGGGGGAAACTAGCCAGTACAATGGGCCAGTGCAGAGAAGCAGAGGGATCAGACGCTGACTGCAAAGCCAGGGTGTACCAAGGCTTGGCTCTTTCCCTTCATGATCTCTGGTCATCTTCACCAAAGTCCTATGAATCCCTCCAAAATACAGACAAGGAAAGAGCTTCAGAAAAACTAAGTGTGTGCGGAGGCAGACAAGTTGTTCATGGGACTCAGTTAGCCCAACAGTCTTTCAGTGTGCAACCCAGTGCTCTTCTTACTATACTGCTCTGACTCTAAGACAAGAACTCATACTTAACTCATGGCTATCTGGGATGATAAATAATTAACAAAATAACCAGCCAAATGAATTTTACCACCATTAATAATTTATGGAATCAGACTTTCCTGTCAGGTCTGGCTGATTGTAAAGCTCATTCTACATTATTTATTTATCCTTCATTTTATATTATACATCTATAGGCCTCATGAAACTAGGGCATGTATTCCTGTGTTCATTGTTAAATCTCTGGTGCCTAGCACAATGCTTGTCATGGAATTATTGGGCAAGAATGGAAAACACACATGAAATAAATATAAACCACCGAGGATATGGCATGTATGGGTCCCAACTGGGAATGGGTTAATGTGTTTGATGTAATGTTGCATGTAGGGATCTTTATCTTGGTTGTTTTCCTGTCTGTCTATCTATCTATCTATCTATCTATCTATCTATCTATCTATCTATCTATCTATCATCTACCTACCTACCAACCTACCAACCTACCTATCTACCTATCTGTCTGTGTGTGTGTGTGTGTCTATCTATGTATCTATCATCTGTCTATCTATCTATCTATCTATCTATCTATCTATCTATCTATCTATCTACCAACCTACCTACCTACCAACCTACCAACCTACCTATCTGTCTGTGTATCTATCTATGTATCTATCATCTATTATCTATCTATCTATCTATCTATCTATCTATCTATCTATCTATCTATCAACTATTCTATCTATCATCACTATCTCTATGACTATCTATCTGCCTTTCTCTCCCATTGCCTTCCAGCCCACAGGCCAAACTGGTTCAGGATCTGGGGGGCGGGGGGACGGTAGGAATCCCAACCCAAAATGAAAAACAGGAAGAGGGAGCCTATTGTCAAAATAGAAACATCATTATTTGTAAAGCTGTATTTGAGAATGTACCTTGGAACATGGCCAAAATTAGGCTTGCTACTTTTTCTTTGCCCTTAAATCCAGAATCCTGGTCCTTCTGGAGGAGTGAATCTGAAAGCTGCCAGGAGACTTTGGGCTGCCTCTGTCAGTAGGAAAGGACATGAGTCTGAATCGTGTCTACCTATACGTACTTTGATACTGTGAACAGTGGGTGCAAGAAGAGAGTGAGTACACCAGCGAAAGTAACTTTAGAGGGACCACCAATGATTCTCACAAGTATTAATCATTCCTCTTCTAATAGTGGAAAGCATGTGAGGGGTAGGATGCAAAAGGGGGTCGGATGCCTTGTCTTTAATGGAAAAGAGTCAAAATCCTGTACCTTTCAGGAGAATGAGGGGAGGGAGGAACCACCTTTACCGCTGTCCACAGTGATACGACATGAGAAACATCAGAAATGAACAAATGGGGGGGAAAACACGGAAAACATTTGGCTTATTTTAAGTGCCTTTTATAGCCAGGTGATCTGCACGTGTTTCTCAGCTGTATCGTTGAACCGTTTTTGCCTCTTTCATCATGTGAGCTAAGAAAAAGCATCTCAGAGCTCACAGCTCAGTACTGGTTGGGAAATTTAACCAGATGTCCTCAATACTTCCTGTTCACTAAGATTTTTGTGATGCAGTGGGCTTGAAAAGCCAAAGACAGCAATCCCTCTCATTTATACCAAATAGGATGAACAGATTTTCAAGTGCAGCAACTTGGGCCTGTGGGCAGGCAGGCCCTATGAGAGAAAGGCAGAGACAAGACAAAGGCAGCTAGACAAGGCAGCCTAGAGAATGTCTCTGCCAACACAGCCTAAAAGCAGGGAAATAACAGTCTCAGGGGAGTCTAAGCCTGAGATAGAACTCAGGGGAATCAGAAATGAGGGTATGAGAATAGCAATCTATTTAGAAGATTAGCACAGAATTAATTGACAAAAAGAAAATGTACGAAATAAATATTATTTAGAAGATTTTCTTATGCATTTTCTACTTTATTGTTCAATTATATTTGTTTTTACTTTAGATTTTTATTTTGTGCCTAATAGAAGCTCAATACATAGTTGATGAGTAGTCTCCAACTGGAATTTATCTTCCCCTTACTCTATGCCCAAGGTACGCAGTCTGAAACTGCTATAACACTACTTTCTACGTGGTAATTCTGGAGGGAATAGTATGAAGATTTTGATGGAAATAGTGATTGAATAAAGGGACAGATTTGAGAAATTCCAGGGGAAGAATCAAGGAACCATGATGACTTGGATGACAATAGAATTTAAGGGGAATCATGGATGAGTTCAATGAGGATACAGGTGAATTACAGATTATGTCCAGCCTTGCCTTGAAAACATGGATAGACTGTTAATTCCCCCAATACAGGGTCATCGAAGCGGTAATGTTTGGCTAATCCCTTGTCACACAAAGGCACTCAATTGTTTGAATTGTTTTGAAAAGTGTATATTAGTGCCAATGAGGAAACATAATTAAAAGCCTGTTTACAGTAACAGGCAATAGTTTCAGTTTTACACAGGACAAATTCAAAGTTCTTATGGGACCACTAAGTGAAGATTTCCCATTGCATGTTGGATATGTAAATATGGGGCAGATTGGAGATACAGTCCAGATATGTAGATGAGGTCCTGATGAGCATACAAATGGTGACTGAAAGCAACATAATGGTACCCATGAAGGAGACAGAGCAGGAATAGCCAGCGATGTAGAAGAAAGACCAGGGCAATCTGGTTTCATAGAATTCAAGGGGAGAAAATCATAAGGAAAAGTACTCAACTGTGTATTTCCCTGGAGATAAACTACATATTAATTAAAAAATTTCAGATTCAGAAACCCTTTACTAATTTATTGTGGCCTGGATTATTTTGCTTCTAAAGATTCATTGCCTCAGTTGGTGAGATGAAACAGCAGCCTCTAGTGGTTATGACTGTGGAGAACTATAGGATTTATGGACGAGATGCTGTTTTTTTGCACGTAGTACATGCTCAGCAAAAGTGAGCTGAAATAAATCAACTGTTCTTCAGTTACAAGGAGACATGTGCTTTGTGTAATGCTCTCTTAGGACAAATAACTAACACTGCCCTAAAGTGAAGATCCTGACACTGAGACAGTCAAGACTCTGCTTGAAATACTGATACATGTGCTATCATTGTTTGCCAGCTGTCTTGGCATTTTGAAGTTGACGAGATTAAAATCTTTGTTCTCCCTTTCCTGCAATTTAATGTTGTTCTGGTGAGGGTACAGCATGCCAAGAGTTATGCTTGGGTCTCAGTTTAGGATTCGTTATTTTTTAGAGTTTTCCTTAAAGAGCCAAAAAGGATATTTCTGCCTTAACAGGCCTTCAAGAAATGGCTCATAGTCTGTCATTATCATTAATAGTCCTAGCCCGGCTGGTGTGGCTCAGTGGTTGAGCGTCAACCCATGCACCAAGAGGTTGCCAGTTCAATTCCTAGTCAGGGCACATGCCCGGGTTGTGGGCTTGATCCCCATTAAGGGGTGTGCAGGAGACAGCCAATCAGTGTTTCTCCTTCACTGATGTTTCTCTCTCTCGCTCCCTCCCCATCTTCTCTCTCTCTAACATCAATAAAGAAAAAATAAATAAAATAAAACAATAATAGTTCTAAATTCCAATTTCTACTCTACCTCTCAGACTCAATTTCTTTTTGGGCACTTGTTATCTCCTCATTCGATGAGATCAGGTTTTTTCAGATCTCAAGAACCTTGAGAACTCTACTGAGTCTAAACACCAAGCACGGGGGCTTGTAGAAATACACATGTAATAAATAACTACTGACCCTCCCCACAGTTCTCAGTACCTTTCTTGTAATCATTCACTAGACTTCAGAGCTTTCTTGAAAGCCCATATCTCCCAAGTTACATCAGCCCTCCCCGACTCCGCCCACCTTTTGTCAATGACGCCTGCTTCCTTCTACTCAACTCCCCATCTATTCCACAGGAGAAAACAGGTTTCTCTACATTCGTCACTCTGTTTGCATTATCATGTCTTAAGTCCAGCCATTTCAGCAAGAGAAAATATTCTACAAGGGACAGATTCACCAACAAAGAAGAATTAAGACCACTGATGGGTTATATTGTGTGTGTGTGTCTTGGAAATCCCAAATTCATTTTCTTTTTCAGCTCTTGGTTATATCCTATGATGAAGTGAATTATTAATATATGTAAAATTATAATTTTGAACTTGTGGCTAAATATAATTTACTGAAGCTATATTTACACACACACACACACACACACAGAAAATGACTACATTTATAAGTGTCCAAATCTACTGTATTGCGGAAGCATGCATTTTCAAATTGGTAGCTACATTACCCCACTGTGTTATTTATTTTATTGGAAAAAAAGAAAACCTTGCCTTCTAGATAAAACAAAGCTAAATAAAACTATTTTAAAACAATAAGAAATATACCTAAAGGTGAAAAAAGAAGTATGAGAAGCATCCAGGAATCGCAGTGCTCTCTCCAGGTGCAGTAGGGCAGGCGGAATGAACACTGGGTTCCACTTAGAGCTCGGCCACATCCTGTTCCTAAGTTCTTGTGATTCACAAGGATGCTGTCAGGACCAAATGAGATACCATATCTAAAAGTGCTTTGTTTAGTGTTGTGATCTCCAAAAATCATAGTAAATGGGAATTATTTAGGTGGTGTGGAAAGAAGTATATAAGTCAAGCTGCAGAAGAATTTTCTGTATTTGGTTTTCTGATCAGGTTCTACACTATCATCCCGTTTATTACATAACCTCCAAATGCTCTTACTCAGTTTAGAATATGACTGAGTAGTTTTGTTCAAAACCAAATCATGTTCTCCATCTAACTATAATAATTTAAACATTGTTTTTTTGTTTTGTTTTGTTTTTTTCTTGAATTTTTATTTTTTTATTTTATTTTATTTTTGTTACAGATGTTTCTCCTTGTTTATCTCATTGACACCCTCCTCCCCATCCCCCTGACCCCGTCCCCGGCTTTGTTGTCATGTCCATTGGTTATGCGTACATGCATATAAGTTCTGTGGTTTATCTCTTTCCTCCCCCCCTCACCCTCTCATCTGAGGGTTGTCAGTCTGCACCCTACTTCCACGTCTCTGGGTCTACTCTATTCCTCAGACTGTTATGTTCATTATATTCCACAAATAAGTGAGATCATGTGGTATTTGTCTTTTTCTGTTTGGTTTCTTTCACTTAGGATAATACTTTCCAGGTCTCTCCATGTCGTCTTAAAGGGTAAGAGATCTTTCTTTCTTATAGCTGCATAGTACTCCATCGTGTACATGTACTACAGCTTTTTTTATCCATTCGTCTACTGATGGACACTTGAGCTGTTTCCAGATCTTTGCTATTGTAAATAGTGCTGCTATGAACATGGGGGTACACATATTCTTTCTGATTGGTGTTTCAGGCTTCTTAGGGTACATTCCTAGAAGTGGGATCACTAGGTCAAATGGAAGTCCAATTTTTAATTTTTTGAGGTAACACCATATTGTTTTCCATAGTGGCTGCACCAGTCTGCATTCCCACCAGCAGTGTATTAGAATCCCCTTTTCTCCACACCCTCGCCAACACTTGTTTGATGATTTGTTGATGGCGGCCATTCTGACAGGTGTGAGGTGATACCTCATTTTTGTTTTAATTTGCATCTCTCTGATGATTAGTGATGTTGAGCATTTCTTCATATGTCTCTTGGCCATTTGTATGTCCTGTTTGGAGAGGTGTCTATTCAGCTCCTCTACCCATTTTTTAATTGGGTTCTTTGTCTTCCTTTTGTTGAGTTGTATGAGTACTCTATATATTTTGGAAATTAACCCCTTATCTGATGTATTATTGGCAATTATGCTTTCCCATACAGTGGGTTGCCTTTCCATTTTGATGATTGTATCTTTTGTTGTGCAGAAGCTCTTTAGTCTGATGTAGTCCCATGTGTTCATTTTTTCCCTTTGTTTCTGTTGCCTTAGGTGATGTATCAGTGAAAATTCTGCTACATTTTGCAAGTCCAAAACATTTGGCTTAGAATACTTAGGTGAGTATAACTCTAACCATTGGTTCTGACATCTAAAGTGATGGTAAACAAGGCATCTATCTTGCTTTTTTCATCTTTGCTTAGCAAAGAGCCCACACAGGGTGACTTATAAATGTACTAATTTTGATGGCATAAATTAATACATGAATGAATGAATGGCATGCAGAGGTTAAGGCCCTTGGATGCAATGGGTGATTAATATGTATCATTGTTTGTTAATAGTTGTTTAAAATGCCTGCCTCTCCTACTCATTTTTGAAGAACGAACAAAAACCTAACTTTCAACTAAAAAGTTTATTTAACCCAAGTAGGAAGGAAGTGCTTACTAGGAACTGTGTCTGTATTTCCCTAAGAGCACTATCCCCGCTGAATAACACCTGGCTTTGGCAGTTGGCCCTGTAAGACCCGAGGCTCCCTGGACATGGGGCTGTGTAGCTCTGAACACACAGATCCTGGGGCCATGCCTGACGCACGCTGACAGTCTTTAATAAAAAAGTAGAGTCAAGTCAGTTGAATAAAGAGTGCTTTAAATTTGATTTGGATTCCTTGCTGAATAAAGACATTAATAATGTTCCCTTTGGGGAAAAAAAAAAAATAGACAGAAAAAGTAAACCCATCAATCAAGTATTAAGCTCAGTAGAGTTGCCGAGGAAAATAGTTCAACAGGCCGTGTTAGCACAGCTGAAAAGCAGACATGACTGTTTATTTTTCTTCTACATTTAAAACATATGAGGCTACCCTTCCCAGTAAAATTACCATAAACCTTTTCATTATAGAACTTGAAAAGCCAGTCTGTAGTTTCTTTCTGTAATTCTAAACGTATAGTAAGGCTATCCAAGACAGCCCATTCAGTGGACCACCCCAACCGTTCTTCCTAGAACCTCAGATTTCCAGTTACCTTTTAGAAAGTTGCTCTAGTACATGGGCACTGAGTTGTAAGTTCCTCCCTTCTCCTGCAGAACAGAAATTTAGTGAAGGCAGGGGTTCCTTGTCTATTTTGTTCACGGCTCCTTCCTTAGCATTTCAAACTATCCCTGGCACAAAGCAGGTGCTCAATAAATAAACCGTTGTTTACGTGACCATGTAAATAATGGAGTTATGAATTTTCTCATTAAAAAAAAAATCTTTGTTCTCCATTCTAAGTATTGCTTTATTTTTTGTAAGACAGTACCCAAATGCAACCACAGATAATGAACAGAAAAATAAAAAAGATAGCTATTAAATTTTTACACGTTTTCATCGATTTTCTTTATTCCAATTTAAATCTGAAAACTCATATCAACTAGCTCAAACTATCCTAACTAAACTCAAGAAAATGGAGATCATGTCTTTAGCTTTATTGATTTTAAAAATCAATGTGTGATTTGACTAAGTTTGTACCACTTTTTGTTGAACTGGAAGTTTTAAGCATATTTCTTAATGCTTCTATTATGCAGCTTAACTTCTTTTTACTATAACCATATAAAAATGAAAACATACAGCGAATTCATAAGTGATCTGAGTTCTCTTAGTTTACTTGGCCTTCCCACACATGTGTATTCCTTTAGCTCTAATATTTGAATTATATTCAAACCATATAAAAGTTCTGAACTTACCTATGTGGCTACTGAAGAGGTCAGGGAGGTGAATTCTAGGTGACATTTTAAAATTCTGTATTGTTATCATTGGAGATATTCAATATAGGCCAAATGACTTAGTTGTAGCCATATATTTTGCAGGGCTGCTAAGTTAATGCAAAAATAACTGTGATGGCAGTTTTTAAATTTCTAAATATTTGGAATATTCCAAACATACCAAAAGGGGGAAATATAATGTATATTTCTGTACTCCCCAGATCATAGCTCCACTTTGCCAACTTTGCTTTAAAACTCTGTTAAGGACAAGATCTTTGCAGACATAGCTGAAGCTTTCTGGGAACCGCTGCTCTGTCCCATTCCTGGCCCCAGCATCCCTTTCCTGGGGGCCCATTCTCCTGAATGTCATGCTTACCATTAGCATCTATATTGTTCTTTTACAGAAATATTTTCCCCAAAACAATATATTGCCTGTTACTTTAAACTGTATATAAAATGCATTATAATCTGCCTAACACAGAATAAGCACCCAGGAAATGTTCTTTTTGACATGCTAGCATGCTTTCTTTTCTCTTGACCCTGCATTTGAGATTTAGCATGTGAAGACAGGTAGTTCTAATTAGTTCACTTCGGCTGTGCTATCAGGCTCCACTGCACCAATATTCCACAGGACATCAAACACTTTCTACCTGAAGGCACCTTTTCCTTTCTCTCCTCTAGAAACACCTGCCATCCAGCCACCAGCTCAGGGATGCCCTGCTCACACCAACCCCTGTGACCTGCTTACTAGTTTGGGAAAATACTGGGTTGGTGTAATTTTTTTCTTATAATTTAAATAGGCCCAGCATTGGTGGTTCAATTTAATGGACGTGAGATCATTTTAAGGTTTCACGTAATTATGTGTGCAGAGTGTGTAAACCAAATAAACAAATAAATGAAAAAACAAGAAAAAGAAAGACCTTCTAATAAACATATGTACTGTATTTAATTTTTAATATAAATAATTCCATAATTAAGTGTGTATGTTTCCTTGCCCACATACTAGGGAATTTCTCTTGACTCATAGCTAGCAGTAGAACTGCTGGGTTGCAAATGCATACAATTTCACTTACTAGATAAGACACAATTGTTCTATAAATTGGTTTTGAAAGCTATACAGATGACAATAGGGTCGAAGAATTTCCCTTTCCAGACATCTTTACCAAGCTTAGTAATGTAGGAATTTTAAAGCTTTTACCAATCTCATGGGTGTGAAATGTTGTCTCCCTACTTCACATACATTTCACCAATTTCTAGTGAATTTGAGCATCTTGTCAATTATCCATTGGTCCAGTCAGAAATTGCTTGCTTGAATCCTCTGTCCATTTCCCTAATATTTATTGTCTTCTTTCTGTGCTAATGTGTGAGAATTCTTTATACATTTGAAATCCCGATCTTATGTATTTATATATGTTACAAATATTTACTACCAGTTTGTGAGTTGACTGAGTGTTCACAGAGCTTATTTGTTGAACATTTTTTAATGTAGACCAATATATGAACTCTTTTATTCAAAGTTTATCATTGTTTAGCTCATTAAGAAAATGCTTCCCTATTTTGAATTTATTTTTAAAAGTATCCATTTTATTTTTTTAAAAATGTAGTCTTTGCTTTACATATTTAGGTGTTTAACCTACATGCAATTGATATTTGTATATTTGAAGGGTATGGATTTATTTTCTATATGAATAGGAGTGTCTCCAGAGTACTTATTTACCAGTCTATGTTTCTGTAACTGATATGCAATACTCTGTCTCTATCATGTATCATGTTTACATTCACACTCAAGCCACGGCATTCTTTTCCTGGTTTACAAAATCTACATCAAACAGATTGTTTTTGTTAGCTCAGGCTGCCAAAACAAAGTGCCCTATACCAGTGGCTTTAAACACAGACTTTTCTTCCTCTCAGCTCTGAAGGCTGAGAAGTCAAGGATCAAAATGCCAGCAGATGCAGTGTCTGGCAAGAGGTTTTCCTGGTTTGCATACGGCCGCCTTCTAGTGTGTGCATGAACTCTCCCATCCTTTTCTTCCTACAAGGGCACTAATCCCATCACAAAGGTCCCCAGCCTCATGACCTCCTTTAAACCTAATCACTTCCCAGTGACCCCCAGCTCTAAATACCATTGAACTGGGGGTTAGGGATTCAACATGAGAATTTGGAAGGGGGCACAAATATTCAGTCCATAACAAGTGCTCAGTAAATCGTGTTTTTTTGTTTTGTTTTGTTTTTAATATATCTAAAAGTAACTTAAACATTTGCTACAGCAACTTATCATTGAAACATCTTTCAAAGTATCTCTTCCCTCTATGGATATAGACCAACCTTACTTACAGAGGAGCCACGTTGCATGTGCATTTAACATACAATATACTAAGTATACAATTTGGGGAAACAAAGGGAGAAGGAAAAAAAAAAACAAGAACTGAAGTAGCTTGAGCGACTCTGCCTGCCCTTCCATGGACTATCACCAGGAGGGTCATTCAGGGAGACACAAATGAACTCTGTCAGTCCCTGGGAACCTCGCTCGGTGTGATTATCTTGCAGTGTGTGCAAAGTATGATTCTCGAGTTTAAAAAAATGCATTTTTCATATATATTTTGCTGCATAGAGTAGAACATAAATCTGTACTTTATGTCCAGCTTAATGGATGGCTAAGGGCAATTTTTACTAGATCTGGATTTCACCCTGACTTTACCCCCGACTGCTGAGTCAGACGGCTCCTCTGCAATCAGTGTGCCGACGGATGAACAAAATATCATTCTACTTTTAACAAGAGGTTCATATGAAAAGCAGCTTTTTGTCTCTTGTCTTAAGCAATGTTGAAGCAAGAGATTTGGGGCTTCTAGCATGTCTGTTCCCACGGTGAACAGCAGGAAAGTAAAGGCTGAAAGCAGAGGCACCATTTTCCAGCAAAATCTGGGCAACAGTTTAGCCCTTTTCTCCTCAATGAACAAATGACCTTGTTGACACTGTGTTTGTTTCAAGAACCAGAAAGTGCCAAATATTCTAAAGTCACAGAAATGAACTTGACGGGTTATGGTGTAAGTTCTCAAATAACGTCAGACACACTGAAATATAAAACAGTTTGGCTACAAAGAAGGGAATTTCTAAAAGCTAGAAAGACTGACTTTCCAGGGACAGTGGCATTGCCAAGTGGGTGATCCCTTTAGAAACTCTGTTAACCAAGAAAACCTTTGCCAATGTTGGCTGCATCTGCCAAGACTGTGTGGCTAACTCTCTTCTGATCACTTCTTGTATTATTAGCTTATTGTACCAGGAACTTCACCAGTGGGTTTTGCTGTTGTCCAGACAACCCATGCTCCATCTGAAATGCTTCAATGGCTTATCTCTTCATTGACAAGTACAACTAGAATAATTTTCCTGACAATGTATTATACCATAATGGTTTGTTTACCTGACAGAGGAACTGAGAGCAAAATGCATTCCCCAATCTATAAAGCATGAATTTTTCCAGAATCAAGCACAGGATTTTGGCTTTCTTGTGGGCATCTCAGAGACTATGGAGTCCCACACTATAGCTAAGAATCTGAAAAGCAGAGGCATTGAGTAGTCCAAGGTCACTCTACTAAGAGGCAGAACTTGTTTTGAACACCGGTTTCCTAAGTCTTAGCTCAGCATTTGCACCCATAAAGCCAAAAGCCAATAAGCTAATTAGAACCCTATCAATTGCAGCTATTTTCTTGCTTAAACAATTTATTACTTCAGCAGACTAGAGAGCTAAAACTTTATGTTCCTAGGAGTTCAAATAGAATAACACAAGAAAAGAAAAAAAAACTGTGTAACTGGGATTATCTACACTGCTCTTTTAAAAAAAATTAATGGCCATGATTCTTCTCTACCAACTGGATTTTCCCAGGGTCAGTTAGTACTTCAGAGAGAACCAGGCTTTAGTGGGAGATGCAGGTCTCAACGTCAAGAAATGCAGATATACTATTTTTTCTAAAGCTCATTAAATTAATAATGACAATAATAACACTAAGAATAGCTAGTACTTATTGCGTGCTTATTAGTTTTTAGGTTCTAAGTACTTAATATGTATGAATTACTTTAATCCCCACAATAAACCCATGTGGTAGATATTATTTATCTATGAGGAAACAGGCACAGAAGAGCTTTACACCTTTGTGGAGAAAACATCTGAATCCAAGAATTACTCTCTAGAATGCATTCTTTATTAAGCTGATCCTGTACAGAGATAAGGAGATGCAATACAGAACTTCTATTTTCTCTCCAGATTTTGAATGTTAGTCTACTAAAAATGTGACTTGGTAACCAGTGTGCCAGCACCTTGAAAGAGTTAATGATTCTCTCAGGGTGCGAATTCTGTGGGAGGGAGTAATTAGCACTCTGGACACATGTGGCCCAATATGTATAGCGGTGAGCAAACAAGGTCCTTCTACTGAGGTGCTGAGGTTGACATATTACATAGCACCCTTTCTGCACCCTGCAGATAGCAGCATCTGTCTAATGTAGTCAAAATAAACAAGGTTTTGTGTGTATGGCAAAGATGATTACATACCCATTTACACATAGATATAAACTTGTCTACTGCATATGACCGTCACTGCTCGAGCCCTCAAACACGCGTTATTTCCTGAAAGCATGTCTTGGCCACTAGCTTCAGCATCTCAAATACAGCCATTTCTCTGTAGGATGCCAGATGCCTCCGAGACTGACTGGACCTCCTTCAGGAGGAGATCAATAGAGAGTCACTTTTCAAAACCTCCCATGAGCACAAGAAGAAGGTCCAACCAGCGTATGAAGGTTGGTGGGGCAGTTTCCATTCTCTTTAAAGATGGCTATTCTAATACGTTGTTGGAGAGTTGGTGTTGAAAGAGTGGTCAGTACAGAGATCATAGCAACGCCAGTAGGTACAGAGCCCTGGGGCTGCGTATCAGAAACCTTCTGGTCCTGGGAATCGACAGTAAGGATCTGATTCTTACCACAGAAAAGCTCTCCGCTCAAGGCCACATTGCATATAGTTGGATAAAATCAGAAACTTCCTTGTTGTCCCCAAATGGAAAAGCTGTTAAATAAATATGATACAACCATGTTAAGGAATACTATGCAGTCACTAAGTAGCATTGTTAAAAAACAAAATTACTGAAATAGAAAACAGGAAATATTACATTTTACTATTTTTGTACATTTTTTTGTCGTTTTTGTTCTCATTTTCTGCCTTCTTTCCTTTTCTTCCCAAGAAGTCAAACAAAAAACTACACTGGAGGAAGTCTGTAGGCAATATACCAAAAATAGAGTGGTTTTCTGTAAAATGCTTACTCTGACTTTACTTTGAAGAGGTGAAAACCGAGGATCAAAGAGGTCCAGGGGCTTTCCCCAGGTTGAGCATCCTGGTCCAGCCGGGACACAGAGCACCTGCTGCTTCACGTCAGTCATGCGTCCTCACTCCTCAGCTGACACTGCGCCTTCTGGTCTCTGCAATGCCGGTGCAAAGGGGCCCGGCCTGATATGGCTATATGATTTTCATGTTCTTAGATAAAATAGTTTGCTGAGCAAGTTAATAAACGTATTGTAATTCAGAAATCATGTTATGAAAGTTAAATATATCAGGTCTTTAATATGTATACCTATAAAAACAAGTTCTAATTGAAATAAATTGTTTAATTAACAAGCACACATGAACAAACATTTTGTTCTTGTAGACATTGATTCACTCACTTGCCATATATTTATACCTCACCTTTGGTTTACCAGGCCCTTTACATCCCTTGATGCTCAGATATAATTAATAACACAGGCTCTACTTGCAAGAAGATTACAGTCAAGAAAAATCACTCACACACACACACACACACACACACACACACACACAGACACTAAGCTTCCATACATATGCTGTGATAATTATAATAATAGTGATATTATTATAATGTCCATGTATTAGAGAAACACACATAAAAGTTACATATCCAGCCTGTGAAGGATTCCTGCTAAGAGAAAGGAATGCTTTAATCAAATTATATAGTATAAACAAAATTATCTATGTGAACAGGGAAAAGAAAAAACATTCCCAAGAACAGGGACACTGAGCTCAAGTGAAAAGAGCCCAGAGATGAATTCTGCCAGCTGGTGCAGACAGTCCTGAACCTTCCCCACTGCCAGGGAATTCTGGTGTGAGCCACTGGAAGGACTTGACCAGATAATCAGATCAAATGTTTCTATTAATTGCCACCTTGTATATTCAATAATAGCTGTGAATACTGAAGAGATGGGATTGGCGCTACAAGCCATGATCCATGGGGCCGGTTTGTGTAAGGGATGCTGAGGCCCTGGGAGTCGGCAGTCGTAGCAGAGACCGAGCAAAAAGGACAAAGTGAAAAATAATTAGATGAATCTCTATGATCAAAGATATGGATCATCCTAATATATAAACCACCACAAGGCTTTGAATACCATTTCAGGGAGTTTGAATATTCTACAGCTCACCCCAAGTCTATAAATATTCAATTAAGGACCCTGTGTCTACAGTAAGTTAAACCGTGATGAGTACTTTTGGAAATAGCTGCAATTAATTCTTACTAAACATTATTAAAGTAGCATTGCTCTGAAGCACCTAATAACTAGCCTACTCCTCAACCTGACTTCATGAAGTTTTATTTTAGATATAGTTTCTTTCTTAGGAAATAAAAGTATACTCATTTACCCATTAAGAAGAAGAAAAAAAAGATACCATTCATTATATCATCTTCACAAGGTACACAGCAGCTTGCCATTCCAAAACACATAACTGATACATGGAAAACCTAGATGAATTTGAACTAGAGCATCTACTGAGGGTGTATCCTAACACCTAGTTAATTCGGGACTTGCTATAGAACACATATCTGAGTTGGTGGACAGAGGCATTTTAAATTATGAATGACGGTGTGAACTCTATGAAATACATTTGTTTTCCATGTCACACAAAAATCTATTTATAAATTCTATTATATCAAATTGAAAATATCTTCAAAGCCATATTGACCAAAGCTTCTATTTTTAAATAGCAAAGCCACAGAATTCAAATAATAATACTATGGACAAGGGTATGAAAATAAAAGAAGACTTATGCACCACTGGTGCGAAAATAAATTGGTACAGCCACTGTGGAAAACAGTATGAAGTATCTTCAAAACATTAAAACTAGAAAAAAATATTAGAAGCGGGAAAAATGGCGGCGGAGTGAACGGAGCTACACAGACCGTCTCCCAGAACCAAACTGGAATTACAACTATAACACAGACAAATCGACGGAAAAAACCAACAGAAAAGCAGCTTGGAGGACCATACAACGCAGGACACTGACTCCATCCCGGTAGGATTGCGAAGGCGCGAGACGGGGCTGGGAGCGCACGGTCGGCAGCTCGGCAGCGGCCTCAGCTGTAAGCGGCGCCCGCGGGTCACACTCCCAGGCGGCCCCACAGCGCAGAGACCGGACAGAGGCTAAAACAGCCACAGCCACTCACCTTGGGCTCCGGCGGAGGGAGGGCAGACTGGACTGGAACTGTGTCTGGACACTCGGGGTTTGGAGGGCGCTCAGAGCTTTGGCTGAGTGCAGCCACTCAGGACGGTGGCCACATTGCTCCTTCCCAGGGCTCTGAGGAGAGGCAGCAGCCCCTCCCTCGGAGATCCAACCCCACCCTGTGGGCCATTGAAGTGCTAATTGAGGCTCACTAACAACCAGCATCTGCCCCACCCTCGTGAAAGCCCCTTGGCTGAGCACCAGAGGGAGTTTTTCAATCAACTGACAACCCAAAACTCATCAATTAACCTAGACTGCTAGCCTCCAGGCAAAAAGCTAGAGGATAACAGTACGTTTCCTGGGCTGGCAACTTGAACCAGGAAAGTAAGACTTGACAGTGGTGTTCAACGCGGGTCCTCCCTAGCTCATCTAAACACAGGAGAGGGAGCCACAAACAGCAGAACACCAACACCCACAGGGAGAACTTGACAGGCTCCAAAGCCCACAGTGATAGCTAAAATGGTGAAACACAGAAACAGAAGCCAAATGAAAGAGCAAGACACCTCCACCGAAGATGAGATCAATGTGGAGCAATTAGGCATGTTAACAGAGCTAGAATTCAGAGCCATGATCTTGAGGAAGCTGAACAGCATGAGTAAAGACATAGAGACACTGAAAATAAGCCAAATGGAAATTAAACACCAACAAGAAGAGATAAAAAATGACATATCCGAAATGAAAAACACATTGGAAGGTTTAAAAAGCAGAGTAGGGGAAGCTGAGGACCGGATCAGTGAATTAGAAGACAGGGTAGAAAAAATCAACCAATCAGAAAAACAAAAGGAAAAAACTATTAAAAAACAGGAAGACAGCTTAAGAGAACTATGGGACAACTGGAAACGTAATAATATTCGTATCATAGGAGTCCCCGAAGAAGAAGAAAAGGAGCAAGGGATAGAGAATATATTCAAAAAAATAGTGAGAGAAAACTTCCCTAATTTGGTGAAGGAAGAAGGCATTCAAGTTCAAGAAGCACAGAGAGTCCCAAGTAAGAAGAACCCAAACAGGCCCACACCAAGACACATAGTAATTAAAATGCCACAAATTAAAGACAAAGAGAGAATCCTAAAAGCAGCAAGAGATAAGCAACAGGTTACCTACAAAGGGAACCCCATAAGGCTTTCAGCTGACTTCTCACAAGAAACACTACAGGCCAGAAGAGAATGGCATGAAGTAATCAAAGTCATGAAAAACAAGAATCTGAATCCAAGACTACTCTACCCAGCAAGGCTATCATTCAAAATAGAAGATCAAATAAAGAGCTTCCCAGACAAAAAAAAGCTAAGGGAATACATTAGCACCAAACCAGCACTGCAAGAAATGTTAAAAGGACTGCTGTAATTAGCAGTAGAAATGGGAAGAAAAATGGAACCACACTAAACAAAAATGGCAATAAATAAGTACATATCAATAATCACCTTAAACGTAAATGGATTGAATGCTCCCATAAAGAGACACAGAGTAGCTGATTGGATAAGAAAGCATGACTCATCTATATGTTGTTTACAAGAGACCCACCTCTCAACAAAAGACTCACATAGGTTGAAAGTGAAGGGATGGAAAAAAATTTTCCAAGCAAATGGAAAGCAAAAAAAAGCGGGGGTAGCAATTCTCATATCTGATAAAATAGATTTCAAAATGAAGACCATAACTAGAGACGAAGACGGCCACTACATAATATTGAAAGGATCTATCCAACAGGAAGATATAACCTTGATAAACATATATGCACCCAATATAGGAGCACCAAAATATATTAAAAATCTTCTGGAGGACTTCCAAGGAGAAATCGACAACAATACAATCATAGCAGGGGACTTCAACACCCCATTGACAGCACTGGATAGATCCTCTAGGCAAAAAATTAGCAAGGAAACAGAGACTCTAAATGAAGCACTAGACCAAATGTATTTAATAGATATCTACAGAGAATTACACCCCAAAACTACAGAATACACATTCTTCTCAAGTGCACATGGGACATTTTCAAAGATAGACCACATGATAGGACACAAACTAAATCTCTACAAGTTCAAGAAGATTGAAATCATATCAAGCATCTTCTCAGATCACAATGGCATGAAACTAGAAATCAATTGCACAAAGAACATGCAAAGACATTTCAACACATGGAGGCTAAATAGCATGTTATTAAACAATGAATGGGTCACCGAGGAGATCAAGGAAGAAATTAAAAACTTCCTGGAAACCAATGAAAATGAACACACAACAACACAAAATCTATGGGATGCAGCGAAAGCAGTTCTGAGAGGGAAGTTCATAGCACTACAGGCCTACCTCAAAAAACAAGAAAAATTTCTAATTGACTGTCTAACCTCACAACTTAAAGAATTAGAAAGCAAACAAAAAGAAAACCCCAGAGCAAGTAGAAGAAAGGAAATAGTAAAGATCAGAGCAGAAATAAATGACATAGAGACCAAAAAAACAATTCAAAGGATCAATGAAACAAAGAGCTGGTTTTTCGAAAAGATAAACAAGATTGATGGACCCTTAGCTAGACTCACCAAGAAACAAAGAGAGAGAACCCAAATACACAAAATCAGAAATGAAAGAGGAGAAGTAACAACCAACACCACGGAAATACAAAAGATCGTTAACAACTACTATGAACAACTATATGGCAACAAATTCGACAATCTCAGCGAAATGGACAAATTTCTAGAAACACACAGTCTCCCAAAACTATTCCCGGAAGAGATAGAAAACTTGAACAGACCAATAACAACTAAGGAAATTGAAGAGGTAATCAAGACTCTCCCAGCAAACAAAAGCCCAGGCCCAGATGGTTTCACGGGGGAGTTTTACCGAACATTCAAAAAAGAACTAACACCCATTCTCCTCAAACTATTTCAAAAAATTCAAGAAGAAGGAAGACTTCCAAACACGTTCTATGAGGCCAGCATAATTCTAATTCCAAAACCAGAAAAAGACACTACGAAGAAAGAAAACTACAGGCCAATATCCCTGATGAACATAGACGCCAAAATCCTGAACAAAATACTAGCAAATCGGATCCAGAAATACATCAAAAAAATTATTCACCATGACCAAGTGGGATTCATTCCAGGGATGCAAGGCTGGTACAATATTCGCAAATCAATAAACGTGATACACCACACAAACAAAATGAAGAATAAAAACCACATGATCATATCAATAGATGCTGAAAAAGCATTCGACAAAATCCAGCATCCATTTCTGATAAAAACGCTCAGCAATGTAGGAATAGAGGGATCATATCTCAACATAATAAAGGCCATATATGAAAGACCTACAGCCAACATCATACTCAATGGACAGAAACTAAAAACATTTCCATTAAGAACAGGAACAAGACAGGGATGTCCACTTTCGCCACTCTTATTTAACATTGTACTGGAAGTCTTAGCCACAGCAATCAGACATGAAAAAAAATAAAAGGGATCCAAATTGGAAAGGAGGAAGTGAAACTGTCATTATTTGCAGATGACATGATATTGTACATAGAAAACCCTAAAGACTCCATCAAAAATCTATTAGACTTAATAAATGAGTTTGGCAAAGTAGCAGGATACAAAATTAACGTCAAGAAATCGACGGCATTCTTGTACATCAATGATGAACTCACAGAAAGAGAAACTGAAAAAACAATCCCATTTACCATCGCTCCAAAAAAATTACGATACCTAGGAATAAACTTAACCAAAGAAGTAAAAGACCTATTTGCAGAAAACTACAGGTCATTGAAAAAAGAAATAGAGGAAGATATAAAAAAGTGGAAGCACATACCCTGTTCATGGATTGGAAGAATTAACATAATTAAAATGTCCATACTACCCAAAGCAATCTATAGATTCAACGCAATCCCCATCAAAATACCAACAACATATTTCATAGAACTAGAACAAATACTTCAAAAGTTCATATGGAACCAAAAAAGACCCCGAATAGCCACAGCAATCTTGAAAAAGAAGAACAAAGTTGGAGGGATCACAATACCAGATATCAGGTTATACTACAAAGCGACTGTAACCAAAACAGCCTGGTACTGGCACAAGAACAGGCATATAGACCAGTGGAACAGAACTGAAAACCCAGAAATGGACCCAAGGCAATACGCTCAATTAATATTTGACAAAGGTGGCAAGAGCATACAGTGGAGCAAAGACAGCCTCTTTAATAAATGGTGTTGGGAAAATTGGACAGCTACATGCAAAAAAATGAAACTAGACCATCAACTTACACCATACACAAAAATAAATTCGAAATGGATAAAAGACTTAAATGTGACCCGTGAATCCATAAAAATTCTAGAAGAAAATGTAGGCAACAAAATTTTGGACATCATACGGAGCAGAATTTTCACTGATACATCACCTAAGGCAACAGAAATAAAGGAGAAAATGAACACATGGGACTACATCAAACTAAAAAGCTTCTGCACAGCAAAAGAAACAATCATCAAAATGGAAAGGCAACCCCCTGTATGGGAGAACATCATTGCCAACGATGTATCAGATAAGGGGTTAATTTCCAGTATATACAGAGTGCTCATACAACTCCACAAAAGGAAGACAAAGAACCCAATTAAAAAATGGGCAGAGGAGCTGAATAGACACCTCTCCAAACAGGACATACAAATGGCCAAGAGACATATGAAGAAATGCTCAACATCACTAATCATCAGAGAGATGCAAATTAAAACAACTATGAGGTATCACCTCACACCTGTCAGAATGGCCGCCATCAACAAATCATCAAACAACAAGTGTTGGCGAGGGTGTGGAGAAAAGGGGACTCTAATACACTGCTGGTGGGAATGCAGACTGGTGCAGCCGCTATGGAAAACAATATGGTGCTACCTCAAAAAATTAAAAATTGAACTTCCATTCGACCCAGTGATCCCACTGCTGGGAATATACCCTAAGAAGCCTGAAACACCAATCAGGAAGAATATATGTACCCCCATGTTCATAGCAGCACTATTTACAATAGCTAAGATCTGGAAACAGCCCAAGTGTCCACCAGTAGACGAATGGATCAAAAAGCTGTGGTACATATACACAATGGAGTACTATGCAGCGGTAAGAAAGAAAGATCTCTTATCCTTTGAGACGACATGGAGGGACCTGGAAAGTATTATCCTAAGTGAAAGAAGCCAAGCAGAAAAAGACAAATACCACATGATCTCACTTATATACGGAATATAATGAACATAACAGTCTGAGGAATACAGTAGACCCAGACACATGGAAGTAGGGCACAGACTGACATCCCTCAGAAGAGGGGATGGGGGGTGGGGGGGTGGGAAGAGATAAACCACAGAACTTATATGCATGTATGCATGACCAATGGACATGGACAACTAAGCCGGGGACAGGGGGGAGGGGGGGTGGGGTGGGGGGTGCCAATGGGGTAAAAAGGTAAAATATCTGTAACAAAAAAATAAATAAATAAATAAAATTTAAAAAAAAAAAAAAAAAAAAATATTAAAAAAAAAAAAAAAAAAAAACATTAAAACTAGAACTACCAGATGACCCAGCAATTCCACTCCTGGGTATGTGTCAAAAGGAAATGAACACAGGGTATCAAAGAGATATGCATTCCCAGGTCTACTGCATCATTATTCCTAAGAGCCAAGCTATGGAACCATCCCAAGGGCCCATCAACAGTTGAGTGGATGAAGAAGATGTGAATATATATAATCCTTCAGTCACAGACGAGGAGGAAATCCTGCCATTTGCAAGAACGTGAGTGGACCTTGAGGGTGTTATGCTTAGTGAAATAAGTCAGGCAGAAAAAGACAAATACTATATGATGTCACTTATGTGTGGAATCTAAAAAAAAGAACTGAACTCACAGGTGGTTGCCAGAGGCAGAGGTTGAGAGTACAGGGTGGGCCAAATGGGTGAAAGGTCCAAACTTCCACTTACAATACAAATAAGTCCTAGCAATGTAATGATGTAATGTATGGCATGGTGGCTGAAGTTAACAAAACTATACTGTGTATTTGCAAATTGCTCAAAGGTTAGATCTTAAAAGCTCTCAACACAAGAAAAACATCGTAACTATGTATGGTGATGAATGTCAACTAAACATACTGTGATCATTTTTATATATGCATGTATAAAATCATTATATTTTACATTTAAAATGAATACAGTGTTATATGTCAATTATATCTCGATTTAGAAAAAGAAGAAATGAGACAAACCCCAAAAGTGGGACATTGTACAGGACGCCTGACCAGTACTCCTCAAAACCTTGCAGCTCATGAAACACAAGAAAAGTCTGCGAAATCATCATCGCCCAGAGAAGCCCAATAGGATGTGACAACTGTCTTAGCTGGAATTCTCAGACAGCAAAAGGGCATTAGATTAAAACTGAAGAAATCTGCCCTGGCCGGTTTGGCTCAGTTGTTAGAGTGTCAGCCCGTGGACCAGGGAGTCCCAGGTTCGGATCCTGCTAAGGGCATGTACCTCGGTTGCAGTTCATCCCTGGCCATGGTTGGGTCATCTTTCTCACATTGATGTTTCTCTCTCTCCCTTCCTCCTTCTCTCCCTCCTGCTCTATCTGAAAATAAATGCAAAAATGTCCTCAGGTGATAAAAAACAACAACAACAACAACAACAAAAAAAAACAACTAATGAAATCTGGATTAAGTATGGACTTTAGTTAATGATAATGCCCCAATACTGATTCATGAATTGTGATAAATGTGCTATAGTCACATGACCTGTTAATGGGGGAACCTGGTATGGGGTATATAGGAACTGTCTATAGAACCTGTGTAATTTTTCTGTAAATCTGAAACTATTCTAAAACAAAAATAGTTTATTTTTAGAAATGCACATGGCTTTGATCCAGAGACTCGACCTCTAGGAATTTTATTATAAGAAAAAAGTGGAAATGGGCACAAAAATATTAAATACAGGTAAATTTATCTTTACAGCACTGTAGGGGAAGGGGTAAAAAGACTAGGGGAAAAAGCCAGAAATCCTACAACAGAGGTTACTTACCTACATGAGGGTACATCTATTGGCATAAGACCTTACTGCCTTTTAAAATTCACATAGAAGAATATTTAATGACATGAAAACCCACCAGTTTCTGATTGTGTACCTTTCTGCCTGGCTGTTACATTTCAATGAAAAGGCCCACTGTCACCTAGTGTGCGGTTCTGGTTTATCACTTGGGTGTGGCGCAGGTTTGCAGCGTCGTCGAGGATGCCAGCGCTCACCGATGAAGCATCAAATGGCAGCACGTGGCTGTTTCAGAGTTTTAGGATTCGGCCCTTGGTTATTTCCCCCTCAACTCCATCATATTTCCAAACCACGGTTTGGGGAAGGGGAGAATTGATATAATTAACAAAAGAGGCTGCAATTCTGAGCACCATGGAGGAAAATGAGAAAAAATAAAGTTAATAATCTAATCATATAAAAATAGAAAGAACCTAGACATCTACTCTTTCAAAAACATTAATTACTCAACAAGTAAAATTATAATGAAGGATGTTCTATTTCTTGACCTTGGTGAAGATCCGTAAGCGTGTTTTGATTTAATTTACTGAATTATGTGCACTTTCTGTATTTGTGTTAATTTCTTTTTTTATTAATCCTCACTCGAGGATATTTTTACATTAATCTTCAGACAGAGTGAGAGGGATAGGGAGAGAGAGAGACATCGATGTGAGAGAGACACATCGACTGGCTGCCTCCTACACAACCCTAACCAGGGCCGGAGACCAACCGCAACCAAGGTACATGCCCTTGGCCGGAATCGAACCCGGGAGTCTTTGGTCTGTGGGCTGACACTTTAACCACTGAGCCAAACCAGCCAGGGCTATTTGTGTTAATTTCAATAAAAACACTTAAAATCTAAATACTGAGAAGTAAATGGGATTGCAACTGCTTTGCATGATGCGATCCCATTTGAAGAACAAAACTTCAGAAGAGTTCATATCCAGCTAAGACAAGAACGACGCAAGTTCAAAGACTGATCCTTAAAGTACAAGTATTAAAAAAAAAAGTGGTCTGAATGGGTATACAACAAATAACTGCTATTGAGAGAACTTAATAGATAGGATTTTACTGTGATTAGTATAATAGGTCTTTTGCAAAAGAACATTCTGTCACGATGAAAATGACCTAAATCTCATTATCCAATAGAGAAGCCACTAGCCATATGGAGCAATGAGCATTTGGAGCGTGGCTGGTGTGATTAAAACACTGAGCTTTCCATTTCATTTAATGTCATTTAATTTAAAGTCATATGTGGCAAGTGGCTACGGAATGGGGCAGCACGGCTAGAGGAAGTGAACTGAAACCAAATATTGAGCTTTAATGTTCAAGTTAATAAAACTGTACCTACTAAAAACTAAAATAAAGTTCCACTCTTTGGACTCCAGGTCCCCTAGTCTGAAGTGCCTGGTTACTGCTGTTAAGACCTGCAAGGCTGACCCTTTACTCCCCGAGGGACGAAAAGTGACTGTGCTTATACGTTCAGGAGGACACAGCTAGTGAGCTTTACTCTCCAGTGAAACTGCTTGTCTAGTTAAAGGGGCCTCTCAGAAAGTCTAAAGATTTGCTGTCATGAAAATATATGTTTTGCTACCATTTTTCTCTCGTTCTCTCTCTCCTCTTTTAAAGCAATAACAGCTACGACTACTAGAAAGTTATTTAATTTTTCTTGAAAATACTCGGGTGATAATCCAGTGTCCCTTTAAGGTTCCATTAAGCTAGAAATTTGGGTATAAATGACCAGCTTTCCAATCAGTGGCTGTATTGTTTTTCCTCTAGAATGACCATTTCTCTCTTACCGCGGTAACCCTTCATAAGCTGCTTCCCACCTATATTTCTCCAAAGCTGGACAATTTCACGTGGGCCTTCCGAATGCAGAGTGGAAGTCTCCCAAATGCCTTCCATGACGTTCATCATCTAATTTCGTCTCCCTACTATGACTTCTCTGTATTATGTAGTATTACAGAATAGCTACGATCCTTATTGTAATGCCTCTTCAATGTTCTGTCTTCTTCACAACACATAAGCATATGAGGTCAGAGGCTGCATCTCATGCACTGTACACATAAATCATTTATTAATATATGCTGGCTAGAATGCATAAAATAAATCACAGACATCACTTAGTTAACGACCAGAGAGAAGTGCGAAACTCAGGGCAGATTCATTTAAATCCATTTGCTTACACACATAAGCAGCAACACGCCCCACTCGAGTGCCCATGGCGCATGTCATTGGGGAGCTCAATTTATAGTGCAGAAGAATGGAATTAGGTACATGAAATCAAAAGAAAGAACTCGAAAAACAAGAGGGGAGTAATAGGTTGCAAACCTGAGGCAACAATGTAAGAGCTGAACATTAGAGACTCACAAAAGTAGAATACTTCGGATGTTTGTGTACATCAATACCTTCAGTAGAGCAGGCTATTTTCTCTTAAATGGCCAGATAGTAAATATTTTCGGTATTGTAAGCCATACTGTTCCCACTACAAACGGGAGGTGTTTTGTTTTCAGGAGGTGTTTTTGTTTGTGTCGTAAATATCTTGTAAAACGTGTAAAACCATCCGTGGCTCATGCAGGTCCCAGGAAATGGACTGCAGCCTTGGTTCGCTCACAGATCATAGTCTCCCCGCTCCTGACATAGAGGGTTAGTACTACCCATGTGGACACTTCCGTGATTTGCTTTTCTTTGTCTCAAAGAAAAAATTGGCACATATAGGTAACACAGTCTTGCATTTAAAATTCTTCTTTAGAAAGCAATGTCCAATTCTACCATGGAGTCAGATGGGAAATGCTATTTTGGATAATAATGGTTTAAATCTCAGATATTCCTATAAACTTGAGTCTTCACCTTTCATGTGTAAAATAGGAAATGATCAGGACAATTTAATTAGAACAACACTGACCCAGGTGTTTGCAGATGGCAATCCATAAGAAATGGTCTGATTAAGAAGCCTGGCATTTGATTCTGCCAGGAACCCACATTCCACAGAAAGCTGGAAATCTCTAAAAATGCAAATCGCAGAAAAGGACACTTTTGTATAGCTGCAAGGAACTTCACTGAACTAAAAGAAACCTTCTTTGGAAAGTTTCATCACTTCTGCTGGCTATGAAAAATATCATACCCAGATTTTGTTTTTCTTTTGATTTAGTTATTCTTTATATCAGAGAAATGAATACTTTAAAAAAGAGGCAATGTGCCTTTTCTTTGTTCTGCCTCTAGAATTAGCATGCTATTCTCCAAATGATGTAAATCAATAGATAGTTTTAAAGTGAACACACTGTTATACCTTATAAATGCCAAAAGAGATAATTCTCTCTCTTCTTTCTGGCTTATTGAGTGAATTATCCATTTACATATTCTTTGTAGGCATCTTACAGGCTTAAGGACATCAACTCACAAAAAAAAGCACTTAAACAGAATGTACCTATTATCTTGATACCTCGAGACATAATTAGAACTTGTATATTTCAAGCACAGAACAGGCAATAAAGAACTGAACTTTAGGAGTAAAGAACTTTAGTTTTGCAAGAAACACTGCAAAACGGTTCTAAAAGAACCCCTTAATTTTGAGGGAGGGTAATGTTTAGGGAAAAAAAAAAAACAGTATTACCAACACAATAAAAAAATAAAGGGGCTAAACAGAAATCAATCTTTTTTTTCTTTTAGATTGCTGAAATTGCTAAAGTGGTCTAGGTAGCATACAATTTTTCTTTTTGAAGAATTTTGTCCAGTCTGACAAGTAAATAAATGTTTAACTCTCTTTCTCTTCTTCTATTGCTGCAGAAACAAGAAGAAATGGAAAATAACTGCAGCACGCCTAGGACATATTAGTTTCTTTCTCTACGTGAAACACACAATGAGAACACTTTATAGATGAATAGTGCCCTTCGATTGAATAGAGAACAGTGCACTTGCTTTGCTTATGTGGAACTGGATCATTTGTCACAGTTCCTGCCCCTGGAAAAATGATAACCCAAAGGAAAACCAGTGATAAAATAAATACAAAACTGATATTTTTGGTGCACATAAGTATTTTAAGATAATATAGTTTTTAAATTACTAGGTTATCAGGAAGGCTGTAATTATCAATGAATACCTACAGAATCTGGTTTCAATGCACATCATGGCTCATATTTCAAGTATCATTTCTTATATTTTTTATTTACCAAAAGTCATTTTGTGATTTCTCCATGGTTATCACACTGACATCTGACCACCTGTTCCTTACTATTACTTATTATATCATTAATAATTATTAAATTTTAAATAAAAATTACTGTAGAAAAAAATATACATATATTTGGACTTCATTTTCCACTCATCCTTGCAACCTGTAATATGCTGGCACAGTTAAAAAAATGTTTAAATATTAACTTCTTGACCCATGCACCAAGAAGTTACCAGCTTGATTCCTGGTCAGGGCACATGCCCAGGTTGTGGGCCAAACCCCCAGTGGGGGGCATGCAGGAGGTGGCCAATCGATGTTCTCTCTCATCAAAGTTTCTGTCTCTCTCTCCTTCTCCTTATCTCTAAAAAAAAAAGAAAATAAATAAATTAAATATTAAATATTAATTGCTCCTATCACAGAAATGGAAGGTAGAACAGGTTAATCTCCCAAACCTAAGTAGAAAAACATGATTGACTAATGTCCACTGGTGAAATTACAGCAACACATTTGTTTCAGAATGTTGCTAACCAGTTCTCTAAATTCAAATTTAAAAGTGATGCCAAAAAATCATATTCATTTTTTTTCTTCAGATAATAGCACAGTTCTATTGACACTCTTTTTTGAAGATCTAAAAAAATATTTTGAGAATGGATGGTTTTGCTTTCAATATCCATTCAGCTGGAAAGAAGATTATGGCAAATCTTGGTACAAGAGACTTTCTACTTCTCTCTATCCAAAAATTCAGTAAAATGTTAGAATACAGAATCTGAAAAGTCTGGGTTTGATAAGGAAAGGTTTCTGGATTTAAGTCACTCTGTAAAAGAACTGTGCTTATAATACATTGGATAAGCAATTTTTAACTGATGAGCTGCAAGAAGGTTTAAAACAGGTAACACCTGACTATTTCATCAGGGGCACTGACCTCTTTTCCCTTAGAATGTCAAATAAAAAAATGACACAGCTCCCAGATTGTATGGCTCAGTGGATTGAGCGTCATCCCATGGACTGAGGGGTCCCAGTTTGATTCTCAATTCCTGATCTGGGCACATGCCTGGGTTGTGGGCTCAATCCCCAGCAGGGGGCATGCAGGAGGCAGCCGATCACTGTTTCTCTCACATCTGTCTGGTGTGAAAACATCAAAATTATACCTTTATTTGGAGTCAGATTGAAGAATTTTAGTAATTTATTTATGTATACCATGAGATGAAAAAGTTAACATTCACTGTATTGGATCACTCCAATATCTCCTAGAGTTGCAATTTTGAAAATTATTAAGAGGAACACAGTTTTTATTAATCCAGTTGAAATTTAAAGATGAGGCACATATATGTTTCATAATACTATTTTATTTTTTTTGGTGTCTGTCTCAGATGCTAATGCACACTGATTAAACCTACACCCATCTGGAAGGGAAAACTGATATTCTATGGTACCTTCAGCACTCTTTGTATACAACTCATTGGCTAATTTCCTCATGGCTGAAATTAATCCTGGGCCACATCACTACATGGAGATTAAGATTACTTTTGAATATATTCCCCAGGTATTGTCTAAATTTAGAAACCATAGTCAAAATCATTCATTATTTTTACTTACAAACCCATCTTTAAGAATGTCTTGGTTTTTATTATTAAACTACCCACTTATGCCATAAATAATGCCCATGGAGAAAAAATTGCTTTTAAAATGGTAATTTAGATCAGCAGTAACTGATCTATGGTAATTTGCAGGAAACCAGGCAAGCTGTGATTTTCCTGTACCTGAAAAAGGGGAATGAGCATAAAAGATATCTAATACTATAGGCCAGATGTCTATTCTGCTCCAACAGTAGCACCAAGTGGTTTCTCTTGCAGAAACCTTGCACCTGTTCTCCCTCCATTGTTATTAGTCTCCAACTATAGGCTATAAAGCTACTTTTCTTCCAGAGGAGCCACTGGCGCTGAGACCTACAGAGAAATAAAGTCTACTTTTCTCTCCTCTCTGCTTCATCATCCACAGACTGTCCTGGAATTTGAGTGCTGAGGACAAAAAAGAGAAGTTTAAACAATTTCTTACTTCTCCCTTTCCTTAGATCCTTCAAACAGAAACACTTTGCTGTATTACTTTAATCCAGTTATGACACTCCTATTTATGGGACAGATTAAAAACAAATACAGTAGAGACTATTAAAACAGAATCAAAAACTAGACAACAGGGTAGTACAATCTTCTATTACAAGAAAATTTCCATAAAACATTGATTATGGGATAGAGACTCTCTGGACTCTCCAAGCAATGATTTAATTTCTCCTCATGGGAAGCCAAGAGTATTGACCAAATTTGACATTTTTCTCTGTTGGAAGAAGCACATGATTTGATGCGGATGCATCTTTCCAGAGATACGTCTCATGTATTGTCCCAAAGGAAACAGACCCCTAAGTTTTGCAAAATTCCTTTGATTAGAAATGCTTGCTTCCTTTTAAAATAGTTCTCACACAGAATAAAAAAAAAAATCAGTTTCCTAGGATGTAAGAAGAGAGCAGTGACTCTATCATCATGGGTTTTTGAGAACTGTTTGGAGTGGGGCCCCACCTATTTGCTTTTGACCTTGGAACTGTACCTTGAAATTATTTGAGAGAAAAAGACTCCTTTGTGAGGCAAATTCCCCTCTATGGTATCAACCTGCAATCATCAGAACAATGTAGTTTTGCAGCTAAAATGGATAAAACTACAAGGGGGCTCTCCTTTAAGCAAAGAGCTTATAGAAGTACAAAAACACCCATTTATTGCTTGGTGCTTTATTTGAAGAGAATAATAAGTCAATACAAAATATAATATCATCTAAGGAGGGGAGGCAGCCCCTCCTTCACAAACGGGGAAATACAAAGTAGAGTCCTTGCCAAGACAGTTCCATATCTTCTCAAGTCTAGTCTATCATCTCTTAATGACAAATGAAATTGTGTTCTAGAAATGCTTAAAGAACATTCTGAAAAAGCAAGCTCAACTAATATTTTTATTTTTTTTAAATCTATATTGTTGGATGTAAAATGTATTACAGATGTTTCACATTTTTCCCTCATTGACCCCCCTCCTCCCCACTCCCGACCCCCTCCCACCTTTTCCCACACTATTGTCCATGTCCATTGGTTATGCATTTAAGTTCTTTGGTTTATTTCTTCCCACCCCCCCCAACCCCTTTCCCTTTGAGGTTTGTCAGTCTAGCAATGAATTTGTACTTCTTAATCCCTTCACCTTTTTCACCCATTCCCCCAGCCCCCCTCCCAAATGGCAACCAACAAAATGTTCTCTGTATCTATGAGAATGTTTCTGTTCTACCTGTTTGTTTGTAGATTCCATTGTTGATAGATATGTATTCATTGCCATTTTGTTTGTTCATACATTTTATCTTTTTCTTCAAAAAGACCCTTCATCATTTCATATAATAACGGTTTGGTAGTGATGAACTCCTTTAACTTTTCCTTGTCTGGGAAAGTTTTTATATGTCCATCGATTCTACATGACAGCTTTGCAGGACAGAGTAATCTTGGTTGTAGGTTCTTGCTTTTCATCACTCTGAATATTTCTTGCCACTCCCTTCTGGCCTGCAAAGTTTCTTTCGAGAAATCAGCTGACAGCCTAATGGGTACTCCCTTGTAGGTAACTAGCTGCCTTTCTCTTGCTGCTTTTAAGATTCTCTCTTTGTCTTGAACCTTTTGCATTTTGATGATGATGAGTCTTGGTGTGGGCCTCTTGGGGTTCATCTTGTTTGGGACTCTCTGTGCTTCCTGGACTTGTATGTCTGTTTCCTTCACCAAGTTAGGAAAGTTTTCTGCCATTATTGTTTCAAACAGCTTTTCGATTTCTTGTTCTTGCTCTTCTCCTTCTGGCACCCCCAAGATGCGAATGTTGGCGCGCTTCAAGATGGCAGCGTAGGTAAACGCGGTATCGCGTCCTCCCACAACCACATCAAAGTTACAACTAAACTACAGAACAACCATCATTCAAAACCGCCTGAAATCGAGCTGAATGGAAGTCGTACAACTACGGAATTAAAGCAGCAGCCACATCCAGACTGGTAGGAGGGGTGGCAGTGGAGGTGGCGAGATGGGCTGGTCCCACACCCACGTGTGGCGGATAAAAATCAGGAGGCTCCCGCGGCGGGGAAGGTCCTTCCTGAGGACTGAGGGGTCCCCATCCCACACCAGGTGCCCCGCTCAGGGTTCCAGTGCCAGGAAGAGAAGTCCCCATAACTCCTGGCTGGAAAAACCAGCGGGAACTGAGGCTCAGGGAAGCTGACGCAGCTGGAGCCCCAGGCAGCTCCCTAAAGGGCCCGCGCACGGACTTATCGGACTCTCTCCCTCTAAGCTTGGAGGGGAGGCAGCTCAAGGGGCGCCAGAGACATACAGGGAAGAACTGAGCTGTTTGGCACTGGAGCGAGGGCTGGAGAGGGGGCTTTCTCGGGGACAAACGTGCTGTCAGAGGCCTTTGTTCCTTTGGTGAGCCCTTCCCAGGGGCGGCAGACAGTCACCATATCTGGGACTCCAGCAACTGGTTCACACTGGTAGCCCCACCCTGCTGACTCCCTGAGGCCCCGCCCCACCCCACCCAACTTTCAAGCCCACCCAAGCTGTTGCCACTTGCTTAACCATAGGATTGGCCTGTCTTGGATCCTGCTTCAGGTTTTTCCTAAATTCTTTCAAACGAGCAGCATCTGGTCTCAGCGAGCCCCATACCTCTCATTAAGTAATACACTGAAACAAACACAGGGAGGCAGCCAAAATGAGGAGACAAAGAAACAGGTCCCAAATGAAAGAACAGAACAAAACCCCAAGAAAAGAACTAAGAGAAATGGAGATAAGCAAACTAACAGATGCTGAGTTCAAAATACTGCTTGTAAGGATGCTCAATGAACTTAGTGAGAACCTCAGTGAACTTAGGGAGGGCCTCAAGAGCATAAAAGAGGACCAGTTAGAAATCATGGATACACAGTTAGAATTGAAGGAGGCATTAACTGAAATAAAGAATAATTTATACAGCTTTAATAATAGAGTACGTAAATCCAAGGAGCAAACCATCGATTTGGAATATAAGGAAGCATAAAATGCCCAATCAGAACAGCAAAAAGAAAAAAGAATCCAAAAAAATGAGGATAGTGTAAGGAGCCTCTAGGACAACTTCAAGCGTGCTAACTAATATTTTTAAAGTAAGCAATTTGCAGATGGTAACCTAAGAAAGAAGCACAGTGTTCCAATGAATACACTTTTTTCCTACACATGATTGCTAAATAACCATAACCTGAGACTGATATAGTAGAAATAGAAGCTTAAGTTTAAGGGAAACTGTAGTTACCCTGTCCTGCATGCAAGAAAGAACACATCTAAAAAAATATGAATTCAGGAAGCAAATTATTAACAACAGAGCTATCCGTTCTCACTCCAGCCCCAAGACCTTCTCTCTCACCCCAAGTCTTTCGCATTTCAGCTAAGAACAACAGTGTGCACTCAACTATTCAAATCCCTGAACTAGGGAGCATCTATGTAATTCTTTTTTAATCACCATCCACCCCAACTCTAACAGTAAGTTTTGTGTAAGACTTGAGTTTGCATTATCATAATGTCAGAGAAATATCAGTGATCATTAATTTATCTGACAAGTTTCCTTATGCAAGTGGTCCTCACAGATGCCATAAGTACATTAGGTATATTATTACCAAATCTATGAATTTCAAGATATCCATTTTGCAGTAAAAATTCCATTTTCATTTATAATTCCTCTAAAAAAGTCACATTTCACAGTCGAAAATTAACTTATGAGATATTAAAACATTTATTAAAAAGTGCCAGGCTTAGCATAATAGTTTAAAAAGGTATTATAAGATCAATACTAGGTTAATTTAGTCTTTATAAACTAATTGTGCCTTACTTAATGCTCATAATTTATATTTTAAATGTAAATAAGTTACACACTAAATGATACCCCATAATCAAATAATGTTATATGATTAAGAAAAATGTTCGCCCTGATACCAGTCTGGAAATATTAGACTATTACCTTTCTTGTTATAAATCATAATCTTCTAAATACTTAAACTGCACTTTTGCTAAATATACATGTTTGTTCTTCATTATCAGTGGAGTCTGTTTTCTTCCTCCTTGACAAGACAAAATTGAACCACTCCAATTTATAAGTCAGAAGCTAATCATTTGAAAAAAAGACAGGTTTAGAATAAAGTTTTAAGTAGGTTTCCTCTAAAAAATAATGACGCACAATCTCCCAGAACCTTAGTCACTAAAGTATACACTTCTGAGGATAGAGGCAAGATGTAAATTTGCTTGGAAACATTTCTTGATATTTCTCATTATTGAGAAACCAATTCTGTTGTGTGTCAGTGTCTGAAATTGTACTAAAAGGCTTGTAGAAGTTCAAAGACTGATGATTAGAACAACTGCAGACTGTTTCCTTGCACCTGGAAGATGTAATGTTCTTCGTGCTGAGGTATAATATTAATCATTTGTCTTTTGAATTCATAATTGTATTGGCAAAGTTGATTCTAGCTGTTTCACATGATAATCCGGAATTTTCCAGGGAAATGTGCATCATACGAAATGAAAGGTGTTACAGTCACCTTATCAAATACAGAATTTGGGAAACAGACCTTGACTGCATCTCCTGTGGAAAAGGCATGGGGTTCAGCATGAGCCACTGGTGAGAAGAGTGTCAAAAAAATAATTTGCAGGACAAGATAAAATCATGACTCTCACACAGATACAAAAATGAACACTTGTTAAAATTTTTCATTTTACTCACATGATATGAGTGAACCAGACAGATGTTCTAAGGAATTCAAAGGAAAAGTCAAAAGAGCAAAAAAATCACATGGAGTAAAAGGATGTCGAGATGAATTGCAAATGAGGAAAAAACTGGTTTTTGCACAGGAGAAAGCTAATTAAAAATCACTACTGGATAGAGAAGAATTTATAAATCAATCAGTTACCTACAGCTTCCAAAGAGTTGTAGAGTAGATCAAAGACAATAAATAGAGCTAGAATCTAATAATTAGCAGGGGTAACCTAAGGAGGATGCATAGTTTTGCACTGAATGCAGTTGTTTTTTTTTTCCTACACATGAGTGCTAAATAAACAACTACAACCTGAGGCTGATACAATAGAAATAAAGGCTCAAGGTCAAGGGTGACTATACATGCACTGTCCTTCCTGCCTGTGAGCACAAACACCCAAACAAAACGTGCATTCTAAAGTAAATTATTAAAAATGGAAACATACATTCTTACCCCAGATGCTAAACCTTTGTCACCCCAATTTTTTCCTGTTTCAGGTAAGGACAACAGTGTCCACCTAGCTACTCAAATTCCCAAACAGGAAGCATCTAATTCTCCTCTTTTCAAAGCCATTCACCTCAACTCTAAGACAAGAAAAATGCATCATCAGCTCCTGGCAGCTGAATAACTTATCCTGATTTGATCTATTTTCAACTTCCACTACGTTAACCCTGATTTGAATATCATATTTGTTTTGGTTTATTGGATAACTGCTCACTAGTTTGCACTGTCCACTCTTGCTTCTCTAAAATTCACTGTCCAATTAAAAAATTTTAAAACTGCATTATCTTATCAAGCCCCTGCCCCCATGCTTAAAAACCAATGGCTATCATTAGGATTTACAGGAACATCCAAATCCTGCACAAGGACCCATAAATCTCTCCCTGCCTATGTCTCTAACTCTGTTCTTCCCGTTTGCCCCCTTGTTAAACTTAGTCCATCTTTATTGAAGTTCCTTTTATCTTTTGAACAGACTACACTCTGCTTTCTACCTTTGCACTAGCTTTTTCCTTTTTCTGGCTCCCACTTACCCCAGATCTTTCAATGTCTGGCTCCTTTCTTGTCATTCATTCAATGGTGACTTCTTCAGGGAGGACTTCTTGCCCCATTCACTGTAATGTAATGCTGCAGGGCACTCTTTTTTATTTAATTTTTAATCTTTTTATAGAAACCTGTTGCTGAATAAAGTTTACAATTATTTAATCTCTTGACCATCATCTGCACCTGTCCTCATATGCAAACTATCTAAGTAAGCTCAGAAATCTTAACTTTTTTGTTCGTGGCTGCCTATAAACACACAGACAAGATTATCATACTGCTGGCCATCCGTCAATATTAGTTGAATGAATTAATTAATACTTTTCTTTTTCATCAGGAAAGTAAATAAACTACATTTTTCTGGAGGAGGATGGGTTGAAAGTTCGAGAATTCATGATAGATTCAAACCTACTGAGGGCAAGTTTGATTTAGAGAAAAAAGTAACTGAGAAGAGCTACAGGTACCACTGCCAGCTTTAGGGCTGATGAAGAAGAATAAGTAGAATTATATGCTGAGGTCTAAAAGCATCTAATTCAAGAACGAGCAGCAGGAGTCCATGTTAAAGCAGTCAGATCAGAGCCCGTGCGCGGGGAATACTCTAGGTTCAACACTGACAGTACGAGAACCACCGTCCATTGCTGCGAGAGCCGGAATCCCTGATAAGAGTGTAGGCTCCATGCACATCTGATAGAGAAACACCAACTTCCTGACATGTAATCTGGAGATAATATCTCATATTCCTACTTATATTCTATGTATTTGTATAGATACAAGGAGATTATTTCTAAGGATGCACTTTGAAAACTGAAATCTGGAGCCAGCATGTGACATCATTGTCCTCAAGCTCACCACTTAACCACTTGATCTCCAATTCCCCATTTTAAAAAAAATCTGTTTCAAAATACCTGCTTTGGAAGAGGCACGTAAACAGAATTTATTTTGCCACTGCGGTAGCAGTACAGGTTGCATTATAACTGAGTGGGATGATGGGAGGATTCTGTCGATTTGCTTTAACCGTGCAACTGAATCCACAAATGTGCAGAACATCCACAGAGCAGGGATTTATGCTACCAATTAACGGTAATAAGGTAGATTTACTTCACAAATGACACTTGGGGACTGCTCAGTTATTGTCAAGTTATGTCTCCAAACGAAATGTTATCAAATTCACTAGAATCATTCACATGTCTACTGAAAAGATTGCTTCATCCATCCTGCTAGATGCAAGACTCCCCACCCGCCCTCACTATGATCACAAACCATATGTTAGTTTATGACCTTCATAGCTCATTTACTGGATTCTACCTTACCACAAATCCTTATTTTCCTTGTTTCCAAGGATAATAACACCCAATATTGTATAAAAATAGTTACCAGAGATTGAATGATTGTCAGATGTCAAGAAATGTGCTAAAAACTCAACATGCATCAATGATGACAGCTAACATTTGTGACAGGTACTATTACAAGTACTTTGCAGGCATTAGCTTGTTTACTTCTAAAAAAAAAAAAAAACCCTCTGTGAGGCAGATATAATCTTCCCCAATTTATAAATGAGAAAATTGAGGCACAATAATATTCTAGAACATAACAGCATTCACAGAACTGGTAAGAGGCACCGCTGAGACTTAAAAGTGTTGCTGCTATGCTGAAAAGTAGGTATTGTCTTGAATATAAAGATATAGAGATGAAGGCTCAAAATGCTGACGTGACTTGCCCTATTGACATAGTCAAGGACTACTTGAGAGACCAAAGACTCTATTACAGCTACCAGATTAGGCCAAAAATTGAGTCGCTCATGCTAAGTCCCACATCTGCAAAACCATAACTTCACTAAGTTTCTATGCTCCACTCACCCAGAAAAAGCAGGCCTAGGTCAACCAGTAAGTGCTTGCCTGCTCCACACACGTTAACTACCCCAATTCCGCTCCAGGCCTTCCCTTTGCTCTATGTAAGAAAAGGAACCTTGCTTTAGCCAATTAGCAAATGCCAGGTATATTCCTTGTTCTTGCTTGTTTTTCTCTATTAAAATCTCTTTCTTTGTATAGCTCCATGTATTTCCTTTCCATCTGCTAGATTGTACACTGCCTGATTCAGGAATCACTGGAAAAAAAAAAAAAAAAAAACCTACTAGATCAGTAAAATGTTTGTGGAAATTTTTCTTCTAACAACTCTGAGATGATCCTTTCAAAATTCATAGTTTGGACTCTTCCACATACCTCATGAATTTTATAAGAGGACACCCTTGTATATCTGTCTCCTCGGGAAAGTGGTTCCCTTCTGCCTAATCATATCACAAGGAAAAACAGGGCGGAATCAGCAAGTATCTCCCAACAAACAGTATCAAACAGCAGAGCACTTTACTTCCAGCTCATCGCTCATTTTAATTACTATATTCTCAGGGGTGAATATTCAGCAAGTTGTACGGGACTGACACACACCAGTTCCCTTAAAGCTACAGTAGAATCTGTGGAGGAAGCCCCTCTCACTCCCTGGGAAACAGTTCCCCTGCTCCTCGTCTAGAGAACATCAGCATCTGAGGTGTCTGCCCAGCCATGCCTCTGCATCCCTGTTCTGAGATTGCCTCTGGGAGGAAAAAAAAAAGCTTACAAAAAGTTCCTGGAAATAAGGTTCCTGGACCCCCAGGGTACCCAAGGAACAGGAAACACAGATTAATCTAATACTGAGGTGGACAAAAGCAGGTTTACAGTTGTAGCACAAATAAATACAATAATTCATAAATAATTCAAGAATAAGCTGTTTCACATACAACTGTAAACAGACCTTCACCCACCCATGTATGTCCTTTGTTCTTTCCTTTTGCTCAGAGCTCATAAAATTTCAGAGTTCTCACAAATATGAAAACTGAGTATCCAAACCAATGTTCTTGAATCATATCACTTTATGTAATACATGATAGAAGATCACTTGTTTTTGTCATTGATAAAAGCATCAAATATTGAGGCAGTTATATTGTATTTGTATTCTAAAGCTGCTTTATGATTCTTCCATAACCACACACCCTTCTAAAAATGGCTCTCCCTTTTTCAGAGATGACTGCTAATGTGTCCATGTTCTACACATATAGCTGATACCTTGCAGGTACACACTCGTTTGGACTGGACTAAGACACAAGAAGCCTTAGACTGGCCAAAGTATATGCTCTGTGGAGGCTAGTTCAAAACCAGGCTTTTCCAATCATATCTTTTCTTGGAATTCTAGAAGGGTATAATTGAGAGATTAGACAATTAGAAAAGGTAATCAAAGGGTGTTTGAGTCTAAAGGCAATATCTAACCTCAAACCCTTCATTTTTCTTATGGCAGGATGTTTCGACTTTGGCACCTTTGACATTTGGGCCCATACAATTATTATTTTTTAATGTGGATTTGTTTCCTGTGCCTGGTGTAATGTTTAGCAACATCCCTGGAGTCCACTGACTAGAAGCCAATAGAATTACCTTCCCAGTCCTAACAATCAAACATGCTTTAAGACATTGCCAAATGTGCCCTGTCTAACAAAATCATTCCCTGTTAAGGATCACTTACCTATGGTGCTTGAACTAGTAGATTAATATATAGAGAAATCAAAAGAAAAAATGTAATAGCTGTCATTCTCATGAAAACAGAATATAGTCTAGAATTGAAAATCAAGAGTTCATTTTTTTCTCAATGAATTGGAAGTATTGAGAGACAGAGAGAACAAGAGACTGTGAATATGAACTAGTGGTAAATGCTTGGCAGCCCAGGTCCTAATTTTCTCCATCATGTTGGTCACATATTCACAAATGAGGAGCTGCTCTGAGGAGAGAAGGGGAAAATGCTTTCCTTCCCCAACAGAGGCAATTTTCCTATTTTATAGATGATATTAAAATGCAAGTTAGAGAACATATGTATGCTGTTGAAAGGTGACAAAAATAATCTAGACAAAAAAACAACAACATGCAAATGGACAAGCTGAACAGTGAGGAGAAGACAAAGGCTGGAGGTTGGAACAGGGAGCCGAGTGGATGGACACAGAGCAGCTAAGATGCTGGGAGGCTGCAAAAGATTTGTCTCTATACCTAACTTTCTGGTTCCAATCAAAGTTCTTACGTCTATCACAATAGCAAAACCATTTGTTCCCTGAAATAATTTGACAGAATTTTTTCTCCTTGCAACCAACTGAGCCAGATTCAACCATTGATACTGGTATTATATGTATTAAAAAATAACGAGTCAATAATATCAATCCAATTCCATGTCATTTTCAAAAATTCAATTTTAAAAGCTACAAGGCAGCCTTGATGTTCTCACAGACTTTTAAAGCATTTTTTGAGAGAGAAAGAATATATGACATTTTGCATCTTTCCTGACATCCAGCAAGATCTTCATCAGCTATAAGACCAAGAGATAACTTCCTATCCTCCAATGATTTTTCTCTTTTAGTTCATTGCATTTATAAAAAGCTAATTATCTTTTTCCATTACATTTTTGTGAAATCTGCTTTTCTCTGCTACAGATTCTAGCTACTTCCTACATCTTTAAAAGAGTCTATTATCTTCTATACTTTTCAGTCTGTCTGTATTCCTTTTCTAAATTGTGGCACTGTCATCAAGGTTTCTAACTGCTAAAAACAAACAGCACAACAGGCCTCAAGGTTCATATATTTAGAACAATAGCCAGCTGTCACCAGAAAAACCCCACTGATACAACAAACTAAACTAAGAGAATATTTTCCTTTACCCCCCCCAAAATGACCTCAATGTACCATTCTCATCTCTAAAAATTTTTTTAATTAGAGTTGACATTCAATATTATATTCATTTCAAGTGTTCAGCATAGTGGTTAGACATTTATACAACTTATGAAGTGATTACCCCTGATAAATCTAATTCCCACCCAGCTCCGTACATAGTTATTGCAATATTGTTCACTATATTCTCTGTGCTGTACTTTACATTCCCTGACTATTCTGTAACTGCCAATGTGTACTTCTTAATCTCTTCCCTTTATTATCCTGCTCCCTAACCCCACTGTCACCTGGCAACCATCAGTTTATTCTCTGTATCAATTCATTTGTCTCTGTTTTGTTTATTCATTTATTTTGTTTTATAGATTCTATGTAAGTTAAATCATATAGTATTTGTCTTTCTCTATCTGACTTGTTTCACTTGGTACAATATCCAATGAGATATCACTTCACACCTGTCAGAATGGCTATCATCAATAAATCAACAAACAACAAGTGTTGGTGAGAATGTGAAGAAAAGGGAACCCCCGTACCGTGTTGGCGGAATTGCATATTGGTGCAGCCACTGTGGAAAACATTATGAATGGTCCTCAAGAAATTAAAACCTGAACTACCATATAACCCAGCAACCCTACTTCTGGGTATTTATCTGAAAAAATCCAAAAAATTCAAAAACATATAAGCATCCTTATGTTTATTGCAGCATTATTTATAAAAGCCATGATTTATTTTTCTTCCTTTCATTGCTTAATTCACCTTTTATGACTGCAAGCATTAGGCAAATCTTTAAAAAAACTCTTTATCATTTGTCATCCCACCCCTTAAACAGTAAGTGATCTGAAGAAGTGAGCACTGCTGGTGTTTCAAATCATCACTGAAAATTAGAAGCAAAGGAAGCTGGACTATAAGCCTCGGAATTTTGAAAACTTGAGAAACATCAGCAATAAACCAGTCTGTTTCCCACTATGGATGGAACAAATAAATCCCAGAAAACTTTGCTGAAGGCCACACAATAAATTCTGAGAGATGAACTTAGATCATTTTACTCTAATTGTGTTCACTGTTCTCTGCCTTTACCATTATGACACACTGTCTCGACATCCTTCCGTCTACACATCTTTCTGAACTGAGTCATGCATAGCCACCATATAACTAAAAAGTCTACTGAAGTGATTTAATTTTTCTATCAGGCAGGTTCTAATTGAACTTCCCTAGGCATAATGAGGAAAAATAAAAAAGGCTGATATGCTGTGCCAGGCATTTGGCTAAGCACTCTATATGCAAGTATCTCATTTAATCATTAAAATAATTGCCATCTATGTAATAGATACTAATACTGTCTTATTCAGGGTTCAGTTGCAGAAAAGAGAATCTTTTCCATATACTCAAAGAATTAAAAGCTTATAGAGGTGAAGCAATGGACTCTAGACTGAGGTTCTGGCCATACCTGGTTGCTACAATAGTTATTTCTTCTATAATGGCGAGGAAATAGCTTCTCAAATCAGGCAAACTTCCCTACAGCTAAGACTTCAGGACTAACTGAGCTACATCTGCCAGGATCTGTACCAGAAAAATGAATTTCAAATTTTAAATCCAAGACCCAGTAGTATATGTAATTTACAGAACTAAAATCACATCCAGAACCATAGCTGCAAGGGAGCCAGGGAATATACTGCAGAGGTTGGAAAGTTTGTAAAAGTATAAAAAGGCCTACAAGAAAGCAGTCATAAGGGATATTGTAAAAGCCAATATAAACAAAGTTCCACAATTATTATCCTCATTTAAAATGAGAAATTGGGTGATAAATATTTAAATGACAGGACTGTTACATAGCCCGTGGACTGTCACATAAGGTGGAATTGGTGTTCAAATGTGGATCTATATGACTCATTTGTCCTACTTTTTCATTACACCAAGACATCCCTCCTGAGTTCCTTGGATGATCCATTCAAATCACAGAAATTTTCCTGACTTCTCTACCATCTTCTAGGCTGAAGTTTCAACTTACTCTGCTTCCCTTTTTGAATAACTTTAGTAAATGTTAATTCATACTTTCTTTACCAATAAACTGTGCCAACACTGAGACTATAAAGTATGAGATAACACATCAGGCTAACAGTCTCAAAGAAGCACCACATATATTTTTAAGAAAGGCATGTTCAGCACATAGTTAAAGAATCTGATATAGTAAGCAGTTAGACAGACATGAGCAGAGTAGGAATGATAAGCCAGGCACTGAAGATCACCAGGGCAGAAAGCCCTGGGTGCCTGACAATGGACAATTGTAAGGTGAGACCTTGCCCTAGGGTGACCTTTCCTCCCCTAGCATACCACAGGTCATGTGGTTTAGACCCCCTGAGCTTCCATATTGCTGGTCATGCTGTTCAAACCCTCCCCTGTGGGTCAGAGGGGGAACAAATAAGGGTGCCAGAGAATAGCCTCATACAACCCCCACACAAGCCCTTGCAATAACCACTCCCTTAAGCATTAAGGCCTAGAGACAATATCTAGTCTCAGTTGCATTTCAGCTTCTGGCTCAGAGGAGCAGCAAGGCCAGACGGGTCAAAGCCATGGCTGACATCAGGTCTAGCTAGGATGGATTATGGCCCCCAGCCCTGTCACCGACCAATCAGTGGAGACCACAACACCTAGAAAACTGATTAATATTCTATTGAGGTCCTCTCCTGAGGCCTCCCCTAAAGTCCCTGCCTTTGGAAAACAGATAAAACCCCTTGAGATGAAGGAGCCAGCACAAGTGTGCCCTCTCTCCTTTTCTGTCTCTCTGCTTCTCTGTCTCTCTGTCTCTCTCTCTCACCTTTATCTTCCCTCATCTCCTTCTCACAGGTATGTGTTCTTTGCCTTTCTTTCTCCTAAGCTCCAAGGGCCCTTCTTTTGCCTCTGTAACTTGTTCCCTGAGTCCACCCAACCCAGCTGGTTCATTTCTTCCATGGCTCACTTATTCTACCTCTGTGACTTTCTAAATAAACTTTCATTTGTATTTGAGTTCCTTGGCTCTCAATTCTTTTCTAACCCAACTCAAGAATTGAGGTTGCTGAACCAAGGTCCAACTCTGCCAGTTAACACCTGGTGCCATTTCACCATCAACAAATCTGTGGCTAACTTAAGATGCTTGAGATATTGAAACTGTTGAATAGGTACACACCTATCTCTATGAAAGAAAAAAAATTGATCGCATGTAATGCATACAAACTTTAAAGCAGGACCTCTCCCAGTTTTCAACAGTTCCACAAGACAAGTTAGTATCATGTCAATTAAAATTCAGTGCTTTTCTGAGTTTCTGTAGCAAAGGGTCTCCCCCACCTCACAAACCATAGCAAATTGATTGTTTGTAAATATAATTAAAATATGTGACAATGTCCAATTCCTATAAAAATTCCAAATGCTAAATTACTCACCTAGTGTTAGGCAGGTAATCAGTTCTCAGACCAACAGCTCTCCATGACTCAAACTTAATACCTAATATAGCAGTTTTAGATACTGCTGTTAGGCACTTTTTTTCCTGTATTTTAAAGCTCCAAATGCTTTTGAAACTATTTTTTATCCTTTGAGATCAAAACCCCAAAAGGTAGAAAATGTCACTGCAATATTGTGATTTATAAGAAAAATATATATTTGGCCATTCAGATGTCCAAAATATATTTCTCATATATATTTGGTCTTTCTCCATGGTTTCTGGCTCACAGCTCATAAAACCCTTGGGATTTTCTGAGTGTTGGGAGTGATAAAGGGGTCTTCTGTTACGTAATGAAGTGGCTCTAGGAAAGCACTTAGGGATGGGCAGCTGGTTGACCCCAGAGCCGACCATGTGGTTACAGGCTGGAACTCTCAGTCCCACCCTCATCCCACCCCCACCTCACCCACCTCCAGAAGGAGAGATGGGCTTGCGAGTGAATTGATGCACCGTGGCCAATGATTTCATCCATGACAACTCTGTGATGAAGCCTCCATAAAAACCCAAAAGGACAGGGTTTGGATAGCTTCTGGGTTGGAGAACATGTGGAGATTTGGAGAGATTGGCAGGCTCTGAGAGGACAGGGAAACTCTATACCCTTTTCCCAGGCCTTGCCCTCTGGCTGTTCCTGTGCTGTATTCTTTTATAGTACACTGGTGATCTGGTAAATAAATGTTTCTCTGAGTTCAATGAACCACTCTAGCAAGTTAATGGAACCCAAGGAGGAGGGTCTTGTAAATCTCTGATTTTTAGTAAGTTGGTCAAAAACATAGGTGACAACCCAGACTTGAGACTGGCATCTGAAGGGGTGAAGAAGGGGATAGTCTTATAGGACTGAATACCATGACTGAAAAAGAGACTATGTCATAAATCTGACAAGCTCAATGATCAAAAGTAACCTCACAGGGTGATCTGATCATAAATAAATTCCCAAGTGGGCAGGTCATGGGGGGTGGTCATGCCCCAAGCCTATAACTTCTCTAATAAAAGGTGTACTTTTGCTGTAAATAAGCCCTGTCAATTGTTCTTGTGTATCTATGTAACAACACACCTTTTAAATGCCAGAATGATCTTGTTCAGACCCCTAGGTGTGAACACCCTCAAGGGAGCACATGATCCAGTTGCCTGTTTACCATCCCTCATCACCATAAATGTTCAATGGTAGCTACCTTATACCCATCAGTGTAAAAGAAATAGCTTTCCATTTTACTTTTTATCTAGTCATAGGGATTGTCCTGCCTTGCTTTTTCAGCCTTATTAATCTATCACCAATGTATTTCATGTAATCTTCCTTCCCTTCCCTCCTTTTATTCCAAATATATGAGAAAAACTGCAAAGCTACTATTCTGTGGAACGTTTTTGAGATCTTGCCTTCTGGTATGTCCTCAGTTTGGCTGAAATAAACTTTTTAAAAAATCTGCACCCAGGGATATGTTCATTTATTTTAGAGAGAGAAGAAGGGAGGAAGGGAGAGGGGGAGAGAGAGAGAGAGAGAGAGAGAGAGAGAGAGAGAGAGAGAGAGAAACATCAATTGACTGCCTCCCATATACAACCCAATTGAACCTACAACCTAGGTATGTGCCCTGACCTGAAATTGAACTGGCAACCTTTCAGTGCATGGGACAATGCTCTAACCAACTGAGCCACACTCTCCAGGGCTCAAATAAACTCTTATAAAAAATTTTTCTATAGGTTTGGACATCTTACATTGACAACTCCTAACCCGGGGGATCTGACGCTGTCTTCAGGCAGACAGTGTCAGCGTCGACTGGAATTGTAGGACACCCAGCTGCTGTCTGAGAACTGTTTGGTGGTGTGAGAAGCACCGTTTCCCAACACACACACATGTTGGAATTGGGTTCTGAACATTTAATTACTATTAAAATAAAGCAATGAAAATTAATTTGAGGACAGTATCAGCTTGAAAGTCAAGGTAAGAGAAAAGGGGTTCTCTAAAAAATTATAATCTGAGAAAAGGTGTTTATTTTCTGAGTAAATGTTATAATATTAAGTCTGACTTCTGGAAGTAACTCACAATTATGATCATTATCATTTCTGCTTTTTACTAAATTGAACTCAGTAAGAAGTTAGCTTTTGGGTAGGTGCCAGCCACACTAAAATGAATAGTAATTAAATTGTTATTAGTGTTTTTAAGGACATGCTAATGTTACTCATTAAATACAGGATGGGTTGTATTTCAGCCCATGTTACATGGCAATTGCATTTTATTATGTGGATGTTGGCAAATAACAGGGACTGTACTCCCAGAATACCCATGGAAATAAAATGTGTGTACCCTGAGGTGAGTTGGATGAACAGTCTGGACTTTAATGAAATAAAAAAAGCCTGTTTGTTAAGGGTGACTTTACGTTTGTGTAAATGATCCTAATCTCCATAAGGATGATGAGGTGATTTTACCATTGGTAATTTTACTCTTGGAAGAGATGATTAAACACCTCTGGTCTGCTTCCCCCATTAAGGGAGAACAGTCTTACTTTCATCCTCGCTTCAAAGCTAAGGTTTATGCTTCATTAGGGAGCCTGTGGTGACTGAACGACGTTTCATTTGCTCTTCTACCATCCATCACTCGGGTTTGGATTTTTAGCTCAAAAGGAGCACAGTTCACTCTTTCAAATTACTTTACTATTTAGTGTGTTTGTTCTGCACTATTTCCAGTGGACTTCACACTGTTTATGTCTCCAGAACTTTTTAAGACTCATTCTTGAAGATTAGTAAAAAAACGTATTTCCTCCACTGAGTGGCTGTAAGACAAGTGATGGACCCTGGAGCTCAGATGATTAAATATTAAAGTGTCCTTCTGAACCATTAGAAGGCCCATATCCCAGTTTTCCAGAAACAAGCTTAGCCTATAAAAGCTCCCACTTCCTCTGGTGAAGCCTGTGAATCTACTTTTATAGTGTGTATAAGAATTATCCATTTCCAGTTAATATTTCATTTCATTTAATCAAATTATATTCAAGTCTCAGCCTCAAAAGCCCACTGGGCTGGTGGAAAATTCCCATCTTTGCCATTATTGGGCATGTCACTTTCCATGTTTCCCCCATAATTTAGGACGTGTACAGAGAAACGGCTTCATGCTGCAGTCCGCTGCGGCCAGCGCTGACATGCTCATTATGCGAGCCTGCAGTCAGACGGCCCTTTGGATTGTGCCCTGAAGGCACATGGACTGTGCTGCGGCTGGCAGCCTCTAGAAGACCACCTCCACACTGCTTCCTATTCCCGCCCGAATCCAGTCCCTTCTTACATGTGCACCCTCTAAAACCCCAGTCCTCAACCTGGACACTGATATCTTTTCTGGATGCTCAGCCTTTAGGAACCAAAATCCAGGGTGGCAGAATGACTTACAGGAAACTTCCACATTTAACCCTGAAATACAAACTTGCCCTAAGACAAAAAAAAAGTTACTTTCTTAAATAAATAGATACTTTTGTGAAATGTAGCAAGGGAGAATTTACAAAAGAAAAAATAAAAGAAATATTTCCCTAAATTATTCTTCAAACATGCTTTTATGGGCTACAAATATTGTGTTTCTTTTTTGTTGTTGTTCGAATACTTTTAATAGGAACTCTCCTGTTTTTGTTGGTCCTTCTCTCAGGAGACGTTTGCAAATACTGTGTTTCTAATGACAATACTAACTTACAGTGCTGTAAAGGGTCTTGTAAATTTAATGAAATGGTTTTCCTTTGGGTGAATAAAACACCAGAAGGTGCACTCTCTGGGTTGAGAAACAAGACAATATACCCCTTTCTTAGAGACACACATCTCAGCTCCACCCAAGGGCTCACAGTTTGATGAGCAAAAGTGGGTTGGCTTTCAGCTTTCACTTGTGCTCATTTGTCCAAATCTTCTACATTCCCTTTCTAGTTAGTAGTAACCTACGTCATCGTCGTCATCACATTATCATCCTCCTCCTCTTTGATCATATCGCAATCTTACTATGTGCCAGGCACTGTTTTAAATGCTATATCCGAACGAAGCCAAAAAAGAATGATCTTTACGAAACTTTCAAGATGAGTACCCAGTGACGATTAGATCACATATCATAAATATGTGCCAAGCACATTTTAAATATCATTATCTCATATAATCTTGTAATAATTCTATCAGGTGGGGACTATAATATTATGACCAGAGGAAAAATTCAGGCATACAAAGAGTAAGTATGATGTTGAAAAGTTGTCAGAAGATCTACATGAAAGTATTTTTTTTCTTAATGTGTCACTGGCCCTAAGCACTTAGAAACTAAGATGGGGGGTAAATAATTTTTTTTTAATTTTCTTTTATTTATTTTATTATTTTATTTTATTTTCCATCACAATACATCCCCCCATGCCCTCTTCCACCTCAACCTAGCACCCATCCCCACAATCATCACACTGTTATCCATGTTCATGAGTTTTTTCTTTTCTTTTTTCCCCTTTTGCTCAATCCCTCCAGTCTACCCCCAACACCTCCTCCCACCAGAGATGTCTGTCTGCTTTCTATCTATGAGTCTGTCCCTACTTTGGTCATTAGTTCACTTTGTTTATTAAATTCCACATATGAATGAAATCATATGGTACTTGTCTTTCTCTGACTGGCTTATTTCACTTTGCTGAATACTCCCCAGGTCCATCCATGCTGTCACAAAGGGTAAATTTATTTTTTCCTTTATTGATTTCAGAGCGAGGGAGACAAACAGGTGATTGAGCGTTGAAATGTTCAGACCCACCTGCTCCACCCCCACTCTGAGGAGAAAAGAGGGACTGGAGGCTTAATCAATTGTCAATGACCAGTGACTAATCCTTGCTGCCTATGTAATAAAGCCTCCATAAAAACTCAGAGAATGGGGTCTGGAGAGCTTTCAGGCTGGTTAACCTGTGAGATTCAGAGAGACTCGTGCACCCAGAGACAATGTGTCCTTTCCCCATACCTGGCAATTCATCTCTTCCCTCTGGCTATTCCTTTGATAAAAAACCAGTGATCTAGTAAGTAAATGTTTCTCTGAGTGCTGTAAGCTGCTCTAGCAAATTAATCAAATCTGAAAAGGATGTCATGGGAACCACCGATCTAGCCTGTCTGTCAGAAGTGCAGGTGACAACCTGGACTTGCATTTAAGCATCTGGATTGGGGTGGGAGCGTCTTATAGGACTGAGCCTTATACTGTGAGATAAGACACCCTCTATCTCCAGGCAGAAAGTACAAGAATTGAGTTGAATCAGAAGATACCCAGCAGGTGTCAGAAAATTCTGTGTTGGGGGTGGGAGGGGCACATGGGAAGTGGTATCAGAATCATTAATATGTTATCACAGATCAGAAAACAATGGCCATTCCTAGTATGTGAGATATTTAAACAGGTTTTCTTTTCTAACAGCCATTAAAGGAGATACAGAACTAACGCATCGTATCATTGCCTTCACTGCTCATAATTGTATAAAGTCATCCTTATAAAAGCACTAAAGAAATGATGGAGCAATCGCCATCGATTATGTGCTGTTACAGGTTGCACAGGGATGTGGCAGAACCACGGCAGTGGCACACAATCCCGGCAGTTCAGCAAACTCTGCTCTCGGTGCTGAGGGGCAGGAGCGGCAGCCACAGGGACACCGTGGAGGGGGAGGGCACGGGCTGGCACTCAAAGGCGCCGGCTTCACCTCGTGGGTGGAGGTGGTCAGAGACCACCCCACTTTCACAGGAGGCACATTCGGGGAAAAGGGAGATCACTTTGGCCAAAAGAGCATTAGTGAACCAGAGAAGCACATTGCTAATAACTTCGGGGAACATCTTATCTCATCCTCACCCTAACAGTGAGCAGGAAGGTGGGAATAAATTGGAAGGAGACTTGGATATTAATTTCAGACTTGCTTTAATAGCTTACAGATCTATTATTGATGTGTTTCTTTTATTTTAGTTTTGCACATAATTTCAGTTTTGCATGCTCTTAATAAAAATTTCACTCATTAAGTAAATGTATAAATTTTTGAAAAAGTCATTTCACATTTACTTTTAAGATGTAACTGCTTTAACAATTTGAGGTACAGCCTTCCAGACATTTTTTAATAAAAATTCATGTATGTATGTATATATATACTTAATTTTCATCAAAATTGTGTATATACTCTAAACTCTCTACAAATTTATTTTTATTTAACAATCAGTCTTGGGCATTTCCTATGTGAAGCCAGGTAGACTGGTTTATTTAATGGTTAGTCTTCTACTTTTCAGGTACAGCATAGTTGATTCAACTAGTCTTCTGCTGACTGGGATTTGATTCACTGAAGATTTTGGATAGGCAAAATCAAAATTTTATAGAGAATAATTGTTAATATATCTCACATACTACTAAGAGTGGTAATTGTTCTCTGCTATAGGATAAAGTATTATTTCGCAAAGATGAGCTGTCTCCTTGACATTCATACAGACATGTATATAATAACCTAAATATTTTTTTTTGTTTATTTGTTTTTCAAATGTTTTTATTGATTTTTTAGAGAGACAAGAAGGGAGAGAGAGATAGAAACATCGATGTGAGAGAGAAACAGGGATCAGCTGCCTCCTGCACGCTCCCCACTGGGGATCAAGCCCGCGACCCAGGCATGTGTCCTGACAGAGAATTGAACTGGGACCTCTCAGTCCATGGGAGTGTGCTCAGTCCACTGAGCCACATCGGCCAGGCAACAGCCTAAATATTTGTAAAGCTTTGTGCTAGAAGATGGTTTACAACAGGAATGCTCAATATGTGTTTTGTTTCGTTTTTTTCAGTCATGGATTTCCTCTGTCAGGTAAAGATATGTGTACTTTACTCCTAGAAAAATATACCATTTGGAATAAAAGAAGCAAATACTAAAACTAAAGTCCTCCCTTCAGTTAGTTCATGGCTACACAAGTCTTAACGAGTGTAGTTTCTGAAACAAGCTAAGCAGCTCCATAACGTGAATACATCTTGCCATCTGTCCACAACTCCTTACCCATCAATGCCCGTTCATTCTGTCAATCCCAGTGGGTCTGCAAATCTCTTTTTAGACTTTCTCTTGTTTCTTGATATCTTTTCTCCTCTTCTTGTGGTTCTTAACTGCCCAGTATTCTCTGCACTCCAATCCAGATCCCAGAAGAAACCAGTCTGTTATTTGGCCAAATTATCATCCTTCTGATTACTGGAGACTGAGTGCTTCCTCAGAGTCTGTCTCATGAATCAGCAACCATGTGTGGACGGTAATCATCTGTTACAATCAAGGCTCCTTTCTGCATGAAGTAGCCAGTGTCTCTTACCTGAGCAAATGGATCCGTTAGTTACAAGAGGACTTTGAATGTAGCATGTAATTGACAAGTCTAGGAAAACTAATCTTATGAAATTGAAATTTAGTGCCACCATTACATGTGTACCAAATTAAACTCGCAGACTTTTTCTATGCTCCCCTTTTCACCTCAAACCCTGTCTGAGAATTGATTAGAGAGTATCCTAAGTCCTGCAGAGACATAGAAAGAAATGGCAAGTGAAATAAAAGTGACCTCAATAAAAGTGACCTGATATGTGAAATGGGAACCACTAAAAACACATCTCAGCTTGATCATTTTTTTTTTAATATGTTTTTACTGATGTTTTTAGAGAGAGAGGGAAAAAGAGATAGAAACATCAATGTGATAGAGAAACATCCATTGGCTGCCTCTTGCACGCCCCCTACTGGGGACCAAGCATGTAACCCTACCCCGTGCCCTGACCAGAAATCTTCCCAGGACCTCTCAGCCCACAGGACAAGGCTCAGTCCACTGAGCCACACTGACTGGGCTCAGTTTGACCAGTTTTACTATACTCTCCCAGTTCTACAAATATTCCTGTTTATTGCCCCAGAGTTTGGCTAAAATAGAGAAAGTAAAACATACAGGGATTGGTAAAACAGGTTTATAGTTGTGAATATACAAAGCACAGAATTTATTATTTTGAGTTCATAAAGCTGTTGTAATAATCATAACCTGTGTGTCTTTTTTCATATGAATTGTAAGTCTACTTTTGCCCACCCATGTATAATATAATTTCGTGGTTACAGACAGAGGGGAAAAAATGTGGCCTTGTTAAGGGGAGGTAGGGAGAATTTGCCCTTACTTTATTTTTTTATTTTTCATTTTTTTTGTTACACAGGTTTCTCCTTTTTCCTTTATTGACACCCTCCTCTTCCTCCCTCCCCGCCCTGTCCCCAGCTTTGTTGTCCATGTCCACTGTTCATACATACATGCACATAAGTTCTGTGGTTTATTTCTCCCCCACCACCCCCTCTTCTGGAGATTTTCAGTCTGCACCCTACTTCCACGTCTCTGGTACTACCCTGTTCTTCAGACTGTTATGTTCATTATATTCCACAAATAAGAGAGATCAGATGATATTTGTCTTTCTCTGTTGGGCTTGTTTTGCATAAAATAAATAAAAATAAACATAAAATGTCATAGTTAAAAATAAACTGAGGTAACAATATAGTTTATTTTTAACTATAACGTTTTATGTTTATTTTTATTTATTTTATGTTTGTTTGTTTTCCTACTTGTACCCTGCTGCTTGGGAAACTTTTATATGAAATGTCTGGGGCAAAAATAAATTTTGGGCATAATTTTGTCACCCTGATTCTGGATAAATAGTGACCTAAAACAGTATCTTACATTGGACAATTCAGATGAAGATTTTATTTTAGTGCTATTTGGTAGAAAAATTTAAAAAACAAAACAAAACATTATTGCATTACTGGTTAGAGTTTGTGTTATTATCCTTGTTAGCACAGAACCAAGTCTTTGGCATTACTGTCAGAAAAAAATAACACATTCTATAAAAATTAAGTTTTCATCATTTCTTATCTGAAAAAAGTGTTATATTAACATTAAGTTCAAGAAATTGTGTTTTTAAAAATCAGTTTATATACTTGCAATCCTGAGATAAATACTGTAGTCTCCCTGAGAATAGCACCTCTCGTGGCAAATGCATCCCATTGTTCTGGTAGTATGGACATTTATTCATAAGTATTTGATAGTTTCAGTGTATTTTGGATGCTCATAAATATTCATATTATGCATTGTGATATATGTAATACAGGTGCATGTTAAAATCAATACAACTTTCAATTGACATAAACTACCTGCAGGTCCCATCCAGCAGCTCTGGCTTTATAGACTGCCAATTTAGGAGGGAAAATCTCACTGCGGATGGATTCAGGAATGCCACACGTCTCACCAGGAAGGGCTGTTGCCCGGCTTCCGCCTGTGGAGCTAACGTCGGCCTACCCCTCAGCGCCTGCAGTGTCGCCCCTGCAGCCCAGAGTGGGTCTTGGTGGGACGTGTCAGTAGACCCGAGCTCTTGCTGTGGGCAGCTTGTCACACAAACGCTCTTCCTCAGACTGGACAAAAGACACAGCTGTGCGGAAAGGTGTTACAGGCGTAGAGGATCTTGGATTTTGATAGGGTAGAAAACCAGTTTAGATGATGATCGGGGTTTTCTTGTGTGCCTGTTTTTATATAATAGTAGCATTCCTTATTTTCTTTTGGGAACACTCTTCTTTCTCCTCTCAGTCATGTGGTTTATGTGTGATTGACACCTACCACCTGCCCTCTCCCCATGGCTCAGAGGTAGTCCTGTGACTCAGGCCTGGCCAATCAGATCACCACACCCATGTTGATTAATTCTGGGTGTTCAATCCAAGCAAAACCACTGAAAGCCTAGAGAATTTTTTCATTTTAACTTTTCTGCATTTATACCATTGTGCCATTTTGCATTAACTTCAGTGGCTGAACCCTTCATGTTTATAATGAACGACACTTGAATTACAGAGAGCCAAGATTGGAGACAGTGATTCTTCCAAGTGCTTAATTTTGTTAGCCACAATTAGAATCAGTGGAAACGGACTGATGAGATATTGTGGGAATACTATCAACACAATTTGTTAATTGATTATATAAGAAAAATGAGGAGGAGTATATACTCAAAAGTGATTTTAAGTCTTTTATTTGGGTGAAATATGTATGGTTTTAACTGTCACCCAACAACTTGGTCACATCAGAAAGGAAAAAAAAAGAAAGAAAGGACATGCCCTTACTTGCTTCCATAATATCAAATGGTCAAACAAAGTGGAAAATCCAGTTACATAATTAAGGCTAATTCTTTTTCAAAGAACTAAGATTCTACAAGGATCTGATACAAAGGGGCAGTTCTTCTTCACTGAAGGGAAAGGCTACCCTTCCAAAGAGACTTTTTTTTATTTTCCTAAAATATCAAAATGGAGTAGGATACTCTTTTAACGTGGATTTTGAACTATTATGTTTCAGGGAGGTCAAATTACAAAGTTCCTGCCGATTCAACTTGCATTCTTTGAAGAAAGTGCAAATTGAGACAACATTTGATTGATCTAAGGGTATTAATAATTCACCCAGGTTGATCTGTAAATCAAAGCTGCACCACACAGCATTCCATTGCTCTTCATCAGCATTTTTATACATTACAAAGCAACTTTTATCCTGTGTTGTCAATAATCAAATCTACCGATATGGGATTTGGTTGCAGTTTCCAAGAACAGAAACCCATGTGTGGCTCTAAATTATTAAATACAGTTTAAAAATGCAAAATGTTCATTTTTTTCCCTCAAAAAAAAAGTCCTTGTTGAGAGCTAAGTGGATAGTATGAAGGTTACAAACTCATATTTAAAAAATACAAAAGGCAAATAGACTGGATCCTGTATGCATCTGTAGTTAGAAGAAAAGTGAGGAGGAGCGAGGGCATGGAGGGCTTCAGGCTTTAAGGTCAGCAACCATGTGTTGGAAGCCAGCAATCAATAGGATACAGGACGCTGACAAGGACGGGAACCTTCAGTTTCTCCATCTTTCACAGGCCAATGGGATAGGAGCAAAGAAGTGTGGGTTTGTGTATTTTCCAATGACTCACAGGTTATAAAGTAGAAAGAAAACCCATTTATCCTTTTTATGAGCCTCCAAACATGTATGTTCAGAGGTGGTACTGTACAAAATAAAGCATCACATCTTCACTCACCACTTTAATATTGTTTTAAATGCATGCTTCTAATAGCACATTTGTTTTAATCACCTTTTGCAGATGGCTGTTCTTTTGAGTATTATTTCCTTCCCTCACTAGCAAGATTCACTATGGAAAAAATATTAACTATTTCTCATGTACTTCCTACCTTATTTCATGAAATGTCTTCAAGGGTGGTTTTATGGGTAGAAATTGGTTTAAACACAGCATGTCTTTTTGTATCCACTTGCCCTTCCTTACCTCCCACTTTCTCATCAAGTCAGGAAGGCACCAGCAATAGGTAAAAGCTATACGTACTCCCCAAATTAGCCCCTTCAAAACTGCTGCCAAAATACCTAGAAGAGCAGATCCTATGTGCATATCTACACATCATTTGGAGACAACTATTAAAACATCCTCAGAACAAAAGAAATAGGTTTGCATTCTGAGAGCAACCTTTCATTTGAGATTAAAATAATAAATTTAATTATAGAACGCACCCAATAAAGGTGACGTTAGTATGAACAAATCTAAGTCTATGACCTTTCAAGGGTATCTTAGGTCCACAGACCAATATTGATTTCTGGGGATCAGGTTAACAACCAATTAGGAATTGCATTTCTCTGTTCTTGCTATTTCCAAGAAAAATAATTCCTTCAGAAACATTTATTGAGTTTCTCACACATGCCAGAAACCCCACTAAAAGCTGGACATTTAGCAGAAACACAAAAGTTTTCTCCTGTCTTGAAACTTAGCAGCAAACACAAAGCAACTTGAACACACCAGGCCCTGCTATCCATCCACTCTCTTTTTACCTGTGGGAAGTCCAATGTCTACCAGAAAGCCCAAAGGCCACACCACACATTCTCTAACTATATGGTCATAATTAGACTCAACAGAGAAGGAAGCCTTGGGAAGGAGTTCTAAAAATAATCTACTTGTATATTCTACTTACCATCAAATGGAATAGACATGTTTTCCCTATTAGTCTTAATAAATAGAAGTAAAATTCTAGACAGTGTATAGAAAACCACAAATTTTAAATTCTGAAAGGTGGAGAAAAGATGGCAGACAAGCGAGGGACCTACTATATATCCTTGACTTCGCACCAAAGAAGGGAGCAATCCAGAAATACCAACAGGCACAGACAAAGAAGCCTCTCAGAGCCTGTCCATCTAGACAAAGGACCAAAACAATGAGAGCCTAGAAAGACAGAAAATGTTTAGACAAGAGCTTCTTAATTCAGTCAAACACCACCGTAAAACTGTGGCCCCATCCACACCCATATAAGCAAAGTAAGAATGGAGCGTTTAGACTTCCGTATGAGGCTGTGAAGAGACACTCTAATACCCCTGCAGGGGGAGTAGCAGATGAGGTCAAGTAGGGTGGCTGGCTAGAAAAGATCCCCCCTTGTAGTGAGGGAAGAACCTATGGGGAGTCTGGACTTCTGTCCTCTCCACACTGTGGTGTTATCAAAGGAGGGCTGCAGTAGAGTTGAAATTTTCACCATCACCCAGCAGTAAGAAAGTGACCAGCAGCACAATGTCAGTGGAGACCTTAGGGGAGCCCCGTCCCAACCTCCACCCTAGCAGTAATGAGGAGCACCCTTCTCATGAATCAACAGAGACTGACTGAGAAACCAGGACATAACACTAATGAAACAGTGCCCTCTCCCCTTTCCCTCAATGGAGCTAAATAAAAAACCCAATGGAGCCCTGGCTGGTTTGGCTCAGCGGTTAGAGCATCAGTCCACAGACCAAAGACGCACAGGTTCCCTTCAGGTCAAGAGCATGTACCTTGGTTGCAGTTTGGTCCCTAGCCCTGGTCAGGGTCATGAGGGAGGCAACCAATTGATTTGTCTCCCTCACATCACTGTTTCTCTCTGCCTCCCTTCCTCCCTCTCTCCCTCCCACTCTGCTTGAAGATAAATGGAAAAATACCCTCAGATTGAGGATTTAAAAAACAAAAACAGAAAAACAATAAAACAGAAGATGTAAATAAGATGCAGAGATTCATAACAAAATACAAAAATGTCCAAGTTTTTAAAAAACCACTCATCATACTAGAAACAGAAAAATCTCAAATGTAATGAAGAAAGACCATCGGTAGATACAACACGAAGATCAAAGACGTTAGAACTACCTGACAAAGATTCCAAAGCTGCCACGACAAAACTGCTGTAATGAGCAAATACAGGCACACCTGAAACAAACAAAACACCAGAAAGAAACATTAAATCTCACCAAACAAAAAGACAATATTAAGAAAAGCTGAATAGAAATATTAGAACAGAGTGTGGGCTCAATATCAGAGTGAAAGACACAGAGGAAAGAATCAGCAAACTGAAAGATAAAATAATCTAATCAAAACGACAGGAAAAAAAATTCATTGAAAATATAAATGAACAGATTATTAGGGAATTCTGACACTATGACAAAAGATATAATATTCATGTCATCAGAGTCCCAAAACAAAGGAAAAAGAGATTGGAATTTGAAAAATTAAAAATAATGGCTAAAAACTTCCAAAATTTGGCAAGACACATAAACTATACCTTTGAAAAGCTCAACAAATTCAAACAGGATAAACCCAATAAATACACACACAACACTTCATAACTCAACTCCTGAAAGCTAAATACAAAGAAAGAAAAGCTTAGCATCATCTAGAAAAACAAAACAAACAAACAAAAAACACCACCATACTTCTAGGGAAAGAAACAATTTAAATGACCTTGGATTTCTCATCAGAAAACAGGAAGGTCAGAAGACAGTGGCACAACATTTTTCAAATGCTGAAAGAAAAAAACTTCCAACCCAGATGTTAAAAACTGTGAAATGCCCTTAAGGGTAGAAGAGGAAACCAAGTTATCCTCAGATGAAGGAAAATTAAGAGAATTTGTTGCTAGCAAACCTACTCTACAAAAACTGCTGTAGGAAGTTCTCCAAAAAGATTAAAAAAAAAAAAAAAAAAAGAGTTTGGTATATAAGGAAGGATAAAAGAACCCTAAAAGCAAAAATACAAGCAAATAATATAAATTTTTCTTTTCCTTTTGAGTTTCTAAATTATGTTTTATGGCTGAAGCAAACTTAAAACTATCTGATGGGGTCTCTAAGTGCACACAGAGGAAATATTTAAGATAAGTATAAATAAAGAATGGTGAAGGATCCTAAAGGAAAGCAAGGTTTCTATACTTAACCTGGTAGTATGATGACCCAGAAGCCTGCGATAATTTACGTATATAAAATTTAATACTGTGAAGTTAGGGAACAGTCCTCAGGGTGGTCCTCTCCTCTAACACCACCTACAGAGTCCAGGAATCTCCCAAATTACTCTCACTTCTGAAACCAATTGTAAATACAGAGGTCTCTAAGATTCTCTCAAGTTTGATAATTTGCTAGAAAAACTCATGAAAATCACTGAAAGCTGTTATACTCATGGTTACAGTTTATCAGAGTGAAAGGACACAGGTTAAAATCAGCCAAGGGAAGAGATGAAGGGGTAAAGTTTAGGAAGGTTCCCGACAGGAAGCTCCCAGGTGCCCTCTTGTGGCGAAGCCACGGACAGTGTCGACCTCTCCCGTCAGAGATGGGTGGCAACACACATAGAGTGTTACCCTTAGGAAAGTTCACCTAAGTCTTGGCTTCCCAAGTTTTTATTGGGACTCAATTACAGATCTAGTAGACTGACCACATGGCTAACCTCAGACTTCAGTCCCTCCAGAAGTCAAGCTGATATCTTGCGACCCAAAGTTCCCATCATAAATCACATTGCTAGACTATCTGGTATGGCCCAAAGTACCCACATGAAATTACTGCACTACACCCTTATTGAGGATGGAATTCCAAGGGCCTAGAGATCACCTCCTAGCAGATGAGGGGAAAACCAGACCTTTTCTTGGGTAAAGTTAATTAATAACTACAGAAATCACTGATGAAATTAGTCAGGTAAAAGAAATCAGAGAAATAAAAACTCAGAGATGACAGAACACAAAACAAATGAGTAAGATGACAAAATCCACCCTTAACAGCAATAATTACATTAAATTTTTTAAAAGGCCTAAATACAGTCATTAAAATGTAGAGACTGTGGAACACAGCTAAAATAATGATGAGAAGAAAATACATAATACTGAATGTATACATTAGAAAAGAGAGAAAGTTTCAAATGAATAATCTAAGCAATCATCTCAAGAACCAGAAACAAAACCAAAGTAAACAGAAAGATCAAAGCGGAAATCCATAAAACTGTAAACACAAAACCAATATAGGATTCAACAGAGCAAAGCTGTTTTTGGGAAAGATTAATAAAATTGGAAACCTTTTAGTAAAACTGATAAAAATAAAGAACCCTCATGATAAAGATTAAACTACCAATATCAGAAATTAAACAGAGGACATCACTGTAGAACCTACAGACAGCAAAGATAACAAGGGAATACTCTACACACACAAATTTGACAACTCAGACGGAAAAAAAAATTTCCTCAAGTAAAACCACAAACTACTATAGATATTAAAGGGATTAAATTTGTAATACAAAAATTATTCCCTAAAAGGTTTTTACCAAACACTGAAAGCAGAATTAATACCAATTCTACACTGAATTGGGACATTTCCCAGTTCATTTTTGTGAAGGTCAAATTACTTTGAGACAACACCCTGACAAAGATAGCACCAAAAACAAACAAAGAAAACAGGTCAATAACTTTTAGGAACTTCAAATATGCCCAACTAATATTTGAAAAAGGTGCAAAAGCAATTAAATGAATAAAATAACAAACCTTCCAATAAATGGTACAGGTTCAATCGGACATCTGTAGCAAAAAAAAGGAAAAATGACTTTGATCCAGGCCTCCTATTTTATACAAAAACTCAATCAAAATGAGGTTATGGTAAATGAAATAAGGCAGTCACAAAAAGCAAATAGCATATAATTTCATTTATATGAGGTACCTAACCTAGTTAAATTCATGGAAACCTACAGCAGAATAGTAATTACTATAGGCTGGGTGGAGGGAGAATAGAGGAGTTGCTGTTTAATGGGCAAAGAGTTTCAGATTTGCAAGATAAAAAAATCTGTTTGAAAACAATGCAAATATAGTTAACACTACTAAATTATACACTTAAAAATGGGTAAAATGGTAAATTTGATGGTATTTTTTCACAAAAAATTAAAACAAAATAGATCACAGATTTAAATGTAAAATGTAATACTATAAAATATTTATTAAAAATAAAATATAGGAGAAATTTTTGATAATTTAGAGCTAAGCAAAGAGTTCTTAGATTTGATGTCAAAACCATGACCCAGAAAAGGAAATATTGATAAGTTAGACTTCATCGCAGTTAAAATATGTTGCCCTGTGAAAATCCCTGTAGGAGATGAGAAGACAGGCTGCAGATGTAGAAAATACTCACAGCCATGTATCTAACAATGACTAGCATTTAGAGTATTAAAGAACTCCAGAAACTCAGTGGGAAAAGACAAACCATTCAAATAGAAAATGGTCCAAAGACAGGAAGAGGAATTTGACTGAAGAAAATATACAGGTAAGTAAAAAGAGCAAGGTATTCAATATCATTAGCCATCAAGAAATGCAAACTAACACTACAATGACAGAGCACTACACACCTGTGGTTACCATAGAACTAGAGACCCCATCAAATGCTGGGGAGGGTGTGGAAAAATTGGATCTTTCATACATTGCTGGTGGAAATGTAAGATAGCAGAGCCACTTTGAAACAATTTTGCCATTTATTAGAAAACTAAGGAGAGAGAAAAAAATGGCGGAGGAGTGAATGGAATCTACACAGACCATCTCCCAGGACCAAACGGGAATTACAACGAAAATGAAGACAAATCGTCAGGAAGGGGCAACCGAACGGCAGCTTGGAGGACCACATAACCAGGGACACTGATTCAATCCTGGTAGGCTTGCGAGGACGAGAGAGGGGGCCAGGAGCCCACGGTCCGCAGCGGCCTGGACTGGAACCTGCTGCAGCCTCGGCTGGGTCCTGTGGCCTCGGCTGGGTCCTGCAAACTCAGCTGGGTCCTGCGACCGCGGCTGGGACCAGCGGCCACCTCTGCTGGGTCCTGCAAACTCAACTGGGTCCTGCGACCACGGCTGGGACCAGCGGCCGCCTCGGCTGGGTCCTGCAAACTCAGCTGGGTCCTGTGGCCTCGGCTGGGACCAGCGGCTGCCTCGGCTGGGTCCTGCAAACTCAGCTGGGTCCTGCGACCGTGGCTGGGAACAGAGGGCGCCTCGGCTGGGTACTGCGACCTCAGCTGGGTCCTGCGATCTCGTCTTGGAGCTGCCACAGCCTCGGCTGCCCTTAACTGGAGCAGCGCCCCTCGGGTTAAACTCCCAGGAGGCTCCACAGCGCCGAGCCCGGACAGAGGCTAAATTGGCGGCAGCCACTGACCTTGGGCACCGGCAGAGGGAGGACAGACTGGACTGGAACTGTGTGGGAACACTCAGGACTTGGAGGGTGCTCAGAGCTTTTGCTGAGTGCAGCCAAGCAGGACAGCAGTCATCTTACTCCTTCGCAGGGCCCTGGCGAGAGAGGCGGCGGCCCCTCCGCAGAGATTCAACCCCACCTGGTGGCCATTGAAATGCTAATTGAGGCCCATTAACAACCAGCAGCTGCCCCACCCTCGGGAAATCCTCTTACACTGAGCACCTGAGGGAGTTTTTAGGTCAACTCAGAAAGCAAGGTTCTTCAGGTGACATCTACTAATAGCCTCTAGGCAAAAAAAAACAAAAAAAAACTAGAGGATAACTACCATTCCCTGGGCTAGCAACACTAACCAGAAAAGCTAAGACTTGACAGTGGTGTTTAAAGTGGGTCCTCCCTGCCTCATCCAAACCCAGGAGAGGGAGCCACAAACAGCAAAACGCCAACACTCACAGGAAAAAATTGGCAGACTCCAAAGCCTACTGTGATAGCCAAAATGGTGAAACACAGAAACAAAAGCCACATGAAAGAACAAGAGACCTCTACCGAAGATGAGATAAATGAGGTGCAGTTAAGCAAGTTAACAGAACTAGAATTCAGAGCCATGATTTTGAGGAAGCTCAACAGCATGTGTAAGGACATGAGCATCATGAGTAAAGACATAGAAATGTTGAAAATCGCCCTGGCCAGTTTTGCTCAGCGGTTAGAGTGTCGGCCTGCGGTCCTGAGAGACCCAGGTTCGGTTCCCGCTAAGGGCATGTACCTCGGTTGCAGTTTGTCCCCGGCCCTGGTCAGTTGTGCGGGTGGCAGCCACTCGATGTGTCCCTTTAACACCGATACTTCTCTCTCTCTCTCTCTGTTCCTCTCTCTCCCCCCCCCCCCCACTCTACCTAAACAAAAAATGGAAAAATGTCCTCGGGAGAGGATAAAAAAAAAAAAAAAAAAAAAGAAATATTGAAAATCAACCAATTGGAAATCAAAAACCACCAAAAAGAAAGGAAGAATGAGATATCAGAAATAAAAAACACGTTGAAAAGTCTAAATAGCAGAGTAGAGGAAGCTGAGGACCGGATCAGTGAAGTAGAAGATAGGGTAGAAAAAAATCAACCAATCAGAAAACCAAAAGGAAAAAACAATTAAAAAACAAGAAAATAGCTTAAGAGAACTGTGGGACAACTGGAAACATAACAACATTCGCATCATAGGAGTCCCTGAAGAAGAAAATGAGCAAGGGTTACAAAATATATTTGAAGAAATAGTGACAGAAAACTTCCCTAATTTGGTGAAGGAAGAAGGTACTCAAGTTTGAGAAGCACAGAGAGCTCCAAGTAAGAAGAACCCAAACAAGCCCACACCAAGACACATAGTAATCAAAGGGCCAAAAATTAAAGACAAAGAGAGAATCCTAAAAGCAGCAACAGAGAAGCAACAGGTTACCTACCAAGGAAACCCCATAAGGCTCTCAGCAGACTTCTCACAAGAAACACTACAGGCTAGAAGGAAATGGCATAAAGTAATCAAGGTCATGAAAAACAAGGATCTGAATCCAAGACTACTCTACCCAGCAAGGCTATCATAAAAATAGAAGGTCAAATAAAGAGCTTTTCAGACCAAAAAAGGCTAAGGGAATACATTAGCACCAAACCAGCACTGCAAGAAATGTTAAAAGGACTGCTGTAATTACCAGGAGAAATAGGAAGGAAAATAGAAAACACTAAACAAAAATGGCAATAAATAAGTACATATCAATAATCGCCTTAAATGTAAATGGATTGAATGCCCCCATAAAAAGACACAGAGTAGCTAGTTGGATAAGAAAGCATGACTCATTTATATATTGTTTACAAGAGACCCATCTCACAACAAAAGACTCACATAGGTTGAAAGTGAAGAGATGGAAAAAACCATTCCAAGCAAACAGAAAAGAAAAAAAAAAGCTGGGGTAGCAATACTCATATCTGATAAAATAGATTTCAGAATGAACGCCATAACTAGAGACAAAGAGGGCCACTACATAATATTGAAAGGATCTATCCAACAGGAAGATATAACCTTGATAAACATATATGCACCCAATATAGGAGCACCAAAATATATCAAAAATCTTCTGTAGGACTTCAAAGGATAAATCAATAGCAATACAATCATAGCAGGGGACTTCAACACCCCACTGATACCACTGGATAAACCCTCTAGACAAAACTTAGCAAGGAAATAGAGACTCTAAATGAAGCACTAGACCAAATGGATTTAATAGATATCTACAGAGAATTACACCCCAACTCTACAGAGTTCACATTCTTCTCAAGTGCACATGAGACATTCGCAAAGATAGACCACATGTTAGGACACAAACTAAGTCTACAAGTTCAAGAAGACTGAAATCATATCAAGCATCTTCTCAGATCACAATGGCATGAAACTAGAAATCAATTGCAAAAAGAACATACAAAGACATTTGAACACATGGAAGCTAAATAGCATGTTATTAAACAATGAATGGGTTACTGAGGAGATCAAGGAAGAAATTAAAAACTTCCTGGAAACCAATGAAAATGAAGACACAACAACACAAAATCTATGGGATGCAGCGAAAGCAGTTCTGAGAGGGAAGTTCATAGCACTACAGGCCTACCTCAAAAAACAAGAAAAATCTCTAATAAACTATCTAACCTCACAACTTAAAGAACTAGAAAGCAAACAAAAAGAAAACCCCAGAGCAAGTAGAAGGAAGGAAATAGTGAAGATTAAAGCAGAAATAAATGACATAGAGTCCAAAAAAAACAATTCAAAGGATCAATGAAACAAAGAGCTAGTTTTTCGAAAAGATAAACAAGATTGATGGATCCTTAGCTAGACTCACCAAGAAACAAACAGAGAGAACCCAAATACACAAAATCAGAAATGAAAGAGGAAAAGTAACAACTGACACCACAGAAATACAAAAGATCATTATCAACTACTATGAACAACTATACGGCAACAATTCGACAATATAAGCGATATGGACAAATTTCTAGAAACACATAGTCTCCCAAAACTGGTCCAGGTTGAGATAGAAAACTTGAACACACCAATAACAACAGAGAAAATTGAAGATGTCATCAAGACTCTCCCACCAAACAAAAGCCCAGGCCCAGAGGGCTTTACGGGGGAGTTTTACCGAACATTCAAAGAAGAACTAATACCCATTCTCCTCAAACTATTTCAAAAAATTCAAGAAGAAGAAAGACTTCCAAACACGTTTTATGAAGTCAGCATCATTCTAATTCCAAAAACAGAAAAAGACACTACAAAGAAAAAAAACTACAGGCCAATATCCCTGATGAACATAGATGCCAAAATCATGAACGAAATTCTAGCAAATCGGCTCCAGCAATACACCAAAAAAATTATTCACCATGACCAAGTGGGATTTATCCCAAGGATGCAAGGCTGGTACAATATTCGCAAATCAATAAACGTGATACACCACATAAATAAAATGAAGAATAAAAACCACATAATCATATCAATAGATGCTGAAAGAACCTTTGTCTAAATCCAGCATTCATTTCTGATAAAACCCCTCAGCAATGTGGGAATAGAAGGATCATATCTAGACATAATAAAGGCCATATATGAAAGACCTACAACCAACATCATACTCAATGGGCAAAAACTAAAAACATTTGCCTTAAGAGCAGGAACAAGGCAAGAATGCCCACTTTCGCCACTCTTATTTAACATAGTACTGGAAGTCTTAGCCACAGCAATCAGACAGGAAGAAAAAATAAACGGTATCCAAATGGGAAAGGAGGAAATGAAACTGTCATTATTTGCAGATGACATGATACTATACGTAGAAAACCCCAAAGACTCCATGAAAAATTTACTAAACTTAATAAATGAATTTGTAAAAGTGGCAGGATACAAAATTCACGTCAAGAAATCGATGGCATTCTTATGTACCAATGATGAACTCACAGAAAGAGAAACTAAGAAAACAATACCATTTACCATTGCAGCAAAAAAATTAAGATACCTAGCAATAAATTTAACCAAAGAAATAAAGGACCTATTTGCAGAAAACTGCAAGTCATTGAAAAGAGAAATAGAACATATCAAAAAATGGAACCACATACCCTGTTCATGAATTCGAAGAATTAACATAATTAAAATGTCCATATTACCCAAAGTAATCTATAGATTCAATGCAATCCCCATCAAAATACCAACGGCATATTTCACAGAATTAGAAGAAGTACTTCAAAAGATCGTATAAAACCAAAAAAGACCTTGAATGGCCACAGCAATCTTGAAAAAAAAGAACAAAGTTGGAGGGATCACATTACCAGATTTCAGTTTATACTACAAAGCTACTGTAATCAAATCAGCCTGGTACTGGCACAAGAAAAGGCATATAGTCCAGTGGAACAGAACAGAGAACCCAGAAATGGACCCAAGGCAATATGCTCAATTAATATTTGACAAAGGGGCAAGAGCATACAGTGGAGTAAGGACAGCCTCTTTAATGAATGGTGTTGGGAAAATTGAACAGCTACATGCAGAAAAATGAAACTAGACCATCTACTTACACCCTACACTAGAATAAACTCAAAATGGATAAAAGACTTAAATGTGACCCGTGAATCCATAAAGATCCTAGAAGAAACTGTAGGCAACAAAATTTCAGACATCATACGCAGCAGAATTTTCACTGATACATCCCCTAAGGCAACAGAAACAAAGGAGAAAATGAACACATGGGACTACACCAAACTCAAAAGTTTCTGCACAGCACAAGACACAATCATCAAAACGGAAAGGCTACCCACTGAATGGGGAAGCATAATTGCCAATGATACATCAGATAAGGGGTTAATTTCCAAAATATATAGAGTGCTCATACAACTCAACAAAAGGAAGACAAAGAACCCAATTAAAAAATGGGCAGAGGACCTAAATAGACACCTCTCCAAACAGGACATATAAATGGCCAAGAGACATATGAAGAAATGCTCAACATCACTAATCTTCAGAGGGATGCAAATTAAAACAACAAAGAGGTATTACCTCGCACCTGTCAGAATGGCCGCCATCAACCAATCATCAAACAGCAAGTGCTGGCAGGGTTGTGGAGAAAAGGGGACTCTAGTACACTCCTGGTGTGAATGCAGACTGGTGCAGCCACTATGGAAAACAATATGGTGTTACCATCAAAAAATTAAAAATTGAACTTCCATTTGACCCAGCAATCCCACTTCTACGAAGCCTGAAATGCCAATGAGAAAGAATGTATGTACCCCCATGTTTGTAGCTGTACTATTTACAATAGCTAAGATCTGGAAATAGCCCAAGTGTCCATCAGTAGACGAATGGATCAAAAAGCAGTGGTACATATACACAATGGAGTACTACGCAGCTGTAAGAAAGAAAGATCTCTTATCCTTTGAGACTACATGGAGGGACCTGGAAAGTATCATCCTAAGTGAAACAAGCCAAACAGAGAAAGACAAGTATCATATGATGTCACTTATTTGTGGAATATAATGAACATAACAGTCTGAGGAATGGGGTAGTCCCAGAGACGTGGAAGTTGGGTACAGACTGACAATCCCCAGAAGAGGGGGTGGTGGGGGAGAGATAAACCACAGAACTTATATGCATGTGTGCATGAACAATGGACATGGACAACAATGCTGGGGACAGGGCATGGAGGGAGGGGTGAGGGGAATCAGTGGGGCGAAAAGGAGAAACATCTGTAACAAAAATTCATTAATAAAAAAAAAAAAAAAAGAAAACTAAGCATGCAACTACCATGTGACCTAACAGTTGTATTACTGAGCAGTTCTCTCAAATTAATAAAGAGATGTTCACACAAATACCTGTACATTAATGTTTATAGTAGCTTTCTTTATAATAATACAAATACTGGCAAAACCCAAATGTCCTTCAGTGGATTAATGGTGATAAAACTGTGGTACCTCCATGCCACAGAATACTACTTTGCCATATGAAAATGCCAATTCCGAAAGATTCCATACTGTATAATTTCATTTATAAAACATTTCTGGAAACAACCAAATTCTAGAAATGGAAAACAGATTAGTGATTTCTGGGATTAAAGAGAGTGTGTGAATGGGAGAAAAGTGAATATGGCTATAAAAAGGCAACATTACAGGTTCTTGAGTTGATGCAAATGTTGTATATCTTGCTGTATTTATCTCAACATCGTATTTGTTATAACTATTATAATTTTTAAGATGTTACCATTGAGGAAAGTAGATAAAGGATACACAGGCTCTCTTGGTATTGTTTCTTAAAACAGCAAGTTAATGTACAATGATCTAAATAAAAAGTGTAAGTATAAAATAATCTAAGTACTTGTAGAAGTCTGTATAGTAAACAGAAATGTACAGCTGGACCTAGAAAGTGTCATGTTGCAACCCTCATGATAAAGATCAAGCAGGCATGCTGCTAGGTTTACTGGAAAATGTTAATGAGGATCAAGAACTTCACGGTCTCCAACTATCTCCTCGTGGACTATTAATTGCAAGACAGGAAAAAAAAAGTAGTTGCATATTGGAGAAAACAGGAGAGACCTTCATTGTGTGATCAAAATGATCGTCAACAATGAGTCTCAGGGGATACTGTTTGCCTGCGCAGGATGGAGCAGCTCCACATGATGTTCTACCTGAGAATGTGGAAACTTAGTCTAACCATGAGGAAGCATCAGACCAACAAAAATGAGAAATATGCTATTTTTTTAAAAAGGAATGGGGACAGTATTGTTCAAATGTCAATGCTACTGAAAACAAAGGCTGTGGAAATATTTCAGTCTAAAGAGACATGGAAAATAAATGTAATATCTGATTCTGCACTGGCTCCTAGGGGTGGGGGTAGAGAGATTCTACAAAGCACATTATCAGGTAAAATTGCACTTTAAATTAGATTAAAATATTATATCTGTGTAAATTTGTAGTTGATAACTGTACTATGATGTGATCATGTAAGAATATATCAAGTTTCTTAGGAAATGCACACTGACTTATCTAGAAATAAAAGGTCACAACTACATATATAACTTATCTTAAAATAGCTCAAAATAATTATTTACATATATAGGTATATATAGAATTACTAATACTTATGTAAGTCTTAAAATAGCTCAAATAATTATTTACATATATAGGTATATATAGAATTAGTATACATATGCACACATATATTAGAGAGAAGGATGGGCAGAGATGACAGATAATGAACCAATTTGGCATAAGTGTTTACAATGATGAATCTGGTTAAACAATATATGATTTTTCTTCATACTATTTTTATTATTAAAATTTTGTGAATTTGAAACTGTTTTGAAATAGTAAAAAAAATCTAAAACCGAAGAGAAACCACTGCTCTATTTCCGACCTGTTTCAAGAGGAGATAACAAAACATTTCTGCATGTGAGAGGCTCTGAAACTACAGGTGGTGGTGAACACTGAAAGGGGCTCACACCCGCGAGGGGAGGACAGGGGTGTGAACACTGAAAGGGGCTCACACCCGCGAGGGGACGACAGGGGTGTGAACACTGAAAGGGGCTCACACCCGTGATTGATGACAGGGTGCAGGGGCGATTCCAGGCACGCTGGATCTGTGGATTCCAGACATTCCCAGAACTCCGTCTCTGTCTCTGTCAAATCCCTCTTCCTCCATGTGGTCTTCATCCTTTCAGATACCGGCAATCCATGTGGAAACAAAGGAAGTCCCCACTACCTCCTAGATTTAAGTAATCCTCACAACTAGTGATTTCAGTGAAAATATCCAGCATGTTTCCTAATAATTCCAGAAAAATAAAATATTAACACAGAAACAAAAAATGAATCTCTAGGTTTTCAGTGGTTTTGCCTGAATCGAACACCCAGAAGTAATCACGATGGGCGGTGTGGTGCAGTGAGCTGACCGGCCAGGCCCGAGTCACAGGACTACCTCTGAGCCATGGGGAGGGGGCAGACTGTAGGCGTCAAGCACACATAAACCACATGACTGAGAGGAGAAAGAAGAGAGGTTCCCAGAAGAAAATAAGGAGTTCTGTTATCATATAAAAATAGGCACACACAAAAAACCCACGACTGTCATCCAAAGAGGTTTACTACCCTATCAAATTCTAAGCTCCCCTACCCCTGTAACACCTTTCCGCACAGCCGTGTCTTTTGTCCAGTCTGAGGAAGAGCCTTTGTGTGACAAGCTGCCCCCACAGCAAGAGCTCGGGTCTGCTGACACGTCCCACAAAGACCCACTCTGGGAGCAGCAGCCTGGGCTGCAGGGGTGACACTGCAGGCGCTGAGGGGTAGGCAGATGTTAGCTCCACAGGCGGAAGCCGGGGAACAGCCCTTCCTGGTGAGACGTGTGGCATTCCTGAATCCATCAGCAGTGAGATTTTCCCTCCTAAATTGGCAGTCTATAAAGCCAAAGCTGCTGGATGAGACCTGCAGGTACTTTATGTCAATTGAAAGTTGTATTGATTTTAACATGCACCTGTATTACATATATCACAATGCATAATATGAATATTTATGAGCATTCAAAATGCACTGAAACTATCAAATACTTATGAATAAATGTCCATACTACCAGAACAACGGAATGCATTTAGTGAGAAAGGTGATATTCTTAATTGGGGGGACTGCAATGTTCGTCTCATTGTTGCAAGAATATAAACTGATTAAAAAAAAAAAAAAAAAAAATTTTGAAATTAATGTTAACATTAACATTTTAGACAAATTTTAAAAATTGAGTGTTGTAAAGAGTGTATTATTTGCTGTCAGCCAGGCCAAAAGATTTGGTTCTGTGCTAACTAGTAATATATTTTTCTGCAGGAGAAACCGGTAAAATAGTTTTTTGAAAGAAGAACCACAAACTCTAACCAGCAATGCAGTACATGTGTTTCTCATTATTTCCACCTACTAGCACTAAAATGAAACCTTTATTCAAATGCCAGTCATATAGTGAAAGCCACTGGTTTACAAACATGATTGTCCAAATATAAGATACCATTTTAGGTCTCCATCCATCTAGAATCAGGGAAACAAAATTATTCGTTAAGTCCAATGAAAATCTGTTTGTCTCAAAAGTTTCATACAAAAGTCCACCAAGCTACAGGATATAAGTAGTAAAACAAACAAACAAACAAACAAAAAACCAACATAAAATAAAAATAAATAAATAAATAAAACAAAACAAAAATCCCATAAATACAAAGTGAGTCTCCCACATCACAAATAGGGCCACATTTATTTTTCCTGTCTCTAATCACAACCACTATATATAGATATACACACACACACACACACACACACACACCACACAGCCCTGATTGTAACAGATGATGACTGTCACACACCGGTCAGTGACTCATGAGGTAGACTCTGAGGAAGCACTCTCTCCGGTAATCAGAATAATGGTAATTAGCTTGGACTAATACATAAACAGGTTCCCACTTGAATCTTGATTGGAGAGCAGAGAAACTGGACAGTCAAGAGTAGCAAGAAGACAAGACATCAAAAAAACTAGAGAAAGCCCTGGTTGGTTTGGCTCAGTAGTTGGAGTATTGGCTAGTGGACCAGAGAGTCCCGGGTTTGGTTCCCGCTAAGGGCACATACCTTGGTTGCATTTCGTCCCCAGTTGGGGTCATGTGGGTGGCAACCAGTTGATGTGTCTGTCTCACGTCGATGTTTCTCTCTCTCTCTCTCTCTCTCTCTCTCTCTCTCTCTCTCTCTCTCTCTCTCTCTCTTCCTCCCTCTCTCCCTCCTGCTCTATCTGAAGATAAATGCAAAAGTGTCCTCAGGTGAGAATAAAAAAAAAAAAGAAACTAGAGAAAGACTGAAAGGGATTTGCAACCCCACAGGGATTGACAGAATGAGCAGGCATTGGTGGGTAAAGAGTTGTGGACAGATGGAACAGTGTATTCAAGTACAGAGTTGCTTAGCTTGTTTTAGAAACTTACTTTAGATAGAGATGTAGAAGAGTAGTTTTAAAACAGGAGTTACAGTTCATGTGTAGGCATGAACTAAAGAATAGAGTTGAGTTTTAAAATGTGTTTCTCCTTTTATTTAAGACCTCTAAATCTTGGTTTTCTTAAGTACTTGTTCTTGGCTTACTTTTCTATTCATAATATTTTCTCAGTTATTTAATTTTGTCTTGGGGTTTTAAGCTTATCTTTTCACTAAGACTTTTCAAATATACGGCTCCATCCCTAACCCCTCTTCTGAGCTCCGGATTCAAATATTCCCCTGCCTATCTGATCTCTCCATTTGGAGGTATCACTGACACCTCAGGTTGACTACATCTAAAATGGAATCTTTGGCTCCCATTTCATCTCTCCCCCATTCCAAAGAAAAGAATGCCACCGTCTTCTTAACAACAATGCCCCAGATCTAGGAGCCGGTCCTCACTTCTCCCTTCTCCTCACTCCCATGCCCACTGCCAAGCCACACCCGGATTCAGCCCACGGGTCTCCACCCCTTCCTCTGACACTCAGGTCAACCCCATGTCATCATCTGGGATGCCATCATCGCTGACTGGTCTCTCTAGTTTCCTTCTTGTCTCCTTACTTCACCATTTGTCCTGCAGGAGCCAGTGCTATAATTTAAGAGATAACAGTAGCCAGTACTACCACCACTGACATGTATACATGACTTAACACAGCTTCACACTTTCCACCTGTTATCTCATTTACATTAGACTAAGCCATAGAATTCCCTTGCTTACAACTCTTCCATGTATTTCTGTGGCATTTAAAATAAACATAAAAGTAGCCCTGGCCGGGTTGGCTCTGCAAGTAGAGCGTCGGCCTGCGGTCCAGAGACACCCGGGTTCAGTTCCCATTAAGGGCATGTACCTCGGTTGCAGTTTGTTCCCGGCCCTGGTTGGGTCATGTGGGTGGCAACCACTCGATGTGTCTCTTTCACATCGATGCTTCTCTCTCTCTCTCTCTCTCTCTCTCTCCCTCCCACTCTATCTGAACAAAAAATGAAAAAATGTCCTCGGGTGAGGATAAAAAAATGAAATTAATTAAATAAAATAATAAAATAAGATAAAATAAAATAAAATAAACATAAAAGTAAATGAAGCATCCCCCCAAAATCTTATGTGAATAAGCCACTGTGTGCTTTTCCAGTCTACACTCCTAAACCTCTCTCTTGCTACTCCCACGTTATGTAAGTCTCCCAAATTCCAGAACATGTCAGGTTCTTCCGGAGGCAGCTTCTTTGTGCCCAGTATTTCCTCTGCTAGGAGCCTCATTCTCCAGCTCTTTTTCTCACTGGTTTCTTTCCTTTTTCAGTCTAGCTTCATTATCATCTCCTTCTACAGTCATGCCCTGACCACTCGGTCTGAGACAGCCCTCACTTACTCTCAGTTACATAACCCGGTTTACTTATTTCATGGTTCAAGTCACAATCAGTAACATTTCCATTATTGAATATACGTTTGTGTCTCCCATAGAATGTATGCATGGTGACTGCAGAACATTGTCTGTGTTGTTTCCGCTCGTCCCCATGACTTTTTACAGCACAGTAACTGTCGGCTAGTAGGAGCTTTGTGAATATTTATTTGTTGAATCAATGAAGTAAGTGTGTTTAAGAATTCTTCAGGGTAGACCAAGAGCTATAACAAGTCATCCCAAAATTTCAGTGGCATAACCCAAAAAATAGATTTATTCTTGGCTCACATAACAGTCCAAAGAAGGTCAGAAGGAATTGTAGAGACTCTATCATCTTTGACACATAGCTGCCAATTTTTGTTTAGGAAATGCCCCCCAGCTGGCAGATGGTGTGGAGGAGAGAGGGAGGGAGGGAGGAAAGAAAAGGCACACTGTCTCTTCAGCTGTCTAGGCAGAAGTGGCATGTGTCACTTATGACCACATTGTGACATCCAGGACCAGTCACGTAGCCCCAGATAGTCACGGGGTATGGAAATACCACCTAGCCCTGTATCTGTAACATAGCTATGGGCTGCTCACGCTTGCATCCTGTCTCCATCAAATGTGGCTCTTCTTGATGTGAGGGGCCCTGCTTCTGTCCTCTGCTTACCCCTTAGGTCAAAGATGCATAATGCTTCTATTATAAACCCAACAAGTTCTGTTGATTAATTAATCCAATGGGTATAACAAGACTGAATACATACTCAGCTTTCTGGCAAAGAAAAATATCTGAAATAATCAATATGCCTGGGTCTAAATTACTTTCTTTAGTAAATTCTACTTGCTATGTAACCTTGAGGAAGGAAATTTGCCTAAGCCTGAACCTCATTTTTTTTCCTGTTGAAGTGTTTTTATATTGGTTGTATTTCCCAACAGATCAATGGGCTTTAATGACTCAAAGCGGTGGTTCTCAACCTCCTTAATGCTGCGACCCTGTAATACAGTTCCTCATGTTGTGGTGACCCCCAACCATAAAATTATTTTTGTTGCTACCTCATAACTGTAATTTTGCTATTGTTTTGTCTTAGGTAACCCCTATTAAAGGGTCGTTCGACTCCCAAAGGGGTCGCGACCCACAGGTTGAGAACCGCTGAGCCTTAAAACATGTTTTTAAGTATTGTAGATTATATAATTGCAAAGTATCTAAGCTTAATTTAGAACCAGTATGCATAAACTCTTATCTTTGAACAAAAGCTGAAACACTACTTTTATATTGTGTCCATTATTTACATAGAAAAATAGTGATTGAAGCTTGCATAAGAGTGTCTTAGAAACAAAATAAATAACTCAAATAAAAAATTAAACTTGTGTTTCGGCACTGAAATTGTATTATTTTATATGTGCTCGTATATAAGAATTCTTTCAGGAAAGTTTTGCTTCACTGGAAATAAATTTGATAGACATTCTCACTCTTCACTTTTCCAATAACAATGACAGCTTTCATACTCCACCTTTTTTTTTTTTTTTAAATCCTCACCCGAGGATGTTTTTCCATTTTTTGTTCAGATAGAGAGGGAGGGAGGGAGGGAGGGAGGGAGAGAGAAACATTGATGCGAAAGGGACACATCGAGTGGCTGCCACCAACACAACCCAACCAGGGCCTGGGACAAACTGCAACCAAGGTACGTGCCCTTAGCGGGAACCGAACCCGGGGCTCTCTGGACTGCAGGCCGAGGCTCTAACTGCTGAGCCAAACCGGCCAGGGCCATACTCTACCTTTCAATCTGAGAAGGGTTGTAAGTACTGAGTTAAAGACTTTTTATTAAAACAACACTGCAGCCCTGGCCAGTTTGGCTCAGCGGTTAGAGCGTCAGCCTGCGGTCCTGAGAGACCCGGGTTCGGTTCCCGCTAAGGGCATGTACCTCGGTTGCAGTTTGTCCCCGGCCCTGGTCGGTCGTGCGGGTGGCAGCCACTCGATGTGTTCCTTTCGCATCGATGTTTCTCTCTCTCTCTCTGTTCCTCTCTCTCCCTCCCACTCTACCTGAACAAAAAATGGAAAAATGTCCACAGGTGATTAAAAAAAAAAAAAAAAAAAAAAAAAAAAAACAACACTGCTTAATTGGTTTTATTATTAGCCTTTCTGACATAACCACCACACCACATTTTTTCTATTAATTTTAAATTGCTTTGAATGGTTATGCTAGCTTGTTTTATTTATATCATTATTGGCATAATTTACATGAAAGGCTCAAGGTAAAGACAAAAAAAAAAAGTCATTCCCAAATTTCAGACTGTGACCGCCAAAATCTTTCAACCATGCTTGATAAGTATTCCCGAAAGGTTTCATACTAGAAAAATATTATAGATTCACATAGTAACTTCTTCTTTCATCTTGTTATATAGAGGATATTCATGTTACTTTATTTGATCCTTACCAAAACAAAACAAACAAAAATACCGAGTTAATACAATTTTTCCACATCCATTTTACAAATTAGAAAAATTTTGCTCAGAGAGAATGGATATTTGCTTTCTATTTTAGCATGCAACTGTGTTTGCTATTATTATATTTTTAAAATGCCCTAAAACTTAGTAGTTTAAAATACATATATTTTGCCCAGTCGATGTGGCTCAGTGGTTGAGTGTCAACCCATGCACATTGCCGGTTAGATTCCTGGTCAGGACACATGCCCAGGTTGTGGGCCTGATCCCAAGGGGGGTCATGCAGGAGGCGGCCAATCTGTGTTCTCTCTCATTGATGTTTCTACCTCTCTCTCCCTCTCCCTTCCTCTCTTTCTAAAAATCAACAAAGAAGAAGAAAAAAAGTGTGTGTGTGTGTGTGTGTGTGTGTGTGTGTGTGTATTTTTTTTTCAGTCTGGGACAGTTGGGTGGCCCCTCTCTGTTTGCTGGGATTATTCATATGTTTGCAGTCACAGGTGGGCTAGGAGGCACTACAAAAAATGTAATCATATGTGTACTCTTTCATGTTGTTGCACACATCAGTAGTCACTGCTTTATAACTGCTGATGAGTATTCCATTGTATATTGCTATATCAAAATAGGTTTCTCCATTTGTCTGTTGACTGGCATTTGAGTTATTTCCAATTTGTGCTGTTATAAATAAAGCTATGATAAACATTTGTGTGCATGCCTTTGTACGAATGTATGCTTTCTTTTCTTGTAGATAAATGTCGAGGAGTGCAATGGCTGGATCATATAGTAGATGTAAGTTTAACTTTTTCAGAAACTGTTCAATGGTTTCCCATATGGTTGTATGGTCTCATGTACCCACCAGCCGGGTAGAAAAATTGCAGTTGCCCCTTATCTCCCCCAACTTGGTTTGGGCTTTTAAAAACTTAAGACAAAATGATTTTCAATGCTTCCTCATTGGGTTTTGAGTAGTATTTTCCTAAGATGTTGAACATCTTTTTATTTGCTTATGTGACATTCATATACTACCTTTGGTGCACTGTCTATTTATATGTCTCACCCATTTTTTTATTGGCATGTTTGTCTTATATTGAAGTTTAAGACTCTTTATATAATCTAACCAAAAGTGCAGTACTTAGTGAGATAATTGTTTTAAAAGTACTGGACATTGCTTGCTTCTCCTAGACTGTGACTTGCTTTTTCATTTTTATAACAAGGACTTTCAAAGCACTGAAGTTTTTACTTTGTGTTGAAATGCAAATTGTTTAATTTCTATCATCATTCTCACTATTTATAACCTATTATTCTTTGCCAAATTCAAGGTCACTTTAATTTGCTCCTGTGTTTTCTTTCAGAAATATTCTACTTACAGCTCTTAAACTAAACCACCCACATCAATAATTACATTTATTTAAATAGTTTATAATTTCCTTATAAAAGGAAATTTATCTAGAGTATCAGACTGTATAAAACAATAAGAATAAACTATATATTTTTTGCAAGATGGGAACTTTAAATATAAAAACAGAGTAAACAAATAAAAAAAAAAGAGAAAGACATCGTGTAATTAAGGAATGTGTAACCATGAAGCAAACTAGAGTTTAGGACAAAAATTATTACCTGAAATAAAGAGGAATAATATCAACAAGACATAACAATTCTCAATATGTATACACCTACTAACAGGGTTTTAAAATATATTAAGCAAGACCTGGCAGAATTAAAAGAAGCGACAAATAAATATGCAAGAATAATTAGATATTTCAGCACTCCCCTCTCAGTACTGAGATAAAAAGCAGACAGAAAATAAGAAAGTGTTTAAAAAACTCGAGCAACATCATCAAACAGATAAGTAGACAGAAAATAAGTATGTAGAATACTTGAACAATACCAACAAAACTGAGCTAATTTATATAAACTCAACAGTGGCACAATTTATGCCATCTCTCCATGTGCACATGGGATTTCATATGCTGTATCATAATACAGATCTTAATAAATTCCAAAAATACTGAAATGTTACAGAGAAGTTTTCTGCCACAACACATGAAATTAAGAATCAATAAAAATGAGATATTTTGAAAAAGTGCAAAACATACGGAAACTTACATGTTAAATAACCAATAGATCAAAAGCTACCAATATGCCAAAAGATATTGTCAAGAAAATTAGAAAAATATTTTGAATTTAAGGTAAACAATAACACAAGTTATCAACACTTGTGGAATGTAGCTAAAGTTGTGCTTTCAATAAAATTTATAACTTTAATGTTATATTAGAAATACAAAAGGTTAAAATAGATTATGTAATTTCCAACTTAATAACCTATAAAACTAGGTACCAGGAAGTTAATAATGATGATACAAATAAAAATTAGTAAAATAAAATCAAAAGGATGAACAATAGAGAAAATCAATGAAGATAAGTTACATTATTTTCAATAAAAATGGACGTTTCCAGCAAGATTGATCAAGAATATAAAACAGAAAATAACAAATTACTAATTAACAATATCAGAAATGAGAGATATTTTAACAATTTGCACAGACATTAAAATGATAATGAAATAATACTATGCACAACTTTATGCCAATAAATTTGACAGTATGTATGAAATCAAAATATTTCTTGAAAAACACAACTTATTAAACCAGCCTCAAGAAAATCTGAATAGCCCATATGCTTATTAAAGAATTTTAATCTATTAAAAACCTCACTTAAAAAAAAAAAGGCCCAGGTACACTTTTATTACAGATTTTTGTGAAAAAAATCATACTAAGTTTGCACAAAAGTTTTTAGAGAATAGAGGAGGAAGCACTATGTAATTTATGTTATGAGACCACATTAAAACTGGATAAAGATATTGTAACAAAAGAATATTACAGACCAAAACTCATTAACATTTGCATAAATATATTTATTAGATATTTGGAAATTGAATCCAATAATACATAAAAATATTACATCATACTGAAGTAAGGTTTATCTCAGGAATGTAAGATTTAATTCATATTAGAAACCAATAAATGGAATTTACCACAATAAGAAAATAAAAGAGAAAAGCTATATTAATGCTGAGTAGAAGCAAAGAGAACATATAACAAAATTCTATGGTAAAACAAACAAACAAACAAACAAAAAAACAAACTTAATACCTTTCTCAAACTGATGAAGAATATCTAAAATTGAAACTATAACTAAAAGCATTTATAATGGCAGAAATAAATGCTTATTCTTAAAAGACGGATCAACACAGAGTGTTGATATTTACTACTTCTGTTCAAATTTGTAATGGAGGTCCAGACCAGTGTAATAAGGCAAGAAAAAAAAAGGCATATAGATCACAAAAACAGAAATAATACTGCCTTTATAGTCATCACGTTCATGTGTACAATAATTCATGTGATATCTACAAAATATCTATCAGAACCCATAAGTGAGTTTAGCATGATCATAGCAAGGTTCACATACAAAAAACAACTGTGTTTCTATATACAAGTAATAATCAACTAAAATTAGAAAAAAGATATGCTATGTACTGCAGCATCACAAATTAATAGGAATAATTCTTCAAATTTCATTTATTAAGATATAATTGACACACAACATTTAATATAATTTTAGGTGTAAAACATAATAAGTCAATATTTGTGTATATTGCAAAATGATCACCACAATAAGTTAAAATCCATCACCATATATAGTTATATATCTTTTTTCTTGTGATGATAACTTTTAGATTTTCCCTCCTACCAATCTGCAAATATGCAATAGAGTATCATTAATTACAGTTGCTGAGCCTTATATGATATCTCTGTTACTTATTTTATAACTGGCAGTTTGTACCTTATGATACCCTTCATCCATTTAGCCCATTTCCCCAAACCCTCCTCAGGCAACAACCAATCTATTCTCTGTATTTTTTAACTTGTTTCTTTGATTGGTTGTTTGTTTTAGATTCCACAAATAGATAATATAGTAATTTCTCTTTCTCTGCCTGATTTATTTCACTCAGCATAATACCCTCAAAGGTCACCTGGGTATAGTTGCGAAATAATATTGCAATGAATATGGGTGTTCATATATCTTTTCAAGTTAGTATTTTCATTTTTGTTTTCTTCAGATAAATATTTAGAAGTGGTATTGCTGGATCATGTGGTAGTTCCATTTTTAATTTTTTGGGAAACCTCCCTACTGTTTTCCATAGTTACTGCACCAATTTATATTCCCACCAATAATGCATAAGAGTTCTGTTTCTACATCCTTGCCAACATGTGTTATTTCTCGTCTTTTTTATGACAGCTATTCTGGCAGGTGTGAGATAATATTTCATCGTCGTTTTTATTTGCATACTTAGGAATAATTTTAATAAAATATTTGCCAGATCTCTACACAAAAAATAGAAAACATTGTTAAGTTAAATTAAATATGACAAAACAGAGATATAGATTGTGTTTATAGATTGTGTTCAATGTTAGTTCTCTTATACTGCTGAAGGATCATTTCACTGACAAGAGAATTCTAGTTACATTTTTCTTTTGTGTGTTTATCCCTTAAATACTTTAAATATCCCCCTCCACTCTCGCTTGCAAAATTTCTGACAAAAACAAACAAATAAAAATCCTGATGTAATTTATCTCCTCTTATAGGTAAGATGTTTTTGTTATAGGTTTTTCCCTTCTTTAAATATTTTCTTTGGTTTTTGCATTATGAATTTTATATACCTAGATATCTTAAAAATTTAGATTGCTTGGTACTTTCTAGCTCCCAGGATTATAAATTTATATTTGTTACTAATTTTGGAAATCTCTGGGTCATTAGTTCAGATGTTTGTTCTGCTTTCTATTTTTCTTCTTCCATTATGCATATATTGCAATTTTTCCAATTATCTCTCAGTTCTTGGATATTGTTTCATTTTTTTCACTGTCTTCTCTTATTAGAATTCAGGAAGTTCTTATTTACATATCTTCAAGTTTATTCATTATTTTTTCAGCTCTGTTCTGTCTACAACTTAGCCCATTAAAATAATTCTCCATTATGTTACAGTGTTTTTGATGAACGGTTCTTTATGTCTCTTGGAGTTTCCATTTCTGTAATTATATTGTCTATATGTTTTTCATGCTATCCGCTATCTGCTGTTTCCATCACAGACCTTAACAAATTAATCATAGTTATTTTAAATTCACTATCTGATAATCCTACAGACTGCCATATCTGAATCTGATTCTAATGTCTTCTTTGTTTCTCCAGACTATGGTGTTTATTTTTTAGCATGGCTTGTAACTTTCTGCTAAATGCCCAATATGATGTATTAGATAATAAGAACCGAGACAGTCTTTTAGTGTGATGTTTTATTTTAATCTAAATAGGTGTTGCCTATGTTTTGTGTTAGCTGTAGCTATTAAGTACAAGAGAATTGTTTATTCTAGCTTCATTTTTTTTTTTTTTTTTGCCCTCACTATCTTTGGGATTCCCTAAGAAATCCTTCTTAAATAGAGTCTGTGTCATGCTGCTCTCTTAGTTGTAATTTACTGTTATTTTACAAGAGTTCTGTTGATGTGGGGGTAAGATATTGGGGAAGGCAATCACTTTATAATCGATGAGTAAATCTCCGTTTCTTAGTGGACTTAATCCTGGGCTGTGATCTTCAAAAGTGTTTTTTTTTCTTCATTTTTTTGTAAGTCAAAAAACAAATGTTAACTGTAGTAAAACATACATAACATAATATTTAGCATTTAACCATTGTTAAATGTATAGTTCAGTGGCATTAAATATACTCACTTTATTGTGCAACCCAACACTACCATTCATCACCAGAAAATTTCATCTTCCTCACAAGAAACTTTGCACCCAGTAAATAATTGCTACCTCTGAACACTGCTCTTGTTGCATCCCATAAATGTTGGGATCTTGTGTTTATGTTTTCATTTTCATTTGACTAAAGATATTTTTAAACTTCCCTTGAAATTACCAGTTTGATCCATTGGTTGATTAAGAGTGTGTTTTCCACTTCTTGTTCTGCTAATGATTTCTAGTTCTATTCCATTGTGATAAAAATAATACTTTGTATGATTGCAGTCTTTTGAAATTTATTAAGACTGGTGTGTGGCCTAATAAATGATCTACCCTGAAGAATGTTCTGAGTGTACTTAATATTTATAGTTGGAGTGCTTCTTGCATGTCCACTTGGTCTATAATGTTGCTTATTCCTTATTGATTTTCTGCCTGATTTTCTATCCCTATGCCTATATTTGCTTCATGTATTTAGAAGCTCTAATGTTCGCTACATACATGTTTGTACTTGTTATATTTTCTTGACAAATTGACTCATTTTATCAATATATCATGTCCTTCTTGGTCTCTTGAAATGTTTTTGACACAAAGTATGTTTTGTCAGATGTTAGTATTGCTATCCTTGTTTTCTTTTGGCTACTACTGCATAGAATATATTTTCTTGGTAAATTGGTTATATTTTCTTAGTAAATTGACACCGTTTATCATTATATAATGTCCTTCTTTGACTCTGTTTTTTACTTAAAGTCAATTGTTTCAGATATTAGTATAGTCATCCTTGTTTTTTTTGGCTACTATTTTCATAGAATTTTTTTTTTTTTTTTTCATTCTTTCACTTGCAATTTACCTATGTCCTGAGATGGAAAGCAAGTCTCTCATAGAAAGCACATCGTTGCATCTTTTTAAAACAATTATTCTGGTCCTGGCCAGTTTGGCTTAGCAGTTAGAGCATTGGCCTGTGGTCCAGAGAGACTCAGGTTCGGTTCCTGCTAGGGGCATGTACCTCGGTTGCAGTTTGTACCCGGCCCTGGTTGGGTTGTGCGAGTGGCGACCACTCGATGTGTCCTTTTCACGTTGATATTTCTCTCTCTCTCTCTCTCCTTCCCACTCTATCTGAACAAAGGGATAGAAGAATGTCCTTGGGTGAGGATTAAAAAATAAAAATAAATAAATAAATAAAAATATTATTCTGCCAATGTAAAACTTTGGGAAGTTTATTCCAACTTAAGTATTTGCTGATAGGGAGGGTTTACATTTGCATTTTATTAGCTGTTTTGTATGTCTCATAGTTTTCATACCCTCATTTGCTCCACTACAACCTTCCTTTGTGTTTACTTGAATTTTTTGTAAAGACTTTCGCTTTATTTCACATTTTCTTTTGTATATATTCTGGAGATATTTTCTTTGTGTTTATCACAAGGACTCATGTAATAGCCTAAAATTATAACAATATACTTTAATATATTGTTATTGGCTTTGGCATTTGTGCAGCGTGAAGGCTTAAAGTCTTCTTATTTTTCTGGACATGCATATCCCTGTCCCTGGTGTATGCTTTAAAAAACATTTTTTCAAATCCCCATCCAAGGACATGTTTATTTATTTGACAAAGAGAGGAAGGGAGAGAGAGAGAGAGAAATAGAGATGTGGGAGAAAAACATCGATCGATTGCCTCCTGTAGGCACGCCAACGGGGATGGATTCCTCAACCTGGGTATGTGCCCTGACCAGGAATTGAACCCGAGGACTTTTTGGTGTAGCAGTGGACACTTGTCCCATACATCAAAAAAGTTGCTGGGACAATGCTCCAACCAAGCATCATCCTGTATACCAAAAAGGTTTTGGGTTTGATTCCTGGTTGGGGTGCCTACAGGAGGCAACTGATTGATGTTTCCTTCTCACATCAATAGTTCTCTCTTCCCCCCTCTCCCTCAATTTAAAAACAATCCATCTTCACATATGACTGCATTCTAATACCTGTTTTTCAAAATAGTATCACCTGTGCTCTATTCTGCAGCCTTAAATATTGTATTTTATTTTACATGACATGTTTGCCCCACTTACCAGCAGAGCAGATCTGTATTACTCCCTCTGCAGCTTCCAAGAGCTACTTCCCATGGCTTTCCCTGGCCTGAGATCCCAGCTATTCCCCTCGAGCAGTTCATCCCCTCTACACTCGGAGTTAGACAAAGCAGAGACGAATCCCTCAGGCAACTTCCAGATAGGTTAGAACATTGCGTATAGGGTCCTTTTTGATCCCCCCTGTTTCGGGGAGGAAACTAAGAAGCTGGACTACTTCATTCTCCAGATGGGGCCAGGCTGCAGCAGGGAAACGCAAGGGATACTGGTGAGTAAAAAAAACCATGAATTTTTCTGTTGTGTTTTTTTCCTGATTGGGGCCTTCACTTGGTTGATACAGACTTTTGCCTTTGTTTCTAGAGCTCCTATAAAGTTAATTTAGCCTGTTTTAGGGTTTTTTAACTTTTGTTTATTTTGCTTATTTTTTATTTTAAATTCTTCCCTTGGAGAAATGAGGCCCTGGAGTTTACTATTCTGCCATCTTCCTGACATTTCTCCCCACCCCACCTAAAAAAACACCCAGAAACATTGATGGCCTCTCTCCCTTCTTTCACTTGCTGCCCAAGTGCTCACCTCCCAAGTCATGTAGCGTTCCCAGAACTTAGTTTCCCTTCAGAGGCTGGCTTTTGTTAACCAGAACGCTATTTCAATATTTTTAAATGATAAATTTTCCCCCGGGGATGTATCAAAATGGTCTCCTTGAGCCTGAAACAGAAGGATATTTTCCACCCTGGCCGGTTTGGCTCAGCGGTTAGAGCGTCGGCCTGCAGTCCAGAGAGACCTGGGTTTGGTTCCCGCTAAAGGCACGTACCTCAGTTGCAGTTTGTCCCCGACCCTGGTTGGGGTCATGTGGGTGTCAACCAGTCGATGTGTCTCTCTCATATTGATGTTTCTCTCTCTCTTCCTCCCTCTCTCCCTCTCACTCTCTCTGAAGAGGAATGCAAAAATGTCCTCGGGTGAGGGTAAAAAAAAAAAAAGTTAAAAAGAAAAAAAAAGAAGGGTATTTTCCTCATTTCTTCACCTTAAGAACTGGGTCTGGTGACTGAAGGCAAAATTCGGGTAAGTGTGAGCCTCCCTCTTATTTCTGGGTTCCCATGTATTTTTAACTGTCTACCCTGTCCATGCTCAGCCTCCACCAAGGTGTCAGTGACTGTTTAACTGTCAGTGACTTCTGCTCTGCGTGAGCTGATCTTGGCAAATGATATCCAGTATTTCCCTGTCTCTCCAGATTCTGGGGTGGCAGTCTGCCCTGTGACATCAATCCTCTGACGGAGCTGAAGAAAATTATTGATTTTCAGCTTGTTCAGCTTTTCTCTTCTTGTAAGGATAGGAATAGAAACTTCCTAAGTTCTCTGACTATCAGAGATGAAACCAAAAATCAGAAAACCTTTTTATTTTTAAATATATATTTAAATTAAAAAAATAATTTAAACACTTTTGTGGTTAGATGATACTATCTCAAACTCATTTTTCATTTTGTAGGAAAGCTAACTCAAAGTATGAAGGCACATAAATGGTAAGCATTGTGATTAAGATCATATTAAAAGATAAAAAGCATCTGAAATCATACTCTAAGGCTTAGAAAAGTTCAATATCACAATATGACAAAAATTGAACAAAAATGAACAATTTTAGAAAGTAATATATTGATTTAACCTAGAAGTATGGGTGAAAATTACATATAAAAATAGTAAATAAATTGAACACTAAACTATAAAATAATATACTACAGAAAAGAAAGATATGTCCCAGGAATGAAGAACGAGTCCAAATTAGGACATCAATAATACAGCCAATTATGTTCATAAACTAAAGGAGGAAAACACCTGGCAAATTTTTAAAGAGTAAAATAATTGATAAAATTTGGCATTTATTACTGATTTAACTACAAACAGAATAAAACTGTGTATAATTAAAAGTATTCATGTGAAACCAATTGAATATATCAATTTCAATAGAGAATTGAATTAAACTGAAAATGACAGAAAAGACAAAAATCATATTATTTTTTATTCAACACTATTCTGACATGTCTAGCAAATACAATATCAAACAGCAAGAAATAGGACAAATGCTGTAAGAACATATAAGTATTTTCAGATTAGGTCCATGTTAATAATTTTAAAATGCATTGACTTTGATAATATAATAAACTAGCTATTTTAAGACCATTCACAAAAGCAATACCTTTTCCAAAAAGCAGCAATAAAAATAAATAAAAATTGATATACTAGAAAAAACTATAATTCAAATAGAAAGTAAAACCTCAAAATACACTGAATTAAGTAACCACAAAATAGTCAAACCAATCTAAAGCAAAGAATAAGTGATTTTTGATAGACATATCATAATTTTAAACAAGATTCTTAATATTGTAAAAATGTAATTCTTCTCAAAACTATTTATAAATTTAATGATTTTTTTTTTTCCTTTCTTGTTAATCCTCACCAAAGAATATTTGTCCATTGAGGTTTTTAGATAGAGTGGAAGGGAGGGGGAAGGGAGAGAGAGAAAAAAACATTGACGTGTGAGAGACACATCAATTGGTTGCCTCCCGAGTGACACCGACCAGGGCAGGGATCAAATCCTGAACCCTCTGGTCCTTGAGCCAGTGCTCTAACTGCTGAGCGGAACTGGCCAGGGGAATTTAACAATCTTTTGATCAAATGCTCAATGAGATTATATGAAGAAAATTTGGCAAATCTAATTTAAAGTAGCTCTCTAAAACTGCATATGCAAGAATTACAAAGACCCTTGAAAAGCAGTTACGCTTTATTGGCCATTTGTATGTCTTATTTGAACTGGTTACAGTCTTTCTACACTGCATTTTCTACTGCCTAGAACACTGTTAACCTTGCTTCTTTGCCCTCGGGCACTGAACGTTGCTTTGAAGGTTTCTTGGGCCAGCCTGGTGCTTTATCGCCTAGACAGCTAAAGAACTCCCTCATCCATTTTTAAACTAAATAATTTTACTAGGCTATGTCACTAGCAATTTCACTAATGAACTATTGCTGGAATTCGTGTGCATTTTCAATGTGCAGATCTGGCTCATGGTTAATTTCAGGAAAAACGTTTTATGACATGCAGCAGTGGGGCAGATCAACAGTAGGGCCTCGCATCACAGCCTTGGTTTGACATTGGGTACCACTGCCCACCAGCTCCATGTTCTCTAGAGATCGAAGAAAACACGCTGTTCCTCATTTTCTTCACATGCAAAATGGAAATGGACATTAGAGTAGTATCCACCTTTCAAGAGTTCTTGTAAGGAGCAAATAAATGAATACATACATGTAAAGTGTTTTGCAGAGACTAGAAGAAAGTAGCAAACATTTGTTGAGTGTTGGCTGTTAATAGTGTGTACAATGCTCTTTATTGGTTGAGTTGTTTCAAAGATAATCCCTTCCTTCCTGCATGACCTTCCTCAGTGCAACTTTGCCACTCCCTCAGTCAGGAGGTGGTCTGCTTCTGCTCCCTGTGCCTGACTGTGAGCGATAGGATGTGGCAGGACTTCATTTTTGGCCTCAGCCTTAAGCTTCTGTTTTCACTGTTAAAATCTATTCACTAAATTACTGAATTATGGCCTGACCAGTGTGGCTCAGCGGTTAAGCATTGACCCACGCACCAAGAGGTCTCTGGTTCGATTCCCGGCCAGGGCACATGCTCTGGTTGTGGGCCCGATCCCCAGTGGGGGGCATGCAGGAGATGTTCTCTCTCATTGATGTTTCTAGCTCTCTCCTCTCCCTCTCCCTTCCTCTCTCTAAAGTCAATAAAGAAAAAATATTAAAATAAATTACTGAATTATGGGAAACAATGTGAAGAGAGGCTATGGAGAAGCCATCAAGGTCCAGCACACATAACAGGCGCCCGTGTCTCCTTGCCCCCTGAGCTTTCCCAGCTGACACCACGCAGACCAGACAGGAGCCATGACTACTGAGCAGCACCTGCACTACCGTCCCATATATCCACAAGCAGTAAAATGACTGCTGTTCTCCGTGGCTAAACTTTGAGGCTGGCTTGTTATGGGGGAACAGATAACTGACACTATTTTAGTTGTTATTTATCTTCATCTTTATGTTTTATTCCTCAGTTTCAAGGTGAGTAGCATCCACTTGCTGTTTCTTTTTACTCATCACTTTTATTTTCCTCTATCTTCAAAATACCTTTTTGTGTAATTTTGAGGTAATTGGGACTGGAACAGAGCATTTAAAAGTGAAGGCTCTGGTGTCAGACCACGTAAATTTAAATTCTAGCTCCACCACTTAATCATTGTAAGACTTGGTGCCATTTGCTTAAGCTCTTTGTGACTCAGTTTCCACATCTATAACATGGGGATAAAGCCTACACCTTACGGTGTTGTGAGGAAAATGTTAACATACCTAAAGTTCTGAGGAGAGAAACGCAGTAACCATTGTATTAGCTATTATGATGTCACCTCATCTTTGACTATTATTTTACTGAAAATATTTTCTATTTAAGTTCTATCCCAGTAAAAAGCATGCACAGAAATATTTTTTCTTTTCTTGTGTTACATTTTATCCTAGACTGAAATCTTTGTCTTTGGCATACTGTGTTCTGTTTTTAGCCCCCACATACCGATTTCATATGCCTGCTTCCTTTTCGTGGTTTCCTTTCCTCTTGCCTAACATGTTCAACAAGCCCATATTTTCCATGTCTTCTGATAGCTGAGATTGACTTTTTGTTTACTACCTTTTTGACTGAGCTGGCATTTAGTTGTCTTTTCTGACTTATAATTTGATAGATGGGTATGGCAGGCGTTTCACTCTTCTAGGGTATACAGGTGAACAGGGGACGGGGGAGTGAAGAGCTCAGATGGCACCTTGGATTTTCTTCGTGGAAAGACTAGATCTCTCTTCTCTTTTCTGATGACATAGACAGGCTCTGACAACATCTGCTTCAACTAAATGTAGCTCTGCCTTTGAGAGAAAAAAACCGATTGCTTGCACCACTACTGACCGTCAGCACCACCGAAGTGGACAAACTTAAAAGCTTAGGCCTTTACCTGAAACATGCAATTACCCTTGTTCATGCCTATCTTCATACGTCTTTTCCCATCTGCAGTTTGTACTAACCCCCAACATTCTATATAATAAAAAGGAGAATACTATTTCCTCCTCTTGAGATTCAAGGTAATTAGAATGTTCAGGGTTTTGTCAGCTCCTCAACACAGATGCAAATATGGTATCACGACTAACTACAGCACCATGCTGTCCTGAAATATCCGTTATTTCCTTGGCCACTGCTATGGTCTAAATATTTCTGCCTCCACCTTCCCTCTCCCAAAAATTCATATGTTGAAACCTTTGTACCCAATATGATGGTAAGACCTTTAGCAGGTGCTTAGGTCATGACGGTGGAACTCTCATGAATGGGCACAGTGTTCCCATAAAAGGGATCCCACAGAGCTCTCTTGTCCTACCTGCATGAGATACAATAAGAAGTGTGTAGCCGGCGGGGGGGGGGGGGGTCACCTGACCATACTGGCACCTGACCGATGACTTCCAGCATCCAGGACTGAGAAATAAATGTCTGTTTTATATAAGCCACCCGGTCTGTGGCATTGTATTTATAGCCACCCAAATGGACTAAAATCTTCACCTTTTCAAAAAAATGTATGACATGAGGTAATGATCTCCTTTTGTTTGATTGTTGTTATTCTTCATATTTGTTTGTTTGTAGTGGTGGGGGAGGAGTTAGCTCATCCCTCCATTTCATTGCACAGTATTGAGGAACAAAGAGTGGAGACCCAAAATCTGTATTTCATTTGTTCTTAGAAATTAAGATTCCCTTTAGAATCAACAATCTCAGACAAAATTCAAGAATAACCTCAAACAAAATTGATTGTCATTTAGAAGGAAAATTCTTACTTTTTTCATACAGACAAATTTACACTTCTGTAATTCTTTGTTTTAAAATAATTAGAAAAGTCAACAATACATTTCTGAATAAATATATTACATTGATCATAAATTCATTCTTCTATATGCCTGACCTGAACCATCACAACTGCCCTCTACTACACTGCCCCCAAAATTGCTTGAGTCCAGTTGGTGTGGCTCAATGGCTGAGCGTCAGACCATACAACAGGAGGTCACCGGTTCAATTCCCGGTCAGGGCACATGCCCAGGTTGTGGGCCTGATCCCCAGTGGAGACATGCAGGAGGCAGCCAACTGACGTTCTCTCACATCAATGTTTCTATCTCTTCCTCTCCCTTCTTCTCTCTCTAAAATCAATAAAGAAAAAAAAATTTTTTTTAAACTGCTTGACACATTACAATTCAAATACGTACCTAAAGCCTACACCAACTTTGAGACTATCATACTCATATCCCTTGGCATTGGGAGTGAAATATTTATTATCATCACATTCATCTTTTATCAGTCTGGAGTCTGACCTTTCTAGCTCAGAAGATCCTGTAAGTAAGCTCTCCACTAATTCTGAAACCCTCTTCTCATGATAGTTCAAAACAATAAATTTCATTAACTAAAAAGAGAAGAAAATGAGATAATTACTATACTTAATATTTGGATATGATTTATTATTATATGTGTTTGTAATGTAACTCGTTTTAGATTTTAATTAATCCCACTTAATGTTTAAGTGTCCTATATATCTGCCAACAGGAGTTCAATTTCTAGCTGCTGTTTATTAGTAAGATAATTGGGCTTATTACTTAAGCATGGTGCGTCCCTGGCATTAAGCCCAGATGGGAGGCTTTATATACGTTATATCTAGAAAAGGAAAAGATACATTTCCTCGAGAGCAGATGTTTAAACAATATTAAAAACTTTAAATTTTTCAAACTACCACAATGTACCAAGAGTTAAGACCACATAGCAGAACAAACTACATTAAACTCATAAACTAGAACACTTTCTCTTCAACTGTTAAATTTATATTTATTATTATCTCAAATAATTTTAGTTTTATTTATATATACAGATGTAAATAATTCTAAAAGTGTTTTGCATATCAAGCTTAGAAGACTAAACAAGTTTTTTGACCTGCCTGTAATTTTTTTTCTAAAAAATAATTTTCAAACTTGGTAAAAGCTTTCTTGCCAAAGATTTGCCAAGTTTCCAATGTTTAATATACATTTATTTTGAGAAATATAGAATAACAGAGTACCTGAAAGAAAGAAAAAATTCAACTAAATCTTAAGAAAAATCATGCCAAATTTTAACCAAAGGAGTTAAAAATGAAGGATGGACAGATTAGCTATATCATTTCCTCATTGCTAACTTCATTTCCACAATTTGATAGCAAATCAGGTTTTGAAATAAAGCTTAAGATGAATTTATGCTAAACAAAAATGAAGGTACAAGAGTATGAGACTACATATTCTTTTTTTTTTTTTATTGATTAATTTTTGTTACAAATGATTCTCCTTTTTTCCCCCACTGATTCCCCCCTCCCCCTTCCCTCCCTGCCCCTTCCCCAGATTCTTGTCCATGTCCACTGTTCATGCATACATGCATATAAGTTCTGTGGTTCATCCCTCTCTCACCTCCCCACTCCTTAGGGGATTGTCCTCAAACTGTTATGTTCATTATATTCCACAAATCAGTGAGATCATATGAAATTTGTCTTTCTCTGTTTGGCTTGTTTCACTTAGGATGATACTTTCCAGGTCCCTCCATGTAGTCTCAAAGGATAAGAGATCTTTCTTTCTTACCGCTGCGTAGTACTCCATTGTGTATATGTACCACAGCTTTTTAATCCATTCGTCTACTGATGGGCACTTGGGCTGTTTCCAGATCTTAGCGATTGTAAATAGTGCTGCTACAAAGATGGGGGTACATATATTCTTTCTGATTGGTGTTTTATGCTTCGTAGGGTATATTCCTAGAAGTGGGATCACTGGGTCAAATGGGAGATCAATTTTTAATTTTTTGAGGTGGCACCATATTGTTTTCCATAGTGGCTGTACCAGTCTGCATTCCCACCAACAGTGTACTAGAGTCCCCTTTTCTCCACACCCTCGCCAACACTTGTTGTTTGATGATTTGTCCCTTCCCGCCGTGCACGGCCCTGGAGACTACATATTCTTTATTGCAGCCTACAAAAATCAGGGCAACCATATTAATCCTACATAATCCAGGGAGAAAAGGCCTTAGAAAGGCTGGGTTGGGTCTCGATTTAATTGTCAAAGGAAGGGGTCGCTCTTCACAGATGTATAACATTCTTCACTTTCCCAACCCCAACAAGCACTTCCTATTAAGTCATAAACTTCTAGAAAATGAGAAAATATGAATTTAGTATTATATTCCCAGCATTGAGCAAAATGTCACGTTCCTGAAAGAGACTTACCAAATGATTGCTGTCACAGATAAACAAATGGAGGAATTGATAAATATGGCAGCAATACATTAAATAGGCATTATTTAAAATGTTAGTTACCTTGAAATAGAATTCAAAGCACCCAAATGAATGTCATTTCTACAATGAAAAATTAAATCCTTTGAATTGTACAATATCATATAATTGTTTCAAGCTATACTCTCAAAGCAGAGAAATAATGAAGAAGGCACATTTTAAGTATTATAAGGTCTCAAAACATAATTGTATGCAATCACAAAAGTTCCCATTGCAGTGTTTTAATAATTTTCATTTTTTAAAACATCTTATTATAAAAACCCACTTTAATATTGATGAGCTGGAAATAGAGCTTGGGAAAGAAACTATTTATCTTTTATTTTAAAATCCACTTGAGCTTAAAATGTGATGTTTCTTTTGGCCATTGTGCTGCATTTATATGTATCCAAGAAGCAGACTTCAAGGAGAAGAGAAAATATATCTTTGTTCTCTCCTCTTATCTTTTTTTCTTGGTTACCTCAGAAGCACAGGAGATAAATATAACATAGGAGGTTAGAGAAAGAAGAAAAAAAAAAGTCTGCCAAGGACTTCGAAAACACTTCATCAAAATGAAATAGAATTTTTCTTATCCAATAACTGTTTCTTTTCTTCTTTGTATTCAGTTTTATCTTTCTGTGTCCTCATTTCTACATGCTTTTTCCAAAGTACTGAAAATATAAGTAAGAATTTGCATGACACCTCTTGTTTAAAAATACAAATGGTAATAGTACATTTTTCTCAAAGCACTTTTGTAGACCTTACACATCTAGATTTCTGTCACACATGCATAGATTCCTACCACATACAATGTTGTTTTACATCATCAATAATCTTTGATAATATGTAACAATATATTTTTGTAAACTGTATAGACTTATCCAGAAGGTAAGTAGGCTGAATATGAAAAACAGAGACTGGAAGGTTCAGACTAGACTGTAAAGTGTTAATGGGCATTAAAGTTAAACTTTCTGGTAAAGATGAGGCCATTGAATATAAAATTGGCATGCATATGACTGGCATAAAATGTCAATGGGTGCCTGCATTACCCATTAGCAACTTCTAATAGATAAACCTATGCAGAGGATAGTCCTAACCAATTAGACTAACCAATAAGAATGGAAGTGTTTTAATGGGAGTCCTTTGATTTTGGATATATTGGGCTCAGAAATCACTCACTGGGATTATGAATAAGTCTATAAACCTGTTTACTCATCTGGTTGTTATTAAATATAAATAAAAATAAAAAATACACAAAAGTGGATGTAATAAAAATTTAAAAACTCAGTTTTTAACATTGTCAAGTAGTTATTTACATCATAAAATTTAAGTATCTACTATTCTTAAGGTATTCAATATATCAGGAACAAAGAAACAATTCAAGTTCAGAAGAATCCTTTTTATTGGAAGAGAACATTTGCCATGTGAAAGAAAAAGAAGAAAATCTACACTGCAACATTTAAAGGTAATCATCCGCTATCTAGTTTTATTCCTCCAAATTATAGTTCTGAACGCCTGTCAGCTGGGAATCATCTTCCCAGAAACCTAATGATTAAAAGCAATGGTCAAGATGAATATGAAACATGTAGCAGTCCTAGCAGAGGAAGTCATTTTTTCCCATTGTGTTTAGGTTATTTCAATAAATACACTGCAACATTACTGTTATTCTTATAAAAAATAACATATCGTAACATAATCCACCAGTAGTATTGCGCTGCAGAATAATTTATGCTCACCGTAACACCAGTTTGTAGTGGAAATAAAGTTGTCCAACAATATATGGAGAGAATTATTTACATTATACTGTAAACATCTTACTTGCATTAAAACTGTTATTTCCATAAATGTGATCAATTGCAAAAATAAACTTGGGAGACAACTGTAGTGTCTCTTGAAAAAAGGTTTCCTCTTTTTCTTCCTTGATCTGGTTTTTGGCTCCTTGACAGTCCATACTATATTCTGTAACAAATAAGACACTTAAATTTTTAAATGCTACAGGATGGAGCTAAATCAGACTGCTTCCATCCTAAAGAGCTAGCTTTGATGTAAGCATGGCTCCAATGGAACTGAATGGGTATTCTAGGCTCTCATTTAAGCCACAGGGATGCAGGGGCAGACAATGCTGTTGCTCTGGAACATGCACCTTCTCACCTAGCAGCAAAGGCACGAAGTGATCACCTCTGGCTTCTTACTCAGTTGACCTGAAGAATTTTTACTGAAACTAAACATAGGTGGAGTGGAGAAGGCACAGAGATTCTTATGCTAGAATGAGAGTTCTTTAGTGATCAGAACAGATGCTAAAGATTAAGTAGAAAGAACTCCCAAGGACAAATAAATATGCTGGGATACATAGTAGCTGATATAAAAACTGAAGTTATTAGTTCATGGTTTCAGTAATAGGTGGGTACTGGAGCAAAACTATGAATTCTATTGAGAAGTGATAATGATTTTGGTAATTATAAAATTTTAATTGAATTAGTTTTGGCCTTGGATAATATCTGCTTACAATACTTGTGGTACAATAAAACATTTAATGAAAAGCATTTACGATTTGTGTTAACAAACTACAGGAGGGATACAGCAAAGTGGGTGAGGGATCTCTCAAACATTTTCTTTCTTTTTTTTTTTTTTTTTCTTTATTGCTTTTAGAGGGAGAGGAAGGGAGAGAGAGAGAGAGATAGAAACATTGATGAGCGAGACCATCGATTGGTCACTTCCTGCACGCCCCCACTGGGGATCTGGCCCACAAACTGGGCATGTGCCCTGACCAGGAATCAAACAGGCAACCTCTTGGTGCATGGGTCGGCACTCAACCACTGAGCCACAAGGCCCGGCACTCAAACATTTTCATATTTAAATTTGAGTCCACAGTATACTTTAATATGGAAGAGCATCACCACCACAGATCAGCAGTACATCGTACATCGCCTCATACAACCAACACGTAATGCCACTCTTTACTTCTGCCCCATGATTTGTATTCTCTTCATTGTTGGGGAGAGGTAATCCCTTATTTCTAGCTTAGTTTTAACTCAGGCTGTGGGACTAGTTCTGTCTTTAGCAAGATGTAACTGAAGGATTCTGAGGCCAACAGTTCAGGGACTTAACGTCAAGTCGAAATTGTCTTAAGCTTGCGCCAGCTATTGGGAACAGAATTGTTTCCCTATTTCTTTGTATGTGTTCCCACTTCATGCTGTGTTGTTATTATCATTACCATTGTTTTGTTGTTGTTAATCCATTGATTTTTAGAGAGAGTTGAAGGGAGGGAGGAGAGAGGAAGAGAAAGAGAGAGACACTGCCTCCCACATGACCCTCACCAAGGCCGGGGCTTGAACCTACAACTCAGGTATGTGCCATTAACCGGAAAAAGAAGCCTGACCCTTCAATCTGTGGACCAATGCTCCAACTGCTGAACCTAACTGGCCAGGGCTGTAATATTACTTTTTTTAATCTGTAAAACATTTTGAGTAGGAAGGTAATGATAATTCCCATGCTTTATGAAGATACTCATGGTCTGGCCAGGTAGCTCAGTTGGTTAGAGCATTACCCCATTATGCCAAGGTTGTGGTTCTATTCCTGGTATGGACACATACACAAATCAACCAGTGAATACATAAATAAGTGGAAAAACAAACCTCTCTCTCTCAAAATCAATAAATAAAAATTAAAAATTAGAAAGATACCCATGAAAGCAATAGACAGATGAACTGAAAATGGGGGAGATAAACCACAGAACTTATATGCATGTATGACTGAACAAAGGTCATGGGCAACAAAGCTGGGGACAGGGTGGGAGGGGGGATCAGTGGGGGGAAAAGGAGACACATCTGTAACAAAAATAAATTAATTAATTAATAAAAAAAAAAAAGAAAATGGGGAAGCTCAGAGGCAGAGAAACCACTGGGAGAGACTTAACACAAAAATGTAAGCTATAAATTAGGACCAATGTAGCAAGGGACGGGGGGGGGGGGGGCAGGGAGGAGGTGGGTCAGTTACAGAGACGTTGAATAAGCGTGAATAAAACAAAGCTATTAATTAGACATTTGGAGACTGTGGGTCATGCTAAAACAGCAGTTATTTCAAACCCAAATTGGAAAAGGGTTAAAAAATAATGAAAAAGAGAGCAGGAGAAAGAGCCAGTACTTAGCAATTTAGTGACAAGAAAACAAGCACTCATACACATCTTTAACCAGTCTGTTTTTTTAGGTCTGGAGTTTGTTTAAAGATAGTGAATCAATTCATAATAAAATTAAACCATCACCAAAAAACACTTGTATTTAACTACTATATTCCAGTAATGCTTCTAGATTTTGGAAATTCAAAGGTGAACAAGCAGCTCTTCCAGTGGGGGTATCACAGTCTCAGAAAATGTTCACATAAGTCTGACAAAAGTTTTCAGTTAAAGACAAGACTGTGTTTGGCTGCATTGCTCACATTGGCTTATTCTATGAATCAAGTTCACTGCATAATTATGTGACCTTGGTTCCACTCCTCTTGTGTTAGGCACTGTCAGTAACTTGGTGGCAGGGCCTGCAAGCCGTGCTTTGAAAGGAACAGTGCTGACTGATCAGAAACGCTCCCACCTGGGAAAGTGCCTGGCAAACTCTGTAAACACTCTGTGGACAGTAAAATACTCTGGACAGAACTGCCATTCCTTTCTCTTCAAAAAGAACGTACTCTTCCAAACACCAGACTGCCATTCAGAACATGATTTCATATCATTTTAACTGGCTTTACGAGTTGTGGTGCTGGAAAATAAAATGCCATCTTACTTTCCGGCAGACATGTAACATGCACCTGCAAAATCATACATGACCGACTGTGATATCAACTTGACATGTCAACTTGGCTGGGTGTTTCTGTGAACCTGTGTTTGCATGAGATTAACATTTAAGTCAGTGGACTCAAAGTAAAGCAGATTGCCCTCCACAGCGGGGGTGGCCTCATCCAATCAGCTGAAGGCCTGAATAGAACAAAGGACCGGCTTGCCTTGACCTAAGGAATGTTCTCCAGAAGCTGCCTGTGGACTTCATCTGCAACATGGCCTTTTCTGGTTGTGCAGCAGACTGCCTTCAGATTCAAGTGAGAATATCTGTCCTCCTGTGTCTCCAGCCTGCCAGTCTTCAGACTGGAGCTAAAACATGAGCTCCACTTGGGTCTCCAGCCCATTGACCATGCTGCACATTTTGGGCTTGCCAGCCTCCGTAATCCCATGATCCAATTTAGAGTTATAAATCCCTTACATATAGTATATTTAACATGATAGTGTGATTTCTAATAAGAAATGCATAGTAAGCCCTCAGTTAACATTGTCAATAGATTCTTAGAAACCAAGACTTTAAGCAAAGCAACATATAACAAACCCAGTTGTACCCTAGGTTAAGTTCCTTGGTCACAAACATATCACCAAACTTTTAAATAAAATCTCAAAACACTTCTAATATTAAACATTGAAATAAATGTGAGCTAGAGTACATACATTTAAGAAAGAGTAATATGCCCTGGCCGGTTTGGCTCAGCAGTTAGAGCGTCGGCCTGCAGTCTGGAGAGACCCGGGTTCGGTTCCCACTAAGGGCACATACCTTGGTTATAGTTTGTCCCCGGCCCTGGTTGGGTCGTGTGGGTGGCAACCACTCGATGTGTCCCTGTCATGTCGATGTTTCTCTCTCTCTCTCTCCCTCCCACTCTATCTGAACAAAATATCAAAAAATGTCCTCAGGTGAAGAAAGAGTAATAAGCCCTGGCCAGTTTGGTTTAGCGGTTAGAACATCAACCCGCAAACCAGAGACTCCTGGGTTCGGTTCCCACTAAGGGCATGTACCTTGGTTGCAGTTTGTCCCTGGCCCCAGCTGGGGTCATGTAGGTGGCAGCCACTCAATGTGTCTCTCTCACATCAATACCCCTCCCCCCCCCGCCGCTTTATCTGGAGATAAACGCAAAAAAAGAAAAAAAAAAATGTCCTCGGGTGAGGATTAAAAAAACAGAAAGAGTAAATAAAACAAGTAAGATAAATTTCCAACCCACTTATTCCAGTTCAGGGCCATGGGTGGGCAGAGCCTACTGGCAGCTCAGGGAGCAATTGGGAACCACCCACCCTGAACAGGCCACCCTTCCATCACAGGGGACACACGCACACACGCACAGGAATGATTTAGACACACATTCACCCTGTGTATACCTCTTTGGGATATAGGAGGAAACTGGAGGACACAGAACATGCCAACTTCACACAGACAGTGGCCCTGCTGGAATAAAATTCTTCTTCTAATCAGCATAATAACAAAATGATGATGAACAAAATGACACTATTTGAGTACCTGCTGCATATTTGGTCTCTGCCTTAGTTTTTGTCACAGGGTACCTTAAGCTCTCAGAATTTCCTAAGTGCAAAGAGCAATAAAAGTGTCTCAATATTCATTAACAACACTTTTTCAACCACACCTGAGTTTATGTTAATGAGGTAACTTTTGGAGAGCACCCAAGGATGAGGGCTGGTTGCCAAGGGAAACAACCATGTGATTAGAGGGTTGTAATTTCAGTTCCACCTGCTCTGGGAAGGTTGAATCAATTGCCAGTGGCCAATGATCTAATCAATCGTGTGTATGTAATAAAGCTCCCACAAAACTGCAGAAGAACAGAGTTTGAAGAGCTTCCAGGTAAGTGAACCCATGGAATTTTGGGGGAGAGTGGCACACAGAGAGCAGGGAAGCTCTGCACCCCTTCCCCTATCCCTTGCCCCATGCATCTCTTCCATTTTGGTGTTTCTGAGTTATACCATTTTATAATAAACCAGTGATCTAGTAAATGTTTCTCTCAGTTCTGTGAGCCACTCTAACAAATTAATCAAACCCAAGGAGGGGGTCATCAAAACCGCTGATCAATCAGAAGAGCAGATAACAACCTGGATTTACAATCCGTGTCTGAAGTGTGTGTAGCGGGGACCAGTCTTAAGGAACTGAGCCCTTAATCTCGTGGGCTCTGACACTATGATTAGGTAATGTCGAGCTGTTATTGCTTAACCAATGTGCAGTGTGAACATATCCACATATCCACACAGGCTATTGGTTCTGGTTCTCAGGAGAACATTGGTGAATACATTTACTTATCCCCAAAAATCTGGGGCATAGAAGTATACCAAAATAATACACATTTAAAAATGATAACATTTTCAATGTGGAAGTTTAGTAAATATTATTTCAGAGTAAATAAAAAATAAGCTTGGAAAACACAGCAGTGGCATGAAAAGTCAATTTTTCACTCAATGTTTTTAAAACCCAGTTGGGCCCCAACTAAGCCAGACCTGCACACATCTGAGTTTTCCAAAGGCCAGTTAAGTTTGATACTCAGTAGCAATATAAATTTTAGTGGCATTTAAAAAAATGGCTTATAGAATTATATATAAAAGCTTCAATGGACAAATATAAAAGGAAGCACTGGTATTTTATTCGTATCTCAAAACCTATTTCCTCTTGGTCACCAAAGTTAGGTTTTTTTTCCTGGGTTCCAGCAACCAGAAAATACCATTTTAGCTTCTTGAAATTTTCCAAAAATGTCCAATGGAAATGGAAACCACATCATGTAATGAATATAAAATGAAAACCATCATTTCTCTTTGAAAAGATTGTTTTTTAATTGTTGAAAGTATTACAGATGTCCCTCTTTATTCTCTATTGACCCCCTTCTCCCCACTCCCACCTCCTTCCCCAACCTAATGTCTGTGTCCACTGGTTGTGCATATAAGTTCTTTTGTTTATCACTTCCCACCTGCCCCCACACCCTATCCCTCTGAGGTTTGTACAGCATTATGTTATCCACCAACTAAAAATTATTAGTGTGATTCATTAGTGTGGTTCTTTAATATTTTCTTTATTTCATTTACTTGATTGCAGATATAATACTTGAATGTCAAATTATAGCTGAGAAGGACTTTCATATATTTATTTAATTTATTTGATTTTTTTTAAAAATAAAAACAACCTTGTGAACAGCTGTTAGTCCCATTGTAAAGATAAGGAAAATAGAAATTTCCTTTTTCGGACAGCACATAGTTCTGCTGACATGGATTTTAGATTTTTAACCCGAAAAGTCAAACATCACCACCTTATAGTCTTATCAGCATCTGAGCTTCAACCTGTATTAGCTGAGCTCCTACTTCCTGCAAGGCACCATGATGACAATGGAGAGAATGAAGGACAAATCGTCCATGGCTTCCAGTAATGCACAATGAAGACAAGGAAAATAAAACCTTCTGAGAAAATAAAATCATAAAACTACAAAACACTAAAACAAATGGGGATAGTATTTTAAAAGTATCTTCCAAAGTATTTTTCTTCTTCAGTAATGTGATTTTATTCCTTCATGTTTTTATACCATTTTTATCTCATGGGATGAGAAAGAGAGACTGAGACGAGGAAAGCAGAGAGAGGACAAAAACAAGTTTTCTAGCCGTTGTCTCTCAGTTTTAAAACTTAGGAATAAGGATATCAAAATCCCTAGATTGGATTAGGAAGGTACCATTTGAGAAAGAGAGGAAGGCAGAGGGAGAGACAGAGAGAAACATCAATGTGAGAGAAAAATATCCATCAGCTGCCTCCTGCACATCCCCTACTGGAGATCAAGTCCAAAATCCAGACATGTGCCCTGACTGGAATTAAACTGGCAACCTTTTGGTGCATAGGATGAAGCACAACCAACTAAGCTACCAATCAGGGCAGGGAAGCACTAATTTAATACAAGTGTTATACTACTTCATGGGAGGTAACATTGATCAAGGAAAAGAGTAGGAAGTAAGATAGGCTGTATTTAACTGTGGAAACGAGGTGGACAGCATTCTACAAGGACAACATGTTGTAAGAAAATATACAGGGGCTAGTCCATGTGGTATCAACATAGAAACCACCAGCCTAGTTTAGCTTGAGTAGAGAATATAGTGAGATTTAAAGTTGGTAAAAAGCAGGATCAAGTTGATTTAGACGAGCTTGAATGTCAGATATCAAGAATTAAAGTTTTAGAGAGAGTCTGGCAGCTGCACTGCACACAAATGAGAAGAAAACAGACTCCAAAAAAATAAAGGCATCAATTACAGAACACTCTTTAAGAAGTTTGGCACTTACAAGGAAGGGGAATTAGGAAATTAAAAAGATACAGGAAGATTGAGAGAAGGCATTGATAAAAAGGGGAAACCATTGTCAAGAAAGAATTCCACTAAAAATCCGAAAATAAAACTTGTTTACTAATATATTTATTGATTTATTGTTTACTGAAGTAAGGGTGAATACAGTGGTTAGGGACTGTCTCATTTAGCAGAGCAAATGGATGATCTTATAATCTTATATTGCAGATGGGGAAGAGTTGAGTTGCTTACAGATGTGAAGTGTGTTGGTGGGTGTCAGATAGCTTTGATTGATTAACCTCTTTCACTTGTTTGGTTGACAGTTTACTTGTTACCATGGCTGTAGAAAAATCAGTCTTTCCCTAACTGCATGTGAATTTCTTTCTTTCTATTTGTTTTTTTTTTTTTTTTTTAAGAAAGAGAGAGAGGGGCTGGGGAGAGAAATGTTGATGTGAGACAAATTGATTGGTTGCCTCCCACAGCAACCTTAACCGGGGCTGGGGATTAAACCAGCAACCCAGGTACATGCCTTTGACCAGGAATCGAACCTGTGACGAATCAAACCTGTGAACCTTCAGTGTGTGGGCCAGTGCTCTAACCACTGAGCAACTGGCCAGGACTGGACTTCTTTATTCTCACCATTTCATGCCAAGACTTCCTGATGACAAATGGTTAGTTGGGGTTCTCTTCTCCTCACCACTGCATTATCACACTGAGCTGCTATTACACCAGTCCCCAGTCCCTTTCCACAACACAGTCCCGGGTCAACCTCAGAGTCATCAAGCTTCAGGAAAGACTGCACAGTGTCTGCCCTTCTAACCACCTCCAACAATCCACATTGCCCTATAGACTAAAATTCTTGATTTTTATATTTTATACTTTCCGCAATGAAGGTCGAGGCTAATTGCCCAGGTTACCTCCCTTTACTCCCTCCATTACATAACACACTCTTACTGGGCTATTTTTTTCACTGTGCCCTGAAATCAGACATTCTAAATTCTAACTCCAAGCTTTTGTTTACCATTTCCTACAGCCATTTTTAATGGCATCCATTGTAAGAGATATAGAACAATTAAAGCCACAGAATAGCATACAAATTCATGGTAATGAAGACACATACACACACAAAGTTTTTTTTTTTTTTCAAAGTTATCAGTTACCTTAGGACAATACTGTCTCACTAGTTAGTGCTTTGGCTTGAGTTATTGAGAAAATTACCTCCAATCACTGTCTAATTTCTCCTTAGACAAGGAATCCAGCTCAACAAAAATGAAGTGTCCTTCTAAAATCAGAATTCAGTAATATTTAAATCATTTTAGGATAACTCAACCCAGGGGTCTACTTTCCCCCACCTACCCCCAGTCAGTAAAGTGGCTTAAGTCAGAGCTAGATCACCTCATTTCAGTGAAGAGATGTGGAAACACACTGCTCTGAGTTTTAGCTGCCTTTCTTTATGCTTCATTCAGATGCAACAAGAAATATTTTTTTTTTTTTTGCCCTGGCCAGTTTGGCTCAGCGGTTGGAGCATCAGCCTGCGGTCTGGAGAGACCCGGGTTCGGTTCCCACTAAGGGCACGTGCATCGGTTGCAGTTTGTCCCCGGCCCTGGTTGGTCGTGCGGGTGGCAGCCACTCGATGTGTCCCTTCACGTTGATGTTTCTCTCTCTCTTCCTCTCTCTCCCTCCCACTCCATCTGTACAAAAAATGGAAAAATATCCTCGGGTGAGGATAAAAAAAAAAAAAAAAAAAGAAATACTTTTTTAAATTTTTTCTGGTCATTACAGAATGAGTGTGGTAGAAAGTAAAATGTATCTCTTTTCAATTGAGCTCAGTTTAAAGAGTTTGACCATCTGTATTTTTTTCATTTTGATATGTTTCTTGTTTCTAAACAAATGCAAATTTTATTTTCAGGAACTATCTTAACCATCCCTGAGCTGGTGAACGCCCAATCTTAGGCAGATGAATTTTAGAAGTGTTGCTTTCACTGAGGTTATATGCCCACCAAGGTACCAACACAAAATCTTAATTAACTTTGATTAAAAATTGGTAGGTAGATATTTATATAAGTTAAGCTAAATGACAAAGACTCATTCTGGCTAAATGATGGTTTAATTGTACGATAGCCCAGGCTGGTAAGACATGTTTATCACAAATATATAAATAGAAGCTATTTAAAAAAATCCCCTTTTTCATCGAGATCTTTCTCCCAAAACATCCAAATATTTTAAATATTTTCATTAAGCATCCACAATATAGCCTATATTGCATAAGAGATTGTGCAAAATTTTTAAAACATTGTGACATTTATTTATGTTTCGGTAGGAAAATAGTGGCATAAAAAAAAAGGAAGAGCTTTGTTAACTTAGAAAATGCAAGGTACTTGAAATTAAAAACTCACTTAAAATTTCAGAATCTAAAAAGTCAGAGAGTCAGAAAAACCCAAAGATGAGATCCAAAAACCAATCAGTTTCACAAAAGTAGACTTGTGTAGAACAACAAAGTAAATGGTTAGTAATTGGGACCAGATATTAGAGATCACTACTTTGTAGAATTTAGACGTTGTCCTAAATAATGCAAGAAGTCAGCCAACGTTCTCAGAAAAAGGGACTCTAATGACTTTAACTCACGAGTCAGGCCCTGAGGCTTATCTGGCTACGTCATTACTTAGGCTAAAACCATTTTCAAATATGGTAAGAAGTTAGACCATCCCCAAAGACAGCCAGCTAATTCTTAAGATGCCTATGAATATGCTTTATACTTTATTTCTTATACTCTGGTTTTCCTGGCATTTAAATGACAATGGATTAGAGAAGAAAAAATAACTTGTCACAGCTTATAAATTAATGCATTCATTAACCATATGTTTTGAATATCTATCTTACTCTTTACATTTATAATATAATAACAAATATGGTTCATCCATTCAACACATATTTAAGGGCCTACTAAGTGCCAGATGCCTTGCCAGATGGATGATAAAATACTGAGGAAAAAAAGGCCAAAACAAAAGTAATTAACTAACAAACAACAACACAATAAAACAGAAACTATTTCTTTCTTCAATGACTTACATCTTAGAGATGATCATTAACCAGTAATCAAAAGAATTAATCATCTAATCATATAAATACATGAGTAATGAATACTATGAGTAAGAAATAAATCATGCAGTTCAAGAATTGACCCAATCAGGAAATCTTTCCTGGAATGTGTTGCTCAAGGGGAGAAATTTTTAGAAGAGAAAAAGAAATGATTAGCTAAGTGAGAAAAGGGAAGAGACTTTCACAGAAAGAGAACAGTTTGCTGGTAAGGACTGTCTCCTAGACCAAACTCTAGATTGGTTCTTCTCAGCAACTAGGCCCATCCTAGGGAAAAGCCCCAAGAGTCCAGCGTCACAGAATCCTGCTGAGTCAGTTTAGCCAGAATCCTCCACCTTGACATGGAATCGAATTTCTCATTCTCAACCATCCTCTATGCAAGTCTGATCACCCGGGCTTGCCTTCAGCAAATCCTGGAGGTTGATTTAGCTCCCTACCCTTAAAATTTCTTCTCAGTAAATTTTCATCCACTAATCTCACCTTGCTTCTTTTTTTTTTTTTTTTATCCTCACCCGAGGACATTTTTCGATATTTTGTTCAGATAGAGTGGGAGGGAGAGAGAGAGAGAGAGAAACATCGACGTGAAAGCGACACATCGAGTGGTTGCCACCCACAAGACCCAACCAGGGCTGGGGATAAACTGCAACCGAGGTACATGCCCTTTAGCGGGAACCGAACCCGGGTCTCTCCGGACCGCAGGCCGACGCTCTAACCGCTGAGCCAAACCGGCCAGGGCCACCTTGCTTCTTGTTTAGAGATCCTCACTGTCCACGTTTTATAGTTCCTGATTAAAATCTGTTTTTACCTTTTTAAGTACAGGCAGGCTCTGCTTTTTCTTTAACAATGGCATAGGTCCGCCTGGCTGGTGTGGTTCAGTGGTTGAGCGTTGACCCATGCACCAAGAGGTCACCAGTTTGATTCCCGGTCAGGGCACGTGCCCAGGTTGTGGGCCAAATCCCCAGTGGGGGGGCATGCAGGAGGTGGCCAATCAGTGTTCTCGCTCATTGATGTTTCTATCTCTCTCTCTCTCTCCCTTTCTTTCTCTCTAAATCAATAAAGAAAACAAATTTTTTAAAAAAAATTAAAAATCCAAGAATAAAAAAAACAGGGGCATAGGTCCTGAGAATGGAGGGTCATTGTATCACATCAAAAAGCTACAACTGTCCATATATGTATATATATATTTATTTTAATCCTCACTGAGGACATTTTTGTACTTATCTTCAGATAGAGCAGGGAAGGAGAGAGGGAGGAAGAGAGAGAGAGAGAAACATTGATGTGGAGCCAGGGACAAAGTGCAACTGAGGTACTGCCCTTAGTGGGAGCCAAACCCTGGACGCCCTGGTCCATGGGCTGACACTCTAATCACTGAGCCAAACTGGCCAGGGCTGTCCCTATTTTTTTTTTTTTATTATCATCATTTTTAATCCTCACCCAAGGACATTTTTGCATTTATCTTTAGACAGAACAAAAAGGAGAGAGGGGGGAAGAGGGAGAGAGAGAAACATGCATGTGATAGAGACACATCAACTGGTTGCCACCCACATGACCCCAACCGGAGCCAGAGAGGAACTGCAACCAAGGTACATGCCCGTAGCGGGAACCGAACCCGGGACTCTCTGGTCCGCCAGCCGACACTGTAACCACTAAACCAAATTGGCCAGGGCCCTATATTTTTGTAATAGCACAAATATCTTTGATGTGATGGATAAGGGTCTGCACACTATTGCTTCAGGTTAAATCAGGCTCTCCAACTGTTTTTGTAAGTAAAGTTTTAATGGAACACAGTCACACCCATTCATGTACGTATTTCCTGTGGCTGCTCATCCAAAGGCAGAATTGGACAGCTGTGACAGAGACTGTATATAGCCCATAAAGCTTAAAAGTATTTACCATTTGGTATTTTGCCAAACCCTGTTACAGACTCTTAATCAGGTATACAAATTACTGATATTATGAGATTGCTAAATTTTACAAAACTTTGGTTGCTTTGGGACAAATTTCATTAAGAAAATTGTGACTAATTTTAAGACTTTCTTCTGATACTGTTGTAATTAACCTAGTTATTAATAACAGGAAAGGAGCAAAGGGAAGGCCAAATATTATAGGCATGCCATTTGGGCAGCTTCACCAAGAAGCTAAAGCTTACACTCCCCAGGGAGTCTACTATTCCCTGCAGATCACTGGGAAAAGGAACTGGACAGGGAGGAGAATAGACGCATGCCCAGTGAAGTTGGGATGACATAGGGAAAGTACTTGCTTGTCAGTCACACTTGGGAACACACCATTGGCCAGAATGGGCTTTGCCACTAAAAGGGCACAAAAGTTAGGGTATTTAATACCCTAAACCAGGGGTAGAAAACCTTTTTTCCACCAAGGGCCATCTGGATATTTATAACATCATTCATGGGACATACAAAATTATCAAATTAAAAATTAACCTGCTATATTTGGCCAGGCTAATGTGGTGAGGTGTGAGATGTCAGCTGGTACTGATTTCATGGCTCTTATACGGCCCACGGGCCAGACGTTCAGAAGTCACTCTTTTGGTTCCTCCTACGCTCTCGAGACTCCTATTGCTGGGATGTGCCCTCCTTTATTTGCCCCACGGCCCACAGCCACGTGGAGCCCACACACAATGGACTAATGGCCTGGCCTGAGGACAAACTGGACCCAGCTCCTACACGAAAGGACACTCTGGACACTGGCTTTGCTTCCAGCTCGAAATGAAGCCCCAGCCGCACTTGTATAACTAGACTAAGGGAAATGGGACTCTGGAGACCCCGGGATGTAATTTCACAAAAATAAAGCTTTCTGCCATATCTGATCCTCCTGTGGGGGCCTCCAGAAATGTTTATTCAGCAGTACCCCAAGAACCCCACCCCCAATAGCAAAGAAGAAAGACCATCCACGCTTTTCTCTAATATTTCCTAAAGTATTCATTTTTTTTTAAGGTTACTAAAAGCCTGCATTCAAATAAAATTGTAAAATGACTCCCAAAACATAACTCAGATAGAAATCTAATTGTCCTATTTAAAGTGAAGAAAAGCACCCTGGCCGGTTTGGCTCAGCGGTTAGAGTGTTGGCCTGCAGACCAGAGAGTCGCGGGTTTGATTCTGGTCAAGGGCTCAGACCTTGGTTGCAGTTCAGTTCCTGGCCCTGGTCGGGGTCATAAGGGAGGCAGCCACTGGATTTGTCCTTCTCATATCAATTCTCTGTCTCCGTCCTCTCACTCAGTCTGAAGATAAATGGAAACATATCCTTGGGTAAGGATTTAAAAAATAAATAAATGAAGTGAAGAAAAGGGACCCAGACCTCTGTCTCAACATTGAGTCAATCTTCCTTTCTAGTCAAACAAATATTTTATTTATTTATTTGCTTATTTATTCTTTATTGATTTTAGAGAGAGAGGAAGGAAGAAGGAGAGAAACAGAAACATTGATAAGAGAGAACACTGACTGGCCAACTCCTGCATGCCCCCCTCTGTGGATCGGGCCACAACCTGGGCATGTGCCCTGACCGGGAACCAACTGGCGACCTCTTGGTGCATGGGTCGACGCTCAACCACTGAGCCACACTGGCCAGGCCAAAACAAATATTTTAGAAAATGCTGCTCTAGACTGTGGATTCAGTAAGTATCCTACATTTCCAAAGAAGCCATTGCCATTCATTTTTTTAAGTTTTTATAAATTTTCTCATGCTGAAAAGTTGAATTAATAAATTAATAAATAATGAACACCTGTATACTCTAAAAATAAATTCAACACAACATTTTTCCATATTTGCTTTATCTAAACAGTGTGAATGTGTGTGTGTTTACAAATTTTTAACCTAATTCTATATAAACTGCAAGCATTGTGATCTTTCATCCCTAAATTCTTTAGTATGCTCTTCTTAAAACAAAGGCATTCTCCCACATAATCAAAATGCCACGATCACATCACAAGAAAATAATTAGCAATAATTGTTTTTCTAATATCTAATATATAGTCCACATTCAAATTTTATCCATTTGAACTGCTATAACTTTCAAATTTATACATTGAATTTATTTATGGTCTTTATTATTCTATGACAGGTATCCATTTTATTTTTTCATTATCTTGACTTTCTGGACAGACCTAGGCAGTTATTTTGAAGAACATTCTATATCTGAAATTGTTTCAATGTGTGCTTCATTCTTTCTTGTGTTCCCTGGAAGCTTAATTGATTGCAATACATTGAATACATGAAGTCTCCTGGGTCTACAGTAATACTCTTAGGAAAAGAGGCAAGAGAGAGGGAGACAGAAAAAGTAACAAACAAGCACCGAAATAAAAGTTAATTTTTTACTTTACACATTTCTAATGAAAGGGAAATAAGCTGTCAGTCTGTGTGTGTGTGCATGTGTGTGTTTTAGGAGAAACTGTATTTTATCCCAAGTTATGAGGAAAAGCGCTTCTTTATAGGAAATTGCAGTCAGCAGATGTAGAAGAAAATACAGAATTAGAAAATCACCATGATACCGTAGGAATCACCGATTGAGGAAAGGACCAACAGATGCTAAAAAACTAGATACAGGACTGCAGAAGAAAATGTCAGTCCAGTGCCAAAGAAATCTCCCAGCCCCTTCCTTTGTATGTATCCACTACTAAGAGAAAATATAGCTTCAGAATAGGAAAATCTCTTGGTAGTATTGTAACATAGGATCCAAGTTAGCCCCACTAAGGGTGAGGCAACCTGATCTTATATCCTTTTGATATGACACAATGTTAGCATACAGCATTACCTAGGAAAGGTTCTTGCCCAACATTTATTACTTGAATCTATTTAAGTCTTTAGGTCTTAACTACCAGTTCTTTTAATTAGGTGCTTGATGAAATAATCTCATAATAACAGCTTGGTAAGAATTGTTAGGTATACAAGAAGGAATGATCAATCATTCTGATAATGGGTGTGACCATTCTTTCCACAGCTAAGTGGGGAATCAATCCAGAACGGCTGCCCACTGTAGGAAAAGGGACTACGAGCTATATGGGAAAGTCTCACGTCCATGCTCAAACTACTGTTAACCAAAAATTCTGGGTGACCTTGGCTACCAGTTCCTTCTCAGGGCCTCCATTTTATCACTGATAAAATAAGTTTTGAGTAACTAATTTCTCAAATAAGTTTCTCTTAGACCCAGAGTTCTATGAATTTTTAAGTCCCAGGACACAGGTTAGTGCAGTGGTCAAAGCAGAAGCTTGGGGATCCAGACCGCCCGGACGCGAAACCCCCGCTCTGCACTGACTCAGCCCACTCATCCACCGAATGGAGACACGGCAATCACAGGGCCCAGCTCACAGGTGGGCGCGAGGATTCATTCCGTCAATGCAAATAGTCAGCAGGAAAAACGACTATTGCTAGTAAGCATTCAATATGTGTTCTAATTTTTATCAACTTTCTTATTTAAAATTATCACTGCATTTCACTCGCTATGGGATTCAAATCAGGCTCATTCTGGTGACAATTACACAGCAGAGTTACAAGCAGCGTTGTTGCCGACACGCTTTGTCACAGGCACCTGACACTCCGTGAAAACCTTGTACAGTACCAGGCTGTGGGCTAATATGACATCTGAAAGCCACTTGCCACCCCCTCTTCCTTTCATTCCTCTGTGATGGAGACGGGAGAGCGGCGTGTAGCACGAGATGGCTAAGTGGCATACTCTTGGCGGTAAGAAGCTAGTGGATATCAGCGGGCGGAGCATGGCACAAGCTTCTGAACAGAACCGATTCGGGTGGCATACGGCTTTCACCCTTCGGGCATTCTTTCGGTTGAAACCCACACGCAGGATCAGGAGGTGAGGCAGTCACCTTGAGAATGTAAAGTCAAATGCCACGGAGTTTTCGATAGATATAAGAGCTGGGTCCCTGATGGCACCATTGAACACTCAGCAGTCAGCCAGATTCCTTGTTATATGAGGAAAGGAAGTCCTTATGTGTTTAAACCACAGTTAATCTGGTTTGCTGTTGCTTGCTACTGAAAACAATCCCAATTGATATACTTATTCTATTTCATTTAATGCTGTAAAAACACTAAAAAGGAGGCAAGATTATTATCTCTGTTTGACAGTTACAGTAAACATGTCCTTTAAAAGCCTTGTTTTGAAAGGTGCTATAAAGATTAAGTCTATCTACAACTTTCATTATGGTTTAAAACTTTATTTTGTTGAATAGGTTGTAAGTTGATTATTTTTTCATTCCAGTTTGTATACCCTTCAACATAAACTGCACCAGCAGAAAATTGAGGTAGGTTAATACAGATGAATTATCTTCAGAGTTGTTACAACCACCAATGTCTTATTAAACGTTTAAACCACTATAATAAAGGTCTTTAAATTAATGGAGGATTTGCAAGAAGATAAATAAGAGCTTCGTCGTGGCTTATGGATTGTGAAGACTTTATGAAATGTCTAGAAGATTCATCCTATCATGATAAAGGTAATCCATAATTGTTCAGGCAATGTAATAAACCAAAGGCAACTCTGACAGTGTGATAGATACTAAAAATATTTATCATTCAGTCCTGGAATGTGGAGTTCACTGTCTGGTGTGCTTTGGATAGTTGGTCTAGCTCCTCTTGTTAAATTAATATGTTAGCACTTTTAATCTCCCTTATGCTGCTAAGTAAATATAATAAAACATGCCAGTTGAAATTTATTCTTGAATAAAATTCTAAGTGATTCTCACTGCAGAATATGCTAAAAGGAATGCAAAAGCATATTCTATTGCTTGAAGCCTTTTGTTGGAAGCTTGCTGAATTTCAAGGATATTGCCCTATAGCAGTAATTCTTTCTCTAGTTTGTCTCCTGAACGTTTTCTTCCACAATATTCTACTCCAAAGAATAGATTTAAGTATAAGTATAGAAATCCTTTCCTGGTAAACCCACTTCAAGACCTATAAATAACAGAATTTTTACAGCTGGTAGTTAGTTAGATATTAACCAAAGGGAGGGAGCAAACCAATCAGGGACAGATATCTGATTATGTCTGATTAAACATTACAGTCTCCTGGGAGCCCACCCCACTTACAGGAGGCAGAGAAGGTGCAGGGGGAAGTCCTTTCACTGGGTGCGCGCTCAGTAGAAGCCAAAATGGCATCATAAAGGGGAGGAGACAAGCCTGGGAAAATCTGGGGAAAGACTGACTAGCATACGAACAGGACCCAAGCCTGGGAAAAGAGAAAAAAAGATTGGATAGTTTGAAAGGAAATCTGCTCTCTCCCAAGCCCAAGGAAATACATATAGGGAAGCTTAGCAAAGCTCCAATCTTTTTGGCAGCTGTGCGGGCTGGAGTGCACCTGGGAGCAGAGACCAAGCTGTACTACTGGAGCCTCCAATGCCAGAATAATGGCATGGCGCCTCTGGGCCCTGGCCCTCCTCCTGGGCTTGTTGGGGAGAATTATGGGCCGGAGGCACCAGAAGCTGGACTTCTTCCACAGTGAGATGGAGCGGAACTACCTGTCATGGATGGGGCAATGGGCATGGTGTATCTGAGGCAGACTGCCAACTTGGGCCAGTTTCTGCTGCTGAACCCATCGGGGAAGTGCCTCATAGTGTACCAGTCTGGTCAAGGGCACCTGGGTTCTGTGTGCCCTTCTAATAAATCTTGCCACTATTTCTGAAATCCCCCTTCACGAGTATTCCTGAAATGCTTTTCCCGTGATACCACAAGAACCTATTTCCAAACCAGTCCTCCTCCAGTAACAGAATCACCATCTAAATATATCTGAAAATCTCTTCTGACATTCAAAGTTCAGCAATATCCTGAGTCTACACGCCATAAGATGTAGAAGGAATTATTTCCATTCTAGAGCATCCCAGAAGCCCCAGAAATGCCAATAAGCAATGTGTTGCTTCCTTGACACAAAAGTCAGTTACAATAGCTTTTTTCATAAAAAAAAAGTGTTTTGTTGACTTTCAAAACAACCAAAGTAGAACTTTTATAATCAGCTATACACTTTTATATTTCAAGGTATTCAGAACACATAAGTTAGAGGAGCACATGCCAAAAATAAAGGCAACTGAATTTACTAATTTCACCTGAAAGAATTTCAAATGTTAAGAATAAACAATTTTTAAAACTTGTTTCTACCCATGGAAATATGAGGAACATATCTATTCCTCACACCAGCATTGGCAAGGTGAATGTGAGGAGGTCTTACAGGTGTTGACACCATCTACTCTTTTTCCCACCATTTTTCCTTCTCTACACCCCAGTGACATTGAGATATACCATTTGGGATAATCAAATAAATTCCCCTTTTCTTTTCTTTTTTTTTTTTCTTTTTTTTTATCCTCACCCGAGGACATTTTTACTTTTTTTTTTTGTTCAGATAGAGTGGAAGGGAGAGAGAGGAAGAGAGAGAGAGAGAAACATCGACGTGAAGGGACACATCGAGTGGCTGCCACCCGCACGACCAACCAGGGCCGGGGACAAACTGCAACCGAGGTACATGCCCTTAGCGGGAACCGAACCCAGGTCTCTCAGTACCGCAGGCCGACGCTCCAACCGCTGCGCCAAACCGGCCAGGGCTAAATTCCCCTTTTCTATCATCTACCCTCCTCATCCTGAGGTCTTGTGCTCCCATTGCAAACCTGGCACACACACATACACACATGCAAGCCTGGGTCCTGAACTGATTGGAATGCATGATCAGCAAGGACCATCATGAACTCTGAGACCAGCAAGTCTACCAGGTCCTCTGTATCAGGTCATTAGTAGGGCAGATGAAGTCCCTGTCCTCCAGGAACTCACAGGCTAGTGGAGGATAAAGATGTCAAATAAGTAAACAAATAAATGAGTTCATTTTAAACAGTTCTACCTCCAATAAGAAAAATTAAGAACACTAAGGAGGGTAGAATGTTAAAAAATAAGGCCTGAGAAAGAAAATGATTATTTTTCCTTCTATCCTTCTAGGCTCTCTGTCCTCAGCAAAAGACAGATTAACAAGACAAAAGCATACAAATGTGTTTAATATAAAAGTTTTGCATGACATGGGAGCCTTAAAAAAAAGAAATAAAGCCCTGAAGGAGTGGTTAAACTTGAGCATTTTTATATTAGATTTGATTAAGAGTGAAAAGTCATTTAAAAATATAATAGGACAAAGGGTATGAGCTAAGGGAAGTCAACTAGGGGAACTTAGCGAGGCCTGTTTGCTTAGATTCCTTTTGGCATGGAGGGGAGGCAGAGTTTGCTACCCCAAAATATACCTCTTTGGTATACTGATCATTTTAAGCTGGTTCTTTTTAAAATCAAAAGACGTATGAACAAACTTGTCTTCCCCCTGCCTAAAAGAATGTAGGATAAAGGACCTGCTCCAGGAAGGGCGATATCATCCTAGATAACTACAGTTGAACATGGACTACTGTGGATAGGCAGGAGGAACCTAGAAAGGCCCAGGAGATCAAAGTCCTCTCTGTGCCCCATTGTTTCAAGATGGCTCAACAGACATTTGTTTACTAAACATTGCCTCTTTTCATCTCCTTGGAGATGGCCTTACTTCCCTTTGAAGTCCCAGACCCCTACTTCCCTTTCCTTAGTCCAGAATGACACACATGCCTCCTTTTGAGTTACCATCATCTTTGGAATTTTCATGCTTATGTGAATTCCCCACACGTATGTAAAAAAACTAGATTTTTTTTTTCTCTTAATCTGCCTTATTTCATTTGGATTATTAGTCCATCCAGGAGAATTTAGAAAAAGCATCAGTCCATCTTTGGAGATAAGGATGCTCCTTTCTTCTGAGTATAGGAAGGTCATCTTTCACATGAGGTTCCACTGACCTGCTACAGGGGTGAAGGGGAAGATCAGAAAGTCCTTGTACAACTGCTGTTTTTCAAATGTCTTCAGTTTCAAATATTCAACATGCCAAAGTACCATATTTGGGTGTAGTGTGTTCTGAACCCCTCCAAAGTCTATTTTTGAGAGGGTCACAATGGAACAGAGCTCTAAATTGTGCATGTTGGGGAGGTAGACTATTTTGGCAGATTCAGTAACTGGTTCTTTATTCATGGTGAAAATAAAGCTGGTAGGATTTTACAAACAGAACCAGGCCATTGTAGCTGGCACAGAGCTGAGATAGCAGGAAAGAATATGGTAGGAGACAGGCAGGGGCTGGCTTCTAGCAGACCTTGTAGTCAATGGCCATATGGGAGATTATTGGCATACCACATGGGGAGAAATGAAAATGTATTGGTATATTAAAAAGACTTCTCCCTGCCAAATAGAGATGCTGGTATGGGGCCATGCTGAAGAGCTCACATTTGTGAAGGCCTGTACCCAATGTTTGGTATATAGTAGAAATTGAATAAATATTAGCTTATTATTATCTCTTTCTGAGTCTACAAGACCACAATGTATCCAAAATCTGCACAGAGGAGAGGGACCGCATTTTATATCAATTTAATTTTTAATTACTTTTCCTTATCATAAAAGTGGTACATACTCATTTATAAAATTCATGAAACTATGAACAACTATCATAAAAAGAACTGCAACCATAATGTTTTCTTCCAGAGACAACTGCAATGATAATTCCTGTCTTCTAGATTTTCCTCTGTAATCATATCGGCAAAGCGGAGCTCTCGTGCACTTTTGTATGCTGTTACATTTCTTCATATTCATTAAAGCAGGTTAAGATTTAAGAGTTTCATACTGCTCACATCATCTTTTGCAGAAGCAAGATGCTGTACAAAATCAATATTATTGCCTCTGAACATCTGTTTAACTCTCCAACGTGTTACAAATCAAATGCATGTATTCTCCATTGTCTCCATTCAACTCTCTGATGTATGTCGGGCAAACTGGAATTGTTCTAACAATTGAACAGATGAGCACATTGGGACTTTAGTGGCTAATTGGAGAAGATATTATAGTTCAAACGAGTGGAAAAGTTACATCTAAAACTCCTTTTGTTTCTGGCCCATTGATAGTCCCACTAAACCCTCCTACCAACCCGTTCGTAGTTCATCCTTAGATCCTTTCTGCTCAGTGCACGGTAGGCCAGCAGTGTTGGCTACATTTATTTTTTTATGTTTTTTTTTTTTCTTTATTGATTTTAAAGGAAGGGAAAGAGAGATAGAAACATTGATGAGAGAGAACACTGATTGGCCTCCTCCTGCATGCCCCACACTGGGGATCCGGCCCACAACCTGGGCATGTGCCCTGACCGGGAATCGAACTGGCGACTTCTTGTTGCATGGGTTGATGCTCAACCACTGAGTCACACCAGCTGGGCATGTTGGCCAAATTTAAAGCTTGTTAGAAATGTATTCTCAGACCCCATGCTAGAACTACAAATGCAGAACTTGGATTTTAACTACATCTCTAGATGATTCCTTTATATATTCAAGTTTGAGAAATGTGAATTAATACACTTCCTATCCCTTGTAAAATGAAGCTAAGATGACCAAGAGAATTATGTGATAACCACTCCAGTCTTACCCTTCAAACTGAACACAGAACTTACTGATTGCATACAGAAGATGAGAAAAATTGTACTTTTAAGCTAAAAATATTTTGCTAGTTATATATTTATTGTCTACTAAAATACAGAATAAAAATGAACTACTTACCCACTTAGCTGAAAATGATTAATAAAGTGGTCCACAGAACTTGCATTTTAAAGATAATTTTCACCTGCACATAGACTAGCTCAAGTGCAAAAGTGACATTGTGAATAATATTTATTTAATCATGAATTATATTAGCAAATGGCCAGGAAAACTCTGAATGTAGTCATAAGGCATTGGTTACACAAAAAGTTTCTGCACAGCAAAAGAAACAACCAACAAAACAAAAAGGCAACGACCCAAATGAGAGATAATATTTGCAAACAGTAGCTCTGACAGGGGTTAATATCCGAAATACATAAATAACTCATACAACTCAACACCAAAGAAACAATCCAATTAAAAAAGGCCAGAGGGCCTGAGCAGACACCTTTCTCAAGAAGACATACAAATGGCCAACAGATATATGAAAAGATGTTCAATTTCACCAGCTATTAGGAAAATGCAAATCAAAACTACAATGAGATACCACCTCACACATTTTAGAATGACTATTATCTACAAGACAGGTAATAACAAGTGTTAGAGAGGTTGTGGAGAAGAAGAAACCCTCATTCACTGCTGGTGGGAATGCAGACTGGTACAGCCACTATGGAAAACAGTATGTCAGTTCCTCAAAAAATTAAGAATAGAGTTACCATATGACCCTCTTCTGGGTATATATCCAAGAGACTCGAAACATTTACTCACAAAGATACATGCACCCCTATGTTCATTGCAGATGGTCAAGACATGAAGACAACCCAAGTCTCCTTCAATAGAGGATTGGATCAAATATATATACTCAGCCATAAGATGAAACGCTGCCATTTGCAACAAGAATGAACCTTGAGAATATTATGCTAAGCAAAATAAGTCTGTAGTAGAAAAACCTAAGAACCATATGACTTCATTTATATGTGGAATATAAAACTGAAACTCATAAACACAGACGACAGTATGGTGGTTACAAAGGGGAGTGGGTGGAGGGTTAGTAAAAACTAAAGGGGGCCAAATACATAGTGGCAAAAGATGATTTGACTTTGGGTGGTGGGCACACCATGCAATCAATATACATATCATGTATCATAGAAATATACACTTGAAACTTATATAATCTTATTAACCAATGACACTCCAATACATTTAATAAAAAATAAATATAAACAAATAAATAAAAGGATGTATATTATGGATCACCCTCCCAAATGTTGTTAAGTGAAAACAAGGAAAATATTTTGTGTGTGTAGAAAAATATATTTAAAGATGTGTAAATATGATTGTAAACATATAGGATATTTCTGGAGGAATATGCAAGATACTAGCAACTTATTTTTGTAAGAAGAGAACTGGGCGACTTGGAGAAGAAGGAAGATTTGCATTTCACTGTACATGTTCTTATATATTTTGAACAGTGTACAATGTACACATATTACCAATTCTATAATTTTAAATTTTAAATAAACATCTACAGAAATCATTTTTATTCAGGACAAAGGCAGTGCAGGGAGACAGAAGTTATCATGAATATAATGACAATCTTTGCATGACAAAAAAACAGCGAGTAGTAAAATGGAGCTAGATTTGTAATTTAACAACTTGTCTCCTCCTCCATCAACTAGCTGAGTGACTAGTTCAAGCTTTTTTTTTTTTTTTTAAGTTTCAGTATCACTTTTATTTTAGAAGAAAGCAAGCTATTTCTCCCCTGTACCAACCTATAATATTGTGGGGACTAAATAGAAAATGCATGGGAAAATCCATTATGAACTGTGATTTGTTAAACAAAATTAAGTCTATTATTGAGCCTAGGTGCTTCATGTTTTGATATTCTCTAAATGGAACCACATCAAATATTAACCAGCTCCATTATTGTTTCCCTCCAATACAATCTACATTTTGATAATATATGAGTCTTCCTGATTCACAATCTTAATATGAATCTGCCCCCAAAATTCCAGGGACATGTCAGATTTGTTTGGCATTCCATGCTCACAGTGCCCTTGTCCAATAGAGGGGAAATCCAGCTTCCTTCTAATTATCTTCTTAAATACTCTGTGTGTTCTAGTCCAAGTGGTTTATTTTCTTTTTCCCTGAACAGTGTCCTTAGTTTTCTGAACTCAAGAGTTTGGACTATAGTTTGTAGATAAGATTTAAAAAATCTTCTCATTCTTATATGACAAATCCAATGTGCGTGGACTCTGTGGGGTGGAACTGGTGGAGAGGACCGGTGATTGCAATGATGTTGTAATGATGTCCGTTCCCTTACAGATGCTAGGACAAATGGCAAGTGAAACTCACCTGGGTTCCCTTTAAATGTCTACTGTACCCTAGTGAGAGCTGGGAGACTGTAACTATGAAAAGCTGACATGTTTTGTGTGCTCCTCCTAGATTGCCTACTCTTCTCCCTCTGGTGGTGGAAAGCAAACCCATCCTATAAGAACCATTATAAATGTAATTCCTTTCCAGATGCCATTTCTGATGACCTCAGTCCAAAACTATAAAACTATTTAGCCTTCTCTGACTCACTGCTGTATACTTTTACCTGTTTTATGAAAAGTCACTCATACATGTGTTATAAATAATTGAGTTATATTTTCTTACCCAGTGTAGTGTATGCTATCTGAGGATAATACTGTATCTTGTTCATTTTTGCATCTGCAAAGCATTTCACACCAAGTAGGTATTCAGCAAAATATCAATTTATCACATCATATAATAAATAAAAAGTTTTTCCCCAAATCTACATCAATCTATGTGATAAAACAATTCTGTCTCTAAGTGAAAAACAAGTGACTACAGAAGGAACAGATTGGCTCAACAGAAAAATGCCCTTTGAGTGAATTTTGTTCAGAAAGAAAAACCACCATCTGTATAAACTAAGGTAAATTATTCCCTAAACTTGCAATACATACAAATTAGGAGGTTATTTTCAAATAGCTAGCTTTTCTTGGATACTCATTTATACTTTTTAAAAGTTCATTCTTCTTGTATATATGCATTTATTCAAAATCCACATGCTCAAAGAATTTAAAGCAAACATAGAATAGATATATTTGTACCAAATTAGAATTCCAATAGAAGGGGAAAATTTCAGTGACATTAACAACTAATGACTCAATCAAAAATTGATTTAAGACAAATTAACAAAAATGAAAGTCAAATTTAGACTTATTTAGTCTGCCTAGAAAAGTTGAAGGAGAATGAATACCAGTAAGTGGTGAAATTGTGAGAGAAATTATATATTGAATTCATAATTTCTAGCTTTATCTTGAAATCATTTCAGTGAGATGTTAAAATACACCAACAATTTACAGAATTTTTAAAATATAAAGACTGAGTCAATATTCATTAAGTCTCCACATTGGTAGAGAGACATCTGATGCCTACCTGAAAATCTCATGTGTAGTTTCCTAGCTCTGGTTCCAGCCACTTCATCATGGACAAATGAAGAGTTAGATAAAACTCCAGCAAGCATCTTGTACCATCTTGGTAGGCTGTGATTTTACTTCAAGCCTTCATCTTAACCTTGCCTTAGCCATAACCTCATTCCTTCTAAGCTTCTAGCCACAATCTTATTCCTCAACCACCTTGGTAACTGGGGTGAAGAAGTCATCTCATTACTTATTATATCAGAACTGCAAACAACAAAAAGCAACTCTAGCTACCGCCAGCAAACAAATCATTTCTTGTTAGGAAAAGGTGGAACTAGTTTCCCCAAGAACATAGGCCTGACTACTGTGCCTTCAGGGAGCAGAACCAAGCAGATGGTCTTTCTGAATATACACCAGCTTGATGAATGATTTCATCCCTGCTGGGTTCTTGTGTCCCTTATGCTGGGGAGCTGGATTTCTGGAGAGAGTACCTGGTTAGCCTAGCTTGTTGTCACGTGTTCCAGCCCCTCCGAGGGGTCGGGGCAGCTGGACTGACAGTGCCAAGTGTAACCCCCTAGGAACCAGGATAGGAGCTTCCCAGCTTGACCTCAGTTGGAGTGGACAGGAGGGAGAAGACACAACTCTGACCCAAGCCCCCTACCATTTTCTTGAAACCTTTTCTCACGGGCACAAAAAGCTCATATTACCAATAAAAGATACTTCCAGACTTAAAATCAAGAAAAGATCACGTCGTTTCAGGTCTCCTTGCCTTTGCTCACACAATTCACTCTGGCTGGGTGCCATTCATCTCTGCTCGGTGCCAGCCCACTCCTTCCAAACCTGTCTCAAGCACCACCTCCTGCGCTATGCCGTTCCTGACCTCTCCGTGCGGCCTGGACCAGAGAGCACGCGTGGGCACCACGTGCACTTACCCGAGTGCTCCAGGTCACTGGTCAGTGTCGGTGTCCTTGAAGGAACGTGAGGGCCGAAGTGACGGACTCAGCTTCAGGGGCTCGCAGAGCTGCACATCACCTACTCGGACCGGCCAGTGCGTCTCCCACCAAGCGCCATGGACACGTTCATGCCACCCCGAGGGGCCTGCTGAAACACCTCCCCGGGCCCACGCTGCAGCTGCGGCGCCCCGTCAGCAAATCAAACGTCCGTGCTGCGTTCAATGCTCTGCACCTGCCGTATGTCCCGTCCGCCCATTCGGAGCACAGAGCAGCTCTAGCCTCCTTCCTGCGTCCCTGCTTCTAGCACCTTCTAGACCAGGTCAGCCGCTCAACCCCAGCCCAGCGCCCTGGTTCCCAGCGGCGGCTCCTGGGGTGCTCGCCTGCCCCCACATCCCGCGAGAAGAGCGCGGCTGGAGAGGCGCTGTAGCCCCACCCGTGGCTTCTTTTCCTTTGAATAAAAGACATCAGACTCATTACTGAATTGTTTTAGTTTTGTCGTTTGACAATACTAAACTGGAAAGTTGCAGTTATTCTCTGTATATGTAATTTGTAGTTACATAATATAAAATAAGCACCCTTTTAAAAGCAGAGTTATGAACCATAGGGCATTTCAAGAGTCAGTTTGAATTATTTTAACAGTTTTATACGGTTAATATTATGAATAAAATCAAACAAAATGGTTATTTAAAAAAAATAAAGAAAAAAGCATGTATCAGGAACTCAAAAGTCTTTAAGCTAGTTTTAACAGAAAAGAAATTCAACAAATATTGTTCTCACTTACTATAAACTTAATACCCAACATAAGTAATAATGATACACAGAGACAATCTACAAAGAAAGGCTAGAATAATAGACACATAATAATTTTTTAAAAGAAATAAATTGCCCATATATCCAGGAAGTAATATATGAAACCGATTTTAAAAATCTTATTGAAAAGAAATGAGTTTGTATCCAATAAGGTAATGCAAACAGCCACCTTTCTACCTGTTTAAGGTGAATTAGAAAGTGGCTACTTGTTCAGAATTTTTACAAACATGACTGCACACTTATGTGTCATTTAAATGTCCCCACTCTTTAAAAAAGTTGCTTAACTTTTATTTGACCTGCCTTGTCTCCCCAGTGAGGTTTTAAAGCGAAAACTGGCGCACCGTCCCTTTTCCTTCTGTGCTGCCTGGGAAGGCACCGCGCAGTTCCATAGACGGAAAATGCTGGATGGACTGGGAAGAAACCACATCCACCACCTTTATATCCCTCGAGTTCTAGGAAGCAAGATGATAAAAATTTTGGGTGAAGTCGATTTCTCTATTTATTTTTGAATTGAGGATTTTTTCCCCACTCTGAGGCAGAAATGAAGGTATCAATAATAATTTTTAACTATGGAAAACATAAACATATAATAAAATTAATCTCGCAAAGGAGTTTTATTAAATTGAACAATCTGAATATTCTAAGTGGATATAAATCCAGGGGTTCTCTAAAGGGCACAGGTTTACTGCTGCCTTATTTCCTCAAAGCATTAATTAACAATATGAATATTATTATCATTACTTGCTTTTAACATCACTAGCAAGTGTTCTGCAGTGTACTAAATATACTGTGTTTGGCAGGGCAGGTGTGGCTCAGTAGATTGAGCATCCTTCCATGGACTGAGAGGTCCTAGTTCCTTCCCTGGTCAGGGCACTTGCTCCCCAGTAGGGGGTGTGCAGGAGGCAGATGATCGATATTTCTCTCTTCCTCTCTCTCTAAAAATCAATAAAGGAAAAAAATAAAAATAAAAACATTAAAAAATAAAATATGTGTTTGTAGACTAACTGTACTACAATCTACAACAACAATAATAACGGTAGTACAGTAATAGAATCAGCAGAGCCAATAGCATTATTGAAAAGGAATTCCAACTCCATGTTTATAGCTCATTTTCATTTAATAGCACCTTCGACTTTGAATGGTTATTGTATGTGTCAGCAGTTCTGCCTATAACCATAAAAGAAAAAATGGCGTTTTCTCCTGACACACACAGACCTTTGACACGAATTACATTCTTACCTGCACACATACATCGTTTAAATTAACTGAAATTCCTCATGATCTATTTAGTACTTTAACCTCTCAAACAGACCTGAGGTGTTTGAGGAGGAATCATTTCCACATGAACTCACACTGAATATTTGCTTTGAGGTGGCCAGTAATTCAATTAGTTGTTGAGTTTTATTTCACTTCAGTAACACAGAAATTGAACTACAAGAATTCTCTGACTGCAAAAAACAAGAATTTGCTGTTTAGCAGTAGCACAAGCTTTTAAAAATTAAATAAACCGCAAACGAATAGAGATGTGCATTTGTACTCTAGAGAAGCTTATAAATGTTTATAATCAGAGTAACCCTGAAAAGTCGAGTGCATTTCTATGTTGCCTGAATCTAAAGACATCACAGGAAAACTTTTCTCTGACCATACAGATATTGATTATCCCATTATCCAACGCTGTTAGATGACCAACACCATACTAGAACTGAGCCCCGAGCTGGGAGGATTATAGAAGAAATTAAAAGCCAGTTTCCTGGTTTTAGTTTATTTACAAAACCGAAAGACAGAAAATTGAAAAAAATAAATAAATAAAAATATTCAGAGCTTATAACAACAAATTATTTATTAAGAGAGTTAACAAATCCTGATGAGTTAGTTTTTCACGTGGTGCTTTTTACTGAGGTTTTCCACACACCTGTTCCCATTTGAATCTTCTGAGCGCAGGTGTGTCTCATTGCTTCACTCAGGGTGGCTGTGTGGGCATGGCCCCTGTGCAGTGGCGCCACACCCAGGTTCAGAATGCCCCCAGGCATGGTTTAATGCTCCAGTGATGACGTCTTAAAATTCTTAATCATGTTTGGCCTGGCTGGTGTGGCTCAGTGCATTGAAGGTCATCCCATGGACTGACAGGTCCCAGTTGGATTCCTGGTCAGGGCACAGGTTGTGGGCTCCATCCCCAGTAGGGGGCATGCAGGAGGCAGCCGATAGATGTTTCTCTCTCACATTGATGTTTCTCTCTCTCTCTCTTAAAAAAAAATCAGTAAAAACATATTTAAAACAATTCTTAATCATGTTTGAATAAAAGGCCCCACATCTTCACTGAGCCCCACAAATGAGTAGCCTGCATTTGACAGACAAGAAAAGACACCAAGCAGAGATGAGTCATCCTCACACTCATGTAAACAACTGATTTTGTCTAGAGAAGAAAAAGAAACATGGTATTTCACTGGATCTTTGATAGGTCAGTGGCAATAGATGTTATTTTGGTGACAAAGGGAGGGAAATGGACTAATTTCAGATAAATAACCCTATGCATTGCCTGTGTCTGGGTGCTCATTCTGTAGTAGGAAACGAGGGTCCACCCAGAGTCAGGTTTATCTGTGCCTGACAAACAAACAAACAAAAATAAAAACGCTCATGAAATGTTTAAAAGAAAAGGTGTGCATTGGAATGAACCAGATTGTACCATGAATAAGAGATTGATAGCTAACCCGATGTCACATGTCCATCACAAAATCCAACTTTCCTTTGAGCAATGGGCCTGGTGCTACCTTCTCAGTTTGAGCAATTGTCTCTGTGCTGCTTCTGACACTGAAAACCAATCTGCTCTGTGCATGCAAATGCACCTTCCCCAGGGTGGTTTTGCCCTAAAGTGTGACCTTCCAGAGCATTTCAGGGTCTCCTTCTACTCTCACTCATCATTGCATCCTGCTAACCATGTGTTGTTAAGGCTACATACAGTTTGGGACTGAAATGCTCCAAATTAGGGGCTGGCAAATTATAGCCAGTGGGTCAAATCCAGTCCAGGCCCTGTTTTTCAAAGTAAGCGTGGTTTTCACATTTTAAAAGTGTTGTGACTAAAACAAAACAACATAAACAACAGAGAATATAGAACAAAGGGAGTACCTGCAAATCCGAAAACATTTACTATCTAGACCTTTACAGAAAAAGTGTGCCAATCCCTGGTCCAGATAGGTTCAGTTCTATTTAGAGAAACATGTTATACTTTTCAGAGTCTTTTTCTGACCAAGAACAAGTATTAGGGTGTCTTAAAACTAGCATCCTTACATTTTTTAACAGACTCACTATTCACAAGGCTTTAAGAAACCCAGTCAGGTTGATTGTCTTGGTCTTGAAGGGTCTGGGGTACATTAACCTCACCTCAGAGCAAGACGTTCAGATTCCTTTTTGACCTTGATTCAACCTTGGCTACCTCTGGTTGGATCTCAGACTCAGAATCAGCAGGAAGAAGTAGGCTGCTTGCAATTTCATATTCTCATTTCTTTGAGAAATGCAATTCAGGGAATTTGATGGCCCATGACATAGATTCTGAGTCAGCCCAGGAGACTACAGTGCAGACCTCCGTGCTGAGACCTGTACCTTCCTTTTTGCACTTACCTGCTTAGCGAAAGGGCCCAGGTACAGACAGAGCTCCTGAAGCTCAGAATTCTGGCCACTACTAAGCCTTCCCCGGCTGCCTCTGCTGCTAACAGATGGGGACGCAGCCATGGGTTGTTCTGTCTCAGCAGCCAAACCACCTTGGCCTGCTGCAATATTTTGGTACAGAACATTGGAGCGAGGGTCCAGTGCACTGCCGCTGAAGAAAGCTGGCCAGAAACATGCTTGTTTTCAGCACAGAATAGATTTTCACTCCACTGCAAATAGATATTTTTGGATGATTTACTTCAATAAAACCTACATTAGGTTTTCCCTGTTCTAGTACATTTTAAGGTAAGAATGGAAAAGAACAGGGGAGTTGTGTGCAGTTCACATATGGATAGATAATATAGTTGAACATTGCCAAGAAGGGAAATATGAACTATTAAGATGCTCTTATTACATTCACCTAGTCCTTTTAAACTTGACTAAGTCATATGTTCATTCTCTTTCTTCCCCTTTCCTTGCACTTACGATGTTTTTGTGCGAGAATAATTTGCTGAAGGAGTTGCCATTCCCTCAGTGCAAGCTAGAAGGCAGGCGCTTAGTCACAGGTGTTTGCACAGTGGAAAACAGAAGCTACTGAAAGTTAAATTTTCTTTTCCTATGTTTTATAAGAACTTTAAGACAGTTATATTAGTGAGTCCCTTCAAGGGCCAGAAAAAGAAAGATAAAGAGATTTTTCTAAGGCTAAAAAGACACTGGGGATGGGGAAATAAGGAAATAAGCCAAAGAAAATGGGTCCCTCTAGGCCTCAGCCACAACTGAAAAGAGATGTTTTGATGGTGATTTTAAGAAGGTCGCAGCAAAGGCACAGGGACTTTCTGTTTTCCCCAAGCAGAGCACCAGAGCAGTAAATACCATGCCCCCAGATACTATGGAGACAGGTACCATGGGCATCTCATTGGTACCATGAATGGATGACCAATAACCAATGGTCTATAACACTAAAGAATTTTTAAGACTATTGCACAACTCTAGGCAAGCCAACCTCAATACTACTTGACATTACTCCTTCTACCAACTAATGGTAGGGAAGCTTGGAGTCAGAATGACTTTCATCTAAAAATAAATAAATAAATGGGATTTCTTGAACATCTGAGTTTATAGACTATATTTGCATTGGCCACATTTTTCTGTTTATATTGATGATCATGATGAACAGTTAATGGTCCTAGAAAAAATGAGGAGCTCTCTGGCCTTTGTTGTAGATAAGTTCAGTAGTCCTTGCCCACAAAGCTTCCCTTCACATTTCCATGGTCTTTGGACTTTACTGTCAGTGATGGACTATCAGGCCAGCTGCAGTTTTGAACTTGGCAACTTGATAACCCTCTCTTCCTAATCTCACAGGATTATAGCTCTATGCTGCAAAATCTTCTTCGAATTGAAATTGGGAAGAAAAGGAAATTGGCCCCCACATGAATTGATGTTGCAAAATGTATAGGGAGAAAGGACCCTCCTTTTCCACACACACTAATGTCAGAGAATTTCATTCCTTCCACATGGTTATGTGCCCTTTACCTCCTTGGCGACTTGATGCTTCAAGTTCATCTAAGTCTGCAATTAGGCTAGATGTTGAAACTAGAAACCTTAGCTGGAGGAGACCTTCTGAGGTCACCCTGTTTATCTTCCTGCCTTTAGGCAGATTAGCACCTAACCCAAGCTATTCACAAAAGTACAGAAGTACTTTCTATTTTTAAACAGCTCAAGAATCAGCATTATGTAACTTCACTCTGGTAACCCAGTTTAGTGTTTACTAAGCTGTTCCTACATCTTGCCTTAACATAATCCAAAATAATAATAAAAATAAGAAGAGGAATAAGTATACTAAAATAAAATAAATCAATAAAAAGAAAATGTGTTCTAACTTAAACTCAGTATTTTTTATTTTATTTTATTTTTTACTCTCACTCAAGGAGACAGCTCATATTAGAGGTGCCCAGCCCAGCCAGTGTGGCTCAGTGGTTGAGCATCGACCCATGCACCAAGAGGTCACCGGTTTGTTTCCCAGTTAGAGCACATGCCCAATCTCCAGTGGGGGGCATGCAGGAGGCGGCCAATCGATGTTCTCTCTCATTGATGTTTCCATCTCTCTCTACCTCTCCCTTCCTCTCCCTCTGAAATCAATAAAGAAAATAAAAATTTAAATTAAAAAATAAATAAATAATGGTGCCAATCAGGCAATTTTAGGCTACTCAACTTGCATATACTCATTTATTTATTCCTGTGAACTCACATTTTCTTTCTAACTCTTACCCTGTCTGCAGTTATTTTATTCCGTTGGTCACTCTGTGTTCTTCTACCCCTATCTTACCTCTATAGAGTAGAAGTTTCCAGAAGACAGGGACATTGTCAGATTAGATCATGACTATACATTGGCTATATATTCTGTTGCTAGATTATCAATAGGAATACAGAAAGGATGCACAAAATCTTTTTAAGTGAGAGAATACATTGAATAACATGTTGATAAATTTATCCAACATCATTAAGCACCTGCTCCATACAAAGCACTTGTGCGTTACAGAGAAGTGCTCTTGCCAGCGCTCATGGGCACAGGGAAACGTTGCAACACGTTTTGGGATGTTCTAGTGGATAGATATGTAAGGAGTTCACAGAAGACATCATCATAATAATGTATAGTATTTAATTAATTAATTCACACCTCCTTTCTCATAGAAGTTGCTTTGACATTCAATCCCAACTTTTGTCAATAAATACGGCAGCAGAAGCCCTCAATCTCCTGAAGAGTTAGTTGTATCTACAAATATAGGTTAAGTATTTAGAGCTTTGAAGGCTCTTGGTCTGGGCTAACCTCAATTAGTGCATATTTTGAATTTTAGTTTCAACCAGATTATACAATAGAGTAAATGTAAAGTCTGTCCAGAAAGAAGAGGTCTCATCTGGGGCAGACTATATTATGTCATCTTCTCCTTAAAAACAGGGAAGAGTATAGCTAGCTAGTTGGTCAAATGTCCAGGAAATGCACAGCTGCAGAGTGCCCTGTGATGAAACTTACTTCAGAATGAGTCATACATATGACATGAAGCTTATCTCATAAATTAGATCATCTGCAATTTGACCATTCAAACGATGGTTATGAGCTCCATCCATACCCAGTTTAGTGTTAGGAAACTATACTCCAGAGAACTTTAGAACTCAAATTTTAGAAAGCATTGCCAATTGATACTACTTGATTTCCTTGCAATCTCTACACTTACAAGCGTATCAGAAAAATGAGAGGTTAAAAGGGGTTTACTTTTTCCCTGGCTGCTGTATGCTGTAGCTCAGTTGGTTGGAGAGTCATCTCATATACCAAAAGGTGGCAGATGGGTTCAGTTCCCAGTCAGGGAACATAATTGCGTTGTGGGTTCAATCCCTGGTCAGGGCACATGTGGGAGGCAACTGATCAATGTCTCTCTCTCTCTCTCTCTCTCTCTCTGTCCCCTTCCTCTCTCTAAGATGAATAAAATAGATAAAAATTTTAAAACAGGATTTACTTTCTATGCAAGCTGGTGCTCTCTGTGACATTTGTCTCATGCTTGAATGACAATAACTCCAATGAAAACTCATGCCAATTTTAAGAAAATGTTGAACATTCTTCCCAAGAGTCTACGAACAATCCATCCCTAACCATGTGCTGTCAAGTTGCTTGTTAAGCATTCCGGTCACAGAGAGGCCTTTACTACGTCAGCACAGAGTTTTCCCTGGTGGACAAGTCAGGGACAGGGCGTGAGTGTGCATTCATGCCTGCTGGAACGGCGGGGCCACAGCGAAGGTGGTTTTACATTTAACGTCCCGTCCTTCAGCCTATTTCCCTAAAGTAAGACTACAGAGTTCAAATCTCATTCCTGCATCTTGAGTGGGCCATTTCGTTCAATTCTCTTTGGACACACAAATAACAAAATAAGGAATTATTGAAATTCTCACTCTATGTGTTTCAAATGGTCAGGAGAATAAACACCTTGTGTGGCACTACAAGGAGTATAACAAAAATGGGCTTCTGTTTCTTCATACTTGATCAGCAGCCGCTGCTTCCCAGTGATGGGATACAGTTATGTGGACTTTCTAATAGTTTCTCTTTTTTGATAAATGAATACATGAATCAGATGTATTTAAGGGTCACTGCATTTCCCATCCTTTTTATCAAATGGTTTTTGTGGCCCAAAGCTGCAAAACTCTCCCTAAAAGAAGAGAGTTTTAAGAAGCATCTCTTTGGCAAATACATTTTATTCTATTAACTCCTCTACCACCACTTGTGTTAGCGAGGGAAACTCATACATATGTTTGATTTGTTTACAGTATGTTTATTAAAACTGTATGCCATATAAAATCTAGTTAAGGCTTCTGCTTCCTTTTAATCATTCTTTGATCCCCTTTATTCTTTTTTAATAAAATATGATTTGTTGTCCATCTCTTCATTGAAATGTTCCTCTCCTTTGGCCTCTGCCCCACAAACATCTCCACTTTTCAGTCCTCTTGGGCATTCTTCTTAGGACCCCGTCTGAATTTAGAGATCATTCCCTAAATTCTCCCGTAATGCCCAAATGCAAAGTGGACTATATCAACACCACCTGTGACCCTCACCCTGAAGGCTCTAAATCAGAATGAGTAAGGTTTGAAAGGTTGGAGTAAGAATACAAGAATCTTAATTTTTAAAGATTGGAGACCACTTTCTTTCCCTTGCAATCTTAGAGGTTATTAGAGTTGTGTGTGTGTGTAAGTGTATGCGTGTGTAAGTGTGTGTGTGTGTACATGTGTATGTGTATATGTACATGTGTATCTGTGTGTAAGTGTGTGTGTATGTGTGTGTGTGTACGTGGGTATCTGTGTGTATGTATGTGTGCGTATCTGTGTGTATATGTATGTGAGTGTGTGTGTGTGTGTGTAAGTGTATGTGTATGTGTGTGTTAATAAATGCTTTCCTTAATTTAGATTCCCAAATGTATGTCTTCCATCATGGTCCCTTCATCTTAGTCCCAGTTTTCATTTTCCAGACTGTGCTGCACCCATTTACGTGCCTGTGTGACAGCCCTTCCAAAGATTGTCTTTGTGCACAGATACCAGGCTGCCCACTTAATAGGCATCACCTCATTTAATCAGCAAAACAACCCCGTGAGGTAGAGGTTATTGCTGCACTTGCCTGCTCAGGAACCCTGCCTCAGAGTGGTCACGCTCCCTTACACGATACCGAAGGCACATGCTGACAGGGCAGAGTGGCATTTTCTTCTTTCATGAAGCAGAATGTTTCAGACACAAATATAAAATTGATCCTGTATTATCCTTCTCTAAAATTGATTTCTTTTTCTGAATTCCATTTTTTCTGTGCATATGCCTATAATCTTTACAAGGATGTCCCAGACACATTATTGCAAGCTGAGATAACAGCATGATTCTTAGCTTATAATAATGAGCTAAACACTATTAGTACAGATAAGAAAATTAGACTCAGAGAGGTTGAGCATCGTTTCCAAGGCAGTGAGGGCGATGCCAGAACGGGGGTTTTCCTGGAAACTCTCAGCTGGCTTTTTTGATCATAATGCTGCACTCAGTAGAAAACAAGGACCCTCCTGGCCATCAGGCACCATAATAAACAGGAGTCCAGGCTGCCCTCCTAACTCTGAAGGTAAGACATGAAAAAGATTCCACTGCTTCTTAAAATTGAGTCAGACCACATTTGGGAGAAAAAAATACCACACAGTGGAATTAGAACCAGCATTAAGTGCACACAGTTTATTAGAGTCCCTGTGACTGGGGACCAGAATTGAATGTTCTAAATTGTCCCAGATGGAAATTTCTTATTGCAATTATATAAGTAGTGCTATTTCCCAAATAAATTTGTCAGAAAGGATACAAAATAATTACTATTGTAGCAGAACTAAAGATGGTAATTAGAATATTTTAACAAAATTTTGTGTTCTGTGTTCAACTCTTGAAGAAGAAATCTGGTGGGGATTAGGAGGTGATCATATGTCAATTAGCAGGGCAATTGATTTTTAATGAAAATTAACAGTAGAAATGATTTGTTCCTAATGATAGACTAAGGCTCATCTACAATTTTTCCATGTGAAGAAATCAGGCAGTTTCAGAAAGTTTATTACATATTAATTTGTAAAATAACTGTAAGTTTTAAACCAGTAATGAAATTACTCAACCCTTGGAATCTGCCATGCCAAAACATTTATTTATTTATTGCTTCAAAAATCCTCATGAATATGTTCTTGTAAATCTGGAACTATTTTGAAGATTTTTTAAAGAATTAATTCTCATGTTTGGATCCATTAGTGCTACCTTAGTATGCAAGAGGACAAACAAGGTAAAAAACAAAATTATCTTCTTTATCATTTCTGCTGTTTTGCAACTAATCTTGAACTAATTTATTCCTGGGGAAGTGGAATTTTTTATCTCCAAAAACACAATCATTTCATTTAAACCTTATCAATATTTTGATATATGTTGATATTTTAAACTGATTGAGGATTTTGTTGTTGTGGTTAATACCCAGAGCACTTGGATTTTAGTATCAAATCCAATGGTTAGCAGGGAGTAAGGAGCTGACTTTGTTCCAGGAAAAATAAGTACGAGTAATGAGATGTTACAAAGGCAAAGAAAAAAATTACATGTGCAGAATATTCAGCACCATATTAAAACATCTGGGAGAAGGGAAAAAGAAGGAAATAACAGAAGCTAGCAGTGTCTGTTACTACCTTGTGCTTTTCCTAAGGACGGGGGTCATTACTTGTTTTTCTTTGCATCTCCAGCAAATAGCTATGCTTAGTAAATATAGATGTTCAATAAATATTGGTTGAAATACTTTAAAAATCCCATGCATTTTATGTATTTTCCTCAAAATTTATGTATAACATTTGAATACTATTATGTAAATTTACAAAACTATGGCAACTAATATTTAAAATGCATGGATACTAGACGGGTTCAGTACACTGAATAATACACTAATGATACACTCTATTGTTAGCCCCTCATCAGATGAAGAAACTGAGTAACAGAGAGAGTTGGCAACCTCATCCAGTATCTGGCAAAACAAAGGTTACCTCTTTTCAAAACAGTGCTCTTTTAAAAAAATATATATGTTTTTATTGATTTTTTTAGAGAGAGGAAGGGAGAGAGTGATAGAAATATCGATGTGAGAGAGATACATCAATAGGCTGCCTCCTGCTCGTCCCCTACTGGGGATCGATCCCAAAACCTGGGCATGTGCCTGACCGGGAATTGAACTGGGACCTCTCAGTCCACAGGATGATGCTCAGTCCACTGAGCCACACCAGCTGGGCCAAAACGGTGCTCTTACTTAGAAAATTTGATTTCCAAATTTATAAAAAACAATTTCTTTAATGTCATGTCTCTCTTATCCCTAGCATCCTGGGGCCACATTTCTCAGTCTGAAGATTCCTCCCATGATGGATAAAGGAAAAGGGATCCAAGCACACTGTCATCACTAGCGTTATTATTATTGAAATGTCTTTGTTGTTGTTGTTATGTAACTCATTTATGTAGTTAACCATGTTTCATGAACCTCTTTTATAAATACGAATTTATGTAGTCACCTTACAGTCTGCAGTGCACAGATCTGCCATAACGTTTTTAAACAAGCCTTTGTTGTTGGTTGGGTAAATATGCTACTTCATATTTTCTTATATATTGAACATTGAAATTATGATCTTCTCTTTGCAAACTTTACCAGTTATTTCTTTGAAAAAGTTTCTCGAAGCTCAGATTTTTTTTGAACGCGTCTAGTGATAGGAAAGTGTATACACCCTGGGAGAAATGTTTTAGTGTTGAACAGGTCCAATTCAAATAAAAGCTGCTCCCGATTCTCATAGAATAAGTCTAGTTCCCCTTTTAGGCTATAGCTTTTCATGTACTTGATAAATGCAAACATTTACTAATACTAAAAAAATATGCATCTTGCATTCCCACCCCCTGTGGACCCTTCTCTGAGCATTCCCTGGCCATTGAGCCCTCGGGAGAGCAGAGCAGAGGTGAGAGAAGCCTCGTGTCTCACAAACACGGACTTAGCTACCTAACTTCCAGACTTCTATTATTTTATTTTATTCATATTGTTGAAGGTATTACAGGTGTTCCTCTTTTTCCCGCATTGACCCCCTCTTTTCTGCTCCCACCCCGCCTCCTGCTTTCCCCAATCGAATGTCCCTGTCGATTGGTTGTGCATATATGCACATGAGTTCTCAGGTTTATCTCTTTCCACCTTCCCACCCCCCATCCCTTCGAGGTTTGTCAGTCTGTCTCCTACTTCCATAACTCTGGATCTCTTTTGGTTGACAGCTTATTTTGTTCATTATGTTCCATAAATAAGTGAGATCATGTGGTACTTGTCTCTCCGACTGGCTTATTTTGCTTAGCATAATGTTCTTCAGGTCCTTCCATGTCGTCTCAAAGGTGAAAGATCTTTCTTTCTTACAGCTGCATAGTACTCCATTGTGTACATGTACCACAGCTTTTTTATCCACTCATCTACTGATGGACACTTGGGCTGTTTCCAGATCTTAGCTATTGTAAATAGTGCTGCTATGAACACAGGGGTACATATATTCTTCCTGCTTCTTAGGATATATTCCAAGAAGTGGGATCACTGGGTCAAGTCAAGTGGCGGTTCCATTTTTAATTTTTTGAGGTAACACCATATTGTTTCCCATAGTGGCTGCACCAGTCTGCATTCCCACCAGCAGTGTGCTACCATCCCCTTTTCTCCACATCCTCACCAGCAATTTTTCAAGGATTTGTTGATGGCCACCATTCTGGCAGGTGTGAGATGATATCTCATAGTAGTTTTAATTTGCATCTCTCTGATGATTAGAACCATTAAGCATTGTTTCACATGTCTCCTGGTCATTTATATGTCCTGTTTGGAGAAGTGCCTATTCAGGTCCTCTGCCCATTTTTTCATTGGATTGTTTTTCTTCCTTTTGTTGATTATTACTGATGTCTAATTGCAAACTTCTTGCTTGTGTTTCAGCAGATCCCTCATCACCCCCAAATCTCTTCCTGACCTGCCTTTTCTTGAATAATCCTGTCAATATCCCATCCATACACTCATAAAACTCTTGAGCTCACCACCTCCATTCACACAATGAATATATACCAAAAGCCTTCTGAGCCCCCCAAACTGGTATTTTTTAGAAAGAAGAGAAGCAGGACAGAACACTGCACTTCTCTGTCACAGGGGAAGATGTACTACATATCCCCAGGCCTCAGGGAAGAAAGAAGCCCTCTTTCCGACAGAAACAGAGCAACTTGAGTCATTCGCCTGCCTTGAGATCAGACACAAAGGAATATGTGAGTACAGTTTCTGTCAGTGGGACTCAGTTCGCTGCATTCTGAAATCAAGTGTTATGCTGGTTCTTAATGTTCAAGAACCGAGCCTGCTGAGGTGTGTGCGGTAAGTTCAATAGCTCCTATAGGAAGCATCTATCATTTTTCTCTTACAAATGGAAGAATTTGCCTGCCATGGCCTCAATTCAGAAGAATACGTAGTTTGACCCTCTGAAGTATTCCACAACAGAAGCCGCCATGCTTCTCTTTGAAATAAATAAATGGGGATCATGGATCTAGCAGAAAGTAAGAAATCTGGACTTTCTACAACCTATATAAGATGTTTTGTATGTCATTGTACTTGTAAAAATTACCTCCCACTGTCAGGACAATAGAGGCCTATTCACAAATGATATAACTTGACTTTTTCATGGCAAAATATACCTCCCTGTCCACCTGCTCTGTTTCTCTCTCTAGCTGGTTTGAAGTGTCTTAAGATACAATTATCTTCCTTAATTACCTTGAATGTAACAGGAGAAAGGTCAATTAGCACTCTATGTACAAGATAGACAAGTGCCGTTTGGTTTCTATTCTTTGCATCCCAGTTTGATTTTCCAAACGTGTTTTGAGAATTAACTGATCAACTAGGTATAAATAAAACAATCTAATGAAATAATGACATGATCAGCTTTGCCCTATTTCAAAAAAGGGCCACTTATTACCTGTGCACAATATAACTGAGCCTGTAGCTAAATTTACCTTTCCCCATTGTCTAAGGATTCCTTGATTGTACCAATCAGAACAATAATATATTACCTCTCTGTTGAAATGGGTTCAGCAAGCTTTCAAAGCAGAAATATAGATAGCCTACCCACCCACTACTTAAGACAGTCCGGTGTCTGTTAAGGGCATGTGAATATAGGATGGGGGGTGTGCTGAGAAAATATAGTGGGCCTGCCAACACTATTGCTCTTGAGTGTTACTGAACAACATAAGGAATTGACAGACAGGAAACAAATAGAAAGTGACATGTTCGAAACCAAAGTGGTGTCAGATCCTGTATTGAAAGTATAACCGATAGAGCTGCCCAGAGAGCTTCAGAAGGATTAAGACTCTTGGGTGGGCTTTTCTTCTCTTTCTGAGGCTCACCACCTTCTAGAATGCAATAGATATTTGTTGAACTGAATTAAAATTGCTGCACTGGGTTATATTTTACTGTTTTTTTGTTTGTTTGTGTTTTGCATCTTGCTTCAAGCGAATTCTTCCCTACCTTCTGTTTTCTTGTTTTTTAGTTTAGTTTCTTTTTCTTTTGTGTAGGGATTTTAAAGTGGTAGATCAGAAGGTTGGCATAGTCCCAGTACATCTAAACTTAATGGCGTTTTCCTGGTTTTCTTACTGATTTGGGGAGGTAATATGGCAAGGAGAAGAATGCAGATAAGTAGGCAGATGAATGACATGTTGAATGAATACATCAACGTAATGTTGATTACACAGGTAAGAATAAAGGTGGGTTCTAACCATAACAGAGCACTATAATCAAGCCTGTTTTGTCCAACATAACTTTTTGTATGGGAAAATAGTATAAATCTGGGAGAGATACAGACAGGTTGAGTGCAAGACTTAAAACAGATTGGGCAAACTGGGTTGAATGAGACAAATACATAAGATGACATTTAACTGAGGGACAATACAAAAGACAACACATTAAACATCTATAAAAGAGTAGTAGTGATACTAGCAACTACTAGTGACTAGGTAAACACAAATGTATTCATTCTTATAGCAATGCAGTGAAGTAGCTATAGGGTTTACATTTCCATGTTTTATGCATATGTGCTGTCTGCACATCTGCAAAAACTGACATGAAGAAAAATATTTTCTTGATCGAAGCAAAGCTTACATGATGATTTATCAAATTAAGAACACATTTAGCCAAAGCATCTTTATAAAACATTGCAACTACTTAATCAAATCAATACTAAAGAAAAAAAATTCTCATTTTTGTTTGCCTTATCAAACTTGTTTGGTTCTAAAACATCTGGTATAACAAAGCATGCTTTCATAAAATAACCAATTTCTGATGTTTCCAAATAAAATTAGATAAAAGAGTGCTCCTCAACTTAAAGACACTGAGTAGTTTGAATCCTATGCAAAATTGTGCGTGTGTTTGTGTGTGTGTGTTGACCTGAAACTCAATGTTCATTAAGAAATGTGAAATAAAATCTGGTATCTAGAAACCAAGTACTGTTCCCTTGTTTGGGAAGAAAAGCATCATTGGTGGATCTTGTTTGGAGAGATATTAATCACCTGGTCCCAATCACTGGCATAAAAATCTCAAGTTGTTTTGTAATTCAATTTATGTGTTTTTTTATTACAACCAAAATGGCAGGGGAGTTATTCTGATCAACAAAACTAGCAAATTTTTTTGTTTAAACATCTTTCCCCTTTACTTCCTAAATGAAATAAACCCCCGAGGGGAAAATGTTGGCTCTTTGATTATAAATCATGTCTTTCTCTTTCAGAAGCCATTTGATGTAGCCAAATTTCACTCTAACTCTGTGCTTACCAGCGGCAATGGTGACATTTTCTCCTGGAGGGAATTACATTTGCCTTCACCTACCCTTCAAATGATGAGCTTTGTCTCTCAGCAACTGGTTGTCTGGGCAAAGCTCCATCCTTGAGATACGGTGAAGCATCCTGGTGACATACAGAATGGGTTTTCAACCACCAGCTTCCAGGCTGCATAGGGTGACTTTCTGTTTCTGGTTTGGGGACGCCAAGTGCTCTGTGGATAGAAGATGGACAGCATCCTTCTGAGCAGGGAGCTGTTTTCACAGCTGCCTTGTTGACCGAATTGTGTTCTGAATTAAAACTTTCTTCATTGCGCTAGAACGCGCCAAGGAGTTGGGCCAGTGAGGAGAGACAAATCCAGATGGTACTGAACACTCAATTTCTCCCCATTTCAGTGGGCAAGCAAAGAGAGGGCTCAGCATGGCTCAGCTAGATCAACAGAAGATCCGACTGCTACCAGCCAGCGTTCCAGAGAGCTCTCCGTACTAATGAGGACACTTCGGTAGCCAGGAAATCTCTGTTGTTACAGAGCTGAGTAGATGTGGCCTACTGCCCTATTTCCTTATCAACGAGAGGAGCATGATGGGGAGGATTCGTCCGTTGGATCCGTTTTTGCATTGGGTCCTGATCACCCCACATCCAGTCTAAGCACATCTGGGTGGGAAATAACGAGACCCCGGGGGAACGTGTGTGGTGTTTTTCGGCTTCTAAGTTTTTCCTCCAAATAAATTCTGTTTTATATGGATACCCCATGGCTATGCTTGGATATCCATACCCACCCCACATTGCACAACAGCTTGATTTCCAGGCTTGTGAGCCTTTTACATTTATTCCATTGGTTGGCTTTGCCAGCCACGGGAAAGTAGAGAGGAACACAGACATCTCTCGAGGCTCCTTGAGATGCAGAGCAGGGAAATATCTTCGGGGCCTTCAACTTGAACACCCTCCCCTTCTTTCTCCTTGGATCCCTCTTGAGTCTTCCCCTCCTCAACTGAAGGAATCGCAGAAAAGCAATCAAAGTGGAATAAGGATTAGCCTGGAAAAAGGAAGGAAATTACCCCCGTTTCTTTTCTTTACTTACTAGCCCTGAAAAGAAATGTAACGTACACCCAGAAATCTGGTCCATGGCCAGCTGAGCACTAGCCACCTTGATGTATGACTGTAAAGAACACGTTGTTTGTTTCCACCCTGGTGCTGTGTGATGTCTCCTTCCCGGATTTATAATCCTGCACGTGACACCATCTTTCCCCCACTGGCATCCGTCTGTATCTGAAGCAGATTTCAAACTAGGGAAGAAAATTGATGACCTGTCGGGCGAGCGTGGAAAGACTCCAGATAGAATCAACAGCGGGAATGTTGGCCTAAAATATGGACACTGTGGCTGGAAGTTTAGGTCTTCTCTGCAGATGTTTTGTTTTGATTTCTCCTGCAAATATGTAGGGGTTTTTATTATTTAAGATAAAATAAAGTTTTTACTTCTAGCCCTCTGGTTGCAAAGATAGCTGTTGCTCTGTAAATCAACACAGGATTATCTGCCTTCTCTATCAGTCGGCCAGCCTGAGACAGAATATCACAGCGTTCACCAAAGACGGGACTAACCGTTCGTCTTAATTTCGCCTACTTTAAGTCAGTTTTCCCAGGAAAACACACGAAAAAGATATGCCACGTAGAGGAATCGTTGCATTGTTAAATACATGAAAATAAATTTGATATATTCATCTGATTTTGTTTCTTAAATATTTATTTTCCTTTCTAAGTAGGTTTCCTTTTGAGAAGTTTGGTGTTCCCACAAAGAGCCGGCCTTTTGTTTCTAAATGGTTCTTCAGGTTTCTCCAAACTGAAAACAAGTTTTGTTTACAAGAATATAAATATAGAAGCTTTGCCCTGGCCGATTTGGCTCAGTGGTTGGAGAGTCGGCCTGCGGACCAGAGAGTTGCGGGTTCGGTTCCCGCTGGGGACATGTACCAAAAAAAAAAATTTCTTCCTTATTTCTTCCTTCACATTAAGTTTAGATTTTAGAATGTAATAAGTGTTAAAAATTGTAGCTGACCCTTGTTAGGCAATATGTGTCGAGGCCTCGTAAGGTCCTAATGCCAAGAAACGATGAGAGACTTCATGAGAGGCAGCCAATGCTGAGGCAAGCTTGTCGGCTCCATCTGAACGTGGCTGGTGCTCACAGCAATGAAGGTCCTTTCAATTCTGCATATGTGTTCTGCTGATCCATATATCTTCTGAATCCATAACAATTCCAATAATTTCAGAGACCCATTTTCTCACTGTCTTTCTTGCCATGGCCATTAACTAGCCACTATTGTTGTTTGTCCCATTGATCTGAACCTCATAGACAGGATATTATATTTGGAAGTGTTAATAGTTGCTGTATAACATTTAAAATGGCTACAGATATTGCCTAGGGATTGTCTGCAGTATCTGAATTATACAATTGCTTGTAACACACATGCAGTGATAAGAAGGAATGATTATTAAATATTAGCAACACTTTACATGTTAGTACAGACATATGCATTATTCCATTTCAGTCAGACCAGGGTTGCAAATATGAACATTACCATGGACTAATCTTTCAAAAAGCACAAAATAACAAAGAATAGAAATGAATACTGGGTTCAAAAGTTCTGAGTAACTGAGAACCTTGAATAACTGAATGACTCATGTCACTGGCAACTTTAAAACAATAAAATTTTTTTTTAAATGTTTGTCCAGCCCTGGACGGTTTGGCTCAGCGGTTAGAGCATCGGCCTGCAGTCCTGAGAGACCCGGGTTCGGTTCCCGCTAAGGGCATGTACCTCCGTTGCAGTTTGTCCCTGGCCCTGGTTAGTCGTGCGGGTGGCGGCCACTCGATGTGTCCCTTTCACATCAATGTTTCTCTCTCTCCCTCTCTCCCTCCCACTCTACCTGAACAAGGAAATGGAAAAAATGTCCTCGGGTGAGGATAAAAAATAAAAATAAAAAAAATAAATGTTTGTCCACATGCAACTAAATAAGACAGAGCTGGGTATACGTTTACCAGTTCATTGCCCTGAGGATCCCTTCCCAGTTCTCATTTCCCTCGGGATACTAAATTCTTATATAATAATGCTTGTTCATTCTCTGGTATGAACCTCTTATGTATTTGAATCTAGTTTCCATTATTTCACTCTCTTTCAGTAAAAATAGAAATTTTACAACCCTTCCAATGCTAGATACGCAGTCCAAAGCAGTCAAGCTGAGAATGAAATTGTAATCAGACAAAGTAGTATTAAGCCAATATCCAGAGAATAAGCACTGTGTAGATAAATACTCTGAGTAATTTAGACCTCAAATCCCTGAATATATGTATAAATGTTTTATTCTTCTTGAAAGTTAATGAATAATTATTTTAAACTCTTCACCTTAAAAGGCACGGCTCAAGGAAAACAATTACTGTAACAAATTCCTTTCTCCATTTAGTGAATTTCTGTCAGTGTAAGTTTTTTCCAGTGATAATGTGATTTATAAGATATTTGATTTTCATCCACAGTTCCTGCTTCACAGCTCCCAAAGCCCTTGTAATTTCCTAAGTGTTGAGAGTGATAAAGGTGTCTTATGGTAGGTTAATAAGGTACATTTTTGGACCACACTCAAGGATGGGAGCTGGTTGCCAGGAGAACCAGCCAGGTGATTAGAGGGTTAGAACTTTTAGTCCTAACTCTCAGACCTCCGGGGAGGGGACAGGGCCTGAAGATTGAGTTCAGTTGCTAATGACCAATGATTTAGTCCATCATAACGGTGCAATGAAGCTCCATAAAAACCCAGGAGGACAGCTCCTTGGTCCTTTTATTTTCAGAGAAATTCCACATTGAGGAGCCAGAAAACTTCCAGGTGCTACCAGGCCCCAAACTCTGTGAAGACAGAAGCTCCCTCTTTGGGGAGCTCACCCTCTGTTATCTCTTCATCTGCAGGTAGGTTCATATCCTTTAAAATCCTTCATAATAAATTAGTAATCTAGTGAGTAAATAGTTTTCTTTGAGTTCTGTGAGTTATTCTGGCAAATTAATTAAGCCCAGGAGGGAGGTGTAGAAATCTCTGACTTGTAAGGGGTAGGTCAGAAGCACCTGTCCGGCCCATGTGGCTTAGTGGTTGAGCATCCACCCATGCATCAAGAGGCTGCCGGTTCGATTCCGCGTCGGGGCCACATGCTCAGGTTGTGGGCCCAATCCTCAGTGGGGGGCATTCAGGGGGTGGCCACTCATCAATGTTCTTGCTCATCAGTGTTTCTATGTCTCTCTCCCTCTGCCTTCCTCTCTCCCTAAAAATCAATAAAGAGAAAAACTTAAACAAAGAAAAAAAGAAGCACCTGGACTTGTGATTGGCGTCTGCAGTAGAGGGTGATCTTGCGGGATTGAGTCCTTTACCGATGGAATCTGATTCTATCCCCAGGGAGATAGTGCAGGAATTGAGTTGACTTCACAGACACCCAGCCAGCATCCCAAGAATTGTTTGTTGGTGTGGGCACCCCCAACCCCGACTCATTGGAATTGGATCTGAAAAACACTTTTTATATCCTTAGTTACAATGCAAAAACATTTCTTCAGGCTTTGTCATCTCTTCTAGGCAAATAATAGCTGCCACTTGCCTCTCAGTAAAAATAGTGAAACTAATATTATACATATACCTATATACCCAGATAAAAGATCAGATATGAGCTCATGTTGATATCATAAACACACAGATACAAAAATCAGAAACTTATTCATCTACAGAGAAGGGAATGATATTTTGCTATTTTGACAGACTGTGTGTATTGCTTACAGATAGCAGAACATTCAACTGTCGCTCTAAACCAGGACTTCCTGGTGAAATATTGGGACATGGAAAACTAAATCATCAATGAAGAAGTGCAAAAAGTATTTTTTACTAAAAACATGCAGAGCTTTAATCAAAGCAGAATAATGTTACTTTCTTCCAAAGAAGCACTGCTGTTTGATAGAAATGTAAACTCGGTCCTAATTTATAAGTTTCCTAATTGAGCTCATGTTTGACATAGTTAACATTCAGGGCAGAAAACATGCCCACTTATTTCTGTATTCAGAAAAATGAATGTTGAGCACTAACTGTATCGTTACTATTATGGAAGCATGAAACACAAAGACAAATCACACACTCACCCTGTCTTGTAAGGACTGTGGTCACATATGAAACAATAGAAATTCAACACAATGTAGTGGAAGCCAAATGCTCAAACTTTAGCAATCGGAACTTATATCACCAGATGACAGACAGTGTAGCAGTCAACACAAGATCATGTTTTAAAGAATATTAAAAACTACATTAAACTGTTTCCACTATAGCCCAGCCCAAGTGGCTCAGTGGATTGAGCGCCGTCCTATGGACTGAGAGGTCGTGGTTCTATTTTCCATCAGGTCACATGCCTGGCTTGTGGGCTTGATCCCCAGTGGGGGCCATGCAGGGGGCAGCTGATAGGTGTTTCTCACATAGATGTGTCTATTTCTCTCTCTCTCTCTCGAAGGAAAAAAAAAAAATGTTTCCACTATAATACCAATATAGAAATACAAAACTGCACAGCTCAGTGAGATCCCAGTTCTATTAGATAGATAAATAGTTAGATGGAAAAAAGAGGGGGGGAGAGGAAGGGAATAAAAAGAGAAAAGAGAAAGGAGGAAAAGAGAAGAAAACAAGCATCTGGAAGGAGAGAAGTAATGTTAGCTGTGGTAATAACTAAATGATGTGGTTATATGTATTTTTATGGATTCTCCATACTTTATAATCTTTACAAATAATGCACATTATTACAAATTAAATAATACTTTCTAGACAAAGGTTACTTACAATCCTTTTACCAACTAAAATCAGTAGTTTGTTTTCCATCTTTTGCCCTTTTTCATATGAACATTTAATGTTTACATATATGAAAAAAATTAAAAAATAGAGATGAACATTTTTCACTTTTATTTAACAAGAAATTTGAGCTTTTTTTTCTTTTATTATCCCCTTTTTACCACCGTTAATTTTCACCCCACCCCCACCCAACCAATGTGCCATTCTGCCATGTACCCTTCCACACCTTTGAGTCCTCCTAATACAGGGATGTACAAACATTTATTCTTGCCTTGTTTTCATGCAGCTCACGCTTCTCACTTTTTGTGGACAGTATTCCAAGTCAAACTATAAAGATTTAGCCCATTAAAATTAAAAATCACAAAAAGTATTTATTGAGTGCCTCCTGTAGGCTGAAACGTCGCAGCCTTGGGGCATCAGCATCGATACAAGAAGTCAGTCCCTGCTGTGATGTGCTCCCAGGTTCTACTGCATGAACGAACCACGATTTATGCAATCATTTTTTAATGCATGTATATTTCCAATTTTTACATACATATTGATGTTGTGGTATTCTCCACATCTTATTTTATAGTGGCTTTATATTATTTACTTAGAAATACCAATTACCATTATTTTAAGAAATACAGTGTGCAGAATGCATTAGAGCTATGAAAAATGTTCTATGGGAGCTCACAGGGAGTGCCTAAAGTAAATATACAGTGTTTCAGTTAATTAGGTTCCCATCTATGAACAGTACCATGCATGGCAGGACTGGGTAGGGGGATGGGGAGGAGGGTGTCAATGAGGGAAAAAAGGAGAAACATCTGTAACAAAAATAAAATAAAATAAAATAATAAGGAAAAAAATGGAGAAAGTATTGAAGCAAAGCAGATAGCATCCACCCAGGTAAGACAAAGGACTGAGGAACCCTCCCCCCCCCTTGCCTGGAGCAGAATGATAAGCAGTGGCAAGTACAAAGCTCAAATAATGAAATGTAGTAAATGACTGAAATATATATGATACTTGGAGTTATAATGGTCTTTATATTGGGTAAGAGTGGAAAATGTTACACTCTATCAAGTGTTTTTGATATATTACATCATTGTGACCATTTATTTAGTGTTTTTCGCATGACCATCAGAGAGAGAAAGGATGAGAGCGATGTATTTCCTCACAGGTGCTTTATTAGTCCTTTTAATTTCAGCTAACTATTACAACTTTATTCTAGTGATACTGGTGTTATAATAACTACCATCATCTGAAAGAAAAGAAAACAGGATCACAGAGGTTCCATAATGGCTAAAAAGCAACAGAAATCAGATTTAAAACTAAGTTTTCATTCCATGCCCCTATCCCTCATGCTACCTGTACTGAGAAATTTGTCAAACCCTTGGGGGAAATACATAAAAATAATTCCCTATTTAAAAGAAATCATGTGGTACATGGCACTGTGGAGAGCTGTGCACATTTGGTCTTTGGGGAGTGTGATTATGTCTGTTGTGTAAATCACACTATTTCTTTCATTGCCCGTGACACATGCCAGGAATCCAACTGATATGCCTGGAGCTTGACTTAAATGAAATTTCCCAGTAAAGCTTTATAATTTCTGGAATCTGTCTCTCCCCCCGCTATACCCCCACTGAAATGGGCCCAGTGAAGATTTTTCCCTGCATGAAGAAGATTTATTTTATTTGTCCATTTGCACATTAAACAACCACACAAATACACAGAGCTGTGTAAGCCAAGGCTAGACCCAGCCCCTTCTTCAAACAGAAAAAGAGGGACCAGGCTGGGCAGCTTCTCAAGCCACGAGCAACAGCAGGATTCTAAAGCCCCATCCTCCAAATTACTAAAAACAAGCAAACATTGAAAACACTGGGGAACACCTGTAGATCTTTAGATGAAAACAAATAGAATGAAGGAGATGGATACATAGGACTTGGAGGAGCAAGAAGCATTAACACCAGAACACTAGATAAATCCCTAAACGTCCAAACCCCTGAAGAATTCAAAGCACTCATGAAATCCCTGACATCTGCGATGGGTCTATCCTGAAACCTTGGCACACTCAATAACGCTCCAAAGCACCTCACTTTTCTTAGGAAATACAAATTATGGCAGAAGGAAGCTATAAATAGTGGGAGGCAGCCTGGGCTCAATGACGAGCCACACATAAAATCCAAATGTGTCGGACAGCAAGACTGTCAGACAGGCCCTGTGTGCCGTGGGCTTTCTGGGACACCACGAACTGTGCCCAATGTAGGGCAGCCACGGGCTGATGGGGTCCCTCCTTCCCTCCCCACAAGTAACGGACAGTTCATTGCAGGCTGAGGCTGTTGACGTAAGAATCCCTTCAGCATTAAATGTAGATCTTGGTGCCGAGGAGACAGACAATGCTCAGTTGAACTGACTGAAAGTAGCATAAATTTGAGCTTACAATTCAGTAAATGTCTGGACACTCTTGAAGTGTCCCAGGGAAATAGAAGATGTGTAATTCTAGGGCCGTTCCTTAATAGTTTCACTAAAATAAGTCTGACAGCTACAGACAGTCAGAACATGAATGGTTTGTAATCTTTTTTTTTTATTACATGTTTTCTTTTATTGAGCTAGAGGAGGTAAAGAGTTTTTAAAAATTGTGAAGCTAGGTGCAAAAGTCTGCTTAAACTTATTCATGGAAATTCACATAAAATTTATAATCTACTTAATAATATAGCCATGTTTGTTTTAATAGACTACTTCCATTTTAAGTTATATGAAAGCTATGCGATTCAACACCCTGCTGCATACACAGATTTTAAATTATGATGGACTCTTCAAGGACTCCTAGAAATTGTCATCTATTTCGATAGTGAGATGGATACTTGTACTCTGGTATCAGTGAGTATCTGGGGGTAAAAATTTGGGGTGTGCGAAACTTAATATTAGAAGTAGGGCATCAGCATTTGAAATCTAGAGGAGTGAGGGGTACCTTCTCTAAAGAGGGTGGCCATCGGCACAGGGCTGGACGAGGCGGGCCCTGTCTTGGTTTGGGCATTGTAGTTGACCGGCAGACAGCTTCAGTGTTTCCTAGGGCAATGGATTTGAAGCAATGTGACTAAGGCATGGTGAAAGCTGGACATAATACCATAGCTCAGCACTTAAGGTCTTACATTTACTTTTCTCTTTTTTGTTTTCTACCACTGTACATATTTAGGTCTAGAAATTCTAATTTATAATATCCCACAATATAATATTCAGTTTATGCATATCCTTTTTTTTTTAAATCCTCACCCAAGGACATTTTTGCATTTATCTTCAGATAGAGTAGAAAGGAGAAAGAGAGGAAGAGAGAGAGAAGCATCAACGTGAGAGAGACACATCGAGTGGTTGCCACCCACAAGACCCCATCCAGGGCCGGGGACAAACTGCAACCAAGGTATGTGCCCCTAGAGGGAACCAAACCAGGGACTGTCCATCCTCAGGCCGACACTCCAACCGCTGAGCCAAACTGGCCAGGGCTATGCATATATTTTAATAAGCTAAGAAATGTTCACTGAGTTCTGCTAGGCAGGGAAAATTCTTTGGTACAATGAGGCATAGAACAAAATACAAGATACAGTCATTAAGCAGCATCTATTATACTGTTATAACAGTACAAATTAGAAATGCTGGCCAATAGCACAATATACAAATGAGAGTTAAAAACAATATTAGACTTGTTTCATAAGACTGTACAATATGACTCTTACTATCCAATTCTATTTGGATTTAAGTTCAGGGAGTCAAAATTCAGAACACAAAATAAATAGTCCAAGGTGAAAGAAAAAGCTCCTATTGGTGAAATGTCAGAGTGAGAAGTGTCAACAATATGTTTAAATGTTAAACAATATTTCTAAAATGAGCATTTTATGGAGTATTCAGATATGAATGTTTGAACATGTGATAGTTAAATACTTTTAGTAATAAGTGGTGGAAAATTCAATAAAAACTAGCATAATAAAATGAGAGTGAGAAATACAAATGAAATTATATATTGTGTATGTGTGTATATTTATATACATACATATATAATACATATTATATATATATTTGAGAGAGATAATTTATTAGCTTATATAAATAAAAAATTCAAAGGCTTTCACTTTTGAGCACGGTTTCAGCAAGAAATTAAATAAATGTCATCAAAACCAAATCTTATTTCTATCCATCTCTGTGATCTGATTTCCTCTCTGTTGTTTTCATTCTCAGATATACTTTTTTCTCTCATGAAGGTAAGACAACAAGGTGAATTAAAAAGCTTCAGGTTGTCCGGCCAGTGTGGCTCAGTGGTTGAGCGTCAATCCATGCACCAAAACGTCGCTGGTTCTATTCCCGGTCAGGACACATGCCCAGGTTGTGGGCCCGATCCCCAGTGGGGGGCATGCAGGAGGTGGCCAATTGATGTTCTCGCTCATTGATGTTTCTCTCTCTCTCTCACTTCCTCTCTCTAAAATCAATAAAGGCAAAATAAAATAAAATAAAAAAGCTCCAGGTTTATGCACAAATCCAAGTTCAAGTCTAAAGACAGTCATCTCTCTTTTTAAAGTCTCATGATTGGTTTTGATAAGTGCTGACAGGGTCCTTCACTCATCCCTTCAGAAAAATATTGAAAGCTGGGGACGTGATGCTCTGATGGACCTGGATTCACCCAGAAACTGGTGTCAGAGTTAGTCATGAGAATAAAAGCTACATCAGCTGAAAGTTGAGGAAAATTAGCTCCTCAAAGGGCATTCTTTGTACTATAGGAGGGGGGGTTGGATGCTCTGTAGAAAAGCAAATAAATATTTACTACTGGTATTAAATTTGGGATGCATTGAATGTCAAGTAAAGGAGGGGAGATTTCTGTCCTATGTCTAGCGGGATTCGGGAGAAGATAGGTGCTGTATAGAAGAGAATCAAAGAGAATAAATCAAACAGCAAATGGAAGACTGAAGCACAGTGTCATTCATTGGATGTTCTCTGCAGCACTTTCTGACACACTCTGCAAATTGAAAAAAGATGGGATATTAGGGGGAATCAACACTGTACAAAAAGTATCATTGACATGTCACTCCTGACAGGACTAAGCCAAAGGTTATGAAGATAAGTAAGTCTTGAATAAAATATTAAATCACTTTTTCTTATTTGACTTTGATTTAAAGGTACACCAGGCGAAATAATTTATCTATGTCCAGGAGTAATAAATCACATAATTTTAACGGGATAAAATGGGGACACAAGAAGGAAAAACGGGAGATTTGGAGGAATCCATTATTTGTCAAAATGTGATCTTAAACAATAATTCTGCAAAGTCTATCCCCACTGGCTATTTCCATTATATACTGTCTAGTTGGAACACAGATCAACACAACAAAGCAAATTTGTGTCATTAAAATTGGGCATTATGTACCAGAAATTAATGGGGAGATAGAATAAGTACATCAAGTAAAAAAGAAACCTAGTTCTGTACTCACAAAACTTCTAAACTGGGAAGGCTTAGAGGGTAATGGGAAGAAAACCTCTGCCAAGTTTATGTCTAACAGAGCTTGGTTATTTTCTTTGAGGCTCTTATGATATAAGGAGCTCAGAAATATTTTCAATGCATGAGCTAATAAAAGAGGATGAGAAGCTACCATAAGGAAAAAAATAGGCAGAATAATACTGCTGACTGTTGAATTCCATCATCTCGTCTAGAGAACATTAAGAATTTCTTCTTATTCATAACTTTGTTTATATTTTGAAGGCATCCAGGACTTTTTCATGTACCTTATCTGCCTTATATAACTCTTCCATTCTACCACAAGGTTGACGAATGCCCTAATACCTCATGTTTAACCCTCAATCTGCTGCCCTGGCTGAATACCAATGCAGAAAAGATTTAGTATTTAAATCTCTGCTCTGTGGGAGAAAAACTGATTATAGACTCAGGCATTGTATGTTAATCTTTGATGAAAGTGTTGGGTTTTTATTTGTTGCATGGTTGAGTGCTAAACTTCTATGTGATTAAAAAACAATAGTAATAACTTTCAAAGTCTGGATAATATCAATTAAAGTGATCATGAGAAACACAAGAAGTCAAGGAGTGCCCCAGAAGCAAAGGGAAGAGAATGTTTCAGGGAGAAAACCACAGTCAAATGCACTGAGTATCTCTGAGAGAGTCAACAAGACAAAAAAGAGTAGTGTGAGCCTTGTAACTACCACGTGAATGTTACTGGGTTTTGACAAAAGTAGTCTCAGTGGAGTTTGGGTCGAAACCAAACTTTAACAAGATGAGGGATGAATGGAAGTGAAGAATTGGAGGCATTTTTATAAAGACAACTATTTCTAGAAGTTCAGCTTTAAATGAAGCTTAAGAAATAAGGGAAGATGTAGAAGAGGGATGTCGATACAGGGGAAGATATTATTTTGTTTCTGTTGAAGTTTTGTCACTTATTATTGCCTTTGTTTAGATGGGGAAGGTAAAAACCTTTTTGTATTCTGAAGGGAATGATCTGAAAGAGGGAAAACTCAGAAACGAGAAGATATGAGCTAAGTAGGAAAGCCTTCAAGGAGGCTGTAGCAGGGAGAAAAAGAAAAGGCGAGCAGAGGAAGGGAAATCTTGGGGACTTGGTGGTGGGAAGAAAGGGAAGGCAATGCAAGATTTTTCCCCCTCAAAGCATATAAGGAAAGTGTGAGGAATGGGGAGGAGAAAGAAGAAAGGAGTCAAAGATAATTATACATCTTCAAATGGCAAAATCACCATAAGTAAAAATAAAGATCTCAGATTCTTTTTTCTTTTTTTTTTTTAACCCTCACCCGAGGACATTTTTTCCATATTTTGTTCAGATAGAGTGGGAGGGAGAGAGAGAGAGAGAGAAACATCGATGTGAAAGGGACACTTCGAGTGGTTGTCACTCGCACGACCCAACCAGGGTCAGGGACAAACTGCAACCGAGGTACATGCCCTTAGCGGGAACCGAACCCTGGTCTCTCCGGACTGCAGGCCGACGCTCTAACCATTGAGCCAAACCGGCCCAGGAAAGAACTCAGATTCTTAAAGAGATAATCATCTACCTTTTGGTGTATTTAGTTGGCAATGCATAAATGACATCCAGGTAGAGCTAGCCAGCAAGTTCTTAGATATGAAATATAATAATGCAAGAAAATCATCAGGACTAAAGATTCAGATTAAAGATACAGGAAAAGAGTAGAAGAGATAAGCAAGAACAAAGACTTCAGGAAATTTCTATACTTATGGAGCGGTGCCTAGAAAGCTAAGAGAACTGGAACTGTGATGTGGCAGAGAAGCCACACAGTGAAGCCCAAAGGCTAACATGTAGAAGGAAAGCCAGTTGCGGAAATGCCACTGCATTTAGCAAGTGGGGGCTCATTTTGAGAAAGGTCTTTCAGTAGATCAGTAAACGTAATATGCTCGGACTTCCCAGATCTAGCAATAAGTGGAAGGAAGTAACAGCTGTTAAACTTCTCTTGAAGGGGTTTAGCCTTGAAGGGAAGATGAGAGCTAGGGTAGTCATTTAAAGAAGTACCAGAAGGAAGGAATTTAATACTAAATTGGAATGAAAGTCTTTGGCATAAATATGAAATGAAGTAAAATGTCCAGTGGAAAGAGAAATTAAAAACACTAGTAAGAAAAGAGACAATTGACAGAATGAGCCATTCCTACAAAACATGGGCTGGTCCCATCTCACCGCAACCTTGTCTCCTACCCTTCCTCCACATTGGATCCTCGTTTAGGCCCATAAATCCCCCCACCCCCCAAGTCAGAATGAAACTCAGCACAGATCTGCATGCGGCGCTCAGCCTGCATAATCTTCAGCTCTCAAGTTTCATTTCATTTTTTTATTCTTTAAGATCTTTTCTGATAGCACTCACTGAAGCAGTCTGCTCGTGAATCATTCCCTGCCACAGCAAGCTGTTTATTTTCTTGATAGAACTTATCAAAATAGGAAAACATCCTGATTTCTTGTTGGTTATCTCTAAGTTCCATGTGGATGAATCTGTTCCATACAGCAATGTAATTTTCCTACTTGGCACTATAATAAGTGTGAAGGAGAAAGTAATTCTTCTCTACTTTTCATGGTTCTTTTGGCTGGTCTAATAAGCAAATAGACATGATGCAGATTAACAGGAGAAAATAACCAAATTTAATTATATGCGTACGTGAGAGAGGAAGATGCCCCCACATACATGAGAAGTTCAGAGACAGAAAGGGAAAATAAAATTAAGATTATATATATCTATATATCTATATCTATATCTATTTCTGAACTAAGGCTTCAGAGTGGAGCAAGTTCATTAGCAGGACAATAAAAAGAGCAGATAGTAATTAGAATAATTAGAAGTTTGCCCTACCTTATAGATAAGTCATGAAAGGTTATTTCTGGTGATAACTCTTATTATCAAGGTCCCTAATTTAAATTCTTCTCATAGTTGGGGGGTGGGTGATAAGAAGTTCCTTTTGAGGCTGCAGGGTCTCAGTTGCCTTTAGCTCAAAATAATCTGCATGTCAGAGGCCCATCTCAGGGTCACTTGTTCAGAACTCCTATATAAGCAATAAATGAACATTTGTAGAATAAATCAGCAACAAAAAAAAAAAGGGGGGGTAGGGTAATGGAACTTAGAAAACAAAAGAAAGAGTTAGTTTCCTTGAGAAAGAAGAATTTTTTTTTTGTTTGTTTCATGAGATTGTTGGTAGTTAAAAGAATTAGGAGACATTTGCAATAGAGAGGAACAATTTTGAAGTAATTTAATTTAATCAAGTCAGAGGCAAGGTCATCTGCTGAAATAATATTCCAGTACGAGTGCTGAACTAACATTCACGGAGCACTTCCGACTTCTCAGATACTATGTTCTGTAGTTTTCAGAAAAATCCTCAAAAAAGTCCCAGGGGAGTGGGGGTGGGGTGGGGGACTATGCACATTTCACCGGTAGGCAACTAAGACTCAAAGAGGAGACGAGATGCAGCCAGGGCCATACGTTAAGACAGACTCAGTGGGGACTGAAATCAGGCTCACTGTAAATCTCTCCCTTTATTCCTTGATGATGTGCTGCCAGGTGGAGCCATAAGGCCCAGAAACCCTTTGGCAGCTGCCCAGGGGTGTGCATTGGGATCGCGGTTGAGTTCAGATGAACGCAGGATTGTGAGTGATTCTGTAGGAGCGGGACCACCAAGTTAGTAAGTGGGGGCTGTGTGTCCCAGAGCTCCCTTCCCAGCATAGTTCTGGCCACCAGCAGGACACTTGGGTGAAATTTGGAAGGTGGGAGAGAAGCACCGGCCACATTCGTTTTTTCCCCTCTGGCAGTCAAGCCGGCACTGGGCATGCCCAGCTCATGCATACTGTCCCTGACCTGAGGTCCCATGGTCAGTGTGGGGCAATGGCCTTGCCCTCAGCGTGCTAGCTCCCACTGGACCTCCTTCTGCAAACCCGGAGTCACCAAGTTCAGCCCCGGGGGCATCAGCTGAGTCTGCAGCTCCTCCCACCATCACCACTCTTCCCCCAGCACCTCCAACTCCTGGGCCAGTGTGTTCAGCTCCACAGCCCAGAAAACCACAGGTCACAGGTCACCTGCAGCATCGAAACTAGAGGCTCTCACAGTGGTGAGAGAGGGACCTGGGTTTCAGCTTTCTGCACAGGTTGGTGCTAGCTTGTCCTCCGCCTCCCTGCTTTCCTTCCACCTTTCCTTCCTGACCACTTGCCCTGTTGATTTCAGCCCAGGTGCTAGGCACAGAAGCAACAGGCATGCAGGAACTGCTAAGTATACCCCACAACTGCATACGTCCAAGCCCCGTAAGAAACCCATGTTCTCAGGGTGAACCCTCAGTTACCAAAAAGTCCTGGTGGATGTAAGACAGCATGACTAAAGCAGAGCCAACAATGATTAAAAATACAAGCAAGTCAGGCCAGTATGGCTCAGAGGTTGAGCGTCGACCCTTGCACCAAGAGGTCATTACACATCAAGGTCTCTGAGAAGCCAGCCCTGTCTTTCCGGACTGTGTTAGATATCACTGCCCTGTGCCACCTTAGGGCCTTCTGTTCATTGTTATTGAAATACTGATACATTAAACTCAAGTTGCATACTTATGTGCCTGTCTATCCTTGTATCTTCCATACCATTCTTTTCTAGAACCTAGCCCAGTGTTTGTAAAGAGAGAGAGGATTGTACGCCAGTTATATCTCAATACAACTGAAAAAAATACAAATAAAGAGAGGGAGAGAAGGACTTTTGTTATTTTTCCAGTTCTTCATATAACCTGCAGAATAGAATGCACTTACTAGGTACATGATACATTTTTTATAATAAATTAGATACATCCAAAAATTAAAATAACAATGGTATGGTAGTACATATTTATGGCTATCTTTGCTTTATGTATTACTACTATCCACATGATACTTTAATCACAGTATGCTTTTTAAAAAACTCATCTTTACTGTTGAATGTATTACAGATGTTTCTCCTTTATTCCCCATTGTCCCCATCCTCCCGAATCCCACCCCCTCTTGCCTTCCCCACACTATTGTCTGTGACCATTGGTTATGTATATATGCATAGAAGTCCTTTGGTTTATCTCATCCCATCCTCCTCCCTTCCCTCTTCCCTTTGAGGTTTATCAGTCTAAGAACCAATTTATACTTCTTAATTCTTCATCTTTTTCACCCATCCCCCACCCATCTGGCAAGCAACAAAAAGTTCTCTGTAATATTTCACCCCAAAGCTGCAGAATATACATTTTTCTCAAGTGCACATGGGTCATTCTCAAAGATAGACCACATGTTAAGACACAAAGCAAGTCTCCACAAATTCAAGAAAACTGAAATCATATGAAGCATCTTCTCAGATCACAATGACATGAAGCTAGAACTCAATTACAATAAAAACACACAAAAACATTCAAACACTTGCAGGCTAAATAGCATGTTATTAAACAATGAATGGGTTACTAACGAGATCAAGGAATAAATAAAAAACTTCCTGGAAACCAATGAAAATGACACACAACAACACAAAATCTATGGGATACAGTGAAAGCAGTCCTGAGAGGGAAGATCATAGCACTACAGGACTACTTCAAGAAACAAGAAAAATTCCTAATTGACTTACTAACCCTACAACTTAAAGAATAGAAAGTAAACAAAAAGAAAAACCCAGAGCTAGTAGGAGGAAAGAAATAGTAAAGGTCAGAGCAGAAATAAATGACATAGAGACGAAAAAACAATTCAAAAGATCAATGAAACAAAAAGCAAGTTCTTTCGAAAGATAAACAAGATAGATGGATCTTTAACCTGACTCACCAAGAAACAAAAAGAGAGAACATAAATAAACAAAATCAGAAATAAAAGAGGAGAAGTAACAACTGACACCACAAAAATACAAAGGATCATTGAAACATACTATGAACAATTAAACACCAACAAATTGGACAATCCAGGAGAAATGGACAAATTTCTAGAAACACACAGCCTCCCAAAACTTAACCAGAAAGAAATAGAAAACTAGAACAGACCAATAACAACAAAGGAAATTGAAGATGTAATCAAGAAACTCCCAATAAACAAAAGCCCAGGCCCAAATGGCTTCACGGGGGAGTTTTACTGAACATTCAAAGAAGATCTAATACCCATTCTCCTCAAACTATTCCAAAAAAACCAAGAAGATGGAACACTTCCAAAATCATTTTATGAGGCCAGCATAATTCTAATTCCAAAACTGGATAAAGACACTACAAAGAAAGAAAACTACAGGCCAATATCCCTGATGAACACGGATGCCAAAATCCTTAACAAAATATTAGCAACTCAGATTCAGCAATACATAAAAAAAACTATTCATCATGACCAAGTGGGTTTCATCTCAGGCATGCAAAGATGGTACAATATTCACAAATCAGTAAATGTGATACACCACATAAACAAAAGGAAAAATAAAAACTATATGATCACATCAATAGATGCTGAAAAAGCATTTGACAAAATCCAGCACCCATTTGTTTTTGTTTTGTTTTTTGTTTTGCTTTTTAAAGAGTGCTGATATTTTATTTTATTTTTTAAAATTAATTAATTTATTTTTGTTACAGATGTACCTTCTTTTTCCCCCACTAATTCCCCCCTCTCCCTCCCTCCCCACCCCATCCCTGGCGTTGTTGTCCATGTCCATTGGTTATGCGTACATGCATATAAGTTCTGTGGTTTCTCTTCCCTCCTCCCATCACCCCCTCTTCTGAGGGTTGTCAGTCTGTACCCTACTTCCACATCTCTGGGTCTACTCTATTCCTCAGACTGTTATGTTCATTATATTCCACAAATAAGTGAGATCATGTGGTATTTGTCTTTTTCTGCTTGGCTTGTTTCACTTAGGATAATACTTTCCAGGTCCCTCCATGTTGTCTCAAAGGTTAAGAGATCTTTCTTTCATACAGCTGCATAGTATACATTGTGTATATGTACCACACTGTTTTTATCCATTCCTCTGATGGGCACTTGGGCTGTTTCCAGATCTTAGCTATTATAAATAGCAGCACCCATTTTTTATCAAAATGCTCAGCAATGTGGGGATAAAAAGATCATATCTCAACATAATAAAGGCCATATATGAAAAACATATAGCCAACATCATACTCAATGGGCAAAAACAAAAACCATTCTCCTTAAGAACAGGAACAAGACAGGAATGCCCACTTTTGCCACTCTTACTTAACATAGTACTGGAAGTCTTAGCCACAGCAATTAGACATGAAGAAAAAATAAAGGGGATCCAAATTGGAAAGGAGAAAGTGAAACTCATTATTTGAAGAAGACATGATATTGTACATTGAAAACCCTAAAGACTCCATCAAAAATCTATTAGACTTAATAAATGAATTTGGCAATGTAGCAGGATACAAAATTAATGTCAAGAAATCAACAGCACTCTTATACACCAATGATGAAATCACAAAATGAGAAACTAAAATGACAATCCCATTTACCATTACAGCAAAAAAAATATGGAGATACCTAGAAATAAACTTAATCAAAGAAATAGAAGACCTATTCTCTGAAAACTACAGGACATTAAAAAAAGAAATAGGTGAAGATATAAAAAAGTGAAAGCACATAGCTTGTTCATGGATCGCAAAAATTAACATTAAAATACCCCATCAAAATACCAATGACATACTTCACAGAACTAGAACAAACATTACAAAAGTTTATATGGAACCAAAAAAGATCCTGAATAGCCACAGCAATCTTGAAAAAGAAGAACAAAGTAGGAGGGATCACATTACCAGATTTCAGGTTATACTACAAAGCCACTGTAATCAAAACACCCTGGTACTGGCACAAGAATGGGCAGATAGATCAATGGAACAGAATACAGAACCCAGAAATTGACCCAAGGCAATATGCTCAATTAATATTTGACAAAGGTGGCAAAAGCATACAGTGGAGTCAAGACAGTCTCTTCAATAAATGGGGTTGGGAAAATTGGACAGCTAGTTTAAAAAAAATGAAGCTAGAACACCAACTTACACCGTACATGAGAATAAACTCAAAATGAATAAAATACTTACGTGTTAACTCATGAATCCATAAAAATTCTAGAAGAAAATGCAGGCAACAAAATCTCAGACATCATACACAGCAGAATTTTCACTGATACAACACCTAAGGCAACAGAAACAAAGGATAAAATGAACACATGGGACTACATCAAATTCAAAAGCTTCTGCATAGCAAAAGAAACACCCTTCAAAATGGAAAGGGATCCCACTATATGGGAGGCCATAGTTGCCAATGATGCATCAGACAAGGGGTTAATTTCCAAAATATATAGAGTGCTCATACAACTCAACAAAAGGAAGACGAAGAACCCAATTAAAAATTGGGCAGAGGAACTAAATAGACACCTCTCCAAAAAGGACATACAAATGGCCAAAAGACATATGAAGAAATGCTCAACATCACTAATTATCAGAATGACACAAATTAAAACAACAATGAGGTATCGCCTCACACCTTTCAGAATTACCGCCATCAACAAATCATCAAACAACAAGTGTTGGCGAGGGTGTGGAGAAAAGGGAACTCTAGTAGACTGCTGGAGGGAATGCAGACTGGTGCAGTCACTGTGGAAAACACTATGATGTTACCTCCAAAAATTAAAAATTGAACTGCCATTTGACCCAGTGATCCCACTTCTAGAAATATGCCCTAAGAAAACTGAAACAACAATCAGTAAGAATATATGTATCCCTATGTTCATAGCAGCACTATTTACAATATCTAAGATCTGGAAACAACCCAATTGTCCATCAGTAGATGAGTGGATTAAAAACCTGTGGTGCATGTACACAATGGAATATTGTGCAGCTGTAAGAAAGAAAGATTTCTTATACATTGAGATGACATGGAAGGACCTGGAGAGTATTATGCTAAGCAAAAAAAGCAAGCAGAGAAAGACAGATATCACATGATGTCACTTTTTGTGGAATATAATGAACTAAACAAACTGCTGAACAAAATTAACCCAGACTCATAGAGGTGGGATACAGACTGACAATCCTCAGAAGAGGAGGGGTTTGTGGGGGAAGAGGTAAACCACAGAACTTACATGCATGTGTGTGTGACCAATAAACATAAACAACAAAGCTGGGGATGGGGCAGAGGGGGAGGGGAGGAGGGTGTCAATCGGGGAAAAATGAGAAACATCTGTAACAAAAACAAATTAATAACAGGGAGGAAAAATGGCAGCAGAGTGAATGGAGCTACACAGACCATCTCCCAGGACCAAACTGGATTTACAATGAAAATAAAGGCAAATCGTCAGGAAGGGGCAACCAAAAGACATTTTGGAGGACCACATAACCAGGGACACCGAATCAATCCTGGTAGGCTTGCGAGGACACGAGAGGGGGCTGGGAGCCCACAGTCCGCAGCTGCCTGGGAGGGGACCAGGGGGCTAGGCGGGAGGCTGCTGCCTCCATGGCTGCGACCCTGCCTGACTCCTGAGAACTCTGCGAGCTAAGCCCTCGGCTGGTGCCGCACGAACTCACTGGGTCCAGAGGACTCTGTCAGAAGCTGCTGCCACCTCGGAAGTGTCCCGCAACCGCGGCTTAGTCCAGGGGCTTCTGCTGAGTGCAACCCCCTCAGCTGGTGCCACAGCCGCGGCCACCCTTGGCTGGAAGCAGCGTCCTCGGGGTAAAGGTCCCAGGAGGGTCAACGACACAGAGTCTAGACAGAGGCTAAATTGGCAGCAGCCACTCACGTAGGGTTCCGGCAGACGGAAGGCAGACTGGACTGGAACTGTGTAGGGACACTCGGGTTTTGGAGGGTGCTAAGAGCTTTTGCTGAGTGCTCCACACAGGAGTGTGGTCATTTTACTCCTTCCCAGGGCCCTGAGGAGAGGCGGAGGCCCCTCCCTCAGAGATTCAACCCCACCTGGTGGCCACTGAAATGCTAATTGAGGCCCATTAACAACCAGCAGCTGCCCCACCCTCAGGAAATCCTCTTACACTGAGCACCTGAGGGAGTTTTTCAGGCAACTCAGAAACCAGGGGTCTTGCCCTGGCCAGTTTGGCTCAGCGGTTAGAGCGTTGGCCTGCGGTCCGCAGAGACCCGGGTTCGGTTCCCACTAAGGGCACGTACTTCGGTTGCAGTTTGTCCCCGGCCCTGGTTGGTTGTGCGGGTGGCAGCCACTCGATGTGTCCCTTCACATTGATGTTTCTCTCTCTCTCCCCCTTCCTCTCTCTCCCTCCCACTCTATCTGTACAAAATATGGAAAAATATCCTTGGGTGAGGATAAAAAAAAAGGAGAAACCAAGGGTCTTCAGGTGACATCTACTAATAGCCTCCAGGCAAAAAAAAAAAAACAAAAAACTAGAGGACAACTACCATTCCCTGGGATAGCAACACTAATCACAAAAGCTAAGACATGATGGTGGTGTTTAAAGTGGGTCCTCCCTGGCTCATCCAAACCCAGGAGAGGGAGCCACAAACAGCAGAACACCAACACCCACAGGGAAAATTTGGCAGACTCCAAAGCCCACTGTGATACCCAAAATAGTTAAAAACAGAAACAAAAGCCAAATGAAAGAACAAGAGACCTCTACAGAAGATGAGATAAATGAGGTGCAGTTAAGTAAGTTCCAGAATAAGAATTTAGAGCCATGATGTTGAGGAAGCTCAACGGCATGTGTAAGGATATGAGCACCATGAGTAAAGACATAGAAATATTGAAAATCAACCAGTTGGGAATTAAAAACCAACAAGAAGAAATGAAGAATGACATATCAGGAATGAAAAACACATTGGAAGGTCTAAAAAGCAGAGTAGGGGAAGCTGAGGACCACATCAGTGAATTAGAAGACAGGGTAGAAAAAAATCAACCAATCAGAAGACCAAAAGGAAAAAATTATTAAAAAAACAGGAACACAGCTTAAGAAACTGAGGAACAACTGGAAAAAGAATGATATTTGCATCATAGGAGTCCCTGAAGAAGAAAAAAATGAGCAAGGGTTAGAGAATATATTCAAAGCAATAGTGACAGAAAACTTCCCTAATTTGGTGAAGGAAGAAGGTATTCAAGTTCAAGAAGCACAGACAGCACCAAGTAAGAAGAACCCAAACAGGCCCACACCAAGATACATAGTAATCAAACTGCCAAAAATTAAAGACAAAGAGAGAATCCTAAAAGCAGCAAGAGATAAGCAACAGGTTACCTACAAAGGAAACCCCATAAGGCTCTCAGCTGACTTCTCAACAGAAAAACTACAGGCCAGAAGGGAATGGCATGAAGTAATCAAGATCATGAAAACAAGGACCTGAATCCAAGACTACTCTACCCAGCAAGGCTATCATTCAAAATACAAGGTCAAATAAAGAGCTTCACAGACAAAAAAAAAGGCTAAGGGAATAAATTAGCACCAAACCAGCACTGCAAGAAATGTTAAAAGAATTGCTGTAATTACCAGGAGAAATGTAATTACACTAAACAAAAATGGCAATAAATAAGTACATATCAATAATCACCTTAAATGTAAATGGATTGAATGCTCCCATAAAAAGACACAGAGTAGCTGATTGGATAAGAGCATGACTCATCTATATGTTGTTTACAAGAGAACCACCTCATAACAAAAGACTCACATAGATTGAAAGTGAAGGGATGGAAAAAAACCTTCCAAGCAAACGAAAAAGAAAAAAAATGCTGGGGTAGCAATACTCATATCTGAAAAAATAGATTTCAGAATGAACGCCATAACTAGAGACGAAGAAGGCCGCTACGTAATATTGAAAGGATCTATCCAACAGGAAGATATAACCTTGATAAACATATATCCACCCAATATAGGAGAACCAAAATATATTTAAAAACTTCTGGAGGACTTCAAAGGAGAAATCGACAGCAATACAATCATAGCAGGGGACTTCCACACCCCACTGACATCACTGGATAGATCCTCTAGACAAAAAATTGGCAAGGAAACAGAGACTCTAAATGAAGCACTAGACCAAATGGATTTAATAGATATTTACAGAGAATTACATCCCAAAAAGACAGAATACACATTCTTCTCAAGTGCACAAGAGACATTCTCAAAGATAGACCACATGTTAGGACACAAACTAAGTTTCTACAAGTTCAAGAAGATTGAAATCATATCAAGCATCTTCTCAGATCACAATTGCGTGAAACTAGAAATCAATTGCAACAAGAACATACAAAGACATTTGAACAAATGGAAGCTAAATAGCATGTTATTAAACAATGAATGGGTCACTGAGGAGATCAAGGAAGAAATCAAAAACTTCCTGGAAACCAATGAAAATGAAGACACAGCAACACAAAATCTAAGGGATGCAGCGAAAGCAGTTCTGAGAGGGAAGTTCATAACACTACAGGCCTACCTCAAAAAAAAAAAAGAAAAATCTCTAATAGATTATCTAACCTCACTACTTAAAGAACTAGAGAGCAAACAAAAAGAAAACCCCAGAGCAAGTAGAAGGAAGGTAATAGTAAAGATCAGAGCAGAAAGAAATGACATAGAGTCCAAAAAAACAATTCAAAGGATCAATAAAAAAAAAGAGCTGCTTTTTTGAAAAGATAAACAAGATTGATGGACCCTTAGCTAGACTCACCAAGAAACAAAGAGAGAGAACCCAAATACACAAAACCAGAAATTTAAGAGGAGAGGTAACAACTCACACCACAGAAATACAAAAGATCATTAACAACTACTGTGAACAATTATGTGGCAACAAATTCAACAATCTAAGCAAAATGGCCAAATTTCTGGAGACACACAGTCTCCCAAAACTGGATCAGGAAGAGACAGAAAACTTGCACAGACCAATAACAACAGGGAAAATTGAAGATGTAATCAAGACTCTCCCAGCAAACAAAAGCCCAGGCCCGGATGGCTTCATGAGGGAGCTTTACCGAACATTCAAACAATAACTAACACCCATTCTCCTCAAACTATTTCAAAGAATGCAAGAAGAAGGAATACTTCCAAACTCGTTTTATGAAGCCAGCATAATTCTACTTCCAAAACCAGAAAAAGACACAACAAAGAAAGAAAACTACAGGTCAATATCCCTGATGAACATAGATGCCAAAATCCTGAACAAAATACTAGCAAATCAGATCAAGCAATACACCAAAAAAATTATCCACCATGACCTAGTGGGATTAATACTAGGAATGCAAGGCTGGTACAATATTTGCAAATCAATAAATGTGATACACCACATAAATAAAATGAAGAATAAAAACCACATGATCATATCAATAGATGCTGAAAAAGCCTTCGACAAAATCAAGCATCCATTTCTGATAAAAATGCTCAGCAGTGTGGGAATAGAGGGATCATATCTAGACATAATAAAGGCCATATATGAAAGACGTACAGCCAACATCATACTCAATGGGCAAAAACTAAAAGCATTTTCCTTAAGAACAGGAACAAAGCAAGGATGCCCACTTACGCCACTCCTATTTAACATAGTATTGGAAGTCTTAGTCACAACAATCAGACAGGAAGAAAAAATAAAAGGGATCCAAATTGGAAAGGTGAAAGTGAAATTGTCATTATTTGCAGATGTCATGATACTATACATAGAAAACCCCAAAGACTCCATCAAAAGTTTACTAGACTTAATAAATGAATTTGGCAATGTAGCAGGATACAAAATTAACATCAAGAAATCGATGGCATTCTTATACACCAATGATGAACTCACATAAAGAGAAACTAAGAAAATAATTCCATTTACCATTATGGCAAAAAATTTAAGATATCTAGGAATAAACTTAACCAAAGAAATAAAGGTCTTTTCGCAGAAAACTACAGGTCATTGAAAGAAGAAATGGAGGAAGATATAAAAAAGTGGAAGCACATACCCTGTTCATGGATTGGGAGAATTAACATCATTAAAATGTCCATATTACCCAAAGCAATCTATAGATTCAACGCAATCCCCATCAAAATACCAATGGCATACTTCACAAAATTAGAACAATTATTTCAAAAGTTCATATGGAACCAAAAACGGCCTCGAATAGCCACAGCAATCTTGAAAAGGAAGAACAAAGTTGGAGGGATCACAATACCAGATTTCAGGTTATACTACAAAGCGACTGTAACCAAAACAGCCTGGTACTGGCACAAGAACAGACAGATAGACCACTGGAACAGAACAGAGAACCCAGAAATGGACCCAAGGCAATATGCTCAATTAATATTTGATAAAGGTGGCAAGAGCATACAGTGGAGTAAGGACAGCCTCTTTAATAAATGGTGCTGGGAAAATTGGACAGGTACTTGCAGGAAAGTGAAACTAGACCATCAACTTACACCCTACATGAGAATAAACTCAAAATGGATAAAAGACTTAAATGTAACTCATGAATCCATAAAAATCCTAGAAGATACCATAGGCAACAAAATTTCAGACGTCATAGGCAGCAGAATTTTTACTGACACATCACCTAAGGCAATAGAAACAAAGGAGAAAAATGAACACATGGGACTACATCAAACACAAAAGCTTCTGCATAGCAAACGATACAATCATCAAAACGGAAAGGCTACCCACTGTATGGGAGAGCATAATTGCCAATGATATATCAGATAAGGGGTTAATTTCCAATTTATATAGAGTGCTCATACAACTCCGCAAAAGGAAGACAAAGAATCCAATTAAAAAATGGGCAGAGGAATTAAATAGACACCTCTCCAAATAGGACATACAAATGGCTAAGAAACATATGAAGAAATGCTCATCATCACTAATCATCAGAGAGATGCAAATTAAAACAACAATGAGGTATCACCTCACACCTGTTAGAATGGCCGCCATCAACAAATCATCAAACAACAAGTGTTGGCGAGGGTGTGGAGAAAAGGGGGCTCTAGTGCACTGCTGGTGGGAATGCAGACTGGTGCAGCCACTATGGAAAACAGTATGGTGTTACCTCAGAAAATTAAAAATTGAACTTCCATTTGACCCAGTGATTCCACTTCTAGGAATATACCCTAAGAAGCTGAAACACCAGTCAGAAAGAATATATGTACCTCCATGTTTGTAGCAGCACTATTTACAATAGCTAAGATCTGGAAACAGCCCAAGTGTCCATCAGTAGATGAATGGATAAAAAGCTGTGGTACATATACACAATGGAGTACTACACAGCTGTAAGAAAGAAAGTTCTCTTATCCTTTGTGACTACATGGAGGAACCTGGAAAGTATCATTCTATGTGAAACAAGGCAAACATAGAAAGACAAGTTTCATATGATCTCACTTATTTGTGGAATATAATGAGCATAACAGTCTGAGGAATGGGGTGGTCTCAGAGACGTGGAAGTGGGGTACAGACTGACAATCCCCTAAAGAGGGGGGTGGTGGAGGAGAGATAAACCACAAAACTTATATGCATGTATGCATGAACAGTGGACATGGACAAAAAACTGGGGAAAGGGCAGGGTGGGAGGGGGAGGTACGAATTAGTGGGGGAAAAAGGAGAAACATCTGTAACAAAAATTAATTAAAACAAATTAATAAATAAAAAAATTTAAAAAATATTCTCTGTATCTGTGAGTCTGTTTTTGTTCTTGTTTATTTTGTTTGTAGATTCAATTGTTGATAGACATGTATTTATTGCCATTTTATTGTTCATATTTTTGTTGTTCTTCTCCTTCAAGAACACCCTTCAACATTTCATATAATACGTGTTTGGTGGCAATGAATTCCTTTAGCTATTCTTGTCTGGGAAACTTGATATGTCCATCAATTCTAAATGATAGCTTTGCAGGATAGAGTAATCTTGGTTCTTGGCCATTGCTTTTCATCACCTTGAATATCTCTTACCATGTATTTCTGGCCTGCAAAGTTTCTTTTGAGAAATCAGCTGACAGTCTTATGGGAGCTCCTTTGTAGGTAATGGATTGCTTTTCTCTTGCTGCTTTTAAGATTCTTTGTCTTTAACCTTTGGCATTTTGATGATGATGTGTCTTGGTATGGACCTCTTTGGGTTCATTTTTTTGGGGACTCTCTGTGCTTCTTGGACTTGGTGTCTGTTTTCTTCACTAAGTTAGAGAAGTTTTCTGTCATTATTGTTTCAAATAGGTTTTCAATTTTTTTGTTCTCTCTCTTTTCCTTCTGGCACCCTTATGATTTGAATGTTGGCACACTTGAAGTTGTCCCAGAGACTCCTTACACTATCCTCATTTTGGGGGATTTTTTTTTTTCTTTTTGCTGTTCTGGTTGAGTGTTTTCTGCTTCCTTATATTCCAAATCAATGGTTTGCTTCTTGGCTTTACCTACTCTACTATTGATTCCCTATAAATTATTCTTTATTTCAGTTAGTACATCCTTAATTTATGACTGGCCCTTTTTTATATTGTTGATATTCTCACTAAATTCCTTGGAGGTCTCCTTAAGTCCCTTGAATGTCTCACCAAGTTACCTAAGCAACCTTGTAACCTGTATTTTGAACTCTGCATCTGTTAGATTGCTTATCTCCATTTTGTGTAGTTCTTTTCCAGGAGTTTTGTTCTTTTCTTTCATTTGGGACATGTTTTTTTGTCTCCTCATTTTGGCTGCTTCCCTGTGATTTTTTCTATATGTATTAGGCAGGGTTGCTATGCCTTCTAGGCTTTGTAGGGTGGCTTACTGATGTAGGTGTCCTGTAGGATCCAGTGGCACAGTCTCCCTGATCACTCCTGCTGGGCCCTCAAGGTGTACCACTAGTTTGGATTGTACACCTTCTGTTGTATTTGAGTCTTGATTGCTGTTGGCACATCAATGGGAAAGATTTACTCAGGCTGATCAGCTGCAAGGACTGGCTGTGCTCACTAGCCCCTGGCCTCTGACTATTTTGGAGGATCAGCTGTGTAGGGGCCCACCACACAGAGCAAGACTTACTTCAACAGGGCTCTGGTACTCAGATTCCACTCATTGAGTGTGTCACTTGTGGAGGTGGTTGGGTGGTGGTGTTTCGATGTGGTCTGAGGCTGTCCACTGGGTGTGCTGGCTCTGGGGCAAGCTCAGCCACTGCCTGTGCTGTATCCAGGCTCCCCCGGCATATGCTACAAAGTGATCTGCAGAAGGCTGATTCTTGTGCTGGGCTTGGAGGTGGCCAGGAAAAGGCAAATTGTGAACCAAGGCTGGATGCTTCTAGTGCCAGGTCTGGGGCCACTTAACGAGAGATTTGGGGCTCGCTGAGCCCAGAGGCTGCTTGTTTGAGAGATTTTAGAAAACTCTGAAGCAGGACCTAAGACAGGCCAATCCTATGGTAAAGCTTTTGGAAATAGCTTGGATGGGCCCAAAAGTTTGGTGGGTGGGCCGTCAGGGAATCACCAGGGTGGGGCAAATAGTGTGAGCCAGGTGGCTGGAGTCCCAGATGTGGCAGCTGTCTGCCTGCCCTGTGGGGGAAGGACTCACCAAAGGAACAACGGCATCTACCAGCACATCTGTCCAGGAGAATGCTGCCTCTCCAGCCCTCGTCCTGAAGCCAAACAATTCAGTTCTTCCCTGTTCTCTGGTGCCCCTCAAGTTGTCTCCTCTCTGAGCTGAGAGGGAGAAAGTCTGAGTAAGTCCATGCTCGGGCCCTTTAAGAGGAGCTGCCTGGGGATCCAGCAGCTATAGCTTCCCTCTGCCCCAGTTTCTGCTGGTTTTACAGCCAGAAGTTTTGGGGACTTCTCTACCTGGCACTGGAACCCTGAGTGGGGGGCCTGGTATGGGACAGGGACCCCTCAACCCACAGGGAGGACCTTCCCAGCCAAAGTGCCCTCCTGATTATTTTCTGCCACACGTGGGTGTGGGACCACCCTGTCTGCCTCCGCCCCTCCTACCAGTCTCGATGTGGCAGCTGCTTTAATTTTGTAGTTGTAGGACTTCCATCCAGCTTGATTTCAGGCAGTACTGGATGATGGTTGTGCTGTAGTTTCGTTATAATTTTGATGTGGTTCTGGGAACATGCGATACCACGTTTACTTACGCCGCCATCTTGACCAGAAGTCCCACAGTATGCTTTTTTATTTTTTGTTACTCCCCACTCAAGGATATATTTCCTTTTTTTTTTTTTTGGATAGAGTGGAAGGGAGGGAGGGAGAGAGAAGAGAGAGAGAAGCATCGATGTGAGAGACAGATCCACTGGTTGCTTCCGGCATGCTCTAACCACTGAGCAAAACCAGCCAGGGCCATAGTATGCTTTTGAAATGTACTTTGTTATTTTACAAACTTTATTCTTAAATGTTTCCTAATTCTTATTGAAAACCAAAGTAATTTTGTGTAACTCATTTGGTTAACTTGGCAATGAAAATGAAGGGAACAGTCAGCAAAAAATAGGTTATAAAAAATAGAATTTAAGTATGTATTTTGTACAAAGTAAATATAATAAGCTTTGTATAGAAAAGATGGGGTGCATACAAAGCAAGACGGCAGCAAATTCTTCAGTAACAAGTAAAATTAGGAAATCATTCATTATAGGAAACTGACTGCACCTATATATATTATGATATATAATCATGAGTTCCAATTCTAGCTTAATGATATGAATTCATGGTCACCTTATATGATTTTTAGAGGGTTAAGCATAAACAAGTAGTCTAGGTGAAACTCTGTGTTATTCATATATTTTGTATAAATTTATAAAATACATACTGACACAAATTTATTGTCAAATATATAATATGTAATTTAAAAACCAAAATTGAAAATGCGTAGTATTTTCCCACCAATTTAAATCTAGATGACACAAATAATCCATTTCTTAACATCTGAAGTAATAATAAGATGAAGGATGTAACTTGTCATACCAAATTGAATTTAACTCACTGATGTAACTTGGAAGAATAAAAGCAGATGGGTTTAAAGGGATGGGGAAAAACACACACACAAGGGAGAATATATACCTGAGAGATGATTCTGCCAGGTGGATCCCTAAGAAGCATCCAAATAAAAATGAGCATCTGTGAACAGAGAACTGATGGAAACTTCTCAGGATAGTTCCCTGGGGAATTACTGCAGGTTGTTCTAATAGACTGTCCTGCACAACTGGGCAGACACTTATTCTCTCTGCCTACAGAATTTGTCCCTAGTTGGTGATTTAAACAAAATGCTCTCCATGAGGAGTAAATTATTTCCCTAGGAAGGATCCACTGGGTGGGTAATGGAGCTGTTGAGAGGAAAGTGACCCAAACCTTCAAAAGGACCTTCAAATAGGAGCAAACATATTAAAGCATTTCACTCATAGAGAAAATACCTCTTACGTGGGCAATTAGAGGAATCCTAAGCAAACCTCCCTATTCCGTACTCAAACACCATAAAGAAAGTCCTGCCGATGGATCACACTTTCCACTTACACAGAGACCAAGCAACCTTTCTGTTCAGTGAAGTCATTCAGGTAAACAGATATACACATGCCCAGCAGGTGTGACTCAGTGGATTGAGCGTAGTCCCATGCACTGAGAGGTTGCTGGTTCGATTCCTGGTCAGGACACATGCCTGGGTTGTGGGCTTGATCCCCAATGAAGGGTGTGCAGGAAGCAGCCGATTGATGTTTCTCTCTCAGCAATGTTTCTATCTATCTCTCCCTTCCTTTCTCTCTAAAAATTCAATAAAAAATATATTTTTAAATTAATAAATAAATAAAACCTCCACTGGCTACCCATAAAAATAAATAAATGATGAACCCAAAATAAATAAATATATGAAGCAGGAAATTGAAAGATAATGATGAGTACAGAGGACAGTAAATATAAGAAGAAACACATACAATAGAGCAACCAAAAGAAAACTTAAGATTCTAATTAATATTTTCAGCAAGATTAAGATTGTGCTATCTACCCAAACAGAGCAGACTATCATAAAACTGAAGAATTCAGAGAACTAGAAATGGTCTTTGAAAGTAACAATACTTTGGCAGGTGATTTCTACCTCCAGCAATGATAGCACGGCTTGTAGCTTATGGAGTCTCCCAGTGGAAGCCATCAGGAAAGTGGTATGAAATACAGAATGAATCTTTCTGAAAGCGTAGAGGAGCTGCGAACGGAGCCAGGACATGAGCGGCCTGACCCTGGAGAGAAAGAAAGCTTGTGAAGTTGAGCCCAGTTCAGTACATTGCTTTTCCCTTTGGGGCATTTTCCTATTTCTGGTGCATGGCTGATAAACCCAAAAATAGACAGCTTCTAAGAGGCGAGAAACCGTTAAAAGTGTTGTCAAGTACTCCAGGGCAAGGAGACAAACATTGGAGTTCAGAGATGTGGAGGTAACCAGGCTTCTCAGAGAGAAGAGCACAAAGAAAGTAGCCCAGCGTTTGGCATACAGCTGGATACTGAGGGATTTGCTTACTCAAAGCTGCACAGGGCAAGATGTTTAGAAGTCGTACACAAAGGGACTAAAGACTACAGTGGACCTTTGGCAGTCATATAGTACTAGATACAAAAATTAAAACTCATGATCCATCAAAAAGGAGAATTCTAGTAACTGAAAAATTTATGCTCACATTTGAAACAAGAAGATTACACCTTCAGATGAGAAATAAGACCTGTGAACACTGCTGTTTGGCTTATAAACTTCCCAGTCCTTGACTAGACTCAGATAATCTATCGTCTGCCTTCTATCTGCCAGACAATAGAGTGAATTATCTATAGAAGAAGAAAAACATTATCCATTGACTCTATAATTGTATTTAATCACAAATTGCCAGGCATACTAACTGAGTGAATACATACAGATACACAAATGCATGCATATAATCATGAATGGATAAATGAATGAATACATGGGTGCATGCATAATTAAATGTAGTAGTGGGAAGAGAGTGAACACAAATAGAAATACGAATGATACAAACTTTGTAGTTATTAGACTATATGTAAAATAACTGTCATTATGTCAATAGATGATAGCATAGAGGAAATAATTAAGAATCAGACTCTATATAAAAAGATCCAAATAGACACTGCAGAAATGAAAACTAAAATAACTGATATAAAGAACTTAATAGATGAGTTTACTTGTAAATAGCAGAAGGAATAAGTAAATTGAAAAATAAGTCATCAGAAAAGTCCAAACTTGACATGGAAAGCAAACAATATGAAAGATACATAAAAGATTGTAAGAGTCTGGCCGGTGTGGCTCAGTGGTTGAGCATCAACCCATGTACCAAGAGGTCCTTGGTTCGATTCTCAGTCAGGGTACATGCCCAGGTTGTGGGCCCGATCCCCATTGTGGGGCATGCAGGAGGTGGCCAATCAATGTTCTATCTCTCTCTCCCTCTCACGTCCTCTCTCTCTCTCAAGTCAATAAAGGAAAAAAAAAAAAAAAAGAGTGTAAGAGACTTATGAGACATGGGAGCACATATGTAATTTGAATTTCAGAGGAAGAAGAAGGAAAAATGGCTAAACTAACATTGAATAAGATGATGGCAGTGATTTCCCACAACCAATGAAATGTATCAACCATTGAGTCAAAAATGCTGAAGCCCAAGCAGGATAAATAGAAAGTAAATAATGACTCAGGAGGCAATACTAATAGTTTAACACTGTCTAAAATTCAATATTAAGCAGCATTCTCTAGTAGATAAAAAGAAAACAATCCCCATTACCTTTTAAGAAGCACACTAAAACTAAGAGCTGACTCCCAACACACAAAAAAACCAGAAGACAATGAAATTGCATCTTTAAATGAAAGAAAATGTTTTTCGACCAAAAAACCCATGTTCGGTAAAATAACAATATTTCTAGGCAAACAAAAAAAATGGCAGCTTTTCTTCATCAATCTTATTCTAAAGGAAAAAAGTAAATAAAGCGTTTCAGGCAAAAGGAAATTATTCCACACAGAAATTATTCTACCAGGGGAGGAAATAAATAGTGATTGAAAAGATTATATTATGTGAGTAAATCTAAAGTGAAAATTGACTGTATGAAATGCTAATAATGTCTAGTGCATTTTAAAATACATGTAAAATTAAAATGTGTGACAGTGACAGGAACAGCAGGAGAATGATAAATGGAATTGTCTTGGATTGAGTACTAATTTATACTGAACTATAATTTTTCACGAATGAATGTTTTAATATCTAGAGAGCCAAGGAAAGACGAGTAAAAATGTATAAGTAACAAGAGAATAGAGAATAATTGAAAAAAAAGCTTCACATAAAAGAAGGCAAAAAATGAAAAAAATGAACATAACGTAGTTTAGGAAGATTTAAAATTGAATATCAAGTGTCTGTAAATAGACTAAATGCTCTAAATAAAAGATGAAATGTTCTTACTGAATAAAATAGTAGAAACAAAACAGTCACAAAAAACAAACTGCATGTTTCTTAGAAAAGATGCACTTAAAATATGATGCACAGAGGTTGAAAGTAAAAGAACGTAAAATGGTATAGCATACAAAGAAACAGTGAGAAGATGATTACCTATAGTAACATAAATCCAGTTGACATTAGGTCAACACCATTACTAGAGATAAAGAAGCACACTTCATGTAATGGAGTATGTATCACTTTTCGATTATTGTGTAACCAATTACCACAAATTCAACAGCTTAAACCAACACAAATTTATTTATCTCACAGTGTTCATGGCTTAAGAATTGAGGAATGGTCTAGCTGAGTTGTCTATTCTAGGGTCCCACCAGGCTGCCATCAAGATGTTGGCTGGGATTCATTCTCACCTCATCAATGAGATTGATGAAAGATAAAAGAAATACCTTAGTTTTTGTTTGTTTGGAAACATTATCTTACTTATATGGGTTTCTGGGTTAATAAGCATTTTGTTTCAAACAAAATTGCCTCTTTTAGGGTTCTTCAGAAAAACAGAATCAATTAGGTAAGTAGATAGATCAGTAGGTAGATAGATAGATAGATAGATAGATAGATAGATAGATAGATAGATAGATAGATAATCGACAGGAGAAGATTTAGTATAGGAATTGGCTCACATGGTTATGGAGGGTGACAAGTCCTGTGAATGCCATCTGCAAGTTAGAGAATGAGGAAAGCCAGGGCTATAACTCAGTCTGAGTCCACAAGCCTGGGAAATGGAGGGCCTTTGGTATAATTCCTAGTCTGGGTCTGAACGCCCAAGAACCAGGATGCTGCTGTCTAAGGACAGGAGAAGATGGATGATGCTCCAGCTCAAGCCGAAAGGGAGCCAATTCACCCTTCTTCCACCTTTTTGTTCTCTTAGGGCCCTCAACAGATTGGAAGATGCCCAACTTGTAGTGGGTGAAGGCAATCTTCTTTACTGGCTCTACTGCCTCCTATGGTAATCTATTTCCTCATAGACAACCAGAAATTACATTTTACCAGCTGTCTTGACAGCTCTTAGCCCAGTTAAGTTGACACTTAAAAGTAACCATCACAGTGCCATTTATCTTCTGGCTAAGGAAAAATTTGTTCGTTTAGGCTGTTGGCAGAATTCAATAACAAGATATGTATTTTTAAAAATGAATATGAATTTTTAAAATTAGACTTATTTTGGCTTGTAAAATAATTCTCAACAAATGCAAAAACATTGAAAATATTTAGGTATTGTCTCTATGTAGAGTTCAATTAAGTTATAAGTTAGTAACATAAGAAGACAAAGATGAAGATGTTAACAATGGAGGAGGAGGAGGAGAAGGAGAAGGGGCAAGAGGAAGAAGAAGAAGAGAAGAGAAAGAAATAAAAAAAAAATTCCCAAATGCTTGAAAATAACACATATTTAGTAACAAATTGCTCACAGAAGAAATGAAAATGAGAGTGAGAAAATATTTTGGACTTGAATCCTATTGAAAATACATTGTATCACAGCTTATGGGATGGAGACAATTCTCCTTAGAGGAATTTTTTTTTTTTTATCCTCACCCAAGGACATCTTTTTTTTTTTTTTTTCATTTATCTTCAGATAGAGCAGGAGGGAGAGAAACATCGATGTGAGACAGACACACCGAATGGCCGCCACCCACACGACGCCAATTGGGGCCGGGAACAAACTGCAACCAACGCACATGCCCCTAGCGGGAACTGAACCCAGGACTCTCCGGTCCGCGGGCTGACGCTCTAACCGCTGAGCCAAATCAGCCAGGGCCCAAGGACATTTTTGGATATTTTGTTCAGATAGAGTGGGAGAGAGAGAGAGAGAGAAACACCGACATGAAAGGGACACATTGAGTGGTTGCCACCCACAGGACCCAACCGGCGCCGGGGACAAACTGCAACTGAGGTATGTGCCCTTAGCGGAACCGAACCCAGGTCTCTCCGGACCGCAGGCCGACGCTCTAACCACTGAGCCAAACCGGCCAGGGCCTTAGAGGAATATTAATGACCTTAAATTATGACATTATGGAGAAGAGACTGAAAATCAATAATAACAATTTCCATCTCAAGAAATTGTAAAAAGAACAGCAAATCAATCCATATAAAGTATAAGGAAGACAATAATGGTAAGAGCTCAAATTTATAAAATAGAAACAGTCTTACAATAAAGAACACACACCAAAGCTTTTCCACAGAAAGTAATAATACCTATAAACTGCTAGAAAAAAAATGACAAAGAAAAATTTAAAAATATATACCAGGAAAAATATATCATTGTGTTATAAATTAAGAATATAGCATCCTTCGGTTGCAATGGAGAGATGCCCAGAGATGGCTTATGGGTCTAATATTATTCTCTATCCTGATCTCAGCAGTAGTTTCATAGGTGTGTTGATTTGTTAAAAATTTATTGGACTAGACAATATTTTTTTAGTTTTCTGTATAAATGCTATGCTTCAATAAAATTATCATGTAAAACAATATAATAAAATAAGAAAAATGATAAATAACTCAATTGAAAAAAGTAACTAGTTATTTAATTATTTTCAAATGTCTTGATTGATTCTGTAAACTTATATATACTTTTAAACTTGACAAATTAAATGAAAAGAAAATATCTGTAAAATACCAAATTGCCCCCTATAAGAGAGCAAAAACATTTTACGAATTGAACGGGTATTGATACTGTTGTAATTAGCTAGTTATTAATAATAAGAAAGGAGCAAAGGGAAAGCCAGATATTATAGGTATATTCCCTGAAAAACACTGGGGGAGGGATCCAACAAAGGGAAAATAGACAGATGCCCTATAAAGTTGGGATGACATAGGGAAGGTACTTGCCTGTCAGTCATACCTGGGAACAAGGTCACTGGCCAGAAAGGGCATGGCCACTGCAAGCATGCAAAGATTTAATCCCCGAACAAAGGAGTTTACGCTCTCAGTTCCTCTTCCCATGCTTGGCTCATGGCTCACGCCTGGCTTCCTGGCATTCTCCCATGTGGCCCATGGCCATGCCAATCCCCACACACAGTGGACTAATGGACTGCAACTAGCCTGATGCTGTACTGGACCCAGCTCCAACATGGAAAGGACACTCTGGACACTGGCTTTGCTTCTAGCTCTACTGAAACCCCAGCTACACTTCTCTGACTGGACTAAGGGAAATGGGACTTTGGAAACCCAGGGATATAATTCCATGAAATAAAGCTCTCTACCATATCTCATCTCTCTTTGGGGGACTCCAGAAATTCTTATTTCGGTGGTACCCCAAGAACTCCACTCTCACTAGTAACAGGAAACGACAAGACACATTTTTCTCCATTAACAGTATCAAAAACCTATTTCCCATATATTTCCCTGACCCACACAGACACAAAAGTCATCAGGCTGTTTTATAGCAAAATTTTATCAAAGTCCTCAAGTTTGGTAACTGTCTCAAAGAATAGTAAAAGAAAGAAAAGTAAACTTTTCTCACATGCATTTTGTAAGTCAAGAAATACTTCGAAAGCAAAGTTGGACAAAGTCAAGAAGATAAAATATAGACAAACTCACTTATGAAGGTTTATGTAAAATTTAAAAATTTATCTGTGCTAAAGTAAGTCCAAAATGTTCATAAAGAAAAAATGCCACTGGCCTGGCCGGTGTGGTTCAGTGGTTGAATGTCGACCCATGCACCAAGAGGCCGCTGGTTTGATTCCTGGTCAGGCACATGCCCAGGTTGTGGGCCCAATTCCTAGTGGGGGGCTTGCAGGAGGTGGCCAATCAATGTTCTCGCTCATCAATGTTTCTCTCTCTCTCCCTCTCCCTTCCTCTCAATAAAGAAAAAAAAAATTTACAAAGAAAAAATGCCAACTGAATATAAGACAAGATAAATTAATAAAAAATGCCCACCAATAAAAAATTGGAATACTGGGAAGAATAAAATCAAATTTCCTACAAAGAAAAAATATATTATCTTCAGGATTGGATGCCTGTAAAAATATTAAGGAACATTATTATTAACCTAGAATTCAGAAACATTGGCAAGCAAATAAAGACAAGATAATATATTTTCAGGACTTCAAAGATTCAAAAAATTTGACTTTTTAAAAATAAGAGTTGAGCATCCAGAGGAAGGAACGTTAGAAAGAGTAAGAATATAAAAAGACATGTATTAAAAGTATGTATTTAGCCCGGCTGTGTGGCTCAGTTGGTTGAGCTGGTCATGCCATGCACCAGGAGGCTGCCGGTTCAGTTTCCGGTCAGGGCACATGTGTGGGTTGTGGAGGGTGCTGGGGAGGCAGCTGATCGATGTTTCTCACTCATTGATATTTCTATCTCTCTCCCCCTCTCCCTTCCTCTCTCTGAAATTAATAAAAACATTTTTTAAGTATGTATTTATATTTCCAGGATGTGTGTTTTATAGCAGACCTAGGAATCGCCCAGTTCGAATGAAACAAGGAAGCCAGGAAGGGAGATTTCGTCACTTCATGAAAAGATAAATGTCCTAGCAGGTCACAGATACATGTAGGTAGTTCTTTCTTCAACAGCAAGATTTTTAAAAAGTTAACTAGAAGCAATTACTGTAAAAACAAAGCACAACAAAAAACCATAACAAAACAGAAAGCTCTAGTAAATTCATGATCCCAAGATGAAACAAACTGCAACATGAGAGAGTATGATAAAACAAACATTCACACAGGTTTTGTGATTTAGGATTGACTTGCAAATGTTGCAGGTGCTTTCAAACTTCCTGTTTTGAATAATAGTCATAAAATAATGATACTCTCAATACTGCTAATTTACTTCAATTTTTAGAATCAGCTTAGAAAAAGCATCAATTATAATTACAGTTATATTTAAAGCAGAGCATTCCTCAGCATGTGTCGTTCCCATGACATCACCTGCAAGTGGCACCCTCATTTCCCATGTTCTGCACCACATTTCAGCTTCCAATATAGCTCACAGCCTGAAAGATTGAGTCAAATCTTAAAAGTAAAACCAAATGGAGAGTTTTGTTTTGCAACATAGATGATAGAAGATAAATCTGTGGTTCTGATTTTTGTTTCCCTTACTCTTTGAGAATTTGATGAATACTCTCGACAGCGTTCCCACAGAGAGAACTCAGCCACATTTACATATGATTCTGCTTATAATTTCAGGATGTTTATGAAATATCTGTAACTCACCTATGCACTTCAGATTAAAAATGCATGACCTGCAACTATTCTGAGAACAAATGTTTATCTTTATCTCCTTTAGCATCTTTTAGATACAAACATCTATTTCAGGTTATTACTTCGTATTAAAATACTCCATTTCTTTTGAAGTGCACATTTGCTTTATAATATCTGGTTAATGGACAGAATCCTCAGTCTGGCTTGATCCAAAGGAAAAGAACATTAGGATATGAATGGCCTTGTAGAGCTCAATACAAATAAAAATAAAAAGGAGAGAATAGTGCATCCCTAATATTTAAATGATAATACCATCATGTCCTCCCAATACTCTCCTACATCTTGGGCCTCTTGCCTCACCTACCTCAGTAGAGTTTATAGCATGCTTGTACCTCCATATGGTGACCTGTTAATTGCTATCAAATAATTTACATGAAATTTTAGAGACATGCCAATGAGATTCAGAAATAAATCTGAACTTGATTCTCTATCTTAGAAATTTCGGAAAATTAAAAGCGCCTTGCTAATTTTTTTTTTCTTTAGTTATTTTTATTGTTTTTGTTTGGTTGGTTTTAGAAGAGTCAAGGAAAACATAAATGTGTTGAAAACACTTGGGAAAAGTGTAATTTGTAGGCAGATGGTTATGCTTTTTGAGTTGGGTGGTGTATGCCTGACTGATAGGAAGGAGAGAAGGGTTGAATCTTCCTGGGTGAGTCGTAGCTGGGACATGACTTTCCTCTTTGTGTTGAGGATGTCATGATGTCCTTTGGACCTTACCAAAACTTCCCTTCCATTTATGATAGAGATAGGTCATAAGAAAACCATATGTATTACAATCTTATATCATGGAACTATGTAAATTTACATGAAAATCAGCAGGTGTCCCATATAAAAGACTGGCAAGATGACTCTGATACTGGTTGTCCACCCATCAAACATATAGTGTCTTCAGAAACAGTTCTCTAAGAAATTCTTCATCTCGCTTCAATCAACAATGGTTAAATAAATAATAAAAGATCTTAATTTTTTTTGTTGTTGTTAATCCTCATCCCAGGATATTTTTTCATTTATTTTTAGACAGAGTGGAAGAGAGGGAGGGAGGGAGAAGGAGAGAGAGAGAGACGGAAACATTCATGCGAGAGAAATGTATCGATTGGTTGTCTGTTGCCTTCCACACAACCCTGACCACGGCCGGAGATAGAACCTGCAACCCAGACACGTGCTCTTGACTGGGAGTAGAACCTGTGGTCCTTTGGTCCGTGGGCTGATGCTCCAACCGCTGAGTCAAACCAGCCAGGACAGACCTTATATTTTTATATATTCCAAAGTATTTTTACTTCCATGGTCCCAATGGCCTTCATATCAATCCTTAGCAATATAGGAGATGCCTATATCTATACCTATGTCTGTATCTATATATATGTTTCATATATATGAAATAGATTGGAAAGTCATGCTCTACCTTGTGCTAGCATATTCTAAATATTACTTTCCTTATAACTTTAAGTCATATCAAATAAAATTATTATAGAATTACTGTATAAACCTATTGTTTTTTGTTCTAAAACTATTACAGTAGAAAGAAAAAAATTATAAGGACTACATGGATTTAGGGGGGGTATTATGAAGAACAATAGATTTTTTTTCCAGAAAATTAAAAATAGGACTAGATGTCATAGCAAATATCTCTATCCCAAGGAGAATGGAGAACAATTTCTGTTAGTCTTACTCCAAGGAAATGAACACATAAATCCTACTTCTCAATAAATCAGTTCCTCTTCGTAATGAAATAATCCTGAAAGAATTAGAACAGGCATGTCAAATATATGGCGTGCACACTGATACTACGTCTCCTCTGTTTATGTCCTCCGTTCCTAATGCATTCAGGCACCCTTTCTTACAGACAAGAGTTTCATAGTGACTTGAGGAAGCCACTTGGTCATTCCGTAACTAAACATAAATTTACAAGTTCACCAACAAGGGCGATCAACTGCCCCTGTTTTGTATAACCCACCCCCCACCCTGGAGAGAAGAATGATTTATCGTACAGAAGTTGATAGAAATGTGGGTTCTGTGACTATTGACATTATAATGAACAATAACTTGACTGATCGACTAAAACAAAAGGAATACAAGGGACAATATTTTTTTGAATGTGTGTTTTCCATCTGAAATCCAGCCGGACGATGAACATGAATGTGAGCAGAGCGGACAGGCTCATGTGCCCACCCGCATGTCTTTCGCCTGGTCTGCATGGGGCACTTGCCATTACTGTGCATTCCCGCCAAACGGAAGGGCTGTCACAAACACCATCACAGAGCCATTCAATGTTTGCCAGAACAGAGATGTAGAACAGCTGCAGGTGGGCAGATGGATTCAGTCACCCTGTAACATTTGCATCTTAGCGACTGAACCTTTCAACTGCAGTTTTAATTTTGACACCCATTTGTCACAAGACAGACACAAGATAACGAAGTAAAACAACAAAAATGAGATGCTACCATGTGAAGCAAGCCACACACATTTTTTTTTCCTCCAATAAAATTAGTGATAACGTTAGGAGTCATCCATAAAAAAAAAAAAAAGGTTATATTTTTAGTGTATCCTTGAGAAAAAGAAAAAGTTAATGCTTACAAGTGCGTTTAAGCACATGTGAGAACTTCTCATAAAAGTAAATAATATGATACGTTCATTCGTTTTGTTTAATGAAATGTATTTGTGAATTAAATTTCCTTAGATCAAGTTGTTTCTCCTGCACTCTGTTCTCACAATACTCTACCCACGTTCTGGAAAACTCCCTTAATTTACAAGTTAACATATCTTCTGTACAAGATAGTAAGAACCACAAAGGAAAAGATAATATAATGTTCCTTTTCTAAGTTCCAGCACTTCGAGCAGTTCTGACAGGCAGTTAAATATTTTAAAAAATATTAGTTACATGAAAGATAAAAGAACAGATTTAATGACAAGTTTCAAGTGGGCAGACACTTCTGTTGTACTTTTTTCCTCTTCTGTCAGTGAAAGCAGTGCTTAACCCAGAGAAAGTATATATATAAAACCACATATACATGGTTATGTATGTGGATATATATGGTTATATATGTGGGGAGATTTATATATATGATATATATATATATATATATATATATATATGTATTACATCCCCCTAGGGATATATATATATCCCACCTAGGGAACATTTTTGTTATTAAATTTACTGGGATGACACTGCTTAATAAAATTATACAGGTTTCAGGTACACAGTTCTATAACACATCAAATGTACACTGTATTGTGTGTTTACCACCCTAAGTCAAGTCTCCATCCATCACCATTTATCCTCCCTATACCTTTCTTCACCTCGCCACACCCCTCTCCCTGGCAATCCTCAAACTGCTGTTCATGTCCATGAGTTTTCTCTCTCTTTTTCCCTCCATTCCTCCACCCCCACCATGTACCACCCCCCAGCTGTCAGCCTGCTCTATGTCTATGGATCTGTCACTATTTTGCTTGTTAATAGTGATTAAAATCACGCTCAAAAAATAAACATGAAAGAATCTGTCATTGATTTGGAGCTACAACATGTGATGCAAATGAATGCTCTGGGTTAATGGGAAGTGATTTTGTATTTTCTCTTCCACTGAATTGTAGAGTTGCATTTTCTTGGAATATTATTATTAAACTATAAGAGGTTGCATCTCCTTGTCACAGCAAGATAGATTATTGTAGGATTTACTTGTCTGGCTGTGAAATGACCCACAGCGTTGAAGCAGCCCGAGCGCTGAGTCTTGTGGTGGCCTCATTGCCTTCAATGTGGGACGTGATGAATCGCTGCTTGAGATGGCAGTACTTCTTCCCTAAAATGCTAATCTCTCATTTAAATGCACACATGTATATGCACATGCTTAGTGGGATACTATCAGCAAAAAGAGGGGGATGAACAAGAGAGAGAGCAAGTAGAGGAGAGAGGGCCAAGTAGATGACCACAGAAAAACTGCAAGTGATTTGGAAGATGAGTCAAAGAAAAGTCAAAGAACATAAATGCAATGAATCAGATGATTCATATTAAAAATCCAGTACAGCTGGTGTGACTCGGTGGTTGAGTGTCGACCCATGCACCAAGAGGTCACCAGATCGATTCCCGATCAGAACACATGCCCAGGTTGTGGGCCCAGTGGGGGGCATGCAGGAGTGGCCAGTTGATGTCCTATCTCATCAATGTTTCTCTCTCTCTTTCTTCCTCTCACTCTAAAATATCAATAAAGAAAAAAAAAATTAATAAATAAAAACCCACCACCCCTCTTTCAGAATGTCCTTAGTTCTACTCTGGAGAGCACCCATTTAGAAGTGAACTGTCAAACTTCTTCATTGTGTATGAGAGGTGATTAGATTTGTGCAGACACATGAGAATTGTAATCACTTTTATGTCTGTCATTAGCAGCCTATGGAAAAAATGAACAAAAATGTTGGCTAATTCTTTGTTTTCCTTTTTTTTTATCCTCACCTGAGGACACCCCTCCACTTTTTGTTCAGGTAGAGTGGGAGGGAGAGAGAGGAACAGAGAGAAAGAGAGAAACATCGATGTGAAAGGAACACATCAAGTGGCTGCCACCCACACAACCGACCAGGGCCGGGGACAAACTGCAACCGAGGTTCACGCCCTTAGCGGGAACCGAACCCGGGTCTCTCAGGACCGCAGGCCGACGCTCCAACCGCTGAACCAAACCGGCCAGGGCTTTGCTTTCCATTTTAAACTGTGATGTTGACATTAAATGTGTAAAGTAGAGACAGGGGAACTTAGTTGATTATGTAACAAAGTGATATTTTCCTTACTGTGGATAAATGTTAGTTGATGAATGCCCCATATAAATGTACATCTGTAGAACACAGAGGATGGAAAGCATCAAGATCTTTGTTGGAATCGTGTGAAAAGCTATTTTGGGACTGAGCAGGAACTATGAACAAAGGCACAAGAAATCAGTAGCAGGAAAAGTGATAAAAAGGATGACTGACAGGAAAAGAAGAAAGCGTTTTACCAAAGAACTTCTAAGGCTCTCTCAATTCCTGTCCAACTAGGAAGCTTGAAGTAATGGTAGTGTGATAGAAAAGTCTTCAACCATGGTGAGTGAACCTGGGTGTAGTTGATAAGTCCAGCACTTACAGATTGGGAGCCATTCATAATTGCTCCTGTTGTGAGATAGTTTAGGTTCAAGCAAAGTAATACACAATTAAGATATTTACAAACTGCCGGGCATATCCCAAACATAAAGTATGGAAATGGGGTGTAGCAGTCTAGGGCCATTCTGTCTCCTTCAGCCTCTGCTTTCACCACATAGAAGTGATGAAGCTAGCTGTTTCATCTCTCAGTGACTCAATTTTCTCACCTGTCATCTTTACATGGACTGTAGTCTGTATAAATAATCATCAAAGAGAATGTGATGAGAAACACATAGAATGATATCTGGTATAAGTAGTCAATCAATATGAGTTGTTACTATTCATTTTGTTCATTTTGCTATAGGCTGCTAGTAACACAAATAAAAGTGATTATATTGTGTAGGTGTCTGCACAAATCCAATCATCTCTTTCGATGACAATACAGAAGTTTGACAATTCACTTTTGAATGGGTGCTCTAGAAAAGCCAGCCTGATAAGTCCGTGAAGAGTAGAACTGAGGACATTTAGGAAGAATGGCACTGGAGTTCAGTACAGACGATCTGATTCCTTGTTTCCTCTGAAGTGTGTGATACTTGTTTTATTGGAATCTAGTTTAACTAACCTTTCTATGCACCTATTTTTCCATTCTGGTTGAAAGGATATCTAATTGGGAAACATCATGATTCAGCAGTAAGTAGCTCAGGCATCAGATAGTGCAGATCACCTTTCATAAACTGGATATCACAGAGAAAAGTGATGGTTGGCTCTTGGTCTCGTGCTGGCCTTGGGAGAAAGACGCAGGTAGAGCAGGGAGAAGAGACATGCCCATGGTGGAGAGCTTCCAGACACAGCCACAGGGTGCCATTTGCCCAACCGTCCCCTACTTGGTAAATGTTTGTTCTCTTATATCTTTCTTTATGTTCCAAGTGTCTAGAAAAGAATATGTTGCTACTGATGCTTTAGGGAAAGGTGACAGAACAAAAAAAAAAAAAAAAGAAAAAGAAAAGAAAAGGAAGATTGCTGGGCCTTGAATTACGAGAGCCACATGCTGGCTGTAGATCTGACTAGGCTTCCACTCTGTGATTCCTTGACCCTGGGGTCCCTTACGTTAGAGTCGGCATCAGCCTCCACAGTGATAGGCAAATACACATAAACACACTCATGTGCACTCATATACTCACACATGTGGACACATATAGTCACATGTGATAGAGCTGCTTCACCAATAAATTATTTCCATTCTAAAAGACTTGTTGCAATAACGTGAGAGAAATAAAATCAGTTTATTCATGTTCTATTCTGACAACTGACACCTACTGAGCTGCAAACCAGTTGACGTCTTTATTCCAAGAAACCAGTAGTATGATGGCAGTTTCTTATAAATTATCATTTAAGGTTGAAACATCTTGATTTCCATTTCTTCACATCCAGTGTTCTATTGACCAGTGCTAAATACTAGAGTTGCAGAATACTAAGGAAAGAAAAGAAAACAGCTTCTCAAGGAAATGGTTTGTAATAATAAGAGACAGTGGGAATCTCAGGCAAGCCAATGTGGTTTAAAGAATAATAAAGAAATTCAATGCATTTTTTAAAGAATGAAAGTGGCAAATAATTTTTAAAGTTTCCACTTTCTCATGCAGCGTAATCAGTGAGCTGTGAATGACTGATGTATGATATCAGTCCATCAGCAAGCTTCTTTGTATCACAAACAGGGAAAGCCATGTAGGAATATAGCTTTCTTACTGAAGCATTCATGTCCTTATATTGAAAAACAAGTATTTTGTATTTCATGGGTATTTTGAGAGGAGAATTAAAATAAAAAATTCCTATAACACAAGACATATTAGATCTTGAGCTAACTCAGCCAGGTCCTCCCTCTTTCCTTCTCTCCCTCCCTCCCTCCCTCTCTCCCTCTTTTTCTTCCTTTCTTCCTCCTTTTTTCCCTTCCCCTTCCCTTGCTTCTGTGTTCATCTCTTCCTCCATCCATCTTTCGTGCTAGCAAATGTGAAAGCTACAGAAGAGCAAAAGAGAACATAATAAAAGTATAATGTCTGAAGTCAGATAGTCTTAGATTAAAGTCAGCTCCAACACTGACAAGTTTTGTGGCTTTGGACAAGCTCCTTCAACTCTTTAAGCCTTGCTCTTCCATTTACTAACTGGACCACTCTTATTGGGTTGTGGTGAAATTGGATGAATCCATGTATATTACCTGTTTGGCACACCGCCTGGCACTTGGGAAGCCCTCAGAACATTTCGGTGTATATTACTCTCCAAATTAAGAATCATACTCAAAGATACCATTGGATAATACTGTGTTAATTTTGATAACTTCGTGATCAGAATAGATATCATTAGAATGTCTCAAACAACACATTCTTATTTGAAAAGACATCGATATCAAAGGAAAGGAACATTTTGGAAATAGTCAACACCTGAAATTTTGTTTCATGTTTAGATAAAATTTGACAAGAACAAAGAATAAAATGGAATTTTACAAGTTATATACAAAAATGAGTCAACATTTGGACGATATTCAAGAAACGTCTAGAACCCAAGGTAACAATCTCTTTTTATGAAGTCTTCAATTTCATCATTCAAGCCCAGATCCTCTGTATTGGAAAAGCTGTGAAGATATCACAAAGATGCAAGAATCAAGGGAGCGCAGGGACACATTTGGAGTAATGGGGAGAGATGCTGCTTCAGCTGTGCACAGTTTGGCTGAAATGTTGAAATAGGAAAGGGAAGTTCCCAGAGAGCTTTGAATGGGGATTGATTAATGCCTACAACTGTATGCATCACTTCAACAGAATCTACACCGGAGTTTGCATTTTCTGAGAAAGTCAAGTGAGTTTATCTTACATTTTTTTAATCCTTGTTCAAGGATATTTTTACTGATTTTAGAGAGAGGGGAAAGGAGAGAGAGAGAGAGAGAGAGAGAGAGAGAGAGAGAGATTTAAGAGAGAACCATCTATCAGTTGTCTCCAGTACATGCCCCAACATGGGATTGAACCCAAAACCTGGGTATGTGCCTGACGGGAAATCAAATCCACAACTTTTGGTGCATGGGACAACGCTCCAACCCACTGAGACACACTAGCCAGGGCTTTCTTCACATTCTTTAGCTCTTTGTTTTAAAGGATGCTCTCCTTCCATAACATGCAAATTTGTCTTCATTTCTCAAGTGAGAGTGAAGATGTGCCTTTTCTATACTATACTCTAAGATCATACAGTCCCACAGCAGGACATTAGTCACTTTTTTTATCTGTGTCCCAGAGAATCCTATATCAGTATTTGTTGACCATCTTCATGAAAAAGGACAGGAGCTATTTTCTCTCCTTTCTTCATTCCTTAATGCTTGATTTTCTGCTGAATAAAAGAATCATAGAATGAATGAGCAGAGAAATAAATGAGAAGTCAGAGGACATAGAATACCAACTGTGTTTACAACCAAGTCCTAGACTGTCGTCCACTGTGGATCTCTGAATACTGATTCCTATAGTTTTTTTTCCTTGTAGATGGCGATAAAGGAAATGACAAAACTCCTAACATACTTCATTATCTTTTCCCTTAAATTTTCCTTAAAAGAAGCAACTGCACAAGACACTTATGTCATCTACAAATAGAACATATCTTCCCATATAATAAAACTTGATCCCTACTATAGACTTGATTTGGTAAATAATCATGAGTATTTGTAAGAAAGATCAAGAATATAGTAATTATAAATACCCAAGTTGGTTCTTTAATGAAAACTCTACAATAATGTGATTTAAATTGTACAAATTCTCTTGCAATATTTTTATAAGGTGTTTTCTAACACAGCTTTGTTAATAAGCATAAAGGATTTATCAGCCCAAATAATTGCTTTACAAAGTCATCGTGTTCTTCGAGAAATTCACACGTAGAAAACTGAACAAACTTAAAACATTGTACTCCCATCAAACATCAAAGTAATAAACAAAATTACTTGATATTGGGTGATAACAAGAACTTGATGCTTTACTTTTACTGCTCAGTTGTTTTCTCTAGATCACTAAATCTCCTTTGTTTGATTACCACCATCAACAAAACTTTAAAGATACTAAAGATGTATGATTTTATAGTGTCTCTTAAACCTTATAAGTTCTCTAATATTTATTTATATTTATAGTTTTTGCATGTGAATTCTCTCTTGCACTTCAAATATATCATCCCAGCTTTGCTTTTAGAGGACCATTGGACTCCGTGTCTGGCTGAGTAGCTATTTCTATCTCAGTTAACAATTTAGCTATCTGTCTTCTGTTCCGCGAACATTGCCATTTTTTTTTTCAGCCTATTAACTGTGGTCTAATGCTTTCTAACTCTAGAAATAAAGTTCATTCTGCCTGCATTTCTAGGAAGTAAAGGGAATAGTTGGCAACTCTTCTTTCTGCCAGTTTTCTGATGAGTTAGAATCTAAGCTGATTGGGTCACTTCATGCTTTTTTCTCCTTGCTGGTTCTTTTTCCAGAGCCATGAATTTGCATTCTCTTAGCTGCATGATCCCCTGAGTTGCTACTTTCTCATCTCTAAAGTTTTTGTAGATCCAAAGGGTTTGGCCATTAAGTAATATATACTGGCTTCAAGAGCTTTCCTCCTTGGTTAAACTCATGCTCTGCATACAAATTGATGTTAAGGGCAGCTGCTTGATTCATCTCATCAAATATAAATTCAGTATCCAAATGTCCTTTTGCCCTAGTTTTTATACATAAATAATTCTCCTTATGTTTTCATTGAAAATTAAAGTAGGTTTCCATGATTGGTTCTCATTTTTTACTGTCAAGGTTATTAAACATGCTATTAAATTCAAATCCATCTTTTTCTTCATTAATGTGCCAATGAAAGACTGATCTAGGATTCACTTAAACTACTGTTGATATTTAAATAATGGTCTGGGGGGTATTAACTCATATTAAAAATACATACAGATTATATATACATATTTATTTCCATCTTGCTGAGAATTTTATTTTTTATTCTTAGGTGTTTTTCATATATAAGTTTATTTCAGTGCACTCTTGGAAAAAAAAAAGGCTTCAGTTTGATTTTCTGTGCTCAGCTCAAAACTGTACTAATGAAATGAATCAAAGTCCAAAGTATGCTACATATGTAGGTGAAATAGTGTCAGAAATGATGTAAGAAAAACTGGGCATCAGCCTGGCTGGTGTGGCTCAGTGGCTGAGCATCAACACACACACCAAGAGGTCATCAGTTCGATTCCTGGTCAGAGCACATGCCCAGGTTGTGGGTCAAATCCCCAGTGTGGGGCATGCAGGAGGCAACCAATTGATGTTTTCTCTCATTGATGTTTCTCTCTCTCTCTCCCTCTCCCTTTGTCTTTCTCCAAAATCAATAAAGGAATAAAATAAAATAAATAAAAAGAAAGCCTGGGCATCAGCCTCTATCAATAATATCTTGGGGCTATTTCTCATTATAAGTTATGCTTTTCAAACCATGATTCAGCTTCTGGTAGGAGCTCCCAAGACACATGCAGCAGGAGGTTGGAAGGTCGAGGTTATTTTTATGATAGCACTAAAATGTTATTTACTTTCTTCACTCTATTCATGAATATACAGTGGAAGTTGTGAGTATAGAAAGAAAACATACAGAAAATTCATAACATATGATAATCTTATCGTCTTGAGAGCTGAAAGAATAGGCATTTAAGTTTTTTTAAATATCCATTTTAATTTCTAATGCAGAAGGGAGAAATCCCCTATGGCATGACACTATGAGGAGCTCTCTTACCTGCTCCCCAGGAAAATGGTGAAAATTACAAATATAACAATGACAACAAAAAACAATCATTAAAAGCATTTGGAACTGGTCCTAATAGAAAACAGCAAATGAAGAACTATCCATGCAAAAAAAAAAAAAGAGAGAGAGATCTGTGAAAATTTGATAAGAAAGGTCTGAGTTGTGGTATTTGAACCATAACTGTCCCTTCCCTCTACTCTGCTACCTCTCCAACTGCACTCCAGATGGTTGCAGTTAAAAGCACAGGACCTCCTCTTCACCAAGATCCCCGCCGGAAGGCTTCCTTCCTGGCAGGAGCAGAACTTCAGCATTTCTCATCCTGCTCCCAGTGCTGAGACTAAGTTCCAAGTGATTCCAAACAGGATGTGAGATCTCCCTTCTCCTGCTTAACCCTTATGCAATGGAGGCTCTACCTAAAAACAGTACTACTGAGGATGCTGGGGCCCTAGAGCCTTTTCTCCCACTCCTGAGAAAGTGATTCAATACCAGAAGAGGCAAGTTGAGAGAACCTCAGGTTTCTGCCCACCACTCCCCCACCATCACTCAGCTCTTGAATGGGAGTTTCACTCAGAGAGAGCTTGCTATTGTCCCCACCCACAGTTTCAGAACCCTGGCTCAGATATTTTGCATCGGGGAAAGTGAGCCTCAAAATAAATAGCTCCCAATCTCTTCCAAAAGAAACTAACTTTACTTCCCCCAAAATTGTGGAGAATTTTAAATTACACTACAGAACAGTGGAGGTTGTGGTGAAAAGCAAAAGGAAAGACGCATTTGGATCTGAGGAATTTATAGTCTAGACTATAGGTTGGCTAGTTTGTAGGAGAACCAAAGAAGGAGACAGCTTGGAGGACTTTTCCTGGCACCAGAACAAGTAACACTAAGTCTAAAATGATTCATTTGAAGGAATCACAATTTGATTAGATTCATTTAAAGATAATTTATGCTCCAACAATATATTGTTGTTGAAAATAAGAGCCATCTCAAGCAACTAGCGATGTTTAACAATGAGTGTGTTCAGAGAAGGTAGAAACAGATTTACCAGTACCAGTGTTGGTGACTATGGGTATGCTAAGCTACACCTCCCTGAGAAGCAACATACAGATTCAATTAACAATGTGGGGATGAACTGGGGAATCAACTTTGCTGAAATAATTCAGCTAGTTACTACAAAAATAAACAAGCAAATAATAATAACAAACCTGGAGATTGAGAGAGACCAGAATCCAGAGTTGTTATTATATCTTTTTGAAAATCTCCAGTTTACATTAAAAAAAAACAACAACAACTTTAGGGATATGAACAAACAGAAAAACATGACCTATACACTGGCAAAGAAGCAGCTAACAGAAACTGCCTGCAATTGTGACCAAATGAAGGATTTAACAGGAATGATTGCAAAGTAGCCATTATAAATAGGTTCACAGAGATAAAGGAAAACATGATTAAAGAAATAAAGCATGGTGTGATGACAATGTCACAACAAATAGGAACTATCAATCAAGATATAGAAATTGTATTTATAAAATTTAAAAAAATTAAAATGTTGGAGTTAAAAAGTATGATAACTAATATTAAAAAGCCATGGAGGGGCGTTCAATAGAAGATATAAGATGAAAGAAGAAAGAATTAGTAAATTAGAATATAAATCAACAGTGATTATGCATGCCAAAGAACAGAGAGAGAAAGAAAGAAACATAAACAGAGTCCCAGAGAAATGTAGGACACCACTAACTGCAATAGCATATGCATAATGGGAGTAACAGAGGGAGAGGAGAGAAAGGAAGAAAATATATTAACAAAACAAATGGCTTAAAACTTCCCAGATGTATTGAAAAATGATAATCTACAAATCCAATAGGCTCTATGAAATTCATGTAGGATAAACACAAAAAGACCTCAAAAAAGACACATCATAGTAATATTGCTGGAAGTCAAAGACCAGGAGAAAATATTGAAAGTAGCAAGAGAAAAATAGTGCTTCACGTACAAGGAAATTCCAATATGATAAACAGCTGAATTCTCAGTAGAAATAATTAATAGAAACCAGAAGGCAATAAGATAACATTGAAAGTGCTCAAACAAAAAAACTATCAAACAAAAATCCTATATCCAGAAAAATTATTTTTCAATAATAAAGTCAAAATAAATACTTCCTCAGATACAAAAAATTGAGAGCAGGTGCTCCCAACCATCTTAAAAAAAGAAAATCTAAAGAAATTGATTCAGATTGAAACCTATTGACTTCAGATAGTAATTTGAACATACATAAACAGAACACTGGTAAAGGTAATTATGTAATTATAAAAAACATTATAAGTATGTATTTTTCTCTTAACTCATTTAAAATGATTGTAGCCCAGCCAGTGTGGCTCAGTGGTTGAGCATCGACCCATGCACCAAGAGGTCGCCGGTTCAATTCCCAGTCAGGGCACAGGCCCAGGTTGTGGGCCTGATCCCCAGTGGGGGGGTATGCAGGAGGCAGCCAATTGATGTTCTCTCTCATCAATGTTTCTATCTCTCCCTACTTCTCCCTTTCTCTCTCTCTAAAATCAATAAAGAAAATAAATAAATAAATAAGTAAAAATAATTGTATAAAATAATATGTGTAAAAAATAGTATATTTTAGGTCAAAACATATAAAAATATAATATATATATAATAATTTGTCAATGAAAGCACATAGTAGATGAGTAGGAGCAAAGTTATAGTAGGCTAAAAAAATGATAACAGATGGTAAAACCCAACTATATTGGAAGCTAAAGAATAGAAAAGTGTACATAATACAAACAGCAATCATATGAAAACTTAAGTGGCTATACTGATATCAGTTAAAATAGATGAAAGACAAAAAAAGTTCACTAGCGAAGAAGAGGCACATTTGATAATGATAAAAAAGTCAATCCATTAGGAAGTTATAACAATTATAAACTTATATGTACCTCAAAACAATATACCAAAATACATGAAGCAAAAATGACAGAAATAAAAGGAGAATGAAGCATTTAACAGTAAGAGTTGGAGACTGCAATACCCCTTTGTTAATAATGTATAGGACAAACAGAAGATCAACAAGAATGTAGAAAAATAGTGCAACATTATAAACCAACCAGATATAACAGATTCCTACAATGCTCCAACTTAAAAGAACAGAATATACATTTCTTATGCGTGTACATGGTACATCAAGGATAAAGCATATGCTAGACCATAAATAAACTTCAATAAATTTAAAAGAATAGAAATAATACAAAGTATGTTCTCTAACAATAATAGAATTAATTTGGAAATTAGTAACAGGAAAAATGAAAAACTCACAAAAGTAAAAAATTAAATAACACTTCTTAGTAGCTAATGTGTCAAAGAATAAATAAAAATAGGGATATTCTTTGAGGTAAATGAAAATGAAGGTACAGCATACTAAAACTTATAGATGCCCTTAAATCAGTCTTTAGTGGGGAATTTATAGCTGTAAATGTCTATATAAAAAAAGAAAAAAAAGAGTTCAGATCAATAAATTAACCTGTCACCTAAAAAATAATAGCAAACTAAACCAAAAACAAGATAGGAAAGGAAATAATAAAGATTAAAGATGAATAAAATATAGAACAAAAAATAGAGTGAAAAATCAGATAGCAGTTGTTTATTAAGTGAAGAGATTTAATTATTAATAAAAAAAACTACCCATGATGCAAAGCTCAGGTCTAGATGGCTTCATTAATTAACTCTATCAAACATTTAATGAAAAAGAAATACTGATTACCACAAACTCACTCAAACAATAGGAGAAAATACTAATCAACTCATTTTATGAAGTCAATATTACCTCCAAACCAAAGCCAGAAAAAGACAAAATGTGGAATTTAAACAGCATCAAATCAAGCTCATAGACACAGAGAACAGATTGGTGGTTGCCAGAGACAGGATGGAGGGGACTGGAGAAATGGGTGAAGGGGGTCAAAAGGTACAACTCCCAGTTGTAAAATGATTAAGTCATGGGGATATCATGGACAGCATGGTGCCTGTAGTTAATAACACTGTATTGCATATTTGAAAGCTGCTGAGAATCTTAACCACAATAAAAATAAATTTAACCATATGTAGTGACAGGTGTTAACTCCTTATTGTAGTGATCATTTCACAATACATAAAAATATCGAATCATTATATTGTGTAACTTAAATACTTAAATTAATATAATGTCATATGTCAATTATACCTCAATAAAAATTTTAAAACAAAAATCAACTAATATAATAAATCATAATGATACAGGGAAATTCATAAAATATGACACCCTTTTATGATACAAATATCAACAAACTAGGAATAGAAGGGAACTTCTTCAATCTGAAAAGGGGCATCTATAAAACCCACAGTTAATATCAGATTTAATGATGAAATACTGGATGATTTTTACCTTAAGATTAGGAACAAGACAAGGATGTCTGTTAATATCACTTCTATTCAGCATCCCACTGAAGGTTCTAGCCAGGGCAATTAGGCAATATATACATACAAACATCATACAAAAATATATACATAGATATATGGCATCCAGATTAGAAATAAGGATGTAGAACTATTTCCATTCACAGATCATATAATCTTGTTATTTATAAAATTCTAAGGAATCAACTAAAAACCCATTATAACTAATGAGTTTTTAAAAGAGTGCAAAATATATGACCAATTTCCTCTGCAATAATATAAAAAAAAAATATTTGGGAATTAATTTAACAAAAGACGTGCAAAATTCATACCTGAAAACTATAACTTTGTTGAAAGAAATTAAAGATGGTCTAAACAAGTGCAATTACATCTCATGTTCATGAATCAGAAGATTTAACATTGTTAAGATGGCAAACTGGCCTATAGATTCAACACATTTTCTATTAGAATCTCATTTTACTTATTTATAGATATTGACAAGTTGATTCTTAAATCCACAGGGAATTTCAAGAGGCCCAAAATAGCTAAAATGCTGAAAAAGAGCAAAACAAAGACTTATACTCGCAACTTCAAAACTTACTGAAAGCAGCGGTGATTACGGCAGGATGGTGCTGGCATGAGTATAGACAGTGGAATCAATGGAGTGGAATTGAGAGTCCAGAAATAAGCTTATGCATCAATGGTCAACTGATTTTTTAAAAAGGTTGCAAGAGCATTCATTGAGAGAAATAATGGTCTCTTTAGCAAATAGTTCTGGGACAAGTAGATAGCCACAATGGCATTGAACCCTTACCTTAAACAATATACAAAAATTAGCTCAAAAACCTAACCAAAAGAGCTAAAGCAAATAGGACTTTCTCAAAATTAAAAACTCTGGTTCATCAAAGAACATCCTTAATAAAGTGAAAAGACCAGCTACAAAATTGGAGAAACACTTTACAAATTATATCTGATCAGAGACTTGAATCTAGAATATGTAAAAAAAAAAAACAACAAAAAAACTTCTATAATTAAATAATAAGATTATAAATGATCCAAATTTAAAATGTGCAAAGTAGCTGATAGGCATTTCTCTAAATTTCCACTAAGCACATAAACGATTCTCCATATTATTAGTTACCAAGCAAATACAAAGCAAATCCACAATGAGTTATGGCTTCACACCCACTAGGACATCTGCAATCAGAATGTCAGGTAACAATTGTTGCTAAGATGGGGGGCAACCAAAACCTCACACACAGTTGTTGGGAATGTACTTGGTACATAAGCTTTGCAAAATGATCTGGAAGTTCCTCAAATAATTAAATATAGAGTTTTTACATGACCCAACAATTTCACTCTCAGGTATATATTCAAGAGAAATGAAAACATAATATGCACATAAAAGCTTGCACATGAACATTTATAACAGCATTATTTTATTTTTTATTTTTTTAAATCTTTATTGTTGAATGTAGAATGTATTACAGATGTTCCTCATTTTTCCCCCATTGACCCCCTCCTCCCCACTCCCGGCCCCCTCCCACCTTTTCCCACACTATTGTCTGTGTCCAGCATTATTTTAAAAATCTAAAAGGAGAAAACACCCTAAATGCCTGTCAACAGACAGACAAGTACATCAACAAATGTGGTATATCCATAAAATGGAATATTAATTGATGATATAAAGGATTGAAGTACTAACACCTGCTACACAATGAATGAACCTTGAAAATATTATGCTAAGTGAAAGAAGCCAGTCATGAAAGGCCATATACTATATGATTCAATTTATGTAAAAGTCCAGAATAGAGAAATCCATCTATAGAGACATATAGTATGGGAGTGGTATTAGTGATGGGCAAGAGACAGAAGAGTGGTAGCTAAAGGGTATAAGATTTCTTTTCCAGGTGATGAAAATGTTCTGAAATTGACTGTGTGATGGTTTTCCATATTTGTAAATACACTTAAAAACATTTAATTTTATATTTTAAATTGGTATATTATAGGTTATGTGAGTTAATCTCAATAAAGCTGTTAAAATTTTCTAATTTTTAAATAGTAAATCTTGTTTTTAATTTTATTTCAGGGAGAGAGAGGAAAGGAGAAAGAGAGAGAGAGAGAGATTTGTTGTTCCACTTTGTGCATTCACTGGTTGCTTTGTATGTGCCCTGACCAGAGATCGAACTTGCAACCTTGGCATATTGGGACAATGCTCTCACCAACTGAGCTACCTGGAAAATCTTTATACAGATATAACTTACATTTACAATATTGCTCTTTGGGGTCCTCAATAATTGTTAAGAATGTAAAGACTTCCTGTAAACAAATTCTTGACAAACTGCTGACCTAAACTTTTGTGAACTTAATGAAACTTGGCCTGAATTTTGGGCAAAATTTCATAACCTCAAATATTTTAGCTGGCCATTGATATAAAGCAATGACAATTGATAGATGTGATTTCCAAAAGGGAACTTCTCATCGATATTTTTCTACATTTTTTGGTAAAAAGTAACCATTTGATAGAGTTGTGAGTCATGGATTCTAGCACTAGGTCTGCCCATAACATGCCTTCTGATTTGAGGCAAAGGCTTTTCTTGTCTGAATTTCAGTTTTCTCTCAAAGACCTCTAATGCCCCTTCTATTTGTAAAGTGCTAAAGAAATTATTGTATTTAATTAACATGGACTTTGAAAGTTATTATCTCTAGATTTTCCCTCAACCTCCATGTAACACACACAAGTCTAATATTGACTTCTTTGTTCTATGATTTATGATTTACTTCTTAAATACTCTTTATTTATCCCAAATTTAATTCACATAATGAAGATAAAACTTCTAGCTCTATATCCAACAAATTATTTTGGAATATAATTAAGTGAAAAGGTCATGGTAATCAAAACTAAAATCTAATTTTTATCACTGAAGATGGAAAAAATAATGACTCATTCAGTGTTTTCTTAGCTGTTCGAGTCCGATTAGGCCCTTCCAAATCTAATGAAGAAGCTTGCCTTCAATGCATGGAAAATTAAACTGGATGGTTCAAAGAAAGCAGAGCATCGCATGAATACAGGACTAATTCTGGAAATGTTAAGATGGAAATGTTTTCCATTTACTTGATGCTAATTTGCATATGTCCATGATTTGAAATGTGTTTATGAAAACATATCATTTTTTTACCACAATAATTTATTAAAGAAGGCATAAAAATGTTTCATTACCTGCTAATTACAACTGAGGATAAAGAGATTAAAGAAGTAGCCTATGATGGCATGGACAATAGCCAAATTTGAACTCGCTCTAGGCTTCCTGAAACCAAGTTTCATGCTTCTCTACCACACACACTACAGCGATTTTTGCTGCTAAAGATGAAATTCTAACACACAGTGTATGTCTTAAATTATAGCTAGTGGAGACTTAGATGCTAAATTAGTAGACATAAGATAATGGTGGTTCACTGAAGGACTTGGGTGAAATCTGTAAGTATTATTTAGCAGATTTATTTGGTTTATATTTATTCTCTTATTAACTGCTAATCTTTTAAAGTTTTAAGTAGTCATTTTATTTTGATTATTATTGTCAATAAAAGATAAGTTGGGTGAATTATACATGCATAGATGTTTCTAGTTGTTTTCTACAGTCGACTTTTTTTTTTAACATGACAATACCAGTCATGAAAGTGTAGTGTAGTTAATTGTCACTAGTTTTTCCTTTAAAATGAGTGTTGTCAAAACATTTGGGAGGTGCTGAATTTCAGCATAGAAGCTAGTATGTATTAGCATTTTTTTTTCCTTTATTGATTTTAGAGAGAGAGGAAGTGAGAGAGGGAGAGAGAGATAGAAACATTGACTGACCGCCTCCTGCATGCCCCCCACTGGGGATCGGGCTCACAACCTAGCTATTTCCCCTATTGTACTGCTTAATATAACTTTTTTGATCCCTCATTATCTGGTTTAACTTTTAGATATTAATACTTATGAAGAAAGTAGAAAAGACATATATTTTAAAGGGATGTGGTCCTGTTTTCTTTCTATTCCATTTCTTGAATATTTTTATGAAATATTTTATGGTATTTTTTACTCTACAACTATGAATTTGCCCAATATGACCTGTGACATAACCTCTTTTGGAGAGGTGAGAAAAACTTCCTTTAACTTGATTGGTAAAGAATTTTAGGACTTAATCCCTAGCATCATAAGCCTTTCAGGAAATCTGACTGGAACTTTGATATAATAGTATAGCCTGCCTCCAATAAATTCAGTCCTCAAAGGAAGAAGTATGATAAAAGAGATACTGCCTATTTGGCTTTTAGATCAAGCATAAAACTCAAACAGATTTTTAGTGTCAAACACTTCCCTTAGACCTGTCCACTAGTTCAATTTTAAAACATACTAACTAGTTTCTCATAGAGTAACCCAAAACAGCATAGAACCTTAATAAACTGGTGATAATTAACTAGATGATATCCTATTTAGTTTTCTAAATCATATTGAGCAACACTGGCTCAAATTTACATACAATTATGCAAACTGATATCTAATTCTGCAGCAGAAAATCAGAAAAAATTGGTTAAAATTTATGTTTTGTACTGTATTACCAATATGAGTTGAAGAGAATTTACATCCCTTATGAGCATTAGTGTTGTTAGATACATGCGGTGAACATATGCTTAGTCTAAAACAGGACTTTTCATCCTTGGCAGGAGTTTTCATCCTTGGCACTATTGGCACATTAGGCCAGATAAAGCTTGGTTGTGGGGGGCTGATCTGGGCATTCTAGGATGAACAACAACATTCCTGGCCTCTACCCACCAGGTGCCAGTATCATTCTCCATACTATGGCAATGACAAATGTGTCCATACATTGCCAAATGTCCCGGTGAGCCACATAACACATGGTTGAGAATCACTATTCTAAAGGTTGTTATGAGAGCTTGTTTACCACGTCTACTTACCAATGAGAGTCTGCCACGTCTTATGCCCTGAGAAAGCACGGGTGAGCATATGGAGACAAGGCCCCCCCTGTGATGGAATTTACAGTCCAAGAAATCAAAGTTGATGATAAAAACATACATGTCCAAGACATATGTAAAGATGGTCAGTATCACTAATTATCAGAGAAATGTAAATAAAACCACAGTGAGCTATCATCTCCCACCTGCCAGAATAGCTATTACCAATAAATAAATTTAAAAAAAAAAAAAACAAGTGTTGGTAAGGATGAGGAGAAAAGGGAACCCTTGTGCACTGCTGATGGGATTGCAAATTAGTGCAGTCAATATGGAAAACAGTATGAAGGTTCTTCAAAAAATTAAAAATAGAACTACCTTATGACCCAGCAATTCCACTTCTAAATATATATCTGAAGAAATCCAAAACATGAATTTGAAAAGATATATCCAGCCCTATGTTCATTGCAGTGTTATTTACAATAGTCAAGATATGAAAGTAACCCAAATGTCCATCAATAGAAGAGTGAATAAAAAAGATGTGATACATATATATATAACAGAATATTACTCTGCCACAAAAAGAAAGAAATGTTACTATTTGTGACAACATGGATGGATCTAGAGGGTATTATGCTAAGTGAAATAAGTCCGACAGAGAAAGAAAAATATCATATGATTTCACTTGTAAGTGGAATCTAAAGAACAAAATGAATGAACAAACACATCGATACAGAGAACAAACTGAGGATGGCCAGATGGGAGAGGGTTTGGGGGCTCAGGGTGAAAAGGTGAAAGGATTAAGAAGTACAAAATGTCAGTTACAAAATAGTCACAGGGTGAAAAGTACAGCATAGGGAATATAGTCAATAATATTGTAAAAACAATGTATGGTGTCAGATGAGTAGTAGAATTATTGAGAGGATCCCTTTATAAATTATATACTTGTCTAACCACTATGCTTTAAACCTGAAACTAATATAAAATAATAATGAATGTCAACTGTAATTGAAAAATAAAATTTAAAATAACAACAAAAGGAGCTCCCATAAGACTGTCAGCTGATTTCTCAAAAGAAACTTTTCAGGCCAGAAAGGAGTAGCAAGGTGATGAAAAGCAATGGCATACAACCAAGATTACTTCATCATCCTGCAAAGCTATCATTTAGAATCGATGGACATATCAGAGTTTCCCAGACAAGAAAAAGCTAAAGGAGTTCATCACCACAAAACCCATATTATATAAAATGTTGAAAGGTTTTCTTGAAGGAGAAGAAGAACAAAAATATGAACAATAAAATGGCAATTAATACATATCTATCAACAATCGAATCTAAAAGCAAAATGAGCAAACAGAACAGAAACAGACTCATAGATACAGAGAACTTTTTGTTGCTTGCCAGATGGGTGAAAAAGATGAAGGAATTAAGAAGTACAAATTGGTTGTTAGACTGATGAACCTCAAAGGGAAGTGGGGAAGGAGGGCGGGATGAGATAAACCAAAGAACTTCTATGCATATATGCATAACCAATGGACATTGACAATAGTGTGGGGAAGGCAAGAGGGGGATGGGATTGGAGAGGAGGGGGGTCAATGGGGAAGAAAGGGGGGGAACATCTGTAATACATTTAACAATAAAGATGAGTTAAAAAAAAAATCTATACATGTCCAGCCCATGCCTGGCATTCCAGAGCATGCTTAGTAAGAACTTGCTAAAAGTTCTATATCTTCTAATAATAAAGAAATACACCGAGCTTTTTATAGTGTTAGTGATTTATTGGAAAGGAAAAGAATGAATTATATTTAACATAATATTTTAATACCAAATGTTACCTAAAGGTCAGTATTAAATACTAATTGAGAATCCATGCAATAGATAAAGAAAACGCTTTTCACATCTTCAAGCAGTGTTTCATCTACTAAGGCACTAGAGTAAGTACACTGGTATCTATAATTCAAGGTAGAATGCGCTAAGTACAACTTGAGATTGTCAATCAATGTGCCAAGAGAGTTCAAAGGTAGGAAAACTGACATCTAGTTAGAGCAAAACAGGAAATGATTAGTACAACTTCAGAGAGCCTTCAGAGTGCTATTTCAGTGAGCTGCAGAATGATCCTGCTCCCTCTTTCTTGTTTGGTGTACGGCTGTTCACAATACACAATTTGCATGGGAAGTGCTTTGGATCTTTTTCCATTTCTAATCTAAAGTAATGAATTAAAGTCTCTTTCAAAGTACAAAATATGCTAACATAAATAGTTTGTGTGATTTAAATGTGTACTATTTTTTTGGTACTGGAGGACAATTTATAAAATGAAGTGTTGTTGGTAGATCATATTTATAGAAGGTATCTATATATAGATATATATTATATAAAGATAACAGATATCTATCTATCTATCTATCTATCTATCTATCTATCTATCTATCTTCTATCGTCAATGGTAAGAAACGTCTACACCTGCAAAAATTTTTATGGGTTTATTTGAGCCAAACTGACTATTGCCAAGAAGCAGTATCTCAATGGATTGAGAAAATATTCAGGCAAATGGCAGTTTTACCACTTATGTTATACATCAGAATAAAAGAAGGAGATGTAAGGAGGGTTATGTGAAATCCATTGGTGATTGATAGATTAGGGAAGCAGAGAAAGCAAAACAGGGGAAACCTCTGGGATTGAATAAAAAATAAAATGAATAGACACATTTTTTACATTGGTGATAGGATAGTTAACAGGTAACAGTGAACATGTAACAATGAGGGATTCTGTGGTTTCCTGTTCTGCTGAGAGATTGTGCCCTGAGGGGTCTGGAAAAAGGAAATTACCCTGACATTCCAAGGTATGTTATCTTAGACACAACAACGCATAAAACAGGCTCAATTAAGGTAAAGATTGACCTGTGTCAGGGAAGATACTGGCCTAGGACATAACTATCCACCATGACCTGCTCGTAGTTAGAAAGTTTTAATTTTAGACTGTCCTATGTGGTTACTTTTCATCTCTGGATTTGTAAGGCCCACCACGCAGGCCTCCACTGAGCTTGTTAGCTTTACTATGTAGCCCCTTTTCACTCACACTATCTATCTATATGGTATAGTTTTTTTTTAAGAAATGTGTTTTTATTGATCAGAGAAAGAGAGAGAGGAAGGGAAAGGGAGAGAGGTAGAAACATCAATTGAGAGAGAGAAACATCAATTGACTGCCACCTGCATGCCCCCTACTGGGGATCAAACCCACAACCTGGGCATGTGCCCTGACCAGGAATTGAACTGTTGTAACCCAAGAGAGATCCACCAAACTCAGACACCGAGATGGGGTTTAATAAAAGGAATTTATTGATCTAAGTCCGCAGGCACCTGCAGTATGTCCCACACAGGAGTAACAGCGGCCCCGGAGAGCTAAAATGGCTCCTTTTTATAGGATTTTGTAAGGGGGGTGCTACGTGTAAGCAAGCATGTTACAGAAGTGGAATTTAGCGGTTAGTTAATTACCTGTTACTCAGTTTCCCAGACATCTCAAAGGTCAAAATGTTTTCAATAGATTATACCTGGTACCGAGCCCGGCATTACTTAAGGGTTAGTTGTTACCCCAGGGATTAGCGATTACTCAGGGGTTAGTTAGTGAAGAATGTTCTTCAGTAGATGAGTAACTGACAACCCCTTTGGTTGTCGTGAAGGCTTCTGGGAGTTTAGGTCAATGGCACTGAGTTATAACAGAACTAGTGACCTTTTGGTGCATGGGACACTGCTCAATGAACTGAGCCACACCAGCCAGGGCAGTGTAGTTGTTTTTCATTCCTTTTATCCAGCATTCTTTTATGAAACCATCTTCCCCCCACTCTCACTCATGTGGTTTAGATGGGGCTAATCTTCTTCCTGGGTTTAAGGGTTAGATATGTAATCCAGCCTTCCCCATCAGATGATCCCAACCTCCAGGATCTGGTAGTGACCTTAGAAAATCACATTAGCTCCAAGAAAGATCTAACCAGCTTTCATTGCATGACATTTGTAAGTTTGGGGGAACATTGTTCTCTTTTTCCTGGAGCTGATTGGACTATATGTCTAGAGAGTTTTCCTGGGAATAAAGCCAATAGAATGGAAAGCAGAGGCAAGAGCTAAAGATAGCACCGATCCTGGATTTGGCATTGCCTGCATAAGAGCTATTGAATTGTCTAGTTATACTGTTACCGGCGCAGTACACTGGGTACTATTTACCAGGAAAGGACCAAAGGGAAGGCCAGACAGTATAGGCATGCCATTTGCACAGCTCTGCCAGGAAGCTTGCAGTGAGCACTCCGGGTCTGTTCCCTGCTGATTCATGCTCTGGAGAAGAAACTGGACAAAGGCAGTCTAGGCACATGCCCAGTGAGGTCTGAGTGACGTGGGAGGTGCCTGCCTGTCTGTCACACCTGGGAGTGAGTCAGTGACCAGAACAGGTATGGCCACTATAAGTAATCTCTTAGGAGCTCTCTCTCTTGCTGCCTATACTGGACTCTTTGTGGGGCTCCCACACCCTGCATTTCCCCACGTGGCCCACAGCCATGTGGGACCCACACAATGGACTGATGGACTGAACCTGGACTCATCCTAATCTGGATACAGTTGCACCATGAAATGGACACTCTGGACTTTGGCCTTATTTCTGTCCTTGCTAAACACACAGCTGCCCCTCTTCTAGGACTGGACGGAGGGACATGGGGCTTGACAACCCCAGAAATGTAATTCCACACCAATGAAAACCATCCATTCCCCGTGAGAGTCTGAGAAAATTCATTTTCTAAAGATATCTTAGGAGCCTTCTGCCCACAGTGTTGGAGGCATCTGGCCCCTCTTCCCTCTGGCAACCATACGAAGCAATAAATTCTCATATTGGTTCGAGTTGGGGTTTTGTATTTTGTAATTGAAAGAATTCCAATTATACTAATTATTCTATACTAAATATTCTAATTATACTAAACATTTACTTAAGTGGGTCACTTTTCAATATAATGCAATGGTATTTATTTTGATGAGACTCTATATTAAAAAAAAAACAAAAAACACAGTGGTTAATATCTGCGACCCTCAGTAAATCTCTGTCGAATCAGAAAAGTGCTGACTGCAGATTAAAGGGTGAAAATTAAGTAAATCAAGCAACACGCTTCTCAAACATTCCATATCACAATGAACAGAAATCTTTGAAATGACAACCTCCAAATACCACATAAAATAGATGAATTACGGCTATGGACATGTGTTCCCTCTGGCTTGCTGTTTTCTCCTGCACAGTTCAGTTCATAAATTTACATGTTTTCAACTTTCTGCAGGATAATGGCAATGACTTTTGAACTAAAATGGCCACATCAGTTGTTTCCTAGCTTTTCTCATTTTAGATTCTTCACAGGGAAAATAAATAAATAAATAGCGATCCCTGGCCTTTTAGGAACTGATTTGTCATCCTTTCTCACATGTCAATAGGTTATCCTTGCTGAAAAAGGTCTTTCAATGGTTCCTTGCATTTTAATTCAAATGAAGTCAAATAGCTTTTTTTGGCCATTTACCACTGTGCTACATGCCTGCAAAACACAGACTATATATTCGGTGTTTTGAAACAGCTCTTTCTACATGTTTGCATTTCATGGTACAAGGCAAAAAAAATAGCCAGAAAATTACGTCAAATCTCGCCCTACCCTGCATCGGTGGCATAGATACCAGGCTAATGACAACCAATCAACTGTCTATGGAACTCCTACGGTTTTCCAAGTTTTGTGCTGGGGACATGACCAGATAGGAAGGTAATAAGAATGGCATAGCACAGTGCTCCCGTCTTCAAAGGTGCTGAAAATTACCGGAAGAGCAGTTTCAGGGATGGTTTGCCATTAGAATTCCCTGATTGCCTGCAGTTTGTGTACGCTGTGTCTCAACGCTCATAACGGGTGAGCATGTCAAACCACAGAATCCCTACCTTTCTCAGCTCAGGAAGGAATAACAGAAAGTTTCTACAATTAGGCACTTAAAGTGTGGCACCGTTGTGTGACAAATTAAAGAATATAGAATGGCACTTCTGTGTTTGCTCCCTCCCTCTCTCCCTCCTTTTCTGACATCCACCCATTCATTTCTTTGTGTATTCAATGCATGTATGATACAAGTAAGTATTTGCAATGTACCAGGCACTGTGATAGGCTCTGGAGTTATGAGCAAGAATAAGCCCAAAAACTTGCACTCAAGAAGCAAGAACTTGTCCTCTGATGCAACTATCACAGCAACAATGAATTACACTGCAAAGCGGATGGCTGCCAGAGATGGATACACAGTGTCCTGCTAGCCTGAAGGAGCGAGTGACCAACCCGAGGGAGGGTGGAGAGGTGGGGCAGAGGACAAAGTGCCGAGAAAGACATTTTGCCAGAATTTATATCTTTGTCAGGCCTTGAAAAATGCTCAGTATGGATCAGAAATTCAGAGAAAGGATAGGTTGCCAGATGGATGGGATGCAATTTGAGCCAGACGCTGAAGGAGGGGCGGAACACAGACCTGTAGAGACAGGATCAGGGGAATTCCTGGCAAGAAGATCTCGACAGAGTCAGGAAGACGGGGCCTTTTTGAGGCATAGCAGAACCTCCTGTTCGCCTAGGATGTAGAGTCTGAGAAGGAAAGTAGCAGAACTGGAGGGAAAAGTGTGCCCTGGGGCCAGTTTGGGAAGAATGTTCAGTGTCTTTCAGTGGCCTTCTCAAGGGCCATGGAGACCTATGGAAAGTTTTTGAGATGGAAAGAGACACCTAGATCTGTGTTTTATATAGAAGGGCAACCTTCGAAGGAGTGAAGAAAGGGAAGGACTGGGAAGGAAAGACAAGCTTGCTGCGTGTTTCAGGAAAAAGCTGATGGTGAGGCAGGTTGGTAAGAAACTAGGAAAATTCCTTGGCAAGTGGAATGGGGAAACTGAGACAGACAGCTAAACAAGGGTGAGCGATTCACAGCCAGCTAATCAGTGGCAAGGTCTTATCTTCCCTAACCAAGGACACTTAGGAGCAAAGTGTTCACGCATTCCAGACCGTTCCAGAGGCAGCCATGCCTCAGTCCTGGTCCCTTTCCGGCGACATTCTTTGAAGGTGACACTGACCAGAGAATGATCCTGATCCCTTCATAAGCTCATTTTGATGCGTCAGCATGTTAAAGAACACACCTGGAAAGCTGATGCTCTCCCCTAAAATTCCCGCCTTTAGGAAACAGATAAAAACCCTCAAAATGAAGTATGCCAGCATGCACTCTCCCTTGAGAGCGCCTGGGCCTTCCTCCCCTTCTTTCCTCCAGCATACATCTTTTTTCTCTTTCTCCTAAGCTCTAAGTATCCTGATGAGACTTGCAACCAAGGGAGCAGCGGCCAGTAGCAGCCCCTCCCAGGTTAAGCCCCTGAACCTGTCTCCAAGGGCCCTTCTTCTGACTCTGTAACTTGTCTCCTGAGTCCACACAGCCCAGCTGGCTCACTTCTTCTGCCTCTGTGACTTTCTTTCCCAAGGGCCAAGGCAGCTCCACCCAGGCTCACTCCTGCTGCTATGACTTTCCTCTTCTATCTTAAGCCCTTCCTCTGTTTCTGCCCCCCACCTTTAGTAAATGTACTCTCAAAATCACCTGGGCTCATACTGTGAAATCTTTTCGACACAAAATCAAGAATCCACACGTTCCAGACTGTGCTGGGGCAGACCTGCCTGGGTCCCAGACCCTTCCTGGTGACAATGGGAGTGAGGAATGGAGTGATGGAATGAGAGGAGGGGACCCCTTCAGGGGATGTGAGGTGCGATTAGGACACAGGCGCTGAAGGAACCCAGCAGGGATGGAGAGAGCCTCAAGGTTTCCAGCGTGGGCAAGCGAAGGGACGGTTTTGCCCTTATGAGAGATGGAACGCTGCGAGAAGAGCCCCTTTGGGGCAGGAAAGGGGGCAGTAGATTGCCAGCACCCTGCTAACGTGACGGCACCAGGGGGCTCCAGGTGCACAGCCTGTTTCACTTGGTTGAATGTCCCAGTGTAATTTCCTTAGTCTGTATCTGCTTTGCCACAGCATCTGCACGCACCACCTTCATTCTTAGACTTTATTTCAGAAAACAACCTCACTCATCACAAACTCGTAACCACTTAGGTGGCTTTAGAGTAGACCCTGGAGTCCATCACTTTACCCGGGACTCTGGCCCACCCTCGCCCGGACTGTCTTGCTCTTCCTCTGCCCTGGAGGTGAAGCCAAGGAGAGTTAGAGCGCCCTCTGGATCAGGGCGGCCGATCCCTTTGTCTCACACAGGAGAGTTAGAGCGCCCTCTGGATCAGGGCGGCCGATCCCTTTGTCTCACACAGGAGAGTTAGAGCGCCCTCTGGATCATGGCGGCCGATCCCTTTGTCTCACAGAGGAGAGTTAGAGCGCCCTCTGGTTCCCTGACGATCTCACTCCTCCCCCAGGAAGTCCATTCATCTTTCCTTCGCCAGACCCAGTGCCTTCCCAGAAAGCAGTGCTTGGAACATAATTCCTCTGTCTGGCAGCTCATGAGGGGATCCAGGAAGGAATGTCACCACTTGAAGCAATAATCCACAGCTCCACCACTGAGAATTCTGAGCTCCATTTCTCAAAAGGCCTCATAAAGTTTTACGAGGCATCAAGTAGACTGATAGGTCAGAAGCATAAGTCTAGTTTTAACCACTTCAGGCTATAGGTCAAATGTGCAAATTTTTATATTTTCAAAGAGCACCATTTTATTTTATTTTCTAAGTTGTATTCATATATAACTTTACCACACCTATACGTCTGTTTATTGGTGGGGTGGGCACCCCGGGCTAAAGGAGGTTGGTGATTAGTACCTATAGTGCCCACGTGCAAACACACACACTATATATATCTATATATCTATATCTATCTCCCTGAAACATCATAAGAGCTCAATAAACATCAGTGATGTGGTACATAGGATTATTTCTAATTGATGACACAATAGAATGATACTAATATTGAAAGTGGTATGTTGCTAGAATTATAGTACTGGATACTATTTCCCTTTCTCATCGCACATACTCATTGTTTCATCCAAGTGAGGATAAACTAGAAGCTAAGCATCCAAATTACACAATGTCGACAGTCCTTTAGTCCTTTATTTATATAGTGTGATACCTATCTCCAGTGGCTGAATCCTCCAAATTCAAGGCAGGGTGTCAGACATTGGGAAGACCGCCTGGCTTGCAGTACTTTACCAGTGATTGTATACGTTAAAGCTCTTTACTTATTAAACTGGAAAAAGTCATCCCAAGGAAATTAACTTCCAAAAAAATACTTCATGGCCTACCTGAGTACATTTTTCTTTCTTTTTTTTTTTATCCTCACCCGAGGACATTTTTCCATTTTTTGTTCAGGTAGAGTGTGTGTGTGTGGGGGGGAGAGGAATAGAGAGAGAGAGAAACATCGATGTGAAAGGGACACATCAAGTGGCTGCCACCCGCACAACCGACCAGGGCCGGGGACAAACTGCAACCGAGGTACATGCCCTTAGCAGGAACCAAACCCGGGTCTCTCAGGACCGCAGGCCGACACTCTAACCACTGAGCCAAACCGGCCAGGGCCTGAGTACATTTTTCATAACTCACATACAATATAGACTCTTCCCTGCTCTCAACATCCTTAATGAGAATGTTTAAGATTATTTGATAATCAGCTGGTATTTATGGCCACCTAAAGGAGAACATGGAATTCCCTCTTGAAGTTATGGCTGCTTGTGTGAAGGCACCTTAGGTCAGGGGGGTCATTAATCTACCCAGGATTTTAAATGTATAAGGATTATGCCCAAAGCAAAAAGAAAAAGAACAAAAACATGCACATATACATACACACATAGAGAAAATCCAACCTTACACGATTTAGCCACTTAACCACAGAAGGGTCAGCACAGCAAGAAAAATCATTTCCAAGTATGAGTTTCATTTCTATTCATCTCATCAAAGTGACAAGCAATGTGTTGACTTATTCACTGGGAAACAGATAGGCCGGTTTTCTATAAGTTGTACGCACTGTTGTACAACATAGACCTTTGTAACATGTTTGTACTTACATTTTAAACATTCAAATATTATTTAATTATTCCAGGTGATCAAATAACGTTATATTTTATGCCTTTTTCAGATATATTTTTGACTGGCTTATAAGATAGATATTTAATGTTGAGCCTTTGGTCAGAAACACAACTTCCAATGTTAAGAGTATTTCATAAAACTATTTTATGATGTGTAGCTAGCTCAGGAATTAATCATATAAAAATAAGATAATCTCTACCCTGGAAAAAAAAAATTGTGTTTAAGTGAACTTTATAATTCGCCTTAGACAAACATACACATTTTTGGTCACAGGAATACACCTGAAAAATACAAAGAAAATCGGCTGAAGATAGAAAATATATTCCACCCACCTAACTTTGTATTCAGTTGAATAAACAGAGCATATCGTGCCTGTACAATGGCCAAGGAGTGAAAGTCCCTGCTTGAAATATATAGAGAATAGAAAATAGAAAAGAAAAAAAAAAGAAGTATTTTTCCAGATACGCACTTAGCTACAGGTGATAAACAAATGATCAGTATCCTGTACAACAAGACAAGAATATATTTCCGCGCTAAATGCATTTAGATGTGACAGAAATGACTCTCGATGGCATTATGCAGTCTGCATGAAAGTACCATACTACAAAACATGTCAGACCTTTCACTGTGTTCCCTGACACTGAAGCTGCCACCGCGTGCTGTGTGGCGGGACACTGGAGGGAGAGGCAAAGGAACAGATGGACAGAGTCTCTCTTCTGTGCTCGGCTGGCTGCGGTTCAGTGAACGGTAGTGCACTAATAAAGTGCTCAGCGGACTTCTGCCTCCATCTGCTCTTAATAAAAATAAGTGAGGCTCTGAAGCGAGCACCAGCCTTGGCGTTCTTGCACGGAACCCTTCTTCGACAGCGCACGAGGAAGTGGATGAATTCATCTAACACGGCTGCATGCAGGTTGTGACAGCCTCGTGATTGTGGTGGCCCTTGCCACCCATTCCCAGGTCCCTCAGAAGCATTCCTTTTTTTTTTTTTTTTCCTGGCTGTTTATCATGAGAAATTATCATGCTTGGACAAACTTAATAGCTTCTTAGCCCCTCTGTTCCATGGCAAGTAATGAAATTAGATTAGTGCTGTTCAGTTTAGTGAGCAGGGACTTTATGATTCTCTTATGTTTGAGGAAATAAATGTTTATGAAGCTCCTCTTATAGTCCATGAGCGTGAACCAAACGTCATTAATCGTGTTCGTCTTGTGCCTGTTACAAGGTTTCGATGGCAGCCTCCCTGCCATGTCACCTACCCTGGTAGAAACCAGACACACAGAGAAAGACAGAAACAGCAATTTCCCCATTACACCAGGTCAGACATGTAGGGCAAAGGTTACCGATTTCCTTCTTCTGAGGAAAGTTTAGAATGGCCATTATATGCAGGGCATTGAGTTCTCATGAAATCTTACCCAATAAGAGGGGGAAGGAAAGGGCAGTAAAAAGCATTTCTTCAAAATAAAATAATGTAAGTCCCTGTGGTAGAGTATTTGGGGCAATTTCTGTTTTAGAATTCCTGTTTTTAAATGTTCTATCCCCCCTGGATGATCCTTGCAAGTTAATGAAGAATTGCAAAGGTGCTTTAATGGGAATCCAAAGATAGAAACTTCTGCTATTCAGTGGGGGATAATAATTCTTCAATTAGCATTTATCTCTTTCTACTACAGAGAATTGCTGAACTGGCATAAAAGCAGAAGAAATGGGTAGAGTTATAGTGAGATACTTTGGAACTCAATATGTGGAAGAACATTATTCAGATTTTCTCACAGGTATAAGAGCTAGTAAATTGTCTTTGTTAGGGGTGATTCCATACAGAGTCAATATCCACTTGTAGAAAAGTTGTAAGAGATCCATGTCTTTTGTAGCCTTTCCAATAGAAGATTGAATTCAGTATTAAACTACATAGTATTCCTCTCTTTGCCCCAACACACACACACACACACACACACACACAGTAGCAGATTGATGAGCTCTTTAAAATTGGGATGTGGTAAAGTCTGAATCATCAAGGCCAGCTTTCTTTCAGTCATTTGGAAAGGTGTTGACTGTTGACTCCAAGTTTGGGGTTAAATTTCATTCAGAGAGCAAGACATAAAAAGTAGCCCTGTATGATTAAGAGTCTAATGTAGCCCTCTTTGTCCATTCATGCAGTAAGAATGCTTTGAGGCTCACTACGTTTGATACACTAGGGTGGCTATTGGATATATAGATGTAACAACAACAGAACTTTCTATTATCTATCTATCTATCTATCACTTACCTACCACCTATGCATTTATGTCTCTATATATCCAGTTCTCTATGATCTATCTATGTATATCCACAGTATCTATCCATATACACATCGATGTACAAATGGGACTGTAGAATCAGAGATGGGATGTAAATACAGAGGGCTGCCTCAGTTGCTACTAGTAATCCTGAAACTGAGAGAGCATGCCCAAGTCAAAGCTAATTCGTGAAAAAGAAAAGAACTGAGAAAAGACACATGGAGCATGTTCCCTGACGGTTCTGCATAACCAGTACGCTCTTCCTCTGTAGTTGTGGAACGGTACATTGTCTTAGTGCTTAGTGCAAGCAGTGATTTTGGTTAGAGCCGGCAGAATCCTAACTGACATAACTGATAAAGCACAAAGCAATTTGGGTGGCTGGCTTTCAGTTGAAGAAAAACAACTGAGGACTGAAAAGAAACACAAAACAGCATCCTCTCGTTGTGATACGTTTCAGGATGCCCATGACTATCAGCAGGAGGGAGGGAATTAAGAAAAACAAATTAGAAAAAGATGGTGACACTGGGTTAAGAGGTTGGTATGGACCAGATGATGAGGAATTTGGATGTAAGATAAAGAGTGTATCTTGGCACTGACTCAATCCTGGTAGGCTTCCAAAGACGCGAGAGGGGGCCGGGAGCCCACCGTCTGCAGCGGCCTCGGCCAAGACCTGCAGCCTTGGCTGTAGGTTGCACCCTCAGCTGGGACCTGCAGCGCCCTCGACAGGGAGGCACAGCCTTTGCTGGGAACAGCGCCCTTAGCTGAAAGTGGTGCCCACGGGTTACACTCCCAAGCACCCCATAGCGCAGAGCTGGGACAGAGGCTAAAATAGCAACATTGGGCTCTGGCAGAGGGAAGGCAGACTGGACTGGAACTGTGTGGGGAAATACAGGAATTGGAGGACACTCAGAGCTTTGGCTGAGTTGCAGCCATGCAAGTCTGTGGTCACCTTACTCTTTCCCAGGGCCCTAGGGAGAGGCGGAGGCCCCTCCCTCAGAGATTCAACCCCACCTGGTGGCCATTGAAATGCTAATTGAGGCCCATTACAACCAGCATCTGCCCCACTCTCGGGAAATTCTCTTCCACTGAGCACCTGAGGGAGTTTTTCATTCAACTCAGAAACCAAGGTTCTTCAGGTGACCTCTACTAATAGCCTCCAGGCAGAAAAGCTAGAAGATAATTACCATTCCCTGGGCTAGCAACTCTAACCAGCAAAGTAAGACTTGACAGTGGTGATTAACTTGGGTCCTCCCTACCTCATCCAAACCCAGGAGAGGGAGCCACAAACAGCAGAACACCAACACCCACAGGGAAAATGTGGCAGGCTCCAAAGCCCACTGTGATAGCTAAAATGGTGAAACACAGAAACAAAAGCCAAATTAAAGAACAAGAGACCTCTACCAAAGATGAGATAAATGAGGTGCAGCTAAGCAAGTTAACAGAACTAGAATTCAGAGCCATGATGTTGCGGAAGCTCAACAACATAAGTAAGGACATGAGCACCATGAGTAAAGACATAGAAATGATGAAAATCAACCAGTTGGAAATTAAAAACCAACAAGAAGAAATGAAGAATGACATATGAGAAATAAAAAACACATTGAAAAGTCTAAATAGCAGAGTAGAGGAAGCTGAGGACCGGATCAGGGAATTAGAAGATAGGGTAGAAAAAAATCAACCAATCAGAAAATCAAAAGGAAAAAATAATTTAAAAACAGGAAAACAGCTTAAGAGAACTGTGGGACAACTGGAAACTTAATAACATTGGCATCATAGGAGTCCCTGAAGGAGAAGAAAATGAGCAAGGGTTACAGAATATATTTGAAGAAATAGTGACACAAAACTTTCCTAATTTGGTGAAGGAAGAAGGCATTCAACTTCAAGAAGCACAGAGAGCCCTAAGTAAGAAGAACCGAAACAGGCCCACACCAAGACGCACAGTAATCAAAGTGCCAAAAAATAAAGACAAAGAGAAAATCCTAAAAGCAGCAAGAGAGAAGCAACAGGTTACCTACAAAGAAAACCCCATAAGGCTCTCAGCGGACTTCTCAACAGAAACACTACAGGCCAGAAGGGAATGGCATGAGGTAATAAAGGTCATGAAAAACAAGGATCTGAATCCAAGATTGCTCTACCAAGCAAGGCTATCATTCAAAATAGAAGGTCAAATAAAGAGCTTCCCAGACAAAAAAAGGCTAAGGGAATACATTAGCACCAAACCAGCACTGCAAGAAATGTTAAAAAGACTGCTATAATTAGCAAGAGAAATAGGAAGAAAAATAGAATCACACACAAAAAAATGGCAATAAATATTAATAATCACCTTAAATGTAAATGGATTGAACGCTCCCATAAAAAGACACAGAGTAGCTGATTGGATAAGAGCATGACTCATCTATATGTTGTTTACAAGAGACCCACCTCACAACAAAAGACTCACATAGGTTGAAAGTCAAGGGATGAGAAAAAATCTTTCAAGCAAATGGAAAGAAAAAAAAAGCTGGGGTAGCAATACTAATATCTGATAAAATAGATTTCAAAATGAAGGCCATACTAGAGACAAAGAAGGCCACTACATAATATTGAAAGGATCTATCCAACAGGAAGATATAACCTTGATAAACATATATGCACCCAATATAGGAGCACCAAAATATAAAAAACTCTTCTGGAGAACTTCAAAGGGGAAATCGATAGCAATACAATTATAGCACAAGACTTCAACACCCCGTTGACATTACTGGATAGATCCTCTAGACAAAAAAATTACCAAGGAAACAGAGACTCTAAATGAAGCACTAGACCAAATGGATTTCATAGATATCTACAGAGAATTACATCCCAAAACTACAGAATTCACATTCTTCTCAAGGGCACATGGTACATTCTCAAAGATAGACCACATGTTAGGACACAAACTAAGTTTCGACAAGTTCAAGAAGACTGAAATAATATCAAGCATCTTCTCAGATCACAATGGCATGAAACTAGAAATCAGTTGCAACAAGAACATGCAAAGACATTTGAACACATGGAAGCTAAATAGCATATTATTAAACAATGAATGGGTTACTGAGGAGATCAAGGAAGAAATTAAAAACTTCCTGGAAACCAATGAAAATGAACATGCAACACAAAATCTATGGGATGCAGTGAAAGAAGTTCTGAGAGGGAAGTTCATAGCACTACAGGCCTACCTAAAAAAACAAGAAAAATCTCTAATTGACTATCTAACCTCACAACTTAAAGAACTAGAGAGCAAACTAAAAGAAAACCCCAGAACAATTAGAAGGAAGGAAATAGTGAAAATCAGAGCAGAAATAAATGACATAGAGTCCAAAAAAACAATTCAAAGGATCAATGAAACCAAGAGCTGGTTTTTCAAAAGGATAAACAAGATTGATGGTCCCTTAGCTAGACTCACCAAGAAACAAAGAGAAAGAACCCAAGTACACAAAATCAGAAATGAAAGAGGAGAGGTAACAACTCACACCACAGAAATACAAAAGATCCTTAACAACTACTATGAACAATTATACGGCAACAAATTCGACAATATAAGTGAAATGGACAAATTTCTAGAAACACATAGTCTCCCAAAACTGGACCAGGAAGAGATAGAAAACTTGAATAGACCAATAACAACAGAAGAAATTGAAGATGTAATCAAAACTCTCCCAGCAAACAAAAGCCCAGGCCCGGATGGCTTCACGGGGGAGTTTTACCGAACATTCAAAGAACTAACACCCATTCTCCTCAAAGTATTTCAAAAAATTCAAAAAGAAGGAAGACTTCCAAACTACTTTTATGAAGCCAGCATAATTCTAATTCCAAAACCAGAAAAAGACACTACAAAGAAAGAAAACTACAGGCCAATATCCCTGATGAACACAAATCACAAAATTCTGAACAAAATACTAGAAAATCGGATCCAGCAATACACCAAAAAAATTATTCACCATGACCAAGTGGGATTCATCCCAGGGATGCAAGGCTGGTACAATATTTGCAAATCAATAAATGTGATACACCACATAAATAAAACTAAGAATAAAAACCACATGATCATATCAATAGATGCCAAAAAAGCCTTCGACAAAATCCAGCATCCATTTCTAATAAAAATACTCAGCAATGTGTGAATAGAGGGATCATATCTGGACATAATAAAGACCATATATGAAAGACCTACAGACAACATCATACTCAGTGGGCAAAAACTAAAAATATTTCCTTTAAGAACAGGAACAAGGCAAGGATGCCCAATTTCGCCACTCCTATTTAACATAGTATTGGAAATCTTAGCCACAGCAATCAGACAGGAAGAAAAAATAAAAGGGATCCAAATTTGAAAGGAGGAAGTGAAACTGTCATTATTCACTGATGATACGATACTCTACATAGAAAACCCCAAAGACTCCATCAAAAATTTACTAGACTTAATAAATGAATTTGGCATAGTAGCATGATTCAAAATTAATGGCAAGAAATTGATGGCATTTTTATACACCAATGATGAACTCACAGAAAAAGAAACTAAGAAAACAATCCCATTTACCATTGTGGCAAAAAAATTAAGATATGTAGGAATAAACTTAACCAAAGAAATAAAAAACCTATTCGCAGAAAACTACAGTTTATTGAAAAAAGAAATAGAGAAAGATATATAAAAGTGGAACCACATACCCTGTTCATGGATTGGGAGAATTAACATCATTAAAATGTCCATATTGCCCAAAGCAATCTATAGATTCAATGCAATTCCCATCAAAATACCAATGACATACTTCACAGAATTAGAACAAATACTTCAAAAGTTCATATGGAACCAAAAAAAGACCTTGAATAGCCACAGCAATCTTGAAAAGGGAGAACAAAGTTGGAGGGATCACATTACCAGATTTCATGTTATACTACAAAGCCACTCTAATCAAAACAGCCTGGTACTGGCACAAGAACAGGTATATAGATTAGTGGAACAGAACAGAGAACCCAGAAATGGACCCAAGGCAATATGCTCAATTAATATTTGATAAAGGTGGCAAGAGTGTACAGTGAAGCAAGGACAGCCTCTTTAACAAATGGTGCTGGGAAAATTGAACAGCTACGTGCAAAAAAATGAAACTAGACCATCAACTTACACCCTACACATGAATAAACTTAAAATGATTAAAAGACTTAAATGTGACTCACGAATCCATAAAAATCCTAGAATAAACTGTAGGCAAGAAAATTTCAGACATCATATGCAGCAGAATTTTCACTGATACATTCCCTAAGGCAACAGAAACAAAGGAGAAAATGAACACATGGGACTACATCAAACTCAAAAACTTCTGCATAGCGAAATCATCAAAATGGAAAGCCAACCCACTGTATGGGAGAGCATAATTGCCAATGATATATCAGATAAGGGGTTAATTTCCAATTTATATAAAGTGCTCATACAACTCAACAAAAGGAAGACAAAGAACCCAATTAAAAAATGGGCAGAGGAATTAAATAGACACCTCTCCAACAAGAACATACAAATGGCTAAGAGACATATGAAGAAATGCTCAACATCACTAATCATCAGAGAGTTGCAAATTAAAACAACAATGAGGTACCACCTCACACCTGTCAGAATGGGCGCCATCAATAAAGCATCAAACAACAAGTGTTGGCGAGGGTGTGGAGAAAAGGGGACTCTAGTGCACTGCTGGTGGGAATGCAGACTGGTGAAGCCACTATGGAAAACAATATGGTGTTACCTCAAAAAATTAAAAATTGAACTTCCATTTGACCCAGTGATCCTGCTTCTAGGAATATACCCTAAGAAGCCTGAAACACCAATTAGAAAGAATATATGTACCCCCATGTTCATAGTACCACTATTTACAATAGCTAAGATCTGCAAACAGCCCAAGTGTCCATCAGTAGACAAGTGGATAAAAAAGGGGTGGCACATATACACAATGGAGTACTATGCCGCTGTAAGAAAGAAAGATCTCTTATCCTTTGAGACGACATGGAGGGATCTGGAAAGCATTATCCAAATGAAACAAGCCAAGTAGAGAAAGACAAGTATCACATGATCACACTTATTTGTGGAATATAATGAACATAACAGTCTGAAGAACAGGGTAGTACCAGAGTCGTGAAGTGGGATATAGACTGACCATCCCCAGAAGAGGGGTGGTGGGGGAGAGATAAACCACAGAACTTGTATGCATGTATGCATAAACATTGGACATGGACAACAAACTGGGGACAGGGCAGGGAGGGAGGGGAAGGGTGGAATCAGTGGGGGAAAAGGAGAAACATCTGTAACAAAAATAAATTATTAATTTTAAAAAAAAGAAAAATTATAAGCACGTAAGATAGTGTAAAGAGTTTCAATATAAAATAACAATTGGAAAGAATTTTAGCAAAAGAGAAAAATCAACATTTTCACTTAAAAAGTGTTTTCTTTTTTTTTTTTTCACATTCTTTTTTTTATGTTGTCCTTTATAAGAAGGCAAAAAGACAAAAGATGAGATAGAAAAGGAGCGAGGAGAAGGAGAAAGGACGATGGAGGGAACCAGTGACCATCCGTGGATGCCAGACAGGGACTCCCAAGGCCCCTGTATTCTGGACTTGACACCCAACCCACATCCCCCTAATCACCTGGCAATTATGTAGTCTTCATGCCCAAATCCCATAAACTCTGAAATATCCTATGGATAGGCTGCCATTTGATGCTGGGGAAGGAGGGCTGTTGTTGCACAGAGGACTGGGTTTGCACACAAACTTGACCTCACTGGGAACCCAGATCCATAGGATCTATGTCTTCTGGTAGGGAGATAAGCCTGCGTTTAGGAAGCAGGAAGGATCTATATGTATCTCCATCCAAATGATCTAATGTTTCAAACCATTCCAGTGGACATAAGGTAGAAACCTTAATGTGCAATTCAATTATTGTACTACAGAACATGAGAATAAATCTGCATTCAACCCGAAGAATATCCATTAAATAGTGCACTTATGGGTAGCACAATGAGAAAATAATCGATATGTCACCTTTGTGAGGTTTTTCACAGCTGGGTGATTTCTAAAATGCAACTTTATACTTTTCCTGTATGTATACTGCTAGTCAGCTACTTACAATTAATACCAGCTTTGAGATGGTGCAGGGGGAGGTCTGCTATCAGGACTCCGCAGGGCTTTAATTTTCCTGATCTTCCTTCCAGGTCTCGGTGCCATATTGAGAACTTATAATTAGGTCCTGACGCCAAGCCTGCCAAGAATTTATTTTCAATTTCTGTGCTTCGCTATCTCAGCTGTTTCAAATTACATACATCCAAGCTGTAGGAAACATGTTATCCTAAATGTTCCAGGGATTGATTTTTTCGAGTGTTTCCAACTGTTTGTTTAGGCATCATAAAAGTTAACCTAAATCAATAAAAGAGCTTAACTTGGAGAATCCTATCAGCAATTGTGGACATTCAGAACAAATGAGAGAATGTTGTATTTAAGAAAATGGCTAAGAAAATGCATTTCTCGCTTGCTCTTTTGATGGCATTGGTAGATATTACAGAGTAATATTTAAGAATATTGGCTTGGAATTTTAAAATATATGACCTATGCCCAGCCAGTGTGGCTCAGTGGTTGAGCATTGACCCATGCACCAGAAGGTTGCCAGTTTGATTCCCGGTCAGGGCACATGCCCAGGTTGTGGGCCAAATTCCCATTGTGGGGCATGCAGGAGGCAGCCAGTCGATGTTCTCTCTCATCGATGTTTCTACCTCTCTCCCTCTCTCTTCCTCTCTATCTAAAATCAATAAAGAAAAAAACATTTTTTTTAAATAAATAAATAAAATATGTGAGCTAAAACCTCAGGTTTGCTTTGTACTACCTGAGCAAACGTAGGCAAGTTATTTAACCTCTCAATCTCAGTTTTCTCACCTGTCAAACGGGAATAATAAAACTCACATCATGGGCCTATTGTGAATATCAAGTTATGGGATATAAGCCATATGCTCAGTAAAGTACTGTCACAGAGGAACCAATTAATAAATGATCATTATAATTCTTTTTACCTCTTGTCAACGAAAACATTTTTTCTTGGGCTTGGCACTTTTTAAATTTGAATTATATTGACACATTTAGTATTGTAAGACTGTTTTTCTTTCTTACTATTTCACAATACGTTATGCACCTGTCCACTACCTCCAAGATCTGAAGGTAACTGCCTGTAAGACAGTGTGAAATAAATGAACAGACCATGGAAATTAAGCACAGCAATGGATCTTCCGTGACTTGAAAGGCTGAATGTGGGAAGGGAGTGCATGAGAAGAACAGACTGTTTCACTTTTACGTGAATGGGATTAAGAGTCACATCTAGAAATGGGATTAGGGAAGCCGCACAGAACAAAACTCCGAGCGTGCAACGGCTTATCGTTTTCAGTTCGGAACTTCCTTCTGAGCACTGAGGGCTGAATCCATACGGGCATTTTCTCTATTCCAGCTGAAGAAATTCTTTCTCTCTCTAAGAAGGAATGACCATTTGTCTACTGCGAGCCCTCTGGAAGGCACATATAGCATTTATTTCTCAAGACCCTGCTTGGTTTCAGGGAAAATAAGACACACCTAACAATGTTGTCTCTGTAAAGTTACTCCACGGTAAACAAAGAAAGTTCAACAAACAGCATAAATAAATCTAACTTCAATATACAGTTAAAAAACAAAACATAGGAATGAACCCGCCCTTTTGTAAGAAGTTAGACAATGTAATTTGTGTTGTATGTGACTGAGAGATGACTCATGTTGAAACTGTCATGTTCCCGTGTAACTAACGTGGACAAAATAACTTTGGGAATAAAAGGATGACAAATGTATGTAGGATACTAGGTTCTGGGCCATTGTGACCCGCAGCTTTGAGAGGGCAACTTAACACCTACAACCACACACATACATAGTGCGAGGGTTGTCTTTGGAGGTCATGAGCACTGAGAGGAACTTTGCAATATGGAGACCTCAAAGGAGCTTTGCCTCAGATCTTCAGGCTGTTCCAAGCTGTTCTTGATAATACCTTGGTATTGTTCTACAAATCTATGCTACCTTAAGTACAGGTCTACCAATCACGCAGTACTGATCTTTAACAAGGATAAGCTCTCTCAGTTGAGAAGAATAATCAACTCTATCACTGAGAACCTTGCATTAACATTTGGGGGACCAGCACTTTGTATAGCAAAGCACTAGATTATTTAGTCAGAAGTCAGAGAAGAAAGTAAAGCAGATTCAGGAAAAGTGTTTCACATTGTAATTAATAAGATGTCAGGAATGGCGTAAATCAAACAGTATGGGATAAAACAAGTCTAACCATTGACCTCTTTTCACTCTCAAGAAAGCAATTCAAGAAAAATCTCCCATTAGGATTCCAAGCATAGAAATTATATTCTCTGATCATCTACTGCATGCTTGATATTGTGCTAGTAATATGCTTGCATCATTTGCTTTGGAAAAACACCGATTACCTCCCAATTAATTAGCACTCCTGAAACTGCACTTTGGAAAATGGCGGCTAACATATTTTGCTTTGGATACATCCTAATTTTTTTCAAATAAAGTGACCCACACCACCTCATACACTCTTTATTGTTCTCTTTCCTACTCAATCATTCAAACTCATGCAATCCATATGTTCACCAAAATTTTATGGAGTAATGACTATGCCAGGCTCACTGTATGCTGAGCAGTATGTATAAAAGAAATGGATAACTAGTTATCACTACCCTTAATAAACTCGAAAATTAGTAGGCATATCCATGTAGGAAAGACACTTTAGTCTGAAAACGAGACCCTTTGAAAGTATGATCGACCTTTGCCATGTGGAGCTCGCTGATGCACTTTTATCTCTGACTCCTATATTAGTCAGAACATTTGTAAATAAAAGATAAAAGTCAAGTATGTTTACCCTCAGAGGCAACGTACTGGCTCATACAATTCATCGCCCAGTGTCGGTTTACTCATAGTTAAAGCAGGATTCAAACAATGTTGTCAAAGCAATGGCTTCCTCTTCACACTTCCTATTGTTGATTGGCTTCCTTTCCCCACTAGGCTTTCTCCAACTGCCCTGAAAAATGGCTGTGAGCACTCCCACTTGAGAAACCCAACCATAAAGTGGCTTTCTCTCTCTCGTTATTCATATGCAATGTCAGGGAAGAATCTAATCAGACCATTTTCATTTTTGAGCTCGTCTCTGGATCATCACTGTGGACAAGGATAGGAGGACTCTGGTGGTCTGAGTTAGATTTCCATCCCGCTGATGGCAGATGTGAAGTGGGGACAGTGTGGATTGGAGAAAGTAGAGACTCTAACTGGTGGTCGTACCAGGACCCTGAATTTGAGAACAAGACTTCAAAGGCACCCAAAAAAGAGTAAATGAAATATCATAAATTTGATTTAATTTAATCTTGCTTTCATTCTTTTTATAAAGTAATTGTATATAAAAATGTGCCATTATTATTCTTGGACATCTTATTTGTTGCAAAACTTTATTGTTGACACTATACCAAGTAATATCCCAAGAAACTCCTGTTAAATGATTACTGATGTAATCCAGCCTTTTCCATTTGCAGATAAATAAGTACATCAAAGCTCAAAGGAAGAGCCATATTTATTTGATTATTTAGACACTTTTTTATAACTTTGACATCTAAGAAATTTCTCCTTACACTGGTGTGCCATGGCATATCGGAATTTTGCCATGAGAGAAAATTCACTAAATGTCTTGCCCAAGGTCCTAATAAGAACATAGCTAAGTGACAGAGCCTAGGGCATGACATGGGATTTGTGACTTTCATCCAGTGGTTCTTCCATCTCCACCCTGGAGAGCAATGCCATTTGATAAATGCTTCTTGCCTTGCTAAAAGCTCATGATGACAGGGTATTACCCTATAAGGTCTGCAACCCCAGGCCTGGGGCCTAAGAAATATAAGTATATTTTTTGTTCTTTGAGTTTTCAGGTGAGGTAACTTTACAAAAAATGTTCTGTTAACTGACTACCAGTGTGCCTCATTGAAATCTCAAGAAAGCATCCTGGTGCCTTCCACTGGCCACTGACTTGTATTCCTCTGGCTCATTCCTTTTGGGAACCCATGCATTTTTCTCTCCAGAAATGATTAACTACTGAAATATAATGCTGTTGTGTTCTGTTCTGTTGACTGTCAGTATAATCTATTGTACCTTTTGACAAGTTTTCAAGAGATCGTCAATTTGGTTATACACGTCCAAATGGATTTGATCAATATCTAAATTGCTGAAGTGACAAGTGAACATAGCAACTTGTTTGTGAATGAACATGATAATTAATGACAGTCAAAGGGACAGTTTAATCAAATAGTCTTATGAGTTTAGCTTTTACGAATAAGCATTTATCAAACCGTATTGCTCAGCAAACTAGCTTGCTGAAGGAAGTCATTAGCAACCCGGTTATAACAAAACCATTGTCTAAAGAAAGCAAACATAAAACAAAGCTTTCCAGGAATGCAAGAAAACAGTGCCTGCTTCAAAAGGCATTACTATAGAATCACTGACAGGACCTTTCATACCTGTCCATTCTTCAATTCAACACTCATCAGCTCAGGAGAAAAAAATCCTTTTACCTTATTCTTTTCTATCACCGAAACAATCTAAATACCAGTCTTACAGGCTTTGCAATAAATATATTTTATATCCTACAAAGTTTGTAATTACATAATAATACTTTAAAAGAAAGATGGTACAGAAAATACTGCATGTGATGAGATGAGATGAATCTAATTGGATTTAATTAGAAATCAGCAACACACTGAACTGAAATTGTCTATGAATTACTTAATTTTTTCCATAATGAAAGATATATATATTTAAAGTCATTGATTTTTTTTTTCCCAATAGATATTTACCATAAGGATAAATTCCAGCGTTTTGATCAAAGTTCTATTTTGAAAAAATCTTTTTAGACTTATAATAACTTTTCCAATACTCTTTTTTAGTACTTTAAGGAACAGTCTGTTTTTCACATCTCTAATGTTAGTCATTCAAATTTTAAATTTGAATACTTGATTTAGTAAAATGCATCTCGACTACTATTAGACATTGGAAAATAATTCTCTGAGTCCAAATGTACTTTTTTCAAATTTCTTACAAAGTCAAAGTAGTGACTGACAATTACTACCCTAATTATTCAAAGGCAGTAAAGTTTTCCTTTCTTGTCTCTCCAAGAGGTAGTATTTTTCATACAAAATGGCCATTTAGTCATTAGGTTTACATGGTCCTATATGTACACTAATTAAAATCTCAAGGCCAAAACTTGGCACACAAATTCTGGCCACAAGATAAAATATTGGCTAAGGGTCAGACCATTTACATGCAAAATGTTTTTTCAGGCTTACAATAATGCATAGAGAAGGTTTGATAATATTATCCTATCTAGAAATCAAGCTCAGGGGAGATAAGTAACCTACTGAAAAAATAAAAAGCACTAAGAGTTAAATGTTGCAGCATTTTCTATAGGGCCATTATAAGGTTTAAGGGTGAATAACACTTTCCTTGCCCAGATTTTAAGTCCTTTGAAGAGTAAGAATTTATCAATATCAAAATTAATGGAATGATTGCTAAAGAAGTCAGTCAATTCTTAGGCAAATTCTCCTAACAGATAAGAATATGAGTCACCTGCAGGCAGCATTCTCACAAGGACAAAGAAAGAAAAGAAGAGGTTAGCGTACACATGCCCAGTTCCTCCTCTCATAGTCACCATTTAGATGTGCATCTTTCCACGGCTCTTTCTATGTGAGAAGGCAAAGCAAGGTCAGGATTTCACACTCATGGCGCGTGTCACAGGAAGGAAACAACAGGAACGAGGAAGAAGTATTCCAGACACTGTACAAAGCTCTTCCATGCATTTTCCTACACAATCCTCACCAAAGCTCCCTGAGGTACTACTCATCTCATTTATAAATTAGAACATAAAATTTAGGGAGGTTGAAGCACTCACTCCCAGTCATACTGCAGGTACATAATGAAGCTGGACTTTCAATCTGATACCCAAAGTAGTATCTACGGTCTGGTAATTCAAGGAATGAGAGTAAGCAGCATCCAAGGAGGCATTCCCATAACTACCTTATGCATGTAATCATTGTTACAGATTCTGTAGAGATGGATATGAAAAGAAATGCTCCATATTTGAATATTCATCACATGGGCACTAACACTCACTGGGGGGATACCCAGCAGTGTGATGTTGCAGTAAATGAACTAGCCAAAACAACGATAACAACACACACACACACACACACACACACAAACAACAACAACAGCAGACCCTCTGGTCAGTGGCACAGTAACTCTCTGTGTGTGCCGACAGACAACTTAAAAGGTCATATGGAGCTGAACGCATGTGGTTTCAAATCAACCACTAACTAAAAGATTTTTCAAGTTTTTGTTTCAGTTAAAATATCCCAACTTGAAAATAAAGGTGAAACTTGACTGCACATCCTTTTATGTCATGCTGGAGTACTGCCCATTAAGGAGAGCAGAACACATCTCCCTAAAATATGCCACTTTGGCATATTGATTATTTTGAATTAAAGTTATTTAAGAAACAGCCAGTGCAAGAAGGACACTGTGACCCACCTCTGTCTCCATGATAACAGAAAATAAGTCTCTTAGGAAAATACCCTCCCTGAACCAGGAGTTTAGAAAGCATCCTTATCACCAGAAATAGGAGATTTAGGGTTAAGAAGTTTATATAAACAAACATTGTTTCTTCTTCATTGATTTCCTACCACAAGGCCAAACTCCTTTGTCTTGTCAATTCTTCACAAATTTATTGTCTTCTTGTTAAAATGTATAAAAGTTGCCTGCTTTCCTCACCTTTTTGACTCATGTATTTTTATGGGGCTCCTGTATATATGAAATTAAATTTGTTTTCCTCCTGTTAATCTGTCTTATGTCAATTTAATTGAAGACCCTAGAAGAGGAGAAGGAAAAAGTTTTCTGCACCTACACCCAGCAGACCTGTGTAAAGATTAGCTCTTTTCTGGATTCTAATTACAATCAATTGCAGCTCATACTCTGGAAAGTAAATTTAAATTCATAGAAGGTCAATGTGTTGAAATAATTTTTATCCAAAGAAAAGAAAATAATTTTTGTTTATTAGAAAATATTCCCTAACTCTTGCAGCTTTGTCCTACAGTCTTGTAAGACATTAACCAGCTTTGCATCTACTTTTCTATCTTATTTCAACAATCTATCTTTCACTGATTTTATTCACTTTGATCGCTTGAGTCCTTCTTTGAACTACCTTTATCATCCTACTGGTGATCTTATTAAAGAGGTTTTTTTCTTTTTAAGATCTTTAACAGCTACTCACATCTGTATAAGAGACAAACACTTTTAACTTTTTGGAAATTATACATTGACATTTAGCTTTCTAAGTCTCATTTTCTTCATTTGTAAAGTAGGCATAATAATAATTTACCCAGACTGTCTGGGATTATTAAATGAGAAAATCCACTTACCCTTTTGTAGGTGCCAGTTAGTTTGAATACAATACAAATTAGAACATTAGCAGCAATAATTACAGTTGCGGTTATAGTTGTTTCTATTACTTTTGTTATTTTCCCAGTGCAAATTTGAACCAATCTATCAAAAATGTGTATATTTATAGTTTCAACGAAAAAATATTTGCTAAGAATTGATTGGGTAAACAAAAAGAGTTGGAATGTAAACTCTATGATAGTTAAGGGAGAGCATTTCAAGAGCTCTATAGTAAAAGATCATTTAAAAATATTCTATTCTATGTTTGGCAATCTTATAAAACACATTAAAAATAAATTACTAGAAAAAAATTGAAACAAAGATATACAGACACATACTCCATTTAAAAATTATTATATTGAGCTCGGCCAGTATGGTTCAGTGGATTGAGTGTTATCCCATTGACTGAGAGGTCCTGGTTTGATTCCCAGTCAGGGCAAATGCCCAGGTTGTGGGCTTGATGCCCAGAAGGGGGCGTGCAGGAGGCAGCCATAGCTGATCAATGTTTCTCTCTTACATGGATGTTTCTCTTCCCTCCCCTCTCTCTAAAAAATCAATAAAAACATATTTAAAAATTTTTTAATTATTATGTTGATTAGAAATAAAACCACTGAGAGTTTGCTATACACCTATAAATATTTGCTCTCAATTTCTTATCTTCTCTTGCTATAAACCAGTAGCTTGAAAACTACTGAAGACTACGCATCAAGAGAAATGATGTAAGATTCACCAGATGATAATAAAGTGGTTTTCCTTAATAAAAAATGATCAGCTATTGACATCAACCTCAATCTGCAGCAGACACTAAGTCAATACGCTGGTATCGTTATATTGTCTCTGAACTTCGATATTGGCACAGAGACCCACTCTGGAAGACTACAATAAGTAGAAATTAATGTATATATTACCAGCAACATAAACATTTGTTGATTTGAAACTACAGAGTATAAAGAAAGATGGTTTCCATGTGAGAGCACAGATGAAGGAACGGTGCTGCCCTGTAGGGCCCTGAGGTCTGAATGACAGGCACACCTCTTTCCCCTGGAGGGTTTAGCCTTGAAAACCACAGATTTCTGACAGACTAAAATTTAAATGTTTCTTGTGTTATAGTCTCCTTTAACTTTGAACCTCAAAAGGAGATTAATTTGGAGCCAATTTCTGTTTGCACTGTTTTCTTTGTCATGCAGATACAATGCTGGCCTCCTTTACCCTTTCTTAATTAGGGGTAGAAGAGCAAATTTTTCATTCCTTTGAATGCTCCCAGCTTGTCCTTCACTCTTTTTCCCTTTGTTTCTTAGGGAAAATGTTCTCCTTTGGGCAAGATTTTTAGTTAATATAATAGTTCCCTGCCTTTACACTGCAGTTGTAACACGGGTTTGTGAAAAGAGCGAAGAGTTAGCTCCTTAGCCAGGAAGGTAATTTAGAATACTAACCGGAAGCTCTTCAGCCAGGGAAATTAGCCAGACCTTCAGAGGGTCCCTATGATCTGTTTGAACTCTCCAGGAAAAAGCAAGATTGAAATAGTGTTCTGTGATTTAGGAGACTCTCTCTCTATTTACTTTTATTCTAGATGTCAAACAAAGGAGACCCTGATCTTTTAGAGGGGACATTGGAAGCTAATTGCCCTAAGTCATAACCAAGGCTATTTTTATTACATTAGAAAAGAACAATATCTAGTATTTTATCTTTTCTTGGAAAGTACTCACTGATTAAAAAAAGAGCAACTTTATTGTATTGAGTTAAAATTGATTCCCAACTATTTCAGTCCCTGCCAATTGATATCTGAGCTCCATAATTAGCCATAAATAATCTAATTCCTTTGGAAGTAAGTTCCAGTAGTGAGTACACTGTCCTCTATCATTAAGTCACTTTCATACCTTAGATACTCATTCATTTCTCTAGATCTCTCTATTAACAACAGAATTGTGATTCAAAACAATCTTGACAGGTCTGCCTACATAATACCAGAAATGAAGGAGATGTAATTTGAGTAGAAACAATGTAAATTTGGAGGATTGAGTACTACAGACAAAGTCTATTCAAGTTTAGGACAGGAAACACATCTTAAATTTTTCTTATGAATGTTCATTTATTATAGAAAATAAATGCACAGTAGGTCATAGTTAGTTTCAAATCCTTAAACATCTATTTATAATGGATTTTAGCTCAGACAGGAGAAAGTTTGTTGTTTTCTAGTTCTTTTTTTTTATCCTCATCGGAGGATATTTTTCCATTTTTTGTTTAGATAGAGTGGGAGGGAGAGAGAGAGAGAGAGAGAGAGAGAGAAGCATCAACGTGAAAGGGACACATCGAGTGGTTGCCACCCACACGACCAACCAGGGCCGGAACAAACTGCAACCGAGGTACATGCCCTTAGCGGGAACCGAACCTGGGTCTCTCTGGACTACAGGCCAACGCTCTAACCTCTGAGCCAAATCGGCCAGGGCTGTTGTTTTCTTAACAACATTAAACCGTTGACTTTTAGAGCTGGAAGACTTCCAGGTCATTTAGTCACTCTAACTTTCAGGGTATCTATAAAACAGTGCTAAAAACAAAAATTCAATTCAGTAAATCTGAAGATCTAATTGGCTTTACTGGGTGATTCCCACTGGGGCAGCTTCCCATCTCGCGAGTAGAGAGCATTTCCGAGAACCTATACAATCCAAAAGGCTTTATAGGCAGAACCTGAGTGGGACAAAAATGTTCTTATCAAAAGAAAAGAAAGGGTTGTTTCAGGCAAGTTCCTTCTCTTAGGGGAGTGCTGGTGTGTGGGGCTGGTCCTGATCAGATATCCTCAGCTTTTTGGAGGGGTCATGGAGAGAGCCCACATGACAGATTACCTCAATTTTCTGACCAGAAAATTTCAAACTGACCTATTAAAATTACATTTCTGAGAAGGCTGAAACTGGAAGAAGGTCAGTTTAGGTGTTTAGCTTGGGCATCATGGGCATTTGGGGTTCGTGGTTTTTCTCTTTAACAGTAGAAAAGCCTATAATTGAGATTTTAAAGTTTCGAATAAATATTCTGACACGCACGAGGTTGAAGGCAGAGCTCTGAGGCATGTCACTAGAGACCTGTTCCCTTGATAAGGTGGCTCTGTTTATTTATTTATTGTTTTGAATTTGTTCATTCAGGAAGTTTTTAGAAACATCTGAACATAGTTCACTCAGCCTGAATTTCTTTAACCTTGTCCCAAAAGATAATGAGAGAGATTTAGGCAAATTAATTTTATGAGTCAATAGAGAAGACTCCAATAATTTTCTCCATTTACAACATCAATTCTTTCTCATCAAAGTCCATTCTCCTTTTTCTCATGCAGTCGTCTTTGAACAGAGAAAGTCGAACATAAATCAAGTTGAACAACTCTGCTTTCTTTCCTTTTTCTATTACAATGTTACCATCTGCCCCAAGCAATAGGCCTCTTTCTTTCTTCTAAGGTCCACTTGGTTTAAACCATAATTAAGGTTTTGTTTTTGCTGTCACACACCCTTCGCTTCTATGTGTGTTCTGCAGAGTTTATAAAGTACATTTCTACCTTGCAACCAATTATATTTCCAGTTAATCCTATGATGTAAGCAGACAGTTTAAAAAAACAAAAACAACCTGGCCAGTGTGACTCAGTAGATTGAGCGTTGTCCCATGGACTGAGATGTCCCAGTTCCATTCTTGGTCAGGGAACCTCGACCCCCAGTAGGGGGCATGCAGGAGGCAGTCAACTGATGCTTCTCTCTCACATAGATGTTTCTATCTCTCTCTCTAAAAAATAAATAAATACATAAAATAAATAAATAAAACAGTCCTGTTTTATAAAAGAGGGAACCATGATGCACCACCACAGGCAACTATGCAGATGACATTTTTCCATTACTTTGTTCAAGTAATGAACATTGCTCTTTCCATAGATTGTTAGCAAATTATAGGTCCATGAGCCAAATCCAGACTGCAATGCATTTATTGGCCAGTGAACTAAGAATGGTTTTTACATTTTTAAAGTTTTATATATATAAATAACAATAGGCTTGATTTTGCACCTTGGCCTACAAAGTCTAAAATATTTCCTATCTGGTCCCTTGAATAAGTGTTTACAAATGCCCTGCTCTATATCATAAATTCTAGGAGAGAAGGATCTTCAAAACAAATACTTATGAGAGCTCAAGAAATATGGGTTTGTATTAACTTTTTTTTTAAAAAAGGACAACTTATAAAAATAAAGAAAATAGAAAAGTGAGTTAATTCACTGAAAATCAAAGACTGAACAGAGGAGGAAAAAGCACACACATACACATAACACAGAGGGTGCAGAATCAAGATGGAGAAAATATTAAACTGGATAATGAAGTAAAAAAATTAGGGTTAGAGTTAGGGTTAATTAGAAAAAATTGAAGAAACTCAAAGTGTCTTAAAGAGAAAACCACAGACCCTAAATGGTGTTGATACCATTGTAATAACCTGGATATTATTTAACAGAAAAGGAGCAAAGGAGAGACTAGATAATATAGACATGCCATTTATACATCTTTGCCAAGAAGCTGTAGTTAACACGCTCCAGGTCTACTCCCTGCAGATCGCTAGGGAAGGGGCTGGACAACAGATGCATGCCCAGTAAGGTCTGAGTGATATGCGAAGATGCTTACCTGTCCATCACACCTGGAAACAGACAATTTGCCAGAATAGGCATAGCCACTGCAAGGGTGCAAAATCTGAGATATTAAAACTCCTGAACAAAGGGAGTTCCCTCTCTCTTGGCCCTCTTGCTTTCTTAGGACTCCTGTTACAGGTTGTAGAGAGCATGCTCTCCTGCATTTGTTCTCGTGGCTCACAGGCACACGAAACCCACTCTATAGACTGAAGGGTTGGATCTAGCCTGATGCTCTGATGGACTCAACTCTACCATGGAGGAAACTCTGGACACTGGTCCTGCTTCTATCTCTGCTGAAACCCCAGCTACACGTCTTCCAGAACTGGTTTAAGGATACTGGGGTTTTACAAACTGAGGGATATAACTCTATGCAAATAAAAATTACTCATTCTTGCATGCAAGTCTTAGAAAATTCTTTTTCTCAAGATGTCGTAAGAACCCCACTCCCACTAGTGATGGAGAAATCCAACCCATGCAATTATCTGGCAATAGTGTCACTTATTCTAAAGGCTATGAATGATACCAAACCTAGATTTAATACCTGACTTAATTTCTGTTTCTATTCCCCATAGAAAAAAAAGAGACAGTCTGCGTGATAAAAACCCTTGCCATTTTCTTCCCCCCAAAAGATGATAACCTGGTCTAAAAATAATCCTTTATTTTCTTTTGTTAATACCTCCTTTGTCCCACCTTTTTACCTATAAAATTCTCCATTTTGTACACCTCAAACCCTTCTAGTTGCTAGACTGAATGCTGCCAAATTCATAAATTACTTAATAAAACCAGTTAGATCTTCAAATTTACTCAGTTGGATTTTTTTTAACAACTGGAAAAGGAAGATTTTGTTCTTTAATTTTTTTTTTAAGAATATGTTTGTTTCAACAATTATCTTTATAAATTTAGGTTACAAATTTATTGATTAAAAAAATTGAAATACCTTTCAGTTTAAACTTTATATGATACTCAGCCTGTGACCCCTCAACAAAATCAATTTGCATTTTAAATGGACAGGCCAGGTTTGAGATACTCTTTGGGCCAGAGGCAATTTGCTTAGCTCCTACCCAATGCAGTCCCTTGAATGACACAGTGAACAGGTCAGGAGACATGGTGAAGGCAGGTCATGATGCAGGTCATGGGAGATTGCACCAGCAACTCCTCACCAAGTTCAAAAAAGCTCAAGAAGCTGATCTTGTGGGCTTGTGATTAATTAGGACAGATGGAAATCTTCCTTTTTTTAACAGAGGGAAATGCTTGGCTTCTCTGACTCCTTGTTCAAGCCTGCTTTGTTCCCATGGCCTTCAGGTTAATAGCTTCTGCTTAGTCTCGCATATAGATATGCTCATCCTTAGAGGAATGCCGCTTGTGGCTTGAGTCTTACAAAAATAGCCTCTTACCTGAAAATGCCTCTTGGAGGCAAAAAAAAAGTACCTACAAAAGTAGTGATTATTTATTAAAAAAATTTCAGGAACTTCCTGACCAAACTTATATCAATGAGAGTCAACGGACCAATAACAGAGAAATTTCACAATCTTCCTCGAATCCCTGCTGGCTCCCGGATGTCTGTGCTTGTCAACCACCTCTTGCCCCTCCAATTTCCCCTGCCCTTGGCATATAAGAAGCCGGAATTCCATCCTTTCTTTCTTTTTTTTTAATCCTCATCCGAGGACATTTTTCCATTTTTTGTACAGACAGAATGGGAGGGAGAGAGAGGAAGAGAGAGAGAGAGGGAAACATCGATGTGAAAGGGACACATCGAGTGGCTGCCACCCGCACCACCAACCAGGGCCAGGGACAAACTGCAACCGAAGTACGTGCCCTTAGTGGGAACCGAACCCGGGTCTCTCCGGACCGCAGGTGGACGCTCTACCGCTGAGCCAAACCGGCCAGGGCTCCATCCTTTCTTTAGGACACTAGTCTGCCAACTTCTCGGCTTGCTGGCTTTCCAAATAAAGTCGCTTTGCTTGCCCCAGCACTTGGTCACTCAATTGTTTGGCTGTTGTGCGGTGAGTTGTACAAGCTGAGATACGTTGCGTTCTTCTCTCCACTCTTGGACTACAATGAAAGCCTCAGAAGAAGACAAGGCGTAAGTGGGGTCATCCTGAGTTGACAGAAGGGCAAAAGGTGGTGACTGTCTATATGATAAGTGGGTAAGCTTTAGAAAAGCCAATTTGCAAATAACAACTTAACATGAGAAATTATTAGGAATGATAACCTAAAATAAAAGGCCAAAGTGAGAGGCAACAATTGTTTATTTGAAATCTAGAACAACGGCAATTCTGCAAGAACTGAGTCAGGCAGAAACCCAAATAGTATTTTGATTATGGGGTGAAGGCAATGGGTTTTTATGAGAAAGGGAAGGGGACTAATTACATAAATAAAAGGAAGAAATTTCTATTGGTGTTAACAAGCCAAGAAAGGAATTTCTACAGGTGCAAATATGCAAATTTATTCTTTAGCGACACATGGTCGCGTTAATTCCAAAGAATGTCCTTTATTTCCAGTGCTGGAGTCAGAAGATCTGCTTTCCTGTGAGCTTTACAAAAAGTTATTTGGAAGATGCTGCTGCTCTGACCCAATTCAAAGGTTCTTGTTTCTGCTCTGGCTGGTTTGGCTCAACGGTTAGAGCATCAGCCCACGGACCAAAGGGTCATGGGTTTGATTCCCGGTCAAGAGCATGTGCCTGGGTTGCAGGTTCAATCCTTGTCCCTAGTCAGAGTCAGGAGGCAACTGATTGATGAGTCTCTCTTTCTCTCTCTCCCTTCCTTCCACTCTATCTAAAAATCAATGGAAAAATATCCTCAGGTAAGGATTAACAAAAAAAATAATAATAAAGAAATAAATAAAAGGCTGTACACTAAAAAATAAAGCTTCCTTTTTCCCAGTTCAAACATTCCAAAGATTTAAGGAGTGAGATGTACAAGCCAATTCTTCTGGGATGGCAGCTCCAATTCCATTTCTAAGTGGCTCCATTTATATTACTTTTCACAGGAAGTCCTTATTTCCTAGGGCGAACCCAGACTAAATCCAGACTATAGGTTTCAGTATAAAGCCAATAAAAATAGTCAAGTAAAATACCTTACCAAAAGTCTGTTCCTAATCCCTACTAACGTATGCTTTAATATATAATCTATGCTCATTTACTCGTTATTTAACAATTATTAAGCATGTGCTCATCTTCAAATGCTCCCTAAGCTAGGAGTTGAGATATAGTAGTGACTAGGAAAGTTATTCATTTTTCAACCAGTATTTGTAAGTGTGTCAGGTACTGTTCTAGGCACTGAGGGTACTGCAATGAATGAAACAGACCAAGTATCTTCCCTCGTGAGACAGGATCACAAGTAACTTTGGAATCAGACTAGCAGCATTGATTTTTTAATTTAATTACCACCAGTGGGAAAGTACAATATTATAACATTTAAAATTTACTAGCCTTTCCTAAGTGCAATTCTAGATTTGGATTGCACATAAAAGGTGGTCAGCAAAGAAAAACTCAAGGATAACTTTTCATGGACCACTCGTTGTTCCATATTCAAACAAGCAATGCTCTTCACGGGAACACGCATGCCTTGCACATGGAATAGGTGTCTGCGAGCAGTGCACTGTGCGCCCCTTCAGGCACAAGCAGTTTCTCTGCATGTTCCTCCTCTGTCAAGTTGGGGACAGAAAATAAGTCTTGAGAAAATATGAAATCAGCAAGTTTTCTGAATTTTCAGCTACTCTCTGCTAGAGGCAAGACCTATTTCAGAGCTGTCCAGAGATTGCCTGAGCAGTTGAAATAGATGGTGTTTGGGGTCCCTTTCTATATTGAGCACATGACTCAGGCCGTGGTTCTAGTGTTTTTCACACCATATTCAGGGTGGGGCAAAAGTAGGTTTATAGTCGTGAGTATACAGTTTATTCTTGTACTATTATTTATTCATTATTGTATTATTTTCCATACAAACAACTGTAAATATACTTTTGCCCCACCCTGTATTAACATTTTTCATCTATTAGATAAATATTATCTGTTAGGATGCTTTCCGCCAAAAGAAAAGAAAGACAGCTGAAAATATCTTAACAAATGAGATCAGAGGCAGTTACCAGTTGGATAGAGGCTTGAAAAGATACATAGAATGCATCCCTTCCTGATGTTCCTCTTTAACAGAAAAGGGTGCCTTCCTGAAGGCTCTTTGCCCATATCTCCTTTTTCTTTTTGGTCAGAAGGATACATATGTCTGTTTTGGAGCCAGCCACTGGCAGGGGAATGAAATTACCTGTGTTGGCTTAGAGTGTGAATGAAGATTCCGCCCCTCAGCCTCTCATTCCTGGAAAACAGGTATGAGAAGGCTTTCCAGGTGTTAGCAAGCAAGTGGAAAGATTGGTTGCTGGGTAGGCAACAGTGTCTTCACCTGAATGGTGTGTGTCCCTAGAAAATAGGTGTAGATGCTAACTAAACTACTCCTTACCAGATGACTGGCTTTCAGGGCTGGCAGCACCAATGGGGAGTGGTGGGGGTTACAAACAAATGCTGAGACTGGGACCCTCTGGCAGGGATTCTGACTCAATAGCACTTGAGCACAGCCTGGAGGGCAGGGTTTTTAAAAGCTCCCAGGTTACTCCAATATGAGCAAAGTTGGAGAAGTATTGCTCTAAAGCAACTCTTCTCAAACTTTCATGTGCACAGAATCCCCTGAGGATCTGGTTAATCACCTGCACATTGATTCAGTTAGTAGCATTTCTAACCATTTCTTGATGATGCTAATATTGCAGATCTATGGACCACACTTTGATTTGCAAGGTCATAATATCATGAGCTCCTGCATCCTATGGTCCCATCACAGCAATTACCATAGTGCAGCTAATTTGGCAAACGTGTGGCTGACTTTTCAACTGGCCCTGAGCTTCTTATACAGAACTAGAAAACTGCCCACAATAGGTATTTTATAACTATTTATTGACTTCGCATTGTTGAATATTACAGAGAGGCTGTTCCTGAGTGGTGGTGTATGACAGGTAGATCACATTAGAAAATGTAAGTCTGAGGCTCACAGACGAGAAATTCTACAATAGCCATATGGCTGATTTCATTTGACTGCCTGTGAGTCTTTGGTGGAGACAACTGGTTAAGTTCAGAGACTGATGTTATTTGCAAGACCAACCAAAGTTTTCCCATCCACATCTCAGCTTAGAAGACAAGCTGTCAAAAGTGATTAGGTGAGAGGTAGCAGTTAAAGCCAAATCTGGATGCCCGCAGCTGTCTCTTCTCCCTCAGGCACTTTTGCAGGAGATAACTTGTAAAAAAAATGTTTAATTGTTATGTTTGAAGGCAGGAGACCCAGGAGGGACAATGAAAAGCTCTTACATTTGGATGCCCGTGATCATCCTTGTGGAGCTCAAAAGAGCAAGGCTTGGCTTTTAGGCATAAGGAATCAGCTTGTTTTTGAGTGAAAGCATCAAATTGTAGTCCACAGCTCAGAGGAGCCACGGAGAATATCGCCATTACAGATACCTGTGAGTATCCGTGAATTATTCTCCTACATACAAATGATAATCATCCAAAAAAACTAGACCCCTACTGCTTGCCTCTTTCTTGTTCATAGCTATGGAGTCCGGGACAGGGCGTCCCTCTCATTCACTCTCTCAGCCGTGTCAGTGTCCACTTCATATGTAATTGTGCCACCCGCACAATAGCCTGCACCTGAACGGTGCTCACAAACGCTCTCAAAGCAGGCTGTGTGCAGAAATGCATCAACACTTGAAGGTACCAGTATGTCCAGTTCCATGGTTGTCATTCCAAGCTGTATTTGTCTTGGCCACTGGAGACAGCTTTCTTTCTAAAAGAACCTTCATTTTCAAATCCCTGGGCTTAAAGAAGCTGGGATACCGAGCCAAAGTGAAGTGACAATGCAACCGTAGAAGTATAATTATTTATGATGGTGAGTGAGATAAACCATTCCCAGAGCCACCAAGCTTGGCTCCTGACACACCAGTAAACACATTCTTTGCACAACTGGAGCGAGCGTGCGTGGCTCGGCGGCCGGCCTCTGCTCATTCTATGGTCTCGCCCTAGAATGTAATCCCTCCGTGGTCATCCACCCACATGGGCCTGGTATCTGATAAATGGAGGTCAAGGGGCAACAATGCGGACTAGAAAGAAACAACGTTTGAGCTGGTCAGAGAGGCTCATACAACAGCCTGTGGAAAGTGCGTTCTGGGTTTAAATCCAAGCTGCTTAAACTTTTTCTGACTCAACTTCCCCGTTATTAAAACCTAGCCTATAGTCCATGGAGGGCTGGAAGAGCACTACAGACTTTAATACATGTGAGTTTCTTGAAGCATTCCTGACATATAGAAAATAGTGCATCCACATTCTTTTTATATCATAATGTTCACTCAGTGATGGGGTGTGGCAGTTTTTTTCTCTTTTTTAGACATATCATTTGTTCTTTCTAATTAGAAAAAATATTACTTTTATTATATGAAAAATTACATATTAAAAATGTTTTAATCTGTTTCAGTTCATTATTACTGCCTAACACACCCCCATAATTAAGTGACTTAAAACAAAAACCATTCATTATTATAGCTCAAGAGTATGCCAATGGACTGACCGGAGCGAGGTTCCCTGATGCATCTGTGAGTGGGCGGAGGGCTCTCTTCCAGGCCTGGCTTGGTGGTGAGGATGTCCACTCCGCCCCCTCACTGTCCTCTGGGAACAGGACGGCTCCAGCTGTCCTGGGGCAGTGCAGGCACACAGTGAGCAAACAGAAGCATGGGGGGCTTTTGGAGCCTAGCCTCAGAAGGGGCACAGTGTTCATCTCATGCTACTGGCCCACGAAAGCCACGGGTCTGCAATCAGAGCCAAGCGTTAGAGATGTCTGCTCTGCTTTTCCTGTGGGAGAAAGTGCAGGGACACAGAGTGACGGCTTGTGTCCGTGGAGAGAACAACTGTGACGAGGAGCACCATATTCGGGCTCTATGGAAGCACGAGTTGCACTTGACTACTGCCCTCGAGTGGGACTGTATCTGTCCTCTCACGACGGACGCACGTGGTATCCAATCCCAGCTTAGCAACTTACAATGTGACACTGGAAAGTCACTTCACCTCTCTGAATCTGTTTCCTATTTATGAGGTAAAGATAAAAGGAGTGTTATCCTCATTAAACTTTTAATAATTAAATGAGGCAATCCATGTAAAGCCCTTAGTAAGGACTGGGCAACGTACTGTGAGTTCATTGTAAGTACTCAATAAACATCTGTCCATAGCCTTAGTGTGGTCCATATGAGCTGTTACTAGCTTTCTAAGCAAAAGTGATCCCTTCTTTCAAAGTCCTTTACTCCCATAATCACCTCTACTGGGCATTTGATTTGCATTACATGCAGCTGGTGTTGTGGTTGTTTATGGCCCTCTGTTACTGGACTGGAAACTTCCAGAAGGTCAAGGACAGTGCTTTATGGATCTTTGCATCCCATAGCACTTTGCATGGGTTCACCAGAGCTAGAATGCCAAGAACAGCATATGCTTTGGCAGTGCGTTTTAGCTAACAAAGTGTTTTCTAAATTAATTCTCTCAATGTGATGTAGCAGTGGCAGACTGTATCCCCATTTTATAGATGAGAACACTGATTAGTAGAGACTTTGACACTGGCTCAGTGTCACATGGCATGTGACATAAACCTTATTTGATTGTATATCTTTGAGCTTTACCCAGTTAACTTTCACATAGGTATTGATGGGAAAAATAAGGTAAGTTCAACAACTCAGCAAAGTGTATATATACATCCGATAGCCCATACTAAAGAGCACTGTGAAATCTAAGATATAAATGGTTCCAATCTTATTTTTTCCCAGCAAGATGTTAAAAAAATGAGGAAAGCAATAATGTTTAAGTTTTATTTGTTTTTGTCCCCCTTTTACTTTTTTCTACTTTCTGCAAAATTGCAAAATTTATATGAGTTTGTATAAAAGACAAAGCGATGTTTACGTTCCTAAATGCTGTATTTTTCACTGAACTCAGGATTAGAAAAGCAAGACATATTTTTTAAATGTTCTTTAAACTGACATTTTTAAACTCCACATCTGAAACCTCAGCACCTCTTCTGAAGTCATTAGTTCTTAGCCTTAATCTCATGATTTGAAAGTCTTCGTTTTTCAAAAAGGAAAAGACACACTTTCTGGGGTTTCTCTCTCTCTCTCTCTCCCTCTCTCTCTCTAATTTTCTTTCATAGTTGCCAGAAATGAGTTCACTATTAAGTTGTGGCCAAGCTCATCTATGCCCACTGTTCCTATATTTCACAACCAAATAATTCTATTCTTTACTCACATGCTTCTAAAAATTTCATAAATCAATTTATTACTTTTTAAATTTTATTTATTTATTTTTGTTACAGATGTTTCTCCTTTTTCACCCACTGATTCCACCCTTCCCACCCTCTCCCTGCCCTGTCCCCAGCTTTGTTGTCCATGTTCATTGTTCATGCATACATGCATATAAGTTCTGTAGTTTATCGCTCCACCACTACCCCCTCTTCTGGGGACTGTCAGTCAGTATCCCACTTCCACGTCTCTGGGACTATCGCATTCCTCAGACTGTTATGTTCATTATATTCCACAAATAAGTGAGATCATATGATACTTGTCTTTCTCTCTTTGGCTTGTTTTACTTAGGATGATACTTTCCAGGTCCCTCCATGTTGTCTCAAAGGATAAGAGATCTTTCTTTCTTACAGCTGCATAGTACTCCATTGCATATATGTACCATCCCTTTTTTATCCATTTGTCTACTGATGGACACTTGACCTGTTTCCAGATCTTAGCTATTGTAAATAGTGCTGCTACGAACATGGGGGTACATATATTCTTTCTGATTGGTGTTTCAGGCTTTGTAGGGTATATTCCTAAAAGTGGGATCACTGGGTCAAATGGAAGTTCTCTTTTTAATTTTTTGAGGTAACACCATATTGTTTTCCATAGTGGCTGCACCAGTCTGCATTCCCACCAGCAGTGTACTAGAGTCCCCTTTTCTCCACACCCTCGCCAACACCTGTTGTTTGATGATTTGTTAATGGTGGCCATTCTGACAGGTGTGGGGTGATACCTCATTGTTGTTTTAATTTGGATCTCTCTGATGATTAGTGATGTTGAGCATTTCTTCATATGTCTCTTAGACATTTGTATGTCCTGTTTGGAGAGGGGTCATAAAACAAGTATGGAAGTCTTCCTTCTTCTTGAATTTTTTTGAAATTTTGAGGAGAATGGGTGTTAGTTCTTTGAATGTTTGGTAAAACTCCCCCGTGAAGTCATCCGGGCCTGGGCTTTTGTTTGCTGGGAGAGTCTTGATTATGTCTTCAATTTCTTCTGTTGTTATTGGTCTGTTCAAGTTTTCTATATCTTCCTGGTCCAGTTTGGGAAGACTATGTGTTTCTAGAAATTTGTCCATTTCACTTAGATTGTCAAATTTGTTGCCGTATAATTGTTCATAGTAGTTGTTAACGATCTTTTGTGTTTCTGTGTTGTCAGTTGTTACTTCTCTTTCATTTCTGATTTTGTGTATTTGGGTTCTCTCTCTTTGTTTCTTGGTGAGTCTTGCTAAGGGTCCATCAATCTTGTTTATCGTTTTGAAAAACCAGCTCTTGGTTTCATTGATCCTTTGAATTTTTTTGGTCTCTATGTCATTTCTTTCTTCTCTGATCTTTACTATTTCCTTCCTTCTACTTGCTCTGGGGTTTTCTTTTTGTTTGCTCTCTAGTTCTTTAAGTTGTGAGGTTATATAGTCTATTAGAGATTTTTCTTGTTTTTTGAGGTAGGCCTGTAGTGCTATGAACTTCCCTCTCAGAATTGCTTTCACTGCATCCCATAGATTTTGTGTTATTGTGTTTTTATTTTCATTGGTTTCCAGGAAGTTTTTAATTTCTTCCTCGATCACCTCGGTAACCCATTCATTGTTTAATAACATGCTATTTAGCTTCCATGTGTTCAAATATCTTTGCATATTCTTGTTGAAATTAATTTCTAATTTTATGCCATTGTGATCTGAGAAGATGCTTAATATGATTTCAGTCTTCTTGAACTTGTAGAGACTTAGTTTGTGTCCTAACATGTGGTCTATCTTTGAGAATGTCTCATGTGCACTTGAGAAGAATGTGAATTTTGTGGAGTTGGGGTGTAGTTCTCTGTAGATATCTATTAAATCCATTTGGTCTAGTGCTTCATTTAGAGTCTCTGTTTCCTTGCTAAATTTTTGTCTAGAATATATATCCAGTGATGTCAGCAGGGTGTTGAAGTCTCCTGCTATGATGGTATTGCTATGGATTTCTCCTTTGAAGTCCTCCAGAAAAATTTTAATATATTTTGGTGCTCCTATATTGGGTGCATATATGTTTTTCAAGGTTATATCTTCCTGTTGGATAGATTCTTTCAATATTACGTAGTGGCCTTCTTTGTCTCTAGTTATGGCCTTTATTTTGAAATCTATTTTATCAGATATGAGTATTGCCACCCCAGCTTTCTTTTTCTTTCCATTTGCTTGGAAGATTTTTTTCCATCCCTTCACTTTCAACCTATGTGAGTCTTTTGTTGTGAGGTGGGTCTTTTGTAAACAACATATAGATGAGTCATGCTTTCTTATCCAATCAGCTACTCTGTGTCTTTTTATGGGAGCATTCAATGCATTTACATTTAAGGTGATTATTGATATGTACTTATTTATTGCCACTTTTGTTTAGTGTGGTTCTATTTTTCTTCCCATTTCTCCTGCTAATTACAGCAGTCCTTTTAACATTTCTTTCTGTGCTGGTTTGATGCTAATTCCTTTATTTTTTTTAAACAAAGATTTATTTGCTTTTTCTCTTAGCAAAGGAGCAGTAGGAACTTGCTATTTACCACATTATCCCAGTTGTATCTTGAAATTTTAATGTATGGCCTCAGGGATAATGAAATTTCTTAATATCCTACATTCATTTTCAAAAGCACTTTTCACTTATATGGTTTTTAATAATCAAAACTTGGCAATTGTCTCATGTTATTTGTTTTAGTTACAGAACAGATATATGTCTTTCTCCCTTTAAAATTTTATTGGGCACTCATTGTTTTATATTATTTCTCACTTTTTTTCCAGACTTGAAATTTATTATGCTCTAAGTACACATAAAGCAATTTTTTCTTGACATGTTTGTCAAAATATTTTTTAAAGCTATAAAACAGATAGGATTTTTATTGAAGCAAAAATAAACGTTTGTTCAAAAACCACCACAAACTAGGAATTACTCTTGAAACTTATACATGAAGTTGACCATAAACTCACAGATTCCATGGAGATCACTAGCAGTGGTAACAATAACAATAACAGTAACTGTCCTTTACTGAGTAGCTCATATGTACCAAACACTATGCTAATTATTTAAAAGTCATTATCTCATCTAATCCTTATGAATATTGTGAGGTTGATATCATCACCCCTCAGATGGTTAATTTTATGTGTCAAGTGGGCTGGACTCGGGGCCCAGATGTTGATTAAACACCAATATAGATATGTGTGAACCCCATTCTATGTATGTGCAAACTAAGGCGCTATGTCTAAGAAACTCAAGTATACACAACCAGGGAGTAGCAGAGCCAATATTTGAAAACACACATCTCAGACTTCACCGCCTGTGACCTTGTGCTGCCTCAGCACAGACCCAACCCCAAAGAAATGCAAGTCCTTGCAGTGCTCATCATTCCACCAAAGCTGGAGAGACTGGCGAAAGCTGGTCTTCCCAAAGATAGTAATAACGTTGGAATCTGGTCTTAAATTATCATTTAATTGTAGTTTGGCTTTCAATAAAACAGGTTTCTTAGTCTCAGTGTATACATCTCTCAGATAAAGAGATTGGATGTCATTAAGATGGTAACATTAGGTCATTTCTGACTTTATTCCTCCTCACAAAAAGGCCACATTGTAACTATTCATAGACTAGACCTCACTGTAGAATTCTCAGAATCTGGGGATGAGATGAAGAACCACACTGGACAAACAGACCGAGGAGGACTCCATTGGAAGGAGAAGAGAAGGGGTAACATTCTGAGCACACTGCTCCTCCTCTAGGCTGGCACATTGCTACACTAAGAGGTCCTTCCAAAGCCTATAGTTCCTTCAGTGGGAAAAACAAAACCTGAGGTGGACTTCCAACTTCCCAAGACCTGCAGGACACTCTTCAGGAGGCCCACTGAGGTGTCACCTCACAGGGGTCACTGGAGTAATCTGCAGAGCTCCACCACCAGGATTCAGGTAGAGGTGAAGAAGTGGGGTGGGTTTACAACAATCATTACTCAAATCTTAATGGACCTGCCCCTGCTTGCAGTTGAGCCTAAACAGAGATCCCCATGAGCAGCTCTGCCCATCTGTAGCGCTGCACTGAGCTCCCATCTGGCCAGGGAGCTCTATTGGCAGCTCTGCCTGATTTGAATTCCCAGCCAACAGGCCGATAGGGTCCTACTGGCTATGGAGTCCATTCTATGGTCCACCGAGCAGTTGAATAAATGTGTAGTCATACTCAATTGCTGAGCATAGCCTTCAGTCCCACTTTTCTAGGAAGTATAGCTACAAATGCCAGGCAGCCATGAAACACATCGTTCTTCCTGTGTAGGTAGGGAGCCAAACCAGCAGCTCTGCCCAGCTATGGAGCTTGGCCTCTGGCACTGCAGAACCAGCAAGTCTGAACAGTGGTTTACATGATCATGAAGCCCAGTAGGATACAAGGATAGTTCAACATATGCAAATCAATAACTGCGATATATTATTTGAATAGAATATAACACAAAATCATATGATCATCTTAGTATTTGCAGGAAAAGTATTTGGTAAAATTCAATGTTCTTTTATGATAAACATTCTCAACAAGTTGAGTATAGAAGGAACGTTATTCACCATATTAAAGGCCTATATGATAAACCCACAGTGAACATCGTACTCAACAGTGGAAGTTTGAAAGATTTTCTTCTAAGATCACCAACAAAACAAGGGTGAGGTGCCCACTCTTACCACCCCTACAGGAGTCAGGTAATAAAAATAAATAAGAGACATCCAAATTGGAAATAGAAGTAAAATTGTCCCAATGTTTTCAGATGACATGATCTTATATATAGAAAATGCTAAAGACTTCACCAAAAAACGTACCTACACACGCACACACACACACACACATACACACACAGACGCACATGCACACACACACACACACACTGTTGGAACTAGTCAATGAATTCAGTAAAGTTGTAGGATACAAAGTCAACATAAAGAAGTAAACTGCATTTCCATAAATGAACAACAAACTATCTGAAAAAGAAATAAAGAAAAAACCCATTCACAATAGCATCAAAAATAATAAAATACTTAGAAATAAATTTAACAAAAGATGTGAAAGATCTGTGCACCAAAAACTATAAGACACCAAGGAAATAAATTGACAAAAACACAAATAAATGAAAAGATATCCATACTCATGGATTCAAAGAATCAATATTGTTAAGAGGTCTTTACTACCCAAGCAATCTATAGATACAAGGAAATCCCTATCAAAATGTCAATGGCACATACCACAGAAATAGTAAAAGCAATGCTAGAATTCATATGGAACCACAAAAGACCTTGACTAACTAAAGTAACCTTGAAAAACAGCAAAGGTAAAGATATCACATTTACTGATTATAAACTATATTACAACACTTTTGTAATCAAAATACATTGTTTTGATGGTAATAGCATAAAATAGACACACAGACTGATGAGCAGAATCAAGAGCCCAGTGATTGGCCCATGCTTACAAAGTAAAGTAATATTTGACAAGGAGCCAAGAATACTCAGGAAGGGAATAATAGTCTTTTCAATAAATGGTACTCGGTAAACTGGATATTCATACGCAAAACAAGATAATTAGACTTCTATCTTATAGCATTCACAAAAATTAACTCAACGTAAATTAAAGACAAATGTGAGATTTGAAACCGTAAAAACCTTAGAAGAAAACATAAAGCTCCTTGACATTGGTTTTGCAATGTTTTTTTGGGGGAAATAACACCAAAACCATAATTAACAAAAATAAAAATAAATAAATGGTACTACATCCAACTGAAAAGCCTCTGCACAGCAACAGAAACAGTCAACAAAGAGAAAAGGTAACAGAGAGAAGAAAATTTTTACAATCTATGCATCTGATAAGGAGTTAATATCCTATATATTCCTCTATATATGTATATATCCATATACTATACATATATGTATGCACCCTATGCATAAGATATATACAAGTATGTGGAACTCATACACCACAATGAGAAAATAATTCAGTTAAAATGAGCAAAGGATGTGAAAAGACATTCTCCTGATGAAGACATGCAAATGGCAAACAGGTATATGAAAGGATACTTAACATCACTAATCATCAGGGAACTGCAAATCAAAAGCATAATGAGATATTACCTCACACCTATTAGAGTGGCTGTGATAAAAAGACAGGAGCTAATATGTGCTGGTGAGAATGTGGAGAGAACGGAAGCCCTGTGCATTGTTGGTGGGAAAGTAAATTGATACAGCCACTGGGGAAAACACTTTGGAGCTTCCTCAGAACCAGCAATCCCACTTCTAAGTGCATCCAAATGAGATGAAATCACTATCTTAACGGGCTATCTGCACCCTCATGTTCACTGCAGCATTATTTACAATAGCCAAGACATAGACACAACCAAAGTGTCAACACACGAATGAGTAAAGATGTGGAGCTCTGTCTCTCTCTGTCTCTCTCTCTCTGTCTCTCTCTGTCTCTCTCTCTCTGTCTCTGTCTCTCTCTCTATATATATATGCTTGATAATATAATATTATATATATATTCCAAGTACATAATACCACATATATAATGATATATAAGGGAACGTTATTCAACCACGAGAAAGAAGGACATCTGCCACTCTGACAACATGGATGGATCGTGAGAGTATTATTGTAAGTGATATAAGTGTGACGGTAGAAGACAAATACTGTATGGTAGCACCTCTTTGTGGAATCTAAAAACATCAAACTCATAGAGACAGAGAGTAGACTAGTGGTTGCCTGGGGTGGGGTGGAGAGGTGAAGGTGGTCAAAGGGCAGATGAGTAAGTTCTGAAGATCTAAAGTACAGCATGGTAAGTATAGTTAACAATACAGTATTTTAGACCTGAAAGTTGCTAAGAGAATAGATCTTAAAAGTTCTCACCAGACACACACACAAAGCAACTCTGTGCAGTGATGATTGGATTAACTGTCCTTGTTGTGGTGATCATTTTGCAATATGTACGTGTATCAAATTATCACATTGTACATCTTTTTTCCCCCACATTTCACGAAGGCTTTTTTCTTTTTTCCCTCCAATTTTCATTATTTTTGTTACAGATGTTTCTCCTTTATCCTCCCTAGACCCCCTCCTCCCCACCCCACCCCCAACCACCTAGCATTGTTGTCTATGTTCATTGGTTATGCATACAGGCATATATGTGCTTTGGTCACATTGTACATCTTAAACTTATTCAGTATTATACAGCTGGAAAAAAAAATGAGAAGGACTGATGTAGACAATGGCTCTGAAACATGAAGGCGATCGGACCGGGGTTGGGACAGCATGGAAAGCCCATGTTCCCATATTGGATCACTATCCCACTTTGTTTCAGCCCAAGTGTTTTACGAGCTTTTGAGTCTTCAGAACAGTTCATAAAGCCAGTGTTCATATTAAAAAGAAAGAAAGAAAAACCAGCTTCTTTTACTTAAGTAGGTATTTAAGGTTCCTCAACGTCTTTTTGTCACTTGATATTTCGTTTACTTTATCCAAATATTCATTTTATGGATAGAACACGTTTTTTATCCATTTACCTATTAAAAGATATCTTCATTATTTCCAATTTGGGGTAATTATGAATAAAACTGCTATAAACATTCATGTTCAGGTTTTTGTATAAACATAATATTATTTGGGTAAATAGGAGAGTGACCCCTGGATTGTATGGGAAGATGATGTTTATCTTTGTGAGAAACTAGCAAACCGTCTTTCACAGTGGCCATAACATTTTTTTCTTCTAACCAGCAATGAACCTTTATGTTGGCAAACCAGTGACATTTGTAAAACAAAACGAAGCAGAAGAGAACAAAAGTCTAGTTCTGGTTGCATTTTTGCCAGCATTTGATAATGTCGGTTTTTGTTTTTTCATTTTAACTGTTCTAATGGGTAAGCAGTTATTATTTTCATTTGAAATCTCATAATAATATATTATTTATGCATGTTTTTATATCATTATTTGCCATCCACATATCTTCTTCGGTGAGATTTTTCTTAATCAGGTTGTTTTTGCTTTGTTGAGTTTTAAGTGTATTTTGTATGTTTTGGATATAAGTCATTTATCAGACACATGTTTTGTAAATATTTTCTTCAAGTCTGTGACCACTTTTTTTTTTTCATTCTTTTAAAAAGTGTCTTTTGCAGAGCAGAAGTTTGTAAGACTAGTAAAGTTTAATTTATCAATTTGTAACTTGTAAGTTTTTTTACTTTCATTTATAATGCTTTGGGTCATTACCAAACCTCAAATCATCCAGATTTTCTCCTGTTATTTTCTTGAAGTTTTATATTTCACATTTAGATCTACAATGCGTTTTGAGTGAAAGATATAAGTTTTATGTCTAGATTCATATATATATGAAATATTATATATATATATCATATGGATGTCCAATATTATGACTTAATTTATTGAAAAACTATCCTTTCTCCACAAAATTGTCTTTGCTTTTTTGTCAAATATGACTTGAATATATGTGTGTAAGTCTATATCCTCTCTGTTTTGTTCCATTGATCTTTTTATCTGTTCTCTCACCAACGGCACTATTCTGATTACTGTAGCTTTGTAGTAAGACTTGAAGCTGAGTAGTGTCAGTCTTCTGATTAATTTAATTTAATTGTAGTACTGTGTTGGCTACTCTGTGTCTTTTACCTTTCCATTACAGGTAAGAATCCACTTTTCAATATCTACAATATAACTTATGGGAATTGTATGGAATTTATCGATCAAATTGGGAAGAAATGACATGTGAACAGTTTTGAGGTTTCTTCTTGAGCATGAAATGTCTCTCCATTTATTTAGCTCTTCTTTGAGTCTTTTTTATAATCAGAGCTTTGTCATGTTTCCCCTCTAGATACTGTATATATTTTGTTAGATTTATCTAAGCATTTCACTTTTTTTAGTGCTAATGCAAATGGTACTGTTTTAAATTTCTAATTCCAATTATTCATTGCCATTATATAGAAATGTAATTAGCTTTTGTTTTTATTTCTTTACTGAGGTTATTGGGGTGATATTGGTTCACAAAACCATACAGGTTTCAAATGTACAACTCAATAAAACATTATCTGCACTGCACCGTGCTCCTACTACCCAGCAAAGTCTCTTTTCACCCCCATTTTTCTCTCCCATTTGTACACCTCCACTTTTTGTGTCTTAGTCTTATATCCTAAAATCTTTAAAAATTACATATTACTTCCAGGAGGGTAGTCTCATTAATTTTTTTTTTTTTCTTTTTATCCTCACCCGAGGACATTTTTCCATTTTTTGTTCAGATAGAGCGGGAGGGAGAGAGAGAGAGAAACATCGACGTGAAGGGACACATCGAGTGGCTGCCACCCGCACGACCAACCAGGGCCGGGGACAAACTGCAACTGACATACGTGCCCTTAGCGGGAACCGAACCCGGGTCTCTCTGTACCGCAGGCTGACGCTCCAACCGCTGAGCCAAACCTGCCAGGGCAATTTTTTATACTTTTTGCAGAGACAATTGCATCACTTATGAACAATGACAGTTTTATTTCTTTGTTTTCAATCAGTATACCATTAATTCATGTTGTCTTATTGCACTAACTAGTACTTACAGTATTATGTTGAATTGGAGTGGTAAAAGGGGGCATCTTTATCTTGTTTCTGATGTTAGGAGAAGAGCATCCAGCTTTCACCATTAAACATGACGATGTAGTGTTTTCCCAGATATTCTTCAAGTTGAAGAAGTTCCTATCTAGTCCTAATTTGCTGAGACGGTTTTGTTTTTTTAAATATATCATAAGTGGATGTTTGATTTTGTCAAATTCTTTTCATACATCAATTTTTCTTCTTTAGCCTGTTGATGTGATGGATTTTACATGAATTGATTTTCAAATATTGAACCCGTTTTGCAAGCCAGGACTAAATCTCTCTTGGTAGTGGTTTAAAATTATTTTATACATTGTTAGATCAAATTTGCTAATAATTTTTGAAAACGTTCATATCTCTGTTAATCAGTAATGATAACCTCCTTTTCATTTCTAATATTAGTAATGTGTGTGTGTTCTCTCTCTCTCCTCTCTTTTGATTTCTGTTAGTATGGTATATCTTTTTCTATCCCTTTCCTTATAACCTGTGTTTGTTTATTAAAATGGGTTTCTTCTAAATAACATGTACTCAGATTTTACTTTTAATTGTTTCATCCATGTTAGCACTATCTAACTGGTATGTTTAGCCCATTCACAAATTGATTATCGATATGATTGAATAGTAACGGTTGCTTGTAACAGTTCTTTATTCATTAAATTTACTTTTTGTTACTGTTTAATGACTATTTCCCTCTTTTTTGTCTTCTCTGGTTTTAGTTGAATATTTTATAGGATTCTCTCCTCTGTCTGTGAATAATTTATACTTTAAACAAATGTTTAGTGGATGACCTAGATTTTATAACATACACTTAAAACAGATCTTTCCCTGGCTGTTGACTCAGCAAGCATCAGTGGATGGAAGAGTCTCCAGTTCGATCCCGGTCAAGGGCACTACCTTGGTGGTGGTTCTATCCAGGCCTTGGTTGAGGTTGTGTGGGAGGCAACCAATGGATGTGTCTCTCACATTCATGTTTCTCTTTCTTTCTCTCCCTCCCTCCCACTCTATCTAAAAAAACAAAAACAAAAAATCATTGGAAATACCCTTGGGTGAAGATTAAAAAACAAACAACAACAACAAAAAATGAATCTAAGTCCACTTTCAAATAAGACTATTACACTTCACAGGTGGTGCGGATACCTTACAACATAGCGTTCCCACTTTTTCACGTCATTTTATTTGTACATATGCTATAATCACCCAACAAATTGTTGCAATTTCTACTCATCACCATTTCCCTATTCGATCAATTAATAATAAGAAAATAAAATATAGAATTTTACCTTCTCTTATTTCTTCTTTAATGATCAGCTTGTCTTTATGTAGATCTGCGTCTCTGACCTATATAACTTATTTTCCTCTGAAACTTATTTTTAATCATTTTAAAATTAAGCTGACATGCAGTTCATATTATATTAGTTTCAGGTGTACACCCCAGTGATTAGACACTATATAACTTACTAAAAGATCATCCCCCACATCTCACACCCATCTGACATCATACCAAGTCATAAGAATATTATCGACTATATTCCCAGTGCTGTACTTTACACCCCCATGACTATACTATAAATAATCTTCTTTTAACATTTCTAGCAAAGCAGATCTACTGGCAACAAATTCTCTCAATTGTTAATAGTCTGAGAAAGTCTTTGTTTTTCATTTACTTGTAAAGTATCATTTCATTGGATACAGAATTCCCGTTTGCTTGTTTTTCTCTCAACACTAAATATTTCACTCTATTGAATTGTTTCTGTTGAAAAGTTTAGTGCAATTCATATTCTACAGCTTTTGTCTTGCCACTTACTTGAAAATGTTCTGTCTTGTCTCTCGCAATTTGAACATGATACAGTCGTCCCTCGCCACTTTGCGCTTTGACTTTCGTGGCTTCACTCTATCGGGGTTTTTTCAAATATATTCATTAAAAAGTTGATTGAGACAGTGAAAATAATACAGCAAGCGCTCAGTAGTCTGAGTCAATTATACACCCCTGTATTACAATTAAAATTAAAATGACTGTATGTATGGACTGTAGCCTATGTATTCAAGCACCCCAGGAATCCTTCAACGCCAGGTGCAACCGCTCCACCACTCCTTGTGTGTGGGCAATACCTTTTTTCCAAAAACTCGGGTGTGGTGAAACCAAGCCAATCAGAGCATGCTGTTCACTGATTGGCTATTCTGTCATCTTCCTATCCTGGCCACTGATTGGCTCAGCCTCATGCAAGTTCATTTCTCTCATACACACTTCTACATAGCTAAGTATGGGAAGTATCTAAGCACCTGAGGAAGATGCTTACCATCCAGGAGAAGGTGAAACTCTTGGATATAATCAAAGATGGCAAGACAATTGTGGAGGTTACCCACCATTATGACTTGAATGAGTCTACCATTCACTCCATCTGTAAAGATGAAAAGAACATCTGTGCAATGGCTACTGTCTCTTTCAACAAGGAAGCAAAGCGCATCGTGACAAGTTGTAATAAGTTCATAGTGAAAACGGAGTCTGCCCTAGCCACTTGGATCAGTGACAGCCACAAGAAAAACATTCCGTTGGATTCGCTGGTCATCTGGGAGAAGGTGAGGCAGCTCTATCAGTGCTTTACGGTGGACGAACCTCAACCAGGACCCTCTTCTGCAACCTTCATGGATTTCACAGCGAACAAGGGTTGGTTCCACAAGTTCCAGAAGAGGTAGCATCTGAAGAGTGTCGTTCTCCATGGAAAACTGCCTCTGCTGACCAGCCTGCAGCAGAGGACTACATGAACAACATGTTCCAGAAGATCCTTGAGGAGGGCGAGTATCATCCAGAACAGATGTTCAATATGGATGACAAAGGACTGTTCTAGAAAAGAATGCCTTCCCAGAAATTCATTTTCAAAGATGAGGCTAAGGTCCATGTTAGTGAGGAGGAGGAAGAGCAGCCAGAGGTTACTGGGGGTCATGAGGAGGAAGGTGGCTTTACCTTTGATGGTCTCTCACAAGTTGCGAGAACTATTAAGGTAGTACAGGACATGACTGGCGAATGGGACCCACAAATGACGCATGCATTGTGGTTCCAGAATGCACCTGATGGAGTGATAGAACCCTACAAAAGCCTCCTCACGCATATGAAAAGACAGCACCAGCAACTGCCTATCACGATGTTCTTCAGCCGTGCACCCAGACACCCACTGCCTGCTCCTAGTCTCCTTCAGCAGAAGACGACAACGACAACCTGCTGAAGATACTGCACCACCTGAAGACTCTCTTACTGAGGTTGTGCCTGCAGAGGAGCAGTGACCTTGCTCTTCTTTGTTGTGCAGTACATCTCTTCATTATCATCGCTTCATCATCGAACAAGTTGCACTATTTCCACAGGTTAGTGGTTGTATGTAAGAACTGTGTGTGTGTGTAATTAAATGTACAATAACAATAATACGATATTTGTAACGTCTAATATGTCTTATTTTCTCTTATTTTGTCTAATATATTGGGTAATACGAGTGTAATGATGGCTAAGGGTGTTATTTCATGTCTAGAGGTCTCTAATGACGTTAAAAAACGTATTTAGAAGGTCGCAAACAGGTTTTCTATGCTCTAACTGCAAAAATATCCAATTTATAAATAAAGAATCCTACTTCGTGTAAATTCATTTATCACGGTAGAGTCTGGAACTGATTAACCACGATAAACGAGGCCCAACTGTAAACCTACAGGTATCTTGATATTTATTCTGCTTAATGTTATCTGCATTTTCTGGCTTGGTCTGTGGTTTAGTGCCAGTCATTAATTTCGCATAATTGTCAGCCATTATTACTTTTAATAGTATTTCTTCTGTTCCTTTCTGTTTCTTCTGGTATTCTATTATGTGTATGTTACACTTTTTAATTCTCCCACAGTTCTTAGAAATCTTATTTTATATATTTCATTTCTTTTTCTGTGTGCATTTTACTTTAGAGTTTATATTGACATATCTTCAAGTGCACTGATTCTTTCTTGGCCATGCCCAGTCTACTATGAGTTCATCAGAAACATGTTTTATTTATGTTACAGGTTTTATGATTTCTAATATTTTTTCATCCTTTCTTAGAGTTTTCATCTCTTTGTTTACATTACTCACCTGTTCTTGTATTCTGTTACTTTTCCCATAAGAGCCCTTAAGAAATTATAGTTACTCCAAGATCCCTACCTGATAATTCCAAAATCTGTGTCATGTTCGAATTTTTATCTGATGTTTGCTTTGTCTCTTCAGACTGTTTTATTTTGCCTGTTATTCTACATTTTAATTTTTTTGAAAGCTGTGCATGATGTTACCAAGTAATAGTAACTGAGGTAACTGGCATTTTGAGGTTTTATTTCAACTTGGCTAGCAGGAACCGAGCTGAGTTTAAAATTTGCTAAAGCTGTAGGTGCCAAAGGCGCCAGTTACCTTCAGTTTTCTTAAGTATTTCTCCTTTATTTTTTTGAGTGTCATAAGAACTCCTTTTTTAAAAAAAAATTAATTTATTTTTGTTAAAGATGTTTCTCCTTTTTCCCCCAATGATTCCTGCCAACACTCCCTCCCTGCTTTGTCCCCAGCTTTGTTGTCCATGTCCACTGATCATGCATACATGCATATAAGTTCTGTGGTTTATCTCTCCCCACCACCCCCTCTTCTGGGAATTGTCAGTCATTACCCCACTTCCACGTCTCTGGGACTACCCATTCCTCAGACTGTTAGTTCATTATATTACACAAATAAGTGAGATTATATGATACTTGTCTTTCCTGTTTGGCTTGTTTTGATTAGAATAATACTTTCCAGGTCCCTCCATGTAGTCTCAAAAGATAAGAGATCTTTCTTTCTTACTGCTGCATAGTATTCCATTGTGTATAGGTACCACTGCTTTTTTATCCATTCGTCTACTGATGGACACTTGGGCTGTTTCCAAATCTTAGCTATTGTAAATAGTGCTGTTACAAACATGGGGGTACATATATTCCTTCTGATTGGTGTTTCAGGCTTCTTAGGGTATTTTCCTAGAAGTGGAATCACTGGGTAAAATGGAAGTTCAATTTTTAATTTTTTGAGGTAACACCATATTGTTTTCCATAGTGGCTGCACCAGTCTGCATTCCCACCAGCAGTGTACTAGAGTCTCCTATTCTCCACATCCTCGCCAACACTTGTTGTTTGATGATTTGTTGATGGTGGCCATTCTGACAGGTGTGAGGTGATACCTCATTGTTGTTTTAATTTGCATCTCTTTGATGATTAGTGATGTTGAGCATTTCTTCATATGTCTCTTGGCCATTTGTATGTCTATTTGGAGAGCTGTCTATTTAGTTCCTCTACCCATTTTTTAATTGGGTTCTTTGTCTTCCTTTTGTTGAGTTGTATGAGCACTCTATATAAATTGGAAATTAACCCCTTATCTCATATATCATTGGCAATTATGCTCTCCCATACAGTGGGTTGGCTTTCCATTTTGATGATTTCGCTATGCAGAAGCTTTTGAGTTTGATGTAGTCCCATGTGTTCATTTTCTCCTTTGTTTCTGTTGCCTTAGGTGATGTATCAGTGAAAATTCTGCTGCGTATGATGTCTGAAATTTTGTTGCCTACAGTTTCTTCTAGGATTTTTCTGGATTCATGAGTCACATTTAAGTCTTTTATCCATTTTGAGTTTATTCTTGTGTAGGGTGTAAGTTGATGGTCTAGTTTCATATTTTTGCACGTAGTTGTCCAGTTTTCCCAACACCATTTATTAAAGAGGCTGTCTTGACTCCACTGTATGCTCTTGCCACCTTTGTCAAATATTAATTGAGCATATTGCCTTGGGTCCATTTCCGGGATCTCTGTTATGTTCCACTGGTCTATATGCCTGTTCTTTTGCCAGTACCAGGCTATTTTGATTAGAGTGGCTTTGTAGTATAACCTGAAATCTGGTAATGTGATCCCTCCAACTTTGTTCTTCTTTATCAAGATTGCTGTGGCTATGTGAGGTCTTTTTTGGTTCCATATGAACTTTTGAAGTATTTGTTCTAATTCTGTGAAGTATGCCATTGGTATTGTGATGGCGATTGCATTGAATCTATAGATTGCTTTGAGTAGTATGGATATTTTAATGATGTTAATTCTTCCAATCCATGAACAGGGTATGCGCTTTCACTTTTTTATATCTTCCGCTATTTCTTTTTTCAATGACCTGTAGTTTCCTGCGAATAGGTCCTTTATTTCTTTGGTTAAGTGTATTCCTAGGTATCTTAATTTTTTGTCTCAATGGTAAATGGGATTGTTTTCTTAGTTTCTTTTTCTGTGAGTTCATCATTGGTGTATAAAAATGCCATCAATTTCTTGACATAAATTTTGAATCCTGCTACTTTGCCAAATTCATTAATTAAGTCTAGCAAATTTTTGATAGAGTCTTTGGGGTTTTCTACGTATAGTATCATGTCATCAGCAAATAATGACAGTTTCACTACCTCCTTTCCAATTTGGATCCCTTTTATTTTTTCTTCCTGTCTGATTGCTGTGGCTAAGACTTCCAGTACTATGTTAAATAAGTGTGGCGAAAGGGAGCATCCTTGCCTTGTTCCTGTTCTTAAAGGAAATACTTTTAGTTTTTGCCCATTGAGTATGATGTTGTCTGTAGGTCTTTCATATATGGCCTGTATTATGTCAAAATATGATCCCTCTATTTCCACATTGCTGAACGTTTTTATCAGAAATGGATGCTGGATTTTGACGAAGGCTTTTTTTTGGCATCTATTGATATGATCATGTGGTTTTTATTCTTCATTTTATTTATGTGGTGTGTCACATTTATTGATTTGCAAATATTGTACCAGCCTTGCATCCCCGGGATGAATCCCACTTGGTAATGGTGAATAATTTTTTTGGTGTATTGCTGTATCCGATTTGCTAGTATTTTGTTCAGGATTTTGGCATCTATGTTCATCAAAGATATTGGACTGTAGTTTTCCTTCTTTGTAGTGTCTTTTTCTGGTTTTGGAATTAGAATTATGCTGGCTTCATAAAAGGAGTTAGGAAGTCTTCCTTCTTCTTGAATTTTTTGAAATTGTTTGAGGAGAATGGGTGTTGGTTCCCTGGGCTTTTGTTTGCTGGGAGAGTCTTGATTAAATCTTCATTTTTTTTTTTCTTGTTATTGGTCTGTTCAAGTTTTCTATATCTTCCTGGTCCAGTTTGGGGAGACTATGTGTTTCTAGAAATTTATTCATTTCACTTAGATTGTCGAATTTTTTGCCATGTAATTGTTCATAGTAGTTCTTAACGATCGTTTGTATTTCTGTGGTGTCAGTTGTTACTTCTCCTCTTTCATTTCTGATTTTGTGTATTTGGGTTCTCTTTGTTTCTTGGTGAGTCTAGCTAAGGGTCCATTAATCTTCTTTATCTTTATCTTCTTTATCTTTTCAAAAAAACAGCTCTTGGTTTCATTGATCCTTTAAATTGTTTTTTGGTCTCTATGTCATTTCTTTCTGCTCTGATCTTTACTATTTCCTTCCTTCTACTTGCTCTGGGGTTTTCTTTTCTTTCTTTATTTATTTTTTCTCTCTAGTTCTTTAAGTTGTGAGGTTAAATAGTCTATTAGAGATTTTTCTTGTTTTTTGAGGTACGCCTGAAGTGCTATGAACTTTCCTCTCAGAACTGCTTTTGCTGCATCGATTTTGTGTTGTTGTGTCTTCATTTTCATTGGTTTCCAGGAAGTTTTTAATTTCTTTCTTGAGCTCCTTGGTAACACATTCATTGCTTAATAACATGCTATTTGCTTTCATGTGTTCAAATGTCTTTGCATGTTCTTGTTGCAATTGACTTCTAGTTTCATGCCATTGTGATCTGAGAAGATGCTTGATATGATTTCAGTCTTCTTGAACTTTTAGAGACTTAGTTTATATCCTAACATGTGGTCTATCTTTGAGAATGTCCCATGTGCACTTGAGAAGAATGTAAATTCTGTAATTTTGGGGTGTAATTCTTTGTAGATATTTATTAAAATCATTTGGTCTTGTGCTTCATTTAGACTCTTTGTTTCCTTGCTAATTTTTTGTCTAGAGGATCTATCCAGTGATTTCAACAGGGTGTTGAAGTTCCCTGCTATGATTGTATTGCTATCGATTTCTCCTTTGAAGTCCTCCAGAAGATTTTTAATATATTTTGGTGCTCCTATATTGGGTGCATATATGTTTATCAAGGTTATATCTTCCTGTTGGATAGATTCTTTCAATATTATGTAGTGGCCTTCTTTGTCTCTAGTTATGGACTTCATTCTGAAATCTATTTGATCAGATATGAGTATTGCTACCCCAGCTTTTTTTCCTTTCCGTTTGCTTGGAAGATTTTTTTTTCATCCCTTCACTTTGAACCTATGTGAGTCTTTTGTTGTGAGTGGGTCTCTTGTAAACAACATATAGATGAGTCATGTTTTCTTATCCAATCAGCTGCTCTTTGTCTTTTCATGGAAGCATTCAATCCCTTTACATTTCAGGGGATTATTGATATGTACTTACTTATTGCCATTTTTGTTTAGTGTGGTTCTATTTTTCTTCCTATTTCTCCTGCTAATTACAGCAGTCCTTTTACATTTCTTGCAGTGTTGGTTTGGTGCTAATGTATTCCCTTAGCCTTTTGGGAAGCTCGTTATTTGACCTTCTATTTTGCATGATAGCCTTGCTCTGTAGAGTAGTCTTGAATTCAGATCCTCGTTTTTCATGACCTTGATTACCTCATGCCATTCCCTTCTGGCCTGTAATGTTTCTGTTGAGAAGTCAGCTGAGAGTCTTATGTGGTTTCCTTTGTAAGTTACCTGTTGCTTCTCTGTTGCTGCTTTTAGGATTCTTTGTCTTTGATTTTTGGCAGTTTGATTACTATGTGTCTTGGTGTGGGCCTGTTTGGGTTCTTTTTACTTGGGGCTCTCTGTGCTTCTTGAACTTGAATGCCTTCTTCCTTCACCAAATTAGGGAAGTTTTTTGTCACTATTTCTTCAAATATATTCTGTAACCCTTGCTCATTTTCTTCTTCTTCCGGGACTCCTATGCTGCAAATGTTAATATGTTTCCTGTTGTCCCACAGTTCTCTTAAGCTGTTTTCCTGTTTGTTTATTTTTAATTATTTTTTTTCTTTTGGTTTTCTGATTGGTTGATTTTTTTCTACACTCTCTTCTAATTCACTGATCCGGTCCTCAGCTTCCTCTATTCTGCTATTTAGACTTTCCAATGTGTTTTTTTTATTTCTGATATGTCATTCTTAATTTCTTCTTGGTGGTTTTTAATTTCCAACTGGTTGATTTTCATGATTTCTATGTCTTTACTCATGGTGCTCATGTCCTTACACATGCTATTGAGCTTTCTCAAGATCATGGTTCTGAATTCTAGTTCTGTTAACTTGCTTAACTGCACCTCTTTTATCTCATCTTCAGTGGAGGTCTCTTGTTCTTTAATTTGGCTTTTGTTTCTGTGTTTCACCATTTTGGCTATCACAGTGGGCTTTGGGGCCTGCCAAATTTTCCCTATGGGTGTTGGTGTTATGCTGTTTGTGGCTCCCTCTCCTGGGTTTGGACGAGGCAGGGAGGACCCACGTTAATCATCACTGTCAAGTCTTACTTTTCTGGTTAGAGTTGCTAGCGCAAGGAATGGTTAGTAGAGGTCACCTGAAGAACCTTGGTTTCTGAGTTGACTGAAAAACTCCCTCAGGTGCTCAGTGTAAGAGGATTTCTCAAAGGTGGGGCAGATGCTGGTTGTAATGGGCCTCAATTAGCATTTCAATGGCCACTGGGTGGGTTTGAACCTCTGAGGGAGGGGCCGCCACCTCTCCCCAGAACACTGGGAAGGAGTAAGATCACCACAGTCCTGCGTGCCTGCAACTCAACAAAAGCTCTGTGTGCCCTCTAATTCCCGAGTGTCCCCACACAGTTCCAGTACAGTTTGTCCTCCCAATGCAAGAGCCGAAGGTAAGTGGCTGCTGCTAATTTAGCCTCTGTCTGGGTTCTGCACTGTGGAGCCGCTTGGGACTTTAACCAAAGGTGACGCTCCCAGCTAAGGGCGCTGCTCCCGGCCGAGGCTGCGGCAGTTCCCCGCCCAGGGCATAGATCCTCAACGAGGGTGCAGGTCCCAGCTGAGGCCGCTGTAGCTCCCAGCCCAGACAGCTGTGGATCATGGGGTCCTGGCCCCCTCTTGCATCTTCGCAAGCCTACCAGGATTGAGTCAGTGTCCCTGGTTATGTGGTCCTCCAAGCTGCTTTTCAGTTGCCTTTTCCTGACAATTGTCTTTATTTTTGTTGTAATTCCAGTTTGGTCCTGGGAGATGGTCTGTGTAGCTTCCATTCACTCCGCCGCCATTTTCAGTCTTCTAAGAACTCCTCTTTAAATACTGTCTATATCTTGTGTCTCATTCAGTTATAATTTACTGTTATTATGCTGATGTTCTATGGATGTGCTGATGACAAAGGGTTTGGGAGGAGAAGTATCATCTAATCTTATGATTAATTTCAGTGTTTTACTATACCTGAATCCTTGACCTGTGATCTTCAGAAGCATATGCCTTAGTATTTTCCCATTAATGAAATAGGAAAGATAGTGAGGCTGGAGTTGTCTGACCCCTTCCCCTAGCAGTTTTCCCTGGAGGGCAGCCTTTTGCATAGGGCCCATCCTGCGGTGAGTCAGAAAGGTTACTTGTCCACTCCCTCTGTCCAAAATAAGAGGGTTTTCCCCTCTGATCTTCACTGTGAGAAGCCCGTGTGGTTCCATAACAGTGCACCCAGGCCCCACAACTGAGCATCCCGGAGTTTGTGTCTCTCAGCATGGTCTACACTCCAGCTCTCATGACTGTCAATTACCACTGCGTTGTTTCAACCAACTGTTCACTCCAATGCTTCCTTCCTAAAATAAGCTTATATTGGCCGTGATCATCTGTACTTACTGTCTACTCAGGTACCAGGGTGGTGGTTTGCCCTGTGACCTCAATTCTCTGATGGATCTAAGAAGAGTCACTGATTTTTAGTTTGTGTAGCTTTTTACTTGTTGTAAGAGTGGAGGTGATGACTTTTGAGTGCTTTATACATTCGAGCTGAAAATGTGAGTTTGGCTAGATCCCGTTTTTATCCCGGATTTTCAGGTAAGGAAACTGAGCAATGGAGGTTATCAAGTGTGCCCAAGATAACATCCTTAAGTGAAGGAGTTAGTATTCAGTTCTATGCAGTCTTATTCAAAAAACCACTTCCTTAACCATCATATTGTGTTGCTTTCCTTATAAAAGGGAAGCATTAGACTGGCTGCTGGATGCTGGTGTAGTCAACTTGGTCACCTCAGGAACTGCATTTCCTGGGATCCCCTTGCCCAGCATGGTTTCAGGTGAGGGACAGCCAAAAGTGAAGTCACACAGGATTCCACTGCGCTCTGAAGGTTAGTGGCCATAAGACACGTGCAGAAGGCCAGCAGGTTCTGTCTAGTCCTTCCCCATTCTCCATGCAGCTCCCCTCCTGCTGGACCTGCTCCCCATGGGACAGACTGTCACCACAAAAAGTCAGGAGCCCTTTGTGGATTTCTCAACCATCCTTTTTCATGGTCTTGCTCCAAAAGCTGGATGTGCACAGCCTCCAAATTTTCCTGTGAGCTCTGGTTGGTTCAGGGACTCCGAGGCTTTGTTAGCGATTTATTTCTGATCCTCCAACTCCTGCTTTTGGGCCTTTGGACCTGAACCTCCTACAATTATGTAAAGTCGAATTTCTAATAAATTCTTTATTCCAGAACACTCATTAGTTTCACTTTTCTGATAGAAAAGTAACCAATTCATGCATTGGTAGAAAAAGATGTTCTGTAGCCAACAAAGCTAAAGATGGAAACCTGGAATTATCTATTTGATCAGATTACAGATTTAAATAATAACCCCACTGCTAATAGAAAAGGAGATACTGGTAGATCATGGCATAAAGTGACAAAATAATTATTTAAATCATCACCTAAAATCAGTTGCTTTACAAAAACAAAGTACATGTTGTTGTCATAGAATATTTTAGTGAGAATAAAAATTATAATGGAGTTAATTTTATGTTTCTAAGTGTTTCACAGAAGCTAGGAAAAAAATGATGAGCTTAGAACTTTATATGTCAGGAGTCTGAAATGTGGTCTGTAGGTGACCTATACTGAACGAAATGGAAATACTGGAACTTCTTTTGTATCCAAAGACTTACAGAGATTAAAATACTAAGGATTTTTTAAATAAAACTTCCTCACCCAGCCTTTAGTCATGAGGGTTCAGACATGCTCCTTTCACCCAAGAGCTGAGATTCACAATGATGAGGGGATCCCCAGCATCCTATGGTGGCTATTTCCTGTAGGCCAGAGATGGCAGTAGCTGCTTCTATAATTTCAATGGGAAGAGGTGACGACATGGTACACCAGGTGACATTTAACTGCCCAACACAAGGTGGTCATGATTAACCTTATTGGACAACAGAGCTTAAGCTTCAATCAGAGTAGTTTGACCTACAGAATTCTCCATTGTTGAGTATGTGGCCAATGGTAGCACTAGGATTGAAATAGATGGGCTAATGTTCAGCCTCTGCTAACTCAGAAATATTCTCAGGTAAGATAATGGCTTGGCAATGAAAATTATTTTTATATTCAAGGCACCTGTATGTTAAATTAGCATGTCAGCCCACAGGTTCATCGAAAGCTTTACTGGTCTTGCCTATATGCAGTAAAGTTTATCTTTTTTCTGATAGGCTTCCTCTTCTGTCTATTCTACCCACAGTCTGCACATACCAAAGCTTCCTCCATCCCTTGCTCTCTTAGGAATGCTTTGTCTCCCTGGATTTTAATTATTTTAGGTTATTTGAACACACAGATATTTATCATCTTTAAACAAAAGTATAATTTTTGCTTTATGCAGTAATTTTATGTTTCAGGAATGGTAAAGATTTCTATCAACCTTGTCCACCGTAACTAAAAGAAGAACTAGTGATTCATTTTTGGGTGATGGGATTTTCTGAATAAATTGACAGATGATTTTAAAATTTATATAAGTATTCCAAGTACCAAGAAGAGCAAAGGAAATCTTGAAGAAAAAAGCTAACTAACATTATCTGGGAAGATATTCAGGATTTCTGAGTAGGTTTGCTATTTCCAAAGGCCAGAAGATGCTTCTTTGTTATGATGTGAAACTCATCCCATCAGGGACCCAATAATTCATAGGGTCATTCACTTTGGGAATCTCCAAAACGGCTAATATCAATGTAAAGTCAAACCTTAAAGTACCCCAAAGCCTTTCTGCCCCAGTCCCTTCACATCAGTAAAGCTATTTTTTTCTTTAATTTACTCAATGTTTCTGGGGCCATAAAAACAGTGTAAGACACGGGCACACACATTTTCATTTGGTTGGAGTTTGCAGTGTTTCCCCAAAGGCTTTCTCTAGCTGTGATGATGAATATTTTGAATCAAAAGTTTACATAAATCCAGTATAATCACATAAAATTATTCCCCCTATTGGTCACTGCAGTGTTTGCCTATGACAATTCTAAAGCAAGAAAACTCAGACTGTGTCCTAGATTTCTGCCACCCCTACCAACCCACAGTAACTAAAACCCTAACTTTATAACCATTAACTTCAATGATAAGATACATCACTGTCTTACATATCAGCACATAAAAGTATAAAAGATACTGGTAAAAAAAATACCCTAATTTAAAATTCCTTGGTTTGACAATAGAAGAGGAAGCTAGATTGCAGACATATGGAATAAATGTTGACAAATTTACTTTCCCATCTGTATAAACATATTGTTGCTATTATAGTCTGATTATAATTGTGCTTTGCATTTGTCATAAGGAAAATGATGCACGTGTCTTATAAATTCTATGATTTATACTGCTCATGGAAAAAAATATAAAAAAAGGCAATTAACTTAAAAAATTTAAATCACAGATTTGCATGTGAATTATTCAAGAAAAAATGTGACTGTACCTTTATTCTCTTGACAAAAGTTTTAGAACTACAATAGCCATTTTTTTTTTTTTTTTTATCCTCACCCGAGGATATTTTTCCATTTTTTTTTGTACAGATAGAGTGGGAGGGAGAGAGAGGAAGGGAGAGAGAGACAGAAACATCGATGTGAAGGGACACATCGAGTGGCTGCCACCCGCACGACCAACCAGGGCCGGGGACAAACTGCAACCGAAGTACATGCCCTTAGCGGGAACCGAACCCGGGTCTCTCCGGACCGCAGGCCGACGCTCTAACCGCTGAGCCAAACCGGCCAGGGCTATAATAGCCATTTAAATAGCTCAATAAATAGGAAAATCAGCATTCAATTTAAGATCATGTGTCAATGAGAAGACAGAGGATAAATAATTTACATTTTAAATGTCTATTTTGCATATTTATGTGGAAACATAAAAATTTAATTCTGAATGAAATGATACACACATAATGCAGGCCAAAGCCTCAAGAAGGTTTCTATATCTAATCAATTTAAGTAATCAGTATGTTCAGATTGGTGCAGATAGGGGCTCACGACTCAGTTTCATTAGCCAGGGAGATCCTATGTTCCAATGGCCTTTGCTTTCTGTATCCTTGGCAATGGATGGGGCAAGGATTTGCTCTCAACATACTGAATGATATTCAGCGGATGATTTATCACAGGGAGAACAGTGGTTTCTGTCTGTAAGAAGGGAAGCTCAGAGGCAAAAGCAGCTACAATCCACAACTATCTCTAGGAACTTTTCAGATTTTGTATTATAGGGTCCTATCCTCGTTATTCTGAGGCTTCTGCCTCCCTTCCCAGCAGCTGAGTAAGGAAAACAACAGGTAGAAGGTGATACTATTAGAATCTTTTCTATGCGATATTGACCATCAGGGTCATCACAGACACATGAATGTTGCTACTATATATTTAGGAGATCAGATTTTCTGTCAAGGTGTGAACCATGTAGCTTTGCATGAGCTCTTCAAACCCTTAGATCAAACCCCTCCACTAGTGAAATACTAAAATTTTTACACTACCAACCCATAAACTTAATATCCGTTCCACTTCATAGCACAAGTTTACAAAGATATATTTCTTCTGTGTGTGCTAAGCGAGCTATAACAGACCTGGAAATGTAAGGAAGTGTCTAAAAGAGCAGAGCTTGGGAAAACATATTAGACTTAAAGGCATTAAACTTACACATTAGTAGGTGGTCTACTCTCATCTGAAACAGATGTTCTTTAGGGGGAAATTTTTATTACTCTTGTTGGTTCTTATATACTTCAGTGGTTCATAATGGGAAGGAGGCAGTTGTGTCCCTGGAGAGGACATTAGTCAATGTCTGGAGAAACTTTTGCTTGTCAAAACTAGGGGAGACCATGCTACTGGGCAGAGTCCAGGGATGCAGCTAATTGTCCTGCAATGCACAGGATAGTCACAAAGGAAGAACTATCTCACCCCAAATGTCAATGGTGTCAAGGCTGAGAAGCCATGGTTACCATGTTTTTTGAGAAAAACCTTTCAGATACTTCGCACTGTTTCAAATCATGTTTTCTTTTACCCAGTAGTAATTCCATTACTGTAGGATGCTTTATTTTACCCAGTACTAGTTCCACTAGTATTGGATGCTTTCTGTGACTGCTCACCAACTCAGAAGGGAATGTGTGTGTCTTTAACAAAATAACTAAAGGGACTTTTTATTTGGAAACACTAACAAATTGGAAGAAATACTTCAGGTTTCTGGAATACCAGGAATGTTTGTATGATCAGAGATCGACATGAAATTACATTGACACAATCTTAATTGGAGAACTCGGACAGCTCGTGATGATCTATTATGGATCATTCATTCTCCACATGGGAAGCAAGAGTCTTATAAAGGGGCAGATTCTTACACAGAGGGCCAGGACGGGTCATTTAAACACTGTCTATTTTAAACTTACATAATATTTGAACTCCCAGTATTTCAGATAGATTGTGGTCAGAAGAAACAAATTATTCCTCTGTGAATGAATTTTTTTTTAAGAACTACAAATTCTGCCACTTTGAATTACTCTAGAATTGACTTCCTCTGTTTGAAGGAAGGTAAAGAAAAGTTAATCATTAATAAGAAAATAGTGCGGCCAACCTTTAAGTACCTAAAACTGAAAAAAGAAAAAAAGTGAATTTGAAGTAAACTATAACTGATGGTGTAGATCTCAGCATCCATTTGACTCACCACCCTATCAGCCTCAGGAATGACTCATCACCACAGCCCCTCAAATAAAACTGTGTTTACTGAGAGCACTCTTGTAAGAGGAACATCGAATTAGAAAACCTACTATTTTAATATAGTTTCTTACTTTCGTGAGTAATGGGGCTAGTGCTTTATGAAACACCTCTATCACTGAATGAGCTCCTAATAGCTGAAGGTGTAAATGAACCCAAATTATTACCAGGAACCCGCCTAGGCTTGAAGTGCCCAAGAATTCTCTTTGCTTCATGTCAGTCCTTTTTGTTCTCTTTTGAACCTTTTAAATGCATCAGCTTTCCTAGATATTGTATGGGTAATTAATGTTTACTCTTAACATAAATCTAATATCCACTTACACCCTTCAGTGGAGAACCAATTATCTTTAGAAAGCAGTGAGTACAAAATTTAAGGTGTCAAAATGTCACTTACAGAAGTAGTTCTCCAGACACGAGAATAATTACTGCCCAGTTTGCTTTGCCTAATCTTACTTCACCGGATCACCTAGAACTCTGAAGGTTATCCTCCTCACAAATGTCATCTCTGAAGGAAGAACCTGCCTTCCTGTACAGGCATCTACTTGACTGTTCAACATTTGCCAGGAACTTCTTACAATTGTGTTTCATAGAGGTATTTTCAGAGGTAGACCAATCTGCCAAGTATAGAATATAAAACAAATATTTGCCAGCTGATCAAATGTATTTTCATTATAGTTCTTAAAATGATTATATTAGCATATTGCCTTTTTAAAAAATATGTTTTTATTTCTTTTTGAGAGAGAGGGAGATAGAAACATCAATGAGAGAGAAACACCAACATCTATCAGCTACCTCCTGCACGTCCCCTACTGGGGATGGAGCTTGCAACTAGGACATGTTTCCTGACCGGGAATCAAACCTGAGATGTCTTGGTGCATGGGTTGATGCTCAACCACTGAGCCACACCAGCCAGGCATCATATTACCTTTAACTGTATTTTTTAAAGTCCCTGTTTGAGCGTGTGCTCAAAGAGCCCCTGCATCCTGACCTCCCCGACTCTCCACCTTTGCTTTTGATGACATATGGAATAAACCCTGAAGTCATAATTGTTTACACGCTTAGTTGTTGCAGAAAAGAAATATCATATTAAGCCATCTACTCATAAATAATGAAGGGTGGATGATATGAAGCATTTTGTATCAAAATTCCTATTCCTTCAAAAGGACAGGCACCACTGAGGGATCACCAAATTGTCTGGTGTCTTTCACACTGTAAATATTGTAAGAGAAATTTTACCCATTGGAGTGAGCAAACAAAAGAAGTAAAAGTGAAGAGAACAACACCTTAAACAAAGAAGCCATTTAGTCTCTGGTACTGATTCAAAAAGCAAGCGGGTAATAGGATTAAAGCGCTGGTCTGTGCCCATTCTCGGGAGACTGCAACGATGACAGCTGCATTAATTTGGTGCCTAAGGAAAACGTACAGTCTACATTCCAACTGCATTTAAATTGATTCGGAGCAAAAGAAAATAACTATCCTATTAACACCAGGATAAAATTATTTCACTGGCCAACAAGGAGCAGCCCAGCACTACTGACTTAATCGCTGTCTCCCTGGTCCTCCACGGCATCCAGGTGACCTGGCAGAATCACAGAGCCGTGAGCAGTGTGTTATCTGAAGTGGAGGTCTCAGCAGGGGACAGCTTTCTCTCCACTGTGAGAAAATATAACTGTGGACGAGACAGAAAAACAGAGCTGACAGGACTAGGCAGCCACCGTGCTGCCTGTCAGCCTGAGTAACCCGTTATTATGGCAAGTAGCAAAGAAGGCACTCAATTTCTTCTTCTTCCTCCCCATGTTGTGTTTTAAACAGAGTTCCTGTGTCTTATTTTGGGGAAAAAGAGTAAGAAGAAAAATATAAGATGGTGGTTTAGTTTTTAGCACAGAGACATGGGCACATAACCCTACGCACGTTCGCATTGCCAAACCAGCGACATTTATACAACAAAACGAGTCTAACTGTGCAACGGAGGTCAAGGGTGGTCGTGGCAAGCGGACGTCTAAGAGAGGACATGAAGAACAGAGACACATCTGCAGGCTGACGTCCGCTGTGGCAACAGTGCTCGGTGCTCGCTTACCCTGGCGCCTGCTGCCCGGAGCTGCCCGTGGACGAAGCAGCTTAGAGACTCGGCACCGGAGAGTCAAGTGTTTACCTCCATAATTTTAGTTGGAGCCTGATATGTGAAACTACTGATTGCTTTATCTTGTTTGTAACGTGTTCATGAGCAGCTACTGTTCCTTTTTAACAGTCACATAGATCTTGAGCTGTAGCTGAGCTTCAGTTTCCATGGAGATGACTATGTATCATTTTCAAGACTCCTGTCCCCAGGACTCCACAAAGTGAACTGTATAAGTTATATCAGTGTTTCTCACACCATCTCTGATCAAGGATCACTTTTTCTTATTTTCAACCCAACACAGACCAATATGAGGTCTTCTGTATGTGACAATAACCCAGCTCATACCACATGTGACTCATGCAAATGGATCTAAACACTCTTTTCAGTGATTTTAGTCAATCATCTATATGAGTGCTGCAATAATGACACATTGCTATGAACATTTCTGAAAAATTAGCCTAAATGTTTGTATTTAATTGATTATGGGCCAATAACGAAGAGTTTGCTTACTAGCCATAGTCCACAAATCACACTTTGACTGGCAGTGAATTACATGGTCCACATCTTAACCCAGAATACTTTGGTCTCGCTCTCACACACACACACACACACACACCTCTCATATACACAAAACCCACAACTGCACACATATACATATACTTCAAAATGCATGTCATGTGTCACTACACTAAAAATGCCTTGACAGGAATGTTATATCACTTATAAATATTATAAACACCTTACAACAGCATAATTCCATTTCTTCTCTGTTTTTTTTTTGTTGTTGTTATTTTAATAGTTTACTTCTACATATGTTATAATATTACCCTTTTTGCTTAAAAAGTCAATTATCAGTGAATTTAAGTAATAAAAGAAAGTATTTTATGTGTTCACAATTTCCAGTGCTCTGCATTGCTGCGTGTAGATGCTCATTCCCACTGGGTATCATTGTCCTTCTGCCTAAAGTACTCCTTTTAATTTTTCTAATTGCACAAGCATTTTGATGAATTCTTTCCACTTTTGAATTTATGAAGAAGTTTATTTCACTTTTATTTTGGAAATACATTTGGCTGAATATAGAATTCCAGGTTTGTTTTTTGTTGTTGTTTTTTTTCTTTGAGTAAATGAATGATGTTGCTCCAATATCTTCTGGCTTATGTTGTGTAGAATGAGAAACCTGCTCTTACTCTCCTGTCTCCAGAGTTTTGCATTTTCCAGAATGTCATATAGTTGGAATCATACTGTATGTAGCCTTTTCAGAATAATCCCCACTTGAGTAAGTAACTTCACTCCTAAGAGCTGGGTAGAGAAACTCACAAATCATACTTAGCTATCCCTCTTCATCCCCATCCACATGAAATGCATTACTCGTTCTGCCAAGGACACCTCCACAATAGTTATTGAATTTCTTTACTTATGCCATTTTCCACCATTTTCTAAATTGTGGGCTCATCTCCTTTGTACTCATACAGCGTTGTTCCACTAGTGTTGAAAGTCTCCTGAACTTATACTTGGCTGTCTCTAATACATTCTCTACTGAGCATCGAGGACAATCCTTCAAAAATAAAAAACAGATCTTGTTGTTTCCTGCTCAAAATATGTGTACCCACCACCCACTTGTTCTAAAAATAAAATGTGAAACCCACATCCTCCAACAGCTCCTGAATGATGTGTAGCTCCTCTCATCCCCTCCAGTCTCTTGTCTCACCAACTTTTCTTTCCTTCTCAACATGCCGACCCTTTATTTCTTTTCTTTCCTTCCAAGGTCAGTCTTTTTTCTTGACCCGGGCCTTTCCTTAGGCTGACTGCTCTATTCTTTCCCATTCCAAAAAAGGTTGCTCTTTCAGAGAAGACTCACATGAATTCCCCAAATTAAATTGTGTTATCCTGGTATCTTCTCTGATGGCACTGTGTACTACTATCCCTTCAACAGTACTCACTACATTTTTCAAATTTTTAATTAATTGATTCTGGGACTATTTCCATGTGGTACATATTTAAACAATTCTAAAGAAAAAATTTTTCAAAACTTTTCTTAGCCCTGTCACCCCAAAAGAATTTTCTTTCTCCAGGGACAACACTTTTCTACCTCTTCCTGTATATCCTCTGCATTTATGCAGACATATGTACATGCGTGTGTGTGTGTGTGTATTAATATTGGTCTGCTTTACTACATTTTTAATTCCACATGGTCACAGCCAAATCAGTTTTGGCTTAACTTTGTATCCTTTATATGCCTTTATGAAGTATGTCCCCCATAAATAAGAGCCATGTGTGTCCATGAAGCCTTTTTTATCAGATGTCTAGGGAGAGATTAGAAAAATAACTAATAAGTAACTATATGAGGATAGGTGGAAAGAGATTGTGTTGGCAGAAGAAGCAGATAATACCAAGAGGCTGCAAGTCAGTGGAGATTTGGAGGATGGGGAACATGGACTGGACTGAAGAAGCCACGGGAAACAAGGGGAGTATTAAGAAAGACATCCTGAGTGACGTCTTTTCATCACTCAGTGAAATTATGCTCAAATTCAGTTCAAATGGTCCCAATTAATCAGTTATCCATTCATAATGATACATGTTGGACAGCATGGGAGACACAGTAAAATCCAAATGAAAGTGGAAAACATGAAGAAAATTAAGTCAGTCAGAATTCTTCAAGATTAAAAAAATAATAAGAGAGAATTGTATCGTCCTGCTAAATAGTCAGCTTGCTAACATTTACAAATCCAATATGAGCAATGCTGTTGAAGGCAAGGATGACACCATACAATTACCTGTGAACCGTGCCAATATGGCTGATATGAAGAAATGAGATAATTAATTTGCTTATCCGTGAAAATTAACTGGCAGAAAATGGTGAAAATTATAGAGAGCAAATTCAAATTTTATTTCATGGGGAAATTCAAAGATGAGGAGAAAGCCTGAAAGGATCAATTTATTTCTTTTCAACTTCTGATTGACAAGGAGATATATTCAGGATCAAAGGCCATAATCACCCAGTTGGTTGGGGTGGTTTTGTCACTGTTATCAGATTATCATCTTGGTGAATTTCCTTTCACATTTATTTACTAAATTTTAACAAGGCATTTACTTTTTTCAACATACTTAAAATTCATCTACTTCTTTGGCCATTCTAGGGTGCTTTCAGAGCCTAACTGGAACAAATGTCATCTCCTAACTTCTCTAACCTCTTGAATTTCCAGTGACCATGCTCACGTGAAAATTTGATCATCTCACTTTCTACCTTCATCTCTTTCAATCATTCTTTCTATTGCCCTTGAGATATAATTCAAACTCCCTGGCTTGGCCTTAAACCCCTTTTTGAGAACTGGTCTCTTTATCTCTCTAGTCTCTTTCCTGCTCCTTCTTCATTTCTCATCTTCTGTTCCAGCCAACCTGCTCTACAACCAGTAGGTACATGACACAGACGGTTTCCTCTGCCAGCCTCAATGTGGTTCTCCTTTCCTTCCACAGAGTGTACTTACTGGGATTCAGCGTAGATGGGAGCTTCCCTAAAATCCCGGGGTCTAGCCTGGTGTTCCTACTCTGTGCTCCACGGACACTCAGCGTGTATTCTTCTGCTTTCTGCCTTCCCACGACTTCCCTGCGAGCTCCCCGGGGGTAGGTAGGAATCCTGCCTTCTTTATCTTCCTGGTTGGAGGATGTACCTTAACGCCTGACAGAGAACAGGATTTTCATTATTAATGAAATAATACTATTAGAACAATTGTGACAGTTCCTACAAATTGAGCACTTGGTCTTTGCCAGGACTTGGCCTAATATACAGTGATACCTCGGTTCTCGAACATAATTCGTTTCAGGAGGACGGTCGAGAACCAAATTGTTCGAGAACCGAAGCAATGAAACCCAATAGGAAATAATGGAAACTGGATTAATTCGTTCCAAGCCCCAGAAAATGCCTATTTACTGGCCTAATTTGTATATAATATGTAGAAAAACATAAGTCTCAACAAGAAATAAAAGTGTACAGTATGTCTAAGGGTTAAATTCAGTGTAAAGCGTGACTCTCTCCACAAAGCGTGACTCTCTCTCTGCACTCACACTGCTGACGCGAGCAAGGCGCGCTGGGCCGAATGAACGCCATTCGGCTCAACTCGGCTCATCTCGGAAGTTCGAGTTCCAAATATTTGTTCGGATTCCGAGACAAAAGTTTCTCGAATCTCCTGGTCGAATAGCGATTTGGTCGAAATCCGAGGCGTTCGAGAACCGAGGTATCACTGTATTTTATTCTTTTTCTAATTCCAGCTTCAAAGTAATTTTATGAAGTAACCATTACCCTTTGTTCTTTAGAAGGAAAAACTTAACTTCAAAGAATTTAAAACCTCCCCAGCACTGTAAGTAATATTGGTGAAACTGGACTCAACTCGTGACTATAGGACACAGAATTCGACTCTTGTTGACTATGTTATATTCCCTGTCAAAATATTGGTATACATCAAATTTAAAGGCATTCACTTTGAGCTCCATCGATACAACTGAGAATTAGCAAGAGGTGACGCTGAAGACCTAGGGAAATCTGTGAGCATGGCAGCCCAGGTGGGCAATTTTGCCTACGTGTGCAGCACCACAGGCATCCCTAAGAAGTCCTACCTGCTGTTTACGTTGCTATTTCTTCGCAGTGTTCAAATGCTATGTGATTAAGCCTACTAATAATTTTCTAAGTCATTCATGCTGAAACACGTTAGGCCCACATTTTGACAAATTTTTAAGAAATACAATAGGAAGATGTACTGTGTATTTTTATATGTCTTGTGTGGAGGAATTAGGACAAAATTAGTAAATTGATAATGTGGCTCCTTGACAGTTGATTTGTCTACACTATACTATAAATGAATGAGCAAACAGGTAAATTAATTCTATTTCAAAAGATGACCAGATATAATTCCTCAAATAAAAAATTTTCATCTCATCATTCATATATATATTATGCCTTTTTAATTCATTTATTTTTCCCCAGACCCCATTATTTTTTTATTACCATCTATTTTTATAGTGATTACCACTGTAGCTCTGTACTATTTTTTATAATTTTCTATATTAATTGTTAGACCTTCTAACCATGCATTCAAAAATATTAACTGGAGGCTTAGAGGTCATAAATATTCTATGAATCTATATTTAATTTTTTTTTAAATCTACCAATTAGAGGAAATATCCTTATCATTCCAAAAATATTGACTTAGGTAAGATAAGTTATAAACCTTTTTGGGTAAATATTCAAACCATATCCTAAAAAATTTTATTTAAATTTAGAGAAAATATTCCCTAGTGCCGAAGAGGGCTCTGTTCCATTCCTGAGTCTTGAACGAGATTGTTAGAGACAGAGATGTTATTTGTGGAAGTGGAGTTCTTGGGGAGCCGCTGGGAAAAGACTTTCCTGAGGCCCCCGCAAGAGGATGGGGTTCTGTGGAAAGCTTTCTTGATGATGTAAAATTAAGGGAGTTCCCCTCCAAGGTCCCATCTCTGTCTGTGTCCTCCTAGAAGAAGTCCAATCTTGTCTTCAGCAGGGCCACAGTTAAGGCCACTGCCTAGAATTTCTGCTCCCTATTAAAGCGCAGTCTAGTCCAGCATCTGGCTAGCTTAGCTTGTGTTCCCAGCTGCAGTCCATTGAGAGTGGGGTTCACATGGTCATGGGACATGCAGCTGCTTAAGGCCACATGGCTATAAAGAGAGAACAGGCGAGTGCATGGGCAAGTGTGGGTCACAGAGCAAGAGGGTTAAAGGGAACAAGGAGAGAGGCAATTGTTTGTCTGGGGCATTTAACCAGAAGTTTCTTCAAATTAACCAATTAACTTTGCAAGATCTCATGTGCTTCTGACAGGGTCACCCCCTAGCCACTCCAGCTAGACTGACAGGCAAGCACCTTCCCTGTGTGTATCACCTTGACTTCACTGCACACACACCTACCTTCCCCTTCATTCTATCCCTTCCCCTAGTGATCTGCAGGGATTGGACAGGTGGTTCCCTGGGGAGCATGAAGCTATAGCTTCCTGGTGAACCTGCCCAGGTGACCATGCTTGCAATGTCTGACTTCCCTTTGCTCTCTTCCTTTACTAATAGTAATAACTAGCTAATTACAACGATAATAGAAACAGCTTGTTAAAGTCTACATTGACAAGTAAGTATTAATCACTCTAAACCTTCTCTACAAGAAGTTGCAAAACCCAGTTGTGTTCACATTCATCCTAGTCCTCATAATTCTTCTGATTCCTTATTCTCTGCTTCCCACCATTCTTTTCTTTCACTTCCCCCAAAACCTCCATGTGACTTCTCACAAGTATCACCAGAACCGACATAGAAGAAGGAAGACAACATTCAAGTCCATTTCAGGACACATAATTTGAATCCCACGAATGTATTTATTGTGAAAAAAGCAGATTATTTGGCAAGTGTTTGCACCAGAATAATAATAATAACAAAAATACATTTCATTCTCTCTCACACACATTGACCATAGGAAAGAAGTACTATGAAAGTCAGCTTCATTTGTAGATGAGAAAGGCAAAGATCACAGAGACAACAGGGATGGAGAAGAGATTCAAAACCATGTTTACAAACTCTAAAATTGCTCTGAACCAAGGCCAAAAAGTTAGGCCTCTTATCTAGTACCCTCAGGGAGATTGCTGTGCTAATATTCCCTTTTATTCTTCAACTGTCTTAGATGGCTCTGAAAATATGCATGGTGTGGTTCAGTGGTTGAGCATTGACCCATACACCAAGAGGTCCCCAGTTTGATTCCTGGTCAGGGCACATGCCCAGGTTGTGGGCCAAATCCCCAGTGGGGGACATGCAGGAGGCAGCCAATTGATGTTTCTATCTCTCTCTCCCTCTCCCTTCCTTTCTTTCTAAAATCAATAAAGGAAAAATTAATTTTTTAAAAATATGCATGATCAAGAACCCTAATGAAGCATAGATTAGAAATCTTTGAATGTAAATGCATACAAGAATCACTCCTGTTTTGGCAACATCCCCTGTGCTTACCTGCTCATTGATTTAAAGTCCTGTCCTACACTGGAATAGTGTCCACCATTTTTTATGTGTCCAAACCAGGGGCTGGACTAGGGCAAGAAAAGCAAAGCCCTTAGGGTGCAGAATGTAAGTAGGTACTAACTGTCAGTGTGGGGCAAGTACAGCATCCACACCTGAGAATGAGCACCCCCTTAAGCCTTACTCCCTGGCCTCTCACTTATCTCCCCCTGGATCTAACAATTCTAATAAAAGTCTGGGTTTGGCTACCTTGGCGCATAGGCCCAAATGGAACTTTATTTACTATCACTGTCCAGTGAGTGAAAAGTAGTTTATTGTTTATTAATAACTTGTTCTCCCACCCCCCCTTCAGAATGTAACTAACATATTCAGAAAAGTCTCTGGATCTTTACCAAAATATCTTAGGTTCTAATATGTTTTCAGAAAAATCATAATACTAGTTATCTTGGTATTGAAAGAGTGACTGATAGACTATGTATACATTAATTAGCCAAATTAGGGATTCACTGCCCTAGAACCTGTATGTCCCATGCACAGTACTAATTTCTGAAACACTCTCTAAAGTCCCTTATATAATAAAATTCTGTGACACTAATAAAACTGGGATATGTTTGGAGCGCACATTGTTTTGTTTTATAATATTTTTTAAGTTTACAAAGCATCTTCAGAAACAGAGCTCCTCTAGAGATACCTCTAAGGTAGAGTGTATTTTGTTGTTGTTGTTGCAATTGTCCAAATTAGAAGGCGGAGGTGAGAGACACCATGGTGATACTGTTGTAATTTAACCCCAGTTATGAATAACTGGAAGGGAGCAAAGGGAAAGCCAGATATTATAGGCATTCATTTGTGCAGCTCTGCTAGGAAGTTGCAGTTTAGACGCATGCCTAGTAAAGTCTGGGTGACAGAGGGAAGGCAATTGCCTGTCAGTCACACCTGGGAACAGATCACATTGGCCAGAGTAGGCGTGGCAAAAGTAATCATGGGAAGATTTAAAATATTTAGTCTCCTAAAAAAAGGAGTTTGCTTCCTTGGTTCGAACTCCTGGCTTGCAAGACTTTCACGTTCCTGCATTCATCCACACACAATGGATTAATGGACTCTGACTAGCCTAATGCTAAACCAGATCCAGCTCCACCATGGAATGGAATCTTTGAACACTGGCTTTGCTTCTAGCTCTACTAAATCCCCAGCTGCACCTCTTCCAGGACTGAATTAAGAGAAATGGAACTTCGGAAACCCAATAATGTAGTTCCACACAAATAAAGGTTTATACTGTCCGGCCCATGTGGATCAGTGGTTGAACATTGACCCAAGCATCAAGAGGTCACTGGTCAATTCCTGGCCAGGACACATGCCCAGATTGTGGGCCTGACCCCCGGTGGGAGGCATGTGGGAGGTGGCCAATCGATGTCCTCTCCCATTGCTGTTTCTATCTTTCTCCCTTTCATTTCCTTGTCTCTAAAATCAATAAAGAAAAAAGAAAAATTTTAAAAATAATAAAAAATAAATAAAGCTTTCTACCATATTTCATCCTCCTGTAGGGGCCTCCAGAAATGCTTAATCCAGGGGTACCCCAAGAACACCACCCCCACTAGCAATGGAAAATGACCATCCACTAATTTCTCCCATACACAATGCAAAAATGTGGCCATCGGATTCCAATAGAGGTTATCTTTTTTCAAGTATCTTCTGTTGGTTTAAAATCATTAACTTAATAATTTGCACATTTTCTTTACTCTGAATTTCAAACTAGTGAAAAGCTGTGCCTGGAAATGTCCATTCTTTTAGAAATGTTTAAGTTTTCTAAATTTTAGTCAATATTATAAAAATGGTCTGGATAGATTGATATCTGTCCCTGTATCTGTCCACTAGTTTGGCCAACTGAATCACAAACAAACAAGCAGACAAATACTAAGAACCCAACCAAACAACAACAAAAAAAACACAAAGCATTTTTTTGTCTTATTATATACATCCCCCTTAAACTTATCATATTAGGGTGAGGTATTTGAACCAGTTGGGGAAACAATTCTAGAGACAGAAACAAATACTGGTGAAGTTAGTTGGGAAAACATGGCTTGCACCTGCAACCAAAACGTAATTACTGTTAATCAGTAAACCCAATACCTATTAATTTAATGCAGCCAGTTTTTTTATGTCTCTATGAATCTCTGTGCTTTGGTTGTGCCTTCCCACAATGACTCTGGGCTTGGACATGTGACCTACTTTGGCCATTGGGAAAGAATCAAACTTGAGGCAAGCAGCTAGTAAGTGGTTGTTATTTTAAGAAATAATAAGAAGTGGTTGTTGTTTTAAAATGCTTAAATTTGGAGGTTGTTTGTTATGTAGTATAGCTGATAAACTATAATTTCTTCTAAATTAAGCTTCCCCCTAATCCCAGTCAGAAAAGCTGGAATAATACTACCTAGTAGAGTTCCCCTTTCCCTATCTGATTATTAAAAGGGTAGAGGGTATCCAGAGTTTATCACAAGGAAGGAAGACAGAATTAGGACTGAAATTCCTATAGCTCATAGGTAGGTAATCTTAAACCCATAGCCAGAGGTAAGTAAGGACATATGTAATTATTAGCCATTAATACACTAATAGAGAAATATTAACTGTAATTGATGCCAGAGTCTAACCAAATTCTTAAACAGAAAAATCATCTTACATTGGGGAATGTCAGAGTGTTGACAAAAAGTTGCTGCTCCTTTTCCAGAGTTTCTTTCCCAGGAGAAAAAAGATAGAAGAAGAATAAGTGAATTACTCATTTTACGAATTAGCATCAATATGGAAGAAGGAGAGACCATGCCATCTCTCCAACATCAACCAAAAAATCAATTTATTGAGCATTTTCTGTGTGTAAAGCACTATGGTATGCTAGGAGTCTACCAGAGCATCTGGTATTTGCTCCTCACTTCACATACAAATGAGGCCTTGCATGACATGAAGTGGAAATTATCATTCTTATTTACACATGAGAAGAAATGAAGTCTCAGCAGCTTTTTGATAATTGATCCAAGAACACTAATGTAGTAAAGGCAAGAATCCACCTTGAATCACATGATCCTTATGTGACAGTCCAGGCTCCTGCATTATATTGAACTAGATAAATATAATTCAAGGGCCCACAGACTCAGGGATTTTATAATGGTGTGTGTGTGTGTGTGTGTGTGTGTGTGTGTGTGTGTGTGTGTGTGTTTCTATGCTAGGTGCTGAAGGAGAGAAGACATGGGAGATGTCTCTATTGCTTCGAAAGCAAAGGTTTTGGGAGAAAGTAGGACATGGGTGCAGCTCTGTAAGCTTAAGCTAGAGACTCCATGCTGTGCTTCCCAGTGAACATCTCAAGGCCCCACTGTATGAAGACCTCAACGTAATCTGATACTCACTGCCCTTTCATTACACAGTTTCTGACCTCATCATTAACTTACACACATAGGTTTGCACCCTCAAGTGACTCTCTTTTCCTTTAAACTGTGTGCTTATCAAAATTTCCTTTTCCACAATTGTCAGAATAAACAGCCTGCCAGTTTATAAACCAAACTTACACATCATCTCTTGCTCTCCTTTTTGTTCAAAGGCAGCATTCAGACTGCTGATGAAGAGAGTTTGCTGAAAGGCCAGTGACCTGCATTTTTTGAGCAGAACAGCAATCACAATTTGCCAAAGGCACAACAAAGCCAAGGACTGGGTGCTGTATCATGATAGAGGTGCCGCTTCTTATGCTTTGTTTTCGGTCGCTCTGCCTCAACTGGACACTCAACGCAGTCAATGAAGCGATGAAAACAAAACTAGGGAAATGAGCAATTCCCTTTGACAGGTGTCATCCGAGTCACATAGAAACGAGGACAAACTAAATTATTCTGACTAGGAATCCAACCTAGGCAGTCACACCGATTGTGTGGAATCCAATCCAAACACTCTCCTTGGCTCAATATCCCTCCAAGATCTAAAAGACTCATAGTCTAACACTAAATCATGGTTATTTACCTACATTATTAGCTGGTAAAGAAAGAAAGGAACTAGAAGAATATTTTAAACCTAAAACTCTTCTTTGGCATCCTTATAGCTTCAGAATGAAAAGTATTTTAATACTTCTAAATGATACATAATTATAATGATAAGAGACTGATATATGGCCCATGGGATACCCAGGTTCTGATTGAATTCTTTAAATAGAATTTCCATATTTTGGGTCCTATTTTTAAAACTTAGACATTAGAATCCACAAAACTGCTACCATTTACTAATATCAAATCCTATTTAGGATAGGGGTAGATTTTGCTCTTGACTCACAATCTGGTTTCAAAATGAACAGAAATAGAAGTAGCATATTTGAGACAAAATGCAGAACAACTCTTTTTATATGGGACTTGTCTTGCATTTCAATAACAGCATAATATATTATCTCATAATATTTTTATTTATAATTTTATGTATTTTAAATTGATTTAAACAAACCTCTGTGGACTGGAACTGGGGTTGCAGAGGCTTCAATGAGCTTCCCTGCACTCCGTTCACATCTGAGACAATTGCGTCGATCAGAATTTTTTGCCATGCAAAAGATGCAAATGTGCCCATGACATACATATTAGACATATTTTCGTGATTTCTTTGCCCATTCTTTATCAGGAAAAGGGCATAAATCTGCACCTCTGCCTGTTGGACACTGTTTAAATGTTAGTATGGATGATATGGTTGCCCAGATTAAAGCTGAACCATCTGAAAAACATCTATTGAGAAAAATGAAGCCAGTTCTTGATTATTGAAGGTGATGTGGATTTGGGAAAATATGAGTTGTCAGACCATACCACTACCTAATAAATTTGGTTAAAATTTTCACTTTCAAGAAGATGTTTGACAAACCCTAAATATATATGTTTTTATTATAAACAAAATGGATTTCCCTTATAATGGACTTACCTGCAAGCATTCTAAAATCACATTTATTTTAAAAAATACAGCCCTGACCGGTTTGGCTCAGCGGTTAGAGCGTCGGCCTGCGGTCCAGAGGGACCTGGGTTCGGTTCCCGCTAAGGGCATTTAGCTCGGTTGCAGTTTGTCCCCGGCCCTGGTCGGTCGTGTGGGTGGCAGCCACTCGATGTGTTCCTTTCATATCGATGTTTCTGTCTCTCTCTCTGTTCCTCTCTCTCCCTCTCACTCTACCTGAACAAAAGATGGAAAAATGTCCTCAGGTGAGGATAAAAAAAAATACAGTTAGGGAAAACATCCAGAGAAATTTTGTGGGTTTTTATTTTTTTTCTTTCTAGTAGACATTTGCAAATGTTTATGTTAGAAAAAATAACAACATGAGCACTATTGACCAATTACAGTAGGCCTGGTGAGTAGCATAGAAAACCTCATGGTAAAGAGTCTAATTGAGTTTAGTGTAATATGTACATGTTTTACAGCTCAATAAATCTGTCTTTAAGAAATGCTATCCTCTCTAGTTTTAAATCCTATGAGCCAATTTGTAAACCCTTATGTGCACAATAATATATGGTTTTTAGCAGCTCATGTGAAAAATCATGAAGGGTTTAAGAGGGAAAGAATATATATCACAAACTTTGCGTTGGTTTTTTATTTTTATCCCCAGGAGTATCAAAATTAAACTGTATCTACAAAAGCAAATTGAAGTGGAGACTTGGGTGAGCATTTAAACAGACAATTCTATTACCAGGGAAGAATTTTATTATCTTAACAAAACAATAAGAAAGCTGGGTGAATCTCTGTATTGACCAAATTGAGACACTAATTTTCTGTTTCCATTTTTCCCTAACTCTGCTAAACTCTGTTCATAGAGATTTGTTTATTTTTTTAAATCCTCACCCAAGGATATTCCTTCATTTATTTTCTGACAGAGTGGAAGAGTGGGGGTGGGGGAGAGATGGAGGTGAGAGAGACCCATTGACTCGCTGCCTCCCGCACGACCCTGACCAGGGCTGGGGACCAAACTGCAACTGAGGTATGTGCCCTTGACCGGAATCCAACCCACAACTCTTTGATTGGAGCGCTGATGCTCTGACCCACTGAGCCAAATTAGCCAAGGCTGTTCATAGAGTTATCTAAAAACTCTAGATATGTATGATAAAATCAATCACATCTGTGTATGGGTACATGTTTGCTTGTGTGAGTGTATATGTGTATTTATACATACATTTTAATTGCAATTTCAGTCAGTGTCAGAAACAGGCACAAAAAATAATTTCTAATGAAAATGTAACCAGGCATCAAATTTTCACCTCATTGTGCATTTTCCTTGAACATTATACATCTTCTGGTTAAGAGAAAATTATTGGTATTTCAATAAAGCTTCATGCTTTTTAATCTCATTCATAACCAAGAAGAATCTATGTTTTCTTTGTGGTTTTCAATAGATTGATGAGCATTTTAATTATTTTAAAAATAGCCATGCTCAAGGAATGCTGGTTGCACTGAAAGATGAAAAAGCAGTTAAGTGTATAGTAGTTTTAAAATAACAAGTGAATGATTTTAGGATACATGAAGGTTCTGTTTCATAGTTAGCTGGTTTCTGAAGGGACTCCATGGGGTTGTTTAACAAATACACACAGTAGTCAGGGCCATTCTTGACTAAAAACTCAAAAATGATAATTGTCATCTAAGATGACATGAACTACTTCAATATCGCCTTTTTCTCTACCTTTGGTTGTAGTCAGATATGTAAGTAGTTGGTTACAGTTTGTTTTGTATAATACTTCTAAGGGCTCAGAACATGTTGCCCATATATAGAATGCAAATAAACACTGAGCCTGGATCTTTTGCACAGGAAAGAGAAGGAGCCTAATGACAGAGAAGGTCATTCATTTATATATTCATTGACCTGCCCATTTCTTTCAACAGCTACATGTTGGCAAAGTAATGTGTAGGCAATGGGCATACAATGGTTGATAAGACCCACATGATCTTTGCCCTCAAGGGCTTTATAGCTTGTGGGTGGGACATGTTAAACAACTGACAACAAGCCAGTTACCAATACTTCTCTAAGTTTCAATCTAGAGCCAAGTTCTCCACTTGCGCATGAGCTTCGGTTTCCTCTGGCTTAGGTAAGGACATCACTAGTGACTCTCTCCATTTGACGATGTCACTGAATCTCTTTTGTCATCATTTGCTTTCCTCTTCACAGATTATTCCCATCTGCATACCAGGACAATTACTTCACCTACGATAAATTATTTTCTTGGTCCTACTTTTTCATTCCTTTGCTGCCTTTCTTAGATTTCCTGCAAAATTTCTCTAAACCCATAATTCCTCTCATCTCATCAGGCTTTCATTTTGCCACAACTTCTGGTAACAATGGCACTAATAACCTCCATGTTCCTAATTCTAATGACCAGTTACCAGCCCTCATCTCACTCAACCTATCAGCATAGAGTTCATCAATCTTTTCTTTTTGTATACTTTATTTCACTTGGTTTCAGAACATCAAAGGCTGGTTTTCCTATTAACTCACTGGTCATTTCTTCTCAGTCTAATCCGGCTTTCCTCTGGTCTCCCAGACCTATCCCTGTTGGAGGGCCTGGGTTCACTCCTTGGATCTCTTTTGTTTCCTCTCTGTGCTCACTCCTTTGGGTGTCTACAGGCTTAAACTATCCATATGCAAATGACTCCCACACCTATATCTTCAGCCCTAATCTTTTCTCTCTCTAATTTCAAATTAGTCAATTAGTCTTCCTTAAACCTCTACTTACAATGTAAAATAAAAATATCCAAAGCTGGTATTTTAATATTCCCACCTCAAAACCTGATCCACCTTCAGCCTTCCCAGTCACAGTTAAGGGTGACTTCATCCTTCCTGTGGTCCACGCTGAGAACTTTGCAGTTATTCTTAATTATCCTTTTCTTATCCCCACCATTAATTTATCTGGAAATCATGTAGATGCTCTCTCCAAAATGTTTAAAAACTCCAACTGCCTCTTAATAACTTCCTCTGCCAAATCCCTGGTCTGAGCCTCATCATCTCTTATCTGGTGTCTTACAAGGCTCTTGTAACTTGGCTCACTGCTTCTACTTGTGTTCCCTTCCCCCAGTTTATTCTCATGCATAGACCTTCAAAAGCTCCCCATTTTACCCAGAGTAAAGCCAAAGTCCTTACCATAACCAATAAGGTCTTAGTGATCTGATGCTTTTTACCTTTCTAATCTCATCTCCTACTATCCTCTTCCCACTCACTCTTTTCACATATACTGACCTTAATGTTCCTGGAACATATTGTGTGTACTCTTACCTTACAGACCTTTGCACTGGTATTCCTTATCCCTGGAATGCTCTTCTCCCATCTATCTACCTAGCTTATTTCCTTTCCATGACACTTTCTCCACATATCCTATCTCTTCTCCACATATCCTAACCTGAGCTTGTCCAAATATTGTAAGCAGAACATTTGATCTCCATTACCTTGCTATACTTCATTATCTACCCCACCTCCCATAACATGTATCTCTTTCTAAAACACATTTTTTTAATTATTATTACTATCTGTCTGTATTTACTGGAATGTAAGCAACACCATCAGATTTGCATTTTTAAACAATCAACCAGGATGCTCTTCCTGCTCTTAATCGGGTGACATTAGAATTTTATAATATTGAGGTTGAAAATAGACATCCCCATTGTTCCTAAGTTTGTGTTCATTATGCAAATCTTGATTTTATTTTCAATTGTTTTGCATACAAATCCAATCCAATAAACTGGGTGATTTGCTTAGATTTTTATTTGACAGAATGAATAATCTATTCCCAAAATAACTCTGTTGTGTTATTTTTGTTTTTGTTGTTGTGGTGGTGGTGGTTTTTTTTGTTTGGCTCTGTGTACTCCACAAATACACAGAAGTATTTTCTTACTTCACCTACCTGTACACATCCCCCACTACCCAAATTAGGAGACCTTGCAAGGTAACCTAAAGTCTAGAAGTGAATAGCATGAAGATGCTGATCTCAGTAGGAAATGTAAGGTCTGAGAAATGGGTGGTGGAAATGGAAAGGGGCGGATGTAGTAACAAACAGGAGGAATGAGAATACTATGGGTGAAATTTGCCACCTGGGCACCAAGTAAAAAGTAGAAATTTTATAGTCTCAAGTCACTGATTTGTAAGCTTGAAATTGCTACTTCTTACCTCTGTGACTTCTGGCAACTTATAGATCATTTCCGAGTCCTAATTTCCTGGGCATGAAACAGGAATAATATTGCCCATTTCATAGGAGTTGTTGTTTTCCAAGCATGAAATGGGATTACAATGTGCAAAGCATCCTGCTGTTGCTAGCATTTGATAGGCACTAATAACTGGTGTTTATAATTATTATTGTCTTTATTACCAATTTTCTCAGGAGCAGTTGGATCTAGCAATGTTGTGACTCAGTACTCTTCAATCATTTCTCTATTAGTCATTGTTATTGCATAACAAGCAACTACAAAACCTCCTTGGCAAACAACTATCTGCATGTATTTCTTCCTCACAAATGCAGGCTGGAGGGGGTGTTTCTGCCACATACCTCAGGAGCTGGAGTGGCTGATTTATAATCCAGTTGACTACTATGACTCAGCTCTAGAGATGTCCTGTCCTCCCTCCAGGTCACTAGTCCAGCTGACTGTGTTCTTCTCATGGCAATGGAGAAAACAAAAAAGAGGGTATGTCTAACTATGAAAACATATTTCAAATGCCCATTTGCAACATGACTATCATTGGCTAAAGCAAGCTATGTGGCCTATCTAAAGACACGGGACAGGTATATACAGCTTTGGATTTTTGGGGAAGGACTGAAAAGTTATATGGCAAAGCACACCAATGAGAGTAGGGGGGGTGGTGGAAGAAGTGGGGCCAATTCAACCTCTAACAATGTCCTAGACTCAAAAGAAGGCAGACAGCGGTAAGAGGTCAATCCCTGCTCCCTTAGATCCACACTTAAGAAGCAAAATAGAATCCAACATTTGATGCGAAGATCAAATGAGCAATATTCATGAATGTTTTTAATTGGAATTACTGAAACATTTTATTGTGCAAAAGCAAGATTTAATGCCACGAGAAAAAAAATCCATGGACATACTTCTTTTATTAGGATTATTTTCTTGGGATATAAAAGAAAACATAAGTCAGTAAGGTATTTTATTAAGCTATTTGTCCAATAAAGATTTATTGAATACCTACTATGTATCAGGCAGCATGTTGTAGCAATAGCCAATGATGTATTAGCAGGAAGTTGCGATAACAAATGAAGCATGGAGATCTCACTGAACACTACGAAGTGGGAACTGAAAAATGACATAAGAAAGGAACTGAGGGAGGGAGCAATTACTTCCAACTGAGAACATGTACACACACTTATTACAGAATTCAGTTTTAAAAATCCATGACAGTTGATAGAAAATCAATAAAACAGAAAAAAAGACTCCAATGCAATTGATTTGATTTTTGTGTCTAACTGCTATAGCAACACAATTTCTTGATATATGTTTCTAAGTAGTCAGTTGAGATTAGGACTTCAAGCTTTGTATATACAAACCTAATCCGTCCTGTAAAAAATGAGTTTCTCTTATTAATGCAATGCTAGAAAGGTAAAAGAATCCGAAAAGGACTCAGATGGTTACCGATGAGAAAGATTTGCATAAGTCATCTGATTCAGCGTAGCTTTTATCTCTGCCATTAGCTCCGGCCCGCCTGGAATGATTTTATTTGGTTGGATAATCACGCACAAGTCCATGTTTTAGTTGACTATTTTTCATTTTGCCTAATGAGGAACTGGAGAGGAAATTTATTTTCGTCCAATGAAAATCGCTTAGAGAAACATTGAAACTTTGTTTTTATAAGGGAGATCTTAGTAAAATAGACAGAAAATTGTATATTTGATTTAGTGTTGTTTCAACATTAGAAATTAACCAAACCATGACAGATTAGGCTCCACGCTGAGAATTATTTATCACTTTCTACAGACTTAAGTTTTTGTTATTCTGATGTACAGAACTCATGGATGGTCAATTTTTAGCTAGGAGGTAGAAATACCGAAGCTTGAGCACATTTTTTTTTAGTTCTCTCCAAAAAAAATGAATGTCTTTAAAAAATGAATAAGTGAGTTTAATTTAAATAGGTGTGAAGAAAGCTAATGATACTTTTATAAAAGAAAGAATAATTTTTAACTTTCCAAACACAATAGTATGGTCAAATTATATGAACCTCTTGAAAGAATATAAAAAGTATTGCATTTGAGATTTAATATAATTCTGAAACTCCTGAGTACTTTCCTTCAAATTTAATCATTTCAATTTCCTTAATTTATAAAATTTATATGTTCCTAAATATATTTTTATTAATCAAATCTTATTTTTCCAGTGACCTATATAGTCATTTTAGAGTTACTGTAGCTTCATTTAAAATTGCCTATCTATCTTCAGTATTTTGGTTGAAAATATGTCTCCCCTGTATTTTGTAATTCATTGGCAATGTTTGGTTAAGCTATTTTATACAAATATACAAACTGACTGGAAATTATGAACACTTTATACATATGAATGTTTTCTTAATAAGTCACCACTGCCCTGGCCAGTTTGGCTCAGCAGTTAGAACATCAGCCCACAAGTCAAAGAGTTGCAGGTTCAGTTCTTGTCAAGGGCACATACCTTGGTTGTGGTTTGATCCCTGGCCCTGGTTGGAGTCATACAGAAGGCAACCAGTCGATGTGTCTCTCTCACATCAATGTTTCTCTCTCTCTCTCCCTCCCACTCTATCTGAAGATAAATGGTAAAATATCCTCAGGTGAGGATTTAAAATAATAATGATAATAATAATTCAGCAATAACCTATATTCCTTGTTAGCCCCCTTCTTTGGAATAAATTGTCACCATCTATGGTAACTAACCCTTATATGTCACATTTGTTAATATATTTTATTCTTCTTTTGAAATGTTATTTTTACTGTTTATTGGTCACAATTCTCTGCTTCAGTACTTGTATTAGTCCTGGTTCTCAGTTGCAATCAACAGAAGGTGGTTCTGCCAAAAATAATGTGAAAATTGATTTATTAAAAAGTCATCGGGTAGCTCACAGAATTTAGAAAGGTGAGAGAAGTATGGTTATGGTTAAGTGGCCATAAAAAAATACCCAGTTCATAACTGATGTCAAAAAGAAAGAGAGAGAGAGAGAGAGAGAAGGAAAGGGCGGGAATGGGAAGGGAAGGAGAAAAAGAAGAGACATTTTCTCATCACTTACTTTATAATGTATATGGAAGAGAGTTCAAATCCTGGATTCCTCTATGAACACCACTTGCACCCCATAGCTGCATAGTATCATTTCATAGATCATGGAATACTGTTATGTGTGTTTAAAACAACAATGAAATGAACTTACACATGGTGGTAATAAAACAACAGAGCAAATGGAAATAAATAGCTAGAACAAGGTAGGGATATGCTGCACATTATATCTACCTTGGAGATGCATGATGTGCATGAGCATAAAAAGTACCCTAAAATTCCCACAGTGAAGAAAATTTGAAATAAAATTAAGCCCAGAATTTTCTAAACTTACTTGTCTTTGGATATATATATATATATATATATATATATATATATACATTTTCTTTTTAGACTGCATTTATGGTAGCATTGTTAGGTGTATATCCAACCCTCATTATCCTTCTTCTTAACCCTAATTTTATCCACTCTCCTCATGACCTTGTTTAGGCACAGCCAACTACATCCCAGGCATGGGTAAATGTCCTACTTGACTAAGATATTCATGGATATGTGCTGCATTTTCATCCAAGAAACACAGAGTTTAGCATTAAACTTGACACGGGAAAGAAACTGCTGTTTAAATTTTAAACCAAAGTCTGATTATGTTGTTTGAACATTCTTTGGAGAGGTGAGACTAAAGCTACAAATGTGTGCATAGAGAGAGATGATTCACACACAGTACCTAGTGCTGGACTTGCACATTGCAAATGCTGTCTTAGAATGTGTTACCTGTTCTTACTTCTAATGTTATGCACTCAACGAATCTTCATTTCTGGGAGTCTAGTAATGTTTTGCAAACTACTTTGCAAACAAAAGGTATATTTCTACAAACAAGTATTTAAACCATTAAAAATCAAAGGCATCAATAGTTTGCATCAACACAGTAATCAACACATATGGTGCCTATTGTAACATGAGAGCATCCCTCTGGCTCATCCTTCCTACACACAGCCTGCCAGGAAAATGTCCTTTCTTCTGCCAGCAATTTCTCCTGTGGGTGCCATAGCACTCAGCTTAGTGAGGGTGAGGGGCATCTGCATAGCTGTGAAATCCAACACAATAGTTAGGGCTGTGACAGTGGAGAAATTAGCCAAGGAAGAGAGAGCAGGAAAAGGGAACAAGGAGGCACCAGAGACTGCTTCCATCCTGTTCTCTAACGGACCTTCTGCCCTCAGGAAGAGACAGAGAGCCAGGGAAGGAGGGAAAGAAAGAAGGAGGGAGGGAGATAGGGAGAGGGAGAGGGAGAGGCAGAGGAACCTGAAGAAAGAGAAAGAGAGAGCAAGAACAGCCATTTTCAACTAATAGGTTATTTTTGTATTGTGTGTTCTTAAAATTCTCAACTTAATTTTTTTTTAAAGTGCTTCTAAAATGTAGATGCCAATAATCCAATCTTAAATCCATTCAGTGTCTTTTTTTTTTTTTTATCCTCACCTGAGGACATTTTTCCATTTTTTGTACAGGTAGAGTGGGAGGAAGAGAGAGAGAGAAACATTGACGTGAAAGGGACACATCGAGTGGCTGCCACCCGCATGACCAACCAGGGCCGGGGACAAACTGCAACTGAGGTCCATGCCCTTAGCGGGAACCGAACCCGGGTCTCTCTTGACCGCAGGCCAACGCTCCAACCGCTGAGCCAAACCGGCCAGGGCTCAGTGTCATTTTTTTAAACAGTATGAGTTTATCTACATGTTTCTTCACTCCCATTCACTTCCGTTGTGGATCAAACATTCTCAGGATGAAACTTTCACTGTTTCCTATTTCCTCATTGGACCTCCAAAGTTTTCACCACAAAACTTAATCCTAGTTCAATGATCATGGGAGAGACCTACATTGTTAGGTAAACATATACATTGTTATTATATATTAGTTGTCATTCAACTGATTTAGTATAGTGAGGTGTCAACTGTGAGATACTGAAGCTTGAGAGACATTTTGTGAACTTGGAATTTTTATTCTTTGTCCTTTCATTTCACTGATTCACTCTGTCAACTAACCCTTCACCGCATACACATTTATTTAAAGAGAATTTGGATTCTTTCTTTTCTTTTAAGTTTGGACGTTTCTATGAGAAACTAGAGTGGCTATATTCGATGACACACAATGGATCTCCTCGTACTAACCCTTGTCAGATCCTTCAGGAGTCCAGATACTGCACACACAGGTCACTAAGTCAATGGCTGGGATGCTGCCAAATTGAACGGGCACTCAAGTTCATTTATCTTGGGGCTAGATCCTTTCCAGTCTTTACTAGCTTAGTAATACTCAGCACTTGTCTCCAGCTGAAGCCCTCTCCTGCCATGCACCCAGTAGTCCAACAACAGAAACCTAAGTGACTCTGTGTGTGGGCTGCTCTCTAAGATGGTCCCTAGTGATCACCAGCTCCAGGTATTCACGTCTCTGTTTAAGTGTGGGCTGGACCTAGTGACTCACTCCTAATGAAGAGAATGCAGCAGGGGTGACAAGATGTTGATCACTGCACTGTGTCATATTTCTCCAAGACTTATGTATTTACTGATGACGGGAAGAGCACGTAAGAGGAATGGGACCACAGTTGTTTAAGGGTTATCCACTTTACTGACTATAGATAAGAGGTTTCTGACAGACCCCGGGAAACTGGAGGATGTACTACAAGAAGACCAGCAGGGCTGTAAAGAAGACAGCATGTCTTAGAGCCCGGATGGTCCATTGCTCAGAAAAGAAAATACAGTTTGAGAACAAACTAAGGACAGGATACACTTGATTTGGTCGTTGTGCCTGGACCCTGACCCCCCTGCAGGAGTTTGCTTCAGGAATGCTGACCATTCTCTGGTCCCAGGAATGGACGAAGCTGTTTTAACATCATAGAAAAGTAACTACTTTTTCACCAGACTTCAAGATCCTAGAAGGAGCACAGGAACCTTGGACCCTGCAGCCTTGACCCTGCCCACATTCCCCCTTGCAAACGGCCCCTTGTAACTCATCTCTGTATGACCATCTGACTAATAGAAAGTGTTAGAGCAGAAGTTTGAGGGTGACCCACTGCTCTCTCCATACTGCCGGCATTGTTGGAATAAACGCTCATAAATGCTTCAACCTGTCTCTGCTTAATTTGCCTCAAGTAGTGACAGGTGGCCTTGGACCCATTGTGTCTGGTTTCATTACCTGTTGACAGTATGTGCAGTTAGCTAACATTACAAGGGCAATCACATTGCAATATAAAAATATCGGATCAATGTGGTATTCCCCTTAAACTTTCACATTGCTATATGTCAATTATATCTCAATTTTAAAAAAACAACAAGATTCTATTCTGAAACCGGGTTACAAAAAGACTGGGACTTGTGATTGGCTTACCCACTCTAGCTCGTTCATTTGCCACTTTTATGGACTCCAGCCGCCACTTTGAGTTGTCCCATGGAGAGGCCCATGTGGTAAGGATCTGAGGGCCCACAGCCTGTTAACAATGGAATCTGCCCACCACCGTGGGGGTCCACCCAGTGGAGCTTGAAGAGGACCACAGGCCACTCCACGTCATCATGGGCCTTGTGGGAGACCTTAAGCCAGAGAATCCAGTTAACTGCATTCCTGACCCACAGACACTGAGACATGACCAGTGTTGTTTTAAACTGACAAATTTGGGGGTAATTGCTATGCATAGATGTACAACTGATATATATATATATAAACTAATTCTCAAAAACAGAGTAATATGTATGTATAATTACATAAATCATTATATATAAATGTATTATATAAATGTATGTACACTTACCTAATTATTAATATTATTTATTATGATTCTTATTTTTACTTATAGGTCTACCTTTTCTATTTAGACTGAGGGGATGAGGTATTTTAGAGGCCATAATACAGAGTGCTTCGTACATAATAGGCACTTAACATACTTAACTAGATAGATTCTCTTTTCTTCAACCTCATTGAATACATAATATATCTTCCAAGAACTGGGCCTGTACACAAATAACTTTTCTAGAGACAGCTTTAAGAGACAGCAAGGAGGAGGAGCTAAGAGTTTGGATCAATCCCTCCATGGAGAGACGGGGCGAAAAAGAAAATGAGAGAGAGAGGAAAACTACTCATGGACATGGACAACAGTGTGGTGACTGTGTGTGTGGGGAGTGAGGCGGGGCTGAAGTGGGGAGGTGGAAGTGGGTATAGTGGTTATACATGGTGATGGAAAAAAATAAAATTAAATAAAAAGGAGTTTGGTTGTAGTCAGACACCTCTGAGTCTCCTCAGATGCTCCATTGTGATTCCAGCCCTCGGCCCTGGGCTCCCTCCTTTGGATCTGGCTCCTCATCTTTGAAATGGTATAACAAGATACTCACCTCACTGGGTTTGGGGGAGGGTTAAAAAAAAATAAAGAACCACATCCCTGGCACAAGAGGAGTATGTACTGAATGTTAATGATCACAGTAGCTTTTGGAGAAATTTTACATACAATAGCTAGCTCTTTTAATCATCAGAAATTGTTCTAAAGACATCATTTGACCTGATTTCATTACATCAACAAGATTGGAGGGCAGGACAGTTAGGTGGTTCATCCATTGTCACAAGACTCGTCCTAGTCACACCACCTGAAGAATTACTTAGAGTCAGCTGCTTCAGTTAAATGGGAGAACGATACAGGGCTTACCTAGACCCTATTTTACACTCAAATGTTAAGTGGCATTATTGTGCTGGTGAGACCAAAGTCTCTTCCTGACTCTCAGTTCGGTGGCCTTTCTGCAGAATGAGACCAGTTTCCATCCACTCGTTTTTCTCATTTTCCAGATGTCAACTCTACTAATGACAAGAACAAAGCTAAGACATGGAAATAAGGTTAAGGGCTGCTGATCTATAGAAGAGTCTCTTTTTCCAGATGTGTCTGGAGCAATTCTGCAATAAAATGCAGTGTGAAAACAACCGACCTTTCATTCCTTATTAAATCAGAAGTAGATAATTTAGCCATATTTGATAGTCTCGTTAGGTCTTATAATCTAATTATATTTGTTTACATTACCAAAAATGTTGTATTGATTAGGGATAAATAAGATTTGGAGAGATTCTGAATGAAGAAGACAATAAATAAAAGGAAACCTGAATCAAAGAAAAATGAGGAATCTATTAACAACATTCATTGGTGGATGTGTTTACAGTTATAGGGAAGAATGCTTCAAAGTCATTTTAAAACTCTACATTTAAATTTAAAAATACAGACATAAGGTATGAAAACAATTCAAAATACACATGAATTCTTAAATACCAGTCTCACATCAAATATTATTTTGAAATAATTATGGTGAAAATTTTAGTAAGCACCACTCACATATAAAACTCACTGCATTGTTTGCTTACTTACAGTATCCAACCCTCTGCTCCCTTCCTCTCTCTTCTACCCAAGAGAAAAACTTCTGACTTCCCATGTTAAAGTCTGGTTTAAAGTCATAGTTAGGACTAAAGGTAGAATTTAGATTCAATGCTGAAGAACATCAAAACATGTGTGTGTGTGTGTGTGTGTGTGTGTGTGTGTGTGTGTGTGTAATTTTCTGCATAACTTTTATCTGATAGTAATTTTAAAATCTAACACTTAGTAAAGACTAAAGGCACTATATCAGTTATTATTCCAAACTCTTTAGAGGTATGATCTCATTTATTTCTTACAAAAATCCTGGGAGGCAGACATTACCACCCCAGTTTGCAGATGAACAAAATGAGGCACAGAGAGCTCAAGCCACTTGCTCAGGGACACATGGTGGAGTCAGGCTTTGAACCCAGGCACTGTAAACCCCAGAACCCATGTTCTTTACCTGTCATGTTCTATTACATCTGATTCAAATTACTTCAAAATGATGACTTTTTCCATCCAAACCATAGAGGAAAGAATTGAAGGCAGCCTGGTGAAGGTGTCAAAAGATTGGTTCAGTGGCAGAACAATTCCTCTACCACACATACCCATGGGTATTGGTCACGGTGATAAAACACAGCTCCTTCCCCATGCTATGCCGCCCAGAGCTGGAAAGCCTAGGGTCAGGTTGTGGCTGTCCCGGTTCTCAATATTTGAAGTCACCAGAGGGGCAGAAAATGATGGTTATCAACAAAGCATGAATTCATGGAAAGAAAGCCACATATAACAAATGAGCAACATCTTCCTTTATAAGATTTTTTTTCCCCTCCAGGTGTTTAAAAATCTCTGAATGTAAAGAAAATTGGATTTGTTGGTAGAAAGTGATGGGAGGCATTTGTTTAAGCTGCCATCCCAAGACCAACAAAGGAACATGATCTTCCCACGAAAAGTTGGAGCCCAGAGTAGTGACAGAGGACCTGTGCAAAGGAGACGGGCATGGGCAACAACACAGTTCTCCAAGTCATTGGCGTCCTCCGGCACACCCTTCTGTCCAAAGCCCCCAAAGTTGTGGCAAAGCACAGAATAAAAGAGATTTTCTGGAAACGACAGGATGAAGTATGTCAGACTGGGAAATGAGGCACTCTGTAATGAAGCCAAGCTTGCGTTGCGTAGACTGTGGTGTGGGTTAGGCGAGAACAAAGGCTTCATGACGGTTTCTGTTTCCTGTTCAGCTCTCCGTCACACACCTCTTAATGTGAATTTTATTCTTGTGTTATTCCTGGAGTTTGATTTGAATTTAGCATTAACAAACCTGATGGCTAGGTACAATAATTGTTTGCTTTAATGTGTTCTTTACATTCAAACTCTTCTTTGGGGGGTAGGTGATGAGAATTAAACTGAGAAAGACATTTTTAGGCAACACTCTCTTTATCTTAGAAAATATGAGAGATATTTTTGCACTTATTTGATTAAACATTTCCAATATCTTGTTATTCTAAAGTATATTAAACACAGGAATAAATCCCTATTTTTAAAAAAAAGACAGTTCAGTATTTTTTAATTTTATTTTTTAGAGTGGAAGGGAGAGAGGGAGGAAGACAGAGAGAAGCATCAACGCGAGAGAAACACATCAAGTGGCTGCCACCCACACAACCCCAAGCGGGGCCGAGGAGGAACCACAACAGAGGTACGTGCCCTTGGCGGGAACCAAACCTAAGACTGACACTCTAACCACTGAGCAAAACCAGTCAGGGCAATATATGTATATTTTTTTAATTCAGGAAATACCTATTGTGTCTTAGGTCCATTTTTTTGGTTCTCGGAGAGTTAGAAATAATCTAGGTGTTCTTTAAACTTACATTTTAGTGAGTAGAAATAGCTAAAAAAATATACTAATCAATAATAATGCAAACTAATAAATAATTATGCAATTTTAGATGGTGAAAATGCTATTAAAAATCACCTGTAAAAAAAATTCTATTCCAACTTTACTTTTTATTTTTTTCCAAGAAACATACCTTCTAATTATAAATTGCAAATCATAAAAGGCCACTTAACTTCCATATGAAGCCCAAATAAGTGCTGATATATTTTCATTGTGGCAACTTGGGATAATAAACTATTGTCTAGCAGGTATGCAGGGTCATTTCCTCAGTCTTGGTGTCATGGTCTGGACATATTCTGGAATGATTCCATTGGCATAGAAAACGCCACCAACCTTATTCGACTCCCAAGCAGACAAGTGCAAAGCGGTTGGCAGTAGAGCGTGCTGTCTGTGGCTGACACAGCCCAGAGGTCTAAAACCCAGAAATCAGACCACAGCATTTGAAAAACCAAGAACCCACCCCCACTGCATCCTTATGAAACTTGCCCTGAGGGACATGAACCCATTTTAATATGACTGATTTCTTACTTCTCAAATGCCTTGACTATCTCAATGGCATAATTTATAAAAAGTTAAATTTATTGGCATTTTATCATTTGTGTTTCCTCTGCCTCTGTGTGTTCTCCACAAGCACTGAAGCGCCTCACCACATGTAACTTTGCACATATATATATATATATATATACATATATATATATATATTAGTTACTTAGTGGTGGCTACATTGAATATGGTTGGTAGATAATGTGATTTCAAGGTACATGATCAAGGTTCAGAGAAGAGAATTTACACAATTTGTATGTTTTGCATGAAATATAACTGGGTCAGTTTGGTGTTATGATAGATGAAAAAAAGAGTGTGGCTTGTGAACCAAGCCACGGTACACGTGGGAGGAGACCTGGGGGAGATCACAAGGGGCTGCAGCAAACACAAAAGAAAAACCCAACCTTGTATAAGGCAGGTAGGAAATCAGAAAAGAACCAGAAGGAGAGGGCAGAAAACAGCAACATGCACATACTGTGCGTCCTGAGGACTGAGGCCAGCCATCAGCATCCAGGAGACCAGAGAGGACTTCAGTAGATTCCTCTCCCCCAGAAGAGGAGGGCAGCATCGTGGCTGGGAGCCTGGCACGCCAAACCAAAGTGCTTGGACTGGAACACTGGCTCTGCCGCTTCCCAGCATCACAGGCTGTTATTTGTACAAGGTACTGACCCTCTACTTGCCTCAATCCCTTCAGGTGAAACAATGCTGAAATGTTGATAATAAGTACATACTTCATAGGGCTATTGCACGGATTACAAGATGGTCTGTGCAGAGCCTTAGAACTATACCTGGCACACAGGCACACAAGAAGGCATCAGGGGAGACTGGCCGAGGTCTGAGAAGCTGCAGATTGGTGTTAAGAGCATTTGATGAAAGGAACTGAAGTTAAATCTCAAGTCCTGCTCTTTAGGGTCAGGATGGAGCTTGGTTCTTCCTGGAACAAACACAGTTTCTAGCTCAAAGAAACAGCGAGTTCTAGTACTGTAACAATAATAGCAGGAATACTCTAGGTGAGATGAAATTTTCACTGATAGTTGGTTTTCTACATTCGTTTTAAACTTTATATATATATATAAATTTATATATATATATAAATTATATACATACATATATATATGTATATAATTTTTAAAAAATCCTTACCACAGGATATTTTCCCATTGATTTTTTTCAGATAGAGTGGGAGGGAGGGAGGAAGAGAAAGAGGGACACATTGATTAGTTGCCTCCCACACGAACTGGACTGGGGTCAGGGATCTAACCTGTACCCAAAGTACGTGCCCTTGACTGGGAATGGAACCTATGACTCTTTGGTCCTCCGATGGATGCTCTAACTGCTGAGCCAAATGGCCAGGGCTATTCCAACATATTTTTTTTATTACCATTTGTATTTTATATTTGACATATTTTCACAATTTTTGAGTTTTCTAGCTTTCCTTCTATTATCCATAACTACTTTCATGCAACTGTACATTTGCTGAGACTTGTTTTGTGTATTAACGTATGATCCATCCTGGAGAATGTTCTATGTGCGCTTGAGAACAATGTGTATTCTGGTACTGTTAGATGGAATGTTCTAGAAATGTGTGTTAAGTCCATCTGCCCTAAAGTCCAATAGTTCCTTACTGGTTTTGTTTCTGGAAAGTGGGGTTTTGAATTCCCCTATTGTTACCATATTGTTGTCTCTTATTCCCTTCAGATATGTTTAGTATTTGCTCTCTATGTTTAGGTGTATTGATGTTGGGTGCATATATATTTATAACTATTATATTCTCTTGATGAATTGACCATTTAATTATATTATACAATGACCGACTTATTAGTCTCCGGTTACAGCTTTTGACTGAAAGACTACTTTGTATGATGTAGGTATAGCTACCCCTGCTCTCTCCTGGTTCCCATTTGCATGGAATATGTGTTTCCATCACCTCGCTTTGAGCTTATGTGTGTCCTTAAGGCTGAAGTGAGTCTCTTGTAGGTAACATATAACTTGGTTTGTATTTTTGTCCATTCAGTTGCTCCATGTATTTTGATTGGAGAATTCAATCCATTTATATTTTAAGTAATCATTGATAGGCAGAAAATACGCCTTACTCTTGCCATCTAGTTAGTTGTCTGGCTATTTTGTGTTTCCTTTGTCCTTTTGTTCCTCTCTTCTGTCTTCCTTTGTGAATAAATGATTTTTTATAGCAGTATATTTGGATTCTCTTCTCTTATGTGTATTTATCTTATGTGTATTTACTATAGGTTTATGTTTTGTGGTTACTCTGAGGCTTACTCGAAACAGCTTATTGATATGTCTAGTTTAAGCTGATAGCTTACTTTGATGGCATGCAAACTATACCCTTTTATTCCCCCCATTTTGTTTTTGATGTTACAATTTCACATTTTTATGTTTTGTATACATTAATAAATTATTTAAGCTCTATCTATTTCAGTACTTTTGTACTTCATTGGTTAACACACCATCACATCTCAGTGTTCGGGTGTGCTGAACCTTTCCCAGTGTACTGTATTTTTCACATGCTTTCATGGTTCTAGTAAGTACCACTTGTTTAAGCTTGAGGAACCCCTTTCAGAATTTTCTGTAAGTCATATCTAGTGTTGATAAACTTCCATAGCTTTTGTTTAATTGGAAAAGCCTTTATCTCACCTTTATTTCTGAAGGACAACTTTACTGAATAAAATATATTTGATTTATAGTTTGATTATTTTTTTCAGTACTTTGAATACATTGTCTCACTTTCTCCTGACTTGCAAGACTTCTGCTAAGAAACTTGCTAATAGCTTATGTCAGTTTCCTTGTATGAATTTTTTTCTCTTGATGCTTTTAAAATTCTTTCTAGTTAAAATTTTAGACAATCTTATTGTAATATATATTGGAGGAAATCATTTTGGGATTTTTACATGACCTATTAGCTTCATGAATGTGGATGTCGAAATCTCTGCCTGGTTTGGGAAGTTCTCAGCCATTATTTCTTTAAATAAGCTTCCTTCCCTTTCTCCTTCTCTTCTCTTTCTGGGACTCCAATGATGCATAGCTCATTTCTCTTCATGATGGTCCGCGATTCCCACAGGCTTTTTTTTATTGTTTTTCATTTTTCTTTTGCTCCTCTGACTGGATAATTTCAAATGATCTGTCTCTGAGGTCATTGATTTTACTTCTTCTGCTTGGTCCAGGCTGTTAATGTAGCTTTTTATTTTTTTAGTAATTGTATTGTTCAACTCCAAAATTTTTGTTTTCTAATTTTCTCTCTTTTTGTTCAACTTCTCATATGTTCTATTTTTTTACTGGACGTCTATTGTGTTCCTGTTGTGGTATCATGTCTCCCCAGTTCATAATCCCTGTGGCCTGAAATAGTCACCTCTGCTGGGGCCATGGCTATTGGTGCACACTCCTGTGACTCCAGGGTCTCTCTGTGGGTGCATGGCAGTTTTTCTGGTGACAGGGATCAGGCCAGGGGTGTTTCGGTGCACACTTGAAAAGGTTAGCTGCAGGTGAACCCTGTAGTGCAGACCAGTGTCAGGAGACAAGTTCAGATCCAGGCCCATGAGCAGCTGTTTGGACTCTGGCTGTCAGTGAGCACTCCTGTGGCTACAGGATCAACCCAGCAATGTGTGCACAGCACTGGAGGCCAATGACAAGATCTGGTCTGGGGTGCGCATGAGTACAGCTAGAGGAGTTCGTCTGTGAGTGAGCCTGGTGGTGCAGCAATTGGCTGGAGATATGGCTGACTCCCGGCCCACAGACAGCTGTGGGGTCCTTGGCTGTCTGCATGCCCTTCTGTGGCTGTAGGATCTTGCCATGGCATGCACATGGCAGCAGAGGATGGTGATAAGAGTCAGAACAGCAGAGTACAAGTACACAGCTGGAGGAGCTGGCCCCGAGAGTGTGCACGGCGATGGGAGGCAATTGGAGAGTCTATGTTGATGTCTTGCACTTACAAGAGTTCTGGGCCGGCTGCTTGCGCACATCCAGGGCTCTGGCAGGAGCAAGGAAGGACTGGGAGTGAGTGGAGGCTTAGGTGTCTGACATCTTCAAGTGCAAATAACTGTGTGGCAAAATCCAGTAAAATCCACAATGGGTCCCTCAGTGGCTTAAGCTGCTGCAGTTATCTGCAGAGCGGGTCACCAGGAACCATGGTCACTTCTGCTGCACAGGTGACACTGGTAACTCTGCTCTTCATCCTTGTTCCTAGTTGTCTCTACATTCCTCAGCTTTGCCAGTCTGTGGGTGGAGGGAAGCCAAAGTATGTCTGTCAATTTTCCTATTAGCTGAATTTTATAATTTGACTATATTTTCAGCACCTGTAAAGCAAAATATTTCTTAACTCTCATTATTTACTCTCTCAGTTATGCATTAGGTGGTATGATATCTGCATCTATCTAGCCACCACCTTTGCTAAGGAGAGGCAAGTCCCAATTAATGACTACTAAATACATACATTAACTTAGAAAGAAGAACCAGACACATTTTTTTAGTTATGGACAAGATGAATTGTGAGAACAAAACATCGCTTGATTTGTGGCTCATGGACTAGTGAGATTTGCTAGACAGAGATTTTTTGGTGACAATTTCTAACCTCTGATTCTCTTTATTTTAAGTCTTTGTTGTTGTTTTGAAGTTTCATAGCTAAGATTGAATGTAATATTATATAATAATAAAGCCAGAAGGGCTTTTTTAGTTTTAAATTTTGTGTCTTGTTTAAAGGTCTAGGAAATGACCCCAGGATGCCACTCTAGGTCTTCTCATTTGATCAATCAGAGTTTCAGTTTGTCTGCTTTTCTGGCCTGCAGCTCTTTTAGCCCCAAGACGCCGGCATCTTCATCTCTTTCTAATTTTCCAGGTCATTAGACAGCAGCCTTCAGAGAATCACCAGGTATCCATGAGGGACTTCAGCAGATCTACACACGAGCCATTGCTAATGGAAGATCATCAGTCTCCTAACTTAGGTTCCAAAATCATACTATAATGAGGGGCTAGATGCAAAATACTTGACAATTTCAGTCCAATAACTGGCTTTTATCTGCTTGATATTTTATTGAAGCCTATAATTTGGGACTTTTCAGGTCTTTATGTAGAATTATCCGTTAAGGGTATAAATAAGAATAAGAAAACTATAATCCCTGGATTTAAATCCCAGGATTTAACTTGATTCCAGGCAGGTTGATTCCAAAACGATTTATTGAATAGCTACATTGTGCTTGATACTGTTTATTTTCTCTCCTTATTTTGAGGTTAAAGTCCAGGAAATGCCAGTTCTACATCAGAATTGGCAGGTTAAGAATGAAATATGCGTCCATGAAATTTGACCAACACAAAAACCTAGCAGACTGTGGAAAATAATGTTTTGAGTTTTGAAGTAAATCTTTAATTTCTTCCATTGTTAGCAAAAAAGCACATGAGATGAAAAGATGTGATTTTGAGAGAGATAAATTACTTTTTTTCATTTAAAACATTTTTTTTCCAATTACAGTTGAAATACAATATATGAGTGTCAGGTATACAACACAGTGATTAAACATTTATATAACTTACAAAGTGATCACTCTGATAAAGCCAAGTACCCATCAGACACCATACATAGTTATTACAACATTATAGACTATATTCCCTAAACTGGACTTTACATCCCCATGGCTATTTATATAATTGGCAATTTATACAACTTTTTTTTATTTATTTATTTATTAATTTAATTTTGTTACAGATGTTTCTCCTTTTTTACCCCCTTGGGACCATCCTCCCCATTCCCCCAGCGCCACCCCTGGCTTTGTTGTCCATGTCCATCAGTTATGCATACATGCATATAAGTTCTGTCGTTTATCTCTTCCCACTCCCACCACCCCCTCTTCTGAGGGTTGTCATTCTGTACCCTACTTCCATTTTCTGGGTCTACCATATTCCTCAGACTGTTATGTTCATTATATTCTGTATATGAGTGAGATCATGTGGTATTTGTCTTTCTCTGTTTGGCTTGTTTCACTTAGGATAATACTTTCCAGGTCCCTCCATGTTGTCTCAAAGGATAAGAGATCTTTTTTTCTAACAGCTGCATAGTATTCCATTGTGTATATGTACCACTGCTTTTTTATCCATTCGTCTACTGATGGACACTTGGACTGTTTCCAGATCTTAGCTATTGTAAATAGTGCTGCTACGAACTTGGGGGTACATATATTCTTCCTGATTAGTGTTTCAGGCTTCTTAGGGTATATTCCTAGAAGCAGGATTACTGGGTCAAATGGAAGTTCAATTTTTAATTTTTTGAGGAAACACCATAATGTTTTCCATAGTGGCTGCACCAGTCTGCATTCCCACCAGCAGTGTACTAGAGTCCCCTTTTCTCCACACCCTCGCCACACTTGTTGTTTGATGATTTGTTGATGGTGGCAATTCTGATGGGTGTGAGATAATACCTCATTGTTATTTTAATTTGCATCTCTCTGATGATTAGTAATGTTGAGCATTTCTTCATATGTCTCTTGGCCATTTGTATGTCCTGTTTGGAGAGGTGTCTATTCAGCTCCTCTGCCCTTTTTTAAATTGAGTTCTTTGTCTTCCTTTTGTTGAGTTGTATAAGTACTCTATATATTTTGGAAATTAACCCCTTATCTGATGTATCATTGGCAATGATGTTCTCCTATGCAGTGTGTTGCCTTTCCATTTCGATGATTGTTTCTTTTGCTGTGAAGAAGCTTTTTAGTTTGGTATAGTCCCATGTGTTCATTTTTTCCTTTGTTTCTGTTGCCTTAGGCAATGTATCAGTGAAAATTCTGCTGCAAATGATGTCCAAAATTTTGATGCCTACATTTTCTTCTAGAATTTTCATGGATTGACAACTCACATTTAAGTCTTTTATCCATTTTGAGTTAATTTTTGTATATGGTGTAAGTTGATGGTCTAGTTTCATTTTTTTGCATGTAGCTATCCAATTTTCCCAACACCATTTATTAAAGAGGCTGTCTTTACTCCACTGTATGCTCTTGCCACCTTTGTCAAATATTAATTGAGCATATTGCCTTGGGTCTATTTCTTGGTTTTCCGTTCTGTTCCACTGGTCTATATGCCTGGTCTTGTGCCAGTACCAGGTTGTTTTGATTACAGTGGCTTTGTAGTATAACCTGATATCTGGAATTGTGATCCCACCTATTTTGTCCTTCTTTTTCAAACTTGCTGTGGCTATTTGGGGACATTTTTTGTTCCATATGAACTTTTGAAGTATTTGTTTTAGTTCTGTGAAATATGTCGTTGGTATTTTGATGGGGATTGCATTGAATCTATAGATTGCTTTGGGTAGTATGGACATTTTAATAATGTTAATTCTTCCAATCCATGAACAAGGTATGTGCTTCTATTTTTTTATATCTTCCTCTATTTCTTTTTTCAATGTCCTGTAGTTTTCTGCAAATAGGTCCTTTACTTCATTGTTGAAGTTTATTCCTAGGTATCTTAATTTTTTTGCCGTGATGGTAAATGGGATTGTTTTTCAGTTTCTCTTTCTGTGAGTTCATCATTGGTGTATACGAGTGCCGTCGATTTCTTGACGTTAATTTTGTATCCTGCTACTTTGCCAAATGCATTTATTGAGTCTAGTAAATTTTTGGTGGAGTCTTTAGGGTTTTCTATGCATAATATCATGTCATCTGCAAATAATAACAGTTTACTTCCTCCTTTATAATTTGGATCCCTTTCATTTTTTCTTCATGTCTGATTGCTGTGGATAAGACTTCTAGTACTAAGTTAAATAAGAGTGGTGAAAGTGGACATCACTGTCTTGTTCCTGTTCTTAAGGGAAATGTTTTTAGTTTCTACCCATTGAGTATGATGTTGTCTGTGGGTCTTTCATATATGGCCTTTATTATGTCAAGGTATGATCCGTCTATTCCCACATTGCTGCGCGTTTCTATCAGAAATGGATGCTGTATTTTGTTGAAGGCTTTTTCGGCATGTGTTGATATGATCATGTGGTTTTTGTTCTTTATTTTATTTATGTGGTGTATCACGTTTATTGATTTGCAAATATTGTATCAGCCTTACATCCCTGGGATGAATCCCACTTGGTCATGGTGAATTTTTTTGGTGTATTGCTGGATCCGATTTGCTAGTATTTTGTTCAGGATTTGGGCATCTATGTTCATCAGGGTTATTGGCCTGTAGTTTTCTTTCTTTGTAGTGTCTTTTTCTGGTTTTGGAATTAGAATTATACTGGCTTCATAAAATGAGTTAGGAAGTCTTCCTTCTTCTTGAATTTTTTGAAAAAGTTTGTGGAGAATGGGTGTCAGTTCGTCTTTGAATGTTCAGTACAACTCCCCCATGAAGCCCTCCGGGCCTGGGCTTTTGTTTGCTGGGAGAGTCTTGATTACATCTTCAATTTCTTGTGTTGTTATTGGTCTGTTCAAGTTTTCTATATCTTCCTGGTCCAGTTTTGGGAGACTATGTGTTTATAGATATTTGTCCATTTCACTTATGTTGTCGAATTTGTTGCCATATAATTGTTCATAGTAGTTGTTAACGATCTTTTGTATTTCTGTGGTGTCAGTTGTTACTTCTCCTCTTTCATTTCTGATTTTGTGTATTTGGGTTCTCTCTCTTTGTTTCTTGGTAAGTCTAGCTAAGGGTCCATCAATCTTGTTTATCTTTTTGAAAAACTAGCTCTTTGTTTCATTGATCCTTTGAATTGTTTGTTTTGTTTTTTTTTTTTTTTGGTCTGTATGTCATTTCTTTCTGCTCTGATCTTTACTATTTCCTTCCTTCAACTTACTCTGGGGTTTTCTTTTTGCATGCTTTCTAATTCTTTATGTTGTGAAGTTAGACAGTCAATTAGAAATTTTTCTTCTTTCTTGAGGTAGGCTTATAGTGCTATGAACTTCTCTCTCTCAGAACTGCTTTTGCTGCATCCCGTAGATTTTGTATTGTTGTGTGTTCATTTTCATTGGTTTCCAGGAATTTTTAAATTTCTTCCTTGATTTCCTTGGTAACCCATTCATTGTTTAATAACATGCTATTTAGCTTTCATGTGTTGAAATGTCTTTGCATGTTCTTGTTGCAATTGATTTCTAGTTTCATGCCATTGTGATCTGAGAAGATGCTTGATATGATTTCAATCTTCTTGAACATGTAGAGATTTAGTTTGTGTCCTATCATGTGGTCTATCTTTGAGAATGTCCCATGTGCACTTGAGAAGAATATGAATTCTGTAGTTTTGGGGTGTAATTCTCTGTAGATATCTATGAATTCCATCTGGTCTAGTGCTTCATTTAGAGTCTCTGTTTCCTTGCTAATTTTTTGTCTAGAGGATCTATCCAGTGATGTCAGCGGGGTGTTGAAATCCCCTGCTATGATTGTATTGCTATTGATTTTTCCTTTGAAGTCCTCCAGGAAATTTTTAATTTATTTTTGTGCTCCTGTATTTGGTGCATATATGTTTATCAAGGTTATATCTTCCTGTTGGATAGATCCTTTCAATATTATGTAGTGGCCTCCTTTATCTCGTATGGCCTTCATTTTGAAATCTATTTTATCAGATATAAGTATTGCTACCCCATTTTTTTTTTTTTTGCTTTTCGTTTGCTTGGAAGATTTTTTTCCATCCCTTCACTTTCAACCTGTGAGGTGGGTCTCTTGTAAACAACATATAGATGAGTCATGCTTTCTTATCCAATCAGCTACTCTGTGTCTTTTTATGGGAGCATTCAATCCATTTACATTTAAGGTGATTATTGATATGTACTTATTTATTGCCATTTTTGTTTAGTTTGGTTATATTTTTCTTCCTATTTCTTCTACTAATTACAGCAGTCCTTTTAACATTTCTTGCAGTGCTAGTTTGGTGCTAATGTATTCCCTTAGCCTTTTTTTGTGTGTCTGGGAAGCTCTTTATTTGACCTTCTATTTTGAATGGTAGCCTTGCTGGGTAGAGTAGTCTTGGATTCAGATCCTTGTATTTCATGACCTTGATTACTTCATGCCATTTCCTTCTAGCCTGTAGTGTTTCTTGTGAGAAGTCAGCTGAGAGCCTTATGGGGTTTCCTTTGTAGGTAACCTGTTGCTTCTCTCTTGCTGCTTTTAGGATTCTCTCTTTGTCTTTAATTTTTGGCATTTTAATTACTATGTGTCTTGGTGTGGGCCTATTTGGGTTCTTCTTACTTGGGGCTCTCTGTGCTTCTTGAACTTGAATGCCTTCTTCCTTCACCATATTAAAGAAGTTTTCTGTCACTATTTCTTTGAATATATTCTCTATCCCTTGCTCATTTTCTTCTTCTTTGGGGACTCCTATGATGCAAATATTATTATGTTTCCAGTTGTCCCACAGTTCTCTTAAGCTGTCTTCCTGTTTTTTAATTGTTTTTTTCCTTTTGGTTTTCTGATTGGTTGATTTTTTCTACCGTGTCTTCTAATTCACTGGTCCAGTGTTCAGTTTCCTCTACTCTGCTTTTTAGACCTTCCAATGTGTTCTTTATTTCTGATATGTGATTTTTTATCTCTTCTTGGTGGTTTTTAATTTCCATTTGGTTTTTTTGGTGCATCTCTATGTCCTTACTCATGCTGTTGAGCTTCCTCAAGATCATGATTCTGAATTCTAGCTCTGTTAACTTGCCTAACTGCTCCACATTGATCTCATCTTTGGTAGAGGTCTCTTGTTCTTTCATTTGGCTTTTTTTTTCATGTGTTTCAACATTTTGGCTATCATAGTGTGCTTTGGAGCCTGTCACGTTTTCCCTATGGGTGTTGGTGTTCTGCTGTTTATGGCTCCCTCTCCTGGGTTTAGATGAGCGAGGGAGGACCCACGTTAAACACCACTGTCAAGTCTTACTTTCCTGGTTAAAGTTGCTAGCCCAGGAAAGGTACTGTTATCCTCTAGCTTTTTGCCATGGAGGCTAGCAATCGAGGTTACTTGAATTTTGGGTAGTCAATTGATTGAAAAACTCCCTCAGGTGCTCACCATAAGGGGATTTCCCTAGGGTGGGGCAGATGCTGGTTGTTAATGAGCCTCAATTAGCATTTCAATGGCCCACAGCGTGGGAAGGGCTGCTACCTCTCCCCAGAGCCCTGGGAAGGAGCAAGATGCTACCATCCTGCGTAGCCACAACTCAACAAAAGCTCTGAGCGCCCTCCAAATCCCCAATGTCCCCACACAGTTTCAGTCCAGTCTGCCCTCCCTCTGCCAGAGCCCAAGCTGAGTGGCTGTGGCTTTTTTAGCCTCTGTCCCGGCTCTGCCCTGTGGAGCCACTTGGGACTTTAACCCGAGGGTGCTGCTCACAGCTAAAGCTGCCATTGTCTGTGGGCTCCCAGCCTCCCTCTCATGCCTTCGCAATCCTACCAGGATTGAGTCAGTGTCCCTGGTTTTATGATCCTCGCAAGCTGCTTTTCTGTTGCTTTTTCCCATTGATTTGTCTCTGTTATACTTGTAATTCCAGTTTGGTTCTGGGAGACAGTCTGTGTAGCTTCCGTTCACTCTGCCGCCATTTTGGAATGCCAGTTTGTACATCTTAAACCCATTTTCTTTTTTCATCCATCCCCTTCCTACTGTTCTCGGTATCTATGAGTTTTTTTCTGTTCTGTTAGTTCATCTATTTTGTTTTTTAGATTCCCCATATAAGTGAAATCATATAGTATTTGTATTTCTCTGTCAGACTTATTTTACTTAGCGTAATACCCACCAGGTCCACCCATGTTGTTGCAGATGGCAAGATTTTATTCTTTTCTGTAGCTGAATCATATTGCATTGCATGTATGTATCATCTCTTCTTTATCCATTCATCTATCTCTGAACACTTAGGTTGCTTCCATATTTTCGCTATTGTAAATAATGCTGCAATGAATATACAGATGCGTATGTTCTTTTGAATTAGTGCTTTGGTTTTCTTCAGATAAATACCCAGAAATAGAATTGTTGAGTCCTTCTTTGTTTCTTGTTATAGCCTTTGTTTTAAAGTCTATTTTGTCTCATTTAAGTATTGTCACCCCAGCTTCTTTTTTTTTTTTTTTTTCATTTCCGCTTGCATGAAATACCTTTTTCTATCCCTTTAGGGAAGTCTCTTGTCATATTTCTTCAAATAGGATTCCAACTTTTTGCTCTCTCTTCTCCTTCTGGTACCCCTAAGATGTGAATGTTGGTATACTTGATGTAGTCCTAGAGGTTCCTTTAATTTTCCTCATTTTGAGAGATTCTTTTTCTTTTTCTTTTTTACTGTTCTGATTTAGTGTTTTCTGCTACTTTGTCTTCCAAATCGCTGATTCAATCCTATGCTTCATCTAGCCTACAGTTGATTCCTGTAATGTATTCTATATTTCAGTTATTGCTTTCTTCATTCCTGACTGGCTCTTTTTGTGTTTCTATCTCTTTTTTTAAATTAATTTTTTAGAGAGAGAGAGAGAGATAGAAATATTTATGTGAGAGAGAAACATTGATCAGCTGCCTCCTGCATGCCCCCTACTGGGGATCAAGCCTGCAACCTGGGCATGTGCCCTGATGGGGAATTAAACCAGGACCTCTCAGTCCATGGATGACACTCAATCAACTGAGCCACACCAGCTAGGCTGTTTCTATCTCCTTTTGTATATTTTCTACCTTTTTTTAAAAGTTCTCACTGACTTCATTGAACATCCTTATAATAAATGTTTTAAACTCTGTATCTGGTAAATTGCTTGTCTCCATTATGCTTAGTTCTTTTACTAGAGTTTTGTCCTATTCTTTCATTTACAGTATGTTTCTTTGTCTCCTCATTTTGGCTGCCTCCGTGTTTGCTTCTGTGCATTAGGTAGAGCTTTTACATCTCCTGGTCTTGGTAGTAAGTTTATGTAGTAGGTTTGTTGGGGGCCCAGTGGCCTAGTTTTAGTGGTCACCTGAGCTGTGTGCTCCAGGTTGTCCCTTGTGTGAGCTGTGTGTACCCTCTTGTAGTTGAGAACTTATTGCTGTTGGCACATTAATGAAAGGGATTGAACCTCAGTCTGATTGGCTGTGATAACTAACCATGACCATATCAAAGGAACAGTTGTATAGGAGTGACCCCATGGAGCAGGAATTGCTTTAGTGAGGCTCTGGTGCCTGTCAAATCAGCTCTTTGGGTTCATTGTTTGTGAAGGTGTTTGGCTGGTGCTCTGACATGGTTTGAAGCTGTCCACTGGGTGTGTTGGCTCTGGTCCTCTTGGGAGGGGCTCTGATGCAGTCCATGGTCAGCTGCTGGATTTGTTCTGCCCAGGGCCACCTTGTATGAACTGCAAAGTGATCTGCAGATGGTTGCCACTTAAGTATAGTTAATTTGTAAGATAGAATATTACTCAGCAGTTAAAAGGAGGGAATTTACTAACTGAATGACTAACATACATACATGCATGCATACATATACACATACATATTCTTATATAGCTATATATAGTACAGAGCATGTAGCATATTTATGCATATTATATGCATGTATTCTTATATACCTTTATGATGGGTATATCTCAAAACAATATTGTATAAAAATTCAAGATAAAAACTATAGCATATGGTGTGATGCAATTTATGTATAACATTTATGAAAAAACACTACTTATGGCTACATAAATGTTTTACAAGTGGATGTTTTAAAGTAACATTTTAAAGTCTTAAATTTTACAAAAATTTTTGCCTTTGAAGAGACTGTTGGAAAGGGAACAACTAAAACTAAAAAAAAATTAGTTTTATATGAAAAATTTTATATAAAGAATTTCAAGCAGCTTATGCATAATTCTATAGTATAACAGTTCTTGGTATGGGATTATACATTTTTCTTTACTATTCTTTGCATAATCTCAGTTGTAAAAATTGTAATAAAAGAAAAGGTTCTTTTTAATGAGAATACATTGGGAGAATTAAATAGAATGTCTCGTAAGTAAGACTTTTTGAGAAGTTCTGCCGTTCAAAACTGAAGGGAATCATGGACCCTCACAGGGATTATGTAAAGACCACTGAAGGGGGATCCGGAAACCAGTTATCAGGAATCAAAGCCTCGAATTGTCTTTCACTCTTATCATAATATTTATCTTATTCTCTGTCAAGCATGTGCAAAACCTACCTATATAAAAATATAAGATTTCTTTCTCATCTCCCCTTTCTCCTCTTCTTCCTCCTCCTCCCTCTTCTTGAAGTAATAAGCATGTTGAGATAAAACTGAATCAAGAGCTAAAACATCATCTCATTTGGACATACCACAGTTTCATCTGAGCCAGCACATCTCAGGTAAGACTAACGAAGTTTAAAAATGCTTATGGCTATTCACTACATAATTATGAAAAGTAAATCTAAGCCTAAAATTTATTTCTGAACCCCCTACATTATTCGGCCATGTGCAGGCATCACATATATTATTACTTATTGTGTTTTTCTTTCTTCAGCTTGATACAATTTTTATTGCATAAGTGGATTTTTGATATTATATTTCTGATCCATAAATAGAAAATCTTACCATAAACAGAAGTTAACAGTAAAATAAGCATTATAAACCATTATTAAATTATAGTTAGATACTAACTATATGGCTCTGAGAATAAGACTTTTTACTTCTTACAAAAAACATGAGATTATTAAATACTACCAAATTAACCTTTTGATATAAGGGTAACTTAGTGAGAGATTAAAAGTAATTTAGCATTATATCCACATATTATCTAAACCATCATTCATGCTTCCCAAGGCAGCTCCTACATTTGGGAATCGCTGCTTGAGTCCACACACCAGAGTATTTGCTATTCTACATCCCTTTTATCTTTTTCTATGAAGTTCTTATAACCAAGAAGAGTCTTTTCAGTTAAAGAGGAATAAAAGGCTAACATCTCTACTATCTATAAAACTCTTTTAAAAATGGAAAAGTAGATAAAATACATAAACATGCTATTCATACAGAAAGATATACACCTTCCCTTTAAACATATTGAAAGAAGCTTAAATTCACTTAAAATGGGGAAAATGAAAATTAAAACTATACTGAGATACTATCAAATATCTATCAAATAAAAATTGACAATTCTTCTGATTGCATAGAACTTTTAGCAAATGTCTACAATACACTAATACTGTATCTGTTAGTAGCCTCTTATGTGTCTTGGACTATCATTAACCACAATTAAAGAAATAATTTCTTGAGTCTGTAGCTCAGATGTGCTGAAATATTGGTGTGTCTGAGAATCATGGAGGATCTGGTAAAATTACCAAAGCCAGGCCACTTCCACACACCTGAGCCTCTGAATTCTTCCTGATGATTCTGATATATCATATTTGAGGGCCAACGCCATAGCCCTTAGAATTTCTTGTGAAAGAAGCAACTTAAAACCAAAACACCTGACACAGAAATACCCACTTTTGAGGTTATTGCTCTGACATTCTTATTTGAACATGCTCCATGTTTTTGTGTTTTTCTCTCTCCAAAGCACTGTATACCAGTCTCAGAAACTATTATCTATGGTGGTTTCTGAAGCTATTCTAGAAAATGGCTGCCTGAGACTCTCCACATTGGATTTCATGTATAGTATATATTACAATAATTCAGACCATCTCAAGCATGTACTCTATATTTGGTGAAAATTTCTCCAGTTTTTAAAGTAATGATTATGGACAAAAACAAAATTCTTTTACATAGTAGTATATGCAGATACGTGTACAAATTCCAATATACTCAATGTTTCTATGAACTAAAATATTACATTTTGAAGAACAGATATACTATCTTACAAACCTTTATACCAAAAAAGCTGGCTAAAGTAGTTCCCAGTGAGCTCTGGTACAAGAACAGGCACATACATCAGTAGAACAAAACAGAGGACCCAGAAATTGACCTAAGACAATATGCTCAATTAATATTTAACAAAGGAGGCAAGAGCATATAGTAGAGTCAAGACAGCCTCTTTAATAAGTGGTGTTGGGAAAATTGGACAGCTACATGCAAAAAAAAAAAAAAAAAAATGAAGCTAGATCACCAACTTACACCATACACAAGAATAAACTCAAAATGGATAAAAGACTTAAATGTGACTCATGATTCCATAAAAATCCTGGAAGAAAATGCAGGCAACAAAATTTCAGACATCATATGTTGCAGAATTTTCACTGATACATCACCTAAGGGAACAGAAACAAGGAAAAAAATGAACACATGGGACTACATCAAACTCAAAAGCTTCTGCACAGCAAAAGAAACAACCATCAAAATGGAAAGGGAACCCACTATATGGGAGAGCATAATTGCCAATGATACATCAGATAAGGGGTTAATTTCCAAAATATATAGAGTACTCATACAACTCAACAAAAAGAAGACAAAGAACCCAATTAAAAAATGGGCAGAGGAGCTGACTAGACACCTCTCCAAACAGGACATACAAATGGCTAAGAGACATATGAAGAAATGTTCAACATCACTAATCATCAGAGAGATGCAACGTAAAACAACAATGAGGTATCACCTCACACCGGTCAGAATGGCGACCATCAACAAACCATCAAACAACAAGTGTTGGCGAGGGTGTGGAGAAAAGGGGACTCTAGTACACTGCTGGTGGGAATGCAGACTGGTGCAGCCACTATGGAAAACAATACAGTGTTACCTCAAAAAGTTAAAAATTGAACTGCCATTTGACCCAGTGATCCCGCTTCTAGAATATACACTAAGAAATCTGAAACACCAATCAGAAATAATATATGTACCCCCATGTTTGTAGCAGCACTATTTACAATAGCTAAGATCTGGAAACAGCCCAACTGTAAATGAATAGATAAAACAGCTGTGGTACATATACACAATGGAGTACTATGCAGCTGTAAGAAAGAAAGATCTCTTATCCTTTGAGACGATATGGAAGGACCTGGAAAGTATTATCCTAAGCGAAACAAGCCAAGCAGAGAAAGACAAATATCACATGATCTCATTTATTTGTGGGATATAATGAACTAAACAAACTGATTAACAAAATAGACCCAGAGACATAGAAGTGAGGTACACGCTGACATTCCTCAGAAGGGAGAGGAGGAGGGAAGGGATAAACCACAGAACTTATATGCATGTATGCATAACCAATGGACATACACAACAAAACTGGGGACAGGGTGGGAGGGGATAGGAAGGAGGGAGTCAATGGGGGGGGGAAGGAGAAACATCTGTAACAAAAAAGAGTTAATAAAAAAAAAAGCTGGCAAACTGTTTGACTTATCATAGGCCTTATAGATATACATAGATATAAAGATGTATAGATGTGTGGGTATGTGTATATGTGTGTATAAATGTATATATATTTGCATACATAATTTCTGAATTCAAGGCTAAGATATTTTATAAAAATTCAAATTCCTGTGCGCTGTCCTAGTCCTACTAAATGAGATCTTTAACTGGGGCCTGAGCATTTACAATCTCATCAAGATTTCCACTCTAGGGATAAATTCCAAAGGAGCAGATATTGTTTTTTGCTTATTCTACTGTTTTCTCAGTGTCTAAAACATGCTTAGCTCACACTGAGCAACTTCATAAATATTTGTTGAATGAATGAATAAAAGAAATTGGCAGGATTATAAGGAGATTCCAATGTGCATCTTTTGGCATCTTTTGGCAATGACAGCTCAATTTTATTTACACGTCAACCTAAATGGAAGACACTGCCATATAGACATAGATATATGCGGGGAGAGAGAGAGGGGGGGGGGGGGGTTTCTACACCAGGAGAGTTGGTACTCATCCCATAACAGAAATCATAGAGGCAGACACATATTCCTACTTTGTGTCTCAGCCTGCAGTATCGTTGGAACTCTCTGTGGTTCTGAAACTGTTTTCTCTGCTCCTTCCTGGAGTAAAATTCAACATTTATTTTTGTTGTGTTCCCAGCTTTTTGTTCTTCAGTAAGCCATACACTAAACCTATCACTCTACAGGTGATTCTCAACTTGCAGAGATTTTGTCCCAAAAAGGACATTTGGCAATGACTGGACTAATTTTATATTGTCAAGACAGGTATGTGTGTGTCTGTGTGGTTTGCTGGTATCTACTGCAGAGAGGTCAAGAATGCCACAATGTACAGGACAACTCCCCCTTACCAACGAAGTGTCAGATTCAGAATATCAATAGTGCTGCTGTCGAGAAACTCTACTATGGGATAATAACTATATGCTGGATATCCTAACTTCAAATAGGATCAAGATTAGTTGAATTTATTTCTTTGATAACACAGCTCAGATGTATTCAATTCCTTTCCGTTTTTATAACCAAGTCATTGCCGCACTACACCTGAACTCTTGGTGCATTATCCAGGCATAGCCATAACCCAGTGAATGCCCTACCACACTTAACAACAAAATTCATGCCTCTCATTGCCCTTAGAATAAAATCCAAAATTTTAACCATGATCCATAATGTCTTTTGTGATTTGACTAATATCTATGTCACCAACTTAAAACAGGACCATTCTCTTTATGTTCACTATCCTCTATCCATGATGATCTTTGGAAATTGATAGAGCGTGCCAAACCTTTTTCTAATTCAAAGCATTCACTCTTGTCCTAGTAAAACCTCCCATCCCTACTTTTGCATGACTAATTTATAGTCAACTATCTAGGGTCAGCTTAATGCTCCCCAAAGGGGTCTTTCTAACTACTCTATTTAAAGTGACTGCCTCCAATTATTGCCACAGATTGGTTTTTTATTCAATTATAGATTTACTTACGTCATTTCTACCACCCTTCCCTCCATATAATCTTCACGAGGAAAGATACCACATATCTCCTCGTTACCAGTGTGTCTCTCTCATCTAGCCCCGTAATTGGCGTATAGTAATACATAATCATTTAATGAATGACTGACCTATGGAAACATAGCACATATCAAAATAAAATGGGCATGTTACATCAAATCATTCTAGCCAGACAAAAAATATATTCAAAAGAAATTACAGACCACTCACTAGGAACCAGGGTAAAGTGATTCACCCTCAGAGGAGCAAATTGAAACCCTCCTAAATGATTCCACCATAAAATCTAGATTAGTGTTCAACGATGCAAAGGCTCAAATTACAGCTCAAAACAAATCAAGTCCCTGAAAGTAGTCCCATTTTTAATTAAACATCATCTCTACACCTGGATCCACTGCATACCCTGTGTAGTTTGTTAATTGTGTTGTGTGAAGAGAAGAGCAAGGCACTTGTACTAAGTCATTCATTGACTCAAACAATGTCACTTCTGTGTTTTTTGAAGTTGCTTGGAGTATGCCCGAAACAAAAGAGAGAATTGGTCTGCCCTAAACATTTTGGTTTCATTTGTCCTTTACTTTCACGTTTACATAAACACAAAAGAAATCCTTTTTGTTTCATTTCTATTGATAGGTCTAGTGTCATCTAAATCATGTTCTTTGTTTCTCCAAAAGAAACAACTTTCAGACTATGGAAAGAAGTTTATCTCGTGCAGTTGATGCAAGCAAAAGAAAAGGTCATGTTAGCACAGAAAAAAATGAGCTGCCACTATGTCTAACAGTGATCCATTCTGATGGACGCTCTACATTGTCAGTGGGGGCTCGAGAGCAGGGAGGAAGTAAAGTACTGACTTAACATTTTGGATACTTAATATCTAACTAATTGAAAATGAATTCCCTTTTGCCCTTTTCTAAGGGAAAAGGAAATTTTTGCATGTAAAAGTAAGCACACTTCTTTGGGGGAGAGAACAATGTCAATTGTGTTTAGGTCACTTCCTGCTTAATGTTGATGATTATATCAGAGCTTGAGGAAGTAAAGTGTCCCCCCATTCCCAGGGGTATCAATTCAGAGATTATGAAGCATGTGTCCCGGCAGATGCAGGACAAATGGGAGAAGGGAGGAGGAAATCACGGGTCCACTGATTTTTCACTTCGTTCCTGAGAAGCTTTGCTTAAGGCTATTTCTCGATCTATCTTCTTTTTCTCTGTTTCTCTGTGACCAGAAAATAAATTTGATTGGGGCAAATGGATTTAAATAATCTCTAGGGATTTTAGAATGTGGATTGAAAATACACATGATTCTATCGTATCTTACCAATTTCTTCAAATGGGGGACAAAACTGTAAATCTTTGCATCATAAAGGGTATGGCTGGTTCTCCTACCACTGGTTTGCAAAATAGTTCTTCACATACATGTATACAGCTGAAAAGACCAGAAACACTTTACAATCCATTTAATTGAAGAGGGGAGATTTTAATATAATAATGCTTTTCCTCTCCTAAAAACGTGATAACTTTATTTCCATTGAAAAATCTATTATAAAACATCTCACTAAAATGACCTCATAGTGTCTATGTCACATTCAGAGATGTGTATTTTTCTGCTAGTAATGTTAGTTATGCCGGTTAATGTTTTGCTAGTTAATGTATTTTCCTGCTAGTTAATGGTTAACTATTTCTCTGTCTTCAAACTTATTTTATGGGAACTTATTTTTTCCACTTTATTTACTTGCTTGAGTTTTTTGTGTTTTTTTTTTTGTAACTTAAACCAACTTGAGGATGAAACGCACAATTCTCTACCTGATTTTCACAATTTGGAACAGAGATCTTTTTCTACAAATAAAAAGAAACAATTCTTGAACCAATAACAATAATTATACAAGTGATTTCACCAAGCATCACTGAACGTAGGTGAAATTATTATTTTTTTTCCCTAACAGAGGTCTCTTCTGCCTCTGTTCTTGAAAAAGTTTAGTAATACTCTAGAAACTTACCCTTTACACAGTTGTATTAGAAACCAACCAACCAAACAAACAGAAATCTTCCAGGGAGAGAAATAAATACTTAGAAGTAAAAACAGTATTTATAATTCACAGTGAGTGACTCAAGTACCCAGAGATTTTTAGGCAATGGGGTAATATAAGTTTGCTTAATATACCATAAAAGTGCCAGTTAATCCACCGAATACGTTCCCAGTGGCATTATTTCCCACTGGTTCCACTTCAAACTCAAACATGATTTTCTATGTAATCCTATTTAACCAATTTTTTTCTTTGCCTATAATAAAATAGTAGTTATATTTCTATATAGCTGTTATTCACTAGAGTTTATATTTTTATCCCTTCACACACAAAATGGCAATTATTCTTTTCACAGTTTTAGAGGTCTGTGAGTCTAATTTACAACTTGCTCTCAAGAGTAGGATATGTTTCTTTTTTGTTTGTCTGCACTCTCTTTCAGTCTTGGCATCCATATCTAAATCACTGCATGTAGTATAATATTTTTATAAACACTTTAGTCAACATATGGTGAATATTTTTCATATTATGACATGTTTTTACTGCATTATAAAATCATTTAAAATAATGTCATAGAATGGCTAACATGTAAAATTCCATAATTCTCTTATTTGCTGAACATTTATAAAAAGTTTTATGGTAGATAATGTTGTGATCAAAATCCTTTAAAATATGCCAGTTTAATCAGTAAAATATGGTACCTTGTTATGTATATCATTTGAGAAGAATAAGTACAGCCATTATTTTTATTTTTATTTTTTTCTGTTAGAGAGAGAGGAAGGGAGAGGGAGAGAGAAAGAGAAACAACAATGAGAGAGAACATCGATTGGCTGCCTCCTGCATGTGCCACGCTGGGGATTGGGCCCATAACGTGGGCATATGTCCTGACCGGGAATCGAACTGGCAACCTCTTGGTGCATGCTCAGCTACTGAGCCACATGGGACAGGCCCTCATGCCGCTTTTTAATAACCAGACACTTAATGGGAGGAACAGGAAAAAGTACATCTACTCCATTTTTCTGGGCACAGAAGTATTTCAACATTTCTATTTTAAAAGCCTTTAACATTGAGTCAAGTGCCCCAAGACTAATTTCTTTTCAAGGAAATGGACTTAAACAATCTCTATTTAAAGCATAGGTTTGCCATATTTTAAACTGATCCTTTTTTTAATTATTATTATTCTCACCAGACGACATTTTTGCACTTATCTTCAGATGGAATGGGAGGGAGAGAGGGAAAGAGAGAGAGAAACATCAATGTGAGAGAGACACATCGAGTGTTTGCCACCTACACAAGCCCAACCAGGGCCAGGGACAAACTGTAACCGAGGTACATGCCCAAGTGGGAACCGAACCTGGGACTCTCTGGTCCGTGGGCCGACTTTTACCACTGAGCAAATCCAGCCAGGGCTTTAAACTGATCTTGAGGGCACTGACCAGGAGTCCTGGTCAGAAGTCCTTTCTGCATCCATGTATCAGAATGCAGGTCAACACACTGATACAAATGGTGATCTGATGGGAACTGATACAAAATGGTGATCAAATATTTTGTAGGTGTTGCTACAGTAAATGAACCACATAAGTGGAAACAAATATTCTACACTCATAGTACTAAATTTGGGGAAAAGTGGGGGCATTTATATGAATCATCTACCATCTAGGAAACCTGGGTAAAGATACTTTTTACCTGCGAACCTCAGTCCTCTGGTGTAAAATGGAATAAGAACAAACTCACAAATTTGTGAATATTAAGTTATAACAATAGCAGTACTATATTGATATCTACTGTATATATTTACATAACTTAGGTGGCAGATATTCTAGATATTATTATACTCATAGAGCAGATTAATAGATGAAGAAAATGAAGCATTAAGTGACTTTGTCTAACATTAAATAAATCCTATATGATGAGGATAAAGAATAATAGAAAATTCTTTCCCCCAGAGCTTTATTCTTTTTGTTTGAAAAATGAAAAAGCAACACAACAACAAATTCGACAAGCAAATGGATGAATTTCTAGAAACACATATCTCCCAAAACTGAACCGGGAAGAGAGAGAAAACTTAAATAGACCAATGACAACAAAAGAAATTGAACATGTAATCAAGACTCTCCCAGCAAACAAAAGCCCAGGCCCGGAGGGCTTCATGGGGGAGTTGTCCTGAACATTCAAAGAAGAACCAACACCCATTCTCCTCAAACTATTTAAAAAATTCAAGAAGAAGAAAGACTTCCAAACTCGTTTTATGAGGCCAGCATAATTCTATTTCCAAAACCAGAAAAAGACACTACAAAGAAAAAGAATTACAGGCCAATATCCCTAATGAGCATAGATGCCAAAATCCTGAACAAAATACTAGCAAATCGGATCCAGCAATACACCAAAAAAATTATTCACCATGACCAAGTGGAATTCATCCCAGGGATGCAAGGCTGGTACAATATTCTCAAATCAATAAATGTGATACACCACATAAAGAAAATGAAAGATAAAAATCATATGATCATATCAATAGATGATAAAAAAGCATTTGACAAAATCTAGCACTTATTTCTGATAAAAATGCTCAGCAATCTGGGAATAGAGGGATCATATCTCGACATAATAAAGGCCATATATGAAAGACCTACAGCTGACATCATACTCAATGGGCAAAAATTAAAAGCATTTCCCTTAAGAACAGGAACAAGACAAGGATGTCCACTTTCGCCACTCTTATTTAACATAGTACTGGAAGTCTTAGCCACAGCAATCAGACATGAAGAAAAAATAAAAGGGATCCAAATGGGAAATGAGGAAGTGAAACTGTCATTATTCGCAAATGACATGATACTATACGTAGAAAACCCCAAAAACTCCATTAAAAATTTACTAGAATTAATAAATGAATTTGACAAAGTAGCAAGATACAAAATTAACATCAAGAAATCGATGGCATTCTTATACACCAATGATGAACTCACAGAAAGAGAAACTAAAAAAAAAAATCCCATTTACCATTGCGGCAAAAAAATTAAGATACCTAGAAATAAACTTAACCAAAGAAATAAAGGACCTATTTGCAGAAAACTACAGGTCATTGAAAAAAGAAATAGAGGAAGATATTAAAAAGTGGAAGCACATACCTTGTTCATGGATTGAAAGAATTAACATCATTAAAATGTCCATATTTTTTTCTTTGTTTCTGTTGCCTTACATGATGTATCAGTGAATGGGACTACATCAAACTAAAAAGCTTCTGCACAGCAAAAGAAACACTCATCAAAATGGAAAGGCAACCCACTGTATGGGAGAACATCATTGCCAATGATACATCAGATAAGGGGTTAATTTCCAAAATATATAGAATGCTCATGCAACTCAACAAAAGAAAGACAAAGAACCCAATTAAAAAATGAGCAGAGGAGCTGAATAGACACCTCTCCAAACAGGACATACAAATGGCCAAGAGACATATAAGAAATGTTCAAATGTCCATCAGTAGACGAATGGATAAAAAAGCAGTGGTACATATACACAATGGAGTACTATGCAGCTGTAAGAAAGAAAGATCTTTTATCCTTTGAGACGACATGGAGGCACATGGACAGTATTATTCTAAGTAAAATATGCCAAGCAGAAAAAGACAAAAACCACATGATCTCACTTATATAAGGAATATAATGAACATAACATTCTGAGGAATATGGTAGACCCAGAAACATGGAAGTAGGGCACAGACAGACATCCCACAGAAAAGGAGGTGGGGGGTTGGGAAGAGATAAACCACAGAACTTATATGCATGAATGCATAACCAATGGACATGGACAACAAAGCCAGGGATGGGGTGGGGGGAATGGGGAGGGGAGTGCCAATGGGGTGAAAAAGGAGAAACATCTGTAACAGAAAAAAATAAAAAATTTAGAAAATAAATAATAATAAAAAATAAAAAATTGCCAAAAAAAGTAAATAAAAATGTCCATATTACCTAAAGCAGTCTATAGATTCAATGCAATCTCCATCAAAATACCAACGACATACTTTACAGAACTAGAACAAATATTTCAAAAGTTCATATGGAACCAAAGAAGACCTAGAATAGCCACAGCAATCTTAAAAAAGGAGAATAAAGTTGGAGGGATCACATTACCAGACTTCAGGTTATACTACAAAGCCACTGTAATCAAAACAGCCTGGTAGACCAATCAAAACAGGCATATAGACCAGTGGAACAGAACAGAGAACCCAGAAATGCACCCAAGGCAATATGCTTAATTAATATTTGACAAAGGGGCAAGAGCATACAGTGGGGTAAAGACAGCCTCTTTAATAAATGGTGTTGGGAAAATTGGACAGCTACATGCAAAAAAATGAAACTAGACCATCAACTTACACCCTACACAAGAATAAACTCAAAATGGATAAAAGACCTAAATATGACTCATGAATCCATAAAAATCCTAGAAGAAACTGTAGTCAACAAAATTTCAGACATCATACGCAGCAGAATTGTCACTGATACATCACTAAGGCAACAGAAACAAAGGAGAAAATGAACACAGGCGACTACATCAAATTCAAAAGCTTCTGCACAGTGAAAGATACAATCTTCAAAGTGGAAAGGCAACCCACTGTATGGGAGAGCATAATTGCCAATGATATATCAGATAAGAGGTTAATTTCCAATATATATAGAGTGCTCATACAACTCAACAAAAGAAAAACAAAGAACCCAATTTAAAAATGGGCAGAGGAACTAAATAAACACCTCTCCAAACAGGACATACAAATGGCTAAGAGACATATGAAGAAATGTTCAACATCACTAATCATCAGAGAGATGCAAATCAAAACAACAATGAGGTACCACCTCACACCTGTCAGAATGGCTGCCACCAACAAACAAATCATCAAACAACAAGTATTGGTGATGGTGTGGAGAATAGGGGACTCTAGTACACTGCTGGTGGGAATGCAGACTGGTGCAGCCATTATGGAAAAGAATATGGTGTTACCTCAAATAATTAAAAATTGAACTGTCATTTGACCCAGTGATCCCACTTCTAGGAATATACCCTAAGAAGCCTGAAACACCAATCAGGAAGAATATATGTACCCCATGTTCATAGCAGCACTATTTACAATAGCTAAGATCTGGAAACAGCCCAAGTGTCCATCAGTAGACGATTGGATAAAAAAGCTGTGGTACATGTACACAATGGAGTACTATGCAGCTGTAAGAAAGAAAGATCTCTTATCCTTTGAGACGACATAGAGGGACCTGGAGAGTATTATCCAAATGAAAAAAGCCAAGAAGAGAAAGACAAATATCACATGATCTCACTTATTTGTGGAATATAATGACCATAACAGTCTGAGGAACAGGGTAGTACCAGAGTCGTGAAGTGGGGTACAGACTGACAATCCCCAGAAGAGAGGGTGTGGGAGGAGATAAACCACAGAACTTATATGCATGTGTGCATTAACAGTAGACATGGACAATAAAGCTAGGGACAAGGTGGGGAGGGAGGGAGAAGGGGGAATCAGTGGGGGGAAAAGGAGAAACATCTGTAACAAAAATTAATTAAGAAAAAAAAGAAAAATGAAAAAGCATTCTGCTAAATGTATGTGTTAAATATAAGATATGACTTACTCAGGAAGACCAATACATTGGGGGAGGGTGTGGGAGGTGGACATAAGAGCCTGTTTCCAGAGAAAGGCCGACAGGTATGTTTATATTTTACAGACCTTATCATCAAGAATACAGGTTAGGAATAGAATCCATTTACCCACTCTCTATCCATTGATTGTCTAATATATTCCAGCAACTCTTATAAACTCTGTGCATATAGATCATATGTCTATGCTTAAGAAACAGCAAGTACAAAAGGCCCATTTAGGGAAATGTCTCATGCATGTAGTCCTCTGACCTCCTTAAGGATGGGCCTTGGGCCTGGAACACCTCCTCAACAAGAGAAAGACCTCTCGGCCTTGTGCTGGACTTGTCGCCTTGTATAGAATATCTTTCCTCTTTTCAGACTCAATGTGTACCCTTTGTTCTGCTTAAGCCTCTGTGTGATATGATACCTGGACACCCCCCACTGCTCTATCCATCTCCTGTGGGGAGGAGCATGGTCCTTGTTCTCTGACACAAAAGAGATGCGTGCAGACCGGTGACCCTGCATCGATTGCTGGAGGACCTGCTGGCTCTGGGGACTGTCACCCACTACTGAGCTGATCTTGCTCTGTTTCTTTGTGTGAGCAAAGAGTTGTTTCATTCAGTGCTGGACTGCATTGAATTTTCCTTGATTATTTCAATACTAAAATGCAGTGGGCAGAAGTGCTGAGACTCTTACTCCTGATAAGAGGTAACAGATGCCACTTTCGGATAAGAGAATAGGGAAGGCCAGTGTGGGTGGATTGCCATACTCAATGTGGCAGGGGTCGAATTTGGACAGCTGCGAAGAGGACATATGTAGGTTGTGATAGGACATAGTGAGGAATTTGGATTTCACTCAAATAACAATTTGTTGATCTGTTATGTTTTAGAGTTTTAAGCAAGGAAATTACCTTATCTGATTGAATGACCGCCTTTGGTTGTGTGTAGAAAAGGGGACAGAGAGGAAGTGCGTGAATAATTTAGGAGGCTGTATTTCAGTCATATTAGTAGGTGTTAAATATCAGAAAGAATTATATCACTTTACTGACATGGGGTGACTTATCATGTATAACAATAAATTATAACTAACTTGTAAGGAGCACTCACTTTGTGTTAAGCAATATTGTAAGCACTATACATGTATTATCTTATTTAATCCCAATTCTATCTGATGTACATGCTCTTATTGCCCCACGTGATAGATGAGGAATCCAAGTCACAAAGAGATTATGTAACTTGTTCAAGGTCACACAGCTAGTAAGTGGTGAAGCCAGGATTTAAACTAGAAAATATTGATTCCAGAACCTATCTCTTTATTAAGGCTGATGGTTGCCAATGATGGGCATTTGTCACAAAAGAAGAAATATGACTCTGATAGAAGAAGAAAATTTGTGCAAGGTGACCTTTAACTTTCTAACTCTGAGTTCTATATTTCTACAGATAGATTTTTTTTAATGGGTTGTTCAACTTGAATAAACACTTTTGATTTATTTACCTTGGGTAAGAATTACTACTTTGCTAAGTGAACAAACTTTAATTCTATTCCTTTTTGGGCTAATATAAACAAATTTTGTAAATTTAAAAATATTTTGTAAATAATCTTAGAATATGTCATTTATTTTTTATATTGCCACTCTGCGACCACAATATTCTCTATTTTTATTTTTATTTTTAACTTTTTTTTTGTTTAATCCTCACCTGAGGACACGCCTGCATCTATCTTCAGATAGAGTGGGAGGGAGAGAGGTGGGAAGAGAGAGAGAGAAACATCCATACAAGAGAGACACATCGAGTGGTTGCCACCCATACGATCCCAACCAGGGCCAACCAGGGCCGGGGACAAAAAGCAAACAAGGTACTTGCCCTCAGTGGGAACCGAACCTGGGACTCTCTGGCCCACAGGCTGACGCTCTAACCGCTGAGCCAAACCGGCCAGGACTATTTTTTTTTATTAAAACAAAAGTTGTGGAGAATGACAACAGAGCTAATGCTTGAGTAATGGTTTTTGCTTCAAATGCCTTCTCTTCGCCTAGACCAGTACATTTTTTCTATGTTTTTTTTTCTCTAGTTCTTGTTCACGACAGTATCACATGTCCTCAACAGCTGATCAGAAAGTGAAGAATAAGGAGCTACCAAGTTGTCACATTAGACCACCACTCCCACTAGATTTCCCTTCTAGCATATTTGCTCTTCTAGAGAAGTTAAGCATTCGTATACAGTTATTACTCTTAGCTCTTTTATAACTCTGTGCTATAATTTAGAGAATACTTTATATGTTTATGTGTTATAATTTTATTAATATTTGTGTTGTAAACCTCAAGGAGCCAAAGTCTATCTCTGCTTTTTTTCGTTCCTGGTTATCCACAACAACACAGTCTTTACTGAGTAATAAATATGCAAAAGCAATAATTAAGAAAATAAGCTAAAAAAATAAATGAGTGATAAGACAGAATTTAGGAACCTGAGTGTCAGTGTAGGTAAAGTATAAGTATTCTCTAAATTATAGCACAGAGTTATAAAAGAGCAAAGAGTAATAATTAACTATAGTGTCAGAGAAATACATTTTGGACATTTGTCACAAAATATATATATACATGTGTATATATAGTAATATGTATATATTCATATAAAAGTTTTCCCTATCATATGCCATTTAGTGCACGTATTATAAATATTTAAATTTAAATTTTACTCCTTACATGCTATTTTTTCTTTCCTGTGCATCACTTTAAATCATGAAAATGATATGATTATAATATGAAAGCTACATTGTATCCTTGTAGATTATGGGACTAATTCTATAGGAATGCACTAAAATCAGATTTTTCTCAATAATAAAATTCTATTTAGTTTGATATCAGATGCGCGTGTGGGGACAGTTGATCTCCTGACCTTATGTAGAGTGTATCTATGTGGGGAGGAAAGGGATTGTTCACCTTGCATTTGTCTGCGTTTGTGTTACTATGCTCTCAGTGACAAAATCTGCCTGATTTTGTGTTGATATGTTCCCAGGATGGCTATAGAGTAGGTATTCAAATTATTTTTTAAATTGCGTTTTTAAAAATAACTTTTTATTAATTAGAATATATAAAGACAAAACAATATAGTTCACAAAGATACTGCTTAAGGTATTATTTTTTTAAAAAATGAACGCACATGTAACCTAGCATTCAGATTAAGAGGCAGAACTTTCTTGGTACCCCAAAGTCCCTCTTCTGTCCACTTCCAGTTACTATGCTCAGACTGTTCCGTTAGGGTAATGGTGGCACTGAATAGAAGTGGTTTAAGAATTAAGGTTAAGTAATCAACTCTAGGTTTTAACAATGACAAGGTAAGTGTCCCCAAACCTTTTGCCTTACCAATCAGAAATGCTATATGATCAGCAATTATCCTTTTAGTAGCTATTATTTTAAAAGTATGTTTCTAGTATCAATATTGCATTTATTTATTAATCAACTTAAAATCATTGTGATATATAAAAAATCATTTTAATAAATTTTTTGGAATTTCCATTTATGAATCTCTTTTTTCTGAAAATATCTGAGTATCTTTGCACAGGTATTAATCTAACTGAAATGTGTCAAATAAAAAAATGCATAAATTTTTATCACAGTCTGATAATTGTACAAATATAGATTAGATTAATTTAAAATGCATTGATTTTTTTCCCCAAAAAATGAAATTCTCTCAATCATCACATTTGTCTCCTTACATATTCGTATCTTTCTTCAGGTACCTCATAAAATTTTATAGTTTTCTTCATATGGGGCCTTTACATTTCTGCTATATTTATTTTGAGATATTTGAAATTTGGATTTCATGTTGGCTAAGATCTTTACTGCCATTTTATTTTAAAACTAGTTGTTGCTCTCTAAGGAAATTATAAATTACTCTATTTTATAAGCAGTTAATTGGAGTTTCAAATAATGCTAATAGTTAAAAACCTATTTAATGAATACATGGTATTGATTTGAGAGGAAAAAATGTAGCTTGATGCTAACTGTGAATAATGTCACTAAAAAACAGTATATTACAGAAATCATTATCTATCCTTTAACTCATTATGTTCATCTTTTATATCAACATTTCACTAACACAAAAAAGGTTGAGATACTAAAACTTTTGGTAACATTCCTCTTTAGCTATCCAGCAGAAATCATCTCTAGTGATCTAAAAACACTTTTTGTGTGCTCAGATATGACTGCAATTGGAACAAAAAAATTAAGAAAGAAGTAAATGTCGCCCTGGCTAGTTTGGTTCAGTGGTTAGAGCGTTGGCCTGTGGACCACAGAGTCACAGGTTCGATTCCAGTCAAGGGCATGTACCTTGGTTGTGGTTCATCCCCAGCCCTGATCGGGGTCAGGCAGGGAGCAGCTTGTCGATGTGTCTCTCTCACGTAGATGTTTCTCTTTCACTCTTTTCTCCCTCTCTCTCTCCCTCCCTCCCATTCTATCTGAAGATAAATTAAAAAAAAATATCCTCCGGTGAGGATTAGGAAAATAAAAAGAAGTAAACGTCAAGTAAGATTAGAGAGAGCTAAAGGGTGAAAATGGATTGTCATTGTTCTGAGAATTTAAAGATGAGAAATCGGACCTGGTTTGGGAAACTGGTCCAAGTTGAGTGTCCTGGGAAGCAGACTGTGTGGTGGAGAGTAACATGAACAAAGTTGATCAGGAGTGTTCTTGGGATCAACACAGGTAAAACAGAAAGAAAGAAGGCAGGCTTGCAAAAAGTTGTCTGCAAAGTAGCTACAACAATGTTCTCAGCCAACCCCGCGGACAGCTCTGAGGCTGGGACGGCCCCTCAGCACCATCCCCTGGTCACAAGGGGGGCGTCTCCGTGCTGCAGTATGGAGGAGTCTGTAGATGAAGGCTGCCCCCAGCAAAGGGGCAGGCTTTGGGTGAGGCGGCTGTCTCCAGGCAGGGGCATTGCTAGCCCGGGCCCACAGGTGAGACCTGCGTGTCAGCAGCAAGCTGCGGGGAGCGAGTCCCTCACTGTCGAAGGGATTGCGGACAGTACATCACGGCGTTGCAGTGTAGCCTCCGTGTCAGCATGGAAAGCCAAGCAAGTACTAGAAGGAGTAGTCAGACAGAGGCCTAGAAGGCAGATTCTGTACACCACAGACGAGGAAATCAATACAGCTGCCTAGCAAATACATTAGTAAGTGGACGTTTCTTAAGCACCTGGAATGGAAAGTGGTAGCGGAGAACTGTAATGTCATATTAATTCACTTCTGTTTTCTCTGAATACACTCGCTTAACTTGTGCCAAATAAGAAATGTCGGGTTACAAACAATACTAAATGCTAGCTGAGTATTTTTCACTTGGACAGTAAAATAAAGTAATAATGGGAAAGAAAATATATGTATGTATGTACGTGTAAATGAGTATGTGTGAATGTGTGTGTGTGTGTGTGTGTGTGTGTATGTGTGTGTGTGTGTATCAGCCAGGCATCTGATAGGTCGTTTGCTTCATCCCAAGTTGGCCAAAAAAGCCTGGATGAGACTCAGGGTTGATGGTACAATGATATGTTGAATGTCAGATTGGTATTATATAAGAGTAAACTTATGTGACAGTCTTTTGTGCTCCATCCCATTCAACCCTCTTAATAATGTTTTGAACAAAAGTAGAGTTTGCTTCCAATATTCTCTGAGAACATATGCATCAAAGATAATGTTAGATGAGCTATATGCATTATATCATCTAATGACATAATTGTATATTCATAAAATGTATAATGATCCAATCCCTAGAGGAATGACTAATGCATTGAATGACAGCATGAAAATCCCAGAATATATTTATCAGCTATCATCATATTCTATATTATACAAGAAAAAGTATAATAATCATAAATCCCACAATTTGGTTCTAGAAGGAAATTCACAAACAGAAGAGAAGATTGATATAAGCAACAGGAAAATGTGAGGAAAAATACCAACATAAGGGTTTTAATTTACTGTTAAGTCATTACAGTTCAACAGTGTATAAAACAGCTAAAATTAGGTTAAGTGTAACTTTTTTTCCATGAATAAGACTGTCATTCTGCACTGGGGGAGTTTCCCAGACAGGAAGCTCAACCTCTAATGATATCACACACTTTAGGACAGAATTCCACTTCATCCAACCTTGAGTCAATCGATTGCCTTTCTGTTAAGCCAGTTGGCACTGGTTCACCGTGGCTCACAGCGACCCCTTTCATCCAGGATGTGAAAGAATGGGGAGACTTATTCCGTATCACCCTAAGAGACAGGACAAAAGTAAATCCAAACACCTAAAAAAAATAAAATGTAGTTCACTAAAATTTTTATCTAAAATTTAAGTTATATGATTCAGAAAATTCTGCCAAATAAGATATGTTTAGGTCATTCAAGGTGTTCAAGGAGATGCTAGAGAAACATGGAGATACCTTAGGCATCAGAGGGGGAAATACACCAAACAACCACTGGGGTCCCATTTAGTTCTAAAGATCTGTGGTTGCAGTTACCAATACAATGATCCTGCCATTATAACATTGTTTACTAGGCCCTGGCTGGTTCGGCTCAGCGGTTAGAGCATCGGCCTGCGGACCAGAGAGTCCTGGGTTCATTTCTCGCTAAGGGCACACAGCTCAGTTACAGTTTGTCCCACCCAGGCCCTGGTTGGGGTTGTGTGGGTGGCAACCAGTCAATGTGTCTCTCTCACATCAATGTTTCTCTCTCTCTTCCCCCCTCTCTCCCTCCCACTCTGTCTTAAGATAAATGCAAAAATGTCCTCAGGTGAGGATAAAAAAAAAAAAAAGATTGTTTATTAGTCAGTCAAACAGCTAGTCTGATACACCTTTAATGTGTCTCTCCAAAATAAAGTGAATGTAGCTAGCTGTTCAGTGTTATAAAAATATAAACATAATCTCACAGTTTAAGTAATTTCTGTTACATTTAGAAGATGTATTGTAGATCATAACTTTATTCTCAAAAATGTCCATAGGTTTAAATAAAGTGAAAGAAAAAGGTATAAAATCTTATAGAAGATGATAATGAGGGTAGACCAGAAGTGTATGCTCCTAGTGTCTTTAAATAACTGCCAATTTGGAACAAGAAAGCTTTTCAAAATCTAATTTGGATTTTAGAAACCATGTTGTCTATAAAAACCATACAATAACATTCCCTGTCATCAAATAACTTTAAGGACATAATAACTTTAAAGTATTGGAGAACTGAATCTAATTTATGCATTAATGATGAATATTTTCATCCCCTACAGTACCAACAGCATAAGGATACCTGCTCAGACAAGATGTATCAGACGACATTGTTCATTAGAATCAAATTTCCTAGATAAATAGATGGTCCATTTTCCCCAGGAGAATCTGGTGGTGATGAGGATCATGTTGAAAATATTTTATTTTATATCATTTGAAAATATCTTTAAATGAAAACATTTATTTTTCTAATATAATGTGAAAATAATATTTTAGAAAACTTTAAAAATTATACCTTAAAAATTTTGTGAAACAAGTAGAAGAGAATAATAATCCCCTATGAACAGATGATTACTGTTAATATTACTGGACATTTTAAATCCCTTACAAATTCTGCTTATTGGAGGTGAGATTTCTCAATAAATACCTTTTTCTTCATTTTTAAAATCAACATTATTTCAAAAACACTCTCCAACATTATTACATATTCCCACAATTTGAACGGCAGCACATAAGTTCATTCCTTCATCTTTAGTGCTTAGTTTGGAAATAATCACTTATCTCTTTGACCATCCTGTGAAAAACAAGGACTCTCTCCCCAGAAAAATGCAAAGGTACATAGTGAATGATATTTCTGAAATGCATGGGTTTCCCCTTAAATATCATGCCCCCAGGTTAAGCAGCCCTGGTTCAAAAGAGACTATTTTTTTGTTAGTGGTTTGATTTATAATTAGCACATGTGATCACATCACATATGCCACTAAGCTCTACTAAGGTAGATTAAAAATACATTCAGGATATTTGATTTATTTCTTTTGCAGATAGCACGTGTATAATATATTGCATTCTTCACTTTTGTTTTATCACTATCTTAAACGTTTCTATTTGCTTAAAATTTCTAAAACATACTAAAAATGTACATGCATATGAATATCAACTCTTTGAAGGATCCTATGCTCAAAAGAGTAAAGAAGAATGATGTAGGGACAATTTGACATTGGGTGAAATGTAAATCATGGATTTCTCTTATTTTTTTTTCTTTTTAAATTAAATCTATTGCAGCATTATTCACAGTGGCCAAGACATGGAAACAACTGAAGTGTCCTTTGCTCGATGATTGAATAAAGATGTGGTACATATACAATGGAACACTACTCAGCCATAAGAAAAGATGAAACTGTGCCATTTGCAACAACATAGATGAATCTATCTGGAGAATATCATGCTGTGAAATGAATCAGATAGAAAAAAATTAAGCATATAATTTTCATTTTTTTTATTTCTTTTTTTTTCCCCTTTATTGAATGTAGAGAGAGAGGAAGTGAGAGGGAGAGAGAGAGAGAAACATCAAGGAGAGAGAACGTCGATTAGCTGCCTCCTGCATGCCCCCCACTGGGGATCAGGCTCACTTCCTGGGCATGTGCCTGACTGGGAATCGAACTGGCGACCTCGTGGTGCATGGATCGATGCTCAACCACTGAGCCACAAACATATAATTTATTTTTCTTTTTAATTCAAAGACATTCACTAAAATGATTTTAGAGACTGTATCAAATAGTGAATAAGAGTTTTTTGTTTTTGTTTGGTACTTGCCCCTAGCGGGAACTGAACCTGGGACTCTCTGGTCCACAGGCCGATGCTCCAACTGCTGAGCCAAACCAGCCAGGGTGTGGCTAGGAGTTTTGAGAAAGACCTGGGATCAAATCTTATTTTCTCTTTTGGTGGACTTCATTTGGGTCTTTATTGCTTCATCTGTGGAAAGGGCACAGTTATGCCCACTGGCGCATGGGTCTACAATTGAAAACCACAGTGTGTGCACCACTCTAAGTCTGTCTGACATACTGAAATCATCCAATAAGTGAAACTAATTATTATTAAAGAGAGAAAGCCTATAATACTTAAAAGTTATTTTAGTACCTCTAGAAATAAGTGTGAAATATAAGAATGTGAATAGCCAAAGTGCATTTTAACCTTAAACCTGTGAATTTCAGTGATCATGCTTTATCTGTCAAAAATCCCCAAGGCATAGTGAATATTTACCACATATATCTGATCATCACTTCTTTTATTTTTCTTTCATTTTACTCCAAAAGAAAGGACTGAGGAACCAACCCTGTGCATATTTTACCTGATTACCCTCTAGTATTTATTTAGTTATTAGAGTAGGTTGTTTTTAGCCCCAGGAAGGAGTGACTTAGTTGAGCAGGCTGTTAAAAACAAAAATGCCATGTTACAGAGGTGGTGTGCTTCTCCGGCAACCTCTGTCAACATATCCATACGCGCCTCAGCACAGACACTCTAAATTTAGATCAGAAGAAAATCTGTGATTAACGCCAGATTGCAGAGGTGACTAGGTTTTTGTAAATCCTTTATCTTCCTGACATGAATGAAAGAAACACCATTCAACAATACCACGAAGACAGATCTTTAACACGAGCCTTCCAATGACTAGACTGAACTTGTTAGTGAAATTGATCATTCCTTCTGTGGTGCGGTGTACTATGAAACCACTGCCGTACCTACATTTGCCTCTTTACTCTTAGGGCTATGATCCAGGGGTTCTCTGCTGGATTGTCAATTCACTCAGTCATTCATCACCTAGCTATTGAGACCCCAGATCAGTGTCTGGAATACACTGGATACTCAAACACTGTTGGCAAGAATGCAGCACGGACCTGGCAGAGTGTTTGGTATAAGTAAAAATGGTGGGGAAGACAAAATCTTGACCCTCATGAAATGTACAATCTATTGAGAATACATATATATTATTACAATTAAAAATGATTCTTTTGAAATTATGCTAAATATGTTGAAGGATATTTATAGGGTACATCCTTCAAGAGGTACCTATTACAAGGGTTCAAGGAAAGACATTTTTGAGGAAGCAAAATTTTAGCTACATGTTGACATGAGGTAATCCTAAGTGAAGAAGCAAGAAATATACCTGAGTGAATCAAGGTTCCATGTGCATATGTATATATTTACATGGGTTCTGAAGCTTCAGGACCCACCTAAAATGTTATTTACTCATCAGCTAATGATTCCAACTGCCATGGTAGAAACATGGACCCAGATGTTGCCAGGTCCTCATCAGAAAAGAGATGCTTGAAACTGGATTCTTGTGTGTAATCTTGTCTTTACTGCATAAAACACGGTGGTTGAACACTGAAATTTGTAACCTATATTTGAGCTGATGCTAAAGGGTTACATTTAGGTAGGGGCAGGAGTGGGTCAGATGAGGAAAGGAGAATTTTATGCAAAGTAAACAGCATTAGTGAGAGCCCAGAGTGAAAAAGGGCTCCATGTTCTTGCGGGTATAGTGTGAGGCATTAGGAGAGATGAGACCGGAGATCCAGCTGGGTCCAGCTCATGCTGCCTAGCAATTGTTTTAAGACTTGGGTTTTATTCCTCAAGTCAGTGGAGTTTTAAACAGAGTGTGAGGGGTGGTAATTGCTAGATGCTAGTGTATCAAATCAAGTAGACAGACATCTTCGCAAGAAGTGGACCTCCTCTAGACCCTCTGCCATTCAGAGTCAGAATCTTTTGTTTTTTTAATCCTCACCCAAGGACATTTTTTCCATTTTTTGTTCAGATAGTGTGGGACGGAGGGAGGGAGGGGGGGAGAGAGAGAGAGAGAGAGAGAGAAACATCGACGTGAAAGGGACACATCGAGTGGCTGCCACCCGCACGACCAATCAGGGCCGGGGACAAACTGCAACCGAGGAACGTGCCCTTAGCGGGAACCGAACCTGGGTCTCTCTGGACTGCAGGTCGACGCTCTAACCGCTGAGCAAACCGGCCAGGGCCAGAGTCAGAATCTTAAGACAACACTCCCACTATCCACTTCACACTCATCAATAATCATAATTATGAGGCTCTAAAATATTCAGACAGAATCTAAGATGTCATAGCTGACAGTAATTTTGGAGACGGCCTACCCAAGACTTGCCATGTGAAGAGGTAAAAAACAGACCTGAATATATTCATGTATGTATCAAATATATCACACATTTAGGAGCAGACAAACCAGAACCCCAGCAGCTACTAGCCTCCTGCTCGTTTCATTCACCCACACCACTCTCTCTCTTTTCATTATTCTAAAAAGAAGTCTACATTACAACATTGTAGTATCACTTGTCTATCAAAATTTGCTTTATTAGACATTCTAAAGAGTATAACAATCACGAAAACAAATGTGTTATTGCATAAATAATATATAGGCTATATATTAGGCTATGCATTGACTATATCAATGTAACTGTGATTCATTATGTTCAAATATCTACATGCAGACATCCATTTATTTAGAGTCCCAGGAGCACTAAAAGAATAAAGTAAAAGTTTTGACATTCACTCTGCAGAACTATAATTGCTCACTATGAGACAGCTAATTCCTAACTGTTCAGTGCAAAGCACATTGGTTTGGACAGGAAATGACCTTCATGGACATCTTTAATCCTGCCTGGGGAACCTGACTATCTTGTGTCTTATTTTCATGATAATAATAATCTTGGTTATCATTTTCTTAGCACACATTATGAGCCAAATACAATTAATGTTTAAAACTGTTAAATGTTTAAAAATCTTGAGTCTTTCATTATTTCTATAATGATAGGATATGCTATTACCATTTCCCAGTCAGGGAAGTTGAAGACCAGACTAAAGTCACGCAGCTAAGAAGTCTCAGAACCGGATTTGACTGAAGCTGTGGCGCTCCAGCCTCCCAGAGTCCTAGATTACATTTGGAAAATGCAAAGGATGCACATGAGCTCTGTTTAGAGAAAATACAGCTACTGCTGAGTTTAAGAAGATGAGGTAATGCACTCATTGAAGATTCCTTCTTGGTATGGTAGAAATTAATTTTGAGAAGACAGAGACATTTTGGAAAGACCTTGAAAATGAACTGGACATAGTTTGAAAGATAATGTGATATAGGGGATAAAGAGATGGTGTGTCACTCTCACTGTAGGCTGGAGGAGATGGGAACAGATACAACGAGCAGTTGGTATGCCTATGGCCTTGACTTAGGAGGTGCGTAGGATCTGAGGTCCAGAGGCCAACATCAGCTTGGGGGCTGTGGTTTCCCCACCGCGTAACCCTTGTGACTCGCAGTAGCGTTGCTTGTTAAACAGGGACATGTTTGCCCATTTGACGACATGGCAGTGGGCACCACATGAGATAACTAATGTGAAAAATATGAGATAACTAAACCCTGGTTGGTTTGGCTCAGCAGTTAGAGCATTGGCCTGAGGTCCAGGGAGACTAAGGGCATGTACCTCGGCTGCAGTTTGTCCCCGGCCCTGGTTGGGTCAGAGCCACGCTGGCAGGGCCGTACAAGAGGCAGCCACTCGATGTGTCCCTTTAACATCCATGTTTGTCTCTCTCTCTCTCCGTCCCACTCTATCTGAACAAAAAATGAAAAAATGTTCTTGGGTGAGGAAATAAATAAATAAATAAATAAATAAATAAATAAATGTTTTGGAAATTCTAACCAGCGGTTCTCGACCTGGGGTCAAACAACTCTTTCACAGGGGTCACCTAACACCATCGGAAAACACATATTTCCAATGGTCTTAGGAACCGAGACACCTCTCCTCTATCCATCTTCAGATGGGTCTGCCCACATGCAGATATGCCCATATACAGATACGCCCACATACAAGTACCTGGTGTGATGACATCATCGGGCCAACTCCGTCACATACACCTCATACAAATACAGGGTGTATGTGACAGGGTTGGAGCCATAACATACTTATGCAGACCAGTCACACGTGTAGAAAGCAGCTACTGTGTTGAAAGCAGCAGTATTGGAGGTAAAATAACACTTCATGAATTATAATTACTGGGTAAATGTAAAAACATGTACTGTAAAATCATCAACTACTGTAAAAAAAAAATATATCTGTACATGGGAACTTGATCGGGATGCTGATCGGTCTTTTTATATTAAGCTGTGGTTGATGTGAATACTGCCCACCCCGTGATAGTAACAAGTATGTTAAAAAAACAACACAGAGAATGGTAAATCACAGGAAACTTTAATGAACTGTAATGACTAAACTATGCCATGTATCATCTTTAGTATGTTAAAACTATTATTATATATTATTTTCATTAGCAAACCATCCCATGAGAATGGAATGTGTAGAGAAGAATGTTAAGAAAAGAAAATAGAGTGAGAATTTTTTACAGTATGGTTTTACCTCAATAATACAGCAGAAATTGAGAAACCACAATGTGGTATTTGTTGTGAAGTTCTATCAGCCAAATCTATGAAGCTGAACAAACTAAAACGCCATTTTGATAGCAAGCATCTGAGCTTTGCCGGCAAGGATACCAACTATTTTAGAAGCAAAGCTGATGAACTCAAGAAAGTCAGACTTGACACTGGTGGCAAGTACCATAAACGAAACGTAGCAGTCATTGAAACTTTATATTTGGTGACACTCAGAATCACCAGAGCTAAGAAACCTCACACCATTGCTGAGGATTTACTGTTGCCAGCAGCCAAAGACATTGTTTGAGTTATGATTGGAGACAAATTGGTTACAAAATTGAGTGCAATTTTCTTATCTAATGACACTTTTCCCAACAGATCTTATGCTCTTTCAGAAATGAACCAACTGTGTCAAATACATCACATGCAGTAGTTGTTGTTTCAAGAGGTTTGCAAAAAATAAACTCATCTTTAAAATTGCCATTATTAATATACCTCACATAAACCAGTAACTGTGAACAGTTTGCAACATCTGTAGATTCATCAAGCTAGATGCTAAATATTGGAAGTGGAGCAGATTTAATTTCCTGGATTTCCTGATCAAGAATATCAGCCTTGGCCCGTTAGGCTTGGTGGTTGGAGTGTCAGCCTGCAGACCAAAGAATCCAGGGTTCAATTCCCACTAGGGGCATGTACCAAAAAGAAAAAGAAAAGAAACAGCAGACATGTCATCTATTCTTTGTGGTATTTTCACAGATGGTGCTCCAACTATGCTAGGATGTCTATTTGGATTTCAATGTTTGGTACTGAATGAGTCACCAAAAGTCGTCAGAACTCACTGTATGACTCATTGGCAAATATTAGCAATGAAGACACTGCCACAAGAGTTACAAGAAGTAATAAAAAGCATCATAAGTTCTGTCAGTTTTGTAAAGGCGAGCATTTTAAAGTCAACTGTTGTTGCAACTGTGCAACGAGTTGGATGTGCCGAAAAATGCTCTGCTATTTCACACTGAAGTGAGATGGTTGTCAACAGGAGAAGTTTTAAAACATGTTTTTGAGCTTTGTGATGAACTCAAAATGTTTTTTAATCAGAAAGCAAGACCGCAGTTCAAAGCACTTTTCAGCGATAAGTACCATCTTGAATGAGTTAAACTTATCACTGCAAGGACCAAATGCAGCATGCCTCGATTTGTCTGAAAAGATCCGATCATTTCAAATGAAACTTCAGCTTTGGCAAAACACATTGAATGAAAATAAAATTTACGTGTTGCCTACTTTGTCTGCTTTCTTTGAGGAACATGACATTGGACCAGACAAAAGGATTACAATGATAATTTCTGTGAAAGAACACTTGCACATGCTTGCAGATGAAATTTAATCATACTTTCCAAATCTACCTGACACCCCATTTGCACTTGCCAGAAGCACATTCATAGTCAAAGTTGAAGATGTTTCTGAGACAGCACAAGAGGATTTCATTGAACTTATGAACAGTGATGCAGCAAGAACTACTTTCTCTACAATGCCACTTACAAAATTCTGGATCAAGTGTTTGCAGTCATATCCTGTTCGGTCTAAGACTGTGTTGCGCCTTCTTCTTCCATTTCCAACAACATATCTTTGTGAAACAGGGTTTTCCAGCTCCAGCTTGTTGGTTATCAAGTCTAAATACAAAAGTAGACTTGTTGTGGAAAATGATCTTTGTTGTGCTCTTGCAAAGACTGCCCCGAGAATTTCTGATCTGGTGAGAAAGAAGCAATCTCAACCTTCACACTGACTACTGTCGCAAAATGTAGCAATGTAGTTTACTGTTGTTATATTAAGACTGTTACCCATGCTACACCATGCTTCAAGACAAAATTTCATTTATTTGTAATTAGAAATAAATATTTCATAATATATAATTACATATTGTTTTTGTGATTAATCACTATGCTTTAATTCTGTTCAATTTATAACAATGAAAATACATCCTGCATATCAGATATTTACATTACAATTCATAACAGTAGCGAAATTACAATTATGAAGTAGCAGCAAAAATAATTTTATGGTTGGGGGTCACCACAACATGAGAAACTGTATTAAAGGATTGCAGCATAAGGAAGGTTGAGAACCACTGTTCTAAACTGAAACATACATGCCTTATGTGTTTAATTTTAGCATTAGTAATTAATTATTTAAGGCCTACAGGAAAGTAGTATCATTATGAAGGAAAAAATAAGGAAAAAATAACCTAAGGAATAGGCATTAATTATTCACATAAAGAAAGATTATTATAAATATATGTTTAAAATAAAAGTACAGCCCTGGCTGGTTTGGCTCAGTGGTTAGAGCATCAGCCCACAGACCAAAGAGTCGTGGGTTCAATTCTGGTCAAGGGCACGTACCTTGGTTGTGATTTGGTCCCCGGCCTTGGTCGGGGTTGTGCAGGAGGCAGCCAAACGATGTGCCCCTCTCACATCGATGTTTCTCTCTCTCTTTGTCTCTCTCCCCTCCTTCCCACTCTATCTGAAGATAAATGGAAAAGTATCCTCTGGTGAGGATAAAAAAAAAAAAAAAAACACGCAAAAACAACAATGGAAAAACAAAAGTACTGGTGCAAATAATATATACCCATAAGCATAGCAAAATGACTGGCCAGAGTTTTCTCTTGGTGATGACACTAGAGGAACAGAGAGTTGTAGTATGCTATCGCTTTACATAAATTTAAGTATAATTATGTGTACACACACAAATATGTACACACACATGCCATATACACACATATATACATATAAATCATATATAGATACAGATACATGATTACATTATGGGTGATTTTTATTGTCTTGTTTTTCTGTATTTTTAAAAATATTTTATTTTAAAAAATAAGGAATGTTAAAGCATTATGTAAAGATCTACTTATAAAGAGTAGAAAAACACATACACTTAGATAAGAACAAACTACCAAACCTAAATGGATAAGTTATGGTAGCACAAAATAAAACATTGCTATAATATGAGCACATATTTCATTTGCTTAGAGAAATAGAAATGGTGAGATATTGGAGAAAGCTCCAGATTCCCTGGTAAAAAAATAATAGTCAACATTGAATGCTCCCATGTGTCGAGCAGAGTCACACACAGTCACAGAAAGTTCTTCTGCTGACCTATGAGCGAGACGCTATTATTGTTCACATTTCACAGATGAAGAATCCAAGGATAAGAGTCATTCATTAATTCCTGAAGGTGCCCCAGCCCATCAGCGGCAAAGCTAGGTAGGTTCACGTGCAAGTTTTGCAGACTCCAGAGATCTCAGATCCCCCACTTTCATGTCATCACAATGCTATTGGCTGGTGGACACAACAAATACATGAAAGCACACCTTTTGGAGAGAAGAAAAAATAATCAGGCTTTGAAGGCAAGGAAAGAGCACTGAAAAAAAGTGTGCTGCCCACCACACGTCACACGGAGGTTGTAGGGTTTAAGCGAACTCATGGCAGACCATTCTGAAGACAAGGGACACAGTCAGGTCCTTGCAAGAAAGCCACTTAACGACCTGAGCACACGGGAAACACAGGTACTGAAAAATATCCCCGCTACTGAACTCAAACTGCAAAGCTTCTGCAGAGATTTGCTACACGACCACCACTCGAAGAATGACTACAGGTGGCCAATAGAGCAATGGTTTAAAGAAAACAAAGCACACTCTGAAGAAACACGCCGAGTGTAAAGGAGGGAGACAGGAAAACTACGAAGATCAGAGTGGGAAACGCAGAAAGCAGCGGAGGGCTATCAGCGGTAAGTAAGCTGGAGAATAAGACACGAGCAATGGTTGCAAAGGTAAGTATTTCAGCTACCGGATCATTCCTCAGAAGGAAAGCTGAAATAGGGAGTTGAGACTTTTAAAGAAAAAGGGGGCCTAACCCTTTCCTGCAGCAAGTGGGCAAACAGTAAAGGTAGAGGCCAGCAAAATAAGTTATCATCCTTATTTCTGCTTCAGGTTTAAAGGTTGAAGTATAAAGAAATATATTTAAGAGGCGACCAAGAAATTTATCTTATGCATACTAATCTTAAAAATACGGTGGGATGGGGGTAGGTTTACAATTGTTTGTATGGAAAATAATACAATGATTAATGAGTAATAATACGAGAATAAATTCTGTTTCTTGTACTCACAATTGTAAACCTCTTTTGCCTCACCCTGTGTATGCCTCTCCCATAAAAGAGTTCACAGAAAAAAAGAAAAAAAAAAAGTGAAGGAGTAATAGTATTGTGAAAACTGAACTATTATCACAGTATAGAAGGCAGAAGCTGTCACGGCATGAATGACAACCAGTCTGAATGACAGACTTGTCCGATAGCATTGGAAAAGGAAAATTGCATCCTGTTTTCTACTGCAAGAACTCCGTGTTCTCCCTGGGAAACAGTGTCTGCATCTCATAAAACCAGATGTCTGCCACCTATTGGTTCTCTCAAATTATCTCTTTGGGCCAGTAGGCTCAGTTATTAAGACTATCATTAATAGTGAGGTAGTCTCAAAGATAAGGAGGACAAAGAAGCAATTTCGCCTGGGCCTACACTGGAAAGATAATCTGCACGTGAACTTGGCATTACTGAAATGCTCAGGTCTAATGTATCAGTTGAAACAAAGCGTGAGACATGGAATGACTGGGCGTCAATGGAGGGGAAAAAATAAATGAGATAAACTGACGATGGTACTAGGCAAGATAGATCCCACATAATGAGCAGACATGAATCAGAGAGGGGGCAGGAAGCAGGGGTGGGGAGATGACTGTTTGATAGAGGGGAGTCATAACAATCATGAAACAGGAGAATCTGATATAATGCAGGAATGAGTTATCAGGAACCTAGTCATATTATAGAATAAAAGGGGAATTTAGCACATAACTATAGAAGTTGAAAAATAAAACTCATCAACTTAAGCATAATACTTAAGACATATTTGCATGCAGTAGCTATAGCTTGTACTTATGATTACACAATAAGTATTGGGTTACTGAAGTTCATGGAAATGTTAATAAACTGAAGAAAAAATGTCTTCAGACTGCTAGGGGAATGGGAACACTTCTGATGAATAGGCTGGGATGGATGGTGGGATTTTCAAGACACTGAGATTAAAAGATGCTCGTGACTGTGGCTGATGCAGTCGATCCAACTCCCCTCTGCATGTAACCAGAAAGAATGACGGGTTCCCCTCTCAGGCTGAATTTCAAGTGTCTCATATCTGGTCAGTGTTGTATGCTATGGCATAATTTCTGATGTTTGGGGGGGTAGCCACAATGGAATAAGAGAAGAGAAGAGACATTCAATTGCTGTCCCTTAGGTTCCAGAGCACAGAGAACTGCAGAGGATGAATGAGCAAATTGTGACCCCTAAATCATACCATGTAATCCTTCCATGACCTGCTCTAACCCAGCCCCTCCTTCAGGTAAGAACCTCATGTCCCACTTGGTCCATGGCCTTTTGATGCTTCACAAAGATGCTCTGCCTATAGAGAAGTTTCAGAAAAATCAGTGGCCCCTGTTGTTACTAAGATAAAAGTAAAGCAATGAGGGGGTCACAGCAAGGAGAGAGGGAAGGACTGAGAGAGAGAGTGTATAGTGGGTTGAATGTACCCCCAAAAGATATGTTCAAGTCGTAATCCTCAGTATCTGAGAATGTGACCTTATTTAAAAATAGGGTGTTTGCAGATTTAACGAAGATAAGATGAGGTCATGCTGGATTAGGGTTGGCCCTACATCAAGTGGCTTGGATACAGAGACGTACAGGGAAGAAGGTCATGGGACAAGGGAAACAGAGATTGGGGTGTTGAAGCTACAAAACAAGGAATGCCACCAGCTACAGAAGCTGGGAAGAGGCAAGGAGAGAAACTTCCTTAGAGCCTTCCAGAGGTAACATGGCCCCGCTGATACCTGATTTAGACTTCTGGCCCTCAGAACTGCCAGAGAGTACATTTCTGTTGTCGGAGGCTGCCCTGGCTACGGCACTTGGTTGGGGCAGCCTTAGTAAACAAGCACAGTGGGAGAGGGAGGCGGGCGGACGGGTGGAGGACAGATTCGTGTATTCCCCTTCACATGACCACTAACCTATTTCTCCTGAAAAGAAATTCATACAGTCTCGGTGTCACCCTGACAACAATATCAACATCACCTTTGTCAATCGGTTGTTTAGAAACATTCTAGTCTTTTAAACTGATCACCCTAAAAAGGTTTGAGTAGACACCTGCCATCTATTTATATTTATGTATACAATAATAAATGTTCAATATACTAACGTTTATTAGACATTATAGTAAGATAAAAATAGTCATCAATGAATGAAATAAAGATGAACAAAAGAATATCTATTGATGTATAAAGCCATTTTTCTCACTGACCATAATATATGAAATACTATTAATAATAACATTTTCAGTGTGAGAAATTGGACTGTATGTGCTTTACACTTTCTTTTTTAAATCTTGCTTTAAAATGTTTCCATAAAGCTTTGAGAAGCCTGGTTCAAATGTACAGTGCTCCAATAGTTGGTCTAAATGACTGTCAAGAACTACAAAAGTTACCTCATGGAGATAGATATATAGGCCCACATTGAAAGGGACTTTGTTGAATGTTTTTACTAAATCTTAAAACTTATTTTTCAACCCTAACCACCAATTAAAATAAGGTTTTGATTAAAAACAGGCTAAAGAATTTCACCACGCCTCTTGCTATCTATCAATTGCATTTCCAAACCAGTCTGAATGTGTTTTCTCAAGTTTGATCAAAGTGATCAAATCCATCTCAACTTTTCATGTGAAAGATACTGAAACAGCTTAGAAAATCTCAAAATCTTATTTTTCAGACTAAGCATCCAGATATGACAGGTGTTATAGGTAATACACTTAACATTTTTTAAAAACAAACTCACACAATGATGAAAATATTCCCACACATTTGTTTTAAGTGTGTTTTTTTTCATTCCATGATTTTCCTTTTAAAGGCAATAATTTTTCTCACTGTTAAACCCATTTTTACTTTGAAGATACAAATTAAGTGTGACAACAACACAATAGAAACAAGCTTCCTTTCTAGGAGAATGAGTACAGCTTTATAATGGGTGCTTTGGGGGATACAGGGAACAGGACTCATCTCTTTGAATATCAATATAAAAAAACCCCATCCACATAATGACCCATCAATATCTTTGAGAGAGAAGATACCAAACCCTTTTATTCTAACAAAAGCAGGCATGTGTGTGTACATGGGTATGTATATACACAAACTAATATATATGTGTGTGTGTGTGTGTGTGTGTACACATATATATGTATAGATACACTCATCTATACATATATATGTGTGCATACATGCATTATAACACATACTATATACTGTGCTATACACACATAATATATACCACACACACACATATATAATATATACACACACACATATAATATATACACACACACATATAATACACACACACACATGTATAGGTATATGCAAATGTGTAGTTATATATTGATACATGCCATATACTACATGCATATTATGTGTGGTTTACGTGCTGTTGAGTTGGCTCTCACTCCTGCAACCCTATGATAAGTGACGTCCACATGTCCTGTCCTCAACAGCCCTGCTTAGCTCCTGTACACTTACGCCTCTGGCTTCTTTTGTGGATTCGTTCCACCTCATATTTATTCTCCCTCATTTCCTGCTGCGTTCTGTTTGTCCCAGCATTATTAGCTTTTCCAATGAACACTGCCTAAGTTTCTCCCAAAAATTGTGCCGAAGCAGGACAGCTTCAGTTTTGTCATTTTTTTCTCCAGCAACACTTCAGGCTTACTTTACTGTAGGACCCACTCGCTTGTTTCCTGGCGTTCCAGGATATTCTTCGAGTCCCCCCCAACCTGCATTTCACATGAACCATTTGTTTTCTATTAGCCTGCTTCACTGTCCAATCTTTGCCTCCGTGTACGGTGACGGGAACACGAGGGTGTATAGCATCCTAGCTTCAGTCTCTTATGACACACCTTTGCTCTCGGTTCTTCCTTAATTCTTCCATTGCTGCTCTTCTGAGTCTCGGCCTTCCCTTGACCTCTTGGCTGTACACTATAATACTATACATATTATAGGCATATGTATTCTGAGAGAAGGAACATTCTGGCAAATAATTATACCTCTCCCATCACCACCGAATCATAGCACTATCTGGCACTTCGTATGTAATATCTGATGCGACCCTGGTAATGGTTTTTGAGAACTAGGTACTGTTATTGTCCCCATTTATAGAGGAGAAAAATAAAATAAGGGATATGAAATAAGTTAAGTAGTGGATAAGTAACTTACTATAGCTAATACCAATTGTCAGGACTTGGTGTTGAAATCAGAACTATTTGATTCCACAGCTAATATTCTGACATTAGTTTCATTTTAATCTCATATCTTTGTGGGTTGTGGGTAAGGAGGCAAAGAACTGGAACGAACATCTGGAGGTACCCGTGAGTGCTCAGTAAGTGTCTCAAATGGAGCGAAATCGGGGTGCAGAGGAATTAGGGGTGGTTAGAGGCCGAGAATGAGAGCTTTTTGCAAAATTTTGCTTAAGGTTCATTCATATTTGGGATCTCATTATATGAACAGTTGAAATGGACACTATTACATAAGAAAAATGAGTATAAGAAGTACAGAACATTACCATGCTATTGTGTAAAACACTGCATCGAGACTTTTCCAGTACTCAGAGTGAATATATTCAATGTATGTCCAAGCTCTTCGAACTAGAGCTAAATAATAATGCAGGAAAGAAGGTTAAGCGTAGTGAAATTATTTTTTTTTTCTCTGTCTCTCTCTCTCTTTTAATAATTTCATGTCCTGATTCAGTAACTCCTGGCATGCTCTTTGGACATCCATTATGCATGTATAAGCAAAATGCTTCTGGCATCTAGTCGCAAAACAGCCCTTTTCTATCTGTTTGGTTCTTTATAACATTTGTGTTATGATGAACATTATGTATAGGAGACAAAAGAGAAATATGTTTAAGAAAAGAGAACAGCCCTGGCCAGTTTTGCTCAGCAGTTAGAGCATCGGCTCACGGACCAGAGAGACCCAGGTTCGGTTCCCGCTAGGAGCATGTACCACGGTTGCAGTTTGTCCCCAACCCTGGTTGGCGTCATGTGGGTGGCAACCACTCGATGCATCTCTTTCACATCGATGTCCCCCCCCCCCCCCCATCGCTCTATCTGAAGATAAATGCAAAACTGTCCTCAGGTGAAGACAAATAAAAGAAAAGAGAAGAGACTGTGTTTCTCACGTAGAGCTGTTAGTACTGGATGCCAGGGAAGCAGATGAGAAAGTGAAAAATAGCTGGAGCGTTTTTGTTGGGTAGTTGGGCCCAATTCACAATGAGAAAATGAGCAAACACATGATAAGTTGCAGGTACAGTGGAGGTGCAGAAGAAAATGGAGACCAACAGCAGTGAGCGGACTTGGGGAACGGTAGGAAGAGAGATAGGGGTACCAGGGGTGTGAAGAGAAGGCAATAGCCGAATATGGAAAGCAAAGAGTCCTGGCAGAGAAACGGAGGATGAAGATCAGAAACACATGTAAAAGGAGACCTGGGAAACCCATATGAAACATCTGGTAGTTCTGATGGACGATCTTTGTCTAGTTTAAGCGGTTTTATGTGGGGAGCCTGAGCTTGTTTTGACTTGGCCTCTGACTGAAAGGGATAGAAAAGCAGAAGACACCCAGACATCTACTTTCTACTTTCTCTCTTTTCAATTTTTAAAGTAATTTTTAAAAATAGATACAGAAAATGGTCCATGAACTATTGTGCAATGTTCATTCCTGTAAATAAAAGTCATTCCTCCTAAACTGAGTACCTATCATGCACCAGGCACTATTTTAAATACTTTCAAGAACATTATTTTTAATCTTCAAACAACTCTAAGGTTGAGGATATAGAGAAACAAAACTGATGATGAGTTGAACATTGTGTAAACTGGGTGATAAACAAGTAAACTTATACCTATTTCTATTTAACTTTGTATATGTTTAAAATTTTCCAAAACTAAAAAAATTACCAAAAATAAGCAAACTTAGTTTAAATTATTAACCTCATTATACTGATTTAAAAAATTGAATTTGGTAGACTTCAAATATCTTAGTCAAAGTCAAAAATAAACACTGAGTGACCGGGGTAGAATTTAGATCTAAATCTCAGTAGTTTCAGAATGAACAATCTTTCTTTCTTTTTTTCTTCATTGAGTTTTCAGAGAGGAAGGGAGAGAGAGAGGGAGAGATAGAAACATCAATGAGAGAGAACATAGACTGGCCGCCTCCTGCATGCCCCCCACTGGGGATCTGGCCCACAACCTGGGCATGTGCCCAGACTGGGAATCGAACCAGCAACCTCTTGGTGTATGGGTCGATGCTCAACCACTGAGCCACACTGGCTGGACAGAATGAACAATCTTAGTAACTACAGCAGCAAGAGGAACATCATATGCTCAACATATAAACTATGAGACAGTTCCCATCTCAGACTTCTCATTGTCATATCACAGTATAGTATCAGAGCAGGAACAGAACACAGGCATTCAATTTGTCTCTAGATAGTATGTGAACAGTATATTGATATCAGATAAAACAGCACTTGTCCCATTACCTAAATTTTATCAGATATTGAGTGAGTGAGTCTTGGTCAGAAATGTCATCTACATGAGTGTCTCTCATTCTTCCAAATTTGAGATGCTCTTATACAGTAATTCCAATGTGCAGTGTTAAGAGCACAAAATCTGGAGTTTGGTGGTACTGAGTAAAAGCCCTTTGTTCATCATTAAGCTCTGTGACTTGGTAAACTAAATCCTCTAAGCCTCAGTATCCTCTTTTGCTAAATGGAGACAATGCCAGTACCCAAACAGAGAGGGTCATGATGGACAGCTTAATGAGGATATGTTAGTACAGTTCAGTGAGGTATAGGGTCCATGACAATAACTTAAAAAGTTTTTGGCTATTGGTATTAATATGAACTCTGTATTGCAGGCTCAGGGAAGTCTCCCAGAGGGCCTGGTACTTTGGTGGGGTCTAAAGATGGCAAGGGATTTGATTACAAAAGCAAGAGGAAGGGAGGCTACTCCAGAGATGGAAATATCAAGTACAGAAACTTGCAAGCTTGGACACCACGGGGGCATTGTGCTATGTGTCAGAACATAGATGGCGGGAGTCACAGGAGATAACTTTGGAAAACCGGGTGGTGGCCATCTTGTTAAACCAATCAATAAATTGTGTTGACTAGAATATACTGGCTGTCAATCTTCCTGGTAAAAATCATCTGGGGTAATGATTAAATATGCAGATAACTCAAATTTGTTCCTGGAAGCTGTGATTAAGTAGGCCTGGACTGGAGCTTGGGAATATGATTTTAAAAATTGATTTTTCTTCAGAAAAATTCAAAATCACTGGTTTTAGAATATATGTGTCTGTATTATATATGTTATATATAATGTTATATATGTTTTCTCTATATATGATATTCACATAGTCTGCAAGCAAATTTAGAACATTTCTTATATCCTGTAAATATAAACAGAGAATATGGAGCATTCATGTATTCTATATATTACTATAGAACGACTATCTTATAGTTTATAAATAAAAATAAATGTTTAGCCCAGCCAGTGTGGCTCAGTGGTTGAGCATCAACCCATGTACCAATCCCTAGGTTGCTCATTTGATTCCTGGTCCGGGCACATGCCCAGGCTGTGGGTCCGATCCCCAGCAGGGGGCATGCAGGGAGCAGCCGATCATTGTTCTCTCTCATTGATGTTTCTCTCTCTCTCTCCCTCTCTCCTTCCCTCTCTCTAAAAATCAATAAAGAAAAAAAAAGTTTAAATAAATTTTTATAGATTTTATATGTACATAAAATTTTATATGTGTACATAAAACAAATATATGTATTTTTTTCTCCATGTAAATGTAAAAATGATATATTTTGTATTTCTACTGTATTTGTCAGGGTTCTTCAGAGAAACAGAACCGATAATGAGAGAGATTTAAACAGATTTTTTTTTCTATCCTCAACCGAGGACATTTTTCCTTTTTTTTTTTTTTTATTTCAGATAGAGTGGGAGAGAGAGAGAAACATCGACATGAAAGGGACACATCAAGTGGTTGCCACCCACACGACCCAAACACGGCCCGGGGACAAACTGCAACCGAGGTACGTGCCCATCGCGGGAACCAAACCCAGGTCTTTTTGGACCGCAGGCCGACGCTATAACCGCTGAGCCAAACCGGCCAGGGCTAAACAGATTTTTTAATATAAGAAATTGGCTCACATGATTGTGGAGGCTGAGACGTGCCATAATCTGCCTTCTACAATCTGGAGAGCCAGGAAGGCCGGCGGTATAGTTCCAGCTCCAGTCCCAGTCCAAAGGCCTGAGAACCAGGGGGGCTGATGGGATAAATGTCAGTCTTAGAGCAGAAGATCAGTGTCCCAGCTCAAGCAGTCAAGCAGGGAGAGAGTAAATTCTCCCTTTTTCTGCCCTTTTTTTCTATTTGAGCTCACAACAGACAGGCTAAGGCCCACTCATGTTGCGGAGGGCAGTCTGTTTTACTCACTTACCAGTGCAAATACCAATCTCATTTGGAAACTTGCTCACAGACCCACTCAGAAATAGTATCTAGCCAAATATCTGGGCACCCCATGGCCCAGCCAAATTGACACATAAAATTAACTATGTAAACAAAACAGAATGAGGCTCATAAATGATTTGTTTGTTTCTAGAGGGGTAGTGGGAAGGATCCTTTATTAGGAATGTGTATTTGAAGAAGAGAGACAGAAAGAGAGAGGTCGCCAATAAAGAATAATATCTGATTGTTTAGTGATTTGCCAAACATTTTCTGCAAATTCTTGCTGAATGTTTGAGCATTCTTAACTACCACCCAGTGACTCATCTCAGGTTATATTGGGTGTGGAGCCTGGCAAGGAAAAGGAAGCCTTCTCTAACTTTCTGCCAAGATGTCTTTAGACAAGTTTGCACCTTATCTTCTCAGCTGAATTGAGCGTTTCTTTAAGGAAATGGACTATCTTCTGCATCCCTTTCATGGACTGCAGTAGCTAGCCTGCATTAATGAGTAAATATTACTTGATTAGGAAAGGCTAAATGTCTATCTCCAGGGCTACGAAGAGTTTTTCCATGCAAAAAAAAAAAAAATGCATTGTCTGCAGCCTAACAAATCAAATGGGAAAAATTGGTTCAACTTGTAGAAAGTCTATGAAACAACATAGACATAGGGTAAAGAAAAATAACATCATAAAATTTTTTTTAACTACAAGTCCCACAGCAACAGAAGCAGTCAAGTGCTAAAACACTGGAAGTCATCAACATTCGTTTCCCTTGAAAAAACCGCATGAAAACATCAGAGATGTGTGCAAAGATGTTTTTGTGCTCAGTTAAAGAAAATGTTATTTCTTGGAGAGAGTAATTTTGTGAAATTTTATTATATAAAAAACCAGCCTTAAAAACAAGTCACAGTACTAAAACATAGCCAAGATGAAGACGAAAGGTTTTTACTGCCTATGGGTATCACGTATGTGGATGGCCAGCAATGCCAGATAAGAACACCTATAGAGAAGCAGGGTGAAGACAAGTCCTTGAAATTGATCAGAAAAAAAGAATTTCTACATCACCCAAAGAAAAACATACTAAAGCATGGTGGGAGTGGACTTGTTTAGTAGTCTTCCTTTTAGCAAAAAAATACTCTTAAAAAATAAAACACCCTTTTTTACCCAACAGTCTCTTATTTGCATAACATTACCAAGTATGGTAAATTAGCTTACTAATTCCCCTACTATTAATCTTTCTAAGGACTAAGCCATGGTTTTAAAAGGCAATAAAATCAAACGACACTAAAAAAAAAAAAGCATTTGTGATGTTAGTCTACATGCAACATTTTCAATATGTCTTCAAACAGAGAGCAATGGCAAAAACATTCTCTTGTTAAACTCTTAACATAAAAGAAAGAATGTATGTATCAGTATAAAAAGGGGAGGGAATTTCATTCTACTTTATAAAAGATAGCTTCCTCCTTCCTTCAGGAAAAAAATGAAAAACATCATTTTGAAAGCTTGGAACACAGACAAATAAATGATTCGATGAAAAAGCATACAAAAAGGGAATAACAGCTATTAGGTATTGTACAAATCACTTAAGGAAAGGTTAAAGTAAAAAAAAAAAAAAAGAAGGATGAAATTGCATTCTACAATTCTCTACTAAGTTCAAATTTAAAGTAAAACATATTAACAGGTTTTGAAAAAAATGACAACAAAAATTAATGTTACACATAAAGCCTAAAAGAAGGCAATTCTGCTTCTGATGTGAACACGAAATTAAGTAAAGCAATGGAACGTCTTGTCAATTAAGTTCAACATTATTTAGCCCTGGGCCAATAAAAGAGAAACAATACAAAGTGTATCTGTGAGGTTTCTTAAAATGTAACTATGAATTGGGGCTGTGAAATGCTTAACATGTTTAAATTGGTAAAATATTATTAAACTGGTACAATAGATATGACACGTAAAAAAATGATTCTGAATTCTACAAACTAAAAAATTAGCAATAGACTTTAAATTCACCTGAATATTTTCCTGTAATACATAAATGCATGATGGTGAGATAATGTACATCATGAGAAAATCTCAAGGCAGGAACCAACTTTGACAATAGGAGAAATGTTGGAGAACCATGTAGTAAAGGATGATAAGAAAGCAAAATGTTTTCTTTGGTAATAGGCATATTTTAATATTATTCCAACAAGTGTATTCATTGCATACTTATGCCAACCAGGCCAATATCATCATTACAAATTTAGGCCAGGTACCTCTGGGTTTTTTACATGAGGTAAGTAATAGTATGTAACATCAACCTGTTTCTTGCGTGCTGTCTTTTGGAAAGCATGACTTAAATTCCCTACTTCTTCCCTGGTGTGTTTAGACAACTGAGTGTTTCGTGCCTAGTAGGTACATGATAAACAAACACTCTACAAAGGTATTGACGGCAACTGGGTGATAGTTCAGTCGGTTAATGATTTCAAGCAGCACAGTCTATTGATACAGACCATATTATACCAACTTTTCAGTCAACAATTTATTTATTATCTTGCAATTATTGACTCTTAATTTTTCTCATCTATCTATAGTTAATGTCTGGTAGCATATAAAAATAACTCAGCCCTGGCCAGTTTGGCTCAGCTGTTACAGTGTCAGCCTGCAGTCCAGAGAGACCCGGGTTCAGTTCCCGCTAAGGACGCGTACCTCGATTGCAGTTTGTCCCCGGCCCTGGTTGGTCGTGCGGGTGGCAGCCACTTGATGTGTCCCTTTCAGATCGATGTCTCTCTCTCTCTCTCTCTCTTTCTCTCTCTCTCTCTCTCTTTCTTCCTCTCTCTCCCTCCCACTCTATCTGAACAAAAAAATGAAAAAAAGGTCCTCGGGTGAGGATAAAAAATAAAAAAATAATTCAATGTATATCATAAAATGTTAATGATTTAAACAGAACATTTTCAGGTAAAAACTGTTCCCACTTGGTTATAAAGATACAGATAAACAAAAAAGTCAACATATGAATATAAAGTAACTATGAAGTTTTGCTTTTTTCCAAAATTTGTTTCAAACAAAACATCATATTTTTCTACAACTGGTTATTTTTCAAGGGAAATATGTGCATTGTATATAATGTAGCTGACTACACACTATTAGCACACTATATTACATACTAATTGTTACTATATTATACATTACTCTAGTTATTAATTATAATAAAGTACAAGAAAGACATAAATGAAGTAGTTTTCATCTCTAATACAGGCCTATTATTTGTTGACATCATATTTTTAAGATTATAGAAATCAGATGAAGAAAAAACTAATAAAATTTTTTCTCGAATATATATTCTAGTTTTACTCTGCTGAATTGAAACCAAGTCTAAGTGAACATAAACAATAATTAGCTGATTTATATGTGAAGTGATTATTAATGTTTTAAAAGTAAAGGTGTGATGTTGAGCATTTCTTCATATGTCTCTTGGCCATTTGTATGTCCTGTTTGGAGAGGTGTCTATTCAGCTCCCCTACCCATTTTTTAATTGGGTTCTTTGTCTTCCTTTTGTTGAGTTGTATGAGTACTCTATATATTTTGGAAATTAACCCCTTATCTGATGTATCATAGGCAATGATGTTCTCCCATACAGTGGGTTGCCTTTCCATTTTGATGATTGTTTCTTTTGCTATGCAGAAGCTTTTTAGTTTGATGTAGTCCCATGTGTTCATTTTTTCCTTTGTTTCTGTTGCCTTAGGTGATGTATCAGTGAAAATTCTGCAGAAATGCTCAACATCACTAATAATCAGAGATATGCAAATTAAAACAACAATGAGGTATCACCTCACACCTGTCAGAATGGCTGCCATCAACAAATCATCAAACAAGAAGAGTTGGCGAGGGTGTGGAGAAAAGGGGACTCTAGTATACTGCTGGTGGGAATGCAGACTGGTGCAGCCACTATGGAAAACACTATGGTGTTACCTCAAAAAATTAAAAATTGAACTGCCATTTGACCCAGTGATTCCACTTCTAGGAAAATACCCTAAGAAGCCTGAAACACCAATCAGAAAGAATATATGTACCCCCATGTTCGTAGCAGCACCATTTACAATAGCTAAGATCTGGAAACAGCCCAAGTGTCCATCAGTAGATGAATGGATAAAAAAGCAGTGGTACATATACACAATGGAGTACTATGCAGTTGTAAGAAAGAAAGATCTCTTATCCTTTGAGACGACATGGAGGGACCTGGAAAGTATTATCCTAAGTGAAACAAGCCAAGTAGAAAAAGACAAATACCACATGATCTTACTTATATACGGAATATAATGAACATAACAGTCTGAGGAATACGGTAGACCCAGAAACATGGAAGTAGGGTACAGACTGACAACCCTCAGAAGAAGGGGTGGTGGGGGTGGGAAGAGATAAACCACAGAACTTACATGCATGTATGCATAACCAATGAACATGGACATCAAAGCCGGGGACGGGGTGGGGGGGATGGGGAGGAGGGTGGCAAGGGGGTAAAAAAGGAGAAACATCTGTAACAAAAATAAAATTTTAAAAATAAATAAATAAATAAAAAAGCAAAGATGTTTTTCTTTATTTTGAGTAAAATATTTTTAAAAGTGACATATTTAAAAAAAGCTTTTAATTGTTCATGTTCATTTTGCTATCTTTATGTGCATCATGACAATGATGTTGATAGTTGAGGATGACAGGATGACAAAAGGAAATACATTTTAATGATTATACTTTCTCTGCAGTTCTAAAACAGAGGTGTATGTGTATCTATCTATCTGTCTGTCTGTCTGTCTATCCATCTATCCATACATCCAATTATCTGTCTGTTTTTTGGGAGAAATGGAAGAGGACAGGTACCAATGTCCTACTGGATAATTTTGCCTAAATCTGGTCATGTAAGAGACAACATTTCCATTTAAAACTAATTATCACTAACAGGTAAAATTTCTAAATACCAGTGAACATTTTAGAAATAATTTACCCTGATTATACAAGCTTAAATGTTAGGTACAAAACAATGTTTCCAGTTATTCGTATTCAGATTTTAAAATAAAGTTTTCCAAATTATAAAATTCCCATGCAACTATCCGTCTAGATTAATTTAAGAAATGTCATATGATCAACAAATTAAATGCTTTCTTAGAGTCACATAAGAAAATCATATGATTTTCTTATTCCAGCCTTTTATTGTGATATCAGTCTTGTTACAGCCAAACTATTTGTTTATATTGCTACTGTCATCATAAATATAAACCTAATTATCCTTTCTATTAGCTCTTAAAATGATGTATTTAATTAACATTAAACATTGTTATTTTAAGAAGTATTTCTTTTGGAGAATTATATTTCAAAACCTGCAAGTAACAAAATATTTTGCAGCCTTATATGCAGGCACAGATGGCTTCATTGTTAAAATTTACCATTACCAAACATGAATGCCCATCATTCTCAAAGTATTTTTAAAAATTGAATAGGTGGGAACGCTCCCAAACCTGTTACAAGGCCAGCATCACCCTGATACTAACTCCAGAAAAGGATACTACCAGAAAAGAGAACTATAGACCAATATCCTTGATAAATACAGATGCAAATATTCTCAATAAAATAGTAGTAAATGTCAGCAATACATTCAAAAGCATCATTCACCATGATCAAGAGGGATTTATATCTGTGATTCAAGGACAGTTCAACACATTCAAATTAATCAATGTAATACATCACATTCATAGAATGAAATAAAATATTATTATTTTCTGTGCCATCTCAATGGACACAGAAAATAAATTTGATAAAACTCAGTATCCACTCATGATAAAAGCTCAACAAATTAGATATATAAGAAACATACCTCTCCCTGGCCGGTTTGGCTCAGCAATTAGAGTGTCGGCCTGTGGCCAGAGAGACCCAGGTTCGGTTCCCACTAAGGGCATGTACCCGGTTGCAGTTTGTCCCCGGCCCACGTTGGGTTATGCGGGTGGCAACCACTAGATGTGTCCCTTTCACGCCGATGCTTCTTTCTCTCTCTCCCCCTCCCTCTCTATCTGAACAAATATGGAAAAATGTTCTCGGGTGAGGATAAAGTAAATAGAAACATACCTCAACATAATAAAAGTCCATATATGATAAGATGAAAGCTAAAACCACACTTAATAGTGGAAAATTCAACACTTTTTCTCTAAGATTAGGAACAAGAAAGAGTGCCCACTCTCACCACTCCTAGTCAATACAGTATTAGAAGTCCTTGCCAGTGAGGGTGTGGGAAAGAAAAAGAAAAAGAGAGCATGAGAAAGAGAGGGGAGAGAGGAGGAGGGGGAGGGGAGAGAGAGAGAAAAAGGAGGAAGGAAGGAAGGAAGGAAGGAAGGAAGGAAGGAAGGAAGGAAGGAAGGAAGGAAGGAAGGAAGGCAAGCATCACAATTGGAATAGTGGAAATTTTCAGAAGTGAAATTGTCTCTATTTGTAGATAACATGATTTTATACACAGAAAAATCCTAAAGACTCCACTGAAAAATGGTTGATCAACAAATTCAGTAATGTTGTAAAATATAAAATTAACATACAAAAATCAGTAGTACTTCTATATACTAAAAATTAGTTACCTTAAATAGAAATAGAGAAAACAACCACATTTACAAAAATAGCATCATAAACAAGGAAAAAACTTAGAACTAAACTTAACCAAAAAAGTGGAAGATCTCTACCCTGAAATCTATAAAACACTGATAAAAGAAATGGAAAAAAATACAAATAAATAGAAAGGTACCCTATGTTAATGAGTTGGAAAAACTAATGTTGTTTAAATATCCATACTACCAAAAGCCATCTATAGATTCAATGCAATCCCTATCAAGATTCCAGTAGTATTATTTACAGAAGTAGAAAAAAAAATCCTAAAATTTATCTGAAACCACACAGGACTCCAAATAGCCCAAGAAATCCTGAGTAAAAAGAAAGAAGAACAAAGGGAGAGATGTCACATTTTGTTCATTTCAAGCTATACTATAAAGCTATTATAATCTAAACAGTGTGGCACTGGCATAACAACAGACATATAAATCAATCTAATAGAATTGAAAGCCAAGAAGTAAATCCAAGCATATATGGTAAAAAAAATATTTAATATGGGAACCAAGTATACTCAGTGGAGAAAAGACAGTCTTTCAACAAATAGTACTGGGATAATAAAATATTCACATGTATAAAAATAAAAATAGACCCCAATCTTATACCACTCACAAAAATTAACTCAAAATGGATTAAAGACTTCAATGAAATTATAGAACTCCTAGAAGACAACATAGGAAAAAAACCTCCTTGATTTAGGTGTTGGTAATAATTGTTTTGGATAAAGCACAAGCAACAAAATCATATGTAAACAAATGAAACTACATCAAAATAAAAATATTATGCATGGCAAAGAAAAAGGGGAAAAATTAAAAAAGCATACAGTAAAATATTTCCAAACCAAATCCATATATCTTAATATATCTGATAAAGGGTTAATATCCCAAATAGATAAGGAGATATAAGTCAGTCAGAAAAAGATAAGAACCCTGTGATTTCACTCACACGTAGGAAATAAAACTGAAAGACACAGATAACCATATGATGGTTACCAGAGGGAAGGAAAGTGGTGTAATAGTAAAGGATAAAGGGGGGCAAATACATGGTGATAAAAGATGATTTGATTTTGGGTGGTGGGCACAAAATATGAATAAATAAAAATAAACGTACATTAACCAAATTCTATATAGCAAGTACTATGTTAAGTATTTCACTCAGGATGCATTTCTTCTTAAATAAGTATAATAGTTTTTATAATATATAATATATATAATATATGAAACTCATACAACTCAATGGGAAAATCCAATTAAAAATGGACAAAAGACCTAAACAGACATTTCTCCAAAATAGCTCACAGTTACATGCAAAGATGCTCACCTCTGATCATTAGGGAAATGCAAATCCAAACCACAGTAGCACCTCATGCCTGTCAGGATGGAAGACTTAATGTGTTAAAATGTCTAAACTATCTAAAGTAATATATAAATTCAGTACAATCCCTATTAAAATACCAATGGTATTCATCTCAGAATTAGAACAAATAATCCTAAAATTTATATGGAAACACAAAAGATCCCAACTAGTCAAAAGAAATATTGAGAAAGAACAAGGTGGGAGATATCACACTCCCTGATATCAAACTATACTACAAAGGTACAATAATGAAAACAGTATAATGCTGGCATGTATATAATATAATAAAGTCTAGAATTAAATCTTTACTTACATGATCAATTAATTTATGACAAAAGGAGACAAGGATATACAATGGGTTAAAGACAGTCTTTGCAATAAATGGTGTTGCAAAAACTAGACAGATACATGTAAAAAACAGAAATCGGGCTACTTTTTTACACCATATAAAAAATAAATTAAAAATGGATGAAAGACTTAAGTGTAAGACTCAAAACCGTAAATATTCTAGAAGAAAACATAGATGGTAAACTATGACTTTACTCATAGAAATATCTTTTTTGATATATTTCAAGCAGGGGAAATAAAAGAAAAAATTAAACAAATGGGACTACATAAAACTAAACATTTTTTGTATAGTGGAGGAAACCATTAACAGAAAAAATCCAATTAAAAATTGGCAGAGGATCTGAATAGACATTTCTCCCAAGAGGGCAAACAGATGGCCAATAGACATATGAAAATGTGCCCAACATTACAAATCATCAGGGAAATGCCAGTTGAAAACACAATAAGATATCACCGCACACCTTATCATCAATGGCTATCATCAATACACCAACAAATATTAATTACTGGCAAGGATGTGAAAAAAAAGGGAACCTTTGTGCACTATTGGTGGCATTGTAAATTCTTACAGCCACTATGGAAAGCAATATGAAGATTCCTAAAAAAAAAAAAAAAAATAGAAATAGAGCTGCCATACAATCCAGTAATTTCAATTCTGAGTATTTATCCAAATAAAACAAAAACACTAATTTAAAAACATGCATGCCCTGGCCGGTTTGGATCAGCGGTTAGAGCATCAGCCTGCGGTACAGAGAGACCCGGGTTCGGTTCCCGCTAAGGGCATGTACCTCGGTTGCAGTTTGTCCCCGGCCCTGGTTGGCCGTGCAGGTGGCAGCCACTCGATGTGTCCCTTTCACGTCGATGTTTCTCTCTCTCTCTCTTTCTCTCTCTCCCTCCCACTCTATCTGAATAAAAGATGGAAAAATGTCCTCGGGTGAGGATAAAAAAAACAAAACAAAACAAAAAAAAACATGCAAGCCATGAAAGGAAAATGGTGGCAGAGTGAATGGAAGCTACACAGATGATCTCCCAGGACCAAACGGGAATTACAACTAAAATAAAGACAAATCATCAAAAAAAGCAACAGAAAAGCAGTAGGACAGGACGATATAACCACGGACACCAGTAGGATCTGTGGAGGTACAAGAGGGTGCAGGCTGGGAGCCCATGGACAGCAGAGGTCTTAACTATGAGCACAGCCCTTGGGGATAAAATACTAAGCCTGCTCTACAGTGCAGAGAGCCGAAACAGAGTACTGGTTTGGCTACAGCTACTCACCTGGGGCTCTGGCAGAGAAAGAGCAGACTGGACTAGAACTCTGTGGGGACACCCAGGATTTGGAGGGCACTCAGAGTTTTTGCTGAGTTGCAGCCACAAAGGACAGTGGCCAGTGTGCTCCTTCCCAGAACTGTGGGGAAGAATAGCAGCCTCCCCCGCCCAGAGATTCAGCCTTTTCCAGGTGAGGCAAAGTAATGCAAATTGAGGCTCATTAACAACCAGCATCTATCCCACCCTCTGGAAATCCTCTTACACAGAACACCAGGGCTACATTCCAAGGTCCTGAGTAACTGAGACTAATAGCCTACAAGCAAAAAGCTTAAGGATAACTGAACCTTTCCTGGGCTTGCAAATCGACTCAGGAAAGGAAGACTTGATAGTGATATTTAATGTGGGCCCACCCAGACTCATCCAAATTTAGTAGAGGGAGCCACGAACAGCAGAACACCAACACCCACAGGGAAAATATGACAGGCTTCAAAACCCACTGAGATAGCCAAAATGGTGAAACAAAGAAACAAATCCCAAATGAAAGAACAAGAGAACTTTATCGGAGATAAATAAAATGCAGTTAAGAAAATTATTGGAGGGAGAGTTCAGAGCCATGATCTTGAGGAAGCTCAACAGCATGAGTAAGGACATTAGCACTATGAGTAAAGATATAGAAACTTTGAAAACCAACCAAGTGGAAATGAACAAGAAATAGCAGAAATAAAGAACACATTGGAAGGACTAACCAACAGAGTAGAGGATGCTGAGTACCAGATCAGTGAATTAGAAGACAGGGTAGAAAAAATTAACCAATCAGAAAACCAAAAGGAAAAACAATTAAAAAACAGGAAGATAGCTTAAGAGAACTGTGGGACAACTGGAAACGTAATAACATTCGCATCATAGGAGTCCCCAAAGAGGAAGAAATTGGGCAAGGGTTAGAGAATATATTTGAAGAAATGGTGACAGAAAACTTTCCTAACTTGGTGAAGGAAGAAGGCATTCAAGTTCAAGAAGCACAGACAGCCCTAAGTAAGAAGAACCCAAACAGGCCCACACCAAGACAATAGTAATTAAAATGCCAAAAATTAAAGACAAAGAGAGAATCCTAAAGGTAGCAAGAGATAAGCAACAGGTTACCTACAAACGAACCCCTATAAGGCTCTCAGCTGACTTCTCAACAGAAATACTACAGGCTAGAAGGGAATGGCAGGAAGTAATCAAGGTCATGAAAAACAAGGATCTGAATTCAAGACTACTTTATCCAGTAAGGCTATCATTCAAAATAGAAGGTGAAATAAAGCGCTTCCCACACACAAAAAAGCTAAGGGAATATATTAGCACCAAACCAGTACTTCAATAAATGTTAAAAGGACTGCTGTAATAAGCAGAAAAAATAGGAAGAAAAACATAACCATAATGAAGAAAAATGGCAATAAATCAGTACATATCAACAATAACCTTAAATATAAATGGATTAAACACTCTGATCAAAAGACACAGAGTAGCTAAAGGGATAAGAAAGCATGACTCATATAAGTTGTTTACAAAAGACCCATCTCACAACAAAAGACTCACATAGGTTGAAAGTAAAGGCATGGGAAAAAAATTTCCAAGCAATTGGAAAGAAAAAAAACCCGGGGTAGCAATATTCATATTGGATAAAATAGATGTCAAAATGAAGGCCATAATTAGAAACAAAGAAGGGATATTAAAAGGATCCACCCAAGAAGAGGATATAACCTTGCTAAACATATATGCACCCAATATAGGAGCACCAAAATATATTTAAAGACTTCTGCTGGACTTCAAATACAATCATAGCAGTGGACTTCAACACTCCCTGGCCTCACTGAAAAAATTCTCTAGACAAAAAATTAACAAGGAAATACAGACTCTAATTGATGCACTAGATCAAATAGATTTAATAGATATCTATAGAGAATTATACCTCAAAACTACAGAATTCACATTCTCCTCAAGTGCACATGGGACATTCTCAAAAACCGCCACATGTTAGGACAAAAACTAAGTCTCTACAAGTTCAAGAAGATTGAAATCATATCAAGCATCTTCTCAGATCACAATGGCATGAAACTAGAAATCAATTACAACAAAGACATGCAAAGACATTTAAACACATGAAGGGTAAATAGCATGTTCTTAAATAATGAATGAATTACCAAGGAGATCAAGGAAAAAACTAAAACCTTCCTGGAAATCAGTGAAAATGAACACACAATGACACAAAATCTATGGGATGCAGCAAAAGTAGTCCTCTGAGAGAAGTTCATAGCACTACAGGCCTTCCTCAAGAAACAAGAAAATGTTCTAATTGATTTTCTAATCCTACAACTTAAAGATCTAGAAAGTGAACAAAAAGAAAAACCCAGAGCAAGTACAAAGAAAGAAATAGTGAAGATCATAGCAGAAAAAAAAAACAAAACAAAAAGCATTCAAAAGATCAATGAAACAAAGAGCTGGTTCTTTGAAAAGATAAACAAGATTGATGGACCCTTAGTCAGACTCACCAAGAAACAGAAAGGACCCAAGTAAGCAAAATAATAAATGAAAGAGACGAAGTAACAACTGACACCACAGAAATACAAAGAATCATTAACAATACTATGAACAATTATATGCCAACAAATTGGATAATCTAGGCAAAATGGACAAATTTCTAGAAATACACAGTCTCCCAAACCTGGTCCAGGAAGAGATAGAAAACATGAAAAGACCAATACCAACTAAGAAAATTGAAGGTGTAATCAAGATACTCCTGGCAAACAAAAGCCCAGGCCCAGAGGGTTTTATGGGGGATTTTACCAAACATTCAAAGAAGAGCTCACTCTCATTCTCTTCAAACTATTTCAAAAATCCAAGAAGAAGGAAGACTTCCAAACTTGTTTTATGAGACCAGCATAATTCAAATTCCAAAATCAGAAAAAGACACTACAAAGAAAGAAAACTACAGGCCAATATCCCTGATGAACAAAGATGCCAAAATCCTGAACAAAATACTAGCAAATCGAATCCAGCAATACATCAAAAAAATTATTAACCATGACCAAGTGGGATTCATCCCAGAGATGCAAGGCTGGTACAATATTCGCAAATCAATAAACGTGATACACCACATAAATAAAATGAAAGATAAAAGTCATATGATCATATCAATAGATGCTGAAAAAACATTTGACAAAATCCAGTGCCCATTTCTGATAAAAATATTCAGCAATATGGGAATAGAAAGATCACATCTCAAGATAATAAAAGCCATATATGGAAAACCTATAGCTAACATCATACTCAATGGGCAAAAACTAAAAACATTTCCCTTAAGAACAGGAACAAGACAGGAATGCCCACTTTCACCACTCTTATTTAACATAGAACTGGAAGTCTTAGCCACAACAATTAGACAAGAAGGAAAAATAAAAGGGATCCAAATTGGGAAGGAGGAAGTGAAACTGTCATTGTTCAAAGATGACATGATATTGTATATAGAAAACCCTAAAGACTCCATGAAAAATCTACTAGAGCTAATAAATGAATTTGGCAAAGTAACATCAAGAATTGACAGCATTCTTGTACACCAATAATGAACTCACAGAAAGAGAAACTAAAAAAAAAAAAAAAATTTCCATTTACCATTGCAGCAAATGAAACTAAGATACCTAAGAATAAACTTAACAAAAGAAGTAAAGGACCTATTTGCAGAAAACTACAGGACATTAAAAAAATGAAATAGAGGAAGATATAAAAATGTGGAAGCATATACCTTGTTCATTAATTGGAAGTATTAACATCATTAAAATGTTCATACTTCCCAAAGCAATATATAAATTCAATGCAATCCCCATTAAAATACCAATGACATATTTCATGGAATGATATTAAATACTCCAAAAGTTTATATGAAACCAAAAAAGACTCCAAATAGTCATAGCAATCTTGAAAAAGAAGAATAAAGTTGGAGGGATCACAATACTGGATATCAGCTTATACTACAATGACATTGTAAGTAAAATAGCCTATTACTGGCACAAGAACAGGCATATAGATCAATGGAACAGAACAGAGAACCCAGAAATTGATCCAAGTCATTATGCTCAATTAATATTTGACAAAGGTGGCAAGAGCATACAGTGGAGTAAAGACAGCCTCTTTGATAAATGATATTGAGAAAATTGGACAGCTACATGCAAAAATATGAAACTAGATCACCAACTCACACCTTACACAAAAGTAAAATCAAAATGGATGAAAGACTTAAATGTGACTTTGAATCCATAAAAATCCTAGAAGAAAATGTAGGCAACAAAATTTCAGACCCTAAAGACTCCATGAATTTTCACTGATACAACACCTAAGGCAAGCGAAACAAACAAACAAACAAAATGAACACATGGAACTACATCAAACTAAAAAGCTTCTGCATGGCAAAAGAAACAACCATCAAAATGGAAAGGGAACCCATTAGATCGGAAAGCATAATTGGCAACGATACATCAGATAAAGGATTAATTTCCAAAATATATAGAGTACTCATATAATTCAACAAAAGGAAGACAAAGAACCCAATTAAAAAATGGGCAGAGACCTAAATAGACACCTTTCCAAATAGGACATATAAATGACCAAGAGACATAAGAAAAAATGCTCAACATTACTTATTATCAGAGAGATGCAAAGTAAAACAACTATGAGGTATCACTTCACACCTGTCAGAATGGCCGCCATCAACAAATCATCAAACCACAAGTGCTGGCGAGGGTGTGGAGAAAAGGGGACTCTAGTGCACTGCTGCTGGGAATGCAGACTGGTACAGCCACTATGGAAAATAATATGGTGTTACCTCAAAAAATTAAAAATTGAACTGCCAGTTGACCTTTTGATCCCACTTCTAGAAATATATCCTAAGAAGCCTGAAACACTAGTCAGAAAGAATATATGTACCCCTATGTTCATAGCAGCACTATTTACAATAGCTTAGATCTGGAAGCAGCTCAAGTATCTATCAATAGATGAGTGGATAAAAGAACTGTGGTGCATAGACACAATGAAGTACTATGCAGCTGTAAGAAAGAACGATCTCTTATTCTTTGAGATGACATAGAGGGACCTGGGAGGTATTATGCTAAGTGAAATAAGCCAGTCAGAGAAAGACAAATACCATGTGATTTCACTCATTGGTGAAATATAATGAACAAAATAAACTGATGAACAAAATAGACCTAGAGATATAGTAGTAGGGAACAGACAGACAAACCTCAGAAGAGGAGAACAGTGTGGGGGAGGGCAGGGAAGAGATAAACCAAAGAACTTATATGCATGTATGCATAACCAATGGACACAGACAGTAATGCTAGGGATGGGGGAAGGGAGTGAGGAGGGTGTCAATGGGGGAAAACAAAGAAACATCTGTGACAAAAATAAATTAATAAAAAGCAAAACAAAACAAACATCTGAAGCTCATTTAAGTAAATGCCTGAAAAATGTGTGTGTGTATGTGTGTGTTTATTTTAAATGGCATATTCTAATTTTTGTTTTAAAAGGTATAATCACTGCAAGAACCTCTCATGTTTGTGAGACTTCCAATTTCAATGAAAATTCTTGCATTCCTCAGTAAATGTTTGTCCCTTTTATGTAATAAATTTTATTGTATTTTTCATATTATGGAAACAGTCATTTGCATTGTAGAAAACATAGTAAATACAGAAAAACTCCCTACAAAAGGAAAATAATAATCCTGTGTACTTGTACCCGACAGCATATCTTTGGCTTGCTTTAGTTTCTTCAATATCTTTAGTAATAACGTTGAATGCTTTCATTTCGTACATGCCCATGTTTCACATTGCCTCCACCTTAGACTCTTCCTTAATAATGGGGCTTTTGTCATCAGCTCTATCTCTTTTATTCTTCCTGTTCCTGCTGCTTTGAGCTGGTCTTTAAAAGCCTGGCCGGTGTGGCTCAATGGTTGAGCATCGATCCACACACCAGGAGGTTGCAGGCTTGATTCCTGGTCAGGGCCCATGCCCAGGTTGTGGACCCAATCTCCTCTGGGGGGCATGCAGGAGGCAGCCAGTTGATGTTCTCGCTCATTGATGTTTCTCTCTCTCCCTCTCCCTTTTTCTCTCTCTAAAAAAAATGGATAAAAAGAAAAATAAATAAATAAAAGACAATGTAGCTTTTCTCTCTTCCAGAAATGCTGGGGTTCTTTCATTTTTCTGAGCCTGCTCCTCACAACAGGAAGAGGAACCTCTTCTCAAAGCCAATTCCAGTGACTTGTCCGTGAAGCTGTTCTGCTTGCACTCCACTGGAGTCGAAATGGTCCCCACGGAACTGGAGGTAGAGACTCATTTCACTCTCAGTGTTCAACTTGGCTTTGATTGTAGAAACTTTGTGGCCTCCTTGAGGGCAAATACTTCTCACTGCCACACACATTAAGTGATTTTTCACTCCTACCTAAGATTAAGCTCAGTGTTATCTTGTTAAATTGTAGTGCTGTTCTTGAGTCTCTAAATAGCACTTTTCCTTAAAGGGCCATGCTGGTTCCCCTGCGTGAACTTTCTGGCTCAAAGCATGATGTTATTGATTAGTTTGTACAATCCAAATGTTTAAATGGCAGGCATTTTACAACTCATGCTGGAAAGAAATAACACAAAATCAGATAGAAAACATATAATCTGTCCAAAATATAAGAAACAACCCACAATCTCACTTATTTATTCCAGAAGCCCATAAAGGCTATTCATATTAATATTAATATGTAGTTATGTTTGTGTGTATGTATTTACTTCAAAACATGAAAAATGCCTGTAAAGCCACTTGTCTTTCATTGAAAAGTTTATGGTAGAAATCTCAAGTTAAGGACAGAAAGTGTACTTTATCTCAATATTCAAAGTGTTGAAATAAGTGTACTATTTATGTCTGCAAACACAACATGAGGCACTTTCTTTTATAGTGCTTCAAGTGTTCATCAGTCTCTTTGATGAAGCCATGGGTACAAAACAGAACAATGGACCCCACAAATTGGAAGTCACTGTGACGTTGTCTTTCAGTCTTTTGACTTCAGAAAGAACTCAATAAGCAAAAGGATTGGGGAATCCTTCAAAGGAGAAATCAACAGCAATACAATCATAGCAGGGGAATTCAACACCCAATTGACATCACTGAATAGATCTTCTAGACAAAAAATTAAGAAGGAAACACAGACTCTAAATGAAGCATTAGATCAGATGGATTTACTAGATATCTACAGATTACACCCCAAAACTGCAGAATTCACATTCTTCTCAAGTGCACATGGGACATTCTCAAAGATAGACCACATGTTAGGGCACACTCTAAGTCTCTACAGGTTCAAGAAGATTGAAATCATATCAAGCATCTTCTCAGATCACAATGGCATGAAACTAGAAATCAATTGCAACAAGAACATGCAAAGACATTTCAACACATGGAGGCTAAATAGCATGTTATTGAACAATGAATGGGTTACTATGGAGATCAAGGAAGAAATTAAAAGCTTCCTGGAAACCAATGAAAATGAACACACAACAACACAAAATCTATGGGATGCAGTGAAAGCAGTTCTGAGAAAGAAGTTCATAGCACTACAGGCCAACCTCAAGAAACAAGAAAAATTTCTAATAGACTATCAAACCTCACAACTTAGAGAACTAGAAAGTAAACAAAAAGAAAACCCCAGAGCAAGAAGAGGAAAGGAAATAGTAAAAAGATCAGAGCAGAAATAAATGACATGGAGATAAAAAATAATAATAATAAAAAAACAATTCAAAGAATAAATGAAACAAAGAGATGGTTCTTTGAAAAGATAAACAATTTTGAGGAACCCTCAGCTAGACTCACCAAGAAACAAAGAGAGAGAGAACCCAAATACACAAAATTAGAAATTTTAACAGGAGAAATAATAACTGACACCACAGAAATACAAAGGATTGTTAACAAATATGAACAATTATACAAAATGGACAAATTTCTAGAAACACAGTCTCACAAAACTGAACCGAGAAGAGATAAAAAACTTGACCAGACCAATAACAACTAAGGAAATTGAAAATATAATCAAGACTCTCCCAGCAAATGAAAGCCCAGGCCTGGATGGCTTCACGGAGGAATTTTACCGATCATTCATAGAAGATCTCATTCCCATTCTCTTCAAATTATTTCAAAACATTCAAGAAGAAGGAAGACTTCCAAACTCGTTTTATGAGGCCAGCATAATTCTAATTCCAAAACCAGAAAAAGACACTACAAAGAAAGAAAACTACAGGCCAATATCCCTGATGAATATAGATGACAAAATCCTGAACAAAATACTAGCAAATCAAATCCAGCAATACATTAAAAAAATTATTCACCATGACCAAGTCGGATTCATCCCAGGGATGCAAGGCTGGTACAATATTCGCAAATCAATAAACGTGATATACCACATAAACAAAATGAAAGATAAAAATTATATGATCATATCAATAGATGCTGAAAAACCATTTGACAAAATCCAGCACCCATTTCTGATAAAAATGCTCAGCAATGTGAGAATAGAGGGATCACATCTTGACATAATAAAGGCCATATATGAAAGACCTACAGCCAACATCATACTCAAAGAGCGAAAACTAAAAGCATTTCCCTTAAGAACAGGAACAAGACAAAGATGCCCACTTTCGCCACTCTTATTTAACATAGTACTGGAAGTCTTAGCCACAGCAGTCAGACATGAAGAAAAAAATAAATGGGATCCAAATTGGAAAGGAGGAAGTGAAACTGTCATTATTCGCAGATGACGTAATACTATACGTAGAAAACCCCAAAGACTCCATCGAAAATCTACTAGAATTAATAAATAAATTTGGCAAAATAGCAGGATACAATATTAACGTCAAGAAATTGACGGCATTTTTTTTTATCCTCACCTGAGGACATTTTTCCATCTTTTGTTCAGATAGAGAGGGAGGGAGAGAGAGGAAGAGAGAGAGACAGAAACATCAGCATAAAAGGGACACACTGAGTGGCTGCCACCTGCACGACCAACCAGGGCCAGGGACGAACTGCAACCGAGGTACAGGCCCTTAGCAAGAACCAAACCTGGGTCTCTCGGGACAGCAAGCCAATGCTCTAACTGCTGAGACAAACTGACCAGGGCTCAAAGGCATTCTTATACACCAATGATAAACTCACAGAAAGAGAAATTAAAAAAACAATTTCATTTACCATCATGGAAAAAAATTAAGATACCTAGGAATAAACTTAACCAAAGAAATAAAGGAACTATTTAAAAAAAACTACAGGTCATTGAAAAAAGAAATAGAGGAAGATATAAAATAGTGGAGGCACATACCTTGTTCATGGATTGGAAGAATTAACATCATTAAATTGTCCATACTACGCAACACAATCTATAGATTCAATGCAATCCCCATCAAAATACCAACGACATACTTCACAGAACTAGAAAACTTCAAAAGTTCATATGGAACCAAAAAAGACCCCAAATAGCCACAGCAATCTTGAAAAAGAAGAACAAGATTGGAAGGATCACATTACCATATTTCAGGTTATACCACAAAGCCACTATAATCAAAACAGCCTGGTACTGGCACAAGAACAGGCAGATAGATCAATGGAACAGAATAGAGAACACAGAAATGGACCCAAGACAATATGCTCAATTAATATTTGACAAAGGGGCAAGAACATACAGTGGAATAAAGACAGCCTCTTTAAAAAATGGTGTTGGGAAAATTGGATAGCTACATGCAAAAAAAAAAAAAAAAAAAAAATGAAACTAGACCATCAACTTACACCATACACAAGAATAAACTCAAAATGGATAAAAGACTTAAATGTGACTCATGATTCCATAAAAATACTACAAGAAAATGTAGGCAAAATTTTAGACATCATACACAGCAGAATTTCCACTGATATATCACCTAAGGCAATAGAAACAAAGAAAAAAAAATGAACACATGAGACTACATCAAACTCAAAAGCTTGTGCCCAGCAAAAGAAACAACCACCAAAATGGAAAGACAAACCATTCTATGGGAGAGCATAATTGCCAATGATACATCAGATAAGGGGTTAATTTACAATATATACAGAGTGCTCATGCAGCTCAACAAAAGAAAGACAAAGGACCCAATTAAAAAATGGGCAGAGGAACTAAATAGTCACCTCTCCAAACAGGACTTACAAATGGCTAAGAGACATATGAAGAAATGCTCAACATCACTAATCATCAGAGAGATGCAAATTAAAACAACAAAGAGGTATTACCTCATACCTGTCAGAATGGCCGCCGTCAACAAATCATCAAACAACAAGTGTTGGTGAGGGTGTGGAGAAAAGGGGACTCTAGTACACTGCTGGTGGGAATGCAGACTGGTGCAGCCACTATGGAAAACAATATGGTGTTACCTCAAAAAATTAAAATTGAACTTCCATTTGACCCTGTGATCCCACTACTAGGAATATACCCTAAGAAGCCTGAAACACCAATCAGAAAGAATATATGTACCCCCATGTTTGTAGCAGCACTATTTACAATAGCTAAGATCTGGAAACAGCCCAAGTGTCTATCAGTAGACGAATGGATAAAAAAGGGGTGGTACATATACACAATGGAGTACTATGCAGTTGTAAGAAAGAAAGATCTCTTATCCTTTGAGACAACATGGACAGACCTGGAGAGTATTATCCAAATGAAACAAGCCAAGCAGAGAAAGACAAATATCACATGATCTCACTTATTTGTGGAATATAATGAACATAACAATCTGAGGAACAGGGTAGTACCAGAGTCGTGAAGTGGGTATGAACAGACAATCCCCAGAAGAGGGGGGTGGTGGGGGAGAGATAAACCACAGACTTATATGCATGTATGAATGAACAATGAACATGGACAACAAAGCTGGGGACAGGGCAGGGAGGGAGGAGGAGGGGGGTATCAGTGGGGGAAAAAGGAGAAACATCTGCAACAAAAATTAATTAATTAATTAAAAAATAAATAACTAAAAAATAAATCCTAGGTGGAAAAAAGATTAGGGAATATTCTGTGACAGAGTCCTGCCCTGCTTCTAGTACTAATTAGCTCAAAAGCTTTGGTCAGATGTTAACATGTCAATGCCTTTGTTTCTCTGATTACAAAATTAGGGAGATTGACCAAGTGATCTCAAAATTCCCTGCCACACTCAGAATCCTATGAGTCTGATCTGTTTCTATTTTCCAGGAAACAAAACGAACAACACCCAATAAACTTTCATTTCAAGTTTAGAAGAAAGGTTCCATGGGCTAGGATACTCTCGTGCCCTCTTTGTGTGGCCCTGAGTAAAGTGATTAAGATAATTTTTTCAAATGTCGGTGTCTTTGTAGGTGAAATGGGAATAATTCCGTGGGTCCTCCCAACCTCAGAGTGTTCTTATGATATTCTACTGAGTAAAAATAGGTGTAAACATATTATTAATTTTAATTTTCACTGAAAATACAGCATTATCATTATGTATACACAGATGTACGTTTATCAAGTGTGTACACAATAGTACTTAGTATTTTTGTCTTCGCTGGTCACACACTTGCTGGTCAGGTGACAGATTACCACGTTCTACCACAGTTCCCTAGTGGTTGACCTGAGGGGACAGCTGTCAATAGAAGCATACGATGCCCTGCAGGGGTCTGGACAAGAGGCACAGTGACAAGTTAGTGCCTATGTGACTAAAATAAAAATGTTCCTTTTGAAGCCATGACTGAAACGCTGGATTGTTTCCTCATCTGAAAAATGGAGGAGACGATACTAAATCGGGAGTTGGTAACGATGGCCCACAGACCAAAGGCAGGTGCTGCCTGTCTGTCAGGTTTTCTTGGGCCAGGGCAATGTCCACCTGTTCACGTGTTATGCAAGGCTGCTATCCAAGCCCCACCGCAGAGGACAGCAGTTGCGACAGAGAGAGTGTCGCCCCTGAAACATTTATTCTCTGCCCGCCTCTTTGGACAAGAGGTCACTCTTCTAGCACTGGCATTCGAGGACAAAGGTTGCCCCAGGGCTGTGTAAATGGACCACTTAGAGGTGGCTGACAACTGTGTCTCAGACATCTTCTCTTAAGATAAAAGTCCACCAGCCTCCCATGCATTAAGGATGCCCGATGGCCGCCTTCTCTCTGACCCCACGTGAGTCCACATGAGAGGAGTGTAATATTTTAGTCAAAGTTCCTTAAAGGCTGCTACTTGCCTCACATCGACTCTCTTTCCACTTCCTATTTCCTGCAAAATCATTACAAATGCATCAGCCCTTAGACTTACAGAGTTCAAGGAGATCCTGGCTATTTTGCAACCTTCAGATTCTCGCCTCTAGAATATTATGTGAGAAACATAAACTTCTGTGTTATTTAAACCTCTGTATGTTGGAATGTCTTTGTTAAAGCATCTTAGCAGTGCCTGCGGTCCCAGATTAATTACTCATAGCACCCCCTTTCAAAAGCATCCTGGATTGGCTGACAAATGATAGAGTCCCCCGAGCTCTAAGCATACTAGAGGTTATTATTATATCGTGAGCTTATTCCTCCACCTCAAGAAATAGTTTACCCCAATGAGCATTATCATCCAAGCACAATGTTTGTCATAAAAAGTATTCTCACCTTTGAACAACCTGAAGGTCAGAGACTGATTCTTTGTTTTATGTTTTGAAAGTGAAACAGGACAAACTCCAAAAAGCCTTTGAAGATAAAGGCACAGGACGAAAGAGCAGCTCAGCCCAATACTTATTCTTGAAAACCGTGGCTTTCAGAACTCCATTGTCATTACAGAGTCGCGGTGGCTTTCAACCTACAATCATCTGCCTCTCAAAAAACAAGAACAGCCAACATCTCCATAGGGACAGCCAAGTCTTGGACAAAAAAAGGGAGGAGGACTCCAGTCCAGTCTGGGAGGAGGGGAGGACTTTCAAGTATTAGATCCCCTTTGAGAATTAAAGCAAATATTTAAAATTTCTTTGATGGTCTTGAGCAGAAGGCAAAAATCCCATGACACAAAGCTGCAAACTGGGAATCGAATGTTGGGTGATGTTGAGGAGTGTCGTCTTGCCCTTGCAATACCAGCAAGCCCTGCCCTGCCACCATCTGCCTGGACATCAGGGCTAATCTCATCGTGCCATGTATTCTTGTTTTAGTCAGTCACTAGGAATCCCACATAATCCTGCAGCTTCATTTCCAGTTTCACTTTAGGTGTCTCCTTGTCTATGTCCTTCTCTGCCCGTCTCTAACTTCCAAAACCTTTCTCCAGTGTGTGCTGGAACTGAGTGTCAGAAACCAGCAAAACTTCCTATATTCTCAACCTTTCTTTAAACATTAGCTTCACCTTCTTGCTCAGTGACCTTATTCTCTTATGGGGATGGTGTTTCCCTAGTCTCAGTGGTGACTTATTCTTTCTTCCTCCTCCCTGTTTCTACCTGAAGGTGTGTGAGGGTCCTCCTGGTTCCTCATTATGCTTTCAGATATCTCCCTCCCTTTTCCCTAAATACATTTACAGAACTGAAGCTTCATCATTCAGACTACATCACCCATTGCCCATCTTTTTCTTGGTCATTCCACAATATTATTCCTTGGAGATGTTATCACCTGGTTTACTGTGACTATCTAAAATTACCTGTCTCACTTTATTGTGAATTAAGTATGCCTGTGAGTAGTCCTTTTAATTCCCTGACCTCTCAATTCCTTGACTTCCTTTACGCCAGAGACCTTGTCCTTCCCAGACCCAGTCCTTCACTCTCACTGATGTTTCCTGGGCCTTGTTTTTGTTAGCCACTGTGTTCCCTCGATAATAACAATTAATAGTAATGCTGATTCACTCCTTGGTTCTCCTTTATAGAGAAGCTTCTCAAAGGAGTTGTCACCATCTCTACATTCTCTCCTGAACTCACTTCAGTTGGACTTTCCTTCCCAACATCCAGCTGAAATTTCTCTTGTTGGAGTCACAAAGAAACTCCATTCTGCTGAATTCGATGGTCAGTTTTCAGCTTCTTCTTCTTCTTTTTTATTTATACCTGATCTAATAGCAGTACCTAGAGGAAATCTTTCCATTCTCCAAATTCTTTGGCAGGCTTCTAAGACACCAAACTCTCTGTTGACTGTCTTCTTACTGTACCAGCTACTCCTCGTCTTCTCCCTGACCTCCAAATTGTTGTGTGCGCGGGGCTTACTTCATGGAACTCAGCACTGTCTCGGTCATCTCATTCAGTCTCATTGCTTCCAGTACTATCTCTATCCTATGATTCCCCGACCTCTCCTCTGGGTTCCAGACTCATACAAACAATTCTTGTAATGTCGTCTGTCTAAAATCAAACTCCACCAAAACCTGATCCTCCCAAGGATAGTCCCCATCCCAGAAGATGGACACTCTCTCCATCTGGTGCTTTTGGCCCAAAATGTTTAATTCAAGTTGATCCTCTTCCTCTCATACCTTCTTATCTCAGAAGCCGAGTTTCCAGCGGCCAGTAATGCGCTCTACAAGGTGGTTTACCGTGCCGCTGTCACACCTCTGACCACTCTCGTCCTTGCTCGATCAGTTCCAGCTCTAAGGCTCTTGATTTGAACTTTTAAAAATGTTTCTACCTGAAGGTCATTGCAGATGGACCTCTTCACTATCCCCTGCTGACAATTTATAACCCTGTGCTTTATTTTTCTCTCTAATATTTAGCACTATCTGATGTACTTATTTATTTTATATTTGTCTCCTTCCACCCACTAGAATATGTGTCATTAAACAGAAATTTTTATATATTTTTCTTCTTCAGTACAGTATCCCCAGCATCTGGAATAGTTCCTGACTCATAGTAGGTTTTTAGTTTTGTTTGTTTGTTTGTTTTTTGGTACGTGCCCTTAGCGGGAACCAAACCTGGGACTCTCTGGTCCACAGGCCGATGCTCCAATTGCTAAGCCAAACTGGCCAGGGTAGGTTTTAGGTTTTTAATACATATTTCTTAAATATAAAAAAAGCACTAACATTTTTTAAAGAATACAAAAATAAGCAGACATACGAAAATTAAAAGGTGAAAGAGAATCAGGAGGTTTTCTCATAGACAGTCTCTCTTCTCTGACCCTGAAATACTAGTAAATACAATTAGTCACAAGATTATACATATGTGTGTTTGTTACTTTATGTCTGTTTAATAAAGTATAAGCTGTCAGTTCTGAAAGCTTTCGTTATGGGACCTGAAGTGGAAAATTGGCTGCATTGCATATTTTCCATCTTGTGAAATGAGTTTGGGATAAATCCCTTATGATTACACTAAATATATTCTATCGGATTGACAGTTCACAGACTGGTCCACAGCCTTTTATTTCCTATTCACTAGTTCCAATCCAACAGCTTTATAAGCTATAAAATGTTCTATTTTTTTCCCAGATAAAAGAGATTATCAATCATGTGTCTGCTTGAGATGGTCAGTGTTTCCTTAAAAAAACAACCAAAAAGCAACCATGCCAGTAAAGCTCTCACTATAACAGGAAGGCGCATCATGATACAAGATAACATCTTCTGTCTCTCTATGGTACGAGGTGTCCATTGAAATAACCTAATCATCTCTGAGTACAGATTTCAGGTTTGAATAGAAGATACAGCCCAACAGGTGAGTAGATCATCATTTTAGCTCAATCAATTCACTCCTTAAGTTAATTTTGACTCGATTCTTCAACAAATATTTATTATGCATCTATTATGGACCATGTGCATTGGGAATGTGGTGATAAATAAAACTGTATATGGTCAATGTTATGGTGAAGCTTAGGTTCTAGTAGAGAAAAATCTAAAGTAGTAGCAGAAAGATAAATATCAGATAGTGATTAAAATTACGGTATACATAATATGTGTGATAGAAATCGGAGGACTGCTATAGAGTAGAAAGTGAGGACTCATGAGGATGATGTCTAATGACAAGATGTGACTTAAATCATGAGAAGTTAACCATGAAAGGACATTGGGAAAGATCAATCCTGGCAAAGGGATCAGCTGGTTCTGCTACAGAGAGCTCTGGACAGAATAAATAAATATTGAATGTGCCTTACGACATGTGCACTTTATGGCCAACTCACAAAGTGACCAGTTCAGGGGTGCTTATTCCATAAAAATAACTTTCATCGACTATTTAGTAATAATGTTAATAGGCAACTATTATAGAAAAGTGGCCAATACAGGAAAATAGCAAGAAGTTAAACAAAATCTATATACAGCCGTCCCTCGCCACTTCGCGCTTCCACTTTCGCGGCTTCACTCTATCGCGGTTTTCTCAAATTTATTCATTACAAAGTTGATCGAGACAGTGAAAATGATACAGCGTGCGCTTGGTTGTCTGAGTCAATTATACACCCCTGTATTACTGTTAAAATTAAAATTTCTGTACGTATGGACTGCAGGCCTATGTATTCGAGCACCGCAGGAATTCTTCAATGCCAGGTGCACCGCTAGAGTCTGGAACAAATTATCCGCAATAAACGAGGGACAACTGTATATTCCCACCATCAAAAGATAACATTATTTTTATGTATATATATATTGTGTTTTTAATACATATTTCCTTAACATAACAGTGAGAATGCTTCATTATATGTAGTCTCAAGAAGAAAGCTCCCATACACCAGACTTCAAGTTTGGAATTCATGGTTATGATGGCTTTATCTAGTAATTTTGGAATTCCAGCAGGTCTATTAATTCTCATCATATAATCACAGTAATTTTTTCCATTCTGATTTAATTTAAATTTTGTATATATCAACACTTAGCAAGAATTTTATTTTTTATTATTTTTTGCGTGTTTATACTTAGGCAGAAACGTACATCCCAAACAAGATGATATCTTAGGCATACATTTTGCCTGATTAAAATTCCTATTGGTAGGCCTAAGTCTGCAAAGTTACAAAGTTGGGCAAAGAAAGTATTATAGGATTCTTGCATGACTGAAATGTTATACCAAGGTTGATGTTAGCTATTGAATTACACAAGGAACATACAATTTATGAATGAACTTTGTGAAATTAAAGAAAATACTGGATAAATGAATCCTATCTCTAATTATGGTCTGAGTGGATCAACATGCTGTATTGATTCTATTGTTTCATCTAGCTGACATGTGGGAAGAATTACTGGCTAAGTTCTGAGAGACCTGGGGTTAGTACCAGCTTTACCAGGCTGGATGGCATTGAGCAAGTCATTCAATTTTTATGACAGATACCTGTTATTTGTAAAAAAAGTTTAATGATTCCTGTCTTTAAGGATTAGTGCAGAGTTCATCTGAATACATCAAATATAGGATGCTAATTAGTATATTATTGAGCTATAATATTATATATGATCAAATATATATAAACATTCTATATTAGTTCAAGATATAGCATCCCTATTTTTTATATCTGTAGTGCACAAGGCAATAAAGTGCACATAAAGTCATTACCAAAGTTTTCTGAATAGTAGGGTCCATCCACTTAAAACTTTTATTTTTCATCAAAATTTCAAAGTTATTCTAGAGTAACATTTTAGGTCATCTGGAGACTACACAAGAACTGTGAATGGATAGTCACTTGTGATTTCCCTTCACAACTTTACGATTTTAGGAAGAAAGCAAAAATATATATATCCTGCATGAACAGTTTCATTATTTGTTTGTTTAATAAAAATATTTTGGCAAATGATTTAATCAGTTGTTTGTACTGATTGGCTAGTTAAAGTGTATTTAACCAAGTGCAAAACATCTGGTCAATTTCATTGAGTCTACTCTTTAAGCTGCCAATTTATTTTAAAAAACACCAACAACGACAACTTGGATCATTTTAGCTAGCCCCAGATTTCTAAGTGACTTGGATTACTCCCTTTTCTCTTTTGGTGAGAATGTTTGGTAAACCCAGCACCAGCATAAAGATGCAAGTCCAGATTACAGTATCTAGGTAGTACCCCAAATCCGAGTACATCACACTAAAACAAAGCCATCAGGGCAAGTGAATATGATGTAAAAACCACTGATTCTTCTCTGGTCTCCTGTGGACGGACCGGCCTATGGCAAGGGCAGGGAGAGAAAACCAAGCAATGGGCTTCTGTGATTATTTTACTCCCAGACCAATTCACCCACCAGTCCAGAGGAATAAGGCTCTTCCTTCACGAGACTATGGTTTATCTCACACACTGATTCTGACTAGTGAACAGTGAACAAAGTACATAGGCAACTGCGTGAATTATTAACCAACTGGATGACTAGCATCAGTGGGAGAAGGGCCCAGATTCTCTCAAATGCATGCTTGAATTTATATATAAATAATCTCCCCTCTGTTATTGTCCACTAAAATAAACTTTAAACTAAATGTACAAATATATTGTTAATCTCACACCTCATCATTATACTCTCAACAACAATAATAACAGCTGCAATAAACATATATTGAATGTTTGCATGGTTTATCTAATTTATTATTCCCCTCCTGTAGATGATGGAACCAAGGCTCAGAGGGGGCTAAGAAACTTGTCCAAGGTTAGGAAACTATTAACTGGCGGAATTAGATTCAAACCCATGCCATCCAACTCCAGAGCAGGTATGATACTACATTATTATGTTCATGAGAACAGAGATCTGAAAATACCAATGATAAAATAAAAAATGAGTATGACTATGCTTGAAAAGAAACATCTTACAATTAGACCCATCATTATAGGCCATTATGAAGTACCAATTATGAAGTCCACTCTACTGTATTTTGAACTATTTTTTTATATTCCTGTCTCCCTCTGTGTTGATAGGCTTCTCACACATGCTTCCAAAAGCAAGGCAAGGTCATGATTTACTTACCTACCTGTTCCTCTTTCTAGATGTCGAGCTCTCCAAGGATAGGTAGGCTTCTTTATTCTTCTCCTATCTCCAGGACTAGCCGAGTCTTAGAAGCACAGTCTTAGAAGCACTGATCTTTGAATACATTTTGCAGCTAATCCTCAGGAGAATAAACAAGATGACGTTTGCATATCTCCCAACTCCATTGTTCCTCAACACAGTTCTTGATAGAGGACTTACTCCTTCCAATAGCTCCTTAAAACACTGAAACACCTCACTGGAGTCACACAGTTCAAGCTTTTAGGAATGATTATTATCTAGCTATAAAATCACTAAAAAATGACCTTTTCTTAGCAAGATGCCTAGCAGTTTCTGTGTTTTGGTATAGGAATGGGCAGGAAAAATTAAGTACATATACTAATTGTCTAATGATAGGATTTCTAGGCAAATAGCAGGGCCTGTCAATGCTTAAATGTTCTGTTATTCTTGAAAACAATGAGCAAAATGTGACAAATGAGGCCTCCACACAATGTATATCTGAAAAAAACAAGAACTTAGCTGCTGGAAAAACACTCCTCAAGTTTGAAAACTAGAACTACCAATTTCTAATGTGGAACCTTGAGCAAATGATATCAATCATTTTTCTTAGTTTTCTTATCTTTCAAAGTGGGGAGAACACAGGGGTCCTATGAGACTTTTGTGAGGAGCAAATGCAAGCCCCATAAAGCATGGCCAATAAAAGCCGGCACACATTACTCAATATCATTTATTTAACTTCAACTGGTTTATTTCTTTAGAACCCTCATAATTATCAGGCTTAGCTATTTCTTTGCTTTGGAACTACAAAAAGTAAAGACAACTGGAACAATAATGACATTTTTGCCTCAAAATGTGTTTTCTAACCACAGTTTTGTTTTATGTCTGCTTTCAATTAAAGAGAAGGCTAAGAGATCTGCCATCTATATACAGTGTGTCAATTTATGTTAATTTAGCCAATCCTCAAATCAGTCCAATAACGGAGCTTCAGAGAAGTTACTTAACTTATTCAGTTACACCACTTCTAGGTGACTGAGCTCAGATTCAGACTTACTTCTCTCTGATTCAGAAAACTGTATTCTAGAGCAGTGTTTTTCATCTTATGTTAGAAAGATTTAGAGATACTGGAGTTACTTGAAAAGATTCCTTCATCTTCATGTGCAGTAAGTACTATGGGTAAACCAAAGTGTTACTCTATCTCATAAAGATATGAAATAGAATTTTAGCATGCTGCTTAGAATACACACAAATGCAATATTTTAATAAATCCACAATCTGTTATTATATAGTTTCTCAACCAACAGATCATAAAAATACAAATGAAATTTTGTCCTTACTGGAGGTCAGATAGCTCTACAACACATCTTTTTCTGTGACATGGAAAAGGACATACCAGAGGGGAAAAATCTTATAAACTCTGGGGAGGATTTACAGTGGGTCTAGAGGAAAAATAAAGTCTCATGTAATAGTGTCTGCCACCCTGAATTATAATTGAATGAATAAATAAATGAGTAAATGAGTATGTATACAGATACACAGATACAAACAGAAAGGAACCATTTGTCTACGGCCCATGAATATGGCCCATGAAGATAGTCGATGAACACTATGAGTGCTTCATTAGCAAGGGAACTATAATTCTTCTTCTCCCCTGCACATCTAGAATGACTTTTTCTTTTTTTTTTTTCTTTTTTTATCAGAAGTGTGAGTTTATTAATTTTTGTTACAGATGTTTCTTCTTTTCCCCCCACTGATTCCCCCCCCCGCCCTGTCCCCAGTTTGTTGTTCATGTCCACTGTTCATGCATACATGCATATATGTTCTGTGGTGTATCTCTTCCCCAACACCCCCTCTCCTGGGGATTGTCAGTCTGTACCCCACATCCACATCTCTGGGCCTACCCCATTACTCAGACTGTTATGTTCATTATATTCCACAAATAAGTGAGATCATATGATACTTGTCTTTCTCTGTTTGGCTTGTTTCACTTAGGATGATACTTTCCAGGTCCCTCCATGTCGTCTCAAAGGATAAGAGATCTTTCTTTCTTACAGCTGTGTAGTACTCCATTGTGTATATGTACCACCACTTTTTTATCCATTCGTCTACTGATGGACACTTGGTCTGTTTCCAGATCTTAGCTATTGTAAATAGTGCTGCTACAAACATGGGGGTACATATATTCTTTCTGGTTGGTGTTTCAGGCTTCTTAGGGTATATTCCTAGAAGTAGGATCACTGGGTCAAATGGCAGTTCAATTTTTAATTTTTTGAGGTAACACCATATTGTTTTCCATAGTGGCTGCACCAGTCTGCATTCCCACCAGCAGTGCACTAGAGTCCCCTTTTCTCCACACCCTCGCCAGCACTTGTTGTTTGATGATTTGTTGATGGCGGCCATTCTGACAGGTGTGAGGTGATACCTCCTTGTTGTTTTAATTTACATCTCTCTGATGATTAGTGTTGATGAGCATTTCTTCATATGTCTCTTAGCCATAGAATGGCTTTTTCCATAAATGTTAATGCCAGGAAGATGTGAGTTGGTGGTAGTGTTTTTTTTGTTGTTGTTGTTTTCTTTTTTAATGAAAAGGTTTGTGTGCTCAAGTAAATTTGGCAAATACTGGACTCTATATCCACCTCTTGGAGATTCATAGGCTCTAAGAAATTTCATGATAAGAAACTCCAGAAATTCCCCAAGCTATTTGATCATAGAAGCCCTTTGTCCCATAACAGCCTTTAGCCTCAGACAGAACTAGTTATCTAAGGCACATAATTTGGGAAACAACTTTCTACATTATTCTTATCCTTCAAAGTCTCAGCCAGTTCTCTTTTGATACCTCATGTGATTAAGTTGTTAAATATTCTTTTTATTATTTGAAATATAAGGGGTAGTTAAGATCTTTCACAAAAGGAAAAACACAATTCCTGAAATGGGTTTTTAAACCCCAGAAGCCACAAAGGCAAGACCCTTGCCCTTTGTAATGACAGCTCATGGGTAGCCAGGCAGCAATGCTTCATCTCCTAACTGCCCTCTCCCTGCAGGTTCTGTCTGTGCTGGGAAGTGGTCCTGCAAGAACTGACAGGCCTCAGAGGGGGGTGGGGGTGGGGGAGATAGACCACAGAACTTATATGCATGTATGCATGGCCAATGAACAAGTACAACAAAGCTGGGGATGTGGGGGGAGGGTGTCAATGGGTGAAAAAGAAGAAACATCTGTAACAAAAACAATTTAATAAATAAAAAAATTAAAATAAAAAAAAAGAAGAAATGACTCTGGGGATTGTTAGCAGGTCATAAGCAACTGCAAGCCTGCTGTGCTGCAGGCGATAACTTTGCAGGTTTGGGGGGGGGAAGCAAAATAAAACAACCACTCCTGGGGAATTATGTGGTCTAGTACAGTCACTAGTAGGTAGGCTACAAGCTTTCTACCATGGGACCTTTCTCCATAGCTGAATGCTCTAAAGATGATGCATTGAACAGTGACAGGACAGGGAGCCCCTGAGGCCTTGCCAGGATACTCTAGGATGGTGAGAACAAGGATGCCCATCTCTGGAGGGTGATCAGCGTGATACCTTCCAAATCCCTTTTAAGAGGATATGATATCCAGGCATATGGATATGCCTGCTTCTGGGATTCCCCTGGAACATAAAAACTGAAGGAAATCTACACACTTATGGTCTCTGATCTTATCCACAAATCATCACACTTTTGCTCATTGAATGCAACATTCTGAAAACTATACTAGGTCCTTTATGAGGTGGAAAAGGAGAAACACAATGCTTTCTCCTTTGCTCCTCAGTGAGCTTACAAACTAATTTGACAAAATAACACAGATGCATTTTAGAAGGATGAATTCCCAGACATAGCAGTTTATCATTAACACCCGGTAAATGCAATAGGTTGCATGTGCTGGAGGAAGACACCGAGGTGAGGAGAATGGCTTTGAGCAAAAATGGAGCAAGCAATTCACCAGCTCAGTGAAAAGGGAGAAGGAGAATTTGGCTGAAGAAAAGTTTGAGCGAGAGGTTTAATATGAAAATAAAGAATCTTGCATATCCAGGTAAAGAGCACAATTTTGGCATTTGTATATTTTGGGAAAAGGGAAAGTGAGCTAGCTAGCCTCACCTGTCTGTAATGCTGCACCCTCTTCCCCTAAAGACAGAATCCCATGCTCTCTCCGCTTCCTCTGCCAATGCTGTTCTCACTCTTCAGAATGCCTTTCCCAACGGTGCAGCCTGCTGACCTACGTTTTCTGTAATTCAAACATTCCAGCCAACCTGTCACTGAGTACAAATGAAATAGCCATGTAATGTATAACGTCGGGTTCTAACTACCAGGGCCCTTAGGCCTTCCGTGTAACCATTTGATAGCAGCTCCCTCTCAATGTCTTTTCAGAGATTTCTGAGGGGTTCTCATGAGACATGTTTACACTCAATGTCTTTGATCTTGATGTGCTACCCACAGGACACCTGCTTTGGGGGGATCATCTCTCCCACTGCTGCACTGTTCTGTCATTTTCAATCACTCAGTGGTGGCCATGCTACATTCTCAAAGGGCCAGAGCTTTGCAGTGTATCACCAGCTAGGAATAGTGGGGTTGGGGAAGGAGTGATATGGGATGGCAGGTCTTTTGCTGATTCTATATTAAACATTTTTACTTAAGTCTTCTCTGAAAAACCTAACTCAAAATTATTAAGCCATTGTCAATAATTCCCTGGTTTTCATATCTGAAAAGTTCATTCAAACAAGGCTGGGTCCCACAGTTTGCATGGGACTCACTCATTCATTCCCTGAATCTTACTCATTCCATGTCTTGGCTTTGTTTTTCTTTTGTCTGGTTCAGGCTCAAACACAGGTACAGCTGACATCACTGGCTGCAGAAGAGTGTCTGCATCACAGGTACTCCAGCAGTATACCCAGATGGTCTCTATTTTACCTGCTTTATGTCGCATGCCCCTCTCTAAACGGAGGATAGTCGAAGCTTGAATATATTGATTGAATAGCTCTATATTATGTTCTACCCAAACACTGAGGGTTAGATGAGTCCCCTCTGAAGCATTTGGCCTAAGACTAGAAGACAGTTGCTTCTTAATAAAAAGGAAAACTGTGAACATGTCAGAAAATTAGTAAATGGATGTTAGAGAGTCAGAAATAATAGCTGTTCACTACTGCTTCAAAGCAATACCATTTTTTCCCAAGGTCTCTCAAAGTTTTTGTCTTACAAGCTCTCCTTCTTCTATAGATCCTAAAACCCCTTCCAAAGAAATTAATCAGAAGTAATCCAACATTCTCCAAGACAGAAGAGAGGACAAATGTTTTGCCATACTATTTATCATCCTTGTCTCTCTGTTCTCATCCCACCATGAACAATAGCACCCTCCAAAGAGCATCCTTACTCCCTACCCTCATTTCCTCCTACTTCAGAAAATAAACAAATATGCCAAGGAGAACCACCATGGAAATGTATGCTCACGAGATTCACTGACAGAATCAACCTGGCTCGGCCTTAACTAAAATACTTCACTATGTGTAAGTGGCGACTCAATCAGTGCCTCTTCTGGGAGCCTTCTCAGGTAGAGCTGGTCATAGTTGAGGTCCCTTCCATCAGTTTCTTAAAATCCCTGTTTATTTATTTATGCTTTGCTATTCCAAAGCCCTCCCTCCCTTTAAGCATGAGGGTCTCAATATTCTATGTCATTTTTCACTGAATCAAAATACTGAATTCAATGTCTTTGATCACTGAGCTCCCTATACCTAGAATGATGACTAATAGAAAGTCCTCATAAATATTTGTTTAAAGAATATTCAATAAATAATGAAAAAATAAATTATGAAAGAGCTGGTTTAGAAATGTTAAACCATTGGCAGGGTACAGGTGGTTCAAAGGGGAGAGCAGTGATAGAAAAAGGGAAAAGGTTAATTTTAAGTCAACTACATTTTTTATAGCCCAGAAGCCTTGATTAAAGTTTTGATGAAGTTCAGTGCATAATCCCATTTCAAGGTAACCCACAAAGTAGGGTGGAAGTAGAGGGAGGAAGGAAGGAAACATAAATTGGATTTTTAAACAAGTCAATACTGACAAAACTCAAAATCCTAATTCACCCCAAACTTCTGATTAATTTTAGCAAAGCAAAATGAGACAAAGCCTTTCCATTGAACAAAACCCCAGGCAAAGTAATGGACAAATTCTTTTTTAAACGTTTACCACTGCTATTGAAAAAAGGAAGCAAAGGCTTTCTAAATCCACTCCCCTCTCCCTTGAGAAACTCAGTGTTATTCAAGTAGGAAGAGCAGTTTCTATGTCTGTTTCTAAGGCTTATTTGAAAATTGAAATGTCTCTTCACTTCACAGAAAGCAAAGTGGAAGAGAGGGATTGTCTGCAAGTTTATAAAACTAACTGAAAAGCCTGAATGGGAGAAATTGTCCCAGATGGACCCACTGGGAGAGCCAGAGGCATACAGGGTATCAGTGGTCTATCATGGTATCATCAGACCTGTAAGAGTTGCAAGGGGACCTGGGGACCCAGCAGTGAAAAGGAGTCACATGATGTCTTCCACACCATCCTTTTCTTCCCAGGGGAGGCCATTTTCTGTACAAATACATATTAATTTGCTCCATATATATTTCTTGATGATTTATTTATCATGAAGTACCTTGCTTGCCCTGGAGATAAGGATATGAAGAAAACTTAATGCTTGCTATTGGTAATACGTGTTATGTTAGACTATTTACACTGCAGATAATAATGATAAACTCTGGACAAAATGTAAAACACAACTCTTTGAAGTTACTAAACAGCGAACAAAAGGAGGCAGAAATCAGAGTGTCTTTAATCCTTGAAAGAAGTAAGACCACTAGGAGAGATACACTGTATAGGGTTCCCCCTAAAAAAGAACCCCCACTGCTCACAGCAAAAACAGCTTAATCTTAAGCAAAAAAATAGTCTTGATTTACTTGGGATATCAGAGCATAGAGTTTGCACTGTCAAAGTGGCTGATAGGAAGAAAGCCTGCTAAGAAGGAAATCCAGTTGAGAGGAGCCCATAATTCAGGTATAATCTCCCCTAAAAATCTCGATTGACCCTTGGACTGTTCATGTGTGGGAGATACTCCCAAATGCTCAATGGGAAACAGCAGAGAGAAGGCTGAACGGACATTAGGGAGATTTCAGGTGCAGCTCACCGCTGTGGGAAGAAAGAATAGAGTTTGAATTCTGCCAAATTTTATTGTTTTGGTAAACACAGCTTAAATTTTGTTACTTAACCAAAAAATACAACTAAACTTAGTTCAAGGTGATCATCTAGCAAATTAAATTCTGGAAAGGAAAAATAAAACAAGACAAACACGCACACACACTCCCATTCAGAGAAAGATAATCCAGTGTTCACAACATTCTCAATATTTATATTATATTAAAAAGTTACTAGACCTATAAAGAAGCAAAAGTGTGACACATCAGGAGAATAAAGTCAATAAAACGTACTCAAAGATGCTCCAGATTTTAGAATTAGCAGAAAATAACTTTACAGTAGCTATTAGAAATATGCTCAGGGTTTTAAAAGAATTGTGGAGGGATAGGGAATCACATTTCAGCAAAAAAAAAAAGAGACTTCCGGTCAAGATGGCGGGGTAGGTAAACGCGGTATCGCGTCCTCCCACAACCACATCAAAGTTACAACTAAAGTACAGAACAACCATCATTCAAAACCGCCTGAAATCAAGCTGAATGGAAGTCCTACAACTATGGAATTAAATCAGCAGCCACATCCAGACTGGTAGGAGGGGCGGTGGCACGACAGGCTGGTCCCACACCCACGTGTGGCAGATAAAAATCAGGAGGCTCCCGCGGCGGGGAAGGTCCTTCCTGAGGACTGAGGGGTCCCCGTCCCACACCAGGTGCCCCACTCAGGGTTCCAGTGCCAGGAAGAGAAGTCCCCATAACTTCTGGCTGGAAAAACCAGCGGAAACTGAGGCTCAGGGAAGCTGAGGCGGCTGGAGCCCCAGGCAGCTCCCTAAAGGGCCCGCGCACGGACTTATCAGACTCTCTCCCTCTAAGCTTGGAGGGGAGGCAGCTCGAGGGGCACCAGAGACATACAGGGAAGAACTGAGCTGTTTGGCACTGGAGCGAGAGCTGGAGAGGGGGCTTTCTCCGGGACAAACGTGCTGTCAGAGGACTCTGTTCCTTTGGTGAGCCCTTCGCTGGGATGGCAGACAGCCACCATATCTGGGACTCCAGCAACCTGGCTCACACTGGTAGCCCCGCCCTGCTGACTCCCTGAGGCCCCGCCCCACCCAACTTTCAAGTCCACCCAAGCTGTTGCCACTGCTTAACCATAGGATTGGCCCGTCTCGGATCCTGCTTCAGGTTTTTCCTAAATTCTTTCAAACGAGCAGCATCTGGTCTCAGCGAGCCCCATACCTCTCATTAAGTAATACACTGAAACAAACACAGGGAGGCAGCCAAAATGAGGAGACAAAGAAACAGGTCCCAAATGAAAGAACAGAACAAAACCCCAATAAAAGAACTAAGCGAAAGGGAGATAAGCAACCTAACAGATACTGAGTTCAAAATACTGCTTATAAGGATGCTCAATGAACTTAGTGAGAACCTCAGTGAACTTAGGGAGGGCCTCAAGAGCATAAAAAAGGACCAGTTAGAAATCATGGATACACAGTTAGAATTGAAGGAGGCATTAACTGAAATAAAGAATAATTTACACAGCTTCAATAATAGAGTATGTAAATCCAAGGAGCAAACCATCGATTTGGAATATAAGGAAGCAAAAAATCCCCAATCAGAACAGCAAAAAGAAAAAAGAATCCAAAAAAATGAGGATAGTGTAAGGAGCCTCTGGGACAACTTCAAGCATGCCAACATTCGCATCTTGGGAGTGCCCGAAGGAGAAGAGAGAGAACAAGAAATCGAAAACCTGTTTGAAACAATAACGGCAGAAAACTTTCCTAACTTGGTGAAGGAAACAGACATACAAGTCCAGGAAGCACAGAGAGTCCCAAACAAGATGAACCCCAAGAGGCCCACACCAAGACACATCATCATCAAAATGCAAAAGGTTCAAGACAAAGAGAGAATCTTAAAAGCAGCAAGAGAAAGGCAGCTAGTTACCTACAAGGGAGTTCCCATTAGGCTGTCAGCTGATTTCTCAAAAGGAACTTTGCAGGCCAGAAGGGAGTGGCAAGAAATATTCAGAGTGATGAAAACCAAGAACCTACAACCAAACTTACTCTATCCTGCAAAGCTGTCATTTAGAATCGATGGACATATAAAAACTTTCCCAGACAAGAAAAAGTTAAAGGAGTTCATCACTACCAAACCGTTATTATATGAAATGATGAAGGGTCTTTTTGAAGAAAAAGATAAAATGTATGAACAAACAAAATGGCAATGAATACATATCTATCAACAATGGAATCTGCAAACAAAATGAACAGGTAGAACAGAAACATTCTCATAGATACAGAGAACATTTTGTTGGTTGCCCATTGGGAGAGGGGTTGGGGGAATGGGGGAAAAAGGTGAAGGGATTAAGAAGTACAAATTCACTGCTAGACTGACAAACCTCAAAGGGAAAGGGTTTTGGGGGGTGGGAATAAATAAACCAAAGAACTTATATGCATAACGAATGGACACAGACAATAGTGTGGGAAAAGGTGGGAGGGGGGCAGGCGTGGGGAGGAGGGGGTCAATGGGGGAAAAATGTGGAACATCTGTAATACATTTTACATCCAACAATAAAGATTTGAAAAAAATATATAAATAAATAAAAAAAAGAAGAAAGAAATTATAAAAAAATGAAATAGTAAGTCTAGACTGAAAAAATATTCTTTTAAATTTAAAAAATTTAGATAGGCTTAGAAACATTTTGTGTATTAAAAAGACAGAATAGTTAATGTCAACAAAGATAAAGTCATGAGTCACAGAGAGAAAAGAATTTTTTTCAAAAGAACAATGAATCAGTGTCTTTTAAGACAGTATTAAATGGTCTAATATATGTGGAATCCTCCACAAAGAGACAAATGAAAGTAGTAGAGAAAAAGTATTTGAGGAAGTAATGGCAAAAAATAAATTTTTAGTGAAGAACATCCACATGAAAATCCAAGATGCTGATCAAACTCCAAGCAGAATAAATACAAAGGCAAGTACCCCACAGTACATCAGAAAAACAAAGAGAACTTTTTAAAGCTGTCAGAGAAAAAGACGATTACGTCCAGGGGAACAGCACTTTGGATGTTAGCTGACCTCATCAGAGAGTGAAAGCCAGAAGACAGTAAAACAGAATTGTTTTCCTCTAAAACCATCAGCCCGGTAGTCAGTGTGCAGAAGAAAAAAAAACGGTTAAAAATGAGACTACCATAAAGAATTTTGGGAAAAAAACTAAACTTGAGAGAACCCATCACCAGCCAACCAAAGTTTAAGAAATGCTAAAGAAAATTTTTCAGGATAGAGGGAAATAATACAAAATGAAAGATATATATAAGGAAGAAAAAAGAAAAAGAAAAGGATCAAAAATTATAAATAAGTAGCAAATATTAAAAAAATATTTTTGTTTCTCATTTCCTTTAGAAGTCAAGTGACTATTGAAATTTTAAAAAATATATATAACATTTTATTGTGAGGTACATAATATATGTAAATGTGAGTGTACTGATACAAAAGCACACAAGGTAGGGGAAATGGGAATCAAAATACTATGAGCCCCAGTATATTATTAAATTTGAGAGGATAGCGATATGGTGGAGACCAAGGTTGGAATATCTGCTGAGTCTGTTTTGGTTCACTTTCCTGCATTGCAGCCTGGAAGCTGCCTCCAGGAATAAGCTTGGTGAGCCATGTTTCCCTTCTCTCGGGGATCACGGTGTTGTACTTCCAGTTGCTAATTTCTGAAAACCATTGCTTTATGTAACTTGTCTTATGATTTACTTATTTATAGTAGACAGACAACTCTCATAGCAATGAGCTCTTCATGGGTGGTATGAAAGTCTAATACAAATTATTCTAAAAGAAATATGCAGGATTCATCAGACCCAATGTCAGGCCATAAAGTAAGAGAAACTTAATTCCAAAGACTAAAATCTTACATAATACTTTTTTTTCTGGATACAATTTACTAAATTTTAAATCAATAGTATAAGAATTTTATGCACTGGCCAGTGTAGATCAGTGGTTAGAGCACTGGCCCTAGCACTGACGGGTCGAGGGTTTGATTCCTGGTCAAGGGCATGTGACTGGGTTTGGGTTGCAGGTTCAATCTCCGGTCCCATCCTGGGCATGTGCAGGGGGCAACCAGTGGATGGGTGTGTCTCACATCTGTGTTTCTCTCTCTCTTCCTCCTTCCCTTCTTTTCACTCTCTCTAAAAAAATTAATGGAAAAAAATATCCTCAGGTGAGGATTAATAAAAAAATAAAAAATAAATTTTAGAAACGTCCCAAATATTTAGAATTCAAACAAAACACTTCTAAATAACAAAAGGGTCAAAAGATGTAGGGGAATAATACTAAATGAAACATATATAATATAGGAAAGAATAAAGAAAAGTATCAGAAATGATAAATAGTAAATATAAAAGAATAACAAATATAAAAAATAAAAAAGGAAAGGAGAAAAATATTTTGGCTAATAATGAAAATTCAACAAGTCAAAATTTGAGGATAGAGACCATTGTTTATTGGAAAAATTACAGTTTCATATACATATTTGAAAAAAAAAGAAAGATTTAGCATCAATTATCTGCTTTCAGTTTAATTAGGTAAAAAACAAGAGCAAATTAAAACAAAAGTAAGTTAGATGAATGGAGATAAAAAAAGATAAGAGAAGAAATCAAAGAAATATAAAATAGACCAACAGAAAAAACTGTTAGTCAAATTTAGCTTTTTGAAAATAGGTACATTTCTAGAAATTCTAATAAAGAGCAAAAAACAAGAACAAATAAACAAAAAACAAGAAAAATAAAGAAAGCAAAATAATTAATATCAGATATAAAAATAATTGCATATAATTTCACATAGTGCATAAAGTAAAAAGAAAATAAAGACTATTTTGAGCAACTTTTTGGTGATGATTTCACAATTTAGATAACATTGATCAGATTTCTTGAAAAAGCACTTATTTAAACTGACACAAATTAATAAAAAAATAAATAAATAAAATATTTAAAAAACTGACACAAAATGAAATAAAAATCTGCATAGTCCTATATTCATGAAAGAAATTGCATTAATTATCAACCTTACCATAAACAATGGCCCATGTTTGTATTTGAGTTGCTTTCTCTGTTTATTCAAATTAATAGGGTAACCACCTGTTTTAATTTGTACTGTTTCTATTTATTTGGGTTTTTATAAGTCCAAGCTGATATAATTCATTTAGAAATTGTTTTCTATGTATTCAATTATAATACAATCCATTAGCAAAAAGTCAGAGTCTCTTGATAATAATCGCCATCTACTTTGGGCTCTGAGTCAGAGTGGGCTGGAAAATGTTCTTAAGACTATCACAAATGCTATTTTCTCAGTGTGTCTGCCAAGTATACCTCTGAGATTCTTAAAAGCCCTTTTGGCTTGCTAGGAAAGCTTACAACTCTAACAATATTGTGATCTTTACCTTAAAAACCCATTTTTATTGGGCATACTCTCTATTTGATATTTGCATTGAATCCATTTTGATTTTAGAATGTTTCATTGGACAAAACTGAGGATGAGAAACAGTTTTATTTTCAAACACTCACCAAGTCCTGGTTCTCTCCTCTAAATTATGTTTGAGATTTAGTCCATCTCCATCCTGTCATGTTACTTACATGTTATCACAGGCAGCTAAGGGAAGGTTGTTGACACTGCCTACTGATTCTGACTTATTACTTGTTCTTCCAGCACATCACCTAGATCCTCTTGCTATAATCCCTATAGCAGTAACCATTTCCATTTCCACTCACAGTCTTCTTAGGGCCCTTCAGGACTCTACCTGCTCCCCAGTCATGAGCCAACACCACATGTTTTAGGTTGTTACCACAGTACCCTACTAGTAGGTTCCAATTTCTGTTTCAATTTTATGTTGTCATAAAACTATCCTCAAAACATAACGACTTAATCTTATTTACTCATGATTTTGTGGGTCAGCAATTCAGACAGGGAAGAGTGAGCATGGCTTATCTGTGATCCATGTGACATGGATGTGTGGGATAAATAATTCCACCGCTATCACCCCATTGATTCTAGTGAAGCTAGAACAGAACTTAGATTTCTGGATTTACAGATGTTTCCTTTTTTGATCATCTCTCCTACTGATCTCCAGATCTCAACACAGCTCCATGTCTACTTCCTACTAATCCATTGGAGTTGCTCAGAGGTGAAATAGTTATTCCATCAGTATTCTTGTTGAAAAGGTGTTAATACTATTGAGATAGAAACTCTTGTTTACTTTTGATACTACTATGTTTGTTCCAGAAGTGAGTTCATGTGGTCTCTGTCTTGTCTGGTTGGAATTCTAATACATAGGCATGAAACCAGACTATGAACTATTCCAGAAAAAAAGTTTTCAAGATCTTGTACCACTTCTTGCAGTACCCTTCATATTACCCCCCCAAAAAAGGCAATGTATATGCCTCTTTCTGTCTATTTTCTTTGATCAAGCAATTCTTTGTGATTTATTATCTATTACAATTGTATCCATCTTTCAAGATTCAACTTACATGCTCCTTCTTTCATTGAACATTTCTTGATCACCTCTATATAACCACCTTCCTCTGATGCCTCAGAGCTTATAGACTTACTCAATTCCTTTTGTCAGCTTTGACTACATTAAACTGAGTACACTTTAAGTTTCTTCGGTGTTAAGAAATCACATTGAATACAAAAATAAATATGTGAATAAATGGAAGTCAGTCATTTTCTGTCAGATGAGCTAAGCCTTTAGTTGCTGATTGATCTTGGTTGCTATAAGAACATAAACTCCTCAGGATTTTAGTGCCAAAATAATATAAGGTATTTCTTAATAATAGAGCACCTGTTCCATGCCAGATTTTACGCATAGAATTCACATGAATCTCTTGAATGAATCCTTCAGGGAAAAAATGAAAGGGATTACGAAATACAAATTCCAGTTATAAAAATAGTCACGGGGATATAAAGTACAGCATAGGGAATATAGTCAATAATGTTGGAACAACTATGTATGGTGTCAGATGGGTACTAGACTTACTGAAGTGATCACTTAGTAAGGAATATAAATGTGCAATCAATATGTTGCACACCTTAAACTAATAAAACATTGCGTGTAAACTGTAATTGGACAATAAATTAATAAAAACAGAAAATCATGAGGCAATGTTAATAGTTACATTAAAAATAATAACAATATTGAGAATTGCAGATTAAATTATAAGTCCAATGACATTTAATACCAAGCCACTCAGGGGCAGAAGCAAAACAGAACACAGAATTTTCTGGTTATAAAATATAGTACTTGCCTCTATAATCTGCCAGTGGAATATTACTATTTTCTTTATCATTAGAAAAAGTAAAACAGCAACCAAACAGATACCAATCATGCTTGCTGGGTTGTAGCAGAAGCCAGAATAAAATGCCATACACAGATGCTATTGTAAATTGATCAGTAGCTGAAAATATATGGGTAAAATCTACACAATAAAGACATGCATTGCTTTTCCATATAACTGAGAAGATGCAGAAACTCTCATTAAGAGACTTGATAACCAGAGAGGGAGTTGAAAGGACTGGATATTTAGGCAGAGGGATAAATTGCAATTTCCTCTTCCTCGGGTGGTCACTAATCACTCTCTATGTCAGATCATTTCATATCACACACACAGCTCAACGGTGTAAATAATTATACAGTTATTCTAAAATGATGATTCTGCAAATAATGATGAAAATAATTAGACAGTGTTATAAATAACACTGTGAAAATGGAACAGTTGTTACATTTTAATTAAGCCCAACAATGAGATTCTACTTAGGCAGTAGAAATTGCACCATGTATTCATTAGTCAAAAATCATCCAATAGGTATCACTTATTGCTAATAATACAATCATGTCACTTTGATTGTTTTAGGATTAATTTGTATTCATTATATCCTCTAGAGCACTGGACATTAACACTGCCTTTGCAGACACATACATTGAAAGATATATGCAGAAATTCAAAACTTGCTGCCCTTTTCCTTTGTATAAATATCACATTTGATTTTGGAAACTACTAACTTCTTGTCTATCCAGGAACCTCTCTTTTGGCCCATCTGTGTCTCATTTCCTAGAACCACCCCTGTCACTAATCTATATAGCAGCCGAGATGAAAGATGAAAAATTCATGATGTTATGATGAAAAATTACAACTAAGGATGCAATTGTTGTGTAGCTAACTGAGAAGGCAAAATGACAACAACAAAATATCACGGAGGAAGCACCTGTAGGAAACAGCTATCATCCTTAGAACTGGGGAGCAAGAAGACAGACTTCCAAGAAGGGGGTACCACTCAGTTTGTGCTGTTGCCTTCGAGCTCAGAGAGTGAGCCCCATGGGGCTGGGCCCCACCTCCCTGAGGATGGGACAAGGACCAGTGCAATGCCTGTGAGAGAGGCACAGGGAGGTTGAATCTGCACACGGTAAAAACCGGTGTGAGCTGGGCTCAGGTGCTGCTGCAGGGATGGATGTGCATTGCTGGGGTGATGCTAACAGGGGCATGTTTTAGGAGCAGGGGTGCGTGAAGCCTGCTGGAAGTCAAGAAGCTGCAAAAAAGAAACAGCAATCCCCTTCTTTCCCTCTCACACCCAATAGTCAGAGCCTAAGAGGGAGCCAGACGGAGAGGCAGAAAGGTGGTTTGCAGACTTCCACTCCCAGCATCACAAAGCGAAGTGACTGTAGTGGCATGAACTGGAGCATCTGTGGTTTAAATACTTGGACACCTTCCTTGACATTTTCATTTTCCACTGGATCAAGAAGACTTCAAGGCAGTGACATTTCTTATTCATTCTTACTTCCTAGATATCTAGCCTAGTGCCAAATTCAAAGTGGCACTCAATGTTTTCTTCCATTCCCCAAAAAAGAAAAAAGTATGTGTTTAAAAAGACAGAAACTGACAGAGACAGAGAGGGAGTCTCTCTGAATAGTTTGTATCAGTGATTAAAAGGGAGCAAAATGAACGCCCGCTTCAGGGAGCTCATGTGCTCAGTACCGATGGACCGAGTCAACACTGGATACTGCCGGTTGCTCCTTTCCTCTAAAACGGTTTCCTTACAGGCCACGTTCTCCTTGCCTTCCCTGCCTCTCAGTAACGTCTCTCGGCGCCTTCACTGGCGCCTACTTCTGCCTCCGCCCAGACATAAATACCCCCCGAGTTTCAGCTGTCATGTCTCTGCTCCCACCCACTGCGATCTCATCAAATCTTACAGGTTGGGCTATACTCTAAATTGTGCAACTGAAATTCTTCATCAATTGCCTGCTACATAATTCCATCTGGCTACCCATCCAGAACTTCAAACTCCACATATGTAATGAAAGCGTATCTCCTCTTTCCTCGAGTCCCCACAGACACAGCAAGGGTAAATTTGGGGGTAAAGCCATTTCTGTTTATGTATGTGCACTATGCGTGTTTATATAAACATATGTATTCATTCATGTACATGTATAGGTTTACAGTTGTGAGTACACAAAACACAGAGTTAATAAAGCTATTTTAATAATCATAACCTGCATGTCTTTTTCCATGTGAACAACTGTAAACCTACTTTTGCCAGCCCTGTGTAAGCATAAATAGGTATATGCTTATATATGACATTTGAACATATTTACCTATGTGGTGAGTCATGGTACCAAATAATTTTCTACAAGTTGTGGTAAAAAATGCTTGAAAACCAATGGACCATATGGGTATAACAAGGAGTGGTTTATAGGAAACATAAAAATCAGACCAGATCACTCAAAACTTACACAATTTTATAACCAGATCAATAACCAAAACAATAATGTATACCCTTGTTGATGAATCGGATAGTCTGGACAAGACAAGCTACTTAGGAGAATTTAAAAAAAAAAATTTTTTTTTCTTTATTGATTTTAGGGAGAGAGGAAGGAAGAGGGAAAGAGAGATAGAAACATTGATGAGAGAGAACATTGATTGGCCACCTCCTGCATGCCCCCTTCTGGGGATCGGGCCCACAACCTGGGCACGTGTCCTGAGCTGGAATCTAACCTGCAACCTCTTGGTGCATGGGGTGATGCTCAACCACGGAGCCACACCGGCCGGGCTACTCCGGAGAATTTTAAAGGCCCACACGAAACAGGAGTCAGACGGTGGCTTGCAGGTGTGGAACCACAGCAGAAAGAAGCAGGGCTCTGCATGAGCAGGGCTGCTGGAAGGTGTGAGCTGGAGGAAATGGAACGTGCCATTCGCAAGGAGCCATGCAAGGTCAGGGGGCTGCACCTTTGTGGGGAGGCGGACGGGGGACACGCATCTATTTTCAAATACCCCTGTCTTCCTTAAAGCCCTTCAACTGGAAAGCCTTTGGCCTTAACAGAGCTGAGCCATTTCTGTACGTCACTCAAGCCTGGAGCTTCTTTTCATTCCTGGTGAAGTATTAAGCTCTGATTCTCAGTTACTCTGGCTTTCCTTGCCTGGGAAAAAGAACCACACAGGAACAAACACCACTTCCTCATTAGAATACCTCCTGTCCCATGTCCCTCTGTCCCATGTCCCTCTGTCCCAGTTCACTGTGGCTTCAGCCTGCTGCCTGGCACAAGTACTAATACCATCCCTATAATTCTCAAAAGCATCTGAATTTAAACAATAAATGTTATGGTCACTCCAATATTTTGCTAGTTACCAATATACTGTTGAAGAACAGACTGAAAATGAGATATAATAAGTAATAATAAATGCAGTGATAGATGGTAGGAATGCATGGGTAGGAGTAACAGGAAAGACACACTTAGTAAGATGTTCTAGTGCTAGTCTCCATGCAGAAGTGGTGTTTGAGCTACAGTGTAAGCAGCGACCAGCAGAGAAAGCGTGGCCAGCAGACAAGGAGGCAGACGAAGTAGTTTGTGCGAAGGCCTGTGGTCATAAGCAGCCTGGCAGGTTTGAGGAAATGAAGAGTGGTCCGTGTGTCTGTGGCTTACAGTGGAAACAGAGAAGGTAGCTTGGACCTGGATGGTCCCAGCACAGAGTGGAAAGCACAGGCGAGTGTGGAAATCCGGGACTTAACCAATGGATGACATAGTTGTGAGGGAGAGAAAAGAGACAGGAATGACTCTCAAGTTTCTAGAACAAACCCAGGAATCAATTTCTAACTCTATTTTGAAATTCTTAGTTCTCCTTAGTGAGATCACTTCTCTGGTCCCAGTTATCTGTTGAGGAAAGATGGAGGCAGGGCTGTCTAAGCGCCTGCCCCTTTTACAGTCTATATTCTAAATTGCATTTCTGTTACTACATATGCATATTGGGGTATATCCTTTCATACATATTTGTCTTTTCCAAAAATTAAATAAAACCTTTCTCTCAATAAGTGAACTTAACCCCTTTGCACATTTTCTCAGTGTAATTCCTTTGGGCTTCTCTGCTAATGCATTTTTCCTTCTTTCCTTCAATTCCCATTCTGCTCCTTTTCCCTTTAAGATTTGGCAGGCTCTTCATAGTTGGGAATGAAGATTGGCATACATATTTCAAAATCAACTGTTTTCCACTGCTCTTCTTAAAACACATGGAGAGAGAGAGAGAGAGAGAGAGAGAGAGAGAGAGAGAGAACATCAGCAAGCGGAAACCCGGTCAGAAAGTCACTTCCCACTTCTTTCTAGCTGCTGAAGTTCCCTGGAGTAACTGATTAAACACCTTCAGTTTACTTTGCAGAGACAAACTCGGCTTCTACTGGCACTCAGGCTCCGAGGCAGCTTCCAACATTCCAAGACATGTGTCCATTTATTTCACAGAGCTTTATTTTCTACAAAAGATCACGTTCCTTTTACCCTAGTGTGTTCTTTCCAGGTGTCTAGAGAATTGACACAATAAAGCCAAAGTGAATGTATGTGCATGTGTGTACACACAGAAACAAACACCATATCTCTGTCACTCCCAAGGCTGGATTTGAAAGCACACATACCAGTGCGCACATAGTGCTGTCGGCCTGACCAGTAAATACAGACGTCTTAAGTGTCCAGTCTTCCAAACTTTCCCAAAGAATTGCCCTCGTTGTAAGGGTAGAGTGACTGAATTGTGAACAGATTATTACAATTTGTGATCGAAAAAAAACTTGCACAGTAAAAAGTACAGATTCCTGAGTCCTATGCCAGAATCATGGAATCAAAACTCTGTGTGTGTGTGTGTGTGTGTGTGTGTGTGTGTGTGTGTGTGTGTGTTCAGTAGGGCTTCTTAAAGTTTTACATGCAAAGGACATATTTGGGGATCTTGTTGGAAAATGCAGATCCTAATCCAGGAGGTCTGGGGAAGGCTATGAGGTGAGGCCTTTCTCCAAACTCCCAGGTGATGGGCCTGAAGCTGGTCCACACACCAGCCTTGGAAGACAAGGTGCACAGGTGTGTGCATCACTGCATGAACTAGTCCTGAGGTGCTGCCAGGGGCCGACTTCTCCTGCCAGTTTAATTTCAGAGGTAACTGGCTCATTGCTGAAGGCCTGAAAAGTAATACAGAGTGGAGAATGCTTTCCTTAATAAGGCCCATTAGATAGGGTTCAGAAAACAATATGATCATTTTCACAATTTGAAAATGCCTATTCAATTTACCTTCTTCATACATCAAGCAGAAAGAGGCTTAGCAAGGCATCATCTACCTGTGGGCTATTTGATGCCCAATTTATTTTCTGAGCAATCTTCATTGACCATTGCCTGTATTACCTTTCTTCCTATCATAGCAAAGTAGAACAAGCTGTCAACATGTCTCTCTAGATACTACACACACACACACACACACACACACACACACACACACACACATCTCAACATTGATGCTCAGCTTCTCATCACTGATTATCCCTTAACAAAATAAATTCACTATTTAAACAGAGAGCCTCCTATGTCAACATGGCTGAGGATGGCAAGATGTGTCCATAACTTACACATTTATTCTTTTTTCTCAATTGAATTTATTGGCATGACATTGGTTTGCAAAACCATATAGATTTCAAGTATACAACTCAATAAAACATCATCTGCCTACAGCATCAGGTGCCCAGTACCCCAAGAAAAGTCTCTTTCCATCCCCATCCCCCGCCTTGGCCCACCTCCACCTACCCTACCCCCTCTCCCTCTGGCTATCACCACTTTGCTGTCTGTGTCTATGTATCATGTATATGTGTTTTTTGGCTAATGCTTTTACCTTCGTTCATTTAATCCCCTAACCCCTACACCCCCTGACAACTGTCAGTCTGTTCCATGTACCTGTGCTTCTGTTTTTATTTTGTTTGTCAGTTTATTTTGTTCATTAGTTTCTACATATAAGTGAAATCATGTGGTATTTGTCTTGTCTTTTACTCACTGGTTTATTTCACTTAGAAAACACTCTTCAGATCCATTCATGCTGTCACAAAAGATAAGATCTCTTTATTTTTATGGCCACATAGCATTCCATTGTGTAAACGTACCACAGCTTGTTTATCCACTCATGTACTGATGGGCACTTGGGTTGTTTCCAGATCTCAGCTATTGTAAATAATACTGCAATGAACATAGAGCTTCACATATTGTTTAGAATTCATGTTTCAGATTTCTTAGGATATATTTCCAGACTCTAACTCATATCCATTCTGTCACTGTACATTTAACATCTGAAATTTCTAGCTCCCAGCTTTACACTGTCTTTACAGGAAATCTGAATGAGCTCACCGAATCCTACATGTGTTGATCTTTTGCATTACACTGTAGATGTCAAGAAATAAAAATAGAGCCCTGGTTGGTTTGGCTCAAAGCTTAGAGTGCTGGCCCATGGACCTTAGAGCCCTGGGTTCCATTCCCTGTCAAAGGCACGTACCTAGGTTGGAGGTTTCAATCCCCAGCCTGGGGTCGAGCAAGAGGCAACCAACCAATGTGTCTCTCTCACATAGATGTTTCTCTCTCTCTCTCCCTTCTTCCCACTCGTGAGGATTAAAAAAAAAAGAAAGAAAGAAAAATAGAGGTTAACATTTGTTGACTGCTAATGATATGTACAGCATTTGTATCCTCATCTGGTGTAACCTTCAGAGTAATACTCAAGGGATTTAATTATGTCCACTTGAAAATATAAAGATACTAGGACAAGAGATAAATGGAATCAACAATAGAACTAGTAATGGAAATAGTTTTAAATCCAAGCGTAGCTACCTATTTTTAAAACCTACATTATTTCTCTCAAAAAATGTTGCCTTCTTGGATGCTAGAATTAAGTAAGGTGAGATGACATTGACCACTCGTAAGGGATTTACAGGAAATACTTATATAGGAGCAAAATGGCCTCAAAAGATTCTTTCCAACCCTAACATTCTATTATATTGTGAAAACATGAATAAAGTATCTTAGACATTATGAATGGCCAATACTGTGTTACCCTGAATCATACACAACAGACATAACTGGGAAAAACCTAAGCCAGATAAGCAATTTAAGTTAGAAGGAGGTAGAACAAAAAAAGATTTCATCCAGTAACATCAAGAGAATGAATAAGTTCTGGACAAAGGAGACCTTGTGGTTTCATAGCAATTGGTTTGAAGAAGACAGACAAAAATAAATGGGGTTTGACCATGAATCCAAGATTATTCAATCATATAATATGTTTTCTTTTAAACTATGTTTTCTTAGAATCACTTAATGAAAGTTCAGTTCATCTCCCATCTCAAAGAGGAGTGTTGCTAAGTTTGAGATCAGTTAATACATAAAACGAGTTCAACTAGAGTAAGCTCTCTAACTGCCTTTCAACCACTGAAATCTCAGAAATTACAATGATGTATTCAGTTCTTGAACAATAAAAAAGCACAGTTTTAAAACCTAACTTAGTTGATCATTTTAAAATAGTATAAGACAAAGATTGCAAGCCCAGTGCTGATAGGGAAAAGGCAGGTCAGATAAATGAACATAACTAGCTCAGAGGAGACGGGGATAAATGGGAGGATATTATGCTCACGTAAAGGAAACCCAAGCAGTACAACAAATAATCAGTTCACTCAAAGCAATTAGTCAAAGTCAGTTTGTGAAAATACCAATGAACAGAGTGACCACTTCTTCAAAGATCTGTCTTATGCCATCAAGTTACTGAGGAAACATTTACCAAATTACTGATTCATCAGAAATTTGCTCCTATTAACCAACTTCTAAGGATGAAAGCAATGTGTGTTACTTATGTTTCAACACCAGCCTTTGAAATATTGTTGTATAAAATGGGGAAATGATTTTCTTTTGAACTTAGATTTTAAATGTCATCCATTGTCAAAAATGTCCCCGATTTTATAAGTGATAAGCAAGGTAGGTTTCTATTTTCTAACTCACTTTTAATATAGTCCACTGCATTTCATACTTCTATGATTCATGGGCTTGCTTTCTGGAGTGGGACAGAAAGGGAAGAATAACTGCAAATGTACAGGGAATTGGGGCTGGAAGTTTCTGTGTCTGTGAAAATTGCAACAGTACTCTCACAGGGCTGTTATAAGAACTGAATTGGGCAAGTTGTATTAAAGTTCCGAGTACTTAGAAAGAGGGCAATAAATATATGTTTAGGACTTCATTTATTCATCTGCCAAGGGGAGAATATGATGTACGATATTCTTATCTAATACTTGAAAAGCAAGGAGAAACTTCCTCAGTCCTATTTTGCGTTCAGTTATCTACCTTTCATATTTCTGCTTTGCACAGGAGGGTCACCTGGTAATGCCAAGAAGGAATATGCACAATAAATATCATGAAGAAAGCAAACCTATTTGAAGTAGGAGCCATAAACAACATTCTAAAAGTTTTGAAAAATAATTAAACATGACAAAATTTGATTATTTAACGAATATCCTAATAAGTGCACAGAAGGTTTTGTCTTATTTTAGTTTTTTAAATCCTCACCCGAGAATATTTTTCCACTTATTTTCAAACAGAGTGGGGGCGTGGGGAGAGAAATCATCGATGTGAGAGACTCACATCCACCAGGGCCGGAGACCTAACTGCAACCGAGGTACATGCCCTTGACCAGAATCAAACCCGCAACTCTTTGGTCCACAGGCCATTGCTCCAACTGATGAGCCAAACCAGCCAGGGCTGGACAGAGGTTTTAAAGAATTTAGGAAATAATAAAAGAAGAAATGAGAGTACTGAGAAAATGGAAAAGACAATAAATGAAAGAGAAGACTAAAAAGTGAAGAGAACAAAAATTAATCCTGGATAGATTATACATTGAAATGTCTAATAACTTCATGTAAAACTCAGGAAAAAATATAGAAATGTATGATTAAGCTATCACTATTAGGAAAATATTTTCTAAAACATTCATAAAAGCACAAATATAAAGAGTATTGATACATTTGACTGCATAAATTAAATACTTCTCTTGAGAACAAAGGACAGCATTTACCAAGCCCCCAAACAAGTAGCAAGTCTGGAAGAATATTTGTAATCCATCACGGACAAACAATGAACGATTGTCATATTTGAAGAACTCATACAAATTAATTTTAAAAACTAATGATTTAATAGAAAAATGAACAAACAACAATAAGCATTTCTTAGATGAAGAATCCTTCTGTTTGAGCAATAAATTGACAAAGAATATTGATCTCTATAGGAATCAGGAAAATGTAAAATTTATAAAGGTAACATTTCTCTCTCATTATTGGGGAAAATGTAAGGAAACTCATACCACCAATGGTTGGATAAAATGAGGGAACAGTAATGATGTAAGTTATATACATTTTCACAAATTCTTTAGAGAATATCTTGCCAGTAGGTAGTCTCATTGTATGTTATCTATTCCTGGAACACTCTTCTGAAAGAGTGGTCAAAGAGATGTGTACAACGATACTGTTTGCAACAATATTTATTATCATAGCAGAGTTTTTTAAAATATCAACATCCATCTAAGAGAAAAAGCTAACCAAATACCCAACTTGTGTCATGTCCATACAGTAGGATACTTACTCTGTAGCAACAACCACAAAAGAACTCAATCTTCACATGTCTGCTTGAATGATTCACATGCACAATGTTACATTTTTAAAAAGGAAATTTTCATAATGGTATATACACCATGCCACCAATTTTTGAACAATATTCAGAGATAATAAAACAGTATCATCTGTTGGTCTCTGAGAGGCCCCTATGAAGAAAAATCTAAGACCTAGACAACTTCAGCATAGTATTTACTAGGAAAGGTATGAAAAGGAACTGAAACTATTTTGCTCTATGTATAAAATATTTTATTTCCTCAACACATCATAAAAATGTATATTCAACTATTACTATTTTTAAAACTAGGGTGGGTCCGTGACGTTGTTCTGTATTTCTCCAGATATTTTTTTTTCCATTTTTAAACAAAAAGGGGAAGGGGAAAGAAAATCAGAGAGAGAGAGAACAGGAAAGCATAATGGTATAGAAGAAAACAAGTAGTCAAGAGAAACAGAATTATGACTAGTAGAAATAGAAATTTAAAAAAATAAAGGGGAAAAGAAAAAATTAAAAGGATATAAAAAAAAAGTTAGGTGGGAATGCTGGTCTAATTTCTTCTCTTTCTTGTATCTTTTTAATTTTTTTTCCATCTGCCCTAGCTCTTCTTTCACAGGATTTAGAAATAAGAAACAGAGTTAAAAATCAAGCCAACTTACAACATGGCTTATAACTAGCATATGCCTGTGTCGCTCTCTGAAACAAAATTCTTCCAGAGAGTGCCACACACACAAAGTATCTGCTATAGAGGAGGACAGAGACTTGCATAGCAATTTGATAGGGTAAATTGATTTCTCTTCAATATAATAATAAAAATGTCAGTTTGTATTTTATGTATCAAGTTTTAATTTCATTGTTTTATTACTTTATGCTTTTTATATCTTATAAAAGTGTCAGTCTGCAAGAGATTTTTAAAATAAGAAAAATTAAGAGTTTCAACAGAGATAAGGAAGCACTGCTCTTGGGATCAGAAAACCAGAAGGAATTGTTCCCTTTATGGGATGTGCATGCATGTGCGTGTGTGTGCATGTGTATTTGTGTATGTGTGTGCTCATGCTCATGCACATGCACCTTTGAGTTTAGGGAGGGGCTGTTGCTTCTGAGTGCTCTCTAGAGCACTCTCTTCATTGTTGCATCTAGGATAGTCAAGGACAAAACCCAAGCAACTCTATGAACAGAAAAAGAAAAACAATTCCTAAACCCTAAACTTTATCCATGATCTCAACAGAAACTACCTTGGTATTTAACTTAAAAACAATTTTTACTAAGGAGTAAGAAAAAACAAAGTCATCCTCAAAGAGAAATACCCAAGAAACATGACAAGCCACCTGACATCTACTTCTGAGACAGAATCTCACCCATCGGGAGGACTAGTGCTCTGGGTGTGCGACTTCTCTTCCACACTGCGTCTGTCTTGGGACTGGCACAAGAAGGCTCTTATTTCAGATCTTGTGATGATGCCCTTCCGGTTCTGGCTTTAGTACCCACTTCTTTAGTAAAAATGACCACATAGGACAAAATAGCAAGAGTGGTTAACAGGGCCAGTGTCCACACCAGCTGAAACCGGTCCCACCGCTGGCTTTGGCCATGTGCGGCATTACTTTGGAAGAGTGTTATAAACATCTGTTCTCCAGTTTCCTAACTAATAAAACAACATGAGAATAACGAGCACCTACATCATAAGACTGATATGAAGAAAGATGAAACTCATACGTGAAAAGTGCTCTTCTTAGTGACGGAAATAGTCAACGATTATTTCCACCACGATGAACGCTACTAGTAATAATAGAAGCCATGTCCATATCGGGGTCATTTTCAGAACAAGAATAAGCTTACTATACATAAATATGAAACTAAATGAAGTATTTTTTTTTTTTAGCAATTGAAGGTTTTGTGACATGTGCCAAGAAAGCAACAATTAAGCCGACAGAGAAAAGCTGTCTTCCAGGATATGCCGACCATTTTACTGAAGAATGAGTACACATTCCAAGCTCCAAAAGTCAGGATAAGAGTCAATAGGTGAATTTTACAGGGTGGGAGATTTTGAGTTAAAAAAAAGAATGGCCCCGGGCCGGTTTGGCTCAGCGGTTAGAGCGTTGGCCTGCGGTCTGGAGAGACCCGGGTTCGGTTCCCACTAAGGGCACGTACCTCGGTTGCAGTTTGTCCCTGGCCCTGATTGGTCGTGCGGGTGGCAGCCACTCGATGTGTCCCTTTCACATCGATGTTTCTCTCTCTCTCCCTCCCATTCTATCTGAACAAAATATCGAAAAATATCCTCGGGTGAGGATAAAAAAAAAAAAAAAAAAGAATGGCATTCTTAAATACTAGAACTCTAAAACAAACAAAGGTATTAATGAGCAAGGGAATGCGTAAACTTACACACACACACATGTGTGAGAGAGAGAGGAGAGAGAGAACATTAAAATGCCAGGCTATATGAAATATGGAAAGTTTTTATATAGTATACTGTGCCATTCGATTTATCAATTTATCAAAATCATGCACTAGGGATATATCATGATTCTCTTATACGCATAAGGATACTCCATCTCAGAAAATTTAAGTAGCTTCACTAAAGATTCTGAGCTTGAGTGGAGGCCAAGCCAGGCTTTGAACCTAAGTAAATCCCAAGTTATTCATATTATGCTGTTTGCTTTGACAGTGGGCCTCCTTTAAATATTTTTTAGATGTGTTTGTCATTATGAGGATGACTTTGCTCTTCTCCCAGGGGAAGGTGGCAATGCCTGCAGACATCTCTGGGTGTCATCATTTGAGGGTAAGGGTGGCTACTGGCATCTAGTATACGGGGACTGGGGATGCTGCTAAACATCCTACATTACACGGGGCAGCCCTCAGTGGTGCTGAGGTTGGAAAATCCTAATTCACTCAAGTTCTTCGAAACTTTAAGACTGGCTTCCTCTACCAGGCTTCATTGTTCACTATGGTCAACTTTAGTAACATGCCTATTGTATTTATATCTATACTATCTCTAGTTTTTTTTTTTCCTTCCTGGTTTTCCATTTAGCTCCTCGAGGCCTCCTTTAAACACTATCAAACACTATCTTCCTGCACTAACTCATCAAACTGTTAAAATATTGTCATTAGAATGCAATTGCGAGAGATTTATTTTATACCTTGAAATTTTCTACTCAGAAAAGAAACTTAGATTCCCGTTCCTTTTGGGGATTATTTGACCCTATTTGTATGGCTGCTCTGAGGAAAGTCATTCGCCGGGTAAACGTGTTTTACACAAGACACTGGGAAACGCCAGGCTCCTGCTTCTGAGCAAGACCTTTGAGAAGTGCACCACTGCCACGGCTCTGCCATCTGAGGGGCCGGGAGGAAAGTGCACCACTGTAGTTCTGCCATGTGAGGGGCATTTCCATTTCTTTAAGCTTCATTAGGGAAAGATATTTCCCCACTGACTCCTACCTCCTTCACCCAGACTCAAGCTGGAACCTGCATGGTGCTGTTAGAAGAAAATAAGAGCAATTTGGAAGGCATCACCAGAACTTCCAAATACACAAAAACATGTCTTTATGACAAATCTGCAGCTTGGCTCGATGCCCAAGATGTGGTAGGCACAATCTGATTTAGGTACCTGTATCATGGTTGTATTAGCATAATTAAAGCATTAAAACATGGGGATGTGGCTTATTACTTTCAAATGATAACTCTATTAACCACCAAAAATAAGATCTTTCTCCTTTTGAGGAAAACTGAACTATTTTTAAATCTCAAGCTTTTTCTAATCCAATAGAAATGCAAAGGTGGACATTTCTATCGAAATAAACATCATAAAATAAAACAAAGAAACTAAGAAAAACAAAAATAAGAACTACTTCTAAAAAACTTAAATTCATTTTTTACATGTGTACAGTTTCTGAACATAATAAATGTTAAATGACTATTTGTTTAATTAAATCTACCCATCAATCAATGAATTGCAAAATTCTACCAAATTATAACTAGTCATTGTAATGACTACTTATGCCTTAGCAATGATCCATTTTATTAAAATGTTAACAGCTAAAATGTGAAAGTAACAACAGTCATAAATAATTTATACCTTGCAAGTTTTGTTGTTATTGTTTTCTGTTTTTTGTGACAGGCACATTGTTAAATGTTCTATATAAAGAATTACATTTAATGCACACAAAAATCATAAGGTAGGTTGCAATATTAATATACCCATTTAAGGGACTTCCGGTCAAGATGGTGGGTAGGTAAACGCGGTATCGCGTCCTCCCACAACCACATCAAAGTTACAACTAAACTACAGAACAACCATCATTCAAAACCACCTGAAATCAAGCTGAATGGAAGTCCTACAACTACGGAACTAAGAAAGAAAAAAAAACAGCTACATCCAGACCGGTAGGACGGGCGGTGGCGCGAGGGGGGGCGGCGGCGCAGCGGCGGCGGAGTGCGCAGCGGCGAGACGGGCTGGTCCCACACCCAAGCGTGGTGGATAAAAATCAGGAGGATCCCGCGGCTGGGAAGGTCCTTCCTGAGGACTGAGGGGTCCCTGTCCCACACCAGGTGTCCCGTTCAGGGTTCCAGTGCCAGGAAGAGAATCCCCATAACTTCTGGCTGGAAAAACCAGCGGAAACTGAGGCTCAGGGAAGCTGAAGCGGCTGGAGCCCCAGGCAGCTCCTTAAAGGGCCCGCGCACGGACTTATCGGACTCTCTCCCTCTAAGCTCGGAGGGGAGGCAGCTCGAGGGGCACCAGAGACACACAGGGAAGAACTGAGCTGTTTGGCACTGGAGCGAGAGCTGAAGAGGGGGCTTCCTCGGGGACAAACGTGCTGTCAGAGGCCTTTGTTCCTTTGGTGAGCCCTTCCCGGGGGCGGCAGACAGAAGCCATATCTGGGACTCCAGCAACCTGGCTCACACTGGTAGCCCCGCCCTGCTGACTCCCTGAGGCCCTGCCCCGCCCCACACAACTTTCAAGCTGTTGCCACTTGCTTAACCATAGGATTGGCCGGTCTTGGATCCTGCTTCAGGTTTTTCCTAAATTCTTTCAAACGAGCAGCACCGGGCCTCAGCGAGCCCCATACCTCTCATTAAGTAATACACAGAAACAAACACAGGGAGGCAGCCAAAATGAGGATACAAAGAAACAGGTCCCAAATGAAAGAACAGAACAAAACCCCAATAAAAGAACTAAGCGAAAGGGAGATAAGCAACCTAACAGATACTGAGTTCAAAATACTGCTTATAAGGATGCTCAATGAACTTAGTGAGAACCTCAGTGAACTTAGGGAGGGCATCAAGAGCATAAAAAAGTACCAGTTAGAAATCATGGATACACAGTTAGAATTAAAGGAGGCATTAACTGAAATAAAGAATAATTTACACAGCTTCAATAATAGAGTATGTAGATCCAAGGAGCAAACCATTGATTTGGAATATAAGGAAGCAAAAAATCCCCAATCAGAAGAGCAAAAAGAAAAAAGAATCCAAAAAAATGAGGATAGTGTAAGGAGCCTCTGGGATAACTTCAAGCGTGCCAACATTCGCATCTTGGGGGTGCCGGAAGGAGAAGAGAGAGAACAAGAAATCGAAAACCTGTTTGAAACAATAATGGCAGAAAACTTTCCTAACTTGGTGAAGGAAACAGACATACAAGTCCAGGAAGCACAGAGAGTCCCACACAAGATGAACCCCAAGAGGCCCACACCAAGACACATCATCATCAAAATGCAAAAGGTTCAAGACAAAGAGAGAATATTAAAAGCAGCAAGAGAAAGGCAGCTCGTTACCTACAAGGGAGTACCCATTAGGCTGTCAGCTGATTTCTCAAAAGAAACTTTGCAGGCCAGAAGGGAGTGGCAAGAAATATTCAGAGTGATGAAAACCAAGAACCTACAACCAAAATTACTCTATCCTGCAAAGCTGTCATTTAGAATCGATGGACATACAAAAACTTTCCCAGACAAGAAAAAGTTAAATGAGTTCATCACCACCAAACCGTTATTATATGAAATGATGAAGGGTCTTTTTGAAGAAAAAGATAAAATGTATGAACAAACAAAATGGCAATGAATACATATCTATCAACAATGGAATCTACAAACAAAATGAACAGGAAGAACAGAAACATTCTCATAGATACAGAGAACATTTTATTGGTTGCCAGTTGGGAAAGGGGTTGGGGGAATGGGTGAAAAAGGTGAAGGGATTAAGAAGCACAAACTCATTGCTAGACTGACAAACCTCAAAGGGAAAGGGGTTGGGGGGGTGGGAAGAAATAAACCAAAGAACTTATATGCATAACCAATGGACACAGACAATAGTGTGGGAAAAGGTGGGAGGGGGGCGGGAGTGGGGAGGAGGGGGTCAATGGGGGAAAAATGTGGAACATCTGTAATACATTTTACATCGAACAATAAAGATTTGGAAAAAAAAAAAAATATATACCCATTTAACAGATGATGAAACCTGTGTGCTCAGAAATGTTAAATCCATTGTGCATTAGTTAACACCTGGAATGTGAACTTGGGTCTACACGCATCTACTATGTAATAGTCTAAAGGGGTAAATTGTACTATCTCAATTTGAATATGTATTACTGAGTAAACTGGATTTATCCTCCAGAGTTACTTTAGTTACGTATCAACTCCAGAAAGCCTGAATTGTCCCTTGAGGTATATCGATTTGTCGCTAGAACCACATACACCATCAGGGAGAATTCCATCTGAGGCCTCCAATCTCTCCACCCGCTTAGGTGTCTTATTTCTGTTCTGCCTCAGTCATATATTCAAAAGGTCCATGGCTATTTTGGGGGAATTTTGAACCTGTTTTTGTATTTACCCCTGACAGGGCTGGATTCTCCTTGTGTCTCTTAGGATTTGCTTGCTTATAGATTTTATACTTTATCTTGGACCCTCAGCTATGTAGAGGCTGAACTGAATCCCAACTAACTGGTCAAAAGAGAGCCACTAGCTTGTACCTCACACTCAGGAAGGGTTTCAAATGTACAATGTTGACATTATCTTCAAAATTGGAGCTATACTTACAGTACTGAGACACTTATAGAAATGAAAGATAGTATGTTTATCATGCATCTTTAGACATGTACTCCATTACCTAACCCCACCACTATACTAGCAATAATTTATATATATATATATATATATATATATATATATATATTTTTTTTTTTTTTTTTTTTTTCTTTATTGACTTTAGGGAGAGAGGAAGGGAGAGGAAGAGAGATAGAAACATCAATGAGAGAGAACTAGATAGGCCGCTTCCTGCCTGCCCCTCACTGGGGATTTCGCCCACAACCTGGGCATGTGTCCTGACTAGAAATCTAACTGGTGACCTCTTGGTGCATGAGTTAATGCTCAACTACTGAGCCACACCAGCCGGGCACTAGCAGTAATTTTTAAGAATTACGTAATTATCCTGTGAATTGCAGTCATCATCATGTATTATATTTTATATTAAAATTATTTATATGTGAAAGGTGAACATTTAAATGATATCAGCTTTGATAGCAGTTCTTTGACATTTAATGTTTTTCAGTGTCATCTGTCTCAGTGAAAGGAAGTGATGTGTGCTCCTTTTGAACTGTGAAGGGACGTGTGTACCTGTCCTTGGGCTGTACTCACCCTAGCACGTGAGGCCAGGGCCCCAAGTGGAGAGTGCAGTTCATTTATGTGGAGAAGGAAGGAACAGGGAGAAACGAGTGGCAGTTATACTTCTCTCTCTTATGAAATCAGAAGTTCTTTAGGACAGGTACTCTAATTTTTATATTACCATAATACTTAAAACACAGTGAAAGTTTCTTCTTTTCTTTTTTCATTTCTCCAAAAGATGACAGCAAGATTTTTTTTTAATCTCATACACTCTATAGAAGAATGCTATCTTATGTTCGTAGTAATTATTCCGCATCCCCCCAGACCTCCCCTGCAGGAGTGCAGAAGCAGTGTATTGGATCACCAGGGCAAAGACAGCAACAAGGTGTCAGTGAAGGCAAACCTGAGAAAGGATTGCAGTCAGTTCCCAGATCTCAATGTTGCAGCCCTCTGGGGATAATTAGTGGAGAGCTAAGCATCCTGTTTATACTTCTGTGGCTGTCGAGAAAATCATTGTGTTGGCATCTGGCAGAATAACTGACACAAAGGAGAATGATTTCTGGTTCTCCAGGGAAGGTTAGACTTCCTGCAGCATCTTCTGTTGAAGGAGGCAGGGAAGAGTCACATTACTCCAGGAAAGATTTTCGCATCAATGTTTCATGTGAAAGAAAGTCGTGGGGCTTAAAGCGTTAGGTATCTGGAAAAGTCACTCAGAAAAGCCCACTTTCCTGGGATAAATAAAATACTTGATCATGAGACTATGACCTTCAGAACATTTGTTATAAATTGTTGGCGTGGAGTATCTTTTGGAGTGTGATGGGAAGAACTTAATCACTAATAATGTTTACTCAGAATGTCATGATGTCCATGTTTTTATCTAAGGGCGATCCATTTTATCAAGGAGTGTTAACAGCCTCTCCTTCACAGAATGCAGTAAGGGATGGATTCGAGTGCAAGGTGTCAGAGAATTCAGATTAGAAAAAGGGGGGACTGTCCCGGAAAATTAATGAAGCAAGTAGACTGCATTTTTCAGAGCTTCATGAACTCAGTTAAACGTTTGGTGACAAAATTCCAGAGGTCAAAGTGAACTTTGAACACAAACAAGTAGAGAAAATTTTTCAAAAGTTTTGAAAATGATCCTGATGCAAAAACAACAAAGTCCTGCACAATATAAAAGAAAATGCCCATGGAGTCCTCAGAAGTTGTTCAACTAAACCAGTACAATGTTGGGAAACATGGAATAGATCAAACCAGGCACAATTCTATTGATTTGAATGTCTCTTTTTGCTCATTTATTAGTGGAAAGGAAACATTTTTAGAAAAACTTCATAGTATATATTTTTAAGGTTTGTTGAATATATTTATGCTTATATTGGTATATAGTAATTAGATTGGGTTCTCTTTCAATATTGTACTTTTTAAAACATGTTTTGTAATATCCCAGATCGAGGGTCAGCAAACCTTTCCTATAAAACGTCTGGCAGTGCTTTTCAACAAATAGTTCTGCAGCAATTAGACATCCATGACGAAAGAAAGAAAGAAAGAAAGAAAGAAAGAAAGAAAGAAAGAAAGAAAGAAAGAAAGAAAGAAAGAAAGAAAGAAAGAAGGAAGGAAGGAAGGAAGGAAGGAAGGAAGGAAGGAAGGAAGGAAGGAAGGAAGGAAGGAAGGAAGACTAGACAAAGCTCTCACCTTGTACAAGAAATAACTCAAAACAGATCAAAGACTTAAATGTAAAATATAAAAATATACAACTTTTAGCAAAAAAATATAAGAACAGTTTTGAGGATTTAGGGCTAGATGAAAAGGTCTTCTTCGACTAGATAGCAAAAGCATGATCCATAGCAGAAACAGATCTCATCAAAATTCTAAACTTTGGCTCTGTGAAACACCCTGTTAAGAGGATGAAAAGACAAGCTATAGAGTGGGAGAGCATATTTTCTAACAACATATCTGACAATGCAGTAGTATATAGAATAAAGAACTGTCAAAACTCAATAGTATAAAAAGACAGTCTAATTAAAAATATCCCAAAGACACAAATAATCATTTCACCAAACAGAATATACGGATGTCAAAAAAAAACACATGAAAAGAAATTGAGCATATTTAACCACTACATAATGCAAATTAAAACCACAGTGAGATAACACTATCACCTATCATGATTGCTAAAATAAAAACCAGCAACAACAAATGCTGTCAGGGATGCAGAAAAGTGAAATCATTCACACGTCACTTACGGTAACACAAAATGGTACAACAATTCTGGAACACAGTTTGGCAGTTCCTTAAAAAACCTAAGCATGCAACAGCCTTATGAACCAGCAATTTTTTTTTTTTCATACCTGGGCATTTATCCCAGATAAATAAAGACATATGTCACACACAAAAACAACCTTTACACAAATGTTCAAAGCAGCTTTGTTTGTAACACCCAAAAGTTGGGAACAGCCCAGATGTCTGTCAGTGGGAAACTGGTTAAACAAGCTGTAGCATCTACACTACAGTGGTCTGCTGCTCTGCAATAAGAAGAAATGACATTTTGATACATGTAATAAGTAAGATGAATCTCCAGGGAATTTTACTAGGTGAAATGAGCCAATCTCAAAAGCATTCTGTGTGTTTTCATATATGTATAACATTCTTAAAATGATAAAATTATAGAACTGGAGAAGACATTAGTGGCTTCCAGAGGTGAAAAAGTGAGTGGGGACTGAGAAAAAAACTAGATTTGGCTATAAAAGGGCAACAGGAGAGGTCCTTTTGGTTCTGGAACTTTTCCTTGTGGTGGTATTGTCACTGTGGTGGTTGTGACATTGTACAATAGTGTTGAAAGTTGCTACGAGTAGGAAAAATGGGGGGCAGGCCATCTCTGTGTTGGTCCTTATAACAGCATGTGAATTGAAAATTATCTCAAATTAAAGAGTTTAATTTAAAGAAAGAAAGGCCACAGATATTTTTGGCTTTGTGGGCCATCAGGTCTCTGCTATAACTATTCACCTCTGTCCCTGCCATGTGAAAGCAACATAGACAACAAGCCAATGAATGGATGTGGCTGTGCTTCAATAAAACTTTATTCACCCAAACAGACAGCAGACTGGACCTGGCCCAGACCCTGTACTTTGTAGACCCATTTCCTTAATTAAACAACCACTGGAAAGATAATTATATGTAAACTTTTAGAAGCATCACACCCTGATCCTAACCTGGAGCTATGTTGCAATGGATAAGACAGATCCCATCCAAAATGGATGAGACGGGTCCCAGACAGAAACCAAACAATAAATTTAAAATAATAAATTCTTAACTTGAATTTTTGATACGATAGCAGAAGATTTATATGACAGCAAATCTATGACATCTCTCCCTTGCACTCCGTGCTCACTGCTCGGTGTCAGGTGCTTTATCACTGCTCTGTTTTCAGGTTCTTGAAAATGCCGTATTTATCTCCTGCCTTTAACTCCTCCTAATCTCTTCCCCCCACTTTCAACAGTCTTTCTCCCACTCTAAATAAATAGATTGAAAATTTACTTTGCTAAGTCCTATCCTTCATCTGTTACCTATCTGGCCCTGTTTCCTATCCATAATTCTCAATTTTTCATTAACCCCAAAGAACAAATCTGTCTGGAAAGGGCTATTAGTGAAGAATGGGTGTCAGGAAGAAAATACACATGCAAAGCAAGAAGTCTCATTAATGACTGAGAGAGAGAAAAAATTAGTGAAAATCCATACACTAATCACATTTGCCATGTTTTTTATGCGCATGCCTGAATTGGGTGGGATTATTTAAAGGTGCCTTGAATCGAGGTAATCAGTTCAGAGATTGCTGTTTCCACGGTTCTTTGCTACACCATGTCATACTCTAGATACACCAGGAAAAACGCTTCTGAAACACTTGGATCAAGAAGAGAACTAATTACACATTCCGTTTGTTTAGAACAGGGGAAGGAGTTTCTGTGTTGCTTTGTTCAAAGCTTTCCTTCTGTGAATCCAAGAAGAGTCCAGCCACAAAGTACATTTAATGTTTATTATGAAGGATGACCCCCTAAAATTCCTCTTTACATATTACAAGTCCGGCTCTCACCTTAGACCCTGGGGCGCTACACATTTTCATTCATCTTGAAACAAATGCCCTAAACCAATGACGGAGAAATGAGGCGATCAAACAGCACCTGTTGAAAACGAAGTGTGCCACTGAGCACCCCTTCTCATTCTGCACACGATGAGGGTGAATGGCAGAGATGAATACGTCTAGCCAGAGCCACTTAGACAGGAATTAACACTGAAAAGTAATTGCAATAGATCATAATTGGTTGATTGGGTGTTCTCAACTCCTTAGGCCCTTTTCATACTTTAACTCCATGATAATGCCAGGCTTTCAGAGGGCCAATTTATTAAGAAGAAATGTAATGTGTCCCTTGTGAAATATTAAGTTAGAAGACATGGTCTCCTATTTCACATCCTCCCAGAGCAGTTATTGTCTTCCGTGGTGGAAGTCATCGACCACCATGATGAAGGTAATTGGCATGATAATATAAACTACGGACTGGACACCAAGTCTCACTTGTTTGAACCATTTCACACACTATTTTCTAGAAATACCAGCCATGTTATTTTATTCATCATAGAAATTACTATTCTCATACCATACCATACCAGTGGTTTATCAATGGACTATATCCCTTTTGGGGTTTCTGTCTTTTTAAATTGCATAATCTTCAATAGACTTTGAATGGAGGAAAGGGGCGAATTGGGCTTCTACACCTCTCCAGAAAAAATTTTAGAAAACTGTCACTACAGTTCCCTATTGCTTTACTTTTTGCTGACACAGCATTTTTCTGTTACCTATGGACTTGATCCAGTCCCAGATAGGAGAGTTCACGACTGAAGTAACATTTTAGTGACATGACACTCGCATAGATAATCATTGATTCTCCAAGGGAGGACAATCAAACTCACACCTAGGGGCCCTGCAATAGAACTCTTGGATTTCCAACTCAATTTGTTTAGTGCTTTCAATTCACATCAGTAAGTCAAGCAAGCAAATAGGATGGGAAAAGGACTGATGTTTGTATTCTGTGCCTCGTGGACCCAGAATTCCTAGCTCCCTTTCCTCCCTAGGGATTCATCCACAGAAGTCAATGAGACGTTTCTTCTCTACACTAACAACCCAGTAGTGCTGGTCATGAGAGAGGGTATGTGGTGGTGAAATAGCTGTAACTGACAGGGTTACAAAGACTATCACAAAGATAGTAAGAACAACCCCCAACCAATTTATGGCTTAGAATGGACAGAAAACCAGCTTGATCCTACCTGGCAACTGACTAATTTCACCTTGTAGTAGTTCCTAGCCTCATTATACGCTCATTGTAATAGATTAGCATGCTAAATGGCAAACACAAGCCACCAGGAATGAAAATGGAATACCCATAGAAAGACACAAAATGGCCCATGGGATTCTTTGCAGAAGTCTCTACCTGTTTCCTTAGACAATCCTGAATATTTTCCCCCTTATTGGACGCCCTATCCCTTGAGTAAATGAGCCTCAATAATAAAAGTAAATCCCACTATGGAGGGGCTGTTCTTTCTGCGGAGTAGCCACTCTCTGTCCTACTGCTCTACTAATAAACTCTCTTTCTCTGTAAACTCTATGCTGGCTCGCATTGAATTCCTTCCTGTGTGATGCCAAGAACACACAGTGGGTTGTAGACCTTCAGATCCCCCTACCCCCAAAATCCCTGCATCAGTCACACCCATTTCCTTGGACAATGGGCTCACCTTTCTAAGGAAAGCTATCTTAAGTAATCCAAAGGCAATCTATCCTTCTAAGAAAAACTTCTCCCAAGTGATTCCAAAGTAATCTTTCTGGCACTGCTCTTGCTTAGGTGAGGGGAGAGTTGGGGGAGAGGGAGAGAGGGAGAGACAGACAGACAGACAGACAGAGAGAGAGAGAGATCCACAATTTAATCTTTACAAGGGCAATTTGCTACAATGACCATGGCATTATTGCAAAGAAATAAAGTTCTCTAACACCAATAATATATGTCCAACAAGTCTCTTGTACCTTATTTGGTGCTTTATTAACTCACACTATTTATATATTTATTTATATTAAACTTAATTTTACAAATTTTAAAATATGAATTCACTCATTATTTTTGATGCTTGCACAACTATATCTCCATGAAAGTCAACAAAAGTCTCCTCCCCTAAAACACTTAAGTGTATTATGGTTGTGAGGCATGGATGTCTTCTCCATCAGATTTCCAGGCAGTGATTGTGTCATTTCACTTTTTAAAAAAATGTTTTTATTGATTTTTTAGAGAGAGAGATAGACACATTAATGTGAGAGAGAAACATAGATTGGCACTGCCCCACACCACCACTGGGGATTGAGCCCACAACCCAGGTATGTGCCCTGACCAGGAATTGAACAGGGACCTCTCAGGCCATGGGATGACACTCAGTCCACTGAGCCACACCAGCTGGGCCATTTCACTTTTTTATCCATAGTGCTTGACCCCTCACCTAGCACATTTAAGATGTTTAGTCATTGTTAGCACAATCCATTCATGTCTTGATGGATGGGAGGGAAAAAGGGAGAGAAGGAATGCAGGAGGGGGAGAAATGTAGTGAGGATGGCAGGAAGGGAAGAAGAAAAGAAGGGAGGATGGAAGAAGAGGAAGGGTGAAGGGTTGAAGGGAGGGAAGAAGGAAAGAAGTCACAATGATTTATATCTTTGGGTCGAGTCATTGTAGTTTCTAGGTATCTTCTGATTAAAACTAAAATAAATCCTGAGCGGTGACAGTGATTATATCATTAGTGGCGGAAACTTTGCTATACAATTACTTATTGATTTGTTAGTGTTTACAACAACCTGAGTAAGATGGACACCTGTTAGTCTAGCACTCTATGATGGAGATTCTAGTATGGTGGAGGGAAAGGATGACCAGCAAGCTACAATCCCAGGATAACTGAAGCCAGTATGTGATTCCAAGAGCAAGGATAAATGTGAAAGTGGTAGGAGAAGAGTTAAAAGATCAAAAAAGACCAATCACAGAAAACTCTTTGTGTTAGTCAGGGTTCTCTAGTGAAACAGAGCCAAGAGGAGAGTTATACACACAAATGCATTTCCTTTCCAAAAGGGTGTGATCCAAGCCAGTTCACTTTTGCTAAAGACATACATTAATACCTGCTTTCACTAACCAAAAGAAATTCAAAAAATAATTTTTGCTTTTACAAAAAAATAGTTGTTACCATGCTAATGTAGATCTTTCCTAAAAGCAAAGCGGTATTGCAATGCAAACTTTCAGAAAGCGGGGGATACTCTTCCCTTGATGTCATTTAAGCTGATGACAACTCTTATAGGAACAGGACTGCTTTGAGAAGCTGGGGGAAACCCATGTGCACACACACACACACACAGATTCAGTATAGAAATTGTTTTATATGTTTATGGAGTCAAGAAGTTCCACAATCTGTTGTCTGCAAGCTGGAGAACCAAGAAGGCCAGTGGTGTAAACCACTGTGAGGCCAGAGGCCTGAGAATGAGAAGGCTGCTGCTATAAATCCTGGGGTCTGAAGAACTGAGAACTAGAAACTCCAATGTTGCCCTGGCCAGTTTGGCTCAGCGGTTAGAGCGTCGGCCTGCGGTCCGGAGAGACCCGGGTTCGGTTCCCGCTAAGGGTACGTGCTTCGGTTGCAGTTTGTCCCCGGCCCTGGTTGGTCGTGCGTGTGGGTGGCAGCCACTCGATATGTCCCTTCACGTCGATGTTTCTCTCTCTCCCTCCCTTCCTCTCTCTCCCTCCCACCCATTCTGTCTGTACAAAAAATGGAAAAATATCCTCGGGTGAGGATAAAAAAAAAAGAAAGAAACTCCCATGTCCAAGGGCAGAAAAAGACGGACTTTTCAACTCAGGAAGAGAGAAGGAATTCACCCTTCCTTTGCTTTTCTGTTTATTCAGGCCCCTAAAAGATGGACAAATCCTGCCCACGTGAGGACAGCAGGTATCTTTACTCAGTCTACTGAATCAGTGCTAATCCTTCCTGACACACCCTCAAGACCCGCCCAGAGGTAACATTTTGCCAGCTACCTGGGCATCTCTTGGCCCAGTCAAGTTGGCAGATAAAATCAACCATCATACTCTTTCCCATGTGGGTTAGTTTATGACCTTTGGGCTAAGCTGACTTTTCATCACAGCATTCATCACACAAAGCATCCATTCCATGTACTTCTGTGAAGCAGAAAGAAGCAATGGGAGAGAGGATTTAAGGAAGAGATCAGAATTGCAATCAAAAGAGTAGGGTTTGGGACTGCCCCCTCTGCTTCCTAGATAACTGTTATCTGGATGCATAAAATGAGCAAAATCATAACAGACCTCCCAGGGTTGTTGTGAGCACCGAGTGAGATAATTTACCTGAAACCTCTTCATGAATGATAAAGCTGTAGGCAGACCCAAACATGTGTGTTTGTTGCCCAGAGATGATTGAAACTAAAACTACTTTTAAGATACAATTGTAAGTTTTCACACCTCAATATCACGTGTGTAATCTAGAAAATTATAGTGAATAATTCTGAAACAGAGGAGCTAACTACTTGTCTTTGACTTTCAAAGATTTTGGATGAAATTTGAAGCCAGAGGGGCACAAAGAATTGCTTTGGGGGGGTGGGGGAAATGCAGAAAATATCTAGCTGCTGACAAGAGCAAATATGTTTTAACTCTGAAATTCCCCATTGTAAGAAATACCATGCATTTCTCTTTGCATAGGTAACGCATTGATTATGAAACAGAAACCATTGTATATCTCACTTTCTGAAAAGACGACCGTCTTTCCTAAAAAAAAAAAAAAAAAAAAAAAATAGGTGGTTGATTTTTTAGGCTAAGTAGGAAATACGCCGTTTCTCACTAATACTCCCAATAAGCTTTTTAAAGTCTAAACAAAGAAATGTATCAATTGAGCCTCTAGAAATTCAAAGATCAGCTTTACACAGGCCTTCCAGAAGCGAAACTACTTGTGTAGCTAGTTATTCCTTCGTTCTTAAGTCAATAATTCTTAAATTACAAATTCAGGGTAACTGAAAACACCAACATTCGCTATAACTCAGTAGTTAAGAGCACAGTGATATTTGCTACACTACGGTGAGAACATTCTTTTAGTCTGGAAGCCTGTTTCATCATCTGTAAAATAATGATAATAATATTTACTTTATTTCTTATGAAGGCAGACTGAAATGGGGCGGGTAGAGCGTTTGCCACGTTGCCTGGCACAGAGTGGTTCTCGGTGAGCCTTCGCCATAAAAATAAATAAACCAAACATTCAGCATTTGGGTACTCAGCCCTGTATTCAGGTAAATTTTATATTCAGCTTCATAATACATCTCTACTTCTTTGATCCTAAAAATAAATTTCTTTCAAAATATTCAAGAAAACTAACATCCCAGAAAGAGGGATTATGACTGGCCCCTCCTGAAAGTTAAGGCACAAAAATTCCGATGTAAATGGAATTTTGGCCAAAATCCATTTGCTCCTGATAAAAAGGTATCATGTAACAAAAGAACTTTAGTAAAGTGAGTCATATCAGACTATAGTCAACCAGGTCTTTTTCCCCTTGTATCTACTTTAGCCAAGAACGAATTAACACAGACAATCTGGGCTTACTCCTGGAAATAACCATGAAATAACAAATGATATTGGTCCAAGAGGGAAACACAGAAACATGACAATTTTAAACCTTCTATCTTCCAAATGAATCATAATCACCCCTCATCTTATTCCTGTTCAGCCTCCCCCTCCCATAGTAAAGCAGAAGAATGTAGATTGGAAATTACCTTAATACATACTTAATAATAGGGCACCCCATTCCATGTAAGTCCTGACAGAGGTAGCCTCATGGTTTCCACTTGAGACTCAGACTGGCTTGTGGGCGATAGCTAGGGCCCCCTCTGAAGCACTATTATTGTTTCATAATGGGGGGTAGAGTCTCCTGGCATACCAGCTCCCTCTGACTGAGCCCACACAAAACGGGCATTGCCCAGGGAAGAAATGATTCTGCAAACGATTGCTGTAGACACAGGATATAATATCATTCAGAGCTTCATTATAATTCTTTTACCCTTCTTTCTCTATCCCGAGGCTTCTCTGTTCTACTGCACTGCATCATCCCTCAAGTTCATGGGGCTTCTTTTCTTAGGATGAGCCCTCCAAAATCACTAACATGAGGAAGACAATTCTTCCCATTATTTGACGAATTTTGGAATCAAATAGATGTAGAGTAAAACACACTGCGCCACTTACTAGACATGAGACCTTGAGCACGTTTTTTAACTTCCCTTGTCTTATACCCCTCATGTTGGGATAATACTGCGATGATAAAAGGAGGTAACCATTCGTGTCCAGCACTACATCTAGAACAGAAAGATGTGCCAAGTGCGTGATAGATGTCTTTCTCTTTCTTTTTTGTGTCAGTTCCCAACACAGTATCTTTAGAAATATTCTCAGATTCGATTCTGGAGAGGTAGGCCATCAGAAATTGAAGATCAATGATTCTGGTTTAAACAAATTTCTGTGTACAAAGAAAAAAAATACACATTTACTGGCATTGTGTTTTATGTATTTAATCACATTTAATCATCTCGTGATGCTATAGGACAGATAACAGCGTTCCTCCTTTGATGAAGCTATAGAAGCCAAGGCTCAGAAGGGCTAATCATTTGGCGATCATCCCTCAAAAAATAAGTGAAAAAGTTAGAATGCAAACTTAGTCCTCTGTCTCTTGAACTCCTGCCCTAGGTTTGAATGAATTTTTATGTTACTGACTTTGAACTAGACTCCAAGCAGTATTCCTTTAAGTAGAGCCCTTGAAATCACTTGCTTCAGAATCAACTATGCTCCTTATTTAAAATTCCGATTCCGGGCTCACCTCTAGCCTAATGAAGCAAAGCCTATGGAGTTGTGAGGCCTAAAATTTTGTATTTTTAATAAACTGTCCAGATGATTCTTCCGCTAAATGGCAAAGCCTTTGCTCTCATAGGCCATTGCTCATGTCTATTCCTAACATCTGTCCCATGGAATCTACACAGGATTGGTGAGTTAACTGACAAATGGCCATAGGATGTACACATTAAAAAAATAAATGACTGAAAATGAAACTCTGAGCCCAAAGCTCTGTGGGTGCAATAGGAACAGCAGTGTCCTTCTCTCCATGTCTCTGACCATCGGAGAACTTGACTGAAGAGAGGATCCTAACGAACATCCAAAAATACATAGTCTATTAAAAAGACCGGGGCATAATTATATTCCCCTATTCATCATGTTAAGAAACAATTCTTCCAATACAAGAGAAAAATGTCTTGTTTAGAATGGCAGAGCTAGACTTTGTTTATTTTTAAAATTTTCCCAAAGCTTATCTCTAAGCACCAGTATATTGTCAGTATGTAGTTTACATTTAGTGAAGTTACAGCTTTCAAATGTGGAGCAAAGATGTCATGCAGACTCTAAAATATTGCCATGAACCCGCCAAAGGCAGTTCGGGGTTTCAGGTGCTGGAAACATACGGAGGCATATATTTTGGAGTCTTTGCTACCAAAAGGACATCTCGAGGAAACTAATAGATCTATTTATCCTGAAGCCTGCCTGGTGCAGCCAGCAAGATGTGATTTGCTGAATGATGGAGCTTATTTCTACGAACTAACAAAAGCCAGGAAGGGGTCATTAGGGAGTTGGAGATTGCTGAGTTTCCATTTCAAACCTTGAACGACATACAACAAATGCTGAAAAGGAAAGCTGCGAAGATCAAGAATCATTGACTGGTAACTTTGTAAAGGCACTCTCAGAACTCAGGGAAAAAAATAGAATACTCTTCTTTGGCCATCCCCCAGAGGCTGCTTGACTCAGTGAGTTGAAAGACAAGTCAGAGAAGCAGCAGCTTTAGAGGACCCATCTGGTTATTGCATGATCCTGGCCTAATGACCTCTGGGTCCCTCAGCTTACAAATGGAGATAAGCAAGCTCACTCTCCTTCTGTCTCCTGGGTTTGGAGATGAATGGGAGTTACGGCTAAAGGCAGGCAAAATACACTACAGAGAATGAAAAATATTTTCAGAATAAAATGGACTGAAGTGGGCACTGAAAAAATACCACATTCAGTTTCTGGAGTGAATGACAGTTGGCCTAGGCTGATCAATGTTAAGTCATGCCCTTTGGAGACAGTAACTTGTTCAGATGGTTAAACAATCAGTACCTGGAATTCACCTAGCCAGGTAATTTTTAGTAGTTTTAATACTTACCAGAACTGCAGGTAATTTTTATCTATCTATCTATCTATCTATCTATCTATCTATCTATCTATCTATCTTTTCCAAACATCATCTTATGAAAATTAGCAAACACAGAAAAACATTGAAAGCATTTTACACTAAACTTACATTCCCCTACCTACATTCCATGACTCATATCTTATTACTTCACCATCTATCCATTCTTTTATCTACCCATCAATCCATCTTATTTTGATGCATTTGAAAATAAATTTCAGAGGTCAATGGATTTTTACCCTAAATAATACACATTTATATAATTGAGTTAAGTGGGTGATTATGATATTCTTCTTTTGATACAAAACTTACAGACAATAAAATGCACACAACTTAAGTATATATTTGTTGGATTTTGACAAATGCATATATCTCTGCAACACAAGACCCTATCAAGATATTGGACATGACCATCACCCAAGAAAGATTTCTCATATCTCTTCCCAAATTCCACCCACGCTACTCCAAAGGCAACCATTGTTCTAATCATTTCCCACCCTATATTAGTTTTCCTGTTCTTGATATTTATGTAAATGGAATCATACAAAAGGTAAGGTTTCTTCTAGTTAATATTTTTCAGGTTGATCCAAATTATTGTATGTGACAATAATTTGTTCTTCTTTATTGCTGAGTAGTATTTCATTATATTTACATACTATAGTTCATTTATCAATTCACCTGTTTTTTGATACCTAGATTTTTTAAAATAAAGCACTCAACAATCTTTTATGAAAAGCAGGGCAAGGGTGCATAGGAAAGTCTGTTACCAACAGGGAGGGTTATTTTAACACTGACAATGTATAAAATTATTAAAATACAATAATAAAAAAGCAGACCAATTATCTTAAGTTTTATTCTTGTTTGAACAAACTGACCTACCAGGCAAAATAGAGACAGACTCATAGTTGAAAAGTAGGCAGACAGCTCTGGTGGTGGTGGTGGGCGGGGGAACTTTGGGGATGGGGTACAGGTATCAAGTAAAAAAGAAAAAAGAGAGAGAAGTCATGAACATGGACAACAGTGTGGTGATTGTTGGGGAAAGGGGACATGGAGGAGGAAGAGGGCATACAGGAGATAAATGGTGATGGAAAATATACAATTACATTTTAAAAATAAATAAATAAAAACAAATTCTCTACATGCAATGCATCCACTTACTGCCTGTATCTGGGAGGTTCTCCACTGCCTAGTATATCCCTTGTCTTTTTTTTTTTCTTAATATTTTTTCTTTATTGATTTTAGAGAGAGAGGAAAGAAGAGGGAGAGAGAGATACAAACATCGATGAGAGAGAACATCGATTGGCCGCCTCCTGCATGCCCCCTCATTGGGGATTGGGCCCACAACCTGGGCATATGTCCTGACTGGGAATCAAACCTGCGACTTCTTGGTGCATGGGTCAATGTTCAACCACTAAGTCACACCCTTTGTGCCAAATCCCTTGTCTTAAGACACCACTTACTGACACCACGTACCTTGGGTTCATGCCTACTAGTCCATTTTCTGGTGTAGTGTCTGGCAAACCATTGCCCAGTAAGTAGTTATCGATGTGCTAAATGAATGATACATCACTGACAATGACAGAGAAAAGGAGAAGAAATCAAGGGACCATTCCTGCTTCTAAAACCTCTCTTAGATCCCACTGTATTTCTCGGCCAAAGTGAACATGCCAAAGTATGAGTAGACACTTACTGTCGTGGACATGCTTCTCCTAGGGATTTCGATTTTAGTGTGTTAGGCAAACCGTGTCTTATGTCATGATAGTTGACATTAGTTTGAGGTAGGTGACATAGTACCACTGTTAATAAAAAATTTAGATGTATTCACATCAAATGAGTCTTTTCCAAACGTTTCACTCCAGCCCTAAAAAATAGTCAGCATTTATTTCACATGGTCTGCAAAGGAGTTTGCACCTGTGTGAACACATGGCTTAAATGTAAAAAATGTACTTTGAAATACTGTGTTTGCCGATGTTCAGGGCTGTTTTACAAGTGAGAAAGTCACTTTAAAATGTCACCACATCTATGAACAGATCAAAAATTGTGTTCTTGAAATTATATTGAATCATAAATGTGCATAGATAAACAACTACCAATTTATTTGTAATTCGTATTCTTCTATATTTGAAATCATAATTTATTGCATTAGTTAGACCTCCCCCTTGTGGTTTTTCAACAAATCAATTATTTTATGGTCATGTTTTATCGAGAAAAATGACTAGCAACTGCTATTTATTTGGAATGAGCACAAAATGACTTCTGTTTAAAGATAAAATTTAGCATTTAATTTTTTGGAATATGAACGGCATGATTACAGACTTTGGACTCAAAAAAATGTCCCAGTCTCACTATTTCTTATTTGTATGAACTTGGGAAACTTACTACACTTCTCTGCAGTTTAGCAATACACACAGAAATGAACCAAACTCATGGGATGGTTGCGAGGGTCCAGTGTGTTTCCACACATACCACCCTTAGTCCGTGAGGACAGCCTAGTTCCTGTGCCAAAGCCTCTGTCTCTCTCAATGTTCAGCATTCAACAAGGCTTCAGTGTTCACAACCAAGGTCTGGATTGTTATGAACATTTACAGACAAGGCCACCGAGGCTCTGAAGGACTGATGCAGTACAATGACTCCCTGGAGCTCAGACACAGTCTCTACCTTCACACCCTATTCCTTTGCCATTATACTGGAGCTAAAAATTGTGTTTGGCAATAAGCAAAGTCAAGCTCCTTTGACTGTTGTACTACTGCAAATGCAACAGAATTTTACCACATCTAATAAATATTTCATATCAAACATTTGATAGAAATTCACCCACCTCAAGTTTCACTTGAAAATGGAAGAAGTAAAGTTATTCAGAATAGCTCATCATTTTCAGTAAGCTACAAAAACTGACTTCCCTGGAGAGAAACATGTGAAAATTGCCTGACTGTTTGAAATGTGAGACCTAACCCACTATCTATCTAGGCATCTGCATTTCACTAGCTTTGACTTCACGGCAAGAGAAATTCTCTAGTACATCCTGATGTATCTCCGAAGACAAAAAAATTCCCAAATTTATTGAACTGGTTGGAGTATGCCATTTAATTTTTGTATCGTCACTTTGGCCCCCTTAAAGATTGTACTTAGACCGTGTAGTACTAAGATTCAGTCATACATGCTTCACTGAGTCAAATTCAATGGTCAAAGGCAGGAGGAAAAAATAAATATGAATCCCCAGGAGGGAATGAGAAGCAGTGAGGCAGAGAATTTCTGAATCATAAATCTTTGCCCTGCCTGACAAGCAGTGAGAACGTAAGCTAATGAGGTGTAAAAAGTACAAATCCATTTCTGGATTACTATCCATCTTCAGAATTATGGATCAGAGATTCCCCCAAATAAGCGGGCACAATGGTCAGGCGTCCAGGGCTCTAACCATTTCCCCTGCCACCTTTGCTCATTCAATGGGTGCACCTCCTTAGGTAGAACAGAATTCATATCTAGGGTAGGAGGACCTTTGTGAATCAGGTACGTGATTCTTATTTCTGCAGGATTTACTAGGGAGAAGAGAAAAATAAATAAAACATTTTAAACATCATCTGAATTTATAATTTAGAAACCATATGATGTCCTTCTTTCATGATTTTTTGAAGCTTACCCCTTAGGCAACATCTGCTTATGCACCATGCATTGCCTAAGTAGCTCTTTTTTTAAAAAAATTAATTAAATTATTAATTTATTAATTTATTTCTTCTCTCCAAGGTAAGACAGACTTTTCTCAAAGAAGTTAGTTGAATATGAAATGTGAGTTCAGCAGTGGACTCGTGTGTCCACATTATTTAAACATCCTGGCACGGGGTCATGTTGCTTCCTTCCTTTCCCCGTTGCTCATTCTTCGGTCAGAGTTGTTCCAGAAAACAAGAGTGAACTTTAGAGAGAGGTAAGTTCAGGGGTGTGCAGCCTGGGAAGTCACACTCAGAAGGGCCTCGCTCTTGGTTTACTGCTCTGTGGTTGCCATGTTGGAATCACTAATAATGTGATCTTAGCACTTGTTCTATAATGAGGTTCCATGGACAGCAGAGTGTGCCTGGGAACAGAGGAGGTACACACTCTACGCATGTCTGCTGCTCTTTCTTGACATCCTGGTTTGTGCCCCGTGGTGTCAATGCCCCGGAAACACAAAGTTCTGTGTCTCCACCCCATGTGGGAGTTCAGCGAGACTCAGAGGTAATACACGGTCAGCATGTTCCTTTTATGACTGAGTCAGAAGGGTGCTACAGCTCTGAGAGAACATGCTTTGGGAGAGGAGAAAGACAGCATTCTAAAAAACGTGAGTGGCTAAAAGCGACTATCAGACATTGTCTCTCTTGACTTTCCTGCATCAACCAACCATTTAAGCAAACATGGTGACACAGAAGAAAAGGAGAACATAGGGCAACCACAGGTGCTTTTCCTTTCACTCCCTCCCCACTCACGCTAAGCTGAAGATGTATTGGTAGAAGGTGCATCTACCAAGAAGAGAAGTAAAAGGAGTTGAGTTAGTTTTGTGCAGTGCTTCTATTGCTGTTAAGAATGAAATATATACGCACATGTGAGCTAGAAAATAGGAATTATGTAATTTTGATCATTCTACTTATGGGTTAAATGATCCTATATTTTCATTTAAAGCTGACACTCCCCAATATAAATATGAATATGAATGGTTAAAAGTTGTGATAATAATATAAAATTTTTATTATTCCTTATGTAGAACAACTCAAATATCAAAAACTGTGACAACAAAAGAAGGGGAGTAAAGCTTTATATTTGAGTACTTTTCATGGCAATTTTTTCCTGCTTTTTTTTAAAAAAAAGGTTCTTTTATTGATTTTAGAGAGAGAGGAAGGGAGAGGGAGAGAGAGATAGAAACATCCATGAGAAAGAACATCGACTGGCTGCCTCCTGCCTGCCCCCCACTGGGGATCAGGCCCACAACCTGGGCGTGTGTCCTGACCGGGAATCAAACCAGCGACCTCTTGGTGCATGGGTCGACGCTCAACCACTGAGCCACACCGGCCAGGCTTTTTCCTGCTTTTTAAAACAAGATCTGCATCTAACTTTTATATGGATCCCCATCCATTACATAGTTGGTCCTGAACACAGGGAAATGCTTTTTATTGTCAGGAAAACATATTTTCCTCAGAAACAATTGGAAGTGTCATGTGTGTCCAAAAGGAGTATATTGACTATAAAGTAGATGATTTGGGTAGGGAAAAAACTCATATAATCTTCTTCCTCCTTCAAAACCACCCTTACAAGTCAGTTGGCATTATTCTGCCCCCATCATATGCCAAGCTTGCTACACACTACAAATTCAACCTTGCTCTAAATATTAGTTCAAAAGCAAGGATAATGGAGCATGGCAGGTTTGTCCTCAGGGGGCTGGGTAAGTGAGTTTCAAATGATGTCAGAACTCAGAACCTGAACACAGATCCCGTTCTTTCTCCCCTTTGCCAGAGAACATGCTGTTCCTCATTAAGGTTGAGTGGACCACCTTGGTAGGCTAAATTGTAGCCACCAATAGTTCACACACTTGGGAATGTGGGTTTTAGCAGATTTTCATCGATATAAGTAGCATATTCAATTAGCCTCTCTTGTATGAACTACAGTTTGGGGAATGCCCAATATAGAACCTGGGGCATACTTGCCTCCTAAGCTTAACAAGATTCAGAAAAAAAAAAAGTATAAATAGTAAAATATAAATGAACAACTGAAATGTATTAGAAATTGGCTAGCAAGCAAATGTCATGGGCCTCCATACTTTTAGGAGAGAATGAATGTTGTGTGGTATCAGTTGAAATATTTGTGAGTAGCTGGTCTGGGAAAGGTATCGTGGGCACTCTATCAGGGCAGTGACGGGAGTGGTTCAGTGAGTTAGAAAAGATTTGAGAGTGGTCACATTCCTCTGTAAGCCAGCTTTGTGCTTTTCCAAGTTGATAACTAAATTCCTGTTTGTCTTCAATGAAATTATAATCACATTAGAACTAGAATAAGTATATATATTTTAAAAAAGCAAAGAATCACTTTTGCTGAGCATTCTAGGTCTGACCAGATAATAAAACAGAAAGTTTGCGAGAAAAGAAGAAATCATTAGGAGTTAGAGCTTGAACGCTTTGCCTGGCTATCCATGGATATCAATGTTGGCTGTTTCATAAACGGAAATGCGTAGACAATATCCTCAGGGAGACATGCATGTCTGAAACCAGGACACCTAAGCAAACTTCCTCCAACATCTGCTTCAGCCCTCTGAGAAAATGTTTGTTTGAAAGAAGGGGTAAGTCTCCAGACATCAGAGATGATATGGGACAACCTGGAAAAGGAAATAATAGGTCTAGAATGAGAAAGAGCAAATAAGGGGGAAGAAGAGTTGGGAAGCTGGTAAAGAGATGGAGCCAGATGATTGGAAGCAAATGAAGAAAAAGAAGTGAATGAAGAGAAATAAGCAATTACTGTGAGAAATACAAGTGGAGAAGGATTTGTTTTCGTGGGGGTATTTTTAGACAAGTATTTTTAGAAAGGCCTTCTGTGATGCAATTTCTCCTGTGTGATCTTGTCCAGAATGCCTTTGTGAACACTCTCATTATTGTCCAAGGCCTCACCCATTCCTGTTTGAATTTACTTTTGGAGGTGACATGTTATGTTAAGATGCCTTGCCATATTTATGTTGAATTAAAAAAAGGGTAGAGAAGATAGAATCAGGCAATGTATTTGGTAGCAGAAATTGGAATTTCAAAAATTGTCAGTAGAGAAAAAACAGTAAATAAATTGAGGCTAGACCATCTTAGGATGGTAATAGTGAGGAAGGATTCTATTCTGGAATTCTTTGAATTTATAGAAATTTAGAAAATGCTGAAGAGGAGGAGGGGAGTAATGCTAAAGGCATTATCATTTTGCCTTGCTAAAGATAGTTCAGGCCAGTTTGGAAGAGATCTGACAATAAATAATTTAAGCAAAGTAATGTAAAACAAAAGCACAGAGTTTTAGAGGTCAAGTTGAATCATAGTTCTTCCACTTGCTGGTAGTTATTTAATGTCAAATGAAAAATGAATAATCATCTATACTTGTTTGTTTAGGGGACATAATGAAAAAAATGCATATTGATCGCTTAATATAGTGTTTAACACTAGCTTGATAAATCTTAATTGCTACCTTTTTTTTTTTTTTTTTTTTCAGAAAACATTGAGAACACATATTTTTCAGAATTCAAATGCTTAGATTTCAGAAAATTATTCTACTCATCAGTGGGAGTCTCGGGCAACAACCCATAATTGAATATTAATATTTCTGTTGCTTAAGTTTTAAATATATAGTATATACACACATGCCATATATATAAAGATTATAGTCTCTCAACAGATTAGATCAGTTCTTTTTCTTTTTTTTTTCTCTCTCTCTCTCTATTGATGTTAGAGAGAAAAAGGAAGGGAGAGGAAGAGAGAGAGACAGAAACATTGATGAGAGAACATTGATTGGCTGCCTCCTGCATGCCCCGCACTGGGAATCAGGCCCACAACCCAGGTATGTGCTTTGTCTGGGAATTGAACCCACTATCTCTAGGTGCGTGGGTCAATGCTCAACCACTGAGCCACACTGGTCAGGTCAGATTAGTTCTAATTGAAAAATAAGTTATAAAAACAAAATAAAAAAATTTTAAGATTATTTTTCAATTATAGAATTCTGATCAAGGCTTGTGAATCTGTACCATTATTACAACCATTTCTGTGACAAAATTATTCATTTAATCATAGGTTTCCACCCATCCAGTGTGGCTCAGTGGTTGAGGGTCAACCCATGCACCAAGAGGTTGCCAGTTCAATTCCCAGTCCCCAGTAGAGACATGCAGGAGGTGGCCAATCAAAGTTCTCTTTCATTAATGTTTCTATCTCTCACTTTCTTCCACTCTATCTAAAAATCAATGGAAAAATATATTCGGGTGAGGAGTAAAAATAAATAAATAAATAAAATATTTTTTTTAAAAAATCATAGGTTTTTTGCCATCTTTAGCTGCATTTCTTCCACATTAACGTCAGTATCATATCAATAATGGATGTGACCCTTAGAGAGAGGCAGGCTAACGTTTGCTTCCTGTTTAAGAAATTGGTAATGCAATGCAAGATTAAAAATATAATATAAATATTCAAAATATGTAAATAAAAACAATTTTAATGTCACAAAATGTTTAACTCTATTAAATTTTAAAAGTAAGCTTACAGAATTATATAAAGTGAGTGCAAAAAAATACAAAATATGGCTATCACTTCATGATTGAGAAGGAAGTATTCTCTATTAATATTTTTCTATGTTTTTGGATTTTTTTACAGTAAATGTGACTGATTATATACAGGAATGGTCTTACAGTTTGTGAGTATGTGAAACACAGTTTATTCTTGTATTATTAATTTATTAATGTGTTTTCCCATATGAACAACCATAAACATACTTTTACCAACCCCTGTATAAATATTTAAAATTATATTTATGTTAAGGTATATAAAATGAACTGGGATATTTCCAGATCTTAGCTATTATAAATAGTGCTGCTACAAACATGGGGGTGTATATATTCTTTCTGATTGGTGTTTCGGGCTTCTTAGGGTATATTCCTAGAAGTGGGATCACTGGGTCAAAAGGCAGGTCAATTTTAAATTTTTTGAGGAAACACCATAGTGTTTTCCATAGTGGCTGCAGCAGTCTGCATTCCCACCAGCAGTGTACTAGAGTCCCCTTTTCTCCACACCCTCACCCACACTTGTTTGATGATTTGTTGATGGCGGCCATTCTGACAGGTGTGAGGTGATACCTCATTGTTGTTTTAATTTGCATCTCTCTGATGATTAGTGATGTTGAGCATTTTTTCATATGTCTCTTAGCCATTTGTAATAGCTAAGATTTGGAAACAGCCCAAATGTCCAATAGTAGACAAATGGATAAAAAAGCTGTGGTACATATACACAATGGATTACTATGCAGCTGTAAGAAAGAAAGATCTCTTAGCCTTTGAGACAACATGGAGGGACCTGGAAAGTGTCATCCTAAGTGAAACAACCCAAACAGAGAAAGACAAGTATCATATGATCTCACTTATTTGTGGAATATAATGCACATAACAGTCTGAGGAATGGGATAGTCCCAGAGACGTGGAAGTGGGGTACAGACTGACAATCCCCAGAAGAGGGGGTGGGGGAGAGATAAACCACAGAACTTATATGCATGTATGCATGAGCAATGGACATGAACAACAAAGCTGGGGACGGGCGGGGAGGGAGGAAGTGGGGGGAATCAGGGGGAGGAAAAGAAGAAACATCTGTAACAAAAATAAATTAATTAATTAAATTTTAAAAATCATAAATAAATAAATAATAAAATGAACTGGGAAACCAGAAAGGAGGGGAGCATAAAGATTTTTGACAGTGCTATAAGAAGATAGGGGTAGTACATTGATAATTCTTTAGCTAAACTGACAGCTATTATATGTCCATGTTGTCATGTAAGGAACACCATAAGTAGTGCTATAGAATGGTTTTGAATCCTTCATATTCCTCCCATTGACAGATGGAGACAACCTCTTTTTCCCTTGGATGTGAACCATGTGGTGAGACTTCTGAATTTGGGTTAGATGAAACCTAGCAGCTTCTACTTTGATTTCCTTAAACAACTTGCTTTCCAGATGCTACCCTTGGGACTGCCTCTCTTTGAACCAAACTGTCATTACCCATAAAGAAGTCACATAGAGATGTACCAACCAACAGCCAGCCATTTGTGCCAACTGGGGGATTGTGTCATCGTGATCATTCTAGCCCAGTTAAGCCTTCAGTTGGCGGCAGGTGTGGGCAACCTCTGATGGAACCACATGAGAAGCACCAAGTAAGCATTGTTGCTTTTCAGACTTTCCAGATTTATGTCCCTTGTATGAGAAAAATGAAACAGTTATCTTACTTCAATAAGTTTTGGGGCAATTTGTTATGTAGCCATAAATAACCCAGAACACCACACTTTGTAAACTTGATAAGGGCAGGTACAGAGTTCTGGCTAAAGTACTACCCTCACAATCTCTACAACCAATACAAGCAGGAAAAAGAATATGGTGGAGTAATCAGGAGGGTTTTTCCTGGAAAGATATGTGATTCTGAGAGACAAGAATCTTAATCACCAAATTTTAAAAAGAAAAACCATACATAATTAAGTACATGTTGGAATCACCAAGAGAGTTTTTCTCAATCAACACATCTGAGGTTTCATAATTCACCGAGATGCATATCACTCTCTGTGAGTCATTGTTTGGTTAGTTTGAGAAAAACAATATAAATGCAACACAAAAAATTCCTCCAAGGACAGTTTATTAATATCCAACTTCCTCAATGTAGTCACAGGGGAAGTTTGATTGTTCTTCCTTTCAATGGGTTCTTATGCTCTCCTTATAAAATCAAAGCAACTCATGCTTGATTACAGTCTACTCTGTAAGAATCAGTAAAATAGTAATCTCGGCAACCATTTTGCTCTTTTTTATATATATATAAAATCTATCACAATCTAATTTCTGGGAACAGAATAAAGAACGAGGGTAGGCAGTATACACCGCCTGTTTGTACATGGGTGTATTCAATTACCCAGCTTGTGGGGTGCTTAGGTACCATGGAGATAAGAATGTACTCTCTTTACTTCTGACAAGCAGAACTTCCGACCTTATTTGAAGGGATAATGCTTTCAGGCTTCACAGGAAAAGGCAAAAACGAAAACTTGAAGAGCAAATGCTAACTGAGAAGGTAGCTGTGATGGCTTTTCTTACTTGTAGGTTTGTTCCACAAACTCAAAATCATAATATCTGCAGAGCTAACTGTTCATACACTTTGCAGTTTGGTTTCTTTGAGTTCCCTTTGCTTTGGAGCATATTTTCTCTATCAAATTTGGTTGTCGATATAAACAAGCATTGGGAAAACCCGCCTCCCCTACCTGTGCTCTGCCTTAGACTCCTAGCAGGTGAGGACTGGCAATAACAGCGATTCTCCAGCTCAGTGGATCTCAGACTCAGTTCCATGGAAACCTATGGCTTTCCATAGGTTCTAAAACTACGGCTTTATAGCACCTATTTTTTAAATAGATTTTACCTGTTTTCAAATTAAAATGTAAACAGCACACACATTAAAGATGCTGAATGACTATATTAAAAACCTGGAGAGCCCCTGAGAGGGGATACCCTCCCTATCTTGGTATCTCAGAAGGCACGCTGGGATTAGACTGACGCCTTGGAAAATTCATCACGGTTCAAACTCTGTAAGGAGACGTGACAAGTACATGTGACGAGTATCCCGGGTAGAATTCTGGATGAACACTAGGAAGGAGGGGTGGGCTGAGCTCCTCAGGTGAGCGGCAGTGGGGACAGCTGTGTGGCAGGGACTGTATGCCTGGGGCTGCCTCGAGGCTTATTCTGTTGTTGTTGCAAATCAGACAGAGTGTGCCATAAACACAGACTGAGGAGGGCAGTCTCTATGCCGGGAAAGCGTCACACCTTGTCTTCTGCTAGGACTCCAGTGTTAGTTTGTTCTGTTAACTCCTGGTCAAAAGTTAGTCTGGGTTTAAGGTCTGTTGTTGCTATGGTTACACTCAGCACACCACAGGCTTAAAGACATCTAGAGTTGTCTTGTGTTTAGGGTAGAGGCTGGTTTTCCCATGAGTTTTAATTAATGCCTCTTTGACTTTCACGTTTAGGCCTTCCCTTCCCCTCAGTGAGAGTCTGTATTTTCAATGACCCCCCGCATCCCATGACTGCTTGTTACCTATGCTCCTGAGCCAGCGGTGGGGAGCAGGAGAGCGTGCTGAGGGTCGTTCATCTTCAGTCTTGGGAAGGCACTGTGTTCTTGGTATCACCGCACGGCCTGCTCCGGGCTCCAGCCCTGCCTGCATTGTAGTTCCTCCTGCATATATTCCTGACCTTTTCCCTGGGAATAGAAGTGGTTTTTGTTTTTTGTTTTTTGTTTTAATGTGTTTTCAATTCCCTTTCCCCAGTGCCCTAAGTGTGACAGCTCCTGTTAGCCTTCTCTTTCAGATTACAGACATGACATTGGGGTGGTCCTCAAAAAAGCAAGATCTCATCAAATGGAAAGCATGCTGAGGACACTCTGGGGGGAAGTAACGGGGTGAATTAGCCTGAGTGGAGGGGATTGAGGAGAGTCCAGCAGAGCTGGCGTGCAGGGTCCAGGAAAGAATGTGGTGAAAACAGGGCTGAAAGGGGTTTGGGAAACATTAGGGAGAGTTTCCAACACCAGACCATGCAGTTTGCATTCTCAACATCTATCACTGCACACTGAACCATCCCTGGGGACCCTTTTCCAAACGCAGATTTATTCCTAGAAATCGATAGGCAAGTCCAAAGGTACCTGAGAATTACAAGGTAGTATAAGGAAAGGGGGATGTTTTCCATCTACTCAAAGACTGTGCATGTTTTACTTACAGCCAAATATGTGAGCTCTGCAATGTAAGTTCCTATCTGGCCAGATTCTGACTCCCTACCAAGAAGAGTGTCTGTCTCCCTCCCCAGCAGACCATCTGGGCTGAACCTTTCATGTCTTGCATATGTCCAGTAGATGCGTTAATAAGGCAATAATACTTTATGCAGAAGTTATCGCTGATACTTTTTCTTCGTGTAATCATGCATAACTCTCCGAATAAAGCAGAACAGTATTGTTCCAGGGCTCATTCAAGCATATAATAGAGTTCCAGTAAATTACAGAGAGCTGCTGCTTAAAGAACCATTTGGTTAGTTGTTTGATCAAAAGAATGAGACCAATATTTTTACCTACTTTGGGAGACAGGTCTATGGATCCTGGGATGTGTAGAGTTGGATTTAAGCTTTTCTTGGCGCCTTCGTAGAGTATGTCCGTTCCTATGCCCTATGTCATTGTCTGTGGGGTAGTCTGAGGGGAAATAGAAAAACCACTCACACTTGCCTGCTGAAGAGCAAGAAATTCTTTCCAAGAGAATCAATGGGACCATGTCATAAATAGAAGATGCCCTTCTATTCTATCTGCCTTTGCATTAAGGCTTTAACATCTTCAAAAGCCTCTGTTAAATAGAAATTACTGGAGTGGTAGCATTTAACCAATAAGCTCTCTCCTTTATGGGGCTTAGTTTATTATAATGGTTCACAAGCTTTTTTCTTCCTCAATTCACCTGAAGAATGATGACACCTTCCACTCATACTGGTAGCTCAATAACTACATCATGATGATAATGAAATAGGAGGAGGAATGAGGAGAAAGAGGGGGAGAATGTGAAATAGTTATACTACTATATTGATTGCTTATCATGTGTTAGAGCCTGTTCCTAATTAACTTTAAATACCGCCATTAGAGCCTCTAAATAACACGATATGTTAGGGAATATTGTTATTACCACTTTAATGAGCATCGAAGATTAAAATAGTAGGTTGTTTCCTTAAAGTCACATATTAAGGAATGACAAAACCCGAAGGCACACCTGTACCTGTCCAATGCCACAGTCCGCAGTTTTATCCACCGTGTTACTCTGCCTCCCTCTGGAAAAAGAGGCACTCCATGACAGTTTCTCAGGTGGTGATGCAATAAACTGAGGTCACGGAATTATTAGTTACGAGAACATTTCACTCAATGTGGACAAGAAGAGCATGCAATGGTCCTCAGAATGGGCTGAGTGCAGAAGATGGGAAGAAAATTAAAAACACAAACACTGCCCTGGCCAGTTTTGCTCAGCGGTTAGAGTGTCGGCCCATGGACCAGAGAGTCCGGGGTTTGGTTCCCGCTAAGAGCACGTACATGGGTTGCGGTTTGTCCCCGGCCCCGGTTGGGGTCGTGTGCGTGGCAACCACTCAGTGTGTCTCTCTCACATCGATGTTTCTCTGTCTCTCTTCCTCCCTTTCTCCCTCCCGCTCTATCTGAAGATGAATGCAAAAATGTCCTCAGGTGAGGATAAAAAAATATATTGGATCATCCACTTCCCAACCTGGCTGGAGATCAGCAGCCATTCCTTCCCTTCTGTGCATTAGGGGTACTTTTTTCTTTTACTTTATCTTGGAAAACAGTGAAATGTTAGGGAATCCTAGTGTAAACAAAAGGTAGAGAAGACAAGGATGCACCAAAGACACTTTCATGTTAACTTAACTTGACCAGCTTTCTGGCCCAAGACGTAATTTTTGCTGAGGTTTAATAATTGATTCCAGAGAAATGAGGCTTTCTGTGGCTCAGCATGAGGAAGAGAGTGGAATTAAGAAAACACTCTTCAAGTGCATTGAAAATTAAAAAGAAAAATAGTCAGCAAGGCAGCAGGTCCTATGATTCCAGAGTGATTATCTCAAAAGATAAATTACCCTTGAAATTAGAGAGATGGTCATTGATCCTTATAAGGAGACACAATAAACTGGGAAAATGTATGTACTTTCTAGCATTAAAAAAATAGTCATCCATCCATTTTACTGACCATGGTCATTTGTTTAGCTGCTTGGCTCTTCTGATAATGCCCCAATACCGTGTGCCAATGGCTTCAGATTGCTGGGTGAATGAAGTGGAAGTAGTATTCAAGGGCAAAATAAAAGGTCGCATTTCAAAGACACCACTTTTGTCATCATTATTATTATCACAGGTAAATTTTCTAGTCTATATGCTATTACATCTGAACTTTCTTTAGGTTTTTTCCATAATTAATTATTTTAGCATTATCGAGTCTCATTTGTTTGCGGGGTCAGAAATGCAAGCCACACTCTTTTTTTTTAAAAGACAAGAAACAGAAAGAGAAAGAAAGAAGAAGGAAGAGACGAGCAGAGGAGGGAGGGAGGGCAACAGAGAGAACAGAGAGAGAAAGTATGCACGTATGTAATTAAACAAACATCGAGGCTTGTATGAGCCTCTGGATACAGGTGAGGCTGTTACCAAACACTCACACCAAGTCTGGAGGAGTTCTCAGTGATCTCTTCTCTCTCTCCTCTGCCCTCTGCTTTTTCGGCAATTCCTCTGGCCACTACTCTACCTCCATACCCTTCTACCCTGCTTATGCTCCTTTGACTCGATTTACTGCCCTGGTAGAAAACAGGTTTCCCATGAGCTCCAAGACTACATGGTTCTCCTAGCTTGGACCCCAGAAAGAGATAGATAGACCCGATCAATTCTGGAAAAAATGGATGCTGATTACTCTTGTTCGATAAGGAGCCCACACTGGCCAGTGAGGACAGGCTCAGATCTTGGTCACGTGACAACTTTGGATATGTAGAACCTTGAGAGAAGCACCTCTCCAATCATCTGGGGGAAGAAGATTCTAGGACAGAAGGGAGAATCTTAGCCAACTATTAATCTGCTATAACTAAGTGAGGGAGTGCCTTCTAATTCATTTATTTCTTCTCAGGATTGTCAGACCTTTTTAAGGTGTTGCACAAGTGTTTACGTTTAATCAATAATTCTATAAACTATTTATTGCTAATTACTTCATAACCAGGAATTCCAATAAATGCTTAGCATATACACATTTGAAATAATAGTGCTTGCCCTCAAGAGGTTCATATTCTTTATACATATATCAAATTGTCATGTTGTACTTCTTGGGCTAATACAATGTTGCATGTCAATTATATCTCAATAAAGTTAGAAAAAAAATTTTAAGAGGAGAAAAATTGCCCTGGTCTGTTTGGATCGGCAATTAGAATGTCAGCCCACAGACTGGAGGGTCATGGGTTCAGTTTCTGGTCAAGGGTATGTACTGGGTTCCATCCCCAGCTGTGGTCAGGGTTGTGTGGGAGGCAACCAATCGATGTGTCTCTCTCAAATCCATGTTTCTCTTTCTCTCTCTCTCTTTCTCTCTCTCTCTCTCTCTCTCTCTCTCTCTCTCTCTCTCTCTCTCTCCCCCTCCCTCCGACCCTTCCACTCTATCTAAAAAAATCAATGGAAAAATATGCTCAGGGGAGAATTGACCAAAAAAATAAAATATAAAAAAGATAAACATTATGAATATTGTATATTCTATAGTGTAAAGACCATCGATTCCATAAACGTTTGGGGATATTAAAAAACATCACTGCATTAAATGTACAAAGGAATTATAAAATGTTTCTATATCAATATATTAAGATACACACTTTCCCACATTTCAGTATAGAAAATAAAAAATAACACTGTAATCAAAGGGGAAGAATTATTTTTAAAAGTGTTATGGGAGTATCGTACAGCTAGCAAGTTATTCTTCTGGTGTAGTCCAGAAAGCTGAACATTGGATGGATATTTGGCCTGTGTGGGCAATTTTAGGAAACAAGAGGAAGCATATAAAGAATCCCCAGAAGGTTTCATACAGATATAATTTGCTTAAAAAGTTACAAAATCTATGTATAGAAGTTCTTTATAAAAATAAAATATGTATATATATATATATATATGCATATATATGGAAAAAATATATATATATGAATGACTCAGCCCTGATGTCTCTTGAAAACAAGGACAACGCTATCTGAAAACTGTAATTACGAGGAAATGAAAGACAAGGCAAGAATGTCTCCTCACTTACGAAAATGAGCAGCATAGGAAGTTAGAGCTTTGCGTTTCTAAATTTGTCTCAATGTCCTCATCCATGGGAACCTTTTCTTGTTTTGTTTTTAAAATAAAAGGCTTTCTCTTTCCAAGTTAATTTGAGCAATGAGGATGATTTATATTGGGTTTTGTGAGTTAGGTATTTTCACCTTCTGTCTTAAAGGATAAAGGGCATTATTGATATATAGTCTATATTTTAACTGATAAGTACATTGTGAGGAAAAAAGCTAACCTGTTTATATAAATACTCAGTATTTTAGGGCTTATTTCAAATGAGAGAGAATGCTGGAGAAGTGGGATGAGGGGCCAGTTAACATCTTCTGCATACACACACAGCAATGTGAATCTATAAGACTGGTAGATTTCAGAAAAGAAAGGAGGAGAAATAGTCTCTGATAAAAAACTGTGTGTGTGTGTGTGTGTGTGTGTGTGTGGTTTTTGCTAATGTCAAGGATAAGTTCACCAAAATAAAGAAATATATATAAGAGCAATTTACTAAAAACAAAACATTGATAACACTCTGAAAGCCACTGGATAGTTGCAAAGGAAACAGAACTAACAGCCATCCATTCACCATAATGGAAGTGTGCTTACTAAACACAATGACAAAGAGAAGACTCCATCTCTGAAATAAAGACAGTGTGTTATGCCATCTGACAGTGTTCTCCGTGCACATTATATTTCACATATGAAAAGAATACAGGGGACAACTGCGCATGTGCCTTTGTGTTCTTATAAACAATAATGGAGAACGATTTTTTGATGATGTGGCCTCTCATGAATTTACTCAGGTCAAACCTCAGCTCCAGTTGTAATATAAGGTATTTATGGGGTTAGCTAGAGGAAACAGACCATAGAATCCTTCAATTGAAACTAACTTGTCCTACTGTTGCAAAACAGAACATAGAAACAGATTCTACCATAGTATTATAGTTGCCTGGTGAGAAGGAAACAACTTTATTCACCAGTAAAACTGATCTCAGGTCAACACTCTCTTTTGATTGGACCACAGAAATAAAACTTGCTTATTGAGCAGTCACATGGAAGCAGGTGCCAGCACACCTCCTAACAAGCACGCAGCACTAGACAATCAAATGACAATTTGGAAACAGAATAGAGCTCTAGGAATCATAATGCCCTGTGGATTCCTTGTAGCATGGAACTCTTTGAAATGTACCTCCATATCATTTAGTAGCATCCAGATAGAGTGTTGAGCCTCTTGACTTTCCCCCCTGTTTAACCAAAGCAACTCTGCTCTTTTGTGTGTGTTCTATCATCTTCCATGACATTTTCACTGGAGGAAGGTTTGTATGGCTCTAAAATGTTTGAAACCAGCTGACCATTATATTACAAAGCAGAGAATGAAGGACTTGTCAGAAGTCACAAACTAATGATTGATAGAACTGAGATCAAACCAATTCTCCTGACCATAATATGTGTATGTGTGTAAGTACAGGGTAGGGCAAAATTAGGTTTACAGTTGTGAATACATGAAACACAGAGTTTATTCCCATATTGTTATTTATTAATTGTTGTCTTATTTTCCATACAAACAACTGTAGACCTACCTTTGCCCACCACTGTATTTGTATTGGTTGGTTGGTTTGCCATTATTCCTCAGCCTAAGCCAATGGTTTTCAAACTTGGCTTGAATTAGAATCACTTGGGGACCCTTTAAAAATTTCTATGCCCAAGACACAACCAAGTGCCATCATTCAAAATCACTAGGGATAAAAAAAAAAAAAATCACTGGGGTAGAAAATCACTGGGGTAGAACCCAGGTATCTGTGATTTTTTTAAATTATCCAAGATGATCCCAACCTGTAACCAAGCTGGAGAACCAACGGCCATGACAATGTATGTATGTATGTATGTATGTATGTATGTATGTATGTATATTCCTCAGCTGATGATATGTTTTACTGATTTTAGAGAGAGGGTTAGGGAGGGTGAGAGAGAGAGCAAGATCTACGTATGGAAGAGACATTGATCAGTCGCCTCCTTAATGTGCCCCCACCAGGGATGGAACCCACAACCTGTTCTGACCAGGAATCAAACCAACAAACTTTTGGTGCATGAGAAGAACGCCCCAACCAACTGAGCCACACAGGCCAGGGCCATTGAGAATGTTTAATTCTATATTTCTCAATAAACAATTCCTGAGCTTGATTTCCTGCTCTAACATGGTTCAGTTTACAAAACTTAAGCACACAGTGAGGTCTCGAGGGATATTTTCTCCTCTTTAACATCATGAAATTGGAGTAGATCAGATTTTCCAGATGTGCTCTTGGGAACACCTAAGATTTCTCAAAACACATTCTGAAGGTTATGAAAAGGGCAAAAGAAGCAAAAATAGAAAAGTTCAGGGACCTTTACTCATTTTTATCTTTTTCCACAAAATATGCTTATCTGAGCCTTTGTTTTAAGACAGAATGCCACTGATTTTTAAGGTTTTAAAATTTCAGGGCTAGAAAATTTCTACAATTTTTTTCTAAATGCACTTCCAGGAACTGCAGCATTCTATAAAGACTAATCATTAAAATGCCCATATTACCCAAAGCAATCTATAATTTCAACACAATTTCTATTAAAGTACCAATGGCATATTTCACAGATGTAGAACAAACATTCCAAAAATTTATATGGAACCAAAAAAGACCCTGAGTAGTCTCAGGAATCTTGAGAAAGAAGAGCAAAGTTGGAGGTATTATAATACCTGATATCAAATAATGCTACAAGGCCATTGTAATTTTTTAAAAGCCTGGTATTGCCCTGACTAGGTGGCTCATTTTATTGGAGTATCATCCTGTACACCAAAAGGTTGTGGTTTTGAGTCTCAGTCAGGTTGTAGGTTCAACCCCTGGTCAGGGTGTTGTGTGGGAGGCGATTGATCAATGTTTATCTCTGACATCCATGTTTCTCTCTCTCCATCTTTCTTCATCTCTCTCTCTCTCTCTCTCTCTCTCTCTCAAATCAATAAAAATCTCCTTGGATGAAGATTAAACACACACACACACACACACACACACACACACACACACACACACACAATAGCCTGTTACTGGCAAAAGAATAGGCATATAGTATCAATGGAAAAGAACAGAGAGCCCAGAAATCAACCCACGCCTATATGGTCAATTAATATTTGACAAAGGAAGCAAGAGCATACAATGGAGTAAAAACAATCTTTTCAATAAATGGTGTGGGAAATATTAGAAAGGTACATGCAAAAAAATGAAACTAGATCACAAACTTACACCATACACAAGAATAAACTCAAAATGGATAAAAAACTTAAATGTAAGTCACAAACCATAAAAATTATAGAAGAAGACATAGGCAATAAAATCTCAGACATCTCTTGTAGCAATATTTTTGCCAATATGTCTCCTAAGGCAAGGGAAACAAAGGAAAAATTTAACAAATGGGACTACATCAAACTAAAAAGCTTTTGCACAGCAAACAAACTACCAACAAAATTAAAAAGAAACCCACTGTATGGGGGAATATATTCACCAATGATACATCTGATAAGGGGTTAATTTCCAAAATATATAAAGAACTTATACAACTCAACACCAGGAATTACAAACAATCCAATTTAAAAATGGGTTAAGGACCTGAACAGTCATTTCTCCACAGAAGACATACAAATGGGCAATAGATATATAAAAAAAAATGTTCAATGTCACTAGTCACCAAAGAGATGCAAATTAAAACTACAATAAACTATCACCTCATACCTGCCACAATGGCTACCATTAATAAATCAACAAACAAGTGCTGGTAAGGACATGGAGAAAAAGGAACCCTAGTGTACTGTGGTGGGAATGCCAACTGGTGCAGCCACTGTGGAAAACAGTATGGAGGTTCTAAAAAAAAAAAAGACTAAAAATGGAAATGCCTATTGACCCATCGATCCTACATCTGGGCAAAGAAAACGAAAACATCAATCAGAAAGAATATATGCACCCCTATGTTGATAGCAATGTTATTTACAATAGACAAGATCTGGAATCAGCCCAAGTGCCCATCAATAAATGAGTAAATGAAAAAGCTATGTTGCATTTACACAATGGAATACTACATAGCCATAAAAAAGAAGAAAATCTTACCTTTTGCAACAGTATGGATGGAACTAGAGATTATCATGCTAAGTGATCTCAGCCAGTCAGAGAAAGAGAAATACCATATGACCTCATTTACGTGTGGAATCTAATAAACAAAATAAACTGACAAACAAAATAGAAATAAAGGCATGGGATGAAAGAAGGTGAAGGGATTAGCCAAGGAAAATATATGCATAACCCATAGACACAGACAACAGTGTGGTGATAGTCAGAGAAAAGAAGGGGAGGGGCTCAGTGAGGGCAGTTAAAGGGGGTGGGGGTGGGGCATCTGTAATAATGTTAATAATAAAAATAAAGTTAAAAAACCAATATCTTTAAAAAAAAAAAAAAAGAACTAATCAACTTACTCATCCAAAGGTTAAAATTATTTAACTGGTGTTTGCTGACACCTAATTTATTTATGTGTTTTTCCTTGAACAGTACTAATGCTTGCTTGCATAGTGTATTATATAAAATATTATTGATAGCTTTCAGGTTTTGCTAGCTAGGTACAGAATAGTCATACTCATTTTTAACCCAAATTCTGCCACCGACCAGTTTTCAAATGCAACTTTTAAGGTGAAAATTACATATAGTCATTTTGTTTACTTGAAGATATGCTTAATGTTACAGTGCTCTTAAAATCCAAATTAAATTAATATCAACCTATATTTCTGCTATTAACCCCAACATGAGCAATTTTGTTTCAGCCAAACAAAATCATTTAGCACATTTAATTAGTGGTAGTCATTTTAATTTAATGCAATTTATGTCTTTGTTTGCACTTATTTTGTATACATGCTCCAAATTTGTAAGTGAAGGAAACAATAAAGACAAGAATGGCAAATAGCAAAGGACATTAACTCCTCAGAGTTAGAGAATTTCTTGAAGGGAGTGCATCACAAACACCCTTTCCCTGAACTCCCCTACCAAGCCCCTCCAATAGTAGTACTGACTGTAGCATGAATTTGGAATCACAACTTTTATAATCAAGTGCTTTGTATAAAATTCAAAATCTTTTGCTTGTTGAATCCTCTGAGATGTTCAGATGAAAGAAAGAGTATCAGAACAAAATGTCATTATGGTTAACAAAATTGCATAAATTGCTGCAGTGATCCATAAAATAGAAGCCAGTTTTAGTTTTCAGATCAAAGCAAAAAGCACCAGACATTGAGCCTTTTCTACAAGCTCCATTTTGTGGAAAATATTAAAAGTACCTTCAGACCTCTGCCACAGTTGTAATTTGCCCCTGTGATTATAAGCAAAGGTGGGAAAGATCCCAACTTACTGTCACCATCTGTTAAAAGCCCTTTAAGAGGCAAAAGACTATGATTAAACCATATCTACTTCATCCATTCCAAACAAAAAGAGGCAATAAACTTTCAACCATCTTATATATATTTGTTTCATTAATACATATAAGAAATAAGCAGTGTTGTCAAAAGATAATTAACTCTCAAAATTATAGAATAGTTATAGGAAAACAATTATCTATACTTATCTGTTTCCTAACTCCATCTTGACAATATAATTTAGGATGACATTATTGTACATTTCACAACATACATTTTTTAACAATGATTACATAATACCTAATGTGAGTTAAGAAATAAGATCTGCCCTGGCCAGGTAGTTCAGTTGGTTAGAGCATTGTCTTGATATGACAAGGGTGCAGATTTGATCCCTGGTCAGGGCACGTACAGGAGTCAACTAACAAATGCATAAATAAGTGGAACAACAAAAATTGATGTTTCTCTCACTCTTTCCCTTCCTCTATCTCTAAAATCAATAAATAAAAAATATTTTAAATAAAAAAACATAAGATCTAAAAAGAAAGTGGCTTAGTTATAATTTCCTATTAATGAATATCTAATGTTTTATAGTCAGAGAGAGAGAGAGAAAAGGGAGGAAAGGAATTATAAACCTATTTCTTGAACTCACAGTTCATCAGTCTTAATTTTTATCTCACCAAACAAATCTCTACCCACATCCCACAGAAGAAGTAAGACAATGTCACAAATTATTTGACTCATGTAATATGAAACATCATTTGTTCCTCCGGAACCAACCACTTAAGAGCCAGTGAACCAAGTCAGCACCTTGGAAGCAAACCTGTGACTAACTTTTACTGAACAATCTCTTTTCTACTCTAATGAGAAAGAACATCTTCTAAAGTTAAGAACCTACTAACCACTCCACTTTGGAGATATTTTTTTCTACTCTGTTAATTAAAGGAAAGAGACTGAGTAACTCTACTGCATATATTAACCCTGACTGATGTTAATCCTTTTTCTACTTAGTATTCTCCAAATCATTGCCATTGAAGAATTCATCATGGCAGGAGTAGGTAATGTTTACAGTTCTCAAAAAATGCCCAAGGGAAAAATAAATCCATATACAGGTAGAGATACATACTTCCTCATATTGTAACTGGAAGATCATTTAATGCATTAAATCTACAAATAAAATATATCCCAAATAATTGATGGTTCAGTAAGAAATGAAAACTCCATTAACCTTTAAAAGGGAGGTCACACTGCACATATATGCATTCAACCTGGAAAAAAATTATTCCAATTACTGACCACCCCAAACTAAGGTGATGGATTTATTTGTGGGCTGTGTAATTTCAGAGATTTTTAGATATGATTGGCATGGCAATGTGGGAGCCTCCCTGGGGTGACCATATTAAACTCACTTGCACTGAAATAGAGTAACCATTAATAAGGATTCTAAGTATTACATAACTTCAAATCCAGACATTTATCATTTTAAATGGAAAAGAAACCAAAATTAACCCATTTGCCAAATATTTATTCTGTGCCTACCATGTGACATACTCTGTTGGACATGCAGGGGTGAGGTTCAGACTCAAGTTCAGAAGAAGTATCTAGGGAAACACAAAGACAGTGGGGGAGAAAAAATAAGAATACAGAGGAAATTATATACTCCAATACCTAATGGTACAACAAAGAGTAAACACAGCCTAATTATTGTCCAGGAAAACTTATAGACCACACTGAAGGCTTGCTTACTGTCTACCCAATACACCATGTTTGACTTCCAACACAAATTTCAAAGCATGCTAAAGCAAATAACACAGTCTGAAGAGACAAGGCAAGCACCTGTTAAAAGGTAAACTGATGTACATTAGTATTTTGAAGAGTTCATTGACTGTAAATTAATTTTAATGGAGCAGTACCAATATGAAAGTGGTTAGGAGCAATTTACCAATAGGAGCTAGCAGATCAGTTTTAATAGAGAAGACACAGATATAAAGCAAGAAAATCATTGGGTAGACTATAGCTTAATCAACTGCTTGATTTGAGAAAGTCTAGTTAGCTGTTTGTGATTGGCTGTTTTTAAGTTTTATTTACTTGGATTCAAGTGCATTAACTTTTGGCTTAAGTCTTGGTTTGCTTATGTAGGTTATCAAAGCAGGGAAGCAACCTCAGTCTAATGACCTCCTTGTTTAGTCACTTTAAAACATGATTAAGAGTCAGAAACTAGTATTCCCTCCCTAAGAATTGCTAGAACTAATAAATTATTAAAGCAAGATTTCAGGATACAAAGTTAATACCCAAAGACAATTATTTCCTATATACTAGTAATTAACCACTCAAATTGAAATTAAAAACGCACAGCATATACATTAGCACACACAAAATGAAATATTTGGTATATATTTAGCAAAATATGTACATGATCTATACGTGGAAAACTACAACACTGATAAAAACAATCGAAGAACTAACTAAATGAAGAATCATTCTATGTTCATGATTAGGAAGACTCACTATTAGCAAGATGACATTTCCTTCCAGCTTAATCTATAGATTCAGTACAACTCTAACCAAAACCCCAGCAATTTATTTTATGAATATCAACAAACTGATTCTAAACTTTATATGAAGAAGCAAAATGCACAGAATAGGCAATCCAATAGTGAAAAGAAAAACGAAGTCAGAGAAACACCACTGGACTTCAAGACTCAGTGTACAGTTACCGTATCCTACTCAATGAAATGTTCCAGTATTCAATCCAGTTTTCCACATAAAGAGTGGTATTGATGAAATAATAGACAAATAGGTCAATGGAACAGAATAAAGAGCCCATAACAAATAAAATCAACTAATCTTTGACAACGAAACAGAGGCAACTCAATAAAAGAAAAGACAGTCTTTTCAACAAATGGTGCTGGAACAATTGCACAGCCGCATACAAAAATAAATCAGTCTAGACTCACACCTTACACAAAAATTTACTCAAACATATTTATGAACCTAAACGTAAAATATAAAACTTCTAGAAGATTAGTAAAATATAAAACTTCTAGAAGATAACAAAGGAGAAAATCTAGATGACCTTGAGTTTCGTGATGACTTTTAAGATAGTACACAAGAGCATGATCCAAGAAAACATTTACACTTTGAGTTTTATTAAATTTTAAAAACTTCCTCTCTGAAAGACATTGATAAGAGACTGAAAAGACAGACCACAGGGTAAATGTGTGTGTGTGTGTGTGTGTGTGTGTGTGTGTGTGTGTGTGCAAAGCACATATCTGATAAGAAATTTTAAACAGAATCTTCAAAGGATTCTTAAAAGTTAACAATGGGAAAATTAATCCAGCTTAATTACGTGCAAAAGATATGAACAGATACCTCACCAAAGAAGACAGATGGCAAATAAGCATATGGAAAGATAGTCATCATCATGTCCCTAGGGAATTGCAAATTAAAACAACAGATACCACACAAACCTGTTAGAACAGCTAATAACCAAAACACTGACACCACCAAATGCTGGTGATGATGTGGAGCAATAGGAACTCTCGTTCATTGCTGCTGGGACTGGTACCGCTGGCTACTTGGAAGACAGCTCAGCAGTTTTTTACAAAGTTAAACATAGTCTTACCATATGATACAGCAGTTATGTTCTGTGGTATTTATCTATTCAAGTAGGCTTAAACTCTAAGCCTCTACAAAAACCTGCACAGGAATATTTATAGAGCTTTAGTCATAATTTCACCAATGGGTACATTCAGACAGTGGAATATTATTCAGCAATAAAAGAAAATGAGCTATCAAGCCACAAAAATACATGGAGAAAACTTAAGAGCATATTGCTAAGTGAACGAAGCTAATACAAAAGAGCTACATTCTGTATGATACCAATTGTATGATACTCTGAGAAAGGCAAAACTAAGGAAACAGTAGGGAGATTAGTGGTTGCCAGGTATTCAGAGGGACTAAGGAAGAATGAATAGGTGGGCACAGGACATGTTCAGGGCAATGAAACTGTTATGTATGATACTGTAATTGTGGATACTTGACATTATGCATTTGTAAAAATCCATAGAACTATATAGTATAAAAATGAACCTTAATGTAAATTATGAGCCTAAGTTAATAATATTGGTTCACTTGTGAAAAGTGTACCACAATAATTCAAGATGTTTATACTAGGGGAAAAGAAGAAGAAACAAAAGGGTACATGGGAACTTTCTGCACTTTTCCCTTAATTTTTCTGTAAACCTAAAACTACTCCAAAAACTAAAGTCTATAAATGAAAGACTACAAGGCTATAAAAATGTTAAAGGCGAGATCATGCCAGATATTGTAGATTACTTTAAAGGAGTTTTGTTTTACTAGTAAATGCAATAGACTAACGGAAGTTCACACAGGTAGGGAGAAAAGCATGATCAAATTTGTCTTTCAAAGACAAACACTGTCCAGCCGGTGAGGCTCAGTGGTTGAGTATCGATCCATGCACCAAGAGGTTGCCAGTTCGAGTCCTGGTCAGGGCACATGCCCAGGTTGTGGGCCAAATCCCCAGTGGGGGGTGTGCAGGAGGTGGCCAATCGATGTTCTCTCTCATCAATGTTTCTATCTCTCTCTACCTCTCCTCTCCCTTCCTCTCTAAAATCAATAAAAAAAAACAAAAAAAAAAACAAGTAGCAATGAATTTACCTGGGTAGTATGGCTCAGTGGATTGAATGTCCTCCCATGGACTGAGAAGTCCTGGTTCGATTCCCGGTCAGGGCACATCCCCTGGTTGCAGGCTTGATCCCCAGTCAGGGGCATGCAGGAGGAAGCCAATTGATGCTTCTGTCTCTCCCTTTCTCTCTCTCTAAGGAAATCAATAAAAACATTTTTTTTTTAAGTAGCAATGAACTTATAAGGATCTAGACAGAAGAGCTTTGCAAAATTCTGGAAAATATTAGGGTATTGAGGGCAGGGGTCACTAAAGAAAAAGAAGACATAATGATCAGTGTGTTCCCTTGCTGTCTTTACTGTATCCAGGGCCCTTCCTTCGTGTGGGAGACCAGAGAAGGAGCAGGAGGCCAGCAGCAAATGCCATCAAGTGACAGACAGGTCTAGGAAGCCTTCAACCGATGTATCTTATTCCCTGACTCCAACGTCCAAATGCCCTGTGCTCACCTTGGGTTTCTTATAACATATACTTTGTGTCACCCACGGATTGAAAACTCAAATGACAATTTACTCTCTTCAGGTCAAAGCATAGCTGCACACTACAAACATATTTATATTTAGTCGGGGAAGGAATGAGATAAATGAATTCCTGCTCAGTGCTGTCTCACCATTCATTACACATGCCTTTATTTTCAATATTTTTTGTCTTCCATAGGTGGGAATTTATTTTGTCTGAACAAAAGCTTTCTAGAATGGGCTATTAATGCACAACACAAGCTCCTAGCCTCAATTTTACTCCCGTCTCTAGCTCTGTGTTGTCTGGTTTTAGGAGACTAATAGATGGAAAGAAGAAGGAGGTAATAATCCATTATTTGTGTCTCCTGCTTCCCACACCTCTGAGACATTTCTCGTTTTCTCTGATTGAAGATAAATCCCAGAGTCACACGTCAGCCAACCGCTGATATTACCATCTTATAAACAAACAAAACACTGACACCTTCACACTTCTGTACTAACTTCTCCCTCTCTCAGCAATGTGTGTTGTGGTGGTGGTTTTCTTTAGAGTAACCTATTCAGATTTCAAGGTATGGCAAATGTGACCCCTCTGACATGCCCAGGGAGACTGCACACATGGTCTGCTGTGTACTTGTGTGTATCTCTAAGCAGTACAGACGCTGTCCTTATCACTCTCTCATTGACTTAAGCTTCTTAAGGGCAGCCATTGAACTGGGCAATTTCTGTGTTTCCATCATGACCATGATTTACACATAATGCAGTAGATGTCCCTGAAATAGTCCTGAATAAATAATGGAATGATTGAGAAGTCTTGTGAAGTCACCCAGCTTCTTCCTAAGTTAAACCTGAACCAGTTTCTCAGAAACATCTACAACAGCCCAGAAAAAAACATGATTTTTTAAGACAAGTATTGTTATGGCAATATGTTTCTTTTAAATCTGAGTGTATTTAAAGACTCTCGCACTCTGCCTTTTTCCTCCTTTGCTAATGGGAGATAAGTAAACATATTATAAGAAAATTTAAAATATTGTATGTAACCAAATACGCAGAAACTGACACTACACAGAAACATTCCGTTTCTTCAGGCAGGGGTGCAGGCTGTGGATGGTTTAGGGGCTCAGGTTGTAGACATAGATCCCTGGGTTGGTCCCCAGCTCCACTATGTACTTAGCAAAGGAGAGTCAATTATACAGCCCCTCTGTGCATTAAATTCCTCATCTGCAAAGTGGTGTTCAGCTCATAGGATGAATATAATGTCTAGTGTGTACATTGCTGAGGGGTAAACTAAGGCATGGGGAATACGTGGCACGGAGCCAGGCACAGGACTTTAGCAGTTATTAATATCCCGAGTGTCGGATAACACGAGAGCAACATTTCCATCTCACGAATTCTTTACTAGCATGTACTAACATTTCAGACAGATCGTCAGTAACTGATGATGCTCTTTAGAAAAGCTTCAGTCAGAGCCAGGGCCTTTGAGCTGCCTCCTCCCCACCCAGTGTCTACCGGGTGTGCTGCCTGACATGTTTCCCATCTGGCACTCAGAGAATCAGCAGCTCAACAACAACACATTTGTTGACTCGTTTTCTGTATTAGTTCCCTAATGACAGAAACAAACACAGCACTCAAGTAAAACTAACTTCTTAGGGAGATTATGGTAGGAATTGTACCCGTGGGAGAGTGTCGGAGAACGCTGTGAACAGAGCTGGCCCCTCCAGGGGCTAGAAGTGATTTTCATTAACATGCAATAGTCTCTGAAGTTTACTCTCAGTGGCAGTGTGATCTGGGAAAAGAATACCTACCTTTTTATCTTGTGTCCCCTATGGTTTGGCAGCGATGCGTGGATGTGCAGAGTCCCGCTGGCGGTCCTAGCTGACCGCTGCCATCTAGAATAGGCCCAGTACACGATAGCCAAATGGATGAATGGAGGCAATACTGACGTCTCCTCATCCAGGAAGATGAGGAGTAATAATACCAAATTTGCATTGCAATGGCAGTTGACATGAGAAAATAAAAGTTCCAGACATGTGGGTGTTGTCTAAGCATTTACCTTTTCTCTTACTTCTCCACCAACCTGGCATACACATAACCCTTCATTTATGAGAGTTTATTTTATGGAAAGTATTTTTTAAAGCCTCTTTGTGGGTTGGAAGGATGTAGAGAACCCAGATGTCACAAAATAAAATCAAGTCAACCTTCAGCCCTGTCTAGACAGACAGACAGACCAGGTTTGAAAAGGCAAAATTGACTTAAAATCTAATAATATGCATCTGCCTGATGACAGATCTTATTATGTCCAGGCAAAGTGCAGTCCTCATTCATAACACTGCAATCAAACCATGTCCTCTCCATTCTCTTATTAGAATAACTCATTTCTATAAGAAAGACATAACTAGAACCCTTACAGGTGTTGCTATAGCACTCGTTACCATTTGTAGTATAATAATGATAATATTTAAGATGCAATGATAGTGAGTTAATACTGAACAAGCATTGACCCCATTTGAGAGGCTCTTGCAGCCACAGTCATCTGGGTGTTTGCTCTTCTGACATCAAACACCCCTTCCTCCTCTCGCAGTGAGGTGGCCTAGCTGGTCCCTGCCTGTGACAGTGGACATTTGATCTAGGCCTGTTTAAATTGCATATTTCCATCCTCCTGGCAAGTTAAGCCTGATAATTTTCCTAGAAATAATGCGAATAAGAAATGTCTCTTTCCCTTCAATTTGACAAGTAGGAGACTACCAGTCTGTGGTTGGCATGCCTTCCTCACATCATAAGGAGAACCTGTCTGGGGAATAAGCAAAGAACTATAACCAAGAAATAAAATAGATTTCTGGCCCGGCTGATGTGGCTCAGAGACTGAGCCTCCACCTGTGCATCAGGAGGTCCCCAGTTTGGTTCCTGGTCAGGGCACATGCTCAGGTTATGGGCTTGATCCCCAGTAGGGGGTGTGCAAGAGGCAGCCAATCTATATTTCCCTCATCATTGATGTTTCTAGTTCTCTCTCTCTCCCCCTTCCTCTTTCTGAAATAAATTAAAAATATATATATTAAAAAAAAAAATAGATTTCTGATTCCAGCCTGTGAGCTCCTGGAACCAGCCATACCTGAATCCAATTAATCAGGGACCTTTATGTCATGTGTGCCAATAAATCCCTCTATTTACTTATATCTCTTTAACTCAGTCTCTATCACTTCAAACCTAAATATCAAAATGTTTTCCCCATTTTTTCAATTAAGAATGAGCACAGAAGTTATAGAACTTTATTACTCTCTGGATTTTACATTTCTACCAAATTCTCATAAAGATAGCTTCCGGAGAGTCATATTGCATTTGTAGCTAAACACGTCATTCAGACCTGAATAAGCAGACTATGGATATCTGGGCTGCTGGACCAGGTTCTCAGGATCATTCTTTCCTCCCATCATATGTCCACCAGCAATACCCTCCAGGTTGGGAATGGGGGGATCTATAATGAAAACTAATTTAAAATTCTGCCATAAAATACAATTTGAATATACGATGCCCCCCACACAATAAGTCTTATATTTAATCCCAAAGAGTTACGGAATTCTACAAAATGATATTTGAAGTCATAGGCGATTGGTTTGATTTCTGCTCTGGTACTAATAGCTGCAAATTTCAGCAAGTCACTTTACTTCTCTCATCCTTTGCTCTCTTGCTTATAAAATAGGAGCCAGAGTAACAGCCTCCTCACATGCCAGTTCTAAGCATCATAGTGATGAGCAGCTAGAACCTACTAGAAAACACCTGACAGCCACTCAGCAGTGTTTAAGAGGCAAAAAGCCCTGCACATCTCTAGACCTCGCTGCTCACGATACACAGGCAGGTGAGGGCGCTTAGCAAGGATCAGTGAGGTGGCCAAGGAGCTGGCCTGGCCTGAGTTTCCCTAGAGTTTTCTTTTTTGCGGGTTTGGTTTTGTTTTTTACATTCACATATTCAATTTTTTTTTTTATCCTCAATGGAGGATATTTTTCCATCTAGCTTCAGGTAGAAAGAGAGGGAGAGCGAAAGAAACATTGACATGAGAAGAACACATTAACTGGTTGCCTACCGCACAACCCCCATCAGGGCCAGAGTCAAACTGCAACCTAGGTATGTGCTCGTGGCGGGAATCAAACCTGGGACTCATTGGTCCGCAGGCCAACGCTCTACCACTGAGCCAAACCGGCCAGGGCTACATTCACATATTCAATCCACCCATAATCTTTACTTCATACACTTGTTCTCTCAGCAACATTACTGTTCTATAAGCTACCAGCGGGATGTTCAAAATTCTATTTTGCAGTCTTATTGTCTGATATTTTGATTTGGAATCTGGATAAAGCCCAGAAATCTGACTTTTTAACAACCATGCCTACAGTTTCTGATGCTGGGGCATTGGGAGAGGGTGTGTCCGCAAAGCTCACATAAGAGAAACATTGAGTTCAGCCTGTTCTTATGAAACCAGTCAAAGAAACACAATCCCTTTTCTCGTGGGTGACAATATCCCCATTTTACAAAGTGTTTGGGTTTTACGACTAAAATGTTCTGGCCACATGTGCTGCAGGGACCACTGGGAAGAGGTCTGTGTGAAAATCTCCCCATCCAGTGCACATCATTAGTGGAAATTCCCTACATAAAAATTGCTTACACTCTGGGAAACATGAAGTGGGCACCATCACTCCCTTTATGTGTCTAATGTCAGAGTCAAGAGAATGTAAAGAGAAAAACATGTATCATTTGCCTGATGAATACTGTCACTGAAAACTACCGAGTACTGCAGAGTGTTTTGTACCCACGTGGAGCAGCATGCGGACGATACATTGATATGCTGCAAAGCAACAAGTTCCTGAATGAAGGACTGCCCGAGTTGTTTAAGGAAATAGCCTCAAACACTAACCATAAATACTCATATTTTCCTCCATATATTTAGTGAAGGTACCTCTATATCAAATTTCTAGGACACAAAGAAACTTTTGTCACCGATGAGTTTGATGATACGTTCGTTGTATTTAGGCATAACTGAAGGGGACCTCTGTCAAACGTTCTAACAGGATTTCCCTGGCACTTTATTCAAATGTTTTTGGAAGCCGAGAGCGAGGAGATGATGGGATGTTTGGTGTTGCCATGCATGTTCACTGCCTGAAAGGACTGGGGTTTCGATCCAGCCAGGGAAGTAGAAACAGCCACAGGAGGGATCTACTCTGGCCTATTGGATTTAAGGGTACAGACTCGAGGGTTCCGTAAATGGAAGGCAGACCCACAGACACAACATAAATCAAAGGCCGAGTTAGAGGAAATCCAGACTTTACGTCCCCCTCAGTCAGTTTTTCCTAATGTTAACAGACTTCTCAAAGAAGAGGCAGAAAAATGTTGATACCTCGTTTTTTAGAGGTCAAGAGCTTGCATTTAGTAAATAATCCCTGGCATTCACAGACGGCTTTCTTGGATTAGCCAGCTATGATCTGTCTTGTGACAGTGCTGATATTACCTTCCTTGGAGAAAATGATCACATAGAGAGTTTCATTAGTTATCAATGAAAAAATACTGCTTTACATTTATAGAAGGTTGAAAAGCATTCCTGTCTCTTGCTTTTTTTGTGTAAAATAATCTACTGAAAGGAGATTGTGAGGCGTCCCTTCAATTCAGATGACTAGAGTTCAGAGAGGAAGGTGTTCTGGCTGGGCCCCCAGATGGTGGCACTGTGGGCCTCTGATCCCTGGCATGAAGCTCTTTATACTTTCACACAGATGCTTCTGAACATAACTGGACCCTTGATTAGCAGCCAGGTTTACATGCCTAACTACTGTCCTGGACATGAGCCCTTGCTAAGAAGGTTCAAATGGCAATGAATCTTGAATCCGTTTTATTCTCTACATCATCCAAGGATTTTTGCAGTCACACATGCGTTGATTTGACTGAACTATCCCCTACTATGTAAACAATGTTTGCTTCTCTGGCAGAGTTTTGACAGTCAGAGGCCAGCTGGTCAGAAATAGTAACAGGTAATTGGCTTGTTGTAAGTCCCTCCATTCTCATCCATGACTAAGACCAGATTGCTTTCCTATAAATCAGGTGCAGCTCTCTGAATATATCATCTCTGGCCCTTTTGATCTATAGTCAGGCAGTCATAACCTGGGTCTTACCCAACCACAGACTCTGAAATCCAGGGCTTAGCTTCATAACTGAGGTTTTTCTTTGAAGATTTATCACACCTACTCTTCAGGTCCTGCCAGAATAGCAGACCCTGCTGTTCTAATATTACACAAAGATCACCGATAGAAGGGAAATATTCCCTTATTTTCTCTTCTCCAGAATCACTGACCACAAAAAGGTAAACTCAGTTTTGTCCCTGCCTCACAACAGTGGTTGAAGGTTGCAGTACCATCTTCAAAATGAAAAATAACTTGAGTCCAGGTTTATACACTGTTGTCTAATGACGCGGAAAACACCTCCCACACATACACCATTGTTCTTTGAATTAAGCCTCAGATAGAGAGGGGTAACAGAGTTTAAGATGCAGCTAAAGTAAAGGCGGAATTTTCAAGGAAAATCAATAGAAGTAGGAGAAGTGGAAAGAAAAGACAGCAAAAGAATAGGGCAGAGAAAATGGACACCGAAATAAACACCAATATGGACAGAACCTGCCCTACCAAATAAGAGCATCACTGTCCAGAGCACCAGGCAGGATTTAATACATATCTGCTTAGCTGTTACATGAAGACAAAGATATATTGGTTGCATTGTCTTTTCATACTATTGATTAGCCCACCCTTTCTGAAATCTAAGTATTTAAAAAACTAGTAACAAAGTCTCTTAGGAGGCATTATAATAGGCATTGATTAATATTTGCTGCCATAAAGTCAATGCTGATTATTAATCATGGTTACCTTCTAAATCAGCACTTAAATCGATACACCCGCCCAGTGAGTCTTCTGGGTATTAGTTGATGGGAAATAGGACTTACTCAAGCACATGGTTACTCTTGAGAATCAAATTATTTTCTCTTTGGAAAGATGAGGCTTCTGTTTCTACCTGCCAACATTTCCTGTCATTTTTGTTAAGCACTGTCTAATAATGTTTCAGCTTGCACATGCTTTCAGACCATATAGTATTTTCTGATCAGAAATTCAGGTGGAATAAGCAGATCTGGGCTGAAACCCAAGCACCGTCATTTCTTAGCTGGGTGACGTTGTGTAAGTCATTTAATTTCTCTGAGCCTGTTTTTAAAAATCAGCAACATGCAGATCATCACTACCCCCTAGGGTTCCTGAGAGGAGGAACAGTGTGCCTGACGCATTGGAAAGCCTCAACACCCAACCATTATGTTATACTTTTCGGTCATTACCGTAAGGTCAACATCCTGTTTCAACAGAGTTTTAGTACACATAGGAACTGAGGTGTGGGGGATGACCTGATGATGAAGAACCATTTGAAAAGTGGTTCTTGGCCTGATTTGTTCACTGGACTCAACCAGGGAGCTTTAAAGAGCTCTGCAATATATTATGTGCACCAAGCCAAATAGATGAGAGTCTCTGGGGTTGAGACCTAGATACCAATATATTTTAAGACTCCCTAGACGATAATTCCAATTGACAATGGAGGTTGAGAATTACTGTTTTAAAATATTATAAATTGTGTAGTCTAGGCCAGAGGCGGGCCCTCTGGAATATTATTTCTCCACAGCTCTAGCATATCCCTTTGATTAGATTCACTTCCCTACAGGGTAGTTAGGGTCAATGAGAATCCCCTCACTCTATCCACAGGACACAATGATCTTTAAATACTCTGTGGCAAATATTTTTTTACCATTGAAGTCTTAATAGAAGAAAACAGTATTCTGTTCAGATGAAAGCATCTTATAAATTATACTATTGCATCATTAACAATATTGGGAATCTTAATAAACACAACATTTGAATTTCGGTGTTTGGTTAAAAACTGTAGTCTGATTTGGGCTCAGTATTTCAATTATTGTGGAGTTTTGTTTGTTTGTTTTTGTATAGTATAAGACTCTCCACATATACTATATTGTATATATTCTTTGGCAATGGTAATGGGGTCCTTTTTCCTGCTTTTTAAAATAATTCATTTGCAATCATAGGATATTCTTCAAATAACTGAATTAGATGCCTGAAGGGTGGCAATATTCTGGGTTATTGTTTCAAACATGTCTACTAATGTCATCTAACACATTTCATTGCATAAACAGAAGTTATAAAAGAAGTACTAAAACTTAAAATGAGCGCTGAAACTCTACAGAATACACTCTGACATGTACTGACAGTGCACTTCTATAACAGATAATGTGCCTAAGGAATGCGATGCCTATGAACTATATAAGTTTGTGTCAGTGGCCCTGGCCGGTTTGGCTCAGCGGTTAGAGCGTCGGCCTGTGGTACAGAGAGACCCAGGTTTGGTTCCCGCTAAGGGCACGTACCTCGGTTGCAGTTTGTCCCCAGCCCTGGTTGGTTGTGTGGGTGGCAACCGCTCGATGTGTCCCTTCACATCGATGTTTCTCTCTCTCTCTCTCTTCCTCTCTCCCTCCCGCTCTATCTGAACAAAAAATGGAAAAATGTCCTCGGGTGAGGATAAAAAAAAAAAAAAAAGTTTGTGTCAGTGAATATGCCATTTTGAAGTGAGTGGATATGCAAAAGGTAAAAAAAAAGATTACCAAGATAAAAACTAAAAAGTTGCTACAACTTCTCTAATCAATGTCTTCATTCAAAAATAAATAAAAACCCAAAAGTATGCCTTGGGATGGCAGAAACAGTTTTCTTTTTGAAGCTTGGACAAACTTGCACAAACAAAAGCACTGGTGGTCTCCAGTATTTTCAAAGTTGCCATATGATTATCACACCTGTTTAATTACTAAAAACATCTAATTTAATGAAATGTGTAGATAATGCCAGACATATTTCAGCAGAACTTCAATCAGAGATGCACATTGTGAAAACGACTGCTAATTATTACTAGTTTATTGCAAACAATGCTTGCAAGCCAGTAAGCTCTGCCCTGGTTCTCATCTATAATCTTATACATTTGTTACGGCCACACTTTCAAGAAGGTACTAATTTTATTCCTGAGAGATCAGGGTTAATTCATGTCAGACTGACACCCTGCAAACGGGCCATCGCAGACAGAACCTGTTTATACTCACACAGGAAATCACTTGTTGGAGGCCAGCAAATATGGTAACGGACTCTGTTTACAGTCTGTCCCAAGCCTGGGCTACCTTCTAGTCAGAGCCTGGTATGCCTTCCTGAAGTCCCCCCTGTTTTGAACTCCCATGTGCTTCCCCTCCCACCAACTCATTCTTCCCTGGGGTCCAGTCCAGTTTCATCCTGTAAATTGTTTCCCAGGCTCACACCACACTCAGGGTAACGTAAGGTTATTGCTGGGTTTGCTTGAGACTCAGGTTCTCTCAAACGGCTCACCTTGCATACAAACAGCCTATTCAGTTCTTTCCCCCTAATGTCATCTCTCAGACGGAAGGTTTTCTAAACAGCAAGAAGGAAAGTTGCACTTTGACAAAGTGTACACAGACCATTGCTATTAGGTTTGCGATGCAAAACAAATCACACATTTTTGCTGTCCAGGTGTAAAACAAGACTGAAGACGAGCGAAAACAAGGTAGTTCTTTGCTCCGGAAAATACACTCTGGAAGGTAAGACTTTCAGCTAAACAACTGCTAGCTTGCTTATCAACATTCACTCCAAAAGCCAAGACGGCCGTTATTTCATAAACTCAGCCCAGCTCTGAGCAGGTCTCCATCTTGCAAGGTCTACCTTAAAGTTGTCCAGGGCAGACCCTAAAGCCCTAGAACCCCAGACTTCCCTCCTCTGAGGCCCAACTGACACTCTGTGGATGTGTATCCTCTCTTATAAATTAGGTCTAATACACTTACCTTTGCTTCATCAACAGGTTTTTGTGGTGGTTGTTTGGGGAACTGGAATTGAACCCCAGACTCTGTAGGAAAAAAAAAAATAAGAAAAATAGTGTAATGGCCCTAAGCAGACAATCCATAGGAAAGGAAACCCTCAGGACCTATAAGTCATGGAATATATGCAAAGGAAGAAGAGTATTTCTAAATAATGCAGAATGGAGATGAAAATTCCTGCCAAAGGCATTCAAGCGTAGACTCTGAAGGGCAGGGTTTCCACAGCCTGAATCAGAGGCAGGGGACACAATGGAACGAAACGCTTCAAGGCTAGAAGGTCAGGGCAGCCTTAGGGAATAAAGGATATGGTGTGGTTGGTGGACCAGCCTTACAGGTGAAGTATAAGTCAAGAAAAGGCTGGACAAGGTGCTTAAGACCAGACTGTGAGGGTCCAGAGTACTTTGCAGATGTGATGGAAAGGAGATGGCAGTCCTATACTGGTACTTTATCCTCACGTTTCTGTTCAACTCTACAGGGACCACTACTCAAGTGAGCATGACCTTCTCCAGGGTTGGGATTTTGCTGGGAACTATACCCTCTACAGTTATAATCTAGTGCCCTAGACATAGAGTTTCAAAAGCATACATTTAAATACTACAACAAATACCTTATCAATGTCTTATGTTTGTGTAAGAGATTCATTGCAGCTCTGTTAGTGAGAGAGACAAGGCAAGTACTATTCCTTGACGAATGAACAAACTATGGTTCAAAGAAGAAAGGGAAGAAAGTGACTGGCCACTGGCAAGGTGGCAGGACGTTTGTGTGTGCACTCACTGACAAGGGCTGGTGCTCGTATGTGCATGTATGCATATTTGTGCACATGTACCTGCCACCACACTTGTTATCATTCGCAACAACTTGATAAGGTGGGTACTGTTATTATCTTTTTGAAACAAAGCATCTGATGCTTCCATTAGATAGCTTCCCAGCATCAGTGGGTTGAGCTGGCACTAGACTCAGCTCACCTGACTCCTAGTCCAGGGTTTACTTCCTTCTGCTATGTTCCTACCCCTCATCTGTCACCTTCCACAGCTCTTGTCAGAGACTTTCCCTACCTTCCCCACAAAGCAGAACCAGGGCCACGCTGAGCTGCTCCTCTCCCTTGGCATACCCTGAGCAGACACTGCCATTTTTTGCTACCCTGCTATGGCGTTAAACAGCAGAGCTCTTCCTCCTGAGTACTGAGTTAAGACCCACAAAGAGCTGGGCTCAGACCCTAGGCCCCAAGGGCAGATACAGGTAACATTTATCTCTCAAAACTAAAACTCAGGATGTGTCTATGCTTTTCCTGTTGAGTTTAGACAAGGCTCTGTGACTTTCATTCAGACCTTCTGCCAACAGCTTCTTACAAAACATGTAATATCGGTTTCATGAGATGACAACCAACATATATTTCATTTTTTATAAAGTTGGAAATAATTTTCCTTCCGCTGCATTGCTAGATATTTGAAAACTAGGTCTCTTTCAAAAGGGATATGAAGGCCATTTTTGTTGGAATTGCTAACCACAGCAACATCAAACATCCTGCTTACAGAAGATGTTTAAGAGCTTAATCAGTGAGCCCGACCGGTGTGGCTCAGTGGATTGAGTTTCATCCCATGAACTGAGAGGTTCCAGTTGATTCCTGGTCAGGGCACATCCCTGGGTTGCAAGCTTGATCCCCAGTAGGGGGCGTGCAGGAGGCAGCTGATCGATATTTCTGATATTTCTCTCTTCCATTGATGTTTCTATCTCTCCCTTCCTCTCTCTCAAAAAAAATTTTTTTTTAACTTTAAAAAAAAAAAAAAAGGAGCTTAATCTGTGAAAACCATGGATTTGACCATTTCCTGCTTTGTCTCGTTCTCATTAACTATCAGCTCTTTTATGCATCTTCAACTTTCCTCATAAATCATAGAGGTTGGTGTACAGAAGGGGCTCACATGCTCTAGCTGAGCTTGAGATTATAAGCATTTCTCTAGTACAGTGACTTCAGTATCTGACTCATAATAAGCAAACATCAATTAATTTTTAACCCTTTATTCAGAAATTATATTTTGAATTGGATTCTCAAAATACTACTACTTCAAAGAAATAAGGCAACTCATCAACTCAAGGTCAAACATTATTTCGAGATACCTACTGAATACAGTCAAAAGTAACACATCAGTGCAACTCTATGTGAAAGCTACACATAGGGATGTAGAAGAACAGCAAGTCTGATTTTCATCTATTTTTAAAGCCACTCCCAGCTTTAGATCCACACAATAGTAACATACTTTCCATATTCAAGGCCATAGTCATTCAAAGCAAATTAAAGAATAGGAAAAAAGTGGCTGGATATTTCTGATTCTTCTTAACCCTCACATCTAAAATACATAAATCACTGAAATAGAAGAGAGAAGGCTGGAAGCTGCTAGAAAATCAGTTTCCCTGTGTGCTTCACTGGGAGCATGCACGCGGACCTCACCTCCACTGGACGGTTGTGGGCTGGCGACAGGCTCTCTTGGACCCCACAGTTCCTGCTGGCCACTGATGCAGACCCACCATCACTTCAGCTCTGCCGTTGTGCCCACGTTCTGATAGACAATGGGAAATAAACACTATGTATCTTACTCAGTTCAGGCTGGTATAACGAAGCACTTTAGACTGGGTGGTGTACACAAGAGAAATTTATTTCATACCGTTCTGGAGGCTAGAAGTCCAAAATCAGGATGCCAGCACACTTGGGTCCTGATGAATGCCCAGCCTCTTCCGGGCTGCAGACTGCAGGCTTCCTGTTGTGCCCTCCCATGGCAGAAGGAGAGCTAGCTAGGACTCTGCCTCTTCTTAGAAGGGCACAGATCCCCTTCTGAAGGCTCCTTCCTCATGACCCCAGCACCCCTCAACGTCCCGATCTCCTAATACCATCACTCTGAGGTCGGGGTTTCAACTTAGGAATTTGGGGAGAGGACACATATATTCAGTCCGTACCAACTATGCCGGGCAATCTTTACTCGCAGACGATCACTGTATTCCTTTTTGTTTCTATGAATATTGAAATTGTTAGAAGAGCAATTCTACCACTGAAACTACTTGCTAGGCTCAACACATTCCTGTCAGAAGTGGTCATTGTATATCCACGTGTCAATCACAGTTTTAGGCACTGTTGCCACGGTGACAAACAGGATTGATTTGATTCTTGCCTTCATAAAGACGAAGGAGACCTTCACCATATCTAGCACTGGGATAGGGTTGAAAACACCTGCAATAAAGGAAACTGTTTTCAGGCTACTTTTAATGCTATGAGCTGTCTTAGAAAGGTAAAAATCTGTCTTAAGAGATCCTAATGGCTGCCTTTAAAAGGACATCTTAGGCTGATAGTCAAGTTTGGTGGGCATTTATTGACCGAAGACATGCCAGTACAAGAGCATTCAGAACCAAAGAAAGGGGGGAAAGGCAAACCATACAACAGGCCTTTTTAATTGGTGGAATTAAAATGAGTAGAATACCAAGAACTTAGGAACTTGTTTATTTTTGGCCATCTTAAGAAAATGATACACACACACACACACACACACAATTATATCAAGGACACACTGAATTTCTGGAAAATCTACTGCTCTCAAGGGAGGATGGTCCCTGGTAGCTATGTATAGACGCCGGGAAACACAACACGTCACTCGGGCATTGAAGAAGCCATGTATTTCTCAGAACCACTCGGGATCATGCCTGCATTATATCTCATACAGAAAAATGTTTGATTATACACCACCTGGAGCTGGAAAGCAGAGTGTGAGGTGTGTGTGCAGGAGAAAACCGAGCAGAAGTGTGAGGTGCAGAGTAGGATCTGTTTTGTCTAAGCCTGCCATCTTCCCATCAACTATAGTGAAAAGAAAACTTTCAATAATGATATGAGTTGAGAAATGCCAAGTCTATAATTTTTCATTTAAAAAGGAGACCATGGTAAGCTTCATGTGAATATCTTCTATGGAATATGAGGAGCTGAACTCAGAAGACAGGATATTCACGGCCCTATTTAGCTTCAGGATTTATTTCTGTTTCCATGGCAATTCTGTTACATAAAACTGCATTATTTCTCCTGGTAAGAGGCCTTTCATTTGTCACGTAAACCTGTAACCTAAATGGTGCCTTCAACGGTTGGGTCCAGTCCTAAATGCACAACAAACTGGCTAATATATTTATTTAAAAATCAATAGTGTCACTACATTTTAATAACAATGGCATTCTTATTTGGCATTTTATTTGCTACATCAATTCTAAAGTCCTCTTTTATTAGCTAGTATGGGCCTTCTGAGCACAATGGCACTGGAGCTACCGAAGTCAATACAAGTAATAAATTAAATGTACCAGTCAGTCATTTTTCCTCTGCTCAGCTCAACAAATCCCTCTGTAACCCTGACAGCACAGAAAAGCCTATGCTCCGGTCCTCCACTTATGGCATTGTTAAAATAACAATAGGCTGGAACTTTGCTAGACTGGAGTGTGTTTTAAGGGCCATTTGGACCTCCACTACCAGAGGAATATTAGCATCAGGTTGTTAAATCTCTCCTGGGCACTTCTGCTCACACTCTGAGGCCGTCAGATCGCCATCTGATCACCATTTTGAGTGATACAAGTCGGAATCATGGCTTTAGAGCTAAAGGGATCTAGGGGTCTATATTCTCCAATCTCTTTCTTTTAAAATTGAGAGAATAATCCTTGTGAGGTTAAATGGCTTATGTAAGGTCAAACAGGGAGGGTGAACAGCTTGGAGGAGAAGCCAGGATTTTGCTCACATTGGGGCAATTCTAGACAATTCACAGACTCATTGTTTTACTCCTGAGAACAAAAATGTTTAACGCTTCCCCAGAGATGTTTTTCAAGGATCATCAGTAAGCTTTGAAATTGTAAACACGTTGTTTGGATCAACAGAATTAAATTCCATATTAGCAGGAATTTTTGAATATTACCCGAACATAATGAGTTTAATTGTAGAGTAATTGTGTATATTAAATCCTAAAAGATATTGAATTTCCAGTGCAAAAGGTGACCCTTCTGACAATGATTTATGTACCTACATATTTGAAGTGTATTGGTAGTAATAGTATATAATATGCATGAATTTATTGGGTTATACCTAGGAGGCCTAAAGTTAGGGACAAGACCGTCCACCCATCTGGCTAATCTGAACCCCAGAACTAGCCAATAGAAAGGTAAGCCAGCCACAATCAAAGTGTGACAGCCATCTTGACCATGCCTATTAGCCTGAATCAAGTGTGACTTCATCAATGAGTAATTTCTTCCTCCATCTCCTCCTAAGTCAGCTTGTGATCAACTCAGTGTCCTCTTGAAGTCGCAGGTACCTTTGTTCAAGGGACATGCCAACCAAGAAGCCCTCATAACACCATGGCTTCCTGATCTGCATTCCCACTCACCTGGTGCTAGTTTGGGTGTTCAGAATGGCAGATGGTCCTCATACATTTGTCCGCTGCAATCATCACTATTTTAAAGAGCATCATCTGGTGGGGAGGGAAGTGGCTAGACAAAAACCCTGTAGGATCTCCTAGTACTTTTCTTTTTAAAGCTGTAGCCTAATTAATATATTATATTCATAGTTCTCAAACAACGAGCATTTTTGGGGCATCAACTATGTTTCAGATACTGCTTTGGACACCATTTACAACACTGAGCGAGAGAGTCTATCCTTTAGGGGGCTGTCATTGCAGTGGACCTAGAGAGCTTTCTATTACACCGTATTGTCAGAATCTGCTGAGAAATAGTCAGAGTATTTTTTCCTTGTACTCAAGAGATTTTTATAGCAGAGATACAACTTTCCATACTGAGAGGAGAACGAAGGCAAGATGGTAAGTATTTTCACCTAAATTTAATCAAGAAATGATACAGGCATTCCTCATTGTATTGTGCTTCACAGATGTTGCATCTTTAACAAACTGAAGGCAAGTTCCACCACCAGCGTAAAGGTTATGACTCATTTTTATTGCAATACTTGCTTTATTGCAGTGGTCTGGAACCGAATGCACAATATCTCTGAGGAATACCTGTATTTGAAAGGCAGCTCTTTATGGCTTTTCAACTGTTTATGTAATGCATAATTATTGGTAGCTGTGCCTCTGCAGTTGCCAAATTTGAGGATCAAGCTAATGGAATATGTATAATACGAGTAGGATTTGAGAAATCCAAATGAATGTTTCAGTGTAGTCAAAGTCATGGAAACAAAGTTTTTTTCATCATTATTAGGTTTCCTTGGACTTATGTATGGGCAAAAATAGAGCTTTTCAATTTGTAATTTTGTTTTTCTGGTGTTTTCACTATGGCAAGTTATTTCTAACTAGGAATACATTTGGAGACCAACTGGTCTCATCTTCTGCCAACCTCTTGCAACGCACCACTAAAGACCACCAGATGGCCATGCAATTTCTACTTGTGTACCTGATAGTTAACTCACTGACTTCAGAATAATTGTTATAGTCATTGCAAGGTTTATGTTCACATTAAACAGTTTTCTACCATATAGTTTCTGCAGATAAGGCCATACAGAAGAAGTCTGACCTTTTCCTCGGGACATCTCATAGCATTTTTAAAGATAGCTGTAGTTATTGTGACTGCTCTAAATACTCCCTTCTCCAGGCCCCTGATCTTATATGAAAAAAGAAAATATTTACATGACAAAATCTACCAGGTGCCACAAGACCTGCTTTAAATTTCTCCCTCTTAAATGATACTTTGGGGTTAAGGCATTATTTTATTTAATTAGAAGTGAACTTATATCACCAGAGAGGATTACTATAATGACATTTGCTCATTATTGGGTGACTTAAATAGCCATTAATAAAGGCCAGCTCTGCTCTAGATGAAGTCACAGCCTCAGTGGGAATGTTTTCCACCCATCCATCCATTACTTCATACAACATTTATGTGGTGCTGGTTATAGGGCCCAGTGCTGTGAAGGCACCAAGGATTTAGTAGTAAACAAGATAGACAAGGTTTCTCCCTAGTAGAACTTATGTTTATATAATATAACAATCAAGTAACTAGGGAGTCCGAAGAAAGGGTCAGCTCATCAGTATGACAGAGAAAATGAACAAGCAAGGGGAGGCTCTTAAGTACAAGTTGTGTGAAGAATGGAAGATCCTTTGCGCAGACTGGGCTGCCTAGAGACAGCTTGGTCTGATAGCATTAACTGAGTATCTACTGTATGCAGAATTCCTGGTCAGGCAATGTTGTAGGATAGACCAGGGTACTGGAGTAATTCCCAGAAAGACTAATTGAATAATACTACCTAATTTTTTTTATTATTAATACTGATTTTAAAGAGAGGGAGAGAAGAAGACAGGGAGAGTGAGAGAGAGAGGGAAAGAGAGAGAGAGAGAAACATTGATTTGTTGTTCTACGTATGTATGCATTCATTGGGACAATGTGCTAACCAACTGAGCCACCCAGCCAGGTCTACTATCTCACTTTAGAGTATGCAAAAAAAATCTGCATATAACAATAATAATACATAAATAGACCCTACTTAGTAAGCAGGAAATATTTCTACACATGTCATTAAATAAGTCGTAAAATCCACCATCTCACTTGATTTTGTTATAGAAACTGTGTGATGTAGCAAGTGAGAGCATTATTTTTTTTTTTTTTTTTTTTTTTTTTTTTTTTTTTTTTATCCTCACCCGAGGACACTTTTTCATTCCTTGTTCAGATGGAGCAGGAGGGAGAGAGAGAGAGAGAGAGAAACATCGACGTGAAAGGGACACATCGAGTGGCTGCCACCCGCACGACCAACTAGGGCCGGGGACAAACTGCAACCGAGGTACGTGCCCTTAGCGGGAACCGAACCCGGGTCTCTCCGGACCGCAGGCCGACGCTCTAACCGCTGAGCCAAACCGGCCAGGGCGTGAGAGCATTATTGGTACCATTCAATAGATGAGGGAACTGGAACTCTAAAAGAAGTTAAGTACATTGTCCAGACTCAGTAAGAGATGGGACCTAGGTACTCCATCAGGCCTTCTAAGTAATTACTGTGTGTGTGTGTGTGTTGTGTGTGTGTATTTAATATTTATGAACATCTATTTAACTCAAATGAGACTAATTCTTGTCTCAGGAACCAATTCACTATTAATAATAATAAGTCACTCTACTAAAGGATGAATTGGGAATATAAAAAATAATAAAACTTGGTTGAGTGCTGTTTGAATTCTCATAGAAATCTCCTTTGAAAGTGCATGCTCTTGCTCATAAAGACAACATCTGAGGTACTCACACTGGATTATGAACTGAGAGTTTAATGAACACATGTTTCACATCTAATCATAATTAGGAGGGCATCATGTTATCCCAGATGTTTTTAACTTCACTCTTCCTAGTGGAACGCCAGTGCTTTTGAATGTCAGTTTTTCTCAGAAAAGTAAAATGTGCAAATAAATATGTGATGCCTGAGGCACTGTTTCCTTGGGCTTACCTCCACAAAAGTATTCAACAGCTGCTGCTCATAATAGCTCAACAGGTGCTGACAAACCCCTGAAACTACAGTTGTTTGTCATATAAGTATTTGGTTTCCTCAACTGGTGGGCTTAAGTACAACTTAAATATTACAAAAGCATGAATACTTAGCTGCTGAATGGACAACTTGATAGTTTCACTTTGTCCATTCTTCCAGAAGTTAATTTGATAAAAGACACATACATCACGAGCAATATCATAGGATAAGTCTACATCAACAAAGAATTTTTGTTTATTAAAGGAAAATAATATACCTTCACTAAAAATGAGTGAACGTGTCACCTAAAACAATCACCTTTGGAGTCTGCTCAATAACTGAAATGCATATAGGCCTAAAGTAAAGAGGATAACAATAGAGTGATACAAACACATCTGGGAGAGGCATCCCAGCGGCCACTGAAAATTATTCCTCAACTCAATTCCGCAGCCTTTGTTCAGAACTGCCATGCACCCGGCACTGTGCTAAGTTGGGAATGCAAGGTTTTTTGCTTCAGATTGGTTTCCAAGCACACAAAACAAACCCTATGTGATAATGGGACAAACTATTATCATTACCCAGAAGAATTCAATTTGAGTAGCTTGAGACTTCATGAAAGTGATGACATTTGAACCAGGATGTGAAAGACAAAATGGGAAACAAAATTTGTAACAAAGTAAATAATGGCAGCATAGGCTCAGAGACAGGGGAACACAGGTGTATTTACAGACCAGTCTGTTGTCTGATGCCATTTGAAATGAGGGGACAATGGAGACTCAGATGGCGGAAGGGCAGTCAGGTGTCACAGGTTAGAGCCAAATAAATTGCACAGGACCTTCAAAATTAGACATAAGGTGTATGTACTTCCTTCAGCATATTTCAAATTGCTTTACAAAAGGAATAAAACCATTCGTTTCATAACCAAAGCAAGGTTTACACATCATCCATCTTAAAGAAGAAACATACTGAATGCAGGTTGAAGAAGGGTTCTTATTCTTTGAGATTTTCCAGGTGGAAGAACATTTGAAGGTTTTATGACCTGTTGGTGGGGATGGTGATGGGGGTATGTGTTTAGCAGCTGTGGAGAAAGAGGCATGCGGAGCCCGCGTCAGATACGTCAGGGTTATACATCTAAGCATAAGATTTAGCAAATAAATCCTAACTACAAATCAACTCATCAGAAAGCGTTCTGACTTTCCCCCTGACCCCAAGCACACAGAGGAACACTTTTTATGGGGCAAGATGCTCCAGCATTCCGGAGTGGGATTTAGCTTTCAAACTTAAGAATGTCCTCATTTCCCAAAGAGCTAATAATGACATCAGCCTCATAGGCCATTAGGGGGACTAAAGACAGTAATGTGTGCAGGCAATGTGGCAAGTGCTCGATGGCATGTCATGAATATCAGTATTATTACTCATTTGTTGCCCTGGCCAGTTTGGCGCTGTGGTTAGAGCATCGGCCCGCAGACTGCAGAGTCCTGGTTCGGTTCCCGCTAAGGGCATGTACCTCGGTTGCAGTTTGTCTTGGGGCCTGGTTGGGGTCATGTGGGTGGCAACCACTCTATCTGTCTCTCCCACATCAATGTTTCTCTCTCTCTCTCTTCCTTCTTCTCTCCCTTCCACTCTATCTGAAGATAAATTTTAAAAATTGTCCTCGTGTGAAAATTTAAAAAAAATAAAAAATCCATATTATTCAGTTGTTGCCTTAGGCCTGTTTTGTATTTTTATGCATTTCTGAAACTGTACTGAATTTGTTCATGTTATGTTTTCGTTTTATCGCTATATAAGCCCTATAATATTTGCAGTTTGTGTCATGGTTTATGTTTGTACATACTTAAGTAATGGTAGAGAAGAATAAATTAACCCCAAATCTTTAATATTTTTTCCACCAAAAGGCCTGTATTAACCACTTGAGCACAAGCTCCAGGACAGAGGGATGCATCAGTTCCGTCCTGTCCCGGTGTACTGTGGCGTTCCCAGCATAGAGGACATGTCTGTGGGAAGAGGGATAACAGTAAGCACACAAAAAACCTAACGATGCATCTCAAAGTATTAATATACATGTTTAATTTAAAACTCCTCCTAAAAGAAGCCTCTAGACCAGTGGTTCTCAACCTGTATGTCACGACCCCTTTGGGGGTTGAATGACCCTTTCACAGGGGTCACCTAAGATGTAACAGTAGCAAAATTAGTTATGAAGTAGCAATGAAAATAATTTTATGGCTGGGGGTCACCACAACATGAGGAACTGTATTAAAGGTCGTGGCATTAAGAAGGTTGAGAACCACTGCTCTAGACTAAGACGGTTTCACTGGAGAATTCTACCAAATACTTAAAGAATTCACACCGATTCTATACAATCTCTCTTCCAGAAAATAGGAAAGGAGAAATACATTTCAATATGTTTTATGTAGCAAGGCAAAGACAGCATAAAGAAATAAAACAACAGACCAATATCCCTCATGAATTCAGACACAGAACTCATTAAGAAATATCAGCAAATGTAATTTGCTATTTGCAGTATTTAAAATTAATTATAGACGACAGTGGAGTTTATATTCCAGGGATGCAAGGGAGGTTTAATAACTTTTAAAAATCAGTCAATGTCATCTCTCGTGTTAATAAGAACCACATGACAATATAAATTGTTATTAAAAAAAATAGGAAAATAGCAATAGGAAAAGTTATCCTCACCTTGATAAAGAACATACACAAAACCTACAGCTAACATTATACTTAAGGGCTTAAAATTGAACGCTACCCAGGCCCCCCACCCCCAGGACTGGGGCAAGACAAGGATGTCTGCTCTCACATTTCTTATTCAATACAGCGCTCAATGTTCTAGCTGGTTGAGAAACAGATACAAGGCGCATAGATCAAAAATGAAGAAATAAGATTGTCCCTATTAACAGACGATATGATTGTCTACATGAAAAATTCCAAAAGAAAACAAAAGCCACCAAAAGAAAACAAAAGCCACCTAGAACTAAGAAGCAAGTTCAGCAAGGTCACCATATACAAGATTAACATATCAACATTAATTGTATTTCTATATATAGGAATGAACACATGGACCCCTGAAATGAAAAACACAATACCAGTGATGATCATTGCACAGCAATTGAATTCTGGGGCATTTATCCAAGGCAAATGAAGACTTAGGGTCGCACAAAACCTAAGTCTTACAAATGTACAAAGCAGCTTCATTCATAATAGCCCAAAATGGAAACAACCCAGATGGTCTTCAGTGGATGGACCAGGCAAAATAAGGATTTCCTGCATTTTTTTTTCTTATAGAGGCATAAAACCTACCTAATTTTAAATATTAAATACCTCAGCTCTTCTAATTTGGAGTACAGAAAATGTGGTCACGTTTGCACACATTATATGCTCACATACTGTCTCACACATATTAGGGATTCAATGAATCAAAAGTCATGAATGTGGGCACAAATGCCATCGGGCTGGAGGAGGAAGATCACTCTAGGTGGTGTTTCAATCAGTAACAGTAAATAAATGTAAATGAGCAAGCATGCATAAGGAATTTAGCAAGGTACTTTGCACCTAGTAAGCACTGGATGAGTGGCAGATTACTTTGACAAATTATAATTATAGCACCTTTAAAAAATGTCACCAAAGAAAATAACTCTGACTTTGAAGTGGTTATTCTCACTTGGTCCCTCATGGTCTCTGAACATGTGGTGCTTTTTCCATACTCATTTTTTTAGAGAATTTTGAAATATAAGAACCTCCTCATACCATAATTCAACCTTTTCCAATATATTCGACATTAAATCATTTCCGTGACATAGACGTCTACTGGAAATGTCCCCGACTAGCTGACTGATGGCAGAAATGAGGAAATCTTGGAAAACTTTCAAGAAATTGATGCTTCTGTGTTTGGGGTGGGGTGAGGAAAGATGGAAAAAGAAAATATCTAATATTTTTAACTATGGAAAGTAGAAAACAGATTGAACTATGCCAATCGTGTAATAAATAAAATATGAAAATGACTTAGTGATAAATGAAACTGCCACAATGTCCTTCTTGTAATGTAACATTTCATTAGCCTCCTCTGTGTTATCATGATAAGCTTAGATGCACATGATATAAAAAAGGATCTAGTTTTGGGAGGTGATATCTTGTATGTATTATATAATGCCAGATGCATTAACTTCCATAATGCTTTCAAAAGACATTTGAGAGTAAAAAACTAGTACACACAATAACGGGCGGAGAACACTCTCAAATGTCACCTAAATAAATGGTACAGCAACCAATTCTTGGTTTCCATTCCTGGCAATAATAATCAACCACATTCACATGAGAATGAAGTTTTCTGATTGTACCCTATTTTAAGGATTGTACCCTATTTTAAGGATTGTACTATGAACCTACACCCAATACTGCTTATATAAGTCACTTTACTCTTGGCCAGATAAATAATGAACAGTTACGATTTCACAGTATTTCAAATAAAGTATTGCATCTCAAAAAAGGGACACTTTTTATGTAATATTTGAATTCTCATGTCATCAACCTTGGCTATAATAATGGGTTTTATCAATTGATAATTAGAGAATATTTATATTAGGAGTACAAATAATTCTTACCTCCTTCCAGTTTGCAATAATTGTTCTCTTTTATAAATCCCTGTGACATTCATCTCTGTCCTTCTAGTAGCACTTAAATTATTTACACTTTGAATTATGATGATTAATGCTCAGATATTATCCCTGAACTTTGAGCTCCTTAATCTTCTTTAACACATGGCTTTATACCTCTCTTTGAGCCAAATTCAAACCATTATCAATAATTGGGTGGTCAATAGAGAGTGAACAAAGAAAAGTTATTTTCTTTGGTGATATTTTTTAAAGGTGCTATAATTACAATTTATTGAAGAAACAATGCTCACAAAATTTCAGCCAAGGCTTTCACTTGACAATGAACAAAATTCTTCAGCTAATGGAAAAATAACAATAAAATTTTTTTATGTAAAAAAAATCCCACAACTCAGTTATAACAACAACAACAACAAACAAGCAATCTGATTAAAACAATGGACAAAGGAACTAAATAGACATTTTTTCTAAAGAAGACAACCAAATGCAAACCTGAAAAGATACTCAACATCACTAATCAGCAGAGAAATACAAATTAAAAGCACAATGAGGTATCACCTCAGACCTGTTGTTAGAATGGCTGTCATCAGGAGAAAAAGTGGTAACAACCGTGGGAGAGGATGTGGAGGAAACCCTTGTGCACAGCTGCTGGGAATGTAAATTGGTCCAGCCACTACGGAAATAGTAGCGAGGTTCCTGAAAAAATTAAGAATACACATACCATGTAATCTAGAAATCCAATCTCACTTCTGGGTGCATAAACAAAGGAAATGAGAACAAGATATGGAAGAGATATGTACTCTCATATTTATTGCAGCATTCTTTATAGCAGCCACGAAATGGAAACAACCTAAGAGTCTGTCAATATAAAAAAGACATGATATATATATACACACACACACAATATAGTATTATTCAACCATGGGGGGAAAAAATCCTGCCATTTGCTACAACATGAATGGATCTTGAGGGCATTATGCTTAATGAGATAAACCAGACAGAGAAAAACAAATACTGTATATCACTTACATGTGGGATCTAAAAAAAGCCAAACAAATAGAAACAGAATAGAAAGGTTTGAGGTGGGTGGATTGGGAAGATGCTGTTAAAGAGTAGAAACATGGAACTAGAAGATAAAAATTGAATGCACTGCACGGTGATTTCAGTCAACAATGATGTATTATATACTTCAAAATTACTAAGGGACTAGATTTTAAATGTTCTCACCACAAAAAAAGAAATGATAATTATATGACACGATAGAAGTGTTAGTTAAAGCTATGGTAATAATCATTTTGCTTGCAAAATATAAATGTATAAAATGAACACATTGTACACCTTAAACTTACACAATGTTATATGTCAATTAAATCTCAGTAAAATAAATACATACATACAGATTTGTGTATACTGAGACTATACAGTAGAAGAATTCCAATGACAGATTATAAATCTGCTTATTTTTTAATGTTAGAAAATCAAATTTCTTTAAATGATATTATGTTTTGCTATTTAATAATAATGTCTTATTTTTAATAAAGTAGAATCTAAGATAATGAGATATATCTATCCCACATGCCTGGTCATCCTAAGTTAATAACTATTTCAATTTATTTCACCATCTCCTGTTGAGTGACAAAATCTTGTTTATACCTTTATATAGATAATTTTTCCAGAATAAAATTAGTCTATATTCTTGAGGCTGATATGAATTCACAAACATATAATGTAGTAAGTCTAAAAGGAATAATCATGCATTTCATATTCACACTCAATACTGAAAATGTTGGCTAGCATATATCGTTAGCTATAGTTTGCAACACATTAGTCATTATCATGACAACAAAAAACGAAACAAAGAAATTGTCCTGTGGGATTTTATATTCAGAGAACTAACTTTTAAATTATATTTTAGGCCAAGAACTTTAATTTATCAGTGGTCCAACTCCATCTTAAACTAACTCATGGCACTGCACATGTCACACCTAGTGAGGCCTCTAAATAAAATGTAAATTGGGTTCAATTTCTAAAATAAGTAAATGCATTTGATAGTTTTTCATTAGACATAGATATAAATTAATATGTTACAAATTTATCGCTAAAGCAACATTATTATAGCTCACAAACAATTAAGAATGAAAGTCTGAGAGATGCAAAGATTTGCCTTCCCATTTGAACACCCCCAATCTCTTTCATCACCAATCACAAGCACGTGAAAGTTCATGGCACCCTTGTGTCACGCTATATCCCAGATTTTGAAACTGCCTTATGACTGAGCTAGAGAGTTGCATATCCTTTGGAATTCATAAATTAGAACACATATTTGTTAAAGAAAAAGCTAAGGCTAAATTGTCTTTGGACAGTTTAAGCTTCAGAAAATGTACCTGGGAAAGACCCTAGGGACACAGAAATGGATTGATCCTCACTGCTAAAGATGTTGAGATCACATCTTGTCATTATCAAAATATGCCAGTGATTGTCCCTAGGCTGCCATCTATGGCATCGGGTCTCTCTACCTGCATGCTCTGGGTCTGGGATTCTGTTAGGAGATTTAAGAAATCATCCTTTCCCATACAAAGCAAGGACTAAGTTAGATGGAATTTAGCTGGACTATAAACCCGAAAGTTGGAAACCCAAGAGACACCTGACTTGCAGTGATTTGCCCAGTAGACTCGTGGACATAATCTTCCTGTTATAAACAAAGCTCTTGACAGTCATGACCCAAAATGTCAAATTCTATATGAGAGATGTTCTCCAACATACTTTCTCTATAATACTCCTTCCAAAAAAGTTCCCCAAAGTGGTTCTCTGATTAACAGAAACTCAGAAAAAAAGGGACATGCTCATTAAGAGCATTATTTCTGGAGTCAAACCCCCTGAGTTTGAGACCCAGCTTGTATCGAACTTTGACTCATGTGTCCTCAGGCATATGCCTTACCCTCCTTGTGCCTAAATTTCTCACTGTGAAATGTGGATAACAATAATAGCTACCTCATGGGGCTATTGCAAGGATTAAATGAGACAATACACGTGTAGTTCTTAGAATAGTGGTAGGCATGAATTAAATACTCAGCAAATGTATGCTACATAGAGGCATAACAATAAGCTTGAGAAACCTTCATGCAATAACCCCTTTCTGAAGATTACCGTGACTGTGAGCATATTAAACACTCAGAAAAGTACTTAAAGAAATATGTTTAACCCAGTTACTTCCCAAACCTAAATAGCGCATCACTTGATGACTCATTAAACGAGTTTTTTCTTTTCTTTTTAACATTAAAGAAATGTGGTTTTTTTTAACATTTCTTTTTGAGCCACAGTTGGCATTCAGTACCATTCTGCACCCATTTCAGATGCACAGCAAACTTCTGCCGCTCCAGGCACAGACCTTGCAGAGTTTCCTTTCATACACCCTCTGTGGCTTACATACAAATCAGTCTCTAACCACTGCTTCATTTCTCAAGAGCAAACTATTATGATTCAGCTTTCCCTTGGCATGTCACTTTCATGTCTGGGTCAGATAAGCTTGGACAAGATCTCCCTCCAGGAAGTTTTGTAGTGTTCAGTTTCCTACACAAAGTGCATCCTCATTAGGGGAAGAAAAAAAAAAAAAGCTCATAGCTGTTAAACATAGATTTCAACTGTCTAAATGGCTGTACTACTTGAAAGTGTTTCTTAAATCCATAAGGCAATGTAAACCAATGGTGATTGAAAGCAGTGGTCATTCTGAAATTTACCTCTTTTGTATCAGTAATCTGAACAAAAATTCACTTAACAAACCTAGGAGAGACCTTTAAAATTATCAAGTGCAATAGTATTAACAATAAAAATTAAGTAAAAAAAAAAAAAGCCTAGTTTTTATAAAAGAGGAGACTGAGCCTCTGAGACATTAAGATCACACAAAAACACAGACTCAGAACCCAAATCTGGTAAAAATAATAGGACAATTCTATGTGAAAGAAAAGTTACATCTGCAAAATGGAATGGAGAGTATAGGTACCAGTGACTGTTTCTACATGGATGCCTGCAGTCCTAGTTAGTTGTGCAGAGGGCTCAGTTTGAGGAACAGGAGAAGATCAAGATCCTTTGATTCAATTATAGGATGCTTTCTTTCTGGGGTTTCATCTCTAGCTGAACATTTTCAGTGTCAAGATAAACCTCTTATGCAAAATGGCTTTGATGTGCCAGTAGATTAGAGAGAGTTTTAAATTGCTACACTGGCTGAGGATTAATCCAGTTTTAAGTAACTACTAACTTCTACCTAGTTTTATTTCACTTCATTCACAAGGCTGCTTCCAAAATAAAGAACTGATAAGCCACCATGTGAAGTCCACTCTCCCCCCCGTCCCAGAACCTAGTTGGAGAGCGCAGATTTTAAAAATGGGCAAAATTTAAAATCAACACAGTTGATTTAAAATCAACACAGTTAGCAAGACACAACATTTTCCCTCTATGACTCATAAAGCAAAACATATTCTTCTTTGTTATTTTAAATTGAATGAAAAGAAAAAAAACTAGTAGTTCATGTCACTGGATCCAAGTTGCAAAGCATCTTCTTTTCAAACATAATTTGAAGCCTGGCCGGTTCTTCTCTTTCCACTGATACCTGAGGCACAAAGCCTTCCAGATATGTCAATGTAGCGTCCACCTGTCAGTTGGAGCTTTGCTTTCTTTGCCCTCCCTCTTCCCTGACATCACTGTAGAAAATGCTAGAGAGTTTGGATATAGTTTACAAGTCAGTGTCCTTGTGATAAGAACAAAATCTGGCCCGGCTCATGTGGCTCAGTGGTTGAGCATTAACCCATGCACCACAAGGTCTCCGGTTTGAATCCTGGTCAGGGCATGGGCCCAGGTTGTGGGCCAAATCCCCAGTGGGGGCATGCAGGAGGCAGTCAATGGATGTTCTCTCTCATCAGTGTTTCTATCTCTCTCTCCCTCTCCCTCTCTCTTCCTCTAAAATCAATAAAGAAAAAAATTATTTTAAAAAAAGAACAGCCCTGGCCTGTTTTGCTCAGTGGTTAGAGCATCAGCCCACGGACCAGAGAGTCCTGGTTTGGTTCCCGCTAAGGGCACGTACCTTGGTTACAGTTTGTCCCCGGCCCCGGTCAGAGTTGTGTGGGTGGTAACCAATTGATGTGTCTTTCTCACGTCAATGTTTCTCTCTCTCACTTTCTCCCTCTCTCCCTCTTGCTCTATCTGAAGATAAATACAAAAGCTGTTATCCGGTGAGGATAAAAAAAAAGAACAAAATCTGTTCCTGCTGTGGTAAGGGAGCCGTGTAGGTTTTCTGTGAACTTATACAGCCCAGGATGTCTCAGCTACCTGTCAAAAGCACTTGACAGAGGATTCCTAAGACTAAAGATGATTTTTTGTTTCAGTCCCTAGATGTGAAAATAGGGAAAACTTTTTATGTGCCAATAAGTTGATAATTGTCAAATATCAACTTAATTAGTTAAGCACAATTTTCCCATTTTACAGATGTGAACACTGAGGTTTGAAGTACCTTCACCCACAGCTATGCAGATAGATGGTAAGGAATGCAAACATATGAAAATTAATATTTCAAAACAAGCCAAATAATCACAGAGTACTGCCTCTCAAGCTATAAAAGGAAATGTCTCTATGGGTTCAATATGATTTCTCCTGGACTGCAAATTCAATATTAAGCCTAAACATAAACTTAGTTAAGCCTAAACTTAATAGTTTTTTATACACTCATATGCAGACCTTATATCTCAATTAGTTCAAACTTTAAAGTCCTGTTTTCAAATGAAGAATCATCTGTGGCAAAGGCTTTTGATCACCTCAAATCTCTTCTTTTAGAAATTAAACTTAGTAACTCATGGAAAGATTGCCTCAGACCCAGAAATAAAGCCAGTTTAGATTAAATCAATGAGTACATGCATTTCCCTGGCAAGTGTTCTTGACTGGGGGTTTGGGTGGGGAGTGTAACATGTGTCCTAAATCAGCTCAGTAAGGCTGATAAAATGTCAGCAGGCACCTTGCAACCATGAGAGGAACCAGCCTTGGAAGGAGGCCAGAGCTGAAGACAGCCCAGCGACCTGGGTCCTTGATGGCATCATTAAGCCGCTCTTGGTGCCAGGCCTGGAACTTGCCTTAGCTCTGAAATCCTGGTTTTGGAATACAATAACTTGCTTTATTATTAGGTCAATTATGTTTTGTTACTTGCAGCCTGAAACATTCTGACTAATCCATCACATACCAGTGTTTGTTTTAGCAAATGCAGTCATTGATTATATTGTCTGAAACACGCACTGTCTTTTGGGGAATGCTGAAACTGACAAAGGAATTTTTCCACTGTCTGACTCTTCAAAGAGTATCTGGGAACACACTGCACAAAATTTAGCTGAGCGAGGAAACAGCCAAAATATCAAACAAGCAAATTCCAAGTTTGTGATTCCAGGGAGGGAAATAGAAAAATAAAGAGCTCAAAATGAAAGAAAATTGGTGACTCAGGGACAGTACATAAATAATGGTCCAGGACGACCCTCAAAGGACTCCTTCACCTGAGGTGACATCTTCCAAGCAAAGTATAAAACTGAAATGATCTAAGATGCCATAATACTTTCAGAGTTAGATATTAGCTAAGGGGTTTTGCCAAATGCTGGCTTGGAATTCACAGGTAGTCCACCAATAGTCTTCTCACATATTTTCTTTTGAAAGTAACAATGTTTGTTGATAGCAAATTATTGTCTGCATATAGTCATTTTTATGTTTAAGTCAATTCCTGTTGGATTGTGCAAAATGACAGGCTGATGCGTTTCTACCCATGAATGATAAATTCAACAGAAATGAAGAAGACCTGGGGAAAATACAGCATGCTGCCATCTCCTTTGCAAGACTTTTACCACTAACGCCATCAACCACCATTGGGGAGGGGAAAGAAAAATGTCTCTTCTCCTCACTCCAACCACTAACTCTCTTCCCCTTCATTCTTGGGACTTCTCTATTAAGTGGAAAATCCAATCGCTCAGTAGAATTGCTGAAGGTGTCACACACATCTATAGACTCAGAGCCCCGCCTATTGCCTGACATCTACTTTTTTCTTTTATTGCTCATGCTTTGGGCATTCTGTGTAAAGAACTTTACCTAATCCAAGATCGTGAAAATTTACACCTCTGTTTTCTTTGTATGTATTTTATAGTTTTAGCTTTTTTATTTAGGTCTATGATCCATTTTTTTAGATTTTAGTATATGATGTGATGCAGTGGTCTAGCTTCTTCCTTTCCCATGTAGATATCTAGTTGTAACAGTACCATTTGATAAAAAGATTATTCTTTTCTGGCAACCTTGGTAAAAATCAATTGGACATATATACGGTTTATTTCTGTACTTACTATTCTATTCAGTTGATCTATATATCGGTCCTATACCAGTACCACACTGTCTTGATTATTGTATCTTTGTAGTAAATTTTAAAAATCAGGAAGAGTGAGTCATCCAAATTTGTTCTCTTCTTTTAATTTGTTTAGGCTATTCTGGGCCCTTTGTATTTTCATATGATTTTATAATTAGTCTGCTAATTTCCATATAAAGTAGTTGAGATTTTGATAGAAATTGCATTGAATCTGTCGGTAAATTTGGGGAATAATGTTATCGCAACAATATCAGGTCTTTCAAACCATGAACATAGGACTTCTTTCTATTTATTCAGGTTTTTTATTTTTTTTATTTTATTTTATTTTATTTTATTTTATCCTCACCCGAGGACATTTTTCCATTTTTTGTTCAGAGAGAGAGAGAGAGAGAGGCCTGGCCAGTGTGGCTCAGTGGTTGAGCATCAGCCCATGCACCAAGAGGTCACCGGTTTGATTCCTGGTCAGGGCATTTGCCCAGGTTATGGGTCAAATCCCCAGCATGTGGCATACAGGAGGTGACCAATCAATGTTCTCTCATCAGTGTTTCTATCTCTCTCCCTCTCCCTTCCTCTCTCTAAAATCAATAAAGAAAAAATAATAATAATATATATATATGAAAAATAATAATACAAGAATGTGAAAAATAATCTAGGACCACAGATCTGGATGATATCCTTTGGAGAGTAAAGGAAAGCATATACTATACTCTAGAAAATATTTGGACACTGTGTTGTTGAGGTTTTATATGTGTGTGGTCATGTATGTACCTGTTTACCTAACATGCAGAGTTTAAGAATCATTGTGTCTAAGATTTGGCAGAACCAATGGTACCATGCTGGACACTTTTCTACCTTTACTTATTTAATCTTCATTAGAATCAATTAAAGGTTAATGTTATTATGGATGACTAAACTGGTGCTCCATATATTTAAGTAATCTGATCAAAGTTATACATTAAGTAATTGCTGGAACTAATATTTGAATTCAAGTCTAACTCAATATTCCTCACAAAACTCTCAGCACTCGAGAAGATGTTCTAAGTATCCATTGATCAGAATCCTTTGTTTTGGATACACTAGACTTCATTTATTTGAAAATTGTAAAGAACTTATTATTAATCTTAGGACAATGAGCAAGATAGTTAGAGAGACAGGTGTTAAACAAGTAATTATGCAAATAATATTAATAAGTACTATGTAGGAAAATGAGACATAAATGAAAGGCCATAACAGAGGGACCTAATTAATTTGGATCATGGTGTTAGTAAGCAATGAGTTGATTATGTGACATTTATACTGATGTTTAAAGGATAGCACAGAGAGGGTATATGGCTGGAAAAAGTTTCTGGTAGGCAAGAAAAAGAAAGCCAGAATAAATGAACACCATAAGTGAGAGGGAAACGCAGATCAAATGGAATTTGAAGAAACAGACAGAAAAGAGAAACCATGCTGAGATTTATAGGCTACATTAGCAATGCTTACACTCCTAAGTCAATTCGAAAGAACTCTAAAAAACTCTTAGCAAGATAGTGACATTACAAGTTATGCATTTTAAAAATATTACTTTGAATGGGATCTTTCTAGAATTGTTTTGAAATTTCTTTTGGGTTTGTAATTATTTTAAGTAAAAGGATTTTCTTTTTTTTTTTTTTTTAATGAGGCACAAAGAAAATGTTCTTTTTTACTGAACCATGAAAAATGAACTGAAGTTTGGGGGGGTGGTGTAAAAATGAAATCTTAGAAGCCATTAAGAAGCCATCACAGTGGTCCAGGCAAGCGATAAAGATGGCGTGGTGAAGGTGTTGAAGGCAGAGGGGAACAAAGGGGTGTATTTGAGATACAGGCTGAAAGTAGAACCTTTGTGAGGAGGATGAGAAAGAAGGATCTATCAAAAGGTGCCCCCTTGTTTCCCACATGAGTATTTGAATAGTACCATTTCTTATTAGGATGCAGTTAGAAGAGAAACAATATTACTGGAGGACAACTGGAAATGAGATTTATGATGTACAATGTTTTAAAAGCTTCTAAAATATCTAAAATGTTGATGTCAGATAGACAGTTGGAGTATATGAGTTTCAAACTCAGGAGACATAAAAGTGAAATCTTCAAGGTGTAGGTAGTACTTAAAGGTATGCGGGTATATGGACTCACTAAGGGTAAAAGGGTAGAATGGGGAAAGAATCACAAAGATAAGTTGTAAGGAACAATAATAGGTAAAGATCAGACAGATCAGAAAAGCCATCCACACAAGCTGGAAAAGTCTGGCTGGTAAACGGTTTATATTCTAGGAGAAAGATGCGTTAGCTCAGACCAAACCAGCGATCTCTTAGGGTTGGTCACGGTGTTTTCACAGCAGGCAAAGTGGAGGAGGCTTCGGTCAGCTCCTGGCTTTCAGCAGAAGCTCATCAGAAGTCCTGCAGCATTGAGGAGACAACATCCCCGTCACTGCCAGGACCCCTGTGGCTTAAACAGATCCAGATACCGGAGATGGAAAATATACTACTTCCGGAGGCCTCTGTGGACATCTTTGGACATGCGAAACTGTTAGAGAACTCTTCCTTATGCTCAACTAAAATCTGCCGTCCTGTGGCTTCTATCCAGCATCCTAGTTTCACTTGTTGGGGTCACATAAAACTTGCTTTTCTTGGTAATATGACAGTGCTTCGAGTTTCTATACAAAACCCGTGTGTCCCCCAAGAATTCTCTTCTCCAGGCAAAATGTCACTGGTACCTTTTATCATTCCTCATAGGACATGGTTGTGAACCAACTCAAGTATACTGTGCTTCAATTTATAAAACAAGTATCTTTAATTAGAGCCATCTAACCCTATTAAGAGGCTGAGTCATAGTCATCACATCATTTCATTTTTCTCATCAAGCAGCACTTTTGTTTATTTATTTATTTATTTATTTATTTATTTATTTATTTTTATTCTCACCCGAGGACGTTTTTCCATTTTTTGTTCAGATAGAGTGGGAGGGAGAGAGGAAGAGAGAGAGAGAGAAACATCGATGTGAAAGGGACACATCGAGTGGCTGCCACCCGCACAACCAACCAGGGCCGGGGACAAACTGCAACCACGGTACATGCCCTTAGCGGGAACCAAACCCGGGTCTCTCCGGACCGCAGGCGGATGCTCTAACTGCTGAGCCAAACCGGCCAGGGCCAAGCAGCACTTTTGAATCCCACTAAATTTGGTGGGAGGGGGGTTATCTTTGGATCTTTTTAGTATTGTTGGTTTCACTACATTCACTTCAGATTTGGCATAGACGTAAATGTTCAAGCTGAGGTCACAAGGTCTATGATGTAATTCCAACATCCCCTTGAGACCTGGCTTTAAAAAATGGTGTGAAATAGTCCCTCTGTATCATATTCGAGTCAATAAATATTTTGAATCATATGCTGTCTTTTCAGATCCTGTGAATGGTCCTGGGAAAATGTGTTTGTTCTTCCATATACATTGTTTCATTGTCATTCTCAAAAGAGGCATTATTGTCCCCACTTTACAGCTGAGGGAACTGGAGCTCAAGGGTTCAGAGTTCAAAATTCAATCCACCTTTGCAAAGCAGAAGATGCTATGTGCAGCTCTAGAAATCCACAGCTCAGAGTGCAGTGTTGGCTGGTGGTTAAATACAATGGCTGAGAAATCTGAGTGTTCTCTTTTTTAATTAAAGACCTGTCACTTAGAGCCTGTACAATCTCTGTTGAGTCACTCAGCCTCTGTGCCTCAGTTACCTCATATGTTAAACAGAAATACAATATCTACATCTTCATGTACTGTGAGTATATAATGAGATTATAATGCACTTGCAGACATTAATTTTTGGTGTATGGTAAGTGCACAATATGGTCAGTAAAAAAATAAAATAAAACAAAAATGAAAAGCTTTTCCCCTTCTTTTAGGGTTGTATAAGTGAATACAGAGCAAAAGAATTTACCTTCTATTTTTTATTTCAGAAACAAAAATCTTGGACAAAATCCTGTTTCCTTACTAATGTCAGGTCAGATTCTCTACCTTCTCATGTTTCTTACACTAAAATATGTATAGGTCCCACTATGTTGAAAGACTTCATATATTCATCCAAACCATTAAGATTTCCTCCAAATACTATGTAACTCAATGAACATAACTTGCTCTGGGACATAAAGCAAGTTGGTTGTGTTGAAGTTACGTTGGGCTTATTCCCTGATTCTTGCAGTAAATGTTGAGATGCCCAGATGGAAAGTGGAAAATGCAGTCTAGCCGTTGGTTTGGTATTTCATTATGTTCTCTGTTTTTAACTCAATCCAATGGCCTACCCTGTGGCTACTGGATGCTCCACGCATTTATCCAAATTAAGGGGTGAGGGGGCATTTAAATTGAGCACTTGCAGTCATAAATAAAACAAGCTGTATTTTCCAAGTTTCAAGCACTGTCCTTGACATTATTTAAATATATCCTGTCTAGATCTGTTAAGTTGTGGTCCTATACATGTAACAGGGCACTTTGGGAAGGGACAGCCAGAGACTGCCACTGCAAACCGTATCCATCATCTTCCCTGTCATTCCGCAGACTTTACATCTACTCCTGTCTGCAGGAAGCTTTTGGTATCTAGGGAAGGCGAGGGACGTTTCAGCCAGGCTTAGGGCAGGAAGGAGAAGAGGGCAAATAAATAATGTTAACATCCACGAGGGCAGGGTCTTGCCTCTTCTCTTCCCTTCTATCTCCAGCACCTTATTCAGTTCCTACTTGCCATGCAGCCGGTGCCCTATCAAAGTACTTGTGGGGTCCGGCCGGTGTGGCTCAGTGGTTGAGCAACAACCCATGCACCAAGAGGTCACAGGTTCGATTCCTGGTCAGGACATATGCCCAGGTTGTGGGCCCGATCCCCAGTGGGGGGTGGGGGTCATGCAGGAGGCGGCCAATCGATGTTCTCTTTCATCGATGTTTCTATCTCTCTCTTCCTCTCCTTTCCTCTCTCTCTAAAAATCATTAAAGGGAAAAATAATTACTTGTTGGACTGTTAAGCCATAAGATATGGGAGTTAGGCAGATAGGGGAGTTAAAGGAACTGCTTAAAAGAAACTGGTCCACAAGCAGAGCGACTCTGAACCCAGACAGCAGTGTGTCACATGGGTGTCAGAGGCCAATCTCTCCACCTGTCAAGAGAACCCACTACTTTTTTGAAATCTATACACCTGGGAGCTTGGGGACACTCTGGAGATGGCATTCTCATAGTGGTCAGTGAAGTGAGTTCTCTCTAAAAGGTGTGGTGATGTGGAATGTGAAGTGGGATGTAAGTCAGGGCACAGAACAGACTGGTGTTTGGATATGCATTCCTTTAGGTAATCACCTAAAAAATTACGAGGAAGTTTAGGAAGTTATTTTGGCGATCTAACTTGTGGTAGGGTGATAGGCGACTCATGCCATAAACATTGGTGAATATCAAAAAATAATGATCAAGTTTGTAACCAAATCTACGCATTTCTGGAATTTTAGTATCTCCTAATGTTCATTCTTGGACTCCCAATGATCTGGGAGGGTACACTTGTGCTTATTTTGAATTCTCACTTTGAAGATCTGTGAAATTTTCAGAATTTCCAAGAGATTATGTGCACATGAAAGCGAAACATTTGAAAATCTCATTTCAATTTAATGCAGAATTCATGCTTCAGTTCTATAATTCGAAGAACATTGTTATAGAAAAGTAACATTTCCTCAATGTGAAGCACTTAAAAAAACTTGGTTATATCTCCTCGTCCAAGGAAAACAAAGGGGAAAAATAAACAAATGGGACTACATCAAAATAAAAAGATGCATTAAGAAGAAAATTAAAAAGAAACCACTGCATGGGAGAATATATTTGCCAATGATACGGGGTTAATTTCCAAAATATACAAAGAACTCATGCAACTTAACACCAGGAAGATGAACAATACAATTTAAAAAATGGGCAAAGGACCTGAATAGACACTTCTCCAAAGAGGACATACAGATGGCCAATAGACATATGAAAAGATGCTCAATTAGTAATCATCAGAGAGATGCAAATTAAAACTACAATGATATGTAACCTTACATCTGCCACAATGGCTGACATCAGTACATCCACAAACAACAAATGCTGGCGAAGATGTGGAGAAAAGAGAAACCTAATGCACTGGTGGTGGGAATGCAGGCTGGTGCAGCCACTGAGGAAAACAGTATGGGGTTTCAAAAAAAATTAAAAATGGAACTGCCAGAAAGAAAATATGCACCTCTATTTCATAGCAGTATTATTTACAATAGCCAAGATCTAGAAACAGCCAAAGAGCTTGAGTGGATAAAAAACTGTGGTACATTTACACAATGGAATACTACGCAGCTGCTAAAAACAAGAAACTCTTAACCTTTGCCATGGCATAAATGAACCTGGAGATTGTTATGCTAAGTGAAATAAGCCAGTGAGAGAAAGACAAATATCATATGATCTCACTAATATGTGGAATCTAATGAGCAAAATAAACTGAAAAAAAGAAAATAGAACCAGAGGCATGGAGACATGGAACAGGTTGACAAATGTCAGAGGGAAGAGGGTTGGGGAGACTGGATAAAAGAAAGTGAAGAGATTAGCCAAAGAACATATATGCAGCCCTGGCCGGCTTGGCTCAGCAATTAGAGCGCTGGTCCGCGGACCAGGGCATCCTGGGTTCGGTTTCCGCTAAGGGCATGTACCTTGGTTGTGGTTCCTCCCTGGCCCCGTTGGGGTTGTGCAGGTGGCAACCAGCCAATGTGTCTTTCTCACATTGATGTTTCTCTCTCTCTCCCCCTCCCTCTCTCTCTTTCCCACTCTATCTGAAGATAAATGCAAAATGACCTCAGGTGAGGATTAAAAAAAAGAACATATATGCATAGCCCATGGACACAGACAATAGTGTGGGGAAGGCCAGGGAAGGGGGTGTGGGGGCTGGGCAAAAGGTGGAAAATTGAGGACATCCGTAATAGTGTCAACAATTAAAAAAAAAAAAAAAACTTGGTTAAAATGTGAAACTATCATTGACCTTTCAACTATAATGTGGCTGATTCTAAAAATGTATTGTTGCAAATATTTTCCTTTTGTAGAAAACTCTTCCTGGCTGTGCACAGGAAACATCGCTTTCTGAGGTTCCTCAGTGACAGTTATTGGAAGTGATAACTGAAACAGATTGCTAGTTATTCAAGGAGACATTTGCCTTTGGCAATTACAAATAATGGACCGGGAATCTTTACTTCTTTATCCAAAGTACTGTATATTGCCAGCGGCCAGAGATTCTTTTCAGTTCCTTCCATCAAGAAGTGGATATTATTTCCCAACCACACATTTAATATGGGCTGGTCTTGTGACGTCCTTTGACGACCAGAATGAAGCAGAGTGCTTTTGCGTGAGTTCCACCCTAAGCCTCAAGATACATTGGAGTTTTTGCTTTTGCTCTCTTCAAACACAGCTGACATGTAGATAAGCCTGGGTTAGCTTCTTTGAAGACAGTAAACCCTCTAGCAAGAGGCATGTCTGTCCCAGCTGAAGCCCCAAACACCTGAATGCTCACATCTAAAACCACCCATTCTCAGATGAGCTTTTCCAGATCAAAAGAACTGCTCAGATAACCCAAAGAACTGTGAATGCTGTTTTAAGCCATCAAATTTTGGGTTAGTTTGTTATGTAGCAAAAGCTAACTTATATCAAAAACATAAAGAAACCCGGGAAGATAGCAGGTTAAAAAAAGGTAGCTGAATTGCATTATCTTTCCTTTTGTTTTATTTCCTTAGAGTTCCTAGCCCGAAAATGGAGGGCAGGGGGATTCTGTTAATAGACTTTCTCTTCTACTGTTGGCACCTGTTTCACCCTTTCTTCCTTCCCAATGACCCTACACCAATATCAAGATGCCCAGTGCCCCTGCCCACCCACCCCAACTGGCACTCTTAAGAAGTACCTCAACCCCGCCCCCTCAACTTTATTTCCCATTGTTTGTCTAATTCCTGATGGGATACATGCTTTTGGAAGGATCTGATAAACTCAGCTGGGACAAGATGTGAATTCTTTATAAAACCTGCATCTTTATAGTATCAGTTATATATACTTTAGTCGATTTAAGTTGAGAAAATCCATTGTATTCATGATGAAATGGATTTTGATTTACCTCTTGACTTCCCAGAATTACCACTACTCTACTCCACAGTTGAATGGCTTTTAGAAAGATGCTTAAATGCCACTAATCTTTATGTTTCTTACTCCTTAAGATGGTGTTATTATCTGTATTTCAGCATGCTTGTGAGAATTCAACAGGTTGAAGTATCTCAAGAGCCTGGAATCTAAGAGGTGTTTGTAAAATACTATCTAATTGCTTTCCAAAATAGTTGTACCCATTTGTATTTGTGCAATTGCCTACACAATTTCTATTTTCCTTTGGTAGACTGTGTGATTCTCTAGACACTGATCCTGTTCTCCAACTTGGGTGCTGAATGCAATGTTCAATGGCTGGTAAGTTTTCAATGAATGTTTGTTGACTGAAATTTAAAAAGGGTAGAATATTCAGGCATATTTTGAAGATGATTTAAGCCTGAATACGTTGTTCTTTCTCCTGAAATGGGGTTCTAAGAGCAACCAAGATATAGTTCCATGAAGTCACTATCATCAGTTCATAATTGACACTGTCCTGACTAAAAGAGAAAGATTATACATACCTGTGTTTACACATCCACTTACTACTTACTTCTTGTTTGTAGGGACTGTAATGGTCTTTAATTTTATTAACATGGTCAGAACCAATGAATCATTCTACCTGAGTTTCAATTCCAGATTTGCTATCAAACAGCTGTATGACATTGAGCACATTTCTTACATATTCAATTCCTGCTTCTCTATAAGATTAGGGACAATAATTGAGGAAAAAAGTCTATTTTTTAACATAATTTTTTCTTTTTTTCTGTTTTTTTAATCCTCACTGGAGGATATTTTTCTATTTATCTTCAGATAGAGTGGGAGGAAGGGGGAGAAAGAGAGAGAGAAACATCGATGTGAGAGGGACACATTGACAGGTTGCCTCCCGCACCACCCTGACCAAGGCCAGGGATGAACAGCAACCGAGGTATGTGCCCTTGGCCGGAATCAAACCCATGACTCATTGGTCCTTGGGCCAACTCTCTAACCACTGAGCAAAACTGGCCAGGGCTTAACATAAATTTTTTTAACAAAAATTTAACATACTAATGAGTACACAGTAAGTGATCGATAAAAACTATTTCTTCCAGAATAGGAATTGATTTTAGGAAAGACCTAGGTACATCCTCAAATAAAATCTCTCCACATGTGCCTAAACTGACAAGTAAGGGATGGCTGGTGAGAAAAATTTGGCACACTGAAAAGAAAGGCATTTTTCCAGGTCAATGAAGTTACAAGTAACATCAAACTCATAAAAAGTGTTTGATCGTAATGAGAGAAGACAGACACAAAAGGTTTTTCGTGTGTGGAACTGGACAGAACTATCTGTAGGATTTATCCAGATGCTTACAAAGAAATGATGCTGAAGGAATTCTTAGCCCTGAATATTTTTAAATTGTAGGCAACCTGTTCTATAAAAAATGAAGTTTGTGACACAGTGCATTGATGGCAACTCCTAGTGTCAACTCAGGATTACATTCAAGCTTAAATAGGAGCATATCAGTCAGTTTCTAAATTCACACTCAACAAATTGGGACAATGTGTTTAGTACAGACACCTTTTGTTTGTTTGTTTTTGTTTTCTGTATAAAATGTTGTTCATAAAGTCCTTGTAGGTTCTAATAATTCATTAAATGGTTGGATCCATAAAATGAATAAACATTAAAGGAATAAGTACAAATATCATTTTACATAGTACAAATACTACTAACCTCAACAAATACCATTTTAATGAACTGGAATCTTCAAATGAAGAAAGAATTATTTTAGAAAGAATATATTGCCTTGCTCACAGGTAAGGGACATATTAGCCCTTGCTGATACTTGCAATGACAAAGCTACAGACAGATGTGTTAGCACGGTTTGAATTTCTGATCATTTTAGAATGTTCTTGGTTCCCCTCTATCTGGCTGATTAGTAATGAGGTACACTGCTTATAATTATGTCCTAGGAGACATAAGAAAAAGTTACATAAGAATAAAATTAATTGATGATTATTTACAAACATATTCCCAGTGGGATTCATTTAAATAGAGAAATGTTTGTACAATTGAAGTATGATTCAATTTAACAAAATTGATCTGCACACAACATTTTCAGAAATACATTACCAAAGTACTTAATATGTATAAAAGAAAAAAGCATCAGACAGGGCCTCAAACACTCTAAGATCTATTAGAGATCAGTTAGAGGTATCTGCCCTACCTGTGAAAACAGGAAATAGTGATGTGCATGCTGTTTATTTGATGATCTCTTACAGGTCCTTGAAAGATTGCATATGATAAATCTATACTTATGGCTGACTTTCGGTTGCTAGGTCCAATAAGGTATTTCTAGAAGAGCATCCAAACAAAGTAATAAAGGAGAAAATTATTGTGTGACTGAGTGCTAAGGATGACGCTTTGCTTTCCATCTTTGATGGGGTTGGCAGTCAAGAGCAGAAAGAGGTCTTCTTTCTCCATTTCAGTATAGCTAAGTAGATCAATCATATGTCCCAGTTTGCCCAGAATTTATTGTCCTAGCAGTTTTTCAGAATTATTCATTTTATAACCAAGTAGTAATAATTTAAGTTGCAATACAATAAGCCTCCATGGCTTTGATGGGTCTCACATCATACCTCCAGCTCTGCCAGGACCTGTCCAGGAGCATGGGAGAGAGTAGTGGACGGAGCTCTCACCTCAACATGGGGCTAACTGTGTAGGAGCAGCAGCATAACCCATCTCATCCTTCCTGTATCCTTTCTGATGAACATAATAATACTTCCCTTTTAAGTTCAGCATGCAGGGCTCTTGATAATGAGATCCTCAGTCCAAGTGACTAACGTCTTCTCCTTGGGATGGCACTGGAATACGATTTAGCACTGCTGCTCTGCTCAGCTCTCAACGGCGGCCAGGTACACTGTGACCCATGTCCTGGTGTGGGAGACATGCGAAACCCACAGGCAGTTGGCAAGGACAGTGGGAAGCATGGGAAATTGCACATACATGACATGTGGATAGGCCACAGCAAATCAGTAGTACTGCAACAAGGCATATGAAGAGCGGCCTGACAATTGTCATTGTCACGTGAATCTCAAAACCACAACTGTTCATATCAGTGTAAATGTATAAGTCCCCTGTCACTGTTCTCTCCTAAGAAATCAAAATATAGTGCCTTTGTTGGTGAAGTGTACATGACAACGTAAGTAATTAAACCAGGGATACAAGGAACACATACTACTACTGCTATAAATGATACTATTTTACTTAAATGAACTCAGAGCTAATAATTTGAATACACAAGGGGGCAGAGTCCAGAAATCCAAAAATGCTAAAATAATTGAAAATCAATCCCTGTGAAAAGCATAACAAAGCCCAAGGCTAGACTTAATGAGTTGTTGCCAGAGGTTAAGTTTTCTCGGGGCTAAAACTAAGAAGTTCCACATCCTCATGAAACTTTTTGGGCCACTCAGTCTGCAGCACAGCAGCTGCATGACCGTGTTCTAAGCTGCAGGCATACTGTGCCCCATGCAGTGAGTCATATTTTAAGAAGAAAAAGTAGAGCATTTCCAGGGATGGGAGACTAAAAGTGTCTCATGCAAGAAACTGAGAGTATACAACCTGGAGAAAATACGAAAGGGTCAGCATAATTAGAAGAAACAAAAAATGGACCCCAATCTAAAATTAAATAAGACACCACAAAGTGCTAAACAAAGCATTCTATTCTTTCTTCTTATTTATTTATCCAGCAAATATTCATTGAACACCTGCCACATGCCAGGCACTGTTTATAGCAGTGAACTAGACAAATGGGCTCCAAACTTTCATGGAACTTAAATTTTAGTAATATAACAAGATTAATGGAAAAGAAGGACCATTAAGTGCTATACCAGATATAAACAGCTCATCTAATACAAAAGGACTGGGGTTGGGGGAGCCTGCTTTACATAAGCGTTTCCAAGGAAGGTCTTGCTGCAGAGGTGACATTTAAGAGGACACCTGCATGAGAGGACACAACCTGACATGCAAGGATTGGATGAGAATGTAAAGCATTTCGGGCAGGGGAGCCCAGCTAGTACAACAATGCTGAGAAGGGGATGAGTTGAATAATTCAGAAAATAATTCTATTTGCTTAGGTAAGGTTTGGGTTCTTGGATATTAGGACAAATGAACAAAAAGAGAGGACCTTTTTTCATTTCCTTCTATAGTGGAGTTTATGAGCTCCCAAAGACTTCTGCACAGATAGAGCCTGTGGCTTTCTGGCTGTCATGGGAAGCACAGCGAACATCAGTCTACAGTCTAGAGCTGCAAGAAGTTTAAAGTCTCTACCGATATGTTTTCCCTGTGTGCTCCTTCATCTTACTAAACTGTCTCTTCTGGAGACTTCGTATTAGCTCTTAAGGAGGTAGAGTTAACTATGGAAACTCCAAGAGGGGATTTGCTATAGCAATTGATGCTGGAGTTTAAGAACATTGTCCCCTTGCCTTTGGCTGGTGGCCTCAACCCAGACTTGTTGTGGGGAGCCTCTACTCCACACCTCTGCCAGCACGTTGCTCACATGGTACCCTGGCTGCAGCTCTGGCTTCATGCCATCACTCAATGAGCATTCTTTGCAAACACATGAAAGTCTGCCCTGTAGGGGAGTAAAACCAACTGGTTCTGCATTACTAATGAGAACCCAACTTGGACTAGAGAATAGAATTTTAAGTAGAACGACTTTTGCTCGACCTTTCTATGAAGAGCATTTGATATTGAAAACAAGTCATCTTGTAAGACAGTAAGTTTTCCATTCCCAGAGGCATTAAAGCAACAGCTTTTGGACATGTAGGTAATGTTGCATAAGAGTTTCTTCTCCTGTGAGAAAGATTGCTTTATATGTTTTCTGTGGTCCTGTCCACCTCAAAGAATCTAGGACAAGAGTCTATTGTTAAGTCATTTATTGCAAAAGCTATTGGTTTCTGGAGAGAGAAAATACAGTTTCTCTGAGATGCCTGGGCATCCAATAGACCATAAACCCAGTCTGTATTTAGAAATGATAAAATAAAATAAAAAGATATTGTTTGGTGTGAAGGTTTTTAAGATACCTGCATCCCTGCTTTCAAGTTTTGATTATATCTTCTGTGTCCCATTGAATCTCCCCCGAAATATGAGCATTATATTCAGGACAGTGAATCCCAGTGGTTCTCAATCTATTAGATTCAATGCCTCCTTTTGATAATAAATTTCTTGTAATGTTCTTTCACTATTCTAAATTAGATCCATGGATAATACACCCTACTTATATACATAATCTCAAAACAAATAAAGAATGTTATAACTGTACTCATGGGAGAAAAATAACACGAATTGATTGTTAAATAATATACATTTCAATATGTAAATCAATGGGCACAACTACACTAAAGACACACAAAAGTAGTCAGATGTATGTCCTATATCCAGAATCAACATACATGTTACAATAACACATGCAGACTAATTCCAGAGTATTTTTTAAAATATTTTTATTGATTTTTAGAGAAAGAGAAACATTGATGTGAGAGCTGCCTCCAGCACACCCCCTACCAGGGATGGAGCCCACTACCCGGGCAGGTCCCCTGATCAGGAGTCAAACTGACAATGTTTTGGTGCTGGTGCACAAAACGGCATTCAACCAACTGAGCCACACCAGCCAGAGTTGATTCTAGAGTATGGTATTAGTGATTCAAAACCACACGCAGCATCACCACTGCTAACATGATATTCTTTAACAATGAACAGCTCTTGGTAAAGTTCTGAAGCAAAACAAAATACAATCTATTGATCTGTGTATCTGTTTTTCTGCCAATACCATGCTGTTTTGATTATCATACCTCTGTAGTATAATTTGAAGTCAGGTAATGTGATATCTTCAGCTTCATTCTTTTTTTTTTTTTCTCAGGATCACTCTGGTGATTTGAGGTCATTTTGGTTCCATACAAATCTGATGATTTTTTGGTTCTATTTCTTTAAAGAATGACATTTTATTTTAATAGAGATTGCATTAAATCTGTATATTGCTTTGGGTTATATGGCCATTTTAATTTTGTTGAACCTCCCAATCCACAAACATGGGATATTTTTCCATTTTGTTGTGTCCTTGTCGGTATCTTTTAATAATGCTTGGTAGTATTCCATCTATAGGTCTTTCACATTCTTTGTTAAGTTTATTCCTAGGTATTTATTCTTTTGGTAGCAACTGCAAAAGGAATTGTTTTTTCATTTCTTTTTCTGAATTTCATTGTTAGTAAACAAAAAGGCAGTGGATTTTTGTACATTGATTTTGTATCCTGCCACATTAATGTATTTATTTATTTATTCTAATAGTTTTTTGGTGGACTATTTAGGGTATTCTATGTACAGAATCATGTCATCTGCAAAAAGTGACACTTTTACTTCTTCCTTTTCAATTTGGATGCCTTTTCTTTCTTTCTTTTGCCTTATTTCTCTGGCTAGGAATTCCAAAACTATGTTGAATAAGAGTGGTGAGAGTGGGCATCCTTGTCTAATTCCTGATTTTAAAGGAAAAGCTTTCAATTTTTCAACATTGAGTATAATACTGGCTGAGGGTTTATCATATATGGTCTTTATTATGTTGAGGTACTTCACTTCTATTCCTATCTCTTTTTGTAATGTGGTATATTACATTGATTGATTTGCATATGTTGAACCATCCTTGGGCCTCTGGCATGAACCCCACTTGATCATGATGTCTTTTTTTTTTTCTTTTAATGCATTGCTGTATTTGAGTTGCTAGTATTTTGCTTAGGATTTTTTTGCATCTGCATTCATTAGAGATATTGGTCTGTAGTTTTCTTTTTTGTGTTATCCTTGCTAGGTTTTGGTATGAAGGTTATGTTGACCTCATAAAACATGTTAGGAAGTATCACCTCTTCTCCAACTTTTTGGAAGAATTTGAGAAGGACAGGTTTTAAATCTTCTTTGAACATTTGGTAACTTCACTGGTGAAGCCATCTGGTCCTGGACTTTTATCTTAGGGGAGGCTTTTGATGGTTGTTTCAATTTCCTTACTGTCGATTGGTCTATTTAGATATTCCACTTCATGATTTAGTATAGGAAGTTTATATATTTCTATGAATTTATCCATCTCTTCTAGGTTTTTTAATTTGGTAGTATATAGTCCCTCATAGTATTCGAGTATGATCCTTTGTATACTGAGAGCCCACATATTAAATCACATGTCTTTGGGCAGATAATTTTTGACAAAGGAGCCAGAAATATACAATGGAGTAAAGAAAGTTTCTTCAATAAATGGTGCTGGGAAAATTGGAAAGCCACATGCAAAAGAATGAAACTGGATTATAGTTTGTCCCCATGTACAAAAATTAACTCAAAATTGATCAAAGACCTGAATATAGATCTGAAACAATAAATTACATAGAAGAAATCATAGGTACTAAATTTATAAACCTTGGTAGTAGAGAACATTTTATGAACTTGACTCCAAAGGCAAGGGATGTAAAAGCAAAATAAATGAATTGGACTATATCAAACTAAAAGGCTTCTGCACAGCAAAAGAAGCCTACAATAAAACAAAGAGGCAGCTGACTGATTAGGAAATAATATTTGCAAACAATAGCTCTGACAAAGATTTCATATCCAAAATATATAAACTCATAAAACTCAACACCAAACAAACAAATAATCTAATTTAAAAATGGGCAGAGGACCTTGCCCTAGCTGCTTTTGCTCAGTGGTTAGAGCAATGGCCTGAAGTACAAAGGGTCACAAGTTTGATTTGGGTCAAGGGCACGTATGTACTTGGGTTTCAGGTTCTATCCCTGGCCCCAGTCAGGGTCAGGGTCATGCAGGAGACAACCAATTGATGTGTCTCTCACACACTGATGTTTCTCTCTCTCTTTCCCTCCCTCCCTCTTGTCCACTCTCTCTAAAAATCAATGGAAAAATATACTCAGGTAAATATTAACAAAATAAATAAATAAATAAAAATAGGCATAGGACCTGAACAGATACCACTCCCAAGCAGACATACCCAAAGCCAATAGATATATGAAAAGATGTTCAACTTCACAAGCAGTTAGAAAAATGCAAATCAAAACTATAATGAGATACCACCTCATACCTGTAGAATGACTATTTTCAAGACAAGTAATAACAAATGTTGGAGAGGTTGTGGAGAAGAGAGAACCCTCGTTCACTGCTGATGAGAATGTAGACTGGTACAACCACTATGGAAAATGTTCTGGTGATTCCTCAAAAATTAAGAATAGAGCTACCACAGGACCCAGCAATCCCTCTCCTGGGTATATACCCTAAAAACTCAAAAACACATTTTCAAATATATATGCAGCCCTGTGTTCATTGTAGCATTATTCATGGTGGTCAAGACATGAAGACAACCAAAGTGTCTTATGATAGAGGATTGGATAAAGAAGATGTGGTACAAATACACAGGGAATACTACTCAGCCATAAGAAAAGATGAAATACTGCCATTTATGACAACATGGATGGACCTTGAGAATATTATGCTAAGTAAAATAAGTCAGGCAGAAAAAGCTAAGAACCATATGATTTCACTCATTTGTGAGATCTGAAACTTGTGGACACAAACAGCAGTGTGATGGTTGCCAGAGGGAAGGGGGTGAGGGCATGGTGGGTAAACGGGGCCTAATATATGGTGATAAAAGATTATTTGACTTTGGGTGGTAGGCAAGAAAAAAAAAAAGAAGACAATCTTACTTTAGTTGACAGAGTAGTTCATTCTTAGAAAATTCAGTATATTTTGAAAATAGGCCAAACTGCTTTCTGTTTATATGAATAATTAACTAAGGTTCTGAGTTCAGATGATTATAACCAGAGTTGTTCCGGTGATGTTAAAAAGTCATTCAATATAAAGACAATGGTTGTTATTTGTTGTTGTTTCTGGCTGCTCCGTCCATACTAGAACATCTGGTATCTCTGGCTTCCATCCATTAAATGTTTCTCCACCCTGGTTACTATGACAACCAGAAAAAGAGGACCCACAATTTTCCAAAATAGCACCTGGAGGGAAGGACTAAGTTCTGTGAGACTATTGACATCAGATTGGGACAGGCACAGCATCTCCCTTCCCTTGAAGGAGGCTATCAGTGAAATTTAAAAGGATTGACTTTCTGAGTCAGTAAAAGTCCACTGCAAATATGCCTCATCACATGATTTTATTTTATTTATTTATTTATTTATTTTTATTATTTTTTTTTTGTACAGACAGAGTGGGAGGGAGAGAGAGGAAGAGAGAGAGTGAGAAACATCGACATGAAGGGACACATCGAGCGGCCGCCACCCGCACGACCAACCAGGGCCGGGGACAAACTGCAACCAAGGCACATGCCCTTAGCGGGAACCAAACCCGGGTCTCTCCGGACCACAGGCGGGCGCTCTAACCGCTGAGCCAAACCGGCCAGGGCTCATCACATGATTTTAATTTGACATGCATGGAGCTCTAGTCATGCTCTAATAATAACTTTGAGAAAATAATGAGAAGTGCTTAGTATGAAATATAAACATCCAGTGTGGTTCTGCGTGTAATGACTATGTACCAACCAGTTAATAAATCTGCAGCACAACAGCACCACTTCCAGTGTTTGGTATTTCAGAATGATTCATTTTAACCGTCCTTTATATCCCTTGTGTATAAGGTCTCAGGTCCCATGGGATAAGCAAACCAATTTCTATGTCACTGTGAAACAAATAAAATATTATAGGATTTGCCGACGACTCTGAGGAGTTGCATGGCTCCCGTGGGTCTGCAAAGTTAATTAAAATGAGCATAGAATTGCTATACTCTATTATGGCATGATTATGCTCTCCCTCCTTTTTTTGTTTCCTCCATTAGACTTTACAATAAAGGTCAAAATGAGAAAAATGAATACTTTTTTCCCCAACTTTGAATGGAATACGTTTTGCTCTTTTCTAGGTATATATTTAACAGAACCTAGATTTCGCTGGCTTGGAATTCCTTGGAGATCATCACCTAATGTACAAGGGGATAAAAGAATTAGAAATAAATGGTCTTGAAATACTTGTAATCACAGTTGCTATAGGAATTCTCTACCTTATATTTAGACCTGTCGAATAAGCTTAGACAAATCGCTCAATGTGATGAAGTAGAGAAAATAATAAGGACAACATCCTGATTTTGATGTACAAGAACCTGGGCAAGGCAGAGAAAGACAAATACCACATGATCTCACTTATATGTGGAATCTAATTAACAAAATTAACTAAAAAGCAAAATAGAAACAGAGGCATAGCTACATGGAACGGACTGACAGCTGCCAGAGGGGAAGGGGTTGAGGGACTGGATGAAAGAAGCTGAAGGGATTGTGTACATAACACATAGACAAAAACAACACTGTGGTGATAGCAAGAGTGAAAGGGGGAAAGTGGAGGAGGGCAAAGTGGGAAACATGGGGATGGAGAGACTTTGCTTGGGGCAATGAGTGCATGATGCAATGTGCACATGTTGTATTGAGTTGTACACTTGAAACTTGTGTGGTTTTGGGAACCAATGTCACCTCAATAAATTCAATTTACATACATGAGTTAAAATGATAATGAATAAAATAATCAAAAAAATTGTCAAGAGAGGAAAAAAAGGGCAAATAAATAAGATTTTGCCTTAAACTACTATATTTAAATTATACTCCAGCTGTCTTTCCAGCATTTGTAATTCTCTCTCTCTCTCTCTCTCTCTCTCACACACACACACACACACACACACACACACACACACACACACATGCATACACATCATATCCCAAATAATTAAAAGAAGTCTTTATTTTAGGTAGGACCACTTATTTTAAGGTACAAGGTAATAAGTGTCTCACACATATATTCTAAGGTACAAGTGATAAAGTCTCTCCATTCTATTGTTATAGAAGACAGAATGGCTCTTTTGAGGTTAACAATGGGAAGTTTCCTGAAGTTTATGAGTGAAAATAACTTACCCTGAGTACTTAGAACTTTATGTGTTATAATTGGTAGCAAATTATCACTATTTTATATGTGGGAGAGCTGAGGCTCAGAGAGGCCAAATTACTTTTGCAAGGACACAAGCTTGATTTGCAGCATACCCTATAGAAGTTGAACATACATCTTTCTGGCGCATCTAGTTGCCTCTGGTGTGATGGTCACTCATTCTCCATCCATATTTACCCTGTCCTACTTATCAGTTCTTCCTACTTGACATATAGGGCATAGTTTGGTTTTACAGGTCAGTGGTGATGGTTATATATAATTCAAACATATCACATCAGAGAACTAACACTCAAACATCATGTCAGTTGAAGTCTTTGTAGTCCCAAGCATCAGAAAAATGGGCTCAGAGTAGGTCAAAGAATTGAAGGCAATTTATTGGCACACAAAATTATTGGAATAATTGACTTTCAATAAACCTTGACTCCCCAGTGATGTTACCAAGATCTGGTTTTCTCCCTTTTTTCTTTACCTACAACGTCCATTTCATCCCAAAGCTGTCCCTTCAAAATCCCAAAAAGGAAAACATAAACATCTAGAAATACATGGTTCCTCTTTCACATTGAAGAGTCAAGAAAGCTGCTTCGACCCAACAATCTTTAAAAATCTTCTGACATGGATTTTGATTAGACAATCTTAGATCATATGCCCAATCCTGAATCCAGTATCTGCCTCCTGGAGATGGAATGTGCCACTTGTTTTAGCCCAATCACATACGCCAGCCTTGAAGTGTGGGAAAGGTCAATTTTCTAGAAAATGCATGAATCCACAAATAAAAATCAGGGGCTACCAAGAATAAAAAGGGGGAATGGATGGTGCAGAAGTGTGTCAGTGACACTACAGTAGATTTCATTATGGTAACAAATGATCCCAAAATCTTAGTAGCCTGAAACAACAAGTGTTTATTTCTTGCTAATCACCCATCATTGGCAGCTAGAAATTCTATTCTGTGTATTATTGCTGTCACTCCAGAACCCAGGTTGACAGAACAGCCACTTAGGGAGCATTGCCAAATGAATAAGAAGAAAGAAAAGAGAATTGGAGAGGAAGCTTGTACACATTTCATAGAGTCTTCATACCACTTTTGATTAAAGATCAAAAGCAAGTCAGTCTGGCCAGTGTGGCTCAATGATTGAGCATCAACCCATGCACCAAAAGGTCTGGTGTTTGATTCCTGGTCAGGGCACATGCCCAGGTTGAGGGCCCAATCCCCAGTGCAGGGCATGTAGGAGGTGGTCAGTCAATGTTCTCTCTCACCAATGTTTCTATCTCCCACTCCCTTCCTCTCTCTCTAAAATCAATAAAGGAAAAAATAAATAAACTTATATGAAAAAGAAAGCTCCAAATCAAGTCATATGCTCACCTGTAACTTGAAAGGAGGAGGAAAACTTTAAACTTTAACTTTAAAACTTTAAGAGGAGGAAGGAGAGAGCTACACTTCTTGTGAGGAGCTTTCATAAATATTTCAAAAAATAACCAACAAACAGCCATAATATCTACCCTGAGTTAGAGAAAGAGAGATGCTCTGAGTTCCAACACCAGCAAATGACTTAAGAAAGATAATGTTATAACCTAAAGAACTACAGGCCAGTCTGGATGGAAAAGAGATGAATTGCTTTCACAGGATCACTGAATTCTTAACTCTTTCATTAATAGTTCCAGTATAAAAATAGTTGCCTCACAAAGTATATAACAGGAGAATCCATGAGAATAAAAAAAATATTTGAAGCTAGCATTAGATCATAAAATCACTCTGCCTTTAGTTATATGGCTAAGCAATAAATTCAAGCACCTGATGGGCATTCCTTTAGAACTCACAAGCATTCCACTTACTCGAGAGTTAATAAGAGATATAAGATCAAAGGAAGAAGGGACACATTTTGAACTTAACTTAAAATCACCAGTGATATATATGATTTAAGAGGTTCATTTGAGAATGCGAAGATGGTGGAGGAGTGAATGGAAGCTACACAGATGATCTCCAAAGACAAAACAGAAATTACAACTAAAATAAAGACAAATCGTCAGAAAAAAGGCAACAGAAAAGCAGTGGGACAGGATCATATAACCTGGGACAGCAGTAGGATCTGTGGAAGCGTGAGAGAGTGGCAGGCTGGGAGCCCACGGACAGCAGTGATCTTAGCTGTGAGCACTGCCCTCAGGGATAAAAAACCAAGCCTGCTCCACAGTTCAGAGAGCCAGAACAGAGTACTGCATTGGCTACAGCCACTCACCTGGAGCTCCAGCAGAGGGAGGGCAGACCAAATGGGAACTCTATGGAGACATCCAGGACTTGGAGGGTGCTCAGAGTTTCTGCTGAGTCGCGGCCACAAAGGACGGTGGCCAGCTTTCTCCTTCCCAGAGTTGTGGGAAAAAGCAGAAGTCTGTCCCTTGGAGATTCAGATCCTTCCAGGAGAGACAAAAAATGCAAATTGAGGCTCATTAACAACCAGCATCTATCCCACCCTCTGGAAATCCTCTTACACAGAACACCAAGACTACATTCCAAGTCCCTGAGTAACTGAGACTAATAGCCTCCAAGCAAAAAGCTTGAGGATAACTGAACCTTTCCTGGGCTTGCAAATCTCCCCAGGAAAGTAAGACTTCACTGCAGTGTTTAAAGTGGGTTCTCCCTCGCTCATCCAAACCCAATAGAGGGAGCCACAAATATCAGAATACCAACACCCACAGGTAAAATTTGGCAGGCTCCAAAACCCACTGAAATAGCCAAAATAGTGAAACAAAAACACAAATCCCAAATGAAAGAAAAAGAGAACTCTATCAAAGATGAGAAAAATGAAATGCAGCTAAGCAAATTATCAGAGGTAGAGTTCAAAACCATGATCTTAAGGAAGCTCAACAGCATGAGTAAGGGCATCAACCCCAAGAGTAAAGATTTAGAAAGCTTAAAAACCAACCAAGTGGAAATGAAGAATGAAAAAACAGAAATAAAGAACACATTGGAAGGACTAACAAGCAGAGTAGAAGAAGCTGAGGACTGGATCAGTGAATTAGAAGACAGGGTAGAAAAAAATCAACCAATCAGAAAACCAAAAGGAAAAAACAATTTAAAAAAAAAAAAAACAAAAAACAAACAAAAAAAAAAACGGAAAATAGCTTAAGAGTAATGTGGGACAACTGGAAATGTAATAACGTTCGCATCAGAGGAGTCCATGAAGAATAAGAAAATGGGCAAGGGTTAGAGAATATATTTGAAAAAACAGTGACAGAAAACTTTCCTAACTTCGTGAAGGAAGAAGGCATTCAAGTCCAAGAAGCACAGCAAGCCCCAAGTAAGAAGAACCCAAACAGGCCCACACCAAGACACATAGTAATCAAAATGCCAAAAATTAAAGACAAAGAGAGAATCCTAAAGGCAGCAAGAGACAAGCAACAGGTTACCTAAAAAGAAATCCCCATAAGGCACTCAGCTGACATCTCAACAGAAACAATACAGGCCAGAAGGGAAAGGCATGAAGTAATCAAGGTCATGAAAAACAAGGATCTGAATCCAAGACTACTCTATCCAGCAAGACAATCATTCAAAATAGAAGGTCAAATAAAGAGCTTCTTAGACAAAAAAACAAAAAAGGCTAAGGAAATATATTTACACCAAACCATAACTGCAAGATATGCTAAAAGGACTGCTGTAATTAGTAGAAAAAAATAGGAAGAAAAATAGATTCACACTAAACAAAAATGGCAATAAATAAGTACATATCAATTATCACTTTAATTGTGAATGATTTGAATGCTCCGATAAAAAGACACAGAGTAGCTGATTGGATAAGAAAGCATGACTCGCATATATGTTGTTTACAAGAAAACCACCTCACAACAAAAGACTCACATAGGTTGAAAGTGAAGGGATGGAAAAATATCTTTCAAGCAAACAGAAAGCAAATAAAAGCTGGGGTAGCAATACTCATATCTCATGAAGTAGATTTCAAAATGAAGGCCAAAGCTAGAGACAAAGAAGGCCACTACATAATATTGAAAGGATCTATCCAACAGGAAGATATAGCCTTGGTAAACATATATGCACCCAATATAGGAGAACCAACATATATTAAAATTTTTCTGGAGGACTTCAAAGGAGAAATCAACAGCAATACAATCATAGAAGGGGACTTCAACACCCCACTGACATCACTGGATAGATCATTTAGACAAAAAATTAACAAGGAAACACAGATTCTAAATGAAGCGCTAGATCATATGGATTTCATAGATATCTAGAGAGAATTACACCCCAAAATTGCAGAATTCACATTCTTCTCAAGTGCACATGGGACATTCTCAAAGATAGACCACATATTAGGGCACAAACTAAGTCTCTACAAGTTCAAGAAGATTGAATTCATATCAAGCATCTTCTCAGATCACAATGGCATGCAACTAGAAATCAATTGCAACAGAACATGCAAAGATATTTGAAAACATGAAGGCTGAATAGCATATTATTGAACAATGAATGAGTTACCATGAAGATCAAGGAAGAAATTTAAAAATTCCTGGAAACCAATGACAATGAACACACAACAATACAAAATCTATGGGATGCAGCAAAAGCAGTTCTGAGAGGGAAGTTCATAGCATTACAAGCCCACCTCAAGAAACAAAAAAAAAAACTTCTAATTGACTATCTAACCTCACAACCTAAAGAACTAAAAGCAAACAAAAAGAAAACCCCAGAGCAAGTAGAAGGAAGAAAATAGTAAAGATCAAAGAAGAAATAAATAACATGGAGACCAAAAATCAATTCAAAAGATCAATGAAACAGAGAGCTGGTTCTTTGAAAAGATAAACAAGATTGATGGATGCTTAGGTAGACTCACCAAGATACAAAGAGAGAGAACCCAAATACACAAAATCAGAAATAAAAGAGGAGAAATAATAACTGACACCACAGAAATACAAAAGATTTTTAACAAATATTATGAACAATTATATGGCAACAAATTCGACAATCTAAGGGAAATGAACAAATTTCTAGAAACACACACTGTCCCAAAACTGAACCAGGAAGAGATAGAAAACTTGAAAAGACCAAGAACAACAAAGGAAATTGAAGATTCAATCAAGACTCTCCCAGCAAATAAAAGCCCAGGCCTGGACAGCTTCCTGGGGGAGTTTTACTGAACATTCAAAGAGGAACTAGCACCCATTCTCCTCAAACTATTTTTAAAAATTCAAGAAGGAAGACTTCCAAACTCGTTTTATGAGGCCAGCATAATTCTAATTCCAAAACCAGAAAAAGACACTACAACAAAGAAAACTACAAGCCAATATTCCTGATGAACATAGATGCCAAAATCCTGAACAAAATACTAACAAATTGAATCCAGCAATACATCAAAAATATTATTCACCATGACTAAGTGGGATTCATCCCAGGGATGCAAGGCTGGTATAATATTCACAAATCAAGAAATGTGATACACCACATAAACAAAATGAAAGATAAATATCACACAATGATATCAACAGATGCCAAAAAAGCATTTGAAAAAATCCAGCACCCATTTCAGATGAAAGTTCTCAGCAATGTAGGAATAGAGGAATCATATCGTGACATAATAAAGGCCATATATAAAAGACCTACAACCAACATCATACTCAATGGACAAAAACTAAAAGCATTTCCCTTAAGAACAGGAACAAGGCAAGGAAGCCCACTTTCACCACTCTTATTTAACATAGTACTGGAAGTCTTAGCCACAGCAATCAGACATGAAGAAAAATTAAAAAGGATTCAAATTTGAAAGGAGGAAGTGAAACTGTCATTATTTGCAGATGACAGAATATTATACAACGCAAACCCTAAAGACTCCATCAAAAATTTGCTAGACTTAATAACTGATTTTGGCAAAGTAGCAGGATACAAAATTAACATCAAGAAATTGATGGCATTCTTATGCACATGAACTCACAGAAAGAGAAACTAAAAAAACAATCCCATTTACCATCGTGGCAAAAAAATTAAGATACCTAGAAATAAACTTAACAAAAGAAATAAAGGACCTATTTGCAGAAAACTACAGGTCATTGGAAAAAGGAATAAAGGAAGATATAAAAACATGGAAGCACACACCTTGTTCATGGATTGGAAGAATTAACATCATTAAAACATCCATACTACCCAAAGTAATCTATAGATTCGATGCAATGCCCATCGAAATACCAACGACATATTTCACAGAACTAAAACAAATACTTCAAAGGTTCATATGGAACCAAAAAAGACCCCAAATAGCCACAGCAATCTTGAAAATGAAGGATAAAGTAGGTGAGATCACAATACCAGATATCAGGTTATACTATAAAGCTACTGTAATCAAAACAGTCTGGTACTGGCACAAGAACAGGCATACAGATCAGTGGAACAGAACAGAGAACCCAGAAATGGTCCCAAGACATTATGCTCAATTAATGTTTGACAAAGGAGGCAAGAGCATACAATGGAGTAAAGACAGCCTCTCTAATAAATGGTGTTGGGAAAATTGGACAGCAACTTACAAAAAAATGAAACTAGACCATCAACTTATACCATACAAAAAAATAAAAGTCAAAATGGATAAAAGACTTAAATGTGACCCGTGAATCCATAAAAATTCTAGCAGGAAATGTAGCAACAAAATTTCAGACATCATACACAGCAGAATTTTCACTGATACATCATCTAAGGTAGCAGAAACAAAGGAGAAAATGAACACATGGGACCCACATCAAACTAAAAAGCTTCTGCACAGCAAAAGAAACAACCATCAAAATGGAAAGGCAACCTACTGTATGGGAGAGCATCATTGCCAACGATATATCAGATAAGGGGTTAATTTCCAAAATATAGAGAATGTTCATGCAACTCAAAAAAAGGAAGACAAAGAACCCAATTAAAAAATGGGCAAAGGAGCTGAATAGACACTTCTCCAAACAGGACATACAAATGGCTAAGAGACACATGAAGAAATGCTCAACATCACTAATCATCAGAGAGATGCAAATTAAAACAACAATGAGATATCACCTCACACCTGTCAGAATGGCCGCCATCAACAAATCATCAAACAACAAGTGTTGGCGAGGGTGTGGAGAAAAGGGGATTCTAGTACACTACTGGTGGGAGTGCAGACTGGTGAAGCCACTGTGGAGAACAATATGGTGTTTCCTCAAAAAATTAAAAATTGAACTTCCATTTGACCCAGTGGTCCCACTTCTAGAAATATATTCTAAGAAGCCTGAAATACCAATCAGATAGAATATATTTACCCCTGTGTTCATAGGCGCACTATTTACAATAACTAGGATCTGGAAACAGCCCAATTGTCCATCAGTAGGCGAATGAAATAAAAAATGTGGTACATATACAATGGAGTACTATGCAGGTGTAAGAAAAAAATATCTCTTATCCTTTGAGACGACATGGAGGGACCTGGAAAGTATTATCCTAAGCGAAATAAGCCAAGCAAAAAAAGTCAAATACCACATGATCTCACTTATTTGTGGAATATAATGATCATAACAGTCTGAGGAATAGGGTAGACCCAGAGACTTGGAAGTAGGGTACAGACTGACAACTCTCAGAAGAGGGGGTGGTGTGAAGATATAAATCACAGAATTTATATGCATGTATGTATAACCAATGGACATGGACAACAAAGCTGGGGATGGGGTGGAGGAGATGGGGAGGAGGATGCCAATGGGATAAAAAAGAGACATCTATAACAAAAATAAAATAATGAAAGAAAAAAAGAAAGAAAGAGAGAGAGAAAGAGAAAAGTTCATTTGAATACCAGAGTGCATTATCATAGATCTTATCTTCTTTTCTGAAAAACAAAACAACAAAACACTTTTCTGAAACCCTTGTCAAAAAATTTTAAGATCTGCAAACCTGACTTAAAATTTAATCTTAAGAAGATATTGAGAGAATGAAGAAAAGTAAATGAGAAATAGAATGACCTAATAGAAAAGAGGAGTTATTTGCCCAAGAAAGAAGTCTGGAGAGTAGCCTCTGATGAGATCAGTGAGAGAGGAAAAAATCAAGATTCAATCCATTCTTCCATTAAAAAAGAAGCAATAATGCTTTTGGAAGAAACCTTATTTTCAATGAGTTGAAAAGGAATAATGATTGTAGAATGGATAAGTACATATATGAATAAACTATAAATGATTATAGTTTAATTTTTTTATGTTCTTTGTAGAAGAATTAGAAATTTTGTTGTTGTTGTTTCTTGTTAATCTTCACCCTAGGATATTTTTTCATTGGTTTTTAGAGAGACTGGAAGGGAAGGAGAGAGGGGACAGAGAGAGACAGAGACAGAGAGAAATATCAATGTGAAAGAGACACATTGATTGCTTGCCTCCTGCTAGTGCCCCAACCAGGGTAAAAGATGGAACCTACAACCCAGGTACGTGCCCTTGACCAAGAATAGAACCTGAGACCCCTTGGTGAGAGGGCCAATTCTCTAACCACCGAGCCACACTGGCCAGGGCAAATGAGGAATTTAAAAAAAAAAAAAATTTTCTTTATTGATTTTACAGAGAGAAGAAGGGAGAGGGAGAAGGAAATAGAAACATCAATGAGAGAGAATATTGATTGGCTGCCTCCTGCATGCCCCCCACTGCTGTTTTGGCCCACCACCTGGGCATGTGCACTGACCAGGAATCAAACTGGCAATCTCTTGGTGCATGGGTTGACACTCAAACACTGAGCCAGACCGGCCGGGCAAATTAGGAATCTTTTAATGAAGCAAAATAAATAACAATTACACAATTTCTGAAAGAATTTGTAATGTCTTGAGAATGCATATCAGGATATGCACACTGCTTGCCTCCCCCTACCCTGCGTGGACTGGAGAATGGCTCATTCATGCAATGGCCATTCATTGGTAGGGTTCACCAGATTAAACCAATGCTTCTAACTGAAAACGTATCCCTTTGCACCCTCGATTATTTTTACAATTTTTGCTCTGACTCTGGTGTTTAAGCCGTAGAACAAAAACAAAATAAATGCAAGAGAAACAAAAACAAAAAAAGCAGCTATCAAGAGAAAATTCTGGGTTTGTAGCATAGACAACGGTATGTATTTATTTAAATGTTTCCATTAACTAAGAGCACAAGGCTCCCACAGTCTCAGCCTGTTTTGCAGGATGCTCAGTTAAATCTGAATTGATAAGAACAATGAATTTTGTTTTAGGATAAGTATGTCCCAAGCATTGTGTGTTTGTTCTGCCACATCTGGCAGGCCTGTCCCCAGGTCTAAGAAGCAGTACCAAACACGTGCTTCGGCTTGTGGTTCTGCTGGCCTGAGTCAGCTGCCTTGCTCCACTGAACCTCAGTTTCCTTATTTGAAAACAGAGAAGGGTTGGACCAGTTGAATGTTCAGGACCCCTTCTTCCATACATTTCTGGATTCTAATAGTCTCTAACAGTCTCGACTACATGAGAAAAAAAAAAGAACAGTATGATAGCATTGTTTGTAAATGTCCCGCGAGGTTGAGAAAGAAATTACAAAGTTATTATCATTCTCTTCAAGAAGGAAAGAGGAACAGCAGCAAATTAGACAGACAATGAGAGCAGGACACGCGGTCTCCCGGAGAGTTTCAACCAGATGAGAGAGTGTGCCCCGGGGTGGACTCCTCTCTTGCTGTTCTCCATGGAGCTGGCCATGTGTTCCACCCACAGGGTTCCAAAATTAAGAACCGGCCTCTTTTCTAGGGAAAAACTATTTTAATGCATTTATAAAAAGCGTCAATACTCAGAGATGTAAGGAAAATGCTTTTAAAGATATGTTAGCATTTATTTAGGGATGGAATGTTGAATGTGTTTTAGCACAAGAAGTTTTGTGGGCTTTTTTGTTTTTTTACTTATTTTTCAAATTTATTTTTGTAGGGTAGGCTACGGCTCTGGCATGGCCATTTATCTAACTTCGCAGGACTAATTTACACCCTCACACCACTTCCCCAGAGAGTTCTCTATGAAAGGTCACCCCAGTGGCTTCATTGCTCCATTGTTCCTAATTGCTCAGCATTTCTTCATTCTGAAATGCAATAATTCACATAGGACATGTGTATCAACAGAACACCAACAATCCTTCCTTTCCCGGGCATTAAAATATAATTGTTCAATTTCAATTTACTCTGAAAACAATTTCTTTTTTAGAGAGGGATAAAAACAAAAAGTAGCTCTCCATGGTAGCAAGAAAACATGAGGAAATCTATTCATAACAAAACCACGAACACAAGGATACAGGGTCAATTTGGAAACACCATGGCACATAAGAGAGATCCTGTGAATTTTTTGGTTAGGGAAGTACATCACAAGCAAGCACAGATGTTTACTGGATTAAGTGAAGTCTTCCTCCAAGAACCATATTTTCTAATGAAAGGGAGCTCAGTTGAATCACAAAGGTGGGTGATTCTCTGAAAAAAAAAAAGCTGCCATGGCTAATCATAATGTAATAAAAAATTAGATTAGGCTTGTACAGTTAGAGGACTTTCATTCCATCGAACTTGTAGGTTGCTCTGGGTGTCTCGCATGAGCCCTGTTCATATCTCCTGGGTCACATACACAGAACAGTGAGCAGGGTGGACTCAGAAAATAGAATTCTCAATCAGGGTTTCTCAACCTTATCACTATTAACATTTGGGTAGAATGACTGATAGTTTTGGGGGGCTGTCCTGTACATTGTGGGGTGCTAAGCAGCACTCCTGGCTTCTACTCAGAAGATGACAGTAGAAACACCCACCCCACCCCACTCCTTTGTGACACCAAAAATGTCCCCAGGGAGAAAGGAAGGCAAAATCGAATCAAGCAAAGCCATGAAAAAAGACACTTAGACCCTCAGAGAGAGATTTAGACTGGTAAAATAAAGCCTACAAAAATCTTTTTTTATTTTTATAATCCTCACCTGAGGATATTTTTCCATTTGCCCTCAAATAGAGAGTGTGTGTATGTGTGGGTGGGGCATGGATGTGAGGGAGACACACCGATTGACTGCCTGCCTACCGCATGACCCTGAACCGGCAATCTTTCAGTGCACAGAAGACGCTAACCAACTGAGCCACGCTGACCAGGGTTGCTATCTTTTTAAAGAATTAAGTAAGTTAATAGTAATCCTAAAGAACTCATAGGTGGCATGTCTACTTTCTCCTAGAATACAAATCACCTCCACTTCTTCAATCAGTTCTTGTTTGTAGCCAAAAGTTCAATACATAGTGGATTTCAAGAGTAAGTGTTCTCCATTTTCCCCTGAAAATCTAGAACCCTAGTCATTAGAAAACAAAAACAGGCTTCTTGTGTATTTTCTACCAAGATACATTTTAGGATTTTAATAGAGGGTCTGTTTTATAATGTCAGAGATTTTTAAAATAGTGAAAGGAGAAGCTGTGCTTAGAACTCAGGTGCTTAAAGACTTTTCTGAGTTCTTTATATATTTTGGATATTGACCCCTTGTTGGAACTGTTTGCAAATATCTTCTCCCATTCGGTTGGCTGCCTTTTTGTTTTCTTGGTGGTTTCTTTGGTTGTGCAGATGCTTTTTAGTTTGATATAGTCCCATTCATTTATTTTTGCTTTTACTTGCCTTTGGGATCACATTCATAAAATCCTCTCTCTAAACTAAAAGCCCAAGTTCATTAAGTTTAGTACATGTTTTCTTCTATGTATTTTATTGTTTCAGGTCTTATATTTAGGACTTTGATCCATTATGAGTTAATTTTTGTATATGGGGACAACAGCAGTCCAATTTCATTCTTTGCATGTGACTTTCCAACCTTCCCAGCACCATTTATGGAAGAGGCTTTCTTTTCTCCATTGTGTATGTTTAGCTCCTTTGTTGAAATTATTTGCCTATATACATGTGGGTTTATTTCTAGGCTCTCAATTCTGTTCCATTGGTCTGTTTGTTTTTCTGCCAATATCATGTTTTTTGAATAATTTTTGCTTTGTAGTATACTTTGAAGTCAGGAAGTGTGATACCTCTGGCTTTGTGTTTTGTTTTGTTTTGTTTTCCCTTAGGATTGCTTTGGCTATTCGGGTCTTTTGTGGTTCCATACAAATCTGATGAGTGTTTGTTGTATTTCTTTTTCTTTAAATGCCATTGGGAATTTGATGTGGATTGCATTAAATCTGTATATTGCTTTGAGTAATATGGCCATTTTTAACTATGTTGATACAATGGAACACCAAAAACAAAAACAAAAAAACAAGCAATCCAATTAAAATATGGGCAGAGGACTTGAGTAAACACTTCTACCAAGAAGACATACAAATGGCCAACAGATATATGAAAAAATGTTCAACTTCACTAGCTACTAGGGAAATATAAATCAAAATTACAATGAGATATCACTTCACACCTGTTAGAATGGCTGTTACCAACCAGACAGGAAATAACAAGTACTCTAGAGGTTGTGAGGGAAAAAGAACCCTCATTCACTGGTAGGAATGTAAACTGGTACAGCCATTATGGAGACAATATAAAGATTCCTTAAAAAATTAAGAATACAGTTATCACATGACCCATCAACTCATCTAGGTATCTACCCCAAAAATGTAAAAACATTTGTTTACAAAGATATATACACTCCTATGTTCACTGCAGCATTATTCATGGTGGCAAAGACATGGAAACAACCAAAGTGTCCCTCAGTAGAGGATTGGATAAAGAAGGTATAGTACATGTAAACAATGGAATACTACTCAGCCACAAGAAAAGATGAAATACTGTCATTTGTGACAGCATGGATGGATCTTGAGAATATCATGCTAAGCAAAATGAGACAGAAAAAGTTAAGAACCATATAATTTTACTCATATGTGTGATATAAAACCAAAAGCAACAAGTGAACAAACAAACAAAAATTCATAGACACAGACAACAGTGTGGTGGTTACGGGGGGAGGGGTTAGTTAAGGGTAAATGGGGTCAAATATATGGTGACGGAAGATGATTTGACTTGGGTGGTAAACACACAGTACAATATACAGATGATGTATTATAGAATTATATGCTTGGAACCTATATTATATTATTAACCAATGCCACCCTAATAAATTTAATTAATTAATAAATAAAACTTTTCTGGAATTAGCTGGTTTGCATGTGCTGGGGCAAAGCAGAGTGATATGAAATAAAACAATAAGACGTTTACTCTAAAAAGAGTAGGTCAGCCCGGCCAGTGTGGCTCAGTGGCTTGAGTGTCGTCCCATGGACTGAGAGGTCCCAGTTCAATTACTGGTCAGAACACATGCCTGGGATTCAGGCTCGATCCCCAGTGAGGGGACGTGCAGGAGGCAGCCAAACGATGTTTCTCTCTCACATCGATGTTTCTATCTCTCTCTCCCTTCCTTTCTCTCTAAAAAAATCAATAAAAACATTTTTTTAAAAAAGCATAGGTCAATCTGATAAAAATAAAGTTCCTTGGGAAATAATAGGATACATTATGAAAACTAAATAAGACACTTCACTAATTCATTAGGATACAATTCTATGTTTTGTTTTGCTTTTTGCCAAGAAAATCTCCACTCTCAGCCACATTTCTATATTTCAAAATTTGAAAATTATACAGTGATCCTATTTAGGGTCCAGTGAGGCCCGTGTTCTTTACTCAGAGAGAACATTGGCCATATACAAAGACTCTAGTTTTAGAAGTGAGATAAAATGATTTTCTTTTTTTCATGCCACATTAACAATATTTTTGTACAAGAAAAAATGAACAGCCCTGGCCAGTTTTGTTCAGTGGTTAGAGCATCGGCTCGTGGTCCAGAGAGACCCGGGTTTGGTTCCCGCTAAGGGCATGTACCTTGGTTGCAGTTTGTCCCCGGCCCTGGTTGGGGTTGTGCAGGAGGCAGCCACTCGATGTGTCTCTTTCACATCGATGTTTCTCTCTCTCTTCTTCCTCTCTCTCCCTCCCATTCTATCTGAACAAAAATGGAAAAATGTCTTTGGGTAAAGATAAAAAAAAAAAGAATGAACAGCTTTGACTGGTTTGTCTCAGCAGTGAGAGCATTGGCCCAAGGACCAAAGAGTCTCGGGTTCAATTCTGGTCAAGGGCACACACCTTGGTTGCGGTTTGATCCCTGGCCCTGATTGGGGTCGTGCTGGGGGCAACCAATCGATGTGTCTTTCTCACATTGATGTTTCTCTCTCTCTCCCTCCCTTCCCCTCTCTCTAAAAATCAATGGAAAAATATACTCGGGCCGGATCTGACGGGTGGTCCACAGGTCTCTGTCTGCTGCTTCTTTAATGTATCAGGCAACCCAGCAGAGAGAGCACAGATAAAAACCAACATGGAGTTTGTTATTCTTTCCTAATTTCTCAGTAAATACATGTTTGCATTTATTACCTGGAATTGTTCATTTATATTGGAACCTCCAGTGACTCTGAACAGGCAATTAGTCAAAACAAGGTAAACTTGCTCAAGCGCCTGTCGGTTAGCTATCCGATCCGCTTCAATCCACATGTGGCCAGTCAGGGAAAGAGCAGAAACGTAATTTTCCAGAACACACAACTGCACTGCTCTGCATGCCCCTAATGAGGAAAAGCTAATTATTTTATTATCTTAACATAAACCTGCCTAAATTAAATATTTCCGGGGTTATAAACTGTTTGCCTCCAAGCTTCATTAAAAGCTTAAACCCAGACATTTCACTTTGCACACAGCACTCTTGGTCTCCTCGGGGTTCAGATAGGGCCTGACACCTTCCAGAGCTTTCCTGCTTCTCCTCCCTAAAGAACCAGCCAGTGAATGTGCAGGTGGGACGACAGATGGAAGTTTCTCCCTCCTTCTCTCTCTTCCTCTCTCTCTCTCTTCCCCTCCTCTCTCTCTAAAAATAAACACAAAAGAATAATGCCCTACCCATAAGTTGTTCAATACTAGTATATTCTGTTACTAGAAAGGTCTAGAAATTGTGAAAAAATCTAGAATAGCCTTCACAGTTCTCCCTTTATTTATTTTATTTTTTTTATCCTCACCCGAGGACATTTTTCCATTTTTTTGTTTAGAGTGGGAGGGAGAGAGAGGAAGAGAGAAAGGGAGAGAAACATCGACGTGAAAGGGACACATCGAGTGGTTGCCACCCGCACAACCCAAGCAGGGTCAAGGACAAAATGCAACCGAGGTACATGCCCTTAGCGGGAACCGAAACCGAGTCTCTCTGGACCACAGGCCGAAGCTCTAACTGCTGAGCCAAATCAGCCAGGCCACAGTTCTCCCTTTAAATCCAGCTCTAATTTCATTTGTGTTAACTGATTTTTATTTGTACCTACTATACATTTTCATTTTGCTCTTTCATAAATAAATATTGTATAGATATGTTTGTACATACATATACATATAAACACATATACACAGTTACTTATTTATTCCCCTTATAAAAGGGGATTGTTGCACCTATTTGATTTTTTTGTTGTTGTTGTTAATCCCCACCCAAGAATATTTTTCCATTGATTTTTCAGATAGGGTGGGAGGGAGGAAGAGAGAGAGAGAAAGAATAACATTGATGTGAGAGAGACACATCGATTGTTTGCCTCCCACGCAACCCCAACCAGGGCTGGGGATCAAACCACAACCAAGGTGGGTGCCCTTGACCGAAAGCGAACCTGCGACCCTTGGGTCCCCAGGCTGATGCTTTAATATTTTGGCTGCTACATTTTCTGATCCATTCCTGGACCCTTCAAGGCCAGAGCTATCATATTTCTTTTTCTCTTGGTTCCGTGGTCAATACAAGCCACACCACTTTTTAGCCACCAAGCACAACTAAGTCACAAGTGGTTCCATGGCCACTGGAGATCATTCCTTCCTTACGTTTCCACAGGAGGAGGATATCCAGCAGTTTTGAATTTCTATTACCTGTTTCTGACAAGATGTACTCCTGTTGAAATGCTTTAATCTCCCCAAGGTTAAAAATACCTCTCACCCACTCTGTCTTCATTTTCTCTCTCCTGCTGATATAAATATATATATATTCTAAATTCCCCTTTATTCTTTATGGTATCCAGTGCCACACCACAACCAATTATTCCCCATGCTTTCTGTTCCTACTGGAAGTGTTGAAACTTTCAGTTCCTAACATCAGAGGACAGAACAGTGTTTGCTGCCTGCCATAGAGTGCCTGCTAGCCTGCTGTGACAATTGGGCCACCAGTCACCCGTCAAAGAAGGAGTATGTTCCTACCCAGTTGATGCTTCTGCAGGGAGGAAATTGTGGCACATGGCAACCCAGCACTAATTCCCTTCTCCTGTTTTAAAGAGAGGCTCCTGGCACAGTCCCAGAGCCCCGGAATCTCCCACATAAGTTTACGCTAAGGTTCTGCGTGCCTTGTCCACATCCTCGGATTGATTGTGTGTCCTCATATGAAGTTCTTAATAACTGATCGTGGACAGAAGAAGAAAGAAGGAAATAAGGGATCATTTACTTGATTTATGTGATGACAGTGACTTTAGTATAATTGACGAGTCGTATATTTTCTTATGAGATGCTTTAAAGTTTAAAATGCATGGGTAGCCATCTGGAATGGTTTTAATCGAACGGCAAAGGAGGTTTGTGGTAGTCCATTTATCCCAAGAACCTGATGAGCAAGAGTATTAGGTGAATATCATTTAATTTTAAGATTTTTTTCTTTACATATCACATTTTTACTTCCAAGTCTTTAAATTACGTTTTCCAAGCACCCAAATGCCATATCTGAGTTTTTCTTTGCTTCTACGTTTGTTTCTTTTTTATTGTCAGAAACATTGAAAAACCCAGGAAAGGGTAGGAACCACAGCCATGTTTGAGAACAACCAATTTGTTTATAGGTTTAAGAAGACTTGAGGTCAAGGGTTTATGTCTTTTCTGAATAGGAGAAGGTCCATCTCTGATAATGCTGTCTCGATTCTCAAAATGTATTTCTCAGTGTGCTATCTAGATAAGCAAGACACAGGGAAACTACAGAAATCTGCGTTGTGTAGAGTGTTAAAAACTAAAAGTACAAAAAAAATTTTTTTTTAATAAAAAGGAAAAAAAACTAAGAGGAACTTGGTTTTCAGGTTTCTCACATTCCAGAGCCTCATCAGAATTCATAAGACAATGTAAATTCCTAGTCAGCAAATCTCAAGCTCCCGACAGCCCAGGGGGCCTCGGCGTTTGAAGCCGCTGCCTACTCCTCTTAACAAGCTCAGCCTGCATTTTAACTGGAAGGAAGAAAGGAAAGAGAGAATTCTTCTTTAAATGCTCAGAAAGTGAAGAGACATTTGCTGTATCCTGATGAATCCATCCTACCAGCTGCAGGTGGTAAAATTTAGCATTCGCTCAGACAACCCCGAAAGAAGATCCACAGAGGGTCAGGAAGACAACTTGGGAAGACACTGACAGTGGTCCTAGAATGAGTGGCCAGGGGCTGGAGGGAGGGGACATGTGGAGGTAGTGGTTAGAGGGTAGGAAGTCTCAGTTGTACAAGGTAAATACGTTCTGAAGATCTGCTATGCAGCACAGAGCCTATCAAGCTACTAATACTGTATTGTATACTTACAGTTCCCTGAAAGGATAGATCTTATGTTAAGTGTTCCTTTCACACACAGAGACAAACAATAAGAAAGAGGACAGGAGGAAACTTCGGGAGGTGATAGATACATTTATGGCCTTGATCGTGGTGATGGTTTTATAGGAGTATACTTAGCCCCAGACTCATGGAGTTGTGTATATTATATATGCACAGTTGTTTAGATTTCAATAATACCTCAATAAAGTGATTTAAAAAACTGAGGGGCTGTTCATGGAAACAACACTCAAACCTTGGTTGTACTTTCAGGCTCAAGAATGAAGGCAACTTGTCTCCTCCACAAGCAGAGAGAAGAAAATGTGGTCACACTACATTTCGTGTGGGCAATGAGAGATCAGAAGATCTAGTACACAATAGATTTTTAGAAATAATCTTTAATGATCAAAATATTCAAGTGAGTTCATCATCCAGGTTGGTCCCACATATAACATTTGTTTTGGGGTTTGAGAAAATATAAGGTTATAATCCACCAAACCTGGTAAAAGTAAAAATGCATCAAGTAGTATTTTGCATCATGAGAGGGGAAAAAAATCAGTCTTTACAGGGTAGTCCAAATCTCGCATAGGCATTAGAGGTGGTAAACATGTAGAAAGAGGTTAGAAATGTTGGTATGGTTTTAAATAATTATTAGACATGGTTCTTATTCATAAAGAGTTTGCACCAAATATAGCAGAGGAAAACAATAAGTCTGTATTGAAAATAACCTCAAGGAAGGAAATAACTTTGATTGACAAACATGTATTGGACACTTGATACATATTATCACCTCTGAACCATCCTGTGGATGGATAAAATATTTCATGTTACTAATAAATAGAATGCAACTCAGAGATGTTTATATTTTGCAAGACGTACTAAGTATCAACTGAGTATTAGAGAATCTTTAAAAGACAAGATATTAAATCCTGAAAAATGTGTGTGTATTGTGTACATATGTATGTATGTATGTGTCTGTATACATGTATATACACATATATCATATGAATTCTTTAAAAGTGCTCTACCTGTCTGCTTAGCCAAATAAATCTTATGTGAGGTTTATAACATCTCTTTGCAATTTTTTAGCTCCCATCATGGAGGCTACAGCATGATGCTTATGATGTAAGTTAGATTTGTTCATTTCAAATTCCAGCCCTACCCCTCACTAGCTATATCCTTGAGCAACTTATTTAAACTCCTTAACTCTCAGCTTCCTCAACCATAAATAACAGCTAATGATAGCGAGCCCACAGGTTTGTGAAGATTAACCCTTTCAGTCCGAGCACAGTGACTAGTGTATGGAAGAGTGCTCAATAAAAATTAGGTATTAATTTTGTCTGTTTTCTCTACTGTCCAACACTTTGAACAGTAACCAGCAAAAAGCATACACTCAATAAACATTTGCTGATTAATTGCATGAGTTTATGATTTTCTCTTGCAAAATAATTTTTTCTATAAAGGTCAAGCTTTACCTGCCAAATCTGCTCCATGCCAGACAAGGTACCAGGCATGGAAGGGTTAACCTCTGTCCAGTTCACCTGCTTTCTGTGAAGTGCTGCTGGGCCTCCACTCTGGGGTCAGAAAATGAGTCATACACACCTGAAGAAAGGAAGAAAGCCTCTCTGTTGAATGAATACAGCAGGCTCCTCCAGCAATGTGTTCTCTTTCAAAGAACCCAGATTCCATTAACTTGAGGTCAGCTTCTCCCATTGTACCTCTTGTAGGTCTCCCCTTCCCCGACATTTATTTCCCTGACATCACAGAGATGAATAGAACAAAGGAGAATTAGAGGTGTAACTGCCCCACTGAGCTAACAGAAGTCCTGCGTGAGATGAGACAGCTCAATGGTATTTTACTCACTTAAAGGAAACCCTTAGGTCTGGGTGAAAGGAGAGAACAGGAAGAGAAAAGACCTTGAGTGTATGAACATGAAATGTACCCAGGCCCGGAGTTAACAATCTTCATTGTTCATATAGAGATATTAGCTGTTTCATCTGTTCTAGTTCAAGAGTTACATGCCATTGCAAAGAACCCTGTTAAAATGTCAAGCTCTTCTGGAAGTACAGGGAACATTTATGGAGAAACTACCATGGGCCAGTGCTTGTGCTCAGTGCATACACTGCCCCATTTAATCTTCACAACAGCCCTTGGAAGTGCCATGACCTCAGATTTCAGATGAGGAGACTGAGGCTCAGATACACAAAATAAACAGGCCAATCACCCAGCGGGCAAATTATACTGTTGTTACACCAAGTCAGTCTGGTCCAAGTACACATGTATCTTACACTTCCACGTATAGCCATATAGGAACTTTGTGGTGTAAATTACTTCCTGAAATGAGCAAACTTCCAAACTATGGTTCTTGCTGCAACGGAAATTTTATTCATGGTAACATTTGTGGGGAAGCGATGTTCATCTTTATTTAATCTCGATCAACCTGCATTTTTTGGTCAACAAATGCTTTTCTGGGTGCCTCTCGGGTAAATGTTTAATCTTATATGACTTTTTAAATGAATTTGTCATTAAATGGATAAATAAAAAGTTTGCTATAGACATTGCATTCCTTTAAAGCGGCAGCTTACAGTTCGCAAATCTGTCTTCACATGCATTAATTCATTTAATTCTCAAATCAAATCCCTGGGGTAAATTGGTTTTCCACCACTCTCCGGAAGAATCTTAGAGATACATACACAGCTTCTTAATAGCACAGCCAGTACCCAAATCCTGTGCTCTTCCAACTCCAAGCCCAGTGCCTTCCCCGTGACTCGCAGCTACCTACACTCCTGATGACACTGTACTTGCAATCCAGCACAAATGATCTCCTCCATAAAATACTCCCTATCAGCAGATTAGTATAAGCATAGCTGTGTTGCTGGTCCCGTGTCACTAAATATGCATTAAATGTGTGCACGTTAACAGCCACACACAATAATTAAACCTCAATTAATTTCCTCAGTTAATACATGCCACAGAATTAAATTAAACCTCCACAGAAAACAGGGCAGACTGTAACTATTAATCCTTCAGTAAGCAACAATAATTATTTTTGCCAACATTTATTTCATTTGCATATATTATGTTACATCACAAATGTTCACATACCAGTGACGATTCTCTCTGCTTTGCCACATCGAGAATTGAGAGGTATTAGTTCAGATCACCTGTCAGCAGAAATTTCCACAGATCCAATTCGGGAGCAAACCATTAACATTTGGGGCAGCCAGGTTCATTAACGTTACTGCTACAATCCGCAGTGAAGCCAATAATTGCAAACATGTGTGCAGAGTTAACATATACCCCATGAATGGTTAAAGACTAATTGCATAATATATGGAATGCACCTAAAAGTCACAAATGAAATACTTCAAAAAATAGTATGTTTGTCATTTTATAATATTTTATCATTATTTTGGGGATCCATCATGGTTTTCTTTGGGAAATGATGTGTGTAAAATTAATTTTTTTTCAATAAATTCTTATTGGAGATGTCTTATGTGACCAGAACTTTGCTAAGTTCTGGGAAAACCGTGCAAAAATAGTCACAGTGTCTCTCCTCATAAATCTTGCTTTCAGTGGGAGCCAGATGCAGCTAAAACTGGAAACCAAACAGCTCATGCCAAAAGTGTATAATGCCCACGCAGGAAACAAAAAGTGTTTGGGAAACTAATATGAATCTGTCACTCATTTGGTTTGAAACTTTGGACAAGTTATTTAACCTATCTAAACTTCATTTTCTTCACCTGTAAAAATGGTGTGAGGGTCGGATAAAAGAAACAATAATGGTATTTGCTATGCTCAGTGGATGCCCTCTCTATATTTAGCAGTGTACTGAATACTTTCTGTGTATTTTCTCTATTTTTACCTTATAGCCATCCTATAAGGTAAAATTAACAGCAGTGTTGTCATTTCACAGGGTTAGAGAGTTTAACTGGTACGAAATAATGGCAGGTTTTGAATTAGGTTAAGAGGATTTCAGTGATACTCTTATTAACTATTAAGTTGTTTTGCCAAGTAAATACGGAATTTAGAGACAGAGATTAGCATACTTTATGGAATCGGCAACCAGGATGTTCATTGAAAAAAATTAACCTACCTTTTTCCTTCCCACCTACTAATTGACATTTTATGTTTAACTGGTAGTTCAGCCATGACCCCCCCCCCCCAAAAAAAAAGCATAATAAAACTCTTAATAAGAAAATGTCTTTAGTGGATACAGTTCTGCAGTTTTCATTCAAACATATCTTATGTCTGATGAGAAACATATGTGAACTCCAGCACAGAGTTGTTTATTGGCAACTGATTAATGCTTCCTTGGCTATGAGTTTAATGGGAACTTGAAAGTTCTTAGAAATGTAATCTAGAAGATTATCACCCTCTCATTGTTCAATTACCAAGTTTTCTTAAGGCAAATAGAAAAAGTCTGTAATTTGGGTGAGAAATAATAGCTACTAAGTAAATAAAGAGATTGGCTATCTATATGGAGTCCTGCCATAATATTTGTTTTCCAAGAAATGGTTAATACCCTACTAAATAGGCCAGGGGGAGACACAGTAAAAGAACAACACTATAAACAAATCCTTTCATTATATCACTGGCTGCGTCATGTTACTAAGATCAAGATTCCATTAAACGTTTTTGTTTTGTATTTTCATTAAATTTTTTTTATTTTTAAATTACAGTTGACACACAATATTCTATTAATGTCATGCGTACAACATAGTGATTAGACATTTATATAACTTATGAAGTGAACACCCTTAGTACCCACCTAACATCATACATAGTTATTATAATATTATTGACTAGATTTCTTTTGCTATACTTTATATCCCTAAAACTAGTTTTACAACTGGGAATTTGTACATCTTAATCCCTTCATCATTTTCACCCATCCCCAGCCCCTCCCATCTGGAACCCATCAATTTATTCTCTGTACCTATCAGTTGCTTTCTGTTTTGTTCGTTCATTTATTTTGTTTTTTTAGATTCCACATAAAAGTGAAATCATATGGTATTTGATTTCTCTGTCTGCATTATTTCACTTAGCATAATACCGTCTAGGTCAGTGATTTTCTACCCTTTTCATCTCATGGCACACATAAACTACTAAAATTCTGCAGCAACCAAAACATATTTTTTGCCTATGTGACAAAAAATAGGTATAATTTTGATTCATTCACACTAGACAGCTATTGTTATGTTGGCTGTTGTCATTTTTTTGTTTGACAATCTATGGGGGAAAATGTCAGTGCACCTGACTAATTAGTCAGGTTTCGAACGTTTTGAAAATTCTTGCGGCTCACCAGTTGAAAATCGGTGCTCTAGGTCCATCCATGTTGTCCCAAGTGGCAAGATGTCACTTCTTTTTATTTCATTCCTTTTATCATATCTTTATCCATTCATCTATCAATAAACACTTGGTGGGAATATAAATTGGTGCATCTCCCATGAAAAGAGAATGGAGATTCCTCAAAAAATTAAAAATAGAACTACCATATAACCCAGCAACTCCACTTCTGGGTATTTATCTAAAGAAACCCAAAACACCAATTCAAAAAGATATGTGCACCCCTATGTTTATTGAAGCATTATGTGCAATAGCCAAGATATGGAAGCAACCTAAGTGTCATAAAATGTTTATATTCAATGTTCCTGTGGACCCTTCCACACAGGTAGAAAATGCAGCTGCCACAGGGCTGAAGTGCTCCCACAGCCTAACTGTACACGGAAGGATTTCAGTTTTTAGCTCCCTGAACGAGAGGAGCTGACCTTTTGGTCTTCTGTGTCACTTCTGCTTCCTTGGCAGACTCTTTCCTCCTTCCAGGGCTCCTTGGCTGCCTCTCCGTCATGCAAGGACCAGTCTTCCTTCCGAAGGTTCCTGTTATCTGTGTGGGAATCAGTGTGGTTTCAGGAACTTGCTTTTTTCTTTTTGTAGTCAGGTATGGCCCAGGAAAGACATGCTTCTCGTTTTACTATACAGCAATGGACACGTGATCTAACATGTTTCAATCACTGAGTATTTGTTTTTCTTTTTAAATTCTATTTTTGTTTAGGTTTTTTTTTGTTTGTTTTGTTTTGTTTTTCTGAGAGTGCTTGCACAAAGGCATTCTTTCTTTCCTTTTTATTTTTATTTTTTTGTGTGCAAAGGGAAGACATGGCCCAGGAAGAGCTAGATTATAAGTGTACTCAAGGCAAGCAGAAGCGGGGGAGGGAGGGAGAGGTGAGAGAGTAAGGGACTCTGGCCCTACTGCAGTGCTGGATCAAGTCTAAACTGAAGCTAGGAATGCAGTGAACTTTGGATTTTTTTTATTTAATATTTGCCAAAATTTTTGTTGTTAAGCCAGTTGAGTTGGCTTCTCTATTACGTGAGTCATGAACATTCTTACAAATACCAACTTATACAAAAATGTACTAGGCCATTTGTCCATAAAGCCTTTTGTATATGTGATGACCTTCCTTTGCCAATTCCCAGACTGTTAGAGCCTATTGATTTTCCTTCTCTCATCCAGTGGATAAATGAAAATATCTAAGTGATATGATGACTCAACCTGTGTTCTAGATCAATGGAGTTAATAATCAAGAGTATTGGTTTTGGAATCTGATAGATCTGGCAACCAATGCAGCCTTTTTAGTTATCAGCTTGAGATCAGTCCCTTACCTCATCTCTGCCCCAGTTCCTTTTATGTAACTGTACTGGTTTACTTTGGCTTCTATAAAAAATTACAAAATTAGCAGCTTAAACAATACAAGTTTTTTATCTTACATTTCTGTAGGTTGGAAGTTTGACGTGGGGTCTCACTGCCCCCTAATGTAGGAAGGCAGAGCTGTGACCCTCCTGTTCTCTCTGCTTCTTTTTCCAGCTTCAGGTCCCTTCCTCTATCTTCAAAGGCAACAGGACGCTGACCCTCTCTTTTGCCTCCTGCTCTTAAGGACCTTTGTGATTACACTGGGCCCACCCAGATAATCCAGAAAAATCCCCGTATTGTAAAGTCAACTGTTCAGATGGGACTTAATTCCATCTGCAGCCTTAATTCCCCTTTGCATATAAAATAACATTTACAGGTACAGGGACTTGGATATAGACAGCTTCATTGTACCACAGTAACATATAATTCCCTTGTAGGTTTGTTGTAAGAATGAAATGGTATAAACTATACAAAGTGCTCTGTACATAAGTGCATTATAATTTGCAAATAGTACTATTGTTAAGACATGAGGGAAGGAGAAAGTCAATTATTTCTAATACAAACTGCGAATCGGATGTCAAGATCCAGAGAGAAGTGCCTACTTAGCATCGCTTCTTCAGTCAACCCCGTTCCCAAGGGGTTACCATCTTTCCATTGCTCTCTCCCTCCCCCAGGCCCAGATCTCTCGCTGTGGGTCTTACCTGGACCTGTCCAAACTCTTGGCATGCTTACTCCCTGGACCTTAACAAAGCAAGCCTGAATTAATCTCATACATTTTGATAAATCATTAAACTAATTGGTTGAGAATGTTGATGGTTAAAACCCTTGGCCACATAATTTATTACTTTCTAACAAAAAACACCAAGGTTCTAAACCAATTTATTCTAAACTCAGCTGTTTGAACCTCTATGATATTTGCCATCATATTAAACATCTATTTATACTAAAATATTTTTAAATCAATTTATTTATTTCAATCAAAAAATTTTATGTTATTTATTTATTTTTGTTACAGATGTTTCTCCTTTTTCCCCCACTGATTCCTCCCTCTCCCTCCCTCCCCGCTCTGTCCCCAGCTTTGTTGTCCATGTCCATTATTCATGCACACATGCATATAAGTTCTGTGGTTTATCTCTCCCCCCACCCCTCTGCTAGGGATTGTCAGTCAGTACCCCACTTCCACGTCTCTGGGACTACCCCATTCCTCAGAGTGTTAAGTTCATTATATTCCACAAATAAGTGAGATCATGTGGTATTTGTCTTTTTCTACTTGGCTTGTTTCGCTTAGGATAATACTTTCCAGGTCCCTCCATGTCGACTCAAAGGATAAGAGATCTTTCTTTCTTACAGCTGCATAGTACCCCACTGTGTATATGTAGCACAGCTTTTTTATCCATTCGTCTACTGATGGACACTTGGGCTGTTTCCAGATCTTAGCTATTGTAAATAGTGCTGCTATGAACATGGGGGTACATATATTCTTTCTGATTGGTATTTCAGGCTTCTTAGGGTATATTCCTAGAAGTGGAATCACTGGGTTAAATGGAAGTTCAATTTTTAATTTTTTGAGGTAGCACCATATTGTTCTCCATAGTGGCTGCATCAGTCTGCATTCCCACCAGCAGTGTACTAGAATCCCCTTTTCTCCACACCCTCACATTCTTGTTTGATGATTTGTTGATGGCGGCCATTCTGATAGGTGTGAGGTGGTACCTCATTGTTGTTTTAATTTGCATCTCTCTGATGTTTAGTGATGTTGAGCATTTCTTCATATGTCTCTTAGCCATTTGTATGTCCTCTTTGGAGAGGTGTCTATTTAGTTCCTCTGCCCATTTTTTAATTGGGTTCTTTGTCTTCCTTTTGTTGAGTTGTATGAGCACTCTATATATTTTGGAAATTAACCCCTTATCTGATGTATCGTTGGCAATTATGCTCTCCTAAAGAGTGGGTTGCCTTTCCATTTTGGTGGTTGTTTCTTTTCTGTGCAGAAGCTTTTGTTTGATGTAGTCCCATGTGTTCATTTTCTCCTTTGTTTCTGTTGCCTAAGGTGATGTACCAGTGAAAATTCTGCTGCGTATGATGTCTGAAATTTTGTTCCCTACCTTTTCTTCTAGGATTTTTATAGATTCACAGGTCACAATTAAGTCTTTTATTCATTTTCAGTTTATTCCTGTGTATAGTGTAAGTTGATGGTCTATTTCCAGTTGTCCCACATTTCTCTTAAGCTGTCTTCCTTTTTTTAAATTGTTTTTTCCTTTTGGTTTTCTGATTGGTTGATTTTTTTCTACCTTGTCTTTTAATTCACTGATCCAGTCCTCAGCTTCCTCTACTCTGCTGGTTAGTCCTTCCAATGTATTCTTAATTTCTGCTGTGTCATTCTTCATTCCGACTTGGTTGATTTTCAATGTTTCTATATCTTTTCTCATGGTGTTGATGTTCTTACTCATGCTTTTGAGCTTCCTCAAGATCATGGCTCTGAACTCTACCTCTGATAATTTCCTTAACTGCATTTCATTTATCTCATCTTTGATAGAGTTCTCTTGTTCTTTCATTCAGCATTTGTTTCTTTGTTTTACCATTTTGGCTATCTCAGTGGGTTTTGGAGCCTGCCCAATTTTCCCTGTGTGTGTTGGTGTTCTGCTGTTTTGGGCTCCTTTTTCTAGTTTCAAGTCTTACTTTCCTGGGTAGATTTGCAACCCAGGAAAAGTTCAGTTATCCTCTAGCTTTTTCCTGGTGGCTAGTAGTCTCAGTTACTCAGGGCCTTGGAATGTAGCTCTGGTGTTCTGCATAAGAGGATTTCCAGAGGGTGGGATAGATGCTGGTTGTTAATGAGCCTCGATTTGCATTTTTTGCTTCACCTGGGAATGGCTGACTCTCCAAGGTGGGGGCTGCTGCTTTTTCCCACAGCTCTGGAAGGAGCACACTGGCCACCGTCCTTTGTGGCCACAACTCAGCAAAAATTCTGAGTGTCCTCCAAATCCCAGGTGTCTCCACAGAGTTCCAGCCCAGTCTGCCCTCCCTCTGCAGTAGCCCCCAGGTGAGTGGCTGTGGCTATTTTAGCGCTTTGTCCTGGCTATCTGTGCTGTGGGCTTGGTCTTTAATCCCTAAGGGTTCTGCTCACAGCTAAGACTGCTGCTGTCCTTGGGCTTCCAGCCCGCCACCCTCTTGTGCCTCCGCAGATCCTTCCATTGTCCCTGGATATATGGTCCTCTCCTGCTGCTTTTCTGTTGCTTTTTTCTGAGGATTTGTCTTTATTTTAGTTGTAATTCCCGTTTGGTCCTGGGAGAACATATTTGTAGCTTCCATTCACTCTGCCTCCAGTTTCACATCCTCTTTGCCTATCTTGTGCACAGCTGGGTGGCACAGGCCTCTTTGGTGCTTCAGTACTCTGCAGGTCCCGCGGGTAACTGGATGGCACAGTCCCTGCTGGGTCACATAGGCCTCTCTGATGCCCCCGCACCCTGCAGGTCCAGTGGGCAGGCAGCCTGATTGCACCAATCCCTCTAGGGCTCTGGCTTCCCACTGCTCTTGTGAGCTGCTGGACTGCACAGGCCTCTGTGGAGCCCCATATCCCACTGCCAGTGGCTGGGAAGTGCTGCTGCCTCATGGGGCTCAACTCCTGCTCAGCTTTGGCTGTAGTTTTTGGGGATGGGTCTCTGCTGCTGGTCTGTGCTTCTGTTGCCTGGGGATGGATGTCTGCTCCTCAGCCTCTGTTGCTGGGGGTATATCTTGACTCTGATCAGGCTGCTTCTGTGGGGGATGGTCCTGGGCTCCGGGCTGTCAGCAGCTTCCGTGACCGGCACCTTGGCAGCTCCACTACTGTGCACTGGTCTGTGTTGACACAGTGTCCACTGGTCCGATGGTGCCAGGTGTGCTGGTGGGCTCAGGTTGCTGGGCCCTAGCCTCTCCCACTGCCTCCTCCCAGGGAAGACCCATGATCTTCCAAAATGGTGTGACCTCCCCATGGTGCAGGGAGAAGCGCCCTGAAGAGCTGCCTACTGCGGTAGCCGGGCTGCTCCTGCCCACAGCACAGGAACCTTCTGCTCTGCATCTCTGCACTGAAGGAGTTTGCTCGTCCACCTTCACGTCCACTCACACTCTCTCACACACTAGCTCAGTTTCTCACACTCACCCTCCCTCAGGTCCTGCCCACTACCATTTTTCTGTATCTATCAATCAAAAAACTTTAAAAGCAAACTTTACATCATCGCCTACCATAATAGCAAAAACTAATATAACTAGCCACAATTATACAGTAAGCAAAAAAGTAAAGATAAGTAAATGAAAACAATGTCATTCCAATCCAGGTGGCTATTGTTGTTTGCCAAAGCGCTGAGCCAAAACAGAGATTAGAATGGAATCAAAATCCCATGAACCCAAATATTTCTCAACACAGAATATGTAATGTGTAGAAGAGTCATACAATGGAATATGAAATAAAACTCTACAAATCAAAAAGAATGTAGAAACAACTGCACCCTACAACATGGATCAATCTCACAAACATAAGTCAGCTCAGCAAAGTCAGATACAAAAGAGGACAAGGCGCATGACATGTCCACACTTACATAAAACTCAAAACCAGGCAACACTGCTCTGTGGTGGTAGAAGTCAGGACAGTGTCCATCCTAGGCATGAGCACAGATGGAACTTGTTGGGGCTGGCAAGCTGCTGTTTCTTAATCCAGGTCTGGGAGACGGCATGCTTATTATCCATAATGCATCAAGCTGTAAACTTATGTTTATACTTTTCTTATATAAATGTTAGATTTCAAAGAAATGTTTGCTTAGAAAACATCTTCTCTGCAAACATACACACTAGCAACAGTCTTTCTCCTAGATGGAATCTAAAGGGCTCATTACCACACTTTCAGAAACACTGCCTTAAGCCAGAGAAATGGTGGCAATAATATATACATCTTAGACAGACCAAGAGAGGGTTTATCTCTGTCTGATTACCATTTCCCCAAGGGTGAGCTGCAGAACCTTCTTCTATCACAGGGCTTACTTGGATTGTGACATCTATCTCTCTGTATGTAACGTGATTATTTCCTTGAGGGCAAGAACTGAGTCTTTAACTGCGGAGTTTTAGTGCCTAACTGGGTACCTGACAGGTAGGAGCTTCTCCATGATATCTGTGAAATGAGTGGATGGGTGGATGATTATTTCCAGGACATGAACTGTACTCAGCTCAGAAAAGAGAGAATAAGGTCATACATCTGGATAAGGGGAGGAATTGCATATCAACCCCGACACCATCGTATTTCCAAGTCTGAGGAGAAAGGAGGACTGGGTGCTCATGATCAGCTCGAGATCCATTGGAGGACTGCTGCTATTACTTTGCTTTAAAAGAGCCTTGAGTGGAACTCTACAGGGTCTGGTACTTTTTACTATTTAAAGGGCCCCAGGTGGTGCTAGAGCTGTAATATCAGTAATGAAAGCAAACTTGTAAGCGGCTTGGACCTTTTGAAGGGAAGTTATTTCAAGTACATTCAGATTAAGTCCACATGGACTGGTAGAGCCATTCCTTTTTTATTCTTTTTGGAGATGAGTAAGACAAGTAAGCGTGTCCGAATTCTCAGATAAGGCCCCAAATGCCTTTCAACCACTAGTTTACAATCTTTGGTACAAAAGAACCAATATTTTGTAGACGTAAATGTGCCATATTTAGTCTGATCTAAATGTTAACAAGTCCCAATAGCCTTAGCAAATTACCTGGTGTCAAGTAGACATTCAATAAATGACGACTCGATTAAGCCCAACTCTCATCTATTGGCCAATAAAAAAGAAAAGGAGGGAAAAAGAGAAAGGGCGATAGAGAAAGGGAAACTAACAGATTTTTAAGACAGGGGGTGTGGAATGGAGGGAGAAAAGAAGGCATGCAAGAAAGACAAGACAGAAGAGAGAGAAAAGGAGAGAGAGGAGGGAGGGAAGAGAGAAAAGGAAAAGGAGGGAGAGAGAATAAAGGGGGAGTAAAGTGTGCATGGAAAGTCAATAGATTCTAACAGAACACTTTAGAGATTTTGCAAAAGAAAAATATTGTTCAAAAGTAAGCCAACAGAGAGACAGAAAAAAAGGGGGGCAGACTGAATGGAAGCTACACAGACCATCTCCCAGAACCAAACTGGAATTACAACGAAAATAAAGACAAATCGTCAGGAAGGGGCAACCGAAAGGCAGCTTGGAGGACCACATAACCAGGGACACTGACTCAATCCTGGTAGGCTTGTGAGGACGAGAGAGGGGGCCGGGAGCCCGCGGTCTGCAGCGGCCTGGACTGGGACCAGGGGCTCAGCTGGAAGTTGCGCCCTAGGCTGGGTCCTGTGGCCTCGGCTGGGTGCTACACCCTTGGCTGAGTCCTGCAAACTTGGCTGGGTGCTACACCCTCGGCTGGGTCCTGCAAACTTGGCTGGGTGCCTCAGCCTCGGCCACCCTTAGCTGGGAGCAACGCACTCGGGTTAAAAGTCCCAGGCAGCTCCAGGACACAGAGTCAGGACAGAAGCTAATTGGCAGCAGCCACTCACCTTGGGCTCCGGCACAGGGAAGGCAGACTGGACTGGAACTGTGTGGGGACACTCGGGATTTGGAGGGCACTCAGAGCTTTTGCTGAGTGCAGCCACACAGGACTGTGGTCATCTTAATCCTTCCAAGGGCCTTGGGGAGAGGCGGCAGCCCCTCCCTCAGAGATTCAATCCCACCTGGTGGCCATTGAAATCCTAATTGAGGCCCATTACAACCAGCACTTGCCCCACCTTTGGGAAATCCTCTTACACTGAGCACCTGAGGGAGATTTTCATTCAACACAGAAACCGGTTCTTCAGGTGACCTCTACTAATAACCTCCAGGCAAAAAGCTAGAGGATAACTACCATTCCATGGGCTAGCAACTCTAACCAGGAAAGTTTAGACTTGACAGTGGTGTTTAAAGTGGGTCCTCCCTGCCTCATCCAAACCCAGGAGAGGGAGCCACAAACAGCACAACACCAACACCCACAGGGAAAATTTGGCAGGCTCCAAAGCCCACTGTGATAGCCAAAATGGTGAAAAAAGGAAACAAAAGCCAAATGAAAGAACAAGAGAACTCTACCAAAGATGAGATAAATGAGGTGCAGTTAGGCAAGTTAACAGAACTAGAATTCAGAGCCATAATCTTGAGGAAGCTCAACAGCATGTGTAAGGACATGAGCACCATGAGTAAACACATAGAAATGTTGAAAATCAACCAGTTGGAAATTAAAAACCACCAAGAAGAAATGAAGAATGACATATCAGAAATAAAAAACACATTTGAAAGTCTAAATAGCAGAGTAGAGGAAGCTGAGTACCAGATCAGTGAATTAGAAGACAGGGTAGAAAAAAATCAACCAATCAGAAAACCAAAAGGAAAATATAATTACAAAACAGGAAAACAGCTTAAGAGAACTGTGGGACAACTGGAAATGTAATAACATTTGCATCGTAGGAGTCCCCGAAGAAGAAGAAAATGAGCAAGGGTTAGAGAATATATTTGAAGAAATAGTGATAGAAAACTTCCCTAATTTGTTGAAGGAAGAAGGTATTCAAGTTCAAGAAGTACAGAGAGCCCCAAGTAGGAAGAACTCAAACAGGCCCACACCAAGACACAGAGTAATCAAAGTGCCAAAAATTCAAGACAAAGAGAAAATCCTAAAAGTAGCAAGAGAGAAACCACAGTTTACCAACAAAGAAAACCCTATAAGGCTCTCAGCTGACTTCTCAACAGAAACAATACAGGCCAGAAGGGAAAGGTATGAGGTAATCAAGGTCATGAAAAACAAGGATATGAATCCAAGACTACTCTACCCAGCAAGACTATCATTCAAAATAGAAGGTCAAATAAAGAGCTTCTCAGACAAAAAAAAAAAAAGGCTAAGGGAATACATTAGCACCAAACCAACACTGCAAAAAATGTTAAAAGGACTACTGTAATTAGCAGGGGAAATGGGAAGAAAAATAGAACCACACTAACAAAAAATGGCAATAAATAAGTACATATCAATAATCACCTTAAATGTAAATGGATTGAATTTTCCAAAAAAAGACACAAAATAGCTGATTGGATAAGAAAGCATGACTCATCTATATGTTGTTCAAAAGAGACCCACCTCAAAACAAAAGACTCATATAGGTTGAAAGTGAAGGGATGGAAAAAAATCTTCCAAGCAAACAGAAAGGAAAAAAACAGCTGGGGTAGCAATAATTATATCTGATAAAATAGATTGCAAAATGAAGGCCATAACTAGAGACAAAGACGGCCACTACATAATATTGAAAATATCTATCCAACAGGAAGATATTACCTTGATAAACATTTACATACCCAATATAGGAGCACCACAATATATTACAAATCTTCTGGACGACTTCAAAGGAGAAATCGATAGCAATACAATCATAGCAGAGGACTTCAACACCCCACTGACACCACTGGATAGATCCTCTAGACAAAAATTTAGCAAGGAAACAGAGACTCTAAATGAAGCACTAGACTGAATGGATTTAATAGATATCTACAGAGAATTACACCCCAAAACTGCAGAATTCACATTCTTCTCAAGGGCACATGGGGCATTCTCAAAGATAGACCACATGTTAGGGCACAAACTAAGTCTCTACAAGTTCAAGAAGACTGAAATCCTATCAAGCATCTTCTCAGATCACAATGCCATGAAACTAAAAGTCAATTGCAAGAAGAACATACAAAGACATTTGAACACATGGAAGCTAAATAGCATGTTATTAAACAATGAATGTGTTACTGAGGAGATCAAGGAAGAAATTAAAACTTCCTGGAAACCAATGAAAATGAAGACACAACGACACAAAATCTATGGGATGCTGCGAAAGCAGTTCTGAGAGGGAAGTTCATAGCACTACAGGCCTACCTCAAAAAAGAAGAAAAATCTCTAATAAACTATCTAACCTCACAACTTAAAGAACTAGAGAGCAAACAAAAAGAAAACCCCAGAGCAAGTAGAAGGAAGGAAATAGTAAAGATCAGAGCAGAAATAAACAACATAGAGTTCAAAACAACAATTCAAAGGATCAATGAAACAAAGAGCTGGTATTTCGAAAAGATAAACAAGATTAATGGACCCTTAGCTAGACTCACCAAGAAACAAAGAGACAGAAACCAAATACACAAAATCAGAAATAAAAGGGGAGAAGTAACAACTGACACCACAGAAATAAAAAAGATCGTCAACAACTACTATGTACAATTATATGGCAACGAATTCGACAATCTAAGCGAAATGGACAAATTTCTAGAAACACATAGTCTCCCAAAACCGGATCAGGAAGAGATAGAAAACTTGAACAGACCAATAACAACAGAAGAAATTGAAGATGTAATCAAGACTCTCCCAGCAAACAAAAGCCCAGGTCTGGATGGCTTCACAGGGGAGTTTTATCGAACATTCAAAGAAGAACTAACACCCATTCTCCTCAAACTATTTCAAAAAATTCAAGAAGAAGGAAGACTTCCAAACTTGTTTTTGAAGGCAGCATAATTCTAATTCCAAAACCAGAAAAAGACACTACAAAGAAAGAAAACTACAGGCCAATATCCCTGATGAACATAGATGCCAAAATCCTGAAAAAAATACTAGCAAATTGGATCCAGCAATACACCAAAAAATTATCCAACATGACCAAGTGGGATTCAACCCAGGGATGCAAGGCTGGTATAATATTCGCAAATCAATAAACGTGATACACCACATAAATAAAATGAAGACTAAAGAGCACATGATCATATCAATAGATGCCGAAAAAGCCTTTGACAAAATCCAGCGTCCATTTCTGATAAAAACGCTCAGCAGTGTGGGAATAGAGGGATCATATCTTGACATAATAAAGGCCATATCTGAAAGACCTACAGCCAACATCATACTCAATGGGCAAAAACTAATAGCATTTTCCTTAAGAGCAGGAACAAGGCAATTTTCCTTAAGAGCAGGAACAAGGCAAGGATGCCCACTTTCGCCACTCTTATTTAACATAGTACTGGAAGTCTTAGCCACAGCAATCAGACAGGAAGAAGAAATAAAAGGGATCCAAATTGGAAAGGAGGAAGTGAAACTCATTATTTGCAGATGACATGATTCTATACTTAGAAAACCCCAAAGACGCCATCAAAAATTTACTTGACTTAATAAATGAAGTTGGCAAAGTAGCAGGATACAAAATTAACGTCAAGAAATCAGTGGTATTCTTATACACCAATGATGAACTTACAGAATGAGAAACTGAAAAAACAATACCATTTACCACTGTGGCAAAAAAATTAAGATAACTAGGAATAAACTTAATCAAAGAATTAAAGTACTTATTCACAGAAAACTACAGGTCATTGAAAAAAAAAATAGAGAAAGATATAAAAAAGTGGAAGCACATACCCTGTTCATGGATTGGAAGAATTAACATCATTAAAATGTCCATATTACCCAAAGATATCTATAGATTCAATGCAATCTCCATCAAAATACCAACGGCATACTTCACAGAATTAGAACAAGTACTTCAAAAGTTCATATGGAACCAAAACAGACCTGGAATAGCCACAGCAATCTGGAAAAAGAAGAACAAAGTTGGAGGGATCACATTACCAGATTTCAGGTTATACTACAAAGCCACTGTAATCAAAACAGCCTGGTACTGGCACAAGAACAGGCATATAGACCAGTGGAACAGAACAGAGAACCCAGAAATGTACCCAAGGCAATATGCTCAATTAATATTTTACAAAGGTGGCATACAGTGGAGTAAGGACAGCCTCTTTAATAAACGGTGTTGGGAAAATTGGACAGCTACACACAGAAAAATGAAACTAGACCATCAACCTACACCCTACACAAGAATAAACTCAAAATGAATAAAAGACTTAAATGTGACTCATGAATCCATAAAAATCCTAGAAGAAACTGTAGGCAATACAATTTCAGACATCATACGAAGCAGAATTTTCACTGATACATCACCTAAGGCAATAGAAACAAAAGAGAAAATGAACACATGGGACTACATCAAACTCAAAAGCTTCTGCACAGCGAAAGATACAATCATCAAAACGGAAAGGCTACCCACTGTATGGGAGAGCATAATTGCCAATGATATATCAGATAAGGGGTTAATTTCCAATATATAGAGAGTGCTCATACAACTCAACAAAAGTAAGACAAAGAACCCAATTGAAAAATGGGCAGAGGAATTAAATAAACACCTCTCCAAACAGGACATACAAATGGCTAAGAGACATATGAAGAAATGTTCAACATCACTAATCATCAGAGAGATGCAAATTAAAACAACAATGAGGTACCACCTCACACCTGTCAGAATGGCCACCATCAACAAATCATCAAACAACAAGTGTTGGCGAGGGTGTAGAGAAAAGGGGACTCTAGTACACTGCTGGTGGGAATGCAGACTGGTGCAGCCACTATGGAAAACACTATGATGTTGCCTCAAATAATTAAAAATTTAACTTCCATTTGACCCAGTGATCCCACTTCTAGGAATATACCCTAAGAAGCCTGAAACACCAATCAGAAAGAATATATGTACCCCCATGTTTGTAGCAGCACTATTTACAATAGCTAAGATCTGGAAACAGCCCAAGTGTCCTTCAGTAGACGAATGGATAAAAAAGGGGTGGTACTTATACACAATGGAGTACTACACAGCTGTAAGAAAGAAAGATCTTTTATACTTTGAGACTACATGGAGGAACCTGGAAAGTATCATCCTAAGTGAAACAAGCCAAAGAAAGAAAGATAAGTATCATATGATCTCACTTATTTTTGGAATATAATGAACATAACAGTCTGAGGAATGGGGTAGTCCCAGAGATGTGAAATTGGGGTACAGACTTACAATCCCCAGAAGAGGGGATGGTGGGGGAGAGATAAACCACAGAACTTATATGCATGTGTGCATGAACAATGGACATGTACATCAAAGCTGGGGACAGGGCAGGGAGGGAGGGGAAGGTGGTAATCAGTGGGGGGAAAAGGAGAAACATCTGTAACAAAAATTAATTAATAAAAAAATAAAAGCCAACAAAGTGAATTCTAAATGTATTCAAGAATAAAAGATGGTGTTATTAAATTAAAGCTAATGATATTAAGACAGTTCAAAGAAGGGAAGACCAATGATGATGGGACTGAATTGTTTATTGTCCTGTACTATGGAAATTTTGGCTTCAATGTTCAGATATTTGAAATGGCCTGGGCTAAGAAGAGCAAGAATAAAAGGAGAAAGTAGACTGTGGAGAAATGTACCAGACTGTAGTGTTATCACCAAGTAACGTTGTCTATTCAACTCCCTATTCTTCAGATTTGGAAATATATGAAATCAGAAATAAGGTTATTCATACTAAAAGGCAAGCAAGAATGCCCTTGTGTCTATATTTCATCAGAGGGATGATATGAAAGCTACACTCCAAGCTATGAGAAATGATGCTACCCACCCTAACTCATAATTCCCTAAGTTCTTGTTATTTATTAATTTAAACAGCTTGCTGCTGACTTTTGAAAGAAAATTTCTCAGGCTTGTAAATGATTTTACATTGTAGTTGGGTATGTAAGATAAATGTCACCAAAGTCATTAAATAAATGGGCTATATAATATATGGTAGATTGTATTACTAGTTGCCAAAATTTCCTCTTTAGTATGTTTCTCCCTGGGGATGAATTACACATATCTACTTTGTTGAACTCAAGTTGTTGCATTTTATTTACCCAAAAAAGACTGAAATGAATTGTGTCTTGTCCAAGAAAAGCTCTAGTGAGAGGGTGTGAGGGTCATGCTTCTTTTTCTGCTGATACAACCAGAATGTTCCAAATAGGGACTTGAACACAACATGAAGCAGAGTTACAGCTGACCCACAAAGAACATGTATGTCCTTTAATTATATAAGCCATTAAAATTGTTAGGTATTACAGAATGACTTAATCTATTCTGAAGAATACAGTACCCAAATAAGTGAAATGAAAAAAAAAACAAAACAAAAAAAAACGGAGGGGGGGCAAATATATAAATGCATTAATTTGTCCAACTAATAGCTATTGAGCACATTCCATGTGTAGTGTTGTGCTCAATTCTGGGTATGATATTCGAGAGAAGACTTTATCTTCAAGGACAAACAGGCTAGAGTTCTAGACACTCAAATAAGAAAGCAACATGGGCTTAAGAATCCTGGAGGAAGACCACGTAGTGAGTTGCATATTGAGCAGGACATTACCAGATAGACATTTTTTGGAGAGGACATTCCTAGTAAAGTAGATAGAATCACTCAGAGGCACAACCAAAGGGGAGACTTTGTGTAGGGAAATAATGAGAGGGAAGTGAAGAGACCATCAGGATTGGGTCAAGAAAAGAAAACCTTTATTAATAAATTGAGGCATATAGAGGCAATGAGAAATGAATAGATTTTTAAAGATAATGAAATGAGAATTTTTAGGTCCTTGTGAAGAGATAAAAGGAGAAATACATGGACTGGGGACTAAAGTAAAGTCCACTCTTATAATTTAATATGATTTCATCAATATTTTTGGTACCATCAATTTAAAGCCATAATGTCATTTTTTCAGAATAATGTATTAAAACCAATAACTTTTAATCTCATATTTCATAACCATTAACAATTGTACTTTATGAATGAGTGTCAGAGAATTCTTCCTGCCATGAACATGAATACATAATGTATGTTTAGTAATAGCAAAAAAAAAAAATCATATAGAAATTTAAAAAGATACCAACTAATGTCTTCACAAGACCTAGAAAACTACACATTGTTAAAAACTTACTGTGAGGATAAAATATAATTTTGGAATTAGAATGACAACTAAGAATGAAGCTTTAATGCTCTTTTTAAAATTTTGAGTGGAGGAGAAAATGCTAAGTGTTCATTAATCCCACTGCATTTTCCTTTTTCTGGACACAATGGAACACTCAGCTTCCCCTGTAGTTAGATCAAGGTCATGTGATTTAGGTATGTGTTCTGGAAGTATGCCAGTGTGTCTTTTTTAGTTACTTGTTTGCTTTTGTTTAATTTCAAACCCACAGAGGAATCTATTCTCTTGAACAGCTGTTTTCTAAACCCACTACCTAAGAGCATTAACTTTCACAGATTTCAGAGGATTGGCCAAGAACACAAGGGTGTCAGGAACACTTAGCACTTTTACAAGAACCAGATAAAGAAAAACATTCAAGGCAAACAAACAAAAAAAGTATCTTTAGAGGAACAACAATCCAATGCCAAGGAAAATGGTAAGGTTATTTTCATTCTAAATATCTTAAGACTATGATCCGATTCAAAATTTATGTAACTTTTCAGGGCATAGAAGAGAAGCAGCTTAAATGTAAGTGGATACGTTTCTAAGTTATAGTTTAGACTCTTGAAATATGTTTGGGGACTCCTGAACTCCAGAAATATAACAAGTATTTTATTTATTTATTTATTTATTTATTTATCCTCACCCAAGAACATTTTTGCATTTATTTTCAGATAGAGCTAAAGGGAGAGAGAGGGAGGAAGAGAGAAAGAGAAAGATCGATGAGAGAGAGACACATCGAGTGGTTGCCACCCACACGACCCCAACCAGGGTCAGGGTCAAACTGCAACTGAGTGTATGTGCCCTTAGGGGGAACCAAACCCAAGAGTCTCTGGTCCACAGGTCAACGCTCTAACCGCTGAGCCAAACTGGCCAGGGCAGAGCAAGTATTTATTGAAGTCTAAGGGCATTCCATGATTCACGTCTTTATCTTCAGAACAGCCCTGGCTGATGGGCATATATTCTTGGCATTTCATATTTACCAAAAAGGAAATGAAATCTTAGAGAGAAAAAGTAACTGTATAAGTCCCATACACTGGAAAGAGGTAGAGACAGGATTCCAACCTAGGTCATCTGACTCTAGACCCTACACTCTGTGGTCTATACCACCAACCTGCATTTCTCCCACGGGGAGGGATTAGCTAAACTTGAAAATCCCTTTCATTTAAATAGATAAGCCATTATCCCTCAAATTATGTTTATCAGCATAGACTAAATAAGTGCACAGACTATTATTTAACCAACAACTATGGCCTCTAATGCCCCAGGTACATTCTTTGCACATTTAGAGCTTTTTAAATCATTCCTTTGGTCAAAAAGTGTGACATGTCATTACTCAGAGGCACTAAAGTATGTTGACAAAGCATTTTTATGCCCAGAAACCAGGTTAACACAGCAGTAAAAACAACTAAAGTGTTAAACTCTACATGAGTCTGCAAGGGAGGAAAATAAAAAACACCTGAACAAAAAAGTGAACTTGGTAGTTCTTGTAGACCCGAGATTCCCAGCATCCTTAATTAGGACCAAAGAGAAATACGCAGGGACCATAAATCAGTTGCATAGCATGAGTCTTCAATAAGCCACCACCACAATTTAAATAAAACTTTGCAAATGTCAAGTGGCTTAAGCACTTTTTTCCTAAGCCTAGGGAAACCTTCCAGCAGAAGGTTTAGACTGTTACTCTCAAATTCATGGTTAGCAGAGTCCCAGTTCTCATTTCCCGGGAAAATAGGAGAAAGAGAACCCTGTGTTTGGAATTAGCAGCCCCACAGACGTCTTACAGACAACTAAGGCCCAGTCAGCTGATAAAGAGCTGAATCCAGGCCAGGGGATGAAAGGTTATGTAGAAGTAATTCACCACCACCATTTGGAAAAGATGCACTGTGCCTTCTTGGCCCCTTGTATAAAAGTTCTATGTTAAACTTCATGCAATTTTTTTTTTTTTTTTAAGTACAGTCAGTGATTGCATCCCCCTTCAAATTTCACTACAATGGGAAACATGAAATGTGGAGCATAACTTGTGTCCGGCTTTTTCTGAATTTGGGGTCATTTTTTTTTCCTGAATAAAAACATGTAAATACTCATGTTTCACTGAATCCCACCGGATATAATAAGCATGTATGCGATAATAAACTGTCTTCTAATTTTATTCATTCTCTAGGAAAAACATATAAACCAACAAAATAATCCTGTTTCCTTTGACAATTTCAGCCTTGAAAGGGTCATAGTTAAGAGGTTTCCACTCTTTATCAGTTTTCTATTTTAAAATTAAAAGGGGATCATTAAAGGCCTTTCTTATTGACTGCACAAGAGAAAGGTAGAGTCTTTAAAAAGTTGCAATGGGCCCTGGCCGGTTTGGATCGATGGTTAGAGTGTCGATCTGTGGTCCAGAGAGACCCTGGTTTGGTTCCCGCTAAGGGCATGTACCTCGGTTGCAGTTTGTCTCCAGCCCTGATTGGGTTGTGCAGGTGGCAGCCACTCAATGTGCCCCTTTCACATCAATGTTTCTCTCTCTCTCTCTCTCTTCCTCTTTCTCCCTCCCATTGCATCTGAACAAAAAATGAAAAAAATATCCTTGGGTGAGGATAAAAAAAAAAGTTGCAGTGGACACTCTATGAAGAGACATACTGATTATTGAAAATGCATATTTTCTTCAGTTAGTAGGTATCATTATAATTGTTTGTAGGCTTGATAAAGAAGGATTTGTAGTGAATGGAAAACCAGTTCCTGTAACTGTGGAAAAATTGAGTGATGCTATGGTGGAAAAAGTGGATATAACAAGACATAAATGGACAGAATCATATGTGTTTACACCTGACACCAAAGAACCAAAGGACACAGCAGTTTTTCATATCATGGTTCCCTAGTGTGCTCATAAGTTACAATCAGTTGGGAAAGGTGCTCCAACTATTTTCATGATAAATTTCTGAAGTTTGTGAGTGCTTTACTACTATTTGATAAATCAGAATAAATGCAGTGTTATTTCTGTAGTAATATTGTCCTCACTCATTCTCAAATAAGTTTCTTTGAGTGGGAGATAAATGGGTACATCTCAATAGGGTTTATCCCTTTACATACAGGGATATTTAAAATAATATATGTTATATATTAAAGCTATGGCTTCAGCAAGATCAAGTCAAGCTGTCCCAAAACTGCCAGGGAAGACAACCACCTGCACTCACTCACCTGGGCTCAAGAAAGAAGGCCACAGGGTAGTCGAAGGCAAGGGTTTCTTGTGTGTGTGATTCCAAGCAGAAAAACTGGACCGGTTTTCTTCCATCGGGATAAGTGATTGCTATTCCTTGTTTAAATTCACAAGTTCAGACACACTGTCATTCCAAGATGGGCTGAATCACCCCTTTCCAGCGTGGCTTGCTCGTCTGCCTGAAGGAAGCATGTTAATAGGCCAGCTCTGTGGCCACAAATTTTGCTCATGTGACCAGAAGTTCAGAGATTCGGAAATTCACTTCACGCTGCATGTAGATATAACAGATGCTTTCCAATTCCAATCTCAAGTATCATGTGCTACCAGTTCTTGCTCCCAATTTTATTTTTTATTTTTTGGCATTTATCTTCAGATAGAAGGGGAGGGAGAGAGAGAGAAACATTGATGTGAGAGAGACACATCGAGTGGTTGCCACCCACACGACCCCAACCGGGGCCAGGGACAAACTGCAACCGAGGTATGTGCCCTTAGCAGGAACTGAACCCAGAACTCTCTGGTCCGCAGGCCGACACTCTTACTGATGAGACAAACTGGCCACGGTCTTGCTCCCATTTTTATGCATGCAGTAGTACTCCTGGAGGAAATAGAATTGGGAGGTTCTTAATTATTCATAAGACAATTTGGAAAAGCACTTCTATATTATGGCCTAGCAAAATCATAATGTGCAAAAATCCATTGATTTCCTTCCATCACTATCACTACCTATTGATAACACTACTTCCAGGCAGATCTCCCTAAAGCCCACGTTCAATGGCATCGATAAAAATCAATAGCTCCTCAATATCTAAAAATTAGTACTATAAATAGTACTATAAAATATCAGGATGCAGTACAGTGTAATGCTTAAGAGCGTGGCTTCTGGAGTCAGACTGCTTGCATTTAAATCTAGGCCCTGCCCATTAGCTCTTCTGTACACTTAAGCAGGTTATTTTATTTCTCTGGCTTTCAGTTTGTTTATAGACTGTAGGTAATTATAACAGTTATCTATATGGATAAGCAAGATGTATATTACAAATGTATATATATTATATACATAAACGTATTATATAATAAGCAAGATATAATTTTAATATATATAATATATTAACAAATAACTATATTTAAATCATAAAGATAAAAATACATAATGCATCATGCATTTCCCTTATATAGAATGTCTGCAATACTATATTTATGTATATGCATATATATGTGTGTATGTGTATCTTAGAATATTACATTGCTTGGAACATTGTAAGCACAGAAAACTTAGCTGCTTTATGTTTATAACCTTTGCATTTGGCGTTTAGTGTGACCCAATCATCATTTAAGGCTTTGTCTGTCATCCCTTTGTTACATGCAGCCCACATTCCAGCCTGATGGCGTAATTACTCTTCATCAGTTACCCGCACTCTCCAGCTGCCATACAGTGTTTTTGCTGCCTGGGCTATTGAAACCACTCTGCCCACAACTCCCAGTTTAGATATCTCTGAAAACTCACTCATCTGTCTTAGGCAAACTTAAACAGTTTCTGGCCCTTAATCTCCCAATTAGAGCATCTACTGAAGAATGGCAAGTGAGTTAACTTTGCTTCATTGGCAGTGGCTTCATGGAGACTCTGTTGACAGGAAGTCAGAGATCAGGTCTGATGGAGAGATAGGGAGCATCATGGTCAATTAGTTACATCTGCACGGGTGTAGAATGGAAGACAGCATCGATTTGCCACCTCTACCCATTTTCCTCTGTTTGTATAATCACCAAGACATTTGAATTATCCAACTTCTGTTTTATGTTCAACTTTGATCACTTTCATACCTCTTTCAACATAGTTTACATTCCATGAAGAAATAGGCTCCATTTTACTCAAATCTGTACCTCGACAGTGTCTGGCACAGAAACTGGCATGCCACATGTGCCCAAATTTTGTTGAATTAGTTTGAGTTGCCCAATCTCACATTCACTTCTTATTTCACCCTGGGACTGATTCATGTCTGAGCCAGTAAGGTTTCACTAAGAGACTGCAGCTAGGTTCATTTTACTCCCATCTGCAATCCTGCTCTGCTTGGACCTGTGCCTTCAAAGGCTGAAATTCTAATTAATTCTGAAAGACTCTTAAAACTTATAATTACTACTCTTGTCCTGCATCTGTATCTTTGTCATCTTTCTGGTTCCCTTGTAAATTAACTATAGTTTCTTATTTTCTGTATTCTTGATGCTCTATATCAGGGGTGTCACGAGCTAGGGAGAGACTGTGCCTCCCAGGGCTAGCCAGTTCTTAGAAATAGCAAATAACTGTTCCCTTGGTCCATGTATTTGCTTTCTGCCAGTACCATACTTTGTATTTTGCTTACTATTGCTTTGTAATATAGTTCAAAATCAGGAAGCATGATCCCTCCACCTTTGTTGCTTTTTGGTGTTTTTGTTTGTTTGTTTTAATATATTTTTGTTTATTTCAGAGAGAGGAAAATAGAGGGAAAGAGAGATAGAAACACCAATGAGAGAGAAACATCGATTGGCTGCCTCCTGCACACCCGCTACTGGGGAATGAGCTCACAATCTGCAGACTAACCAATCCAGAGTCCATACTCCAAACCACCTTTTTATCTGGCTCTTACACTCCAGGAGGCAATATTTCTCTTCCCTAATCATCCAGAGCCAGGTGCCAGACAACTAGAGATATACCCTGTATGCACAGCCTGCTGCAAATTTTTAAAGTAGCCAATCCTAAACCTGCTTACCCCACCTTGTCTCGCCTTTCCAGTGGAAACCACAATAAAAGTTCCAGCTTGTGTTTTCCCCTCGCTCCCTTTGTCTCCTGAGTGGCCCTGGTGCTTCCCATGTGCCCTGCGTGGTGTGGTATGAGTCTCCTCTCGGGAACTGGGAGTAACAAAGGGTCTTCGCCATGGCAGTTGTCTCCTGACCTGTTAGCCTCACCATACCTGAACAATAATGAAACCTACATTTTAAATCAACTTGCCATTCCATTTCCATTGCTTCCCATTTCCACACCTGGTTTTCAATCTTGCTTTTCAGAACCCAGAAGAGAAGCATTATGCGCCTTGATTGGCCAATTTTTAAACTCTTCCTTCATTAATTTGGAAATAACCATATGCATCTTTCTCTCTAAATCACCTTAAAGAATTCTCTCAGTAGGAACCCTGCTCTGGTTTATTACCTCCTAGGATGATGCCATTAGAGATAATCGCATTTTGTAGATACCATCTCCAAAAAACAATTGTCTTAAGAGTCCCTATTGAAGTATTTTTTCACTTATAACAAGATCTTATATTTAAAAATAAATACAGCACAGAAATCTAATTCTCTGATTCTCTAATGCTGTGAACTTTCATGCAGATCAACACACCAGCAGGTTTTGGAAAACTTCCAGCAAAAGTGAAATTTTATGATTCTCTTTTTCTCTTATTTTTATATTTTATAAAAGGAAAAAGAAAAAGAGTGTGTGATGCTACTAACTAATGGACCTGTACATTTCAAATACATTTTATTTCTAATCATAGTAATATACAGAGATTTTAATAGTTGATAAAAAACAATAACAAAAGATACACTGGAAATCAGTATTTCTATTCAACTACCCTCTATCACCCCCCTCATCCACCCAGTTAACCATGTTTAACTCTTCATTATTTACTGCCATAGACCATCGTAATAGGTTCATATTGCTATTTCTGAATTTGTTCATTGTAAACATCATATACTGACTTACATTATAGTACATAAAGGTTCACCCTCCTTAGGTCACCTACACCATCTTCATAAACATCTACTTATTATAGGCCCATCCTTCTAATCTATTTGTGTCATGATGACCAATTACATAAATCATCAGAATTTGGTTATCTATATAAATACCTTCATATTTTTCAATGTAGCTATGCTAGTTCTTCCCTCAACATACAGAAGCCTCTCCACATGATTTTCCATAACATCAAATACATAATTTCCATTTCTCCCTTTGGGGAACTTCCCTTGGAGCCTTCTGCCCTCCTGTTCCAAATGGTCTGGTGTTCCTCTAGGTCTGCTACAAAGCTTCTATTCCGGGACTTCCCATCACTATTAATAGGAATATCCCCCTTGAGAAAGCTGTTTCCTAAATTCCATGTTTTCTTTCTTGATGTCGTTTCCTGTTTTGATAAAGAACATACCTACAGCTTCCTGAGAAGGGCGCAAGAAGTAAAACTGTCTGAGATTTTTCTTGTCTTCAAATGTCCTTATCAAATGCATTCTCTTAAGTCAAAGTATAATATTCTCCTTCAGTATAGAGTATGTCTTTTTTTTATCTTTCAGTATTTGCTGAATGTAATTGATAGAACTTGCTTCATTGTCCTTCTGTCTTCTCTGTTGAAGTAGACTCTTCCCTTTATCTTTGTTATTCTCAGGTCTGAGAGATTAGCTCCCTGGCACTTTCCCATTACGTTTTCTCCATCTCTTTTCCTAGAACATTATTAGGTGAATCTTGGAGCGCCTAGATTAACTCTCACCTTTTCTCTGCTGCAACCCTATTGTATGTTTCTTGACATTTCCTCCAACACTTTTGCTATCTTAAATCTCAGTTGCTAAAATTATTGTTACCAAGAGGTCTCTTTTTTTTTCTCAAAAGGTCATCTTATTTCATGGATAGATGACCCCTTCTTATTTCTCCAAGAACATCAGTTTAAAATGTAATTTATTTTGTTACCTTTATTCTTCTTGATTTTTCTTCTCCTGTTTCTTTTTTGTGTGCTTTGATCTTACTCTTTCATATCGAAGTCTTACCACAAATATTTGGTGGTCTTTTGCTGTCTACCTAATTCACTTGTTGAGGGGAGGGAGTGGATAAAATATCTCTAGGGACTATGGTCTGGTCGTGGCATTTAGGGAAAGAGGACTACAGAATCTTAGAACTCTGGATATGTGTCTAATTACTCTTTTATCAAACTAGTGTGTGCCTCTGTCATGCTGTCTACTGTTGCTGGTCTCCCAGAACTTCTCTGAGAAAAGAATAAGGGCAATCAGTTAGCATCAAGTAAGAAGTGAGGCTAGAGTCTTGGTATTTAAATTTTCTTCATACTTATTTTTTTATACAAATTAGTGCTTCCAATTGCTGAGCATTTCTGGGTTTCTGAACAATGAACTGACCACTTTTCATCAGGATCCTCCTCTGCAAGCACTTAGTCTTCTGCTTTTGCTTCTGCATTTTATTCTCATGGGGTCCATTCCTTTATTCCTGCTCTAGCAACCAATGTATGCTGACAGTTCTCATCTGCTACTGTCTCTTCTCTCTTTCTCATCCTGGGAGGTCTATATTTATTTAATGCTTTTAGTTTCATTTTATTGGGTGTCAGCAGTAACCAGAGGAGATAAATGCATATGTGCTTGTGCCATACTTAATTCAAAGACAGCTTTGTACATTTTAATGACTAGACTGTTAAAGAAATGAACTATGACTGTGTTAACACATGGGGAATCAATGAGGTAAATGGGAATCAATGAGGTAAATGGAAATTTATCCATTCCAACACTTAGATCAAGAATCCCCAAAAGCAAGATGTGAAGAACCATTAATGTAATCATTTAGAAAATGTGTTAAAATAGAGGCCCAATTCCTAGAGTTTGGGATTAAGAACATCTGGGTGATGTCCAAAAATTGGAATATTTAACAAGTTCCTAAGTTATTTTTATGGTATTCCACTGATTTAAAAAGAGCACCTTGTCATTTAAAATAAGAGAAAGTTCTCCAATGAATTTAGTCATGCAGTTTACAAAGTAAGAATGCATCTTACCAAACTTAAACATTTTTTTCTAAAAACTCTCAGCAACATGGGAATAGAGGGAACATACCTCAAGGTAATAAAAGGTTATGTATGACAAACCCACAGTCAACATAATACTCAATGGGCAAAAACTACAAATGCTGCACTTAAGATCTGGAATAAGACAAGAATGTCTACTTCTATCACTCTTATTCAACGTAGTACTAGAAGTCCTAGCTACAGCAATTAGACAAGAGGAAAAAATAAAAGGCATCCAAATTGAAAAGAAAGAAGTAAAACTGTCATTATTAGCAGATAAAATAATATTGTATATAGAGAACCCTAAAGATTCCACCAAAAAATTATTAGAATTGATAAACAAATTCAGTAAAGTAACAAATATCCAGAGATCAGTTACAATTTTATACACCAATAATTAACAATCAGAAAGGGAAACTAAAAAAAAAAAAAAAATCATTCACATTTATTTCAAAAAGAATAAAATGCCTAGGAATAAATTTAACCAAGGATGTAAAAGACCTGTATTCAGAAAATTATAAGACACTGAAGAAAGAAATTGAGGAAGATATAAATTAGTGGAAGAATACCGTATTCATGGATAGAAAGAATGAACATCATTCAAATGTCCATTCTACCCAAAGTAATCTACAGATTCAATGCAATTTCTATCACGATATCAAGTGTATTTCACAGAACTACAACAAATGTTTCAAAAATTTATATGAAACCACAAAAGACCCTGAATAGCAACAGCAACCTTGAAAAAGAAGAACAAAGTTGGAGGAATCATGCTCCCTGATATCAAACGATACTACAAGGTCATAGTAATTAAAACAGCATGGTACTGGCATAAAAACAGACATCTGGATTAATGGAATAGAATAGAGACTCCAGAAATAAATTCACGCCTTTATAGTCAAATAATATTTGACAAAGGAGGCAAAAACATAAAATGAACTAAGGATAGTCTATTCAATAAATGGTGTTTATTACACTGATGCATGCAAAAAAACCACCAGATCACCTTCTTATACCACACACAAAAATAAACTGAAAATTAATTAAATACTTAAAGTTTAGACTTGCAACCATAAAAATCCTAGAAGAAAACATAGACAGTAACCTTTCAGACATTTCTCATCGCAATATTTTTTCTGATATATCTCCTTGGGCAAGGGAAATAAAAGAAAAAATAAACAAATGGGACTACATAAAACCAAAGTGTTTTTGCACAGCAGAGGAAACCATCAACAAAATGAAAAGACAGCCCACTGAATGGGAGTACATATTTGCCAATGATACATCAGATAAGGGGTTAATTTCCAAAATTTATAAAAACTTATAAAACTCAACACCAAAAAACAAACAGCTCAATTAAAAAATGAGCAAAAGACCAGTACACATATGGAAAGATACTCAATGTCACTAACCATCAGAGAAATGCAAATTGAAACCTCAGTGAGATATCACCTCACACCTGTCAGAATGGCTATCATCAATGAATCAACAAACTACAAGTGCTGGCAAGAATGTGGAGAAAAGGAAACCTTGTGCACTGTTGATGGGAATGCAGACTGGTTCAGCCACTGTGGAAAGCAGTATGAATTTACCTCAAAGAATTAAAAATGGAACTGTCTTATGACCTTGTCATTGCACTTCTAGGATTTTATCCAAAGAGATCCAAAACACTAATTTAAAAGAATAAATGTAGCCCTGGCTGGTTTGACTCAGTGGTTAGAGTGTCCACCTGCAGACCAGAGAGTCCTGGATTCAGTTCCCACTAAGGGCACGTACATCAGTTGCAGTTTGTCCCCGGCCCCGGTTGGGGTCATGTGGGTGGCAACCAGTCAATGTGTCTCTCTCATATCGATGTTTCTCTTTCTCTCTTCCCCCCTCTCTCCCTCCCACTCTGTCTGAATATAAATGCACAAATGTCCTTGGGTGAGGATAAAAAAAAAAGAATAAATGCACCCCTATGTTCATTGCAGCCTTATTTCTAACAGTCAAGATTTGGAAGCAGCCCAAGGGTCCATAGTAGATGAGTAAATAAAAAAGCGGTGGTACATTTACACAATGAAATACTACTCTGCCATAAAAAGGAAGAAAATTTACCCTTAGTGGCAACATAGATGGACCTGGAGAACATTATGCTAAGTGAAATAGCAAAGAAAGACAGTGCCATATGATTTCACTGATATGTAGAATTTTTTTTTTTTTTTTATCCTCACCCGAGGATATTTTTCCATCTTTTGTACAGATAGAGTGGGAGGGAGAGAGAGGAAGGGAGAGAGAGAGAGAAACGTTGACGTGAAGGGACACATCGAGTGGCTGCCACCCGCACGACCAACCAGGGCCAGGGACAAACTGCAACCAAGGCACGCGCCCTTAGCGGGAACCGAACCCGGGTCTCTCTGGACCGCAGGCCGACGCTCTAACCGCTGAGCCAAACTGGCCAGGGCTGATATGTAGAACTTAATGAACAAACTGAACTGCCAAGAAAAATAGAGACAGATCCATAGAGAGCAGGCAGACAGCTCTGGTGGGGGTGGTAGGGAGTGTTGCAGCGGTTGGAGGGAATGAGCAAAGAAGAGAGAACTCATGAACATGGACAACAGGGTGGCGATTGTGGGGTTTGGAGGGGTGGAGGTGGAAGAGGGGATAAATGGTAATGGAAAAAAATAAAATAAAAATTTAAAAATTTTTAAGCTTTAGAGAAAAAATAGAATTAATATTTATCAAGCACCTAGGCTTTCTGCTAAGTAGCTTTTTTAGAATGCTAGAGTGGTATAAATAAGTTCCCCATTATATAGGTCACTAAGTAATTATCGGAACTATTAGGCCATTTACCTAAAATAATATGACTAATTAGTGGTAAAATTTTATTTACCACCCACAGACAGGGTCATTCTTTAACATATCTCTGTTCAGTCAATAAGATATTTTTCCATGCTTTTAATTATCAGTTATAATTATCTGATTACATGCTGCATTTAGTCAGTAAACTAACCACTGTTAAAGATCAGAAAAGAAATTCCTTTTCTAGAGAATGGGAATTAAATTGAGAAACAAAACAAATATCCATGACATAATCAGAGAGTTTCTGTATGATCTTATAGTCCCCGAATTGGATTCCAAGAATGCTAATGTGTGTAGTTAGTGGAGAAAAAGAGGGAAGTTTCCATGATCAATAAACTGGGTGATTGAATTAAACAACTTTAAAGAGGTGCATATTTGTTTATTACAAGGCATCTCCGAATCTTTTATGTAAATGTGCATCATGCATCTCCGAGTGGAAGACGGAGCATATATTTGGCCTGTTAACCCCCCATTCACATCTGAGATAAAATCCCATGGAAAAATAGAGCTGAAAAAACGCTAATGAGAATGGCACTATGTTGATCATTGAAGCAGAAAGTTAATCTGGACAAACGAGTAGGTGCCCAGTCTAACCTCTGAAGCAATTGGATAGCCTAAACTTTGCCTGAGGCCACAGAGGTGGGAGAGAAGAGGCTGGGATGAGGCAGGCCTGCTTCAGATGGACGGCTTATACCACCATAGCAATGGCAAATGCTAGAGCCAATTGGAAACGGATGCAAAAGTCCTGCTTGGGTTTGGGGATGGGTGCTGGATTTGGTATGAAAACTAAAATAAAATGACTATGAAACAATGAGGTCATAGTCTCCCAGGCCATTCCTAACTGTGATATCCTGAAGTTCAAAGAAAACAAAGCACTAAGGACTGGAAAATAGAAAAATGATTCTCTTCAGTTATCAGGCAGCTTCTACATGTCACTTATCATGTGATCCTCTCTACATTTTCAAAATGCATGTCCTGAGTGCATTTACCAATATTACAGCTATATAACAAGTAAACGATTCAGTAAAGAGATGTTATTGTTATTATTGATAATGACACTATCTTTTTTAAAATAAAAAACACAGTCATTCATTGTGGTGTAATTTCTTATCCAGGCTCTACCGGAACCTCTGGAGATACACAGGGCAGTCCTTATGACCATCGCTGTCATGCCCTAATGAGGAAAGAGCATGTCAGAGTGCAAGTGACAGCATCCGACTGGAAACTAACTTGAGAGAATGTATTAGCTGTATTAGCTCAGAAGGTCAGTAGAAAGTGTCAGAGGAAATAATATATTAGTTTGTTTCTAATCTCCCCAGCGGGGTAGAGACCTTGTTCATCTTGTTTGTGTCTTGTCCCTGGTACTTTGGACAGAGTCTGACGCTTCTAAGGTGCTAATTAAATATTCACTGAAGAAGTGAATAGCACAAATACATTCTAAGTAAAATAACAACGATCATCTGTACAGGCATCTACACTAACCATAAACAATATATTTTTAAGTATAAAATATTCTGAAAATAAACTACAATAACTTTTTTAGATATAAAATATCATCATGGAAAGGAATATGAGTTTTATAGAAATACTAAATCACAACTTACCATCAAAAATGTACAAAGAACTTGGTAAAACTAACTGGGAAAAATCATTAAAAATTACAAAAGACAATAAATACCCATTTTATAAATTTGGCAATGATTGCTTACTGATTGTGAAATATTTTAAATCCAAGAATTTCCTTTTAACAGAATCTGATTTCACTAGCAAGAAGATATTTTGGATTAAATTGTACTCTTTCTTTGTATTAAGGAACAATTTAAAGTGTGCATTAATGAAAGAAATGATATCTTAGAGAGAGAGAAAAGCAACCAGGGGGAAATGAAGACAGACGAGCTGAAATTACATTTAGTTCCCAATACCTAGTTTAAGAGAAAGATGGAGTTACTGGGCAAAATGAGTAGCAAATTAAAGTAGAGTCATACTCTGGAGGTCTCTGAATGCGAGGGTGATACGACTCTTCTTCGTTTCATAGTCACTGAAAGATTTTCAAGCAAGAAATTGCTGTTTAGAAAGAACAATGTGGCCGCATTGCTTAGAAAAGATGACTGGAAAGAAAACAGCGCTTAATAAGATAGAAACTAGACTGTAGGAGAAATAACTGAAGCTTAAGCCAGGGATGTGGCAGTGGGGAAGAGACAAGAAAGGATGGGCAAGGGTGAAGAGGAAATAGCAGTGCGTGTGAGGTCAGACAAGGATCTCAACCTTGGCTTTACCACAGCTCCTACACTAGACCCTCAGTAGTTACCCTCTGCCCAGCAATTTTACATCTGTCTTATAATGGGTCCAGATCTCCAATCCTGACCACAGAGGAAGCATATCACCCAGGCCTGACCAATCACAAGACAGTATCTCCTTGGCATCTCAGTGGTCATGTGACCCAAGCAGGGCCAGTCGGCACTCTTCCCTGGGATTTATATATTGCACTGAAAGTGTCTCCATGGGGAAGAGTTCCCGCTGCAGTAGAAAACAATCGCAGAGGCAGGAGAAAGTTCAAAATTGAGCTCCCAGTTTCTGTCCTGAAGGCACCCCTGCACCCAGCTCTTCCCTGATCTTGGAGCTGTCTCGTATGATTCTTAGCTCATAAACCAATGAATTCCTTGATGAAAACTTAAGTTTAATTTTTTTCACTTGAAATCAAGAGTTCCAATGCCAGTTTTCTCAAGTTTGACGTGGCAGCGTTGGCAATGAGCGCCCCACACACCCTCCAGAGTTGTGGCAGGGCTCAGAATAGAAATCACACTCTCAACTATTAAGCACTGTAACAATTAAAGCTCTCTACTGAGCATATTGTTTTTTACCACAATTACTTCAATATATTGTTAATGCACAGTCATTTTCCTTTCTTTCAGACATCTATGTATCTGATCTAAAACCATAAGAATGCTAATGATCATTTATAATACCAACTTTTATGGGCATATTTTATAGAGCCAGTCAGCTAAGTAATGATGTGGCTGGGATAATAATTCAGAATATTTTACTAGAGAACTCATTCTTACAAAGCCTCTCCAAACCATCCTTAGATGCAAGATTTTAAAAAGGCAAGGGCAAAACTATTTTCTGTTAATATGCATCCTGAATGCAGCAGATTTTAAAAAGCTCTATGGTTTCAGTAGTTTAGAAATTAATACAATTATTATATGCAGATTAAGTTAAAAATGTTAAGTAAGCCCTGGCCAGTTTGGCTCAGCAGTTAGAGTGTCAGCCAGACAGTCCCGGGTTCGGTTCCCACTAAGGGCACGTACCTCGGTTGCAGTTTGTCCCCAGCCCAGATGCGGTTGTGTGGGTGGCAACCAGTCAATGTGTCTCTCTCACATCGATGTTTCTCTCTCCCTCTTCACCCCTCTCTCCCTCCCCTTCTATCTGAAGATAAATGCAAAAAAATGTCCTCAGTTGAGGATTAAAAAAAATGTTAAGTGTGACAATGATCTGCTATAATTTTTGCAAACTGTTCTTGATATTGTTCAATTAGTAAGATCAGTTAGAATCATTACTCAGCTATTTTAGATTCTACGTTTTCTTTCCATTTAATTTCACCATAAGCCCTTTTAAGCACCAGAGATCAAGGTATGGAAAACTGACTCTAAGATGCAAATTAATTAATATCTAACACTGCATAAAATATTACATTTTGAAATACAGGGAAATCATCTCTTATACTCACAATTACCTACATTTATCGAAGATGACTTTTTCCATTTGATGTGTCTACAAAAAAGGTAGTAGGAAAAATAAGCTTTACTCTTAGTTATGAGTTTTGCATTGAGATGTAGAATAACGTTTTTGGTCAAACAGGTACCATTAAATAATAATAAATTTGGACTGATAGTCCAAATCCATTAAAAGTATATATTTTCAATTAAGCATTAAATCTCATCTCTCTTTTGTTAATTTCATAAGCTCACACATGCAAGAAATTATGAAATATTATTTGAATTGCTAATACAGGCCAACCAGTTGTGCTAAAAAGAACTAATCCAGTCCGATGGCAATTATCCATGTGAAAAATTAGTTTTCTTATGAAGTGGCATTGTGCAATTTGGCTTCTAATTGGTGTATGGCACCAATTAATATCTAACTATGCATCTAGCAAATGAAAGAAAATTTTTGAAAAGGAGTACAATGTCATGCTTTAGTGGCACAGAATAATGTCGGTGATTGTCTTCCACTCCTTTGTTATTTTATATATATATTTTTTTGTCTTGTTGGCTAGGACTCACTTGCATATTCTTCTGGCCCTGTATTAGCCAGTAGCCTTTGTTGGGTTTCCAACTGCTCAGTCAACAACTGATATGATGCATTTACCCGCTTTTCACTGTGTGCCATGCTCTGTGGTCAGCCCTACGGCAGCCTCAGGTGCTTTCAAGATATATTCTTGCTGTTATGTTTCAAGGTCTCAGCTCTTGTGTCTCTTTTTCCATAAGCTTCCCCTGACATTCTAAAATTGGTCCAGCCTCAGTATTTCCATAGCAACTTGTAATTATTTCTGTTTTGCAATTACAATGATAATGATGATGATGACTAATACACATATTGGGTTTATTATGTGCCAAGGATCTTTTTTTTTTTTTTTACAACTTCACATATATTAACACATTTAATCTTTACAAACCTGTGAGGTGACTCCTATTATTATTACATCTTTAATTTATATAATAGAAAACTGTGCCATAACACAGTTAAATAACTTTCCTAAGGTCACACAGTTATGAGAAAGTCGTGTTTTAAACACAGACTATCTATAGTGTCTGTGCTCTTGGCCATGGCTCTATATTGTCTCCTCTTAGCCGAACTCCACCTGACTCACTGAATAAACTGAAAATAAATTTGAAAAAAATAAGTGCCAAATCCACGAGAATACACATTAACATGAATGCTCAAAGCATGCTTTAAAAGTAAGCGAGAGACACCTAGAAATGATGTGGACTCCCAATCAGTAGACTCACACTAAAAACAACAACAAATGTTTGCATGTGTGGTTATTTTAACCTAAAGTAAAATGTTTTTATATACATATATATATATATATATATGTAAGTCTTTATTAAAGAGGGGATTAATAGAAATTATATATACATACATGCATACCACATACAGTGATACCTCGGTTCTCGAACATAATTCGTTCCAAGAGGACGGTCAAGAACCGAATTGTTCGAGAACCGAAGCAATGAAACCAATAGGAAAGCGTGACTCCACAAAGCGTGACTCTCTCTCTGCACTCACACTGATGACGCCAGCAAGGCGTGCTGGGCCGAATGAACGCCATTCGGCTCAACTCGGAAGTTCGAGTTCCAAATATTTGTTCGGATTCCGAGACAAAAGTTTCTCGAATCCTGATTTGGTCTAAAACCGAGGTGTTCGAGAACCGAGGTATCACTGTACATATATACATATATCTCCATGGTGTGTGTGTGTAGTGTGTAGTCTATTAAGCCATTCTTTAATAAAAGACTACTTAAATAACTAAGTATCCATCCTAATCATATTAGATACCAATGTTTCCACCTTTCTCAAATTCATCTGCTTACTTGTGTCTATCTTCCATGAGTCTCTAAGCTGCTCATTTAACACCATGATTAGCAAGGCTTCTCTATATATGCAATGCTCACAAAATACTCCTTAGAAGGATGAGTGGATGGATGGACAAGGTGGGAATGGTATAATGGAGAACAGGACATCTGGTGAAGTTAGAGCCCAGGAGGTGGAAAGAGTTGAGGATGGTAAGAAAAGCTGTCTCTATTGTGCTGGAAAGTGAGGATTTTCTGAAAGTAATTGGGAGCCACTCAATTTGAGGACAGGAATATCATGACCATACATGGGTACTATAAAGAAACGTATGGTGCTAGACCAGGTGAGGAAGACATAAAACATAGCAGTACTGAGTGTATGATGGCCATAGCATTGTGCCTGGCAGATGTCCAAGAATAGGAAGCCAAAATGACCAAGGGTCCCAGCTTCCTCTGAAATCCTTCCTAGCATTTGCCTTGTGTCCATGCTTCCCACGGGCTGCTCAGAGAGAATGACTGAGCATGGCAGGGATACCAAGCTAGTCCTAGAAACATGAACAACTCTGATGGCTGACTTTGCTCAAAGACCCCCTGATGGCTCACAGAACTACCTGTAGACGCAGGGCAGACTGGGACACTTCCAGACAACTGCCAGTTTCTCGCTTTCACTAGGGGTCAAATCTGCATCACAGTCTGATGATTCTCCCAAACTCTCCTGGCTCCTTTCTCATTTTCTTTCTTAAGCATGTTTCCCCCCAAATTTCTTGCACATTTTATCTTGTCTTGGCATCCTCTTGGAGAAAAGACCAGTGGTGTGCTCGAGCCAATTCATACAAGCTCGTGAAAGCCAACAATTAAATTTTCAGGAATTTTGCAAGATATTTTTTAAACAGTCCTCTGTCAAAAATTAAATTATATAAATTTACAATAAAATGAACCATGTTAAAAATAAAAGAAACAAATACTCAAACTGTATAATATTCTAATTTTTTTACTATATTTTTCTATTGCTTATGCTCTTGAAGTTACTTATTTCTAATGATGCAGATCCTATATAATGATGTTCTACCACACCCCTCTCCTGGGCAGCCATGTCACACTGGTAATTTGAAATTGACCACAGTAGGGGTGTTTATGCCACAGAAATCAACAAATACTACAGAAATTAACAAAGCAGTGTTTGTTTATTTGTTTCTATCACCTCTTGTTTCAGAAAGCTGGTTGTGAATCATTTTCTAGCAAACCACATATCTGCATTCATGTTGACACAGTTTTGACTTGAGAATTTATAGAAAATGTATTTAAAAATAACATAGTTGTAATATCAGGTAAGGTTGTAAATTCTCTGAGGGTAAGAACAATGTTTAAACTTTCTTTACAAGTGTGGTTAGAGCAATAGGATACTTGGGAGTTAACTTTAATAAAATATTTTTTAAATGAAGGAAAACATGAAATGCTAAGAATAGAGTTAAACTTAAAAATTAATCTTATTCAATTTAGGCATTGTACAAATTAAAATTAAAACCCATATTTCTTCATGTTCACACAAATAATAGTGAAAATGGAACTTATTTAAGAAAAACAGCCCAGCTGGTGTGGCTCAGTGATTGAGCGTTGACCCATGCACCAGGAGATCACTGGTTCAATTTCTGGTCAGGGCACATGCCCAAGTTGTGGGCCCGATCTCCAGTGGGGGGCATGCAGGAGGCCGCCAATCAATGTTCTCTCTCATTGATGTTTCAATCTCTCTCTCCTTCTCCCTTCCTCTCTCTTTAAAATCAATGAAGAAAAAAAATTAAGAAAACAAAGCAGAACAAGAATATGTTATAATCTACAGCAAAAGACAGAGTGATGTATATTTACAGCTCCAAAGCCACTGTATTTTCCTAGTCTCCCTTATTTGCTCTTTAGTCTAAATTAATGTTGAAATAGTGCTGTCCAAAGGAAAAAAGAAATCAGTATTGTTTTTGGACACATAATTCATTTTAATTCTATCTTCATATATCTTAATTTAGACATCTTATGTCAAGTTAAGCAATAAACCAAAACTGTTTTATTTGGAACGCCTGTCCAATGCCTCAGAACAACAGTAATCTAAGTGCTTATAAATAAAAACACTTGCTCTGGGATTCAGAAGAAATCCTCCAAATTTGGAGATGTGAGACAAATGTTTTTCATTTTATTTTCACAGGAAGCTGAGTCAGTGTCACAGTGATTCCCAGACTTCGGTTTGTAACACCTCTGTAATGCCTTATGACATTTTCAAGATAAAATTTACTTCAGTTCATCTCCACTTAAAAAATATAGCACTTGTAGAGCAAATGTGATTGGTGAAATCAATCTTATTATGTTTGAATAAAATGAGTTTGAACTAGAATGTGAGTCATTTCTGTGCTGAATAACCTCCCTGAGCCCTAGAATTTAGGTTAATAAGAACATTTTCTTGTCCCTTGCTCTGTCTGGATGTCAAATGTTTCCCTGGCTGATTGCAAAAGTAAGAGTTTCCTAGGGCAGTGGTACTCTTAGTGTGGTCTTCAGGCCAGCAGCATCACTTCTGAACTTGTTAAAAATGCAAATTCTTGCCCTGGCCGGTTTGGTTCAGCAGTTAAAGCATTGGCCTGCAGACCAGAAAGACCCAGGTTTGGTTCCCGCTGGGCGCATGTACCTCAGTTGCAGTTTGTCCCCACCCCTGGTTGGGGTTTGTGTGGGTGGTGACCAGCTGGTGTGTATCTCTCTCACATTGATGTTTCTCTCTCTCTCTTCCTCCCTCACTCCCTCCGGCTCTATCTTAAGATGAATACAAAAATGTCCTCACACAAAAAAAGCAAATTCTTGTCCCCCACCCCAGACCAACTAAATCAGAAGTTTTAGGGAATGGTTCTTACCAGTGTGAAACTCGTCTAGGAGACAGTGATGTACACAAAAGGGTGGGAAGTACTGTTCCTGGTGTTTAGGTATCTGATGGGATCTATGAAATGATTTGGGAACTTGGGACCTCCCAAGAATGTATGATCACACAGGGAAAGGGTATAGAGTCATATAGGCATTTACATATATAAATCAAATATACAGGAAAATAGTAAAGCATGCCATCTGTCACCAGTTGTTTCCAAATATCCATGTGCTCTAAATTGGATAGGCAAACATCTGGATCAGGGTATAGACTTTTATCTGTCAAAGATCATATAAATGATAAGTTACTTCTGTTAACCTATTCTCTGTAACAGACACCCACCACCATGCTCACCCCAAGAGCATGTTCTCTGCATTCATTTAACCTGAGGGCAGTTTTTTTTCTAGAGCACAGTGTGACCAGCCATAAGTAAAATCCTAAAATCCATGGGCACTGGGGAATTTCTGGAGACTATGGGAGCTCTTATCCTTTTGCTTTCCACTGGTCCACCTCCCTTTTTAAACACACACACACACACACACACACACACACACACACACAATTCAACCTCTAATCTCTCAACTTTCTTCCCCAATTGGGTTCTCACTGTACATCGGAGGTTCCAAATTTTGTTCCTCATTGAGTATCCCATTGAATTGTGTTCTCCTGTTTCCATAAATGACTCCACAAATTGCAGGATTTTGTCTAGCAAGATCTATTAAACAATACTAATTTGTTTTCTTAGATCTATTAAAGACAAAATAAAGAGGCCCATCAGCCCAGCTGGTGTGGCTCAGCAGTTGAGAGTCGACCCATGCACCAAGACATGGCTGGTTCAATTCCCGGTCAGGGCACATGCCCAGGTTGTGGGCCAAATTCCCAGTCAGGGCTAAGCAGGAGGCGGCCAATCGATGTTTTCTCTCATCGATGTTTTTATCTCTCTCCCCCCTCTCCTTTCCCCTCTCTCTAAAAATCAATAAAGAAAAAATAAAATAAAAAAGAGGTCCATCAAACTTCTGATTCTCACAAGTTACCAACTATTCCTCCAGCATTTTTTTTTTATACTTACAATTTTTGTGGCCATTTCATGTGTATACTTATGGTTTCCGCAGAAGAAACATTTACATATTAGAAATATCTCTTTGTCGTCCAATATGATCTATTTGATCTCAAAGGAAATAGATTTCTGTTCTCTGAATTCTGCTGGTAGTATCTTGCACAGGTATACTCTAGGTACAACTATTCCAAGAGTTCTATTGCTTTGAGAAGAGATGCAAAATCCCTTAACCGCTAACAAGGATTCTTCCTCTCCATGTACCCCCATCACCCACCCCTATTCCTGTCCTTTCTCTATAAATTCTAACTGCCCTGGCCTTCCTTCAGTTTTTCAAACAGGTTTTCTGTTTCCCATCCTAGGGTCCTTGCATATGATCTTCCCTGTACCCTAAATCTTCTCCTGACCACTGTAACTTAATTACTCCTATTCAATGTTCAATTCTCAGTTCAAATATCTCTTCCTAGAGATAACTCACTAAAGATTCCTTACTTATCACCCATTTCCACCATGCCAGCTCCAGGGCTAGACAAGTTCTCCAAAGCATTATCTCTTACTGCTTTGTGCTTTTCCTCTGCTGCAGACTATATCTTATTTGATGACTTGCCCTCTCTCCAGAATGTAAGCTTCATGGAGGCAGAAGCTATACTTAAATTGTTCTCTATGATATCCTCAGTATGTACCATGTTACTCAACACATAATAGGGGTCAGATAATATTAGTTGAATGAATAAATGTAGAAATATAGCATATGCATTGTTGTTGTTATTGTTTACATTAAGGCTGAGGTAAGTAGCAATTAATGAATGGGTTCTTACTGTTGGAAATAGACCATCTCTGACCCTCAAGTTGATAGGATTTCAGAGTTCCATGTAAATATCTGAAACATTTTTTCCTTTGTTTCTGTTTCCTTAGGTGATGTATCAGTGAAAATTCTGCTGCGTACGATGTCCAAAATTGTGTTGCCTATATTTTCTTCCAGAATTTTTATGGATTCATGGGTCATAGTTAAGTCTTTTATCCATTTTGAGTTTATTTTTGTGTATGGTGTAAGTTGATGGTCTAGTTTCATTTTTTTGCATGTAGCTGTCCAATTTTCCCAACACCTTTTATTAAAGAGGCCGACCTTACTCTGCTGTATGCTCTTGCCACCTTTGTCAAATATTAATTGAGCTTATTACCTTGGGTCCATTTCTGGGTTCTCTATTCTGTTCCACTGGTCTATATGCCTGTTCTTGTGCCAGTACCAGGCTGTTTTGATTACAGTCACTTTTTAGTATAACCTGATATCTGGTATTGTGATCCCACCTACTTTGTCCTTTTTCAAAATTGCTGTGGCTATTCCAGGTCTTTTTTGGTTCCATATGAACTTTTGAAGTACTTGTTCTAGTTCTGTGAAATATGTCATTGGTATTTTGATGGAGATTGCATTGAATCTATAGATTGCTTTGGGTAATATGGACATTTTAATTATGTTAATTCTTCCAATCCATAAACAAGGTATGTGCTTCCACTTTTTTATATCTTCCTCTATTTCTTTTTTCAATATCCTGTAGTTTTCTGGAAATAGGTCCTTTACTTCTTTGGTTAAGTTTATTCCTAGGTATCTTAATTTTTGTTACCGTGATGGTAAATGGGATTGTTTTTTCAGTTTCTCTTTCTGTGAGTTCATCATTGGTGTATAAAAATGCCATCGATTTCTTGACGTTAATTTTGTATCCTGCATGGGACTACATCAAACCAAAAAGCTTCTGCACAGCAAAAGAAACAACCATCAAAATGGAAAGGCAATCCACTGTATGGGAGAACATCATTGCCAATGAGACATCAGATAAGGGGTTAATTTCCAAAATATATAGAGTACTTATACAACTCAACAAAAGGAAGACAAAGAACCCAATTAAAAAATGGGCAGAGGAACTAAATAGACACCTCTCCAAACAGGACATACAAATGGCTAAGAGACATATGAAGAAATGCTCAGCATCACTAATCATTAGAGAGATGCAAATTAAAACAACAGTGAGGTATCACCTCACACCAGTCAAAATGGCCTCCATCAACAAATCATCAAACAAGTGCTGGTGAGGGTGTGGAGAAAAGGGGAGTCTAGTGCACTGCTGGTGGGAATGCAGACTGGTGCAGCCACTATGGAAAACAATATGGTGCTACCTCAAAAAATTAAAAATTGAACTTCCATTTGACCCAGTGATCCTGCTTCTAGGAATATACCCTAAGAAGCCTGAAACACCAATAAGGAAGAATATATGTACCCCCATGTTCATAGTAGCACTATTTACAATAGCTAAGATCTGGAAACAGCCCAAGTGTCCATCAGTAGATGAATGGATAAAAAAAAGCAGTGGTACATATACACAATGGAGTACTATGCAGCTGTAAGAAAGAAAGATCTCTTATCCTTTGAGATGACATGTAGGGACCTGGAAAGTATTATCCTAAGTGAAACAAGCCAAGCAGAAAAAGACAAATACCACATTATCTCACCTATATATGGAATATAATGAATATAACAGTCTGAGGAATAGGGTAGACCCAGAAACACGGAAGTAGGGTACAGACTGACAACCCTCAGAAGGGTTGAGATAAACCACAGAACTTATATGCATGTATGCATAACCAATGGACATGGACAACAAAGCCGGGGATGGGGTAGGGGGGGATGGGGAGAAGGGTGTCAATGGAGTAAAAAAGGAGAAACATCTGTAACAAAAATAAAATTAAATAAATAAAAATAAATATCTGAAACACCACTGTTGCTGCATTTCGAGACTTCACATGAAGATTTTTTAATTACATGAGAAAATGCTCATGAAATAATACAAATGAAAATGAATGAAATATATTTTTACAACCAGTGTGAACTCAACCATATAAAAATATAAATGCATGAAAGAATAGAATTTCTGCCTTTATCAACTTATCTCATCATTGTCAATTATGGGGGATGTATTCAAATTATTATTAAAGGAAATCAACATAGGGAGTAGAGGAAATCAAAAGAAATTTGTAATAAATGAAATCAACAGTAAGAGCATCAATAGCAATGTTCTTACAATGTGCCAAGCACTATTCTATGTGCTCTACGTGTAAATACTCATAATAAACTAATGAAATAACTCCTACTTTTATCTGATTTGTTTACTTTAGAGATGCTCCCCTCTGAAAACTATAGGTATCAGCTATTGCCCTCCTAGTTTAGAGGGGACATTTCAGGAAAAGTCTACATGGACACAAGAGATGCAGCAAGGATGGGAGGGATCTGGAGCCCTGAGTATATTTGGGAGGGCAAGTAGAAAGATGACAGGATAGAAAAGGAAATCCAATTGGGAAAGGATCTCCAAATATCTAATTAAAGAGATTTAATATCAGTTGAAAAATTTCCATAAGGGAAGAGTAAAAATATATTTTTGTACCACACGTTGGGTTGTAAGACTGTTACTTGTCAGCTCCTAGGGAGATCAGGATTTTTCTGGTAATAGATTGTGCAAGCATCAACTCCCAGATGTGGTGGAACAAATAACTAGGAGATATGTATGCACGCACACACACACATAATTAAGGACCAGAATGAACTAGGCCACCATGTTCATACTGCTTACCTCTGGTAGTAAGTTTATGAATGACTATTATTTTCCTCTTTGTATTATTATTAATGATCATTTTTACCAGTTAAAACACAAATTGCCAGAACATATATTGTGGTCAATTGTTTTATATACCACCACTGGGTTTATCAATATAAATCACTTGCTGCTGTAGTTGTTTGTCATGCTTGGGTCTTCATTCCTTATTTCCAAGTATGCCTGAGGATCTGAATACTCTACAGACACAGTTCAAACATGAGCAAAATGCAAAGGGACTTGTGTTGACTCATTAAATTCATGCTCAGTTTAAAATGAAGTTTAAGTTATGCTTGAACAGGGGCAAAATGAGAGAGAGAAAGAGCTGAGATATTCAAATTCATTTAAATAATATTGCACTTGAGGGAAAGACAAGGGTTTTGAGCTGATTTTCTGGTTTCTTTCTTTACAGGCATTCATGCATTCAACAAATTTACCAAATGCCAGCATTACTAAGGGCTGCAGGGTAGAACAGAGCGTAGACCTCAGTGGACTTTGAAAATGTATGATCTGTATATTGGACACTTGTCATTCAGGTTACCTTCCCCATCCCCCCAACACAATTCAAAGGTCTTTTAAAAAAATACCTCCACTCTCCCTCCTCACTCTTACTCATTGCAGATGCTGTGAGTAGGACTGAGCCTTTTTCAGAATGAGCACATGATCTAGTTGATGAGAGAACACACCCAGCATATTCACAAATGAGAAGCGGTAATTGTTTTAGGAGGGGCATGTGACCCAAACTAGCCAATTAAGAGTGATTTCCAAATGTATTAGGTAAGATAATGCTAACTGCTTTTACAAACTGATCCAAAAATATGGAATGATTCAAACAAACTACAGTTTATGTCTTATACAAATAAAGTCCAAAATGATATTCCTGATTGGTAGGCAGTTCTTCACAAGGTAGTGACTCGGGGATTCAGGCTCTATCTGTGTTCTGGCATCCAAAGTCACACATGGGCCTCAAGGGAAAGAACATGGAGAATCACATGTAGAGTGATGTGTGGGCCAGTCTGGAAGGAACACACTTCCCTTCTGCTCACATTCCACGACTAGAATGCTAGCTCTGGCCCTCTCAGGGAGGGGCTCATAAATGCAGTCTTCCCTGTGGTCCCAAGAGGGAGAGAAACTGGATTTGAGAAGCATCTAGCCAGTCTCTGACATAGAGACTTTTGAGATTGATTGGGAAAAGCATGCGTCTGTTTGGAGTAGCCAGTTTGGGACATCCAGCACCAGAATGTGGTTTGTGCTCAGCATCTGCTTTCCTCTGGGAGTCTGAAACTTTAGTGTGTTCCAGACAGAGGGTGACCACTTGACCGGTCCCTCACAGAACCTTATGCACTGAGCCTGTAGTGAGCTTGCCTGGGTGACAATGTTTCACATGTGCGGAAGGAAATGCCTGCATCCTGTGTGCCTCCTGGGAGAGGACTCTGGGTCTGCTTTCCTCCGGACTTTGCCCTGTGCAGCTTCTCCCTTTGCTGATTGCACTTCGCGTCTTTTCGCTGTGATAAACCATAGCCATGAGGACAACTATGTGCTGACACCTGTGAGTCCTCATAGCAAATCATTGAACCTGGGAGTGGTCTTGGGGGACTTTCAATACACCACCACATGGCTGAGAGAGTCTTTTGAGATCAAAGCTAATGCACAGGAAAACAATTAAGAGATGCAGAGATGGATTTCTAATTGCATTCCTGGTCACCCAGATCAAGCTATAACTGAAGCCAAACTTAATTGCTGAACTTTTCAGTTATCAAGTCAATAAATTCTTTCATGCATGTCAGATTGAGGGGTTTTCTTTTACCTTTAATCATAAATAGAATCAATTTATATGGTGTGTTATCTAAATATTAACATTTCGAAATGTGATTAGTTGCTTCACTTAGTAGATACTGGATTGCATAAAGAAACTAGAGGTCTCTGGGGCAGAATCCTAGGAAAAGCCTCAGAAAGTAAGTTCAGCCTCAGGAAGATGGAGATGGGTCAGTAGTAGCAGTCATTGAAAAATAAAGTCACTAGAAAATAGGGAGAATAGAAACTAAGAGAACTCTAAATCGAATCATGGTAAAAACAAGCATGCAGGAGATGGCTATTTGGTAGCAGGATGACATGGTAATTGGTGCATAGCCTCTCTGAGGGGGGAAGTAGGGTAGGGTAGGGTAGGACAGGGTAGGACAGGATAGATAAGCTCTATAAAGATAGAAATTTGGGGTTATTTTGTTAACAGTCCAAGTGCCTACAACAGTGCCTGGCACACAGTAAACACCAATAAAACATTTTTTTTTATGAATGAAAGGATATAGAATTGTATAGAAAATTCATTTTATTTGAAATAAGGGAACTATAGTTAGCATTTCACATTCATTCTTTAATTTCTTTGTGATACATAATAAAGTTAGACAATGTCTAAATTATAGATATGATATTAAATATTTAAACTACATTTCTGGGAAATTATATTTATATAGGAAATAAAGAAAGATAAGGAACAGGCTCAACATAGCATAGGAATAGAAGTTAAAAAATAAAAACATACTCATTAGACCTGCTTAGCTCACTGAAATCAGGTCATGGCGGATATTTTTATCAGTAAAGGAAACCACTGAAATCATCTTATCCAAGGGTTCCCAAATCCTTCAGAGCACTCTGGGGACACTTAAACATCGAGATTCCTGGGCCCCCTCTACAACAAACAAATCAATGTCTTGAGGTGAGGGTCTGGGAGAGGGGTATGAGGGCAAGGGATCTGTACCTTTAATTCCCCAAGGTGATTCTGATGGTGAGCTAGTTTGGGGACCTCCACATTTTATCTACCCTCTTAATTTCACAGATAAGAAAATCAGCGCCCAACCCGGCTGGTGTGGCTCAGTGGTTGAGCGTCAACCCGTGCACCAAGAGGTCGCCGGTTGGATTCCCAGTCAGGGCACATGCCCAGGTTGTGGGCCAAATCCCCAGTGAAGGGCATGCAGGAGGCAGCCAATTGATGTTCTCTCTCGTCGATGTTTCTCTGAAGCCGTCCAATCCACAGGAGATAAGAGTCAAGTCTGTCTTCCAACCCATCCCCCCATGATTCTTTTCCACCTCTATGATGATAAAAGCAACAAAACAATTTTTTTTTCTCAATTCAGAAAGCCAGCTAGAAGCCTCACTGACTAGGCCTTCTGAGATTGTACATGGAATATTGCAGTCTCAGAGGTACCTGACTTAAACAAATAGAAAGCAAATAGGGTGGTGGTGGCTTCTCCATCCTAAGATCCGGTGTTCTGTTTTTCTTGAATATCATTAATTATGTCAAGTTGAGAAAAGTCTTCTGAAAATTAAAATGTATCTGAGTTTTCCGAGAAATGCTATTTATTCTGAGAGGGAAGATTTGACATCAAACAACTAAATTAAGTGCTTACAAGCAGCTCAATAGCAAAAACAAAAGGCGGCGGGTTTGTGACTTTGGAGTCGTGTTATTCTTATGAAATTAGCCTTTAACATGGAAAAAAGATGAGGTCTGCCATAGCTAATTCTACTGTAGTATTTAATTCACCATGTCATATCAATTATCTCACTGGAGGCTGCTCAGGTATTTCTTGTTACATTTTAAATGCTGGAATGTTCAGCTCGGTCTTTTGTTCCTTGATTTATAGCCTAATTTACTTGCCATAACAACGCATGTGATCATGCGTTTATCCACTTCTCCAAGAGTCTTGGAACCATGTGAGCATGTCCTATCTCTTTTTTGTAATTCAAAAAATGCTGAATAAACTAAGGGACACTTTGCTCTCCAGTTTTGTATTTATGAACCACATCTGAGACACTGCTCTACTCCACCCAAAACCATTCATCTCGGATGCATTTTTCTATTCCTTTCAGATTCCAATATGATTTCTGCTTTATGACTTACAATATACAATATACAATCTTTATTGTATACAATCTTTATACACTATGCAATCAATATACAATATTTGCAACATACAATCGTCAAATTATCATGAGAAACTTGTTCTAATATTATCTAATTGTTTCACATCTGCTACTTTTTTTATCCTAAATAAAATACTAAGCTACTGGACAAGAACCATTTCTCTGGTTCCTTTTCCAGACTTAGCCGATGGTCTGGTACATAATACATAATCAATACACATCTATTGAGTGAGTTCAGTGGTTGCATATTGACCTAGTTGTTAACTCATTGAACAATTATTTATTGGGATCTACTAAGACCCAGACTTTATTTCAGATCACAGGTTCTCAAACTTCACATGCATCACCTGAGAATTAAAAATAAATAAATGAATGAATGAATGAATGAATGAATGAATGATGGAATAGGCCTGGTGTAGAGCCTAGGATGCTACATTTCCAACAAGGTCTAGGGGGTGTTGACGGTGCTGGTCAATGAACCACACTTTGAGCATTTGGAACCGAGACCAAGAATTGAAAAACACTTCCTATGAAAAATCACATCATAAACATTTAAGCCTTGTTGGGCTACATTATCTCTGCCTCAATCAGTCACCTTTGCCTTTGTAGTATAAAATCAGCCACAGAGAATTCAGTAAATTAATGGGCATAGCTGCGTTTCAATAAAACTTTACTTACAAAGATGGTTGTCTAGCCAAACTACTGGTAGTTTGCCTACCCCAGGCCTAGACAATGAGACCACAGGAAGCTCAAGTAGGGAATATCTATTGTTATATAAATTCAAAAGTTTTGCCCTAGCCCGTTTGGCTAAGTGGTTAGAACATCAACCCGCAGACCAATGAGTCACGGGTTCGATTCCAGTCAAGGGCACATACCTCAGTTGCGATTCATCCCCGGCCCTGGTTGGAGTCGTGTGGGAGGCAGCCACTGGATGTGTCCCTTTCATGTCAATGTTTCTCTCTCTTCCTCCCACTCTATCTGAACAAAAATGGAAAAATGTCCTCTGGTAAGGATAAATTAATTAATTAAATAAATTCATAAACCACAGAACTTATATGCATGCACGCATAACCAATGGACATGGACAACAAAGCTGGGGACTGGGTGTGGGGGATGTGGAGGAAGGTGTCAATGGGGTAAAAAGGAGAAATATCTGTAACAAAAATAAATTAACAAATAAAATAAAAATAAATTCAAAAGTTTTAGTAAAACAAAATGTACACTTTTCCAGGTTTCATTTTAATTTTGTCAGGTAATTGGTAACTTGCTGCTGGTTAAGTTACCTGATGTAAACAGGCTTGGCTTGGTCTCTCTCAGGTTCTAATAGACGAGCAAAATAGAAAAATAATAATTATCCAGTGTACTTAATCCATGATGCAGAATATCAGCCAATTTTAGGTAAGCATACATTCTTTATTTTGTTGTTGTTAATTTTGTCTTTTTGTTTTAAAGGTGACATTCACTTGACTTACCACACCTAGGGAGCACTTTTATATGGGTGAGAAGCTTTTGCCTTTTCTATTGGACCAAGGAATTAGCCCAGAATGTTGCCTTGATTTTCTTTATTCTTAGCCTTGCCTTTTGCATTATTTCAAGTCTGTCTTTTCGCCTTTCGTTCTTAGTTCCGAAAACCTGGTAAGTAAATGTCAATATCTGTTCGTACTTCCCTATTTCCTTATTATGATTGATTTCCTGAAAACACACTATTATGTAGATGGCCAATTAACCAGGAGGAATAACTGCACACTACAAATAATGTTTTAATCACTGGAAGATGGTCCTGAAAATTCAGTATTGACTTTTTTTTTTTTTTTTTTTTGCATTCATGTGTTTCTCTCTTCTACTTAACAGATGATTATTGAGCATATGTAGATGATTATTGAGCATATGTAATATTTCAAGTCCCATAGCAAAGAAGAAAGGAGGTAAAACCCACCACAGGAAGTGTCCCAGAATTCTGGGGCCTTCCCTTGCTTTAATTTCCAAATAACCACAGGTTTCTCCCACCTGCCGGGTGACTGGTTCAAGTCCAGTGCCCTTCCCAAGTGCGTTGCATGACTCCTATAAACCCATCTGCATTGCTCCGGTTGTTTTTCATTTCATAACAAACTTCTACTCCCAACTCTCTCTCTCATCATTCTGTCCATCTTATAACTTCAGTATAATTCATTCATTTTGGACAAAGCTTTTCTTTTCATTCTTCAAGCATCACTAACACTTCTACTAGGTTGCAGAGAAGGCCAAAATTTCCTGAATGACAAAATTACAATGCAAGAGAGACTGAAAACCTCCTATCAGCTACATTTCTGCCTATGTTTAGCCCATCAGCCGTACCTCTTTTAGAAGCCCTCCATCTGTTCTCTCTCCACAGCATTTCCCAGACACTGCCTCTGCTCTCGCTAGCCCAAGAGGCACCGTGTTTCCACAGAATCAATGAATTGTCTCTCATCTCCTCCATGTGCTCTTACTTTCACCCTTCTTACTAGGAACCCAAAGTCAACTAATATAACCATGTCCTCACCCAAGAAGGACAATACTTTAGGTGATACTATAGAATCCTTTGGCTTCTCATTTTTGCTACTTTGTTTCCAGAACAGCCTGTGGGCTTGGCTTTGGCATAGTCAAATGCTCATTATAGTGCCCACCCATCATCCCCAAAATAGTTTGTTTTCTCTTCATATGAAATCTTCATCACTTCCTGGAGAAGTGGAACAGCTTTCGGCAGCTTGCAAAAGACTGATTTTATTTATTTATTTTGTTGTTGCCTACAACTCAGTTAAACAGGAACCTAACTATAACTGTAATAACTAAATATGTGTTCAAAAACTACTAACAGTATGGAAAAGGAGTAATTCTACCTGGGGGCTCAAAGAAGAAATAACACGATATGGATTCTGTATCTGCTATCCTGGGTTGGTTCCGATTAAGAAGGAGTAGGAGACAACTTGATGTGTGTTTTGGGGTGGGAATGGGTTTGGGGTTTGGGAACTGAGTCTTTTTTTAAATGTCATGTTAACTAAAAAGGGACCTTCATAATTTCAGGGCTCGAAGCTTGACCTAAAATATATACCCAGGCGATGAAACCTTAGAGACACTTACAAAAAGAGGACCACACACCAGAAGTGTTTAGGTTTTCCAGATCATCTTCTTTTTGATCCTTCATGCTGACTTTCGGAAGCTGTCTCCGTGTGCCTCAGTCTGCACAGAGAAGACCACACACTCCTCTTCCTGAGCCCTGGCATTGTCAGACTATCAACTGACTCATAATATCTTAAGGTATTGAAGCTATTAGGGGTTATGAAAACCACTGATACCGAAGCCCTTGTTTTTACAGATACAGACTATGTCACCCAAGTGACTTACCCCTGATTTGTAATAGATCAGAGGCTAGAATCCAGGTGTCTGCTAACATCTGTGTTTTTCCCACAACTCAGCATTTCTGGTATCACTGGCCTTGAAGGGTCTCTTCAACTTCAACTTCAAAATTACTGAAAACTCAAACTAGCTCCTCTGAGGACAAATCAGAGATGTTCTATATGATCAGAATGAGCCACCTGCAGCTTACCATCACAGGAGCACTTGCAGTCGTGTATAAATTCACACAAGTCGTCATGTATAAATTCACACAAGTCATGTATAAATTCACACAAGTAGCTTAAACTATAACTGACTTATCTCAAGGGGCCAGAAGGGCCATGAATTATTACAGACCGGGACTTCTTATCTTTGGCATGACTGACATTTTGGGCAGGATAATTCTTTGTTGTGGAGGACTCGCCTATGCCCTGATGAATGTTCAGCAGCATCCCGGGCTTCTACCCACTAGATGTCAGCAGCTACCCCCCTCCTACCTTCCTGCCAGTCTCTAGATATTCCAAATGTCTTCAGGGAGACACACTTGGTCCTTCTAAGTTAATAACCACTGTTACACACTACGTCAAAAGATGTTTCCCCCAATATCACCAGTGCAAACTGTTGATAAGGCAACCTTGAATGTATTACTTACCACAGTAAGAGTGAAACCCACCTTGCAAAGATTTGACTGTCTCTCAGAAGGGAATCATAATGTCAAAAATCACTGGGAATTGGAGGTTTGGTTTATGGTGGGGATTTCAATGCAGTGACTTGATTAGGATTAGATAAGCATCATGATACAACAGTTCAAAAATAATGGGGGGAAAAGTCTGACCTTAAATGAATAAACAGCCTGATATTTCTCCCGCAAAATGGGTTTATTCAGGAACAACAAAGAATTGCAGTCCACAATATGTGGTCTAATGGCTAACCACCCAAGTCCTGAGAAACCAAGCAGAGGAAACTCTTATAGAGAAGAAGAGGAAGTTGGGAGAGATATTATGAATAAACAGTTCTTCCCATTAGGCTCTAAGGGAATAAAAGCTTTCCCTGCAGGCCCTCCCAACTCCTTTTTAGATGAGGTTACTGTCCATTAATGTACACACAAGCAAGTATGTTTGTATTATGAGTATTCTGAGGTGAGAGGTGTAAAGAACTTTGAATAGTGGGTAGGTCTCTTTGGACGTTTCTGTAATGAACAGTAAAACCCTTGGCATGGAGAGGAGACTTGTGGAGAAACCAAGTGTGCCCATGAAGACAGCGGAAGCATAGAGTGATGTCAGTGTGGACAGCTGGGTGTGGCTTCGTTGCCAGTGTCCAGGCTGAGTGGACGGGTGCCTCAGGTTCTCAACTGACAGCCTATTAACAGTTTCTGATTCAGTGTTCTCCCCTGGTCCTCGCTTATATTTTTAACAATTATCTCTAAGTCCTAAAAAATATCAAAATGTCCTTCTGAGCCTGTGTGGCAGACATTCTTCACACATTCCTTAGACTGAACCAAACCAACATTTCATTTCCAACAACTGTTTGCAAAACTAACAGGAGAGCAGACATCCTGACTACCAGATGGAATACTAGACATTCTTTAGAATTAGCACCAAGTAGGTTTATTTACACATGTAGAAATCCCTTCCTTTTCTCAAAAAACGCTTGCCTTCACCCCCTAATCAAAATACTATTTGGGTTTCTGCCTCCATCAGTGCTTCCCAAGTAGCTATTCTCTGTGATCTCAAATAAATGCTTCTGCCTCTCACTTTGGCTTTTTTTCCTTTATTGATGTTAGAGAGAGAGGAAGGGAGAGAGAGAGATAGAGAGAGATAGAGAGAGATAGAAACATCAATGAGAGAGAACATTGATTGGCCACCCCCTGCATGCCCCCCACTGGGGATAGGCCCACAACCTGGGCATGTGCCCTGATCGGGAATAGAATTAGCAACCTCTTGGTGCATGGGTCGACACTCAACCCCTGAGCCACACCAGCTGGGCCACGGCTTATTATTTTTAGGTTAACACTACTACATCCTTGACTTGCTTCAGAGACCAACACAATGATCAAAACTAAGTCAAAGAGCCCATCTAGCTAAGCCCTAACTCTTTGTGAATTGTAGGAAAGCGGTATTTGTCACTAGATTCAAATCAAAGATGTGCAGTTCGGCTGCCGCAGCCATTTCAGCCATCCACACCACTGTCCTTAACAGAGCCCGGGCTGGGCCCCAGCCCTAGTTACGTCATTTGAGCCCTTAGACCAGGGCTCTCTGATGCCAATTCTATCCATGGGTTTTCAGTTATATGAGCCTGTAAATTTCTTGTTTCATTCCTCTTAATTGCAATTTCAAGAATTGTAGCTTATATAAATGCCTAGCAAATAGTATTTAATAAATGGGTTTGCTGTACTTTTATTATCTATAGAATTCCTTTGTGTCTTTTAGGTTCCCTACCCTCAATTAGAACAACCTTTATACAAATATGGAGAAGAAAATGCATTATTCCTGTGGGTCACAATAGGAAAAGTTCATGCCATTGATGGTTTCTTACCTATAGACAGATACTTATTGGCTAGAAAAAGTAGAAGGAAAGTAAAAAACAGTTATACTTTCTCTGCTAAAAGATGTTTTGGAAGAGGAATTTGTCTTCTTGTCAGAAGCAACATTACCAGAAATTTAATCAGATGACTCTGCTTTCTAGAAATGTCAAAAGTATAAGACTCATCCTTTTACAATCTCTCAAAGAAAAGCAGTGCTTATTAATGGCATTATTAATTTGTGGCTTTTCAGCTTGAAGTTTTCTTAAAGAAGAGAACCATGCATAGTTAGCATCTCACATAATAAATGAACCAATCTCCTTTATTTTAGATCCCATAATAGAAATTCTCAACATTCAAAAAGAAACTTGAGGACAAATTTCATTACCAGTGGACTAATTTGCTAATTCTCTGACTCATCCTTTTTCCTGATTCTCTCACTTAGGTTCTAACTGCATTCAGTAGTAGTTTCTCAGTAAGAATTGATGTCCTTACAATAACCTGGTTATCACGTAACAGAAAAGGAGTAAAGGGGAGACTAGCAGTTTAACACCCAGGTCTATTCCCCACTGGTCTATGGGGGAGGGGACTAGACAAAGACAGTTTAGACACATAAAACGGTCTGAGTGATGTGGGAAGGTGCCTACCTGCACATCACACCTGGGAGCGAGTGAGCGGCCAGAATAGGCATGGCCTCTGCACGCTCGAAAAACCTGAATATTTAATCTCCTAGACAAGGGGAGGCTCTGCCTCTCTCTCTCTCTCCCTGTATCTCTCTCTCCCTGTATCTCTCTCTCCCTCCCCCCGCCCCCCCACGCCGTCTCTCTCTCAGTGTCAGCCATTCTGCCCTCTTGGGACTTCTGTTGTAGGGGGAGCATTCCCCTGCATTCACCCACATGGTTCATGGCCATGTGGACTCCACACAACGGATTAATGGACTGAATCTAGGCTGGTGCCACACTGGAGCCAGTTTCATCATGGAGAGGAAGCACTGGACGCTGGCCCTGTTTCTAGTTTTACTGAATCCACAGCTGCCCCCTTTCCAGGACTGGATTCAGGAAACTAGGATGTTACAACCCCAGGAATATAACTCCCTGCCCATAAAGACCGTTCATGCTCCCATGGAGGCTCTGAAAATGCTCACTGCAGTGGTGCCCACGAACCTTGCACCCACGAGTGTGGGAGAAATCTGTCCCACTCATCCCGCTGGCATCAGAATCACAGGTGTTCAATAAATTCCAGGAAAGCAAATGTGTAGATGGGGAAAAGGGAAGGTATTAGGAAAAAAAAAAAAAAATGTGTCGGAGGCATTTGTTAAACCAACTTTAGCAAAAACACGAGTTCAGTTACCAACTAATGTGTTGACATAATAATGCAAGGCAGTCAGAGCCTTCCAGATACTAAATATAGACTATGGATCACCCTCATATCAGAAAGCACAAGGTCTCTTACATACCACTTTTCACCCAGATGGTACCCTGTGTCCCAGAAGGTTCCGCTTGCTGTGAAACACCAACTAGCAATTTCCAGGTTCAGACATGGCTGAGGAAACATTCGTGGACAAGGGTAAAGGTGATGTTCTCAGCCGTTAGGTCTCCTGAAGGAAAATGGCAGTCGTCCTGTGTGTCACCCAGCATTCGGGGTAGTGCCACCTGTGAAAAGAGACAGCAACCTCCACCAGCCACTGCGGCCTCGGTGACAGAATCCTGTATGCCCCTCTGAGGAAAGAGCCATGGGACAGAGTCCTCGGGTGTTCCCACAAATTTCCAGAAGAGTCTCGTTTCTAATTAACTTGGAATTGCTCACTTGAAAATGGCTAAGTCAAAAGCATATTATGAAAGGGTACAATGACATTTCCTGGGAAGTCTATAAATCTTGAGGTTCAGATCATAGCTTTGAATTATTCAATGAATTCCGGGTTTTAAAATTTAACGCCTCTTTGTCCAGTGACTGTGTGTGTGTGTGTGTGTGCACACGCGTGTGTGTTACTGTGATTTACAGTGAGAAATATATATTTGGTCTTCCTTGCCATTTCTGACACAGAGCTCCAACACTGGGAATTTCCCAAGTGAAGAGAACAAAGGTGCCTTTTTTTATGTTAATGAGGCGACTTTTGAAAATCACCTAAGGATGGGGGCTAGCTGCTGGTGCAACAAACTAGTGATTAGAGGGTTGAAACTTTCAGTCCCTATCCCTGACCCCTGACCTCTGGGGAGGGGTTGAAGATTGAGTTATGCCACCAATGGCCAATGATTTAATCAGTCATGCCTATGCAATGAAGCCTCCATAAAATCCCAAAAGGACCCTGGCCGGTTTGGCTCAGCGGTTAGAGCATCAGTCCCCGGACCAGAGAGTCCTGGGTTCAGTTCTCACTAAGGTCATGTGCTGTGGTTGCAGTTTGTCCCCAGCCCCGGCTGGGGTCTTGTGGGTGGCAGCCAGTCAATGTGTCTCTCTTGCATCACTGTTTCTCTCTCTCTTCCTCCCTCTCTCCCTCCTGCTCTATCTGAAGATAAATGCAAAAATGTCCTCGGGTGAGGATTAAAGCAAAAATCCCAAAAGGATGGGGTCTGGTGAGCTTTTGAGTTGGTGACACCTGGATGTGCTGGGAGGGGGGCACACCTAGAGAGGAGGCTGCGCACCTTCGCCCTGAATCTTACCCCGCGCGTCTCTTCCATCGGCTGTTTCTGAGATATCCCTTCACACACAAAATCCAGTGACATAGCAAGTAACATGTCTCTGAGTTCTGTGACCTGCTCTAGCAAATTAATCAAACCAAGGAAGGGGTCATGGGAACCTCTAATCTATAGCCAGTTGGTCAGAAGCCCAGGTGATAACCTGGATTTGGGATGGCACCTGAACTGGGAGGCAGGGGCAGTCTTGTAGGACTGAGCCTCCTTACCTGTGGAATCTGATGCAATCTCCGTGTCCATAGTGTTAGACTGAGTTAAATTCTTGGATACCCTGCTGGTGCCTTACAACTGCTTTGTAGTGTGTGTGTGTGGGGGGGGGGGGAGGCGGACCACCCCCCATGTTGGAATTGGTAGCAGATCCCTTTTAGTGCATGTCCACACAATATGATAGCCTAGTCATTTATTTTAGGAATAAACATATAAGACAAGTTAGTTAATATAATAAATTTGGGAGAAATTCTATCTGGGAACTGTGGTTCCAATAGAAGATAATATAAAGACAATTCATATTTGGATTTGCATCTACTTAATGTAAATAAAGTACCTAGTTACTCATAATTCTTTGACTTTGATTCCGGTCAAGGGCACATACCTGGATTGCAGATTCAAACCCCCACCCCGGTCAGGGTCATGCAGGAGGCAACTGACTGATATGTCTCTCTCACACCGATATTTCTCTCTGTCTCTCTCTCCCCCACCCCCTTTTTCATGCTCTAAAATTCAATGGGAAAAATATCCTCAGGTGAGGAGTAACACACAAAAAAAGAGAAGAAGAGAGTGAGGGAGGGAGGGAAGATCTTCATCTGCTATATAAAATTAATAGTGGAGTTTATACTTAATATATAATCTACTCATAGATAATCAGGCACATCAAGCACTTTGAATATAGGCTCTTAAAAAAATCTAATGTGTGCCCAGGAACAAGGCAAAGCTTAGGAAAGTAGAAGAATGTCATTAATTTTTTTTTGTAATTGTCAGATGTTTCAAAGTCCCTTTAATTTAAAATACTGATGGTTTCATCAGAGGGGAAAAAAAAGCAAAGAGTATTAATCCTTATTTAAATATGTAACTGAACATCCATCTAAATAGAATCTGGGCTTCTGCATGTGTAGCAGGTCAATTAGAGTTAAATACAAATAATAATCCATGTGATTTAGTCTGCTAAATACCACAGGCTGTAAAATGCATAACCTGAACAGACTGCTACTTTTGACATTTTAACAGGTTTATTAACATTTTATGTTATTCTCAGTGAACTAAAGTAACAGACCAATTATTTATATGGAACAAAGTCTTTAAAGTGATTCACATTCAGAGTGACTACTTTAAGGTGGCACTAAACACAACATTCTACTGCGCAGATGTCAATGCTTCTTTAGGAGTGTGGCCTGTAACATCTCTGAGCTCTACCCCATTAGACTTTAACTTCACCCAATGAATCTGGTTTTATTCCCAAGTCATCTTTCTTGTGTCGTACAGAACAGTTAAGTTGGGCACTGTTTCTTCCTCTGTTTTTATTTTACACTGTAACTTGTTTCTGAATTAGGATAATCTGGAATTGAAGTTTCTTTGGGCAAATTGCATTGTGTTTTTTGTTTTGTTTTGTTTCCCCAGCCCACTTGGTAGCAATGAAGGAAATGAATTGTCAACTTTCTAAATAGCAGAGCTTAGCCTATGTGTGTGTGGCTGCAGAAGCTGGGTCAGCAAGCATGTCCAGGGGATTCATGTAAATGTGTGACAAGTACTGAATATGGCTCCACCCTGAGCTCCAATACATTGTCTCATTTTGCAGAGTCTCAGATCACTGTCCTTCAGAGTGCTTAGCTCCCGGTTGTCTCTCAGTTATCTGGGCTCAGACCTAGACTCAAACCAATCTGAGTTCCAATCCACTAAGAACTGGGTGTGTTTATTTTTCTCTTTAGATTCCACATATAAGTGAAATCACTGAATGTAAACTGTAATTGAAAAATAAAATAAAATAAATAATTAGATGTGTGCTCTTGGGTAAGTTATTGAACATCTTAGCCTCAGTTTCATTATCTATAATACGGGATTAAGAATGATACTTTCCTCATAAGATTATTGTGAAGGTTAAATGTGACAATGCATGTAAGGCATTTGGCACCATGCCTGGCATATACAAGTATGAATTATTAGTGATTTCTTTCCAATTTTCCATTACATATTGCTTATCACAAATAATGACTCTGTATTCCTTTTACTACAAATGTCTATGGTATTATGTGTTTGGTTTGAAGGTCAACAAATACAAATTAATTGGTACAAGATGTCAATACTTTTGCTAACATAATACTTAAAAATGCATTCAAAACCAAGAAACTTGTCCAGCTGCTATAGCTAAGTGGTTGAGTGTTGATCTATGCACCAAGAGTTGCTGGTTCAATTCCTGTTCAGGGCACATGCTCAGGTTGTGGGCCCGATCCCCAGTGGGGAGCATGCAGGAGGCAATCGATCAATGTTCTCTCTCATTGGTGTTTCTATCTCTATCACTCCCTTTCCCTTCTTCTTTCTCTAAAATCAATTTTTAAAAAAAGAAAGAAAGAAACTGTGTGTTGTATTATCCCTCCTTTTTAATTAGTCAACTGCTCCTCTCTCATTACTATGGTGATTGGTAGTTAATCATATTTTCTACTGATATATAGATAAATATGAACTAGGGGATGAGGATCCAGATTGCTGCCACAGCCCTGCTCCATCCTGATAAAACTTCACAGGTTTGGAAGGGCACAGACAAACCAACAAACATGTACCCCCAGCCCAGATGCGGGAGAGAAGAGCTAGAGGTCAAGATTAGAGAAAGTACTGACAATTGCAAGATGCATTTTTGGTTGGGTGCCTGGACACAAACACACTTCTCTGAACTCTTGACCAGCCCCAGCCACATGGGTAGGCACAGATAGCTAAATGTCCTCTATTTATTGGCATATGCCTATGGCTAATTGGATTGAGGTGGACACTGTCATGAACTGGACCAATAAAAAAATCAACCCTTTGGGAATTTCTAATTGGAGCTGACAGAGTTAAATGTCTTTCTTGATCACCTAAATTAACGAAATGCAGACTCTAGGACTGTGGAGCAGCCCTCAGCTGCCTTGTGCATAGGACCCAGAAAGGAATGAATGAAGAGGGTTAGAAGGAAGGCACTGTGCAGGGGTCTGAGACAATGCCGGCCTCCGTGCTTTGTTCCCGAGGTGCCCAGTCCACTGCCAGCCTCCAAAGGGACCAACGGCAATTCTTGCTTTGGTTTCGTAGAGCAGTCCCAAGTCCTTGCAATAATTTCCCCTATTTTTGCCTAAAACAATTTAACTAAGTTTCTGTTCGGTATGACCAAGTTAAATAAACAAATCCATTATTCTCGCCACTCTCCTTTTCCCCACTAATTCATAAAGTTGACTGCTTCTTTAAAGGATTTCATCTTTCCTCAGTCCCAGTAAAAATAAATTATTCTTTATGACTCACATAAAAAATGCAATGGTTGTTCTTTCAAAGTAGAACAAAAAGTTTGAATATGTTTGTTTGTGTCTTGTTTGTGCAGGGAGCGGGTATGTTAGCCACGGTAGGGAAGGCTGTATAACATAATACAAAATACATTTAAATCATTTATTTTGTAAGTTTTGGGAAAATATATAACCAAAGAAAAGAATATAGATAAACTGCAAATCCACAGGCCTTTTAAAACATGTCATCATGTATATTATAGTTGACTCTCACAATGACCCTGGGAAGGAGGCCTATGAGACCCATGAAGCATGAGAAGGCAAGAGTAACTAGTCCACCTCAAGTAATTCATTTGTCTCAGAAGGGACTCCAGGATATATGACTTTAAAAGCATAGTATCTCCTCCATTTTTTGTTGTTTTATTTTCTCTCTATTTCCCAAAATGCATTCTATGTTATACTACTCCCAGGGGCTATTCCATGGTCCAATAAATTTGAGAACTCCTAAATACTCAGTCCTTCTCTTGGAGATTTACAGTGTACATCCATATTATATATAGTCTGGGAAGAAGTGCATCCAACTTCATTTAACCCAGTGTTTGACCAATATCTTTTCCAAGGAGTCATCGTAAAGCATTATTAAACTTGTCTTGCTAAAGGAGCTATTAACTTGAAGAGTTAATGGTTAGTTGATTAAGAATTAGAAACTCAAACAATAGAACATTGCCTATTTTCCACATTAATAGCTGATATTTTTAATATAATATTTTCTTATGGTTAAAAAAAATACTAAAATACATTAAAGTATAATGAGATTAAAATCAGCTAAAATCCCATGACCCTGGGAAAACCATAATCGACATTTCATTGTTCATACTATCACATATCTCTACATATCTGCATGTAATTACAAATGGTTCTGCATAAATCAGATATCATCACAGGATGACTCATCATGACTACCCCCACCATTCCTTCTTTTCTTCTAACTCTACCTGCAGCGACACATGCTCCTAGATAACCAATGTTTTGAAATGTAATGTGCAAGTTTTCATGGTTATATAGATGAGACAGGGAGAAACAGAGAGAGAGGGGTGATTTCTTGGTGTTGATTGTGTTATGATAATGGGATCATAATATATACGTTACTCTACATCTTTCTTTTCTCTGTGAAAATTCCTCCAAGTTAAATTGTATAAACAATACAAAGGAAACAATTTTGGCTCAAATCACTGAATATTCCAGTGAAAAACTCTAGCTATAGGTATGGCTGGTTAAAGAGGCTCAATCACTCTTTCCCTCTCCCTTCTTCTAGATTGATTCTTTTCTTAGACTTTTCCCTGAAAGGACCACAAAGTAGCCTTTGGAAACCCAGGCTACTTCCCTGCTGATTCATTTTTATCAGCCAGAAGTGGGAGTACTTTTATCCCAATATTCCCTACTCTTTCACTCTTTCACATAGATGGAACTGACTTGGGTCACCTGCTTGTCCCTCAAAAAATCCCAATGGACAGGGCAAATCCCCAGTGAGCGTTTCCCTTTGAACTGAGCCTTCAGCCTTTCTAAACCTGAGGGAATAAATGAGGATGGATCTCCCCAGCTAAAGTCTGAAAGGGGCTGTACCAGTAACAAGGTAAACAAACACAGGGTTGCCCCAAATAACAGAGATCTTATAAGCATCCTCAAAGATGGAAGTCAATCTGAAAACATAAGGTTCCACTAACCACCAAGAAAATACAGTATAATTCTATTTCTCAGTCTTGGAGAGTTAACTTTAACATGGAACATTAGGACTAAATAAAGCTATGTACTTACCAAATTCTGTATCGAGTATCTTGGCCTTCATGTGGCTGGGTTAAGTTAGAGGTGACTTTGGAAAGTCTACAGAAGAACCTTAGAGAACCAGATGGCAAGAAGTATAGCAAGTATAACTGAGTCTCATACAAGAATTGGAATTTCTCACGGAGATTACCTGGGATTTTATAGCCTCCTGTCTTTACACTTGCATCATTCTGGTCTCCGCAGATCAGTTTATTCTCTATCGTAGGAATAAGAATGCTCACTGTCCTGCTGATAAAAATGGGGTTTCTACCTCCTTTTCCTCCTATCTTTGTGTAATGTGCCACTGAAATGTTATTTATGTAGTTTCTGATACCTCACCCCAAAAAATGTGTTTGTCAGTGGTTTTGAAATACAAAGATGCGGACTGCAGCCCCAACTCCATCTTTCACTGGGAACATGCGCCTTTGTTGCTTCGTTTTGCTTGGCCCTCTGTGTTGGTTTCTTTGCACTGATGAAACCTCCAGTCTTGAGGGAACAGCCTTGTGCAGGAGATGAACTTTATCATTCAACCCTGCCCTAGCTCTTGGTTGTGGCTGTCCAAGCAGCCTATTTTATTTTTAATAGCTGAGGGTGTGCCAAACCTGTCAGCGTCCAAAGGGGAGGAACTCAGTCGGCATCTAAATTCAGGCTGATTGGAAGCCAGACTTTGAAGCAGCAAGTCTGAAGTGTGTAGACAGACACAGTCCTGTGGGATCGCAAGTGTAGGCCGGGCTGGCCACCAGTGGTGCCAGGCGACCTAGGATGTCTCCTGGGCGCTGGTTGCAAAAACCAGGGCTGATGATTACACAAGCTCCTTTATGGGAAACACCGGCGAGCTGGAGGGAGGCAGCTTTGTCCCCGAGAGCAGGACGGGCCTGGCCATGCCCCAAACCCGAAGCCTGCCCCTCGGGCCGAAGCTCCTGGGCAAGCAAACAGGCTTCTTTGACGGAGAGGCAAGGTTGTGCCTCCTGTGCAGTGCTCAGAAGGTGGCAGTCTGTGAAGAACCGGAGATCCTAGCGCAGCCCCTCTGGATGCCGGTGCTGTGGGCGGCAGAAGGAGGGCGCCTGCCCTGCGGGGGGCTCTGGCAGGTTTGCAGCCAGCCCTTAGGGGTGCGGTGCGCTGGAAGCCTGCCCTTCGGGCCGCAGCTGTGGCAGCAAGTGGACAGCAGAGATGGAGCTCCGGGGTCTGTGGCTTCCTGCTGTGCCCTGGGGTGGTGACCACTGGACCACTCTTCCTCCCGGGGTTACAGTTCTGTGGGGCCCAGGAGCGCAAGCCCCACTGGCCACCAGAGGCAGGCCATCTAGGAGTGTCCCGTGGCGGCCGCCGCGAAAACTGGGCATCAGGAGTGTTTAGAAAAAGCTGGGGTCCTGGCCACAAGGGCGCTGAGCGCAGACTGGAGAAGGGGAGGCGTCGGAGCGCCCTGGGGGCAGCCCAGCAGGCCCCCGAATGTGTGTCCTCAGGTGCCTCTCCCTCAGGCCACACTCCAAGCCAGGGAGCCTCTCCCGCGCGACTTCCAGGCACTTCTTTATCAGCTGCTTCCGCTGCACACCAAGCTGCCGCGGGACCCCCGAGCTGCCGCGGGACCCCGAGCGGGTGAGTGGGACACGCGAGCCCTTTAAGCGCATTTCTCTCATCCTGCGCTGTGAGGCGCGTGGACACCATCCACGTTGGTTTTCGGAGCTAGACGTTTTGGGGCTCACCTCACAGGCGCAAGTTTTAAAAATTGGGGGTGCCCATGTTGGGTTCAGACCCTTCAGTCCTCAGGAGTAGCTCTGGGTATTGAGTTCCCTGCTAGCCACTGCAGAGTGGAGTTTAGGTGAGATTGTGTCCCAGCCTCTCCCACCAGCAGCATGCGTGCCTTCACGCATTTGCTGCACGTGTACGGGCGGCTCACCTGGTTTTTAGTTAATTTTTCAGAGAAAATTGTTTCATATGTAGCTGTAACTTCGGTGTGTTCTGGTTCCACTCTGTCACCATCTCGGTCCAAAACCTCACCACCACCAGATCTTCTAACTCCAGGGTGGGCACACTGATGAACTCAGTGTCTGTTTTTCAATTACAAATTCTGACGGAGAGAATTGGATCCGGCCAACTTGGGTCAAGTCTGCATTCGGGCATAGTTAGCTGCATCTGACAGGGGCAGTTTGCCTGTTACCCTAGGAAGGTCTGCGAGGAGGATGTGGCCAGGGGAGAAAAGCCTAGCATCTTATGTGGGCTGGCTTCAGGGTTTGGAAAACGAAAAGTCATCAGCCTTCATTTGGAGGCATTGTGGTTAAGCTTGCTGATGTTGAAGGTGACTACCTAAACTTGGGGCCTAGGTCCCTCACCTGTTAGCTATGTGACTCAGGGATGACCTCATCTGCAAATGAGGATGATGATAACAACTACCACATAGGGTTTCCATGAACAATAAAGATGCTAATAGAGCTGAAACTCTCAGATTCACGCTTCACGCAAAGTAAGCACTAGATAAATACTAGCTGGTATTAAAAGCTCTAAATAAACATAAGCTCCGTGGCCAAAGTAGCAGTTTCAGACAAGGACTCTACTGATGCACTGAATGAAATGTACCCTGAGAGATGTGCAAATAGATCATCCAGGAACTCAAGTCTTCCTAATCAGAACAAGGACTCAAAACTAAAGTTGACGTGGAGGCAAAGGTCCCTGGTCCTGGGGTTTATGAGCCCCCGTGGACCTGCAGCTGCTCTTTTTTGCACGCGGGAGACCTGCTCCAGCCTCCGCGGGACTTGTGCTAGTCACAACTCCTCTGCTAAGCTGCTGAGGTTTTTCCTTGATTAACTTTATATGGAGAACCTGCCCCACTGAAAAGTGGCAGGTGGGTGAAGCCCAACGTGGCGAATGCTCATTAAGGCAGGAGCAGAGGCAAGAAAGCCAATTATGGCAGCCGGGAGTCCCAGCACAGGGGCTGCCATCCCGGGCTGCCAGCCACGCTTGCCTCAGGGCACCAGATAATAACTTCAGAATCAGCGCTCGGAAGGCCAGTCAGGCTCAGCTTCTGCTTCACAGTGGACATGAAAGGCAATACCTTTCAGAACAGCAAAAATGTCCTGAAAGCAGAGGGAGAGGGAGCGTCTAATAGGTGTGTTCTCCTGGTAGGCGGGTGTCAAGGAATATGGTCTCTGGTTGCTCGTTAAATGTCACCAAGACATGGAGACAGAGATGGCACCAGGGGCTGAAGCAGAACTCAAACTCGGTTTCCCAGCCAGGGTGAGTGGGTGGGTTTTATCAGAATAAACTCCACTAACTCGTGAGAGATTCTGTATTCTGAAGTCACCACAATTATGAGATGAGATAACAAGGTCAACAAGAATTCAATAAACTCACAGATGTTATTCTTGATATCAGTGAACATTAGGAAAATCAGTCTCCACTTCCATGGTGTCTGCAGTACTGCCTCCCCCGGGACATTGATATGAACCTTTGATACTGACAGTGTGGTTTGGAGAGGACTTTCCATGACTTGTGTTCCAATGTATAACTTGTCTGTTGAACATCGACCCACATAGAAGAGGTCAGCGGGGTCATGCCTGGGGTCCAGGGGCTAACTTCTCTGAAACAAATGTCAGTTTTTCTCCCTCTTGAAATGAGAAATTTGAGAAACAATATCACTTACAATTCAAATCAGGCCCAAAAAGCCGTAACTAGAATTTGTCCAAGATTAAATTATGAATGTGTCAAACATACTGCCAAGTGGAAAGAATTGCAGTGAACCTAAAAATACCTACCATCCACATCCTACCATTAATATTTTACTAAACTTGTTTTCTACATACCTACCCATCTATCTGTACCTCTGTCTATGCATCCATCCTTCTCTGAAATGTTCAAGCATTTCAAAGTCAGTTGCGAATATCAGTAGACTTTCACAAATATTTCCGCATGCCCATCATTTACTAGGAAATTGTAGGATGCTGTTTTGTGAGATACAGAGTGTGGCTTATTGTGCAAAGATATATATCCAATACCAGAACCTGAGCCACGGATTTCTTTTTCTTTTCTTTTCTTTTTTTTTTTTATCCTCACCCGAGGACACCTTTTGATATTTTGTTCAGATAGAGTGGGAGGGAGAGATAGAGAGAAACATTGACATGAAAGAGACAAATCGAGTGGCTGCCATCCGTACGACCCAATGAGGGCCGGAGACAAACTGCAACCGAGGTACACGCCCCTAGCGGGAACCGAACCCGGGTCTCTCTAAACAGCAGGCTGACGCTCTAAGTGCTGAGCCAAACCGGCCAGGGCATGAGCCACGGATTTCTGATTCCCGATCTTCCCTGCGGACTGCCACCAAACCTTGCCATCTAGATTGGGAGTGCTTGACTAGTCGCATAGATCAAAAGTACTCATAATAATAGGACACAAGTTATTTAAACAGAAAGCAAAGCCGGTATGCAAGGTATGTCACTTGGCTGGTTCATGAGCCATGAGTATAATTATACCACTGACACATCCAGAACAGCACTCTGCCCAAAGGAAATGCTTAATAAATGGATTTTCAGATTCATTTTAATATTTTGTATGCCTTCTTCCCTCCTTCATTATTGATCTAACGTGACTGACTGAATTCGTGTAAACACCTTTGACTTCTCAAAGCTCTTGGCCATTGCTGCTTTTTCTGATGCTCAAAGATTATACGATATAAAATTTAAAAGTAAATACCTACTTCTTCCTCACATTAGCTGTGTGCTTCTGTTCTCTGCTTCTCATGCTGGTGTCCTCATTATTTGGTGCTCATCTTGCAGAGTATATTGTGTATAATCTGGTAACTTTTCCTTCCTGCCCTATTATCTTTAGGAGTTGCAATTTCTAAGTGAAGGAAAGAGTTTAAGTACTAGAACAGGAGTCTACAGAGGAGGGTGTCAATGGGGTAAAGAGGAGAAACATCTGTAACAAAAATAAATAAGTATTTTAAAAAATCAATCAATCAATCAATCAATATCCATGCCATAGAGGTTGAGTAACCAGTGTTTTGGCAGGCTTGCTGACCACCTTCTAAGTGAGAAGGTGTGTAGTTCTGCCTTGTCTGCCACCATTTTGATTGATAATTTTGCTTTTAGTACTTATAGAGTAAAATCTAATAATCTGGCAAGAGATACATCCAGAAAATATCAGGTTAACTGACTTTCCCAACTCCTGAGCAATACATTGTTACTGCAGTAAGTCTCAGTTTCTCCAATGAGCAATGAACGACATATAAATTCAGGGAGAGTAGGGCTGGAGGCTCTTTTTGCCTGTGACTGGCTATTCAGCCATGAAGGGCCTGGTACATAGTAGATATTCTGTAAATATTTTTGAATGAATGCATCTTAAGCTATTATTTACTCTATCTACAAAATTATTTAGAAATACACAAATATAATAGCAGGTTTTAGTATTATCATTACTATTAATAATAATTAAATGCAAATATTATATTATAAATATAATAATAGGCCATAATAACAAATATGAAATCAAAACCTACAAGAGTATACAAAACAGGCAATGTGTTAATTTTCTGGGCTTGCTGTAACAAATTGCCACAAATTTGATGGCTTAGCAAAGCAGTAGTTTAGTCTCTCGGTTCTGGAGGCCCAAGTTCAATATCTAGGTGTTGGCAGGACTGTACTTCCTCCGGAGGCTGTAGGGGAAGAATTCTTTCACCCGCACCTGGCCTCCCTGGGTCTGCGCCTCCCCTTCGCTGTCTCCAACCTCTGTCTGCTTTTTTCTTAAAAGGACAGTTGTCTGGATTTAGAGCCCACCCCGATAATAAACCTCAAAATCTCCATTGTGACTTTTGAGCTCAACATCCTTAACTCATCTTCAAATACCCTTTCTTGAATCAAGTCACATTCACAGGTGAAGGAGTTAGGACATGGAAGTAACATTTTATGGGCCATCATTCAACCCACTGCCCACTCAATACATTGTTATACACTCCCAATAGTTACCTGGAATAATGCCATTTACGTGTATACCATACTGCAAAAACTTTAAATTAACACACTGCACTTAAGGAACTGTTGAGAAATATAACTGATATATTTTTAACTTAAACAGCAATTTTCCTTTTGTAATAGCTTAGCTCTATCTACTGTATCCAGAACTCAAATTATCCCAAAATGTAGCCAACTACTGCCATGAAGAAAATTCATTATTTACCACCAATAAAATGAAATTAAAATTACTATAGATATTAAAACCACAATTCTAATTAGGGAAGTAATCTTTGGGGCATTACCTCTCTGGAGCTGGAATTCTCAGCAACTCTGCGAAAAAAAAAAGTTTGTATCCAAGGTTGGTCACAGTTAAGAGTTATAGGAGTTAAAGTAAAAATCATGTATTTAATAACTTTTATTTATGTACCCCCCCCCCATAATTGAAAGCAATGAAATATGTAGATTGAATGGTTCTTCAGTAATTTAATGGCAGTTGAAACTGGCACAGTTTTTAAAAGTTTTGTGTGATCAGAAGCTTGAAGTCAGGTTAATTTACTTTCAGGCTTTTCTTGTCTCCTGCCATTTTCTGAGCTTCCCCGAGGTTAATGGCTCTATAGAAACCTAACACAATTATTTGTGTGGCTAGTCAAAAGATTAATGGCATGATATGAATTACATTTGATTCATCAAAAACAAAATAAAGTCCAGACCAGCCGGTGTGGCTCAGTGGTTGAACATTGACCCATGCACCAGGAAGTCACCGGTTCGATTCCCAGTCAGGGCACATGCCCAGGTTGTGGGCCCAATCCCCAGTGTGGAGCATGCAGGAGGCGGCCAACTGATGTTCCCTCTCATCAGTGTTTCTCTCTCTCTCTCCCTCTCCCTTCCTCTCTCTCTAAAATTAAAAAAGAAAAAAAATTACTAAAAAAGTCCATTGTGATGTTTGAGCTATGTAGTAGCAGATTACTGTGCTTTCATTCTATATGGTAGATATTGCCCCCAGCTGGTGCAGTTGCTTGGCTGACTGTCTTAGTTTTTCATGCCATTCTGAAACCTTGTCTTTTTTTCTGATTCTCCCTTGGTATTTTAGTTGCTATCAAACTGAAAGCTGAATTTGGTAGGGCTTTGATATGTGAAGGTGAGAGTAAGGTACTTTAGGTGCAGTAAACAGTGTGAAACAAGACAGAGAAGCCCAAGATATTAAAGAGGGCTCGGCTGAGGAGACCACAGTTAGAGGAAGACCTACCAGATGTTCCATAGCAGGATGCTAAGAGAAGTGGATGGGACATAGGAGGGGAGGAGAAGGCATATGTAGCTGGGGGTTGGGAGTAGGGGAGAGTAAAGGTGAAGGAAATTGAGGAAAATATCTAGCATAAATGCTCAGCCCTTCCACCGTCAGACACGACATGGTTGAAATAAACGTCCATCTCTCCCTATTTTATAGGTTAATCTACAGCGAAGAGGCAGCCTATTTGAGTCCATCCCACTCTTTTACTGATTACAAGCATGCAATTATAAATGGAGTCGAGCGCTATGAAGGAAATGAACACAGTCCCACAAACAATAACAAAGGTACTTGAGTTAGACTGGAGATAAGAGAAGGTTTCACTGAAGGTGTGACTCTAGAGCCGAGATGCAAAGAATGTAAAGGATTTGCTAGTGAAGGGACAATGTGTCAACTGGGTAGAAGAGAACAGCCATAGAGTAGATTCAGCATGTGCAAAAGATTGGTGAGAAGTGGAAGTTAGCATAGTCAAGGGGCTGAAGATGACCAGTGCCGCTGGATATCAGAAGGTAAGGGGGAAGTTGGCAGGACATGAGGCTAGGGAGTAGGCAGAAGCCACTGCCCACCTCTGTCTTTAAGCCTTGAGGAGGGTGCACAGTTGGAGGTACATTCCTACAGTGAGCAGTGGGATAGGACAAGTTGAAAGAACGGCACTATTCACCTGATCCAATGTGTGATGTACACATTTCCCTTTTTTAGAGTCTATACGACAATACATCGTATTTCTTTTCGCTTACTTCATTTATTTTAATCTGTCTGGTGTTATAGTTCCTAGTATCCTTGTCTAATCTCCTTCATCGACTGTAAGCTCCTGGCTTACCACTCTTATAATAAATATATTCTGAGTTCAAAGCAAAGGCATTGCAAGTACCAACTTATCCATGGATTACCAGCAGATTACCAGGTCCCCTGGGCCCTGGTGTCATTTTAAACTGCTATTAAAATGTGTGAAATATATTTCTAGTATTTCAAATTTCTTTCTTCATGTGTCAGCATTTTTATAGTCCTTATTTTTGTTTTCTTTCATATTTTATGACATTATCTTATGTATTTAATATCCAGACCTTATGTTCATTCATTCATTCATTCATTCACATTCACACATGCATTTATGTATACCACATTTGGTACTAGGAAGTATTTAAGGTTCTGTTTGTGAGAATACCGAATAGTTCTTCAATCAATATGAGCATATTATTCAAACTTCTTAGATGTCAGTTTCTTGATCGTGGTGCTACTAGTATCTAACTCATAGATGTCATGTGAATGTTCAATAAGGTCAGCCTCATAAGACAGACAATGTGATATAGAAGTTCTGAATCCATGCTATCAACTGTTATTATTTCTATGAATGTCTTGATGATGATGGTGGTGGTGGTGATAGAGATGGTATGTTAATATCCTTTCTGTGTACTTAATTGCTTTTAATATTAACATGGTTATTCCATCATTAGTAAAGAGTATGACATTTCAGGTATTCTGAATCCCATGGTTATTTAAGCAAAATCATGAATAACAATGATTGCTTTCATTTATTGAGTGGTGCCAAATGCTGAATTTTTGTTAGTACTATATATATATATATATATATATATATATATATATATACACACATTTGGTTAGTACTATATATATATATATATATATATATATATATATATATATATATATATATAAATTTGTTCCATGCACCAAATCTTGCAGGGCAGGTATTTTTAGCCCCATTTTATAGTTGAGAAAAGCCACACTGGTAATAAACTGTGGATTCTACATCTGGCTCCATTACGAAAAACTGGAATATTGATTCTTTTGTGATTCCTTAAATGACTTCAGGAAGCTCTCTTCATGTCAAATTCTGAGACATCTGCTGCTTCTCCTGTGTCAGTGTACAACTTATTCTAGTACTTTCTTATTGTATTATTATATTCTGTTTACTCATCTTTTATTTCCAACATTCTGATTCTTCTTTAAAGACAAGGAGGATGGTTAAAAAAAAAAAAAAAAAAGTCCTGGCCGGTTTGGCTCAGCGGTTAGAGCGTTGGCCTGCGGTCCAGAGAGACCGGAGTTCAGTTCCCACTAAGGGCATGTACCTCGGTTGCAGTTTGTCCCCGGCCCTGGTTGGGTCCTGTGGGTGGCAGCCACTCGATGTGTCCCTTTCACATCGATGTTTCTTTCTCTCTCTCTCTCTCTCCCTCCCACTCTGTCTGAACAAAAAATGGAAAAATGTCCTCCGGTGAGGATAAATAAATAAATAAAGTCAAGGAGAATGGGTTGTATACATACCACCTTTTGTTAAGCACAGGGTCACACACATTGAATAAATGAGTCAGTGAGCAAGTGATAAAAAATAATGGCCAATATCCACATCTCAATTTATATACTACTTTGAAATACAAATCCAGTTGTTTAGTTCTAATGACTTAGAAATTATTACCAAAATGTTAGGCATGGAAGGCAGTTAGCTATAGTCTCCTGAACTTTAGGAGAACCTGAGTCTAGTCCTGGATCATCTTCCTAAATACTTTTAATTCCAGATAATTTTTTCAGCATCTCAGTTTTCTCATCTGTAAGCTAAAACCTACAGACTAGATTACCTGAACAAACCCTCCTTGAGTGGACGTGTTATGACTCTGGAATTAAAGCAGGGCTATGCTCACAGAACACCATCCCTGCCAGGTACCATGCAGACAAGTGGGAGCCACGTGACTAGTTCCAAGGAGTGGGGGTGAGAGCGTCACATGAGGAAGCTGTCCTCCTCTGCCTCAGCGATCATCAGCAGTGTGTTTAGATGGCAGGGCAGTAAGAACGAAGCAGTCTCCCCATGCCTCTGCTTGGAAGGGAGCCACCCGGAGAGGATGTCTATTAGGAAAAAAGGTCAGGTTCAGGACTAACCCTCCAAAGCCCGACAATCTTATGAAGTTGAGAAGCATGGATGTGAGAAAGCCAAAAACACAAAGATTGAAGGCGATCTTGAACAAATGCTACGTGTGTTCAGTGGCACATGCTGGAAGTAGATGATTGAAAAGTTGACAAGTTTCTTTAGACCATTTTGTGGCCAAGGAAACCTGGACCTGGAGTTTGTTTTTTTTTAAAGCCTACGACTTACCACAGTCATGTCCACTTTAAATGGTTCTTGGTCCATCTTTTCTCGTGAGATGAGGAAGCTGTGTGATCCCCAAGTAGAGTATCTGTGTGGCCCCCAATAGAGCATAATGTCAGCTTCAGGTATGACCAAGAAGGTAGTGGAAGGAAATCACATCTAAAAGGATGGCGCCAAGGATCATGGAAAACAAGAGCAATTTTGAAAGTCAAGTGTTGAGAAGACGGCATCACGAGATGGAAGCAGAGGCGGACTTCTTGGACAATAGGTGATCTGCAGCAGCAGGACACAAAGCAGACATTGTGTGAATCAGAAGCACATTATTTTTGTATTAAGCCACTGAATTTTGAAGGTTGGTGTGTTATCCGGCATGAGACTAGTTTAACCTGAATGTTACAGACCTATCTTCCATTTCTCTACCACAGTACGTTGTACCCTCTGAACCACACGTTTTGTCCCTGATTTTGTGCAACATAAAATTGACAGCTGGTTCTTAATGACCAGAAGCTTCCCAGATAAAACACAAAGGAGGGTATCTAAGATAACAGAAAGCAAACTAGGGCACTGGCCATCTCCAAAATTTAAGGTCTAATAAAAGTTTCCAAAACACTGAATGAGTATTCAGGGAACAAAACTCTGGAAGAAGCAGGGTCATTTTCCTGATTTCAAAACACTACTTTTTATGGCTATAAACAAAAAAAACATTTCTCCTCTGAGAAAACTGAAGACATTAAAAATATTTTTATATAGCTTTATATCCATCAGAGATTCAAAGTAGGAAACGTGGCTGTGTTTCAGGTTCATTTGAAAATAATTAGAACTGTATTTAGTGTGTGTGTGTGTGTGTGTGTGTGTGTGTGTGTGTGAGACAAGGACTATTTTAATGTCTATTCAGGATAAGTTACTTTAATAAGCTAAGTCCTTCTATTACAAGTATGACGTGAAGACATTGTGAGACCAATGCTCGAGGGATTGAAATGCAGCTCACCTTTGGTGAGTGTCCAGATTTGTCACTTAGCAGTGACTAAGGGTTTAGGAGCTTCTAGGCTATACGGAGCAATGCGTTGAAGGTGTCAAGCTGAGAGCTCACTGGAGACTCAAGTTCACTAACATGCAAGGGGCTCCTGAGAGCCGATTTCATAACTTTTTCTGATCTCGCCAACAAGAAACATCAACACACTCACTTTCCCAAAAGTAAGATTCTCCCTTTTATCACAAGGACCAAATGCAATGTCCCCCCAACCCCACCTCCAGCAATTAGTGACTTAGTTATCTTTCTTCCAGATGACCCTTAAGAGGTTTGAGAATATCGACAGGTAGATGGTCAATCAATGTTTAGGAGGAAAGCATGAATCAGTGTGGCAGACATCAAAGACTCAGCTGAACGATTGGTCAGACCAGATCCATAAACTGTATTTCAGGGATCTTCCTCTATACTATGTGCTTCCACTCGAGACCGTGAGCTGGCCATTCTTTCAGGTCGCCGCGCATGCTGGGCAATGCTGTGCACACAGAGACCGAGTCTGCATAGAATCCTCACTGTGGAGGGAGCAGCAGCTGCCATATCTACCATCTTTCAAGAGCTTACCCATTGCCAGGCATCGTTCTACAAGGTTTAAGATATATATTTATTTTGCCATCACATTAACCTATGATGCACATTCATTCCCATTTTCTAACTGAGGAAAAAGCCCAGCATCCAAGCAGCCAGGATAACAGGCCTTTCTCCAAAGCTCACCGACGGAACCGCCACAATCAGCCACTTAAGAGCAGACCCAAGAGCGCGGGGAAGGCGGGGCATGTCTTCCTCCGTTTACTAGAATCCTCTCCACACGAGAATTGAGTCCTCTACCCACGCATCCTCGATGGGAATCGTGCTTCTGAAAATTAACTGTCATACAGTAGGTACTGAAGGGCCACCGGGGCTTGAGACAGAAACAATGCAGCTCATGGTTAGATACTATACCTTCAGAGTTAGAAACTAGCCTTAAAAAGAGCTTATACACATACAATTTCAAAGTAAGCCATCCACAGAAGCCCTAAAAAACTTCAACAGTATGTTAAAGACATTTTTTAAAAATTTAACAATCATCTCCTTTTTACTGACGCTGGGTTTTAAATACTATGATTACTGTAGATATGCTATCTTTAAAAATAAAAGTACCAGCTAGCTTGAACTCACAGAGCCTTTCTGATACTTGGGAAGCAATTGATATTCATTACATGGATTGCCTTCACAACTAGAAAAGAGAGAGGCTGTACCCATTGGGATGGGCCAAGTTATGCTGCAGGAGCTATTGATGCACAAATCTCAGGTCTTAAACAACTAAGTGTATTTCTTCCTCACTTCATCCCACTGAGGACTGGGAATAGGGCTCAGGTGAACAAGGGCACTTGGGGACTCGCACCCCAGGCATCTGGGCTGGATAGGCTGGTTCTGAAAGCTTCTGTTTAGAAGTGACACACGTGCCCTGGCCGGTTTGGCTCAGCGGTTAGAGCATCGGCCTGCGGTCTGGAGAGACCCGGGTTCGGTTCCCGCTAAGGGCACGTACTTCGGTTGGTTTGTCCCCGGCCCTGGTTGGTCGTGCGGGTGGCAGCCACTCGATGTGTCCCTTTCACATCAATGTTTCTCTCTCTCTCTCTCTCTTCCTCTCTCTCCCTCCCACTCTATCTGTACAAAAAATGGAAAAATGTCCTCGGGTGAGGATTAGAAGCGACACACGTCACTTCCACACTCACGTCATTGGCCAAAGCAAGACAAAGGCCAAGTTTAATGTCAGGGGTGCGAAGGAAAGTCCTAGTGTCTCCAGTGTTCCACCTTTATTTTGCCATTCCAGAGCCTTCTCCACCCATCCACACCCAGTGTTTTGTCCCTGGGGCCTTACATAAACTATAGCAATGGGCTCCCATAGCCTCAGGGACACTGGGAGGGGGGAGGAAAGTCAGGTCAGGGTATTTAGTCCTCTGGCAGCCTCTCTGAGAGGCAGCCCCTCCTTTGTGTATTTTCCAAGCTCAGGCCTCTGCTTCTCTCCAGGCTGCTTTGTCTGCAGGATTCCCTCCTTCCAGGCCACGCTCCTGCTCCCTGGCCTCCTCCATTTGCATTTAGATTAGGAACAGCTCCTCCATATTTTTTACCCTAACTTCATAGACTCTTTTTAAAAGTACATTCTGCCCTTTGCAAATAGTCCTTTTTAAAACAACAGCATCTGATTTACCCTAAATTGGGTACACCACCCATTTTCCAGCAGAACCCTGAAAAGGCAACACACCCATGAACAATGGTTATCTGCTCGGCTGTTTCACGATGACAGTGGTTCGAGGACAGGTTGTCAGTGGGACCTCACTCACCTTCAGCGATAACATATGCACAACTATTCTACGGAAATACAGGAACATTTGCCAAATAATTAAAGCACATGCTATTGTTTACCTGCAAATTTCCCAAAAGAGCACAGTGAGAACTTAAAATTTAAGGATATCCTAAAGGACCGCTGGGAATAATTTTTTTTTAAAAAATTGTTTTCTGCTCTTTTCCCAAATAATCCCCACTGCTAATTAGCCCAAACTAATATCTGAATAGTGCAGCAGCAATGCAAGAGATATGCTTCTAGATATCCAATATAATAAACATTGATTATATTGGGGTTTTTAATCTAAAAATCACTCAATGATCACTTGTCATACTGTCTTTATTGATTTGTTATTGGCCACGCCGTTCGTTAAAATGCCAGAGAGCAAGAAATTCATTTTTACTGCTCTTCCAGACACAGATTTTTATCTCCTAACAGTATAATTCAAGGTCAAGGGTGCTTATTGTGTTTAGACAGAAAAGCAATCAAAGTAGCTTGGGTTTAAGAACACACAGAGAGAGGGAAGTTTGAAGTTTCCGCTCACCCTGAGGATTGCAGCTTTAATCTCAACATGCCATCTGAAGAGTCTCTGGGTATTTGCTGAGGTTTCCAAGTTTGGAGCGGGAGGGTTCTTTTCCTCCCCCTTTCCTCATTTCACTGGTTACAGAAAGAGCAATAGTAATTATTGCTTTTTATTCCCAAGCAATTTTGCTGTCTGAGTGACTGCATTTTAAATTCTGCGACCTATCTCCAAGGTAATCTTAAAGTCAACAGACTGCTTAATTCCCCACGTTCTGGAGCAGCGCTATCAATTCAGGCATGTCTCCAGCCAGTTTCGCACACAATTTTAAAGAAGAAGTTGTTCCACATTGTGTTTGTGTTTGATCTCTGTGAGCCCTGGTGAACCTTTAGGTATATCAAGTCAAAAAGGCGACAAAATGGAGACCCAGTGCTCAACTATCAACTTCCCAAGCCAGAAGTTACCAAATTATATGTCTAGTTATATGCAAACACCAAAAGTTCACTCTAAGTCGATGACAGAAATAGACACATTTCCAAGAAAAGGTGTGAGTAGGCAATTCTCAGGAAAGAGAAAGGCATGAGGCTAATAACACACATAGTAAACGATGCTCGCTAATAGAAAAAACTGTGAATGCAATGAAATAGCATTTCTCTTACCCAATCAGAATGACGGCGTTTACATACACAGTGATCCAGTGCTGGGGAGGGTATGGGAAAATAGGTTTGCGCATTGTTGGTTCAAAGTAAATGCTGTCCCTCTTGAAATCCAGCAGAGTCTGGGGAAATAAAACAAGTAAAACGCCTATTTTTAATCAAGCAATCCCACTTTGGTAGCCCCCATAGAAACGAAAACAATAATATATGTACAAAGATATTTATTAGTTTATTTCTACTGTAGGAAACTGGAAGCAACCTGAATCATAGGGGTAGATTAAATTGAATCCAATATTAGCTACCATGGAAAAATGACTGAGATTCATATCTACCAAGCTAGAGGAGGGTGGTGAAGTATTTTAATGTGAAGAAAAAGCATGCAAATAAATATACATAGCATGGTTATATTTTTATAAAAACAATAGCAAAAGTTGTCTAAATGGGTGGCAGCCAGCCTCCATGATGGTTCCCAACGACACCTGCCTCCTGGTGTTCATGCCATGGTGTCGTTCCCTCCCACATGGTATCAGGGTTGGTTTTGTGACCCACAAAATATAAGCAGCAGTGATGGATCATTTTTAAGGATGGGTCATAAAAGACATTGTAGCTCATGCCTTGCTCTTCATACTGAATTTAATTTTCCAGGGGGAGCCAATGGCCATGTGGTAAAGGACTCTCCAGCAGCTCTGTGGAGAGGTTCATGTGGTAACGAGCTGAGGCCACAGCCAACAACAACACGAGGTCTTCCTCTTCCAGGTGGATTCTATTCTAGATAAACCCTTAGATGACAGCGGCCCCAGTCAACATCTCAACTACAACCTTAGGGGAGACTCTGAGCCAGAACCACCCAGCTGAGCTGCCCCTGGATTCCTGACTCTCTGAAACAGTGATGCAATAAATATGTGTCACTTTTGTAAGTAATACATGTCTGAATAAGTTGTTACACTGCAACAGTTAGCTAATACAATGTGGAAAACATGGAAGGACACATCACACTATTGTTTACTTCAGTGTAAAGGTGGACATGATTTTGAAAATAAGTTTCAATTTTCATTTTTATATTTTGTGCTCTACAGTGACCAGACAGAAGCTGTTAAATGCTACGGAGAGCATCCACTGATCTATTTATTTAACCCACAAGTACTGCGAATATTGACTGAGTAATTAGAGGCAAGCACTGTTACATGTGAAGACTTGAAAATAAATAACACACGGTGTCCTCAAGAAGAACACACTTTGATACAGGATGTAAAAGCTAATATTTACTCCTTCCCATTTATGGGTGTGCACAGAATATCACTGGGGCACAGAGGGAAAAGAGGACGATTACGCTGGTGGAAAATTGCTGAAGACTTTGCAGAGAAACTTACCTCGAAGGTACATCTCGAAGGACCAAGAGGAGTTTTCCAGGAAGGAAAAAGGGGGCTGGGTGGGGAGAGCAACACTGGAGAATACTGGAATTTGAGATTTATTCAAACTGTGCTATTCTCTGAATACACACTTCCTTCTTCTCCATCACAGAGAATAAATACTAAGAATCTGTGTTAAAAAGCAAAAGCCAGGTTACCCTTATTTCCACTGATTTACTGTGAGTATAACATCAGGGGAGAAAAGCGGCTCTGTTATTCAATTTCAAAATCCGTTTCGGCGGAATCTGACCACCTGGAGCAGAATTGGAGGACGTTGGGCTTTGCCCGGGTATCAGCTCTTCTGCAATGTATGGCCAGCGTCCAAACCGCCAGCAGAGGTGCTGACCCGCCTTATCATACTGGTTACTCCAGGGCCCGAGGCTGAGCGCCTTGCGGGCTGTGATGTTGCCTCGCAGTCAGAGCCAATTTAATTGTCCTTGAGAAGCTGGGTGGCTTGGATTAGCTCTGCCTTTTGTTTTGCACAGTTCTCCCTCGTTTTCTAAGACTGCAGCTCTCATAAGCATCCCTAAAATTGCAAATGGTAATTACAAATAAGGCTTTTATTTAAAAAAAAAAAAAAAAAAGCTCACATGTGCAAAGCAAACATCAGGCTCATTATTTATTATTATTTTTTAAACAAAACCTTGCCTATAATACAGGACAACGTTACTTACACAAGTAAACGAATGCCATGCTCCTCCTATCCCCATATCTCCCTCTGTGATAATTCAGACCTTGTGTGTCTATTTCTGTTATTTGTTTTATCGCAACCAATTTCTGCACTTGCAGGTAATAAGAGTTGTGTCTCTCTAATTTGCCTGATGCCATTTGGGTAGGAATAACGAACGGCCGTTCTGATAGGAACATTGGCAATGCTTCCCTCAGTGCAGGAGTTACTGTTACATTTCGCAAGTTCTTGCCACGTTTGCTCAGGTCCGTCAACAGGGAACAGCTGACTTTGTGGACTGGTTTGCAAAGTTGGTTCCAAAGACAGGGAGCTCTAGAATGAACCAGAAAGGCATATGTACAGTAGGACTCTATAGATTGTAAATGACAGAAAATCTTACTAGTATGTAAGTCAATGCCTTCGTTGTTTGGTACAGCTGAATGTATGGCTTATGTAATGGGTAGTCTAGAGATTGGAATCACTTCAAGGACGGTGTCAGTCAAGTGTGATGAGTCCCTTCTATTCACAGTCTGTTCCCCCATCCATGAGTTGGGTTGACTTCATTCTCAAAGACACCTGCCCTTAACCACCCAGGTAGCTACTACCATTCCAGACTTGCATTTTCTCAGGTTTAAATCTATCTATAAAGAGGACCTGTCTTTTGTCCCAGCATGGCCTGAATAAGATAATGTCATTTGCTCTGATTGGATTGTTATATCCAATACAACATCAATCATATGGCCCAGGAAATAGACCTCAGGCACAAATTGGCCTTTAGAGCCAGAGTTGCGGTCAATACTATCAGAGCTACGAAGACAGAGAGCTCCAAACCCATGATTCTGCAGCTTCTCAAAACAACATCATCTAGGATTTTGATGAAAAGTAAGAAAAGCATTCGTAACGTCTCAAAATCTGCATTATAGTTTAATTGCCAAGCTTTTTCTGAGAGACTTTGCTGTGGACTGAATGTCTGTATCCCCACCCCCAAATTTATATGCTGAAGCCTAATCCTCAGTGTGATGGTATTTGGAGATGGGGTCTTTAGGAAATCATTAGTTTTGATGAGGTCATGGAAGTGACGCCCCCGTGATGGGGTTGGTCCCCTTATAAGTGGATGAAGGGCAGTTGCTTTCCCACTTTAGAGCACTTTGATACCAGAGGTGCTGAAAAACAGATTCCCGGGTCACCACAGAGATGGGGTTTTAATTCAACACCTGTGTCTTAGGGGGAGCCCGGGGATCTATATTTGAAAACCCCAGTGGGCACTTCTATGAATGTCCTCCAAAGCCCACACTTCAGGAAAATCATGTCTTCCTCGTAAAACACTCTGAGGAGGAGCATCTTGATACTATTCATCTGGATTTTTCTTCAACACAGCATTTGTGTTGGAAGGTAGTTTAAGGGCACTGGCAATTATGAAGACAGAAATAAAAGCCAGCCCAGCCAGAGTGGCTCAGTTGATTGAACATTGTCCTATGCACCTAAAGGTTGCCAGTTCGCCTCTGGGTCACAGCATATGCTGGGTTGCAGGTTTGATTCCCAGTCAGGGAGCATGTGCAAGGCAACAAGTCTCTCTCTCTCTCTCTCTCTCTCTCTCTCTCTCTCTCTGTGTGTGTGTTTGTGTGTGTGTGTGTGTCTCTCTCTGTCTCTCTCTCTTTCTCTCTCTCACCATATCCTTGGATGAGGATTAAAAAAATATTTAAGAAATAAAAACAAATAAATAAAAGCCAATGGTTTTTTTCATTTTAATAATGGTACCTCATTGCCCTGGCTGGTTTGGCTCAGCGGTTAAAGCATCGGCCTGCGGTCCAGAGACACCTGGGTTGGGTTCCCGCTAAGGGCACGTACCTTCATTGCAGTTTGTCCCTGGCCCTGGTTGGGTCATGTGGGTGGCAGCCACTTGATGTGTCCCTTTCACATCGAGGTTTCTCTCTCACTCGCTCTTCCTCTCCCTCTCACTCTATCTGAACAAAAAATGGAAGAAATGTCCTTGGGTGAGGATAAATAATAATAATAATAATGGCACCTCATCAAGGGGGAGTAGAATATCGTTGGGTCATTTCCTATTTTATTCAGATGAGCTTTTAGGGAGAAAGTCCTGACAGGCTGCAGTTTTTGAAACGAATCCTTTATGCTCCTTAGGGGCCACAGGTTCAGTGGAGACGAGAGATGATACTTTGATGAAAGACTAGAGATAGTGGATCTGAAAGCAAAGCAGGTCAGTCAAGAGAAAGGGCAGGGATCCAGGAGCTCAACTCACACAGGGAATAGTCATGTGAGGGGTGGGGAAGTCAGTGGCCACCTGGACGACAATTGGCTTAAAGAGCAGGTCTCAATGGTAAGAAGAAGACCAGAGTCTGGGAAACCAGGGCTCAGAGAATGGGTCTTAGAAATGGACGTTTTGGGCAGGGACCCATTCTCTGTTCACAAGCAATAGTTCAACCTAGATGTTTGGTCCAAACACCTCCTTCAACAACTATTCCGGCACCAGGTGCCAGAGCCTGAGCTCCCGAAAGATCTCTGAATAAGATAAATATGGTCTCTAGTGTTTAGATCATCTAGCTACAAAGATAAACATTCAATGAGATACAAGTGTATATGGACTATTTTCCCAAAGTGTGGTCCCCTGAAAAGCAGCAACATCACCAGGGAACGTATTAGAAACTCAAATTCTCAGCTCCCACCCAGATCTGCTGAGTCAGAAACTCCGAGGGGAGGGCCAGGCCCGCAGTTTCAGTGAAAACCAGCAGGTGATTCTGAGGCATGGATAATGCTCTGGTCCTCAGTTGCCTCATTTGTAAAATGGGGTTCATAATACTCAGCATGCCTACAGATTCAGCCCACATTCTATGAGGCATGAAGTCTTTGGTAACAGTCCCACGCTCCCTCGTAGCTGAAGCTGCAGGGACAGTGGTTAATAGTGTTATACACAAGCGTCCAAAGCTGCAGGGAAGTAGGGACCCTTTTCATTTCTCCTCTGATCTTAAAAGCCTCTCCCTACCTCAGGGGCTTAAGAGTGTCAGCCCATCAACACAGCAGGTGGAAATCAGAGTCACAAAACAGAACTCTGATCCAAGCAGAGAGAAAACAGGAAGGGCCAAGTTCCTGCTTCACAGTACCAGTTTCCCACTAAAGAGGTCGACTCGGAACCTCGTGAGCACCCTGACACGTCAGTTCGATATCCCAGGGCACACTGTAGGAAGAAACAGTGGTATCACACTTCTAACCAGATGAGTTTTATTCCCTTGCTACACCAGTTCATGAGAAAGCATTGGATACTGGGTCTGAAGTCCTCAGACAGCAAACACAGTGACGTATGACCCATAGGTATTGTCTAAAATTTGGTAGAATATGCTGTCTGGAACTTTCCTGCCAGATTGGCTTGATCTCGATAAACTTGTGTCCATGTTTGTGAAGTCCTGTAGCACACAACGTTGATGCACATTCTGTATCCCTGACCCACCTCTGAGTTCACCTGTTTGACCTGCCAGATCGCGTCCATCAAGTGCCAGTCTGCCCTGCTTATGCCATTCCTGGGCGGGGCAGACAGGCAGAACCTGGGATTTAACCCATTGAGGGAGGGGAACGCTCAGTCCAGGAGAGCAGATTCAGCCTCCCCATTTTCCATGGGACACATTCTACAGGGATCCTCACAGAGGCCCTGGCTGGACTGATGAGCAGACCTCCATTGGCCATTTTCCCTGCCTCCTCACTTGTGCTTCCAGGGATCCCCTTTTGGGTGAACTAGCTGCACCCAGGTTCCTGTCCCGGGCTGGCTTGCAGCAGAATGCGCGTTGACGCAGCTTGGACATGGCAGAGCTCGGCTCCACACCCCGGCAGTGCGGCCGCGAAGCCTGTGTTCGTTTCTGCCTTGGCACGCTGCCTTCTGGGGTCTGCAGAAACACTGATCCTTGTCCCACATAATCTAGGAGCCGAAAAGTTCAGTCTCAAGTAATCTAGTCCCAGAACTTCATAAACTAGATCAGAAGTCATTGGGAGAAAACAATAACTGCTTCTTCACTAAGAGAAAAATCACATTTTTCATTTACAGAACTACATAAGAATGCTTCTGTGTCACGAAACCAGCCCACCATCGAGAGCACAGTTTGATGCATGTCTCTCGGGAGACTGCCAAGCACTATAAATGCATTTCAGTTTTTCAAAGATGCCCAGTGTAACAAAGGAACGTTCAGTATTTCCGCCCTCTGAAACACTGTTGATTTTATTATGCATCTCTGCATCTCAGAGACAGCCATTTAAAAATCCAACTTGAAGTGCACATATTTTAAAGGAGCTTCACTTCAGTTCATCTAAACAGTTTTATTGTGCAAACCCATAAAGAGAATAGCAGATTTCAGGAAGCAGAATAATCCCGGAGGAAAGGACCGGGAAGAAATAATGCTCTCGGCCATTCCCGGAGACAAGCGAAGAGATTAAAACGCCTTCCAAGATCCCTTCCATCGCAGGGCTCCTATGATAGGAGGAATCGGTGGGAAGAGGGCCTCCATACTCGCCCATTAGCTCCCTTCGAATCCCTTTTCTCCAGAAACTTTTCCTTCTGAGACTTGCACGTGTTATGAGTCCACAAGAACGGTTTTGGCTTCAAGTTTGAAATGGCGCACCGAAAAATGGGTAATGCAGCGTCACTCGTATGAATATGTACTAATTATCTACGTTGTCATTATTATTGAAATGCTTTTCGTTTTACTCGAACGCCTTCTTTTTAAATTGAATCTGATTTAGAGATCCGACTAATCAAACTGATGAGAAAACAGTAACTTGTGTTTTAAGGGGTCTGTTACACTTCTGAAGTCATATAAGAATTCGGGGACATAAGGAAGTGTTTGGAAAATAAGTGAAGGACCTGTTATCTTATCCGGTCAGGGTAACCACTTTTCCAGTGGGGTCCACTGAAGACTAGCTGGCTCTCTATGGGTCCAAGAGCTCTTTCAATAACAAACAAAAAAAACCCTTCAAAGCCACATCTCTTATGACTTAGGCCCCAGCAGCCCCCGCCTCTGCATCGCCTCTGCAGTACTGCCGAGTGGACTGGCCATTGCGCTTACGCTCCAGCCAGGACCAAAACAGCTCCTTCCAGTGCGCAGTAGCTCCAGGGCTCCCGCTCAACTTTGCCTCCGGCCACTTTGCCTTTTCCTCCAACAAATCTCCTTCTAAGAGAATTCCTCTCTCCGCCCAGCGAGCCTCCGGGAATACCAGTGGCAGCCCTCTGTCCTGGAGGTGGGAGTGAACTGTGGGGAGAAGACATCAAAACGATCTTTTGTTCCTAACTCATCCTGTTCCATGTGCAAAATCTAATAATAGCCCAGAACAATGTCTCAGGTTCATTGACCATTGCTAGGTGCTAGGCCCTTTACAGATACTATCTCATGTAAGTCCTCGACTCCTTACTGAAATAGCAGTGTGCGTGCCATTTTTCACATGGCGAACGGAAACCCGGAGAAATGGAACGCGTGCCAACGCTGCATTGCTAGGAAGATCCTGAGCTGGGATTGGATCACAGACTCCCTGACTCTAGCTATTTTATTCTTACTCATTCACACTTCAGTCGGACCAATAATAGCTGATAATAAAATATCTTAATAGTAAATAAGTGCTGAGAATTTTCTGTGCCCCAGGCAGGGAACTTAGCATTCTGCTAGTCCCGAAGATAAAACAGGGCAAGGCATGTCTGCCTTTATTGTGTGTTAGCACCAAAGATGACACCTGCTTGTGGGGAATTTGAGGGGTCAACTCAGAAGATCTAATTAAACAGCTACAGTGTCCAGCCCACACGAACTCTCCTGGTAAGTGGAGAGTATAAGAAAACACTGAAGACAAGAGCATATTAAAATTGGGAGATTCCTTGAAGATGCTATGTCCAAAAGCAGGGGAGGGATACAGTAGTAGACTAGAGAAGCAAAGAGTAGATTCATAACCATAGCAATTCATTTATTTCCTTATTTGTGACATTTTTCTTTGGATAGTAAAACTATCAAACATGCAGTGCCCCTTCTCTGCTGAACTTTAAACTCTGCAATGTCTGTCCATTGCATTTGAAATAAAATGCAAACCCCTTACCATGTCCTGCTAGATCCGCCATGATCTGGCCCCTGTCTACCTCTTCAGCATCAGGGGTCCTCTCCAGCACTCCAACTCCTGATGCATCTGCCATTGACACTCTTCCTCAAACAGAGCAAACTCATTCACTCCTCAGCATCTGGTCATTTACTCTTTCTTCCATCTGGAATTTTGTCTCCTTTTCCTTGGCTTGGCCAGCTCCTTCTCACCAGTTGTCTCAGCTCAGGTGTGATAGAAATCCCTTTTTGTTACCCATTCTGCAGTCACATTGCTCTTCATTCACTCTTTTATTCATTCAGTTGGTGATTGTTCAGCACTGTGTTCCAGCATATGTCTAGGCCCACAAAGCAGGGAATGAACTTGGCCAAGTACTCGTCATCGTGGTACGTATATTCTCATGAGAGAGTTGGACAATAAACAGGTAGGGAGGAGAGCTACTGAGCAGTATTACTTTCCTGGCTGCCTCCCTCTGGCATTGCCAGGAGCTGGCTGCTGCCTGGATGGAAGGTCACAACTCCTGTTGGATGCTCCTTACCACATAGCCATACCCCAAGTGCTCATCATTGTTTCTTTCCCTTGAGCTCTTCCTCATTAATCCCAGGATATTGCATTTCCCCCTATAGTTTTTCTAAAACCTGCCTGCTCCTCTATTGCCACTTTATTCAAATCCTCCAATTACCCAATATATGAGTCCCAGGAGCCTGGGAAGACAGTAATTAGTCAGAAACCTATAGGAAGTAAGGGAGCAAGCAGAAGGATAGCTAGGAAAAGCATTCTAAGAAAAACTCCAAATGCAAAGAAGCTATAGTAATTCTGTATTGCTGCATAATGAAGTAAAACACATATTGTGGCTTAAAGCAACATAGATGCATTGTTTAGGGCTCCTAGATCTAAAGTCTAGGCACAGTACGACTGGATGCTCTACTCGGGTTCTTACCTGCTGAAATAAAGTGGATGCAGGGCTGCGGTGCCAGCCAAGGCTCGGGGTCCTCTCCCAGCTCATTCAGGTGGTTTGCAGAATTCAGTTCCTTGTGATGACCAGAGTTGGGTCCTGTTTCCATGTTAGCTGTCCTCGTCCCTGCTCTCAACAACAGGAGGCCTCTCACATTCAAACTACACAGCCCCCTCCATCTTCAACTAGCGAAAGAGAACTAACTCCTCAAATCTCCCTTGTGCCTTGAATCTCTGACTTTCTCTGTCTCTGACCTCTAGATCCAAATTCATGGCTCATGTCATCAGGTCAGGCCCATGCAGATAATCTCCCTATCCTAAAGTCAACTGGATTTCAGTTCTGTACAATTCCTTTATAGAAGTACCTAGACTCGTGCTTGATTAGATCACTGGCAGGTGTTATGTGTACATCAGGACATAGGAATCTTGGGGCCATCTTGGAATTTTGTCTGCCACAGAGTCTAAGGCAGGAGCAAGACTTTGTGTTAAAGGATAACAAGGGAACCAGTGTTCTAGATAAATGTGGGCAACAAGAGCATTGGGTGATCAGGTCACAGAGGTGGTGAGCAGAGGAAGAGACAGGAGCTGAGCAATGGCCTGAAGACAAGCCATTAAGAGGATACTGGCTTTTACTCTGAAATCAGAAGTCATTGAACTGACTGGCATGAACTGACACAGGTGTTAGAAGCATCACTCTGGCTGCATGAAAATAGACTGTAAGGAAGGTGAGGACTGAAACAAAGAGACCATTGGGAGGCTACTGTGAGAACACCGGTGAATGAGGATGCTGACTTGGACCACAGGGAGACCATCAGGGTTGAGAAGGAGTCAGATTCTGGATATATTTTGATGGGAGGGCTATTAGGTTTGTGTATGAATTAAATGTGGGCTATGAGGGAAGTGAGGAGTCAAAGTTTTATCTTTATCCCACTATCACTCTCTTAAAATACCTAATTTATGTGTTTATTGCTCTTTGAAAATACTAAACCTAAGTACTTCATTAGTGTCTGTTGGCCCCTCCTACAAAGGAAGCTCTGTGAAGGCAGACACTCGTGCATTGCAGCATCCCCAGGGCACAGAGCCTGACACAAAGTAGCACTCAATAGATACTTATTGAATATTTGAATGAATGAGTCAGTCAATCAATGAACAAACAAATGACTTTTGCACTTCAGGTACTCATGTTCTTTTCACAAGTTATTTTATTATAGCAGGAATGGAAAGTAGTTATCTCCTTTAATACACCCCATGGGATCAAGTCCAAACTTAAAGTATTGCATCCCAATATACTGGCCTTATCAGGAAAAAATAACTGATTTTGCCAAATATTTACTGGCCTTAAATTTTAGATTCTCACAAATGTATTCAAGGTATTTTACATTTCGATTTTCTCCTCCATCATCTAGGGTTTCAGTAAAGTGGTTTATGTTTTGTGGGTTTTTGTTTTTGTTTTTTCGTATTTTTTTTCCTTTTTTTTTTAATTATTATTTTTATTGTTTTATCTCAACAGTAATGTTTTCAGTTTTCAATTTTGTTTGACTTTCTGGAAGAGAGTTCTATTGTACTCACTAAACATAATGCATTGCTAGTTTTCAAGGTAATGTTCTCTTGGTTCAGCTGTTGGGCAGTATAGGCTTTGCAAACAGTAGAATTTCATGACATCCTGCCCATGGTGCACTTAGAAAATCACTGAGGCTGGAAGGGGTGGTGAGTTAAAAATGCCAAGGACTGATTTAGGCAGTGGAGAAAAGGAAGCCCGATAGACTGTGGGAATACCAGGCAGTGATTAAAAAATAATCCAGTCTAATGAAGCCTTTTAATTGGCAGTGCATGTGGGTCATTAAAATCACAGTGTTTATTATAAGGATATTCATAGCAAATATATAAAGTGGATTGTGGATCTGATAAAACGATGGTGCAAAATGTACTTCTTGCTCATTTTTCACGAAATTTAATGTGATTTCTGAATTTAAAAAACTAGACACTGATTAAGGATACGACAATATTTCCAGTCCCGGAGTGAAATAGTCTTGAAGTGCCCGATCTTGGACTCCCCGTTATTTGTGGAAGAGAGTAGTGATTTGCAAAGCTTTCTGAATGTTGGCAATTGATAGGGCTAATTCTTCCCTCCTTTAAGGTCTCAGTGATGATAAAGTTGACCTCTATGCACAAACAGGTTAGGACATTATATGTGCTTAGTTTCTAAACCATCCTCTGGCATAACTGACTGAACAGAACACTGAAGTGAGCCTGTCTTCAAGCTACGAATTCCTGCAAACATGCTCCATGCTGTGGAGCTGTCTTCCATCTGAAACAAAGAGAAATGGCCAACCGATCAGGCCAAGGTCCCTCTGTTAACTCTGTCTGTCTGTATGGGCTATGTTCTACTCTGCTGTGTTTTGTTACTTAAGCCCCTGAAATCACAATATTCAGTTATGATCACTGAGAGATGGAGAGGGGGTAGGGATGGAGCAAAGGAGAAGGAAGGAAGGAAGAAGAGAGGGAGGAAGGAGGGAAGGAGAGAGGAATTTTATGTTTCTCATTTATGACAATGAGACCCAAACTTGTAAGAAACTCAGAATATTCTCTACCTCTTAGGATAAAATCATTCTTAACTGAGCCCAAATTAGCATGTGAAGGACAAGCTGTGTGGAGGAACCACAGACAATTCCTTTGTCTTTGAACCATCACATTTGGTTCTTTTGATATTGCAAAGGCCGCGCAGTGAGAACTGGCCACGTTCAAAGCAGGCTCTCTCTCTTTTAAGCATCCACAGAAATATAGAAACACTCTGTTTGTGTGTTCTTCAAAAACACTCCATGTGAACAAACACTGGTAAGACTTGACTGGTGGAGAAACCTCATAATTTCTCTTAAAGCCTGAAACTAACAGGGAGTCCCTTTTCTATGTCTTCTCCTTTATTCCTTTCATTTCTAAATACTGTCCATTGTATCTCCCAAAAGATATTTCTTCTCTCCATCACCCATGTCCCTACTTTAGTTTAGACCAGGTCCCAAAACTCTGGCCAATGACTCTCCTAAATCTTACATATACATTTTCTCAATATATACTGGTTAATATGTTTGCAATGCATTTGGTTTCTTGGGTACTATACTCTCCTGCCTTCTTTTCTCCCGTGGTTCCATCCAGATCCTGCACCCCCCATATGTTCATGTTATTTTGCATTCTGTCTTAGGCCTTTTTTCTCTGGCCCTATACATTCACTTTGGGGCATCTTTTCCACGCTCAGGGCTTCTGTTACCTTCTATATGTTGATAGTTTTTGGATTCTTATATTCAGTACATTTCTTCCTGCTAAGTTCCAAACCTATATATTGGATCCTGACTTGGCTATATTGAATATATATTAAAATTTTGACTTGGATACCTTAGAGGAAACTCAAGTTCAGTGTGACTCAAACTGCATCCATTATCGTATTTCTAGGCCCCAAATTCTTCCTGAGAAGGTATCCTTACTTAGTGGCACCACAACCAACCCAGCTGTGCCATCTAGAAGCCTAGAACTTATTCTGACCCTTCTCTCATCCACATTCCTGATATCTAATCTGTCAATAAATATGTCCTGCGTATTACACCTCCCAAATTTCAAAAATGTCCATTCTTATCCACTCTTATTGCTACAATCTTCATCCAAACCACTGTCATCTCTGACCAAGATCCTTGGGCCCTGTCTACCTGCCCAGGTTTATTTCCCACCATCCTGCCTCCCCGCATGTGGTTCTTCCCACACTGAACTTCTTTTGGTTTTGTAAACAGATATTCCATTTTCTCCCTTACCTCTCGATCTTTGCACTTGCTCTTTTCTGGAACATGTGCGCTCTTCCCAAAGCTGCTTTCACCTGCTGATCAAATCAGTCTACAGTTTCAGTTCATACTTCTCTTCCTTCGAGATGCCTTCCCTGAATGCTTGGTTGGGCTCTGCACTGTTGTTATTTGGTTTTCTGTCCTAATCTCTTGTCTGTAGGACAGAGGCTATGTCTTTCCCTTCTTTGCTACTATTAATATCAAAGTCTGGTATAATGCCTGGAATATAGCAGCAGCTTAATCAACATTTGTTGAATTAATCAACTAATGTATATGTTTGCTTTTCTGTCTCTCTAATGAGACTGTGAGACTTGTAAAGGTAGGTGCCTAACTCTTACGTTAGGGTCCCCAGTACCTCACACATAAGGGACACTCAATATATATGTATTAAGTGGATGGATTCATGGATGGATGGATAAAAGGTTGGTTCTAACAGATAAGATCATTTTGGGAAATTGTTCCAAATTGTCCCTTTGGAGATTTCATAGTAATGCACACTGGAGGTTACTGAAGTTAAAAAAAAAAAAAAAAAGTGTCAGAAGAAGAAGTGATATCAACATAGTTTTTCAAAAAATAAACTGAGGGAAAAATTATTCTATTTTTGAACAACCAAATTACTCCTTTACGCCTGTTGTGAAGTATTATAAAATATATCTATTGTGGAATATATTTGGAGATGATTCTTTTTTTTTTTTTTTTTTTTTTAATCCTCCTCGATGTGGAAGGGACACATCGAGTGGCTGCCACCCGCACGACCAACCAGGGCCGGGGACAAACTGCAACCGAGGTACATGCCCTTAGCGGGAACCGAACCCGGGCCTCTCCGGACCGCAGGTGGACGCTCTAACCGCTGAACCAAACCGGCCAGGGCTGGAGATGATTCTTTAACTCTTTTTTTTTTTTTATCCTCACCCAAGGACATTTTTTGCTTGTTTGTTTTGTTTTTTGTTTAGATAGAGTGGGAAGGAGAGAGAGAAGGAGAGAGAAACATCGACGTGAAAGGGACACATCGAGTGGTCGCCACCCACACGACCCAACCAGGGCCAGGGACAAACTGTAACCAAGGTACGTGCCCTTAGTGGGAACCGAACCCGGGTCTCTCCAGACCACAGGCCAGCGCTCTAACCACTAAGCCAAACTGGCCAGGGCTGATAATCTTTAACTCTTTCAGGACACTTTGATTTCATGCCAAGCTGTCCTATTCACATTTAGGGGAATATGGTATTTTCTTCCTGTTATCTCCATCAACAAAGGGGCCAGCATGGCAGAGGAGAAGCAAGGAAGGAGAGAAAGAAGGGAGGAAGGGAGGGAGGGAGAAAGGGGAGGAACAGAGGAAATTAGGGAGGGAGAATAATGTACCAAACTTATCATTAATACACAGTTTAATATTTTCCCCTAAATAACAATTCCAGACTCATGACACTGAACATAACGTCTTTTCATTAGTTAAAGCAATAAACCCAGTCCCGTTATTTATTGTCCCAAATGTGGTGGCTAGAACAACATTTGCCATAATCAGCAATCGGGGAGGGCTTCACAGGTGCTAGTCTTTGCTCCTAGTCTTGGCATCAGCTGGGGTGATTCAAAGGCTGGGGACTGGAATGATTTAAATATTTGCTTCATGGCTGATGTTAGTGCTGGCTGTTCATTGGGACCTGTTAGGTGTGTGGCCAGAACACCTACACGTGGCCTCCCCATGTTGCTTGAGCATCTTCATGAATGGTGTCGAGGTGCTAAGAGCAAGCGTCCTCAGAAAGAGATCCTGGAGAAAGCAGGGCAGATCTCTCCCACGGTTCAAACGTTCTCCTTATGTCTCTTGCCTTTTCCGAAAGACCTACATTCGTACCTGTTTCAGCTGACTGAAAGAAATCTGAAGAGAAATTTTGCTTTGACCAAAAAAAAAAAAAGATGAGAACCAAAGCTAGCATTCAGCGTTTGTTTTGCAGCAGCCGTTCCAGAGGCAGCAGGCACACTACCCCAGCAGCAGAGTGGCCCCCACACTCCTGTCTGGGGACAACAGTCAGTCTCAGCATCCAGCACCAGAGCTTTGAATGGTGGTATCTGGGAGCATCTGTGCTTCATGTCGTGTGTTTTGTGCACCTGTTCACCAGGGGTGTCCGAAGGTATCAGGAAAGCCTGAGAGAGCTCTTTAGGATGTTGAGCTCAGAGTAAAATTGGATGTCTTCAAGTAGATTTGGTATGATTTGGTATGTTACATTTTAGGTCTGTAAATGCTCAAAAAATTGTCCATAGACATCAATGGTAATTCTTCGCTTTACACGATTTCGGCTTAAAAAATGTTTTCTTAATGAATGCTCTACTTTCAGATAGTGAGGACAACATGTCTTGCCTTTTATGAACTAGCCTCAAGCCATGCAGTCCAGCTGTGCTCCATTCTAGTCACAGAGGTCACAGAACCCACCTGGTTCTGGGAGGAGGGGAAGCGATTCCACCTCTCTGTGGGGAGGTGCCAAAGTTCAGGGAAAACATGGAAAGTCTTGTTGTGACCGTTTTTGTAAACTCCAACGTGCACAAAACCATTATGTTCTTTTGGGCCACTGTCAAATCAAAGTGTCAAAGGAACAACGCCAATGGTCTGACTCCATGTGACACTTTCAAGGTTCTTAAATGACCCCAGGACTGATGGTTTGGATCCTCTGATCAAGTACGTCAAATCTACCTGGTGTTTTGGTTTTTGTGTTTTGTTTTGTTTTTGTTTTATTGATTTTTTAGAGAGAGAGGAAGGGAGAGGGAGAGAGAGATAGAAACATCCATGAGAGAGAACATCCATTGACCGCCTCCTGCATGCCCCCCACTGGGGATCTGGCCCACAACCTGGGCATGTGCCCTGATCGGGAATCGAACCGGTGACCTCTTGGTGCATGGGTCGATGCTCAACCACTGAGTCACACTGTTTTTGTTTTGTTTTTTTAATTTTGTCAAACCAGATATGAAATATCTGCACTTTCTTGCAAACAGTTCACTTCTAATCAGAAATAACTTAGTTACTAAAACCCTGGATCAATCTTGTAAGGAAAGTCATTGGAATAAGCCTGGCTACTAACTGTAAGAAAAGCTCATAACTGACTCTCGTGCATGGAATGTGGAGTGGCGATGCCGGCTGGGCAGGCCAGCATGCTAAGACGAGCCCGGGGTTCGGGAGCGGTCAGAACGATGGGCAGATTCAGTTCTGCTCTGACTCCTGCCTCCGCTGGTAACAGAAGGACACACCCTGCTGCTCCTCTTGTACTTGAACCTGAGAGGCAAGGTATGTGGGCGAGAATGACTCCCTTCCCTGGTCCCCGAAGGAAATAAAACATAGGCAGCTGCCAGGAAAGAGTAATAAAGTCTATCATTTAGTCGGCCACAATGTCGTTTTCGGCAGGTGACTTCCACAGAAGACAGACAAATGAAACAGGAAAACAGAGACTCAGAAACTCTAGGGGGGAAAGGACAGACATCAGAGACTCAGTCCTGAATGTGACAAGAAAAGAGGCATTAGATTGTTCTTTCCACAGTCATGATTATTTTATTGGCTCAAGACAGATTGTAGAAAGCGGAGACAGGCTTAAAGGAAAGTTATGCGTATCCCTAACCCTCTGGAAGGACCTCTGTCATCGAAGTGAAAGCCGTAACCCTTATATTGTAGGAAGTTCAGGGAAGAAAGTTCTCTCTGTGAGTCAAAGCTAGTTCAAGCTTATTTACAGCATCACACAATTCATACTATATCCACATTCCTTAACCACATAGCTGGTCCAGTAGACCATCAATTTTCCTTTATTTTCTACATCTCAAGGAAAATTGGAAAAAGCCATATAAGTGGTGATTTGAGGGCCTCCAATATTGTCATATCCTGGGGTGTTGGGAAGATAAAACTGTCACTGGTACGACTGATCTAGTTCTTACGTGGCCATTGGTTCATGCTCCTTCGTCTTGGCCATGGACTACAGGGCTTCTCTCTACAGAGCATCCACTTTTTTTTTCCTGTTTTTCTTTTTAGCCAATGCCCTATGCTCCACAGGAATCCATCCCTCATCCACCCTTGTTTCACGTGGTTTGGGTGGGCTGCCCCTGAGACCCCTGGCGTGCAAGCGATGCAATGAGTGGTTTAGCTCTGCATAGAAGGACAGTAGATCACATCCCTTGACTTTGACTTGCCTTTTTTTTTATCCTCGCCGGAGGACATTTTTCCATTTTTTTGTTCAGATAGAGTGGGACGGAGAGAGAGAGAGAAACATTGACCTCAAAGGGACACATCGAGTGGCTGCCACCCGCATGACCCAACCAGGGCCGCGACAAACCGCAACCAAGGTACGTGTCCTTAGCAGGAACTGAACCCGGGTCTCTTTGGACCGCAGGCCAATGCTCTAACCGCTGAGCCAAACCGTCCAGGGCTGACTTTCCAAGGTGGATGTTTGATCTGAGGTTGTAACGATGCAGATCTGGGGGCCAGAGCACTGGGAAAATGAGGCGGAGATAGAGAAAGACACCAGGTCCCGATGACACAGTTCGAGGCCTTGGATCCAGCCACCGGTATGCGAGTCCGCTCCCTGGATTCTCTATTGTGTGAGCCAGTGAATCCTTTCACACCAGTCTGAATCGTGTCATTCTAATGTTTCTGTGATTTGCAAAGCAATTTGTAACCATGTCTACTCTGAGGAGGTCAGATTGCTGGTCTCTAACCCTCGTGTCAACCGCCGGGTGCCACCCTGCGGCGGCTTCGCTGGTGCGACCCGACCTCTGTCGCTGATGTGACTGCAGAGCAGCCAGAATTTTCCGCCCTCAGCTCTGGCCTCAGCTTGGCAACAAGGTAATTCAGAGTAAAACTTGGAAACACACTTGATTCCTAACTGCTTTTTCAAACTTAGGCAATAGGTAAATAATTGTGTCCACAGGAATAAATAAATAAATAACGGCCAAAGAGGGTGGGCCTGACTCTCCAGTTGCTTGGGTTATAATAGCTAACTCGGGCGTAGCTCGTGGCGTCGTAAGGAAAACCCTAAATTCAAAGGTCTGTTCGAGCCCTGGTTCCAGACTTGCAGGCTACATGAGCTGAGGCAAGCCCTTTCACATCAGTTCCAAAAATATGTGAAAAAGGGCACTGTACCGCACTAATTGTTAAATATCAGTGGTAGTATTATTACTAACACTTGTATTAGAATCCGGTTTATTCTAACCTCCCTTGGGTTGTCATTTCTCAGGTGTAGAAAATAGTTCCGCCCTGGCCGGTTTGGCTCAGCGGTTGGAGCGTCGGCCTGTGGTTCTGAGAGACCCGGGTTCGGTTCCCGCTAAGGGCATGTACCTCGGTTGCAGTTTGTCCCCGGCCCTGGTCGGTGGTGCGGGTGGCAGCCACTCGATGTGTTCCTTTCACATCGATGTTTCTCTCCATCTCTCTGTTCCTCTCTCTCCCTCCCACTCTACCTGAACAAAAAAAAATGGAAAAATGTCCTCGGGTGAGGATAAAAGTAAAGAAAGAAAGAAAGAAAGAAAGAAAGAAAGAAAGAAAGAAAGAAAGAAAGAAAGAAAGAAAGAAAGAAAGAAAGAAAGAAAGAAAGAAAGAAAGAAAGAAAGAAAGAAAGAAAGAAAGAAAGAAAGAAAGAAAGAAAATAGTTCCTATTTTCATCAGTCTTATGATAAAAAGTTTACCAATATAATAAAATCCAACATTAAAATGCATGAAGTATAACAGCTAAATTTCTAGGTTTTTGTTCTATTAAAAATGGAACTATATCCCTGTCTCTATGACCTATCGCTATCTTTCAAATGCTGAAAATGATACACTTCTTTAAAGGTTCATTAAGCTCATTTCCATGGGAACCAAATAAATCTACAAGGTGACATGGCCTTGGAGGCAGGGCTTGCATCCAGGCCACACAATGGCTGGGGTTCCATATGCTGAGGGAAGAAAAAGTTGAAAGGTAGTCATGTGACATAATAAAATCCCGGAAAGACAATAGGACAGTTAGCAAAATAGCCTGGAGACAGCCTGACTTCATGTCTGCTAAACTCACATCCAAGAAGCAAATCATATTCTGTTTACTTAATTGGTACCTAATGAGAGGACCAGATAAGAATTATTTTTTGTAACACTCTGTCTTTTTATATTTATTTGATTGGAGAGTAATTTCAAAGGAGCCAAAGATAATTAAGTGCTGAGTGGGTGTTCTGTATGTGATTGAAGTAAAGCAAGCAGAAAATAAACGTATGAAGCCCGAGGTCTGGAGAAGAAATAGGTAGCTATATTTGTCCCCTCGGTGACTTTGGGAATACACATGGTAACCTCTCTCAGTGCCCTGTGGACATGATATAAATGATAAGTGGCACGAGTCACTTTATTCTCCAGATAAGAGACACATCAACCTATGCTCTTGTTATCCCGAAATAATGCTCCAGAGATTTACACTTACCAATGAGCTAGTGAACCCAGTGATTAATATCCTTTTGATTCTGATTTGTTTTTTATCACTAACTAAGCTCAATCCTTCAAGAAAGGGACTTGTAAATAAATGATGCAACTGTATTTAAGTCATGGGACTTACACTCATGATGGTTGTCAACTCTACCAATAAAGCCTGCTCCTACACTGCTCATATTTGTAGGCAGTGCAAAGCTAGCTCCTGGGCCAAGACTTCTGATCCGGTATTCATCCTCCTGCAGGGAGGGACCGAGATTATAAACAGTGATCAGAGAACGAGCCTTTGCTCCTCTCCTTCTGTCGCCCCACATATCCAATGTATCAAATAAACCCTCCAAAATACATTTTATACCCCTCGTGACTCCTGAACATTTATCTCTACTTCCTAGTTCCTGCCTCTGTTTTTTCCTCAGGATCTCCACTCTTGTCAAACTTCATTTTCTACACATTTTGTTTGAAATTATACTCTTTGATATGACCCATAAGGCCCTTGTAGGGTTTGAGTCCTGCTTTCCTTCTTTCTTCATGTCGTTCTTACTGCCTAACTAGCTTGAAATGTTTTCTCGTCTCTTCACACGGTGGATTCCCTTCTCCACCTTCCGGATGCCTATACATGCTTCCTGTTCAGTAGCCAGTGTCATCATCTCCTCCAGTCCTGTTTATTCCTAACAGGTCTTGCATGGTCCTTTTGTTCATGTATTTGTTTCTGCGTTAAGGATTCTTTTCTCTTAGTAGATTATCTTCTCCATGTGAATAAGAATTCATCTGCATACAAAACACTACACTCAACAAATACTTATTAAACTATTAGAGTGATTTGCTCAAGCAAAGCCAAGCTCTCAGTCCTTGAAGAAGAACCAAATTCTGAAGTAGATGACTGTCCTCTGTCCCAGGGTGTTAAAACCAGCTTGTACCCCTCCTTCACCAGTTATTCTGCCTGCCTAGAGCATTTCTCAGTCAACACTTACTATCCAGGGGGCTGAGGCACGTCCTGTCACCCCTCTTATTGCAAATTTTGATACACAGGCAATCAAATATCTGTACTGTGATGGGGAAATTTATGTGTCAACTTAAGCCATGGTATCCAGCTGTTTGGTCAAATACCAATCTAGATAGATATTGCTGTGAACATAGTTTTTTTGTTGTTGTTCTTATGTTTTAACTCAGCTTTTTCTTGCCTGACATTTTCTTAGACTTTATTGTTTAGAGCAATTTTAGATTCACAGAAAAATTGAACGGAAAGTACAGAGATTTTCCATATGCTCCCTGCCCCCACAATCAACGTCCCACTCTGGTGGTAGCATGTTTGGTACGATCTATTAAACTACATTGACACATCAATATCACTCAGAGACCATAGTTTGCAGTAGGGTTCAGGGAAGGTGTTGTGCATTCTGTAGGTTTTAACAAATGTATAATGACATGTATCTGCCATTATAGCATCACACAGAGTAGTTTAACTGCCCTAAAAATTATCTGTGTTTTACCTATTCATCCCTTCCTCTCCCAACCCCTGGCAACCACTGATCTTGTTATTGCCTACACAGTTTTGCCTTTTTCAGAATGCTATCAAGTTGAAATCACAGAGTACGTAGCCTTTAAAGATTGGCTTCTTTCACTTAGTAATATGCATTTAAAATTTCTCCATGTTTTTTCATGGCTTGATACCTCATTTATTTTTAATACTGAATAATATTCCATTGTCTGGATGTACCACAGTTTATTTATTCATTCACCTACTGAAGGACATCTTGGTTGCTTCCAAGATATGGAAATCATTAATAAAGCTGCTATCATGATTCATGGGCAAGTTTTTTGGGTGGACATAAATTTTTGATCTATTTATGTAAATATCAAGGATCGTGATTGCTGGATCATATGTTAAGAGTATACTTAGTTTGTAAGAAACTATCAAATTGTTTTCCAAAATGGCTGTATGATATTGCATTACCGCCAGCAATAAATGAGAGTTTCTGTGGCTCTACATCTTTGTCAGCATTTGGTGTTGTCAGTATTCTAGATTTTGGCCACTACAGGTATGCAGTGGTGTCTCTTTATTGTTTTAATTTGTTATTTCCTAATTATATAGAGAACGTCTTTTCATATGCTTATTTACCATCTGTTTATCTTCTTTGGCACAGTGTCTGTTCAGGTCTTTTGCCCATTTTTGAGTTGCTTATTTTCTTAAGGTTGAGTTTTAAGAGTTCTTTGGATAGTTTGTATAGCAATCCTTTGTCAGATAGATCTTTTGCAAATGTTTTCTCCCAGTCTGTGGCTTGTCTTCTCATTCTCTTGATGAAGTATTGTTTTACATGTAATTAACTATTAACCCAGTAGGCTGAGAATAAAGTATACTACCTTTAGCAATGTGGGTGAGCCTCATCTAACCAGTTGGTGACCTTAAGAGTAAAGACTGCAGTTTCCTGAAAAAGGAATTCTTGTCAAGGTTGCAACATAGAAACTCTGCCTGGTTTTTCAGCCTGATGCCGTGTGGAATTGAGACTCAAGACTGCGGTGTCAACTCTTAGCTGAATTTCCAGCCTGCTAGCCTGTCCTATGAATTTCAAACTTGTCCCCACAATTACATGAGCCAATCCCTTAAAATTGTACATTCTCTCTCTCTCTCTCTCTCTCTCTCCAAATATATACCGACACATAACTAATATGATATATATACATATGTGTGTATGAATATGTATATATACATATACACACACATGCACACATATGTATACACACACACACACACACACACACACATATCCTTTTAGTTCTGTTTCTCTGGAGATCCTGACTCTGCATGTGCATTAACTCCTTGAACTAGAGAAAAATAAAGATAAGTGTATACTGATATCTTCAGAATTCCTTTTCTATGCCTATGCAGTGTCTGACTTTCCTTTTTGATTCTCAGTTGATCAGGGTACTCTGATGGATAAAATAGAAGCATCATAGCAGAACTCAGGCTTTTCTACCCATTAGATCTTGGTGCAAATCCCAGCTCTTGCACTTACAGCTGTTACTTAGCCCCTCAGTGTCTGATATCACTCATCTCTAACATGGGAGCACTGTTTGAACAATAACTGAGATGACACCAGTCAAGTGCCCAGCACAGAATTCGCATGTAAGCCACGCCAGCTGTTATGTTCACCATGAAGTGCTTCGCCAGTAAGCAGTTACCTACTGTGCTCTGTTCTGTGTCCCAAATCACATGCCTTTACATATACAACTCCTTCACCCTGGATGTTCCTTGGCTAGCTTCTCTGTGTCTTCCAAAGGCCCCAGATTACTCTCATCTGTGAAATTAAAAAGATTTAGCCCACAGTAAATTATCATAGTTCTTACTTTTTGTAGCTAGTGATCATTTCTTACATAAAGTAAAGCAGGGATTTGTGTCCTGGGACTGCTTTAAGCAGTTGCTTGCATGCCCAGCCTCATTTAATCTTTACAATGACCTTGGAGAATAAGTACTGTCATAGTTACATATTTTAAAAACTGAGGCTTAGAGAACTTAAGTAACTTCTTCAAGGTCTAAAATAGAATGTGGTAATCATGACTTGAAGATCATCACATGTGATACCCTTTTTCCCCAATCTTTGAAGACATCGCTGACTACTTGATTGATTAATCATTGAAAGCCTACATATAGATAAGTAACAGGTTGTAAGTTGAGTACTCTAGGGATGGTTGGGCATTTGGACAGGTAGGAACATAGGTGAGTGTTCTTCCTGCAAACTCCAGCTCCTCCAGCATGGACTTGGAGAACCATGTGCCTGAATTTCTAGGCACCAGCTAAAAAAAATGCTGCTCTTTTCACACCTTTAGTTGGTGACAGTTTTGTTCCTTGGCATCTTCTTTACAGGGAGAGAGTTTCATTCTGACAGAAATTTTAACAATCAGGTTATGAACTGCTCAAAAATAGAATAACATGCACTGGTAAATATCACATTGTAGTTTGTGCACATCAAAATACAGGAGGCAGTAATCAGTGATTGGTTGCACCTTTAACAAAATTAATCAAGGTCAGCAGCTGTTCACCTTGATGCTGCTAGAATTACTTGGAGATTGTTCAAAGATTGTCATTTAATCAAAGTCTCTGAAAGCATCAGAGTCTTATCAAAGCTTTCTAGGTGATTCTAGTGTGGAGCTAGAGATGAGAACCATGATCTAGGGTCATCCGCAGCTCTCACTTAGGATGTTTCAGAGAGATAAGCATATAGATATCATCTTCCCTCTGCTGAATTTCATATTTAACTACAAAGAAAGGACAAAAAAAATTTTAAAAGAGACAATAGATATGAATATGAAATCTGCCAACCACTGAAAAAAAGGCTGTAGATAAAACATAACATTGATAGGATAATCTTGATGAAGACAATTTCTCCTCACCAACCTGCAGTAAGAACAGATATAATATCTGAGGAAAACCACTTGTTTTCAATGAGATGGGTGAAAAATGGCCATGTTAATAAGATGCTTTCCGTTTCTCTAGTGTTTGCAAGTCATGTTCTGTGTCAAAGAGAAGGGTTCATACATGAGAACATAGTTCTGAGAGTTCAAAATAGTGGTAGAAACAAACAAGGACTTTGAGACCCATATCTCACCCAGTATCTAAGGGCTATGTTTAGAAACCTGAAAATAATATAATCAATGACATTCTTACTGATCCTAAGTTAAAAAACTCCACAGTGTTGCATATGTATGTCTCCACACATGGTTGGGTTGACTAATGTCAAATTATATTTAGTTGAGATATAGGACCTAATTCTATTGCCAGCATTCCAATACAGGATTTGTTAGACCTTTATAGAAAGGTCAGACATATTGTTTTCATGGGGAGACATAAACAAGTTATAGCAGACTAACCTTATATCTGTCACCAATCTGGGAATAGAGGACCACACCTTGTATTTTCTTCAAGTGCTTCCCAGTTGCTGATCCTTAAAAAGAGGAAAGCAACATGATAGTGGATAGTTGGTGGGCATAGGTTTTAATTCTACTATAATCTTGATCAGTCCCCTTCAAGGCACTCAGTCCAGATATGGAGACAGAAAAATACTCAAATGACTGCACAGATTTTGTAGGACAGAAAGTTGTGTCTAGGTTGTCTTAGGCAGGGTGGGAACATTTTCCTACATGGCCTTGGCAAATTATTTGGACTCTATAGCATGCTACCTGGTTTCCTGTCAGAAACCAACTAGTTTCTGCCGACTGCATTCCCCCACCCCCCCACCCCCCGCAAGCTCTGTCCACCCTTCTCCCCATATATACATGCATTTGAGAGAGTCTCTGCCTTCTGTGAGAGATCAAGACAATCACCAGGTTCTATTCCAATGACAGAGGAAAATTGGAAATCACTACATAATGAAGTACAGAAAAACAAACAAACAAAAAAACCAGGAGCTCTTAGAGAAGGAATAAAGTCCTTGGACATTTAAGTCAGGAAATGTGTAATGTCATCTTTACTAATAAATGGACTCTCTAAGAATGTTGATTAGAAACAGCCAAGAAGCCAATATGAAAATCAGAGTATAAATATTTATTTCAAGAAGAAACACACTGTTTCCTGGATGTTTCAAATATTTACACTTAAAACATAAGATATAAATGATTAACTACAGCTTCCAATGCCTGTAGCTTAAATCACGTGCTTAATTCACCCCCAACACAAATCTTAAAGACTTACAAGAATTTATCACAATATAGTAAGCAATTCAGATATTTCTGAAAAACTGTGCAATATCAAGTTTTTATTCAAATCATTTGAATAAACATGTGGGGACTTGTTATAGATAGATTTACAGATGGGATCTTAAAGAAATTTAAGTTTCTTGGCAATGCATCCCAATTTATGAATTTATAAGTCTAAAGTTTATAATCACATTTTCCTAATATGGAACACACTGACACTAGTGGAGATGCCATTTACATTTCTCACACAAATATTCAAATCAGAGGGGTGAGTAAGAGAGATTTCTAAATGCTTTGGAATATCAGGACTTCTATTCATTTGTAGGATGCTACCCTTCAAGAAAAAAGTGACTGTGTGAGACTTTTCCTTGATTTAGACTAAGACTGTCCTCAAAAATGAGAACTTAGGGGATAATTTAGGAATATGCCATCTGAGCCCTGGCCAGTGTGACTCAGTTGGTGGGGTGTCGTCCTGTGCACCAAAGAGTTTGCTGGTCTGATTCCCGGTCAGGGCACATGCCAGGGTTTCAGGCTCGATCCGAGATAGGGGGTGTGCAGAAAACAGCTGATTGATGTTTTGTTTTCACATCTCTCCCTCTCTAAAACATCAATTTAAAAATTTTTTAAAAAAAAAGAATGTGCCATCTGGTGTTCAAGGTGGAACGCTGCCCTAATTCATGAATGCATACTAGCGTGTTTGGCTCTGTGGACAATGTCAGTGTATCAAATGCCACATCCACTCCCTGGTTTTTTCTGGGGTGTAATATCCAGCTCCGTACAATGAATGATAAGAAGAAGGGAAGAAAACGTGAAACTTAGACCTGCCAGGAGGAATGAAGATACCTGCTTGTTCTTACGAAGTTCGGTTTCCTACCTGGGCACACTGAACTGCGCCAGGACAGAAAAACGCGTGGAGCCCAACAGCACTGATGGAAATGCCATCGGGGCTTCTCATCCAAATAACTAAACTGTCTTATTTGATGACTAGAAAGGAGTTCTATGAAAGGAGTGATCAGTGGTGCCAAACACATGTTAAGTGTTCAACACATTTTTTTTCTCATTGGCTTGATCAAATTGCCATGGCGCGTACCCTATTCTGCTTCATTTTACCTATGTAAGCAAAAAGTGACCTCCTCTAAGCAGATTTTCTTAATATATAAAATCAATCAGAAAAAATGGAAGAGGGATAAAAAGAGTGATATGCTTTATTTCAGTAGTTTTCAAACGGTATTGTGTTTACCAGTGATTCCTGCAATTATTTTATGGGAAATGTTGGGAAACATTATTTGTTTCAACAATTTCTTTTAACTATAGATTATACAAATATATGATACTATTCCATATGTATTGCTGCAACTTTAGTAAAATTAGTCCACATAACTAAAAAAGAATTAGTTTAAAGAAAAGTATTGCCTTTGGAGCAATAGAGGCAGAATGCAAGAACAGTAATAGTTGTGGCTGTTTGCACATGACCAAACTTGGAAACGCAACAAAAGAACAGGACCTGTACAATATTTTTAGATAGTATTTGGCCACCAATTTTCATATTTTGACCAATAGAAGCACAGTTAGAAGCAGAGATGTTCAGATCTTTAAAAAACTACTAAAATCTGCATTGGATGCCTCTCCTAGAAACTTACAGAGAACTTCTTTTCATGAAGATGAGTCCACCATGACATTCTTATCACCTTCAAACAATGTCAAGTGCTTTTTCCCCTCTGTCAAATGACCCCACTACTTCTTTTGAACTATGACCAGGTGAGGCCGTATCTTCTCAGTCCAATAGCTGCTGTTCTGTGGGAGAGAGAAGAGGTGAGTGACTTGGGTGGACAGAGCTTCTGCCAAGGTAGTGAGGGCCAGACCTGATTCCCTTTTCCCTGGTGGCTTGATGTAGCATGCTAGGTAAGAGATGCCACACACACCTCCGATACCCTGCACTGAAATCATTCTCTTTAGCTACAGATGAAGTCCTAGGATTTCAGAACAGGATACCTGCAATGAATTGGAAGTTTTCCTCAAAATCTGCTAACTTTCTAGAGCATTTAAACATGTGATGCAGTTGCTTCCTTTGGATTGGTCATTTTAAAGCGAATTGCAGAACATTGTACCGATTTGCCATGTCTCAAAGAAACAGGTGGGTCCAGAGTCTGGATTTGTACAAGAGTCTCTCGAGGGTGCCATTGGGCAGAGAAAGGAGATTACATTCCTAGTTACTGCTAAGTAGCACTCCTATATCGGAGACTCGTGTTGTCCCCAAAGCCTCTCTCCACAGACAAGGAAAAGTGGGCGAGGCCAGAGAGCGAGCATGGTATGACAAAGGCTGCCGGTCAGGAGGACACTGGGAACTCCTTATTCCAGGAGTTATGAGAATATTTGCAAGCTTTCTCTGTATTTGTGGGTAATTAAGGAGACTGTAGAACAACTGAGATAGAAATTGTTAAGGAAATATAGAGTGCAATTGAATAGGAGAGGTAATTAGGAATTGCATTTATTATTTTGAGAAAGAGAAATGGTGTAACCTTGTAAAAGTTAAGGGTAAAGATTTTTAAACATAAGGAGGAACAAAGTTATACATCTTACTCTTCAGTGGATGAAGCCTGGAAGATGCTGCTTCTTTAACCTGCCTGCCTTTGAAACGCTATATTCATCCTTTGGCAGGGAACCCAGGGCCCTGGATGCCCACTAACTCAATACTCTCATGTAGATATTACTACAGTGTGGAAGAAATGCCTCAGTTTAATCCAAGATATGTTACTTGTGGTCACTATACCTTTTAATACATAACATTAACTATAATGGCTACCTATTTAATAATAATGTAAGTTTTAACGATTTTACAGGTTTTAATTATATCAAAAAGAAATATAGACTAGGATTCCAGTTTGGGTCAGAGATTACTTTAGAATAAACTTCATAGTTCCAAATTGCTGTTGAAGTGGGCTCGTACATTTTTTAAGCTGAAGAGGAACACCTCGTCTGTGTTCTGCTCACAACCACTAGCCCAAGCTAGGTCAGTAGCACACTGGGTAAAAGGGCATGTGCCCGTGAGATGCAGGGCAGTCTGCTGTCCATACATCTTTATTGTATACCTTCTGTGCACCCAGCAATTAGCAAAGCCTTTCTTATAAATTGGGGGATTTTAACTGGAGTATCTATGCTGATTGGTTCATATGGTTATCTGGAGAAAAACATATTTGTTCTGATTTCAGTAAAAATGAATGTTTAGATACGTTGACAGTGTCTTCTATCAGGAGATAGGGAAAATGATAATCCAGGTGCCGTGCACTTCCCATCCTCATTCCAAGTCAACCATTCTCAGTATTAGCTACACATGAACCTAGGGGCTTTTTAAAAATACTGATGTCCAGTCTCTACCCTGAAAGATTCTGATTTGATTAGCCTAGATCAGCGGTTCTCAACCTGGGGGTCACGACCCCTTTGGGGGTTAAACGACCCTTTCACAGGGGTCGCCTAAGACATGACAGTAGCAAAATTACAGTTATGAAGTAGCAACGAAAATAATTTTATGGTTGGGGGTCACCACAACATGAGTAACTGTATTAAAGGGTCGTGGCATTAGGAAGGCTGAGAACCACTGCCCTAGATGCACCCTCATGTCAGTATTTTTGTAAAGCTTCCCAGGTAGCTCTGATGTGTAGCAAGTGAAGAATCACTGCTAATGATCTTACAGAGTTCTGAACATCTCAAGTCTCCTGGGATCAGTTTTCTCGGTTAGGTCTTTGATATGGTGTTTCCAGGAAGCTGGCCTTGCTCCTTAAGATTCCTGAGAGACCAGTGAAAAATAACCATTTTTTTTTAACTTAGTAAATGGCATTAATTCCTGTCAATGTATTCTATTTGTCATTCCGTGTCCCTACGAAAATGCATACTAGTTAGCAGACACTGCATTCCACATGCCATCAATTCTCTTTTAAATGACATCAAAAAAGAGCCTTATTAGTGATTCATCTTTTATGCATTTATTAACCTGACTTGTAAAACAAGTGAGTTGTAATTTTAAGTGATTATTTCAAAATGGTGGTGACACCTGAGTGCCTTTAAAGCAATTTATTTTTTTAATACACTCATTTAGCTTCTACTCAATCTACTGTATTCTCCTGGGAATGCCACGGCTCCAAAATAGCTTCCAGATCAGGTTAGGAAATTTTGAAATGACTTTAAAATAGGCTTTCTCACTTCATGTGAAAATTGAGTATTAAAATAGAAAAGGGGAAAATCAGTTCCAACAAAAATACTTTGATTAGTCAATGAAACTGTGAAACTGTTTCCAAATCTAGGATATTCTCAGACAATAATGATTACTATTACATGAACTGTACCCCTTCCTGATCCTTATCCCTAATGGAATCTGGCAGAAGGTATTATGTAGAATCAAATGCATCTCAGTCCTTAAAGACATCCTGCAGTTGGCAATGACTTTATACAAACTCATCATGGATATATTTTACCCTTAGAGCTGCTCATGGCTCCTACTTCAGGCCAAATATATAATGAACACCTTCTATATGCTCAATCCCATGCTTGATGGTAGGGATAGAGAGATCAATAAGACACAGTTGCTACTCATACATAGTGTATAATCTAGCTCTTAAACTAGCCCTGGGAAGTCTCCATTAAAAACAACAACAGGGGGATGCGAAAAGCGGTGGAGGGAATGGAAGCTACACAGACAGGCTCCCAGGACCAAATGGGAATTATAACTAAAATAAAGATAAATCTTTGGGGGAAAACAACAGAAAAGCAGCAGGACAGGATCATATAACCAGGGACACTGGTAGGATCTGTGGAGCCAGGAGAGGGTGGTAGGCTGGGAGCCCACAGAAAGCAGCGGTCTTAGATGTGAGCAGTGTCCTCGCAGATAAAATACTAAGCTTTCTCCACAGTGCAGAGGGCCAGGACAGAGCACTGGACAGAGTGCCCACAGCCACTCACCTGGGGTCCAGCAGAGGGAGGGCAGACTGGACTGGAACTCTGTGGGCACACCTGGGATTTTGAGGGCACTCAGAGTTTCTGCTGAGTTGTGGCCACAAAGGACAGTGGCCAGTGTGCTCCTTCCCAGAGCTGAAGGGAAAAGCAGCAACCCCTCCCTTGGAGATTCAGCCCTATCCAGGTGAGGCAGAGAAATACAAATTGAGGCTCATTAGCAACTAGCATCTATCCCACCCTCTGGAAATCCTCTTACACAGAACACCAGGGCTACATTCCAAGGCCCTAAGTAACTGAGACTAATAGCCTCCAGGCAAAAAGCTAGAGGATAACTGAACCTTTCCTGGGCTTGCAAATCTACCCAGGAAAATAAGACTTGACACTGGTGTTTAACGTTGGTCTTCCCTCACTCATCCAAACCCAGTAGAAGGAGCCACAACATCAGAACACCAACACCCACAGGGAAAATTTGGCAGGCTCCAAAACCTACTGAGATAGCCAAAATAGTGAAACAAAGAAACACATCCCAAATGAAAGAACAAGAGAACTCTATCAAAGATGAGTTCAATGAAATGCAGCTAAGCAAATTATCAGAGGTAGAGTACAGAGCCATGTTCTTCAGGAAGTTCAACAGCATGAGTAAGGACATCAGCACCATGAGTAAAGATATAGAAACATTGAAAACCAATCAAGTGGAAATGAAGAATAACATAGCAAAAATAAAGAACACATTGGAAGGTCAAATCAGCAGAGTAGAGGAAGATGAGGACCAGATCAGTGAATTAGAAGACAGGGTAGAAAAAATCAAGCAGTCAGAAACCAAAAGGAAAAACTATTTAAAAACAGGAAGATAGCTTAAGAGAACTGGGGGACAACTGGAAATGTAATTAACATTCGCATCATAGGACCCCAAAGAAGAAGAAAATGGGCAAGGGTTAAAGAATATATTCAAAGATATTGTGACAGAAAACTTCCAGAATTTGGTGAAGGAAGAAGGCATTCAAGTTCAAGAAGCACAGAGAGCCCCAAGTAAGAAGAACCCAAACAGGCCCACACCAAGACACATAGTAATTAAAATACCAAAAATTAAAGACAGAAAGAATCCTAAAGGCAGCAAGAGATAAGCAACAGATTACTTACAAAGGAAACCCCAGAAGGTTATTATCTGACTTCTCGACAGAAACAGAAAGAAATGGAATAAAGTAATCAAGGTCATGAAAAACCAGGATTTGAATATAGGACTACTCTATCCAGCAAGGCCATCATTCAAAATAGAAGGTCAAATAAAGAGCTTCCCAGACAAAAAATGGCTAAGGGAATATATTAGCACCAAATCAGCATGGCAAGATATGTTAAAAAGACTACTGTAATTAGCAGGAGAAATAGGAAGAAAAATATAACCACACTAAACAAAAATGGCAATAAATAAGTACATATCAATAATCACCTTAAATGTAAATGGTTTGATGCTCTGATAAAAAGACACAGAGTAGCCGACTGGATAAGAAAACATGACTCACATATATATTGTTTATAAGAGACCCACCTCACAACAAAAGACCACATAGGTTGAAAGTGGAGGGATGGAAAAAAATCTTTCAAGTAAACAAAAATGAAAAAAAAGCTGGGGTAGCAATACTCATATCTGACAAATTAGATTTAAAAATGAAGGCCATAACTAGAGACAAAGAGGGCCACTACATAATATTGAAAGGATCTATCCAACAGAAAGATATAAATTTGGTAAACATATAGGCACTCAATATAGGAGCACCAACATATATTAAAAATCTTCTGGAGGACTTCAAAGGAGAAATGGACAGCAATGCAATCATAATAGGGTATGTCAACACCCCGCTGACATCACTGGATAGATCATCTAGACAAAAAATTAACAAGGAAACACAGACTCTAAATGAAGCGCTAGATCAAATGGATGTAATAGATATCTACAGAGAATTACACCCTAAAACTGCAGAATTCACATTCTTCTCAAGTGCACATGGGACATTCTCAAAAATAGACCACATGTTAGAACACAAACTAAGTCTCTACAAGTTCAAGAAGAATGAAATCATATCAAGCATCTTCTCAGATCACAATGGCATGACTAGAAATCAATTGCAACAAGAACATGCAAAGACATTTGAACACATGAAGGTTAAATAGCATGTTATTGAACAATGGGTTACCATGGAGATCAAGGAAGAAATTTAAAACTTCCTGGAAACCAACAAAAATGAACACACAGCAACACAAAATCTATGGGATGCAGCGAAAGCAGTTCTGAGAGGGAAGTTCATAGCACTACAAGCCCACCTCAAGAAACAAGAAAAATTTCTAATTAACTATCTAACCTCACAATTTAGAGAACTGGAAAGCTAACAAAAAGAAAACCCCAGAGCAAGTAAAGGGAGAGAAATAATAAAGATCAGAGCAGAAATAAATAACATGGAGACCAAAAAAAACAATTTTAAGGATCAATGAAAAAAAGAGTTGGTTCTTTGAAAAGATAAACAAGATTGATGGACCCTTAGCTAGAATCACTAGGAAACAGAGAGAACCCAAATACACTAAATCAGAAATAAAAGTGGAGAAATAATAACTGACACTACAGAAATACAAAGGACTGTTAATAAATACTATAAACAATTATACGGCAACAAATTCGACAATCTAAGCGAAATGGACAAATTTCTAGAAATACATAGTCTCCCAAAACGGAACCAGGAAGAGATAGAAAACTTGAACAGAACAATAATAACTAAGAAAATTGAAGACATAAACAAGGCTCTCCCAGCAAACAAAAGTCCAGGCCCGGATGGCTTCATGGGGGAGTTTTGTCAAACATTCAAAGAAGAACTGATACCCATTCTCCTCAAACTATTTCAAAAAATTCAAGAAGAAAAAAGACTTCCAAACTTGTTTATTAGGCCAGCATAATTCTAATTCCAAAACCAGAAAAAGACACTACAAACAAAGAAAACTGTAGCCCAATATCCCTGATGAACATAGATGCCAAGATCCTGAACAAAATACTAGCAAATCAGATCCAGTAATACATCAAAAAAATTCTTCACCATGACCAAGTGGGATTCATCCCAGGGATGCAAGACTGATACAATATTCACAAATCAATAAATGTGATACACCATATTAACAAAATTAATGATAAAAATCATACAATCATATCAATAGATGCTGAAAAACCATCCAACAAAATCCAGCACCCATTTCTGATAAAAGCGCTCAGCAACTTGAGAATAGAGGTATCGTATATCAACATAATAAAGGCCATGTATGAAAGACCTACAGCCAACATCATCTTCAATGGGCAGAAACTAAAAGTATTTCCCTTAAGAACAGGAACAAGACAAGGATACCCACTTTCACCACTCTTATTTAATATAGTACTTGAAGTCTCAGCCACAGCAATCAGACATGAGGAAAAAATAAAAGGGATCCAAATTGGAAAAAAGGAAGTGAAACTGTCATTATTCGCAGATTACTTGATATTATACACAGAAAATCCCAAAGATTCCATCAAAAATCTATTAAACTTCCCTGGCTGGTTTGGCTCAGTGGTTAGAGTATCGACTTGTGGTCTGGAGAGACCCGGGTACGGTTCCCGCTAAGGGTGCGTGCCTTGGTTGCACTTTGTCCCTGGCCCTGGTTGGTCGTGCGGGTGGCAGCCACTTGATGTGTCCCTTTCACGTCGATGTTTCTCTCTCTCTCTCTCTCTTTCTCTCTCTCCCTCCCTCCCACTCTACCTGAACAAAAAATAGAAAAATGTCCTTGGGTGAGGATAAAAAAAAAGAAAAGAAAAATATAATAAACTTAATAAATGAATTTGGCAAAGTAGCAGGATACAAAATTAACGTCAAGAAATTGATGGCATTCTAAACACCAATGATGAACTCACAGAAAGAGAAACTAAAAAAACAATTCCATTTACCATCGCAGCAAAAAAAATTAAGATACCTAAAAATAAACTTAACCAAAGAAATAAAGGACCTATTTGCAGACAACTACAGGATATTGAAAAGAGATAGAGGAGGATATAAAAAAGTGGAAGCACATACCTTGTTCATGAATTGAAAGAATTAACATCATTAAAATGTCCATACTACTCAAAGCAATCTATAGATTCAATGCAATCTCCATCAAAATACCAGCAACATACTTCACAAAACTAGAACAAATACTTCAAAAGTTCATATGGAACCAAAAAAGACCTCAAATAGCCACAACAATCTTGCAAAACTAGAACAAAGTAGGCGACATCACATACCGGATCAGGTTATACTACTAAGCTACTGTGATCAAAACAGTCTAGTACTGGCACAAGAACAGGCACATAGATTAATGGAATAGAACAGAGAATTCAGAAATAAATCCTAAACATGATTCTCAATTAATATTCAACAAAGGTGGCAAGAGCATACAATGAAGTAAAAATAGACTCTTTAATCAATGGTGTTGGGAATATTGGACAGCTACATGCAAAAAAAATAAAACTAGACCATCAACTTACACCATACACAAGAATAAACTCAAAATGGATAAAAGATTTAAATGTGACTCATGAATTTATAAAAATCCTAGAAGAAACTGTAGGCAACAAAATTTCAGACATCATACGCAGCAGAATTTTCACTGATACATCACCTAAGGCAACAGAAACAAAGGAGAAAATGAACACATGGAACTACATCAAACTCAAAAGCTCCTGCACAGCAAAAGAAACAACCACCAAAATGGGAAGCCAACCCAATCTATGGGAGACCATAATTACCAATGATACATCAGATGAGGGATTAATTTCCAAAATATATAGAGTACTCATGCAGCTCAACAAAAGGAAGACAAAGAACCCAATTAAAAATGGGCAGAGGAACTAAATAGACCCCTCTCCAAACAGGACATACAAATGGCTAAGAGACATATGAAGAAATGCTCAACATCACTAATCATCAGAGAGATGCAAATTAAACCAACAGTGAGGTAGGTATCACCTCACACCTGTTAGAATGGCCACCATCAACAAATCATCAAACAACAAGTGTTGGCGAGGGTGTGGGTACTCTAGTACACTGCTGGTGGGAATGCAGACTGCTGCAGCCACTGTGGAAAACAATATGGTGTTACGTCAAAAAATTAAAAATTGAACTTCCATTTGACCCAGCTATCCCACTTCTAGGAATATACCCTAAGAAGCCTGAAACACCAATCAGAAAGAATATATACACCCCCATGTTCATAGCAGCACTATTTACAATAGCTAAGATCTGGAAACAGCCCAAGTGTCCATCAGTAGACAAATGGATAAAAAAGCAATGGTACATATACACAATGGAGTACTATGCAGCTGTAAGAAAGAAAGAGCTCTTATCCTTGGAGATGACATGGAGGGATCTGGAGAGTATTATCCTAAGTGAAACAAGCCAAACAGAGAAAGACAAGTATCATATGAGCTCACTTATTTGTGGAATATAATGAACATAACAGTCTGAAGAACAGAGTAGTCCCAGAGACGTGGAAGTAGGGTACAGACTGACAATCCCCAGAAGAGGGGGTGGTGGGGGAGAGATAAACCACAGAACTTATATGCATGTATGCATAACCAATGGACATGGACAACAAAGCTGGGGACAGGGCAGGGAGAGAGGGGGTGAAGGGTGTCAATGGGGGAAAAAGGAGAAATATCTGTAACAAAAAGAAAGAAAGAAAGAAAGAAAGAAAGAAAGAAAGAAAGAAAGAAAGAAAGAAAGGAAGGAAGGAAGGAAGGAAGGAAGGAAGGAAGGAAGGAAGGAAGGAAGGAAGGAAGGAAGGAAGGAAGGAAGGAAGGAAGAAAATGGTACAGAATGTATGAAATTGATACTCTAGTAAAATCTAGGATTTTTTCTTTGAATCTATAGGACAATATATTTTAATTAATTGGGTTAATTCATTGAAAGTCACAAAAAAATAAACATGGTGTCAAAAAGAGCAAAACAAAACAAAAAAGAGAAAAACAGCTGGTTAGCCTTCCAGCATTGATGTATGTCTGATCTATATTCTAAGTTATTTGGACTTGCACCTAAAGATATAATCAAGTCAGCTACATTTTCAACTTAAGAACATATAACAAACATGTGAGATGGAAATGAATTGGACAAAGAGGGCAGCACTTGAATATGGTGATGGGGTTCTTTCAACTAAAACCATCTAATACTTAAAATATATGTTATCCTATTGCCTCTTGACTGATGAAGCATATCTCCTCACAAGAGGAGACCACAGGACTTGGTCTGTCACTTTGGTGAGTTATTGTATCCCAATAAATATATTTTTATATTATTTTTTATTTTATAGGCAAGCTCGTTGAACCTCAAAGAAGTTGGATGATTGACTGAGATCATTATTTTGGGAAGCCGAGATTATACACTAGGATGTTTCTGAGGACTTTGTTTGGTGGGTACTTTGCTCTGCCTCCACAACTATGTACGTAGGATGCTATACCTGTCATTAGCTTCTAGCAAGTGCAGCAATCATATTTTTTTTTACCCCATGCACCAACTTTTAGAAAACTTACATAAGTAAAAATCAATATTTATATTGACATATTAGCATGAAAATAAGTATTCATCTCCATATTTCCATAGGTTTATGTGTTTTATCTTAAACTGCTTATTTTGCCTGGACACTATGACATGTGCTAATAAGGACAGGCAATTATTACCAGAAGTTGACTGAAAGCTTGAGAGATAATTGCCTTCATACTTAATTACTCATATAAAATGGATATTTATTCCAATATTCTGAATATTTACCATGTCAAAATATATTAAATGAATCTTTTATTAGTATTTTCTTTTCTTCTTACATCAAAACGTCTAATATTTTTGGAACCAGATGAGAAATGGGCTCTGGCTTTACAATGTCCCTGGAGACCCAACTATAATAATAGCACTCACCACATTTGAATACATACATACATTTGAATTGTATGTGGAGTGCTAAGCATTTAACAAAACAAGAGTTTATTTATTTGCTATCTCATAAGTATAAAAAGGGACTGCTATTACATAAACAATAGTGCTAGTCATGGATAGGTCTTAAAGGAAAAAGATAGCACCATAAAGGCATGCAGTCTTCAGATGTTATCAGTCAGCTTGGATCTTCAAAATCTGGAAATGTTACTTCATCAGTTAGCACCAATGTGAAAGGTCACTGACACCCCCCCCACTAGTTCTGGGGAGGAAAACACCAAAAGATTTATAATAGTGCTGTTATTTTGGGGTAGCAATAACCACATCAGCCAAAGGCAAAGCAAAAACAATGAGTGATGACATTTTCAGATTTTCATTTTCATTCTCCACTGGCAAGAAGCCCACAGTCCGGAGGGAGGAAACCACTGACTGCTCCACACTTACCTGCGACAAAAAGCTGATAAGGACTAATGACAATTTTTGTCTTCATTGTAGTTCTGAACTAGAGATTTTTTTACAAGTAATAATTTATTTAAAATTTTCAATGAACTTTATAAATATTTCATATATTCTGAAATGCTCTCTAGAAACCATGGACATACTTTAATATTTTGGAAATTCAAAATCCAGCAGGAAAAAAATAGAAATCCTTTGTCAACCAAGTTATTATGAATATCAGAATAATCCATTCTGTAATCAGTCTGGATCTTAAAAATTGTGTAAGCTCAATTTTTTTTGTCTTGTTAGTTATGCTCTCTCATTTTAAAATGCTCTTTGGGTTCTTATAATCTATAGCAGATAGTGTATCTTTATAGACCTCAGTGTCTGGCACATATCTGGTCCACTGAGGGTGGTTAATAAATAGACATTGAATGAATGAGCAAATAAAGGAATAATAAAAGGATAAATGAATTCTAAATCATTTTAATGAAATGGTAGAATTGCTTTTAGTCATCTAGTTTTATCAATATTGATGACCAATAAAGATGCACAAAGCCTGCCCTGGCCGGTTTGGTTCAGCGGTTAGAGCGTCGGCCTGTGGTCCGGAGAGACCCGGGTTCGGTTCCCGCTAAGGGCATGTACTTCGGTTGCAGTTTGTCCCCGGCCCTGGTTGGTCGTGCGGGTGGCAGCCACTCGATGTGTCCCTTCACATCGATGTTTCTCTCTCTCTCTCTCTTCCTCTCTCTCCCTCCCACTCTATCTGTACAAAAAATGGAAAAATATCCTCGGGTGAGGATTAAAAAAAAAAAAGATACACAAAGCCTGAAAAAAGTACAAGTTTTCTAGGTGGAAGACCAATAGTTGTTCATTTTTCCATTTGAACTAAGTTCAAGAGTATACCAAATGTAATATGTGTATATGTGATATGCACATACATAACTTATCTGCTTATATATACATATATAGTTTGTATATATGCACATATAATGTACAGATTATAAAAGTGTATTTTATATACATTATATGTATTATGTATTATATGTATATAGTGTAATTGACTCTTTTCTCATTTCTTTCGAGTGGTTTTTGGAGACATACCAGTTACTTTGTTTCACTCAAATTATAAGTCTCTTCAGTCCAAAAGTCTGAATAAATCTTTCACAAAATCAAACAATCGAGTGAAATATCCTAAATGGTTTATGATTTTTACATTTTACATACACAGGACTTTGAGAAGGCAGAAAGGGAGAGAGGGCGGCTGGCAGGGAGAGGGAGAGGGATGAAGACAGTCATATTTTTCCTCACCACCAGCCCACTAGAAGAAAGAATGGGAGAGCCGTAGAGAAGCGCCATTGCAAATGTTAAGACAAAATCAGTGCGGGTTATTCAGGCTCACAAACGTGTGAACCAATGATCAGTTCTTAAAGCTTTTTATAAGGCTCGCTTGTCAAATTCTAATTCTTTGCCTGGACTACAGGCCCTTCGTGAACTCCCCACCCCCAAACCCGCTCTGGGGCTTCATCTTACATCCTTCTCTCCCTTGGCCCATTTGCTGAAGGCCCACAGGCCTTTCTGTTTCTCAAGCAGGTTAGAGGGTGCACTTTGGTTCACTCCATCTGGCAAGCTAGACTGGCCCCTCCTTTTCATCTTAATTCCCAACGTTTACCTAAAGAGACAGAACATCCTTTCTGAATTTTCTGCCACAGACCCATCCCTAATCACTTTCCTGCGGCTGGCTGCATGTTTTGCTGTTGTCATCTTGGAATTCTTAATAGCTTTTTAATAAGGGACCCCATATTTTTATTTTTTTCCTGGGTTCCCCAGGCTCTGCCTGCTCTATCTAATCATTTTTTCATTTTTGGTTTTCGGATCATAACGATCTAAAATGCTATTATTGCTTGTTTATTTTTGCTTCACTCTACAAAATATAAGCTCTATAAGAACAGGGAGCCATGTTGATCTACAGAGCAGGTATAGCAAAAGATATGTTAAGTGGAATTTTAATAATTTATTAAGAGAAGTTTGCTTTGGTTTGAACATAATTTCCCATACTCGCCACCTTAGGCTTAGAGACAAAGACTGCCAAAATACTTGCCGTTGGTAAATGTTTAACAATTCTCTATAGCACTTTTTTTTCCCTGGATTAAATGTAAAGTGACACCAGATTTCAGATTTGCAACCAACACATTTAGTGAAGGATAGAAATGCGTTTTAAGATTTTCTAAGCTTTCTCAAGATCAAAGGGGCAACTGAGTAATGTACCTGCTCAACCACCTTAGGACACGTGTGGCATTGAAAATGCAGATAAAAAACTATTCGCCCAGCCAGTGTGGCTCAGTGGTTGAACATAGACCCATGCACCAAGAGGTCGCTTGTTCAATTCCTGGGCAGGGCACATGCCCAGGTTGTGGGCCCTATTCTCAGTGGGGGGTCATGCAGGAGGTGGCCAGTGGATGTTCTCTCTCATCAATGTTTCTATCTCTCTCTTCTTTTCCCTTCCTCTCTCTCTAAAATCAATGAAGAAAAAACATTTTTTTAAAAAGAATTATTCAAGGAAAATGAAGCTGAAACTTTCTACGGTCTCACAAACAAAGAAATATTACAGTATGAGGATGGGTTGGGTCAGCAACATTCAGTGAGGATGATCAAAAGTAAACTGCTATAATTTTAAAAACTGAAAGAGGAAACAATGGTTGAATCAGTAAAGAACCAATTCTTTAACATAGTGTGGGAGGAAAGCTAATTCTAAATGACACTGGAACTCTACTCCATACTTTAAACCATAATAACTATGTATAATGTGGTTATTAAATATGCTTAGTCTACCTAGTAATTATGTGATCTTATAGTCTGCTTATTAAATACACTTATTAGGGCCAAAATTAATGACTACATACCTTACTCCTAAATTATGAAGTTAAAGTAATGTTATATTTATTTTTTGAAAGACTACCCATGCTTCCCTTTTATTTCAGACTTAAGATATGTCTTCAGTTTTAGGTCAGAACAAGTGCCTGTGGCTAAATTATACCCTGACTGATTTTACCATGTCCATTTCATGCAATGGTATGTGCAAGTATTACATTAATTAACTTCTGAGTTATTTTTTCTCAGCTCACTTGGTTGATATAACATGTAGGAAATAAAATGAAAGCCTGGCCAGTGTGGTTCAGTGGATTAAGTGTCATCCCATAGACTGAGAGGTCCCGGTTCTATTCCCAGTCAAGGCACATAACCAAGTTATGGGTTTGATCCCCAGTAGTGGGTGTGCTGGTGGCAGCTGATCAATATTTCTCTCTCACATCAATGTTTCTCTCTCTTTCTTCCTTCCTCTTTCTCTAAAATAATTAATAAAAACATTTTTAAAAAAGAAATAGAATGAAAGAGTAATAACTCTCGGCTACTGTGGGTCTACTTGTCCACTCCCAGCAGTCAGATGAGGCACTCAATTAAGAAAGGAGCCCTGGCCGGTTTGGCTCAGAGGTTGGAGCGTCTGCCCGCGGTCCAGAGAGACCCGGGTTCGGTTCCCGCTAAGGGCACGTACCTCGGTTGCAGTTTGTACCAGGCCCTAGGTTAGGGTCATGTGGGTGGCAGCCACTTGATGTGTCCCTTCACGTCAATGCTTCTCTTTTCCTCTCTCTCCCTCCCACTCTATCTGAACAAAAAATAGAAAAATGTCCTTGAGTGAGGATTAAAAAAAAAAGAAGAAAGGAAAGAGTTTATGGAAAAGGTGGGAAACAGGTAGCATGCTGAGCTCAGCAACATGGCTGATCTTGGGTAGAGCCTTGAGTCTGTGCGTCAGTGGATCTTTGTGTAATGCCAAATGCTGGGAAATACTTTTCTGGCAGGGAGTTCCCATTGATATTGGTGTTTTCCCAAAGTGTAGCTGAGTGCCAGCTATAGTAATTTTCCTTAATAAATATTTGAGTAGATGGATAAAGACGTGGAATGGACCCCAATGCCAACACAATTTGGCTATTTCTAACAATTGCCATTTCTCTGTCCTATTGGTTCTGTTTCTGTAGTAGAAAAATTACTAATATATTCAAATAGTTTGAAAGCAAGCAGGTGAGAAAGATATGCCATGCAATCACTAATTAGAAAAAAATCCACTGTACAGCTATACTAATGTGGGACAAAGTAGATTTCAAGATAAGGGTATTGCCAGAGACAGAGTACATTTCAGAATTGTAGCAGGGGTGAATTCATCAGGAAGGTATAGCATTTGGTATGTATCATTTAATAACATATCTTCAAATACAAGAGACAAATAAATAGAGAACTGGTAGAGAAATAGACAAATTGATAACACAAGCATTTAAAATATTAATAAGGATATTGAAGATGTACATAAAACTACTAACTAAATTATCTTAATTATATTTTAGGACACATGGCTAACAGCTTTAGAATGCAAATTCTAGCCAAATGCAAATGAAATTTTTACCAGCACAGTCAATCAATGCTCCAAAAAACAAACCTAAATAAATTGTAATCAACTTAAAACATTCAAAATGTGCTCTCCCACACAGTAGAATTCAACTAAAATTAATGAAAAAATAATAAATATAAAATATTCAAGTAATAAATTGAGTGACATGCTTCTAAAAATTTCATAAATCAATTTATTTATTTTTTTAATTAACTCATTTATTTTTGTTACAGATGTTTCTCCTTTTTGACCCACTGATTCCCCCCTCCTCCTCCCTCCCTGCCCTGTCCCCAACTTTGTTGTCCATGTCCATTGTTCATGCACACATGCATATAAGTTCTGTGGTTTATCTCTCCCCCACCACCCCATCTTCTGGGGATTGTCAGTCTGTACCGCACTTCCACATCTCTGGGGCTACTGCATTCCTCAGAATGTTATGTTCATTATATTCCACAAATAAGTGAGATCATATGATACTTGTCTTTCTCTGTTTGGCTTGTTTCACTTAGGATAATACTTTCCAGGTCCCTCCATGTCGTCTCCAAGGATAAGTAAGAGCTCTTTCTTCCTTACAGCTGCATAGTACTCCATTGTGTATATGTACCACTGCTTTTTCATCCATTCGTCTACTGATAGACATTTGGGCTGTTTCCAGATCTTAGCTATTGTAAATAGTGCTGCTATGAACATGGGGGTGCATATATTCTTTCTGATTGGTGTTTCAGGCTTCTGAGGGTATATTCCTAGAAGTGGGATAGCTGGGTCAAATGGAAGTTCAATTTTTAATTTTTGAAGTAACACCATATTGTTTTCCACAGTGGCTGCACCAGTCTGCATTCCCACCAGCAGTGTACTAGAGTCCCACAACCTCGCCAACACTTGTTGTTTGATGATTTGTTGATGGTGGCCATTCTAACAGGTGTGAGGTGATACCTACCTCACTGTTGTTTTAATTTGCATCTCTCTGATGATCAGTGATGTTGAACATTTCTTCATATATCTCTTAGCCATTTGTATGCCCTGTTTGGAGAGGCGTCTATTTAGTTGCTCTGCCCATTTTTTTTTTTTTTTTTTTTTTTTTTTTTATTGAATAATTTTTGTTACAAATGATTCTCCTTTTTTCCCCCAGTGGTTCCCCCCTCCCCCTTCCCTCCCCGCCCCTTCCCCCGATTGTTGTCCATGTCCACTGTTCATGCCTATATGCATATAAATTCTGTTGTTCATCCCTCTCTCAGCTCCCCACTCCTTAGGGGATTGTCCTCAAACTGTTATGTTCATTATATTCCAGAAATCAGTGAGATCATATGAAATTTGTCTTTCTCTGCTTGGCTTGTTTCACTCAGGATGATACTTTCCAGGTCCCTCCATGTAGTCTCAAAGGACAAGAGATCTTTCTTTCTTACCGCTGCGTAGTACTCCATTGTGTATATGTACCACAGCTTTTTAATCCATTCGTCTACTGATGGCTCTGCCCATTTTTAATTGGGTTCTTTGTTTCCCTTTTGTTGAGCTGCATGAGTACTCTATATATTTTAGAAATTAACCCCATATCTGATGTATCATTGGCAATGATGTTCTCCCATACAGTGGGTTGCCTTCCCATTTTGGTGGTTGTTTCTTTTGCTGTGCAGAAGCTTTTGAGTTTGATGTAGTCCCATGTGTTCATTTTCTCCTTTGTTTCTGTTGCCTTAGGTGATGTATCAGTGAAAATTCTGCTGCGTATGATGTCTGAAATTTTGTTGCCTACATTTTATTCTAGGATTTTTATAAATTCATGAGTCACATTTAAGTCTTTTATCCATTTTGAGTTTATTCTTGTGTATGGTGTAAGTTGATGGTCTAGTTTCACTTTTTTGCATGTAGCTGTCCAATTTTCCCAACACCATTTATTAAAGAGGTTGTCTTTACTCCACTGTATGCTCTTGCTACCTTTGTCAAATATTGATTGAGCATATTGCCTTGAATCCATTTCTGGGTTCTCTGTTCTGTTCCACTGGTTTATATGCCTGTTCTTCATAAATCAATTATTAAATATCATGATGAAAATTAGTATGTTTTGATCTGAAAACAATGAAACTATAACAGCAAAATATATGAACAGTTTTATTTCCTTTAGATACAGAAAACAGAAAGAATATTGTAATCTAATAATGAGAAAGTCAGATAATCTATAAAATTATAACCTTTTTTGAGACCCATCAGAGAACTTTAGTCACAAGATAAACAGGTTAGCCAAATTCTAAAGAGTAACAATTTCATCTGAAGAGAGACAAGGCAAGCAAGTTGTTTTATGTTTGGCAAAACATGGGAACAGAAAGCAGCCATCACAAAAGTGGATAGCAAACGTAAGATTGATTTCCTTCCTTTTTGTGGCCAAGTAGTATTCCACTGTGTAAATGTACCAAGATTTTTTATCCACTCATCTACTGATGGGCACTTGGGCTGTTTCCAGATCCTAACTCTTGTACATAATGCTGAAATAAACACAGGGGTACATACGTTCTTTCAAATTCGTGTTTCTGGTTTCTTCAGATATATTCCCAAAAGTGGGATCACTGGGTCAAAAGGCAGTTCCATTTTTATTTTTTTAAAGAAACTCCATACTGTTTTCCATAGTGGTGCACTAGTCTGCATTTCCCCCCAATTAATTCAATAAAAATTGTGGGTAGCAATAAAACAGTGACCATTTAAACAGAGCAGAAAACTCTCCCTGTGTCCAGAGAATAAAATTACTATGAAATATGTAGAAATAAATCTAACAGAAAGCCATCCAAAATTGCTGAAAACCACAGAACACTGCTGAGAGAAGTTTTAAAATACCTACACCAAGTTCATGGATTGGAAAACTTAATATTGTTAATATGAATATTCTAAAATTGATTCATGGGTTGGCTTAGTGGAATTCCAATAAAAATTCCAGCAGTCTTTTTGTTAATAGAAATTGATAAAATGACATTAAAATATGCACAGGACCGAATATAATAAAAGTTATTTAAAACTATAAAGAACAATGCTGAAGACTTCATGTAATTTCAGACTTACTTTAAAGCTACATTTTCCTAAAGAAGACATACAGATGGTAAACAGGCACATGAAAAAATTATCAACATCAATAATCATCAGGGAAATGAAAATCACAACCACAGTGAAATATCAACTCACACCTGTTAGAATAGCTGTGTGTGTGTGTGTGTGTGTGTGTGTGTGTAAAACAAACATTGGTGAGTTTGTGAAGAAAAGAGAAAACCTTTGTACACTGTTGGTGGGAATGTAAATTGCTGCAGCCACTATGAAAAACTGTGAAAGTTCCTCAGAAAAATTAAAAATAGAACTACCATAAGAACTAGCAATCCCACTTCTGGGTATTTATCTGAAGAAAATAAAAACTTTAACTCAAAGAGATATATGTACCCCTATATTTACTGTAGCATCATTTATAATAGTTAAGATATGGAAATAACTTAAGTGTCCATCAATAGAGGAATGCATAAAGAAGGTGTGATATATACAACAAAATATTACTCACCCCAAAAAGAAAAAAGAAACCTTGCCATATGCAACAACATGGATGGATTTGGGTATTATGCTAAGTGAAATAAGTTAAGCAGAGAAAGACAAATTCTGTATGGTTTCACTTATATGTGGAACTAAAACCAAACAAACAAAACAAAAACAGCCTTAAAGATGCAGGAAAAAAAGTATTAACTATCATTGGGGAGAGGGGTTGGCAGAGTTAGCAAAATAGTTGAAGGGGATTAAGAGGTTCAAATGTTCAGTTATAAAATAAATAAGTCATGGGGATATAGTGTACTACATAGGGAATATCGTCAATAATATTGTAATAACTATGGTGACAGGTATAACTAGATTTATCATGGGGGTAATTTTGTAATGTATATAAGTATTGGACCACTATGATGTATACCTGAAACTAATAGAATATTATTGTATGCCAATAATACACCAACAGAAAGAAAGCCGTAGTAACTAAGACAATTTAGTAATAGTGAGGATATAAATATAGATTAATAGAAAATAATAGAGACCCAAGAATCTGTTGATTTTTTAGCAGATGTGCCAAGGCAACTCAATAGTAAAAGGAAAAACTTCATAATAAACTTGGCTAAGTCAAATGAATGTACCTAACATTAAAAAAGTAAACATAGACCTTTACCTTATACCATGTAAAAATTAACTCAAAATGGAGCACAGACCTAAATGTAAAACCTTAAACTATAAAACTTCTATAATAAAACATAGAATAAAATCTATGCAACCTTAAGAGTTTGCAAAGATTTCGTGTATCTAGAAAACAGTTCTAAAATATAAAAGACATTTGAAAAATGAGAAATGGAACTTCATCAAAATTTAAAATGTTTTCTTCAAAAGAAAGCATTTAAGAAGAAAAAAAGACAAGCACAGATTGGAAGAAAATAGTCACAACATATATTCACTCAAGGAGTTATAGCAAGAATATGTAAAACCCTTGTACAACTTAAAAATAAGACAAACAACCAAAAAATACTTTAAGGCAAAAAATCTGAAAGGCTCTTTAAGAGAGACAGAGGAAAAGGAGAGATACTAATAATGAATACATACATGGAAAGATGCTGCATTAGTAGTCATCAGGGAAATGCAAATTAAACCAAAAAAGACATGCCAGTACATATCCATAAGACTATCACCTCCACCAGGGAAGAAGGAAAAAAAAAATACTCCATTTTCATTTTAAAGAATTTTCCTGGAAGCACTATGTATGCTTTTGCATGCACATCATTGAATAAAGCTCGGTTGCGTGACCACGTCAGCGAAAAGGGAGCCTAGGAAATGCAGCATTTTAGGTGGACAAGTTCTCATTACGGAATAGGAGGAGAATGGACATTCAGAGAGCTAGGGAACCCCCAGTAATTATATTACTATATAATTAGTATAATTATATAAATTAATCCCTGATGCACATGGACTAAGGTATATGGACTTGTTTCAAAAATAAGTTCACAGTACTTTGTAATGGCTTCAGATTGTTTTAGACGCAGTTTTTCTTTCTTTTTTTGGTCAGCTACCCTGTGAACTATATATTACTGCAATAGATTTTTAAATACAAAGCACAGTGGGAAAAAAGAGAAGAAACAGAACCTTCATTGTTTTTATTCTCTCATTCTGTGGGACCACTTGAAGTTTTATTTTCGATAAAAATTTAGAAGTTATTTTTAAGTAAAATTTTTATGAATTTTATGACAAAAGTATCTTTATAGTAAAGACTTTTCCCACTGGTAGATATGTGCTTTATATGAAAAACATTTTTCAAAATAAAAATTGATTCTGAAAAGTGCTTCAATCAAGTAAGAGTAAAGGTAGAGTGGCTTTGTCCATTGAACATGAATATGCAAATATTTCTTTGGATAAAGTCATTGATAAATGACTTTCAGAAACTGAAAGTGTGTTATTATTCATAAATTCAAACCAAAATGAAGTATAAGATTTGCCCTTTAAAATATATACTAACATAATTAAAGAATATTAATCCTTTACCTTTTTTTCTTTTCTTTTGTGTGCCTATAATCTATATCTCTTGGAACCATCATTTATATAAGTTCAATCAAAGAATGTTTCACTGTATGCTTTTGTCTGGTCATTATTATTATTCATTTCACTTAAGATGATTATTCTCTCATTGCGAGAGAAGATATTTTTTTAAATGATCTGTTCTGGTTGCCAAACCTATTAAGTACCCCACTGACACTCACAAAAGTGCAGTGATCCTCAATTTCTTTAATGTGAAAAAATGAGCTTTTCTCTCCCGTCCTTGGCAGAAGTAGATTGGTTATGAGGGAAAATGAGTTCTCAGTTTGTCATTGAGTATGTAATCTCTAGGAATTCACTTAATTGTATTGATCCTTTATTCATAATTAAAATTAATATAACACCACTTACTAAACAGGGTGTTATAAAATGTAACTAATTAATAATTCAGAGTAGACTGAAATCCTTGGAGGAAATACAGAAAGAACAAAGCATTACCTTGCATCTATACAAATCTCCTGTGTTTCCCCAACCAACCTTATTCTGGTGGTTTCTTTGACAGATTCAAAATCTGGCCAAAAATCGAAGAACCTATGTATGGCATACAAAAAATAATTGTTCTCCAACTTGCTGCATCAGATGTTTCAGTATTCGGTTCCACCGACCACAGCTGTAAAACAGGATGACTCATTGAGTTCTCTCACAATGGTAGTTAAAAACCACAACAACAAAGATATAGAAAAAAATCTGGGAACACTGGAAGGGAAGGAACCAGAGCCAGATGGATCTGGATACAGGTCAGCGCAGGGCTTGCTTTGCTTTGTGTTTCTCTGTTGGTTTTGGCATGGGCCAAGTGTGAGATGGCACAGGCCCGGAATAACTGTTTCCACTTGCTCCCCTCCTCCCGATTGGAATGAAGATAATAGCAGCGGGCTTGGGAGGCCAGTTTTGCAGTACTGTTCGAGGAGATATTTCTGAAAACCTTGCCTGCAGCCTATTCCACTTGTGCAATTTTGTTTAAAATTTTTTTCATTGAAAGTAGCAAGGGTGGATTCAGCTAGATGCAATGAAATACAGCGCTCAACAATGCAAGCAGCAGTAGCTGTTGCTCCCGCGATCACTCCTATTAATTTACAGAAAGACATATTTTAGCTGTAAATAAGGAAGACATTTCAGAAAATTAAAATGAAGTGGGCTACCTCTGAAGATTATGAATTAGCCCCCTCCAGAGGTTTCAAAGGTACACAGACATAAAGGGATATAAAAGAGAGTTCCCTATCACATAGGATGGCTTTTGCTGTGACCCCCTGAAATTGTGTCTAGTGCTGAGATTTGGTCATTCTATTTTTTAAAAGGTGCCACTACTGAAACCCATGGGAGCTGTGAGGGTTGTGAATCATTTTTATTCAATGACACACAAAGAGTGGAAATAAATCCCTTCTTCCCCTTGCTCTTCCGACCCATTATCACACTTGCTGATGAGGCACCTCGACCTGCAGTGAGCAGCTAGCACACCACTGGGCGTGATGAGTATTAGAGGAGCTAGAAAAATTACTTTTTTAACATTGACATATCATTCTGTCTCCATCAGGATTTCAGTTTCTTCTACAATTTTATATTTTAAAAATTGGAGTAAACCTCATCACAAATTCTGTATGTTTTTAACTATGTACAGTCCACAGATTGAGATATAATGGAATGGATTTAACTCATTTTTCATAAAACTGAGTAGGTGCAGTTATTTATGTAGTAAACATAACTGAGTACAATCATCACACGAGAGTCAAAACTGTGAGCAAACACTAAAGGAAAAATAGTCTCAAATTAACGAAATTGTAGTTAACTGAATGTCCCCCAGTAACTGGAATTCCATCTTAAATCACTATGTTGGACAAAGAAGAAAATCATTACAAAAATAGAACATATGTATGTTAGTTCCTGCGAATTACAATAAATTGTCATTATCTCTCAAAGTTTGGCATTGATAGGTACTTGGCATACATTATAAATGCGGAGAAAGACTATTCAGACATACTTTGAGATTCATAATATTCATGTCATATTTATTAAGTGTTAAAACAAGGGAGAGTGTCTCTCTAATTTTTATTTTCAGTAAAATACACTACTCCCTCACCATTGGTGACAGTCAATGTTTTGTGAAAAAATGACATGGGTTCTGATCTCAGCAGCTGACATCTATGGCACCAAGTCCACCCAGAACATCTTTTTTACTAGAGAGACATGAACTTGTACACTGCAACTGTATAGGTTCTCTGCTGGATTCTCTTCCTCTCTGTATCTCTCTGGAATTTCCACCGGACCTCTTACCTGTCGTATTCTCTTTAATTCAAACCCTAAGATATTTGGGTCATGCTCAATACAAATATCCAAAATTCTAATCACTCTACCAAGAAACAGACACATATTTCTTTCTGCCTTGGAGATACAACTGTCTTGTTAGAGTCACCACATCCCAGAATGAAATTGATCATTTCCTCACTACATTACCACAACTGTCTTATGTCTGTTAGAGGAACTGTTGTTCAATAATGAACACTAGCAAAGTGCCTGCAGCTCACCTTGCATGTAGCGAGCACTGCCCAAAGATGTAAGCTATTTATTAATATTATCTGGTTCTAAGACCTTCAGTTTTTAAGTCTTTGGGCTCCTTCTTCTTCCTGACTGGGAATTGAACCAGTGACCTCTTGGTGCAAGGGATGATGCTCAACCACACTGGCCAGGACTCCTTAAAGAGTTTTTTGTGGGGTTTTTTTAAATCCTCACCTGAGAATATTTTATCTTCAGATAGAGTGTGAGAGAGAGAGAGAGAGAGAGAGAGAGAGAGAGAGAGAGAGAGAGAGAAACATCAATGTGAGAGATACATTGATTGGTTGCCTCCCGGACAACCCTGACCAGGCCAGGACTGAACCACAACGGAGGTATGTGCCCTTGACTGGAATCAAACCTGCGACTTTGGGTCTGCAGGCCAATGCTCCAGCTGCTGAGCCAAACCGGCCAGGGCTCCTTGAAGACTTTTTATTCCCATTTGCAACACATCTTATTTTCTTCTGATAATGTACCCCTGGCATTGATGACATTAAATTCTGCTTCAAGTATACATTCTAAAAAATCAAGTGTCAAATTGCTTTTATAAATAGTTTTTCTCCATCTTATTACATTTTGTAGAATAAAAACTTTATCCCAATTTATATCAGCACCTGAAAATTTTTCTTCTGTGTTTCACAGTTTAGAAAGTATGTGACAGGAAAGGGTGATGTAGTCAACGAAGTAAGTATTTGGGCTTATTTCATAACTACAGTGACACACAAAGTCACAAAAAAGTAGGCTAACGCATGATCATAAAAATTGTTTCTCAAACACACATTCATATATCAATGTTAAATACCAACTAAGTAATTACTTTAGGTAAGTAAACATAGAACTATATCAGAAAGCAAAAATACAGAATTATTTTTGTTACTTCTAACTGATGCATGTAATTTAACAGGTTAACATTGACCATTCATTGTTTCTGAGTATCATTTTAGATTTCTATTTTGTTCTTTTTTGTTTTATTTTAAGGGTAAAGTGCTAAGAAAAGCAGAATATGGTTTTTCACTATGTTTAACTGCCCCCAAAAAACCCACAAGTACTTTAAAATATGAATGTACGGATGACTCATGCCAAGTGTGTGGGAGTTTTCACCTCCCCTCTCCCTAAGAAAAGTAACCCATATGAAACCGAATTCTGTATATCAGATCAAATTCAATCAGTATTCATTGTACTTACTAAATATTTTCATGTACTTTGAGTCATTCAGTTTCTTATTAATCATAAGCTAGTTCTTTTCCCTGATAATGCCTGGGCTCCATCTATTAGAGTTTTGTCATATTTTCTAAAATGGCATTACAATGCACAGCAAATATTTTGCTCATAGATTATAAGAAGAAACAAACTGTCATCAAGAAATATTGTAATAAAGCTACTGCTCTGCTTATGGCAATTTTGAGTTTTTTGTTTAAAAGTGTTGACTTACAGCCCTGGCTGGTTTGGCTCAGTGATTAGAGCATTGGCCCACAGAACAAAGGGCCATGGGTTTGATTCCCAGTCAAGGGCATGTACCTGAGTTGCAAATTCAATCCCAGCCCTGGTTGGGTTTGTGCGGGAGGCAACCAATGGATGTGTCTCTCTCACATTGATGTTGCACTCTCTTTTCCTCCCTCCCTTTCATTCTATCTAAAAATCAATGGAAAAATATCCTCAGGTGAGGATGAACAAAAATAATAATAATAATAAAAGTGCTGACTTATAGGTGGTCAACATTAATCAAGTTCTTAGCATATGTAAAACAGCAGAATAGGACTGTCAGGGGATACAAAGGCATGTTGAAAAGCTGATAGCCTAACCAATAGGGCACACATGTCAAATCAATGTGAGAAAAAGATGACAACATATAGTAGTTGTATATACATATCTATGTACGTACATGCATACACATATAGATGCATATGTGGGACTATATATATGTGTGTGTGTAATATGTATTTATCTATATATGATGTATAACCTCTTTACATGTTGAAAATTTACTGTTTGAAGTAATAATTGATCATTCAATCCATTATCTATATAACGTTATTCTCCCTGGCATCTAACATAGTTTTTGGCATATACTAGGCACTCAAAAAATTTTTATTTAAAATAAGTCATGAATTAAACCTTAAAAATTAAAAAACTTTATAATTCTCTTAACAGATTGTACTTCCAAACTTTACAAAATTTGACTACCTGTATTATTAGCCAGATGTAGCTTGGATGACTAGGTTAATTCTACTAATTAATTCCAGCCTCTAAGAAAAAGGATTTACATCACTAAGCATGTGTGCAAGAATATATTCTAAGTGCAATTCCAAATATATAATATTCCAAAAGGTTCCAAGCATCAGGCAGAAGTGCTGGAATAGGTGTTTAGAACTCAAAATAAATTCTGGAATGTTTATCATTTGTTCACCTCATGAATTCTGATTGCTTATCAGTTATAATTATCTAATAATCTGGATTGCCCAGAAATAGAATGGGCTTCTTCACAATCTAATGCAAAGCACCATGGATAAAATCTGTGTATGTGACAAATTATTGAAAACATTTTATCAGACAGAAAAAGGTCATTGATCATTTAGAAAGTATTCTAATTAGAAATAAGCACGTGCCCTAGGCTCTGGAAATCAAAATTTACAGTTTATTCAGAATAAAAATCACCAAAGTTCTTTGGCCTGAACTCTAAAGACAAGTTCTGTGAGAGTAAAGGATTCCCACTGCGACTGATGGGGCAGCTTTTTGCAGACCAGTTCTGTTAAGAACTGGAAGGTGCCCTGGCCAGAGTGGCTCAGGGGTGGTCATCCTATTCATGAATAGGTTGCTGGTTCGATTCCTAGGCAGGGCATATGCCTGGGTTGTGAGTTCCATACCCATCAGGATGTTTCTCTATCACACCAATGTTCCTCTCTCTCCCCCCACTTCCCTCTCTTTAAGCATGTCCTCCGGTGAAGATTAAAAATAATAATAAAAATAATTTTTTTAAAAAAGAGCTGGAGCCAATCTGATGTGGCTCAGTGGTTGAGTGTCGACCCATGCACCAGGAGGTCACTGGTTCGATTCCCAGTCAGGGCACATGCCCAGGATATGGGCCAAATCCCCAGTGGGGGACACGCAGGAGGTGGCCAATTGATGTTCCCCTTCATCGATGTTTCTATGTGTCCCTCTCCCTTCCTCTTTCTCTGAAATCAATAAAGAAAAATAAATTAAAAAATTTTTAAAAAGCTGGAAAATTTACCCAAAGCAGTTTTTGTATGTGTTGAGATACTGGAACCAGAAATGCAGCCAGGACTTGAGGACGTAGCACCACAGAGAGAAGCAAAGCTCTGATAGCGTGGTAGGTCTGCGACATTGCTTTTTCCTTAAGGCGTTTGCAGAGAGCAGAGATCCTAGGAAACAGATTACAGAGCAGTGGCTAAAGGTCTGAACAGCTGAGCAGAGCTCTCTGGAGTTTCACGTGGCTGGGGAAACAAGAACTGGAATTCAGGACCAACCATTAAAGGAGGAAGCAGTCTGTTGAGGATCTAAACTTTTAATTAGGATTCTAAAAAGGCTACTCCATAGGGGTAAGAGTGAACAAGAATTAGATTAGTTATCCCAAAGACTGAAATTCCATTTCTAACAAACTTAATCCCAAACTGAAGTAGATATTCTGTCTGTAGATGAATTGCCTACCAGAAAGCACAATGCATGTTCCCTGGAAGAAAAAGTATCAGCCAGAGCTTCAGATGATCAGCTTTTCACATGCAATATTGAGCATTCAACCAATATTATCAGCCTTGCCAAGAGACAGGGACAAATAATAAAAACATAAGAGGACATAGGTTTTACCTGGCCAGTGTTGCTCAGTGGATTGAGCATAGTCCCATGGACTGGGAGGTCCCAGAGCAATTCCCCTCAGGGCACTTGCTGTGGTTTCAGGCTCGACCTCCAGTAGGGGGCGTGCAGGAAGCAGCCAATTGATGTTTCTCTCTCTTCCTAAAAAAAACAATAAAAATAAAAATATATTTTAAAAAGATAGAAACAAATCCTTAGAAGATCATAATATTGACTTTAAAAATAATTACAATTAATAAGTTTTATAAAATAGATGGAGGATTTCACCAGAAAAGTAGAATTTATAAAGAAAAATTAATTGAAAATTATAGAACATAAAGACATTAATTAATATTAAGAATGAAACAAATATATAGAAACTTTTCATCAATCAGAAGAAATAATTTATTCATTAAAATTTAATAATAATAAAATCTCTGTTCTGAATGAATAGAAAATAGAGAAATGAATATGAGACCTGTGGGAAATAATGAAAATGTCTAACATAAAGACATAGAAGTCCCAAAAGGAGTAAAGAAGAATGGTATAGAAACAATATTTGAAAATGTCCCCAAACTTATAAAAGGTATCAAATTAAAGGTTCAAGTATACAAACTTCACACAGAATTTTTAAAAAGTTAAATAAGCATATCTATGCATACTATAATTCGAATTGCTAAAAATTATAAATCAGGGGTATACAAACTATTTTTATAAAGGGCCAGATAAAAAATATTTTAGGTGTTGAAGGCCATACCATCCCTGTTGCAACTATTCAAGGCTGCCTTACGTAGCCATAAATAATATGTAAACAAATGGGAATGGTTATGTTCCAATACAACAGGCAATGGGCCAGATCTGGTCCATAGGCATAATTTGCTACAGACAAAGAAAAAATTTTAAAGCAACCAGAGAAAAGAAAACATTATTTTCAACAAAGCAACAAGACTCATAGTTGAATTCTCAGAAGTGATGAAAGCTAGAAGGAAATAAAATTGCATTTTTAATTTGCTGAAAGAAAATAAATGCCAGACCTCCAGTTCAATCTTAAAGACTGTGAAATATCTCTCAAAAACAAAGGCAAAACAAAGATGTTTCCAGGAAAACAAAAACTGACTCTTTGTCAACAGAAAAATCTCAGTATAAAATACACTAAAGAGAATTCTTCAGACAGAAGTAAAATTATCCCAGACAAAAGCTCAAAAACAAAGGAAGAAATGAAAACTACTGGATAAGATAAACATGTGGCTAAATCTAAATGGATTCTTATTGTAATAAGCAATGTTAAATATGTCTTATGTTGATTAAACTGTGTGTATAAAATGCAAGACAAAAATAAATAATACAAGGAACAAGATGAATTTAAAAAAATTAAAGAGCCCAAACATAAGAATTCTCTGGGAAGTGGTAAAACTCTTACTATAGTTCATATTTTCTTAAATGAAAGACATTTGTAATCTTTGATATGTCCACTAAAATAATAGAAAAAAGACTTTATAAATAATAAAAAGAGAGAGGAAAATAAAATATTTTTTTAAGATTTGATTAGATAACAAGACAAAATGGAAGCGGTGGGGGAACAAACATAAAGCAGGAAAAACACATATAAAAAGAGGAAAATGATAGATTTACATCTATTTAAACTATATTGCATTAAATAGAATATATCGAATATTCCAGAGTGGGGTGGGGGACAAAGCAAAGATGGCCAGTATGGAAAAACAGCTAACACTATATTTAACTTAAAGAAGACACTCCTTAAGTACAGAAAAACAAAACATAAAAAGTAAAAGAGCCCTGGCCGGTTTGGCCCACCAGTTAGAGAGTCAGCCTGCGGTCCAGAGAGACCCGGGTTCGGTTCCCGCTAAGGGCACGTACCTCGGTTGCAGTTTGTCCCCGGCCCTGGTTGGGTCATGCGAGTGGCAGCCACTCGATGTGTCCCTTTCACGTCGATGTTTCTCTCTCTCTCTCTTCCTCTCTCTCCTTCTCGCTCTATCTGAACAAAAAATGGAAAAATGTCCTCAGGTGAGGATAAAAAAATAAATAAATAAAATAAAATAAAATAAAATAAAGGGAAAAGTCTTGTCATGCAAATACTAACCTAAAAATAGTTGAAGTAAATATATTAAAATCACTCAGAACATGTTTTCTGACCAAAATGGATTTAAGCCAGAAATTAGTATATGAAAAACAACTAAAATATTCCAACTACTTAGAAAATAAACAATGAATTTCAAAATAACTCAATGATAAAAGAAGAAATCTCAGTGGAAATTAGAATTTAAAAATTATTAAGTTTAAACAATAATAATGAGAAAATAAAACATGTTAAGACTTGTGGGATACTGGTAAAGTTGTACTTGCAATGATATTTAGCTATAAATACACATATTAAAATAATAGATAGCCTGAAATTGATTTACAAAATATTCACCTTGAGAAAATAACGTAAAATTAAGTCTCAAGAAAAACAGTTGCAGGTAAAATAGAAATCAATAAAACTGAAACAATAAATTCAAATGCAGAAAATAAAAGCATTCAAAATTTTGTTCTTTGAAATAATAATATAAATAATGGGCTAATCAATAATAAAAAGAGATAATATAAAAATTATAATTAACAAAAAGAATTAAGAGACATCACTGAGATCGTACAGGCATTAAAAGGAAATAAAAGGTTATTATGAACAAATGTATGCAGATAACATTGAAAATAGAGAAAGAAATTAAAAATATACAAGTAAACACAACCTAGGAAAACTAATACAGGAAAAAATTGAAAATCTGAATAATTATATATTAAACAAATTCAGCCCATAAGAAATGTTCTGGTACATAGTGCTCCACTAGTAACTTCTTTCAAAATCTTAATAAAGAAAAATACCATTTGGACACAAAATCTTACAGAGAAAGGTAGAGGACTTCCCTTCTCAACTTGTTTAATGAATCAGTATAAACTTGATTCCATAAACCGATAAGGAAAAGGAAAATTATAGGCTAATATTCTTCAGAACTTATATTAAAAAACTCCAAACATATTTTAGAAATTAAATTTAAGTATGTATATATAGAAGGAACAATGCATCATGGCCAAGTAAGGTTTATTCCATGATTTCAAATTTTATATAACACTAAAAAATCATCCCAACCAGAGTGGCTCAGTTGGTTGAGTGTCATCCTGTACACCAAAAGATTGCCAGTTCAATTCCTAATCAGGGCACATGCCTGGGTTTGGGGTTTGCTCCCAGGTTGGGGCATGTACAAAAGGTAACTGATCGATGTTTCTCTCTCGCAGCTGTGTATGTCTCTCTCTCTTTCCCTTCCTTTCTCTCTGAAATCAATAAAAATATATATTTAAAAATCAAACAAAACTTCTGGAAATAAAGAGTAGACGTACTTTCCTTATTCCTTCTGCTAAGTACAACTAAAAATCCTGGATACTATATATAAAACAAACATAAGAAAACTCTCAAAAGTGGAGATAAGTAGATTGGCAGGATGTTAGAAACCAAGGAATGACATGGTGTTGAAGTCCCTGGGTTGTTTTGTTTGTTTGTTTGTTTGTTTGTTTGTTTGTTTGTTTGTTTTGCCTCATATATGAAAATATAAAGCTTAAAAAAAAAACAATGATCTAAAATTCCCAGTGAGCACAGTAAAAAAAAAAAAATCCATATCAAAAGCTCACTCTCTCTAGCCAAATGACCAGGAAAGAGACAGCTCAGGACAGAAAAATTTTAGATAATAACTACTCTACTTCAGTCAAACACCACAAGAAAAAACAAGCAAAACCATAGAAAACCTGTGATTACACCTCCACCCATGCAAGTGAAGGTCAAGGGGGATCCTAGGCTTTGACTCTGTCCAGTGAGTTACAAGGCATCACAATCCATCCACCTGGGTGGTGTCAGAAACTCTTGAGTCAGGAGCAGTCACTTTTATCTTCACCAGAGTAACAAGGACCCTCTCATGTCATCAGTGGAGATGAAGTGGGAAGCCTGCATGTCCACCCTTGCACAAAAGTTGTGAAGAGTTTTTTATCCACTGAGGTAGTGCAAGAGGAGGCCTAGTGGAGAGTCAGGACTTTCACAACTACCCAGTTACAATGACACCACCCCTCTATGGTATCAGTGGAAGCCATGTAGGAACAAGTAATAAGACACTCCTATCCTACCAACCACAAAGATATGGAAGTCTAGAATTCCCACCACTATCAGGCAGTAATAATAAAACTCTACTCTTTGCGTTTCAATGGAAAAAGAGCTGAAAATCTTGAATTCTCCTTTTACCTGGCAGGAATGAAGTGTTGTCTACTCCTTCCCCTGATGGATCAGTGTGAGGAAAAGCCAGCAAAGACAAGTTTAAATAAGAGCCAGAGTCTCATAACATAATATCCAACATGTCCAGGTTATATTCAAATGTCATTCTTCAATAAAGAACCAGAAAACATTCAAAGAGAATTTTTAAAAATAATTAATAGATACCAATGCTAAGATGACAAAGATGCTAAAAGTATCTGACAACGATTTTGAAGTAGTCATCATGAAAATGCTTCAATAAGCAATTGCAAACACATTTCAAACAACAAAATAGAAAGTCTCAGTAAAGAAATAAAATGTCTCAGTAAAGAAATAAAAGATATAAAGAAAACAAAAATAAATAAATATTATAACTGAAAAATATATACCAAAATTAAAAATATAACTCAATGGATAGATTAAATAGTAAAATGAAGGGGAATGGGAAAAGAATCAGTGAACTCAAAGAGATTACAAAGCAGTTACCTAATCTGTACAACATGGAAAAAACTGACTGAAAAAAAAAAATGAACAGATACTCATAGACCATTGGGATTATAACAAAAGATATGCAATTTGTGCAGTAAGTCACAAAAGGATGGAAGAAAGAAGGTAGGGCTGAGAAATCATAAAAGAAACTATGGCTGAAAACTCCCCAAATTTGTTAAAAGGCATAAAAAAGAAAAAAGAACCTAAGAGAATTCCAAACAGAATATACCAAAGAAATCCACACCAACACACATTATCACAGTAAACTTCTGAAATCTAAAATAAAAATCTTGAAAGCATCAAAAGAGAGTAACTTACATAGGAAAAGTAATTCAAATGAGAGCAAATTTCTCATCAGAAAGGCCAGAAAGAATTGGCACATTTTTAAGTGACAAAAGCAAAAAAATAACAACTCAGAATCATATACCCAGCAAAAATATCCTCAGGAATGAAGGGGAAATCAAAACATTCTCAACAAAAAGCAAACTAAGATCATTTTTCACCAGCAGATTTACCCTAAAACAATGCTTCACTAAAATTCTCTAAACAGAATAAAATGAAAAAATAAGAATCTTGGGACATCAGGAAGAAGTAAAGAACACAGTAAAAAAATAATAATAATAAGTAAATACAGTAGACTCCTGCTGTAGAGTTTCCTAAATTAAGTTTGACAGCAGTGCACCAGGTTTTACTTTTCTCCACATCCTTGCCACCACTTGTCTGTTGATTTATTGAAAATAGCTATTCTGACAGGTGTGAGGTGATATCTCATGTAGTTTTAATTGGCATTAAATGATGATTAGTGATATTGAGCATCTTTTCCTATTGGCAATCTGTATGTCCTCTCTGGAGAAGTGTCTATTCAGATCCTTTGCCCATTTTTTAATTAGATTGCTTGTTTGTTTGTTGGTATTAAGTTGTAAAAGTTCTTTTTAAATGTTGGATATTAACTCCATATCATTGGTAAATATGCTCTCCCATTTAGTGTGTTCTTTTCTTTTTGTTGATGGTTTCTTTTGCTGTGTAAAACTTTTAGTTTGATGTAGTCCCATTTGTTTATTTTTTTCTCTTGTTTCCCTCGCCTGAGGAAACATATCAGAAAAAAATATTGTTGTTTGAAATTTCACTGCCTATGCTTTCTTATAGGATTCTTTTTTTTGCATAAAAGATATTTACTTCATTATAATAGCAAAAATGGGAAACAACTTAATAAAAGATTAAGATAAGTATATAGATTATGGCAGCATATGTGGGGAAATGTTTTTTAAATACTTTTTATTTTTCAGTTACAGTTGATGTACAATATTATATTATTTAATTTATTTATTTTTGTTACAGATGTTTCTCCTTTTTCCCCCATTGACACCCTCTTCCCATCCCTGCCCCGCCCCCAGCATTGTCTATGTCCATTGATTATGCTTATATGTATAAGTTTGGTTTATCTCTTCCCTCCCCTTCCCCTCCTCTGAAATTTGTCAGTCTGAACCCTACTTCTATGTCTCTGGGTCTATTTTGTTCATCACCTTATTTTATTCATTATATCCCACAAATAAGTAAGATCACATGATACTTGTCTTTCTCTGACTGGTTTATTTCACTTAGCATAATACTCTCTAGGTCCCTCTAGGTCATCTCAAAGGATAAGAGCTCTTTCTTTCTTACAGCTTTATAGTATTCCATTGTGTATATGTACCACAGCTTTTTTTATCCACTCTTCTACTGATGGACACTTGGGCTGTTTCCAAATCTTAACAATTGTTAATAGTGCTGCTATGAACATGGGGGTACATATATTCTTACTGATTGGTGTTTCAGGCTTCTTAGGATATATTGCTACAAGTGAGAACACTGGGTCAAGTGACAGTTCAATTTTTAATTTTTTTGAGGAATCACCATAGTGTTTTCCACAGTAGCTGTACCAGTCTGCATTCCCACCATCAGTGTACTAGAGTCCCCTTTTCTCCACACCCTCGCCAGCACTTGTTGTTTGATGATTTGTTGATGGCAGCCATTCTGGCAGGTGTGAGGTGATACCTCATAGTTGTTTTAATTTGCATCTCTCTGATGATTAGTGGTGTTGAGCATTTTTTTATATGTCTCTTGGCCATTGGTATGTCCTATTTGGAGAAGTGTCTATTTAGGTCCTCTGCCCAGACTGGAAGTCTTATAGGATTTTTATGGTTTCAAGACTTACATTTAAGCCTCTAATCCATTTTGAGTTTATTTTTGTGTGTGGTGTAAGAAAATTATCTAATTTCATTTTTTTTGCACGTATGTGTCCAATTTTCCCAGCATCATTTATTGAATAGACTCTTTACCCTAATTGATATTCTTCCCTTCTTTGTCAAATATTAATTGATTGTAAAGGCATGGGTTTATTTCTGGGCTCTCTATTCTGTTCCATTGATCCATATGTCTGGTTTTATGTCAGTACCATACTGTTTTAATTACTATGGTCTTATAGTATAGTTTAATATCAGATATCATGATCCCTCCAACTTTGTTCTTCTTTCTCAAGATTGTGGCTACTTAGGTTTTTGTGGTTTCATATAAGTTTTTGAAATACTTGTTCTAGTTCTGTGAGATACAGCATCGATATCCTGATAGGAATTGCTTTGAATTTATAGCTTTCTTTGGATACTATGGACATTTTTATTACATGTATGTTAATTCTTTCTGTCCATGAACATTATATGCTCCCACGTATTTGTGTTTTCTTCAATTTCTTTCTTCAGTGTCTCATAATTTTCTGAGTACAGGTCTTTTACATCCTTGGTTAAATTTATTTCAAAGGATTTTTTTAATGCAATTATAAGTGGGATTATTTTTTGGGTTTTCCTTTCTGATAGTTCATTACTGTATATGTACCATTTGTATAAAAATGGTATAAATTTCTAGATATTTATTTTGTATCCTGCTACTTTACTGAATTCATTTATAAAGTTTGTTTTTAGTTCATTTTTAAAAGAGATAAACTTGATCATCCTCTAGCATGACTGACAAAGAATTTTAAAAGGAGAAAAGGTACAAATTACTATTATCAGGAAAAAAAATAGAAGATATCACTACAGATTTAGAGGACATTAAAAGAATAATAAGCAAATATTCTCAACAACTCTACATATGTAAATTTAAAAACTTAGATGAAATGAACCAGTTTCTAGAAAAACACAAATTGGCACATCTCACCTAGTATAAAATAGATTATTTAAATGGTCTTATAACTTTAGCAGATTTTAATTTATAATCCAATCGCTCAAAAAAGAAATCTCCAGGCACAGATGGTTTCGATGGAGAATTCTACCAAATGTTCAAAGAAGAATTAATGCCCAAATTCTAGAAAATCTCTTCCAGAAAAAGAAAAACACCTTTACACCTTACTTTATAAAGCTAGTCTCACCCTGGCATCAAAACCAAACTAACACAGTAAAAAAGAAAACTACAGAACAATATAACTCATAAATATAGGAAAAATTCTTATCCAAATTATAGTAAATAGAATTCAACAGCATCTAAAAAGAAATTAAACTGATTACATAGGATTTTATTGTAAGGATGCAAGGCTAATTGAGTATTTGAAAATCAGTCAATGTAATCCACCATATACTCAACTACAGAAGAAAAACCACATGATTATGTCAATCAATGCAAGAATAGCATTTGCCAAAATTCAACACCCACTCATGATCAAAACTTTCAGAAAATAGGGACAGAAGTTAATTCCCTTAACTTTATGAAGAGCATGGATAGCTAAGTATGTTTTCGCTAATATCAGGAACAAGGCAGGATATCTGCTCTCAACACTTCAGCACAATGGTGGAAGTTTTAGCAAGTGCAGCAAGGAAGAAAAAGGAAATAGAAGACATACAGATCTGAAAGGAAGAAATGAAACCGCCCCTATTTGCAGATGACTTGATTGGCTTTGTAGAAAATCCTAAGGAATCTTCAAAATCTCATAGAACAGTGAGTTCAGAAAATTCATGGGATACAAAATCAACATGCAATAATGATTCATATTTTATAAAATTCAGAAACTGAAATAAACCACAAAGCCAGTTTTAATTGTTCCTAGGAAAAATTAAATTTTTAGTTGTGCACTTAAAAAATTATGTACAAGATATTTATGCGGAAAATTTCAAAATGCTAATGAAAGAAATCAAACATCTAAAAAATGAAGAGATATACCATGTTTATAGATTAAAAGATTCACATAATAAAGGTATCAGTTCTCCCCAAATGGATATATAGGCTCAATACATACAATTTGTTTCAAAATTCCTGGAGAGTTTTTGTGACTACAGATTATAAACTTTATAGTTTATTAACAGTGGTCTACAATTTATAAGAAAAGGCAAAAAGATTAGAGCAGATAAAATACTTTTGAAAAAGAAGAGTAATTTGGGAGGAATATGTCTACCTGATTTCAAGGCATATTAGGTAGATAAATAACCAAGGCGGTGAGATAGACACAAAGATTCATGGAACAGAAAAGAAAATCCACGAATAGATCCATATAATATGCCCAATTCAATTGATTTTTGCCAAAGCTGCAAAAGAAATCAAATGGAGGAAAGATAGCCTTTCAACAATGGTGTTGGCAAAATTGGACAACAATCGTTTTGTTGTTTTATTTAATGAGCCCTGGGCCTTACTCTCACATATAATACAACAATTAACTTAAAAAATGGACTGTGAACTTAAATGTAAAGCATAAACCTGTAAAACTTTTGGAACGAAATATGAGAAAAAATATAAGTCAAAATATTTGGTATCTAAAACTAAGTAAAGAGTTCTTAGATTTGCCTTGGCCGGTATGGCTCAGTTGGTTGAGCATCGTCCCATACACCAAAGGTCTCTGGTTAGATGCCCTGTCAGAGTACACACCTAGGTTGCGGACTCAATCCCTGGTAAAGGGTCTGCAGGAGGCAACCGATTGGTTTCTTTCTCTCTCTCCCTTCCTTGCTCTCTAAAATCAATTTAGACTTGGTGCCAAAAGCATGATCCATAAAAGGAAAAATTGATTAATTTATATCACATATCATACACAAACAATTAGTACCCAGAATATACAGAATGGATAGAATATTTAAAGTTCTTCCATCACTAGTAATTAGAAAAATAAAAATAAAAGTAAAATGAAATTCTATTGTACCCATAATTTTTGCCAAAAAATTAAAGAACCAGATATTGAAAGGCTATGAAGACACAGGAATTCAACCCCTTTTGGTGAAGCTATAAATGAGCTAAAACTGAAGAGTAGAGCGTTCACTCACTACCTACTAATATCAGAGGCTGGGCAGATCTTATGATTCAGCAGTTTCCTCTTGGGAAATGCTGAGTGGGGCAAAAGTAGGTTTAAATGTGTATGTGAAATAGAGTTTATTCTTGCATTATTATTTATAAATTATTGTCTTGTTTTCCATAAGAACAACTGTAAACTTACTTTTGCGCCAGCCTGTATTTGTTTAGAGGAGCTTTCATTCACATAACCATGGCAACAGGAACAGTAATGTTCATTGCAACATTATTTGTAATAGTTTTTATTTATTTATTTTTTAATCCTCTCCCGAGGATATTTTTTCATTGATTTTCAGACAGAGAGGGAAGGCGGGAGGGAGAGAGAAACAATGTGAGAGAGACACATCGACTGGCTTCCTCCTGCACAACCCCAACCAGGGCCCGGGATCAAACTGCAACAGAGGTGCGTGCCTCTGACCAGAATCAAGCCCACGACTCCTTTGGTCTGTGGGCCAATTTATCTAACTGCTGAGCCAAACCGGCCAGGGTGATAATATTTTTTAAAAAGGAAACAAACTACATAGAAAATAGATAATCGATCATATATTCACATGATGGAATATGATACATGTAGCATTTCAAAGGTAGGAAGTAGAATTACTTGTGACTGATATAATCATGAAAGAAAAGAAAATGCAGAAGGATACCATTCATCTACACTTTTAAAGAAAATCAAATTTAAGTATATGTGTATGTAATAGATAATTCTGATTGTAAAAGTTAAAAACATAAATGGGAAGGATTATACATCAAGTTCAAAATAAGGGCTCTTTCTGGGTATGGAAGGTGGGGGAATAAACAGGTCTTTAGCTTCACCTGTAATGCTGTATTCTCTAAAGAGAGAAAGCAATTGAGAAGGGGAGTGAGATTTGCATTTAATATGGCAAATTGTTGACATCTGTTCATCCTAGCTGGCATCTTCATAGATAGTTATTATAGTATTGTCTTCAACCTTCCATGTGCTGGCAATGTTTTATAAAAAGTATAGAAGGCTGGCCTGTGAAATGACTCATCACTGAAAATGCTCAAATACATACTTTAAAAGAGCACATACATACCTCAGAGTAATGGTGGAGAGGGTCTTATTGACCAAGTAATGAGGCTCTAAATAGAGGTCTATATAAGCCCTATGAGATATATATTAGAAAATGCAAAAGTTTCAGCAGGATTTGAAATCCTTTCCAACTAACAAATCCTACTAATAGACATTAGAATTTCCTCTAGATTACCTTGGAAATTCCTTAGCCTCCTTCATAAAATGAAAGTCGTATAATAAACAAAATCAGCAATCATTCCTGTTTACATTCCCTAAAATGCCACTCACCCTAGAGAAGCAGGGTTTTACTTTGCTCATAACACAATGGACTGCACCATCAAAACAGCACTTACCCCAAGTTGCTTTAAGAATCGGTAAGTTTCTCATATTAATGGACTCGAAGGAAAAATCTTAATTTGGCAATACGCTTCAAGCCCCAACGTTCTAACTCCTAGGTGCCCCTTGACCCTCCAGAGACAACCCCATAGTCAATCTGGAGCAGGGTTTAGCAAGACTGCCTGACACAGCAGGTGACATGATTCTCGGATGAGGGGCTGTCCTGAGGGGTGTTTAGTACAATCCCTGACTTCTATTCCCTAGATGTCAGCAGATTTCCCCTTGCCCCCACCTGTGGTAACAAAAACATTTTCAGACATTGACAAATGTCCCCTGGGAGGGGGCAGGGGACAGAGTAAAATCTGTCCTGATTTAGAACTGCTGTCTAGAATATAGCATTTGAGACGTTTTACCATGCACTTATATATAGCACTTTATACATATATTGAACTATGTAGGGATATGTGTATATATTTATATGAATACATATAGAGAGATATTTGTGTATTTTCTTCAGCCTTCCAATATATATAATATATATAATATAATATTTATTATATGTATATTATACCTGTCATACAATATTCAATATATGTACAACATATATATTATTCTGTATTGTGGTTCTTTTCACCTAACAGTAGGTATTACACATATTTTAATATCAGTTTCTTATTCTTTTTATTCGCTATTATTTCTTTAGAAGGATTTTTTTAACCACAAATATTTAAGCACAAATATTGTCTTAGGTATATTCAACCTGCTAGAAAAATGTCCACATATTTGCTCCCAGTTGTGTTTAAAACTAGCACTTTTTCAGTGTGTGTGAGCATCTCTTTTGTTTTCTACTTCTACCAGACAGAATAAAAACATGCAATACCAGTACTTCAAAATGCCCTCAGTAAACCCTTGCGTGGCCTGTAAATTATTCTCCACTCCTCTCCTTGCGGTTCTGAGGAAGAAGCCACCTCGTCCAGGTGTATAAACAGGCCTCGGGTTTCATTCACACGCACCTGTCACAGTCTGCTTTCTTTCCTTGGGCACTTCCAGGCCAAGCGTTATTGCACCTATAAATCACCCCTTCACAGACTCATTTCCCCAAGAGGCCTCTGAGCCTCTCGGGTCTCTGAGAAGACATTCATCTGAGCTAGAAGCAGTGAGCACAGTGGGAAAGATCTAGATCAGGATGGAAAGCAGCCAGTTCGGCCCTCAGGCACCCTAAGCAAGTTGCCTTCTCCTCAAGCCTCAGTTTCCTCACTGGGGGGAGAAGGGTTTGAGTGAGATGGTTTCCAGGTTGAAGCTCTGAGGATTCATGACTCCTTTGAAATGGGAAGAGCTGAAGTTTTGTGTCAACTTTACTCCTGATAATTACCACATGGAGAATCCTCATGTTCTGTCTGGACAGAGTTGGGAGATAGAGCGGTTTTGTGGGTAATTCATTCAATAACCTAATAATGAAAACCAACACATTTTATCCTGGCTTATCTTAAGTATTCAAAGATATTTTGTTTCAACTTTCAGTGGAATGGAACCATTACCAGTTCCTAGTGCCTTTCAGTCATCAAAATATCCATTATGTCTATGCACATCCAGTCACCATTGTACACTTTAAATATTTACAATTATATCTGTCCATTATTCCTTAGTCAAGTTAAAGATGTTCATTATTTTTATATTATAGTATGAGTTATGATTTCTCTACATTTAAGCTAGTTGGATGTCTTAAAATTTTAATTTGATGAATCTTTGTTTTTAATAAACAGAAACTGGGTTACTGGTCTGAATTCGGTTACCTAGATATTGTGTAACCCACTCTGTGAATAGGGCAGACACAGCTTTCTCATGGCAGTTACAAAACACGGTCTTTTTCTCTAAAACAAAAACTTATGCTAACAAAAGATAGTTAACTCTTTTCTGCATCTTATCAAGGCCAATGGTATTAGAAAATTTGTAGGCTCTACCAATAACCCATTCTAAAGTACTCATCTACGGTATATTCAGAGGACAGTGTCCTTTGGAAGTCTCTTCAGCAAAAATGATCATAATTTGTATTCTGTAACCCCAAACACTGAACAGAAATGACTGAATCACAGGAGTAAAAACAGCCAATCTAGGCTAGGAAGTGACCTATGAGTCTGGAGGAAGAGAATCTCATCCATGAGGAACAATGATTGTCACTTAAATCAATCAGATCCTTAAGCAAATTCAATATAAATAGCACAGTAATAGATTGGGAACATTTTCCAATAGAGAGAAATAGAAATAATAACTGATGAATCCAATGTGAATTAAAAAATAACTCAAAGATCAAAAGAAACTTCCCGAAAAATCTTTTGTACCAGAGAGTATCTTATTAAGTAATCAAATTAAATAAAACAAAAGCTCCAAGACTAGATAATTTTTAAATAAACAAATAAGTGAAAAGGAATTTCAGAACTGAAATAAATTAAAGAATGGAACTATATTAGGGAATTTGGAGTGGTAGTTAGAGAAAGTAGAATAATGCTAGTTTTCTAATATTTTAATAAGGAAGGTAAGAGATAAAATTGTAAGTATTATTTAAAAAGAACAATGATACCAATCTCTTAATGTTTTTCACAATACTGTTTTTTCACTTTGGTGGGAATCACTGAGGAAAAATAAATTGTAGAGTGAATAATTTCTTTATATTCAATTCCTTCTATTGCTTTGACTTTTAGTCCTGTTAAGTTAGCACAAAATTAAATTGATATATTTAGCATGTATATAATAATGCCATTTTTGCAGAGTTTGTCTGGTTTACAATAACTTATCTCTCTCTTTTTATATATACACAGAGACATTTGGAATGGCATTCACCTAATGGTAATAACAGTCATTTCTGGAAAGTAGGGTTGGTTTCAGGTGATTTTAAATTTTCTGCTGTGTGCGTTTCTACATTTCATTAATTCCTTAATGAGAGTACATGTCAGTTTCACAAAAAATAAATTCATTTAAAAAATGTGATCAGGTAGAGTATGTCCCAAATCCTGAGACGAGTCATACAAATCTGTTATTTCCTCCTTCTATAGTGATCAGAGACTATTACAAGGAGAACTAAATAATGAAAATATCTTTACTTCTTATCAGAAATAAACACTAAGATATTTTTACATTTTCTCATGATGTTATCAAAACTTATAGGAATGAAATTTCAATGACTATCTGTTTCAAATGTTCACCTTCACTTTTAGTTTTTAGATTTGGGGATTTGCGCATCCTCTTTAGAAGCTGGAGAATGCTCCACATATTGTACACCCCCACACATACACAATGAATCTGTACTCACACAAACGATTTCCTACTACTTGAGGGACTCCATGGGATCCGTGAAGTTGACCCACTGGCACCAAATGACAATCCCCTGTGTGTACTCATGTCCCTGCAAGAAGTGGCGTTGTGGTTCCCAATGTGTATTTTGCCAGCCCCTCTCCACTGTTTAGACAGTGTCACTCTTGTATACATTTGTACATATCTGAGGATACATATTATAATCCAAAGCATGAGATTCACATGTCAAAAATGACACATAGAACCAATAACTAGAACAAAGATGTATCATTGATGAGAAAAAAATGATCCTCCACGAGAGCATAAATCAGACAAATAATTCTCTGAAGACCTTACGTCAAGCTTTATAAATGATACACACACAGATGCTAAGGTAATTAAGGACAGGCATTGAGCGTTATTTGTCTTGAGAATCATAACATCTCCAGATAGAAAACATTCAGAACAAATGAGTCTGACTCCATGTCTTTGACACTGCAGAGTTGTGGTCTGCCACCAAATCTATGTATTTTTCCATTCCAGATTCAAACTCCCAAGGTGACAGCAATTCTGTCACTTGCCTCAGGAGATGAGTCCATCATCTAACACTGCCAGCAAGATGTCGCTGGGAATAAGCCGAAACATTTCCATTATTTTCAACCCATTACTCTTAGTTATCCCCTACTGGGCCATTTTAAATACTGTAATTTCACTCTCCTCTGTTTTTATTTCTTGCAGATATTCACAGGCTATCATTATTTCCCCTTCTATTTGTCCCCCAGCTCTTTTAATCTTTTTTCATAAGTAAGCCCCTCCACCATGGTTTCTTCTCTGAAGACATGCGGATAAGGGTACCTTTCATTTTTCTTCATTGTATAGGAAATAATATGTTAATTTATAAAAGTTTCCCAGGAGATAAATCACCTAGATCCCACGGAGCTGGAAGGTTTTGACAATGCATTACTTGCTCCGCAGATGATGCTTGAATTTGGGGGGTATTCTCATAAAATCGGTCCCAACGGATCATTTGCCACAGCGTATGGTGCTGACAATGTAGAAGAATCCCTTATTGGCTGTCTTTGTTGATGCACACCACAGCAGTGAGGTCATGAGCTTCAACTTGGATGCCAGCAAGAAATTCATGAGATGCATCTCTAATAAGAAGGGAGAGTTTATGGGGCAGCGATGAGTTCGGTTTCCATTATTCAACTGTTTTCCAGGCTGCCCTAACCAACACATATCCATAAAATATAGTGTTTGCACCTGAGATGCATTTGTGATTCCTCCTCTCATTTGGAAAGCTCTGGGACATGGTGTGGATGATGATAAACTAAAGTTTTCATGCTCTCTGAGCTACAAGAGATCATTACTGTTCAACTTCCCAATTCAAATGAGGTCCCAGGGCTTAGCTGCACGTGTACCAAGATGGTACAGAACTCTCCTGTGACAATGAATTGAAGAGCTTCCATCTATAAATGAATGCTTCTTCCCTCTCCCTTTATATTGTACACGGTTGGGTTACAGAAGCAGATAAGCTATTGGAACCACGATTATCCTGAGTTAGGTCATACCCCACAATGTAACAAAGGTCTTTAGAATAAAGCATCCGTCAAGTCCCAAATGCAACAAAAATAGAGTATTCTGAAAAGTACAGGTTTTCAAAAGAAAATAAAAAGTGTAATTCTTCTAAGAAAATTCTTCTAGGGTATATTCCTAGAAGCGGGATCACTGAGTCAAATGGAAGTTCAATTTTTAATTTTTTGAGGTAACACCATATTGTTTTCCATAGTGGCTGCACCAGTCTGCATTCCCACCAGCAGTGTACTAGAGTCCCCTTTTCTCCACACCCTCACCAACACTTGTTTTTTGATGATTTGTTGATGGCAGCCATTCTGACAGGTGTGAGGTGATACCTCATTGTTGTTTTAATTTGCAACTCTCTGATGATTAGTGATGTTGAGCTTTTCTTCATTTGTCTCTTGGCCATTTGTGTGTCCTGTTTGGAGATGAGTCTATTCGGCTCCTCTGCCTATTTTTTATTTCCTAAGAGCCTGAAACACCAATCAGGAAGAATATATGTACCCCCATGTTCATAGCAGCACTATTTACAATAGCTAAGATCTGGAAACAGCCCAAGTGTCCATCTGTAGACGAATGGATAAAAAAGCTGTGGTACATGTACACAATGGAGTACTATGCAGCGGTAAGAAAGAAAGATCTTCTTATCCTTTGAGACGACATGGAGAGACCTCAAAAGTATTATCCTAAGTGAAATAAGCCAATCAGAGAAAGACAAATACCACATGATCTCACTTATATACGGAATATAATGAACATAACAGTCTGAGGAATACAGTAGACCCAGAAACATTGAAGTAGGGCACAGACTAACATCCCTCAGAAGAGGGGTGGGGGGGTGGGAAGAGATAAACCACAGAACTTATATGCATGTATGCATAGCCAATGGACATGGACAACTAAGCCGGGGATGGGGCGGGGGTGGGGTGGGGAGGGGGGTGCCAATGGGGTAAAAAAGGAGAAATATCTGTAACAAAAAAATAAATAAAAAATTGTTTAAAAAAAAGAAAATTCTTCTAAGACGATAGTCATTGTCCACAAGCACTCCTCGTCTGTTTCCTTCCCTGGCCATTTCAGGAGGCTGCACTCTAGGTTGTCCTCCTTGGCTAGGTTTTTCGTTTGTTTGTTTGCTGTTATTTTCTTTCTACTTTACTCTCTTCTTTTCTTCTCGTCTCTCTAAATAAGGCTGTGTTTCGTTTCTCATCATTTTCTCATTGGGAATCCACACTCGATTTCATTTCAATCACCTTTACAGGAGTGACTACCAAAGCTCTGTTCTATCCCGGAGGTACAGATAGACATATCCACTGTTTGCTGGAAACCACCTGAAGTTCTCCAAGCACCTCCAAGGTGGAATAGCTCAAGCTGAATTAAACTTTCCACCCAACGGTCCTAGTTTTGCTTAATGGTTCCATATTTTTCCCATTTATCACATTCCAAAACCCAGTATCATCTGTGAATCTTTCTTATATTCTTCTGGCATTTCCTTTTACCCTAATAATGCAATTTGCTGCCCAGTCCTAATTATTTTCAAAGGAAACTCTTCAATACATTTCCAAAAGTCTATTAAACTGCTTTCTACCCCACCTCCCCACATTCATCCTCTCCCTACTCTAATCAGTCCGTCTTTTCCATGTATGTTCATATGTGTTACATAAGAAAAGATTTTTAGTACCACATGTGTTTGTCAAATATGGCTTAAAAAGGATATTTAACTTCAGGAATTCTTAGAGCTTTTAATAGCACAATGTAAATGGTAGGATGGAATATTCAATGTTTATGAAATGTGTTGATAAAGGAATCTATTTTTGAGAGACAGGAGTGCTTTTTTGGAACATAGTGTATTTCGTTAGATTTATCTACCTAAAAGAGTTACTGCATTCTAAAATGCAGTTTTAATGAAATTTCTTTCTAAAATTCTCATTCTGAAGTGTATTGTTTTCCCAATGTAACTGACAAGTTGATCTGATATTTTCATTGTTTAATTTGATATGGTCAAATGATTAGTTAACATTCCTTTGTTTTCCCCGTCCTATCCCCTTATTCATAATAGACATATCAAGCAATACATCTTCTTTCTCCTCATCCCACCCCATAACCTTCTTTTAAAATGCACTCATTTCTCGAAAGAAGAAACAACTACTGACTTTTTTTACAGGAATATTGTAAATGTGTATCTACATGTGCTTTTGTGTATTTTCTTCCCCAAGTTAACCCCTATCTTTCTGACAGCCTGAAATGTATAGCACATGTTTTAGGCTCCATAATGTCATCACCAAATGTGCAGAAGACTTATTAGATAAAATTCCAAATAAATTCATGATTTTTTTTAAATCCTAGTAAATTCAAAACAGAATAAAATACCCTTACTCTGATAAAGGATTTATATTTAACAACAGCAATAACAAATAGATCCTATAGAGGGGACTATTTGAAGCACTTCCTTTAAAATCATAACTAAAAAAAAGAAGTTTTATGCTATTTAATTCAGCATCGTACTGGATATACTAGCCAGCAAAATAAGACAGGAAAAATACATTTAAATCATAAGGATTAGAAAAAGGAAATATAAAATGTACTATGTGCAGGTGGTATAATAATATTCATGGAAAACCAAAAGAATCTCCATTTAAATCATTGAGAAGCATTTCACAGAAAAACAAACATATGATTAGGTGTTCAACTAAATAGCAATTGGGGAATGTAAACCAAAAACTATGTTAAAAGATCATTTTATACAAATTCTATCCATTAAATTTAAGAAATCCAACAATACCAAAGGTTGGAGAGACCATAAATCATTAAGATTTTTTTGAATCCTTCTGCTAAGAGTATAAATTGGAAATATCACTTTGGAAAACAATTTAGAACAATTATGTAAATTTGAACATTCTCATATGCTACAACCAAGGAATTCTTCCAAGGTGCATACCCAAGAGACTCTTTTACATGCACACAGCAGATATGCACAGGAATGCACAAAATTACAGTGTTCTTAACAGCCACCCAAATGCCCACTAAAATGAGCATGAATAAAATCTGATATATTTGCAATATTATGAAACAGTCAATATATATTTTTTTAAAACTATAGGTACACGCAATAATATGGAGAAATATTAACACTGCAATATTGAGTAAAAAGTTAAGTCCCAGAGGATTGCAGACATCCTCACTCCTTTTTTGTACACATTAAAAAACTAAACAACATGTATTGGAATACATGTAGATGTGATAAAATATCATAAGGAAACACAGAGAAAAGGTTGGAGAAAGCAGTTACCTCAGAGGGGATACAGAACGACAACACGGGGGAAGTCACAGAGCGTGTCACGAGCCAAGGATCATGAGTAGGCTAACTCTGCTTAGCGGTATTTAAAATGAACAAACAGAAGACAGGGATTGTAACTGAACTGGATGGTAACGTAACAGAAGGGACACTTAGGTTTCTGTCTTGAGCCACTAAGTGGATGATCGTGCCACTTACTGATGTGGAAGGACAAGATTTCATTCTGAGTTCTTAGCTAAGACCCCTGTAATATAAGACAGATTAACAAGAGAAAAACAGACAATTACTAACATGTGTAGCTCATGTATACATGGGAGATACCCAGGAAAAAAGGTTTAACTCCAAAGGTGGTTTAGAATTCAGGAGTAAATGCTATCTTAATGGAAAAAGGAAAGAGGGAACATAAGCTTCTTAGCAGAGAGTAAATGACTTTTAGGAAAGATGGCCAGGCCCTTGGAAGAATAGATGGGAGGTATGATAGTTTGTGACAATATTTTGGTAAGGTGTGCACTTCTAGTCTCCTCTGCTGTGGTAACACTCGATTTCCCTGTTAAACTCTCAGGGGATTTACGACAACTGAGTTCCTTCTGGAGGATGTTGTTAGGCAAATCAGGGGAGTTAGAGAAAGCCTGCATTTGCTGTTTTTCATGTGCCTACCAGCTCAAAAATACAAGAGTGGCATAATTGGGGGTGGCATGCACTGAACTCCTACAGTCATATTTTTGGGTGGCATAGTCTGCTGCCCTTCAAGTTGAATATGAAGCCAGGAACTCGGAGTGGCATCGGGACTCAGTTGAATACAGAGAGCCTGGAGGGGCAGCTGCCCCTGCCCAGAGCCTTCTCATGCCCCATGCCTGGTCCCACAGAGACTGTGAGTCCAGCCAGCCTGCAGCTAGAAAATAATCATGGAACTAAGTTCCTGCCAGTGTAGTTTCAGTGGGAACAGGTGATTCCTGAGGCCCTAGAGATGGTGTAATCATGCAGTGGAAAGAACCGATGTTTGTAATCTCTAAGGAGCAAAGCCACACACACATAATGCCTGCCGTGAGTAGTTATGACTAAGAAATAAACTTCTTCTGTGTTTGAGCCATTTTATGTTATTAGATGTGTATTGAATAGAAAATATATATATAATTGATGTAAATTTCCATCTTTTTATTAAATAATTTATTTTTGTTACAGATGTTTCTTCTTTTTCCCCCATTGACATCCTCCTCCTGATCCTGCCCCTCCCCCAACACACACACAGTATTGTTGTCTATGCCCATTGGTTATGCATATATGCATATAAGGCCTTTGGTTTATCTCACCCCTGCTCCCAACTAAGGTTTGTCAGTTTGAACCCTACTTCTATGTCTCAGGGTCTATTTTGTTCATCAGCTTATTTTGTTCATTATATTCCACAAATAAGTGAGACCATGTGATATTTGTCTTTCTCTGATCGGCTTATTTCACTTAGCATAATACTCTCCAGGTAGCTATAGTAACAAAGTTATTAACCAATATTAATAAAGTGATATTAATAAAAGTATATTTACTACATTCTATGTATTCAAACAATTTAACCTACCTACCTAACATAGGAATTAGCATTTTCCAGTGAAGTACTGCTTTAACGAAAACTGATCAAATATGTAGCCATGAAGGACTCACTGGACCTGCAACGGGAGTACAGAGAGATTTCTCGGTCTAGAAAGCCGGAGACACGTCTGGTGAAAGTGCCATCTACAGCCACGGGAAGGAAGATCGAGTACACACAGAGCCCGCTGCTCCGGAGGCAGCAGGTAGACGTGTTAGAATATCTGTGCTTACTGGCTGTTTCTTGCTGCTTAGAGCAAACAATTACAAGCAAGGCTTTGCAAGCAGAAATTAAACAACTTTACAGGGTTTTAGAAGCCAATCGTTTATAGACTGCCAAGAACAGGAGACAACTGGAAAGAAAACCATTAAGACTTCTTGGTTGAAAAAAAAAAAAAAAGGAATTCAGCCTTGTGGCAAAGATAAATTAAGGTTGTTATATTTCTACCCCAGTCTTCCATTTCGGATAGCCTCAAGGAAAGTGCTAGTGACCTGAGAGGAAGAGGCACAGGGACAAGGAAGGCAAAAAGTATGGAGGGCGGATCTAGGCAAAAACTTAGGATATGGTTGCTGCTATTTAGAACTCCCTGGAAGCAAATACATCAAAACTTTACTAAAGTTTGGAGAGAATTATATTGGCAACGAAACCACGAGCCTGGCTGAAAGATGCCTTTCACTGCTTAAGTCGTAAAGCATCCCGAGGGCTCGGAATTTGTTCCAGAAACCAGCAGGCTGCAGAAGCTCAGCGTGGGCACCTCGGTGCTCTTCAGAGGTGACCAGGGGATAAACAGGTGGTGGAGAGCTGCCGGAAGGAGCTCCGCCCAGACCTCAGAAGGAGAGGCTGATGACACCGGTCAACAAACTTGCTCCACTTCACAGACCTGTCCCCGGAATCCCATTGTGACATGGGACCAGACTGGTAACTGGTTTTCATCCTTCCCTTTTTATTTTTATCTTGTAATTTAAATTTTATTTTTCAATTACATTTTAAAATCAATTTACTTTCTATTAGTTTCAACTGTACAGCATAGAGGTTAGATAATCACATATTTACCAAGTGTCCTGCTGGTATGCCCGGCACCCACCTGGCACCACACAGAGTCTTTATATCATGGTCCATGTTCCCTGTGCTGTGCTCTCCACCCCCTGTTTTGTAACTAGGTGTACTTCTTAATCCTTTCAACTTGTTCACCCATCTCCCCTACCCCCCCCACACACACACACACAATCTTCTCTTTTTATTTTATTTTTTTATTGATTTTAGAGAGAGGACAGGAGAGACATAGAGAGAGAAACATCAATATGAAAGAGAAACATCAATCAACTGCCTTCCGCACATACCCTGACTGGAGATGGACCCCTCACCCTGGGTATGTGCCCCTACTGGGAATTGAATCTGAGACCTGTTGGTACATGGGATGACACTCCAGCCAACTGAGCCACACGGGCCAGGGCCATCCTTCTCTTTTTAAGTAGGAGTTTTTACTGTGGTCATCCTATCCCTATTGTACCATTGCACACTGGGCATGTCTAGAGGTTCTCAACCAGGGGTGACCTTACACCCCAGGGGACATGTGGTAGCATCTGGAGAGGGGTGTTGGAGTCACAACTACGAGGGGCTGCCACTGGCATCCGTGGTTAGAGGCCGAGAATGAGGATACACATCCTACATGGCATTGCCCTACACAAAGAACTGTCCCAACCCACTGACCTCCTTGAATTTGCCCGGTGAGGTGAGGTGAGTGTGGGAGTAGAAAGCAAGCAGAAGTGATGTGGGCTGCTTACTGGCTAGCCATTTGAAGAGGGCAGGGTCTCCCGCTACACTGGATATATAGACAGAACCCTACATGATGATGGAGCCACAAAATGGAAAAGGAGACTGGGTATTTCATTCACCACCCACTGACCGGCAATCGCATCTTAGAATGGGCAATTATAGTATATTCAGGGTATACTTACTGTAGTAGTCCTGTCTGCCTTAATTAAGATGGTACTTTAGAGTCTATACTTCAAATAAGATAACATGTGAAGGTCTAAGATGTAATTGGCTCTCATTGGACACTTTTTTTCTCTATACATTTGAGCGCATCTTTTGTTCGAATACATGATTCATTACTCAGAACTGTGCAAAGGCTATCTACATACACAAGAAATAAACAGCATGGCCCCTAACTTTAGGGAGCTCACAGGTTATTGAGGAAATAAGATGCTTAAATAACAACCAATAATACAGAATAAAGTTTAGCAAACACTTTCCTTTGAAAGCCACACTTGTTTTGTCCCCATGTCTCCAAGAATTACACACTGAAATGCCAGCCATGCCTTTTTCATATTAAACACAACCATTTTCTCCCTTGTCCACATCTGTGGGAGAAGGAGACAGTCTATGAGATAACAAAGAAGAAAGTATCATAGAGGAGAGAATATGATGTTTCCTTAGAGAGAATCTGTCAAAGGCAATCTACCTTGGAAGTTCTTCCCTCTTTTTTTGATTTTTTTTTTTCTATTGACTTTTAGAGAGAGAGGAAGGGAGAAGGACAGAGAAATAGAAACATTGATGAGAGAGAGCATCGATTGGCCACCTCCTGCATGCCTCCCACCGAGGGTTTGGCCCACAACCTGGGCACGTGCCCTGACTGGGAATCGAACCAGTGACCTCTTGGTGCATGGGTTGATGCTCAGCCAGTGAGCCACACATGCCGGGCTTTTCCCTCTTTCGTAAAATGATGGGGACAGGGAGCCACACTCAGTGGTCACTAAAGAACTCTCCAAGGACTAACATTTCAAAGAGGATATGATATTTCCGAACTCTGAGCATGTGCATGTTCAGGCGTAACTAGGGTGAAGTTAGGACAATACATGAGGCACAGTTGCTCAGTTTGGCCACTAACCAGCAGAACAAACAAACCAAACAAAAATCAGAGGCAGAAAAGTTGCTATTATTTTGCATTTTTAACAATTTCTGTTATCTCACCATTTATAATGAGCTAAGCACCATACTCAGTGCCTGTATATAATACTTATTTAACCCCCAACACTATTTTTACCTAGTATTTAATCCATTTCACAAAACAAGAAAACTGGGGCTCAGAAAAAAGAAAATGATATGTCCAAGGTCACACGTTTGGTGGGCTGGGAGTCAAAGAAGTCACTGTGACTCAAGAAATATTTTGACCATGTGGTCAAGCATCGGGGATTTGAAACATGTCTTCGAAGTAGAGGTCACTGGGCAGAAAGCACAGCATGTGGAGGGAACACACAGGCGGACAGGAGTTGACCAGAGTCTGTCCCTGTGAGCCATCACTGCATAACAAACTACTCTCAAATTTAAAGACTTACACATATGTATTTTTATTTTTATTTTATTATTCAGAGAATCTTGGGGGCAAGAAATGCAGGAAGGGCTCAGTTGTGCAGTTTGGATCTGAACCATGTGGCATTAGCTGGTAGCCGGGGCTGAAGGACCCACCACCGAGGTGTCTTCATTCACACATCTGGCACCCTGGCCTGTCTCTCTCTCACCACATTGCATTTCCACACTAGTTCCTGGCTTTCACAGCAAGGGAGCCTCAGGGTAGACACAATTCTTACGGGTTGGCTTCCAAGGGGGAGGAATACGAAGCTGCCGGCACAGCTAAGGGCTACGCTCCGAACAAACGCAGCATCACTTCCCCGTCTGTTCTGCAAAGTGGTACAGAAGCTGCCAGGATGGAAGGTGGTGAAACAGACCCCCTCTTGGTGGAGGAGTGGCCAGGCCACACTGCAGGGAACCTGAGAAGTGGGAGAAAACGTGGCGTCATCTTTGGGGAAGACGGCCTGCTGCACAGACTCCCCAGGGGGCAGCGTGGTCGCCCGCGTAGAAAGCTGGGACAGTAGGGGAAATTATTGGACTGAACATAAAGGCTTTCCTGACCGGAGACACCTCCCATTCAGGAGGCCAGGACAATGCCCAAGTGAGTAAACACAAAGGGAAAAGGAAGAACAATCGTTTTTAAAGAACAGAGGTGACTGTCAAAGGTAGGAAGACACACTTCAGATGTGCTTGAGTGAAGTCATTTAAACGTACAGACTCTTTATCAGCACCCTCATGCCAAAGCCTGCTTTAGGTGCTCGGGATACAAAGATTATAAAAGACAATTTCCGATTTCAAGAAGCTCAAAATCCAGCTTTCTATTGTCACCCCTCCAGGCTGAAATCATGGAAATGGAGATAGAGGAAGCAAAACAGAATCAGCACAAAGAATATTTTGCCTCGAAAAACCTGTACTAGAAAGAAGAATGTGCTGGTTGCTTGGTGAACTGGGACCACTTATTAAATGGGAATCCCACCTGAATTAGACATAATTTAAACGCCTGTGTTTGCAAACTGAGGGCTGGGCAACACATGGCATTTATAGCACAACTCACTCTTCCTGTCCCTAGTAAATCATTTTCTCCTCACACTACAGCTGGCTTTGATATCCTGTTAAATAAACTTCAGGTTGCCCACCGGTGTGGCTCAGTGGTTGAGCACTGACCCATGCACCAAGAGGCCACTGGTTCAATTCCTGGTCAGGGCACATGCCCAGGTTGTAGGCCAAATCCCCAGTGGGGGGCATGCAAGAGACAGCCAATCGATGTTCTCTCTCATCGATGTTTCTATCTCTCTCTCCCTCTCCCTTCCTCTCTCTCTACAATCAATAAAGAAAAAATAAGTAAATATACTTCAGGCGACCACTACAAATCTATCAAGTTATCATGCAAGAGGAGATCTGCCTGCCACCACGTTAGTGTGAAGTGTTTCTCAGTTAAAGCCTTTGAGTTTAACCTTCTGAGTTGACAACTGAACACAGCCAAAGACAAGTCCCCATTCAATTAGTGTATTTGCCCCCTTGGTTAATCACCTGGGGGGTCTTTTAAAAATCCCATTGCCCAGCTGCACTACAGGCTAATTAAATACAAATGTCTAGGGAGCAACAGTAATTTTTTCAAGTTCTAGAGATGACAATACGTAGCCGAGGTTGTCACCCATTACATTGCCTAAACAAGAATGCTTTCTTTGAAAACAGAGACAGTAAGTATACAGCAGGCTCCCAAAAGGAGACATTCACTGATGAAGGCATTGTTGGATGACTGTGTTTTCTTCCCCGCTGGTAGAAACTTCCCACTGATCTCCAGATGGAGGATATTTCGCACTTGCTTCCATGTGTATATGCCTATAAAACCTCAAAATTAATCAGTACCTTACAATCATGATTTTGTTGTGTTCCTGATCCTGTTCATTTTTCATCTTACATTAAGCAGACTAAGCAGCAAGGAGTTTTCAAAATATAACAATATTGAATAAAGAGTGGCAGGCTGTTTTGTTTCTTCTCTGGCTTACTTGAAATATTGCCATTACTGGAAAAAGTCACCAAAACAAAAACACCAGAGATAATAAAATTGCCCCCATTAAAAAGGAATTGATCACATCAAAATTAATGATTTTCAGCCAGTAACAATGCCACTCTTTGCTTGTCAATTTAACGTGGTTTCAATTTAACTCAGCCACTCTGTCATCCGAATTAGAAGAAACAGACAGAGATGAATGAAAACGATTCAGAGGCTGCTTATACTATGTGCCCTGGGTAAGAATTAATCTCGGAGAATGTGTTTATCTCTTCATATTTTCTCTTCTCTCTCTCTGGCTTCTGTCAGAATTGTCTTTCATAATTGCAGTGATGGAGTTGTCATTAAATTTATCTTATTCAATGGCTGTGATGCTCATTTTCTTTGTTCAAATATGTGAAACAGAAAATAATACCACACTTTTTAGTGAACTGTTACTGTTTGGGGATCTGTAACCTAACCTTATCATCTTTTCCTCTGCAATCTATGGCTGTTTTAACAGACACTGGAAGGGTCTCTGTTCAACTATTTATCATAATATTTGAAAGCTTTCTGACTGTATGCAAAATACTTCCACATCTCCCTTTTTTGTGAGAAGAGCAAAACAAGGGGCTGAAGGATTCTCAGGAAGCTCAACTTGGCATTAATTGTGATATTGATTCAGGAATCATTTCCTTAAAGCACAAACATCAATGCACCCTCCTAGGCTGTAGGAATGCAAATATGAGTAAGATGTGGTCCCTCTGCTCAAGATGAGTCTACAGCTTGGTGAGTCTAACAACATTCACCCAGAGAAGAGCAACAGACGTCGAAGACTAGTGAGACTGACTAGCTGTTGGCAACCTCTTCCCCTGGACTTTTCCACTGGTTGCCCCCAGGCCGGGCTGTGAGTCCAGTCCCTGAACCTTTGCAAACACCGACTCCCAGTCATCTTATCTCTACAACCAGACAATAAACATCTTGAGAACATTCTCGTTTTTTCTGTCACCTTAATACATTGTGAAACCTTTGTGTGGCTCCCTCTCTGTACAGAACTGCATTTGAGAAACGCTTAGTAGTCTAAGAGCAAAAAATAATTTGAAGGAAATCTCAGTCTTCATGGTCTTTCTAAATACATCAAAGGGGGCCATTCACAACCAACAGCAATACTTCAAATCTCTCTTCCCAAAACTTCCCTCCTCCTGACGTGTTCTCTTCTTCAGCCTTTCTCTTTCCACCTTTTCTGCCATTTTTCTTTATATAGATTGTCTGGGTTTTTTTCCCACTTCTGATCGTTCTCTGTTGTTTGGGTGGGGGGCAGGGTGAAGCAAAGAAACTTCTCTTTTTCTCCTGCCTCTTTAGTCTCGTCTTCGTCTAATCTCCTGATCCAGGAAATTAGGTGGGAAAATACAGAAGAGAGCAAAGAAAGAAGGCCTGGAGATACTCACTCTTTGATCAAATAAATGCATTTCTACTTCATCTCTGAATCCTAAATACTCAGGACAGTACTTTTCCAAATCTGGTTTCAGATCACCTAAAGCAGTATTATCTGGAGGACTAGTTATTGTTACAGGTTCACCAGATGTCTTGGTTGGAAACTCACTTTAGCCCTATGGATTCAAGACTCTAGGGGAGGAGCCTAGCGATCTGCATTTTAAGGAGCATCCAGCAGGGTTTCTAAGCAATTAGAGGGTCTCTACCATAAGAGCATAAAGGAGTAGGGAAATGATTAAGGGCTACATTTTCCAGGGCAGTCTGCCTAGAATATAATGTTTTTCAGTCAAATCTGGAAGTGTGGATAGAATATAGGTAAGTGGAAGGTACATGGGAGTCAAAGCTATTCCAGGGAATTACATGAAGCAGAGCAAAATATGATATAGTTATAGGACCATGTAAATTCTATGCCTTCTTAAGTATCCAGTGCTTTTTACACTCTGGATGTTGATCTTCCACTTTACTACCCTCACTTGTAAAAAATTATTCTTGTTCATTATTTTAAAATAATTCTTGTTTCTGGTATCTTTGTCATTGATTGTTAATGATCTCCAAATCTTTGCTTATAGTTTTCTCATATCCTGCATTAAAACCTCAATATAATGGACTAATTCGGGCAAAGGGATGTCCATTAAAGACAAAAGTCCACTATATAATAAAGTACATTTTCCAAATGAGTATGTTAAGAAATTGACAAATTAAGACACATTTGTGTAATTTAAATTAAGTATATATGAAAAGTTTAATTTCATAGAAAAGTTTTCTATATGTATTACAGTAATTTTAAATTTATACTGGATAGGTCTAGTAAATACGTGAATTCACCAGTCACCGAGAGTACACAAATGCATGGCTGGGGCGTGGCTTAGCGCAGGTGGGGACATTGGCCCACCAGTGCCAAAACTGCTGCAGATATATGCATAACCGATGGACACAGACTATAGTGTGGAGAAGGCAGGAGGGGGGTGAGCGCAGGATTAATGGGGGAGTAAGGGGGGACATCTATAATACTTTCAACAATAAAGATAAAAAATAAATAAATAAATGTCACAGAAACACCCCCCAAAAAAGAAAAGACTCTTCCAGAAAGTCACACCTCATAACAACAGAACGAGTTACCATACACAATGCCCTAGGACCATGTGCTAATCATTTGCCAAACATTATTTACTAGTGGTGACTCTTAGATTTAATAGATATGTAATATTTATTTATGTTGACTAAATTACTACTGTGTTTTTTCCAACATATGGCCTATTCACTAAAGTTTGTTAAAAATAACTGAATTGGCCCTGGCCAGTTTGGCTCAGCGGTTGAAGCATCGACCTGCGGACCACAGAGTCCCGGGTTCAGTTCCCCCTAGGGGCATGTACCAAAAAATAAATAAATAAATAAATAACTGAATTATTCCAGGCCAGTATGGTTTACTGGTTGAGTGTCAACCCATGCACCAAGAGGTCACTAGTTTGATTCCTGATCAGAGCACATACCCAGGTTGTGGGTCAAATCCCTAGTGGGAGCATGCAGGAGGCAGCCAATTGATGTTCTCTCTCTCTCCCTCTCCCTTCCTCTCTCTCTAAAATCAATAAAGAAAAAATATTTAAAAAAATAATAATAGTAAATTAATAACAAAGAAAACCTCCTGTTAATTTAATTATAAGCAAACCTTGGTTAAAACATTTTCAAATTAACAGGGTGCTAATTTTCACATACGACATATGGACCAGAAATTGTGTCCATTAATCTGAAGTTCATTAAATCGAGGTCCGCAAAATCGAGAATTTGCTGTATACTGATGGACTAAAACTCGTTTCACCATCACCATCAGTACCCTCATTTATCTAGATTCTGTGATAAGCTTCGAAAGTAATATGAACAGCTAAGTTGGCTCTAACTCATACTCTGCTAATGTGAAAACTGTTTGGCTGAATGACCCTTCTTGCTGGAATCAGCTCTAACAAATCAGCTCTAACGATATGAGGCGCTTTAAAAGATAATCTAGTGATGTCTGATTGTCAAAGAATCAAATAAAAGGGTTGAAAGGTTGGCCTTGGCATCAGACAGACCAGACTGTCTGTGAGGTTCAGCTGTGTGACCTTAGATACTACTCTTAATTTCCATAAGTCTTGATTTCCTTGTCTGTCAAATTGGAATGAGAATAATGAAAACATAATTTTTGTGATGTTTAAATAACATTATATGTAAAGCCCTTGGCACAGTGTCTGGCACATGGTAAATATTCAAGGGGTGGGAGTTATTAATTGGCCCATTGTCCGTAGGTGAATATACTAATTAACATTAATTAGTGTTTGGGGATGTTAGAGGTCATGCATTAGGCGGGGTTTATAGCGTGGATAATGGGGTAGTTCTGGAATCAGGCTGTTTGATTTCAAATCCCTCCAGAGTTCACCAATAGCAGCTAAATAAACTCAGGCAGCTCACTTACCTTTTCCCTTCAACTTCCTCAATATCTAAAGGAGGATAACATTGACACTTTCTTCACAAGGTTGTTGTAAGAATTTAATTCGATAACCCATAGAATATGTTTAGAATAATGCCTTAACAATTGTTAGCTATGATTATCATATAAATAATTGTTTAAGTGAAATATACTCAATATTTTGCATTAATTTCTAATGAGGAAGATATCAAAGCAAAAACGTAAAACTCGTAGAACACGGCTAATATAAATATAGAATGATTATATGACACAAATGTATTAACTCATTAATTAGAGACCCCATAGAATTGTAAAGCTGGTCCCAAGAGTACATAAGGAACTGAACATTTATTTATAAGCATTAAGAAATTTAATATTACAATCAACTTGCTAGGAAAACTGGCTAATGCTCTGTAGGGCAATAAAACTATAACCCTTGAAATTATTTTTTCTACCATATAGAGCTCTACAAGATAATATGTAAGTTCATAGTATTTTTGGTCTAATTAATTAGTAAAGGGCAAAGTTAAACACAGGTACACTTTCCTAAAGAATTAAATAATTCTTGGTGGGCCTGAAAGTGTGACTTTCAATGGACATATTGTACACACTTTTGCCTATTTCCAAGTTTTGAAAGTGTTTTCTTAACAAATGTAAAGTGTAATTACAGTAGTCATTAGGTTATGAACAGCTTAAAGTAGGAACCTTATCTTCTTTATTTTCAGTATTCCTTGAAATATTTATTCAATTGTTAGTGTAGGTAACTAGATATTAATAAGGAAGGAAGCAAAGAGAACCGGACCTTGTTGAACCTAATGGACTAGGGAGCTGAAGGGCACAATGAGCCAGTTTGTTTCACCAGCCAGCCACAGTGCCATACACTCCAGGGATCACAATGTTGCCTCACCAGGGATCGTACCCCTCCCTTCCCCTCCAGAACGGATTGTGTGTGTGTGTGGGGGGGGGGGGGTGCATGGGAAGGTAACACGTGGGTAATAGAAGTCAAAATGGTGCAGGGGGAGGTGCTGGACCATAGAGGTCTATCAATCTAACCTGGGGAAGGGAACGATTGGTCAGGGGGTGGACCCAGAAGCCTGGGAACGCCTGGGGAAAAGCTCCAGGTCTTTCCCCAGCCCAAGATAACACAATCCCAGAGGAACAAGGAAGAGCGCTCTCATGCTTGATGACCCCGTTTGCCCTCTTCCTTCTCGCGCTCACGGACAACCACGTGGATCTAGCAGCCTGGGGGCCTGCAAAGGACTAAGCTTTAATACGAACCAGAAACTCTGAACGCAGGCCTTGGTTTTGGCCTCGATGAAGACAAGATTGCAATGTCTCTGTGGACAGAAGGAGATGGGATAGTGGGAACCAGAACCCAGAAGGGCAGCCTTCTATTTTCACCAAAATAAATCTTGCCACACCACAACCTCCCATGCATGGGTCCATGGATGCTTTCCTCGTGATCCTGTGAAAGAAAACAAGTTTCACTGGCAACCCAATAACATCTATTAAATATATATTATGAGTTTCCATGCTAGGTGCTGAGCATAAGGAGATGACGTAGAAAAGGCCTCTGTACTGGAGATGTTCACAGATACAGGTATATTCAATACAGTCCTGTTGACTGGTGGACAGAACATGCACTATATTTATCAAAGTTTTTAAGAATCTAGATTCTGAAGTCAGGCTGCCTGAATTGAAATCATATCTGGCTGCATGGCCTTTGCAAATATCTTATTCCCTCTGAGCTTTAGCTGCCTCCGTTTTAAAAGGAATGTTATAATAATAATACCTCATAAAATACATAAGATTATTAAATGAGTTAATACTTAGAAAAATGCCAAGCACAATAATGTTAGCTAGCATTATTATTACTACTATAAAGTATTGCAAACTGTTTAACTAGATGCCAAAGACAAAACTTGCCTAATCTTAAACTCTTAACAAGAGACTAACATGATGGCTGGCCAATAGAAGGTACTCAATAAATATTTAGAGAATGGGTGAATAAATGAATGAATGAATGAATGAATGAACGAACAAAAGAATGGTGAATTCTTTGTGGTGCCTGCAAATAAAGCAACCCATTTCTCCTCTTCTCCATATGACAATTTTTTAATGTAGACAATAAGCAAGAGTTAAAACTTCATCACAACCTCTCTGCATTTCTTCAACCTTAACTTCAGTGTCAGCTTAACAAAGTGTACCCATAGATCTAGCATCCTATGACTTGCAAAAAATTACTGAAAATTGAGTTTCAAATTACTGAGCTGAGACTTAATTATAAGAAATAGAGATACCAAATAAAATTGTTCTCTGACTGTTGTTTTGTTTTCAGCCCATTGTTTGTTTATAACCTTCTTATCCTCCTTTCAATTATCAGCAGAAACCACATTCTTTCAAATAACCCACTTGGCTTTCAAACTACAGACGCTTGAATCTGCAGAGCTTCTGTTGCTCTAAATGGGGGAAGGTGTGTTATTACAATTGCATCCTAAAGAATTGAAAACATTCTTTGATTTCAGGCCTTCTTTTTTTTTTTTTTTTTCTTTATTGATTTTAGAGAGAAAGGAAGGGAGAGGGAGAGAGAGCTAAAAACATCGAAGAGAGAGAATATTGACTGACCACCTCCTGCATGCCTCCCACTGGGGATTTGACCCCCAACCTGGGCATGTGCCATGACCAGGAATCGAACCTGTGACCTCTTGGTGCGTGGGTCGATGCTCAACCACTGAGCCACACTGGCCAGGTTCGGGCCTTCTTTGTTTCTTCCTAAGTTTGTAAAATCCCCAAATTGTCAGCAGCGATACTGAGGCCGAATGGTCCAGAAAAGAGCCAGTGCCTTTGGGTCAGAGCGCACTGGGACTTGATTTGCAGGAAGAATACTTCACATCTTTGCCATTTAGGATTTTCCCACAACATCTACACAAAGGTGCCTGTATCGGGCTTTCTGATCCAAACACTTCAGTGCAAAGAAACTATATTTATTTCCAGCAATCCCCACCTAGATAACACCCTTTCTTATTGCAGAAATTATACCCTTTCTAACTGCCACTAAGAGATCTTAAAACCTACCGTTATTGTGTGTATTACTCTAATTTTGTGATTACTGATTTACTTATTTGGTTCTTTCATAAGACAGTGAGATTCTAGAGTAGCAAATCCTACTTATTTTTGTAACCCCAATGCTTCAAGTGGTGCCCAGCCCACATTAGGCATTGACGAAACATTTCCTATACATACCCAGCATCATTTTCAGGTCCTGTCTGGCTCACACTACCTAAGACACCCAGTAGCAAACTCAGCTGTGCCTTACAAACTCAGGTGGGGTTTTCCTACCCTCCACAGTGGTCTGAGGCTGGTTTTCATCCCTCCAGTTCTCTTGTTTTTCTTCCTTGCAATTTATTTGAAACCTTCCTAGCCTTTTAAAGTGTATTTGAGCTGCACTCCACCTGACACAACCCTCCTTCCTCTGATATCCTAGGTGCACACAGAGACGTCACCCTTGAGTCCCACCATGTGCTGCTGTGTTGCCCCTAAAATGTTCCACATGTACTGATGGCATGCCCTATCGTGATGCCTTCTTCTCTGCTGCATGTGCCATGACACCCAATGCTATGTGCAGAATAAAGCTCAAAGAATATTCTTTCAAACTGAATTTGCTTACCTCTCCTAAGCCAGTCTCTAGCAGCAGTTGAAGGTGTCTGTGTACAATGGAAGTCTCAGGCATAAGGATACCTGCAGTATTTGTTCATGGCAACAAAGTCAGTAATAGATTCACTTTCAAAATCTTAAGAAACTACTAACCAATTCAAAAATTTGAATTTATGGCTGTATGATCAAATAAAACTAAGAACATGTCTCTTAAAAATCTGCTGCCCTAGCGCTTTCTTCCTACTCAGGGTTATCTCATTGCTAAAGTATGTTTCACACAAAACCTCGTCTGTTTCTTTCTCTTCTTTATATTTTCAAATGTTTAATTTTAAAAAATACTGTTTAGAATCTACTTGAAAGGACATAAAATGACATTGCAGTGCTTTTCCAAGAGGGAGAAAACTGGTTGATAGATCCCTCGTCTCTTCTGAGACCTTCCTTACTCCTGCCTAATTCAGTTATGTAAGCGTCACACACTCATTTCCTTCCTAAGCTTCCTCGCTCCCTTCCGCCTCAGCCTCTGAAATTGGAGGAGTATAGTTCTTTTCAAAAATCTTACCTTCCTTGGAGCCAAGCTAACCCCAGTGACAGATTTTGACCCCCAGAGGTGTAAAATAAATAAATAAAGATGAAAGGAAAAGGCTAAGCTTCCTGGAACAATTGTTCAGTGATATCTTCCTGCAGGTTTTTTGGATCCCACAACTGACATGAAAAGCACTACACAGCCAAATCTGGAGCCGAAGACATCAGTTCATCCCATTCCACAGCTACAAAAACAGCACACACCTTCCAGTAATGTGAATGTCCGAGCCACAGCAGGTACCACCCATGGTCCCCCGGTAACAGACATAAAAAGATACAACCACCATCACTCTTCTATTGAATAAAGTAAAACACAAGCCTCATAGCACTTAAATATTAACTCACAAATGTATGGTCAGGTTCAGATGGGAATAAACACTTCAACAGCAGACTTCTGTCGGTTGCTGCTATTAGTTGTGATCATGGAAAACCTGATTTGATTTGTGCGTTGCCTCTCCTTCAGACAGCCCAAGGAACATGCACATTTTAATAAATCTCATTGAACCTCACCATGTCTGCACCGGAAAATGCCATGATTACCAGAACAAAAATCCCCTAAGTGTAAAACACTGATCTCTGATTAGAGGTGACTGTCTTCTCTTAGAGACTAAGGGGGGCGCAAATGAATGCCCAGGACTCCAGACTGGCAGAGGAGGAAGAAATAACTCAGAAGAAGGAGGAGGAGAAAAGGGAAGGATGACAATGGACTTTATCAGAGAGGAGGTTGCCATACAGAAGAACAAAGTTGGCAGGCAAGAGAGAAGACAGGGTTGACATGGGTATGAATAGACAGAAAGTCAGAGAAGAATGTAAGAAACAGAACCAAAAAAGGATATTTTGTGGAAAATACATCAATTAAATTGGTATGAATTTAGAAGGGCAGATAACTCCTATATCCATCATGACATTTTGCTTTCTAACAGCTTTGACTTTATCTCCTTAATGAAGAATAGCCATGAATGGCCACATGGTTCCATATCTAATACCTTGTTATGTCCTGGTAACTGCTTTACTGTGTTTGGGGCCGGCTCTGTTGGGCCCTATTTCCAAGAGTGTACTTAGGAAGGACAGAGGATATATATTTATTCTCCCTTGTACAGAAAGTATTAGTAATTTTCATTTTGATTTCTTGATCCAGTGTGCTCCAGAATCTTGCACAGTCTATTTTAAAGGTTTAAAATTATGGCAGATTGGGGAACACAAGCTTCCCTTGAGAAAGAAGTTCACATCAGAAAGGTCTTTGAAACATTTTGTTGGGTGGGCTTCCTTCCTGAAGGAAACAAGAATAACTAAAATGAAACTAGAAGAGTTTCATCTCTGACTCAGGCTGTGAGTGGGCTATTGCCACGCCCATTCTCTGATAATTCTCCACGTGGCTGATGCACCAAACTAAATTACTTCAAGCCAAATGTCCTCTGTCTCTTCCATGTTAAACCTATACCCCAGAGAGTCACAGGTACTGGGTCACAGAAACATTAACAGAAAAGTTGATGAATATGTACAAAAAAAAAATGAGAAAGAGTGAAGCATCAAAAGGCGGGGACGGGGGGTGGAAAACAGAGAATGCATAATAAAGAGAACCAATGGGAATAAGGAGAAGGATGCAGAGAAACGAAGCTGACTCAGCATGACTGGAGAGCAGGGCCAGCTTTATGAGTGCTTACTAAGTGCTTGCTCTAATGCACTGTGGTAACCATTCTCTCTTCCTTTTGCATGTAGGTGTTTACTAATATAAACTTCTCTCTTAGTACTGCTTTTGCTACATCTCATAAGTTTTGGTATGCTGTATTTTCATTTTCATTTGTTTCAAGGTATTTTCTGATTTCCCTTTTGTTTGTTTTTTTTTGTTTTTTGACCCATTCAGGAGTATTAATTTCCACATATTTGTGAATTTTCCAATTTTCCTTTTGTTATTGATTTCTGGTTTCATACCACTGTGGTAGGAAAAGGTACTTAGTATAATTTCAATCTTCTCGAATTTGTTAAGATTCGTTTCATGGCTATCTCTTGTGACCAATTTTGACAAAGTGTATTTTAACTTTGTAAGCATATCCATTCATTCTTTCTTTTTATTTAGTATCTGTGTGAAAAATGTTTACCATCTCTTTATTTTCAATCTATATGTGTCCTTAAATCTAAAGTGAATCTCATAGACAGCATACATGCAGGTCTTTTTTTTTTTTTTTTTTTTTTTTTAATTCTTTCATCTACTCTATGTATTTTGACTGAGGAATTTAATTCGTTTACATTTAATTATTTAACGTGAAGGTCTTACTATTTGATTTTGTTAATCATATTCTGCCTGTCTTGTTCTTTTGTTCCTCTGGCTCTCTCTTCCTTTTTTTCTTGTGTTTTGTTGATTTCTTATAGTGACATTTTTGTATCTTTTCTCTTTTTCTTTTTTGTGTCTTCTATGGGTATTTTCTTTTTGGTTAGCTGGAGGCTAATAAAACAACTCATAGTTCTAACAATCTATTTTAAGCTGGTAACAATTTAACCTCAAAAGTACACAAACATACTTGCTACAACTTTGTCACACTTTGTTATTAATATCACAATTTACATCTTTTTATTTTCTGTATTCACCATCAAATTTTTGTAGATATATTTATTTATGATATTTTGTCTTTTAATTTTTATACTAAAATTAAAAGTAATTTACATATAACCATTACAGTGTTACTGTTTTCTGTATTTGTCTATGTATTTACCTTTACCAGAGAGTGTTAGGCTTTCGTATGTTTTCATGTTGCTCTTTAGTGTCCTTGTGTTTCAACTTCAATTTTATATACATTTAAAAAGAAGAATGTTCTCAAATAAACAACCTAACTTTATACCCCAAGGAACTAGAAAGTAAAGAACAAGCAAAGCCCATAGCTCTCAGGGGAAGGAAATAAGATAAAATCAGAAATAAGTAAAATAGAGGCTATAATAACAGTAGACAAATCAATAAAACTAGGAGTTGGTTTATTTGAAAAGATAAATAAAATTGACCAACCTTTATCTAGATGAAGAAAATAAGAGAGAAGTACTGGCATAAAGAGAAACATCTAGACCCATGAAACAGAATAGAGATCCCCAAAATATATCCACACATATATAGTCAACGTGATCTTCCATCGGGGCGCCAAGAGTACATAATGTCAAAGGAATGGTCTCTTCAAATAATGGGAAAACTAAAATGATAATACTAATAAAAATAAATAAATGGGAAAACTGGGTAGCTATATGCAAAAAAATGAAACTGGATTCCTATTACATCACTGACAAAAATCAACTCAAAATGAATTCAAAACTTAAATGTCAAACCCTAGACTAAAACACCTACAAGAAAACAGAAAGCTCCTTGACACTAATCTTAGCAATGATTTCTTGCACATGCACGTGAAGCTGAAGAAAAAGGCAACAAAAGCAACAATAGACAAGTGGGACTACATCCAACTAAACCACTTCTACATGACAAGGGAACCACTCAACAAAACAAAAAGGCTGCAGATGGAATAGGAGGGAATATTTCAAGCCACATATCTGATAAGGGGCTAATAACCAAAACATATATTTAAAGACCCCTATAACAAAAGAGCCACACAAAAAAAATCCTAATAATAACTCATTTTAAAAATGGGCAAAGAACTTGACTTATCTCCAACGAAAACATTAAAATGGCCAATGTCACTAACCATCAGGAAAATGCAAATCCAAACCACAATGATATATTATCTCACCTGTTAGAACAGCTATTATGAAAAACAAACAAACAAAAAAGATAACAAATGTTGGAGAGAATGTGGCAAAATTGGAACCTTTATACACTGTTGATAAGAATGTAAAATGTTGCAGCTGCTATGAAAAACAGTATGGAGGTTTCTTTAAAAAGTATAAATAGAACTACCATATGATCCAGCAATTCCTCTATAGGTATGTATCTAGAATTATTGAAATCAGTCCCTCAAGCACGTCTGCACTCCCATGTTCGTTGCAGCATTATTTACAATAGCTGAGATATGGAAACAATATAAATGTCCATCAACAAATGAACAGATAAAGGAAACGTGGTATAATCATACACTATAATATTATTCAACTTTAAAAATAAAAGAAATGCTCCCATTTGTTATAATATGGATAAACCTGGAAGATATTATATTAAAGTAAAATAAGCCAGTCACAGAAGGACAAATTACTGCCTGACTCCACTTATATGAGGAGCCCAAAGTACGCAATCTTATAGTAGCAAAGGAGAGAATGGTGGTCGCCAGGAGGGGCAAATGGGAAGTTGTTCAGTGGGCAGAAAGTTTCAGTCACGCAAGATGAATGACTTCTAGAGATCTGTACACATGGTGCCTGTAGTTAACAATACTGCGCTGGGTACCTGAATTTTTGTTAAGAATGTAGGTTTCATCTCAAGTATTCTTACAATTACCCCCAAAACACAAACAAACAAACAAGAAACAAAACTAAGAGACACAAGGAAACTCTTGGAAGTGATGGATACATCTATTACCTTGATAGTGTTGGTTTCACCAGTGTGTGCATATGTCCAAACTCACTGAATTGCATACATTAAATATGTTCAGTTTTTTATAATAATTATACTGCTGTAAAACTATTTTACTATTTTTTAAATGTGTTTTTTCCTTTATTGATTTTTAGAAAGGGAGGAAGGGAGAGGGACAGAGAGATAGAAACATTGATGAGAGAGAACATCAACTGGCTGCCTCCTGCATGCCCCCCACTGGGGATCGGGCCCACAACCTGGGCATGGGCCTTGACCAGTAATCGAACTGGCAACCTCTTGGTGCATGGGTCAATGCTCAACCACTGAGCCACACTGACCGGGCAAGCTATTTTACTATTTTAAAATAATAATAATTATTATTTTTGAACAAAAGACCTCACAAATTATGTAGCTGGGGTCATATTTCACTCTAACTGAACAGTCAGTGTACTTCATGTTGCTCAACCTTATCTCCCCATGAGTGAAACAGTACCAGTGATGGCTCACTATATTGCTGGGAAGAATCACAGAGACAATGTATGCAAAGCACTTACCAATGTGCCTGACAGATACTAAGTACTCAGCGAAGGTTGGCTTTTGTCATTCTTATTTGTGGGTATGTTGGGTGGTGAGAATACCGAGAGAATGCCCCAAGCTGGCTTGTGTGTCAGCAGGCAGATTGCATTAGTTCCGCGCCAAGGACTTGGGCAGCAGTACGCCCTGACTTACCATCTCTCTCTACTGACTTTAGAAAGCATCACAGTCACATCTCTGCCCCTGAACCTGGAAAGTGTTGCGCTCTGATTTGAGTTTTGGGTGAGACACTTCCTCTCCCAAGACCTTATTTTTTAAAACTTTTGTTTCTATTTTTCATTTGTTTTATCAGAAGACAAATGGGCCCCATGCCTCTGTGGTAACCTGCGTACTTTCACCTCGGGGTCGCTCCTCGTCCAAGTCAAAGTCAGCAGATGGGAGATCCCAGCACTCAAATCTTTGCTTCCTTTGCCAGTCTCCTCCTAAACTGCACTCTCCTCTTCTCCACGTGGGCTGGAGCTCGTGAGACTGTTGCCTAGCTGCCAGGGCGCTGCAAATACAAGAGCATCTTTAAGACACTTGAAACATAATAAGAAAATTCAACCATTTGATTTGAGGAAAGACTGGCCCAGCAGGTGATATAAAGGGATGGTGGGAATGTTGAAAAGAGTCTGGCAGTGAGTTTGGCTAGAAATACAAAAAATAAAATAAAATGATACAGGATATTATTATTTCAGCTTTGCCCTAGCATTACATGACAACTCTCAAAAAATAATACTAATGTAAGACAATGGAAGTCACAGAACAACTTCAAATGTTCTATTTGCCTTTGCAGAATGGTTGCAAAAGGAAAATTACTTTTGATTACAGAGCTCTGTTAGAATCAACTTTCTTATTTGGGGGTTGATGCTTACACCACATTCAAAGACTGGCAGCATAAAAATTTGTGGAACGGGCACAAAAGAAGAAAGATATTTAGAAATATCTCCTAGGCCAGCAGAGAATGTAGTCAGTCCCCCGCACCCCAGCTACATCCTGGGCCTCGTACTGGAAACTAGGGCTGGGCAGCCATGAAAAGAAACAATGTATTTCAGGTTTAAAACGGAATCGCTGTTCTATGAGGGAAACAAGTCCCTCCCCACCCATCATATCCATTTGCTCTAGGACAGTTGACAGACAACTGTGATTTCTTTGGATCCCAGTATTCGGTAAGTTGTGTCAGAAGATGAAAGGACCCGCTTATGAATGCTAAAGGTTAAAGTAGTTTAACAGAAAATAGTTTAAATACTTTGTAACTTTGATTTCCTAACACTGGGGATTGAAGAACATAGTCTGTTTTAGATACTTCATATAATTTTACTTAACCTTTGGGTCTGCCTACCTGTGAAGACCTGGTCATTTTCTGCTTAGCTGGATGCTCATAAAAGATCCGTTCCGTCCTCTCTGTAAGGCTTAGGTTCCAGCCCTCGGATTCAGAAGGAAGTACCCCAGGGACGCACCCCAGCCTGCTGACTCACTCTTGCAGATCTGGGGACTTGTCCACCTCCATTATCACAGGAGCCAATTCCCTATAATAAAATCTCTTCTGAACATACACATCCTGTCGGTTCTGAAGAATCCTGACTAAATCCCCTCCTTTGAATTATATAATGAAACTTGTTGTCCATACAAGAGGCACAGCCCCTGACACCTTGACTATGTCCTTTTGTGGCAAGTACTTGAACATTACTTTGGTAAAAGAACTTCTTAACCCTTTGGGTGAATTTTTTTTCTTTTCACTAAAAAAAAAAAACTGGCAATGCCCCATAAGGAAAGGGGTATTACATTGCCCTGTGCTCATCTCTTGAGCACAAAATCAGCCTTTGTGGGTTGCTAGTGGACATCATAGCCACCAACGGAAAGTATCCAGGTTCGTAAGAGGAACTAGAATAATTTTTTTTCTCTTGATTGCCTCATATTTACAAAAGAAACTTAGAATCATCCTCAGTGAGATTGTGTGTGTGTGTGTGTGTGTGTGTGTTCTATAAAATAGTATTTTTACATTTTTATTCCCAGAACAGGAATCTTAAGACCTGTGTCCTAGTGTATCTCCTCAAAAAGGTGCACCACTAGATCCAAGAGGAAATCCCAGAAGAGGAAGAAAGAAAGGAGCAAGTGTCTCTGCCCCAGACCTGAGCCTACCACAGCTCCAGCCTTCCTCCCACCAGCTGTCACTCAAAGGACACGGACCAGCACACACAGCCGCCGTGTAGCCCTCAGCAGATTTCTGGGAAGGAACAAGTCAGGTTCACAAAGGGTCAGATTTCAAATGGTGAGTATCACAAGTGAGAAGCCACAGGGATCTGACCAAATTGTCACACCCTTAAACTTGCCTTATGGCTGGAAAGCTAGAAGAGTTCTGAGAGAGATCTCTCCCTCACTGGTCCTTGATCCTGCTGGCCCCCTGGTGCTGGCCGACTGAGCATCGGAATGGCCCTCCGGAGGCCTGGCTTCGGTCCCAATCTCCCTACAAACCTAAACAAAGAATGAACCAAAAGAGTAATTTCAATAAAGTGTAGCACACTCCTTTCTTTAAATGAAATACAAATATTCAGAATATGAAACAGACAAACTGGCAGTCACTGGCAGATTGCCCACAGCCCTTACAACGATTCCCCGGAACGATTAGTGCACGGCTTGTAAACCAATGGTCTTGGTTTAGAGATCCTAATCTGGCTGAGAAGCCTTTTCATATATTACGGATTCCTGAATCCATTCCCGATCATCTGACTCGGAGTCTTAGGAAATGAGCCCCTGGGAATTCTTAAGATGCCCAGCTGGGTGGTGTGGATCAGTATTTGAAAATGCTACAGTAGACTGTCTCTGATATTCTTTCAAGTGTTCAAAACAACCACCACCACCAAATAAATAACATATGATTCCCTCTCCACAGTACCAGACCATTTTTATCAGCTTCAAGTGACCATCATGAAAACAGAGGGCTTGTCAATTGCACCCTCGTTCCACCTGGGTTAGGTATGCCTACGTGATAATAGGCAAATAATGAATCATTTGCAAGGATTTTCCATCTCTAACCTTCCTTGCAAAAGCTTTTTTTTTTTTTTTATCATCAAATATTTCTCCTTGGTTCTTTAGAATGGTATTATCTCCTCTCCTGAGAAAATAAGAGGGACCACAAAAATGCAACCCACAAATACAGGTGATGTGCCTACTGAGTCACTAATCCAAGGAATGTTTCCAGGGTGTTGAGAACTCATTCTCAGGAAACACTGACACTGAAAAGTTCCACGGTGTCAACTTTCCAAAGGGAGGTAATATCTGTAAAGAAAGTGTCACGATCTCCGGTGTATAATAAGCAATCAGTGAAGTTTAGCTACTATTATTTTTACTGTTTAGTGCTATTGTCAACATAAATAGGTTAAGACATTTTCAGGTTGTCTAGGTCTGTCACATTGTTTGACAGGAAGATTTGTGTGTGTGTGATAAACATTTCATAATATTCAAAATATGCTTTGACTACCTTTCATTTTTTAAAAAAGGTGGGGGCATGTTTTGACTCGCCAGCCTAGTTCTCCACCTTTAGTATCCATCAGGATCACCTGGAGGGCTTGTTAAAGCACAGATTGCTGGGCTCACCTACAGTTTCCGATTCTGTAAGTCCTGGGAAGAGCCTGAGAATTTGCATTTCTAACAAGGTCCCCGGTGATGCTGATGCTGCTGGTCCAGGAGGGCACTTGGAGAATCACTGCACTAAAGCTTTATACCCATGATGTTTACAGGAATGTCCTTTGTAGGCAAGGCCAAAGGTTATGATTAGAGGGGGGATTATCCTTGATATTTTCAGTTATATGTAAGAACACCATTCTGAGCTGAAACTAATTAATTGAAAGCAAATTCAAATGCCTGAAGTCTTTAGAACATGTGACACCCTCCACCCAATCCCAGCATTGTTGTCTATGTCCACTGGTTACGCATACATGCATATAAGTTTTTTGGTTTAAGAAATTATTGGCTTAAGTAATCAGGGAATCCAAGGGACACAAGCGTCCAGGGCACAACACTCCTTGGTTCAAGCTCCCTCGCTCTCCATCTCTTGATTGTGCTTGTTGGTCCTCCTCTTTGCTGACCTCTGTGTCCCGCCACACACAGCTCTCTGTTCAAAAAAGAAGGCCTCTCGCTGCTCATGACCCACAAAGAAGAGAGGTGCACTGTTTCGCGGATCCTCAAGTGAAATCACATGGGAGATGTAGGCACGGCCGTACTGCACACGACCACACTTCAGACCAATCACTGTGAACAGAGTAACGGGGTCCCAGGGTTGGTCAGCCCTTGGTCACATGCCTGATACAGTGGCTGGGAGAAGAGGACCCATTAACAGTTGTAGCAGAAGCAAATATGTAGGGAACGTCAGTACTACAATGGAAAAGTTACGCATCTAACAAAGAAGGCTTTGTGTTGAAGACAGACATTAAATGCCTGGAATGGAAAGAGGAGAAGAGTATCAATGCTGAAAACAAGGAACCAAGATCAGCAGAACCCCCGTTCCGGTGAACTCGGAGGGCTGCCATGGCCCCCTGTGACAGGGCACTTCTCACGGACCCTGTTCTTCCAGTCGCTTGATGATGTTCCTGTCATCTCAGGGCCTTCTGCCTGGGATTCTATGTCCTGCTGCCATAATTCCTGAACCGTTAATGTCTAACCTCCATCGCATGGCAGACACAATAGATGAAATTGAAGAACTAAGTGGAGGAAAAGGGGAAGGAATGAGCAGCTCACATTTGGGTAAGTCAAGTGAGCTTTCTGAGTTCATTGTTTTCAACATTGTTATTTTTGCGCTCTGATTACTCATGATGGTGCTTCAAGAATTCAATATCAATGTGGTTCTAAAAATTGACAATAAAAACACAGATATAAGGTATTCTTGTTAATGCTGTGTACGATTTGTTGGTTCCCTGCATAGCAAGACACCTATTAATATCACAAATGAAAAATCCAGCGATGTTGCCTGATTTAGCTTTCCAGGACAGCTTAAGTGTTAGTATAATGGTCATTTCTTTCTTCACCTAAGCTAAGGGTTCTCAGCCCTGACAATGTATACAAATTGCATGGGGAGCTGTGTGACATCCTGATATATAGACGCAACCCAGAAATTTTGCTTAAAATTGTGAGGGTTGTGGGTCTAGGCAACTGTAGGGTTTTAATCTCACCAGGTGATTTCAGTGTGCAGCCAGAGCTGAGAAGCCCCGACCTCACCCATGATAGCCTCATTAGAGCTTAAATGCTTCTCTCTGCCTCTGGAAAACAGGCTTCCCAGTAGACTTCAGGGGAGTTTCTTAAACCTCAGATAGGGTGCATGAGATTGTTGTTTCCCTTAAGGTAGCACCCTCCCCTTCAAGAGTATGGCAGGCCACTTTTGTAACATTCTCTCAAGCAGAAATTCTCTTCCAAATGTGTCTTTTTTGCAGGGATCTGAACAGAACAAGTAGAACAACCTAACCATGTAGTTAAATTGATGACATACATTAGAGACTAAATTTTTGTCTAAGAGGTTTGCTGTTACTAAAATGTGCATGTGGTTCTCTAAATACTTAACAAATTAAGGGGCTGAGGACAATTCTACTCAGTCCTGAAATCTTGTAATCTGGGTTCTAATTACAGATGTACTCTCAAGTTAGCTAATATTTCTTGCAAAAGTTAAGCACACTGTGTTACAGGAATAAAAACCATTCATTTAGCAGCATTAGTTAATCAAAATTTTATTTACTGCCTACTATGTTCCAGGCAAAGTATAATTGCTTGAGCTAGCAGGAGCCAGAGATGGTAAGCAAATTAGAAAACAAAGACGAAAACTCAAGCTTTATGGGAAAGTTACAGCGCCTGATTTTGTAGGGTAGGGTTTCATAACTGCAGCATTATTGACAGTATGGGCCAGAAAGTTCTTCGCCGTGGGGCCAGGCAGCAGGCCGTTCTGTGCATTGTGGATTCTGGCAGCATCTCTGATCTCTACCCACTAGATGCCAGTGGAAATCCCACCCCCCAAGTTGTGACAACAAAAACATGCCCACAGACCTGCCAAATGTCCCCTGGGGGAAACAAAATTGGTCCCATCAAGGACCACTGTTTAGAATAACCACAGAATTCACTATTGTGGTATGACCACCTAATTAAGTCTTGACCAGTTTAGGAAACAATTTTATAGCAAGTTAATATTAATAACCACAACAATAACAATGAAGAAGAAGAAGAAGAATTTCAATTATGCTATCACTGAGCACCAAGCACCCCTCTGGGTTTGGGAATATATGATTCTATTTAATTCTCACAACTCAGGTGAATTCAGTGATGATAATATTGGTGATAACTGACAGCTGAGATTCCATGTGAGCTCTTTCCTTTCTAGAATAATGTATGGACTCTATAGTTTGCTGCCCCCCCCCCTTTTTTTATTGAGAAATCTGGCACTCAGAGGTAGGGTATGCATGAGCCATAGAGAAATGAGCTACGGAGGGAGACCAGCCCAGTGGGTTTTAACACTGAAGCATGAGGCTCCTGATCTTGCATAGCAGCCCTGGGATGACAGCCCATGTGTTCCAATACCCAGCCCTGAGCTACCACCTCCCCTGCCCCAGAGACTTTAAGAACCAAATTTCTGCCCAGCCGGTGTGGCTCAGTGGCTGAGCATCAATCCATGCACCAGGAGGTCACCGGTTCGATTCCTGGTCAGGGTACATGCCCAGGTTGTGGGCCAAATTTCCATTGGGGGGCATGCAGGAGGCAGTCAATGAATGTTCTTTCTCATCAATGTTTCTTTCACTCTTTCCCTTCCTCTCTCTCTAAAATCAATAAAGGAAAAGAAAATAAAAAAAAAAAAAAAGAATTCCTAGAATGGCAGGGCTGGGCTTGGCATTGTATATGAAGTGGGTACCTCCCTTCCAGGGTATAGCCCAATAAACAAATCCCAGAAAGTCTGTCTTACCTACAAAAAATATATGCTTTCCCAAACTGGCAGTTTTTAATTAGTAGACTATACAGATCTGTGGGTCCTCACAAAACAAAAGAGTCGGGAAATCATGGGTGAGCCATGGAAATGTATTAGAATTCAACATAAAATTTTGCTTACAAAAAAAAGATTTCACTGAGAAACAATTTGAAAACAAATCACCTCGTGCACTACCAGCCCTGTTGCCCACTGAGCTCCTGGCACAGGAGGACTTTGTTCCTCCCGTGCATCCAGGTTCCTCTTACCACTGGGCCTTTGCATATGCCATCACTCTTTCGAGAAATGGTCAACTCCCCACCCCTATTCCTCCACCACTCACTTTCAAAAAGGAAACCATATTATGCCTACAAATCATCCAACCTCTTCTCAAATATCACTTCCACACGGAAGCCCTCCTGACTTCTCTGACTAGGCCCAATCCAAATAATACTTATTGATTCATTCATTCAGGGAACATATTTTTTGCTCCTTTGTGCGATGCATTGTTCTTGGCATTGGGGAAGACATGTATGACAGCAGCGTCTCTGCTCCAAACAAATGAGAATGTTTTCAACAGTACAGGATAAATAAGAAACTCATCATTTCTAAACAAAACAAAAAAGTGTTTTCTTATGGTTCAACTGGTATTGAATGAAATGAATAAAATAAAATAGGGTGATGTGAGAGAGCATCTCTGTGCTCTCATTTCGCGTGAAGTCACAGGGAGCTCCGCTCTGAGGGAGCAGCAGTCGCAGACCGGAGCTGGGAGAACTGAGCTGGAGTAGACCTCCCAGGAGGGGAAGTTACAAGTACAAAGGTGGTGCTTTGACTGAGGCAGAGAATAAGGCGGGACCACTATAAATAGAGAAATGAAATTTGGGGGGTTTAAGGTGAAGGTTGAGCCAGATAACTTGTTTAATGAAAACAGACAGAAATTATAGTTTTCTTCCAGGAGTGAGTGACAGTCAGTGGTAGGATTTAAGGAAGGGCATAATTTGATTTTATGAGGGTTTTAGAAATCTATTGGCTGCTGAGAATATTGTATCAAGGGCAAGAGTCAGAAGTGAGACTAGTTACGAGGGTAGTTTCTTTCAAGTTATTAATCAGTTTAATAGATAATGGCTCCAACTAGAATGATAACAGCATGTATGAAGGGAAGCACAAAGATTGGGGATATATTTTGGAAATTGAATGAATAAAATTTACTGGTAGGATTTTTTAAAAAGGTGTGAAAGGGTAAAATAAAAACATCAAAATGCCTTGTGCCACTTTCTTAGATGGGGAAAACTAGGGAAGAAGTCAATGGGGGAGCAGGGGTTGTGGGGATCAGTGGTTCTATGTTATAAGCTGTTAGGTTGCACTTCAGAGAGCCAGGTGGCGATCTCCAGTTGGCAACTGAGATGGGGCGTAGTCAAGACTAGAGAAATAAATTCGAGTGTCAGCTTCTGGTGACATTATAGCCATGAGACCTCGTGAGTTCACTTAGGAAGAAAATAATCATAAGTTCGAAGACTAGCCCTGGAACACTCCCAAGTTAAAAGCTGAGTAGAGAATCAGCATTGGAGACAGAGAGAAAATAAGCAGTGAAGTGAGAATAAATAAGTAAAACAAAACAAAAAAAACCAAGCAAACAAACAAAAACCAGGAAGTGGACTGTCCTCGAAACTATATACAGTGATACCTCGGTTCTCGAACATAATTCGTTCCAGGAGGACGGTCGAGAACCGAATTGTTCGAGAACCGAAGCAATGAAACCAATAGGAAAGCGGACTCCACAAAGCGTGACTCTCTCTCTGCACTCACACTGATGACGCAAGCAAGGCGCGCTGGGCCGAATGAACGCCATTCGGCTCAACTCGGCTCATCTCGGAAATTCGAGTTCCAAATATTTGTTCGGATTCCGAGACAAAAGTTTCTCGAATCTCCATTTGGTCGAAAACCGAGGCGTTCGAGAACCGAGGTATCACTGTAAATGAAAATATCCTAAAGGTTGAGAAATCTCTGCAGCCCTTATTGCAAACCCCTTAAATGAGTATCAGCTGCTTTGCAGATGTGAAACATGCCTTTTGGCAATGAATCAAATAAATAAGCCTGAAGGAGGGGAGTCTACGAAAGGCCTTAAAAAGGGATGGGGTGATAGGACATTAATTTATTGGAGTTTGAAGGATAAATCTATGTGTGAATGATAAGTGATCATTTTCCCTGGAGATTGGTCAGCCCTGAATGGACCCTGCATGCAAGAAGATTTCTGGGCGGAGACTCTGTGCACATCACAGAGAGATAAAGCTGGCGCAGGCGGGTACATACAGACCGAAGCAACAAACATTCCATGGTAGTTGGTCCAGACCTTTTCATCTCTGCTTAAACTCTGTCCCTACAACCAAAAGTGCAGTTTTCACTGCCATCTGCATTGACCTGTGAATTAAAACCATGTGAACCTTACCTGGGAATCATTTTACATATATCATTATATATATATATGTGTGTGTGCATTTAATACGTATATAGTTATTATATATATATATCCACTATATATAATATATATATGAATATTATATAATATATAATATATTACCTGAAGATTTTATATATATATATGTATATCACATATGCTATCTCTATATAATATTTACCAATAAGATATAGCTTTTTTTCCCCCTTACCTGATCAACATAACAATAATAATAACAGTCATCAATTATGATGCCTATACTGTATCGGGCTCTGTTGGAAAATTCTAAAACCATGAGCTCTTTCCAGCAAAGCAGTAGGGAAATGACTAAGTTTTATAGATAATTTAATAAATTTGCATAACTAGCATATTCTCTTCAAAATTAATGTTCCTTTTCCATTACTTTCTGTTGGAATTAATCAACCAAATAACTCTGTCAGTACTTTGTTTTATCTCAGCCGACTTAGCCTATCTCATTACTGCTAGAAACCTACATAAAATTAAATTATAAAGCTTTTTCCTCTTTTCCAGAAATCTAAATTCGGGAGACTGTCAGAGATCTCTTGTGAGCGCTTTATTTGGGTTGCCTCTTCCCTTTCACACTGACTGCTGTCCATTTTCACCACCCAGATAAGCACTGTGCATGGACATGCGAGTTTAAAGCAAGTTCTTCCTACTTGCCACCCAGTGTTTGCATGTCAGCATCTCGTTCCCACTCCGTGTAATCTGGGTTTAGCAAACTAAAAGCATTCCCTATAACGCATGAATGTAAAATGCTATCTAGGAATGTCGGCTGATTTTCAAAAAATACTTATAGGGCACTTTTTGAGACTGAAGGGATTTTTGTATGTAAGTGTCTTAAATTACTTAATGACTGGTCTTTAATTCAGTTCATACTTAGTAGGTAAAATCATACCAGAAAAGATGATTTATGTTGTTTTCTTTTTGAAAATAATGTTGCATAGTTTTGTATATGTAGAATTAGGTTAACGGTTTCTGAGCAGAAAAATAGATTCTGTTTCTGAGCTTCCCTTTAGTTTAACAATGATATGAAATGCTATTCCAATCAGTTTATTTGGGGCAAAATTAAAAGAAAAAACTGAAAAATAAACAAAACTCAACTCAAATTGGGTTAAACAAAAAGGGGAACTGAAATACGGAAGTTTAGTTTTAGGCCTGGTTGAAACTTGGGACTCTCTACCCATTTCCGGGTTCATCTTACTTCCATGTAATCTTCCTTCTCAAGTACTCTTTCCCCAAACAATGGCATATCTACTAAATTTTATAACCTCAGTGGAAAGAACTCCCTTATTCCCTCAAAATTCTAACAAACATCTGACATTTTCTTTGTTCCAATGGCTTTGGACCATTTCATAGTGGTCAGGAGGATGGGACTTCCTGATGGACCAAGTTCTTATTACATGTCATCCATCTAAAATACATATCATTAGTACTGGAGAATAATAGTTTCCCAAAGGAAACTGGGAACTTTATTACAAGAATTAGAGGGAGGGAGTTGGGGGAAGTTTTTTTATCTTTAAAAAAACAAACCAAAAAAAAAACACGTTTTCTACTAGAGAACCATTTAAAACCAAATCTCTCTTGGTTATATGTTACTGGACAAATTATCTCAGACATCAAGGATATAGCAGACACTCAGTGATTACATTGTTACTGCTTCATTACAGTGACTTCAATTCTTTATACTTCTCTATATAGACCAAACGCTCTCCTCTGATAATAATTCCAGTTCCTGATTTAAATGCAACTCTAAAGAGGAAGAGTATAAATACCTACTGCTTTGAATTATAAGCCAAAATTGCACATTTCCTTCTGATCTAACTTTCCTCAAGTTTTAGCCCTTTTTTAAAAAAAAAGTTCACAGTTTATTAGCAAAAAGTTTCATTACATAGATATTCAATTTTAAACAGTACGAATTTTATTTATTTTTATTTTTTTATCCTCACCCGAGGACATTTTTCTTTTTTTGTTCAGATAGAGCGGGAGGGAGAGAGAGGAAGAGAGAGAGAGAGAAACATCGATGTGAAGGGACACATCGAGTGGCTGCCACCTGCACGACCAACCAGGGCCGGGGACAAACTGCAACCGAGGTACGTGCCCTTAGCGGGAACCGAACCCGGGTCTCTCTGTACCGCAGGTCAACGCTCCAACCGCTGAGCCAAACCGGCCAGGGCTAAACAGTACGAATTTTAAAGATATTGACTCCATGTACAAAAACCAGAACTCAGCCCTGGCTAGTTTGGCTCAGCAATTAGAGCATCAGGCCCTCAGACCAAAGGATTGCGGGTTTGATTCCTGGTCAAGGACATGTACCTGGGTTGCAGGTTCAATCCCCGACTCTGGTCAAAGTCATGAGGGAAGCAACCAATTGATGTGTCACATTGATATTTTTCTTTCTCCCTCTCCCCCTCCCTCCCTCCCTTCCACTGTATCTAAAAAATTCAATGGAAAAATATCCTCAGGTGAGAATTTAAAACACACACACACACACAACAACAACAACTCAGCATCAGCAAGGAAATCCAAGACTTGTATGGTAAGGGTTTCTAAGGACCCATAGAAACTTGCTAACATGAACATGTGTTTAAGCATCCTAAAAATAATGCTAAAAATGCATTTTTATTATTAAGTGTAAGATGTATATAGCATAATGATTGACTTAGATAGAGAGTGAAATGATTGTGGTATGTAAGTCAGTCATTATGCTGCACATCTTGAACTTTCACAGGGTTGTAAATCAATTATATCTTACACACACTGGGGAAAAGAAATCCTACCCGGCAAATAGTTCTTAACAAACACTTGATATCTTCAGTTTTTAAGTTAATAATAAAAATGCATTTTTAGCATTATTTTTAGGATGCTTAAACACATGTTCATCATGTTAGCAAGTTTCCATGAGTCCTTAGAAACCCTTACCAGTCTTGATAAAGATTGCATCAGATCTATAAATAGCTTTAGGTAATATGGACACTTAACAATTTTAATTCTTTTTTTTAATGTGTTTTGATTGATTTTAGAGAAAGACGAAGGGAGAGGGTGGGGGAGAGAGAGAAACAAACACATATGTGAAAGAGAAATACTGATTGGCTGCCTCCTGCAGGCCCCATACTACTGATTGTGCCTGCAACCTAGGCATGTGCCCTGACCAGAATCAAACCTGAGATCTTTGGTGAAGAGGATGATGCTCAACCAACTGAGCCACACTGGCCAGGACAACAATTTTAATTCTTCCAATTCATGGGCATATAATTATGTTTCCATTTTTTTTGTGTGTGTCTTCATTAATTCTTTTCATCAACATTTTATAGTTTATGGTGTAAAAATCTTTCACCTCCTTAGTTAAATTTATTCTTAAGTGATTATTTGTTTTTGTTTTTGCTATTATAAATGAGATGATTTTCTTTATTTCTTTTTCAGATAATTTATTAGTGTATAAAAATGCTATTGATTTTTGTACGTTAATTTTGTATCCTGCAACTTTACTTAATTTATTGATTAGATCTAATGGTGGTGGAATCATTAGTATTTTCTGTCTACAAAATTATTATCATCCTGGTTGGTTTGGCTTAGGGGTTAGAGTGTCAGCCTGCAGACCAGAGAGTCGCAGGTTCAATTTCGGTCAAGGGCACGTACCTCGGTTGTGATTCGGTCCCCAACCTTGGTCGGGGTCATACAGCCAATCGATGTGTCTCTCTCACATTGATATCTCTCCCCCCTTCACACTCTATTTGAAGATAAATAGAAACATATCCTTGGGTGAGAATTGAAAAAAAATTATCATCTGCAAATAAAGACGATTTTACTTTTTTTCTTTCCAATTCTGATGTCTTTTATTTCTTTTCCCTACCTAATTTCTCTAGTTAGTACTTCAGCACTAGTTCGAATAGGAAGGAGTAGTGAGTCAGCACTTTTGTCTTGTTCCTTATGCAAAAGAGTATCTTTAGCCTTTCACTGTTGAAGAAGATATTAGCTGAGGGCCTTTCATATATGGCCTTTATCATGTTGAGGTGTATTTCTTCTACCTATTTTGTTAAGAGTTTTTATCATCAACTAATGTTGAATTTTGTCAACAGCATTTTTCTGCTTCTATGGAGATGATCACATAAAGTTTTCTCTTCTTTGCCTTTTACTGGAGTCTTAAAGGTGTAAAGGATTTTATACTTCACAATTCAAAAATGCCAATCCACACAACATCCTCAGGGTTCCAAAACCTACTGGGTGAGAGTGCCCAACCTGACCAATCCGCTGCTCTGGGTGTGGTGGGTAAGATCCAAGGGCTTCAGCTTCTCCCCATCACTGAAGTTTCCATTCTCTTCAATGTATTTGTTACATTTAGATCTTCTGACATGATTTTGTTTCGTTTTGTTTTTCACAAAAGCCAATTGCATCTACATGTTCAAATGTGACAAGGTAAACATGTTCAGGGAGAAGAATTTGTGGTTTTACTTACACACAGGACTTGATGTAATTTTGGGGGTTGGGGGGACAGAAGGAGAGCAGGCACGAGGAAAGAGGGCTCCGACTCTGAGTTAACGAATTGTTTCCAAGGTCTGAATTTGTCCAAACACACATAAGTGCCACTTATGCCAAACTTCCCAAGATGAAAATTCTCTGGGGGGCATGTTTCCCTTTGATGAAATACATTAACCCAAGATGTTTTCTTACTAAATAAACTAATCAGTAAAATTAAGGGAATTGGTATTTAAAAGACAACACTTTCTGACGTCGAACATGGCCACTCTACATTTTCATATACCCCCAAGAGCCTTAGTCGTTCTAATAGTGTGTGTGCCATTTGGCATTTTTCACTTACCATGTTTTACACAATTCAACATGGTCTTCCTGATTTACATCTTCAAATCTTCCTGGCTTTTCCAGAAAATATTTCAGTGACTAGTTCCTACCTATGATTTTGTTTTGAAATCATGCTTTAATAAAGTTCTTAGGAGTAGGATTTTGGTACCGATGAGGTCAAGCACCATTAGGGTTGTGACTCTGTAATAATGTGTTGTCTTCCAAAAGTGCCAGCTAATTCACCCTGTGCAATGCTGGCAGCCAAAGGCTGAAACACAGGGGAAGCATAAAGCCTGTCAGATGGATTTAACCCTTTGAGGATACCTAGCACGTATGAAGGTTTTTCTACTTGATGCCAACACAGAGGACTAACAAGTCTCCCTTCACCACAGAGGAGGGATCACAGCCTCAAAGGCCCTCACAGTTCCGACAGGGAGTGTGCCTTAACCAGGCCAGGTGTCAGGGAGCCTGTACAAAAAGTTAGAAACTATGCAAAATGGAGTATGCACCCCATCTGCCCCAACCGCCCCCAGCTAATGAGCCGTCTCCATTCCGTTTCAGCTGGAATGTTCAATTACAAAACATGGGCCACTGGTTCCAATGTCATATGTGTAAAACATACTAATACTTAGCAGACAAAAGGAAGGGAGGAGCAGAAGAAGGGAGAATGGACATTTTGAAACCCCTACGTACAGACTTTATAAGGCACTATTTGCAATGATTTTTTCTTTGTGGCAGTAAGGCAAGTCACAATAAGATGCCTTGTAAACTCATTACTGGGATTGGGACTGATAGGAGAAAAGATACAAAATGAAAGTGCTAAGCAACCAACAATATCTAAAAGAACTGTCACTCACGGTGATGTACAGTACGCATGCATGGAAAGCAGAATTAGATGCTGGGCTCTGGCAGCTGTAATTATATAACATGATAAAGTACGGCACAAAAGGAGTTGAGCCACTCTCTCCAAATTACAAAGCTGCAAAGCATTCAGCAGTCAAATAGTAAAAAGGGGGGAAAAATGGGTTTTACTTCTTTCATTTACATAACCTCTTCCCCCCAACTGTGCTTTCGGGAGTTACAGAATGAGTCCTGTTCCTCTGTCATTTTCCAAGTGATTTACTTTCTTCAATAGGATCAGCTACACAGGATAGTGAAAAGCCCTAGTTAGTGTGTCTTTTTCCAGGTTTACCTTGGTGACGAGAAAATAGAAGTGACAGCAGGGAGGGGCATAAAAACCTCTAAACCAGGGTAAGATATTGACAAGGATAAGAGAATTCAGCCCCTCAGCTGCAAATCTCTCCTCTTCATCTCTCAGCATCCGATAGAGTTATGCTGGCATGTTTGTGGGGAGGCAGGACTTCTCTGATATGCATGACCTTTTGGAGTTATCCGCAGGCCCTAGGCTATCAAATAATGTAAGAATAGTGAGAGGAAGGTAACAGATTTGGAGAAATAAGGGACAGGAGAGTTGTAAAGACCATAAAAGAAGGCACTTTGCTAGCAAGACAGAAACCCAGAGGCATTTTTTGTTTGGAAATATTTCCAAGCTAAGAATGTAAGCAAAAAAAAGGACAGCTAATAAGTTATATTTGACTAGGATAATGAAAGTCTGGGGACTGACAGGAAGGCAAAATCAATCCACAAATTGAAGTCATTGTTCCCTGCTGTTGTCTGTTACCTTTTAGTGGTTGTAAGTTCACTTATGTTCAGCCAGTTCCCAGGGCTGTCATTAAGACTGCGGGGATTTCAGATGAGATACTGGGACACATATCCAGGTAATTCAAGCAAAGTCAACCTTGAACCTAAAACTGCCTTATAGATGTCTTGATCCATAGGTGCATTTTTCCAATGAGTTATTGTCACTAGATTCCTCCATCACTAATGTTTTCTAAGCCTGGCTGATTTGGTAAAATTCCTCGATGAAGGACGCTGCAAGGCTTCCTGAGAATAGAGAAAAGTTGTGGTAAATTGTTCTCAACTGGGTCCTTTTATTCAAATCAAACTCTCTCCCTTGTCTTCTCTTGTTTCCTTGATCTGAAAGTGTCTGCTCCCAGGACACATGTGGCTATCTCACACTGCATCTCCTCTCTCTCTCTTCTTCGGTTCCCCACCCTGTAAATTCAGAGATGGCCCATATAATTAAGATAAGTAATCGGCTCTGGAGGCATTTATCAACTTGTAGAGAGAAGGCATTATCATCACCTGATAGATTGGGCACTTGCTGTGTGCCCGGCACTACACTGAAGTCCTGACTGGCATCCATCATTTCAGTTAATTATTACAGTAATGGAGTATTAAGGACTATTTTGTTTTTCTAATCTGAAGTTGGAAAAACTAAGGATGAGGGGGATGAAGTCATTTTTCAAGCTTGTATAACTCTCAAGTGACATTCAGGACAAGGTCTCAAATCTGACTCCAAAATCTAGACTCTTAGCCACTAAATAATATAAACGATATTGAACATATATATAATATATGATATAACTGATGTTTATTGAGCATTTTGTAACGTTCCAGGCAATGTGCAGGGCACTTGACATAGATGAAAGTCTTGTCCAATTAAAACAACCACTGTGGGAGGTTGTTGCCTCCAATTATTAGATGATGAAAACCAAGGTGCATAGAATTCACGCCTTCTGAGAGATCATTCAATGTGGTCTCATTGAGCAGAGTGGGTCCCTGTACACAGCAGAACGAGTGCTTCTGAGTTTTAACGGGCAGTTTTGTCCTAGGATCCCCTTAGAGCATCGCACCAAAAATGTGTATGAGAATGCATAATATCAAGGGGTTCAGCTCCCAAGTAGATCGGGGTTATGTTTTATGAGTTTTAGAATCCCTGCATCCACCTGAATTCATTGCAAATACTGTACTTAGGTAAATATTTGTTGATTTTAATTTTTGATGCTTAGGAATAAAGTGGTTAACAATTGGTTCCCATTGGTATTAAGTAGTATCCTCTCATACCCTGAAGCATCTGTTGCTTTAGGGAAAAAATGGTAGCGGTACACGCTAATGTTTGATCCATCAAAACAATGGTTATAATACTCTTCTTTTCCCATCACATTACTGTGAAATTTATTGGAGAGCCACTAAAGGATGAGGACATAGTTTTAAAAACAAATATGATTTAAAAGGAAGGGTAGGTTGTCATTATTGTTTGTTTATTTGGCAAACATTCCTGGGAGCCTATTATATATTAAGCACTTTGCAAAACCTGCTGAGGGAGACAAAGATGTATAAAGACATATGAGTCATTCTGAGAGTAAAACATTAGTTGCAAGCTTCACTATGCAGTGGATAAGCATCTTGCAGTATCTGCAATTTGTTACCCACTCCATGCTCTTCATTTGCATAAACAAGTAATGATCCTGTTAGCACATGTGTAAACAATGGCTATTAAATACGTAAATACACCGTAAATACACCCATTTAACAACCCCTTTCCTTTTGCTAATAAAATAGATCTTCTCTATTAATAAACTGCTTTACACAAATGTACTTTATACATAAACTGCAAGTAGACATAAACTGTAAGTAGACATGAAAAAAAATGCCTGGAGTATATGTACAGTATAGAAATGATATAGGTATCTAGAAATGAGACACTAAAAAAATTAATCACATTCCTTCAGATCCAGTTGCCTGTGGTCTTCATGGTATCATTTATTAAAGAATTAAAAGTACATTTATTTTGAAGACTTTTGTTATAAAAATGATGGCCTTACTATACCTTTAGAAATTATATCTGCATTTATATTACTTAATACTTTGTCTTAATACATTTTCTCTAGGAGATGTTTTCATTCATTCACATACTGACTATAAAAGCAAAATGAAGTGCGGAGTGTAAGTTATGATTAAAAGAATTAAAACCTTATTGCCAAAACGGGAGAAGTGGCAGCTTTATATTCTCATTGCCTTCTCTAAATAATTATCCAATTTTCTCACTACATGCTGGCAATGTAGGTAATGAATATAAATCCCTTACATTTGTAAAGCCTTTGGATTTTTATTTGCAATAGTAAGGCAGATGAGGTATGCAGGCCCAACCAACTAAAATTGGAGGACATATATATTTTTTTATTAAGGTATAATGTCCATGCTTTAAGCATGCAGAATACACTAATCCTTGGTGTACAGCTACATGAGTTTTTATACCTGTGTACCCCCCACCCAGATCAAGATCTGGAACAATTCCAGAGCCCCAAAAATTCCCATCATAGAGTTCCCTAGTCAATAACCAACCCCCAGCCCTCAAGTCAGGGTGATCAGTAATGTTGCTTTTCTCAGCACTGATTACTTTTACTTGCTTTTGGATGTCATATAAGTGGAATTATGCAATATGCACTTTATGTCTAGTTGTTTTTTCCCCTCAACTAATGTGAGATTCATCTATATTCTTAGGTGCAATTGGTTGTGCGTAGTTCTTTTTTATTGTTCTTATTGTATTGTATTGTATTGCATGAATATAATATAATGTATTTATTCATTCATCTATTGATAGATATTTTGTTTGTTTCCAGTTTGTGTGTCATATGCAAATAAAATAAAAATTTTAAATGTATTAGTAAGCTAAAATAAAGTAAGGAATATTCAAAAGACCAAACACTAATGAAAGTATACAGCAAAGCTGCCCTTAAACTTGAGGGTAGTTGCTGAACTTGGGGAACCTGAGCTTCAGTTCCGACAGCATCTCAGGCTGCAAGGACAGCAATGCCCATCTGAGTGGCCAGAGAAAAGGACGTCTACTGGAACCTTTGACAGTGAGCTGAAACCCTCATTTTAGGGTAAAGAACCTAACTCTGCAGGAGGCTGCAAAGCAATTGTCCATCATAAAATGTAGTACAACATGTAAGAAAAAAATAAATCTACTCTGAATGTGTATTTGCCCAAGTTAGATCCATGTTTGTCTGAGCCCGGCGTTTACCTTCTATTTCATCCTGAAAATCTCAAGCCTACAACTTTGTTTAAAGTTTCCTCAGGCTATGGATGCCACTGGGGTACCTGGATGAAACAAATGCAAATTCTTAACTCATTGTCAAATAGGCCTTAAGATGTTTTTCTCAAGTTTTAAAAAACCAGGAAGCACACAGGAAATGTGGCCCCAGAACAAGAGCCAACAGGAATAGAGCAATAAGGAAAATCTATAGCCCAGCCAGTATGGCTCAGTGGTTGAGCATCGACCCATGCACCAAGAGGTCACCGGTTTGATTCCCAGTTGGGGTACATGCCCAGGTTATGGGCCCAATCCCCAGTGCAGGGCATATAGGAGGCCACCAATTGATGTTCTCTCTCATTGACATTTCTCTCTCTCTCTCTCTCTCTCTCTCTCTCTCTCTCTCTTCCTCTCTCTATATACAATAAAGAAAAAATATTTTTAAGTTAAAAAAAAAAGAAAATCTGTATTAGAATTACAAAATACAGTTGAGAAAAGAAAATGAATATGCTAACTGAAACAACCTAAACATATGACTCATAACAAGAGAATTCAAAAAGACAAAGCAATTTTGGAAGGTTGGGGGAAAGAACCAAATAAACTGGTAGCAATAGAAAATACAATCATTTAAAATGAGACCAAAAATGAAATATATAAATTACATTTAATCAGAGTTCCAAAAGGAGAGAAGAAATGATGAAAACAGTATTTGCAAGAACTTTTCAAAACAAATGAAGGACAATGTATTGATTCCACAATGTCAACAAAAGGAAAGAAATGATAAAAACTGAATCCACATCTAGATATATTGTTTTGAATATTCAGGACACAAAGACAAAGAAAAGGATCTAAAATCAATTAGAGAGGAAAGACATATATAATACAGTCGGCCCTCGTTAATCGAGGTTAATCAGTTCCAGACTCTACTGCGATAAATGAATTTCTGCGAAGTAGGATTCTTTATTTATATATGTAGTACTTTCAAATGGATGAAACTGAACTGACAGCTGATATTTCTAAAGCAACAGCAGAAGCCAGGAGTGTGATAGTACCTTCAGTGGGCATAGAGGGTGCCTAACTTAGAATTGCATATTCATAAAAAATGTCTTTTTTTAAATTTAGATATAATGGACATTATAACATTATATTAGTTTTAGGTATATAACATAATGATTCAATATTTGTATGTATTGCAAAACCATCACAAGAAGTCTGCTTAACATTGTCACCACACATAGTTATAATTTTTTCTTGAGATACAGACACTTAAGATTTACTTCTTAGCAACTTTCAAATGTGCAGTATACATTATTAATTATACCCCCATTTCGTGCATTGCATTTCCATGACTTATTTATGTTATGCCTAGCATTTTGTACTCTTTAACTCCCTTCACCCATTTGGCCACTCTCCACCCCCAACTCCACCAGCCCTGCCTCTGGTAAACACCAATCTCCTCTGTATCCATGAGCCAGCATTTCTGTTAGTTTTTGTTTTGTTTTGAGGGGGGTTGGTTATATTTCACATGTAAATGAGATCATATGGTATTTATCTTTCTCTGTCTGATTTATTTTACTTAATGCCCCAGGGTCCATCTATGTTGTAAATGGCAAAAAAAATTTCTTTTCTTGTGGCTGAATAATATTTTATTTTTACATTTATACACATAGATATCACATGGGGGATATCTCTTCAACATACAGGCATACCTCGAAGATTCTGTTCCAAACCACCACAATAAAGCTGGTATTGCAATAAGTAAATTATGTTCATTTTTCTGGTGGAGGGTCTTGCCTGCATGTGAAAACGGTAACATCTGTGAAACACAATAAAGTGAAGCACAATAAAATGAGGTATGCCTGCAGTGTTTGCATTTCCTTTGGATATATTCCCAGAAGTGGAATTGCTGGCTCATATGGTAGTTCTATTTTTAATTTCCCAAGGGAACGCCATACTGTTTTCCATAGTGGGTGCACCAATATACATTTCCACCAGCAGTGCCCAAGGGTTCCCTTGTTTCTGCATCCTCACTAACCATTGTTATTTCTTGTCATTTTGATAATATTTATTCTAACAAATGTGAGGTAATATCTCAGTGATTTTAATTTGCATTTATTTTCTCTAGGGATAGAGATATTGAGTACTTTTTCATGGACCTGTCGACCATCTGTATGTCTTCTTTGGAAAAATGTCTATTCAGATCTTTTGCCCATTTTTGAATCAAAAATCTTTTTGCTGTTAAGTTGTATGTACTTTTTATATATTTTGGACATTTATCCTTTATTAGATACATGCTTTGCAAATATCTTCTCCCATTCTGTAGGTTGTCTTTATATTTTGTTGATGGTTTCCTTTGCAGTGCAGAAGTTTTTGTGCTGTTTTGTTTTGTTTTTGTTGTTTTGTACTTGTTTATTTTTGTTGGCTTTGCTTTTGGTGTTAAATTAAAAAATTATCACCAAGACTGATATCATGGAGCTTGCCACATGTTTTCTTCTGGGAGTTTTATGGGTTGGGGTGTTATATTCAAATATTTGATCAGTTTTGAGTTAATATTTGTGTATGGTATAAGATAGCAATCCAATTGTATTCTTTTGCAAGTAGGTGTCCAGTTTTCTCAATACTGATTAGTTTAAGAGACTTTCCTTACCCCATTGTATGTTCTTGGCTCTTTGTCATAAAATAATTGACCAATATGTGTCAGTTTATTTCTTGGATCTCTGTTCTTTGATCTGTATGTCTGTTTTTATGCCAAAACCATACTGTTTGGATTATTATAGTTTTGTAATATGATTTGAAATCAGGGAGCATGATTTGTTTTTTCTCAAAATGGCTTTGGTTATTTGGGATTTTTTATGGTTCCATAAAAATTTTAGAATGCTTTGTTCTAGGTCTGTAAAAACAAACAAAAATGCCATTGAAATTTTGATAGGAGTTGCATTAAATCTTTAAGTTGCTTTGAGTAGTATAGACATTTTAATAATGCTTTTATTGTGTTCATTGGGATTATTGGATGCTTTTGTCTTTTATTCTATTAATGTGATGTATCACATTGATTTATTTGCATATGTTGAACCATCCTTGTATCCCAGGGATAAATCCCATTTGATAGTACAAATGATCATTTGATTGTGCTAAATTCAGTTTGCTGATATTTTATTGAGAACACCTATATTTATCATAGATATTAGCTTGTGGGATTTTCTGTTATATCATTTTCTAGCTTTGGTATTATAGTAATGATGGCTACATAAAATGAAGTTTGAGCTCTGGCCCAGTGCTCAGTTGGTTGAAGCATCATCCCATATATCAGAAAGGTTGAGGTTTGCTTCCCAGTCAAGCCAAATACCTAGATTGCACATTTAATCCTGGTCAGGGCATGTACGTGAGGCAACAGATCAGTGTTTCTCACATTAATCAATCTCTCTCTCTCTCTCCCCTCCCCTCCCTTCCTTTACCCTTCCTTTCTCTCTCTCTAAAATCAATTTTAAAAACGTATTCTCAGGTGGGGATATTTTATAAAGAGTTTGGGAGTGTTCCCTCCTCTTTAAATTTTTGGAAGGATTTGAGAAGGACTGGAATTAAATTTTCTTTAAATGTTTAGTTAAATGTATAAGTGAAGCTGTCTGGTCCTGGGATTGTTTTTTTTCCTACGATATTTATGATTACTGATTCACTATCCTTACTACTAATTGGTCTGTTCAGATTTTCTATTTCTTTCTGACTCAATCTTGGTATGTTGTATGTTTAAGAATTTTTTCAATTTTTTTTAGGTTGCCCAGTTTGTTGGGGTATAGTTGTTTATAATAGCCTCTTATGATCCTTTGTATTTATGTGGTATCAGTTGTCTCCTTTTTTCTTATAATTTTCTTTGTAATTGTGTTGAATTGGATCCTCTCTCTTTTTGACTTGGTTAGTCTAGCTAAGAAGTGGTTCTCAACCTGTGGGTTGCAACCCTTTTGGGGGTTGAATGACCCTTTTACAGGGGTCGCCTAAGACATAGCAATAGCAAAATTATGAAGTAGCAACAAAAATAATTTTATGGTTCAGGGTCACCACAACATGAGGAACTGTATTAAAGAGTCGTGTCATTAAGAAGGTTGAGAACCACTAATGCTAAAGGCTTATCAATTTTGTTTATTTTTTCAAAGAGCAAACGTGTAGTTTGGTTAAGCTTTTCTTCTGTTTTCCTATTCTCTATTTCATTTATTTCTACTCTATTATTTACTTCCTTCTGTTGACTTTGGGCTCAGCTGTGTGTTCTTTTATAGTTCTCTAAGGCATGGATTTGGTTGTGATAAAATAGTTTTGTATCATGATTGCAATGGAATCAATATTCTAGGAAACTAGTGATTAAATGACACAGGCCTATGTGCATACATTTACCACAATCAAGTTATTGGATTTAATTGTGTACTATAGTTATTTAAAATATAATTACTTGGGAAAACTGAGTGAAGTATACACAGGGTCTCTCTGCATTTTTGTAACTTCCTATGAATCTAATTATTTTTAAATATACAGTTAAAAAATGAACTAGATAAATCCACCATCATAGCAGGAGATTTTTTTACATTTTCATTAATAATTGATAGAACAAGCAAGCCAAACATAAGAAAAAATAAAACAGTATTCAGAAGATTTTAAAGCAATTAAAACACTTGTTTTATGTATATGTAAATATAGCATACTGAAAACTAATATAGTATACATTTTCTTTTCAAGCATGCTTAAGTCATACACAAACATAGACACACACACACACACACCCCTTCTTATGGCAACATAAAGCAAATATCAACACATTTCAAAAATATTTGGTTAATATAAATTATCTATCACATAATCAGTAATAAAAATAACTTGGAAAACTACATATGTTTAGAAGTTAAGAAGCATACTTCTAAATAATTAATGAGCCAAATAGAAAAATATAATGAAAATTAGAAAAAAATTACAGATGATAATGCCATATAAAAACTGACATCATGTAGCTAAAGCAATGCTTAGAGATAAATCATTAGCTGTAATTTTTATAGGAAATAGGCCTAATATAAATATATCAACTATTTCTTTTAAATGTTACAAAACAAACTACTAGATAAACCTGAAGTAGACATTAAAAATAATAAATATTAGAGAGGAAATTAATGATATGTAAGGAATGATACATTATTCTCAAAAGAACCAAAATTTTATTTTTTACAAAGACTAAATTGACAAATATCTGTGGAAAAACTAAACAAGAGAAGAAAAAAGAGTTATAATTAAATGTTAAAATTAAAAAGAGGGACATAACCCTGGCCTATTGGGCTCAGCGGTTAGAGCATTGGCTCGCAGACCAGAGAGTCCCGGGTTCGGTTCCCACTAAGGACATGTACCTTGGTTGAAGTTTGTCCCCTGCCCCTGTTGTGGTCATGTGGGTGGCAGCCAGTCGATGTGTCTCTGTCATGTCAATGTTTCTCTCTCTCTCTTTCTCCCTCTCTCCCTCCCGCTCTATCTGAATATAAATGCAAAAATGTCCTCAGTTGAGGATAAAAAAAAAAAAAGAATCTTGGATAAAATGGACAAATACCTAGAAAAATTTAACTAAAATAAATGACCTGAACAAATGGGAAATCTTAATTTTTTTTATAACAAATTACTAATTCTAAGTGAAACTGGACAATGAATGGGTCTGGGCACCTGTCACTACTTGAGCCAATTAAGCCGAGACAAGGTTGAATCATATATGAGCTTTTATTCCAATATTGCCAGCAGTATGATAACCCCATAAAATCTGCACTATCTCTCCTCACTTGACAGCTGCTTTTAAAGGGTAGAGAAACAATGACTATGTGAGAAAAGGCAGTTAGGCAAAAAAGAGAAAGAAAAAAAAAATAAAATGGTTACAGGCAAGAGGGGAGCAGGTGGGGGGGATTTTAAAAGGTTTCAGGCAAAGGTAGAAGGAATATGGGCTAGGGGCTGCAGGGGCTGGTCGCCAGCCAGTGAGTTGCCTTCCGAGTCCAGTGTTCGGATAATCAGGTTGTTAATCTTTCCATGATGTCAGGTGGTCCCCCTTGTCCTCAGATTCGGAGAATTGACAGCATTCCCCAGGTAAACTCCCCAGGCGCACACCTCCAGTCAGGTCAGAAGGGGCTTTTCTTAAATCAGAACAATCAGAACAAAGCAATCACAATGACCATTGTAAAGGGTGGTTAACATTTCTCATAACTGTGGCTAGTACCCCACTATGATTAATTCTATTATTCTCTCCCACCCCTTTCCTACAGAGGAATAAATAGTCATGAAAATATTCTTTTTTTCTTGCTAGCTTGAGTAGAAAAATGTCAGAGAGCACTATCGTTGCTTTTTGCCTTTGGCTATATGCCAATTCCCAAATCAGTCACCAGAACAAGGAGATAATACCAATCACCCAGATAAGCCTCATATGTGTCCCTGGGGCCAGCTTACAGGAGCCAGTTGATGGAGCCATAGGGCTATCAACACTATCTTTAGGAAAGGTATCTTCCAGAAAGACCAAAAAGAGGTGTGATGCTTTGTCCCAGTCACCCACAGCCTTACAGTTCACCCCCACTTGTATTCAAATTCTAGCTCTACAACTATAAGATTTAACCGGCACCTAACAGCATGCTCGAGTTTCCCAAAGGTGAAATGAAAAATACCCATAGCTTACCCAACGTGTGGGTGTAGAAGTCAGATGTCAGTTAGATGTTTGATTACAGTACAATAGAAAATAACATGATTTAAAATCTATAAGGCTACAAGTTTAACTGTTCTCATTAACTATCTTACAAACTTGTGATAAACTATCGACTATAAGGCTATAAAGAATTGTGAAGAAACCATTTGTAATTGGTAAATTACTGGGCTTAATAAAATTTTACTATAATATTCCATCCTTTACACAAAATCAATTCATTAAAAAACAAAGTTCACTCTTTTGAAAACATTTAATACCTGGAAAAAACAAACAAACAAACATGTAAAATGCTTACAGAGCTGTGGACACCAATCATATTAGAAGACCAGGTGTTTGGGTTAATATTTGATGTAGTTGCATCATTTTTATCCCCTCGACATTTGTTTCCAATTCTGGTCAAATTTTTAAATGTTCCCAAGTCTCTCAAAGCTCTGATCAATTCTTGAACAGGGGCCACTGCACCCCCAGCAGGCTCATCAAATAGGAAACAAAGACCATTAACAAAAGATCAACTGATTCCCAGAAAAATTCATGAAGGGCAAAAAAATGATGCTTATTTCTTGCCTATTTATTTTTCTGGGCACGACATTGATTTTAACAGTAGTAGCTTGTATTTATCACGTATTTATTGTTCATTCTACACCCCTGAGGAACTTTGAATTTCAGCAACTCGCTTTGTTTGAGATAAAGCAAAGTTGTGGCACATTATCTCCCAAATTAGTTTCCCCACCATTATCTTCCCTCATAATCTGAGCTCCTTGAACCATGCAGTAGTGATGTCATTCAGTGTCTTATGTCTGTGTGTCTATTAGTGGAGGGGAGCATGCCTCGTCTCCCATGGTTGCTTCTGGGGATGGGTTTCTAATATCCCAAGAAAAGAAATTTTCTGAGATTCGTGTGGTAGGAAAGCTTTATTTTCATGAAATGACACCCCTGGGTTTCCAAAGTCCCATTTCCCTTAGTCCAGTCATAACAGTGTAGCTGGGGTTTCAGTGGAGCTGAAATCAGAGCCAGTGTCCAGAGTTTTCTCTCCATGTTGAAGCCAAGTCCAGGTCAGCATCAGGTGAACTGCAGTCCATTAGTCCTTTGCACGTGGGGTCCGCAAGGCCATGGGCCACATGGGCGAATGCAGGACATCCAAGAGAGTGCCACAAGCAACAAGAGTCTCAGGAGTCCCAAAAGCACAAGAGAATCATGAGAGCAAATTTCTTTGTTTAGAGGATTATATATTCCAAATATTTGTGTGCTTGCAGTGGCCATGCCCATTTTGGCCAACCCTCTTTGTCCCCAGGTATGATTGACAGGCAAGTATCTTTCCTATGCCACCTTAAATTTACTGGGTATGTTTCTTCCCTAGGTGGTTCTCTTCCCCAGTGTTTTGCAGGGAACATGCCTATAATACCCGGTCTCTCTTTTGTTCCTGTCCTGTTATTAACAACTAGTTAATTACAACAGTGTCATAATCTATCAACATTGAAAATATACTTTATATATTTGTCAAAAGAAATTGGACTCATGGAAGCATGGGACAGACTGAGGAATCTCAGAGGGAAGGTGGGGTGGCAGGAAGGGATTAATCAAAGAATTTATATGCAAATCCATGGACACAGACAGTGGTGCAGTGAAGGCCTGGGTGGGCCTGGAGCCGGGTGGAGGGGTCAATGAGACAATGGGAGAACAAAAGAGGGACATCTGTAATACTTTCATCAATAAAGATACATTTAAATATATGCATTATTTTAACAAGTAGATGTTGACTATTCTGTGAACTATATATTGTGAGATGCAGGGATGAAGTGGCTTTTTTGTTTTTTCAGCAAATAGCAGAATAATATAAATGGCAGCACTCAGTGAGTTTTAGAAGTGGAATTATTTCATTCTCTCTAGAGCAAGTTTACATTCATTTATTCATTTGTGTACTGATGTGCAACAAACATACAAAGCATTCTTTGTTATGCTGGGTCCCATAGATGGACTTAATGTTTCAATATCTTAATTTTCTTTACAAAGGGAATAACAACATCCCACTGGGTTGTTAGCAGGATTAAATGAGTCAGTGTATCTGAAGCACTGAGAATGGGCTCTCACATATGTAAGGCCTGTGCATACCTTGGCTACTGTTTGAGCTTAGGCCCTCTAAGAAGGATGTTCTGAGGCACCCATTCAACAACCCATTAAAGTGCTGACATTACATCTGGGACATGTAATCCCAGGTCAGTGAGGGTGAGATTTTAAAAAGAAGCTAAGGAAAGAGAAAAGTGATGTGACATGATGTGTTTTCATGCCGGGGACCACTTCATCAAAAGCTTCCAAGCGACCTACAGGACAGTCAGCAGAATGTTTGCTTTCCACATACGAAGAAGATCACATCTTAGTCCATGGGTCAGAGAAGGGACAAATGTAATCTGCCTGGTCCCTTCCACCCCTGTTTTCTTTTTATTTCAATAAATGTTTATTAAGAAGCAGTGCTATTGTTTATAGGTAAGATTAGTAGAAATTTCCAAGCAAGAAATCGGATCCAAAGAAGGTCTTAAAATGACTCTACAAGGATATTATTCAGCATTAAGAAACAATGCAACATGAATGGACCTTGAAAACATTAGCTAAGGGAAGTAAGTCAGAGAAAGACAAATCCATATGATCTCACTAATATATGATATCTAAAACAAACAACAACAACAAAAATGGACTCATGAATCCTGAGAACAAATCTGTGGTTGCCAGAAGCAGGGGTATAGGAGGATGGGGAAGTGAGAGGGTGAGGTGGGCAAAATGAGTGATGATGGAAAAAAGGTATAAAGTTTCAGGTATACAATAAATCCTGGGGATGTACAGCATGGTGACTGTGCGTAATAACACTGTATTCTATATTTGAAAGTTGCTAACAGAACAGATCTTAAAAGTCTCATCATAGGAGAAATAATTTTTGTAACTATGTGTGATGATGGATGTTAACTGGACTTATTGTAGTGATCATTTTTCAGTATTTACAAATATCACATCATTATGTTGTACACCTGAAAGTAATACGTTACATGTCAACTATATGTCAAGAAAAAAGCAGTGTCGTTAATTGAAGTCAATATATTAACACTTCTGATGATTACTTTTTTATTTCATTTTTCAATTATAGTTTACATACAATATTTTATTAGTTTCAGGTACACAACATAGTGACGAGACATTTATATACTGTACAAAGTGAAAACCCCTATAAGTCAGGTACCCATCTGACACCATGCATAGTAAATACAGGATTGCTGATTATATTCCCCGTGCCGTACTTTACATCCCAATGACATTTTCTCACTGGCAATTTGGGTTTCTTAATCCCTTAACCATTTTCACACATCACCTTAAATCCCTTCCCATCTGGCAAACATTAATGTTCGCTGTATCAATTTGTTTTTTGTTTGTTTGTTTTGTATTTTAGATTGCACATATTCATGAAATCATATGGAATTTGTCTTTCTCTCTTAGACTTACTTTACTTAGCATAATACCTTCTAGATCCATTCGTATTTTTGCAAAAGGCAAAGTTTCATGATTTTTTTATGGCTGAGTACTAATCCAGTGTATATGCAACCTCTTTATCCATTTGTCTGTCAATGGACACTTAGGTTGCTTCCATATCTTGACTACTATAAATAATGCAGCAATGAGCATAGGGGTGTAGCTGTCTTTTTGAATAAGTGTTTTGGATTTCTTTGGATAAATACCCACAAATGGAGTTGTTGGTAGTTCTTTTACTTATTTGAGGAGCCTCCATACTGTTTTCAATAGTGACTGCACAAATATACAATCCACCAACAGAACAGGAGGGTTCCTTCTTCTCCACATCCTTGCCAACACTTTGTGTTTGTTGATTTATTGACGACAGCCATTCTGACAGGCATGAGATAATATCTCATTGGAGTTTTAATTTGCATTTTCTGATGATTAGTGATGTTGACCATCTTTTCATATGTCTATTGGCCATCTGTATGTCCTCTTTGTAGAAATGTCTATTCAGATCCTCTGCCCATTTTTTAATAAAAAAAAAAGTTGGGGGTAATGTATGAGATATATTAACTCCTTATCAGATGTATCATTGGTGTATAGTCTCCCATTCAGTAAGTTGTCTTTTTGTTTTGTTGATGGTTTCCTTCACTGTGCAAAAAGCTTTTTAGTGCCCTGGCCGGTTTGGCTCAGGGTTAGAGCGTCGGCCTGCAGTCCAGAGAGACCCGGCTTCGGTTCCCGCTGGGGGCACGTGACTCGGTTGCAGTTTGTCCCCGGCCTGGTTGGTCGTGCGGGTCGCAGCCACTCGTTGTGTTCCTTTCACATCGAGGATAAAAAAAAAAAAAAAACACAAACAAAAAGCTTTTTAGTTTCATATAGTCACATTTGTTTATTTTTTCCTTTCTTTTCCTTGTCCAAAGAGACATATAAAAAATATAGCATTAAGAGTGATGTCAAAAGATTACTGCTTGTGTTCTCTTCTAGGAGTTTTATGGTTTTAGGTCTTACATTTAAGTCTTTAATTCATTTTGAGCTTATTTTTGCATATGGTGTAAGAAAGTGTTCCAGTTCCATTTTCTTTGCATGTATCTATCCAATTTTCCCAACACCATTTATTGAAGAGACAGCCTTTACCCCACTGAATATTCCTGTCTCCTTTGTCCTAGATTAATTGGCCATTTAGGCTTGAGTTTATTTCTGGGTTCTCTATTTTCTTCCATTAATCAATGGGTTTGTCTTTATGCCATTAACATGCTGTTTTGATTACTATGGCCTTGTAGTGTAGTTTGATATCAGGCAGAATGATACCTCCTACTTTGTTCATTTTTTCTCAAGATTGCTTTGGCTATTCAGTGTCTTTGTGGTTCCATATACGTTTTAGGATTATTTGTTCTAAATCTGTAAAAACTGGCATCAGTATTTTGAAAGGAATTGTGTTAAATCTGAAGACTGTTTTGGATAGTATGAACATTTTAACAATATTACTCCTTCCTATCCATGAACAAGGTATATACTTCTATTTATTTGTACTTTCTTCAATGTCTTACAGTTTTCTGAGTATAGGTCTTTTACCTCCTTGGTTAAATGTATTCCTAGGTATTTTATTCTTTTTATGGAACTGTAAGTGGGATTGTTTTTCTTAATTTCTCTTTCTGGAAATTTGTAATTGGTGTATAAAAACACAACTTATATTTGAATATTAATTTTGTATCCTGCTACATTGCTGAATTCATTTATTAGTTCTAATAGTGTTTTGGTGGATTCTTTAGGGTTCTCTATATGCAATATCATAGTCATCTGCAAATAATGACAGTTTTACTTCTTGCTTTCCAACTTGGATGCCTTTTATTTCTTTTTCTTATCTGATTGTTGTGGCTAAGACTTCCAGTACTTTGTTGAATTAGAGTGGTAAAAGCAGACATCCCTGTCTTGTTCCAGATTTTAAGTGGAACAACTTGTAGTTTCCCCCCTTTGAGTTTAATGTTGGCTGTGGGTCTGTCATATATAGCCTTTTATTACTGTTCCCTCTATTCCCCTTTGCTGAGACTTTTTAGAAAAAAAATTTAAGTTTAGTAAGATGCATTCTTACTTTGTAAATTGCATGACTAAATTCACTGGAGTCCGTTCTCTTGTTTTAAATGACAAGATAATCTGTTTAAATCAGTGCCATACTATAAAAATAACTTAGGAATTTGTTAAATATACAAATCTTTGGACATCACCCAAATGTTCTCCAGGAATTGGGCTTCTATTTTAACACATTTTCTCCTAACACATTTTCTAAATGATAACATTAATGGTTCATATCTTGCTTTGGGGGCTTCCTGATCTAAGTCTTAGAATGGATAAATTTACATTTATCTCATTGATTCCCCCATTTGTTAAATAAGAATGGTGAAGGTACACATTTCTGTCTTTGTTAAAGAGAAAGCTCTCAGCTTTACCCCATTGAGTATGATATTAGCTCTGGGTTTGCCATATACATGGCCTTTATTATATTGAGGTATATTCCCTCTATTTCTGCTTTTTGAAAGTTTTTAATCATAAATGGAGGTTGGATTTTGTCAAATGCTTTTTTGCGTCTGTTGACATGATCATATGAATTTATCTTTTATTTTGTTTATATGGTGTATCATATTAATCTATTTGTGGATATTGGTATCAGTCTTGCATCCTGGGAATAAATCCCACTTGATCACAGTGTATGATTTTTTTAAATGTGTTGCTGAATTTTATTCCCTAATATTTTGTTGAGGACTTTTGCATCTATGTTTATCAGGTATATTGGTGTATTTTTTTTTCTGTAGTGTCTTTGTCTTTGTTTAGATATCAGGGTAATGCTGGCCTCATAAAATGTATTTAGCGCCTTCCCACCTCTTCAATATTTTGAAATAGTTTGACAAGGATAAGTATTAATTCTTCTGTAAATGTTTGGTAAAATTAACCTGTGATGCAATATGGTCCAGGACTTTTATTTAATAGACAATTTTTGATTACTGGTTTGAATTTGTTAGTACTTACTGGTTTGTCCAGATTTACGGTTTCTTGATTCAGCCTTGGAAGATTGTGTTTCTAGGAATTTGTCCTTTATTTTTCTAGGTTGTCCAACTTGTTTACATATACAGTTGTCCCTTGCCACTTAGCGCTTTAACTTTCACGGCTTCACTCTATCGTGTTTTTTTCAAATATATTCATTAAAAAGTTGCTCGAGACAGTGAAAATGATACAGCACACATTCATTTGTCTGAGTCAATTATACACCCCTGTATTACAATTAAAATTAAAATTACTGTACATATGGACTGTAGGCCTCTGTATCCGAGCACCCCAGAAATCCTTCAACACTAGGTACAACCACTAAAGTCTGGAACGAATTAACCGTGATAAATGAGGGACAACTGTAATTGTTTCTACTATTTTCTTATAAACCTTTCTTTGTATTTATTTCATGTTAGTTGACACTTCTGTTTCATTTCTGATATTTTTTTGGGGGGGTCCTCTATTTTCTGTTTTGACGAATCTGGAAAGAGGTTTATCAATTTTGTTTACCATTTTGTAGAACCAGATCTTGGTTTCATGACCTTTTCTGTTTTTTGGATTCTATTTCATTTATTTCCACTCTGATGTTTATTATTTTCTTCTTTCTCCTCTATTGGGTCTTTGTTCTTTTTCTAGTTTCTTTAGGTATAAAGTTAGACATTTTATTTGAGATTTTTTTTGTTTTATGAGGTAGACCTCTATTGCTATAAATTTTTCTCCTAGTACTGCTTTGTCTGTATCCTATAGGTCTGAGATGTGTTTTTATTTTTATTTTTCTCAAGATAGCTTTTGATTTCTTCCTTGATCTCATTGCTAACTCATTCATTGTTTATTGAATGTTATTTAACCTCTATGTGTTTTTGTGTTTTGGGGTTTTGTTTTGTTTTTTTATAATTGATTTCTAGTTTCATACCACTGTGGTTGGAGACGAAACAATATGATTTTAATCTTCTTAATTTTGTTGAGACTTCTTTTCTGGCTTAACATCTGGTCTATCTGTAATATGTCCCATGTGCACTTGAAAAGAATGTACATTCTTCATCTTTAGGGTGAAATGTTCTAAAAATATAAATTAAGTCTATCTGGACTAATATATAACTTAAGGCAACTGTTTCCTTGTTGATTTTCTATGTGAATTATCTATCCATTGATTTTAATATAGTATTAAAGTCCTCTTCTATTACTGGCAATCTCTCCCTTGGTGTTCATCAATATATGCTTTATATATTTAGGTATTCTTACATTGGATGAGTAGTAGATATTTATGAAAGTTCTATCCACTTGTTGAATTGATTCTTTTATCATTATGAAATTTCTTTCTTTGTCTCTTATTTCATCTCTTGTTTTAAAGTTTATTTTGTCTCATAAATATTGCTACTGAAGCTTTTTAAAAATTTTCATTTCCATGAAATACCTTTTCCATTCCTTTACTTTCAGTCTGTGTGTGTCTTTCAATCTGATGTGTCTCTTGTAGAAAACCTACGTACAGAGCTTGTTTTCTTATTCATTCAGCCACCTGTCTTTTGAACATTTGTTTCATTTATATTTAAAGTGAGCATTAACAAATATGTAGTTATCATCATTTTATTGTTTTCTGATTTTTTTTTTTTTTTTTGTAGTCCTCTTTCTTATTCTTTTGCTCTCTCCTATTGTATGTTGATGACTTTCTGTAGTGTTATGTTTGGATTCCTTAATCTTTATTTCTCATACATCTCTTGTAGATTTTTGGTTTGTGGTTATCATGTGCTTTATACATACCAAGCTATGTTTATATTAGTTAGTAATAAGTTGATGTTTGCTTAAGTTCTTACACATTCTAAAATCACTACAATTTTTACTCTTCCTCTCTATGTATGTTTTTGTCTTTTTTTTTTTACTTTTCTGTGTGTTTTTGTGTAACCCTTAATTTATTATTGTAATTACACACTATCTTCCTACTTTTTGTATTTTATCCTGTGCACTAGCTTTATTGTTAGTTGATCTACTACTTTTACTAAATGTTTGCTTTTGTCAGTAAGCACTTCTTCCCTATATTTTCAAATATATATTTTTATCTTTTATACTTAAAGAAGTCCATTTAACATTTCTTGTGGAGTTGCTTAGTGGTATAGAACTCCATTAGCTTTCCTTCTCTGGGAAACTCTTTATTCTTTCTTTCAATTCTAAATGATAGCTTTGATAGGTAAAGTAATTTTGGTCATAGGTCCTTGCTTTTCATATTTTAATATTTTGATCCAGTCCTTTGAGAAATGAATTGACAGCCTTATGGGAACGTGGTTGTATAAAACTAAATGCTTTTCTCCTGTTACTTTCAAGATTCTCTCTTTCTCTTTAAACATTGACATTTTAATTATAATGTGTCTTGGTATGGGCCAATTTGAGTTTATCATCTTGGGATTCTCTGTGCATCCTGGACTTGAATGTGTATTTCCAATGCCAGGTAAGGGAAGTTTTCAGTCATTATTTCTTCAAATAGGTTTTAATCCCTATTCTTTCTCTTCTCCTCTGATATTCCAATGATATAGATGTTGTCCCTGAAGTACCTGAAACTGTCCTTATTGTTTTAAATTCTTTTCCTTTTATGGTGTTCTGATTGTGTGTTTTCTGCTACCTTGTTTTCCACATCACTGATTGATCCTCTACTTCATCTAATCTTCTGTTGATTTCCTCTGTTATATTCTTCTTTTAAGTAATTGTATTCTTCATTTCTGACTGGTTCTTTTTTGTTTTCCATGTCCATTTTATGTTTCCTATCTCTTTGTTGAAGTTCTTACTGAGTTAATCTGTTCTTCCCCTAAGTTCATTGAGCATCGTTATAACCAGTGTTTTGAACTCAGCATCTGGTAGATTGCTTTTCTCCATTCTGTTTAGTTATTTCTCTGGAGTTTTATCCTGTTGTTTCATTTGGGACATAGTTCTTTGTCTCCCCATTTTGGCTGACTCCCTGTGTTTGCTTCTATGTATTGGGTAGATCTACTACATCTCCTGGTCTTGGCAGAGTAGCCATATGTAGTGGTTGTATTGTGGCCCAGTAGCATAGTCTCCCTGTTCACCTGGATTAGGTGCTCCAGGATTGTCCCTTGTGTGGATAGTGTAGCTGAGCCTTGATTGCTGTTGGCACATCAGTGGGTGGGGTTGACCCTCAAGGTGACTGTCTGTGAAGGCTAACTGTAACTACAGCAGACAAGATGTTGTATGAGGGCTGAGCCCACAGAGCAAGATTTGTTTTAATGGGACTCTGGTGCCAGCCAAATTCACCCTTTGTGTGTGTCATTTGTGGATCTGGTTGAGTAATGCTCTAGTGTTATCTGAAGCCATCCACCAGGTATGTTAGTTCTGGAGCCTCTTAGGAGGGGCTCAGGTGTAGGCCAAGATTCACCACTGTTTGTGTCTGTCTTGGGGCCTCCTGGTAGAAGCTAGGAAGTGATCTATGGTTGGTTGCCACTTGTGCTGGTCTTAAAGGTGCTTGGGAGAGGCTACACTGTAAACCAAGGCTGGTTGACATGAGTGCTGGGCTTGGGCCCCCGTGATGGGCACCATGATGGAAGCTGAGGCCAGGAACCACTTGTGCTGGGTTTGTGGCCACTTAGCTGAAGCTATGTTCCAAGCCAACATTGGCCACAGCTTATGTCAGGTTTGGGGCCATCTGATGTGAGTTACAATGCAAGTTAGGACTGGTCACCACTTGAGCCAGACTTGCTTGGGGCTGCTTAGCAAGAGGTACAGGGCACACCAAGGGCAGCCACTGCTTGTTAGTATTTGTGAACCTATGAGACATATTAGGAAAGTTTACAGCATGAGCCAAGGTAGATGCTACTGTGGAAAGCCACTGGAACTGGCTCAGGCTTGGAGTGTGAATTGGGTGGGTCAAGGTCTTAGGGAATCACCAGGGCAGGGTAAATGGTGTTAGCCAAGTTAATGGAGAATTCATATTTGGTGCCTACCTGTTTCTTCCAGCTGAGTAGGAGTTGGGCTCAACAAAGGAACAAGGATATCTGCAAGAGCTTCCATCCCTGGAGAAAGCTGTCCCAACCCCTCACCCTTTAGCACTTGCCCTGATTTTCACAGCAAGATATTATGGGGACTCCTCTTCTTGGCACTAATACCCCAGGCTTGGGTGCCTTTGCTCCTCAAGGGGGGACCTCTGCAGCCAAGATATTCCTCTTGATTCTAAATCAACATACCATGGGTGTGGGGCTTGTTCATTCTACATCTCTACCCATCCTACCAGTCTCTTCATGGCTTCCTTATAATATTAGTCATAGGACTTCTGTTAGTCTTCACGTGGTTTTCCATGATGACTGTTCTAGAATTTAGGTGTAATTTTGATGTGGTCATAGGAGGAGGTGACACAGCATCTACCTACTTTGCCATGTTGACCAGAGTTGCCTTTGAATATAACCTATTTTTCAAATCTCTTAGTATAATATAATTGATAAAAGTAAGGCTTTAGAATTAAACACATAACTTTAAGTCCTGGTTCTGCTACTTGCTAGCTGTGCAAGTTATTTAAACTGTCGGGGTTAGTTTCTTCATCTATAAAATGGAAATGTTAATATCTGCTTCATTGAGCTATTATAAAGGATGAATAAACACTAAAATAATTGGAGCCATGATTGGTACATAAATGTTTAATACATGTTTACAACTAATATAGTTATTAATGCATACAAATGAGAAGTTTGCTAAAATTTATTCAGATCACAAACTATGAATCCACTAGATTCACAGTAGAGAAAAACACCATAGCCTACAGCTACACAAGAAAAGTAAAACTGAGTAATGACCAGTTGATTGGATCAACATAAAAAGCCTGAATTATCCAGAAAATAGCCTCATCTCCCCACTTTGATTTGTCTTTATAGATACCACCACAAAGTCACTTTCTACACCCTGATTTGATTCTTTGCCAGTTGTACTCAGTAATGTGTCATGAGAATCTAAATGCATTTTTATCAGATGTTGTAAAATCCTATTTTATTTTGCCAAGGCAGAGTCAAGCAAAAGCTTTAAGATCTGTAGGAGTATTCACTACAGCATATTTATATGGACATTGGAATGAGCAATGATATCACTACAGTGTTATTGATGAATATGTTCGTGTGAGACATTTAAATTTTTTAAATTGTCATCTTCCTGCAGACTGTGCTATATATTTCTGCCTTGCTTGCTTGACGATTTAATTTGGCTGTTGTATGACGTTAAAACAAGCATGCTATACAAGAGACCTATTTTACATTTAGACAAAATAAAACGGATTTTGAACAATATATGACCTACTTTAGGCAGACCAAAAAAAAAGCTTTAATTTTCTTAACCTTCTTGATTTTTAATAATATTTATTTTACTCCTATTTACTCTTGTTGTTGAATACCTTCAAAAATTGAACCCAATTAAACCATACTTAAAGGGAATACAGTAGGAGGGGATAAACATACTCATTTTTTTTCTTTTTAAAAATATGTTTTTATTGATTTTTTAGAGAAAGAGGAAGGGATAGAGTGATAGAAATATTGATGTGAGAGAGAGCCATCGATTGGTCATCTCCCACACACCCCCTACTGGGAATGGAGCCTGCAACCTGGCCATGTGTCCTGACCAGAAATCGCACCGGGACCTCTCAGTGCATGGGATAATGCTCAGTCCACTGAGCCACAACAGTTGGGCTGTACTCACTTTTTTTAGATTCCAATTAGTTACAACACCAAACACTGCCCAAACCTTGAGATTTTTTATTCAGGAGGTCAGGATAGTAAATAAATATTCCAGGTGATATCCTAGTCCAGGGAATTTATGAGCCACAGTTTGAGCAACTAATTAAAGTATGTATAAACCATTTATGGACCTGAGTCAGGAGAGTAATAACATCAATCTTCAGTATATGTGATATAATATCACAAAGCACCTAGTAGCCAAATACTAAAGCAGCTTGAAGTTCAAGAATATTTGGATTTAAGGTTATAACAAGCTGATATTTTCACCAAATTTTAAGAAAATCACAGTTGTCTCATTCAAATGGAAGAGATTCATTTCTCCTTATATCCTTGCTGATATTCTTATTTTTCTAGTCACCAGGCAATCAGAAAATAAAATGAAACCAAACCTTTTTTTATTATTATTTATTTTTCTTACAGATGTTTCTCCTTTTTCCCCTCACTGACTCCCTCCTCCTTATCTCCTCCCACCCTATCCCCAGTTTTATTGTCTATGTCCATCGGTTATGCAAACATGCATATAAGTTCTGTGGTTTATCCCTTCCCCCCCCCCCCACTTCTGAGGAATGTCAGTCTGTACCCTACTTCCACATCTCTGGGTCTACCCTGTTCCTCAGACTGTTATGTTCTTTATATTACACAAATAAGTGAGATTATATGGTATTTGTCTTTCTCTGCTCAGCTTGTTTCGCTTAGGATAATACTCTCCAGGTCCCTCCATGTCGTCTCAAAGGATAAGAGATCTTTCTTTCTTATAGCTGCGTAGTACTCCATTGTGTATATGTACCACTGCTTTTTTATCCATTCGTCTACTGATGGACACTTGGGCTGTTTCCAGATCTTAGCTATTGTAAATAGTGCTGCTATGAACCTGGGGGTACATATATTCTTTCTGATTGGTGTTTCAGGCTTCTTAGAGTATATTCCTAGAAGTGGGATCACTGGGTTAAATGGCAGTTCAATTTTTAACTTTTTGAGGTAACACCATAGTGTTTTCCCTAGTGGCTGCACCAGTCTGCATTCCCACGAGCAGTGTACTAGAGTCCCCTTTTCTCCACACCCTCATGAGCACTTGTGTGATGATTTGTTGATGGCGGCCATTCTGACAGATGTGAAGTGATACCTCATTGTTGTTTTAATTTGCATCTCTCTGATGATTAATGACATTGAGCATTTTTTCATATGTCTCTTGGCCATTTGTATGTCTTTTTTGGAGAAGTGTCATTTAAGTCCTCTGCCCATTTTTCATTTTACTTTTTTTTATCCTTACCCGAGAACACTTTTTCCATTTTTTGTTCAGACAGAGTAGGAGGGAGAGTGAGGAAGAGAGAGAGAGAGAGAGAAACATTTATGTGAAAGGGACACATCAAATTGCTGCCACCCACATGACCCAACCAGGGCCGGGGACAAACCACAACCGAGGTATGCACCCTTAGCGGGAACCGAACCCGGGTCTCTCTGAACCACAGGCCAATACTCTAACCACTGAGCCAAACCGGCAGGGTCTGCCCATTTTTTAATTGGTTTCTTTGTCTTCCTTTTGTTGAGTTGTGTGAGTACTCTATATATTTTGGAAATTAACCCCTTATCTGATGTATCATTGGCAATTATGCTCTCCCATATAGTGAGTTCTCTTTCTATTATGATGGTTGTTTCTTTTGCTGCTTAGGAGCTTTTTAGTTTGATGTAGTCCCATGTGTTCTTTTTTTTTTCTTTGTTTCTGTTGCCTTAAGTGACATATCAGTGAAAATTCTGCAGTGTATAATGTCTGAAATTTTGTTGCCTGCATTTTCTTCTAGGATTTTTATGGAATCACAAGTCACATTTAAGTCTTTTATTCATTTTGAGTTTATTATTGTGTATGGTGTAAGTTGATGGTCTAGCTTCATTTTTTTGCAGGTAGCTGTCCAATTTTCCCAACACCATTTATTAAAGAGGCTGTCTTGACTCCACTGTATGCTCTTGCTACCTTTGTCAAATATTAATTGAGCATATTGTCTTGGGTCAATTTCTGGGTTCTCTATTCTATTACATTGATCTATGTGCCTGTTCTTGTGCCAGTACCAGGCTGTTTTGATTACAGTGGCTTTGTAGTATAACCTGATGTCTGATAATGTGATCCCTCCTCCTTTTTCAAGATTGCTGTGGCTATTTGGAGCCTTTTTTGGTTTTATATGAACTTTTGGATTATTTCTTCTAGTTCTGTGAAGTATATCATTGATATTTTGATGGGGATTGCATTGAATCTATATATAGCTTTGGGTAGTATGGACATTTTAACGATGTTAACTCTTCTAATCCACGAACAAGGTATATGGTTCTACTTTTTTATATCTTACTCTATTTATTTTTTCAATGACCTGTAGTTTTCTGTGAGGAGATTCTTTACTTCTTTGGTTAAATTTATTCCTAGGTATCTTAATATTTTCTCCCCAGTGGTAAATGGGATTGTTTTTTTAGTTTATCTTTTTGTGAGTTCATCGTTGTTGTATAAGAATGCCATTGATTTCTTGATGTTAATTTTGTACCCTGCTACTTTGCCAAATTCATTTATTGAGTCTAGTACTTTTTTGATGGAGTTTTTAGGGTTTTCTATGTTCAATATCATGTCATCTGCAAATAATGACAGTTTCACTTTCTCCTTTCCAATTTGGATCTCTTTTTTTCTTTTCTGATTGCTGTGGCTAAGATTTCCAATACTATGTTAAATAAGAGTGGCAAAATTGGACATCCATGTCTTGTACCCATTCTTAAGGAAAATGTGTTTAGTTTTTGCCCATTGAGTATGATATTGGCTGTAGGTTTTTCATATATGGCCTTTATTATGTTGAGATATGATCCCTCTATTCCCAGATTGCTGAGCGTTTTTATCAGAAATGGGTGCTGGATTTTGTCAAATGCTTTTTCAGCATCTATTGATACGATTATATGGTTTTTATTTTTCATTTTGTTTATGTGGTGTATCACACTTATTGATTTGCAAATATTGAACATCCTTGCATTCCTGGGATAAATCCCACTTGGTCATGGTGAATAATTTTTTTGATGTATTGCTGGATCTGATTTGCTAATATTTTGTTTTTGGCATCTGTATTCATCAGGGATATTGGCCTGTAGTTTTCTTTCTTTGAAGTGTCTTTATCCAGTTTTGGAATTAAGATTATGCTGGCCTCATAAAATGAGATTGGAAGTCTCCCATCTTCTTGGATTTTCTGGAATAGTTTGAGAAGAATGAGTATTAGATCTTCTTTGAATGTTCTGTAAAACTCCCTTGTGAAGCCATCTGGGCCTGGGCTTTTGTTTGCTGGATGTTTCTTAATTACATCTTCAATTTCCTTTGTTGTTGTTGGTTTGTTCAAGTTTTCTATCTCTTTCAGGTTCAGTTTTGGGAGTCTGTGTGTTTCTAGAAATTTGTCCATTTCGACTACATTGTCCAATTTGTTGGCATGTAATTGTTCATAGTGTTTCGATGATCCTTTGTGGTGTTAGTTGTTAATTATTCTCTTTCATTTCTGATTTTGTTTATTTGGGCCCTCTCTTTTTGTTTCTTGGTGAATCTGGCTAAAGGTCCATTGATCTTGTTTATCTTTTCAAAGAACCAGCTTTTTGTTTCATTGATCTTTTGAACTGTTTTGTTGTTGTTGTTGTTTGTTTTAGCCTCTATGTCATTTATTTCTGCTCTGACCTTTACTATTTCTTTCCTTCTACTTGCTCTGGGTTTTTTGTTTTGTTTTGTTTTCTTTCTTAGATCTTTAAGTTGTAGGGTTAGAGAGTCAATTAGGAATTTTTCTTGTTTCTTGAGGTAGGTCTGTAGTGCTATGAACTTCCCTTTCAGGACTGCTTTTGCTGCATCCCATAGATTTTTTGTTGTTGTGTGTGCATTTTCATTAGTTTTCAGGGAGTTTTTAATTTCTTCCTTGATCTCGTTGGTAACCCATTCATTGTTTAATGACATGCTATTTAGCCTCCAAGTGTTTGAATGTTTTTGTTATAATTGAGTTCTAGTTTCATGCCATTGTGATCTGAGAAGATGCTTGATATGATTTCAATATTTTTGAATTTGTAGAGATTTACTTTGTGTCCTAATATGTGGTCTATCTTTGAGAATGTCCTATGTGCACTTGAGAAGAATGTATATTCTGCAGCTTTGGGGTGAAATGTTCTGTAAATATCAATTAAGTTCAACTGATCTAGGTTGTCATTTAAGGACTCCATGTCCTTGTTAAGTTTTTTTCTGAAAGATCTATCCAGTGGTGTAAGTGGGGTGTTAAAATCACCCACTAAGATTGTATTGCTATTGATCTCTTCCTTGATATCCTTCAGAAGTTTTTTAATATATTTTGGAGCTCCCATATTTGGTGCTTGTATGTTTACCAGTATTATATCCTCTTGTCGGATTGATCCTTTTAATATTATGTAGTGACTTTCTTTGTCTCTTATTGTGGCCCTCATTTTGAAGTCTATCTTGTTGGATATGAGTATTGCCACACCAGCTTTTTTTCATTTCTGTTTGCCTGGTAAATTTTTTTTCATCCCTTCACTTTCATCCTGTGTGAGTCTTTTGTTGTGAGGTGAGTTTCTTGTAAACAGCATATATATGGGTCATGCTTTCTTATCCAATCAGCTACCCTATGTCTTTTGATTGGAGCATTTAAGCCATTTACATTTAAGGTTATTATTAATAGGTAGTTATTGGTTGCCATTTTTATTTTATGTCTGTGTTCTTCTTTCTCTCTCTCTCTGTTTCTTCTTCTTCTTCTTACAACAGTCCCTTAAGCATTTCTTGCAGTGCTGATTTGGTGGTGGTAAATTCCTTTAGCTTTTTTTTTTCTTTTTAATCCATAAAGCTGTTTGTTTCTTCTTCAATTTTGAATGATAGCCTTGCTAGATAGAGTAGTCTTGGATTCAGACCCATTCCTTGCATTACTTTGTACACTTCATGCCACTCCCTTCTGGCCTGCAGCGTTTCTATTGAGAAATCAGCTGACAGTCTAATGGGAGCTCCTTGCAGGTAACTTTTCTGTCTCTCTCTTGCTTCCTTTAAGGTTCTTTCTTTGTATTTAATGTTTGCCATTTTTATTATGAAGTGTCTAGCTGTGGGTCTTCTGGGGTTCATCTTGCTTGGGACTCTCTGTGTTTCCTGGACTTGTGTGACTCTTTCTTTCACCAGTTTAGGAAAGTTTTCTGCCGTTATTTCTTCAAACAGGTTCTCTATTCCTTTCTCTGATTCTTCTCCTTCCAGTACTTCTATAATGTGAATGTTGTTACATTTTGTATTATCCCACAGCTCCCTTAAACTCTCCTCATGGTTTTTAAACTTTTTTTCCATTTGCTGCTCTTTTTGGATGTTTTTCTCTACCTTGTCTTTCAAGTTGCTGATTCGGTCTTCAGCTTCTTCTAATCTACTATTGAACCTTTCTAAGGTATTTTTCGTATCAGTTATGTCATTCTTTATTTCCTCTTGATTTTTATGTATAGCTTCTACCTCTTTATGCATTGCTTCTACCTCTTTTTTTAAGCTGAAGTAGTTCCCAGTGAGCTCTTCATAATTCTTATTAAGTTGCTTGTAGTTCTCACCAAATAGTTTGGAGCACCCTTATGATCATTGCTTTGAATTCTGTGTGTGACAAGTTGCTTTCTTCTAGTTCCTGTAGTTCCATTTCTGGTGATTCCTCTTTTTTTTTGTTCATTTGGGTGTTGTTTCTTTGTCTCACCATTTTAGCAATCTGGTAGTTCTAAGCCTGGTGAGGGATGTTAGAATGTGTAGGCAGGTCAGTGTGTATCAATTAAGACTGCTGTGCCTCCCAGCCTCTTTTGGTGTATGGCTTCTCTTGTCTGCTGTGGGTCCTGGAGTGTTGACACCTGGCGGCTAGAATTGGTCTGTTGTGCAGGTCTCAGCTCCCAAGATTTGCTGCTACTCGGACTGGGGCACCACACTTGATCAGCTTCTGCTGATGCTGCTGGGGATGGGTCTTAGCTGCCAATATGTGCTGCTGCTGCTGCTGCTGCCGGGGGTGGGGAGTGCACGGGTTTGTCTGGTGCTCTGCTGGGGTGTGTGGGACCTGCTGGTATGTTGCTGGGGTGTGTGGGATTCCACTAGTACACTGTTGGGGTGCCTGGGTTCCACTGGCATGCTGCAGCAGTACGTGGGTCCCTATGGTATGATGCTGGGGCGTAGGTCCAGCTGGTGTCCTGTTGGATTCGTGGGTTTTATTGGTATGCTGCTGGGGTTTGTGGGTTCCACTGGTGCACTTCTGGGGTTCATCGGTCCCTCTGGTATTCTGCTGGGGTGTGTGGGTCTTGCTGGTGTACATTTGGGTGACACTGCTGCCTAGTGGGGTTTAGCTCCTGATCAGTCACTGCTAGGGGTGAGTGTCTGCTCACAGTTTGCACTGCTACTGCTGCCGCCAGGGGGTGCTCTCAGATCCCAATCCTTTACTACTGTTGAGGGCTGAGGATGCTCTGCACCTGGGATTTTGCTGCTGCTGGGGGGAGGGGCCCCACTCCAGCTCCGCTGCTGCAGCGGTCAGGGGCAGGTCTCAGCTGCTGTAGCCCTGCTACTTGGTCTGGGGCACTGCTCTTGGTCTGTCTTTGCTGATGCGCTGCTGTAGGCCTGGAGCCTGGGTCCTGGGCTGGTTGTGTGCAGCCGCGGGCCTAGAATCTGGAGCCTGCGGGCCACGGCACCATCACCACCACAGGCCTGGGTGAGCCGCTGCTGCTGTTGGGGGTGGGGTTCCGGCTCCCGACTGGTTTCAGCTACTGCTGTGGGGACGTACTGTGTGCTGACGACCGTGCCAACACAGCTGAGTTCACTGGATGGATGAGGCAGCGCGCTCTAGTGGACTGAGGTTGCTGGGCCCCAGCCGCTCCCTGTTTCCTCCTCCCAGGGACGACCCTGGCTCCTCCAAAATGGTGGGGCCTCCGGCCGTGCTGGGGAAAGTTCGCTGGCTTGCTGTTTACCATGTAGCCTTCTGCTTTCCTTCCACAGCTCAGGAACCTTCTGCCCCGTGTCTCTGCACTGCTCAAGGTTGGTCGTCTATGCTCACATTCACTCACACTCTCACGCACTCATCCATGTTCTAGTCCTGCCTGTCACCATCTTCCTTCCCAAACCTTCTTTTCTGGGAAAAAAAAAAAAAAAACTCTGCGCTTCATACAACCTTATCTGCTGCTGGAGAAGAAGTGATCACTAAGATATTCTCTTGAATGTAACCATGATTTTTCAAGGAACTTCTAGTAAATTTAAAGTGTTTCATTTTGAATTTTGTTTCTATGATTCCGAAACATTTTCTTCCTGTTTGAATTTTCCTAGTGAGTCTTTCCACACAGTTGTTTAATGGTGCTCCATGCTGACTCTACAACTTCAAAGTAGCCCCAGTAGAAAACCCATGGTTGGATGAGATAAGTGCATATCCAGTAGCCCAAGTAAAGGTAATGAGTACATATGTTTCCAGGCAGAATGGCCACAGAACAAATGTGGAAACTAGATTTTACTCTAAGCTAATTCCAAAGGACTGGTTTTGACCCTCTTCAGTAGTATTATAACCAACAGTGAGGCCAGAGGTTCCAAGGAAGATTTCCACCTGAAATATAGGTAGAAAATATAAAGTGGGACACAAGATTCCACTTTACTGTTAATTATACTAATGCTGAAGTTGCATTCAAGCTTAGATCAAACTAAATTGAGACTATCAAATTTAGTGCAAATAATAAATAGGTCCTGTTGTTTTCTTATATGCCTGTCTGGATATCTGGAAGTATTACTACTTTCTGAATGACCATAAGTAGAGAAATCAAAATCTATGTTTGATAGGCATAGAGGTTTGGATACATAGGCTGGTATTCTAGCACATGGTTGGGAAAATAGGAGTACTTGATTCTGCCTTTCACAGGGACCTTGTTCACTAACACAGGCGGGTACATCAAATCAGTGTCTTCTCCTTCTAAAGAGAAGTGGGGGAAGGAATGACCAATCAACAAAGGAAGAAGCATTCGCTGATCAGGAAGACAGGATTGAGGAACCTTCTTACCCATGTAAATATTTATCATTTTAATTGTTAGAAAAACCAATGAAAAGAATCTTTTCTTGTGTTTTTTAAATCTGCCCATTCTTCAAGATACAACTTCAATATTTTCCCCCCTATGGAACTCTTACTGATCCTTTCATTTATGATCTTAACCTAAAATCAAGATCTTGTGATTTTTTTTACTCCTGTGAAACATGAATGTACTGTGTGTATGTGTGTTATTACTACTCTCTTGTTATGGATATTTATTTAAATAAATGTCTTGCCTATCACCTATTTGTATATGTATATTTAGCAAGTACTATGTGGCAATGACCACACTAAGTATTAGGATGGCCACATAAGCAAATAAGTAAATGACATACCCCTCCCCCCCACAACCCATACCATAAACTCACATTCCAGTGGAGAATAGAGACTATAAATAGACAGCTACAGAGCAGTGAGAAACTAGATGTCACACTTCATTTACAACTAGATTTGGAGTTTGAATTTTGCAGAACTGATGAAGTAACTCCCATGCCTAAGCCTAGGTTAGGCTTGTTAGTATGTTGTTTGATGTTTGGATCTTGGCTATAAGAAGTTGAAAGGGATTTTATAAGGTTTGTGCCCTTTTTTTTTTTTGCTTTTTAAGTAAACACAATGTCAGCATCCTTCCTTGGTAACCACTGTCTCTTTTGATTTATTAATTTGGATTTTTCTTTAACACTGATGTCTTTATTAAAATCATTTTCTCTCAATTCATGCTCTCTCTTCTAAAGCAGAGGTCAGCAAACTATACCCGTGGGCTTATGGCCTATTTTTCTATTGGAAGATTCTACTGGAATATAACCATGTCCATTTATCTATGTATTATCTACGGCAGCTTTTGCAGGGATCATATGGCCCACCCACAAGCCTAACAGGTTTATTGTCTTGACCTTTAAGAAAAACTTTGCTGATCTCTGCTCTGGAACAAGGATTTTCTTCACCAGGCCCAAGGATCAGGGATTCTTGACCTGAGATCCACTGTAAACACACAGTTCAGAGAAGCATTAATCCCCGAGAACTGTCTGCTACATTGCATATGTGGTGAACGTGTATATGCCTGCACATGCACATTTATGATTATTAGGGAAAGGTTTTTAGCTTGTTCATATTCTCAAAATAGAATCCTTCTGGCATGGCCAAGTAAGTACCTATCAGACTAACTCTCCCAAAGGCAATTAACTGCAAACTCTGGACATAGTACCAAAAAAAAACTTTCTTAAAGGCACTAAGAGTGAGTAAAAACAGGCAGATTCTGGCAAGAAGTCAAAACTTGGAAGAAGGGAACAGTACTCAATAAGTTCTCTCCCCTCCCCCCCCCCCCACTTCCTCACTGAGGACAGTTCATAGCCAGAACCATGGGAGATGGTTCGGATTGAAAACCTACAATGTTTCTGTCCTACAGAACCAGAGGACAGCATTTGGACATACACAATCTCTGAAAAGGGTAGGGTGCACGTGTAAGATGGTCATGGAAAGATGAAAGATAAGGAGAGAATTCCCCAAATTCTTTGTCCAAATCCCTGGCCAACCTCTGAAACACACATGTGGGACAGACATCAGACCCAGATTAGGATAAAAGAACTGAAATAAGTTTTCATCTGTAGTCTGAGAAAATTTTACTTTGCGTTCAACCAAATGAATCACCTGCTAATACAAAAAGATACTACTCTTGTGAGAAATAGAGCAATCCAGACATTTCAACACATAACATTCACAATGCCCAGGGTATAATCCAAAATTACTCAACATACAAAGAAACAGGAATGTATGAACAATACTCAAAATAAGACTATCAGCAGAAAACAGCCCCAAATGATCTAAATATTGTACTTAGCAGACGACTTTAAAGCAACTATTATAGCTATGCTCAGGCAAAGGAAAATATTCTCCTAATAAATGAAAAGTTGGGAAAACTTAGCAAACACAAATGATTTGAAAAGAACCAAATTGAAATTTTAGAACTGAGAAATACTATATTTCAAAGGATAATGTGGCTTCTCAAAATTAAACTACACTGCCTACTGGCTCACTGTTTATTTGATATAAAAAACTCGAGTTTGGCCCTGGCTGGTGTGGCTCAGTTGGTTGGAGCATCATCCCATACACCAGGAGGTGGTGGGTTTGATTCCTGCTCAGTGCACATACCCAGGTTGTGGGTTTGATCCCTGGTCAGGCATATGTAGGAAGATGTTTCTCTTTCATCCCTCTCTCCCTCCCACCCTCCCTCTCCCTCCCACCCTCCCTCTCCCTCTCCTCCTTCCTTCCTTCCTTCCTCTCTCTAAAATCAATTTTAAAATGCTTTATAAAAAAATAAATAAAATTAAAAACCTGAGTTGTTCATCTCTGAAGAAGGAACATGTCATTAATAGAAAGAAACAGTCCCGAAACAGCTCTGAGGGTGAAATTTTGGATCTGTAAGAAAGCAACCACTGTTGCCTAAATAAGTTAACCTTGAACAAAGTACTTGACCTCTCTGTACCTAATTTCTTTAGCTGAAAATAGGGGCAATAATGGTACTTCTGCATAATATAATATTCTAAGCACAATTTCTATAACCTGGTAATTATTCAATAGACTGATGATGATGCTAATGATGATAATGATTTTTAATTGGGTTCTGAAAGTAACTTCTCTGAAACAGGAATGCCAAGGTCAATGACATTCTGGCTAGGTCTTAAGAACTCAGTTAAGGAAGAGAGGTTAGGATGACATGTGGGAACCTAAAGTGAGATCTCCAAATGCAGTGTCTATTTCTAAGACTTCGTTCGAATCCTCTGTAGAATTTGTCCACTGCTGATTAGCTTTTGACATCTGTGCCTTTCCTCTCAATTTAATGTTAATAGTCTTTGTCAAACGATTCCACTCAAGTGTCTTGTTAACACTCAAATAATGGCGAAATGATTAATTTCTAGGTGCTGACTTGAATAACAGTGATCTTGTTGAAATCATGTGGTATGAATGCGACTGTCATATGTATTTAAAAAGACTGAAAGCAACTGACAGATTTTGATCTGTCATGTCACTCCCATTGATGTTTGAAGGAACTGTGGGGTCTGCTCTCTCGAGAAGCTCGTGCCACGTGTTTGACACTCACTGATAGCAGCCGTAATTGTAGTACATGGGGAGTGGAAATAGAATTTTCAACTGCTTGTCAAGCAGCTCTCCCTAGTCCTCCTCCCCTCACAGGAGTTGAGAGGCATATGCAGAACATAAATTCCAATCATCTGCCATTCACCTTAGGCAATTGTTCCAAGATGCAACCTCAGTAGTGGGAACGTTTAGCACATGGTATTAAACGTGAAACAAGATTGTCTTTCTGCCCTCATTCTCAAAGCTCATTTGGAAAAGGGACTTTTGAAAACTAAAGGGTGAGGTCTCATACACAGATCTGGGATCATTCGTGAGACATATTTATCTGATTACTCTTATGTGTCAGTGACTATAATAGAGAGCAGGGGCATACAAACAAGGGAGACACATTCCCATTATCGAGTTCTCCCTAATTAATGGCAGAGCTGAATTAAGTGTTTTGAAACTTATGAGTCAGATATCTGCTATAACATATACAAACATTTTAATCAATTCTCATAGGCATCCAGGTAAATGAGGTTGCCAGCCTGCACTTGGATTATCAATGTGCACACCCTGGCCAAGAGGGATGTAACTACCCAGAGCAAAGAGCTTATTTTTATAATTCACACATAGGTGTCATGGGTATGACCGTGTTTGACTTTATGTGCTATATACAACAGATCAACTGTGGTTTTCAGTGTCTTAATATATTTTAAGAGATTCTGAGGCTCAGAGTAGGTTATACAAATTAAATTATAAGATTATTTTCTAAATAATTTTTATTTTCAATTACAGCTGTCATATAATGTTACATTAGTTTCAGGTATACAAAATAGTGGTTAGTGATTTATATAACTTATGAAGCGATTACCCCAATAAGACTAGTACCCATCTGACACCGTAGTTACATCAGTATTATTGACTATATTCCCTATTCTGTAATTTACATCCCTGTGACTATTTTTATAACTGCCAATTGGTATTACTTAATCCTTTCACCTTTTTACCCACACCCCAAACACCCTCCCATCTGGCAATTCTCAGTTCATTCTCTGTATCTATGAGTTGTTTCTGTGTTGTTTGTTTGTTCATTTTATTTTTTAGATTCCAAATACAAGTGAAATCATTTGTCTTTCTCTGTCTGACTTATTTCACTTAACATAATACCCTCTAGGTCCATCCATGTTGTCACAAATGGAAAGATTTCATTCTTTTTTGTGGCTGAGTAGTATCCCATTGCACTTATGTACTCCATCTTTTTCGTCCATGCATCTATCAATGGATAACTAAGTTGCTTCCATATCTTGGCTATTGTAAATAATGCTGCAATAAACATTAGGGGTTCATATATCTTTTTGAATCAGTGTTTAGGATTTCCTTGGATAAAGATTCAAAAATGGAATTGCTGGGTCATATGGTAGTCCAAGTTTTAATTTTTTTTAATTAATTTATTTTTGTTACAGATGTTTCTCCTTTTCCCCCCACTGATTCCCCACTCCCCCTCCCTTCCTGCCCTGTCCCCAGCTTTTTTGTCCATGTCCATTGTTCATGCATATATGCATATAAGTTCTGTGGTTTATCTTTCTCCCACCGTCCCGTCTTCGGGGGATTGTCAGTCTATACCCCACTTCCACGTCTCTGAGAGTACCCCATTCCTCAGACTGTTATGTTCATTATATTCCACAAATAAGTGAGATCATATGATACTTGACTTTCTCTGTTTGGCTTGTTTCACTTAGGATAATACTTTCCAGGTCCCTCTATGTCGTCTCAAACGATAAGAGATCTTTCTTTCTTACAGCTGCATAGTACTCCATTGTGTATATGTACCACTGTTTTTTTTCCATTTGTCTACTGATGAACATTTGGACTGTTTCCAGATCTTAGTTATTATAAATAGGGCTGCTACAAACATGGGGGTACATATATTCTTTCTAATTGGTGTTTCAGGCTTCTTAGGGTATATTCCTAGAAGTGGGATCACTGGGTCAAATGGAAGTTCAATTTTTAATTTTTTGAGGTAACACCATATTGTTTTCCATAGTGGCTGCACTAGTCTGCATTCCCAACAGCAGTGTACTAGAGTCCTCTTTTCTCCACACCCTCGCCAACACTTGTTTGATGATTTGTTGATGGCGGTCATTCTGACAGGTGTGAGGTGATACCTACCTCACTGTTGTTTTAATTTGCACCTCTCTGATGATTAGTGAGGTTGAGCATTTCTTCATATCTCACAGCCATTTGTATGTCCTGTTTGGAGAGGTGTCTATTTAGTTCCTCTGCCCATTTTTTAATTGGGTCCTTTATCTTCCTTTTGTGGAGTTGTATGAGCACTCTATATATATTGGAAATTCACCCCTTATCTGATATATCATTGGCAATGATGCTCTCCCATACAGTGGGTAGCCTTTCCATTTTGATGATTGTATCTTTCGCTGTGAAGAAGCTTTTGAGTTTCATGTAGTCCCATGTGTTCATTTTCTTCTTTGTTTCTATTGCCTTAGGTGATGTATCAGTGAAAATTCTGCTGTGTATGATGTCTGAAATTTTGTTGCCTACAGTTTCTTCTAGGATTTTTATGGATTCATGAGTCACATTTAAGTCTTTTATCCATTTTGAGTTTATTCTTGTGTAGGGTGTAAGTTGATGGTATAGTTTCATTTTTTTGCATGTAGCTGTCCAATTTTCCCAACACTATTTATTAAAGAGGCTGTCCTTACTCCACTGTATGCTCTTGCCACCTTTGTCAAATATTAATTGAGCATATTTCCTTGGGTCCATTTCTGGGTTCTCTGTTCTGTTCCACTGGTCTATATACCTGTTCTTGTGCCAGTACCAGGCTGTTTTGATTATAGTGGCTTTGTAGTATAACCTGAAATCTGGTAATGTGATCCCTCCAACTTTGTTCTTCTTTTTCAAGATTGCTGTGGCTATTTGAGGTCTTTTTTGGTTCCATATTCACTTTTGAAGTACTTGTTCTAATTCTGTGAACTATGCCGTTGGTATTTTGATGGGGATGGCATTGAATCTATAGATTGCTTGGGTAGTATGAACATTTTAATAATATTAAATCTTCCAATCCATGAACAGGGTATGTGCTTCCACTTTTTAATATCTTTCTCTATTTCTTTTTTCAATGCCCTGTAGTTTTCTGCGAATAGGTCCTTTATTTCTTTGGTTAAGTTTATTTCTAGGTATCTTAATTTTTTTGCTGCAATGGTAAATGGGATTGTTTTCTTAGTTTCTCTTTTCTCTGAGTTTATCATCGGTGTATAAGAATGCCATTGATTTCTTGATTGTATCCTGCTACTTTGCAAAATTTATTTATTAAGCCTAATAAATTTTTGATGGAGTCTTTGGGGTTTTCTACATATAGTATCATGTCATCTGCAAATAATGACAATTTCACTTCCTCCTTTCCAATTTGGATCCCTTTTATTTTTTCTTCTTGTCTGATTGCTGTGGCTAAGACTTCCAGTACTATGTTAAGTAAGAGTGGCGAAAGTGGGCATCCGTGCCTTGTTCCTGTTCTTAAGGGAAATGCTTTTAGTTTTTGCCCATTGAGTATGATGTTGGCTGTAGGTCTTTCATACGTGGCCTTTATTATATCTAGATATGATCGCTCTATTCCCACATTGCCGAGTGTTTTTATCAGAAATGGATGCTGGATTTTGTCAAAGGCTTTTTCGGATCTATTTATATTATCATGTGGTTTTTATTCTTCATTTTATTTATGTGGTGTATCACGTTTATTGATTTGCAAATATTGTACCAGCCTTGCATCCCTGGGATGAATCCCACTTGGTCATGGTGAATAATTTTTTTGATGTATTGCTGGATCCGATTTGCTAGTATTTTGTTCAGGATTTTGGCATCTATGATCATCAGGGATATTGGCCTGTAGTTTTCTTTCTTTGTAGTGTCTTTTTCTGGTTTTGGAATTAGAATTATGCTGGCTTCATAAAAGTAGTTTGGAAGTCTTCCTTCTTCTTGAATTTTTTAAATAGTTTGAGGAGAATGGGTGTTAGTTCTTGTTTGAATGTTTGGTAAAACTCCCCTGTGAAGCCATCTGAGCCTGGGCTTTGTTTGCTGGGAGAGTCTTGATTACATCTTCAATTTCTTCTGTTGTTATTGGTCTGTTCAAGTTTTCTATCTCTTCCTGGTCCAGTTTTGGGAGACTATGTGTTTCTAGAAATTGGTCCATTTCGCTTAGATTGTCGAATTTGTTGCCATATAATTGTTCATAGTAGTTGTTAACGATCTTTTGTATTTCTGTGGTGTCAGTTGTTACTTCTCCTCTTTTATTTCTGAATTTGTGTATTTGGGTTCTCTTTGTTTCTTGGTGATCCTAGCTAAGGGTCCATCAATTTTGTTTATCTTTTCGAAAAACCAGCTCTTTGTTTCATGGATCCTTTGAATTTTTTTTTGGACTTTATGTCATTCATTTCTGCTCTGATCTTTACTATTTCTTACCTTCTACTTGCTCTGGTGTTTTCTTTTTTTGCTCTCTAGTTCTTTAAATTGTGAGGTTATTTAGTCTATTAGAGATTTTTCTTGTTTCTTGAGGTAGGCCTGTAGTGCTATGAACTTCCCTCTCAGAACTGCTTTCGCAGCATCCCATAGATTTTGTGTTGTTGTGTCTTCATTTTCATTGGTTTCCAGGAAGTTTTTTATTTCTTCTTTGATCTCCTCGGTAACCCATTCATTGTTTAATAACATGCTATTTAGCTTCCATGTGTTCAAATGTCCTTGCATGTTCTTGTTGCAATTGATTTCTAGTTTCATGCCATTGTGATCTGAGAAGATGCTTGATATGATTTCAGTCTTCTTGTACTTGTAAAGACTTAGTTTGTGTCCTAACATGTGGTCTATCTTTGAGAATGTCCCATGTGCACTAGAGAAGAATGTGAATTCTGTAGTTTTGGGGTGTAATTCTCTGTAGATATCTATTAAATCCATTTGGTCTAGTGCTTCATTTAGAGTCTCTATTTCCTTGCTAATTTTTTGTCTAGAGGATCTATCCAGTGATGTCAGCGGGGTTTTGAAGTCCCCGCTATGATTGTATTGCTGTCGATTTCTCCTTTGAAGTCCTCCAGAAGATTTTTAATATATTTTAGTGTTCCTATATTGGGTGCATATATGTTTATCAAGGTTATATCTTCCTGTTGGATAGATATTTTCAATATTATGTAGTGGCCTTCTTTGTCTCTAGTTATGGCCTTCATTTTGAAATCTATTTTATCAGATATGAGTATTGCTACCCCATCTTTTTTTCCTTTCTGTTTGCTTGGAAGGTTTTTTTCCATTCCTTCACTTTCAACCTATTTGAGTCTTTTGTTGTGAGGTGGGATTCTTGTAAACAACATATAGATGAGTCATGCTTTCTTATCCAATCAGCTACTCTGTGTCTTTTTATGGGAGCATTTAGTCTATTTACATTTAAGGTGATTATTGATATGTACTTATTTATTGCCATTTTTTATTAGTGGGGTTATATTTTTCTTCCTATTTCTCCTGCTAATTACAATAGTCCTTTTAACATTTTTTGCAGTGTTAGTTTGGTGCTAATGTATTCCCTTAGCCTTTTTTTTTTGTCTGAGAAGCTCCTTATTTGACCTTCTATTTTGAATGATAGCCTTGTTGGGTAGAATAGTCTTGGATTCAGATCCTTGTTTTTCATGACCTTGATTACCTCATGCCATTCCCTTCTGGCTTGTAGTGTTTCTTGTGAGAAGTCAGCTGAGAGCCCTATGGGGGTTCCTTTGTAGATAACCTATTTCTTCTCTCATGCTGCTTTTAGGATTCTCTCGTTGTCTTTAATTTTTGGAACTTTGATTACTATGTGTCTTGGTGTGGGCCTGTTTGGGTTCTTCTTACTTGGGGCTCTCTGTGCTTCTTGAACTTGAATGCCTTCTTCCTTCACCAAATTAGAGAAGTTTTCTGTCACTATTTCTTTGAATATATTCTCTAACCCTTGCTCATTTTCTTCTTCTTCTTCTTCGGAGACTCCTATGATGTGAATGCTATTACGTTTCCAGTTGTCCCACAGGTCTCTTAAGCTGTCTTGCTGCTTTTTAATTGTTTTTTCTTTTTGGTTTTCTGATTGGTTGATTTTTCTACCCTGTCTTCTAATTCACTGATTCGGTCCTCAGCTTCCTCTACTCTCGTATTTAGACTTTCCAATGTGTTCTTTATTTCTGATATGTCATTCTTCATGGTGGTTTTATTTGCATTTCCCTGGTTGGTGATGTTGAGGATCTTCTCATATGTCTGTTGGCCATATGTACATCCTCTTTGGGAAATTCTCATTCATGTCCTCTGCCCATTTTCTTAATCAGATTATTTGGGGGAGGGTTTTGGTGTTAATTTATAAATTTTTCACGTATTTTGGATATTTGCCCCTTACAAGATATATCACATGTATGAATTTGTAGATTCATACATTGTACCAACCTTGCATGCCCAGAATAAATCCCACCCAATCCTGGTGTATGATCTAATGCTGAATTCAGTTTGGTAATATTCTGTTGAGAATTTTTGCATCTATGTTCATTAGGGATATTGGCCTATAATTTTCTTTTGTTGTAATTTCTTTGGCTGGTTTTGGAGTAAATGTAATGCTGCCTTTATGAAATGAGCTTGTGATCTTCACTACTCTTGAATTTTTTTGAATCATTTGAGATGGATAGGTATTAATTCTTCTTTGAATGTTTGCTAAAATTCACCTATGAAGCCATCTTGTCCAGGACTTTTGTTGGGAGGTTTGTGATTACTGATTTAATTAGTTAGTAGTTATCAGTCTGTTAAAATTTTCTGTTTCTTCTTGATATAGTCTTGAAAGATTGTATATTTCTAGGAATTCATCCATTTCTTCCAGGTTGCCCATTTTGTTGGCATTATTTGTAGTATTTATTTGTAATTATTTGTTGTATTTTCATATAATTCTTTGTATTCCTGTGGTATCAGTTATCTTATTTCATTTATCAGTTATTGCTTTCATTTCTGATTTTAATTATTTTGGTCCTCTTTTTTTCTTCACAAGTCTACATAAAGGTTTGTCAATCTTGTTTATTTTCTCAAAAAAAAACAACAGCTCTTGGTTTCATTGATCTTTTGTATTGTTTCTTTAGACTCTATTTTGTTTATTTCTCCTCTGATCTTTATTATTTCCTTTCTCCTACTCACTTTGAACTTTGTTGTTCTTTTTCTAGTTCCTTCAAGTATAGGGTTAGATTGTTTATTTGAGATTTCCCTTGTTTTTCTGAGGTAAATTTATATTGCTCTAAATTTCCCTCCTAGAACTTCTTTGGTGTGTCTCTTTGATTGTGGTTCATTGTATTTACATTTTCATTTGTCTCACAGTATCTTTTGATTTCTTTCTTGATCTCATTTTTAACCTATTCATTGTTTAGTGGCATGTTATTCAGCCTCCATGTGTTTGTGTGTTTTTTCTGTTTTCTTTTTGTAATTGATTTCTAGTTTCTTACCATTGTTCTCAGAGAAGATCCTTACACTGTTCTCAATCTTCTTAAATTTATTGAAACTAGTTTTGTGGCTTACCATCTGGTCTATTCTGGAAAATGTTCCATGTGCACTTAAAAAGAATGTATATTCTGCTCCTTTGGGTTGAAATGTTTTAAAAATATCAATTAAATCCATCTGCTCTAATGTGTCATTTAAGGCCTGTTTCCTGGTTGATTTCTGTCTGGATGATCTATCCACTGATGTCAATAGGGTGTTAAAAGCTGATACTATTACTGTTACTATCATGCTTTGCCTTTATGTTTATCACTATTTGCTTAATATATGTAGGTACTCCTACACTGGGTGCATGGATATTTGTAAGGGTTATATCCTCTTGTAAGATCAATCCCTTTGTCATTATGAAGTGCCCTTCTATGTCTCTTGCTGCAGCTTTTATCTTAAATTTTATCTGGTATAAGAACTACTACCCTAGATTTTTTTATTTTTGTTTTTTGGGTTTTGTTGTTTTTTTTCTTTTGCATTTGCATAAAATGTTGTTTCTATTCCTTTACTTTCAGTTTGTGTCTTTCAATCTGAAGTGGATCTCCTTTGGGCCGCATGTATACAGGTCTTTTTTTTTTTTTTTTTTTTTTTTTTTTTTCATTTATTTGGCTACCCTATGTCATTGGATTGGTGCATTTAATCCATTTACATTAAATTATTTTTAGTTATGTAGTTATTGCCATTCTAATTGTTTTCTGATTGTTTTTGTAGTTTTTCTCTGTTCCTTTCTTCTCTTACTCTCTCTTGTATGTTGATGACTTTCTATAGTGTTGAGTTGGGTTGCTTTCTCTTTATTTTCTGTATATCTCTTATAGATTATTAGTTTGTGGTTACCACGTACTTCATGTATTCCACACTATTTTTATAGCAGTCTATTTAATTTGATGGTTGCTTAAGTTCAAACATATTCTAAAATCACTACAACTTTTACTCACCCATTCCACATACATGTTTTTGTCATTTATTTCTGTTTGTGTGTGTGTGTGTATTTCTACCTCTTATTTTATTGTTATTATGCATAATCTTCCTACTTTTGACTTTTAACTTTTGTATTCATTTTATAATTGGTTGATCCCCTGCTTTTACTAAATGTTTGCCTTTGTCATTGAGTATTTTTTATCTCCTATATTTTTTTATTCATATTTTTCTTTTCTTTTCTTCTTAGAGAATTCCCTTTAACATTTCTCATACTAATATAATGGTTTAGTGGTGATGAACTCTTTTAGCTTTTTTCTGTCAGGGAAACTCTCTCTACCTCTATTCTAAATGAGAGTCGAGTTAGGGAGAGCAATCTTGGTTGTAGTCTTTGTCTTTCATCACTTTGAATATCCTGTGCCATTTCCTTATGGCCTGTAGAGTTTCTGTTGAGAATTCAGTTGACAGTCTTATCAGAGCATCCCTGTACAAAACTACCTGCTTTTCTCTTGCTACTTGTCAGTGTATCTTTGACTTGGACCTTTGGCATTTTAATTATGAGGTGTCTTGGTGTGGGCCTTTCTGAGTTCATCTTGTTTGGGAATCTCTGCGCTTTCTATACTTGTATGTCTATTTCTATCACAAGTTTAGGGAGATTGTCAATAATTCTTCAAGTAGGTTTTCGGTCTCTTGCTCACTGTCCTCCTCCTGGTACACCTGTGATGCAAATGTTGGTGTGCTTGATGTTGTCCTAGTGGTCCCTTACACTATTCTCATTTGTTTTATTTTTTCTTTTTGGTATTTTGATTGGGTGTTTTGCATGCCTATGTCTTCCAGATCACTGATGTCCTCTGCTTTCTCAATTCTTCTGTTAATTTTCTGTAATGTATTCTTTATTTTAATCATTGTATTGTTTGTTTCTGACAAGCCCTTTTGTACGTTTTCTATATGGATTTTTTATGTTCTCTATCTCTTTGTTGAAGTTCTCACTGAGTCAGTCTATTCTTCCTCTAAGTTCATTGTACATCCTTATAAACGGTGTTTTGAACTCAGCATCTGGTATATTGCTTGTCTCTATTTTGTTTAGTTCTTTTTCTGGAATTTTTGTTCTTTCATTTGGGATATGTTTTCTTGTCTCCTCATTTGGGCTGACTCCATGTGTTTGATTCTGTGCATTAGTTAAATCTGCTACATCTCCCTGTCTTGGGAGAGTGACCTTATGAAGAAAGTGTTCTGTGGGATCAATGGCATAGTCTCCTTGGCCACCTGAGCCAGGTGTTCCAGGGGTGTCCCTGTGTGCCCTCCTGTTGCAGTTGAGCTTTGATCGCTGTTGGCACATCAGTGGGTGGGACTGACCCTAGGGCTTACTGTCTATGAGGGCTGGCTATGACTACAATGCTGTTTTGTGCAGGAGTCACTTTAGTGGGGCTTTAGTGCAGTCAAGTCCGCCCTTTGGGTCTGTCATTGTGTGGTCGTCTGGTGTAGTCTGAAGCTGGCCGCCAGGTGTGTTGGTCCTGGAGCCTCTTGGGAGGGGCTCTGTTGCAGGTCAAAGTCACCCACCACATGTGCCAGGCTTGGGGATGTCCATTAGAAGCTACAAAGTAATCTGCAGTTGCTTTCCACTTGTGCTGGGCTTGGAGGCACTTCGGGGAAGCTATCCTGCGAACTGAAGCTGCCTGCCACTAGTGTTGGGCTTGGGACCCTTTGGTGGACACCACAATGTGAGCTGAGGTCTGCTGCCATGTGTGCCTGGTTTATGGTCACTTAGTTTAGGCTTCATTCTATGCCAAGATCAGCCACTGCTGATGCCAGGCTTGGGGCTATCTATTGGGAGTTACAATACAAGTTGAGACTCATCACCACTTGTATCAAGCTTGGCATATCTTAGCAAGTCGTGCAGGTCACAACAAGGCCAGCCACTGCTTATTTAGGATTTATGGACATTTGATAAATTTTAGAAAAGTTTTCAGTAAGGTAGGCTGCTTGTGTGGAGGAGCCTCTGCAAGTTGGGTGGGGCAGGGTTTCAAGGAATCACCAGCCACCACTGGTGTTAACCAAATTAACGGAGAGCTCAGATTTGGCAATTGCCTATATTGTGCTGGCTGAGTTGGGGGAGGCTCAACAAAGGAATAATGGCACCCTCCAGCACTTCTGTTCCTGGAGAGAGCAGTCCCAACCTCTGCCCTTCCGGCCCTTGCCCTGAAGCTAGTCAATTCAGTTTCTCCTCTTATGTCCCTGGTGCTTTTCAAGCTGCTACCTCTGTGCTAGAGCCCAGAGAAAGTGAGTTTGTGAATGAGTGAATCTGTGCTTGGGCTCTTTAAGACCTGCAGCACCTAAACCTCCAGCAGCCCCTTATCTCACTAGGATGCAATCCCCAGTGGTTTTTACCATCAGAAGTTATAGGGACTTCTGTTTCCAGCACTGGAGCTCTGAGCAGGGGAGCCCGATTTGGGGCTGGGGCCCCTCACTCCTTAGAAGGAACCTCTGCAGCCGAGATTCTTTATTGTCACACTGTGGGTGTGGGACCTGCCCATTCTGCATCTCTGCCTCTCCTACTAGTCTTTATGTGGCTGCTTCTTTACATTCTTAGTTATAGGACTTCTGCTCAGCTAGTCTTTGAGCGCTTCTTTTTAAATTTAATTTAATTTTATTGTTTGAATTAAATGTCAATTAAATGGTAGACCTGTAGTTGTGGAAACACTATAAACTCTCTTGTGACAGCCCTGCCACCCCTTGCTGTGTGCATATGTATAACACTGTCCTTCGTAGGTGAAAGACCCAGTGTTGGAATTCTTTGGTGTAAATAAATGTTTGGTTTTATTTATCAAAAAATATATTTATCAGGTGCTCTTTTTATGATGGTTTATACTTTAATGGTAATGTTGATGTGGTCATGGGAGGAGGTGAGCACAGCGTTTGCCTACTTCACTATAGAGACAGGAAGTGGTCCAGATTATCAAATCTTGAAGATAAAAGCATATCCACATAAAGAGAGCTTTTAATTTAATGAACCCACAGCCTTTTACTTCTTCATCGAAACACTGTTTGTTAACACTCAGGGTACCAGGGATCGAGAGCCAGTGGTGATAGAACAGCTCAGTTATAGTTCTGTTACCAAGGCATTGACTGTCTAGTGAATGTGATCAAGTAGACCAACAGCTATGTCAGAAAGTATAAGATTGCTGAAGTCATCAAAGTGATACAGACGAATACACCTGAGCATTCTGAGGACGTCATCTATCCATTATGTGCAAATGGCAGCCCTCAACCAAAACATCTCCTAATTGTGAATTAATATTCCAGTGAATCCATGTCTTTTTACCTCAGCCTCCTTTAGTTAGTGGTTGCTATTGATGCCCTTCCTTCCTCATATCACCTGCACCCAAGTGTGTTGAATACAGCAGTTAGGAGACAACTGGAAAATATAAAACAGTCTCAGGTTTTTACCCCCCGATAAGAGGACTCTGTTTTTTACACTTGCTACACAAAGATGCTGAATATTTGGAGGATGAAAATCCTCAAAGGCTTTGGTTCTTAACATTGCATAAATCATAAGTAATCATTATGCTAATTTCAAATGATAGTATTTTCCTTTTATTTATGTTGTATCTTTATTATTTGGCGAATGTAAAAATTATATGTATATAAGAGATGGCAGTCATAAGTTTGTCTCTAAATAACGTTTCATAACTTATACATAAAAACTTCTGTTTTTAATTCTTCAACCCCAAAATTTCATACAAAGTTTATATTTAGCAAATCAGTCCACACCCTTAGTGGAGAAATGTTCATCCTTGCAAATTAAGAAGAAATTCTACTTATGTTCCTTTAAGCAACATTCATCATGATTTGATCAAGAAGTGAAGGGACTATGGAAGTAAAAGTCCTGTTTTAAGTAAAATGTTGTTTGTTGGGTGCTGTTTTGTTTTATAGAATATGTATGATCTACTCTCTTAGCAACTTCCACGTATGAAATACAAAATTATTAACTATAATCACCATGACTATATTACATCTCCATGACATTTATTTTATAACTGGCACTTTGTACTTTTCACCTCTTCATCCATCCCCACATCCTGAACCCCCACAACCACCAGTCTGTTCTCTGTATTTATAAACCTGTCTGTTTGGTTGTTGTTTTATGTTTTATATTCTACATGTAAGTGAGATTATACAGTATTTGTCTTTCTTTTTGACTTATTTCACTTAGCATAATGCCTTCAAATTCTATCTTGTTGCAAATGTCAAGATTCCCTTCTTTCTATGGTTGAATAATATTTTATTGTATATATACTACATTTTGATGGACACTGGGGTTGTTTTCATATCTTGGTTATTGTAAATAATGATGCTATCAACATGGGGATGCATATATCCTTTCAAGTTAGAGCTTTTGTTTTCTTCAAATAAGTACCCAGAAGTGGAATTGTTGGATAATACCATAGTTAAATTTTTTTATTTTTTGAGGACCCTTCATACTGGTTTCAATAGTGACTGTACCAATCGATATTCCCACCAAGAGAACACAAAAGTTCCCTTTTCTCCACAACTTCACCAACCTTGTTATTTCTTGTCTTTTTTATAACACCCATTATAATTGGTGTGAGATGATATCTCATTGTAGTTTTGATTAGTATTTCTTGGTTATTAATGATGTTGAGCATCTTCTCTGTGTACTTTGGAAAAATGCGCATTAAGATACCTGTCCATTTTGTAATCAGTTTGGGAGTTTTGCTGTTGAGTTGTATGAATTCTTTATGTGTTTTGGCTATTAACACTATATCAGATATATTGGCTTGCAAATATTTTCTCCCTTTCAGAAGAGTGACTTTTTATTTTGTGGATGGTTCCCCCTTCCCTTTGCTGTGCAGAAGCTTTCTAGTTTGATGTAACCTCATTTGTTTGTTTTAAATTTGTTGCCTTTGCTTTTGATGTGAGATCCAAAATATCATCTCCAAGACCAATGTCAAGGAGCCTACCACCTATATTTCCTATATTTTCTTCTATGAGTTTTATGGTTTCAGGTCTTACATTTAGTCTTTAATCCACTTGGATTTAATTTTTGTGCATGGTATAAGAGAGTGGTTCAGTATCATTCTTTCACATAAGGTTGTCTAGTTTTCCCAACGGCATTTATTGAAGAAACTCTCCTTTCACCATTGAATATTCTTGGTTGCTTTGTTATAGATTAATTGACCATATATGTGTGGTTTTACTTCTGGTTTTCTATTATGTTCCATTGATCTATATGTCTGTATGTAAGCCAATACCATATTATTTTGATGACTATAGTTTTGTAGTATAGTTTGAAATCAGGGAGTATAGTGTTCTTCTTCCTCAATATTTATTTAGCTTTTTGGAGTCTTTTGTGGTTCAATACAAATTTTAGAGTAGTTTGTTCAGTGAAATGCTGTTTTAAGTCTCTAAAACAATGGTACTATCTACTATTGTACTATATTTTTCTCTCTATTCTTCAAACTATATTCTAGAAGAAGTGACCAATTTTACCAAGAGAAAGCTTTATCTTACAGGTTCACTCTAAAGAATGTGTGGGTTCCCAGCAAATTGGTTTTACTGGGGCAACTGCAAGTGCGGAACTTTCTAGCTTATCTATAAGAGATGGCAGCAGGATTAAGAAGGCAGATTTAAGGGGGAACGGAATAATAGAAGAAGGAGAAAAGGAATTTGAGCCTTGAAGGATAGGTTGATCATGGACAGAGGGCAAATTTGAAAAAAAAAAGTAAAGAAATGTTTAGCCCTGCTGGTGTGGCTCAGTGGTTGAACATCAACCCATGCACCAGGAGTTGCCAGTTTGATTCCTGGTCGGGGAATATGCCCAGGTTATGGGCCCAATCCCCAGTAGGGGTCATGCAGGAGGCGGCCAGTTGATGTTCTCTCTCATCGATGTTTCTCTCTCTCTCCCTCACCCTTCCTCTCTCTCTAATATCAATAATGGAAATAAAAATTTTTTTAAAGAAATGCTTAAATTTCCTTCCAATGAATACTCACATAGGAGAAATATAGAGTTCTTATTTAGTAGTGGATTGAGGCAATTGGCTCAATGATTGACTGTATAGCTGTTTTTTCTGGGAACATGATGGCAGAGTGTTCCTTCATAAGGTAGAGTGTTCATGTAAAAGAAAAATTAGACAAAATTTATTTAGTATTGATGGCTGCACCTATGAGTATTATTCCAGCCTTATGTAATGCACCTGCGTCCCACTGGGACTTTGGGATGTAGCAGCAACATTAGATAGGTTTGAGGAACAGCCTTCACCATGGAAAATAGCAACTCTCCAAAATTTCCTCTTATCTGTTACACAGGTAGAAATGGCTGTTAAGGTTTAAAAGTGCAGAAACAAAGATAGGCCACCTTCTAGGAAATTCAGGGCACAGATGCTTTGATTAGCTCTACTACAATGCACTCTAGTGGAAGAAAAATTACTAACAAAATCTAACCTTGACATGGTGACAGAAAGAAGTCAATAAAAATTAGGCTGTTGTGCTCAAGATTTAATCTCTCTTGAGACACTTGAATTCTCAGTCACGGTGGTTAATTGTGTTTACCACTTTTTTTTTTTTACCTTTTATTTTATTAAGATATCTTTTTTCTAATAATAAAGTATTGCACATAAACAATAAAAATAGAAAAAAATATTGGCAGACAATATGAAACACAAATTATCCACAATGCTGTATCTTTGAAGTAAGCAATGTTCAAGTTTACACCTTTTTTCATACTAGTTTCTATGCATATTTTTTAATCACAGCTGTTATTTTGAATGTGCAATTTTATATCCTATATTTATAAGAGGTCATTTAGATTATGAGGACTTTCTTATCTTCCAAAACAATATTTAAATGTCTACAAAAATCTCATGATACTATTTACCATAAATTATCCTAAAATTTCGTATTTCTTGGAACACTTAGGTTGTTTCCAAATTGCTGTGATTATGAGTTACACTGAAATAATTCTTTCTCATACATAAATTTATGAACTTATCTCTGAATAATTTCTTAAAATAAATTCCTAAACTATGACTACTGTTTCAAAGGGCATGGTCATTTTTACACCTCTTAAATTAGGAAATTGGGCCATTAAAGCCAACAAATAACATTTTCATGTGAATTAGAGACAACTCCACACTGTCCAGGCACCTTATTGTCAAGGGTGAACATACCAACATCAAATTACCATAAGTTTCAACTATTATTTCTATGTGTGTTTAGAAAATAAGAGCTTTATGAATCCATCCAAAAGATACTTAGGTATGAAATGTTTTGCTGGTTGCTTTGGTAGAGTTATCTGTTTGTTTCATATATTATCATTCTGACACCAATACCAATGTGCGGGCTTTTCCCTCACACAAAGAAATTCTCCAACAATGAAAAGGTGTCCCACAGTTCAACTCAGTTCTGACACATGTACCTGAAGATAGTGTCAGGTCCCACAGGTTGAAAGCTCAGTCCCACAAGATTGCAACACTCCACACCTACCTCAGAAGCCAGTCACCAATGGCAAGTTCAATTGTCACCTGCGCTTCTGGCCAACCGGCTAAAATTGGTTTCCATAGTTCCTCCTTATGTTCAACTAATTTGCGACAGCAGCACACAGAACTCAGAAAAACATTTTACTTACTAGATTACCAGTTTATTATAAAAGGATTTAACTCAGGAACAGCCAGATGGAAGAAATGCATGGGGCAAGGTATGGAAAAATGACTAAGGCGCTGCTCTGTTCTCCAAGCATTGGCACTCTCTTCAAATGTGTGTGTGTGTGTGTGTGTGTGTGTGTGTACCAACTCAGAAGCTCTCAGAACACCATTGTTATGGGTTTTTATGAAGGCTTCATTACATCAGGGTGGTTGATTAAATCGTTGGCTATTGGTAATTTAATTTAATCTCCAGTCCCTCCCCCTCCCAGGAGGTGGAGGTTGAGGAGTAGAAACATCTAATCACACCATTGGTTCTCCTCACAACCACTCCCCATCTTTAGGTGTTTTCCAAAATTATCTCATTAACATAACAGGGTCTTTTTACAGCTTTCATTACAAAAAAATTACAAGGGTTTTAGGATCTCTGTTGCAAGAGCTGGGACTAAAACCAAATATATATATATATATTTCTTTCTTTCTTTTTGTTTTTTGTGGGTTTTTTTGTTGTTGTTGTTTGCAAGAACAGTGTTTATAAGATAAACAAATAAAATGTATAGCCTTGGCTCCCACTAACCCCACAGTCTTGGTGCATAAAGGTCATCTTCCTACAGTGAGTTGGAAGAGTCAAGGGATGCAATGTCAACAGTCTCTGTTTCAAAGCAAGGTCCTACTGTCAATGATGCTCCATCCTTCTTTGAAGGTTGTGGTAAGTTTTGCGCAGGTGAGGGCAGCAGAAAGGAGGTAGTTGCTGATGAACACCATCTTCTCTCTATACTCCACGCCGAGGTTGAAGAGATTCTGGGGGCCATCAGCTGCTGGAACACTGAGCTTGTGTAAAAGTTGAACCATGAAGCAACAAAAGCGATCAGAGATGATGGAAATTTGAGACCGGGAGTTTACTTCAATGAGCACATTCTTCTGTGTATGGATATACAAGCCTGCAGCAAGCTGGCTCAGTTTGGGGGACTATCAGCATCTGTCAGTTCTGGTGAGCTATGTCTGGTCTCACTCCCCCGGGGTCTCGTCCATTCTTCAACAACATAGACTTGTGCTTGTCACAGCTTGGTAGCTCATATGTCTTCCCTTACCTTGACTGTTTCCAGACTGGCCCCTTCCAGAACCACAGTGAGCCTACAGACTCCCATCTAACTTCCCTTCCAGGTCAGGGCTGCTTGGGCACCACAACACCCCAGTGCTGTTCCTGGTCTCGGTCGGTCGGTCTCTCTCTCTCTCTCTCTCTCTCACACACACACACACACACACACACACACACACACACACACGAAGCTCACAAGGTTTAAATCCACCACTGGGTGCAGCCATTTTGCAACCAGCCTGGAAATTGTGCTAATATCCTTAAATTAGAACCTCGTGTTCTAATATATAAGAAATATATATTTGCTAATAAAGATCTTTCTAAATGTAGGCAGGATAATTGAGAGGTTATTTTAGAGTGGATAAGGATATATCTACAGTTCTGAAATCTGGAAACTATTTTAGTAGCAAACTGATTTATAACTTTGGGGGGATGGGTATTACTCAGTTTTCGCTCAGAGTACCAGTCAACAACCACAGTATGCAATTTTCCTGCCAGAACTGGCAACTGATTTTTGCCCCCTCTCTGTATCAGAAAAAAAAACAAAACAAAACAGATGATTCCATTTGCTTCAGTTAGAAAAGTAGAATGGAACCTATATACCGTAATAATAATAGGAATAATAAGAGCAATGATGATGATGATCATAGTAACAGCAGCGAACATTTGCTGAGTATTTGCTAAGTACCAGGCATTATGCTAAGTGTTCTATCAATTAATCCTCACAACAACCCAACATGATAGTTATAGTTACCACTATTAGTATGTAACTTGGAGGGCAAAATTGAAGCAGAAATTGAGGTGAGGAACGCCAATAAACATTCAGGGTTATTGGAATGTGGTGTGACTGAATAGTTATGTTCTTCCTACTATAACTTGGTGCCTTTCATATTTGTAGTATGATTTAGTTAATAAAGTACCTTTGCAATAATAAATAAATAAAACTTTGATGGGGTTAGAGTAGTGAAATCTCAACCTAGGAAACACCCCTAGGATATTAGTAAAATTAAAGATTAGCATATGATGGTATACTATAAATCAGATCCCAGATTTTGATTATCTAAATCAGCAGTTCTCAAAGTGTGGTTGGCAGGCACCGGGGGGTCCCCCAAAATCTTTTAGGGGCCCATAAGGTCAAAATTATTTTTCTAATAAGATGAGAGTTGCCTTTTTCACTGGTTGACATTTGCACTAGTTGGAGCAAAAGCAATGGTAGGTAAAACACTGGTACCTTAGCACAAATCAGAACAGTGAAACCAAACTAGATGACTGTTGATTGTACCTTCATCAAAAGACCCTTGCAATTCAAAAAAATGCCAATTTCACTTATGACTAACCTTGATGAAGCAGTATAAATAATTAAATCTTGACCCTTCACACATTTATAACATTTCTATGACACCCCTGAAAGTGTATATATAAAGCGCTCTGCGTACTGAGGTGTGGTGGCTGTCTTGAGAGAGAACTCTTGCGCATTTGTTTTGGTTGCCTGATGGACGAGTCACTCATCTCATGGACTGTCAATTTTACTTGCAAGAACTATGAAAGACACACTATGATTATTCAGCATTGGCCATTTGATAGACATTTTCTAAAAACTTAACAAAATGAGCCTCTTACCTGAAGGAAAATAATAGCACTGTTTGTTGCCAGTTATAGCAGTTGAGCTTCAAAGTAAAAATAAGAATATTGGAAAACTCCATCACTGAGCTTGACAGCTTCCCAATACCTAAACATTTTTGTGATATTAACAATTGTGATGTTCTGAAATTGTATAATGAAATGTGTCAGTATTTAGAAGATGCTGATAAAGATGTTCTTTCTAACCAACATTCGTTAGGCACTTCTGAGCTTCTTCTCAAACTAGGCCCTGACTTTGGCTCCCATCTTTGCTGGATCTGCATAGCTCAGCAAAGATCCTGCTAACGTCACATTAGCAAGATTCCCTCCTCCCCCACTCTTGATATCTGATCAAGTTCATCATCCCCACCTTTAATGTATAATCCTTGACCTGCCTTCAGCAAAAGCCCTGTTAAGCAAGAATCCCCCCATGCTTGAAGATTTCTTGTAATAGTTTTTCATCCACTGCTCTCCCTTACTCTGCTCATCAGCTCCTCCGCTATCTTGACTATATGAGGAGTTAACCCCGATCTCTCTCCTCTATTGCAGTAGTCATGACACCTGTTACAGTAGTCCCAAGTAAAACCTTCCTTACTGTCTTAACAAGTGTCAGAATACTTTTTCCTCTAACAGTATATTAGCAGAATGAACCAATATCTCCAAAAGACCAATGCATGATGTTACAAAATTGTATATGGGTTAAAAGTTCCATTTCAAAATTCAAGGGAATGCAAAGGATAGTAATGAAACAGAGTTTGAAAAGTTCACTGATAGGAAGAATTTCAGGTTCCACTTTATAACTAACCTTTAAGAAACTACCATTTGTCAAGTTCTTTTGAAGTGTCAAAGATGATTATTCAAAATGACTTCTGAATGGGATATTAAAATACTCTTTTCCTTTAACTATCTATGTATGCAAGGCCAGGTTTTCTTCATTTATTTCAACCAAAACGTATTGAAACAAATTGAAGACAGAAGCAGATATGAATCTGAGATTCACGAATATGTAAGACAATGCCATTTTTCTCACTCATTGTTTGCTTTAGAACATATTTCTATTTTTTATATAGCTATGTTATTAGTGTTAACATCTAACTGGTTTATATGAAAAAATAATTCAATTTTTATTAGGCTTAATTTCTGATTTGGTAAATATCAATAGACATAACTCATATGAACTAAAGTTCTTGAGGATCCTCAATAAGTTTTAGGAATCTAAAGGGATCTTGTGGACAGAACACTTGGGAACAGCTTTTTCAAGTGCATCAGAGGTCCATCACTCTCTCATAGTGATTACTGAGATATCTGAAAGTAACAAACTCACAAATCAGGTTATGGATATGACGTTGAAGTTAGTGTTAGGTTTATATTTTTCTTTGCTTCTAGGAACCTATCAAAAGGAGGAGGTGAGGGAGTAACACATCAGGAAAAATAGAACTGACCTTGGGAAGCCTAATCCCAAATCAAATGGGATCCACTTGATCGCATTATACTATCCCAGGAAATAACAGTAATATTGTTTTTCAAATGGAAGATAATGATGTTCATTGGATTTGAGTTAATACTGAAATGAATTTATGATGCCCAGTAAATATACTAATCACCAGAATTATGTTTCAAGAAGCTGCTGTCATTGTGTTAATAAAATGTACAATTAGCATTTCTAGAACTTTTTAAGAAACCTCAAGCCATAACAAACTCAAATCACTCTCTGTCACTGAATGTAAAAACTTACTTTGTGTCCTTTCCCAAAACAATGCATTAGGTTAACCAGAACAGGTTTCTGTGATTTTGTGTGCATAGTAAGCCACCTAGACCCCTGCATGTCTACGTCTATAAAGAAAAAAACAATCGCCCTGGCCGGTTTGGCTCAGCGGTTAGAGCATCCGCCTGCGGTCCGGAGAGGCCCGGGTTCGGTTCCCGCTAAGGGCGCGTACCTCGGTTGCAGTTTGTCCTCAACCCTGGTTGGGTCGTGCGGGTGGCAGCCACTCGATGTGTCCCTTTCACATCGATGTTTCCCTCTCTCTCTCTTCCTCTCTCTCCCTCCCACTCTATCTGTGCAAAAAATGGAAAAATGTCCTCGAGTGAGGATTAAAAAAAAGAAAAAGAAAAAAACAATCCCCTCTCTGGATTCAGATTTCAGAAAGACCTGAGGATTGCAAAACATAAATATATCATAATTCTGAACCATAAAAAAAGACATGGTCATAGATCTATGTAGGATGATGACAAGATTGCTTTCGTTTGAGATCATCATTTCCTGAAATATATTTTAGTACAACTCCTTCATGAGACAGACTCTCTCAGCTTCTTTTTTATTTTTATTTTTTCTTTATTGGTTTTTAATGAGAGAGGAAGAGAGAGAGAAACATTGATGAGAGAGAACATCGATTGGCTGCCTCCTGCATGTCCCCCACTGGGGATCCGGCCCACAACCTGGGCATGTGCCTTGACCGGGAATCGAACCTGTGACCTCTTGGTGTATGGGTCAACGCTCAACCACTGAGCCACACTGGCTGGGCTCTCAGCTTCTTTAGTTCTCTAGTTGAATTCTATGGTGCAAAGCTAGACTTAGGAGTAAAGGCAGAGTTGGTAGAACTAAAAGTACCACCTTAACTACTTCCTGTGATAATCTATGTTAATATATTTTTTTTAATTAAGATTATTTCCAATAGTTATTAGGACATTTCAGCATTCAACACTTATCTATTGAAATATATGTAATTGGGCCCTGGCCGGTTTGGCTCAGCGGTTGGAGCGTCAGTCCGCGGTCCAGAGAGACCCGGGTTTGGTTCCCGCTAAGGGCATGTACCTCGGTTGCAGTTTGTCCCCGGCCCTGGTTGGTCGTGCGGGTGGCAGCCACTCGATGTGTCCCTTTTACGTCGATGTTTCTCTCTCTCTCTCTTCCTCTCTCTCCCTCCCGCCCTGTCTGAACAAAAAATGGAAAAATGTCCTCGGTTGAGGATAAAAAAAAAAGAAAGAAATACATGTAATTGGTTATAAAAACATTTTCAAGTATCTGGCTATATTCTTAATATAGTGAGACCCTGAGTAAATGAAACATGTGGTCAGTAGCTCACTGGGGCAAGATGAAAGGACATGAGAAAGTTGGTGATGTTCAGGGCACAGGCCACTGCTTAGTGCAAAGTTGAAACATTTCCACCTTGACTCACTCTGACCTGATTTGATCTGTGTGGAAAACAGAAGATTTAAAGTTGGCTAAGTTGATATAGTGCTCAACTTTGTCATCAAAACTCCTATATTTTATTTCAATAGCAAAATCTGGTAACATCTGAAATGTCCAACAGAGGGAAACTGTTAAGTAAACTGCAGTAAAACTATGTTGCCATAAAAATGATGCTTGCAAAATATTTCATATTATTAGAATAAATTTACATAACATTCAATTAAAGAGGAGGAAGAAAAACTGTACATATAGTCAATTGATATATATCAAAATATTAATATTGATACATCATTGAGAGTCCTTTGGTTATAAGCATTGGAAACCAATTCTATTGAAAGTGCACATAAGTGCATTAAAAAATTGGCTCATCAAATCTAAGAAAGAATAGAAATACAACCATTATCAAGGAATAAGGTAGGAGGAATTATAGACAAGTTTTTTAAGGACTATATTAAAATCGTTTTTTCCCCAAACATTTTCTATTCTCAAGATTCATTTCTTTGTAGACAGATTGTGAGTGAATTTGTGTGGTTCGAACACCCACTTCTTAAGAGAAAAAGAGGTAACTTGGTTGACAGTCCTTCCAGGAAAACATGAAACCGGGGAAGGGGTAATGGAGTCAGAAAAGAGGCATGTTGTCTACCACAGAAGAGAAAACATTATCATGCAGTTAAGTTAAAACCATATGTCCTGTATATACATGTGCAATGACCCTAAATAACAGTAGCTGCATTTGTTCAACACTTATTATGTGCTCAACATGTCTCTGGTTTCTCTGCTTTACATGAACGCCTTCCCTTAAACCTCTCACCATTTAAAGGTAAGTTTTATTACTAGCCCCAGTTCACACAGGTAGAAACTGATGCCCAGAAAGATTAAATTTCCTACAATGAGAATATAAGAGATCTGGAATTTGAACTGTAGCTTCCTAGCTGCAGAGCCCATGAATCTGATGACTACACACCTTGTAGATGATGATGGATTTTTATCATCACTACCATTTTCTTCGAGTGCTACTAGACTAAAACAAATGATGGACTGAGTGTTCGAGTTTAAAGAGTTTCACTTAAGCAATACTTCTCTAGTCCCTCACCCAAGAAAAATGGGTTTATCTCTAAATATAGTTAGAACTAGTCCAACAAGGGAATTTTTGAAATATCCACTCTAGAATATTTAAAATTTTGCTTTAAAACTGTATCAAACACATTTCAACTGTTTTATTGAGATAAAAGGATCGAGTTTTCTATCATAGCACATTACAATTAGTCAGAAAGAATAACTACAAAATGCTAGTGATAAATAAACATTCTCCACCTCCTGAAGAGTGAATATCCTGAAAGCCAACAGCAGTATCCGAGGTCTGACTAGAATAAGAAATAATGCACCTTTTTGCATTCCAATAATCTTAGGCAGGCACCATTCCCTGGGCATTTTATTTCTTATCTCTCAGATTGATTTCTAGGTTTTTAATCAAACTTTGTTTCATTTAGCTTAAGCTACTGGCGATCTCAGAACTCCCCTCTGTTCAAACATTGAAACTCACTTCAAATGTCTCCAACATATATTACGGAAATCTCAAATAATAGTTTGCATAAAAAATTATATTGTGGTCTTAATTTTTTATTGAGGTATAACTGACATGTAACATTATATTCGTTTCAGTATACAATATAACAATTGGATATTTATATTATTGCAAACAGTGAACCACAAAAAGCCTAGTTAACATGCATCACCATACTTAGTTACAAAATGTTTTTGTGATGAGAACTTTTAAGATCTAGTCTCTTAGCAACTTTTAAATGTGCATGAGTATGCTGTTAACTGTAGTCACCATGTTGCACATTATATCCTGTGAAATGTTCATTTGATAACTGGAAGTTTGGACTAATTGACCACCTTTACCCATTTCACTCACACCCAGATTCCCATTGCATGTTCTTGCCTCCTTTGTCAAGTACTAATTGACCATAAAGGGGTGGGTTCATTTCTGGGCTCTCTATTCTGTTCAATGCTCTACCTATATTATATGTCTGTTTTCATGCCAGTACAATGCTGTTTTGATAACTATGGCCTTGCATTGTAGTTTGATATCAGGTAACATGATTCTTCCAGCTTTATTCTTCTTAAGATCGCTGTTGCTATCCAGGGTCTTTTGTGGTTTCATATAAATTTTTGGAATATTTGTTCTATCTCTGTGAAATACGCCATTGGTGTCTTGATAGGAATTGCACTGAATGTATAGATTACTTTGGGTAGTATGGATGTTTTAATGCTAATTCTTCCTATTCATGAACACGTTATATGCTCCCACCTATTTGTCTCTTCTTCAGTTTCTTTCTGTGGTGTATAATAATTTTCCGAGTGCAGGTTTGTTACATCCTTGGTTAAATTTATTCCTAAGGCCCCGGCCAGTTTGACTCAGTGGTTAAAGCATTGACCCAGGGACCGAAGGGTTGCAGGTTTGATATCCTGCCCCTGACAGGGCCACATGGGAGGCAACCAATCAGTGTTTTCTCTCTCTCTCCATAATTCCTTCCCTTCTTCTCTCTCTCTCTAAAAAAAAAAAAAAAAAAAAAAAAAAAAAAAAAAAAAGGCAATGGAAAAAATATCCTCAGGTGAGGAGTAACCAAAAAATAATAATATTATTATTATTCCTAAGTATTTTTTATGCAATTGCAAATGAGGTTGTTTCTTTAATTTCCATTTCTAAGAGTTCATTACTGGTTTGTAAAAATGCCACAGATGTCTGGATATTTATTTTGTATCCTGCTACTTTACTGAATTCATTGATCAGTTCTGGTAGTTTTTTGGTGGAATCTTTAGGGTTCTCTATACATATACAGTATCATGTCAACTGCAAATAGTGACATTTTCACTTCTTTTCCAATTTAGATGGCTTTTATTTCTTCTTGTCTAATTGCTTTCACTAGGACTTCACATACTATGTTAAATATGAGTGGTCAAAGTGGACACCCCTATCTTGTTCCTGATCTTAAGGGAAATGCTTTTAGTTTTTGCCCACTGAGTTCATGGTGTTGGCTGGGGGTTTGTCACATATGGCATTTTATGTTGAAGTATGTTCCCTCTACTAAGAGCTTTTATCATAAATGGGTGCTGGACCTCATCAGATGCTTTTATTGCATCTATTGATATGATCATATGATTTTTATGCTTCATATTGTTTATGCGGTATATCACGTTTATTGATTTGCTGATATTATACCACCCTTGTATCCCCATGATAAATTTTACATGATCATGGTGGATGATTTTTTTAATGTATTGCTGTTTGCTAACATTTTCTTGAGAATTTTAGCATCTGTGTTCATCAGGGATATTGGCCTATAATTTTCTTTCTTCATTGTGTCTTTTCTGGTTTTGGAATTAGAATAATGCTGGCCTTGTAAAATGAGCTCAGGAGTCTCCTCTTGAGTATTTTGGAATAGTTTGAGAAGGATAAGTGTTAGTTCTTCTTTGAATGTTGGGTACAATTTACCTGTGAAGCCATCTGGTCTAGGACTTTTGTTACTTTTATTATTGCTTCAATTTCATTAGTTGTAATTGGTCTGTTCAGATTTTCTAATTCTTCCTGATTCCATTTTAGAAGATTGTATGTTTCTAGGAATTTATCCATTTCATCCAGATTGTCTAATTTATTGACATACGGTTTGTATATTTTCTTATAATCCTTTATATTTCTTTGGTGTCCGTTGTTACTTCTCTTTCTATTCTGATTTTATTTATTTGGGTACTCTCTCTTTTTTTCTTGATGAGTCTGGTTAAAGGTTTGTTAATCTTTTAATCTTTTCATAGAACTAGCTCTTGGTTTCAACTATCTTTTGTATGTTTTTAGACTCTATTTTGTATTTTTCTGCTCTGATTTTTATTATTTCCTTTCTTCTGCTCACTTTGGGGTCTGTTTGTTGTTCTTTTTCCAGTTCCTTTAAGTATAAAGTTAGATTGTGTTCTTAAGATTTTTCTTATTTCTAGGGGTAGGCTTGTAATGCTATGAATTTCCTGCTTAGTGCTGCTTTTGCTATGTCCCATAGATTTTGGGTTTTGTGTTTTCATTTTCACTTGTTTCAAGGTATCTTTTGATTTCTTCATTGATCTCATTGTTAACCCATTCATTGTTTAGTAACATGTTTAGCCTCCATGACCTTCTGTTGTTATTTTCTTCAAGTTTTTTTTCCCTGTGATTGATTTTTAGTTCCATACTGTCACATTCAGAGAAGATGCTTGATATGATGTCAATATTTTCTTAAATGTATTGAGACTTGTTTTGTGTCCTAACATGTTATCTATCCTAGAAAAATGTTCCATGTGCACCTGGAAAGAATGTATAGTCTGCTATTTTTGGGTGAAATGCTCAGAAGATATCAACTAAATCCATCCAGTCTCGTGGGTTATCAAAGGCCACTGTTCCTTGTTGATTTTCTGTCTGGAAGATCTACCCATTGATGTCAATAGAGTGTTAAAATACCCTACTATGACTATTACTATCTCTCCATTTCTGCCCATCAAGATTTTTTATATATATTTAGATATTACTATGCTGGGTGCATATATGTTTACAAGAGTCCTCTTTTTGGATTGATCCCTTTAGTATTATGTAATGTCCTTTTCTCTCTGATGTTAATGACCTTTGTTTTGAGGTCTATTTTGTCTGATTTAAGTATTGCTATCCCAGCTTTTTCTGTTTGTTTGTTTCCATTTGCATGGAATATCTTCTTCCATCACTTCATTTTTAGATCATGTGTGTCCTTACATCTGATGGGAGTCACTTGTAGATAGCATATAGCTAGGTCTTGTTTTTAATGCATTTATCCACTCTGTTTTTATATTAGAAAATTTAGCCCACTGACACTTAAATCAACTATTGGTAGTTATTGCCATTTTAAAATTGGTTTTTGACTGCTTTGTAGTTCCTGTTTATTTCTTCTTCTTTTACTCTTTTTCTTTGTGGTTAAATGACTTTCTTTAGTGGTGTGCTTATAATCCTTTCCTTTTACCTTTTGTATGTCTACTATTAGCTTTTACTATGTTGTTACCATAAGGCTTACATACAATAATTTATATTTATAACAGTGTTCTTTAGATTAATTATATGTTTGGATTAATTATAAAGCTCTGCATTTTTATTCTCCCCCCACATTTTCTGTTATTGGTGTCATCTCTTACATCTTTTTAATTTGTGTATTCCTTAAGTAGTCATAGTTATTTTTACTGCTTTTGTCTTTTAACCTTTATACGAGCTTTATAAGTGATTAATTCACTACCTTCACTATTTATTTACCTTTATCAATGATATTTATACTTTCTATGTTTTTTTTTTTTGTTATTAATTAGTGTCCCTTTTTTTTAAAGCTTAAAGAAGTCCCTTTAACATTTCTTGTAAGGCTTAATCATTAACGCCTTCAGCTTTTTCTTATGTGGAAAACTCTTTCTCCTCCAATTCTAAATCTTAACTTAGTTTGTTTGCTTTGGGTTTTGTTTTTAGTACTTTGAATGTATCAGGTCCCTCCTTTTGGCCTGCAGAGTTTCTGCTGAAAAATCTGTGCACGGTATGGGGATTCCCTTATGCATAATAGTTGTTTTGCTCTTGCTGCTTTTGTGATTTTTGTCTTGTCCTTAACTTTTGCATTTCAATTTTAATTTGCCTTGGTATTGGTCTATTTGAGTTTCACTTATTTGGGCCTCTCTGTACTTTTTGGGCCTGGATGTCTGCTTTCTTCCCCAGGTTAGAAAAGTTTTTCAAGCATTATTTATTCAAATATGTTTTCTACCCCTTTCCTTTCTCATCTCATTCTGGTATTTCTATAATGTGCATGTTATTTTGCTTGATATCACATTAGTCCCTTAAATTATCTTCACTTTTTAAATTATTTTTCTTTTTTGCTGCTTTTTTTTTTTTTGGTCAATGTAAGAACGTGTGCCCTGGTCAGTCTGGCTCAGCAATTAGAGCATTGGCCATTGGCCCTCAGACTGAAGGGTCACAGGTTTGATTCCCCATCAAGGGCATGTACCTGGGTTGTAGGTTTGATCCCCAGCCCCAGTTGGGGTCATGTGGGAGGCAACCAATGATGTGTCTCTCACATCGATGTTTCTCTCTCTCCCTCCTTCCCTTCCACTCTATGTAAAAATATCCTCGGGTGAAAATTAACTACAACAAAAAAAGAATGTACAAACCTGTATAGCTTTTTTATGAGTTTATTTGAGCCAAACTGATGACATGCCAGGAAGCAAGATGTTAAGTGCGGCAGAGAATGACAGTGTTGCTATTATTTTTATACATTTGGAATAAAGAGGAGAATGTGAGGAAGACTACATAAAGGTGGGATAAAAGAAGTTGGGTAAATTTCTATTATTGGATTATGGGATAGTTAAGAAGAGCATTTGCTCTTTGGAGGGTGGTTACAACTCTAAGAGGTCTGACAAAGAGGGTTATTTTAACTTAGATGCACAAGAATAGTGGACAGTTTGCTTACGCAAGCATAAACCTCTTACCAGGGAAGTAATAGGCCCGATGTATGCTACCCATTATGACCCTTCAACCCAGCCCTAGCTCATGGTTGTCTTTCAGACCTCTGCAATTTTCAAACAGATTATTTTATTTTTAATATTTCCCAGTAGTTGAGGGTGTGCCAAGACCTGTCAGTAAGGGGATCTCACTTAGATCCTCTAGGAAATCCTGGTGAGCTGTATTGAGGCAGAGATGCCATCCTCTGGCCTACGTTCATCCCCTAGAACACCTGTATAGACCTCTCCATGTGTAGCAAACCTGAGGCTCTTCCCTCGGGCTGAAGCTTCAGAACGAACAAGTAGACCTCTTTCACAGTAAGACTGGTGGTGGTTTCAGTCCTTCTATCTGTATGGTACCCGGTGAGTGATAGACAGCCTGTCAAAAACTGTCTCTCAAATTGCTATAGCTCCATGGGACTCAGGAACACAAGCCCCATGACCACCAGAGCCAAGTGATCGGGGTTTCCCCTGGGCAGTAGCCACAGAAGTAGAGCACTACATATAAAAACCAGGGCATCAAATATATAAAAGTTTTCCTCTGGGAGATACTGGTACTCTAGGTCACGGCAGAGGTAGAGTCGAAAAATGGCACCCTGTAGCTTGAGCCAGGTAGAGGGGTCGGGTAAAGATGGTGGTCACTGGAGAAAAGGGGAAAAATAAAAAGGTCTAGGGTTTTGAAAAACTAAACAAAAAGACACATGAAAGCGGCACCCAGCAGTGTAGTTCTCCAGAGACTCTCCCAGCAGGCCCGCAGATGTGCGCTAGGTTAAATGCCTGCCCCTTAGGTCAATGCTTTAAGATTAGTCCGGGTACCATTGAGGGCCTATGTGCTGGGCCCTGGGACAAGTGCACTGTAGCACGTGAGAGCTTGAAGAGTCCTTTCTGTGTTACACGGTATAGCCTTGCGGGTCTTGTGGATATAGCCCCATTGGTTTTCAAAGCTAGATACTTTGGGGGCTTGTCTCTCAGGTGCAGGTCTTCAAAGTTGGGGTGCCCAATGTGAGGTTTAAACCCTTTGCCCCACAGTAAGAAGTTCTGGGTTTTGACTTCCCTCCCATTTGTGGGTGGCTGCACCAGGGGTGGGCTTTATGGCCAGATTGAGTCGGAGCCTCTCCTACCCACTGCGATGTGATGCTTTCTCACCTGCTCATGTTGCTCAGCTCATGTTTAGTTGCTGGGTTTTGTTGTTTGTTTGTTTGTTTCATAAGAAAATGCTCTATCAGTAGCTATAGATTTAGTGTGTCCCTGGGAGGAGGTGAGTTCAGAATATTTCTACCTTACCATCTGAGCCCTTTATTAGTCTTTAAAATCAAATCCTGGGCCCCAGCTTTAAAGATCTGTTTTGATGTGCATTTTACCAAGAAACTCAGGTGATTCAGACAGTCTCAGAACTGCATTATAAATGCATGCAACTTTTACGGTAGCCTGAATGCATGCCGAGGAATAAATGGTTTGTAGCAAACCTACAATGTGTTCTCTCCCCTTCTTGAATGGAGGAGTTAAGCAGAGAATCACCTGGGGAGGAAAGAAAGTAATGACACCAAATTTCCTTATAAACATGCCAATAACATAATAATAGATCTCCTGTCAACTGTAATCATGGTATTTGCTAGTGGAAGAACCCTTATCTCTGAAATGCTTTTAGCAAGATGTACCCAATCTATTTATAACAGCTTAGGGTGAACAAACCCAAAACACCACGGGTTTGTAGAACACGGCTCCCTAGAAAGCATCGTGTAAGCTATGTAACCACGTGAATAAGCAACTGAGATTAAAACTGTAAGGACAAATCAGCTCTCTTCTGTGTAAACAGTGTAGTCACAGATACTCATTAAAGGCCTCATATGATGACAGAGGCTAGAGTGCATCTTGACTCAGCAAGAAAGGACTGGCAGGCTGTGTTCATAATCGCAGATCTCTCTTTTGTGTGTACGCCTCATGATTAACTGTGTTCTTTAAATTACTAGTCAGTCTTTGTTTTTTTGTTTTGTTTTTTTATCCTCATCCAAGGTCTTTTTTTTTTTCATTTATCTTCAGATAGAGCAGGAGGGAGAGAGGGAGGAAGAGAGAGAGAGAGAAACATCGATGTGAGAGAGACACATCGAGTGGCTGCCACCCACATGACCCCAACCATGGTCGGGGACAAACTGCAACCAAAGTACATGTCCTTAGTGGGAACCGAACCCAGGACTCTCTGGTCCGCAGGCTGACGCTCTAACCACTGAGCAAAACCGGCCAGGGCTGGTCAGTCATGATGGTAAGCAGGACCTCGGATTTTTGTGTGTATGCTTTCATTTGGTTCCTTTGTGCAATCTTACGTACAAAATCCTCCATGATCTGGGTCCTGCCTCCGTCAGATCTCCCAAAACCCGTCCTCTATCCACCAGCCATACCAAACAACAACCTGCAGTTATACAAATACACCGTGATGCCTCATTCCAAACGCCTTCTCTTGGACTACGTTCATGTTGTTCCCTTCGCCTGAAATTGCTCCCTGATCCTGGCTGATCTCACAAGACTCACCTCTAAGAAGTCTCCCTAGGAGAACTGACCACTCCCTTCTGTGTTCCACAGGACACCAGACCATGACAGACTTTCTTCAAGGGCCCTCTGTCACTTGACTACATTGATTTTTTTCTGACATGTATTTCAGAATAGGCTTTATACTTAACAGTAAGCATAACAACCTGCCGTTGTTATAAAATAATAGAGACAGGCATTTGTACATCCTAGGTCTTCTATCACTAAACTGTATACTGTCCTGAAGCCTTAATCCAAACTCTAGGCTTTGCTGTTATTTGTAATTGTTTATTATGTTTATGTGATGTCAAAATGAGGTACATTCTTGTGTACTGAGTCAGAGTTGTGCCTCGTTGATCTTCGTGCCCCGGGTGCTTTGCACGAGAAGGAACTGGTCAAGCGCGAGAGGAAGAGAGGGCTAGGGCAGAAGGCAATGCTGCTCTTGCCCTGGACGTGGTTCAGGGCTCTGGCACCCTCGGGGCACGGATGGGCGGAAGGATTCCATCAATCTCTGGAAAGCAGCCAGTTCTGCAGTCACACAGAACTAAATGGTCAGAAGAGCACAGCCTCCTGGAAACTTCCTCCCAGATTACAGGCTGTTACAGTCAAGTGTCATGCCTGCTGTGTATTAAGATCACAAAAGCCTTCCTGTGGAGACAACAGCATGATCAAGTGTTATACCAAAGTAGAATTTACGACCTGCAGCCTTGATCCAGTGCATTCTTTGGGGGGAGAGACACCTTTGCGAACACATTCCTGACTTGAAAAAGATTCAGCTGCTGTGGACCAATTCTGCACAGTCAGAAAATTCAGTGAGATGGATTTGACTGCATGCAAGATGCCAGTAGACAGAGAGCATTGCACAGGCAAGCCACGGATTTGGGGAAATGCCGAACTTTTGATATGTCAGTGCTGCCATTTCTGTGGGCAATTGCAAGGTGCCCCAGAGACCTGTTTATAAAGCTTGAATGACTTAGGGAGTCCTGCCCTGGAGGGATGATGCAATAGTTGGAGTAGACAGGAATCTGGGGGAACCCCCCCCAATCCTATAGCTGTTATCACTAGACTGTAGTGCCATCCCACAGGTGGCCTCCAAAGAAACCACTTTTGTTTACTACCATACTCCCAGCACCAAACATAGCACCTGGCACACGCACACACACACACACACCCTCTCTGCATTTTGATTTTGATTGAAAGATGGGATGAATAGATGATCAGCCAGAAACAGCTGTTCATAAAATCACTTTCTCTACATCCTGGGGTTGGCAGAAAATCCTTGCTGAATGAAGCACGGGGATACAAAATAAATATTGAATAGTTAAGTTGGGCAAATGTGTTGCACATGTTTGGCTCTGCCCGGCCGTGGCTGGAGAAGAAATGAGTGGTGAATAGTGGCAGGGTGAGCACAGGGAGGGCTACCCGGAGACAAGACGCGTGGACTTCAAAGTGCAGAAGTCCAAGCGCACAAACTTACTGCTGCACAGTTGTGAATAAAATGAATCAATTCCCAGAAGAAATATGCACAGGATTAGGGCTGTTGCTGTCAGTTGCAGTTTAGCCAAATTTGAAATTTGGCCTTGTGCATAAACAGGCATTTTATTGCTCCTAACAGGGCATCAGGTCTCTTGCAGCAACAGGAAACGTCCCTGTGAAGGCATCGGACATTCTTGTCACCCTGGGAAGAACACATGAATAGCTTCCCCGGGGAGGGGTGAAGCCAGGAAGCAGAGTGTGATATCATGATTTATAGTAAGAAATGTTGACGTAAGAACATCCAAACCTGTAGACATTTTTTGAGTTTAGTAGAGCCAAACAGAAGTCTGGCCTGAAAGCAAGATCTTAATAGACCAAGAAAATGCTTCAAAGAACAACAGTTTCTTCTACACATTTGGAATGTAGGAAGATTACAAGAGAGCGGGCGAAGGCAAGGCAGAGGTTGGCTTCCAGAATACTTAAGATTATGTGCTCTCCTGAGGGTGGTTATGTTTCTGAGGGGTCTGAAAAAGAAGCATTTCATTTTGTTAATCTTTATTTATTTTACAGAGAGAGGAAGGGAGAGGGAAAGAGAGAAATATCAATGAGAGAGAATATTGATTGGCTGCCTCCTGTACACCCCCCACTAGGGATCGGGCCCACAACCTGGGCATGTACCCTGACCAGGAATGGAACTGGCGACCTCTTGGTGCATGGGTCGATGCTCAACCACTGAGCCACACCGGCAGGGCTGAAAAAGAAGCATTTCAAAGGTGTGTTAATGTAGGTTCACACACACACACACACACACACACACGAACAGGGCTTGCTTAAGGCAAAGATAAACCTTTCACTAAAGAAGTTATAGGCCCAGAGCATGACATCCACCATGACCTGCCCAGTTAGGAATTCATGGTCAGATCACCCGAGAGGTTACTTTTGGTCACTGGACTCGTCCCATTTATTATAGAGCCCACTTTTCATCCACAGAAATATGTATTTGGCCTTCACTCCTGTTTCTGGCACAGAGCTCCTAAAACCCTTGGAATTTCCTGAAGAGCAACAAAGCTGTATTTTTTTTATGTTGATGAGAAACCTTTTTTTATCATACCTATGGATGGGGGCTGGGTTCCAGCGGAGTCAACCATGTGATTGGAGAATTGGAACTACGGAACTTTCAGTCCCCAACCCCGTCCCCACCTCTGGGGAAGAGAGAGGGCCTGGAGGTCATATCAGTCACCAAGGGCTAATGCTTTAATCAATCATGTCTATGTAATGAAACATCCTTAAAAAAAACAAGGAGTTTTGGGGAGTTTTCGGGTTGGTGATCCAGAATCCTTCCATACAGCCAGCATACCAAGCCCCAGATCCACGGAGGACAGAATCTTCTTTGTTGAAGTTCTGTGAGCCACTCTAAGCCATTAATCGAACCCAAGGAGGGCTTCCTGGGCACCCCTGGTTCACAGACGCACAGGTGACCACCTGAACTTGCCACTGCGCCTGTCCTTAACCTGTGCAATCGGGTGTCATATCCAGGTAGACAGTGTGGGAACTGAGTTGAATTATGTGGTACCGTGCTGGTGTGAGGGACTTTCTTGGTGCTGTCGGGGGCTCCCAGGCGTAGGAGTTGGGTGCAGAATTTCAAAGAGCATTAGCTGAACGGAGGCCAGACACGTTTGTTGTGAAGGTGCTGGCATGAATTATAAATGCCCCACCCTCTCAGAGCTTCCTTCATTCCATAGGCCTCTTCCAGCTTCCCCGCCCCTTCAGGCTGGGGCCCCGCCTTTCTGGGTGGTCCCTTGCAGAATTCTAAGACTGAGTTCCAAGTTCCCTCCCTGGTAGTGAGAAATAAATTATGAGCAAAAAGGAAAGAAAATCTTTTGTTCTCCTGTCAAACTCCACCCTTGCATAGTGCTCACACGGGAGGTTGGCTGACACTGGGCTTTGACAGCTGTCTCCCCAGACAAGCCCTGCATTAGCCAGCAGCTGCCACCTAACCTAAGTGACAAGATTCACAGCTGCCACCAGCCCTGTCTCCTCTCATTAACATCCCCTCTGCTCTGGACAGGAGCCTACCTCCCCTGCACAACTCCTCCACCCCCTTGTCCCCAGACCCTGTTCTGCAGGCCGACCCTGGCCTGCCGGATCCAGCCCCCTTTCCCGCTCACCGCCCAGTCCCCTCCCGAACACCTCGCCCCCTGCTGCCCTGGCCTCCACCAGGCCTCTCTGCTCCCAAACCCCCCAGAGCCGTTTCTTGCTCTGGGGTCAGATTTCAGCATAATTACCTTGTCCACTTGTTACTACTAACTTAGTAACATTGGCATCCTATTTGGCTTTCTGACATTCTGACCTTCTGAACAGTCTTTTTGGAGGGCTTTTCTCCTGGGGATGAGGGAAGGAGTTATTCAGTGCATTGAAATACTGTGAAAATTCTAGTGAAATTCCAACTGAATTTAATTCAGTGAAGATGACAATTTCTGGAATTAATGCCGCCCCGATGCCAATTCCAATCTGTTTCCCTGAGCACCGGTGTCGTGAGAGTCTAGTTAGTTAGAACGCCACATCCGGCTGCAGTCATTTTTAAGGGTCTATGCTGGGGTAGTAAAGCTGTTAACATAACGGATGTCTAAAATGCCCCAACACCTGTATGACAAACCGAAACCGCAGAGGATGGAGATGACACTTTATTTCCCCGAGACCACTCACATGGCCAAAACGGAGGTAATTAACATAAAGAGTTTAATTTAGCACAAAGCCCGAACATAGAAAGCATTCAATATTAGCTCTTGCTATTACTTTTCATTATTCCAGACCATTGGAATAGTCGGTTAAGAAAATGCCCTCTGTAATGACTATGGGCTGGAAGTAAGGAAACAGTGATATATAAAACGACCTGGAAATAAAAGACAATAAGAGAGTAAAAATGCTTGGCAAACAGTTCCAAGTGTCAGTGAAGGTGTTGTTGGACCAGGGAGAAGGAGTTTAGTGCACAGAGACACTGCTGCAGTGTTGGTTAGGGTTTTCCTGTGCCAGGGCTGCTGTACAAAGTGCCACTAACTGAATTTGCACGTCGGGAGTCTGCCTCGCGGTTCTGGAGTTGCCAGGGCAGAATCCAGGCGTTGGCAGGGCTGGCTCCTTCCGAGGCTGAGAGGGAAGCGTCTGTTCCGGGCCTCTCTTCTGGGCTTGTCCAGGGCCGTGTGCCTGTCTCCTTCCACTGTCGCTCCCCTCTGTGTCCGTGTCCAGTGTCCCCTTCTGAGAAGGATACTGCCATTCTGGTGTGGGACGCCCCTCCCCCCATTCCAGTGTGACCTCATCTTAATTTACTATATCTGCAATGGCCCTGTTTCTAAATCAAGTCATATCTTGAGGTCCTGGGGGTTAGGACTTCAACATATAAATTTGGGGAGACACAATTTAGCCTATAACAGTTGATGAGATATAACAAAATGCTTAAAAAATAGACATAACCTCAGATGTTAATTCCAAATACCAGGCACACAAATATGTGGGTAAATGCAATTACAACATATTTTTAACTGAGAAATACTGAAATACCCTAAATAGTAATAGGCATATGATTATATCAATCTCAGTATACACATTATAGTAAAATCTTATACAATTTTTGAAAAGGTGTTTGATTATTCAACACATTAGAAATCAGTACATATTAACTTACAGAATCAGATATATTTTTTAAATTATGTAAACTGATTGCAACAATTTCTATGTGAAATAAGCCAATATACTAACTGTATTATACCTGCAAACTAGAATTATGAGAATTTCTTAATATTTATTTTTTGTATTTTCAAGTGCTCTACAAGAATGTGTTATATTTGAATTTTTTATAAAAAGACACTTTAAAGAATATTTTTTAAAGACACTGCCTCATTGAACTATCCTTTATAAACATCTCTATATCTTAGGAAATTCTATTAAGCAGATGTTTATTTTAATAAATGTCAATTTCTTTTGCTAAGTTTCTTGACAAAAAAAAATGACAGATGTACTTTGTTTTTTCCTGTTTCACTACATTTGAGTCAAATTGCTGTGTAATTATAATGCTAAAATCTTATCTGATAAAAACAGAATTAGCAGCGGTTGCTCCGCTGATCTGTCCAGTGAAGGTTTTGTTGCCTGTTCTTTCTCAGCCCCATGCCCAGTGCCGGATGCTTAGGGCGCAGAAAGAATAAAGTAACAGTGTCAAGTCTTCCCAGCATAAAAGGTGAAGGGCAAAGTACACTTCATGAAACCTTACATGTGAATTCCGTTCGGTGAAGGCATGTTCACACGGGTTTGGTTCACCCAAGCCTGGCCAGCTATTTTCCTCGTATGGACGCAAGCCGTCTACCAGGTGTTTGGATTTCCATCTATGGTGTGCTAGCAGTGTGTGCAGGCCCCGCCATAAATTACTGGCATGTTCCCCCTGTTTTAGTTTGACAAGTTGAGTGGAATAAATAGTTAAAATGGTCCATTGGTTTTCTGTGGATGGAGGTAATAATTTCATACAAACTGAAGGTAATGTTGACACTGAGAAAAAATTATCTTTTTCTGTGACTGTTGTATTGGGATAAATGGGTAGTGTTTAGGCCTTAATAGAACTCATGTAATTTCTCCTGACTCTCTGCCCAGATGAAGATAATATCATAAACAGATGAACTATAAGTCAACACAAGACTCGATTTCATGCAGAACACTTGAGATGGCTGTATTTCAAAGCCCAGGATAGGATATCTCCTGTATGCAAGAACACTTTCTGGGTGATTAATATGACATTGTTCAGAAAAATAGATTCAATTTGTTTCTATAAAATGAACCAAAAATGTTTAGCAACCTGTAAACTCCTTTGTCCAATATTTCATTTCACTATCCCTAGAAAAGAGGTAACATGCAGGTGATTTTATCAGAGCCTGTTACCTTTGATTTTTTTTCAGATGATATGAAGATTTCTCCTTCCTTTCAAACAACTTGAGTAGAGTCAGAATCGATTGTATAAGCATGTGATATTTCACTAAGGGAAAGTCACTCTGAAAAACCAATTTCTAGGGCTTTGCCTGTACAACCACCCAAGGGGCACATAAGCAGTGTGCTTACTTGTTTCATGATCTAGACGGTGGTTCTCAGCTGGGGGTGATTTGCCACAGAGGGGCACTGGCAATGTCTGGGGACATATTAATTATTACACAGGGGAAGGGGGGCTTCTACTGGTGGGTAGAAACCAGGGATGGTGCTAAACGTCCTACAGTACACAAGGGAGCCCTCCACCAAAAATAAAAATTATCCTGCTCCAAGTATCAAAAATGTAATTAGTGCTGAAGATGAGAAAGCTTGATCTAGATAGTTATAGCGTACCACTGCTTTTGCCCCAAACAACTGACTGTCACATTAACTAATCCAAGACTTGGACAGTTGGCTGTGTCTTCAACATTTTACCTGCAGAAATAAACATCATGGATCCCACTCACAGGAGTTGGAAAGGGACGTTCTAATTTAGCAGTTCTCAGTCATGGTGTACACAGCCGAGTGACACACTTTGGGTCACCTCCAATTTTAAATTAATAAGTGTCAAAAGGTCAAGTTAAAATTTTAATGAGTTTTTACATATGAAATACAGAGGAGGCATGTTAATAATGTCTCTCACAGTTGCTTGCAATATGCATTCTTGGTGGTGGTGGTATTTTGGTTTATCTTTTAGTTTTCAATTGCAGTTCACTTTCAATATTATTTTGTACTGGTTTCAGGTGTGCAGCACAGCAGTTAAACAATCATATATTTTACAAAGTGTTCTCCAATACTTCCTGTATCCACCTGACACCACACAGTTATTGCAATATCATTGACTATCTTCCCTATGCTGTACTTTATAACCCTGTGACTATTTTGTACCTGCCAGTTTGTACTTCTTAATCCCCTTACCTCTTTCACCCAGCTCCCCAACTCTTCTCCCCTCTGACTACCACCTGTCTTCTCTCTGTGTCTATAAGTCTGTATCAATTTTACTAATTTATTTTGTTCTTTAGATTCCACATGTAAGTGAAATCATATGTTATTTGTCTCTATAGAATTAACTTATTTCACTGAGCATAATACCCTTTAAGTCCATCCATGCTATTGCAAATGATAAGATTTCATTCTTTCTTATGGCCAATATTCCACTGTATGTATGTACCACCTCTCTTTTAGTCACTCATCTACTGATGGGCACTTGGGCACCTTTTCGTATGCCTATCAGCCATCTGTATGTCTTCTTTGGAGAAATGTTCATTCATGTCCCCTGCCCATTTTTAAAGTGGATTGTTTGTGTCTTTGATATTAAATAGTATGAGTTCTTTATAAATTTTGGATAGCAATCCCTTATCAGATGTATCAATGGCAAATATGTTCTTCCATTTAGTGGGTCTTTGCATTTTGTTGATGGTTTCCTTTGCTGTGCAAATATTTTTTAGTTTTTTGTAGTCCCATTTATTTGTTTCCCTTGCCCAAGGAGCTATATCAGAAAAAATTGCTAAGAGAAACGTCAGAGATTTTACTGCCTATGTTTTCTTCTATGAGTTTTATGGTTTCGAGTCTTACATTTAAGTCTTTATTTTTAATTTATTCTTGTATATGCTATAAGAAGGTGGACTAGTTTCATTTTTTTTGCATGTATCTGTTCTACTTTCCTAGTACCATTTATTAAATAGACTGTTTTGCCCCATTGTATGTTCTCACCTCCTTTGTCAAATATTAATTGATTATATAGTTGTGGGTTTTTTTTTCTGGGCTCTAACTTCTATTCCACTGATCTATTATGTCTATTTTTAATGCCAGTACCATGCTCTTTTCATTACTATGACCTTGTAGTATAGTTTGGTATCAGGTAGTGTGAGCCCTCCAACTTTGTTTTCTTTCTCAAGATTGCTGAGGCTTTGTATGTGTGTTTATGTGTGGTTCCATATAAATTTTGGAGTTATTAGTTCTATGAAATATGCCATTAGTGTTTTGCTAGGAATTGCATTGAATATATAAATTGATTTGGGTAGTATGAACATTTTAATGATGCTAAAATTCTTCCTATCCATGAATATGGTATATAACTTATTTTGATCTTCCTCAGTATCTTATAATTTTTTGAATACAGGTCTTTTATCGACTTGGTTATATTTATTCCTAAGTATTGTTTTATGCAATTGTAAATGGGATTCTTTTCTTAGTCTCCCTTACTGATATCATTATTGGTTTGTAAAAATGAAACTGATTTCTGAATATTAATTTCATATCCTGCTACTTTCCTGAATTTATCAGTTTTAGTTTTTTGTGTGTTTTTTTTATGGCATCTTTAGGGTTCTCTATATACAATATCTGTCATCTGCAGATGATGACAGTTTTACTTCTTTTCTAATTTATATGCCTTTTATGTTTTTCTTTTGTCTGAATGTTGTGGCTAGGACTTCCAGTACTATGTTAAATAAGAATGGTGAAAGCAGACATTCCTACCTTGTTCCTGATTTTAAAAGAAATGCTTTTTGTTTTTGCCTGTGGATATTTGAATATGATGTTGGCTGTGGGGTGTCATATGTGTGTGTGTGGTGTTTTTTTTTTTTCTTATTTTTCTTCCTTTTTGTTGACTTTAGAGAGAAAGGGAAGGAAAGAAGAAGAGAGAGAGAGAAACATCGATGAGCAAGAACATCGATTGGTTACCTCCTGCACAGCCCCCACTGGGTATCAGACCCTCAACCTGGGCATATGCCCTGACTGGCAATCAAACCAGTGACCTCGCCCTGGCCGGTTTGGCTCAGCAGTTAGAGCGTCGGCCTGCGGTCCTGAGAGACCCGGGTTCGGTTCCCGCTAAGGGCGTGTACCTTGGTTGCAGTTTGTCCCCGGCCCTGGTCGGTCGTGCGGGTGGCAGCCACTCGATGTGTTCCTTTCACATCGATGTTTCTCTCTCTCTCTCTCTCTGTTCCCCTCTCTCCCTCCCACTCTACCTGAACAAAAAAATGGGAAAATGTCCTTGGGTGAGGATAAAAAAAAAAAAAAACAACCAGTGGCCTCTTGGTGTATGGGTCGATGCTCAACCACTGAGTCACACCAGCCAGACTCCTATATGGTTTTTATTATGTTGAAGTATGTTCCTTCTATCCCAACTTTGTAGAGAGTTTTAAAATGGGTGCTGAATTTTGTCAAATGCTTTTTTTTTTCATCTATTGATATGATTATATGCTGTATCGAGTTAATTGATTTCTGCATATTGTACCAATCTTGCATCCCAAGAATAAATCCCACTTGATCATGGAATATGATCTTTTTAATGTATTGCTGGATTTGGTTTATTGATATTTTGTATCTACTTTCATCAGGGATATTGGCCTAGAATTTTCTTTCTTTCTGGTGTCTATATTTGGTTTTGGAACTAGGATAATGCTAGCCTTGTGAAACGTACTTGAGAATCTTCCCTCATCTTCAATTTCTTTGAGTAGCTTCCGCAGGATAGGTATTAGTTCTTTGAATGTTCAGTAAACTTCACCTGTGAATCCATTTGGTCCAAGATGTTTATTTGCTGGGATATTATTATTATTATCATTATTGCTTTCATTTTATTAGTTGTAATCTATCTGATCAGATTTTCTGTTTCTTCTTGATTCAGTTTTGGATGATTATATGTTTCTAGGAATTGATCCATTTCTTCCCAATTGTCCAATCTGTTAGCATACAAGGTGGGTCAAAAGAAGGTTTACCATTGTTAGCATGTGAAACACAGTTTATTCTTGTATTAGTAATTATTAAGTATTGTATTATTTTCCATATAAATAACTGTAAGCCTACTTTTTCTCCACCCTGTATAGTCGTTCGTATATTTTCTTACAATCCTTTGTATTGCAGTGGTGTTCGTTGTTGCTTCTTCTCTTCCAATTTTGATTATATTTGGGTCATCTCTTTGTTCTTGATTAATCTAGTTAAAGGTTTATCAATCTTATTTATCTTTTCAAAAAAAATAACTCTTGGTTTCATTAATCTTTTGTATTATTTTTAGTCTCTATTTCATTTATTATTGCCCTGATTTTTGTTTTCTTCCTTCTCACTTTGGTCTTTGTTCTTTTTCTAGTTCCTTTAAGTATAAAGTTAGGTTTTTTTATTTGAGATTTAGCTTGCTTCTTGAGGTAGGCCTTGCATTACTGTGAATTTCTATTATAGGACTGCTTTCATTGTGTCCCATAGATTTTGGGTTGTTGTGTATTCATTTTCATTGGTTTCATGGTATCTTTTGATTTCTTCCTTGATCTCATTGTTAACCCACTCATTGTTTAGTATCATGTTATTTAGCTTCCATGTCTTTGTGTGTTTTTTGGGGGCTAGGGTTCTTGTGATTGATTGCCAGTTTCATACCATTATGATCAGAGAAGATACTTGATATGATTTCAGTCCTCTTGAATTAATTGAGCTTTTTCCTAACATGTGCTATATCCTGGAAAATGTTTCATGTGCACTTGAAAAAAATGTATATTCTGCTGCTTTAGAGTGAACAGCTCTGAATATATCAATTAAATCCATCTGGTCTAGTGTGTCACTTAAGGCCACTGTTTCCTTGTTAATTTGTTCTTTTGTCTAAAAGACCTATCTATTGATGTCAATGAGGTGAAAACATCTGCTACTATGATTGTATTACTGTCAATCTCTCCATGTCCATCAAGATTTGCTTTATAAATTTAAGTGCTTCTAGGTTGAGTGTATAAATGTTTACAAGGGTTAAATCTTCTTGTTGGAATACTCCCTTTATCATTGTGCAATGTCCTTCTTTGTCTCTTATTATAGGCTTTGTTTTAAAGTCTATTTGGTCTGCTACACGTATTGCTACTTCAGCTTTGTATTTTATTTTTTTGGTCATTTCCATTTCCATTAAATATCTTCCCCATCCCTCTGCTTTTAGTCTCTGTGTATCTTTTGATCTGAGGTGGGTCTCTTGTAGACCACATACATATGGGTCTTGTTTTCTTATTCAGCTACCCTAGGTCTTTTAAATGGAGCATGTAATTTACATTTAAAGTTATTATTGATAAGTATGTATTTGTTGCCATTCTATTTTTTTATAACTATGTTTCTCTTTTTTCTTCTTAAAGAAGACTCTTTAACATTTCTTGTAATACTGGTTTGGTGGTAATGAACTCTAACTTTTTGTTGTCTGAGAAGCTCATTATTTGACCTTCAATTTTAAATGATAGCCTTGCTGGATAGGGTAGTCTTGATTGTGGGTCCTTGTTTTTCATCATTTTTAATATTTCTTGCTAATCCCGTCTTGTCTAAAATGTTTCAGTCTTATAGGAGTTCCCTTGTAAGTAACTCTCTTTCTCTTGCTGCTTTTAAGATTCACTCATTGTTCTTTGTCTTTGTCATTCTAATTATGATGTGTTGGGCCTTAGTCTATCCACATTTTTTTAATTTTTTTTTCTTTTTGCTGCTCTGATTGGGTGTTTTCTGCTACCTTGTCTTCCAAATTTCTGATTCAATACTCTTCTTCATTAAGCTAGCTGTTGATTCCCTACTGTATTCTTCATTCCTGACTGATTCTTCTTATGATTGCTCTCTCTTTGAAGGGGAGTGCTCTAGCCAGAACAGATGGCATCTATCTTCAGTGTAAGAAAGGGACTCAACACAGGAACCCTGGTGGCTGTTCCTTCAGCTCTTTCCCCAAAGGCACACAAACAATCTATCCTCACATGACTATAATCTATTCTGAATCATCCTCCCTCAGCCAGAGCCCAGGATGGATGGCTGGGAAGAACATTTGTGCTCTGGCCCTTTAAGAAGGCATTTAGGTTTTTTAGAAGATTCCCATTTCTCCCTGGCAGACAGAATCCCAGGTGATTTTCACAGCCAAATGTTATGTGGGTGCCTCTTCCTGGCTCTGGTGGTTCAGGCTGGAGAGCTGAGCATAGGGTTGAAACCCCACATTCCTCAAGGGGAACTTTTGAAGCTGAAATATCCCTCCAGATTCTCAGCAGAAGCACATGGGTGTGGGGCCAGCCCTGTTCGCACTCTGCCCTTCCTACCAGTCTCGAGGTAGCTTCTTCTATAAAACCTTGGTTATAAGATGTCTGTTCATCTAGCCTTAAGTTGGTTATTCAGGTTGATTGTTCTATAATTTAGTTCATGGCAGTGGTATTCAGACAAGACTGGGTGTGTTCAGGGTGGTATGGCCATAGACAGGCAGTGGTATTTAAATGTGACACCTGTAACCACACATGGACCCAGCCACTTGTGGGTATATCAGCATAAGTACATTAATATTCACCCTGATCAAGAACATGTTAGAGCTGCCAATCCATAATATAGAAACATCTAGAAAACTTTATTCTCCTTTTCTTACTCAGACTTCTGTGATAGATGAGAATTATCCTTAGAAACTCCTTATACTAACAATTTATGTTGCCAAAACAATTAGGGCTCCCCAAACCAGAGGTTTTAGAGGTGTTTTTTGAATATTAATCTTTCTAGGGAGTTTTCTGCTTGTGCCAGATTACATAATGTGGTAAGTGGATTAGAAAATAATAAATCCAGCCCTGTTCGGTTTGGCTCAGCAGTTAGAGCATCAGCCTGCAGTCCAGAGAGACTCAGGTTCGGTTCCCGCTAAGGGTGCGTACCTTGGTTGCAGTTTATTCCAGGCCCTGGTTGGGTCGTGCAGATGGCAACCACTTGATGTGTCCCTTTCACGTCGATGTTTCTCTCTCCCTCTCGCTCTATCTGAACAAAAAATGGAAAAATGTCTTCAGGTGAGGATAAAAAAAAAAGAAAAGAATAAATCTAGAACACATTTGCATTAATGCTTCCTATTTCCTAGAAATGTTTCCCTGGTTAATTGTTAGATAGCCCAAGGTAAGCAGGTTATCAATTAATTGCTGAAAAATGAAGTGTACAGTATATATATTACTTTAGTCTTTAATTAGCTACAACTTTTCTTTCCCATTAAATGATCATTTTATTGTGAAAGCAAACAAAGCTATTAGAACAGTAGTCAATTCTTTGGAAAAACTGTTTAATACAAATTTCACTTATAATTATGAATCAATTTTTCTATAATGAATAGGCCTCAGAGTTGAACTTCTTTTAATTCTGGAAGTTGAAAAGCCTGCCTCCAAGAAAGAAATGTACCCAAAGCCCTTAGCTTTCCTGAGAACAGTTAAAGCCCTCATTTTACTAGTGTGTATATTTTTATATAATGTATATGTTTACTCAGAAAATAAGTAAACTTTTGAAGTAGTTGTCTTTAAGCTCTAATTTTAAAGTGATTTGTTTGATAGTAACTTTAAAAATATAACTGTTCCTACTTTTGAAAGTAGAGAATCCCCCCAAAATTATTTAGTACTTTTATCCATCATAATAAACAGTCATTACTTTTGGAGTATCCTTTGCATGTTTCTCCAAGTCACAATAATTTAGAAGGGATTAAATTTATTTTGTACCCATATGCCCAGTTTTTAAATTATTTTACTTTAAAATTTTCCATTAAACTTACAAGAACCAACTTCTCTGTTTCTAAAATGGCCCCTTATCATGAACAGTCCTTTCCCATCATGGATTCTTAGTGTTAAAAAAAATTTAAATGAGTAAATTTTCTAAATCTTACTGGCTTTATTTGATGATTCATGAATTGGGCAGCATCCAATCTGACAGATAAAAAGGAGTTCCATGGAGCTATATGTAATAAAAACTTATACAGGCAGAAGGGAACAAACAAGTTATACGAGGCAAAAAAAAAATGTGGGTTGCCTATGGCAAGGTTACCTTCCTAGACGAGGGCAGGGGTCCCGCAGGCAGATGACCTAACTAGTGCTGCTCAGGCGATTCCTGATGGGCCGGTTTCCGATTCCATTTCTAGGAGAGCCAACACTGAAAAAGACAAGTCTTGGTTTGGTGACATGGGGCTTAGCATAACTGACTCCATTTTGGCCCTGTTGTCTTGTTTTTAACAACTCCCTCCCCTTGATCACACTCTCTGACTTAACTGTGAGATGTGATCAAAATTGAAGGCCTCAGGGTTACTCCCAGCTACCACTCTGTAGCTCTTGCGGTTTTTGTTGCTGAATCTGTGTGTGGTACATTCACAGGTCGGGCTCACATTCTTCACGTTGCTCCTTCTCTTCACTCCTTTCCTGATGTTCTAGTTTTTGGGAGATTGTGTGCTTGGGGGTTAGTGGCTGTGAACATGCATTTAACACTTTTGAGAAAACGCAGTGCCCAGGGAGACTGCCACGTGCAGGAGAGCTCCCAACACCTGGAGTGCAGTTCGGAGCCTCGGTCCCAACCAATCAGAATCAAGTTAGTCAAAGAAAGGAGGAGTCACTTTTTGTAGCCAAGGGGCTGAGTCGCACCTTCACCGGAAGGCGCAGTCCAGGTGCAGCAAGTGGTGAAATATAACCGAGGGCTAGCCGATCAAGAACAACTTTGGCCTGAGAGTCTAGGGGTGTTTGTTGGGCTGCTACTACTTTAGCAGCAGGTCTCCGAGATCTCCACGAGTTAAGAGTTTCCTGATCATAGCCTCACACACACTTACTCCTGGCCCGGAGAGGAGGGATCTGCTAGAGGAAGCTAATTTTGAATCATGAATGCCTCCCAACACTTCCCATTTGAGTCTGTGGCTTGGGACTGGAAAGGTGATGGCCATGGAGGCCACTCAATTGAAGGGTCTATAGATTGACCCTTGCCTTGTGTCTCCACGCCCTCTCCCTCTTTTGGGCGCAGAGCCTGGATACAAGGTTCCCCAGGGGGCTAACCAGAGACAGGGAAATGGAGTCTGGCTAACTCCAGGGTTAGGACGTCTGACATGAAAGAAAGGAGGTTGAGTTTGTTCCAGAGAAACTGAGGCACTTGAAATCAGGGAGAAGTTTGTGACAAGCAAAACTACAGGATCACCAGTATTGTGGCAAATTCAACAATCATTTGGAGGTTGGATAACCCACTTTACAGTGGCCTGAGATATGTGAATAATAGCATTATAGTTCCTGGTCAGGTCAAGACAAAAAAAATTAAAATTAAAAACACCTTCAAAGAACTAGGGGGGCGGAGAATGGCCAGGAGAGGAAGGAGGAATGGAAAGAAATATTCTTGATCCAATGTCCAGCCACTTCTCTTCCTAGTCAATTTCATTTTGAAGTCTCCAGCCTTTGCACAGGACCAGATGTTAGGTGGAGCCTTCCTCCCTGGTTAAATATGCACCCAATTTTGATACATAATTTGGCAGCTGTGTCAGTGACCAAGAGTACTCGGTAGGGTCCTTTCCATAAACCCCACTGTTGCAAAAGCTTCATTCAAAGTAAAATAATAATAGTATGTAAAAGACAAAAGATATTAAAATTCCCTGTTTAAAGATCTGATAAGAATTCATTATAAGGGAATCGACAAGGAAACTTGGTTATTCCTGTGCTATACGACATTCTAAGATAATAAGTGGAATTATGACTAATAACATTACACCAGGACATACCAGATTTCTAGGAATTTTATAAAATTTCTAGAACACATTTTACTGTAATAACATGCATCTATACGAATATGATGGAGGTTTAGCATTAGTTCTTATTTGAGAATGCATCTTATGTAATTTATCAAATAAACATCAATATTTTAACATCTTACCAGGTAAGAAACAAATCCTTTGAGATTTCTCCAGGGACCCTCCAAGAAATTGAAAAGTTAGTTTGAGGTCAGAGAAACAGCATTTAGAATGTCAAAAAGGTTTGAATATTTTATTAAATGGAATCTTAGATATGATAAAATAATATTTGATTATCTATTTAACCTAAGTGACAATAAAAAATATTAAAGGCAAATATAGAGGGTTACAGTAGTGAACAACACTTAGCTCTTTACATATTAAAAAGATTGGGTATTCTTAAGTAATTAAAGACCTGATAAAGACAACATGAAGCACACTAAATCATTTTGTTAAGACAAAAATATTTGCTGTCCATGTAGATGACTTAAAAGTAAGTAAACTTTCATGATCTCTTATCAAAAGTAGGCCAATAGTCCAAGAAAACTTGAGCCTTTTAACAGAAAAAATAATTTTTTAAGTACAATATTACATTAGTTTTAGTTTTACCAATTACCAAAATCAACTATCACTGTGCAAACGTATCACAATATTATGGACTAAACTCTCCTTTACCTTTTTCACCCATCCTCCCACCCCCTCCCTGATGGTAACCATCCCTTTGGTCTCTGTTTCAGTCTGTTTTTGTTTTGTTTCTTAGATTCCCCATATAAGTGAAACCATACAGTATTTGTCTTTCTGTCTGACATTTCACTTAGTGTAATACCTTCTGGGTCGATCCATATTGTCACAAATGGCAAGATTACCTTCTTAATATTCCATCTTTTATATATGTATATATACACACACATACCAGATCATCTTTATCCACTCATCTATCAATGGACACAGCAGTGCATATATTTCAGAATTAGTGTTTTCATTTTCTTCAGATAAACAGAAGTGGTATTGCTAGGTCGCATGGTATATCTATTTTTAGTGTTTTGAGAAATCTCCATACTGTTTTCCATAGTGGCTGCACCAATTTGCAGTCTCACCAACAGTGACAAGGGTTCTCTTTTCTCCATATCACCAATATATGTTGTTGGTTGGCTCTTTGATAATACCCATTCTGACTGGTGTAGGGGGTATCTAATTGTGGTTTTGATTTGCATTTCCCTGATGTTTAGTGATATTGAACATCTTTTCATATTTCTGTTGCCCATCTGTATGTCTTTTTTGGAGATATGTCTTCATGTCCTCTGCCATTATTTTATTGGATTTTTATATATTTTGCATATCACCCCTTATCAGATATATCACTTGCAAACGTATTCTCCCATTCAGTAGGTTGTCTTTTTGTTTTGTGGATGGTTTCCTTCATTGTGCAGAAGATTTTTAGTTTGATAAAGTCACATTTGTTTATTTTTACTTTTGTTTCCCTTGCTCAAGGGGATGTATCCAAAAAGATATTACTCAGACTGATGTCAAATACTTTACTACTATGCTTCTTCTAGGAGTTTCATGGTTTCAGGTCATATATTTAAGTCTTATACCATAAACAAAAATAAACTCAATATGTTAAGAGAGTGGTTCATTTTCATTATTTTGCATGTATCTGTCCAATTTTCCCAGTACCACTTGTTGAAGAGACCACCGTTACTCCATTGTATATTGTTACCTCCTTTATCATACATTAGTTGATCATATAGGCAAGGGTTTATTTCTGGTCACTCTATTTTGTTCCACTGATACGTGTCTGTTTTTGTGCCATTACCCATTGTTTTGATTATTATAGCTTTGTAGTATAGTTTCAAATCAGGGAGCATGATACCTCCAACTTTGTTCTCTTTCACAAGATTGCTTTGGCTATTCGTGGTTTTCTGTGGTTCCCTAAAATTTTTAGGATTATTTCTTCTAGTTCAGAGAACTGTGGTTCCCTAAAATTTTTAGGATTATTTCTTCTAGTTCAGAGAACATCATCCCTGGTATTTTGATAAGAATTGCTTTGGGTAGAATGGTTAATTAATCCTTTAAGTGCATGAGCATGGAATATACTTCCATTTCTTTCATGTCCCATTCAATTTCTTTCTTCAGTATCTCATAGTTTTCAGAGTGCAGGTTTTTTACCAGCTTGTTTAAATTTATTCCTAGGTACTTTATAGGTTTTGATGCGATCATAAGTGGGATTATTTTCTTAATTTCTCTTCATTATTTGTTATTAATTTATAGGAACATGGCAGATTTTGTATATTGTGTATCCTACTAAATTTATTCTATTAATTTTTGGTGCATTCTTTAGGGTTTTCTATATATATCATGTCATCTACATATAGTGACAGTTTGCTTCTTTCTTTCAAATTCTGATGTCTTATTTTTTCTTATGGCTAAAATTTCCAATGCTATATTGAATAATAGTGGTGAGAATGGGCATCCTTCTCTTATAACTGATCTTAAAAACTTTTTGCCATTGAGTATGATGACTTGTCCTTACATACCCTTTATCACATTGAGGTCAATTCTTTCATACCATTTTGGTTAGAGATTTATCATAAATTAATGAATTTTTAAAATGCATTTTCTGCACCTATTGCTGCATCTATTTTTATCATTAGTTTTGTTTCATTAAAATTTTCAATTACAGTTGTCATTCAATATTTTAATTAGCTTCAGGCGTACAGCATAGTGGTTAGACATTTATATATTTACAAAGTAATCCCCCTCATATATCTAATACCCACCTGGCACCATACATAGTTATTATAGTATTATTGACTATATTCCCTATGTTGTACTTTACAACCTATGCCTATTTTGTAACTACCAATTTGTACGTCTTAATCTATTCACCTTTTTCACACACATCCCAGTCCCCCTCCCATGTGGTGACTATCAGTTTGTTCTCTGTATCTAGGAGTCTGTTTCAGTTGTTATCCTTGGTTTTGCAGATGTTGAACCACCCTTACTTCCCTGGTAAAAATCCCACTTGACTATGGTGCAAAATACTTTTAATGTATTGTTAGACTCAGTTTGCTAGTGTTTTGTTGAGAATTTTGACAATCTGTGTTCATCAGAGAGATTAGCCTATAATTCTTTTTTGTAGTATCTTTGTTTGGTTTCAGTATTCAGGTAATGCTGACCTCATAGAATGAGTTTGGAAGTATTCCATCCTTTTAAATTTTTTGGAATAGGTTGACGAGGACAGGTACTAATTCTTCTTTTAAGATTTGATAGAAATTATCTGTGAAACCATCTGGTCTTGTGTTTTTGTTTGTGGGAGGTTTTTTATTATTATTATTATTACTGCTTCAATATTATTGCTAGTAATTGGTCTGTTGAGATTTTCTGTTTCTTCCTGGTTTAAGTCTTGGAAGGGTGTGTTTCTGAAAGTTTATCCATTTCTTCTAGATTTCTGAACTTGTTGGCATATAATTGTTCATAGTATTCTTTAATGATCCTTTGTATTTTTGTGGTGTTGATTAAAATTAGATGCAAAACAGGAGAGATTTACTTTTATTTGTGTTCTCTCTTTGGCTTGATGAGTCTTGCCAGATTTATTTATTCCTTTAAATAAGCAGCTCTTAGTTCCATTAATTTTACTTTTCTAGTTATTATTTCCGCTATAATCTTTATCATTTCCTTCTTTTTACTTACTTTGGGTACAAATTTAGATTGTTTGAGATTTTCCTGCTTCTGAAGGTAGACTTGTATAGCTATAAACTTTCCTCTTATCTCTCTTTTTGCTGCATCCCACATATTTTGTAAAATTGTGCTTTCATTTGTCTCAAGGTAGATTTTGATTTTCTGTTTGATCTCCTCTTTGACCCACTGGTTATTTAGAAGCATGTTGGTTAATCTCCATAGATTTTTGTGTTGTTTTTTGTTTTTTTTTCAGTTTTCTTCCTGTAGTTGATTTCTAATTTTGTGCCATTATGTTCAGAAAATATGCTTGATATAATTTCATTTTTCTTTGATTTGCTGAGGCTAATATGTGATATATCCTGGAAAATATTCTATATGTACTTGAAAAAAAATAATATGCAGTTTTTAGATGAAATGCTCTATAAATGTCTATCAAGTGATATTGGTCTAATGTAGCATATAAGGTCATTATTTCCTTAATTTTCTGTCTAAATGATCTATCTATTGAGGTCTGTGGAGTATTAAACTCCCCAACTATTACAGTATTACAATTAATTTCTACCTTTATGTCCATTAAAATTTGCTTTATATACTTGGGTGCTCCTGTGTAGGGTATGTAGATATTTATAATTATTATATCTTCTTCAGATTGAACCCTTTAAAATTATATAATGTCCATGTTTGTCTCTTTTTGTATTCCTTGTTTCGAATTCTATTTTGTCATAAGTATCGCTGCCCCAGTTTTCTTTTTGTTTCTATTTGTATGGAATATATTTTCATCTAAAGTGAGTCTCTTGCAAGCAGCATATAGATGGGTCATACTTTTCACCCACTGGACTACCATCTGTCTTTTGACTGGAGCATTCAGTCCATTTACATTTAGAGCAATTATTGATAAGTATGAACTTACTGCAATTTTAATTTTTTGTTATTGTTATTCTTCACTGCATCTCTTTCCTTTTGATGTGTTGGTTTTTTGTTTTATTCTTTTTGTTGATTTTAGAGAGAGAGGAAGGAAGAGAGAGAAACACCAATCAATTCCTTCTCACACGCACCCTGACCAGGAATCGAACCTACCACCATTTGGTGCATTGGACAACACACTAACCAACTGAGCCACACTGGCCAGGGCAAAGTGTTGGTTTTTCAAATGTTCTAATTGAATTCCTTTCTCTTGATTACTGGTAGATTTTTTGTTGTTGTTGTATGGTTTTGCAAATGGAGTACAACCCATACTTATGTCCAGCATAGTTTTGTGGACTCCACCCTAATAGTTGCCATGCTAAGTTCTCAGGACACAAAACAAGAAGATGATAGCTGTCCCTGAAGATAAACTGGAAGGGGCAGTGTGAAATTCCGCCTTCCTCTCATAGGCACTGCAGAGCTGAGAAGAGTTGACTCGGGAAAGGACTCCTACCTTTTGCTGGTTTGTTTTCCCAGGGTTGCACCTCCAGGCTCCAGAGCAAGTACTTTAAAGTAGAGTCGAGTCCAAATATGTACCAGAATTTGGCAAGGTTTTCCATGATTTTTAATTTTTTCTCTTGGCTCTGTAAGGGGAAAACTAGTAGTTTATCAGAGTCTCATCATTGGTGGAAGAAACAAATATGGGGTGGAAGGTAGATATGGGGGTATCTCGAAGGCCACTAACTTGGCCAACTTTTGTTTATGATCTTGCAGTCTCTTTAAAGGTGATCTGGATAGAGGATTGGTAGACTGGAAGTTCTCAGGTAAATGCAAATGGAGGGGAGCAGTAATAGTTACATCAGTATGTAGGCCTTTGTTTTAGGTATCTCTTGGACTTTAAATTTTCATTAGCCACCCTGGCCAGTTTGGCTCAGCAGTTAGAGCATGAGCCTGCAGTCCAGAGAGACCCGGGTTCGGTTCCTGCTAAGGGCACGTACCTCGGTTACAGTTTGTCCCCGACCCTGGTTGGGTTGTGCGGGAGGCAGCCACTCGATATGTCCCTTTCACATCAATGTTTCTCTCTCTCTCCCTCCCATTCTATCTGAACAAAACATGGAAAAATGTCCTCGGGTGAGGATAAAAAGAAATTTTTCATTAGCCTTTTACAATGAATCATTCAATGGAACTACTTTGGAGGTTTCTGCATGCCAATTAAAATAGGCATCTCATTTTATTTGTTCAACTGAGGAGTCCTGCTTTCAAGTGCACTTCAATAAACAAACAAGAGACACAGAGCGCAAGCAGATGGTTGCTGGAAGGGATGGGTAGGAGAGATAAAAGGCATGAGAGGTATAAACTTTCAGTTATAAAATAAGTCAGTCACAGGAATATAACGTACAGCACAGAATACAGTCAATAACATCAGAATAACTTTGTACAGTGACAGATGGTTACTAGACTTACCGTGGTGATCACATCTAAAACTATTATTGAATGTCAACTACACTTTAATAAAGAATAACAAAAATAGATTATATAAGGTGCCTTGAAAGAAATAGTTGGTTAAAGTTCAAATAATAGCTAAAGTATCTAAATTTATATATTCTCCACAAGGTCTGGATCACTCCAGTAGTTCAGGCCAGATAATTCTGCATGATGCTGACAACAAAGAAAGTAATTTTTGAAATTCTGCAAAAGTTTTGTTATATTCACTTTCCCTTTACTCCAGGAAAGTTCGGGTTATCCATGGCAACTAATATAGCTGCTCAGTTCCCTTTGGAGCAATTCAACTTTAACTTAATATACTGTAAGAGAAGAAAAGAACAGCTTCAAAAAGAGACATGAGTCTGTTGGGAAACTAGGGGGAAAAAAAAAAAACAGTTCCCAGAAATAGGATATCTTAGGACATAGGGTGTTAGTCTAGTTTGAAAATATTTTCTGAAAATCTGTGTTAGAAAGACAAATGTTGTTCATTCTCTGAGTTTCTAATGCAAGATAGAAAAGTGGGACATACAAATGGCTAAGAGACATATGAAGAAATGCTCAACATCACAGAGATGCAAACTAAAACAACAATGAGGTGTCACCTCACACCCGCCAGATGGCTGCCATCATCAAACAACAAGTGTTGGCGAGGGTGTGGAGAAAAGGGGACTCTAGTACACTGCTGGTGGGAAAGCAGACTGGTGCAGCCACTATGGAAAACACTGTGGTGTTACCTCAAAAAATTAAAAATTGAACTTCCATTTGACCCAGTGATCCCACTTCTAGGAATATACCCTAAGAAGCCTGAAACACCAATCAGAAAGAATATATGTACCCCCAGGTTCATAGCAGCACTATTTACAATAGCTAAGATCTGGAAACAGCCCAAGTGCCCATCAGTAGAAGAATGAATAAAAAAGCAGTGGTACATATACACAATGGAGTACTATGCAGCTGTAAGAAAGAAAGATCTCTTATCTTTGAGACAACATGGAGAGACCTGGAAAGTATCATCCTAAGTGAAACGAGCCAAGCAGAGCAAGACAAGTGTCATATGATCTCACTTATTTGTAGAATATAATGAACATAACAGTCTGAGGAATGGGGTAGTCCTAGAGATGTGGAAGTGGGGTACAGACTGACAATCCCCAGAAGAGGGTGTGAGGGGGAGAGATAAACCACAGAACTTATATGCATGTATGCATCAACAATGAACAACAAAGCTGGGGACGGTAGGGAGGGGGGAATCAGTGGGGGTAAAAAAGAGAAACATCTGTAACAAAAATAAATTAATTTAAAAAAAAAAAGAAAAAAATATATGATATATATATATATTTATATATATATATAATAAGAAAAAGAAGAAAAGAAAAGTGTAAAAAGATGACCTATCAGCCCTTGCCTGTTTGGCTCAGTGGTTAGAGCCTCAGCCTGCAGTCCAGAGAGACCCGGGTTCGGTTCCCGCTAAGGGCACGTACCTTGGTTGCAGTTTGTCCCCGGCCCTGGTTGGGTGGTACAGGTGGCAGCCACTTGATGTGTCCCTTTCACGTCAGTGTTTCTCTCTCTCTCTCTCTCTTTCTCTCTGAACAAAAAAATGTCCTTAGGTGAGGATAAAAAAAAATCACCTATCATAATAGTAACTGTGGATAGAAATTGGAAGCACATAGGAAGAAATGACCAAAAGCTCCTGAAACTGGGGACGAAACTGGGGATGCTTTATTTATTTTTATTACAGATGTTTCTCCTTTTTCCCCCACTGATTCCTCCCTGCCCTGTCCCCAGCTTTGTTGTCCATGTCCATTGTTCATGCACACATGCATATAAGTTCCGTGGTTTAAAACAGGGTGGCTAGTGGCATTATGATGAGCGAAAATTCTAAGTAGGTTAGAAAGAACACACTGAAATCTTAAAAACAAATCCAGCAAAAAAAGTGTGATTACTATAAGAAAGAATATGCATTACAGACTATTAAATACATATATATGAAGACAATCTAATGGACAGGAATTCTAGAAGACTCAGAAGTATAAAGAAGTCAGTTCTCCCCAATGGCATGCATAATTTAAAGGAATTTCCATCAGTATAATTCTGTGTATTTTTTCTAAGAGTTACGGCAAATGTCACTTGAGAAACCAAAATGAGGAATACTTTTGATAATAGATGGATGTCAAAATCATATTTTAAAGCTATGGTAATGAGAACTGTCTTTCTAGTTGTAGCCGAGAAATACCCAAAGACTAGTGTTTTAAGAAACCACTTATCAAATTAAAAGGGGGAAAGATGATCTTCTATATATGATGTTGAGAAAGCTGACTTTTCTTCAAATATAAAGAGTTATATCTATTTTTACAATATATAAAAAACTAGGTGTCTAAGCACTAAAAAATATATAATCATATATACACACACACACATATGTATGAAAATAGTAGAAAGACAGAGGCGATAGGAACTAAATTTACAGATTTAACTCCATAAAAATCATAAAACTTCTATAATTAAAAACACAATAAACAGCCAAATGATAAACTGAGAAAACCAGATGCAAAACTCATAATACAGAATGAATTGCTAGATTATTTTATAAAACAGCTTTTATTAAATTTTTTGGTCTCAGAATCTCTCTACTACTTTTAATATGTAATCATTGAGGACCCCTCCAAAAACACTTTTGCATGTGTGGATTAAATATTTACTATTTTGAAAGTTAAATCAAACATTAGAAACTCATCAACTATTAATAGAAACATCATTTGTATTAAAATATTCCTTCTAGAGAAAAAAAAATAAAAGAATGGCACTGTTTCATATTTTGCTAATCTTTGTAACTCATATCTGCTTCTGCATTCAATTTGATGCAATGTCCCGCATCAAGTGGCCTCTGCAACCATAGTTGACAAAGCTGAGGGAAGAAAACAAGGAAAATTCACAAATGCTAGACTCAGCATCATGAAAGACCGACCAGAACTGCCCTGGCCAGTGTGGCTCAGTTGGTTGATCCCCAGTCAGGGCACTTGCTGGAGGCAGCTAATGAATTCATTGTCCCCCTCTCTCTAAGATTGATTAAAAGAAAAGAAAAAATGCAGCCAGAACCAATGCCAGCAGATACCTTCAGACTTTTTTTAAAAGGTAAGTCAAAAAACACAGAGGGAGGAAGGAAGAAGCCTTACCATTCTAAGCCACTATTGCTCAGGGTTGGTAACTGGGTGCCGAAAGACACTCTTCGTATAAGTGGTTCCGTGTTGTGTCAACATTCCCACAACCTTCTGAGGAGGCTGCAAATAAGGTAAACCCATGTTTCAGAGCCCCTTTGTGACAAATTGGGGCTCAAAGGTGTCCTGAGTCACCATCCACAGGGAAGCCACCTAGCATAAATCAGACTGTTGTATACAAGATAAATATTTGTCGCTGCAGGAGATTGTAGCTGTCATGACTAATAGTCCAAGAATGAATGTTTTGAGATGTGTAGACATGATCCTTGACTTTGTTAGTAGAGGTCTAGTTATAAAGCGGAGAAACCTGTCAAGTTACTTCTTGGGCAAAGGATCAGCTGTGTGGGAGCTAGACCGAGAGGAGAACAACAGGGCAGACATAGCCACGTACTCTGCCGACGGATTAGTTTGTGATCATACACGGCAAAACCCTTTGGGGCCTCCCAGAAACACTGGAAGGGATACTCTAAGCAGTTACATGAGTGGAGAGCTAAGATACCATTATTCTTGCATGCCTGGGGAATGTAATCGTTTTTGATGTCACAGGCTACTATGTTGGGGTTATACTTGTATCATGTAAAAAGAAATACTTAAAAGATCATCTTAGCGCCTAGATCCATACTCATCCCCTTTCAAAGCTCTGTTTCAGTGTGTCTCGGGGGCCTTGTATCTAGGTGGAACTATCCAGCTCAAAACCTTGTATTTCTGGCAAGTTCAAGAGAATCTGTATTGCTCTAGCAAATGGGATTCTACTTCCAACCTATGGCTTGGGAAAGGACTCTGACATTTGTTGTATAAGTCAGGCCCATATTTACTCATGCTAACCAGCTGATGGACTACAGATGAGCAGCCCAATGAACAACTGCAAGAAAAGGAACACTCCAAATAGGAATGCTGCTTATGAAAGTTGCATCACAGTCCGGCTGGTGTGGCTCAGTGGTTGAGCGTCGACCCATGTACCAAGAGGTTGCAGGTTTGATTCCTGGTCAGGGTACATACCCAGGTTGTGGGCCAGATCCCCTGTGGGGGGCATGCAGGAGGCGGCCAATGGATGTTCCTCTCTCTCCCAAATCAATAAAGAAAAAACTTTTTTTTTAAGAAAAGAAAGTTACATCAGAAAGGCCATAATGTCCTACTGCTTACATGTAGCAATTAATCAGACTCCCCTCTAGATGAGTCGCCCTATCAGTCATTTAGTTTAGGTATCTGAAAAGCTTTAATTACAACCACCAGACAATTTAATAATTATTAAAATAATAGTAACAACATGGTTGTATATTCCAACCAAACTACAAGAAGCATGACCTCTTTGTCTCTCTCTATTTAAACTGTTAAAAGTCTTAAAACAAATCCAAAGGCCCACATTTGGTTCCAGTCCATTCATCTGCCTACTCCAAATAAAGGACATGCAGTGCTCATGCTGTATAATGCTAAGGGCAATAATCCCACCCCTGGAGGACCCACAACACTGAATTATTCATAGGCTTTTTATTTCAAAGTCTATTATAATTCAGGGTGCTTCTGGGACTTGGGGACCTTGTTAGCAACATCGATAGGTCTCCTGCACCTCAGCTGTGGGGAAAATGTGCACTTAAATAGAGATCATCAGTATTAGTGCCAAACCAAGTTTATCACTCCTATAAAAGAAAAGGAGGTAGCTTGATAAAGTCAACAAATATTACGAGAAACTATTTTATAAGATCATCCTTTAGAAGCTCAGTTTATTGCGGTTTTATCATATATCCTTGAGTAAATAGGAAATCTTGAAATGTATTATATATTGGGTTTTTAAGAGGTGAGAGAGAGAAAAAAATATTTCTCCGTAGGTGATTTGATATTGAAAATAGGATTTCCTAAATCCTCATTTTTAGAAGTGAGCCAGGATCAACAAGGTTCTAGGTGAAAGTCATTCATAACACAGGTCAGTTTCACCAAAGTCATCGCTTTGAACATCAATGTGTTTACATTTTCTGCTCTTAACACATTCTTCCGTGCTTGATTTTCCAGTGAGAGGGCGGGTGTATTATGTTACTGAACATCGGGCAAAAGCTCACTGTTTAAATGGATAAATGTTGCTTATAAATTTCCCATCAGCAGTCGCTTGGTCTAGTCGCCGCCACCTGAGAACCCGCGCTGTCAAGGAGCCCTTACTGATGCCCTGAGCACTGCTGAGTTCTGCTGGACTGAACCCGCCGAGGATCCAGTTGTTCTCAACATCAAGTGTGTGTTGACACGAGTACAACTACACTGAGCTCTGTTACTATGAAGTAACGTTGCCCATGTGTGACACGTTATGTGATATAAAATAATTGTCTTGTTCTAAATAGTGGATTCTACAGACCTAACACACATAGCAGTCTCTAAGAAGAGCAGAAAAATGTGTGTCCATCTATGCTGAACAGGTTCTACAAGGAGCATGGGTGTGAAATTCACACGAAATGATCTTTTCTGTGTTCACGTTAAAGACCAGCCTGCTGTCCACTGTGGTCTGGCCGAGCCCTGTACAGCAGATGTCCTTCCCCCAATTTACAGCAGAAACAGCAATATATAGTGACAGGAACCTGGATTGCACTCAGGGAAGACAAGGAGGCTCACAATTTTTCAGTGGTCTTAGTGACAAAGAAAAACCTTTAGTCCCTAACAATTCCCATTATTGTGTAAATTATCAGTGTTATAACAATGACAGAAATGAGAATTAACTTTTATTGACCACTTTACTTACTACTTACCAAGCACTATCTATCTCATTTAATCCTCATAAAATGCTATGAGGATTTTGCTGACAAGCACATCAAGCTTCCGTAAGAGATATAATTCGCCTAAAGAATCTGAGCCAGCTTTGAACCCAGGTAGGTCTTGGTTTAACTACTACGGTAACCTTGAGCATAGTCCCCCAATAATCTGCACCTCTGGTAGCCACACCCTTCTGCAGAAATCAAAGCTAGCCTGTGCGATGACAAAGATTCTCTCCTTAACCAACCTCTAGCCGGGCTCCTCTGAGTCCCTTCTCTGCTGGGCCTCAACTTCGCCTGTACAGACTCAAAGAAAACACTAGCATCGTTTCTAACATCTCAAGGCCTCATCCCTAGGAGGACCCTCACCCCCTTAAAGTGTTTACGTGAGAAAACGCAAGGCTACCAAAACAAATTTACTGCTTATTCCAGCCAACACCTGCGTCCCAGCCTCAAAGGGACAGGAGGAGTCTAACTTCCGTAGCCACCAGTTAGCAAACCCAGATGGGTGTCGCGTGAACCGGCCCTCACCTTCTCTTTCAAACACCCAGTCACCTCTGTACAAATGGAAGTTGAGTTCACACTGGATTCTTTTCCCTGTTGCAATAATTATTGCTGACTAAATCTGTCCTTGCCTCTTCAGTGTCCAGCTTTGACCACAACTTGTTGGATTCAGCGGAAGAGATGCAGGTGGCTTCCAAGGCAGCTGCCATCTTGGTCTCCAGAACATTCACCCTTGGAGCTCTGAGCCACCAAGTCCAACTACCTCAAAGCCACCATGCCAAGGGACCACCTAAAGAGATGATGGGGAGCGGCCTCTAGCAACTCAAATCATCCCATCTGAGCAGAAGTAAGTCCTTTTCAGCTCTGTCCAAACTGTAGCTTTGTCACCAACAAATTGATTGTTGTTTGTATGAGTCACTAAATGTTGAAGGATTTGTTACACAGCAATAAATAATAGGAACAGCCACTGAAAATGCAGGCTCTTTCCACTCTCCCAGATGCCTCTCTTTCTTCCTACAACTCAAAAGGTGCCCTTCAGCCTGACTGTCCTGCCCTCGCCCACACTCAGGGGTATACACGCTGGCTGAACTGAGCGCAGCTGAAAATCAAGCACCAAGCCCAACGCCAGTCATAAAGGAGGTAAAGGTAACGAGAGAGAAAAAAATCTAGTATTTCAAATTGAATGTTAGTGCATATATGAAAGTCTTCTCTTTCCCACTTCTTAAAAGGTGTACACTCCTAATAATATGTTGGCTGACTTCTATTCACTGATGAGAATCTCCTTTAAAAATCATGTTTGGTTTTGAGTAACAAAGACACCAGTTTCTGTTACAAGCTCAGAAGTATAAAAAACTGGAATGGCTTTATGTTTACATGTAAATATATTCAAATATGCTAAAAATCAGCTCGCTCAGGAATCGACATGATGATGTGGTTCAATATATAACAGACTTTCTTCGTCTGGATAAGATGTCTAATCTTGTAAATGCGAAGGTGTTGGCAAAACAGAACGGCAATCCCGTTAATGCCACAGATACCCTGGACTGTTAGTTGCAAAGTGAGACAAATTGAAATAAAATTCTAATCTGGGCTTCCAAGCGTCATTATCCTGGAGGACAAAGGAGCCTTAGCTGCATGAACCATCATCCTGAATTCATGTCACTGATCCTTGGAGTCTTTGGGCCCCTGAGTATTTACTAGGAAACTCGCTGATGTCTTTGGTTCTCTACTCCGTGTTGGACTTGACAGCAACTTGGCCCCTGGTGAGTCCGGCTGGCTTCCATTCTCCAGAGCTGCAGAATGTCTGAAGGGATCCGCCCTCCAGATGTGCCTCCTGTTAGAAGCTAGTTAGTTCCCTGTGTTATAATCCACACAACGTGTCCTGAGGTCAAACCTGGGATCCAGAATTATTACAGCCAGAATGTGGACAGGCTGCTCTGTGCGTGGCTGAGTTTATAAAGCCCCACTTGTGAGCTTGAAGGTTTCAGCTCCAATAACTAGATATAATAAGTAACAATGTTTTTCTCAATATGTAATTTAACACTGGACAAAAGAAGGAAGTAAATCAGCCTTTATCCCTGCAATTTAAACTGAGACTAACAAAACATCCATATCCATAATTGGCCGGGCTGGGTTCAAAACCCCTGGATTTTCCAGATAATTTCAAATGTTTGCTCTTATGGACCCATTTATCTACTACTATAGTCTTACCAGTCACATCGTGCCAGGTTTTGTTTCAGAAAATATAGCCACGTACATATCTATTAGTATAACATGACATTTTAATTATAAAAATGATAGGTTTTTAGTAATTCAGAAAGCATATGAGGATTAGGTCATGAATCTTGACTGAAAATATATGTGCATGGAGTTTCTATGAGAATTTTCTGTACACACAGATTACACATTTGACGGAAACTTCATTACATTTCCCATCGAGTCTGAACCGTGCTGGCGAGAGCCCTGAGGCTCCGAGCTGGAGGCAGGCACCACACAGCCGCCAGCCCGCGGCCCCAGACACCGCCCTCTCTAAGGGCCCTGCTTCTTCACAAACGCCCCGATGTTCTGAGGAAGCGGCTGCACCTCGCACCATGATTTCTTTCCAAAGGTAGAAATGTTTTCTTCCCTGAGCTTACAGAAGGAAGTAAAAGAAGAAAGAGCTGTTCAAACTGGAGGTTGGAGCCCGGTTTCCAACATCCCTGCGACAAACGTGCCTAGGCCTGGGGGGAGAAACTCCCGTGGCGAATCGTCTCGTCAGAGGCATGGCTGGGTTCCTAGACTCATCTGGAAGTATTTCTCTACCACCTGTCATTGCCTCCCCCACTCCCAGGGACTGATGACAAAATAGAGTAGGTGAGGGCAAGACTGTGATTTGGGTATCTCGCTGGCTCAATGACCAAATTCAGGGCAAAAAGAACATCAATCAATTGATAACATACTGTTTGTTTCCATGTTTGTCCAAAGGGAAAGAAGAAACAAGAAGTTTAAGATGGTGTGTGACCTCAACATCATGAAATAAAACTACGGACAACTCCCTTGTGGGAGGCCATTTGCATGGTCGCGAAGTCAGCACGTTGCTATTGCTGTCTTCAAGGCAGAGAGAAGACAGAAGACCTAGCTGCCCCTCTGGGTGACTCCTGAAATGTTCCTACCAACATTCTCCAAAAATCTAACATTCTCATTGCAACATGACTCTGTTCCCACACCAAGTTTACAACGGAAGGCTGAAACTTCCCAAATTAGCAATAGGACCTTTGGCCTTTTTTCAACAACATCAATATCCACTAATATAGTCGACAAATATTTACCCAATTCCTTCTAAGTATGAGATGCTGAATAAGAAAAAAGACAATTAGCTCATCCTTTACACAAGAGATTTTCTTAAATAACTTTGGTCCCCTGTCATAGAAAGACAGACAAGGATAGCAGTACAGGCAAGGTAAAAGTGTATTTCTCCCAAAAGACACTCTTGAACTTTCTTTTACATTCAAATGCTTCTATTACCATGAAATATGCATAACAAAGCAAAAACCTTATGAGTTAGTGTGATCACACAGAACCTTTGAATTTAAGCATTGGGCAGAGTACTAGGGATTAAGTTCAATGTCCAGGAGGGTTAAATAGCTACCAAACCATTCACATTTCCAGTGATGGGCTCCCACAGACTAGGGTGAATTAGTATAAACCGTTAAGCTTACGGACAAGAAGGCCTAGAATAGCAGCTCAGGCTGCCAGCGAACCACCACATTGTTCCATGACTGATTTCTGTAACAAATAGAATAGGGCAGAAGTCACTTCTAACCGTTGGTTCTAATATTGCCACTTGCATCTTATCTTCCCTTGCCTGCCCCCTCGCCAGTCACTCTCTCCCTGGGGGAAGCTATATTATAAGCAGGCCTCTGAGAGGCTCAGATGGGGAGGAAATGAAGCCACCTGTGTGAACTTGGAAGTGCCTATTCCCGTCCGAGTCCAATCTTCAGCAGCTGCAGCTCCAGCCAACACCTCGACTACGAGCTCGCGAGAGACTCCGCTCCAGACCCACGCGGTTATCCCCCTCCCAGTTTCCTGAGTCCTAGAAACTGAACAAGTTCATAGGTGTATGCTGTTTTAAACTGCTAGATTTGGGGCAACTTTTATATAAGAATAAATAACTAATACACAATTATTTGATTAATATTCTCCTGTCAAGTTCAAAGAAGGCTAACTGTACCTACTAGATATATACCCAATGCCTACCACAGTGTTTGGCATATCGACATTTGACAGATATGTATTTAATGAATGTATGAATGAACAAACCAAGACCTTCACACATCCACCAGGAAGAAAGTAGGAAGTTTATATGACTTACAGTGCAGGGCATGGGTCATTCAGCAGCAAGGTCTGTTATCCTGACCTTAAACATAAACCATGCTTCATTTGCAAACACAAAAGAAGAAGAATCAGTACTTATATTTTGAGTTAGTAGACCGTGCAACTTGACAACCTGACAAAAAAAAAGTAAATTTAGATGTTTTCAGATGGAATGGAGAATGGGAAGGCGGGACCATTGCGAACAATTCAGAGCCATTCCCCAGAAGGTGGAAGAAAATGAAAAGGACGAGGTGACAGTGACACAGAAGCTTATCTGGGGGAAATACACTTCCTGTCCATCATTGTGACCGACAGGTTTCTCGTAAACAGCTCAAATTCTAACAGATGCATTTTTACTCCCTTAATGCAGAGACCCTGTTTAGGTAATTATCCAGACCCAGGGATGATAAAGGAAAAAGTAAGTGACCAAATTAAATAAAATAACACCTGGAAAGCAACTGCTTTAGCATGAAACTTGGCATCGAGCCATTAGAAAAGAAGGCAAAGTTACACACCAAAATATCAGCACCCATTCCCCTTGAAGAATGATGTTGCCAGTTCACAAACACTTCAACCAGCTCTTCATCCCAGCAAGCAGGTCTCTTCTGGCCTCCTCCATTGTACCAACTAAGTCCCCAAATATGTCTTGGATCAGTGGAACATGAAGCAGACAACACGTGGATAAAGAAAAACAAGGAAGAGGTATAAAACCTGAGATTGGGGATATCCAAGCAGAATCCCTGAGGGATAATGAAAACAGGGCTGGGACAGAAGCTTGAAGATGCCAAACGGCAGAATGAATGGCCCTCGTGAGTAATGTAATGTATCTGGACCCTCTCTGTTCACATGCTGATCGAACACTCAGCTCTTCATTGCAGGGAGGCCAAAGACTGGCAACCAGATACACATGCACATATTCTCTGCTTATACCTGCCACATTCCCATACATGCCAATCACTCTTAAAAACCAAGCTAAGACAAGATTTGAATCATAGAATGTTAGAGAGGAAAAGAATCTTACTTACACCTTATTTTTAAAACTCACAGTTTTAGAGGGGGAAAAAAAGAGACAGCAATCACCAATTCCCCTGTGATGTTCCTCTCGTTTCTTTCTGACTACTTCGCCATATAATCTGACCCTTAAATGTCTTCCTTTGGAGGAAGGTAGATGGCATATGGCAAGTGTAAAAGCCAGACAGAGGGATTCAAACACAGACTAGTGAGGGGTTAGGAACACTGAGGACGTCAGCAGGAATATATCTGTGGGGTATGGAGATCATTCTGAAAGCACTATGCCAGGTGGGCTGACAAACAGAAAAGAGAGGAGGATTAGAGCAGGTAGGGTTGTGAGGAGAATTAGCAGCACACATGGACTGAGAAACTTGAAGAAAAGGAGTGGAGTAACCTCTTGTTTGGTGAGTCATAAAATCCAAGAGAAAGCGAAGGACCAAGCATAGCCATGGGCCAACGCAGCTCTGGAAATTCAGGTAAGTGCAAATGAATAGAAGAATATGGATCGATTATTTTCCTGTAAGTCACTCTTCCAACATCAAACTCCCATGAGAGCTTGGTTTGAAGGTTGACTGTTCAGCCAGGAGAGGGAGAACATCCTAACTTACACTTGAAGTGTTTTCCCTTAACTTTATAAAAGATACTGGGCAGACAGACAAAACAGCTGCTCGTATGAGGACCAGTAAGGTCGCTGTTGTCCTAAGTCAGTCCCAAGGGGATGAGAAATGATGGAGGGTCGAGACCAGCCCAGGGTTACTGACCAGCATGCTTCCTACTGTCTAAGCTCAAGATCCATCTGGATGCGGATTCTGATGGGAGGGATGTGCCTTCTGCACTCCTGAATGCCCAAGTCCTGTGCTTGGGTTACAGTCACCTGATCAGTGGAGTCAACCACATCCAGGTCCTCCTGCCAGGTGCCCCCAGAGGGCTGTCGAGTGCTCTCAGTGGTCCCTTTGCCTTTCTTATTTTCTCCAGGTGGTGGGATGTGATACTGAATCTTCGGTCCTGTTAGAAACGAGTCTTCCTGGCACTTGAGAAAGCAGAGACAGCATGCTGAACTGTTGCTTGGTTCTGTTTTTTTCCCCAAGAACAAGACAGTTTGTGGCAGAGACCAAGGGAGTGTCAGCGCACCCTCTGAACTCATTCATGGAAGAAACAGCTGGATGAGGGAGGAGACCAAGGTGGTCGATGAAGTCAGCATTTCCATAGCCGTAGGACTACAGCTCGGCTGGGACTCAGACACATTCCCATCCCCCTCTGGACGGTGACCTCGAGTGACCAGGACAGGGCACCACAACTCTGTCTCAGCCTGACTAGAATAAGAGAAGATACCACAACAAAGTTTTCTTAGTATCTAAAAACATGTTTTGTTTTGTCTTTTGAGGTTAAATTTTTTTTTTAAAAAGTGTTTATTCGAAAACAGACTAAAGGGGAAAGAGCAAGGTTTCTATAAAACTTTCTTATTCCTCCAGAGAAAGACACCCTGTGGATTTCAGAGAGAGCCCAACATAGCTTGGTTTACTTGAATATTTGAACAAGGGAAAACTATTATTGCTTAAGGAGCTGGTGGCAAAATAAAGCACAAAAACAGATAAAGAGGAAGTTAAAGTGACCAGCACAGATACCAAAAATCCGTAGCTTCCTGGCGTTGAGCAAAAATCCCTCAGCGGCTGTTTTCCCTTACTGTGTGGCGAAAGGGTGGAGAATGTGAGGGAATCCTGCTGGTTTATATAATTTGGAAGCAAAAGCTTGGAGAAAGCGTTCTAGGTGCATCCCACGTCCCTTCTGTTAGGTATTTGCGGAGACCAACCTGGAAGCAGAGCGGAGGGAAAGCAATTCTGACAGCTCCCCTGTAACCCTGCCCCGGGCACTGGATGACAGGACCATTAGGGGCTGCAGTAACGTAAATATACTCCAGTCATGTCCCACGTAACAGATATTTTTATTTGAATCAGCACTGCAGAGAACAGAGCCTAGTTTGAATCTGATCTCATCTGACACGTACAAAGATGCGAGAGGAGAAAGCAATTTCGTCTGCAGCTCCCTCTCGTCGTGCCTGGGAAATGGCTGCAGAGGAGGGAGGGCAGCCACAGCCTGGAGGGCAAGGAGAGGAACAGACTGTCTTCGACGCTGGGCACCACGGACAGTGAGCCATGTGCTTCCAGGGGAACCAGATCTGGTGTCTCATCTGCAGCTACCAGAGCACCGAGTGTTCTGTGATTTAGACGCTGCCCCACAGACCTGCAAAATAAGGGAATGTGCACGTATACGCCACCAGCCCTGCCCCTGTTTTCCGGCGGGACTCCCAGTGTGTGTGTGATATGCTGCTGGGCCGGGCTGCTCAGCTTCGCCTGGTCTCCTTGCTTGAGAGACTTGTGATCTAGCCCTAGACGTCAGTTTGTGAATGTAAAGCAAAGTCAAAAAATAACAGGCACATATGTGCCTATGAACATTCTTACATTCAGAGACAAGTGCAATGTCACAGAACTGTAGGGCTGAGAGACAGTGATTCCCATCACTGATTTTTTTTTTTTTTTAAATGAGAACAAAGCAGACAGAGAACACACGTGGCTGGGCTGAAGTCAGACAGCATGAACCCCAGGTTGTCTAACATGGTCCCGTGACAAAGTGCAGCTAGTCATTCTGTGCTTAGACATAGAAAGGCATTTTCTAAATCAAAAATCATGCTGAACCGCCACATGTTCCTTAAGTTTGCTTACTGTGTGAAGGGTTATGCCAACAATGTTTGTCAAAGCTTTAACACATGTACCAGGATGTTTATATTTGCTATATCCAAGGAGGCCTGCTCTTTAAGTGGTCATCCCAGAAAGCCAGAGGGTTGCTATGCTTCTCCACGTTTTGGGAATTTTATGCTCAACACCATCATCAAAGCCAGTGTTGAGCCACGTGAGAAAACTACTCTCATGACTTTAAATTGACATGTTGCTTCTGTCCTTTCCACCAGGAAAAGCTTCATCCCAGATGGTTCACATGAAAAGATCTTGCATACCAGAGAACTTAGAGAGGTGAGAACAGGGTTAAGGACGATGAGGTGCCCGAGACTAGAGAAGGTCCCTGTGCTGTGATGGTAAAGCTGTTGGGTGACAGCATAGGAGGACATGATGTTACTAAAGTCCACTGAGAACCACGACCATGGAGATTTGACCACCTCAGGGACACGGGGAAGGTCGTAGCTACTGACACAGGTACCTCCAAACTTCTGCTGTGCCTCCCATTGGAAGCCAAGGGCCAGGGCGCCAGGCAACCCAGGACCCATGTCAAAGCAGACCTGTTGGCTCTAGTGGGACAGACAGCATCTAACCAGGACGTAAATCACTTCTGAGTCAAAGTGAGTTGGTGACCCACCTTCTTCTACAATCCTAAATCACTGCCTCTTCCAATAACCAAACCCATTCCCATTTGCAGGGAAGAAATGGCCCCAAGTGCAATTGTGGTGGTGTTTTTAATTCTTCATGTACATTAAGCCATGTCTTGCATGAACTAATCAGAAATACTTTGTTGACTGGTGGTCGCAATTTCAAATAAAAGATTACATTCTCTAGTTCTGAGTGCATCAATCATCAGTGCTGGACCTAAGGTTCTTGTTCAGTAACTAGCATGTAGTAAGTCCTCTAAGTGCTGCTGTACTTTTAGTTTTTACTGCGCGCCATTGCAATTGCCGTAAATTATTTCAAACCACATGCATTAGCACAGTGTGGTATGCATGGCCCTTCACAGCCCTCCAGGCGTACCTCTGGAAGGTCATCAGTGCAGGCCTGGGTTCCAGGAACGAAGGGATCAGGGCTGGGGAAGCATACCATGTCGGGCGAAGTCCTCCCAGACGTTGGCCGTCACAGACAAAGCATGCTGCTGCCATAACACATTTGGAACAGAGCAAGTAGCATTGGAATGCCAAGGAGTCAGGGACTCGGTTCTCAGTCTGACCTTAGGCAGGTCACTTAAATCCTTAAGGCCTCAAACTCCTCATCTCAAAAGTAAGCAAGCTGAAAAGACTTCTGAATTCCAACCTTTTTATTTTAGTAGAATCAAATTGTTGTATAAAATATTGTAGGGCCATTTGACCCAGTGACCCCACTTCTAGAAATATATCCTAAGAATCCTGAAATACCAATCAGAATATATGCACCCCTATGTTCATAGTAGCACTATTTAAAATAGCTAAGATCTAGAAACAGCCCAAGTGCCCATCAGTAGATGAATGGATAAAAAAGCTGTGGTACATATACACAATGGGATATACTGTGCAGCTGTAAGAAAGAAAGATCTCTTATTCTTTGAGATGTCATAGAGGGAGTTGGAGAGTATTATGCTAAGTAAAACAAGCCAGTCAAAGAAAGATAAGTATCACACAATCTGTTATTTGTGGAATATAATGAACAAAATAAGATGATGAACAAAACAGATCCAGAGAAATGGACGCATGGAACAGACTGACAAACCTCAGAGGGGGGGGGGGTGAGGAGGGGCGAAGAGATAAACCAAAGAACATATGTGTATATATGCACAACCAATGGACACAGACAATAGTGTGGGGAAGCTGGGAGTGGAGAGGAGGATGTCAATGGGGGAAAGAAGAAGGTACATCTGTAATACTTTCAACAATAAAGATAAATAAATAAAAGCTGTGCAAATTATTGATTAGAAATATTACAGGGACAAGCGCTCACAAAGCAGAACAAGATGGCCCTGCTCTGGCTGAAGAAGGCTGCAGGGGCCTGGAATGCTCATCACTTGTCCCTTCACGGTTCACTTCAAATTCCCAAGGAGCACAAGCGAAAAACCGAACAACTGGATGATGACTGAGGCCATGTCTAGTTTAATTTTTCAAATTTTAGTTTACCAAAATGGTATGGAGGTTTAGGGGTGGGGAAATGCTTGGTTTTGCTCTCATGAAGCATAAAAATCTAGCAGCAAACTTTTATAGACTACAGTGCAAACGGTATCATAAGTTCATTGTCCCACAGTGTCTGCTACATAATTGTGTTCATTCCCTTTGTGTGTTTTAGTAATGAGAGCATAATTGTCAGTGCTTATAATACATATAATCTCATTACTGTCACTCCCATTAGTCTGCTTACACTTCAGCCCATTCACAGTGCTTTCCACTTTCCCTTTTATTGAAATACATCAGTGTGTCTCCGTTCCTGCCTCAGCCTTCGGTCTCATTCCTGCCGGTTACCGTGGCTAATCACTGGGACAGTGCTGCCTGCCTTGTATTTAATATGTTTCATCTACCATTTTGACACAATGCCAAGATGTCGTCATTGCAGTGGCGCTGAACTGCCGTGACCACATCCTGGCCTTCCTGCAGGGATGGCTGGACTTATTTGCAGTAGAAACTAATTTAGATGTGCAAATGAACACATTCCTGCCAGTGACTGTGTGTGCAGCCCTGCGAGATTAGACACAATTAATTAGGCCTCAATTTCATCTGTCCAAGGACAGATTTGGTCTCCTGGATGCCTTTCACTTCTAAATATCTTATTATCTATAAAAGATTCAAATCAGAAAACTGATCATAAATTTTTAACTTACTTAATTCCTCAAAGTACTGTGAGCACAGTTTTAAATGTATTAGAAGATGTATAATACATCCCTTCCTGCATGCAATGACTAGGTTCTCTTAATTAGTTCCGAAATTTATAGATCTTCATAGTCTATATAAATTGCTATTTTTAAATGTGTGTGTTTCCAGCAGCATCTCTTGATTTCCTCTTTGGTAGATGAGAATGTAGCTCTCTTCCATCACCCTTCTGCTTCTCCTTCCCCAGACTCCCATTATGGTGGCATCGCAATTTCATGACATAGGGATTCTGCGGTCACGTATGGAGCGTTCTCGGTTCTCTCTTATGGTCTCAGAATCTTATTGTCTCAGGTCCATTTAGCCAATTACCTCTTGTGTCAATCTACTTCCAGCTTCCAAAATATTATGGATTTAAATTTATTTTTAAAATATTTTTATGACAGTTTTAGTGTATTTGGGGAGTGAAATTTTATCTATAAATAGATCATTGATAGATCAATCGATCTCCACATTATCATAACACAGATCAGTCATTACATACTGTTGATAATACTTTTCATATGCCTCCCAAGTCCATTCTCTTGAGGACTGAATATCCCTCTGCAGTTTGGTCTCTGACCTTGAAGTGACCAGGCCATTCCGCAGTTTAAACTCTGGCTCTGTCTGTGGGACGAACTGCACTCTGCATTGCCCGTGTCACTACTAGTTTTACTAGTTTACTTCGTGGACTCCAAGGGAAACTGAGGAGTTGGCCCCTGCTCCGTGACCCCTCCTTTGCTGACCATGTCTGAATACTCCAACTCTTGGCTATCTCCCATGACTCTACTTGCTGACCATGAGTCAACCAAGACTACCCATTGTTCTCTCTCACAACCCCATTTGCTGAGCACTGAGTAACAGAGCCCTGAAAATCCAGTTGCCCCACCAATCAGAAGATGAGTGATGTAAGCTACTGTCTTGCTTCCCTCATCCCTTTGATCAGCAACTCCTCACAACTCTCGCCTTTAAAACCCTGACCTTAGCCCTGGCCAGTTTGGCTCAGCGGTTAGAGCGTCGGCCTGCGGTCTGGAGAGACCCGGGTTCGGTTCCCGCTAAGGGCACGTACTTCGGTTGCAGTTTGACCCCGGCCCTGGTTGGTCGTGCGGGTGGCGGCCACTTGATGTGTCCCTTCACGTCGATGTTTCTGTCTGTCTCTCCCTTCCTCTCTCTCCCTCCCACTCTATCTGTACAAAAAAAAAAAAATGGAAAAATATCCTCGGGTGAGGATAAAAAATAAATAAATAAATAAAATAAAACCCTGACCTTATACTTCACACCTTAGCGCATGTCTTCGGTTCATGGCTAAGGCTATGTTCTCTGATTCGCAAGTTAAATCAGAATAAAACTCTCTCTTTTATCCCTCAGAAGAATCCTGTGGAACTTTCATTTACACTCTCATCCCTACTGTTATCCTCATAGTTCATAGAAAGTTACAAGACCTCTTCAATGGTATGGTGCATGGGGAATGTTTACTACTCTGTGGCTCAATGATCTGGAATTGGTACTATTTAGTTTCACACAAATATACATGAAATAAGGCGCTATTCTGTGTCTGGGGTAGGTTGGGTGTTTGAACATCCTGCGTGTCATTCATATGGAGTAAATTACATGAAAAGTGACCCAGATTTTGCACTTATTCCTTCCTGCCAGACAATCAATGAACTCTGTGCTGACCATAGTCAAAGGCATCCTCTAAGGATGCCAATAGAAATAACTCCTCACCTGGAGTCTAACATCCTTAAAAAGCCCCATTCACTTAAGAAGATGAACCTTTGGAGTAAAAATACAATGAAATAAAAATCTGAGGAAATTTGGAAAGAAAGTTGGTATGGTAACTGCCGCATTTACATGAGTGGAAGCAGATGGATGAAAAACATAAAAGGATTTAAGAAAGTTGTATTAACCAAACAAAATATAGTTGGTCTAAACTAAACCTTTTAAGAATTAAATTAACCTTGTGCCCTTGCCACTCCATACAGCCAGGAAAAGAAACAGGTAAGATTTTCAGTCTGCAAGAAGGGCATGCTTGTGTTTTTAGTGCTTGTTAACAAAAGCATCCATGATTGGACATGACAAGGAGAACGCCATGCCGTGTCACCCAGAGATGCTGGACCCTGAGCTCAGTGCAATGACTGGGTGGGATTTCAGGTGGCCTCCGTGAGGAAGGGTCACTGTGCTGAGTGGTTCAAGGAAACAGAGAGTCTGAAGCTCACACAGTGGTGGAGATGTTGACCGTTCCCTGAATATTCCAATGCTTTCCCAACTTCCCAGATGCCTTGCAGTTAGGTGGAACGATGTGAATAGTTCTGGGAGTAGATGTGACCTGTCTCACTTTGGGTTGAAGCATTGAAGAACTGGTGTGTCATCCTTCAGCTCCTCCTTCCCCGGTCAGGGCATTTGTGGAGGAATGGAGACAGAAGGAATTCCTGAGTCACTACATGGAGAAAAGACTGCCCTAAAGAATCACCCAGACATGCAACTTTTGAATAAGCAAGAGAGGAACTTTCATGTGTTAAGCCAAAGGGATTTGAGGGTTGCTTATTTCTAAAATATGGCTCAGCTTCTCCTTATTGATAATGAGATATATTTCAGCTTGATATAAATGGGACTCTATAATAGTCAGAGATATCCAAAATATGGCCCATAAGAGTAGTGAGTTTCTCATCATTGGAGATATTTAATTGGGAAAGATAAAATTCAGTCTTTGAAATGGGCATCCCCTTATCATACAGAGGCTGAACTAAAGAGCATCTGAGTTGCTATGATTTTAAGATTCCTTGCAACCCCATGCTTCTACTAGAATAACTATTCAAAGATCAGGTTCTTCTCATCTTTTGTCATCTTGATTTGAATCTATTAATTCTGAAAGAAGTAAATGAGTTCCAAAGCTAGAAATAGACTTTCTAACAGTCTTTCATTTGCAAGATGAGGAGAACTGAGGCAGGGTTCCTGAAAGAGGTGTTCAAAGACAAGAGAAACCTTTGCAGATGAACAGAAGCAAGAATAGAAATGGTATGAAGGAGGGCACCACTGGAGCCATGATCAAGGAAGCCAAACAGATTGAAGTGGGTGGATGGGAGAGAAAGTGATGAGGGGAATGATGTGAGCTTAGAAAGTTGAGTAGATTGTTTACTAAAGACATTAAGAAAAAGGGAGAAGCTGGAATTGAATCAATGGAGTAAAGAACATCATCATAAACTGTTCAACGGAAGAGCAACTGAGCCAGTATTATGCTTAAGAAATGTTAACCTAAATTACTTGAAAATTGCTTGGAACACATGACAAATGAAAGAAGAAAAGTTCAACTTGAATGCTTTTTTGCATTTTAATGGTGGAATATTTGAGAGGAGCTGAAAGGTGGAGATCCAGAATCCTGGAAGTAATTCTTGACACAGTCTTCTCACGTCAGCTTGCAAATGTATGCAGCCATTCTTTCCTATTACTTGTTAAATCTCTCTCCTGAATTCATTCCTGTCCCTCTAACTCCACCAACAACACTGTGGTCAAGTTGAAATCACTTCTAGCCTGAATGAATCAAATGAACTCCTAACAAGACTTCCTGAAATTATCTTCATAATTTATTTGAAGTTCTTTCATGTCCCTCTCTAATGAAAGCTCCCTGAGGGTAGAACCTCTCTCTCTCTTGATCACTGTTGTCCTCCCATCGCCCAGAGCCAGTGCCTGGGTCACGGTGAGTGTTCAGTAATTACTTGTTGGCCGAGAGACTGATTTAAACATTCTTCCATCTCCTCTTTCTCTTTTTCTATCAAAGCATCATTTTTGTCTCAGTCTTAGAACTTAACTGCATTTGCCATTTTTATTTCTTTCTGCAGACTTATTTGAATTTTATTTAAATAGACATGAAAGTAGCAAAATAGCTAAAAGAACTCCCATATAACCCTCAACCAGACTGCTCAACTGTTAAAGCTTTCCATAACTGATTATAAGTTTCTTTTATGCACATATGCATATTATTTTTTATAAGCCATTTGAATATAAGTTGTAAACATGATGCCACCTTACTCCTAAATACTTGTGTATGTCCTAAGAACAGACATTTTCTTATATAACCATAGTTAAAAGATTAATGTTAGGAAATTGACATTAACATAATACCATTAATTAAGACTTTCATATTTCATCAATTTCCCAATAATTTCCTTTCTAGCAAAAAATAATAATTTTTTAAAAACTCTGACTCAAAAGCCAACCCATGATCATATATTTCACTTACTTGTCTCCTTTAACCTGAAATAATTCCTTAGTTTGTCTTTGTCTTTGTGACCTTGTTATTTTTAAAGAATACAGACCAATTATTTTGTAAAATGATCCTCAGTTTGAGTCCGTCTACTATTTTTTTTATAGCCACTTTCTGGTTCTTTAATTTTGGCAGGAATATCAGAGAACTGATGTTTTTCCTCCTCAGTGCTTTGTATCAGAAGACGTGTGATATTGGTTTGTCCAGTTATTGATGATAGTAACTCTGATGATTTAGTTAAGGTGGTACAGTTGTCTTTTTAAATTTATGTAAGTTCCATGAGTCAGGGACAGTAGCTACTTGGGCTTACTACTCTATGCCAGAATCAGAACAATACCTTCTCACAACCCTCAGTCAGTACTAGGTAAATGAGTGATAAATGGAAAGGGAAATTAGCGAGCTTTGGCAGAAGGTGAATATTGGACATAAGAGATAACAATAAGTGGCTCTATTTTCCCAAAGGATCTAAAAACTTACGTGCACACGAACACCTGCACACAAATATTTACAAAAGCCTTGTTCATAATCACCAAAAACTGTAAGCAAGCAAGGATGTCCTTTAACAGGTGAATGGATAAACAATCTCAGGCACAGTTATACCACGTCATATTACTGAGCAATAAAAGGGAATGAGCTATCAAGCCATGACAAGACACAGATGAATCTTAAATGCTAAGAAGGGTTGTATGAATAATTATATGATGTTCTGGAAAAGGCAAAACTATAGAGATGAAAAAGAATAATGGTCGCCAAGGGGTTGGAGGGAGGGATGGGAGGGTTGAATGGGGAAAGTACATGGATCTTTTAGGTCAGTGAAGATATATATATATATATTTTTTTTTTTTTTTGATGCTCTGTGCATACATGACATCATTCATTTGTCAAAACCTATAGAACTTTACAACACAGAGTGAGCTTTAATGTATGCATTTTTTAAGTCATTTAGGAGTCTGGCTGGTGTGGTTCAGTGGCTGAGTGTCAACCCATGCACCAACAGGTTGCTGGTTCGATTTCCGGTCAGGGCACATGCCCAGGTTGTGGGTTTGATCTTCAGTGGGGGACATGCAGGAGGCGCCCAATTGATGCCTCTCTCTCCCTCTCCCTTCCTCTCTTTCTAAAATCAATAAAGGAAACACAATTTTTTTAAATAAAAATACAGTCATTTAGGAGATTAGGGGGATCCTAAGATGGAATGCAGTGTCACAAAACAAACTAACTGTATATCAAAGTTTATAACAACTTTGTTGAAGAAGGTAGAGGAGAAGGTGATGGCCTATGTAACTTTGGAAATCAGTGAACTTTGTAAGACTAAATACAAAAGAAACTGTACAAAACCACTGTATTCTAGTTGATAAAGTGATATCACATGTAGGAATGGGTTTATAATTCTGATACTTCCATGCATGTAAACCGGAACTGAACAATTAATTAAATTCATGGCAGATGGTAGGAGCAAGTTTCTCACTGTTGGAGTAGGGTTTAAAGATAAGTAGGGAAGCCCTGGCCAGCATGCTGCAGTTGGTCGGAGCCTTGACCCATGCACTGAAGGATCGTGGGTTCAATTTCCAGTCAGGAAACACCCAGTTTGAGGGTTTGATCCTGATTGAGGTGTCTATGGGAGGCAACTGATCGATGTTTCTCTCTCACGTAGATGTTTCTCTTACTCTCTCCCTTACTCTCTCCCCTCTCCCTTCCCCTAAGATCAATAAAAATTAATTAATTAAAAGAAACAGTAGCCTTTAAAAATATATACATAGAGGAAGAGATAAGAATGATCCATGTGAAAATGAATTACAGTTGGAGACATAACTATGAATTCATGTTTAGCTTATATAGGTGCAGATGGTCACACGTGGGAAAGTTTATAGATAGACAGATATATACATAAGTTAGTACACACACGTATTCCCTTACTCTGTCCTCTGAGAGGGCCTAGAAGTAACAACACCCCAAGAGCAACAAGCACATCTAGTGGCCAGATCTTTCTTTCTAATACCATCCTCCAGTAACAATGTATCAATTTGGTCCATTAATTATAGCAATCATATCTTACCAATGTAAAGTGCTAATATAGCAAAAGCTGGGCAAAGTTTATAGGAACTCTCTGTACTATCTTCACAATTTTTCTGTAACTAAATCTGTAACCGTTCTAAACACTAAAGTTTATTTTAAAAATAAAACAACCAGACTCAAAACAAGTGATACTTATACAAAATCTCATCTGTTGGAGAGAAACCAATAACCTATAATTGAGAACAAAGTACAAATATGACCAAGTTCCACACACCTATTTGAACTAACAACTAGACATGTAATACCCTACCACTGCTACTCCGTTACCCAGTCTGGTCCTGAAATGAGCCTATTCTTAAATTATTCAGTCTTGGGGGCAAAAATGTCATAACAACACTTTTCTGTCATATAACGATAAATTTTACCCTCTAAAGAACATAGAAAAAAACTTTATAAATATTGCAACTAGTCCTGGCTGACTTTATAAATATTGCAACTATTCTTGGCTAAAATTAGAAGGTGCATAGCACCTTAGGCCCCGTCAGCAGCTTGACAGAGGGCAGACCCAAGGGCGGGTCGCAGAGTTGATCCTACAACAAAACCCCTGTCCCTTTATCCAAGCAACTTAAGCTGCTTTATTACTATGCAAATTCCTGCGAAAGGAGACGGTCTCGAAGTTATGTATTTCTCTTTATGACCAAGTCCCAAAAGCTTCTTGGTTAGACACCAAGTCACCAAATGTGGAACACAGGTGTCTGCTTGCACTGTTAACGTAGAAGAATCATTAATCTCAAGTGATTTTTTCACATCCTCAAGGAGACAGAAGGTAGTAACTCGAGGCTTGGGAGATGAAATGACTTTCTAAGTATGTTGGGAGTAATATTTTTAGAACTCTTGAGGTCTGCAAAGGGAACACGGAGCAGGCTGGTTGCTCAAAAGCAGCCAATAACGGTGTGAAAACAAGTGGGCACTTCCGCTTCTCTCCCCTCGAGCTCCTGATAGCATTCTGCAATTATCGGGCCGTGAGTGCCCAAGGAGGCATTTCATAAATGGGAAGATTCATGTTCAGAAATTAAAGAGCTTCTAGAATTCCTCTTTAAAGAAGAAACTGCTATTCATGGGGCAGTACTTAAGAGGAACAGCTAAAAAGTCAATGGTCTGAACTTGCTTCATCAGCAACTCTATCTGGAAGACCAGAAGCTGAGAAAACCGTGAAATCTGTCTTTTCTCAGAAGACCTGTGGCGAGGTCTCTCGCCACGTTGATTTCGATTTAAAACTTAAGGAGGCATGTTAGGAAGGGTATAGCTAATGAACTCCAATCACACGTTAGGGGTTCTTAAAACCTCCTTTTTGTCAAAATGCATTGAGTTGGATACTAAAAATTTGTAATTTTTCAGGATATACATTTTTCTTAGGAAGAGAACTCTAAACAAATATTAAACTCCAGTCAATAGGCTTTCTTTTCATAGTGATATGATGTTCAGCAACCCTGAAACAACTTTGACATCTTCTAGACTTGAACAAATGAATATGTATATGTGCTCTGTGACAGTGGGTTGGATTTTTTTTAAAAAAATGGTATTAACTTGTATTTTTAATATAAATAGACAAGTAGATTGATATGTATAAATATATGTATATGATGGTAAATGGATACACACATATGTATATATTTCCTGGTACTTTCCACAGAAAGAACCTAGAAGCATTGACAGACCAACAGCAATAACACCCAAGAACTCAGATATTCATTTTAAAATATTCTTCCACCTGATGGAACCAAGTATTTGTAAAGAAGCAAATACAGTCGTCCTCATTTATTGAGGTTAATCCATTCCAGACTCTAGCGGTTGCACCTGGTGTTGAAGGATGCCTGGGGCCTTCGAATACATAGGCCCACAGTCCATACGTACAGTCATTTTCATTGTAATTGTAATACAGGGGTATATAATTGACTCAGACAACCGAGCACATGCTGTATTATTTTCCCTGTCTCGATCAACTTTTTAATGAATATATTTGAAAAAAATGCAATAGAGTGAAGCTGTGAAAGTCAAATATATTTGAAGAAACCGCAATAGAGTGAAGCTGCAAAAGTCAAAGCGCGAAGTGGCGAGGGACGACTGTATATTTGATTTCAGGGTTAGAGCAGGGAAGGTGTTGACCTCTTAGTTTACCACAAAGGTTAAGGCATGAAGATGTGTCAAAAGGATACAGAAGCCAGCTAGCCATATCAGGATATTTAATACTAAAAGACAAACTAAACAAAAACTATTTATTACAGAATGATGCCAGTTTATAAATAAATAAAGGAGAAATGATAGAGAATCATGGCCTGTTACTTCCCATAATATGAAACTGCAAGTCCTTTGATTTTGTTCATCACAATGAGTCAATCTTATGAGTAGCAGCCAGTCTCTAAAACTACACTCTTGTCATCATTCAGATCATAGATTATACTTTTAAAAGTAATAGAAATGTGCTCCATAGCAGAACAGGAGACAACCAGCCCACATGTATAATGATTAATCTACAAAAAAAAAGAAAAGAAAAGAAAACACTTCATGGTTGTAGTACTAGGAGTGAAAGTTTCAGCTGAAACCAGAGATTAGATGTTCCACCTTCCGGTTTATACAAATATTAGGTTTTATAATGTCACATATTCATTTATTCATACACCTACCTATCCACTCATTTATTTATCTATTTTTACATATTTGTGTGTTTTTATTCATTCATCCATTTATTTATTCATATATTTATCTATTTATTCATTAATTCATCCAATCTTTCAATCAATAAACATTTCCTGAACCCTTATTATGTGCAGGTACATCTATACAAGCTAGAATACAGAATTAAACAAAACAGATGCTCATCTCTGCCATCATGGATTTACCTCTAGGAAAAAAAACAATAAACAACAACAAAAATGTATAAAATATATTTTAAAATGATTAGTGCTAAGGAGGACAAAAATAAGGAAGTAGAATAGCAAATGTTAGGTAGGATGATGATGGTAAAAGTTTAGACACAGTCACAGAGAAACCTCACTGAATAGGTGATTTTTAAAGTGACTTTTAAATAAAAGACTTAGAGGAACAAGGGAAGCAAATAAAAAATATTCACATGTATATATATGTACATATATGTGTGTGCGCGCATGCATATACAATGCATTTATATGTGTGGGTGGTGATATATATATATATATATATATATATATATATATACACACACACACTAATCACCTTCATTGAACATGTGTTGCTACCATTTACATTTCTATATTAGCTAAATTAAACAGTACTTTGTGGCATTGTTGATTTCATTCTGGGACAGGTAGATAGATAACCACTAAGAGTTTGTGGACTGGCTCTGACCACACTTCAAGTAGCACTGACTTAAGGTATTAGAGGTCCAAGTAGTTTTGGGATTTTCCAATAATTGCAGAGTTGGGACAGAAGAATGACATGATCTAACTTCAGTCTTAAATTTTTCACTTTTACTTCAAAGATGTGGGTTTCCTGAGATACAGAGAAAAAACATCTTCATGCTATCACCATCTCTTCCTGGAATCTCATATTAAGTGGAGACACTTTGTACTCAGGGGGCACAGGACACCTAACAAGGTGTCATATTTCAAAGTTTTGCTTGCCTGTGCATAGACAAGTCTGCCTAAGAAACTGTAAAAGAATTCAACCAGCTCAAATCCCTAGCATCCAAATGTCACCCGGATTGAATTCTCTTCCTTTCCCAATGACGTTATGCCTGCATCTCATTTCTCTCTGCTTTGTTAGCAAGGAACTGCATTCGAAACCAACATTGTGCATCTCTGGCTTTGAAAACTAGCCTGCCATCACGAGAAGCGGACTTAATTACTTACAAAGTGACTGAATAACCAAGGGAATGTACTTGCAGTGGCACTAATATATCAGCTTTATTGTAACAGGATTTTGTTGGCCCCTTGATGAGGCACTGCATAATACACAAAAGGCAAATTGCAAGCTTAGAAATGTCAAAACAGCAGCCCACCGAAGGAGCTATGACATCTTAATGAACTATTTGGGGAAGCTCATTGCTCTGGCAGTACAATGAACTGCATTTTTATTCAACGTTTCATTCTTCCAGCCCCAAATAGAGGAAATTTGACTAGTTGGCAGTCCTTCTCTGTACCTGAAAACAAAATAAACCTTAGCACATCTTCATTTGGCTTACCTCTATTTTTCTCTTACCCTTCAGTTAACCAACAGTAACAAAACTTCCTATGGAACTGTATCATGACTACATACCTGCCAGGAAAACATTAAATTCGTCCAGCATCTTTGATAAGTGTGATCAGTGAGAAACACAGAGGCTTTCCAGTCCCTACCTCTCCTAGTCCCCATCTCCTGGAAATAACTATCCATAAAAAAGGAGCTAACGGTATAAAGCTTCCCTGGATTTCAGGAGGAAAGGAAATGATCAGCTCCTTTCGGATGGTCTTTCATGGGCAGGATAACACCCCTACTCTCCTCCCCACCTTCCTCCCAAGATTTCCACGTCCTAATCTCTGGAACCTGAACATATATTATATGACCTGGCAAAGGGGACTTTGTAGATAGAGTTTAGTTTACAGACCTTAGGTAGATTATCCTGAATTTTTCAGAAGAATTCATTGTAATCACACAGACCCTTTGAAGCAGAAGACAAAGGCAGGAAAGTCATCGAGAGAGATGCAGTGACAGAAAAAGAGGTGGGAGGGACTGGACGCACGGATACGTCAGAGGGACTCGGAGGAAAGGGCCGTGAGCCAGTGCATCAAGGTGGCCTCTGGAAGCTGGATCAATTCCACAAGTGGCAGTTAGCACAGAAACAGAGACCTCTGTTCCACAACAAGGAACCGAATGCTGCCAACAACCCAGTTGAGCAGGAAAGAGGTTCTCCCCTGGAGCCTCCGGAAGAAGCACCGCCCTGCTTGACACCTTCATTTCAGTCCCACAAGACCCGTGTTGGATTCTGACCTACAGAACTGTAGGATAAGAAATCTATGCTGTTTTAAGCCCCTAAATATGTAGTAATTTGTTATGGCAGCAACAGAAATCTAATGGTCTATAAAGAGGCAGACTTTTTGACAAAGGGCACTCAGTGAAGTTTAGATAAGTTTGGCGATGAAAAGGTGAGCAAATGCGGTGGGGTTTTGTCCTCTGCCCATTTCCTTTTGCCAACTTAGTTACCTCTTTATACAAATTAGGGTGGGGGGAGAGAGAGAGAGAAGCTAGGGGAGAGATTGAGATAGAGAAACATGAGACGGAGATAGAGACTGAGAAAGATCAATTTCTACAAGTAGTCCTGGGACACCGCCATGCCACTCAGTGAGCACTCACCCCAGAGGGAACCGCAGTCTAACGCTCTCCAGTGAGTCTCGGGTCTCAGGTATCCCTCGCAGTATACGCAGCTTGTTACATAGAGTATGCTATATAAGTGTGATCCTAGCACTTCTATATGTTAACAAAACATATTTTTCAGGGGGAAAAAATAGCCCTCAAATACAAGCCAACTCCATCAGCTGGCAGTAAGTTACAGAAAATAGGACTCTTTCTAATACTATGGAAGAGATGGCTGTTCTGGGCTACATGCTGCTCGTATTGTTCTCTAACAGAGCACCTTGCTAAAGAACACAAATGGGTAATTGTCAAATAAATTTTTACCTTAAACTCTAACCTCACTAAACATGGTTCCACTCTAAAGATAAAGAATGAGGTAGAACAGTATTTCTTACAGAAACTTTCAACAATGAATTTTATTTTGAATAAAAATTCAATTATTTTTGTCAGTCAGAATTAAATAGAGATACAGCTGAGAGTTTCACCAGCTTCCCAGATTGAATCTTGACCTGAAATAAATTTAACCAAAGAGGTGAAAGACCTGTCTCTGAAAACTCTAAGACTCTGAAGAAACAAACCGAAGAAGATATAAATAAACTGAAGGATATACTTTGCTCATGGACTAAAAGGATTAACATTATTAAAATGCCCTTATTACCTATATAGATACGATGCAGTCTCTACTATAATGCCAATGGCATTATCTTCAAAATAGAAAAACTAATTCTAAAACTTACAGGAACCATAAAAGACCCTGAATAGCCCCAGCAATCTTGAGGAAAAAGAAGAGAGTTGGAGGTATTCTATGCTCTGACATCAAACTATACTACAAAGCTACAATAATCAAAATAGTACGGTGCTAGCAAAAATAAATAAATACTAGATCAGTAGAATAGAATAGAGAGCACAGAAATAAATTCTCATTTACATAATCAATTAATCTATAACAAATGACACAAGGATATATAATGTGGGAAACACAGGATCTTTAATTAGTGTTGTTGGGAAAACTGGACATACAAAAAAAAATGAAACGGAACCACTTTCTTACATCATATATAAAAATAAACTCAAAATGGATTAAAGACATAAATGTAAGACCTGAAACCATAAAACTTCTAGAAAAAAACATAGTAAAATTTTGACATCACTCTTTGTAATATTTTTTTGAGTATGTCTCCTCAGGCAAGGGAAACAATAAATACATTTTAAAAAATGGGACTACATCAAACTAAAAAGTTTTGGTGAAGAAAACCATCAACAAAATTAAAAGACCTACTGAATGGGAGAATATATACTCAAGTGATACATCCTTTAAAAAGTTAATTTCAAAGATATATAAGGAATTCATATAACTTAACACCAAAAAATCCAATTAAAAAATGGGCAGAGGACCTGAATAGACATTTCTCCAAATAAGACATAAAGACATGACAAGTTGCTCAACATCACCACTAATCATCAGAGAAATGCAAATTAAAACTATAATGAGTTATCACTTCACACAAGTCAGAACAACTGTCATCAATAAATCAATATATATCTAACTACTCTTCAAACATTCCCTTCCTAAGTGTCACTTTAAGATCCTCCCACCTAGAACTTCATGTCTTTGTACTAATTTAATTTTTTTGTGCCATGATACAACAGCACAATAATGCACACAGATGTCTAAGCATGACACAAAATCAACAAATTATTATGGAGTATTTATCACACAGAAGCAGGAGTCTAAGAGCTCAAGGTAACACAACAAAGCACAAGAGGGAATTCTTTTCTTCAAAAAGTTAGAGTCTACTGAAGAGCACAAGATAAGAATCCTCAACATGGAACACAAGAAAACAGAGGGACAGTTATACCCAAGCAAGAAAATGCAAGTCCTAAGCAAAATAAATGCTAATTCAGAGAAAGGTTGCCCAGAGAGGGTAGCATATGACCTTGATCTTCATAATGGTTAGAATAGGGCTAGACAGGAATTGATATATGAGGAATTTTTGGAAAGGAGAATAGCATGAGAAATATAAGTGAGGAGGTAGAAATGCCTATGATGCATTTGGGAATAATAAATGAATGGATTTGGCTCTATATGGGACTGAGCTGTGTTTTATGGGTGTGGGTTGGAATAAAATTACAGTGATACCTCGGTTCTCGAACATAATTCGTTCCAGGAGGACGGTCGAGAACCAAACTGTTCGAGAACCGAAGCAATGAAACCCAATAGGAAATAATGGAAACTGGATTAATTCGTTCCAAGCCCCAGAAAATGCCTATTTACTGGCCTAATTTGTATATAATATGTAGAAAAACATAAGTCTCAACAAGAAATAAAAGTGTACAGTATGTCTAAGGGTTAAATTCAGTGTAAAGCGTGACTCTCTCCACAAAGCGTGACTCTCTCTCTGCACTCACACTGATGACGCGAGCAAGGCGCGCTGGGCCGAATGAACGCCATTCGGCTCAACTCGGCTCATCTCAGAAGTTCGAGTTCCAAATATTTGTTCGGATTCCAAGACAAAAGTTTCTCGAATCTCCTGGTCGAATACCGATTTGGTCGAAATCCGAGGCGTTCGAGAACCGAGGTATCACTGTATTTAAATTTGAGTAGGGAAATCTTTCCCAACCTGCAAGTGTTGACTACCAAGTAAACTCAGGAGTCTTGCCTTGTTCCCGTTGATACCTGCGGCACTCATCACATCTAATCCACAGGTGAACAATACCACCTCTGAACAAGTTTTTCTCCCTCATCCTTGACCATAAGGGCTCCCTGAAGCCAGAAGGGCATTAGATCTACACACTTTCTGTAGCTTGGATGAATATCAAGTGTTTCACTTACATGCACATCATTTCAAATGTGTGCAATTATTTCATATTTAATATAATGTAACAGTATCATCAACCGGGCACAAAAACAGTTATAAAAGCTTTTATATCCCTATGTTCTGTTTTCAGACCTTCCAATAAGAACCTTGTGTAAACACTTTTCTCCAACGTGGTAGATGCAACAATATTTTGGAGAAATGACTGGCCAGACATGTAGTCACATCAGATGACAGAGTTTTCTATGATTGTTGGGGATGGGATATAGAATGAACACAGATCTAGACCCTGAGTGCTATTACAAGGTTCCTAGAGATCTGTGCTAGCTAGATTCTTTACCTTGTTCATGCTATAGTGAAGGAGCCTATATAACCTCTCTAGTCAACCACACATGTCAAGCACGATTGAAAATTATTTCCAACATCTCTTTATTAACTAACAAACCTTCTTGAATACCTTTAGTAACAATATATTGATTAAATTACATAGCCCTCTTCATAGTCAGATTTCATTTAGGGGTATGTCAAGGTATAGCTTAAAGTTATGTTATATGTATACACAAACCCATAATACTTTTTCTTTGTTATCCTCACCTGAGGATATTTCTCCATTTTTTGTTCAGATAGAGTGGGAAGGAGAGAGAGGAAGAGAGAGAGAGAAAAACATCGACGTGAAAGGGACACATCCAGTGGCTGCCACCCACACGACCAACCAGGGCCGGGGACAAACTGCAACTGAGGTACGCGCCCTTAGCGGGAACCAAACCTGGGTCTCTCTGGGCTGCAGGCCGACGCTCTAACCGCTGAGCCAAACTGGCCAGGGCCCATTAATAGTTTATCATATTGATGTATTTCAATGTAATTTGCCATACATACAATTTAACACATCCCTTTTACGAGTAAGGAAAACTCGCTCAGCTATTTTCATACTCTATTACCCAGAATTTGAACACCTTCCCCCCACTTAACCAGTTACTAACAAGCTTTACCCTGAACGCCAGAACAGAGGTCAAATTCCCTGCAGGGCCTGTCCAATGAGAGCAGGGTAAATAAAATGAAAGTCCTGGTAGAAACAGGTAGGGTATCAATGGTTATAGGAATAATAACCCACAGTAACTACCATGTCCCGAACTCCTCTTGGTTCACTGGAAAATTATCCTGCCAAAGTTGACTCAACTTCAGATAAGATACTCTTGCTCTACCAAAACACACCCGAGTGAGAATAAGTCCGCATGCACACCAGCATCGGTCAGTTCACTAACTGCAGCAGGGAGATCGGTTTGCTTTGGGAGGTAAGGTAGGGAAGACAGTTAGAGACGGAGTATCAAGGAGCGTGAGGACCGCCTTTCAACTTTAGGTGATTCCACCAACACAAAGAGGGTCTAAGAACACAGGGTTCCCACGCTCTTTCTCATCATCTATGCAGCCCTGAAGAGGTCGGCTGAGTCCTCAGATCGTCAGTTTTCTCCTCTGCAAAGCAGATATCCTGAGAGTGGCTGCCAGCCTAAGACGCCTGTGACCACTGAATGAAAAAGTGACCAGTCCATCCATGCTCAGCACTGTGGCTCACACCCTAGTAAGCACTCAGTTCAGGTACCCTGACTAGGTGCATGCCAACCACTGTGAAAACAGCCACTAATCACTGCTGGGTGGAGAAAACGTCTCATTGTAAAAGATGCCCAGGAGAGCCTAGCGTGGCTGATAGGGAGCTGGGTGGCTCTCCTCTCGGGAGAACTGCCCAACTGGGCCTGTGCTGAAGCCATCCTGATCGTGGAGTGTCTGTGTGTGATGTGCTCGTGTGTGGGGGCGTGGGAGGGGGGCGTGGGGGCACGGAGTGGGAGGCCTTGCTTATTACTCCTTGAGAACAAATAGTGAGGTGAAAACTAAGCTGTCAGTCATTTAAAAATTGTTCCTGACACAATATTACAGAATAATGGGCTGAAAAAAGCCCACTTCAAATGCTTGACTTATATACACAAAGCATTAGCTTAGTGTCTGAAACTCGAATTTCTCCATATACTGATAGCTAAAAAAGCTCAATCAACCATATATTGCCTTTTTTTAAATCGCCTTGGGACTTCTCCCTCTGTTTCTTTAAACTTAAGGGTTTTCCAAGGCAGGACTTTTTCCCCTTTCAAAAACCTAGTAAAAAGCAGTCTGCCACCCAAGCAACAAAGCAATCTTAATTACAGTTATTCAAACACAGCCACTGTAATTCTCTATTTATTGCAACAAGAAAAATACTCAGAAGACAATCGATAAATCATGTTTTCCTTTTAGAAAAATTCTAAACAATTCATTAATGTTTTCCAATACATTATTTGGAAGGCAATTTCTGATTCGGGCTAATCAGACAGTCTTCTAATGAAATTGCAAAGAAGATTGAACTCCAGGTCCCATGCTCAGAGAACACTTGGGGTCAATGCATTTGAGAACTAATACAGAAATAAGGACTGTGGGAGCCAGCAGCTGGGTCCACAGCAGTCAACCAGCCACACAAAACTGAAACTGAACAGCTCACGACTCCTCCTTGCAACATGTTTGCCTTTTATTCTCCGTCCAGTATAAGGAGGACCAATAACCTGATTTGTCCATATGGGCAAAAACAATACATGATAATAAATTACAAAGATTATAAATGCACACTCATATCTGCACACATATAAACACATAAATAAAAAGCATGGGCTCTTCTGCTCTGAAATGTTAACTGTGCAGTTTTTTTATCTTGTATTATCTTATACCCAGGAGCCTTCCCCATTCATCCATATTAAGCTGGCTTCCCTCCTTGCTTCAAGGAAGAGAAAGACAAGCAGAACAACCAACTACCTCTTCCTGGCTTTGCCTTTAAGAGTTTGGGTCCTGCAGGGAAAGAAAGCAAGCCCTGGCAAAGACTATGAATTTGGAAGCACACATAATGAGTCAGAGCAAGGCTTCCAACCTCCCACAGACAAACAATGATTCTCCAGGGGAGGGAACAGGGAGAGAGGTGAGCTGAGAGCCAAAGGGGGAAATGTAGAAGGGAATATTTGTATGTCATAACAATATTTTTTCTATGATTATGGAAATGAATGCCTAGGTGTAAACAAACCATTTTGGAGAATATGTGCTGTCAGAGGCAATATTTTGCAGCCCTCAACTAGATGGAGTGGCCCGGATTTGGAGGACTAAGAGACAGAGACAAGAGGAAGGTGACTTAGACACCGAAGGGCCCCCAAGACAAGTCCTACACTTTGTCTCCCAAGAAAGATCTCATTTGTCTATGACCAGCCCAGTCTACAGATGACATAAACTCAGTGGGTTTGGGCTATTCCTTCACTGAACTGATATGTAAATAAATCAATAAATTAGTTATTTTCAACACTTCTTTCTGTTTCTTATCCTTGAGAGACAGTGGTTAGAAGTCTGGAATTCTGGGCTAGTCCTGAGTTTAAATTGGTCATCTTTGGCTAACTAATTGCATGATCTTAAGAAAGTCATTTAATTATTTAGACTGTCTCCTCACCTGTGAATGGTGACGATACTTTTGCCGTGAGGATGACCTGAGAGGGTATATTAAGTGCACTGTGCCAGGCATGTAAGTGCTCACTAATAAATGTACTGTGGTGACTGTTATTCTCCTCTAAATATTCAACAAAATTTCAAACTAGTCAATTTAGTCAAGTTGGAGCAGAAGCTATGGTTTAAAGAGTGGAAGTTGAGTAGCTCAAATCACCAGTTCTTTACCTAGAAGTTAAATTTCCTGCAGCAGCCTCATCTGTTCTGGGGACTGTGGCAAAAACAGAGGATGAATGACTCCTGGTGCTCAGGTGTCACACTGGAGCGGGAAGGTGAGACTCCCCTCGGAGCACTGAAAGGCCTTTGTGTGTGTGCCAAGCGGCGTGCCGTAGAAATAAGAAGAGCCCGGCTGGTGTGGCTCAGTGGTTGAGCATTGACCCAGGCACCCAGGGGTCATGGGTTCGATTCCTGGTCAGGGCACACGCCCAGGTTGTGGGCCCAATTCCCAGTGGGGGACATCCAGGAGGCAGCCAATCAATGTTCTCTCTCATTGATGTTTCTCTCTCTCTCCTTTCCTCTCTCTAAAGTCCACAAAGAAAATTTTTTTTTTTTCAAGTTGGAAGTGAATGAAGAGCTGAGAGGAAGACGGGATCGCTGCGCGAGGCCTGGACAAGACGACAGGAGGGCAGCCGGGAGGTCAGACACAAACATTCTGAGGACAGTCTCAACAAGAAGAAGAGGTGCAAGGTGGGGCATGGCACATTCCTGGGCCGCCAGCTGGGAAACGGGGTGAAGGTGGGTGTCCCACTCATATCCTCATGGCGTGTACCAGTTCCATATGAGCAGACTGCCTTTCACCTGCCAACCTGTGGTTCTGTGCCTGTGGGCTCTCTGTGGCCATCAGTGTGGGCAGAAGTCTAGAGGATTAACATTCACCCCCGGGATGCTCTCAACAGATGGCAGCTGATGAATAAATATCCCAGCTCCTCTCCACTCTACCTCCCGAGATGCCCCGAGTGGGATTAAGTCCAGTTGCCCACAGTGATAAGTCTGCGGTGGAATAAACACTAGAATAAACAGCCTTTGTTGGCCCCCTTCACCTATCTCACTTCTCCACTCCCCTATGGGAGTTTCTAGATAAACGACTTCCACTTGAACCCTTGCATCAAGCCAAATCAAGACCGGGCAGATGATGGAGCTCAGCGCGATTTCTTACGCACTTCCTCTGGGTCTGCACACAGCTACCCACGGTGGGTCCAGGGAGGGAGCAGAGACGATCCCTGACCGAATGGAGTCCACGGTCTGGTTGAAAATACAAAGTGCACTGAAACTGAGTTATGTTGAGATCAACTAACTAGATCCTAAGCTCCTTAGGCACTGGGATCACGCTTGATCCATCACTATAGCTCCTTCAGTAATTAGTACAATTCCCAGCACATGGCAGGTGCTCAACTATCTACTGAATAGAGAAGCCTGATAATAACAATACTGGCTTGGATTTAAATGTTCTATAAGCTTTCACAAGTGCTTTACAAAACAATCCATTTAACCCTCACCGAACCCCTATTAAGTAGGAATCATTGTGCCCACTGAACAAATTAAGAAACAGGGGCTCAGAGAAATCATATCATTATTTGCTAGGTCACTGAGCTAGGGTTGGACACAGTGCTATCAGATTCCACATTTACTGCCCTTAATAGAGATACCATTGTGCCTTTTCTTCCCTGTGGCCAGGTAAGCAGGTTGTAATTAGGGAGAAATGCAAGAAGAGAAATCTGCCTTCACGGCATCAGGAATTGAGCCTGTGATGCAACAAAAATGTGGCTACTAAGTATCTTCAAACATTTCCTGGACTATATATAACACCCAGAATATGCTTCGCTGCTTAGAATCCTAACTTCCCAGGAGAGAGACAGCTACAAGGAGAGAGACAGCTACAAGGAGAGAGACAGCTACAAGGAAAGGAGGTACTCGTTCCTCAACATGATAAAAAATTAGAACCCAAAACATTTGTGGAGTATTGTTTCATTATCTCAATCTATAAATGACAAAGAGGTCCCAGAGAGCTCAATGTGACCCTCCCAAGCTCACCATTTTGCTCTCCACCAGTCTCCTCTAACAAGCCAAGGCAGACAACCATCCTCACGCAGGAAGGAGCTGGAGAACCAGCCTCACGCAGCAGCCGCTTGGGCAGTGTCCCCCAAACTGTCTACAGGCTAGGACCAGTGTGGTTTTCCTCTGTAATTTCCAATCCATTCCAGATCAAAACTTCTTAAAACTCTAGATGCCACAGCAACATCAAACAATGCTCTAAACATGTCTAAACACTTACTCTCAATTCCTATACTTATCTGGTCATGGGCCAGGAGCACGTGGTTTGGCATTGCTTCTCTGCCCTCATCCACTTTGAGCAGCACAATACTAGGGTCAGGAGAGACGGGGGCCACACATGAGACAGCACAGAGCAGACCCAGACGCAGCTTTGCCTGAAGTGGTTGGTGTCCTCTGCTTCCCTTCAAATACAATCCCTGTCAGCACTGCTTCCCTGGGCCACCTCTGAGCTCGCACCCCAACCAAGCCCTTAAAGTTTTCTTGCATGCCCAGAACTCCTTTCTAAAAGTCCTGACACCTGAACCTCCCCTGTAATCCCTCAACAAAATTGATCTCATTACCCATCTATGCTAGGCCCTATCTTCTGCTAAAAAAAAAAAAAAAGGACACAAGGCAATCCTGGAGGTAAATTTAATACTCTGAAAACGATAAAACAACAGCCTCGAAAGTAGAGTACTTATATCCTGCGGGGAGAGCAGAACGGCCCACTCTGGAAGACAGCAAGCAAACACAGCTTCAGTTTATACTGATCTTTCCCCTCGTCCTTGGAAAATGTCTGTTGGTGAGGCAGCACTCGCAGTGGGCTTATTATGCCAGCATGGTGCATATAGCCAACACACGGACACCCATGTCAGGGTCACAGTGCGTTTTTGTTTTTTTTGTTTTTGGGTTTTTTGTTTTTTTTTTGCAGACAGCAGTGTTCAATGAAAACAAAATTGCTTTATAAATTGTAAAGTATCTAAGATTCATTGCAGTGCCTTGTTTAAAACGTAGATTCTATGGTCTCTGTATATTCTAATCCACAGGGTCTGCAGGAGGCTAGAACACGGATTTTTCGGAATTACGCCCCGCCCCAAGTGATTCGGATGCAGTCGCCCCAGGATCACCCTGACCCATTCTCTGCACATAAAAAGGTAGGCCATTTCGTTAGCAGGAGCTGATAGAGCTCTGTCATATTTCAGTTAACGGTGATGCATGAGTAAGAACAGAGCGCTGATATTCCTTTAACAGTGACATTTTTAAGTAATTAAGTTCTACACTTGAAAACAAGGTCACTGTCTCTAAAACTCAGTGCTTGTTAAGATTCCAAATGTAGAAATTAAGGGCAAGAAAGTAATTTATTCTGGAAAATGCAAACATCAGAGAACATGCTGTTCTTTTTTGGATGAGTCCAAATGAAGGCCATGCTGGCCTGCAGAGAAACCTCGAACACACCACCAACAAACTCGAAGCATGTTTTGACCGACATGGAGCCCAGCTGACAGCAAACCAGGCTGTTCTTGACAGGCCCGGGATTCGGAGAAGGGGGGTATTTTCCAGCATGGGCCGTGGATTGGAACGCCTCCCCTTTGGAGATGAGAACCAGAGGAGCTCTAGCTCATGGGATTGGTGTGCCGTCCTGACAATACGTCAGCTGCGAGTTCCAGCTGCGGGGGGCAGTGAACGGGAAGTCTAGCAAAGGGTAACAGACCGGGTGCTCGAGAAAGGATGTTCCAACAGACAGCAGGACTTCAATCATCGGGCTGAGGCTTGGGGACACACGTGGGCTCCTGACCGGACCATGCTGAGTTCATGCGGGATGGGGGTGATCAAAGCAGGGACTCTAGGACAGCGAAGGAGGGCTACAAGTAGAAACTCGGCTACAAACGAGGTGGAATATCAGTTGAAAATCTAATCAGACTTTCTCTCTGTCATCCTGCCCATTGCTTCCTACAAAGGCAGCGCTGGAGGTCAGTGACACGTTTGACCAGCCTGTCTGCAGCAGAGACAGCAAGCCCATTGCTTCCATGTGTGTGACTTGGGAAGCCTGGGACCAGAGTGTCCCTGGAAATGAGAAAAAGAGCTTGATAAAGGACAGCCAGGTTTTTCTCTAGGTTTAGAAAGGGGCCAAGGAGTGCTTCCCTTCAAATTTCTGATAGGCGGAGTGCAAACAGTTCTCTTACATGCCACTTTCATCCTCATAATTGGGCTTTTCTAATGGGGACCAGTTTGGGAAGAGTAAACATTGTGATCTACTGGGCAACTTTTTTCCTCTCCAGTTTGATACGTATTTTAGTCCTTCTGAAAATATTTTAAGAGCTGAGGTTGTCAGTGTTAGGAATGGACCTCCTTTATCTCTACTAATGGACGGAATTTGCACTTACCACTCATAGAGAACATCTAAACATTTTAAGTCGGCCCAAGAGAGGAAATCATTTTATTTTCCATTAAGCGTGTTTGTAGGAAAAAAGCAAACTCTTGGCCTCAAAACTGCTTTTCATTTCCACCGACAAAACTTACCCATGTCAAATTGTTTTACAATAATTGCGGCTTTGCAAATGGTCTTTTCAACAACACTCAAAGATGCATTTTCCTATGAGCATTTGTATTACAATAGTTGAAAAGCAGCATTCGTTTGGATGGGTCAGATCACAAACAAACCCATGGTGTAGGAATGGCATTAATTTTCTTTAATCTCCAGAAGGCAGGCAACCATCCTCATGAAACTCCTCTCTGCACAATTTTGCAAGTCATCTAGATTGGGCACATTATCCTATAATAAACATGTCCTCCCTGTCTACTTCAACATAATGAAAGAGCAACTTCTCCCAGCCACAGTCCCCCCATGCAACACTCAGTGAACTTGTTGATATATCGCTGACACCCCCTCAATACTTACTCTTCCCAAACTCGTGCACAGTATCTAAACACATGTGGCCATAACTCTAAGCCGAAGGGATTTCCTTGGCTTTGGAAGGCTGCTCAGCCCTCACGTGAGGAAGCCAGATCATCTGCGGAGTTTATGGCACCAGTGACATAAACTTCAACCAGTGACACCCAGGACGTGACAGCATCCTCACCCTTCACATGGGATGGCTGAGACAGGATGATCTACACAGTGTCCCAGAGGACCCACAGCAATAGCCTGCTCCTTAACCTACCTTGAACTGGCTTCCTTCCCATCCCTGCCTCACTTCCCACTCCCCTACTGACGCTTCCCAGGTTACTTCTCAATTTAACTACTTTCAGATCATCGTTTCAACCCTTAGATTCTGGGAAATCCACTCGAGGCAAATACATTTTCCAAATAAGTTCCAACGTGTCATTTTTATTTCAAAACTGTGCATAGTACCTGTGCAGCAAACAGTGGCCTTTACATTTCCACAGGTGATGAGCTCAAAGCCATGAAATGGCAAAACCTTTCTGGATGCCCACAGTGCATGGCGGGGCCTGGAGATGGGAGGGTCCAGGGACGCCGCCACTGCCTTCGTCAAGACTATAGTCTCAGCTCCATGATAACGAACCTCAGCTCTCTTCTCTGTGGGTTTCAGAAATGGGACAAGGTCCTGCATTTTGCCTCCTAAAGTCCACTTCAAGGTCTCATGTCCTTCCATGAAAGATTCCAAACCAGTGGTGACCGTGTTTGGTGTCACAAACTCTGATAGAAATCTAATGATATTGCCCAGCTGGTGTGGCTCAGTGGTTGAGCATCGACCCATGTACCAAGAGGTCACCAGTTCGATTCCCAGTCAGAGCACATGCCCGGGTTGTGGGCCCGATTCCCCATAGGGGGTGAGCAAGAGCCAGCCAATCGATATTCTCTCTCATCAATGTTTCTCTCTCTCCCCCCTTCCTCTCTCTCTAAAATCAATAAAGAAAAAATATTAGAAAAATAATATTCTTTCAGAAAAATATACATATGCATCTGCATAAAACATGGTGCATACAATTTCAGAGAGCTCCCTGCCTTCTAAACCCCTATGTGCAAATCCTGTGAAGTGGAAAGTGATGGGTACTCCCAACTGTAAGCATATCCACGACCTCTGGGGATATTCTTTCCACTGGATTCCACCAACAGTTCAATTGCAGTCTCTGTTGGCCTCTGGGAAGTTATCCTTTCTACCTTCGTTTGAAAGTGTTTGGAGTTAACACCCTGGCCAGTTTGGCTCCGCGGTTAGAGCATCCACCTGTGGTCCAGAGAGACCCGGGTGCGGTTCCCACTAAGGGCGCGTACCTCAGTTGCAGTTTGTCCCTGGCCCTGATTGATCATGCGGGTGGCAGCCACTCGATGTGTCCCTTTCACGTCGATGTTTCTCTCTCTCTCTCTCTCCCCCTCCCTCCCACTCTATCTGAACAAAAAATGGAAAAAAATGTCCTCGGGTGAGAATTTAAAAAAAAAAGTGTTTGGAGTTAAAAACCCTGCAAATGACCCTTTGTTCTTAGGAGGAGAATTAGGTAGTAAATTAGTTCTAATCATGGTAATTAAATCCGCACATCTTCCTTTTCACGTGAAAGGAGGCATTTCCAGGCACCCTCCTCCCCTGTCCACACGGACTATCAGTAAATGAGTTTTCTTTTTCACCCTATTTTTAGCCCTTGTCTAAGGTTGTGCCATTGAAAAACAGAGGTGGAAGGAAACACTTTGAAGTTAAAAGACTAGAAATATTTGCTTTCTGCAGAGCTAACTGTAGACCATTCAATAAAATAGAGAAGCAAGCAGAGTCCAGATGTCAGCTAAATTCACCCAGTCCTCTACAATTGGATAAAATTGGTTAGAGCTCCATCTAATGAGTCATGGGACACCTGTCTTCTGTCCAGAATGCTCTGGGAATCAGGGTAGTGATGTGTAGATTTCTCTCAATCAACTCCGGCTGCAAAGTCATGATTCTAATGAATTAGTCCAGTTAACAGATCTCTTTATTGCAGTATTTTGCCTCAGGACTCTCCACAGTGGATGCCACCCCTAAATTTTTTACTCCCCCCAATTCCGCTAGCACTGGGCTATGTGCATAGCAGACAAAGGGGGGGAGGCAGCAGAAAGAAGGAAAGGTCTCCATTACATCAAATAAGAGAACTGAATGAGGGACAACGTTGTTTGGGAGAATATGGGACAACACTCCAGCAGGGATTTTGTTTGATCCTCTACGTAGTTTGGTCCCATCTCGCCACCTTCCTGAATTCTTTTCTCTTGTTGTACGTCCCATCATGCAAGCTCCCATATATTCATTACACAGGACAGTCGAACTGCTTATTTGTGTCAAGATCTCCTTACAGACCATGTGCTAGTCCTTCAATGTCCCATTGAAAAAAAAGCTGATCATTCATTCTTTCTTTTATCTCTCTCTCTAAACATCTAAAGCTCCCTACTGGTGCCAACTATTTAAATAACAGAAAAGGTATTTATTTTTATCTTGTCTTTGATCAGGTTCCCCAGAGGCAGATCCTGGGTTGAGGGTTTGTGTGCAAGTAATTTATTAAGGAGGAATTTCCAGGGGAGACTGGTGAGCATTGCAGGGAAGGAGAAGAAGCCGAACACAGAAGAGATGGCATACAAAGTCTCTCAGAGGCCTGGTCCCGGGCAGCTCCGGAGCAGTAGCTGTGCTGCAGACTTGCCTCACCAGGGAGTACCTGTGAGTCCCTGGCTGAGGGCCACCCAGCCCTTTCACGGGCATTTGTGAGTACAGAGTAGGTGAAGTAGCACAACAGAGACCTCCAAAGACAAGCTGTGGGTGATGGCCGTCAGAATCAAAATCACACAGGGAAAGAAATCACAAAAATATGAAATGGGAACCCAAAGGGATCTAGGTAGAGTGCCAACAGTGCCCATGGCACCCTACTTCATAAGAACTTTCTAAGCAGTTAGACTATCTTGGCATCTCATTCCTCGGTGTTTTTAATACGCGGTCATACACCCACCCAGGTACCACAGTATCCAGACCTGTCTCTCTGCTTTGTAAACAGCTCACCACTTCCTCCTTCAGAGAAATGTACCCATCCAGTAGCAGGTAAGCCGAGTGTCTCGACATGTCCTGTGCAACAGCTGACCCGATCTTCAAGTCTATGAATCTGAGTGTTAACATGGGATACGCCTCAGGAAACATTCATCTTTGATTGATATCCATCCCATAAATTGTATCCTAAGGAAATGACTCACTAAAATGGTGTCAAATTATAGACAACATTGTGCAAAAATGTTGAGGAGAAACCGTTTTGAGCAGGTAGACTTTTTCCCCCTAGGCACCAGAAGCGAGAGCCCCTTGGGGCCAGTAGGTAGACTTGTTATAATGTTTTTTTGAAACAATCAAGTCCTTTCCACCACAACTAATACCTTGGTAGCAGTGGAAAAATCAGTAGTAGCCATTTATCATGGCTCACTATATCCCCAGCATGACCCTTAGATAATTGGATCTCATTTCATCTTCACAATGACCCTTAGCTAAGTCTTGCAATCTTTATTTTTTAGAGAGTGAGGAAAACTATGGCTTAGAAAGTGGAAAGAACTTACCAAAGAGGAGGAGCTAAAAAGTAGTGGACTTAGTATTCGAACCTTGACAAGTGTGGAACCAAAGTCTTGTTCGTCACAATGCTATCTTGCCCCCAGAAGATAACTTCCACTGCTCTGAAAACCACAGAACAAATCAGGGGTAATGAAAGCAGCAGCAGATTGGCACTGTGAGGTATTCATGGAAACCCCAAAGGATGACTCAAAGCTGAGCTTTTCAATTAAATACAAATGTGTGCCTATGTTGTCATTGTTACGCATTGTGCTCGTGCGCTCTCTCGCTTTCTCTCTCTCTCTCACACACACACACACACACACTCACCTCTACTCTTCACCCTCATCTCACAGGAATACAAGATAAAATCATGTAGGAAAGGTAGGTTCAAAAATAAGTTTCCAAAGAACATTTCTTAAGCCCCTCGTCCTCTAAGCTAAGAGAAATGGAAGAAAATGAGAAAATTATCCAACTTCTCCATATTTTTGTTAAAAGATGAATCAAAGTACTTATTATAGCTCCACACTGACAGAAAACTGTGTGCGACTTGCATGTTGTGAGTATCCACTGTGTGAAATTCCAGAACACAGGATTCCCAGAAAAGCAGTCCCCACAGATCACACAGCACAAGGGAATTGAGATGCAATGCCTATCGCTTCAGGGCGACTGACAGCTGCGACCCAACACTCAGGAAATGAAAACAATCTCCAGAGTCCTCTGAAGTGACACCCCAATGATCGATGTTTAATAAAAATCACGTCGGTGTTAAAGAAATCGATTATTACTGGCTGACCTTTTACCTCCAACTGCGCTATTTTGAATAATGTTTAAAACATTTCAAAGGGAGCACTACAACCTATTTTATGGCCTTTAATCGTTTTCATGAAAAAACTTCATAGTGATGAATGGCAAAAGGAGAAAATAGAGAACACGATTCTGGGTATTTTAATGACACCTCCATCTGCATGAACCGTGAGCCACAACTCCCAGTGTGTCGTGGTTGGAGGTTGTTGCTCATTCACTGGAGAGTCTCACTGCGATCAAGAAGCAAAGAGCAGCTCTGGCCGGTTTGGCTCAGCTGTTGGAGCATCTGCCCATGGACTGAAGGGTCCTGGGTTCATCCCTGGGTTGCAGGTAACAGAAAAATAATAATAATTGCCCTGCTGGTTTGGCTCAGCGGTTAGAGTGTCAGCCCACAGTCCAGAGAGACCTGGGTTCGGTTCCCGCTAAGGGCACGTACCTCATTTGCAGTTTGTCCCCAGCCCCAGTTGGGGTCATGTGGGTGGCAGCCACTTGATGTGTCTCTCACACATCAATGTTTCTCTCTCTCCCTCTCGCTCTATCTGAAGATGAATGCAAAAGTGTCCTTGGGTGAGGATATATAATAATAATAACAACAACAACAATAATAAATGAAGCAAAGAGTAACTGTGAAAGGGACCTCATGGTTCGATGGTGTATAAGATCTGGAAATAGTTGTTAAAACTATTTTGTTCTATGTGAGCAAAACCATCTGGTTTCTTAAGATTGACCAGGATCACTAACTAGTATCTGCTTTCTGGAAGGAAAATAGAACCTGATTTCCAGAACACTGGGGAGGAACATACGTGGTCATGTTCCTTAGTGTGAAAGGACGTGTGGTTAGCGGATGGAGGAACAGGGAAGAAAGGGTGGGTTTAGAGCTGCTGATATTTTAACAAACATAAGCTTTGCTTTTCCCAAGAACTATATCTATCTCTGTTCCAGGCACTTGGACTGTGCAACAAATGACTCTCAAGCACCAAGCTCTATAAAGCAGCCGTCTATTACACTCATGAATTCTGCAGATCAGGGCACGACAGAAGTGGTTGTCTATGGCCCCCGTGTCTCGGGCCTCCAATGGAAGGCAGGAGTCAGCAAACGTTTCTATAAAGAGCCAGCTGTGTTTTTAGCTTTGTGGGCCATACATACTATCTCTGTCATAACTACTCAATTCTGCTGTTGTGTAGTGGAAGCAGAAATTGGTAATACATAAATAAATGCATGTACGCGACTATGTCCCAATAAAACTTTATTTACAAAAACTGGCAGCTGGCTGGATTTGGCTCCCTATCTGTGACCCCTAAAGGCTCACTGACTTGCATCTCAGGAGGTTGATCAGAGCTATCAACTGGCGGGGGGGGGGGGGTGTCTCAGTTCTGCATATGGACTACTCCATGTAGCTGTGGTCCATTTGGGGTAGTTTGGGCTTCCTCTCAGCATGGAAGCTGGCGGCAGGGATCCAGGTATGTGAGTCCTGGGAGGGAGGGAGGGAGGGAGGGAGGGAGGGAGGGAGGGAGGGACTGAGACCATATCTGTCACCTTTTATGACCTAGTCTGGGATACCACATGTCACGACTTCTGCCTCATTCTATTTGTTGAGACAGTCCCAAAGTTCAACCCAGGTTCAAAAAGAGGAGGAACGAACTCTGCTTCTTGATGAGGAGGGGCAAGATCTGAAAAGGACACGTGCACCTGAAAATATTGTTCTGACCATTTGGGGGAAATAAAACTTTCCATGGTCTCATTGCACACACCAACAAATTTTTATGAGATCTATACTGATCATACATAAAAAGCAGTATCTGCCTTCGCTAACACCACAATAGAGTGAGAAAACAGCTTTGCAAAGAGATAGATTTGCACAGATGATACAATACATAATATTGCCAAGCTATAAAAAACAAGACATGAGGAAACAACATAAGGTAATGCCAACACAGTCTCCCATTATAACACTCTCACTGGGTCTGGATCGTGGGGCAGCGAAGCCCCGCCCACAGGCCAAGCTGGCCTGCTGCCAGGTGGTACTGGCACACACACCTGCCGGTTCATCGCCCTGCTGTCTGGCTGCCTTCGCAGTATTACAGCAGAGGTGAGGAGCTGCAACAGAGACCAGCTTGCAACGCTGAAAATATTCGCTGTCTACAGTTCATTACAGAAAACAGGCTGCCGACCACTGGACTAAAAGGAGCAGTCCGCCAGGAGACAGAGAGGGAGGGAAGAGGGAAACGCCTGAGCAAAGGTGGAAACTCCTGCAAAAATGGCATTTCCTAAGCTTGTTCACGGTCAGCCAAGAGCTGCTCATGTTTTTACTTCGTCGTGACAATATCCAGAATTTCATGTATGCCGGGGTAATGAACGTTTATCATCGGTGGACTAACACAGCCCTGTGTGGAGAAAGATTCAGAAATTCACAGGGATTCGAAGAGAAATGCTTAATAATCACTGGAGATAAAGAAAAGAAAATGCTTGCAAGTATCTGCTGGATACTTACCATCTCGGACGTACATATTCTAGAAGGTTAAAAGGCTTTGCTGATCTCAGGGAAGACCCAAATCGTACTTTCCCCTACACATTCCCCTTGATACATTTTTCGCCCTAAAATAGCATGAGCTCTGGAATCAGAATGCACAGGTTTAAATCCCAGCTCTATTACATACTATTGTATAATGTTGGGCAGTTGACTAAATTTCTCAATGCCCCCATTTTTCCTCCCTGAATGGGGACAATAATTTCTATTCTTTGGGTATTCGGCACTGAAGTTGTAGTGCCGGGATTTACGCAGGCACGAAATCAAGGTGGCTTTACCCCCGCTGCACTTCACCCCTTTCTCCCTGTCAAGTGCACACAGTCTAGCACAAGAGGGATTTTTTTTCTTTCCCATCAGGAAGTTAAGCAATCAAGGGACTTCTCCCTCATCCGTTCACTAGCACATGAATTCTTTCTCCCCTCAACTGGGCCAGTTTACAGCCTGGGCAGCCCACTCGGGTTCTTAGCAGTGGTGATATCTGTTCTCTGAAAAGGTATTACCATGAACCCCAGCGCCTGCCTTCTCCCCAACCCCACTCACCGCCCACCTTGCCGGCGTCACTCACTGCGCCCGCCTTCCCTGGGTCCGAGACTCACACGCTGCCCTCTGCTCTGCTCCTGCTGCTGCTCAGCGTTCACGCCCTTGATCCCTACACCTTGACCCCTCAAGTCTCCGCGCAGAGGACCCTTCTCAAAGCGCCTTGCCTGACTTCCCGGCTAAACCAGGTGCCAGCGCCTCCGGCCGGCCCTCGTAGAACCCACGGTTTTTCTTTCGTGTGCCTAGCCAAATGTACTTTTGTCATGTATTTATGTTTATTTAATGAACACTTGTCTATCTCACTAGATCAGAGAACTGATAAACTTTGTCCTATAGCCAATCTGGTGCAACGCCTGCTTTTCTACAGCACAGGAGCTGAAATCGGTTACATTTTGAGTGGTTATGTAAGTATCTACATAAACTCCAGTTTCCTCCTGGCTCACAAAGTCTCCCATAAGTACAGTCTGGTCCTCTGCAGAGAATGTTTGTTGACCCTGTGCTAAACTGTACACCTCTCTTAAAGATTCCTATATATCCAGCACCTAGCACAGTGCCTGTCACAGAGTGAAATGGAAGAGATACACAGGCAGAGGAGTAAATAACTAATAAAATATTTAGAAGCTCTCCTTTTTAGCACATTCTGTAGGCAGGGCATCGCTTGTTGAAGGAACGTTGATTGTGTGAACAGAGAACAGTTATAAACCAAAGCATCACTGATTGGTACCATCCCCACAGACACACACCTTGCTGATTAATTATTAAATTTAAATCTGTGGGGGGGATTAGCCCCATGTCTCCGCTCATCAGGTTTTTACATCTTTCTTCCTACTGAAATGCCTTGTCTCTTCCTATGTGCAACTGCCACTTAATCTTCAAAGCCCCCATCCTTCCCCAAGCTGTCTAATTGAAACTTGAATAAATAAGGTCACAGGGGTCTGTTCGGATCCCTTAACACCATGGTTCTCAAAGTGGAGTCCCAGGAACCACATCATCATCACCTGGGACATTGTCAGAAGCTGATCTAGGGCCCCAATCCCAGCCTGACTGAAGATGTGGTCCATACATGCAATGGAACACTACTCAGCCGTAATAATAAGATGAAATACTTCTATTTGCGACAGCATGGATGGATATTGAGAATATCATGCTAAGCAAAATAAATCACAAAAAGTCAAGAACCATGATTTCACTCTTATGTAGGATATAAAACTGAAAGCAACAAATGCACACACAAAAACTCAGAGACTGCCCTGGCTGGTTTGGCTCAGCGGTTAGAGTATCGGCCTGCAGATTGAAGGGTCATGGGTTCGATTCTCGGTCAAAGGCACGTGCCTGGGTCGCAGGTGCAATCTCCAGCCCCGGTCTGGGTCATGTGGGAGGCAATCAATCGATGTGTCTCTCTCTGTCCACCTCGCTCCCTCCCTCCCTTCCACTCTATCTAAAAATCAATGAAAAAATATCCTCGAGTGAGAATTAACAAAAAGAAAACTCATAGACACAGATAACAGAATGGTGGTTACCAGAGGGAGGAGGATGGGGTACTAAAGGGTAAAGGGGGTCAAATCTATGGTGACAGAAGAAGATCTGACTTTGGGTGGTGAGCAAACGATGCAATATACAGATGATGCATCATAGAATCGTACACATGAAACCTACATAATTTTGTTAGCCAATGTCACCCCAATACATTTAACAAATAAAAAGAAACTCTGGAGGAGGAGAAATGGCAGGGAGGACAGTGATCTGTGCCGTTAGCAAGCTGGCCAGGTGCCTGTGCTCTCAGGCAATGGCTCCCCACCCGAGATGCTATTGCAACCACCATGAGCACGTTCGTAAAATACCTACGCCCAGGTCCCACTCCAAACAAAAAATGTAATTAAAAAGATTGGGCCCTGGCCAGTTTTGCTCAGTGGTTAGAGCGTAGGCCTGCGGTCCAGAGAGACCCAGGTTCAGTTCCCACCAAGGGCATGTACCTCGGTTGCAGTTTGTTCCCGGCCCTGGTTGGTTGTGCGGGTGGCAGCCACTCGATGTATCCCTTTCACGTCGATGTTTTCCTCTCTCTCTCTCCCCCTCCCACTCTATCTGAACAAAAAATGAAAAAATGTCCTCAGGTGAGGATAAAAAAAAAAGGATTGGGTAAGGCTAAGGCATAATTATTTTTAAATAAATACACACACATTCATATATACATATATACATAAATACTTATCTACTTTCCACCCCCTGGTCATTCTAAAAAGCAACCAGAGTTGAGAACTATTCTTCCATGTTCACAATCTAGGTCACTGACTAATCTTCACTAGAATTGTCAACAGTTCAACAACCTTCCAGTAGAATAATGCTTTTGATAGGCATAGTATTAAATAAAGAAACAAAAATACTGGCAAGGACATCACATCACAAACAAAGGAACAGAAAAGCCACTTAAGATAGCAACCACAGCAACCACCACCAAGAGACCAACTAGAGTACGCCTTCACTCCGCATTATCATCTGTGTTTGGCAAACGAGAATTCACCTGATTCAAATGTGTCTAACACTTTATGCATTCACAACTCACCAGGAAGTAGAAAAAATATACTCTTCAGCTTAGGTAAATGGTTACTTCAATAACTTAAAGAAAACATTATCACATCACTAATATATATCTGCCATTTCCATGAATACATTTGTCCCACTTGGTATTCCAGCCGTTTGTTCCAAGTTCCTAAAGTATTGGTTTTATAAGAATCTTCTTTATTGGGATGGAAATTTTTGGTTTTTAAAATATAACATTATCTTCTAAATCTCTTGGGAGACTGGGTAATATACTTGCCAGGAAAATCATCATTTTTATAACTCATCGTGGTGGACATACTGCAAAGAATACAAATCTGGCAGGAGTTCTTTGAACTTGACTAATGTCCTCTATTTCCTAGATAAGATCAAGTCAAATAGTATTTATAAGTTCACGGAAGACTTGAAGGGAGGGGTGAGGAGGGAGAGCAGTGGGGGTATTATCTTTCAAAGTAGTGATAAGTAGCAACAATGAATGCGCTTTGACTTACTGTAAATACATAACAGAGTTTTCTCTGCCAAGTAAAAACTAATAATATATCCACATAATCATATGAGGAATAATCAACCTTCAGACTAATGCTCCTGTTTAGAAATGGACCAGGACAGCTCCTAGAGAAATTGCCACACAGCTGAATGAGCTCATGGGAGCTAACAGAATGTGGCCAAGTCCCCCAGTGCACCTCCTCCAAGGCACTTTGCTCTCTAACAAGAAGCCTTCACTGACAAGGTGATTGCCTTTGTCCGTGCCATTTCTTCCTCCACAGGTATCGCTGCCTCCTCCGAGCCCTGATCTCTGATCAGCTACCCTTCCTCAGGAACCTTTTCTCAACCAGCTCAGACACCGGTGCTTCTCAAACTGCCTGTGGGGATTGGCCAGGCTTCTGTTTCTTCGTTTTATTATTTTAATCTCCTGCTCATCACGCATCAATACTTTTGGAATATCCAATTAAAATTAACTACTAGAAAAATTATATTTTTTTAAAAGCATGTACAATGCATGTTCAACTTATAAAATGACATCAACAGGCATAAACTTGTTCTGTTCAGTTGCTAAAATTCTTCTTGCTTACTCTCGGTATCTGCACTATCTCTGTGTAAACTAGTAAAACACAGTTTCTGGATCAGGACCAATTCATCAACTGCATTTTGAGTGACTCTGTTCTAGATAACATAGGTATTTTCTTATCTACAACCTACAACACACATTTTGACAATTCCACACAGTTATTAGATCTCCTGAATGTGTCTGATACCTCTGACTCTAAGAAAACCTCTTGAAAGCAGATACCATGTCACTGAAGTTTGGGTCAAAGACTCATTATCAGGTCTCCTCAGTGTTAGCAATGCAAACAAAACAAAATTTTTTCCTCCCCAATGAATTAACCAGAATCAAAAATATGTAGACCCCAGTGTAGGTAAAAGGGATTGATTTACCCTCTAACTCAATAGACATTTTCTCTAATGCTACTAAAATCAAGTTCTGAAAACAGAAGTCCCACAAGCTGCTAAGCCTAGGCACAGGACAAATATCCTCCTAACAGAAATACCAGTTCTCTAAACAGTCACCATTCACAAAGTAGGCACAAGGAACGTGCAAGGATCATGAAAAAATTCTGTGTTCAAGGAGGTAATTATATTTGTTTTAGTCATGGTTCTCCAGAGAAACAGAACCAATAGGGTGAATGTAAATACAGAAAGCAACTTATTTTAAGAAATTTGCTCATACGATTATAGAGGCTGGCAAGAAAAAATCTACAGGTTGGCCGGCAGGCTAGAGACCCAAGCAATAGTTGATGTTGCATTCAAGTTTGAAAGCTACTGTCTGCTGTAAAATTCCCTCTTGCTCAGGGAAGATAAGTCTTTTGTTCTACTCAGACTTTCAACGGATTGGACACAGCCCACACAGATTATGGAGGGCAACATGCTTTACTCCAAGCCCATTGATTTAAATGTTAATCTCCTCCAAAAACAGCCTCAAAGAAATTCCCAGAATGTTGTTTAATCAAATACCTGAACATGGTGGCCCAGGCAGGTTGACACATAAAATTAACCAGCACAGTCATCACAATATCCTAACTGGAGGCATAAATCATGTGCACAAAAGACAATGATGCAAGGAAGTTAAGGGCCAATGGACAGAGCAAAGTATGGCTTCCTCCCATTGCTTTTAGGATAAGGGCAGATTCTTCACATGGATTCAAGGATTTGCATCCTCTGGGGCCCAGTTCCCAGTCAAGCCATGTCTAGCATCACTCTGTCCCTGGATTTCTGAGCTCTAGCCACTGCCTTTCTTTTAATGTCTGTAGTATCCCATGCCCTCTCCAGTCATGGGGCTTAAATCCTGTCCCCTCTATCTGGGACACTTTCTCCTGCCTCCTCACCTCCCCCTATCCTTTCATCATCCACCCCTTACACACCCTACACTCTCAGAGAATCCTCTTTGACTTTGAGCCAAGGCCCCAGTGTCGGTCAGGATACATTCGTTTACTTTCTCATTAAACTGTGATGCGCTCCTTTGTTGCACTAATATTACAGACGCATTATGATTAGTTGGTCTGCCTGTCTCCCTCCACTAGATTGCAAGCGCAGTGAGAACTAGGACCCTCAGGTCCTGCCCACCATTGTAGCCCTAGTGTCTAGCGCTCCACTCTGTCCCCAGAAAAGCAGGCACCCAATACATATGTGTTGATTGAATAAATGAATGAATAGACATCAGAAAGAAAACACAGAATGTCTCATAGATTTACATAGCTATTCAGGATGAAAGGAAAGGGAAGGTGAACGCAAGAAGAGTTGCTAGGAAAAAAATTAAGATTCTGCAAAAAAATTAAAACTAGAACTGCCATATAATTCAGCAATCCCATTTCTGGGTATTTATCCAAACAAAATGAAAATAAGGTATCAGAAAGACATCTGTACTCCTATTTTCATTGCAGCATTATTCACAATAGCCAAGACACAGAAATAGCCTGTGTCCATCAACAAATGAATGAAGAAATGATCATTATGTCACTTGATAGAGGTGGTAATCATATTGCAATATATAAATGTATTAATCAATACAATGGTATATCAATTATATCTCAATATAAATATATATATATATATATATCTCAAAACTACAACTAGGCTTACTTTCTCATCTATTAGTAATGTTCTCTCACCAAAGGAAGGCACCTATGAATTATAAAGGCAAACCAGCTGTGTTCCTAGACTGTGGTAAAATAAGTCTCCCAGAATGACTTCATTCCCATCTCTTTTCCATTTCCCAAAACAAGTATTAGGTCATAAAGTGTTTCAAAATCACTTGGCTTTGGTTTATTTATGTTTTTAATTACCTTGTTAGCCTTTTGTTAGCATGTTTTGTAAAACTAGGAACGCTTGTTAATTTTTTAGATTAAAGATATAAATCTGAAAGGTAACTGTAACAACATATCAACCAGATTAAAAACATACACAATTTAATAATAATAGCATACTAAAAATAGCAGCTCTTGCACATGTATGTCAAAAGATGACAAGGATAATAAAGCTCAAAAGTACTGTGCAATAAACACAACCAGAAAAGCAGTAAATGAGGCATCTTTAAACTACTTTCAGAATAAGGTCCTATTGTTGTACATTACAATATCAAAAATTCAGTAAAAGGAACTGGATGTTCTAAAGGTTTGTAAATTAAAGCAAAAATGAGAACTTTAAGTCTTGTTCATTATTCTGGCTTAACAGAGGAGATTTGGGGAGTCAGTCACAATAACCAAGCTAAGTTGAGAAAAGCAGAATCAGGCTCCAGGAAGAAATTATTGCTGGTGAAAAAAAAAAATCCATCAAAGGCACCCCCAGAAAGTTGTTTTGTTTTGTTTTTTCTTTAAGCCAAGATGGCAGGATTATAGATAATTTTATCTTCCTTTGGATGTTTTTCCATATTCTCATTTTTCTAAATTTGAAAAAATAAAAAGTGGAAAAACAACAGAGAATTATTTAAAGTACCAAAAAAACACAACATTTCTAAAACAATACTTTTCCAGACAGACAGAAAATGCTTTCTATGCCCTTCCATTTCTTCATTTGCTTGCTTCGCATATAGTGTGGAGACACTGTCCTGAGTCCTGTGCACACAAAGATGCCACCAATGTCCTACTCTCTTTCATCCAGCAAAGGGGAACTGGACACTGAAACTAGAGATGAGAACCAGCCCTGTGATTCTATCCTCAAGCCGCAAATTAAATCAGCCACAAACTATTAAACAGACACTGTGCATATTTATTCAATAAATATTTATTTACCAAATACCATCTCTGTGCCAAGCACTGTGCTGGGCACTTTGTACATATCAGTGACCAGGTCAGAGACAGTCCTTGCTTATGGGGAAATCACCAGCACATCCTACAGATCACATGTAGAAACTCAGAGCATTTTCCAAGGTTGCATCCACAAAAGCAACACTTTTGTGACTCTGTTGAATATTTTTGTTTCCTGATGACTCTGACTAGACTAAAACAGTTCAATCCTTGAATGAGCAGTGTATCAGTTAGGATTCCATTTGTCTGAATAAAGCAAAAAGCCCCAGTACTGTGGTTTACCATTTGGGGTTTCTTTTTCTCACACATACAAAAAAAAAAAAAAAAATCAAGAGGAAGTTAGTTCAGAACTGGTATAATAGCTCCTTCAAGCCATCGGAGACTCAGGCTCCTTCCCCTCTCCATCTTTCCATGACCTTGTGAGAGAAGGTGGTATCCAGCAATCTTTCTGACCAGAAAAAATAGGAGTCATATACCAGTTAGCATTGACCTATAAGAAATAGAAAAGAGCCCGGCCGGTGTGGCTCAGTGGTTGAGCATCACCCCATGCACCAAGAGGTCACCGGTTCAATTCCCAGTCAGGGCACATGCCCAGGTTGTAGGCTGGGTCTCCAGAAGGGGGCATGCAGGAGGCAGCCCATCGATGTTCTCGCTCCTCAATGTTTCTATTTCTCCCTCCCTCTCTCTCTTAAAAAAAAAAAAAAAAAAGAAAGAAAAAAAATTATTTTAAAGAAACAGAAAAGAAATATCCAAAAGTATAACTTTAATACTATAGATGCCAAAAATTTTCGAAAAGTAATTCTTTATCCTGGATTGAGGAAAATAAAGAAATGAATCTGGGTGATTTCAGTGGCATCTGAAGAGGACAAAATGTACGAACGGGTTGTGCATGCATGGGTGGGCACCACAGATACAGATAATCAATCAGGGTAACTGAGGTCAATTATTACACCGCAGCAACAATCATTAAAGTTTCTCGTTTTCCCCTACTTGGTAGCACCCTGCCAAGTGCTGGGTACACGCTGGTGTTCATCCTCCCACAGTTTTATCATCCAGGCCCCTGCATGGTATAGACAGCATTTACACAAGAGGCAGCAAGATTAAAGGACATGAAGGAGAAACAGAGCAAACGTCCACCACCCTGAGGCAGAAGGCACCGTGGTTGAGTGTTGTTCCAAGATTGCCGGAGAGAGCAGGTCTCGCTGGAAGACAGTGCCAGCCAGCAAGACACGTTCTCTCCGGGAGGGCCCCGGCCAGCCTGTCCTGACCCCCAGGGAGTGAGCAGGAAAATGCAGCCTGCTTATTTCACTCTCCTTCAGCACGTAGACCTCCCGAAGAACCCGCCAGAAAGCACATTTCCTCCTTCCTGGAGAAGGGAGGAAAATGGACCTGGAGGGACAAGAAAAGATCTCCAGCACAAACCCCACCAGGAGGCACCTTTGTTGCTCCTGGCTTACAGGTGTAGAAACAGAGGCTCAAGGATGTTAGCTGACGCACCTGAAGACCAAATCTGAAACCAGTTCTGACTCCAGAGCCCCATCACGAACCATCAAACTATATCGTCACTCAATACAGACTTCACTGGACAAATGGAGTAATAACAACTGAATTTCAATCCCTAATCTCTGATTGGCAGGACAGGACATAGGAATGGTTACATTTTGTATAGTTTATCCCAGAATTCAAGTGTGGATAAGGGAAATCGCCCCAACATCCTATCACCTAAGTCACAGACCACTGAGCCTCAAAGTCCAGCCTCCAGACCAGCAGGATGAGCATGGCACACTGTGTTATGTTCAGTGTGAGCAACCTCACCCCAGCTCCCAACCTACTGACTCGCAGAGTCTGGGGTGAGGCCCAGAATTCCTTACAGTCCCTCCAAGTGAGCCTGATGCATGCCCAAGTGTGAGAACCACTACAATAGATGTTATTTCTTCCCTACAGAACAAGTCTGAACACCTTGCGTATCACTTCTCCTGAACTCCTCAGCGTTAGCAGCTGTATCCAGGAGGACCCCTCGGCTTAACACACAGTGTGCTGCACCCATGTGCAAACGCAGAAGACATGAGGGCTTGAGTCCAGGCAAGCAGGTGTCCTGTTTTTCAGGTAACCTGAGTGGCCCAGCTCATGAGAGAATTGGTCACAGCTGCCGAAGAGGGGAACAAGGGAGGAAGGCCGTGAACAGCTCTCATCCTCTTCCCAACAAGCTGTGCGTTTTGTCCTCATTCTGGAGAAACTGTTCCTGTTCCCTGAGGACAAACCAGGGCATGCCACTTGGCACACAAACATGATGGTCCTGGGTGGAGCTTCCATTTTTAGATGCCTGGTAACCACACTGACAGACTCCTGGGGGTTAAATAATCCCTTCAAAACCGTGCTTTTGCTACTGCTCTCCTTGAGCTGAAGGGCTTCTCAGGCTTCAGAATTCCCCAGAACCACCTCAGGAACTTGTTAAAATGCAGCCCCAGGCTTCACCTCCAAGACTGATTTTGTGTGCTCAGGTAGAGCCCAGGTTTCCGCATATTTAACAAGCTCCCTTGGTGATTCCCAGGTGTCTATGCCAGAGCCCACCCTGAATGACACTGAGTGGTCAAACATGCAGGCTCAGGAGTTGGGCAAACCTGGGTCCACATTCCAGCTCTACCTCTACGACACCTGTTCCCTTGAATAAGGTACCTCTTTGTACCTCTGGTTCTTACTTTATAATCCTGCGATCATTTACAGTACCTAAATCATAGACTTGTTGGTAAAGCTTAAAGATAATCCGTGCCAAGAGCTCAGCGCAGTGCCTAGCACATAGTAGTTACTCATTACATACTAAACGTTAGCCACGTGCTATTATTTCCACGCTGGTCACAGTGATTATCAGCATCATCTAAATTACACTGACCGGGAATGAAAAAAGAAGACATATCTGTGACATCTTCTTCTGATACCTTCTGGTGTGTCTGAATTGTCACCTAGGCTGTCTCTTTGCATTAAGTTTCTTAGAAAATGAAAACGAATTTCAAAAGGTAGCACCGCCCCTTCCGTGATGTGGGTGGGGTAGGTAATGAAATGGCTTTTAGGGGCTGCAGAGGAAGGCAGCCAGCCAGCCAAGTCTCAGCCCACTGCAGGGCACGGCCAGGGCAGGAGCGACGGCTGGCACTGTTGGGGCCGTGGAGCGCGATCATGGCCACGAACAAGCTTTATCAAAGTGTGAAGTACAAAGTGGACGTAAGCAATTCCTCTCAAACTCTTCACATTTGAGAGAAACTGTGGAAAGCGGGTGGTTTTGACACTTTGGATGATGTATTACATCACTCGATCACCTAGTCATTCCCAAGAACTAAATTTAAGAATATAAAAGGAATTTCATTTCATAAGGGATGGCTTTGAGAAGAAAAATATGGATGGATTTTTTTTTTTTTTTTAAGATCTTTAATAAGTTTAACTCATTTTCCTGCAATCTCGGTAGGCGGGAAAACTGTTCCCTTTCCCCAGTAAACAGTGAGCACCCACCACCACACTAACCACGCCCCTGGACCTTGTGCCTTTGTCAGAAAACAGCCTCTAAAACAGCTTTCCCAGGGATCAGGACGACCAGAGGGGCACCGTGCACCCCGCGCCTCGCTTACCCGGGGAGCCGCGCCGACACCGCTGCCCGCGCAGGTGACTGGGTCTTGGCCTCTTCGCTTGCTCCCTTCCAGGAAGAGAAGGCCTCCCTGCCGGCGTCAGCTCCTTACCTGGAGTCCCCTGAGTCTCCCGTCCCACCTAAATATCAGGGGCAACTCCCCGAGGAATCGGGCCCAACAGATTCTCTTTAGAAGAGAACAAGGAGCTGTTGAAGCCCTTGTGCACCATGCCCCCCACCGGGGACAGTGCCCGTGGACCCTCCGCCCCCACCGGGGACAGGGCTCTCACTGCCCGTGGACCCTCCGCCCCCACCGGGGACAGTGCCCGTGGACCCTCCGCCCCCACCAGGGACAGAGCTCTCACTGCCCGTGGACCCGCCGCCCCCACCAGGGACAGAGCTCTCACTGCCCGTGGACCCGCTGCCCCCACCGGGCACAGCGCTCTCACTGCCCGTGGACCCTCCGCCCCCACCGGGCACAGCGCTCTCACTGCCCGTGGACCCTCCGCCCCCACCGGGGACAGTGCCCGTGGACCCTCCGCCCCCACCGGGGACAGTGCCCGTGGACCCTCCGCCCCCACCGGGGACAGTGCCCGTGGACCCTCCGCCCCCACCGGGGACAGTGTTCTCACTGCCCGTGGACCCTCCGCCCCCACCAGGGACAGTGTTCTCACTGCCCGTGGACCCGCCGCCCCCACCGGGCACAGGGCTCTCACTGCCCGTGGACCCTCCGCAGATACAGCCAAACGGGTGGCTCCGGAGGCTTGTCTGGGCACTGTCACTCCCTTTAACAGGAGAGGAGAGGGGTGGGGACTTGCTATTACATATTCAGCCCAACTGGGTGCCCACCCCTAGGTGGGAAGCCATCAGCAGCTTCAGTGTGGAGGACAGCAGTGGGGGGAGGGGACAGGAGTCTTCCTCCCTCCTGAAACCACAGGCATAGAACCGGTTATGAAATAGCAGGGCTTGCTTTCGCTAGAACTCCTCCCTGAAGGTTCCTTCACCCTCTTATGACTCTTATTCCACTGTTACTTGAATTTTAATTCTGTATTTCTGAGTAATGATTTTCATCATGTCTCTTCCTCCTGCAAGATGATAAATCCCATGAATTCGGCCTGTGCGCCTTTGCTCATCACTGTTTCTGTAGTACTGTGCCTGGCACTTGCTAGGTATCAGTAAATATTTGTTGAATGAATCAATGGGTTCCATTAACAAATAAGCATCAGAATACTCCTGATATATTTTCCCCCACGATTATGCAGCTTACTGAAGGTAAGAGGCCCATAAAAGTTGACACAGATGCAATGACTCAGTAATGATCTATGTGACTTTTTTGATTCTGTATTGCTTGCTATGTTCTTGTAGCTTCCTTCCTGACTTAGCTTCCACTAGCAGGTTCTGTCCCAATTTAGGCACTGAGATTAATTCCCTTTGAGCTAGGGCAGATTTAAGAAGTTCTTAAATGTATTTGAACATCAGTAAATCTGGTTGCTGAGCCTCTGATTCACCCATGGCCCTGATCAGTTGCCATAATCCTTGTAGTCAAATCCTCTGTGTGTCTTGTTCCTGGAGTCTAGATCTCTGTGTTATTCTGGCCCTGTATCTCTGAGAACTTTTTTCCCTATCTGCACACAATGCATTCTTGAGTGTCTGTCTGCCAACCTAATCCTGGTTCAGCCACCAGAACATCTCATCATAATACCCTGTCCAAAGGTAAAAATAAGATACCATATGGATTCATCCCATAGACAGATTTAGTAGCATTTCAGGAAGGGAAAGAGGTCGATTCGCATGAAGGATGATAGTTCTTAGCACAATTAGTTGAATCCAGAGAGAATGAGCTCCACAACCTGACTTGCCCCTTTTTACCCTCAGGTAGTTCTGCAAACCTTCTGACAGTAGTCTATTTATGTCATTAAGTTGTTGGGAAGATCACATGAGAAAATGTGTGCATGTCTAACACGATGCCTGCAAAATAATAAACACAGACTAAATGGTTACTATTATTAAACTTCATTAATAAAAAGAGACTGTGACTATGTAAATTACATTGCTCCTCCAGTAGCAGAATAAAAATTAAATTGCTTTCTCTCCAAAGCCTTTACTTGACTGCATTTTCCGCAGCACACAGTGTCATATAAGCAACGGGACTGGGTCAATTAAGAAGCAAGCAGTCATTAAAAACACTAGTAGCTGAAAGAGTTCTTTTTCATTAAAATCAAATTACTATTTCCATCTCAAATTGCCTTTTTGGCCCTGGCCGGTTTGGCTCAGCGGTTAGAGCGTCGGCCTGCGGTCCGGAGAGACCCGGGTTCGGTTCCCGCTAAAGGCATGTACCTTGGTTGCAGTTTGTCCCCGGCCCTGGTTGGTTGTGCGGGTGGCGACCACTCGATGTGTCCCTTTCACATCAATGTTTCTCTCTTTCTCTGTTCCTCTCTCTCCCTCCCACTCTATCTGAACAAAGAATGGAAAAATGTCCTCGAGTGAGGATGATTAAAAAAAAAAAAAAAATTGCCTTTTTGTATTTTTTTTCTTTCGGTTGCATCCTAATTCCCAGAGTGGCCTGTAGCCTGAGGCTTTGGGCACGCATCATCACCATTAGCAAGCACCTCTCCCGGGTCTCCAAACCCCCTCCATTTCTACAGCCTAGGGCCCATTTGTGGGCAGGCTGATGCTTCTTTCTGAGCAGTCACCAAAACTAATCTCGGACATAAAAACTGGTCCATTTCGTATGAGAATCACTGACCAATCTCTTGGCACAATTAACCCTTAACCACGCAACAATGCTCTTTAAGTATCTATCCAGACATCAATCCTACCGATCATATTCCCTTTCTGCAAACAGAGAACTCATACCATCTTTATATTATGAGCAGTTTAATTTCATTTATTGATTTTTTTTATATAATATGCACAATACTGCATTTTGCATCATATAAAACTCATTTATGAGAGGCTTTCTAAATATAAAGTGGCTTAGTTTTCTTTTTTTTATGACTTGCCTTTTTTTTTCGACATGGGTGGGATTTTTCCTTTTCGTTTTTTGTTTAGTTTTTAAGAGGTAGTTCATTCAACAAGGTTTAAACATGAAAATGTACCAAAAAAAGGTATGCAAAGTTTTCCCCCCACCCCAGGTCATCACGGGTGTGCATGTCTTTTTCATTCCAGAGATTTGTATTCATATTCTGGCCAATTCAGTCAGACATCTGTTTCTTCTCTGCTTTTCCACAAACAGGAGTATATTATACCTGCTGTTCTACACTCTGATTTTTTTCATTTAAATATATTTTAATATCTTTCCATATGAATGCATGTTGAGCTTCCTTACGCTTTATTGCATTTGGATGTTCCTCCAAGGTAGGAATGTAGCATAACCTAGTCAATGTACTGCGAGGGCATTTAGGCTGTCTAATCTTTAGCGATTACAATGATGCAAATGAGTTAACATAGATCATTCCGCGTGCATTTGAGCATGATCATAGGATATGTTTGTTGAGGTAGACTTGCTGGGTAAAAGGGTATGCACACACATTATCAAGTTCCACATATACCACAACCTTCCACAGGGCTGCACCAGGCTATACTCTAAACAATCATGTGTCAGTGCCTTTTCTCAGTACCTCACCCACAAAATATATGTACTTGCTGGGCTTCCGCCAACTTGATAGGTGAGGAATTATATCTCACTGTGGATTCATGTTCATTTGTCGTATTATCAGTAAGGTGTTGCATCTTTTCAAACGTTTAAGAGCCAATTGTATTTCCTTGTCCCTGACTTGTGTATTTGTAAACTTTGCCTTTTCATTATAAAGGTCTTTGTCTCCTTTATATTAATAATATTAGCTCTTTTTCTACAACATGAGTTTAAATATTCTCTCTCTCACTTTGCTTATTGCCTTTTGGAAGGGAAAAGGACAAGCAGAAGTTTATTTTCTTTTTTACATTTTAATGTAGCTTATTTTATCATTATTTTATGCCTTCTGGATTTTGAGTTCATGTTAGAAAAGCCATCTCATCCTAAGGTTTAAACCATTCTCTCATATTTTTCTAGTAATTTTATCGTTTTATTTTTTTCCCGACTTAAAATTTTGACCTTTTGGAATTGTTTTTTCTCTTTTAAAAAAAATATATGTTTTTATTGATTTTTTGAGAGAGAGGAAGGGAGAGAGAAATAGTAACATTGACATGAGAAAGGAACATTGATCAGCTGCCTCCTGCACGCCCCCTACTGGGGATGGAGCCCAAAAGCCAGGCATGTACCCTGACGGGGAATCAAACCAGGACCTCTCAGTCCATGGGACGGTGCTCAGTCCACTGAGCCACACTGGCTGAGCAAGGAATTGTTTTTCTCTCAATTTCTTCATGCTTTCTTCATAAAGTTCTTGTACACTTATTGTGAATTCTTTGGTATTTTATTGTTTGTGTTGCAATTAAAAGTAGACTCTTTTTTAAAAAAATATATTTTCTAACTGATATGTTTAAATATGTGAGAATTACTGATAAGATATATACTTTTAATCCTATTAACTTGCTGCATTACTGTTTCTAGTAGTTGATTGTCTTGTATTTTCCAAGTATACACTCATATCATTGGGGAATAAATTTTTATCTCCTCCTCATACATTTTTATATCTCTGACTTTGTTCCTGATCTGTTATGTTACCTAGCGCTCTTGTGCAATATGAAATAAGCATGGCACAGCCTGACAGCACCCAGCACCAGCTGTTCCGACCCTCAGTGGGAAAGCTTCTGGTGTGTTTCCCGTGAGGCATCATGCTGGGTCACGGGGTTAACTGTTCCTTAAGATGATATTTTATCAATTTAAGAAAGAATCCATACAAGTTCATTAAATTTATTCTGAGAAGTTGAATTTTATCCAATGTGTCTTCAGCATATATAAAGGAAATCATGGTTTACCTATTTAGATCATGCCCAATCCAATTTTATATAAGGAAACCTTTCGATAGTGACTATTTATGAATATTAATTATTTAGGTATAAGTGCTGGCATTGGGGTTGTTGTTTTCTTTCTCAACAATCTGTATCAGATTTTGAAAAATAGGCTTGTACTCTCTCTTTAAGAAGAAGGGGGTTGGGAGGGAGGGATGAGATAAACCACAGAATTTATATCCATGTATGTGTAACCATGGGCATAGGCAACAATGCTGGGGATGGGGCAGTGGGGGAAGAGGGGATCAGGAGGAGGGTGTCAATGGGGGATAAAGGAGAAACATCTGTAACAAAAATAAATTAATTAAAAAAATTTTTAAATGACTTCAGAAAGTAGGGGAAAAAAATAAAAATGTAAAGTTTTAATCATTTTTTTCGATTCTCTAAACCAGTTCACATAGCATTATAATGTTCTATTCTTTAATAGTTTGGTAGATAGAACCCCTTGTAAAACTATCCTGGTACTTTTTAATGGGTATCACCTTGACATTTTTCTGTTTCTTCTACAGAAATCATTCTGCTTTTATTATACAATTTTTTCTGTGGACACTTTTGGAAAATTATTTTTTCTATCAAAATGTCCATTTAGTGTGGTTAATTGCTGCTGCTCCTCCCCCCTTCCCCCCTCCCCCACCACACACACAGAGGGAAACATCTAGGAAAATGGATATTTTGTATGATTTTTTATGGAGGCTCATTCTCATTAAATTTCAGAACCACGCCCTGGCCAGTTTGGCTCAGCAGTTAGAGCGTCGGTCTGCAGTCCGGAGAGACCCGGGTTCGGTTCCCGCTAAGGGCACGTACCTCAGTTGCAGTTTGTCCCCGGCCCTGGTTGGGTCGTGTGGGTGGCAGCCACTCGATGTGTCCCTTTCACGTCGATGTTTCTCTCTCTCTCTCTGTTCCTCTCTCTCCCTCCCACTCCATCTGAACAAAAATATCAAAAAATGTCCTCGGGTGAGGACTAAAAAAAAATAAAAAATAAAAAATAAAAAAAATAAATTTCAGAACCACACTGTGTCCAGATGGCTTTGCTGTTGCCTAGTTCACCCGTCTCTACACAGAATGTCCCAAGAGGAACACCACCTTTTGCCTTTCATGTTGTACCCTTGACCTTCAAGAACTGGTGACAGTTTCTGGGCCCTGCTAACAAGGGCTCTTTCTCCTCTGCTTTTCTCTGGTTCTTCTCATGTGGTCTCTGCATAAACTTGGTTGGTTGGTTGCTTGGATGGTTGGTTGGTTGGTTGGTCGGTTGGTTGGTTGGTTGGTTGGTTGGATGGTCGGTCGGTCGGTTGGTCGGTCGGTCGGTCGGTCGGTTGGTTTGAAGCCTTAAAATTTTTTGGATCTCTTCCCAGATTAACCTAAAAACTGAAGTTCATATCTCGGTTTTACATTTTTCTTGATATTTGGGATGGTTTTCAGAATCAGAAGGTTGGATGCTGAGTTAGGAAACTATTTTTTAATTGAATTTATTGAGGTGACATTGCCCTGCAAAGCCATACAGGTTTCAAGTGCACAGCTCAGTAAAACATCACCTGTACACAGAATCGTGTGCCCATTAACCCAAACATTTTCATAGCAGGAGTCCAATCTTTTCATTCTTTGTAAGTATTTTGTAGTGTTTAAATCATTTCAGGTTATTTTAAACTTAAAAAACAATTAGAATTTTATTTCAGAAAAACTTTTTCTAGGAAAGAGACTAAAACCATGAGACAGAACTCCATGTTGAAATGGACCAGGTCTAAGAAAATGCCTCTTTCACCCTCCTCTGGTCCAGAATCTCTATATTTACACAGAATAAGCACCATAGATTTAAACTGAACATCAAGAGTGTACGATAAGGGAGAGGGACCATTCTTATGTTGTAATTATAAGGAAGTTATAGACTGGTTGAAAAAATATAATCCTGAAGTCTTCATAATAATATAATTTTTTCCAGACACCGCCCACACCCTTCTCCCCACCCTCAGGAAAAGAAAAGTGTTGCCTCCCGGACCCTGGTCATTCCATAGACACTCCAGGGCAGCCATCCCTATACACCACTCCCTAGGCGAACCTCTCACATACTGACAGTCTGAAATCCAACCTCTGGTCATGGAATATGAACAGCATTTGCAGAAGTAAAACAGGGTTGCTCAGAAGAACTCGGGAAATGGGGAGGTGTTGGTGCATTTTATAAGGTTAGCAGCAAGACATAAAAGTTTCTTGACCTATAAAAGAGATTGGAAGCAACTTGGTGGGAACAAATGCATTAATCAGGTTTTCACAAAAGCCTATCAATCTCTGTCCTCCCCATGTGTTTCCTGCATAGCATGAACTTGCTGATTAATGGACCAGACTTTCATAATTCCTCCCACTCCCTGTAGGGACAGAGGGTGGTCCAATACTTCCTGAGAAATCAAGAGGCACAGAATGTGCTGAACCTTGGCAGCTATTTTGATAACTTGTAAAAATGGGTTGCTAGATCTCCCACCGTTCACTGGGTTATCTTATTTGAAAGGAACACTGGGCCCATTATTCAGTATTTGTTGTATCACTGGGGTAAGAACCTGGCAGGCAGAAAGTAAATGTAGAAACTGACATGTTTTGTTGTTGCTGCTGTTGTTTAACCCAATAAAGTAAAAATTCCAAGCCACAAGACAGGGAAGTTGAAGGTAAACATACTCCATCATGAAAATGTTTTTTTATGAAAAAAAAAAAATTCACTACAGAAATTCTTTTAAAGATCCTACTCTTCTAATATGTCGATTCTTTTGAATAATCTAAGATTTTTCAGAACCTCTCTCCTACAGACACAGGGAACTCTAATAGCAAGCAGTATGAGTTATGCTATTATTTCTATGTTGGGATCCAATCTGATTTTGAAACCATTATAATGAATTCTATATAATTTTCATCTTTATAAAAAACCTTTTCCTCTAATCTCTATCTCTCTCTCTTTTTTTTTTCCTCACCTGAAGATATACTTTTTATTGATCTTATACAGAGAAAAAGAGAGGGAGGGAGGGAGAGAGAGGGAGAGTGAGAGAGGGGGGAGAGAGAGAGTGAGAAAGAATGAACATGGATGTTTTAGGTTGCCTCCCATATGTGCCCTGACCAGGGATCTAACTCACAACCCAGGTATGTACCCTGACAGGGAATCGAACCTGCCACCTTTTGGTATACCAGACGACACTCCAACCCACTGAGCCACACCGGACAGGGCAGTCTCTCTCCCTTAATATAATGGCATATTCCCAATTTTTGAGGCTGAAAGCTACACAGTCATCTTCTATTTGCCCACTTTTTCCAGTCAGTTGTCAAATCCTGATTATTCTTCCTTCATATCAACAGTCTAGTCCTGGTCCCATCAACCATGTAATGTTTCCTTAGCTTTCACTTTCCTAGACCCTTCTAACAGGTGTCCAGGCTTCCAGCCTGCTTTAGGTAAGGTCTACTCCCCTTTCCCACTCAGACCTGTTCACAGCCTTCTATTTTCTATTGGCCGCAGCCTCGATGCCAAAGCTTGACTCACGTTCTCTGTGATTTGCCCCTACTTCTGTTTTCAGCTTCTTTTGCCACTTTTTCTTACTCTGCAGCTGAATCCAGTTTCAAGAACAGTATGATTCTTGGCGCCTTCCCCATTAGATTTTTTTTAACTATAGCAAGAGTGGTTTTGTCATGAAGCTTGCAAATGCTTCTTACATATCTACCTGTGAATAGGATGATTATAAAAAAGATCATGGGAAAGGAAGGGTACAAAAATTTGCATTTAAATGTTTCTTATGTTACAAGTTCTAAGACAGCACAAGTGTGTGTTTATGTGTATATTTAGAAATCTGCATATATGTATAAAAATTAAATACATCCATTTTTTTTTATAAAAGCATTCAAATAGTTTTTTCCAGAAGTATTTCCATTTATAAATAAGAAAAAAGACCCAAAGAGGTCAAGTAACTTGCCAATGTTAAGTCATACAAAAAAGATAGGTTTGGGGTTATATATACCTATCTCACGCTAAATTTGGTTTAATTTTATTTTCTGTCTTGTTAGCTTATCAGTGGGAGGTTCCTCTCCTGTTCACTTGAGGCAACTGAGCTTATGTTCGTGTTATCTACTAAACAACAAAAGTCATATTAGATCTTTAACACACGGAGAATGAAATGACTTGCCAGGCAGGAGCTAATAAGAGTTAAGTTCCTTGATTTTTCAGTTGAGGATGCTCTGTCCCTGGGTGATGCTACCTTTTATGAATCCAGTGACAATCAGTCACAACACCTGCAATGTTCTGTCCAGTTAGAGAGAGAAAAACGATGTCAGTCTGAAATCTATGAGCCCCCTGGCTGTGTTACAACCCTGGGCTGCATTTCAAAGAGACACATACCACAGTCCATAGAATTCTATCAAAAGATGCATTTGTCTTGATTGGGTATAACACTGCTTACCACCAAGACAAAAATATTGTTGTTTGTTTCTGGCTGAAATTATCAAGACAATTCTGCTTACTTCCCCACTTCTGTTCCCTATGTAGACACCCAAGGAAAGGGCGAGGATGAATCTTCTGTAAATGGATCAGCATGGATAACATATACTACACAACAAAAGTTAATGCTTCAAACTGTGAGTCCTGATCATTAAATGTAGCTCTTCAATTGTGGAAGGAAAAGTGGGGTTTCCAAAAAAATGAAAATAAAAAGATTGAGTCAATGGAGTGTGGTGTTGATTCAATGACCAATGCAAAGCAATGAACACTGTATGAAACATTTAAGGTCTGCGTCACTCCCAACAAGGTCAACTACTTTCTGAAAATGTGAAGAAGCTCCTCAGTTATTAAGAATTCAGCCTTGAATGAAAAAGGAAGAATTCAGTAAGAATGAAAAATTATATAATCACCCAACATACAGTCACTATCCTTTATATTTCTAGTAATTGTGGAAAGGGGAGGGGATAAAGCATATAAATGAGGAGTCTGGATCACTTGGCTCCCTGTATTAGATGTAATGAAAACAAAGAATGCGCCCTTTGTCGATAACTGTAATGGCCTGTGACTTTAAGTCCTCTGTGGGAAATCACTCTTATTGTTTATCTGCAGTATGAAGACTCCCTCCGAAGACTTTATACATCATGTCATTCAAGCAGATGAAAAATGCCGTCTGTAGCTGCACCTTCTTTGTAAAGAAGAGTTTTCAGTAAAAGAAAACCATGCAAATATCTGCCTGTGTTTTGGCCCTAAGATGCGTTGACTGTGTAAGCAAATTATCAGCTAGTCACAGACCTCCCTCAACACAAATGGAAACACAGGGAAAAAATCATCTGAAGAAGTGTCACTACCCAGTACAAAATTTGTGAGATTCTGTGTGTATTTGCCGAAAGTGCCAAGTGATTTTAGGACCCAAATGGGGACACAGAGGCTTAGTGATTTAGCATGACTTTGGAGCGGTGCCCACTGGCTAATGCTCTGGAAAATGAAGGATGCCAGTGCCGTCTACGATGGCGAGCAGCATGATGTGATAGGGGCTTGGCTTGAAGAGGGTGGATCTAACCAATCACATTAGGAAACCCTCAGACACCTTATTAAGCAACATGGAAAATGGCATAGCTCTATGTACAAGTTGTTAGTTATCCCTTTAACTATGAATGAAATTGGGCATAATTCAGATAAACAGACATCCAGCATCCCCGGGGTAGTTACCAATTCCTCCAGCTAGGACATGTGTGGGAAAGGGAAGGGTGTTCTATAATAGTGAGCTGCCAAACTTTAAGTCAGGCCACTCTGGAACAACAACAACGCCTGGGGGGAAAAATAGAGAAACTAGAAATTGCTGCTTAGATGTTATTATGAAATACTTTTTCAAGAGAGAAACTCCCACATTTAATTCACAAGATAACTATAATATAGAGTTTAACTGATTAAAATTGATAATAAACATGGTAACTCAAGAACTGAGTATACTCAATCAAAACACATGAATCCTAATTCTTCATTCATTCATTCAACCGATATCTATTCAGTTCCTTCTGTGTATTCACCACTTCAATAGCAATGAATAAGATAAAAATCCTTACCTTCGTGGAGCTTACATTCCATCATTTTACTTATCCTAGATAAGCCAGAGTTACTGCATTTGGACATGAATCAATAAATTTCCTTATTTTCTAAACTTTATTTGCTAACAATAATTGACATCTGATTTCTGAAGATTACAATATCCCCAATTCTGAGAATACACATCCAGAAACTAATTCTTCTACTGCATTCTAAGCTCATTCATATTTTACAAACTCAGCTAACAAAGACATTTTCTTCTCAAACCCTGAAGTCTTCTATCTATAAAAGCTTGAACCAGCCTGGCCAGTGTGGCTCAGTAGTTGAGCATCGACCCATGCACCAAGAAGTCACCGGTTTGATTCCTGGTCAGGGCACATGCCCAGGTCATGGGCCAAATCCCCAGTGGGGGGCATGCAGGAGGTGACCAATCGATATTCTCTCTCATCAATGTTTCAATCTCTCTCTCCCTCTTCCTTCCTTTCTCTCCAAAATCAGTAAAGGAAAAAAATTTCTTTTTCAAGCTCAAACCAGAGAGTAGTCAGTAAAAATAAAACAGATATAACATTAAAATCCCTCAAGTCTGCCCAGAGAGCTTTATCTTTGGGCTAATAGATGATACCCTTCCTCTTATTTCACCACAATAAAAAGTCTCAGCATTTACTTATTAAAGTTTCCCAAAGGAAGAGAGAAAAAACGGAGATAGAGAAATGGAACAATAAATAGAAAGACAGAAACAGGAAAAAAGAGAGACAGAGAGATAAAGAGACCCAGAAAGACAGAGGCAGAACAAACCAAGGTCATTCTATTTATAGATATGGGGGAACTGGTCTAGCTGCAGACCAATAGGCTTCAAAAGAGGTATATCAGGACTCTCCAGCTGCAAGTTACAAAGGAACCTACTCAAACGTGCTTAAGCAAAAATGAGAATTTATCTGTTCAGGTTGTAAAAAGTTCAGGAATATGGTTGGCTTCAGATACAACTGTTTTCAAATCCTAAAGGATGTAGTCCAAAGTCAGTTTCTCTCACCAGCTTCATCCTCAGAGAGCCTCCACCACTGTGGTCTCAAGGCCACTACCGCAGCTCCGGACCTCACATCCTCTTTTGTTGAAGTCCAACTAAACAACAAGAATCTCTTGGCCAGGATTCCCGGGAAACAAATTCCACTGTGTCTTTTTAATGTTGGTTGGGTCCCCTGTGGTCGGGGAGCATGAGGTACTAACCGCTTGAGGTCTAACCTGATGCTCCTACCCCTGCCTGAGTCCCTCCCAGATCTTCTGGGTCAGACACATGGGTGGCCATGACTGTCCACAGGGAAATCAGAGAACAGAGACTGAAAGGAAACATGGATGCAGAGAGACAAAAAAAAAAAAAAACAACTCATGTCCACCACAGACAGTGTGTATCTGCATATAGATGAAGAAACTAAATTAAGATTCCTTTCAACTTAGACTCACTGAAAGATAAGACAACACCTACAAACAATGAAGACAGGGGGATAATTGGGTAGGAAAGAGAACAAATTAAGACCAGGGTGCTAGGAATCAGATCTGTTGCTGGCATAAACAATGCCTTGTGTGAATTATAAAAAGGTGACTGCTCTGGGTGGACAAATTACAAACAGCAACCATTCTGTGTGGATGAACTACAAACACACACTCCTTTCTGTGGGCAGGCATGGCCGGCCAGGACCCTGCTGGTAAAGGGAGCACCGGTCAGATTTCAGCATCCCTCTGGCAAGACACCTGGTGCAGTGCACAAACTGGCATCAGAATGGGTGGTCCTGCCAGGCATTCCTCTCTAAAGGAAAATGAATTGTTATTGAATGGGAAGGAAGCTCAACTTTTCATACCTTGAGAAAAGGCAGTTGTTGAAGAACTAAAAGCATTGTACTGACACCTGAGAGCTGGGCATCTTATGAAGATATGTACCACGTTTTGTCAAATCCAAGATACCACTGACCCTAAGACTGTCTAATGTGTCAGTAAGAAAGAAAGAAAAAACTGCCAATTAGACTGTGGGATAGTACCGATTATAGGATGCAACCCAATATCAGAGATGTTAAAGTAGAAAATATATACATCTCAGCATCGATTAAATATGGTTTAAAATGAATGTAAAAAACCTACTATCAGTGAAAATAAAGTACCTTCTAAATTACACAGGCAATGGTTAGATCTAGTACAGAATATGATTCTGGTATCCCAGGAACTTTAAATTATTCATCAGGACTAGCTAATCAGGGGCCAATGGAATGCGTACGATGGAATGCAAACTTCCGTTTATTGGTTACATGGGAATTCTTCTGAGGAGGAGTTTCTTGGCATTCATCAGACCAGTTCTCATCAGAACAAGTGTTCTGTGGCCCTCAGATGTTCATGAGTCACTGCTTGTAGTCAGAGAAAATACTTTTTTCTGAACGCATGACTATTTAAATCCCAGGAAAACCAGATGATTAAAACTAAAGACCAACTTTGTCCCTGAGAAGGAATTAGAAATTTTCTGTAGTAAGGAGGACAACAGAAAATAGTGTCCATGATAACAATAATGGCTGATATTTATTCCATGCCTATTACATACCTGACACTTCTGTATGCGTCTATGTTCAGGTTAGTGTTATGTTCCATGTACCCCCAAATGGCAGCCACAGGAAGGCTCCCCAGGTGGTAGAGGGCAATGGTGTTCCTTCAGTCCTTGGACTCCGCCAGCTCACTTTCCATCTTGGGGATCGTAGGATTCCCTTTGACTAGAACGTTCTCCTCCAACTTCGCCTGCATGCTTCTCCTTTTTCAAATCTCAGTGCTTCTCAGAGCATCATTTCCACACCATCTAAAGTAGGTCTCTACTTTTTACTTTCTTATGGAAACCTGTTCTTTTCCTTCATACCATTTAACCCGATCCAAAACTAAATATTTATTTTTACATTTACCTAAAACAACTAGCACTTAACCTACACTTACTGTGTGCAAACAATGTGCCAAGTGCTTGGAGTCTGATAGCTCATTTTAGTCTCACAACAACCTGTGGCATTGTGATTCATAATAAAAATATATATTTGGCCTTCATCCCCATTTCCGGCACAGAACTCCTACAACCCTTAGAATTTCCTAAGTGATAAGAGCAATAAAAAGTGTCTTGATACTCATAGCAAACTCCTTTCAAACACAACTGAGTTTATGTTCATGAAGTGACTTGGGAACTCAGCTAAGGACAGGGGCTGGCTGCCAGGCAAAGCAACCACATGATTAGAAGGTTGGAACTTTCAGTCCTACCCCTTCGGGTAGGGGAGAGTAGCTGAAGATTGAGTGTAATCAATGATTTAAGCAAATGCCTATCTAAAGCCTCCATAAAACCCAACAAGGACAACGCTTGGAAAGCTTCTAGGTTGGTGAACACAGAGACGAGGGGAAAGTGCACACTCAGAAAGCTCCACACCCCTTCCCCATACCTATGCCCTCTGCATCTCTATCTGGCTCTTCTGAGTTATCTTCCTAAAATAAACCAGTGATCACCCTGGCAGGTGGCTCAGTTGGTTAGTGTCATCCTGATATGTTAAGGTTGCAAGTTTGATCCCCAGTCAGGGCACATACAGGAAGCAAACAATGAATGCATAAGAAATTGGAACAAATAGATTCCTCCTCCTCCTCCCCTCCCCCTCCCCCTCCTCCTCCTCTTCTTCTTTTCTTCTTTTCTCTCTCTCTCTCTCTCTCTCTCTCTCCCCCCCCCCTCCGTCCCTCCCTCCCTCTCTCAGTTCTGTAAACCAAATTAATGAGATCCAAGGATGGGGAGGGGGGCAGTCATTGGAACCTCCAATCTAGAGCTGGACAGAAAAACATGTGACAACCTGGGCTTGTGATCTGAAGGCGGGAGGGAGAAGTCTTTTATGGAACTGAATACTTAACCTATGGGATTAATGGTATCTCCAGGGAGACAGTGTCAGAACTGAGTTGAATTGTAGGACACTCAGAAGGTGTCAGAGAATTGTTTGGTGTGAGGTGAAAATCCCACACATCAGAATTGGAGTCAGAACAGTTGCAACCCTACAAGCTATTTTTCACATTTTATATATAAGAAAGCAGAGGTTTTAAAATCTGATGAAGGCTGCTCAGCTAGCTAGTGGAGGTATTAGGATGTGAACACAGGCATCCTAACTCCAAATATATTAACAACTTGTTTAAGGACTACCCCACTAGACTATGTTACATGAGAACAGAGAATACATCTTTCTTCTTTATTTCTATATTCTAGGCCTCTAACACAGTTCCTGGTACAGGTATATAAAAGCCTACTGAAAACAGTGTTGAGTAAATGAGCATATCCATGAATTAATAATAAAGGGAAATGTAGCAGGCACCAAAAAGTTCTGAGATTTTTAAAGGAAATATGTGAAATTGATTAATGTATCCATTACTTTTTCCTATTAAATTAAATTAAAACTGTTTGTTATTCACTTCTAATGGTGGAAAACTTTGATTTAACTCACAGAACAAAACTTCTCTTTGCCAGCATAGAAACCCTGGACCGGATAAATGAGAGGCCTAAGGTCTGTGAACCTGTACTCCTGGCTGTGAATGTGCGCCCCGCCCAGCCCGCGGGTGCTCCACAGAGCTTGCCGGGCCAGCTGCACAGGAAGAAGGTCTCACTGTGGTCTTCAAATATGTATCCCCTAGAATAATCAGGGCCACAAAAGGCCCCGTGAGTCTCTTCCAGACTCTCCACGGTCACTCTCAGATGCTTGTACACCAAGAACATGGCCTAGGGGCTAGAAGCAGCGGATCCATCAGTTCTTCAGACTGCTGCTGACAAGCTCCCAACAGCACGAGCAGCTGGATCAAGCAGTGCATTTCCACATCCCCATCCTCGGCAGCAGTAACAGCTCCGACCTGCACTTGGAGACTGAGCCTGGTGAGTACCATCCTTCCATCTTAATCCATCCAAGGATTCTTCAGAGACCATCAGCAAAGACTATTCCCAGCCCTATGGCACAGGAAACCATTTTCTTCAAAACATGAGATAAACATTTAGGCCTACAGGCCACGCCAATCAACTCTGCTATAGTAGCATAAAAGCAGAAACAGACAATATGGACACAAATGGGTGTGGCTGTGTTTCAATAAAACTTAATGTATAAAAAGGGCCTGATTGGTCAGTTTGCTGAACCCTAGGCATAGACCTTATCTAATTAACCATTGCCCCAATCCACAAACAACAAGTGTTGGCCAGGATGTGGAGAAAAAGGAACCTTTATGCACTGTTGGTAAGAATAAAACTGGTCAGCCACTGTGGAAAACAGTATGAAGGGTCCTCAAAAAATTAAAAATGAAGCTGCTTTATGACCCAGTGATTCTAGTTCAGGGTATATATCTGATAAAATCCAAAACACAAATTCAAAAGAATATATGCACCTCTATGTTCATTGCAGCATCATTTATAACAGCCAAGGTATGGAAGCAACCCAAGTGCCCATCAATAGAGAAGTGGATAAAAAAGTGGTGGTATGTATATGCAACAGAATATTGCTAGGCCATAAAAAAAGAGTGAAATCTTACCATTTGCAACAGCATGAATGGAGATAGAGGCCATTGTGCTAAAAGAAACAAGTCAGTCAGAGAAAGACAAATATATGATTTCACTTATACGTGGAATCTAAAGAACTAAGTAAACAAACACAACTGGAATAGACTCATAGATGCAGAGAACAGACGAATGGGTGCCAGATGGGAGGGGTGGGGAGGACTGAGTGAAAAGGGTGAATTGATTAAGAAGTACAAATTCTGCCCTGGCCGGTGTTCTCAGTGGTTAGAGCATCAGCCTGAGTACTGAAGGGTCTGGGAGTGTGCAGGAGGCAATCAATCAATGTGTCTCTCTCACATCAGTGTTGCTCTCTCCCTCTCTCTCTCTCTCCTTTCCGCCCTCCCTTCCACTGTCTAAATATCAATGGAAAATATATCCTTTGGTGAGGATTAAAAAAAAGAAGAAGAAGAAGTAAACAGTCACAGGGATGTAAAGTACAACATAGGGAATATAGTCAATAATATTCTAATAACTGTACGGTGCCAGGTGGGTACTGGAAATGTCAGGGGAGCACTTTGTAGAGTACATGATTGTCTAACCACTATGCTGTACACCTGAAACTAATACAATATTGGATGTAAACTGTAATTTAAAAATAAAATTAAAAAAGAATAAAAGAAATAAAAAACTGCTCTGTTTAAATTTTCATCTCACTTGGTTACATTTCCATGCCACCTTCATACATTTTCAACCCATTCTATCCTGTCTTCTTTGAAAAATCTCAGAAAAAGCATTGATAACAGAGACTGAGAAGATGCAGATACTGACATTCATCTGCATGAAAATGGAATCATTTCTGTGGCTTGCTCTTTGCCTGTCAAATAAAACAATGAATGTGTTGTTTTTCCAAAAACCACTAACTCAGAATTTTCTCTTACTTTAAATAAAATATTGAATGTTTGTTGTTGAGTTCCTTTTCTTGTTAAATACATTAATGCACATAGACGTGAATTACTGTCAATTTTGTTAAATCAAACCCTGACTGTACAAAAAAATAAATTAATATTTTAAGTCTTATACTATTCTATAGAAATTTCATTCTATGGATAATTAATGAAACTTAGAGGTCATTTTTATTATGCATAATTTTCACAAGATGTTACTCCTTTTAAGAGCCTCGAGAGGCTGAGGGAAATAGTCAAAGGATGTAATTTTGCTTATCCACAGAAACGGTAATTTTGTGGCCTCTTTCCAGTGACTCTGGAGATGCAGTGAGCTGCTTAGAGAGTTTTTAGATTGACACAGCAATGACCTGTCTTATTTCCAAATACTTTTTTGGCATTTTAAAAGGGTTACCATCCTGTCTTTGTTAAACTATTTCTGTACCAGTCTTTTGAAACAGATCCAATACAAGGCACCCTCTGAAGTCTCTACAGAATGTACCTATAGATCTTACAGTAAATGTAAGAACATTTATACCACGAACACCAGGGTCCCTGAAATCCAGAGACACATCCTCTCCAAGTATCCCAGGTATATGGGGCAGGAGTAAAGGAAGCCAGTTAACACCCAATGAACAGCATTCTATCAGGCACTGTGCCCAGAGCTTTATACATGTATCCTCACATTGCATCATTAAGGCCAATGGGAACAAAATGGCAATTTCAGGTCACCTGGGGAATGTCCTATTGTCATATTTCTCAGTATTTGTTTTGCAAGCATTTTTTTCTTTTATGCTCAATAAAGCTGATGACTGGATGGTTAAATGACTTGATAAACAATTGTGGATTTTGACTTTCTAAAGTATAAACACGCTTTCCACAATTTGCATCTCATTTATAGGTCTATTTCTTGGGTCTTTGACTGTCTTTCCCAGTTGGAAACAATGGCTGATCTATGATGGTTGGATTCCCAGGGTGGCCCAAAATACCACAAATATTACCATAAGACAAATGTAGCTAAAAATTTGTACTCATCGAGTTAGGAAGAGCTAATTGGGTGTTATAAAAATCTGTTCTGTTCCCAAACTGTGTGAGTTTTTGCCATTTCTCTCTATCTTCCTGTCCCTAAAATAAGCACACCAACTTTTACAAAGATATGGGCCTTATAATGGCTACAATGTATTTTGTGCTGGCCATGTATGGACTAGGCATAGTGTGAACTGCTTCATTCAACCCCGTGAAGTGGAAATCATTAATTCAATTTCCTAGATGAAAATCAGCAACTCGAGAGATGTTTTGACTTGAGCAAGGGCACACAGCTAGACAGTGCTGAGATAGAATCCATATTAGCTCTGTGCTCTTGACCACAGTGTTATGCTTCTCAATTTTTTTTTACTTTTTATTGTGGTAGAACACTCTTAACAAAATTTTTAAGAGCACAATAAAGTATTGTTAACTATAGGCGCAATGTTGTACAGCAGGTCTCTTGCTTAATTGAAAGCTTATGTCCATTGAACACATGTCCCAATTTTCCCCTCCCTCCAACCTCTAGCAACTACCATTCTACTCTCAAATTCTCCTCTATTGTCTAATGGTAGCTTTCAACTTGATTCTAGAGCATTCTTTCCAATTCATCTAACCCTGGCCGTGGTACTTCAGGGAAATCCCCATCTTTTTTTCTTGTTCTTTTTCCTTTATTGATTTTAGAGAGAGAGGGAGAGAGAGATAGAAACATCGATGAGAGAGAACATTGATTGGCTGCCTCCTGCACGCCCCCCTCTGGGGATCAGGCCGACAACCTGGGCATGTGCCCTGACCAGGAATCGAACTGGTGACCTCTTGGTGCATGGGTCAATGCACTTGGTGCACCGAGCCACACTGGCCAGGAGGAAATCCCCATCCTTGCATCATCTTCTGTAAAGAACATTACTCGCTGCCCCAGCTTGCTCCATGGTCCTCTCTTCCTACACTTCAAGGTTAAAATGAAGCCAAAGTGCTGGAGTTAGAATCCCAGGTCTGATAGTTACCAGCTGAGCGGCTTTAGGAAAATTACTTAAACTTTCTAGAGTTTAGTTTCTTTCACTGTAAAACTGGAATCTGCTTACGTAGAGCACTGCAGAAGTAAACTCGGAAATAATAGTCTAGGTGAAAATTCAGATTTATTAGGAATACTACTAGCAGAGCAGGGAAGTGAAGCAGAGGGAACAAGGGAACATGTGATATCATGCAGAATCCACACAGAGAATCCTTGAATCAGACCCATTAGGGGGCTCTACAGATGCTGCTGGTCTAAGCAGCATCTTAATCGGGGTCAGGGGAGCTGGGGTATCTATACGCCTCTCAGTCACTGGTTCAGGGCTAAGCGAAGGAGACATAACGTCCAAATCCTCTGGCTCTACATGGACAGAGGCACAGCAGGCTCCGCGGCCTCGGGGCAGGTCTCCGGCAGAGAAGCAGTGCTGGTTGTGGGGGCTGGCAGTGCTCTGGGGGCTGGTCTCCATGAAAAAGCTAAGGAGAGCAGGTGGATCTGGGCAGAGCGCCGACGCATCTGCCACGGGGGTACTCATAGTTCTTTCTCATGGTGTGATTATGAGGGTTTTTGTTTGTAAAGTACTTATAAGAGTGTCTGGCCCATGGTAGGCACTATTAAGTGTATGCTACACCAAACAAATAAAAAATCTACAAGGGTGATGATGCTGAGAGTCCTTAAAACAGCAAGAAGATGTAAAGGAAACCCTGGATTCAAAGTCTAGTCTTTTCTTCTTTTGGAGCTGAGTTCTCAGAGTTCTCAGCAGAATGTGAAGGACTCGGCACCTGGAGGGGAGCACTGAAGAGGATCCTGGGCACAGCAGCATGAAGCCAGAGAGCCATCTGTTCGAGTACTGGCTCTGCTTGGACATACCTTATTGAGTTAAACTAAGGCTACAGATCCAGGAGTTTCAAGATCTCCACACAATATCAAGATCTCTACTGAAGCTGAGGAGAGACCCTCAGTGCCATAGAAAAAATAAAAATAGTCTTCTCACACTGGACCCCCTCAATGGAAGTCCAAGGCAGCGGAATTTGCACAGGGAGCCCAACCTCCCACTGTTCCCCAGCACATCTTTTCCTGCCCTCCCATCTTCTTCACTTCCTGTGTCCCAAAGCCCAGTTCTAATGCTAACTCTCCCAGCAACTCTCCCCTACTCCCTCCACGCCCATTTACAAGACACTAGTCTTCCCTCCTTGGTGTGGTTATGGTACTTTGAGAGGTAAAAAAAAAAAACAGGATTTAATTCCCCCGCAGTTATAGTGGACGTTGTCTCCACCTCCCTGCAGATCACTACTTGTGAACAGTTTCCTAAGTACAAGGGCTATGTCTTCGTCATCATTCTGTACTATCAGGTGACTAGCATTACAGGGGAACCAAATGATTTTCTCTCTTAGAAAAGCTTCTAGTTGAAGGAATTTGCTTCCAGTAAGCCCTTACTCTGAAAGGCACAGAGTTTACCCTTCAATCTGTGGCTATGGTCCTGTCCTCAATCTTACTCAAAACTCAAGAACGCTGACCCCAAGGAGTGGATCACTTGCTCTATGGAGTCATTTGAACAAGGAGACCTCTCTCTCCCTCCTTCCAGGCTACCAACCAAACAGCCAAAAATTCTCCCACAAAGTAGGATAAGGCATTAGAAAAGATGACAGTTATAATTCCATGTTTCCTAGTTTCCTAAGGTGGAGCCACCCCCAACTGGCGGTCCCCAAGATGATTTTAGGAAGCCTGTAGATAACTATTCTTTTTATGTACTTGAGCAATGTTTTACTTATCTTAGTATGTTAGAAAGGTCACGTGGATGTGTGTATACGTAACATTTATCTAACTCTGAGATCCACAATTTTCAAATTCATAATTTTTGAAATATTAAGACAAACTTATATAAGAAAAGGTTAATTAAATGTATTGAATAATTTGTTGAAGGGGCGTGGAGAGGACTAAAGATTGAGGAGACACACTGGTTTAGTGAAGAGTACAGTAGCACAAATGGAAGACCTAGATTCCAGTTCTGTGACAGAAGTTAAAAGCCACATGACTAAGCAAGTCACTTGCTTAACTTGACTGGGCTTCAGGTTTCTCTTCCACAAAATAAAGCTTTGATAGTCTGTGCTCCCAGATCCCTGTGAAATGCAAATCCTGTCTGTTGGTGGTGCATGGCCCTTATCATCAATTTCATCTTCGTGCAAAGGGGTTTATCAGATTTGTTCTAATTGAGTCCTGAGTAATTCCAACAAAAGCCAGATTATTTTGAAGTTGGGAAGCTGAAAACATGGAAAAAATTAGGGCGCAGCTGGGAGGGGGAGGAGGACAGAGAGATAAATGGGACCAAAGTCCTAAGCAGAAACAAAGGTGGGAAGTGCATATTAAAGATCACTTTCATTCCATTTACAATTCGAGTGAAATCCACCAGAACTGCAAGTCACTCGATTTTTCTTGGTAGTAAATGTGATTCTCTAAGCAAGCAAGGCAAATCGAAATGGTTTTTTTGTTTTGTTTTTTAATTCAGATAAACATCTAAAGCCTTTACACAGGAAGAAAAATAGAAATTTTCCTGGAAATATAAATTTGTATTTTTTTCAATGTATTTTAATTGAATTTATTGGGGTTACAGTAGTTAATTAAATATCTTTCAAGTTCACAGTCCTATAATACATCATCTGCACATTGTATTGTGTGTTCACCACCCATAGTCTTCTCTCCTGTCAGCATTTATCCCCCCTCTACCCTCTTCCACCTGCTCTCTGCTCTCACCCTCCTTCCCTTGGTAACATCATAATCATGTCTGTGTCTAAGAGGGGTTTTGTTTTGTTTCTTTTGTTTTGCTGAATCCCTTTGCCTTTTTCACCCAGCCCCACAATCTGCCTTTCATCTGACCAGCTGTCAGTCTGTCCTCTGTATCTATGAGTCTGTTTCTATTTTGTTTGTTGTTTGTTTTATTCATTAGATTCCACATATAAATGAAATCATATGGTATTTGTCTTCCTCTGACTGGCTTATTTCATTTAACATGATACCCTCTACATCCATCCACACTGTCACAAAAGGTAGGATTTCCTTCTTTCTTAGAGTTGAGTAGCTTTCCACTATGTAAATGCTCCACAGCTTTTTTATCCATTTAAAGGCTGATGGACACTAGGGCTGCTTCTATATCTTCGCTATTGTAAATAGTGCTGCAATAAATATAATGGATGCAAAAGTAAGACTCCAAACCATAAAAGTTTTAGAAGAAAACAGGCAGTGAAATCTCAGACATTTCCCGTAGCAATATTTTTTTCTGATATATCTCCTCCGGCAAGGGAAACAAGAGGAAAAATAAACAAATGGTACTACATGAAACTAAAAGAAATCATCAACAAAATGAAAAAACAACCCACTAAATGAGAGAACATATTTGCCAATATACATGTGATAACGGGCTAATATCCAAAATGTATAAAAAATTCAAACAACTCAACAGCACACACACACAAACAATCCAATTAAAAAATGGGCAAAGGACATACAGATGGCAAAGAGATATATAAAAAAAATGCTCAACATCACTAATCATCAGAGAAATGCAAAATAAAACCACAACACAATGAGATATCACCTCACACCTGTCAGAATGGCTATCATCTATAAATCGACAAAAGACAAGCGTTGGGGAGGATGTGGAGAAAAGAGAACCCTCGTGCACTGTTGGTGGGAACGCAGGCTGGTACAGCCACCGTGGAAAACAGTATGGAGTTTCCTCAAAAAATTAAAAATGAAATTGCCTCATGACCCGGCCATTCCCCCTCTGGGAATATAGCCGAAGAAATCTGAAACACTGATCTGAAAGAATAAAATTGTATTTCTGAAATTATATTACGGCCAATCTACATTAACAGCTAGTGTACACCAGGATGTGCTTCTGTGTATTTCAGCTTTAGAAGCGCACTGATCTGAGCTGAGGTGGTCTTGGTGTCCGCTGCACTGAGTCTCAGCATGCCACGGCCAGCACACCTACGCTGGCTCCTCCAGCTCCCAGGAGACTGCGCTGGAGCCCACGCTTCAGACTAAACAAACCAACTCTCCAGCCAGCAGCCACCACTGCCATCTATCCTGCACCCCACTCCACTCCCACCTGCTCTCCTACCCCCGCCCACACTCCCATCCCACCTTCACCAGATCCCCACCCCCACCCGCAACTCCCATCCACCGTCAATGGACCCCACCCCGACCTAACCTCCCTCTCCCACCTGCCCTCCCCACCACCTCCACTAGATTCCAAGCCTCCCCTAGAACACCGCCTGCATTAGGAGTCGCATAGCCAGGCTATGGTTTCCCCATTATGTGGAAAGAATGAACTCAGGAAGGAATAAAACCTAAGGCCTCCATCTCACCGACGTCATTCAAACCAGCCTGGCTCAGGGACCAGAAAAATGCTCAATAAAATGGAAAGGAATCATGATTCCTCAGAAGCAGAATCAGGTTCCACTAGAAGAGAAAACAACCCAACAAAAAAGCCACTCAATTAATTTCCAGCCCTGGTCCAGTTATTCCAGAATAGGATGAAATCTAGTGAATACCAGTGAGTGGTCCCCATCCCTGGCAAATGCTTCAAAAGCAGAAGTTACGTTCTGAAGGACTGGTGGAAATTTCAGCTCTCGAGGGAAGGCAACCTTTCTGTTCACTTTTGATGTGCAGATTTCTCAAGCAAATGTCCTCTGCAACAAGTCACAGAAGAAAGGATCTCCGTGATTCCCCCAAAGAGAAGGGGCAGGTATTAAGCTTTAAGCAAATATCATGCTGAAGCTGAAGAAATTCTATTGCTTCTTGGATTTACAGTATTTTCCTAAGTTCTGGGGACCAGGGAAAGGAAATCTAGGTCAGCAAAACAACAGTGAGAAGTGCCTCTCAAGGGGTGCACCTCCACCCTCACCACCAGAAGCTCTATTTCTGAGAAGTGTGATTAGTCATGTGTTGAATTAATTGTGGCAATTAAGGACAGAGTGACCTCATTACTAGTGCAAGTGGAAGACAGCAGGGCATTGTCTTAAGCATCTGCATTAAACATCTTGGTGCCACTGTTAGGATGCAAAAACTTGGTCTTCGCCCTTAGTCTGCTCGCTGTCGAATATATAAGACAAACAGTACTTGTGTCCACTGAATGCATGTGGGAGGGACATAACAACAAACACATGGACAATTAAAAGCAGATGTTGATGGCTCAAGTGGATTTGAAACTACTTTTCCATGCATCTTTATGAACTCAGATAAGATGTTTTTGAAATAAGGGAGGGTGAGTTACAGGGAGAAAAGCAAAAAGGATGCCTAGAACAAGAGGAAAAGAGCAGACTGTGATGCTAGAGATGGCAAGCAGAAAGCAATAAATATGAGCTTGTCCCCACAAGCAGTCACTTGGCTCTCTTCTTACATATTTTTATGTTAGAAATTCCATTTGTCCTATTCCGTTTATTTTTGTTGAATTGTTTTGTTTAAATAAATACTTATATTACCCACACCGTGAAAAAGGTTACAAATCATAATAACTGGGAAGAAATCTGAATGAATCACAGGATAAGCCTGTTTACTATTTGGCCTCAAGACCCCACACCAGTAGGGTCTCCCCATCCTTGGAGCTGTATATATATCCAGCTGTTGGATTTCCTCCTGGTTCAGAGCACATTAGGTACCACTTCAAAAATGTCTTTATTTGCTGCTTTTTATCAATTAAATATACTCTGCAAAACCCTATTATCAGCAATCTCACTCCTAGATGTTTAGCCAAAGGAAATGAAATTACTATCTAAAAGAGATATCTGCACACCCATGTTTCTTGTGATATTTTTCACAATAAGCCAAGATATGGAAATAACCTAAATGTCCTTTGATGTAAGAAAGGATCCAGAAAATATGATATATATACACAATGAAATATTATTCCCCATAGAGGAGGAGGAGGAGGAGACGGAGAAGGAGGAGAAGAAGAAGAAGAAGAAGAAGTAGTAGTAGTAGTAGTAGTAGTAGTAGTAGTAGTAGTAGTGGTGGTGGTGGTGGTGGAGGAGGAGGAGGAAGAGGAGGAGGAGGAAGAGGTAGAGTAGGAGGAGGAAGAAGTCATTTGTAACATCATGGATAGATCTTGAGAGCATTACACTAAGTGACAGAAGCCATACAGAGAAGACAAATACTTCAAGGTATCACTTATATGTAGGAAAAAACCTCAAAGAAAAAAACAAAAAGCACTTCATAGAAACAGAGAATAGAATGGTGGTTGCCAGGGGCTGGGAGAAGGGGGAAACGGGATGATGCAGATCAAAGGGTACACATTTTCAGTTATAAGAAAAATAAGTTCTGAAGATCTAATGGTCAGCATGGTGACTGTAGTAAATCACATGGTATTGTATACTTCAACGTTGTTGAGAGAAGATCTTAAGCATTCTCTCTCTCTCTCTCTCTCTCTCTCTCTCTGACACACACACACACACACACACACAGTGACACAGGTGTTAATTATCTTGACCTTGGTAATCATTCCAAAATGTATATCAAGTCATCAAAGTCTATACTTTAACTATATACAATTATATATGTCAATTACTCCTCAATAAATTTTCAAAAAGTGAACCCAGTTCCTTCAACATCACCATTCCCTTAGAAATAGCGTTAACTAGTTAAAGTACAAGTTGCCCAGTTAAATTTGAACTTCTGATAAACAGCTAATTTTTTAAGGTCTCGACTATCTCAAGAAACAGAGTCTAGTTCTTACTTGTTTGGTTTTGATATTTTTTTATTTCCTTTTATTTTGTTTTTGCTAAACCTAGAAACAAAAAACCACCCTGAGTGCTGAGGGGTCTGGGCAGGGTTGGCACAGAAGGCCGAAGAGTTGGAGTCCTGGTACAAACAATACAGCTGGGACAAAGTAGGTCTGCAGCTGTTCGCATGGAAAATAATACCATAGTGAATAATGAACAATGCAAGAGTAAACTCCATTTCGCGTACTCGTAACTGTAAACCTGTGTTTGCCCTGCCCTGTCTAAATGTTTCTGAACACGAGTGGAGGACAAAAACATGAGAACCTGTAGGCATGAGCATTTGCTGTCTTCACAACCCTCTTCTACTCAAACAAGGATTGTGTTTTCCATTTCCTTTCTCCACGTCGATGCTGTGGCGTCAGAGAGCTGCGCAAGGAGAGACAGACCTTGGAGAATCCGGGGGAGGCTGCACATCGGATCAAGTGCTGAGCGTTTCTTGAGAAGAGAAGAGGGATAGCAGAGGAGGAAGGAGGGGACGGGGAGGAAAGAAAAGGGTGGTGAGGACTTGGTTGAGAACTGTTTCTTCCGCAGTCTTGAGTGGGCGAGGTGGAGACCAACATTTTGGTGGGTCAGCTGTTTCCCAAGAAATGACACAAAGTGGCAGCAATAGGGAGAAACACATTTTAAGATGTTTGGATGAATAGAGAGATGTGATTTTTTTTCCATCAGTGGGCTTTGTGACAGACAGCAGTAAGGCTGTGGGGTTCTTCACTACTTGCAGCCAGGTATGTCTCTGTGAAAGTGACACGAGACGGGACCATTAGGGCTGCACTCACGCATTAGGGTTCTACACAGACACACGCTGGGGGCTGGCAGAGAGCTGGACGCTGGGACTGAAACAGGCCCCTGTTCTTCCCTGCTCTACAAACCACATCTGTCTCCTCAAGTTTGCAGGCTTGTCATAGGTTCAAGGTCCTATTTAAAGAAGAAACACATACTCTTCCAGGAGGAAAAAGAATTAATCATTTTTAAAAACCCATTTGGGACAGAATGCCCATGATAAAGAAAGGAATGTGTTACTTGGCACTGCTCCATCCAAGTTCCTCCGTCTTCTCCCCTCCACCCACATCACCAAGCACAGCAGACTTAGAACAAACCCCACCTCACCTTGTTCCCCTTGGGCTTCAAGTTCACTAGGCTGGTTGATGGTGGGCATATACAGATGTTTTAAAAATGAGCCACTAATAATTGGCTCTTCTCATTCCTTCCTACCTCTCAACTACCTACCGTTATTTTATTCCATTTTTGATTTAGGTATGCATTCTAGCATCAGCTTTCTGTTCTAAGTCACCAATATCAATAACATTTGCATAAAATGCCAAAGGCATTTCTTAGAAAATACCCTCTTTAGGCTGGAACTCTATAGCATGCAGTTACATGCTAAGTGAAATAACTCAGACAGAGAAAGGCAAATAACATATGATTTCACTTATAGGCAGAATCTAAAGAACAAAATAGATGAACAAACAGAAAAGAAGCAGACGCACAGATGCAGAGAACAGACTGAAGGTTGCCAGAGGGGTGGGGGTTGGGAGGCTGGGTGAAAAGGGCAAAGGAATTAAGAAGTACAGACGGTGACAGCTGTCCTTCTGGCTCACGCATCCATGCCTCTGTCTCTATTTTGTCCATTGGTTTGTTTCGTTCATTAGATTCCACATATAAGGGAAATCCTATGGTATCTGTCCAGCTGTCTCAGGGCAGGGGGACTGGATGAAGAAGGTGAAGGCATTAGCCAAAAAACATATACACCTGACACACAGACACAGACAACAGTGTGGTGATAGCCAGAGGGAAGGAGGGTGGGTGTAGGTAGGGGGGGCAAAGGGGAGGGAAATGGGGACAGAAAGACTTTACTTGGGGCAATGACGTCACACTGTGCAGATGACGTTTTATTAAGTTGTACACTTGACATCTGTATGGTTCTGCGAACCAATGTCACCCCAGTAAATCCATCGAAAGAAAGAAGTATTACAAACTGGTGGCTACAAAATTGCCACAGGGATGTAAAGTGCAGCATAGGGAACACAGTCCATAACACTCTAATAGCCAAGTCAGGTGCCCAGTGGGTGCCTCAAACACCGGTCATCACATCGTCCAATCACTATGCTCTACACCAGAAACTCACGTAAAATAATATTGTGTGTCAGCTACAATTGAAAAATAAAATTAAAAAATAAGACATGGAGCTAAAGGAGAGGAGACGAGAGAGGAATTGCTTGGGGAGTACCAGGGGACCTGTGCGTGCCTCGGTATGAGGACACCGCTCCGGTGACGGCTTGCCTGCACAGCCAATAAAGAGAGCAGGTGAACTGAGAGCCAATGCGATGTGTCTGCCTCCTCATCCTGATAACCCAGCCCTCCGAGGGACCAAGTTCAGTATAATGTAGTGGAAGAAAAGTAGACGTTCTTTTGAAGTTAAGGTCAATTTTCCTCTTAACAATCAGAAGAGATCACATACAGATTTTAAAAAATAAACTAATGTAGTATTTTGGTAGGTTCTGTCAATATTCACCACTATATTCATCTATGTTTTTGACAACCACATCCTGTAGTTTGGCAAGAAAAAGTCAGCTTGAGAACAAGAAGAAGTTGGGAAAATGCAGAAACACTTATACAATTACCTGGTACAATGATTGTGATATCATTAGATCTATGTCCAAAGTAACTTTGACACAAGCAAGACTGCAAATATTTTAAGGCAAAAAACAGTTCATTCTTTTAAGTATCCATAATTCTCTTTAATGTAACACCATTGCCAGTTCATATTGACCTCCTGCAGGTAAGTCCAATCCCTCTGCCAGACACATTTTATACACTGTGTGCTCAAAAGTATAGGAAATGATAGGAATAGAAAAATGAAAAAGACAGAAATGAGGACAGGAGAGAAAAAATACAGCCTACAAATGAGACAGCAAGAGCCCGGAAGGGGGCAGGAGGTTAGGCACTGGGTAAAGAGGGTGATCATTATAGTCCTGACAGATATAGGAACAGGAGGTAAGGTTCCCAGATGTAAAGCTGAAAGTGAATTATAAATAGCTGAACAAGTATTATCAAATCCTGATTATCCTCGAGAGAGAGCACAGGACTCCTGTTCACAAAGCTGGTTCCTGGGGTTGCCCAGAGAAGCACGGATGTTTAGGAGGAACTTGACTTACAGAAGGATCTGTAGGGTCGTTCTATGTTCAATTCCTAATTCTTGGTCTTCTCTGAGAACCAGTGTCTTCACTGAGCTTTCTTTGCGTGACCTGGCTTCGTGCCGGGAACAGAACCGTGGTGTGCGTTCATCAGAGTCCAGACACACTGTTGGCATTAGCGCTGTTTCGTGATCAGGGAGAGACAAGCGTTAGGAGCCATCCCAGAGAGATGATCCAGATGGCAAATCCAAAGTCCATCTCTCTGACTGAGGGTCTGTCCCTGCGCTTCTGTGGAGAAGCCGTTCCCTTCCGTGTCCCTCCTTGAAGAAATCACTCCTCCCCAACTAGAAGTTCCCCAAATGGCAAGGACCATCGTGTTTTCTCCACAGCCCCCAGCCTGGCCTGGCCTCATGGTGCCCAGGAACTCTCTAGACTCCCTTCTCCCCAAAATGTATATTTCACAGCTTACTCCCACCACAAAGTGAGCAAATGTGAACACAGAGAGGGACTTTCAATGAGTCGAGGGACTGTAACCTATCCAGAGTTTTATTTGCATTCTAAAGCCAGTTCAGTAGTTCTGGCCAAATCCGTTTGCTGGGGTGCAGAGGGTAGGTGGTTGTGGAGTGCTCCCTGGCATTCCTAAGCCCACCCCGTCGGTGGGCGCGAATCCAGCTTGTAAGGGAAGGCTTGTGTCTAGGGATGTTTCTCAGAAGCCGCGGGAAGAAAACAAGCTCCTTAGCCCTGGCCAGTGTGGGTCAGTAGTTAGAGTGTTGGCCCTCACACTGAAGGGTGGCCAGTTCGATTCCCAGTCAGGGGCACTGTAATTGGATCGTAGATTTAATACCTGGCCCCAGCCAGGGCATCGTGCAGGAGGCAACCAATCAATGTGTCTCTCTCACACTGACGTTTCTCTCTCTCTCCCTCCCTCCCTCTCTCTCTAAAAACCAATGGAAAAAATAACCCAGGGGTAAAGATTACAGAGAGAGAGAGAGAGAGAGAGAGAGAGAGAGAGAGAGAGAGAGAGAGAGAGAGAGAGAGAGAACAAGCTCCTTAGAAAGCAGCAGCGACTCTACGTGAAGTGAACATTTCCATTCCATTCCTGGGTCTTTCCAGGAGACCAGCCAGCCGAAAGGGGCCGTGCTGTGGGCACTTCCAGGACAGCACATGCCCCCCAGTGCAAAGTTCTCCCCTTCTGAGAATCCCTCCCTCACAGATCTAGTCATCGGGACCTACGTTGTCATTATTTCCATCCTCTCCTCTTTCACTCCTCGCTTCCTCCAGCCAGCCGCCCGAGAAAGCGGCGGTGGTGTCCACAGCCTGCTAGCTCCTGGGGCCGAGCTCCGCGAGGCAGCTGCCCTCGTGGAATTTATGTGCTCACGAGGGGGGATGTGATTATAGTTTAAAGATATGAACAAAGTAATGTGATAGAAAAGACAAGGGAAGGAGTGGCCACCTTGACAGGGAGCTCGGGGAAGGCCTCTCTAAGGAAGTAACATTTCAGCTGAGACAAAGGAAGGAAGCAGGCCAAACAAGTAGGGAACTGCAAAAAGGATGTCTGGGAAGAAGCTCCTGTCCTCGGAGCCCAGGAAGCAAGACAGAGCAGTGCATGGGAGGACGGGAGAGCTCAGCAGGACATAGCGCTTACGGAACCCTACAGACTTGACCAAGAATATGGAAATTATTCTAAAAGACATGGAAGCCAATGGAAGATTTCAAAGTGGGGCATGACAAGTCAGAATTGGTACTTTTTAACAGAGGCCCCTAGTCACTCTGTGGAGGAGAAGCTGAGGACAGTATAGGGGAAGCAGCAGGTGGAAGTTGTTACAGCAATTCGGATGTAAGGGGCTGGACATTTGGGTTTGCGCATCGCAGCGGAGGTGGACTGAAGTGAAAGATTTAGGCTACGTTCTGGAAGTAAAAAGAAGAGAATCTGAAGATCAACTGTAGATAGGGAATGAAGGAAAGTGAAGAATCAAAGTTCTGTAGCTTGAACAACTGGGAAATAAGGAGAAACGCTGGATTGAGGGAGAAATGCTGGATGGAAGGAGAAAGTAATGAAATCCGTTTGGGACATGTTAATTTAGAGATGCCCAAGAGATGTCCCTGCAGAACTAAGAAAAGTATAGTTTAAAAGATGAGTCTGAAGGATTGGGAGTGATTAACACTGGAGAGGCCCCTTCTATGCAATGACCAAGGTCTATGGGAACCTCCATTATGACTTAAGTAAAATCAACCTACTGTGGTCACATTTTTTCCAATACCTACTGTGTGCCAGATACTGTAAAGAACAGAAATGCTGAGAAGCCAAGGATATACAGTTGACCCTTGAACAACATGGGTTTGAATGGTGCAGGTCCACTCATGCACAGAATTTTTTCAATAAATAATTTTACTGTTTTCAATCTGTGGTTGAAAGTCACAGATGCAGAGGGCTAACAGTATGCATTGATCTATGCCATCTGATTTAGGGGACCTGCACATCATGGATGTTGGGGCTCTCGGAAGCAATCCCACACAGATACCAAGGGACGACTAAGGCTGTTCAAGTGTCTACTGTAGTAACTGTTCTCAGAGAGCATGCACATATGAACAAAATATAGAATATGTTGAGCTCTAAGTGAATGACATAGGAAAAAACCTAAGGGAGGGATGGCCAGGAGGCCACCAATCACAGCACAAGGGATAGCATGATAACGTTCAGTAGACCTGAGGTTCATTCTTAGCCCCTTACCAGCTGTGTAAGCCTGAGCAATCCTTTTAAGCTCCTTAAGCTTTGACCTCCTCATCCTAATATGAACACACTACTACTGCCTACCTCAAGAAGTTGATGGAATGTCTAATGGAAAGTGTTTTGCCAGTTTAAGACTGGCATCTGCCATGGACAGGAGCAACCAAGCAGAGTTCCCAGAAGAGGTGGGATTTGGGTTGGGCCCTGAAGAACAGGTAAAATCCAGAGGGTAGGTGAAGGCAGATGTTCTGGGTCAGGAGAACCTCGTGGAGATGAGAAAGTGTTGCCCTCTTCCCCACAGACATCAAAGAGTCTACTGCCTCACCTGTCAACCCATAAGTGCCCCTCACAGCATCACCATATTTGTGCAACTCGGTATATTAATCTTTGTAAGTGGGTCTCAGGTAAAGGGAAACAAGTTACTGTGTCCTGTTTCAAATGTAAGAAAAGTGACAATTTATCTTAACTTTCATCCAATGCATCAGAGGTCACTGTGGAAGGGACCTGTAGCCCACTAAGGCTCAATATATACCTTTTCAACATATAGTTATATATATATACATATAGTTATATATATACATATACATACATATATACACACATATATATACATATATATAGAAGAGAAAGAGAGAGAGGATATACATAGCTACATATGGAACATCGAGAAAGAATACATAGTTCTGTACATGTGTTCAACATATATAAGGTTCAATATAGCAATGTATAAGTTCTCAACATAACCTACTATAAATGCAAAGACAATAAAAACTCTTTGTATCTCTTGGGGATCAGAGTGAACTTGGCCATTTCAATGCAGTAAAACTCGAAGGTTGCAAGATTCAAGTGTGTCTTGTTCAGGATCATCCCTGCAGCACACGACTTTAATTTGCCAACCCCCTTTTATGGGCATTTGCACAGTGATTCACAATTTCAGGGTAACTGACCCTACTTAGAAAGAAGCCCCCATCTGGACATTCTACATTCGGTGGCACAAGAGCTGTGTCTTTGGGGCTTAGCAAAGAAAATGTCATCGAAACAGTCTCCCTGGCTCTGCAGAGAGCAGTACTTAGCATCTATCTGTAGAAAACGTGCAGAAGACTTAATGAAGGTTACACGGTAAAATGAAAATTATATCAGCCTTAAGAATGTTAAAATTACCAGTACAGCTGACAAAACCTGGGAGCAGGAAGGTAGGGAAGAGAGTTGGGAGGAAGTGAGGGTGCGGGTGGAGGGAACTGTTCCACTCCATTAGGGTTTCTTAGTACTATTTAATTTTTTAATTGTGTGTATATTATTTTGATCATTTTAAACATTAAACTGGCCAGTATGGCTCAGCAGTAAGAGTGCCGCCGGCGGACCAAGGAGTCCCGGGGTTCAATTCTGGCGCCAACTGTGGTTGTGCGGGTGGCAACCAATCGATGTGTCTCATTCACACTGATGTTTCTCTCTCCCTCTCTCCCTCCAGCTCTTTCTGAAGATTAATGTAAAAGTATCCATAGGTGAGAATTTAAAAAACAAAAAACATTAAACTGGAATAGAAAATAAATCCTCAGTGAAGTAAATAACACCTTTGTAAGGTCAAAGACTGTGTTTCCTAACTAACGTATTCCTACCTCTGCTCCCTAAGCAGAAGGCATTTATATGTTTCACACATCGAGGGTATGTTCAGGGACAGTGAGATGTTCTCACTGAGCCAGACCCTTTGCATACTCCAGTACAGTACTTCTTAAAATGTGACTCACAGACCACCTGCCACAGAATCATCCTGGGCCCTCGTTTATCTTTATTTTTTAATCACAACAGCAGCATTGCCTTCTTAGACACCATGTAAGACTAACATTCAGATCCCAGTTGGTGGAGTCCAGAAGCCATGCCTTTTACACCACACCTCCCCCTAGTGGAGCTTATCGACATTATGGAGCTTAGAATCTGCTGGGGTTCCACCTCCCTAGCAAAACACAACACTCAACTCTTTCCAAGAAAACGGGATGACAAGTAAAGCCCCAAACCCTATCCCCGAGCTGCCAAAGTGAAGGGGTTTATTTCTGTTTGGTTTAGATCGGTTTGGTTTGTCTTTCTAAGAATCAAACACATTTTCTGAAGGTGTGACAACCACAGTGCTTTGAATGTATCCTTCCACAGAAGTTATATCCAATATATTTTACCAACAGTGTGGTAAAATATATTGGATATAATATATATAAAAGATACTAACGAATCAGCAAGGATTCAGATCTCAACCCACAGGAGCAGTGTTCTGGGGGTCCCATACTGTCTCAGGCTTTATGCCCTCAGTGATTTGACTTTGGAAAGGTCCCAGAGCGGGAAGCTGGAGTGGCCAGGTTAGTGGTGTCCACCAAGGGCTGCTCGGGAGACCGGATGATCACCATCTAATGTGGAAGGATGTTAATATTTAAACAGCAAGGTTGAACTAGTGCATTGTAGCTGAATAGCAACCTTATTTATAAGGTTGTGACTCTGAGAGGTGATTCTACCAGGAGCCTTGTTACATATTACACTTTGTAACTCTCATAGAGACAGTTTTCATGATGCACTGAGGTTTCTGGTTGGCATTCCTATCTCCTGGCTCAAATTTGGACTCCGTAGGCTTGTGGACTTGAACCTTTCTAGTCTGCAATCTAGAATTAAGCAGCAAATTGTTATAAGCTCTCCAGTTACCAATATGGCAAGGACCAATGGCCAGCCACTTCACTGGTGACATGTTGGAGATCAGTAACAATACTTGATCACTCTTGCTCTCAAATCAAGGCCTGTTTCATGCTCACTGGTTGAGAATCTGGCTAATATAAAGCAAAAATACATTTTCCCCCTCTCTGTCGTTCCCTGGAGTTTCTGCCTCTCCATCCCCTTAACAGAACAAAGACTGACCGCTCCCAAGCAAAAGGAAGTTCTGCCAGCAGATGGAATTTGGACTTGAACTGCAGCTCTTCCCTGCCCCTCCACCCTGCCAGCCTTTCCTAATAAATTTTGGTCTCTCGCCTGGCCAGTGTGGCTCAGTGGATTGAGCGTCGTCCCAAAGATTGAGAGGTCCTGGTTCAATTCCCAGTCAGGGCACATGCCCGGGTTGCAGTAGGAGGCACGTAGAAGGCAGCCGATACATGTCTGTCTCTCACATCACTGTTTCTCTCCTCTCTCTCTCTCTCCCTTCCTCTCTCTCTAAAAAATCAATACAAACATTTTAAAAAATTGGTCTCACCAAGCCTCCACTATTGTGTGAGCCTCTTTCTACGTACATATACAAACATACTTACACACCCTGCTGGTTCCATTTTTTTTGGAGAACCCTGACTAGTACACTTAGCAATGCTGGAGCCAGCTTTCAAACCTACGTTTCTTGACTTGCCTTCTTCACTGCTAGCCTTTACAATGTCCCTATAAATGCTTTGTTGACACACAAAAAATCATGCAATCTTTTGATAAAGCAATTTGCCTATACACATTAAGAGGCTTTTAAAAGTTCATACATTATAGGGGATACAAATTAAAACAACAATGAGGTATCACCTCACACCTGTCAGAACAGCCGCCATCAACAAATCATCAAACAACAAATGTTGGCGAGGGTGTGGAGAAAAGAGGACTCTAGTACACTGCTGGTGGGAATGCAGACTGGTGCAGCCACTATGGAAAACGATGTAGTGTTACCTCCAAAAATTAAAAATTGAATTGCTATTTGACCTAGTGGTTCCACGTCTAGAAAAATACCCTTTCTGAAACACCAATCAGAAAGAATATATGTACCCCCATGTTCATAGCAGTACTATTTACAATAGCTAAGATCTGGAAACAGCCCAAATGTCCATCAGTAGACAAATGGATTAGAAAAAGCTGTGGTACATATACACAGTGGAGTACTCTGCAGCTGTAAGGAAGAAAGATCTCTTATCCTTTGAGACGACATGGAGGGACCTTAAGAGTATTATCCTAAGCGAAACAAGCCAAGCAGAGAAAGACAAGTATCATATGATCTCACTTATTTGTGGAATATAATGAACATAACAGTCTGAGGAACAGGGTAGACCCAGAGACATGGAAGTAGGGTACAGACTGACAATCCTCAGAAGAGGGGGTGAATAGGGGAGGGAAGAGATAAACCACAGAACTTATATGCATGCATAACTAATGGACATGGACAACAAAGTTGGGGACAGGGTGGGGGGCAATGGGGAGGAGGGTGACAATGGGCACAAAAGGAGAAACATTTGTAACAAAAATAAATAAATAACACAAAAAGATAAAAAATAAAATAAATAGAAGTTTATACATTATAGGGCTTCTTCTAAGTAACAGTTAAATTCAGACAAAGGTTTATATACACAGCACCTTTCTTTGAATAAGAAAATTTGAATCAATTTGAATGTCCAACAATGAAAGCGTTCAATAAATTATGTGTATATAGAATAAATACTAGGCAGTTATTAAATCATGTTTCTAAAGACCAATGCCATGGGAAATTACTCAGAGCATAATATTAACTTTTAAAACAAACTAAACCATTATAAATATGCTATTATCTAAATTATATTAAAAATATATGTGTATTCATAGATTTTAAAAAAAATTTTTTCTGGGTGGTGATATTCACTAATTTTCTTCTTATAATTTTATATATTTTTCAAGAACTTTATAAAAACCAATGTTTGGGGGTCATTTGTTGTGTGAGGGTCAAGAAAGGTGGCAACGAGAAGCACAGGCCTTCGTGGGAGAAATGTGTGCTACATTGACAATACTGCCAGCAATGTACGAGAATCCCACTTCCCTTTAATGATTATTTAATTACAGAGTTGTTGAGTTATAGTCTTAATGGTGGATCTAACGCTTACAAAATGCATCATTGTTTACGCACTAACTGAATTTTAGTGAGACAGAGAAACTGCTTCTATGTCGCTCTATCCATCACCTCCCTTTGAGTGCTATGGTTGTTACACGTGTCACATCGATGTGGTATGTTACATCCCAACAATACATTTTTATAAGTATGCATGTAATTTTCTGTCTTTTAAAGAAGCTGAGGAAAGAAGGGCAAGTATGTTCACACAGACTTTGTGATATTCACCTTCCTACTTGCCCTTTCTGGCTATCCCTGTGGGCTCGCTGAACATCAGACGTCGTCATCCCCTTACTCCAAACCGCTTCGTTCCCACCGCCATCTCTCGAAGCTGTGATCCTCGAACGTACCGCATCTCTATTCATGATGGGCTAAACAATACAACTAATACACACTGTTTGTGCAATTGCTTTTTAAATCACTTAAGAGAAAAAGGGAGAAGAGATCATTATGTGCTGGTTTCTTGGCTTATTTGTGTGGATTTTCATCTGAATTTGGTGCCAGCTGCTTTCAGCCTGAAGAACTTCCTTCAGCGTTTCTCCTACTCTGGGGCTGCCAGCAGTAAATCCCCTCGGTTTTTTTGTTTTTCTAGGAATGTTTTTATTTAAGCTTCACTTTTGAAAACTGGCTTCACTGGATACGAGATGATTGGCTGACAGCTGTTTTCTTCTAGCGCTTTGACAATTCATCTCAGCAGACATATCTTCTTTTATTTCTTGGAACATATTTATAATCTCTGCTTTAAATTATTTGTCTGCTAAATCTGGGCTCCCTCCCAGGCAAGTTTCTATAGTCTGCTTTTTCTTCTGTGTATGAGTCACACTTCCCCATTTCTTTGCATATCTCATGCAAACCTGGACATTTAAAATAATATATTATAGCAACTCTGGATACTGAACCACCACCACCACCACCACCACTACCACCACCCCTTCCAGGGCTTGTTCCTGTTTTCTGCCTTGCTTTTTATTTGTTCCTGACCTAGAAGGGCTATTTTATTGAAATCTATTACCCTGCCCCCATTGTTTAGCCTCTGAAATTGCTCCTCAGAGGGTCAAGTCTTGGGTGTGCACAGTCTTCCTGGGCATCTGAGCTGCTCTGCCCTGAACTGGTATCACACCCAGCTGTTAGTCTCCATTAACTGCTGTCTGGTTCCTCTATTATTTTGGACAATGCTCTGGGGCACAAAGGCTCCAGTCTCATCCTATTAAGTGAGGGCCCATGCTCAGGAGCAGAGATGTGCCGGTCATTCTCGGGAGCAGAGATGTGCCGGTCATTCTCAGGAGCAGAGATGTGCCGGTCATTCTCGGGAGCAGAGATGTGCCGGAATTTGAGGCTGCTCAGATCTCAGGAGGTCTCTTCTTAGTTGTTTCTTTCACTGCTTCTTCATTACCCTTCTGGTCGCTCTGCCATTTGGCCTGTGCTCTAAGTATCATGGAGCCATCAACCTAAGAAAACCATCACTAAGTGGTCACCACCAAGATCTTCATTGGGAGACTATGTGTTTCTAGAAATTTGTCCATTTCGCTTAGATTGTCAAATTTGTTGCCATATAATTGTTCATAGTAGTTGTTAACGATCTTTTGTATTTCTGTTTGTGTCAGTTGTTACTTCTCCTCTTTCATTTCTGATTTTGTGTATTTGGGTTGGTGAGTCTAGCTAAGGGTCCATCAATCTTGTTTATCTTTTCGAAAAACCAGCTCTTTGTTTCATTGATCCTTTGAATTGTTTTTTGGTCTCTATGTCGTTTATTTCTGCTCTGATCTTTACTATTTCCTTCCTTATACTTTCCTTATACTTGCTCTGGGGTTTTCTTTTTGTTTGCTCTCTAGTTCTTTAAGTTGTGAGGTTAGATAGTCTATTAGAGATTTTTCTCTAATAGAAAAATCTATGAGGTAGGCCTGTAGTGCTATGAACTTCCCTCTCAGAAGCGCTTACGCTGCATCCCATAGATTTTGTGTTGTTGTGTCTTCATTTTCATTGGTTTCCAGGAAGTTTTTGATTTCTTCCTTGATCTCCTCGATGACCCATCCATTGTTTAATAACATGCTATTTAGCTTCCATGTGTTCAAATGTCTTTGTATGTTCTTGCAATTGATTTCTAGTTCCATGCCATTGTGGTCTGAGAAGATGCTTGATATGATTTCAGTCTTCTTGAACTTGTAGAGACTTAGTTTGTGTCCTAACATGTGGTCTATCTTTGAGAATGTCCCATGTGCACTTGAGAAGAATGTGAATTCTATAGTTTTGGGGTGTAATTCTCTGTAGATATCTATTAAATCCATTTGGTCTAGTGCTTCATTTAGAGTCTCTGTTTCCTTGCTAATTTTTAGTCTAGAGGATCTATCCAGTGATGTTAGCAGGGTGTGGAAGTCCCCTGCTATGATTGTATTGCTATTGATTTCACCTTTGAAGTCCTCCAGAAGACTTCAGTGTCCCTGGTTATGTGGCTCTCTAAGCTGCCTTTCAGTTGCCCCTTCCTGATGATTTGTCTTTATTTTCGTTGTAATTCCAGTTTGGTCCTGGGAGATGGTCTGTGTAGCTTCCATTCACTCCGCCGCCTTTTTTTTCTTCAAGATCTTCGTTGTTTTTAACAATCCCCAGACATGAATTTGCCCATTCTTTGTTCCAAATAAAATCAGTCCCCGTTGGGAGATCTGTGAACTTTCTGTTCGTATAACCTGACTATCCCTCTACTAAATGCAATGTAACAAGGGTCATGGACAATGGCCTACTTCTCCCAGAGACAGACCCTGCTCTATGAGCAGGACTTTGGGCCAGGATGGCAGCCCCTGGTCTTCTCAGCTTGCACCTCCTGGTATAAAAAGCCCACCCTATAAGCAAACTGGACTGGGTGTATCGGAGCCCAGTATTCTTGGCCTGCCTGGGGTAGAGCATCTACTCGACAAGTGTGCACTGGGTGGGGGAAGGGGAACCAGTCCTCTCAGCAGCACCTACCCAGAACAGAGCTTCTGTCAGGAAGCTGAGAGATGGGATGCGGGATGCCAGTGGCACGCCCTTCTGTGGGGTGCCCTCCTCGGCCCACCCTGTGGGGTGCCCTCCTACACCCACCCTGTGGGGTGCCCTCCTGCACCCACCCTGTGGGGTGCCCTCCTGCACCCACCCTGTGGGGTGCCCTCCTCGGCCCACCCTGTAGGGTGCCCTCCTGCACCCACCCTGTGGGGTGCACAGGCCTAGAGCATAGCATCTGTCACAGGGAGCTGCGGAGAAGGTAGGGGGAGAAGGTCAAGGCTCAAATGCTACAGATCCTCACTGTTCTTACCCAGGTTTAGTCGATTTTTTAGTATTTCTCCATTTTCTATATGCCCTTAGGATTATTTCCAGAGATTTTTAATGTCAGCCACTTAACTGCTGAAAATTATATGTAATTATATAAAACAAATATTTTATAATTATATGATATATTTGCCATATACAATTATATAAAATAGAAATATACATATACTGAAACAAACATTTTTTTTTTCATACATAATTTTTTCAGCAGTTACAAGTTTGTTTTGCTGGGGAGAGGGTCCACCGAGCTCTTTATACCACCATTCCAGAAGTCAATCAGACCGAGTGTTATCAGGCAAGAAGAGCCATGGCCACCTTGAAGCCAAGAGCCCCTGAAAGAATCATAGTGCACAACTGCAGATGGTCCAGATGCAGGGTGAAGGTACTTCATGGGAAGTCACACCCTTGACAGCTTTTTATATTGGTGGCACACTTCGCTGTGCCCTCTCGTAAATTTGGTGCACAGGCAAAAAGAAAGAAAGTCACTGAGATGCAGTTGAGAGCCCATCCAGAACCCTCTCCTGACCTGGAAATGAGTCCCCCCAGTACCTCACTGTGGGGCTAAGCCATGCTGGTTATGACCCATCCAGAACCCTCTCCTGACCTGGAAATGAGTCCCCCCAGTACCTCACTGTGGGGCTAAGCCATTCTGGTTATGACCACCTGCTAGGGGCTGCACAGAATACAGTAAACAATTCCACGTCAACGTCTTGGAATCAGAGTCCTTGACTATAACCCCACAGCCTAAAAGTCGAACAAATCTACTTTGAAATTCGACAACTGAAAAAGCACATGTTAAAATATACCTTCGATATACCTCTGAAGCCCTTCAAAGCCATGATAAAATGCCCATCGAGAGAAAAGTAAAAAAATCTTTTCGGAAAAAAAAACGAGTAAGCGAGTAACTTAAGTGTCAGGCAGAAAATGGTAAATTAGGTCATTTGCAAGCTTGCAATTCAAAATCTCAGGTCGATTTTGCACTTTACCTCAAGTCAGAGGAGTTATCACAGTGCGGCGGATACGCGGGGAAGCTGGACCCTGCAAGACTCGTCGAGCTGCAGAGCCCCACCTGGAGGCAGAACAGCACGGAGCAGCACAGGCGAAGAAGTGCAGTGATAAAGGTGCTGCAGACGGAAAACACCGGGATGTGCTCCAAGAGCTACTGCTCAGAAGGCAGTCCCGGGAGCCCGGCTGAGAAAGAACTGGCACGGTATGAATTCTATGCACAGGCACTCCCACCGATGGCCTGGAAACACCACCCTCCCCGAGGAATCGGGGCTGGAGAAGTATAATGTCAGCATCACCCCAAGAAGGCAGAAACACAAGATCTCTTCCTTGTTGCGTCTCAGGAGGAACCCCGAAGGTAGCATTTTGATCCTAACATCTCTCTGCTTGAACACGAGCCATGACTGTGAGGGCAGGTGTTGGAGATGCGAGGACAGAGCTCCGGAAGGTAACCTGGATCTTCCACTCCATGTTATCCCCAAGAGTTTAGCAGGAGTCTTACTTGAGAGTAGAAAGGCCAAAAAAATTAGTAGTATTTAAAGGTCTTAATATCTACCTACCTCTTCACCAGGCACTGAACCCTGCGACCACAGGAGACCACATACAGTGTGGTCTTTGGCCTCTACAGTTGGCCTGGCCCCTGCGCTTGGAGGTCCTTTTCCACCTACTCTACCTCGTTCATTCCTACTGTTGTTGAGGCTAATCTCAGGCAGCCCATCCTCTTGGAGGTGGTCCACCTTTGCGTCAAGTTTGGGCCACCTTCTCTAGACTCACCCAGCCCCTGGGGGGCTTTGTTCTGGCAAACCATTGTGTTATCATTTTTAGTTTTCTCATCTCTTCACCAGTGTTCTCAAATATTAGCGCTCCTCAAGGTCACCTGGAGGGCTCATCACAAGACATATTCTGGGCCCACTCCTGCCTAATTGAGTATGTCTCAGGTGGGGCCCAAGAACGGACAGGCAAACAGAGGTAAAGGCTGAGGAGGTGTTAAGTAGGTGAGGATGGCAGGGCATTTCTGCCCAGGGCCCAGGCCGGTATCAGGAAGCCTAGAGGAAGGCCTCAGTGGCTGGGTAACGGGAGTGCGGGGCAACTGCCTGCTTGTCTCCTCCCCCATAACTGCCCCCAACGGCCTCTCAGGCAGAGTCTTCGTTCCCATGGAAACCAGAGCCCAAATGATTAGCAACAAGAATACTGGTTCTTCATTCCTCAGGGGAAAAGGAAGGCCCTGTGGCAAGCAGAACCACGCCCTCACTCTAAGATGGCTATGCCCCAATCCCTGAAACCTCTGAATGAGTTACTTAATATGGCAAAGGAACTTTGCAAATATAATTAAGTTCAGGATTTTGAGATGGGGAGATTATTCTAGATCTCTGGGTGGGTGCAATGTCATCATGGTGTCTTTATAAAAGGGAGGTGGGAGGGTCAGAAAGAAATGGAAAGATGTTACACTGCTGACTTTGAGGGTGAGGAAGGGGCCATAAGTCAAGGAGTGCAGGCAGCCTCTCGAAACTGGAAAAGGCAAGAAATGGATTCTCCTCTCGGACTTCCAGAAGGCACACAGCCCCGCGGACATCTCAGTTTTAGCCCAGGGTGACTCATTTCAGATTGCTGACCTCCAGGACTGAAAGATAATAGATCTGTGTTCTTTTAAGTTTGCGGTAGTTTGTTACAAGAGCAATAAAAAAAACTAATACAGACCCATCCTTCAGAAATATAATTACCTGATGTTCTCTCACTTCAGGGAGAGAGAAAAATACCTGCCTTCAGTAACAAAGATGAACACTCTGCCCCACAGACTGATCCAGTAATGATTTATGTACAGAGAAATACAGTTGGGCATTCATTCCCAAAAAATGTGATTCTCTCGTAAGGAAATAACAGATTGAACATTCATGTTCTTCTTATAACACTGTGTTGCTGTCTATGTGTGTGTATATGTGCATCTGTATACATATGTTAACATTTCAAGATCACCGACTTCGTGCCCAGATTATACCTGATCCTTTAGGTTTATGCTTTCATTTACTTTCCTTCATACCCATTATAGCCCTGTGGGTCAAATATTACTCTCTCCACATTACAGAGGAATAAACTTAGGGTCAGGGAGATCAATTGTGTCCAAAGCCATGGGTTCAAGCACAGACTGACCTCCCCTTCCCCAAGGCCCTCATTCTTCCTCTGAGATATTTAGGGGTTTCTCACTACAAGCCCCTTCCTACCTCTTTCCACTACACCATCCGCCTCCCCTCATCCCTCCTGCACATACACACCCTCTGTGTATGCTTAATAACCGGAGTCTGGCCCCCTTCCTCTGCCCCCAACATGTAACTTCTGGGAGGTCAAGGCTCACTTTGACCTTGCCTACTACTGTGTGCTCAGTGAATCCTAACAGGAACTCAATATTGATTATGCAATTAGGTAGGAGTGAGAATTTCTGCTTTTAGTTGTTACCAAAGCAAACATATTAAGTTATATAATAAATGGGTCTTAGAGCTTACAACTGTTAACTGAAAGAAAAATGCTCCCTTTGTATTTCCTTGTTTGTGCTATTTTTTTTCCACCATAATCCCAAAGAGCAATTTCCAGGCAGGTGCCCTGGCTGCATTCCATCATTTACCGTGAGCCTGGGGTCGTGTCAGGCGGTGATGGGGCCTGCATGGCGTTGTCTTATTTCCTGGAGCAAATAGTGATAAAGACACCCCTTTTAACTTTCACTCTCTTCCACCAGAGTTAAGACCTTAAGAAAACCATTTTTCCACCCCATTTAGTTGTCACTCTGTGATCTAGGAGCATAAGGGCCAAGATTCATAGAAAACATTCTGTGAAAGTAGAAGGAAAACTCTCGAGGTCCAGGACAGAAGAATCCTGCTATCCTATCAGCATAAGCTACAGTGTATCTGCTGATCAGTGCTGTGTGGCCTCAAAGACCTGGAGGCGGTGTCCAAGGGCTGGCCTTTCAAAATAACCTGTGGGGATGATTGACGTGTAAAGCAAGGGCAAACACAGCAAAACAGCAGAGATGGCAGTAAAGGACAGTGACAGCAATCATTTAAGACACTGCATGCATTATAGCAATCACCCCTCAGCACAGCCCTAAGAGGCAGATTCTATTGCATCCCCCTCTCACAGAAGGGAAAAGTGATCCCAGGGAAGACAGAAAAACAAACTCAAACCCAGATATTTTTTACTCGAAATCCTGTGCTCTCCACCACTATGATGGTTCTTCTTGTTGGCCACCAGTTCCTGACCTGCTTGCTAACTGAATGTGCTCCTTAGTGCACTAGTTCTTGAGGGTCATTGAGGGCTTCTTCCTAGGGAAGGGGGGGGGCCCTAAAAGGATTGTATTTTATACTGTTTTAACTGTATAGCTATGAATACAAGTGGCTTTAGTCTGAGATTTCAAAACATAAAATTAACATGTTCAGCCCTGGCCAGTTTAGCTCAGCGGTTAGAGCGTCGGCCTGCGGTCCAGAGACCCGGGTTCGATTCCCGCTAAGGGCACGTACCTCGGTTACAGTTTGTCCCTGGCCCTGGTTGGGTTGTGCGGGTGGCAACCACTTGATGTGTCCCTTTCACATCGATGTTTCTCTCTCTCTCTCTCTCTCTCTCTCTCTCTCTCTCTCTCTCTCTTCCTCTCTCTCCCTCCCACTCTATCTGAACAAAAAAACGAAAAAATGTCCTCAGGTGAGGATAAAAAAAAAATTAATATGTTCAGGGAGTTGTGGAAAGGAGTATTGAGTCAGAGTTAAAATGGGGTCAAACAGATTCTAGTAACAGTGGAGATCTGTCCTGAGCAACTGTGTGGAGGCACCACCCTGATCTAGAACAACTACCTTCACAAGCTATGCCGAGGCCCCTGCGGCAAGTAGCAGACCTGGAGGCGGAGGATCTGGGTTTGAATTCCGTCTCTCCCCTGCATCTTGTACAAACCAGGGAAGAAGGAAAACATCGACCTCAGCCTGTTCATTCAAACTGAAAATCTTATGTGTAGAAAAGCTCAGGACTCAATAAAAGGGAATTGAATCTGACTTCACATTGAATCTAAGAAATAACATCTTCCATAGATGAAAGTAATCCTGGCATTTTTTTATTTTATTTTTTTCCACTCAAGAATATCACATGTCATCTGAGTATTTTCTAGACATTGTTGACAGGTACTTAACAGGTCATGAAAAACTGATGTTTTGGAGCAATGGGAGCAAAATAGCCCCCCAAGGTCTATTATCAAATGGCATTTTGTATTTTTTAAAACATAACCTCAGTGCTTTATAATCATATCTATTGATCTAGATTTAAATTTTAATTAGTAACTGACATTTCCAGAGTCCTCTCCTGTACCACTGTTTCGACAGGTGTATTGTCAGATAAACATGTCCTCAGACAACCTCTCCGCACCTGCCATCATACACTTTCCTCACCAGGACAACATTTGGCATCTCATTTTAGTACATGGCTAGCCACGTTAACCTAAGTGTTTCCTTGCTAGTCACTTAAATCCCTCATTAGATAGAAAAGCCTTTTCAATGAACATGAATGCATTATGCATCTAAGATGTGCAAGATTCTGCTCCAGGCACTGGGGAGCGGAGGGAAACGGGATAATTCACAAGTAGCTCGCTGGAGTTAGGAAACTCGATGTAGCATAACCCGCCCCCACAGTCCCAGCGAGCAGTCGTGTATAAAGTTGCTTGTGGACCATGGAATCTTTGGGTAAAGAGCAGTCCCTGGGGCTGGAAGGAGACATGTTCCTCCAGCCTGGTCAGAGGATGTACATCTACAAGAAAAGCTGAAAATGACTGTTCATGCCCCACCCCACTCCCATGCCTCCAACTGCACAAAGCAGTAAGAACTGCCAGACAGCCTAGGGAGAACAGACGTCAGTCCTCCAAGACATCTGTGTACATCCAGCATGTGATTTGCGCGTTTCAGAGGAACCAGATTAGTCAAGAGTATAAATCACTTTAAAAGATTGCCCTGGCCAGTTTTGCTCAGTGGTTAGAGCGTCAGCCTGCGGCCCAGAGAGACCCGGGTTCAGTTCCTGCTAAGGGCATGTATCTCGGTTGCAGTTTGTCCCTGGCCCTGGTTGGGTTGTGCGGTGGCAGCCACTCGATGTGTCCCTTTCACATCGATGTTTCTCTTCCTCTCTCTCCCTCCCACTCTATCTGAACAAAATGGAAAAATGTCCTCGGGTGAGGATAAAAAAAAAAAAGATCAGAACTAGTGCCCCTGTGGTCAATATGGAGACTTTTCAAATATTGGGCACAATTCAGGGAACCTGGCAAGACTGGTGAGCTGACTGCCACAAGTCATCTGGGTAATTGGTGTTTATTATTGTTCTTCAAGGCATACCTTGTTTTACTGTACTTCACTTTATTACACTTCATAGATGATGTGTTTTTAGCATCCTGAAGGCAAAATGACCCTCCACCCACAAAAGACCACAGCTCGCTTTAGTGTGGTGGTCTGGAATCAATGCCCACAATGTCTCTGAGGCACGCCTGTCTTCAGTGTTAACAGTCTGCTCTGTCTCTCAGCCTAGGCTAAGGGAGCCCGCAAGATCAAGCATGTGGTCCAGCCAGGGTGGCTCAGTGGTTGAGCATCAACCCATGCACCAAGAGAACAATGGTTTGATTCCTGATCAGGACACATGCCCAAGTTGTGGACCTAATCCTTAGTGGAGGGGCATGCAGGAGGGGGCCAATCGATGATCTTTCTCATCGATGTTTCCATCTCTCTCGCCTCTCCCTTCCTCTCTCTAAAATCAATACAGGAAAAAAAATTAAAAAACAAAACAAAGATCAAGCATGTGTGAGAGAGTGCAGCGTAACAGTTAATGTGTATGCCACCACAGAAACTTGTTTTTCTGTGTGCAATATATTAGAATTTGTGAAAATTATTAAGGTATCATCAGTACTGAGTTCTCCGAGACATACTTTAGTAATATCTATGCTACTTCCAAATGTCTTTTCCCAGAAATAAGCAATGTGTGGCTTCTCGGCTCTTCTCTCCAGAAGATTATTTCACCCGTGAGGCATTAATCCACTCTGATTTCCCAAGCTGGCACCAACATGATGTAATCTTATTCTTTTCCATAGAGCCAATTCATTAAGTCAAAACTAAATGTCATTGTGTTGTAAGTCTTTGTTCTTTTTCATAAAACAAACTCATGAATTGGAAAATAGTCTTTTTGTCTACCGTGTGCCACAAAACACGGTCATATTAAGGATGCTAACACATTGCACAGTGTAGTCAATGAGGTCGATGATGCTTATACACATAGCTCTAAGATTGTGTAACTATGCAGCCCACTGACCCAGATAAACAACAGCCATTTGGATTCTGCTGCAAGAATCTGTTTTCTTCCCTTTCTCTCAGGGGTGAAAACTCACGTGCATAAGAAAAACAATCACAATTTTCAGCAGAAACTACCCGCAATTGTGGATCACGCAAAGGAAGACAGAATATAGAGTATCAACAAGAAGAAAGAAAGAGGAAGGCCTTGTAATGACAGCTGAGAATTGAATTCCCTAAGAAATTATCCAGTTAAGTCATGATTTGTGGTTCAGTGTTATCAGCACCAACCACCACTCCCTTGGGGACCCCAGGGATTTACCAAGATACAGGTTGAGTGCTCTGACTGCTCCTCAAATAAATGTCTGCTTTCATCCCTGGCACATACACAATAGCTTTATTTGGAAAATGTTTCTCTAAAAAGCAAGCGCTCTCCACAGAGAGAACCCCTTGGGCAGCAAGGATGTGTCTATATTAAATGTTTATCTGTTTAAATTAAATAGTTTATAAGGTTTATGTAAGGACTACAAATGATGGGATAGGGCCAGACTCAAACCAAAAACCATACCTATCCACAAAGATGTTTATTAGGAAGATACTGGGGCGTGTCACTGAGACACAAGTGTATGAAACCAATGCATCTCAATGCGTAATTTGAAAGACACAGTGGCATAGTTTAGGTCAGCAACAATCCAAGAAATTCATCAAGGTGGGCCTTTTAAGAAATAAAGGGCTTCTTCATCTACAGTGTCTCCTTTAGAAAACAGACAGCCAAGTGACACATTGGAATAGACCTCTCCCTGGGCATCTCTATTCATAGCAATCAGAGGACCATTTGTTGACAAGGAACATCAAGGACAGATACACAAGGAAAACATCACTAAGCATCTCAATAAGTGTGCTGCCTGGTGCTGTACCCCACCCCCCAATTTTATCAACTGCCCCAGTGCCCTGGCCGTGGCGCAATCTGTAAACGCACGAATGTTTGTGCAGTAGTATCCTCTGTCACTAACGACGGCTCTAATCACAGTCGCCACCTTCATCAGAACTTGAGCACACATTAAACCTCAGCACCCCTTTGCCATCCCTGAAAGCGACCACAAGGTTCATGAGCTCGCTTAGAGACAGTCTGGTGTAAACCCATATGAAAACCCAGAAAACCTCAATAAATATGCACATGGAAAACGAAGTAAGTTAGAAAACAAAACATTGTCTGGAGAGACTGACTCATTCAGAACCCTGAAGGCCCTGTGAAGAATTTTGTCCTTCATCCTAAATTGGGGAGAAACTATCAAAGGATTTAAAGCAGGGCACTAACATGACCCACTTCGCCAACTTCAAAGATGGGTCCAGTTGGGAGGAAACAATGCACGCGAGAGAATGGAGGGCCTCAGGCCTGTGGCGTTGTCCCTCCTATTTGAGCTCATATAAAAAAGAAAAAGAAAAAATTAATGTACTTTTTCTGATGGTCTTCCAACCATGACTGGAAGATCTATGAGGGCAACAACCAGCTCAGTACTTTTCCGGACGGCCTCAGGGCCTACCTAACTGAATACAAATGGACTAATTAATTGATGAGTTGTTGAGTTGTTGACTTGTCAACATCCTCAAAGAGGGGTGAGAGGGGGCCGCACCGTTTTCTCATAATGGAAGATGATCCACTATAAAATATAGGCAGGTTCCCAAAGCCTCATCTCCATAAAACCATGTTCCACGGTGAGACAGCGAGTCAGTACTAAACCCGTGTCTGGATTTGTTACTCTCTGGGAACCTGTCCCTTGAAGAGAATCCTCCCTGTGGTCTTTCTCTTCTTCCACTGACATGAGCCCTTCATTCCACCACCTCACCAGCCACACGCCTACCCTGATGGAGATTCTCTCCCTGACCAAACTCGAGGCAGGCTCTCCTGAGCCCAACTAGGGCCCACCCTTAGACATGTCCTTTAAAAGCCCAATTTTCACAAGAATCCTAAGTTAGTTTAGCCGGAATTCCCCACCTGAGGCATGTGATCACCCTGGGCCCTGATCAGGTTCCTCATCCCCCCCACCCCCACCCCACAAGAATACTATTAGGTCAGTTCAGCCAGAATCCACTCTTCAACTGCTGTTTCCTCTTTGTACTTTTCCATACAATGACCCCCCACTCTGCTCCTTGGCTATAAATTCCCGCATCTCCTTGTGATATTTGGAATTGGGCCCCGTTCCCTCTCATACATCAAAACCCCATAACAGTGGTCCCTAGACCTATCTATCCCTAAATGAAGTCAGCCTTCCCATTCTTTAATGTGTTACAAATAACTGCGTTCTTTAACAATACACAAGGGGAGCTATAGTATTTCCATAGAACCTTTCTCTTCTAAGACTTCTAACCAAAAAAAATGGCTTACAGTTTCTGATGAAAACATGTCGTGATGGAGGGAGGGCATTTGGATACATTTTCATGTCCTTACATGTGTGGAATACACTCTAATCTACTGGAATCTCCAATTAGGACATTCTGGGATCAGGACACACGGGCCCAACACCCTATTCAATGGGAGTCTTGCGCAGTCAGCCGCCAGCAAACCGCTGGCAGGAGGAGTCTGCGTGGCAAGGCGTCCAGCTAGCCTTGCTCATCTAAATGCGTATTTTATTTTCATGGGCAGGGAGGAGAACTGGCACTTTTCAGAAAGATTTCCAACAAGATTTAGAGAGCAAACAGAAGTGTTTCTGGTTTAGCACGGTAACTGAGATTTTCGGTTAATGAAAACATCCTATTTAATGGAAAAAAGTTTATCTGTTTTCCTCCATCAGTGAATAAAACTTATGTTTCTATCAGATACACATTCTTTAGGAATAGATTTTTAGACATGCTGCAATCATAAAAATAAGGCAGAAAGTGAAAGATAAATGAGATTATAAGGAAATAAAAAGGGAGGGGAAAACCACACTTGGACCGAAGAGATGTCATCGTGAATTCAAATACCTGTCAGACCAGTGGGCTGTTAAGACAGAGCAGTCCAAGGCCTTTATGTTTGAAAAGAATCATGAGGCTCGGTGTCCAACCCATATAACATTTTGTTTTGAAATGTCCCTTAGTAGAAACCTTTGTAAGATACAAAAATCCTTCTATATTTCATTTTCCTCTATGATACCCAAAGTATTCCAATGGAAATATCTGCCAGCTTCAGTAACAGAGACTTTGGCGTCTTTGGTTTGTTAATATATTAACTGGAGGCCTAGCACAATGCCAGTCTTAATTACTTTTTATTTCGAGAGGCAACTTTCCAAACAAAATTGCATGTAAAATGCTAACCAATCCATTCACAAAGTTTATCAACCAAGATGAAAATTTCCTGCCACTCTAGGACTGTCTTATTTATTAAATTGAACTGTTATAAAAGATGTAGGGATTACTGGAAAAATGATCCCTAAGAAACATATAAGATGTTTTTGGAGTTTTTTAACAGCTACACTGAAATATAATTCACCTACCATACAATTTACCTATTTAAAATATACAATTCAATGGCTTTTAGTACATTTGTGAAGTTACACAATTCCAACCACAATCAACTGTAGAACATTCCATTCCCTGAACCCTCATTTCCCTCTTCCCTCAGCCCTGGGGATCACTCTTCTCTCTGTTTCTAGAGATTTGCCTCTTCTATAAATAGAATCACGTACTACATGGTCCTTTGTGATTGGTGTCTTTTACTTAGCATAATGTTTACAGGGTGTATCCTTATTATAGCATGTTTCAGGACCTAATTCTTTTTTGTTGCTAAATAATATTCCACCACATGGGTATAATGCATTTCATTTATCTAGTCATCAACCATCAACTGATAGACATTTGAGTTGTTTCCACTTTGAGGCTTTAAGAATAATGCTTCTGTGAATAATCATGTACAAGCTACTTGCAGACACATTTTCATTTCTCTTGTACCTATCTCAGAGTAGAATTGCTGAGTCATATGACTGTTGTAATTTTGAGGACTTGCCAGACTGTTTTCCAAACTGGCTGCACCATTTTACATTCCCACCAGCAGTGCGTGAGGGCTCCACCTGTGAGAAATTTTAAATGCAAGAATCCATGTCCAATATTTGAAAACTTATTAGAATAAAGTTTTAGATAGATACGGAATAATTTAGGAAATAACCTGCTTGCCTAGACATTTTTCTTAAAACTTTGGACATCATATTTCTCCAAATTTTATTTTTGCCTTTCTCCTTTAAGACAAGATATATTAAACTGCGTAGAAAAAAGCATTCGGCTAAAAGACAAGCTGAAAAAATAGGTATCGCCCTGGCTGGTTTGGCTTAACGGTTAGAGCATGAGCCCAAGAACCAATGAGTCTCGGGTTCGATTCCAGTCAAGGGCACGTACCTCGGGTGCGGTTTGTCCCTGGCCCTGGTGGGTCATGTGGGAGGCAACCAGTCAATGTGGCTCTATCACATCAACATTTCTCTCTGTCCCTCTCTCTCCCTCCCTCCCTCCCACTCTGTCTGATAATAAGCAGAAAAATAACCTCAAGTAAGGAATAAAAAAAAAGAGGTATCAACCAGGTTTCTGTTTTTGAGACAAGTATTTTCTCTGCTAAATGAGGCTCAAAACCCCACCAACCTGATTCTACAGTTTAGAGCTTGTACTTTCAGACTGTGCTTAGCTAGCAATTATAATGTTGACACTTCAAGTTTAATATCTATGTTATACCTGTTATGTTATTTATTTCTATTTAATTAGATTGAAACACACACACAAGCTCCTCACGAGGTTCATTTTCAACTGTTTTTCCTCCACTGTCCTCTATCTCAAGGTTTCTGGACCGTGATGCATTTGTTTGGCTACAGTACTTTTGTGAGCAAATTACTTATACTGTTACATGAGACGGATCTATATCCTTTCTTATCTGAACACATCTTTCTTTCACTTGACAGGCAAGTGATTTTTTGACTGCACAGAGGAGTCACATTCTTTAGTAATTAGAGGCATTACCCTTTCTTCTAATGCCCAGCGTAGCAAGTGTGAAGTCAGATGCCAGGCTAAATCTCTTTTCTATGAAAATGATGTATTTTTTCTGTCTGGAAGAGTCTAAGATCTCTTCTTCATGCTCAAAGCTGGAGGATGTTACCAGGTATGTCCCTTCTCTTCTTAGTCCTGCCTAGAAATCCGAGCGCCTTTCCAGTCTTGGATTCAAGTCTGTCTTTAGCTCAAGGAAATGTTCTTCTGCCACGTATTTAATATGCCTCCCCATCACCACCTCATTCACCCTCTGAAGGGGATGCTTTTCACTCGTCAGAGCTCCTGGATCTGGCTTCCAAGTATCGTATCTTTTCTCTTATAATTTCTATTTATTTGTAACTTCAATCCATGGCTTCAATATTTCTTTCACTTAATCATCAAGGGCACTAATTTAAGTCTCTATAGCAACCATTCCCCCTCTCCATGAACATTTCAGTTTGATAGCCATGGAAGCGAACAGGTAAGAGTGTGTGCGTGTGTCTGCTACAGTGGAATCTATGTAAATGCTCTAGTATTTGCTTGTTCAAATTGTCTCTTTTTCAAGAGGTCATTTTTCCTCGGTGTTTTGCTGTTCTTCCTCTCTCTGGCTGCAACGCCCAAGCAAATCTGTTTTCTGTTCCCTGAGAACCAGCTGTGCCCACAGGCGAGCACCATGCTGCTCACAGCCCGAGCAGTCAATGCGCTGGAGCGAAACCCTGCACTCTGGTCTCTCCAGTACTGAACAGAAGTCTCCCTGCTTAGCAATGGTTGCATATAATGATGGTGCAACCGGTTCGTGAATAGGAACGCCAGGGGCCAGCCCATGAGCCATTCTGAGGACACTGGCCTTATTTTGAGGGCTCTACCAGTTGAACTCCAAGCCCTCAATCCACATAACAACAGTATCTCCTTTCCAATCTAGAGCCAAAGCCTATTTCTTAGCATTCAATCCCCGCCTCCCTGCCACCTGGTAGGTTCCTCACTCAAGATAGGTAAAAATAATAGTATTAACGATAACAGCAATAGACAGCATTTCCGAAACACTTAATATGTGACATTTAGTAATAAACTGGAGGCGCTTTCTTTCCACTGGGCGCCTCTGTATCCTTCATCAGTCAGCGCAAATGCACACAATCGATACTTCAAAGCAGTCACAATGTCTCTACAAATAAATTAAGGCCGAGTTGGAAGAAATTAGAAAGTGACCTGAAAACATTTTAATGCTTCACTATTAAAGATTCAGATAAACCTCATCCAGTGGAAAAGTACGATCAAATGTGCCGATTCAGAGGCTCACGGGTACACAAGCTCCCCAGAGACGATGGGGTTCCGTCCGATAAGCCCATCCTAAGCTGAAAGTATTGCAAGTCGGAAGGAGGAAGGGAAGGGAAAGGGAAAGGAAATGGAAAGGAAAGAGGGAAGTTGGAAACCATCTGTACATGGTAATATGTGTCTTAAAAGGAACCAGAGCTTTGTTGTCCGAGAGACCTGGGAATGAATCCCTACTATGGACTCTGCTTTCCAGCATCTCCAACTCCTCACTTCTGAAATGGAAACCAGAATGCCTTTTACACCAGTTTTGCCAGGAGTAAATGAGAAAACAGCCTCAGGACCAGGTACGCAACGGGTGTCAATAAATATCAGCACCCATTCTGCTGTCTTTCAAACTAAATTCTTAGCACAAAGATTCCCATGAGTAAAAGTTCCGACTCCGCGTACCCCCACCAGAGCACCAACCCCGTGGGGGTGAGACGGTTTGCCGGCTCCTTCCCTGCTGTGTTCCCAGGTCTTCGACCAGTCCCTCGCACTCAGTAAATGTGTGTGGGAGGTGAACAGTGGTAATATCAGCTGATGCTGGAGTGTCTTAGTTTGAAAAGCACACGAGCATTCCCTGTTTCATTTGAGCAGCGTGACAGGCTCGTTGTTATTAGCTCCATTTGTTAGAAGGGGGAGGCAAAACTCAGCAAGACGCTCAAGACAGGGACCAATGTTCCATTTTCAGATTCCAAACTAGCGATTTTTGCTCTCAGCTACTCCAGCTGAGCGTGACTCTGCTGCCTCCTACCAGGGTGGGCATGAGTTCCACCACAGTGTCTCTTATTTTGAAAACCATCTATTGCAGAAGGTCACGCGGGCCTAGGCCCCAGTGATGCAGAATGTCCATTACCATCAGCCTAGCAGCCCAGGATCCTCATTTCCTTTAGCAGTACAGAAACGGCCCGAGGCAGCCGAGAACATAAATGCTTTTGCAATCATGAATTAAACTCTCCAGATCCCAGGAGAGACGAGTGGCTGCCTGGTGAGTTCACAGGATACGCTGCTCCGGACCAGATTTATTCATAGACCCAGAGGAAATTTTACGGATCCTTTGTGAAATGAGGAAGGGGAATGTCTTTATTTTACAGAGAAGGAAACAACTCCAGCGAGGGTGAGCCGCCTGTCGAAGGTCACACAGCAAGTGAGTAAGAAAACTGGGACTAGTAAGCACAGGCTTCTCGCCTCCCAGACTGTAACTACCATCATCATCATCAGAGCCCGATAAAGACCTGCGGTGCTGCTCTGCCATCCTACGGTGAATGCTCCGCGGGGCCACGCCTTGTGTGCTATTTCACATTCTCTCTCCTAGTCTCCTACTAGCTTCATTCATTCAATTAGCTTCCATTCAAACAGGTTGAAAAAAAAAATTGTCAAAGCTACATAGCCAGTGAGTACTGAGATCAACATACCTTTCTGTCCCTGTGCTAAACAGTTCTGGGAGCCAGCAAAAGTAACAGCTCTGTGCTTCCTTCAGGAAGACAAGGTGATGCGTCAACCAAAATAGTGTGTGTTTTTATGACTGTCAGTTTGCTTGGCTAGACTTTCAAGACCCTCACCCACTATTATGTTAGACTCTGCCCTTTACCAACCAGTCCTCCCCCTTACAAGACCAGCTCTAAAAGTCACCCAGCCCCTGTGCTAAAATAAGTATCTTCCTCTGGCCTCTCCCTTCCAAGGTGTTATAGGTCTGATCAGCCTGGCTTCGCTGCTGGCTTTGTGTGACCAGCAGGTTATTCTGGTGGGCTTTGGGGCAGCACAAGCACGTGGCAGAGCTGGAGCTCAGACCTGGATGCAATTAAATATAATGTCCCTGACACTAACTGTTACATACTATCCCCTTCTTCACCAAACTGCTACTTCTTCATCACTCAACACAAGGTCGCCTATGTTAGAAACTTACCCTAAATGCTGACTCATATTCAAAGCTCCTGCCTCTCATTCCTGACATACCCTCTGTTCACCATTCCCATGTACCAGCCCTGCTGCCAACAGACTACATGTGTCTTAAGAACAGGAGCCGTGCCTTCAGTCATGCGTGTATTCATTTCCTCGACAAATTATTTTCAAGGACCTGCTGCTATGTGCCCGGTTCTGTGCTAGGTATTTATACAAGATTTTATTTTTATCATGTCGGCATACAGAAGGCATTCAACATATATGTACTTTAAAATGAATAGACAGTTGAATGCGTGGATAGAAAGATGGATAAAGTTATAAAATAATCCACTTTGTAGGAACAAGCTGAAGACTTCCTGTGTTGGCTGGGTTGCCTTTTATACCTGACAATTTTTACAGACCCTTGTTGAAAATAAAATAAAATAAAATAAAAAGAGGAATCCAAGTTATTTTTCTCCTAGCATAAAAATGGCAGCTAGTGGGAAGGGAAAGGAGGGACATCTGTAAATACCTTTAATACTAAAGATAAATTTAAAATAAAAACAAACAAACAGTCCGGCCAGTGTGGCTCAGTGGTTGAGTGTCAACCCATGCACCAAGAGGTTGCCAGTTCAATTCCCGGTCAGGACACATGCCCGGGGTTATGGGCCTGATCCGCAGTGGGGGGCATGCAGGAAGTGACCAATCAATATTCTCTCGCATTGATGTTTCTATCTCTCGCCCTCTCACTTCCTCTCTCTCTAAAATCAATAAGGAAAAGAATTTCTTTAGGAAACAGAAAGAGTGGCAGCTAATAGACCTTCACAGGAGACTAATACCAAAAATTAAGACGGTCTCCTGTCCTGGCCAGGTTGTTCAGGGGTTAGAACATTGGCCTTTGGACCAAAGTGTTGTGGGTTTGATTCTCAGTCAAGGGCATGTACCTGGGTTGCAGGTTTGATCCCTGACCCCGGTCCAGGTCAAGAGGGAGGCAACCAATCAATGTGTCTCTCTTACATCAATGTTTCTCTCTCTCCCCACCCCCAATCTATCTAAAAATCAATGGAAAATATCCTTAGGTAAGGACTAACAACAACAACAAAAAAACAGACTCTGACCCATTTCTTCCTATGGAGAAGTGTTACAAGCCAACAGCTGGAAAGAAGGGATTTGTGCCAGCAGCTGACCACATCACTGATGGAGGCCACAGGGGCCCCAAAGGCCAAATGCTCTGTCTGTCCTCAATCAGAGTGACCTGTGCCGCCAGTCACAGCCTTTCCACCTTAACCCAAGTCTCCTGCCTCTCACCCACCTCGGTACCCTCCAAACAAACACAGGAACATGAGGGTGCAGAATTCCAGGAGAGTCCTGAAGTCATTTGTTTGTCTGCTCTCTCCAAACGATGATCAAGATGATTGTTAAAGAGTACGATCCAGTGCTAGAAACAGGCAGTGGTGTGGAAAATTCTCGAATTACTAAAGAGGACGTTGCATATATCCTCAGAGTCCTGTAATTCTTCCCTTTGCTTGCCTCTTTCGTGGTCATGAAGGAAGAGGCTATGCAGAAAACTTCTCAACATGAGAAATTCCAAAGAATGGTGTCTCTCCCACCGATGTCTTGGGACACAGTGGTCAGTGGTGGGTGCTGAGATCAAATCTTCATATCCACACCTGACGGAGCCATGAAGAACTAACCCGGTGCATCTCCACCTCTTCCCCCGGCTCAGGGCCAGAGGAACCGTGCCTGCCCTTCCCATTCTCCCAGGGTTGGAAGGTGGTTCTGTTGACAAGGCTAAGAAAAGGACGGTCACACTGGGTGGGAGCAACTGAGAGAGAGACAGGAAAGCAAAGAGGAAGACATCTCAAGAAGACAAAGCAAACACACAGCAGCAGCAACAAAACCAGCAGGAAACTGGCCGCAGTGTCAGTGGCCACGGCAGGAGTCTGGAGGGAAAGCTGTGTGCTGACTCCGGCTTCCTCTCGGTGAGTCAGCAGGAGGGCGCTGCTCCCGCCAATGGGGGAACGAAACACAGGACAGGTGGGAAATTCCTACCTGTTTTCAAAACTTCAGGGGACTGAGGTCACAGGGCAGCCAACAAAACCAAATTCAAGGTGCCTGTACACAGAGGCAGGGCACCAGCCCTGGCTCCCCAGGGAGGACACCGCTGGACACAGTAAGAAGTACTGGTCTGAAACCTTGAACAAACTGGTGCAGGCTAACGAGAGAACAGGGTCGCTGGGCAGCAGGTGTCAGGGAGCTTCACATCACTTGTAGGTAAAAGACTGGCAAAAACCCTGAGAGAGTGTCCTTCAGGGAGCAGGTCTGGGCAAGGGGACAGCAGCCCCTAGAGGAAGGCAGAAAGCCCCAAGGCCAGATGTTCTTGTCAGGCAGCCAAAGCCCCACAGGGAAGGACAACATACTGTGCCCGGTGCCACATCGGGACTTCCGGGGACCTTAGGCACTTTGCCTTCCTGGGTCTGTTTCTCCATAATGAATATATAAATAAATTATGTTTGACAACTCTGTTAGTTTAAAAATGAATATAATCCAGGCTAACTATACTATTCTATATTCATTATTATCATATTTCTTTTCTCTTATGATTTTAAATAAATTAAAGTTAAAGCTTTTATGGGGAGTCCTAAAAGAATGAAGGGCTGTAGACAGACACTGTGCGAACTGGGCCTGATGGGAAAATGTCAGCCTGGTTGTCACCTTTAAGGCACTGGGACATGGTCATTGCAGCGGGTGGAAGGGGACTGAAAAAAGCCCCCAACCTCTCAGAAAGGGGCAGAACTGCAGCTGGGGGCACAGCAGGAGCTCGGAGAGGTCACCCTGGAGAGGCAGGGACACGGTGTCAACAGAGACTGAGCCTTCGTGAGAACCGCAGGACCCCCCACCCCGGAACACTACCAGCCTAACAATCCAGCTGCAAACCCCGGTGCAGGGGCAGGAGCAGGGAGAACTTCTCTCTCAGGGAAAAGGCAAAACTCTGGGGTGGAGAACACAGTGGCGCCCAGCACTGCGGATGGGAGCTGGTGGAGGGGTATTGATTCCAAGAGCAGCATGAGGGGTATACCTTGATTGTGTTGGCCAATACCGACCCTCTGCATGTAGCAAAACTCAAAAAAAAAATAAAACAGGCACCAAGAAGAGTGAATTTTACCACATACAAATAAATACGCAAATGTCAAATAGCAATAGCTAGGAGTGCATCCATCCTGAATTCAGCAGCCCTGTGCACAGAGCTTGCCTATTGGGAAGGGAAAATGTGCAAGAAAAAATAAGACAAAGGTCCCCAAATGAAAATGTTAAATACATGTTAATAATCCAAGCACTGTTTGTGGCTGAGACAAAGTGAGTTTCGAGGGGAATATAAAACTTTTACATACTTTGAATACATTCTTATTGTACTTATTGTATCAATGGCCCAAGTCTCCCTGTGTTGCATTCATTTACTGCTTGGATAAAGAAATAAAGCAAAATTATTAATGGGCCTTTGCCATAATTAACCTCATCATGGAAAAAAGTAGGAAAGCTGGTTTAAACACACACACACACACTTCCTCTAATAGTAATTGATATTTATCTCTCCTGTTTCTCTAACTATTAAAAGCTGCTCATAATACTTATTACTGTCACCAGGAGAAAGAATATTTAATCCATCATAATTCCAGATGATTTATATAGAGTCGTAAAGAGGACAGTTCTTCTCCTTCACAATTCATAAAGTAGTACGCTTGCAATAAATCACTCAGCAGAGATTTCCATTCAAGTGCCATCTCCTCATGTTTTCCCTTAAAGGAGCAGGTCTGTGCTGATTATAGGTCATGATTATAAATCGAATCCCCATTCATATGATTGGACCCATGTGTTTCTCATTAACAGATGTCAGATTTGAGTAAATATTCTGTTGTCTGTTCGGAAATAGGACCCTCTGTTTATTTGTAACTAACTTAGGTGTCCCCAGCCTCCCCCCAGCCGGAGGGTGTAGATGGAGTTAATTTACTGATAATAATCCATATTTTATTGGCTCTCGCCCTCATGCTCACACAGGATCTCTGTTTACCTGTCATGACCCACCCTGGGGATCTAGAGCCCTCACAGTTTATCTCACAGGTTTACAAAGTCCAGACTGTCGACCACTGTCACTATAAAGTGTCCTCTGGTCCCTTTCCCTGGTCCAGCCCTGTCCTCTGCCCATGAAGAGCCTAGAGAGAATCTCATCACTACCCCAGCCGGTGGAACCCCCATGAGTGTCCAACCCCGCGCCGACGGCGATGTACCAGCCAAGGCTCCCGAAGCCACCAACCCTCCTGCGCCAGGTGGTGCTCTGCGGCCCGGGGCTCCTCGCCCCTCTGATTCACGCCATGTCACCCAGCAGCTTTTTGTCCTCCAAGTCTAAGTCCTTTGTGATGACAATAGCTTCTTCTCATTTTCCCTACCCTCTCTCTGCTGCACCAAGCTGGGACAGACCGACGCTACGCTTTCACCCCAAAGCCCTGCGTCCAACCCAGTTCCTCACCAAGCCTCTCCCTAGCTTTTTATTAAAATCATTTGGTTTTTTTGTTGTTGTTGTTCATATAAGAACCTCTCTTTTTTCCATGTTTTTTTGTTTTGTTTGTGCATGGGGGGGGGTAAAAGATGCATAACATAAAACTTACCATCTTAACCACTTTTAGATGTACAGTTCAATGATATTAAATACAGTCACATGCTCTACAACCATCACCGTCATAGCTCTTTGCCTCCTGCAAAACCGAAACTGTACCCACTAAACACTAACTCCCCATTCCCCGCCCCCAGCCCCTGGCAACCACCATTCCACTTTCTGTCTCTGTGGTGCTGAAGATTTTAAGTATCTCATACAAGAGGAATCATACAGCGTTTGTCTTTTTGCTACTGGCTTATTACATTTAGCATAATGTCCTCAACGACCATCCATATTTCTCCCCAGTATATTCAACCAAAATGTAAAACCTAATGCAAAACCTCTCAAGGAGCTGGCCAGCAGCTCACCACCTGGGTCTGAATTCCAGTCTGGGCCCCATGTAGTAGACACAAATTTTATAAAGCTTTGTATATAAAGCCTTTATATTGCAAAGCCAACTTCTTGCTAATACTTTACCCAGTCCCCCACTCCACCCCACCACTCTGGGTCTTACAGCTGTATTTGGAATGTTCATAAGCTTCTTAAATGAATCAGTAACAGGGTAATATATTTACTTATCTGGTATTCTTTTGTAAAATACAAACAGCCCAACTTGCTGCTTTGCAATCTAGCTATGAAATGTCTGAGACTCATGTCCTGCTATTTTTTTTATAGCACGATCGTATGAATCATTTGATATAAGCCTCACCAAAACCCAATAAAATAAGGAAGAATAAGTACTATTTCAAACACACCTGAGAAAACAGGCTTCAAGAGGTTAAACAACGTGCCTGGGGCCACACAGCAAACCTGTGTCTGAGTCGACAGTAGGCGTCTTCTCTCCATAGAACACTTCCCTCCACCTGCTATAACTCCGAAAGCCTCTCTTGATGGAGAATGGAAGGTATGACTCACAGGGCATTAAAATATCCTACAACTGCTCCAAGCCTGACTGTCTTTTTTTCTTTATTGATTTTACAGAGAGAGGAAGGGAGAGAGAGAGAGATAGAAACATTGATGAGAGAACATCCATTGGCCACCTCCTGCATGCCCCCCACTGGGGATCAGGCCCACAACCTGGGCATGTGCCCTGACCGGGAATCAACTGGTGACCTCCTGGTGCATGGGTCGACGCTCAACCACTGAACCACACCAGCCAGGCCCAGCCTAACACTCCTATTTCTGTCTCCTTGCCATTTCTTCGTGATAAGAAAAAGGAGTGAAATAACGTTCACTGAAGAAGCTTAATTCTCAGCAATTCTTGCTGTAGCAGCCATCTGAGGCAATCTTTATGTAGTTTCTTGAGGAAAAGAAGTGTAAGAAAGTATAAGAAATTGCCACTATTTCCTTTAACGATAAAACTCTTATTATCGAGTACCAAGACTCATAAAAATCATTTACAGTATTCAATAAAAAGTAATTTCTCAAAAGTCTTTATTATGTCGTAAGTTGTATGTTGTTATACAGTTCTTTTATAATTTATTTTTAAGAAATAATCTTATTTCTTAAAAAACAGGAAGACAGCTTAAGAGAACTGTGGGACAACTGGAAACATAATAATATTTGCATCATAGGAGTCCCCAAAGAAGAAGAAAATGAGCAAGGGTTAGAGAATATATTCAAAGAAATAGTGACAGAAAATTTCCATAATTTGGTGAAGGAAGAAAGCATTCAAGTTCAAGAAGCACAGACAACCCCAAGTAAGAAGAACCCAAACAGGCCCACAACAAGACACATGGTAATCAAACTGCCAAAAATTAAAGACAAAGAGAGAATCCTAAAGCAGCAAGAGAGAAGCAACAGGTTACCTACAAAGGGAACCCCATAAGGCTCTCAGCTAACTTCTCACAAGAAACACTACAGGCCAGAAGGGAATGGCATGAAGTAATCAAGGTCATGAAAAACAAGGATCTGAATCCAAGACTACTCTGCCCAGCAAGGCTATCATCTAAAATAGAAGGTCAAATAAAGAGCAACCCAGACAAAAAAAGGCTAAGGGAATACATTAGCACCAAACCAGCACTGCAAGAAATGTTAAAAGGACTGCTGTAATAACCAGGAGAAATGGGGAGAAAAATAGAACCACACTAAACAAAAATGGCAATAAATAAGTACATATCAATAATCACCTTAAAAGTAAAGGGATTGAATGCTCCCATAAAAAGACACAGAGTAGCTGATAGGATAAGAAAGCATGACTCATCTATATGTTGTTCACAAGAGACCCACCTCACAACAAAAGACTCACATAGGTTGAAAGTGAAGGGATAGAAAAAAATCTTTCAAGCAAACAAAAAGGAAAAAAAAAAGCTGGGGTAGCAATACTCATATCTGATCAAATAGATTTCAAAATGAAGTCCATAACTAGAGACAAAGAAGACCACTACATAATATTGAAAAGATCTATCCAACAGGAAGATATAACCTTGATAAACATAGATGCACCTAATATAGGAGCACCAAAATATATTAAATATCTTCTGGAGGACTTCAAAGGAGAAATCGATAGCAATACAATCATAGCAGGGGACTTCCACACCCCACTGACATCACTGGTTAGATCCTCTAGACAAAAAATTAGTAAGGAAACAGAGACTCTAAATGAATAGACCAAATGGATTTAATAGATATCTACAGAGAATTACACCCCAAAACTACAGAACTCACATTCTTCTCAAGTGCACATGGGACATTCTCAAAGAGAGACCACATGTTAGGGCACAAACTAAGTCTCTACAAGTTCAAGAAGACTGAAATAATATCAAGCATCTTCTCAGATCACAATGGCATGAAACTAGAAATCAATTGCAATAAGAACATACAAAGACATTTGAACACATGGAAGCTAAATAGCATGTTATTAAACAATGAATGGGTCACCAAGGAGATTAAGGAAGAAGTCAAAACTTCTTGGAAACCAATGAAAATGAAGACACAGTAACACAAAATCTATGGGATGCAGCGTAAGCGCTTCTGAGAGGGAAGTTCATAGCACTACAGGACTACCTCAAAAAAACAAGAAAAATCTCTAATAGACTATCTAACCTCACAACTTAAAGAACTAGAGAGCAAACAAAAAGAAAACCCCAGAGCAAGTAGAAGGAAGGAAATAGTAAAGATCAGAACAGAAATAAATGACATAGAGTCCAAAATAACAATCCAAAGGATCAATGAAACAAAGAGCTGGTTTTTCAAAAAGATAAACAATATTGATGGACCCTTCGCTAGACTCACCAAGAAATGAAGAGAGAGAATCCAAATACACAAAATCAGAAATGAAAGAGGAGACATAACAACTGACACCAAAGAAATACAAAAGATCGTTAACAACTACTATAAACAATTATATGGCAACAACTTCGACAATCTAAGAGAAATGGACAAATTTCTAGAAACACACAGTCTCCCAAAACTGGACCAGAAAGAGATAGAAAACTTGAACAGACCAATAACAAGAGAAGAAATTGAAGACATAATCAAGACTCTCCCAGCAAACAAAGCCCAGGCTCAGATGGCTTCACAGGGGAGTTTTACCAAACATTCAAAGAAGAACTAACACCCATTCTCCTCAAACTATTTCAAAAAATTCAAGAAGAAGGAAGACCTCCAAACTCGTTTTATGAAGCCAGCATAATTCTAATTCCAAAACAGGAAAAAGACACTACAAAGAAAGAAAACTACAAAAACTACAGGCCAATATCCCTGATGAACATAGATGCCAAAATCCTGAACAAAATACTAACCAATCAGACACAGCAATACACCAAAAAAATTAACCACCATGACCAAGTGGTATTCATCCCGGGGATGTAAGGCTGGTACAATATTTGCAAATCAATAAACGTGATACACCACATAAATAAAATGAAGAATAAAAACCACATGATCATATCAATAGATGCTGAAAAAGCCTTCGACAAAACCCAGCATCCCTTTCTGATAAAAACGCTCAGCAATGTGGGAATAGAGGGATCATATCTAGACATAATAAAGGCCATATATGTAAGACCTACAGCCAACATCATACTCAATGGGCAAAAATTAAAAGCATTTCCCTTAAGAACAGGAACAAGGCAAAGATGCCCACTTTCACCACTCTTATTTAACATAGTACTGGAAGTCTTAGCCACAGCAATGAGACAGGAAGAAAAAATAAAAGGGATCCAAATTGGAAAGGAGGAAGTGAAACTGTCATTATTCACAGATGACATGATACTATACGTAGAAAACCCCAAAGACTCCATCAAAAATTTACTAGACTTAATAAATGAATTTGGAAAAGTAGCAGGATACAAAATTAACGTCAAGAAATCGATGGCATTCTTATACACCAAGGATGAACTCAGAGAAAAGAGAAACTAAGAAAACAATCCCATTTACCATTGTGGCAAAAAAAATTAAGATACCTAGGAATAAACTTAACCAAAGAAATAAAGGACCTATTCACAGAAAACTACAGGTCATTGAAAAAAAAAAAAAATAGAGGAAGATATAAAAAAGTGGAAGCACATACCCTGTTCATGGATTGGAAGAATTAACATCATTAAAATGTCCATATTACCCAAAGCAATCTATAGATTCAATGCAATTCCCATCAAAATACCAAGGGCATACTTCACAGAATTAGAACAAGTACTTCAAAAGTGCATATGGAACCAAAAAAGACCTCGAATAGCCACAGCAATCTTAAAAAAGAAGAACAAAGTTGGAGGGATCACATTACCAGATTTCAGGTTATACTACAAAGCCACTGTAATCAAAACAGCCTGGTACTGGCACAAGAACAGGCATATAGACCAGTGGAACAGAACAGAGAACCCAGAAATGGACCCAAGGCAATATGCTCAATTAATATTTGACAAAGGTGGCAAGAGCATACAGTGGAGTAAGGACAGCCTCTTTAATAAATGGTGCTGGGAAAATTGGACAGCTACATGCAGAAAAATGAAACTAGACCATCAACTTACACCCTACACAAGAATAAACTCAAAATGGATAAAAGACTTAGATTCATGAATCCATAAAAATCATACAAGAAACTGTAGGCAACAAAATTTCAGACATCATACACAGCAGAATTTTCACTGATACATCACCTAAGGCAATAGAAACAAAGGAGAAAATGAACACATGGGACTACATCAAACTCAAAAGCTTCTGCACAGTGAAAGATTCAATCATCAAAATGGAAAGGGAACCCACTGTATGGGAGAGCATAATTGCCAATGATACATCAGATAAGGGGTTAATTTCCAATATACATAGAGTGTTCATACAACTCAACAAAAAGACGACAAAGAATCCAATTAAAAAATGGGGAGAGGAACTAAATAGACACCTCTCCAAACAGAACATACAAATGGCTAAGAGACATATGAAGAAATGCTCAACATCACTAATCCTCAGAGAGATGCAAATTAAAACAACAATAAAGTATCACCTCACACCTGTCAGAATGGCCGCCATCAACAAATCATCAAACAACAAGTGTTGGCGAGGGTGTGGAGAAAAGGGGAGTCTAGTACACTGCTGGTGGGAATGCATACTGGTGCAGCCACTGTGGAAAACACTATGATGTTACCTCAAAAAATTAAAAATTGAACTTCCATTTGACCCAGTGATCCCACTTCTAGGAATATACCCTAAGAAGCCTGAAACACCAATCAGAAAGAATATATGTACCCCCATGTTTGTAGCAGCACTATTTACAATAGCTAAGATCTGGAAACAGCCCAAGTGTCCATCAGTAGACAAATGGATAAAAAAGCAGTGGTACATATACACAATGGAGTACTACACAGCTGTAAGAAATAAAGATCTCTTATCCTTTGAGACTACATGGAGGGACCTGGAGAGTATGAGTATCATCCTAAGTGAAACAAGCCAAACAGAGAAAGACAAGTATCATATGATCTCACTTATTTGTGGAATATAATGAACATAACAGTCTGAGGAATGGGGCAGTCCCAGAGACGTGGAAGTGGGGTACAGACTGACAATCCCCAGAAGAGGGGGTAGTGGGGGAGAGATAAACCACAGAACTTGTATGCATGTATGCATGAACAATGGACTTGGACAACAAAGCTGGGGACAGGGCAGGGGGGCGGGGAATCAGCGGGGGGAAAAGGAGAAACATCTGTAACAAAAATTAATTAATAATAATAAAAAAAAGAAATTACCTATTTCAATCTCTCCTGGCAATGCTGGTACAAATCAAAAACTCTCATTGCAAACAGAACAAACTGTGACACTCTACAAATAATCTGACATCTCCTGTCAATTACTCTGTGTCACAGACATTATCATAAATAAAATAATAAATGTAATCCTAGTAGGAGCCAAGATTTATATCAATAATTGGGAGGTAGCTTGTACAACAACTTCCCTTTTCTAGCCTTCAGTCATCTCTTCCATTCATAAAGAGGACTGGACTTGGCCTCTTCCATTGTTCTGTAATTCAAAGCTGACAACCCAAGTCCTGAAATGTTAATATGGTAATTACTACAGTGTCCACTAGGTGGCAGAAGAGGCAATTTAGCAGTAGTTGAGGGAGGCGGAGGAATGGCTAAAATTCTAGTAACACAGGTGCAAAAAGAGCGGTTTGGAATATGGTCTCATCATTTTATAGGTAAGGAAACCAAGATCCGTCGTGGTTATATTCCATTTTGTCTTTTCCTTTGCAACAGCAGCAAGATGGACTCCACAGTTTGCTTATCTGTAAAATGGGACAAACCGTGTCTACCTAGTTGTGAATTTGTAAGAAGACAGAATATGTAAAAGCACTTAACACAATGCCTAGCTCACAGTAGACGCTATATCATTAGTTTTACTCAGAGATGTTGGCAGAGCTGACAAGAGAAAGTGGATCTCCTGTCTGAAATGTCAAAATTATAATGATGTATAAATGATTAATAACCTGGATGAATCTCACATTTTGTCACTTTCTGCAGGTACGTGTTTCATCTGAGCTGCATGCTCTCACTTACATTATTCCTTTTCTTTCCTTCCTCATCTTCTTGAGAAGCACTACTACTTTAGAGAACAATTTTTGCAATTTTAAGTTTCAAATTTATTTGCAAATGCCCATGGATGTCCAGTCTGAATGTGCTGTCCCTGCTCGGTTGTTAGAACTTGACAAGCACCAAAGGAGATGTGATCAAGTGGTCTTAGAACAGAGGCCGAGAGCGTTCACCCAACACCGCCCGCCATACAGCAGGCACTGCGCCAAGGGCGCCGTGTGTCAAAACATTTGAGCCTTACAACATACCTTGAAGCGTGTGCTGTTATCGCTCTCATTCCTCAGTGAGGAAACTGAGGCACAGGATCTACACAGGAATGAAATACAGTCCATTGTATAACACAGTGTTCCCAATCACTTCAAAAGTATCCTTGATTTTAATAAAATACATAAAAACTGATCATCTTCCCAAAGATCAGACTCTCTAGAACAATTTTCCGTCCCTCAGTTAGGAAGTTGATACCATTTGAAATCACTTTGTAGGCCAACATCTACAATAATAGGAACCAACCTACCAATATCATGTAGCATTTCACAGACTCTATTTCTTTTTTTTTTATCCTCACCTGAGGACAATTTTCCATTTTTTGTTCAGATAGAGTGGGAGGGAGGGAGGGAGGGAGAGAGAGAGAAACATTGACATGAAAGGGACACATCGAGTGGCTGCCACCCACACAACCCAACCAGGGCCGGGGACACTCTGCAACCGAGGCATGTGCCCTTAGCGGGAACCAAACCCGGGTCCCTCTGGACCGCAGGCTGACACTCCAACCACTGAGCCAAACCGGCCAGGGCTCTATTTCTTTTTTGTAATGGGATTATTTATAATACTTATAAATTATGTTGTAATTTTATAATATAATGATATTAATGTTATATATAATTTATAAAAATTATACATAATTATAATATTTAATAAAGACCATCATTCTTCACTAGCTGATGTGTTATTACCCTACTGTTGCTTTCTGGCATAATAATGACAATAGATCACCTCAAAAATCTCCTGATTTCCCAGTCCAGTACTGTGATTTCGCCCAAATTCCTGTACAGAGATTTAATCAGATCTTCATAGAGCCCTTAGGTCAAATTAACAACTTCCCCAGGCTGAAGCTACCATGCATTGGTCTCTCCTCTCCGCCCCTTCCTAAACAGATTTAAACTCCTTGAGATTAGGGGTAAGATACTATTCCACTTGTGTTCTCCCTGGGCCTCCTAATACCCAATGCTTCCTGATTCTGATAAGACAATGAAGGACCAAAATAGAAAATATCGGGAATCTAATTCATCTACATCAGCGGCTCTCAGCCTGGGGGTCGCGACCCCTTTGGGGGTCAAATGACCCTTTCACAGGGGTCACCTAAGATAACAGTCGCAAAATTACTGTTATGAAGTAGCAACAAAAATAACTTTATGGTTGGGGGTCACCACAACATGAGGAACTGTATTAAAGGGTCACGGCATTAGGAAGGTTGAGAACCACTGGTCTAGATCTTGCTAACCCTCAGTCCCTCTCTTGCTCAATATGTTGTCCAAGGAAACTTGGAGCAAGTGGATGTAAGGCATAAGCACAAGACTTCCTTCAACACTAAAATATAGACACTGTGTTCAGTTCAACAAAACGTTGAATGAGCTTTTACTGTGTCATGAACTAGGTCGCCCATGCTGATAACTCGACGGTGAGTTACCTGACTTTGGGATTCATATACATACATTTTAAAAATAAGTAAAATGGTATATGTGAATAGAAGGGTTGGGTTTTGTGATCCCTTTACCCCTTCATCCTTTCCCACATTTGCCCCTGGTGACAAAGGGGTGTAATAAGATATCAAAGTTATGCTCTGAAGGGGAATAATCATTGAGCACTCACGGATCAAACTGCGCCCTCGTACTTATTCAAGGGGCAATGCCATGAAAAGGCTTCAACGCATGGGAAGGGGCAAGAAAAAGCGACGGGCCCCGGGGAAGGAGCAATGGAGATCAAAGGAGAGGGGCTTTCAAGGGCCAGGGGGAAAAGTCCCGACAGTAACTGAAAGGTACCTTAGGAGAAGGTGGAGAAACCTGTGAATGCTGGACTTCAGGCACGTGGGCATTCAAGTGCCTGTAAGGGTAGGTTGTAGTGGTGAGGGGCGAGTCTGACAAGCCAGCTTGCCCTTGTGAAATCTTAGGGCAGATGCAGGTCAAGGTGATGCTAAAGGCACATACAAAGCACAAAAGAAGAGGGAGTCAGTAATACGGCTCCAAAAATCAGGTGATGAGGGTTTACCCACCTCAGGATGGGATGGCACGAAATGTGTTTCACATGAATTCATCTCGTCCCTAACCGTACAGCTGTCACAACATATAAAACTTACCTAGTGAAAGAGTCAGCCTCAATCCTCCACACCAGTGTGAGCTGCTGTGTCCCCCGTGATTCACACGTTCAAGTCCTACTCCCCATTTCATCAGAACGTATTTGGAGAGAGGGTCTTCCAGGAGGTAATTAAGGTTAAATGAGGTCACTGGGATGGCCCTTAATATATGAATTATGATCTACCTTACAAGAGGAAGAGATTAAGGCACAGACATGCGTAGAGAGAAGACTCTGTGAGGACACAGAGAGAATCCAGCATCTACAAGCCAAGGAGAGAGACCCTCAAAAGAAACCAGCCCTACTGACACCTTGATCTCGGACTCCATCCTCCAGGAGTGGGAGGAAATACTCACATTTCTGCTGTTTAAGCCATCCAACCAGTGGTACTTTGTCATGGTAACCCTAAAAAACTAATAAATGCAGTGCCTACAGTTATCACCTACTGCTACCGTCATTCTAAGCACCTAAGGACCACCTTTTGCAGAAAAGTTTCCTTGTCAAGCTCTCTTACACGGCCCAAGAAGGTAAAAACTGCAAGTCTCAGCTGCCTCAGAACAGGACATTTCATTTTCCTTCTGCTACTGCCCTAAGAACCACAAGCCTGGCTAGGCTAACTCACCTTGCAACATGTACCTTCTCAGGCGTGCCCTGGGCCAACTAGTGCTATTTCTCAAAAAATAAACACTTAAGAAGGTTTATCATAAGTTTTCCTCCCAAGATTTAAATCCACAGGATTAAACATAAAAGGAGAGGACGCATTAAAAGAATCACTTGTCTTAGGTTATGGGAGGGATCTAATAAGCTACAGTGATAAAATGCTTTTTTTTTTAGTGTAAAAGGAAGTACTTGACAAAGTCAGTGTGCCCACCTCCACACTCGGCCTCACTGTTGAACAGAGGACACAAGTGGTGTAACAAGTGGTTTATGGGCGAGAAGCCACTGGTATGTTAACATCGCACAGTACTTCCTTTGTAAGCAGCTTGCGTACCTTATGCTCCCTATTTCAATACGCACCCTCCTCCGTGTCTAGCTTGATGGCAAACCCATAGGAAAAGATCAATAAGCATGGCCCAACCTATGAGCAATATCAACTACTAGGGCAGATCTTTCTAATGAATGGGGGGTCGAGAATATCTTACGCATGATCATTATGGGACCTAAGGAAGAGCAGATATTTATGCGAAGGCACTGGGAAATCCATAACTATGCAAGTAAATACTCCTTCCACGAAACTGTCAAAACCAGACATTCAGATAACCTGTATAAGATGATCTAACCCCCTTTTTCCATAAAACCTGTTTTTTGGTAAAAGCAGAGATTTAGACTTCATTGCACATCACCACCATCATTACAAAACCAATAAAACAAGAAATGTCACAATGATACCTAGAAATAAAAATTTTGGCGCCTTATAATCTTTTTGGAACAAGTTCAGTGTGCATGGCCGTCCACTGGGTACTGTCAGGCTGGCTACACTTCACCCCAGGCCACGAAATCCACGTGGAGAACTTGTCCAGACAGTTTGCATGGAGAGCAAATGCATCTGTCTGACTCTCTCCCATCTTACTCTGGCTACAGGGACAGGTAACTGTCCTGCACTTGCAGGCTGCTGCATCCAGCCCCTCGGGACCAAAGAAGATCTGAACCTCAAGCTACGGTGTTTCATTCAGGTCCAAAAATAGAGGTGAACAGGCTCAGGTGGACGACAACCAAGGAGACAACAGAGAAAGAAATGCTGAAGGAAGCATCTAAGCAGGTATGCGAAGTTTGTCTCAACAAGAAGACTGAGAGAAGCACCCCACACAAATACTAAGCACACGATACATATTTTTTATTTACATATGAAATTGTGTGGACCAAGAGAACAAAATACCATATCCAGAAATAGACTCAATTACATATGGGCGTTTACTATATGGTCAAGGTAGCATTTCAAATGAGAAAGAATAATATTGATTTTTAAATATGATGCTAGAAAAACATAATAGCAATCTGAAAAGAAAAATAAGGTTGGATCCTTTTTACATACCTTACAGCAAGATAAAAACATAATGGGAAAAACAATTAAACAAAAAATAATTCATAAATGTACCATAAGAAACCAGAGGGGGATTTCTTTGATAACACCAGAGTGGAAAATGCATTCCTAAGTATGACAGAGAGCCCAGAGACATACAAGAAAGGGTTTGAGTTCGACTACACAAAAATTTTAAATGTCTACATAGAAAAAAAAAAAAGAAAATAAAAAAAAAGTTCTTCCAACTTATATCACAGAAGACTAATTTATGCAAATAATTTTTACAAGTCACAAGGTAAAACCAACAATAGACTTGAAATATAGGTAAACAATGTAACAGCTGGTTCAGAGAAAAAAACAGCTGTCACACACAAGAAATGGTTCTTAAAACATTCTTGTAGAGAAATAAAACTATAATGAGATAGCAAAACTGTCAGGTGGAATGCTAATACAGATAATTTGGTAAACATTATGTTGGCAAGGCTGTAGAAAAGTGTATTCTTTTTATGTGGTTCTTGGGAATGTAATATGGCAGACTCTTAACATCTAGAAATCTAATGACATCCTCATCTACCAAAATTTAAAAGCATATGCCCATTCACCAAAGAACCTATGATTAACAATGTACTATATACATCTCTAAATAGATGATAGATAGATAGATAGATAGATAGATAGATAGATAGATAGATAGATAGAAACAGATAGATATAAGATTATGTGTACAAGATAGTCCTTACAGCAGTATTTATAACAGCAAAACCATGGCAGTAGCCTAAATGTTCATCCATGGGAGATTATATAATTAATTAAATAAATTATAGCACATGCATACAATGAAATAATTGTCGGTTATTCAAAGGTGGAATCCCTAGCTACTGAAATGGAAAATTCTCTGAGATGTTTAATTACATTTTAAGGATGAATAGAGGACAGTGTTTGTAGTATAATCCATTATATTAAAAAGTGCCTAATCTTAAATATGCACAGAACACATTCTGTTCTAAATACAAATATACAATAAAGTGTTAAATTTGTCACTTCTAGGCAAAAGAAATAAGATCAAAGTCTGGGTTTGGAGAATCTGATCAATAAATACCCTTAAAAGTGTGGTGCTGTGTATGTGTATTACCTAGTCAGAAAAACAAACCAGATTTGAAGTCTCTTTGTCCTCTAATTTACAGAAACTTCCTGTGGACTTTTCCTACTGTTTTACCAGGACAACCCTGGCTACATCGGAATCCCAACAGAGATTTAATTTACATGTATTCATGGGGGCTAAAAAAAAAAAAAAAAATTAATTTTAATTATAGTTACTTCTGTGTAGTGGGATTATAAATAATTTTGGGGTTTTTTCCTGTGTTTTCCTAATTTTCTATACTAAATATATATAACATCATTTTATAAACAGTAAAAAAAATGTTATAAGTTAAAAGATTTTAATATGCTACAGCGAAAATACTAACAGGAAGGATACACCCTGCTAGTACTAATCAAAAGAAAGTCGGAGTATATTAATCTCACACAAAACAGAATTCAGACCAAGGAAATTTACAGGGATAAAGAAGGGAATTACATAGTGATAAAATGGTCAGCACTCTGAGAAGATAGAATAACCTTTAACAGAGCCTTAAAGTAGGTGAGGCAGGAACTGACAGACGGCAAAGGGAAATGAACAAGCCCACTGCTCAGTCGGAGGTGGTGGAGCCGCGCTGTACGGTTCTGCAGTTGTGGATACGTGGTACCATGCACGTATCCACGGAGTTTTACAGCACAAGAAGTGAAGCAGGAGAGAGAGGACAGAGAGAGATCATTTAGTAGGTCATGGGGACATTTCTGTATGAGAATGCAGAAAGTGACAAAACTATCTACATTTCCTGCTCTGCTGAAGGGGAGCAGGAAAGAAGTGAATGACCTGAGTAACTTTGGAAATGAGCGAAGGCTATGAAACAAGACCAAAGAAACTATGCATAAGCACTATATACCAGCTGATAAAGCTGTTTGGGGTGGGGAGGGTCGACATTCTGATAAGGCTAGACATGTACATGACACTGAACAAGGAAGCAAATGGATGCCCAATGGTGAGAGGCCGGTTTCTCCCTGTTGGGATGTGAGTTTACAGATTAGGAGCGGAGGAGACTAGAATGACCCATATGGTGATGGATTACAGCTGGAGACATCGGTATGAATTCATATTTAACCTAATATAGATGTAGATATAGAAATATTTATAGATATGTATATAGACACAAGTTAGTATATGCATATTTATTTAATTGCTCTGTCAGCTGAGAGGCCTAGAAACAATGACAATGAATGAACACAACTAGCATTCAGTTCTTTGCCCCTAGTATTATTCTCCAGTAAAATCAGGCATCATTGCAGAAATAGCTGATTCTATAACTGGGGTGGGAAATACACAATAATGGGGGTAACTCAACGAGAAACCTGTGCCAACTGAAAGAACTCCTAATAGCCAAAGCCGAAACCATTTGAACAACAAAAAAGGGTAGTAGTAAAATATAACCCAAAGTATAGAATAAATATCCATGAGTTCTTACTGATAAATGATGGAATAAACAGATGGAGTAAAAGAGAAAAATCTCCCATGTAGAAGAATTCCAAATAATTTATGTAGAAACTCTACCCTCAAGGAGTGTCTCCTTAAGTGTATACTGTGCATAATGACTTCCTTCCAAAGAGTACAGTGTGGAAAGAGGAAAAAAAAAAAAAAAAAAGAGTAGCTTTTGAGTGGAGAAACCTAACAAGCACCACCTCACCCCGATGACAAAGGTCAACACCAACAGTGATGTTACGTGGATTGTGCGCACCTTTGACACACTGAGAACGGCTCTGCCTCTGTAGGAGTACAGAACATCCCACGAGTGCTTTACACTACAGAATACTATAGGAATCCAAACTCAGTATAAACAAGACTTCAAAGAGGATATCACAGAACAAAGAATGAAAAGAAATGCGGACTGAAAGAAACAAATTGAAGACAAGGAGCATTATCAATACTGGGCCAATAAATGAATAAGAAACAAAAAGGATCAGAAAGAATATAACTGAAAAGTGTATTTTTAATTACTAGGAAAGGCTTAGTAACACAACAAATGTAAATTTTCTTTTTTAAGACCAGAATATTAGAGCATTTAGGGAAAAGCTAGTCCATAAGGAGGACCAACAAAGAGTCGAACTTAAAAATCTGTTTTTGCTAGAGTAAAATAATCAATAAACATAATCCAAAAAGTATGCAACAAATAAAAGTTGTTCTGAAATGGGGGTGGAGTGGAGTGCTGACTATTTAGAACAAAAGACTACATTTTATGGAAACTCGACAAAGAATGTTCAACACTGAATTCTCTCTTGGTGTAACATGTGTTTTAAGCGCAGAGAAAGAATTCTTAAGTTTTTCAAGAAGAAAAAGTAAATGATGTACGAGGGGATAGAAATCAGGCTGGCTTCATAATGTCCAACAGCACCATGGGAACAGTGGGAAACAGTGATTTTATAAAACAGCGTTAATATTTGACACCTGGGAAAATGTAAAAATAATACATAACAAAAAGTAAGAGGTGGGGAAGGGAAATTGAAGGGTGCTCTGATTTCTTTTCATTGCATAATATATAAAAGAGAACTGTGTCATTAATTTCAACTACTTAGTGTTTTCAATAAGTTTTCAGTTTTAGAAAAATCTTTCAGGCCCAGGCTAGTGGCTCAGTTGGTTGGACGCCATCCCATGTACTGAGAGGTCACCGGTTTGATTCCCAGTCAGGGCACATGAGTTGAGGGCTCAATCCTGGATAGGAGGTGTGCAGGGGGCAGCTGATTGATGTTTCTCTCTCTCATCAATATTTCTCTCTCTCTCCCTCTCAAATCAATATGTATATATGTATGTATTTATATATATATGTATGTATTTATATATACAGTATATATATATTTTTTTTTAATCAGGAAGTAAATCCAACTGCCAAGGTCTCATTCTGTGTATATGTGTACATGGTACAAATTACAAATTGAGGATTATCGCTACCCTGTTCTATTGTTTTGAATTAAAGCACTTGCTTGCAAAATATGTATATGAAATTGAATATATTTTCTACGAAAATAATCTGATATCATATAAATATAAGTTCATTTATCAGTTGCTTTTATTACTTTAGAATAGAGGTTGGCTAACTTGAAAAGGGGCAGGCAGCAAACATTTCAGTCTTTACAGTCAAGACCCTTCACTCTAGTGTAGGAATGATAAGTAAATAAGCGGGCACAGGAACTGTGTTACAGTGTCACACACGAAAGCAGGCAGCAGGCGGGTCTTAGCCCAGGGGTGGTCCTTTGTATATCTTGGTTCCAGAAACACAACTTGGTACATATCATGCCCCAAAAAATTAAATTTAAAAAAACTTCTAAAAACTCTCTAACCTTTTGTCTGCACTTTGTAACATATTTATTGCTACCAAACATGCCCATTGTTGAAAACTCAGAAAAAGAAAGAATATTTTGAAAGGAGAACTTAATATATATATTTCCACTATCCAGAAACAGAGGGTATTGGGTATGAACACAGTTCCCTTTTTTCATATGCATAGTTTTTCAGAGAATACTCTATTAACAATTTTATCCTGATTTTTATACTTAACATAATATCATAAATAATTCTTATACAATTAAAACTGTTGTAAACATGATTTCTAATACATGTGTAAAACTCTACCATGCTGTCATTTCAGGACTTATGTATCCATTCCTTACAGTTGGTAGTTGAATATTTCACTTTCTTTCTATAATGTAATGTTTAAATGGTCATCTTTGTACTTAAATCCTTTTACGTGTCTCATTTTTTAGAACAGACTCACAAAAATGAAATTACAGAGTATGAACATTTTTGAGGCTTGTAATATATTTTTCTAAATTCCTTTAAATTCCCATCTATATTGTATGAGAGGTGCCCATAAAACATTTAAAGTTACATATGCTTGTTTTACTAATAGGAACCTCTATCCCCTTAAAAATAGAAATATAGATTACAAATTAAAATACTGCATCCAATACAAGCTATGTATCACCAGGTTAAAAGATAAGTTTAACTGCTGTTCTTTAGCAAGACACAGACATTTATTTGCTTCAGATTTGGGGCCACAGAGGTAAGTACCACAGCAAACTCTCAGAGCAGCGTAATTAATCATCATGGACATTTCATTGTCAGTGAACATAAATCAATGGCTAGCACTTTTCTTCCCTGAGTGATACAAAAGCGGCATACACATGGAGAGAGAAATCTGATGCTTGTTAGTGGCTGAAATGTATTGTTTCCTTCTCCTACAAATAAGTAGCAGAACAGTACACATGAATACCTTCTACCCTGTGATTTATTTTCTCTATCAAGTATTACTCAAAGAGAGGAAACTGGAGCCGAAGCCTTCTCCCAGCATCCTGGCATAAAAACCAATGATAAAATCATCTAAACATCAATATAAATTGCCCAGAATACATCCAGCTTAAAATGATCATGGCTGATTCAAACACTGTCTACCTCAAACTGCTATTGGTGGAGAGAGGTCCTCATCCCCACCGGCTGCTGGTAGGAGTGGGCTTCTTGCAATAGCCTGAGAAAAAGAATTTTCTGAGACTCACATGGGAGGATGAGAAATTGTAGAAAGCTTTATTTCTGTGGAATCAAACCCTTGAGTTTCCAAGATCCATTTCCCTTTGTCCCACCAAGGAAGAAGTCCCATTTTGCTTTCAGCAGAGCTAAAATCAAAGCCAATCCGTTCCATGTTGGGACATAGTCTCATCCAGCATCATGCTAGCCTAGTTTGTGTGTCCAGCCCATGGAGTGTGGGGTCTACATGGCCATGGAGGGAACACAGGCAGGACAAAGCCAAAGGAACCAGACAGCCAAGAGAGAGTGAACTTCTTTATCTGAGGAATTATGTATTCCCAAATGTCTGTGGGCTTACAATGGCCCTGCCTGCTCTAGCCAAGCCATGGTCCCCCAGGTTTGACTGACAGGTACTTCCCCTGTGTCACCCCAACTCACTGCACGCTCACCCATCTTCCCCTTTGTTAGGCCCCCTTCCCCCAGTGACCTGCAGGGACTGGGCCAGTGGTTCCCTGGGAACTACCAACTTCCTGGTGAAGCTGCCCAGGTGGCCATGCTTATACTGTCTGGCCTTCCTTTTGCTCCTTTCCCATTATTAATAACTAGATAATTACAACCATATCAGAACCGGATGTGTAGGAGACCTTATTTTCCATTTTTAAGCAATTAAAAAGACTAGAAACATCAGAGAAACTAGATCTCATAGACCCAGATTAGAGTACCATCTTTGCTAGTTATTGCTGTGTGATTTGGGGCAATTTACCCATTCAAACATGTTTCCTTTGCTGCAAAATGGAGAAAATAGCAGCTATCTCATAGGTTGTAATTAAGAATAAATAAGATAATATGCACTAAACTGACTAGCATGGGTCCTAGAAAATAAGTCTCAATCAATTTCGGTTGAATCAGAAGCTCTTCCCCATTCATCTGTTTCATTACATCTACCTCAATAATTTAGTCTCTTAATGATAGCAAAGGTAAACTCTACCTTTCCATTTCAATAAACCTTATTTGAAATGATAAGAGTCCTAATCATGATGCTTCTGTAATTCTCTTTAATTCTATTGAACACAGAACTAGATAAATAACGTTAGAGCCTCATAAGCAAATTCATGCTCCAGGTCAGCCATGATCAAAGTGAATTTTTATATGAACTGCCAATCCTCACATTTTCAACCTCTGTTTGTATAAAATCCAGACACTTCACTATGCCCATTTTATATGCACTATTACTGTTGCTTTCACTTTTATTAAGGAAGAGAAATGATTAAAATCCCCATAAAGTGCATGTTAAGAACTCCCTAGAGTGAGTAGACATAATATTGTATTAGATACTTACTGAATTCCTCAGAGTTGGGTATGATGTACATATATTATGAATTCTTAAAAATGCACGCTGTTGACTCGACTGCTTTAATGGAAACAATTTCCATTTGAACCTTTTTAAAATAGATACAATATCTTCCTGACCAATAAGCAAGATGACAGGGAACCTGTTCAAGTCCGTTATGCAAATTCACTGCTGGTTTTATGAGCCAAAAATAAGGCAGGTGGCTGCAGACCAGCTGCTGACGATTGGAGCAGGAGAGTTCTGACTTCCCCACCAACCCTGCCCGCCAATGTGGAAGAATCCCTGTGTGAGTTCACCACGGTTCCACGGGAACAAGTTCTTCCAGGAGAACCTGAGCGGGGGATTCAAGTTAAAATGCTCTCAGAAGAAAGCGGTGAGTGGGTCAGGGGAGGAGAGGGGGAGGGGGAGGGGGAGGTAGGGGAGGAGGAGGTGAGGGGTGGCCTCAAGTAAAGGTGTAGACTGGGCGAGATCCTGCTGGGGGCTCTGGAATGTTGACATGTACCTTAGAGCCTGTCTCTTTGGGGTCAATGGAGTTGGGCTTTTGTGCTAACACAACACAAAGTCATTGGGCCACGGTAGCCTGGGGGGAGGGAGGCAGATGATCAAGCCTCTCTGACTCCCTAAGGGAAAACGGGGCTCCAGTACCCCAGGAAGCATCCTCTGAAGAAGGTCACAGGCGCTTGCTCTCAGCAGGTAAGTGAAGAGGCTGGGAGAGGGATGTGAGAGGATACAGGTGAGCACCCACTGGGTCCCCTACAATGGGCACAGTTTGTATTCAAATTAGTGTGGAGCAATGTATGAAAGTGATTGCACTTGGTTCATCTAATTCTTAAATCTGAAAGTCGTTTTAAAAAAGTGTTTAGATTACAAAAATATGATTTCCCCAATGGCAAAGAAATATTTTCTTCATTATGTGGAGTTATTTCTCCTCACATTCTACTGCCACATTCCCCAAGTCATTCAAACTGTTTATCATGTCTTACCATCAGGGACCCCTGTCATGATGAGTTTAGGTGACAGAATGCACAGGACGGAACTTGCTTCTCACTGACCAAACACTCTTCCATGGTCACACAGTGGATCCAAGTGGATCCAAATTCCCCGCCCATAGAGGGGAAGACTCCCCCCTCCCCCAAGAGAAGGTGCAAAACCATCCTCCCCTTAGTACCCAACACAAAATGCATTTCCTACAGATAATTCATCAGTGGCTTCAGGTTGCATCCCAATCTTTAGACAAGTCATTTCAGCAGTCGTCTCATTCATGAGAGAATAACTCATCAACAGGAATTTTAACACGGAGGATGAACCGTGCTGAAAACCCCCGCAAATACTTCTGCGAAGACTCTTGCTCAGCCCCCACCCGCGCCCTCACAGACCCCACGCGTGGACACGCCTCCTCTCCGCCCCTGCAGCGGTCCTCCTCCCACGACCACTGGGGCTCAGCTTATCGCTGATGTACTGCTCCTCCGCTGAATGGGAGGGGCAACTCATCTATTCCAAAAACCGTTTTTCACTTAGCAAATGAAAGAGTACCCCCATCTTTTTTTTTTTTTTTTTTTTTTTTTTTAATCCTCAACCGAGGATATTTTTCCATTTTTTGTACAGATAGAGTGGGAGGGAGAGAGAGGAAGGGAGAGAGAGAGAGAAACATCGACGTGAAGGGACACATCGAGTGGCTGCCACCCTCACGACCAACCAGGGCCGGGGACAAACTGCAACCGAAGTACGTGCCCTTAGCGGGAACCGAACCCAGGTCTCTCCGGACCGCAGGCCGACGCTCTAACCGCTGAGCCAAACTGGCCAGGGCGCCCCCATCTTTTAAAGTCTGAACTTGACAAGAAGCACTGGCCTATATTGCTCCCATAGGTAATTCCGTCATGTCCCTGCAGAGCAGCTCTTGGTGAGTGGGCCCAAACTGACGGAGTACGTCTGTTCTCTCCCCCAACATTTTTAGAATCTTCTTGAGTTCCTACTTAAATAATGCTTTTATAATTTTTCATATTATAATCCCTCTTCACACATTTTCAGTAGCCCACCTTTTGCCTGTTTTCCTAACCTCTACTCTGACCTTGCACAATATTTCTATCATTTTTACAAACCCAGAACCATTTTCCACCACAAGAATAAGCTCATGTTTTCCCTAGAGTTGGGGACAGGGAGTACGACTTTGGAGGGTTTGCAGATACCTCCATTCCTTTCAAACAAAACTTGAACTATTCAAGATCCTGTTAGTGGGGGACACGAGTCAGTTGGGGTAGACCTAGAATACTTCCTTTAGAGACTGAAACCAATAACTTGAGCAATAAGTGTAATGAGACGAGCAGAAGATCACAGGGACCAGGCAAAGCCATGACACTGAGCCACACTTTGTGGCCATGTTTGCAACACCTCCCTATTCCACGTCTGCTTCTGTGAAATGCAGACTTCTAATGAAATGAAGCAAAACATTTCATGAAAAAAAGTTAGGGAGCTGATATCTAAAGTGTGCAATTTTCTAAATTACTGTAATCGAAGTTATTGTTAGGTTGTGAGAGGGATGACTTCAAGAGTTCCCTAATTGGTCCCCAGGCATGCCAAGATTTCACCAGATAATGAAATACTCCCATTAACCCACACTCCTTTCAAGTCCCTGGAGAAAACTGCTCGTTTCCAGGTTAGTGAAGATGCCAAATCTTTCACTGTTCTGTGTTTCTGATGGGTGAGTTGATGCAGGAGAGGGAAATGTTTACATGCAATTGCTCATTCCACACCACAGGCTTTTCTGGTGAGTGGGTAGGTGGGTGGGTGGCTGGGTGGGTGGCTGGGTGGATAGTGGGTAGAGGAGGCTACCAATCATTCATGACTCAGAAATTTTCCAGGGGTAACAGACACATTGACAACTGTATAATTATGTTGTTTACCAAGATACAGACCAAGTAATTCTATTTTTCTACTAATGTAATTTTATTTATCTGGCTGCAGAGGAAGCCAGGCATGGAAAAGCATGGTTTCACGCAATAACCTGCTCTGGGTTAATATGCTTACCTCTATGGACATGCCTGGACATACATGACCAGAGATATCTACATACCACTAGCCTCCAGCCCCCAATGCATGCCCCATATACCAGGTCCAAGACCCCATTATTAATGAGGTGGAGCTATCTAAATAGGTAAACTCAGGAAAATGAAATAAGTGGGAAAGGTGTGGTTAAGAGGAAGCCCACTGATTGTCTTCACTTTCCTGTACTTATATTAGGACAGTCCTTGCTGTGAAACCAAGTGGCCACATATTTAGAGGAAGACAAGCACAGAAATTGTGGGGTGGGAGAAACAAAGGGAAGAGGAAAGGAAGAGACAGAGGATCATACTGGCCTCATAAAATAAGTAGAAAGGTTTTCTCTGTCTATATGTTTGGAAAGAGCTTGTGTAGAACTAATTTTGTTTATTTCTTAAACGTTTGACAGAATTAACAAGTAAAGCAAGCTGAACCTAGAGTTTTCTTTTTTGTTTTTGTTCTTTTTAAACATAAGGGACAATTGTTGGTCCAGGGTTAACAAATGCCTGGTGGCACTTTAAAATTTTTTTTTCTTTATTGATCTTAGAGAAAGAAGAAGAGAAAGAGAGAGAAACATTGATGAGAGAGAAGACTGGCTGCCTCCTGCACGCCCCCACTGGGGATTTGGCCCACAACCTGAGCATGTGTTCTGACCGGGAATTGAACAGACGACCTCTGGGTGTATAGGTTGACACTCAATCACTGAGCCATACTGGTTGGACTAGAGTTTTCTTTATGGAAAGCATTTTTATAATAAATTTTTTGTTTTAAAATAATTTTAGATTTACAGAAAAGCTGCCAAGGTAGTACAAGTCCCCATATATCCTTCCCTTAATTTTTCCACGTGTGGGGTTTTCCCCCCCTTGGCATAACGGGTATTTCAGACCAGATATGGTAATTCTTTGTTGTGGTGGCTGTCCTGTGCATCTCAGGGTGTTAACCAGCATACTGAGCCTTCTACCCATGAGGTGCTGATAACACAGTCCCCCTCAGTTGTGACAGCCAAAAATGTTTCCAAACATTGCCTAATGTCACCTGGGGGACAAAATTATCCCTTAACGAATTGACCTTTGTCATTATTAAGTGTCCTCTCTAACCTTGAGAATATCCCTTGTTTTAAAGTCTACTTGCATGATATTAATATAATTAGTCTTTCCATGGTATATTATTTTTTTATTCTTTCACTTTTCCATATTTGTATATTTATGTTTAAGATAGGTGTCCTATACAGAATATAGTCTTATCCTGTTTTTTTGTTGTTGTTGTTGTTGTTTTTGTTTTTGTTTTGTTTTTGTTTTTTAATCCTCACCCGAGGATATTTTTCCATTTTTTGTACAGATAGAGTGGGAGGGAGAGAGAGGAAGGGAGAGAGAGTGAGAAACATCGACGTGAAGGGACACATCGAGTGGCTGCCACCCGCATGACCAACCAGGGCCGGGGACAAACTGCAACCGAAGTACGTGCCCTTAGCGGGAACCGAACCCGGGTCTCTCCGGACCGCAGGCCGACGCTCTAACCGCTGAGCCAAACCGGCCAGGGCCTTATCCTGTTTTTTAATCCAATGTGACAAATCCTTCATTTGCCTTCTTTTTTCAAATATATTTTTTCTGGCTATAAAATTCCAGGTTGACAGTTTTTGTTTGTTTTTACTTTCAATGCCTTAAAAATACTGTTCCTTGTAAACTAATGCAAAATAATATTGAATGTAAATTGTAATTAAAAAACAAAAATTAAGCCCTGACTGGTTTGACTCAGCAGTTAGAGCATCGGCCTTCAGACCGAAGGGTCAAAGGTTTGGTTCCGATTAAGCGCACATGCCTGGGTTACAGGTTCAATCTCCAGTCCCGATAAGGGTCATGCAGAAGGAAACCAATCAATGTGTCTCTCTCACATTGATGTTTCTCTCTCTCTCCCCCTTCCCTCCCTTCCATTCTATCTAAAAATCAATGAAAAAATATCTGCGGGTGAGGATTAACATACATACATACATAATATTTTTAAATAGTATATATTGTTCTCTTCTTGTCTTTTGGTTTACATAATTACTCAGAGAAGTCTGCAGTCACTCTTAATTTTTTTTTCCTCTATGCATATCTCTTCTGCCTGCTGTAAGATTTTCTATCACTGACTTTCAATAGTTTGATTATGATGTCAGCGTGGATTGTTGTGTGTGTGCTAACCTTGCTCAGGTTTTGTTGAACTTAGATATGTGCGTTACAGTGTTTAACACTGTATTGTTGAAACAACTAAAAAATGTTGACAATTGAATAATGTGAAGAAACTCTGTTCTCATGTCTTTGAAGATTTTGTTTTTATCTTTTGTGACTTAATGTTAGATTGTTAGCTTGACATTGCTCCACAGGTCATGGAGCATCTGTGCTATTTGCAGTTTGTCTCTGTGCTTCACTCAGTTCCTGTCTCTGTATTTTTGAGGTCGCTCATCCTTTCTCCTGCAGTGTTTGAACTTCTGCTAATCCAGCAAATTTTTTATTTCACATACTAAATTTATTTTGCTACCCAAAGTTACCTTTGGTATTTTATTTCCTCTTTTTTCAATATGTCATATTTTCCTTTAAAAATGTTTTTGAGTCCTATAGATTACATTTATAAACTCTTTGTTCCAGTCTTCATCTGCTGTTTCTATCATCTTTCATTCCTGGAGCCGTTTGCATTAAGTGACTTTTATCCTACATATTATTCATATTTTTCTTCTCAGAATGGTTTTATTTTTTACAGATCCCAGATATTATGGATTTTATTATGTTGAATACTGGATTTTATTGAATTTCCTGAAGAGGAGCTTGATTTTGTTCCGTCAGGCAATTCAACAGTTAACGATAGCTCTAGTTGATCCTTTCAAGTTCTGTTTGCAAGCTTTTAAAGAAGCATCTATTGAAGCCTCTACTCTAGGGATAATTTAGCACCATTATTAAAGTGTTACCATCCTGGAGTTTCTACAAAAGTCTATGTTAATTCAGTAATATCTCTCCACTCTGTCTGTCTCATTCAAAAGGCTCCTGCTCTGTCCAACCTTGGCTAACAGCTCCCCACTAATCATTCCTTCCCCCACAGACTTTTCCCCAGTCCCATGGAATTTCACCTGCGTGTGTATATCCTGGTATCAAGGATTTTAGAGGACTCTACGCAGATCTCAGGATGTCCTTTCCTGTCCAGTGCTCTTCACCTCTAATTCCAACTGCCTCAGCACCCCTGAACTCTGATCTCTATTCTACTCACTGAGACCACAAGGATTTGTTTGGGTCCTTCCTCCCTGGACCATAGTGGAAAAGCTACTTCTAGGAAGAAAACTGGGGTAGACCTAGTATTCACTTGGTTTGCTTTCTCTCGTGAATCACAGTCCTATTTTGCCTGTTGTCCAATGTTCAAAAACCCTTGTTTTCAGTAGTTTATCCAGTTTTCTGCATGTTTACAGCAAGAGGGCAAGTCCTGTAACAGAGACTCATTTACAGACAAAAGGAAGTCTCCATTCAGGTTTCTGAGAGGGCTGTCTGCCTCTACTAATTTTATTGATGACCTGGCAAATGTGCTAGACGCCGTACCAGGTACTTTCTTGTGATAAATCAGGTGTGAAGCTGTTATTCTTCTCAATCATTGAGGGCCTGAAGGTCATAAGGACAGTAACTGGTTGATCTGAACTTAGATCTGCCTGCTTCTTAGTTCACTACTTTTTCTAATTCAAAAAGCAGTATATTATTCACAGGGATTTCTGGATGACTCCTTTGGAGCTTGGTTTCTCCCTTTAATTTCCCATTTCCCAGGGTATTACTTGGTCTTAGCCTCTGCTTTAAGAAACTCTAAATAGCCCTGGCCGGTTTGGCTCAGTGGTTAGAGCGTCAGCCTGCGATCTGGAGAGACCCAGGTTCGGTTCCCGCTAAGGGCACGTGCCTCAGTTGCGGTTTGTCCCTGGCCCTGGTTGGGTCGTGTGAGTGGCAACCACTCAATGTGTCCCTTTCACGTCGATGTTTCTCTCTCTCTTTCTCTCCCTCCCACTCTATCTGAACGAAATATTGAAAAGTGTCCTCAAGTGAGGATAAAAAATAAATAAAGAAACTCTAAATATTAATATGACAATTTAATAAGAACAGTCAACTGAGGTCCAGGGGGCTGATTTTCTCAAGCCCCTACAAATATTAAACAACAAGGGGAAGAAAACAAAATTAGCACTTATATCTCTGAATATCTAGAATAGCATTTCTTCCATTACAACCTACTGGAGAACACTGGTTATTTAATTTATTGTACTTTTTTCTTCTTTCAAGGAAACAACCTTTAAAATAATAAATCCTTAAGTTATTTTATTTTTTATTAAATAACACATCCTTAATATAAATTAACATCTTCAATCTACTCTTCTAGCTCACCCTCTCAAATCTGACCTCCAGAATATAAAATTCGGTTTAAATACACTGACATTCTGTCAACCATATCCTTCAGGAACAGATTCGAGGGCCTGCTTTGTTTGAAATGACTGACATGAGTTGACTTGTAAAAAGTAATTGGTTGTATAGTTTTATACATGTCAAAATTTGCAACACACTGTTTCCTAACTGCTCTTTTGTGTGTGCACACGGGTTTAAAATCAATTTATTTGCTTGGGTAGTTCTCTGGGACTGCCCATATGTCACAAAAATAGTAACGTGCAACGATAATCCCCAGCCTGTGGCTCAAGCTTTTTAAAGCCTTTCTTTCTCATCCCAAAAGATAATGTCAAGGTCATACAGCCTTCCGGGCCTCAGTTTTCTCACCTACAAAATGACAGTTGGCATCCACGACCTAAGGGCCTTTCAGAATCCTCCCATCTCTAACATTTTACAATTCTATTCTTAAGACCGTTTAGCTGGCACTGCATCAACTAGGAACACATATTAATTGGTATGTCTGTGCTCATCCCATACATTGATAAACCAGGTTAAAAATGGTATCACATCATAGAAATAAAAATGAGGCCGTTTTCTACATAATTAAAGTATTTAGTAGCTTCTACATATTTAAAAATCAGTGAAAGCTTTCTAGAATGTGATAGAACACAAGATAATTTTTCCCAGTGGTCCTCCATATATAGTATGCATAAGAATCCCCTGGATGGCTTGTTAAAACACAGACTGCTGCCCTGGCTTGTTTGGCTCAGCAGTTAGCGTGTCGGCCCATGGACCAGAGAGACCTGGGTTCAGTTCCTGCTAAGGGCACGTACCTCAGTTGAAGTTTGTCCCCAGCCCCGGTTGGGGTCATGTGGGTGGCGACCACTCGATATGTCTCTCTCGCATCGATGACTCTCTCTCTCTCTCCCCCCTTCCTGCTGTGTCTGAAGATAAATGCAACAATGTCCTTGGGTGAGGATAAACCACACACACACACTGCTGGGTCCCACCCCAGAGTATCCTGAGTCAGTATGTTTAGGGTAGGCCCTGAGAATCTAAACTTCTAACAGGTTCCCAGTTGATGCTTAGGACCAGTTGGTCCTAAGATCAGACTTGAAGTATCATTGATTTAGCCCAACCTATTGCTTCCTTTTCCTCCAATATCCCATAGATTAATGAAAAGAAGTGTTGAGAAGTAGTATCATCCACCCCAACATCGTACAATAATCCTGTCCCAGAGCCAATTCTACTGGCCATCAGCCTTTGTACTGTTTCTGCATGATCTCCCACGTTGTCCCAGTTTTTCTGGAAGACATGTCCTAAAGGAGATTGGTCATGTGTTTCTCTCTATCTCAGTGTGGTATGGACACAGCAGAGTGCACAAGCCATGACAGAAGGCTCATAATATAAGAAATTAAAAACTCAGAGAAATTACATATTACCTGCCCTTCAATCTCGTCAGTGTACGTTGGTATCAGTACTTTTGACTTGAACCTAAAATTTTGGGTTTTGTAACTCCCCTGACTTTTCAAAAGTGCTAATGCAGGCACAGCTCCCTTCATTGCACTTTGCTTTATGGCACTTCACAGATGTTGCTTTTTTAAAAGAATGAAGGCAAGACCCTCCACTAGCAGAAAGATTAGGACTCCTTTTATTGCAGTGCTCTGGACCCAAACCTGCAATAACTCTGAGGTATATCTGTATTCATTTGATTGCTAGAAATATAAGTTAAAATAATCAAAGCCACTTGACACAATAATGTAACGTTTAAGATTAAACATAAAGAAAAATTTTCATATATGACAAAACTATCTATCCTGTAAGCAAAGGAGGCATGAGACTTTAGTAGTATATAATATGAATGTGTCTTAAGATAGAAAACCCAAGAATTCCAATTCTAAAACCCACAACTGTTGTATGAGTAGGAAGAGGTCTGTATTCTCTTAACTATGTGGCTTTGGGTGCCTGTTTTAAAACAAAGAAGTTCAACGGAACTGCTGTTTGTTCCATTCTGTCTTATCATTGCATCCCTCCAGCCGAATCTCTTAGATGAAACAAGCCTTGGAGAAGAGGAGGCAGAGGAGAAGAAATAGAGAGGGAGGAAGACAATGCTGCTTCTCAGACCACCAGACCCTGATCAAACTGGGAACTCAGTGAGGTTGGGTAAGTCCTGAGAAATGAAAAAACTCGGAGGCCAGTCCAAATGGCAGGCTATTAATTGGGCTTTTCATGGTCACTTGTGGTCTAGCAAAGCAATCAATCACAAGTCATGGGAAGGGTGGAAATTTGTAACCACATGTCAGAGGCACAAGGCCAGATTAATAGGGTTCTAGGAAGTGTACTAATTAAATCAATATCAACACCTTCTAAACAACTGAAATTTAGTCTAGTGTTTCCTTTTTCGTGACTTTTTTTTTTAAGAGAAGGGAATGGGCAGTGAGTGTTGATTGAGACCCAAATCAACATCACTTAAGAGGACAGTGACCATCGGCCAAAAGTATACAATATTTTATCTTCCTTCTCCTACTGGACCCTTCTATTTTTCTTTGACTGAACTGCTAATCTAGAGTAGTGAATCTCAACTCCAGCTCCCCATTAGAATCACGGGGTATTTTAGGAAAGAATAGATAGATGTCCAAGTCCCAACGCAAACAAGGTAGCTGAAAGTCTGTAGCTGGGGGCTCCGCCGTTTCTGACGGCAGCCTGGTGTGAGGAAGCCTTTCCTAGGACCGTCTCCACGAGAGCTCAGTGTCCAGTTCTGCTTCTCCTTTCTATGTAACATCAAGGTATACTTTCTATAGAAAAGCTCCATAATCATTTCCACTCAGAAAGAATCACTGTAGAGGGGTTAAGGGCATAGACTCTGCTACCAAGCAGACTGGCTTCCAGTCCCCTCGCTTACCATTTACTCGTTAGCTGGCTGACCTCAGTCAAGTCACTCAGTTTCCCTGGACTTCGTTTTCCTGCCCAAAAGGAGAACACTTCTCCTTACGGCATAGGGTTGTTGTGAGATTAAATCACCTACAACAGCGCCTGTCACACAGTAAGCGCTGTCATTATTTCCCAACCTATCCAGGAGACCAGAGACGCAGCAGCTGAAACTACTGACTTTAAAGTGAAACAGACTCATTTTCAGATCCTGGTTCCGCCAGTGTCCCAACTACGTGATCTGCAAAAGGTATTTAACCTCCCTGGTTAGCCATAACACAGAGGCAGCAATAGTGCTTATCTGAAATGGTTGTCAGGAAGATTAAATGAAACAATTTATGTCACAGGCTTAGCGTAGAACCAGACTCGACAATAAGTTCTTGTCATAACTATTACAGCGAACTTAAGAGCAAGGAATGGATTCATTAGCCACTTCAGTAAGATCTCGAGTTGACTTTTCCATCTCAGGTGAGACGGAACGTTGTGTTTATAGAGGTCACCAATCTTTTCTGCAGGAGAGTGAAAAAAAAAAAAGGATGACAACCCACACGCACACTGGTCGAGCTGGGAACGGCAGACCTCGGTTATCCCGGGGAGAAAACGGATTATCGTCATTAACGTCTGCTGTCTCCAGCCCAGATGCAAAAGCCAGAGGCATCTTAATTATAAGCAGCTTCACAAATTAATCTCCATAATTCTAATACTTCAGAAATTAACCTCTTGTCCTGAGAAGGTCAAGTTAAATGTCAGTCCCAGATGGAACCTGAAGAGGCATCCGATTCCGCATCAGCCGCACAGTTGGCTCCACAGCTGTGCGCTCTTCCTCTGAATTGCCATCGATTTTTCCAAAAGCATGAGCTCTAAAGACGTTTTAAAAATTAAGATCTGAGGAAGAATTCTTTTCTTCTTGGTGTGAGTCAGAGTACACCTGCAGACTCCATAAGACTTGAATCTGTATTTGGCCAATAGTCTCATTGATGAGACACAAAAGGATCTTTATTTATTGGCTCAGAGGTCTGGAGAGCAAAAGATGAGAGTGATCCTGCTGACTGTATGGTACCACTGTCCTACTGGCTTTGGAGTTTACAGGTAAACACCAATTTCTTATTTTTATAATTGAGGATATATATATATATTTAGCCTCTGGTTAGCAGGAAGAAGACATAGACCCATAAACATAATATAGACCAAATGGGCGGGACTGTTCCCAGGTTCACAGGTCAGTCAGCACATCCCACTGGTGCCACCCAAAATAGCTGGTAACATCGTACGCTAGAAATGAAAACACTAATAAAAGTATCACTGTTTTAATAGCAAACGTTTGCTATTTGAGATGAACTTTTGAAAATACATAAATTTTATGTACAATTATTAAGCTGTCAAGAATAAAATGTAGTGTAATGAGCAAAAGATGTTAGATGAATCCTGCCAGAAATAAAATTACTACTAGAGTTAAAGTTTAAAAAAAAAAAAAAACTGTCACGTGAAAGAAAACAACACTCAACCTAAAGGCAGGTTTGGAGCACTATCGTGTAAGCATCTGATCAAACAGCTGAACTTTCATAAACAACCTACAAGGATCTCTCTTATCATCCTCCAAATTTCAGTACTTGGAATTTTGCTCTATTAACTAGTAAAATGAACTATTTCTCTCAAGATATTCAACCAAAACACTATAGCAGAGAGAGTTTAGATACATTATGTGGGTACGTCATTTATCTGTCTGTGGTTCTTCATGTCTCCATTTTTAAAATAGGAATGAGAGATGCCCAACCAGTGTGGCTCAGTGGCTGAGCATCAACCCATGCACCAAGAGGTTGCCGGTTCAATTCCCGGTCAGTGCACATGCCCAGGTTGTGGGCCCAATCCCCAGAGGGGGGCATGCAGGAGGCAGTCAATTTTCTCTCTCATCAGTGTTTCTATCTATCTCTCTCTCTCCCTTCCTCTCTCTCTAAAATCAATAAAGGAAAAAAATTGTTTTTAAATAAATAAAATAGGGATGGGAGTCCTTTCATTTCCATAGTTCACTCCCCTCCCCACAAAAAGAATAATTACTAAATATAGAAGGGGGATATCTGTATTAAGTGATTGCCTGCCAGTATCGGGTATTTCAATTCATCTGGGATATTTCAATTAAAATGTACAAAAACGTTCTTAGATGTGTTTTAACACCCACTTTCTCAACAATGCAAAGCGAGGCTCGGTGAAGTTAGAACATTTGCTCGTAGAGAGCAGGGGGGACTCCAGGTCTGCGGCAGCTCCTTCCCCTGCGCGGAAGGAGACAGCAAGGACTCAGCCACTGCACGGCTCCCCCTGCTACACCTCAGGCAGCTGCGATTCCAAGAAAGGAACCCTTCTGTCTGACCAGAAATGGCATGGCTACCACAGGTTTGGTAGGAAGACCATTATATAATGGATTAGCAACGCCCACAGAGCACAGAGAAATATTGTGGGCTGAATTGTGCCCCTCAAAAAAGATATGTTGGAGTCCTAACCCCAGTACCTCAGAAAGTGACCTTATTTGGAGACAGGGTCTTTACAGAGGTAACCGAGTTAAAAATGAGGTTGTTACAGTGGGCCTTCATCCAATGTGACTGGTGTCCTTTCAAGGGAGGGAAAATTGAACACAGAGACAGACACAGGCACAGGGAGAATGCCAAGAACCTGCTAGAAGCTAGGAGAGAGGCCTGAACAGATCCTTCCCGGGACCGTGGCCTAGTGGATACCTTGATGTCAGACTTCCAGCCTCCAGAACTGACAGACGGTACATTTCTATTCATTTGCACGCCACCCAGCGTGTGGTACTGTGCTATGGCAGCTCTGGGAAATGAGCACCCGGGCTAAGAACATGGTGGCATGAGAGCCACCTGCCAACCTCTGTTAGCATGGAGTGCCTTCACTCACCTCGCAGCCCTCGGCCCAGATCCTGGAAGAGAAGCAGCTCCGTGACAATTCCTGTGACCTGAATGACACGGGAAAGGACAGTGGGCAGTGTTCCCCGCGCCCTTTGCCTTGACTGCCCTTGCAAGCTCTCTGGAAGACAAGCCCCGGCGTTTATGCAAAGGAAGGGAGGAGGCTGGGTGGAACAGCCCAGCAAACTGGAAAATGCACAGACAAACTGAGCGGGGAAACTCTCTTTCCCAGTGTGTGGGTTTGGTGTCACATCTCCAGGGTATCTGGAGGGAAATTAAGGTGAAAGAGAAGATGGGTATTAACCTTGGCATGCTGTTTGACTTGAGACTCGAGCTGACAACATGGTTAGAGTGCCGAGGGCACATGGGCAATTTACTTCGTCTGCCATCAGATGAAGCCACCCCACAATCTGAGAACTACCCCACTGTGAGCTCACTTCTCTGTACCGAGTTATTTGCAGTGAAGAATTTTTAGCTAAATACCATATTCCAGCATGTTTGACCAAAAAAGGGGGGAGTAATTAGCATACTGGTGAAGCTTAACTATCCTGGAGGCAGGCTTTTTGGTTCGAAAGCTAAGGAATTTAGCTTGTATGGGCTGACCTCACAGCTTTGCAACACCAACTCGGCAGGCTCACGAGCGTTCAGCTCTGCCCCCAGGAGCGGCTGGTCATGTCCCCCTCGAGGGAAATTCATGTTGGTGGCTTCAGTGAGAAATGGAGGACCTGAGGATCGACCTTCAGTAGAGTTCCACCCAAAAATTTGCTCTCATGAATTCAAACTTAATTGAATCCAAAAATAATTATTATTGTAATTAACATTTGCTTTCTACATACACTGTGGTATGAATTGTACTGACTACTTTTCTCACATTATCTGATTAAATTATCATGAAGACCCATCTAATCCTATACTTCTAGAGAGAAAAATTATTATGGCTCTATCTTATGAATAAAGAAGGTGGGGCTCAAAGAGGTCAACTAACCTTCCTAAGTTCATTTGACTATAAGTGACAGAGCCAATACTTGAATGTACACCCTAATTCCCAAGTATTCTATCTGTAAGGTCTCCTTCTAATGTATACTATACCTCCTGTTCCTATTACCCACCTCCCAACCTTCCTTACCATGACAAACTTGTTTGGGATATAAAGCTGAAACAGGAAGCCATCATCTCTAGCTCTGAGAGTTATTTCTTTGTTCTTTCATTTACTCAATGTTTGTAGAGAAAGCCCTATGAACTGCTATTATTATATTTAAGAAGACAAAGAAAAAAATGAATATAATCTTTGCTACGTAAATTCATCTACAGCCACCATACATCCCTGATCGACTTCTGAGAAACCAGTCCTGGTTTTAGGTGTGATGTCACTTTCTACTTGGAGTGCAGAAAGTGCAGTTACCCTCACAGACAGGTGGAAGCCAGGCGTCTGTTAAACTACTTCGGGTACTCAGGCTTCTGGTCTCTGGACAAAGTTCTAAAAGCAAAAGACAAACAACGTCTAGGAACGACCAAAGAGCTGCTTTTAAATTAACATAATGAGGACAATTATGATAACCCAATATGAAACAAAACCAAAAAAAAAGACAAATGATACTCATACCTAAGTAAACCTCAAAATCTAACATGACAAGTGTTCCAGGATAAGAAATCACTGTTTATTGAGTATCTTCTATGTGCCAATACATCACATAAACTCTCATTTAATAACTGCTCCCTTTTTTTTTTTTTCCAGATGAAAAAACTGATACTCAGATAAGCAGCTTAAATTGCCCAACTAGGCTAGTAAATGACAGAGTCAATATTTGGACATAGTTCTTATGCTAAAAGCTGTCCTCTTTCCACTGAGTTTATTTTAATCCTGATCCAATTTCTATGCCCAGGCAGCATGTAGGTTCCAAAGCAAGGTCTTTGACCTGTTCTTAGAAAACTACAGGGCATTGAAGAAAAAAAGAAATTGAGGAAGATATTTAAAAAGGGAAGTATATGCCATGTTCATGGAGTGGAAGAATCGATATCATTAAAATGTCCATACTATCCAAAGCAATCCACAGATTCAATGCAATCCCCATTAAAATACCAATGGTATATTTCACAGATCTAGAACATATACTCCAAAGGTTTATATGGAATCAAAAAAGACCCCGAATAGCCACAGTAATCTTGAAAAAGAAGAACAAAGTTGGAAGGATCACAATAATACCAGATATCAGGTTATACTACAAAGTCACTGTAATCAAAAAAGCCTGGTACTAGCTCAAGAACAGGCATATAGATCAATGGAACAGAACAGAGATCTCAGAAATCGACCCAAGGCAGTATGCTCAATTAATATTTGACAAAGGGGGCAAGAGCATATAGTGTAGTAAAGATAGTCTCCTCAATAAAGGGTCCTGGGAAAATTAGAAAGGTACATGCAAAAAAATAAAACTAGACCACCAACTTACACCATGCACAAGAATAAACTCAAAATGATAAAAGACTTAAATGTAACTCATGAAACCATAAAAATCCTAGAAAGAAAATCTCAGACCTCACACGTAGCAGAATATTCACTGATACATCTCCTAGAGCTAGAGAAACAAAAGAAAATATTAATAAATGGAACTACATCAAACTAAAAAGCTATTACACAGCAAAAGAAACAGCATCAAAATGAGAAGGGAACCCATTCTATGGAAGAAATTGCCAATGATACATCAGATAAGGGGTTAATCTTCTAACTCTATATAGCACTCATACAATTCAACAAAAGGAAGTAAAACAATCCAATTTAAAAAGGGGCAAAGGACCTGAATATACACAGGACATACAAATGGCCAAGAGACATGAAAAAATGCTCAGCATCACTAATCATCAGAGAGATGCAAAATAAAACATCTATGAGGTATCACCTCACACCCACCATCAACAAATCCTCAAATAACAAGTGTTGGCGAGGGTGTGAAAAAAAGGGGTTGATGTACGCTGTTGATGGGAATGCAGACTGGTGCAGCTACTATGGAAAACAATATGGTGTTTTCTCAAAAAACTAAATATGGAACTGCCATTTGACCCAGTGATCCCACGTCTAGAAATATATCCTATGAAGCCTGAAACACCAATCAGAAAGAATATATGCACCCCTATGATCATAGAAGCACTATTTATAATAGCTAAGATTTGCAAACAGCCCAAGTGCCCATCAGTATATGGGTCGATAAAAAAAAAAAAAAGCTGTGGTACATATACACAATGGGAATACTATGCAGCTGTAAAAAAAATAAGGGTCTCTAACCCTGTGAGACAGCATGAAGGGATCTGGAGAGTATTATGCCAAGCAAAATAACCCAGTCAGAGAAAGACAAGTATCACATGATCTCACTTATATGTGGAATCTGATGAACAAAATAAATTGATGAACAAAGCAAGGTCTTTGTAACAAAGACTCAAACCTGCATTGGCAAGATACTAGTCTCAGAGAGGAAAAGAGGCAGAAGACAGACTTCAGCCTTGAAGGAGAGGTTCCTCTCTATTAGTTTGAACAAATGTCCACAAAGTACTATACAGTTGGTGAGATCATTGTCTAATTTGATACAATGGTCTTGTGAGAGTAATGGATTAATCCACTAGCATGGTGGTGTTAGTCTCCCTAGAATCAATTCCTCAGAAAGAATAGAAAAATTCAGAGACACCAAGATTCCTCCTTCAAAACTGATTAGTTCAAAGAAATTTAGAATTTGCCAATAATTCTACCTATTTTCTGATTTTCAAAACTCCCTTGGAAGCACTGAGACAGTTACGTTTGAAAATCATCAGATGGATGTGAGTATAAGCAGAGTAAATTTCATCCTTCACCACAGACAGAACACAGCCAGTCAGGTAACTACTGCCTTCCATTTCGTCCTATTCGAAGTAGCAAAAAGAGTCAAATTACAGCAAGAAAGAGTACAAATGTTCCTGGCTTTGGTTCCATTTTATTTCTGTCCATTAGCTTTAAAAAAAAAAAAATGTAATTCCAAGAATGTAAAAGACCCAGACTGTTAGAGAAGGAAGATACTAACCCACTTTTCCTTCTCACACATTGTGATACACATATTTTATGGTGGTTACATTTAAGCGATTAATTCATAACATGACAGAGGCAGCATGCAAACAGACTTACAGCTTATTTTTAATAAGTGCTAATACATTTATGTCCTTCTTGCCAGACTCCCCTTCTACAAACATTTGGCTTCTTAGATTATATCCATGAAAATTAATGATCTGTCACTAGGCTTGCCTATGTCTTAATGAAGTAGTTACTCAGAGTGATTGAAGTCAGGTGTGGGCAACCTGCTTCTCCCGTGGATGATAAAGCGCTTTCCTCATTCTTTGCACAAATTTAATTAGGTGAAAACCAAAAAAAAAAAAAAAAAAAATTAATTACTGCCGCACAATGATTTTGCATTTTCAACAAGTGAAAGGGGTTGTGTTGATGTTGGGCAGCTTTTCTGCACAGAAAAGGCAATAAACAGAAGACATATCAAACATTCAAATGCATGTATGAGTTCCTTGCTCTGTGAAAAGCAAAATGCACAATTCACAAAAGTGAATATCTTTATTGGGCAACTCATAACTCACAGGACTAACTAAGTGCTGTAGAGAGAATTAGGAGGGGGATTTGGCGCAGAGTCACTGAACGTGGATGAGGACGTAGAGGAGTGATCTCCTCCAAGAGGGCAATCAAGTTGAAATCTGCACGCCAGCAAAAGCCACCAGGAGCAGGTCTGGAGGAAGAATGGTACCAGGGCCGGATCACCTAGCACAAAGAACCAGGGGCAGAAACAAAGGTGTCGCATTAGGCAGAATTTCTTAATTTTGACGTTGGTAGTATTTGGGGCCATGTAATTCTCTGTTAGTGGGTGTCGTTCTGTGCACTGCAGGGTGTTTAGCATCCTGGCCTCCACAAGTACCTCACTCCACTGCAGTTGTGACAGCCCACAAGACTCCAGGCCCTGCCAAATGTCCCCTGGGGGGAGGGGACATCTCCCACAGTTTGAGAATCACAGTGCAGGAGGGAAAGACTTAGGCCATGTGGCTGGAGTAAGGAGAAGAATTAAATCTACAGCAAAGAACTAAAATTAAACCAGAGCTAAGTCATCCATGCAACCCCCCTTCAGCTTTCAGGACCTTAGACATCCTTGCTCCCTGGCACACCACAGAGCTTCTGTCAAATTCACACTGGAAAAAACTGTAGTCTGACAAAACCAGGGATTTTCTCAATCTTGAGGTACCAGGAGATACCCCAGGTGTTTGTCCCACTGCCTGTGTCTATCCTCAGCACACTCATGTCCTTTGTACCCCCCTCCATTACCCCAAGCCATGTCCCTGGGCTCCCCACAGCCTGCCTTCCGAGGCTACGCCTTCCTGGTTATGCAGTCAGCTGATGCCTCGGTTATTCTGCAGGAGAGAAAAATGTATCATCTCAGAAACCAAGAGAGGTGGGTGCACCAAGACTTTGGCAATGACGATTTCATGAGGGTGGAGATTATAGAAGGTACCTTCTTGAGAGAGAACTAAGCCATGCACAAATAAGGAATCTGGAATTTAATGCATGTTTTTATACATATTTTCTCATCTACATTATTTCTTTATCTATGAAACAGGATCACTTGTATTAAATACCTGTTCAGTCACCACATAAGTCTGGGGGAAGAGGGGTTGTAACAGCATGCCCCTAAATAAGCCATTAAAAATCATAGACAAGTGGGTGAAAGGGCCAGAGAGCACAGGATGGCAAAGCAGCCGTGGATTATCCCAAGAAAGTTAGCCTTGCTCCAGGACAGATCACTGACACATTATTACAGTACATCTTGACTAGGAGCAAGAAGTCTCCTCTTTTCTCCGAGCCCCAAAACTAGATGATGCTCCAAAGCTTGTGGTCTCAAAAAGACCATTCCCATCCTTTCTGGAAGAGGGAGGGGCTCGATAAATAGCCCTGCCATTTAAAGAGAGTCTAGAAGCATATTTTCTTTCTTCTATGTCATATCTCCTCAAAGTCAAAATTCTGTAAGAGAATTTATGAAGATGAGCAGGTACAACTGCAGTTAGTGAACTGGGTAGGAGAGAGCTGGTGGTCATTTAACGTGTAACCTAAGGCTTTCTTAGCATTGCTGTGTGCCGTGGAGTTATAAGAATTTTACTCATGCTGATGCATTAGGTCTCAAAATGATACCCCGAAGCAGGTGTTAATATTTTTTCCTCTTTAAAAATGAGAAACATAGGCACAGAGGGATCAAGTGACTTGAACTCAGTAGACTGCTACTGAGTAAAGAAGGCAGGACTTGAACCCAGACAGGGTCTCTGAGGCAACCACTCCCCATACTGGTTCCCAGATAATTCAGGAGGAGGAACAGGAGGGTCGTTTCTTTGATTGGATAGAATCAAGAAGCATGTTTCTCCTAAGGATCAAAGGGCTTAACACACAGAAGGTAAGATTTTAGGGTAAGCACCAGGAAAAATGTCCCGGCTATTTGGGTTGAGAGATGCTACACAAAACTGTTTCCAGGTCCATGGATCCCAGTTTCTGAAAATTTAAGAAAAAATAAGAATAGTTTCTTATCATCAACAGCCAATTTATGATCAGAAATAGGGGGGGAAATGGGGAAAATGGATGATCTCACGGGAGACTTTCCATCCACTGATTTGCTTTCTGGCGGCTCTGTGATCCATCTCGTGGAAGCTGACATCAAATAGTTGGGTTTTTGAGTTCCAGAAACCTCTCTGAGCTCTCTGTTCCCTGCCCACTTCACTCTCAAGCCGTTAGACCTGCCTGTACCTTTTCATTTCCTGCCATTCTTTGAAACACAGCAAAGGGTTGTGACACGTTCTGTAGGCAAACACCTGGATACTGTAATTTTAGGTTTGGGAGGCATCCAACAACAAAATGCATGGTTCCTTCAGTGATACAAACATATTTCCTAATAAAATGAGACATTATAGTCTTCTTGTGGCAATGCTGATGTCACTGTGGACGCTAAAAGAAAGAATATTATGTGGATATAATTTGAGTCAAAATAGCATACATGATTGAAAGACGGCAGAGCCAGACATGCATTTCTTTTGTCGGGTGTCATCATAAAAGGATAATCATGACTTCCCAAACCACCAATCCATTTTAATACTCCTAGACTGTAACAGTGTGAAATCTTTGTTTTTCCCCAGTACCTAGCTGGACCAGTCATAATGCAAGTGCTAGAAATATATAAATGATTCTTCAATAATTCATTCATGCTTGGATCAGAAAAGAAATGTCTAGCGTGTACAAGGGAATAAAGCTATAAGGGAGGATAACTGGCAGGCAGACAGCTGAAGAGTGTTATGATCCAGGCATAAACTGAGATGAATCAGGCTGAACTCCAACGCCCAGGATGGGTCCAAGAAAAACTTCATTATCTGATCAACAAATATTCATCCAATCACTACTTCATTCCAGGAACTATGCTACATGTTGCAGTATCTCACTTAATTCTCCCAATGATCAGATGAAATAAACATCAGTAGCCTTTTAAATTTCAATCCATTAGGACCCAAGTCTCAGAGAAACTAAGTATCATGCCCAGGCCACCTGCCCCATAAAAGGCACACTTGGAATGCCCTTGCAGACTGGCTGTTTCAAGTTGGAGCTCAGTAACCGGTGGCTTTGGGATGTGAATCACAATGATGTGTTTCCATCTCAGTATTCCCACCCAGTGCATAGCTCTCACTGAAGAGGTTGACTCAATGAGCCAAATAAATCAATTAGACAATACATAAGTTCATATGGGGCACATGATAGAATGGAGGGAGACCTGTGAATGAAGGGAGCCAACGTGTGGCTCCTTCTACCTGGAACACTCTTCCTTCCCATCTTCAGCTGGGTGCTTGTGCTAATCTTAAAATCTCAAAGAGATCCCACTTTCTCAAGGTCCTGCCCTCCCTTACTAGATCAAATTCCCTGGTTGTATTCTCCTGTAGCCCAAGAACCTATCCTACACAGAACTTACTGCCGTCACGGTTTATATTGGACTGTGTGACTATGTGATTGACATTTCTGCCCCCGTGAGATTGCACGCCCCCTCCTGGTGGCAGGGACCACACTGGGTTTGGGACACCAGTGTCCCAATTGCCTGGACAGGTGAAGCAAGCAGCCGGGAAGTGTTTACGGAAAAGGAGAACAAAAGGTCCAGTTGCTGGAATGGCAGCCAACAAGCAGCACGCTGACTTCCAGAGGCCACTGCAGCCCTGTGCTGCTCCTTCCCCAACACTCCTGGCTGTGCGGGCTGTAACACTGGAGGTTTCCCTGTGCCGTGGACACACAAAGCTCACGTCACTGTTGTATGCTAGCCTTGCCTCCTCTCCTTTCACTTCGAGCCTAATTTCTTAGGTGAGCAAATAATACCAGGCCGTATAAGGCAAGCGAGGCTGTCCAAGGGTTGCTGGAATGCATCCTAACTAATGTAATGACAGCGTTCCCGTGTTCATTTCCTGCCATCGACAGGGTGCCGTTTCTAGGAGCACGGGCGACAATGCAAAGAGAACCCGAGAAAATGGACGGCCGGTGCGCTTGCACTTCAGCCTCTCCCCAGCTGGAAGTAAATGGATCTGATCCAACTACGGGGAGGAAAGGCTTCCTGGAGTCAAGCTGCTCACAACAGCCCCAAACGGAAGAAACTGTTTTACTGTCGAATCTATCACCAGCTCACTACTATCAAACAGCTAGGGAAGCTCCCAGCAACCACTCCAGATTTTAAACCAGAGCCTCTGCTTCCCCCCAAAATATGACCTCAAACCTCTGAGTGCAATTTGTTCTGTTCCTACATACCAGGTGTTGTTCCAGAATCTCGGGCTCCCTCTTTAACCATGAAGAGGTAGAAACAGGTTGCGGGGACAGCTTTCTGCTATGATGCCACTTGCCACACAACATTATCTTTTCGTGAGCTTCCTGTCTCCTTTCCATTCTTGACTAAACGTCCTTAGCACATCATGCCCTTCCCCGCCCCATGTAGGCGTGGTCTCTCAGATCCTAAGACCCCACTGCACCTCGCACCCACTGCAACGGCTGCCTCGGACACCAGGCCATGGTTCACTCGCCCGTCTCTCAGGCCTTTCCAGGTCCTCCGTGGTCCTTGCCAGCAGAGGGCCAGGTCTGGCTTTGAGTGTCAGATTCGGATCTTGGCTGTGTCCCTTACTCAGGCATCTGAAAACTTTTTCTGTAAAGAGCCAAACCGTAAACATTTTCAGCTTCTCAGGCCATTGGGGCTCATCCACACCCCTGGACTCGGCAGGTGTAACGCAGACACAGCCCAGCATGACTGAGGGAGGAGGACCAGGGCTCCTGCTACGGCCAGCCGAGATGTCTCCGTGTTCCTAACTCACCAGGACGTCCAAACGCCTTGACTGACCAACACCATGGCAGAGATTCCACAGTGTCAGTGAATTCTCCTAAACACTGTCCCTTCTGTACCCTCCTGGCTGCCCTTATTTATCCCGAAAGATGGAGCACCATTTCCTTGTTTACCCACACTCTCCTCTAGGCAGCCTCCTTTCCTGAATATAAAATAAGACTTTAAAAATTGGGTTAACCCAGCTGGTGTGGCTCAGTGGACTGGGTGCTGTCCTATGGACTGTGAGGTCACTGGTTCGATTCCCAGTCAGGGCACATGCCTGGGTTGCAGGTTCGATCTCCACTAGGGGGCGTGCAGAAAGTACCAATCGATGTTTCTCTCTCACATCAATGTTTCTCTCTCCTCCCCCTTCCTTTCTCTAAAAAAAAATCAATACAAACGTATTTTTTTTAAAAATTGGTTTAAACAAGTGTCAGAAATAGAGGTCCTTTGCATTGGGAACACAATTTTCAGCTCAGCAAATCTCTAGTCATCTCAAGATAAACAACACTTCCCCCAGACAAGGGGCCACCTTAAGCGTGGGGTGGTATCCTCTCAGCTCTGATGGGGGACCAGACTCCAAACTCAGGGAATGGCCAGAGCTGTCCATATCCTGCAGGTAGAAAGCAATCACCAAACACCATCAGCCAACAAGGCACCATCTTCCAAACGTATTTAGAGAAATGCTTCCCTAAAACACTAGCTCCATTAGGTACTAACAGGGAAAATTCTTCATGGTCAAACAAGTGTTTCCAGTTTCTAGGTAAACTGAAGACTTCTTGAGGTCTCATAGAAGTCAGGCGCAAGGCTAACTTTAAAAGGGAGAGTAGCATATACAGTATTTTCCAGACTCATTTAGCCATGGGTTTTTGCGTGCTCACTTGTTTGGGACACCTAAAACACGTCTTGAAGTGCTTCACAGCAGACCTAGTGAGAACAGCAGGGAATCATTCTGCAACTGTCCGAGGAAGGAAACCTGAGTTGACAAAACGGAGCCACGGTCGCCCGTGTCTGTACAACAGCATCTCCATTTGCTGTTCTAGTATCGCCAAGTCGCACCGGCCAGCTCGAGCCTTCTCTCCCCTCTCAGCTGAACTCCCAAGAAGACACCCATCAGCTGGACTGTGAACGAGACAGCTGATGTCTGGGCAGGAAACAGCTCTCACAGTCCAAGTCCCTGTGACCACTACAGTCCACGGTGCCCTACCTTTAACTCGGGGAACCCCAAAATCTGACCCTTCAGTCACAGCACTGCCTGGAACACCCACCATCAAGCTCCCTGAGCAACAGCGAAACAGACGGGGGCCTCTCTCCTTCCACGTTGAATTTTATTGCTATTATGGTACAATTCGGTCTCATTCCGCATCATTTTTGATAGCCATCATAAACCTGAAATCACTGATGTTTGATCTCAGCACAGAAGTCAGTCCCCGACCTGAAGCATGCCAGGCTCAAGCAGCCAGCCCTGGTCACTGTCCCTTTCCTCACACACGCACGTAACCGCCTGGGCACTGGTCGAGAGCGTCGGCTAAGGAACCAGGCAGGTGCTCCGGGGGTCTCCAGCCCAGGAGAAATGCCCCGTTTCTGACTCTCTTTTGGGAAGAATACAAAAATCGAACAATCTGTACTCAAAGCTGGTGGTTCGAAGTTCAGAAGAAAATGTAAATACTTAGAAGGCACCTGCCCTGAATCTGAGAAGGAACTCATTTTCATCCTCAGATTCTTAAAAAAAAAAAAAAACAGTAAATAGCTCAGTGGTTTTGGGTCCAGTGTTACAAAGGTTGCAGTCTGGGGTTCAATCCCCACCCCCCCATGGCCCTGTTAGCAAAATCTCCGAGAAAAGCTTCGTTCCTCAGTGCAGAACACACCCCTCCCTTCCTGCCCCCACTGAAAAGTAAGGGGAGGGGCACTGTAATAAATATTTTCATATGGTCAGAATGAGCGTCTGTTGCTTACAGAAAGATAATATAGCCCTGGCCGGTTTGGCTCAGCGGTTAGAGCGTCAGCCCATGGAACAGAGAGGCCCGGGTTCAGTTCCCGCTAGAGGCACATACACGGTTGCAGTTTGTCTCTGGCCCCGGTGGGGTCGTGTGGGTGGCAACCACTCAATGTGTGTCTCTCACATCGATGTTTCTTTCTCTCTCTCATCTTCTCTCTCTTCCTCCCACTCTATCTGCAGATAAATGCAAAAATGTCCTCGGGTGAGGATAAAAAAAAGAAAAGAAAGATAATATAAATGAAGTTATCAGGCACTTATCAAATGTTCACCAAATGTTCCTTTCCTTCTTGTAAGTGTTCTTACAGAGAGGCACTCAGGTTGGGATCTGTGGAAACACAGGCCAGTCCTCTAGGAGCCCAGTGTGCTCTCTGAATAGCTTCCTTTCGCCTTACGAGACCCAGGACGAGTTGCCATGAGGCTCTGCTGGCCCTCTCATCAGAATATAAAACTATATTCAGGAAAAAATATTCGGTGTAAGAGTGTCATCATGTGAAATGTATCTGTGCATAGTAAGACATTTATTTGGATTTAGCCCTGGCCGGTTTGACTCAGCGGTTAGAGCATCAGCCCACGGACCAGAGAATCCCGGGTTCAGTTCCCACTAAGGGCACGTACCTCCATTACAGTTTGTCCCCGGCCCTGGTTGGGGTTGTGTGGTTGGCAACCACTAGATGTGTTTCTCTCACATTGATGTTTCTCTCTTCTCCTCCTCCTCCTCTCTCTCTCTCCCTCCCGCTCTATCTGAAGATAAATGCAAAAATGTCCTCAGGTGAGGATTTAAAAAAAAAAAAAGTAAAGTTAAACTTTTTTCTCACAGAAAAATGTTTTAATAAAAGCTAGAACATTGGCAATATCAGCTAAAAATCAGGACTGAGAAGTGAGAGGGATTTGTGTTTAAATCCTGGTCCCACCACTTTATAAATGTGCGAATGGGGGCAAGTTCTAAGTCTCCTAAGTCAATTTCCTCGTGCCGGAAATTGGAACAATATCTGAACCTACCTCAAAGGATTGTGGGAGCAAACAAGGCCAGCAAACTCTTAGCACAGTGCCCACACGGTAGAGTACATAGTAAGTAAGGGATGGAGATTTTTTTTCCCAATGAAAGACGAAGAGCATAAATAAATTGAGCCAGACTCAGACCAAATTCTGGTCCTGGCACCTGCTATGTCATCTTTGGGCAAATTACTTGACTATCTGTGTCTTGGTTTCCCCCACTGTAAAAATGAGGACATACCTACTACATAATGTGTGGGTGAATAAACAAACTAATTCATGGAGAGGACTTCAAACTGTGCCTGAAACTTAGTAAATGATACGTGTTACCTATCACCCTCTAGAGCCAAGTCCCCACCCTACCCAGTCTTGGCTGCCACCTCTGAAGGGAATCAAGAGGCAGGTGCCCTGACTTCCCCTGTTGTCTTGATGATTCAAGGACACAGGAATATCACATGGTTAGAGATGCTGACTGGGTAAAACACGACCTGGAGCCACGCAGAGGGGAAAGACCGTGGTGTGAGAGTCTGGAAGTCTTGGTGTCCACCCGCTGAGCTGTTAGGAGCGGCCTGGCGGTCTGCTGCCTCTGGGAGAGGACAGCTACGTGCAGCGGGTGCGGGGCCTCCACCTCTTCCTCGGGCTCAGGCCCCACCAGCTGCGCACAGTGACTCTCACCCGATAGAAAATCAGTACTTATTTATTGAACATCAAGTCCTCGATTCAGTTTTTGAGTTTGAGTTCTTTCATCAAAAGAACCTCATGTATTAATGTTATGCTAAACAAACATTATAAAACTTGAATTTATAAATTTATGCTATTAAAAATGTTAATTTGCTATGTTTTACATATTGGGATTCCACATATTTTTTGTAGAAAATAAAAGCCCTGAAGCTATAAAAGTCACAGCTATCAACTTTCATGTAATTATAAAAATCCAGAGGTGTTTGTATATACCTCAGAAGATCCCAAACACAATTCTCAAAAAGTCACTTAACAACTTACGACTTTTCATCAGGGGCGTTGTTTACTATCTGAACAGACAGTTGCTGCTTTTTAAATATGTGAATTGTTTGTCCAAAGAGACAGAAAGAAAGTTTTCACTTTGGAAAGAAATGGCAGCATCCTGCGTTACCCTAGATGCCAACACGCTCACACACAAGTCCAGCAGGCCCCTGCCAGGCTCCGAAGCCTCCCGGACGGCACAGCGGCCCGCCCTGCACTGGGCACATTCCTTCCAGAGGCACTGGGAAGGGGCCCGAGATGACTGCACACTCTCCTGCCTAAGCAATGCTTCCAAGTGACATCGAATCCTCTACTCCAGCAATCGCAACTCCACTGGGAAAAACTCAACACGGCCCTGATCACACTCACGGAGACGCTGCAACACCCCAAACGTGGTCGGTTTGAGAGGCGGTCGTGATAACAAACCAGACTGGAAGAAACTTTGATAATCTCTGCCAAAACGCGGCTTACTAAACACTCATCACAGGGTTTCAAAGCCTGGGCTGTGATCTGAGCCATCCTGTCACATGTAAGGAAACGGAGGTCTGTGGGGAGGACATGGTTTCAACTGGCAATGCAGTGACAACACTAGACAGCCACTGGGGTCCCAGCCCTTTCTATTATTATACATATTCAGTGCACCTATTTCAGTTGAGATCTACTTGGACTGTAGTCCACGGTCTAGCAGAGAGAATAGCCCATTGCTGGGAACCTGGTGAACCAATCATCTAAATGACTGTCCCACTGAAAATAACCAGATGCTGGCAAACACTGTTAAATCTTCTTAAATGCAAAGATGACTGAACAAGAAAAGAAGGAAGTCTGAGGCCTAAGCGAAGATGTGTAGAACACCCAAGGCAATAACAGAACAACTATTAAATCTGCTGAAACCGCCCATTGGTTTTCACGTTTGCAAAGCTCAAAAGACAACAGGCCAAGTTCAGGGACACTCGAGGCCTCATGTAGGACATGCCCCATAAAGCTAGAAACCCACAGAACTATACTTTCAGAAAACGGGTGTGTTCGAAAACCAGTGCTCTGTGCCAGGGGACCAGCGGAAGGAATCTGGACACTTAGAGGAAGGAAAAACAAACCCCTGGGACCTGTACCCCACGAGCCAGCCTCCGTGTGAGCTCAGCGCCTGAATCACCCTGAACAGGGGGCCACACAACCTCAAGCTGGAGCTGAGCTTCAACGGCCCCATCCAGACAGCACACGGAGCACTGGGCAGAAGCTAATGAGATTCGTTCTTGGGATAATCCACTCTCAGCCCCGGCTCTGAAGAATCCCCACTGGCAGTATTTCAAGAAAGGTATTCTTAAAATAGAGATTCGTTTGAAAAATGTACAAAATATAAGCAGATACAGACTCACAAAGATTCCAGGTACTGAAATATCAGACATTGAAATAAAATATTCATATCCATTCAAAGACAGGAAAGACATCACAAATACAAAGAAGAAATTTTTTTAATCATCAGCAGGTTTTAAAAAATAACTAAACCCGTAATAAAAATATATTACTTGGTATTAAGAACTCCGAGGCGGCCCTGGCTTCCGGTGAGGAGGGGTAAGAAAGCCCGCTCCGCCTCTCCCTCCGCCTCTCCCTCCGCCTCTCCCTCCGCCTCTCCCTCCCCCCAAACACAGCTGTAAAGCCTGGACAGGCCCTGGCCTGTGTGGCTCAGCGGTTAGAGCGCCGGCCTGCAGACCAGAGGGTCTCGGGTTTGATTCTGGTCAAGGGCACACACGATTGTGGGTTGCGGGTTCAATCCCAGGCCCCAGTCAGGGTCATGTGGGAGGCAACCAATCGATGTGTCTCTCTCCCTCTCCCTCCCTCCTTTCCACTCTCTCTAAAAATCACTGGGAAAAATATCCTCAGGTGAGGATTAACAACAAAACAAACACGATCCTGGACAGAATGCATGCAGCAGCTATTGCAGACACGGATGAGAAAACAGGAGCATGTGAACTGAAGGAGGAGGCCAGACTTTAAATGCCACCCACCCAGCAGGGAGCATCCCATTTGCCCACTGGTATCCTCTGGCCCGGAATCAGACCTGGGCGTCGGTGCTGACGGAAGGCACCCCAGAGAGGCGAAGGGTCTCCTGTCACTCGGAGAACGACGAGCGAATGCCCGTGGTTTCTCTTTCTCCTCGCCTGTGGTTTCTCTGCACCATGGCTCCCCCCCGTTCCGCAGCCGAGAAGGAGCTGCAGCCCCGGAGCCTGGCTCTGCACTCAGGGAATCTGGAGTCCCAGTGAGTGGGTGGACACCCCAAGCTCTTCTTCCTCTCTGCCCTCACCCTGCTTGGCCCCAGGTGTGGAGTGTAATTGCCCCAAACTATAAAACAACCCAAACGTCCTCTGATGAGTGACTGGATAAACAAGTGGTGACATGTGTTAGAATACTATACAGCAATAAACAATGAAGAAACTACTAATAGTGTCAGCCACTTGGCTGACTCACAGATGCATCATACTGAGTGAAGGAAGCCAGTCTCAATCAGCTTACCTACTACATTTGATTCTATTCATACAGCATTCTGGAAACGACCAAAGTCTCACAGACGACCGATCGGTGACTGCAGGGCCCAGAGGTAAATGGCTTACTAAGAGGCCAGCATGAAAAAGGAACCTGTACTTCTCAAAGCTACTGAATTACTCCACCGTTTCACATGGTCCTGAGATCCCTATCGTTTGAGGCATTTAAAGCCCAGCCAGCTGATAATGCATCAGGGATGTTACAGAAGGAATTCATGCTATAAGTCTGCACAGTTGCCTCCGAACAGTTCACTCCACCTCTGAGGGACCCTAAAAAAGTTTGCTTTGCATTAAAGGGTACCCGGCTGCAGGTAACATTAAACAAATACAGTCCCTGCACTTTGGGGGTTGACAGTTCATGGAAAAACCCTTAACAAATAAATACTTTTAAAAATATATTTTCTGCGCAATCAACAGATTTTTATTAGAATGACAGCTTTATAGTAACTGCCAAGCTAAGCTCAGTTACAGAGACAGGAAAATGTAAGACGTGTCTCACCCACTAGAAGTTTATCATACGGCTCGGAAAGGGGTCATCAATACTTGAAAAGCACACACAAGAGGTAAATAATAATGCACAGTAAGTATATGAGAGAGACCATGAGTAAGAGCACGTATAGTTACCAACCTGAGGTGCAGGTAGCAAGGGCTATAGGGAGGCAGAGGGGAGCTCACTAGTTACCCCATTTTGCCCATCCAGGACCCATTTCCACCTGCAGTGTGCGCCCGAGACTGATCCGTATGGATATATCTTGTTCCAGATTCTCGTGGGGTTCAGTCAGCAGGAGACAGAGGGCTGGATGGGAGAGGTGAGCGTGATTTCTCCCGGGCCCCAGCTTGACCATTCACTGAAGGCTCTAGCAGGTGTCCATCTGTGGAGTCCCTGCTCTACTCCTCCCTGTGTCTCCTTTGTCTCATTCAAACCTAGACCTAGTCCTAGCTTCCTTCCAGCCGATAAGCACAGCCTCCCTCATTCTCTAGTTAGACTGAGAAAACAAATCAACAGAAATCATAATATATGTATCACTTCAATCTCACCACTTAGGAAACAAAAACAAGCAAACAAAAATCCACCTAGGCAATACTGGGAGCCCTAAGAGCCAGCCATCTGGGTCTCTAGGTTAAGTCAGATAACAGAACTCACCTCTGACCTCTGGCTGCAGGAACACCTGGAGGGGGCCCAGCCGGGCCTGGAGCTGCTCAAGTCCTACTCACGTTGAGGAGGCCCCCGAACTGAAGGGGAGAGACAGAAGCCAACTCCTCATGATGTTCTTCCCCAAGAGACACGTGGCTCCCTGGCCAGTCATTCACCCCGGGGAACAGAGCCTGCTAAGGAAGAGCCTATCGGAATCTCAGGGGGTTTCGTGCGGACAGTTCCTCAAGTGATGGAATGATATTCAGCATTTATGGGGATGTCTCCCCACTATCAGAACCTCTGTTCTTGAACGGTGGCTCTCAAATTACCCTGCATCAGAATTACCAGCAAAACTGGTTAAAACACAGATTTTTGGCCCTTAACCCCAGAGTTTCTGATGCGGATTGAGGTGGGATCTGAGAATTTGCATTTCTAACAAATTCCAGCAATGCTGGTGCTACTGGTCTGGGGACCACACCATGGGGGCCACTGTGTACAACTGGTTATCAACCTGGGCCACACACGGGCACCATCTGGGGACCTGAGTACAGACGGCTGAGTCACACCCCAGATGTTCCGATATAACTGGCATGGTGGGCAGCCAGGCACTGGGATTTTTCAAAGCTTCCTCAGGTGATGTCTGTGTTGCCAGTGTGAGGCCCCCTGGTGCTGACCTGACCCTAAGGCTACCCAAGCTCCTGCCCAGTGCACCTGCCCACCGCCACCTCCTACGGAAAGTGCCTCAGAAAAGGGCAGGCGAGGGCTGGGCTTCACCCTGGGCCCCGATGCCTCAGGGCTCCAGTGGGTGCTACCTCCTCCTACTTTAACATGAGCCCCTCTTCATCCCCTGGGCTGTCCTTCCTCCTAAGGACTCATGGGACGAAAGGCTGAAGGAAACACTAGAAAACCACGAACAACAGAAAGGGCTCTCAACCAAAAAGCAGGCCTCGCCCCCAGCTACGTCATCACTGAACCTCTCGGACCCTCGGCTCCTCACGTGACCATCTCCAGAAATAGCAGCTAACATCTGTATAAGTTTGTGGTTACATCTGTAATCATACACAATAGCTGGTGATTCGCTTCACACCATCACCAGCACAACTCTGTGCGACCAGTGACATCCGAGTCCCTGTTCTGAAGATGAGAGAACCACCCACAGTTCTGTTTGGATAACACCCCTCCATTTATCCAGCAGAGGTACTCACCCCAGATCTTCTGAAGACAAATTCCAATTCCTTTTACATCGAGATGCCGCCGTGAATGTCTTCTCTGCCGTGGCTGACGTGGGTCTCTGCCTATCTTCCTCTTCTCCACACAAGGGGAGCGGGGTTCTGCAGGCCCGGCTGTACATGAGAGTCTGGGACTAGCCTGACCCAGGGGCAGGCATGAAGGGGTGGCTTAAGGCACTGGTTCACCAAGCATGGTCCCAGACCTGTAGGATTTAAGCACCCGGTAACTTGTCCAGATGCAAATTCTCAGGCCCCACTGCAGACCTACTGAGTCATCAGCTCTGGGGGGGCCCGTGGATCTATGCTCTAACAAGCACCCAGGTGATGATGCATGGTGACGTCTGAAAGCGACAGGTTAGGGACCTCTAGTGCAATGTTCAAGAGCTCTGACTGCGTAAACCTGGCGGCCCAGTCATGGTGCTGAGCAGGCCCATACGAGCTCTCAAGAACCAGTTGTTACAGGTTCGGGACTTTTGCAAGCTGGGTAGGAATATTTACACCATGGAAATTGGCAAACACCTCCCCTGCTTCCCCACCAGAGAACTGGTTTACCTGCACACAATTACAATAACAATGATCACTGATCTCAGTTCTCATAGTGGGCTGCAACCTTATTCCTAAGGGCCAGATTCTACCCTGGGGGAAACGGGCCCTGCCTCGATTATGCCAGGTGCCCCCCACCCCACCCCATTCCATAGAGAATGCACAGCCAAGTTTGCTTAAAATTTTAAATAGCTTGCCATAGTTTTCAGAGTAGAGCACCAAATTCCTCCATGGTCTGCCTCTAACTTTCATGCCAGCCTCATCGCTAATCACCCTCCTGCCTACCCTGTCTACACTAGATTCCAGCCACACGCCAATCACCTCCCATCTCCTTCCTTCTCCATCGCTATCTCTCGGCTGCTGCCTTCCCATGCTACTCCCTCAGCCTGGAAAACCCTCCCTGAGCCTGGAAAACCCTCCCCATCCCACTCATTCTCAGTCTGAGCTCACGTACAATCTCCTACGGAAGTCATCTTCATACCTCTTTCCTCCCAGCCCTGCCCCTGCCCACTCCGTACTCCCAGCCTGGGCTGGGTTATGACATCCACTTCCTCTGTTCTCCCAAGGCACCTTGTAATACCCTCATCAAAGTACTCACCACCTGTCTAAACAGTAAGTGCCTGGCTGCTTGTCTCTCTCTGTAAGTAGAGTGTATGCTCCTTCAAAGTACAACAATGTTTTAATCACTGTACTATCACCAGCACCTAGTACAGTGACTGGTGTGTAGTCCATAAATGTTTATCTGAGTTTATGAATGTCTTCCCTGGTTCTAATCCTTTCTCTGCCTAAATCTCCAGATAGTGACACCCTCAAGACTCCCCAAAGACGTGCTCCACCAACTTCCATTCACTATCTTGGACTTTCCGGATAAGAGTCGCCACCCTGGACAATCACCAGTTCATCCCTGCGGTCCCCACACATGTTCAGCCTGCCTAGCCACCTTTCTTTCCAAGTTTACAGCTGGATACAGATCTCTACTGTCACATAAAGCCATCCTCCCCCACCTAGGTCTAACTGTGGTCCCACAGAAAAGTATCCACGCCGGTCCCCCAAAACAGGATGTCTGTAAGATCTAAAGCTTCGGGACGCCTGCGTGCCAGATTACCTGCCAGTTCCCCAATGCCCGTCCCCCACAGAACTGCGTACTTGTATTTATCAGAGACACACAGTTGAATAAACATAGTAGCCCTATTCTTAATAGCCCAAAACTAGAAACAGTTCAAATGACCGACCACAATGGGATGCAGAATAAACGGTGGTGTATTCACGCAGTGGAATGCAGTGCAGAGCAAATGAGACCAAAGGACAACTAACTATCTGCCACCAGATGAATGAATCACATAACATGATGGAAAGAAGCCAGACAGAAAAGACTGCATACTATGTGGTTCATTTACGTGAAATTTCAAAAATACATGAAAGTAACCTATGGAGTTAGAACTCAGGACAGCGGGAGGTTAATGACCAAAGGAGATACATGGGGGCTTCTAGGATGCTGGTAATACACTGTCTCTTGATCTAGGGGCTGGCTGCACTGTAATTCTGAAAATTCATTATTATTTCATTGATAATTCACTGATAAATTATACATTTTGAATGTACATTATTCTTCAACAAAAATTTTTCATTGAAAAAGTTAAAATGTTGCCCTAGCCAGTTTGGCTCAGAGGTTAGAGCATCGGCCCGCAGGTTTGATTCCCATCAAGGGCAGGGTCATGTGGGAGGCAACCAGTCAATGTGTCTCTCTCACATCGATGTTTCTCTCTCTGTACCTCTCTTTCTCCCCCACTCTGACTGAAGATTAATAGAAAAAGTATCCTCAGGTGAAGATTAAAAACAAATAAAAAGTTGAAATGTCGAAGGCATTGTGCTAGGTGCAGTGTGGGGAGACAGAACGCATCAGGTGTGTCCTCTGGCTTTAGGACTGGTAGGGGAGACTTTGAGCCATGTACACCTGAGGACAAAGCTAACAGTCTAGCCTGTAAACCACAAGCGACCAAAGCTCACCATGGTGTGTTGGAACGGGTTTGTATGTCCTGACTGCGCACGTGTCTTCCCAACTCCCCACGCAGTGACATCAAATCAGTAGCTTGAAATCAGTCATGATGAGACTATTCACATCAGAGAAATGCTAAAAATCAGGGCTTTTCCCCCAGCGAGCTTATTGATAAACACCAGCCAGAAGCTTCAGAAGCCTCAAGTCTTACTGGAATTAGCATGGGCACCAACATCTCAGCATGCCTTAGCCACATCACAGCCCAGGGACAAAGAATGCAAGCCTTTTATAAAATGTTCTGGAACCAATCTTTTCACAAGTTAAGAAATACAAAAGTGCCCACAAACTCCCAGCTCTGGGATGTGTCACTCTATTGCCCTCTAGTGGTAAATAAACTCTTGCATGCTCTTCTAGAAACTGCGTTCAACCCAACAAATTTCAGGCACCACACACAGTCCTTGGTCTAGTTTAATGATGCCTATTGCTGAATAGCACTGATTCTATAAATTCTGTAAGTTACAGAGGGATAGAATTGATAGGCCATGTTAATATACAAAGCATCAAAATGTCTCATGCCAGAATGTGCAAGGACTGGAAACACAATATCATCCAGAGAATAAAGAAGTCGGTATGTCATGATGTCAGTGCAAGCCTGTCTCACAACCCAGTCTACCCAGCATGCTATTTACAAATTTACAAGAAGGCTTGTGGAATTTTAGATATCCCACGCCCTGGTAAATAATGCATCTTGTTCCGTGAGAACCATAAAGTGAATAATACATCAGACACAGAGAATCTGAAATCTAGGACAAAGAATGGGACTGGGGAGAATTTCGAGTGACCTGGACCATGTGCTCAAAGTTATGCAGTATTACTGACATTAACACCGCTGAAGCGCAGAGCGTGTTTTTAAATAAATAAATAAATGCAGAAGAAAATGGAAAATGGAGTGGAGAGAACAGCTTTAATTTCTTAGAATTAAAACAGGAAATCTTTCTCTCTGGGAAATAGGCATGAAAGAATGCAAAGGAAAGCATTGTTGGGAAGTATTTAATCCCTTAGACATGAGGCTATGAAAGCGGCTGAGAACATTAATTTGCTTATCTTCATGGTGCCCGGAGGAGTTCGGAAAAGCAATCTACGCCAGCATATGCGGGAGAGCAGAGGGAAGTTAAAGCGGCCTCCAAGCACTTTCAGCCAGCAGACTCTTCAGATGTTCCAGACACCCAAGCCCCAGGGCCAAGCTGGAACCTCAATCTGGTCTTCCTTTCACTGTTGTTGGTGCCCTGAATTTTAAAAGATACTGCTTTTTTTTTTTTTTTTTTTTTTTTTAAGTGACAAGAAACCAAACCAGGAAGAGTACAGAGAACAATGTTGCTATGGTTTCCCTAGCCAGCTACTGAGGCCAGCTATCGAGAGGGAAACGTTTCCCGCCTGCATCTTAGACGGCTGGGTGGGTATGATGTACTACAGTAGATAGCCTTCCCTGCTGCCCGTAAGCCCTCCTCAGACTGTTTCTACTCACAGACCCAGCCCCTGGACACAAAACTGACACATGACCCAGGTGTGGCCACTCACAGTACACCATTACTCTGGGTAAAATGAATGAGCAAGAACTTGTCCCTAAAGCAGAGCCCGTTCAGATTCCCTCCTTGAACTGAGGAACGCACAGGCTTAGGAGGTATATTTTATCTGAAGCCCATACAAAGGGGAGAGAGGCAGGAAATAGAGAGCAAGAGAGATGGAACCCTAGTGACAGCACTGAGCTCCAGATCTAGCCACGTCAGGGGCTCAAACAACCCCCAGACTTCTCAACTGCATGAACCCCAAATTCACTTTTTAATGCATGCTTGGAATTTTTTTCTGTCAGTTGCAACTGAACAAATCTAACACACTAGGGACAGGGGTTCATATTACAGGTGTCAAAAGACCTGTTTCATCTGGATACTGGCTTCTCAGCAGTGAGTCTGGGAAAAAGTAATGGATTATCAAATGGTAACATCTGATGAGATATGAAAAACCGCAAGTGAACATATGAAGCAAAGGCCAGAGCCTACTTAGAAAGTGTCCACCACTCTTGAAAGGAGGGGAGTGAATTTGTTTTAGGTTTACCAATTCCATCTTCACAGATCAGAACACCGAGTCCTCTAGATGTTAAACATCATCCAACTGCTGATGCTCCTAAACAGAGAAGAACTCAACTGCTAAGCTGTACTCACAAAGCTGTTTTATTTCTAGACTCCACTGATCTTTGAAAGTACCCCATGTGGGAGGTTCTCCTGTTATCTCAGTTTAACAGGTTTGAACGTGAGGCACGGAGAGTTTAAGTAACTTGCCCAAAGTCCCGGAGCCAGCGATGCGTTCAGATGTTCCCGTTCTGGAATCCAAGCCTTCGCTCACTAGGCTACACTGCCTCTCAGAAAGCACAGGAAATGGAAGCATCAGGACCGAAAAATCAGACGTATGAGATTCAACGTCCCGCCCCCTCATTTCGCCGTGAAAAGCTAGTGCCTCTGCGGTCCAGAGCGGGGAGGGGGCAGTGCTGCGTTTCTTCTCTCTGGTCTACGCACGCGTGGACACCTCTTCAACCCACATTGACCTTATTGCTTTTACACATTTATCTTGTTCCTACTAGGACCAAGGGTTGCCACAAGAACCATCAATTTCAGACAACTGTGTAGACTACAACTTCCATGCTTCAATCAATACCACTCTTCAGAGAACTCCACAGTCAGATAAGGTCACTGCCCGACCACCAGTCCTCTCTAGCCAGCCTGCCAGTGGAGTCATCAACCTAAAGGCCACGGTTCTCAGCCCAAATACGGGCTTTTCCCCGAAGTCCCCGTTTCTGTCAAATGGAGCAATAAAATCTCCTAAGCTGGTCTTCAACCTTAGACTCCATTCATTCATTCATTCCTTTGTCCCTCCCCTTCCTCCCCTTCTCCTTCCAATCACCAATCCCTGCTTCTTATATGTGTCCCAGGCAATATCCATTCCAGTTTCCCCCACACCAACCCAAGCCCCTGTCTGACCCTGGACTGTTAGAAGAGCACAGTACAGTTTCATTCATTTATTCATGTATTCACCTAATCTTCATATTTCTACTATATGCCAGGCTCAATGCAAGGTAGGCACAGAAGGAGGTGGTCCCCTGACCTCCTGCAGCTTCCTTAAACACCAGTTGGAAATTGTGTCTTGTATCAAATCATCCTAAGCTCCCTGTTACCTATGGAAATGAGCACCTGACCTCTTTTCCTTCATTCAAGGGCTTCTGAAACTCAGCCCCAACCTAACTTACCAGCCAAACTCCCCACCATTCCCTCCATGTGCTTTCTGTTCCATTCAACCCATAATCATCAAACTCACCAGTGGCTAGCGCTGACCCCAGTTCTTGCAATGTCCTGACTGCCACCACCTGATGACCAGCACACTAAGAATAAGGATTGTGTTTTATAGTACTTTATGATGTCAAAAACCATGTCCTGCACAATGATCTATCCATCCATTCCCTCCGCAGGAGTTTTGGATCAGATCTGGGAACTCCATCATTATTCAGACAAACGGTGCCCTCAAAATTTTTATGCTTGCAAAGTCCTGTTGCAAAGGAAGGCTCTTTACAATCCACACAAAACATTGCACCCACCCTCCCAGAATCCTGCAGAGTAGCTTGCATTTGTAGAGTAGGAGGGAGGAGGAAAGAAACATGAACAGCAAAGTCTGGCAACTTCCAAGAAACCCCCATAGACTGTGATCTGGAAGCTGCTGAGTCTGCCTCTCATCTGGTGTTTTAGCTCATCCACTGCACCAAATGGAACGCAGACACGCTATAGGCAGAGCCCACGACTGGTGTCCACGTCACATCACGAGTCAGACATGGGCCAGCAGAGGGACACTCTCTATAAAAACTCTGGATCTTTCTGGCCTGGCATTTGTCAGTTACCACAGAAACAACAGAACAAACATTGTGCTTAGATCCTTGGTGCCCAGGGCATGTGGTCCAAGGTCTTCCCAAAATGACTTTCAATACAGCCTTTCCAGGAAACACACGAATGCCAACTTCCCCTTCCCAAAGAGAGCCATCATGGATACAGAATATTTTTCTTAAACTTGGCAAGCTTCTAAAAGTTGAATAAAGTAGGTCTGCATAAGGACTTGGAGCCCATCATTAGCCTCTGTATGCACAGTAATTATTAAGTCATACAAATAGAAACATACTGCCATGACCTGGTGATTACATGGCCAGTAAAACTGCCCACAAATTTGTGAGGCATCCTCAAATACAAATTCAGATCAGAATTACCAGCAGCCCCAACTTGGCTTGCCGTCCAAGGTTTATGAGAAAGAGCATATCGCAATGGCAAGCCAGATTCCAAAGTCACTGGGTTAGAAGACAAGATAGAGGTTGGGGGGGTCTCATGTTTTCAAACTTTCAAATCCTTGAGATGACCAGCCCAGAACAAGGGCTGGGCTTGGGCTGACCTGACTATTAAATTGAGGTGGTATTTGTTGCAGGATTCATTGGCACTTTGCCTTCTCCAGATTTTGCTAGGAAAACTGAGAATGCTCCATGTTTATGAATAAAGCTCACTGATGTAAAAAATATTGCAAAACATGGGTCTGCCACAGAAGCCTTTGCGATGGCACTCGAGCGTGACACCCTGGTTTTCTGAGACAGAGTAAGTAACAAATGAGAAGGTATTGGTAATATTAATGAGGAGAGAGTTAGAGTGCTGTGAATTCACTTGGACTTCTCGATCTCTCTTTTGGAGTAAAGGAGATCACGCTTCCAATTTTATTCTGGGCTTAAATACCCTGCATTTCCAGGTCTCCTGATGGCGTCATGCATGACTACTACAATGAGTGGAAGACTGGACTTTCAGGGGAATAGGTTGCCAGGGAAACTGCCTACCTGCTGTCCCGATATGTCTGCCTCTGACTAAACAGACGATGCTGCATGTGAGCCTCCCTTTCCATTACACAACAGAGCTGGAAAACTGCCCTCAAACATTTTATAGTTGCAAAGTCCTATAGAAGACATGGGATCTTTACATCTACCTGCCGGGCACCTTTCCAGACTCCTGTAGAGTGGCTTACATCTGTGGAGTGGGAGGGAGGGAAGAAAAATCATGAACAGCATGGGCTGCTGGTACCTGACAGACCCCGAGAGACTGTGACCTGGATGCTGGAGACCCTGCATCCCACCTGGGTTTTAACGCAGCTACTCAAACAAACAGATGAAAAGCAGTCCTGCTAAAGGGTTTTCTTTAATGACAGGAAGCTCTTTTGTCTTTTCTCCCCACTTATTATCAGCAAAATTTTCATATGGAATAACCTTTCCCTTTGTGATCTACCTCCCCCACCCTCACTGAGGGTTTCCAATAGAGTGCAATACCCTTCCTTTGCCCATTCCACACACACACACACACACACACACACACACACAGGCACAATGGAGCTGATGTATGAGATCCTACACATTAAGTTCCGAGGAAGAGGACCCTTCTGAGGCTGAGTGGGTGTCTATAGGTCTCTGTAACCTCCCACCATGTTTCAGTGCCTGGAGTCTCATCTCATTTCATCTTACCCATACCACCTCTTCCATCTCTCACTTATGTGAAATTCACCACCTCTATTTTGAGAATTTTAGGGTTTGGTCTACAGATGAGACAAGTGATGGGGAGGAGAGAATAAAATGTTCACAGTAGCCACTTCTACACACTGCTCAGAACTCTGCCCTGAAACCAGTGCTGTCCCCTAAGACGACAAGAGAAGAGCATCCAAGAAGAGGTCGCTCACCCTCACGCCCTGATGCATGGCAGCAGCCCACTCACCTGCCTGCACCCTCAGAGAGCCAGCTGCCTTCCCCGGCTCCTGGCGCAGACAACGTGACCCAATACAAACTGTTCCTCCACCAACAGTGTCCTCGTCTAAGCAGGCCTGGCCCACACTGGGGACGAGATTTTATCCTTTGGAATCTGCACCTGCATAATACTGGTATCCTAACCAGTACGGGTTAGACCGGGGTGGGGGAAGTGTGTGTGTTACTCAAGAGAACATTCTCTGATGTGTAGGCCACAGCACTGCCTCAAGGGGAATATTCTCAATTATCTAATATGCAGCAAACTCCTTTGAGAATATTCTGAGAGCTAAGGACTCCTCTGAGAAGAAGCTATATTCACAAAACAGTTTTATGTAATTTCAAGGTGTTTGTAGACCCTAGTCACCAAATCCAGAGATCCTGGACACCGGGTTCAAAACCTCTGTTCTAGCCTGGGTGCAAGTGCCCTGAGGGGCTAAGAGTCAGGACTGGGAGCAGAACCAGCCCCTGCCTCTGCTCAAAAGCAGAGGAAGAAAGGGGGTGTCCCAGCCAGAGATGATTTGCACCTCAGGGCCACACTTGGCCACGTCTGAGAGATGCGTGATGGTCAGGACTCGGGTGACACTACTCTCACCTAGTGGGAGCGACAAGGGATGCAACTAAAATCCTACATTACACGGGAGAGGCCCCCAGCAACACAGAATTATCTGACACAAAATGCCAACAGACTAAGGCTGAGCCCCCAGTCCCAGAGGAGCGAGACAGACAGACAGAAGAACGGACGACTAGCAGCGTGCTTTGGGAAGTCCTGCTAGAACTTCACCTGGGGTGTGACAAGACCACTGCAGAGGACACCTACTCCAGGCCTGGGTGGGCTCTTCCAAACCTGTGTCTTGTGACTGTTGTGTGGAAGGAGGCTCCCCAGCGTGGCCTGGGCCACGGACATCCTTACGTCGCACTGTAACCGCCACTCACCGTGCCGAACTTCCACTTCATCCAACATTAGCCAAATACCCCAGAGACGGCCGCTGAAGCTAGAAAGTCTCTACTTGCTGCAGTTCACAAGAAAGGTCACTCGTTCCCAGAAACAATAATGTTAGAACAAAAGTACCTTGAGCGAGCCTACATTTTCCTATTTCTGAGACACCTAATGTGAGTCACTGTGCCCCTCATGTCCCGGTTTCTGTCTCCACAGCCTGGGCTATAACCCCCTCCACACCAGGAGGGGTGGCCTGGAGGAGAGGTTAGATCAGGACTCTGGAGCCAAAAGATGGGTCAACCCCCACGTCTGCCACTCGCCAGCTGTGTGCCCTCTGTCGCATGGCTCAGCTTCTCCGTGCCTCAGTCTCTCCATCTGAGAAATAGGTATAATGTCACCTACTTCGTGGAGTTCTGAGAATTAAAGAAACAGTACACAGAAAATGCGGAGATTACGCTTGGACGGTGGGCTGTCATTATGGTGGTCATCATCACCATCTCCCGTATGGAGGGAGAACTTGAGATTTAGAAAACCTTGCATAAAATAGAAAAAGACTTTTTATTAGCTATTTGCCATTCAAATGGTAAGGTATCCACTTTTAAATACATGTGTTTTTAAATTTGAATCAAACATATGTTTGCTAATTAGCCTCTTTTATGTTTGTAGAAAGCTAGCTCATATGTCAACATTATTTTAGCAGCGCAGCTCCTGCTGTTCGCTCTAAACTGGGGGAGGCGGAAATTAAAAGTTTCCATTAAAATGCCAAAGTGGCAAAGCAACACAATGGCATTTGTTCAGGAAGGATGGAAGAAATCAAAGTGATTCCCAAGCCTGTCTTCACTGATTCAGTATTGCATTCTTCAAAACGCTGCAATCACTCCTCGCTGCCTGCCGCAGAAAATCGAGTGCCTTCGCCCAGCACTCTGCCCTCTGGCCAGCCGGCCTGCAGCCCGGCCGCACGGCCCCCTGGCCTCCGTCTGACACGGTTCCCTGCCAGACTCGAAACATTCCATCTGCCCTCTCTGCGCCCACTGTTGACCCACGAGTCAGGGCACCCATATCACCACCTTCTCAAATTCAATCCACCTCTTGTCAAATGCCCCCCAGGCCATGAAGGCTTCTCAGAGCACCCCACCGCCTCCTTCCCAACCCAACAGCATCCTTCCTGCCTTTGAACTCCCATCATCTTTGATTTACACCTCGCAGGTGCTTCCAAACCAGTGAACCTGACGACACTGCACAGGGTAGTGGAGACAGACATTTCCATTTGAGCCGGGAAATGAATTCTATGATTCCCACACAGTGATAATACGCAGAACACGGAAGCGTCAGAAATCAATTCTGAATTTGTAATCTAGGGCTGTGAATCTGAGCAATTCCCTCTGGTTTAATCAATGGCCGAATTACACTGTTCATTTCACAAACCAAGCACACAGGCCCCGTCCTCTCGAAATCGGGAACAAAGTTAAATTTTGCTGGCAGCTTTAGACGCATCGAATCAGAGAATCGGCAGGCTGAGAAAACCATCAGGTCTTTTCAATTATTTGAATCAATTGCCATTATTTGCAGGCCTTGGATCTTCATGACTCAAGAAAAGTAAAATGTTAGCACCTGGACTACCCTCCCACCACTTGCGTGTTTTCCTGGACCTTGTCAGCCCGCATCCTTCCCCATTCTGTCTTCCATTCCCTATTACTCAGCTAAAATATGAGTTGTGCTGAAAGATCATTGGTAATTCACATAAAATATAGTCTTGTTACTTTTCTTTTCTTTAAAAGAAGCATGATAATTGCACACTGCAACAAACGAAGCTGAAAATAACTCCCCAAGCAGTTGTGCATTAGGAATTAGATTAGAATGAGCCCAATTTATTTTTAAATGACGTGGTAATTTGTAGTAAAGATTTTAAGCTGCTTAAATTTTCAGCAGTGGAAAGCAGGGAATCCCATGCACACCGACGTTGGTCACTGGGGTGAGGGAACGGACCCTTATCCCAGAAGCCAGTGAGGCAGTGTTGACTGGCTGTTTAAAGATTTATGATCAACAGCACCAGGAGAGGAGACAAAACTAATTTAACATGAGTTAAACCTTTTCAAAAATCTAAAATAAAGCACATTCAGTGTCAGCTCACCATGATAAGTGCCAAAAATCTGTGCTTGGAACTAATTTTCCAAGTACAACGGATTAGGATTTGAAATCAAAGCCCTGGAAATTTGGGGCGGGGGGGAGGGGTGAGGCTCCTGGTATACTCGCACTTGTGGCATGAAGGGTTCGGGTCTCAGCTCTGGACCAGTGGGGTGACTTCAGGCTTCTTCCCAGACTCTCTGCCAGGAGGAATCTTGGTGAGGGCACCCGGGCCGCACGGCCTTGACTCGGCACAGCCATCTCCTCCCCCGCCTCCCAACAGCGACTGTTCGAATACATTCTGCGTCCATTCCCATGAGGCACCTGTAAAAAATACTTCTGCTGTTCCTCTGCCTCCTAACGTCTGAACCACAAGCTATGGTGATGTTGTTGCTGATCCATTTTAAGGTAACTGACAGAATTTGATGTACTCTGACACAAAAGAGATTAGACATTATTAATTATCCAAATTAGTTTCCCCTGTCTTTGGGTGGCGATCATTACAATCCTCCTAATCTTCAAAATGCATGATGTATAAAATATATTTTAGTATAAATGTAAAAATACTTCAAATGAGGGGATGGGGACGGGTTGGGGGATTGGGGAGGAGGGTGTCAATGGGGAGAGATACTGAGATAACTTGGGGCTGGCATGGAGAAACATCTGTAACAAAAATCAGTAACAATAATTTTAAAATATTTTGAATAAGCCATCTACTATGCATATATATGTATATTATATATATTCAAGATATATTGTCTCCTCTTGATATACATGACTAACATCCCCCCTCTTTCTGTTTAATGTTAACCACTTCTCCATGGATTAAATCACCACATAGAGAGATAGACGGATGCATATATACATAAACAGACATGTAGATGTAGACATGGACCTATTTCATACATATCCAAAATAAAAATAAAAAAACAGTTAGATTGGTCATTGATGCATCACAAAAGTCTTTGAATCATCCACTTTAGGGAGAAAAATATGAATACGCATAATTATTTTGAAAAGAAAAAGAAACTTCCAGAATAGCTTAACTCATTCTGAAACTATCCAGAACCGCAATTATTTATTTACAGGTGCCAACAATACGCCAGGCTCAGGCGAAGCACAGAAAAGTCTGAAAGACAAGCTCAGCACTGTGCCAGGTGTCTTCTGTTTGCTCTGTGCTCTCCCCCGAAACCAACGCTCCCCTCAACCCTGCTCTCAGAGAGGTGACACATTGGCATCGCGTCAATGAACCCCATGCTGTCCGGCCTGGGAGGTCGCTTTAGGTTGGCTGCATCCTGAACAGGTCACCAGCCCTGCTGAGGCTGCTGCTAACACAACTCCCCTTTCCAGTTCTGGAAATCGCTATCCTCCCACTTCTCCCTGCCAGCCCCAGCTTCCCTCAGTATCTCTTGTGGTTTCCTCACGCTCTTCCCAAACCTTTGTAATTAGGTTTCTCTGTAAATAAACTCTCACCAAATGATCTGATCTAAGTCTGCCATCTGTTTCCTCCTACAACCTGACTGCTACAGGTGACACTCCCCCTGCCCAACCCTCACAGTCTGGTCCAAGAACAGTGTCCAGATAACTAACAGCTGTCACTAAGTAAACGCAAAGACATGCATGGTCAAGAGGGACAAGGGGTCACTTTAAGATCTAAAAGGTTTTGTGAAGCCCATGGCATTTGAGATGGACCTTCAAGGACCCGCGGGAAGACTGGTGGAGACAGGGCAATCACACAAGGCACTGTGTGTTTAATAAACTTTTGTCCCAATAGATTATAGCTGTCATCAGACCAGGGCATGTCTGTTTTATTCCACTGTACCCAACACCTGGCACATACTTGACAGCTAATGAATGAATGCATGAATGAATGAATGCATGAATGCATGAATAATTAAAGAGACTTTACTAAAGAAGTCGTTTACAGAAACTAGTAAAATAGAATGGAGACTGGAACTTGAGCTAAAGTGTGATCAGTGAGACGGGAAAGAGCCTAAGACAGACCGACAGTCCGAGATCTCCTGGTCAGAACCACAGCTACTGCTCGCTGCCTGCAGCGTGGCCAGCTCCTCATCACTACTCAGTGCCACACGCAACGAAAGCTCTTCCTGTTCAACACTTAGGGACACATGGAAATAAAACAGAGACCATACCCTGAAAGAATCAGTTACGAAAATAAATCTGAAGCCCATACTTGAGAAAATATGCAACATCGTTGTTAATTATACACTAAACGATGAGGATCTACTCTTAGGGTTATAAAAATCCAGAAGAAGAAAAAAACGGAAATCAAGGAAGGGTGAGCACAATTAGGAAAGCTAAAGTTGGACCTTAAAAATGAAAACTATGTAGATGCACCAAGGTTTCCCAAAGCATACTCAGGTACCATGAGTGGGCACCAACGTGAATTTACGCAAGATGGGCAAGTGACAATGAATTTCTATGTATATCATAATACAAAGTGCTTTTGAAACTGTTTGTTTTTTAAAAACTGGGATATTTGGCCTGGCTGGTGTGGCTCAGTAGCTGAGCATCAACCTATGCACCAAGAGGTCGCCAGTTCAATTCCCAGTCAGGGCACATGCCCAGGTTGTGGGCCAAATTCCCAGGGGAGGGCATGCAGGAGGCAGCCAATCAATGTTCTCTCCCATCGATGTTTCTAACTTTCTCTCCCCCTCCCTTCCTCTCTCTCTAAAAATCAATAAAGAGCCCTGGCCGGTTAGGCTCAGCGGTTAGAGCGTCGGCCCGTGGTCCAGAGAGATCTGGGTTCGGTTCCCGCTAAGGGCATGTACTTGGGTTGCAGTTTGTCCCCAGCCCTGGTTGGTCATGTGGATGGCAGCCACTCGATGTGTCCCTTTCACGTTGATGTTTCTCTCTCTCTCCCTCCCACTCTACCTGAACAAAAAATGTCCTCGGGTGAGGATAAAAAACAACAATAAAAATCAATAAAGAAAAAAATTTTTTAACTGGGCTATTTGTTGAAGATGTAAGTGTATTACAGCAACGATGAGGAGATGTAGTACAGAGACTGAAGCTGGAGAGCGGGTGAAAGGCACAGTGACCAAATACGTGCAATAATTATCTTTCAAAAAAGAAAACTGCCTTTTGGGTAAGGAAAGGGGTTTAAGCATCTGGTCTGGTGATCCCAAAGGCTTAGATTCAGCAGAGGAGGAAGCCAAGTTTACATGGAGGTTGGAATTCTGAAACGCAGGTAACCAGGAGCTCCCTTTATGGTCAAATTCCTGAGGCCCTCCAGGATTAAATGCAAACCACTGGAAATGTCTAGTATTACAGCCTCCGAAAATCTTTCACCTTGTTCCCCTCAAGTGCCGTACAGCCCTGGAAAAGTTCGCAACCTCTCTGTGCCTTCATATGTAAAAATGGCTAACACCACATGGGATTACTGGATGGGTTAAATGATATTTTCTTGAAAATATCTGGTACATGGTAGGTGAAGAATAAATGTTTCTTCTCTCTTTTCTAACAGTAGGATTTCAATCAGAGGAGACACAATATTAACTAGACACCCACACACCATGTCGGAAGTTGCTCATTCAAGCTACAAATAAGAGAAGTACTAGAAGGTCCACTGCAGGAATAAGGGCTCCTGGTCCCAAATAAGAGGAAAGAACCTAAGTTAAGTAAACAAAACAAGAGTTTATGATAAGGATTATGAAGTCCTCAAGAAGGAACTAGAAAGTATTCAAATATTCTCCCAATATCTGATCGCTACATACCTGCTTCCTTTTTTCTCTTTCTCAGAAGACTAACTTCTTTTTCTCCAGTCTTGGTGTACATATTATTGATTCAGTCTCTCAGAGAAACTGAACCTCTGCCCTTGTTTAAAATCCAAATTCCCAGGGAAGGATTCTGATTAGCTCAGCTTGAGTCTTGGGCCCAATGGGTTGAGTTAATTGCATCCAATAGGATGAGATAATGTGCCAAATGGCTGCATGACAACCCCGCTGTGGGTGAAAGTGTCTGTTAAGAGGGCGGTGGTTTTTACTATAAATTGGACAGACTCAAAGTCACCAACACAGGTGTCCTATTGCTCAAGAATTCTTGTTTACTTTGCCATAGTCTGATTATTATAACTTTTTAAAAAATCAGAACTTACCCTGGCCAGTTTGGCTCTGCAGTTAGAGCATTGGCTCACAGACTGAGGGGTCGCAGGTTTGATTCCCAGTCAAGGACATGTACTTGGGTTGCGGGTTCAATCTCCAGCCCTGGTGGGGGTCATGCGGGAGGCAACCAGTCAATTTGTCACTCTCACATCGATGTTTCTCCCTTTTTCTCCCTCCCTCCCTTCTACTTTATTTATTTAAAAAAAAAATCAATGGAAAAATATCCTCGGGTGAGAGAGCGGAAACTGTTTCTCTGTCTCTCTCTCTCTCTCTCTCTCTCTCTCTCTACATATACACACACACACACACACATATATATATCCATCAGAGCTAGTATGCAACAATGAAATAACAAGTCACATGAGTATTATACCTTTGGAATCAGTAACTTCTGTCAAGAAAATTTACTATAAGGAAATAATTTATTGGAAGAAAAAAATAAGCAGATGCTCCTCTAATATTTTCTTATTGATAACAAACAAGACTTGGTAAATATCCAACCATAGAGGATCATTAATTAAATTATGGAATGGTGATTTTTAATGGAATATTATATAGTCATTAAAAATGACCATAATTTTTTAAATGACTGTAATCAAGACAAAAACAATGCTTTTGATAAAAAGCATAATTTTGTGTCTTGTTTTTGTTTTCAGTTTACAAATGTCCAACCATACAAACCACTTCAAATACTTTTAAAAAATGCTTTCTAAATTTTAAAAATAAATTTTTAAGTATGAACTCATAAAAAGACATCCATGTTATCAAAGTAAACATTGCTTTATTTAAATAAATACAATGAAGAATAATTTTTCCATTTGTTTCAAAATTTGATTAATAACAGTAAAAGTGGTAATAATTCCTTGGCACCGGGTACTATACTACATGCTTTTTTTTTTTTTATCCTCACTGGAGGACCTTTTTACATTCATCTTTAGATAGAGCGGGAAGGAGAGCGGGAGGGAAAGAGAGAGAGAAACATTAGTGCAAGAGAGACACATTGAGTGGTCGCCACCCACATGACCTCAACCAGGGCTGGGGACAAACTGCAACCGCGGTATGTGTCCCTACGGGAACTGAACCCAGGACTCTCTGGTCCACGGGCCAACAATATAACCACTGAGCCAAACCAGCCACGGCTATACTGCGCATTTTACATAAATTAGTTAATATAACCCTCAGAGCAATGTTATAAGATTAGTATTATAATTACCATTTACAGCTGAGAACTTAAGGTTTGGACAAGTCAAGCAAATTGCCAGAATGATGCAACTTCAAAGCCACACAGCCATGATGAGACTCTAAGCCTAAATGATTTCATAGCTGGTCACTACTTTTCAAAACTATGCTTTAATAGTGTGTGTGTGTGCATGTGTGTGTGCGTGAACACGTTTGTGTGCCTGTGTGCATGTGTTTGCCAATGTGAGTGGGAAAGTTCAGAGTCAAATGAAAATAAAGTAGATCTATTTCCACTGACAGCCAGCCGAGAACTGGAGAAGAATGAAACAAGGCACAGCTATCCCAGCATTTCCCGGGGAAGGGTCCAAGTGCCAGGCGTCCAAAACAGCCAGTGAACGACATTTATTAACTCCAAAAACACTCGATGTTTGTATTCCATCACTTCCACTCCTTCAATAAATCTTTTAAAAAGAAATCTTTCGGAAACCAATCTCCACCAAAACAAGCTGATGATAGAACTCTTAGTGTAATTTATATTTGCTGAGACAGGAATGTATCTTTTTCTATCATGATCCCCCCCCCCCAAGGCAAAATGAAGCAAGTACAACACATTTGAAAGTTATTCCATAGATCAAATCACTCAGAAATATGATAATTAGACTTAAGATAGCATTGATTAAATTAGGGAAGAACAATTAAATGACAAAAAAGATAAAAAAAACATCAAAAATTAACATACTGTTGACATTAATGTGTCAAAAGGAAAATGCGATTGTGGATACAAATACTTAGATTGATAGAATTCTCACAAAGAATAAAAATGTGCTGCAGCAAGCATTCGGGCTAGGGAAGTTTCAGAAATCTTTAAGTTGCCAAAATGGGAAAACTAAGCATTCCCCATAGTTTCTGTGAATCATTTTACAAGACAAATTAAGAAGAGAGTATCTATAATCTGAAGGAAGATATTCTTGGTTTATATTTTTCCCATAAGAGCTCTATCTTTTTGCATTTCTGAGATCACATGCTCTTGAACAACAGATTCAGTGTTCTTAGCTACCGTTTTAGCACAGTAAATCTCAGTTTCTCAAACTGGATGAATTCATGTCTACAGAGAACAGTTTTACCAGTCATCACCAAAGCAAGTTTTTGCTGCCAACTGCTGAAGAGTGCTAATGAGTTAAATTTATAGAGGCCTAATAGCACAGAGACCAAACATCAATCATCAAGTGACATGAAATTCAAGCAGTAGTGGAATGAACCGAGGAGATAGAAAACCTGCATCACCTTCTTTTGCTTACAAATCAAAGTTCTGACACTATCCTCTCTGAGGGAAGCACTTTAACAAGTCCAATACTGACATAAAGGGTTTTACTTGGATTTTTCTACTTGTTCCAACTAATTGCTCTAAATTACCTCTAACATTTTCTTGCTTGCTGTTGGATGACCCATTCAGAGGAACTCAGCAACACTCTCACACACACACACACACACAATACATATAGAAGATTTGAAAAGGATAAATAAGAAATTAAGAGAAAGGTTGGAGATGCTTTTACAGAGCAAGAGTCTCATATAACACTACTAACAAAATAACAATAGTGTTGGTAGTAGTAGTAATATTTCTTAGAGACTTTCCTTAAGTATCTTTTCCAATAAAGTATAGAGTTGAGTGGTGGAAATTAGATATGGACTAAAGAAAATAGTCTTAATACAAGAGATATAATCACCCCACTCCAAAAGAAAAAGCGATCCAGGTTAATAAACGATGGAAAAAATATACCAGAAGAATGCAAACAAAGAGAAAGCAATGTTTCTGGATGTAATGTCAAAAAGGGGAAATATCGCACAAAAATATAAACACAACAAATGTGGGCAGTTTATAATAGAAAAGGACAATTCATAATAAAATTAAAACAATTATAAATATCAATGAACAGAGCAGCAACATTCCTAAGGTATATATTGTATGATATAAAACATAATGGATAAAATACATACCAGAAATAGCAAAATCTAATTAACTTCTAACAGTCAACAAATGGTATATCAAATAGTCAAAAGTATAAGATAAAATACTTTAATCAAATAACTAATAAAGTAGATACATTTGATAAATATTTAGTGCTGAATTCTAAAAATAGAAAATTGCTCTTTTTTCAAATACTAATATAATAAATATTAAAATTGACCATATAAGTCACATAAGACATCTTTTTAAATTCTGAAAGATAGAATAAACAAGCCACATTGCCCTGGCTGGTTTGGCTCGGTGGTTAGAGTGTTGGCCTGTGGACCAAGGGTTGTGAGTTTGATTCCTAGTCAAGGGCACGTACCTGGGTTTCAGGTTTGATCCCCAGTAAAGGTTGTGCAGGAGGCAACCAATCAATGTGTCTCTCTCACATTGTTTCTCTCTCTCCCTCTCTCCCCCTCCACTTTAACTAAAAATCAATGGGAAAATATCCTCAGGTGTGGATTAATAAATATATATATATATTAATAACTTCAGAAAATAATGTTTCATTCACTTAAAAATTAAATACGTTTCTTGAAAACTCTTTGTCAAAGAGGAGATGCAAACTAAGCCAGCTCAATTTCTTTAAAGAAAAAAAAGAATACAGCTAAAGAGTACACAGAGGAAATTCCAAAGTCTTAAATATATTTGTCATTAAGAAATAAAGAATACACAGGAAGAATATATGTACCCCCATGTTCATAGCAGCACTATTTACAATAGCTAAGATCTGGAAACAGCCCAAGTGTCCATCAGTAGACGAATGGATAAAAAAAGCTGTGGTACATGTACACAATGGAATACTATGCAGCGGTAAGAAAGAAAGATCTCTTATCCTTTGAGATGACATGGAGGGACCTGGAAAGTATTATCCTAAGTGAAATAAGCCAAGCAGAAAAAGACAAATACCACATGATCTCACTTATATACGGAATATAATGAACATAACAGTCTGAGGAATACGGTAGACCCAGAAACATAGAAGTAGGGCACAGTCTGACATCCCTCAGAAGAGGGGGTGGGGAGGGTGGGAAGAGATAAACCACAGAACTTATATGCATGTATGCATGACCAATGGACATGGACAACTAAGCCGGGGATGGGGCGGGGGTGGGTTGGGTAGGGGGGTGCCAATGGGGTAAAAAAGGTGAAATATCTGTAACAAAAAAATAAATAAATAATTAAAAATAAATAAATAAATATGGTGAAAAAAATAATAAAATAAAATACAATTTAAAAAAAAAAGAAATAAAGAATACAAAATTATACATCGAACCAATGACTCAAAAAAAATTTAATATATAAAGAAAAACAGAAGGAAATACAAACATAGAAAGCCAAATTAATGATATAAACAGAAAATAATAGAACAAATAAATGCATTCCAATACATCCCAAAATGTTGCTCTTTAAAAAGAAAAACACTGATTAACCTAATCAGAAAAATGGGGACTCCATAAAGCAGTTGATTTTGCTGAATTTCATCCAAATAAGTTTAAAATTTTAAATAAAACTTAAATTTTTCTAGGAAATAAGTTACCAAATCTGAGAGTTTTAAAAATCTAAGCAGATCAGTTTTCTAAAAAACAAATTTTAAAAATTCTTTTTATTTTTTACTTATTTTTTAAATTATTTTTATTAATTTATTTTTGTTACAGATGTTTCTCCTTTTTACCCCACTGACACCCCCCCTCCCCAGAAATAGGTGAAAGTGTTAAATGCTACCCTTGCTTCTTTCTTCCCACCCCACCCGCAAAAGAATACCCACCAGGGCCAGATTAGTTTGTGGGGAAATTTTAACAGAGCCTTAAAAAGAGAGTATTTCCAAATCAATTTAAATTGTTTAATTTTTTTTTTTTAAGGAAATCTTCCAAATTCTCTTTCTTTGAAACAAGTATGGGTATGCACACACAGGGAAACTACAAGTGAATCTAACCTTTTGTTCTCAGTATAAAAATCCTACAGAAGATGGCAAGTAAGCACATGAAAAGAGGTTCCACATCACTTGTCATCCAGAAAATGCAAATTAAAATGAGATAGCACCACACCTATTAGAGTGGCCACAATCCAGGTCACAGACGCCAAATGCTGACCAGGGTGTGGGGCAACAGGGACTCCCATTCATTGCTTGTGGGGATACAGAATGGTACATTTTGCCACTTTGGAAGACAGTTTGGTAGTTTTCTGCCAAACTAAACACACTCTTACCATAAATCCAGCAGTTGCACTTGTTGGTGTCTACCCAAAAGAATTAAAAACTTATATCCATGCAAAACATATACATGGATGTTTATAACAGCTTTACTCATAATTTTCAAAACTTGGAAGCAACCAAGATGTCCTTCAGTAGCTAAACAGATAAGTAAATTATGGTACATCTAGACAATCAAATACTATTTAACACTAAAAAGAAATGAGCTATTAAGCCACGAAAAGATATGGGGGAAACTTAAATGCTTATTAGTAAGTGAAAGAAGCCAATATAAAAATGCTACATACTGTATGATTCCAATAACATGACATTCTGGAAAAGGCAAAACTATAAAGACAAAAAGCAGATCAATGGGTATCAGGAGTGGGGGGAAAGGAATAGACAAATATCCAGAGCAGGGAGGATTTGTAGGACAGTGAAGTTACTCTATATGATATGATAATGATGGATACATGTCATTACACATTTGTCCAAACCCATGGAATGTACAACACCAAGAATGAACTATAATGCAAACTAGAGACTTTGAGTGAATGATGTGTCCATGTGGACTCATCAGTCATAATAACGACTCTGGAGGGGCCTGTGAATAACGGAGGAGGTTGCAAGTACATAGGGCGGGGGGTATATGGGAAATCTCTGTACATTCAGCTCCATTTTGCTCTGAACCTAAAACAGCTATAAAATCAATTTTTTTTTAAATCATACATAAACTATTAAGAAAAAGAACCCAGCAACATACTAAAAGAACACTTGTGAAAAATCAACAACTCATGAAAGAAAATCTAATAATGTACATAAAGATGTACATACTCTTAATATGATAAAATGTATTTCAGTCCCAAAGCTGGTATATCACGCTTAACAGCAAAACACTAACGAGATTCTAATATAACTCCAGAACAGAACAAGGATGCCCACCATCACTTTGATTGGACATTGTACTAGCCAGTGAAATCAAACAAGAGAAGGAAATTAGAACAACGGAAACTATCACAATTTTCAAAGCAATATATTTGCATACCTGGAAAATCCAAACTACTACAGGCAACAAGAAAAGTAAGTTAAGAGCATGTAAAATTTAGAAACCAGCCCTGGCCGGTTTGGCTCAGCGGTTAGAGCGTAGGCCCGGGGACCAGAGAGACCGGGTTTGGTTCCCGCTAAGGGCACGTACCTCGGTTGCAGTTTGTCCCCGGCTCTGGTTGGTCGTGCGGGTGGCAGCCACTGGATGTGTCCTTTTCACGTCGATATTTCTCTCTCTCTCTCCCTCCCTCCCACTCTATCTGAACAAAAAATGGATAAATGTCCTCGGGTGAAAATTAAAAAAAAAAAAACTATAAACCAATCCTTTGTATATAAACACAATAATTTGTTAGAAGATATAATGGAAGAAAATGCACCATTTACAATAGCAACACAAAAGATAAAATGCCTAGAAATAAACTCAACAAGAAATATATCAAACTGATATGAGAAAAACTTTTCTCTCGTCGATGTTTCTCTCTCTCTCTCACCCTCTCCTTTCCTCTCTCTAAAAATCAATAAATAAAAAATAACAATTTTTTAATGAAGAAAACTTTTAAATGCGTTAAAAAGTGAATGAGGCTATGGGAAACAGGCCTCACACACACTGCAGGTGGAAGCATAAGTTGATAGCATGCTTAAGGAGGGCAATCAACACTATCAATCCAAATTGCAAATTCATATGCCCTTTGAGCTACCAGTTCTACTTCTGGAAATTTATCCTCCAGATAACACTGGCATGTGTTCTAAATCATCCAAGATAAAGTTGATCTGTTGTATTGCTGTTGCAGGGGTTGGAGATTAAAAACAATCTGTCTAACAGCATGGTTAATTTAGGATAATTCATACAAAGCACTACGATGCAGCTGTCCAAGTATGACAACTCTTTCCAGCTATCTATGTTATATCTCCAAAATATATTAGGTTTAAAAGCAAGTTGCGGGGAGGTTTGTAGAGTACTCTACCTTTCGTGTAAAAATATATATATAAACTTTTTAAAAACAACATGTGCCTGGCCGGTGTGGGTCAGTGGTTGAGCCAAGAAGTCGCCAGTTCGATTCCCAGTCAGGGCACATGCCCAGGTTGTGGTCTGGCCTGATCCCCAGTGGGGGGCATGAAGGAGGTACCCAATCAATGTTCCCTCTCATTGATATTTCTATCTCTCTCTCTTCCTCTCTCTCTAAAATCAATAAAGAAAAAAATAAACAAACATTAAAAAAGAATGCATTAAAAACTTCCTTATGGACACCTAAGAAACAAATGGCAGTGTTGGGCATATTGGTGAATCAAGAAGATGAAGACAAGGTTGGAGAAGAGTCTATGCAGGATGCATTTTAATTACACCAACTTAATTTAGTTAAAAACATAGTTTTTAAATGGCGGTAGTGGCATTATAAACCATACGCCCATGACAATGATCAAGATAATGCTGCAGCACCCAACCCTGTATTTCAGTGGCTCAAGTTTATTCTGCCCCCACATTCCATGATCATTATGAGGCAGTTATCTGGGGTCTCTCTTCTACATGGTTCTTCATCTAGTACCTAGTTTGATAGAGCAACATGGCCAGTCCTCAAGCAGAGGAAAACGTATCTTGGAGGGTCCTGCACTGGCCATTAAATGCTTCATTGCAGAAATGATACATCTCACATCTGCGCACAACCCATTGGCTAGAACCTGTCATAGGTCCCCCCACAAAGCAAAAGAGGGCTGGAAGGAGAGTATGGAACATCCGTTGTGAGCGGCAGTAATGACTATCCATGACCATGTTGGAGAACAATTTCACAATGTGTTTAAAAAATAAATGCCATTTCAAAAGCCCACCGATTTCGACCTGGTAATTATATTTCGGGGAACCTAGTCTAAGGAAATATCCATAAGTGTCAACAAATAAAGGGGTAGAAACTTTCACCCATGGACAGAACACAAACCAAGATTGAAAGAACATTCCTTGTCCCTTCCTGAGACAGCTATATGTTCCCAATTACCATCCCTCAAAAAAAAGAGTCATAAATGAGCTGTAAACAAAAAGGCCAGCAAGCCCACGTGCAAATACAATGATTTGCTTTTACTGTCTGGAGCCCTGATCAGCTTTTCTGCACTCCAGTAATGAAATTCAAGTTGAACATCCTCTGAAATGAGGCCATCTAAGATGTTTCTGTTAAAGGTTTCGTCTCCGGCCCTGGGCTAGGTGTTTTGCCATATTTTTAACACAGGTTCATTTTCATTTCAGCAGCAACAAATGTCTTCATTTAGCCAGGTCTTCACTAGCAATGGAAAGCAGATAATTACAGCAGGTGAAAAGGTATTTAAGGCAAAAAAGGGAGCCTAATCTCACTATAATTATAGGAGTATATATATTTCTTTCAACAGAAAAGTCACTCAGCTCATCTAAGGCTAAATCGCACTTACTATGATTTTTAAAAATCAATATAATGGTTTTAAGTGCTGAGACCCTGGAGTCAGACAGACCCAAGTTTGAATCCTAGTTTTGCTCTTGACTAGTTACGTGAGCTTGGACAAAACACCTGATATCTTCAGATTTCTGTCTCCTTGCCTATAAAAAAAAAAAAAAAACAAGTGGTATTTGTACACATCTCATTATGTTATAAAGATTAGACGAGACAGTACATGCCTAGCGTTTATTGATGGTGCACAAGTTTATTGCTGAATAAATGGTGTTGTTATGCCTTATATTTGTGCGTCTTTATTCTTTACTAAGTACTTCCAGGTACATCATCTCCTTTTCAGTATTTATTCCTGAGAACATTCACATAAGGTAGAGTGATAAATACATATACCTCCCAAATAAAAAAATAATATATGAGAAATACAGGAAACCAGCAAAGGGGGCCACAGACATTTCAGAGGGGGAGCCACTCTATTCAGTTGTGGAAGAGGGGACAGATATTCATGGAGGAAGCGATATACAAACAGGCCAGGAGGGGTGGGCAGGGCGTCCGTGGTAAAGGCTGTAAGATTCCGAGTGAAATCAATCAAGGCCCCATACAAAACTGCATTCACCAAACAAGGAGCCAAGCAGCCTGGAGACATGTTCAGGAGTAATGGGAAATCCCAGGAAAGATTGGGGGGAGGGGCTGTTGTGGATGAAAGCCCCGAACGCCAGGACAGAAAGCCATGTTTCATTTGGTAGGTCTGGGTGGGAAAGTCTTGAAGCACACTGAAGCTAAGTTTGCATGTGCGTTCCAACTGCATCCCAGGGCAGGGAGAATAAAAATGGAAAGGTGAGGAGGAAAAATGAGCATGTGATGTGAAGGTACAGGAAAGGAAGTGTTTGGGGGAACAGGAGGGAACAATAGACCTGGACTAGAAGAACAGAATTCTTCCTGGAGAACAGACTAACACATGAGGATGATGGACACCACCATTTAATGAGCACTTGCCATACATCGGACTCTGCTGGGCGCTGTACATCCACTTCTCATTTGATTTTCAGGCAATTCTAAAGGATACAGGTTTTTTTTTCTTTTTTTTTTCTTTTTTTTTTTCATTTCACCATGAAAATTGTATGACAATACTAAGGCTCAGAGAAGTTAAAGGATTAACCCACAATCTCACACACAGCAGGGCAAGGGTGGAGTCAGAACCGAAATCCAGCTGACTATGTTGGTTTCATTGCTCCTCACTTATCACTGGAGCAAAGAGTGAATTGAGGATACAGATGTTCCCTGATCTGTTACAGTGGCATAAACATCCGCTCCCCTTGCTTGTTTGGACCTAACTCTATGACTTTGTGTCCGCTCCAATCAGCCAGACTCTAAACTCCCTGAGGGTGGTGATGCACCTTTTCTTTTATCTTTGCATCTCTACACAGTACACTAACACTGTTGATTCATTTATACTTATTCATTTATTTATCCCACAAAATGTACTGTCTGCTTCCTGTGTGTCAGGCCCTGGGCTAGACACTAATGTTAAAAATATAAAATAAGAGGACTCCAAAGAATGCAAATGTGATGATCATTGGCCCTCACTGATGTGGCTCAGTTGGTTGGGATTATCCTGTGCACCAAAAGGTTGCTGGTTCAATGCCTGGTCAAGGGCTCATGCCTGGGTTGCAGGCTCAATCGCCTGTAGGGGGTAAGAAGGAGGCAGCTGACCAGTGTTACACTCTCAAACCAATGATTCCGTCTCTTTATCCCTTCTTCTCTAAAAATCAATAAACTATTCTTTTTTTTTTAAAATGATGATTTTTAAACAAGCCAAGCAGAAAAAGACAAACATCACATGATTTCACTTATTTGTGGAATATAATGAATATAACAGTCTGAGGAACAGGATAGACCCAGAGACGTGGAAGTAGGGTACAGACTGACAACCCTCAGAAGAGGAGGTGGCGGGGAGGGAGGAGATAAACCACAGAACTTATATGCGCATGTACGCCTAACCAACGGACACAGACAACAAAGCTGGGGATGAGGTGGGGGGATGGGGAGGAGTGTGTCAATGGGGGGAAAAAGGAGAAACATCTGTAACAAAAATAAATAAAAAGTTTTTTCAAAAAAAATAATGATTATTGTTGTGGCTACATTGTAGGTTTGCAGGCGTTTATTATACTATCATATCATTTGTATATACATACAAAATTTCCATGCTAGGAAGTATTAAATACAAGGAAGGATTTCACTGGAAGTGAAGGTTATCAATGGTTATCAATGACTGCCTTGTTGCTAAACATAATGAACACAATTCTGTCCTAGTTTTCCTTGACAGCTGTCTTGCTGAACAAAATATGTGCCGAAGAAGGACCAGAGGCAGGAGGGAGCAGCAGAGGTGGGTCAAGGCACCCTCACCCTCTCCTGTTTTCCCTCCGCCTCCCTAGCTGCCCTCGGTCATCTTCCCAGTCTTTTCCTCCTCTAAATGCCAGCATCATGCATGTCTTCATTCATATTCCTGTTTTTTCTCAATTAACTCATCCTATCGCAATGTCCTCATCACCTCTCCAAACTTTCAGTATCATCCATATGCTGAAATCTTCCTGATCAACATTACCAGACCAGATCTCTCCCTGAACGTCGGATAGGGTTCCACACACCTATGGGGTATGTATTCTTGAATACTCCATTGGTACCTCAAAGCCAAAATATCAGAATTACTCTCTTCATGCTCCTCGTCATCCAGCTCCCTGCTCACAACTGTCTTCCTTGCTGTGACACTTAACTCAGGAAGGGACAATACCATGCACCCAAAGGTGTCCGGCCAGTCTAGTGGAACTGACCTCCTAGAATCTGTTTAATTTATCCATGTCATTTCCCCCGTTTCATAAACAATGGAAAGATGAGTGAATGGAGCTCAAGACATCCTCAAAGTGTTCATCCAAGAGAGCAAAACAAAATATAGAACTGAATGATATTTCAAAGATTTCATTATATCCCAAACTGACTGCAAAGGTGGCCCTTTAAAGTTGACTAAGTGGCCCTGGCCGGTTTGGCTCAGCAGTTGGAGCATCAGCCCACGACCGGAGAGTCCCGGGTTCGGTTTCCACTAAGGGCATGTACCTTGGTTGCAGTTTGTCCCTGGCCCCAGTAGGGGTTGTGTGGGTGGCAGCCAGTCAATATGTCTCTCTCACATAGATGTTTCTCTCTCTCTTCCTCCCTCTCTCCCTCCCACTCTGTCTGAAGATAAGTGCAAAAAATGTCCTCGGGCGAGGATAAAAAATTTTAAAAAAAGGTGACTAAGGGAATTCAAATCTAGACTATGACTATGAATGTTCCTACTGGCACAGTGCAAAAAAAATTGCTAGACCTTAATAGTTGTTTTATTTGAACAGTTATTAAAAATACAATTTTAATTGTGTGCTAGAGGTGAAAAAAATCAGCTATTTTGAGGTGCTACCTCATCACCACCGCAAGCTCGCATTAGTGAGCTCACTCACCTCAAATGTCATCTGGGTAGTTTCTACTTGACCCGTGAGGGACAGACCCGGTTACAGAAAACAAAGTGATACTGTGGAGAGAACTGTGTTGAAACATCAACCGTTCCTGATGGCTGACTTTAAATACACTGAAATTCTAGTGTGTGTATGAGGCAGATTTGTCCAATGTCTTTGAGGACCAAGCATTCTTCACGTAGTCAAGTATCAGCTTAATGTAAGGAAAGATGTTATCACCAGGCAGAGCTTGAGATATCGGTACAGTGAGTCCTCAATGTCACCGATAGGTTTTGAAACTGTGGCGAAATGACATGTAAGCAAACCAGTTGCACCAGCTGATACAAACAACAGAGAAGAGCCTGTGGCGTTCCATCAGTGCTATGACCAGACCACGTTGAATAGAATGACATTATTTGAGGACCTGCTGTCCAGGAATTCTCAAGGCAGACAGGAGCTTACCCTAAGTGGCCTCAAAAAATTCCTCCTAACTATGAAACATGGATTTTTACCTCAAAGAGATGGAAATAAATCTTAAAATAGTAGTGACGTCATAACTCAAAATTGTCTCGATAAGCTACACTATGTCTATGGCCACGATTAGTTTCAAGTCTCAAGGAGGAAAAAAAGGTCTCAAGCTACCTTAAGAATAGAATTTGGCTAAAGGAACAGGAGGTCAGGCAACACTGAGAAGTCAACTAAGTTTGTCTTCTGTGCTCTGGGCCCAGAAGTCTCGCCTCAGCACCCAGGTCTCCTCTAGGACATCTTTGAGGCCCCTCCTCCCTCCTCACTGTGGTCAGTGCTGCTCATCAGAATTCACCAAGCTAGTCTCCCTCCTTCAAGCGCTGCTCCCTCCCATGTGAAAGACGGTCGGGGTATGAGAGCTGCCAGTCGGATGCCATAGATTTAGGCACTCTCATGTCAGGGGTCGGGGGCAGAAAACAGGAGAGGGTCTAGTCTAATGCCTGCCTGTATCCATACTTAGGCAACTGAGAGAGTCCCATTCTCTATTAAAGCTTAACCTTCCGTCATCTGAGATTAAAATGATTGCTGGTCTGGGATTTTTAGGCTTGATCATTATTTTGAGGGTACGAGGAAAAAGAGGAAACGCACACCGTTAGAATCAATCTCGGACGAAATGAAAAATGTGCTTCTTCATCACCCCTTATTTCCCCCTCTCTCCACCACCATGGCTCTCGGCATGCTTCCTGAGTCCCAGTAACATTCTATGGTCCAGATTTCCCCAGCTCCCAGCTTCTCGAAACTTCCCTATCCTGGGTCTGCTCTGATAAACTAAAAAGTAGTAAAACTATTATCAAGTCCTAATTTCTCACACAAGTTATTGATCCACCCAGATTAGCCACCGTGCTCAAAGGTCCTCAGTAATGGCTAAATATTGCAAAAGGCAACGGAGATCATGCAGACCAACGTCAGCTCTGGCCAATGATATTCCTGGTCGTCACTCGTACAGGGCCATGGGGAGAGTAGCACCCCCACCTTCCCTTCCAATACAGTGATCGCTGAGAATATCAGATCCTCGCCTTTGTGTGACCTGCCAGCTGGCGTTTTTATTTGCCACCGTCCCTCGCACTGTATTAGCCATGCCAGTGTCACCTACTCACCTCAGTTTCTGAACCCCTGCCCCACTCTTGTTTATTCTTGAAGACCTGAACACACAGTCATACCACCCCCGTCTCCACCTCCCTTGGCCCTGTTGATTTGCACCCATCTGTTAAAAAGTCTATTCACATGTCAAGCACACGGACACATCTCCTGACCAGGCTGTATTTACACTGTGTTCTGTCAGAGCGCCCTCTGCCCATTCCAAGGCAGCTCCCAGAGTTCTGATCACATCTGTGAACCGTGAACATCTGCCCGCCAGCAGGTGGCGTGCTCCCCGAGGGCAAGGACCGCGTCTGCCAGGCGCAGCAGCCAGCTGAGTGCCCCGCACAGAGCTCGGTCTCATACATATTTGTGAGACAAGTGAATAACTTGACCAAAAAAATGGAGATTTTCAAAATAATCACAATATCCTCAACCTGAAAAGTCTGAGTTACCAAATATCACCGGTTGGAGGACAGGCGGGGAAAAAAACCATGAAATGGCCGGAACCTTCCGCCAGTGAAAGAAAAACCTTGACAATCCATAGGCCTGAGAACTTGGAAGACAAATCCATTCCTGCGCTTTATCTTTCTGGAGGCTGGAGGTATTTGCATAAAAATGAATTCAAAATAAAAAAGCAGCTCTGCCATCAGCCATTAAGTAAGAAGCCGAACCCTAATAAAGAAGGTTCCGAAATTATCATAAGCCAAACAGGGAGCTGGTTTGTGGTGGGGGTGGGGGTGGGGGTGGGGTGGGGGTGGTGGTTGGTGGGTGGGTAGGTGTGTGTGTTTAAAGGATTAAGCCCCAGACAATCCCAGAAAAATCCATGCAACTTTTAACCATCACAAAAGAAGTACTGAACGCTTGTCTCACAGGGATTGGTAGCCCGCAAAGTTCTCGGTGATCAAGAGACTTTAACAACTTGAGTGGGGGTTTCGATCAGAGCAGTGGTTCTCAACCTTAGCCTGTTTCAGAGGTCCCAGCAGACTTTGAACCCATCCACGGAGTTTCTGAACCCATCCACGGAGTTTCTGAACCCATCCACGGAGTGTCTGATTCAGGGGGTCTGGCTGACAATTTTCATTTCTAACAGTTTCTAGGTAATGTTGATGCTGCATGCTGGTTTGGAGATCAGACTTTGAGAAGCATTAACTGAAAGTTTGGAATATGAAGCAGGAACCCTGTGATGCAGGGAGAGGCAGAGGGCTGAATCTGGCCTTCCCATCTCTCTCTTTCTACCCTATACTCCCTCAAATCCAACATATTCCACCTCTTGGCTGCCTAGTTCACACCCTGAAGTAAAAAAAGCAGGTAAAATCAATAGATGAGTGGACAAAAAAAGCTGTGGTATGTTTACACGATGGAATACTACTCGGCCGTAAAAAAGAAAATTTTACCTTTTGCACCAGCATAGATGGACCTGGACAGTGTTATGCTAAGTGAAATAGACCAGTCAGAGAAAGACAGCATCATATGATTTCACTTATATGTGGAATCCAATGAACAAAATAAACTATATATATATGTGTGTGTGTGTGTATATAAACAGACTCATAGATACAGAGAACAGACTGCTGTCAGAGGGGAGGGGTTGGGGGACATGGTGAAAAGGTGAAGGGATTAAGCCACAACAAAACAGAACAACTCATAGACACGACAACAGTATGGTGATTACCAGAGGGGAAGGGAGGCAGGGTTGGAGGTGGGGGAGGTAGAAGAGGACAAAGGGGGGATACTTGGTGAAGGAAGGAGACTTGACTTGGGGTGGTGAACACACAATACAATATAGAGATGATATATTATAGAATTGTACACTTCACACCTATATGATTTTATTAACCAATGTCACCCCAATAAATTCAATAAAAAAAGTTGCGAGCAACTGCCACGTACATGGAATCACCATACACTCTTCCAAGGCCATTGCTTGAAGGCTAGAGCTCCTGGGATGTAATAGGATTTGGTCAATAGCAAGTTGATATCATTCTATTATAATCATATTTTATATGATTTTTTGTTCATATTTTTTTATTTCTGCAATTAAAAGCCAAACTTTGGGTTTAAAAAAAAAAAGCAGCCCTGGCTGGTTTGGCTCACTGGTTAGAGCGTCAGCCTGCGGTCCAGAGAGACCTGGGTTCGGTTCCCATTAAGGGCGCATACCTCGGTTGCAGTTTGTCCCCGGCCCTGGTTGGGTCGAGCGGGTGGCAGCCACTTGATGTGTCGATGTATCTCTATCTCTATCTCTCTCTCCCTCCTTCCTTCCCTCCCTCCCTCCCTCCCACTCTATCTGAACAAGAAATGGAAGAAGGTCCTCGGGTGAGGATTTTTAAAAAAAGCAGGCAAACCAAGTGTAACCTCCTTAAAGGCTGCTTCCTGTAGCCACACCAACTCCTCTGGAAAAGGGGGCCAGCAAGGAACCATCCAAAAGGGCCCTGATTCTCGGCATACCTTTTTTAAAATAACAAAAGTAGTTGCCACATATTGAGGACTTTCCATGTGCTCATGGCAGCATGCTAAGCACTATATGTACACCTTAGTTCAAATGTACTTACTACAATCCTGGAGGTATATAGAATCCTCATTCTTCACAGATTCTGCACATGCAAATCAGCCTACTCACTAACATTTATTTGTAACTCCAAAATGAATACTCAGGGAAATTTTTTTTAATCCTCATTCGAGGATATTTTCCCATTTATCATCAGATAGAGTGGGAGGGAGAGAGGGAGGGAGGGAGGGGGGAGGGAGAGGGAGAGGGAAAGGGGGAGGGGGAGAGGGAGAGAGAGAGAGAGAGAGAGAGAGGGAGAGAGAGAGAGAAACATCGATGTGAGAGAGACACATCAACCGGTTGCCTCCTACACAACCCCAACCAGGGCCAGGGATGAACTGCAACCGAGGTGCATGCCCTTGCCCAGAATCAAACGCATGACTCACTGGTCTGCAGGCCGATGCTCTAACCGCTGAGCCAAACCGTCAGGGCAGGGACCTTGCGCAGTCAGCATGGACACGTGCAAAGCAGTGAACACCCTGAGCCGCCTGACACGCACATTCCAGCTGAAGTCAAACAAGGGGCCACTCTGCCTTCTTTCAGCTCTCGTGTGTATACAAGAATCCTTTTCACAGTTTGACTACCATGTCTCTCACATTCTGTGGGTGATTTCACAGCTTAAAGGGGCCCAAGCATAGCTGACATGCTGTCTAGTGTCCCCAAGTGAAGAAGAGCTGTGATGTGTCTGTGGAAAACATAGTGTTTAGATGAGCTTTGTTCGGGCATGAGTGACTGAGCCTTTGGCCATGAGTTCAGTGTTAATGAGTCAACAGCATATATTGAATAATGTGGCTTTAAAGAGAAACAGACATAAAACAAGGTTAATGTATACATTGGTTAATGAAGGTGTTGTGATCAGAGGCTCATAGGAACCTAACCCTGCATTTCCTCTGGGAGCCTTATGCTCAGCATTTGCCAATTCGGTGGCTTCATAAATCATAACTACAGTGAATAACGAGGACCACTGTATTTATAACAACACTGGAGGTGGCAAGGAAGTAGCAGTGTCTGGATTCAAGCCAACTCCAAAGCCATGTTCAACCAGGCTATCCCACCACAGAAGGATTGCACATCATAATGAATGGGTTCTGGGTTCAAATCCAGGCTTAGCCCTAACTTGACAATGAACAGTTATCTCCCTACACTTGAGTTTCCTTGTCCATAAAATAGAGATTTTCATAATGTATGAATGAGTTAATATGCACAATGTACTTAGAACAGAGCCTAAGTCAATTTCAAAATTAATTGTCTATAGGAATAAAATCAGACCTTACAGTTGGATCTTAAAAAAAAAAAAAAAAAGTCAACCAGGTAAGGAAATACCATCCCAGCTAACACGTCAGGCCCTGTGGTCCAGGAGATTTGCATTCCCTGGGCATTGTGTTCCCACACGGATGGAGACCATAGCAGCAAAGTTATATTTCTTTGCACATGACAGTGTATCATCTCTCACATAGGAAGCACTCCATACATGGATTAACGAGCTCATTCTCTCCATAACAACAGGCTTGAAATAGTTCTATTTCTCAATTCTTTTAAATCAATGGCTCTGTGGTGTCACTAAGAAAATATCAGTTCCCTAGGTGCAGAATAAGGTTTATTGCCATCTTCCAGAAAACCAACCATGTTATAAGGTATTGATTGCCACGTCATTTGGTTCTAAATAATACTGAGAGGTATTCACTTAAAAGTAGAGGTTTGGAGTTTTTCTCTCCTGATTTCTGGAATATAGTGATATTGCCTTCAGTCTTGTAGGGTTATTTAACAAATTTAATAAAACGACACATTTAAAGAGCTTAGCACAGTGCCTACCCAGTACTGGCCCAAGATACGCAGCATCCTGTAGTTCACTTATGTTTCTTCAAATAATTTCTTTAAATATTGTTTAACATTTACTTAGAAGAGATGCTAAATGCCGCATTGGAGAAGGATGGAGAAAGCCCTGCCGGCCAGTCCTTCCTCTTGCAAGGAATTCAACTTCAGCATCAGACTCACTCTGGAGATGGGCTAGTCAGAGTCAGCACTGTTGACATTTGGGGCAGGACTGAGAGGGAGAGAGGTTGTCTTGGCCTCTACCCACTAGAGGCCAGCAGCATCCCCTACCAGTTGAAACAACCAAAAATGCTCCCAGACATTGCCAGCAGTCCACTGGGGTGGGGGTAAAATAGCTCTCATGGATGAGATTCACTAACCAGGAAGGTTTTTACCTGATAAGTGCCAACAAGACCAACCTGGTGTCCACTGACAGCTAAACGCTTTGGTCTGCATCCATGCCACAGTATCTGTTCAACTGTTCTGCCTTCAGCCCTGTGAAGATAAACAAGCCCCTTTGGGCACCACCTCCCATCATGGACAAGTGATGCATGTGGCAGGATACATGTATGTATATAATCCAAGTGACATAGCATGTATGATGCGCACTGTGGAGGAGGAGGTGGGGTCTGGCAGGCATGGTCTCTTCTCTCATCTCACTTAGAGGGGTGTCTCTATGTCCCTCACACATGGGCACATGGGCACATATCTGGTCTGCCCTTAAAGTTATTGTGTTTAGAATATAAAAGGTTTGATGTGTGACACCTCTCATTTTTATTACTAATATAAAATTTTACTCCCATAGATACATATTATTGTTTAACCTGGTGCTTTCAATTCTCAGATTTGTTTGTTTAAGCCAAATCCATCCACATTTGAAAAAGCCAAGAAAATACCACTTTCACTCTCTTTTCAACATAAGAGTTCTGGGTGACAGCCTTGCAGGCGGCTTTGCTTCTAGGTGAGTTCTTAAGATTTCTCCCCTGCTCTGTACCATTGCAAATACTTGCTGTATCTCACTTCAGACATATCATGGGTGCTGATTTTCCCCACACTGCCATAGACTGGGCCTGAAGATGCTGGATTAGGACGTGAAGCTACCACCCACTGCCTCGCAAAGTGCGGGAGCATCATTTCAGATGTAGTTCAGTGCTTCAGGAAACTGAAAGCAGAAATGCCTTCACCATAAATAACAGCAAGCAAGTGCCATACGGCTTAATGGTTGTAGTGTGGTTACATTTCACTTCATTAGCCCGGGCATCAAACACCCTCATTAACAAGGGAGTGAAGCTGCCGCCACTTTGGAATTTTCACCAAGAGTGTCAGCAACACACCCAGGAATTGGGGCAAACTAGAAGTCGAATAAGCCAAAAATTGCCCTCCCCCCCAGAGTTTGATCCTCCGCTATGCAAAACCTGTAAGCAATATTGCTTTCAACGTCAGCAAAAATCCTAAAGAAAATGCTACAAATATTCTAATCGAGTCAAATGTTCATTTACTTTGGGGTGGGGGGGGGCGGGAATGACCCCTCTCAAAAGGCAGATAATAGGTGTGCATATTCTTTCCTTGAATAAAGTTTTTTTTGTTGCATTTATTGGAGTCTTAAATAAAATTGGATTTTCTGGAGAAAAAGAAATAAACTCAGTCACCTAAGTGCAAATGGGCATCGACTCCTGCCTTTGATGCTTGCCTCCACCTACAACAGACGTCAGAGACTCTTCAAGGATGAGATGCCACCGACATCAAAGGCAGACCGCTATCCCACAAATTGATGCTGAATTTAAAAACCATCTGTTTGATAGTCTTTACCTGTCTGGTAATAATATTAGTCATAATGATAGTTATACTTGTTCTTTGGGCTCTTCTCAAACCCTGTTCTTACGTAGCCCAACTGTTGACAATTGCTGAAAGTATAATATAACTTTTGTATTATCCAAAATAAAATGATTAGCTTTTAAAAAAAGAAAGAAACTCAAGAGATCAAGGTTCAGTCACATATAAAGAAATTTTAAAAAAGACAGTTGGCACAGTGGAAAGAAAAGATGCATTTTAATAATATCTAGCCTTCCTGCAATAGACAGTATTTGCCATGAGCTGGACATATTCTAAGAGTAGTTCATAAATCCATACACTCAACCATCACCACAACCCAGGTGACATGAGTCTTATCAGTATCCCCATCTCAGAGGTAAGGAAATAGGCTCCAAGAGGTGGAGGAACTTGGCCTAACTGGAATTTGAGTCCAAGAAGTGCGTTCCTAAATCCACGTGCTGAACCTCTGCTGTAAATTGCTTTATTATTTGAGTCTAATCTTAGACACTCAAGGATTACTCATAGCAGACCTTGTCAATAGCAAACTTTCTTACTATTTAACCTGGAGGAAGTCTCAAATTTTAAAATTTCAGCCTCCTAATCTATAAGGTAGGAACAATGATAATCCTGATATCAAGGAATAATACACATAAAAATTCTATACAAATATAAGAAATTATTAAGTACTGTATCACAGCACAATTTGTGTAATGACTTTATAAGACTTTGGAAGTCTCCCTATTCCACTTGTCCTGACTTACTAGCCTGTCTCACTCACAGTTGATAGGTCTGGGGCGGGGGGGGGGGGGGGCGGGGGGTAATCCCTCCGATGCCAACAGCAATCAAGGGTCAACTACAGTAGGACAGTGCACACAGCCCACACAGGAGAGCACCTGGAGCGCCCAGCATGAGTGACAGGGGAGGCTACACCACTGGGCCCTATAGGACACCTACTACATTAGGCCACTCTACCAAGTCCAGGAGACATGGCAGCCCTAGCTAATACATAGAAACAAACAGAGAAGCAGACAAAATACAGAGACAAAGAAATAGATCCCAAATGAAAAAATAGGAGAAATCTCCAGAAAAAGAACTAAATTAAATGGAGGGAAGCAAACTACCAGATACAGAGTTCAAAACAATGGTTTTAAGGATGCTCAAGAAACTTAGTGAAAACTTCAGCAGCATGAAAAGGACATAGAAACCACAAGAAAGAACCAGTCAGAAATTAAGGATACTCCAACAAACTAAAGTCCTGGCCCAGATGGCTTCACAGGGGAGTTTTACAAAACATTCAAAGAAGAAATAACACCTATCCTCCTCAAACTATTTCAAAAAATTCAAGAGGAAGGAAGAGTTCCAAGATCGTTTTACAAGGCAGCATTATCCTAATTTCAGATAAGGACACTACAAAGAAAGAAAAGTACAGGCCAGTATCCTAGATGAACATAGATGCTAAAATCCTCAACAACATATTAACAAATAGGATCCAGCAATACCTTAAGAGATCATACACCATGACCAAGTGAAATTTATGCCTGGGAAGCAAGGCTGGTACAATGTTCGCAAATTGATAAATGAAAATCACATGATCAGACTGGCCGGTGTGGCTCACTGATTGAGCATCAACCCATGTACCATGAGGTCACCGGTTTGATTCCTAGTCAGGACATATGCCCAGGTTGTGGGCCTGATCCCCAGTGGGGGGCATGCAGGAGGTGGTCAGTCAATGTTCTCTCTCCTCGATGATTCCATCTCTCTCTCCCTCTCACAAATCAATAATGGAAAAAAAAATTTTAATCACATGATCATATCATTAGATGCAGAAAAGGCATTTGATAAAATCCAGCACCCACTTTTGATAAAAACTCTCAGCAAAGTGGGAATAGAGGGATCATACCTCAAAATAACAAAGGCCATATATGACAAACCTTCAGCCAACATCATACTCAATGGGCAAAACCTAAACGTGATTTTCTTAAGAACAGGAACAATACAGGGATGTCCACATTCACCATTCTTATTCAATATAGTACTAGAAGTCCTATGCAATCAGTCCACAGTGATCAGACAAAAAGAATTTTTAAAAAGCATCCAAATAGGAAAGGAGGAAGTAAAACTGTCATTATTTGCAGATGACATAATATTATACATAAGAAACCCTACAGAATCCACACAAAACCTACTACAGATAATAAATGAATCCAGAAAAGTAGCGGGATACAAAATTAACATCCAGAAATCAATGGCACTTTTATACACCAATAATGATGCCTCGAAAGAGAAACTGAAAAACAAATCCCTTTTACCATTGCAACAACAACAAAAGATTCCTAAGAATAAGTTTAACCAAAGAGGTAAAAGACTTATACTCGGAAAACTATAAGACATTGGAAAAAGAAACAGAGGAAGATACAAACCAATGGAAGCATATTCTATGTTTATGGATTGGAAGAATTAACATCATTAAAATGTCCATACTGCCCAAAGCAATCTACAGATTCAATGCAATCCCTATTAAAATACCAATGGCATATTTCACAGATCTAGAACAAATACTCCAAAAATTTATATGGAATCAATAAAGACCCTGAATATGCACAGGAATCTTGAGAAAGAAGAACAAAGTGGAAGGGATCACAATACTAGATATCAAAGCTATTGTAATCAAAACAGCCTGGTACTGGCACAAGAACAGGCCTATTGATCAATAAAACAGAACAGAGGACCCAGAAATAGACCCAAGACATTATATTCAGTTAACATTTGACAAGGAACTCAAAGGCATACAATGGGTAAAGACAGTCTCTTCAATAAATAGTGTTGGGAGAATTGGACAGGTACATGCAAAAAAGTGAAACTAGACCACCAACTTACACCATACACAAGAATAAATGGATAAAAGACTTCATTATAAGTTGTGAAGCCATAAAAATCTTAGAAGAAAGCACAGGCAGCATAATCTTAGACATCTCACGTAGAAGACTTTTCACAGACACATCTCCTAGGGCAAGAGAAACAAAGGAAAAAGTAAACAAATGGGACTTACAGCAAACTAAAACACTTCCGCACAGCAAAAGAAACCATCCTCAAAATGCGAAGGAAACCCACTCTTTAGGAGAATATATTTGCCAATGATACATTAGATAAGGGGTTAATTTCCAAAATATATAAAGACCTCATACAACGCAAAAAATGAAGACAAACAATCCAATTAGAAAATGGGCACAGGACCTAAATACACATTTTTCCAAAGAGGATATACAGATGGCCAAGAGACATATGAAAAAGTGCTCAAAGTCACTAATCAGAGAGATGCAAATTAAAACGACAATGAGGTATCACTTCACACCTTCCAGAAAGGCTACCATCAATAAATCAACACACCACAAGTACTGACAAAGGTGTGGAGAAAAGGGGACTCTAGTACACTGATGGTGGGAATGCACACTGGTGCAGCCACTGTGGAAAACAAAATGGTGTTTCCTCAAAAAATTAAAAATGCAACTGCCATTTGACCCAGTGATCCCATTTCTTAGAATATATCCTAAGAATCCTGAAACATCAACCTGAAAGAATAAATGCATCCCTCTGTTCATAGCAGCACTATTTACTATAGTTAAGATCTGGAAACAGCCCAAGTGTCCACCAGTAGATGAGTGGATAAAAAAGCTGTGGTACAGCCCTGGCCGGTTTGGCTCAGCAGTTAGAGCGTCGGCCTGCGGTCCAGAGAGACCCAGGTTCAGTCCCTGCTAAGGGCATGTACCTCGGTTGCAGTCTGTCCCTGGCCCTGGTTGGGTCGTGTGGGTGGCAGCCACTTGATGTGTCCCTTTCACGTCGATGTTTCTCTCTCTCTCTCTCCCTCCCACTCTATCTGAACAAAATATCAAAAAATGTCCTCGGGTGAGGATAAAAAAAAAAAAAAAAGCTGTGGTACATTTATCAATGAAATACCATGCAGTTGTAAAAAAAAAAAAAAGAGAGAGAGAGAGAGAGATATCCTACCCTTTGAGACAGATGGAGGGACCTGGAGATTATGCTAAGCAAAATAAGCCAGTTAGAGAAAGACAAGTATCACATGATCTCACTTATATGTGGAATCTAATGAACAAAATGAACCAACAAACAAAATAGGCCTGGAATCATGGAAGCATGGCACAGACTGATGGATCTCAGAGAAAAGGGGGAAAAGAGGTGGGCACAGAATAACCAAAGAACTTATATGCATAATCCAAGGACACAGACAACAGTATGGTGAAGGCCTGGGGTGGGGTGGGAACTGGGTGGAGGGTGGCAATGGGGGAAAATTGGGGACATTTGTAATACCCTCAACAATAAAGATAAATAATTTTTAAAGCATAATCTCAATATCACATCCATGGTCAGTGATAGAATCAAATGAACTAGAAATGCACTCATGCATTCATTCAGTCAACAACATCATTAGTCCCAGTTCTGTAGGACTCTCTGAAAATGTAAGAGGAATAAAACCTCTTCCCATGAGGCCCACGCTCAGATGAAGGAGATAAAAGAGAACGCAGTGGAGGGAAGACCACCTTGTTCCCTCCGTGCAGACTCCAGAGCCCTCCCCCATGGCGATGCCAACCCAGCGGGTCTGACACAGGTCTCAGAATCTGCACAGCCCACCTGCTCCCGAGCTGATTCTAACACAGGTGGCGAAGGACAGTGAAGCCAGAGCTCAGAAGAGGAGTGTCTCAGTGCCTCTCCAGACAGAGTAGGCTGCATGAGGAATTAGCATATTAAAAAATACATATCACCTCCTATCCCCTGGCACCAGGTCTGGATGCCCAGAATGTCCCAAATGATTTACTATCATAATGATGGATGCAAAAGGGAACACATCTTTAAAGCTAAGCCTTTTGTCAGAAGAGATACACACTCCAAAAGGTTCATCTTACCCATCACTCTGCCTTAACTTTACTGCAAAGAGAACTCTTGGGGTGAAAGGCCAGTTTAATTTCACCCCTCAGTCCCAGTCTCTAAACCTTAAGTGGGACGAGAGAGAGCAGTGGAAGGCTGGTCGACATGCAGCTTGCCAGTGTGCTAATGTTCTCACGCCACACGCCGTTTCACATAGGCTACCTAACAGCACTTAGGTAGCAGAACCCAGCTACTCTCAGACCGAGCTAAATTTAAAGAAGTACCTGGGGGACAAGTCTGTATGAGGTCAATAACTCACACTAGACCTTGGAAGTCTCTCGCTAGAATTAGCTCTCTGTACCGGGAATGGGAGCGGTTTACTAGAGAGCCAATGACTTGCCTGAGGCCTGTGTTGACCCCTGACACCAAAGCCTCTTTCCATTGGCATTGTAATCACCAATAGAGATTAATTCATGCCAACGAGTATTAATTGACTTTCAAATCATCTGGATTCATAGCTAGGTAATTTATCTAGTACAAATCTTGCCCGGTATGAATTTGTCATTACAAGTCACAGTTCTAACTAACCTTTTCAAATTTTCTACATTGGGTACCCATAGAGCAGGAAAAGAAATATATTCTGAAATCTCCCCAGAGAACAAATTTACTATTCTCTGATATACTTTCTCCCTTCCAACTGGTCATTAGATAATGGATAATGTAATCTTCTTTTCAACAGACATGCTCCTATAATAATTTTATTGTTAGAAATAATTAGGTACATTACAGCCTCTTTTGAACAGCTCTAGATACCACTTCCAAATATTCTCTTCAAATATACTTCTACAAGACCATCTATGTAGACAATCCATAAATACTACTAAGAAAACAAGGACTTTGGGATTTTGAGAAAATAACATCATAGCAAACAATTTATCTTTAACTCTGATTAATTACCATGTCTTATTGGGTTCAAGTCCTTAAGTGAAAGAAGGAAACAAAATGGGTGATTAGCATGCTCTCAACTTTAAAAAAAAAAACAAAAAAAAAAAACCCAGCCTATATATGAAACACACATGTATCAATTTGGTTTGTCATACACCAAAATCTTAAGTTATCAGACACTGAATAAGTGTTTGTATCAAGTCTTTGTACAAAGGTATTGACTGGTCTTAAAAAACAGTCATAAAGCATAGCCAGTGTGGTTCAGTGGTTGAGCGTCGACCCATGCACCAAGAGGTTGCTGGTTCAATTCCCAATCAGGGCACAGGTTGTGGGCCAGATCCCCAGTGGGGGGCATGCAGAAGGTGGCCAATCGATGTTCTCCCTCATTGATGTTTCCATCTCTTTCTCCTTCTCCCTTCCTCTCTTTCTAAAGCCAATAAAGGAAAAAAAAAAATGTTTAACAGTCATAAAATCAGAAGTGTTCTTAAAATGGGAGACTCGAGCTGGCCAGCCAAGGGCCAAAGCCACTGCTGACTTACTTTGTTTTCAGTACACGCTCCCGACAGTGAGAACCTGCTCTCCAGTTCACCTGCCCACCCTCTACTTCCTGACACACAGAAATTCATCCATTTCTGCTATTTCTCTGGCCCCTAAAGGCATTTGAGAGGTTGTGACTCTGCCTTAGAAAATAACTGAGCAAGATCATGTCCCCGTGGCCACTCATCAGACTTTTTGTACCTTACAGTACCAGAAAGGGAGAAACAGCAACATACAGTTGAGAAGGAGGAGCAAGAGGCTGACGGTGGATTTTCAGATACTGGAGGAGATGATAAATTAACTGCCTCCTTGACCACACTTCAATTCTCTTTCCCCCTTTACCTCAAACTCTGAGTGGCTGATTTGTGGGTTCTCCCTTACATTTAGCTATAATGTCCTCCTACACACTGATAACTGATCCCCTGCATTCTGAGATCAAAAGGACCTAACCTTCTCCTCCCGGATGGAGTGAGAAATGAAATGTCCAGAAAGACCTGGACTGGGTCTGGAGTTCCTTCTCCCGAGGTGGCCTTCTGTGCTCATGTTATGAACACAAACACCTTTTGGTGAAATGAACCCTAATTCACAAGGGCTTCATTCAGTCACTTCATGAAATATTTAAGGTGCCCCTGACGATGCTCAGAGTTTATTTTGGGAGTGAGGACAGAGCAGGAAACAAGTAAAAAGCCTCCAGGGTAAAGGAATGCTCTTAGAGAAACATGTCAGAATAATTTCAGAAAGAGGGTCTGTGCCATGAGGGTAAATGAAATGCGATGCGAGAGAGAATGGGGCCACTATCGATAGGACAGCCTCTCTAAGAAACAAACAGTTAAGCTGAAATATGAGTGATAAGGAGAAATCATCCATTCAAATGTGTGAAGTGCCCGGCCAGTGTGGCTCAGTGGTTGAGCGTCAACCCATGCACCAAGAGGTTGCTGGTTCGATTCCCGGTCAGGGCACATGCCCAGGTTGTCAGCCAAATCCTCAATGAGGGGCATGCAGGAGGCAGCCAATCAATGTTCTCTCTCATCGATGTTTGTTTCTCTCTCCCTCTCCCTCTCCCTTCCTCTCTCTCCAAAATCAATAAAGAAAAAAAATTTTTTTAATGTGTGAAGGAAGAACACATGCAAAGGTCCTGCAGCAGAGACTAGCTCGTATTCTTGAGAACAAGAAGAATGCCAGTGTGACCAGAGTTTCTGAGCCAGTGGGGGAGGGGGAAGACAGCTGAGAAAAAAGCAGGGGCAGATCCTATAGGGTCAGCAGGCCATGGTGAGGGTCTGGGTTGTGTTCTAAGACAGCAGGAAGCCAGTGGGAGGCGCTGAGCAGAGCTCAGGAGGAAGCATGATTGGATTTATTTGTCTCAAGGTCCCTCTGGCTACTACAGATCTTAGGAGCACAGTGGTGGCAGGGACAGCCAGTCTGGAGACCATTACAATTGTGCACATTAGAGGGATGATGGTAGCAAGAATTTAGGAGGCAGTGACAGGGCTGGGGGAAGCCATTGGATTCCGGGTAGATTTGCTAGTGGAATCAGCAAGAAAGGCTGATGGAGAGGTTACATCATTCTGTTTCATCTGCCTCCATCTGAGAACACTTTGAGGTGTGGACAGAGGGCACATGCTCTCTGCGGCTGCCAGTGCATCACCCCTCACCGCTGAGCTGGAGCTGGTGGTCAGTGTGGGCACCATCCATATTCAAAAACCTTAGCCTGTACTTGTTACAAAGAAGGGTTATCGTCTTAGTTCTACATATAACTCTCTACACGGTCTCAAAACAGAACTTTCTCCTCTCTGAGGCTCAGCTATCTCTTCTATAACATAAAGCTGTTTAACCAGTACACTGATAGAGCCCCCTAAAAGCACTGGCACCAGGAGTCCTCGTCCATCACAGTCATCTCTCCTTTTGCCTGCTGAAGCCATGACTACTAATACCAGTAATGATAGCCTGCATTTATCGGGCATTTACTATGCGCTACACATTATGCTATGCACTTTTTATGTCTTGTCTTGAGCAATTATCATCTCAACACAGTGATGTAGGATTGTCCCACTTAACAGACAAAACAAATGAGATAGAGGTGAAATAAGTTGTCCAAGGACAGCAGCTAGTAAGAGAATAAACTGGAATATAGATCTAGACAATATACATCCAGGACCTAAGCTTATAATCTCCTAGATATACAGCCTCCCAGGACACAGCAAGCCTGCTACTTCCTCTTCCACCCAAATATGCTTCAGATCCTATCTCTGAAGCATCATGCGTCCCTGGCCTACTTTCTTCCTTCTACAAGGCAAGCATCTCTACCTTGTTCATACAGTCTTCAAATAAAGGTCCTCATCCCTCCCTGCCATCGGATGCTCTCTGGTTTGACTCCTCCCCCTTGAAATGTGTACAGCCGTCCACATGTGGCCCGACCATCACAAGGCTCCCTGAGAGTATTCCTTCCCGTTGCACAGACATTAATTTATTCATACGCAGCCTAAGACTGCACTCGTATTTTCTTTGGGTTGTGTATAAAATAGCACATGGGGAATTTCTGGAGAGACAGTACAGGGTTGTGGGTCAGGAAATGAGCACTGGGACTAGAAAGTCCGTGTTCAAGTCCCAGTTATGCCACTGATCGGCAATGTGGCTTTGGGTAGTAGTGTAACCTATCAGGATCTCCACTCTGCACTTGTGCAAGGGAAATAATGACATCTGTTCTGTGGAATCATTGTGAGGATCAGCTGATTGTATCTAGGTATATACAAATTGTAAATCTTAGCAAATTGTTATTTTTATGGCAAAAAAAGACTAAATCTGATGGAATGAAATTGGCACAGGGGAGCAAAGACTCCAAATGACAGAATATTGTACAAGAAACATCACCTATCTCTAATGACTGAGTCAGAGACCTGGACCTACCCATCACATATTGGTTAAAAATTCAGGCATTGACATTGTGTGACTTTCCTAGATACCTGCTGTGAAACCTTGAACAACTTCCTTGATCCCGCTAAAACTTCATTTCCTTCAGGGTAAATGAAATTGGTAGAATAACCTATTGGTGGGTGGTGTGAGGACACAAAATCATGTATACCCAGTGGCCACCACATCACCTGGCACTTGGTGAGGGCTCTAGGAGTGGTGGAGATAAGCATCCCCTCCATGCGATTGGCATGTGTTCATTAAGCACCTACTCTGCGCCGCGCACGCTTCCAGGAGCTCGGATATTGCAGTGAGTAAATCCCCTTCCCTCATGTTGCTTATATTCTAATAGAAAACAACTGACAATAAGCCAACAAAGCAATGGCCAGGTGCTGGTAAGTGGTCGAGGATGGAGAGTGGTGGGGTAATCAAGCTCTCGTTGATGACTGAAAAGTGTCACCAAGCAAGAATTTTGCCCCACTCCTGTTTTAAAGTCAGAAGTGGAGAAATGGCTCCATGTCTACACCTAGGTTTGGGCTTTCTTTTTTTTTTTTTTAATTTTTTTTTTTTCTTTATTGATTTTGAGAGAGAGAGGATAGGAGAGGGAGAGAGGGGAAAACATTGATGAGAGAGAATATCAATTGGCCGCCTCCTGGGGATCGGGCCCACAATCTGGGCATGTGCCCTGACCAGGAATCGAACCGGCGACCTCTTGGTGCATGGGTCGATGCTCAACCACTGAGCCACACTGGCAGGGCCTCTCATTTTTTATAGAGAGGTTCATGTTAGTACGGCTTGTTAACAGTTAAAAGAAACAAATTTCCATTTGGCAACACTCTAGTGAATAAAACTTTATTCATTAATGTTTTATTAATGAATAAATTAATAGGAAGAGCAAGCAGCACATGATGCACTGGAGGCCACACACAGCATCAGAAATGAAAGGCTCTGACCCTGGGCCACCACTGTAGCAAGAAGCAAAGACAGTGCATGTTCCCGGGCACTTAGGAAGAGAAAGGCATTCCCCGTAAGTGAATAACACACCTTTGATCTACTACTTCAGAAGTAACTGTGCTTTTTTTAAATCAGCCAAAAATTAATGAAGAGGCAAATGGACTCCACTGAAACATCTCAAATTAGGAACCTTTTCTTTCTTTCTTTCTTTCTTTCTTTCTTTCTTTCTTTCTTCTTTTTTTTTTTTTTTTCCTGGTGAGAGGTAAAGTCACTTTTTTTAATCTATTTATTTATTTATCTTTATTGTTGAAAGTATTACAGCTGTCTCCCCTCCTTTCCTCCACTGTCCGCCTCCACCCCGCTCCTGCCCCCACCCCCTGGCCCCCACAGCTTACGGTCTGTGTGCCTCCAGCATTAGAAGACTGGGAAACGGGAGCTGGTCTAAGTTGTTTCTGCTGCTCTACACTGACGCTCACAGGAGCATTCCGGGACACCTGGAACACTGGCATTCAGCCAATCCAGCTGGCATCTGTTGATCCCCCACTACACACCAGGATACCAGAGTAGAACATAACCCACATCACAAATAAGCTCCCAGTCGAGTCGGGAAGAGAGCTGGACACACAAGGCACTGCGCCCAAGCAGTGAAATAATGGACGCATGTTTAAGGCATAGGAAGGGAAGAGGGGCGAGAGGCATCAAGGAATGCCTCCTAGAAGGGGAAGATGAATTGGGCTTTGGAAAATGGCAAGTGGGCAAAAAAAATCATGCCAGATAGAGGCAGCAGCATGAATGGAGCATGTGGCTCTGGAGCAGCAGGGCACAGTCACGGGGACCGCAGACAGGACCTGGGGCTTTGGAGGTGTGAAGTAGGGGCCGGCTGATGTCAAGAAAAGAGGCTGAAAAGTTAGGTAGGGACCAGACCTCGAAGAATCTGGTTTCACTGCTTATTTTCATACATTTCAAGAGGGAATTAATTGGCTGTCCATTTAAAAATATTTACTTTAAGAAGTCCATAGTTAATTTTGTTCCTCACTGTCATTCACACATTCATCTTTAACTTGAACAACTTGTTATTCACGGCCTGAGATCTGTCCTTATCCTGTCCCCTCTAGAATTATACCTTAACGTAGGAAATTGAATTTATGGCTGATGAAGGGCAACAGATTAATAGTACTATAAATTAATCTAGTCATCATATACCAAGAGGAGAAAACCTAAAAAAAAGTTCAATCTAATACCATCCATTATTATGCCTTAAATCTCAAGCCAAGAGAAATTAGATGAAAATTTATATCTCAAGACCAAAGAGTAGGGACCACGTGACAGCTGTTACCACAGGGAATACCACGCAGTGTTTGGTTTCCAGAACATTCTCCAGAAGACGCTTATAAGCAGGAACTTCTTACTAAAAACACAATATACATATATATATATATACACACACACACATTTTTGTATGTGTGTGTGTGTGCTATGCTTATATTAGATCACACAGCAATGTTTTGTTGTTTTACCGATATATAAGGGAGCCATATTGAAATGTGATTCATCCTAGTCTATTGTCAACAAATAAAAAAAAATTATGGTAATAATAAATAAATACATAAGGGACATGTAAGCTGTTAAATTTTTCTTTTTCCTTTTTGGAAATAGAAGGAAGGAAGGCAAAATGCTAACAATCCTTCATTTGCCACAGCTGGACCAGGGCATCGCCCGCATAGGCTGCACGCCACCATCCTCCACCCATTCAGATGGCAGACGCTGCTGACCCAGCGGTGCTCTGTCCTCCAGTCCTGAGCCGGGTGCCCTGGCCACCACTGTGGAGCTGGCTACCAGAGTGTGCCACCCTCAGTCAACAGATTTACACCTTTCCTGACACAACCAGATTCTCCCCATTCCAATCCACCTTCAATCCTCACCAGCGTTGTCCTCCTAAGAGTTGACACCAATCATTATTACTTAGCCACATTAAAGCTTCCACTGCACCTTCGTACACATTTCTTAGTGGAGGCGAAAAGGCCTTTCACAATGTGGATTCATGTCTCCTGTTTCTGGCCATCTCCCTTCTCTTTCACATACTCGGATTCAGCCACTTAAACCTTTTCCCTGACACTCCGAGCCTTTACCTGGTAAAAGGGACGGTTCATCCTGCCAAGTGCAAGCCAAGCCTCACCTCCAGGGCCCTTCCTAGGCAGACAGCTGCCAGCTCCCACTCCTGCTGGCTCAGGACACCCCTTCCCCACTCCCAGCACCTCGGATTCAAGGGAGGCTACAGGAAAGGCCACGTGACCTAAACCTAGCCACTGAATATGGCATTAACATGGACACAGGCACTGGCTCAGCGACGGACACGGGATACCAGCTGGGCCAGACACCTTCTTCCCAGGACCCCTCCACACTACTAGGAAAGAGGCGTGAATACGACAATCGGACAGAAGTCTTCCTGCAGCTATAGTAGACCATTTTTGCCATCATGTGGAAGAGCTTACAGACAAATAAAGCTCTTACCGAGGAAGAAATAGTCAAGGAGAACAAGAGGCCTATTTCTAATGACACTATTTGAGTCCCTGGGTTTTTTGTTTTTGGGGGGGTTTTTTTAAGTTTATGTTGAGTTTTCATTTGCAAGAGAAAAGGATCTAACTGATATAGTCCCCTAGTGCCTCCAGGAAGAATTAATCACTGTATCATATCCTTTGTGGTCCCATAGATCTCTGTTGAAAATCCCTGCAATAGCAATTACCACATCCTATTGTGATTTATTTGTTTACGTGGCTATGTCCACTACCGTGAGCAGTGCTGTGTCTTCATTTCTGGGACACCGGTGCCTGACTTGGAGTCAGTACGGATGTCTGCTGAATGAATGGGCAGAAAATAAACCCTGCTCTGCATTTCCAGTGTCCTCGTCCCCTTACAAGGAAATTTCTCAGAACTCTGACATTCCAGGGCCAACGGGCCCACATTCTCCTACCCTCTTCCATTGGCTCTCATAATCCAATGAAACCAAAGGTAGTGATAGTTCCAGACTAGCTTTGAAGTCTTTCAAATCGCGAACTATATGTTTCCGTGGAGTTAGGCACCACGTCAGAACTTCCACGGGGCTGATGGGTTGAGAAACATATTACCACGTTATTTTATATGTAGGAACTGCAATGGAATTTATTGTTTTTAAATATCAGTTGTGGAAAATAAATTTCAATCCAATCTTTTTGACTGGTAGGGCTAAGGATATATTTAAAATCTGTAAATAGAAATACCAAAATGTTTAATGAGTCATCTCAAAGTGATAGGGTATCATCTGATTTATTTTTTACTTTCTTCTTTATTCCCTGCTCTATTGTCATCATCATCATTATTATTATTATACAAGGAGTATGAATTTATGTTACAATAAGAAAATAAAATTTTAAAAGTAAATAAAATGTGCCCAGCCGGTGTGGCTCAGTGGTTGAGTGTCGACCCATGCACCAAGAGGTCGCTGGTTGGATTCCTGGTCAGGGCACATGCCCAGGTTGTGGGCCAAATCCCCAGTGGGGGGCATGCAGGAGGCAGCCAATCGATGTTCTCACTCATTGATGTTTCTCTCTCTCTCTCCCTCTCCCCTCCTCTCTCTCTAAAATCAATAAAGAAAAAAATGATAAAATAAAAATAAATAAAATGTCCCTTTTGACCAATATAGGGGAGGGGGACAGAGGAGCCCATATCTCTACAATGAAACAGAGACTCAGTCAGCACTTCGGCCTCATGCACCAGCCCCTCCTCCTCAGACCCTGACACTTTGGGCAGAATCACAAATAGTTGCTCCTATTCCCCAGTCCACTTAGCTCTGTAGATCTCGGGAAACAGGCCCCTCCAGTGAGCTGCAACAGCAGCACCTCCAACCATACCTGTCACTGTAGAATAGTCACTGCCGGTGGTTTGGGAAAAGTCAATGTACATCATGAATTATATTTGTAATTAAAATATCACGCAGTCTCTCTCAGGGCCTGTGTCTTGAGGTCTCAGCTAAAAAGTCAATCTCGCCCTGGCCGGTTTGGCTCAACGGTTAGAGCATCAGCCTGCGGTCCCGAGAGACCCGGGTTCGGTTCCTGCTGGGGGCATGTACCTGGGTTGCAGTTTGTCCCCGGCCCTGGTTGGTCGCGCGGGTGGCGGCCACTCGATGTGTCCCTTTCACGTTGATATTTCTCTCTCTCTCTCTTCCTCTCTCTCCCTCCCACTCTACCTGAACAAAAAAATGGAAAAATGTCCTCGGGTGAGGATAAAAAAATAAAATAAAAATAAAAAAATAAAAAGTCAATCTCTTTTTTCCTCAGCAACATTCAGTTGGTATCACCAGGTATTACCAGCTTCTTGAACTGAGAAACTGGACATAAAGGAGCAACCCCTGAAGACTGTGTTGTAAAACAAGCCAGGCCCCACACATTGCGTATTGCAAGAAAAGACAGTAGGTAGGATGGAAACTGTAACTGTAATGGCCAACAACGACCTCATTGCCCTAGAAGCAATCCTCAACTGTCCCAGACCCACACGGGCTTCCTCAAACCACCATCTGGGCTTCCATAGCTGCAGTTCTCACACCCGTGGTACATGATGTTTCCTGAAATCTCTTTACCCCTAAGTTCAGCTCACATTTATTGACATGACCTTGTGCCAGGCACTGAGGGCTCGTAAATGTCCAACCACCAGTTCCAGTTGAGGAAGGAGCCCGGGTTTATAGCATTTGCAAATTTCCATGGACAATTCCTTCACCATGGCCAATGTCAGGCTACCGTGTGATGTCAGATCACTAAACTCCGTGCACGTCTCTATACAGTATTTCCCCACTACAGACATCACAGGTATGAATAACTTTTAGAGCAAGGATAATAGCAAAAGGCAGAAAAACAAGTAAGTGGTGAGTTTTAGTATCTGTTTTGTCTTTGGATACAATTTATTTAATTATATTTTATGTAATTTAATTTTTAGTTATAGCTGTATTTCACAACCTACTCGCAAAACTCCTTAAAATGTAACGTTTGACAAACACAAGTCACCATGAGCCAACTTCCACACACCGCTGGTGCCAGGTCTTTGTGTGAATAAAATATAGTCTCCGCCCACAAGCAGCTCTCAGTCCCATAATAGAGAAAGACAGATAAGGAAATGACAGCGAAGTGAAAGGTGCTAAGGGAAGTCTCTGCAAAAACCGAGAGCACAGACAAGCCTGAGGGGAGTCAGGGGGAAAATTCACGAAATGTTTTGCAAAAGATGCAACATTTGAACTGAGACGCAAAGCACGCTTAGGAGTGGACAGAAGTGAGAATGCAGGCAGCCAGAGACATTTGCATTCCTGTCGAAGGACACAGCACAGGCAAGAGTTGCAATGTATGAAAGAATCAGGTAGTCGCTGGGGTTTCAAGGCATTTGGAGTATTGAGCTCATGTGAAGGAGAAATAGGAAATGAATACTCAAGTTCTTCTCCCTTTATGTCAAACACTCCCCTCCATATGAATGGTCTTAAGGAACTTCAATTACGTGGCACTAAAAAGGCAGGTTATTACACAAGCATTTTTGTATGTCTATGCCAGAGTGAGCTTCTTGAAATAAACAAGAGATTGCAAAAATGAATAAGACCATACCCACCCTTGGTCAGCTCACAAGAGCTACAGAGCAATAGTAAGACCATCCCTCATTCACTCTAGTACCAAGAGCGCAGACACATTGAAGGAGGCTGCGGTGAACTGTGATATGCCTCCCAGATCTCCCTTCAGGGAGAAAGGAATTCTTTTCCCATCTTACTAGAAGATGACCCTCGATGGACAGTCCTCTTTGAAAATGGCCTCCGCTGAGAAAAGTGGCCTTGTCCGTGGTCGCAGCCCCTACCCAGGGAAACTCACATCCCATAGTCAATGAGAGGCTATAAAGGTCCTGGCCCTTTGAAGTTGCCTCAACTCAGGACAGTTCTGAAGGGAGCGCTCCATGGGACTGGGTGGGAATTTGTTGCAAATGAATCCTTTTGCCTGTCCTGCTTTCTCCTCCTCCCTTCCACAGGTGTTGAGCCAAACAAAATTCTGCACATTTATCTGTCTCAGACTCTCTTTCCCAGGGGATTCAACTTGCAACAAGAGCTAACCAAAGAAAAGCAATCCCTTCATTCATTCACTAAATTTTGTGAAGCTTCTACCATGTGCCAGACTCTATGTGGGGCACTCCAGTTTCACAAGTGAACAAAATAAATTAAAACAAAGTAGACAGCCCTTGTTTCATGAAATATAGTCAAGAAAGTAAATATAAATCAAATACTCAGACTAGGAATGTACACGATGTACAAATACAACAATAAATGCTCTGAAAGAGAAGAGTACAGCTCTCTGAAAGCATGTAACAAAGGACCAGACTGTTCTGGGTACCCAGTATCAAGAGTTGTGAAGGGTTCTGACACGTTCCCTGCTCACAAGTTAACCTGTCACAATTTTGTGGATGCTGGTAGAAGATAGGACTCCAAGGTCACCGGACAGGAGACAGTTTATTATAGCAATAGCTACAGCCACAGTGTTAGCATTTTTGTGTCATTTCCCTAAACTCCAGGTCCAACAGGTGATGTGAAAAAGGTCAGGTGGTACCTGCCTGTGGGGTGAGTTGCATTTTAAGAGATGAGTGCTGAGCTTAGGGAATCCTAATCTTTTATAACAGGCAACACAAATGCCTACACTTTGCTGCAGAGGGGGAAACTATCTCTATATTCCAAAGTTGTTCAGTGCACAAATATCCTTGAAAAGTAAGTCTGGAACACATAAGTGCAAGACACTGACATGTAAAAACATACAGAACCGCCCTGGCCAGTTTGGCTCAGCGGTTGGAGCGTGGGCCTGCGGTCCGGAGAGACCCAGGTTCGGTTCCCGCTAAGGGCACGTACCTCGGTTGCAGTTTGTCCCAGGCCCTGGTTGGTCGTGTGGGTGGCAGCCACTCGATGTGTCCCTTCACGTCGATGTTTCTCTCTCTCTCTCACTTCCACTCTCTCCCTCCCACTCTATCTGTACAAAAAATAGAAAAAATATCCTCAGGTGAGGATTAAAAAAAAAAAAAAAAAAAAAAAAAAACATACAGAACCATGAGAGCCCCATGGAGAATTGTCTCCCAACAAGCAGCTATACAAACCTATTTCTCTGTTAGATACCTTTACTCTTGGATTCCCTTAACGAAGGCTTATTAGAGGCACATTTATGATGGATATTTACCTTCTCTAAAATGGGATCTTAGCCCTCGCTGGTTAGAGCATCAGCCCTCAGACCTGGGAGGGTCACGGGTTCGATTCCTGGTCAAGGGTACATGCCTGGGTTGCAGGTTTGATCCCCAACCCTGATCATGTGGGAAGCAACCAATCACGTGTCTCTCTTACATCGATGTTTCTCTCTCTCTCTCTCCCTTCCTCCCCTCCATTTTATCTAAAAACCAATGAAAAAATATTCTCAGGTGAGAATTAACAAAAATAAATAAAAATAAAATGTGATCTTAGTGGTCTGGGGGCTCTGTGCACTTCCTTTGAGTAGTGCATTGTTTTGCAGGCTCCTTGCAATTAAGATGTAGGGTATAGGGATCTGCTTTCTCCTCCCTTAAAGGAGTCAAGTAATTTAGAGTTTTTATGTAGCAAGGCTGCCTGTTAGGTGATGTATGGTCTGCAATGGTAGACTTGGACACCCCAAAGCTGAGCGCATTCAGTGACAATGGAAATTTTACAATCTAATTGTGGTGCTCCAGCTGTAGATGCCAAGGACCCAGAAAACAGACTTAGCTTGTCACCAGTCGATATAAATCCTTGTGGGATATAAACTGGGAGGAGATTGGAAAAGGTACTATCACACGGATCCAATGCTACACTAACATCACTCTCCAGAAATATTTATCCTTTGAATTAGTTCAACATTGCAGAGTATTCCCATTATGTGAGTTGACATGGTAGGTCAAACACGCTTCGCAAATCACTGAGTTGGATAGCTGTTTTATATTATTATGGGGCCCCCTAGCTACAAATTAGGAGAGGATGAAATGTTTATTTAGAACAAATGTTTTGCAAGTATTCTAGCATATATCTACTCCCTATGCTAAAGCACATTCTTGGGTAATCTTTGTGTGTGTGTTTTTAATTATCTTTACTGTTGAAAGTATTACAGATGTCCCCTATTTGTCCCCTGCATTGAACCCCTCCTCCCTGCTCCCAATCCCCACACACACACACACTCACACACACCTTCACCACACTATTGTTTGTGTCTATTGGTTATGCATATATGCAAATAAGCTCTTTGGTTTATCTCCTTCCACCCCTTTCCCCCCTTCCCTCTGAGGTTTATCAGTCTGTTTCCTGCTTCCTGTCTCTGGGTCTATTTTGTTTATTAGATTCCACATATAAATGAGATCATGTGGTTCTTATCTTTCTCTGACTGGCTTATTTCACTTAGCACAATACTCTCTGGATCCCTCCAGGCTGTCTCAAAGGGTGAGAGATCCTTGGGTAATCTTTGAAAGATAATTTTTACAGTATTTTCTCAGATATACCCTATGTGATTATGTACTATTGTACTATGAGATATAATATATAATGCTTTAGAACAGTGGTTCTCAAAGTGTGTCCCCCCACCACCGTAACCAGGAGCAGCCACATCACCGGGGTACTTGTCAGATGTCCTGCCCTAGACCTACTGAAGCAGAACCTCTGGGATGAGGCCCAGATGTTCAACTGCCTCCCAGGGGATCCTAGGTATGCTAATGCAGAGAACCATCACTATAAAGTTGTCTGAGATATTTCAGAGGTAAACAGAACTGTTAAATCCAGGATAAATACACCCTGTCAACATCCAGCCCAGCCACTTTAACTTCAATCTGAACCTTTCCTCCAATTGTCATAAAAGAACATGGTTAACTTTTATTTTATTTTGCGACTTAATAGCCTATGCAGTAAACCCAACCGCCTGAATTATCTTTCTGCTCCAAACAAAGCAGACTCTGGTCGTGTGTGATATACAGTGGCAACCACAAGATTCAAAGAAAATCAATATGCAAATCAATACATTTGACTCCAAGTCTCGTCTGTCAAGTCTTTCATAGGAACTGGCTTAATTAGCAACGCAGCAAAATGCAAGCATCAGCCTCACTCAATATGCCATGCCACCGCGTTACCAATAATACACAAGCTTCCAGAAGACACAGGGATCAATAATGAGCTGTCCTGTATGAGGAAACTGAAAGCTGAGCTTCATTCAGAGACAACCCAGTGATTCAGCCTAGCCTGTGTCCACAAGTTGGAGCTTACAGATGAGTGAAGTGTTACTTTTGTTTATACAGAACCCTTGTCATCAAAAGCTTGACTAATTTTTACACGTCAATACCTCTTAAGATGACATGATCCAGAAGAAGCCAATGCAGTGGTCCCAATGCCGCTACACGTGAGAATGATCTCATGAAAGGCCCAGATCAGGCCGCGCACCCAAGACAGTGGATCTTAAATGTTAGCTGCATCAGAAGCAACCAGAGGCTTGTTAAAACACACAAAACCACACTTTGATCATCACTGCCCCATACAGATTAAATCAGAACCTTTGGGGCTGGGAACCCAAGCATAGTATTTTCTAAACTGCGGAAGGTAATTCCTACAAGGTGAAAATCACCAGTCCACGGGCCAACTCAACGTCCACGGAGGACTCTCCAGCGTGGCGTGTGTGAGAAGAGAGGAAGGGAAGAGAAGAAACACCTAGGAAACTTATTTGTGAGCATGAGATGAAGGAGATTTTCAAAAAAAAATGTCCAAAGTTCATCAACCAAAATAAGAATTCATGTTTCAAAATGTTTCCCATCACTGGATCATTGGAAGCTGGTGAAGGATGCTCGTGTTGGGGGGTGCACAAAATATTATGATCCTGTGAGGTGTCCCGGTCACAAGGGAAGATCAGTCATCTCACAGCTCACTTGCAGATTAAGTGAGACCACTGTTGTCATATGACAGAGGTCACCAGAAGGGTCCTGAACCAGGAGAACAGTAGAAACTGTCTCTGAGTGCAACATGTATCTGTCATAGGAAAGGGAAGGGGAACTGTTGTAGACAGAAATCAAAAGACATTAAGCGAAGATTCTAAGAAAGGAGAGAGGAGGCAAAAATCAGATCTGCTGGGAAGTTTGAGAGCAGAACTACTTAGATGAATGTGCTTAGTTGCAAAACTGAGTAAGAAAGTGACCCTAACACCAAGTTCATCTGGCCCAAGGGTCTGGGAGCAATTCTCAGAGATACAGTGATAAATCAATATAAAATAATAACAACAACATCTAAAACTTACTGAGTCGTTTTTATGGGCCAGGCACAGTTTTAAGAACTTTACATATATTAACTCACTTAATCCTCACAATTCATAGGAGGGAGAGAGTTCAAGGCCCACAGAGATGAAGAAACTTGCCTAAGGTCACAGGCTGTTCTGGTGCAGCCACGACCTGCACCTGTCGGCCTGGCTCCACCGTGCATGCTCCCAAGTACACCAGAGCGCTCATCTGCCTCTCTGCCTTGCACAAGAACACCTGCAGAAACCGGTTCCACGCCCCTAACAGCAGCAAGACTATCTGTCATTACTGAATATTAAGTTCAAAAGAAAGAGCTTTAATTATATCTGTCATGCTAAATATACACTCTGAATATCTGAAGCACTTAGTATTTTCAGAAATCTCATTTTTCTCCTCTAACCACACAATGCCAGACACTAACGATGGCACGAAGGCACTCCTGTTCCTTTACTCTTCCTTAGCTCTACTGAAAGGAAGCAACAAAAACAGAGAAAAGGCATGCAAAAGCCTCAAGTAATCATGACTCTCCACACTGAATCTCTGTGGCATATAAATTTTGTGCCATAAAATTATCATAATAATTGAAATAACAGAAAAAACATCACACTAATTTGGGGACCTGTAAAAAAAAAAAAAAAGGACTGTAAATCCTAGATGGATTCTGTAGAAGAAAACAATGAACTACTAAACAAATGTACTTCACTACAAAATAAAGTAGCCCGAATGAATAGTACCTCTTGTGCAAAGTCTGAAAGGGGTCTCAGGCCTGGCTGGTGTGGCTCAGCGGATTGAGCATCATCCTATGGACTGGGAGCTCCTGGTTCAATTCCCAGGCAGGGCACAAGCCCAGGTTGTGGGCTCAATCCCCAGTGGGGGGCGTGCGAGAGGCAGCCCATGGATGTTTCTCTCTCACATAGATTTTCCTATCTCTCTCTCTCTTAAAAAAAAAAAAAAAATCAATAAACTTTTTTTTTTTTTTTTAATGGAAGGGGCCTCAGAGATCACTGGTGGCAAATTTCACCACAACCATCCTCCACTCTGCCAATACTCACTGTAATAGCAGCTTATTGCAATCGCATAATGATATACATTTTTGCCATTGGGTCAAGTACTTATTTCTGTAAGTTCAAAATTCAAATGAAAAACAGAAATTTTTTGTCCGTGAGAAGGAAAGGGAAACTTTTATGCATTTGTTTATTGTCAGTCTCCCTGCTAGAGATAAGTTCAATGAAAGCAAGAACTTTGTTTTATTTCTACTATGCCCTGCCTTTTTTAGAATAGGACCTATAACATAATAGGTGCTTCATAAATATTTCTTAAGTGGGTAGATCAAATTGCTTCCCCCTTCCCTGCCAAAAAAAAAAATAGCAATGCTAATGTGCACTGATGAGGAGGCAGAAGTAATAGTGACCACTCACACTGCACAAGGGTGTCTACACTGTCCTGAAGTTGAGAGCTGTATCTGTGTGTGTGTGTGTGTGTGTGTGTGCGTGCACACGCATGCACATGTGTGTGTAGCTTTAAAGATAATCCTTCCTATTCTTTACTCAGTAATCATATTTCTAAGCCTCTATCTGATAAAAATATATGATGTTATTAAATATTCATTTACAAAGGGATTCTCTGAATTATTTATAAGAGTAAAAGATTTAAAAGAAGCTAAATATCCAAAAGGAACATAGTAGTAAAATAAATTGATACTTCTATACAGTGGCACTTTTAACAATGAGAGAAAGGCTCACAATGTAATGTAAAACAATAGGAACAGAAAATAAAACTTTATAGACACTACCAATCCGAGTAAGTAAGCACACAGATGGGTGCAGAGGTAAGAGACTTAAAGGCAAAGCACCGTAATGTTCTAGGTAATTTTCTCTGGCTGGAAATGTAACGAATTGCTTTTGTCTTTATGCATAGTGACACTTTTCAAGCTTTCTACAATTTACAAAACAATAATTAATTTTTTAAAAAGTAGATATAATTTTATGAGATCATCACAGCAAATAAATGATCACATCTAAGGCAAAAGGTTAATGCATAAAATTTTCCCTTCCCTTCTCACCAACAAAAAATTCCTGTTTTGCATTTGAATTTTGAGCTTGCAGAAACAAGCACTTGACCCAATGGCAAAAACACTTACTTTCAGCACACTGACTGATATGTTAAGCAGTTTTCAAACTTGTACTTTTCCACAGCAGACTTTTTTTTTTTTTCCCCCAAAGAAAGTCTTAACTGGTGTAGCAATACATGAAAGGGAAACATAACTCATCTTTTTCAGCTGGGGCAGCACCCTGAGTCCCAAGGCCACCAATCCTCTTCTTGGGGTCTGAGCTCTTGGAAAACAACTCAGCAACCACCATGGAAATAAAAATCCTTTCCACAGTTTCTCAAAGCTCAGACTCAGGTCCTCTCCAACCCAGGGGCGACGGACAGTCGTGCTCCAGATCTTCCTGAGTAGCAGGATTTGTTCTTGCACATAATACCAGCACGGTTTGCGATCCTAAGCCTCCTCGGATCTGTCCACTCCAACAGTCCAGTTTCATGGCACCAAAGGAATGCAAAGACACTGAGTCTTAGACCATAAAGGAGTCCTTAGCATTGGTTTAATATTTAATTTAAAACCTTGGCTGCACAGCACACTTGGAGGAATGCAATCCGGGCTAGCTGGATTTTCATTACACAGACAGCTGGTTTTAAGCTCATTGTTACAAGACCCAACTCCAGGGTTTGCTCCTCCCACCCCCAGGACAGTGATATCTAAACTGCATTCCCTAGATTTCACTGGTTCCAGGAGATGCCTGGGAACAAATGCAGGGGGTTTGGGGGTAAGAAGCAGATACACAAAAAGATCTGCTTCCTCTCTTCCATTTCAATGAGAGCAATTCCACTCTTACTGTCTTACATATTAGCATTTCAGACTGATAACACTCGGATTTGAGAACCACTAACTTAAGAGATGTCCACCTCTATACCTTACTGCCCTCCAGGCTTGGCCCTTGTAGGGAGGCACAGGTAATCCTACAACCTATAAATTACCCACCCTAACATTCAGTATATAACAGTCAAGCTTATCTCCTTTGTATCCTTTCAAAAATACACAAATAGACCTTGAGGGTATTATTCTAATTGAAATAAGTCAGACATAGAAAGACAAGTACTGTATGAAACCACTTATATGTGGAATCTAGAAACATCAAACCCATAGAAATGAGTGGTTGCCAGTGGCTGAGGGGAGTGGGGAAATGAGATGCCAACCAAAGGATACAAACTTTCAGTTGTAAGATAAACAAGTCCCGGGGATCTGAGGTACAGCATGGGGACCATAGTTAACAATATCGTATTATACACTTGGAAGTTGCTATGAGAATAGAACTTTAATGTTCTCATCCGAACAACAAAATGATAATTATATGAGGTAAAGGATATGTTAATTAACCTTATTGTGGTAAACATTCCTCAATGTATATGCATATCAAATCATCACACCTTAAACTTACAGTTATATGTGAATTATACCTCATAAAGCTGTAAAAAGTATAGAGGCCTATCTGTTTAGTTTTTTAATAAAACTATGAACTTATAATTTTGATTTTCATTTGATAATATATTTTGGATAGATCTTCATGCCATGAAATCAAAGTCTAGATCATTCCCAATCTACAGAATTTCATTGTATGGGTCTATCATGAATCTGTCTACTCTTAAAATAATTTTCTGAACCCTGAGCAGGCAGGCAAAGCATTTCTCTGGGTCAGCAAGAGAAGGCCCTTTCCAAAACCTGGAGTCAAGGTTCAGAGTCAGGGTAGATACCAGATCTGATTCCACAGAGCTTTCTCTGGCAGCTGAGGGAGGAGCAATTGAATACAAAGCCTTCTGCGGGCGTCATTATGAGAGCTGTTTCTGACCCACAGTCAGGGTCCAGCCACTTGATATCCCCAGTTAAATGGTGAAATGTTTCACTTTTCCTTAGGCATAGTTTGTTTGGACTATTCCTGCCAAATCCTGTGCTTAATTACACTGAATTAGCTGTTGGGTGGAAATAAACTGCACTTTAACAGAGTGATTCCCTCAGCACGGGGCTCCTTGACAATCCGCAAATCCCTCCCCTCTCCATCAAGTCTTTAAATGTTGGTGCCTCTATGCCTCCACCTGGAAGAACAGCTTCACGCAGCACAGGTGTCAGAAGAACAGTCCCTGGCACGTTCGCTGAGTCGTGGTGTTTGAAATTCCATTCAAATGACAATGAGCCAAGCCTTCTCTAATAGCCTTCAGAAAGCTTTGACCTGGACCCATGTAACTACCATGTTCCTTGGACAATTCCTCTGGACATAAACTCAAGCAGCTCTGAGGGGACTGGTTTAACAAAAGGTGACATTGGGTATTTTAAGTGAAAAGGCATCATCCATAAGGGCTAGCAGACACCACCAGTCACTACACAGTCCTTCGTCCATTCATCCAACAAATCATGTTGTTTCCTTGCTTAAAACATTTCAATGGCACCCCAGTGGCATGTGAGGGAGGGCAGAAGATACAAGGGCTGTAAGGTAAGAACGGACTTTGGGTTTAAGAAACAGAAGGCAGGCGTGTGAGGCTGACAGGGTCAGAGAGGACAACGCAGAATTGAATAGGAGACAGGTCACACAGGCTTCTAGGACCTAGTAAGAACATTGATTCTATTTCGAGTGCATTGAAAAGCCATTGGGGGTTTTAATCAGGGGAGGGACATAATCTGACATAATCTTTAAGTGTGACTTCAGCTTTTCTCTACAGAACGGTTTGTAAGAATGTGCTTTGTTTCTCACATCTCAGGCTCACCGGAGAGGACTGTAGACCTGAAAGACCACAGGTCACTCCTGGCTGCCCACTTGGCGTTCTGATATTCATAAGCCCCCCTTTGCCTGGCTCTCTCGCCAAACTCAAGGCATTGTATACCAATAAGGATACTGCCATTCTCTCTTTGTTTTTATTTCCCAGAAAGTTAGGGTCTTACTATCTCTCTGATATCACTGCAGGATCAAATAGTGAGTAGAAGGAACCCAAATATATACTCTTGACAGTCTTCACTTGGCAGTATGCAAATTTTCTTGATCATTTCATCTTCTGAAAACCAGAAACTGAAGACTTTCTATAGTCAACTTTCAACAGAGTTCCCTTTAGGCTCTTCACCAAAATGTCAAACCAAGAGTTTTTATTTTTAGAGGCAAACTTTGTGAAAGTTGCACCAAAGATGTCTCTTTAAAATTGAATGTTTTTCCACTGACCTGACGCATGATTAAAATTATGGAAGACAACACATCAAATAAGTCATTTATTTTTTCAAAGCAGCCACCTTGTGTGGCTACTCACTCACTCCAACAGATTCTTCTGTTCAGTGCAATTTTGGAGTTTTTCTCTATGAAACCAGAGCCCTTTTTTAATTTTTTAGATGTTTTTATTGAATTTTTAGAGAGAGAGGGAGGAAGAGGGAGACAAACATCGATGTGAGAGAGAAACATCAATCGGCTGCCTCCTGTTGGGGATCGAGCCCACAAGCTGGGCATGTGTCCCCACCAGATCAAACTGGGACCTCTCAGTCCATAGGATGACTCTCAATCCACTGAGCCACACTGACCAGGCTCAGAGCCATTTTTAATCTATGCATTAAGCTTTTTCTTCAAGGCAAATCATCTCTCATATTCAATAACGTGGTCAGAAGTGACTTGTGGTTATTTCCAATAACCTAATTCACCGGCAACGGCTGACAATTTGCCACCCTAGCCAGCTTTCAAAGAGGTATGATGCAGGCTCCAGATATATTACCCTAGGAAAAATCGCAAAGATATACTGCTCAACAACAGCATCTTCAGATAAAGTGATTCCCTGCTGACGACATTGAAGAGACTCTCTCCACTGGATATATGAACTCTAACTGTGTTTATTAAATATTGACCAAAACAATTATTCTAAAATCAGGTTTTTGCAAATAACTTATAGGAAAATGCTTACAATAATACATGTAAGAAAAACAGAGTAAAAACTGTCTATTTGTTCTTTCAGATAGCCATTATTTATTGCACCCCTATGTTCCAGGCGCTCTTCTACATGCTGAACACTCAGGAGTGAACACGTTTATAGTAATTTACTGATTTTGCTTAAAAACAAAGAGAGACTGATGAATAACTGACATTTGGCTAAACATTCCAGGGTTGGTGTTAAGCACTGAAGTAATTTATCATTTTGTCTGTTACAAGATTACAAGGAAGGTGCTATTACACCCATTTTACAGACAAAAAAAAAAAATTGAGGCACAGATCAATTAAGTAACCAGACCAATGTAACAGAGGCAGAGGGCAGAGCCTGACCTGAAATCTAGGTCTTTTCCCTCTTGCCTGACTCTGTGTTTCACTCTGTTGTACCCACGTGATACACTGTCCCCTAAATCAACTATGACCTCCTGTGCCCACTCCTCACATATCCAAAAGCATCCAGCAGCCTTTTACGTCTCAGCACAGCAAGTCAGACTTGTCTTCTAAAGTCTGCATTAGTACTGAATCCTCTAGACACTTCTTCAGGAAATAAAACTAACAGATCATCTCGTAAACACTGGCGCCCCCTCAAGGTCTCCCTGTGCTTCCCTTCTGCCCACCCCTCCCCCCAGACAAAGCCCCAGAGCCCCGGGGATCCCACACGCACTTGGGTGTCCCTCACTAGCATTGTAAATTACTAGTAAGGATCAGATTTTCTCTACCTTCACATAAATCAGTAAGTCCTCAAAGAGATCATGCTGAAAACAGGAGACAAAACTTCGGATTAACAATAAACATCTGATAACAGTTTGTGTTAGTTAAGGTAATATCAGCTGCCATCGCAGGTAAACTCTGACACCTCAGTGACAGAACATAACAGAAATGTCTCTCCTTCCCACAGATAGCCCAACATTGGTGTGTCTGGCGGCCTTCAACATGGTCCTCTGTGCACTAAGACTGCCTGGTTTTGACTTGTGGCCTCCCCCTCCTTCCTTCGAGACTTCCTCACTGAGATGACAAATGAGGAAAGACCATGGAGAAGGTGAGCCTGCTTCTTCATCTCTTCAGGAAGAGACACACCACTTGCACTCACATCCCGTTGGCCAGAGCTAGTCCTAGAGTCCTGCCTGATGCAAAGGGCGCTGGGAAATGCAGTCCTGCCCGGAAACCACTTACCAGCTGACGCGGAGCGTGGATCTTAGGAGATCAGATGATATGTTGGCCACGTATCCTAGCCAGGTGGTATGGAAAATTGCAATGGAAAGGTCTATAAACAATCAGACATATGAGAGAGAAGTGAAGAGCAGAATCAGAATCAACACTGGAAACATTAGGATCTGTTAAATCATATAAAGCAGAGCAATGGGCAAAAAATAGCATCTTGGCACTTAGAAAAGCAACCTCAAGGAAGGTGAGAAAGAAAAGAGTGCAGAGCTGAGCATATAACTTCCAATCAATAACATGACAAAGGGACTAAATCCCATTTAAAAGGAAGACCTGTTTCCCGAAATGTCATGTCACTTTACAAGTTCAGATGTGGCACACATTTAATTGCTGTTTTGTCAGAATCACCAATTCTCTTGAAAACAATCTTTGAAGAAAATCTTTTTCAAAAGCCCTCAAAGAAAAATTACTATTCATACCCAGCTGTCCATCTGAAACCACCCAAGGTGAAGTCAATAATTAGCATGGCCAGAGAAGTTCCCGCAAGCAGTCTTCTTCGGAGATCATTTTCATACAAGCTTTTCCTTCTTGAATAAATCTGTTGGGCATGAATGTGAGATGCAAATAGTGGGGTAACTTGGCAAATCGCGTTCTCGTGTGTAAAGAGTATGGAATTCTGGGAACACCAATCATCTGGCCTTGGATTTTATCCAGTTAAATAAGGGAAATCTAAGCTACCTTTAAACCCTCCTACTACTGACAGCAGGAATGGGTAGGGTTTTACGACTCACAAATCTCAGACTTTTAGGGATGAAGAACAACTTTACCATCACCTGGCTCACCTCAGGCCCTACTTTTCAGATGAGAAAATGGAGGCTTGGAGAGGATACATGACTTGGCCAACTTACAGAAATAGTTCCTAGTGAAACCAGGTCTAGAACTTAGGTTTGTTGACCATGGACTTTCCCTGGACTGTTCATTAACTGTCCACACGTACTCAGCTTAGCTTTAGACCTGTCCAGCCAAGAGCTGCAGGCGCAGTAAGATCAACTATCCCTACAACTCTGAAGATCCTGCTGGAACATGGGTCATTAGTCCAGCAATGAGACACCGTGATCTCAGTAACGGACAGGCCTAGGAGAGTAGTGGCAGAATGCCAGGCAATGGCTCAGGGGTGGAAGAGAAGACAATGGCAAAGCTTCTTCCGAAGAAAGGAGGTGGCTTTGGGAAACACACAGGCCTCCTGGTGGACAAGTGCCAGTTAACTTTGGACGTGTACTGATTGTAGCGTCTGGGCTCCTAATTTGGTTACTGCATTAAATGGACTCATTCTGTTTGAAAACCTGGTATTCTTCCAGTTACTGCTGGTTAGGAAAAGGACCTCACTTTTTAATTTGTGGTGTTACTGCACTCATCCGTCCATTCCACAGAGCTTTTGAGAGTGCCTATCAGGAGCCAGTAGTCAGGTATAGAAAAGCTAATGATGCATGGCCGGTGTGACTCAGTGGATTGAGTGTCATCCCATGGACTGAGGGGTCCCAGTTTGATTCCTGGTCAGGGAACATGCCCGGGTTGCAGGCTCCATCCCCAGTAGGGGGCGTGCGGGAGGCAGTGATCAATGTTTCTCTCTCACATCGATGTGTCTGCCTCTCTATGCCTTCCTCTATCTCTTTAAAAACTCAATTATAAATAACGTATTTTTTTTAAAAAAGCAAATGTACAGCACACAGACTTTGCTTTTGAAAGGCTCACAGTGGACTGGAGGCAAGAGGCACAGAAAAATATCATCATGTCCTGTGATTTTCTTATGAGCCCTCAAGCAGAAGTACAGGACATGACCAAGTTGCTCAAGAGAAAGGCAATATTCAATGTTGAGGGCCACACAGCCAACCCAATAATCTAACAAATATTTAAGGTCCCAAGAGAGGAAACTGCGTGGTGTGGTATAAAGCCACCTGCTCAAGGGTGGTCTGCAGGCCAGCAGCACAGGCATCATCTCAGAGCTTGTTTGAAGTGCAAAATCTCCAGCCCTGCTCCTGGTCCAGTGAACCGCAACCCGCATTGTAACACAGTCCTCAGGTGATCCGTTCGCATACTCAGCTTAAGGTGGTGGTGAATGCGACACTGGAGGACTGTCCTGCAGCATTACGGGTGAATTGACTGTCTGGAAAGAGGCTGAGGAAGAAGTAAAGCACAGGTGATACGTGCGCCAGCATTCCTTTTAAGTTCGGTTCACTGAGCAACAATTTTCATAGAGTAAAATCCATCCTTTCTAAATGTACAGGTTGGTGATTTTGACAAATATATAGTCATGTAGCCACCAGTACAATCAAAATATAAAACAGTTGTTACCTCTGAAGAAATGCTCAACATCACTAATCATCAGAGAGATGCAAATTAAAACCACAATGAGGTATCACCTCACACCTGTCAGAATGGCCGCCATCAACAAATCATCAAACAACAAGTGTTGGCGAGGGTGTGGAGAAAAGGGGACTCTAATACACTGCTGGTGGGAATGCAGACTGGTGCAGCCGCTATGGAAAACAATATGGTGCTACCTCAAAAAATTAAAAATTGAACTTCCATTTGACCCAGTGATCCCACTGCTGGGAATATACCCTAAGAAGCCTGAAACACCAATCAGGAAGAATATATGTACCCCCATGTTCATAGCAGCACTATTTACAATAGCTAAGATCTGGAAACAGCCCAAGTGTCCACCAGTAGACGAATGGATCAAAAAGCTGTGGTACATATACACAATGGAGTACTATGCAGTGGTAAGAAAGAAAGATCTCTTATCCTTTGAGACGACATGGAGGGACCTGGAAAGTATTATCCTAAGTGAAAGAAGTCAAGCAGAAAAAGACAAATACCACATGATCTCTCTTATATACGGAATATAATGAACATAACAATCTGAGGAATACAGTAGACCCAGAAACATGGAAGTAGGGCACAGACTGACATCCCTCAGAAGAGTGGGTGGGGGGGTGGGGAGGTGGGAAGAGATAAACCACAGAACTTATAAGCATGTATGCATGACCAATGGACATGGACAACTAAGCCGGGGACGGGGCGGAGGTAGGGTGGGGTGGGGGGTGCCAATGGGGTAAAAAGGTAAAATATCTGTAACAAAAAAATAAATAAAAAGTTCATAAAAATAAATAAATAAATAAAACAGTTGTTACCGTAAAATGCTGTCCATACCCTCCCTCTAACCCCAGGCCCTGGCAATCACTAATCTGCTTTCTGTCCCTCTAAGTTTGCCTTTTTCTGAATGCCATATAAATGGGACTATTTGGGGCACAAACTTGTGTGTCTAGCTTCTGTTACTTGGCATAATGCTTTTGAGATTCATCCATGTTGTTGTTTGTGTCAGTAGACTGTTTCTTCCTGTTGCTGGGTAGTATTCAGTTGTGTGGATGTACCACCGTTTGTTTAGCCGTTTAACAGATGACGGACATGTGGAATGGTTCTGGTTTGAAGCTATTAGGAATAAAGCTGCTATGAACATTCATGTACAGGTCTTTGTGTGAATTTGTGTTTTCCTTTATCTTAGGTAAATACCTAGGGATGAAATTTTGGGGTCTTTGGTAAGTATATGTTTAACTTTATAAGAAATTGGTCTTTTCCAAAGTGACTCGAGATTTGCAGTTGATGACCTAGGATCTCTTAATGACCAGGATTTCAGCAGATGAACAAAGACACAGAAATGTGAACAAGCATGAGCAGTTCAAGGAACGAGAAATACTTGGGTGGGGATAAGAGTTTAGGGTGGCAGTAAAGGACTGGCTGGAGAACATGCTAGAAAAGCACACTGTGTGGGCATCTCGGAACTGATTTCAATTCTGCAGTTTTATGAACTTGCTTGGAAGTTTAGAGTGATCAGGTCTGTGGACTACAAAGATCATCAAGTTATGTTCATCTTGCAATTTTTTTCCATCACCTATGTTAACTGGAAAAACACCAATTCTCCAAGAGTAGGGGAAGGGGTCTACCCACATATCTACTCTAATCATGTTGCCCAGCTAGAATTGTGGAAAGTGAGAATAAAAAGTATTAATAATGGGACCTTAAAGGGTCCCACCCTCAAAGGTCCTGCCAGGAGGATACGAGAACCCATCAAGACTTAGCTTTTGGCCCTGGCCGGTTTGGCTCAGCGGTTAGAGCGTCGGCCTGCGGTCCTGAGAGACCCGGGTTCGGTTCCCGCTAAGGGCGCGTGCCTCGGTTGCAGTTTGTCCCCGGCCCTGGTCGGTTGTGTGGGTGGCAGCCACTCGATGTGTTCCTTTCACGTCGATGTTTCTCTCTCTCTCTCTCTGTTCCTCTCTCTCCCTCCCACTCTACCTGAACAAAAAATGGAAAAATGTCCTCGGGTGAGGATAAAAATAAATTAAAAAAAAAAGACTTAGCTTTTGGTTGCAAAGAAAACAGAAAGCTCAAAATTGCTCCCTGTTCTTACATATCTGCCTTGCCTCTGTGAATAAGGTTTAAAAATCAAAGAAAATTCAAAATATTTTTCTTCCTCTAAAAGCACTTCTCAGGGCTCCGTGGCCTGTGTGTGTGTGTGGCGGGGGGAGGGGAGGGTGTAGGTATGTGTGTGTGTGGGGGGGGGTGTACTCAATATCTGGAAAATCAAAAGGTCCTATGGAAGAAAGTGAAATATTAGTCTCCAAGCTGTTTGGCAGGCTGAGTTCATGTTGATATATGTTAGCTTCTATTCTCATTCCTTGCTTTCTTTAGAATGTGCTGACTCGGGCAGGACGGGGCTGCTTCTCCGGAGGATCTGGTAGGACATGACCTTTTCTCCCTTCTTCTCGTTTATAGACGTGAGCACCACAAGCTGAGTCACTGCCATTTCCACCCGAGTTTTCACTCTGTACTTTATCTTATAGGCAGGAAAGCCAGATAGTCTGAGAGCCTTGACATTTGTCACACAGCCACTTCTACAGCTCTTCCTCGGTGGGTGGGACTAAATAAGATCATGAGTTTGGGGTGCTTCTTATTTGAGACCAGGTGGTCTTATTGGGTGAGAACTGGCAGCCCCATTCTTCTGCGTTCCAACTCCTCCTATGTCCTTTACCCTTGAGAGGAGTCCTCAGGTCCTAAGAATCAGCTGTTTCCTTCGATGACCATGAAATGGAAAGCCCAATCATGTTTTGGTTATGCCCTGCGACTTTCCACACATGCCCTTCAGTGGAAGCAGAGATATTGACTAAGTTACCCAAGAGAAAGGCAAGATTCAATATCCAGAACTACAGGGGAAATCCAATTACCTCCCCAGGATTTAAGGTTCCAAGACAGAAACCTGCATGGTGTGGTATAAAGCCATCTATCTACCCAAAGGGGGTCTGCAGCCCAGCATCATCCTGGAGCTTATTAGAAGTGCAGAATTTTCTACCCTGATCCAGATCTAGTAAATCATGAGCTGCATTTTTACAAGATTCTCAAGTGGTGTGTGTACATTCAAGTCGGATCCAGAGCCCCAAACCTAGGGTCTAACAGCCATCTCAGGTGTTCACAATCATAGACCACCGCTTCACCTCTGTGGGACTCATTCTCCTTACATGCCAAGTGTGGATGATTATTCCTATCTCAGATTTGCTGTAGAAATTAAACGAGCTGTCAAAAATGAAAGTGGAGACTGCATGACAAAGAGCATGAAGTGACTAAACAGGATGATGCTCCTGGCCCTGTTTAATGGTGTTCACCAGGAAGTGCCATGACTCTTTCCCATGTGGGATCAGTTTTCAGTTCAGCCTCCAAACAAGAAGTGACCCTTCCCTAAAAGAGTCTAAAATGAAAAGGAAGAGAAATGAGAAGTGGAAGAACAAGGCAAGGAGAATAAAGGAGGGGAGGATGTAAAGATGGGGAGAAGACAGGATGAGTAAGAAGAGGGATGAAGAAACCAGCAGGTCCCAGCCCTCTAGTTCCCAGGATTGCTCCCTCACTCCTTCCAGCAGTGACTTCGGGCTCCATGAGCAAACTGCTTCCCTTCAGGTATTTGGAGGTTCTGGTGACTCCTATTGCTCTCTTGACAGCATTTCTCTCTTACAAGTGATTGCCCTACTCATACAGATGTCCAGCAGGGATACTGTCCTTATCAGTTCTGTTCAAGGATGTCTTCTGCACTGTCTATTCACAAAAACACTCTTGAAAATGTCTGTGAGAATCACTGTCAATGTTTGATCACTAACACTAGCTGTAGGACACCCGGCAGAAAATTCTAGAAATACATCGGGAGGAACACCAGGGTCACTGATAGAAGATTCCAGAAATATATTAGACGTACCAACCAGTTTTTCTATTGCAGACCAGCTGTGTGAACATTGGAAAGTGAGGTGACCTCTCTGAATCAGTCTTCTGGTCTACAAGGTGAGCAGGCTGGGCCATATGTTGTCTTCAGGATTTTGCGATTTTTAACTGTGATGCACACCTGGCAATGTCCTTAGACTGTGTAGAGACTAGCTTGGTATACCCAGGTAGAAAAGACATCTGTACAAAGTAGGTGGAAACAGGCATGGCTGGGGATGGATGGGAGGTCAGGGGAAGAGCTTGGAGGGAGGCACAGGGGAATGGAGTTGACCAGTGTTCACGGGGGCACCATGTTATCTAAACAGATGGGCATGAATATTAGCAGCTAGGAGCCATTCCTACTGCATCCCACATGATGAGTGAGGGTTGGCGCCCCAGCTGTGCAGGCAGCTGTCTGCCAGGAGGCTATTCACCCAGCTAAACGGGAAATCTTTTCTAGAACTGATGAGCCGTACTCAAGCAGCAGCCAGAGCTCTGAAGCTCCATATCAATCATGTCACCCCTCGCACATTCTTTTCCCTTGATTTAGACAAACAAAAGCAAGAGTGTCTGAACTTCACTGAGTCCTTTCCCCTCCAATCTGCACACCAACAGCAAAACCTCCTGATACTACTACTTCCCTCTCTGAGAAATGCACTTTCCAGTTGACGCAGGCACTGTCTGAAATGAGAATCACAATAAAAACTATCAATCCCAGTCTCAGGAAACAACTGTGCTCTTTGAGTAAGAGAGGCACATCAGGAAACTGGAAACCCAGGGGTGTAGAATCTCCACAGGAGAAGGCCCCCTGTGGATGCTCTATTTCAATCCCCATCATTTCACAAATGAGAACGGGTGGATCAAGGTCAAGCCACCTAGCGGTGGAAGGGTTGATCCTTGAATCCAGGATGCATGATCTCCTCTTTAGTTCTGTTTCCAGCACGCTCTGATCCAAATACAAACAGAATTCCCTTTGAAGCCCAACTCCACCACTTACAGAAAGTATGCTTTGGTGGTCACCTAACCTGTCTGAGTCTCAGATTTCCTCATTTGCAAAGGGGGATCATTACAGCTATATTAAAGCAGTGTGAGAGTTAGTGCAGGGGCCCACTTTGGGTAATTCCTAGTACGTAAAAGGCATTCAGCAAATGGGGCGGGAGTTTTATTATTACTGCCCTTTCCTGCCACAGAACTATTATTAACATCTCAGCATATTCCCTGCCAGTATTTTTTCCCTGGCATCCCTTTACTCACCTGTAATCACCATTTATAGGTACTGCTGTTGCATGTTGTTTTCTGGTGCTGTACAATCTTCATAGTCCTCATTTAAATGGATTCATTATATTGCACTGAGTGGATTATGCCCTAATTGAAAGCACCATTATTACCCTACTGTCAGGTTGTTTCCTATTTTGCTCTTAGAAATTGTACTGCAACAAACTTCTTTATGCACTTGGCTTTGTCCTCAAGCTAAATTCCCAAAAGTGACAATTTTTTTGTTTTTTATTATAAAAAAACTCTTTGAAATTATATTTCACTCTAAGAAATATTTAAGTCACCACAAAATCATATACACACAGGTGAGTTTATCAGATTCAGAATTCTTTCCCCAAAAATACATACACACAACTCAAAGAAATAAAATGCAAACCTCTTGGAGACAATGACACAATATATGTAGATCAAACTATTTTTAGAGGTATATCCGAGCACAGGGGAAGAATAGGCCCTATGTGGAATTAGATAACTCCGTGTTCAAGGCGAGAACGATGCAGACAAATGCAATGTGGCTCAGAAAAGGAACAAAATGTCTGAGAATCAGATTTGCAGGGAAAGATCTCAAGGTAATACATATGTATAGTTTGGTTCAGTTATAAGTAAAGGAAGGAATTTGAGCAGCTCTAAGTTTGAGAGAAGTAAAAAATCAGAATAGCAAGGAGACACTTGCTGTGTTTTGTTCTGTCTCTATTTGCTTAATAAAATCTCTAAAAAGAAGGTTCTATCACACATTTTCCCCTACTCGCCCTTCTCACTCCATTAATATTGGGCTTAATTATTTGGCATCAGAAAGAAAGAAGAGGAACAGGCGTCATCTTCTGTCATGAATGAATGAATCGTACTTACTCTTTCGACTCTGATTCCTTTCTCTACCGACAAACTCCTGAAAACCACAGAGCAGGTGATAGAAGGACAGAGGTACCATTTAGCTACGGAGTTTTACAATCTAATAAATACCAAACTACTGCTTCCTCCTCTTCTTTCTGATTCTGCCTTCCTCTGATACGGACCGTGGGATGTGGTGGCAGCCTCATTCCCAGCCAAAGGTGGACACGAGAATGTGCCTGCCTTTGATACAACATGTGAAAACCGTATCAAACATGCATAGTCTTCTTCCATTTGAACTTTATGTGCCACTGGGATATAGTGCTTCGTAATGCTCGTCAATGACAACTTCTCAAACTCAAGATTCAAGATGCCATGCAGGCCTGTGTGACTCAGAGAAAGATAATAAAACAGCACGTCCCACCACCACCACCACCACCCCCCCCGCCCCACAGAAAGCACATCAAACACCACCATTTGTAAGCCAAATAATAAAGGAAAGAAATCGTTCAAGAGAGCAACTGTGGAAAATAAAAAATACACAGACACAAACGTATCTGAAAGGGGCCCTACTCAAATCTGCTTCACTAGTTACAAAGTGGTTAAAGAAAATGAAAAATGAATTATGACTCAGTATCCTAAGGCCATGCATAATATTAAACTTTCTATAACCTCAGCACCATTTCTGCAAACAAAATCTGACTTAGAAACTCAACATACGAAGCAAGTCAGGGTGGAAGTCGGACTTTGAAGTTCCACCAAAGCGGCCCCGAGTTAATGCCACAGAACCCAGAAAGGAGTGAGGAACAACGGAAAACACTCTCTTGGAAGCTAGAGAAGGGGTGAGTTGGGGGTAGAGGTGGTGGCAGAGGAAGAATAAAATATGGAAAGAGCATTTACATAAAGACAAAATTTAAATGGAAGAGAAAACAGTACAGGTGAGAGCTAGCATAGAGTTAAAAAAAGACAAGTCAATAATTTCTTAACGTCAGCTCTCTCAACTCCTTGCACATGGCAGGGACCTTTAAACTTCTCTGATTGTGATGGCAGAAATGTCTTTGAGATCCATGAAAGATGATCTCTGATGATGCCAAAGGTTTTGTGATGGAGTTGGACCAGGCAACTTATAGCAAAGACAATGGTGGGATATAGCTACATCTCCCATACGTCTCCATCCTCAACCTTAAAAAAAAATTCTGAAATAAATAAAATTCCCCTTCCAAATGCAACATTCAAGGTAAGAACTTGTCAACAATGAGTCTAACATACCCCAAGACACATTCAGGAATAAATGTTGCAGTTTCTCAGCTCTGTAAGATGCAACCAGTGACAATACACAGCATGCAGGGCCCTCCCCCATCCCCTCCCCCAGGGTGGGAGTTTTGAAGTTCCCCACTTGTTGGCTCAGTCCTGTCACCCACACACCTCTGAGCCAGCCATATCTAACTTCCCTGACCATTCCAGAGCTATGAGTCTCCAAGAGCAATCCTTTTGCCTCAAACATATCTTCCAGGCCTCTATTTACCTCTTCCATATCAAATATAGCTGTTCCATCCTCAGCGTTGACAGCACACCTTGTCCCATTAGTGCTCTTACTGTGGGGCTTATCACAATGTTGGATAAATATTTGAGTTTTTTCTCTGTCACTGGAAAGGAAATTTCACAAATATAGGACTGTACTTTATCCTTGGTACCAGCACAGTGTCTGGCAAACAGTGCCCATTAAAACTCTACATGAGCAATAAAAACTAACACATATCAAGTGCTCATTATGTGCTGTGCACTGGGCTTTAAATACTTTCCATCCATTATCTTCTTTTTCTTCTTCTTTACTATTATTTTTCTTTTCATTTTTGTATTTAATTAATTTATTTTTGTTACAAATGTTTCTCCTTTTTCCCCCATTGACACCCTCCTCCTGTTCCCACCACCCCATGCCCCCCAGCATTGTTGTCTATGTCCACTGGTTATGCTTATATGCATATGTTTTTTTATTTATCTCTTCCCTTCCCCCAGCCCTTCACCTCTGAAGCTTGTCAATCTAAACCCTACTTTTATCTCTCTGGGTCTATTTTGTTCGTTATATTCCACAAATAAGTGAGATCATGTGGTATTTATCTTTCTCTGAATGGCTTATTTCACTTAGCATAATACTCTCCAGGTCCCTCCATGTTGTCTCAAAGAATAAGCGATCTTTCTTTCTTACAGCTGCATAGTACTCCATTGTGTATATGTACCACAGCTTTTTTATCCACTCATCTATTGATGGACACTTCGGCTGTTTCCAGATCTTAGCAATTGTAAATACTGCTGCTATAAACATGGGGGTACATATATTCTTTCTCATTGATGTTTCAGGCTTCGTAGGATATATTTCTACAAGTGGGATCATTGGGTCAAATGGCAATTCAACTTTTAATTTTTTGAGAAAACACTATATTGTTTTCCATAGTGGCTGTACCAGTCTGCATTCCCACCAGCAGTGTACTAGAGTCCCCTTTTCTCCACACCCTCGTCAGCACTTGTTTGATGATTTGTTGATGGCAGCCATTCTGGCAGGTGTGAGGTGATACCTCATAGTCATTTTAATTTGCATCTCTCAGACAAAGAAAATTACAGGCCAATATTCCTGATAAAATATAGATGCCAAAATCATCAACAAAATTTTAACAAATTGAATCCAGCAATATATTTTTTTAAAGTATACACCACAACCAAGTGGGATTTATTTCAGGGATGCAAGGCTGGTACAATATTCATAAATTGATATGTGTGATATACCACATAAACAAAATGAAAGATAAAAATCATGTGATCATATCAATAGATGCTGAAAAAGCATTTGAAAAATCTGGCATCCATTTTTTATAAAAACTCTCAGAGAAGTGGGAATAGAAGGATCATATCTCAACATAATAAAGTTTATTTATGACAAACCTACAGACAAAATCATACTCAATGGGCAAAAACTAAAAGCATTTCCCTTAAGAACAGGAACACAACAGGGATGCCCATTTTCACAACTCTTATTTAACATAGTACTAGACATCTTAGCCACAGCAATCAGACAAGAAGAAAAATAAAAAGGATCGAAATTCAAAAGGAAGAAATAAAACTATCATTATTCCAAGAAGACAGGATATTGTACATAGAAAACCCTAAAGACTCCACACAAAAAATACTAGATTTAATAAATGAGTTCAGCAAAGTAGCAGGATACCAAATCAACATCCAGAAATCATTGGCATTTTTATATACCAATAATGAACTTACAGAAAGAGAAACTAATAAAAACAATCCCATTTACCATTGTAACAAAAAATATATAAGATACTTATGAATAAACTTAACCAAAGAAGTAAAGAACCTGTTCACAAAACACTGCAGAACATTGAAAAAAAAAAAGAAATAGAGGAAGTTATAAAAAGGTGGAAGCATATACCTTGTTCCTGGATTGGAAGAACTAACATCATTAAGATGTCCATACTACCCAAAACAATCTATAGATTCAATGCGATCCCCATCAAAATACCAACGACATATTTTACATAACTAGAATAAACACTCCAGAAGTTCACATGGAACCAAAATAAATGCTGAATAGCCACAGCAATCTTTGGTTAGGAGAGATCACAATATTGGATATCATGTTATACTACAACGCCACTGTAATCAAAACTGCCTGGTACTGGCACAGGAACAGGCATATAAATCAATGGAACAGAACAGAGAACCCAGAAATGGACCCAAGACATTATGCTCAATTAATATTTGACAAAGGTGGCAAGAGCATACAATGGAGTAGAGACAGCCTATTTAATAAATGGTGTTGGGGAAATTGGACAGCTACAAGAAAAAAAAATGAATCTAGACCACCAATTTACACCATACATAAGAATAAACTCAAAATGGATAAAAGACTTAAATGTGATTTGTGAAGCCATAAAAATCCTAGAAGAAAATGTAGGCAACAAAATTTCAGACATCACATGTATCAGTTTTTTCACTGATACAACACTTAAGGCAAGAGAAACAAAAGAAAAAATTAATACATGTACATTAATACACCAAATTAAAAAGCTTCTGCACAGCAAAAGAAACAACCATCAAAATAGAAAGGGAACCCACTATATTGGAGAGCATAACTGCCAATAATACATCAGATAAGGGGTTAATTTCCAAAATATATAAAGTACTCATACAACTCAACAAAAGGAAGACAAAGAACCCAATTTAAAAAATGGGCAGAGGACCTAGACACCTCTCCAAACAGGACATACAAATGGCCAAGAGACATATGAAAAAGTGCTCAACGTCACTAATCATCAGAAAGATGCAAATTAAAATGACTATGAGGTATCTATTATCTGTTTAATCCTTACAATACCCCGTTTCTCATTTTATCTATTGCCATTTTACAGACATACAAACTGAGTCACAGGACTGTTAAACACCCTGACCAGTTACATGAATTCAGCAACAGGTGTTGATGCCAGGACTTAACCCAAGCAGTCTAATTCCAGAGCCTGAGCGATTAAAACCACTAATCTGAATGAATAATGAGAGAGGTAGTAAATGAATGTAAGACTGGGCAAGATTGGGTGATTTAAAATATCCTTTCAATCCAAGCTTTCTAGGTCCAGCACAATGTCAAAATTCCCCTTTTGAATCTTAACAGCACCTCTGCCCTTTCTCTTCCTGTCTGGATACCCTTTTTTATTACTGTGTCATGCACAAAATTGATGCCTTAAGAAATTCCAAAATAGACATAATGCCTCTTCCCAACTCAAGAGCTTGAATGTGGAACTCTGTAAGTGACTCTGCATCTATTTAGCCGATGGATGGATGGATGGATGGATGGATGGATGGATGGATGGATGGATGGCTGGCTGATGGATAAGCCAAAGCTCCTCCTCTAATAGGCCCCATCTCTGCCACTCCCCAATCTAAAAGGCCTAAGGTTGGATACAAGTAGCAAATGACACAGAAAGTAAAAAATAAAGGCTGGTTTTCATTTCCAGATCCAAATAACAATAACCTCTCTAAACATCATTTTCATTCTGGCTCTGATCTCAATGGCCATTTTGAATTCAAAACACAAAACTATATTCATGGGTGAGTCAGTGAGTTCATGACCTGATGTGAGTCACTCTGCCTTAAGCGGAATGCTAGTTCTGATACCTTTCTTTTGGAAAGAGTTCTGAAATTATGATGAGAGGCAAGATTTACTTGCAAGGATACCTATCCAACAACTCTCTAAAGCCTGCCCAAAATTTGCAATCAACATAAACATAAGCCTCCTCTTTTCTGATTCCAAGAAAAGAAAACATAGTGATTGTGAAGTATCAAAAGCAAATAGCAACAGACATCACATGCCCGTTAGGCATGGCATGCTTGCATGCAGCCAGCGTCGATTTTGATGTACTAATGCTCTTATCAATAGCTTCCAAGGCTCTGCTCTTTCTTGGCTCTGAAAAGAGAAGCCGCAGCACACAAAAAATTATTGATCTATTATTTGCTGGGCTCTCGGGCTATTTCAGTTCATATGGCAAGCGTAGTCTTCGCTCTTACGGAGTTTATAGTCACCTGATATATCAGCTATGAAAGGTCAGTAGTGGGAGGGGTGATCTAGTGAAGACACTCAGGGTGATATGACGGCAACATGAGATCCCACATAAAGATCAGGGAAGTCACCCATTGTGAAATGTTCCTTAAGCTAAGACCACAGGATAGATAGGTGTTCGCTGGACAAAGAATAGAAGAGGACAGTATTCCAGGGAAAGTTTACAGCGTGGGCAAAAGTGCTGATGCTAGAATGAACATGGAATATTTAGGACTCTAAGCTCAATGAAGCTGTGGTACAGAGAGGGAGGAAGAGAGGCAGGAAACTGGGAATCGGGAGGCTTCTTTATCGGTTCTTATGTGTAAATCCCTGTGCTATATCCCGTTACGAAGTTCAAGTAAGTATGAAACTATTTCAATTTTTACCTTCTTGACCAACCTACAATGGATCATCTGCTGACTCAGCATATTGTGGGCCTACCCTTGAACACTGTTCATTTTCCAAAAGGCTTTGATATCCTAGGACAAGAGGAGTCAATTCTCTGGGAATCACATCTCTTTGTGCAGTCGCAGCTTTTAGAAGTAGTGGGATTTCATTAAAGAAAACCCTTGAGGCATGTCACCTAAGCATATGATATTATTACTAACACCATATGTCTCTTTTTCCCTCAGAGTTAGGCTCTGGATGATAAGAATAATGTCTCATATCCAGAGTGCCATGAATAGCTTTAGACAGCATTTTCACATATTCCTTTCATCTGAACCAGACAGTCAACTTGAGGAGGCATTATTACAGGTGGGAAAACAAATTAACAAGTCATGTTAGTAAGTGGGACAAACATATTAGAAACATGGCCTCTCCCAGTTCCATAGTCCTTCTTTGTTACAAAGGTGTTTCTCAAAATGTGGGCCACAAAACAGCTAGATGGATATGGATGCCAGAGTCTTGCCCCTGAGCTATTGCCTCAAGATCTCTGAAGCTATCTAAAAAACTCTTTGGGTATGCTTAACGTTTTAGGACACCACTATTCTCCAAAATCCAGAAGAATATATATCAAACAATTGCCAGAATATATTAAAATAAATACTATTGTCCAAATTCCACACTAGACTATTCATAACAGCATTATACATAATAACCACAATGTGGAAACCACCCAAATGCCCATCAGGAATTAATCAGCAGTGCTCAATTCACACAGCGGAATACCATACAGCAGTGAAAACAAAAGATCCACAGGAACATGCAATTACAATAAATCTCACAAAAACAGCACTGCCTAAAATAAATTACAGTTCTCTTATCTGTGGTTTCATTTCCCACTGTTTCAGATACCCATGGCCAACTACAGTCCAAAAAAATATTAAGTGGAAAATCCCAGAAATAAACAATTCATAAGTTTTACATTGTGTGCAATTCCAATTAGCATGTTAAAATCTCACACCATCCCACTTCCTCCTGCCCTAATGTGAATCATCCTTTTGTCCAGTGTAGCCATTTATTCACTTGGTAATAGTCTCAGTGATCAGATCAACTGCCATGGTATCCCAGTGCTTGTGTTCACGTCACCCTTATTTTATTTAATAATGGCCCCAAAGCACAAGAGTAGTGATGCTGGCCACGCAGCTATGCCAAAGTAAACTGCGAAGTGCGTCCTTTAAGTGAAAAGGTGAAAGTCCTCGACTTAAGGGGGGGAATTCATATGCTGAGATGGCGAAGATCTACAGTAAGAATGACTCTTCTACTCGTGACATGGTGAAGAAGGAAAAAGAAATTCTTGCTAGTTTTGCAGTCACACCTCAAACAAAAGTTTGAGGCAAAAGTTACGGCCACAGTGCGTAGTAAGTGCTTAGTTAAGATGGAAAAGGCATTAAATGTGTGGGTGGAAGACATGAAGCTTTAAAACTAAAACTAGAAATCAGTGTAAAACAAAAACTGGGCCTGCCTCCTCCAAGGCCGACCCCACGTGTACGTCGGATCACCGCTCCAGAACATGCAGGACACCCCCTCTCTCGCCCTCACGTGGCTGCCTCGGTCCCTCCCTAGGCAAGTCTCATCTGGTCCTAGCAATAGACTCATCATACTTTATTATATGTATTGGTTTTTCTAGTTAAAAAAAGCAATACCTGCCTACAGAAAGAAAATAAAAAATACAGCCAAGCAGAAAAGCAAAAACTCTATACATCAGCTCTTGCACCCCAAAATAACCCCCACATGCTAGTTTATTATCATTCAAACTCTTTTTTTCCTATATATATATATAAATGCGTTTCTGACACAATTGGGATGGTCTCACTGATCATTTTATAGCCTGATGTTTTCATTCAATATTATACTGTGAGAATTCTGAATCATCACGAATACTTGAAGTCATGATTTAAAGGGTTCATGATTTATCAACCAAGATTGAGAGTCTATGGAACTCCTAGCATGTGTAAACCCATGTGCTCTGTATTGTTATGAAGGTAAACACATATGAAAGCTGGACCATAACCTCAATAGCTTTTAAGGAGATTGTGTGTGACGTTGGGTAAACTATCCCTTAATCTCTCAGATTCTATTTCCTAATCTGTAAAATGGGGTGATACCATCTAACCAGGGTAGTTGAGAGAGTTCATTGAAACAATACATGGGAAATGCTTAGCATTTAGTAAACAAACAGTAAATATTAGTTCCCTTCTAAAGGAAAACCACATGGAAAAATAACCAATACCAGGAGAGAGGTATAGAATCGGACATTTCCCAGAGCATGAGAGGTTCTGGGAATTTACTATAGGCTGGAACCTTGCTGTTATAAACGTGGTCTATGGACCAGCACCATCAGCATCACCTGTGATCTTGTTTGAAATGCAGAACTTCAAAACCGGCCCCAGGCCTGAGTCAGAATATACATTCTAACAATATTCCTTGCTGATATGTGTACCAATTAAAACTTGAGGAGCACTGAGCTAGACAGTCTTGGTGAGGATCCAAAATCAGATTCACTGGGAGAAGAGGGCTGCAAAGGGTATTCCATGGAGGGGGAAAGGAGTTTCATAAACCAAAACACTAAAATGTTCTTAGCAGGTAGTTTACTTAAAGAAAAGGGTTGTTTGGGGGCACAGTGAAAGATGAAGCTGGACTTCTAAACCAGGGTCACATTAGCCATGGTCTTGGATTCTAGGCAACAAGGTTTTGCCCTTATTCCTCCTCTGGCCTGATGTCTTTATATACAGTTCTCTCATAAGCTCCAATCTCCAATACAGCTGTAATCCTATAAAACATGATTCTTGAAGTGTGAGCAGCTGACTTCCTAGAACAGAAAGCCTGAGAAGCTGGCCCTACTCCCCAAAACATCTAAAGGTGGGAACCTGGAATTAAAAGTTTGAGGACCACTATTCCTTTTTTTTTAATTGTTATTAATTTATTTTTTCACAGATGTTTCTCCTTTTTCCCCCTAGACACCCTCTTCCGGATTCTGCCCCACCCCCCACCCCCAGCATTGATGTCTATGTCCATTGGTTACACAAACATGCATATAAATTCTTTGGTTTATCTCATTCTTCCCCTTGCCCCCTCCTCTGAGGTTTGTCAGTCTGAACCATACTCCTTTCTATGTCTCTGGGTCTATTTTGTTCATCAGCTTTTGTTTTTCATTATATTCCTCAAATAAGAGATCATGTGGTATTTGTCTGATTGGCTTATTTCGCTTAGCAAAATACTCTCCATGGAGGACCACTATTCTTATCCAGTACCTATCAGAAGGATACACTTTATGTAGTAGCCACATTAAAATAAAATTTCTTTAGAACTCCATTCCTTATTTATAAAACAAGCACTAGGAATTCAATCCCTATGAATTCCCTCAGAAGACAGGCTGGAATCAATTTTCTCTATATCCCTAACACCAAGAGCAGTGATTGGGTGATCCACAAGCATTTGCTGAATGAATGAGTAAGTGCATGAAGGAACAAATGACTATGTAGATGACCTCAGAAATAATTCTGAAGTAAACAGTAATGCATACAAGGTACAGATGCATACTCATACTAAAAATAATGAATAATGAAATTAACTATATTTATGTTCAGAAAGACTAAAACTCAATTGTCTGCAACTAACTTCTCTTGAGGAAAAAAAAAATGACTTCAATATGATCAATATTCAACCAATAAAGATTTCTTAAAAACTGACTCTTTCCCCAATGAATGAGAAAATACTGTTTCGGTTACAGTAAACTGTCGGTTCTGTTGGAGCTTGGGGAATTCTGGGGATTTCTCTACAAAGCATTGAATGCATCTGAATGAGATTTTAACACTATGTTCGGAGTTGGGGCTAGGTGTAGGACTATCAGAATTTATCGACATGCCACAATACTTACTGTTCAAGAAAAAAGCAAAGAATTATTGATGTTATCTGTAATTTTCCCAGAAATAACCATCTCCAAAAATAACAAGTATGGAGCAGGTAAAAATTCAAAGGATTTACAATGTGATAGACAAAGTGTGGACAACATGAATAAGGTGTTTCTTCACATTGGTGATGACGAATGTAGAGAACAAGAGTGGATCCAAGTCCTGGTGTTGAAACAGCTCACTTCCAGTGTCAACACTGGTCGTCAACAGTGCCAGCACCTCATTTCAGCACGTGCGGCGCTGCAGCCACCGCAGGGAAATCCCTGCAGTCTACCACAGTCAGGATGCTTACTGCAGACAGAAACCCCACCTCCAACTGCTTAATCAAAACTGTGAGGCGACTCACATTTCTGAAAACTACCCGTTTTTCCCCACCCTGACCTCCACCCTTCTCCATCGGGTTAACTCTCTCGTGCTCTGTGTAGTGCCAAAATGACTGCCAGCATCTCCAGACCCTCAAGGCTTCCAAGGTTCAAATCCAATAAAAAAAATTTAAAAAAAGAACTTTTCCTCCCAGTAACTCCCGAATTCCCTTTAGTTAAATCATTTTGCCCATCTTGAACTAATTACAGACTCGAGAGAAAGGTGCGATCATACTGAGTGGGTGAGCCTGAGTCACGCGCCAGCATCTAGACCAATCCCTGCAGCCTGGGGATTTAGCGCTCCGCTAGGTCAGGCTCCTCGGTCCCCCCTCTGGCATTGGGAGTAGCACCCCATCTAAAACACAAAGACAAAAAGCAGGATGGAAGTGTCCCCCAAAGGAAAGTTTAGCTCAGGCCAAGTCAGACTCACCGATGGGGCTTACAAGGTGTTTCTCTCATCATTCTAGCCGGTCACTCTGTCTGCAACACTCAACTTCCTCTTCTTTGAAAGCACCTCAGTGCTCCTACCTCTAGCCCCATGCGCACACTGTTCCTTTGCCTGTCACATACCGCCAGCCACTGCTCCACCTCCTCCAAACCGCCAAAACACCCCTTTGCTACGATAATCCTTGCCCATTATTGTTTTTAATCCTTACCCGAGGATATTTTTACATTTATCATCAGATAGAGTGGGAGGAAGGTGGGAGGGGGAGAGAGAGAGAACCATACACATGAGAGGGACACATCGATTGTCTCCGGCACAACCCAACCAGGCAGTGCCGGGACGGTCTGTGACCGAGGTACATACCCCTTGGCCAGAATCGAACCCATGACTCTTTGGTCTGCAGGCCAACACTCTAACCACCAAGCCCCGTCGGCCAGGGCAACACTTGCCCATTATTTGTCCTCAAAGAAGCCTGCACCTAAGCCCGCCTCTGCTATCTTAACTCCCACAATAGCCGATACTTCTCCTTCAGTAGCTCTGATCCCATTTTATAGGAAATATTTTATAGTGCAGGTGCTAAAAGCTGCAGAGAAAAATGTTAGGTGCTCAAAAAATACCTGTAGATGGACAGAGGATGAAAGTTTTTAACAAGTGCTATTATAAAAATACATTTAAGTATTTTAGCCCCAATAGCCTATAGCTATATATGTGCATTTCTAACATTTATATATAAAGTATATACTTCATATAGCAGATATTTAGTGAAGGTCTACTCTGTGCTGGCAGGATTTGAGGCACTGGAGATACATGAGGGAAAACAATGTGAACACAGATAATAAATGTTATAAATGTTATAAATAAGTAAGGCATCTAACAAGTTAGAATGTATAAGTCCTTTGGGAAAATCCAGCAAGACAAAGGGTTGAGGATTGCGGGGCTGGAGGAATGTAATATTTAACAGGTTGGGCAGAGTAGGGGTCATTGCGAAGGTAACATTGGAGTGAAGCCAGGAGGGAAGGGAGGGGGTGTCCCAGGCAAAAGAATAGCCAGTGCAAGGGCCCTGAAGTGACATCAGACCTGGCTTGATCCTTGCTTGTTGCACTGACGTGATTCCCAATAATCTTATTCTTAGGAAGAAGAAAAACTACTCACACTTTATTGCCAAAAGATATTTTCACTTATTTTTAATTATTTAGTATGGAAATGCCACAGATATGCTAGACCTTTATACCGTAGTACACAGACTTTAATGACCCAGTGGGTTTCCCATCAGCCAAAAACTTGGAAAAAAAATAACAAAAACATTTTCAGCCAGTGGGTATTGACTTTATAATGTTCATCTGCTCTCACTTTATTAATCTGAGATTTAATGGGCAGGCCTTAATTATTTGGAAAGGAAAATGCCTATTAAAATGTGGAGAAACCACGTACTGGCTATGATGAGTTTCTTTTTATTGCCGCTTTAATAACTGCAAACTTCAATGGGTACCAACAATTATATTACTGTTAATGCCTATTTTATTCATTAGAAGTTGAGAAACATCTAAGCAGCTAGTCTTGAATATTTTTTTACCCTTGGTAATGATAAGCTTTCTTATTTCTATTCTTCCCATCTGGTGTGCTTCAATAGAATAAAACAGAAAAGAATATAACAAATTTAATTACATGAGCCGTGTCTCAAAGACTGATAGACACTGTACTAATAAGCACACTTTGAGGCCAAACTTGCTTAAGAGCTGGTTTCAGAATAAGCCTTTTTCTTTATTCTAGGTTCCAGTGATTCTGAGCAAAACCATCTCTTACAGAGATTGAAATATGTCAAACAGCAATGACAACAACCATAATAGCAGCTCACATTTATTGATGCTTACTATGTGCCAGGCACTCATATTACTTCATCTAATCTCCACAACATTCCTGATGACGTATGTACTGTTGTTATTCCCACTAGACATATGCACAGGCCCAGAAATGTCTCTGTCGGAAGTGGAAGCTGTGTGATCCCACTCTCTTGCCCTTTATGAATTAGACTTAGGTAAATACCTGATCAAAGCTGAACTGATCACATTATCCCTACTGGGAGAGATGAATTAATCAGTGCCGGCAGTTGGCTGGAACCTCCTGGAACCTGGAGCCAGAAGCAGAGAAAGGCTCTCTGTTGTGAGAACAGACTGGAGCCGAAATGGGAGAAAGTACAGAGAGAGCAGAGAGATGCTACCCTGGTGATTGATGCCTTTTCAGCACCTGTTTCCCATCTCTCCTGAGGCCTGACCACCACCTCTGGGCTCAGGATCTGTATATTTTATAATAAACTCCCCATAATGGCTTAAGCTATCTGGGGAGAATTTGTATTGCTTCCACACAAGCACTTTCATTAGTGTTGATCTGAATTCATCTGAGAATGGAATGGGAGTACCTTAATCAGGAAACTTAATGGGTCCCACCAATCACCAGTATTGACAGCAGAGAAGTAAGACCCATACTGGTCAGATGCAACAATTGAAAAATGAGCATATTGCCTGAACAGTGTGGCTCAGTGAATTAAGCATCATTACATGGACTGAGAGGTCCTGGTTCGATTCCCAGTTAGGGCACATGACTAGGCTCAATCCCCAGTAGGGGGCATGCAAGAAGCAGCCGATCAATGTACCTCTCTCACATCAATGTTTCTCTCTCTCTCTCTCTCCCCCCTTTCTCTCTCTCTCTAAAAAAAAAAAAATTTTAAATATTTTTTAAAAATAAAATAAAAAATGAGCATATTACCAGGAGTTTGTCGTCACAATATCTTTCAACTACAAATCATTACTCAGCATTAACTCTGCACTTTTTAAAAATGGCATCAGCATAGCACTATTAAAATCTGATGTTCAATCAATAGATGCTGAAAAAGCATTCGACAAAATCCAGCATCCATTTCTGATAAAAACGCTCAGCAATGTAGGAATAGAGGGATCATATCTCGACATAATAAAGGCCATATATGAAAGACCTATAGCCAACATCATACTCAATGGACAGAAACTAAAAACATTTCCATTAAGAACAGGAACAAGACAGGGATGTCCACTTTCGCCACTCTTGTTTAACATTGTACTGGAAGTCTTAGCCACAGCAATCAGACATGAAGAAAAAATAAAAGGGATCCAAATTGGAAAGGAGGAAGTGAAACTGTCATTATTTGCAGATGACATGATATTGTACATAGAAAACCCTAAAGACTCCATCAAAAATCTATTAGACTTAATAAATGAATTTGGCAAAGTAGCAGGATACAAAATTAACGTCAAGAAATCGACGGCATTCTTGTACATCAATGATGAACTCACAGAAAGAGAAACTGAAAAAACAATCCCATTTACCATCGCTCCAAAAAAATTACGATACCTAGGAATAAACTTAACCAAAGAAGTAAAGGACCTATTTGCAGAAAACTACAGGTCATTGAAAAAAGAAATAGAGGAAGATATAAAAAAGTGGAAGAACATACCCTGTTCATGGATTGGAAGAATTAACATAATTAAAATGTCCATACTACCCAAAGCAATCTATAGATTCAATGCAATCCCCATCAAAATACCAACGACATATTTCATAGAACTAGAACAAATACTTCAAAAGTTTATATGGAACCAAAAAAGACCCCGAATAGCCACAGCAATCTTGAAAAAGAAGAACAAAGTTGGAGGGATCACATTACCAGATATCAGGTTATACTACAAAGCGACTGTAACCAAAACAGCCTGGTACTGGCACAAGAACAGGCATATAGACCAGTGGAACAGAACTGAAAACCCAGAAATGGACCCAAGGCAATACGCTCAATTAATATTTGACAAAGGTGGCAAGAGCATACAGTGGAGTAAAGACAGCCTCTTTAATAAATGGTGTTGGGAAAATTGGACAGCTACATGCAAAAAAATGAAACTCGACCATCAACTTACACCATACACAAAAATAAACTCAAAATGGATAAAAGACTTAAATGTGACCCGTGAATCCATAAAAATTCTAGAAGAAAATGTAGGCAACAAAATTTCGGACATCATACGGAGCAGAATTTTCACTGATACATCCCCTAAGGCAACAGAAATAAAGGAGAAAATGAACACATGGGACTACATCAAACTAAAAAGCTTCTGCACAGCAAAAGAAACGATCATCAAAATGGAAAGGCAACCCACTGTATGGGAGAACATCATTGCCAATGATGTATCAGATAAGGGGTTAATTTCCAATATATACAGAGAGCTCACACAACTCCACAAAAGGAAGACAAAGAACCCAATTAAAAAATGGGCAGAGGAGCTGAATAGACACCTCTCCAAACAGGACATACAAATGGCCAAGAGACATATGAAGAAATGCTCAACATCACTAATCATCCGAGAGATGCAAATTAAAACAACAATGAGGTATCACCTCACACCTGTCAGAATGGCCGCCATCAACAAATCATCAAACAACAAGTGTTGGCGAGGGTGTGGAGAAAAGGGAACTCTAATACACTGCTGGTGGGAATGCAGACTGGTGCAGCCGCTATGGAAAACAATATGGTGCTACCTTAAAAAATTAAAAATTGAACTTCCATTTGACCCAGTGATCCCACTGCTGGGAATATACCCTAAGAAGCCTGAAACACCAATCAGGAAGAATATATGTACCCCCATGTTCATAGCAGCACTATTTACAATAGCTAAGATCTGGAAACAGCCCAAGTGTCCACCAGTAGACGAATGGATCAAAAAGCTGTGGTACATATACACAATGGAGTACTATGCAGCGGTAAGAAAGAAAGATCTCTTATCCTTTGAGACGACATGGAGGGACCTGGAAAGTATTATCCTAAGTGAAAGAAGCCAAGCAGAAAAAGACAAATACCACATGATCTCACTTATATACGGAATATAATGAACATAACAGTCTGAGGAATACAGTAGACCCAGACACATGGAAGTAGGGCACAGACTGACATCCCTCAGAAGAGGGGATGGGGGGTGGGGGGGTGGGAAGAGATAAACCACAGAACTTATATGCATGTATGCATGACCAATGGACATGGACAACTAAGCCGGGGACAGGGTGGAGGGGGTGGGGTGGGGGGTGCCAATGGGGTAAAAAGGTAAAATATCTGTAACAAAAAAATAAATAAAAATTCATAAAAAAAAAAAATAAAAAAAATAAAAAAAATAAAAAAATCTGATGTTCAAGACACTGTGCTGTTGAAACATCTTTTCCAAACCTAACTCCAAAAAGGGCTTTTATGAACCTTCATGAATTTATACTACTAAATATATTTTTATTTCATAAATGTACACTATGTATACTACTTTTAGTATTTGCCATGCACAACCACTCTCCATTAGTTTTACTTTCAATGCATGCTGTAGTTTTCCTCTGTAGCACCTCTCACAGCTATAATAAAATAATTGTATACAATTCATTTATTTCTCATCTCTCTCTCCAGATAGACTTAATTCTATGTTGGCAGACTAAGCACATCTAAAGAAACAGCTGGCATAGAGTAGACGCTCAGAAAATTTTTAATCAATAACATAATCTTCTTTTCTTCTTTATCCCCATTTACAGAAGCTCAGAGAAGTTAAGACAATTGCCATTGCTCACATACCTAAACATGGAAAAGCGATGCTGAAATGCAGCTCTTCCTAACTAATGTGCAGGCTCCATCCACTATACTTTCACGATTCCCCCAGAAATGGCCATGCATCTCCTTTAATCCCACTTTGCAATGGCTGTAACATTTCAGTAGCGTTTTAAGGATGTTGAACTTATTAACATTTTTGGCAATAAAAGTAGCATTTTAAAATATTCACATTTTCTCACCTCCAAAGTAAAATTCCACTATGTTATTGCCTAAAGATATAAAGCAAGAAGTAGATATGGTACAAACCACCCTTATTCCACAAGTTATCTTGAAACATCTTTTGAAATCTTTTAATGCAGAGATAGTTAAGTAGATATTAAAACTAGTTTCTAAATATGCCTCAAAGCAAGGCTAACAGGTAGATTAGCTAGATTCTAGATTCTCTGCCTTTCCTCTAAACTTCTTGTGATTTTAGGTTGGGTTTAGAGCCTGGTGTAGTAGATAAAGGAAATTAGGAAAATTACAAGGACTAGGATGAATTCAATGCTGGAAACAGAAGAAATGGTGAGCAGAAATTTAAAAATAAGGAAAGCATCTTAAAGGGTCTTACCTGATGTGCCAGTGGTAAAAAACTGGCAACCTACAGAATAGACAGAAACCTGGGCTATTATATCTTCTTTAAAAATCAAATATATAACTAATATCATACATAGATGATTTGACATAAAATTTTGGATTACTTACTTCCTTTGAAAAATTCTGAGTCATCTTCCAGTGAGATTCGTGCCCTCCAATTTGCCCTATTGCATACCACCCACTCCATCTTTATTCTAGACTTCACTCATTTCTAAAACTAGCTGGACTATGTGTACCCTGATTTTGGCACCCTCCAGTTTGAATTAACAATTCTTTTCCCATATTCTCAAAACTCCAATCACACAGGCTTCCCTTCAATTCAATGAACTTATTGAGCTTCAATTTCTATCAATGTTTTGTAAGAAAACAGAAGCCAGTCTAGCCCTGGCCAGTTTGGCTCAGCGGTTATACCTACGGCCTGCGGGCCAATGAGTCGCAGGTTCAATTCCGGTCAAGGGCACATACCTCGGTTGCAGTTTGTCCCCAGCCCTGGTCAGGTCGTGTGGGAGGTAGCAGTCGATGTAGCTCTATCATATTGATGTTTCTCTGTCTCTCGCCCTCCTTTCCTCCCTCCAATTCTATCTGAGAATAAGTAGAAAATATCCTTGGGTGAGGAATAAAAAAATAAAGAAAACAGAAGCCAGTCTAAATATTTTAAGCAGAAAAGTAATACAGGAAATTAGAAACATAATAGAAACAAACTTTTATAGGGTTAGGGAGCAAAAATCAGGAAAATTACTGACAGTGTTTAAGAAATCAGAAAGTGGAAAGATCCTGATATCTGCTACATTCGATACAGAATGGGTGATTCTCAGGAAAACACATGGAATATGCTGGCACATCTCTCATCTGTAGTCCACCCACACGTATGCCCTATGCACAGTAACTACCAGAGAACAATAGCTTCTTCTTCTGTATTTCCAACCTGACACAGCACTGCTCACTGCTGAAACCTAAGTAAGAATCTTGCTGGCATGGAAATCTGAAAAAAAGAAGTTTCCAGGCTTCTAGTCTTTGCTTTTCAAGAGAACCCCAAGAAGAACCAGGACAAAGCTGAGTATCAAAAAATAATTTTAAGCACACTCCTACCAAGCCTTTGCAAATACTATTGCTTTTGCCTAGAATGCACTCCCCACCCATACCAAAATCAGATTAACTTTGAAAAAAAAAAAAAAAAAACTTCAATACAAGCAATAAAAACACTGAAGAAAATTATCAAAATCAACATTTTGATAACTCTAGAAATTAACCAAAGGTTTGTAACAATCTGAGTTAAATTTATCCCCCAGGAAGGAACTAATTATCAGTTATAAGAAATGTGAGGTTTGCCCTGGCCGGTTTGGCTCAGTAGTTAGAGCATCAGCCTGCGGTCCAGAGAGACATGGGTTCGGTTCTCGCTAAGGGCACGTACCTTGGTTGCAGTTTGTCCCCAGCCCTGGATGGGTCATGCAGGAGGCAGCCACTCGATGTGTCCCTTTCACGTCGATGTTTATCTCTCTCTTTCTTCCTCTCTCTCCCTCCCTCTATCTGAACAAAAAATGGAAAAATGTCCTCAACTGAGGATAATAAGTAAATATATAAGAAATGTGAAGTTTGAGGTGTCTTAATTTTCCCTGTCTCCATATACTTCTCTACAGCTCCACTGTAGCAATGAAAACCTATAACCTTGCAAATAATGGTAGCCATAAAAAACAGTAGCCTAGCAGCCACTAGAAAAGACAAAACAGGTTTGAAGTTCCCTTAAAAGCCCCATTTCCAGAGAACTGTCATTATCTGATGTATCTCACAGCTCTTTGTAAACACTTTCACAGGGCTTGTCTTTATTTGATCTAACTCAGCGCTTGCTCAATGCAAACAGCCTTTTCTCTAGGGTATTTGTCAAAAACAACCAGCAGCAATTGTTTAACACTGCATCTTCCTGATATAGTAATAATAGTTAGAAAAAACAAGAAACATCAATGAATTTAAAAGGAAAAGCTGAAAAATGGCATGTTCATCAGAGGCTTTAAAAAGTTTTGCTATATCCCTGGGGGTCTAAAAGATAAGATAAATGTGCAAGGCTATGCACATGTCTAGGAAAATCTTAAGAAGGCTTAATCCTTCTCTCTCTCCTCTATCCAATTGTTAGCTAATCATTAAGTTAGCCACACAGAGAGTTCAGTGACTATGAATGACAAAGAATACAGACTTCACATAATTATTTCAGAAAAGTCACTAAATGAGCAAATTACAACAGCAGCAAAACCTAAGGAGAAAAGGAATCTGATTTCCAGAGTTGCCACATTATTTTTAAATGTACAATTTTTGTGGAAGCTGATACTATGTTCATGGATTGGCAGAATCAACATCATTAAAATGTCCATACTACCCAAATAAAAATATAGATTCAATGCAATCCCTATTAAAATAGCAAAGTCATATTTCACAGATTGAGAATACTCCAAAAATTGATATGGAACCAAAAAATAATTAGAATACCCACAGAGATCTTGAAAAAAAAGAACAAAGTTGGAGTGGCTTCAAAGCCACTGCAATCAAACCAGCCTGGTACTGGCACAAGAACAGCCATATTAATCAATGGAACAGGAAACCCAGAAATTGACCCAAGACATTATGCTCAATAAATATTTGACAAAGGAGGCAAGAGCATACAGTGGAGTAAAGACAGTCTCTTCAATAAAGGGTGTTGGGAAAATTGAACAGGTACATGCAAAAAAAAATGAAACTAGACCACCAACTTACACCATACACAAAAATAAACTCAAAATGGCTAAAAGACTTCAATCTAACTCATGAAACCATAAAAATACTAGAAGAAAAGATAGGCAGTAAAATCTCAGACACCATACATAGCAGAATTTTCACCAATACTTTTCTTAGGGCAAGAAAAACAAAGGTAAAAATTAATAAATAGAACTACATCAAACTAAAAAGCTTTTGCACGGCAAAAGAAACCACCATCAAAATGAAAAGGGAGCCCACTCTTTGGGAGAACATATTTGTCAATGATATATCAGATAAGGGGTTAATTTCCAAAAATATAGAGTACTCATACAATTCAACAAAAGAAAGACAAACAATCCAATAAAAAAAATGGGCAGAGGACCTGAAGAGACACTTTTCCAAACAGGACATACAAATGGTCAAGAGACATGAAAAAATGCTTAGCATCACTAATCATCAGAGAGATGCAAATTTAAATGACTATGAGGCCTCACACCTGCCAGAATGGCTGCTATCAACAAATCATCAAACAACAAGTGCTGGTGAGGATGTGGAGAAAAGGATATTCTTGTACACTGCTGGAGGGAATACAGACTGGTATAGTCACTATGAAAAAGAGTATGGAGTTTCCTCAAAAAATTACAAATTAAACTGCCATTTGACCCAGTGATCCCATTTCTAGGAATATATCCCAAGAAACCTGAAACACCAATCAGAAAGGATATATGCACCCCTATGCTCCCAAAATTGTGTGGGAGGCAACCAATCAATGTCTGTGTGTGTGTGTGTGTGTGTGTGTGTGTGTCTCTCTCTCTCATCCTCCCTCTTCTCCTCCCTCTCACTGTCTGTAAAAACCAATGGAAAAATACTCTAGAGTGAGGATTAACAACAACAACAACTTAACATTTACAGAGCTTCAGAGATCTGGGACACCATCAAGCATAACAATGTATGTATAATGGTAGTACCAGAAAGAGAAGAGAGAGAGAAATGGTAGAAAGAATAAAGAAATAATAGCTGATATTCTCCCAAATTTGTGAGGGAAAAGAATCTGCATATCCCAGAAGTTTAAAAACTTCAACTATAATAAATATAGAGAGATTCACACAGTAGGATTCATGTCTAGAAACATTATAATCAAACTGAAGAGTCTTGAAAATAAGAGAAAAGCAGTTTATCACAATCAAGAGATCTTTAATTTGTTCGCTGATTTTTCAAAAGAAATAATGAAAACCAGAGGACAGTGGAATGACATATTCAAAATGCTGAAAAAGACTGTCAACCAAGAATTCTATATTTAGCTAAACCATCTTTCAAAAATGAAAAAGGACAGGAGTGACATCAGCAAGCTGGCCAAATAAGATGTCCTCACTTGTATCCTCTCCATCAATAACAACATGTGGCATCCATCAAGACAAAAGTACCCTATGGAAGCTGTGGGAACCAGCCACAACCATGGCCATATGACAAAGGACCCAAATGAAATCGCCTCCATTGATGCATTAGGTAGCAAACAGAGACGTTTGTCCTGTGGACCCTGAAGTGGCTCATGTATTGTCTTTGGCTCCTCTTGGCTACAGCCCAGAAGACCCTGGAGAACACTGACTGAGACAATCACCCACAAATAAGACAGTCTTTGTGCAAGTTCAGTAGACCAGTGGAGAATTTGCAACACACTGTTGTAGCAAAATAAAATAAAAATCAGGGTTGGATGCATTGGAGATGGTAAGAGGAACAATTTGATTTTACGCACATCACCTCTCCCCCCTGGCAGCATCATTCAGTACCAAGAGAACCCTTCCCAGCCCATGATTCCTCCCAAGAGAATAAGTGAGAGCACGTGAGTGCATGCCCTGCTTCCCCACCTGTGCAGGGCAATGCCAAAGAGGCCCATTTCTCTCTTACCCCATCTAGAGTACTGAGTTGTAAACTACATGACCAGAGGGTAGTAAGCTGGAAGACCAATAACCAGGGCTCATAATGTATAAAAGGGATGTGGATCCTATTTTGTCACAAATTCCACTGGAAGGCTTTCCCAAAAGCAACAGAACAAGTCAGCCACAGATGTCCCCAACTGGCCCAACAGCAGCAAGATCAAACACTGGCAGATGGCTAGTGAGCACATGCAGAAAGTCAGCCCAAATCTGCAGCTCAGGAAGAGACAAAAAATTTGAGCATTTAGCACCACCCTTGGGAAAACAAAAGGGAAGCTGACATCACTCAAATTGGTGCACTGCAGGATTAAGAAAAGACATAGAAGCTTAGGAATTCTGCCAAAACAGGGACCAAGAAGTGTGGAGCCCCTGTATCCATGGATTGTCTAAGCTAGTCTTATAATCCCTAGTAAGGTTGATGGGAGTATTTCCTCTCACAAAGTTAGTCAAGACTGCAGGAGACTGCTAGTTGAAATGTGAAGACAGCAATGCAAGAAACAAGAAAAATCAAGAAAAGATGACACTGTGAAATAATTTCAATCATCTCCCAGTAACTAACTCCAAAGACATGGAGATCAGCAATGTACTCGATAAAGAATTCAAAATAGCTGTTTTAAGGAAGCTCAATTAATTACAAGAAAATACAGAAAGACAATTCAATAAAATTAGGAAGGCAAAATAAGAAGTTTTTAAAATAGATAAAAATCCTTTTTAAAAATTCTGGTACTGAAGAGTACAATAATGCAATACAGAGCATAAACATCAAAACAGATCAATCAGAAGAAAGAATCTTTGAAGTAAAGGAAGAACATTTGAAATTATGCAGTCATAAAGGAACACAAAAATAAGAATGAGAAATAGTGAGGAAAGTTTATATAATTATGAGATACCATCAAGAAAAGCAATCTGAAAATTACTGGAGTACCAGAAAGAGAAGAGAGAGAGTGGGGACAGAAAGCTTTTTTAAAGAAATAAATAACTTCCCAAATCTGGGAAAAGACCTAGACACCCAAGTTTATGAAGCTCATAGGTCCTCAAATTCAACTCAAAAAGGTCTTCTCCAAGACACATTATAACAACACTGTCAAAAATCAGAGACAAAGATATAGAGAGAGATATATAGATATAGATATTCAGAGTACTGAAAGAAAAACCTACCATCCAAGAATACTTTCCCAGACAAAAATCATTCTTCAGATATAAATGAGAGAGAAACATGTTCCCAGAAAAAAGCAGCTAAGAAAGTTCATCACCACATCTGCTTTACAAGAAATTCTGAAAGGAGTTCTTTAAGCTAAAATGAAAGTACACTAATTAGTAATATGAAAATATACAACACACTGTTTAAGGTAAGTATATAGTAAATTCAGAATACTCAAAAACTAGAATTGTATTAAAGACCCACCTCTAGCCATATATGGGTGGCTCACCTGGTTGAAGCATCATCCCATACACCAAAAAGGCTGCGGGTTTGATTCTCAGTTGGGGGTGTGTGGGAGGCAGCTGACCAATGTTTCTCTCTCACATCAATGTTTCTCTCCCCCACCCCCCACCCTCTTTCTGTGAAATCAATAAACATATCCTTGGGTGAGGATTAAAATAAATAAATGAATGAATATTTTAAATGTCCTTTTTTGTCTTTAGTAACTTGTCTAGTCTTTTGTCTGATATTCATATAGCTATTTCAGATGTCTTTAGTTACTGTTTGCATTATATGTTTAATGTTTTTACTTTCAACTTATTTGTGTCTTTGAATCTATAGTGTGTCACTGTATCTTTTTGTGTATATCTATATCAGTGAATTCTACTGAACATTTAAGGAAGAAGTAATGCTGATCCTTCACAAACTCTTCCCAAAAAAACCAGGAGGGAACGCTTCACAACTCATTCTATGAGGCCAGTATTTCCCTGATACAAAAACCAGACAAGGAGGATGTAAAAATGGCGGCAGAGTGAATGGAAGCTACACAGATGATCTCCCAGGACCAAACGAGAATTACAACTAAAATAAAGACAAATCCTCAGAAAAAAAGCAACAGAAAACCAGCGACACAGGGCCATATAACCAGGGACACTGGTAGGATCGGCAGAGGCACGAGAGAGTGGCGGGCTAGGAGCCCACTGACAGCAGCAGTCTTAGCTGTGAGCAGCACCCTTGGAGAATAAAGACCAAGCCCACTCCACAGTGCAGAGAGCTGGGACAGAGCACTAACATAGCCACAGCCACTCACCTGGGGGCTCCGGCAGAGGGAGGGCAAACTGGGCTGGAACTCTGTGGGGACAACTGGAATTTGGAGGGCACTCAGAGTTTTACTGAGTTGCAGCAACAAAGGACAGTGGCCAGGGTGCTCCTTCCCAGAGGTGTGGGGAAAAGGAGCAAACCCCTCCCTCTGAGATTCAGCCTTTTCCAGGTGAGGCAAAAAAATGCAAATGGAGGTTCATTAACAAGCAGCCTCTATCCCACCCTCTGGAAATCCTCTTATGCAGAACACCAGGGCTACATTCCAAAGCACTGAGTAACTGAGACTACTAGCCTCCAGGAAAAGCTAGAGGATAACTGAACCTTTCCTAGCCTTGCAAATCTACCCAGGAAAGTAAGACTTGACAGTGGTGTTTAACGTGGGTCCTCCCACACTCATCCAAACCCAGTAAAGGGAGCCCCAAAGAGCAGAACACCAACACCCACAAGAAAAATTTGGCAGGCTCCAAAACCCACTGAGATAACCAAAATGGTGAAACAAAGAAACAAATGAAACAAATCCCAAATGAAAAAACAAGAGAACTCTATTGAAGATGAGATAAATAAATGAAATGCAGTTAAGCAAGTTAACAGAGCTAGAATTCAAAGCCATGATCTTGAGAAAGCTCAACAGCATGAGTAAGGACATTGGCACCATGAGTAAAGATATAGAAACATTGAAAGCCAACCAAGTGGAAATTAAGAATGACAAAGCAGAAATAAAGAACACATTGGAAGGACTAAACTACAGAGTAGAGGAAGCTGAGGACCGGATCAGTGAATTAGAAGACAGGGTAGAAAAATTCAACCAATCAGAAAACCAAAATGAAAAAACAATTAAAAAACAGAAAGATAGCTTAAGAGAACTGTGGGACAACTTGAAATGTAATAATATTCGCATTATAGGAGTCCCCAAAAAAGAAGAAAATGGGCAAGGGTTAGAGAATATATTTAAAGAAATAGTGACAGAAAACTTCCCTAATTTGATGAAGGAAGAAGGCATTCAAGTTCAAGAAGCACAGACAGCCCTAAGTAAGAAGGACCCAAACAGGCCCACACCAAGACACATAGTAATTAAAATGCCAAAAATTAAAGACAAAGAGAGAATCCTAAAGGCAGCAAGAGATAAGCAACAGGTTACCTACAAAGGAACCCACATAAAGCTATCAGCTGACTTCTCAACAGAAACATTATAGGCCAGAAGGGAGTGGCATGAAGTAATCAAGGTCATGAAAAACAAGGATCTGAATCCAAGACTACTCTACCCAGCAAGGCTATCATTCAAAATAGAAGATCAAATAAAAAGCTTCCCAGGCGGGAAGGCTAAAGGAATATATTAGCACCAAACCAGCACTGCAAGATATGCTAAAAGGACTGCTGTAATTAGAAGAAATAGGAAGCAAAATAGAACCACACTAAACAAAAATGGCAATAAATAAGTGAAAATCAATTATCACCTTAAATGTGAATGGTTTGAATGCTCCGATAAAAAGACACAGAGTAGCTGACTGAATAAAAAACCATGACTCACATATACATTGTTTACAAGAGACCCACCTCACAACAAAGACTCACATAGGTTGAAAGTAAAGGGATGGAAAAAAAAAACTTTCAAGTAAACAGAAAGGAAAAAAAAGCTGGGGTAGCAATGCTCATATCTGATAAAGTAGATTTCAAAATGAAGGCCATAACTAGAGACAAAGAAGGCCACTACATAATATTGAAAGGATCTATCCAACAGAAAGATATAAACTTGGTCAACATATATGCACCCAGTATAGGAGCATCACCATATATTAAAAATCTTCTGGAGGACCTCAAAGGAGAAAGCGGTTTGGCTCAGCGGTTAGAGCATTGGCCTGCAGTCCCGAGAGACCTGAGTTCGGTTCCCACTAAGGGCATGTACCTCAGTTGCAGCTTGTCCCCTTGCCTGGTTGGGTCATGCGGGTGGCAGCCACTCGATGTGTCCCTTTCACGTTGATGTTTCTCTCTCTCTCCTCTCTCTCCCCCTCCCTCCCTCCCTTTCCCTTCCACTCTATCTGAACAAAAAAATGGAAAAATGTCCTCGGGTGAGGATAAAAAATAAATAAACAAAGTAGAAATTGACAGCAATACAATCAGAGCAGGGGACTTCAATACCCCGCTGACATCACTGAATAGATCTAGACAAAAAATTAACAAGGAAATACAGACTCTAAATGAAGCATTAGATCAAATGGATTTCATAGATATCTACAGAGAATTACACCCCAAAACTACAGAATTCACATTCTTCTCAAGTGATGGGACATTCTCAAAGATAGACCACATGTTAAAGCACAAACTAAGTCTCTACAAGTTCAAGAAGATTGAAATCATATCAAGCATCTTCTCAGATCACAATGGCATGAAACTAGAAATTAACTGCAACAAGAACATGCAAAGGCATTTCAACACATGAAGGCTAAATAGCATGTTATTGAACAATGAATGGGTTACCATGGAGATCAAGGTAGAAATTAAAAACTTCCTGGAAACCAATGAAAATGAACACACAGCAGCACAAAATCAATGGGATGCAGTGAAAGCAGTTCTGAGAGGGAAGTTCATAGCACTACAGGCCTACCTCAAGAAACAAGAAAAATCTCTAAAAGACTATCTAACCTCACAACTTAAAGAACTAAAAAGCAAACAAAAAGAAAACCCCACAGCAAGTAGAAGGAAGGAAATAGTAAAGATCAGAGCAGAAATAAATGACATAGAGACCAAAAAAACAATTCAAAGGATCAATGAAACAAAGAGCTGGTTCTTTGAAAAGATAAACAAAAACCAGACCAAAAAAAAATCACAATAAAGAATGGGTGTATATGGTTTTGTTTGGAGAGTAATGTAAGTGTTATGAAATTACATAGTGATAATGGTTGTACATCTCTGTAAATACACTCAAGACTACTAAATTTTATACTTTAAAGGAGTAAATTTTAAGATGCATTAATCATATTAAAACAAAGCTGTTATGTGTTTTTAAATTCTGGTTGACTCTTATTAACCCTTCAGGTTTCAAGGTAACTGTCTCTTCCCTTTTTCTATAAACTAGAGAAAATGCCAAATTATTTGCTGCTATGACACAATGAAGAAATCCCTTCATACCACCTACCAAGACTGCAACAAACCTTTGTGTGTAACATTTTATTTAACATCTACCTTCCCTGATACATTGTCAGTATTACGAGTACAGAGACCAAGTCTATTTTTCCTACCTCTGCAATATCCAGGCCTAGTTAAAAATGTAAACAATTAAAAAGAAAGAAAAGAAAAAAAGGAAGGCGAATAGAAAAGAATGAGGGAGGGGGTGGATTCCCCTCTCGGTTTCCTCTCTCAAGAGCAACACATTGACAACTGTTTCCTCGTGTTCATTGGATCTTGAACTATGTACTTCAGAAATAGATTCCGTATATCTCGGGGCGGGGGGCAGGGGGCGGGGGGATAACAGTGATAGAGTAGGTAGAGAGAGAACCATGTTCACTCCCATAGGGGAGAGAGAATGAAAGCTTTAAAATTATTTCATCAGGTATCCAAATGAAACTTCTGTTTTTTAAAAAAGTATATGCACGCGCGCACGCGCACACACACACACACACAAGTACATTATTTTTAGCAGCAGTATTCTTTCTGTTCTAAAAAAATGATGGATTGTTTTAATTAATGCATTTAAATTCTTCATCATTGTTGTAAACCATCTAGATCTGTTGCAGTCTCCATGCAAAGAGTTATATAAAGCATTTTATACAGGCATATAAATTAGTATTTTATATCAGTTTTTTCAAAAGCTGTCACAAGGTTTTAAAATAGGATATTTATCAAATAAAAAGTTTTGCTAAAGAGTAAACATGAAAAACTGCAATAGTTACAAAGGACTGCAAAGACCTGAGAACTCTGGACAGATGGCTGTATGCCCTCTGTACTGTGACCACAAGTGTAACACAGTGGCACATAGCAGCCACTTGCAAAGTTTGTTTGCAGCCTCCCCTTAACATACTCTCCATACACATACTGTTCTCTTCTCCAGATCAGTCTCATCACTCATTGAAAACTTCTTTTCCAGTAGCCTCATAAACTTTGCCTATGGTGTTTCCATCACCTGGAATATCATCGCTCCTCCTTCACCTACTAAATGTGAATCCTCTTGGTCTTTCAAAAGACCAATGCAAGTTTCAGCAGAGCAAACCAATTCTGTCTAGCCCAAAAAAAGTATTTTAAGCTCTGTACTTCCTTAGAACATAGTATCTGCTATGCATCCAAATTACCTACCTGAAGAACATTTTTAAAATATAGGGACCCATTTTAAAACTGCGGTACCAGTATGTAATTTGCAGATTTGTACATTTTAAAACCTCCCACTGGTCTACAGATCTGCCTTTGAAAACCTTTCTTCTGTGCCACATCTGCCTGTGCTGGGTTTTAAACATTTTGTTATGTTAAGACAAAGCTCAAGCGGACAGAGCTGTATTCTAATCCTCTGTTATATCACCCACAATCTCAGCACCTGTTAGAAGACAAGAGATAACAAGTGTTGGGGAGGATGTGGAGAACTGGGAGCCCTTATGCACTGTTGGTGGGAATGTAAATTGGTTCAGCCACTATGGAAAACAGTATGGAGGTTTCTCAAAAAATTAAAAATAGAAGTAACATATGATCTAGCAATTCCACTTCTGGATATACACCCCAAGGAAATGAAAACAGGGTACTAAAGAGATGTCTGCCCTCCCATGTTCACTGTAGCATTATTCACAATAGCTAAGGCATCGAAACAACCTAAGTGCCTGTCAACAGATAAATGCATAAAGAATATGTGTTTATATACACAATGGAAAGTTATTCAGTTGAGAAAAAGACATCCTGCCATTTACAACATCAGGGATGGATCTTGAAAACATTATTCTAGGTGATATAAGTCAGACAGAGAAAGTCAAATACTTTATGATATCACTTATATGTGGAATCCAAAAATACCAAATTTGCAAAAACAGAAAAGACGGTGGTTGCTAGGGGGGTAGGAGAATAGGATGAACGTCGCTAAGGGCACAAACTCACCTCAAGTAGTAAATAAGTCCTAGAGATCTATTGCACAGTATAGTGAATATAGACAACAATACTGTATTACAGTCACACTTGCTAAGAGACTAGATCTTCATTATTTCAGCCACTAAAAAGAAATGATAGTCATGTGACTCGACAGAGGTGCAAATTATCACTATAATGGCAAGCATATTACAGTATGTAAATGTATCAAATTAACATGTTATCCACCTTAAATTTACACAATGTTATATGTCAAATATATTTTAACCTTTTAAAGTATTTTTCTACACTGAGATTAAAGAGGAACTTACCTATATTTTCTTCTAATACTTGTGTGGTTTATTTTTTTACATTTAGGTTTCCCATCTATTTGCAGTTTATTTTTGTATGAGAGAGGATTCTAACTTTATCTGTTTTCCAAATAGCTACCTAGTTGTTCCAGCACTATTTACTAAAAGATCTATCTTTCTGCTCTTGATTTAAGATGTCACCTTTGTCATATGCTAAGTTTTCATGCATATTTGGGACTAATTCTGGAGTTTTGATTCTATTACATTAGTCTATTTATCCACTTACATGCTAGTATACACACTGTCTTGATTACCGAGGAGTCAGAGTATGTTTTCATGTCTAGTATTGCTATTCCTCCCTCACACTTGTTCTGTCAGTGTTTTCCCTCCTATTTGTGCATGTTTGTTTTTCCATATGAGCTTCAGCAGCAATTTGTCTGACGCCCTAAGATCCCTAGTTAGCATTTCTATTGGGATTGCTTTGTATCCCTGACTTTAGAGAGTATATTTTTAAAATTCTGAGAAAACTGTGGGTGTGATCCCTCAGACTTGATTTCTGAAAGAAAAAAAAAAATGGCTACATGGCACAAGAATGTAAAAATAAATTCTGACAATAAAATTGGCAATTGTCCCATTGGTATGATAAGGCGAAAGAATATAAAAATACTAACGTGGTTTTCAGGGGACCCACTCTAGAGGTTAACTTTTTAATGTACACGTACATTCTGTGTCACTGGGACTGATCCCTTCCTTAGAATTGCCTTTTGAATTGGTTCCCTATTTTGTATCCACCGTCACGTCCCTAATTCAGTTACTGGGTTTTTCTCTCTTGCACTCGGGCACCAGAGTCCTGAGACGTGTCCAATTACCTTCAGGAAGCATCGGTAGTTATCTGTCTAAAACCTAAATCTCATTTTATGACATCGCAACTAAAAACTCTAAGATGATTCCCTGCTGCCCTCAGGAAAATTTCCAAATGCTTTAGTAGAGCATCTGAGGCCCTTTTATAATCAGGCTTTGCTCCACTTTTTAGGTTTGGCTCCTTCTTCTGCCTCCATATGTCTTCACTTAAGTTATATCGCTCATACTTGTTGTCACACATCTTCATACCTTTGCTTTCAATGCCTCTAACATTCTTCTCCCATTGAAATCTCCCGCACTCCCTTTAGGACTCAACTCAGACGGCAGACTTGTAACTCCAGCTCTCTGTGGGCTCCGTCATTGTGTACGCCGCAGGCCCCATCCACACCTGGAGGGCAGGTGCCTATAGAACGTAGTTTAGTCCCCATGGCTTTGACAAAATCACATGGGGGCTATCATGGAAGATAAACACATAAAATTAACTTGGTCCCCAGGAATTTCAAGGAAAAAAAGTAGAAAATTAACTTGGCCTTTAAATATTTTAAGGAAAATAAAGCAGAATTTTCCTTGCACATATGGAGCAAGAACAAGACAGGCCTACGCTTCATGCTTGGAGCCCTGGTGGAAATGATAACAGAGGGCAGTCTGGGAGGACAGGACGTCGCATCCTACCTTGCTCACCTTTTCTTTACCCCAGAGAACAGGGCCACTACTCCTCTTTATTTAGTGTTTGCACAAACTGGAAAAAAGCCTCCCTTTCTCAAGACTCTCAACAACCCCTGCTGGAAATTTGTCATAATTAATACATACTTTATTATGTATTCATATATGTAATATAACATGCAATTATATGCTATATATTATATATTTATCAAATGGATATGCAATAAATTATTAGTATACAACTATATACAATTATAATAAAAAATAATTAAACATTGTGATTTTAAATACTTTCTGCATATATTAAATATAATATGCCCTGGCCAGTTTGGTTCGGTGGTTAGAGCATCCGCCTGCAGACCAGAGAGTCCCAGGTTTGGTTCCCACTAAGGGCACGTACCTCAGTTGCACTTTGTCCCCTCCCTGGTTGGGGTCATGTGGGTGGAGCCCAGTCAATGTGTCTCTCTCACATCAGTGTTTCTCTCTCTCTGTTCCTCCCTCTCTCTCTCACGCTCTATCTGAAGATAAATGCAAAAATGTCCTCGGGTGAGGATAAAAAAAATAAAAATAAATATAATATATATGTACATATATGTATTGTACATATTGTTGCCATAAATATACTAATCTATGGGGGCTCCGTTGTGAATGACACTCCCTAGAGATATGTAGAGAACATCCTGCCCAACCACACACATCAACTGTAACAGAAAATCATCACCTATGTGTGATCAAAATAAAGTAATTACAGTTAACGGGGACAAGGAGGTCACACGTGGCAGGGAGGCAGGCGACCAAGGCTCACAGCCGGGAACGCACGCCCGGCTTCTGCAGGAGCGGGAGCTGTGACAGTGCGCAGGCGCAGCGCGATCTCCGAGCAGCGTGGGCGAGGGGAGAGCTTGGGGAAGGTGACCCGAGAGCAGGATTGTGAAGAGAAACCATTGCCTAGAGGTTGGTTGTCGGCAAAAATTCCGTGAGAAATGTTTAAAAGATGTTTTGAGAACATTTAGAAATGACAGGACCCCTCTCTAGGATCATGGCTCCCCTAAAAATCACATCAAGCTACACTAAGCTGCCTTAAAAACTGTTTTTTTAATAGGTGGCCACCTACCACGCTCCTTCCTTTCAAGTAGCAACAGACATTTTTTGAGAGACAGAAAAATGTCTCAGACAAATCGGGATTTCAGCCCAACTTTTATTTTATTTTATAATCCATCATGTAAATTTCTACCTATGACAAAGGAATATGGGCTAGGTAAGGGCCGTGCTCCACGGGCTTATTTTCTTAGGTCTCTCCAGAAAGCACCTGTGCTACACGATGTTCCTCAGTGGGAAACACTGTAAAGGTTAAAATAATGTGTGTGATGTCCCCGCCTGTGTGGGGAGGGACAGTGTGCGTTTAGCTGTTGTCTACGCATAAAAACATCACTGAAGGACATAAAAGAACAGACTGCCTTTGTTTGGGGGTAATAAAAGGGGGGGAGACAGAAATAAGAGAAAATCTTTGTGCTGTATGACTATGGTTTTATTTTTTAAAATCATGGGAATGCATTACTTACTCAAAATAAACACCAACATACATAAACATGATTACACAGATTCGTGGCTCATTTAGACATGATGGTTGAGGGCTCGATGCATATCTCCCGGAGGAGAGGTTCTAATGACAGCCTTCCCTCACTACCAAGCACTGAAACAAATAAATCACATGGAAAGTGAGGCTCAACCAAGTAAAAACCCTGAGTCAATGGGCATAAAGTGGCATGCTCATTATGCAAAGTGAATAAGTTCTAGAGATCTCCTGTACAACATTGTATTGGAGTCGAGCATGCTGCATTGTACACTTAAAAATTTAAGAGTAGATCTCATGTTGTGTTCTTACCACAATGAAATAAAATTTTATAAAATAATCAATTTTTTCCCAATTACAGTTAACATTCAATATTATATCAGTTTCTAGTGTACAGCATAGTAGTTAGACATTTATATAACTTACGAAGTGATTTCCCCCAACAAGTCTGGTATGCCCCTGGCACCATAAGAGTTATTACAATATTATTGACTACATTCCCTATGCTGTACTTTATATCCCCATGACTAAAAAATACTCAATTTAAATGACTAAACAAATAGCTAGCCTGGGCCAGTTCTGCACTTTTTTATGGACCAGGAGGGAAAAGGTTAGCAGGTAATCCCAGGGAGGTCTTCGGTTTGAGAGTACAATGAGAAAGTAATATGACCATGTGGATTAACGGAAGTGACTGGCCCAAAATATGCCAGAAACTAATCCTGGCCTAAAATAAATGACATAAACAAGTTAATAATCTTTAAAGAGTCACAAAACTCATGAAACTTTAAGCCAACTCATATAGTAGCCGAAAGTTGACAATATTACTCAGAAACTGGTTTCCAGAATCATTGCCAGTGAATGCTTTTCCAAGCTGGGAGTTTTTAAAATATCTGATGATTAAGAAAATTCAACTCACCAAACTTCATTATTGGTGGGTAGAAAAATAACGTTATTAATCATAGCGCAGTCTGATATTAATTACGAGCAGGTTTCCTGACTCAAACAACTTACACCGGCTCTCTTGCCCCCTTTCCACCTTGCCACAGGCGGCTGCAGAAAGTCTTGATTTCCAGTTAATCATATTAGAGTAAATCTGTTAATTAAAGACACCTCCAGACCTCGAGATTATTTATAGTCCTAGTGAGCAGGAATTTTAGTGCATTTAATAGGTTAAGGTATAACCCAGGGAATTAAGTGTTGACGCAAAAGTATATGAGTGTCTACTACATACACTCTGGCATATAAAATCTAGAATTTCAGAGTGAATCTGCCGTGAACCATTTGCAGTAACAGATCAAAACTGTGTGGACAAGGTCCCTGGTTCAGAAACCTTTCCTTGTGTCCCTTTTGTTTTGTGAATTATCGTGGTGGTGAAGGGGCCAGCTCTTGGAGAGCAAACTGGGAAAATTCTCTTAGAAAATCCTTCTGGATGCTTCTCTTTCTGAATCAGGTATGGACCAGAACATTTATTCTTTGATTCCTATGGAAATTGGGGTGTCGTGCAGCCAATATATTCTTCTGAACTCCTGACTCACAGGGTCTGTCACATTTTAAGCTACCCCAGAGCCCAGAATTTTCCAGAAGTCATCACTGCTATAGGAATGGTCTGTCTATGCAGACCTACCACACCTGATGCCATAACTGTCTTCCTAAATAAAGATCTCAGTGGCATCATAAGCTGCAGGGATAAGTACTTGCCATTCAAGAGAACTTTACTTTAAATTCATTGAATTTTACTGTGATACCACAGAATCATTTCTTTATCTATCGTTAGCCTTCTGGGTCTTGATATTCCAGGAATTATTAAAGCATTTATATGTTTCCCCAAGTTATTTGTTTCTGAGACATGAGGAAGCAATACCCCAGCCACACTCTAGCTAACTCTGGATCACACAGCGAGGGGTGACGTTTTCCCTGCGGATTTCTGTGCACCATTAGAGGCATTTGTGTCAGCTCAGCTCTCACACGCGCACCAAAAAAAAAAATACATCAGGGAGAGAGAAAGGTAAAGGAAATCATTTACTTCTATTATACTTCAAAGTGCTGTAATTACATTTACCCTGAATCTACTGAACAAAGAAAGTCAAAAATAATATAAACCCCAAACCCCCTGTATATAAATCAGAGCCACACACTCTCTAATATGGTATAAAAGCCTATTTAACAGTTCAATTTTTCTAACATGTCTGAGCATCTGCGTGTGTGTGTGGGGGGGGGGTGTTGTTGTTAATCCTCATCCAAGGATATTTTTTCCCATTGATTTTTAGAGGGAAGGGAAGCAAGGGGGGAAAGAGGGAGAAAGAGAAACATCAATTGGTTGCCTCCCACACATGCCCTGACCGGAGCGGTGGATCTGAGCCTGTGGATCTGTATGTGCCCTTGACCAGGAATCGAACCCTTGACCCTTCAGTGCTTGGGCTAATGCTCTAACACTGAGCAAACCAGCAAGGGTGTGAGCATTTGTTTTGAATATAGCAGTGTGCTACCTGCTATGGGGCACTCAACATTTAATCATCAGAACTGTTCACTCTAGTGGCTCCCAACTGGCAGGGGTGTTTACATGCCTAAGTTTATCTGAATCAAACCATAACATACAGGGTGTGCTCTCATACTTGAAGCTCCCATGAAATCAGTCCATGAGATTGAGAATTATTCAAGAGAATTATTTCATGTGATTCTCTTGAAAGTCCATTCATATGAAAGTTGCACATTTCCACTTTAGACAAAACAAGTATTACCCAAACCCCAACTGGAGATTCTAGAAATGAACTTGAACTTGACTTTGGAAGTAAAGGACTTGCTTCTTCCTTCGTGTTTACCGTCACAGGAAATGGCACCTGTCCCTCAGTTGTCCAAGCTCCAAAAATAAAAGTCACCCTTGTTTCCCTTTTTATCTTCAATTCTCACATCCAGCCCTTCAGCTCTTCTGTATACCCTACCCTCCACAGGCCAGGCTCCTCCACAGGCCCACACATCTCAGCTCTCCCTCCAAAATACATCCCAAACCAGCCCTCTTCCTTCTCACCAGTCACCACCACAGTGTGAGCTACCATTACTGTTTACAGAATTACTACAGTAGCTTCCTTACTGGACTCAGACTTCCATCCTCCACATCCAAAATGCTCCCCCTGCCAGCTCTACAAAACAGTCAAAGGAACCTTCTATTTTTTTTTTTTCTTTATTGACTTTAGAGAGAGAGAGATAGAAACATCAATGAGAGAGAACATCAACTGGCCACCTCCTGCGTGCCCCTCAATGGGGATCGGGCCCACAACCTGGTCATGTGCCCTGACAGGGAATCAAACCGGAGACCTCTTGGTGCATGGGTCGACAATCAACCACTGAGCCACACCAACTGAGCATCAGAGCAACCTTTTAAAATTGTACTGGCTACCTCTCTTTATAAATAAAGTTTTGGGAACACAGTCATTTGTCTAAGTATTACCAATGGCATTTTCACAATACAGTGATAAACTGAACACGATGGAGACAGCATGGCCTGCACGGCCTAATCCACTTATTATCCAGCTCTTATTACCAACTGCTCTTAAATCAGATCAGACCACGCCCCCTTCCAAAAGTTTAATAGTTCCTCTTACACTTGGAAGAAAATTCAAATTTCTTACTCTAGCCTATAAGACACCAAATGCTCACAATATGAACTATTAAATAAAGGGGAGGAAGGTACACTGGTTCATCCACTTGGTCTCTTTTCTGTGCCAAGGGTGCCACATTCAAACAGTGAGGAATGTACATCTAAAACCTCATTATTAAGGTACCAGGAGAATCGCTTAGACGAGGTGGACATACCAGAGGCATCAGAATCACATAGGCTAGGGTTTAATTCCCAGCTTCAACACTTACTCACTGGATTCCATTCTTTGTTTCATTTTTTTGTTTGTTTTTTATTAATTTATTTTTGTTACAGATGTTTCTCCTTTTTTCCCCCATTGACATGCTCCTCCCCATCCCACCCACCCGTCCCCAGGTTTTGTATGTGTACATCAGTTATGCATAAAGGCATATAAGTTATGTGGTTTATCTCTTCCCTCCCCCCCAACCCCCCTTCTGAGGGTTGTCAGTCTGTACCCTACTTCCACGTCTCTGGGTCTACTCTGTTCCTCAGACTGTTATGTTCATTATATTCCACAAATAAGTGAGATTATGATACTTGTCTTGCTCTGCTTGGCTTGTTTCACTTAGGATAATACTTTCCAGGTCCCTCCATGTCGTCTCAAAGGATAAGAGATCTTTCTTTCTTACAGCTGCATAGTACTCCATTGTGTATATGTACAACTGCTTTTTTATCCATTCGTCTACTGATGGACACTTGGGCTGTTTCCAGATCTTAGCTATTGTAAATAGTGCTGCTATGAACATGGGGGTACATATATTCTTTCTGATTGGTGTTGAGGCTTCTTAGGATATATTCCTAGAAGTGGGATCACTGGGTCAAATGGCAATCCAATTTCTAATTTTTTGAGGTAACACCATAGAGGTTTTTTTGAGGTAACACCATAGAGGTAGCACCATAGTGTCTGCACCAGTTTGCATTCCAACCAGCAGTGTACTAGAGTCACCTTTTCTGCACACCCTCGCCAACGCTTGTTTGATGATTTGTTGATGGTGGTCATTCTTATGGGTGTGAGGTGATACCTCATTGTTGTTTTAATTTGCATCTCTCTGATGATTAGTGATGTTGTGCATTTCTTCATATGTCTCTTGGCCATTTGTGTGTCCTCTTGGGAGAGATGTCTATTCAGCTCCTCTGCCCATTTCTAATTGGGTTCTTTGTCTTCCTTTTGTTAAGCTGTATGAGCACTCTATATATTTTGGAAATGAACTCCTTATCTGATGTATCATTGGAAATTATGCTCTCCCATACAGTGGGTTGCCTTTCTATTTTAATGGTTGTTTCTTTTGCTGTGCAGAAGCTTTTGAGTTTGATGTGGTCTCATGTGTTCATTTTGTTCCTTTGTCTCTGTAGCCTTAGGTGATGTATCAGTGAAAATTCTGCTGCGTATGATGTCTGAAATTTTGCTGCCTACATTTTCTTCTAGCATTTTTATGGATTCACAGGTCACATTTAAGTCTTTTATTCATTTTGAGTTTATTCTGTGTATGGTGTAAGGTGATGGCCGAGTTTCATTTTTTTTGCATGTAGCTGTCCAATTTTCCCAACACCATTTATTAAAGAGGCTGTCTTTACTCCACTGTATGCTCTTGCCTCCTTTGTTAAATATTAATTAAGCATAATGTCTTGGGTTCATTTCTGGGTTCTTCGTTCTGTTCCACTGGTCTATATGCCTGTTCCTGTGCCAGTACCAGGCTGCTTTGATTACAGTGGCTTTGTAGTATAACCTGAAATCTGGCAATGTGATCCCTCCAACTTTGTTCTTCTTTTTCAAGATTGCTGTGGTTATCTGGGATCTTTTTTGATTCCATATGAACTTTTGAAGTATTTGTTCTAGTTCTGTGAAATATGTCATTGGTATTTTGATGGGGATTGCATTGAATCTATAGATTGTTTTGGGTAATATGGACATTTTAATGATGTTAATTCTTCCAATCTATGAACAAGGTATGTGCTTCCACTTTTTTATGTCTTCCTCTATTTTTTTTTTTTTTTCTCAATGTCCTGTAGCTTTCTGTAAATAGGTCCTTTACTTCTTTGGTTAAGTTTATTTCTAGGTATCTTAATTTTTTGCCACAATGGTAAATGGGATTGTTTTTTTAGTTTCCCTTTCTATGACTTCATCAGTGGTGAATAAGAATGCTGTTGATTTCTTGATGGTAATTTTGTATCCTGCTACTCTGCCAAATTCATTTATTAAGTCTAGTAGATTTCTGATGGAGTCTTTAGGGTTTTCTATGTGTAATAGCATGTCATCTGTGAATAATGAGAGTTTTACTTCCTCCTTTCCAATTTGGATCCCTCTTATTTTTTCTTCATGTCTGATTGCTATGGCTAAGACTTCCAGTACTATGTTAAATAAGAGTGGCAAAAGTGGGCATCCCTGTCTTGTTCCTGTTCTTAAGGGAAATGCTTTTAGTTTTTGCCCATTGAGTATGATGTTGGCTGTAGGTCTTTCATATATGGCCTTTAGTATATCGAGATATGATCCTTCTATTCCCACATAACTGAGCATTTTTATCAGAAATGGGTGCTGGATTTTGTCAAATGCTTTTACAGCATCTATTGATATGATCCTGTGGTTTTTATCTTTCATTTTGTTTATGTGGTGTATTACATTTGTTGATTTGCGAATATTTTACTAGCCTGCATCCCTGGGATGAATCCCACTTGATCATGGTGAAAAATTTTTTGATGTATTGCTGGATTCAATTTGCTAGTATTTTGTTCAGGATTTTGGCATCTATGTTCATCAGGAATATTGGCCTGTAGTTTTCTTTCTTTGTAGTGTCTTTTTCTGGTTTGGGAATTAGAATTATGCTGGCCTCATAAAATGAGTTTGAAAGTCTTCCTTCTTCTTGAATTTTTTGCAGTAGTTTGAGAAGAAAGGGTGTAGTTCTTCTTTGAATGTTTGGTATAACTACCCCGTGAAGCCCTCCGGGCCTGGGCTTCTGTTTGCTGAAAGAGTCTTGATTACCTCTTCAATTTCCTTAGCTGTTATTGGTGTGTTCAAGTTTTCTATCTCTTCCCAGTCCAGTTTTGGGAGAATGTGTTTCTAAAAAGTTTTCCAGTTCTCTTAGATTGTCGAATTTGTTGTCATATAACTGTTCATAGTATTTGTTAACGATCCTTTGTATTTCTGTGGTGTCAGTTGTTACTTCTCCTCTTTCATTTCCGACTTTGTGTATTTGGGTTCTCTCTCTGTTTCTTGGTGAGTCTAGCTAAGGGTCCATCAATCTGGTTTATCTTTTTGAAAAACCAGCTCTTTGTTTTACTGATCCTTTGAATTGTTTTTTGTTTGTTTGTTTTTATCTCTGTCATATATTTCTGCTCTGATCTTCACTATTTCCTTCCTCCTACTTGCTCTGGGGTTTTCTTTTTGTTTGCTTTCTAGTTCTTTAAGTTGTGAGGTTAGATAGTCTTTTAGAGATTTCTCTTGTTTCTTGAGGTAGGCCTGTAGTGCTATGATCTTCCCTCTCAGATCTGCTTTCACTGCATCCCATTGATTTTCATTGGTTTCCAGGAAGTTTTTAATTGCTTCCTTGATCTCCTCGGTAACCCATTTATTGTTTAATAACATGCTATTTAGCCTCCATGTGTTCAAATGTCTTTCTATGTTCTTGTTGCAATTGATTTCTAGTTTCATGCCATTGTGATCTGAGAAGATGCTTGATATGATTTGAATCTTCTTGAACTTGTAGAAACTTAGTTTGTGTCCTAATGTAGTCTACTTTGAGAATGTCCTGTGTGCACTTGAAAAGAATGAATTCTGTGTTTTTGGGGTGTAATTCTCTGTAGATATCTATGAAATCCATTTGGTCTAGTGCTTCATTTAGAGTCTCTGTTTCCTTGCTAATTTTTTGTCTAGAGGATCTATCCAGTGATGTCAGCAGGGAGTTGAAGTACCCAGCTATGATTGTATTGCTGTCGATTTCTCCTTTGAAGTCCTCTTGAACATTTTTTATGTATTTTGGTGCTCCTATATTGGGTGCATATATGTTTTCCAAGGTTATATCTTCCAGTTGGATAGATCCTTTCAATATTATGTAGTGGCCTTCTTTGTCTCTAGTTATGGCCTTCATTTTGAAATCTATTTTATCAGATATGAGTATTGCTACCCCAGCTTTTTTTCCTTTCCATTTGCTTGAAAGAATTTTTTCTATCCCTTCACCTTTAATCTATGTGAGTCTTTTGTTGTCAGATGGGTCTCTTGTAAACAAGATATTTGAGTCATGCTTTCTTATCCTATCAGCTACTCTGTGTCTTTTTATCTGAACATTCAATCCATTCACATTTAAGGTGATAATTGATATGTACTTATTTATTGCTATTTTTCTTTAGTGTGTTAATATTTTGCTTCCTATTTCTTCTACTAATTACAGAAGTCCTTTTACTATTTCTTGCAGTGCTGGTTTGGTGCTAATATACTCCCTTAGCCTTTTTTTTTTTTTTTTTTTTTTTTTTTTTGTCTGAGAAGCTCTTTATTTGACCTTCTATTTTGAATGATAGCCTTGCTGGGTAGAGTAGTCTTGGATTCAGATCCTTGTTTTTCATGACCTTGATTACTTCATGCCACTCCCTTCTAGCCTGTAATGTTTCTGGTGAGAAGTCAGCTGATAGCTTTATGGGGGTTCCTATGTAGGTAACCTGTTGCTTATCTCTTGTTGCATTTGGGTTCCCTCTTTGTCTTTAATTTTTGGCATTTTAATTACTATGTGTCTTGGTGTGGGCCTGTTTGGGTTCTTCTTACTTAGGGCTGTCTGTGCTTCTTGAACTTGAATGCCTTCTTCCTTCACCAAATTAGGGAAGTTTTCTGTCACTATTTCTTTAAATATATTCTCTAACCCTTGCCCATTTTCTTCTTCTTCTGGGACTCCTATAATGGGAATAGTATTATGTTTTGAGTTGTCCAACAGTTCTCTTAAGCTATCTTCTTGTTTTTTGTTTTTGTTTTTGTTTTGGTACGTGCCCCTAGCCACCAGAGTCTAGCAGGAACTGGACCTGGGACTCTCTGGTCCACAGGCCAATGCTCCAACCACTGAGCCAAACTGGCCAGGGCTATCTTGTTTTTTAATTGTTTTTTCCTTTTGGTTTTCTGATTGGTTGAATTTTTCTACCCTGTCTTCTAATTCACTGATCCAGTCCTCAGCTTCCTCTATTCTGTTGTTTAGTCCTTCCAATGTGTTCTTCATTTCTGCTATGTCATTCTTCATTTCTTCTTGGTGGTTTTTAATTTCCAATTGGTTGATTTTCAATGTTTCTATGTCTTTACTCATGGTGTTGATGTATTTACTCATGCTGTTGAGCTTCCTCAAGATCATAGCTCTGAATTCTAGCTCTGTTAACTTGCTTAACTGCATTTCATTTACCTCCTCTTTAGTAGAGGTCTCTTGTTCTTTCATTTGGGATTTCTTTGTTTCACCATTTTGGCTATCTCAGTGGGTTTTGGAGCCTGCCAAATTTTCCCTGTGGGTGTTGCTGTTCTGCTGTTTGTGGCTCCCTCTATCGGGTTTGGATGAGTGTGGGAGGACCCACTTTAAACACCACTGTCAAGTCTTACTTTCCTGGTTAGAGTTGCAAGCCCAGGAATTGTTCAGTTATCCTCTAGCTTTTTGCCTGGAGGCTATTAGTCCTGGTTACTTGAAGTACCTTGGATTCTCAGTTGAATGAAAACTCCCTCACGTGTTCAGTGTAAGGGGGTTTCCCGAGGGTGGGGAAGATGCTGGTTGTTAATGAGCCTCAATTTGCATTTAAATGGCCCACCTGGGTGGGGTTGAATCTCCAAAGGAGGTGCTGCTGCCTCTCCTCAGAACCCTGGGAAGGAGTAGGATGGCCACCATCCTGTGTGGCCGCAATTCAGCAAAAGCTCTGAGTGTCCTCCAAATCCCAAGTGTCCCCACACAGTTCCAGTCCAGTATGCTCTCCCTCTGCTGGAGTCCAAGGTGAGTGGCTGTGCCTATTTTAGAGCTCTATCCCAGCCGTCTCTGCTGTGGAGCAGGCTTGGGAGTTTAACTCCAAGGGCGCTGCTCACAGCTAAGACTGCTGCTGTCCATGGACTCCCAGCCCCCCTCTCACACCTCTGCAATCCTACCAGGATTGATTCAGTGTCCCTAGTTATATGGTCCTCACAAGCTGCTTTTCTGTTGCTTTTTCCCCGACGATTTGTCTTTGTTTTAGTTGTAATTCCAGTTTGGTCCTGGGATACGGTCTGTGTAGCTTCCATTCACTCCACTGCTATTTTCAAATCCCTTGGATTCCATTTTCTACAGGCACTCTCAGAGTGTGAGGTGAGATTCACTGAGTTTGCAGAAACACAGGTACACTGACTTAAAAAGGGTTATCATGTCCCTTCCCAGAATAAACTGAACACCCTGAACTTTTTAACTTCTCCACCCACATGACCTGGATAGAAGTCCATGTGCTACAGAAACAAATAAAAATACATAAAAATTAATTGCATTAAGGTGTTTTAATGTCTCAGATGTAACTTTCAAACTTTTTCTTTGTTTCTTTAAGTAACTGAACTATTTTCTTCCCCTAGAATTTACATCCTTTATGGAAATCAAATATAAGCTCCTCTTTGCCACCCAGCTGAGATGTGGTCACACACTAATATTTTCACTTCTGGAATTGTTTGCAATTTTTTTAATTTCATATATATATATTTAAATACATATATATATATGAAAGCTTGGCAGGTGCCACAGTGAGGCTAACAGAGGCTTTACTATTATTTCGGATCCTAGCAAATGTTTTGATATCTCTGTTACCTTACAATGCATGGAAATAGAATTATTTTTGCAACACCCCGTCTATGAATGCACATTAGTTTAGCTCATCCTGAGCCATTAGTCAACAAATAGAGTCTGAAAGGAGACTTCAAGTTTGTGAACTTGCTTCTGTTTCAGGTTATTTTAAGACAGGATCCCAGAAAGACCAGTCAGCTGTCATTGGTTTATCCCGCAGAGTCACATGGTGCTGACAAGTCATAAGAAGCAAACCTTGAAACAGAATTTAAGTGCAAATTATTTATTTGGGATAGAATTCTAGAAAATGCCAGTGGCAAAATAGAGAATGAGACAAGGAAAAACTGTCAATAAAGGGCAAGTTACTACTAGGGTAAGTAGAGCTCATCACGGGGAAACTCAGAGAGCCAGGGTACCTCCAAGTTTCCCCCGAAGGGGTGAAGGAGCCAAGGTATTTACAAACTCACCCCAGTAAATCACTGGATAATGGCTATTCTCAGGGGGCATTAATTCTCTGGCACGTGGGCAAAGTGTACACAATGAACAGGCCCAAACGGCTGTAGGAGGGACATGAACAGCAGCTGCCACACAGGCAACCCGAGTCATCAGACCTAATTGTGACCCTACCCCAATTTAATGCTGAGGCCAAGGTGCAGAAAGGAGATGAGGACAACGTTAGGACTGGGAATATTGATTCACAAAGGGCTTGGTCATGAACAACCCGTTTGCAGTCTTGCTTCTCTCTCCCACCCATGCCCTTCTGTATACTCGGCCCTCCCCAGCGGGCTCCTTCACGGGTCATGCCTCCTCACGGCTTCTGGCTGGCGACTCTCTGCCCTGAAAGAGCCCCTTCCTTCCAGGCCCAAGTCAGCACTCAGCAACCTCTGTATAGGCCTCTACCGCAGCATGTCAAGGTGCATCGTCATCCGTTCTTTCACATCTATCTGCCCCTACCAGGCCCTAGGCTCCATGGGGACAGAGAGACTTATAAGCACCCAGCACAAAGTAGATGCCCAATAAATGACTAATTGACTTGAACAAAAGGAAAGTGCAAGAAAAAAGACAAATCAAATCAGAATGATGACATTTTAAACAATAGGGTAAAACATTAAAAAAACATAAAAATGTGTTCATAAATTATCTTAAATATACACATATACATAGAAAAGATCTGGACAGATCATATACAACCACATTTTAATAGTGAACTTTGTCTTTGGTTTATCTATAGTTTCTAATCCTACTGCCACAAAGAAATATTACCTATATAACTTAAAGTTAGCTAGAGCTTTGAGAATTATGTAAGGCTCATTGATGGAAGATCAGGGGGATCCTCTGCTTCCTGACCCCCCATTTCCTGGACTTCTCATCCCTCTGGTAAACAGACCCAGCTTGACGAACCAAGTTAATGATTATCTACAGAGCGTTAAACAAGGCATGGAAGGCAAAATAAACCAAGCTCTGGTGACCCATTTCTCTGTCTCTTAAAATACTAGAATATCCAATTAGAAAGATTAGAAAGTGATCAACATCCAACTCCTCATTTTACAGATGGAAATATCAAATATCAAAGAAGAGGAACATTTTACTCCAGAAGTACTATTTCGATGAGAACTCAGATGGAATGGGAGTAGCTGCTGGCAGTGCTGTGTGGGGACTTGGTGCACAGTGAGGCTCAACCAGAGAGAGAGGTGTGGTTGAGTAGGAATGTCGGCCATGGCAATGGTATGGAAGAGGTGGCCCACCTGGCAGATAATCCAGCATGTATTACAGAAGCCACAGATGGAGGGAAGGTGATATGGCACCAAAGGCAATTTTTTTAATTTTATAAGGAAACTGATACCTTGAAAGATAAAGTGATTTTCTCAAAGTAACTAAGAAGGTAAGTGATCAAAGATAGATCCAAATTCAAGTCTGTGTAACTCCAAAATGCATGTTTTTGATCACTATGCTATAGTCCCCGGTGCCACGCACCGCACACCCCTCACCCAGCTCTGACAGCTCCTCTCCTAGAATAGCCTGGAGACTCTGCTTCTGATTTCAATAGCTAGAGCCGTTTGCCTCCAACACAGAGGCACAATGTCTCAAGTCCAGAGCCTGCCATTTCCTGAACCTCTACCACAGAGCCTCTTTTACATATCGTTTGGCTCCAGCCCTTCCTTTCAACCTGCTTGATGTATTCAAATATGGGAAAATGACTCACACGTTACACTAAGACAAACCCAGCTGTGTGCCAGAGATAATTATTTCAGGGTAATTACAATGAGCTATGGGCTGCCAAATTAAATACCAAAACATGACGCTGCACTTTCTCTCTCTCCTGCCTGTTCCATCCTCTGTCTGTCAAAGGAAACTGTTTGCTCGGGTAGGGGCTCCCAGACCTAATACATTAACCATCGCTGTGCAGCAGCCTTACTACAGGTCATCTCTGCATGGGAGACTCTGCATCTCAAGAGGAAAATTCTGGTTTAAAATCAGAAGGCTTCAAGGTGACCACTTATGCCACTTGTTGTTGGTGAGCTCCCCAAAAAGCGGTCCCACAATCTAGAGCCAACTGGAATATCACAGGCCCACAGGAGCAGAGAGGAACGAGGAGGGTAGCACAGAGCACAGATGCCCCTCCTCCCTGTCCTCTGCTTTCGCTCGGTGCCTCCTATGTAAGCTTTCTCAAGCTCCTCTCTAACCTAGTTCAGGTCCCCTCCAGCAGAGACGCTGATGAAGATCTGTGTGCAGAGGCTTCACTGAGAGAGTCCTCTCAGGAGAAACCTATAGGGGTGGGAGGGAGGTGGGGTAGAGCAGGAGATAAAGCGACGTAAACGTGTGTTCAGAAAAGGGCTCAGCCTGATCTCCCCAGGAGCTGAGAAACCTCAGTGTACCTGAGTTGGAACCACACAGAGGCAGGGTAACTGGGCTACTATACACCTTCATCAGTCAGGCATTGCTGAGGCCACCTGTGTGGAAGTGAGGGGGTGGTGGGTGTATCTCCTGGCTCGATCATCTCAGGAAGGAAGTGCAGGAATGAGCCATTAAGAGCCAACATCACAGCAGCAGGGAGAGGAGTAAAGGAGACCCTGGGGGTGGGGGTGCTCTGGCACCTGCTCAACTTTCATATTGTTTTATGGTGTTTTGACAGGGAACATTCAACTTGCAAGTGCTCTCAAATTAGGGGTCCTGAACCTATAGCCCCCAAAATATCCATGTTTCACTTCAAGGATTATATCATCCTACTGAAACTAAAAATGTGCATATATGAAATCAACAGGGAGCAAAGAACACAGGTCCCATCTGACTCTGTAGAGCATGGGTTCAGGAGTTTCTCTGACTTTCCCCAGAGCCCAGGGCAGCTCTAATGCAGCCCCTTCCATGAAGCCTTCCTGGAGTGCTCCCGGTAACACTGAATTGCCCCCTTTTGATCCATGCCTACCTCAAAGGCATAGCTGGGGGCATGAGAAGGAGACAAGATACAACCTTACATCTTCCAAAGGTAGTAACTTTGTTAATAACTTGAAGACAGTGATGACAATGATTAAAGGTGAAGTTTACCAAGTACTTACTATGTCAGTCATTGTTCTAAACATTTGCATGTGTTATCTCATTGTTTTCAAAACGATATTTTGAAATAGGAACTATTATCCTACTTCTCATATATACTAAAATTGGAACACTGAGAAATTAAGTAACTTGCCCAACTTCTGGTAGTTGGGAAGTAGTAGTAGAGTCAGGGTTTGAACCTAGGTACTCTGACTCCAGGGCTGCAGAATTTTGGAGGAAACCATGTGAAATGTGTGATTGACATGTCAGGATTCAGACCATGAAGCCAGAGAGAATGGGCATAAGGGCCGGTGGCTTTTTAAAGCTCCCATCTCCCTATTACAAATGACACAGGCCTGGAACACAGTAAGTGCTCAAGAAACATTCATTATCTATGTGAATAAAATTAAATGGTTGGACAAGATGCAGTGAGTGTAAAAGTGCCTAGGTTAGTTCCTAGACTTGGTATATACGGGAAACAACCATTGCATTTCTATTTTTAAAGTGTTGCGTGTATTCCCCTTTCCACCAGAGTCGCCCCTGTGTCTCAGAAAAGTGCTCTGTACAAATGTTACTGAACTGAATGGGTGTCAGAAAGGGAAAGATTTTAAAAGGAAAATGAAAGAGGAGGAAAGTAGTAAGTTGGGAAAGAAGAAATGTGAGAAAGAACACAGAGGCGAGCGAGGAGGGAGGAAGCCAACCTTCCATGGCTGGAGGCACACCCAGCACATCCAGGGCACCGTCGCTGTGACTGGAAAGAGCCCTCTGTAGCTTACGTCCCTAATTGGACCTTCCCAGCAACTCCGGCTCTAACAGGGAGAGTGCCCACCTGAATTGCACAGACTGAATGAGAATGCATATTCATCCTGTCCTGCTTGCAGCCAGTCCCCCAACCCCCTGCTTCTCCTTAACTGTTTTCCTCCTGCAGATTTTCTCAGCCTCCTTCATTCATCTCTTAGCACCACAGCGCCACCTGCCGTCTCTGGATGCAGACAGGTGAGGAAGCCTGGCTTGGAACTGAGGGAGATTCTAACATCACTGGCAAGAAGCATGCTGGAGGGGACCATTCATCAGCCCTGTGACAAGTCCGGCCGAGGTGAAATTGCCACTCAGCATTTCAAATCGCAGGTTCTCTCCTCTCCCCTAGTCAATGCCAAGCTCTTCCTCCACCCAAAAGCATTTTCTCACAAGAACAAATGGGTAATTCGAAGAGAAGTCTCCCAGGAAATTAGACACGGTACTGGGTCAACCATGGAGTTTCTTCCACTTTTACAAGGATAGTTTGTGGCTAAAAGGGGAGGATGCTCAATAGAGCTAATGACTCAGGGAAGTGACCCAGGCATCTGATGTGGCCCCCGTTAAAGACCACAGAGACTGCCACCATTGAAAGACTGCATTTGGCTTAAGGCCCTAAAATCGTATCAGTCATGACAAAATGAGTTATCCGGATGCATGCAACTCGCTGAGCAGTCTCTCTCCAGTTACCTCGGCCAGGTTTATTCTCTTCACAGGCAGCTGCCCACGTACAACTCCCAAGCACATGCCCACCACCACGTCTGTCAGGACCTCCACGCCAGCCGTGGAAATAGCAATCGTGCGTGTTATTTTCCCATTTCTCTCAGCCCAACCCCACGTTCTCAATTCTGCTGTGTGATGTCGGCCTGGGAGCCTACTAACTGTTTCCCAGGTCCCTCTGTTAACCAGCCCCAGCTGCATCTGTAGTGGAGGGACTGGGGAGGGGTGACTCTCTCCTGCGGTCAGCCCCTGATGGGCTAATTCCAACAGCATCAGATAACTCCTATGCCTTTCATGATTTGGGGCACCAGCCCCACAATGTCCTCACTCTGGGGTCCCTTGAGTGGGCCGAGTATCAGACACATGGCAAGACCTGATCTGAGCACTCAGCTTTCAGCACCAGCATTTTTTCCTTAGGGTGATGGCTGCTTCCAGCAGCTTCTTCTGCACCACCTCATGTCCCCCGTTCCTCTCGTTCAGCCTTCTCACGCCAGGTAACCAGTCCCTGGGGGTGTCTCCCCCAGTCTGAAATACCTGGGGCGGATCTGGGTTCCCAGCTGACACAGCAAATGCTGTGCACCGGCAGCCGAGGGGCAGAAGGGGCAATGGATTTTTGAGGGACCAGGAGCTGGTTCAGGAGTCCTGCCCACTTTTTCCAGATGGTTTCAACAGCACTTAAGACCAGGCACCTGGAAGCAGACAGGCTTGGTTTACATCCTGGCTCTACCAATAGTACGTGGCAGATACTGCTGGTCGAGCCTTACACAAGGCATGTAACTGTCTGGTCTCGGTTTTCTCACCTGTACTCTGGAAAATCATAATCCCAAGCCCACAGACGTGTGGAGGGATCAGTCATACGTGATTCACCAAAATGCTGTGTGCAGTTTTGCACATAATTAGCCTTCAGTAAAGATTATCCATTACTGTTCTTTTTTTTTCACCATTCTCAATTTTCCTAATGAGAAAGATTTGGGAAAGAAAATTTCAAGTTCTGGGTTAATTCAGAAAAATTACCACCCCAATCACTCTATGGATCCCTCAGCTCATAGCAGAGAGATGACATTCCAACCGAGAGAGGTCTCATCCAGGAGACGTATGACGGACAAGGCACAGGCATGACCAATAATAATAGCTCCATTTAGTTGCTGCCCAGTACATGCTAAATGCCTTACAGGCACTGGCTCATTTCACTTGGACGAACATCATGTAAGGCAAGTATTAGTGTCTTCATTACACAGACAAGGAAACTAAGTTTTAGGAAGTTTAAACAAGAAAAACAGTCTTGCTAGAAATCACACGAGCAGGCAGGGGCGAGCCTGGGCGCAGGTCTGACTGAGTGGTTCCAGAACCCACGCTCTTCACCACCCAGGGCCAAGTACAAGGAGCGACAAGGTCACAAGCTAACAAGAGACCGAGCATGAAGCAAGAAGGAATGTCTGGAAGCACCACTGGAACAGACAGCAGACACAGAACATGCTCAGGGCGCTTCCTTTTGCGTACATCTCAGGACAGAGGTGGTGGCATGAAGGTGTCATATGAGCCCAGGCAGCAGCAATATTTCAGGAAATGTCAAATAGCTTAGGAGTTGTAGTCTTAGTCTCAAAAGGCCTGCGCCCTCTAGGGTCCTCTGAGGCCCCTGAACTTTGAAGAATTCTAATATAAGGAAGCCCATATGAGGAAAGTTAGCTCCCAGGAGGCTCTACCCACACAGACCCCCACACACACACACTCCAATCACCAGCCCCAGCACTAAAAGCAGGTGCTAGGTCCTATGCACTGAGAAAACTGCAGCCGGATGCCATCTGTATGAGAAGGCGTGTTCTGAGCCCACACCAATTATTGGGCTAAGTGCATGCATATTAAAATTTGCTTAGTTTACACAAAAGAAAATAATTGATCAATGCTAATAAAATAAGTAAGCATTTCCATATCATAATTGGCTCAGCCAAGGCTCAATCCAGTGGGGCCCATCATCGGCTCTGTAATGAGAATGAAAAGTCGGAGAGGCCTCTAGAACAACAGAGCAGCTGGGGAAAGGTCCCACAGAACTTGAGCTGTGCCAGAAATCCTGGCACAGGAAAACAGGGTTCAGCAAAGCAGGCTAAGAACAACTTGGTTGTTTGTCTACATTTGCTGGGAGGGATGCTTTGCAAAATGCTCACTGCAAAATCACTCTGAAAAAAGCCTCCCACTGCCGTGGCCGGTTTTGCTCAGTGGTTAGAGCGTCGGCCTGCGGTCCAGAGAGACCTGGGTTCAGTTCCTGCTGGGGGCACGTACCTCTGTTGCAGTTTGTTCCTGGCCCTGGTTGGTTGTGCGGGTGGCGGCCACTCAATGAGTACCTTTCACGTCGATGTCTCTCTCTCTCTCTCTCTCTCTCTCTCTCTCTCTCTCTCTCTCTCTCTCTCTCTCTCTTCCTCTCTCTCCCTCCCACTCTATCTGAACAAAAAATGAAAAAATGTCCTCAGGTGAGGATAAATAAATAAATAATAAAAACATAGATAGTCAATTCAATTTTTTAAAAAGCCTCCCACCCACAGTCCCCTTTGACACACCCACCAGCTTGGTGGAAAAGACTTTACAGGCCCAGAGGAGGACAGGGAAACAGAGAGAAGCCCCCAGCCTCTGAAAGCAGGAACAAAATGGGTCCCGATGAGAAACACTGAAAAGGACTTTTGTTACAGTAGTTAATATAACTAACCCTCACTAATATGGCAGGTATCCCAGAGCAACTCCCAGCCCTTCCTCCTTCTCAGGAAGCTCCTGAAAGTCACAAGGGGAACAGAAGAGGATCCGCAGGGCGGGTCTAGCCGACTCCCTCTGGAGGCTCCCCTGGGTGAGCACACTGGGCCATAAGTGGTGAGCACAGCTCAGCAACAGAACAAGCCAGTGCTGTGGAATGACAGAGAGCTGGACACTCAATTAAATACCTTGCCTCTTTGAACGCATGCTGAGGAGACATGTCTCGCCTGACCTGTCAGTCACTCCCTTTTATTAATAACAGTGTGCTTTGACTTTTGTCCCCCCCCCCCCGAGAATCAGAAGAAATGTCACCATGATTTGGTCGCATTTCAAGGTCAGCAACATCTCAACAAGGTGTTACAAACATTAAAGCAGGAAAAGGAATTGTCTAGCTGACCGGCAGCAAGAACCCGCGGACAAGAGAAATTATTTGCTCCCATGGCACTGGATCAGTCCAGCCGAGCACCAGAACGGTACTTCCCAATGCACACTGCACTTGCCAGGGGTGGCATCCGAGGTAGAAGGTGGCAGAAAAGTGAATTTGTTCCGTTTTAGTAAGAACATAGTTGTTTTCGTAGCTACCTTATTGTAAGCATGTCATAGGGTGATGCTAGCTGTTGTGACCAATGAGCTTGAATGTGTCAGGAGCCTGAACATGACTGGAGTTCACCTCTGCTCAGGGAACAGCAGTGCAGGGCACTCCTGATCCGTGGCCTGAGTGGACTGCCTGGTGAATCCGGAAGTGCAGCTGCCTCCGTCTAGCCCTGCCACCCCCTAAGTTATCGGGGTTTCCTCCCAGTTGGCTAAACCAATGAGGACAGGTACAATGTGCACACACTTCCTACAGTTCCGGGCCTATCGCGCTTCACTGGTGAGATCTAGTCTCTGGGCCATCTCTAGGAACAAGGGAAGCGGGGAAAGGTGGTCCCTGACTGGGCAACTCTCCAGAAACAGTTCTGTACCATGAAAATGTAACCCAGATATCGGGGGACAGCTAGGCGCGTCTACCAGTGGGCCTGGATCTCTGCCTCCACGAGTGTAAAATAAACTTACTTTTAAATGAAAAATAAGTACTGAGCCAACATAAAGAAAAAATATATAGCGATCATAGTATAGATGGTGTGTGATGAACCACAAAGTTGAGAGTGAAAAAAAATTTAGAAAACTCAAAACTAGAGAACAGGGCAAAACTATTACAGACATGAACCAACCTGCCTTCCTGCTAGTCATGGAGGCGGCATGTCTTCTCCCCTTTTTAGAACAAACTCTGCTTTAATCAAATAGTTGAGAACAGCATTGCAGGTAAGTTACTGGAGCAGCAATTACCCACTGGCCCCACCAGCAATAGACAGCGGCGGGACTTCCTCCCAAGCACAGCGACTTCTTGGCTGGTCAGGCTGCTGGAAAGGAAACACTGACAGATCACCTTCAAACCTGCCAGGTCCAGTCCCAAGAGCACACGTAAGAAAACTCTTACATTATTGTTGCATTTTTTTAACAAACATTCATTTATCCAGGAAGAATGTATTACTGGTTTCTCTCTATCAAGTGCATGTGTCTCCGTCACCTTTGTTAAACTGCTTTTGTTTCTTCCTTTTTTCTCTCTTTTCCCTGACCACTAGCAGATTCTTTGGGGCTATTTCTTTTGCTTCTCCCCTCAGTGTCCTGTGCAGAAACTGCACTTTCCAGACAACTGTATTAGCTGAGTGTATTTGCCAGCTTTGTGCCAATGTAGCTGTGGAATAAAAAGGCCCTGTGTTCAGTGGCTCCTGAAAAGAAGCATTTGTTTCTCACTGATGGGTCTGCAGGTCAGTGTGACTCTGCTGGGCTTGGCTGCAGGCAGCAGACAGCATTCTGACCAAGGCCACATGTCACTGGGCCACCCCTGAGCCAGCCACCTACAACATTTTCCTCCAATGCAAGAGGCCAGCCCACACCATGCAGCCCACACCCTGCTTTCCCTCACATTCTATTAACCAAAGCAAGTCATGGCCAAGCTCAGCGTTTATAGGGTGAGGAAATATTTTCCTCCCACCTACGGAGGCTCCAAAGTCACACGGCTAAGGGTGCAGACAAACAAAGCATTCTCTCTTATTGGAAGGGAATAAAACGGGGTGGGGGGCAATTTACCACTCAGAGAAATTTGTATTTCCAAAGCACTCTTAAAAAAACCCAGATAGGTTTTGAAACCAGCCTTGACTGAAGGGGCAATGGAATGAAAGAAAGTAAGATCTTTGAGAATCTCCTATAAAGCCAACATGTGACCACACTTAAAAACAACCCAGATACATTTAACTTTTCATCAGATGTCTCCATTTGTATTTCATAAAGCAGTTAGTATCGGACCATCTTAGAGCTGAAGGTAACAGAAAAGCTCCTTTATCCCAGCCCGTTTCCTCGGTGAGACCGAGTCACACAGCTGTGTTCGGAAGAGAGGTTGGACAACGTGGTTCCCGGGCCCTGTGAGGGCGGAATCTGAGGCCACCTCTGGGTTCATCAGGTGGGTTTCTACTATGGATTAACAAAACGTCTGAGGTTGCAAAGGGCAACAGCAACAAATCACATATTATTCAATTTAAAGAAAAAAAATCACATAAATATTTGTATAGGTAGTTCATGACCGCGGCCATAGTCTTGAGAGTAACTAAAATTTGAAAAGCTCTAGACCAAAAACTCTTGAAATATTGGACCCAATCCTTTTGTCAAAGCAATAGATTTCACACATGTGAAAATACTCGGATCCCATTAACCCAGTTGTTAAATCTCATGAACTTGACCAAGGATGATGACTGAAGGAGATGCTTTAGAGGATAGAAATGGCAGCTACCTGAGAAATCCGAAATTCATACTGCATTAATGAAACTAGAGTCAAGATCATCATAGGCAATGATCTCATTAATGAGAACAGATCTAGAAAAGTCAAATTTGAATGCAATTCTTTAAAAGTATACAGGTGATGTTATAAGTACAGAGATTCAGACAGAATTATACTACTCTAATAAATCCCCTCTTTTAATTTTACTTTTCTATCCTTATCCATATTTATATTGAATGGTTATATAAATATAATCTTAATATAGTTACGATTGTATTTTCAAGTATTCATTTGGAATGAGAGTCACACATTTTCCCATGTTGCTACATTTTTTCACACTATAAATTATAAAACCCATCAATGTATTATTTGATATACATTAATATCACTTTTCTATGTTAAATATTTTGAACAATTCCATTTCTTCATATTATTTACAATGCTTCAGTTAATTGATTCAATTTTGGTTACCTGTCAACGAAAATTGAGACCTAGCTTTTTCTAATCTACTGATCTATAACCTTTTTCTAATCTACTGATCTATAACATTATCCAAATACAGCCTTTCTTGCCTCAGACATGACTATTGCCCTTTCCTTAGAGTTCTGGTTCACAACAGGTGAGCTGACACATCTGTGCTGTTGGCATTCAATTGCATCGTCATAGCTAAAGCATCCCTCTTTAGAGAAGCAAAGACCAATTCTGAAATGGAATCTACCATGATGATATCATTTATTCTCGAACTTCTGACATTGTCTTTCATTAGAAGTCACACCAATTGGTCACCAAAGGGAAGGAGGTGTAGCTTTTTTAAAATGCAAGAAAGAGCCCGGCCAGTGTAGCTCAGTGGTTGAGCATCAACCCATGCACCAGGAGGTTACCGGATCGATTCCCGGCCAGGGCACATGCCCAGGTTTGGGCCCAATCCCCAGTGCGGGGCATGCAGAAGGTGGTCAATCGATGTTCTCTCTCATTGATGTTTTTCTCTCTCTCCCCCTTTCCCTTCCTCTCTCTAAAATCAATTTTTTAAAAAATTAAAAATAAATAAAATGCAGGAAAGAGTCTTGAAACCAATCTTGTCAGTGAAGGCATCAAAGCTTTGAAGAAATCTGCAAAGATAACTATTTATATAGCAATAAATTACTAATTTATTGCTATATAAATTACCCCAAAACACAATATCTCACAGCTAACTTGCATTTTGTCACAATTTCTGAGGACCCAAAATCCAGGTGGATTAGCTGAGATTCTGGCTCAGTGACTGATGAGATGGCAGTTCGGGTGTTAGCAGGGGCTGCAGGGGCGGCTTCCCAAGGACCAGCTTCACTCAGAGGGCTGCTGGCTGGAGGCCTCAGTTCCCCACGACATGGGTCTCCACAGTGCTGCTGGAGGGTCCTGATGACACGGTAGTGGGCTTCCCTCACAGTGATCCGACAGAGGCAAGGAAATCGCACTGTCTGTTACGACCTACACTCCAAAGTTGCACTTTCTCATTGAGCTTTTTGTCTTATTCATTAGAAGCAAGTCACTGAGTCCAGCCTACACGAGAGGAAAGGACAGCCACCCCTTGAGAGGAGGCAGAGCAGAGAATTTGAAGATGTATTTTAAAGCCACCACAGAAACGGCCAACTGTCACAGAACAGGGAACGCATGCATGTTATAGTCATGCACACCCTCTTTCAGATTCTGGCTCTGCCAATTCTTATACTCCACACTGAGCAAAGCACTCGTTCCAGTGCCCTCGACCCCTTCCTTGTCGCTCTGCCAGAGGTCATCTGTGGTCTGCCTGCCTCAACACATTACTGAGGCTCGCATAAGACCGTGTAAAATTAGGGTTTTACTAGTCATAATTGATAGAATAAATAAAAATTGGGTATTACTAATGGCCACAAAGAAAACAATTATCATTACTCAGGACTCTTTAGGTGAGAAATAACCTTACTTGAATCACACTCAACAGAGTTTAAACAAAGAATTCATTGTATTGGTTCATATAAGCAGAGGTATTTCAGGAACGGCTGGATCCAGGGTCTTAAATTGGGGGAGCACTTTTTCTTTCTGTCCCTCTCCTACGTCAGGTTTTTTTCTATTTCCTCTTTTGTATCGGTTCCTCTATTTCAGTGCTATAACTGTCTTTCTCTGTGTGGCCAGCAGGAGGATTATAGGAAGTTCCATCTTGTACCACATTCAAAGCGTATTATCCTAAAGGTAGAGAAGCACCCTTTCTCTCCTAGCACCCACATGTCTCATTTCAGGGAAGATTTTAATTAACCCTTCTTCACTGCTGCATTCAAAACCCTCCAATGCCTTCTCTTCATAATCCAATTAAAGTCGTTGTTAATGACACTAAGCTCCTGTATGATTTGGCCCCTGGCTACCTCTCAGTCCTCATTCCCTATCACTTGGTCCTTATTCATGCTATTCCAGTCACATTGTGAGTGCTCTCCTGGCTACAGCCTCAGGGCCTTTGCACCTGCAGTTCCTACTGCAGGAAAATACTTTTCTCTAAGATATTAACATGGCTTATCCCCTCACATCATTCAGACCATGGTCTATCGCTCTTAATCCTGTTAGGTGCTTTTTACGCTTATAAGAAAAAAACATCTGACATTTTAGTGTATTTCTGCTTACTGATTACTTTGTGCCTCTTGAACTGGAATTCTATAAGCACAGAGGCCCCATTTTACTCACTGTTGCATCCACAAGATATGTCAGCACCTGATACATAGTAGGCACTCCAAAAATATTGTTGAAGGGATGAACGAAACGTCAGTCTATAAACCGATCGTTGTGACTGGAGTATTCTGGCCAAAATGAATGGCATGCCCATCCCAGGGGAATCGAGATTGATAGTGCAACCAGACAGCGTGCCAGTGGGCCTCCAACAGGAAAGCAGGGTGCAATCTATCAGAAGGAAGGAATGCAGGGCAGGCAGAAACCATAGCTTCCGCCACATCACATTTATCCAATCCCAGGCAAAACCCCGCAAATCAGTGTGAAAGGGGAGGTCAGAGATAGATGGAATAGACTTTAAAGCTGTTGTATATATACTACCCAGGGCTCGCAGCCAAACGCCACTGGGAAAGTCATGCCCGTTTCATAGACAAGCACACAGAACCAAGAAGTATGCAAATACAAATTTATCACAGTGCTGATACAAACTGTGCCCAGCCCCGGCGCTCTGAATCCATGCTCATCAGTGAGAGCCACCGCACGGGGAAAGTGAGAGGCATTTTGTGCAAAAGCAGGAGTCGAGAGAGGGGCATTAAATCAAACCATGGTGCTGTGAGAAGGCAAAGGGGAGGTAGGAAGAATAATTTCTCAAAAAGTAACTTTCTGACTGAGAGAATGGATGGATAGTACTATCTGTTCTGTACAGGAAAGTTCCCAACAATGAATTTCCTTGTCATAATGATCTAATAGTGGTTACCAGCTATTACTCTCATTCATCATGATCCACATTCACGCCGCAGTATAAACAGTATTAGGGATTTCTTCAGCCATATTTCACGGCACTTCTAGGAGGGGGAGGGTTTTGTATTCAAGCACAAACCAAAGTGTTCCAAATCCATCTAGGCTCATAAAAACTATAGATGACCGGGTTTGGGGGCCCATGGATGCCCAGTGGTGCTATAAAATGTAAGGTTGGCTTGCTGGAAGGCTCCCTTGTTTCAGAAATTTTACTTATCTTTACAACCCCGTTTAAATTGGGCTGCTCCACATAAAATCAGATTGCTCCTACTCAGCATCTCTGCTGTTCCTTCACGCTCCCAGACAACTCCACTCTGATCTCCCTTCTTCTTTGATCCCTGGAAACTGTACCTACCATTCATCGAGTGTCTAATATCTCCTGCTAAACTTTATCCAAAGTCTCAGACTGTCACAACAGCCCCTCAAGATGGCATTAGCATCACCATTTTAGAGACAAACCACAGCCCGGCGTGGTTGAATTGTTTGCCCCACACCCCACAACTAGTATTCAGCAGAATCAATCATTTAACTTGATTCGTCTCTGATTCAAAAGCCCACACTCTTTCAGTTCCATCCACGGCCTACCTTGCCAGTGACAAAGTCCTGCCATCACTTTGAGTATTTCTCGTATTGACCATTCCAACTGTGCCATTCGGATCCCAGCCTTCATCACCTCATGTCTAAATCGCTACGACCACATCCTGACTCATTCCCGTGATTCCAATCTCTTCTGACCACAAAATCTCCTGAAATGTTACTATCCTCACCTCCAGGACCTTAAGTATATCCCAGTGTCTCACCAGATCAAGTGTAGCCAATTCTGCTAGAGTCTGCTACTCTGACAGGATCGTCTGTTCCTCTTATACCTCCAGACGGGCAAAGCTCCTCGGGCTGGCCTGCCTGCCTACCTGAGTCACAGTGCAGTGCTGGTTGTCTCTGCCATGTTAGTACACTCTCCCGTGCCCTGGTGACAGACAGACAGACGCAGAAAAGAGAAACAGATCCACCGAGCCAGAAATACAGAGAGACACAGAGCTAGAGAGAGAGGGATACCGAAATAATGAGAGACAGGCAGAGAGAGGGATAGAGGTTGAGAAAAAGACAGAGACAGACACATACAGAGACAGAGGTACACAGATACACATGGACAGAGATAGAGACAGAGAGACATGTAGAGATAGATACAAAAGTGACTTACAGATAGACAGAAACAGAGAGACAGAAACACAGAGACACCGCAGACATACAGAGAAAAGTAGACATAACTATAGCTCCAAACCCACTCACCCTATGCCCGAGTGCTGCGTGTATCCAGGTACTACTGATGTTTCCAAAGCTATCTTTTACTGAGCTCACATGTTCTCAATGTAATCTTCACAATCATCTTAGAAAATAGATAATGTTATTATCTCCACTTTATAAATGAAACCCTGGAGGCTCTTAGAGGTTGACTTGCCCAGCTCGTAAAAGACAGAAGAATACTTCAACCCAGGTGTATACCGCTCTCTAGTCTACAACTGTACACCAGCAGTTTCAGCCGGTGATTTTTCTCCCCAGGAACACTTGGCAATGTCTGGAGATGGTTTGGACTCCCACGAGGGATGAGAGAAGGATGCTCCTGCCGTCCAGTGAGCAGAGGCCAAGCATGCTGCTCAGCATCCTGCCACGCACAGCACAGCCTCCCTCCCCCATCACAGAACGAAACTGCTTGGTCCAGGATGTCAGTAATGCTGAAGATGAGAAACCCTGGTCTACACACACCACCTAACTAATACTCAGTGCTCCCCCTCTGCTGTAGCCCACCCTCCTCTCTCCTAGGCATCTAAGTCACTTGTAGTATGCATTTATTCATTAATTCAAAAAACATTTACTGAGAGCCTCCTAATTAGTAGGTACTGGGGAAATGATTAAGACATGGCTCCTCGGAGTCTGTTATATAAACAGACAAGAGACGTGAACATTTAGCTTCAAGTCAATGTGCCAAGAGCCATGATAAAACTGTGTGCAAAGGACTATGGGAACACAAACAAGGAGAATTTGAGTCAGGCAGTTCAGGGCCATAATCCCTAATCCTTAATCCTGAAACCAGAAAAGTTTTAAAAACTGAAATGACTTCCACATAGCAAAGGAAGCAATAAAAAAATTTTTAAAAAAAACACAAAGGGACCTACGAAATGGGAAAAAAACATTTGCAATCATATATCCAACATGAGTTTAATTTCCAAAATATACAAGGAATTCATACAACTCAATAGCAAAACACAATCTGATTTTTAAAATGGGCAAAGGACGTGAATAGACATTTTTCCAAAGACAACATAACAAATAGCCAAAAGTGTATAATTAGGGGCTCAACATCACTGGCCAGTGTAGCTCAGAGACTGAGCATCCTCCCATGGACTGAGAGGTCCCAGTTTGATTCCCAGTCAGGGCACATGCCTGGGTTGCAGGCTCCATCCCCAGTAGGGGACGTGCAGTAGGCAGCCGATCAATGTATCTCTCTCACATCAATGTTTCTATCTTTCTCTCCCTCACTCTCTTACTAAAAAAAAACTCAATAAAGACATGTTTTTTTAAAATAAATAAAATAAAAAAGTACTCAACATGGCTAATCATCAGGGAAATTAAAATCAAAACCACAATGAGATATTACCTCACACTTGTTAAAATGGCTATTATCAGAAAGACGAGAGATAGGGATTGGCAGGAGCATTAAGAAAACAGAACCTGCCCTGGCTGGTGTGGCTGTTGGTTGGAGCATCATCCTGTACATCCAAAGGTGGCGAGTTCAATTCTCAGGGCACATACCCAAGTTGTGGGTTTGATCCCCAGTAGGGGCAAGTGTGGGTGGCAACAGATTGATGTCTCTTTCTCTCTCTATGTCCTCTCTTTCTTCTTCTCCCTAAAATCAATTTTTAATTTAAAGAGAAAGAAAATGGAACCCCGTGTGCACTGTTGGTGGAAATGTAAATTGGTACAGCCAATAGATAGATAGATAGATAGATAGATAGATAGATAGATAGATAGATAGATAGATTTTTTTCCCCCTATCCTCACCTGAGGACATTTTTCCATTTTTTGTTCAGACAGAGTGGGGGAGAGAGAGAGAGAGAGAGAGAAACATCGATGTGAAAGGGACACATCGAGTGGCTGCCACCCACACAACCAACCAGGGCCGGGGACTAACTGCAACCGAGGTACACGCCCTTAGCGGGAACCGAACCCGGGTCTCTCCAGACCACAGGCCAACGCTCTAACCGCTGAGCCAAACTGGCCAGGGCCAGCCAATATATTTTTTAAAAAAAACATTATGGCCCTGGCCGGTTTGGCTCAGCAGTTAGAGCGTCGGCCTTCAGTCCAGAGAGACCCAGGTTCGGTTCCCGCTAAGGGCACGTACCTCGGTTGCGGTTTGTCCCCCGGCCCTGGTTGGTCAAGCGGGTGGCAGCCACTCGATGTGTCCCTTCACATCGATGTTTCTCTCTCTCTCCCTTCCTCTCTCTCCCTCCCACTCTATCTGAACAAAAAAATGTCCTCGGGTGAGGATTAAAAAAAAAAAAAAAAACATTATGCAGGTTTCCCAAAAAATTAATAATAGAACTACCATATGCTCCAGCAATTCCACTTCCGGATTATTCCAAAGGGAATAAAATTGGTATGGCAGAGATGCCTGCACCCCACGTTCATTGCATCAGTATTCAAATCTCCAAAACAGGGAACAACCTGAGTGCCTGCTGACAGAGAAATGGATAAAGAAAATGTGATATATAATGTGTTTCTGTAGACAGTGGAACGTCAGTTTTCAAACTTAATTCACTCCAGAAAGCTGATGAAGAACCAAAGCATTTTTCCCCATTAGAAATAATGTAAATTGAATCAATCCATTCCAGACCCCCAAATGATTCCCTGTTTTAACCTTTCTTATATGCAGTACATGTCTAATATACTGTTTAATCTAGAAATAAGCCTTTAAAGACAAAAAAAATGAAGTGAAATGTAAGTGAAAATTGAACAAAAAGGAAATAAGATGCACAGTGACATGAAAATTTAATAATAATAATAATAAGCAGCAACAAAAGCAATAAACACGAAAATATTCGCAGCACAATTTCCTGGGCTGTTAACAGCGTTAAACTGACTCGGACATTCCCGCTTTGTGGCCTGAGAGACGCCTGACTATACAGCTGTCAGCCATGAAAAGGTTGTCGGGTTGAGAAGTGAACTGTTCGACATGGGGGACTTTCAAAACCTGAGGTCTGCATATAGTATTTATATATCATATTTATATTTACATATCATATTTATATATCTACATGTATCACATTTAAATATCACATATATTGTATTTTATATGTATAACATATTTATATATTGTCCATTTATATATGAGATAGACTATTAGCCATTAAAAAAGAAGGAATTCCTGCCAATTGTGACAAGATAGACAGATCTGGTGAACATTATGCTAAATGAAATAAGCCAAGCACAGAAAGACAAACTGAATGAACTCACATATATGTGAAATTTTAAAAAGTTGAACTCATAGAACCAGAAAGTAGAACAGTAGTTGCCAGGGGCTAGGGATTGGGGAAAAGGGATAGATGTTGGTCAAAGGGTACAAACGTTTTGTTATAAGATGAGTAGGCTTTGCCCTGGCCGGTTTGGCTCAGTGGTTAGAGCCCCACCAACAGACCAGAGTGTCCCGGGTTCAGTTCCCGCTAGGGGCACATACCTCGGTTGCAGTTCGTTCCAGGCCCCTGTTGGGGTCATGTGGGTGACAACCAGTCAATGTGTCTCTCTCACATCAATGTTTCTCTCTCTCTTCCCCCCATTCTATCTGAAGATAAATGCAAAAATGTCCTCAGGTGAGGATAAAAAATAAAATAAATAAATGAGTAGGCTTGGGGGATCTAATGTACCGCGTGGTGCCCATAATTAATAATACTATTTTGTATGCTTAAAATTTGCTAAGAGTAGATTTAAGAGTTCTGACCACACACAAAAAGAACATAGCAAGTATGTGAGGTGATAGATGTGTTAACTTGGTTGTGGTTATTTCACAATGTATACATATATCAAATCATCACATTTAAATATAATACAATTTGTATTTGTTAATTATACCTCAATACAGCTAGAAAAAAAAAAACTGAAATAAAAAGTTTAAAAACTTCCCTGGCCAAATTGGCTCAGCAGTTGAAGCGCCAGCCCCCAGAACAAAGGGTCACAGGTTCGGTTCCAATCAAGGGCATGTACCTGGATTGCAGGTTCAAATCCCCGGCCCTGGTTAGGGGGGCAACCAATCAACATGTCTCTCTCGCATTGATGTTTCTCTGTCCCTCCCTCACTCCCTCCACTCTACCTAAATATCAATGGGAAAATATCCTCAGGTGAGGATTAGCAAAACAATTTTTTTTAAGTTAAAAAACTGAAAGATTTTTTTTCCCTTAAATTTAGCACCAAAATCACTTATGGCAAAACCCAACTTGACCTGAAGTGAGGTGTCAGTTGTATATTGGTAGCCCTGCCATTCATGAGTGCCTCTGCAGCTCCTTGCTATTTTCTAGCTGTTGTTTTAATTGCACTATGAAAATATCACAAAGCACTAAATATACACCAACAAGTAACAGTGAGAAGAACAAGAAACATCAAGACCAATAGTAAGAAAGTAGTCATTGCAAGTTTAATCAAGATCTATCTGTAAGATGTCTACTGATGAATATGGTGAAGAAACTATATGTCAAAGACAAGTTTTACAGTAAAAATAATGCCCAAGCACTAATGATAAAGAGGAAAACATTGCAAAACTTAAAAAATTGAAGATCTTAAGAGTGTGTTGAATGGATTTTTATTCACCAAATAGTGGACATAAGCCATTAACTGGATTTTGGGCTTTGAAGCCTGCCAGAATGTACTTTAAAGAACTAAACATTAACATTAAGTGTGAGCATTCAGAATATCAGCTGCAGAAAAGCAACATTTTCCTTACTAGTATAAAATATCTGAAATGAAAGGTGAGAAGGTTCCCCTGATGGTGAGAGTTATATATACAAATTTGCAAAGATAGTACCTCATGACCTTAGCCAGGAACCAATTAACAACGCTTGTAGAACAGCTCTGAACTAGCACTACGTTCTTAGAAAAACATTAACAGGGAGCACAAAGAGGTCTTAGGAATGCCCCCAAACACGGTATTCCTTGTGCTCCAGACAGCTGCAAGAAAAACACATGGCAATAACTGAAAAAAGCCAACATCCCAAATGCTACACATGGCTGTACTCTGAAAACATTATGCTATGTGAAAGAAGCCAGTCACAAAATGCTACATATTATAGGGATCCGTTGGTATAAAATGTCCAGAATAGGCAAATCTATAGAGACAGATAGTAGAATCATGGTTGCCAAGGGCCAGAGAAGAGGGAATGTAGACTGACAGCTAATAGGTACCCGGTTTCATTAGGAGATAATGAAAATGTTCTGACACTAGATTCACAAAGACATATGCAACGCTATGTCCATTGTAGCACTGGTCACAGTGGCCAAGACATGGAAACAACCCAAGTGTCCACGACAGAGGACTGGATAAAGATGTGGTACAGCCATAAGAAAAGATGAAATACTGTCGTTTTTGACAACATGGATGGATCTTGAAATATTATGCTAAGTGAAATAAGTCAGGTAGAAAAAGCTAAGAAGCGCTTGATTTCACTCATGTGGAATGTAAAACTGAAACTCCTGAACACAAACAGCACCGTGGTGGCTGCCAGAGGAAGGGAGCAGGAGTGTGGGCGTGGATGGGGCCTAATACATGGTGAAGGAGATGATTTGACTTTGGGTGGTGGGCACACAGTACAATACACAGATCTTGTAACATGGAAACCCACACCTGAAACCTATGATCCTATTAACCAGTCACCCCAATACATTTGATTTTTTTAAATAAATAAATAAAATTGTTAAATATGGTGATAGTTGCCCAACTCTGTGAATGAACTAAAAACTACAATTTAAACTCACCTCATATGGTCTATGGATCATATCTCAGTAATGCTATTAAAATGAATTATAATGGGCTATCAGAGAAATTTTTCTGACAGGTGCAGCAATACTTTGTACCAGAGGTATAAGTTGAACTCGAAGATAATTGTACATCTGTGTGTCTCTCTCCCAAACTTCTGGTGAAAAAACAGTGTTGCATTTCCCCGCAATGTGATATCTATAATAAAGCCCCATTAGCAAGGAATTTTATGGTCCATGAAGAATAGGCACAAATGCTTTTCTTTAATTCTATGCTTGCTATATTGAACAAGGAACTAAGAGATTCAATATTTCCTTAAAGAGTTCAGTCTTGAGGAAGCCATTTACACAGTTGTTAATGTTGGAACAATGTTGAGTAATCAAGAGTAACAAATGCTTAGCACAGACTTTGAAAATGAAGGCTTAAAAACGAGCTTGCATGTCAAGATCTGAAGGCCTCCATGCACACGATGAAAAGAAGATAGCAAACCACCTTGCTTATCAGAACAGTTATTCAGTGAAAAGAAGCTGTCATTGAAAAGGGGCGGAGCTCTAACCATGACGCACCAGCCACGCTTTCTTTGGGCGATGGGGAAAGGGTGGGGTTAAATACACGTAAACATCAGTAACCATGAAGAGGATGCTATTGTGAATGCAGGTGAAAAAAATCCACAGAGATTAATATGATAAACAAAATATCATGATTTAATAGTTGGCCTTGAACAGTGTATATTTTTCAGTGAGCAAGAGAGGAAGGCAGTTCACTCCATTAATAAGCCTCCATCTGGACAAAAGCTTATGCTGAAACCAATGATATTGGGAAAAGACTGTTTGAAGGCCATCAGTGATAGTGATGGTTTATCACTTGAGAATTCTGCTCGTGGTTGATTATCAAATGCCCAACAAAGGCGAAGCTACTGTATCTTCCTCAGATAACCAGATTAAAGAAGCATTTGCCCAATGTATAAGTACGGGTCTTTGGCTTACTTCAAACCGATACACATTTGTAGTTTAACTAACAGGTTTTCTTAAAAATATAGTCCATATGTATTAATGGTCTATTCTTTCCCTTCCTAATTGGCAAGCTCTACAGCACATTTCCCCTCCGCTAATGGTTCCTTTCCCTTCTCTAAGGTAACTGTGATTCAAGGGCATGGCAGAACTGTTAGAAAATTTAACATATTTAACATATATTCAAGTTCATTTCTAAGTCAATGAAGGTTGGTTACTGTTATCAAAATACATTTAATACTCGCCACATCCTAATAACCAGCGGTAAAAAATGATGGGAATTAACTTGATATTCTCTTAGATCTCCCTTAATTGACTATATTCCAACTGCTACTCTTACAGGATTTCATGTGAAACTTGAGAAAGTTACCTGAATTTGATATATCTAAATCTCCCCCGTGTAATGGCTATAATAATACCTAATGTACCTTGTGCCAAGGTTATAAGAATTAAATGACACAGTGACTGGGAAAACTTGCTAATAAAGATAAAAGTATATGTATAATAAAACCTGAGTTCTACTTATCTCAAGATATATTCCTCAGAACACTAGTCTCACAAGGTAGTTTCAGGGGAAAATGATTTCTGAAAATATGCTTGGAAAATGCTGTTTATTCTACATTTCTCTTGGAGATTCCAAATGCATATAAAAGTATTAAAAGCTTTGGGGGGGATCCAAAAGTTAAAAAAAAAAAAAAAAACCATAATTAGGGTTTGACACTAGGCTCAGACAAGACTTCGTTTGACTTTTAAGTTCCCCCATTTATTGGCTATGAATTTTGACCAGGTTATTTAACCTGAGTCTCCATTTTCTCATTTACAAAACGAAAATTCCTCCCTTATAAAATTTGACAAAATTCAGTGGCGTGATGTGTGTAAAGGACTTAGACTGCCTGGCGAGTGCACGATCGATGGTAGCGGTGGTTAATTTTGCCTTGTTAATTCCGTGAATATCAAACTTTGCCTGACTCAGCTCTCCTCCTCTATGCCCATGACACCCCTTTCTGCTGTGTGTGAATATGGTTCCTCCCAGTACAACTTTGGGAAAGCCCTTAAGTAACTAAGACAACATTCTGTGTCGGCTCCATTTCTCCTTCCTTCCCGTTACACATCCCCACGGTCATTGGACTTCAGCCAGCAGTGAGAGTGGTCCAGGGAGGGATGGCTCCTTGGCCTCCGGAGAAGAAAGGTTCTTCCTGGAAATGGAAACCATTTCCGACGACTCGGGCCACACGGGATTCCGTGCAGATGCGTGTTTCTGAGAACAAGACCACAAGGGGTCGTATGCAGGAATGACCGCAGGACCAAGTGTCAGACAAGGTGGCCTGGGCACGGGAGACTTGAGGTGGGCCTTGGGAACTTAGGAATTTGGTGGAAAAGGGAAAATGCAAATTTCAGAACTGCAGGCAGAGACTAGCAACGCACGTTTGCCCTCCAACTCAAGGAAACTGACATGTTTCCCACATGTAAGCTACTTAACTTGAACTTGACCGATTTCCCCTAATGCCTGTTACTCTTCCCCTAAATCATCAGGAGTGACATTACCCCTCATCTCTGAGTGTGTGGGTTCCCAAGAGAAGAACCACTGCGGACACACCACCCCCATATACTTCTTCCCGAAAGAGGCTTCTCTCCTAAGCCTGCCTGCTTTTTCACCCTCAGAAACGGGGGTGGAGGGAGGGCCTCACAATTTATTAGATGAGTACATGGTTAACCCTTTTTTCAAAATTCTAGGACAAGAAAACCAAACTATGTCCACATACATGTCAATTCATGATCAATGATCAGCAGCTGCTCAAAGCATTGTGTTGAGATAGATAGTGAGGCCCATCTGAGCTCAGCAAGGAAGGGCCTGAGCCCACCTCCGTGATGCTGCTGGGGAGCAATGGCAGGAAAGGGCCGCATCGCTGTCGCCCACTGCAGGGACAAGCTCCCGTTTCCTTTCCCTTGGTCTCTACCCCGGACTCCCGGAGCCAAGGGCCTGGTAATAAGGCGGTCTCCAGCGGGGGAAGAGGAGAGAGCTGCCCTTCCTCCTCCCCCATGACACCCATATGAACCCTTCTTCTTGGTGTCTAGTCTTATTCTCCCTGAAAGGGCTAAAGGAGGGGATGAAAAGGAAGGATGCCAAGAACAGCCCATTGCCCTGGCCTTTTTCTGTGACGGCACAGACAAGACGTATACCCCCAGCTTGAAAATAAACACCAGCTTCGTGTGAACAGGGACATCTAATTCACCTCTGAGACCTGATCACATACCTTGCTCACAGAAGGCTCTTAATGGAGCAATTATCAAGCACTTAAACTCCCCAAAAGGCCCTGCCCACTAGCACTGAACTTTTTGGATCTCTGGTACTCTTTACCATATTTGTCTTAATAGTAGCTCCTCTGGGAGACCTTGCCAGGATCGCACCAGAAAAAATGCATCAAGCCTTCCTCTGGGCAACCTTTACATCCCATTGCTCTTCTATGCAAGTCTGGGTGGAGCTGACATGTTTCCACCTTCTGTCCTCAGGAACAGTCCCCTCCAAGGCAGGGACTGTTTTATTTCTCTCTCATTCCTCCTGAGCTTAACCTTGAGTCTGGAATAGAACAGATGTCTCTAAAGGGATTGATTAAAACAAACAAACTCAACTCATTATATTCAAGACCAGGAATGAGGAAACTCCTAGTGGAAATGTCTCCTGGACTCACTCCTTAAGTAGAAGGACCTTTAGCTTTTTTGAATTTATGAGAATCTACCACGTTACTCTGACTGAGAGGTAGGAAAGGGGATAAAAGAATCTGAGAAAATAAGAATGTAAACTGAAAAAGGACACAGAGCTAGAGAGGAGAAGCAGAGTAATTCCTGTCCCTAAGGCATGATGCAGTTCTCACGATGCTGAGAATTCTGACAGATGAAATAACAAAGGCTGAAAGTGCGAACTGATACAAATATTCTGAGAATGTACAGTCTGACTTAGAAATTGTTAAGTTAACTTACAAAGATGCTGTTATTAGCCTAAAATCATAAAACCTTAGCGATTTTTGGCTTCATAGTTTATTTTGAAACTTAGGAGATACAAAAGATAAAAACTACATGTGCCAGTCATAAGAGCCCATGCAGATGCCTTGGGAGGGCTGGGGAGACAACCAAATGGAACAGGAACTCACTTTAAAATGAAATTCACTTACAGAAAATTGTCTCTAATATAGGAGACATCCATGTCTGCCAAAAGACAAAAATTCGGACATCCTGTAAACAACCATCTTATGCTCATTGCTTTTGGATTATCATGAAATCTTTTTAAGAAGTTAGTTTTCTGCTCAGTATAGTTATGACATACAATCAATTCAATAACAGCACTGAATTTTAAAATAAAGTCAATGTGCTTGGATATTCAAAGTGTCAACCTGATTGTTTTCCCCAACCTGAACACCTGCCTTTCAGATGAAATTTAATTTTCCCATGCCAAGCATGGATTTAAAAATCAAAGTAATTGGCCCAGCCAGTGTGGCTCAGTGAGTGAGCATCAACCCATTCACCAAGAGGTCGCTGGTTTGATTCCCAGTTAGGGCACATGCCCTGGTTGTGGGCCCGATTCCTAGTGGGGGGCATGCAGGAGGTAGCCAATTGATGTGTTTTCTCTCATCGATGTTTCCATCTCTTTCTCTCCCCCTCCCTTCCTCTCTAAAATCAGTGAAGAAAAAAAAAATTTTTTAATAAAAATAAATTTCTGTTCTTTAAGTCACATGGTCTGTGGTGTTCTGTTTTGGCGGCCCTAACTAATACATTAGAGAATCTGAGAGATGATATAATTTCACTAATGTTATCATTTTGGTCTCTGGGTTTCTAGAAGGTTGGTGGTTAGATAATAGATGTCAAAGGAAAGAAAGGGAGAGAAATTTTTAATGGATTTCAATGTGTAGTAAACTAAACTCTTATAGGTCTCACTGAGGAAGTACAGAAAAATGAAACCTTTCTGGGTAACAATAAAGTAGCTCTTGGTTGTCCAATTTTCTTATTCCCCTCAAATTTAAGGCAAATACAACCATAGCTTATTTTCCTTCCCAAGACGATAATGTTGGGTTTGGTAACAGCAACCACTGCATGACATCTGGACCAGTGATGGGAGCACCTGTACAGTCCAGAAAGGCTCCGCACAGCTAGCACTACTCAGAACAGCAGGCGTCTCCCAGGTCTGCCTTAGATCAGCAACCAAAGAAGGGCATTCTTCTTCCCCTGAACCTGCCAGCTACCAAAACCAAGGCAAACTGTTTGGGACCAGGTAAGATATTATGTTCCTTGAAGTTCTCCAGCACAAAACAGTGGAAATCCTTACAATTCTTTGTGAAGAACAACTATATGCATTCATATAGATCAACTTAACAAAAACAGTATCCCCTGTAAGACTTCTGAACAATGACTCACTAGCGAAAACTCCAGCTTCAAGCATTGAATAAACTAGAAAATCCCCGTATCACCTTCATCCTAGTCCAGGATCCCCTTTCAGTATGAGCTGGAAGCCCAAACACATCTCCCACATTTGGGAGGAAGTTGGAGGATGTGAACAAACCCAGAGGCAAAACATTAGCCCATTTTCCATGAGCACAATTCACTTTTGTCAACAAGTTGATGCTTGATGCATATGAAATGATGATCCAACACCAACCAAAATCATACTACAAAATGGCCTTTTAACGTGACCATAATCTGAACCTTGGAGAAACAAAGAGAAGGCTATTTCTCAGGAAGTGTTTTTTTTGTTTTTGATTTTTTTTTGTATATTTTTTATTCCTTTATTAATTTTAGAGAGAGAGGAAGTAATAGGGAGAGAGATAGAAACATTGACTGGCTGCCCCCCGCATGCCCCACACTGGGGACCAGTCCCACAACTTGTGCATGTGTCCCGACCAAGAATCGAACTGACGACCTCTTGGTGCATGGGTCGACGCCCAACCACTGAGCCACACCGGCTGGATTCAGGAAGTTTTTTCAAGCTTCCCAGGGGTAGGAAGCCCACATTCTCACAGTTCGTCCCACAATTAGCCTTGTTATAACCCTGCTACAAAGCCACACCAAGAATCACACGCCCCAATGGTACAAGCTGAAGAGCTTGGGAAAGGGTTGCACTAAAGGGAATAAAAACACAGAAGCCAGTCATGCACAACGCCCTCATGAAGTCCAATGTTCTGCATGATCGCTTTGTGGTAATTGGGGGAACGCACAACTGAGGGGACCCACCCCAAAATTTTCATAGCCTTAATATTCTTGCATATGTAAACCACAGCGGCCAGCACACCACCATCTAGAGAAACAACTCACCAACAAAGCATTCTGATAAGGCCCTCCCTGCCACATGCTTAAAAAGGTTAGCCTCCCAGAGTTGGTGAAATATTTTGGCCAAATGCCTACATTTACAGGAAATGCAAGATCACTACCCTAACTGCTAAAGAACAATATGCCAGCTCCCCCTAAGAGCAGTGAGATTGTCCATTTTCATTTGAAATAAGGAAATGAATGTCCCTACAGTTCAACATTACCCCAGATCCTGTATCACACAACAATATAATTGGCACCCTTGCTCTAGCACTATTGTGCTGAGGGAAGGAAGACATCCACTTGAAAGTGGAGAACTCAGCTGAAGAGTCACTTAAGGAGAAACCTGAGAAGAGATTATGATTATGATTACACTGCCTTTCAGCGCTGCAAACTTGCCAAATGGAATCTCTGAATCAGAACTGAGGCCCCAACTGCAAACAGACTGTAATCTGCACCTCTCAGGAGACTAAGGCATGCATCACATAGACACTGCCCTGAATACCAGCTTATTTTCTCCCAATATAATTTAAGTGAACCTAACATACTGAAAAGATAGTAGGCTCATACGTTTCATTAATATATTAATAAAGAAACCACTAAAATGGTAGACTAGTCTTACCTGACTCTGTCTTCTTTCAGTGAGCTATCCAATTAGAAACCACAGCATTTTACATTACTGGTAGGTGGTCGAGTGGATTAAGAACATGGGCTCATGAGTTAGAATGTGCAGGTCAAGTCTGTCCTGTAGAACTTTCTGCAATGATAGAGCTGTTTTGTATCTACATTGACCAGTCTGGTAGCTAGTGGGCATTTGAAGTGTAGTATGGACATCTAAGGACCTGAGTTTTTAATATTTAATTGTAATTAAATGTATATAGCCTCATGTGGCTAGTGGCTTCCATATTGGATAGCACAGTCCTATACCATTTCTTCACTAGCTATGTGTCTTTAGATATGTAACTTAACTTTTGGGGTTTTTTAATCCTCACCCGAGGATATTTTTCCTTTTATCATCAGCTATGGGGGGGGGGGGGGACACCCATGTGAGAGAGGCACATCAACTGGTTGCCCCCCCCACACCAACCCCCTCCCACACGACCCCAACCAGGTCTGGGAACTGATCCAAAACTGAGGTACATGCCCTTGACCAGAATTGAACCCATGACTCTGGTCCACAGGCTGATGCGCTAACGCTGAGCCAAACTGGCCAGGGCGTAACTTAACTTTTCATGCCTGTTTCCTAAAATGGAGATAAAAATAAAACCTCCTAGAGTTGCTGCGGGAATAAAATAAGGTAAACTATATGAGGACCTCGGCACAGTTCTGGGGACAGATCCTTCTGCAATGCCGTTCACCCACCTTCTCCGCGTCCCCACTATGGACCTTTGTCAGACTCTAATTGGGCTCACATATCAAAAGACCCTCTTAATTCACCTCACTCCCTTTAGTGAGTTCAATCTCCAGCCATCCCAGCAAAATACAACCAATAAATGTTTCTAAAATGCAATTCTTAGTATATTACTCTTCTGAAATCAAAATCTCTTATAAATCCCAATGGCCTTCAACAGAATATACAGGCTGGCTTTTAAGATGTTATAATCTGACCCCCAGATGATATTTCATGCTACCTCCCACTGTTCCCAGATACAGCCTACTGTATCGACCAGATGGAACAACTTGTCCTTCCTCGGACCAACAATGCAATTTCTACTCCACACCTGGACGACAATATACTCATCGAAAATGCCCACTTCCTTTACCCTTACTTCATCATGTTCATCTTTTGAGGCCTATCCCAAGATACCTTGTTCAAGAAGGCACCCCTCTGAGCTACTTAAGAGAAGGATGAAATGTTTGTGTATTTCTTGATTGCCCTCCAAAATCAAAAGCTCTTTAAAGACAAGGAGTTATGTTTTTGGGTCTCCCCATCAGTGCCTAGCACAAAACATGCATAAATTAGGGGCTCATTACATACATGACAAAGAAATACCATAAAACATGAACACAGATGCTATTCAATGTGAACACTAAGGTCTTTGGAAATCTCTGCCAGTTAAACAACTGAAGGTATTAGAACTTTCTATCTCAAAATAGTTGAATAAACACCATGGAAAGAAAATCTAAGCAAATATTTATTGATTACCAGGCCAATGTATGCCTGAGAAACAAAACACTCAGTAATTCCCTGCTGTCCTTCAGAATTCTGCTAGAGAAACTTCCCCAGACATGATTTAAACTTGGCCTTCAACCTCTTCTAGCTTGTGATTTGCTTACAGGCTAAACTCCATCTACATCTGCCCCTGACCTCCACCTTCCCTTCCCTCTTGACTTTCCTACACTAAACTTCTCTATTCTTGACTCTCCACCACACTTAAACCCCTCCACCTTTACACACACACACACACACACACACACACACACACACACACAGGAGAACTTTTCAGCCATCTTACCTCCCACCCTTCAAAACCTTTATAAGACCCCATCCCGAACTAGTCTCTCCCTGTCCGATGAGATGACCTTCCCATACTTCCCTTAGCCAATAGACACTTGAGAAAAAGGAAAGATGGTCATCAGAGAGAAAATGTCTTGAAATTTCACTTGGGTCTGAGCATTAGTTGTGATCTCTGGCACAAAGAAGAGAGCTTTGATCTCAGAGAGAATGGTCTACAAAATAACACAGCAGATAGTTTGTAATTTGGACCCCCTTTTCAGACATCCTCTCAGACTGTGGTTCTCGAACCTTGGAAAGCATTGGAATCATCGAGAACACTTGGTGAGATGCTGTTCCTGGGGCATCCAAGTCATTTGTCTGGGGCCACGTCCTACATTCTAACAAACACCCAACTCATTCTCTCCCAGGATGAGTTTCTCACACTGACAAACACTGCAAATGCCTCCTCTCCCTGCCTAAGCCGGCCTTCTGTTTCCTCTCTGTACACCAAGAGAACAGGAATGACCAATGGCTGCAGAAAAACTTACGGTCTCCTGGAAATAACTGACTCTTCCAGGTGAGGGCCTCCAGTGGAGAAGCTGGGACAGAACAAGGTAACTAGGCACACAAGGCCAAGCCAAAAGGCTTAGGGTAACAAGAGGTCAAAACAAATGGCAGATCCCGGCACCGAGAGAGAAGAGCTGGGGAATTCAACACAAGCAGAAGGAAATCAATAAAAAGAACTGCAACAATACAATCTTACCACGTGTGGAGCATCACATTTAATTGCAAAATGCCAATTCTTAGAGGAATAACTCACCGCATTTTCACACAAAATATCTAAGCTGAGTCAGGTCGAGTAATATCATCCAAAACTCATCTAACCAGGTAATTTCCTGAGATTAAAGAGCAGAAAGAAGAAAGGGTAATTTTCCAGCCGAGGCTGGGTCTTGCCATAGGAAGCAGAAGACAGAACAGTGGCAGGTAATCAGAGGCATCGGTAGGTGAGAGAAGACCCCAATTACAACAGCTAGAGCAGCCACACATGCTTGGGCAGTCCCTGGACAGTCTGTTTTTACCTGTTGTCCCAGCATTCTTATTAATATCACCCCTTTCCTTCCCAAGGGACATGTTTTGGCAGTAAATTACATAATCACCCTAATAATAGCTAACAGGCACATCCTAGGCATTGAGCTGAGTACTCTGCTTAAGCCCTACATACCATAGGGAGCCAGCATTGATACTATTATTTCACCCATCATTGAGCTGAGGAACTTTGGAGGCTGTCAGAAGTTAAATTACTCGCCTATGACCACACAGTCAGTAAATGACAAGACTTGAACTCATGTCTGAAGAGGCAATTCTCTTAACTTGGGGTCAGAAAACTGTAGCCCACAGATCAAACCCAGACCACTACTTAGTTTGATAAACAGTATTATTGGAAAACATCCACCCCATTCATTTGCATACTGTCTATGGCTGTTTTCATACTACAGAGGCAGAGACCTTTCCCATCACAAAGCTGAAAATACTTATTATCTGGCTCCATAAAAATATGTATTATGCTGATCTAGATTTTTCCTCACACCCCAGGGAGAGCACTCAAAGCACAAATTCATAAATCTGGATCTTCCAACAGGATGGCCCACGGTCAAGGAAAACATGGCACAATAGTAGAATGAGTTTTCCATTTAAACATTTCAGGGTTATTTGGAGGAAGGGGTTGTTCTGATTTTCTGTTTGGGGTTTTTTAATCTTAAAGTTTATAATACATTGAGCTATCAATGGTTGTAATAAACACAGCATTCTTATGTAATAAAAAAAAACTTAGACAAAAAGTAAAAGAGTATTCCCAAAAGCCCACAATAATGGGGGTACATCAGAGGAACACAGAAACCAATGGAAAGGGCTCTCAATGGCCAAAGCTCTAACAATTTGAGCAACAAGATGAAGTGATGTTGTATCATAACCCAAAGTATAACACAAGTAACTATGAGTCCATAGTGATATAAATGACTGATTGAATAAATAAGTAGGGGAGGAAACAGAGCTCCTGTGCAGAATTCCAAACAATGGATGTAGTTATTCCATCCTAAAGGAGGAAGTGCATTAACTCCTTAAGTGTAGGCCACACATAGTGACTTCTTCCCACAGAGTCAACATAAAAGGGGTGGGCGGAGGGTAGCCTCAGTGGAGTAACCTGACAAATACCACCCCAACCAGGTGATCAAGATTAAGATCACCAGTGATAAGTTACATGGATAGTTGATACCCTTGATATGATATGTTGAGAATGGTGCTTTACCTCTGTGATCTTCCTAAGACCTACAACCCCAATCTAATTATGATTTTAAAAATCAGACAAATTCCATTTTGTAGTACCTGACCTGTACCACTCAAAGTTATCAAAAAACAAGGAAAGTCTAAGGAACTATTCTAGCCAAGAAGAGTCTAAGGAGAACAACAATGTATCCTGGATGGGATCCTGGGACAGGAGAAAAGACATCAGGTAAAAACTTTAAAAGTCTGGATAAATTACAGACTTTAGTTAATAATACTCATCAGTATTTGTTCATTGATTGTGACAAATATACCATATTAATATAAAAGATTAAAACAGGGAAAACTGGTATGGGGTACATGGGAACTCTCTGAACTTACTGCATTTTGAGTGTTTTTTTGGTAAATTGAATACTAAATTGTGTTTTTTTATACTTAAGAGGACAAAAATAGCACCTACTTTTCCACATTTAAACTCACAGGAGGATCTAATTTGGAAGAGATTTTCTTTCCCTATGAGGTTTACATACTATAATTCTAATTTTGTCTGGAAGGTGCAAAACACAGATTCTAAAATTATTGCCACATAAATAATTCAGTTTGATTAGTGCCAAACAGAATAAATTAAATGTGGTAGAGGTTACCAAGTTACTCTGAGCAAAATTCTATATAAGAAACAACTCTTGGGATAAAGGAAACACTGCTGAATGAACTCCTGGGAGATACTAACTGGGACAGCAACAGCATGGACAACCTGGTCTACTGTGCTGGGCTTTCGGGTGAATATAAACAATGCTAGTGTCCCCCACTGTGCTTTGGAAATTGATCCTCCTTCTCAGAGAGAAGAATTCTGCAGGAAACAATACCCAGCTTCAAACCTACTTACTGTCCTGTCATCTCATGCCCAAATGTCTAAAGAATTCTCTACAGATTGCTGGCAAGAAGCATATGACATACTATACTAATAAAATATGTGACCCAGCTCCTAACTATCTCTCTATTGCATGAATAGGCCAAATTCTCATACCATGCATGCTCTTCTCATCTTTTATCACTTAATACAATTGTAGCAAATTTTTGTCTGTGTAATTATTCATTGAATGCCCATCTCCCATATTAAACTGAAAGCCTTATGAGAACTGTGTCTATTTTGTTCTCTGCTATATTCCTAAGATTCTTTAAATATGTTTTTATTGATTTTTTGTTGTTGTTGTTTAAGAGAGAGAGAGAAACATCAATCGACTGCCTCCTACACGCCCCCTACTGGGGATCAAGCCCAAAACCCATGTGCCCTGATCAGAAATCAAACCTGGACTTCTCAGTCCATGGGATGACACTCAATTCATTGAGCCACACTGGCCAAGCCATATATTCCTAGGATTCTATGCACCCAAGTCTTGGCAAATAGTAGGTGCTCAATAAATATTGGTTTAATAAATGAAAGAACTTGTCAATCATAGGTTAGCAGAGTTTAGCTCAAGTCCACAGATAGGCTCAGATAATTTGAAATCCATGCACTTCTCCCAGCAGTTCATTTAATGTATCTGCTATGAAGAACACTGAAATCTGGCCTTTGGCTCATTAGCTTTATTTGTGCTAAGTCGGTGTCATAGGTTCAAACAAATTCAGTAATGAAAGACAGAAGTGATTAGCATTATCTTCACATTCAAAGTGTCAGAAACAATATAGAAGGCAGAGAGGGTACATGAGCTCACAACTACATGATCGCTTCTCACTAACAACCACACTTGTCCAGAGGCTAATTTCTCCTGGCCCTGGGCTACGTTCTTTAGACTATGTTACTGCAAGTCTATGTTAATTCATATAACTGCTTAAACCATGATTTTCTGTTTTAAATATCTACCTTCCAAATGACAGTGTCCAGCCGAGAAATGTTTGTAATTTACAGTAAACTTTGACTCAGTATGTTTTCATGAAAGAGTCAACAACCATAGTTTAGAAAACGTAATTCCAGTCCTAACTGAAGCTCTTGACCATTCATTAGCTAACTTTTACTGAAGACCTTTCACAGACACTATTCTAGGCACACAGTGCAGCTGTAGTCAAATCATTTAAGTAATGTAAACCTCAGCTCCAAATTTGGATGGAGAGAATAGGTCAAATGTAGAGTGAGCATATGCAACTACCATCTTGCCTACTCAAAATTCCATCCAGTAACATAAAAGTTACTAGAACACAAATTAAATCTGCAACATTGTGTGTTGTTTGGGATATTACTTGCTAGGTAAAAATATTCTGCATTTAAAGCTTTCAATGGGCCAGAAATTCCAGGTCTTTCTAAATACAGAAAGTATTGATCAAATCTAGAGAGATCCAAACCCAGAGAAAACACACAGACGACAATGTGATGTGTAAAAAGACTAACAAGGATGTATATGTGGTTCAGAGGAAGTCAAAATCTAGAGGTAATTAATACAAGAAGTGCTCACAGAAGATGGTTAAGTGAGGAAGGAATCACAGTGATAAATAGATGCTCTCATATTTCACTCTGCATACTTAGCTATTTCTTAACTTGGTTACAAGGATAAAATATTTAAGAGTTATTTTTGCATGTGAATAACACCGAAATGAACTTATTAATAGAATTGAAGGGTGACTCATCCCAGCTCTCTCTCTTCTTCTCAAGGTACAATCACAAGAAAAGTAGAAGCAAATGTCCCAGCACTGCTCAACGCATCACCTAGAAAACAGGCAGCAGATGAAATGACAGTATTCGGGGAGACTGTAAAATACCACACTTCATAATCAGAATGAGAGCCTCTCAGTTATTCAGATTCAACAGACATTTCTCTTGTTTCTTCTTGGCAATTAAAGATCCCTTTACAGTCTGGGCAGAATAATATGCAGACTTGCGTCTCTTGCTCTGAAATTCATTAACATCGGTAGAGGTCATGGGAATTTTCCAAGGCAAAGCATGAAAACATCTTGCGGGCCTCCTCCCATTTCAGAGCGCCGCTTCCCCAAGGCTGGCTACACTCGGCTCCGGTGAGCCTCGTTTCAATTAATCTCTTTCTCCGATTGCAGGTCATCCCACTCTGTGACTCACAGATAGCAGAGCAAGGACACGCCAGCAGAAGAGAGCTAATATTTGGTTAGGAAAATTAAAACGACAGAGAAGGCAGGTGGGAAAGTTATTACCCCAAAGTATGAATTTATCCCTTGACTATCAAAAGGTCACTTTTCCTAATCGAAGTTCACCAGATCATTATAGAACTCCATCCACTACTGGACCGTTTCAAATTCACACTCTAAAATAGGCTGGAATGAGGCTGAGAATGAACTGTCTCTCGAATTTCTTGTTTCTGTTAAAGGTATGAACATCAAGAATTAAGGCTGGGGCAATTGGTACCTGGTCCCTTTTCCCTTCACATCATAGCTGTATTTCAACAAGATGGCAAGTCTCCTGGGAAATCAAAACTAAAAGGCAGAATTAGGAATAAAAAAAAAAACATGTCTCCATGCTATAAAGTTAGGCCAGGGAGACAGGCAGGGAATGAGGTGGAGGTATTAGTGTCCGAGAGACAGGACAGTGGAAATTGAAAATGTGGGGAAGGCAAAGAAAGGGGCCTGGAAAGAGGAAAAAAAAAATAGATACGTTTATTGAATCTTCACCAGCTTGCTGGAGGCGGGGAGGGGAGGGCAGGGGACTAAAGCCCCAAATAAACCCTCCTTGATGATAATACTCAAGTCAGCAGAGGAACAAAGATGAGGTCTTCGACTCATCCCTCCTGAGACACTCCCTTTCCCAGGAAGACTTAGGAAAGATCTTACTTACCCTGCATTGAATGGACCACACAGATGTGTTGCTCTATAGAAGTACCTCCTGTGTATGCACTTTCTCCAATAAATCCAAAATTCTGAGCCCAGAGATCACATTTCCCTACACAGTATCTACCAAGAGCTTGGTTCACCATGCATGTGCATATTCTTTGCTCAGGGGAGGCTCATGCTTCCCCAGGAAAGAGGAAAATACTCAGGAGCCGTCTTCGGAGATCGCCCTCAACCCAGCTAACCAGAAGAAAGCCCCTTCACTGTTTCTGTTTCCTTAACAGCAACAATGCCAACAAGTAGAATAGGAAGACAGACCCATGATTTATTACATGTGCAGACTCAAATGGAGTCAGTAGGTGGAGGAAGTTAGCAGTATCCAAAAGTTTAAAACAGGTCTCAAGCTCCAGCCAGTTTGGTTCAACATTTAGAGTGTTGGCCTGCAAACCAAAGAGTCTCGGGGTTCGATTCCAGTCAAGAGCACTTACCTCAGTCATCATTCAGTCCTCAGCCCTGGTCGGGCTTGTGTGGAAGGCAGCCAGTCAATGTGTCTCTCTCACGTCAATGTTCTTCTCTCTCTCTCTCTCTCCCTCCCTCCCTCCTTCCCTCTTCTACTCTCTGTAAAAATCAATGGAAAAAATATCTTCAGGTGAGGATTAACAACAAGTGTTGTCACCATAGGCTAAGATGACCAGAAACAGTGTGGAACATAGGAGAAATTCAAGAATTATTTGTCCATTTATGTATAGCTTCAGCCTAGGGTAGCTCATATTTTACAATTTCTTGGAGGTTCATAGTAATTTTTTCTTACCAACAGGACTGGATTTATGGCCTCTTACCACCTACTAGTATTCACAGAATGGGTACACAGACTTCCAACACACAAGTATCAAAGTCCTCCCATTTTAACACCTAATATTCCACCCTTTTGTGGTTAATTCTTTTGGGCTAAGCTGTGTCTTTTTGCTAGATCCTCTTTTAAAATATAAATTTATTCACTGGGGAAAATAACTCTAATAGCTTAAGGTGAATAAATATTCCAAAGACTTCCTAGAACAAAAAGAACAGTCAGGGGTAATTCAGAGAGGAGAGGGCCCTGAAATGGAGAAGCTGGTCCAGAGAGGACAGCAGACCAGTTGAGACAAACTTTCCCCATTATGTTGACCTGGGTCTATTCTGCTTTCTAATCTGACACCGTTCAGCAGCGCTGTGTAGAAGGGGGTTTCATTTACTGAAAGAAAACCAGTCGTAATCCTAGCCATTGGGACTATTCATAATAAATACAGAAAATAAAGTTGAAAGATTGTACAGAAAAAAAAAAAGCTACGTTTGATCCATTCCAACTGGCCGAGTCAGAGCCACGACTTTAATAAACTTGATTTAAAGGCAAAAGCATCCAAATATCACTTTTGTTGAATTGAAGGGATGAGCTGCTTTTATCTTAATTGAAATTATGCATCAGTTTTCATTCCTAAAACTTTAGTAACAATTTGAATGGCCCAAGTCTTTAATCATAGAATGATTTGCCTTTCAGGCTTGTCAAGTTGGTAGTTATATTAAAAGTACCACCTCTTTTAATCCTCAGAGTTGTGTGCTGCTCATTTAACCTGAATCTTTTACCAAATACAGAGAGTATTTTATATGTTTAAAAGGAGAGAGAAAACTTTGATAAGTCTTTTATTCTCCTTCGCTCTTTAAAATCAGTTGATTTGTTAAAGATATCTCAAGAGCCACATTTCACTACATAATTTCTGAGTGTAATGTTCAAAAATATTAGACACTGAAAGGGCTCAGAAAATCAAATGTGTTTTTCTGTTCTAGGACTAACATCCATCAACACTAAAACTATCACTATTGTTTGAACTCACACCATCAAAACTGAAAGTTAAAGTTGAATGTCAAATTATGTCAGTCAGGACAGTCCAATCTTTAACAACTCAACAATTTAAATTCCATCCTAAATAAAAAAACAATACTTCTGGACAAGTCACTGCACCTTAATAAGAACCATAGTCCTGCTTTTTTTAAATAAGTCTTGCCCTGGCCGGTTTGGCTCAGCAGTTGGAGCTTCGGCCTGCAGACCAGAGTCTCGGGTGTGGTTCTCGCTAGGGGCACGTACCAAAAAAAATTTTTTTTAATTTAAATAAGTCTTGATGATCTGCCACACTTGGGGAAAGGAAGCTAACTGAAATGATACTCGAAAAAATACTAGATATCCTTCTGATACTCCTCCCACACCCTGGCCTCTCTGAATATCACCCATCCCTTACCTTAGTAACAAGCCATTCCATGCTGCCCAGTTAATGAGAAGAAACACAAGTCTAACATTAAACAAATGTGGCCTGCTTCCAATTTAGCAAATTTAGGCCTCTCCAGCCTCAAGCAAGCTGAGTCTTTTGTGAAGAGACTGAAAAAGCAAGAAAATTAAGGAGGTGGGCCGGCCTTGAACTTGCTCACTCTTTCTAGGTGGCTAAGTGTCCTTCGCCTGCCTATTTCTTTTTCATCACTTAGATCACAACTAAGAAGTCACTCCCTTCAGGTACCTTCTTTGACACCGGTGTCAAACCCTGCCCCCACAGCAGCCTGAGCTCTCTGCAGTAGCCCTCAGAGAGTTTACCCACCTGCACGGTAATGGCCTGTTTTCTTACCCAACTCCCCACTGGGCACCAAGTTAGCCAGGTGAGGCAGGGAATGTCTAACCGGATGCCCATGCATCATCAGCACCCAACACTGCTAGTCCAGGCCATTCAGGCTGCGGTAGCACAGTACCATAGACTGGGAGGCTCACAGACAACAGAAATTCGTTCCTCACAGTTCTGGAGCTGCAAAGCCCACGGCGCCAGCGGATTCCGTGTCTGGCGAGAGCCCGCTTCCTGGTTCAGAGACAGCCATCTTCTCTGTCTTCACATGGCTGAAGGGCCAGGGAGCTCCCCGGAGTCTCTTTTATCAGGACATTAATCCCATTCATGAGGGCTCCACCTTTATGATGTAATTACCTCCCAAAGGCCTTCCCTCCTAGCACCATCATAGCTGAGACAGAGATTTCCACATATGAATTTAGACATAAATATTCAGTCCATTGCCGTACTCAAGATACGTTTGCAGAACAGAATGGGAAAGCATGAAAAAGTGAAAGGGAAGGCCATGGGAACGCCAGGCCACGGAACAGAATGGATGACTACGGCCCCCCACATACCTGTCTCAGCAACTTTACTCCCCAAAACTGAACACTTTAACTTAAGAAGACTGCCTTGGGCAAAGAAATGGTTGCATCAGAATCAGCTAACACAGGCAGACGTCTGATTATGTAGATTTGGAGTGATGATGTAATCAACCGTGCAAGACAGAAAACAAGTTCAAGAACAGTATTGTTCCTGCCAAAGATAACTGATTGTGAACATGACAAAAATAACAAGCAACACATTCCTTTCTTTGGTTTATTTGGGTAACTGGGCATTCATTTCCCTTACATCGAAATCGAAAGCATGTCTCATAGACCCTTACTATCTACTTTCTTCCCAAGAATGCACTACTTACTACCCTCATGCATTTTTACCTTTCCAAAATTATATCAGCCTGTCATACAACCTAGATGGAGAATCACTCATGCATTCTACAATTATTTACTAGTTTATATGATGTTGAGTTGGACAGAAATAGGTTTGAATGCTAGTTCCAGCACTAACTAGTTCAGGGTCCCTAAATCAATTATTGGAATTCTCTGCACCTATTTTCTCATCCATAGATTAGGACTAAAAACACCTCATGGACAGGGCCATGATGTATAGCCAGGCACACTGTGCTGTCCTGCTCACAGAGGCATGGGGAAGACAAACAAAATGCCAAGTGCCTGACCCAAAGTTAGCACTCAAGTGTTAGCTGATATTGTGCCAAGATGAGTCAGACCTGTCCCCAGGAGCTTCCAGTGGAGAATGGAAAGTGATCACATATTTCAATGGAAAGAAAAGCACATAAGACAGTCATCAGTGCAGATCCAGGATACCTGGACCTGGGAAGAAGAGACTGTTTCCAGGTAGGAAGACTGCATGGCAACTTATCATTTGCCACGTGAAACATTTCTGAGACATGTCATATTGAAGGAAAGTAAGTGCCAGTTTGGGGCTGCCAAAATCAAAAGTTAAAAATCAGAGACCAAAATTAATCATCGTGAATCTCCACATTCAGCACCAAGCTCTTCCTGATGCAGACACATCACATAATGCATATGTCACATTCTGACACTCATAAAGCAGCTACATGTGCAGAAAAGTGGTCTGACTGCAGTATGGTTAAAACATAATTTATTCTTGCCCTGACTGGGTAGCTTAGTTGGATAGAGCATTAACCCGATGCACCACCAAGGTTGTATGTGCCCTGACTGGGGATCGAACCTGCAAGAATCAACCAATGAATGCATAAATAAGTGGAGCAACATATGAATGCCTCTCTCCCTCTCTCTAATAAATAAGTAAATAATTTTTTAAAAACAAATTTTAAAAAAACGTAATTCACTCTTCTTAAGGATCTATTGTGTGCCTGACTTTGCATATAAAACTCTGCCCATCAGAATTAGTAATCTCGTAGGAAACTTTCCCCCAGCAGAGAATTGAAAGGGACTAGGAAGTCAGGATGGTCAGCTTAGAAATACAGCTGCTTAATTCAGTTTTACAGCAACATCCTCAACTGTCCTCAAAGAAAGAGGTCTAACCAGTGACAGTAGGGCCACTGTGAACTCAAAGACAAAGCAGGCTTTAAACTTTACCCATGGAATTAGGCTTCTTAGGATATAGATATAGATATAGATATAGATATAGATATAGATATAGATATAGATATAGATATAGATATAGATATAGATATAGATATATAGATATGGGTTTAAGACTTATTTCAGCAGAAGATGGAAGGATATTGCTCTATTTTCATAATCCTCAGCATGTAACTTCTTATACATTACTAAAATATAAATAACACTTCTAATTGCATGACAAAAATATTCCATACAGCAACTGCTCTTAATAATATGCTTATAGTTGGCCATTTCATCACCTAATAATTACCAGATCATTAGAGCAAGTAATATATTCTTGTGGGATAAAGTTACGGCAGTAATTTCAGAAAAAAAAACATAGAAAATCTCTCTTAAAGTCACTGTGTAGAATTAGCTATTGAAGAAAATGAATATGAATGTACTTTTAAAAGTAAATAGCAGTACAATGACATTTATAGCTAATTCTGGATCATGAAGTCAAAAGCGAAATGGCTGGAAAGATCTGGTCCAAGCCTCTCATTGCACAGGTAAGGACTTGACGTGGGCCAAGTGCAGTGAGCATGGGCCAACAGAGCCACCGTAAGTCGAGTCAGCTCTACAATGGGTTCCTCATCCATGATTGCAAAACTCTTCCTTTTTATCAGAGAATCCTCTAAATGCAGCATCGATTTGATTTTTTAATCTTTATTAATTAAAATATTGAGGAAATACTTTAATATAAATTAAAATTAAATACAAATTATAAAGAATTTTTTTAAAGATTTATGGAGATAAAAATTACCAAATGTCCTAGCATGATTTACATTGAGGGAAGAGGCAAAAAGATATCTATACGACAATACATTCTTCTTTTTTTTTTAATCCTCACCCAAGCATATTTTTCCATTGATTTTTCAGGTAGAGTGGGAGGGAGGGAGAGAAACATCGATGTGAGAGAGACACACCAATTGGTTGTCTCCCGCACAACCCCAACCATTGGGCTGGGGATCAAACCACAACCAAAGTACGTGGCCTTGACCAGAATTGAACCTGAGACTCTTTGGTCTGTGGGCGGTCGCTCTAACCACTGAGCCAAACCGGCCAGGGCAGACAGTACAATCTTAAGATGAAAAACAAACCACGTATTAAAAGAATACATAAAAAATGTAGACACAGCCCTGGCTGGTTTGGCTCAGCAGTTGGATCGTTGGCCTGTGGTCCAGAGAGACCCGGGTTCGGTTACCGCTAAGGGCACGTACCTCGGTTGCAGTTTATCCCCGGCCCCAGTTGGGGTCGTGTGGGTGGCAGCCAGGCGATGTGTCTCTCACATCAATGTTTCTCTCTCTCTCTTCCCCCCTCTCTCCCTCTCGCTCTATCTAAAGATGAATGCAAAAATGTCCTTGGGTGAGCCCTGGCCGGTTTGGCTCAGCGGTTGGAGTGTCGGCCTGCGGTACAGAGAGACCCGGGTTCGGTTCCTGCTAAGGGCACATACCTCGGTTGCATTTTGTCCCCGGCCCTGGTTGGTCGTGCGGGTGGCAGCCATTCGATGTGTCCCTTCACATCGATGTCTCTCTCTCTCTCTCTCTCTTCCTCTCTCTCCCTCCCGCTCTATCTGAACAAAAAATGGAAAAATGTCCTCGGGTGAGGATTAAAAAAAAAAAAAAAAAAAGTCCTCGGGTGAGGATAAAAAAAAAAAATTTTTTTTAATGTAGACACAAGTTAATACCGTAGAAGGGAACTTTTTTCAAAATTGTTGTACCAATCTATTGGACACCCAATAATAAAAAACTGAAATTTGCATCAAAAAAAAAATTAATTAGCCCTGACCAGTTTGGCTCAGCGGTTAGAGCATTGGCCTGTGGTCCAGAGAGACCCAGGTTCTGTTCCCGCTAAGGGCATGTACCTCGGTTGCAGTTTGTCCCCGGCCCTGGTTGGTCGTGCGGGTGGCAGCCACTCGATGTGTCCCTTTCACATCGATGTTTCTCTCTCTCTCTCTCCCTCCCACTCTATCTGAACGAAAAATGAAAAAATGTCCTCAGGTGAGGATAATAAAAAAATTGATTAATTAAAACATTGAGGAAATGCAGAGAGCTAGTTAATTAGATTTTCTAATTAAGCTGGGTTTGGGCTCAAAGCTAATCTTTCTGACTCAGTTTCACACTGGCCGATGGTCCAGATGTAATGTGTCCAGCCTCGTACCCTGGTTCCAGGCAGCACCTCTGCCCACAACGCATTCCCACCCTCCACCCAACTCATCCCCCCTCATTCTGCAGATGGCAATTTAAACAACCTTCTTCAACCAGGCTTTTCCCACACTCTCAACAAGGAGAGCTTCTCCCAATGCTCTGCTGCCCATGGTGAAATTAGGGCATATTTGTAATTATTCATTTAGCATTCGTTTTTCTCCACTACACAGGGGTTCTCAAACTTGGCCATGCACCAGAACCCCTTGGAAGGCTTGTTAAAATACAGATTGCTGGGCCCCCGCCCTAGAGTTCCTGGTTCTAATATGGCATGGGGCCTGAGAACATGCATTTCTAACAAGTACCCATATGATGCTGATGGTCCAGAGACCACACTTTAAAGACCACTAAGCTAGACTATAAAACCCATGAAAGTCAGGGACCAGATCTGTCTTCTTCATTGTTCTACCCCTAAAGCCTGGTATAGTACCTAGCACATAGTAGGTTCACGGTTGATAAATAAACAATTTTCTTCTTTGGGGCAAAAAGTTATGGCTCCGGAAGTCTAGAGTATAACATTAAGGGATCTTTATGAAGGATATACAAGAACTTTGTAGTATTATAGCAATTTTTCTGTAAGTCTGAAATTATTCCAAAATGAAGTTATGCATATATGCACACGTATACATACATATACATATGTCTGTCAAAGAGCAACAACAACAACAATCCTAGAGTGAATCAGACATGACCTTAACATACAAGCTGGCTGTATCTGTTTAAGTCCGTTTCTAATAGAATTGATAGCTTTTCCGGGGCTTCCCTTCTTGCTGGAGAAAGCAGCCGGCAGTCAAGTGCTGGATAACTGAGCATTCAGGGTTGGCTGGCTCCGGGTAAATAGCTGCAGCAGTCCTTTCCTGTAATTGTGCAGACTTCTCCATCTCAACGCCAATGGACCAAATGAAGAACAGATGTGCGCATGGGCGATGCTTCCCACTATTCAGTGGGAACACGCTAATCACCAGCAGATTACTTGCTGAGTGCCCTCTGTGAGCCTGCAGGGCCTGACCTGTGCAAAAGCTGAGACGGCAACAACCTGTTGGATGATTTACCTGCTGTAGGGAGGACCCTTGGCCCCAGAATGTCCCCATCCCAACCTGCCACTGGGCTGGGATTTTCCAGAAGCAAAACGACCCTCTGCTTTCAAACCTTGCCTTGCCACAAGAGCTCTACGGAAACACCATTGTGGTAGCGCTTTTAAACATTATCCACCATTTTGGCCCCAGATGGTACTAATGTATCAGACCACTTTCTAGCAGGCAGCCTGAGGAGCTGGAGGAAGCCATCTGGAGAAAGGAACGCAGGAAGCAGACCTGGGTATGGAACCTCAGGGCAGGGGACACCCATGGGAACTAGGTTCCTGGGAGAGAGGAAGTAGCCACTGAGACCCACCATGTATTTTCAGTGAATCTCCTATTCAGAAAAGATATGATCCTTGATGTCTTAGTCCAGGGATTGGGTGGCTTATAAACAACAGAAATTGATTTCTCAGGGTTCTGGAGACTGAAAGTCTGAGATCTGGGTACCAGCGTGGTCCAGTTCTCTATCTGATGAGGACTTGCTTCCCAATTCACAGATGAGTTCTCTGTGTCCTCCCACAGTGGGAGGGACAAGAGAGCTCTCTGGGGTCTCTTTTGTAAGGCCATCAATCCCACTCAATGAGGGCTCCATCCTCATGACTTAATCACCTCCCAAAGGTCCTGTCTCCAAACACTATCACCTTGGGGTTAAGTTTCAACATATGAATTTTGAGGGGACACAGACATTCAGATCAGAGCATTTGCCTTCAACTCAGACAGATGCCCAAGTCCAGAGATATTAATGAATATAAGTGCAGCATGCCAGAGGCTGCGCGAGGTACTTTATGAACATGCCCATGCGTTTCACACTGTGCAGGTGCTATGTTATCTCACTAGACCCTCTTTAGCACCTGGTGCGCAGCTGCTACTGTCCCCTTTTTATAACTGAGAAACTGAGGCTTAATGCAGTGGCTCAAAGCTCCCACATTAGTCAGGAGGCAGAACTAGAGTCTAAATCTGGAGCTATCACCATACATCATGTTCTTTTCTTTGCTCTGTATTGATAATGCTAAGAGCATGGTATGTCCAAACTAACATGGACACCTAATTGTCTCCTGGCTGTAGTCCTTTAGGAAGCCATTAACCTCTGCCAAACCTCAGTTCCCTGGCCTACAAACTGAGCTCCTACAGAGTAAGCAGACTTCAGGGTTAGCAGCTATTAACAATGTTGTTGTTGTTCTTGCTGTTTTCATGCCTAAAAGTACTTCCTATCAAAATCCTGCTATGTGCAAAATATGGTGGGAACTTGAGGGCATTATGCTAACAGAGAAAGACAAATACTCTATATCAATTATATGCAGAATCTGAAAAAGCCAAACTCATAAAAACAGGTGGTCAGCAGGAGTTAGGAGGAGAGGAAATGGGGAGATGTTGGTTAAAGAGTACAAACTTTCAGTTGTAAGATGGATATGTTCTGGGGATCTAATATACAGCATGATCATTACAGTTAATAATAATAATGTTGTACACTTGAAAGTCGTTAAAAGAGGAGATCTTTGCCCTGGCCAGTTTGGCTCAGCGGTTAGAGCGTCGGCCTGCGGTCTGGAGAGACCCGGGTTCGGTTCCCGCTAAGGGCACGTACTTCGGTTGCAGTTCGTCCCCGGCCCTGGTTGGTCGTGCAGGTGGCAGCCACTCGATGTGTCCCTTCACATCGATGTTTCTCTCTCTCTCTCTCCCTTCCTCTCTCTCCCTCCCACGCTATCTGTACAAAAAATGGAAAAATATCCTCGGGTGAGGATAAAAAAAACAAAAAGGAAAAAAAAAAAAAAAAAAAAGAGGAGATCTTAAATGTTCTCCCCAGAAAAAAAGAAATGGTAACTATCTGACATTATAGATTTGTTAGCTAACCTAGGGTGGTAATAATTTTGCAATATATAAGTGTATCAAGTCAACACATTGTATACCTTAAACATACACAATGTTACATGTCAATTATATCCATAAAGATGGAAAAAATACTTCCTTTCAGCTTCACTCATTCATTCATTTTATTCAAAAATTTATTTCTGTTCTAGAAATAGAGAATGATATGGAAGTAACAGCCTGTGACCTCAGGGGAAATGATGGGGGAAACAATTAATAAACAAGTACAAATAAGTAAAACAGGATAATAGAATGATGCATGAAAATGAATACAGACAATGAAGTGTAGGCGAAAGTAAAAGAACAGAGATCAGCTCTGGCCTGTTTGGCTCAGCGGTTAGAGCATCAGAGTGTGGACCAAAGGGTCGTGGGTTCGATTTCTGATCAAGGGCATGTACCTGGGTTGCAGGTTCAATCCCAATCCCTAGCCCTGGTCAGGGTCATGCAGAAGGCAACCAATTGATGTTTCTCTCTCTCTCTCTCTCTCTCTCTCTCCCCCTCCCTCCCTTCCTCCCTCCCTCTCTAAAAATCAATAGAAAAATATCCTTGGGTGAGAATTAACAAAAATAAATAAATAAGAAGTAGAGATCACTTAGGATGTGTTACAATAGCCAGATGAGATATGATGACGACACTGACTAGAAAAACAAAGGTGCAGATGGTAACATGGAAAAACTTACAATGCATTCAGGAGATTAAGCCCGAATGACTTGGATTTGATACAGTAAATGAGATAAAGAGAAAAATTCAATTTGGGCCCAGAACCTAGCACGATAGTTTGAGAAACTAGGTAAAAAGATAGCAAAAAGAGATTAGGGAAAGAAAAAGTTAGAACTTTGTTTTGCACATGTAAGTTTGAGATTTCTATGAAATATTCAAGTTGAGATGCCATGTAGATTATTAGATACAAAACTCTAGAGCTAAGAGGAGGGACTGGGTCAAAATATGCACATGTGAATCATCAGAATTGATATGTCTTTAAAGCCAGAGGATTAGACGAGAACTTCTAGAGAGTATTTGTAGAGAGAGATGTAAAAAGGGCCCAGGACCAAACCCTGAAGAGGGAGAGCACAGGAGGAATAGTCCAAAGAATGTGGCACAGCAGAGGCCAAGACAGGAATGATTCAGGAAAGAAAGAAATCAAAGATGCTGAGAAGTCACCAAGATGAAGACAGAAAAGGGCCGTGTTGCCCTTTTGCCATCTGGAGCTTATTGGAGACAAGCCCAGTCTCATGGGCGTGGTGAGCACGGCAGCCCAGCTGGAGGCGGCTGAGGGGCAATGGCAGGTAGGGAACAGGAAACAAGTGTGGATGCCTCGCAAAATGTTTTCAGTGAAGGAAGGAGAGGAATAAGGTGGCAACTGGAGAAGGACATGACATCAAAGGAGGACTGTTTTGTTTTGTTTCAGATGAGCTGGAGCTCATTCATATGCTGCAGTCAACAAACCAGGAAAGAGGGAATGAAGTGCTAGAACAGAGACCCTATACAGCCCCTAAAGCATTCAGAGCAGCGGGGACACTTGTTCCAGGGGAGCACAGTAAGACTAAGACAACATACGTGACACCCATGAAGGTAGGTTTGGGGGCTGGGTAATGAATAGGACAAAAAGGACCTCCAAAGGTTTTGTTTTTTTTAATCCTCACCTGAGGATTTTGCATTTATCTTCAGGTAGAGTGAGAGGGAGGAAGAGAGAGAGGGAAACATCAACGTGAGAGAGACACATCCAGTGATTGCCACCCACCTGACCCCAACAGGGGGCCGGGGACAAACTGCAACTGAGGTACGTGCCCCTAGCGGGAACCGAACCTGGATCTCTCTGGTCCACAGGCCAACGCTCTAGCCACTGAGCCAAACCGGCCAGGGCTTAAAGTAGTCTTAGTTTTGGCATTCTGAGATGTGATAACTATATAAATCAGGATCACAAAACACAAAAACAGAATTAGTTTTCCCATCTGTGGAAGACCTTAAAGCCTAAATAATCCAAAGCCCTCCTTTTACAGACGAGAACCAGAGGAGTTGACTTGCTCAGGACACAAAATTTTTTGGTAACAATGAGGAGGCTTGGGACCAATATATCAGGATATTAATCTATTCGCAAAATAAGCAGCTGTTTCAAGCTCTGCCTTGTGCTTTCATAGACTGAAAAGTTCTCTGCGTACATTTCGTATAGATAACATGCCACCTTACATTCCTTAATTTTTTTCCCACTTTTCTGCAATAGGTCAAGTCCCAGGGAATTAACCTTTGTACATAAATGCACCAAACTACACAGCTGTGATAGGTGTAGGTGGAAACACAAAAGCAGCCAACCTGCGGAAAGTCTCAGTTAAGGCTCCCAGGCCACACTGCAATGAAGGGTAATTTGGTGTTCAGAGAGCTGTTCAGATGAAAATATTGCCGCCACAGATTTTCCTTATCACAGAGCCTCTCCGCAGACTCCTTAATCACAATACTGAGAATGTTTGGCTTGAAGAATAAAATGGATTGAATACATAAGCCAATGTGAAAAGAGGCAGTTTGACACCGGGAAAATGTTCTCTTGATTTCTTTGAATTTGGGGACATTTTCCCACCAGCCACGAAGCGAACCAGCAAATTGACTAGCGGAAGCTAAAGTGAGGTGTTTAACTTCTTTGTGCCCAGTTTCTGGCATGGCACCAAGCATAAAGAAGAGCTCAAAAATACTTTGTTATTATACTGAGTGGGGTGTAGGGGGGGAGCCAATCTCAAAAAGTTACACCCAGTATGGCTCCATTTATATAATATTCTCAAAATGACAGAATCATAGAGATGGAGAAAATATTCCAGGGCTTAGGGATGGGGGGATGCAGTATGGAAGTGTAGGAGGCAAGTCCAAGGTGCCCGCATAAGAGGATGCAGAGCTCACCCCCACCCATGAGCACACTGAAAGCACAACTCTTTCTAGAGAAGTCCTCCTGAGAGACAACCAAAAGACACTGAATAGCTTCTACACAACAGAGAAGTGAGAGACCACATAGAGAAGATTGGGGAACTGTGAGAATCCCCAAGAATATGAGGAAACCCATCAGAATCAAAGGAGCTGGTGAGTATCAGTGGTTACATTCCCCTACACTTGGATCGTGTGGGCAGGAGCTCTAGCCCAGTGTTCCTGCCAACCGGCAAGACTGCAGTAGTGTGTCCCCAGCCATGCCCCCTGGAGCTAGCTCCGGCAGGAACAAGAGGGTGCTCCGGGAGGCATACACAGGCTCCCCCAACCAGAGTGAGATACATGATAAAATGGCATCGAACTATACACACACACACACACACACACACACACGTGTGCACCTAAAAACTGGTGAAATCTAAATTGGTTCTGTAGATTGCACCAATGTCACATCCCCATTTTAATGTTGCACCACAGTTACATAAGATGTTATCATTGGGGGAAGTGGGGTGAGGGTAGTCAGGTCCTCACTGTACTATTTTTCAACTTCCTATGAGCCTATCATCATTTAATGATGAAGATTTTAAAGAATAACTGAGTTTCCTTCTCTATATGTTGCCTGAATTCTTTTAACTGGAGTCCTCATAAAAATTCTGGGACTGGTATTTTCAGCCTAACCACTAAACACGAGGAAACAGAGCCTCAAGAACCCATACCCTACAGGCCAGCCTGAGGCAGACCAGCTCTGGGCCATTCCTGTCTGGCAACAATTCTTACAAGTTACCAAGGAGATCCACCTAATTAGCCTTAAACTGACTTGGTTAACTTGTTATTGCAGCATAACCTAGCATTAGCCTGACTAAATCTGTCACCCCTTCACTTTTCACTCTGCCAAGAATTAAAGAAAGACAATCTCGCTGACCTCAGTTACCACCATGAGGCAAACTGGAATATGCTGTGTCATATTGAGTAACTGTCTCCTGAGATATTAGCATGGTGAGTAGGAACAGCCACATTATGTCCCAGAAACAAGAGAGAACCTCACCCCTTAAATTAGGTTGAGTTTCCCCAGAAGCAAGTCTGAGGCAGTGATAAAAATTAATTAGTTTATTTGGGAAACAATGGCCTTGGAGAACAGAAATAAGATGGGGATGGGAAGGAAGTCAATTAAAGGTGCATTCTGGAGCAAGTTACTGCTGTAGGCAACTGGAGGTCAAGTTCACTAGAGAACTCTGAGACACTGCAGAGAACCAGCCTCAGACTTATCCCGACCCAGATGCAGAGGAGCTGGAGCACTTACTCACCGACTCTTCATCTGCCATTAACTGCCTTCAGGCCATTGTTCCAGCATATCCAGCTTTACACACACACACACACACACACCAGACACTCAACAACAGAAGCCCCTCAGGCAGAGAGCCATAGATATGCACAGGTAGTCACAGGTACTCTGTGTGTATAAGTTAGTCCCAAGAGTATATGTGTGAGGCACAGACCATGTCAGCAACACCTTCTTATATCCCAATTATGCCACTGCCAAACTCAAACTATACTAACAACTTCATCAAGTCTCTTTTACCAGCAGTGATTTTTTCCAAGCAGGATGTATTGCATCCCTCTATTTAAAATGACCTCAACAACTTGAAATCCATATCACAAATACAGAAAGGCAATAAATCCCCATCTGGCATCAATACATCAATTTAGTACTGCCCACCTCCCTTCTCAGCCTGAAGCATGATTGATAGGTTGCAAACCCCAGCGCCCTGGCTATTCATGAAATGCCTCATAACTAAATCCTGTAAGTCCAGAGTTCTTGGCATGATGTGACCTTCAGCAGAGCCGAGGCACCCTGAGGAGACTCCGTGTCTTGGAAGCAGCATGTACATAATCAACAGCTCTTTTGAGAGTTCTCTCTCAACAAGTCTCCATTTCTATAATGAACTGCAGAACCCAGGACATTTTCCCCACAGAGAAGTGATTAAGTCTGTCACCCTTATTATTGTAGGGGCGTCTCCTTCCCACTGAAATGACCTAATTGCTGCTTTCACTCACAGGCCACTGGGATCACTTGCTGAGTCTTTGTGGGTTGAAAAGGCAAAGTGGAGATTGCTTTATCTTTCTTTCCTACTTCTGAGTAAATTTAGGAAGGCTCTGGGGATGTATGGGAGTTGCGTCATAGGTCTCTTCAGCTTAGCAATAATATGTTGGACTGGGTGACAAGGGGGTGAGGGTTATACGGAAATAGCAGCACCAACTTTAGTTTTAATGAGACAAGTCTTTGAACTCCAGTAACTTCTCAAGTTTAGGAAACTAGCCACGGATAACACAGAAGTGTCCATTTTTTTTATTTTTTACAACGTGAATATTCAAGGTGACATTGAAATGGCTTGAGTATTTTTTGCTAGATGATTAAAACAAAAAAAATTGATTATTTGCAAGCATAGAGCCATGTCTGATTAAGCAGCAGTGCTGAGAATTACCATCAATTCACGGATGCTGGGCCAGCCCGTATTGGAGAGCCATATGGATGACATTACTATAACAGGCACTTATATACAGTTTAAGTCTGGATCAAGTTATCTTGTTTTTTAAAAAATGAGAGGGTGTTGTTTAATGGTCTAATTATCTGGAAATAGGTCAGTTCATTTCATTGCATCACATGCAGAACGGAAGATTCGGCAGGGAACGAGGAAGACATGATGAATAAGCCCCTGCCAGGCAGAGAGGCCGCCAAGAGCACGAACCACATGAGCTATGCTTCCATGACAGCTTTGGATTATTAAGAAAACAATTGCCAAGACATAAACTGATATGCAGAAGCCGCTGCCAGATAACACACTGTCTTTCCGATGGTTAGAGTAGCCCACGAAAAGCTCCCCTGACACAGCCTCGCTCCAGAGCTGATTTACAGAGCATCATTCCCAGGCGGAAGAAGTGACGTTTGATTTATAGTAAGCCAGGGCTGGCCAAGGAAGTGGAGTCAGCAGATAGCTGGCACCAGAGCAGATGAACTCAGCTCTTCATTGCTCCATTTTATGAACTACCAGACATCACAAAGACAACCAGCTTCCCAGCTACTTATGAGTACTGTGCTCCTCTATCAAAGTGTCATTAACCATCCAAAGCCTAAGTGAGCAGATGTCACCTGTCCTTGCTGAAAAAGGGATTTGAGACATGGATTCTAGCCCAATTCTTTGGGTTTATAAGTAGGAAAAGTGAAGCTCAAAATGAGCGTCACTATCCAAGGTCCCCCAGCTAGTTCGCAGCTGAGGGGTGCTAGAGCTCAGGGCCCTGCCTGTAGCTCAGGGCTCTTGCCACTACCTCCTGCGGCAAAGAACTCTAAATTTTGTGAGACTGTGACTAAGCACATCAGACACCGGACTGGGTAATCTGTAACTTATACTGAGCCAGATCTCAAGCCACATCTTTTATATAAAATTAGGCATCTCTGGAATCTTTGTTAATAATACTCAGCCCTGGCCAGTGTGGCTCAGTTGGTTGGGCGATGTCCCATGCACCAAAAATTTGTTGGTTCGATCCCTGGTAATGGGCATGCAGGAGGCAGCCCATAGATTTTTCTCATATTGATCTTTATTTCTCTCCCTCTCCCTCCCTCCTTCCCCCTTTTCCTTCCTTCCTCTAAAAATCAATAAAAAGTATTAAAATAATAATAATAATGTCCTATAGTTTTCTGAGAACAGGTCTTTTACCTCCTTAGTTAAGTTTATTCCTAGATATCTTAATTTTTTTGTTGTTGCAATGGTAAATGGGATTTTTTTTCTCTTTCTGAAAGTTCATTATTGGTGTATAAAAATGCCATTGATTTCTGGATGTTAATTTTGTATCCTGCTACTTTGCCAAATTCACTTATTAAATCTAGTAGTTTTTTGGTGGAGTCTTTAGGGTTTTCTATGTACAATATCATGTCATCTGCAAATAATGACAGTTTCACTTCCTTATTTCCAATGTGGATGCCTTTTATTTTTTCTTCTCATCTGATCACTGTGGCTAAGACTTCCAGTACTATGTTGAATAAGAGTGGTAAAGGCAGACATCCCTGTCTTGTTCCTGTTCTTAAGGAAAATACTTTTCGTTTTTGCCTGTTGAGTATGATGTTGGCTGTAGATTTGTCATATATGACAAATGCTGGTGAGGATGTGGAGAAAAAGACTCTAGCACACTGCTGGTAGGAACGCAGACTGGTGCAGCCACTATGGAAAACAATATGGAGTTTCCTCAAAAGATTAAAAATAGAACTGCCATTTGACCCAGTGATCCCACTTTTAGGAATTTCTCCTAGGAATTATGAAACACCAATCAGAAAGAATAAATGCATCCCTATGTTCATAGCAACACTATTTACAATAGTGAAGATCTGGAAACAGCCCAAGGGTCCACCACTAGATGACTGGATTAAAAAATTGTAGTACATTTACACGATAAAATACTATGCAGCTGTAAAAAAAGAAGGATCTCTCAACCTTTGAGACAGCATGGAGGGACCTGGAGATTATTGTGCTAAGTGAAATAAGTTAGTCAAAAAAAGACAAATACCACATGATCTCACTTATATGTGGAATCTAATGAACAAAATAAACTGACAAACAAAATAGCTCCAGAGACATGGAAGCATGGAACAGACTGATGAACCTCAGAGGGAAGTGGGATGGTAGGGAGGGAAGAGATAAACCAAAGAACTTCTATGCATATATACTTAACCAATGGACACAGACAATATTGTGGTGAAGGTGGTGGGAGGGGGATTATTGTGGGGGGGGTGGGGGAAGGAGGGACATCTGTAGTACTTTCAACAATAAAGATAAATTAATAATAATAATAATACTCAGATCACCAGGTGCTATTGGGTACACTGAAGAAGTAACTTACTAAGCAAAGTCATTGTGAAATAAACATCCATTGATCTTTTTCTCATCACAGTGGTAATATACAAGGCTCCAAGGGAGAGTCTGGCAGCCCTCCAGGAGAAGAAAAGTTATTTCGGATTTTACCTGTTTGAGAACAGAGACAGGGCCCAAATGATCTCCAAACATCTCTCTTGGTTCTAAGGCTGTATAAATTGAATTTATATATTTCAAGGTTGGATCCTAGTAACATTCTTGTAATATAACCTTATAAAAATTTCACCTTCTATTTGTCTAGCTCTTCACTGGCTGCAAAACGTGTTCCCTTATATAAAGTCATTATCTTCTAATAACCCTTTGAGGTTAGAAAGGCAGGAATAGTATGTTTTGAACAATCCTGGGAGGGCGAAAAGCACAAAGGTTAAGATGACAAGTCAGAGAGAACTGGAATCCAGCCTCACCTCTTCTCCTCACCTCGCGACCTGATCAACTTCCCTGAGCCTTCATTCAAGTGTGCATTGCTACAGCAAGATGTGATAAGAGTCATTCATTCATGAACACTGCAGGTTCCCTGTGTCCTATTCCAGAGTGCTTTCTGTGCCCCACCCTACCACTAGACTGTCTTCCCCAATCTGTCCCCCTGCATTAACCATGGCTTTTAGTCTCTGTATTCTGATGCTTTGACATCTAGGGTCTTGCTGACTCTGGAGAGGTTGCCCCTCCCAAGGCTAGCCAATTTCTAGAGATAATAAACAATTCATTAAAGAGGTACAATAAAGGTCAGTACAAACCAACCAATCCAGAGCCATTCCCCCAAACACCTCCTTGGTAGGACTCTCCCACTCCAGGCCACCAGCCACATGTTCTCGTCAGCCCAGCACCAGGTACCAGAAAACTAGGGACAGCTCCTACACCCCAGAGCCCACCGAAATTATTCAAACTAGCCAGTCCTACTCCTGCTTACCCTGCGTGAAACCACAGTGAAGCTTCTCACCACAGTCCTTTCTTTCCCTCTGCCCCTGAGTGACTCTGCTGCCGCCTCGTGCGCCCCCTCTCCACTCTGGGCATGGCATGCCCCCTCCTCTTGAGAACTGAGAGTAACAAACTTTTCCATGGCAATCATCTCTTGGTGTGTTGGTCTCATTATACCTCAAATTTTCTCATACACTGTATTTTAGGGGCCCCTCATCATCTTTTACCCACCCCAGCTCCAGCACAGGAGAGGTCCCATAACAGATGTTCAGTAAGTGACTGTCACTTAATCTTATGTGTCAACTTGGTTGGGCCACAGTGCCCAGATACTCCGTCAAATATTATTCCGGATGTGTTTGTAAACGTGTTTTTGGATGAGATAAACATTTAAATCAATAAACTTTGAGTTAAAGCAGATTGCCCTCCGTAATGGAGGGGGGCCTCATTCTATCGGTTGAAGGCCTTAGGAGAACAAAGACTGACCTGCCCAGAGGAAGAAGAAAGTCTGCCAGAAGACCAGACTGCAACCCTGCCCTGGGCTTCCTACCGCCTTGCAGATTTTGGACTTGCCAGCCTCCACAATTGGATGAGCCAGTTCCTCAAAATAAGTAAATAAATAAGTACAAACACACACACACACACACACACACACACACACACACACACACATTTATTTTGCTTCTCTGGAAAATGCTGACTAATACAGTGATGGTGAGATTAAATTTACAAAAATTACATCTGCCGTGAACAAGAATACTCATAGCATCACTCTGTTTTTAATCCTCACCCGAGGACATTTTTGCATTTATCTTCAGATAGAATGGGAGCGAGAGAGGGAGGGAGAGAGAGAAACATCAATGTGAGAGACACACATCGACTGGTTGCCACCCACACAACACCAACCGGGGACAGGGACAAACTACAACCGAGGTACGTGCCCTTAGGGGGAACCAAACCCAGGACTCTCTGGTCTACGGGCCGACATGCTAACCACTGAGCCAAACCAGCCAGGGCCATAGCATCGCTCTTCACAATAGGCAAAAACAACTCAAATGGTCATTCGCAGTAGTTTGAATAAATACATTATAGTACACTCATTGAAATACTGTAAAGAAATGAACTACCACTACACTCAACAAGGACAAGCCTTACAAGCATGTTACCAAGTAATGCAAAACTAATCGGCGGTACCATAAGTGAGGACAGGATCCCTCAGAGGAGGAACACAGGTGACGGGGACCCAAGGGCACCTCCGGAGTGCTCCCGAAAATGTTCTGTTTCTTGACCTGGGGGTTGATGACACATGTAAACCCATTCGTGACAAATTCATTGAGCTGTATATTGATGATCTGTGCCCTCTCCTGTATATATATGACCTTCATAAAGGTTACAATGATTAAAATATCATTTTTATTTATTTTTCAAGTAATTCATTATTTAAACTGCAGCCCATTTCTAAGACTATAGTAGATATTCACATATTGGAAGCCCAGCAGTGTAGCAGAGAAATGTTAAGTTTGAAATTACTTATATAACAATGAGTTATATGCTTTCTAAACGGAAATTTGGAAAACATGTCATAGCATCAGTCTCACATCTCTGGAAATACTGAGAAAAGTTCAGACTGAAAATCACTCCAGCAGGTACATCAAGTGCTCTTTTATTTCCATGGGGCACCGAGTCCCACAGAGAACCTGGCAAAATAACCCTCTCAGCATCTAGGTTTTTTCAGAAAATGGAATTTCCCACTGTAATTATCTCAAGTGTCTCTGGGTGAGTTGAATAAATTAGACATGCACTCTGTACTGCACGCTTCAGGAACTGCAAGTCATTCCCTGAACTTAAAAAAAGAAAGAAAGAAAGAAAAATGGCAAAGAAAGGCTGGAAAACTGTTGTGTTGCCCGGACAATGACAGCAGACACTTAGATTTGGGGCTTGAGGACAGGGGAGTCGTTAGTGTGTCATCTATTTTAGTAACTGTGTTGAGAAGCGGATTGGCTCAGGGAATGCTGTTGGGGGTTTTGTTGGAAACATGGCATCCGGCTGTCACTGGGGAGAGGGGGAGAGGGGAGCCGAGGGGCTCTGTCAGTTTCCACAGCCCTTTCTCAGGCCCTGGTGTCTCTAGGGCAATGGGTAAGCTTAGCCCATACAGCAACCAGTGCTGGTCAATGCCCTCGGAATAAAGTCTACACTGCTTAACCTGCCCCCCACCCAGCCCCATCCAGTTGCCTCCCTGCTTCTCCAACACACACCCTGTGCTATATAGCCAGTCTGCACGTCTGGGAGTCGCAGGAATGCACTGGGAGTCCTGACCTTCACACCTTATGACACCCTATGCTTGACTTGGAGAACTAGAATGATGTGACAAATTCCTGCTCACCCCTCAAGACCCAGGACTCCTTCCAAAGACTTCCTACCCAGCCACGCTCACCCAGTCCATGCGGGGTGACTCCCAGTGCAGGCCCTCCTCAAGGTGGCAGAGACTTCAGCTTTCATTTCTAGATTCCCAGCCTCTCCCTCCCCGCTTCTTCTCCCCCCTCCTGTCTCTCTCCCCCTCCCCAGCACCCAGTCTTTCTCCCTCACCCAGTACCCTCTCTCCCCCTCTCGCCATCCCCCTTCCCCTCTGTGTCCTTCATGTCCCCCTCCCCAAGTGTTGCCCTCCTCCCTGGGTCCCTCTCCATCTGGCAGCTTTGGTCTCTCAGAATTCATTCTTCCCATAGCAAGGGGTGAAAATAGCTGTAGAGTCATTCTTACAGCTCCGTTCCCAGAGAGAAGAGTCCTTCCTTTCTCCTGACTTCAGCAGAAAAAATCCCAGGGAAAATTCTGATTGGAGGGGTTCAGGCAAAAGTCCTTTCCATCAGACCAATAACTTTGGCTAGGGGCATGAGATAACACACCAGGAGTTGGGAGAAAGGGAAGGAAAGGTGCTGAATGAAAACAGCATATACACTACAGATATTTTAATTTTTATATTTTTAATTTTAAAATATGGTCAGAATAAATACAAATAATGTTAAGATTACATGGTATTCTTATTAAGTTTCAAGGCTACTCTATAAAGGCCAAACTCCAGATAGTGTTTCTTTACTCACTAATCTGTGTGTTTTGCACAAAACCAAGCATTGTTCACAAACCCATAAACTTACTGGACTGTAAGGCCAACGACACCGAGCTCTGTCTGTCTGGTTCATTTCTGTATTCCCAGCACAGAGTTCAGTGCTTGGCACATAGTGGGTGCTTATTAAATATTGAATGAAGAAATGAACAAATAATTGGATAAATGGATGGTTAACACTAATATAGGACAACTTAAGAACTTCTCTTCACTGGGAGATCCAGGATGGCAGCAGAGTGGGTAGATGTTACAGTCACCTCCTCCCAGGACCAAACTGGAATTACAACTAAAATACAGAACAATCAGCCTGAATAACCTCTGAAGACTAACTGAACGGAAGTCTTATAACTAGACACGAACAGAGGCAGCCGCATTGAGACTGGCGGAGGGCAGAGGCTCGGACAGGGCCACCCTCTCCTGGGCAGTGGCTGAGACTTCAGAAGGATATCTCGGCTGCAAAGGTTCCCCCTGAGGAGCATGGGGCCTCAACCCCAAGCCAAGCTCCCCAAGCCAGAGCACCAGAGCTAGGAAGAGGCATCCACATAACATTTGGGGGTGAAAACCTGCAGGGATTCTGTCCACCAGGGAGAGACTAGGAATCTGCCAGAGACATAGAGACTCTCTTAAAGGGCCAATGCACAAAATCTTGTTCACAGCCAGTCACCCTGGGCTCCGGCAGAGGAAGGGTGTAGTGTACTAAAGTTGTGTGAGGAGAGACTAGGGTTTGTGGCTCTGGGGAGAGAGCTAAAGGGGAGTGAGGAAAAGCAAGGACCTACACAAAGACTACTTCACCCAGCGAGGCTATCATTTCAAATTGAAGGATAAATAAAGAACTTCCCACACAAGCTAAAGGAGTTCATTACCACCAAACCAGTACTACAAGAAATGTGAAAGGGTCTTCTTTAAAAAGAAGTAGTAAAAGGGGGGAAAAGCTGAGGAACATAGTTATAAAGAATAAAATGGCACTCTGGCCAGTTTGGCCCAGCAGTTAGAGCATCGGTCTGTGGACCAAAGGGTCTTGGGTTTGATTCCTGGGTTGCAGATTGGCATTCAGCAATCCCCAGCCGTGGTCAGGTTCATGCAGGAGGCAACCAATCAATGTGTCTCTCTCACATCAAGTTTCTCTCTCCCTCTCCCCTTTTCTCCCTTTCTCCCTCTCTTCCTCTCTCCTCTCCACCCTCCCTTCCACTCTATCTAAAAAATGAATGAAAAAAATATCCTCAGGTGAGGACAAAAAAAAAAAAGAATAAAATGGCAATAAATATATACCTGCCAATAATCACTTTAAATGTAAATGGCTCAAATGTTGCAATCATAAGACTGAATGGATAAGAAAACAAGATATAGATAGATAGATGATAGATAGACAGACAGACAGACAGACACACACACACACACACACACACACACAGCACCCCATCTTGAAGACACTCACCTCAGAATGAAAAATACACACTGACTAAAAGTAAATAAATGGAAAAAGATATTCCATGCAAATGGAAATGAAAATAAAAGCTGAGGTAGCAATACTTATATCTGACAAAAATAGACTTCAAAACAAAAGCCATAACAAAAGACAAAGAAGGACATTTTATAAAGCTGAAGTAATCAAATCAACACAATGATGTAATCCTTGTAAACATTTATGTACCCAACATAGGAGGACCTAAACATATAAAGCAGATTTTGATAAGCATTAAGGGAGATATTGACAGTAATACAGTCATACTAGAAGATTTTAACACCCTACTGACATCAATGGATAGATCCTACAGATAGAACATCAACAAGGAAACAGAAGCTGTAAATGACACACTAGATCAGATGGATAAAACTGATATCTTCAGAGCATTTCACCCCAAAGCAGCAGAATATACATTCTTCTCAAGTGCACATGAAACATTTTCTAGGACGGACCACATGTTAGGATGCAAAACAAGTCTCAATAAATTTAAGTAGATTGAAATCATATCAAGCATCTTCTCTGACAATGATGGTATGAAACCAGAAATCAATCAGAAGAAAAAAACTGAAAAACACACAAAGACATAGAGTCTAAATAACATGTTAATAAACAATGACTGGGTTAACAATGAGATCAAGGAAGGAATCAAAAAGTTATCTTGAGACAAATGAAAATGAACACACAACAACCCAAAATCTGTGACAATGAAAGCTGTCCTAACAGGGAAATTCATAGCACTACAAGGCCTACCTCAAAAAGCAAGATAAATTTCAAATAAACAATCTAACTTTAAACTTAAAAAACTAGAAAAAGAACATCAAACAAAGCCCAAAGCAAGAAGAACAATAACAAAAAAAAAAATCAGAGCAGAAATAAATAAAGTTGAGTCTTTAAAAAGTATATATAAAAGATCAATGATACCAAGAGCTAGTTCTTTGAAAAGATAAATAAGATTGACAAACCATTAACCAGATTTATCAAGAAAAAAAAGAGAGCACCCAAATAAATAAAATAAAAGAAGAACTAATGCCACAGAAATAAAAAGGATTATAAGAAAATATTTCAAACAACTATATGCCATCAATTGGACAATCTGGGCAAAATAGATAAACTCCTGGAAACATACAATCTTCCAAAAATGAACCAGGAAACAAAATCAGAAAATCTGAATAGACCAATAACAACTAATGAAATTGATGCAGTAATCAAATAACTCCCAATGAACTAAAGTACTAGACCAGGTAGCTTCACAGGTGAATTTTACCAAACATTGAAAGAATAACTAACACCTATCCTTCTCAGACTATTCCAAAATTTCAAGGGGAGAGAAGAGTCCCAAGCTCATTTTATGAGGCCAGCATTATCTTAATTTCAAAATCAGATCAAGACACGGCAAAGAAAAAAAAAATTATTAAAACAGCAATGAGGTATCACCTCACACCTGTCAGAAAGGCCGCCATCAACAAATCATCAAACATGTGTTGGCCAGGGTGTAGAGAAAAGGGGACTCTAGTACACTGCTGGTGTGAATGCAGACTGGTACAGCCACTATGGAAAACAATATGGTGCTACCTCAAAAAATGAAAAATTGAACTTCCATTTGACCCAGTGATACCACTTCTAGGAATATACCCTTTCTGCAACACCAATCAGAAAGAAAATATGTACCCCCATGTTCGTAGCAGCACTATTTACAATAGCTAAGATCTGGAAACAGCCCAAGTGTCCATCAGTAGACGAATGGATAAAAAAGCAGTGGTACATATGCACAATGGAGTACTATGCAGCTCTAAGAAAGAAAGATCTCTTATCCTTTGAGACGACATGGAAGGACCTGGAAAGTATTATCCCAAGTGAAATAAGCCAGCAGAGAAAGACAGGTATCATATGATCTCACTTATTTGTGGAATATAATGAACATAACAGTCTGAGGAACAGGGTAGACCCAGAGACATGGAAGTAGGGTACAGACTGACAATCCTCAGAAGAGGGGGTGAATAGGGGAGGGAAGAGATAAACCACAGAACTTATATGCATGTACACATAACCAATGGACATGGACAACAAAGCCAGGGACAGGGTGGGAGAGATGGGGAGGAGGGTGTCAATAGGATAAAAAAGGAGAAACATCTGTAACAAAAATAAAATTTAAAAAAATAATAATAATAATGTGACTTGTGAATCCATGAAAATCCTAGAAGAAAATGTAGGCAACAAAATTTCAGACATCAAACGCAGCAGAATTTTCACTGATACATCACCTAAGGCAACAGAAACAAAGGAAAAATGAACACATGGGACTGCATCAAATAAAAAGCTTCTGCACAGCAAAAGAAACAACCATCAAAATGGAAAGGGAACCCACTGTATGGGAGACCATAATTGCCAATGATACATCAAATAAGGGGTTAATTTCCAAAATACATAGAGTGTTCATACAGCTTAACAAAAGGAAGACAAAGAACCCAATTAAAAAATGGGCAGACAACCCAAATAAACACCTCTCTAAAAAGGACATACAAATGGCCAAGAGACATAAGAAGAAATGTTCAACATCACTATTCATCAGAGAGATGCAAATTAAAACAACCATGAGGTATCACCTCACACCAGCCAGAATGGCCGCCATCAACAAATCATCCAACAGCCAGTGCTGGTGAGAATGTGGAGAAAAGGGACTCTAGTACACTGCTGGTGGGAATGCAGACTGGTGCAGCCACTATGGAGAACAATATGGTTGGTGTCTCCTCAAAAAAGTAAAAATTGAACTTCCATTTGACCCAGTGATCCCACTTCTAGGAATATATCCTAAGAAACCTGAAACACCAATCAGAAAGAAAATATGTACCCCCATGTTCGTAGCAGCACTATTCACAATCACTAAGATCTGGAAACAGCCCAAGTGTCCATCAGTAGATGAGTGGATAAAAAAGCTGTGGTACATATACACAATGGAATACTATGCAGCTGTAAGAAAGAAAGATCTCTTATCCTTTGAGACAACATGGAGGGACCTCTAGAGTATTATGCAAAGTGAAATAAGCCAATCAGAGAAAGACAGATATCACATGATCTCACTTATTTGTGGAATAAACAAGGTGGGCTGATGAACAAAATAGACCCAGAGACATAGAAGTGGGGTGCAGACTGACAAACCTCAGAAGAAGGGGTGGTGGTGGGGAAAGAGATAAACCACAGAACTTCTATGCATGTATGCATAACCAATGGACATAGACAACAATGTTAGAGGGGTGGGGAGGTAGGATGAGGAGGAGGATGTCAATGGGGAAAAAAGGAGAAACATCTGTAACAAAAATAATAAAAATTGAAAAAAAATTGGATTGAAAACCTAGGAATTCAAACAAATTTTATAAAAGTTATTTGGCTATACTATAATCAATTAAAATCATGTTTCCTTTTTAGTTGGTATAGTCTTCATTATTAAAAATAAAACATAAGCAAACTAAAAAAAGAAGAAAATCATAGGCCAATATCCCTGCTGAATATAGATGCTAAAATCCTCAACAAAATATTAGCAAACTGGATCCACCAGTACATTAAAAAGATACATCATGATCAAGTGGAATTTATTCTGGGGATGCAAGAATGGTATAATATCTGCAAATAAACATGATATACAACATTAAAAAAATAAATGATAAAAATTATATGGTCATATCAATAGATGCAAAAAAAAAAAAAAATCACTTGATAAAATCTAGCTCCCGTTTATGATAAAAACTCTCAGCAAAGTGGGAATAGAGGGAACATACCTCAACATAAAAAAGAGCATATAGACAAACTCACAGCCAACATCACACTCAATGGGCAAAAACTAAAATTGTTCCCCTTAAGATCAGAGACATCAGGGATGTCCACTTTCACCACTCTTATTTAATATAGTACTAGAAGTCCTAGCCACAGTAATCAGATAAGAAGAAATAAAAGGCATCCAAATTAGAAAGGAAAAAGTAAAACTGTCATTCTTTCCAGATGACATAATACTGTATATAGAAAGTCTAAAGATTCTCTATGAGAATTGACAAATGAATTCAGTATAGTAGCAGGATACAAAATAAATATCCAGAAATCAGTTGCATTTTTATATACTAATAATGAACTATAAGAAAGGCAAACTAAAAAAACAATACCATTTACAATTGCATCAAAAAATAAATAAAATAAAATACCTTAGAATAAACTTAACCAAGTATGAAAACTGGAAAGTAAGACACTAAAGAAATAAATTGAAGAAGACACAAATAAGTGGAAGCATATACTATGTTCATGAATAGGAAGAATTAAGAGCATTAAAATGTCGCCCTGGCCAGTTTGGCTCAGCGGTTAGAGCGTCGGCCTGGAGAGACCCAGGTTCGGTTCCCGCTAAGGGCATGTACTTCGGTTGCAGTTTGTCCCCGGCTCTGGTTGGTCGTGCGGGTGGCAGCCACTCGATGTGTCCCTTTCACGTCGATAGTTCTCTCTCTCTCTCTCTCTCTCTCTTCCTCTCTCTCCCTCCCACTCTACCTGAACAAAAAAATGGAAAAATGTCCTCGGGTGAGGATAAAAAAAAAAAAAAAAAGCATTAAAATGTCCATACTGCCAAAAGCAATCTATAGATTCAACACAATGCCTATCAACATACCAATGGCGTATTTCACAGAACTAAAACTAATACAGTGATACCTCGGTTCTCGAACGCCTCGGTTTTCGACCAAATCGGTATTCGACCAGGAGATTCGAGAAACTTTTGTCTCGGAATCCGAACAAATATTTGGAACTCGAACTTCCGAGATGAGCCGAGTTGAGCCGAATGGCGTTCATTCGGCCCAGCGCGCCTTGCTCGCGTCATCAGTGTGAGTGCAGAGAGAGAGTCACGCTTTGTGGAGTCACGCTTTCCTATTGGGTTTCATTGCTTCGGTTCTCGAACAATTCGGTTCTCGACCGTCCTCCTGGAACGAATTATGTTCGAGAACCGAGGTATCACTGTATTCCAAAAATGTATTTGGAACAATTAAAAGACCCTGAATAGCCACAGCAACCATGAGAAAGAAGAACAAAGTTGAAGAATCATGCTACCTGATATCAAACTATACTACAAGATCATAGTAATCAAAGCAGTATGGTACTAGCAAAGAAAATAGACATATAGATCAATGCAACAGAATAGAGAGCCCAGAAATGAACCCACACCTTTATGTTCAATCAATATTTGGTAAAGGAGGCAAGAGCATACAACAGAGTAATAATACTCCATTCAATAAGTGGTGTTGGAATTGGACAGATATGTGCAAAAAAATGAAATTAAACCACCTTCTTGTACCATACACAAGAATAAACTCAAAATGGATTAAAGACTTGAATATTAGACTCAAAAATCATAACAATCCTAGAAGAAAACATAGTCTAAAATCTCAGACATTTCTCGTAGCAATATTTTTTCTGATCTATCTCCTTGGGCAGAGAAATAAAGAAAAATTAAACATATGAGACTACATCAAACTAAAAAGTTTTACACAGCAAAGGAAACCATCAGCAAAATGAAAAGACAACCCACTCAATGGGAGAACATATTCATCAATGATACTTCTGAAAAGGGGTTAATATCCAAAATTTATAAAGAACTTACACAACTCAACACCAAGAAAACAAACAATCCATTTAAAAAGTGAGCAAAGGACCCGAAAAGACACTTCTCCAAAGAGGACATACAGATGGCCAAAAGACATATGAAAAGATACTCAACGTCACTAATCAGAGAAGCACAAATTAAAACCAAAATGAGATATCACTCACACCTGTCAGAATGGTTATCATCAATAAATCAAAAAGTAGCAAGCTTTGGTGAGAATGGGGAGAAAAGGGAACACTTGTGCACTGTTGGTGGGGATGCAGATTGGTGCAGCCACTATGGAAAACTATGGAGTTTCTTCAAAAAAAAGTAAAAAGGGAGCTGCCTTATGACCCAGCAATTCCTCTTCTAGGAATATACCCGAAGAAACCCAAAACACCGATTTGAAAGAATATATGCACCCCTATGTTCATTGCAGCATTATGTATACAATAGCCAAGATTTGGAAGAAGCCCCAAATGCCCATCAGTAGATGAGTAGATATAAAAGCTGTGGTATGTTTACACAACGGAATACTACTCAACTATAAAAAAGAAGGAAATGTTATCTTTGCAACAGCTTAGATGGACCTGGAGAGTATCATGCTAAGTGAAATAAGCCAGTCAGAGAAGAAAAAATACCATATGATTTCACTTATATGTGGACTCTAATGAACAAAATAAACAAACAAAAAAGAAACAGACGCATAGATACAGAGAACAGACTGACAAATGTCACAGGGTAAGAGGCATGGAGGACTGGGTTAAAAAGGTGAAGGGAATAAGCAAAAAAAGAAGAAAACACCTCATAGATACAGACAACAGTATGGTAATTAAAAACAGAGCTCTTTCTCTCACATACACATCCCTACACCTTATCCAGTCAAAGTAACTGGAATTTAGTGGTTCCCCATTTGTCAATCTAGCACCAGTCCCAGACACAATACATTACTGTAGCCTGCCAAGAAATCCCAAGTGCCTGACCTAGGAGGTCCCTGAACGAAGGAACCAGCCCTGTATTCCACCTGCCAAGCCTAACCAAACTAGGAGACAAAACCCAAAGCAAGTAAAGAAGCTCCCTCTGATAACTTCTTGACTATGTCTGACCCAGGATCGAGAAGAAGATCAAGTGGGACAAGATCATTGGGAACCAAATCTGAACAAATGAGGATACTTACAGCAGATTTAAAAAGCAACACAGTGCCCTTTTTCTGAGTATTACATCATTTCTCACATGGCGCCTTTGGAAACGGCTTCTAATGATAGAGCAGGCATCAGATGAACCACATGAAACCGAATAAAACATCAGCGCTGGGCAAGTATGATTCATCATGCATTTCTTAAAACCCCAGTGTGTAGAGAACAGAGAACTAGCTGAGATCAGCCAGACACACATATAGGCTTATTTCTTTTTTTTTAAGCTGGATGAAGCCTTCATCTTTCAACTCTTCTCAGAGCTTTCGTATTCAAAAACCAGGCAGGAATGCAACTAAGCCTGCAGTGGATGCTCCGACTCCAGTTTTTTGATGGGCCTGCTCGACACTTGCCAGTTCTGATCTTAGATGTATCAGAGTCGCTGCTGCCCCTTGCCTGTTTCCACACTTACACCACTGGGACAATATGCACCGAGGGACTCAGGAGTCATGGGACAAATTCAAGAACTATTCTATCAAGCACTCTATTGTCCTCAGCTTAACACAATCGGAGGACTCATGGGCCTGCGCAAGTCATATAAGGTTAAGCCTCATTCTTCTTGTTTATAAAATGGGAATAACTACTCCTACCTCCCACGGGGACACTGAGGAGTTAATGAAAACAACTGAGTGAACCATCTCACCCAAGGCAGTAGTTGGATCTTAGCAGGTGTTTCAAAACTATTAGTTCCCTGTGTATGGAAATCAAAATAGAGACCCAGAACTTCCCATTCCATTGTTGCATCTCAACACAAATGCACGCATTTAATGCTAAGAGGCAGCACTCCACAGGTTGGAAAGCTGGTTGCTCAATATAGAGCCTGCACATGTGATTCTGCCTCCCATACCAACCACGCAGTTACTAAAACCAGACCACAGATGCTGGGAGTCCCATTGGTCAAAGAAGCCATGGGAGACATTGATAGGGAGGTTGGAGCAGAGCAAAGAAGCAACAGAAAACAGCAACCGAGACAACTGAATAAAAAGTGACATTATGTAAAGAAAGAAAAACAGGAGGAGGAAGAGAGGAGGGATGTGGGGTGATAATCCTCATTGTTGCTGCTTCCAGGAGGCAGTATTTTCTACCAGTGTGGCAGATAAATGAGCTCTCATTCCAGTTTGGTTGCACGCTGGCCTGTCTGTACAGCACAGGTCAAACCATGAACAAAATAACATACAACAGATGGCCTTGGAAAGCTTATCAGCAAGGGTAGAAATCCATGATGCTTGTTCCAAAACAGAATGGTCAGGGAAGGTTCAGAAACACTAGGTATTAATAGTAGGTACTTAGACTGAGGGTTGGAAAAAAGGGTGAAAGAGACCAGGGTGTGCTCCCGTCTTGATTTCCATCCCCAGAAGCAGATTATTGGGAAGATAGACAAGGAAGTGGGTGAGGAGGTGAGAAGAGAGACTGGAAAGGAAACCTACTATACCTGAACTACTGAAGTCGCTAGAGGCCAGGGGAGCGCTCTTCCCTCCACGACTGAGAACGCAGGGCACCTTCCAGAAATACCCCTGAAGGATGAGCGTCTAAAGTGTTTACCCACCGGCTCTCCCCACTGGTTGAGAGCTGTGCGGTGAGGATTACTGCCCTCAATTCCGGCCGGGAGGGTGCGCTGGAGAAAGCCCCAGGCAGAAGGCCAGCTCCTCGGACAGACACTGCCCAAGGCGAGCAGCGAGAGGGTCCCTGAAACGGGCTGGCACGGGCGCAGCAAAGACGGGACGGGGGCCCGAAGTCGGAGCACGGCGCAGCGCAGGCTTGCCAGGGCTCTGGGGGCAAACCGTAAATTAAATGACTTGAACCTTGACACTTTGTTTCTGTTTTCCTATTCAACATTTTCCGTCTCCCTGGGTCCCACAAGTGTCCATCTCCGCTATGACGTTGCCCATACGTTTTAGTTAGCTGTGACCTCCCACCGGACCTCCAGGGCATTTGCCCAGTCAAGGAGTGGTCTGAGACTGGCCCTGGGGGCCCGCAGACCAGAACTCCGAGTGGGGTGAGCAGGAAGTAACGCAAATCTAGGCCATTCCCCCTGCAGTTCCTCCCCCTCCCAGTAACTCCTTCCTGGTGTGCACACTCACCTGGATGGAGGATGGACTCACAGACTTGGTACTGCAAGTGGGGCGGATTTACGAGCCCTGGCCCAGGCACACTGACCTCTTTGCCACCGCAGGTAGGACAGGCTTCCGCTGTGGCTAGGCAGTCAGAGCCACGGCAGACGCACGCATGCCTGAGCCCCCTCTGCGCCCGCCGGGCTGCAGGTAGATCTGCCGAAGAGAGCCCGCCTTCACCTGCTGCAAACAGTGCCTCTTTTAAGCCAGGGGTCTTCAGACTGAGGTGTGCATCCGAATCACCTGGAGCCCGAGGGAAGCTCACAGAGGCCAGGCCCTCAGGAGTCTCTGATACCCGACAACGTTGAAGAACCTGGACCAGACTGTCTCACATTTTACTGTGCATATGACTCACCTGGGGTCTATTTGAACTAGATTGATTCAGCAGGCCTGCTGCGGGGGCTGAGAGTCTGCATTGCTCACGGGCTCCCAGGTGAGGCAGATACAGCCGGTGCGCAGGCCGACTGAGGAGCCAGGGCCTACAACGCAGACCGTGTGGCCTCACGCTGGCTGCGCAAAGACTGCTGGGTACCCTTCTTCCCTGGCCTCTTGGTGAGGGCCGAGCACGTGGCTACCACTGGCTTTCTGGGTGCAGGTACGGAAAAAGAAAGTCTTGCTATGTCATTGCCTTTTTTGGAAATTTAGTAACCTTTTAGTTAACCCAACATATTCTAAATAGTATCATTTTGACATGTAATCAATACAAACGTTATTAATGAGTTGTTGTTGTGTTTTTTTTACATCCTTTTTATTTCCTGGTACTAAGTCTTAGAAACCCAATGTGCTCCAACTTTACTCCTTCGTCCTGTCACATTCCCAATAGCCACGTGTGGCTGGCAGCCACTGTACTGGGTGACCACCGCCCTCTTATACGCTGGCTTATACACAATCTGGAAATTCTTATTCTATAGCCTAAGAGCGTCTTTTCAAGTGCTGCATGCTTCTGCTTTTTGAGCCAAACCCAGCACCAGAAAGCAGTACTCTCATCCAAAGAAAAAGTGCCAGCACCACTGAAGATTTTTTGTTGTTGTTTCTTGCCTCTAGCTCTCCAGTGGCCACCTGGGAAGACAGGGTGATCAATTGTCCCAATTTACTTGGTCCTGTCCCAGTTTTATTACTAAAAGGCCCATATCCTAGGAAATACCTCAGTCCCAGGTGAACCAGGAGAGCAGGTCACCCTTGAAAGTCTGTTCTTGCACAGATCTCTCCCTGACCCCCAAAGAGGATCTTTTCCGTGGATGGGAGAGCTCCTCGGGTCAGCCCAGGGGAGAAAATTGTTCAGATCCCCTGTCAGGAGCTAAACATCTGACACAGGACTCACAGCTCACTCAGGCTCCAGGGCCCTTCCAGATCTCTGGGCCCCAACATTAGTACAGCCCCTTTCCACTCCCATCTGCCCTGGTTGACTCTGAACCTCAGTTTATGTCACTGGGTTTAGTGGGAATTACAAGAATGTGAAAGCACTTTGAAATCTGTGAGGACTTGAGCAAACGTGTGTATTGTTAATACTTATTGAGCAAGTATTACATGCCAAGCCCTGGGCTTAGAGCTTTACATTCATCATGGGATTTAATCCTTACAACAACCCTATGAGACTATCATTGTCCCCATGATGAGGAAACTAAAGTTCAGAGAAGTGAAGTAACTTGCCAATGGTCACACAGCTTATTAAGTCTCAGAGGTGTGACTTGAACCCAGAGCTCTGACTCCAAAGTCCACGAAAACAACAAAACAGAAGAGAAAGACCTGAGAGTGGGACGAGACATAAATGGCAAATCTCCACAGTGCAAGAAAAATGCTCTAAACCTGATGCCCTTGGGCAAAAAAAAAAGGCAACAAAAGTTTTCAGAAGCATTTGACACAAGGGTATACATTACTGTCATCACTGTCTCCCAACAAGTGTGGAGAAAGAGTTTAAGAAACCTGAGTCCTGTTCATCCCTCTACCCCCAGCTCTTAGGAGCACTCCCTGGTCCCTCTGCCTGGAACCCTCTGGCCTCTGACTCTCAGGGAGATGATCTCTTATCATCCAGATCCCAGCTCAAATCCTCAAGGGCTCCTTGCTAACTTATCTAAACTTCCACTTCTCATCTCACGCACATGTCACCTTACCCTACTAACCTGCCTCGCTCTGGCTGTAACACTCATCAGAGATCTGCTATTACCTAATTACGTAGGTATCAGGTTTGTGTGTTAATTTCTCCCTCCCCCATTAAACTCATGGACCTTGTCAGCCTTATTTATCACCATGTCCTGGGGACCTAGAGCAGTGTCCAGCACATGCAGGCCTTCAAACTTTTGTTGATTGTTGAACAAACACAGTACCTGAAAAATTGTGGACTATATTGTCAATAGAGGGAAAAAAACTTCTATGTGATTTTTTTTAAGTGAACTGAGATCAATACACAAAATCAGACTTGGTGAAAGACTGAATTTTCTTAGTACTGATGTGTCCCCATTTGTAAAGTGACCAAACCACAAGAGCTATATTGAAATCTTCCCTTATTAGGCTGAGTTCTCCTTCTCCTTACAGACTGGAGTCTATAGATGTCAATTAGCCAAAGTATCAATAACCCAAATTCCTCAGCTCTGTAGAAGTCAAAACCTAACTCAGCCAAAGTCCGAACCAAAGTCAAAAACACCTTCACTGCTATGGTTGTGTTTTGAATCATTTCCATAGAAACTGAAAGAATTCCCAGCAGGGGCTTCCTACCTTCCAATCATCTTAAGGTCTGATTAGCATTTTAAATGTTACCTGTATAAATTAAAACTGTTTACAGCTCATAATGTCATTATCTTGTGATTCATGACTTTGCCACAGATAGCCAAAACTCACTTTTCGGAAAAGCTCATTCTAAATGTTACCTGCTGGTTTAGGCCTGGCAAAATCTCCCTCTCAGTTCTAATGTCCAGCTTCTCTTTTTATTCTTTGCTTTGGTCATCTCGGCTTCCTTCCTTGGATCATTTCAAGTATTGTGGGGTGTCAAACCTGGCAGGGAGACCACATGAAAACCACTCTTTTGATTATGGAACTCACTCAACACAATCTACTGCTGGCTTAAAGAAAACAAGTGAAGATTTCTGAGTGTATTTCTGTGTCAGTCAAGCACCCTCATCATCCTCTGTCTTGTTGGGGTACACAACACATTACTTTCCCAGGGCCTGGAGGATGCTATAATGATATTTGGAGGTCAACTCTACCCCTAGTCATTTTTTAACCTAAACCAATATTTTAAAAATAGCTCCCCTTGATGCATACTTTCTCTATACCACTAGCTTTTTACTGATTGACTTTGTTCCAGAATACAGAGGCATTTCATGCTTCTCTGATCAAAGGCAGCTGGGCTGCGAAGTTACTTGACTAGAGATTCCAAGCTTTGCTCCACTACTTAAAGCTCTAGGAGCTCAAGTCCCACGGCCTCGGTCGGCCTCAGCCTTCTCGTGGCCAACCCTGCACGAGAGCAACCAGTTCCGCTGCCCTCAGTGCAGCTGAGCACCCAGGCTGACTAAAAGACAGCTGGAGCATTAGTGACAAAGACTCCACCTGGTGCCACAGTGACCTTCCTAAACTTCCACATCTCTGCGTTTAACTCTCTAAAGCATAGGTCAGCAAGCTTTTCCTGTAAAGGATTATGTAGCAAATATCTTTTGTTTTGCTAGCCTTATCTTCTCTGTCTCAGCTACTGAAGTCTGCCTAGTAGCATGAACATAGCCACAGACGATGTGGAAATGCATGGGCATGGCTGTGATCCAGTAGGACTGCTCACCTCCCCGCCCCATCTCCGACCAGTCTGCCCCTCCTCCACCAAGCTTCAGGCCTGCAGGCTCCGTCTTTCCGTTCCAGGCACAGCCCAGCTTGTTCCCTCGGGGCTTTGCATTCGCTGTTTCCTGTGGAGTGCAGTTCTGTTCCCACATCAGCACACGCCTGGTTCCCTCCCGCCATCCATCTCTCAGTTTATCATCAGAAACTCAGAGGGTTTGCAGGGGAACTGCCTTGTCTATCACCCACTGCCTTTGACTTGTCAGTCAAATTTTATTTATTTTTGTCTCTGTCCGTCACCATTTATCCCCCCTGCACCCCGCCCTCGGCAATCACCACATTGTCCATGTCCATGAGGTTTTTTCTCTTTTTTGCTTTTTTGTTCAACACCTCTATCCCCGCAGCCCAACCTCTCCCCCACCCTCTCCCCCACCCTCCTGCCGACAGCTGTCAGTCTGCTCTCTGAGAGTCTGTCCCTTTTGCGTGTTAGTTTCTTCTGTTCATCAGATTCCACGTGTGAGTGAGATCATATGGTGCTCGTCCTTCTCTGACTGGCTATTTCTCTCGGCACAGCGCTCAGAGAGGTTTGCATGACCACCAGTGGGCCGCGGCTGCTTGCGCAGGGTGCTCAGCGCTCAGACAGGCGCTAGGAGAGGCTGGGTTCCCACCATGACGGCTGTGGTACCGACCGTTGATATTTTCTCCATCTTATGTGTACAATGTAGCAAACTTGTTATCTTATCTATTTCCTTGGTTTTTAATTCTTATTTTTAATTGTGGTAAAATTCACATAAGAAAATTCACCATCTTAACCACTTTTAAGTATACAGCTCGCATTGTTGTGCATCCATCTCCCCCATCCATCAGCAGAACTCGCATCCTGCAAAACTAGAGCTCTCTCCCCATTCACTCCCCACTCCTCCCTCCCCCTCCCGGGTCCTGGCAACATCCTATCCATTTTTAACATTAAAATTCACCTGGCAAAATCAGATTAAGGACATATTGATGTATTCTGAACAACTTCACTACCAAATTTCTACCCATGAACCCCGTCAGTGTAGAGATTTGGGACCACTGTTGAGACCTGATATTTTCTTATCTACTTTTCAGTTGTTCTCTTCTCTCTCTCCCTCTGCGGTGTAGGTTCCACGAGACCAGGAGCCTCCGCTCTTTCCTCACTGGACGGCAAACACAGAGCACAGGCTAACACAGAGCAGGGGCTCCGCAGATGCCGGTTGAAGGAGTGACAAGGACGTGACCCACTGCCTTTGTGCTGGGGTAGACCTTGAGCTGGCTCAGCAAAGGCTTTGGGTGCGTACCTAAAGAAGAGAGGGAATTTCAGTCCAGGCCGACAGCAGAAAGCACAGCTCCTGGAGGCCTGGGTAGTATCTAAACTGCATCGGCAGGGCAGCATATCAGCAGGGAAAGTAGGAGAGGAGAGAGGGAGAGGAGGCGGCAGGCAGGTAGAAGGGAGAGTGAGGATGTGCTGGAATTTCTGCAGAGACTATGCATTTGAGAGTCCTGGAAAGAAAGAGCTAAGGAACTGGGGAGTTACATTGTTAAAGGTCTCGGATGTGTGGTCCTGTGAGCCTCTGGTTCTTTTTGTTGTTCATCCTCACCTGAGGATATTTTTCCATTGGTTTTTAGAGAGAGTGGAGAGGAGGGAGGGGGAAAGGGGGGGAACATCAATGTGAGATAAACACATCAATTGATTGTCTCCCGCAAACTCCGACCAGGGTTGGAGATCAAACCTACAACCCGGGTACGTGCCCTTGACCAGAATCCAGTCCTCGACCCTTCAGTCCATGGGCTGATGCTCTAACTACTGAGCCAAACTGGCCAGGGCAAGCCTCTGGTTCTTTTTATTTTATTTATTGTTGCAAGTATTACAAATGTCCCCCTTTTTTCCCCATTGACCTCCTCCTTCCCACTCCCACCCCCCTCCTGCTTTCCCCAACCTAATGTCTGTGTCCAGTGGTTGTGCATATATGCATATAAGTTCTTTGGTTTGTTTCTTCCACCCCCCTCCCCACCCCTCCTTCTGAGGTTTGTTAGTCTGTTCTCTACTTCCACGACTCTGGATCTCTGACGGTCGACAGCTTATTTTGTTCATGATGTTCCATAAATAAGTGAGATTATGTGGTACTTGTCTTTCTCTGACTGGCTCATTTCACTCAGCATAATACTCTCCAGGTCCCTCCATGTCATTTCAAAAGGTAAGAGATCTTTCTTTCTTACAGCTGCATAGTATTCCATTGTGTATATGAACCACAGCTTTTTTGTCCACTCATCTATTGATGGACACTTGGGCTATTTCCAGATCTTAGCTATTGTAGATAACGCTGCTATGAACATGGGGGTGCATATAGTCTTCCTGATTGGTATTTCAGGCTTCTTAGGATATATTCCAAGAAGTGAGATCACTGGGTCAAATGGCAGTTCCATTTTTTATGTTTTGAGGATATACCATATTGTTTTCCATAGTGGCTGCACCAGTCTGCATTCCCACCAGCACTTATTGTTTGAGTATTTGTTGATGGCCACCATTCTGGCAGGTGTGAAGTGATATCTCATAGTCATTTTAACTTGCACCTCTGATGATTAGAGCTGTTGAGCATTTTTTCATATGTCTCCTGGCCATTTGTGTGTCCTGTTTGGAGAGGTGTCTGTTCAGGTCCTCTGCCCATTTTAATTGGATTGTTTGTCTTCCTTTTGTTAAGTTGTGTAAGTACTCTATATATTTTGGAGATTAACCAGTATGTTCTCCCAGAGAGTGGGTTTCTTTTTCATTTTGATGCTGGTTTCTTTTGCTGTGCAGAAGCTTTTTAATTTGATGTCCCATTTATTAATTTTTCCTTTGTCTCTCTTTGCCGTAGGTGATGTATCAGTGAAAATTCTACTACATATGATGTCTGAGATTTTTCAGCCTACATTTTCTTCTAGGGTTTTTATGTTTTCACAAGTTAGATTTCAGTCTTTTATCCATTTTGTATTTATTCTTGTGTAGGGTGTAAGTTGGTGGTCTAGTTTCTTTTGGTTTTTTGTTTGTTTGTTTGTTTTTTGGGTTTTTTTGGTGTTTTTGCATGTAGCTGTCTAATTTTCCCAACACCATTTTTCAGCCTCTGGTTCCTGACCAGAAAATGCATAGTTCCAGCTGTTGTATAAGGAAGATGTCGATTGCAGTCTTGTGAATATCAAGTGGGGGAGGGGGGCATCTAAGTGTTGCATCCCTCACAAAAACTTTATTTTCAAAACTTCAGCAAGAAAAATGTTGATGTTTCCATGGCAGAAGCCTCCTCATAATGAATCTTCTCAGAGAGTGGAGGGAGATGAAAGGTACATCTGCCAGGATGTAAAGAATGATTGATCTTTCCTACCCAAGACGAAAGAGAATAAGAACTATCCCGTGGAGCAAGTATCCCCTTAATACCCTTCAGATCTTGGCTCTGGCCTCCAGACCCTCTGTTGCTGTAACCCTGGGCTTTGACCACATAGATGAGATGTTGATCAACAGTGTGTCAGTGGGAGGGCTACATATATCTCTGCCTGGGAGCGATCATTCACAAAGGATGTGACTCACCAACCAGCTCTAATCTTGACTGCATGCATCAGAACCCTGACTCACTCACAGCCTTGAGGAGACTGTTTAAAAGTGGTTAAGATCTTACAGCAAATTTATATAAACATAAGTGGGTTAGGCATGGGATTTACTGATATAAATTGGACTTACTCATTGACTTAGACAGTGTCCTCTCATAACTGGCCCTGTGTGTAATATCTACCTAGCAGTATTGTTTCTGCCCGGGTTAATGAGCCTTCACTGAAAACTATGTAACAGACCCTGTTAGGCAGTTGGGTTGGATAACTGCACATCTGAGCTCCAAGTTCTTGAGGAATTCACAGTCCAGTGAGGGGAAGTTAGCTCAATTCAGCCAGGATTTGTTGGAAGGATGGTTTCGGAAGAGAATTTAGAAACCAACTATAGGCATACTTTGGAGGTGTTGTGGGTTTGATTTCAGACCACCGCTATGGAGTAGCACAAAAAATTAGTTGTATTCCTTTTGCTGGTAAAGGGTCTTGCCTTCAATTTGTTAAAAAAAAAAAAAAATGCAACATCTGTGAAGCAAAATAAAGTGCGGTCATCCCACCTACTCATTTTGCAAATTATGAAACTGGTTGACTAAGGTGATGATTAAGGAAATTGACACACAGCTAGATTATCTGACTCACAGGCAGGGGTTTTGAACACTGATTGTCCTGGAGCTGCCTACTAGAGAAGGAGGGGTTGGATGAAACAAAGGCCTCTGCCTTCACTGAGTTTAAAGAACTTTCCAAGTTCTTACACTGACCTGTAAGAGTGTTGACACAAGAAATGAGTGCTGTGAGTGGTTAAGTGCAAAATTCAGAAAAGAGGGCCCCGGGAGAGAGCAGAAATGGGGTGGACCTCTTGGATGAGAGGATGCTTGGCTTGGGCCTTGAAGGAGAGGGAGGTTTGAGAGGAAGGAGTGAAGCATGTCTGTTGGAAAGATGGCAGAGAGAGCAGAAGGTGTCAAGTCTGGAAAAGGCAGGGAAGATTGGCAAACAAATAGCCTAGAGCACTTGCCCCTACATGATCAGTTGAGCAATCCTGAGCCTTTTGCTGTGCTGAACAGCCAGCTCTTACAGGAGAAGGAAGCCCTGATTTTTAGCCTCTGCCAATTGTCATGGTGTAAATACTCCTTCCCCAGCTGATTTCAGAGATAACTGAATTTAAAAACAGGATCACATTGCCCGGCCAGTGTGGCTCAGTGGTTGAGCATTGACCCATGTACCAAGAGGTTGCAGTTCAATTTCTGGTCAGGGCACATGCCCAGGTTGTGGGCCTGATCTGATCTCCAGTGGGTGCATGCAGAAGGTGGCCAATCCATGTTCTCTCTCATCAGTGTTTCTATCTCTCTTCCTCTCCCTTCCTCTCTCTCTAACATCAATAAAGAGAGAGAGAGAGAGAGAGAGAGAGAGAGAGAGAGAGAGAGAGAAAGAAAGAAAGAAAGAAAGAAAGAAAGAAAGAAAGAAAGAAAGAAAGAAAGAAAGAAAGAAAGAAAGAAAGAAAAGAAATTTAAAAACAGGATCACAGCCCTGGCTGGTTTGGCTCAGTGATTGAAACATAGCCTGCAGACCAGAGTCATGGGTTCCATTCCAGTCAAGGGCACACTCCTCAGTTGCAGTTCCATCCCCGGCTCTGGTCAAGGTTGTGTGGGAGACAACCAACTGATGTGACTCTCTCACATCAATATTTCTCTCTCTCTCTTCCTCCCACTCTATCTGAGGATAAATGGAAAAATATCCTCAGGTGAGGATTTAAAAAAAAAAACAAAAACAGGATCACAGATTTTCTGAAAATGTAACTATTGGCTCTTGGAAGTGCCTCCAAGATAGACATCACTGACACCACTGCCTGGGACCCTCTTTGTTTACAAGGGTTCTTCTCTCCTAGTATTTTTATAACAGCTGCCCTTTGCTGAGCACTTATGGGTCAGGTCTATGCTAACATTCAATATGCATTAATTATCACCTTAATTCCTTACAAGAACCCCATGGGATAATTAATTTTCAATAATTAATATTGCTATTTTGCTGGTGGGAAAAATACTATTTAGAGGTATTCAAAAGCCAAATCCTTGTCACTCTAAAACTTTTACACTATACTCTTCTTCCTGCTAATATTATTGTTCTTGTTATTATGTTGCTCTCATGTTGTTTCTTTTAACCCCTCAGAACTCTTGTGACTCTGTGCTGGAGAAAACAGAAATGACTTGCCAGGGGGTCCATTGTTCATCTTCAAATATGAAAAACAGTAAGGGAGGTTGCCTACCTTTATAAGCCCATTTTATTGCTTAGATTTTCAAATCCTTACATTTTGATAAAAAGGTTAATGAAGTAAATCTAACCAACATGTGAATAGATGAAATGCGAAAGAAACTTTGACTTATGATCTTTCTTAAATTTTAGATGTCACAAAGTTTTCAGAGTCGTTAGTAGAAATAGTTGGCTGCTGAATTTTTTCTCTCCACAATCCAAGTTATTCTAAGACATATCTTTGGCCGAGTTCCGTGGAAACAAAGTCTAAGATGGGGATTCTTGTAGGAGTGGGTTTTTTTGTTGTTGTTGTTTTAATATTTTTTCTTTATTGATATTAGAGAGAGACAGGAAGGGAGAGGGAGAGAGAGATAGAAACATCGATGAGAGAGAACATCGATTGGCTGCCTCCTGCATGCCCCCCACTGGGGATCGGGCCCACAACCTGGGCATGTGCCTGACTGGGAATCGATCCGATGACCTCTTGGTGCACGGGTCAACGCTCAATCACTGAGACACACCAGCTGGGCATTGTTGCTGTTTTTAAGGAAAAGCCTGTAAAGAAGTAAGGGGGACAGAAGAGGCAGAGCATGGATGTGGTTTCAGCTGCAGTCCAGCCCCAGCCGGATCCCGGAAGTTCAGGAGTAGGAACTGCATCACAGCGCTGTCCTGCCTTAAGGCAGCAGGATGAGGCTTTCACATCATCTCATTCGCTGTGGGACCATAATCTCCCAGCCATTTCCCACTGAGGTTGCTCCTGCTGACCCAGAGAAATTCTCTACAGAAAGACACAGCTATGCCATTAGCAGCCAACACTCATAACAGGTAAGGGATCAGTGCATCAGTGAGGTAAATGGTACCCAGGCCAGGCACCGATGATGTCTATTTCAAGCAGGTAACCAAACTAAACTCCTAATCAAAAGAACTTCACTTTTCCTTAATCATCCAATCCCAGTTATTTGTCAGCATGTTCAGAGGCGTGGGAAACCTTACAACCCCAATTCCCGGGTAAAGATTTCACATCAGTCACAAACTCAAATGTTTTGAGTAAAACTGCTATGAAGGCTCAGAGAGCCACAGAATTTCTTAGGAGGGATTGAAATTCACATTTGTCTTCATGACTCTCAAGATCTTCTAGGACAAGAACTGTTCTAGTCATGGTGGGTCCCTAGAGATTAAGACAGTGCTTGTGAAACCCCGTCCACCTGTCCACATTTCACTACCAATAGCACTCCGCCTCATCACCGTCCTATTCTGTCATACAGACACTCCAGCAAAGGCCTGGAGCCTTATTTGGAATCCCTTGGGGGGGAATGGATAAAAATGTGCTATTAAAAATAATAGCTGCTGCCCAGCCAGTGTGGCTTAGTAGTTAAAGCGTCAGCCTGTGGACCAATGAGTCTCGGGTTCTATTCTGGTCAAGGGCACATACCTTGGTTGGGGTTCATCCCTGGCCTTGATTGGGGTCCTGTGGGAGACAGTCGATGTGTCTCTCTCATGTCGATGTTTCTCTCTCTGTGTCCTTCTCTCCCTCCCTCTCTCTCTCTCTCTCTCTCTTCCCTCCCACTCTATCTGAAGATAAATAGAAAGAAAAAAAAGAATTATTAAATAATAATAACAGCTCGTGGAGACTTTGAAAAGTCAAATAAATATAATAGCCAAGGTATTATGCTCCAAACATGGGGGATATTTTTCCGAAGAGTGGGAGGTTTGGCTGGAGTAGCCCAGAGAACTTTACAGGTGTTTTGGCAAGTTTCCTCTGGTTGATGCTGGAAAGACCTGCCTCCACCCAGCTGTGTTCTCCATTTATGGAGAGCCCACAACTGGACTCTAATTGCCTACAGTTAGTCATTATGTCTCAGCAGCAAGACTTGGAAATGCCAAGAAGCCAGCTCACCCAGAGGCCTTCAGTGTTTTAAATGTTTGGACCAAAAAAGAAGGAAAGTTACCATTTAAGATTTATGTGGGTCAAAGGGCTCTGGTTTAGAGACGTTTCCGGGCAATCCAACTTTGAAGTCCCTGGGGTTCACAGAAGAAACTCAGAGTAGCAGTGTACCCAGAAACAAGATTTTTACAATCCTTTGCACTTACTCCTGAACATGGCACAGTATGCAGAGTAAATTGGCCAAGTCAGTTAGGGGATCTCAGTTCAATTCTATGAGTATTAATTGAGCTGTTTTGGGGAGGGTGCTTTCAGCTGCAAATAACAGCCAAAAGAGTCAACTGAAATTGGCTTTAAATAATAGGAATTAATTACTTCACATAACAAGATGTTGGAGAAGAGCAGGTCCACAAATTGGTTAATCTAGCAGATCAATAGCCCCAGAAATATCTGTTGGCTTTCTTGAGATTCCCATGGAAATCGTCATGATTTCAAGATGACTACCAAAGCTTCAACCATAACATCCACACACAACAACATCCAAAGGTAGGAAGGAAAGTGGGATTTCTCCATGAGCAACTCTTTCTCTTTTTCTAGAATGGGAAATCTTTGCCACAATTCTTCTCAACAGACTTTCTCTTACATCTCTTTGGGGAGAATTAGATCACATGGCCCTTCCTAAACCAAAAAGCCAGGAAAGAGTAATATGAGAGCCATAAATGCTTTAGACCAGTCCTAGGTCTGGGCCCACCTTTCTGGAACTCCTCGCCTCCTAAACAAATTTGAGGGCTTTGCTGATACAGAAGAAAGGTGAAGTAGTCATTGACTATTAAGTAGGCAACAAACAGTGTGTGCCCCCAAGTGTCCACCTCGGTGCTCTGCACAGGGCATACAAAGATAGGGAAATCACAGCCCGTCTTCTCAAGGAGCGAGATGAGCATCCACTCAACAGTTGCTATCATTAATTGCCCTGCTTACTACAAAAATAGTTTTGAAATGGTAAAGAACTGTGCCAGATTTTATTTGTTAGAAATTTCTACAACAGAATCTCCCATCCCACATGCTGTTCTTACAATGTGGCTTTCACACTCCTGCTGTCAAGAAGTGGAGTCTATCTTTGAATCAGGGTGGACTTGTGACTCTAGCTGAAGTGACACCTAAGGCTAAGTCCTAAAAGTTGACACAACTGCCGCCTGGTTCTCTTTGGATGTTCCCCCGGGAACCCAGCCGCCATGCTGTGAGGAAGTCCAGACTCCCCTGTGGAGAGGCCCAGCGCCAACTTCCCAGCTGTGAGAGCGAGCCCTCTAGATCCTCCAACCCCAGCTGACCCATTGTAGCTGATGCCATGTGGAGGAGAGATGGACCTACTGGCCTTGGGCCAAATCATAAATTTGTGAGCAATGTAAGTGATTATTGTTTTCATAAGCCACTGTTGGGGTGGTTTGTTAGGCAGCAACAGGTCATTGGATCCCAGCTAACTTTAGACTAGAAAGCAAGATGCTTTCAAGATGGTGTAAATCACCTTGCCATCAGAGCACAGAGGAAGGAAAAATAAATGTTCACTGGAGAGAGAAGAGAGGCCAGTTACAGAGAATCGCACACAGAGGAAGAGTCTTTAGTGCTAAGTCTCAGAGGATGAGCAGATTACAGAAGGACAACTGAACTGCAAGCTAAGTGGATGTACACTGTGGTTTTAGAAACCATGGAGCATATGGTGGGTATCTGTTGGACTTGACCCTTGTGGTAGACCTTACTGGTGCTCATCAAGATTTCTGGTTCTCTTCTCCTTCCAGAGACATGTCTCTCTTTTTATTTTTTAATCCTCATCCGAGGACATGTTTCCATTGATTTTTTTTAGAGAGAGAGAAACATCAATGTGAGAGATAAACATGGATCGGCTGCCTCCCATATATGCCTCAACCAGGGATCAAATCCTCAACCTAGATATGTGCCCCAACCGGGAATCGAACCCACAACCTTCTGGTGTATGAGACAACGCTCCAACCAACTGAGTCACCCAGCCAGGGTCAGAGACGTGTTTTCTTAAAGTTAGGTATGACCATATGACTTGCTTTAACCAGTTCATTGCCATAGGAAATATAATGAATCTCTTTTAGTAAAGCATTAAGAGTTGCAAAATTCTCCATTCTCTTAACTTCAACCAATCCTGAGGCCTCATGCTGAGATGAAGATATTATAAAATGATGAAGTTCCTGTTAGACTGAGTCCCTGAGTATAATATGGTTTGGGGGGAGTTTTTGTAAATGCTGCCTTGACCCAGTTTTGAGGTCTTACCTAGCAGCCAGTCAGTTCTTCTTAAGCAGCCAACTAAGTCCACATCCCCAACCACCTCCCTTATCAGGCTCTTACACTCCAGGCCACTGACTCCCCCACAGCCAGGTTCCAGACGATCAAGGACAGCCCCCTCGCCCCAGAGCCCACTGAAAGTACTCAAATTAGCCCATCCTCGCCCTGATCGCCCTGCCTCACCCTTTCCTTCCCAGAGAAACCACAGTGGAGATGCTTGCCCACAGTTCCATCCCCTCCCTCAGGACCAACCCCAGTGGTTTTCCACTTGGACCTGCAGAGGGTGTGTATCCTCCCCCAGGGAGCTGTGACTGTGACGAAACTGTAAAAAATGTTCCCGTTTCTCTCTCAATCTGCAGCTGGCCTGAGTATCTGACTCAAGGTTTCATTCTAGTTCAAATGCTGAGTTACTGGTCTCCTGCAGACCTGGGTGGGACATGTAGCTGATGCACTAAGTACCACTTAACTGCTTTCAGCCACTGAAGTTTCAGGTTGTTCTTTGTTGTAACATAATTTAGTCCATCCCAATGGAGAATTTGCCCAATCTCTATGTCCCCTCCTCTTGTGAAAGCACCTCAAATTTACATTGGAAATCTCTCTCTCTCTCTCTCTCTCTCTCTCTCTCTCTCTCTCTCTCTCTGACTCTAATGTGCTTAAGATATGTTGACTTCACTGTTCTGGCCCCAGGAGAAAACATGTCATCCAAGCCTAGAAAATCAGCCTAATTTATTTACCTTCAGAAATACCCCAAATCATGCCCTGACCAATTTGGCACAATGGTTAGAGTGTCGGCCCGCAGATCAGAGAGACCGGGTTCGGTTCCTGCTAAGATCATGTACTTTGGTCGCAGTTTGTCCCTGGCCCTGGTTGGGTGTCAACCAGTCCATGTGTCTCTCACATTGATGTTTCTCTCTCTCTCTCTTCCTCTCTCCCTCCCTCTCTATCTGAAGATGAATGCAAAAATGTCCTCAGATGAGGATTTTTTAAAAAATAGCCCAAATCCAGGCTCAGCAGTTAGAGCATCAACCCACAGACCAATGAGTTGCAGGTTCAATTCCGGTCAAGGGCATGCACCTTGGTTGTGGTTCATCCTCGGCCCTGGTCAGGGTCATGTGGGAGGCAGCCAGTCAATGTGTCTCTCTCACATCAATGTTTCTCACTCTCTCTCTCTCTCTTTCCTCTCTCTCTCTCTCTCTTTCTCTCTCTCTCCCTCTCCTCTTTCACTCTTTCTCTCTCTCTCTTCTCTCTCTCTCTTTCTCTCTTTCTCTCTCCCCCTCTCTACCTCTCTATCTGAAGATAAATGGAAAAATATCCTCCAGTGAGGACAAAAAATACCCCAAATCTGACCACTTCTTTCCACCACCACCATCCTGGTCCATGCCAACGTCATTTCAACACTAGATGACTGCATTTGCCTCTTCGCTAGTTTCTCTGGTCTCTTCTACAGTCTATTTCCCACAGAGTGATCAGAAGGATCATTTTGAAATATAATTCACATCATGTTACTCTTCTGCTCAAAACCCTCCTAAGACCACCCATCTCACTCAGTAAAAGCCAAAATCCTTTCAATTGCAAGGATTTGTCCACTCTTACTTCTCGGTCCTCTTCTCCTATCTCTTTCCCCTAACTCACATTTTTTGCACTAGCCTCCTTGCTTTTCCACAAATGTGCCAGGCTTGTTCCTGCCTCAGGGCCTTTGTACTAGCCATCCCCTCTGCCTGAAGCACTGTTCCCCATATCTATATGACTCTTTCCTTCATCTACTTCAAATAGATCTGTTCAAGTCACCTTTTCAGTGAAGCCTTCTGTAACACTAAATTGAAAATTCCAGTCTGCAACTACCCAAAATTTCCTATCTTTGTTCATTACTTCTTTATTGACCATCATACCATCTAAAATGCTATGTAATTTAATTCTTTATTTTAAATCACTTAATTAGAATAAAAACTCCGTGAAAGCAGAAATTTTTCTCTGTTTTATTCACTACCATATTCCCAGAGTCAAGAATAGTGTTTGGCACATAATAGCTGTCATAAGTAATTGTTGAGTGAGTGAGTGAATGAATGAATGAATTACATCTCCTTAGTCATAGTTATTAATTCAAGAATGGGCATATGATCCAAACCAGGCCAAGACTTAATTTCAGAGACTTCGGTGGGAATAATTACAAGTTTGTGACAGACTAACAACTGGCAATCAAATATGTATGCCCTCCTAAAGAAGAATTAATGTCACGTCTTCTCAAACTCTTCCAAAATATCGAAGAGGAGGGATCACTTCCAAACTCATCTTATGAGTCCAGCATTACTCGCAGAGCAAAGCCAGATAAGGACACTATAGGAAAAGAAAAGTACAGATCAATATCCCTGATTAACTTATATGCAAAGATTCTCAATAAAATGCTGTCAAACTTAATTCAACAGGACAAATTAAAAGAATCATACACTATGATTAAGTGGGATCATACCTGGATGCAAGGATGGTTCAACATATACAAATCAGTAAGCATGGCAGACTGCACTAACAGAATGAAGGATAAATATAAATATAGATGATGATCTCAATAGATGGAGAAAAAGCATTTGACAAAATGCTTTATATTTTTTCATAATAAAAATTCAACAAATTAGGTATAGAATGAATATACCTCAACATAATAAAGGTCATACATGACAAGTCCACAGAATATATCATACTCAAAAGTGAAGCCTAAAGCTTTTCCTCTAAGATTAGGAACAAGACAAAGCTGCCCACTTTACCACTTCTAGCCAATATAGTACTAGAAGTCCTAGCCAGGGCAATTATGCAAGAAAAAGACATTAAAAGTACCCAAATCAGAAAATAAGTTTTCTCTGTTTGCAGATAACATAATTTTATGTAGAAGACCCTAAAGACTCCACACAAAAATCTGTTAGGCCCAGCCAGTGTGGCTCAGTGGTTGAGTGTCGACCCATGCACCAAGAGGTCACCAGTTAGATTCCCAGTCAGGGCATATGCCCAGATTGTGGGCCAGATCACCAGTGGGAGGCATGCAGGAGGCAGCCAATCAATGTTCTCTCTCACCAATGTTTCTTTCTCTCTCTCTCTCTCTCTCTCTCTCTCTCTCTCTCTCCAATTTAAAAAATTCTTTTTTAAAAAACTGTTAGAACTCATAAATGCAGTAAAGTTTCAGGACACAAAATCAATGTACAAAAGTCTATTACATTTCTGTATGTTAACAATGAACTATCAGAAAAATAAAGAAAGAGAAAAATCACATTTACAATCACCTCAAAAAGAACAAAATACTTAGAAATAAATCTAACCAAAGAGGTAAAGGATTTATACAATTAAAACAAAAGTATTGGTGAAAGAACTTGAAGATACAAATAAATGAAAAAATATTCTATGTTCATGGTTTAGAATAATTAATATTGTTAAAATGTCCATATAACCCAAAACAAACTACAAATTCAACATTGGCCCTATCAAAATTCCAATGGCATTTTTCACAGAAATAGAAAAATCCTAAAATTTTCATGGAACCATAAAAGATCCCAAATATTTAAAGCAATGTTGAGCAAAAAGAATAAAACTGGAGGCTTCATACTTCCTGATTTTAAACTATATCACAAAGCTATAGTGCTTAAAATAGTAAGGCACTGGCATAAAAACAAACATGTACATCAGTGAGTGGAACAGAATAGAGGACCCAAAATAAACCCACATATATATGGTCAACTGGTCTTTGACGAGGGTACTAAGAACATACAGTGGGGCCCTGGCCGGGTTTTCTCAGTGGTTAGAGCATTGGCCTGCGGTCCCGAGAGACCGGGGTTTGGTTCCCGCTGGGGGCACATGCCTCGGTTGCGGTTTGTCCCCAGCCCTGGCTGGTCGTGCGGGTGGTGGCCACTCGATGTGTCCCTTTCATGTCAATGTTTCTCTCTCTCTCCTGTTCCTCTCTTTCCCTCCCACTAGAAAAAAAAAAAAGAACATACAGTGGGCAAAGTATAATCTCATCAATAAATGGTGTTGGGAAAAATTAGATCTCTACATGCAAAGGAATGAAATTGAACCTTTATTTCACACCAGTAACAAAAAAAATAATTCTAAATGAATTAAAGACTTAAATGTAAGACCTGAAGCCATAAAACTCCTGGAAGAAAACATAGGTAAAAATCTCCTTGACATTATTCATGGCAATGATTTTTTTTATATGACACTAAGAGAACAGGCAAAAAAAGCAAAAATAGACAAGTAGGACTACATCAAACTAAAAAGCTTCTGTATGGCAAAGGAAACAATCAACAAAATGAAAGGGCAACCTATGGAAGGGGAGAAAATATTTATAAACCACATATCTGATAAAGGGTTAATATCCAAAATATATAAGGAATTTATACAACTCAATAACAAAGAAACTAATAACCCAACTTAAAAATGGACAAATGACCCAAGTAGACATTTTTCCAAGGAAGACATGCAAATGGCCAACAGTGTATGAAAAGGCGCTCAACATCACTAACCCATCAGAAAATGCAAATCTAAACCACATTAAGATATTACCTCACACTTGTTAGGATGTCTATTATCAAAAGGAAAAAAACCTAAGTGTTGGCAAGAGTGTGAAGGGAAAGAATCCCTTGTGTGCTGTTGGTGGGACTGTAATTTGATTGATACAGTCATTATAGAAAGCTGTATGGAGGTTCCTCAAAAAATTAAAAGTAGAACTACCATAATATTTAGCAATCCCACTTCTGATATATATAGACAAGATATCCGTACTCATGTGTTCCTTGCATTCACAATAGCCAAGACATGAAAACAACCTACATGTCTGTAAATGGATGAATGGGTAAAGAAAATGTGATATATATACAATTAGATATTATTCCACAATTAGAAAGAAGGAAATCCTGCTGTTTTTGACAACAAGAGTGAACTTGAAGGACACTATGCTAAGTAAAATAAACCAGACACAAAAAGACAAATACTTCATGATCTCACTCATACATGGAGTCTAAAGAAGTTTAACTCACAGAAGCAGAGAATACAATGGTAGTTTTCAGGGTCTGGGGGGTTAGAGAAAATGGGAGAGGTTGGTCAAAGGGTACAAACTTTCAATTATAAGATGAATAGGTTCTGGGAATCTAATGTATAGCAGGGTGACTACATCTAATAATTGTATTATTACAGCCCTCCCAGAAAGCGGGTGGCTGTGTACATGAGGTCACATATGGGAAATAATCAGACTTTGTTGAACGTCTTCATACATACTTTAAAGGGAAGTGTTGTTTTTACTTTGAGACATACATAGCAATTAAAGTGGAGATAGGCCTAATCTTTTTCAGAGCTTAAGACCTTTAAAGGGTTCTAACACAGCAGAGTGAGAGGCGAGAGAGCCCTCTTTCAACAAGAGATTGGCCAAATTACTTTACTGTCATAAATACTGCTAGAAATTACTGGTTATTTAACTGATGTTTAAAAATATTAATAAACACAGATTTCTATTCTAGTGGTACATTAAAGTAGAATCCTGCTACATTCTTCATCGGGCTGGTAAACACAAGAAAATGCAAGATTACACGAAGGAACTCTTTATGGGGCCTGCTTGGGTCCTTAAGGCTCTAGACACATGGTGAGTGCTTATTCCTCGGGCAACCCTGGTGGTGCACATCAGCTAATTGGAAAGATTATGAAAGCAGAATAGATGAGGGCACTAAATAAAGACAAAAACTTTTCCCAAAAATTGCTTCACATTTTATAGCATTGGACTCAAGGAGAGGAACACTCATTTAATCTTCATTTCCTATGGGACAATCCAGTTCAACAAATTATCATTAAGGTTTAACTGGAAATTCAATATATTAGGCAGATGTCCCCATATATGTACTATCATGTCAAGCCGGTACTGAAATGTAGCGGCAGTTAAAAGGAGTAGTTGATACCCTAGTTCTCTTTCAGAGACATTTCAGAAGCAATGAGAGGTGCTCTCCAGCCCAAGGACAGTAGAATAAATCTCGCAGATATCAGGATGGCTTCCTCCCAGTACAAAGGTGCTACAGGAGAGACACTCCATCCCTTCTTTCTAAAGAAATCCAGGTGTAATTACTGTTTGTTTCTAAAGAGCAGCATGACTGTTTTGTGTCACTTGTCTTGAACAAATATGTAAGGCAGACCAGGCAGGCTCACTGCAGGATAGAATGCTTACCATGTGCCAAGCACTGTTCGAAGGGCTTTACATTATTACTTTATTTCATATCAAATCACTAATCATCAGGGAAAGACAATCCAAAACCACAATGAGATATCACCTCACACCGGCCAGGATGGTCATTATCAAACAGAAATGAAAAAACCTTCCAGGCAGAAGGAAACCATATGCAAATGGCCTGTGGTAGGACAAATCCCTTTGTATATGAAGGACTGAAAAAGGCCAGTGGGGCTGGAGTGCAGCGACAAGGAGAAGCATTGCAACACATGGATTCTGGAGAGCCATGTTAAGGAGTTTTATCTGCCTATCCATTTATGAGCTGTATTCAGTCTTGGTTTCCCGTGGCTGGTTACTTACACTTAACCCATTCCACTGTGTTAGAAAATTCTTCTTCACATTAGGTTGAATTCCCTTCAGCTTCCATCTCCAGGCTCTGTCCCCTGGAGCCCTACAAAGAAATCCTACTACTCAAGGTATTATCTCTCCAGATCAGATCACATCCCCTCTAACTCTCCTCCTCCTAAATTTTTTTTATTATTTTTTTTTTTTAATCCTCACCCGAGGACATTTTTTCCATTTTTTGTACAGACAGAGTGGGAGGGAGAGAGAGGAAGAGAGAGAGAGGGAAACATCGATGTGAAGGGACACATCGAGTGGCTGCCACCCGCACGACCAACCAGGGCCGGGGACAAACTGCAACCGAGGTACGTGCCCTTAGCGGGAACCGAACCCGGGTCTCTCCGGACCACAGGCAGACGCTCTAACCGCTGAGCCAAACTGGCCAGGGCTCCTCCTCCTAAATTTAACCGAGCCTCAGATGACAAGGATTTAAGGACACACCTTAGTTCATCTGCAGCCTGTCCCAAAGGTGACCCTCAAGAACCAAACACTTGAGGTTGGGCCAAGGTAGAGAATTTTCATCTCCCTTCTTTAGGATGCTTAGCTTCTGTTGATGTGACTGCAAGACCAAAAGAACTTATATGCATATACACACAACCAATCCACACGGACACTAGGCTGGGGAAGGCAGGAGGGGTATGGGAGCAGGAAGGAGAGGGTTAATGGGGGGAAAGGAGGACATCTGTAATACTTTTTACAATAAAAAATAAAATAAAAATAAATAAAAAGCTGATGTGCATTAAAAAAAAAAAGATGGAAGTTCTTTTTGACAGCCACCGCACACTGCTGATTCAAAATAAGCTTGCAGTGAACTAAAACCTTTAAATCTATTTCTTGTAGGCTGCTATTAAACCAGGTGTTTCTCATTCAATATGTATGTAGGCATTTATTTTTAATTTATACCTTGTTTATTTCTAGAAATGACTATCAGCATAGAAACAGAATACAAGTACACATCTACACAGTTAAAGATCAAGGGAGAGCAGAAACATCACATTTTCACAGTAGCTTTTTTGAGTTTAAGTGAAGGTATCTATATATACCCCTACTCAATTCCATCCTGTTGATTTAGGATTCCAAATCCCATTCTCTTCTTTGAGCTATAAGTCACTCTTGGCAACGTACCACCTGCCAATTTGCAGTTGATCACCATTCTTACAGAGCTCCTGATTCTTTAAGTCAAAGAGCTCAGTTCCATCACTTACTGGCTGTGTGACCTTGGATGGGTTAACTAACCTTTCTGTACCCCACTATCATTTGCATAATAGTGACCACTACAGAGTTGTTATGAAGATTACATAAAGAAACTGATGGGGCTTCTCCAGACTTTCTTTCCCCACTTGCTGGGTGGATGAGGTTTGGTGAGGCCCCAAATCTCTGCATGGAGAAAAGCCACTCACCAATCAGGGATCTGAATTAGACTGCTTTGCGAGAGCAAAATAAGCTCCAATTGTGCTAAGACAATTCATTGCAAGGGGTTGCTTGCCTCCACTGTCCATTCTTCCCCAACTCTAAGTGGTACTACCTGCTTTTTAACTCAGAGGCAGAAGACAGGGCTAGGTTTGGCCCGGGCCTGTTTGCCCCAGGTCAACTCCTCCCCCAACCCCTGCTCCTCTCCACCTGCTTTCCAGGCTCCCACTCAGCTTGTTTCTCGAACTTTGGCGAGAGGGAGACGTTGACAAGAGACTGAAAGGCGGAAGACAGCACAGCCAGGGCATTTCTCCCGATCATCTCCAGCAGCTCCTGCAGCTCCTGCAGCTCCTGCATGCCTAGTTCACTCCAGACAGGCCCTCGGGTGGCCCGAGTCCCTGGGCTCCAGCTGCGCCCGCTCCTCCCTTTTTCTTCAAGCCTAGTTGTATGGGCCTCCGACTACTGTCATCTCTGGTCATTTCACTGTCCCCTGCCTGGTATCTCAGTCCCTCTATCACATAGGTGTCCAACTGTCTCCATGAAAGACCTTCTGTATTAAATAGTCGAGAGATTTCTGTTTCCTTGCTAGATCAATATCTAAGAAAAGGAATCCATCACATCATGATTAATGAGACATTTACTACTAATAAGCTTTGATAACTTTATACTTCATTTCTGGTTCAATAAACAGATTGTGCATCTCAAATAGTGAACACACTTGGTCCCTATGAGTTTTTAGTGGGAGCGGGGGAGATATTTTATTTTAGCCAGACACTAGGGTGCATCATTTAAAATTCCTTTGCCTCCCCTGTCCAAGTGTAATCTTGAGACACTGGGAGAGCTCCTAACTTGTCTTGCTGTTCCTACTCTTGTCTCCTCTATAATCTGTTTTCAACAAGCAGCCAGATGAGTCTTTTAAATATACAAATCCAATCATGCCACTCCCCTGCCTAGGCCTGCTAATGGCTTCCCATAGCACTTAGAATAAAATCCAAGCAGCTCACCATTGTTTGCTTGCACGGCCCTGCCTCATTTCCTGCTTGCCGGTCTCTGCAAACCTCCTACTCTGCCCCCCCCCCCCCATGGCCCTTTCTGCTTCTACGTCATTCCTGTTCCTTGGTTCCCTCTGCCCCGCCCTACCTCCACCAGAACTTGGCACAGCTGTCTTCTCTTGTCGTTCAAATCCAACCTAAATTACCCCTCTACCCCTTGGTCATTTATTTGCTATCTTTCAACCTGTTTTGGGTTTTGTTTTGTTTTGTTTTTAGCATTACTAATTAACAAAATTAACAAAAATTAGCTGGTTCATTTATTTGTTTATGTGAGAGTATGACAACAACTATCTTATTCTCCTACCGTATACCAGCACTTAGAAAATTCAAGACACATAGATATTTGTGAAATACATGATCAAATCTCCATTTCTCAGATATGGGGAGTGATGCCTACTAATGGTAAGTGACATGTATAGGGTCTCCCAGCCCAAGATCTGATGCCACACCTTCTTGGCCCTCTGCCGCGCTGGTCCAAACACACCCACCTCTGTCCTAGACCTTCTAGGCTATTTGGCCAAGATTTACATAGACTGGATAAGAGATTACCCTATCCTTGGACTCTTCTGTAGCATATTTATTTAATAATATAGCTTCCTCTTAGCATTTCACATCTCAATGAAGTTTGGCCTCATGAAAACCAAGTAAGCAATTAATTTCACATTGAGTTTCTATAGAAATATACTTGTTAAAATGTTATTTTTCCTGGTTATAGATACTCATATAAATGGATATATGTTTGTATCTACATATAAATGTTTAAATAATACCTGCTTCTTCCACTCTCTTTCACTTGCCTTTGGCAACGGGCTCTTGAACTTTTAGCTGGCTGACAGATCTACCATGGTAGATCTTTGTTCTCTTCAAAGATATTTCCCTTGAGGCCCTGGAGGTTCTTATTATAATTTGACATTAAAAATACATAACCAAGAATCTCTCTGCCAGATCAGGGATCCTCTGCACCTCCGCTGAGCTCCAAGCTCACAAATCTGAAGGTCTGAAAGAGCTCCCAGACTGTTGTTTAGGGAGCAGGGAGGCGAGAAGAGGTGTACTGTCCACATGCTGGCGGCCAGGCGAACAGAGAGCAGTGTGGTCGCATTTCATCTGCCAGAGGTGGAGGAAATGGGCTGATGTGGACTCCAAGACCAAAGGCTGCTTGTGGAACTGAACTGAACTCTGAAGATGTTCCGAGGGGCAGGTAGGAGAGAATGTCAAAGGTCAGCATATTTTCCCAGACTAAAAATTAGGACACAGAAGCATAAGAGAGATATTTATTTTTCTGGTTTTTCGTTTGTTTGTTTTGGGGTGTGTGTGTGTGTGTGTTGACTCTATGTACATGAAGAAGCCAGTAAAATTTAGAATTAACCTCAAAATTTAGTGGTTTTTAGGATCCTGGAATGATGGATTGGTTTCAGTTATCAAACTAGAAAGAGCATTCTTAAAACAGGGTTAGCGAAAGAAAGAAAGAAAGAAAGAAAGAAAGAAAGAAAGAAAGAAAGAAAGAAAGAAAGAAAGAAAGAAAGAAAGAAAGAAAGAAAGAAAGAAAGAAAGAAAGAAAGAAAGAGGAAGGAAGGAAGGAAGGAAGGAAGGAAGGAAGGAAGGAAGGAAGGAAGGAAGGAAGGAAGGAAGGAAAGAAAAGATTCTATGTCTACACTGTTGTGTCTACCTTTAACTCAGTCCCTAAAAGAGACAAATAAAAAAGTTTCCATTTCTTGCAAAACAAAATAAAAAACTTTCAATGGTTTACTTTGCCACAAACTCTATTGGGAAATATTTAGGCCAAAATTCAGGATTCTCTCTATCCTGAATGCCTAATTTTATCCTCTTTATAAACTCAGTCAGCATAGGCTAGGCTTTTGCTGCAATAACAACCTGCAATCACAGCCTTTTAAACTGGCAAAGGCACATTTCTTGCTGAAGCTACAAGTCCATCAGAGATCTCCAGGGCATGCTGCTCCACAAAGCTGTTCAGGGGCTCAGGCCAAAAGCTCCGTGACCTTGTAGCAGTACATCCAGAACACAGACCCTCCCTTTGGTCGCCCATGAAGGGGAGAAGAGGCTGGAGAACTGTATAGAGATTTTTTGCAATGCCCAAGTTCAGAAGTGATGCATTACCTTCTCTCGCGTTACTTTGGCCCGAATTAGTTGTGTGTCCTCACCTACCTGCACGGAGGACTGGGGAATGTAGAGAAGCAAATGCAGTACTGGGTGAGCATTGCTGGCTCTGCCACACAAACCCTCCAGCCCTCACGAAGGACCCATCACTTAGTTAAGAGCCCCTTCGAATCAGACAGAACTGGGTTCGGTTCCTGGTTCCTCCACTTAATCACTTGCATGACTTGTGACCGTTTAGTTAATCTCTCTTAGCCACATTTTCTTCATGTGCATAAAATGGAACTAATCATAATACATTAAGTCATCGGGTTTTTGTTAGAATTAAGTGAGTCATGTACTCAGAACAGTGTCTAATACATAGTAAGACCTCAGTACACAGTATGTATGGTGTAGGGCAGGAGGAGGAGCTCCAATTCCACAATTCTTAAGGTGCCTTCAGAAGTTTATTGCCCCGGGTTTCTGTCATCTCCATGTCCCCAGTGCCAGAAGTTTTAAATAACTGTTGACTTAGCTGCTACCTCAGTACTGCCTGATTGTTCTCCCCTGTAAGCCACAGCATCCCTGCCGCTGTTGCCTCAACCAGGGTGTCCTGCTCGTGTCAAGTGCCTTTCAGTCCTGGTCACCCTTCAAGCCCCCTCCACCACAGGGCTTCGTCAGGTTGTACCAGTCCTACAGGCATCTTTTCTCTTTCCTCAGAATTTCACCTTGATCCTCCAGCAAGCCTGTCCGTCTCTTATAGCGGGGGCTCCGAGCAACGATTCCTACTCACAATGATAAAATACTATTACTTTGAGTATTTATTTATGAGCCAGTTACTGTGCAACAGAGTTTCTCAAACTTGTGCGTGCTTCAGGGTCACCTGGAAGGCTTGTTAGAACATAGGTCCCTGAGCTCCACCCCCAGAGTCCCTGATTCAGTAGATCTTTCCAGAGAGCTGGGAAATTTGCATTTCTAACAGGTTACCAGGTGCTGTGAGGCGGCCGGCCCCGCGGCCACACTTTGAGAGCCACTGTTACACAGAATGTTCTACATTTATCCTTCTGTTTAATTCTTGAAGGTAGCTAATACTTTCTCCTCGTCTGTAGTCAGTGACACTGAGGGTCGCAGAGCTGAAATAATGTGCCCACGTACCCTACTGGTAAGTAGCAGGTGCAAGATGTGACTCGCCCCGGCTAACCCTTTGCTCTTCACCACTGGGATGATTGTGTATATTGATTGTATTGTGATATAGAACCGTTCATTGCCTGTTGATATAAAAGGTCCTCTTCCCGGCCAGTTTTGCTCAGCGGTTAGAGCATCGGCCTGCGGTCTATAGAGACCCAGGTTCGGTTCCCACTAAGAGCACATACCTCGGTTGCAGTTTGTCCCCGGCCCTGGTTGGGTCGTGTGGGTGGCAGCCATTCAATGTGTCCCTTTCGCATCGATGTTTCTCTCTCTCTCTCTTTCTCTGACTCCCTCCCACTCTATCTGAACAAAAAGAAATGAAAGGTCCTCGTTCCTGCTGCATTAAAATTTTGATCAAATTCTAAAGCCTGGACAGTGTGGCTCAGTGGGTTGAGCATCATCCCATGGACTGAGAGGTCCTGGTTCAATTCCTGGTCAGGGCACATGCCTGGGTTGCAGGTTCAATCCCCAGTAGGGGGTGCAGAAGGCAGACAATGGATGTTTCCCTCTCACATCAATATCTCTATCTCTCTCTCCCTTCCTCTCTCTCTAAAAAATCAATAAAAACATATTTTAAAAATAATAATAATAAATAAAAATTAAATAAATATATAAATAAAACCCTGAGTCCAGGGGCATTAGTGTATTTGTCACTCTTAAGGAAGTTTGTTCCAATTCAAGAACAGAATGAACTTCCCTAATGACTGAGGCCCTAAGTCAGAAACGTAACAACAGCCACGGGTACAAGAGTGATGAGGAAGCAAGAGCCGCTGCCACCCCCAGGGAGGCCGACTCACATAAACCCCTTTCCTCTTGGAGGCTCTGGCTGGGTCTTCCTCTGGGACCCCAGCCTTTCCTCCGTGCTTGCCTTAATGGGCCAGGTGACATTTGGACTATTTCCTAAGGCATTTGGTGAAAAAGAAAAAGAAAATAAACTGAAAGAGTACAGCGCTTCCTGGGAGCAGCACTGGGCACGCTTGGCACTCAGAAAGCCTGAGGAAACCAGGCTTCCAAAGTCTTTTCCTGTGACCACATTGCCCTCTAGGGGCCACTGCTTTCCAGACAGAAGGACGGTAAGTTTGCTTCTCTGCCGATGCTTCTCAGGTCCAGAGATGGGATGGGGCGACTCAACAATCATGGTAGCGCGGCCTGTGAGATTCGGAGGTCTGTTCGTCGAGACCGATGTGGTACCAGCCCCTTCCACTCCGTTTCCACAGAAAGTGAGTCTGCCCCTGTCCAGTCTTGCTTGCTCAACTGCACATCGGACAAAAGCAAATATAAATGCATGGGACAGGTGAAAAACTGTCGTGTAAAAAAAGACTCAAAGCTGTGGAACATTGTTTAAGGAATGATATTTAGACAGGAAAAGACTCAGGACAGTCAAAGCCCCTTCAAATATGTCAAATGTTGGCAACATTTCCAGAACAGTGACCTATAAGAAGTGGAGGGTATTCCCTGAAGAAGGGTTCTGAGGGCAAATACATTTGAGCAACTTGGGTAAAACAAAGTCCCACAGGTTTCTTTAACGTAGGACTTCTCCGAACCTTTAATATATTATAGGCCTTGTGAATCTCCAGGGGGGATCATGGTCTCCAAGGTTCTGCCAAGCCTACCTAGGGAGAAACTCCCTTCCTCCAGGAATACCTTTCATCTTTTCACCATGTTCCTAGAACACACACTGTGATTCACAAACACATGCAGGATATTAGTGCTCCTACGTCCAAGCCTGAGCAACTGAGAATAATTGCGCTGCATTCTGCACAGTCCCAAGGGGCAATAAAAACAAAATAAATTGCTGCAGCACTCCCTTATACATCCTCTCATTTAATCCTCACAGCGATCCTGTGAGATACCCAACCAGCACCCCTGTGATTTAAAATGAACATATCTGACCCTCCAATTAAAGTCATCTCACTCCAAGTTTGCTGGGCATTATTCTGAACCAAAGAAAGGATGAAGCTAGCAAATTCTCCATCCCTGCAACTATGTGAGCACCATCTGAAGTCTCCTTACTGGCCGTAACTGCTAGCTTTTAGTAAGCTCTTAATTTCCTGTACTCAACTCATTTCACTTGATTCTCACAAAAATCCCAGGAGGTGGAAACTATCATTATAATCATTTCCAGATGAGGATACCGAGGCTTGGGCAGAAGGATAGTGACACACCCTCAGTCACATAGTCAGATTTACTTTCATCTTGAGCCACATGTCTAACCACGTGACCCATTTCAGGGACGCGCTAAATATTAAAAGGGGGTTGGGGACACATAAAGTTGTGATGCTATGAGTCTGGATCTTATGATGGATTTTCACAGTCTGTGCCGGGGGCCCTTCCCTTCCCTTTTCCCTTCCCCCTCCCCCAGCCTGAAAAGCAGGCTCAGTTCCAACAAAATACCTGCCAGAAACCAGTAGTGCTGACGTCTCTATTCATCTACCCCAAGATGGTTGGCAAAGAGTGTGGTCTCCCATATAACGCTTTTTGTGTGTGTGTCATTTATTGTGAACAAATTAATGTTACTTTGGGAGACTGGACCCAGAAGGAAGCACCTGCTTCTTCTAAGAAAATAGTAACAGCAGCAAAACGCTTAATATTCACAGGGTTTGTTAGAAGAGACACTCTGTCAACCCCATCCAATAATAATCTGAGGTGTTAATTAGTTTTATAGTTATGTTGTTACCTGGGCTTCTCACTTCTTCATCTGCTTTGGAAAAATTAAAATAAGGAAACAAAAAAACTTTCAAACATTTTAACAGCAAAAGTTTGGGGATTGTGCAGAGGAAGTGATTATAGAGTACAGCTAATTTAGAATTCGTGTTTCAAAACAATAAATTCTCGTGACTTGTTAAAGGTAATCTTAAATCAGTAACCACCCTAGATCATCTGAATGAGTAGGTCTTTATCAATCACCTTTCTTTGTTATAGGAATATCAAATGTGTTATTACAAACAGGAGTGAGAGCCACAACTAACCCAGAAACACCACAACTAACTATGAATTCTGTATTTAATCCTGCATTAGTTTGCTAGGGCTGCTATAATAAAATACCACAGACGAGGTGGCTTAAACAACAGAAATTTATTCCCTTGCATTCTAGAGACTAGAAGCCCAAGACCAAGATGTCAGCAAATTTGGTTTCTTCCAAGGTTTCTCTCTCCTTGGCTAGTGGATGACCATCTTCTCGTCTTTGTCTTCACATGGTCTTCCCTCTGTGTACATTTGTGTCTTTTTTTTTTTTTTTTTTTTTTTTGCATTTATCTTCAGATAGAGTGGGAGGGAGAGAGAGAGGAAGAGAGAGAGAAACATCAATGTGAGAGAGACACATCAAGTGGTTGTCACCCACACAACCCCAACTGGGGCCAGGGACAAACTGCAAACTGTCCAGTCCACGGGCCGACGCTCTAACTGCTGAGCCAAACCAGCCAGGGCTACGTTTGTGTCTTAATCTCCTCTTCTTATAAGGACACGAGTCATACTGGATTAGGGCTCACCCGTAGGATCTCATTTTACTTTAATCACCTCTTTAAAGCTACTTCTAAGGTATTGGGTTTTAGGACTTCAACATATGGACTTGGGGGAAGGAATATAATCCAACTCATAATATGGATTTGGAGGAGAGACATAATTCAGCTCATAGCAATCCCCAATATTTCCTCAGTACCAACTATGTATATGGGACTGGAGCCGCAATGCACAGCAGAAAAAGCAAACATCCTGCCCTCTTGAAGTCTAAAGTTTGGTGGAAAACCCAAAAATAATATCTAATACAGTACTTGGCAGCTGGTTATCATAGTCATAAACAAAGTTGTAGTTGCAGGCAAAGTCACAGTTGAAGTCATGTTCATAGTCTTTTATTAATAGTATCCTTATAGGAAAGCTAATACTCTGGTAGTCAGAGAGTTGCTCAGCTTTTCTTTTACCATCAATGTTTAAAGAAAGGATTGAAGACTAGCTGGTTGCCTAACCAAGTTGGCACCTCTGAAAGCTCACCCTGACCACAAGAACGTTTCTTCTTTCGTTTCTTCTCTTAAGCAAAAGTACATGACATCTGACCCAGGATTCCTGTTCTAACACTATTTTTGTATGGGTGGGCTAGTGAGACCCTAGAAGCCAGGAAGACTCTTAAGTAGCAATACAGTGGGAGTGACTGCTCCTGTGTTTGAATCCCACTTCTGTTACTAATTTCTTGACATTGTGTAACACTTCACCTCAGGTCTCAATTTCCTGATGAGAAGGTAGAACATACCAATCTTTTCAAACTGTATTCTGAGGCAAGTGTACAGGTTGTCTACATGCAGAACCAGCACAACTGCACACATCAGCCTTGCCCTGCAGGACCCCCAGGGGCTCCTTGGACATAACTTAGGGCCAGTGGAGGAAAGGGAGATCAGTTAGCTCCCTCAACTTTGGTCAGAAATTCTGCTTTGTCTGCCTCATATCTTGCATTTCTGCATAAAATGTCATGAGGTTTCTATAGCTAAAAGGCTTTGAAAACCACCAGTAACTCAAAGGTTGATTCCATCGTTAATACCCCAGTTTGATGGCTCTATGCCCTGAAACCAGAAGTCCAGGCAGGTGGGGCCATTCCCAACAGCCACTCTGGGTTTAGGGTCAGAGACTGTGCTTCCAGGATACCCTCTCAGGGATGGGTGACCTGCCTATATTTAGGAAGCAAGAAAGAATATCAGATTGCCCGGGGATTTGAAGGGTGAGGGAAGGGAATATCACCCTCTTGTCTAGAAAAATTACATTCTAATTTTTTGCTTAAGTTTTTCAGGCAGTTATAGAATCTCCCCTCATTAAAACTTCTAAATTTATTCCTCTTCTTCACCACTTAGAGTTTCGTGACACGTGTGCTGTCACAGCCTGTCTGAACAGGAATCCCACATTGCTGTTTATTTTTAGCTCCCCTTGCTTTCATTCCCGACTCAGCTGGGGGCTTTCTCTCCTTCGTGGTCTTAAATTGGAAAGAAGATTGCGTCTTTGGGCACAAGGTCTGAAGCCTGCCAGTCTCTCTGAGTGAGGCCTTTGTGGATGGTATGTGGCAGCCTCTCTGTGTGACTCGGTAAACATTTCCTAGGCACCTGTTATACAGACTGTGCAAGTCCCTGTTTGTGAACCCAGACGTTTCAAGAATGAATCTGATATGGACCCTGACTTTAATGACTTAAAAGCAAAGATGGGGTGGGAAGCAATGAAATAATTCAATAGGCCTCACTGCAACCAAGTGGAAACCTCCTCACTACAGCCTACAGGAATGTGGTTAGTGACAGACAGTCTTCCTGGAGGATAATCAGTGACATTAAACCACGGCCTACTGCTCCAGGAGGCTTGTGCTCTGGGTCCACCACACCCAGAACACCTGAGCTTCTCACCCCACCAGGAAGCATGATGCAGAAATAACCATGAGGTATTCTTGCAGATACATAAAATAAGAATCCCCCACCTCTACTAGACTGCCTAAAACATGGGGGGTGGGGGGGTCAGCCATGCCAGTTTTTAACAGAATTATGACTTAAATGACTGTGCAGAAGAGAGCTTCCCATAGCGGGCCTGGGACTGCTATCCTTAGAAAGACATGCTACAAAGGCCCCAAACAGCCTCAGCAATCTTGGAAAAGAAAAACAAAGTTGGAGGACTCACACTTCTGGATATCAAACTATACTACAAGGAGGCCACAGTAATCAAAACAGCATGGTACTGGCATAAAAATAGGAATATAAATCAATGAAACAAAATAGAGAGCTCAGAAATAAACCCCCACCTTCATGGTCAATAAATATTTGACAAAGGAGGCAAGAACATAAAATGAGGTAAAGACAGTCTATTCAAAAAACGTTGTTGGGCCCTGGCCAGTTTGGCTCAGCGGTTGGAGCGTCAGCCTGCGGACCAGAGAGTCCCAGGTTCGGTTCCCGCTAGGGGCATGTACCAAAAAAATATATATATATAATGTTGAAAAAATTGGACAGACACGTGCAAAAACAAAGTGAAACTAGACCACCTTCTTACATCATATACAAGAATAAACTCAAGCCTGGCCAGTTTGGCTCAGTGGTTAAAGCTTCAGCCCATGGACCAAAGGGTTGTGGGTTCAATTCTGGTCAAGGGCACGTAGCTGGGTTGCAGGTTTGATCCCCGATTTCAGCTGGGGTCATGTGGGAGGCAATCAATTGATGTGTCTCTCTCACATGGATGTTTCTCTCTCTCTCCTTCCCTCCCTCACTTCCACATTCTCTAAAAATCAATGGGAAAATATCCTCGGGTAAGGATTAACAAAAAAAAAAGAAGAAGAAGAAACTCAAAATGGATTAAATACTTAAATGTAAGACTTAAAACCATAAAAATCCTAGAAGAAAACATTAGCAGTAAAATCTTGGTCATTTCTCATAGCAATATTTTTTCTGATATAGCTCCTCTGGCAAGGGAAACATATGGCCAACAGACATATGAAAAGATGCTAAATGTCACTAATCATCAGAGAGATGCAAATTGAAACCACAATGAGGTATCACCTCACACCTGTCAGAATGGCTGTCATCAATAAATCAACAAACAACAAGTGCTGGTGAGGATGTGGAGAAAGGGAAATCCTTGTGCCCTGTCAGTGGGGATGCAGACTGGTGCAGCCACTGTATAAAACAGTATGGAGTTACCTCAGAAATTTCTAAATGGAACTGCATTATGACACAGCGATTCTACTTCTGGAAATATATATGAAAAAAAAAAGAACTAATTCGAAAGAATATATGCACCCCTATGTTCATTGCAGTGTTACTTACAATAGCCAAGATTTGAAAGCAGCCCAAGTGCCCATCAGTAGGTAGATAAAGCAGATGTGGTACATTAGTCAATGTCACCTCAATACATTCAATTTTTTAAAAATATGAATGAAAGAAAAAGAAAGACCTGCTGAAAAGTTGGCCCTTAGCTGGCATCTGGGAATGTGGATTTCAGGAGGGTTCCCACTATTCCCTAACTGATGAGAACAGTAAATAATTTGTACAACTGCCTAAACAATCTGTACAAGCCATGTGGTTTATATTAAACACTGTTCTCCTTCTGGGAGCCTGGAATTCTTACCAGCTTCCCTGGTAATTAATATCCACATGTGGGTCACAATTCAATGCTGGAGGACTTTGGCATGTCCTGCGAGACTCCTTGGGGAGAGGATTCCTGGGGGCTTGTGCCTGGTTTCCTCCAGATTCCACTCCATGCACCTTTTCCTTTTGCTGATTTTGCTTTGTATCCTTTCCCTATACTAAACCATGGCTGTAAATACAAGCTTATGCTGATTCCTAAGAGTCCTTCCAGCAAATCACCAAATTTGGGGGATCTACCACCCAGTGACCCTAATCAAAATTCACTGCCTGCTCTGAACCCCTATCCTGAAATATGAAATACTGCCTGGAAATGTACCTCCCATACACACACACACACACACACACACGCACACACGCACACACAAACACACACAAACACATTCTCTTCTGTGGCATAATCAGGATCTGTCTGGTTCTCTGCATCACACACCTCTCCATGGCTGAGACCACTTATCCATCATCAGAAGGCTCAGCTACTCCCAAGATCAAAAGCCAATTCTTTCCCTGATCAATTTTTAAATCTCTGATTCAACCAATCACGAGATTCAACATGAAACTCTTCTTCCTGCTAATCATGCTCTAACTTTGTAAGCCAATCTTATTCCAAAGACCAAGGTTCTACATTGTCACTCTGATTTTATCACTGAACCTATGTCTTGATAATAGGTTGCCCCTCTACAATCCTGCTTTGATTGTTCCACTGACCAGCACAACCAGTTCATTCTAACTGTGCTTCTGAGATCTCAACATTGCATAAGCATCCAGTAGTCTTGGAAGCAAAAAACAAAAGCAACAAAACCAATAGAAATACAGCAAAACAAACTAAGGAGCAAGCAGCACACAGAGCTACACCCTCCCTGGCCTTAAATTATTGATATGGTTAGGTTACTACTCACACATTTTAGCTTGACTACTTTTTATGCTGCTGACTTTTATGAAGCAGGAAATACATCTGAAATTAAAGCACCCTGTTCTATAACACTACATTCTCTAAAATGACTACTCATGGGTTAGCATACAATAACCCAGCCACAGAATTGTTGGGATTTGAGACTCAATGAAGGTCATAGACGTTGGTCTTCTGTACCCCCCTTTATTCTTTATGACAGCAGAATTGTCAATCGTCCGTGAACATAAAAACGGGCTTATTTATCTAGGATCTAATCCAAAAAATGTGAAAATTCTCTTTCCTTTACGCACTGTGATAATTGTGGTAGGGAACAGAGGGAGGAGAAACAAGCTAAGACAGGAAAATGGGTACAGCTGCTGAGACACTGTCAAACCCGTGAGCAGCACTAAGCAGGTGTGTGGCCTGGAGGATCTGCAGAATGACAACAATGGATTCTAAACAGCAAGGGGAGGGGGATCATTTCTTTTTCTTTATGGACCATCACTACCTGGACTTCTATTCCTTACTTTAATTGTTCAGTGTGATTAACTAAGCTCGATTTTCTTTTCCTCTTTGTAAGCAACCCTATAATTTAGATATTTTGTCAGCAGGTAGTGGTAATCTGCCAGAGACAGACATCTAAGCTCAATTCTTATTTGGGACATGGGGTCACAACGAAAACTCTTTGTTAGATCCACTTGCTTTGACGATGAAATTGAATATATTTGTTTTTTGTACTCAAATGTACATACATATATTCCAACATATATTAAAATTGAAAATATAGTCCATACATATATCAAGTCTTGATAAAACACATATTAAATCACTTTCTAGAGCCACTCTGAAGTCGACTAAAGTATGTGAGTAACTTTCCTTTATGCATTTTTTGATTAAAACATTTTCTTTTAACTCACCTGAGCCACAGTCCAGAGACATAACCCCAGACCCCACAACTCACTTGGGGATTTAAGGTAGTTCTCAGTCTCAAAAACTCCAAAGCGCCTTCTCTTGGTTGCTAGCTTGCACTGCCAAGTTCCCCACAGGTCAACTCTTCACCTTTCTAAGCAGTCTGAGTCAATAAAAGGGAAGTCCTTACTTTGTAGTTCTGACACACATCTGATCAACAGCCAGAAAGGCTCTTCCCACGCCCTGCAGCTCTTTGCCAGGATATACCCGACCTAGTTTTCCCCCTTGGAGCAGAAAGATAAACAAAACAGCTCTCTCTTCAGGCAAGGCCTTCCTCCCCCAAGTCAAAAGGTAGTATTCCCCCCCCCCCCACTGTGTTGTTTTTGTTTTGTTTTGTTTTTTATTTATTTTTGTTACAGATGTTTCTTTTTTTTCCCCCATTGACACCCTCCTCCCACCTCACTCCCCGCCCTGTCCCCAGCTTTGTTGTCCATGTCCATTGTTCATGCATACATACATGTAAGTTCTGTGGTTTATCTCTCCCCCACCACTCCCTCTTCTGGGGACTGTCAGTCTGTACTTCACTTCCACATCTCTGGGACTACCCTGTTCTTCAGACTGTTATGTTCATTATATTCCACAAATAAGTGAGATTATGATACTTGTCTTGCTCTGCTTGGCTTGTTTCACTTAGGATAATACTTTCTAGGTCCCTCCATGTCGTCTCAAAGGATAAGAGATCTTTCTTTCTTACCGCTGCATAGTACTCCATTGTGCATATGTACCACAGCTTTTTTATCCATTCGTCTACTGATGGACACTTGGGCTATTTCCAGATCTTAGCTATTGTAAATAGTGTTGCTATGAACATGGGGGTACATATATTCTTTCTGATTGGTGTTTCAGGCTTCTTAGGGTATATTTCTAGAAGTGGGATCACTGGGTCAAATGGCAATTCAATTTTTAATTTTTTGAGGTAACACCATAGTGTTTTCCGTAGTGGCTGCACCAGTCTGCATTCCCACCAGCAGTGTACTAGAGTCCCCTTTTCTCCACACCCTCGCCAACACTTGTTGTTTGATGATTTGTTGATGGAGGCCATTCTGACAGGTGTGAGATGATACCTCATAATCATTTTAATTTGCATCTCTCTGATGATTCGTGATGTTGAGCATTTTAATATGTCTCTTGGCTATTTGTATGTCCTGTTTGGAGAGGTGTCTATTTAGGTCCTCTGCCCATTTTTTAATTGGATTCTTTGTCTTTCTTTTTTTTAATTGTATGAGTACTCTATATATTTTGGAAATTAACCCCTTATCTGATGTAGCATTGGCAATGATGTTCTCCCATACAATGGGTTGCCTTTCCATTTTGATGGTTGTTTCTTTTGCTGTGCAGAAGATTTGAGTTTGATGTAGTCCCATGTGTTCATTTTCTCCTTTGTTTCTGTTGCCTTAGGTGATATGTCAGTGAAAATTCTGCTGCATATGATGTCTGGAATTAAGATAAGGATGCCCATCATGTTATTTGTATGGAGTTTACTCTAATCTCAATCTCAGTATCTCCCCCAACTCCCTTCTTAAAGGAGCAATTCAATCTGAACATAACACTGAGGTAATGTATTCGCTCAGGACATTTGATTTTATTTAAAACCCATTTTAAATATAAAATGTTTCAATTAGTGATGAGGATTTTTTTTATTTGAATATTTTTAACACAAATATTTTTTAATTAAGAAAGTTGTGCTTGCCCTGGCCGATTTTTCTCAGTGGTTAGAGCATCGGCCCGGGGACTGGAGAGTCCTGGGTTTGGTTCCCGCTGAGGGCATGTACCTCGGTTACAGTTTGTCCCCAGCCCAATTGGGGTCGTGTGGGTGGCAACCCCTTGGTGTGTCTCTCTCACATTGACGTTTCTCTCTCTCTTCCTCCCGTTCTATCTGAAGATACATGCAAAAAAAAGAAAGAAAGAAAGTTGTGCTTGTCCTGGCCTGTTTTGCTCAGCAGTTAGAGCGTCGGCCCACGGACCAGAGAGACCCAGGTTTGGTTCCCTTGAGGGCAAGTACCTCGGTTGCAGTTTGTCGTCGGCCCCTGTTAGGGTCATGTGTGTGGCAACCATTCGGTGTGTCTCTCTCACATCAATGTTTCTCTCTCTCTCTTTCTCCCTCTCTCCCTCCCGCTCTATCTGAGAATAAATGCAAAAATGTCCTCAGATGAGGATTAAAAAAAGAAAGTTGTGCTTGAACCTGAATTTTGGATTGCACAGAGCTAGACTTGAATATAGACAGAATTTACTAACTCTGTGACTTTGGTGGTAAAAGTAAATTCCCCCCTCTCAGCCTTCGTTTCACTATCTGTAAACAGAAAGAATCATATTGAGCCTAAAGTGTTATGAGAACTAAATTAAGATGCTATGCAATAAGTGTTTTGTGCATGACTGAGTACACAGTAAGCACACAAAAACTGGTACCTGCAACTATCATAGTCCTACACTGTGTCTAATGTATCCAAATTTGGGGTAAAAGGAAATGGCTTTGAATAAAAACATCTGAGTTCTAGCCCTGTGCAACTAAGGGTTTCAGGTTCAATTCCCCGTCAGGGCACATGCCTGGCTTTCGGGTTTGACCCCTGGTCAAGGCGCATATAGGAGTCAACCAGTCCATGTTTCTCTTTCACATTGATTTTGTCTCTCTCTCTTTCTCTCTCTCTCTCTCTCTCTCCCTCTCTCTCTCTCTCTTTCCCCCCTCTCAACTTCTCTCTAAAATCAATGAATATGTCCTTGTGAGGATTTTTTTTTAATTCTGAGTTCTAGTTCTGCCCAACCACAGGTCTTCAAATAAAGCTAGAAGGATTATGCATCTTCATTTCCTAGGGCGGCCTAGCTGGATACCTAGGCTGTCTAAGAGTAATTATTAATAGCACTTGTTAAATATAGTTAATTTGCTAATTATGCAATCAGTTATGGCTTTGTGCTTCAATTTCCTATAAAACTGGGAAAATACCTGTCCAATATATCTCACTGGCTTTTGAGGGAGAGCCTGAAATGTTATTTTTGTCTTATCATAAGGACTATCAGGGAAAATTTGTATTTTATAATTGAGGATTTGTACTGTCACATAAAAGTACATAAGATCCCTATTTTCCAGTTCATTTCTTACAAATCTGTCCTCCTTTTAGCCAGTCTTCACACAATTTGTGATGAACAGAGTTGAAAGTTCACATAGGCAAAACTCTGTAGTTCTTGTCTTGAAAACCAAATACAAAGAATGACAAGTTTCACACCCTCTTAGCTCACAGCACACTCATCACTGCCTCCTGCCTGTGCCCAAGGTAGACATTGCTAATCAATCACAAAGATTTTACTGCACAGCCAAAAGCTGAACGAAGACTCCTTCAGACACTTTAAGCAAACGCTGCCAACAAACTAGAGTCGATACAAAAAATAAATGTTTCCCCTCCTGATTTAACTCAACTCCTTCACATTATAGTCAAGGACACCAGAAAGAAATAATCCAGTTAGAGGTGAATCTGATAACTATATCCAGGCTGGTTCTTTTCATTACACCATACTGACAGGTGACTGGCCTTAAAATAGAGGTTCTTGCAGATCAAAACAAAGTAGACAAAACTACATCGTGAGACAAATAGTCTACTAAGAGTTTGGTATGTATATCCCCTAAAAATATGATCATAAAACAAATGAGCCCCCTTTCCTTATTTATTCATCAGTGTCAAAGCCCAGGGATGTCCTGTGGCCCACAAGGTTCTACACAATCCTCTGACACCATCTCTTCATGCTCCCTACCCCAGCCACACTGGCCTCCTTAGGAGCTTCCTCTCATATGCAGCACACTCCTCCCACCTCAGGCTTTTGCACTGGCTGGTCCCTCTGCCCAGAATGCTCTTCCCCAGATATTTTCATGGCTCGCTCCCTTAACTCCTTCAAGTCGTTGTTCAATGGCTGCCTGTCCCTGAGGTTCCTCCCAACCACCTTATGTAAAATGGCAACCCACTCTTCACTCTGCTGTCACCCCCAATTTCCTTTGTCTGCCCTATGCTTTCCCATAGCCCTGACCACCTTCTAACATTCTATGTCATTGATTTGCTTACTGTGTTCATTATTTATAGTACGTTTCCTCCAACTAGGCTATAAACTCCAGAAAGGTGCATGTACTTTTACTACTATATTCTCAGCATCTAGACTAGTGCTGGGCATCCTGCTGGCACTCGGTTGGTACATGTTGAATTTCATAGTTACAAGGAAGCAAGATGCATTTGTGTGATGGTTTACTTACCATCAAATAATTTTCTAATGTACTTGTCTGAAGAATGTCAGGAATTCCACTGTAGCAGCTGTGAGTCAGGTTCCTCCCATCAGCAGAAAAGAAACCTGAATACATCTGCCCAAGAAACTACGCTTCAGGGGATTAGGAATGAGGTGAACGATACTTTATTCCTTTCTTTGTGGTCTCACAAAGGCAAGGGTGAAACTACCCAACAGGCACAGGCCATAAATACCCTATAATTTGATAATTTAACATAGAGAAGAAACTGACTGCCTGGCTGTTTTGTTTGACAGTATTTGATTCTAGAACGTGGTTGTGAAACAATTGTAATTAGCTAGTTATTAATAATAGGAAAGGAGCAAAGGAAAGGCCAGACAGTATAAGCATAGCCATTTGGGCAGCTTCACCAGGAAGCTGCAATTTCTCACTCCCCAGAGAACACCGGGCCATTCACTGCAGATTACTGGGGGAAGGGATTGGACAAAGGGGAGATAAATGCATGCACAGTGAGTCGGGGTGGTATTGGGAAGATGCCTGACAGTCAAACCTGGGGACAGAGATCATTGGCCAGAGTGGGTAGAGCCAATGCAAGCCTGAGAAAATTTTGGGGTATATAATCCCTCGACAAAGGAATTCTTGCTCTTGGCTCTCTGGTTCCTTTGACTTTGCTCCTGCCATGTTTTCTCCATAGCCATGTGGCCCTGTGGACCCCACATGCAGTGGACTAGTGGACTTCAGCAGGGAACACGAGATAAGCTAGCCTGATGCTGGACTGGACTCTGCTTCAACATGGAAAGGAAATTCTGGTTTGGGTCTGATTCTGGTCCTACTGAAGCCACAGCTACATTTCTTCCTTGGGGGAACAAAGGGAAATAGGACCTTGGAAACTCTGGGGTATAATTCCACAGAAATAAAGCTTTCTACAATACCTCATCCTGCCATGTGAGTCTCAGAAAATCCTTTTCTTGGGATAGCGTAAGAATTCTACTCCCATGAGCAACAGGTAAGGACAAGGACCTCTCCCCACTGATAACAGTTGTGCCTACATTGGTTTGTTGTTGCTTTTTAAGGTGCATTACAAACACTTTAGAAAATAAGATGTTATTCTTAACTATCTGATTCTTCTAAATGCCAAAAAGGCTAAATTGCCTATATCCACACAACCTAGCATTTGACTTTAATCTTTTTGTATATATCTCAACTTATTTTTTTATGTGTAGATCTTCACTTCCTAACTAAATTGTAAGAAGCTTAAAGATAGGAACTGCATCTCTTCTTTGCTTTGTGGTCTTTCAGTTAGTCCTAGGCATGCATTAGATGCTACCAAGTCATCAGCACTGATCTTTGAAGGTCTGCTTCCTCCTGTTCATCGACCAAAAGATCACAGACATCTCTGAAGAACCTTCTTTCTGAGCAAGCATGGATAAAAGGGCTGTTCTAAGGACACAAAAAGACAAGATAAGGTCCTATCCTTGGGAAGGTCATGTTGAAGCTGGGAATATATGTGCAGAAGCAAATGAGTGTTCTGTACCACAATAGAGAAATCTAGAGGAACCAAAAATAGAGATTAGCCAGGGGGTTCAGGGAAGGTTTCAGAAAGTGAGAGGAAGGAGTGGTGAGTGACAGAAATAAGACTAAGTTGGATAACATCCTTACTGTTTCTGGATTATTTCTTGATGCTCATTTCTTTTTTTTTTTTATTAATTAATTTTTGTTACAGATGTTTCTCCTTTTTCCCCCACTGATTCCCCCCCCTCCCTCCCTGCCCTTTCTGCAGTTTGTTGTCTATGTCCACTGTTCATGTATACATGCATATAAATTCTGTGGTTTATCTCTCCCCCACCATCCCCTCTTCTGGAATTGTCAGTCTGTACCCCACTTCCACGTCTCTGGGACGACCCCATTCCTCAGACTGTTATGTTCATTATATTCCACAAATAAGTGAGATCATATGAAACTTGTCTTTCTCTGTTTGGCTTGTTTCACTTAGGATGATACTTTCCAGGTCCCTTCATGTAGTCTCAAAAGATAAGAGATCTTTCTTTCTTATAGCTGTGTAGTACTCCATTGTGTAATGTACCACTGCTTTTTTATCCATTTGTCTACTGATGGACACTTGGGCTGTTTCCAGATCTTAGTCATTGTAAATAGTGCTGCTATAAACATGGGGGTACATATATTCTTTCTGATTGGTGTTTCAGGCTTCTTAGGGTATATTCCTAGAAGTGGTATCACTGTGTCAAATGGCAGTTCAATTTTTACTTTTTTGAGGAGACACCATAGTTTTCCATAGTGGCTGCACCAGTCTGCATTCCCACCAGCAGTGTACTAGAGTCCCCTTTTCTCCACACCCTCGCCAACACTTGTTGTTTGATGATTTGTTGATGGCGCCCATTCTGACAGGTGTGAGGTGATACCTCATTGTTGTTTAAATTTGCATCTCTCTGATGATTAGTGATGATGAGCATTTCTTCATATGTCTCTTAGCCATTTGTATGTCCTGTTTGGAGAGGTGTCTATTTAGTTCCTCTGCCCATTTTTTAATTGATGCTCATTTCTAACCCAACATCTCCTTTTGGTAATTTCCAACTGGATCATAGAAGAAAATGAAGAGATCTAATCTCACCACAAGAATAACCTCCGTGCATTGGCTAACTGTCCTCCTCAGAAAGATGGGAATTTTCTGGCCTACCAAAGCACTTCCAGAATCTCTCAGCAGCCACAACAGAAAGGAATTGATAAATTCAAATGAAAAAATAATAATAATAAGATACCCAAGCCCTCCTTCATTTTTCCCTAAGTCTATTGTGCCCAATCATCTATTCATTTGTTAAATTAACAAATAAGTATTAGGAATCTACTATTTACCTGCAGGAGACCATGATAAATATGATCCTTGACTTCATAGAGCTCTCATTCACCCCTCAAAAGGACCAAGAATTTGCCTGGAATTTGTCTCTACGGCCTATAAAGAGACTTGTGTTATTAAGAGTTTGGAACGTGTAGCCTGGAAAATTCCATCCAGCTCAGTGGATACATTTGAAACTCATCTCACAGTCCCCCACAGGTCCTCCAATGCTATAAATGATCATGGAAAGTCCCACACCCCCATGATAGAAGGATATTCTCCCTCACACCTACTACAAAGCTATCTTGGTAAAGTCAAAAATCAATCCCTATCTACAACAGGAGAATGGATTAAGAAAAAAAAACTCACAGACACAAACAACAATATGGTGACTACCGGAGAGAAAGGGGGGTGGCAGAAGGAAGAAGCGGGTAAAGGGGAGGATAAATTGTGACAGAAGGAGACTTGACTTTGGTTGGTGAACACACAATATAATATACAGATGATATGTTATAGAATTGTACACCTGAAACCTATATAATTTTATTAACCAATGTCACCCCAATAAATTCAATAAAATTTTTAAAAGTCAGTCTCTATTTTCACCTTCTCAATTTAAACTTGTTTCAAATAAAATAAGGACAGTTTTAGCAGGAACCGAACCCGGGTCTCTCTGAACCGCAGGCCGACGCTCTAACCACTGAGCCAAACCGGCCAGGGCAATAAGGACAGTTTTAGATGACCACGCAACAGAACACCTAACTATCCATGGCCTTAGAAAGAAATAGCCAGAAGGAGTTCAGACATCATCCAGCCCACTCCTGCTTTCTGCAGATGAGCTCACAGAGCGGCAGTGGAAAGTGACTGGTTTGAGCTAAGAAACCTGGTAAGAAATAGCTCAGACTGGACCCCAGGTCTCCTGATTCCTAAGACCGCACATTTCCATTACTGCTCATCCTCCCTAAGGCTCCAATCCAACTGAAATACTTTTGTAAAGAGTTGTATAACAACTTGGAGTTCCATTTGATATTCCTATTGAAGTCCCAGACAGAATAATTACTTCTGGCTTGGTTGGTGGTTTGTCATCCTTTCTGCCGCAAAGATAATTGCATTTTATCAGGCAAGCCTTCTACAGCACCTCCAAAGAGTGAAGGTCAGACACCTGCAGCCAACCAGCGTGCCCGCAAGGAGTCCCTCAACAAAGCTTAGGACACATGCAGTGCCTTCGGAGAGCCCCGGGGTCCGAATTCAAATGGCAAACTGAGTCAACCCCCAGCATCAATTAAACGTCCACACTTTTAATCGCCTTGTATTTGCTTCTCGGGTGCTTTTTCCTCAGCGCCACTGGTTTCTGAATAAAAATTTTTAATTTCGAGGTAGTGCTATAATTTATTGGGCCTGTTCCCTCTGTAGTATGAAAGCCAGTGTGATCTCTCTTCAAGCGGGCAAGCTCATGTTGCTTGTGTGCTCTACCTCAACAAGTTTATAACTGGAAGATGAGGAGAACAGGGGTCCACAAACAGAATTTGAAACGGAGGGTGAGGCAGCACCAACAGATCCATCTGGGACTTTCAGACGTGGTTCCTTTCATCCATCAGGAAAATCAAGGCACTGAAATGATCCGCGCCTGTGGCAGAGAAAAGCTTCCATTCAGAGATCATGACACGGGCGGCTGGATGCTAGATGCTCCCATGTAGGGAACAGAGGATGATGCCTAGGGGTGAGTATCTGGGGCTTGAAGGTATGGAGGGCCTTGCTAATAAAACATCATTCCAGGGGAGAAAGTCACAGAGGTGGTGGATAGAGGTAGGTGAGTGCCATGAATTTTGAAGGTTTGTCCCAGCCCTGCTCCCCAGCACATGAACTTCTAGATAAGCCAGAAGATCCCTGATGTGCCACACACACAAGATTCTTTATTAGACCTCTTTCTGCATTTACTGTGCTAGGCACTGTGATTATTAAAGACACCCAAGACCCAATACTGTTAAAAATCACTGTTAATATAAGCGACGAGATATTCCTTCCTATTCTTCCAGCCCAGGAAGGTGAAGAGTCTCATTAACATTCCAGACAGGTCAATTTTCTCTATTCATCCTTAGCTGATCTCTGTTGTACAATTTCATGCTTAGAGATTAAAATAGAAAATTAGGAGTAAAATGCTTTTACTCCTATTTAAAAAACACTTTCCATTTTATAATCATCATTCTTCCAAGTATTTTAAAACTAGGAGAGGGAAATAATCGCATAGATCTAAGAAGGGTGCTAGGGTCTCATATACATTCTCAGTAAATTTTCCTTTCCTCCACTTCCTTTCAAGGCTTGAACTCAATGGTTTTCAAACTTGGCTCTAAGGAATAAAAAGGATTGTACTCCTGTAGGGGTGTAGTGGAGTAGGGAAGAGATAGATGGTGTATTGGTCTGCCTTCTCCAAGAAACATAACCAACAGAAGAGAGAGAGACTTATTTTAAGGAATTGACTCACATGATTATAGAAGCTGAATTCAAAAGCTGCAGGGTGTGCTAGCAGGCTGGAGACCCAGAGAAGAGCTGATGCTGCAATTCAAGTCCAAATGCTGCCTGCCACAGACTTTATTCTTGTTTAGGTGAGTATTTTAGTTCTATCCTGGCCTTCAACTGATCAAATGAGGCCCACCCACATCATGGAGGGCAGTCTTCTTTACTCAAAGTCCTCCAAGTTTAAAGTTAATCTCATTCAAATACACCCTCACAGAAATAGCCAGGATAATATCTGACTAAATATCTGGGCACTGCAGCCCAGCCAAGGTGACATATAAATTAATCATCACAAACAGATTCTGTCCATTACCACCCCATCTTCACCTGAGAGCAGCTCAATATATATTGGTTTCTAGAAACTTAAGATTTTGTTTGAAAGATGGGTTCTGCCACACAATAGGAATAATAGTAATTTTGTAAAGGTTTAATCTTAATTCAAAGTAACAATGAAGGTAGAAATTTGGCTCTGCACACGTGCGTGATACTTGGGATCCTGATGCCTTCAGGTGTGAAGTAACCTTTTAAACATACCTGCTCCTAACTCCCTCCCATTGGATCTCCATAGTACATATGGGAAATCTGTTCTAAACATAAATCTGATCAGGTCGATTCCCCATGGTGTTCTAATTGATCAAAGAATATCATTTTTAAATCCTTTCTTTAGCCAACAAGGCATGGGTGGTTTAGCCTCTGTTTCCAAAGCCTCATCTCATTTCTTATTTCCTCTACTCTTCTCTTCCAGCCACATTGGGTTCTCTTAATCCCTTATCTGCCCCTAGCTCTCTCTCATCTCAGGGCCTTTGAATATGCTATTTCCTCTGTCTTGAATACCTTTCCCTTCCCCTCATCAACTACTTGGCTGAAATCTCAGCATAAGCCTCACCTGCTCAGGAAAACCCTTCTTGGCCTCTCTAGCTAGATCAAATTCCCCTATTAGAACCTTTCATTGCACCATGAATTCTTATCCATAGTACTTAGAATACTAGCAAATTCACTTATTGGTGTGATACATTTACAATGTCAAACATGCTCTCCACTCTATCCCCAGTGACTGCCATAGAGTTTATGTTCAGGAAATATTTGCTGACTAAATCAATAAGGCACATTGCTTTATGATCCCTACAGCAGTGGGCAGTGCTGCAACAGGAGACGTGAGTCCTAGAGAATCTCCAATTTGATCATTTTAAATCCAGATTGCCTAAAAAGAAAGCCTTCCCCTCATCTCAGTGTTATCTGCCACTGACATGTCTCAGGAAGCAATGCCCCATTATAAACCTTCAAATGGCATGTCCCATTGTCCCAGAGTTACTTTCCTTTACTAACAGTGGAGCAGATCCCACATTGTCATGGAAGCAAGATAAATCTTCTGTTCTTATTTTGAAAAATGATCTCATTAATGAAATCTGTAGTATTGAATTATGCCAAGCATCTTATTCCAATGCATCCAAGATATTGGCTCTCAGATCTAAAATATCTTCTTTTGAGCAATAATGTTTTTCTCTTTCCACAATAAGAGGCTTTATCCCTAACCTTGGGTTCATGTATGGACTCAACTGAAGCCTTTTCTTGTGAAAGTGTAAATTATCTAGGGAAAGAACTCACAGCACTCCTCCTCCCCCACATACCCACCATTGCCATGGCAAATAAAAGCCAAACCACTGAGCTTGGCATTAAAAGCTCTAGGATCAGGCACCTATCTACTTTGGCATCCTACCTCCTGCTGTACCCCTTCACGTACCCAGTGTGCATCCAGGTCAGAGAAAATGCTCCCTCAACATTCCCTGTGCTTTTCCATATTTATTAAGTACTAATTTTTTAGAAATAATATTTGTAAAATGTATGAATTTTTTTTTAAAGGTATTGACTAGCAAACTTCATCAAGGTTTCTCCAGCACTGCAATTATTAACTCTGCTCAGGTAACTCTGGTTCTCTAATCACTTTATCCCTGCTCAGGAGATAGGTCAAGACCTCCTGCCTTTGTAAAGCTGGTCATTACAATGATCGCTGTGTTCCCAAATATTCACCCAGAAATGGGCTCTAGCTGCTGCCCATTGTAACTTCAGGAAGAAAATATTCTGAACAGTATCAGGGCTGTTCTGGGTCCTTGGTACCTACTGTTCTGTACTATAATTATTTGCACATTTTAACACCTCTGAAATCAGGTGCAGCTTCCGATCTCTTTGGACTGGACAGCCACCATGATAGACTCCCCATTGCTGGAGCATCGACACTTGCAGGAGATGGAGACTTGGAAGAAACGCCAGAGACAGTTGGAGCTCTTTTAACCCCACTGTCCCAAACCCAACATTTGGGAGTGGGAGTTCGAGAGGGGCCAATAAATTTAGCAACTCCTGAAACTGGAGTCCATAGCCCCCTAGCTCTGTATAATTGTAGATCTGAGAGGCCAGCACCAAAGGCTCAGAATTTTTTTTTAATCCTCACCCAAGGACATTTTTCTTTTTATCATCAGATAGAGTGGGAGAGAGGAAGAGGGAGAAAGAAACATCAATGTGAGAGGGACACATTAACTAGCTGTCTCCCGCACTACCTGACCAGGGACGGGGACAGACCACAACCGAAGTACGTGCCCTTGACCGGAATCAAACCCGCAACTCGCTGGTCAGCGGGCCGAGGCTCTAACTGCTGAGCCAAACCAGCCAGAGCAAGGCTTAGAACATTTTGGTTGGGGGAGCTTCTTTCACAACCTGCTTTATCACCCACACACTTGATGGCGAAACAAGACAATAATGACTCTAGATCAAAAAGTAATTTTAGGGAGTCAGACCCTGAATAAGAAATATAAAGAAAGCCTTAAGTATTCTATCTATTTCACTATTTTTCCTTTTATATATGTACAAGATCAATGTGTGATTTGTTTTTAACTATATCTAATTATAAACGTGCTCTTTCAATAGGTATAAAACAGAAACTCTAGGAAAAAATTGTAATGCATCAAGTCCTAATTTAATTGGCAGTGGTTTTTCTTTCTTAGTAGTTGTGATATTGTGGTTTATAATAAAAAATAAATAAATATTTGGTCTTCATCCTGGAACAGAGCTTCTAAAACCTTCAGAATTTCCTAAGTAAGGAAAGCCATAAAGGTGTCTTTTATTATATCAATGAGGTGACTTTTGAAAGCACCTAAAGATGGGGCTGTTTGCCAGGAGAACCAACCATGTGATTAGAAGGTTGGACCTCAGAGAGGAGAGAGGGGCTGAAGGTTGGAGCAATCACCAAGAGCCACTGGTTTAATCACTCATGCCTATGTAATGAAGGCTCCATAGAATACCAAAAGGGCCGTGTTTGCAGGGATTTCAGGTTGGTGAACGTGTGGAGATTTGGGGAAAGCAGTGAGCTCTGAGAAGCTGGAAGGTCCATGCCCCTTTGTCACCAGAACAGATCCAAGCCGAGGTGAGTCCTGCCCCAGGACGATCTGGGATGAGCAGATTCTGGACTCGTGCAGGAAAAAATTCAAGACATGAGTCCAGGTGAAAGTGAGAATAAGTTTATTAAAATTTAGGTCAGTGGGGCAAAAGAAGGGCCCTTGGAGACAGGAGCAGGGAGTAAGCCAGGACAAGCTGCCACCGCCCACTGCTCCTCTGGTAGCAAGTCTCACTGGAGCCCTGCTCAGGATAAAGAAAGCAAACATACAAGCCTGAGGAAAGGGGTGCGGGTGTGCTCAAAGGACAGCATGTGGTGCACCTTTGCCCTGAGGGGTTTTATCTATTTTCTATAGGTGAGAATTTTAGGGGAGGTCCCAGGGGAGGATCTCAACAGAATATGTGTTAGATTTCCAGATGTGTCATTTAGTATGCTGATATATCAAAATAAGCACATAGTGGGGTCAGGGGTCATTCTCTGATTAGTTTCACCTTTATCTTGGATTTGTTTGGCTCTAATTGGCTTTTGTTGTTGTTATCTATCTTCCTAAGGTGATTTAAACCACCTGCTCTCAGATGTCTTTGGCTTGTGACTTATCAGCTGGCTGTTAATTGCTCAGCCATTCAGGCCATTTGTTCAACCATTTGTCTCAGTTTCCTCATTCCACTTGCCAGGAAATTTTCCTAGTTTCTTAGTAATCTGCCTCCCTTTCTCCATACCTTGTCCTATGCATCTCTTTCATCTGGTTCTTCCTGAATTATATCCTTTTATAATGAACCAGTGATCTAGTAAGTAAAATGTTTCTCTGAGTTCTGTGAGCTGCTCTGGCAAATTAATCCAACCCAAGGAGAGGCTCATTGGAACCTCAAATCTATACCTAGTTGGTCATAAGCACAGGTGACAACCTGGACCCATGACTAGAATCTGAATTGGGGAGGGGAGCAGTCTTGTGACACTGATGATATCTGTGGGCTCTAACACTATTTTCAGGTAGATAGTATCAAATTGAGGTGAACTTCAGGACACCCAACTGGTGTCAAAAAATGGTTTGGTGGTGTAAGGGAAACTGCCCACCACCACCACCACTGTGCCACTCACACACACACACACACACTGTGATTGGTATCAAAACCTATTTAATAGTACATAGAACAATGGCATATCTTACAATGGATGGCTTCTTAGATTTGAGTAAACATGATGTGTTTCTCATTTCAAAGTACTGCAGTGATTTTCCGGGTTAACCATAAGTCTTTTCTGAGTTTGGTTCGTATATGCAGGCCCCCAAGCTGCCCGAGTATAAAAAGAAAATAGTTCGTGAAGAGTTTCAAGAAGTGAAAACCTGGAATGCGGTCAAACCACTGGAGTCCTCACAGCCCACCAGAACCTTGCTCTAAATGAAACATTTCTCACTTAAACTCAGGCCTAAGCTGTGTCCCTGGACTCCTTTAAATTGAACACTATTGTATATTCACTTATATGTCTCTCAGTATACCTAGCACAAAGCCTTACACACAATAGGCCCTCAATGAATGTGTATTGAGCTGGCAATGCCTTCCGTTGAAACTTCCTTTCCTCCCTTAGTCCATTCATCTACTATCTCCCTGACATTCTAATCCTTCTTTATTTTTGTTACAGATGTTTCTCATTTTTCTCCCATTGACACCCTCCTCCCGATCCTGCCCCCACCCCCAGCATCATTGTCTATGTCCATTGGTTTTGCTTATATGCATAAGTTCTTCGGTTTATCTGTTTTCTCCTCCCTCACCCACCTCCCCTGAGATTTGTCAGTCTGAACCCTACTTCTATGTCTCTGTGTCTACTATGTTCATCAGCTTATTTTGTTCATTATATTACATAAATAAGTGAGATCATGTGATACTGTTGTTCTCTGACTGGCTTATTTCACTTAGCATAATACTTTCTAGGTCCCTCCATGTCGTCTCCAATGATAAGAGATCTTTCTTTCTTACAGCTGCTTAGTATTACATTGTATATATGTACCACACTGTTTTTACATCTATTGATGGACACTTGGGCTGTTTCCAGAACTTAGCAAGTGCTGCTATTAACATAGGGGTGCATATATTCTTTCTGATTGGTGTTTCAGGCTTCTTAGGATATATTCCTAGAAATAGGGTCACTGGGTCAAATGACAGTTTCCTTTTTAATTTTTTGAGGAAACACCATATTGTTTCCATATTGGCTGCACCAGTTTGCATTAAGTGGGAATAGAAAGATCATATCTCAACACAATAAAGGCCAATTATGACAAACCTACAGCCAACATCATACTCAATCGGAAACTAAAAGCATTTCCCTTAAGAACAGGAACAACACAGGAATGCCCACTTTCACCACTCTTATTTAACATAGTACTAGAAGTCTTAGCCACAGCAATCAGACAAGAAGAAAAAATAAAAGGGATTCAAATTGGAAAGGAAGAAATGAGACTGTCATTATTCGCAGATGACATGATATTGTACACAGAAAACCCTAAAGACTCCATCAAAAAACTACTAGATTTAATCAATGAATTCAGCAAAGTAGCAGGATACAAAATCAACATCCAGAAATCACTGGCATTTTTATAAATCAATAACAAGCACACAGAAAGAGAAACTAAAAAAAAATCCCATTTACCATTGTGGCAAAAAAATTAAGATACCTAGGAATAAATTTAACCAAATAAGTAAAGGACCTATTCACAGAAAACTACAGGACATTGAAAAAAGAAATAGAGGAAGATATAAAAAAGTGGAAGCATATACCTTGTTCCTGAATTAGAAGAATTAACTTCATTAAAATACCCATAATACCCAAAACAATCCCCATTAAAATACCAACAATATATTTCACAGAACTAGAACAAACACTCCAAAAATTTATATGGAACCAAAAAGAGACCCTGAATAGCCACAGCAATCTTGAAAAAGAAGAACAAAGTAGGAGGGATCACAATACCAGATATCAGGTTATACTACAAAGCCACTGTGATCAGAACAGCCTGGTACTGGCACAAGAACAGGCATATAGATCAATGGAACAGGACAGAGAACCTGAGAATTGACCCACAACATTATGCTCAATTAATATTGGACAAAGGTGGCAAGAGCATACAGTGGAGTAAAAACAGCCTCTTTAATAAATGGTGTTAGGAAAATCGAACAGCTACATGCAAAAAAAAAAAAAATGAAACTAGACCACCAACTTACACCATATACAAGAATAAACTCAAAATGGATAAAACTTAAATGTGACCTGTGAATCCATAAAAACCCTAGAAGAAAATGTAGGCAACAAAATTTCAGACATCGTACACAGTAGAATTTTCACTGATATAACACCTAAGGCAAGAGAAACAAAGGAAAATAATAATACATGAGACTACATCAAACTAAAAAGCTTCTGCACAGCAAAAGAAACAACCATCAAAATGGAAAGGCAACCCACTATGTGGGAGAGCATATAAGGGATTAATTTCCAAAATATATAGAGTACTCATACAACTCAACAAAAGGAAGACAAAGAACCCAATTAAAAAATGGGCAGAGGACCTAAATACACACCTCTCCAAACAGGACATACAAATGGCCAAGAGACATATTAAAATGCTCAACATCACTAATCATCAGAGAGATGCAAATTAAAATGACTCACACCTGCCAGAATGGTGGCCACCATCAAATCATTAAACAAGTGCTAGCGAGGGTGTGGAGAAAAGGGGACTCTAGTACACTGCTGGTGGGAATGCTAATCCTTATTAAATGTTGCTCCTAAACCTAGTTCAAACAGTTGCTATGTTTTCCTATTACTAATGCATATCTGCTACTGCAGGTCTGTTCACCTCACTGCTGAGAAAAACTGTGCTGGTTCCACCAATATCCTGAGCATTTCTTGTGAAGTTTATGCCTAAATAATTTATGTTTTAAACACCATTAGAAAAAGAATCTTGACTTTCGGTCAAGATAGCGGCATAGGTAAACACAGTATTGTGTCCTCCCACAACCACATCAAAGTTACAACTAAACTACAGAACAACCATCATTCAAATCCACCTGAAATCCAGCTGAATGGAAGTCCTACAACTATGGAATTAAAGCAGCAGCCACATCGAGACTGGTAGGAGGGGTGGAGGCAGACGGTCTGGTACCACACCCCAGTGTGGCGGATAAAAATCAGGAGGACACCTTGGCTGGGAAGGTTCTCCCTGAGGACTGAGGGGGCCCCCTCCCACACCAGGTACCCCACTCAGGGTCCCAGTGCCAGGAAGAGAAGTCCTCATAACTTCTGGCTGAAAAAACCAGCGGGAACTGAGACTCAGGGAGGCTGAGGTGGCTGGAGGCCCTGGCAGCTCTTCTTAAAGGGCCCGCGCACGGACTTATCAGACTCACTCCCTCTAAGCTTGGAGAGGAGGCAGCTCGAGGGGCACCAGAGACATACAGGGAAGAACTGAGCTATTTGACATTGGAGCAAGGGCTGGAGAGGGGACTTTCTCCGGCCTTTGTTCCTTTGGTGAGCCCTTCCCTGGGGCGGCAGACAGCCACCAAATCTGAGACTCCAGCAACCTGGCTCACACTGGTAGCCCCGCCCTGGTGACTCCCTGAGACTCGTCACACCCAACTTTCAGGCCCACCCAAGCTGTTGGTACTTGCTTAACCATAGGATTGGCCTGTCTTGGATCCTGCTGCAGGTTTTCCTAAATTCTTTCAAACAAGCAGCATCTGGTCTCAGATAACCTCATGCCTCTTGTTAAGTAATACACCGAAACAAACACAGGGAGGCAGCCAAAATGAGGAGACAAAGAAACAGGTCCCAAATGAAAGAACAGAACAAAACTCCAGGAAAAGAACTAAGCGAAATGGAGATAAGCAATCTAACAGATGCTGAGTTCAAAATACTGCTTATAAGGATGCTCAATGAACTTAGAGAGGGCCTCAAGAGCATTAAAAAGGACCAGCCAGCCCTGGCCAGTTTGGCTCAGCGGTTAGAGCGTCGGCCTGCGGTCCGGAGAGACCCGGGTTCGGTTCCCGCTAAGGGCACGTACTTCGGTTGCAGTTTGTCCCCGGCCCTGGTTGGTCGTGCGGGTGGCAGCCACTTGATGTGTCCCGTCACGTCGATGTTTCTCTCTCTCTCTCCCTTCCTCTCTCTCTCCCTCCCACTCTATCTGAAGCAATAAAAATAAATAAATAAATAAATAAATAAATAAATAAATAAATAAATAAAAAGGACCAGTCAGAAATGAAGGAGGCACTAACTGAAATAAAGAATAATTTACACAGCTTTAATACTAGAGTACGTAAATCCAAGAAGCAAACCATCGATTTGGAATATAAGGAAGCAAAAAATCCCCAATCAGAACAGCAAAAAGAAAAAAGAATTCAAAAAAATGAGGAGAGTGTAAGGAGCCTCTGGGACAACTTCAAGCATGCCAACATTCACATCTTGGGGGTGCCAGAAGGAGAAGAGAGAGAACAAGAAATGGAAAACCTATTTGAAACAATAATGGCAGAAAACTTCCCTAATTTGGTGAAGGAAACAGACATACAAGTCCAGGAAACACAGAGAGTCCCAAACAAGATGAACCCCAAGAGGCCCACACCAAGACACATCATCATCAAAATGCAAAAGGTTCAAGACAAAGAGAATCTTAAAAGCAGCAAGAGAAAAGGAGATAATTACCTACAAGGGAGTTCCCATAAGACTGTCAGCTGATTTCTCAAAAGAAACTTTGCAGGCCAGAAGGGAGTGGCAAGAAATATTCAGAGTGATGAAAAGCAAGAACCTACAACCAAGATTATTCTATCCTGCAAAGCTGTCATGTAGAATCGATGGACATATAAAGATTTTCTCAGACAAGAAAAAGTTAAAGGAGTTCATCACCACCAAACCGTTATTATATGAAATGGTGAAGAGTCTTTTTGAAGAAAAAGATAAAATATATGAACAAACAAAATGGCAATGAATACATATCTATCGGCAATGGAATCTACAAACAAAATGAACAGGCAGAACAGAAGCATTCTCATAGATACAGAGAACGTTTTGTTGGTTGCCAGATGGGAGGGGGGTTGGGGGAATGGGTGAAAAAGGTGAAGGGATTAAGAAGTGCAAATTGGTTGCTAGACTGACAAACCTCAAAGGGAAGGGAGTGGGGGGGGGGGCGGAATAAACCAAAAAACTTATATGTAACCAATGGACACAGACAACAGTGTGGGAAAAGGCAGGAGGGGGGCAGAAGTGGGGAGGAGGGGGTCAATGGGGGGAAAAATAAGGAACATCTGTAATACATTCAACAATAAATATAAAAATAAAATAAAATAATGAAGTACTGATTTTAAAAAAGAAAAGAGAGGAACCGAAAAATGGCGGCGGAGTGAACGGAGCTACACAGACCGTCTCCCAGAACCAAACTGGAATTACAACTATAACACAGACAAATCGACAGGAAAAACCAACAGAAAAGCAGCTTGCGAGGACCATAGAACCAGGGACACTGACTCCATCCCGGTAGGCTTGCGAAGGCGCAAGACGGGGCTGGGAGCCCACGGTCAGCAGCTCGGCAGCGGCCTCAGCTGGGAGCAGCGCCCTCGGGTTACACTCCCAGGCGGCCCCACAGCGCAGCCAGGACAGAGGCTGAAACAGCCACAGCCACTCACCTTGGGCTCGGGCAGAGGGAGGGCGGACTGGACTGGAACTGTGTCGGGACACTCGGGGTTTGGAGGGCGCTCAGAGCTTTGGCTGAGTTGCTGCCAACCAGGACGGTGGCCACATTGCTCCTTCCCAGGGCTCTGAGGAGAGGCAGCAGCCCCTCCCTCGGAGATCCAACCCCACCCTGTGGGCCATTGAAGTGCTAATTGAGGCTCACTAACGACCAGCATCTGCCCCACCCTCGTGAAAGCCCCTTGGCTGAGCACCAGAGGGAGTTTTTCAATCAACTGACAACCCAAAACTCATCAAGTAACCTAGACTGCTAGCCTCCAGGCAAAAAGCTAGAGGATAACAGTACCTTTCCTGGGCTGGCAACTTTAACCAGGAAAGTAAGACTTGACAGTGGTGTTCAACGTGGGTCCTCCCTCGCTCATCTAAACCCAGGAGAGGGAGCCACAAACAGCAGAACACCAACACCCACAAGGAGAACTTGACAGGCTCCAAAGCCCTCAGTGATAGCCAAAATGGTGAAACACAGAAACAGAAGCCAAATGAAAAAGCAAGAAACCTCCACCGAAGATGAGATCAATGTGGAGCAATTAGGCATGTTAACAGAGCTAGAATTCAGAGCCATGATCTTGAGGAAGCTGAACAGCATGAGTAAGGACATAGAGACACTGAAAATAAGCCAAATGGAAATTAAAAACCAACAAGAAGAGATAAAAAATGACATATCCGAAATGAAAAACACATTGGAAGGTTTAAAAAGCAGAGTAGGGGAAGCTGAGGACCGGATCAGTGAATTAGAAGACAGGGTAGAAAAAATCAACCAATCAGAAAAACAAAAGGAAAAAACTATTAAAAAACAGGAAGACAGCTTAAGAGAACTATGGGACAACTGGAAACGTAATAATATTCGCATCATAGGAGTCCCCGAAGAAGAAGAAAATGAGCAAGGGATAGAGAATATATTCAAAAAAATAGTGAGAGAAAACTTCCCTAATTTGGTGAAGGAAGAAGGCATTCAAGTTCAAGAAGCACAGAGAGTCCCAAGTAAGAAGAACCCAAACAGGCCCACACCAAGACACATAGTAATTAAAATGCCACAAATTAAAGACAAAGAGAGAATCCTAAAAGCAGCAAAAGATAAGCAACAGGTTACCTACAAAGGGAACCCCATAAGGCTCTCAGCTGACTTCTCCCAAGAAACACTACAGGCCAGAAGGGAATGGCATGAAGTAATCAAAGTCATGAAAAACAAGAATCTGAATCCAAGACTACTCTACCCAGCAAGGTTATCATGCAAAATAGAAGATCAAATAAAAAGCTTCCCAGACAAAAAAAGGCTAAGGGAATACATTAGCACCAAACCAGCACTGCAAGAAATGTTAAAAGGACTGCTGTAATTAGCAGTAGAAATGGGAAGAAAAATAGAACCACACTAAACAAAAATGGCAATAAATAAGTACATATCAATAATCACCTTAAACGTAAATGGATTGAATGCTCCCATAAAGAGACACAGAGTAGCTGATTGGATAAGAAAGCATGACTCATCTATATGTTGTTTACAAGAAACCCACCTCTCAACAAAAGACTCACATAGGTTGAAAGTGAAGGGATGGAAAAAAATTTTCCAAGCAAATGGAAAGCAAAAAAAAGCTGGGGTAGCAATTCTCATATCTGATAAAATAGATTTCAAAATGAAGACCATAACTAGAGACAAAGACGGCCACTACATAATATTGAAAGGATCTATCCAACAGGAAGATATAACCTTGATAAACATATATGCACCCAATATAGGAGCACCAAAATATATTAAAAATCTTCTGGAGGACTTCCAAGGAGAAATCGACAACAATACAATCATAGCAGGGGACTTCAACACCCCGTTGACAGCACTGGATAGATCCTCTAGGCAAAAAATTAGCAAGGAAACAGAGACTCTAAATGAAACACTAGACCAAATGGATTTAATAGATATCTACAGAGAATTACACCCCAAAACTACAGAATACACATTCTTCTCAAGTGCACATGGGACATTCTCAAAGATAGACCACATGATAGGACACAAACTAAATCTCTACAAGTTCAAGAAGATTGAAATCATATCAAGCATCTTCTCAGATCACAATGGCATGAAACTAGAAATCAATTGCAACAAGAACATGCAAAGACATTTCAACACATGGAGGCTAAATAGCATGTTATTAAACAATGAATGGGTCACCGAGGAGATCAAGGAAGAAATTAAAAACTTCCTGGAAACCAACGAAAATGAACACACAACAACACAAAATCTATGGGATCCAGCGAAAGCAGTTCTGAGAGGGAAGTTCATAGCACTACAGGCCTACCTCAAAAATCAGGAAAAATTTCTAATTGACTGTCTAACCTCACAACTTAAAGAATTAGAAAGCAAACAAAAAGAAAACCCCAGAGCAAGTAGAAGGAAGGAAATAGTAAAGATCAGAGCAGAAATAAATGACATAGAGACCAAAAAAACAATTCAAAGGATCAATGAAACAAAGAGCTGGTTTTTCGAAAAGATAAACAAGATTGATGGACCCTTAGCTAGACTCACCAAGAAACAAAGAGAGAGAACCCAAATACACAAAATCAGAAATGAAAGAGGAGAAGTAACAACCAACACCACAGAAATACAAAAGATCGTTAACAACTACTATGAACAACTATATGCCAACAAATTCGACAATCTAAGCGAAATGGACAAATTTCTAGAAACACACAGTCTCCCAAAACTAGATCAGGAAGAGATAGAAAACTTGAACAGACCAATAACAACTACGGAAATCGAAGAGGTAATCAAGACTCTCCCAGCAAACAAAAGCCCAGGCCCAGATGGTTTCACGGGGGAGTTCTACCGAACATTCAAAAAAGAACTAACACCCATTCTCCTCAAACTATTTCAAAACATTCAAGAAGAAGGAAGACTTCCAAACACGTTCTATGAGGCCAGCATAATTCTAATTCCAAAACCAGAAAAAGACACTACGAAGAAAGAAAACTACAGGCCAATATCCCTGATGAACATAGACGCCAAAATCCTGAACAAAATATTAGCAAATCGGATCCAGAAATACATCAAAAAAATTATTCACCATGACCAAGTGGGATTCATTCCAGGGATGCAAGGCTGGTACAATATTCGCAAATCAATAAACGTGATACACCACATAAACAAAATGAAGAATAAAAACCACATGATCATATCAATAGATGCTGAAAAAGCATTCGACAAAATCCAGCATCCATTTCTGATAAAAACGCTCAGCAATGTAGGAATAGAGGGATCATATCTCGACATAATAAAGGCCATATATGAAAGACCTACATCCAACATCATACTCAATGGACAGAAACTAAAAACATTTCCATTAAGAACAGGAACAAGACAGGGATGTCCACTTTCACCACTCTTATTTAACATTGTACTGGAAGTCTTAGCCACAGCAATCAGACAGGAAGAAAAAATAAAAGGGATCCAAATTGGAAAGGAGGAAGTGAAACTGTCATTATTTGCAGATGACATGATATTGTACATAGAAAACCCTAAAGACTCCATCAAAAATCTATTAGACTTAATAAATGAATTTGGCAAAGTAGCAGGATACAAAATTAACGTCAAGAAATCGACGGCATTCTTGTACACCAATGATGAACTCACAGAAAGAGAAACTGAAAAAACAATCCCATTTACCATCGCTCAAAAAAAATTACGATACCTAGGAATAAACTTAACCAAAGAAGTAAAGGACCTATTTGCAGAAAACTACAGGTCATTGAAAAAAGAAATAGAGGAAGATATAAAGAAGTGGAAGCACATACCCTGTTCATGGATTGGAAGAATTAACATAATTAAAATGTCCATACTACCCAAAGCAATCTATAGATTCAATGCAATCCCCATCAAAATACCAACGACATATTTCATAGAACTAGAACAAATACTTCAAAAGTTCATATGGAACCAAAAAAGACCCCGAATAGCCACAGCAATCTTGAAAAAGAAGAACAAAGTAGGTGGGATCACAATACCAGATATCAGGTTATACTACAAAGCGACTGTAACCAAAACAGCCTGGTACTGGCACAAGAACAGGCATATAGACCAGTGGAACAGAACTGAAAACCCAGAAATGGACCCAAGGCAATACGCTCAATTAATATTTGACAAAGGTGGCAAGAGCATACAGTGGAGTAAAGATAGCCTCTTTAATAAATGGTGTTGGGAAAATTGGACAGCTACATGCAAAAAAATGAAACTAGACCATCAACTTACACCATACACCAAAATAAACTCAAAATGGATAAAAGACCTAAATGTGACCCGTGAATCCATAAAAATTCTAGAAGAAAATGTAGGCAACAAAATTTCAGACATCATACGGAGCAGAATTTTCACTGATACATCACCTCAGGCAACAGAAACAAAGGAGAAAATGAACACATGGGACTACATCAAACTCAAAAGCTTCTGCACAGCAAAAGAAACAATCATCAAAATGGAAAGGCAACCCACTGTATGGGAGAACATCATTGCCAATGATGTATCAGATAAGGGGTTAATTTCCAATATATATAGAGTGCTCATACAACTCAACAAAAGGAAGACAAAGAACCCAATTAAAAAATGGGCAGAGGAGCTGAATAGACACCTCTCCAAACAGGACATACAAATGGCTAAGAGACATATGAAGAAATGCTCAACATCACTAATCATCAGAGAGATGCAAATTAAAACAACAATGAGGTATCACCTCACACCTGTCAGAATGGCCGCCATCAACAAATCATCAAACAACAAGTGTTGGTGAGGGTGTGGAGAAAAGGGGACTCTAATACACTGCTGGTGGGAATGCAGACTGGTGCAGCCGCTGTGGAAAACAATATGGTGCTATCTCAAAAAATTAAAAATTGAACTTCCATTTGACCCAGTGATCCCACTGCTGGGAATATACCCTAAGAAGCCTGAAACACCAATCAGGAAGAATATATGTACCCCCATCTTTGTAGCAGCACTATTTACAATAGCTAAAATCTGGAAACAGCCCAAGTGTCCACCAGTAGACGAATGGATAAAAAAGCAGTGGTACATATACACAATGGAGTACTATGCAGCGGTAAGAAAGAAAGATCTCTTATCCTTTGAGACGACATGGAGGGACCTGGAAAGTATTATCCTAAGTGAAAGAAGCCAAGCAGAAAAAGACAAATACCACATGATTTCACTTATATACGGAATATAATGAACATAACAGTCTGAGGAATACAGTAGACCCAGACACATGGAAGTAGGGCACAGACTGACATCCCTCAGAAGAGGGGATGGGGGGTGGGGGGGTGGGAAGAGATAAACCACAGAACTTATATGCATGTATGCATGACCAATGAACATGGACAACTAAGCCTGGGACAGGGTGGAGGGGGGGTGGGGTGGGGGGTGCCAATGGGGTAAAAAGGTAAAATGTCTGTAACAAAAAAATAAATAAAAATTCATTAAAAAAAAAAAAAAGAAAAGAAAAAGAATCTTTTATCCAATATATTCTCTAGCTGGCTACTGTTGATGTTTAAAAGAAATTTATTTTTCATACATTCTTTTGGTTACTGTATACCTTATTAGAGTTGATTCTGGAGTTGTTAGTTGATTTTAATTATCATTTTGCCTTATAAGACCATATGGTAATATAATTTTTCCCGTTTTGTTTTTTTTCTAAAGCCAATTCCTGTTACTTATTTCTCTTCTGTAACCACACTGGCTTGCATAGTCAGAAAAACATGCAAAAGCAGGGTCAGAGCAGGCATCTGGTCTCACTTCCGAGATAAAGGAAAGATGCTAGTGTTTTCGCACCAGGGGCCACACTTCCTGGTGGTCTTGTGATAGATGATTGTTTATAAAAACCAATTTGGGCCCTGGCCAGTTTGACTCAGTGGTTAGACTGTCAGCCCGTGGACCAGAGAGTCCCAGGTTTGGTTCCCACAAAAGGCATGTACCTCTGTTGCAGTTTGTCCCCCATCCCGGTTGGGGTCATGTGGGTGGCAGCCAGTTGATATGTTCCTCTCACATTGAGGTTTTTCTCTCTCTTCCACCCTCCCTCCCTCCCTCCCTCCTGCTCTATCTGAAGATAAATGCAAAAATCTCCTCAGGTGAGGATTAAAAAAAAACAGTTTGGTATTTATCTTGGTTGTCATGCCATTCCAGCCATTACCAACAAAAATCTGTATGGCTACATTTTAAAGAACACAGATAATCATCAACTAGAACGCTTTGCTGTGCTTGCTTGCCAAGGACAGTGAGGTTGGTCAAAGGTCACAGCACGAAACTGAAAAATGGAATGAAATTCGGACATAGAGATGGAGTTAGTTTTGTTCACATTGACAGCTATACAAAATCTAACAAAAATATGGATATAGTAAACCCTCACTTTTGCAGACCTCAATTTAATGGCCTTCAGATTTAATAGACTTTGGATTTAACAGACATTTCTGGCCCATATGTCATATGTGAAAATTAGCACCCTGTTATTTTTAAATGCTTTTAACCAAGATTTCCTTTAAATTAACAGGTTTTCTTTGGTTTTGGTTAATTCACTATTATTTTTAACAAATTTTAACAAACATGCCATAGTTGGAAAAAACATTATAGTAATTTAGCCAACATAAATAAATATTACATATCTACAACTATAGTCCACATATTTAAATCCAAGAGTCACCCCTTGTAAACAACGTTCGGTGAATGATTAGCAAGTGATCACACCACACAGCGCTAGGTAATTGCTTCTGTTGTCTCCTGGGAAGAATTTCTGCAGCAGTTTGAAGGGTTGGAGATGTTCCCACATGCGCTAAGCCACGTCCCAGCCATGTACATTTGTTTACTCACAGTGACTGGTGAATGCACCCAATTACTAGACATATTCAGTATAAATTTAAAATTACATATAGAAAACTTTTCTGTGAAGTTAAACTTTTCATACATACTTAACTTTAATCACACAAACGTGTACATAAGTAAAAACAGGTAAACTAACTAATTTGTCCATTTTTTTTAACATATGCATTCAGAAAACCTACTCTTTATTTTATAATGGATTTCAGCTGTAACAGACACCACCTCGCCCAAATTAGTCCATTATATCAAGGTTGTACTGTAATATCTATAAACAAAATGCTATAAAACTCTAATGAAAGATATCAAGGGTTATTTAAGTAAAGAGATTTCATGTTCATGGAGTGGAAGATTCTGCTAAAAATTGACTGCTAAAAAGTCAGTTTTTTCCATCTTGACCTATGGATTCAACACAACAAATTAATTGTAAAGGTATCAACAAACTGCTTCTCAGGTGTATGTGGAAAAGCAAATGATCTAGCATAGCCAACTCAATACTGAAGTAGAAGAACAAAATTAGAGGACTGATGCTATCTGATCTCCAAACTTATTAAAAAGCTAAAGAAATCAGGACAGCATGGCACTGAGGAAAGAGTGGGCACACAGACCAGTGCAATACACTAGAGAGCCCAAAAACAGGCCCACACGTATACAGTCAACTGGTGTTTGACAAAGGAGAACATGCGATTCAATAATGCAAATCATCTTCAACAAATGGTGCGGAAACAATTGACTTGTCCATATGCAAAAATAAATGAACCTACACACAGACCACACAACTTTCAAAAAAATTAACTCAAATAGACCATACGCACAAAACTATAAACCTTCCAGAAGAAAACATAGGAGAAAATCTACTTGACCTTAGGTTTGGTGATGAGTTTTTAGACACAACACCAAAAGCATAATCCACACACACAAAAAAAAAAAAAAAAAAATGATAAGTTGGACTTTATTAAAATTAAAAACATCTCTAAAAAAGACACTTTTGAGAGTATCAAAAGACAAGCCACAAACTGGGAAGACATATTTGCAAAGCACAAATCTAATAAAGAACTTGTAACCAAAATATACAAAGCAATTTTAAAACTTAACAATAAGAAAACAAACAACCCAATTCAAAAAATAGGCAAAGGCCCTGGCCAGTTTCGCACAGCAGTTCGAGCGTCGGCCCGCGGACCAATGAGTCACGAGTTCGATTCCAGGCAAGGGCACCTACCTCGGTTGCAATTCGTCCTAGGCCTTGGTCAGGGCCGTATGAGAGGCAACCAGTTGATGTGTCCATCTCATGTCAATGTTTCTCTCTCTCACTTCCTCTCCCTCTCTCTCCCTCTCTCCCACTGCATCTGAAGATAAATAGAAAAATATCCTCAGGTGAGGATTTTTTTTTAAAAATGGGCAAAAGATCTGAACAGACACCTCACTAAAGACTACATACATATGACAGATAAGCATACAAAAGATGTTCAACATCATTTGTCATTAGAGAATTGCAAATTAAAATGAAATATTACACACCTATTAGAATGGTTAAAATCCCACACACTGGCAACACCGAGTGTGCGAGGGTGCCGAGCTACAGGAGCCCTCTCACTGCCGGTAGGAGTGCAAGATAGGATAACCATTCTGGAAGACAATTAGGCAGTTTCACACAAAGCTAAACATACTTGGATCATACAACCTAGCAATCAAATTCCTAGTTATTTACTCAACTATTCTGAAAAAATATGCCCACACAAAAGACTGCACTTTAGTGCCTATAGCATCGTTAGTCCTGACTGCCAAAAACTGGAAGCAACAAAGATGTCCTTCAATAGGTGAACGGATAAACAAACTGCGGTACCTCCAGACAATGGAATACTGAGCACTAAAAATCTGACCTATTGAACCAAGAAAAGACATAGATGAATCTTAAATGCATCCTAAGTGAAAGAAGGCAGTCTTTAAAAACCACATTATAAGATTCCAATTATATGATGTTATGGAAAAGCCAAAACTATAGGAATGGTAAAAAAAAAATCAGTGATAGTCAGGGACTCCAGGGAAGTTGAGGAGAGCATAACAGGTGTGTCAGGGGGATTTTTTAAGGGTGAGAAAAGAATTCTCTGTGATACTGGAAAGGTGGACACATGGCACTAATGACTCGTCAGAACCCATGGAACTTCACAGTACAGAGTGAGCCTAATTTTTTTAATTATTTAGGAAATCAGGGAGTCCCAGGATGGAATTCAGAATGTTATAAAAGAATCTAACTGTACTGCAAATGTATGAAAGAACCTCACTGAAAAGGTAACTAGAAATGACTTAAGTCTGTAAGACTAAAAGTGAAAGGAACTTTATATAAGCACAATACTGAATTTCATGAAGTTGTTTCCCATAGGGGTATAGGTTAAAAATTCTCATACTGCTTTCCACGTTTCCCGGAGTTGAACAGTTAAGTAAATGAATGGCAAATGGTGGAAGCCAAGTCTTTCACTGTTGGAGTGGGAGGTTACAGATCAGCCAGGGCAGGGGCCTAGGATGATCCAGGTGGTGATGGATTAGAGTTGGAGACATCAGTAGGCACCCATACTTAGCTTTCTGTAGATACAGGTATCGACTTACAGAAATGTTTATAGCTATGCATATACACACATGCATGTCCTTGCTATCTCAGCTCACAGGGCCCAAAGCAACAACATCCTTGTAGTAACAAGCACATCAAGCACCCAGATCTTGGTTTCTAATCATCCCCCAATAAAAGAAGTGAGGGCTCCTTGGGGAACAGCTGACTCCAGGCCTGGAGAAGGAAACATACATGAGAAGCCTGGAACTTAGAGCATCAGAAAGTTTAAAAAAACAAGTGTTCCCAGAAATCCCACAGTGACAGGGATCTGTCAAAGGGACACAAGAGCCATTTGAAAGGGTTTCCAAAGGCCAAAGCTGGAACAATTTGAGCAACCAAATGAGTAAAATAGTATTGGATTATAGCCTAAAGTATAAAATAAATATCCATGAGTCCATACTGATACAAATAAACGATGGAATAACTAAATAGATGGGGAAGAAAGACAAAACTCCCATGCAGAGGAATTTCAAATTAAGTTATAAGGACACTCCACCCGCAAGGTGGTAGAGCGTAACTCCTTAAGTGTGAACTGTACACAGGGACACAGGGGCTTCCTCCAAAAAAGTGCTGTCTGACAGGGACCGGGATGGACAGTGACTTTACAGTGGAGAAACCTGACAAACACGGCCTCAGTCAGGTTATCAAGGTTAACATCAACATGGGTAAGTCACATTATGAGCATATACCCTTGATTTGATGAATGAGAATGGCACTTTACCTCTGTGGTCTTCCACCTTGAAACCCATAACCTCAATCTAGTCATGAGAAAAGTATCAGACAAATCCCAGTTGAGGAGCATTCTATAAAATGTACAATAAGCACTCCTTCGAACTGTCAGTCATCAAAAACAAGGAAAGTCTGAAAAACAGCCAAGAGCCAAAGGAGACATGGTGACTAAGAACAGTGTGATATCCCAAATGGAACACTGGACCAGAAAAAAGGACATTACGACAAAAATAAGGAAATCTGAATAAAATACAGACTTCGGCTGATAATAATGTGTAACTGTTTCATTAACTATGATAAATGCACCATCCTAAAGTAATATGTTAATAACAAAGGGAACAGGGTATGAAATATATGGGAACTCTCTCTATAGTTTTGCAATTTTTCTGCAAAACTAAAAAAACTATTCTAAAATTTAAAGTTTATGTTAAAAATTAGTAGCTATAACAACAAGAATTTCACTCAGTTGTATAGGTGAGTGAAACAGCTCTGCTTCAGGCTGCAGGTTGGCTGGGCTTCGCTCCAGAATTTGGGTTGAATTCAGGCTTTCTCTACATGTTTCTGCATTCTTCTTGGACCTGGGACTACCTGGGGCATGTTCCTGTTGTGACAAGTGGCAGATGCGCAAGAGGCCAAACCAAACCACATAAACACATTAAAAATCTCCAGCCATAGCATGTCATCTACCATTCAATTGACCAGAGCAAGTCACAAGATCAAGCTCAACATTATTGAGGTGGAATGGATATTCCACCTATTGTATATGCCAAAGGGTGGGAGAGAGGCCTGAGGAATAGCGAACAATTGTCCAGGCTCTAGCAGTCTGTCTGCATGGCACTGCATCAGTTAGAACAGTTTGGTTGCAAGCAACAGAACCTATTTTGACCATCTTAAACAAAGAAAGAATTCATTGGAATTGTGTGGAATAGTTCACAAAAATTTAAAGAGTTAAGCTGCAGAAAAGACAGGCACCAGAGAAACTGGTGGTTAGCCTAACCGAGTGAGCACCTACCATTTCTTACTCTCACATCACTATATCCTAATTTCAAATTCCCAGAAGAAAGAGCACAATTAGTCTGGTTTAGTTCAATGTTCCCTCCAATACTAGGATACTAGTACCAGAATAAGGGAGAAGAAATGCATTCCAGGAATAAATTCTATCTGATTGTTGGTGTGTTATTGTCTTTTTTTTTTTAAGATTAAAAAAATTATTTTCCTTTATTGATTTTAGAGAGAGAGAGGGAAAGGGAGCAATAGAAACATCGATGAGAGAGAACATCAATCGGCCACCTCCTGCATGCCCCCAGTGGGGATTGGGCCCAAAACCTGGGCATGTGCCCTGACCAGGAATTGAACTGGCAACTGCTTAGTGCATGGATTGATGCTCAACCACTACGCCACACCAGTGGGCTGTTATTATCTTAATATCTGCCGAACTCAATTAGCTGATATTAGCGATATTTTATTTAGAACTTTTTATGTATACATACAAGAGAACTCTCAGTAGTTTTGTGGTTTCTGGAAACAGTGTTATCGTATTTCTGCTTTTTTATTGGCTGTGTGTTCTTGTGATCTTTTTTCTTTCTTTTTTTTTTATCCTCACCCAAGGACACCCTTCCATTTTTTGTTCAGATAGAGTGGGAGGGAGAGAGAGGGAGAGAGAAACATCAACATGAAAGGGACACATCGAGTGACTACCACCCACACGACCCAACCAGGGCTGGGGACAAACTGCAACCGAGGTACATGCCCTTAGCGGGAACCGAACCCGGGTCTCTCCAGACCGCAGGCCAACACTCTAACCATCGAGCCAAATCAGCCAGGCCTGTGTGTTCTTGTAATCTTTTAACTGCTCTTTGGTTATTCTGCTTTTCTACTATTTATCTCTTCCTCATTCCTAATGTATGTATTTGTGTTTTTCTCTCACTTTTTTCCCCCTTGATTTTAGTAGCTCTGAATTATTTCTTCTTTTTTTTTTTAGAAACCAATTTTTAGATGTATCAATTCTACCTTTTTTCTTTCCTCTAATTAATTAATTAATAATATAATTAAAATGTATGAAATCTATATTTATTATTTAGGTTTCTGGTTAAACTTATTTTAACTTATTGCAGTAAATACTTAATTCTTTTTTTCTCATTTAACTAACACAAATACTTAAAGTTATGAACTTTCCACTCGATACAACTTTGGCTACATCCCATTACTTTTTATATGTGGCTTTTTCATGATCTATATTTTCTAAATATTCAGCAAATGTGGTTTTTGTTTTTCTCTTTAAGCTGGAAAGTATCCAGTAAAGTATTTATAATGTCCAATCAGTAAAGTTTCTGCTTATCTACTTGTGTCTCTATTTATTCATTTTTCCTAGGTTTATTTTTCAAAAAATATTGCCTGACCTATTTCTACTTTAGAGACTTTATTGAGAGTCTGTGGCTGGATATGATATCAATATTTATACATCTTTTTTAGAGTACTTCATTATTTCAGAGAGAATCACAGATGACACAACTTCATAGTTCTGGGGATCACTCCATGGGTCGTAGAGAAATCCATAAACTGCCTACTCTTGCTCTTTAATCAGCATTTTTAAAAATTTCTCTTTTATAAAATCTATGTGAATGCTGAAGTAAACTGGTAAGTTAAATTCTAAGTAAAAAGGTTCTACAAGGCATGGGACTGGGTGTTATGAGATCTGGCTCCAAACTCCCAGCTCGACCATCAGCCGGCTGTGTAACCTTGAGCCGGCCTCTCACCCTCTGAACTCCAGCATCCTCATCTCCCTGCAAAAGAGGCTGCAGCGCCCTCTTTGCGAGCTCGGGTCTCCAACTACGCCTGGAGTTTTCCCAGGACTGTGAGAAGCAGCACTCTCTCCAATCTCATTGGGTAAAAGGAAATAATACAACTAGACGATGGGTAAGGTCCCAGCAAGCTTTAAAATTCCACGACTGGAACAAATCAGATACCCATGGCCCTTGCTTTTAACTGCCTGGATTAAAAGAACTCACACTATTTAAAATAAAAAACAGTAGGAGGAATTAAGTTCCCGTCCTCACTTCAGCATTAACTGGCTCTGTCCTCACAGATATTACTACCTGTCAGTTGTCCCACTGTTCTGACCCTCACTTACCTCATCTTTAAAATGGATACAGCACCACTCTCACAAAGCTTAAGTGAGATAATAAATAGACAGTGCTTTATAAACTGTGAAGTGCCATAAAGCCTTAGTTCCTGTTATTAAATACTCATGCAGCATTAATGTCTCCACTGTCTTGTGTGTTTTATAAGGTGTTAAATTTAATGGAATTGTTAAATTTACTGCCTTTCATTAAAAAGGCAACCGCAGGCAGGTCTGTACAGTGAAAACAAGGGAATAGGTATTTTGCCTGAATTACCTGGGTAATCACAACTAAATCACTTTGATGAGCTAAGAAGAGTAAGAATTGAGACTGTCTCAAGGCTGGGGAAGGACTTAATAACCTCACTATATTTCCTTCTGTCCCATTATTTCATAAAATTAAGACTGAGCGAGAATTACATTACAGTACATACTGAAAAGGAAATGATACCATAGATTCACACCAGACTAGCACATTAGCATGGGACAAAGGCAGGCTTGGTGACTAACATGTCAAATGAGTTTTCACGTAAGGTGCTAATTGTTTCTTTTTTAAACAAGAACGTAATAAACCAACTCTCCGTTGCCTTCTGCTAGCCCTAAGCTGAATGAGGGGCCATTTTGTAAATCCCAGCCCACTGATGTTAGTGGTTACAAGTCTATAATATGATTTCTTGGATGCAGTCTAGAGAAATTGGATTTGAAAAATGTCTTCCTCCAGCAAAGGATGAGGGGGAGGAGGGGAACTGAACAGGCACATCACAAAGGAATATATACAAATGGCCAATAAGCAAAAAAACTTTTCAACATCATTAGTCATTAGAAAAACAAAAAATTGAAAACACTGTGAGATACCACTATACACCTACTTGGATAGCTAAATTTTTTGTTGTTGTTAATCCTCACCCAAGGATACTTTTTCCATTGACTTTTTTTTTTTCTTCTCTTTTTTTTAGAGAGAGTAGAAGGGAGGGAGGAATGGGGAGAGAGAAAAACATCACATAGACTGGTTGTCTCCTGAACACACCCCAGGGCGGGGATCAAACCTGCAACCAAGGCATGTGCCCTTGACCAGAAATCGAACCCTTGACCCTTCGATGCACAGGTGGACGCTTTATCCACTAAGCCACACCGGCCAGGGCTGGATGGCTAAAATTTTAAACTGACAATACCAAATGTTGTGCAAGCATTTTGGAAAATTGTTGAGCAATTTCTTATAATGTTAAATATATACCTATCCTATGACCTAGCAATTTGACTCCTAGGTATATACTCACAAAAAGATTTATACAAGAATGTTTGTAGCAACTTTATTTATAACATTTGAGGATAGGGGTGAGGGGTGATCTAAATGTTCATCAATAAGAGAATGGAGCCCTGGCCAATGTGGCTCAGTGGTTAGAGTGTTGGCCTGTGCGCCAAAGGGTCATGGGTTCAATTCCTGGTCAAGGGCACATACCTGGGTTGCAGGTTTGATCCCCAGCCCCAATCAGGGTGTGAGGGGGAGGCAACCAATCGATGTGTCTCTCTCACATTGATGTTTTTCTCCCCCCTCCCCGCCCCACTTCCACTCTCTCTAAAAATCAATGGAAAAAATATCCTTGGGTGAGGATTAACAAAAAAAAGAGAGCCCTAGCTGGTTTGGCTCAGCGGTTAAAGCATCGGCCCGAAGACCAATGAGTCATGGGTTCGATTCTGGTCAAGGGCATGTACCTTGGTTGCGGTTTGTCCCCAGTACTGGTCTGGGTCATGCAGGAGGCAGTCAATTGATATGTCTCTTCTCACATCGATGTTTCTCTCTCTACTCAGCAAAAAAAAAAAAGAACTACTGGTAAAACAAATGGGACAAATGTCAAAAACATGTTGAATCCAGGCAGTCAGAATAAACAAAGTACACTCTGTTAAGATTTAAATATTCTGCAGTGTTGGAAATGTTCTCTGTTTTGATTGGAGCCATGGTTACCTGGGCACACCATTTTTCAAAATCCATCAAATTGTACACTTATGATCTGTAAATTTTACTGTATGCAAATTTAATGCCAAAAAATAAATATATATTAATTCTTTAAAGGATGCAGAAGAAGAAATGAATGCCATTTAAAACATGTCATTTCTATCCCTGTGCTCCTTTATAGGAAACATTTTTAAACTTAAAGTTTTGTTGACTTCATAAATACAATTTTAGCTTTACATTATTCCCACAATTTGTTAATGCCAATTTGATTTTTTTTTCTCTTTTAGTGCTTAATAATTCTCCAGCAAAGCATCTTTTTTTTTTTTTTCCAATCCTCACCCGAGGATATTTTTCCATTTATCTGCAGATAGAGTGGAAGGGGAAGAGAGAGAAACATCAATATGAGAGAGACACATCGATTGGTTGCCTCCCACATAACCCCAACTGGGGCTGGGGTCCTAACCGCAACCAAGGTATGTGCCCTTGACCAGAATCGAACCCAAGAGTCTTTGGTCAGTGGGCCGATGCTCTAACCGCTGAGCCAAACCAGCCAGTAGCTAAGCACCTTTTTCCATAACATGCATTATGAAAGCACTGCACTGAATGAAAGTGGATATTCCTAACCCTGATTACATGGCGTAAAAACAAAGGCCTTGTTATTGACTGTGGAAGTATGTGAACAAATTAAATATGGCTTAATAGTGCCAGCAAAAAGGTAGCAACAGTTAGTGCTTAATAAGGTGATCCATGGGGTTCATTAACATGGAATGGAATTCATCAGAAGAGGTTTTCAGAACCTAATTAATTAAACCCCCATCAAATAGAGGCATTTGAGCCCTGGCCAGTTTGGCTCAGCAGTTGAGCATCGGCCTGTGGACCAGAGAGTCCCGGGTTCAGTTCCTGCTAGGGGCACGTACCACAAAAAAAAAAAAAAAAATAGAGGCATTTGATAATATGAACCATTCTGAGTTTAAACGTAAACATTAATTAACCCCATAATTGATACATTTCCCATACATGTGAGGAACATTAGTCACATTAATCAAAAAAGATCACAATATTAATGAAAATAATTTGAGTAGCAAATGTAAGTGAAATGATGTGACCCTTTGGCCCATCCCATTTTAAATTCAATTTTTTTAAATGGACATTAGAAAAAATTCTGGGTAACAGTACATTGCAAAGGAAGTTTTTTTAAATGAGTTTTTCTTTATTTTTTAGAGAGACAGGAAGGGAGAGATAGAAACATCAATGGGAGAGAGAAACATCAATCGGCTACCTCCTGCATGCCCCTCACCAGGGATCGAGCCCATAACCCAGACACGTGCCATGACTGGGAATCGAACCAGGAAGCCTCAGTCCAGGGGATGACACTCAGACCACTGAGCCACACCAGCTGGGCAACAAGGAAATTTTTTTGAATTAGGAAATATAGTTGTTTCTTGACTTCCGATGGGGTTACGTCCCAATAAACCAACTGTAAGTTGAAAATATTATAACTCAAAATGCATTTAATACACCTCGATTACCTTAAACACATTCAAACACTAACATTAGCCTACTGTTGGGCAAAACCATCGCGATGCCTCTGCCCAAATCACGAGGGCGTCAGCACAGACCATCAGCCCAGGATGAGATCAACACCCGAGATGACGTCTCCTGAATGCAGGTCACTTTCATACCATCTGTCCTAACCTGCATCCTGTACACCATCTTCTGAAAACACCCTCCCCTGTCAAATAGATTCTAGAGTCAGGAAAACGGAGTGGAACTGATACGAGAAGCACGTGACAAACTTCTGGTTGTTCCTGAAGGGTCCTTTTCTCTCTCTGCGAAAGTACCAGGATTCTTAGCATGCGGACACCCAAAATTAAGATCCCAGCCTTTCTTGCAGCGGGTTTTAGGTGTCAGATTGCAGGTTGTAGAATTAGATTCTGGCCAATGGAATATAAACCATAATGTCCTTTGGCAGCTTGCAGGGATTTCCTCAAAACACAGCGAGTGCACAACTGTGGCCACTCTCTTCTCTGCTTCACACTGCTGCGAGGACACACACGCGGCGTGGCGGCCACGCTGAAGGCCGTGCCCTGAAACAGGGTGAACAGTGAGCTGGAAACAGCTGCGTCCGTCACGACTGTGTGGAGGAAACCCATTATGATAGCCTGCCCTGCACAACTCCAGACTTGTATACGGGAGAGTAGTAAATTTCTCTCTTGTTTAGGCCATTTTATTTTTGTGTTTTGTTGTTATTGTTGCTGTATTATTACTAGGAACTACATTTAATCCTAATCAATACAAAGAGTATTATATTTGTAGTTTTGTGGTTTTCTCTTTTTTTGTTGTTGTTTAAAATCAAAATGGCCATTAAAAGTTCCAGTCCTGAGAAAGAACACCAGGTATGTGTGAGGAGGAACCCTGGCCGCCACCGGAGTTCTCTAGGACACAGCGTGAGGCGAGGATTCGGAGCTGATGGTTATTTGCAGGTGCAGTCCCAGGACAGTGAGAGTGAGGCAAAAGGCTAGGGAAGGATGCAAGCAATGCAGGTGATGCACTGCCACACTGGCCACAGTGACCCAGAGAAAGATGTGTCAGCTTGCTTATCACTCGGCAGTTCGGAACATCTTCAGACAAGCTCTGTGCATTAACCTCACTTTAAGCCATCCATGGGAGGAAAGAGGGAGAGAAAACGTACTTCTGTTGCCCCGACCTGGATAGGCAGCATGCTTTCCTTAGGCAGTTGACGCTTCTACTCCTCCAGACTGTGTCAGCTGCCTCCTTCCACACACCTCAGGAAGCCAGAGCTCACACAGTGTGGCGTCATGTTTGCTTTGACCCTAGAAGTAAAGAGAGGAGCTGGGAAGAAGGGCACGTGGCCACCAGGTCTGGCTGTGTGGCGGTAGCCAGAGAGGAGAACCTTTAACTTCCAGTAAGTGACTCTATGGTCCCAGCAAGATAACACAGACGTTGGCCTAGACCAGCAATTTTCAGACTTTTCCATCTAATGGCACACATAAACCAATCACTAAAATTCCACAGCACACCGAAAAATCCGACAAAAAAATAATAGGTATAATTTTGATTCATTCACGCCAGACAACTATCGTTGTGTTGGCTGTTGTCATTTTCTTTTATTAGACAACTTAAGGGAAAAGAGGTCAGTGCCCCCCGACTAAATAGTCAGGTATTGCATGTTTTAAAAATTCTTGTGGCACACGGGTTGAAAATCGCTGTCCTAGACCAATAAACACACCACGGTTCCCATGTCCGTCAATGCCTGCCAACTCAGACCACAGAGATGGCCAAAGCACGACTTTTAAAAAGTTGACATCTGCAGTGCCCAACATGGATGGGCCCCAAAAATACACACAGCCTCACTGTAAATACAGTCCTAGAGGCTTTGGTTTCCTGGTGTCTAATAGCATTGGCCAATACCCAGTTTTGCCCTAAAAGGTCATAGATAATACTCTCACTCTACATCTAAGATTAGAATAAAAGAAGATAAAAGATGAACAAATAACTAATAACCTTAAATCAATACACATCCCAACATTAGAAGAAGAGGGACATAGTAAGTCTTTTTGTTTGTTGTATTTACTTCTGGGCAGAGCTACCCAGCTCTGATCCTCAGTGTGCCTGCCTCTTGGAGCGTTGCAATTTTGCAGCAAATTTAAATTGTAGGCTGGTTGGTGACCAGAGTGGTACGAGAAACAATCAGACCAGTCCTAAAAATTATTCATAGGCTGGTCTGGTGTGGCTCAGAGGTTGAGCATTCACCCATGCACCTAGAGGTCGCTGGTTTGATTCCTGGTCAGGGCACATGCCCAGGTTGTGGGCCAAATCCCCAGTGGGAGGTGTACAGGAGGCAGCCAATCAATGTTGTCTCTCATTGATGTTTCTATCTCTCTCTCCCTCTCCCTTCTTCTCTCTTTAAAATCAATTTTTTTAAAGTACTTTTTAATTATTCATAGACAATTCTATGGTGCAAGAAAGAGATTTTACTTGCATATAAAGGACCTGGATGTATTTTTATTTTTAAGGAGCTCATAGAATATGAACATGAGTGATATAAATTGCTTAACTTACTACATTTCTTTTAGAAATGTTTTCCTATCCTAGGATAGGGAAAATTAAAATCTCCAGGTAGTCAGAGCTAGACTGGGGACAAAATGGCAGAACTGCTTTTTTTCTCTTCTTTACTAAGAATCCAAAGACATGCTAAAGTCCCAGTTGGACTATGTACTCGAAAAGTCAGTTTTCTAATCTGTTTTGTTGTTTTTTTCTGTACGTGTCCCTAGCAGGAACCGAACCTGGGACTCTCTGGTCTGCAGGCCGATGCTCCAACTGCTGAGCCAAACTGGACAGGGCAGTTTTCTAATCTGTTAAAAGGGGATAACATTATTGCTACAGAATTAATTTCAAACCATTAAAAATATTATACTCGTGCAAATATAAAACAAACATGTGTTAAAATTTCACTCGTCATTATCAAGAGAGAGATATTTATACAGCCCACAAAGCATGGCTTTTACATTTTTAAAGAGCTGTAAAAGGAAGGAAGGAAGGAAGGAGGGAGAGAGGGAGGGAGGGAGGGAGGGAGGGAGGAAGGAAGGAAGGAAGGAAGGAAGGAAGGAAGGAAGGAAGGAAGGAAGGAAGGAAGGGAGAATATTCAACAGATAATGCATATATTCTGAAAAGTCTAAAATATTTACTATCTGGTGCTTTAAATAAGTTTTCAATAGATGGTCTACACTCATAGACTTAAAAATCCCTGGAGGAGCCCTGCCCGTGTGGCTCAGTGGTTGAGTGTCCACCCATGCAGCAAGAGGTCGCTGGTTGGATTCCCAGTCAGAGCACATGCCCAGGTTGCAGGCTCGATCCCCAGTAGGGGGCGTGCAGGAGGCAGCCAATCAGTTTCTGTCTCTCCCTCTCCCTTCCTCTCTCTAAAATCAATAAAGACAAATATTTTTTAAATTCCTGGAGGATTATTTTTGCTGGTAGCAAAAGAAAAACATCCTCCCTTTTGCCCTTTTGGAGTTTTAGATCATTTTCCTGACACTCTCTTCCATCTGAGCTACTGTACGGTTGTGAGGGTCAATTTAGCTGATAAAGCAGTTAGTCACACATGTATAGAGGGGTGCCACACATGTATAAAGGGGTGCTGTGCCTTCACTGAGCACTGATGGTTTTCACAGGTATTCTCTAGGGTCTAACAACTTCACGATGACATGCGCCTAAGGCTGACTCTCCAAAGATGCTCAGAATCCCAGAGTAAGATGTATGTGCCCCCATGAATTCTGCTCCACTGTGTCATCTTCAATCTCTTGAAGTTTGAGGAGAAAATTAGCACATTTGAACTTCAGGACTGGCTCATAAATTATTAAGAATATTGGACCTTTTACTGTTTTTTTGTTTGTTTGTTTGTTTGTTTGTTTGTTAACTACTCAAAGCTTCCAGAATGACAGCACTGTCCTCCCTCCCCCACAGCCCACTCATGATCCATCACAATCACCTCAGTCTGTTCAACTTGTTCTCATGCAGATCAAGACATACTGAAGCCATTAATATGTTTTCTCCAAAATTAGAGTGATTAATAAGATTCAGCAATTCTTTCTGCTTGCCCACTCCAAAGTAAAATGCCTACTGATAATATATGAAAATGCATTCCAGCTTCATGAAATACACCATTTATCTCCACTAGTTAGTTTACTAGTATCTATTGACCTCCCACTGGGTATGAAACATACCGCCACATATTTTATTTATTTTTATTTTTTTATTAATTAATTTATATTTCTTACAGATGTTTCTCCTTTTTCCCCCACTGATTCCCCCTGCCCTGTCCCCAGCTTTGTTGTCCATGTCCATTGTTCATGCATACATGCATATAAGTTCTGTGGTTTATCTCTCCCCCACCAACACCTCTTCTGGGGATTGTCAGTCTGTACCCCACTTCCACGTCTCTGGGACTACCCCATTCCTCAGACTGTTATGTTCATTATATTCCACAAATAAGTGAGATCATATGATACCTGTCTTTCTCTGCTGGCTTATTTCGCTTGGGATGATACTTTCCAGGTCCCTCCATGTAGTCTCAAAGGATAAGAGATCTTTCTTTCTTAGAGCTGCATAGTACTCCATTGTGTATATGTACCACTGCTTTTTTCTCCATTCGTCTACTGATGGACACTTGGGCTGTTTCCAGATCTTAGCTATTGTAAATAGTGCTGCTATGAACATAGAGGTACATATATTCTTTCTGATGGGTGTTTCAGGCTTCTTAGGGCATATTCCTAGAAGTGGGATCACTGGGTCAAATGGCAATTCAATTTTTAAGTTTTTGAGGTAACACCATAGTGTTTTCCATAGTGGCTGCAGCAGTCTGCATTCCCACCAGCAGTGTACTAGAGTCCCCTTTTCTCCACACCCTCACCAACACTTGTTGTTTGATGATTTATTGATGGCAGCCATTCTGACAGGTGTGAGGTGATACCTCGTTGTTGTTTTAATTTGCATCTCTCTGATGATTAGTGATGATGAGCATTTCTTCATATGTTTCTTAGCCATTTATATGTCCTGTTTGGAGAGGTGTTTATTTAGTTCCTCTGCCCATTTTTTAATTGGATTATTTGTCTTCCTTTTCTGGAGTTGTATGAGCACTCTATATATATTGGAAATTAACCCCTTATCTGATATATCATTGGCCATTATGCTCTTCCATACAGTGGGCAGCCTTTCCGTTTTGATGATTGTATCTTTTGTTGTGCAGAAGCTTTTGAGTTTGATGTAGTCCCATGTGTTCATTTTCTCCTTTGTTTCTATTGCCTTAGGTGATATACCAGTGAAAATTCTGCTGCGTATAATATCTGAAATTTTGTTGCCTACAGTTTCTTCTAGGATTTTTATGGATTCATAAGTCACATTTAAGTCTTTTATCCATTTTGAGTTTATTCTTGTGTAGGGTGTAAGTTGATGGTCTAGTTTCATTTTTTTTGCATGTAACTTTTCAGTTTTCCCAACACCATTTATTTAAAAGGCTGTCCTTACTCCACTGTATGCTCTTAATTGAGCATATTGCCTTGGATCCATTTCTGGGTTCTCTGTTCTGTTCCACTGGTCTATCTGCCTGTTCTTGTGCCAGTACCAGGCTGTTTTGATTACAGTGCCTTTGTAGTATAATCTGAAATCTGGTAATGTGATCCCTCCAACTTTGTTCTTCTTTTTCAAGATTGCTGTGGCTATTCAAGGTCTTTTTTGGTTCCATATGAACTTTTGAAGTATTTGTTCTAATTCTGTGAAGTATGCCACTGGTATTTTGATAGGGATTGCATTGAATCTATAGATTGCTTTGGGTAGCATGGACATTTTAATGATGTTAATTCTTCCAATCCATGAACAGGGTATGTGCTTCCACTTTTTTACATCTTCCTCTATTTCTTTTTTTCAATGACCTGTAGTTTTCTGTGAATAGGTCCTTTATTTCTTCGGTTAAGTTTATTCCTAGGTATCTTAATTTTTTTTGCCGCAAAGTAAATGGGATTGATTTCTTAGTTTCTCTTTCTGTGAATTCATCACTGGTGTATAAGAATGCCATCGATTTCTTGACGTTAATTTTGTATCCTGCTACTTTTCCAAATTCATTTATTAAGTCTAGTAAATTTTTGATGGAGTCTTGTCATCTGCAAATATTGACAGTTTCACTTCCTCCTTTCCAATTTGGATCCCTTTTATTTTTTCTTCCTGTCTGATTGCTGTGGCTAAGACTTCCAGTACTATGTTAAATAAGAGTGGCGAAAGTGGGCATCCTTGCCTTGTTCCTGTTCTTAAGGGAAATGCTTTTAGTTTTTGCCCATTGAGTATGATGTTGGCTATAGGTTTTTCACATGTGGCCTTTATTATGTCAAGATATGATCCCTCTATTCCCACATTGCTGAGTGTTTTTATCAGAAATGGATGCTGGATATGTCGAAGGCTTTTTCGGCCTCTATTCATATGATTATGTAGTTTTTATTCTTCATTTTATTTATGTGGTGTATCACATTTATTGATTTGTGAATATTGTGCCAGCCTTGCATCCCTAGGATGAATCCCACTTGGTCATAGTAAATAATTTTTTGTGTGTATTGCCGGAGCCAATTTGCTAGTATTTTGTTCAGGATTTTGGCATCTATGTTCATCAGGGATATTGGCCTGTAGTTTTCTTTCTTTGTTGTGTCTTTTTCTGGTTTTGGAATTAGAATTATGCTGGCTTCATAAAACGAGTTTGGAAGTCTTCCTTCTTCTTGAGTTTTTTGAAATAGTTTGAGGAGAATGGGTGTTAGTTATTGTTTGAATGTTCGGTAAAACTCCCCCGTGAAGCCATCCGGGCCTGGGCTTTTGTTTGCTGGGAGAGTCTTGATTACATCTTCAATTTCTTCTGTTGTTATTGGTCTGTTCAAGTTTTCTATCTCTTCCTGGTCCAGTTTTGGGAGACTGTGTGTTTCTAGGAATTTGTCCATTTCGCTTAGGCTGTCGAATTTGTTGCCATATAATTGTTCATAGTAGTTGTTAACGATCTTTTGTATTTCTGTGGTGTCAGTTGTTATCTCTCCTCTTTCATTTCTGATTTTGTGTATTTGGGTTCTCTCTCTTTGTTTCTTGGTGAGTCTAGCTAAGGGTCCATCAATCTGGTTTATCTTTTCAAAAAACCAGCTCTTTGTTTCATTGATCCTTTGAATTGTTTTTTCAGACTCTATGTCATTTATTTCTGCTCTGATCTTTACTATTTCCTTCCTTCTGCTTGCCCTGGGGTTTTCTTTTTGTTTGCTCTCTAGATCTTTAAGTTGTGAGGTTAGATAGTCTGTTAGAGATTTTTCTTGTTTTTTGAGGTAGTGCTATGAACTTCCCTCTCAGAACTGCTTTCGCTGCATCCCATAGACTTTGTGTTGTTGTGTCTTCATTTTCATTGGTTTTCAGGAAGTTTTTAATTTCTTCCTTGATCTCCTCGGTAACCCATTCATTGTTTAATAACATGCTATTTAGCTTCTACGTGTTTAAATGTCTTTGTATGTTCTTCTTGCAATTGATTTCTAGTTTCATGCCATTGTGATCTGAGAAGATGCTTAATATGATTTCAATCTTCTTGAACTTGTAGAGACTTAGTTTGTGTCCTAACATGTGGTCTATCTTTGAGAATGTCCCATGTGCACTTGAGAAGAATGTGAATTCTGTAGTTTTGGGGTGTAGTTCTCTGTAGATATCTATTAAATCCATTTGGTCTAGTGCTTCATTTAGAGTCTCTGTGTCCTTGCTAATTTTTTGTCTAGAGGATCTATCCAGTGATGTCAGCAAGGTGTTGAAGTCCCCTGCTATGATTGTATTGCTATCGATTTCTCCTTTGAAGTCCTCCAGAAGTTTTTTAATATATTTTGGTGCTCCTATATTGGGTGCGTATATGTTTATCAAGGTAATATCTTCCTGTTGGATAGATCCTTTCAATATTATGTAGTAGCCTTCTTTGTTTCTAGTTATGGCCTTCATTTTGAAATATATTTTATCAGATATGAGTATTGCTACCCCAGCTTTTTTTTCCTTTCCATTTGCTTAGAAGATTTTTTTCCATCTCTTCATTTTCAACCTATGTGAGTCTTTTGTTGTGAGGTGGGTCTCTTGTAAACAACATATGGATGAGTCATGCTTTCTTATTCAATCAGCTACTTTGTGTCTTTTTATGGGAGCATTCAATCCATTTACATTTATGGTGATTATTGATATGTACTTATTTGTTGCCATTTTTGTTTAGTGTGGTTCTATTTTTCTTCCCATTTCTCCTGCTAATTACAGCAGTCCTTTTAACATTTCTTGCAGTGCTGGTTTGGTGCTAATGTATTCCCTTCGCCTTTTTTTGTCTGGGAAGCTCTTTATTTGACCTTCTATTTTGAATGATAGCCTTGCTGGGTAGAGTAGTCTTGGATTCAGATCCTTGTTTTTCATGACCTTGATTACCTTATGCCATTCCCTTCTGGCCTGTAGTGTTTCTGTTGAGAAGTCAGCTGAGAGCCTTATGGGGTTTCCTTTGTAGGTAACCTGTTGCTTCTCTCTTGCTGCTTTTAGGATTCTCTCTTTGTCTTAAATTTTTGGCATTTTGATTACTATGTGTCTTGGTGTGGGCCTGTTTGGGTTCTTCTTACTTGGGGTTGTCTTTGCTTCTTGAACTTGAATGCCTTCTTCCTTCACCAAATTAGGGAAGTTTTCTGTCACTATTTCTTCAAATATATTCTCTAACCCTTGCTCATTTTCTTCTTCTTCCGGGACTCCTATGATGTGAATGTTATTACGTTTCCAGTTGTCCCACAGTTCTCTTAAGCTGTCTTCCTGTTTTTAAATTATTTTTTCCTTTTGGTTTTTTGATTGGCTGAATTTTTCTACCCTATTTTCTAATTCACTGATCCAGTCCTCAGCTTCCTCTACTCTGGTATTTAGACTTTCCAATGTGTTCTTTATTTCTGATATGTCATTCTTCATTTCTTCTTGGTGGTTTTTACTTTCCAACTGGTTGATTTTCAACATTTCTATGTCTTTACTCATGGTGCTCATGTCCTTTCACATGCTGTTGAGCTTCCTCAACATCATGGCTCTGAATTCTAGTTCTGTTAACTTGCTTAACTGCACCTCATTTATCTCATCTTCAGTAGAGGTCTCTTGTTCTTTCATTTGGCTCTTATTTCTGTGTTTCACCATTTTGGCTATCACAGTGAGCTTTGGAGCCTACCAAATTTTCCCTGTGGGTGTTGGTATTCTGCTGTTTGTGGCTCCCTCTCCTGGGTTTGGAAGAAGCAGGGGGGACCCACGTTAAACACCACTGTCACGTCTTATTTTCCTGGTTAGAGTTGCTAGCCCAGGGAATGGTAGTTATCCTCTAGCTTTTTTGCCTGGAGGCTATTAGGAGCAGTCACCTGAAGAAACTTGGTTTCTGAGTTGAATGAAAAACTCCCTCCAGTGCTCAGTGTAAGAGGATTTCCCGAGGTGGGGCAGATGCTGGTTGTTAATGGGCCTCAATTAGCATTTCAATGGCCACCAGGTGGGGTTGAATCTCGGGGGGAGGGGCTGCCGCCTCTCCCCAAGGCCCTGGGAAGGAGTAAGATGACCACAGTCCTGCGTGGCTACAGCTCAGCAAAAGCTCTGAGCACCCTTTAAATCCTGAGTGTCCCCACACAGTTCCAGTCCAGTCTGCCCTCCCTCTCCCGGAGCCCAAGGTGAGTGGCTGCTGCTAATTTAGCCTCTGTCCCTGCTCTGCGCTGTGGAGCCACTTGGGACTTTAACCTGAGGGCACCTCTCCCAGCTAAGGTTGCGGTTCCCAGCTAAGGCAGTTGCTCCGGCAGCTCCTAGCCGAGGGCGTAGATCCTAGCTGAGGGCACAGGTCCCAGCCGAGGCTGCTGCAGCTCCCAGCCAAGGTCGCAGGTCCCAGCCAAGGGCACAGCTCCCAGCCAAGGCCACCGGTCCCAGCCGAGGCCGCTGCGGACCGTGGGCTCCCAGCCCCTTCTCGTGTCTTCAAGACAAGCCTACCAGGATTGAGTCGGTGTCCCTGGTTATGTGGTCCTCCAAGCTGCTTTTCGGTTGCCTTTTCCTGATGATTTTTCTTTATTTTCATTGTCATTCCAGTTTGGTCCTGGGAGATGGTCTGTGTAGCTTCCATTCACTCTGCTGCCATTTTCCCCTTCCTCCCGGCACATATTTTAGCAGACGGGAAAATTTTAATTTTTGCCCCTACGAAGCGTACAATCTATTTAGAGAAATATAAAACACAACACCACCCATGAACTGCGATATCCAAAGTGCGGAGAAATCAGTAGGATGATGTCTAGCATTTAGAGTTAGGATAGTTCATGTTCATCGTTCCATGAAGGAGTCAAAGAAAGGTTTCCCATTTTATAAGTATCTTTACAAACACTAGTTACTACTATGAAAAATCAGGGCATTTTAGATAAAACAGAGAGGTGGGTTTGATTGAAAAGGTTCAATGAACTGGCAAACCTTGTCACATTGTCACATGGCAACAACCAACTAGATTCTTACTTCTCAGACAGTGGGTGAGGAAACCAGGAGCATGGCCTCACCTGGGAGATTGTTAGAAGTATGGACTCTCAGACCTCACTATCCCCTCCCAAAAGTATAGCCCCAGAGACAGGTACCAAACTGACCCCCAAGCACACAAAAGTCTCAGAAGCACTGAGCTAGAGCTGGACAAGTTCTTTAGCAAAACATGTGCTCTCCAGACTGGCATGGTCCCCAGCAGTCTACCTTCCTTCACACCTGGCCTTCTTTACTTCCATTACCTGCCTGGCCTTTGTAAATATTCCAGGGTTGTAAATATTCAACCCTTATCGAAACCCCTTGGCCTATCAGCTAAGCCCTCCAGAACCATATTTCAAAACTTTTTCTCCCTACTCCCCAGCCTAACCCCTTCCATTCCACTTTTACTAGCTCTCTAATAGATCTTTCCTCCCACTACTTCTCCCATCAGAAATTTGATAAGTGATTATTTTATTGATCCATTCATTCATTCATTCACACTTGAAAGTGCTAACACAGTTTGCTTTCCTCATTATGGGACTCTTTAGTGTCACTTCTGCTCACACTTGTAATTCTAGCACCCAGCACAGTGTCTGGCACAGAGTAGGCATTCACTAGTAAAACTATGAATTGGGAACAAATAAACCATGAGTGGAAGAATGTCTTATTAGAGTCAAAACTTCAGGTGACAAATAGTTATTGTCCGTCAGGTTCTGTGCTGAGCCCTGGGATACCAGGTAAATAAGATACCATCCCCACTCTGCAGGAGCTCCCAGTACATCTGGGAGGCTTGGGAGATTAACCGTAATTGCAACACAAGAGCATGTGAGCTATAACAGAGGTGCACCGTTATCCATTGCATTAATAATGCTGCATAACAAACAGCCATAGGACCTCAATGGCAGGCTAGAGTTATTACTTGTTCATGGATCTGGGGTGATAGGCTAAGCGGCTTTGCTCTTCTTGATTACTACTACCTGGGAGCCGACAGGAGGCCAGGTGCTCTTGGCTGGAAGGACCGGCTCACCTCCACGGGCCTCACCCTCCAGCAGACCGCTTTTGGCATTTTCATGGTGACAGCAGATGTGTAACTTTTTTTTACTACAGAATGCTTACATTTATTTTTTCTTTTTCATTAGGTAAAACCATTTCCTCAAGGAAATAATACAACTTTGCACAAAGTCCAAAGGAACTACATCTGTCTTGTGATTCAGCTTTGTTTTACAATATCCCCTGCCTCTTCACTCGGCAACACTCTAGGTGATGTCCTTGGCTTTGAACCCCGGAGCAGGCTGCAGATCCAGCATGAGATGATTTGAAACAGGTGACTCACTGCTGTGCTGGGCTTCATAACACTTGCACCAGCTGGGACTGACCTTCCCAGGAGTCCTAACAGGAATGTAAAGAATCTTGGAACTTCAGTGTGAAGTGACTCAGAACCAGCAGAAACATTCAATGTTTGTTTAGCCTTTCTTACTATCATGTCTGCTAACATCTCATTGGCCAAAGAAAGTCACATGATAAATTCAGAAACAAGGGGCAAGCAAATAGAACTTCTCGATGGCAGGAGCTTCAAAGTTTCATGGCAAAGAATGTGGAGCCCTGGCTGGGTGGTACAGTTGGTTGGAGCATCATCCCATACACCCAAAGGTTGCAGGTTTGATTCCTGGTGAGAACGTATGGGAGGTAACCAATCCATGTTTCTCTCTCACATTCCCACATCAGTGTTTCTCTCTCTCTCTCTCTCCTCTCTCTCTCTCTCTCTCTATAGATATAGATATATAGATATATCCCTCTCTCTCTCTTTCTCTCTCTCCTCCCTTCCTCTCTTTCTAAAATCAATAAATGTGTCCTTAGATGAGGAAAAAGAAAGGGGCGGGTGGTGTGAATGGAGGGAGGGAGAAAGAATTGGGCCATTTTTATAATTTACTATAAGAAGTATGGGGGGGAAATGCTATAGGTAAAAGCTTAAAATCCAAACACAGAAAAATTATTTTGGAAGATTTTCCATTCTACAATCCCAAGATCATTTTTTCTAAATACTATATAAACCAGAAAGAATATTGCCATTCAAAGCAATAAAAAAATAAATAAAACATACTGAGCCCTGGCTGGCTTGGCTCAGCAGTTAAGAGTGTCGGCCTGTGCACAAAAGGGTTTCAGGTTCGATTCCTGGTCAATGGCACATATCTGGGTTGCAGGTTCAATTCCCAACCCCAGTCAGGGTTGTGCAGGAGGCAACCAATCATTGTGTCTCTCTCACATTGATGTTTCTCTCTCTCTCTCCCCCTCCCTCCCTCTCTCCCTCCCTCCCTTCTATTCTATCTAAAAAATCAATAGAAAAATCTCCTTGGGTGAGGATTACAACCACAAAACCCATACTGAGCCCTTTCAGTGTATTGGTTCCTGTGTTAGGCACCCCATATGTACCAACTCATGTCTCCTCCTAACAAGTCTAAGATGTGTATGATTATTCCAGTTATAGATGAAGAAACTGAAAGTCAGAGAAGTCTGATAACTTGCTCAAGTCTGCACAACCAGAACTCAAGCACTCCAGAGCCTTTTCTCTCCTAAGCTACACCACAAACATTAAAGTTATGCCCATCACCTTGTCTTACTTTTCCTCACTGAGAATGGCTGTAGAATGGTTTCAACATCTCCATCATTTTTAGCCAAATGTAGAGTTTCAAATTTCAATGTGTGCACCACCAGGAGTAACTGACAGCACAGGCCAGCCATGAAATTGCAGCTGTGTATTTTTAGGGCCACTGCATACTAACAGACAAGGCCTATTTGTTTTCCTTTCCTTGCAATATTGAATTTTGAAATTGCTTCCTTGGTTCAAAAAGTTCTGGTGCCATTTGTGTTATGTCAGTTGTAAAACAAATTCAAGTAATCCTGAAGCATCTAATAATTATGTGCCAACCAAAGATGAGGGCTGTGTCTTTTCCTTCTATGTCTAACGCGTTTTTAATAAAACCATTTCACTTGTCACGTTTGAGAACTATAGCCTAAGTTTCCTTCCTATCACATTTTGTTTGGAGTAGTCATTTGCCTGCCTTTGCTGGCAATGTCAAGACACAGGGAAGAAAGAAATTAAGTATGTAGACATGAACATACAGAGCCATTTGGTATTGACTTGCCATCAGAGAAAACTTTCTCATTCTAAAGGATTGGATCCGCCCTTGGTACAACCCATTTGCTTTCTCTCCTGAAATACACAACTTTCCATCTGTTCTAGGAGTCGGCTCCCATCAATGTCGAGTGTGGAATAAAAAGGTCAAAAACTCAAATGAAGCCTTGCCTTGGCAATTCTGTCAAATTCTCCAGTTTGACTTCCAAAATGACCCACTTCTCAAAGTGACATAACAATCAATGAGCCATTTAGTGATTCAGCTGGAAATACAACGCCCCGGCTGTTATCCATAAACCTTTCCATAAGGTTAAAAAAAAAAAACTCAGCAAGGCCCTGGCCAGTTTGGCTCAGAGGCTGGAGTGTCGGCCTGAGGTCCAGAGAAACCCAGATTCGGTTCCCACTGTGGGCACGTACCTCAGTTGCAGTTTGTCCCTGGCCCTGGTTGGGGTTGTGTGGGTGGCAGCCAGTCGATGTGTCCCTCTCACATCAATGTTTCTCTTTCTCTTCCTCCCTCTCGCCCTCTCGCTCAATCTGAAGATGAATGCAAAAATGTCCTCGAGTGAGAATTTTTTTTTAAAAACTTAACAAGGATACATAAGAAAGATAACTTTTTTATTAAGTATGTTTTTATTGATTTTTTAGGGAGAGAGAGATAGAAACATCGATGTGAGAAAGAAACATTGATCGGCTGCCTCCTGCACGCCCCCAGCTGGGGATGGAGCCCACAACCCAGGAATGTGTCCTGACCAGGAATCAAACTGGGAAGGTCCTTCCTGAGGACTGAGGGGTCCCCGTCCCACACCAGGCCCCCTTCTCAGGGTTCCAGTGCCAGGAAGAGAATCCCCATCACTTCTGGCTGGAAAAACCAGCGGGAACTGAGGCTCAGGGAGGCTGAGGCGGCTGGAGCCCCAGGCAGCTCCTCTTAAAGGGCCCATGCACGGACTTATCAGACTCACTCCCTCTAAGCCTGGAGGGGAGGCAGCTCGAGGGGCACCAGAGACATACAGGGAAGAATTGAGCTGTTTGACATTGGAGCGAGGGCTGGAGAGGGGGCTTTCTCCGGAACAAATGTGCTGTCAGAGGCCTTTGTTCCTTTGGTGAGCCCTTCCCTGGGGCGGCAGACAGCCACCATATCTGGGACTCCAGCAACCTGGCTCACACTGGTAGCCCCGCCCCGGTGATTCCCTGAGGCCCCGCCCTGCCCCACCCAACTTTCAGGCCCACCCAAGCTGTTGCCACTTGCTTAACTATAGGATTGGTCTGTCTTGGATCCTGCTGCAGGTTTTCCTAAATTCTTTCAAACAGGCAGCATCTGGTCTCAGCGAGCCCCATGCCTCTTGTTAAGTAATACACAGAAACAAACACAGGGAGGCAGCCAAAAGGAGGAGACATAGAAACAGGTCCCAAATGAAAGAACAGAACAAAACTCCAGGAAAAGAACCAAGCGAAATGGAGATAAGCAACCTAACAGATGCTGAGTTCAAAATACTGCTTATAAGGATGCTCAATGAACTTAGTGAGGGCCTCAAGAGCATTAAAAAGGACCAGTCAGAAATGAAGGAGGCTAACTGAAATAAAGAATAATTTACACAGATTCAATAGTAGAGTTGGTAAAGCCAAGAAGCAAACCATCAATTTGGAATACAGGGAAGCAAAAAACACACCATCAGAACAGCAAAAAGAATCCAAAAAAATGAGGAGAGTGTAAGGAGCCTCGGGGACAACTTCAAGCGTGCCAACATTCACATCTTGGGGGTGCCAGAAGGAGAAGAGAGAGAACAAGAAATCGAAAACCTATTTGAAACAATAATGGCAGAAAAATTCCCTAATTTGGTGAAGGAAACAGACATACAAGTCCAGGAAACACAGAGAGTCCCAAACAAGATGAACCCCAAGAGGCCCACACCAAGACACATCATCATCAAAATGCAAAACGTTCAAGACAAAGAGAATCTTAAAAGCAGCAAGAGAAAAGGAGATAATTACCTACAAGGGAGTTCCCATAAGACTGTCAGCTGATTTCTCAAAAGAAACTTTGCAGGCCAGAAGGGAGTGGCAGGAAATATTTAGAGTTATGAAAACCAAGAACCTACAACCAAGATTATTCTATCCTGCAAAGCTGTCATGTAGAATCGATGGCCATATAAAGACTTTCCCAGACAAGAAAAAGTTAAAGGAGTTCATCACCACCAAACCGTTATTATATGAAATGGTGAAGGGTCTTTTTGAAGAAAAAGATAAAATATATGAACAAACAAAATGGCAATGAATACATATCTATCAACAATGGAATCTACAAACAAAATGAACAGGCAGAACAGAAACATTCTCATAGATACAGAGAACGTTTTGTTGGTTGCCAGATGGGAGGGGGATTGGGAGAATGGGTGAAAAAGGTGAAGGGACTAAGAAGTACAAATTGGCCCTGGCCAGTTTGGCTCAGCGGTTAGAGCGCCGGCCTGCAGTCCAGAGAGACCCGGGTTTGGTTCCCGCTAAGGGCACGTACTTCGGTTGCAGTTTGTCCCCGGCCCTGGTTGGTCGTGCGGGTGGCAGCCACTCGATGTGTCCCTTCACGTCGATGTTTCTCTCTCTCTCTCCCTCCCACTCTATCTGTACAAAAAATGGAAAAATATCCTCGGGTGAGGATAAAAAAAAAAAAAAAAAAGAAGTACAAATTGGTTGCTTGACTGACAAATCTCAAAGGGAAGGGGGTTGGAGGGTGGGAAGAAATAAACCAAAAATCTTATATGTAACCAATGGACACAGACAATAGTGTGGGAAAAGGCAGAAGGGGGGCGGGAGTGAGGAGGAAGGGGGTCAGTGGGGGAAAAGTGAGGAACATCTGTAATATATTCAACAATAAAGATAAAAACAAAACAAAACAAAAAAGAAAAAATATCTTTTGATGCCCAGTGTAATTGATGGCATTCAATTACCGTAGATACCGGTGTCTTTCCACAACCTGCCACTACTCAGAAAAGTGATCTAGGGTTTTTCCATAGACAGCTGTGTAAGAAACCTATAACATGACCCCTGGCCGGTTTGGCTCAGCAGTTAGAGCATCGGCCCACAGACCAAAGAGTCGTGGGTTCGATTTCGGTCAAGGACACATACCTTGGTTGCAGTTCGTCCCCAGCCCTGGTCAGGTCGTGCAGGTGGCAACCAGTCAATATGTCTCTTTCACATCACATCTCTCTGTCTCTCTCTCCCTTCTCCCTCTCTCCCTACTTCCCACTCTATCTAAAGGTAAATGGAAAAGTATTCTCAGGTGAGGATTATTAAATAAATAAATAAAATAAAAAGTAATGGAAAATAAGAGGATTAAAAAAAGAAAGAAATCTATAACATGCTTACATATTTACTGTTCATATACAAGCTCCATAGAATTGGCTTCACCCAATTGAATTTTTCTTTGAAAATAAATCATTGTGCCCTGGCCAGTTTGGCTCAGGGATTAGAGTGTTGGTGAGTGTCAGCCAGTGGACCAAAGTGTTGCAGGTTCAATTCCCAGTCAAGGGCACATTCTGGTCTGGGTTGTGCAGAAGGAGGCAATCGATCGATTTGTCTCTCTCACATCAACATTTCTCTCTCTCTCTCCCTTTTATCCTTTCCACTCCATCTAAAAATCAATGGAAAAATATCCTCAGGTAAGGATTAACAATCAATCAATCAATCTTTGGGTTTCATGCTTACATCAATTCTCCATGAAAACATATTGAAACTATTATTTTTATCTTGGTAAATAAATAAATAAAGCATTATTTCTTCCTGATCTCTCCCCATAGTTTAAAAATTAGTGCTTGTGCCCTGGCCAGTTTGGCTAAGCAGTTAGAGCGTCGGCCTGCAGTCCGGAGAGACCCGGGTTCGGTTCCCGCTAAGGGCATGTACCTCGGTTGCAGTTTGTCCTCGGCCCTGGTCAGTCGTGTGGGTGGCCACTCAATGTGTTCCTTTCATATCGATGTTTCTCTCTCTCTCTCTGTTCCTCTCTCTCCCTCCCACTCTACCTGAACAAAAAATAGAAAAATGTCCTCAGGTGAGGATAAAAAAAAATTAGTGCTTGTTCGGTACCTCATTAAAGTTCAAAAATAATAGTTGTTCCGACTAGTTAGCATTTCGACTAGTTAGCACTGACTGTACATCTTCCCTTATCACCTTGTAGAGCCATAGTAAGAGAAACACCCTTACTGACTGATGTCAGCAGAGACCTGGAAACCAATGGTGTTTTGTGCATTAAGCAAAGGTTGGAGCACAATCACAATTCAGACCAAAATTTTTTTTTAAAGCTGCCCTTTCTCCTTTTCCTTATCCTTTGGTGCCACCTCGAGGATTTTCTCAGAACAGCTCAAATAAAGGCAAGACCTGCAACAAAACACAGCGATCTGAAATTCCAATGGAGAACTCGCCCAAGTTCACCTGATGCGGTGGGGAGCCGCTGAGCCAGGGCACAAGGGCCCTGCTGGGACCTAGCAAGTGTGTCCTGAGTGGACTTCCTTGGAGTCCCTTCCTAGTCATCCCAATAGATGTGCAGAAAAGAAATTTCAAACCTACACAAAAGTTTAGAGTTTATCCTGAGCCAGGGGTTTGGGGGCTAGTCCCGGAAGCAAAATCTCACGAGATTGAGATAACACTCTGGAGAATAGCAGTTTTGCTATTTATTTTATCCGTTAGCAGCAAAGGAGAAGCTGTAAAACAAGTTACATGAAATCCATTGGTAGCAGATTAAGGAGGCAGGGGAAAGCAAAGTGGGAAAATCTCTAGGGCTGGGTGAAAAGTAAAATGGAGAAATACATGTTCCTTTCACATTGGCGGGTGCAGGACAGTTAACATCTAACATACAGAGCTTACAGGGGTATGCAGGTAAAGGATAATGATGAGGAATGTTGGAGTTGCCCCGCCCTGTTATCCTTGGAGGTCTGGAGAAGAGATCCTTCTAACATTTTAAATGTTATTCTAGATGCACAAAAATAAAGGACAAAGCCTGTTCAAGGTAGAGATGAATCTACCGTATAGGCCTTCAGGGCCGTGGCTTCCCACCAGGACACGGAAATGAGAACAAGCGTTTCCAGAGTTTCTATTTTTAGGACAAATGAGAATTCCAGGTTTTTTACTGCAATCATCTTTAGATGAAGACTGATGTTTAAAAAATGACTGTACAAACAGGAAACTGGACCAGTGCACCTAAACCTGCCCTGTGCCTCCAGGGCCTCTGACTCAGACAGCAAATCAATTCGAAAGCTAAGGATTGCCCAGTGAACCAACTATACCCATCCAAGAAGGCCACAGAACCCATGACTCCTGTGCTGGACCTTAAAAGGTGGGGAATATTCTTGGCAAGGAGAAGAAGAATAGTCCAGTTTATTTATATATTTATATATATATATATATATATATATATATATATATATATATATATAATTTTTTTTTTTTTTATTCTCACTCGAGGACATTTTTGGATTTATCTTCAGATAGAGCGAGAAGAAGAGAGGGGGGAAGAGACAGAGAGAAGCATCGATGTGAGAGAGAAACATCGGCTGGTTGCCACCCACACGACCCCAACCCCGGTGGGGACAAACTGCAACCGAGATACGTGCCCTTAGCGGGAACCAAACCCAAGACTCTCTGGTCCACAGGCCAGCGCTCTAACCGCTGAGCAAAACCGGCCAGGGCAGAATATTCCAGTTTAGAAGAGTCAGTCATCAAATGGGAAATTACAATCAAACATCTGCAAGGCCTTCCCAACCCTGAGCTGAGGCATAAAGATGGGAATGCATGAGGTACGCACCAGGCAAAGAAGAGAAGCATGCCAAAGGTAAGAAAGACTGACAAAGATAAAAGAGCCTTCCTCTTTGAACTGTAAAGGACAAACACATGACCTTGCCCCCTGGATTTTAAGGGAATGGCAAGAACTATCTGCTAATAGATAACCACTGCATTGTATAGATAACCATTGCTTTATGTACACAGAAACTGCTTGCTCCCTCAGGCATGACAGCTAACTGCCAATATCTGCTTCTGTATGTGCTTGCTCGCATACCCTTAACCCAAATTCCTTAACAGGGGCTAAGACAACTATATAAGCAACCCACCCCCTGAGCTCGGGGCTGCTCTCTCTGTGTAGGATGGGACAGTCGCCGCGCTGCTAATAAAGCTCTCTTAATTTGAACCCAGTTCAGAGTCTGGTCTGTCTCGTTGGTCTACAACATTTGGAGGCCCCAGTGCAACAAGGTCCCCCACATCGGCAGGCTGACCTCCCCAGACTCCGGGAGACAGGTCCATCCCAGGAACGGAAAGGCGGTCTAGGGGAAGGCCTCGGAGAGACGTTCCTCCTCCCCGGGTGCCATTCTGCCCTGGAATTGTCTCCACTCCAAAATTCCATCTAGAGAGCATCTGGAAACCCTGGGCCCAGGTTCGGTTCAACAGACGGGACTCCCTGGGTAAGTCTGTTTCTGAAAACTCTGCAGAGTAAGGGGAAGTGGATCTGCTGGACGCAGCACATAGATCCAGCCCCAGGGCCAGCTCTTGGCCCCGGTTCAGTTTGTCTGGTTTTTTGTCTGTCCTATTTGTTTGTCCTTTTGTGTTTTGTGTTTCTGTGCTGTGCCAGCCTGTGTCCTTCAAAATGGGTCAGGGACCTTCAGGACCTAGGACCCCTCTTCAATGTCTCCTTGATAACTTCTCAGACTTTTCCAAGCGCGCCTCAGGTTACAGCAACTCAGCAGACCCTGGATCCCTGCGCACTTTGTGTGAATTGGAGTGGCCCACTTTCCGGGTCAATTGGCCCTCCCAGGGCACTTTTGACTTAAGCTCTTTGTTTGTAGTTCAAGGCGTCATCTATGGGACTCCCGGACACCCAGACCAAACTCCTTACATTGATGTTTGGATTGACATAGCTACTGACAAGCCTAATTATATTAAGAAATGTTCGTGCCCTAATAGGGAGAAGATTTTAATTGCCCAGCTTCCACGGAAGCCTCAGAAGCCCTCGGCTCCTGCTGCCTCCTGAAGGCTTTACCCTGTTCTTTCAGGTCCCCTAGAAGACCCCCTCACTGACCCTGTGGGGCCACCCCCTTATCGGTCTCTGCCACCTGCCACTGCTGGGCCGGAGAGGCTGAAGCCCTTCAGCCGCTCGGTCCTTCCCATACACATGGCGGCTCCCCTTCTAACCCTCCTCCGCAGGCGCCAGACTCCTCGGCTGCCATCCTGCCCCTCCGTCAGGTTGCTCCACCACCGGGTGGAGACCAGACTCGGCCCTTCATGGTTTATGTCCCCTTCTACAACAGAACCCTTCCTTCTCCGATAAACCCCAAGGTTTAATCTCTCTCCTAGAGACAGTCTTCCACACCCATCAGCCCACTTGGGATGACTGTCAGCAATTGTTGCAGGTCCTGTTCACCTCCGAGGAGAGGGACAGGATCCACAGAGAGGCAGCAAAATCCATCCTCGGGCCAGATGGCCAACCCCTCACAGATCCGGCCCAAATAGGAGCCTACCTCCCTACTACCCGACCCAATTGGGACCCGAACACTGATCAAGGTAAGGAGGCTTTAACCCAGTATCGCCGATCTCTACTTCAGGGCCTCCGTGGAGCAGCCAAAAAGCCAACTAAGGTAAGCGGGACTGTTCAAACTGCAGGGGACTCCCCAGCGGCCCTTCTTGAATGTCTCATGGAGGCTTATCGCCTCTTTACTCCCATAGACCCGGAGGCCCCTGAGAATAGACGGGCAATTAATATTGCTTTTGTCACCCCGTCGGCCCCAGACATTAGGAAGAAACTCCAGAAATTAGAGGGTTTTAAAGGAAAGAATCTTAGTGAGTTAGTTGAAATAGCTCAGAGAGTATTTAACAACCGGGACGACCCAGAAATGGCCAGTACTAAAAAAGTCACAAGAGTAATCATAGTCGCTCTTCAAGAGAATCAAAAAGGGCAACGGGGAAATAGGCCTAAAAACACAGGGCCAACCCCACGGAGACCTAGGCAACGATCTCGGCCACTTCTTGACCCTAACCAACGTGCCTACTGCAAAGAATATGGTCATCGGGGAAAGGACTGCCCTAAGAGGGGGGCCCAACAGAAACCTAAGAACCTCAACCTCTTAGAAGACACTGAATGAGGGGGTTGGGGCTCCTACAGATTAGGCCCCAGGGAGCCCAAGGTAACATTACAAGTTGGGGGCCATCCTGTTGAATTTCTAGTTGATACTGGAGCCACATTTTCTGTTCTAAAGGAGACCACAGGGCCACTCTCATCTGAGAAAACGCCAGTTGTAGGGGCAACAGGGAAGTCCAAACCCTACCCTTGGACTACAGCGAGAATAACTGACCTGGGCAAAGGAACTATCACTCATTCCTTCCGAGTCATGCCGGACTGTCCCTACCCCCTCCTTGGCCGAGATCTCCCCCAGAAATTGCAGGCCACGATCTCCTTCAAACAGGAGGGCTCCACCCTAACCCTTGGGGAACCAGCGGTCTCTCTCCTGCTCTCTGTGCCCCTATCCAAGGAATACCTCCTACTAGAAGAGCCTTGTAAAGAAACCTCTAATGCTGTCCTAGAAAAATGGAAAAAAGAAATACCGGGGGTCTGGGCAGAAACGACCCCACCCCCCACCACCCCCCACCCCCGGCCTAGCTAAGCATCAGGCTCCAGCTATAATTCAACTAAGCAGCAATGCCTCCCCCATTCACGTCTGCCAATACCTGATCTCCATAAAGGCCAAACTAGGAATAACTACGCATAGACTCAGAGAAGCTGGCATTTTAAAACCTTGCCAATCGGCCTGGAACACTCCCCTCTTGCCGGTTAAAAAGCGTGGGACTGAGGATTTTAGGCTGGTCCAAGATTTAAGGGAAGTAAACACTCGGGTGGAAACCATCCACCCCACGGTTCCGAACCCTTAGACGCTTCTGAGCCTGATCCCTCCCAACCGTGTTTATTATACTGTCTTAGACCTCGAGGACGCCTTCTTTTCAATTCCCTTACCGCCTCTCAGCCAACCTTCGAATGGGTTGATCCGGAAGGGGGATTCTCAGGACAACTGACCTGGACCCGACTGCCTCAAGGACTCAAGAACTCTCCCACCATCTTCCATGAGGACTTGAGCAAGGACCTCCAACTGTTCCGGGAAAGGTACCAACATGTCACCCTGCTACAGTATGTAGACGATTTGCTTCTAGCAGCCGCTTCTCTTCCTGAATGTGAGGAGGCCTCGAAGGCAGTCCTACTAGAGCTAGAACACTTAGGATATCGGGTCTCAGCCAAGAAAGCTCAATTATGCACCACCACCGCGACCTACCTGGGTCATGAACTCAAAGGAAAACGGTCGCTCCCCTATAGCAGGATAGAGGCGGTCATGAAAATCCCTACCCCCACGACCAAGAGACAGGTTTGGGAATTTCTTGGGGCTGTAGGGTACTGCTGCCTCTGGATCCCTAGCTTTGCCGAGATCGCTAAGCCTCTCTATACCAGCACAGGTGGAAAGGACAATGCCTTAATCTGGACTGAGATAGAACAACAGGACTTTGAGAAACTAAAAATGGCCTTAATGTCTGTGGCGGCCCTAGCGCTGCCTGATATCACTAAGCCCTTTCAGCTCTTCCTCTCTGAGACTCGAGGCATTGCCAAAGGGGTCCCAACCCAATCATCAGGGCCCTGGAAGAGACCAGTTGCCCACTTATCTAAGAGATTAGACTCAGTAGCCTCCGCTGGCCCAGCTGCCTGCAGGCCATAGCAGCTACTGCTATTCTAGTTAAAGAAGCAGCCAAGCTAACCCTAGGGCAAGACCTCCAGATTATTGGGGCACACTCTGTTGCTCTCCTCAGGAGCCCTCCGGACCGGTGGATGTCTAACGCCTGGATCACCCAATACCAGGTACTCATCTTAGACTCCTCCCGAATCCAGTTCCTGAAGACCTGTGCCCTCAACCCGGCCACCCTGCTGCCTGACGATGACCCTCCGGCTCCCCTTCATGATTGCTCAGACATTCTTGAGACTCTAACTAACCTGAGGTTTGACCTAACTGACAACCCTCTCCCAACTCCAGAGCATGCTCTCTATACAGATGGGAGCAGCTTCATCCGGGAAGGGGTCTGATATGCGGGAGCGGCGGTAGTCACACAAGATAAGGTCATCTGGGCCCAGGCACTAGGGCACGGGACTCCAGCTCAGAGGGCTGAGCTAATTGCTCTCACTCAGGCTTTAAGATGGGCGAAAGGCAAGTCAGTGAACATCTACACTGACAGCCACTATGCCTTCGCCACAGCCATGTCCACGGGGCCCTCTACCAAGAAAGGGGACTCCTACCGTCAGGAGGGAAACATCAGAAATAAATAAGCCCTCCTAGAGGCCATTTGGCTGCCTACAAAAGTGGCCATTATCCACTGCTGGGGCCACCAGAACTCCGACACCCCTGAAGCTAAGGGGAACACCTTTGCCGATCAGACAGCCGAGGAGGCTGCCCTAAGACCAGTGGGGCCACTAGAGATCTTTCCAGTCCTTCCAGGGGAAAGTCTCCCCAAAGAGCCCTCCTATACCCAAGAGGAGGAAGAACTTGGACGGAGGCTCAGCTGTAACCAGGGGCAGTGCGGCTGGAGGCTTCTCTCTGATGGGAGGATCCTCTTGCCTGCGGCCCTAGGCCGAGAGCTGATCTCTCAGCTGCATCAGGGCACCCACCTGGGCAAGACTACACTCTCCAGTCTCATAGCCCGGGACTCTTATGTCCCAAACCTCAACAGATGGACAGAGCCTGAAATAAGGAGATGCCCTGATTGTGTCCAAGTCAACTCTCACCCTCGGGAACAACAGACCTCGGGACCCGAGAACGAGGCACAGCTCCTCGTGACCACTGGGAATTGACTTTACTGAGGTCGCCCCTGGCCAATACAGCTATAAATATCTGCTTATTTTCATAGATGCCTACTCCGGCTGGACTGAGGCTTTTCCTACCAAGACTGAAACTGCAACCACCGCAGCCCGGTTACTGCTCTCTGAGATAGTCCCCCGATTTGGCATCCCTCTAGCTCTGGGGTCCGACAATGGCCCGGCATTCATTGCTCAAACCACAAAATTGTTAGCGAAAGCTTTAGGGATCACCTGGAAACTGCATTGTGTCTGCAGGCCTCAGAGTTCAGGACAGGTAGAAAGAATGAATAGGACATTAAAGGAAACTTTAACTAAGCTCCACCTTGAGATGGGCAATAACTGGGTAAGACTCCTTCTTTTTGCCCTCCTTCGTGTGCACTGTACCCTTTATCTTAAGAGTTTCACCCCATTTGAAATCACGTTTGGCCAACCTCCCCCTATTCTAACCAAAGTTGGGGACGAGGTCTTAGCCAACCTAGGTAACCATAACCTCCTCAGCTCTTTGCAGGCCATCCAGAGGCTGAGAGAACAGACCCGACAGCTAATCAAGGATACCAGACCCCAACCGGGGACACCCCAGATACCACCACACGACTTCACCCCCAGTGACTGGGTCTGGGTCAAGAAACATCAGCCTGCTTCCCTCAAGCCTCGCTGGACTGTCCCAATGCTCTAAAGGTAGCAGGACGGAAATTCTGGATTCACCACACTCAGGTAAAGAAAGCACACCATGAGCAAATACCTGAACAATGGGCCTTACAGCGGACCGAGGATCCCCTGAAGATGAAGCTCTCCAGGGTTTCCTCCTAGCCTCTTTCCTGACTCTGATTGCCTGTAAAGCACCTACCCAATTTAGATGCACTCAAGGGCGGCCACTGCTATGAAGGTACAGGTCCCTGCCTGACCCTCAGAGTCCTACAAGGACTTCATCATCGGCAACTAGGACCTAAGCTCTTCCCCTTATGCGGACTCACTTGGGGACACTACCACCCTAACCCCATTAAGCCCCTCATCACAAGAGACTTGGGTCCTAACTGTACCCCCCTGGGACTTGGTTTGCTTGCACCTCAGGACTGATTCCCTGCGTCTTTCCCGTTGAAACCAGAGACTTATGTATTCTTGCTAACATTATTCCACACGCTTATTTCTTCTCTGTTTAGCCTTAGGAGAAACCTGTTGCTTTTATGCTAACCAATCTGGTATTATTAGAGAAAGCATAAAATTAGTTAGACAGTGACTAGATGAATGAGAACAGGCTCTATCCAGCTCTAAGAATTGGTATGAGAACCTCTTTAATTGGTCCCCATGGTTCACTACTCTTATCACTAGCCTTGTGAGCCCCTTAATCCTCCTCCTATTAATATTAACTTGTGGCTCAATCCTAATTAATCGCTTAATGCAATTTTTTAGAGAAAAAGTACAGGCTGTTAAGCTCATGGTTCTTAGCACTCCCTATCAGAGGCTAGCCACAATGGAAGAAATTGAAGACACTTTAGAATCAAAGACTTGATTTAACCCTAAGACCAGTGGGGAATGTAAAGGACAAACACATGACCTTGCCCCCTGGATTTTAAGGGAATGGCAAGAACTATCTGCTAATAGATAACCACTGCATTGTATAGATAACCATTGCTTTGTGTACACAGAAACTGATTGTTCCCTCAGGCATAACAGCTAGCTGCAAATATCTGCTTCTGTACTTCATGCTTGCCCGCATACCCCTAACCCAAATTCCTTAACAGGGGCTAAGACAACTATATAAGCAACCCTCCCCCTGAGCTCGGGGCTGCTCTCTCCTCTGAGTAGGATGGGACAGTCGCCGCGCGGCTAACAAAGCTCTCTTAATTTGAACCCAGTTCGGAGTCTGAGTCTGGTCTGTCTCATTGGTCTACAACAAAACTCCATGTTTAGTTAGAGCAGGTGAAAGAGCAGAGGTCCCTGACTCTATCGCTCATGCTTGTACTGAGAGAGGAAACACCTATTTATAATGATCATTTTATGGGAACTCTAAAATTCAGAGACATCTTATGGAAGAGAAAAGGAAGAGAAGAGAAGGAGTGGAGAAAGCTGAAGATTCATTTATGCATGCATTTATTTATACATGTAGAGCAGTGATTTTCAACCTTTTTGATCTCATGGCATACATTCATTAAGAAAATTCTGCAGCACACTAAAAAATATATATTTTACCGATCTTATAATAAGTAGGTATAATTTTTATTCATTCACACCAGTTGAAAATCGCTGATGTAGAGCATCTGCTATGTCTCAGGAGTTATTTTAGGAGCTGAGGATACAGTCATGAATAAAGCAGGCAATGCCCCCATCTTTAGGGAACCTCTATTCCAATGAGAAAAGAGAGATAATAAACAAACATGTAAGTACATAGTATGTCAATTGTGCAAACCATGTTGACTTTCTGGGGAGGAATCCCAGACAGAAGGAATGGCAAGTGCAAAGGTCCTGAGGTACAGCTAATCACAGAATGTTTGAGGAATAGTATAGGAGGCAGAATTCTAAGAGAGGCCCCATAAACTCCCTCCTCTCCAGAGTCACTCCCATGATTGTGTATGTTAAAGGAATTTTCCTGCTGTGATTAAGATTACTAATTAGTTGACCTTTAGATAGAAAGATTATCCAGGTGGGCCTAACCTAATCACATGAGTCCTTTAAGAGCAAAAAGTATTATCTGGCTGACTCCAGAAGGGGAACTCAGAGAGATTCAAACATGATAAGGATCCAAGCACCCCTGGGGGCCTGGAGATGGGGGAGAATATGGGTGGCCTCCAGGGCAGCCCTCAGCTGACAGCCAGCAAGGAAACAAGGGAAAGGAACTGAGTTCTACCAACAATAACCTAAATTAATTTAGGAGTCAAATTTTTCCTAGAGCCTCCAGACAAGAGTCCAGTCCTGCAGACAACTTTTGTTGGCCTAAGCAGAAAACAGGGCTGAGCCTGCCCTTACTTCTGACCTACAAAACTGTGAGATAATAATAAAAGGGTGTGGGTGGGAGAAAGTTAAGCTGCTACACAGTAATTTACTATGTAGCAACAGAAAACTAACAGAAATAACAAGGAGACCAATATGGCAGGAGTAAAGCAAGCAAGGAAGTTTATGAGAAGATAAAATCTGAGAGCTAGCCCGAAGCCTAAAAATTCAAGGCTTTCTATGCCTTGGTCATGCTGTCGAATTTCCAGTGAATAAGATGGGACACCCCTGGAAGGTTTGAGCAAAGGAAATATGACCTTGACCTGCTCCTGAGAGCTCAGCACTGCTTGATGAACTGATATCCAGAGAAAGCAACTTCACTGATAGGATTCCCAGGATTCCCGATGACCTCCAGTGATACTAGAAAGCCATTTTTTTAAGTTGATGGGTTTCTTGCTTTTGTTAATTCTTTAATAGTTTTATTTGTTTTTCATTGTATTTATTGGGTGACATTGGTTAATAAAAGTTTATAGGTTTCAAGTGTACAATTCGATATCATCTGTATATTGTATTGTGTGTTCAAAACCCCTAGTCAAGTCTCCTTCCATTACCACTTATCCCCCCTTTACCCACTTCTACCTCCCCTCACCCCATTTCCCTCTTGTAATCACCATAGTGTTGTCTGTGTTGATGAAGTTTGTTTGTTGTTGTTGTTGCTTAATCCCTTCACCTTTTCACCCAGCCCTCCAACCCCTCCCCTTGTGCTGACATGTTCATAGCTCCATAATTGATGATTGGGAAAGTCACTGTGTGCCCTCTAGCTGAACCTATTTTGTAAAGAATTTAATCAACAGAATAGAGATCAAAATAACCTCAGTAAATTGTAATACTCCCTGAACCAAGAAATTGTTGGGAGTCTAACAGAGTCCACAGAGCCTGGAGGCCTTGAGTCAGAGACTCGATGTCCCCCACAATCTCAAGGAATTAGGCTTGCATTGTGTTTGTGCAGCTCGGGGTTAAGTGTGACCCAATGTACCTTGAAATACCTGGGTGTTATGGGTGTGCCTGGGTGATCCTGTTATCTACAAGGCAAACTAATTCTATACAGCATTGTTGTAGCCCTGGGCATTATACTAAGAAGATCCTATTTTCTTATATCATTAAACTTTTGCTGTAAGATACAAAAGGCATGCAATAAAGTGTATCAAGGCTGATCTCCAAAGACTCTGTCACAGGGGTGTGTAGAATCAGACGCTGGCCGGCTAATAAACAGCTCTTATTTGGACTTCAATTCTCTAGTGGTCTTCTTTGACTCTGTCACACCACAACATCCTGACAGCTGTTAGTCTATTCTCTGTATCTATCTGTTTCTATTTTTTTGTTTGTTTATTTTATTCATTAGATACCACATGTAAGTGAAATCATATGGTATTTGTCTTTCTCTAACTGTCTTATTTCACTTAGCACAATATCCTCCAAGTCTATCCATGCTGTCACAAAAGGTAAGATTTCCTTCATTTTATGGCCAAGTAGTATTCATTGTGTAAATGTACCATAGCTTTTTTTTTTAATTTTATTGATTTGAGAGAGAGGAAGGAAGAAGGAGAACGAGATAGAAACATCAATGAGAGAGAACATCAATTGGCTGCACCCTGCATGCCCCCCACTGGGGTCCTGGCCCACAACCTGGGCATGTGCCCTGACAAGGAATTGAATCAGCAACCTCTTGGTGCATGGATCAACACTCAACCACTGAGCCACACCATCCAGGCTGTACCACAGCTTTTTTATCCACTCATCTGCTGATAGGCACTTGAGCTTCTTCCAAATCTTGGCTATTGTAAATAATGCTGCTATGAATATAAGTGTGCATATATCCTTTTGAATTAGTTTCAGGTTTCTTTGGATATATTCCAAAAAGTGGAATCACTGGATCATAAGGCAGTTACTTTTTTTTTTTTTTTTTTTTTTTTTTTTTTTTTTTTTTTGAGGTAACTCCACACTGTTTTCCACAGTGGCTATGCCAATCTGCATTCCCACCCACAGTGCAAAAGGGTTCCCTGTTCTCCAAATCCTCACCAGCACTTGCTGTTTGTTGATTTATTGTTAATAGACATTCTGACAGGTGTGAGGTGATATCTCACTGTGGTTTTAATTTGCATTTTTCTGATTAGTGACATTGAGCATATTTTCATATGCCTTTTGGCAATCTGTATGTCCTCTTTGGAGAAGGGTCTATTCAGGTCCTTTGCCCGCTTTTTAATTGGATTGTTTGTTTTCTTGGTGTTGAATTGTATAAATTCTTTATAAATTTTGAATATTAACCCTTCATCAGATGTATCATTGGTGAATTATGTTCTCCCACTGAGTGGGTTGTCTTTTCATTTTGCTGATGGCTTCCCTTGCTGTGCAAAAACTTTTTAGTTTGATGTAATTTCATTTGCTTATTCTTTTTTCTTTTGTTTTCCTTGCCCAAAGAGACATATCAGAAAAAAACATAGCTATGAGAAATGTTCAAGATTTTACTGCCTATGTTTTCTTCCAGGACTTTTATGGTTTCAAGTCTTACATTTAAGTCCTTAATCTATTTTGAGTTTATTCTTGTGTATGGTGTAAGAAGGTGGTCTAATTTCGTTTTTTGCATGTATCGGTCCAATTTTCCCAACACCATTGATTGAATAGACTGTCTTTACCTCATTGTATGTTCTTGCATCCTTTGTCAAACATTAAGTGACCATAAAGGCATGGGTTTACTTCTGAGCTCTCCAGTCTGTTCCTTTGATCTATATATCTGTCTCTATGCCAGTACCATGCTGTTATGATTACTATGACCTTGTGGTATAGTTAGCTATCAGGTAGCGTGATTCTTCAATGTTGTCCTTCTTAAGATTGCTGAGGCTATTCATGGTCTTCTGTGATTCCATATAAATTTTTGAAATATTTGTTCTAGTTCTGTGAAATACACCATTGGTATCTGGATAGGAATCCAATCTATTGAATCCATAGATTGCTTTGGGTAGCATGGACATTTTAATGAAGTTAATTCTTCCTATCCATGAACACACTATCTGCTTCCACTTGTATCTTCAATTTTTTTCTTCAGTATTTTGTAATTTTCCATGTACAGGTCTTTTACATCCTTGGTTACATTTATTCTAAGGTAAGAAATTTTTTTTTTTTTTTTTTTTTTTTTTTTATGCAACTGTAAATGGGATTGTTTTCTTAGTTTCCCTTTCTGATAGTTCATTGTTGGTGTATAAAAATACAACTAATTTCTGGATATTTATTTTGTATCCTGATACTTTACTAAATTCATTCATCCTGGAAAATACTTGGTTACAACATATTCAAAAGAAGCCAGCAAAACACCTGGAGAACAGCTGGGGAGGTTGAGAGACACAGCATATCAAATACAGCCTAACGGAGAAGAGCAAATGCATCAAGGGAGATCACATGGGGCAGCCTGAAGTGCAACCATGCTTCCCTCTTTCTTCAGTCCCCACATGCAACAGGAAAAAGGCTTCAGTAGACATGCTGCTCTAACAAACATATCTGCGCTGTACAGACTCAGCCTCAGGAGTATCTAAAGCTTGCCTCATGCCATCCTGGCAAATGATTAACATGCAATTAAACTTGATGATTAGCCATGGCCAGGGATTAATTGCTAATAGTCAGGGACAGCTTTTATTGGTGGTTGAGTGCTTTGCCAGAAACTGCCTCCCAGAGGGAGCTGGAGGATTGGAAAAATGACAAAGGAACCCCATAGTAGGAAAAATTCAACTGTAGACCCACGAGATAATAACAGCAATAGAGAGGCAGAGCCTCCCACATACACACAAAGTCAGAAATACCTCAAGTATATTTAAAACCTACTCCAGAATTTAGCACCTTTTTGTAATAAGAATCTTTTCTTGCAGTTCTCAGTATTCTGTTGCCTTGGCAAAAGCCCTATCTTTCAACATTTGAGAGATTTCTGCCCCATTTTCAAAAAACAGTCCTGGTAAAGATGCCTTTAAAAATGTAGTTTGCCCTGGCTGGTTTGGCTCAGCAGTTAGAGCATCAGCCCAAGGACCAAGATTTTTATTCCAGTCAAGGGTACATACCTGAGTGACAGATTCAATACCAGGCCCTGGTTGGAGTCATGCAGGAGGCAACTAATCAATGTGTCTCACATCAATGTTTCTCTCTCTCTCTCTCTCTCTCTCTCTCTCTCTCTCTCTCTCTCTCTCTCCCTCCCTCCTTTCCCCCTTCCACTCCATCTAAAAATTAATGGAAAAATATCCTCAGGGGAGGATTAACACAAAAAAAAATGTATTTTGTATCTGCAAAGCTTTTACCACTACACACACACACACACACACACACACACACACACACACAATCTGTTCATATCCTCTAGTTAACTTCTCCATAAGGGGCATCTCCCACCCCTATTGTCACCGGCAAACCATGCGTGGGACAGGCTATGGAGCCCTAGTCGTAGGAGGTGCTCCTGCAAGAAACCACTGAGATCTGCACGTCACATGGTGCTTAGGGAGGATGCCTTTGAGTGTCCACTGTCTGTACTGGCAGCTGTCTGCTTGTCTTTGACCCTGCTCCCTGAGAATTGCGGGCTCCTGAAGCAGGTTGAGTTCTTGAATTTGGGATTGGTGACTTATAATTTGACTGGTTTCTCATGAGTTCTATCCCAACTGTCCATTTTGGTGTACTCCTGTCTTCCAGTTCCCTCCTTGCCCATGTTTGCTTTCTCCTGGCTTCCTGCTCTCTCTTCAAGATCCATGTTACAGCCTAACGCTGTTGGAATAAACTGTCACTAGGAATTCTGTAAACTAGGAATCAAAAAGTGATAGTGATGATTTAGAAGATAATACATTTAAAGCGCTGTGTGGGTGATTGTCACATGATAATGCTGAACAAACGTCAGTGTTTTGAGTAGGAAAGCTGGTGGATGGGTGGGAAGGGGTAAGGATGAAACTCAGAGACAGTGTGCTGGTAGGAGAGGAGACTTCACATGTGGAAACAGAATGTCAGAATCCTGTTTACATGCAAAAAACACTGCAGTGAACTTTCATAACATCATTCAGCCCTCTGATCACAGAAACACAGAAGGGACACTTGGGAGTTTGATTAAAGCCATTTAAGGTTATGCATGCTGTTTCTGAAAATTTCAGTGATGGAAAACTTACGTTAGTCCTGCTATGCCTTCTCCATCATTGTGACAATCATCATGTCTTCATTCAACAACCATACAGAGTATGTACTCTGTGCAAGACACTAGATATACTACAGAGAGCAAAGCAAAGTCCCTGCCCTCATGCATCTTAATAGTCTGGTAGGGAAGACAGATAATAACTATGTGCATAATGTAAATAAATCACTACAGTAAAAAAGGTGGTTTGAGTAACAGGAAAGAATCTCTTTCAGATACAGTGATCAAAGAAGAAAGACTTCCTCGAACTGAAGTTTAAATCAAATGAAGATAAACAAAGCAAGCAAAGAATGGAAGTAAGGCAGAAGAACCAAAGGGGAGGGGAATTACAGCAATCCTTTGCCATGTTTCAAGCTGCTGTATGCCAGCCCCTTTACAGGTCATCTCCTTTGACCCCACAACTCTGAGGAAGGAGCCATTTTCCCAGGAGTTAACTGAGGCTCTGAGAGCTCAAGTAAATCTCCCAAAACTATTGGAGGGGGTGGAAGAATTGAGAAGAGAGAGAGAGAGAGAACTCATGGACATGACAAATGTGTAGTGATTGCAGGAATGAAGGGGATAGGTGGAAGTGGAAGAAGGTATAGGGGGGATAAATGGTGATGGGGAAGAAATAAAATAAAAATTTTAAAGCTCCCAAGGCAAGTGACAATGCTAATACTGAGCCATGTCAGCATCCATGTTTCAGAAACCCAAGGTAAGAGCAAGGCAATGGACCAAAACCAGTAAGAACAACAACAAAAGACAAGGCTTCCAGGCCAGAGGGAGGACCAGCAGCCACCATGGTTGATTTCAAACTACTCTCTTAAAGAGAATTATGATAGCAGTGACCACGTTCTGAGTGATGGTCTTGAGCCAGGCATGGTTCTAACCCCTAGCATCACTCATATCCTCCTCCCAAACCCTACAAGGTAAGAAGCGCTGCCCCCCGCTTTGTAGATGAAGAAAGGGATGTACCACCACTCTCTGCACCCACTTCTCCCCACTGCCAGGTCACACACAGACCCAAGAAAAAGCCAAGACTTCAGTCTAGAATACTGACTCCAAGGGAAGTGATGAAGGGAACTGTGAGTCTTTCAACCATGTTATATGAACTGTTGGTTAAAACAAAGTTAGCCTGTGTCTATGAGTTTTTGTTTGTTTTTCTTGTTTGTTCATTTGTTGTTTTCAGTTTTATATCCCACATATGAGTGAAGTCATACGGTTCTTAACTTTTTCTGTCTGACTTTTTTCACTTAGCATGATATTCTCAAGATCCATACATGTTGTCGCAAATGGCAGTATTTCATCTTTTCTTTATGGCTGAGTATGATGTAACATAAAATTGTACACTCAAAACCTATATAATCTTATTAACCAATGTCACCCCAATAAATTTAATTCTAAAAAAAATAAATTTTAAAAAGCAAAGTTAACCTGGAGAAGAGTGCAACAAAGAGCCAGAGATAAGACACTGTCTCCAAGGATTTGGAAAGTTATCTCTTACTGGAGCTGGATTAGATTTATCGACCTTAGAAAGCAGAACTCAAGTCAATGGGTGTGGTGGAGGTTCAGTGCCCCACCCAGATCCCCCTGACCAGACTATCCTCTCAAACCCAAGTTGCTGGAAGTACTGGCTTCCAAGTTCCCACAAAGGCATCCTTTTCAGGAGAATTTGCACTCAGGATGTACCACAAGGCAAGTGAACATTTGCTCTGTCCCAGCCACTCTATTCAACCTGAATTTTTACACGTATAAGAACTGTCTGAAAATCCAGCCCCTCTTCTTGCACAGATCGCTTTAATAATTAAAGAGCAAAAAGACTGATTTGAAAACAAAATGAATTCCATAGTGTCCTGATTGCCCCCAGCAAGCAACCACAAAGGAAACCAAAAGAGGATGTGCCGGTGTGGGCCCCAGGAAATATGGTTTGGGACTTTCTCCCCGAAAATTTTTTATTTATCCCCTGGAGCCTTCTCTCGCGTGGTCAATGATTTCTATTCTCTTTGCACACCTACTATTAGCCTCCTTGCTTTAATCAAAGAAAGATGGAAGCAAAAGCAAGACTGTCTGGCTGTAGCAAGAGTAGTTGTGGAAAGTGTTATGCCAAGATCAAATATTTATGTGGTGACAAGCTAGCTAGCTGACTGTAGTATCAAAGGATAATAAATAATTCGAAAAAGGGAGAAAAGTGAACAATGGGAATAGTCTAATTTGCCTTTCATCAGGTGCTGTTGAGATCTTGATTTTTCTGGTTGTTCGTCTAATAAGGATGGTCTCTGACTTCCTTTTTTCTCATTGAAAAATGTATTTCATGTTCCTCCCCTAAGCCACTCAGATGTGCAGTGTTAGTAGATGAGGCTTTGTGAGGGAGGCATCGAATTCCCTATCTGAGGCCCTGTGAGGGGAACATGTGTCGTTTTCTGTAGCCCCTGTCTCTTTTCCAATGGCTTCTGCAGGTGTCCCATGATTAAGAAACTGAGTGAACTCCAAGAGACGGGAGCATTTCAAAGAAATGTCAGGTTCAAATTACAGATTTCAGTTCATGAAATTTATAAAAAATTAACAAAAGAAGCCAACTGGCCAATATTTCTCATCCTTAGCCACCCCATTCCTACCCACCAAGCCTAAATGGGCAGCATCTAATAAATTAAATGTAGATAACAAAAGAAAGATGATAATGAACAATTTGATACGTCCTCACCATTAATGTTTTCTTAAAAATCCACCTTTTTAGTATTTTATATAGTACCACTCATCTTGTTCCCTTTTTAAAATTTTTATTATGTTCTTCGATTATAAAATCTTCCTGGGAAAGTCTGCAATAGGTCTTAGAAGATAAATTGCCCTAAGATTTATCATCTGAATGTTAATTTCCAGGAAATAACTTGATTCTCAGAAAGCTTAGTGCCTACATAAATTGGGCCTCTTGAAATTTTATTTATTTATAACAGCTTTGTTGAGATATAATTCACATGCCATACAATTCACCCAATTAAAATCTATAATTCAGTGGTTTTTACTATACTCAGAGAGTCGACTTTCTTCTGAGTAACCACAATTTTGTTGCTTGGAATTGGCCTTTTGGGAGGGAAAGCCATAGAGAAAAGTCTACAAGAATTTTTAACCTCGCTACTTTGAACTCCAAGAATCAATAGCTACTTTTCTTCCACCCCCTGGTTTCTTTCTTCGTAAATTTTTAGTTTTACTTTTCCAAGAATTCATTCCACCAAGAAGGTTCTCTGTGTCTAACGTCAGTGCGGGGTAGTTTCCCTGGGCGGAAGCTGCTCATTCGCTCTGGAAAGCAGAGCTGGGTTCTGCTGCCGGGGAATAAAACCACGGTTTCCTTGTTTTTCCTTACAGACGTTGCACAGCTCAACGCAGACTGATCCTTAAAGCTCTACATTGCAAACAATGTATTAACAGCAGCACCAACATAAACTCATAGACGAAAAATCTTCATAAAGGATCAGTGAGCCGAGAGTCACTGGTCACACTCCATGCTGCCTGTGCGTGTGATTTGTATGCACACACACATTCAGTCATCCATAGTGTGACTCACAGGCTGGTTCTCCCTTTTATAAGAGGAGATAATCAAACGTAAGTGCTTACTAGCCATCTAATTACTGTACATCATTCCCTCTAACGCCAGGCTTCCTGCCTCTTGGAAGGGCGGGGCCTGGGAACCTGTATTTAAAAAAACTTTCCAGGTGGCTCTGATGGCCCAGCAGTGGGGAACCAAAGCCGCTCTGCCACATACTGAAGACTAGGTATTCAATACAAGCAGTGGTTTCATGGCTGAGATTCAGGAGACTGACACACCGGAATTAAACCCCGAATCGCTGTGGTCTGAATGTTTGTATCCTCTCAAAATTTATATATTGAAATCCTAACCCCCAAGGTGATGGTATTAGGAGGTGGGTCTTTGGGTGTTGATTAGGACACGAGTGGAGGCTCACCAGTGGGGCTGATGCCGTTATAAGAGGCCCCGCAGAGCTCCCCAGCTCTCCCACCATGTGAGAAGGCACCGCTGCAAGGCAGAAAGAGGCTCTCACCGGGAGCCCACCATGCCGGCGGCTTGATCTTGGACTTGCAGCCTCCTATGAGAAGCAAGTTTCTGTTGTTCACATGCTGTCCTCCAGTTGGTGATGTTTTGTTATAGCAGCCCGAACAGACTGATACTAACTGTTCTGAAGTCTGAGAGCACCCAAATCTGTGTGTGCTACTGAATGTCTGTTCTGTGCCACATGAGGGACTACAGGGTAAAGAGGACTCAACTTTGATTCCTTCTGTCCACTGGGGATCTGAACATGTAAACCAGTAAATTACAGTAAAGTGGTCAAAGTACAAAAACAAAAATCAGCATGTTACAAGGCCAATTTGGGGAAAACTTTTTTTAAATTACCTTCAGGTTTCCTATATCTCCTCTTTCTTTCTTCTGACCAACCTTTATCCCCCACCCAACTATGTACCCCACACACATACACATACATCCCCCATACAGACACAGGGTTGCCAGATTTAGCAAATAAATACAGGATCCCAGTTAAATTAGAATTTCAGATAAACATATTGGGACATACTTATACTAAAAAGAAATTATTTCTCTGAAATTCTAATTGAACTGAGGGTCCTGTATCTTGCTTGGCAACTCTTCACACACACTTCTCCCTCTTCCACTCTCTCTCCTTCTCCGTCTGCCTGTCTCTCTCACACACCCCTCTACCCTATTTTCATGTGGGTCCACCATATTGCTAAAAAGCCCCATAAGTAAAGAGAGTTCTGAGTCACTATCTTTTTTTAACCTTTCTATATCGCTTGCTTGAATTTCATAATACATATGCATTACATTTGAAGTTAGAAATGTAAAAATTGTTCAGAAATATTTTCAGTGCACATTGAGTCCTATTAAGTCATCAGCATTCCTGAAAGTGTGCCCTCCTCACCAAGTTCGTGAGCTGCTACAGAGAGCATCACGTTTCTGGGGGAAGTGGGAGCTGTAGAAAAAGCAAGAGGACGGGTCCAGTGAACAGGGCAGCTAGGAATGGACACTGGATCAGGCAACCAGGAGGGCCCTAGGCATGGAGATGGCTAAATGCTTTGATTTTTTTTTTTCTTTATTGATTTTAGACAGAGAGGAAGGGGAGGGAGAGAGAGAGAGAGAAATATCAATGAGAAAGAACATCGATTGGCCACCTCCTGCATGCCCCCCGCTGGGGATTTGGCCCACAACCTGGGCATGTGCCCTGATCAGGAATTGAACTGGTGACCTCTTGGTGCATGGGTCGATGCTCAACCACCGAGCTGCACTGGCTGGGCAATGCTTTGATTTTTTTTTTTAATGGTAAAACCAATTACAACAACAACAATAATTACCAGGACTGCTACATTTGGTTGTGCAGTATGTGCCCTGAAAAGGGGATTCATTCAATATCCTTACCAGTTTAGCTCAGTGTTTAGAGAGTAGGCCCACAGGGTCTCAGGTTCGATTCCCGGTCAAGGGCACATACCTGGGTTGCAGGTTCCATCCCCAGCCCCAGTCTTGGTTATGCAAGAGGCAACCAATCAATGTGTCTCTCTCACATCAATGTTTCCCTCTCTCTCCCTCCCTCCCTTCCACTCTGTCTAGAAATCAATGGGAAAATATCCTCGAGTGAGGATCAACAAAAAAAAGGAGGGGGTTCAAGGCAGGAGGGGCATCTTTATCTAATTTATATAAAAGCCCCTGAGCAGCTACGACTGCCTCAGTAGGTTAGCATCTGGGAAAAGTTGCTACAGCTAACGAGTGTGCCACCTGGCTGAAGACTCCCAGCTCCCTGTGGAGACCTCCCTGTGGCAGAAGGAACACCCCTGCGGGAAATTCGGAGCACTAGCAGATAACGCAGGCACTCGTCTAGTCCATACCGTGGAAGCTGGTACCCCTTCTTTAGCCTAGCCTTCCTCACACGGACTCCCGAGAGAGGCGGAGTGTTTGCCCAAAGCGGCTGCAATATGCTCTGCCTCTGTGTGACTCCCTAACCTGGGAACCAGGCAGGGCTGCAGGTGCTTCAGCCAACACCAAAGAGCACAGTTGACGCCAATGGCTTTGGAGGCTGAGTCATAACAGGTGAGGCAGCTTCCACCTCAAATCTCACCACCCTGAGGTGCCACGCTGTCAGGTAGCCACACTGCATGGAGACGCCAGATGACTCTGCGTCATCCTGGTCTAGGCACCAGGTATGTGTAGGAATGAACCTTCAGGCGATCCCAGCCCCCTGCACTGCTTCACCACCAAACTCTGGGTCTTCCCAACTGAGACCTTGCCATCCTGGGGACACTGACATGCCATCCCCGCTATGCCCTCTCTGATTTCCTGACCCACAGAATCCATGGGCACAAATCACTCTGGGTTGCAGTAACTTGTTACACAGCCATAATACCTAGAACAGGAGGACAGGATGCCAGCTGACCAATGAAACTGAGGAGAGCCAACCACTTCTATCAAAGCCCAGAGAACAGGACGGTGTGAGCAAGGCCAACTGCACTGCCCTAAAATCAACCCGACTTGGGCTGCTTCCCCCTCTGGTCCAAACAGTACTCCAAGCCCATGTGATCACATGAAGACAGAAATTGCAGACACAAAGGATCAGCAACCAGAAAAAAATGACTTGACTCTCTCACGATTGCCTGCCGGAAGCCATGCTAAGCCATATCCAGATGTTCCCACACTGCTCCTGTCCTCTGGGAAAGTTTGGTTCCTTCAATAGTCTGAGCATCCCTGGGTCCCAGAACAATCGAGCTACTGTTCCCCAAGGAGAGGGGTAGACTGATACCTTTTAGTGCTTTTCCCCAGAAAGAAATGGTGAGGCTGTGGTGCTATACTAAACACAATTCTCTTGGACCACTTTGGGGATACAAAATAAAAGATTCCCCCTAATGTGAATAAGAGCACATCTAAGAAGAAGCATAACAGACAAGGGTGGTTTTTAATGGAGGTATGTTCACCAGAGGTTTTGCAAGTATTAATAATTCTCTTTGAGAAATAGAAGTGGAGCCCATTTCTGAGCAAAGACAGAAAACTTAAAGCACCCCACAAAATGAATGTAAGAAATTAACTGCAGCTCATTAATTTGATCAGTTGCCCAAGCAATGAAAAAGCCATTACACAGTGTTGTCAGGGGTCTTGAGGCCTAGGTAAGGGATTTTTCTGTGGGGCTCCCACAACACTTGCATATAGTTTAAATAAGCATCTGCAATAATTGAATTAGGTCCAAGAGGATGCCCCAAACCACCTCTGTGCCTTCATGGGACTCACAATTTAAGACATTCTTTGTTGCCAAGAAGTAGAATAGCCAGGATCCATGGAACGTTTTTGGATCAATTAAAGACGTCGTGTACTGTTATTTAGAAACAAAAATAAGGGCGCTTGTTTTTCATAGTGACATTAGCAAGGACAATGAAGACCTCTGCTGGAGCCTCTGCTGGTGACAAACTATGAACCAGGTTGACCTAGTAGCATGTTCCTGAAACTTCATTTCAGCCAACGCTACTTATTATATACTACACAGTCTACTTGGAAGGGACAGCATTAACCCAGGATCTCTTGTGACAGGATGGCGTGCAAGGTAGTTCCAACTCTCCAATAAGTGACATGATGCAGTGGCCCAAGCACTGACCTCAGACAAATTTGACTTATGAACAGCTGGAGAGGACCAGAGGGAAAGCCAAATATTATAGGCATGCCATTTGTGCAGTTTAACACTCCCCAGGGTACCACCAGCCCATTCCCTGCAGATCGATGGGGGGAAGGGACTAGACAGAATAGACATATGTCCAGTAAAATCTGGGTGACACAGGGAGGGTTACTTGCCTGTCAGTCATACCTGGAAATAGGTCACTGGCCAGGGTAGGCATGGCCACTATAAGAGAGAGAAGATTTAAGATATTTAATCTCCTAAAGAAAGGAGTTCTGGCCTCTTAGTACTTGGGACTCGGGTGTCTTTGCAGGGGGCTGGCTCTCTTGGCTCCCTCATTCACCCGCACGGCCCATGGCCTTGTGGACCCCACACACAACGGACTAATGGACTGCAACTAGCCTGATGCCAGGCCAGACCCAGCTTCACAATGGAACAAAAACTCTGGACACTGGCTCTGCTTTTAGCTCTGCTGAATCTCCAGCTGCGCATCTTCCAGGACTAGATTAAGGGAAATGGGACTTTTCAAACTGAGATATGTAATTCCACACAAATAAAGCTTGCTACCACATCTCATCCTCCCATGGGGCCTCTGGAAATGCTTACTCCAGCGGTACCCCAAGAACCCTACTCCCACCAGCAACAGAGAAAGACCGTCCACGCATTTCTCTGATAACATAACCACCTCCTACAAAACCTGAGAAAGCCACGCTAACCTCTTTAGAACTCATTTCTTATAACCTGCACGATGAGTTTGGACCAGCATGATGTTTCCCAAAATGTGTTTCTTAGAATACTAATTTTACATTTCACAGATTTTTTTTTTAAATGAAAAATACTCTGTGATCAAATAAGCATGAAACATGCGACATACTGAATCACCCTTTTGGAAAATCCCAACATGCACTGACATACAGAGAAGTCCTGCGTTAAAGAAGCTTGTTTTACCTTGGTTAACCCAGCATTTCCAAAGCATGACTGACCATAAAGCCCTTTTAACCTACAACTTCTATTAACCCTTGGGGACTGGAGCCACGGAACCCACTTCAGCGGCTACCAGGCTCTGTTCACTTATTCATTCACTAACGCATGTTCTCTGTCTCCCCAAGTCCCGGAATTCTTTCGCTCCACCTCAGTCAGTTTGCCTGTTTGAGTGGGACACCTGCCAAGCAGTTTACAAGATGGCCCAGGGAGTCAGAACCAGATCGGAGACACAGCATGCTTGTGCCTCACAAATCTGGCTGAGGGACATCACGAGGCCTCATCTGTCAGACGAACAAAAAGAAGCCTAATGGCAGTGCTGAGAAACATTTTTATCATCATGATGACGGTTCTATTATTCTCTGTGATGCTACTCCCACCCTTAACCACTGCCAGGTTGACTAAAGTAAAACAGTCCTCCTTAATAGCCCCAAAACAGCGAGAATGTCCCCCTTTTCTTCAGAAGTAGAGAGCTCTGAACAATTTTCTCTTGCTGTTCTGAGAACTACATTTTATCTTGCTCCACTTCAGATAAAATGCCTGTCCCTAATCCAAGGATAGCAACTAGGTTTTTGACCAATTCTCTCCCCTGGCTTGGACTGCTGGTCAGGGAAGGATTCTAAGGCCATGTCTGGAGTCAGGGGGAAAGAGTTCTGTGACTGATTAATGATGTCTGCAAGGGAGAGGGCCAGGACCTGTGCCATGGACTTGCTATCCTGGCTCTGAACTAAGGGGAGGTGGAAACCACTATCCCAGAACAACAGGACTGTTACAAAAATCATAAGCTAGTAGGGGAAATGTAAACAAGTGCTCATTTAAAAAAAAATTTTTTTTTTCACCACCAGCACCTCCAGCAGTAGAGAAAAAAAATGTGGGAAATGAGTCTGTTTTGTTACATTCTCAGATCCTGCTACTGATTCTAGTGGGAATCGAGTTCATAAACCTCTGAGATGGAAGACTGAGCTGTAGCTGCTGCAATCCCCATTTTATTTCGCTACAGGTGATATGTACTCACCAAAAGTAACTTTATTATCTTCCTGACGTCTAATTCAGAAATGGGTGGTTCCGGCCGTGAAATGTGCACGCTGTGTGCCAGTATTTTCCGAGCTGGGTAAATCCCTGAACACTTCATGAAGCCATATATGGAGGAGGGTCCGTCCTTGGCCCTCTGAGTCTCCATGCAGCCCCAGTGGCCCTGTGGTCAAATTCTCAGGAACACATTAGTGCCGGCTGCTTCCTACTTCTCAGTCATTACCCTGTATTATAGTAAAGGGGCAGGAATAATTGCGCTGCTCCAGACTCCGCTCTTGTTTAAGGGCTGGGGAGCACCTCCAGGTCAAGCACAATCTAGAGTTGCTGACCTCAGCCCTCAAACACCCAGAGACTCCAAACTGAGTAGGGATCTGCCTGTGCTTCACGAAAGTAACCAGAAGACCTGGATTCTAAGTGAGTGCTGTCCAACAGCACTTTCTGCAACAATGGAAGCGTTCTATACTCTGCCTGTTCAACAAGGTAGCCATATGTGTCTGTTGAGCACTCATAATGTGACTAATGCCATTGAGAAAGTGGAATGTTTAATTGCATGTCATTTTAATTAATATAAATGTAAGTAGTCACTATGTGACTTTGGTCAAGTTATTTCAATTCTCCAGCCCTTCCAAATTCAACCATCCCTTTCCATCTCTCGGCTAGCACTCTGACCCCCTTAAAATTTTAGGAAACTCCATCCTGTTTTTCATGGTGGCTGCACCAATGTACATTCCCACCAACAGTGCATAAGTCCCCTTTTCTCCACATCTTCACCAGCATGTGTTTTCTTGTGTTATATGTAATTTTTTTTTTTTTTTTTGCTTGAATTTTCACAGAATACCCCTGTCATCTCTGGAAGGATCCACAGAAAGTAGCGGTACTGGATGTCTCCAGGGAGAGAAACTGTGTGGCCAGGGGATGGGGATAAAAGGTAAGGTGTTGCTAATTACTCTATTGCACCTTTTCAATTTTGAGCCATGTGAAAACATTAAATTTAAAAATTAAATTTTGTCAAGGACAGATATGGGACTCAACAACGCTATTTTCATTGTGAATGGGGGGAAATCTAGCATACAAACTTTTCTCCTTTTTCTAAGCTTGCTCCTTTCGCACCCTCCATCTGTCACATGCTGGCTGAGTTAGCTGAGCAGAGGCCTCCTGCCAGGAGAAGGCGCACTTGAGTTGGTTCAAGCAGTTGGAGAAGGGTGTCCAGAGAAGGGTGTCACTGGGAAGTGAGGAGTTGCATGGCCTCCAGGGAGAGCCAGCCCAGGAATGCAGACCTACCCCCAAGGCCCCTCACCTACAACTTCAGACACCAGAGACAGGAAAACCAGAAAGCTGAAGAGAGAAAAAGGCAAAGACAAGCCAATCCAAAGGTCTGGGAATAAGAGGGACACTGGATTTCAGCAGCAGCAACAGGCAAAAAACAATAAACAGAGCAGTCAGAATACTGATCCAAAATATCAATCAAAAGCAAAAGCAGAATACAAACTTTTCAGACTTGCAAGGACCCAGGAAATTATCTTCCAGTCACCCTTTCTTAGAAAGTTGTTAGAGGATGTGCTTTATCAGAATGAGGGAGTAAACCAAGAGAATGAGGCTTGGGACCCAGGCAAGAATAGAGATTCATAGGAGCCCAGGGATCCAGAGGATGCTGGGTGGCACTGAAGGAACGCCCAGGACACCTTGAAACAGGGAGAATGGGTTGCGATAGGGCTCCACGTTGCTTTGAAAACTTAAAAATGGTTAAGCTGGGCAACAGAGTACCTGTGACATCTGGCTGTTAGAAGCTTCTCTGAATATACCTTAAAGAACAGGACCTTCTGCCCTGGCTGGTTTGGCTCAGTAGTTAGAGCACTGACCTGCGGACCAAAGGGTCTTGGGTTTGATTCCCGGTCAAGGGCATGTACCTGGGTTGGCATCATGCAAAAGGCAGCCAATCATTCGGAAGGCAGCCAATCAATGTGTCTCTCTCACATCAGTGTTTCTCCCCCCCCACCCCCCACTCCCTCTTAATCTCCCTCCCACGCTGTGTGGAAAATCAATGGACAAACATCCTCTGGTGAGGATTAACAAGAACAAAGAATAGGGCCTTCATCCCATCCCACCAAGGGGAGTCCATGACAGTAGGTTAGGGGAATAGACTGTGCTTTTGTTATTTCCTCTACTTTTAGACTTTAAAAGCCTCTTAACCATTGGCTGGTGGGGATGAGGTAACCCTGCAGACTGAATTAGGTCTGCTCTACCCTGGTCCCGTTCTGTCCAATGACAGGTCAGAGCTCAGATGTCCTTTCTCTGACTTGGCCTCCACCGCTCTGCCAGCTGGAGCAAGCCCCATCCACCAGGACTGCCATCATCACTGCAGGGGAGCTCATGTCCATTCGTGCTATGAGGCCTGGCACACACAGAGGGTTGTAAATTAGCCCCCAGACTCCCTGGACCTGAGCCATCTGGGGGAGGAGGTGTTGACAGCTCTCTGCCCCAAGAATCTTCCTTTTTGGGGAAAGGGGAACTCCCAATGGGGCAGGGCTGGCCAGCACAGAGGAAGTAAGGCCTAGCGAGCAGGTGCTGGGTTTAGGAGCAGAGGTGAAGGTAGGGATTCCTCCTGCAGCCCTCCCTGGGGGCCCGGGGCTGCGGGCCTCGGGGCCTTCTGCAGGTGGAAAGGGGAAGAGGAATCCCCTGGAAAGTGGGTTTTGAGTCAGCTGCACTGTCATAATGCAAACAGCACAGCACAGCACAGCACTGGCCGGCAGAATACTTCCCCTCACAGTCCCCTTATGAGATGGAAATAACAGCCCTGCACAGGGGAGTTGGGCTTGAGTGACAGACGGTGACAAAGCACTCTGTTAACCTTGGGATGTGAAGGGGACACTGTCACTGACCCTACAGTGGCAGCTAGCCAGGAGCTCAGAGATCGCAACATCTGCCTCCAGCCCGGAGGAAAGCCTTTCACTTTTTTTAGTCCCAGGTCTGAACTCTGACCAGCTGGAGCTTTTTGGGCACCATGGATTCCTGTCGTCCGTCAGGCACACTCTACTGAGGAGTCTGCTCTGTCCAGAGAGGAGATATTGGAGGGGCTGTCACTGGGAGACCGGCCTGCGGGTGGACCGGTGTCTCAGGATGAGTAAAGCCGCCCGGAGGTGGAGGGTGCGAGGCTGGCAGGGTGAGGAATGGAGCCCACCCGAGGGAACACTGCTCTGCGACTGCGTGAGTCCCACACCTCCAGGCGCAGCCTGCTCCCGGCTTACCCTGGTGGGAGGTCCAAGCCCAGGAGGAGGCCTAAGCTCTGCACGCACTGACCCAGCCCGGGGGCCCAGGGTGCGCTCTGAACCCCACTAGCTCCTTCAGCGGGAGGAGGGACGTTTCCCTCTCCCAGGCCGGTGCCCACGCGTGTGGGTGAGGAAATTAGCCTGCTCAGGTTACTGTGACACGGGGCAAGCGACTTCCCTCCCTGGGCCACAACCTTCTGGCCTGCAGCGCGCTTGGTAACAGCGGATGCCTCTTCGGGTGCTTCTGGGGCTTGACACACCCGACGGCGCCAGGCGGGAACAGGCTCCGCCGGGAGGCAGCGGTTTGGGGGAGTCCCCGCCCCGGCCCGCCCCGCCCCCGGCCCGCTTCCTCCTCCGGGCGCGGCGGCCGGCAGCGTCCGGCCCGGCCCTCCCTCCAGGCTCCGCGGGTAGCCCCGGCCGCCGCGCCATGTCCTCCGGCTGGTTCCGGCGCCGCTTCCTGCCCGGAGGTCCGCTCCCCGCGCCGCGGTCCCCGCGGTCCCCGCGGCCGCGCGCCAGCCCCGTGCCCTACCGGCGGCCCCGCTTCCTGCGCGGCTCGGGCTCCTGCTCCGGCACCGCCGACGCCCCGCGCCGCCCGGACGCCCGGCCCGTGCGCTGCCCCGCGCGGGGCCGCGTTCTGCCCTGGAACGCAGGCTACGCAGAGTGAGTGTCCCACCCCGGCGACCCTGGCCCCGGGCCCCCGCCGAGCCAGCCTGGGGGCCTGTGCTGGGCTAGGACACGGGCTACATTGAGTGAGGGACCCCACTCCCCCAACTTTGTGGATAACTCCTTCTTGTCCTCACCGCTGGATTCGACACTCTTCCCCTATCCCGTCTCTGCATTTTCTTTGGGACTCCAGTCTCCCTCACAGGGGCTTGCAAGTTGGGAAGGACCTGCACCCCTGGAGCTTCCAACCTGAGACAGGGACACTGGGTAGAGTGCCAACATTCTGGGCTTTGGAGGTCCCCTCCCCTTGCACCCCCAATACACACACACCACCACCACCACCACTGTTCTGTCGTCCTGGGTTGTAGCCTGTGCAGTATGAGACAGGGATTCTCGCTGAGATGGGGGGAGGGGAGGCAAGGAAAGCCCCAGATCTCCCCAGGCAGACCCACCCTTACCTCCCAGCCCAGGTCAGCAGGCAGGCTCCAGGGACTGGGCCCTGAGTTTTGCCTTAGCCAGGTCACTGAACAGTTAGGAAACTTACACCATCTTTGTTCAGGTATAAGGGACAGCGTGGGGGCTGTTGCCCCAGAAGGAGGGCTCCTCCCTCTGTGCACAGCTCTAGTCTCTGTGCCCATAGGGACATGGGTGCATCCCTGAAGGGTCACTGATTACTTCCTGGCCTCAGGATCATCAATGCAGAGAAATCTGAGTTCAATGAGGATCAGGCTGCCTGTGGGAAGCTGTGCATCCGGAGATGTGAGTTCGGGGCTGAAGAGGACCAGGAGTGGCTGACCGTGTGCCCAGAGGAGGTGAGTGTAAGGGTCGATCCCCTTACAGGCTGGAGCCAGGACTGGGGCTAAGACTTCAGGCTGAAGTTCTTGCCCTGGTGCCCCATGCTGGGCCAGGGATCAATTGGGGAAGCCAGGAAGAACCTGACACCAGTCTTTTTCGGTGTAGTTGCTGACAGGTCATTACTGGGCACTGTTTGATGGGCACGGCGGTCCAGCAGCAGCCATCCTGGCTGCCAACACCCTGCACTCCTGCCTGCGCCGGCAGCTGGAGACCATAGTAGAGGGCATGGTGGCCACTCAGCCCCCCATGCACCTCAGTGGCCACTGTGTCTGCCCCAGTGATCCCCAGTTTGTGGAGGAAAAGGGCATTAGGACAGAAGACTTGGTGATCGGAGCTCTGGAGAGCGCTTTCCAGGAATGTGTAAGTTAAGTGGTTTTTGACTAGGGAAAGAGTAAAGGTTTTGTTCCCAGGAACCTAGGGGACTCTGGGTTTTGGTGATCACCCTTGATGTTTTAATTGGGAAGACAAGATTGGGTTGGTTTGTTCTTTACTAACAGCCATCATTGTCTTCATTACCCCTCCCATTTATCCAGTGCCTACTATGTGCTATGTGCTTTTACCTGCATCGACTCCTTGCACACCCTGTTGGTCCTTGGTGCAGGGGCTAGTTTCCCTTCCCTCCCTCCCAAGTCCAGATCTGACCACAGGGATCCTGGAGTCATAGCTAGACTTTGGGCTGGGATTGCCAGGCTTGTTGGTGGGGAAGTGAACTGCATGCAGGGTGAGCATTGGGGACAGAGTGATGTGGTGGCATTATAAGCAGCAGCTACAGTGGCCTCTGTTTGCCCCAGGATGAGATGATCGGGCGGGAGCTGGAGGCCTCAGGCCAAGTGGGTGGCTGCACAGCCCTGGTGGCTGTGTCCCTACAGGGGAAGCTGTATGTGGCCAATGCCGGAGATAGCAGGTGAGTGAGCTCTGGAGAGTGGGGCAGGTGGGTGGGCAGGCACCAGAGGCAGTGGGGACAGTGGAAGGGGGCTGGAAGTGGAGGGATAGAAATGGGGAGGCTTCACTAGCTGAGATATTTGTATACCTGGAGTGTATAGAGTATAAGTGGACCGCAGATGCCAGGGAGGGCACAGGTCGAAGGGGCTGAGCCTTTGAACAGGGATTGGCATGGGCAGAGCTGGCCCTTGGGGGTTGGAGGAGGGGCCAGCAGGAGGGAGACTGTGGGTGAGGTTGGAGGCTTCGCCACTGCTCCCTCTCCTCCCCAATCCCATCCAGGGCCATCTTGGTGAGAAGAGATGAGGTACGGCCTCTGAGCTCTGAGTTCACCCCGGAGACTGAGCGACAACGAATCCAGCAGCTGGTAGGTACCCTTGGCAGTGGGAGGCTGTGGAGCCCCCATTCCTGGGTGCAGGGCCACCAGAGAGAGTCTGATCTGAGCATGGTCTCCCTACCCCAGGCCTTTGTCTACCCTGAGCTTCTGGCTGGTGAGTTCACCCGACTAGAGTTCCCTCGGCGACTGAAGGGGGATGACTTGGGGCAGAAGGTTTTGTTCAGGGATCACCACATGAGTGGCTGGTGAGCAAGGTGGGGGTGGGGGACACAGTGGGGAAAACCATGGGGTCCAAGCCCAGCTGTGTGACATGGGGCAGTTCCCTTCCACCTGGGCAGGGTGGGCCCTGCGTTGAGGGGAGATGAGGTGGAAAGTAGGGCCTGGGTTGATGCTGGGTCTGCTTCTGGTAGGAGCTACAAGTGCGTGGAGAAGTCGGATCTCAAGTACCCACTGATCCACGGACAGGGTAGGCAGGTCAGTGAACAGCCCCCTCCAAGAATCCCTCTTCAGTTGCCCCCTGCAGAGGTAGGAGTTCCTTTGTGCTTTATGGCTGTGGCTGGTGTCTTGGGACCTGCTCCAAGGACACAGGATGTTTCTCCTTCAGCCCAGGGTGCCCGAGGGCCACAGTCCACCTGTATGCTTTACTTGTGCATTTGCTGGAGCTGTTTGCTGTCACCTCATATCTCACTTGTCCCCCAGGCTCGGTTACTGGGAACACTGGCTGTGTCTCGCGGCCTGGGAGACCATCAGCTCAGAGTACTGGACACAAACATTCAGCTCAAGCCCTTCTTGCTCTCTGTCCCACAGGTGAGAGGGCAACAGCCCACTCCAGCTTCCATCTGCCTGGAAAAGCAGACAGTGAGGTTGGTGGGAACTAGGAAGGGAACGCTGAGGGATCCTCAGGCTTAACTTGCAGGTGACAGTGCTGGATGTGGACCAGTTGGAGCTGCAGGAGGAGGATGTTGTTGTCATGGCAACTGATGGGCTCTGGGATGTCCTGTCCAATGAGCAGGTGGCACGGCTAGTGCGAAGCTTCCTCTCTGGCAATCAAGAGGACCCACACAGGTACTATAACTGCTGGGAACCTGGCCTGGGTGCCAGCAGCAACACCAAGTAGTAGTTACGGCTGAGAAGACAGCACTGACAATGAGCCCGGCTCAGGGTGGGTGATCAGGACTAGTGTGGTCTCAAGATTCCAGGGGGTGGGATGACTGAGTCCCCTCAATCTCTGGGTCCAGACTCAGGTGGTCCAGTCTGTGGCCCTTCCAGGCTTGGGATTGCCAGGCCCCACAGTTGGACTGCATTGCTTGGGTCTCCAAGTGTCTAGCCCGGTGCAGCAAGTTCTCCCCGAGGGCTGGGCTTACCTCTTTGCTCTGGCCCCAGAGTACATCAGCAGGATGGTCCCCACAGGTTCTCGGAGCTGGCGCAAATGCTGATACACAGCACACAGGGGAAGGACGACGGTCCCACAGGGGAAGGGCAAGTGTCCTACGACGATGTCTCAGTGTTCGTGATTCCCTTGCACAGCCAGGGCCAAGGGAGCAGTGGCCACTGAGGATTCAGACACCGCATTCCAGAACCACTTGGGGCCATGTGCAGTCTGGGCATCCCTCCACTTGTGGTCTACAGCAAGCCTGCCCCCAGATAGCCCAGGGCTCTTGCCCCCCACCCCAGCCCATTTCAAGGGAAGCATTTATTTATACCCCAAAGTCAGAGCTGAAGACCAAAGAACCCAGCTCCGCAAGTCCCCCCTTTGGCAGGCAGGGAAAGAGTGCTAATGTCAACATTCCTGTGGCAGGCATTTTACAACTTAGGACACCCACAGGAGGCTCTTCAGATGGGATCCTTCACAGCCCAATATGTTATTCCCAGCTCGACTAAGGGAATTGACCAGAGATGCCAGGAGGGCCAGATAGCCTGTGTTTGGATCCAAGTCTCCAATCCATGAATGTCAGGGTATCTACTTAACCCCCAAAGCCCATGCAGGGAGCCTTATGGGAAGTTGTGGGCAGCCTCCTATCTGCTGAACAGCCGTCCTGAAGCAGGCCCTGGGGCTAAAGTTGGAGAACCGAAAGGGGCAAGGAGCCCGTTGGCTGAGTGGGGAATTGCCTCCAATTACTGCTCCTGCCTCTGACCTTGCATCCGGATTGCTCCTTCCAGGCCGCAGCCCTGCCCTAGGTTGATGCCCCGATAATGCCCTTGTTTTGTTGCTCCCCATCATCTCCCTATGATTAAATGTTTGTGTGCAGAAAAGCCCTTGTGAATAGTGAATTGCTGTACGTATAGCTTGGTATTAACGATATACCTTTCACTCCTTTACCTTCCAAAAGATCAGTCTTAGCTCTACCTTGCAAGCTTGCATAGAGTCAGCACTGTTTTGTTTTTTCTCTGTGGCCCTCCTAGTCCCCAACTTGAGGTGAGCCCCAGTGAGAGGACTGTTGCCTAGGGAACAGAAAGGAGGTCTCCACCACCATCTGTGAGCTCTGGGCTTGCGGTACCTGAAGAGCTGCCCTTTAACTTGTTTTTTAATGCAAACTCCAGGGCTTGCATTTTGATGAGCAGATTAGTTCCTCACCTTCCCCACCACTATTTTACCATCTAGTACTTACCAAGACTCAGGTGCTGGGAAAGTATTTGTTCACTTACAAGGCAGTCACCTTCATGAACCTCTTCCCTGATCCACTACTTTAGTTTACAGTTGAGGTGAGTTCTTACCAGGCAACTCACAGCCCTAGACAGCAGCTAGGAAGGACAAGGGCCAATAGGCCCCAGAATTAACAGTAAAATCATGTATTTACTAACTCATTGAGGAGGCTCTCAGACCCCCTTTCCTGCCCATTAACTCATTTTAGACTACATTTCCTATATGTTCTTTAGGGAAGAGATAGGAAAAACTACAAAATCGCTCGTTTTTCGGCCATATTCTACAGCCCAGCACTTCTGGACCTACATCTGTCCACAGCTGGGTCCTGACAACCTGGTTGGCCCCAGCAGCCCTGGGCAGCCTCTCCAGTATCCCTCTAGTTAGGCAGCTGGCAAGTGCAGGAGTGTGCCCGAATAGCCTGCAGGAGTTTTACTTCCTCTTTCCTCAGCAGCCTCCACACCACTACCCGCCCCCCCCCAAAAGCGTGGGCAGCATCCTGTACCTGCCTCTCACCCACAACAGCTGAGCCAGCTCATCCCCAGAGCGCACTTGCTGCTTCCAACCCAGCCCACTGCTTGCTCTTGCTCCTCACATCAAAGGCTGAAGCCCAGGGAGTGGGTACAGTGGGTCTCTCAACTGTAAGCAAGCCAACCGACAGGAGTGACTGTGGCAGGAGCAGCTACACTGACCTGTGTATTCCCGTCTCAGCCGAAGGCTGCCGCAGCCCTCCCACCGGGTTGAGGTCTCTTCCTCCATAAGCAATTTGCCAGAACATGGCCTATCACTCAGAAGCTGGGATGTTCCCTCTGCTGCCCTTCAGAGCCCTTGGCCAACCTCCAAAGACCATGGGCAGAGCAATGGGCCCAAAATTCTTCTGTGGCTCAGAGTGCCAGGAATGAGGCAGACAGCGGGTCCTTGCAGCTCCAAGGATAGACACAGGATCTAGGAGTTAACAACTCACAAACTAGGGGAATGGGTTACCAAGCAATCTGGCATAGGTGCCTCAGAGAGGCTCCACTATCCTTGCCCCCCAGAAGCCAGGGCCTAGCAAGGTGAACCTTATTCCAGCTTGAGGCTGCCGATCTGATCAAGGGCTGAGGCAATAGTGGGGATGAAAGGTGGCCTGAGGTACGTGCCAGACGCAGTCTTTGAAGATAGATCGGCTCAGGCCAGCCTTTCCCACTCACTTATTTCTGGCTGTATGGTTGCTTATTAGAGGCTGGGGTTGAGAACCACAGTGCTGTGCACTTGAGGGCTGGGTCTAGGGGTTCCTCCCACCAGCCCATAAGCCTTTATAACCAGGTACAGTCAGGTGAAGTCCAATAATCCATCCACAGCGAGTCCCAGTGTGAGCCAGGAGACAACCCATCTTTCCCTCCAACTCTGGGAAGCAAGCAATGCTACAAAAACTCAATGGAAGAGGCTGCAGCCATAAAATTCTGTTTAAGACAGATAACATGAAAAAATGTTTATGTTAAGTACAAAAGGGACATAAAATTGTATATACAGAATAACAACTATGTAAACACACCAGAAATCTACACACAGGTATGTCTAGAAGAACATTTAACACCGAAAGATTAACAGTGGTAGCATTTGGGTGGCAAACTGATTCTTTTTTAAATTCTCAAATTTTAATAGGCATTAATTATTATTGCAACAGGGATCCGTTTCTTCTTTAAAAAAATAAAATAACCCACTGGCTGGAGGCTGAGCAGTGCACTGTTACTGTCACATACAAATTGGTGGCTTTGGCCCAGACTTGAGTGGTGAGCAGCCCCTCCCCAGAGAACTTCAGCACCTCTGGGTCCCAATGAGCATCCTTACAGCCCCAGCCCTCAGCCTCTCTGGCCACAGTCTTTTTTCTCCCTTTATTCTGCCTTATTCCCAAATCTCCAGTCACTTTAAGCTGCATGTTTTTCCTTTCCTTCCCACTCAGGAGCCAGCTCTGCAGCCACAAGTCCCCATAAACAGGGGTCATGCAGTACCTATTTTCAAAGGACTTGGTACCTCAGCTTTGGACATACAGGAACTCAATACAAATCATTTTCCTGATGACAGGCAAGTCATGCTTGGCAGCTGTTCTGGTTAGATTATGCAGGTTTTCTTAACTCTGTTCCAAGCACTTTCTCTGAAGTTATTCCTACCATGAATTTTCTACCCTGGAAAGCCAGGAGTGGGCAGTAACAGCTCAGTTCATATGGTTTCTAACAGTCCCTTCACTCTGAAATGGCAGAGCTATATACAGGGGGTATCACAGAAGCTGAAGGTTCTAGTCTATGTTGGGAAAGATGAATGCACCTTGACCTTTAAGTTTGAGAAACAAGATCTAAATGTAATTGCTAAAACAGTAATTGCTTACACTCCATAGCCTATTCCTGCAGCTTAACAGAGGCAGTAATGGCTTGCTTTCCCCCTAGCAGATGTGCACTCTTGGGCAAGTCCTCTGGGACAAATCATTACCTTGTTGAGTCTGTTTCTGGATATGCAGGGAGTATGTTCCCTGCTTAAATGTTTGGGAATTTAGTAAAATAACATTCCATTCATCTTTCTCTAAGAAGGCCATACAGGGGAGGAAAAGGCCATAAGCCAGCTGCAGTTTACCTCAACCCTGATCAGACCCCTCCCTCTCCCAAGAGAAGGCAAGGAAAAGAACAAGAAAGCAGACATAACAGGTAAACAGGAGTGACCTGTAATTGATAAAGCCTCAGACAAACTGAAAACGCCGTGGTTCCAGCATCCTGTCCCCAAATACTGTAAGCCAGACACAAAAGGCATGCAAAAGTGACTGTCACACATATATAGGTGCAGACAGAGCATCACCAGGCAAAAAAGGGGGCTAATACTGCAGAGAGGGCCCCAAAACACGGCTTGAGGAACACAAAGGAGCCATCATCCCAAGACCCTCAATTAGCTGCCACGGGAATAGCAAACACTTGAAGCTTTGCTCCATTCAGTCTCCTGAAGGGAAAATGTAGTAAGGAAGACTCACTAACACTCATAGCAAACACTATTAGCAAGGATGCAGTCTTCCCCCAGGCTGCAGGACTCCATGTCCTTCGGCTAAACTCAGGAACGATAGGTATTTTATATATATGCATACATACATATATACATATATGTATGCCTATATATATATATTTAAATGAAGGTGTACACACTGTGCTAAAATACAAACAACAGAAACCCCAGGTCATATATAAAAAGGCTAAATATAACATATAACACAGGCCTAGAGCCAGCTCATGGTTGAGAGCTGGGAAAGGGTGGTTGGTATCTGAAGACTATGTACACAATTTGTGGTGGGCAGGGAAGGCATCAGTGTAAACAACTCAGACTCACTCCACAATACTGGCCCACAGGAAAGTGTGATGTATCTCATGTACAAAAATAGACTCCCACCTTGCTTTTGTACACAACCATACTGGGTAGGCAACCAGGAGGACCGCGGGTTTGTCTTGATGACGAGGGACCACACTACCACATGAGGCTACTGCTAAACCTCCCAGCCCTAGGATCTCACCTGCTACCCTTTCCTCCCTTTCAGGCTCTTGGGCCTTTTCCCACTCAAAACCCAGAGTCTGAGGCATGTCTAGATCACCCACCCTCAAATGACTAACTTGTAAAGCTTCCTGGCAAGCAAGGTCGGTATCTGTCCCTTTCTGACCCCAAGACATATGAAGACTTATTTCTGTAAATGTTTGGCACCTAAGTAACATGATGGTTGTGGATTATACCACAATGACACAGGGAGACCCAGTAATAAGACATGCAGAGGGAGGGCAAGGGGCACTGAGCTGCTCTAGCATCTCAAAACCAGATCTGTGGCTTCCCATGCATTTATGGGGGTAGGAGAAGGGATGTGCAGAATTAATAACTTCACTGGCTCCTCAGCAGCAAATACATTCAAAACTGAAGGTGCCTTAAGGGCCCTGCTATACCCTAATCATGAGTCTGGTCACTCCTCTGGAGGAGCTCGGTGCAGTTGACAGTTAGAAAATCTGAGTCCCAAATGAATCTGCCGCACCAAGAGTCCTTTTGAAGAAGCTTGGCAAAGTAACTTTTTTTCTTTTGAGCAGATGTACAGCACATCCGTGGGAAGGCCATGTGGAAGAATGCTCTCCAGCCCAGTCAAATGATCCAATCCCACTATTATCTCAGTCCCCTCTGAGTTTTTTCCTGCTGACCACCTTCACTGTGCAGAAACAGCCAAAGAGCATCAGGGTCAGTCATCAATGGTGGGCAACCAGAAGGCCTAGAAAAAGAACATAAGTCAATATTAAAAGCCACGTCTCTTTTATCTGCTTAAGGTTCTTACCCCTTCCCACAGCATCAAGCTGCCCAGCCCCAGTGGTGGAGGAGTAATGGCTGGTGGCCCTCCCTCCCAACCGACTCTAGCAATCTATGTAGAAACATTCCACTTTATGTGAACACAAGCTGGTTCTGCTTCCCTCCAACACTGTCTACCTCCCACCACAATGGCCCAGTGGTAAGGAAAGAAAGGAGTGCTGTCCAGGAGGTAGGGCTCTGGGTAACCTGGCTTCACGCTAATATACCAGGTGACCTCAGAAAGGCCCTCACCTTCCTGATCTGTAAAAGATGAGAGGGATTGGACTAGATGGTTTTGCTGCACTTTTTTCTGACACTGTTTTCTTGGGGCAGGGTAAAGATGTGTTCTGGGTAGACTAGTAGTGAAGTGCCTCATCCCCAAATACCCAGGTAGGTTTAGAAGATGCCAAGAGGAAACTGGTGGCTGAGACTCATGACACTTTGTTCTACCAGTGTTATCTAGGAAGAGACAGTGCCTGGAGAAAATTCTAAGTGGTGAGTTATGATCAACTGTAAGAATTTCTGAGGAATACAGCATAAACTGAGAGAAATGGAACTTAAAGGTTGCAGCCACAAAAGGCTTCTTCAAAGTATTTTAAGAAGCCAAATAGCTGTCAAGCGTAGCCCAGGTAGTTTGGGCATAAACCAGGCGCAAGAACTAAAACTGGCCTAAGATCTCCCAGGAGCTCACAGGTCATCTCAGATCACAGAAAGAAGAATAAAAGTGAAAGGCCAGCCCAACCAAAGATCAGAGAATAAGAGGTGAAAAAAGGAAGCAACCAGCTGAGAAACAGAGGTACTTGTAATGTACCTATTTGGAACACAGCTTGCTGTGCTTGCTTGGGCAGCACATATACTAGAAGGTAGCTTGCTGTGCTCATTGAAACACCCATGACCCAAATGAAGGACATCTCCTATTGATCACATACCATGTTGGAACATGCACTGGCAAAGGTCATGAACTTGGGATTGAACTGCAAACAGGTAATGGGGCCTGTATGTTTGCCATCCAACACAGCTACTTTTATACCGCTCTCTCCATTCCAGACATGGATCTTGCCATCCTCTGAACCTGAAGAGAATGATCAATGAATACACAACAGCTCAAGACACAATACAAAGACAAATAGGAAAGAGACACAGATTGACATCTGGAAAGAGGTCATGTTTCAGGACCCAGCCCTCAGCAGAAATTGAGAGGGAGGAGAGGCAGTGAAGAAAGGACACTCTGGAAACTGATACTGAACCTAGGTATTTGTTCCTGGGCAAGTCACTTCCCCTCTAACTTCAGTTTTCTCATTAAAAATGGGGGCTAAGCCCTAGCCGAATTAGCTCTGAAGTCAGAGCATCAGCCCATAGACCAAAGGGTTGTGGGTTCAATTCCCAGTCCAGGGTACGTACCTGGGTTGCAGGTTCGATCCCTGGCCCCAGTCAAGGTCATGCGAGAAGTAACCAATTGATGTGTCCCTCTTATACTGAAGTTTCTCCCTCCCTCCCTTCCGCTCTATCTTTATAAAAAAGGAAAAATATATCCTCCAGTGAGGATTAACAAAAAAAGAGGGGGAGGGGTGCTGAATATCATTACCCTACCAACATCTAGCCATTAAGATGACTGAGCCCTGGCCGGTTTGGCTCAGCGGTTAGAGCATCGGCCTGCAGACCAGAGAGTCCCAGGTTCAGTGTCCGCTAGGGGCACGTACCTCAGTTGCAGTTTGTCCCCGGCCCTAGTTGGGGTCGTGTGGGTGGCAACCACTCGATGTGTCTCTCTCACATTGATTTTTCTCTCACATCGATGTTTCTCTCTCTGTTCCCCCCTCTTTCCCTCCCTCTCTATCTGAAGATAGGTGCAAAAATGTCCTCGGGTAAGGATAAAAAAAAAAAAGATGACTAAAAGCAGGATTATATCAGAAAGTTATCATTACTGGTAAAATAGTGCTTGTAGAGTTTAATGTTAGTCCAGGGAAGACCAACATTAATGCAAGTTCCCAGTAAAAAGACCTGCTAAGTCACAATAGTTTAAAGACACTATACCTTTGAAATATTGTGCTACATAGAAATTTGAGAACATCTAACAAAAGGATAATAAATAATATCTTAGTTAAAACTAACAAAAATAATGTAAACAAAATCTCAATACAAGAAAAATAACCCCTAAGGGGTTAAAGGACACTTACCAATCATAATAAACTGGGAATCTGGAGTAAATGAGGCCTCTAGTGTGACAGCTTTGCTGTTAGCATAACCCTAAAAAAAAAAAAAAAACACAATAGTGCTTCTCTAGTCAAGTGCCATTAACAGAAAATAACTGCTAGAAACACTGACCCAACAGACTCATTACCTTCCTTTCTGTGTAACCCTCTTTTCCTCATACACAGCACCACCAACGTTCCAAACTTGCCCACCACCCTTTACCATTCATTCACCCCCTACTCCAATCCCATATTCAAGAGGGTAAGAATACATTTATAGTTAGGAATTATATTATATCTAAAGACTAAATTTGGGTCACTGGGTGAGAAGTGAATGTCTTAGAATCCAACAGAAATAAGTTCATGTGCAGGAACAAAATGCAAGCCTATGTCTCAATCAGTGAGTCAAGGATAAAGGCTCATCTCCACTAACCAGCTAACACAACTCTCAGCCCAGGAGACATGGACATGGAAACAGCCATGTTCAAAGGTTGTCTGCTCACCCCAAACGTGTGCATCACTACTCCCTTGAATGCATCGATGAGACGAATGAAGCTGCCATTGGTGGAGATGAGGATGAGTTTGCCATCATTGCTGAACTTAAGTCCTGTCCACTCACAAGTCCGATCATACTGCATCTTAAATGTTGCAAAGGGCCCCTGCAAAAGATAAAAGTAGCAGCCCCAGGCCCAAGGGACATCAATAATTCCTTCTGCCAGAGCCAACTCTTATTCTATCCCTTTGGACTCCTTTTTGACTAGGGAAAGCAAAGGATGAACTACTGCTATGAAACTCTCCAGTATCTACCACATACCTCTTCTTCCATAGAAATGGTTCTTAAATGTCCATCTCACCCTTCTAAACTTCCACAATATCAAGATAGCTTAAAGACTCAAAGATTAGCCCTTGCTGGTGTGGCTCAGTTGGCTGGGCATTGTCCCGTACACCAAAACATTGCCAGTTCGATCCCTGGTCAGGGCACATGCTGGGTTGGCAAGCTCAGTCCCCAGTGTGAGGCAAGCAGAAAGCAGCCCATCGATGTCTCACTTTCACATTAATGTTTTTTTCTCTCTCTCCCTCTCCCTTCCTCTCTAAAAATCAATAAAAATCTTTAACAAAAAAAGAAAAAAGATTCAAAGACTTACCTTATCAAAAGAGCGAAGGTCATAAAGTTTGACCATTTCAGAATTGACACCTGCAGCAAAAATTAACCCCTCTGGATCAAAAGAACATACTGGCTTGCCCTGTAGATGCATGAGGCCCTAAGAAAAAAGACACAAGAAAAAAAGTTAATGAACCCAGGATCCTACCAGTATAAAATTTACTTTTCCCATAGAAAACTAAGAAAGGGACACAAATAGATACCCACCTACCTACAGAACAGAAAAAGTAAAACTAAAATAAGGCTTTTATAAAAAAATTAAAAAACAGGTCTCCATACAAATGATTTCAGATCAACCCTGACTGTACAATTTTATAGACACTGATTCTAAATAAATAATTTCTTGAGGCTAAAAGGCTCTAGGAAAACTGTCTTTAAAGCAGTAAGTCACAGAGCATAATGCAATATGCACTGGATTAGGGCATTTGTTTAATTACCAGCTACCTACCAGGAAATCAGATTTTCTCCAAAGTTTAAAAAGACTCTGGGATCCCAGAATGGAACCACTGCTTTCCACCTTCCTTAAGAGGAAGAGCTGATGATAGTGCCTATCATAGAAAACACTCAAAGTATAACTGTGAGGTACCATTACCTGGCAGTTAGGAGACCGGAGATCCCAGAGTCGAATGGTCTTATCAAGAGACCCAGAAATGAAAGTGTCATCCACAGGTGACATGGACAAGGCCACCACCCTGAAATGCATCGAGATAAATAGGAGTTGAAGCAAAATATTTACAAAAATTGGATGTGAACTCTAAACCATTCTACTGGCATACCTGGATAGACCTATTCTCCCCAAACTGCCATTTTAAGGAACACACTACACAAGCAATCTGGATAATCAAAGGTACCTAGTATAATGAAAAAAGCAACTTAAAGCTATAGCATAAAAATCAAACCACAATGAGATACCACTTCACAACCGCAAGCATAGCTATCATCTAAGAGAGATAACAAGTGTTGGTTAGGATGTGGAGAAGTTGGAATATTCATACACTGCTGGTGGGAATGCAAAATGATACAGTTCCTTTAGAAAAGTTTTATAGTTCCTCAAAAAATTAGAGTTTACTATAACCCAAAATAAAAATGTACATTCCACACAAAAAAGTACACATATGGTCCTGGCCAGTTTGGCTTAGCGGTTAGAGCATTGGCCTGTGGACCAAAGAGTTGCAGGTTCGATTCCGGTCAAGGGCACATACCTTGGCTGCGGTTCGATCCCCAGCCCTGGTGGGAGTCATGCAGAAGGCAGTCAATCAATGCGTCTCTTTCACATCGATGTTTTTCTTCCTCTATTTCTTTCCCTCCCTCCCTCCCTCCCACCCTATCTGGAAATCAATGGAAAAAATATCCTCAGGTAAGGATTTAAAAAAATAAAGTACACGTATGCTCACAGTAGCATTATTCATAATAATCAAAAATTGGAAACCCAAATGTCTGTGTGTATGTGTGTGTGTGTCCCCATACAATAGAATATTATTTAGCATTAAAAAATGAAGTACTGATTATTCATGTTACAATATGTATGAACCTTGGAAACATGATAAGTGACAAACACAAAAGGCCACATATCATCTGATTTCATTTATACAAAATGTCTAAAAGAGGCAAAGCTTTGGAGACAGAAGTAGATTAGTGGCTACCAGGAACCAGGAAGTGATTGGTAATAGGTACGAGGTTTCTCTTTGGAGTGATGAAAATGTTCTGGAATTAGATAGTGGTGATGGTTGCCCAACTTTGTACATATACTAAAAACCACTGAACTGTTTACTTTAAAAGGGTGAATTTATGGTACTGATCTGTATCTCAGTTGTTGTGTTTTGTTTTGTTTTGTTTTGTTTTTAAAGCATCATCCTTTAACTAGTGATTTGTGGACTATACTAATATTCTAAACCTGAGTGGCATCAGCATCACCTGGAGGGTGGGCTAAAACAGAGATTGTTGGGATCTATTCCCAGAACTAATCCAATAGGTCTGGGTGAGGTCTGAGAATCTGTTTCTAACAAGCTCCTAGGTGATGGTGAGACTGCTAGTTTGGGCATTACACTTAACAGAGCCACAGGCCTGTGCTCAGAGCAACTGTATTTCAGATATAGGTCCCTTTTTATGGTTATACCATTAAGAATCACCCACTGAAAAACACTTCTTCCAAGGGCTCACCCTGAGTGTTCTTGCTCTGCCATGCCTTGCTCTAAAGACACCCTCCATCTCCCCAACATTTGGGCCTGGCCCGCAGAGAAGGACCACATGTAACTCCACTTTACCTGCCTCTCAGAGTACACCATGGCCTCAACCATGGGGTTCTTGAGGCACAAGCTATGACTTGTACAGTGCCTGTGACTCTACAGTAACACACCTATGGAGAAAAAAAGCCTGTGAAAACACATTCAGATGGCTCTTCCCTCTGCGTGTTATGGATAAGTAGTTCCACATTCTGGCCTGGCTGCAAAACACTTCATAGATACATCAGCTGGTATCACAGGTCAAAATTATAAAGGAGCCCTGGCCAGGTAGCTCAGTTGGTTAGAGCATCATCCTGATCCGCCAAGGTTGCAAGGTTCACTCTCCAGTCAGAGCACATACAGGAATCAACCAACAAATGCATGGATGAGTGGAATAACAAACTGATGTTTCTCTCTACCCCTCCCCCATTCTCTCTAAAAATTAATTAACTAATTAATTATTTTAAAAGAGTAAGAGGAAATGTGCATGTTGTACTGTTTCATTTTAACAAAGAAAAGCTTGAAGTAAAAAAGGTGACTGAATTGCACAGCTCATTTGTGAATGGATTTTTTAATAGAGGAAGTTCTAGAAATAGAGGAAGTTCAAGTTTTGAATGATACTGAAAGGGGTTCAGGAGGTTTTAGTTCCACCAGAATGATTTAAAATGTATATTGTGAATAGAAAATGAGAAATTTTAGTTTTAAATTTTTTTAAGTTAAAAAGTTCCTTTCAAAAAAAAAAATTCTTCCGCCCTGGCCGGTTTTGCTCAGCAGTTAGAGCATCGGCCTGCGGTCCGGAGACCCGGGTTCGGTTCCCGCTAAGGGCACGTACCTTGGTTGCAGTTTGTCCCCAGCCCTGGTTGGGTCGTGTGGGTGGCAACCACTCAATGTGTCGCTTTCACGTCGATGTTTCTCTCTCTCTCTCTCCTTCTCACTCTATCTGAACAAAATATCAAAAAATGTCCTCGGGTGAGGATAAAAAACAAACAAACAAAAAAAAAATTCTTCCTATATAACTCAACTAACATTTACACTAGCTCCCCAACTTAAAAATAAGATACTGTAAGCCAAAAGTAAAACGCATATAGACATGTAATTTTATGCCATGGCATTCAAGTCCATAGCTCAGAGGAAGTTTATCTTGGCACAAGACTCTACGCTGAGAGGTAAAAGGAATACAAAAAGGAATAATACCTCAATTCTATGGAAGCTTAATTATCTAGCCCCGACAACTCTAAGAAAGTGACGGTCAGGAAAAGCAGCACCTATGGTAAACATGGTGTCAATGGGAGATGCCTTTCCAGAAGGCGCAAGATAGGAATGCACAAGTTCAGTTCACCACCACTGGGAGATAATGTTGGGAAAAGGGTCAGAGCCAGAGGGAGGAGAACCTGACTCCAAGGGAAAGGAGCAGGTAGATGTAGAGAACCTTTAAGGCTTCCTAAGGGAGGATGTGAAGTGGTCAGAAATGTAATACAGAGTGCTGAAGCAGGATGGTGAAGGATGGGGAAGTTAATTAGGATTTGACAATAATTCACCAGACAGGGCATAAGCCAGCACAGAAGCAAAGGAGAGAGTAGAGAGGAGAGTGACACAGGTTAAAGCTAGGTAGAATCAATAGTATTTAACATCTCACTGGATGTGAAGGCAATACAAAGGGCGTAAAGAGACAACAGAGTCTTTGAGTCCAGAGAATTGACAGGAACAGAGATGAAGAAACATGAGGTAGAGAGGAGATGGCCAAGGAATAAGACAATGATGGATGGAGTGCTGGACCTGTCAGGTGGAGGCATGGAAGAAACATCTGCATAGATGTATATAAAACCTGTAGGTGGAAGTTGAGTCTAGCAATCATGACAGACATGGGCTAAAAATACTGATCTGGGAAGCCAGCTGAGTAGAGATGAATAAAAAATGTGGAGATACATGAAAAAAATACCAACAAGGGGAAAAGGCTAGGATAGAACCTTGTTTATTTTAGAGTCAAAAGGAGAAAGAGAAGCCAGTAATAGCAAGAACAGAACCAAGATGGAAAAGTCAGCTGCCAAAAGGGGAAAAAATGTTTTGCTGAGAGGTTGAGCATCCCCCCCCCCCCCCCCCCAAAAAGCCCAAGGTAATGGATTTTAACTGGAGGCAGCAGGAAAAGAAAAGTAAAACACTTGGAAAAAGCCCCATAGGTGACTCCAGGACTGGACTGAGGGTGATTTAAATATCGAATTATGAGGAGGTGGAAATGGGAATATGCAGATTATTCATGTTTGACAGTGAAAAGGAGTGGGTGATAGACTCCAGAAATAGATTTAAGATAAGAGATCAAGCTAGTTTGTATACAGCAAGGAAAAGTCCAGTTAAACAGATGAAAGCAATCAGAGAAGTTGGTTTTGTCAAGGAAGAAAGGCTACTCCTATCTTAAGGAAAGAGTTCCGAGGAAGAGCGGAATTTAAGTGAAAGAGGTAGAATTTTAAAAGAACTCATTTTGGTCCAGCCAGTGTGGCTCACTGGTTGAGCATTCGACCCATGCACCAAGAGGTTGCCAGTTCGATTCCCTGTCAGGGCACATGTCAGGTTGTGGGCCAAATCCCCAGTGGGGGGCATGCAGGAGGCGGCTAATCGATGTTCTCTCTCATCGACAGTTCTGTCTCTCTCTCCCTCTCCCTTCCTGTCTCTCTAAAATCAATAAAGAAAAAATATTAAAAAGAAAAATAACTCATTTTGGATGACCTTGATTTTGTCACACACACAGAAAAAAGGGACAAAGTCAGCTACTAAGACTCAGGAGGTCAAGAGGTTAGATAACTGAAAAGACTGGAAAGAATTTTGAACAACTACAATCAAAACTCTTATAGACTGTAAATTTGTGAACATTAATTTAATTACAAACAAGCAAAAATATCTACTTGTCACAAGCCACTCTTTGTCTGGAACTACAGTAACCAAAAGCTGCAACCTCTTACCTTCACCAACATAAAAAGCCCTGCCCAATCAGAGCGCAGCCTGGCTCTTGGTCCACCTCCTGTCAGGGTATTCTACCACTCCAAGCCTTACTTGGTTTCCATACATTTGCAAATGAAAGCAGGAAGAAATAACCCCCTCCTGATGATTAAAATATCATCCAAGGGAAAATGTATTTAACATTCAACCAAACCTCAAAAAACTAGACAAAAAATACTGGGGAAATTGGGGTAGGAGACAGAGAGAGGCAACCTACATTACCAAATAGAATAAGAAAAGAAGCTTCTTGACTTTCACTAGTAACAAAGGACAATTATTAATTTTTTTGCATCCTCATTAAAGATCCTCATATAGAATATGTCTGTGTAGAGCAGGAGGGTGCTAAAATGGGGCGAACTATACTGGAAGGCCTCATATATGTACAAGACCCTTTCATTAAGGGACATCTGATATTTGGGGTTCCTCTATGCTACCTATTTTTTACTACGTAAGTTTCCACTGAATATCTTTAATCTACCTTTCTTCCTAATTATGTTTTAACTGTGACTTCAGTTTATGTATGAAGTCCTACCCCTGCCTCCACCACCTCAGTTAATCAAGTTGACTGGATAGGGGTTAACAAAAGAAGACTAAGAGGAATGCCAAATAGCAGTGATTTTAGTGCTCTGATAAAATCTCTCCATTCTTCTATTATCTGGAACCTCAGGGATAAAAAAAAACTATCTACTCCTGTAATACTTGGGTCTTACCTTTTGCTATGTCCAGGAAAGTATCTGATGTATTTGTTGTCATGCAAGGACAGGTAACGAATAGTATCTGTAAGAAGACAAATAAGGCATGATGATATCCTATTATTTTTTTTAAAACTTACTTCGCATTTTCATCTTGAAAAGGCAAGGTCAAAGAATTAATTGTTGTCCATAAACCAAGCAAGGTGTAAATAAATAGTGAATAATTCCTTTCCACAGCTGAGAAGAGGACACTACAGATCTGACATAATTCAAAAGCAGAATTGTTAAATTGACAGACTATAGAGCAATGACCTCACCTGAATGTTAACTGGATATACAATTTACATTAAAACTAAACAAAATGGAAAGAGAAGTAAAGTTCTACTACTTCTTTTCTAATTAACCAACTATCCACTGGTCCCTTGTGCTCAGAGAAATTAGTTTAAAATAATAAAGTGGCCAAAAAAAGTGAGAAAATTTGGGTTTAAAAGATCTCAAGACATTTCAAAATAAAACTCATGAACTATACCAACAAGTCAGAACAGTGAGATTTTGACAACATCAAAGAAAGGAATAATCGTAGAGATTTGTGCTTGGATAAAATATGACACTCTTAAAAAGCAAATGAGTCTATCTGAAAAATAAACAAAAAAGATGGTGGGAAGGAAATAGTGCCATAAAGATTAGAACTGAAAAGTACTATGACCCTAAAAAGACTATGAATAAGGAACAATTGTTGAGAAAGGGATAATAGGAAATGATGCCAAAATGCAGAAAGGAAAGCATAGAAAGAACATTCTGGAGGAAAACAGAACACAGGAACAAAGACACTAAAAACACCAAGTCATCTCAGTGGTTCACAAGGATACTTTCTTATAAGAGGGTATTTAACCACGGAGAGGATAAAGGGTACTCTTTGTATGTGCCAAAACTGAACTCTACACGGTTTTTCTTAACTACATCTTCAAAGTTCTCGAATAACAACTACTAAATCTTCTTGGTTGTTCTGGTAAGGAGCTACTCACCTTCCCTAAGCAGAAAAAGGTTTCCTTCCCATTACCTGGATTCCCAGAGATGAGCAGGGCGTCGCCATCCTCTCCGCCCCACTAGGTAGCTGGCGCGCTGTTCCTGGCAAGGCAGTGGCCTGTACAGTTATCTCCTGTACCGGGTGGTATCATAGACCCTCAAACTGTACAAACTACTACCTCAGCCTGGAATCAGGCAAAAGGAAAACGAAGCGTTGGAGGAACTCTTCAGGATGCACTCGAGACAGGAAAGGCAAAATCCTCACAGCAGAGGCCTGGCAGCAAAGCTGCAAGTGCCACACATTTGCCTCATCTTGAACCATGTTTGGACAATTCTTATTTAATCACCCAGAAAAACACCCCAACAGAAGAAATATACCAGTCATGCAGATGATCACATAGATATGTTTCCTCAGCATCCTAATGTTTTATATATTCTTGTCCAAAAGCAGCAAATGTATGCTTACTTAGAAAACCAATTCTGAACTACAGGTATAAAAAGTAGAAATAATATACTTACTAAAGTCAAGTACAGGCAGAAAAATCTCATAAAAAGTTTTTTAAAAAAACCACTTCTGCCCATTAGCTCTGAAACAGGCATAGCCAAAACAACAGTATAAGCAATGTTGAATGATATTAGAAAAATCTTACTGCAAAAAGTGAAATAATCAATAAATCAGTGAGATAAGTTAATTGTTTTAAAAAAGGACTCCTAACATGAAATTAAGTGTTACTGTTCAATTACCAAGGTCATCCTGTCCACTGAGAATGACTTATCCAGGTAAAATGCAGGTAAAAACAGAGACCATTTATTAGAGAAAGAAATTCACAAGTTTAATTTCTAAAAATAACTCTTTTACTCTTTAAAGACATTAGCTTTATTTAAAAGTAAAAAGGATAAAATTCAGATCAAAAAATGCCCACAAATCAAAGATAACCAAGGTCAACACACAGTCCTTTATGACACAGATCATAAAAGTCTGGGCATACACCAAAAACTCAGTTCTGAGATCCCCTAAACTATCATAACTCAAACATTTGTGAAAACTTTTCTCAAATCTCTGTATTTTGAACGGGAGGTACTATTGTTTACCACTTGCTATGTGTCAAGTATTCTTTCCGTGTATTTGTTCTAAAAGTATTCTTTTCAGTTTCAATGAGTACAAACCATAAATACCATTTGTTGCCTCCTATTTACACTTTTCACTCTAAAGACCTTTCACACTCAGTTTCAAGTCCTTCAAAAACACTAGTGGCTTGCCTCCAGCATCTTTTCAGTCATAACAATGTTAGCATTGCTAACATCATAGGAAAATATTTAAATTAAAGTAACTATAACCAAAACAGAAGTAGTCACAAAGATTCCGTGAACTATTTGACAAAGGAAACTATGACCATTAACTCCTAAAAAGAAGGCTTGCTTACCGTCTATTTTGTTAGAGCTGTAAACGACTGTGTTTGCTGCATGAGTGTATCTGATGAGGTCCACGCCATATTTCTTACTGTACAGGGTTCTCTTTGGTCTGATAAGGAAATGGACAGAGAAAGAAAACCATCAAAATCCTACATCACCAAAATCTGGGATCTTCAAAAAAAGAAAAGCACTTGAATGATGTGGCAAGGGTGAGTATTCTTGGTAAGCTCTATCACTGGAAAGAAACAGAATTCCTTCCAAAAGGGAAGAAACAAATGGAACCCATCAAGTGCAACAGCCTTTCACCTCTGAACACCAAATGCCAAGTTAGGAAGTGGAAGTAAATCTGAGGGTTCAATTCAGTCTTTACTACAATGTTCAAAAGTTAGCTTTGAGAAAAAGTACATCTGGGAAGAAAGACACACAGAACACAAGTCATCCTGATAACAAAGAGGGATATGGAAATACATCAAACCAGTGAGGCCAGAACTTACTGGTTTACCCTTCCTAACATAACCTGTTGTTGTATCCATTCTCCCTATCCTACAGGTCCAAAGCACTTATACTGAGCTTTTGGGAAGGCAAGCCTAACTCTCCCTAGTAAAACTAGTCATTGGTTGTTTTCTTTTTACTTTTAATGTAAAATCATATATCCAAGCTAGAGGATACCAATCCATTTGCCAAAGTTCCTTAAATATCTTCCTCTATAGAAGCTTGGAGATCAAGTGGAATCCGAACTCAGCAAAGTCAATAACCAGAAACTTCATTTTCATAACGTTCTACATTTAGGTGAAGGAGGATTTCATAAATCCTGTACCAGTGTTTACTGAGAGTTCCAATTTATGAAAAAGTTCACCTTGTCATCAATGCAAAATTATCGTGGCACATAGATGCAAACAATCAGATGACATACATTTGCACTTTTAATATTTGTTAACGTCAGTGAGGTTAAGGGTTTCCCTACATAAAACATTATCTCCAAACAAGACTTCTCACTCCAAATGCACTGAATTTTTCACATTCTTACCATTACTGAAAGATCAGCTAAAAAGATCAGCTGAGGAGCTACCTAGTTGCGCTCACCATCCAGGATTGTGCCCTGGGGTTACTTACTGTATGGTGGTAACCAGTGAGTGAGTGAGTGAGCAAGGGAGTATGAGCATGTACACACACGTGCTTGCTCTCAAAAGACAGTCGACTTTGCCTCTATCAGTGGAAGTTTATTTATGCCAGTATTTCAGTCTATCTACAATAACAGAACCTAAAGAGCCAATGTTAAAGTGTGTGTGGTGTTAGAAAATTTTTCAGTTCCACTTATATATAGCCTATCTGCCTCAAATGTATCAATAACACAAACCTGAGATTTGTTGTTAATAACAGAAATCTTTTACCACATATCATTTCCTAGTTTGAAAGGAAGATACTGTGTTACATTCCTTTCAGAGGATCTTTACAAAGGCCAGGAACATTTTTTCAAATATTTTTAAGCTTCTCTCCACCAACTATGATTCTGGCGATCAAGTATGAATAAATAATATTAAAGTCTTCTCCTTGAATTTGCAACATGTACCACAGATAATATCCTTCATATTCTCTCAAGTTGAAAAAAAAAAGCACTCAATAGATGAACTCCATTATAAAGAAAGTTTAAATGAACAGTAAACTAAAAAACATTAAGCATAAAGTACATTGTTTTAGCCATTTTTAAACTCCCAAATTCTAACATTAGTATCATCTAACAAGAAACTATGTCTTACAAGGAAACTATTTTTCTTCCAATGTTGCTCTGATCCACATTGGGGGCAAATTTTTCCTTCACGTTACCACTTAGGATCCCGTACTCCCAGAGGTTAAAGAGGTCATCTAATATCCAGAGAAGCAGTCTGACCAAAGTCACAAGGCCAAACTAGAACCCAGGTTTCCTAACTACCAGACCACTCTCCTGCCACTGATCACAATGAAACAAGACCACAATTATTTGATAAGATAAAGTTTTAAAAAGCATGCCCTACACTAATTTGGATAACTGTGCTACAGTTATATAAGAGAATGTCCTTATGCTTAAGAAAACCAAGTTGTAGGGATCTGTGTTTAGGGATAAAGGGGCATGATACTTCCAACTTCTAAGGGAAAAAATGCATATGTATAAATACGTACACAGAAAATAAAGCGAATGGGGCAAAATGTAACCAACTATTGGATCACATAGGAGTTCTTTGGAACATGCTGTGACTTTTCTATGTTTGTAATTATGTAAAAATGCTACATGAGTGAATCAACTATGGTATGTCATAAAATTAACATTTTACTTTTATTGAAACAGGGCTTCAAGTCACTGTCATCCCTCCCAACAAGTGGAAATTACAAGACAAACTATGAAGAAATACTATCACAACCTTTATTTCCTTTGAATAAGGATATACATCTCCATCCTTGGGTTCCAGGGAGAGGTTCTAATCCGTGCACAAGCACTGAACATTTCCAGTAAGCCAGCTTCAAATTACTTGTAGCTCCAGAACCCCACAACCGACCCCCACCCCAGCTTTACATGTTACTCTAGCTTCCAAGTTGATGCAAGTGGCCAGATGTGGACAGAAATCCATATACTAAATGAATTCAATTATCCCAAATAACTCAGTATCAGTCCAGCTAACAAATTCTCTTCCCCCAGGACCACCACTACAGGCAACAACCCTTCCATGTAGAGCAGACAGATCCAGAGCCACTTACATAATACTCTCTCATAGCCCCAGTGGGGAAAAAGTGGGGAGAACATTATGGCTCAGACCAAAACAGAATTACTTTAGATAACTAAACTCAAACGAAGGGACAAGTTCCAAAAGAAATTTACAGAAGACATCAGTTTTTGTTTTGTTTTGTTTTAAGGCAACAGAAACAGCTAGAGAAGATAGACAAAAAACCAAAGATTCAAAAAATAAGATCTGGAACTAGGCCAACAAAATGAAGTCTGACAAAACCAAACATCTGCAAGCCTGCTTGGGGAAGGTGGCTGATGGGAAATAAAATTTAGCCTAAACCAATTTTTGCTCCAAAGAATCTCACAGTTTAGCAAGTACTTAAAGAAAACAAGTCTACAGAGGTGAGGTGAAGTTGAAAAGGTCCCCAGAAAAAAAGGCAAAAGATGCTGAGCTTACAAAGCAGGTGTGGTGGGTTTCCAGAGGACTTGGGGGCAATGTATAAATTTCACGATCAGAGTAGACTCGGGATTTTGACAATTCCAAGTGGACCATAAAGTGCAATTTTTTTTAAGCATAAGAGGAAACATGAAATGGTTATACGATGCTTTCTTTGTTCTAATGGGAGGTTCACCTTCAGATTGGGATGGGACAGCCAAGTTCGTTTATGTCTGCCAAAAGGGAAAAGTTTCAGATGTTGCTAAAAAGTTCACTTCGAAGCCAGGGCATCGGGTGTGAAGGAGTAAGAGCATGATTTGGAACGGGAAGGAAAGGAAGCACAAAAAATAATTCCTGCTCACCAAGAACTGCACCCCACGCGGCCTTCCAGCAGAAAGGCCGCGTAAACGCTGGGGGACAGGAATGGGCGGAGTGCCAGGGCTGAATCGAGGTCACCCAGGAGAGGGCACGAGCTGCCGGACGAGCAGGACAGCAGCCGCGGCGGCTCCGCGCTGCGGAGAGCCTCCGGGCACCTTGATAAGGGCACAGGGAGCGGGAAAGCTACCAGCTGGGCAGGCGGGCTCGGCGCTTAAAGGTCAAGGTCAAGGTGTGGTTTGGCCAGAGATGCAGAAGCGCTCTCTGAAGAGACCGAAGGCATACAACGTGATACTATCGTTACTATCCCTACTTTAAAAAAAAGAAAAAGAAAAGGTCTCCTGGATGGCTTCGGAGTGGAAGCGGCCCTGGCAGGAGCGAGTGCAAAACAGGCCGGGCGCCGGAGTCGGAGCGGGAGCGGGCAGCGGCCGCAGGGCGAACCACGGGAGGGAGGGAGGGACTCAGACCCGGCCGGGCCTCCGCCGCACTCACTTGCCCTCCTGGCAATCATAGAGCACGATGGAGTCGTCGTCGCTGCTTGAGATGACCGTCTCGCCGTTAGGGCTGAAGTCGAAGCAGTTAATCTTGTCCGAGTTCTCACGAAACACTTTGGCGACGCGGAAGCTCCGCAGCACGCCGTCGGTCAGCTTCATGGCGGCGGCTGCGGGAGGCGGCAGCGGCGGCGTAGGGCCGGGGCGGGGCCCCGCGGCAAGCGGGCAGGCGAGCGAGCGGGCGGGCTGCCGAGGGGCCGACCCAGGCGTGGCGGGCGCCGCGCCGACGGCGAGCGGGAGAGCGGCCGACACCTCTCCCTCCTCCTGCTAGTGCAGCGCTCTTCTGCCCGGACTGAGAGGCCTCGCCGACCGTTCCTCCTCACAGTAGGTTCAGGGGCAATCAGCGCGGCACCGGCTCATTGTGTCCGCCATCTTGGGGCGACAGGCAAAAGCCGAGGGCGAGGGACCTCACCGCGGCGCACGCCGGGAAAAAGGGCGGGGCAGGAACGGCGGCGCGAGGCCGGGAGGCGGGGCAGTGACGTCAGTTACGGCCTGCGAGGACAGGAGTGGTGGGGTGGCCTGAGCTGGCGATTTCCCAACCTGCTGTGGCGCGGGAGACGTGGGGACGCCCACAACCTTCCCCCGTGGGCCGGAAGGCCTTGGCTCCCGGGAGCAGTGAGTCTTTGTGCAGCATCTTAGCCCCCCCAGGCTCGAGCGCCCCCTGCAGGCGCCCGCCCCTGAGGCCTGTCCCGGAGGCCGTCAGTGACCCATCGCTGGCGGGCTTTGCCGGCGGCTTTGCCCGCTGGTCCTCCACAGAGCCAGCATCGAGCTTCAGTTTCTCTGTTCTTCTTTATGAGGTATAATATACAGCAGATTGCAGAAACTTTCAGTGGATGAATATTTTTTCATTTGTATATGCACCTTGTGACCACCAGACAGAACTTGAAGCCTTCTTTTAAAACATTTTAATTGCTATATAACATCAAGTGCAGAGTGAACTAATTTTAAGTATACAGCTCCACACTCATCCACGTTTTTTATAAACACTCATGTAAGTTTTAAAAGGTGTTTACAGCAGATATCATGATTCTGTATATAGAGAACCCTAAAGATTCCACCAAAAAACTACTAGAACTGATAAATGAATTCAGAAAAGTAACAAGATGCGAAGTAAATATCCAGATATCAGTTGCATTTTTATACACCCATAGTGAACTGTTCAGAAAGGGAAACTAAGAAGACAATCCCACTTACAAATGCATTAAAAAAATAAAAATACCTAGGAATAAATTTAACCAAGACTGTAAAGGACCCCTGCACTGGAAAAATTATAAGACACTGAAGAAATAAATTGAAGAAGATACAAATAAGTGGAAACATATATCGTGTTCAATTAACATCATTAAAATGTCTATACTACCCAAAGAAATCTATAGATTCAACGCAATTCCTATAAAGATATCAATGGCATATGTCACAGAACTAAAACTAATATTCCAAAAATTTATATGTAACCACAAAAGACCCCCAAATAGCCTCAGCAGTTTTGAGAAAGAAGAACAAAGTTGGAGGAATCACGCTACCTGCTATCAAACTATACTACAAGGCCATAATAATCAAAATAGCACGATACTGGCATAAAAACAGACATAGATCATCAATGCAACAGACTATAGAGCTCAGAAATAAACCCACACCTTTATGGTCAATTAATCTATGACAAAGGAGGCAAGAATATACAGTGGGGTAAAAGACTATATTCAATAAATGGTGTTGGGAAAATTAGACAAATACGTGCAAAAAATGAAAATAGACCACCTTCTTACATCATACACAAGAATAAACTCAAAATGGATTAAAAATTTAAATGTTGACTCAAAACCATAAAAATCCTAGAAGAAAACATACACAACCCTAGATGGGTAGGTCAATTGGTTAGAGAGTTCTCCTGATACACCAAGGTTTCAGGTTGGATCCCTGGTCAGGGCACATACAAGAATCAATCAATGAATGCATAAATAAGTGGAACAACAAAGCAGTGTTTCTTTTTCCCTTCCCTTCTCTCTCTAAATAATCAATCAATAAATAAATAATTTTTTTTTATCCTCACCCGAGGACACTTTCCCATTTTTTTGTTCAGACAGAGTGGGAGGGAGAGAGAGGGAGAGAGAGAGAGAGAGAAACATCGACATGAAAGGGACACATCGAGTGGCTGCCACCCGCACAACCAACCAGGGCCGGGGACAAACTGCAACCGAGGTATGCGCCCTTAGCGGGAACCGAACCCAGGTCTCTCTGGACCGCAGGCCAACACTCTAACCGCTGAGCCAAACTGGCCAGAGCTAAATAAATAATGTTTAAAGAAAATATAGGCAATATGCCCTGGCCAGTTTGGCTCAGCGGTTAGAGCGTCGGCCTGCGGTCCGGAGAGTCCCGGGTTCGGTTCCCGCTAAGGGCGCGTACCTCGGTTGCAATTTGTCCCCGGCCCTGGTTGGTCGTGCGGGTGGCAGCCACTCGATGTGTCCCTTCACGTCGATGTTTCTCTCTCTCTCTCCCTTCCTCTCTCTCCCTCCCACTCTATCTATACAAAAAATGGAAAAAAAATATCCTCGGGTGAGGATAAAAAAAAAAAAATCTAAAAAAAAAAAAAAAGAAAATATAGGCAATAAAATCTTGGACATTTCTCATAGCTATATTTTTTTCTGATATATTTCCTCAGGCAAGGGAAACAAAAATAAATAAATGGTATTACATTAAACTAAAAAGTTTTTGCACAGTGAAACCATCAGCAAAATGAAAAGACAACTCAATGAATGGGAAAAAAAATATTCACCAATGATACATCTGATAGGTTAATATCCAAAATTTATAAAGAACTCAACTCCAAAAAGACAAACAATTCAACTGAAAAATGGGCAAAGGGCCTGAATAGACACTTCTCCAAAGAGGACATACAGATAGCCAATAGACATATGAAAAGATGCTCAACATTACTAATCTTCAGAGAAATGCAAATTAAAACCACAATGAAATATCACCTCGCACCTGTCAGAATGGGCTATCATCAATAAATCAACAAACAACAAGTGCTAGAGAGGATATGGAGAAAAGGGAACCTTTGTGCACTGTTGGTGGGAATGCAGATTGGTGCAGCCACTGTGGAAAACAATATGGAATTTCCTCAAAAAATTAAAAATAGGACTTCATTATGACCCAGTGATTCCACTTTTGGGACTATATCCAAAGAAACCTGAAACACTAATTCGAAAGGATATATGCACCCCTATGTTTATTGCAGAGTTATTTATAATAACCGAGATTTGGGAGCAGCCCAAGTGGCCATTAGTAGATGAATGGATAAAAATGCTGTTGTACCTTTACACTATGGAATATTACTTGGCCATAAAAAAGGAACTCTTACCTTTTGCAACAGCATGGATGGACCTAGGGAGTATTATGCTAAGGGAAATAAGCTAGTCAGAGAAAGACACCTATCATATGATTTCACTTGTGTGTAGAATCTAATAAACAAAATTAACAAATAAAATAGAAACAGACTCATAGATACAAAGAACAGACTGGCAGCTGTCAGAGGGAAGGGGGTTGGAGGGCTGGGTGAGAGAGGTGAAGGAAATAAGCAAAAAAAAAAAAACACCAAAGCCCTGGCCAGTTTGGCTCAGCGGTTAGAGCGTTAACCTGCAGTCCGGAGAGACCCGGGTTCAGTTTCCGCTAAGGGCACCTTCATCCACACGTCCACGGTCAACAATCTTTGCAAAAACTGAATCTTAGATGAAGATTAAGGAAATTACAGTACACAGAAAAGACCTCAAGAGTCAATGATATAAACACAGGATATGTTCCAAATCCAAGATGCAGGATTAGAAGAACGATCAAAGCAAAATAATTGTGTCACTGGCAACGCACACACTGGTTAGTTATTAAAACTTAAGTGGTGTACTCTGGCTGGTTTGGTTCAGCGGTTAGAGCATCGGCCCAAGGACCAATATGAGTCTTGGGTTCACTTCAGGTCAAGGGCAGTTACCTTGGTTGCAGTTCATCCCCAGCCCTGGTCGGGGTCATGCGGGAGGCAACCAGTTGATGTGTCTCTCTCACATCAATGTTTCTCTCTCTCTCACTCCCTCCCTCCCAATCTATTTGAAGATAAATAGAAAAATATCCTCGAGTGAGGATTTAAAAAAAAAAAAACTTAAGTGGTGTGACATCCTACAAATGGCAACTACAAGGAAAAGAAAAGTTGATGCAGAATATCAATCTTTCCAAGAGAAATGGACAAGTGATTATTTTTTGGTTGAAGTCAAAGGCAAATCTGTGTGCCTAGTTTGTGGCAATGTGTTAGTAGTAATGAAAAAAGCCCATCTGGGGCATCATTACAATTCAAAACATGCTAAATTCAATGAATTGGGAGGCCTAATGCGTCTGGATGAAATCAAGTAGAGTTTGGAATCACAACAAGCTGCTTTCACTAGGCCTTGTTGTCACAGAGACAACGTTACTCAGACGAGTTATGTAGTGAGGGAGCTAATTGCAAAGCTGAGGCCTCACCTAGAGGGAGGGTTTGTGAAAGAGTGCATGGTGGCTGCTGCGGAGTTGTTAGCACCAAAGTAAAATTGTTTCAGAGTGTTAGTTTGTCTCAGAAATCTTCTCAGATAGGATTACTGATTTAGCACAAGATATTGAAAAAAAAAAAAAAACACTGAAGAATTCTGCAGGATATTTCCAATTTTTTTCTCTGACTTATGACAATGGACATAACAAATATTGTTCTACTGGCCATTTCATTTGTGGGATAACTGCAGAGTTTGACAAGCGAGAGGAACTGCTGTCACTGGAAGCCATGCATGGCACTACAAGAGATGAGGACTTGTTTGAGAGACTTGTTTTATCAGTGAAAAATCTTGAGCTAACATTTGAAAAGTTAAGTGGCTTTACTATAGATGGAGCTTCACCACGGTTTGATTGCCAAAAAGGTTAATTGCATTTGTCAAGAAAGAACTGAATCATTTCAGTCTTGATCCAAGTGATTTAATTATATGCCACTGCATTGTATACCAAGAAAGTCTCTGTGCACAGTTGTTGTGGCTCAACAATGTGATGTCAACAGTAGTGTCATGCATAAATTTTGTCAAAAGCAAAGGGTTTAGCCCTGGCCAGTTTTGCTCAGCGGTTAGAGCATTGGCCTGTGGACCAATGAGTTGAGGGTTTGACTCCAGTCAAGGGCATGTAGCTCGGTTGCAGTTTGTCCCCGGCACTGGTTGGGGTCATGCAGGAGGCAGCCACTCAATGTGTCCCTTTCACAGATGTTTCTCTGTTTCTCTCTCTTGCTCTTCCTCTCTCCCTCCCACTCTATCTGAACAAAATGCCCTCGGGTGAGGATAAAAAAAAAAAAAAAAAGCAGAGGGTTTAACAGCCACCAGTTTAAGGAGTTATTGAATGATCTTGACTCTGAGTATGGTGAACTTGTTTATTACTGTTAATTGCAGTGTTTTACAAACTGTGGGATGAAATCAAGCAGTTCATGGAGATGAAGGGAAACCTATCAGGGAACTCAATGATAGTAAGTGGCTGTGTGATTCACCTAGTGTTCATGGCGAACATTACCAAGTACCTCTCAGAGCTGAATGTCAAGCTGCAGGACCCAACCAGTTTCTCAGCTCCCTGCTTTCAAACGTGAAATCATTTGATGCTAAATTAAGGCTGTGGAAAGTGCAACTCAAAAGGAACAATACAGTGCATTTCCCTACTCTGAAAGGGCAAAAGCCTTCCACGACACTTGAATATGCTGGTGAATGTGTGAAACTGGGGCATTTAATGAAAGATTCAACAATGTGAAAAGTAAACAAATGGAACTGAACATCTTTGCTACACCATTCAATGTGGAACCAGCTGATGTGTCTGATAACCTACAACACGAAATCATTCAGCTGCAAAGTGATGATGGGCTGAAAGCTAGGTACAATCTCCCACTGCTTAAGTTCTATAAATGTTACATAAGCAATGATAAATTTCTCACTTTGAGGAGACATGCACTGAAATATGCATCTGTGTTCAGAACAACTTAGTGTTGAAGCAGTTCTTTTCAAAACTTACCATCGCAAAGAGTTGACTGCGCTCCATACTGACCGACGCAAACCTGGAAAACCTGTTGTGCATAGCAGCAGCATCAATACCAGCTAACATCACACGCCTCACCAAAGAAAGCAGTTCCAGCCATCACATTAGAGATGAGTTAATTAAATGTTTGACCAAATATAGCAGGCTAATTTTTTTTTATCCTCACCGAGGACATTTTTGCATTTATCTTCAGATAGAGCGGGAGGGAGAGAGGGGGGAAGAGAGACAGAAACATCAATGTGAGAGAGACACATCGACTGGTTGCCACCCACACGACCCCAACTAGGGCCAGGGACAAATTGCAACGGAGGTACATGCCTTTAGCAGGAACCGAACCCTGGTCCACAGGCCGACGCTCTAACTGCTGAGCAAAACTTTCCAGGTCTAGCAGGCTAATTTTTAAATTGATAATTTTGTATGGAAAGATGTTATAAATCTCCAAATGGCCCTTGGCATAAAAAAGGTTCCCCACCCCTACCTTAGAAAAAGGGAAAGTTGATCCCTAACAAAGGAAACCGATCACAAAATAGGTACCTGGGTTTAACTTTCTGTGCAAGGGGGTAAACTCGGTGCCAACTGTCAGGGTTCATAGATGTCTAATTGTGCACAGCTCCTCAAATGGTTAATTGCTTGAGGTCTCCAACAATGGAGATGGAGCCTATTTATTTTACTTCATTAAACTTCAAGGACTGAAACATTTAAATCACTGATATTAGGAAGATGTGATATCCAGAGATCCAGATTTAACCTGAGCCATGGTAAAAAAATAATAATAATACAGAAACCCTGGGACAATCGGGGTCTTTTGGGAAAGAACTAGAGGCTGTGTCCCATCCCCTGAGTAAGAAGAGCCAGGATTCCTACACATAAAGAAAAATTGTTCGCTAAGGAGAGAAGGCAAGATCCTGGCTCAGTCTGGGCTGCAATTTGCCTCCTGACAAAGAGCAGAGCTTCTGGCTACGATTTGTTCTGGGGTCTGGAAAAAGCCTGTGTGAGTGAAACCCGAATAGATGGCAACCTTCCAAACTGCAAAGCAAAGGAAGAAAAGCCCTTGGTGCCCCAGAGCACTCGCTTCCCTACATTCCCTGCTTCTTTATTTCACAGGCTAGAAAGGCTAATGCAGAGTAGGCTTTGAATGGTGAGATGGCAACAAGGACAAATCTGGTGCCATGTCCTGGAACTGTGGGGAAGTGAGCACACCCACTGACATACCATTTTTTGGTTCTTCTTAACCTACAGAAATAACCACAGAAACAGCCGTAATCTACTGAATGTTGTCAGCCAAAAGAAATCTTTGCAGGGTATCTTTCAAGTTTTGTACTTCCTGTACCGTTCTCAGATTTCACTGTTAGGACCAAAGCTTTCTTCCAAGACTTGACTTCCTGAATTATTTTTGGAATGGAAAAGGTCATTTTTTCATATTTTAAGAGTGTCCTGAAATGGTTCAGCCTGTTTCATGTTCCTACCCTGGCTCGCAGCCCTGTTAGAGTTGGGCTCTCCTGGCTTCCAGTCCAACAGTGCCTTAAAGGCTGGACTTTATAAAGTGACTCAGAAAGGCTGGCTCCAGTGGGAGGTGGACTGAGGGGAAAGCTTGCAATCAGATTGCCTTAAAGGCCGTCAGACTGGATTTTTAAATTTTCCTCTTCTTTTAAATCATTATTTCATTTATTTACTTAGTTTTCACACAAGTAAATAAACATCCATTGCAGAAAACTTAAAAAAATACAAATAATAAAAAACATTTTTAAAAAACATAGCATCCAGCAGTAACTACTGTTACATTTGTTTTTATTATTGTAAAATATATAACATAAATGTTACCATTTTGATGTGAAACTTTTCCGATATTTCCCCTTAAATACATTTTTAAAGGGTTCATAATATAATATATTTTTTTAAAATTTTTTTCTTTATTGATTTTTAGAGAGAGGAAGGGATAGATAGAAACATCAATGAGAGAGAACATCAATTGGCCACCTCCTGCATGTCCCCACTGGGGATTAGGCCCACAACCTGGGCATGTGCCCTGACTAGGAATCAATCCAGTGACCTTTTGATGCATGGGTCAACCCTCAACCACTGACCCACACCAGCCGGGCATATATATAATATTATTTATAACCTACACTTTTCATATAATACTATGAACATGTTCCAGGTAAATAATACAGAACTACACAATCATTTTGCATAAAATGTATTCATCAATTTACTGATCGAAGGGATGCTAATTGCTTATTTTTAGTTTTCACTAAAATTAAGATTTCTAAGGCTTAAAAATTATAATATAGAAGAAATTAATATATGTTATTTTAATAAGAGATGGTATATGGTTTGGAGATATGTTCTCATTAAGGAAAATAAAAATAATTTTGTCTTGGTTATTTTAGAATGGGAAGAGAAAGAAAATATTATTTCCTTAAAAAAAGTTTTTTTATTAATTAATTTTGTTACGGATGTTTCTTCTTTTTGCCTGAAGACACCCTCCTCCCTATCCTGCGCCCCCCCCCCCCCCCAAGCATTGTTGTCCATGTCCATTGGTTACACATACATACATATAAGTTCTTTAGTTTATGTCAACCCTTCCCCCGGTCCCCCTCCTCTGAGGTTTGTCAGTCTGAACCATACTCCTTTCTATGTCTCTGGGTCTGTTTTGTTCATCAGCTTTTTTTGTTCACTATATTCCACAAATAAGTGAGATCATGTAGTATTTGTCTTTCTCTGATTGACTTATTTCATTTAGCATAATGCTCTCCAGGTCCCTCCATGTTGTCTCAAAGAATAAGAGATCTTTCTTTCTGCCCTGGCCAGTTTGGTTCAGCGGTTAGAGTGTCAGCCTGCAGTCCAAAGAGACCCAGGTTCGGTTCCCACTAAGGGCACATACCTCGGATGCAGTTTGTCCCCAGCTCCAGTTGGGGTTGTGCAGGAGGCAGCCACTCGATGTGTCCCTTTCACTTTGATGTTTCTCTCTCCCCTCTCTCCCTCCCACTCTATCTGAACAAAAATGGAAAAATGTCCTCGGGTGAGGATTAAAAAAAAGAGAGAGATCTTTCTTTCTTACAGTTGCATAGTGTTCCATTGTGTATGTGTACCACAGCTTTTTTACCCACTCATCTATTGATGGACACTTGGGCTATTTCTAGATCTTAACAATTGTAAATAGTGCTGCTATGAACTTAAGGGTACATATATTCTTTCTGATTGGTGTTGAGGCCTCTTAGGATATATTCCTAGAAGTGGGATCACTGGGTCAGCTGGCAGTTCCATTTTTTATTTTTTGAGGTAACACCATAGTGTTTTCCATAGTGGCTGCACCAGTCTGCATTCCCACCAGCAGTGTACTAGAGTCCCCTTTTCTCCACACCCTCGCCAGCACTTGCTGTTTGATGATTTGTTGATGGCAGCCATTCTGGCAGGTGTGAGGTGAAATCAGACCACCAACTTACTCCATATACAAAAATAAAATGGATAAAAGACTTAAATGTGACTGGTGAATCGATAAAAATCCTAGAAGAAAATGTAGGCAAAATTTCAGATATCACACGCAGCAGAATTTTCACTGATACAATGCCTAAGGCTAGAGAAACAAAGGACAAAATGAATACATGAGACTACATCAAACAAAAAAGCTTCTGCACAGCAAAAGAAACAACCATTTATTTTTTAATATTTTTTCTTTATTGATTTTAGAGAGACAGGAAAGGAGAGAGAGAGAAAGAGAGAGAGAGAGAGAGAAACATTGATGAAAGAGAACATCGATTAGCCACCTTCTGCATGCACCCCACTGGCGACTGGGCCCACAACCTGGGCATGTGCCCCTGACCAGGAATCGAACCAGCGACCTATTGGTGCATGGGTTGACGCTCAACCAGTGAGCCACACTGGCCAGGCAAAATATGTTTTTATAAATGTGTTTTATCTTCAAAAAGATTAATTTAGAAAACCTGACAACTACTCAAAAATACAGGTTTCTGATAATTTTCAAAACATAACATTGAACTGGGTAAAGACTTAACTCTGAGAAAAAAATGGATTCAAAAACTACTAACAAAAAGATCAAGATCAACAAGAATAATAACATGAGACTAAATGAACTAATAAGGATGATTATAATTTTTATGACTTTTTACATGAAATATTAGGTTTTTGATTCTTGTTTTCTAAACATAAGAAATTTTTTCTTCTAAGCTACCTATAACCTGTATCAACTTAGTAAGTAATACCTTTATAAACACAATTAGAACATATACCTTTTCTCCCCTACCTCATCTCTCCAAAACTTCAGGTACTCTTAACTAATCCACGTGTGGCTAAGTTTAAAGGTGTTGACACTTGGATTCATGTTTCCCAATTTAAAGAAAGCTCTTATACCTAACTGAACTGCTCAACCAACAGAGAATTTAAATTTTAAAATTACTAGGAAATTGCCCTGGCCAGTTTGGCTCAGCGGTTAGAGCGTTGGCCTGCGGTCCGGAGAGACCCGGGTTTGGTTCCCGCTAAGGGCATGTACCTCGGTTGCAGTTTGTCCCCGGCCCTGGTCGGTCGTGCGGGTGGCGGACACTCGATGTGTTCCTTTCACGTCGATGTTTCTCTCTCTCTCTCTCTGTTCCTCTCTCTCCCTCCCACTCTACCTGAACAAAAAAATGGGAAAATGTCCTCCGGTGAGGATAAAATTACTAGGAAATAAAGCAGACAATATCTGTTATGGGCAACTAACTAACCCAAGATTCTGGACCAGGCCTATATAATCCACACCTTCATCTTTCCTTTTTTCCCCACTTCAGTTTCTTCCTATCTCACAAATGATACAAGAGGCCAAGCACTCACTATAATTATTATTGTTTCCTTTTTTCCCCTTAATTTCTGACTGGAAAGATAACTCAACATCAGATACCATCTTTAAACCTATTTCATAGGTCAAAACATGCAACTGGTTACACACATAGTCAAGGATGTTTAATGCCTGGTGATGTCAACCCCAGTAAAGGTACAAGATTTAAAAGAATAGTTTTCCCTTGGGCAGGTATTTCAATGACCACCATAGCAACAGTCAACCAGGAAAAACATTCCCTTGCACTAGTTATATTAGACAATAGAATTGCTCTTGACCATACTAGCTGAAAAAGGTGAGGTTTGATCTGTTCTTAAGACTTCCTTGTTGTATTTGGATACAGCACCTCTAATAAAATAAAGATGGTCAGATGACATGATACCATATAGAGAAAACCCTAAAGAGTCCATCAGAAAACTATTAGAACTGATAAATGAATTTAATAAAGTAGCAGGATACAAAATTAATATTCAGAAATCAACTGCATTTTTATACACCAATAGCAAACTACAAGAAAGAGAAATTAAGAAAACAATCCTATTTACAATTGCATCGAAAAATTAAATACCTATGAATAAATTTAACCAAGAAGGTAAAAGACCTATACTCAGAAAATTATAAGACATTCAAGAAAGAAACTGAAGAAAATACAAACAGATGGAAGCACATAACATGCTCATGGATAGAAAGAATTAACATTGTTAAAATGTCCATATAACCCGAAGAAATCTACAGAGTCAATGCAATCCCTATCAAAATACAAATGGCATTTCTCACAGAACTATAACAAATAATCCTAAAATGCATATGGAACCACAAAAGACTCTGAATAGCCTCAGCAAACTTGAGAAAGAAGAAAAAAGTTGGAGGCTTAAAACCATAAAACCCTTAGAAGAAATCATAGGCAGTAAATTCTGACCTTACTCTTTTTAAAAATATATTTTTTCTATATTGATTTTAGAGAGAGAGGAGGGAGAGAGAGATAGAAACATCTATGAGAGAGAACATCGATTGGCTGTCTCCTGCATGCTCCTCACTGGGGATCAGGCCCACAACCTGGGCATGTACCGTAACCAGGAATTGATCGAGTAACCTCCTGGTGCTTGGGTCAATCCTCAATCAGTGAGCAACACTGGCTAGGCTGACTTTACTCCTAATGATATTTTTTTTAGATATGTCTCCACAGGCAAGGGAAACAAAAGAAAAAATAAACAAATGGGACTACATCAACGTAAAAAGGTTTTGCACAGCAAAGGAAACCATCAACCAAACAAAAAGTCAACCTACAGAATGGAAGAAGATACTTACCAATGATACATCCAATAAAGAGTTACCATCCAAAATATATAAGGAACTCATACAACACCAAAAAGACAGACAATCCAATTAAGGGCAGAGGACCTCAATACACATTTCTTCAAAGAACACATACAAATGGGCAGTAGTCATTTGAAAAGATACTCACTAATCATCAGAGAAATGCAAATTAAAACCACAATGAGATATCACCTCACACCTGTTGGAATAACTATCATCACTAAATCAACAAACAACAAATGTTGTGGAAGATGTGGAGAAAATGGAACCCTCGTGCATTATTGGTAGGATTACAAATTGGTGCAGTCACTATGAAAACCAGTATAGAGGTTTCTCAAAAAATTAAAAATAGAACTACCATATGACCTAGAATCCCCTTCTGGGTGTTTACCCAAATATATCCAAACACTAATTTGAAAATATATAAGCATCCCTGTGTTTATTGAAGCATTATTGACAATAGCCATGATATGGAAGCAACTTAAGTGTCCATTGATATATGAGTGGATAAAGGAAATGTGAAATACACACACACACACACACACACAATGGAATATTATTCGGCCATAAAAAGGAATGAAATCTTACCATTTGCTACAAAATGGATGGACCTAGAGGGTATTATGCTAAGTGAAATAAATACCATATGATTTAATTTATATGTTTAAATTTAAAAAAAAAAACAACAGCCCAGTTGGTGTGGCTCAGTGGTTAAGCATCGACCCATGCACCAAGAAGTCACCGGTTCGATTCCATCAGGGCACATACCCACATTGTGGGCCAAATCCCCAGAGGGGGGCAGGCAGGAGGTGGCCAATGGATGTTCTCTCTCATCAATGTTTCTATCTCTCTTCCTCTCCCTTCCTCTCTGTCTAAAATTAATAAAGAAAAAAATTAAAAATAAATAAATAAGACAAACAAACTCATAGATACAAGGAACAAAACAATGTTTACCAGATGGGATGGGGTTGGTGAGCTGGATGAAAAAGATAAAGGGATTAAAAGTACAAATTGGCAGTTACAAAATAGTCACAGGGATGTAAAGTACAGCATAGGGAATATAATCAATACTATTGTAATAACTATGTATGGTATGAAGTGAGTACTAGATTTATTGGGATGATCACTTCCTAAATTATATAAATGCCTAACTACTGTGCTGTACATCTGAAACTAATATAATATTGAATGTCAACAGTAATTGAAAATTTTAAAATTAAAATTAAAAGAGAACAGAAGTAAGTAAGGAACTATATAAAATCCAGACATAAGCCAAATGATTAAATACAATGCCAACTAGCACCTCATGGTTTTTAATATCTTCAGCTAACTGCCCTAAGATATTGCCTCCTGGTTCAGACCTGTTCTTCACATTTGAATTAACATTTTGTTTGTTATTACAGAAATTTTTGCTGTTATAAATCTTTGTTCGTTTTACATAGCTTGATATTATAAAAACACCACTGTTAATAATAGTTGCTCAGTCTTTTGCGATAATCACTAAGGCCTAGAAGACTTCATAGAAACCTCAAGAAACTACAGAAGATATTTGCCCTTAAAGAAACATGAAACCATAAAGTCTGCCTCACCCTGGTCAGGTGGCTTAGGTTGTTTAGAGCATCATCCCACGCACCAAAAGTTTGTGGGTTCTACCCTGTCAGGGCACATTCTAGGGACAATCGATCAATTTCTCTCTTACTTCTCCCTCTCTCTCTCTCTCTCTCTCCCCCCTCTCTTCCTTCTTCCCTTTTACTCTCTCTGAAACAATCAGTAGAAACATATCCTCAGGTGAGGATTAAGATAATAGTAAGAATAATAAAGACTACCTCTGTTCTGGTGCTCTTATTGCCCAAATACGGCCTAAGACTCCTAAGGGGAAACCACACACACACACACACACACTTTCTCTCCTACATGGGACATGACAAACTGGGAATGAGCCTTCCTGGCTCCCAGGGACTACCAAATGGCATAATATAGTGAAAATGAGCCATCCTGACCATAAAAGACCAACAATACTCTTAATAATTGATCAGTGTTCTCTCCAATGGTTGATCAGCAATGCTTTCAAGAAAATATCTTAATCAAAAGGGAAAAAATATTTAAAAGTAATATAGCCCTGGCCGGTTTGGCTCAGCGGTTAGAGCGTTGGCCTATGGTACAGAGAGACCCCGGTTCGGTTTCCACTAAGGGCATGTACCTCGGTTGCAGTTTGTCCCCAGCCCTGGTTGGGTCGTGTGGGTGGCAGCCACTTGATGTGTACCTTTCACGTCAACGTTTCTTTCTCCCTCCTGCTCTATCTGAACAAAAAATGAAAAAATGTCCTCGGATGAGGATTAAAAAAATAAAAAATAAAAGTAATATAAACACGGCCACTTTATAATGGAGTTGACGCTGCCATCCTAGAGAAACTGCCTGGCATGTCTTATGCCTCAAACCCTTGGAATATTAAAACAGGGCAAAATAACCTTTGGACTGAGCCTAAAGCAACATTATATCCCAAAGAACTATTTACAAAGATATCAAGAAAGCAGACATAACTACCAGACTAATGACTATCAGACTGAAAATTTAAAACATTGTTTAGAATTAGTGTTGCTGTTAGCTTATCTACACCAATAAAAATGCCTTTCTTCTATTGATGTAATTGTTCCACTTCCGTTTCTTATAAATGCCCCTTGCCTTTATCTCCTAATTGGAACACTATTTGGGTTTCTGCCTGAATCAGTGCTTCCTGAATAGCATTCTTTTTTTTTTTTTAATCTCAAATAAATGCTTATTGCCTCTCACTTTAGCCTTTTATTTTTAGATTAACATAGTCATCCAATCCAGTGATCACTTTTAACTGTTTACCTTCCTGGCCCTATCCGTGGCATTAATAGTGCTGACACCTCTCTTCCTAAAACTCTTCTCCACTGCTTCCTCGACATCATTCCATTCTTTCTTCTTGCCTATGTGGACACACTCCTTCTAGTCTTTCCTTGGCTTTTCTTTGGCCACTCTTTGGCAGACACTACTAGTTGCCCACCCACCTCGCTCCTTTCTGATGGAACCCTGATTTTGTTCAGATACCCTCTGTCCTCTAATTGGCAATGCATTTCCCAATTGTTCAGCTCAGTACTCTTAGATGAATTCTGATTAGCCTAAACCACTGATTCTCAAAGTATGGTCCCAGGACCAGCAGCATTAGCCTCAACTAGGAACTTGTCAAAAATTCAAATTCTCAGACCTCACATGAGACCTAGTGAACTAGAAGCTCTGAGAATGGAGCCCAGCAATCTGTGTTTTAACAATCCCTGATGCAGGTTCAAAATTCAAGAACCACTACTCCAAGTCAACCATGATGAGTGGACTTGTTCCCCTTCCTAGACATGAGATTAGCCATGATTAAGTGACGAAATTTTTCCTAATGATAAATGAGAAGAAGTCTGCTGTGGGATGGGGTCTTGGAAAGGTCTCTTTGCTTCTAAAAGAGATACAAGGAAGAGATGATCCCGCTGATGGACACTGTTTATTGGATGTGATGCCTGGGACTTCTGTAGCCAGGTTTTACCATGAGGAGAGCAGCCTAACTCCACGAGAAGGTTGAGAATGGCAGAGCATAAAGATGGAAAGGTTCTGTTGTGGGTTGAATTGTGTCCCCCCAAAAGATATATTGAAGTCTTCACCTCTAGTACCCCAGAATGTAACCATATTTGGAAATAGGGTAGTTGCAGACAATTAGTTAAGACAAGGTCATACTGGAGTAGGGTGGGCCCTAAATTCAATATGGCTGGTGTCCTAAGAAGAAGGAGAGACACACAGAAAGAAGACTGCCATGTGACAATGGAGGCAGAAATTAGTCTCTCCTGCAGATCTCAGAGGGAGCGTGGCCCTGCTTGGTTTTGGACTGCTAGCCTCCAAAACTGTGAGACAATAAAATTCTGTTGTTTTAAGCCACCCAGTATGTGTGACTTTCTTATGGCAGTCCTAGGAAACTAACAGTGTCCTTTTGATCTATACACCAGTCCTACAGCCTTCCTATCTTGAGATTACTTGTTATGTTAAATATTATCATTTAAGCTAGTCGGATAGGATTGTTTTTTTTATTTTATTTTAAATCTTTATTGTTGAATGTAGAATGTATTACAGATGTTCCACATTTTTCCCCCATTGACCCCCTCCTCCCGACTCCCGCCTTTTTCCACACTATTGTCCATGTCCATTGGTTATGCATATAAGTTCTTTGGTTTATTTCTTCCCACCCCCCAACCCCTTTCCTTTTGAGGTTTGTCAGTCTAGCAATGAATTTGTACTTCTTAATCCCTTCACCTTTTTCACCCATTCTCCCAACCCCCTCCCATCTGGCAACCAACAAGATGTTCTCTGTATCTATGAGAATGTTTCTGATCTACCTGTTCATTTTGTTTGTAGATTCCATTGTTGGTAGATATGTATTCACTGCCATTTTGTTTGTTCATATATTTTATCTTTTTCTTCAAAAGACCCTTCATCATTTCATATAATAACGGTTTAGTGGTGATGAACTCCTTTAACTTTTTCTTGTCTGGGAAAGTCTTTATATGGCCATCGATTCTACATGACAGCTTTGCAGGATAGAGTAATCTTGGTTGTAGGTTCTTGCTTTTCATCACTCTGAATATTTCTTGCCACTCCCTTCTGGCCTGCAAAGTTTCTTTTGAGAAATCAGCTGATAGCCCATGGGTACTCCCTTGTAGGTAACTAGCTGCCTTTCTCTTGCTGCTTTTAAGATTCTTTGTCTTGAACCTTTTGCATTTTGATGATGATGTGTCTTGGTGTGGGCCTCTTGGGGTGCATCTTGTTTGGGACTCTCTGTGCTTCCTGGACTTGTATGTCTGTTTCCTTCACCAAGTTAGGAAAGTTTTCTGCCATTATTGTTTCAAACAGGTTTTCGATTTCTTGTTCTCGCTCTTCTCCTTCTGGCACCCCCAAGATGCGAATGTTGGCACGCTTGAAGTTGTCCCAGAGGCCCCTTACATTATCCTCATTTTTTTGGATTCTTTTTTCTTTTTGCTGTTCTGATTGGGCGTTATTTGCTTCCTTATATTCCAAATCGATGGTTTGCTTCTTGGATTTACGTACTCTAGTATTGAAGCTGTGTAAATTATTCTTTATTTCAGTTAATGCCTCCTTCAATTCTGACTGGTCCTTTTTTATGCTCTTGAGGCCCTCACTAAGTTCATTGAGTATCCTTATAAGCAATATTTTGAACTCAGCATCTGTTAGGTTGCTTATCTCCATTTCACTTAGTTCTTTTCTTGGGGTTTTGTTCTGTTCTTTCATTTGGGACCTGTTTCTTTGTCTCCTCATTTTGGCTGCCTCTGTGTTTTTGTTTCTGTGTATTACTTAACGAGTGATATGGGGCTAGCTGAGACCAGATGCTGCTCGTTTGAAATAATTTAGGAAAAACCTGAAGCAGGATCCAAGACAAGCCAATCCTATGGTTAAGCAAGTGGCAACAGCTTGGGTGGGCCTGAAAGTTGGGTGGGTGGGGCGGGGCCTCAGGGAGTCAGCAGGGCGGGGCTACCAGTGTGAGCCAGGTTGCTGGAGTCCCAGATATGGCGGCTGTCTGCCGCCCCAGGGAAGGGCTCACCAAAGGAACAAAGGTCTCTGACAGCACATTTGTCCCGGAGAAAGCCCCCTCTCCAGCCCTCGCTCCAGTGCCAAACAGCTCAGTTCTCCCCTGTATGTCTCTGGCGCCCCTCGAGCTGCCTCCCCTCCGAGCTCAGAGGGAGAGAGTCCGATAAGTCCGTGCGCGGGCCCTTTAGGGAGCTGCCTGGGGCTCCAGCCACCTCAGCCTCCCTGAGCCTCAGTTCCCGCTGGTTTTTCCAGCCAGAAGTTATGGTGATTCCCTTCCTGGCACTGGAACCCTGAGTGGGGCATCTGGTGTGGGACAGGAACCCCTCAGTCCTCAGGGAGGACCTTCCCAGCCGAGGTGTCCTCCTGACTTTTATCCGCCACATGTGGGTGTGGGCCCAGCCCTTCTCGCCACCGCCCCTCCTACCAGTCTGGATGTAGCTGCTTTAATTCCGTAGTTGTAGGACTTCCATTCAGCTGGATTTCAGGCGGTTTTGAATGATGGTTGTTCTGTAGTTTAGTTGTAACTTTGATGTGGTTGTGGGAGGACTCGATACCGCGTTTACCAACGCCGCCATCTTGACCAGAAGTCCTAGGATTGTTTTTTGTTTGTTTTTCCAGATTTACTGCAATATAATTGACACATAACTGAGGTGCCTAAGTTAAATTACAGCAAGTGGGAGGGTGGGAGGATGGAAGGAAGAGAAAAGGGAGGTTAACACGTGCAGGCCAAAAACCAGTAAGACTGCTTACATTCTGAATGCTTGTTGAAATTTCGAATTAACTTCCAGGTAGGTTTTTTCATGATTATCTAGAGAACAGCTGACCACCAGACACCACTGTATTCTGCTTACACACGAACTTTCTGGACTCTTGCCCACGACCAAACCAAGAGAGCAAACACTTCTTCCTTATGGACCATGCACCTGTCCCAGCCCCACTTCACCTCCCCCACTCCCTTTATCTACAGCCAGTATAAATTATTTTAAAACAACTTACATCTTTCTTTTCCAAACCCTGTCAGCTGCGGGGCAACGGACAGGTTTGTCTTCTCCATCCAGCCCTGCTGCTTCTGGTTTGGATTGTATGTCCCAGGACCTGGTCCTTTTTCTGGCTAGCATGGGGCTCAATAAACCCTTTCTTTCAGAAACACTTTTAGCTGCAAAGTTTTTTGTTTACCAGTGTACAATGTGATGATTTGATCCACTTGTATATTGTGAAATGATTACAATATGGTTAGGATTGGCCCATTTATTAAATTTTTATATTTCATGATACACACTTTAAAGTGGAATCTATCCTAAAACATATATCTTCTTTCCAAAACTTAGGGCTCCTTACAAATTCCAATTCTCTGAGATAAATTTGAGTTAGAGTGCCTACTGGAACTTCTCTGGAACGCGATTAAGTTTGGGAGGAAAACTTTTCCCTTCTTACCTTCTAGGTTAGTTGCTGATCTGATAATTAAATTGACATACGACAGATTAACAGGAGAAAAACAAATTCAATTATGTACATACAGTATATACAGGAGCCCCACAAAGACAGACGCCAAGGCAGCCAAGCACTTGAGGCTTTTATACCATCCTGAGCTAGGAGCATAGGGCATTGGCAGGGTTCCAAAGCAAAAGAAGGCAATTCACAAGAAGACAAGAAAAGCAAAACTTTGGTAAACAAATGTTTGCCATACCATGTAGATAGTCTTTCTGATATACAAAGTAATCTCTGATAATAGCTCTCTTCCTGGTACAGGCCCCCTATCTAATTTTTTTGTTTTTTGGCAGTTAATGGAGAGTCTGCCAGCTCTTAATTGCCTTCAGCTCAAAACAATACACATGCCAAAGTGGCACATTTTGGGGAGATTTGTTCTGTCCCGCACTCCCCAACTTTTTATACAGGCCTTCACAATAACTAGAGTCAAGTGACTCTATGGGGAGGCTGTGTGTGTGAGTGTGTGTGAGTGAGTGTGTGTGTGTGTGTGTAAGCTTAATTGCCAAATAGGAAAAGCAGAATGTTGGTACACGATTGCAATCCGGAGTAATTTTGAATAGCATGTTTCAATTGCCACACACAATCACATATAACTGCTTCTTACCTGACAAATTGCTTGATTTGCTAAATGAATGCATCATTTCACTTTCCACCAAGAGGAAATAAATGTTCTATAACAACCATGAGCAGAGGTAACATTTTATATCAAATGAAAATTACAAACCTCTTCTGTGGAGTCAAAGGCAACCTCAGCAATGATTTTATTCATTGAAACACATTTTCTATTTGTTTTTTTTCTGATGATGATGATCAAATTAATATATTCTTAAAAGCATTTTAAAAGATTAGAACATTTGATTTTGGTTTTTGCAAGTAACCTGTGGTTGACTTCATATAATTCATGCAGCTTGTGTCACTACTGAATGACATGCTGTGCTTCATTTTCCCAAGGGATCAGTCGGTGGGCGACTTGAAGTGTGCCCTTCAGCTACCAAGTGAGCTGAGCCTAAGGTTTCTAGGCCTCTTGCTTCTAGAGCCTTCCTGGGCCAAATGGCCAGGACATGGCTGTCTAGCAGGAGAGCTCAGGCTTTGTCCTTACAGCCCCAGTACTGCCCAAGAGACACAGCACTGCACCTGCCCCACCCAGGATGTAACATTGGCACTCCTAACGTGTGGCCACTGCCCACTTCCTCAGACAGGTCCTGAGACTCCAGGACTACGGGGCCTAGACAAAAGGAGGACATCTTCTCCAGGTAGTAGGACCAACTCCGTACTTGGCAGGACCCAGTGCAAAATAAAAATATGGACACCCCCTCAAAAAACTGTTAAGAATTACAAGACAGCAACAGCAGATTAAACTAAGTAAGGACCTTGGTTCCCTGTGTGACTGCGTAAGTCACACCCCCATTAATCTGGCCCTGCTCAGAAATAGTACAGCCACAACTTTGAGCCTTTCTATGTGCACTTTAAAGACATTATTGAATGCTCTTAACCCCACTTTAACAATGAAGACTCTAGGGTTTTGTGAGGTTAGGTAATTTTCCCAAGGTGACACAGCCAGTAAACCCTAGAGCCCAGATTCGCACTCTCCAGCCCAGCTTCCAGGGCAAAGGGTAGGTAATTGTGTCACATTCAAGAGTCCATTGTAGCTAAACAATGCCTTCTTGTTGTGGAAGGAAGGGAAAGGATCTTCCCAGATAAGCCTGGACTGCCCAGAGCCAGGAAGAACTGCCTGGAGCCCCAGATCCTCCTCCTTTCTAAAAGTATACAACGGTTTCAAAAGACTTAACTGCCCTTTCTGCCCACTAGGCCTATTACAACTTAGGTAGCCCCTCCTTGCTACACCAGTCCAGGCTGCGCTGTTTATATTCTCCCCTACTCCTCCCTGAAAGGAAAATAGCTTTAAGAAGTTGTACAGTACTTACTTAAAACAAATCTAGTCCATCCTGCCTTCAGCACCACCTGACCCTCTCCTTCCCTTCACAATACCATTCTAGCACTAGAGCTCTGGTCTCCCAGAGCACCCCACCTTGGGCCTGCCCTGGCGCTGTTCCCAACAGTGCAGAGCTGAAGGCAGGGGTGGTACATGGGGATCCTGAAAGCTCAATGCCGAGCTCTTCCATTCCTGGGTGCAGACTCTTGTGAGGATTAGGGGCTGAATGCTTAGGAAAAGAGGGCTGAACCCCAAGGTCCAGGATGTCAAGGACAAGTGGAGGGAGGCCATGAAGACCAGGAGTGCCACCCTGAAAAGGCAACTGCTTCCAGTTTGGAGTTGATGACTGACACAGTCTGACTTAGCTCAGGTTTTGCATACATTAAACAACAACAACAACAACAAAAAGAAAACAAAAAACACTGCTTTATTTTCACAGTGAATTTTAAGGTGGCAGAACTTTTTATAGGTTCTTTATGGATGCACTACAATACTTTTCAGGGCTGAAGTAACCAAACTGACTTCCCCTCACTGGAGAAAAGACTGAACACATTCATATAGTCACTCTTTTTATTTCTGGCTCTAAATCAATCCTACATTCCTTGCTGGTCCTGAATTCTTGCAATCATTTATCTCTGTCCAGTCACAGGTAAAGTGCAATAAAAAGGGTGGGCACAGAAGCTACATGAACCAATGAAATAAAAATCTGATCTGCCGCAGGATCCTAAGACTGATGCAAAGAATTTCTCCTTGTGGAAGCTGCTTTCTGCTTTCTGCCTCTGCTTCATGGTATTGATTAGTGCACTACTCTCCTGAGTTTGTGTATGCACAGCAAAATGTTCTTGATCTTTTTGTTGTTATATATCTCATGAAAGGTGTGCAAGCGTGGACAGTGGGTGACCTGAAGCATGTGGTGCATCTAGCAAGATGAATGCCAATGAGAACCAACATTTTCTGGATGATCTGGCATCAACATGAGGAGATCTAGCTTATAAGATGCAGGTCTTCATTTCTGGAACTAAGTTTCAACAGGATAAAGTGAGCATATCAACCAGGATAGGCTAGGTTATGGTACAATAACACAAACCCCCACATCTTAGTGATTTAAACATCAAAGGTTTATTTTCTACTTTTATACATGTCCATTGTGGGTTGGTAGGGTACCTCATCCTATCAAAGTCACTCAGGGGTTCATGTTGGCAGTGAAGCTGTATCTTGAATGTTGCTAGTTGCCAGGTCCAAGGATAAAAAAATGCTGGAGTCTCATGGGCAATTAAATGCCCAGAAATGATCCACATCACTTCCACTCACAACTCTTTGGCCAGAACTAGTCAACTGACTGCACTCAACCACAAGGGGGCCAGCAAGTGTTGGAAGGGGAGAGACCTGGATTTCTAGGTAAACCGCACTATTGGGTGGAAGTTGAGGGACAACAGGATGAATTTCCATGGAGGACCAGGTGCTTTAGGAGTACAACAGCTGGCTGTGCTCTGGTAACAACATAAACTAACACTTCAAACCTCCTCAGGCATCTGAAACCTCAAATGGCTGCACATCATGTGTGATCAGCTTCTTTGATAAGCAGGATTTATTTATAGTGAAGTTCCAGGTCCAAAAGCCCAACACAGAGCACCATTCACCACCCTGAGGACCCCTGGAACTAGGAAGGGTGGGTAGGTTTCAGATTTCCAGGGACCAAGTACTTTATCCATAGTGAGTTCTCAGAGTCAGCACTGTTAGTAGAGATGGGTGCCACTATTGCCACCTTCCCCTGGTCACTGACTATCCAACATCACCCCACAACACCTTTGCTCTCAAAGGGAACATTTAAATTAAAGCTTAACTTGAATAAATAAATTCAGTAAATTCTCCCCAGTAGAATATATGTAATTCAGCTTGCTTGAATGGGGAAAGCTTATAATTTACTTAAATGGCCTTGCCATGGTTTCCTTTAGTCATAAAATAGCATCTCAAAAAATAACATGTATACTGCCTTAATATTATTATGTTTAGATGTATTATAAACTTATTTGCATAAATTCTCTTATCAATGGATATTTAGATTGCTTTATACTCAGAAAATCTCTGGGATGAATATCTCTTCATATCCACTGAAGGGGTTCAGAGTATCACCCAAAATATGCCACTTTGGCATAAGGATTATTTTAAACTGAAGGCATCTGAGAGACAGCAGACACACAAAGGGCTCCCTGCTCTCCTCATTTCTACCTAAAATCAGGACACAAATTTTCCATGAGAAATTTTCCCATCCCAGCACCAGGAGACAGGAAGCCAATGCCAAGATGAATCAGTACAAACAAATCTTACTACAGCAACCCTTATCTTCCTTTAGTTTCCCCCATATATTTATTTTCCCACAATGTCCTACCCCTAGAAGCTCAGACCGTCTGTCTTGTTCTGTCTTCATAATTTATCGCTCTTTGTTAAAAATGGTATATAAGCTCTCAGGCCTGATGGCTTCTTTGGAGTTCTCACTTCATTTCTATGAGCTCACCCCCCCACCCCCAAATGTATATAAAATAAACCTTCTTCTCCTGTTAATCTGCCTTCTGTCAGTTTAATTCATAGGGCCTCAGCCACTGAACCTAAGGCTGTAAAGGAAAATATTCTTCCCTCTCCTATACCATCTTTGTCCACATATTCAGTTATTTCCCTGGACCAAAATTGCATGTCATATTTTTGATGTTGATATTTACTGTCAAAGTGCTCTTGAAAAGACTGTAGACAGCCCTGGCTGGGTGGCTCAGTTGGTTAGAGCATCATCCCTGTACACCAAAAGGTTGCAAGTTCAATTCCCAGTCAGGGGGCGTACAGGAGGCAACCAATCAATGTTTCTTTCTCTCTCTCTCTCTCTCCCTTCCTCAATCTAAACATATCCTCAGGTGAGGATCTTAAAAAAAAAGAGACTATAGACATATTCATACCCACATATCATATTATTCTGATGAGCTGAGTTGTTTTCTTAGACCTAAATCCCACCACTTAATGAAGCCTTCTACTTTCATTCACCACCATCTCTTTTTCTTTTTGTAAAATTCTTTCCACCTAGGGTCTGCAGCAGTTTGTAGCTGAGCACTTCACTGTTGTCTCAATTCATTAAAAAAAAGAAGAAATTCCAGTTTCTATTTGTGCCTGTTCCTATGCAAGGCAGTACAAATACAAATACGAATTAGACCAAGTCATCACATTCCAGAGGCTCACAGTCCACTAGGCATCTAAATCATCTGCTGTTGTTAAATGCATCTTGTGAGTAGCTGTAGGGGGCAGTGGGAGGTTAAACAATGGGTACAATTAGTCTCCTGCTTACAGTAGGACAGAACAGCACTGGCACAGTGTCTGTGTATGAGTCTCTGGCACTAAATAATTGGAGAGGTACTCAGATTTACACTCCTCTCAGCAATGTGGGAATGTAATTACAAAGGCAGAGTACGTTTCCCATTTGAAAGAAGCACTTCTTACTCTTTGCTGCAGCAAGAGCATTTGGCCCACATTGAAGACACTCAGGAAATGTCTGATGAATGGTGGAGGAGTGAATACATGCATGAATGAAGACAGCTTACTGTAAGCAAGGACAGACTAAAATTTTAAGTATTTAAAATCTCCCCAAATCTAAAAAAGGCAGATCCAGGAATGTAAAGTACAACATAGGGAATATAGTAAATAATATTGTAATAACTATGTATGGTGTGCTGGCATGTTTATAATCCCATAATTGATGACTGGTAAATTATTGTGCTGACTTGTTTATAGCTCCATAATTGATGATTGGGAAAGTCACTGTGTGCCCTCTAGCTGAACTTGTTTTGTAGACTCCCTGAACCAAGAAATCGTTGGAAGCCAGCTATGTTTTCTGACAGAGTCCACGGAGCCTGGAGATCTTAAGTCAGAGACTCAACCTCCCCCACAATCTCAAGGAATTGGGCTTGCATTGTGTTTGTGCAGCTCGAGGCTAAGTGTGACCCAATGTACCTTGAAATGCCTGGGTGTTCCTGTTATCCGAAAGGCAAACTAATTCTATACAGCATTGTTGTAGCCCTGGGCATTATATCAAGAAGATCCTATTTTCTTAAATCACTAAACTTTTGCTATAAGGTATAAAAGGCATGTAATAAAGCATATCAAGGCTGATTCCAAAGACTCTGTCACAGGGGTGTTCGGAATCAGACGCTGGCCGGCTAATAAACAGCTCTTATTTGGACTTCAATTCTCTAGTGGTCTTTCTTTGACTCTGTCACACCACAACAATGGTGCCAGGTGGGTACTGGAAATATTTTGAAAATATTTCAAAGGGGAATACTTTGAAAAGCAAATGATTGTCTAACCACTATGCTGTACACCTGAAACTAACTCAAAATAATACTGAATGTAAACTGTAATTTAAAAATAATAAAGAAGGCAACTCCTCCTTAAGATCCCTTTGTTTGGATGATGGGGTGGAGAAGCATTTAGGAGCAGTTGATGGGGAACAAAAGGCCCTCTATTACAAAGGAAAAGAAAATCCAAGGAGACAGCTAGGAAGCGGGGAGGAGGAGCTCAGGACAAAAGCAGAGCATGGTTTGGAGACCTATGGAGAGATATGGCAGCTGCTAAAGGGAATGGGTCTGAGAAATATGTTTTAGGATTTTTAGGAAGTCTGTTCTGTCATTTGTCATGTGACTCCCTCCTCCATCTCCCCAAGAAAACATGAGTAAAACTAGTGTACCCTTCAGTGGCTTTGGAATGTGTAAGGCATCAAGCCCTGCTCAGCGCGAGCACAGGGTGAGAGCGGGGGCAGTGAGGGAGGCCCAGGGTCGTTCGTGTTCACACGCAGCTTGTGTGTTCCAGGATCACGGAACTGAACTCTGGCTGAGTCAGAGCCGTTATTTGGTTGCCCAAGGGGAAGAGGGAGGGGACTACCAATGAATTACGTGGGACTGCAGCGGTGGGGAGGGGCGAGGACAGTCTGGCTCCGGAACGGGTGGGTTGTGGGGCAGCAGTGATTCTCGGCCCGTTCGCTAGGTACAGTGCCTGGCACCTAACAGGAGCTTGGAATGTATTTGCTGAGTGATTACATAGTGCAGGATAAAGGAGGGCACGGAGGACAGCAATCAGCGAGACCGGAATGACTACCACCACTGCAGGGATGAAGAAGCCGGCGTGCAAAGTGACCTTCCGGGTTTCCTGGCGGTCTGGGCGAAGCCAAAACCCCAGTCCGCGCTCCGGCTGCTACCGCGTCCTTCCCAACACCAATTCACACCTGGCACCGCGACCCCGCCCCACCCACCCCACACTTCCGGATTCCGCTCCGCCCACCGCGGGTACTTCCGGTCTCCAGCGCTGGAAGCCGCTGTTGGAGACTGTGGGTGAGTCTGGGCCGCGAGGACGTGCGGAAACAGTCCTTGGGCCGGGCCACAGCGGGTCCGGGCGGCAGCGGGCTCTTTTTTCGCGGGTTACCACTGAACATTACGCAGCAGCCGATTCCCTCGTAAAGTCCTTCAGCCCCGGGCAAGGATGGCGTCACTTCCGGGGCCTGTGCAAGCCGGCGAAGGCCAGAAGTGGCTCCAGCCCCATCTGGCGGTGAGGAGGAGTCACGGGATCTTTTCGGAATCCAGGTTTCGCGCTGTAGAACCTGGGAGTTTGAGAAGGTGTCCTGATTAGAAATGTTGGGTTTAGCAATTAAAAATACAGGACCTCCGGTTAAATTTGCATCTCAGATAAACAACAAATAATATTTCAGTATAGGAGTGTCCCAAACATTCTATGGGACATCCATAGATCCATATATTCAAACAATTCCTAATCACTATATTGAATACCTGAAATAATGTTGAGTGTTTGCTAAGAAAAAATTTCCTCATTTACGTGAACTTCAAATTTAACTGGACCTCCTGTATTTTCCCTGGCAACATTCACTTTGAGTGCCCTCCTGCCCCTGGCTCTGCTGTCCAGTAGCAAAGCTGGATCTTCTAGGCCTGTGTCCATCTGAGTAATAGTACAAAGTTCACCTAGGCTGTCAAAATCAGCTATTGCTAGATGCAAAGATACTTTTAACTCTAAGCCTAATGGGGGTCAGCCTCAGGAACACCCTGCAAAAGCTGGGCCCATTTTCAGAGTCCTCATGGTGGTACTCTGTGTTCCCTTTCACAACTGGGCTCGAACAGTGTCAGTGCCTATGAGAAAGCTGAAAATCAGTAGGCTAAGTGGCTGAGGGCTAGAAGTTGCCGGGTTTTTTGAGTGTGGGATAAAAGGGTGTTTGGAGTCCAGGTTTTCAGTGTTGACAGTGGACAGCTTCAGAGAGCCCAGGTGTTTCAAGAGGAAAGCCTTAGTCTTAATCTTATCCCACTTCTCATTTTGCAGATGAGGCCCAGTGAGAGAAATGGAGCCTTCCTAGTCACTCAGAAAACCAGTGATAGAGCTGGAGCCTGATTCCCAGCCTCCTTCCCCTGCTCTGCCCCACATTTGCTGCTGCAGTCAACTGGCAGCATTTATGGTGGGCATTTATTAAAGTAGATGCCTTTTAGAGATAAGCTCTTTGGGGAATTTTTTGTCCCTAAACTCTACAGCCTCCTGACCTTCACCTCAAGGCTTCTTTAGCCTTTACCCTGCCCCCATGGAGAAAATGATTATTTGGGCTCAGCTATGGGAGCCTGGCCTTTGCCTGCTCTAGCCACTTGGCTCTCACGCCTATGGGTGGTGTGACCCAAGACTTGTTTTGTTATGTGGGAGCCAAAAGACATGCTATTGGCAGGGGTGGGTCTGGCCAGCCATGTAGGTGGAAGGGCGTCTTTTTCTGTCCTGCAGATTGGATCCCCTGGTACATCTGGTACCCCTTGTGTGGTATCTAGGGACCTCCCTGAGGTTCTACTATGAGCCAGACTCTGCTGCCACTTCTGATTTGAAATTGAACCTCTTGTTGGCGTGGCCCTGAGTGCTGGGAGTTCTCAAGTTGTATGCCTTGAGGATGTGTTCTGGGCCTGTCAGTGCCCTGTCAAGCCCATAGCCTCCCCACACAGACCGATAAGCTAATGAAATAGAGCAGGCTCGCCCTGGCCAGTTTGGCTCAGTGGTTAGAGCGTCAGCCTGCGGTCCGGAGAGACCCGGGTTCGGTTCCCGCTAAGGGCACGTACTTCAGTTGCAGTTTGTCCCCGGCCCTGGTTGGTCGTGCGGGTGGCAGCCACTCGATATGTCCCTTCACATCAATGTTTCTCTCTCTCTCTCCCTTCCTCTCTCTCCCTCCCACTCTATTTGTACAAAAAATGGAAAAATGTCCTCGGTTGAGGATAAAAAAAAAAAGATAGAAATAGAGCAGGCTGGAGGTCAGCAGGCTTGGGTCAGTTGGAGGGACAGCCAGCAGCCTCCTGGCAACAGAAGTGGTGAAGAGGCAAGGAAGTAGTGCCAGAAAGGGGTGTTGCCCTTGGGTGAAGGGGTGGAGAAGGGGCGGGGCAGGAAACCACTGATAGGAATTGCTCACTCTGTGAATGATTAACTCTCAAAGTGGTTGACCTAGGAGGAGGGCCCAGCTAACAGGACCTTTGGACTGCAGGCAGAGCATCCAGGGGGCCAGTGTGTGGCCTGCAGAAGAGGAGGACATGGCTGGGTGGCAGGCCTGGGCTCCAAGGACTGGAGTGAGATCCGGCAGCTGTGGGCCTCAGGAAGTCTCCCAGGACTGGCAGATGGTCCATTCTTGCAGCAGCAGCTGTGGGAACCACTATTCCTGAGCCCTCGGGGGCTCCCTTCTCTAGCCTTGCAACTGCCTCACAAGTGCTTTCTTCCCCCTAGGTGGCCATGGGTGCCAGGTGGAGCTGAAAGCAGTAGGGCATGGCTGTAGCCCTGCAGGTCCTGTCCCGCTTGGCCCGAGCCCCATCACGCCCACTCCTCTGGGGGGGCCCAGGGGCACGGCTGGCCAGTGGCATGGCCTTGGCAGAGCAGGCTCGGAAGCTGTTTGAGAGCACTGTTGGTGCCGTGCTGCCTGGCCCCATGATGCACCGGGCACTGTCCTTGGACCCTGGCAGTGGGCAGCTGAAGGTGCGAGATCGGAGCTTTCAACTGCGACAAAACCTCTATCTGGTGGGCTTCGGCAAGGCCGTGCTGGGCATGGCAGCTGCAGCTGAGGAGCTACTGGGCCAGCACCTGGTGCAGGGAGTGATCAGCGTTCCCAAGGGGATCCGTGCTGCCATAGAGTGCAGTGGCAAGCAGTAAGGAGCTTTGGGGGGCTGCTCCCCACTGGCCATCTGGAGGGAAACCTAAGCCCAGACTCAGGCTAGATTGGGGCCTCCCTTCCTCACCAGCTTCCCTTTTCTACTGGGTCTGGCTTGGTTCCAGGATGGGTGTCAGCAGGCATTCTTGTTCATGCCCCTCTCACCTGTACAGCTGGGAAATTAGATGGGAGGAGAGGAGCCCACCTCATCTCTTACTCTCTGTTCTCTCTCCCCTCAGGGAGATGCTACTGAAGCCACACAGCCGTATCCAGGTGTTTGAGGGTGCGGAGGACAACCTGCCGGACCGTGACTCACTGCGGGCTGCATTAGCTATCCGGCAGGTGGCTGAAGGTCTGACAGCTGATGACCTGCTGCTCGTGCTCATCTCAGGTGTGGGTTCCAGACTGGCTCAGGATAGTTGGGTGGGGGAATATTAGGTCGGCAAGAAACCATTGGTCTGAGCCCCCAGGGTCACAGAGCAAGTGAGGTACTGAGGAGCCTGGATGGCTGACTCCTAGATGGCCCTGGGCCAGTTGTCTGGCCTCCCCTGTGAGGTCCTCCCCTCGACTGACCTCTTGGCAGACCAGGAGAGGGCACACAGGGAGCACCTAACTCAGAGTCTTGCAAGGAAAATGTCACTGCTGTTGCTGCTGTCTGTACTGATATCACCTGAGACTAGAACCCAGGTTTCCAGCCTCCCTGGAGCCCTCTCCTTGGTCCTCTGCCTCCCTCCATCTGCCCCCGAGTCCAAGATCTTAAGGAATAATTCTTCCAGTGCCTGCTGAGACCTGGGTTATTCTAAGGCAGGGCACAACCTCAGGTGCTCAGCATGTCCATATAGGAACACTCTAATCCCACCTTCCTGGCCCCCTACCCCTTCCTAATGTGTTCACTGCCCACCTGCATTCCTGGGTGAGGAGTTTCTTTGCTGTCCCTTATGCCTGAAGTCCTCACTCTGTCTGCAGGTGGGGGCTCTGCCCTGCTGCCTGCCCCCATTCCACCTGTCACACTGGAGGAGAAGCAGACACTCACCAAGCTGCTGGCAGCCCGTGGAGCCACCATCCAGGAGCTGAACACCATCCGGAAGGCCCTGTCCCAGCTCAAGGGTGGGGGGCTGGCTCAGGCTGCCTACCCTGCCCAGGTGTGTGAATCACTTCTTACCCAGGCAGCCCTGGGTTGGTGGAGCCAGGCCCACATGTGTCCAGTTGATGAAAGCCTAAAATAGCATACAGATTGGCAGGGACCTGGTATGCAGTTCACAGGGCCATCAGAGGGGGTGAGGGTGCGTCCACATGGCCAGGTGTTCTGCACACCCACTGAGAGGGGTTAGAAATGGGCGAGGAAATGCACCAGGTGGTGTAAGGTGTGTGGATATACAGGAAGGGGTATGGTGGGAAGAGGCATTTTGTCCTCAGCTCTGGGGTGAGGGCCAGGCAGGACTAAGCCTTGCATCTTCAACCTCTTCCCAGGTGGTAAGCCTGATTCTGTCAGATGTGGTGGGAGACCCTGTGGAGGTGATTGCCAGTGGCCCCACCGTGGCCAGCGTCCACAATGTGCAAGATTGCCTGCACATCCTTAACCGCTATGGCCTCCGTGCTGCCCTGCCACGTTCTGTGAAAACTGTGCTGGCTCGGGCTGACTCTGACCCTCATGGGCCACACACCTGTGGTCATGTCCTCAATGTGATCATTGGCTCCAATGCGCTCGCACTGGCCGAGGCCCGGCGGCAGGCTGAGGCGCTGGGATACCAGGCAGTGGTGCTGAGTGCAGCCATGCAGGGTGACGTGAAAAGTGTGGCCAAGTTCTACGGGCTGCTGGCCCAAGTGGCTGGAGCCCACCTCATTCCATTCGGCACTGGAACCTCTGTGGAGGATGCACTTCATGAACAGGCGGCCGCACTCCAGCTACCAGACCTGCAGCTGAAGGAGGCTCTGGAGGCCGTGGCGGGGGCTAAGGGCCCCATCTGCCTGCTGGCTGGTGGCGAGCCCACAGTGCAGTTGCAGGGCTCGGGCAAGGGTGGTCGGAATCAGGAATTGGCACTGCGTGTTGGAGCAGAGCTGGGACAGTGGCCACTGGGGCCTATTGATGTGCTGTTCTTGAGTGGTGGCACTGATGGGAAGGATGGACCCACAGAGGCAGCCGGGGCCTGGGTTACGCCTGAGCTTGCCAAGCAGGCCACTGCTGAGGGCCTGGATGTGGCCACCTTCCTAGCCCACAATGACTCACATACCTTCTTCCACCGTTTCCAGGGTGGGGCCCACCTGCTGTACACAGGGCTGACAGGCACCAATGTCATGGATGTCCACTTCCTGTTCCTGCAGCCGCGGTGATGGCATAGGTCATGTTTTGGGAGTCCAGAGGAAGCCTATAGCACAGGGTCCCAGAGCAGACCAGGGTTGGTCCCTAGGGCCTCATCAGGCCTTAGGGCCCCCTTTTCTTGGCCCTGGCTGCATGGTTGGCCCTTGTACCTCCCACCCAGAGCCTCTGCTTCATGTCCATTCCCCCAACCAGAGTGGCATGGTGTTTCTCGTCCACTCCTATGTTCAGCCTTGGCAGCAGGTACCCCTGAGGACCAGGACAATTCTGTTGGCCAGTTCGCTGTCCCGGTATTCCCATTGCTGAGCTCCTGAGCCTGTTCTATTCTGTTGGTGAAACAAGAAGGACCGAAAATAAAAAGGACCACTCTATGGAGTCTCAGTGCATCTTCCCTCAGAGCAAGGACTTTTAGGGAGCTTCTGGGAGGGCGTGGGTGGGGTTGCAGCCACAGCACCCAGACCTGATAGGAAGAGTTCCCCACACCCTCTGCACAACACACTTCAGCCTGGGAGGGTTAAGCCTGGCTCCCCACACACTCAATCAGGGTGAGCAGAGACCCCAGGGATGACAGGCCTAAGGACTGTAGTCCATGGAGTCTGGGAGGGAATGGCTACCCATCCACCATTGACTTCCCAGTGGCATCCCTGCCCTGGTCTCCGGTCTCTGCCATGTGCCTCAAGGGTGCCTGCTTACTACCTCCCACCAGGGTCATCCCTCCTGCTTTGGACAGCCCTTAGCCACAGACCAAACCTTTGATTGAGCTGCCCTCTATCTAGGGGCCACCCCAACCCCATACGACACTGGATCTTGTTTCCTTGTGGCAGCCCTTTTCCCAAGCTGAATACCCCCAGTTCCTTCAGCCACTCCTCTGGGGACAGTCCTGTTCCTGGTACCAGCCTTGCTATGGGGGTCTACACTGCTGGGATGGTGGGCCAGAGCAGCGATGGGGTCCAGCAGTCCCCCACCCTTCCCTCTACTACAACAGCAAGGAAAGGGCCTGTGGGGAAGAAAGCAACAGGAGGGCTCCCGTGGCCAGGCCAGCTGCCTGTTCTGAGAAAAGGATGGGCCTCTGTCCCGGCCCTCCTTGGACCTCCCTTGCTCAGGATCCAAGCCCTCCGCTGGCCGTCCCCGCCGTGCGCCACGGCTCCAATCCCTATATGAGTGAGCAGTAGAATCACATAGGAATAAAAAGCCATAGAGAACAGCGAGGCCTGGGGCTGCTTCTGCTGGCCCCTCTGCCACCCCAGCCATCCCCTTCCTTCTGAAGGTGTGAAGGGCTCTGAGCCAGAGCTGGCATGCCCTCCCCCTGAAACAGCCTTCCTTCCCCACTTGAGCTCTGTACAGCCCAGCTTGCAGAGGGTTCATGACCTGAGGACGGCAGGTGGGGCAGGCTGGGGGTTGAGAGGGAGGTGAGCAACGTGAGCTGAGCTCTGGGGCCAAGGAGGTTTGGGAGAAGGAGGGGGGTCGGTTTGCACCACTCTGGTGCAGAGGCACCAGTTCCTTCTGTCCTGCATGGGGTTTCTGCTGACCGGGGCATGAGGGTCATAGTCTTAGAGGATAGTGTCCTCACATAACAGTGCCTGTGTACTGGTGCTCCTGTGGCAAACTAATTATGTCCTGTCCCTGCTTCAGTCCTTGCTCTCAGGACCATGAGTATTAGCACCGGGTTCCAGGCAAGAGCCAGCATAGGAGGGCTGGGGCTGTGGCGGAGGACCTGTCTGCCATGTCCCCAATATGTGCATGTGTGTGCAGGTTGGTGTTAGCATACCGAGAGGGGGGATGCACGTTTGTGTACACAGATAGATACTCAGCACAAGAGATATGCTGCTGCTTGTGCACATGGCTCAGTTGACACACCTGCTGAGGGGTTGGGCGTGGGTGGGGCCTTGCCAGAGACTCCCCACGTGTCGCCTTGGCCCCTGCCCTGTGTCTGTTTGTGGGGACTGGGAGGCCAGAGTCTAGATTGAGCCTAACCCATTAGATTTGCTCATTTGGTACCCCTGAGATGAGAAAGAACATATTTGGCCTCAATCTAGATGAAAATATGAGATAAACCCTACATGGTGAGTGTTCCATAGGACTTATTATTTGCTCCATAAATGTCAAGTATGGTTCATAATAGTTGCTCCCATCTCATGGCTCTTGGCTTCTGTCTCTCCTGGCTCCTATTCCTGCTGCCCTTGCACCCACCTCATCTCCATCCCCTGACTCTTTTCCTGGCCCAGTTGGAGCTTTTGCAGAGTGCCTGGCGCCCTTCCATTCTCTGAAGTTGGCATGAACTGAGAGCAGCTGGACAGTGAGCCTGGATAGCCCTTAGGTGTCAGCTAATCCAAATTCCTTTGTTTTATAGTTGGGAAAACAGAGGGGGAAGGTGGCTTATCTGGGGCTACACAGCAAGTCTGTAACAGAACCAGAATTAGAACCTCGTTGGGACCTACTTGACCATCCTCTGCCCACCCTCTGGGGCTCAGAGACCCTAAGGTCCAGTGAGGGCTGGTGTCTCTAGGGATCCATAAATCAGATTTGTCAGACCCTTCTTGGCTCAGATTTCACAGCTCCACTGTGTGTGTGATTTGGTAGGAGACCACATGAAGTTGGGTGGTGGGCTTTTATCCAAAGGTGCATGTCTGTGTCTTGTCTGTATGTGTGCATGGGGACATGTGTGGGCATGTGTGTGTCCAGTTGAACCCACAACCAGTCACTGAGCTGGCCTCTGAGCTGTGCTCTGCTCCATCCGGGGCAGAGACACATAGTTTGGTGTAGTTACGAACATTGGGGATAAGGTGAAGCAAGGTGGGCCAGGAGGCTACGAAGGTTGTCACAAGCCGGTTGGCAAAAGGCTTTGTGTGTCTGGCCACGGGGATCAGACTTCACATTGACAGTGTGACAAGCCTTGTGAGGATTTTGGGGGAGGCATGATGCCAGGAGGCTGTTTTAGGACTTTGATGCGGAAGCCTTCTTTACTACAGGGGTAGGGGATAGGGTGTGCAAGGAGGTAGAGGAGGTGTTGCAGGTGGGAAAGAGGTATGTCACCAGGCTCAGGAACCCCTTCCTACCTTCCCTCTGCCGGCCCCTCTGCAGCTTCACCCCAGCAGCCTTCAACCGGCCTAGGCAAACCTTTAAAGCTCACTTTGGAAGCAAGCTGGAAGCCCTGGCTCAACCCCAGGAGTAACCTCGCCCCTCTTGTCACTAGGAATATGCCATTCGGGTGTGGAGGGTTTAGGGGGCAGAGCGGCTGGGCAACTGGTGGGCACTTTGGTGAGCATAGGTAACCTGTTCTCATCTAGGCACTCACCAGGGTAGCAGTTAAACCCCTAGGTCTAGATCCTGGTCTCAGTTTTCTCCTCTGACTAATGGGGACAACATCCTTGTCCGGCTCACCTCTCTGGAGCGGTGTCAGCAGCAGATGGATCTGGGTAAGAAACCTGTGCCAGTGGGGGACTCAGGGAGGGATGAAAAGAGAGGTGCTGACCTCTTCCAAGGAGAAACTCAGGGAGCTCTCAGCTTAGGGAAGCTGCCTGTGGCCCAGTGAGGCCAGGCTTAGAGCCCGTGAGGCCTGGTGCCATTGACTAAGGCCAGGCGAGGGACTACTGCCCTCCGGTCCTGGACTGGCACTAGCAGGGGGTGGTATTTGATCTTTAGTGGCTGCTGAGTGCGCAGTGCCCTGGGAGGTCACAGAGTCAATGGGAGAGGGTCAGCTGAAACTAGAGTAAGTTGACCCAGCCTGGGAGAGAGCCCCCTCATGTCACAAAAATAGGCAGGGCAGCATGATCCCTCTGGATCTGGATCCAGTGGGACATGAGGCCCAGACCCAGGTGGGGAGACCTGGCTTGACCCCAGGCCAGGAATTCTTGGGGCGGGGAGTGAGAGTACTCGGGGTGTGCTAAGGGAAAACAAGCGTTGTGTAGGGTGGGGGATGCCGACACACCTTGGGTGGTGAGGAAGCCAGTGGCTTAGGCAGGCTGCCAGGTGAATGATAGGGACACAGAGCTGTGGCGTGCTCTGCTCAGGCAGGAGGGATGGCCTTTCTCCCCGAGACGGGTGTCTGCGGGTGCACGCCTCCCTGGGTAACCACTGGGGCCATCCTGAGGCTTTGCTCTCCCACTTTCCCTGGCTCAGGTTGCCCTTGGGCCTCCAGAGGCTGGATGGGGTAGGCTAGGGCCGGACCACCTCAGCCCCTGAGACTAGATGCCACAGCTCCGATTCCACCTCCATCTGGGAGGGGTGCTGCCTGCTCAGGTGAGGAAGCTCTGGCCAAGCTCCGGTGAGGGAGAGTTAAGCCCCAAAAGCAAGTACCACATTCGTCCAGTCCTAAGGAGACAAATGCCCTTAGCAGCTCTACCTCCTGGGATTACTACCCACTGTGATCTTGTCCACTGCCGGCCTCTGAGGTCTCAGGGAGCTGGAGGACCTAGCTCTGCCCTGGACAGATAGCCAGGGGCTGGCCCCCCAAGATGCACCCCATTGGGAAGTTTTTCCCTGGTCTCTCCACACCCGGCTCTCCTCTGGCAGCCAGCAGAGCCATCCCGGTCACCTCTCTGAGGAAAGGTGAGCAACACACTGTCCTCATCTAGCCTGGCTGCTCCATCCCCAGCTTCAGCTGAGAAGGGGCGGGGCTCCTGGCAGTGGCTGCTGCCTCTTCCACCCGCTCCCACTCACCTGTCCCAGGTTCAGTGTCTCGGGGTCTCCTTGCAGCCCTGGGTCATCTCCAATAATCACACTTGTAGCCTCACTCAAGAGCCATGGCTCTGTCTCCACCTGTGCCCCAGCCCACAACCATCCCAGCCTATCCAGTTGAGCTCACCCCTGGAAGCTGACCTCGAGAACATCTGGGTTCTGGCCTGAAACCCTACTGTTCTGCAATCTGGTAAAGCTGGTCAGAGACCCTTAGGGGAGGGAGAAGTGCCCCTCCCCCATGTAGCTCTGTGGGTCTGGCGGTCAGCAGCCTGGGGTGAAAGCAGCCAGCCTGTGGTGGGGGCAGACCTCTCCTCTGCCTATACCCCCACCTGGGCAGTAGAAGCAGCCCAGTACATCCCTGTCTTGCTACCAAAACACCAGTTAGGGCCAGGCACTTGTAAGGGTCACAGCCCCGCTGACAGCACCACTGCCCAGCCAGAGGCAGGGTCGGGAGCCCCAGCCTCCAGGACAGGGCATACCCTCAAACCTTGAGAGTAGCTGTTCCCCGCAGCTCAGCCCCCGCCCACCCCATCAGGTCCCCCTGAGGGTCTCCCTCAAGCCAGGACCATCCAGAGAAGCCAGGCACTAGGGCAGGGACAGAGCCCCTTAGCACCCCAGCAGCTTTGCCCACTCCCCAGCTCCCCACCCCAGGCCAACTGGCTGCCCCTCTACCCTCCGCTCCTACTGACCACTGGGGCATCTGCAGCTGGCACTCTGACTGGGGCGCCCAGTGCCCTGGACAGAGAGGCGCCTGGCTGGACTGCCCACTCTCCCACCTGCGCCCCCCAGCTCCCGCCGCCCACCGGGCGGTCCGGTCCGGCTCACCTCGGTGGCGCTGTCTCCTCACCAGAGGCACTGCGGTGTGGGAACTGTCCCGAGGAGCCGGTTCTCAGCTGAAACAAAGAGGTGGGGGAGAAAGAGGGGGGCAGCGGAGAGGGAGAGGGTGAGTGAGCAAGCGAAGGAGTGGAGGCTGCAGGGGGAGAGACAGAGAGGATGAGAGAAGAGGGAGGGGCGGAGACCGCGTTCGAGAGAGAAAGCCTCACTCCCGGGCACCGAAGGGCCACCCGGAGGGGTGAGGACACGGGAGGGGGCTGAGGGGCCAGACACGCAGGAGAGGCTGTTAGAGGGGCGACCGGGCAAGTGAGGGGGCGTGGGCAGGAAAGGGAGGGGTGAGAGGCAGGGTTGGGGGGGCAGGCAGCCGGGCTGGGGGCTGGGGGCTGGGCTGGGTGGGCAGAGCCACCCCACCACTGTCCCAGGACTGGCTCTGGCATTGAAGCGGGCAAAAGACCACGAAGGGGAATGGCAGGGAGAGGTGAGCGGCCAGGCCAGCTGTAAGGCACTGGGCTGGTGGGCTGGCTGGAAGGACAGGGGCCAGGGACAAAGGCGGGAGAAGAACAAAGGTGTCTGAATGGAGGAATCAGCCCCTGCTGACCTCTGGGTGCCGCAGTCTGGAGCATCCTAGACAATCTCCTGGATGGAGGGCAGGTCCACTCTGGGGCGGTCCAGGCTCTGAAGTGGCAGCCTGAGGTCAAGGGGAGAGGGGCTGGGCTGTGAGAGGGGCAGGGAACCCCTTCATTCTGTGAGAGCTGGGAACACACCATGAGTGACCACACATGGGGATGCTGGCGTCACTGTCTCCTTGGGGGAGGGGATGGTTGATGGGGTCCAAAGCTGGACTGAGAAGTGGGTAGGGGAAGTCCCCTTTTAGGGGAGAACATTTGGGGCCCCAAGGGAGGAGGGCAGGCTGGTGGATGCAGTGGGCAGAGAAGGATGAGGATGGAGGGAGTGGGAATCAGGGCACAGGGAGGGGATGAGGTGCAAAAGGGGCTGCAAGAGGTGGGCCCAGAGCTGCAGCCCCTAATTAGCTCATCTAAAGCAGAGTCTCCTCTCCACACCCCACAATTCTTGGGCTGCCTGGCGCAGACCTAATGAAGGATGGAATAATGAACCTCTTCCCCGCGGTGGCCCTCCTGCTGCTGGGCACTGCTGTGACAGGCAAGGGCACCAGGGCAATCAGCTTGGGCGGCTGGGCACAAGTCTGTGTTAGTGCTGCTGGGGGCAGGGGAGGGAGGGTGGCCTCGCCCATAGCTGTCCCATTCCTTTCTACTCCAGGGCACACTGCCCTGGGCTGGTCCAGTCTCCTGCCATGCTCGCCGGCAGGAGGCCTTCCTAAGCCTCTGACCAAGGCAAGTTCCCTTGCTGTCCCACTGGAGACTCCTCACAGACATTCCAGAGCACCTGCCTGCTCAGGAGAGCGGGAGAAGGGGAGGGAGCTGTGGGTGGCACCTAGCGCTGGGAGAGGGGGAGGGGGAGAGGGTCAGCCCCCATCCCATCTGCTCTACTCCCCTCAGACTCAGCCTAACCCAACTCCGCACCCTCCTCAGGGAAGCCCTCCGGGCCCCACCAAGCAGGGCCACATCAACCCAGCTGCCCCCCACTGGAGCCTGGAAACCCATGAAATAAAGTGACTTTCCTACCTTCCCTTCTTTCCTCCCTCCCTACCTTCCTTCCCCCTCCCTCCCTGCCTTCCTTCCCCCCTCCCTCCCTCCCTTCCTTCCCCCCTCCCTCCCTCCCTTCCTTCCCCCCTCCCTCCCTGCCTTCCTTCCCCCCTCCCTCCCTGCCTTTCTCCCTTCTTTTATTTTACTTTTTATTTATAATTTAAAACTTATAAGAAAGTTGTCAGAATAAGAATAGTATGACACTCATACTTGTTAGCCATGTTCAACTATTAATATTTTGCCTCACTTCCTTTCTTTCTCTATATATGTATATGTGTATATATTTGTATATAAATGTGTATAAATATATATTTGTATATATTTAAGTATATATTTGTATATATATATAAGTGTATATGTATATAAATATATATATTTGCTGTGTGTGTATATTCATACATAGTTTTTTCCTGAGCCATTTGAAACTTGCAGATATCACAGCTGAAAAGACAGTTTCTTATCCTAGAGCCAGCCTGTGGGAGCCCAGAGCATGTCTTGTGGAATGAATGAAGGCCTGGGACAGACAACAAATGAGTGGACATCATGCATCGGGAGCCTGGAGGAGCTCGACCAAGGCCACCCTGGAAGTTGGGCCGGCTTAGGGCTAGGTCCCGCATCCCTCTGGTTTTTTTCTCTCCTCCAGCCTGGGAGGCAGGGAGCCATTGCCCACCAAAGTGAGCATGTGGTGTTTGCCGGGTGTGGAGCTGCAGCATATGTCTGCGGAGATGGCAACAGATGGGAGAGGTGGAGCTGGGAGAGCAGGGATGCCCACGCTGCGGTCCCTGGGCACTGCTCGGCCGAGTGGGCTTGAGAAGACCCAGCTGCTGGAGGCCTCAGCCACAGTGCCTAGGACTTGACCTCTTGTCTTTGGGACCCTCCCCACGACCCCATGAGGGACGGGGCAGGGATGAGGGTCCTGACTGACAGCTGGTCCATGCTGATAATCTCAGAGAGGGCAGGATGGAGGCGCTGGTCATACTGGGGCTTATGTAATGGCTCCCGACACTGGGCTGGCACTCCTCTGTCCCATCTGGAGGCCATCCTTCAGATGGCTGCCCTCTTATCCCTCCTAACCCCCACCTGAAGGTTATGGTTAAGAAGTTTGGCATTTAAAAGTCATACCTGGAAAGATGATCTGAGTTCTGAAACCCTGATTTCCTCATTCCCTGTAGGTAAAATCCTCTTCCTTCAGGAAGCCCTCCAGACTTCCTCAGCTCATCTCACCTCACATGGCTTCTGGGGAATGCCAGCCCTGTTTGTTCCTTTGCTGGTTGACACTGACATTGCCCCCAGGGCTTAGGGCTTTGCTCGGATCATCAGCCTTTCTCCCTCCTACTGCCCTAGGTGGCGCATCTAACTGATGTCCCATAGATGAGTGACAGTGGATCTATTAGTCCTGCCAGAACATTGATTGTGTCCCTTTGATGCCACTGTGCCCACTATGTCTGAAAGTCCAAAGCTCTGGGCTGGCTGAGGTAGGGGGTGAGCGAGGGACCCACTTGAGAGAGGAAAAAGGCTTGTTCAAGGCCACGAGCCTGTCAGGGCAAAGGAAGCCTCCAGCTGGGTCTCTGCCCACCTGTTCAGTACCTTCTGCTTCCTCCCCTGTCCCAGGCGGTGGCCGAGGGTCCTCACTTGGGTGACCACAGGACCTGCTGAACTAAGGGAGAAGTCCCTCCTCATCCTTCTTCATCCTCCCTCCCTGCATTGTTACCCCCTAGCCCACCCAAGTGACAACCCAGGGGACACTGGCCTCCTCTCCCTCTGCCCATCCCCCTGAAGAGATTTCAGTCAATTAGCACATCTAGTATTTACTTAATTAGGGTAATGACATAATTAGTGTAACGTGGGCTCCATCACATGACTTCACCATGCAACTAGGAGCTGTCAATGGGAGGCGACATTGTGATAATGCTCCTTCAACATCAGTTCTAGCATGGAGGCTGCAGCAGCTGCCTCTGCTTAGGAGGGAGACAGGCGGCTGCTCTGTGTGTCTGTGTGTGTGTGTGTGTGTGTGTGGTGACTGCTGGCAGCTGACAGCAGCTAGGACAGGAGAGGCAGTAGGGACAGAAAGACAGTTTCCAGGGCTGATGGAATCCCTGACCAAGCTTCTCCCTTCACATATGGGCATCGCCAACTCCCACAACCCCAGGGCAGGACAGGGGCCCTGGCTTGGCTGGGGTGGCTAAGCTTGGGGGCCTGAGTGTTCTAGGTCCTTCTGCCCCTATTAGCAGGCTGTCTCTTCTCTCTTCACGGCTTTGCTGCTCACAGGAGCCACGGGCCCTACATGGTGGCCCTACTAAGCCACAGACCGAAAGGTCTGGGATGACTACTCTTCCTTATTGGATGAGTGGGGAAACAGCTCGGGGCAAGAAAAGCGGTAGAGCCAGTCATGGCAGGGCTGACCCTACAAGGCAACCCACGTGGCTGGAGATGCCTCAAGCCCAGGCAAGTCACCCTCAGCCTTCGGGAGGTCTCCTGCCTCCGGGGGGGGGGGGGGGCAGGGCTGCCTTTGGAATCACTGGAGGGGGGCCCAGGTTTCTGCTCCCTCAGCCTTCTCCACTCGTCCTCTTCCCGCCTTCAACAAAGCTGGAAGGCAGGGCCCTGACCCTCAGAGACCATCCACAGCCTTCCCATCAGTGAACCCCACAGCTTTGAGGGAAGGGGGTGCAGGAAAGTGAGAGAGGGTGTGAAAGTGAGAGAGGGTGGGAGTCACTGCTGCCATTGTGCATATGGGGAAACCGAGGCACCAAGGACTCCAAGAGGTACTATTAGAACTGAAATCAAGCATCGGCAACCCTAATTCTTGCCTGGTTGTGTCACCAGGACCGATCCCTTACTCCAGGCCTCAGTTTCCCAGTATAAAAAGAGTCTATGATCCATAATTTCAGATATCCTGGGTCTGTCCAGAGCCTGTGCAAAATGGGACCCAAAACACTTAACATCTATCTTCCCTCCCTCCAAATTATATCATCATAGCATCCATCCCTTTTGTGACCCACTGTGCCCTACTTGGGGGTTAAAGGGAGATAGCTCTGACCGGCATTCAGTGTTCCACAGTCTGCACCCCCTGCCCTTCTGAACTGGGTAACCCCTGTCTTCTGTCTGGGAGGTCTTGGCTCTGACCTTCCCATTCAGTGGTGCTCCATCTTGTACTCCATACCCCTAGCCAGCTGGACCCTGCTCTTATCCGAGCCCCTCACCAGGTCTGGAGCCACATGGTCAGGGTGAGCTGACTTGTTTGCTAATCACTGTGGCCAGCCATCTTGGCTGCTGGAGCAGGATGGGGAGTGACAGGCAAGCAAAGATGAGGGTCACTGCCTCCAGGGGCTTATGGCCTCAGGGTCCAGACAGACCCAGGCCGAAGGAGTATCCTCCGAAGGAGAGGCAGAGATAAGTGCCAGGAAGAGCCAAGGCCAAGGGCCAAGCCAAGCACACAATTCAAATAGGCAGCCCTGGTCGGTTTGGCTCAGCGGTTAGAGCGTCGGCCTGCGGTCCAGAGAGACCCGGGTTCGGTTCCCGCTAAGGGCACGTACCTCGGTTGCAGTTTGTCCCCGGCCCTGTTCGGTCGTGCGGGTGGCAACCACTCGATGTGTTCCTTTCACGTCGATGTTTCTCTCTCTCTGTTCCTCTCTCTCCCTCCCACTCTACCTGAGCAAGAAATGGAAAAATGTCCTCGGGTGAGGATAAAAAAAAAAAAAAACAAAAACAAATAGGCAGAGGTCCCAACCCTCTCCCTCACTCGTCAGAAGCAGCACCTCAGAGCCTGGGAGGCAGGGGTTTCAGTCCACAGCTGATGGGAACGGAGGACTTCAGGTGGTAGGACCAGAGAGCAGAGGCCGGGAGGCGAGAGTAGGATGTGGTGATGCCATGCTCAAGTGTGAGATGTTTGAGTGGGCCCTGGGGAGCTCAAGGAAGGGTCTGGGGACTCCGGCTGTTGGAAGGTAGGTCAAGGCATTCCCTCAACATCCATTCAACAAGAAGTCCCTATTGTGTGCCAGGCTTATGGTGTCACAGGCTGAGATTCAGTAGGGATCAAGACAGATGAAATCCTTGGCCCAATGTTGCCCATTCTCTAGTCTTGGGAGATGGGTAAATAAGAACAATGCTGTGCAGAAGGTCCTCACAGGGTGCTGTGCTGGGAGACTAGGTGTGGGGCTGGGAAAGTCTGCAGTGACATTTAAGCCAAGATCTGAGGATCTAGAGGTCAGGGGGAAGAGCATAATAGAAGGAGCAGCAAGTACAAAACCCCTGAGGCTCTGGAGGCACTGCAGGGCAGCCCACGTGACTGGGGCAAGGAGAGGAGAAAGGAGGTGACGAGACCAGAGAGGCAGGCAGGCAGGCACTGTAGGTCAGGCTAAGGCCATGGACCTATTCTGTGTGGGACGGAAAGTCACTGGGGGGTTTTGAACTGGGAGTGATTTTTCTAAATCACTGTGACAGCTGTGTGGAGACTGGGTCATGGAGGCTGGAAGACCAGGACAGGGCTGTCCAGATGGGAGACGATGGTGGCCAGGGCTGGGTGCTTGCTGGGAGATGATGGGAAGTTGGTATCTGTGAATGTTGTTTGGAAACAGGACCATCAGGACACCTGATGGTTGGCTGTGGGGTGTAAGAGAAGGTTGTCAAGGGTGGCTTTTCAGTTCCTGGCTGAAGCACATCAGAAGAGAGGCATGCTGGGAAGAGCTGGCCAGTGAGAGGGAAATCGAGGGCCAGATGGGGCTGGAGGAACCAAGGAAACAGTTGTCAGATTGAAGTCCGGAGTTTCAGAGAGAGGACTGTTCCAGGGAGAGAGGGTTGATCCATACACACAAAAGCCAAAATCCCCCTCCAGCCCAGGAACCCAGAGATCCAAGTGAGCCAAACCATCTAGAGGCCCCAGCAGGGCCAAGACAGGGGCCAACTGGAAAGGACCCTGCTCTCAATGCCTCCCTCCTATCTGCCCAGTGAGCCAAAATCACCTCACCCTGCCCCAAAGCTAGAGAAGTTGATTAGACAAACTTGGCTTTTCTGAGCCAAGGCCCAACCAGGGGTAGAAAGTGTTGCCATGGAAATCCTGGAGACCAGCTGGCCAGGTGATCCTCTGTCCACCCTAACCCAGCCCAGTGTGGAACGGGCTGGACCCCACCCTGGCAGGACCCTATCATGGCTTAAAAGTCTCCTTCAGAGCCCTGGCCAGTTTGACTCAGCGGTTAGCGTCGGCATGCAGACCAAAGAGTCTTTGGTTCAATTCCGGTCAAATGCATATACCTCAGTTGCAGTTCATCCCTGGCCCTGGTCAGGGTCGTGCAGAGACAACCAGTTGTTGTGTCTCTCTCACATCGATGTTTCTCTCTCTCCCCCCCTCTCTCCCTCCCTCCCACTCTATCTGAAGATAAATAGAAAAATATCCTTGGGTAAGGATTTTTAAAAAGTCTCCTTCAGAGGGTCTGGGGACTTACATCACTACAAGTCAACTGAGTGCCCTCAGGCAAGCCCCTTACTTCTCTAAGCCTGGCTCTCCATCAGAGACAGTTGGAGGAGTAGGTCTGCGGGCCCATCCTCCTCTGTCAGGGTCTGTGAATGCAAAAGCCAGCCAGGCAGGTTGTGCCTGCCACACCCTCTGCAGAGCCCAGTGTGGCTTGGGCCCCAGCTGAGGCAGGGCAGCCGGAATGATGGGGCTGGGGGTGGGGGATGCTGTTCCCACAGGTATGGTCCTGGCCTCTGCCTCACGTCCACTCCCAGCCGGCTTTGGGGCCCACTCCTGGCAGACAGGCGTCACTCCTGGGTCTCCTTTCTGCAGAGAGGAATGGCTACACTGCCACCGCCAAGCCATCCTCCAGGACCCACTCCTCCCTGCAAGCACATTAGGGGATAATTAAGTAAAAATAGGCCTTCCAACCAGTGTAGCTCATTAAGGCCTAATTAAGTTAATTAGTTCCAGGTGTGAATGGCGCGGCTCAAGTGAGGCAGCGGCCGTTTGCTGTAATTGCATTTTCACAGAAGCAGTGGTGGCTTCGACAGTCGACAGTCGTGGTGGTGGCAAAGGCGGTGGCTTCCTCCGAGCCCTGGAAGGCTGCCAGGGAGTTCAGGAGGCTGCCACTCAGCTGGGAGGGGTTTGTAGCAGCCCAGCAGGCCAGGGACCACCCAGGGAGAGCAGTAGCTGGAGGTTCAAGGTCAGCCAGGCCCGGCAAACCTACTGCACTCTCACACAGTTCCCTCTCTGCAGGGGTGTCAGAGGTCGGGGTGGGGGGTCGTACAATGCTACCAACAAGCATCTTCCCCCTCTGACTGAGCGAGGGTGGGCACACTATGGCTGGACCCTTGGGTTCCTTCACATCCATGGCAGTCCCCAAGAAGACTGTAAAAGGGCTTTGCTGATAGGGAATATATGACAGAGGTATTGGGTGAAACCTCACAAGTCTGAGGCCTCTGCAGAGGACCCGCTGGTCCAATCAGTCTCTTGCCCCAAACAGCTCCACAAACCCACTTCCTGCCTCAGCCTCTGCACCCAGCTGACCTTGCAAACTGCCTGTGTGGGACAGTCCTAACCTTGGTCACACTCCCATTCACTCATTCATTCATTCAGCTGTCACTCACTGAGCATCTCCTCTGTGCCAGGCAGCAGGGTCAGGGCTGGGGACACAAGGCTGGGAAAAACAGGTAGGACCCTGTCCCAAGGTGCCTTTGGTCTTTCTAAGGAGACAGACACACTAATGGCCCTGGCCACACAGTTTTGTTATGGCTGTGGGAGCACAGGGGTGCTTAGCACAGACCTGGAAGAGTCTGCGCTGCGGTGAATCTGATCCAGGTGAGGAGGGGCAGGCCCCTGGTGTGGGGCAGGAACTAAATGGGCCTCCCTCTAGCCAGAGGACAGCACTAGGTGCCAGGTGGGGAGAATGAAGGACCAATCAGGCAGGACTCGGGGAAGACATGGAGGAGTCTAAGCAGGGCTGCTGGGGAGAAAAGGCACTGGTAACTGGCAGCTAGGAGGCCGGGGCTGCGGCTGTGGATATGGAGAGGAGTAGCTGAGTGTGAAGGATGTTTAACAGAGCTGATGTCAGCCCCCAAGGGAGGGGCCTTGGGAGTGAGTTTGGGCTCTGAGATGTTCCCACAGGGCTGAGACTAGGGCGAGGGAAATGAAGTGCCTAGGATGCAAAATTTGGGATGCTTACTCCCAGCCTTGTGTTCCCACCTGTGCTCTGTGCCTCGTCCTCTGAGATTTTTACTAAGAAAGACACCTCAGCCCAGCCCGTGTGGCTCAGTGGTAGAGCATCGACCCATGCACCAAGAGATCGCCTGTTCGATTCCTGGTCAGGTCACAGGCCCAGGTGGGGGGCAAATCCCCAGTGGGGGGCAAGCAGGAGGTGGCCAATCGATGTTCTCTCTCATCGGTGTTTCCATCTCTCTCCCTCTCCCTTCCTCTCTCTCTAAAATCAATAAAGAAAAAAAAATTTTTTAAAAGAAGAAAGACATCTCAGAAAGTGGAAATCACCCCTGGAGCCTGGGCAACAGGGAGATAGTTCTGGGCAGTGTCCGCACTCTGTCCTTCAGCCCCTTCCTGGGGACGCTGCTTTCTCTGTACCCTCCAGGGCTGGAGTGGGGCCAGGGTTGACACCTTAGGGTCTTACACACTCTGGACAAGTACTCCATTTCCATTCTGATGCCTGACTGACAGGTACCCCATTTAGCTTCTTGCATGTTTCTCATGACAGGGAGCTCCCTGCCACCTGGGCAGCCCTGACTTGGGCCATTATAAAGTTTTCCCCTGGGCCCAAATCTGCCTTGCATTATCTTCTACAGTGGCTTCAGCTCTGCTTTCTACCCTTCCCCACTCCTCAGGTGGGTCTGCTGGTCTCCTTTCCCAAGACAGCTTAACTTCTCTGGGCTGGTGCGAGGATTAAATTACATAAACCTCTTGACACAAGCTGACTCCTCAGTAGTGGGTTAATAACCCATAACATTGAATAGCTGCAGGGACGCACACTGTCCTCCACCAGCGGTGCAGCCTCAGCCTAGGCTTTGGCACCCACCTATTGGCCTCAAGCATCAGACCCCACTGCTGCCCCCTCCCACATCCAGCACAGACTCCCAGAGGGACATGTTCATGGGGAAGAGGAAGTGACGTTTTCCTGAGATGGCTAAGCTGTGCTTCAATGTGGTGCCTGCCCTGCTTGTTTAGATTGATTATCTGCTCAGTACTTACTCCGGTTGCAGGCACAGCCCCAGCCCCTTTTCTGTGGCTCCTGCTCCTTAGGTTTCACTCAGGGGAACCAGTGGTGGCTGAGAAGCAGGGTGCAGATCCACCTAACTGAGGTGTCTACCTGGAGGCATCTCCGGGGCATGTCACCAGACCTTGTCCTGTCTGTGGGTTGCCCGTGTGGTAGGGGTCTGTCCTGAGAGGCCTGCAGAGCCCCAGATCTCATAAAGGGTGGCAGACCCTGCAGAAGCTGACTTTAAACAGGCTAAGCTCCTTCCGATGGGGGTGTCAGAAGGAGGGATGAACTTGGGGCTCAATTTGAGTTTGTTTTGGGGGTCTGATGCCTAGAGGTCCTGGGTTATGATCCAGGCCAAGGCCCAGTTTTGCTCTGTGCCTCAGTTTCCCCAGTTGTACAGGTGAGTTCTCAAACTCTGGTTTGGCCCATGCTCTTTCGCTTGCACCAAAGGAGAGGGGTTGTTCACAGCTCCACCCACAGAAGGAAAAATGAGGTTCAGAAAGGGGTCAGGAGGGCCTAGGCCCCAGATTGCTCCCAGGCCCGCAGACCCTGCTCTAAGGGTGTGGTCAGCCACTAGGCAAGGAGGCTGCAGGGGTCACTGGCGAGCAAAGCCCCGCCTTTTTGGTCTCCAGTTTTCTTTCACCTGCCCACCTGCTCCCTCTGCTGCAGTTCACAACTCCACCCAGCTGAGTGTGTCCTGAGGCTAGGCCCCCTTCCCCGTACCCCCAATTATGGCTGGTCCACAAAAGCTGGACCGTGACCAGACAAAAGAACAGGGATGAAAGTGCTAGTTGTCATGACAACCTGGCGGTTGCTGGGACCCAGGGGAGGGGCTTGGCTGTGTGCCTGAGCCCAGGCATCTGGACGACCTCTGAGCATCGGCCAGGGTGGCCCAGGGGCTCACAGGGATCCCCCTCCAAAGTCAGGCATACAATGACAACCTCACCCCCTCCATGGCAGCACCTGCTCCCTGGGCCTCCCCCGGTGGCCCCATTATCCTGCACCTGCTACCCCCACATACACCACACCTGCTCCCCAGTCCAGGCACGCTCCCCAAGGCAGTCCCTGCCCATCCCCAGGCCCAGCTGCCTGCTCTGAGGGCCAGCCAAGAGGGGCTGTGGAAGCAGGATGGTAGCTGGAAGGGCCCCAGGCGAAAGCAGAGGGTCCAGCTGCCAAACCAGCTCCGCCTGGCCAGCAGTGTATGTGTCCTTGACAAGGCCTCTACTTCAGGGCCTCAGTCTCCTGACCTGTAAAATGGGAGTAGCCATTCCCTCCCTTAGGGCCTCCAAGAGAAAGTTTCCCTCTGCTTGGAAGGAGATCTGAGGCTGGAATGTCCCCAGACCTGGTTTGGGGTGGCCAGCTAGGTTACAAGGAGAAGGGGGCAGGGGCTGTCTCAGGCCCTTGAGACACTTGAGAGTCACTGCTTGGAGGTAGAGGTGACATTTCCCCGAGGCCCATCAGGGTACAGGGGAACTGTACAGAGAACTCGTCAGTGCCAGGTTTTTGAGTGGCATGTCAGGAGTACTGGGGAAAGAAGAGGACACTGGGGTAGGCATACCGCCCTTCCGCAGGGAGAGTAAATGCTGTAGAAGGGTGGCCTGGGAGTCCAGCAGTCCAGTTCAGGCAGGGACGCTGAGATTCTAGGAAATATCAGTGTCTGGCTCTCTGATACCCCCACCAGATGGGAAAGAAACACAAGGGGGCAGGAGAAATGGGAGGCCCTGACAGATGTCTCTCCCCCTCCTAGAATGGGAAGGAGATTCCCATGGCAACTGGTCTTTATCTAGTGGCCCACAGTCTAGCTGCTTCCTAAACCCTGCAGGACAGACCCAGGTTCCCACACTACTCAGCCATGAACTTGGTGGGGTCCCTCCCTTCTTGCCACCTCGGTTTGCTGACCTGGAGATTGCCGAGGAGACTGGCAGCTCCAGCTGCCTCCCTAGCTGCTTGAGCGCCCCCAGACTATCGCACGTGGACCACTGTGGCTGCCCTTCCTGTGATAACGAGGAATTCCCTCTCTTGAACAAACCACACTCTATCACGGAGGTCTGGCAAGGACAAAACTTTGCCAGAACTGGAGGTATTTGGGGGCAGGGTTAACAGTCTTGTGTGCCCTCAGGCCCCTCCGTACAGGGCCGGGCACGGTTTGTACTGTCCACTGTGCAGATGGAAAAACTGAAGCCTAGCAACGGAAGAGACTTGCCCAGTGCATCGCAGCAGGACCCAGGCCTCTGCCTGTTCACAGACCTATCTAGGCATGGGGCAAAAGGTCAAAATAGTCGTTTGGTCCCCAGACTCAGTAAACTCAGGCTTCCTGGAGGGCTGGGGTGAGGGCACTTGGTGGGGCACAGGACTGAGATGATGGAGGCCCCTCACTCTGCCAAGAGATCACTCAGTCGATGCTCACCAAGCTCCTTGGTGTCAAAGGGAAATCAGAGGTACTTAGAGCCCAATTATGATTAACAGCTCTGTGCAGCTTCTCAGGGCCTCATGGAAACGCCTTTCAGAAGACATCACTGTCTTGTCTTTTGTTACCTGGAGCTTTGGCCCAGGTAGGTAGGGGCCAGTGGGAAGCCCCTCCTGGCAGCTGTTTCTGAAGGGCAGAGTCTCAGCATGCTGGACTCTGTCCCTTGATGTGGTCTGGAATTACAGGTCAGAGGGAGGTGACTGGGGAAGAGGTGTCATGTGCAGCTGGGCTGCTGTCAGTGGCCACCATATTCAGGGTGACAGCTGTGATGTAGGTTGTTCTGTCTCCTAGTCATTTCCCAAGGGTCTTTCTAGGACTGATGGGTTGGTAGGGCTGCTGGGAAAAGCAGTAGCCCCCAGTCCTGTTGCTCAAGCCCACCCTCCAGTGGGGGGACACAGCAGTGACCCCTGAATGTTTGCCTACCAAGTGGTACTGACCATGGTCCTCTGGGACCCCTGAGGAGAGCATGAACGTGTTCTATGGGCTGAGGGAGGGCTTCCTGAGGAGGTATAGCCTGAGATGGGATGGAAAGTTGTAGAAAAACTGAAAGAGGAAGGAGATTCCCGCTGGAAAGCGCCATATGAGTACAGGTGGGAAGGGGCTGGGATGAGAACTGAGCATTCACGGGCCAGTGGTTTTCAATCCTTCAGACCCCCAGGAATTCCTTTCCCCTCCTCCTCCTTGTGGTCTGGGCTGTCGAGCTGATCATGTGGATCAAAGGAGAATTTGTGTCCATTTTTATTCATCAAAGAAAAGTCTTGTCAGAGCTGCTGAGGCCGGCTGGCCAATGGCAGGGGTGGGGGTCAGGGGAGACCTGGGGAGAGGGTAAACCCCAGACCCCACCCAGCCCTCTCTGATACCCTCTATGCCTACGACTTGGCTTTACTTGGCAGCAGCTCAGAGCCCCTGGCCTAGCAAACCAGAGGGAGATCCTGGGGACCAAGAGGCCGGCTGGGGGCAGGCGGGAAGTAGGGCGTTCCAGCTACCCCGTCCGGATGCATGCTGCCCTCTGTTCCTGCCGGCCAGCCACGTGACCATCTACAAGAGACTGTCATCTGCAGGCAGTGAAGCGGTGCTCCCCCCTCAGCACTGCCAGCAAGAAGGGCAGGGAGGGGCGCACAGGCCTGCTGTGCCCACATCCCTTGCCTGAAAGGCTTGGGCTGGGCCAAGGTACCCTAAGCAGTCTGTCCTCCCAAGCCCTGAGCTTCCGGGCCACCAGGGAGGGGCAGAAGATTGCCCCCCTACAAACTCTCCCAGAAACCTGGTCTCCCCTCATTTCAACAAGAACAAATCTGACCTACTTTCTAGCCCACACAGGGCAAGAGACTGCCCTTCTACCACAGGGGGACAAGGAGCTCAGGGTGGACTCATGGTCAGCTCCTTGTTTCTCTCCTAGGGAACAAGTAGATATGGTGGCCTCCAGGGCAGGGCAGGGACATGAAAGCCTGATCCTGTGCCCAACCACTAGAGAAGGTGGGGGCATTAGAGGGTGGGCACCTGAGACCCAAACTGAGCCAGTCTCCTGCCAGGGAGTGGGAGGCAGTCACATCCACTGTCCACACCTGTAGAGGTGCAAGGTGGAGCTACTAGGGCTGCTGGGAAGAGCAGCTCCTCCCTGGCTACCCTCCAGCTGAGGGACACAACAGTGACCATTGCATAGTAGAGGGTGAGTGACTCTGTGAGCTGAACTTCCTGAGAGTAGACCCTCTCTGCAGTGGCCTACCCATGCGTCCATCAGCCATGGTCCCTGTGTTGCTTGGCAACTTTTCAGGATTAGCTCTCTGCCCCTGTCATCCCTGACGTCCCACCATGGGCTGATGTTGCCCTGGCAACCAGATGGGTACTGCAGCTTTTTGGACAGCTGCACCCAGTGTGGGAAATGCCAGGCAAAAGCAGAGAAGCAAGTGCCTCTCCACAGGCCGAGTGAGGTACGTAGCCTATCTCCAGGCTGCCCAGAACAGGGCTTTAGTCACCCTTGCTTCCAATCCCCCTATCACTTCTTCCTTCCTTCCAGAATGATCACTGAGAACCTACTGTGTGAATGCCAACAAGGAAAGACAATAAAACCACGGTTGGTGCTCAGGAAAGGTTGCACCGGCATAAGGTGTTGAAGGATGAAAAGGAGTTGGCCAGGAGTAGTAGTTGGTGGAGAGAGATGTTCTGGACAGAGGAAGCAGAAGCCTGTGCAAAGGCTGAATTACGGTCTCCAGGCACAGCGTATGCCCTCCCTCTGAGTTCCTCGTGGCCTGGCCTCTCTGGCTCTCCTACTCAACAGGCATTTTATGGTACAGACAGGGTCCAGTTCAAATCTGGACACTTAGTGCCCAGCACAGGCCTGGCACCAAGCCACCATTACTAAAATGTCAAGTAGAATGGGACATTTAGGTAATGAGCATCAGGTCTACTACCTCCTCCAATATGATCCCTTCTTACCAAGCCTCAGTTTCCCCAACTATGAAATGGGGCCAATTCTGAGAAGGTTCTGGGCAGGGTTTCTCAGGTTGAGGTGGGGTGATTTTTAAATTTTCTTTTGGTTTGTAACCCACCTCTTTTCCTTACAGAAAATTTGAAAGACTGGTAGAATGAACATCTGTAAACCTTAAGATTTCCTACTTGTTAGCATTGGACCACTTTTGCTTTATCTCCTACCTCTACCTATCGATTTTTTAATTGATTGATTGATTTTAGAGAAAGAGGAAGGGAGAAAGAGAGAGAGAGAAACATTGATTTGTTATTCCACTTATTTATACATTCATTGGTTGATTCTTGCACGTGCCCTGAACAGGATCAAACCCACAACCGTGGCATATCAGGAGGACGCTGTACCCAACTGAGCTATCCAGCCAAGGCCTATCTATACTTACCTATAGATAGCAATTTTGCTGAGCCATTTGAAAGGAAGTCGCAGCAGTAGACATCATGACATTTGTCCTGCAACTTTTCAGTCCACATCAGCTAAGACAAGGACAGTCTCCTATATAACCACAATACCATTATCACATCTAAGAAAATTAAAATAATTTAATATCCAGGACAGGCAGGAGGATAAAAACTGGAACCCTTGCCAGGTCACTGGAGCAATAGGTCCCTGAAACTAGGGAGGAGGCGCAGGCGCACCCACTGCCCATCCTGAGAAGGTGGAGGAGAAATTGCCACCAGATGGATGGGTGTGGCTGTAATGCTGAGCTCCAGCCCCGGAGAACCAGAAGCCACCCTTTGGGCAGTGACCTGACCATCGGTTCTGCAGCTGTGGCTTAAATACGAACTTACAATTCTTAAAGTTTCCCTATTATTCTCCCCCAAATTATTTACGTAGCTTTAAAAAAAACCAAAACCATTCAAAATTCAAAAAGAGATTCAAAATTGTTGCACTGCATTTGGCTGTATTGTCTCTTATTCTAGAAGAGTCTGGGAGAGACAGGGATTGCGGGACTGGATCTGAGAACCCAGAGGGCTAACACTTTCCCGCCACACCGAGGCGGCCCGGGCCGGGGAAGGGGGAGCTAGAGTGAGGCGGGAGGAACCAAGTCCCGGGGTGTGTGGGGGAGGCCGATTCCGACGGAAGCTGCGACCCCACGGAGCCGGATGGTCCCGCCCCTTAGCAACGGGCTCAGCCTTTTTCCCTAGAGACGGGTCGCCAGACGCGACATTGCGCTGTGCTGCCGGTAGGTCGGTGGGGCGGAGGCTTGGCGGGGCGAATACGGGCAGAGGGACCCCAATAAGGCGCAGAGGGCTAGTGGACAGAAAGGAGGACGACCTCCCGGCCCGGGGACCACATCCCTGCCCACGAGTCTGAGCGCCGTTTCCTGAGCCTTGGCCAGTGGGAAAGGAGTGGACGCATTTAAAAACAACCTTGCAGATAAGTCCTGTGTTTACCAGACAGGTTTGGGGGACCCCGCCCCCTCGACCCCCACCTCTTGTGGAAAACCCGGGAAGGGAAGGAGCCAGGATTCTGGCCCTCATCAGCCACCCAGCCCCTCTCCTGATCGCTACCACATCTAGTCTCCTTAGCCCTGGTGTCCCCATCAATAAATTGGCAGAGTACTGAGGCACCTATCTCACAAGTTACAGAAGTCAGCAGCCTCCATTTACTCCATTCGTTCATTCATTCAATCAATCAATCATTCCGCAAACACTTTCTAGCCACCCCCTCTTTATGTGTGATGCCTGTGTCAGTGCCCTTCTAGGTACCAAGGTTCTAAAGATCAATGTTACTTGAAAATTCCTGCATCTGCGGCCCTCATGCTCAGCTGGCAGATGAGACAGGTGTTTACATATAAGGGGAGATTTTCACTGGAGGGGGCAGCCTCAGACAGCTGTGGGAATACAGAGGGGATCACATCAGGTGAATGTTCCAGAAAGGTGGAGAAAACCCAAGCCTGTGACGTTATTAGCATTCACCGTATTGTTTGCCAGATAGCCCCACAAGGACAGAGACTTCCCAAAACCCTTAAGCCACAGATTTATTTGTCAAATGAGATCTTACACAGAACCCTGGTATATGAAACACAAAGGTACAGAGTCCTTGTTAAATCAGGGAGGGTGGCTTAGAAACCCTCCTGCCTAGGCTCCCCTCTCTACAGGTTCCCACTTTGCAGAACATCAGGATTTCTTGGTACACAGCTTGAGAACCACTGTTTTGGTGCAAGGGACATGGACCTTTGGATCAGCCAGAGGTGAAGATCTCAGTTTCCATTCTGGTTCTGCCAGTTCTTGGCTGGTGTCCTTTGCCAGTTTCTAGCCTTCTCTAGACCTTAGTTTCCTTGTTTGTGGATTGGTGATAAAAACAGTACCTGTTGTGAAGATCAAACATGCTTGTTCATCTGTATCCATTCAGCCCAGTGCCTGGTGGGTGGTTGTCACATGGGGTTGAATGCCAGTGAGTCCAACCTGAAGCTTCCTCCAGCTCAAACCAATAGGGCTCCCAGGTAATCTGACTAGGGAGAAAGAATAACCTGGGCTCCAATTCTAACTGTGCCTTTTGCTGTCTGTGTGACCATGCATCGGTCACTTAATTTCTCTGATCCTTGTTTTTCCCACCCCTGAGAAATGAAGATAGTCTCAGTTTCACCTCAGAGGTTTAAGTGAGATGATGCATGAACTACATCTAAGCCCCTTAATTACTCACCATTCCCAACACTGGGCCACCTCTGGCATCTTATTGGCCAGTTCCCTCACACGGATGAGGGAGATGCCCAGCAGAGGTCTTGCTGGGAGCTCTGTCCTCTCCCTCTTGCCAGTCAGGCTCTTTTCCATTCAGAGGCTGCCGTCACCTATGAGGCTGTCTATCTGACACAGGTCCTGTGCACACTGGCAATATACAAATGCCCAGAGCTGGGGTGGGTGAGACTGGAAGGGAGCTGTTGATCCTTGTGAAGGGCTGAGGGACAAAGAGGAAACAGGACTCGAGTTTGCAGCTCACTATTCCACCTTCCTTCTTGGGACATGCCTAGATGCGTGCTGCCACTGCCAACCTGCTGAGAGGGCAATGGCAGCAGAGGCAGCAGATCCACTCATCACAGACTCCTGTGCCCTCAGAGACAGTGTGGTTTCCTGGACATTTCTGTACCTATCTCCATCAATCCTTATAACATACCGGTGAAGCAGCCGAGCATGTTCAAGCTCATTTGAGAGCTGGAGAAACCAGGAAATGGACTCTTTCTCATGGAGCTGGGACCTTGGCCTCTCCAAGATCTGCTCTATTTGTTGATTTTGTCAAAGTTGAGGCAGATATCTGTTGGTTTGCAGCCATAATGGGGCTGATTCCCAGTGGGTCCTCTGTCCTTCAGAGTGCTCTGGGAAGAGCTGGTGACTTTCAGACAGGTGGACCAGCCTGGCCAGTGTGGCCCAGTGGTTGAGCGTCAGCCCATGCACCAAGAGATCGCAGGTTCAATTCCTGGTGAGGGCGCATGCCCAGGTTGTGGGCCTGATCTCCAGTGGGGGGCATGCAGGAGGTGGCCAATCGATGTTCTCTCTCATCTATGTTTCTATGTCTCTCTCCCTTTCCCTTCCTCTCTCTCTAAAAATCAATAAAGAAAAAAAATTTTAAAAAAAGAAACAGACAGGTGGACCAGACTTAGCATTGTTTTTAGCACCTGCCCTGGGAGGCAGCTGGCCACCAGAGAGTGGATTCAGGGAGCAGAGTTCTGGTAGGACACACATGACTGAACAGAAGCTGGTCAGCCTTTGGGCTCAGAGTCTGGGGCTTCCTGCCAGAGCCCCTTCTGCCCTTCACAGTCCCTCAAGTGGTCTTGCCTACTCACCATCCCCTTCTTAGAAATGGGCTCAGCAGCTGCAAGCTGCTTCAGCATTGCTGGGGAGCTTGATCCAGAGAGCCCCGGCTGCCCACCCGCCTTTCAGGTCAGGCCAGGAAAGATTCCCCCGCCATGACCCAACAGGAGACCTGCACCAGCCAGTCCCAGCAGGGGTTAAAATAGAGATGATGGAGCATGGAAACCTAGCTAAAAGAGCAACCTGTATTGCAAATTCCTGGCTGCCTCCTCCCAGCGTGCAGGAGATGGGAAATGGAATGGGGAAAGAAGAGAGAGTGTTACTTGGACCAGGCCCCTATTTCTTTTTGTAAAGATGCCCTCCCTTTTTTCATTGAATTTTTATTGAGATAATTGTGTGAGTATTATATGGGAGAAAACCTCTTTTCTCCCATACCTTTGTCCAATTTCTTATAATGCTCCCTTGACCAAAGAGTTCACCGTGATGCATTTTGAGGTAACCAAAAGCAACAATGGCTTGTCCAGGGCTTGTTCACCCCACAGTGAAAACTCTGCACACCTTTGACGTTAGGATGGTGGTTGATCATGCAACCCAGTCGCACATCTGCTACTCTCTTGGGGGAGGTAGGAGGGCGTATGCTTCCTAGACTGGCCGACCCTGAGCGAAGTTGCTGGCAGCAGGATCTGTGGGCAGTGGAGGGTCCTTCTGTGGAGACCATTTTGTCCTCTGGATCCTGGGTATGGTTGGGAGGCAGGCATGGTTGGGGGAGGCAGGGCATGGCCCTGTCCCCACATGGGGAGAGGCAGGGCATCCAGTAGGTCTGGGCTGAGGGTCTGGGGCTGCTGGTAGATGAAAGTCATTTAGGGCAAACCAAACAGGGCCCTTCTTTGAGTGAGTGAGCTCTGGGCTTCCTTCCCTCTTTGTCTCCCCTTGTGAGAAGCCAAGCCTAACATGGGGAGCAGGGGGCAAGCAAGTGTAGAAGGCTGCACTGGAGTGGGGGCATCTGCAGGGCTTCCCAGTCTCTCTTCACTCAGCCCTGACTCTGGGGGCTCATTTCTCACATGCAGCATGCAGGGAAGGCCCCGTCTCCTGGTGGGACCCTCCCTGCACTGTGTGCCTGTCCAGATTAGGCAGAGACCAATTCCTCCCTCTGTGCTCCCTCTTCTATTATCCATGCATAGAAAGCTGGGCTTGTTTCGGGTGGCAGACAAGGTGTCTTGTATCATGCTGTCCTTAGAGACTGAACAGAGGCTGGCAAGGGCCCAGTGATGCCAATGTCTTCTAGGAGCTCTGGCTGGGACGTCACGCTGAGAAACAACATGGAACAACCTAACAAAGAAAGCTGCAGCTCAAGAAGGAGCCCTCAGGACGCAGGGTGCAGCAGTGTTCCCGGTGGCCAAAAGTATAGTGTGAGGAAGACTCCTGCCGGCCTAGAGTCTAACCTGAGGAGGATTCTGCTGGGACCAGATTCTGGGTCGGAGGAGCCTCCTCCAAACCCTGACCCCAAGTCCTCAGATTTAGTCTTGTCCCAGGTCTCATCCTTGTTCTCAGATTCGGGGCAGCCCCGGAAATTGCCCCTGACAGGCACTGATAAGAAGTACCCACTGATGAAGCAGCGTGGGTACTACTCTGACATCCTCAGCCCTGGAACCTTGGATCAACTTGGGGTGAGTGTGGCAGCCATCTCCTACTAAGTCTGAGGCCTCCCTGTGGGTTCCATTCACCCATCCTTTCATCCATCCATCTATCCATCAGTTCATTTGTTCACTTATCCATCCACCTATTATATGTCCATCCATCCACCTACCCACCCACCCATCCACCCTTCCATCCTTCCACCCATCCTTCTGACCATCTGTCTATCTGTTCATTCATTCAACACTTCATTACTGAGTACCTGCTGTGTTACAGGCTCCGGACTGAGCACTGGAGACAGTGCAAATGAGATATACGTGTCTCTGTTGTTGTGGGGCAATGGCTCTGGTGGGGAAGTTACCGTCCCCCTGGCCCCTGCTTTGGTTTGGGAGGGTCCTTGGATGAGGTGGCATACTGCTGAGATCTAAGAGATGGTAAGATAAAGGCTGGGGCCCTGGCCAGTTTGGCTCAGCGGTTAGAGCGTTGGCCTGTGGTCCAGAGAGACCTGGGTTTGGTTCCCGCTAAGGGCACGTACCTCGGTTGCAGTTTGTCGCCAGCTCTGGTTGGTCGTGCGGGTAACAGCCACTCGATGTGTCCCTTTCACGTCAATGCTTCTCTCTCTCTCTCTCTCTCTCTCTCTCTCTCTCTCCCTCCCTCCCTCTCTCTCTCCCTCCCACTCTATCTGAACAAAAAATGGAAAAATGTCCTCGAGTGAGGATTTAAAAAAAAAGAGATAACAGCTGGGGGACGGAGTATCCCAGGCAGAAGATGTGTAAAGTACAAAGGTTCGAGGTCACTGACAGAGCTCATGGCCCATGTGGAGGAGGGGTACTGTGAGGCGGGAGATAGAGGCTTGGGGCAGGGAGAGGACAGAGGGGTTTCTCAGAGCCCTGCAGTGTCAGAAAGGTTTTAGGCAGGGGAGGGGACAAGATAGGACAAGGACGCACTGATACCCACTCTGCCTGGGGTGCCAGAATGACCCTAGAGAGGGGAGGGCCACACAGGTCCCCTGCTAGCCTTGCAGTACCTCTGTCCTGTGGCTCAGTTCTGGACACGCACGGGAGTGTTCTCAGTGAGGAGTGCCAGACCCGCTGTAACCTCTGAATGAGGAATTGTACAGACTCGCTGGTCCTGCCCTACCCCCATGCCCCGTGGTGCTCCCCAGTGGACTCGAGGAAGACACCTGGCTTTGGGGTCTTTCTCAGGTCCGACCTGTCCCCAGGATGTTTATGTCCCCTTAAGGGTCTTGGGTTTGGTTCTAGGAAGTATGCCGTGGTCCCTGCATGAGCCAGAACCTCCTACGGCAAGCCGACCTTGACAAGTTCACCCCAAAAGGTTAGTGCCCTGGAGGACTAGGTGGGTGGGTATGGTTAGAAGCAGGGCCTCTAGCCTCAGGGAGACTGTCTCTCCTTGGCTGAAGGTCTCAGTTTCCTTAAATGTATAATGGGGATAACAAGAGAGAAGAAGCTTTGCAAGGGCCCAGCTCAGTGAACTGGATGCTCACCGAGTGCTCAGTGAACCACAGCTGCTTTATCATTACTCCTAGCAGAGCTGGGACAGGGGCACCGCGGTGGGCTTGGGGTGGGCTTGGACTGTGCCAGGGCTCCTGCTCCCTCCTCCCAGCAGGTGGTAGGGTATTTACATGGACGATTTCTGCCTCCCCTGGAACGGGCATGGAGGAGGCCAGGATGGATCTGAGCTGTTCCCCACTAGGGCCTCAGCACTTAGAACAGAGCCTGACACAGGAAGGTGCTCAGGACACATTGGCTGGAAGAGGGAGGAAGGACTCTGTTCTGTGTCTGTGATGAGTCTTGTAGGGACTGGGACAGGTCTGCAGGGAGTGGGGCAATCCCCAGTGGCAGAGGAAAGAGTAGGGCAGCTCCAGGAGAGGCATGAGCAGGGTGGGGCCCTGAGGAGTGGTGAGGAATTAGGTGGGGCCCTCCCACCTGGCCGGCAGACAGGGATCCCCTCCATCAGGCCCATTGCCCCATGGTTTTAGCTGCCTGCCCCTCCTCTCCAGCTCTAGCAGAGGCCTGGCTTCTTGCTGGCACTACCCAGATTAATCCTGGCAAGGCTGGCAGGACTGTTGGGGTCTATGAACCCCACAAAATGGCACAGGAAACATCACATGTATGTGCATGCATACTGTGATCTGAGGACCCAGCCTATTGTGTTCAACAATCTCACAAGCATATGTGGCCCAGAAAACGATTACACATCACAGATATAAGAGCTGTGGGGGTGCTGGGAACGGTGCTCCTACCATCCATGGCGAGGGTAGGGTGGGGTTGGTCAGCATCTCTGCAACCCCACTCGTGAGGAACAGCAGTCGTGAATCAGCACAGGGCGGTGCAGCCAGGGCTCTTGGCAGCCAGCAACAGAAGTCCACTCTGCTGCCGGAAGGTGGGCCTGCGCTTAAGAAGCCTGCTCAGGCTCCTCCCTGCTGCGGGCCAGAGGCTTTGCTCTCATCCCTGCTGCGGGCCAGAGGCCAGGCTTTGCTCTCCTCGCCCTGGCCCTCCAGCCCCTGAGACTCGGGGCCAGGCCCAGAAGCCCAGGGCCCTAGGAGAGGATAGGTGTTACAGACCCACGGTTCAAGCGAGGTGATGGGGGTCTGGAAACTGCCTTCTTGGTCAGACCTTCTTGAGGCCATGAGGTCCCCGAGTACCTGGCAGCTCTGGCGAAAGAATGGGCTTCAGCTGAAGGCAGGTGACCTCTGCGGAGCCTCGGAGGCTTCTGTGGGGCCCCAGGGAGAGGGTGAGGCCAAAGGAGGGGTCACCAGGGCCATCCAGGAGAGCAGAGGGGGCCATTACTGAGCGTTCTGAGCCCATCCAGCCTCCGGAACAGGTGGCTCATCTCCTGAAGCATATTCTCCTGCCTCATTTCCCAGCTCTATGGTCTCAGTTTTCCTGGAACTTTCCACTTGTGAACCGAATCCTGGGCAACACCTTAGTCCCAGGCAAAGCGGAATGGTCATCCTTCCAATGAGTCTCTGCCCACCAGCTCCCCTCCCCCCAGACCTAGAACGAAAGCCTCTGTCTGTCCTGGTTGTCTAAGTAGAGGTGTCCATTTGAGACTTGAAGGTCCCCCAGGGCCCAGGTGGTGGTATCCCTACTCTAGAGTATCCAGGATGCCATGAGTCTACAAACGGTCCCAGGGAGTGAACGGCATTCAAACTGATGTGCTTTGGGGGGGCTTCTAGAGTAGGGACAGCAGGAACCCATCCCAGGTGTGCAGGGAGCCACCACTTCGCCCTCCTGTCTGGTTGTAAACCTCCCTGGTGGTTTGATTTAGCATCTGGCTTGAGCAACGGCCACTGGTGCTGGGGTGGGGGGGGCAGCATGGAGGGGAGTGATTGAGCATGCTGGCTCTGGGCAAGGAGAGCAGGACCCAACAGACCTTCTGGAGGCCCTCGTCCCTCAGGCTGGCACTCCCTGGGTGCCTGGTGCCACGTCTCCCCCACTGCTGGCCATAGGCTGGCTCTCAGCTTCCATGCCCCACAGTAGCATGTGTGCCTGATACCTGCCTAGTGCTTTTTCTTGGGGACAAGGTGTTGGGCCCCAGCCTGAGCTTCTGCAGCTCCTGCCCCTTCCTCCACCCACAGTCAGAACCTTTGAGATTCCTGAGAACTTCGAGGAGCTCCTGGAGAAGCAGAACATCGAGCCTACCCCCCAGTTGCTCACCCGGGCTGACTTCCCACTGCAGGCGTATGAGCCCAAGGTGCAGGTGCCCTTCCTGGTGCTGCCGGGCCAGTGCCCCCGCAAGACTGAGATTGAGAGGTATGGCTGGGTGGGCTGGCCTCCAGGAGGCTGTCTGCCCAACTCGGGGTGAGGGACAGCAGGCAATTCAGTGGTCCCCGCAGCAGAGGTCACTAAAAAGAGTCTGTGTGCAAGTGTTCAGATCAAATCCTCTAGCCCTTTGGTCTTTTAACAGGAACAAATTGCTTTCCTTGCTGTGGAATCGAGGAGGGTGATATTTGGGTCAATGTTGTAGAACTGCCAGGCAGGACAGAAGGGCATTTGGAGCCCAGTACACCAGTTCCAGCCATCACACTACTTCCTGATGAGTCCCAAAGAGGCAAAGGGCCCTGGAGGGGTCCCTGGGCCACATCCCTACCGCCTTGATCCTGTGAGCTTTTGCTGACACCCACTGAACCATCTCACACCAGCCATCATGAGATTCCCCTTGTCTCCCTCCTCCAGGAGGAAGCGGCTGTACCTGAGCCTGGACATTGAACAGTTGCTGGCTAGAGAGGGAATCGACTCCAACAAGCTCATGCCCAGGCACCCGGACCCCCACAATCCTCAGACCATCGAGCAGGGCAATGACCCGCTCTTTCCCGTTTATCTCCCGCTGAAGGTGAGCCCAGCTTCCACGGAGGGCTGGTGGCCAGGGGGTGAGTGTGCAGAACCTCAGCTGCTGGGTCAAACCAGAAACAAGACCCCATGGCAATCACAAGTGCTTGCTTGTCAAACAGGGCAACTGCATAATCGGAGCCCCCTAGGGGTCTGAAGCATCCCAGGCTGGGACAGAGGGGCGCCGGGCACCATGGGATGCTGATTCTCCACTTCTTCCCTAGCTGCCCCCGCCCCACCCACAGGCACCAAGAAGCAGCCCAGGTGGACTGTGGAGTATGTGTAGTCCTCTCTGACCATTGTAGTGGGCTCACCGAGGCGGGGAGACTGAGAGTGGAGGAGGGCATCATCATTGCAGCCCCTTGGGGTACCAGGGAGGAGAAAGAGGGGATATCCTGCTCTGGCTTTCACCTGCCTCCCCATCCTTCCTCTCCATGTCCCCGAGTGTGTCTTGTGGAGAGGCAAGCTGAATCCAGATGAAGATCACCCTGCCTAGGGTGGTCTCCTGACAACCCAGAATCTCCATCATTTCCAAGTCTGGGTGGGGTGTTCAGGAAAATCCAAGGGCCACATCTTGCCTCAGGCCTGAGCTAGATGGTCCTGAGCAATGGGAGAGAGAGCCCACATCCTACTATGAGTCCCCAGGTACCCCTCTGCCTGAACCTCAGGATGGCTTGGCTAGACAAGGATCCAGGCTTCATAGTCAGAACTCACGGGCCATTGTGAGCAGCGGAGGAGGGGCTCAGCTCTCTGGTCCCAGTCTGCAGCACCTGCACCTGGGGTGGGTCCTGCGTAGGTACCCCATCCTCTGGCACGCTCAGCCTACGCAGGCCCCAGTGGGTTGAGCTGCCTGCTCCTGACATCTGCTGCTTTCTTCCAGGTGTTCGACAATGAGGAGTTTGACTGCCGGACTCCCAGCGAATGGATCAGCATGGGCTTGGAGCCAGGGTCCCAGGATAGGAAACCAGTCCCAGGAAAAGCCCTCCTGCCCACTAATGACCTCCTGGGGCATGGTGAGCAGGGCCAGCCTGAGTGGGGGAGCAGAATCCTGGTTTGTGTCATCGCGTCCAGCAGCGGCCCTGCCGGAGGTGCCGGGGCTGTAAAGGCCCACCTTCTAAGACCTCCCAGCTGGGATACAGAAAGTGGGGCTAGCTGCACAGAGGCAGGAGAGGCCGGGACCAGGGATGGCATTGGTGGGAGGTCTGGAGAAGCGACAGCTGGATGATGTCTAGAGTTAAAAACAAAACAAAACAACTTTGACCTATTGGTAATAAATATACATGCCTGTCAGAGATGTTCGAATGTACCTGGGGGCTCAGTGCAAGCCCTTTCACCCTGCCACCCAGCAGTCACCATTGCTCCAGTGTAACGGTGGCCTCTCAGCCTTCTTGTCCACGTGGACGACCCGCGCTGTCACACACTCACATGCTTGCAAACACACATTCACAAGCACACTCACTGTCACACATCACATCCATGTGCACATTTTTATACACTCCTTCCATCACCCATGTGCAACCACTGTCGCACCCCACACACACCAACACAGATGCCCAGTTTGCTGGGCCTGGTCTGTGCTGGCCCCTCCTTTGGGCCCAGGTCTGCCCTCAGGCCATGGCGGCTCTCTCCAGTTGGCCGCTGTTGGGAATGGTGCCTGGGTGAGCTCCACAGCCACCTCCACAGCCTGTGTGGCTGGCTCCGTGCAGGCATCCTAGGGAGGTCTGGCCACGGGGCTGGAGTCTGGAGGTGGCCCTGCCCCTGTGCAGGGCTGAGGCCGCTCTGCTTCCTGCCAGTGGGTGGACCAGCCGCCACGGAGTGAGGAGTGGGCCAGGTGGCAGGTAGCAGTGTGGGAGCCATGCTGGTTTTAAGGCTGCTCAGCATCCAGGGGGCCCTCCGTGCATCTATTGAGCACGCCGTTAACTTTATGTTTCGATTTAAAATCAGGTTAATGCTGGAATCAATTTCTCTGAACTAGACAAGAAGCCCAGAATGTTCCCTATATTTTTCACTTAATTACAAAAATAATTTAACTCAATTGTTCCCCGATCACCAATTCCTGGTGATAAAACCAGAAGGTTTGGGCCCGCATTAACCTTAAATGCACTAAGTACCAGCCTCCCCGGAGTGCTTCTGCTTGTCCCTCTTCACGTGGGCCCCGACCTTGTGAAGGGGGGGGGGGGCTGGCAGAGAGCATTTTTGCCAGAGAACTCTCACTTTCTGCTGGGGCTTCTTGTGATATCTTTTCTTCTAAGCTGAGCTAAGACAAGGTCAGCGTTTTCAAAAAGGAAACTTACTAGGAAGGGAAGGGAAAGCAAAAACAGAACCAACGCCGGTGAGGTGTACCACGGCAACCTCCTTTACACCTCTGTCCAGCATCGACTTGTGGGCAGCGCGTCCTGGGAAGTCCAGCCTTCTTCCTTCCTCAGTCCCTGCCGTATTACTCACACTTGTTTTAAGCCACTATGTATTGAGGCCTTCTCTGCCTGGCACTGTGCCATATGTGTCCAACTTCAACAAAAGTTTATTGAGCACCTAGTTCATGTACCAGTTTCCATTCTAGGTACAGGGATGCAGCTGTGATCAAGGTGGGACAGAGTTGCTCCTGCCCTTGGGGAGCTGACAGTAGTGGGAGGAGCCTGACCAGATCAGGAGAGGATGCACACACAGTATGCCTTAAGCTCTCAGGCAGTGCCTGGGGCAAAGGCGCTATTTTAGGCAGAGATGCTTCTTCAAGGAGAAGCCACTTGAGCGAGGAACAAACCAGCAATGAGGTGATTTGAGTGAGACTGTTCCAGGCAGAGGGTACAGGCAATGCAAAGGCAGGGCAAGCTCCAAAGTCTCAGGAGTCGCCCGACATCCAGTGTGGCTGGAGAGAAACGTGTGGGGACAGTGGCAGGAGGTGAGCTGGAGAAGTAGGCTTTCAGCCCAGGGAGTGGTGGGAGACCCATCTGGGCCAAACAGGCCCTGAGACCCCCTCTGAGGACATTGCAGGGCAGCAGCCCCTACCCTGCCCCAGCCTGTCCTGATATGAGGGGCCCAGGGTCTCAACTGACACAGCAGCCTATGGGAAGGACATAGGTCACCCTGGGCCTGGTCTATTTGAAGGGGTCTAGCTCAGACATGATGCCCTTTACAACTAGGTCCTCAAAGGACTCTGTTTGCTTGGAGCTTTCCTGCCTCCTCTCCCAGCCCTGCTAGCCCGCCTCTCTCTCTCTGCCCTGATGGTGTCATGCACAAGGGCAGAGAGACCTGCTCCTTCTGGCTGTTCCTGCTGCCAGGGGTTCCCCAGAGTCCAGCTCAGCTGGAAGAGAGCAAGGCCCCCATTCTGCTGGAGCCAGACGAGGTCTTCCTGGTGGGAGTGAGGCCAGACTAGTGACCTCTGAGACCTGTTCCTAGCACCTACTGCTTACACTCAGAGGCCCTTACTCATCCTGTGGCAGGGAACACTGGTGGGTTCCCCTCTTATTTCAGCGGACCCCAAAAGTCAGGAGCTGAAGTACGAATGGTGCAATGTCGGTGTCCTGGACTATGACGAGGAGAAGAAGCTGTACCTGGTGCACAAGACAGACGAGAATGGCTCGGTGCGAGACGAGATGGGGAAGCCCATCCTGAATGGAGGGGTCACTGATGCAGGTACAAACTTTCTGCCCCTGATCCAGGTAGACCCCCAGCTCAGGCTGGACCTGGCCTCTGACTAAAGCCAACCCCCACCTAGGGCACAGCCGGCTCAGGTTGGAATTCTCCCTTGCTCTGTCTGTCCTGTGCCTGTCTGTCCCTCACCAGTGAGAACCAGAGGACCCATCACTCAGAGACCCCAAGAAGGCAAATGGCCATTATTTGATGTGCCAACTCTGAGCAGTCGATCATACCATTTTCAGCATGGTGTTGAGAAGGAGCCCAAGACCCATCAGTTAGTGATGTCTGCCCTGGTGTGGCATCCAGGAATGGGCATATAACCGCCACCCCTGTTTAGCTCCTTGTTTGTGCAAAGCTCTTTACAGTTTATGAAGCACTTTCACATCCATCCATGACAACCTGAGAGGTGGGCAGGGCAGGGAGTATCATCAAACCCATTTCACAGATGTGATGGGGTTCAGCAAAGGGAAACCACTTACTCAGGGCTACCATGAAGCAGCAACAGCAGCTGAGCCCGGCTGCAACCCAGTGCTCTGGCCAGAGAGCCCGACTGAGCATTCCCTTCTCTCTCCCACCGGCCCCAGGAAGGCCACCCCTCCTGATCTGCCAATACTGGGTGCCACGGATCCAGCTTCTCTTCTGCGCTGAGGACCCACGTGTGTTCGCGCAGCGCGTGGTCCAGGCCCACGCCCTGCGCAAGAACACAGAGGCGCTGCTGCTGTACAACCTGTATGTGGACTGCATGCCCTCCGATGGCCAGCGGCTCCTCAGTGAGCAGAGCATGAGCAAGATCAAGCAGTGGGCCATGAGCACGCCCCGGATGCGCAAAGGGCCCTTGTGAGTCCCTGCCAGACCTTTCCCCACGCCCAAACATGCCACCTCCAGGAAGCCCTCCCATGGGAAGTAGTGCTGCCCAGGGGTAGTGCTCTCCTCATGCTTGTCTGTTCGGGGCTGTCTTGCCCACTGCACTATGGACTTCCTGGACCCCAAATAATTTCTTGTTCATCTCTACATCTATTATTATCAATATGGACTCATGAGTTCATATTTTAGTGAAAGTATTATAATCTGTTACTACCATTTTTTATTTTGATGCTCAAATTGTTCCAGATTTGGCCAGCGGGAGCCTCTTCAAGGTGATTCCAGTGTCCTCCTGATATGTTCCTATTGTTCTTTGAACATATTTTTACTTTCTTTTTTTTTCTTTTTTTTTTTTATCCTCACCCGAGGACATCCCTCCATTTTTTGTTCAGATAGAGCAGGAGGGAGAGAGAGGAAGAGAGAGAGAGAGAGAAACATCGACGCGAAGGGACACATAGAGTGGCTGCCACCTGCACGACCAACCAGGGCCGGGGACAAACTGCAACCGAGGCACGTGCCCTTAGCGGGAACCGAACCTGGGTCCCTCTGTACCGCAGGCCGACGCTCCAACCACTGAGCCATACCGGCCAGGGCTATTTTTCCTTTCTGGCACAGCAAGAAGTTCTGGGTTCGTCTTGTACTTTCCCAGATAGAGCCTCAAAATCAGCTATTTCTCAAGGAGCCTTGCTTCCTTTTAGTGGGGAATGGTATTTAGAAGCCAGGATCTGGGCATTAGATGTGCTCATTGCTACCAGAAAATCATTGCTTTGAGGCGCTTAAACCAGACAAATCTGGGAACTATATATGTATATTATCACATTATTATATTCCATTTTAATATGTATAGCCTCCAGACACATCTCCGTCTATTTATATATCTATCTATTGATCTATCTGTTAAAAGCCATGAGTTCTGCCCTCACCAGTGTGGCTCAGTTGGTTGGAGTGTCATCCCGCGCACCAAAAATGTGGCGAATTCAATTCCTGGTCAGGGCACATACTTGGGTTGCAGGTTTGATCCCTGTTCAGCACACATGTGGGAGCAGCCGATCAATGTTTCTCTTGTTTCGCCCTCTCTCCCCCTCCCTCCCTCCCTCCCACACTCTCTGAAAATCAGTGGGAAAAATATCCTTGGGTAAGGACTAAAAAAATTGTGGTAAAATATACGTAACCTAAACGTGTCATTTGTTAGTGTACATCTCAGTGGCATTAAATGCATTCACATCGTTGTGCACCGCCACTGCCGTCCATCCGCAAAGCTTTGTTCATCCTCCTGAAGTGAAGCGCTGTACCCCTCAAACAGTAACTCCCCATCCCCCTGCCCCCCAGCCCTTGGCAACCACCACTGTACTTTCTGTTTCTGTGGATTTGAATATTCAAAGTTCCCTATATGAGTAGAATCACTGTGCTTGTGCTTTTGTGACTGGCTTATTTCACTTAACATGATGTCTTCCAGTTTCATCCATGTTATAACATGTCAGAATTTCCTTCCTTTTTAAAAAAAAAAAAAATGTTTTAACTGATTTTTTTAGAGAGAGAGATAGAAACATCAATGTGAGAGAGAAGCATGGATTGGCTGCCCCCTGCAGGCAGGCCCCCTACTGGGGATCAAGCCCACAATCTGGGCATGTGCCCTGACCAGGAATCAAACCAGGACCTCTCAGTCCATGGGACTGACGCTCAATCCACTGAGCCACACTGGCTGGACAGAATTTCCTTCCTTTTAACAGCTGAATAATATTCCATCGTATGTATAGACCTCATTTTGTTTATCCATCTATCTGTCGATGGACACTTAAGTTGTTTCTACCTTTTGGCTTCTGTGAACGTGGTTATGCAAATGCCTGATATATAGCTCTCTCCAAAAGTGGAATAGCTAGGTCACGTGGTAATTGTATCTGTTGCGTTTGAGTTTTTATGTTATAATTATAAAGTTAATTCTGCAATCCAGCTAGACTGAGAAGGATATCGAAAATGTGGAACCCAAAAAAACTGCAGTGAGAGCACAAATATTATAGGCTGTATGAGCAGATGGGGAAAGAAATGGTCTGGTGGTTAAGACAATTTTTACAGTTGTCCACACTGAGCAGTGGTAAGCTTCTTACTATCTTGCCATTCTTGCACCCAACGCGCTTTATGGTTTCCACAATATTCATGCCCTCTTCCTCCTTGCCAAAGACCACGTGTTGGCCACCAAACCACTCAATCTGGGTAGTGTAGGTGAAAAACTGGGAACCATTTGTCTTGGGTCCAGCATTAATTACTATGGTTTTTCAGTAGGTTTTGAATTCAGTAAATGTGAGACCTCCAACTTTATTCTTCTTTTTCAATATTGTTTTGACTATTTGGGATCCCTTAAAATTTCCTAATTAATTTTAGGATGGATTTTTCTATTTCTGCAAAAAAATATTGTTGAGATTTTGATAAGGATCTACATGCTCATTTTCCATGTGAGATTTGGTATCAAATCTAGCTCTATTTTAAAAACACTTGGTATTTTTATTGGGATTGCACTGTACATTAAAATTACCTTAGGTATAGGTGACATCTTTAGGATCTTGAATTGCCCTATCCGAGAACAAGGAACGTTTGTCCATTTTTTTCAAGTTTACTTTTGTATCTTTTAGGCATGCTTTAAGTTTTTTTTAATATAGGTTTTACATCATATTATTAAGTAGTTTATCTTCTTTGTGGCTATAAGTGGGATTTCCTCTATTATTACATCTATTGATATCATTATGCTAACTTTATATCCTGTTACCTTACAAAAATTATTTAATGTTTGGTTTGTTTATATCATTGATGCTTAGGGCTAAGTGCACATTATCTTTAAGTTTAAATAGTTTTATTTATTACTTTTCAATTCTTATCCTTCTACTTTCTTTCTCTGGTCTAGTTGCGTTTCTTTTTTTAAAAAAATATGACAGCATTTTATTTTATTTTTTTAAAATATATTTCTATTGATTTTTTTAGAAAGAGAGGAAGGGAGAGAGAGATAGAAACATTGATGTGAGAGAGACACATCAATCAGCTACCTCCTGTACACCATCCACAGGGGATTGATCCTGCAACCCAGGCATGTGCCCTGACCAGGAATTGACCTGGGACCTTTCAGTCCATGGAACAGTGCTCAACCCACTGAGCCACACTGGCTGGGCTAGTTGCATTTCTAATACCTCCAGTATAATATTGAATAATAGGGGAGATGGTAGTCATCTTTACCTGTTCTTAGTATTAGTGGAAATACCGGTAGTATTTTCCCCTTAAGAAAATGCTAGTTTTAGGACTTTATGTATTTAATAACATACCCATTGACTTCTACTTTCTTAATTGTTTTTGTCACAGGCTTTTTAAAAAGCTATGGGGACAATCATATGATTTGTCTCCTTAGAACTATTAACATGGTGTAATCAATATTAATTGATTTCCTGATATTGAAACAACTTTGCATTCTTTTAATACATCCCACTTGGCCATGTGTATCATTTTGTTGTCGTTAATCCTCACCTGAGGATATTTTTCCATTGATTTTTAGATAGAGTGGAAGGGAGGGAGGGGGATTGAGAGGGTGAGAGAGAGAGAAACATCAATGTGAGAGAGACACATTGATTTGTTGCCTCCCACACATGTCCCAACTAGGGCTGGGGATTGAACCTGCAACCCAGGTACATGCCCTTGACCAGGAATCAAACCCAAGACCCTTTGGTCTGTGGGTTGGCACTCTAACCACGGAGCCACATCAGCTAGGGCCAGTTTTCAGTTTTGAATGACTTTCTCTAACTCCCTTCTATATCCTACACAACAGTCCTCTGTCTCATTCTGCTTTCCTTATTCCTTTCTCCTCCTATTTTTAGTTGCTGTTTCCTACTAATGTTTTAACATATTTTTTCATGCTCGTCTCTATCTTTGTTTTCATCTTAAATCTACAATTAAATATATCAAGTATATTAGTCTTTTTGCTCAAGTTTCCCCTGTTGTTTTGTAGGGGAAGAAGAAAGTCCTTTTTCCTTCTACCCTTCTAGGTTCTCAGCCAGGTCTGTGTATAAAGGACAGTTCAGCCCTGGCCGGTTTGGCTCAGTGGTTAGAGCGTCGGCCGGTGGTCCAAGAGACCCGGATTCGGTTCCCGCTAGGGGCGCGTACCTCGGTTGCAGTTTGTCCCCAGCCCTGGTTGGTCGTGCGGGTGGCAGCCACTCGATGTGTCCCTTTCACATCAATGTCTCTCTCTCTCTCTCTCTCTCTCTCTCTTCCTCTCTCTCCCTCCCACTCTACCTGAACAAAAAATGGAAAATGTCCTATGGTGAGGATAAAAAAAAAAAAAAAAAGACAGGTCAACAAGAGAAAAGCGTACACATGTATTTAATATGTCTTAGTTGACATGCGACCCTTTATAAGGAAGTGAGCACCTGAAGAGGCTAAGTCTGAGCGTTTCTGTGCTGGGCTTGGTGAGGAGTGGAAAGCCATGAACAACGTGATGGGACAAAAGGACGTGAGCTAAGGGTAGTAAACTGGGGAAAACAGAAGGTCTGCCCTTCAGATTCCTCGGGGCATCACTCCATCTTAGAGCTAAGGCTGTCCCTTTCCTCCAGGGTGTAGGGAGAGCACCTCTCATGAGAGGGTCTTACGACCTGCTTCAGGGAAAGGTCAGTGGGTCCTTTCCGCACCTGCCATTTCTCAAATTCCTTCAGCTCAAAATGTGCAGTATGCCTAGGTGTCATGTTTTGGGGTAATGTGTCTGGAAGAACCCCATCAATCTCTTGAGTGGGTGAAGCTCTTGTACTATATTCCTCATTAAGGGCTCAGGGGTACAGCATTCCTAAAGTTCTTGCACATTTAAAATTTGGACAACCTGACTTTATATACAATTCTTGGTTCACACTTTTACTCCTAGATTTCTTTAAATTTATCTTTATTGTTGAAAGTATTACAGATGTCCCCCTTTCATTACCCCATTGCCCACTTCCACCCAGCTCCCACCCCCCCCACCCCCAGACCTTCACCACCCTGTTGGCTGTGTCCATGGGCAATGCATGTATGCATGTAAGTTCTGTGGTTAATGTCTCTGGATCTATGTTGTCAGAAATAAGCCAATCAGAGAAAGACAAGTATCACATGATCTCACTTACATGGGGAATCTAATGAACAAAACAAACCTAGAGTGGGTTTTATTTTTAAATACTTGCCTTTATTTTGAAAAACCTGATACCAGTGCCCCATCCCTTGTATGCTGTTTTATTTTTTTGCTTGGAGTCCTTAAGGATTTTTAAATCTTTAAAGCCAAATAATTTTACTAGAGTATACTTCAGAGTTGATCATTCTGGGTCAGTTTTCCCAAGTACACAATGGGCCTTTTAAATACAGAGATTCAGATATTCTTTTTTTTTTTTTTTTTTATCCTCACCCGAGGACATCTTTTTCCACTTTTTGTTCAGATAGAGTGGAAGTGAGAGAGAGGAAGAGAGAGAAACATTGACGTGAAAGGGATACATCGAGTGGCTGCCACCCACTCGACCAACCAGGGCCGGGGACAAACTGCAACCGAGGTACATGCCCTTAGCGGGAACCGAACCCAGGTCTCTGGACCGCAGGCCAATGCTCCAACCACTGAGCCAAACCGGCCAGGGCTCAGATATTCTTTTATTTCTGGAAGTTTCTTTTGAATTATAGGTTGTATTTTTGTTTGTTTGTTTGTTTGTTTTCAGAACAAGAAGCATTTATACCTTTTAGACAAAGAATCGATACATTTGTGAGGGATGGAGAAACAGAGGGGTTGGTTTGGGATAGGGGTGGGTGGTCCATGGTGAAGAAGTAACTAGGAAGACAGGGACTAGTTTGACAAGGTTTGTTGGTACGTATGGACAGATGGCTCAGCGGCCCCCAATTCTCCAGCCACCCACCACTGCATACCCTCTCCTTCTCTTGATTTATAGTTTTAAATATTAGTTCTGTTCCATTGTTTTGTTTTATCAGATATTCCATTACATATATATAGCTATATATCTGTCTGTCTATCTATTTTGCTTCTTCTTAGCCAATTTCTAATTCAAACACTTTCTGACTCTTTTTAGTTCTTTTTTTTATTTTATATTTTCATTTTCTTGGTTATATTCCTGCCTTTCTTCAATGTACTTTATTACATTTTTTATTTGACTTTAATCTTCCTTGGGCACCTTGCATTTTAGGCTTCCTTCCAGAGATACTTTTGTTTCTTCTATTTCTTTTCTGAGTTCAATCAAATATCTTTTCTTTTCTTCCTATTTTTCTATTTCTGTGTTTTATTTTTGAACCTCTGATTCAAGGTGTTTTTTCTTTCATATGCCCAAATACTTGTTTCTTGTTTGAAGATGTTTTGTTCAGTTTGAAGCATTGTGTTAGTTTTCTCCTGCTTTGTCTTTGTTTCTTTTTAAAGGATGGTGAGACTTTTCATCAGTTAAGGTGGTCTCTCTCTCTCTCTCTCTCTCTCTCTCTCTCTCTCTCTCTCATAGTAGCTTTATAGAAGTGTACTTTACTTTCACCTATTCATTTCATGGATTTGGGATGTTTTACAAGAGTCCTAGTTCAAGGGTGCCCTCTTCTGTTCGTGTAACAGACTAGTTTTCTTTTTTTTTTTTTTTTCCTCGCCCGAAGACATTTTTGCATTTATCTTCAGATAGAGCAGGAGGGAGAGAGGGAGGAAGAAAGAGAGAGAAACATCAATGTGAGAGAGACACATCGGACTGGTTGCCACCCACACGATCCCAACCACGGTGGGGGACAAACTGCAACCGAGGCATGTGCCCTGAGTGGGAACCGAACCCAGGACTCTCCGGTCCGCGGGCCAACACTCCAACCGCTTAGCCAAACCGGCCAGGGCTAGTTTTCTTTTTTAATAGATGGATGGATAGGTGTGTGCGTGCGTGCGTGCGTGCGTGCGTGTGTGTGTGCTGGGAGAAAGAATTGTGTGTCCTCCAAGTGCTTTGTTCTCTCTTATCTTTTAGGACTCTGATTTTCACTTTTACTTCTTTTCTAGTCACCTCCCAATCTCCAAACGACTCCTCTTTTCTAATACCTTCCCCCTTATAAGTCATGCCCTTCAAAGAAGCAACCTTGAACGTATGCATGTCAGTTTCTTCCTTGTAGTAAGCACTCTGATTTGGCAGGACGCTTGTTCCGTATTTCCGCAGGTGGATGGACTTGCTCTTTCTGGCAGGACTTTAGATCAATCTTAGGGCTCCTGCTGCTCCCTCTTTGCACAGTTTTTCTCCGTCTGCCTTTGTTCACAAAAGCAGCAGGGGTGTGCGCACTAGCTCACTGGGAGTTGTTTTTCTCTTAAAGATGCTGCGAAGTTTGAGCATTCTCTCTATTCTAGTTATGCTAAAGGTGTTATTTGTTCTTGCTTTTCTTTTTTCTTTGTATTTGTTTATTTATTTGTGTGTTTGTTTTTGAGAGTGTGCTGGGAGAGTTGAATTGATATAGCCACCATTACCTTGGTTGCTCACAATTCCATTTCTTGAGTTTTAGACTATTTGGAATATTTTCAGATGCATGTAACAAAGATGCTGGGCACAGACTGGCTTAGACATCAGGGAAATACACACTACTTGACCTCTAACAAGAAATCTGATGCAGGACGGCCTCGGGCTCAGTGCGTGGTGGCTCTGTGCGTGTCCAGTGTATGCTGGCTTCAAGTGCAGGCAGGATGGCAGCAGCAGCTTCAGAAGCACAGGTTCAGGGTCTATTCAACCCTGCCGTGGGTCAGATTTTCTAGGGGCAAAGTATGATTTTGGGATTCTTGTATAAGTGATTGATTTATTGGTGAAATCTGTAGGGAGAAATCTGTAAGGGAGAGAAGGAGGCAGGATCTGGTAGAGAAAGCAACTAAGCAAAAGGAAGTCTAGCCTCTGATCCCATGAGGAACTCGGAAGCATGGATGACCACAGAATTTACTCCTGAGGGGGACAGGACAAGGGGGCTTGACTGCATATGTTTGCATTAGTTAGTGATCATTGGAGGAAGCAGCGCCTGGGCGGGACCTGCTGTGCTGGAAGCAGAGAGGCACAGGAGAGCTGCCGGCCAGGGACTGGGTGAAGGGTGTCCCTGGACAAGAGGAGGGCTCCTGGATGTCATGACCACATTCTGCCAGAGTCTTCACTGCTTGTCACATAGGCCTGTGAGCCCCATTCATTCATCTCTTTTTTTTTTTAAGCCACATTTATTTGTTTGTTTGTTAATCCTCACCTGAGGATATTTTTCCATTGATTGTTAGAATGGAAGGGAGAGAGAGAGAAAAAAAACATCTGTTTGAGAGAGACATCAATTGGTTGCCTCCTGCACAACCCCAACCAGGGCTGGTGATCGAACCTGCAACCCAGATACGTGCCCTTAACTGGAATCGAACCTGAGACCCTTCGGTCCAAGCGCTGATGCTCTAACCTCTGAGCCAAACTGACCAGAGCTCATTCATCTCTTTGTATGTTCACTCAACACCTGTATGGTGAGAACCCTTGGAATACCAGGCCCTGTTCAAGGCTCTGCAGGAATGACCATGAGCTGGACACAGTCCCATGCACACACTGTCCCTCATCCTGTGCTCACTAACCAGAGGGGACCAGGAGTGTCAAGACAGGGGCAACACTTTGGAGCATAAATTGGACCTACCCGTATCCAGAGAGGGCAAATATGCCTGGAACAGAAAGCCCAAGGGAGGAGCAAGGCTGGTCAGGCAGAGCTGGGACTGGTCGATGAGGCGTGGCTGCCAGAGGGAACAGTGTGTTCAGAGGCTCCGAGTACGTGGGAGCCTGGTGCCTCCAGGAGCTCAGAGGGGCTGCCGGTGGCTGGACCAGGTGGGAACAGGAAAAGTGTGCTGAGAGGAAGGGGGTGCAGAGCCAGCTAGAAGGGCCCCCTGGCCTTACCGTAGGATCCAGGGGACCCAGGATTGGATTTTAATCAAGAGAAGGATGTGATCAGATTTGAGTTTTGTGGGGAGTGGACTGGAATGGGCAGGGGTGTAAGGGGACCAGGCAGCAAGGGTGGCCTGCACTAGATGACAATGAGAAGTTAGAAGCAGAATGGGCAGAGTCAGGGACTGATGTGAGGGGTGGGGGTGGCATGAAAGAGGCAGCTAACAAAGGTAATGGAGGTCTGTGGCCAGGGGTCCAGATGGGAGGTGCGTCTATGACAGAGGAAGCCCCAAACTGTGTCTCTAGGCCCCTGCCAGAGCGGAGCCTGGGCCCCAGGGTGGGAGTGACAGTGTGTGGAGCCCCCTGACTCCCCTCTCTCTGATCCCCGTGGACAGGGTTCTGGAGCACCTCAGCAATCTATCCAGAGAAGTGAACCTGGACTTTGAGCGCAGCATGAACAAGATCAACTTTGACCAAATTGTCTCCTCCAAGCCTGACACGTTCTCCTATGTGACCCTGCCTAAGAAGGAGGAAGTGGAGGTACCCAAGCAAGGTGAGGGTATTGGCAAAGGTGGTCCTAGGGCCACCCACCCAGCAGAGCCCCTCCCACGTCTCCCTCTAGGATCTTCTATAAACCAGCACTCACCTGCACCTGTCCCATCCCCAGCATTCATTCCCTCCTTTCCTAACCGCCTGGAGGGCTGGGGTGGGGGTGGGGTGGATGAAGGCTCTTCTTTAAAACAGCAGTCTGAGCCCTGGCTGGTGTGCTCAGCAGTTAGATCATCGGCCCTTGGACTGAAGGTCGTGAGTTCAATTTCCAGTCAAGGGCACGTGCCTGGGTTGCAGGTTTGATCCCTGGCCCTAGTCAGGGTCATGTGGGAGGCAACCAATTGGTGTGTCTCTCACATCCATGTTTCTCTCTCTCTCTCTCTCTCTCTCTCTCTCTCTCTCTCTCTCTCTCTCTCTTTCTCTCTCTCCTTCCCTCCCTTCTACTCTATCTAAAAATCGATGAAAAAATATCCTCGGGTGAGGATTAATGACAAAAACAAACAGCAGTCTAAGTAGTACAGAAGTAGCAAGGTAAATGTGTACTAGGAAAGCAATTGTTCAGAAGTGGACAAAAAGTTCTCTGATTGTCTGACCTGGGGACATGTGGCCCTTTCTTTCTCCAATAGCAAGAGTAGGTCAGGCCCAGCCGGTGTGGCTCAGTGGATTGAGCGTTGTCCCATGGACTGAGAGGGCCCGGTTCAATTCCTGGTCAGGGCACATGCCCAGGTTGTGGGCTAGATCCCCAGAAGGGGGCTGGCAGGAGGCAGTGGGTTGATGCATCCCTCTCACATCACTGTTTCTATCTCTCTCTAAAAAATCAATAAAAACATTTAAAAAAAAAAAAGAGTAGGTTGGCATTGCTGCAGCTGCATTGGACACGAAGCAGACCAAGTCACAGAGTAGGACGTCAGGCCCGCCAAGCCCTCCTTACTTTGAGCTCCCCTATCCCTGCTAATTTCTTTTCCTGCATTCAGCTTCCACATGTGTACAGCGCCCAGGAAGCTGGGTCAGACATAGACAGTGGGCATTCCAAGGGTCCTGGTGCCCACATCTTCTGTTCTTGGTACCCCAGGGCAGCCCCAGATGGGCATCAGGAGTTGTGTGTAGAGTGGGCAGGAGTGGACGGGGGCAAGGTTCGCAGTTCTCACCCCTTCAGTCAGGTCTGTGACCCAAGGGGCCTGGAGGAAATTCATTTACACACTTCAGAGCAGGCGGCTCATTGCAGGGCCTTAGGGCCACTCTAACAAGCCATGGAAAAAGAGGGGTTCTGGGGACATGTGTGTCTCTTCCAGGGAGGAGGCAGGAGCTGTGTCCCTCTAGATCAGTCCTGACCCCAGGTGTGTCCTGGGCCCATCTGACACTGGCCCTTGGCCCCCACCCCCACAGGGCTGGTGAGTGTCCCCAAGTACCCTTTCCAGGAGCAAAAGGAGGACTTCACCTTTGTCTCCCTGCTCACACGGCCGGAGGTCATCACAGCCCTCAGCAAGGTGCGGGCCGAGTGCAACAAGGTGACCTCCATGTCCCTGTTCCACTCGAACCTCTCGAAGTACAGCCGCCTGGAAGAGTTCGAGCAGATCCAGTCGCAGACCTTCTCCCAGGTGCGTGGGCACCCGGGGCCCAGAGTGGCAGCAGGCTGGCCAGAGCCATGGAGCTGACAGGCACAGACCGAGGCCCCTGGGGAAACCGGGGGTGATTGGCCAGTGGTGAAGCTGTGAGCCCCCACTCTCCTTACAGCCAAGCCTCGCCTCTTCCGAGACCTCTGACAGCCTGGGGGGTGGGGGCCCAAGCGGGGACTCACCTTGGAGAGAGAAGGAGAGCTGGTCACTTTCCATCCTGACCCTCTGAAGCAGAAGCAGGAACCCCGTGTCTACCCAGGATTGCGTAGGAGAGAGAAGGGGTTCAGCCTCATGGGAGACCGCTGCCAGATGGCCTAGGGGGAAGGCTCCCTCTCTCTGCCTCTCTCTGCTCCATTCCATGTCTCTGCCTCATCCTCTGTCTCTGTCTGTCTCTCACGGCTGGAAGAAAGGCCCTGCTTTGTTTCCCCTCCCTCCCTCCTTCCCCAGGAGCAGCCTTGGTTCCTGGGGTCACAGGAGGGTGTTGGTTGGCAGGGATTGTCAGTAAGTTGGGTTTGGGGGAGATCACTCTGTAGTCATCTGACTCCTGAGGCCGCATGGCCCTGATGCCTAGAGTCCCTGAGCATGGCAGCTGTGGGCAGCAGTTCCCTGGGTGGCCACATGATGCCACCTGTGGCCACTCCAGGTACAGATGTTCCTCAAGGACAGCTGGATCAGCACCCTCAAGGTGGCCACGCGCAGCAGCCTGCGGGACATGAGCAAGGGCTGGTACAACCTCTACGAGACCAACTGGGAAGTGTACCTCATGTCAAAGCTGCGCAAGCTGATGGAGCTGATCAAGTACATGCTGCAGGACACGCTGCGCTTCCTGGTGCAGGACTCCCTGGGCAGCTTCTCGCAGTTCATCGGCGACGCCTGCTGCAGCGTGCTCGACTGCGCCGAGGACATGGTCTGGGGCGAAGACTTAGTAAACAGCCCCTACAGGTGGGGCCTGCTGGGCTGGGCACCTCGACAGCAGAACTATTCCTTGCCAGGCCCCAGTGGCTAGGGTGGTGCTGGGTGGGGGGCAGGGCGGCCAGGGTCAGGGAGCCCATCACTGCCAGGTCCTGGGCAGCAGGAAAATCCTGGCTCCCACCCTGTTGCTAGGGCATGTCCCGCCAGCCTTGGCTTGCATTTATTCTGTGACCTTCATTCTGCCAGTCACTGAGTTACCCATTTGAGAAGTATCCTTTGAGCCATGAACCAGACAGGGTGTTAGAACAAGAGAGGCATGGCCCTTGCTCTCACAGGGGGACAGACAGCAAGAAAATAAATAGACACAGTCATTGCCAATCTTGACAGGGGCTGGGACAGACCCTGGGGGGAAGGGGCTCTGCCGGGGGTCCGGTAGGAGGTGACATCGGAGTCAAGACTTGAGACTGAGAGGAAACCAGCTGTGGGGCGGGGGAGGGGCCAATGCAGCAGAAGCACAGAGGGGGAAGGGATGTGGGGCAGTCAAGGAAGGAAAGGCCAGCGGCTATGGCTGGAGTGGGGAGGGCAGGGAAGGCTGGTCGAGGGACATGGGTGAGGTGGCAGGGACCAGGCCAGATCAGGCAGAACCTCCTGGAGTCATGGTCAGGGCTGGATTTATTCTGAGTTTGGTCAGCAGCTATCAGAGGGGAGAAATGATCTGATTCTCGTTCCAAAATGATGCTCTGGATTTGTGGGGACAAGTGAGACAGAAAGGAAGTCAGATCAAGGCTTTTGCCATTGTCTAGACAGCTGGTGACAGGGCTGGGCCTTGGCGGGACAGACTTGGGGCAGTGCACAGGCCGCAGTGCTGTGGGCCTGGCTGCGGGAGGAAGTGGATGCGGAGGAGGGAAGGGAGGAGGCGAGGGTGACTCTGGGGTCCACCCCTAGGACCCAGCCCTGGGGAGAGCTGGCAGGAGACAGGGGCCATTAGAGATCCGGGTGGGTGGCAATCCAGAGTGCAGAAGGGGGCCCAGCTCCTGTCCAGGTTTGAGAGTTGTCATGTAGTGAGTATCTGAAGCCAAGGATAGTGGGTTCCCAGGGACAATGGGGAGCCATAAGTGCTCAGGGTATGGCCGACCTGTCCTGGGATGACCTCGAGACCACACGGAAGGTCCTCCCTCTCCCTGGTGCCCATGCAATTCTGGGCAATGGCAGGAACAGCAGAGCCTGTTTGACTGGTTTGGGTCTTTCTCTCCGGTAACTTGGAGGTTTCTGGGAGGAGGGAGGAGGCAAGTCTACTGCATAGAGAGCATTGTGGTGGCAGGAAGGGAAGAGGGCTGGCCTGCGGCACACAGGCCTCCTCAGGCCCCTGCCCATGGTCAGCCCGGCCATCACCCCACAGGCCCCGGAAGAATCCTCTGCTCATTGTGGACCTGGTGCTGGACAGCTCGGGAGTGCATTACAGCACGCCGCTAGAGCAGTTCGAGACATCTCTGCTCAACCTCTTTGACAAGGGCATCCTGGCCACCCACACAGTGCCCCAGCTGGAGAAGGTACCACAACTCAAGGCCTGGACACCTGCTGCCCTGGCTGCTAGCGGCTACCGTAGCTCCAGGATGCTGCCCCAAGGATTAGAGCAGTTCAGCTGTATCATGGGCTCCCACCTGGCGCAGTGTGCTCCGCCCTTTCATTCCTTTTTTTTTTTTTCTTTTTTCTTTATTGATTTTAGAGAGAGAGGAAGGGAGAGGGAGAGAGAGATAGAAACATCGATGAGAGAGAACATTGATTGGCTGCCTCCTGCATGCCCCCCCCCCCCCCCCCCGCTGGGGATCTGGCCCACAACCTGGGCATGTGCCCTGACCAGGAATCGAACCAGCAACCTCTTGGTACATGGGTTGATGCCCAACTACTGAGCCACACTGGCTGGGCAGCCCTTTCATTCTTGAGTGGCTCATTTCATCTTCACCATCAGCTGAATTGGGAACTATCAACATCCACATTTTGTCATGAAACTCAGAGAAGTTTAGCCTAAGGTCACGTAGCTGCTAAGTGTCAGACCTGTGATGGCTGCTGGGCTCACTTGTCCACTCCTACCACAGCCATGTCTGTCTGAGATCCCACCCTCTTGATCCCACCCACATCCTGACCTCTGTCTTCAGCTAAGATGTGGACACAAACTAACCTCCACACTCTAGTCAAAAGTTCCCATTTCGTTACCAAATCTGCGCAGAGCCCAAGCCCTTGGTCCAACAGCCTCTGCAACTCCAGTCCCCTCTGTCTTCCTTGCTGGTCAGCAGAGCCATCAGTGACCTGGTTGTGTCATCTGTTCCTTTCTTCGGCAATGGGCTGAGTCAGGCACAGACAGAGAGGGATGGTGCCTATTGGTGGACCCCACAGGGCTTCCAGCCTTGTATTGGTTCACAGCCCCAGCCCTCCCCCTACGCCACCATGCTCTGTGCTTGGCAACACTGCTGCCTACTCGGTCTTTGGATCACATTTCCTGCCTCATGGCTCATCCAGTTCTGCACCCCTTCCCCCACTCCATAGCTGGTGATGGAGGACATCTTTATCAGCGGTAACCCCATGCTGGAGTCAGTGGGGCTTCATGAGCCCCTGGTGGAGGAGCTGAGGGCCACCATCGCCAACGCTATGCACAAGGCCACGATCCCATTGCGGGCCTACGCCAAGGAGTACAGAAAGTACCTGGAGCTGAACAACAATGACATTGCCTCATTCCTCAAGTGCGTGCAAGCATCTGAGTTTGTCTGTGTATCTGTGTGACCCCCACCCACATTCTCACCACCCTCTACCCCTTGTGTGCCCACTGTCCACAGAGCCTACCAGGAGCATTGCCCATCAGCTGAAGAGGTGCGGGAGGTGGTGCTCACCCACCTACGGGAGAAAGAGATCCTGGACAGCTCGCTTCCCAGCAGCATCGTCATTGGGCCCTTCTACATCAATGTTGACAATGTCAAGCAGAGCCTGTCCAAGAAGTGCAAGGCCCTGGCCACTTCCATGTTGGACATCCTGGCCAAGAACCTGCACAAGGAGGTGAACAATGTAAGTGCCCACCTGCCCAGCTGCAGTGACTGTAGCAACACCTGTATCCTTGTGTCCATGGTGAACTACCACAAGCAAGATGTCCCCAGGCAGGGTCAGGGTTGTCTGCAGTTGCCAGGGTTGTGGAAGGATCTAGAAGTCATCCTTCCTTGACCCTGCCTGTCTGCAGGAAGCTGTTCCATGGGGGGAGGGGGGATCCCAGGAAGGGGCACTGCTACTTTATTCTCTAAACTTGTAGAGAACTGGGAACCCCTCATGAAGGACGCCCTAAGGTGGATCATTTCATAGAGCTGAGGGTGTATAAGTGCAGGCCTCTGTGTGTGTGTGTGTGTGTGTGTGCAGGAGGGAGGCTGGGGAAGGTGAAGTGTATGGGATGATGCCCTTGCCTCACCACAAGGCCTCAGCTCCCCAGTGAGCCGGCTGCAGCATGTGGTGGGGTGGGGCAGTTACCTGTCTGAAGATACTGGAGACCAAGATGGAGGAGCAGGCCCTGGGGAAGGGACGGGAGAGGCACTTGGCCTTCCTAGCGCCCTCCTCCCACCACCAGATCTGTGAGGAGTTTCGCGGCATTAGCCGCAAGATTTACGAGAAACCCAACAGCATAGAGGAGCTGGCTGAGCTTCGCGAGTGGATGAAGGGCATCCCTGAAAAGCTGGTGGTGCTGGAGGTGAGGTACACGCATGGGAGCCAGGGAGCGCGGGGGCTGGTGTCCAGGATCCTGGTGGGGCTAGAGGTCAGGTAGACACACCAGGGACTGGGGAGCTGGGAGTCATGGGCCATTGTTCAGGTCTGAAGGCAGGGGCTGGGAGATTAGGAACCGGGAGGCCAGAGGGGAGGTCGATAGAGGACAGGTGTGGCTTGGGAGGGCTGAGTCTCGGAATGGTGGAGATTCAGAGCCGTGCTGTCTGGGGGGTCAGGAGGGTAGAAGATATGGGTTAGGGGCTGAAGGCTGGAGGTGTGGTAGCCATGGCTCTGAGCCCAGTGCTGGCCTTGCACCCTGTGCCTCATCCCCTACCCAGGCCTCCCCTCTCTGGAAGAGAGTAGCCTCTCCCTAGCACCCATTCACCTTGGAGAACCCAGTCACACTATGCCCCCAGGCATACATGCTTTCTCATCACCACCTGTCCCTGCAGGAGAGGATTGTGAAGGTCATGGATGACTATCAGGTCATGGATGAATTCCTTTACAACCTCAGTGCAGATGACTTCAATGACAAGTGAGTGAGAGCTTGGTCCCCACCCTCCCTAGGTGGGTGGTGGACAACAAGAGGTAGGGGAAGAAGTGCCAAGCTGCAGTGGCTTTTAAAGATCCTTGTGGCCACAGCTGTGCAGTCACAGCAGAAATGCCCAGATGCCAGAGCCCATGGATCCACATGGTCTGGGACCAGGGCCAGGGTCAGGTGGCCAATGGGGCAGAAGGAAATCATTTGAGCCTCTTGGCTTAGGGACCCTGCTGCCAAGAGGGTCCAACCTTGTCTCCATTATCTATCATCAACTGGGCCCCTCATTTGTGGTTGGAGCCCTTTGAGGTCCTTGGGAAAAGGAGGCAAAATCCAGCCTGGTGGGCAGTCTCTAGAGAGGAACACTTGTCCCCACCCAGCTCATGGGAAATAGTCTCCAGTTGGAAATGCCTTACTGAGGCTCCCAGAGACCACTTGCTCACTCTGACTCACAGACTCGGGGTACCTCCGGGACCTCAGGGGATAGGGAGAGATTAACACTGTCTCCTGGGGTTCCTGCCCAGAAGCTTCAAGGCTCCAACTTTATAGGGCTCCCTGGTGGGCCTCCCCCAGGGTCAACATTTCTAGGCCAGCTGCAAGCAGAATCCCTGAATCCCACAGGGTCCCATGTCAGCCAAGCAAAGAGAGTTGGTCTGACATGAAGGAATCTGGCCTGGTGTCCCCAGTTGGTCACCAAGGAAATGCAGGCTAGAGGCGGTCACTTTGCCTCAGCATCACTCCTCTCATTTCCAACACTGTTCCCCTACCTTGCCCTGTCATCGCCCTGGGCACATTGGATCAACATCTCCCTGGATGCTGACCACAGCTTCCAGACCACAATCCCAGGGCAGGGACTGCCTCCCCTGCCGGGCAGACCCACACCCGTGAAGTGGCTGCCTGCCAGCTCACTTCTGCTTCCCAGTTGTCCAACCCTGTCTGGCTTCAGCTGCCACCTGGATCCTTCGTTCTCCCCTTCACCCTGAGTGCCCCTGCCTGGCCTGCCCACCTCATGATTTCAGCTGGGACATCCTTCCCAACCCGCACCCCTGCCCCATCCAGATGGGCTGCCAGCAACTGGCCTTCTAAGATCCTTGGGCAGATAGAGATGGTGCGGCAGCAGCACATCGAAGAGGAGGAGAAGTTCCACAAAATCCAGATTATGGATCAGAACAACTTCCAGGAGAAGCTGGAAGGGCTGCAGGTAGGGCTTGGCTGAAGCTCTGCTGGGATTGGCTCCCAATGTGCGCGCGCGCGCGCGCGCGCGCACACACACACACACACACACACACACACACACACACACAGGGCTGGGCCTTGCTTCTTGTATTCAGGAGTTGCTGTGTCAATGTTTGATGGAAGAATTGGTGGATGAATGAACAAATGTCTAAAAGAATGAACTGAAAAAAAGTAAATAACGAACTGAAAAGCTAGAGGGGTGCCTGGACTGTAAGCTCCAGAAGAATTCAGAGTAGTAAAGAGCCCCAACTCTTCTGCTGTGTCCCTCATTCCCCAGCAGGCAATGGGCACAGTGTTCAGGACACTGAGTCTTTCTCTGATTTTGCTGTGTCACCACAGGGTGGTCAGCTGCCTGTGGTGGGCCAGAAACCTGCTCACTGTTGGAGAAGAAAGTGCCCTCAGAACTGGGACATACTCATGCCCGGGGATCTCCGGCTTCCTGGGTGGGTGTGGGTAGGGGTGGAGCTGCAGAGGCCTCTGACTCCTTGCTCCTTGGCCCCCAGCTGGTGGTAGCTGGCTTCCCCGCCCACGTGGATATTACTCGAGCACACGAGATCGCCAATGAGGTGCGGCGGGTCAAGAAGCAGCTGAAGGACTGCCAGCAACTGGCCGCACTCTACAACAACCGCGAACGCATCTTTGGCTTGCCCGTCACCAATGTAGGCCTCTTGCGGGCACCACATCCCCTAACTCCCAGGGTTTGAGAGAGAGCCCATGTCGTTGGTGGCCACATCAGAAACCAGCTACCAGGTTACAGGGTCCTGGCATTTGAGGGGCAGGACCAAGCAGGCTATAGAGAAGGAGATATAACCCACCCTTTGCCCTCAGGGCAAGGAGACTGGCTAGAACCAGGCAAGAGACCTGAGGGTCAGTGTAGGCCTTGCTCAGCCACTCAGCCTGCTGGGGTTAGGAAGAAGGGAGGCCAGGCCCAAGTCCATGGGCACAGGATTAGGGACAGCAGCCAAGAGCAAGGATGGGGAGAGGACCTGGCCCAAGAAGGAGCAGCATGGAGGGAGACTTGGGAGCACCCCAAAGCAGCTCCAGCTCTTCTGCTCCTATAGTACGACAAACTGACCAGGATGGTGAAGGAGTTCCAGCCCTACCTGGACCTCTGGACCACAGTCTCCGACTGGCTGCGCTGGTCTGAGAGCTGGATGAATGACCCCCTGTCAGCCATCGATGCTGAGCAACTGGAGAAGAATGTTATTGAGTCCTTCAAGACCATGCACAAGTGTGTGAAGCAGTTCAAGGACATCCCAGGTAAGTGACCAAGCCAGTCTCCAATCCCTGCTTTTCTGCCTGTTCTGGCTACTTCTCACACCCACCTGCCCTGCCCGGCAGCCTGCCAGGAGGTGGCCTTGGACATCCGGGCCCGCATCGAGGAATTCAAGCCTTACATCCCGCTGATCCAGGGGCTGCGAAACCCTGGCATGCGGAACCGGCACTGGGAGGTGCTGTCCAATGAGATCAACATTAATGTCAGGCCCAAGGCCAACCTGACCTTCTCCCGCTGCCTTGAAATGAACCTACAGGACCACATCGAGAGCATCAGCAAGGTGGCCGAGGTGGCCGGCAAGGAGTACACCATTGAGCAGGTGGGCAGCCAACAGGCTCACCCTGTCCCACCCAGGCCCTGCCCGATGGCATAGGAGGATGACAGTATTGGACAGGGGTTGGGGTGCATTCTGTTAAGTAAGTGAATAATGTATGTGAAGAGCTTGGCACAGTGTCCACCATCCCAGTTATTGCTCAGTTACTCCTCTCAAGTTACTTCCTCTCCCAGGATGGAGCATTACCCTCATTTAACAGATGAGTAAATTAAGGTTCAGAGAGGTTCAGCAAGTGACGAGGGTGTCATAACCAGTAAGGGCTATAACTGGGACCAGAGCTCCTAACTAGCTGTCTCCCAACATGTCTGTACATGCATGTTATATACATGCAGCACATGTGTGAGAGCCCATTGGCTTTTAATTCAGATGAGGGCCCGTGGGGGATATTTTGGCAAGACAAGCAAAGAGTATTTGCCAGAGGGATCCAAGTGAAGGTCATGGTCAGGCAGAGCCTGCTCTTCCTGCCCAGTGCTGGTCAGATAGAGTGTGGGCCAGGCCCTTGCCAGGACCCAGCCTGACTTGTACCCCACCCCAGGCACTGGACAAGATGGAGAAGGAGTGGTCAACCATCCTGTTCAACGTGCTGCCCTACAAAGAGACAGAGACCTATATCCTCAAGAGCCCAGATGAGGCCTCACAGCTGCTTGACGACCACATTGTCATGACCCAGAGCATGTCCTTCTCGCCCTACAAGAAGCCCTTCGAGCAACGTATCAACTCCTGGGAGACCAAGTTGAAGCTGACTCAGGTGGGCCCTCCGTGACCTTCTTTATTCCTCCCTCACCCTCACGGCCTCTTCCCATGGTGGCTCTTCATGGTGTCTGGGTGGTGCGCTTCGGAATGGTTTGCGCAGCTCCTGGCTCTCTGACAGGACCCTCATTCAGAGAAGGGCAACCAGAATGGGGCTCTCCATCTCTGAGGTCCGGCTGCTGGAGAAGGCGATTCAGGACATGGGGGTGGGCCACTGTCTGGTCAGAAGCTGTGGCTGAGGAAGGGCATGAAAGCTGCCAGCAGACCTCCAGAGGACTGCCTGGGCTTGGGACAACTGGGACCTCTAGTCTCGGAACTAGATGCCATGAAGCCCTGAGGTTCCTCGGTGCCCTCTCCCACTCTGCCTTGAACCTCCCATTCCTGTCTCGTTTGGAGCTGGCGTGGGTTGAGGTTGCCAGGGCACTGGGGACTGTCCCTCTTCAGAGCTTTCAAGGCCAGAGGCAGGGGCTGTCTACAGAGCCCTGGAGGACTGTCCTGGGGTCAGGCCTACCTGTGTAATTCTGAGAGCCTCTTCCCCGGGGCCTCCTGGAAGCTGTTGGGAAACCTCCAGTAAAGGCTAGAACCCAAGTGAGGAGGGCTTCTGTGTGCTGCTTGGATTACCCAGATACCTGAGCTGGTCAACATTATCCCTGAGTCTCCCTCTTTTGCTCATGCTGTCCCTACACCTGGGGTTCCATCCCTACCTTCCATCTCAAAGGCTCAGTGTCAAGCAGCTCAGTGTCCCCACACCTGCCTGCACGGTGTTCCCATCCAGCCCTTGGTCAGTGCCTTTTACAGAGTCCATGGCTCATGCCAGGCCCCTGGTGATTCAGAGGCAGAACTTGCCATTTAGTGAACTGTGGTCTCCTTAAAGACAGAGACCACATCCTGTTCCCCTCTGTTTCTCCTGGTGCCCCCAAGGGCCTGGCACAGAGCTGGCCCTTGACACACATCTCAAGAGGAAGAGAATGGATGAATGAATGCATAAACAAATGAATGAGTTTGCATTGATAGGAAAAGACAAGAGATAAATGCTGAAAGGGGAATTTGGAGGCAGAATTTGGGGGGAGGAGAATAGCCTGTTTTGAAGATGTCTCACTCTTGAACTAATATTTCAGAGTATTTTAGAGGTCTCAAGCTCAAGCCCCAATACCTCAGAGAATTTTGGGGTCATAGACCCCAGAGTCCCATCAGGCAAGTCTTGGTCTCCCATGCACTGGGGCTTTTTCCTCTGTTACTTCAGGGTTTGCAGGTTTGGGTGTAGTTCTCTTCTAGGGAAGCATGGCTCCCAGGCTCTGCTGGAGGGTCGGGCATCCTGTGGGGAACTTGGGATTTCTCCGGAGGGCAGGCATCCATGTTGCCTCTTTGTTCCTTGGAGTACTGTGGTGACAGCACCATCTAAAAATTTCCCCACGGACACTGGCCTGTTCTCTGCCCGGCACTCTGGTGTGGTGAAATGTCTAGGTTACGGGGACCGGACCCCCAGCTTGGACCCTGGGTCTGACAGTTGATGCCTTGCCTAGGAAGTGCTGGAGGAGTGGCTGAACTGTCAGCGGTCCTGGCTGTACCTGGAGCCCATCTTTAGCTCTGAGGACATCAACCGGCAGTTGCCCGTGGAGAGCAAACGCTACCAGACAATGGAACGGATCTGGAGGAAGATCATGAAGAACGCCTATGAAAACCGGGAGGCGAGCTCACATGAGGATGGGATGGGGGAAGCGGGGCCGACCAGGGGCGCCTGTCACATTGTTAGGAGCCTCCTGGTCTCATCTCTTTCTGAACAAGAAAGATCAGAGAACAAGCCCAAGGCTTTGTTCTTGACCTGTGTTCCCAAGTAAGCTCTCCATGAGAGACACTCCTCAGAAACACAGCAGTTGATTTTCTTATGAAAATTTGTCGTCTATCTGAACATTTGAAAGTCCTGCAGCAAAACAAACCCCTTGGCTTTGCTTAACCCTAATTTTTTGACCATGGACTTTTTCTGTGATACTGACAGGGGTGATGGACGCAACCACTAGCTCAGGACCATTTCCCGACCCCTGTTCCTTCCCAGGCCCCACTCAGGGTCTCTGGCTCATGTGGGTGCTCTTTGAGCCCACCTTGCTGCCTCCTAGTTGGACCATGCTCACTTCCAGTTTCTCTCTGGCCCGGGCCATGCAGGTGATTAATGTGTGCTCTGACCAGAGGCTGCTGGACAGCCTGCGGGATTGTAACAAGCTGCTAGACCTGGTACAAAAGGGCCTCAGCGAGTACTTGGAGACCAAGAGGAGTGCCTTCCCCAGGTGGGCACCACCTACCCCATGCCCACTGTGCCAGTGCCTGCCCACAGGCTGGGGCATCGAGGACCCCACCCAGGCTGGGGGCAGGGGTGTCAGTGGTACTGCGGCAGCTGGGCCTCAGGGGGTGCCTGACCCACTCACTTATCCCTGTTCCCTTGGCAGATTCTACTTCCTGTCAGATGATGAACTACTTGAGATCTTGTCCCAGACAAAGGACCCCACTGCTGTGCAGCCCCACTTGCGCAAGTGCTTCGAGAACATCGCCCGGGTGGGTGACTGGGCCTGGGGCTCAGGGCCTTGGGCTCGGGGCCAGGAGCATCGGGACTCCTTCCCAAGAACGGTTTTTCTCTAGCCCCAGTCCTTTCAGCAGGGAATGAGGTAGCAGTGAGATTCCTGGCCCTCAGAGATGCACCTGTGTCCTGTGGGAGGAAGGTCAGCTACAAAACCCCAGCTCAGGAAAAGGAGGCCCTGGCTCTTAGCTCATCCAGGGGGGCCCTGTCCTCACAATACACTGAGCTGCTGCTGGCTGGACTGAGAAACCCGTGAGGCCAGAGGCTCCCGACTCTCCCTGTCCTCATTCTTGCCTACAAGGGAGGCTGCACAGGCCTGCGCAAGAAGGGGACTCACAGGCAGGGTTAGCCCCTTCCCCAAGCGGGCTGGCTGGGCCCCAGCTAGGGACAAGCAGACCCATCCTGCCGAATGCACAGCCAGGGAAGGCCTAGCCAAGACAGATGTTCAGTTGGGGACCCCTGGGACAGAACTCTCTTCTGAATATGAAGGGCACAGGCAGTTCAGCTCTGGGGCGGTGGTGGGCGGAGCCTCTGGGCACACCTGGTGTGACTCCCACTCTTGCTCACCTGCCCACAGCTGCTGTTCCAGGAGGACTTGGAGATTACACACATGTACTCAGCGGAGGGTGAGGAAGTGAAGTTGTCCTTCTCCATCTACCCGTCCAGCAACGTGGAGGACTGGCTGCGGGAAGTGGAACGCAGCATGAAGAAGAGCATGCGGGACATCATTGAGATGGCCATCAAGGCCTACCCCACAGTGCGTCATGCCTCCCACCTCAGCACAGCCTCCCAGCCTAGTCATTCTTTTGTTTGTTCTTTGCGTAGCTGGGCTGCTTGTGTGCCTCATCCTCAAGTTACAGCCTTGACTGCTTGACTGCTGCTGTTCTCAGTCAGCCAGGGGATCTCTGGGGCCAGGGGCTCCTTGAGGCGTACTCATGGAGGAATCTGAAAATATGCTCCAGAAAATGAGACTTGCTCCTAATATTAACCAGTTGTTACTATGTTTCAAGCACTCCCTATGTGCCAAGCCTGGACTGGGACTTCACCCACACAGCCTCTCAGTCAACACAGTCAATAGCAGGGCTGGGGGTTAACCCATATCCTACAAAGTTAGTTGAGAGATATTTCCTGCCCGAAGGCATGTGACTCACAGGTGGCAGAGCCAGGGTTTGAACCCAGGGCTATATGTCCTTAATCCTGGGCTCTCAACCCTCTGTTTCAAGGTCTCTGCTGATGAAGTGATGACTCTGACCACCCCTGAGAGGCCCAGAACGTAATGCTTCTCTGCTTTTGAGGTGGAATTAACAACTTGAACCCAGAGTTCAAAAGGCCAAAGCACAGATGATATTTAAGGGAAAAAAAGGGTGTAGGGTCAGGACTAGCAGCTGCCTGCGTCAGCCTTGCCTGTGTTATCTTCCCAGATGACCAGGACCCAGTGGGTTCTGAACTGGCCTGGCCAGGTGACCATCGCCGGGTCCCAGACCTACTGGACTAAGGAAGTGTCAGAGGCCCTAGAGGCCAGCAACCTCAGTAGCCATCTGTTCCCCCAGCTCTCCCAGCAGGTAGGAGTCAAGGGGGCATCATCTGCTCCCCACACATACCCCACCCCAGGAGGGCCTAGTTCCCCCAAGAGATTTTTCCTGTATTGAGCCTGAAAGAGGCCTTGGGTTGTATCCAAAGAGCAGAAGGTCAGACACCCCAGAAATGAGTGTTTTACAACCAGGCACCAGCAGCAGAGACTGGGGGTCTGAGGAGAGCTCTGAGGCCAGGCAGGTGCCCTCTCTGGGTGGTCATGGAGAGAGCCATACCCTGCGCCATTCCAGCTCTGTGCACTGGCTCCTCACCAGGCTCCACCACCTGGCCATGGAAGGCTCAGGTGGCAACATACACTACGGGGAGGCAGATACCATGTGTGTGCCTCCATTTTTATTTACTTCCCTGGCAGACTTCTCATGTGACCAATGCCCTCCCTGTACCCCTCCCATCCCAGACCATCAGCAGCCCCCAGGATAGAGCGATTGCTCCTGACAAAAGCCCTCTATGCAAAGGAGAGAGAGCCTACCTCTAGCATGACTGTGCCTGACAGTGTCCCCCAACTCCTGCAGCTCAGTGACCTTGTGGCCCTGGTGCGGGGGAAGCTGTCCCGCATGCAGCGGGCAGTGCTGTCAGCACTAATCGTCATTGAGGTCCATGCCAAGGATGTGGTGGGCAAGCTGATCCAGGAGAACGTGGTCAGTGTGCATGACTTTGAGTGGATCTCTCAGCTGAGGTGAGGAGGCAGGGGACACTGGCCCAGCTACCCCCAGGGTCAGAGCAGCTACAGGCCAGGGCCAGGGGAGGGTGGAGAGTCAATCAACAATTGTTCCTGGGACATGCTGGGCAGAGGTATCTGATGCCTTTATTCACCAAAAGAACCACCTCTCCTCAACTGCATACCCTGCTCGGTGACCTGTGGTCCCCACGGTCCAGGAGCCCATCTTCCTGCAATGCCAGGTACTACTGGACAAATAACGACCTGTACATTCGAGCCGTGAATGCTGAGTTCATCTATGGCTATGAGTACCTAGGCAACAGCGGGAGGCTGGTGATCACACCCCTCACCGACAGGTAAGAGTCCCCCTCCTTGCATGCCCTCCCCCACTGGGACCCTTTCTCCAGCTCAAGCAGGCCCAGAAGAGCAGGGACCAAAAGGCGCAGCCAGTTCACCAGAGCTTGCTGGATTAGGAACATGGGCTTTGGGTTTTAAATCAGCTCTGTCCCAGCCAGTGTGGCTCAATGGTTGAGCGTCGACCCATGCACCAAGATGTCACCGGTTCCATTCCTGGTCGGGGCACATGCCCAGGTTGTAAGCCAAATCCCCGGGGTGGGGGGGGGGGGGGGTAGCAGGAGGCAGCCAATTGATGTTCTCTCATGGATGTTTCTATCTCTCTCTCCCTCTCCCCTCCTCTCTCTCTAAAATCAATAAAGAAAAAATGTAGTTTAAATTAGCTCTATCACAGGCTGAGTGACCCTGGGCAGGTGACTCAACCCCTCTATGCCTTAGTTCTCTCTGTGGCTTCCTCGGGGTGGTTATGAGAATTTCGTGAGCTGATACATAAAGCTCATAGCTCAATAATATTAATGGGACTGAGCTGTACAATTTTTTTCAGTCAAATCCTCCTTTCATTGTGCCAGAAGAATTCATCTTGAGAGAATAATTGGCAAGTCCCTTTATGAAGTGATCGACTTTCATCTAAAGCAATCAATCATTTCCTCATGCCAACTGTGTTTAGTAGCAGATTTTCCAGTCGGATTTTGAGTTGGGGGAGTGAAGTGTGGCCCCAGACCAGCCTCCTCAGTGGGTCTCTGAGCGAGGCTCTGCAGGGCCACAGCGTGGTGTGGGCAGCGCTGGGCAAGACTGCGATCCTGACCCCAGCAGCCAGGCCGAGCACACCCAAGAGGACGGAGGAGCCAGGGCTGTTCATCCACGGGGCCCACGAAGGGGAGGCTCACCCCCTGTGTCTGTGGAAATCCCGAGGAAGGTTCAGGGCTCATGTGTACCTCCTCTCACTCCCGCAGGTGCTATCTGACCCTGACCGGTGCCTTACATCTCAAGTTTGGGGGCGCCCCAGCTGGCCCAGCAGGCACAGGGAAAACAGAGACCACCAAAGACCTGGGCAAGGCCTTGGCCATCCAGACTGTCGTGTTCAACTGCTCTGATCAGCTCGACTTTATGGCCATGGGCAAGTTCTTCAAGGGCCTGGCCAGGTGAGGCAGCCTGTGAGTGTGGCACAGGACAGGGCAGGAAGGCTGAGCTCTCCTGGGGACACTGTCCGAGAGGAGCCTCACGGGATGATGGAAGGGACAGGAGGGGGCAACAAGAGTCAAAGGCTCAGCCCCTGTGGGCACTGGGGAGGGGTTATGGCTGAGCTAATAGAGATGACTATTGACGGCTTCTTCCCCGGTGGAGTCAGAGGGGCCTGGCAGTGCCAGGTGGGCTCTGGACTCATCTCCACCTCATGTTCTCATGCAGTGCGGGGGCCTGGGCCTGCTTCGATGAGTTCAATCGCATTGATATCGAGGTGCTGTCTGTGGTGGCACAGCAGATCACCACCATCCAGAAGGCACAGCAGCAGCGGGTGAGCCACCCTTCCACACTTCCCAAGCCTCCCACTCATTGCCTCTTCTGAACCCCCACCTGCAGGGTGAGAAGCCAAGCACCGAGCCTGCCCTGAGCTCAGCCTCTCTCCTCTTACAGGGGCCTGGGCACTTCCCCCTCCCCTTTTTGGAGCTTTCCCTGGGGTCTGTTGTAGCTGTCAGGGAGCCCCACCTCCCTACCCCACTCTAAGGGTAGCTCCCAGTCTAAGCTACAGTGGATGAAGGGATCCCTCCATCTGTCCTTCCTCTGGCCTTGTTCAGAGTGGCCAGGAGTCTTCTGAGGACAAGAGCTGCGAGGCTAGCAAGTGCCCCAAGCCAGCCCAGGAGAACCCTGGGCCCGAAGCAGAGCCAAGCTTGCTTAAGTCATCAGTGTTAGGAACTGAGTATGGGAGATAGGAGATTTGTGAAGACTTTCAGTAGTCACTAGGACCAGAGGTCTTAGGCCAGACCTTGAGAGAGGAGCCAGTTCATGATCAGGGAGCCAATCTGGGCTGACTAGCTATAGTGAGCAAAGGGGCATCAACAGGGGACGAGGGGGCCAATCCAGAGGAGGAGAGGTGAGTCAACCCCTGCCACCCTGTAGGTGGAACACTTCATGTTTGAGGGCGTTGAGATCCCACTCATGCCATCCTGCGCAGTGTTTATCACTATGAACCCAGGATATGCCGGCCGCACTGAGCTGCCTGACAACCTGAAGGTGAGTTCAGGGCACCGGGAGGCACCAGAGACTGTGACCTGGGCTCAGAGATGCTAAAGAACTTATGCAAGGCACACAGCTGCTGGACATCAGGGACTGTCATTCCCCGTGGCAGCCCTCCTGCCCGGGGATCCTGAGGCCCAGCCCCAAGCATGGAAAGAAGGCCCCAGGCTCATCCCTAGTCAGGGGACAGATTCAGGTAAGCACAAAAGACCAATTTCTAACAGGCAGAGTGGTCCAGCCACAGGGGAGCGTACGCCTCAGCTATGGCAGGCATGCTGCAGAGGGGATCCAAACATTGGCAGGGGAGGAGGGTAGTGAAGCTGCCCCCTGAGAACCGAGAGTCCATAAAGCGGGTAGTGCTCTGGGAGGGGAGGTCTGCTTCTCTGTTCACACGTGCACCATGGTCCCCAGGCACTCTTCCGGCCCGTGGCCATGATGGTTCCGGATTACGCCATGATCGCTGAGATCTCCCTCTACTCCTTCGGCTTCAATGAAGCCAATGTGCTGGCCAAGAAGATCACAACCACCTTCAAGTTATCCTCTGAGCAGCTTAGCTCTCAGGTGAGGCCCTGCCCTAACCAGGTTCCAGAGTCTGAGAGCCGCTGTCTGCCCCCAGCAACCCCATAAACTAGGAATTACATCCCCGTCTCTCAGCTGAGGACACTGAGACCCTAAGCAGCTAAGAGACTGGCCTGGCTCATGCGGTGCACAGGGGAGCTGGAGCAGGAGCCAGGAACAGATGTCCGCCCCGCTAGTTCAGGTGCAGGAGAGGGTCCACCAATAGGAGGCCAAGAGCCACTCAACCCAAGGCTTCAGATCAAGTGCACCTGGGTCTCGTGAGGACAGAGTGGGGTAGCCAGGCCCCCACCTGAGCCTCCCAGCCGTGGGCCTTCCACTCAGCATGCTGAGCGCAGGTTTCAGGGATAGAGTCCGTTGGTCCAGGCACTAGCTCTGTTGAAGAGCTTTCCCGTTTGGCTCCATTATCTGCAGTGAGAATGGTGAGCCCCAGCTCTGTCTGGGCTCACATGCCACCAGCTTAGTTTCTCTTTCCTAATAGTTTCAGGAAAAGTCCCTAGGAGCACCCTAACACACCCTCTCTGGGTGACCTGTTCATGCCTCAATACCAACCACTGTGGCTATGGGCTGGAGGAGTGCAATCTGTTAGTGGGAAAAACAGCTGTCCACCACAGTGCGTCCTGGGTGCTGACACCCCCACACACCTTCCTTCTAACCATCCACTTTCAAAATACTTTCCTCTATTAGAGCAACTATTCCCACGTGGTTCTGGAAATAACCTCACCACTTCTCAAATGACAGTGACCCAAAGTCAAGGCCAGTCTCTTCATTTAAATCCAAGATTTCTGGGAAATGTGTTTGTCTACAGACCCAGATGTATTCTCGTGATCTAGCACCCTGGGGCAATCTGATAATTTGACTATTCCCAATACCTGCCATGTAATGAAGAGAACCAGGACCAGTGGGAAAGTCACGGTGGTGTGACAGAAAGGGTGGGTCTGGAGAGATGCTACGAGAGAATCTTAGAAGGAAGCCAACTCATTCATGGCACACATGGGAAATTCCTTTATTCACTTTGTGAATAAAACACGAGTTCCCCCCGCTCTCGACCATGCTGGGATGACAGGGATTTAGCTGCAAGCAAGGCTAAGCCCTTACCCGGAGGCCAGGAGTCGAGCAGGGGACACAGAGTAAGTACCTGGGTGAAAGGAGAGGACTGCTGGTGAGGCAGAGGGTGGCAGGCCCCGCTGGGCACAGGTGGTCATAGAGGGCCTTCAGGGGAAGTGACATTTTAGCAGCAAACGGCAATGGGCTAAGTACGAGGTGGGAGGCAGTGTTCCAGAAAGAAGCCCCGAAAGGGACAGTGTCCCCCACTCCTTTACGGCGGCAACAGGATCACTATGATTTCGGGATGAGAGCTGTGAAAACTGTGATCTCAGCTGCGGGGAACCTCAAGCGAGAAAACCCCAGCATGAATGAGGTGAGTGCCGTCCAGAGGGGTGCGTGGGAGGGGGCACCTGAGCCGCTGGAGGTGCATCTGGCCTGGGCCACCCTGAAGGCTCCTCTGGACTCACTGCAGGAGCTGATCTGCCTCCGGGCCATTCGTGACGTGAACGTGCCCAAGTTCCTGCAGGAAGACCTCAAGCTCTTCTCTGGGATTGTGTCTGACCTGTTCCCCACCATCAAGGAGGAGGACACTAACTATGGCATCCTGGACAAGGCCATCCGCAGGGCCTGTGAGCAGAGCAACCTCAAGGACGTGGATGGTGAGTCCTGCGGGTGTCTAGGAAGGGCTGGCTCCAGCCACCCTGGGATCCTGGGTGGGGGAACAGAGACGGGCAGACCAGCCTCATGCCTGGACAAGTGTGCTGCAGGCTGGGGCTCTCTGTCAAGCAGTTCATGGGGCAAGGCAGGTGCCCCAGCCCTGTCTCCACGAGAACCCTTCAGGTGATGGCTGTCTAGAAAACACTCCTGTACTCTCACACTATGCTTCTGACACCAGATGTGTGGGATGTTCCTACACCAACCAATTCAGACTCCGGCTGGTGTCTTAAAATTCAATTCAATTCCAACACTGATCAGAATTAGCATAGACCCCACAGGTTAAGGGCTCAGTTCCAAAGACTGTCCCCACTTCAGATGCCTGTTACATGTAGTGGGTCCCCAAGTTACCCACAACTTTTGTCTTACTTGGCAACAAATCAGAGATTCCCACGACCCCCTTCTCAGGTTTGTTCATTGGCTAGAACGACTCACAGAACTCAGAGAAATATTTGCTTAGGTTTATTGGTTTATTATATAATAAAGGATACAGATGGCCCTGGCCAGTTTGGCTCAGCGGTTAGAGCGTCAGCCTGCAGTCCAGAGAGACCCAGGTTCGGTTCCCACTAAGGGCACGTACCTCGTTTGCAGTTTGTCCCCGGCCCAGGGTTGTGCGGGTGGCAGCCACTCGATGTGTCCCTTTCACATCAATGTTTCTCTCTCTCTCTCTCTCTCTCCCTCCCACTCTATCTGAACAAAAAATGTCCTCGGGTGAGGATTAGAAAAAAAGGATACAGATGAACAGGCAGATGAAGAGGTACATAGGGCAAGATCTGTCCCCGTAGAGTTTTGGGGTATGTCACCCTTCAGCATGTGGATGTGTTCACCAACCTGTACTTTGAAGCTCTCCAAACCCTGCACTTTGGGGATGTGTATGGAGACTTCACCACGTAGGCAGGATCAATTATTAACTCCATTTCCAGCTCCTCTCCCCTTTCCAGAGGATGGGGGTGGGCCTGTGAGTTCCAAGCTTCTAATCATGGCTTGGTGGTTCGGTAACCAGCCCCCCGCCCCAGGAGCTCTGCATCAAAAGTTGCCTCGCTAGACCAAGAGTTCCCAGCACTCAGAAATTACAAAGGTCTAGGAGCTCTGTCTCAGGGACCAAGACGGAGACCAGTATATATTTATTATTTCACAGCGAGGAAGCAGGTGGCATCCCCTCCCCAGACCTCATGCTGTAGCCTCTCCTCCCTTGTGAGAAGCAGTCCCAGCACTTGGGCCCCCCTTGGGGCTTGCTGTCCTCTGCCCCATGCATGACTGGGGCTTGATGCCATGCCTGGGGGAAGATGGTGAGCTGTGGCCTGTCCACCCCACCTCACCGCAGCCCACACCCCTCCCTTTGGAAGGAGGGCTCCACGCACAAACAAAGCATGCTGCTCCTGCCTGTGGGACTTGCTCATGTTCCTGGTGTCATGGGAGCATGTGGGCCCTTCCTGAGCTGGCTTGGTACAAAGCCAGCATGCAGCTGGAGGGGCTGGGGGGACACACCAAGCTCAATTAGACTTCCTATGAACCGACCCCCACGTCCCTGATGGAAACTGGGGGTCTCAGCGCTGCCATCATCTGGGCACACAGCTCTTGTCCCCACAGCCCCAGCTGGGTGCCCTCTCCTCCTCCCAGACCCTCCCAGGCGGTCCTTTGGGAAGCAGAATGATTCTCCTCCAGGAAGTCACACCGCCACCCTGACCACGTGGGGCCTTCCTCTGGGGCCTGACGTGCTCATGCTGCAAGCCTGTCCCGGGCCTCCACTGCTCCTTCCAGTGGCTCTGACACCACCTCCTGCCCGCCAGCCCCAGCAGGCTCATTGAGTGAAGCCGGGATCTTGGGTCAGCTTTGCCATCACTGGATGAGCCTTGTCCCTCTGACAAGGATCCCCGACCTGCAGTGCCACCACTGCCTCCTCTCCCACACACTCTCGTTTGCTACCGGCACGGCCTGGCTGTCCCCACAACCGGTCTCGGTCAGTTAAAGCTCCTGACTGACCCTCAGATTTTGTCTTTGGGATTTTGCCTTGTGTTGACCCGCACTGACTCAGGGCACTGCTCTCTACAGGCTGGGCAGTAGCTTTAGGGCCAGAGCTGATTGTGGGCCTGTGACAGCTGACACTGAGCAGGTCCATGTGGGAGTAAGAGTCCCGGTGGAGACCAGGAGTTCCTGTTCTCTGCCAGGCTCTGTGCTTAGGGCTTCCCTTGCCCCCGCCCATGAGGACTACGTGGCCTCATTTCACAGACGAGGAAACGGGCTCAGGGAGTGAGGTGACCATCTGAGGGCACACAGCCAGCTCGTGGCAGAGATGACCTAAGCCCACACTCTGACCCCTGGTGCCCCTACTGTGCCCCCTCAGGCTTCTTGACCAAGTGCATCCAGCTCTACGAGACCACGGTGGTGCGCCACGGCCTCATGCTCGTGGGGCCCACGGGCTCCGGCAAGAGCAACGTGAGTACAGTGGGCCCGAAGGTGCTTCAGCCTCAACAGGAGTCTTGATCCCCATTTGCACCTCTTGGTCTCGAGAACACCTCCTGCCCCCTGTGCCCACAGCCCACTCCAGTCCTCTCTCCGAGAGGCCAAGGGGCTCACTGTCGGTGCCTGTGTCCCCAGTGTTACAGAGTCCTGGCAGCTGCCATGACGTTGCTGAAAGGGCAGCCATGCATCAGCGGTGGTGTGTACGAGGCTGTCAGCTACTATGTGCTCAACCCCAAGTCCATCACGATGGGCCAGCTGTACGGGGAGTTTGACCTGCTCACCCATGAGTGGTGAGTGCCCCCTGACTCCGGACTCCTCTCCGGTGACAGCTCTGCTCCAAGAGCTCTGGAGGCTGGAGGCCCTGGGCCCCTCTCCTTCCTCTAACCCAGTGAAAGGTCTGAGGCCCAAAGCCTGGGGCTCTCCCCACCACTGCACTTCTTGGCCCAGTGACCTTCCTCGCCTCCCGGGCCTTGGTCCCCTCATCACAAAGTAGAGATTTTTTTTTTTAATGACACCATTACTGTGGAGAGGAGAAAATGACCTGGGCACATGAGAGATGCCTGGACGCTGTGGCACACAGCAAGTGCTCAGGGGACTTGTGTCATTGCTCACGAGGGGCTGCTGGTCCCCTCGGGGCTGTTCCCTGGAGGCGTGCATTCGAAAGGAAGTGAGCTGGGAGAATGGCAGCTGGGTTGGGACCCTCCCAACGTCAGAACCTAAGGGTTGTTTCCTCTGGGGAAATTCTGTATCTCCAAAGAAGCCTCCAGGCTCCTGCGGGGGTATTGGCTTGGCGTCAGTGTTCTGGACCCCGTGTGGGGTGGGCTCTGGAGGGGGAGTCACTGTCTTTCTGAGGCAGGCCTGGCCTGCTTCCCTCGTTTCTGGTGAAGGGTCTTACCCACATCCACTCCAGGCTCCTGTGTGGGTGGGTGGATGGAGGACCTGGAGATCAGACCAAAAAAATGTGCCCCGGCAGCCCCTCCCTGGTACTCGGTGCCTCTGAGATCTGAGCCTTCCTGACTCTGGCAGGAACTAGACACATCTCACAACCCATCGCCTGCTTTTTCTGCTGATCATCCCTCCTCCAGAACTGTGGGCCCCTATTTCTGCGGTTGTCTCCTCCCTTACTTCCCTTTTCTTTACCAGATGTCATCTTTTATCTTCTTTAATATAACTAGTGGGGATTCAGCAGAGTGAATATAAGTACTCATTTTCATGTTATACCAAAAAATCCTATTTTCCCTGTTAAATTTTTTAAACGAATGAAGAGATTGAAGAATGAAGAAAAAGAAACGCAGGCAGGGCAGGCAGCCTGGGGGGCAGGTTTCCTTGGGGCCGGCTGTGCTTGCACCTTGCCGGCCTGGCGCCTGCAGCCCTCCCCTCCCTGCTGGCTGCAGGACAGACGGGATTCTCTCCTCCCTCATCCGCACGGGGGCAGCCACGCCCAACGCCAACAAGAAGTGGTACATGTTCGATGGGCCAGTGGACGCCATCTGGATCGAGAACATGAACACGGTGCTGGATGACAACAAGAAGCTGTGCCTCAGCTCGGGGGAGATCATCAAGCTCACAGAGGTGCACCCGCCTGTCCACTCACCTGCTCTCCTCCGCAGCTGGGTGGGCCATACTGTGCCAGCCATATCGTGCCCCATCCACCCCTCCCCTCAGGCCACAGCTGCCTCTCAGGCCCTCCGAGCACCCTCCCTGTCCCTGAGCTCCTGCTCCTCAGCATGTCCTGACGGTGGCTAGGTGCTGCCCTTTCAGCAGACCCGCCTTCTTGGTGCTCTGGGCCCCGGGCTGGGACGACCCCCACCGCTCCCAGCCGATGCTGCCTCGTGCGTCTCAGCCCGCTTTGAGGCATGTGGGCCCAGTCTAGGTCACCGTTCTGGCAATGTGCCTAGAGTCTGGGGGCAGGTGGTACAGACCTGGCCATAGGGACGTCTTCCTGGTGTGTGAGGGGCACTTCTCAGAGGAGGGGGGTTATTACCTGGGAGTAAGGGCAGTTCACCTTGTCTGCACTGAGCCCATCTCTTGAGCCCTCCTGAGAACAGCTGGAGGTCAATGTGAAGGTGTGTCCATGTACACAGGTGCAGGCACGCAGCTCCCATCAAATTTCCCCAGGGCTCCTGGGACCCCCGCATGCCCTGACCTCAGGCTAGCCAGAGAGCTCCCAGGAATCTCTTGACTCATGTTCCTCCTCGGGACTCGAGGGAGGGCCACTTTGCCAGCTGAGGGCCAAGGGGTTCCCGTATTCCCACACCCCAGCTCTGTCCCTGGCCCACTGCTCCCACCTGCCCACAGCTACCGGATGAGCAACCCCTCCCCACGCCCTGCAGCCCTTTCCTGGCCCCGGGGTCTGGCAGCTGGCCCTCTCACACAGTTCATCTCGATGCCAGGAGATGACCATGATGTTTGAGGTGCAGGATCTGGCGGTGGCCTCTCCAGCCACAGTGTCCCGCTGTGGCATGGTGTACCTGGAGCCCAGCATCCTGGGGCTCATGCCCTTTGTCGAGTGCTGGCTGAAGAGGCTCCCTGCCTCATTCAAGCCCTACCAGGAGAACTTCATCACGCTCTTTGTCAATTTTTTGGAGGTAAGTAAGGCCACAGTCTGCCTGGCCCGGGTGTGACAGCAGGGCGCTGTGTCCACCAGCCACAGGAGCGGGTGCCATCCCCTACAGAAAGCCATCACTTTCCTGCGGGCTTCGGTGAAGGAGGTGATTGCCTCCACTGACAGCAACCTGACCATGAGTCTCCTCAAGCTGCTGGACTGCTTCTTCAAGCCCTTTGTGCCTAAAGAGGTGCGGCTCTGAGCAGCGGGCGGGCGGCCGGGCTGGCTGCGGGCCCTGCATCCCAAGTCCGCTTCCTGGGAGAGAGCTGGATCGGCTCACCGGGGTCACGGGAACGCCCCGGCCATTCTGCTGAGGACACAAGACCGCAGTGCAGACCAAGGGATGTCCCCCTCCTGCCAGCTTCCTCGGGTCACTCAGTACTATTCCCGCCTTCACCTGATGCGGTCCCTTCTGTCCCCAGGGCCTCAAGAAAATACCCCCCGAAAAGCTGAGCCGCATCCCCGAGCTGATTGAGCCCTGGTTCATCTTCTCCCTGATCTGGAGTGTGGGTGCCACAGGGGACAGTGTCGGCCGCAGCAGCTTCAGCCACTGGCTCAGGATCAGAATGAAGATAGAAAACGTGAGAGGGGGCAGCCGCCTGGCTGGGCTCCCAGGTCTGGGATGCGTGTGCTGAATGCTGGGTGTTCTGGGGCTGTGCCCTGGGCCAAGCCCCCAGCGACAAATAGCCACACCAAATCCTGGGCCTCACAACCTGGTTTTCCTCTTGGTTCCTTGCAGATTACCATGCTCTTCCCAGAGGAGGGGCTGGTGTTCGATTACAGGCTGGAGGACGCTGGCATCAGCAATACCAATGATGAGGAAGAGGAGGAGGAGGGCAAGCAGGTGACTGCAGGCCTGCCCTGCGGGGACAGGACAGGGAGGGCCCCACTGGGTGGTGACTGTCCTCTTTGGTGAAGAGTGACTAGAGAGAGGAGGCCATGTTGACAGCCACAGGTCTCAGGCTGGGGTTAGGTGCATCATCCCGTGACTCCTCACAGGCCCACAGGGTGGTTATTTCCCAAGCAAGGAGACTAAGTCTCAGAACAGTCACGCCCAGCTCGACGCAGGACTTGAACCTGCATCTGGAGACTGTTAGAGCACCTCCCTTCTCAACCACATGCACTGTCTCCTCTATTGTTGTTAAGTCCAGAATTGGCTGCCTCTGTTTTACTTAAAAGTCCCATTTGTCAGGGCCTGGGCTCCCCAAGAGTGGGAGAGCAAGTCCCCATGTCCTGCCCCAGTGTTCCCACCCCTCCTATCAGCCAGTGAGGACTCCATAGGCCTACCTCATTCAGAAAGAGGAAGGGGCAGAATGACATTTACAGAGATGGTCACAGTGCAGGGTCCTACTGGGAACCTCACAGGGCACATAGTCTAACGGTGAGAACTGTCCCCAGTGGGACATGCTGGTTTGATCATAGTGAGTATCCCCACCAAGGTCTACAAATTGGGTCAGGGCTGTGGGTAAAGGGATTAATGCTGGTGATGGTGTGGGAGACCAGGCCAGGTGACTTCTGAGTGTCCAGGAGATGCCAGCATCCCCACACTCTTGGGCAGCCTGAAACTAAACAGCAAAGACCTTTTCATTCTGAGTTGTCCAATTCCCAGAGCACCTCCTCCATGTAGAGACCTAGGGACTAGCAGTCCCTAGGGAGCTTCCCACTGGAGGCAGCTATGTGCAGGGCAGCCCCCATCCCTTGTGGTTTGTTCTGGAAGTCCCCCACCCAGGCAGAGGGCAGGGCACGGGGCTTCCTATTTCTGTCCGAAGCAGCCCTTCATCTGGGCCCTCTTGCCAAGTCCCAGCAGTGCAGCCCCTTGCCCTCCTGCTGCACCTTCCAGGGATGGGGTGGGGAGGGGTTCCGGTCCAGCCCTGAGCCACCTGTGTCTCCAGATCGCCTGGGTGAAGTGGATGGACTCTTCATCCCCATTTACCATGATGCCAGACACCAACTACTGCAACATCATCGTGCCCACCATGGATACCGTGCAGATGTCCTACCTGCTGGGCATGCTCCTCACCAACCACAAGCCCGTGAGTGTCCCGCCATGCCCCGCCACACCACACACCAAGGCCCAGGTCAGGGTGGCTGACTCCTGCCCTGCACTGTGGGTGAGCTCTGCCTACGTGACCCCCGCTCTCCCAGGTGCTGTGCATCGGCCCAACAGGCACAGGGAAGACCCTCACCATTTCTGACAAGCTCCTGAAGAACCTGCCGTTGGAGTTCATCAGCCACTTCCTCACCTTCTCAGCCCGCACCTCGGCCAACCAAACCCAGGACCTCATTGACAGCAAGCTGGACAAGAGGCAGGCACTCCTCGTTCCTTCCTAGGCTCCAGTACCCCGCCTGGCTGAGCCGCCTGCTGTCTCACCTCCCCACTAAATCATGCGCCTTTGCCAGAAAACTCCCGGCTTGGGGGAGGCTGCGGGGCTCCCTCAAAGACTGTTTGGAGCCTTCTCCTATCAGGAATTCCTATCGAGCCCGAGCCCTTCCCCGGGGGCTTGCCCTGGACTGGCACTTGGGCGGGGCCTGTTAGCCTTATGCCTGGGAGGCAAGACTCACCTTGCAGGAGACCAGACTTAGGGCAGCCAGGTGTGATGTCTCGGACACTCAGGATGGGACAAGGGACTGCTCAAGAGGTTCAGTAATTCAGACGAGGCTGAAGTTAGTGAGGGCTTTCCAGAAGCTGCCCCTGGATTCCCAGAACACCTGGTGCCCATGGGTGCTGGGCTCACACAGCCCCTCCTCATAGGAGGAAGGGTGTGTTTGGACCACCCCTGGGGCGTAACTTCATCTTCTTCATCGATGACCTGAACATGCCGGCCTTGGAGACGTATGGTGCCCAGCCCCCTATCGAGCTGTTGCGCCAGTGGATGGACCATGGGGGCTGGTATGACCGCAAGATCATCGGTGCGTGCCTGTGGCCCGGGGCAGCAGGGAGCAGGCAGGGTGTGCTGGGTAGAGCAGGGCACTCCTCCATCAGGCACTGTAGGCACATGGGACATAGTCCCTAGGCCTATGGGACTTTTAGAGGGTCCAAAGAAAGGTTTTATTTAAAAACATTTTTTTTCTTTGTTGGTTTTAGAGAGAGAGGAAGTGAGAGGGAGAGAGAGATAGAAACATTGATGAAAGAGAACATTGATTGACTGTCTCCTACATGCCCCCCACTGGGGATTCGGCCCACAACCTGGGCATGTGCCCTGCCCAGGAATCGAACCGGCAGCCTCTTGGTGCACAGGCTGATGCTCAACCACTGAGCCACACTGGCTGGGTAAAAGTTTTTATTTTAAAATCGGGGGAAATGAACTTTTAGCTCAAAGAAAAATTTAATGTATATTAATATATTTGTCTTTATACCAATACTATTGTAAATTATAATTTTTAATATTTTTTTTTTATCCTCACCCGAGGACACTTTTTTATTTTTTATTCAGATAGAGTGGGAGGGAGAGAGAGGAAAGGAGAGAGAGAAACATCGACGTGAAAGGGACACATCGAGTGGTTGCTACCCACACAACCCAACCAGGGCCGGGGACAAACTGCAACCGAGGTACGTGCCCTTAGTGGGACCCGAACCCGGGTCTCTCTGGACCGCAGGCCGATGCTCTAACCACTGAGCAAACTTGCCAGGGCATTTTTTAATTTTTTTAATGGAGGAGGAGGCCCATGAAGAGAAGTATCTAGGGCCCACAAGAGTCATGCTGCAGCCCTGGGCAGGGCCCTGTCCTGACTTCCTGCCCCCACTCCAGGAGCCTTCAAGAACCTGGTGGACATCAACTTTGTCTGTGCCATGGGCCCCCCAGGCGGAGGCAGGAATGCCATCACCCCACGACTGACACGCCACTTCAATCACCTGTCCTTCACTGAGATGGACGAGGTCAGCAAGAAGCGTATCTTCTCCACCATCCTGGGCAGTTGGATGGGTGAGCACGGGGCAGAGGTGGGGGAGTGCATGGCAAAGGTCCAGTAAGCAACACCAGACAGCTGGGCAGCTGCTGGAAAGTGGGGAGTGCTGAACCACTGACCTGGCTTCACCCCTTACTCAGCTGTGTTACCTTGGGCAAATTCATGACCCTCTCTGAGCTTCAGTTTCTTCATCTGTAAAATGGGTGATAATATTAGTACCCACCACCCCAAGTCCTGAAGGTTAAATAAGACATTGTATGTAGAGCATCCAGCATGAAACCTGGCAGGTGGTGACTGCTGATATACACATGTGTACACATGTGCATTTACCTGCATAAGTACCCACGTATCCGTTAGTACTTGCTCAGAAACGCTGGTGGAAGGATTTACTTTTGGAACTCAGGAAAAGCCATCAAGATAGAATGGACAGCCCTGGCCAGTGTGGCTCAGGGAACAGAGCATTGGCCCTCACAACAAAGGACCGTGGGTTCGATTCCCAGTCAAGGACACATACCTGGGTTGTCGGTTCAATCCCCAGCCTCAGTTGGGGTGCATGCGGGAGGAAACCCATGGATGTGTCTCTCACATCGATGTTTCTCTCTCTCTCTCCCCCTCCCTTCCATTCTCTAAAATTCAATGGATAAAATATCCTCAGGTGAGAATTAACAACAACAAGAAAAAGAATGGACAAAGTGGCCCTGATCCTTCTTGGGGCGTGAGGACAAGTCCACCCCAGCACAGAGTTTTCCCCTCCAGCCCTCCTAGCACACGCTCTGACCTGTGCACTCCACCTAGCACTGTGCCAGGTTATGCCTGCTGGGAGTCAAGCTTCCTCAGGCTCTTTCTCCTCTGGTTTTGCCTACCATGTCCCCCTGGTGCTACAGGCCAGATGTATCTACATGCCCAGCTTAGGGGCGTGGGCCACATTGCTCCAGGCAGGGGGGTTGGTGGCTACTCTGGGAGCCGTCAGCCAGGGTGGGCAGCAAAGAGCCCACGTAACTCCAAGCCTCATCTCTCTCAACCCCTCCTAGATGGACTCCTTGGAGAGAAAAGTCACCGGGACCCCGTGCGTAAGTACAGGCCCGGATGGGAGGGGACTCTGGCTCTGAATGAGCCTTGGGCTCCAGGCAGGTGTGGCTGAGGCAGGACCAGGGGCCACAGTGGACCATCCTCAGGCTCATGCGGGGACTGGGGACAGGTTAGCACTGGGGCTGACGGCCTTCCTGGGCTCACTCACCCCTCTTCTAGCGGTCGGTCCTTCAGTGCTTGGGTTAGTGTCTGGCCCGTAGTAGAAGCCAAGTAAATGTGAGTTAAGTGAATGAATAAAGGAATCCAACAATCTCTACCCTGTCTGAGGAAGCAGAGGCTCCAAAGAGAGCAGCCTGTCCAAAGAGTGGGCCTGGACTTGAGGGGGTGGGACCCGCAGCGGGGGGTGGGCAGCCCTCGTGAAGCAGTCTGTCGGTCATTGCAGCAGGGCTATGGACACGCCAGAGCTCTCTCTCCACCTCGTGTGCCACCTCTTCTCCCCGTCAGCCGAGAGAGGCTATCAGGAGACAGCCCTCTCTAGTCCTCCACACCCGCTGCTTCCCTGCACCCAGGCCTCCCTCAGGACCCTCTCCTATTTGGGCAATGAACGTCCCTACTTCCTGGTGAGGCCAAGCCCCCCTCTCAGACCCGAATCCCACCCCCTGCTGTCTGCTTGAAGATGTGGCTCCGCCTGCACCCTCCACACCAGTGGTGCTCGTGCAAACTGTCTTGGTTACTTTCATCTTAACAACAGACACGAAAGCACTTCTCTCGGCCCCTCCCCACTTCCCCGGGGCCATCGCTCCATCTCTGTGCTCACTGTGCTCACCTGGACAGAAAACCCCTCCGAAGCGCTGTCTCCTCCCACTGTCCCTTGAGCCCCACACTGCCCTAGGAGTGCTCTTGTCACCCGCGGCCTCGTGTGGCCAGACCAAAGGTCAGCTCTTGGTCTTTACCTGCCCTGGTTGTCGGCAGCCTTGGCCTCTCCTTCTCTCCGGCCACCTCTTCCTAGACTGATGGGGGCTCGCTCTCCAGCCTCTTCTCCCTCTGACCAGGTGTCCCCAGGCATCCCTCCCGCCCCAGCAACAAAACCCATCCTCGTCAGCCCAGGCCTCTCCCCAAAGCCCTGACCCAGGCTCCTCCCACGTCCACCACGTCAGACTGAGCCTGTCGGACCCAGGCCCCTCCTCTCAGGTGATGGCAGCTGTCCTTCCAGGCGCCCAGGACAAGAGCCTTAGCGTCATCCAGCCTCCTCTCTCACTCACTCACATCTTCAGGAGATCCTGCTGACTGTCCCTCCGGAAGCCACCCAGCCACAGCCCACCCTCACTCACCCAGCCCTAGCAGCAGCCCTCTCCCTGGTACCCCTGCTTCTCCTTCACCCTGCATCCATCTGTCTGTCTTCTGTCCACCCATCCTCCACTTGTAGCCAGAACTCCTGCTTCTCCTTCACCCTGCATCCATCTGTCTGTCTTCTGTCCACCCATCCTCCACTTGTAGCCAGAGGGACCCATTCAAACACTAAATCAGACCATATCCTCTCTCTCTCTCTCTCTCTCTCTCTTTCTCTCTCTCTCTCTCTCTCTCATGCCCCAACCTCCAACAGTAGCAAGCAAAACCACCTTATTGGTCCCTGTGCCCTCACTTCCTCCTGCTGGTCCTTAACACCCAGGTGTGCCCACCTCAGGGCCTTCGCCCTCCAAGTCCCCTCTCTGGAGAGGCCCCTCCTCCACGAGGCCTGTCGGAATCCCGACCTGGCTCTCCCTGACCTCTCCTGCTACCAGTCTCTCCATGGCACTTTCCGTCCCGTTCCCTGTCCGCCTGCACGTGGTCTGTCAGTCTGTCTCCCCACAAGCATGTTCACGTGTTGAGGTGAGGCATGTCTGTGCCCAGGACCAGAACAGCACCGGCGTGTGCAGAAGAGCCCCATCTGGAGCTCGGGAGCCCTCCTACCCTTCTGTACTTTTTCCCAATCCTGGGGGCTCCCTCTGCCCCAAGTTCCTGCTGACAGACTGTGGTTTCCAGCAAAGAACTGGTAGTTTTCAAAGAGCAAGCAAATAGGTTGTTAGTGGTGAAGAGGCAGGCTGGAGGCTGCAGCAGCTCCGAGGTGAGCCTGAGGGTCAGGGCTGAGCGCCAGCCCCCGCACTCACCGTGAAGTCCTGAGCCCACGGGGACCACGTGGCCCTCCCCACACGTGGCTCAGAACTGGCATGTCAGGTCTGGGAGTCACAGCTCACCAGCACTGAATGCAGACCAGTGCCCCAGTGCACAGGCTGTTAGTGACAAGGATGCAAAAGGGGGACACTCGGAGCAGGAGCCTCCTCTCCCTGAGGGAGGGGGGGCATCAGGAAGGCCTGGTGGAGGAGACCACATCTGAGAGAGGCAGAAGGGTAGGTAGAGTCCAAGTATGCTGCCTGAAGAAGGGGTGTCGGTGAGAACACAGCACCAGCAAGGGCAGAGGCTAGGACCTTCAGAGGCTGCACAGGGAGCTCCTGCCTGTGTGACCCAGGCCCACTCCTATTCCCACAGCCGGGGCCCCCAACATCGTCCACTTCGCGGATCCCCTCGTGGAAGCTACCATCATGGTGTACGCCACCATCACCTCCCAGCTGCTGCCCACCCCAGCCAAGTCCCACTACACCTTCAACCTGAGGGACCTCTCCAAGGTCTTCCAGGGCATCCTCATGGCTGACCCAGCCAGGGTTGAGGTGAGGATCAGGCAGGCCCCTCCCCAGAGTCCAGTAGAGAAGTGCCCGCTCTGCCCGCTCTGCCCTCAGCCCCCCAGTCTCAGGCCTCCCTGCCCAAACTCCCCATCCTGGGTGGGGCCAGGCCCCAGGAGCGCTTCCTTTGTGCGGCTGAGCTCCGTCTCACAGGTCAAGCCCAGCAGCAGTGATGGGGCCACACAGAAGAGGGAGCCAGGGCGGGGCCAGGCAGAGAGGCCCTGGTGTGAGAAGACTTGTGGGGAGCAGGGAGTACAGTGGGGAGCAGGGTGTCAGGTGTACTGGACAGGCTGCCGGGGGCACAGCGTCCTGAAGGAGCCAGGGCGCCAGGGGCAGGTGGGGAACACATCTGTGAAATGGAGAATTGACCGGTGAGAGTGTGTGGAGCCTGGGACCAGGGGGAGAGAGCGAGCAAGACAGAAGCGCCCTGGCCCTGCCAAGCTATAGCCAAAGGAGTTGAGAGAAGAGCCTGGGGCTTCCTGAGGGTGGTCTAGTCACCCAGGGGAGGCAGGGAAGCTGGGATGGAAGTGGCAGCAGAGAGATGGGGGCAGAGTCAGAGGATCCGATCAGTGGCATTTGCTAAGTGGTTAGATGTGAGGTACTGTGAAGGTGTAAATCGAATCAGGCATTCCTCCCAGGCTGAGAGTTTGGGGAGCCATGGGAGCCATTAGAGAGGAGCAGCCATGACGGGCTAATGGAGCTAGATGCCCAGCAGGCACTGGGCTGAGCTGGGGGTGGGGCGGCCTGGGCAGCACTCTGCAGGACTCAGCCCTGTCGGTCAGCTGGTGCACCTTCAGGCCGCCCCTGCAATGGCCCTTGCTTGGGCTCAGTGGTAGCCAGGCCCAAGAGCTGCTACTCCCACACCCTCCCACTCCTGGTACTTTGAAAGGTGGCTAAGGACCCAGGGCTGAGGGTGGGCACTGACGCTGAGGTGGCCTCAGGACAAAGTGCAGCTGCTGCGACTGTGGTACCATGAGAACTGCCGTGTGTTCCGTGACCGCCTGGTGAACGAGGAGGACCGCACCTGGTTCGACAAGCTCCTTGAGGGCCACATGGAGAAATGGGAGGTAGCCTTCAGTAAGGTTTGCCCCTTTCAGCCCCTCCTTTATGGGGACTTCATGTCACCAGGCTCTGACGTCAAGTCCTACGAGCTCATCACCAGCGAGAAGAAGGTAAGAAGCCTACTCCTGGTGGGGGCCTCTTCACTCTACACCCCTGGGACCTAAGCCCTCTGCAGCCACTGGTAACAGACTGAGCGTCAGGACACTGGGCTAGAAGTCCGGTTCTGGGACTTCAGGCCAGTATTTGCCTCTCTGAGTCCCGTTTCCTCACCTGTCGAATAGGTACAGTTGGTCCCACTTGACCCATCTCTAAGGACAAGTATATGGTTCAGGCAGACTTGGCTTCTTAAAACCCAATACCCTTCCCATGCACAGCAGAGCAGGGCAGGCTATGGGAAGGGGTGCACCTCCCCTCAGGGGTGCAGGTGCACAGGCACAGAGGGAGGACCAGTTCTCCCCATCCCCCCAGATGATGCAGGTGATTGCGGAATACATGGAGGACTACAACCAGATCAACACAGCCAAGCTGAAGCTGGTCCTCTTCATGGACGCCCTGAGCCACATCTGCCGCATCAGCCGCACCCTGCGCCAGGCGTTGGGCAATGCGCTCCTGCTGGGCGTGGGCGGCAGCGGCCGCAGCTCCCTCACGCGGCTCACCTCGCACATGTGAGGGTCCCAGGCTGGTGGGCAGCTGGTGGCAAACTGTGGGTTCCTTCCATGTCCTTCCACAGTGCTGGGAACGCAGGGCAGCCCCAAGCCAGCCCCTCTCAGCCCATGGGCTTCTGGAAGGACTAGCAATGGGATCTGGGGTACAAGGAGAGGCAGCAGCAGTGCCCTGTGCTGCTGTGGGAAGGGGGTGTACATGTACTCATCCAGGAGGGGTTCATAGAGGTGGTAGCCATGGGCTTGCTCTCAGAATCAGAGCTGGGAGGGTGGAAGAGAAAGGCATTTCAGGTCTAGGGAACAGCTCAAACGAAGGTCTGGAGGCAAGAGGCAGGTCAGGGTCTGAAGAGTCTGCAGATGTGCTCAGAGTGGGAGCAAGTCCCCGCATGGCTGGGGTGGGGCATGGACACCTACTAACCCCTCCGCACTTGCCCAAGCTTTATCACACCGCTTTCCAACTCATCTCCAGGGCCGAGTATGAGTGCTTCCAGATTGAGCTATCCAAGAGCTATGGCATGACTGAGTGGCGAGAAGATGTCAAGAAGGTCTTGCTCAAGGCTGGCCTACAAAACCTGCCCATCACCTTTCTGTTCTCGGACACCCAGGTGCCACCACCTGGGTCAGGCAGGGTCCAGGGTGGGCGGGTATAACCCCATTCAATGTGACATTTTGGAAGGTGGTCAGTCCTTTATGCCCAAGTCACTGTCAGTGGGGTGGATCTTAGGAGGGATGGTCAGGAACTGGGGGAGCCACAGGTGGGTGGGTCAGGCGCATGGGGCATAGATCATTACTACACCCCAAATGTGCAGAAGGCCCTTGGCACTATAGCTGACCACAAGCAGTACCCTCTCACTGGCCAACAGCTTCCCGCTTCAAGGGCCAACCAACTTGGGGCCAACCAACTTGTGCCCAAAGTGCTGTGCCCATGGTTCCCCCAGGGGCTGCTCCCCCTGGAGCTCCCTGGGCATGAGGTCTCTCTCCACGACTCTGAGAGGAGAGGCTGTTGCTCTGGGGCCTCGAGGCAAATAGAGCAGAGATTAAACCTGCTGGTGGTCAGGGTTGGACCATGGCTAAATCCCTGGGATGTGCCCCACCCTGACCAGGGCCCCTCTGCTCCTGCCCCTGGGCTCCCTGCACAGAGTCAGCCAAGGTAGAGTGCCCTCTGGCACTGGCCAGGCCCTGGCCATACGAGTTGGGCAAGGACCCATTTCTGCCTGTGGCCTGGTTTCTCCCTGTGAATAAACGGAGGCATGGAGAGGCCGGAACAGTGAAGAGGGAGATGCCAGGCCCTTCCACAGCACAATGGTGATGTTCAGGGTCCCTGCCACAGAGCAGGCCTGGGTGTGAGACCTAGACCACGACTTGTGAGGTCACTTATATGACCCTAGGCTTCTCTGAGACAGGCGGTGGCAGACGGGGCTGTTGTGAAGGTCCAGTTAGACTGTGGTTGTGGAGTCCAACACCCAGGAGCCATCTTCAAGGCTGTTTCTCCACCCCATCCCTCCTTAGATCAAGAATGAGTCCTTCCTGGAGGACATCAACAACATCCTGAACTCGGGTGACATTCCCAACCTCTATACCCTGGACGAGCAAGACCAGATTGTCAACACCATGCGGCCCTCTGTCCAGGAGCAGGGCCTTATGCCCACCAAGGCCAACCTCATGGCTGCCTACACAGGGCGCGTGCGCAGCAACATCCACATGGTGCTGTGCATGAGGTACAGGAGCCCCCACAGCCACACGGACAGCAGGGTTGGGCAGGGTGTACTGGGCCACCATAAGGAGAACGGCCTGGGTCTTGCCACCATGCCACTGGGCCCCGGCTACTGTGTGTTGCCTCCGGCTGCCGTGCCACAGGGCTCTGGAAGGGCCCTGGGTCCTGGGTTTCTGGGGCTGTAAGTCAGTGTCTCGGCCTCATTTGGACTCCTGGCCCTCCAGCCCCATCGGAGAGGTTTTCCGAGCTCGCCTGAGGCAGTTCCCGTCCCTAGTCAACTGCTGTACCATCGACTGGTTTAACGAGTGGCCAGCAGAGGCCCTAGAGTCTGTGGCCACCACATTTCTAAATGAAATCCCAGAACTGGAAGCCACCTCTGAAGTCATTGAAGGACTAGTAAGTGTCTTGGTTAGAAACAAGCTATCAGGGGGAAATGGTTAGGTTTGGGCTTGGGGGTCACCAAGGCCTGCGTGAGAGTCCTGGTAAGACTTTAAGTAAACAGCTTTACCTATCTAAGCCTCGGTTTCTTCATCTGTGTAGTGGGAGTGCCACAGGGTCATCATAGTGATGCAGGAGGTTAGGCACACAGTCACGGTCACTGTCTATCTTATTCCCTGAGGGCTCTGTGGCAGCTTCCTTCAAAGAACTTCCTGTCACAACCTGGAGACCACAGATTAGGGGCTAGAATTGTCTGATCCCACCTGAGAGAGTGAGGGTCACCTGGGGGCCAAGAGCTAGGGTGAGTCCATTTCCCATTTCCCTTCAACTATGCTGAAGCCTTGGGCCCTCCCGTACCTCAGATCCAGTCTAAGGGGGGACTTCACCTTAGGGCTCTCAAAGAAAGGCAGGCTATGGGGGCTGTGACTGGGCCAAGAGCTGGGTCCACATTCCAAGCCAGCTCTGCTTTGAACAAATCCCTTAGCTTCTCTGGGTCATGCAGAAGAGGTGACCTTGTCCTTGAGGTTGTGAGTTCATAGGAGAGAGTAAGTGTGAAGGGCGTCGAGGTTCCTGCACATGGCTCCCTTCTCAGGACCAGGCTGAGGGGGCTTCGAGGACACCCTGGTATCCTCTCTTTGCTGGGGCTGCACAAGGCTTCCATCAGTGGTCCCCAACCCCACAGATTCAGGTCTGCGTGCATATTCACCAGTCAGTGGCCAAGAAGTGTGTCGAGTACCTGGCCGAGCTGGCCCGCTACAACTACGTGACCCCCAAGAGCTACCTGGAGCTGCTCAATATTTTCTCCATCCTCATTGGGCAGAAGAAACAAGAGCTTAAAACGGGCAAGAACCGCATGAAGAGTGGCCTCGACAAGGTGAGCTGGGGTGGGGCTGTGGGCAGCGGCAGCTGCGTGGTTCTGCCTGCTCCACCTCAGCCCTGCTCCGGGCAGCTCAGCCCAGCCTTTCAGTTGGCAGCAGTGTTTCAATGGGTGGCTTCCCTCTTCATCGAAAGAGCACAAGCTGCCAGCCCAAAGGCAAGGCCAAAGCAGATTCCTCCAGATTCTCAGGGGACTACTCCCTTCCTCGGGTCCACTGGGCAACCTGGGGGCCACTGAAGTTGCCAGCCATAGCCTCTCACTCATGAGTGAGGAGAGCCCTGCAGGGCCCTCTCTCCAGCCCCCTCCAGACCTGACTTTCTCTCCAGCCCCCTGTCACACTTGTTTTCTTTTCTGTGACCCCCGTACCCTCAGCTGCTACGAACTTCCGAGGATGTGGCCAAGATGCAGGAGGAGCTGGAGATTATGCGCCCTCTGCTGGAGGAGGCTGCCAAGGACACCACGCTCACCATGGAGCAGATCAAGGTGAAGGGTGTTCCCAACAGTCCCTGAGGTCTGACCATGTCTGCGGAAGCTCCACATCCCCGTGCAACGGCAAGATTGCTAGCTGCCTGCCCCCTACAGGTTGCTTAGCATGTCTGTGCCATTTCCTCATTCAGTGGTCATTTGTTGTTCAACAAATGCTTGGTCAGAGCCTATTCTATGCCAAATACTGCACTGGGAAGGGGATACAGTGGAGAGTAAGACAAACAAATCCAAGCCCCAATAATTACAACATGGACATGCAGAGTTTGCCTAGTCTCTCTCTGAGATCCTCTGAGCTCCACCTGCTGCAGACATTGCAGATTTGCATATTCTTTTTTATTATTATTATAATTTTTAGAGAGAGAGGAAGAGGGAAAGTTAGAAACATCAATGAGAGAGAACATCGACTGGCCGCCTCCTGCATGCCCTCCACTGGGGATCAGGCCCACAACCTGGGCATGTGCCCTGACTGGAAATTGAATTGGCGACCTCCTGCTGCATAGGTCGATGCTCAGTCATTGAGCCACACCAGCCGGGTAGATTTACATATTCATTATGACAGCTTTCCTGCAGAAGTAGTCCTGCTCTACAAAGTCGGTGTATTGAAACTTTCTCCAGCAGATGGAAAGACAAGGACTTGTGGGAGGAGCGCCTTTCTCTGTCTTACATGGAGGTGCCCTGTGGGCTTAGGGGGCCCTGCCCCATAGGGCAATTGTGCTCAAGCGTGTAAAGCTGGAGCCCCATGCCAGGCCCACAGTAAGCACTCAGGATTGGAAGGGGCTCTTAGCATTCCAGATCTCCAAGGCCTGTCACAGCTAAGAGTCCTTGGTGGATGGGGCATCCCAGCCCTCATTTTCTTCCACCTGAGAAGGCTGAGAGACAAAGAAGAGAAAGGGGAGGAGGGCACACCTCTTCCTGACACTAGCCACCAGCTGCTCCCTCCCTGCCTCCGGTCCTCAGTTAGACACGACCCTCGCTGAGGATACCCGGAAATCAGTGCAGGCAGAGGAGATCAAGGCCAATGAGAAGGCCAGGAAGGCACAAGCTATTGCTGATGATGCCCAGAAGGACCTGGATGAGGCACTGCCTGCCCTGGATGCAGCCCTGGCCAGCCTGCGCAACCTCAACAAAAGTGATGTGACCGAGGTAGGCAGCCAGGCTTCTCCCAGAGCTCTCCTTTGCACTTCTTCCTGGTGCCTTTTGGGTCCTGGCACCCAGGCCCTCTCTCTACACATCCCTTGGGGGTCATGTGCCAAGAGGTGAGGGCAGAACTAGGGCTTGAACCCAGCCACGTGCCCTTATCTCCTTGTACCAGCCCCAGGGCCCAGCAGGTGCATGGGAGGTCTTGGGCCCTGAGATGAGCATCCAGGATTTTGTGGCCAGGCCTGGCACGTGGAGCAGTGGGCCAACCTCAAGGTCTCCAGGCATGCCCTTCATCTGTGGTGGTAGAGACTTGGTTGGTAAGGCCCACCCTGTCTGGCAGCTGTCCCTACCCAGGGGTACACTCAGTGATGGATTTCTCCTTCTCGACTCTTGGCCTGGCCCACAGGTGCGTGCCATGCAACGGCCGCCCCCAGGTGTGAAGCTGGTCATAGAAGCTGTGTGCATCCTGAAGGGCATCAAGCCCAAGAAGGTTCCCGGAGAGAAGCCTGGCTCCAAGGTAGATGACTACTGGGAGCCTGGCAAGGGGCTGCTGCAGGACCCCGGCCGCTTCCTCGAGGGCCTCTTCAAGTTTGACAAGGTGAGCACGCCCGCCAGTGAGTGAGGGCTGCCCAGCTGGGCAGGAGAGCAGGGAGAGGAGCCTGCCCACCACAGCACTGGGGTCTCTGCCCTGTGTCCCTAACCCTGCATGCACACAGCCCTGCAGCCACAGAGCTACCAGGAACAAGATCCCAGAATGAAGGAACCCTTTGGCTGGTGAGGGTGACAGACATACCCACCCACAGATGGGTATTGAGGAAATTAGGACCCAAGCAGACTCCTGTGCCCACAGGATGTCACCCTCAGTTACTCCAAGGATCTGCAGCCTGGAGACTGCCAAGCCCTTTCCTCCCTGTGACCCCCATGGCCTTGGCCTAGACATTCACCATCTGCTTGATCATTGCCTCTGCCTCTCAACCTCGGCACCTGAGATTAAGCTTCCCTCTGTTTGCCTTTGAGTTTCTCTCCCTGTCTATCTGGGGCTCGCGTCGCTCATGGGTATATGCTGTCTTGGGAGATGCCAAAAGGTTAGGTCAGCCTGGAGCCCACTCTTCTGCCCAGAAATTGGCTGGGGAGCAATTGTCTGTGCCATGTGGCCATCCACCACCACCCTATGTTGGTGTTGGGCCCCAGGCACTTCGCAGGGTGCACTGGAAGGCAGCAGGACCCCCTATGAGCTTCCCATTTCTTCTTCTCCTCTTCCATCAGACTGAAAACCAAAGGCCCCCCCAGGCCTAATTAAGCCCAAATCAGGAGTGTTCAGGGCCAGTGCTCAGGCTCCCCTGGTCCCAGGCTCTGAGCTCTGGGAGCTCATGAACAATGCAGCTTCCTGGGCCTGTCCTGAACTACAAGGTTGGAGTCTCTCATTGTGGGACAAGAGCCCCAGGGTGTGGTGAGCTTTTGGTGTGGGGGTCATTACCCTGCCGTCTCCACGCCTCCAAGGAAGCAGCCCTTGTCTCTAAATGAGTTTTAAATGGGGCCTGTGTGTCATCAGATCTTGAGTCTATGTCATTTCTCAAGAACTCTCCAACTGTGTTCTTTGAAATCCTGGAACACGTATGTTTCTCTTCCGGCCTGTCTTTTTGGGTTGTGTTTATTCCCTGAGGAGGACACCTGTACTGAAGCCTGCACAGGCATGAGGCACAGGATCAGGGTATCCCTTAGCAGGCCCACTGCCCTGTCCTCCCTGGGAAGTAGCCCTCTGAGGCCTATGGTTCCCATGTCCAGGACAACATTGGGGAGGCAGTGATCAAAGCCATCCAGCCATACATCGACAATGAAGAGTTCCAGCCCGCTGCCATCGCTAAGGTGTCCAAGGCCTGCACCTCCATCTGCCAGTGGGTGCGCGCCATGCACAAGTACCACTTCGTGGCCAAGGCTGTGGAGCCCAAGCGGGTGAGGGCTGGGTACAACTAGGGGTAGGGGAAAGGGACAAAGACTCCCCAGGTCACTCCACAAGCTGTCCTTGTGCCCTCTGCCTGCAGCAAGCCCTGCGGGAGGCCCAGGAAGACCTGGAGGTGACACAGAAGATCCTGGAGGAGGCAAAGCAGCGCCTGCAGGAGGTGGAGGACGGCATTGCCACAATGCAGGCCAGGTACCGAGAGTGCATCACCAAGAAGGAGGAGCTGGAGCTGAAGTGTGAGCAGTGTGAGCAACGGATGGGCCGAGCTGACAAGGTGCACACACCCCTCCAGGCAGGGCCTGTGTTCGGGGCCTGCCCTAGACAGGCTAGAAGTGTCTGGGTGGTGGTGGGGTCCTGGGGTGGTTGTCTGCAAACCCCCGCCCCTGGCAGCCTGGGGGCTGCACTGGGCTGCACCCAGGCCCCTGGCCTAGCCTTCCAGAGCTCACCCCACAGGGCTCCCTCTGCAGCTCATCAATGGTCTGTCGGATGAGAGGGTGCGTTGGCAGGAGACAGTGGAGAACCTGGAGCACATGCTTGAAAACATCTCTGGAGATGTGCTGCTGGCTGCTGGCTTTGTGGCCTACCTGGGCCCCTTCACAGTAAGGAGCCCCAACCCTGCCCAGGACAGCCTCACCTCCCAAATAGACTGCCTGAGGCCTCACTCCCCGATGGGCAGCCTGAAGAGGGGCTCTCCCCTCGCTCACTCATTCAGCGAGCACTTAGCAGGCGCCCTGTCTGAGCCAGGCGCTGAGCCAGGCACTGAGGAGACGGCAGTACACCAAACAGCCAGATAATGCGCCCTGGTGGGCTGGCCTCCCGTTCCTGGCCGGCCGTGTGTGATCACCCAGTCCTCACAGATGCCCTGAGGAGTGGCCCTTATTATGATTCCCTGTTTCACAGACGAGTGGCTAAGGTTTATGGAGGCCAAGAAAGTCACCCAAAGTGGGACTAGAGCACAGGGTCCAGCTCTGTGTGCAACTGCCGTGTGCTGGGGCGCAGAGGGAGGCGGGAGGGTGTCACAGGTGTCGTGTGGCGTGGACCTGAGTCTGACATCTTCCCAGGGCCAGTACCGCACAGTGCTCTACAACCAGTGGGTCAAGAAGCTCGTGACCCACCAAGTCCCACACACCTCCGAGCCCACGCTCGTGGGAACCCTGGGGAACCCTGTGAAGATCCGCTCGTGGCAGGTGCTCGCCCCGGGAGGCTGAGTGACTAGGCTGGGCCTGTGGCCTGGTACACACTGGGCTGGGAGCCTCTGCCTCTCTCCACCCTCTTTCCTTTGTCTGCTCTGAGATGCCGCCCCTGAACCACCCAGGCCCAGCTAGAAGGTGGTGGGTAGGAGAGGAGAAAGCCGAGCTCAGGGTGGCTCAGATGCCAGCTGTGGGCAGAGGACTCAAGGGGATGAAGCTGGGGGAACAGTGTCCAGAGGGAGGGTTGAGGTCCCTAGAAAAAGTCATGTCTCAGCTAGAGCCAAGTAGGGTTGGCACAGGGAGAGAAGCAAGAGGCAGTAAGCAGAGGTCAAAGGTGAGCATAGGCTGGGAAGGCCAATGGGTTGCAGGCTTTGTGGAGATGGTCTAATTGAGTGAGAACTCAGTAGGCAGAAGGACAGAGAAGCCTAGTGAAGGAGGGTGTTGGGAGCCAGCCTAGGAGCTCACTGTCACCTGCCCACACCTCCAAGAGGACACAATAAGGAGAGGACAGACACAGCCAAACCAGGAGGTGGGGAGTAGCTGATGCCCCGGCTGACCCTTCATGTGAAAGCCCCGACCCAGTATGACGCCTGGTGCCCCACAGATCGCTGGCCTCCCCAACGACACACTGTCAGTGGAGAACGGGGTCATCAATCAGTTCTCCCAGCGCTGGACCCACTTCATTGACCCTCAGGGACAGGCCAACAAGTGGATCAAGAACATGGTAAGCCCCCTGCCAGGTGCCACCATCCCCACAGCCAGGCTCAGCAGGCACAAGAGGAGTAGCTGAGCCTTGGGGTGGCTCTCAGCCCCCAAACACCTACCTGCCCTACTCCCACAGGAGAAGGACAATGGGCTGGATGTGTTCAAGCTGAGCGACCGGGACTTCCTGCGCAGCATGGAGAACGCCATCCGCTTCGGCAAGCCCTGCCTTCTGGAGAATGTGGGCGAGGAGCTGGACCCCGCTCTGGAGCCCGTGCTGCTCAAGCAGGTGAGCCTGCAGCCGTGGGTGGGTGGGGCGGGGCAGCCTGCTGGCCTGGACAGGGGAGCGAGCAGCCTCCCCCCCACACACACTGGTGAAGCCCAGGCCACAGCACTTGCCCACCCCGCCCACCACAGACATACAAGCAGCAGGGGAACACGGTGCTGAAGCTGGGAGACACGGTGATCCCCTACCACGAGGACTTCAGGATGTACATCACCACCAAGCTGCCCAACCCACACTACACGCCTGAGATCGCCACCAAACTCACCCTCATCAACTTCACCCTGTCGCCCAGGTAAGCCCCGCCCCCAGGCTTCTGAGTATCAGCTGTGCCTCGGCCTGTCCAGCGGCCCCTCTCCTACCCCCAGGCCTGGGCTAAGTGGGTCTTTCCCCCATTCAGAGCCTCTGCCAGCTTCCTCCCGGTCACGCTGACACTCCAGGACGTTCTAGCCCTTCCACAGGATTCCCTTTCTTGCACTGTTTCCACCTAAAACCCCCACCCCTCACTCATCCTGATCCTCGGTCAAGGCCCCACCCAGCCTCCCTCGAGAGCATTAGCCCCACCTCGTCTCTTCCCCGGCAGCTCAGCCCTTTTCGAGCCCTTGTGCACTGACCTCGAGAGCTATCCTGGAGCCCGAGTCAGGCACACTCGGCCCCTGCACCCCAGCCGTTTCCTGCCCTTGTGCCATGAGCCCAGGCACTATGGCTTTCATTGGCCACCCGCCAGCCCCAGAGGCCTGCTCCATGCCAGTGGCCACGGTGAACCTGTCCACAGGACAGGGAGTGGAAACACCCTTAAGGCCTGTCCGTCCCAGTCACCTTAACCCCGCCTGCTGAGAGGGAGTTTTTCAGAGACCCCAGCAGCTCACACATCCAACTGCCTGGCCCTGACTGGGATTCCAGGCTGCCACCCGAGGTCTCACTAAAAACTGATCACTTTGAGAGCAGGTTCTGCGTTATCCCTGCTGCCTGAGACAGGCTAGGCCTCCCAGGCTGACACAGGCAGGGACTCTGCTCTTGGAGCCCTAGGAGAACAGAGAGATGGGGCGGGCCCTCGGGGACCACCCGGTATCACAGGCAGGTGTTCCCTGCCTCTGGCAGTGGCCTAGAGGACCAGCTGCTAGGCCAGGTAGTGGCTGAGGAGCGGCCCGACCTGGAGGAAGCCAAGAATCAGCTGATTGTCAGTAATGCCAAGATGCGCCAGGAGCTGAAGGACATTGAAGACCAGATCCTGTACCGGCTCAGCTCCTCCGAAGGCAACCCCGTGGATGACGTGGAGCTCATCAAGGTGCTGGAGGCTTCCAAAATGAAGGCTGCGGAGATCCAGGTCGGCAACTGGCTGCCCACCCTGCCTGCCTCTCCCCACCCTGTCCCTACCCACTTCTGCCTGTTCTTTGCCAGCCTAACTGGGCCTGGTCACCCCCCTCCACTGCACCCCCAGGCCAAGGTCAGGATTGCAGAGCAGACAGAGAAGGACATCGATCTCACGCGCATGGAATACATACCCGTGGCCGTCCGCACCCAGATCCTCTTCTTCTGTGTGTCTGACCTGGCCAACGTGGACCCCATGTACCAGTACTCCCTCGAGTGGTTTCTCAACATCTTCCTCTCAGGCATCGCCAACTCAGAGAGGGCAGGTACCCTGGCACACGTGCACATGTGGACACAAACACAGGCTCCCACCTGGCGCAGATGGGATGCGTGAACACATCTCTACAGTGGGCACGTACACAGACTCACATCCGTAGTCTCTCACTCTCATATCAGACACGCTCAACATGAGAACACACACACCCCTCCCTACCCTCCTGGGAGCCCTTCTACTGGGAACCCCAAATGCCCCAAGGGGAGCTCCGGACGCCCTATGGCTGCTGCGGGGATGGCTGGGCTGGACCCAGGGCTCCTGGTTCCCTCCCCTGCCCCTGGTGCGGCATTGTCTCTGCCTGCAGACAACCTGAAGAAGCGCATCGCCAACATCAACCGCTACCTGACCTACAACCTCTACAGCAACGTCTGCCGCAGCCTCTTTGAGAAGCACAAGCTGATGTTCGCCTTCCTGCTGTGTGCCCGCATCATGATGAACGAGGACAAGATCGACCAGGTGCATGAGCAGGGCGGCAGCCAGGTGGGACAGCGGGCCAGGACAGCCGGCTGAGGAGTTGCTCTGTTGTAGGGCCTGGGGGAACAGGATGGAAGGGAAGGCCAGGCATGAAGATACAGCAAGAGCAAAGGGGCAGAGGCCTCAGGAAACATGGTTCCTTGCTTAAAAACAGACAGGAACTGCACAACTACTGTACTTTTCCACATGGGATAAAAACTATTAATAGGAGAAAATTAAAAAAAACCAGACAGGAGACCCTGGTTGAGTTGTGGCCCAAGCAGTCCTGTGAGCCCAGGCCTCCTGAGCCCTCAGTGCACTGGTGGGCCCGGAGGCTGGCCTGGGCCCAGCTCGTGCTCTCATGAGTCCCAGGTGTCCATGGTGTTGGAAAGTGCTGCCCACGTAGTGAGAGTAACAGCCACCAGTGCCCAAGCCCTCACTGTACTGGGTGGGCTCACGGGTTCACAGCGCCTGGCACTAGCTTCCCCTGTCCCCTGCCAGAGCGAGTGGCGCTACCTCCTATCCGGGGGCTCCATCCAGGTTATGATTGAGAACCCTGCAGTGGACTGGCTTTCAGACCGGGCCTGGCGAGACATCCTGGCGCTCTCGAACCTGCCAGCCTTCTCCTCCTTCGCCACTGACTTTGTGGAACACCTCTCAGAATTCCAGGCTATCTTCGACAGCCACGAGCCCCACCGGTGAGCTGGGCCCAAGGCATGGCAGGGTGGGCACGTCCAGGGGGTGAGACCCAGACAGGAGCCTTCTGAGGGGCCACCCACGATTGCCCTGCTGTGGCCACGTCTCCTTCATGCCCCTGGCACATATCCCCGGGCACCCCACTCTCCCCTGCCATCCAGCCAGCAGAGTCCCTTGGCCAGTGCCCTCCCACAGGTCAGCTTTCAGGGAGACATGGGCACTATTGCAGGGAGCCCTTGCCTGGCATCTGGGACCAGTACCTCGACCAGTTCCAGAAGCTGCTGGTTCTGCGCTGCCTGCGTGGAGACAAGGTCACCAATGCCATGCAGGACTTTGTGGCCACCAACTTGGAGCCACGCTTCATTGAGCCCCAGGCAAGTGCCACCAGCCAGTGCCACCAGCTAAGCCCCTCCTGGGTGCCAGGGGCCTGGCTGCACCTGGACAGACCACCACAGCCTTGGTCAGGCTATAGGACTCCTAGCCCCACCCCTCCAAAGGCTCTGGGAGGATCCAGGCCCCCAGGACCTCTCTGGGAGCCCCAAGATTGCTGTCCCTTGCCCCGGTCCCTGTGCCTCCTTAGCCCAGCATCTCTCCCTGCCCTGCAGACAGCCAACCTGTCGGCGGTGTTCAAAGACTCCAACTCCACCACACCCCTCATCTTTGTGCTGTCGCCTGGCACTGACCCCGCTGCCGACCTGTACAAGTTTGCTGAAGAGATGAAGTTCTCCAAGAAGCTGTCTGCCATCTCCCTGGGCCAGGGCCAGGTAAGGGTGGGACAAGGAGGCTGGTGGGGGCCAGGACAGCTGGTCCCAACACTCAGCACCCCCACCCCCACAGGGCCCTAGGGCAGAAGCCATGATGCGCAGTTCCATAGAGAGGGGCAAGTGGGTCTTCTTCCAGAACTGCCACCTGGCCCCAAGCTGGATGCCAGCCCTCGAGCGCCTCATTGAACACATCAATCCCGACAAGGTGCGCCAGCCTCCTCTGCTGAAGGGAGTACTAACGAGTCTGCCTGGGACTGAAGCTAAATGAGGTGGTCCCGCAAAGCGCTCGGCCCAGCCCCGCTCACAGGCAGCACTCGGGAACCGACCTACAGAACATGATCGACGGCATTCATCTTCCCAGTGGCCCCCCAGTCACACTACCAGTTGTGATGTGACTTGCTCAAGGCCATCCAGCCAGTGACCCTGGGACTTACCAAAGCTCATATTCTTAACCTGTGGACCGGTGCAGCCTGGCCTGGCCCACCCAGGAGTATAGCGTCAGGCTGAGGGTGGCCCACCGTCCCTGGGTAGGAGGGAGATTGGTGACAGGGGGACCACCAGGAATGGGTCTCAGTGCTCATGTGGAACATGGCCACCAGGTGCACCGGGACTTCCGCCTGTGGCTTACTAGCCTGCCCAGCAACAAGTTCCCAGTGTCCATCCTGCAGAACGGCTCCAAGATGACCATCGAGCCGCCACGCGGCGTCAAGGCCAATCTGCTCAAGTCCTACAGCAGCCTCAGCGATGACTTCCTCAACTCCTGTCACAAGGTGAGGCACACTTGGCAGTGCCCTCCCCTCCCTGCCCCTGTCCTCACCCCTCACATCCTCTGCTCCTCACCTCTCATAGGTGATGGAGTTCAAGTCCCTGCTGCTGTCTCTGTGCCTGTTCCACGGGAATGCGCTCGAGCGTCGGAAGTTTGGGCCCCTGGGCTTCAACATCCCCTATGAGTTCACAGACGGGGACCTGCGCATCTGCATCAGCCAGCTCAAGATGTTTCTGGACGAGTATGACAACATCCCCTACAAGGTGGGCTGGAGACAGGCTGGAGGCAGGGAGCTCAGGGAGCTAGGTGCTTGTGGGGTCCTTACCCCCCCACCACCACACAGGTCCTCAAGTACACGGCAGGGGAGATCAACTACGGGGGCCGCGTCACCGATGACTGGGACCGCCGCTGCATCATGAACATCCTGGAGGACTTCTACAGCCCTGATGTGCTCGTCCCTGAGCACAGCTACAGTGCCTCGGGCATCTACCACCAGATCCAGCCCACCTACGACCTCAACGTGAGCACAGCCTGGGTGCTGGGTGAGAGGAGAGTGGCCCCTGCCCTCCAGTAGCTCCTTCTCATTGATTAATCCATCCCCCAAGACAGTCACCACTGCCTGAGTGCACTGGGTGAGGCAGGGTGAGGGGCCGCAGACCAGCCCACAGCCAGGGAGGGCTCCCAGGAAGCGCTGCTTCAGCCGAGATGTGTGAGGAGGGCTCAGGGGCCGTGTCGGGCCCTCCAGAGTGTGGTCATCAGTGGAGGGGAGGGACTGTGACAGGTTTGAGCTGCCAGATGGAGCAGGGAGCGGGATGGCAGTGAGAAGAGAGCTGGGAAGGAGGTAGAAGCCACCCACCCACATGATGCCTCCAGGGCCTTGGAGGCCCAAGAACAACAGGTTACAACCAGGGCGATGGGTGGGGAATGTGCCCGATTGGAGGGCTGCACACAGGCTGGGGGTAGGGCCAGGCAGGGGCTTCACTTGTGCCTTCCTACCCTCCAGGGCTACCTCTCCTACATCAAGGGCCTCCCACTCAACGACATTCCTGAGATCTTTGGCCTGCATGACAACGCCAACATCACTTTTGCCCAGAATGAGACTTTCGCCCTGCTCGGTGCTATCGTACAGCTGCAACCCAAATCGTCCTCTGTGGGCGGCCAGGGCAGGGAGGAGGTGGGTGACTGCAAGGGGAAGGGACCCAAGGGTTGGGCAGGGATAATCTCCCACCCACCATCCTGTCTGCTCCCTTGTAGGAACTCTGCATGTAGAATCCTATAAGGGTTGTGGGGGCCAGTCCTGACCCCCAGTATCCCTTTGCCCCTACAGATAGTGGAAGATGTGGCTCAGAGAGTCCTACTCCAGGTGCCTGAGGCCATCAACGTACAGTGGGTGATGACCAAGTACCCTGTGCTGTATGAGGAGTCAATGAATACGGTGCTAGTGCAGGAGACCATTCGGTAATCCCCCACCCCAGCCCTTGGTCAGCGGACCATTGGGCTATAGAGAAGTGACAGCAAGAGGTACTTTGGGCAGGTGCCATGCCAAGTGCAACAGACCCATCCTCTAACTCAGCCACATTTTATTTCCATTTTAAAAATGAGTAGACCAGGGTCCACAAAGGTTAAGTGAACTAAGGTCACACACTTGCTAAGGGCCAGAGCTGCGGTTGGTACCCAGGCTACCCAACCAGCTCTATGCTCTAGCCCCTATGTTTGGCCATTGTTTTTTCGTCTATGGCCTACAAGTTTCCTGGTAGATACTGCTACAGCCCTGGCCCACTGCCTGCCTCCTTGCACTGGCCCCATAGGTACAACCGGCTGCTGCAGGTGATTACACAGTCGCTGCGCGATGTGCTCAAGGCACTCAAGGGGCTGGTGGTGATGTCCTCGCAGCTGGAACTGATGGCTGCCAGCCTGTACAACAACACCGTGCCCGAGCTTTGGAATGCCAAGGCCTACCCATCACTCAAGCCACTGTCCTCATGGGTCATGGATCTGCTGAAGCGCCTGAACTTCTTGCACAGCTGGATCCAAGAAGGCATCCCAGCTGTTTTCTGGATCAGTGGATTCTTCTTCCCCCAGGCTTTCCTAACAGGCACCCTGCAGAACTTTGCCCGCAAGTCTGTCATCTCCATTGACACCATCTCCTTCGATTTCAAGGTCTCGATATAGCTAGGGTCAGGTCAGGTGACAGGCTGAGGTACAGCCCAGATAGGAGGGGCGCAAGGACACAGCTGGCTGGCAGTCAGGGGACCCCTGAGCAGGGGTTGGATGGGGGGAGAACCAGGCCAGAAGAGGCCATGAGCCCCAGGGAAATCACGAGGGGCAGGACATAGCCTGCAAGCTACCAGCTAAAATGGTGGGTGATAGGCAGGCAGGCAGGCAGGCAGAACTCTCAGGAGTTTGTGCCTCTGGATCCAAATTCTAACCCAGATTCTGGGTATTAATATGTGTGGGGCATATCTGTGTGCCCACCATAGGTGATGGGCCAGTCAGTGTCAGAGCTCGAGACCAGACCCAAAGAGGGGTGCTACATCCACGGACTGTTCCTGGAAGGTGCCCGCTGGGATCCCACGGCCTTCCAGCTGGTGGAGTCTCGACCCAAGGAGCTCTACACGGAGATGGCCGTTATCTGGCTCCTGCCAGTACCCAACCGCAAGATCCAGGACCAGGCCTTCTACCTGTGCCCCATCTACAAGACGCTGACCCGTGCTGGTACGAGGCCTAAGGCGGGGAGCATACACCACAGGTGGGGCTGACCCAGGTTAGCTGAACAAGATGGCCGGCCAAGGTCAGTCAGCAGTCCTGATGAACCTGGGAAGGAGAGCCTGGCAGAAGCAGGGTAGTGCCCAGCAGCTGGCTGGCTATGGAGTGGCCCCAGAGCACACCATGTTGCCTCCCTCAGCAGATCCACCTTGGGTTCTGGGAGCCCCTGGGTAGGCCTGAGCCTTGGCCAGACTCAATCACCAAGCAGCTTGCCCTTTGGTCAGGATTCCCTCGTCTCCAAGCCTGCCAAATCCATTGCCCTTACCCTGTCTGTTCTCTAGTTGTGGCAGACAACTTAACCCTCCCCACTTGTTGCCTGTTCTAGGAACACTATCAACCACAGGCCACTCCACCAACTATGTCATTGCTGTGGAGATCCCCTCGGAGCAGCCCCAGCGACACTGGATAAAGCGTGGTGTGGCCCTCATCTGTGCCCTGGACTACTAGACTGGGACAGAAGAGTGGAGCCATTAAAGTTGAGTTTTCTAAGTAGTCCAGCTGAGCCTTACCTGCTTACATCAAGCCCCTTCTGTGGGAATCACTGCCAGAGAAAGAGCGAGGGTGGGGGTGAGGGGCTACAGTGGTTAGCAAGGGGAAGAGGTGGCAGATGTAGCAGCTTTGACCTGCTGACCTATCCAGGTGAAATGAGAGGTGAGCCCTTCAGGGTCCCAGGGCCCCTCCTGGAGAACACATCAGGCAGGAATAGGCAGCCCTGCCTCAGCCCAGAGCCCCAGCATCTCTCCAAGTTGCAAAGCTATCAGATCTGATGAAAGCCATAGCATGGCTTTCTCCTCCCAAAGTACCCCTTTTAGACAACCCTTTAGGCTCCACAGCCCACCTGAAGACCCTCCGCAGCTCAGGTCCTAAATTCCAGAGCTAGGATTCCAAAAATCTGCCCAAGAATGTGTATTTCTCACCCACCTCTGGTCACTGAGCCTTGGGCCAGGCCTGATTAGCTCCTCACTCCTATCTCAGCCTAGCCTACAAACCTCAGGCCAACAACCACAGGAGGATTCATTTTTTTAGGAGTTTTATTCACTCATTGATCCAATATTTACAGGGGGTCAAGGGGTCAGGCTGTGCTCAGTGCAGAAGTTAACTGCCATGCCTACTAGCCGTCCCCCACCCCCTCTCCTCTCCCAGATCACTATGTACAGATAACGGGCCTCCTTGGATCTTCTTCAAAGTCATCGGGTAGAGACTATGGGGCTATATTTGGGGAGCCAAGCTCCAGAGGCAGTGCTGGGCCCATTACCCCTGGTGTCAGGCCCTCTGGGAACATGGGGGCTCCAACTGCTTGTCTTGGTCCTGCAGTCCCCATCCTGAGTACCTTGCAGAGGCTGCGGAAGCGAGTAGCAGGGAGAGTGTGGTGCCAGTCTCCTGCAAGCAGCCCTGTCTCTGCTACCCCTACGAGGAGGGAAACATGGTAATACTGAGGGGCTGGGCAGAGGCTCCCCTAAGCCCCAAGCTCCAGGGACAGAGCCCAGGAACCCAAGGCAGGCCCACTGCCAGGGCCACAACACTGACGGCAAAGAGCCCCAGAGCCTTGCCATGGACAGGAGACTTGACGTGCCCGACTGGAGCCAGGGAGTTTACAAGCCCCCGAGCAGCTCAAACACTCCTCTCTGCTCAAGCCATGAGCCCCAGCAGGTTGCTCACCCCACCCCTGCTGGGATACCCCACTCCCAACCCAGCCCAAAAGCCAGGTCCCTGAGTTTGGAGCTCTCCCAGGAGGAATGAAGAGCCGACCTGGCTTCCTCACAAGAGACGATTGGCAGCTGGGGCTAGAGCAGCAGGCCCATGCCCACTCAGGCCCCACCAGGATGAGAGCTGTTAGGAGAGAACGCAGTCAGAAAGCCAGCTATGTCAACACAGTGGTGGCAAGATGGGCCAGAACCCAGAAAAATAGATGTCTCTGTAGGTAAAATATATATTCTGCTGCCCAGGCAGAAAGGCCAAGTCCTACAGCTCCACAGCCGGCTGTGGAGGAAGCCGCAGCACCTCGCTGTGCCCAAGCTCCCAAACTCCAGCTGCTGCTTCCTGAGCACTATGGGCTTGACCTGCCCTACCAGACCCAGGGGTACAATGCAGGGAATCCTGGCCTGGCTTGCATTTCCAGGGTCTGGGCTGTCTGGCTGGAAATATTCAGTAATACTGGGAAGGGGACTGTGGGGCAGGGAAGGGGCCCTGGTGAGGGCCACAAGGCAAGAGCAGGCTGCAGAGATGGGGCCAGCAGTCCTCATTGGCGCTTGGCTTTGTAGGGGCGTGAGCGTTTCCTCCGATCAGGCTTCCGCTGTTTGTGGAGCCGGCCAATGCTGACCCCTTGACGCCGCCGCACCGAGATGTTCTGCTCCACCAGGTTGGCCAGCATGCCTGCAGAGAAGCAGAGGCCCTTGAGCAGGTGGCTGGATGCCCAGCAGCCACCCACTCAATAGGCCACAGCCTCAGGCCTAGAGCTGAGGGTCTCATGGGCCTCCCTGAGCCCCAGTCTTCTCAAGCCCCAACAGAGGCCTGATGGAGGGGGGACCTGAGGAACATGGCCCTCAGCAGTGTATGCCAGGGAATGCACAACAGTCAGTACCCTCACCTTCCTGAGCTAGCATGGAGATGAATGTGCAGATGAACTCGTCATAGTTGTGGGTCCTTCTCTGGTCGTCAATCTGGGAGGAAAAGGATGAGAGCACTGCAGCCCATCTCCCAGAGCTGCCACCAGCTGACCTCGAGAGGTCGCACACCTCTGAGAAGACAGTCAGGAGCAGAGGACCAGGCAGCTAGAGAGACAACCCACCTTGAACTTCTTTCTCTTCTCCACTTCTTCCTTGAGGCAGGCCTCATAGTTGGCAATCTCGGCCTCTACACACTTCAACAGTGCCAGTAGCTCCTGAAAAAAACCAGCATTACACCCATGGCAGAGGCTGGCCAGCACCAAAGCCACACTGCCATGAAGCAGTGAGAGGCAAGGATAAGTAAGCAGCCAGAGTGCCTGGAGCTTACTGAGGCCTCTTCCACTACCCAACCCAGGCAGGCTTCACAGCCACCAAAACTCCAGTCAAGAACCCAGCCTTGGGCAGCAGTGCCCCAGGCTCTTCCCTCTGCCAGGATTAGAAAACTGCAGGGCTCACCTTGGGTGAGTACTTCTCTCCATTCAAAGGCTCACCAGGCCTGGCCAGCCCAGACTTCTCTCTGCCATCTACAGCTTCCACCACCTCCTTCTCCTCTGGGCTGCTGGACCCCTGGCTGCCCTGGCTTGGTCTGATGGAGGGCGAGGAACCCTTCCCACCCTCTGAGAAAAGAAGGCATGAGAAGACCCATCAGAGTGCAGGACACTTGGTGGTCACTTGGCTACCTCCCTCCTCCCTCCTTGGTATACCAAGTGGCCAGTGAGTCAGCCCAAGGCCCACCTGTCAGTGCCAGGGGACTCAGCACACCATCCTCAGCCAAGTGCAGCAAACCTGTGCTGATTACAGGACCCAGGTCACGTACAGCACGATTGTAGCGTATACAGTCAACACGCAGCAGACTATCATCCTCTCCAAAAAGCACCTTGGAGATGTGGGAGGTGACAGGGCTGGAGGGCCGTGTGGGGTTGGCCGAGCGGATGGGCGAGCGCAGTGGTGAGTTGAAAGCACTGCCGATCTCGGACGCTGTGTCCGTGCTCTCGTTGCTGGGGGTGGGCGAGGGCTGCGAGTGCGTGGGCACCGCCACAGCTGGACTCCCAGCACCGCTGCTGGTCTTGATGGACAGGGGAATCGAGAGGTCTTTCTGGGACTCTTTGAGCTTCTCGGCCAAAACGTTGATTGTGTTGGGCTGCAGCACCGACAACTGCCCATCCCCGGAGCCACTCAATGGCCCTGACTTCCCTGGCCCCTTTCGTTTGTACCTGTGGGGTCCAAGAAGAGGTGAGCCAAGGGAGTGGGCCAGGTGATCACACACCCAGCAATGCCCAGAATTATCTGAACACACCCTGGGGCACCCAGGGACTGACGCTGCAGCTCCTCGCTCAGTCCAGCAGCCTGACCCAAAACAGCACCCTGAGCTCTGACAGCTACAGCCAGGTGTCCTCAAAGGACACCTTCTCTATTTTAGCTGCTGGCCTTTTGCCAATGCCATGTCTTCCAAAAAAGCTACCCCTACCTCATCTCCTCCTTCCCTGTTTTATCCAATTCTTATTCCAAAGCCCAGCCAAAAGGCCACCTCCCAACAGTACACATCTTGATGTCTGGTTAAATGTGCTCAGCCCTCGCCCCATCCTCCAAAAGCTTCTTGGGGCCTGGAGTCAACCCCTTCATGCCAGCCTCCCCCAGGGCCCTGCACTCAGCAGGGGCTCAGTACTGTCTACTGTTGAAGGGCATTCTCAGACACAAGCTGAAATATTCAAGATAGGGTCCGCAGCACTCAGAGCCTCCAGCCTTACAGAGCTGAGGCTGACCTGATGGCGGAGTTGGTGCTCTGCACATCGTCCTCCTCATCATCCTCATAGTCATCCTCGTCGTCTGAGTACTGCTGGGGTGGGCGGACTGGAACTCGGCTGCGGCCCACACCTGCTGCCAGGTCTTCCTCCTCCTGGGGCAAAAACCCAGGACAGCCATGAGCAGGGGTCCGTCAGCCCAGACTGGGCACAGCACTCACAGCCAGAGAGGAAGCCAACATGGCTCAGGTCAAGTCCACAGAACCCCTCAGGTATTGCAGAGCCCAACCCTGGTTCTTGGGAAAGCTGCTGCCCACCCACACTACCTACCTGCCTACACAGGGCTTCTGAAACATGTGCCTTTATTTTGCCAGCAAAATCCAACCCATAAAGTTAAACCAAGGAGCATAATCTAAACGTTTAGCCCCCCAGTTGTGTGGCTGGACTTAAAGTCAGAGGAGCTCTCTAAGCCCCTGCCTTTGTGGGTGCTTCTGAGTATCAGACAGAACCAGGCCTGGATGGAGGACGAATACCAAGGAACCGCCTGAGGAAACTGCCTGTAGCAGCCTCTTGAAAGAATCCTGGAGGAAGTCCTGTGGGGTGCTCCCAGCTCACCTGCATGGGGGACTTGGCATAGTTGTGATTGTCCAGAAAAGCTGGCAGCCGCTGGACAATGGGAGTGGGGTTAGGGGGAACACCGTTGAGGTTGCTCCCTGAAGGTTTCACCACCAGCTTGGGTTTGCTGGGAGGACTGTGGGTCAAGGGTTGTGGGCATGAACCAGCCACCTCCTCCACACCGTCTGAGAGAAGAAGCACAGGCAGGACTGTCAACTAGATCCTCAAGAAAAGCTGTCCCCAGACTGCTGTCTCTCCAGTCCTGTGACACAGCTGCACCCCCTCTCTTCCCAGAGAATAGTCAAGCCAGCTGGTGGGTTGGAAGTCAATCATGGGCCCACAGCAAGACAGGAGAAGGACAAGATGGAAAAAGAGGGGGAAGCAGAAAGATAAAAAAGCCTCTAAGAAAACCAGAAAGGGAATATGTTCCAGAAAAGGCTCAAGGGCCTGTGGTAATGGCAGCCCTTTACAGATGCCTTTCTTTAGGGAAAAACTGCTCTCTCCCCACATTCGGACAGAAGAAGGATACAAGCACTGGGCTTCAGGCCCCCGCAGGAGCCTCTGAATCACTGCCCAAGTGCTTCCATAGGAAAAGACTTGCTCTGCTTGAGTCTCCCAGATCAAGCTATGAGGGGGTGGTTCTGAGCCCATAAGAGGCCCTAAAACCCCTAGTACCTGTGTGAATGCTGTCAGAGGCCACTGGGGCCCTGCTTGCCTCCAGAGCCACAGGGGACTTGCCACTGGCTGGTTTAGACTCCTCAGGCAGCTGTGACTCTTGAGACTTGTGGGTCTGAATCAGCTCTGGTTGTGTTACCCTGATCAACTAAAAAGAGAATCCAAGGCTCAGAGGAGAGAAGGTAGTCCCAGCCTCCACCTCGGACAGCTAAGGGCCTTGGCTCTAACCACTCCCTCAAAGGGAAATACAAGAGTCAAACCCAAACCTCCTTTCAGAAACGCCTTTCCCTCCCCACCCCAAGTTCCACCTTTCCCAGAAAGGGCATGAAGGAGAGGAGTGGTTGGTTGAAGCCCAGATCCACAATAATGATTTGGGAATCAGAGACAGATGCCTTAGTTGGGGGAAAATGGCTGGGCAGGGACCAGGCAGGAGGGTACTCACCTGCTGCAGGGCCTCCAGTACTGTCTGACGGTTCACCTTCAGCACATGCAGCCTAGCCTCATACTTGATCCTGCGGTCAGGCACCACCGCCATCAGGTTGAAGCGGATATCATGGTAGGGCTCCCTGCAGACACAGCTGCAGCTGTGAGAGCAGCTCCCACCCCAGCCCCACCATCAGGTTGAGGCAGATATCCTGGAAGGGCTCCCTGAAGTCACACCTGCAGCCATATATATGTACAGGCCCACCCCAACAGGCAGGCAGCAGCTGACTGCACGTCAGACACCTGAGCTGGTACCTTCCAACAAGCCATGCAAAGGGCCTGGCAGGATGTGACCCAGCATACCTAGACCACCCAGGGCTCCACCAAGGCCTGCCCCTCCCTAAAGCAGGCCATAGGCAGCCTGAGCAGGAAATAGGGCAATGAGATCTTGAGGGAGCCCAAGATCTAAGCCTGATGCTGCCAGATTCACCATGTGTCTCTCTGCCTTGGTTCACTTTTCTGTGTCCCTCCCAATGGAGGCACAGCTCCAGAGGGTAGGGCAGACACAGGGCCCTTACCCTGCAGTGGCGAGGCCAATACGCTCCATGATGACCCGCCGAGCTTTGTCTGTCCACTCTTCATCCTCCCCCCAGGGCCCTAAGGAACAGCAAGACGAGGAGTCAGCAGGAGGGAAGCCCTGAGTTTGGGCAAGCCAAGAGTAGAAGGGAGGACGGACAGCAGTCAAGCGAGGAAGTCAGGGGCTAGTCAGGCAATGCAATGCAGGGTGCCATCTGGCCAAAGCCAGTTGTCAACACTCACCCCCCCACCACTGAGGCCCAAACACTAAGGACCCTGGACCCCAGTTCCTTAGGAGTTAAGCAGAGAAAACCAAAGGGCCCCCAGCTCAGAGTGCCTACCATGGTCAATGGGGTAGACCTTGAGCCCATCCAGCTCAAAAAGCCGGCCTGTGATAGGCACATAACTGACAAAGTGGAACGCCTCCATGGTCCGCACTGCGCTAAGGCCGTTCTGCTTCTCTGGGAGGTGGCGTGGCTCAGGCCTGGGGAAAAACACAGTCAGGGCCCAGAATGGGACAGCCCTTCTTTATCCCCACCCTCATCAGCTCCCACAGCTCCCACACACCTGGCATGGCTATTATGGGCCTTGGCCAACTCCGGGGCATTGCCAATCGCATATCCTTTGCTCTAGAGGGAAGAAAATAAAGCCACATCAGAACGACTTCTTAGGTGAGCCTCTGAGTAGAAAACAAAACTTAAGAGAGCAGGTTGGAAAGCATTCCAGGAACCTGAAGAAGCACAGGTGGACTCTCCTAAAGTGTAGAAGAGAGCTCTGGAGCTCAAACAGATGGGCTCTAATCAGTGGACACTGGGCGCAATGTGACCTGTAAAGTGGTGACAAAGTTCTAAAATGGTATCACTTAAGCAATGTTCCTTCTTTCCCTAGGTTTGTCTCCTTTCCTGACAATTAGGCCTAAAACCAATTGCCTTACATAATTAACTTAAGAGTCAAATGTAATGGCCCTGGCCAGTTTGGTTCAGCGGTTAGAGCGTCAGCCCAAGGACCAGAGAAACCTGGGTTCAGTTCCCACTAAGGGCACGTACCTCGGTTGCAGTTTGTCCCCGGCCCCAATTGGGGTCGTGTGGGTGGCAACCAGTCGATGTGTCTCTCTCACATCGATGTTTCTCTCTCACACATCGATGTTTCTCTCTCTCCCACTCTATCTGAACATAAATACAAAAATGTCCTCGGGTGAGGATAAAAAAAAAAAAAGAGTCAAACGTAATTTAAATGATCACGTGGAAAGTAAAAGTCTCATAGTGCCAAATATCATGTGGTGGCATCACCAGTAGTCCTGGAGGTCAGATTTGTCCAGCCAGCTTTGAGCCAGGATTAAGGGACTGTGGCCTACCTCAGGGCTGAAGCCTTTGGTGAAGTCCTTCATTCGACTCAGAGTGGGCCCCAGGTCCACATTGCTGCAGTTCAAGAGCACGCTTAGCAGGGCATGAGTGGCGCAAGAATTGGGGATCAGCTGTGAAACCAAGAACAGTCACTCATACACAGCATCCCTCAGTCAAAGCCCACATTCATCAAGAATGGGGACCCAGAGAGGGACAGTCATATCTGAACAATCACCTTCATCTCTGCTCAACATTTGTTCATTTAACTAAATACCCACCAGATGTCTGGGAACATGGAGAGTGGTTTCAGACCCCACACTACTCTAAAGATTCTCCCTTTTTAATGAATAAGAGCTTAATTCCTTCTGCCAAGGAACTTCTATAACCACCACCCTTGGTATCTGCCTATCTCTTCATCCTGCCTTCTCCACTTCACTTCCCAAGCAAAGAAAATGGCAGGATCCCACCCGCCAAACACAATATAGAGCCCAGCAGACCTGGTGGGCAAAGAACATATTATTCACAATATCGTCATCAATCACAGATGTATCATCCACCAAGGTAGAGACCTTGCGACGGGACCGGCGCTCTTCGATCCATTTGAACAGGAAAATGAATCCATACACGGGGCTGGGGAAAGTAAGAAACAGAGCTAAACCAGCCAAGTTGGAGAAGGCAACCAGTATCACCTTTTTTCTCCCTTTATTCCCCTGAACTGTGTTACCACTCAGGTGCCCTTCCCATAACCCCACCTTTCCCCTGGTTTCTTCCCAACACTGCCCAAAGTGGCCCTGAGCCCTCACACCCCAGGAGCCTGAAATGGGCAGTCTAAGCATCAGCTTCTGGCTGTGGTTCTCTAGGAGTCCACCCAGTGTCCTTATGAAGTCTTTGGTTCTGGGATAAGAGAAGAAAATCTGGAACCAATGGCCCAGGACAGGGGAGGAACAGAAGGTAACAAAAACTCTGATAAGGAATTTAAACACTAATTCTCACTTGTGAACCCCATGGCCTGAACCCCACTGCAGCCATGGGAGAAAATGAACACCCGTAGCAGCCCCTTCTTTCCTGGGAAATAAAAGCAGACTTCTCAGTTTAGTCACTGTCAGTTCCTCCAGACCTCTATTTTTCAGGACCACCAAAACAAGACCGTGAGGTTGGTCATCCAGGAGGGGCCTTGTAAATGCCACATACCAACAAATCAATCAATACAAGACCACCAACCAATCAATGTAAGACCGCTGTACAGAGATTAAAGGCACCGGCATGTTAAAGCAGTAACAAATAAATTACAGCTGCACAAAAGGCACTGTGTGATCCAGGTCTAAAGAAGGGCCTGGCTTCCTGCTCCAGACTAGAAAAAGCAGCTGAACTGTACTCCAAAAGACAATTAAAATTCGTATTGGGTGGGGGTGGGGGAGGGGTGTTGCTACATAAAGAGAAGTGCTGAGGAAAGACTGGGAGAAAACAAGAACATCAGCTTGATCAGGAGCGCACCCAACGGGGAGGGATGCTTCCTTATGTGAGATTTTACAACGTGGGGTTCCTGATACTACCTCCCTTGAGGGGCACTCTTCCCTAGGCCCTTCCCTAGCCCTGGAGGTGTGAAAGGCGGTCCTGCCGCCAAGCCACTCACCCCTGGCACTTGCTCTGAAGGTCATAGATCTCCTCCACTTGCACCCCTTTGACACCTGCGATCAGGGAAGAAAAGAAGTCGGGAAGGGCAGCTCCTGGCCCTGCAGCAAGGACGCAAGAACGGGCCTCCACAGCCCGGATCCGGAGGGTAGGAGAGGCTCTTACCGAAATCTTCCACCAGGAGGGTGAAGAGGCCTGGTGGGGCAACAAGAGAAGCGGGTGGTGGTCAGGCAGGCGCCTCCCGGGCCCACCCGGCATCCCCAGCCCCCAGCCAGCCGGCCCCCTCCTCACCAGGGTCGCTCTCCAGCTCCAGCCAGCCCTTATTCATCTTCCCGCGGGGCGGCCCCTCAGCGCCATGTCCAGGCCCTCCCGACCCACCGCCGCCCCCGCCGGGAGCCCCCGACGCCCCCGGGGCCCCTAGCCCCACACACAGACAACGGGCCCCGTCGCGTCACCCGCCCGCGCCGGCGGGACACGTCACCGCAGAGCGACGGTCTCCGCCCTGCCTCTGGGCTCCTCTTCCGCTGGTTGGACTCCGAGGCCGGCGCGCGGGCGGGGGGCGGGGCGCGGCGATGGGCGGGGCCAGAGGAAGGGCGGGGCGCGCGGTGTCAGCGCCAGCGTCGCGAGGGGAAGGGGCGAGGCGAAAGAAGGGGCGGGCGCGCGGCCGTTAGCGGTTCCGCTCAGCCAACGGTCCTCGCAGCGGTAGTCCCCGGGGCCGCAGTCTCCCTGGGTCGTAGTCCGCGCGACCCGGCCCCCGTTTGCGCGCTCGCCCCCTTTACCAGGCGCAGTCACCGCGCGGGGCGGCCGCCCGTGAGGTAGCTACAACGAATAAAGCTCCGGGACTTAAGCGCCCTCGGCGACACCTGGACGGGCGGCCCCGGCCGGGAGCGGCGGCCCGTGTGCTACCGTGAGGAGCGAGCGGCGGAAGTGACCTCGGCCCGGCCCCGCACCCGCCTCCCTGCAGGCGCGGCATGATCCTGGTCTGGCACCCGCGGGATGCTCCTTGAGACCCTTCGCCGGCTGTTACCTCGGGGGGACGGTTGTGGCCACGCCGACACGTATTTAACAAATTAGTCGTTTATTCTTGTGGCGGCGGGGCCGAACACGCTTATTTATTTTTAATTTTCTCAAGAAGCTTTTATCCAGCACTTATCAAGCGAAACAACTAGGAACACCGTTTGCAGGGAGCATCTCCCGCGTAGGAAATCTGGGACCGAGCCGCTCGAGGAAGCCCGCCCCCGCCTCGCCCGCCCGCAGCGCCCGGGAGCCCGCGGCGTCCTCCCGCGCTGCCCCCGTGCGCGGAGCCCCGCCCAGGAACGCCTTGGCCCCGCGATGCCAGGAACTGAAGTTGCAAGGTTTTACTGCTGTCGCTAGACGAGCGGGATCTCCCCAGCGCCTCGAACCGCTCGGTAGTCCGCTCACGTGGATCCCCTCGTGCACGCCCGTCTCTCTCCTCTTCCTGCCTGTCCAAGTGCTTCTGTCGAGGAAGAAGCCACCAATGCCATTGCTTCTGCAGGTGCAACTCCTGGGTTAGAAGAGGACATGGAGCAGACCCGGAGAGAGGGGGGCGGTGCAGCCGCAGTGGATGGGTGGATACCTTGGTGGTTGCATTCGTACGGAGCGGCTCCCCGGCTGTGCAGTGAGGACATGGGTGCTGGAGTGTGTCCCCGAGTGACCCGATTCACTCAGCTCTAGACGATGCCGTCCCTCTCTCCCCCGACCAAACAGTCCTTCCTCCGTAGGAGTGGGTTTTACTTCTTTCAGGGATTCTCCCCGACCACTGAAAACCCATTTGCAGTCGGCTGACATCGGTGGGGGCAGTCGTAGCAGGGTGTCTTCTCCACATCGAGGCATTTTACTTTGGGCTCAGAGTAGACAAAGGTGCAGTTGAGGACAGGCCACACCTCAGTGGCCATCTGAGCCTAGTGAAAAGTGACAGGAGCCAAAGGAAGGTTCGTGAGTGTCTCTTGTCTCTCGCTAGAGGGAGTTCTTGCTTTAGGCAGCTGAAATACCACAAGCTCCTTGTAGGAGAAACTAGTTTATCTAGGTTTTAATGACCAGAATTAAGACACCCATACTTGGGGGCAAAAGAAGGCTTTTTTCCTGAGTGCTACCTCATGAATTCCGTAGGTATAAAGAACCATTTAGCCAGTTCAAGCAGTGGTTCCAAGTTCTGCTGTGTGATAGATCTACAAGAGCCTCTCTGTGACCCCTCTGTGCCTTGTCTCTTCATCTTGAAAAGGGGATAATAACGGTACCTATTGCATGGGGGGTTTTGTGAGTTAACATGTAAAATACCTAGAACAGTTCTGGGCACAATTTAATAGTTATTGGCTATTACTAGCATTGATGGGTCCTTTATATTCTGTCGTATGGGTTGGAAGGTGAAGTGTACTGTTGCTTTGTCCCTGTAGAACTTGATCACCAACTCTAGAATTAAATTTCTGACCAAGCCCTGTTTATTTTTGTAGCTGGAAGAGCCTGTATTGTCCTCATAACAATATAGAATTCAAGATAGGAGAGAGAGAGGCTGCAGCGAATGAAGACTATAAAAGAGAAGGAGGAATGTCGAAGATTGAGGTAGAGTAGGTGACATAAGGAAGTTTGGGATAAATTATTCAATAGCCTGTGGTATATACTGTACTTTTCCCCTCTTTGCATTGTCTTGGGGGCTAGGGTTGGGTATTGTAGAAGCACACACCATTGGTGTTCTGGATGCTGCCCAGTAATCTGTCCTCCCAAGACTGTCCCTAGTAGTAAGTGCTGGCTCTTGAACCCTACTGCCTAGGTTTATACGTGGCTCTAACACTTCCTAACAGGGTGATCTGGGACAGGTTACTTAATTTCTTTATGCCTTCATTTCCTCATCTGGAAAATATGCATAATAATAGCAACCACTTCTTATTTATATTTTTATTTTTTTATCTTCACCCGAGGACATTTTTTTCCATTTTTTGTTCCGATAGAGTGGGAGGGGGAGAGAGAGAGAGAAACATCGACGTGAAAGGGACACATTGAGTGGCTGTCACCTGCACAATCCAACCAGGGCCAGGGACAAACTGTAACCGAGGTACGTGCCCTTAGCAGGAACCGAACCCAGGTCTCTCTGGACCACAGGCCAACGCTCTTAACCGCTGAGCCAGACCTGCCAGGGCAGCAACCACTTTTTTTTTTTTTTTTTTTTTTTTATCCTCACCCCGAGGACATTTTTTCGATATTTTGTTCAGATAGAGTGGGAGGGAGAGAGAGAGAGAGAAACATCGACGTGAAAGCGACACATCGAGTGGTTGCCACCCACACGACCGACCAGGGCCGGGGACAAACTGCAACCGAGGTACGTGCCCTTAGCGGGAACCAAACCCAGGTCTCTCCGGACCGCAGGCCGACGCTCTAACCGCTGAGCCAAACCGGCCAGGGCAGCAACCACTTTTTAAAAGATTATTTTAGAGAGAGAGGTAGGGAGAGAGAGAGAGAAATGTCAATATGTGAGCAAAACATCAATCAGCTGCATGCCCCCTACTGAGAAATTGAGCCTGCAACCTGGCCATGTGCCCTCACTGGGAATCAAACCCACAACCTTTTGGTGCATGGGATGACACCCAACCAACTGAACCACACCAGCCAGGGCAATAGCGCCCACTTTTTAGAACATTCTGTAGATACGTTGAGCTAATACATGAATAATATCTAGCCAAGAATAACATCTAGCCCTGGCTGGTGTGGCTCAGTGATTAGAGCATTGGCCCATGGACCAAAGGCTCACAGGTTCAATTCCCGGTCAAGGGTACATACCTGGGTTGCAGGTTTGCTGCCCAGCGCTGTAGGGGTGCATGTGGGAGGCAACCAATTAATGGGTCTCTCTCACATCGATGTCTCTCTCTAACCCCCTCCTCTTTCCCTCCCTTCCACACTCTCTAATATCGATGGAAAAAATATTCTCAGGTGAAGATTTTTAAAAAAAGAATAATGTCTAGCAATAGAAAATTATTTAATCATTAAAATGATATAATCATATCATTTTACGATGTTTTGTGAATGTTATACCACCCGAGATTCAGAGTAGGTGACAGAAGAAACTGTAGAAGGTTGTTTGCTCCTGCATTTGTTCATTTAATACAGGCACCAGGAACAGAAAGGTGGTTACTATCTCACATAATTCGAACAATTCAGTAGGTATGTTTTGTGCTTTCAGAAAATATTAAATAGCCCTAGCCAGTTTGGCTTAGTGGTTAGAGTGTCAGCCCTTAGACCAAAGGATCACAGGCTCAATCCCTGGCCCTGGTGGGGGCCATGTGGGAGGCAACCAATTGATGTGTCTTTCTTCACATCAATGTTTCTCTCTCCCCCTCCCTCCCTCTTACTCTCTCTAAAAAGCAATGTAAAAATACTCTTGGGTGAGGATTAACAGAAAAAAAAAATTAAAGAGAAACTCTGAATGGGTGGCTTAGTAGGTTGATCACTGTTTCTCTCTCCCTTCCTCTCTCTCAAATCAAATCCTTGGTTTATATATATATGAAAGAAAAATAAATTGATGTCTTAGCCATTAGATATTCTGGTACTTCATCAGACCCATGGATGGCATTTTGAGGGAAATGGTGCAAAGGATGTTGACAGGATCCTCAAAGACCACCTTGTACTTCTTCCTTCTCTTATATAGAAAATCTGCCAAGACAAGGGGGGTGACCCAGAGGAAGCCATCTTCAGGGCCTGGTAAGAAAGACCGGAGGTTCTGTTTAGCTGATGCCTTCCAACCTTAGCAAAGACCACCTGTGTAAGGCAGCAAACTTGCTCCTCTCACTTTGATCCTACTTCCTTCCCAGACTCTCTAAGATGCTGAAGAACTCGGGGTCTTTAATTTTTAAATATCACGTCCAAAGTTCAAGAAACAAATCAATTAAGGCCACTCAAGACAAAATAATATGAAGTGAGCAGTTGTAGCCAGCTCCTTCAAATGTGGCCAAAATTATGTAAAGACCTAACTGATACCAAATAACACTTTATCCCAACCTCCCTCCTTAAAATGACCCTGTTCCCAATACTCTCCTCCTCCTAGTATGTAGAGAGATGGTTACACTCCCAAAGTGAATTCTTAACATTCTGTCTTCCAGTATGCCGGCTATGCCTTCAAGAACCTGGGGATCCCGAAAAATTAGGGGAGTTTCTTCAGAAAGACAATCTCAGTGTGCACTATTTCTGCCTTGTGAGTATAAGGCCCCCTTTGCTTTGAATGTCTCATGGCTTACGCTATACAGTCTGTTATCTGTTTTTGCATCCAGCCTCAGAACCGTAGCCTTGTTTGTTTTCCTTAATAGATTTTTTCTTTTAAAATCTAATATTTAAATAGTAATATATGTACCTGGTATAAAATCCTAACAGTATAAAGTATGTACAAAAAGTTTCTTCCCAAAACAGTATTCTCCATCTTTCCCCTTCTTCAGTGTTATATATAATGTATATCCCACATAAACACGGTCTGAATCAAAGTAAGTATTTCCATCACCCTACAAAGTTCCCTCCTGTCCTCTTCCAGTCACTTCCCTCAGAGATCATCACTGATGTATGTATTACTTTTGCCTATTCTTATGCTTCATATAAATGGAATCATACAATTTGTACTCTTGTGTCTGTCTTCTTTCACTCAACGCAGTGTTTTGGAGATTGATCCATGTTGTTGCATGCATTGGTAGTTTGTGTTTTTTTATTCCCCAGTAGTATTCTGTTGTATGAATATGTTTTTATTTGCTTATCTATCTGCCTGTTGATGGACATGTGAATTATTTCCATTTGGAGGCTATTAATAAAGCTGCTGTGAACATGTACACACAAGTCTTTTTGTGAATATGTGTTTTCACTTCTCTTGAGCAAATGCCTAAGAGTGGAATTACTGGTTGTATGTTAACTATATGTTTAACTTTATGTGAAGTTGCCAAGTCACTTTCCAAAGTGATTGTACAAATTTACACTCCCACTGCCAGTTTATGAAGTTGCACAGTATTATTGCTAGAACTTGATATTGTCAGTCTGTTCAATTTTAGCCATTCTACTTGGTGTGTATTGGTATTGCACTGTGGCTTTAATTTGCATTTCTCTGATGACTTAAGATGAGCTTCTTTGCATGTGCGTATTTTCTTTTATGAAGTGTCTAAACAAATATTTGGTCGACTTTAAAAGTTGGGTTCTTTTGTCTGATTGAATTGTAAGAGTTCTTTATATATTCTGGATACAAATCTCTTTTCAGATATGTGTATTGTGACTATTTTCTCCCTGTTGTGGCCTGCCTTTTCATTTACTTAGTGATGTCTTTCGAAGAACAAAATTTTAAATTTTGATGAAGTCCAGTTATCAATTTTTTCTGTCATCATTAGTGCTTTTTTGTGTGTCCCAAGAAATCTTTGCCTGCTCATTGAATTATCTCAGTCCCTTTTTCAAAATCAGTTGACTACATATCTGTGCATCTCAATGATCTATTTTATTTTATTTATTTATATGTAAATATTTTTGTTTGTTAATCCTCACCCAATATTTTTTTTCTTTTTTTACTTTATTTATTTTAGAGAGAGGAAGGGAGAGAGGGAGAGAGATAGAAACATCGATGAGAGTGAACATCGACAGGCAGCCTCCTGCATGCCCCCCACTGGGGATCAGGCCCACAACCTGGGCATGTGCCCTGACAGGGAATCGAACCAACGACCTCTTGGTGCAGGGTTCGATGCTCAACCACTGAGCCACACTGGCTGGGCCCCAATGATATTTTTTCCATTAATTTTTTTAGAGAGAGTAGAAAGGAGGGAGGAAGGCCAGAGAGGGAAAGAGAGAAACATTTATGTGAGAGAGACAGGTCAATTGGTTGCCTTTTGCACATACCCTGTGTAGAGCCAGGGATCAAACCTGCAACCCAGGTACTCGCCCCTGACCAGGAATTGAACCCGAGACCCTTCTCTGGTCCACAGGCCAATGCTCTAACCACTGAGCAACACTGGCCAGGGCTTAATGATCTGTTTTATGTTATTGATCAGTGTGTCGATCCTTACACCAATACAAGACTGTCTTGATTATTGTGACTTTATAGTGTCTTGAAATTAAGCATTGTAAGTTTACAGTATTTTCCAAGATTGTTTTGGCTATCGGGTCGTTTTCTTTTCCATATATATTTTATAGTTAGCTTTAAAGTTTTCTTTTTTTTAAAAAAAAAAAAAGCTTTTTAGGATGTGATGGGGATTGCAATAAAGAATGGACAGCCCTGGCCGGTTTGGCTCAGTGGTTAGAGCGTCAGCCTGTGGTCCAGAGAGACCCGGGTTCGGTTCCTGCTAAGGGCACGTATCTTAGTTGCAGTTTGTCCCCAGCCCTGGTTGGGTCGTGCGGGTGGCAACCATTCAACGTATCTTAGTTGCAGTTTGTCCCCAGCCCTGGTTGGGTCGTGCGGGTGGCAACCACTCAATGTGTCCCTTTCATGTCGATGTTTCTCTCTCTCTCTGCCTCTCTCTCCCTCCTACTCTAACTGAACAACAACAACAACAACAACAACGAAAAAAAAATGTCCTCAGGTGAGGATTAAAATAAAAAGAATGGACAAACATACCCTGGCCAGTTTGGCTCAGAGGTTGAGCGTTGGCCTGTGGACCAGAGAATCCCAGGTTCGGTTCCTGCTACGGGCACGTACCACAAAAAAAATTTTTAAAAAAAAATGGACAAACAATATTGAATCTTACAATCCATGGATGTGATATAGTTCACTATTTATTTGGGTCTTTTAAAGTATATCTTAGCAATTTTAATTTTTTTAGTGAAGACTGGCACATCTTTTGTTAAATGTATTTCTAAATATTTTGTGATTTTTATACTATTTTAAAATTTCATTTTCAGGTTTGTTGCTGGTATACAGAAATGCAATTTATTTTTGTACATTGATTTTATATCCTACAATCTTGTCAAATTAATTTATTAGTTCAGTCATTTTTGTTTTTGTTTTTTTTTATTTATTTTTTTTATCCTCACCCGAGGACATTTTTTCCATTTTTTTTTTGTTGTTGTTCAGATAGAGTGGGAGGAAGAGAGAGAGCGCGAAACATTGATGTGAAAGTGACACATCGAGTGGCTGCCACCCGCACGACCCAACCAGGGCCAGGGAAAAACTGCAGCCGAGGTACATATCCTTAGCAGAAGCCGAACCCGGGTCTCTCTGGACCACAGGCCGATGCTCTAACCGCTGAGCGAAACTGGCCAGGGCTGTTTTTGTTTTTTTTAATGCCTTAGGATTTCCTGTGTACATAATTATGTGTGAATAAAGACAGTTCTACTTCTTCCTTTCCAATCTTTATGTCTTTTATTTCTTTTTATTGACTTTTAGTACTAGCTAGGACCTTTAATATAGTGTTGAATAGAAGTTATGTGAGTGAATATCCTTGTCTTATTTCCAACATCAGAGGCTAATATCCAATTTTTCACCTTTAAAATATGATGTTAGCTGTAGGCTTTTTCATGGATTCTTTTCATTAGATTGACTAGGCTCCTTTTTATATCTAGTTTGCTGGAGGATATCATGAATGTGTATTGAATTTTGTCAAATACTTTTTTGCATCTGTTGAAATGATCATGATATTTTCCCTTAATTTATTAATGTGATTTGTGATACCAATTGAATTATTTAATGTTAAACTAACTTTGCATTTCTGATATAAATCCTGGTTATGATGTTTTATCCTTTTTATATGGTGCTGTATTCAATTTGTTAATAATTTTGTTTTCTTTTTTACATCTAAGCTCATGAGAGGGTTAGGTCTGTGATTTTCCTCTCTTCATAACTCCTGTCTGGTTTTGGTGTCAGGTCTTGGTTAATTTCAATGCATTTACAAGCATATACATTTTCAACATAAAAATAAACATACTATACAGTGTTTTGTATTTGTATTTTACTTTTTTATGTTCATTCCATGTACAACATATTGATCTAGTTTTTTCTTTGTAGTAGCTAATTGGTATTCCATGGTATGGGTATGCCAAAAAGTATTAAAACAAATGCCTATTAAATGACATTTAGGCCCTAGCCAGTTTGGCTCAGCAGTTGGAATGTTGGCCCATGGATTGGAGAATCCCGGGTTCGGTTCCTGCTAAGGGCATGTACCTCAGTTTCAGTTTGTCCCCAGCCCTGGTGGGGGTCATGTGGGTGGCAACCAGTCAATGTGTCTCTTTCACATCAACGTTTCTCTTTCTTCCTCCCTCTCTCGCTCCCGCTCTATCTGAAGATAAATGCAAAAATGTCCTTGGGTGAGGATAAGAAAAAATTTTTTAAAAATAAAGGTGCCCTGGCTGGTTTGGCTCAGCATTTAGAGCATCGGCCCACAGACCAGAAAGACCTGGGTTCGGTTCCCACTAAAGGCATGTACCTCGGTTGCAGTTTGTCCCCGGCCCTGGTTGGGGTTGTGGGTGGCAACCACTCGATGTGTCTCTTTCACATCAATGTTTTTCTCTCTCCCTCCCGCTCTATCTGAAGATATATGCAAAATAAATAAATAAATAAATAACATTTAGATTGTTTCTAATCTTTCACTATTGATTTTTCTGTTTATTTAAATAATACATGCTCATTGTAGAAAACAATAATACTTAAAAGTATAAATAAAACAGAGCCCTGGCCCATGTGGCTCAGCAGTTAGAGCACTGGCCTATGGACCAAAGTTCGCAGGTTTGATTCCTGGTCAAGGGAATGTACCTGGGTTGGAGGTTCAGACCTCCAGCCCTCATCAGGGTGTGTCCGGGAGGCAACCAGTCGATATTTCTCTCACATAGATGTCTCTCTCTCCCCTTCTTCCTCCCTTCCATTCTTTCTAAAAGCAATGGAAAAAAATATCCTTGGGTTAGGAGTAAATATATACATAAGACAGAAATCACTCATATAGTCCTAAAGCTCTGAAATAATTAGTGTTAAAAATAGGTATGTTTTAAGCCTAATTGAAAACATGTGGCTATAATCCAAGTGTCAAGTTATTTAACCTTGTAGGGTCACCTTTTCTATCATGTTAACCTGAATCCCATTCACATTACATGTAATTACTGCAGGAAGTCTAGCACCCTCCCCAGTATTCTTGGAAGATTCTTGAAGTGGGGCTGGGGTGTTGACATTCTTCTAATATATGTACACATACATTGTTTATAAGTACATAACAGTTTAGCTTCTTTTTTCTGGATTTCCCATTCTAGACTCTGCTTTGGGGACTTTTCAAAAACAAAGGGCCCTTTAAAGTGTGTTTTTTATTTTTATTTTTTTCCATTTTTTGTTCAGATAGAGCGGGAGGGAGAGAAGGAGAGAGAGAAACATCGACGTGAAAGGGACACATCGAGTGACCGCCACCCGCACGACCAACCAGGGCTGGGGACAAACTGCAACAGAGGTACATGCCCCCAGCGGAAACCGAACCCGGGTCTCTCTGTACCGCAGGCCGACGCTCTAACCGCTGAGCCAAACCGGCCAGGGCTAAAGTATGTTTTTTAAAGAAAAGTTCCATTCCTCCCCTTTTACCATAAGGCAGAATGACTCAAGTTAGGATATTTTAAAGCCCTGTTTCCCTTCCTATGCAGAACACACTCTGAGAAGAGTATTTATTCTATACCAAGGGGACAGTACAGCAGAAGGGGTAAGAGAGTGGGTTCTGGGGCCTGGATGTGAACGCCAGCTCTTCTGCCTCCTTGCTGTGACCCCAGCCATGCTTATTTACCATACTGCACTTCACTGGCCTCCTCCGTAAGGTGAGGATCACAGTAACATCTGGGTTGTGGTGAGCATGAAATGAATCAATATACAGGGAGTGTTTCCCCAAAGTGCTCAGCACACAAAAGCAGTCCTCAGTAAAAGAAGCAGCACAGCACAAAAGTGGTGAAGAGCCCAGGTTCTGTGGTTCTGTGGGCTTTAGCAAGTCACACACAGTCATCCCTCGCCACTTCGCGCTTCCACTTTGGCAGCTTCATTCTATCGCGGTTTTCTCAAATATATTCATTAAAAAATTGATCGAGATAGTGAAAATGATACAGCATACACTTGGTTGTCTGAGTCAATTATACACCCCTGTATTACAGTTAAAATTAAAATTACTGTACGTATGGACTGTAGGCCTATGTATTCGAGCACCCCAGGAATCCTCAACACCAGGTGCAACCGCTAGAGTTTGGAACGGATTAACCTTGATAAATGAGGGACGACTGTAATTTCTCCTACAAAATGGGGATGATGACAGTACCCACCTCTTAAGGTTGTTATGAGGATTACATGAGTTCATATTTGAAAAGCACTTAGAGCATCCAACGTATAGTTTAATACTACGTAAGCCTTTAACTAAATTACCCTGTAAATGCATATATATTCCACCAAGCTCTATTTCTACTCTGTCCTCCTCCACCCCACTGCACTTTTTTACTGATCATCAATGTTGACAGCCTGGTTCTGCTGCCTCCCCTCCCCCTACCACTTCCACCCCCCAGATTCTATCTAGCAAGCTGCTTCAGCGAGGCCAGTCTAACAGAGGTTTCCATGGATTCCTGCCTGAAGACATCAAAAAGGAGGCAGCCCGGGCTTCTAGGAAGGTTAGAATCCCCTGGAATGGGGGCCTTGCCCTCTTCATACCTCCCTGATTGTCCCTGCTTCATTGCTTTTCCCCAGTTGCTAATTTAGAAGTAAGGACTACTGGATTTCCCAACTGGTCTTTCTCTTAAGTTCCATGCTTCTCTGGGGTGTAGTAATCCTAAGTGAGGAGAGGGAGCAACATCCTGGGAAAACACAAGAATTCGGTGGTGCTTGAAGCTCCGGAGCTTCCAGGTCCACTGAGGAAAGGGAATGCCTGTTGCTTCACAGAATTTCCATTCCATAGAATGATGTGCCACAGAATGTCTGTCTTTCTTGGGACCCTGAGCCCTGCCTGGGATCTCATTTGCAGATCTGCTTTGTGTGCAAGAAAAAGGGAGCTGCCATCAACTGCCAGAAGGATCACTGCATCAGAAACTTCCATCTTCCTTGTGGCCAAGAAAGGGGTTGCCTTTCACAATTTTTTGGAGAGTACAAGTGAGTGATGAAGGGGAAAAGTCGGTTTGCCCTTTTGCAACTTGCTATTAATTAATCACTAATCAAATCAGAGTCCTGTTCTCACAGGCTTGTTTTGACTCCCCAGTGAATCTGTCCCTACATTCAGTAATGAGAAACAGTGTCTTGACTTGGCAATTTCACAGGGGTTACTTCTTCCTTCCAGTCCCCTTCTTAAATTACAAACAGCTGAGGTTCTTAGACAGCTGCTCAGAACGCAGTGGAGCTTTCAGGAATGAGAAGCTGTAGAGATAGTCCCGGGAGCTTTGCTGAGTGGGAGAACAGCTGCAAGAAGGCTGCCCTTCCCCCTCCTCCTCCGCTCAACCCCTCCCCACCCAGCACAGAGGAGGTTCTCTAGGTAACAGTCTGGGAAGTTGATTGCCCTCCCTAGGCTAGGCAGCTGGAAAACTCCATCAACAACAAATCAAAACCAAGTCTATTTACTCTGCCACAGGTCATTTTGTGAAAAACATCGCCCAACACAGAACATTCAAGGGGGGAGTGCGGGGGAGGAAAGCTGTGTCCTGTGCTGTGAAGACTTATCCCAAGCAAGTGTTGAAAACATCCAGAGCCCATGCTGTAGTCAAACAATCTATCACCGGAAGTGCATTCAGGTGGGGACTTTCTCTGTCCTGGGGACCTCCCACAACTGCCCTAGTTTAGAGCACCCTGGTAATGCTCCGGTAATCTTGGCAGGAGGCCTGTATGCAGGCTGGTTCCAGGCAGTCAGAGGAAAGTCAGCCCAGTCTCTGGTCACCCTTGACCTGTAGGACCTCATTCTTGATAACATTTAGATTGAGCAAAATGCTCAGGATGGCTAGAGCAAATGAGCTGATCCCTAGAATGAGTCAAGTAGCGCCCAAATCAGCCTTGCTTCCTCGGATGGAAGGAAAGGGAAACGTGTCCAGGTAGCTGAGCCCTACTGGGTTAGCACTGCCATGCCTCGTGGGCAGAGGTGCTGGCTAAGGCACTCCTGGGAACTTCCATAAGCTTTTGGTCCCTGTCAAGCTTTCTTAGCAACATCCTCTTTGTAAGATGAGGATGGGGTGGAAGTAAGGTGACCAAAGATAGTGTTTTTACAAACAAAGTTTTCCCATGTTTCTCTTACAGAAATATGCCCACACATCAGCAAAGCATTTCTTCAAATGTCCACAATGTAACAATCGAGAAGAGTTTCCTCAAGAAATGCTAAGGATGGGAATTCACATTCCAGACAGGTAGTGGACACTATAAAGCAGGAATTGAGCCAGGGGATGGGTTACTTAGATTTCTAGAGAGGAGTTGAGTGTGTGGTTAGAGAATGAAGAAGCAGCCAAAGCACTGATATATGGGGAAGAGAAAAGGGGTGGAGGGAGAGCTTTTCAGTTATCAAAAGAAAAGTGAGGGGAGTGAAGGTTGGGGAATAGGCATGCTTCTGAAAAGGGTGCTTTGGGGATCAGAATTCCCTGGGTGAGAGGTAGGTTCTTGCATTCCAGTGTGAAATTAAGGAACCCCCTATGTTCCACTCATCCTGCTTCAACCCTCTCCCACTGCCAAGCCACCTTCCCAGGCTTGCTGAAATTATACAGGCAGCCTGTTGAACTCTTGCTGTGCTAGTTTGAGTTCTTTCTAGGTCCTCCCAGGTGGACAGTGCTTTCACCAACCTATTACGTGTCCCTTATTCACTGTTTCTCTCCCACTGCAGAGATGCTGCCTGGGAACTCGAGCCAGGGGCTTTCTCAGAGTTGTACCAGCGTTATCAGCACTGTGACGCCCCCATCTGTTTGTATGAACAAGGCAGAGACAGCTTTGAGGATGAAGGGTAGGAAAAGGCTCTGGCTAGAAAGATCTCTCATCGGTGCCATCTTAGTGTTAGACCTTGGCACAGTTATTAAGAGCAAAGAATTCACTTTTGTCTGCAGACCTCAGGGTGAACACAATTGCTAAGTTCCATTCTTGAGCAGCCCGGGACTCACTCACATACATGTGAACAGGTCTCTCTGAAGGGTCTGCTTCTCCTTGAGCCCAGTGGAGAGACACTCAGGGCCAGTTCCTTTCCAAATCCACCTTTCAGGTGTCTGTGCCTAACTGCAGGATCCTGGGATCAGCACACAGACACACATTCATCATGGGTAAAATGTACAGTAAAAAATGCCTGGAAAGCCCCTCAGCAAAGGCCTAGCATGTAATGAACATCCAGAGAGTGTTATGTTCGTGCCCATAACCCTTCCTTATCTTCCTGTAGGAGGTGGAGCCTTATTCTGTGTGCTACGTGCGGATCCCATGGAACCCATAGGGACTGCTCCTTTCTTAGATCCAGCAGTAAGAAATGGGAGTGTGAGGAGTGTGCACCTTCACCTGAAGCCACAGGTGGGACTGAGGGATGGTCTGGTCTAAGAACTGGAGGGTGGGGGAGATTGTGGTGCCTAGGAAAGGAGGAGGGCATACCACCAGATGGGGACTTTGAGATGCCTTTAGTTTGGGAAGAAAAGTGGCTATGGAGGGGCTTAAGGACCTGTGCCTGGGAGACACAGAGGGTTGAGTTTTCCTCTCCTACCTTTCTTTCACCACAGACTATATACCTGAAAACTCAGGTGACATCCCCTGCTGCAGCAGTACCTTCTACACTAGGGGGGCATTACTGCAGAGACACCAGCCTGGAAGAGAATCCGGGCCCTTCTTGGACTGATTGGCCAGAACCTTCCTTATTAGAGAAACCAGAATCCTCTGGTGGCAGGAGGGGCCACTGCTGGCGGTCCAAGGGTGTCACAATCACTAAAAGCTGCAAAAATTACAAGAAACAGCTTCTAAGTAGTTGCTGCCAAGCACATTTGGGTACAAAGCTGTGTTCCTCCACCAAGTTTGAGGAGGGAGCACTTTGGGACTGTGAGGCCAGGAAGGGGGCCAGCAGTGAGACTATGAACCAAGGAAAGAGAAATCCCAGAGAGTGTGAGGACAGAGCTGTCCAGATGCCAACCGCAGACCATGTATATGGCTATGGTAGCTAGTGCCTTCGCTCTTTCTGCCTGATTCCCAGAGTGCCCTTTCTTTTCTTCCACCAAGATTCTTCTACCCTAATCTGGTGCTCTTATGCCTCTTCTTACTTCACCCATGTTTGTTATGCAAATAAAGCCTTTCTCTCCATTGGTGTCTCCTTATAAATTTACTCTGGGATTTATCTAGCACAGTAAGGAATCTGGAGGGTAGAGTGAGGGAATAGGAAAACCATAAAATTTAGTGACTTAACTGTAGAACTTTCCATTTGGAACATAGGCATATTGCTTTGGAGGGAAGCATTTTGCAGGGAAATCGACTTTACAGGGACAGAGATTTCATCAGTGTGCAAATAAACATACAAGTTCTCATTAGGGAGGTGAGCCAGCAAAGGAGTCCACACTGGACTGAGAATAGGCCACTGTTGCAAGGCTTGGGGCCCTGGACTCAAACAGCCCAGGGACTGCCGTGCTCACATGGGACAGAAGGGACTCCACTAACCTCCACAACATAAGTGAAGACACGCCTTCACGCAAACCCTCTCAGCCTGGCGGCTCAGGCATTTCTGGCAGGTAAGGGAGCCCAGCCAGGATAGTTCCATCAAGCAAGGCAAGTAGGATGAGAATCTGGCTGAAGGTCTTGCGAGAAATTGAATATAACCCATCTCACATTTGTTTGTTTTTTAATGATTTTGTGGGATTTGGATTAGTGGGGCAAACTCAGGACCATTGCCAGATACTGAGTTCTCAGGGTGTCACTGGGTCATTGTCACTAATGGCAGAGGATGGGATTCTTAGTTCAAATATTGCTGACCCCTGGAGACAGTAGGTTGTGCATGGTGCTCGCTTTCAGATTTGACCAGTTTCACGTGGAATCACATGGCAGAGGTCGGGGATTGTAATTTGTGTCTTTCTGTTATTAGAGTATATAGACAAAGTAATATAGACTTTTAAAAAACCTTAAGTCAAGAAATACTAAAAGGATTATAATGAAAAGTAGTTTCTTGACTCATCCTTCCCTTCTCCCAATCCTACTCCCTAAAGGCAACAACTTCCCACTTCTTTTAGCCATTTCTTGGTTTATTAATCTTAGGTAGTATTGACTTTCTATTACGTTACACTTTCTATTGTTACATAAACTTCTAGCACCTTTAAACCTTCCCGTTTCATTCTATTTTATCATTGCATCACAATTTTTAAGGGGGGCATTATACCATGATTATTTTTCTCTACTGTATATTTTTTTAGTGAAATTAATGCCTGTCTATTTTTTATTTGCTATATACCTATGGCTAATTATTCCCAAATGTTCCACATGATTAATTGCTTCAAAATACAATTTTCCTCATAGGCCTAGCATCAGATCACTATCAGCTGCACTTCTTTTCTGGAAGATCTGTCTCTGAGAGCCTACTCCTCCTGAGCCAGCTGCTTCCTGGGCCTACCACACACTATCATCCTAGGCCTCCCCATGACTATGCCTTTTTTCTCCATTTTCTCTCCCATGGGTTTGATGACTCAGTGCTATGCTTCCTACCCTGGGTGTCCAAGGACACTTTGTCAAAACTCTGCAAGTAATGAGAGTTTTTAATTGTGGATTTTCATTTCACAAACAATATTTTGCTTATCCTAAAGAATCAACTCTTGCCCTGGCCGGTTTGGCTCAGCGGTTAGAGCGTCGGCCTGCGGTCCAGAGAGACCCGGGTTCGGTTCCCACTAAGGGCACGTACCTCGGTTGCAGTTTGTCCCCAGCCCTGGTTGGTCGTGTGGGTGGCAGCCACTCGATGTGTTCCTTTCACGTCGATGTTTCTCTCTCTCTCTCTCTGTTCCTCTCTCTCCCTCCCACTCTACCTGTACAAAAAATGGAAAAATGTCCTCGGGTGAGGATAAAAAAAAAAAAAAAGAATCAACTCTTGCCCTGGCTGGTTTGGCTCAGCAGTTAGAGCGTCGGCCCTCGGACCAAAGAGTCGAGGGTTCAGTTTCGGCCAAGGGCATGTACCTCGGTTGCAGTTTGTCCCTGGCCCTGGTCGGGGTCGTGCTGGAGGCAACCAGTCAATGTGTGTGTCTCTCCCCAACCCCCAAGTCTATCTGAAGATAAATGAAAAAATATTGTCAGGTGAGGATTAAAAAAAAGAATCAACTCTTGCAGTGATTATTCACAACCGAAAAGACACTTAATCAAGATTAAGACTTTAGTTTCTTAATCTAGAGTTTCTCCAGGCGTGTTCTCAGACATCTGGGGGTAGTATCATTTCCTTTAAAAAGAGTTCATTTGTATACTAAAGTGTAAGGAACATCATCTTAACTGAAAGTGCCCCTAACAGTGTCTTCTGGACTCCAGCAGCAGTGGGTGGGAGGTGGAGCTTGTGGCAGGGGTAGTGGGGATAAGGGGTGCTTTTTGCAACCCAAACATTCAGCTACCTGACCTCCATGTGCTGTTGGCACACACACACACACACACACACACACACCTCTATTAACTATTTTTTATACCTTTACTCTCCATTGATGTTAATAGCCAACCTCATTCTTATAGGCTAGGAAGCCAACTTTGAAATGTTCTATTCTTCATCTGGGCCTAATTATAATCAGTCATTCTCTACTAAATAATTGGCCTTTTTTCTTACATACACTTTTAATTTATGATAGTTTTAGATTTACAGAAAACTTGTGAAAATAGTACAGGGGATCCCCGTTTATCCCAAACCGAATTTCATCTATTAGTAACATCTTTCATTAGTGTGGTACATTTGTCACTTAAATTAATGAACCAACCCTGGCCGATTTGGCTCAGCGGCTGGAGCATCGGCCTGTGGACCAGAGAGTCCTGGGTTCGTTTCCGCTAGGGGCATGTACCAAAAAAAAAATTAATGAACCAATATTGATACAGTGTTGTTAACTAAAGCCCATACTTCATTCAGATTTCCTTAGTTTTTACCTAATGTCTTTTTTCTGTTCTAGGATCCCATCCAGGATACCACATTGAGTTGAATCATCATGTCTCCTTAGGTTCCTCTTGGCTGTAACAGTTTGTCAGATTTTCCTTGGGTTTGATGACCTTGATAGTTCTGAGGAGTACTGGTCAGGTATTTTGTAGCGTGTCTCTCAATTTGGATTTCTCTGATGTTTTTTTTATGACTAGACCAGGGTTACGGATTTGGGGAGGATGACCACACAGGTAAAGTGCCTTTTTATCCTATCATATTGAAGTTGCATGACTTATCACTGTTGATGTTGATCTTGATCATCTGGCCAAAGTAGTGTTTGTCAGGTTTCTCCACTGTAAAGTTAGTCCCTCTCTTTCCCTACTGTACCTTTGGAAGGAAGTTACTCTATATAGTCCACAATTAATGGACTTCTTCCTTGAGGAAAGAGTATCTGTATAAATTATTTGGAATTCTTCTGTATAGGAGATTTACCTATTCTCTCCCAGTTATTTATTTTGTCAGTCATTTGTTTATATCAATATGGACTCATGAATATGCATAATATAATTTGGTTTATAATTCAATACTATTTTTATTTATTTTGTTGCTCAGATTGTTCTAGCTTTGGTCATTGGGAGTGCCTGTGTCCTTTTCACTACCCTCATTATTGTGTGTTTGTTTTGTTTTTTAGTACTTCTTGACTTTTTGGCAATTTAAGATGCCCCAGACTCATCTTGTACATTTTAAATACCTGTTTTCACAAACAGTGTGTCTATTAGAATTAATTAATGTTTTGTAGCTTAGGACCTAGAATAAATAGTTCAGTTGTGGAGGGTAGGAATGGATGTCAATAAAAATTTTCCAAAGTATCTGCTCTCCTCTTTCTAATTCTTAGCTTTGTAAGAACCATAAACTAAAGCCAGAAACTTCAGAATCTCCTTCTGCTTCCTTTTAGCTCAACCACCCTTTTTCTTGTCAATTTGACCATTTTTCAGATGTTTGCCTTCCTCTCCATCCCATTGCCAGTGTGCAGCTCAGACCCCTGTGCCTCTCAAGACTCCAGCGAAGCCTTCTCTCGGCATGGTTTCCTATGTCCACTTGCTTTGCTGACACATCCACCCCTTTCCCTTCTGCCAATTGTCGTAAAACATCTGTTAGCTCTTTGCTTAGGATGGCCCCCGCTGAGATTGGCATCCAAGGCCTTCCACAAGTATGGCCCCATACAGCTGCATCTCCCAGGACACCCCACCCCCCGGGCTGTCTGCCCTGGATACCCTGGAATACTGGGCCCTCATCGTGGGATTCACAGTCTGAAGCCTGTTGAACCCAGCATAAGGTCCACTTCTTCATCCCTAGGTGTTCTCACTGGACTCTGTTTATACCCCTATTGTAGCCCAAGGCATTCTCCATCTGGTCCTACAGTTGTGGATCTGTCTTTCCCACTAGATTGGAAGCCCCTAATTGGCAGGGACCTGTTTGTCTTATTAACCTTTCTTCCCTTCACGGTGTCTGGTTTGAGACCCCACATTCAGAGGCAGTTTGATATCTGCTGAATTGATGGATATGCTCATACCCTTTATATTCACATGCCTGTTGTTTTGCTCTCAAACACCAGAGGGCACTGTTAGCATGTTGAGGAGGAAGATTATAACTCTTTAGACCTAGGAGGAGAATGGCTAATGAAAAGCTTGCTTCTATTTTGAGATGCACAGGATTTACTGCTCTTCACTTGTTTGAGTTTATTCATGAGTTGTGCTCCTGTTGGGTTTAGAAATTAATATGAGAGTTACTAATGATACTTCCATCACAGGTCAAATCCTCAAACAAGATTGCCTTCATGGTCTCTCCAGACCCAAAGTAACCCTTCTGATCCCAGCTGCCTTCCCCTTGTCCCCAAAGTGGGGACTGCCAGTCCCAAGGGGTATGGGTGATATGGTTCTGTTCCTCTTCTGCCCAGCCCCCCTACCACATGCACATTGATATTGTGGCCTCTGAGTGGTGGTTTAAAACCTCTAATGACTTGTGGGCAGGGTGGGAGGTTGTTAAGAGAAACAGCACCTACATTGGCCCTGACCCCAGGGTCACTGCATCAGTTCTCTGTGTGTTCCCAGGCTGGTTGAAGGTGAGTTGCAGCATCTTGGGGGCCCCAGGTGTGAGAAGGCTCCATAATGACTAAGCCAGGGAGCCCCATTCCAGAGGAGTTGGCTATTTGCAAAGGCCTCATGCCTTGTACATTTTTCCCCCCAAAAGAGCAGCATGGAATTTGGAGGCCATAAAGCAAAGAGTTGATGTTTTTCAGAAAACAAAATAACTTGTCCTCCCTTCTACCTAGCAAACCCCCTCCAGCCCTGGGGTCCCTGAGCAATGGGACAGCATGAGGCCCAGATGGAAGGAGTGAGGGCCAGGAACTCCTCCCGCTTGTCTGTGGAATAAACTTGTTCCTTGATCCTGCCCTGCGTGTACGCCGGTAAACAGGAAGGCATCGCGCCACCAGTGTCCATCCCTGTCAGAGCATCTGAGACCGGTCTGGGCCATCAAAGTCATCCCCAGGCCCCAGAAGCATTGGGGGGGGGCAGGCTCCAGCTTCACCAAAAACAATTCCCCATTGTGTTCCCCTCCTTGGAAATCATGGATTTGTAAACAGTGCCTTACATTTAGATAGGTCCTTACCCTGGCTTTGTGCTGGTGTGTTATTTTTTCTTCCTTGAACAATGTCCTTTCCAGTAGGGCCAGCCGTTCACACCATTGTCTGAGACCCTTGGACTACAGGAAACAGCACCAGATTCTTATCAGCTGGTGGGGGGTGGGGGGGCAGAGTGAACAGATGAGGTCATGTCCATAGAGCAAGCTGCTGCTCTGCCATATCATTCTACTATACCTTTATCTGTGAGAGCAGAGCCTGCCTCTTATCCTCCTAACAGCCAATCTGGGCTTTGAGTGTCCCTAGTATGGTCCCTTCCATTTGATGGCAGAAACCCGGACTCTGCTTCACTTTGGAATCCTAGCCAGGCCACAACTGTCCCCTTGCTGTGGTCTTCTCTCTCTGCTCAATGGGATGCTCATCACGATGAAACATACCTCATTGGTGTAGATTAGGGTACACTCTAGCCATCTTCTCTCCTGGGGGGAAGAAGTCAAGTTGGTTGGTCACTCGAGTCCCCCTCAACAGAGTCCCTGAGTATAAGTACTGACTGACGCTAATGGTGTGGTGTGAGGATGAAGGCAGGCATCCCTTGGGAGTCTCCTCCCTGGAGACTGTGCTGTATTTCCCATTCTCAGTGGAAAATTATTATTTTTAAAGGCTACATTGAAGAACCAGGAGTTTCCTTAATGAAAATCCAGTGTGGAAAGTGAAAGGCTTCATTAGGACATAGTCTCTAAGGGAGAGGGACCCAGCAGTGGTACCCATGGCAAAGGCAGCAGGGGCTGGGCAGTGGGAAGTGGGCACAGGGCCACAGCAGCCATTGCCTCATCTCCTGTGCACCAGGGGTGTGGGTGAGTCCGGAAGAGAAGCCAGGGTGGGGGGCCCAACAGTCCCTGAGCTCCCTATCAGGTATTGTATCAAAACCTAGCCCCACCCATTCATTCTCTGTAGTCTCGAAAACCCTAGGGAATTTGATCTTGGTGTGTGTTGAACTTTCTTCTCCTTGCGGGAGACCCTGCAGACCAGGACTTGGGTGAGGCTGGGGCAGATCTTTACTCAGAGGGAAATTAAACTTTCTGGGCAACTGTTTCCTAGTTCTAAGAGGGAGAGGTGGCTGGCTGAAGAAGCCTCAATTTGCTGGACTAGCAGAAGCATACAAGCAGGTTTTGGGGGCCCACCCATCTCTAGCTAAATCCAGGGCCTCTATCATCAGGAGAGGACAGCTTGGTGGGGAGCAGGCCAGACTCCTAATGGTTGCTGCCTGCCCACTCCTCCAACGGGGGATTCTAGGGGTATCTGGGACCTGAGCTAGGCTTAGCTGAATGAAAGGGAAGCACAGAAGCCATTTGAGAAAGAGAAAAGGGCTGTTTTCTTCCCTTATTCTGCTTCCTCCATCCCCCTTACCCTTCCTTAGAAACTAGTATGTGGACTGCAGGACAGTCTCAGGCTTGGGGTGAATCCTAGCCCCCCACAGAGGGCCATGCCAGACACAGGAGCTGGGGAGACAGGTTGGGTGTGGAGGGCAGATTCCAGGCCCAAGGGTCAGCAGCCTGGAAGCGTGGCAGCCTGGTCCTGAGGTGGCAGGTCCTTTTCTGGTGCCGGCACGGGAGGCCAAGATGCGGCTGTTTCATCTGGAAGTCAGGGCCTCCATAGTTCACAGGCTTTGAAGGCAGAGATTAATAAATTAATCTCATGTTAAGAGAAAGAATCTCAGCAGCAGTGTCCCAAGGTATACTCCTCAAAACAACAGAAACATAAGATGGAACTGCTGCACGGGAAAAGGGGATAGAGGACCAAATGCTGCCGAGACCCGTGTAGCACACAGTAGGTATGCACATTAAGGAGAGCACCACGGGCTTCTCAGGAGGTGCACCGGCAAGCAAGTAAGCAGTGCACAGCTCCGGGGGCAAAGGAAGCTAGGCGTCTTGGGCTTATTTGACCATTTCTGTGGGATACCTATTCCCCAGGACACCGTTTTGAAAAACACTTGCCTAGTGCCTTTAACAAAGCCCCTTCCCAGCTCTGAACATGTTTGGGAAATCATAAAACAGAGACCCAAAGACCAGGGGAAGTATGAGACTTGGAGGAAAAAGCTGGCAGAGGAAGATAGAGTGAAATCCCAGAGGCAGGAAATGGGACTTAAGATGGGGGAGGGAAAGGGAGGAGGGTCTTCAGGGCACGGGTGGCAGTGACAGTGGCAGCAGAGGTGCTGTGCCCAGGGAGCAGTGTGTGAGGGGAGAAGGGGGCTGTGGAAATCACACACACACCTCTCCCAGCCCAGCACTGTGCCAAGTGCTGATGATGCTCGTGACTCAGTGGGGACAATGGCTTGGGGTGGGGCAACCGAGTTGCAGGTTCTGTCAGGCCTGGGTGTTTGTGTAGAAACTTGGGGACAGAACTAGGTGCCCCAGGCTGAAAGATGGGACTGATGACTGACCTGTTAGGCCCGCCTAGTCTCTCTCATGGATTGGGGGCCCATCCAAACACAAGGCTAGTCTCCCTGGTGAGGTGGCAATGTCCATCCCCACCTTTCCTCCCCTCCCTCCAGCCCCAGTGAGTCTGCTCTCCGGGCAGCAGCATAACGTCACAGGGAACCAGCGCCTTCCACAGCACCCACAAGGCCAGACTTGGGCTTCCCCTCCCCCGCACAGTCGGCCCCCCAGGCGAGAGCGAAGTGGCCTTAATAAACGTTGGTATGTGGTTTGGGATGAAGGCAGGCACCAGGCCAAGTGTGGCTGTCACAAATGTCAAGTGTTATTGTGGAAAAAGCAGCAGGGCTGCCTACGTGCCCAGCTGCCCTTTGCCAGCAGTTTTTGTTTTTTTCTGGTTCAAGATCCTCCTGAAGTTCCAAGAAGGTCAGTCTCAACGAGCGGGATTTTCCTAATTTAATAAGCAATCTCAGCTTTTCAGACAACACCCTCTGACTCCTTCCTTCCCTTGATACCCACCCTCCCTTCTAGAAAATACCACCTATGGTGGCCTTCTCCCTCGTGAAACGGATGGGGAAGGCACTTCATTTCCAGCTCACACAGCTGGTATCAGTCAATTTAGTGCAGAAATACACAGATACAATAACAATATAATTATGTGATGTGAATATTAACTTCATTCCTTTCCTTATAGGTTCTGTGTGGCAGACCACTGTACTATCCTCACCAGGGGTGGTCACGACAAAATAACAATAGTAATTAGAGGAAGTATGTTCTGAACACAGAGAAACCACAAAGCCCATCTCAACATATGATTACAAAAATAGAATTCACACATAGTGGCATTTCCAGGAGTTAATAACAGTACCGTGGGGGTTGGGAGTTGATAGAAGCTGTCCATACTTTTCCAAGTGCAGATGTTTGTTGTTCAGGATTTTGAGCTCCTCCTCCCTCCATTTTCCAGAGTAGCTTCCCCAGAGGACCCTACCTGAAGACAGCCACACCTGGGTCCAGCCTACAGGCCACTGAGAGTCTGGTTGTTTCTTCCTGGCTTCCCTGGGCAGAGAGGCAGAACTGGCTGCACCTTTGACCCCATTCCTGGGGCTCTGCGCTCTCTCCTCCCTCTCTAACACCCCCTCTCCTCTCTTCTCCAGCTCCCCTCCACACAGTCCTCCTCTCCTCTGCTTTTCCCTGCTGACAGCCCAGCCATCACAACCCAGACCAAGGCCTCCACAGTGTTGTCAGGTTCATCTTGATGCTTCTGGTTCACTGACTGTGCAGTCAAAGAGGGGAGGGAGGGCCTATTTCAGGGCCCAGTTTGGGGCTGGGGCAGCACAGGTAGAGTCCAAGGCAGACACCAGTTGGGTTCGAGTTCAGTGGGGCAGGCAGCCCTGTTTTGTTTTTGTTTTCTCCTTTATTCATCTTGGTGTTGTAATGAAGGGAATCTTGAACCTGATGCTCTTGTCCCCCTCCTGCCAGTTCTGTGCATCACTAACTTGCTCATATTCAGGCTGGAAACAACTGTTCATTTAGTCCTCCTCCTCCTCCCCTGCTGTGTCCCCAGCTCAAGAAAGACATTACTGCTGAAGACAAAACACCTCCCTACATGTGCAGACAGAATGCGTCCTGGACACCTGAGCTCAGCGCCAAAAACCAGCAGGACCTAGGGTTCTTAGCAGCTTTTCCCCTATGTTTTTTCCCTTAAGAGAAAAAAGGCTTCATAAAAGAACTATCCACAACCAACCCTTATTTAGCAGAAAGCAAAGATTCCAGGGTGGGAAGTATCTGGCATCCCCAGTGGCTCCAGAGCTAATTGATGCCATCTTGAGTCCTTGAGCCTGCCTGCTCCTGGGTCCCATAACCCATCCTGGGGTCTCCCACCCCCTCCCATCTCAAAAGCCTCTCAATCCTCTGCGTCCCTGGGTGCAGCCCTACCCCTGGTCCTGCCACCAGCTGCCGCAGTCCCACCCTCCCAGGCCGTGGGCGTGCTTGCACTGCCGGGGAAAGACCCACTCCCCTCAGCTCCTCTCTTCCCATCTCTAGCACCCATCCTCACCCTGCCCATCAGCATGGAGACCCTGATGGTGGGGAGGAGGATTCTGTCAGGAGAGGTGGGCACCCCAGGAAACCTGGCCTGGCAGCTCGAGAGCCTGGGGAAGGGAAGCCAGGCTGTGAGGTGCCCTTGGTTGACAAAGTAGGGCCTAGGCAGGGCCCACCCCCAGGCTGCAGGGAGCTCTAGCAGTCCGTGCTTCTGTGACTCTGAGAGGGAGAACCGGCGGTGGGCAGTGGCAGGGGATCATCGCCAAGGTATCAGGGCACAAAGCTGGGGGGGGGGTCTACCTTCTCAGCACCTCCTTCTTTCCTCCCCAGTTCAGTCAGTGTAGGTCTTCTTATCTGGTGCCAGCTCCACCTCCTCTGGCTGCCTAAGGGCCCTGCCACTACCTCCTCAGAGGCGCCCACACACCCACTCGAAGGGTGGCTCAGAATGCCCTTTGTTCTGCAGCTGGGGAAGAACCACCCAGCCCTCTTGCCTCCGGGCACCACGGGAAATGCGCTCTGGGGGCCAACTCAGAACAAACAGCAGGCCGACTGGGGTGGCCAGTGGCCAGAGGGTGCTGGTTCCATGTGGAACTAAGAGCAGAAAGATGCAGGGAACAGGCACAGGGTCCTCCATCAGGCCCCCAGCCTTTCCTGTAGTGGCCTGGTAGGGGTTTGGGGGGCAGAGACTCCCATCTCTAAAAGGTGATCAAGCCTGCTGGCCCCCCTGCCCTAGCTGGGTGGGTGGGCGACACTGGGGGCTGATACTGGGCCACTCGGCCCATCCCAACCACCCCCTCCTCTGCCTTCTATGTGGCCTCCACCTCCCGGGGTGTCCGATTTCGCTCGGCCTGCACCCGGCTCTTCACCTTCTTGCCCAGCTCCTGCCCTGTCCAGCTCTTGCCCTTGGCCTGTTTGCCCCGGCTCCGGGAGGAGCACCACACGCGCTCACAGTACTCATCCACCCGGGGCAAGTTGGCGAAACCGATGAGCTGCAGGATGTCCTTGTACCAGGCCTTGGGTGGGCTGGAGGCCAGGCCTGCCCGGACAGGGGGCTCCTCCGGCCTCTGCTCCCTCTGGAACAGGCTGCTGAGCTGTGCAGCCACAATCACCTCCAGAGTCAGGCGGGCCACCGTCTGGGAGAAGCCGTGCTCCAGCGTGGTGCAGGTGTAGGTGCCCTCGTCATGACGGCTGAGCCTTCGGAACAGCAGCCCCTGCTCTGTCTGCAGGACTCTCTCATCTGTCTTCACCTGCTGGGCGCCAGGGAGGGCATGAGGGGGCTGTGGGGGAGGGCACACCCCAACAACTTCTCTGCACCCTGCTTTTCCAAATGTGCCATCTCAGGGCCCAGAACTTGGGCACTTCCCTTGCCTGCTCTCCACTTCCCAGGAAGGGACCAGGCCTCCTGGAGACTAAGCTAATTGCAGGCAGGGCTTCACCTTCCCATAACCCAAGACAAGGCCAGCAAAGGGGGCTTTTCAAACATTTGGTTTCTCCCTTGTCAGAGCTCTGGGGCACCTGTCCTGGCTCTGGGGCACCCTGGCACATATTCCCAGTGAACCAAGAAGGTAAGAGGGTATGTCGGGGCTTTTACTCAGGGGGTCTGTAACCCCAGCCCCAGGACTAGAATTCCCTCACTCTGTATGGTCTGCGTGGTTCACTTCCCCCACAGGGCAGGGCCCACAGCCCCAGCTAGGGGTGGGCGGAGCGCCCGTCACAGGGTGGGAGACCGGAGCGCTGTTCTGACCCAGCCGGTCTCCGGCCCAGCCGCTGTCTGGGCTCTAGTCTGCACGTCTGTGTGCTGAAGCTGGCTTGCTCAGGCAGCTAGTGCTGTGTAATTTCATCTCACTGCGCCCCTGCCCCTGGCCCTGGCCCCTGGGGGAGTCTCTCAGTGCCTAGCCCAACAGCTGGCCCCGGGCTGGCCTCCCCCAGTTCCCAAGCTGGAAGAACAGCCCCTCCTGTAACCAACCCACCCCCTCGCTCCCTGCCTGTGGGAGCTCTTGCAAATTGTTCCTCACCCTGCCCTACCCACACCCATCCTCAGGCCCCAGACTGAGCCATCTCTGGGGTTGACAGACCTTTCCAGATGGGGGAGGAGGGACTTGGCAGACAATGTGTGGACAGGCAGTGGCGGGGGTTGGGGGGCTGTGGCTAGAGGCACAAGCCTGGAGCAGAGGAGAACCAAGAACCCCTAGGGGAAAAGACCCCCTCAAAGATGAGCCATATGTGTAAGCTTGGGGGACTTCGTGACCAGCCCAGACCCCCTCCCTCTTGTCCATCTCTGCTACCCACCTCTCAGAGCTCGGCTCAATGCCTTGGAAGTTGGGGGGCTCCCTGTCACTGAAGGAGTTCCAGGCACATCTGGCCTGGGTGTTCCCAGATGACAGGAGTGGGGGCACCTCATTCCAGGCACCCCCAGGGGCTTAGTACACAATTTTTTCTTCAGTTGAACTTGGCAGGTTCCCCTCAGAGCCCCTTCCTAGGGCTCAGGACTCGGAGTTCAGGGAGGGATGTGACCTCAGGACAAGTACAGACCGGAGGCAGGGTCGCCGCTCACCTGGTCAGGCCCCTGGTCCCCGGGCCTCTGCAAGAACCAGCGCACAGCCGCCTGGGGAGACTTGGGCAGGCACTCCAGGAAGGTGCTGTTGTGCTCCGTGCCATAGACCACAGTGGTCCCCGCGAGTCCTGCAGCTTCCTCTGGAGGGAGGCGGAGGTGGGCTCAGCTCAGGAACCATGGGACCCCTGACGCCCACAGTCCAGGAGCCTCCATCAGTGTTACTGGGACCTCGAGGTCCATCAATCCCCAAGTCAGTCACTCTCTTCAAAGACCCTATACCCGAATACTGACAGAAGCCGCTCAGAAAGGGAAATCGAGGACTACGTGTTACAACAGGACAGGGGTTCCACTTCACAGGGTTGAGCCCAGGCCACGGGTGAGTAGGGACCAGTGAGAGCTCAGCTGGCAGCCACATGGCTTCTGCCACTCACCTTCCTGGCTCTGGCCCAGGCACTGCAGAGCAGGGTTGCCATGCCGGATGTCCTGCCGGCGGAACCGGCGCTTGCTGGTGCCGGGCCGGTAGCGAGTGCAGGAAGCACCGTCCCAGGCACAGTACGGGTCCCGCGCCAGGCAGCACTCTGCACAGGCGCTGCCGTAAGTCTCGCACTGGTGCAGCTGCAGCCGGGCCACGCCCAGCCTGGAGCCCACGTACAGCATTTGCTGGGGAGGGACCCACGGAGAGCCCACAGTGAGCCCGGGCTTCCCCAGAGGCAGCTAGGCTCTCAGCCCCACTGGGGTCCCCGAGAGCCCTGTCATTTTCAAGCAGTCTTCCAGAACCTCTTGGATGCACTCACAGAAACAAATGTGTATTGTCCCCATGCTGTGCACCAGGTCTGTGCTAGGACATGCAGGGGATGGGGCAGACGTGGGGTCGTTCCTCTAAGGGGCTTCACCAGGCTCTCCCTGCTTCTGACCTTTGCCCTCTCTCCCAATGGCCTTCATCCTGACTTGTCTCTGACCTTACAGGTGCACTCTGCTTTAAGCAATCCCAGTACCAAATTCAGGATTTTGTCTTCAAGCACGTTTTCTGCCTCCCCCGGAGAACCAGCCTTTGTGGATCTCCCCTTGTGAGAGCACAGCCTCACCTACTCAGGGCCTCCCGCTGCCCGCTGGTTTCATGCCCGGGAACCTCAGCTCCCGACTGGACTCCCAGCGCTCTCTGCAGGGCCTAGCACGGCAGCCCGGCGCCTGCTTCAGGGCTTTCCGGCAGACTCAGGCAGTGCTCAAGGGGGCTTCGAGCCGGGGAGGAAGGAAGGAGGCATGGGGAGGGGTACAGCTGCTCTTACCCTTTTGACAGAGATCTCCATCTCAGTGATGGCTGTTGGCACCTGGGGAAGGAGCAGGGTCTCAGGGGGGCGGGGTGTCAGAGAGCCCTCCATTGCACCCCCTGCTTTCAGCCTCCTTTAGACGCTGGGTGGGGCCGCCTATCCCCCAGGGTCAGTGCGTGCCCTGGCAACTAAGGCCAGACAGTCTTTCCCAGAGGTCAGGTTACAAGAAAGGTCCTCTACCCTGGCTGGCCTCCAAGCGGGAAGCTTGGCTAAAAGCTCAAATCTCCAGTGTCCCCTCCCACAGCCCTATTCCCCAGCAATGAAGCAGCTGTCCCAAATCATCCATCCCATGTTGGGAGGTATGACAGTCCCCCAGACACACCACCTGTCTGACTTTATAGAGGGGCCAACAGAACCCCTTAGGCACTTGGGGTCTCAGCCACCTCCTCACAGTGACTTGTGCCTATTGGGGCTTTGTCAAGGGGTGCTCACCTTGGCCATCCCTCCCTGGGCCCCCCAACTCTCAGGTCACAGACTGCATCTCCAGGCCCCTCAGCCATTCAGAAGCATCAGCAAGGCCTCTGCAGTGGGGACGGTCATCACTTTCATCCCCCACTGGCTGCAAGTTCAGTCAAGACAGGCCCATCCCCCTCCTGTGTTTGCTCCCACTTCCCTGTAGGCAGGGCTAGACCCAGGGACCCACTGGAGGGGACCCCTCCCATCAGCCCCCTCCTTGCTCACCTTAAACACCTGGAGCTCCTCCAGAACCACCTCCTCAGGCTCAGCTGAGTCCCCAGACTGGAGGGCCATGACCTTGAGCACTGACCCTGAGTCTGAGATAGGGAAGAAGGGGTCAGTAGGAGAGGAAGGGGAAGCCGGAGCGCCCACACACCTCCCCAGTATGGCTACCTTGCTCAGCCCACCCACCAGTTCCCAGGTAGATGACGTCATAGGTCCCGTCCTCTGCCTCCACGCGGTCCACCGCAATCTGGCGCAGCTGCTGGCCCAGGTGGGTTTTGACGAGGACTGGGCGGCCCCGCCGAGGCCGCACCGACCGGAACATGAGTGGGTGGGCTCGGGCAAACTGCAGCACCTCATCCGGGTAGTCCTTGGTGCTGCCAAAGGGTCGTCCGGGCTGCGCAGTCATCTTGCTGGGGCACTGTGGCAGCGGCAAAGGGAGCACCTGGAATCCTGGGATCAACATTCCCCAACCCGGCATGGCCATGGCCCACTGTCTGGGCATGCCAACCTCGGAGGGGCTGCTCTTGCTCTTCGAGAGGCTCCTTCATGTGGCGAGGGCTCTGTGCAGCACCTCACCCTGCCCCAATCCCACCAGAGCCCTGGCTCCGAGCTGCTATGGCGGTGCGCAGACACAGTGCTGTCCCAGCGCACAGCCCCTGGCATCTCCTCGGCCCCCCTCCCGGCAGGCCAGGCACTCACCATGCCGGGGCGGGGGAAGGGCACCTTGCCCCCATAGGGCCCCCACTGGTGCTGGGGACCATCTTGGTGGGCAAAGGGCCCCTTGAAGACCTCCCAGATGTCCGCCATATGATACAAGCAGACTGCGAAGCCCTGGAACACAGCACTGCCGAGGGGAGACAGGGACAGTCAGGCCGGGGTGGCCGTCACAGGTGGGAAGGGGGCAGCCTGGATCTCGGGCAGGGCAGAGGGGACAGTGCCTGCAGTCGGTAGAAACCAAAAAACAAGGACACCCAGGCAAAGGTAAAGAGAAAGAGATAGAAAATACAGCCACAGGTTCCCCAAGTCAGGGGCAGAGACAGGGACCCATGGCAAAGCTGGCATGTGAAGGCAGAGGCTCAACAGAGGAGCTGGGGGACAGAAACCAGGCCGGGGTGGGGGTGAGGGGAGGCCAGCGTGCCCACCTGACCGTGCTGAAAAGCGCATACACCTCGAGGCTCTTCCTTGCCTTGGGCCACAGCAGGAACACATCCTCTGGGAGACAGAAGGCCACTGCCGATGTCCCCCACTCACTGGCTCCGAGCCCTCCCCACTCCTGCACCCAGGCCTGCCCTTGGCCCTGCCCTTACCCAACTGGTCGAAGTGGGTCTCAGCACCACCAGGACCGGGCACCGAGCAGACCAGCCTGGCCTTGAGAAAGGTGCTCCACTTGTTCACCAGCACCCGCTGGCCGCCAGCGTCATTCTGTGGGTTGGAGGCCAGTCAGCCTTGGGCCCCAGAGGACGGCCCGCCTCTGCACCACCACCCTGACCCGAGGGGAGAGGCATGGACATTGGCTGCACACCCTCACTTCAGTGGGGACAGGTTGGGAAGAGGAAGTCCAGCAAGGACTTCACCGCCCCTCACCGTCCCCTCCCAGCTCTCACCACGCAGACGCGGCCCACACGGCTGACGGTGACATGGCCTGGGCTGCCATCTGGCGAAGGGACAGTCTCCGAGAAGAAGAAGTACACCTTGTCATCGTTCTGGTCAGAGTTGTCAGCGATCCGAGCAGCCATCACAAACTGGGGGTCTGGGCCAGGGGAGGGGGCACAGTGACAGGGTGAAGCTGGTGGGGAGCCTCACAGGGGCGGACAGGTCACTGAACCCAATGGGGAGGGGAATAGGTACGGGGTCCCCACTGGAGGCTGGAGTCGCAGAGGGTAAAGTGGAGATGGGCCGCCCCTCCTGTCTCCACTCAGCGTCGGCTCTCCTGCCTCCTGCCAATGCTGGGCAGACCCCATCAGCCTCCTTCTCAGCAGGCCCCGGACTCACCATGCAGCAGGTTCTGGTCAGAGTCAGAACGCAAGGCTGGCCGGGGACCCCCACTCCGGAAGATCATGGCCTCACGCCCCAGGAAGTCAGCAGTGAGGCCCGTGTACAGCTCCCCATCTGGGGTAGGGTGGGGTGGGGGCAGTCAGGGGAGGAGGGCCCAGCCACCATCCTTTCCCAAGGACGTCAGCTGGCTCCCACCCTCCTCGTACCCCCAGACCTGGGCATCACCCACCTACAAAGGTGCTGGCGAAAGGACGGCTGGGCTCATGCGGGCACCGCCCCCGCCCACCTTCAACACTGTGAGGCTCCAGGTGAAGCACATGCTGGGGGAGAGGGAGGGTGTCACCTGGGAAAGTAGCGCCAGCCCCCACGGGCAGTGGGCACTGCGTGCAGCTGGAGAGTGGGGGGGTGGGTGAAGGCACCCTCAATTCAGGGCCTTGTCAATGGGGTCAGCGCTGGCACAAAGGCGTCTTTCAGGCCTCTGAAACCTCTGCCCTGACCCAGGCTCACTGGGGAGCATTCAGGCAGCCTGGAGGAAATGCCACTGTTTCCCAGTCCCTGGGGGGCCCACCCCAGGCTCACCTCCCCACGGTGCCCAACCGCGATGAGGGCGCAGGTGGGATGGAAGGCCCCAGTGCCACATGCCAGCAGGTGGGTTCGGTTGTGGGGTTGCAGCACCCGCACGAAGTTGGCACACTCCATCTAGTGGGGACAAGGGCAGGGGATGAGGGGCTGTTCACTACCTCCTCAGATCCCAAGGCTCGGCCCTGCCTGGCTCATCAGCTCTGGGGGTCGAGGGTGACATTCTTCATGGACTTTCAAGAGCCCTCTGTATCTGTTCCAAATGACCCCAGCACAGGCGGCTGGAGGAGTGGCCACAGGCTACCCTGGGCCACTGGGGTGTTGGTCAGGGTTGGGGGCAGTCACTCACGAAAGCGCTCACCAAAGGATCTCGTCCCTTTCGAATACACTCCTCCCTCTGCCCTGGCTGCGGCGGCCACAGGACCTGAAATACAACCCGGCTGACCCCTGAACTCACAGCCTCAGTTTCCCCATCCAGCCCCTCATCCAGAGTTGCCCAGCTCTCAGACAGACCCTCTTCCTAGTCAGCCCAGCTCACCTCCCGGGGGTCCGTCCATGACTGGTCCAGTTGCAGAGAGTAGATGGCATCACGACCCCCCAGAAAGAGGCGGTCTCTGTACTCATCCAAGTACATCGCCCGAAGGTCCAGGGAGCCCCGGGGACCCAGAAAGATGGCAGAGCGATTGGCAGACAGGAGTTCTACAAGAGAGGAAGGAAGGGGGTCAGGGCCCTTCAGCCAAGGCGTGTAAGTGGAGGGTCCCAGCTGTGCCTTCACCCCCCACACACTCACATCTGGAAAATGTTTCCATCCACAGGGCTGCAGGAGGGCTTCTGGGAAATGGCTCCTGGGGGTGGGTGGGAAGGAGGCTCTGAGCCCCCACCCAGCCCAGCCCACCCAGGGGCCAACTCCTATCCCTCCATTGCTTAGCCTGCTGATCTTTCCGTTAACATTTCCTTTCCAGTGGCCCATCTGTGCTCGATGCAGCCCCCAGGGAGACGGCCCCACTGGCAGAACTACGCAGCAAGCTGGAGGAAGGGCAGGTGAGCCTGCGCAGTGCACAGGTGGACAGGCAGGGACAGTGTTCCCAGCAGAGGGAACACCTGGAAAAGGCCTGGGAATGGGGGAGGCCAGGTAAGGCCCAGCCAAACTCCAGCTATAGTCCAAGGATATAGCTAAAGAAGATTTTCTCCTCCAGAGATCCTGTCCACCCAGGCCCCAGGTGTGGGGGTAGGTGTCTGGTGATGCTGGTCCTAGGAGTCAAGGACCTTGAAATAGGTTCTTGGCGTTAGGCCAGGGAGGTGGAGGTGATGGGTGAGCAAGGGGGCAGACAGCAAGATGGGTGTGAAGGGGCCTTGACCACCCTTATGAAGGCCAAGCATCTTATGCCTGCCCAGGGGTCATCCTCAGCCCAGCACCCACTCCATTCCAAAATCCATCAACAGCCTCTTCCTGGAAGCCCTCTATGGTTGACAGTACTTTGGAAGGGATTTGCCTTATTTAGGCTTTTTCTTATAGGCTGACTTCCCTCCAAAACCACAGCTCCAAGGGGAGGAAGGACTACATTCTTCCCCCAGACCCCACTTTCAGACTCTCCAGAGTGGAGCCATGTCTCCCCACTCATACTCTCCAGAACCCCCTCTTTGGACTGAGGTTCCCAAAGAAAGGTGATCACCCCTCTGGCCTCCCTAAGAAGAACCTGTGGAGAGCCCGTGTCTCAGGAACCTTTACTGTGTGCTGTCTCTACAGATTCAGAGGGGCTGTGCCAGCTGCAGCACATCAGGTCAGATCTGCAGAGGAACTTCCTGGGCTGGGATGGAGTGAGGAGTGAGGCTAGCATTTGGAAGTGGGCTACAAGGGGCAGGAGGGTAAGGGGAAGGCTGTGGGACAGGGTGAGGGGCCCTACTGCAGGGTGGAGAGGAGAGGGACAGGATTCTGTTCTCCCACGGTGTTCCCTGGCTGGGAGCCCCCTGTCTGCCCATCCCCAACTCTCTGCCCATCTCTAATGAGGTCTCTCAGAGTCTCCATTTACCTATCTCATTTTCTCAACAGTCCTCTCGGGATTCCCCGCGTGTCTCTGTCTGCCACCTCCACCCATGCCTCCAGGAGCTGTCCCCCTCTCCCTGCCTCTCTCCAGCGCCTGCCTCTGGCGGCAGCCAGAGGAGCACCACCTGGGGGAATGTCTGAGGATCCTTCCCACGGGCTGTGCAGGGATTGACTGCATCCCTCCAGCTGGCAGAACAGACTGCCGGGCTGTCTGGGGCCGCCACAGCCGGGGCTGCTGTAGGGTTTCAAGGTCCCGCGGACGTGCACAGGAACGGGGCGCACCGGTCCATACCTCGGTAGGAGAGCCGAAGGCGGGGCAGGCTGGGGCCGTGACCGGGACTGCCCCCGCAGAGCAGGAGACGCCCCAAGAGGCAGAAGATGGTCCAGGCTGAGGGGGCCATGCTGGGGGACCAAGGGCACCACGCTGCCCGTGGAGCTACCCTCTGGTCCCACCGCTGGTTGTAGTTTGCTCTCTTGCCGCCTGGCCTGCCACTTATAAGGCAGTGGCTCCGCCCTGTCCAGGGCAAGGAAGGCGGAGGAGGGGGAGGGAGGGGCGAGCGCCCGCTGTGCACCTGCGTTGGCTCCCTCCACCCCGACTGGTCCGGTTGATGCCTCTTGTCAGATTGGCGGGTTCCCCGGTTCCCCATTGGGGAGACTCTTTCCCAGCTGAGGGGTGGGTACTTTACACAGAAATGTTCACAAACCCAAGGCTCCAGGTTCTAGCAAAATGTTAAGCGGGGAGATAACCTGGAAAAAGTCAGGAGTCAGAGATCAGAGATTGGTGGTCTGGGTGAGGGTCTGGTTGGGCCCTCCTTTGCTCTCTGCCCCTCCAGTGCCTGTGACAGAGAACCCCTCTCCCCATAAACTGACTCTAGGCTCCAGTCCCCGATACCAGCAGGGTCCAGACCTTGAAGCCTTGATTTGGCTCCCCAGCTTCCCTGCAGGATCTAAGTTACTTGTGTGTGTGTGTTGGGCAGGGTGGGGGGTGCGGTGTCATTCCAGTCTAAAGGGCTCCATGTTTTGAATGGAGGCTTGAGGTTTGCCACACTTCACAGGTCTGAGATTGGCAAGAGATGAATGAATGTCTGGCCTCCAGGCCCCCTCCCGTTGCCCTGCCTCTCTCAGCCATCCAGTCCTTCCAGAGACCCAAGACCCAGAGTGTCACTCAATGAGTGGTGGGTTTTTCCCAGAATCCCCCTCTGCCCCATAGGCCCTATATGGATACTCCTCCAGAATGAGGGTGAAGAGAGGGTGCTCACACCCCCATTCCCTCTGCCCTGAGCTCAGATCCAGGGGGCAAGAAGGCTACAGAGAGGGACAAGGAGGAGAAGAGACTGAGGGGCTGAGTCTAGGGAAGTGAGGGGACTGCCCCCATCCCACAGTGGTCCCTGCCCCTGTCCCCCACAGCTCCACTCCCCCCATCCCAGGCCCCTGGAAGCAAAGACGATTTCAAACTTGAGCCAGAATTGGAGCCTCCAAATTCTAGAAACTCCTGCAAGTTAGGCCTCCCAGATGGACCAGGCCAAGCCCTCAGACTGTGATCAGGAAGCTTGGGGGCACCAGAGAGGAAAGGACCTAGCCCAGGCCACACAGCAGGCTGAGAACAGGCACCATCAACACTGCCCCTTCCTGGGATTCCCTGTTACTTGGGGACTTCTGGGGGTGGTACTTGAACCCCACCTCTCCTCCCCATCTCATCCCTGGAAGTTGACAGGTCAGCCCCTTGAGTCAGCATGAGAAGGACCTAGGGACCTTGAACCCTGTCTCCCTGTCCCCACGCCCCCTGACATATACATGTCTCCTCCCAGGGGGGGCTCTGACCTGGGATTGGGTAAGGGGCTACTCAGGGAGGCCAGTGACAGGCCTCAGACCGCCTGCCTCTGACTCCACTAGAGAACTTTGGCCAAGCCCTTGCCTCTCTGGGTCTCCGTCTCCTCCTTTCAAGACCAGGGACCAGCCACTCTAGGTGTAACAGACTGTATAAAATGGTGAGGGGTGCTTGTGCAGGGGCTGCCATGATGGTGATTATATCCTGGTCCCTGGGAGGGGGGAAGCCCCTCTGCCTCCACCTCCCTGGAGATATGTTTTGGGTGGTAACCCAGGGTATGGACCAATATCTGGCTGGAGATTGAGCCAGACAGCCTCTCAACCAGCATTTGGCCACCAGCTATGGGCAGCAGGCCCAACAACGCTTCAGCCTGCCAGCTCACAGTGGGGGTCTCAGCTCAGCCAGGCCCCAGCTGAGGCTGCAGGAGAGGCCTGGGTCTACTAGAGCAGGATGTGGGGGGCAGCCCACTCCACACAGCTTGGGGCAGGGGCTGGGAGCCCAAAATCTAAGGCTAATTTGTTTTGTGGCCTCAGGCCGGTCCTCTCCCTCTCTGGGCCTCAGCTTTCCAGTCTGAGAAGAAATAAGATTCTTCTGCAAAAGACCCTGTTTGCAAGCTGCTGATGAAAACTAGACCCAAAGATGCCCCTGATGTCCTGAATCAATGGGCCCAGTCACATGCATCTTGTGCCATCTAATGGACAATGTGGGAACTGCAGGAGGTCCCAAAGCTGCCGGCTGTGTCAGGCCTTGCCAAGGAGAAACAGCAGCCTCTTGGGGCAGCAGGCAATAACCAGGCAATCATAATATGAAGAGGCCGGGGCAGTGAGAGACGTTCCAGTGATGGTCCTGGTGAAGGAAATCAAGGGAGGCTTCATGGAGGAAGCACTATCCAGGCAAAGTATGTATGACACAGCCCAGGAGAAATGGAGAGGAGTACAGGAAGCAGAACAGTCAGAACCGGGTGATATGTGTAGAGGAGCTCAATGCCGTGTGCTGCTGGGAGATTGGGAGCCCTTGGCCATGTCCATGTGTGATGCATGTTCATGCATCAGATGCCACCAGGTAGGTATGTGGAGTGTCACAGCCCAGCCTTTCCCAGCTACAGTTCTGGGGGCAGGGATGCTCAGAAGGAAGGGATACCCCTAGTTCCTTCCCGACCAACCTCATTCTGGAACAGATATTGAGACAATCCCACCGGGCTCCCTCCTGGGGACCCCTTCTTTAAGACAGCAGCCAGCCCCTCCATGTAGCTTTTCTGTAGTTGGCCCAGTCATTCACAGAGGGCTTAATTTGGGGTTTCTCTCTTCCCCTCCTTCAATTCCATCAGCATCCCACATACCTTGGGTGCCCCCTGGCCTCTATCCATCTTCTCTCCCCACCTCAGCCACCCATCCTGCAAGTAACCACCAATAAGGATGTGACCTTCTGTATCTCCATTCAAAACATCCCTTCCTCTGGACACATGCCCTGCACTCAGTATTCCCACTGCCACAGTTCTTCCCTCTGTGCCTTGACTTCCCTTTCTCCTTGCCCAGCTTGGATCAAGGCCCAGTGCTATACCCAGACCCTTAAAATACTCCTGGAGACTGGTAGCTACTCACCTCCTGCAGCCCTGCCCTGCATCTTGCATCACCCCTTTCTCAGATTCACTGGGTTGTCCCCGTCAGCGTACAGACCACTCCCTGATTCCCCTCCTTGAATGAGCTTCCCTGGGCCTCACCTCTCCCCTCAGCTCCTGCTCATTTCTCTGTTCTCTGAGTGTTTGCAAAACTTCACCAGTGTTGTCCACATTCTCCATCTCCCCTTTACCTGGCTCCCTCCTTTGGTCCTCTCCAGCTAGGTTTCCAACCCACTATTCCAGGGAAACCCTTATGTCCATGCGGCCATGGTCTTAGGGGCCTCCAAGTTCCCTAAACCCAGAACCTTCTGCTCTTCCATGCCTCCTTCCTTCCCTCCCAGCTCTTGGGGTCCCTCACTCACCAAGGGTCTCTCCCCCCTCATTGGCCATGTCTCCTCCCCGAGTCTGCCCATGTGGGATCCTGGTGCACAGTCCTGGGCCACCTCTCTCCAGACACCCTCTCCCTGAGGTCTCATCCAGGACCAGGGCTGGGAAAGCGCTTCTTACTCTGATGACACCTGAGTTTGTAGCTCTCTGTCCTCTCACTTATCTCCAGTGTTGCTTTGACATCCCCACCATCCTGTTCCAGAGGCAACTCAGCTTTGACAAGGACCAAGGACTCTCCATCTCCCCAGTGATCATTCCGCCAGAAATGCATAACCTGACTCCAGTCCTGAGGAAACCCCAGTTACAAAATAACTGGTCTTTACACTTCAAGTGTCAAGTTCCTGAAAAATGAGGAGAGACTGAGAAACTGACACAGACTGGAGGAGAGTAAGTGGACAGAGTGACAAGACACAGTGTGTGATCCTGGTTTGGATCCTGGTCCAGGAAGAGGACTTTAGTAGGCAACTGACAAATGTGAGTGGGGTCAGCAGATGAGTTAGTAGTGGCCTGGGTTTGCTCGTTGTCCTGTGGCTATTTCAGATGTTAACATTTGGGGAAGCTGGGCAAGGTGCAAATGGGAGCTCCTGTACTATTTTTGCAAGTCTGGAATTTCAAAATGAAAAGTCAAAAATTGTTACCAAAAAAAAAAAAATCTAGAGAAAGGAACCTCCACTTTCCAATACCACCCCCCCCCCCCCAAGAACCTGTGCCTCCTTCATGCTTCCATATCTCAGGAAATAACAGCTTCATCCTTGATATGAAAGGTCACCCTTGTCCGGCTGGTGTGGCTCAGTGGTTGAGCGTCGACCCATGCACCAAGAGGGCGCTGGTTCAATTCCCAGTCAGGGCACATGCCCAGGTTGTGGGCCCGATCCCCAATGGGGGGAGGGGCATGCAGGAGGCAGCCAATCAATGCTCTCTCTCATCAATTTCTCTCTCTCTCTCTCTCTCTCTCTCCCTCTCCCTTCCTCTCTCTCTAAAATCAATAAAGGAAAAAAAAAAAAATTAAAAAAGAAAGGTCATCCTTGACTCCATACTTCCTCACACCTCACATTCAGTCCTTCTAGTTCTAGAGCGTGGCCTGAATCTGTGCACCTCCCTCCACTCTTCTAACCCCGCTGTGCTGACAGCACCAGGGCGTCTCACCTTACAGCTGCTGAGGCTTGGTGCCTGGCCCAACACTGCCTGTCTGTTCCTGAGATGCTCCATTGTCTTTCCCCATGCCCTTCCATGGCTGATTCTCTGTGGTTTCTCAGGCCTCAGCTCAGTGCCACCTCCTCCAGGAAGCCTTCCCAGAACACCCTATCCCATGGCCACCACACCTCTACAATCTTCTAGCACTGTGCTGTTCTTCTTACTGAACTCATCTCCCTTTGTCTTCCTGGGGTGACTATAATTCCACAAAATTAGGGACTGGGTCTCTCTCTGAAGGGCCCCAGCATCCCAGGCACATGGTAGGGGTGACTAAACCATGGAATAGTGGTGCTGCCCTCTGTAGCCCTGCCTCCTCTCCTGAGATGTCATTCCTGGATGCATGTGTGTAGGTCCTTCAGTTCTCCAGCTCCTAAGGGCAGGCCTGAGGGGACCCCTTTTCCCTCCTCCCAGGTCTCTGTAGGGTCTCCCGCTAGCTCTGGCCTCCACTGGAGGCATCTCCAGAATGCCAAGACCATCTCTGGAATGCTGCGCCTGTCTGGAGAATGCCAAGGCTGGGGCACAGGTGGGAGGCTGTGGAGTGGCTGGGTGGAGCAAGGACAGCTGCTGACATTCTGGCTGGAGCCTGGACACCATGGCAGCTGTCCCTACTGCAAGCATGACAGCTCACACCTCCGCTTCCTTGTAGCACCCTCTCCCCCGAAGACCAGTGTCACTCTCCTGGCTGCAGCTCTGGCCTGGACACCCCCACTAAGTTGAGAGCCTCCATTCCCTGTCAGGGAGGGAAGTGGGTTATTGGAGCCTCTGAGGTTCGCGAGAACTAGAAATTATTCCCACATGGACCTGGTCCATCAAACAGAGCCCTCACGGGAAACCACGTGGCTCTGTTCTCCCTCAGACTCACCGGATGACCTTTACAGGTCCCTGGGCCGCTCTGGGCCCCAGGGTCCTTACCTGTCACATGGGTGAGGGCAGGTAGATTAGGCGATATACTCCTGGTCTCTAGGAGTCAGTGTTGCCAGAGGGAAATCCAAGTGAGTGGCAGGTGGACTTGAGCTGCAGGCCGGCTGGGCCTCACAGTGCCCTACTTCTCCCCAACCAGAGCCAAGATGGAGCTTGGGCTGCTGTGCCAAGGGGCATCCAGGGCTTAGCTGGATGCTACAGTTAGTTATTCCTCTCTCCAGGTACAGAACCTTTACAGGTACAGGACCCCCAGGCTGCCAACCGGCTGACCAAAGTCATGTGAAATGCAGATTCCTGGGCCACCACAAACTCCAGATGCTGAATCACTGGAAGTGGGGCCTGGGCATCAGAGTTATAGAAAGGAGGCAGTGGGGTATGGAGCATGGTAGTCTCTGACCTAACCTAGCCCCTCCTATAGAAGGCAGTGTGCATAGAAGGTAGTTAGAACATGGGCTTTGAGATAGGGAAGGAAGTGGTCCTCAGCGCAGGAGTAAACACTGGCTGGCAAAATGTCCACAACCCCTGGGAAGAAAAACCAGACACCAGGCCTCCAGGGAACAGGGTTTTATTTGCATTCCCTAGGACAGGGCTGGGAAGGGAGTCAGGTAGAGCTCTCGGTCAAGAACATGCCCAGAATCACATCCTGGGGACCCTGGCCCCCTGCTCCACCCCAGGGCCCAGCTGGAGTTGGAAGGTGGCACAGGCAGCTGTGGGCAAAGGTCAGCATCTACTCCACCCCCTTCATGAACTCCAGGAATTCTGTGGAGAGAAGGGCAGGCATGGGTCAGAGGTGGCGGCCAGCAGGCATGGGCAGTGGGAGATCCCGTACACCATCCTCACCGTCATAGTCAATGCGACCATCGTTGTTCTTGTCGCCATCCTTCATGAGCTCCTCGATGTCATCCTCTGTGATGGTCTCACCTGTAGCCTGAAGCATCACCTTTAGCTCCTCCAGATCGATGTAGCCATCAGCATTTCTGGAGGGAGGAGGGGCAAGGGAGGTCTCAGAGCCTATGGTGGGGCTCCACTCATGACCCAGGGAGGCAGGCAGGCAGAGTTGCTGGGAGATGAGGCATCCCACTCCCTCACTGCACAAATGGGAGACTGAGGCCTGGAGGTCATAAGACTGTCCCTTTCCCCAGCTCTACTAGAATTGGGGTCAGAAATCAAGGGCTACACACTCACCTGTCAAACATTCGAAAGAGGTCAGACAGCTCTTCTTCAGACTTCCCTTTACTGTCATCCTTCATGCACCGAACCATCATGACCAGGAACTCCTCGAAGTCCACTGTGCCACTTCCTGGGGGGGGGAAGGCAGGGCTGTTAGGGAGGGATGGTCAGAACGGCTGGTACCACCTTGACCCTAGACCCCGGTATTCTCACTGCATCCAACTCCACGGGGCAAGGGGGTCACTATACCCATTTATATATAAGATGACCGAGGCTCAGAGAGACTAAACAGCTCCTTCAAGAGCACAGAGTAATGAGAGACAGAGCCAGAATTCGGATCTCCAGTGATCTGGAGGTGGTGCTATGGGACTGGGGTCTGGCAGGGCAGAGGGGCTTACCATCCTCGTCCACCTCATCAATCATCTCTTGCAGCTCCTCAGGTGTGGGGTTCTGGCCCAGCATCCTCATCACCTTGCCCAATTCTTTGGTGCTGATGCAGCCGTCCTCAGCGCCCAGCACAAAGATGTCAAAGGCTGCTTTGAACTCTGTGTCCAATGGGAGAGGGGGAGCAGAGTAGCCAGGGCTCAGCAGAAGGCCAGATCCCTGGAGCTACCTGCCAACCTGCCCACTTCCTTCGGAGACCTCTAAGATCACAGCAAGAGAGACCCCAGCCTCTGGTCTCCAGCCTGGGGTCCTCGTGCTCTCCAAGCCCAGCTCTGTTGTCCCCCTATATATGTGTTGGAGAACTCACCATTTTTCTGCTCTTCTGTCAGCTGCTCTACCTAGAGAGGAAAAGAGGTCTCAGGACTCAGGCTCAGACTCTAGCTGCTGTTGAGGAAACCAACCCATTCCACAGGTGGGATGACTGAAGCCAGGAAAAGGCAGGCCATTTCCCAGTCACAGAGCAGAGGCCTGCGTCCTCCTCCCCTGCCCCCAAAGCCCTTCGGTGACCCGGGTAGCTGGCCTCACAGAGACTGGGCTCAGGGCCAGGATGACAGGTGGGCACCCCCTCCAGGACCAAGGTGACCCTGAGTAACAATAGTCAGTGACCACTCAATGCCCTATCGGCCTCACTGCTGAAACCCAAGCTGGGTGGCCTGAGGGACAGCTGTCCCTCAGGTTGGGACAATAAAACCAGTGTGGGGGTAGGTAAAGCCACTCACTGTAACCTGACCAGGGTGGCCACTGGGCTATTTTTAAAGGGGGACAAAGTTAAACCTGGTGATTGTTCTGGGGATTCTGGCATGCAGGGGGTGGGGCAGCGTTATCTGGCCCCCTGGCCTGCTGGTGCCTCAGGAGCCAAAATTAGTCCCCAGCCCCGACAGACCTTGTATGGGCACGGGCAGAGGGCTGCTCCCCCCAGCTCCATGCACTCCTGCAGGATAGGCAGGGGCACCCCCAGAACTAGCTGTAGCCCTTCTCTGCTCAGCAGTAGGGCCACAATCTCGGGGCTGAGAGAGGGGTTCCTCTGGAGACAGCTCTCTGTGCCAGATGTCCTGGTTTCTAGGGCATGGGGAGGTTAGCACACTACCCACCCCCCCCACCGAGATGGAATAGCATCTGAAGTTCCTAAGTGACCCCAGAAGGTTTTAGGGACTTGGGGTGACCATTCTCCAACTCTAACCCCCAGGTAAGCCACTTGGCCCTAAGCCTGCCAGGCCAAACAGGGGCTTTGTCCTCTGTTCCTGCTTCCTGGCTCTCCCCCATGCCCAGTCCTTCCCTGCAGTCTCAAGCTTCAGAGCCCCTTCCCCAGCTCAGGATTTGACTCTGCAGCCCCCTCCTCACAACCCCTATTACCCCTTCCACAGTAGCTTCCGCAGGCCAGGGGCTGGAGAGGGCTAGGGGGTTGTGAGAATGTGAGAAGCAGAATTTGAGGGGCAGAAATGGGTGTGGGGACAAGGAGACAGTGACACAGATCAGAGACAGCTCAGAACAAAAAGATGGAAAGACACCGAGACAGGCAAATATCCAGAACCAAAGGCACAAGTGCAAAGACATAAGGCCGAGAGACAGACTACAGACATGGAGACAGAGGCAGACATGATGCCGAAAGGTGCAACCTCCTCCTCCACCCACTCTGACAGCTCCTCTCCAATCCCTGAATCCCTCACCCCTTCCATACCCTAGAATGCCAGATCCACCATTCCCTTGAGGATCTGGGCTGAAAGTATGTAGGTATTCCCGGGTCCCTACCACTTCCCTGGAGTGACTTTGTCTCCCCATTCTGAGCTGAGTGACTCCCTAGTGGGCCCACCCATCCCAGTCCCTCACCGCAGCCTTGTAGATGTCATCCATGCTGTCGGCTGAGAGGGCAGGCTGCTGGGGTTGCCAGGAGGCCCTGGGCTTAAATAGCCCTGCTGGGCTGCATTCCTGGCCCAGCCCACCCCTTGTGTAGCATCCTTCACCCCCTCCCCCAGCCCTGGTGATCTCAGGCTGGCCTGAGTCCCTGTGTCCTCTGTCCAGGGCAGGAAGAAGAAAGGCTGTAAGGACCAGGTCTCTTCCCCTTTGTTCCCCAGGGTACTCTCTGGAAAGTGTTCTTGAGTGAATGAAAACATGAGCCTAGGACAGGACAGGAATTATAAAGCAGTGGGACACAGGCCAAGCTCCTACACACAGCAGCTCAACCTCCCATCCAATCAGGAAGGTGGATATTACTTCCGCTTTTCAGATAAGAAAACTAATGCTCCTGGGGAGGTGGTGACTTGCCCAAAGTCTGGCTGACTTGGCAGCCCCTGCCTCAACTTAATTTCTCTGCAGTAGGGGTCAGGGGTATGCAAGGAGAGGCTTGGGAGTATAGGGTCCTGCTAAAAGAATCCTCTAATGCTAAGCTCAGAGTACAGTGCTGTGGAAGCGGTGGAGAAACACTGACCCACCTTAGGGCAGAGTAGTCTGGAGCCCTTCAGCCAGGGGTGCCAAAGAAACCACCCCCCAGATCTCTCATTTCATCCAAGCAGTACTAGCTCTGGGCTTGGGTCAGCTGCATTCAGACATCCAACAAACACATCTACAGATGCCTCATCTGTGCCAGACTCTCCCCTTCTTTCTCCTCCAGCTGGGTTATCACCTCCTTCTTCTAGGTCTAGGTGCTCCCCTGTTAGACATCCTCTGGGTGTCTCTGTACCTGTGCTTCCCATTCCAGCTCTGTAGTTCCTGGGTCCAGGGTCATCTCAAGCTCCCGTAGGACACCATCTGGGAGTCTTGTGCCCAATGGCCAGCATATATGCCTTCCTTCCATCTTAACACCCCCTCCCCCAAACTAAGTTCCCTCTAGACAACAACACTAGCTTCCTGCCTGGCAAGCCCGGGCACTGCTTGAATTAACCCACTCTATTTTCCAGCAGCCGGTGTGACAGAGGATAGCGAGGCTTGAAGAGGTTAACAACTGGTCCACAGTTATTCTATTTGGGCTCTAATCATGGCTCCTATCTTCAACTCCCTGCTGCCCTACAGAGAATGAGGCCAAGAGCCAGGTGAGGGGCGATTACTTCCTCCCTTTTCCGGAGGGAGAAACTGAGGCCAGGAGGAGAAGTGACTTGCTTCGGGTAGCCAGGGAGGTGCCAGGCCTTCTGTCCTTTCGGGCACCGAAGGTACTGCCCAAAGCTACCCGCCACGGGCCTCAGGTTCTCCCTGGTTGCCAGGAGCTCCGCGGTCCGCGCAAAGCAGGTACAGATTATGCAAGCGGAACGGCCCGCCCGGCCTGCGCACGCGCGCCAGGAGCGGTGCTGTCACTGGCACCAGAGGGGCGGGGCGAAGGCGCGAGGAGGCGGTGGGACAAGATGGCGGCGCGGCGCAGCGCGCGGCGGGGGCGGGGGCGGGGGCTGGGGCCCTTGGGGTCCCGGGGGCGGTGAGACGCTGGCCCGCCCCCTGTGCTGCTAGTCTGCGCCGGGCGGCCGCGGAGCCCGGAACATGGCGACTGCGACGCGCAGCTTCGGGCCCGAACGGGAGGTCGAGCCGGCCAAGGAGGCGCGCGTCGTGGGCTCTGAGCTCGTGGACACGTATACGGTGTGCTGGGGGCGCGGGCGCCCGAACCGGGAGTGGCGACTGGAACCCGGAGCCCGAGTCCTGGGGTTGGGGAGGAGCTCTGGGGCCCGCGACCAGGGAGGAATGGGTAGGGGCCAGCGGTTTCGAGGAGGGGCCTGGGATAGGAGTATCTGGGGAAGGGAGCTGGGCCCCGTAGGTCCGGGAGGAGCTCCAAGGAGGGGTTTGAGGAGGTACGCGTTCAGGAGAGGAGGCTAGGTTGGGGAGGGTCTAGGGATAAAGGGAGTCTGGGGAGGAGGGGGGTCTAGATGAGGCGGAGGTGCCTCTAGATCCTTTAGGCCTGAGGGGGCGCCAGCCTAGGAGGATCAGACGAGGGGTCTGGGAGTAAGAGGGTTAGGGAGGGGGTGTCAGATGGGTGGAACTAGGGTAACCCTGCAGGTCGTGAAGGAGAGGGGGCGGGGCCTTGATTTGGGGAGACTGGGGTCATAGTTGAGATTTGCTGCAGAAGTGAGGACTGCTTTGGGTTCCCGAGGTCCTGGGGGTCAGGCAGGGACAAAAGGGGGGAGGGGTGGAGCCCAGACACGGGATTTGAGGGGGTCATTCAGGGCTGAAAACGCCAGATCCAGGAAACTTAGGAGTCTTCATGGCTTTAGTAGCAAATTAGGGTAGCTAGTGCCCCCGCCCCCCCTCCCCACAGAAATGCACACTTCAAGGCTATAGGAGAGATGGAGGTTAGGATATGGGGGTAGTCCCCGACTGTGATGTAGTTGGTGGCTCTCCTGGGTCCGGATGGGGTTGGATGCCAGACCCATGGGCCTGATAGGCTGTCTTGGGTGGGGGCTTACTGAGTACCTCCCAGCCTCCAGTCCTTTGTTCCCAGAGGGTGGGGGGCTTTGGCCCTTCGTTTGCCCCACCCCCTTGGCCCTGCTCCTACCCTCCTCCTGAGGGTCATTCCTCTGACTTTCTCCTTTCTTGGACGGAAGGAGAGGGAGGGAAGCTACCAGCCTGGGAAGAGGGGCTGAGGGTGGATCCTGGAGCAACAGGCTGACCCTGGAGAAATGGCTGCTCCTCTATGGAGGCTTCAGCTGAGTTGATTATTTTCTCCTCCCCTTTCCCCGCTTGCTGCTGAGAGGGGCGGGACACTAGGACCAGGAGTCCTCCTCTAGGTGCGAGTTGAGGTCTCTAAGCCAATGGCTGGCTGGCCATCACCCATGGGCTGCATTCAGTTGGAGGTCAGCACAAAATGGCTTTCTCTATTTCACAGGGCTGAGTCCCTCTGAATGGGTGTGGGGAAGGCGGGTGATCCAGGCCTACCCTACCATTTTGTGTCCAGTGTGCTTAGTTGAATATTATTAATACACCAGCCTTTTCATTGAACACTTGCTGCATGTCAGGCCCTGTACAAAGTATTTTGCATACATTACCTTGATTTTTTTTTTTTATCCTCACCCGAGGACACTTTTTCCACTTTTTGTTCAGGTAGAGTGGGAAGGAGAGAGAGGAACAAAGAGAGAGAGAGAGAAACATCGACATGCAAGGGACACGTCGAATGGCTGCCACCCGCACAACCAACCAGGGCCGAGCTGCAACTGAGTCACGCACCCTTAGCGGGAACCGAACCCGGGTCTCTCTGGACCGCAGGCCGACGCTCTAACCGCTGAGCCAAACCGGCCAGGGCCCTTATTTGATTCTTAAACCTATTAGATTTTAAGATGGAGGAACTGAGACTCAGTGAAAACTTCAGCTCTCAGTCACTTACATAAGTGACTCATACATAAGCCACCGCCAGGAAATGGCAGAGCCAGATTTTGAACCCAGATCTTCCTTGAGTCCAAGCCCCAGTCTTCTAATCACTCAGCCATTTTTCCTTCTGTTAGGGCTTGATAGTCGATCACCACTCTCCCCCTCCCCCAATCACCTTCTTAGTGGCTTGACTTGGCTCAGCAGCAGCAATCACAGCTATTAACCAGCTGAAAGCATTCAAAAAAGACTTGCTTCCAGGATATAGGCAGGGCACCTGGGAAAAAGTACAGTGGAAAAGTTGACCCTGTCAGACCTGGCCCTGTTCTGCCTCCCTTGGAAGGGGTGGCCTTACCTGAAGCTCTGGTTGGGTTGGACTTTGAATATATGGAGAATGGAGGCAAAAAACTAGAGATGGCTTGATATGATCACCTTTTCCATTCTTCACTGTTGGATAGAGCCACAGACTTACCCTTTTGCCTGGCAGATCCAGTGCTTAGGCCATGGAGGAAGCTGAGAGGGGGCCCTACTGCGCAGCAAGAGTCAGGTGTAGGGGCTGGTGGGCAGGAGCAGTCTAACTTTGGCCTGGAGGTTGAGAGGGTCTGGGTGTCCTGCAGTTATTGCTGGGGGTGTGGCAGGGCTATAATTGTTACTGATTAGGCAAGGGCTGCCTGTTTTCCCTTTTAGGTTTACATTATTCAGGTCACTGATGGCAACCATGAATGGACAGTCAAGCACCGCTACAGCGACTTCCATGACCTGCATGAAAAGGTAACGAGAGCTGAGGGACCTGTATCTCAGAGCTTGGGGGCTTCTAGGCCAAGTTCTCATTGTGCCACATATTAGTTTTAGGACAAAACAGACTCCATGCCTATACTGTTCTTTAATAAACCAGTTTATTGCCCCAGCTGGTATAGCCCAGTGGTTGAGCAGCAACCCATGCACCAAGAGGTTGCAGGTTCGATTCCTGGTCAGGGCACATGCCCCGTTTGTGGGCCAAATGCCCAGTGTGGGGCATGCAGGAGGCAGCCAGTCAATGTTCACTCTCATCAATGTTTTATCTCATTCTTCCTGTCTTGCTAAATATCAATAAAGAAAAAAAATTTTTTTAATCATTTTATTAATTTAACTGGTGAAGAAAACTGGTGGCTCCTGGGAGATTAACCCTAGCATAAGATAGTGTGGGAGGAGTATATTTAAACTTCAGTTTTAAGATAGCCAGCCCCAGCTTGGATGTGAGATGCTGGTACAGTTTCCTGGCGCAGGAACAGGTTTTAACTTGTTTCACCTGACTGTAGCTATTCCATAGCCTGTACTTTAACACTGGCTGTGGTTCCATTTTTTTCTTTGCTTTTGGAAAGAGATGTCTTTCTCTGGGTTATTTGCAGTCTGAATGTTTTTTTGTTTTTGTTTTTGTTTTTAATGTTTTTATTGATTTTTTTAGAGGGAGGAAAAGGGAGAGAGAGATAGAAACATCGATGTGAGAAACATTGATTGGCTGCCTCCTGCACACCCCCTACTGGGGATTGAGCCCAGGCATGTGCCCTGACTGGAAATCAAACTCAGACCTCTCAGTCCATGGGACGATGCTCAATCCACTGAACAACACCAGCTGGGCTGCAACCTGAGAGTTTTAAAGACAGGCCACTGCCCTTATTGGTTACTGTTCTTGTTTGGAGAAAAGGGTGATTTTAAGGGCCTGGAGGTCTCCTTTTCTTAATGTCTCCAGATGAAACTCCCTGGCTAGAATTGTGTTGTTATTTCTAACACTAATTGAACTTGATGAGGCCAAGCTGAGATGCACTGGTTTGATCACGAATCCTGGTACAGCTGCCATGAGGGGCTGGGGAAGTCAAGACAAGCATCTTCCCTCAGGCTGCTTGCTTTGATCTTGCAAAGTCATAGAAACTCTTCGTTTGTGGTTGACATGCTTATGTTTCCTTACAGCTTGTTGCAGAGAGGAAGATTGATAAAAATCTGCTCCCACCCAAAAAGATAATTGGGAAAAACTCAAGAAGCTTGGTGGAAAAGAGGGAGAAGGATTTGGAGGTCTACCTCCAGACACTCCTGGCCACCTTTCCTGGCGTGGCCCCCAGAGTACTGGCCCACTTCTTGCATTTTCAGTTTTATGTAAGTTCCTCTTGTTTTTTTCTCTTTCACCTGCAAGCCCACAACTACCCAAGCTCAAGGCAGCAAACCAGTGTAGACCTCAGCTTTGAAGAAAGGTGGGCTGGAGTTTGATCCTGAGGTTAGAAGATAGAGGACCATCACCCTGGTGGGGATGGGTTGTAGGCAGAAGCATGTTCATTGGCAGATTTACCTTACATTAGATAGACTGTTACTACAGAGAGGCTTTCCTCCACCACAGGCATTTTGGTTAGCAAAAACAGCCTATGGGTGTTTAAACTAGGTTTTCATCCAGATGGATGGGGATAGATTAGAAACAGCTAACACCTGGCATTAGACTAGTGTTGAGTTGTTGGTTCACAGATCAAGAGTCACTAAGGGGATCAGTTTGTGTTGGCAGAGTTGCTGTCTTGGGGCATTGTCAGAGTGTGAGGTATGAGTGAGGGTAGGTGGCTTCCTCTGATGAGTGTATGTGTATGGAGCAGCTCTGCACTCCCTCGGGTGGGAACGCCCAGCCCTCAGGCCGTGTAAGGCCAGCAAAATCAATACCAGCTAATATCACACACCTCACCAAATTAGCCTGACCAAATATAGCAGGTTAATTTTTTTTTCCTTTTAAATGAGTGTTGTATTATTTTTTTATTTTTTTATCCTCACCCAAGGACATTTTTCCATTTTTTGTTCAGATAGATTGGGAGGGAGAGAGAGGGAAAAAACCCACAACCATCTGTTGTTTCACTTATTTATATATTACATTGGTTGATTCTTGCATGTGCCCTGACCTGGGATTGAACCTGAAACCTTGGTGCGTCAGAACTACACTCAAACCAACTGAGCTTCCCGGCCAGAGCATAATTCCACTTCTTAGAATTTATTCTAAAGAAAAAAAGTTAGGACACTTTGGAAAGGATTTAGGTACAAAGGTAGTCATTCCAGGGTTGTAGCAAGATACTGAAAACAAGCAAAAGTTCAGTAGGAGGTGATTTTTTAAAAAATTAAGAGTACCAGATAATTGGATATTTTGCTAGAAAAATGATGATATGGCTGTGAATTTGTTGACATAGGAAAATAAATATATTACTCTATGAAAAGGGCAGGCTATAAAACAGTATGTAGAGTATGGTCCCATTTTATTAAGAGTTTATATGAATATATTTAGGAAAATTCTAGGTTATACACCAAAATAGTAGTATAGTTATCTCTGGGTGATAGGTTTTTAAATAATTTTACATTTAATTGTTTTCCCTTTATGTGATAAAGAGAAAAGAATCCACTCCCTTTTCAGGCTTACCTTTTAGGAAGGGCCTGATGGGGTTGTGGTCTTAAAGGCCCAAACATGTTTAAAACACATCTTTTTTTCTTGAAGTATTTTTGGAGTACGACAGCTGAACCTTTGTTGGAGTGCTAGATGGAGCCTGGACGTTTGGTAATAGCACTAGTGTTAGGCTACTGAGCTTGGAGGGGCCATATGGGAAAAAGGATGGCAGTTACAGATGGGATATGTATGTATGTTTTGGATTCTATTTAGCATATACCAGCAATGTATGTGGTTAGCAGCAGTTTTCTGGGGTAGATTTTTCTTTATATATATATTTTTCTTTATGTGAGAAAAATTCGTAAGTCTTTTAGACAGACTTCACTGGTTAGTATTTTGAGAAATAACTGCACTTTGAGAAAGCTTTGATTAGCAACTTAAAGTATGATTCATCGCTTAAGACTTGGGTCTTTGAGGAGGTAGTCCCTTTGGCTGCCTCAGGTTTTCTCACCTGTGAACACAGAAAGGCCTGCACTACTCTTTGGAGATACGATTGCCTGAGATGGGCCTGGGTCGGCCCACATGTGTGGTTCTCATGCTCTGTTGCTTGGAGCAGTATGGGCACATTTGAAACTAATGTTATCAAACAGGCCCCTGTGTTATATAATTCCAAGGAGTTGGAAAAAACAGTTGACCTGCGTTCAATTAAATCAGGGTTTCTCAACCTTGGTACTAGTGACATTTAGGGCTGGATAATTGTTGTGTGGGCTATTCTGTGCAGTTTAGCAGCATCTCTGGCCTCTACCCACTAGGTGCCAGTAGCTCCTCCCCCACTCGATTAATTACAACCAAAAAATGTCTGCTGATTTTGCCACATATCCTCCTAAGGGGCAAAATTGCGCCTGGTCTGGAACCACTAGTTTAGATCTTCAGATGAGTTTGAACGAACAGAGCCTAAGATATGTCAGAGAATGTTCTATTAACCTCTGTTCCATCTGTGTCTTCCCTGAAATTGTTCCCAACATGCTCCACCTTGTGGGGCTGACATTGGACAGGGTGGACCCAGGGAGTCCTATTTGGTTGAGGTGTGGATTTTTTTTTTTTTAATCCTTACCCAAGGATATTTTTCCATTTATTTTTAGAGAGAGTGGAAAGGAAGGGGGAGGGAGGAAAGAAACATCAATGTGAGAGAGACATATTGATTGATTGCCTCCCGCACAACCCCAACTGGGGCTGGGGATCGAATCTGCAGCCCAGGTACATGCCCTTGACTGGAATCGGCTGACGCTCTAACCGCTGAGTCAAACCAGCCAGGACTGGATTTTTAAAAATTGAGATGTAATTCATGTACCAAAAAAATTCACTCTTAAAGTGTACAGTTCCCTGATTTTTAGTATATTCACAAAGTTGTGTATCTATCACCACTGTCTAATTCCAAAACATTCATCACCCCAAAAAGGAACCCTGTACCCATCAGCAAAATCATTTCCCATCCTGCCCTGCCCCTAGCAATCACTAATCTATAATCTGTCGCCATGGTTTCATATAAATGGAATCAGACAATATATGGCCTTTGTGACTGGCTTCTTTCACTTAGCATAATGTTTTCAAGGTCCTTTCATATTGTAGCATAAATCAGTGCTTTGGTCCTTTTATGAACTGAGTAGTCTGTTGTTTGGTTATATCACATTTTGTTTATCCATTTATTAGTTGATAAACATTTGGATTATTTTCACTTTGGGTCTATTATGAATAATGCTGCTATGAACATTTTTTGTGTGGATGTGTTTTCATTTCTGTTGAGTATATAATAAGAAAGGAATTACTGGGTCATATGGTAACTTTAACTTTTTGAGGAACTGCCCAATTTTTTCCCACAGCAGCTGCACCATTTTACATCCTCACCAGCAATGTATATGTTCTTATCTCCCCGCGCCTTTGCCAACACTTTATGTGATATGCAGATATTTTCTCCCATTGTGTGGATTGTTTTCATTTTCTTGATAGTGTCCTTAGAAACAGAAAAGTTTTAGATTTTGGTGAAGTTTGTTTTATCTTTTTTTCTTTCATTGCTGTCATATCTTGCCCAATCCAAGGTTACAAAGATCTACAACTATGCTTTCTTCTACGAATTTTATAATTTTAGCTCTTATGTTTAGGTCTTTGATCCATTTTGAGTTGTATATGGTGTGAGGTAGGGGGTCCAACTGCATTCTTTTGCAGTATGGATTTTAATGGCAAGGAAGAAAGCACTGCTTCTTTCCCAACCAACTCTGAGATGGAGAATCTAGGGGCTGGTGCAGCCCTGAGTTGCAGTGAGAGGACACTGGGCCTGTTGCTGTGCTGTCTCTCTTCAGATAGCCATGCCCTCGTATACCTGAACCCTCAGTGACAGACTTCACCCCAGAATCCTAGGGTAGAGGTTTCCAAATTCAATGAAGTAGAATCCCTAGGGAGAATTCCAGCACCCCATTTTGGGGTAGGATGTTTAACTGTGGATTTGGAAGGCAGGCAGAGTCAAGTTTATCTCAGCCTAGCTGCTTCCAAGTTAGGCAACTAACCTCTCTGTGTCCCAATTCCTCTTTTGTGAGCTGGAGAGTGATGACCATGGCTCTTGAGTATTGTAGGAGATGGTGCAGTGAAGGTAGAGGGCCCGAAAGAGTGATGGCCCCTGGTGGGGCACACCCGGTGCCAGCCAGTACCGGCTGTCCTGGTAAGGAAAGGCCCTTAGTTCTCTTCAGTGGAGGCATGTAAATCTTTTTTTTATTTTAAAGCCAGTTGGCTAGAACAAAAACCCTCTTTGTAATTTGAAATCAAGAGCTATGATGGAACTATTATCTTCACGTCAGCCTTTGTTCCCATCCATCATGTTTTTAGTTGCAAAGTACTGAGGCTGTAAATGCTAACCGGTTTTTTTGTAACCTGCAGTTTTGGAGCTCTGTTCAGTTAAAGTTTAGGCTTGAATCCCTCAATGGGGAATTTTACTTAAAGTTGAATGGCACATAATATAGCTGATCCTGCTAGAATAACTCATCACAGACATGAAAGTTAGACATGGACACACACACTAGCAAGTGTGTGTGAATCACATAGTGATGTGTGACTGAGTCCCTCGTTAATGCCCCACTGAGCACTCTGCTCAAGCATGTGCCAAGTAGAGGCATCAGGCTGGCCAGGGGTTATGCATTGAGTGTAGGCATGTGTGTTGTGGGGTACCGTTGATCATGGGGCTCCACGTATGCAGACAATGCTCAGTCAGAATGGTAGTTGCAGAGCCATGGCCCAACTAGTTTATGGTGTGTGTGTGTGTGTGCATTTCACACTGCTGCCCAAGATAGCACACCAACACACGATCCTGGTAGGAACTAGATCAATTGGTCTATAATACATTTGGATGGGGTGGGGGGGGGTTACAGTTTTTAAGCATAGCTAATAATATTTTAATTAACATTTTTATTGAGGTAGAAAGTATGTCTTTTTTAAAAAATTACATTTCAGCCCTGGCCAGTTTGGTTCAGTGGTTAGAGTGTCGGCCTATGGACCAAAGAGTCGCAAGTTCGACTCTGGTCAAGGGCACGTACCTTGGTTGTGGTTCATCCCCGGCCCTGGTCAGGGTCATGTGGAAGGCAACCAGTTGATGTGTCCCTCTCATGCAGATGTTTTTCTCTCTCTCCCTACCTTCCACTCTATCTGAAGATAAATGGAAAAAAATATCCTTGGGTGAGGATTAAAAAAAAACAAAACACTACATTTCAGCCCTGGCTGGTTTGGTTCCCCACTTAGAGCATTGGCCCATGGACAAAAGAGTCATGGGTTTGATTCCCAGTCAAGGGCATGAACCTGGGTTGCAGGTTTGATTCCTGACCCTGGGTTGCAGGGATCATGTCGTGTCTCTCTCACATCGATATTTCTCTCTCTCTACCTCTCCCCCTTCTCTTTCCCCCTCCCTCCCTTCTATTCTAAGAAGCAATGGAAAAATATCCTTGGGTGAGGAAAAATAAAACAAAAAAAAAGACTATGCCTTTATTTATTTTTCTTTTTTCATCCTTACCCAAGGACGTTTTTCTTGCATTTATCTCAGATAGCACGGGAGGGGGAGAGAGAGGAAGAGAGGCAGAGAAACATTGATGTGAGAGAGAAACATCGACTGGCTGCTACCCACACGACCCCAACCGGGGCCGGGAACAAACTGCAACCGAGGTATGTGCCATTAGCGGGAACTGAACCCCGGTCTCTCTGTACCGCAGGCCGACGCTCCAACCGCTGAGCCAAACCAGCCAGGGCATTGGTAAAAATTCTTACCTGCACGATGTGGGACTGAGGGTCTGGGGGCCCTGCCAACCCCACAATTATGCCACTAAAGTACTGAAATAATTGGTAGTGTACAGAGAGGCTTCAAGGCCAAGTGCTTGGGCATGTGGTTTTGCTAGTTTTTAGCTACGTAGAATTAGAGAGTTATAGCACCTCTCACCTCAGTTTGCTCATTTGAGAAACAGGTTCCAAAATAGTGTATTCCTCGTATAGGGAATTGAGAGGATTGAGTGAGCCACCACATAAGTACTCAGGCCATTGCCCAGCGTGAGTTAGGACCTCAGAACATGACTGAAAACTTGTCCTTGTCATGCCTCCTCCATCACATCATTCTGCAAGGAAGTGCTTTCCTGCCTCTTTCTCGTGACCCTGGAGCCAAATGGGACTGTTGCAAGGCTTGAAGGGATGAGCGCAGGAAGAGAATGAGTGCTCACTCTTTCTTAAGACACCTTTGGGACATGAAAGAAAGCAATGGTCACTGTCGGGGGGGGGGGGGGGTTGACTCTGGGAGGGTTATCCCACAAGGATCATGGGAGCCCCTTTTTGAGAAGAAACAGGACTTTATCTCTACCATGCCCTCTCCTAGGATCTCCGAGGGCCAGTGTTGGGACCTGCTGGCTTCCTGGCCAGCACTTGACATAGCCAAGCTTTGCCAGCCTCCTGGGCAGCATTAGTCTGGTTTCCATTCCGTTTTTGAGGAGGCATTTTAATTGTCCATATAACTGGAAATATTTAGTTTCCCTTTCTACGCACAGTGGTTCATTATAGGTGTACTCCTTTATTTTGCCTGACTTTCTGGAGAGCTGGCATTGCAACAGCACAGGCGGTAGACGGAGTGTGCAAGTGCCCATGACCAGGGGTAGGGGACTTCCTAACTGGGTTTTGTTTGCCCTGTAGGAGATAAATGGCATCACTGCTGCACTGGCTGAGGAGCTCTTTGAAAAAGGTATGTGACCAGGGGTTCCTGTAACACAGGTGCAACTTGCTCAGCACTATTAGGCAGCCAGGGGTGCAGGATGGCACAGAACTCCATTTGTTGTGCTATGCTAAGTGAGTCCTAGCCAAAGCTCATGTCCCTGGGGTTTCCTAAGTCCCTGGATCTGGTCCACAGCCCAAGCCTGCCCGTCCACCTGCCCTCAAGTCTGAGAAACTGTGGTCCTTTACCTTAGGGCTCTCAAGTTCTTGTCTCAGGGGGTAACCCCAAGCTCAGGATCTAGTTCAAAGCCCTGTGGTAGAGTTCTGGAAGGTGGGTGGCCTTGTGCTCTCTTGCATCTGGTTTATCCTTAGCTGAAAGTGTTCAGATGGCATATAGAAGCTGATCTTGGGTCATGGCCCTGCCTAGAGAGCATAGTTACAGTAGCTAACATGTAATGTGTGCTTCCTGTGGTCCAGCCTAGCATTCAGCATGTTACTGACTTGCCATCCCCATCCCTGGGGGTACAGATGAGGACACTGAAGATCAGAGGCTAGGTAGTCTGCTTGAGGGTACATGGCCAGAAGGAGACAGTGAGGACCAAATCCAGTCTGTCTGGTTCAGAACCCCCTCCTGCTCTCAGGCCCTGCATTTTAGGCCTCACCTAACTCAGGTCATCTGCATCTTGGAGGTTGCAGCATGGATCTATTGCCCACAGTGCTGCCTTGCATCAGCTTTATCCTGGCTTAATGCCTCAGATTTTAACTGAGCCTCACCTCAGGGAGGCTCCCCAGTCGCACTTTCTCATGGCCCTTCCCTCCTTTGTAATCACATGTTCTGGGTGTATGCCCTGTTCCCACCATGATGAGTTCAGGAGGCAGTGGCTCCTGTGTGCCCGGGACGGTGGCTTTGCCCTGATGTGGTGCAGCACACATAGCAGGTGTTTGCCAAATGCTTGTTAACTGTTAGTCAGGTGGGCAGACTCCCTGGCCACATGACTGGGACAGGGCTAGAGGTGGATGCTCACTCTGAGGGACATGGCTATTGCAGGAGAACAGCTCCTGGGGGCCGGTGAGGTCTTTGCCATCAGGCCCCTGCAGCTCTATGCGATCACCGAGCAGCTGCAGCAGGGAAAGCCCACGTGTGCCAGCGGGGATGCCAAGACTGACCTCGGGCACATCCTGGATTTCACCTGTCGCCTTAAGTACCTTAAGGTAAAGCTGCAGCAGCTCATTTGTGGGTGTGATGGGCGTACAGCCAGCATGAGGCCTAACAGCTCACTGGCTGGCAGTGTGTGAAGGAAGCTGGATGGGCTATCCCAGGAAGGAAGGCCACCTTTGGTCTTCTTGGCACTGAGTTTCTGGCTGTGGGCACCAGGGGGCAGTCGTGACCCAGTGTCCTTTGCTTTGAACCTCAGCTTTAGCCTGCTTTGTTGGCAGGGTGCATGCCCACCCTGCCTCATAGCCAGGCAGGGCTTCGAGTCAGGCAGGGTGGCAGCTGCTGCAGCACTGCCCCATGAACATGGATGGGGAGCCCTGTAGCAGCATCCCTGATTCAAGCTGTATCTGTGGCTGCAGGTTTCTGGCACAGAAGGACCTTTTGGAACCAGCAACATTCAAGAGCAGCTCCTGCCTTTTGATCTCTCAATATTCAAATCTCTACATCAGGTGGAGGTAAGGCCCAGGGCCCTGGAGTGCAGGCAAGGCTGAGCCCTGTACAGGGATCATCTTGCTTATTTTTGTGGCTAGAAGTGTTTTTGATGTTGGGTGCTTACTTAATTGTAAGGTACTGTTACTTTCATGTTTGTCAGTACGTGGCAGATTTCACTAGGTAAGTAAGGCCAACCTGAAGGCAGAGAAAGAGGGGCCTCTGCTGCTTTTGGCTGGTCTGCATATCTCTGCCTCTGGCGTGGGCAGCATTTGAACAGGATGGAGCACCAGGTCACTCCTCTGGGCCTCCTTGTTGTTCAAGTTGAAGTGCTACGAAGTCATCCTGAGGGTCAGGCAGAGCCTGTTCTAAGTCTTTCCCAAGGCAGGTCAGCAGAGAGCTTTGAGAGTTATCTGTCCTCTGGCATGCCCACATGTAACAGGAAATACTTTATATTACTCTATACTGAACTCTTGGGTTCACGATACCAATTTTGTTACTATTTTTAAAAAGAAAAGGGACTCCATAACAAATAATAAAAAATGAATTAAAGTATCTATTTCTCAAGTGTGGCCTTTGTGTTCAGCCCTGTGCCCCATGTCTGATATACACTCCTTGATGGATTCTTCCTCACAGCCTTGTGAAGTGGGCACTTTTATTCCCCCTTTTATAGCCAAGAAAACAGGCATAGGGAGGTAAGGAAATTTGTCCAGGGCTGCACAGTTAATGAGGGAAAAGCTGGAATCTGAATTCAGCTAAGCCTGACTCCAGAGCCTCTGCTACCCTTTGGACTATTCTGCCTGCAACATTCTGGGCTTGTCTCAGAGACCTGGAGGATCGCTTCCCTTGGTGGGAACTTGTGGGTGTGCCTCAACTAGTGCAGGCCAAGTGAGGACTGAGAAGTAGGAGTGGCTGACACTCCACTGCCAGGGTCTGTGGGTGTGTGTGTCACTCGAGCAGGTGGCTCAGGGGAGTGTGCTTTGGTTTTGGCTTGTGCACCCCCCTCCCCCCAACACACTTCAGGATAGCTGAGGCCAGGGAAGTGGGGCATGGTAAACAGGGGGGTCCACTGTGTTCACTGTGCTGCAAAGACCCCTTGCTTTCAGCTCTGGTCTCCACGGCCCACCCTTTCTGTCCACCTGCCAAGTCCCAAGCAGCCCCCACACAGAAAATGGAGTTCATGGTTCATTATGAGTCTTACCAGATTCTTCAGACACTGGGCTTGTCTCAGAGACCTGGAGGATCACTTCCCTTGGTGGGGAAAAGAGAAACTTAGGGTTTGAATCACCTCCTGCCACTAGAGCAAGGCTTCTGGTGGAACATTGATGCCGTTCCTGAGACATGGCTATTCCTTGTTCCAGATAAGCCACTGTGATGCCAAGCACATCCGGGGGTTGGTCGCGTCAAAGCTCACCTTAGCCACAATGAGTGTCCGCTTCTCAGCAACTTCAATGAAGGTAAGCACCCCCTGTTTCTTGCCTGGAAACTGCCTGTAGGGCAGGATCCTGCACTGTAGTCCCCCCACTGAGGGTGGGTATGTGCACTGTCACTGTCAGAAACCAGAAACTGGACCTTTCCTGGGCCTGAGTAGCCGCACACTCATGCGAGACTTCCCAGCACTTAGCAGTCCCTGGGACGCTTTATTTAGTCCACGTATTCATCAGAAATCACGCTGTTGCCCTGGCTGGGGTTTCTCAGTGGTTAGAGTGTTAGCCCATGCACAGAACAGTCGTGGGTTTGATTCCTGATCAGGGGCATGTACTTGAGTTGCAGGTTCAATCCCTGGCTCCTGTTGGTGCTTGTGCGGTGGGGAAGGGGTGCAACTAGTCAATATGTCTCTCTCACATCGATGTTTCTCTCTCTCTCTCTCTCTCTCTCTCTCTCTTCCTCCCTCCCTTCCCCTCCAAAAATCAATGGAAAAAATATCCTCGGGTGGGGATTAACAACAACAATAAAAATCACCCTGTTGCCCTGGCCGGTTTGGCTCAGCGGTTAGAGCGTTGGCCTGCGGTCCGGAGAGACCTGGGTTCGGTTCCCGCTAGGGGCACGTACTTCAGTTGCAGTTTGTCCCCGGCCTTGGTTGGTCGTGCGGGTGGCAGCCACTCAATGTGTCCCTTTCACGTCGATGTTTCTCTCTCTCTCTCTCTCCCTCTCTCTCCCTCCCACTCTATCTGTACAAAAATTGGAAAAATGTGCTCGGGTGAGGATAAAAAAAGAAAAAGAAAAAAAAATCACCCTGTTGCCCTGGCCGGTGTAGCTGGCCAGGTTGGTTGGGCATCTTCCCATGCACCCAGAAGTTACTGGTTCAATTCCTGGTCAGGGCACATGCCCAGGTTGTAAGCTCAATTTCTGGTAGGGGGAGTGCAGGAAGCAGCTGATCAATGCAAAAGGGATGCTTCCCTCTCTCATTGATATTTCTCTCTCTCTTCCTTCTTTTCTAAAAGTCAATTTTTTTAAATATTTTTTTTAAATCATATTGTTAAATAATATATTTTAAGAGACTGAGTCTCCCACACCCTGCCCTTGAAAAAAGTCACTAGTGTTTGGTGAACAAATTGCTAAACAGTGGCAACTGGCAGAATGTTTATTAGCTAGATTGGTGTAAATGTTTCTCTAAGCTTAAAAAGCCCTAACTTGCCCTGCCAGTGTAGCTCAGTGGATTGAGCGCCACCCCATGGCCTGAGCAGTCTGGTTCTATTCTGAGTCTGGGCACATGCCCACGTTGCCGGCTCGATCCCCAATAGGGGGCGTGCAGGAGGCAACTGATAGATGTTTCTCACGTCGATGTTTCTACCTCTTCCTAAAAAATCAATTTTTAAAAAAGCATTTAAAATACATGTTTTTTAAAAACCTTGACTTAGCACTCGTTTGTGTCTTGTCTTAGTGGACTTGAAGGAGCAGGTGAGGTTGTGGATATGTTAGGCCCTGCTGTTTATATATATGAGCAATAATAATACTCAAATTGAGAATGTAAGAGGTTTCTTTTCTATTTACCTTTTTATGGATTGCATCTTAGTAATGTTAAAATCCTTCTCCAGAAAAGCATAGTGACTACTTTTATGACTTAGATTGTCTGATCAAGATTTGGGTTTGGTCAAATTTGAGCCTTATTGGCTAGAAGAAGGAGACTTGTGTCCAGAACAAGGGTGTCAGCCAACCTTTCCCCACTTTTAAGCACTTCCTGCTTCCTGGCTCTTGGGGCCCAAGATGATCCATTGAGAGAGGAGACATCTGTGGGCATGAAATGTGAAAATATGAAGGCCTGCCTTCCTCCCCTTTGATGGTGCCCCTGTGCACTGTGCACCTTAGAATTGTTGGGTTTGAGCCCTGTGAAGTAATGGTTAAAAGGGCCTGCCTGCTATCCACAGTTGGGATCACAGTGCCAGCTTGCAAAGTACAGTTGCCTGAAAATATCATGAATTTTCTGACCTTTAGCCTCTGAGATTTAAGCCAGAAAAGGCATCACCATATAGATGGCAAAGGCCATTGTGAGCTTGAACAGCATTTGCTGGCCCTGGCTGGTATGGCTCAGTTGAGCATTGTCCCGTGCACCGAGAGGATGCCGGTTTGATTCCCGGTCAGGGCACATGCCTGGGTTGCAGGTTTGATCCCTAGTAGGGAGTGTGCAGGAGGGTGCAGAACTATGTTTCTTTCTCTCTGTGTCTCTATCTCCTTCTCCTTCCTTCTCTCCCTCCCTCTTTCCCCCTCTCCCTTTTTCTCAAAATCAATGAAAACTTTTTTTCTTAAAAAGCATTTGCTCCTGAAGCAGGACCAGAACATACTTCAAATAGCTGTTATGTTGCTAAGCTTTTCAGTTATTTCACAATCATTTAAAGACATATGAACCAAAGCCCAATTTTAATGCAAGTTCACTTCCACATGCTAAATATGCTCAAGCCCTTCCTGAAATTTTGCAGTGATTGCGTTCCCAGTGAGTGTTGCGTGAGGGCCCAAGTGTGCCCAACAGATGTTCTTACACAGGAAGTCCTCGTTCCTGAAGCCTCGGAATTTGATGAGTGGGAGCCAGAAGGCACAGCCCTGGAAGGCCCCGTGACTGCCATCATCCCCACATGGCAAGCACTGACCACTCTAGACCTGAGCCACAACAGCATCTCCACGATCGACGAGTCTGTGGTACGCTCTCAGCAGTGGGCTCTAGGGTTTTCTCTGACCTGACCAAACCTCGAAGTGGGTATTTAATGTGGCTTTTTCTGGAAAGCCAACTAGGGCTCTGTGCATTGCCTGCGATTTTTAAAATTTCAAAATGGAATTATCTAAAGTAAGTGAGATAGTACTTAGAACCAAATGAGGCATATCAATTGCATGTACATTTGATATAAAAACACAGTAAGTGATGAAATTTACTCCTAAGGAGTAGGGTAGAACAGTTACTCCACAGATTCCAGATGTGCTCCTCTGAAGAGTGACATCCAGGTGCCATTTGGGAAATAAGTGTGCGATCCCTGTATTTGTGCTTCTCAGTGGGTAGGGTTGGAGAAGGATGGACAGACTTCCTTCTCTGGGATCTTGCCATTTGTCATTTTCATAAGCCAAGTGCTCCATAAAAATGAGGATGTATGTTCATCACTGTGTGTTCCTGTGGACATGCTGCTGGTTAGGCACTGGGAGGTAATACATCAGAGGCCATGCACAGATGGCCAGTCCAGGGGTACAAGGTCAGAAGGAAGAATACCAGTGTGGCCCTGGCTGGTGAGGCTCAGTTGGTTGAGTATTGTTCCATGTACCAAAACTTGCCTGTTCGATTCTCAGTCAGGGCACATACCCAGGTTGCAGGTTCGGTCGCCAACTGGGGTGTGAATGGGAGGCAATTGATCGATGTTTCTCTCTCACATTGATGTGTTTCTCTCTCTCTCTCTTTCCCTCTCCCTTTGTCTTTCTCTTTTTAAAAAAAAAGTCAATAAAAACATGTTTTTTACAAAAAGAGTCCCAGGGTGTTTGTCCGCCATGTGCAGGGGTGACATCGGGTCCAGCTTCCTAAAGTAACATCGGGCATTGTCTTTTTTTTTTCCCCACCAGAAACTGATTCCAAAGCTTGAATTCCTGGACCTGAGTCACAATGGAGTGCTAGTTGTGGACAACCTGCAGGTAATCAATGTCTTTGGAGGCTGTCGCCACCTCTGGGCTTCCTACCAGTTCCCTGAGAGTTCAGAAGGTTGACTCAGCCTTGAGAGTTTGGCCCTATCCTGGGTTTTTCTCTCACAGGTACTTGAAAGGTGTCTGGGTGCCCGAGAGGTTTGTAGGAGCAGGGCTGCTGCTCTCCTCTTAGGGTCTCAGTGATGTCCTGAGTGATTGTTGCTCTAGTTCCCCAGAATTAGAAAAGATGCACAAATACAAATCAAGCGAGGTGAAGATGATGTACATCGTGACGACACAAGCCTCATTTTCAAAGCTCGCACCTTCCCTGTTGGCTGGGCTCCCTTTGCAGGCAGTGCCACTGGGCTGTAGCAACTGCAGGGGAAAAGAGGGAGTTCCCTTCCAAATAACGGCCAGAGGGAATGGAGCTGACCTGTAGAGTTGGTCGTTTTAGGTTGGAAGTCTCATCACACCGTGTCAGTCCCCTTTCTTTGGAGCCTTGACCTGAACCACTTGACCCTGTTCTCAATGCTTCCACAGCACCTGTACAACCTCGTGCACCTGGACCTGTCCTACAACAGGCTGTCCTCCTTGGAAGGGGTTCACACCAAACTGGGGAACATCAAGACTCTGAACCTGGCGGGCAACCTCCTGGAGAGTCTGAGTGGCCTGCACAAGCTATACTCCTTGGTCAACCTGGATCTCAGCAACAACAGAATCGAACAGGTGAGCCACGACCTAACAGGATTTCAGGGTTGTAGCATGGCTGTGCCTTAGTGTATAGCACTTTAAAGAAGAATGGCAAGCCTTTTTTCATCTAAAAGACTGTCAAACGTGTTGTCATATTGCCAAAGTGTTAAAAGAAGGGACGAGGGGAATGGAATTTGTGCCTTGCAGATGGAGGAGATCAGGAGCATAGGCAGCCTCCCATGTCTGGAGCACGTGGCCCTGCTGAACAACCCTCTGAGCATCATCCCTGACTATCGGACCAAAGTGCTGGCTCAGTTTGGAGAGAGAACCTCTGAGGTAGGCTGCCAGGGTTGGGGGTAGCTCAACCAAAGAGATAGTCTGGTTCTCCACAGACTTCTTTCTCATTGCTTCCATCAGAGCTGCAGCCCGGGAGGGCTCCCTGCGAACCCACAGGCACAGACTGAGTGTGGCGGGCTGTCTTTAATTTGTTAAAAGTAACATTGATTATTATAGGCAAGGGTCAGAAATAAGATATTTAATTTTTTTTTTTTTTGATTGACTGATTTTTTTTAGAGAGAGAGAGAAACATCAGTTTGTTGTTCTGTTTATTTATGCACTCACTGGTTGCTCCTCATGTGCATTGACCGGGTAGTGAACCTGCAACCTTGGCGTTTGGGGACGATGGGATGCTCTAACCAACTGAGCTACCTGGCCAAGGCCAGAAATGAGATATTTTTTTAAATCATGTTTCCTGGACAACTTCTGGCCATGAAGTCTGACTGCAGACCCCAAGGATGTGCCCACCTTTGCTAGTGTAGCCTAGCCCAGTGTCTGCTGCCTGCTGGGTGCATCTGGCCACCTGCCACCATGCCAGCTGAACAGGTCTTTAGCCAGCCTCAAGCAGGCCCCTCCCTCACTCTCCCAAATCCCAGGCCAGAAGATACCTGGAAGTCTGCATACTTCTCTCATCCTTCCCCATTCCACCCCTATCTCTTTTCGGCCCCAAATGCCCTTTCCTTCACAAGATGACATCTCCTCCCCTCCTGGCTCCAGGCCCTTGGGACCTTCCCTCATTTGACTTGACTACAGTGCCTGTTCCACACTGCCTGCCAGCCCACACCCCTCCTGCATTTGCAGGGAGGGGTGCCTGCTTTGCATGCCTTTGCCCTCTAGTTCCCCAGCCCAGAAAGCCTTCCCTGTGCCCTTTGCTGATCTGAGTTTTGCCATAATTGGGGGCTTTGTTCAAGTCACCACCTTCCCCCAATCCCAGCCATCCAAGAGGCCTTCTCAATGGACACTGTACCCCCAGCCCACCTTTTTGGAAAGGGACTCCAGCAAAAGACCAGGCAGTGTGAGACCTCACCGGGCCACTCTGAGGAACTCCCAGGTCACTTGTATGGGTGGTGAGGAACTCGCCTCCCAGTGGACTGAGCTTCACAGAGCCTGGCCCACACATTGGCAGGGCTCCTGTCATTCTGCTCTCACCATGCTGCCAGCCCCAGGCTGATTGCCGTTTCTGGATTCTGTAGGTCTGTCTGGACAACACAGTGACCACAGAAAAGGAGCTGGACACTGTAGAAGTGCTAAAGGCAATTCAGAAAGCCAAGGAGGTCAAGTCCAAGCTGAGCCACCCTGAGAAGAAGGTGGGTCGTTGGGAGGTGGGAGGAGTGGTAGAGAACAGCCCACCGAGAAAGGAGCTGACGCCAGTGGAACTGGACTGTGGGCGTGCTCAGAGCCACTGAGTCCCGGCGGCATGACCCTGTGCCAGTCACACCCATCTGTAGGGTGGGGGTGGTGACAGTACCTGCCATACAGGGTTGTGAGGGTTAGGCAAGACCAACTTCACCATCCCTGATGTTTGTGAGGACCTCTGTTTCTCCTCACCTCTGGCTTTGCAAGTTCTGTTCTTCCCGATCCTTCTCTTCTCTTCTGGGCTGACTCGAGAACTTCTCTTAGGTTGGTGAGGATTGCCGGCTCTCAGCTGCCCCCTGCATCAGACCCAGCAGCTCCCCTCCCACCGTGGCTCCCACCTCCGCCTCCCTGCCCCAGCCCATCCTCTCCAACCAAGGTAATCATGTGTGTAGCTTTCTGCCTAGCAGAGCTGCACGGGCCCTGCTGGGCCCCCCTGGCTGGGCTGGGGTTGAGGGGAGATGCTGGCACCTGCCTCTGGCAGGGTTCAGACACAGAGAGGGTGCAGTACTGTCTACAAGCCAGCTCCTCCTGGGGTGGCACATGGTGGGGATGCCTGGCCTGATTTCAGCTCTATTTGCTTAGTGAGGACCCCCCCACATTGTTCTGACACCCACATCCAGTTCCTCTAGGATATCACGGGGTGTCTAAGCAGCCCTGAGGCTGCTCTTTGAACAGGCTCAGGGCTGGTGGCTCATAATGACCCGCTCCCCTGAAGCAGTGTGGGTGGATTGGCTCCTTATTAATGGGAAGGCAGGCCTTGTTACTTTCCTGAGTTGGCTAACCTGATCCTTGCGTGGGGAGCTTGCTTTTATCATCACCTCATCTCTGTGGCTCAGGCCCAAACACTGTTGGGCCCAGACGGGCTGTCTAGGACCTATGGAAGACCAATCCCTTTCACCCACCCACTGTCTTAGCGTTTTCAAAGGGCTTTCACCTTTGAACCCAGGCATCCTCGGAGATGAGTGAGTGAAGCAGGTCCCATGAGAGTGTCTGCTGGCCCGGCCCCCACGGAAGAGGGGAGGGTGTGCCGTCCCGAGTGGAACCGAGGCTCGGGACACACAGGAAGGAACGCCGCCCGCCCACCCGGGCTCCTGGAGACGCAGAACTTGGTGTGAGGTCTTGGGAAAACAGTTTGACCCTATGTTTCAAGAGCCAGAAAAAGTTCCCACTCCTCGACCTGGTAACCCCACTGGTGGGGATTTTAATCTTGGTGGGGTAAGATAACGGGAAGGGGAGATGAATTGCTCACTGCAGCATTATTCATACTAGCAAAGCAGGGGGTGTGGCGAATGCCAGAAGGTGACAGGGAGATGAAGTGTGGAGCCAGTACATCAGAGGGGGATGGGAGGGGGAGGGAGAAGTGCCGAGGTGAAGGCAGCCTGCTGCAGGGCGCTGCGCCGCTCACAGCCTGGGTGTGGGAGCATTCGTGAGAGTGGACGGTGACCTTAGGCCCCAGAATGATTGTCAGTTTACTTTTGTAACACTTGACTGAGAAGTTTTTATTTTATTTTTTTACATGAAAGGGGCAGGAGGTTTGTATCCTATTGAAGACTTCCCTGACCCCATCTCCTGCCTTGGGGGTCAAAGCCCCGCTTGGGCCTCACAGCACTGTGGAGGAACCGCTTGACTAGGGTTCTGGGGGACAAGGAGATGCAGCTGGTCCTCTAGGCCAGGGGCTGGCTGGTTCTCGGTGTTTGTGGACTTGATTAACTGAGTGAGCAAGCAGAGAACATGCTGGTAAAGGGCAGACCACAGGCAGAGTGAGCGAGGCTTGTGCCCCCAGGGCCACAGCTGCAGGCAGCCCCCTTTGGTGGTGAAGTCTCTGCACCAGCCAGGCCCAGGCTTCAGCCCTCCTCTTCATTGCCCCCCACTCCTAGGGACACACCACCGAGTGGCTCACTGTAGTCTGTTCCCCTTTCCCAGCTGCTGGCCATTTAGGCCTTGTCTCCAGATTTGCACCTCTCATAAATAAAACTGCAGTGGATGTCTGTGTGTGCACATCTCTTTCCTTTTTGTGAAAAACAGGTCGGGCCCCCACCTAAGTACTTTCCTAATATCCCCTGTCCCATCCTCTGAGTGGCCCTGTCTGACCACTTGTTTGTACTAACCATGGTCCAGGAAGGAAGCAGAGAGACTATCCCCGTTCTCACTTCCTGGGCTCCAAACCGGGCTTGGGGTGGGAGGAAGGGAGGTAGTGGCAAGAAAATGTTGCTTTTTTTTCTTGCTAGAATGGAGGAATCCACAGATATTTGTGTTCAGCCATGTGCTGCTGGGTCTTGCCTGGATGGGCATGGATTTCTCCCATGTGGGAACAGCTTTGCTCCCAGCCTAATTCCCTAGAAGTGCATATATTTGTGAATAAACTGGGTGCCCGGGCCTGTGTGAAGGGGTGCTGTCCAGTGAACACCAGGTCTCTGGTCATCTCAGGAGCTGTTAGCCAGCTTGTTGGAGCCACGGAGATTGTGAGCCATGGGGGCTGATGTGTGCAATGCCAGGCTGGGTTCTCCAGGCAGGAACTGAGAGGAGGCCGTAGAGAAGTGGTTAGGAGCAGGCTCCTGGGGGGTCAGTCAGCTGCGTTTGTGACCCAACTTCCTTGGCCGTGTTCCCTCAAGCAACTTGTAGCCTCTGTGAAGCTGTTTTCTCAACTGTAAAGTGTAATCACCTACTTCATCAATTCTGAGATGCACACGATCCCTCTGAAATTGAGATGCACTTTCAGTCGGTGGTATCATGGTTGCTGTCAGCCAGCTGGTACTCATCATGGAGTCATGAAAACCTTCCATGGACACCTGCTAAGACCAAGATGGCACCGCATGTACGCATCTTAGACGTGATGAACTATGGTAAACAATAAGGTGTGCGTGCGCGGACACTAGAGAAGCACTGAGCATGCTGCTGGCTCAGCAGCAGTGGTCAACAAGGGCTTCCCTCCCACGTCCTTGTTGGGGGTCAGGATGACCAGGATAGTGCCCCCGACAAAGCCTGTATGCCCAAGGGAGAACAGGACGAATGATTTGGGGGCGTTTTGTAGAGGGAGAGAGATGTCTGGAGCAGAGGACTTTGCAGTGGAGGCAGTGTGTGAGGGGATCCTCAGGATGGGTAGGGTCTGAGTGTGTGAGGGAGGAGGAAAGTTCTAGGAGAGAACGGTGGGCTTATGCATATCTCTGTGCTTGCTGCCCTCCTGCCTGTGCAGAGTCCCTGCTGCTTTGCCGGGCAGGGGATGGGGGCATCTGGGCTTGGGCCATCGGCCTGCCTACCCTGGAGCAGAGAACCCGGGTTATGCGAGTCTTCTTGTCTCCAGGCAGCAGCTGAGCTGGACTAGGGTCCATGACTTCTGGCACTTGAACCGCTGGTGACTGGTGGTAAAGCCCGGCCAAGCCCTGGGCTCCTCCAGATTTTTGTGAAACAAGGGGTCGATCCAACTAGATATGCTTATGAAAACAATAAAAAAGACTTTACCAGTCTAGAAATGTCTGGAGTGAAATAATGGGCCCCGATGTGCTATATTCATAAAACAACCTCAGCAGGGTTTAAAAACATCCTGTGTTCCCATGATGCACAAGGCTGCATGTGCTGTTCATGGGAGGCTGACTAGGGGAGCGTCAGTGGCGTGTCCTGTGCCCTTGGGTGTCTGTGAAGCTCTGCAGAGATGTCAGATCCGTGTGGGGCTGCATTCAGTCATGTTGCTGGGGAGAGGCTCTAGGAGTGAACATGTTGAAGGCTCTTGATGGACATACTGCCAAACTGCTCTCCCAACAGGCAGGCTAGCTCACACCCCAGCGCCCTTCTCTACCCAGTTAGGCCAGGCCAGGCCATGCAGTCAGTCCAAACTTTGCCAAAGCGAGAGACAAAACTGGTGTCTTATTCTAGCATGCCCTTCTCTGATTATTTGTGAAGGAGGGTGAGCATTGTTTCATTGATATCTGTTGGCCATTGTTTTGTGGAATGTGTTTGCATTCTTTGCAGTCTGTCTCCTAATGGGATTTCCAACTTTATCCCCCCATTTCTGTCACCTGTAACAGCCTTTTATAGATTAAAGATATAAATGTTTGTCAAATATTACAAGTACTTTTTTCTCATTTTTTTTCACTTTTATAGAAGTTTAATTTTTATGTAGTCACAAATCAAATTCTTCCTTTCGATTTAGGCTCAGAAAGTTTCTCTCTACCCTGAAATTAGATAAGCAGTCAGTTCTTTCTTCAAGTTATTTTAAGGTTTCACTCTTAACATTTTATTCTGTAATCCCTGTGGCTGGGTTTGGAGGTCTGACTAGCCCCCGGCCATGCTGGAATCCCGAGAGCCCAGCCCCATTTGTTGAATGGCTGCTCTCCTGCCCCACTGTCCCACCCGCCTGCCCCTGGTCTCTCCAGGAATCATGTTTGTGCAAGAGGAGGCCCTGGCCAGCAGCCTCTCGTCCACCGACAGTCTTACTCCCGAGGACCGGCCCATTGCTCGGGGATGCTCTGATTCCTTGGAGTCCATCCCTGCGGGACAGGTAATGCCTGCCTCCTGCTTCTGGGGATTGATCACCTCTGTGCCAGCTCTCTGTCTGAGGCTGTCTGGAAGTAGGAGGTGGCCTGGCTAAAGTTGGGCCGATGCTGCCAGCGCTTGGTGTACTGTGCTTTGTGGTTAACGCCCTAAGTTCAGCCTCCATCCATCCCACTCCCCCCGCCCCCTGTCTCTCTTCACCAATTGAAACAGGCAGTTCTTTCTCACTGGGCCCTGCAGGGCAAAGCCAAATAACTTAGTTCTTGAGTGGACTCCCTTGGGGAAAGCAATTCAGAAGGTCCAGGAGGGAGGTGGGGGGATTGTTCGGGTTCAAAACCCATCAGGAAGAGTTCCTCCCCAGCTGCCTGGGCCATTCTGCCCATTCCTGCATGTCACCTTGGTAGTTTGGGGCACAGTATGACTGTGGCACCTCTGTGGCTGCTGCCAAGGGTTCTGGAGCTTCTTCATGTGTCCTGAGAAGAGAAGAGGAAGGCATGGGTGTGAGTGGCTTATTTGCCATGTGGTTGGGAGTGTGCTTGCTACCTAGGTCTCCCTCCGGCCCTCTTCCTTCAACACCGCAGTCATGGTCGTGAGCTCCTGTGGGAGCTTGCAGAGTCCTCACCCTGCCCCAGCACTCCATGGCACTCTCTTCCTTCCCCTCCCTGGGGTCACACAGCAGGAAGGAGGTTCCCTCGCCCTAGGTCTTCCCGTTGCCCAGAGACCACTGGGAGGGCCTTGCCAGCACTATGCAGCCTCTGTTCATTGTGTCTTCTGCTGACCAGTTACCAAATTGGTATCCTAGACCCTCTGGGGTGGCACAGAAAGCATGCGGATGTCAGACCCAGAGGCACAAACTGAGTGGCAAGAGGCTCTGGCCCAGAGTTGGGAACATAGGCTGGGGGCAGAAAGACCTGGGTGAGAATCAGCCCCGCTGTGCACTGATGAGATAACTGGGAGTTTCTCTGCCTCCAGGCCCCGTAAGCCACCCCAGAACGGAGCGTGGGGTAGTGAGGGACTTCCTGCAGGGAGGGCGGGCCACGGGGCAGGGTGCCTGGCTCAGGGTCTGGCACCAGTAACTGCCAGGGAATGGCTGTAGCAGGAGGGGACTGACCACATTTCCTTCTCTGTCAGGCACCTTCTGATGATTTAAGGGACATACCTGGAGCTGTCGGTGGTGCAAGGTAAGGAAGAGGTTAAGGCCTTCTGGGCTGTCTGTACACACAGCTGTGGACTAGTAGTAACTAGTGGGACTTTTTTTTAATCCTCATCCATTGATATGTTTTTATTGATTTTAGAGAAAGAGGAAGGGAGAGGGAGAGAGAAACATGAATTGGTTGCCTCTCACACGCACCACAGACCAGGGATGAACCCATAACCTTTTTGGTGTATGGGGTGATACTCCAACCAACTGAGCCACACCAGCCAGGGCATAACTAGTTGGATTTTGTTAAATATCTCTTCACAGGGGTCCTTCAGAACTATCTCTTGCTTTAAATAAACACAGATGAGAGAGCTCTGGTATGCTTCTAAATTTAAATCCCTAAACTTTGCCTAACATATGTTATCCTACACGAGGGGTCAGCAGATCAAGGCTGGTTTGGTCCACAGCCTGTGAGCTAAGAATGATCATTCCCTTCTTAAAGAACTGTTTAAAAAAAAAAAGATGTGGCCTGGCCGGTGTGGCCAAGAGGTCGCTGGTTCAATTCCCGGTCAGGGCACATGCCCAGGTTGTGGGTCCAGTCTCCAGTGAGGGGCATGCAGGAGGTGGCCAGTTGATGTTCTCTGTCATCAGTGTTTCTATTTCTGTCTCTCCTCCTCGCTCTCTAAAAATCAATAAAAAAATAATAATGAAAAAAAAAAGATGTGACCCTGGCCGGTTTGGCTCAGTGGTTAGAATGTCAGCTAGCGGACTGAAGGGTCTCCAATTTGATTCTCGGTCAAGGGCATGTACTTGGGTTGCAGGTTCAGTCCCTAGCCCCCTGTCAGGGTCATGTGGGAGGCAAGTAATTGATGTGTCTCTCTCACATCAATGGTTTTCTCCCCCCCCCCCTTTCCTTCCCTCCCTTCCACTCTATCTAAAAAAATCAATGGAAAAATATCCTCTGGTGAAGATTAACAACAACAAAAAAAACAATGTGGTTGGGTGGCCCCCAAAGCCCGCAGTATTTACTCTGTGACCCTTTGTGGAGGAGATTTCCCAACCCTGATTTGCACACTTTTACATGAGGGCAGTAGTGGCCAAGAGGAGCTTGCATTTAAATGTGAAGGTCCTAAGGACACCCCTTTCACAGGGTGCCCCTAAAGGGAACTGTTGTAACAAGAGTGCCCATGCCCTGGAGCACTCGTTGCCTTTGGGGCTTATGGCCAGCATCTGAATGACTAGTCTTTGTGACGCTTCTGTTGGGGGAATCCGTGCGGCGTGGGCAGGACTGGACTGGACCCCTGTCATCAGAGCCCTGGGCATGTGGACTCTGAAGAAACTGGGTGTCCCAGCCTTCTGGTACCTTGGCTCCCACCAGGCCTCTTGTCCTAGAATAGGCATGGCTATTTAGCAGGCTTGGGATACCCATGTGTTGGTTCCCTGGGACCAGGGTGTCGCAGCAGGCCCCAGTCTTGAGAAGTGGGCTGTCCCAACCCAGCATGTCACTCACGTAGCTTCTCACACAGCCCAGAGCATTCGGAGCCAGAGGTCCAAGTGGTGCCTGGGTCTGGCCAAATCATCTTCCTGCCCTTCACCTGCATTGGCTACACAGCCACCAACCAGGACTTCATCCAGCGCCTCAGCACACTCATCCGGCAGGCCATCGAGCGGCAGCTGCCTGCCTGGATTGAGGCAGCCAACCAGCAGGAGGAGGGCCAGGGAGAGCAAGGCGAGGATGACGACGACGAGGACGAGAATGTTGCTGAGAACCGATACTTTGAAATGGGGCCTCCGGACATGGAGGAAGAGGAGGAGGGAGGCCAGGGAGAGGAGGAGGAGGAGGAGGAGGGTGAGGAGGAGCGCCTGGCCCTGGAGTGGGCCCTGGGTGCAGACGAGGACTTCCTGCTGGAGCACATCCGCATCCTCAAGGTGCTCTGGTGTTTCCTGATCCACGTGCAGGGCAGCATCCGCCAGTTTGCTGCCTGCCTCGTGCTCACTGACTTTGGCATCGCTGTTTTCGAGATCCCACACCAGGAGTCACGGGGCAGCAGCCAGCACATCCTCTCTTCCTTGCGCTTCGTCTTCTGCTTCCCACATGGCGACCTCACTGAGTTCGGCTTTCTCATGCCAGAGCTGTGTCTAGTGCTTAAGGTGCGGCACAGCGAGAACACGCTCTTCATCATCTCGGATGCCGCCAGCCTGCACGAGTTCCACGCCGACTTGCGCTCCTGCTTCGCCCCGCAGCACATGGCCATGCTGTGCAGCCCTGTGCTCTATGGCAGCCACACCAGCCTGCAGGAGTTCCTCCGCCAGCTGCTCACCTTCTACAAGGTGGCAGGTGGCTGCCAGGAGCACAGCCAAGGCTGCTTCCCTGTCTACCTGGTCTACAGCGACAAGCGCATGGTGCAGACAGCTGCCGGGGACTACTCAGGCAACATCGAGTGGGCCAGCTGCACACTCTGCTCAGCTGTGCGGCGCTCCTGCTGTGCACCTTCTGAGGCCGTCAAGTCCGCTGCCATCCCCTACTGGCTGCTGCTCACGCCCCAGCACCTCAATGTCATCAAGGCTGACTTCAACCCCATGCCTAACCGTGGGACCCACAACTGTCGCAACCGCAATAGCTTCAAGCTCAGCCGCGTGCCGCTCTCCACTGTGCTGCTGGACCCTACGCGCAGCTGCACCCAGCCACGGGGTGCCTTTGCTGATGGCCACGTGCTGGAGCTGCTTGTGGGGTACCGCTTTGTCACTGCCATCTTTGTGCTGCCCCATGAGAAGTTTCACTTCCTGCGCATCTACAACCAGCTGCGAGCCTCGCTGCAGGACCTGAAGACTGTGGTCATCGCCAAGACCCCTGCGACGGCGGGCCAGTCCCAGAGCCCCCTCGTGGATGGCCAGCCAGCCGAGGACAGGGCCAGGTGAGAGCGCAGGCTTTCGGGGCGGGGGCATGGGGCTGGTATGTACCCAGGGAGTGCACATCTCTGTGTTTGAGACCACTTACCCCAAACCACATCTCTGAGCACCTGCAGTGTGTGAGTGAGTCCAGGGTAGGCCCAGCTCCTCAGCTGCCCCTCAGCTCCTGACCAACTTCAGCAGTGTCCTTGGCTCCCTCGGGCTTGGCACTGGGCTGCTCCCTCTCTCCCAGGGCTTCAGAAGAGGCCTAAGAAGGCTATCTTTTAACAAGGACAATCGGGCCCAGTCCCCTGGGTCTGGGTTCCTGGGCTCCTGCCACCGTTGCAGGCCAGGCTGAGGAGATGCCCCACCTTGCCTGGCCTTCTCTGCTCTGCTCCAGGCCCAGGAACACCCACCCTCTCCTCTCGGGCTCACGGGCCTGTGGCTGTCTCTCTGGCCTGGGGGACTGCTGTCGGCACCACCTTCCTTGGACACCCTGTTGAGAGCCACACAGCCCTTCTCAGGGAGATCTGGATTGCTGATGGGGCCCTCTTTCTGCATGTAATTTGGGGAATCCCTTCCAAAGAAGCCTGTTGGCTTATAGCAGTAAGGTCTGAGTGTGTGAGCTGGGTGGTCACTTCATGCAAAGCTCCTTTCTTCTGGGGGAGAAAGAGTGGCAGCTGGGAGCCTGTCCTGATCATTCCCTCTTCTCCACTGTGCTCCTGCCCCTGAGCCTGGACAGGACACCACTGGGCTCCCTCCTTTGGTTTCCCTGGGAGCTGCCTGGGGCTGGGATAGAGGGAGCCTTTGGAAGGTGTGGTCACCTCCACCAGGGGTTTGGGGGGGCCTGTGCCCTTGAGGGGGCCCCATCTCCTTTCACTGCCCCCTGGCTTGACATATTTTAGGGCTTTTCCTTCATTCGTCAGCCTCCTGTCTCCAGACATAGTCCAGCCCCCTTTCTCTTCTATCCTGGTGGACCGTGGAGACCATGTTCTCATCCAGATATCGTACAGGGCCTGCCTTCTCCCTCCAAGCTGCCTTCTCCCTCCCTCCCTCCCACCTGCCTCCTAACTGATGCTTCCAACCTTTTCTTGGCTGAATGGGGGGCCCCTCTTATGCCCAACTCAAGTCCTGTGTCCTTTGTAAAGACCCCTGATGCCTAGGTGCAGAGAACTTATGCCCAAGGTGACCCTGCACAGCTATCTCCCCTCCTCTCTGCACCTGTGCTAAGGCTTTGGTGACATTTTCCTGCCACCCCAAAGCCTGGTTGGAACCGGCCCACAGTGGGGACTCCACGCAGAAAGCAGGCCTCTGCGTCATCCCCACAGACGCGTCTCTGCCCCAGGACAGCAGGAGGACATGGGGCATGTGGCCCCATGCAAGCTCAGAGCCCCCGGGGCCTGACTTGACAGCCGGACTGTTCAACTGAGAAGACAACATCTCAAGGACTTCCTTCAGCAGGGGCACAGGCGTGTAGGCATGTGGTCTGGTTACAGGGAGCTCCCCAACTTCCATGAGCGTTAAGGTTCTGAGTGTTGTTTGATCTAGCACTTGGAACAGACCGGTGGAAGCCTAGTGTGGCCATGTGCACTGGTGGCCAGGTTGGGGCGGGTGGAGTCTGAGTCGCCTGAGGAGGACCCAAAGGCAGACTGAGGGGTGATTTGAGTTTTTGGTTCTCAGACCTGAGTGCGCCCAGGTCCTAGCCCTGGGCACCTGGGTTTGTGCTCTGAACTCTGGAGTGGCATTTCTGAAACCTCTGCCAACTTCTCAAAAATAAGTTTTTGGCTTGTGGGCTGTCTCATCCCTGGGGTGCCAGATGGCCTATCTTGCCCCCATCTGCTCATCTCCCTCCAAAAGGAAGGGCCTGGGTCCCTTTTCTCTGCTGTTTTGTCTTCCCATAGAGAATGAGTGCTGAAATCCCCAGGGACCCCAGAGGTGGAGTGTGTGGGATACACGAGTTCCCCCCACACTCTGAGGTTACGCATGTGCTAGGAATCTTCGTGTGGGTCTGCATCTTCATATAGTGTTTCTGGCGGGATTGAATATGCAGCAGGGACCAGCTGCCCCGGGAGGCCCCGGCAGACGTGCCAGTTCCGGCCCCGGTGGAGATCCCAGCTCTGGCCCGGGCAGAGGCCTCAGCCCCGAAGGAGAACCTGGCGCAAGCTGAGGCCCCGTCCCAGTACCCAGGCGAGCACCTGATCCAGTCCATCTCCGAGGAGAATCAGATCCCCTCCCACCTGCCCGCCTGCACATCGCTCCGGCACATCGCCAGCCTGCGGGGGAGTGCCATCGTCGAGTTCTTCCATAGCAGCATTGCCGAGGTAGTGGCCCGGGTGCTGGTCTCACTGGCACTGGCGTGGAGAGGTGGCGCGGTTGGCCCTGGAGACTGGCAGAGCTTGTGTTGGGGTCAGCCTCAGAGTCTCTGACTTCTCCGAGCTGGCTCTTTCCCCGGCTTCAGCCGTTCACAGCTTTGAGGGTCTAGGTTGGGAGGTCCTGGACTGCCCTTTCCTGGCTAGTTGTCCTGTCACTGCCACCCCCTGCGGCCACTCCTATCCTCGGGCCCCCGGCAGATCCCACTGCACACCCATCTCCCACCCCTCACTTCCTCTCTGCTTCCAAGTTGATTAATCCATTGACAAGATGTGATGATGGTTGAGTCTCCCCATCCAAGGCTGTGGGCATGTCACTGGGGCAGTGGGGCTAATGGAGGGTGCGCCCTGCCCAGAGGTCTGTTTTCAGGCATAGTCTGCAAGAGAAGCTGCGTACTCTGCTGCCCTGCTTTCCTGCAGGCCCAACCCAGCCCCTTTGTGTCCAGGTGGAAAACGAGGAGTTGAGGCACCTCATGTGGTCCTCGGTGGTGTTCTACCAGACCCCGGGGCTGGAGGTGACCGCCTGCATGCTGCTGTCCACCAAGGCCGTGTACTTCGTGCTGCACGACGGCCTCCGCCGCTACTTCTCTGAGCCGCTGCAGGGTAGGCTCGGGCCCGTGCCTGCGGAGACAGGCTCCGTCTTAGAGCCGACCATGTGGCCTCAGACCCAGTCACTTGGAGAGGGGTGGGGGCTAACAGCACTCCCCCTCCCCACCCCTGACACTGTCATGAGGGATCTCAGGCCAGGCGTGAAAGCACCAAGCCAGGACCTTGTGAGCACCTGGGCATTAGCCATGATGAGGGATGGAGCAGCCTCTGCCCCTCGGGGCCTCGGGCGCAGCTCAGACTCTAGAACACATTGCCCATGGGGCCTGTGTGCATGGGAGTGGGGGGCCTCCTGAGCAGGCCAGGCCAGCCAAAGGGACCCACTCCTGCAGGACTCCAGCTGTGCACCTAGGCCCCTCCTGCTCACCTGGCACAGCGGCCACCACCGTTTTTCTCTGTCACAGATTTCTGGCATCAGAAAAACACTGACTACAACAACAGTCCCTTCCACATCTCCCAGTGCTTTGTTTTGAAGCTCAGTGACCTACAGACAGTCAACGTTGGGCTTTTTGACCAGTATTTCCGGCTGACAGGTGAGTGAGCACTGCTTTGACCTATGTTAGTGAAAGCCAGCGGGCTTCCACCTCCCGTGTGTGGATGCGTATCACAGGCAGGGTCATCTCCGCTCCCAGCCACTTCACTGGAGCGGGAGGAAGCAGCTTCAGGGACTGCTGAGAGGGCAGAACTCGCCGCCGGGCTCAGGGCGGGGGGGCAGAAGCAGTGAGGTGCTGAGCAGCGCCGGAGGGCAGGCAGAGAGGGCCTGCTCTCCAGGGCAGGACGTTTCTGACTCACACTTCCTGAAGAGAGAAAGCTAAGCTCTTTCCCTAATGCCTCTGCATCCCCTTCCAGAAAAATGTCACAGCCCTTCCGGCCTGAGAAATGGCCTTCTCTTTAGGCCCCGTGATGCTTTCCCACATGGGCCTTCCTGTCTCTGGCTCTGTGGTCTTTAGGTCCAGGCTGACCTGCTAGGGACTAGAGATATAGCTCCAGGGTCAGGGACAGGGCTGGGGGGAGCAGCTGCCTGCAACTGTGACCAGCACCTTTTCCCACAGGCTCCTCCCCAATGCAGGTGGTGACATGCTTGACTCGGGACAGCTACCTGACACACTGCTTCCTTCAGCATCTCATGGCTGTGCTCTCCTCCCTGGAACGCACGCCCTCTCCTGAGCCTGTCGACAAGGATTTCTACTCCGAGTTTGGGAACAAGACCACAGGTAACCTGCGCGGCCCAGGCTGCAGACAGACAGGCAGTCTGGCCTCAGCATCCGCAAGGGCGGCAGCATGCCCAGAACATCTCTGCCTCTAGCTCACGTTTTCTCTCGTCCTGCTCAGCCAGCTAGGGTTTTCCATGGCCGAGTCTCCATCCCAGCAAACCCTCAGCCATCTGGTAGACGCACCTCAAGTGTCTGCTCTGGGCTTCCTGTCGGTCTCTCTGCCTAGGTGTTGGGGCTTGGAGTGCTCTTGCCCACCTGCAACAGATAGCAGCTCGTGCTGCCATCTCTGGGTGGCATGCGGCCACTGGCACTCCCAGCCCACCACAGACCAGTTCTAGGCTCCAGCACTGGTGGGCATCTCTCTCTGCAGGGAAGATGGAGAACTACGAGCTGATCCACTCGAGCCAGGTCAAGTTCACCTACCCCAGCGAGGAGGAGATTGGGGACCTGACCTTCATCGTGGCCCAGAAGATGGCTGACCCAGAGAAGGCACCGGCCCTCAGCATCTTGCTGTATGTGCAGGCCTTCCAGGTGGGCACGCCACTACCGGGGCGCTGCAGGGGCACGCTGTGCCCCAAAACACTCCTGCTCACCAGCACCGAGATCTTCCTTCTGGACGAGGACTTTGTCCACTATCCGCTTCCCGAGTTCGCCAAAGAGCCGCCACAGAGAGACCGGTACCAGCTGGATGATGGCCGCCGTGTCCGGGACCTGGACCGTGTGCTCATGGGCTACCAGACCTACCCTCAGGCTCTCACTCTCGTCTTTGACGATGTGCAAAGCCACGACCTCATGGGCAGCGTCACTCTGGACCACTTCGGGGAGGTGCCGATGGGCTCAGCCAGAGCCGACCAGGGCCGCGAGGTCCAGTGGCAGGTGTTTATCCCCAGCGCTGAGAGCCGCGAGAAGCTCATCTCTCTCTTGGCCCGCCAGTGGGAGGCCCTGTGCGGCCGGGAGCTGCCCGTTGAGCTCACTGGCTAGCCCAGGCCCAGCTGGCCGCTGCTGCCCTCCGTGTCCAGCCTGGCGTCCACTCAGTGTGGGGAAGCAGGCTTTCTTTGTTCTTTTAGAAAAGATCTCCCTTTTGGTACCTTCATTTGGTTGTCCTCCCACAGAATGTGAACATACGTGTTCAGTTGATTCTAATCTGGGAATGAAGGTGCCGGCCCCTCCAGGGCCTCCTGTGCCATCGGCCCTCCGTGGATCTGTGGCCTGCCCCTGGGGGGGTGTGGCCAGGCCCAGCAGTGTCATGTCTTCTGTCGTAGGACTGTTGTTAACATGTGGCGTCATGGGTCCTGTTGACTTAAATGTCTTTTCCTGAAATGTCAAGTCCAGCCTTGTCAGTGTGGATGTTGTGGGCATTCGCTGCTGGCCATGCAGCTGGCAGCAGAGTGCACACTGGGTCCCACCCTGTGCAGTTTTCCAAAGTGGAGGCTTCTCCTGGTCCAGACAAGTGGGAGGGCCCCATGGGCAGAGCCCTCGTCCTTGGGGCTGAGAGGGATGGGCCAGGGCACCTACAGCTGCCAGCACCACGCGTGGCTCCTGTTGCCTATTTTCTCTGTTCCAATAAAGTAGAGTTTGACATAGTCTGGGTTTTTTTTTTGTTGTTTTTTGAGAGGAAAGGGGAGAGGAGAGAGAGAGAGAGAAACATTGATGTGAGAAACTTCGATCGTCTGCCTCCCACATGTCCCCTACTGGTAATGGAGCCCACACCTGGGCATGTGCCCTGACTGGGAATCAAATTGGGTCCTTTTGGTGCATGGGACGATGCTCAGCCAACCGAGCCACACCAGCCAGGGTTCATCTGGGTCTTTTATTTCAGGCCCCACTGGGGTTCCAGCAGGGCACTGGCCCAGGGCATGGCCTGCGGGAGAGAGGGTCCCCTAGAGATGCGGGAAGGTGAGGTACTAGGGGAAAGGAAGGAGGAGGAGAGGCAGAGGGGAAGAAGGGCAAGGGGGGTGGCTCCCCCAGGGCCAGAAGCTGGTTGGGTGGCACTGGGAGGAGGTTGTGAAGGGGCCTCTGGACAGAGCCGTGCTGGGCTGTGGCTAAACCATGAGCCTCAGGGCAAACAAGTGCGGAGCCCCAGGCACACCTGGCTCACTGGCTCCTCGCCCTCTGCCTTCCTTAGGTCCGGAGTGTCACACCTGGGCCCAGCCCAGCAAAGGCTGCAGCCTGTTGTAAGGGTAAGGCCTCGAGTCTGGGATGTCTTACTGCGTGGGGTCTGGGGGTGTCACCAAGATGGCTGTAAGGGAAGGCCTGTGGGGAGCTGGCCGTGCCCTTCTGGGTCTGCTCGGTGGGAAGGGGGGATTGCCCAGGGCGCCCTGCTGAGACAGAGCCTAGGGCTTCTTTGGGACCCAGCCCTTGTGCCCCACCTTTAATCCTTCTCTACCCCCGCCCCCCGCACCCTAGAGCAGAGCCCTTAAGTCCCATTTGCCTCCCCCTCTCATCCTGGGCCAATCAGGAGCCTCAGTCCCCCAGGTGCAGGGCCATACGGGCAGGATTGGAGAGGAGCTGAGTGGGGAGCGGCCAGCCTAGCTCCCAGGCCTGTGTCTGCTCTGTTTTCCTTGGGTGCCAGCAGGTTGGGATCCTGGCCTAGAGGATCTGTCACCCTCGGGAAGTCTGGGGGTACGTGGGGGGCACCACTACAGGATGGGTCTGCCCACTGAACACCCCTCCCAGCCAGTGGCCCCGCCAGTGCAGGGGGAGTGGGAGCCTGCTGCGGATGAGCAGGAGGGGTAGTTGACAAGGCTTCCCCCAGGCAGGCTAGCATCAAAGGTCTTCACAGGTGTCCACCCATCTCTACTCCTCTCAGTCAGTCCTCTGTAAATAGGACAGTCACAGCCAGAGGCAGGGTGTACCGTAACCCAGGCATAGCACATGGAGGCCTCACCACCTGGCTACTGTGCAGGCCCTACAGCCCAACATGTTAACAGCTGACCCAGCCTGGGTCCAGGGAGGACTTGACCTGCAGGGAGAGGTGGTGCAGTGTCGGGGGTGGGATTCTCTGCAGACAGCAATCGGGATTTTATCTTTTTTTTGCATTTATCTTCAGATAGAGTGGGAGGGAGAGAGGGAGGAAGAGAGAGAGAGAAACATCCATGTGAGAGAGAGACATCGACTGGTCGCCACCCACATGACCCCAACCGGGGCTGGGGACAAACTGCAACCGAGGTACGTGCCCTTAGCGGGAACCATACCAGGACTCTGGTCCGCAGGCCGACCTGAGCCAAACCGGCCAGGGCGGGATTTTATCTCAACATTGGTTAGCTGAGCAACCTTAGACAAGTTACCTAGCCCTCTGAGCCTCAGTTTCCCCACAGTAACAGATGATAAAAGTAGCCCCATTCATTCATTTGTTCCACAAATCTGTATCGAGCATCTGCTGTGCGAACCAGCCAGGCACTGTCCCTGTTCTCCAGTAGCTGACATTCCTACAGGGGACTGAACATTAACTAAACAAACCAGGGTCGGCTGGTGGCCAGTGCCCTGAGGCGATGAAGGCTAGTGACCTTTGACCTGAGGTCAGTCCCTGAGAAGATGTGGAGTGACAGCAGCACCAAGATAACTGTCATGGCTGGGGCAGAGTGAGGGCGAGCAGCAGTCGGGCTGGCCTGGTGTGGCCCCGTATGGAGTGCAGGGCTCCTGAAGAGGACAGATGGAGCCGGAGGGAGAGCACTGCGGGGGCCCTGGGGAGGGAGGTCTAGAGACTGGTCAGAGGGGCAGCTGGGGCAGGTGGGGGGAGGAGCGGTCCTCTGCCCACAGCACAGGACTTGGCAGTTCCCCTCAGCAGTTGGAAAAATTGATGCAGACAGACCTGATTCAAGAGCTGAATCCCCAGAGCCTCTGCAGATACTGGGGTGAGGAGTTGTGTGCATTTGCGTTTGAATTTGTTTCACAACCTCTGATAGATCCCAGGTTTGTAGCTGGTGGGGAGTTGGAGGCTGTGATGCCAGGAGAAGGGTCCCAGGGCCAGGAAGCCCCAAGCAGGGCCTGGGTCATCCACGCAGGGGTCAGTAGCCAGCACCTTCCCTTCCGCCTGCAGGCTGCTGATAGGCAGGAGGAAATCCTGGCTGGTTCCTGTGGGGGTGAGCTGACAGGCCTGGAGGCTGCTTTTAAAGCGAGTGCCCGCCCCCATCCCACTTGCCCGCCCTGTGCCTGCCTCCCAGAGCTCATTCCCCACGCAGGCTCTCCCAACTCTGCTGGACAGGGTGCCTGCCAGACGCCGCTGGCCATGGCAGGGCCCCGGGGCCTCCTCCTGCTCTGCCTCCTGGCCTTCTGCCTAGCAGGCTCCAGCATCATCAGGGGGCAGAAGGTGAGTGTGAGCTAGTTGCAGGGGTTATCCAGGTAGCCAGGCCCTGCTGGCCAGTGGTGGGAGCAGGGGAGGGAGGATGCACAGATCGGGCACAGACTGGGGACACACAGGGCAGCTGGTACGTGTTTGACCCTCCCTGAGCAGGACCAGAGGGCCAGGCTGTTGTGTCCGTCTCCCTAGGCTGAGGTCTGTGTGGCCGCGTGGGGTGGCCGGGGTGGCAGCCTGCCATCCCCCGTGTCCAGCCAGCCAGCCATTGGTGTGGTGTGGCCGCCGTTCCAGGTCTCCCGAGCCTGAGGGTGAGGTGCAGGGCCAGGCCTGTCCCCCTGCCTTCCTGCCCTCCAGCCCAGACTGAGGCCCAGTTTGGGGTGGCCCTGGCCTGAAGATTAGAGATGTGATCACCCCCAACCCTCTCGGGGCTGACAGACAGGCTCACGTGGCACAGGTGTGTGTGTATTGTGTGTGTGTGCGCGCGCGCGCGTGTGTCTGTGCCCAACCCCAGGAGTGCCCAGAGGCAGAATGAGGTCTCCTGACCTCGGTTTCTCTGGGTAAACGGCAGCCAACAAAAACACCCTCAGGCCTGAGAACTGCCGTGACTGGGTGCACAGCCCTGGCACACCCAGTACTGTCTCCTCAAACCCTCCCAGCCCTGTGCAGTGGGCCTGTCACCTGAGGAAGCCAAGGCCCCAGGATGGTGGGAACAGGTCAGGCGGCTCGCACTGTGCTCCAGCTGCTTGCGACTCCCCGTCCAGCCGTGTGGGGGCAGCAGAAGGGTCCTGGTGTGTGCCCACCCCTCCAGGCTGCCCCTCCACGGGCCCACTCAGGCCCCGTAATGGGTCATTGTCCCAACTAGAGTTTCTGGAAGGTCCTTCCACCTAAGTGTGGAGATGATCACCAGGCTGGGCTGCTTCCTGGTGAACCCCCACCCCCCCTCCCCCTCCGTGAGGCCCAGTTCAGCTGATTCTTGAGGCAGCTGCTGCTGCCCCTGCATCACCAACAGGCAGACTGCGGCCCAGAGAGAGGATTTGGCCCGGTTCCCACTGGCAGGCAGAACCAGGACTAACCCAGGCCCCTGCCACCTTTGGGCTTTCTCTCTTGTACCTTGTGGTCCCTCAGGGAAGAGGCTCGGGGCCAGGTCGGGGTGGGGACTGGCAAATCTGAGGCTGCAAAGGTGACAGTGATGATGGAGAGCCAAGGGCTACAGCTGTCCCCGCAGGTGGGTCCCTGCTCCCTCCTGCCTCAGTTTCCCTATGTGTGCAATGCAAGGGAATTTCAAAGGCGTTGCTCCCTCCTATATTCTAGAAACGGTTCAGTGACGGGTTTCAGACAGGACTTTTTCCTTGTCAGAGACTCATGACTCTGCCCGCCTCCAACCCTGCCTTCCAGGGCTGGGGCTCACCCGCCGGGCCAGGGAAGGGGGCCCAAGGGTCCATGTTGACAGGGACACAGCATTGCTGGGCTCGCCTGACGCACCACCCGTCACTCAGCCCTCCCAGCATCCCATGTTGTGTGAGACCCACTATAGATGGTAGGAAACAGGCTCTGAGGAGAAGGGATAACCTCTGGGTCACACAGCTGGTGAGGGGCAGGGACAGGACTCAGACACACGCAAGTTCAGGCGGTAGAGGCATGGAAGGCTTCCTGGAGGAAGGGAGTCTTAGCCCTATCCTAGGAGCATGCTGGTGCGTACAGGGCCTGTGGTCTCCAGCCGGGGTTTGGAGGCAGAGGGGCGTTGATCCAGGCCAGGGGAACAGGCTAGGGTTCCCTTCCTCTGAGGGAGTTTGGTCTCTGGGCCCTGGACCCCAGCTTCGGGGAATTTCTTCCACTTTCTGATAAACTCAACATCTCGTGTCTCCTCAACTTCCCCAGCAGCGTCTCTGGGAAGCAGACATTGCAAAATCAGTTCTGGATTTGGGCAGGGAGGGGGGCAGTGTCTTCCTGGCTCAGACGGATCCCGAGGTACCCCCAGGAAAGGGATCTGATTCAGCACTTGGACGTGATCCAGCCTCACTGTCCAGCAGCACCAGCAGTGAGACTGGAGGCTGGGCCGCTCGCTGATGCTCCTCCGTGCCTGAGTGCCCGCCTGTGGGCTGGTCCCGGAAGTGTGATTGGCGGCTGGCTTAGCCATCCATCACCATTTCACACACATTTATACATGAGATGTTCTGTGAATGAGCGTCCACCAGGACACCTGGTTCTGGCCTCTTCCTGTGCCTGGAATTCACCCACCACTTTATCAAGAGTAAGGACAGTGTGCTCCCATTGCCCCCAGCTCCTCTGCAGGGCTGACCAGCATTCCGCTAGGAGCTGGTCCGTGGGCCCGTGGTGACCACCCTGCAGCTGTGCTCAGCTCTCTGGCCAGGTGGTCCTCAGGAGAGTCCGGTGCCTGCTGAGCCTTTGCCCTGAGCCAGCAGCTGCCTGACCCTGGAGTTACCCAACTTCCTAGACGCTCCCTGGCTCAGCAAAGACAGCCTGGGGAGGGGAATGAGACCACACTCCCAGCCCACATCTTGGCGTGAGGCCGCTCAAAGCAACTTCCCTCTGCCGACCGCAGAGGGTTGCGCAGAAAAGGCCAAATCACAGTGGCGGAAGGCCATTCCTCTTCTCGTGCTTTGAGGAGCCGCACATCTGTGTGTTCTAGGAGAGAGCCGGGGCTCACTCCCTTTGGACCAGTGCGTCAGCATTTTTTAGATGAAAACATCTTAACCCTCCAGGCTGTGCCCCAAGCCCCTCCAAACATCCATCGAACACACCTTCCCAGGGCGCTTTCTCCCACTTACAACCGAGGAGTTTGCTTCCGTCCCTCCAAGATACAGTGCTGTGGGTTGCTGTAGAGGTCACCCCAGTGATGGGACTTGGGACAGGGACCGCAGGGCTTTCTTGGCACTCTCAGGGCACAGCCTCTTCCCCCTGCCCCGGCCCCACCTTGTTCTCTCCGCAGCAGCCAGAGGGCCCGTTGAAAACACAGACTGAGTCATGGGGCTGCCCAGACTCCACCTGGCCTCTAGCCCCCCTCCAGCCTCTCCTTGGCTGCTCTCCGCACGTAGTTGCTGGCTCCCTCCCTTCCCTGCCTCTTGCCCCTCCTCTCCCCTCTGCCAGGAGCACTGCCCCGGCTGTTCCCCGAGTCCTTCAGGCCCCAACTCGATTGTCACCTCCTCCAGGAGGTTGCCCGGGTCTCCAGCCTGGCTCCCCTCAGCTCCCTTGCTGCCCATTTGATGACAGCTGGGTCCCAGCCAGTGGGACCATGAGCTTGGCCTGGGGTCAGGGTTCCAGAGCGTGACTGCTTGGCCCACATGTGTGTAGACGCCCTCACCAGCTTGCCCACACGGGCCAGCCTCTCAGGTCTGGGCAGGCTCCGGGGTCCCTTGGGCTTGCAGAGAAGGTCATTGGACAACAGTGCAGATATGCTCAGAGCAGAGTGGGGACAGGTGTCTGCCCTCCCAGTGTCAGCATGTCACTCACTGTTGTTAAAAGGCGAGAGTGAGCACTAGGTGCAGAGTCCAGGTTCTGGTCTGGGTAGCTCTGAGCAGGGGCCACCCACCGGGGTTTAGTTTCCTCATCTGAATGGGCTGAGGTAGAACCAAACGGCTGGATTCTCTTCATGTCCAGAAGCATAGACCCTGAGATTCTCGGCCTCCCTGTGGGCCCTGGGTGGAGGTACATGGCTGTAGACACAGGGACATGCACGGCAGTCACAGCCTGTGACCGGCAGGTTTCCACTGCCTCATCACGTCCCCACTGAACGGGGGAACCGAGGCCTGAGGAGGGAGGCGAGCCCTGGCATGATCAGGACAGAGTCAGGGCTGGGGCAGGGTCCAGACCCCTCACCCGAACCCACCCGTGGCCCAGGTGTGGTCCCGACGCTGCGACGTGAAGACCAGGTTTGTCACTCACATGCCCTGCACCATGTGCCCAGCCATCAAGAAGCGGGTGTGTCCCTTAGGCTGGGTTCGTGAGTACCCGGAGAAGATATCACATGACTGCCGGTATGAACCCCACCCCCGTCCTTGCCCACTTCGGGGAGTACCCTTGGGGTGTCTGGGGACCAGGAAGAGCCTGGCAGGGAGGGCAGGGCTCACTCACCCATGCATCTGTCGGCTCCTCCAGTGGGGAAGACAGAAGAACGAGTGAGGGTGGGGGCAGGTGGTGGTTATTGGGTCTACTGTGTGCCAGGCCCTGTGCTCGACTCGGCCTGGCTCAGAGAGGGGAGGTGGAATGAAACACTGGGCCCTACACGGCACCCTGCCCACCACCCTGCCCACCCTGTCTCGTCAGCTACGAGGTGCAGCTAGGGGACTCTCTGCTGTCCATGAGTGGCTGCAGCGTGGCATGCTGGAAGGACGTGGTGCAGAAGGCTTGCTGCCCTGGCTACTGGGGATCCCAGTGCTATGGTATGGGGGGAGGGGTCCCCACTTCGTTCCCCGCACCCCAGCCCCGGGGTCCCCATCAGCAGCCTCTGCCTGCATTCTCCTCCTTGTTTGTGTGATGAGCACTGCCAAGCGCAGACACAGCTGCCGGGCTGCCCTGGGGAGGGGCCGCCGCAGGGCTGCCGGCTGCCGGGAGCTGCTGGGGTCAGGGATGAAGCCAGAGTTCTTAGACTACAGCTGAGTTCTGGGGGTTCCACAGAGTGCCCTGGGGGGGCAGAGACCCCATGCAACGGCCATGGGACCTGCCTGGATGGCATAGACAGGAATGGGACCTGCGTGTGCCAGGTAAGAGTCGGGCCGGCGGGCTGGGGGCGGCGGGGGGCCGCACTGACAGGGTGTGTTCCTCCACCAGGAGAACTTCAGCGGCTCAGCCTGCCAGGAGTGCCGTGACCCCCGCAGGTTCGGGCCTGACTGCCGGTCAGGTGAGCACTGGCAGGGGGACGGGCCAGTGTCCGCCCGGGGGTCCCTACAACCACTCCCGCCAGCCTCCCTTCCGGCCCCTCAGCCTTTCACTTCCCCTCTAGGAACACACTTAGCGTCACCACACCTCCGGCCTTTGCACATGCTGCTCTCAGATGCCTCCTGCAGGGCCTTCGAAGCCCTCCCTGAACCCCAGGCCGGGCCGGGCGCCCTCTGGGCTTCCGCCTCTCCTGTCGTGGGCATCACAGCTCGGCACCCTTGACGTTGGGCCCGTTGGAGCTGAGTTCTGGAAACACGGCAGGGACTCGGTGTCCCTGTGTGTCCCTGGGTGATGCTAGGGTCCCACCTGTCCCTGTGTGTCCTTCCCAGTGTGCAGCTGTGTGCATGGCGTGTGCAGACATGGGCCACTCGGCGATGGCAGCTGCCTGTGCTTTGCTGGATACACTGGGCCTCGCTGTGACCAAGGTGAGCAGTGCTGCGCTGGGCAGCGGAGCAGTGGTCCTCCCTCGGTGGCCAGGACAGCATGGGTCGACTGGGTGACGGATGGGCCTGAGCCTCAGTAGGACCTCTGTCCACACGCTGATTTCTTTCTAAGTAGAAGCACACAGCTGGTGAGGTGGGGGTCTCAGATGAGAGCCCCGCTGTCCAGAGGCTCAGAGAGGGCAGGGCCCTGACCAGAGACACACAGCAGATTGGGCAGAGCATCTGTGCTCTTGTGTTTCTTTCCAACCTGGGTTTTGGCCACAGCAGTACTCTCCCTTCTCCACTCAGAGCTGCCCGAGTGCCAGGCCCTGCGCTGTCCCCGTAACTTCCAGTGCTCCGCGGAGGCCCCCTCCTGCAGATGCCTGCCTCCCTACACCCAGCAGGGCAGCGAATGCCAAGGTGAGTCTGTGACCTCGAGGTGGGGAGCCCCAGCTCACGGTGAGCAGGCACTGGGAAAGTGTCCTTTTCGACCTGCACATGCAATCTGGCCATTCATAGCGAGGAAGAACTATCCCTGAAGGAGGTGAAGGGGGCTTGTCCCCAAGGTCTAGATCAACCTGCCCACCCCCTCTTCGGGCCTTCCTGATAGAAGCTATGGAGGAGACAGGCTCTTGGGAGCCCAGCTCACCTGGGCTTTCCTTCCTGCCCCGGCAGCCCCTGACCCCTGCCAGCCGTCGCCCTGTTCCTCAGTGGCCCAGTGCTCAGTGGGCCCCACCGGGCAGGCACAGTGCCGCTGCCCCAAGGACTACCATGGCGATGGGACAGTGTGTCTGCCCCAGGACCCATGCAACACCAACAATGGCGGCTGCCCCAGCAACTCGACCGTCTGTCAGTACGAGGGGCCAGGCAAGGTGAGCCAGTGCTGCCCCTCAGTCCACCCACCCACACTGGCTGCGGGACCCGGGCAAATAAGGGCTTTCTGGGAGCCTCAGCTGCCCATTTGTAAAACAGATAGGGAGGGTGGTTTGGGGGCCGAGCAGAGTTCTGTGGGTGTGGCAGGTGCCAGCAGTACTCATGGACACCCTCCTGGTCCTGCCCAGGCCTTCTGCACGTGTAAGCCAGGCCTGGTCACCCCCAACCACAATGCTTCTGCAGGCTGCTTTGCCTACTGTTCCCCCTTCTCCTGTGATCAGTCAGCCACCTGCCAAGTGACCCCCGACGGGAAGACCAGGTGGGCACAGGAGCCTCAGGGTGGGCACTGGGAACAGGGCAAAGAGGGTGGGCTGGGAAAGTGAGGTGTGCACCCTCAGCTCAAGGCCTGTGGGGACAGGTTGGGGTGGGCCAGGAGGTGGGGACTGTCCCCACCCCTGTCCTAACCAGTTCTCCTGCCCTCTAGCTGTGTGTGCAAGGAGGGCCAGGTGGGGGATGGGCGTGCCTGCTACGGACACCTGCTCCATGAGGTGCAAAAGGCCAGTGCCAGCTCCGTAAGGGCCTATGGACTGAGAATCACTCTCAACATGCTGGGTGTGTGGCCCCGCCCCTCGAGCCCCACGTGCTGTCAGGGGGACAGGGTGGGCTCTGCAGAAACACCTCGTTTTTCTGCCCAAGAGCTGTGGAAGCAGTGGGTCGTGGTGGGGTGCATGGTGGAGGTGGGAGTTAGTCCCCCAGACTCTGATGCCCACACCTACCCCAGACCTAGACCCAATGGCCCCTAGCATAACTCTCCAAAACTGAGAACTAATGCCTTAGGGTCTCCCCAGTCCATTCTGACGCACCCTGCCCTGTCCTCCCAGACCAGGGCTGCCGGGAGATCCTCACCACATCAGGCCCGTTCACGGTGCTCATGCCGTCCTTCTTCTCCAGGACCTTCTGGACCATGAATGTGAGCCCCTCCCCCGTGAGGCTGAGGCCTTTGCCTCCTTCCTGGACCCTCGCCCAGGCTTCAGGGCCTGAGAGAGTCCCCGGTCTCCACTCTGGGAACTGAGGCCTGGGAGGCACCTTGTCCCCGCTGTTGCTCGGGCAGGGTGGCATGAAGAGGACCACCTGCCCCGGGCCCCTGGGCACTCCGATTCCCTTGTGCCCGCAGGTGTCCCATGCCCAGCAGCTCTGCAGACAGCATGTCATCGCAGGGCAGCACATACTGGATGACTCAGGTGCCCAGCAGCAGACACGCAAGTGGTGGACACTGGCTGGGCAGGAGATCACTGTCACTTTCAACCACTTCATGGTAAGGAGCGAGGACCTCAGCCTGGGGACCAAAGAAGTCACAGGTGGGGGACACAGCTCTGGCAAAGGTGTGGGGGTGGAACAGAGTCTCAGAATAGGGGGCTGGGAGGTGAAATCTGAGCCAGAGGTCTCACTTTTTAGCAGAAATATACCTACAAATACAAAGACCTACCCCTGCAAACATTCACCATCCACAAGGCCAACTACCCAGCAGCGAACGGTGTCTTCCACGTGGTCACTGCCCTGCGGTGGCAGCTGCCACCAAAGCTCCCTAATGATCCCAAGGTAAGCCAGTGTCCTTCTCCCCCCACCCTGTGCCACTGGGGACCCTCTGGCCCCACAAAAGTTAGAAAGGTGGCAGAGGTATTTCTGGGCAGGGCTACAGCACAGCTTTCTTACCTCCGGAGCTGAAGCAGCCTCATCGATGACTCTTCTGCGGCCCTAATGATTGTCCCTCCCACAGAGAACCATTGGCCAGATCCTCGCCTCCACCGAAGCCTTCAGCCGGTTTGAAACTATCCTAGAGGTGAGTGTGGGGGAAAGGTCACAGCTTATCTGGTCTTCTGGGCCAGGACCCTCATTAGCCACAAGCCGCTCCACAGTGATCTGGGGTTCTGGGGTAGCACAGGTTTTGCCCATGCCCGCGTCCTAGGACTTGCCCGTTACCATCCTGAGGTCCTGCAGGGGCGTGGACCTGTTACTGATGTCTACCACTTACTCCCGGTGGGAGTTCCCGCAGGCCGAGGGGAGCAGGGCCCAGGCAGGGCTCAGAGGTGGGGGCTGCCCACAGAGCCTCCCTGAGCCTGCCCCCCACCACCACAGAATTGTGGGCTGCCCTCCATCCTGGACGGGCCCGGGCCCTTCACCGTCTTTGCTCCAAGCAACGAGGCTGTGGACAGCTTGCGTGACGGCCGCCTGATCTACCTCTTCACAGCAGTAAGCTAGGCAGAAAGAAGGGGCGGGGACCTGGGTTCTCTAGGGTCTCCATCCCCCACTGGCCTCCAGCAGCCAAGCCCTCTCCCCTGCAGGGTCTCTCCAAACTGCAGGAGCTGGTGAGGTACCACATCTTCAGCCAGGGCCAGGTGAGAGCTCTCCTCCCAGAGGGTGGCCCGCTGGCACCCCGTGCTGCTGTCTGAGGGTTTGTCTGTGGATTCCAGCCTTCCGGGGGCCCTCTCCTCTCCTTGCCCATCGGGACTGTCACAGTACAGAGGAGGCCTGGGGACCAAGGCGTTAGCTCTGAGGCACCTGGACAGAACCGGTGTGGCCCCAGTGTGTGTGGCTAGTGCCCAGCCTAAGGCTTCCCTCTCCTCTGCCCCAGCTGACCGTTGAGAAACTCATCTCCAAGGGCCGGGTCCTCACCATGGCAAACCAGGTCTTGGCTGTGAATATCTCCGAGGAGGTGAGGTCCAGGAGCATCGGGACGGAATGGACCTATGGAGGGGCTGGGGATCAGTGGCCAGTCATTCGGCCTCCTTCAGACCTGCCTTCGTGCTCCTGTGGCGAGGAGGCCCTGGTGGGGTCGTATGGGAGGCAGGCACAGATCAAAGCCTTCTCTTGCAGCCTGACAGGCGGGAGGGCTCCAAGGGGGAGGAGGGAGAGCACTCGGTGGGGGTGCTCCAGGTGGCGGGAACCATGTGGGTCAGGGCACAGGGGCGAGAGCGGGAGCAGTGCCGAGGAGAAGGGAGGAAAGAGCAGGGCAGGCTGGCCTTTCGTGTCCCCGAGCCGCAGAGGTGGCGGCGGCAGGGGCTGGGCTGGGCCTACTGGCTGGACGGGTGACACACTGGGCTCTGCCACAGGGGCGCATCCTGCTGGGCCCGGAGGGGATCCCACTGCGGAGAGTGGATGTGCTGGCTGCCAATGGTGTGATCCACATGCTGGACGGCATCCTGCTGCCCCCGACCATCCTGCCCATCCTGCCCAAGCACTGCAGCCAGGAGCAGTTCCAGGTCGTGCTGGTGGGTGCCTGCCCACCCCAGGCCTTCCTGAGACCCTGCACGGCTGTGTGGGGTCATCGTCGGAGAGTGGGCCGATGGTGGCGCTGGGGCCCAGGCACAGACCCCACGGACCCTCCCAGACTCGCCCACATCCTTTGTCTGCCGGTCGTCCCTTTGAGACCTCTCTTGCCTCTTCTGTCCGCTGTCCACAGCCTCCTGCTCAGGCCGGGGACTCACACTCACACTCCCTCAGGCCCTTCCCTCTGCCTGCATGCCATCTCCTGGCCCTCCTGTCGTTGACTCTGTCCCAGACCCCAGCTCTTGGCTCCGTGCCACTTTCTTAGGATATGCTGAATAAATACATCAGGATTAACTGCTCCCCCCTTCCCCGTGCCCTGCCCAGGGCTCCTGTGTGGACTGCGAGACCCTGAACACCTCGAGCGTGTGCCCCCCTAACAGCATGAACCTGGTGAGCATCCCTTGGCCCAGCCCTGAGAGCTGACCCCAACCGCCCGGGGTCAGGGGTGGGCAGTGGGTCTGGGAGGTGGGACTAGACCTGGAGCTTCGGCACCCCTCAGCCCTGCCGAGGGTGGAGTGTTGGACTGAGGGGCCTGAGGACCCTTGACCAGGGCTGCCTGGCAAAGGGGGTCAGCCCAGGACCCGTGCCTGCTTTGTCTGACCTGTCCCAGGACATGTCCCCTGAGGAGTGTGTCTACACCCATGACCCTACTGGGCTCAACGTCCTGAGGAAGGGCTGCGCCTACTACTGCAACCAGACCTTCCTGGTGAGCCTGCCACGGGCTACGCGCTCCTCCTCGGCCCCGGCTGGGGCTTCGCGGGCTGCCTCCCCCAAGCTGAGCCGCCTCCTGGTGCTGGCACAGGGGTCCCAGAGGGACCTCACCCACCCCCTTGCTCTAGAGATGGGACCAGGGAGCAGAAGCACCCGGGGCAGTGGGGTGCATGGTGGCAGCTGGGCCCTCAGGCGTGCTCTCTCTTACAGAAACGTGGTTGCTGCAAAGGGTTCTTTGGGCCTGACTGTGCCCAGTGTCCTGGAGGCTTCTCCAACCCCTGCTACGGCAAAGGCAACGTGAGTCCCTCCTGCGGGGTGGGGGCGGACTGTCCCAGGTTGGCCAGTGACTGGCCGAGGGTCTGAGCCACACCTGCCTGCCTCCATCGGGCCTCGGGCTTCTCGTCCCAGGTCGTGGAAGTTGAGTCCTATTATTTTTACTCTTCTAATCAGAAGTAATTACTTAGATGTATATTTTACATCTACTTGCCTAAAGGCTATGTGTGAGGAGTTTTCTTTCGGGGTCTGCTTTTGCCACTTGTAGCATCAGGCTCACTGGCACCTGGCTGGGGAAGCCCACAGGAGCTCCGTGTCTCCAGGCTGAGCCGCAGTCAGTGGCCGTGAGGCCTCCGGGCCGGGCGCCCTTTAGGGGCCTGGCTCTTTGGCAACACCAGTGATTTGGAAGATCCCGGGTGCGGGGAGCAGGAGCTCAGCCAGCCCATTGTTGAACGGGGAGTTGGGGGTGTGGAGAGCCCCTCGTGACTGACCCTGCCCCCTGCCCGTCGCCAGTGCAGCGATGGCGCCCTGGGCAATGGAGCCTGCCTCTGCTTCCCGGACTACAAGGGCATCGCCTGCCACATCTGCGCCGACCCACACAAGCACGGAGAACAGTGCCAGGAAGGTGGGTGGTTCTGGCCCAGGCTGCCTGCCGGGGACACAAAGGTTCTGCTGGGAAGGGGGCTAGGGACTCCCATGAAGGGAAGCAGAGTCCCAGGAGGAAGGGTTAAACCCCGAGTGGAGCCCTGGCCGGTTTGGCTCAGCAGTTAGAGCGTCGGCCTGCGGTCCTGAGAGACCCGGGTTTGGTTCCCGCTAAGGGCATGTACCTCGGTTGCAGTTTGTCCCCGGCCCTGGTTGGTTGTGCGGGTGGCAGCCACTCGATGTGTTCCTTTCACATCGATGTTTCTCTCTCTCTCTGTTCCTCTCTCTCCCTCCCACTCTACCTGAACAAACAATGGAAAAATGTCCTCGGGTGAGGATTAAAAAAAAAAACACAAAACCCCGAGTGGAGGAGGATTTGGGAGCAGAGATAGATGTGTCCTTCATCATGGCAGGAAAAGAACCGTGGTTCATTCCAAGGCCTGGTGGGGGATTTGGGGGCAAGGCAGCCAGAATGGGGTGACTGGAAGCAACAAATGCTCCCCTCTCGTTTCCTCTGCCCAACTTTGAGTCTCGGATGAGCCTGGTTTTATAACCCTAAAGTCAAATCTTTGCTGGCCGCCCCATTCCCAGCACCCCCTAGCTGCTTCCTGGCTCCCAGACAGCCCTGCCCCTGCCTCAGTTTCCCTGCTCCGTCTCCTCCCTAGACTGCGGCTGTGTCCATGGCCTGTGTGACAATCGGCCAGGCAGTGGGGGTGTGTGCCAGAGTGGCACATGTGCCCCAGGCTTTGGCGGCCGCTTCTGCAACGAGTCCACAGGGAACTGTGGGTCCACGGAGCAGGCCCAGAACTGCCACCTGCACGCCCGCTGTGTCAGCCAGGGGGGCATCGCCAGGTAAGGGCGCGGGCTTCCTCTCTGCCTGTCCACGACCTCACTGCTCAGTCTCTAGCCTCGTCCAGAGGTTCACGGGAGGCCCCTCATTCACCCACCCCCAGGTGTGTCTGTCTCGATGGCTTTGAGGGCGATGGCTTCACCTGCACACCCAGCAACCCTTGCTCCCACCCAGATCGTGGTGGCTGCTCAGAGAACGTCAGTCTCATTGTCCTTTCCCGGAAGTCCTGACTCGGGTGGGAGGTGGGACTCCTCTCCTCTCTGCCCACTGCCTGCAGCCCTAACTCATTTATCCCCGGCTCTCACAGGCCGAGTGCATCCCTGGGGCCCTGGGCACCCACAACTGTACATGCCACAAAGGCTGGAGTGGGGACGGCCGTGTCTGCATCGCCATTGATGAGTGTGAGCTGGACGCGCGAGGCGGCTGCCATGCCGACGCCCTCTGCAGCTATGTGGGACCCGGGCAGGTGAGGCGCACAGGCCTGGGCACAGCAGAGGGGGTGAGGACATCCCCATACCCCACCTGACTTTAGGAATATCCACTCCAGGAACTGAAGCTCAGGGTCTGAAGCCTCAGACACAAATGAGAACCCAGTTCTGAAACTGAGTCGCACGATCTGGAAGCTTCGGACGTGCCGGGAGCCAGAGATGGCTCCAAGAGGTTTCGTGGGAGTCAGCCAGGGCCCGTCTGGGCGGCTTTTCCAAATCAGAGGCTGTGGCTCCTGCCTCTCAGGGATAAAGGACTCTTATAACCAAATCAATGAGTTCTCTGCTCTAACCGGGCACTGGGGCCACCGTCTTCTGAAAATCAGTTTGTTCGTTCACACGTTGATTTCCCACGTGTTACCAGGTTCCCTGTTCTAGACTTAGGAATTTGATGCTGAGCAAAGCAGGAGGAGACCCTGCCCCAGGGGAGTGATCGCCTCGAATCTTTAGACCCATGGACACCAACTCTAGAACTTTGCATCCTCAGGCTGGTCACAGGGCCTCAGAACCTGGAGCCTTTCCTGGGAAGCACTCCGGGCCTGGTAAACTTGAGGACTGGCTGGCACCTAAGAATATCTAATATGCCAACTGGAAGGCCAGGCCTGGCTGCTTGGGGATCAGCCTCTTCCTGGCCCAGACCTGTGCAGAGACCCAGGGGGCTCCCTGCCCTCCCCCCAGGATGGCGTGAGCCACCGGGCCGTGGGGCCTCAGATGGGCATCTGCAGCTCCAAACTCCACCAGGCACTTTAAAGTACAGAGCTAAGGATTAGAATAAGCGGGTTGAGATGCCCCCAACTTGCAAACATAGGCACCTGAGACCTGAGGAGTCTCGCCAGTCACTTCCCTGCGGTGGGTACAAGCCCAAGGACACTGCTGTTTAGTGGGAAGGATCAGAGCTGCTGAGCAGGGTTAGCAGGGTTGGAGGTTGGATCGAGCTGCCCTCCCTGGGGCTGCCCTTGGCAAACTGGCCCACTCACCTCATGCCACTGATGCCCACAGCCTTGGCAGGGCCCAGGCCTGAGATCGAGGGCGCGCACTCTCCATGATGGCTTCCCTGCCAATGGCTTCTCTGTCAGACTCACCCTGTCTCTCCCATGGAACACAGCTCCCCAGGGGTGGGGCTGAGAGAGGGTCCTCTGGGGTCTGAGCGGGCCTCCCCCGGGCACAGTGCCCACAAGTGCTGAGGAGTGGCCCTGGACAGTTTGGCTCCGCAGTTAGGGCCAAAGGGTGGCAGGTCTTATTCCCAGTCAAGGGCACATATCTCGGTTGCAGGTTTGATCCCTGGCCCTGGCTGGGGTCGTGGGGATGGCAACCAGTCAATGTGTCTCTCTCACATCACTGTTTCTTTCTCTGTCCCTCTCACCCTCCCATCCACTCTATCTAAAAATCAATGGAAAAATATCTTCGGGTGAGGATTAACAACAACAAAAAAGAGCCTAGGAGTGGAGGAGGAAAGGGTTGGGTGGTCCTAGTGAGACGTGGCCCTCCACTCCCCCTCTCCAGAGCCGGTGCACCTGCAAGCTGGGATATGCGGGGGACGGCTACGTGTGCAGCCCTATCGACCCCTGCCGGGCAGGCAACGGTGGCTGCCACGACCTGGTGAGAGGGCCCAGAGGCTGGGGAGTCTGTCTGGGGTGGGCCTCGGCAGCAGCTCTCTGGGTATCCCTGTCTCTCGGCAGAACTTCCATCTTTCACCCCCTTGGCTTTGGATAGAGCATTCACTCTTTTATTAGGCCCAGCCCATGCCCAGCTCCTTTCTCTGCCCTGACCCCACTGCCCTCATTACACCTCCTCTGCAAGGTCACTCTGAGCTCCTGGCTGTCCCTGACCTCACTCGGTTCTCACGCCACCACAGCTCTACCAGTGTATTCCAGAAGGCTCCCCGAGCCACACCGCTGGCTTGGCTAGCTCCTTCAGCTCTCAGCTCAGCCTCTCCTGAGGGTACAGGGCCCCTGGGTGCTCCCACAGACCTGGGCTTACGTGACCCTCTGCCACCATGGGGTGGGTGACGAATGTCAAATGCACAATGGTCCTGAAGACAGTACCAGGCACACCAGTGGCACAAGAGGAATGCAGACTGGATGGAGAAACGGTGGCGGGGACAGGTGGTAGGAATGGCAGGCAGGAGGAGGATGGTGACAAGGGCGAGCAGAGATAAAGGATGGGTGTTGTCCAGCTTGCCACCTGGGTGCTAAATGGAGAATCTTGTCTCTCTGCCCCACCCCCACCCCAGGCCACCTGCCGGGCAGTGGGGGGAGGCCAGCGGGTCTGCACATGCCCCAGTAACTATGGAGGTGATGGCTTCAGTTGCTATGGAGACATCTTCCGGGTGAGTGGTTCCCTGCGCTGGGGGAGGGGTCCTCAGTGCTGAGGGCCCTGAGGGGAAAGGAGGGCAGGTTTGTCCCAAAGCCCATGACCTCAGCTCTTTCCCTCCACTTAGGAGCTGGAGGCAAATGCCCACTTCTCTGTCTTCTACCAGTGGATCAAGGTAGGACCAGAATGCTGGAGTTGGGGCTCAAATCCAGGAGCCTTCCTGGACACTGGGGTGCCCCATGAGCAGGAGGTGGAGGCAGGCCCAGAAGCTGGGAGCAGGTGATCTCGAGACAGTAGCCACCTTCATCCTCCTCCTGTCCCTCTGCCCCCACGTGCACAGAGAGCTGGCATCACGCTTCCTGCCAACAGCCGGGTCACAGCCCTGGTGCCCTCTGAGTCTGCCATCCGCAGGCTGAGCCCGGAGGACCAGGCCTTCTGGCTGCAGCCCAGGATGTTACCACAACTGGTCAGGTGGGCAGCCAGGCCCAGGTCCTGGGAGGGGGCTTCTGTGTGAGACGCATCTCTTCCCAGAGGTTCTCAGCCTGGCATGTGTCCAACCCCTACAGGCAGAGCTACCTCAGGGGTCTCTGCAGGTTATGCTAATCTGTCCCATGGTCCCCCCACCTATGCCCCTCAGGGCCCATTTCCTCCAGGGTGCCCTCTCTGAGGAGGAGCTGGCCCGACTTGGCGGGCAGGAGGTGGCCACCCTGAGCCCCACCACACGCTGGGAGATTCGCAACATCAGTGGGGTATGTGATGAACTACGGGAGGGAACTTGAGTGACTGCAGGTCTCCTGGGCCAGGGACCCCAGGGGGTGAGATTGGGGTCCTCTCGCCCTGCCCAGGACCAGGTTCAGAGGGTGTGCCAGGGGCACTTTTGCTGCTGGGCTGGGCAGTGTGTTTGTCTGTCTATCTTTGTCCGTGTGTACACACCATCCTTTTCACGCATGAGCCCTTCTGAGGGTCTGTGTGCCCATCTGGTTAGTCCTGAGTCTGAGGGTGTCAGGACTGGGTTGGGGCCACCTGTACGCCCAGCAGCCTCTCTGTTGGTGCTGTACCCACTCCTAAGTGCCCCCCTCCCCATGCCCACTTGTGGCTGAGCTCTGCCTGCTGCTTTCCAGAGAGTCTGGGTACAGAACGCAAGTGTGGACGTGGCTGACCTCCTTGCCACCAACGGTGTCCTCCATGTCCTCAGCCAGGTATGGCCGGAGGGGAGTGTACTCAGGAAACCTCTTATGCAGGCTGAGAGGCAGTGACATACTGACTAGCCCCCATGCTCTGTGACAAGGTCCTGCTGCCTCCACGGAAGGACGTGCCAGGGGGGCCGGGGTTGCTGCAGCAGCTGGACTCGGTGCCTGCCTTCCACCTCTTCCGGGAGCTGCTGCAGGTAAGGGCGAGGGAGGGGAGTTCATGGTCAGGGGCGCCCTTCCCCAGGTGCAGAGGGGGCTGGTTGGCTCCCAGGGTCAGGACTGAGGGTGACTATGCCCATCCCTGACCCTGACCCTGTGTCTCTAGCACCATGGTCTGGTGCCCCAGATTGAGGCCGCCACCGCCTACACCATCTTTGTGCCCACAAACCACTCTCTGGAGGCTCAGGGCAACAGCAGCAGCCTGGTGAGGTCACTGGGTCAGAGGTGGGGGGTGTGGCGCAAAGGGACGCAGTGGGTGAAGTGCCACTGTCCAGGGCACTGGGTAGTCCTGGCGTCCCCTGAGCATCTTCCTCCCCTCAGGATGCAGACACAGTGAGACACCATGTGGTCCTGGGGGAGGCGCTCTCCTTGGAAGTCCTGCGGAGGGGGGGACACCGAAACTCCCTCCTGGGCCCTGCCCACTGGCTTGTCTTCTACAACCACAGTGGCCAGGTTTGTGGGGACCGGGAGCCCTGCCCCTAGGGACCCTGCTCTTGAAGGCCCCTTCTCTTTGGAGCTCCTCTAGCTGGAGCCTCCACCTCTGCTCCAGGGGCTGCCCCACCTGGGAGACCCCTTCTTGGAGATAGCCCCAGTCCTGGGGTGAGGGTCGGATGGCGTGGCTGGAGGGGTTCAGCCTCCTGCCCCCTTCCCAGCCGGAGGTGAACCATGTGCCACTGGAAGGCCCGGTGCTGGAGGCCCCTGGCCGCTCGCTGTTCGGCCTGTCCGCCGTCCTGACGGTGGGCTCCAGCCGCTGCCTACACAGCCACGCGGAGGCCCTGCGGGTGAGGAGCCGGCCAGAGGGCGGCGCGCAGCTCAGGGCTGGGACGGGGGCTGGCGGGAGGGGCACGGGCAGGGCTAGGAGCCCGGTCAGCCTGCCCTGGAGGAAGAGGGGTTTGGGGGCCTCCGCCCCAGCACCACCTCACGCGCTGCCCCCCCCCCCAGGAGAAATGTATCAACTGCACCCGGAAGTTCCGCTGCACCCAGGGCTTCCAGCTGGAGGTGAGGCTGCGCTGGGCACCGTCCTGCCCGTCTGCTCTCCCCGCTGCCAGTCCACCCCCAGCCCAGCTCTGCTCGCCGAGGTGTGGGGAGCTGCAGCCGTGGGCCTCCTGCCCCCCTAGAGGCCAGGAGGCCTGGCCCGGCAGCCCAGAGCAGGCTTCCCTCAGACCTTGCCCGCCTCTCCTCAGCTCTGTCTGTCCAGCCAGCCTGCCCCTCTGCTCTCCTGCTCAGTCTTATCCACTGATGGCTGCAGCCCCCCCGCCTGCGTCCCCAGCCCCTGCCCTGCCCTGCCCACGCCACCAGCTGAGTCCTCCTCCTGTTCCAGGACACCCCCAAGAAGAGCTGCGTTTACCGATCTGGCTATTCCTTCTCCCGGGGCTGTTCTTACACGTGTGCCAAGAAGATCCAGGTTTGCCCTGAACCCCACATCCATGTCTTTGACCAGAATGAAGCTGTGGGAGTGGGGCCCCGGGGAGTGGGGGCCCCGGGGAGATCCCAGATTAGGTTTCAAGGGCAGAGGCAGGGCTGGAACTAGGGTGAGGCCAGGGAGCAAGGGGCCAGACAAGGGAAGAGAGAGAGGTTCGAGGGGCCAGCGTTTGTCCCTAGTGGCCATGCCGCCAGGGCGGGGGATGAGGAGAAAGACCCAGAGCTGACACTGTCAACCACCCCAGGGGCAGCAGCTGGGTCCGGCTGTGCCCCTCGCTGGGGGGTCTGGCACAGCCCTTCCCTGCCGGAGCCCTGCCCTGTAGAAGGTGACCTCCTATCCCTGGGTCCAACTTGCTTTGTTCTGTGGCTTTGTGGAGATGCCCTCCCTGCTCCAAATGTTTTGCTCGTCCCTGATGTCTGTCCTCGCACCCCCCACAGGTGCCTGACTGCTGCCCTGGTTTCTTTGGCATGCTGTGCGAGCCGTGCCCGGGGGGCCCGGGCGGGGTGTGCTCGGGTCACGGACAGTGCCAGGACCGGCTTCTGGGCAGCGGGGAGTGCCGCTGCCACGAGGGCTTCCACGGAGCGGCCTGCGAGATGTGTGAGCTGGGCCGCTACGGGCCCGCCTGCACCGGAGGTGAGCACCGGCAGCGGCTGGGTGGGGGCAGGACGGAAGCAGTGGGTAACTCCTGTTCTCCTTTGTCCACTCCCAGTGTGTGACTGTGCCCACGGGCTGTGCCAGGAGGGGCTGCGAGGGGACGGAAGCTGTGTCTGTAACGTGGGCTGGCAGGGCCGACGCTGTGACGAGAGTGAGTGGCCTCAAAGGGAGGGCAGGTGACTCCTGGGGAGGCGGGTCCTGGGTCTGAGTGACCAGAACCATCCCACCCTCCTCCTCCCCAGAAATCTCTGGCCCTCACTGCCCAAAGACGTGTGACCCTAATGCCAAGTGAGTGAGCTCAGCCTGGAGCCGGTGGGCACGTGGGTGGTGGGACTAGGGTCGGGGCGGGAGCAGGAGGGCACGTGGGTGGTGGGACTAGGGTCGGGGCGGGAGCAGGAGGGCACGTGGGTGGTGGGACTAGGGTCGGGGCGGGAGCAGGAGGGCACGTGGGTGGTGGGACTAGGGTCGGGGCCGGGAGCCGGTGGGCACGTGGGTGGTGGGACTAGGGTCGGGGCTGGGACTGGGAGGGCACGTGGGTGGTGGGACTAGGGTCGGGGCCGGGAGCTGGTGGGCACATGGGTGGTGGGACTAGGGTTGGGGCCGGGAGCCGGTGGGCACGTGGGTGGTGGGACTAGGGACTGGGAGGGCACGTGGATGGTGGGACTAGGGACTGAGAGGGCACGTGGGTGGTGGGACTAGGGTCAGGGCCGGGAGCTGGTGGGCACGTGGGTGGTGGGACTAGGGTCAGGGCCGGGAGCTGGTGGGCACGTGGGTGGTGGGACTAGGGTCGGGGCCGGGAGCCGGTGGGCACGTGGGTGGTGGGACTAGGGTCAGGGCTGGGACTGGGAGGGCACGTGGGTGGTGGGACTAGGGTCAGGGCGGGAGCAGGAGGGCACGTGGGGGTGGGACTAGGGTCGGGGCCGGGAGCAGGAGGGCACGTGGGTGGTGGGACTAGGGTCGGGGCCGGGAGCAGGAGGGCACGTGGGTGGTGGGACTAGGGTCGGGGCCGGGAGCCGGTGGGCACGTGGGTGGTGGGACTAGGGTCGGGGCCGGGAGCCGGTGGGCACGTGGGTGGTGGGACTAGGGTCGGGGCCGGGAGCCGGTGGGCACGTGGGTGGTGGGACTAGGGTCAGGGCGGGAGCAGGAGGGCACTTGGGGGTGGGACTAGGGTCGGGGCCGGGAGCAGGTGGGCACGTGGGTGGTGGGACTAGGGTCGGGGCGGGAGCAGGAGGGCACGTGGGTGGTGGGACTAGGGTCGGGGCGGGAGCAGGAGGGCACGTGGGTGGTGGGACTAGGGTCGGGGCCGGGAGCCGGTGGGCACGTGGGTGGTGGGACTAGGGTCGGGGCCGGGACTGGGAGGGCACGTGGGTGGTGGGACTAGGGTCGGGGCCGGGAGCTGGTGGGCACGTGGGTGGTGGGACTAGGGTCGGGGCCGGGAGCTGGTGGGCACATGGGTGGTGGGACTAGGGTCGGGGCCGGGACTGGGAGGGCACGTGGGTGGTGGGACTAGGGTCGGGGCGGGAGCAGGAGGGCACGTGGGTGGTGGGACTAGGGTCGGGGCCCGGAGCAGGAGGGCACGTGGGTGGTGGGACTAGGGTCGGGGCCCGGAGCAGGAGGGCACGTGGGTGGTGGGACTAGGGTCGGGGCCGGGACTGGGAGGGCAGAGCTGACTGCTGCCATCCCTCCCAGCTGTGTACAGGACTCGGCGGCGGCCCCTGCCTGCGTCTGTGCCGCGGGGTACTCGGGCAACGGCACCTACTGTTCAGGTCCAGGCACACTGACGCCCCAAGCTCCCCATGAGATTTCGCGGTGGCTTTCCCCACAGACCCTCTCCACTCCCTCGACCCAGTCTCCCCCGTCGCACTTCGGGTCTAAGCCCTTCCTCTGACCTTGTCCTTTCTCCCATGCCCTCCTCCCCTGTTCCCACTCTACCCCTTACCTGCTCCTCACAACTCTCCGGGATCATCTCCCTAGAGGTGGACCCCTGTGCTCTGGACCACGGGGGCTGTTCCCCTCACGCCAACTGCACTAAGGTGGCGCCTGGGCAGCGGACGTGCACCTGCCAGGAAGGCTACACAGGCGATGGGGAGTTGTGCCAGGGTGAGGCTGGGGTCGCGAACCTTGGTTTCAGTGGTCTGCGTCAGACTATGAAGGGCTGAGGGGCTCACAGGGGTGTGGGGCCTGAGGGTGCTGAGAGTAGGGGATGAGCACCTAGGGCCCCCCTCATCCCAGTGTCTCTTCCCCCAGAAGCTAACAGCTGTCTCATCCGCCATGGGGGCTGCCACACGCACGCTGAATGTATTCCCACAGGTCCCCAGCAGGTCAGCACAACAGGGTTGGACGCTGGGGCTGTGCCATTCCCCCATGGGTAGGGGGGTGCCCAGGCCTTGGGGGGGGGTGCTCCTTCTGTCCAGGGTGCTGGCCTGCTCTTGGGCCCCAGCAGCCCCACCTATCAGAATTTGGGACAGGTCTCCTGCAGCTGCCGCGAGGGTTACAGTGGGGATGGCATCCGGACCTGTGAGCTCCTGGACCCCTGCTCCCAGGTCAGGCCCCAAGCCTTACACCATTTCACAGGGGAGGAGACAGGCAGAAACGAGCCCTCCTGTCCTTAGCAGGGTTCTAAGGGTCTCTGAAGGGTGGGCCACCTTCCCCACAAGCTCAAAACTGACTGATCAGTAGGAACAAGGCTCTGTGGGGCTTGGACAGGGATCTTCCTGGCCCCTTTCCCCGGGATGGTTGGGGCAGAGGAGTCCTGGGAGCTGCTGATCCCTCTCTCTCTCTCGTCCTCGTCTCAGAACAATGGAGGCTGCAGCTCTTACGCTGTGTGCAAAAGCACAGGGGATGGTCAGAGGACATGTACCTGTGATCCAGCCCACACTGTGGGTGATGGTTTCACCTGCCGTGCCCGAGTCAGCCTGGTAATGATGCTCAAGTCGGACTCCTGACCCAGCCTTGGCTATGCCCCTCGGTTAAGACCCCAGATTTGATACTGATCCTGGCCCTGACCATGACCCTGAGCCTGACCCCTGACTCCACCTGGGCCTGACCCAGATATGACCCATGAAACTAGTCCTGACCCTAGCTCAGACCCCCTGGCTTTCCTTTCCTCATCTCTGCCTTGGCCAGACCTTGGGCTGCAGGGGCTGGAACAGGCACCAGGCCCTGAATGGGGGCCACCCCAAATCTGAGCTGCTCCTCGCTCCCCCAGGAGCTCCTTCGGGACAGCCATGCCTCGTTCTTCAGCCTCCACCTCCTGGTGAGTGACCAGCTGGCTTCCACTTCCTTGGTCCTCCCTGGGCCTCTCTGGCCTAGTCTCCACCTGTCTCAGGGCCTTGATGTTCTCATTTGGCCGGGGGGTTGGCTGGTCTGGTCTCTGAGAATCCAGGTCTTTCCCTGAAGGTCGTGGAAGGCCTGAGTTGGTCCCAAGTTGCCCCTCTTCCACTCCAGCTGTTCCTCTCTTTCCCCCAGAAATACAATGAGCTCAAGGGCAACGGGCCTTTCACAATCTTCGTGCCACATGCAGATCTAATGACCAACCTGTCACAGGTAACAGCCCCCGTAGGCAAGGCTGGGGAGGGATGGGTGCTGTGTGGGCAGAGGTGGGGTCAGAGTCCCCTCAACCCTTAGCTTTCCACTCCAGGACGAACTGGCCCGGATTGGAGCCCATCGCCCGCTCGTGTTCCGCTACCACGTGGTCGGCTGCCGGCAGCTGCGGAGCCAGGATCTGCTGGAGGAAGGCTACGTCACCACGCTCTCGGGGCACCCGCTTCGCTTCAGCGAGAGGGAGGTGAGCCCAGGCCCCGCCCCAAACGAGCGGTGCACAGACCCAGGACTCGCCTGCTTTCGGGCCCCAGCCCCTGCCAGCCTGTCCCCTGTCCCCACACGTTTAAGACCCTCTCACTTCCCCTGCGCCAGAGACGGCTTCAGTGAGTCAGAGTTGAATCCTGCCCTAGACGCTGCCGCTATCGTGGGCCTGATCCTGGCTCGAGGCTTCCTGGCCCTGAGGGGTGCTCCGCTCCCCCCTCCCACCGGAGCCCTGAGAGCTCGGGGAGACCAGCTCTCGACCCCGCCCACCTTCTGCTTCAAGACGTGCCCAACCAAGGCTCCGCCCCTGCCTCAGGCCCCACCCACAGCGCACGAGCCACCAATCCGCTTCATTCCGTTTGGCCCCGCCCCCAGGGCAGCATATACATCAATGACTTCGCCCGCGTGGTGAGCAGTGACCACCAGGCAGTGAACGGCATCCTGCACTTCATCGACCGTGTCCTGCTGCCCCCCGACGTGCTGCACTGGGAGCCTGACGCTGCCCCAGTCCTGCGGGTATGACCTGGAAGACAGGTAGCTGGGGCTGGAGATCCTCCCTCCCCGCCCGAACCCACAGCTCATCAGCGCCTTTCCCTAGAGAAATGTCACCGCTGCCGCAGAGAGCTTCGGTTACAAGATTTTCAGCAGCCTTGTGACGGTACTGCTCCCGTGTGTGAGCCTGTCAATGTGTGTGCATATGCACCTGCGTGTGTGTATGCTCACCTGTCTGTGTGCAAACCTGTCCCTTGTGTGAGCGAACATGTCTGTGTACACAGGACATGTTAGTGCGCATGGGCTTCGCAGTGTGAGCCCAGGGATGTGCTTACTATGTGTGTCCGCATACCTGACAACAGTCAGGGTATGTGCCAGTTTATCCCTGCTTGTATGTTCACAGGTGTCTGCCTGGGATGGCTGCAGAGGAGTGTGGCTGGAGGGAGGGCCGCCTTGGTCTCTGGGGTCCAGCTCCCTACACCTCTGCCCACCAGTCTGACTAGGCTGTGACTGCCAACATCTGCTCTTTCCTGCCAGGTGGCTGGTCTCTTGCCCCTACTTCGAGATGCTTCCCATAGGCCTTTCACAATGCTGTGGCCCACAGACTCTGCCCTGCAAGCCCTGCCACCCAGTCGCCAGGCCTGGCTGTACCATGAGGACCACCGTGACAAGCTAGCAGCCATTCTTCGGGGCCACGTGATCCGGAACATAGAGGTGGGTGCACCCCTAGACCTTGGTCCCCACTGACCGCCTCCCAGCCTGCCGGCCCAGCTCCAACCATGGTTTCATCTACTCAGGCCTTGGCATCTGACCTGCCCAACTTGGGCCCACTTCGCACCATGCATGGGACCCCCATTTCCTTCTCGTGCAGCCGTGCCCGGCCGGTGAGTCTGGGAGAGGGCTTGAGTGAGGGAAGGAGGCAGGGGCCCTGGCATTGAGGGGTGGGCTGCTGTGCAACTGTGACCCCCATGTAGCCCACGTCCTCTGCCTGCAGGGTGAACTTATGGTGGGTGAGGATGACGCCCGAATCGTGCAGCGGCACCTGCCCTTTGAGGGTGGCCTGGCTTATGGCATTGACCAGCTGCTGGAACCACCTGGCCTTGGCGCCCGCTGTGACCGCTTTGAGACTCGGCCACTGTGGCTGGTGAGGAAGGCCAGAGGTAGACGGGCAAGGGCCCAAGCCTACCTGTACTGTTCATCTGCCTGACCTTGCTATATTGGCCTCCATTCCTTCCAGAAGATTTGCAGTATCTGCGGGCAGGAACCACCGTGTCCTGAGGGCTCACAGGAGCAGGTAAGGGGCTGGGAGCTGAAGGGGGTTTGGGGCAGGGCCCAGGGGCCACCAAGCTCAGGCTGTTTGCAGCCTGACTCCTCTTGGCTCAGGGAAGGCCCCAGGCCTGCTGGCGCTACTTCTCAAAGTTCTGGACATCCCCTTCGATGCGCTCCTTGGCACTGCGCAACATTTGGGGCCAGTCCCAAGGTCTGGGCAGGGGCCAGCCCCAAGGTCTGGGCAGGGGCTGCCACCGCAACTGTGTCACCACCACCTGGAAGCCCAGCTGCTGCTCTGGTCACTACGGCAGTGAGTGCCGAGGTGAGCATCCTGAAGTTGCAGACACTCTGAGTGGCTCCTCTGGCTGCCAAAGGCACAGCTCTGGCCATTGTTTCTGAGAGGTGTTGGGGTGCGCAGGGGCTGGGGGGGTGGTGAGTGGGTTTTACTAGGACAGAATGCTCTAAGAGGTGGGATGGGTGTGTAGATGGTATAGGACCTGATAGGGTGCTGGGGGGCCTGGAGGGTTCTCAGCAGCATGGGGCTTGGATGGGTTGCTGCTTCTGGAAGAGCCTGGGCTGCCATTGGGTGGAGGATGGACGGTGTGGCTGGGCAGGGGATGGGGGTGGTTCTGATGCGAGTCCCTGGCCCCACCTCACTTCTCCCACTCCATTCCCTAGCTTGCCCTGGGGGTGCCAGCCACCCCTGTAGCGACCATGGCTTGTGCATGGACGGCATGAGCGGCAGTGGGCAGTGTAGGTGCCATTCAGGATTTACTGGGACAGCCTGTGAACTCTGTGCCCCAGGGTTCTTTGGGCCCCATTGCCAAGGTGAGCTGTCCTGCCCACCTTGCCCTGCCCCTTGACTCCCTTGGCCCACGTGCCAGCCCCTTCCTTCCACTTGTCCCTTTCCACAGCCTGTCGCTGCACTTCCCATGGCCTCTGTGATGAGGGCCTTGGGGGCTCTGGGTCCTGCTTCTGTGATGAGGGCTGGACTGGGCCAGGCTGTGAGGTGCAGCTGGGTGAGTGGCCCTTGTGCTTGTGCCCACCCTGCACACACCAGTGCATGCCCCCTGCACACTTGGGTGGAGCACTGAGGGCGGGTGGGAAGGGGCCTGGGGGCCCCCAGGAAGGCATCTGCTAACCTCGATATATGGGGTGGGCCCTGGGGGACAGAGCTGCAGCCTGTGTGTGCCCCACCCTGTGCGCCGCAGGCAGTATGCCGAGCAGGCAACAGCTGTGAATGCAGGCTGGGCTATGAAGGGGACGGCCACACGTGTACAGGTGAGCAGGTGGGTGTGGACATGAGGTGGGAGGCCCCATTCCCCTCCGCCACTTGGTCCAACCACTCTCTCCCTGCCTCCAGTGGCGGACCTGTGCCAGGATGGGCGTGGCGGCTGCAGTGAGCATGCCAACTGTAGCCAGGTAGGGACAGTGGTCACCTGTGCCTGCCTGCCAGACTATGAGGGTGATGGCTGGAGCTGCCGGGCCCGCAATCCCTGTGAAGATGGCCATCGAGGGGGCTGCAGTGAGCATGCCGACTGCCTGAGCACTGGCCCAGTGAGCAGGGGAGCCAGCCTGGGGGGGTGGTCCCGCAGTGGATCCCCCAGTCCCTAAAGGGCACCCACCGGCTCTCCTGCCCAGAACACACGACGCTGTGTGTGCCATGCCGGCTACGTGGGTGATGGACTGCAGTGTCTGGAGGAGCCTGAGCCGCCCGTGGACCGCTGCCTGGGCCAGCCCCCACCATGTCACGTGGATGCCGTGTGCACTGACCTGCACTTCCAGGGTGTGCTTCCCTGCCTGCCCCCAGTGCCTGTGCCTGCCTCAGTGCCCCAGCTGACTGTGTACCCCTCCTTTCTGCAGAGAAGTGGGCTGGTGTCTTCCACCTCCAGGCCCCCAGCGGCCCTCGCGGTCTGAACTTCTCAGAGGCTGAGGCAGCATGTGGGGCTCAGGGAGCTGTCCTTGCTTCTCTCCTTCAGCTCTCTGCCGCCCAGCAGGTGCGTGGGGCCCAGAAGCATGGATCCAAGCCTGTGGGGACCCCTGGAGTTGGGCCTTGGGTCTCAACATCCCCTCCTACCCCTACAGCTGGGCTTCCACCTGTGCCTTGTGGGCTGGCTGGCCAACGGCTCGGCTGCCCACCCCGTCGTCTTCCCCGAGGCAGACTGTGGTGTTGGTCAGGTGGGCGTAATCAGCCTGGGCCCCCGGGCGAACCTGTCAGAGCGCTGGGATGCCTACTGCTACCGCATGCAAGGTGCAGCCACCCCACCATGCCTCACTCCCTGGCTCTGCCCCTTCCACTGACCCACCAACCCAACCCACCTAACCCCCCTTTCCCACAGATGTGGCCTGCCGATGCCGAGATGGCTTTGTGGGCGATGGGACCAGCACTTGCAATGGGAAGCTGCTTGATGTACTGGCCGCCACTGCCAACTTCTCCACCTTCTATGGGGTGTGCAGCAGCCCAGAGGGTTTGAGGTGGGGATCCCTGGGGAGGGAGCCTGCTCACAGCCCTGTCCCCCCACCCTCCCAGATGCTGTTGGACTATGCTAATGCCACTCCCCGAGGTCTCGACTTCCTGGATTTTCTGGATGATGAGCTCACCTACAAGACACTCTTTGTCCCTATCAATGAAGGCTTTGTGGACAACATGGTAACTAGGGGGGGTATGGCCTGCTCCTCTGGCCGGTCCAGGCCAACACGGTGAGTGGCCTTGGCTTTGCCCACAGACACTGAGTGGCCCGGACCTGGAGCTGCATGCCTCCAATGCCACCTTCCTTAGCACCAACATCAGCCAGGGTACCTTGCTCCCCTCCCACTCGGGCCTCAGCCTTATCATCAGTGACATGGGCCCCGACAACAGTTCTCAGGCCCCTGTGGTAAGTCTGGCCGTTGGCCCTCCTCGCTGACCCTGGCCCCCTCACCCACTAGACCTGACTCTGGTCTCCCCACAGGCCCCACGAGCAGTGGTGGTTGGCCACGTCATCATGTGGGACATCGTGGCCTTCAATGGCATCATCCATGCTCTGGCCAGCCCCCTCCTCACACCCCCACAGCCTGTGAGTTGACGGGGGGCAGGCTGAGCTGCAAGGGGTGAGGAGACAGCCTGGCCAGGTCCTTGACGTTCTTCCTGTTGTGCAGCGGGCGGTGGTGGGGCCGGAGGCCCCACCTGTGGCAGCAGGAGTGGGGGCCGTGGTAGCTGTCGTAACACTGCTGGGCCTGGTGGCCGGAGCCATCTACCTCCGTGTCCGAAGCAAGGCCACAGGTTTTGGCTTCTCCATCTTCCAGGTAGGGCTGCTGGGGGGTGGTGAGGGTTGATGTCTATGGATCTTGCTCAGGGCCCCTCACCGCTCACCTCTCCTCAGGCAGAAGATGAGGCTGATGATGACTTCTCCCCATGGCAGGAAGGGACCAGCCCAACCCTGGTCTCTGTCCCCAACCCCATCTTTGGCAGCCAAGATGCCTTTTGTGAGCCCTTTGATGTGAGTGTGGGGGGCGGGGGGATGTGGACGTGGACCCATGGCCTGACCTTGGCCCAGCCCCACACGGTCCTCTCTGCAGGACTCGCTCTTGGAGGAGGACTTCCCTGACACCCAGAGGATTCTTTCAGTCAAGTGACACGGCAGAGGCACGCGCAGGGGAGAGGCCAGACCACTTTATTGCCCATCTGGACAGATGCCCAGAGTGGGCGGGGCAGGAGGGGCTGGGCCTGTTCTGGACAATAAAGGTGCCCTCAGCGGATGTGGGCCATGTCGCTGAGGAAGGGTGTCTTCATGCAGCCGGTGCAGAGCTGGTCCATCCAGAGCGGCGCCTCGTGCTGCAGGGGCGTGCGGCGCGGGTAGAAGGTGAAGTCCACACGGTAGTTGAGCAGGCAGCTGAGAGAGGCCATGTACAGGTCGGAGAAGCGCACAAGGCGCCTTGAGAAGTAGGTGGGGTTGTGGAATGTGCGGAAGATGCTCCCAAACTGAGCGTTGAACAGGGCCTTGGTGATGCACCTAGGGAGACACAGGCACTCGAGGGGCCATACTGGCTGGGACTGGACCGGCACTCCCGCCCCCGCCCCCGCCCCCCTGCTCACCTCAGCTCCTGCCGCTCCTTCATCCAGGCAGCCAGCACCTGCCGTGACTCGGCGTCCTGGTAGGTCTGGGGAGACAAGGTGCACGCTGGACGTGTGTGCCCAGGTGGCAGCCCTGGTCCCTCCCCGGGAAGTCCTGGCCGGCCCCACACCTGCATGCGCTCCAGCAGCCCTGTGAGCGCCTGCTGCCACGTCAGCGAGTGCATGTACTGCTCCGTGTTGATGATGCGGATCTCACGCTCCAGCTCGGGGATGATGGCACCTGTACGCCAGCCGTGCCGCAGCATGAGATCCTGGTGGGCAGGGTGGAGGGTAAGATTCGGCACCAGCTGGGGGGCACCCTCCCCCACAGCCCAGTCTTGCCCCCTCACCGCCAGGTCACTGTAGAGGTGGTCTCCGAAGTAGAGCACACGGGGGCCGCGCCATTCTGTCAGACGCAGGAAGTCAAACAGGTTCCCCTGGGGAGACGGGCGGGAGGGAGCACTGCTGAGCTCAGTGTGCCAGAGGCCGCTCGGTTCTCCCCCAGTCCTCCCAAATCCCAGACAGTGAAGCCTTCTCAGCTGGGTGCTGGGCTGCCCTTTCCCGTGGCCTTGTCTCCTATGGGTTCTGGCCGTTGCCACCTCTGCCTCACACTCAGAAGGGGTCTGCCTGCTGCATGCAGGAAGGTCTCCTGTAGGCCTGGCATGGTGCCCTGTGCCTCTAGAGTCTCTCCCCTCCCCATGGCCTCATATCCACTCCAGGCTGGGGACTGAGTCCACTCCTTGTGGGAAATAAATTGCAGCAGCGACCCCAGGGCCCTGAAGTTCTCCTGGTCTCCCTGGCCTGAGCCCAGAGGGACCCGGCAGACCAATGGCAGACCTCCCAGTGAGACCATCTGCCCCTCCTGCTCCAAAGCTGGAGAAAAGATTAAAACATTCAGCCAGGCTCAAACACAACAGAGGAAGCTCCCAGGGGAGCAGGAAGGGGGGTGGGGGCTGAGCAGGAAGTGCAGCAGCTTCGGGGCAGGAGCCCACACCCCAGGTGACAACTGATACCCAGCAAAAAGGAGTTCTTAGAGCAGTCTGTGCACCCGAGGCCCAGGGAGATGGAAGCCACAGGGCACAGGTGGTTGTGAAAGACTTCACTGTCGACACCAGCTCAGGCAGAGAGGCTGAGGTTCAGGGCACCCGGCAGAAGAGGGCGGTATGATGGGCAGAGTGGATGTGCCCTGAATGAACCAAGAGAAAGAACCCTGAGGTACAGGTGCTGCATCAGGAAGGAGCCAGAGGTTCCAGAGTCGGAGGGAGGGAGGAGGGGAGAGAGCAAAGACAGATGAGAACCAAACAGGATCCCACACACACACACACACACACACTTCAGAACATCAGGCATGAGGAAAAATCTGAAAGCTGCCAAAGAAAAAGGAGTCACATGTTCCCCACAAAGGTGCATGACCTTCCTCAGGCTCAGCCAAGATGCTAAGACAATGTGGCCCTCAGAGCTGAGGGAGTCTGCGCCCCAGGGGGCCCTGAAGACTGGGAGCACTGCCTGCCTGCCAGGCCTCTGCCCTGGGTACCTCGAGGCTGCTGCCTGTGGCTGTGCCCTTGGCCCAAATGCTGTCTTACCCCCTCCCCCAGCTCCTACATCCCCAGCCCCCAGGACGCCCTGCTCACCAGCTCAGCCAGGATTTCCGCATTCCTTCCAGGGCCGAATGCCTAATCACCTCCAGCTCAGAGCCACCCCCCACCCCCCACCACGCCCCTTCTCATCGTCCTAGCCAGCTGGGAAAGGAGGTCTCCCTAGAGGCCCATGAGCCAGCCCCACCGGCCCGGCTCAGGGGCCCAACCAGGCTTGTCTGGCTGCAGCAGAGTGCTCAGTCCCAAGTAATAACAGTGCTGTTTACTGGACACTTAGCCTTGACACAACTCAAGCTGAGCATTGTATCACTTTACAGGTAAGGAAACGAAGGCACAAAGAGGCCAAGTAATCTGGCGAGACTCCGTCTGCCAACCAGGAGTGGAGTTAGACTTCAAATGCAAGCAATCTGATCCACAGGCCAAACCCTTGACACTGCCTAGGCCTGTACCCTGAAGGCCATTCCCTGGTGTCCCCCACACAGGCCCATGGCATGAGGGGACAGACCCATAGCAGGTATGTGGTGGCTGGTCGGTGCCACTGCCCCCTGGGGCTTTGGTTCGCCCTATGTGCCACCCACCCACCCCCCCAGCTGCGCCTGCCACCCCCATGGCCTCACCTGCCGATAGATCTTGCCCTTTTCCAGGCGGGTGATGCGGTCCCACTGGAGCGAGCCCTTCTCATCAAGTTTTCTGAAAGGCCTGGGATGGGGGGGCGGGTAAAGGGCTTGACTTTCAGTCTGTGGCAAGACCGTGACCTGGGTACTACCCCACACCAAGCACGCAGTGGTGAGCAAAGGCTAGTCCCCTCTCCCTAGCCCATCACCCTTCCAAGGCCCATACTTGCGAGGGTCGGTGAAGAAGCTGGGCTTGTCTGCCTGGACAATGACCACATCAAAGAGCTGGCGCCAGTCAGGACCCACCATGTGCCGCATCCCCTTGTCCCTGGGCAGAAATGGGGCAGAGGTAGGACAGGGAGTCTGAGGGAGGCTTGGGCCAGCCACTCCTACCTGGCCCCCCACCCACACCCATGGTGGGGTGGGGCTCACACGAAACTGAAAGGGCTGTTGGTAATGAGGAACAGCTGTTTCCCATGGTCCACCAGGCGGCTCAGGACGGCGAATGTCTCATCCCCTTTCAGGATGTACTTCTCTAGCGGGGAGATGCGTCTGTAAGAGCCAGCCCTGCACCCTGCCCCGGCAGGCCACGGCAACTACTGTCCACCCTTACCCATGTCCCGCTCGATCCACTGGTACATGAGGCCCTTCACGTGCACGTCTCGGATGGCGTCCTGGGGGCAGTGGAGGGGCAGTGAGGGTGTAGTGGGGACCAGGAGGGCCCGCCCTGTTGTGGCTGGACGTCACCTTCCCTGCCACCCCGAGCAGGGCCAGCATCCTCACCGTTACGTCCTTGTAGAGGTGTGCTTGGTCAAACTCCAGGCCGTGGCCCAAGAAGTGATCCACCACGCAGGAGAGCAGCGCCATCTCCGGCAGTGAGAAGATGTCCATGAACTGCTTGATGGAGGGACCCTGGGGAGGGGCTACTGCTTCAGCAACCGCTCCAGCCCCTCAACCCCCAGCTCTGGAGGCCAAGGGTTCCCAATCTGCCTTGGGACACTGGCAGAGGGCTGCAGGCTGGGTAGGACCAGGGGTGTGGGCATGGCCTCCCAGGGAGCCAGTCCCACACTGAGATCACTAAGTGGGCTGCCCTGGCCAGCAGCAGAGTGAGTACCTTGCCGTAGAAGTCGCTCATCTGGTACAGTGGGATGTGCTGGGTTCCCCCATATAGGTCGATCACCTCCTCATCTGGCACAGGCTGCAGGCCCCTGGGTGGACACACAGACATCCTCAGTTCCAAGTGGTCCTGAGCCCAGGCTGAAGCACAGGGCAGGGAGTAGCAGGGTGAGGAGGACAGTGTGGACCTGGAGCAGCAGACTAAGGTGGGGTCAGGGCAGGCAGCACTGACCTGTAGGCTGTCCCCAGCTGCACATAATGGAAGGCATCAATCTTCATCAGAAGGCTCTGGGAGCATCAGGGGAGTGGGACAGGTGGTGAGGGAGGAGTTTGCCATTGGCCATGGGCCAACCTCTTCCACCCCCCCCACACCGAAGCCCCCATTGGATGGTATCAAGGGGACCATGTATATACCAAGAAGAAGCTAAACTATGAGGCCAAGATGACAGATGAGATCCCTCCACCAGAGATGGGGACCAAGAAAGTAAGTGGCTGACATAACCAGTAAGGAGGGGCCCATGGAAGTCAGTGGTCTGCCACTCACCTTCTGAATGTCATAGTGGAGGCCACGGATAGCAAAGCTGGGGTTGTAGTCATACTTCCGAATACCCTCTGGGTACTGTTGGGGAAAGTGAACCAGGCCTGAGCCGGTGGCACTGCCACACCCACTGGCTGGGCAGCTACCTCGAAGGATCGATGCAGCCTCCTGCTCTCCGGGGCCTGGGAAGCCTGCTTGGCTAGCCTCACCTTGTAGTGCTCAATCAGGATGTCACGGGCGGCATTGAAGATCTCTGGGTGCAGTGAGTCTGCATACTGGGCCAGCGTGTAGTCGTAGTCGAAGCCATAGACTTCGACATCATGCAGGCTGATCTCATTGTTGGCATAGATGGCTGCTGGGTTCAGGAGACTGCAGACCTCGGGGGGCAGGAGGTCTAGAGGAAGGAGATGCAAGTGTGAAGATGATGACGACCATGGAAGCAGCAAATGGTTACTGAGTACTTTCCAGGTGCCCAGCCCTGGGAGCCTCACAAAACCCAGGATGGGTACTCTTAGCCCAATGCTGCAGATGGTCAAACTGCAGAGGCTCAGAGAGCAGTCATGTGCCCAGGGTCACAGAGCTGGGGTAAGGCAGAGCTGGCAATGGCTGGAACTACCTGTGGTGTACTGGGTGACACTATCACCTACCGCCCACCAGACCAAGCCTGCGCCTCCTCCAGGCTCTCATAAGCCCTATCGAACACATGGCTATGTGCCGACCCCTTCCACCTCGCCTGAGGCTGGGGTTGGGACTTGGGAACATTATCAAACTGGGAGGTATTGGGTAGCCCCTCTGCCACTCATGCTCCAGCTCTGAGCACCTGCCAGCCTTCAAACCAAGGCCTCGCTAATAGGATTTCATCTGCTTGCCAGCCCAAATAATGACATTTGCTGCCTCTAGCCAGGGAACATTGCTAATTACGACAGGCAGAACGTGTGATGTCGGGTCTGGGCCATCACCCAGGCTGCTCCCTCTGAGGATGCAGTCATAAGCACTCCAAGCCCTGGCTGCTCCAGAGGGGCTGAGTGGGACACTGTGCAGAGTGGGCTCTGAGGTCTCTGGCTCATCTGCCTTAATTTCCCTATCTGTACAGTTGGGGAGGTGGATGGGAAAGGGTATGGGTTTTGAAGTCACAGACATCAGATCAAGCCATCCTTCTCATGGCTAACTCCAGGAAAGTCACCTCACCTTTTGGGCCTGTTTCCTTGTTTTTAAGGAGAAATAAAAACTGTACCAACCACCCAGCGGGTGTGGCTCAGTGGATTGAGCGTGGTTCCATGGACTGAGAGGTCCCAGTTCGATTCCCAGTCTGGGCACATGCCTGGGTTTGGGGCTTGATCTCCAGTAGGGGGCGTGCAGAAGGCAGCTGATTGATGTTTCTCTATCACATCAATGTTTCTCTCTCCCTCTAAAAAAATCAATAAAATTATTATTTTTAAAAATTATATCAACCTACAGAATTACTAAGAGGGTCATATGGAATGTGCTCTGTGCATTCCCACTCTGCACCTGTGGCAAACGTAGGATTAAATGGGCAATACGCCTCCCTGTCCCGGATTTCCCTACATCACTCAGGGAGCAGGGACTGATTGCAGGGAGAGAGGGGAGCAGGCACTGGGCACTGCCTTGCAGGTGCTCCTTTCCTGACACCCCCTAGTCGGTCCGTAGCTGAAGACCAACCAAACAGCCAAGCCTCTAGGGAATTCCTAGCCACAATCAGTCCTGTTCTCAAAGCAGAAGGCCTTGACCATGCAGCATGCCTGGCAGCTGCCTTGTGCTCAGAGGCAGACATTGCCTTGGAGGCTCCTTTGGAACAGAGGTTCCACCCTACCCCCTTTTCTTTGGAGCTGAGTGCAGGGAGTGGGTGGGGAAACAGGTGTGGCTGGTTCCTCTGGTGGCCCCAGGCCAACCTAGGGCTGGCACAGAGCAGCTGCTTCAGAGATGATTCCTGGGTGCAGACAAAACACTCCTCATTTGGATGCATATGAGATACAGCTGACTTCAGCCTTTTTTTTTTAATCCTCACCCGAGAACATTCCTGCATTTATCTTCAGATAGAGCAAGAGGGAGAAAGAGAAACATCAATGTGAGAGAGACACATCGACTGGTTGCCACCCACACGACCCCACCAAATCTGGGGATAAACCGCAACTGAGGTACATGCCTAGCGGGAACTGAACCCGGGACTCTCTGGTCCGCAGGCCTATGCTCTAACCACTGAGCAACTGGCCAGGGCTGACTTTAGCCTTTAAGGCAGCTGCTTCTGAGATGCCACAGGATCGTGGGCCTTCCTCTCCCATGGTCCTGAGTTCCTGGGAACTAACTGTGACTCTTGGTACAATGTCCAGAGTCTCCAGGAGGGGAGGGATCTGCTTGGTAGTGCAGCCCCTTGTGGGCAGAGTTCTGGCCAAGTCCAGGCTTTTGCCTCTCCCATTGAGGATGTTCCCATGGATGGACAATTCTCCTAGGAACAAAGCAGGATGAGGAAGCAAGCCACAGGGCCTGGCCTCCTGACCTGACTTCTGGACTGAAAAAAACCATAGCTCTGGGGCCATAAGGTCCTACTCCCTTCCATAGGGCTGTTGTGGTGGTCAGGTGGGCAGGATGTGCCTCTTACCCACACTGGCCTTCCAAGCTCAGTGGTCTCACTGCTCAGCCCCCACACTTTTCTCCTCCTCTGCCCCCAGCTCCAATACCTGCCCCAAATGCTCCAGGTTCCAAGGCCAACTCCTCCCCCCTCCCCATGGTAGCCATGAGACTGGCTTGTGGGTGTTACCCTTCCAGCTGCTGCTGGGTGCACTTGGTGGGTGCCTTAGAGGCTCATCTTGTTCAGTCCTCACTCCAGTCCTGTAAGGTGGTCACACTTATTTTTCCATCATTCAGAGGAAGAAACTGGGCAGTTCCAAACTACCAGCAGCAAGTAGAGTTGAGATTTGCATTCAGCCACCTCACTTGCCTTAATCACTGCCCCTTAGCCTAGCGTCCTGTTGACCTCGGAAGGGGCAGGGCTGGCCTGGCTCCCCCCAAAACGTTTTGCCCAAAGGCATTAGCCCAAGGCACACCTCAATGCCCAGAATTTCCCCCAGAAAACCCAGTCAGAAGGGGAATTAGGCTGGCTGGAGTTAGAAGGGGCCAGGAAGGTTGGCTCTTCCTGGCACTCACCCTGGCATTATGGAAATGACCTTGCCCCTTTCACATCAAGAGAAGCTTGGGGGTCTGAAGATCTGAAGATCCGTGTGGGCCCTGAGAGACAAAGCCCAGTAGACCTCCCTAGGTCCCTCCCCCAATACCTAAGAGGTAGGTTTCTCAAGCTGCTCTATGGAGGACCTTAACCAGGTCCAGGGCAAACAGGTCTCCTTAAATAGCATGGGGGGGGAGGGGGTATCCTGATGCAACGAGAGGCCCAGTGGGCTTCAAAACCATTATTCCTATTGCTCAGGGGTCTTAGCTATTTTACCTTCAGTTTCTCAAGAGGCGAGTCCAGTCCACCCACCCTCCCAGGCTTTCACACAGCTGCGTGGCAGCCCCCGTTCAGTCAGGTGGAATATTCCAGACAGGGCCACTTTGTCTTATCAGACAATGAAAGTCCTGTCACCCCTGGGGGCCCCTCCGGAAGCTCCCCTGCCCCTTCTTGGCCTGGGTCTTTCTGAGTCATCACCACAATCCTTCAACAGAAGCCCCAGGATTGTGTTTTACACCCTAAGACAGCAATTTTCAACCTTTTCCACCTCACGGTACATTCACTAATTACTAAAATTCTGCGACACACACAAAAAGTAATTTTTGTTGCTCTGACAAAAAAAAAAAAAAAAAATGGTATAGTGGGACTCACGCTATTGCTGTGTTGTCATTTTTTAAATTTGACAATCTAAGGGAAAAGAGCTCAGTGCCCCTCACAACACAGTCAGGTAGTGCATGTTTCAAAAATTCTTGCGGCCAATTGAAAATTGAGGGTCTGCGAGGGTGAAGCTTGCTAAGCACCACCCAGCTGGACAGTGATAGGGCCAAGACCCAAACCACATCTGTCTGCTGCAGAGGCAGGGCCTCAGGGGACCCCTGAACAAACATCAGCGCTCTCAACTCTCTGGCCTCACCAGGGCGCCGCGCCTGCCCCTCAGAGAGGAGGCTACAGCAGGCTTAGTGAGTGCCCCTGCCAAGGATGCAGCAATCCTTCTGGACTGGAGCAACTCGGTCTCGTTTCTTCTTCCCCTCCAGGTCTGAGTGCTCCCAGCCTCCAGGGCGTAATCTGGAGGTGTTTGCAAGTCTAGTCGGCGTCCGCAGAGGTCGGCCAGTCCCTAGGAGCCTGTTCTGGCCAGCGCCGCCGGCTGGCTTTGTCCCTGGTGCTCCCGCCCCAACGAAGGGCCCCTAGGAGAACAAGGGGTTGGGGGCGTTTCCGCCGGGGCCTCCCGGCGCGGGGGGGGGGGGGGGGGGCAAGGAAAGACAGCGGGGGCCCTACAGTCAGGGACTCTTGAGCTCCTGCAGACGGGGCCTGCAAACAAACCTCCTGCTCGTTGGCTCCGGGCGTCGGGGCGTCCCCAGAGGCCCCCGGGACGACCCAATGGAGCCTCCCCTGAAGAGCCGCCCGGCCTTCGGAGTCCCAGCGAGCCCCACGGGGGCGTTCGCCCCGAAGAGCGGCACCCCGACGGCTCGGGGGCGGTGCCCTGGCGCTAAGTCCGTGTGTCAGCCGCGCCGGACACCCACCCCGCCGGCGCCCTTCCCACTCGGGCTCACCCACCGTGCACCAGTCTCCGCATGTCCTGGTAACGAGCCCACAGGTGCGCGCTGAGTTCGGCGCCGCCGGCGGGTGCCAGGGAGGGCGCAGAGCACGGAGCGCCGGGGCAGTGGGCGCCAGTACCGGGGGGGCCGCAGCCAGAGCAGGAGGGCGAGGACGAGGCGGCTCGCGGCCTGCCGTGGCCTGAGCACGGCAGCCAGCGCCGAGCAGCCGCCCGCAGCCCCGCACCCGCCATGCCCGCTGCGCGCCGCCCGCGGAGCCCACAGCCCGTCGGCTGGCCCACCACCCTCCGACTGCGCGCCCGCCACCGTGGCCGCGTGCTTCTCACCGCGGCCGGCCAATGGACGCGGCGCGCGGAGCCCGGCCGGCCAATACGTGCGCCCCTTGGCCCGGGAGGCGGGAGGTCCCGGGACGGGGCGGGACGGGCTCCCCACCCCCTCCCCCGAGTCTCCCGCGCGGCTAAATACTCTGCGCCCCCTTCAGTCGCCACGGCGGCTATGGCGGCTCCTTCTGTCCCCCTTCCGGGAAGTTGGAAGGCCTAAGATCAGCAGTCCCCGTGAGGCTCCGGACGGCAGAGCGCGGCGGGTCCACCCCTAGCCCAGTCCTTTCTCCCCCTCCGCGCTCGGGTCTTCCCGCCCCTTTCTCCACCTCTAGCCCTCCTGACCTTAGCTCCTCCGCCCCTCCCCCAGTCCCACTGTGGGGGTCCTGTTCCAGGCCTCCGGCCCCTGACTAGCTTTGGCCACAGATCAGATGCCCGTCCATTCCTCTCCGTCAGCGAATAAAGAGCTTTTACCGCGCGCTCCCCAATGTCATCCCCATGCATGGTGCGACCCGCACAGCCGATGCTGAATCAGCCCCTTCTCTTTCCTGTCTTGTACCTCACCGAGGTGACCCTTTTTAACTTGGAGCAGGACGACTGGGCCTTGTGCTCTAGGACAGTGGGCCAGGAGTCACTGCATCTGCCAGGTTCTGACCTCAGCAAATGGCTGCACCCACCCACCCCATTCCTAGCTTCCCCGCGTAGGCCCTCTCTTGAGATTCCTTGGTCTCCTCTAGCATCTTCGCTAGACTTGACGAGATTCGTTTTTCCTGCTTAGAACCGCTCTCCACCCTTGTTTCTTCTATTCAGATCCGTTTTCTGAGTCCCCATGTGTACCAGTTCATGCACTGGGCCCTGAGGAGATCTAACCAGCCCAGATGGGCCCTGTTATTGGGGGAGCTGGTCATCTGGACACTTTGTTTCCTAAGGGTGTGATACATCCGAATATCCACTGTACCTTGGCTGGATACCTACAATGTGCAGACCCTGGGCCAGGTGCTGAAACAAGATGGAGGCCCAAGGGTGGGGCTGTGGGTGGGTGGCTGTGCCCACCTAAGGGCCTCAGTGAGGTAAGTGGGTACCAGGGAACTGGCCACACGTAAGCTTCATATGGGCAGGAGTTGGGCACTCCGTGGTATCTGACCCCCAGAGTCACCAAGAGAGAGGGGAGTGAGCACTAAGTAGGTATGTGTGAGCAGTTGAATGTATACACCTCAGAAAGCAGGTTATCCAGGCAGCATCTTGGGCATGGCTGCTCAGCCACAGACTCTAGGACTCTTTCCAGGGCCCTGCTTGCACTCTTTCTCTTCCAGCCTTTTTTTTTTTTTTTAAATCCTCTTGAGGACTTTTTTTTTTTTTTTTTTTTTTTTGCATTTATCTTCAGATAGAGCAGGAGGGAGAGAGGGGGGAAGAGAGAGAGAGAAACATTAATGTGAGAGAGACACATCGACTGGTTGCCACCCACACAACCCCAACTGGGGCCGGGATCAAACTGCAACCAAGGTACATGCCCTTAGCGGGAACCGAACCCGGGTCTCTCCAGTCCGCAGGCCAACACTCTAACTGCTGAGCCAAACCGGCCAGGGCCAGCCTATTTTTGTACAGTTTATGTCTATATCACCAAACTCTCTTACTGGTTCTTAGTTTTCATTTGATTTTCTTACATTGTCTAATAGTTGTCTCCCTTCTCAAAGTTAATGAGGTGACAGCCCCTTGAAGATATCAGCAAGCACAACTCAGCAAGAGAGAAGGCTCTTAAGTCAGATCTTTGTTTCTACCTAGTTTAATCTGTTTCTCAGTTCTCCATCTAGAAAAGGTGATGAAAAAGACGAGGCCCAGTAGGCTAGGGAAAGGAGCTAGGGTTCAATAACCCTATTGCCCTGGCCAGTTTGGCTCAGTGGTTGAGCGTTGGTCTGCGCACCAGAGTCATGGGTTCGGTTCCTGCTAGAGGCACGTACCGAAAAAAAAGAAAGAAAAAAAAATCATCATCATATTATAGCTAATCTGAGTTAATCAGTTATTATGCTCCAGGCATTGTGTTAAGCGCTTTATTTGTATTATCTCTCTAAATCCTAACAGCATCAGAGGAAGGTCCCCATTTTGTGTAGCAAATTGAGGCACAGACTAAGGGAGTAGGTGTGGAGGATGGATGTGGTTTGACAAAGCCCATGCTCTTGAGCCATTTTGTTCTGTGATTGTGAATATGATGTATAAAAAGCACGTACAAGTCCCTGCATAACGGTAAGTGCCCCATACAGGAAAGCTTTGATTAATTTTAGAGTTGTTTGTCTCAAAATGGTTACCTAGACTTATGTTGGGATAATGATAAAGTTCATCTTTCAACAGAGCATATCAAATTGTTTTTTTTAAAGTCTAGTTACTGTTCACGATCCCGAAATAAATACAAGGCATAGTGTAATTGCAATTTAAATGTATGGTGCAGTACACGTTTAGTCCATCAGAGAGGGTCATCAGGACTTGAAAAAAAATGGCGGTGACAGAGCAGGGGGGATGGCCGCCAATTCTCAGCATTAGCTTCACAGGGAAGGCCCCGGGAGCTGGCCAGGCCGATGCCACGTGGGAGGTCCCGCCCCCTTGCACCGCACCGCCCCGCCCCGCCCGGCCCCGCCCGGCCCCGCCCCGCCTCGCCCGCCTCGCCTCGCCTCGCCTCCAGAACCGAGCCGCCTGCGCAAACTCCCTCAAGTCAGCCTAGGCTTCACGGAGCACGCGCACTCCACGGCATTCTACTGGCGAATCCCCGCTCTTTACCGTGCTCTGATTGGTGGAGCCGCTCTAGGTCGGAGCTCAGGCCTCGGCTCCTAAAGATCTATCCGTCTGGGGTTGAGGCAGGGGGGCGATCACTTGGCAATCCCGGCCTCTGGACTCGGCAAGGACAGGCGGGACAGCCTCAGCTCCACCTGGGCGCTTCAGTCTAGGGCCTGAGGCAGCCCCGGTCGGTCCTGGTTCCGCCGTCCTCCTCTCCGCGACCTCAGTTGGGCATGTTTTCCAGAGCCCAGGTGAGGCAGGTTCTGCAGCGGGTGCCCGGAAAGCAGCGACTCGGCATCTACAGGTTTCTGCCCTTCTTTTTTGTCCTGGGAGGAACGATGGAGTGGATCATGATTAATGTGCGCGTGGGCCAGGAGACCTTCTGTAAGTGGGGATGCAGGAGCCTCCGCTTCATTTCAGGGAGGCAGGAGGTGGCATAGGACTTACGTTCCTGGGACATATTCATTCCTAAGTTGCAGACCGCTCATTCCACTCAGAGCTGAACTGCATTTACCAGGTCAGAAGAGCAAGTGCGGTTCCGTTCACTGGGCCCTCGAGACCCGCCCGGGCTCTCCTGTAAGTGGGGGCTACAAAGGCACTTTGGCGTCCAACCTTGAGACCTTGTCCACACGTTGAGGAGAGGGCACGTGATTCCACTCAGGACACCCTTCTCTCAAGCCTGCTGGTGACATTGTTTGGGCCTAAGGAGCAGACTTGCTCACAGCACGATAAAGGGGCTAGGATCCTGAGGATTAATGGAAACTCCTGTTAACTGGCCACTCTGGACTCTTCAGCTCAAACCCTGGAGGGAGCTGGTCTGCCCGACTTAGCTAATCACTACCACTTTTTAAAAAAATTTTTTTATTCTTTTTATCCTCACCTGAGGACATTTTTTCATATTTTGTTCAGATAGAGTGGGAGGGAGAGAGGGAAGGAGGTAGAGAGAGAGAGAAAAACATTGATGTGAAAGGGACACACCAAGTGGTTGCCAACCACGACCCAACCAGGGTGGGGGACAAACTGCAACCGAGGTACGTGCCCTTAGCAGGAACCAAACCCAGGTCTCTCTGGACCACAGGCTGACACTCTAACCACTGAGCCAAACCGGCCAGGGCACTACCACTCTCTTTACAGGCAGAGTCATTGGCATCAGGGTCCAGCTCGGTGAACAGAATGCTTGACATTGCTTTGCTGAGCACTAGCTCTGGACAGGCTAGTTTGTCTTCTGGGAAGACTTCCCCAACCCGGACCTTTTCTGCATTGTCCCTCCAGAAACAGTCACTTGTGAATTGCCCACCCTCATTTTAAAATAATAACCTTAGTGCTTTCATCCGATTACCTAGTCTTGATCATCCATTCATCAGTATTTAATGGGCACTGATGAGAGGATATAATGAATAAGGCAGAGGGTCCCCCACCCCAGAAGAGCTCTAACTGGAGAGGCAGGTCATAGACAGCTACTATTAAGTGTGATCAGTGCTCTGAGAAGAATGAAGGGAACATGAGGAGTCTTGGCTTAGGCACTTCATTTGGTCTGGATGGTGCAGGGAAGGCTTCCAGGAGTTACCATGTCAGGTAGGCCCTGAAGATTGAGTAGGTGTCAGTCAGATGAGGGGAACGTTTGTGAAGTTGAAAATGCCCCATACCAGTGGTAAGAGCAGACATGGGGGCATTGGTGTGAAAGTATGCTGGTTGCAGAACTGAAACAGGTGAGCAGAGTTTAGGGATGAAGGGGTTAGAAAGGTGCCTGGGCAGAGCCAAAAAGAGGCTTGAGAACGAAAGGTGTACCCCAAAGGATTGAAGGGTTTTAAGTGGCAGTGGATTAGCACATGTGGAGAATGGCAGGAACACTTAGACTGTGTGTTTGCTCAGATTTGAGATGGTGGCCTGGTCTAGGGTGGGGACAGAAGGGATGCCAAGAAGTGGGTGGAGTTGAGATACCTGAGAGGTAGTCCTGACAGGGTTTGGTGATTGAGTGGATTCAGGAGATGAATGGAGGCTTCTGATAGGACAGCTGGGCAACACAGGTAGGCCAATCCTGTGCTGAAGTGGAGATGTTATACAGCTCTGAAGCACAGGAGGCAGATCTGGGCCATAGATTTGGGTTTGTGGGTCATTCACAAGCGGGTTGTGGTGCAAGTTAAAGTCAAACCCGAACATTTTAAGTGTGACTGAGAGTGGCCAGAGAGGCAAGCAGGGAAGCCAAGAGGGTTTGTTACAACAGAAGACAGGCGGTTCAGAAAGTTTACTATGTGAATGGGAGGTAAGTGCCCCCCCCTACCCCGCCAGGAGAGACTTAAAGATATGCAAAAATCTGATCTGGAAAGAGGGTGGAGAGAGGCTGGAGATACCTTGACCCTTGAGAAGGTGGCAGAGGATGGGAGCAGAGCAGGGCAGAAGTAGCCCTTGCAAGTTAGCCAGAAGAGTTTTTCCTCATTATTTTTCTCTAGGAGAAAAAGTTCATGCCATTTGGAGGTAGTAGAAGAGGGGTCAGGATCATGGCCTGAGGAAACAGGGTTGTCAGGCATCACAGTGGACCCAGGCAGATGTATCAGTTGGCTCCACAGTTCAAAGCAAAGCAGTGACGCATGGAGAAGGAATTTGGTTTAATCTCCAGTTGGTGTTTTGAAGGTGCCTCAAGAAGTTGATATTGATCAGAGAGGGACTTTCAGTGGGTTTGGGCAGAGGGAGAGAAGGAGGGGGTTCTGAGGGAGTAGCCAACTGGCCTGGGGAAGAAGTTGGTCAAGGTCCAAGAATAGAAGGGCTAGAGCAGAATGAATGTTATTTCATAGGAACACTGCCAATGGATGGCAGTTGTGTGAAGGCAGGGAGGTGCTTTATCCTTGTGCTGGGTGGTGCTGCCTGGGACATGGCACAGGACAGGGTCAAGGAGCCGAGCTAGATACTGTTTTCAGTGATTGAAAGGGTGACAGAGAGCAGGTGCCAGTCAGTGCAGAGAAGATAGTGGCAAGTGGCATAAGCCCCAAAGGAAGAGGGTGGTGAATCAGTACTTTGGAAAAGCAGCAGCTGAGAACAAGGAAACTAACCTTGCTTCCCACCTGAGTTCCCAGGTGTGGGGGAGAGAACAGCAGAGAGCCACAGGTCAGGAAGTGCCTTTGAGGGACTAGGTTTCAGTTAAGGATGATTTCAGAGAGAATAGAAATTCTGGGGGATAAGGAAGTGATGGGAGCCTTAAAATCTTAAAACATTGCTAAGAGGGCCCTGGTCGGTTTGGCTCAGCGGTTAGAGCGTCGTCGGCCTGCGGTCCGGAGAGACCCGGGTTCGGTTCCCGCAAAGGGCATGTACTTCGGTTGCAGTTTGTCCCCGGCCCTGGTTGGTCGTGCAGGTGGCAGCCACTCGATGTGTCCCTTCACGTCGATGTTTCTGTCTCTCTCTCCCTCCCACTCTATCTGTGCAAAAAATGGAAAAATATCCTCGGGTGAGGAAAAAAAAAAAAAATTAAAAAAAAAAACAAAAAAACATTGCTAAGAGGTATGCTAGGACGTGATCTTATCTTTGAAGGTACCAACTCTTACCCTGCTATTGAAGTCTGGAACTCCACATAGCCTCACTGAACTCATGTTTTAAGTTGTTTATTTTGGCATTGAATTAAACATTAATGTTGAGATTCAGATAGTCACTGACCTAGACTACTGGTTACATTACTCAGATTTGAGCATTTTTAATTCCTCGGTTTCTTAAAAATCTAAGTAAAATTTTTGTTCAATACAGATGATGTCTACCGTAGAAAAGCCTCAGAAAGACAGTATCAGAGAAGGCTGGAAGATGCATCGGAGACTGAACTTCAACAGTCAATAAAGTGAATATGAAATTTTACTAGTTTCAAATTCTTTAAAAACATACATTCGTTAAAAAATACATTCATTTTCATGTCGGGGGGGAGCATGTTGTGAAGTGTATGAGTGACCACTATGCTGTACACCTGAAACTAATACAAAATAATATTGAATGTAAACTGATTAAAAAACAACAAAACACATTGCGAACATCCCAGCGAGTTCCTCCTTATGCACTTATGGATGATGTTCCTCTGGTTCTAAGGTCTGCATTGGAGAATTTGAACATGCTTGGAAAGTTGCCTCCCATATTTTCTACTTAAGTGACATCTCTGTGCAGTTGTCTATCTGAACTACAGCAGTTTGTCCTTCTTCACATTCTAAGGGAGAAATTGAAGCATAAAAAAATTCTTAGAGTGAGTCCTGGCCAGTTTGGCTCAGCGGTTAGAGCATCGGCCCACAGACGAGAGAGTCCCAGGTTCCATTCCCGCTAAGGGCACGTACCTCGGTTGCAGTTTGTCCCCGGCCCTGGTTGGGGTTGTGTGGGTGGCAACCATTCAAGTCTCTCTCACGTCTATGTTTCTCTCTCTCGCTCTATCTGAAGATAAATGCAAAAGTGTCCTCGGGTGAGGATAAAAAAAAAATCTTAGAGCCCAGCACTGGTGTGGCTCAGTGGTTGAGCATTGACCCATGCACCAAGAGGTTGCCAGTTTGATTCCTGGTCAGGGCACAGGCCCAGGTTGTGGGCCAAATCTCCAGTGGGGGATGGGGGGGTAAGGCAGGAGGCGGCCAATTGATGTTCTTTTTCATCAATGTTTCTCTGTCTCCCTTCCCTTTCCTCTCTAAAATCAATAAAGAAAAAAAAAGTTCTTAGATGCCTAGTATGTGCTAGGCAATGTATAACCAGTCAAGAATTTGATCTGCATACTCTAGTTGCCAGGAAATGGCATTTTCTGCACATTTGGCAAGGAGAAGCATCAGGAGTTGTGTCTGATACAAAGACATATCTGAGTCAGGTTAATTTGATTCTGACTGCCTTCAATAAAAGGTGAAATATTAGTGGGAATATCTGTAATAGTCTCAATTGTAAAGATTTTTTTTTAAAGTGAGCCCTGGCCTGTATGCTCAGTGGTTGGAGTGTGTCTTGGTCAAGGGCATGTACCTAGGTTGGAGGCTCAATCCCTGGCCTCAGTTGGGGTGTGTGTGGAAGGCAATCAATCGATGTGCCTCTCTCACACTGATGTTTCTCCCCCACCCCTCTTTCTACTCCCTAAAAATCAATGAGGAGAAATATCCTTGGATGAGGATTAACAAAAAATAAAAAATGGTGAAATGTTAGCCATAGAGAGGCAGCTTTACATTTATAATTTCCATAGCTATCCCTTAATTTTCAATTGTTTTTGATCATTAAACTTGACAACTAATAAATAATAAACTTGACAACTTGTATTTTACTGCAATTCATTTCATTAGAAAGCTTCAAAAATTGGCAGTCTATTTCAGTAAAAGGATATATCATTTTAATGGTTGAATACAACAATTAGTTTAGTTCTTACAAAAAAAAAAAGAGTATAATTATGTAATAGCCAACATCCTACCTAGAATAAAAGTACGTATCTGGTTAATAATGATCTTCAATAAGGACTGAATATTATTTTTTGATAATATTAAATATATAGGAAAGATTTTTCTTGATTCTACTAATGGTAGATTTTTTTTCCCAGTAGGCAAATATATTTTTTAAACAGTTCTATTGAGGTATAATTCGTGTACCACAAAATTAAATCATTATAAATGTTCCAATTCAAATTCAAATCTAGTTTTGGCAGGACACTACTGTCATCCCAAAAAGTTCCTTTGTGCCCACTTGCAATCAATCCTGCCCAAATTGCTTGGTTCGTTCCCATGCATGCGGTAGTTCTCCAGCAGCAGGCCATGCGGGAGACTTATGTAGACATTCTGTGGTTTTCTCATTTTTAGGTTCTCCCAGTTAAATCTGACTGATCCACTGCTTGTCCAAACTAGGACTGTAACATCAGGTTAGCCAAGTTGCAGGTTTCCCTAGTTTATTTCTCCATCTTTGCTACTTTTAGTTGGTAAAATCACAGACTTCCCCCTGTACCCCAAATTGATGCTACATCCTTTCTGTCAGTAAAGCTTTTTTTTTGAGACCAGCCCCACACTGGGAAAACCACTCACTGCATTTGCCACTGAGCCTGGATGGGGGCTTAGGGGCTGAATGAAAGCAGCCCCAGGCAAAGGCCACAGACTCTTGCTGTTTTTAACCAAAGTATGAGCAGTTTTTCAGGAATAAAATGTTCTCAATTTGTAAAATAAATACAAATAAAAATGCACTTTTCAGATCTCTTGTTCTTACACAGATCTGCCTTAACAAAGAATTTTTATAGTTTTCCTATCTCTGCTTGAATATTTACTTCCCAGGTCACTGTGGGATAGCAAGTGTGGGAAAGTTATTTCTTCTTAAAACATACCTACCCGTTGCACCTAGTCCATGAACTATTTCCTAAACAATTCAAGGATCAATCAGGATGTCTTTCTGTGCAGCCTGAATTGTGAAGTTCTTCAGGCAAAAAATTATAACCTTCCTTACTTTTTTGCAGAATTCAGATTTAACCAGGGACATAAGAGATGTAAGTAAAATTTGTTTGATCTAGACAAGAGCACTGCAACCAGGATAATTATGCAGATTACATTTCTGTCAGCTGCCACTGTTAACATTTTGCTAGTGTGATGGGAATTCCTGACATTATATTACCTGTGCTTATGAACCCCTTTCCTTGCCTGGCTCCATTAATATAAAAGGGCTGGACCTCCATGAGAACTGGGATGGGAGACCGGCTTCACACACCACTCTGTGATGAAGACACTGCTTTCTAATAGCTGCTTAAATAAAGACACTGCTCCTTCCCTAAGAAACTGCAACTTCACAGTGTAAAGCAACCATAGACTTCAGCTAAATCATAGGCTCAGTCTATTGGCAGAGATTTTGCAATCTGACCCAGAACAAGTTTGGATCAGACGGTAGAAAAAACCAAGGCATTTTCACATGCTTGGATAACCACATCCTACACTTTTTGAAACAAGAAACTAGCTACATATTAGCACTAATTTCAAAAGTTTCTATTTTTCATGAATAAGAAGCAAATGATCTCCTACAAACACATCTCTTCCTAAAATTTTTAGATTTTTTTCTAATTTCAGTCCATTTATGTTAGAATCAATTCAGTGTAAAGAGATACTGATTACTCTCATTAAATCACTACCTACAGCAAGCTCAGAGTCACTGCCCACAGATGGACCGAGTGTGAAGACCAGTGATGACCAATAGCACCAGTGAAAGGAAGGTGGTTCTCATGTGCACTTGCATCACTTCAAGAATTGCTGGTGAACCAAATCTCACAGGCATTTCACTGATTAGACTGCAGCCTAAGAAAATTGTGGTATGATTCAATTATATGGCCTTGGTCCATGTTCTCCCATGCCCCATTTTAGAAGTTTAAGTAATATTTGCTACATATAGATAATATTTAACATATACACGTTTTACAAAGAATAGTTGTAAATGTTAATAAAACCATCAGCTAACATCTATGTCTGCTGTGGGTTCCTTCTCTGGCCCACCTTCCTGATTCCATCCTAAAGAGAATCACTAGCCTGGCTGGTATGGTTCGGTAGACTGAGTGTCATCCTATGGATTGAGAGGTCCCAGTTCAATTCCTGATCAGGGCACCTGCCTGGGTTTCAGGCTCAATCCCCAGTAGGGGGAAGTCGATTGATGTCTCTCTCTCACATCGATGTTTCTCTCTTTTAAAAAAAAAAAAAAAAAAAAAAAAAATCAGTAAGAGAATCACTAGCCTGAAATGTGTTAACCTTCCCTAGTTTTCTTCTCTTTAAATATATATATGTTGAGCCCTGGCCGGATAGCTCAGTTGGTTAGAACATCATCCCAATATGCCAAGGATGCAGGTTTGATCCCTGGTCAGGGCATTTACAAGAAGAAACCAATAAATGCATAAATAAGTGGAACAACAAATCAGTGTTTCTCTCTTGCTCTAAAATCAATAAAATTTTTTTAATAAAAAAAAAAATATATATATATATATATAGTGCTGATTTACTGAAGGTCAACAAACCTTTGAAGATAGGGTAATTTCTGACTTCAAGGCAAGGAGACTAGCAAAGCAATTACTAAATTATATTGAAGATACTTTCAGAACACATTAGTTGGATGCTAACTTGTTAATCAAGTTTCAAGCTTTTTTTTTTTTTTTTTAATCCTCACCCGAGGATATTTTTCCATTTTTTGTTCAGATAGAGCGGGAGGGAGAGAAAGGAAGAGAGAGAGAGAGAAACATCGATGTGAAGGGACACATCGAGTGGCTGCCACCCGCATGACCAATCAGGGCCGGGGACTAACTGCAACCAAGGTATGTGCCCTTAGCGGGAACCGAACCCGGGTCTCTCTGTACCGCAGGCCGACGCTCCAACTGCTGAGCCAAAGCGGCCAGGGCAAGTTTCAAGCTTTTTAACTTTGCCTCATAAAAACCTTTTAACCCTCCTAAGGAATTTGACTTCCCTATCAGACACTGGTACTATTTAAGGGAACTTGAATAATTTAAAGGGCACTGCTCTTACATGCTAATTATAGAACTGCAGTGCCCCCTAGTGTCAACTACAAAGCAAACATTTAATAATACACTCCCCCCCCCCCCCCAATTCATTCTAGAATTAGCATTTATTTCTAGAAATCTACCTCCATTATAGCATTGGGGAAAGAATTCGGGCTTCAGAGCTTCACTTTTTCAATAAACTGATAAGGAAAGTACCTAAGTTAGGCACATAGTAATTTTGTTCATCTAGCAGTCCTATTTTAGATGTTTTAATCTCTTTTTGTTAAGTTTGGCTTTTTCCACACTGAGTAATGTCTCTCTATATATTTTTAAAAATGCTCTTGGAACATGGTGTTTTCCAAAGCAATTTCATTCCTAGTACAACATTATCAATTTTTAATCTTCACATGTGTGAAATTTGCCATTTTTATGTGCAATCCAATGAATACATCTATTTTGGGAATAGAAGTAGTCTGTTCAGTTCTGAACTTTCATTCAGCTGACCTAGCACACTTTCAAACCAAAAAGGAACAGAGTAATACTTGGTGGTATTTGTTTGCTCACAGTGCTTAGCTGGAATGTTTATATATCAGTGATCATTCAAAATAGACAGTAATATAGCCCTAAACTCTTCAGAGAACAGAACCACAGGGATTTGCAAAGTGATATTAGAGGAAAACAGTTGGTTGATTTTACCAACACTTTCTATTAAAAGTGTGGTCATGTTTTAAGAGCTTATAAGCATAGTCAAGATACCTGGGCCACTTTTCTCTTCTTGCCACAGAGAGCTGACTATTTGAAAGGGGTTACACTGCTTTATGATCTAGGACATGCTTTCCTTACTTTCTTCAATCAGTAATTATTAAAAAAAATTTTGTTGTTGTTGTTCTAATCCCCACCTAAGGATATTTGTCCATTGATATTTTTGGACAGAGTGGGAGGGAGGAAGACAGAAAGAGAGACACACATTGATTGGTTGCCTCCCACACAACCCCAACCAGCCAAGGTAGAAACTCTTCGATTTTAACTTAAACCTGCATTTCTGCCCATGCGGAGAACATGTTAATTCTTTGACTACCAGCCTGAGAGGTTTGGCATGGGGCATGTCCGGTTGCAGTGTGACTACATTTGACTTCTGTGTTAATGCAGCCTGAGTCCTGAACCAATGTTTGGACACTGACTTCTGCCTCCACCTGAGGAGTTCTCTTCCTCTAAATTAGCAGCTGTATCCCTGTCAACATAAAATCAAGACTTGAAGGAATTAAACCTGCTTGAAACTAACATCTGACACAAGCTTTAACAGAACAACCAAACCTGGTTAATCCAAATCACTTTGCAAACTCCATTTTTATTTGGATTAAAAAGCTTTAGATGAACAAACATAAAATACATACATGTTATAAGACTAGTTGCCACTTAAAACTCTTTGATACAGAAATTAGAATAAACCAAGTTTTAATCAGGTCTAAAAATGTTCAAGCTCAAAAGTCAACACCACCAATTTGGAAATTTTACACAAAGAAGTGTCCCCTCTCAATTTTTCCTCATAGGAAGAGAAGGGTGGTTTCAAAAACAAAACAATTCAAGGCCTTTTAAATCAGTTCACTGACATACTATTTAAAACCTATAGGTTTTCCCCTCACATAAACAAATTTTTCCACATGAACTTACATTTTGAAAATACTTAGGCCATTGTGCTTTCTAAGCCATATCACTACAGTGCCTAAAACTCATGGAAAAAAAAAAAATGTATAGTTAACTTGTACATTCTTAAATCAGCATTTTTTTTCCCTTTCTTTTTTGGAAGATGGCTGACCTCAAATCTTACATCTAAATATTAACTGATACTCTCCAAGTTAATATACAGAAAGACATGATTCTAAAATAAATATATATATTTTAAAAGAAAAACTTAATAGGGCCTACCTAGTGGCCCCCCTGGCCCAGCTCTGCATTGCCTTAGGGAAGCTCCTGGCCAGATCTATGGTTTCTACAGCACCTCCAGACACTGGGAAGAAGCCTGGAGGAGGAGTGCTCTGGCTTCTTATGCCCCATGTAGCCCACAGTAAAGAGTTTTTAGAGGCTTCCCAAGAAGTCTCATCCAGACCTTAAGAAGGGAAATAAAATGGGTACATGAAATAAATAAATAACTTAACCAAAATTAAATTTCAGGTTCTTTGGTGTAATTCAAGGATGTCTAGAAATAAAATAATCTGATTGTATTATACAGTCCATGATGATTCAATGGCCCGAATAACCAGGAACTGAAGATTTTTTTATCTGATTCAGTTTAATAATAAGGTACTGACATACTACTGCAATGCATTTTTTAAAATTCAGAATTATTTAAAGTACTTGATGCAAACTGAGATCCAGTGGTTGACTATAGGCAATTAAGTTACAAGGGCCTCTAGATACAAGAGACTCTTTCCATTCTACACACTTTTGTCCCCATGATTTAGGAAGAATGGTAATTAAATATCCAGGTACTGAGCCATACCAAACTAAAAGAAAAAAAGTATCCTCTGAAAGTTATTCTTTTAACTTACAACAGCAGTGGAAGGTCAATCACAATGGCAACCACCTTGTTACAATGAAGGTTTCCAAAATGCTAGTGAAACACTGTTTCATGCTTGATGCTTTTTACCTGTCTGAGCACCATATACTGACTGCTTCCAAATGTTTATTCTAGGGTCATAAAAGAGAGACAGAGTTATCAAACTCAAGTGTTTGGGATCTGTAAAGGTCTTTTTCATGAGCATTTTCTTAAATGATTCCTTTCTCTTGAAATTCAAAAGCTACATTTTAAATATTTTAGAAAGCTTTGCATTTCTGGTTGAGAATTACAACGATGAAACTTAGGGGGGGGGAAAAGCCACATCTGATGAGGAAACAAGGAATACTAAAACTATTGCATATGCAGGCAATCTACTCATTTACAATTATGCTTCTGATGCAGCTCATACCTGGTTATGCACTTCCTACCCTATGTTAGGTTAGGTGTTATGTTTAAAAATAAATCACCTCCATGGACGCCTCAATGCTTTCCTCAAGATGAACTTCAATGTAAGAGATTTAAAATTTTAAATAATCTAACATGTATAGGCATAAATTGTGAATTTATTATAAATAGATCAAAAGTACCCTTAAACTTACCTGCCAAGACTAAATATAATTCAGGGTTGTGTACACATTTTATAAAAATAACTGACACCATAGATACCTAACTCAGCACAAGAAAAAGTGCTCTCTCCCTCCAGGTGTCCAGGAGAAGCCCCAGCTACAGGACACACAGCAATGACTTCAGATTTCTGCAGCGAGCCTCTGAGTTAATATAGCAAATGTGCATGTCTACCAAATACGTATAACCTAAATAACAGTCTTTCACTTCACCTGTAATAAACACTTTTTGTGAAAGTGGCTTAGGATATTCAGGCACATGAAACAGACACAAGTACACTCCCCTCTCTAAGATGTAAACTAGGACCAACTTCACATTTCATTGTCAACTTAAACTAATCTGTAAACTTTGTGTGTGTGTGTGTGTGTGTGTATGTGTATTCCCCTCCCCCCACGGTTTGTTCTTTTATAAAAACAAAAAACCCAATCCAAGACAAAAATCTCTGATGGTTTCAATTCCATGACAAGAAGTAAAAAGATAAAACTCCAAGTCTACATATACAACCAATTATGAAACTGGTTTTAAACGAAAGAAACATATGCAAAAAATCTTTGTGTATTTGATAAAGTCAACTTAATATAACAAAAACAAATGGAAATAGCTTATTAAAAGTGTCCTTATATAAAAATGGCCTTGTGATGTACAGTAAAATGCAATAAAAATTATCCTTTGCTCCTCCCCCCACCCCCAGTAACTATGTGGCTACTATTCCACAAAACTCTTTATGCTTCTATAAAAGAAATGTAATAGATGTGATTAAAGGTTTTCTAGATTGTATGCTTGGCGAATGTTGAGGGTGTCCCGGAGCATCAAATCCCGAAGGCGCCAGAGGGCATCTGCCATGGTGGTGTGGGCCCCTTTACTTTTTAGCCAGTGAGAGGGTAGGCGGCTCTCCTGTTCTTTTGACAAATGGACATCACGCCTTCGAGCTGAAAATTAAAGTGAAGACAGAGGACTATAAATAGGAATTTTAAGGTAAAGATAAAACTTTCTTTCCCTCAGTCCTAAGGTCTAACAGATATATTAGAACATAAAAACATTATTATTTATTAAATATTATAAATTTTAAATCTTCAAAATGTTTCCAAGCAAATTTCTAATATAATTTTATTAGACATCTTGGTTTTTAGAAAACTAATTCACTTAGGTATGAGACTACCTATTCAGGGATGTCTTGTTTTATGCTTTGTATTTTAGAAATTATCTAATGACTTCACAATAGAGCTGTATAAACACCTAAAAGATTAGGTCATTAATATTTTGTTGCAGGCACTCCTAATATTTAATAATTACTTCCGTGTGAAGAAAAATTTCTAAAAAGGTAAATGTGAAGAAAGAGAAAACATACCTATTACTCAGATCAAATTATCAAATTTTGTTTTGAAATAAAGAATAAATAGAAACTTCTAAATTTCCTTCCAGAGACTAGGCAAGTTATTTTAGTTTGTACTGAAAAGACATTAAGTCTGTTGAACTAAATTAATAACTTGATGGGTTAATAGAAACACATTTTCTAATATTTTTTTCTTTTTAAAAATTAAGGTGAGCCCAGCCAGTGTGGTTCAGTGGCTGAGCATTGACCAAGAAGTCGCTGGTTCAATTCCTGGTCAGGGCACAAGCCCAGGTTGTGGGCCTGATCCCCAGTTGGAGGCATGCAGGAGGTGGCCAACAGATGTTCTCTCTCACTGATGTTTCTATCTCTCTCTACTTATCCCCTCCTCTCTCCCTCAAATCAATAAAGAAAAAACAAAATTTGAGGTGAAATAATTTGATTTATTCAAATGCATCTATGCTAATGTCCAAATGCCTAAAAGATAATTGAAAAACATTCAGAATATATTTAAAAAGATGATGGTGATGTTTATGACAAAACTAAGCTTTAAAATTCAGCAAAAAGCCTGGCTGGTGATGGCTCAGTGATTGAGTATGGATCCATGCACCAAGAGGTCGCCGGTTCGATTCCCAGTCAGGGCACATGCCCAGGTTGTGGGCCAAATCCCAGTCAGGGGCATGCAGGAGGCGGCCAATCGATGTTTCTATCTCTCCCTCTCCCTAAAAATCAATAAAGAAAAAATATTACAAATAAAATAAAATTCAGCAAAAAAAAAAATCAAAGTGTGATGTTAAAAAACATGTTAAAGAACTGCCCTGGCCGATTTTGCTCAGTGGTTAGAGCATTGGCCCTCACACTGAAGGGTTGTAGGTTCGATTCCCAGTCAAGGGCATGTACCTGGGTTGCAGGTTCATACCCGGCCATGGTTGGGGCTGTACAGGAGGCAGCCAATCAATGTGTCTCTCTCACAATGATGTTTCTTTCTCTCCCTCCCTATCTAAAAATCAATGAAAAAATATCCTCGGGTGAGGATACAGCAACAATCCATCAATTAGGGTAAGATAATAGGAAATAAGAAAGTGGTTTGATTGTTAAAACTGAAACACAGCCCTGGCCGGTTTGGCTCAGCGGTTAGAGCATCGGCCTGCGGTCCTGAGAGACCCGGGTTCGGTTCCCGCTAGGGGCGCGTACCTCGGTTGCAGTTTGTCCCTGGCCCTGGTCGGTTGTGTGGGTGGCAGCCACTCGATGTGTTCCTTTCACATCGATGTTTCTCTCTCTCTCTCTCTCTGTTCCTCTCTCTCCCTCCCACTCTACCTGAACAAAAAATGGAAAAATGTCCTTGGGTGAGGATAAAAAAACAAAAAAAACAAAAACTGAAACACAAAGATACAAAGACGCTCCAAACCTTTCTATTAAATATACCATTTATTTTACTTGTATAAGAGATATACAAGTAAAATGTATAAGAGATATACAAGTTAAATAATATGCTATAATATGGCAAAAGCAGCAAGAAGACTTTAACAAAGTGTGGATCCCTCATAAAGACTTATTGAGAAGGACTCCCCTTACCTGCCAGAGTCTGGTCCCACTTGCTAATGCTGTTGGACTCAGCACTGAGTCCTTCAATGTATTTCAGGTAGGCTTCTGAGTGGAGAAGCCGTTGGGTCTTCGGTGGAGGAGCCACAAACATAGGCGTTGTTGGCTGCTGTATGACAGGGGGGCCGGCTGGATGTGGGCCAGGATATGGAGGTGGTGCCTGCTGCCCTGGAGATCCTAAAACTCCTACCTGAAAGGGCATAGAACACATAGTGAGGGGAAAAAAAATACTCAGCACGTTTTGAAAAAGAGGATAATGTGAATTCTGTCAAATCTGTCAAGGCTCACCTGCTGTCCATAAGGACTTCCGCCTGGTGCTGGAGTCCCTACCATAGGGGCCACCCCTTGGTTCATTACACCTGTAATTCAGAATGCAATGTCTCAATTAGAGACTCTGGTTGACATGACTGAAAAACTACTGTCTGATATGAAATGATACCATTTATAATGCAAGCCTATGGATTTCTGGGATTTCTGCCTTTGAGTCTTTATGGATAGGAACCCTCCGTACCCAAAACAGGATGTAGCATACAAACAGAAAATTCTATTCTTTTGTTTTCTGGGTACTTGACAATGCTAGTACAACTTGTCATATGTGTATTAATTGTTCATGGCTTAGAAATTATTTGAACCCTGCAAAAATTCTAGTATTTCCCTAGGTAAGCTATAGTCAGAATACACCTATATTTTCAAGGTATTTTTCTTCTGACAACATATTTCCTATAACTGAAGCCTTTGTTTTACTTCAGCGGTAATGGTATTCAATCAGGCTCAGCAGTATGCAGTGTGGTAGGACAGTTAAGGACACAGGAAAGAGGTTGTGCAAGTGCATAGTTAAATGAGCTTTGTAGAGGCAGGAGGCACATCCCTGCTGTCCCCTCATAGGCCACCAGCACCTCTGGTTCTGACTGGAGTCACTAATGTTGGCGGAGACAGGACACTTCCATCTGATAGAGCATCACTTAGAAAAGGACACATCTGGAAGGAGGGCAGTCTCACTGCTATCACTTCAAATACAAAATAAAAGGAAAGAGAAAGATATTATGGTCCAACTCCTGATGAGTTATTGTTTAACCCTTAAACAAATCCTGCTGGCTGCATAAAAGGTTCAAGAGAAGCTAACTCCATATTCTATACAGTTCCTCTGGATTAAAAATGTTAATATTTTGACCAGGCAGAACCAGCCCAATATTTTAAGGTTCAGAATTACTAAATGCTACTTCCAGGAGGTATTAGACATTTGTTAGAGAGAAAATAATAAGTAAAGATAAGCCCTGGCTGATATGGCTCAACGGTTAGAGCATCAGCCTGCGGAAGAAAGAGTTTTGGATTTGATCCCTGATCCTGTTCAGGGTCGTGTAGGGGGCAACTAATCAATGTGTCTCTCTCACATCCACGTTTCTCTCTCTCTCTCCCCCCTCTATCTCAAAAAAAACAAAAACAAACAAACCAAAACCAAAACACAATGGAAAAATATCCAAAGTGGAGGATTAAAAAAAAAGCTTTCATTTTATATTCCAAGTATCCAGAAGGGTACCTGGATCACCATGATAGGATCCTAATGACTATTTGTGAATAAATGAAGGGGTTGTGGTGGGTAAGCTGCTGCTCCAGCAACATATTATTAACCCCTGCCTCCCAGACACGTCATCAGACTTAAGATTCCACAACACAGTGGGCCTCCCTGAGCTGCCTATGTCAATCTTTGCAGAGCAGCACAAATAAATCAGTAAATCTCTCTGCTTCCTCTATTTACAAATGCCATGCTAGGGAGTAGCAGATGAGAATGTGGGCCAAGTTTCTGGAGGAATTTCACTGAATTCTCCTCTCCTCAAAGCCTGATCAGAAATGTGTGTGTAGCCTGGCTGGTGTGGCTCGGTGGCTGAGCATCGACCCATGCACCAAGAGGTCGCTGGTTCAATTCCCCATCAGGGCATGTGCTCAGGTTGTGGGCCAAATCCCCAGTGGAGGGCATGCAGAAGGCAGCCAATTAATGTTCTCTCTCATTGATGCTTCTCTCTCCCTCTCCCTTTAAAATCAATAAAGAAAAAAAACTGTGTGTGTATAAGAGGGGTTCCTCCCTCTCTCCCTAACTATAATCAGGTGTGCTGTTTCCTTCAAATGCAATTTAAAATCTGAAGGGCGAAAGGCAAACAGCGGTGCCCCAACACCCACCAGAGTTATTTGCTACTTAGACATGGCTCTGAGTCCTACGTGCACCTAGAAGTCAACTCCAACCTCATCTGGCTGAACAGTCAGACACCCTATGCCAAGGTGAGAAGGCACAGAATTCAGGTCAATTTTATTTGCCACATGGGCATACCCATTTTATGACTGACTTCTGCTTTAACAGCAACTCACATACAGGCTACCATGTCCATAATGAAGTGTGTACTCCCACAAACATTTCCTCCTCTGGATACATCTGGATCAAACATTTTTGTGGAGTTACGACCATTCTCTAGTAATACTCACAAAGAGTGTCGCTGGAGGCTCGAGGCCAAGCCATCATGTTTGCTCACCCTGCACACTGCTGGGTGCACACTCTGAAACATCATTTGGAACTCTGTATAACCCTAAGATCAGTAGGTCCAATACTGGTGTAAGCAAACCTAATGTTGCTACATTTTATCACCTGGGCTGAACCTTTAGCTGATATTTCGGATAATGGACCAAATGTGATTCCAAGTCATCTTAAGGTCACATTCCCTTCCAACTATGTTATAGCTGAAGGTCAGTTCTTTTGAGTATGATGGCAATTAATACGGGAAGTTGTGATTTTTCCTTTATCATAATCTTTCACTTAATAATTAATTATAAATAACACTGTAGCTATATCTGGACTTCATTTATATGTTTCTATATGAAATAACTTCTGAGCTTCTGTCACAGACAAACCAGTGTCTATAGTTAGTAGAGTGGAATATGTTGTTTTTTAAAATGTTATGTCATGCTTCTTAGGGGACTCAGATACAGAAAACTAGTTCAGTGCAAATTTGTTCCTTTACTCCTTTTTGTTCCTAGGATTGACTGAAGGATTTCTGAAGAGTTCTACATTAGTAACTGCAAGTGCTATTTGAGAAGCAGGAGATAGAGTACGGACCCTATGCAAAAAGATCCTGTGAGATAAGAATTGAATTAGAGGAAGAATGCACTCAGGAGCAAAAAGTGCTTTTATATGTGACTCTCAACTAGCAACCTGAGAAACTTTATTCACTGATAAAGAGGGCATGACTTTCTAGGCTGTCTCTGACTTTTTTAGCCCATGTGAAACAGAGCTAACAGTTTAGAGTATGCCTCATGCCCCTTGGTCTGCTAAATCTGGTCTCTGCCATGTGTCCTGTGCTGCTGCTAGGCAGCCAGTTGTTCTACACACAGGATAGGCCCTGCTGCTGACATCCCTGGGATTTTCAGGGAAGGAAGGCCTGCCCACAATGGGCCGCAGGTGCCTCCTAAAACAAATGGCTGAGGGAGGAAAAAGAGAACACAAAGATGAGATTAATGAGTGAATGAGGATGAAGTTCTTACCCGGTGGTGGGATGCCCGGGAGGCCGGGCACACCTGGCGGAAGATGGTGGGGTGGAGGCCCCCCTGGGTGAAGTGGCTGCATGCTGCCCATGCTAACAAGGCCATCAACTGGGCCCTGCAAAGGTGGAAGGCCTGGCGGATAGCCACCCATCATGCCTTGAAGGACACAACAAATTTCAGACATGCATCATTAACATGCAACATGAGCTAAGTAACAACAAACCTCCCACATGCACTACTAATGAATAAAGCACCCTTAGTATTGCATGATACAACGGCAATTAGTGCAATTATTTTGTTGCAATAATGAACAAAATAAAAAGTTATAAATATGAAACCCAACATTTCTGGATGAATTAGTACTTAGTATATTATTACTTTTAGTTATTTTCCCTGGAATAAATATCCTGCATGTTTTCGTTAAAAATAAAGAGGAGTTCCAGTAATAGCCTTCCCAAGTCATGATTACTGCAAGCTGTTCAGAGTGACCAGTTCTGCGACTGCGATTCTAATTAAACAGTAATAACTCCATCATTCCACTCTGCCCACACTCATATGCCTATCATGGGTACACATGAGGGGAAACTGGAATGGAAAGAAAATGAGGTGCACAGCCCTGATCACAAAGCATGGTTCTCCAGCTTGGGGGAGGACGGCAAGAATTTTTTTACTTTTACGTTCACTCCGTCTCCCTTCTAGCCCCACCACTGTTGCTAAGAATGGATCATGCTCGAGCTTGAGCTGGCGAGCCACTGAAAGCCATCACAATGTATGATGTTTCATCTTTACATCTCAAAACAAATTAAAATAAAGAGAAAACCTAAACCCTCCCAAGCCAACCTAAGCCCAGGTCACTCGTAGCCTGTACTTAGACCTTAGGGAGGAATGGCTGGAGAATCAGGCTCTGCTGACATGAGAAAATGCCAATTGTTATCACTGTCTCCATGCTCACAAATGTCCTCACATAAACCTTCTTTTAACAGGGAGCATTTTAAATGAGGTACAAAATTTCTGTGAACAGAAGCTCTTTATATTTCTTTATTTTCAAAGTGCATTTTCATATGACAAAATATTTTCCTCTGGCTAGGAAAGAGTTTCAAGAAACAAGTATTTTTTTGCAAAAGGAGTGAAAGGAAGAAAATAATTTCAAAATGTCAAAGACTCACCTATCAAAAGACCTTTGAAGTCACACATTTTTTTAAAGCAAGAAAAACAACTTGGCTTTTCTAGGATTTGAAATGATCACAATGAACAAAACATAAGACTTCCCCCCAAAATGCAATCACTTTTGGTCACAACTTCTTGCACAAAGGGAAGAAAGGCTGAGGAACTGGTGCCAAACCTCATTTTTATAAAATACTCTTTGATTTTTCCCTAAAGAATTATTTGAAAGGTATTTATTTATAAAAGTCTAGTCTCTTAAAGCTATAATATTACTGATAATTCTGAGGGTGATTCAGCCTGCTTCATGAGTCACATCAAAGCTGACTGAAAAACTTACAATTTCACAAACCAAACAAATGTTAAATAATAATACTTCTATACATGAAATAGAATTACGAGTTTCACTTTTAAAAAATAAGAGTTCAGAGAGTAAAATCTACTTTTTGAACAGATACCATCACCTTAAATATGAGAAGATCCAATGTTGCCAAACTACCTTTTAACCACACCACCAGATACAGATTTTAGGGAATTTAAGAATGTTAGGAGACTTTGCTTTCAATTACAAAAGCCCATCTGAACGCACCCTTCACGGGCTGTGGTTGAAGAAATTATTAAGAACTGAAAGACGTGACGCTTGTCTTCATTAAACTGTACTTTGGCATTTATTATCCCAGTCACATGTGTTCAAATGAGCTTCAATGCTTGTAAGCAAAGCTGGTCTCAGACAGTAACAAGGCTAAGACTTAGTTCCAATGCAACCTGTAAACCCATGAAAAAATCACCCTGTTAGCTGCAAAGTTTCCACTGTAGACTGGTTACTATAGAGAATGCTTGCCCTTCACTCCCATGGCCCAGAAGTCTGGGCAGCACACACTTAATAATGGAACAGGGACTTTCTAAAAGGTGGCCCCCTCCCCCCTCACCAGAGCTCTATGATGTTATTCCCCAACAGGGAGCTAAAATGCTGCAGCTGCTTTCTTTTGTTTTTATGTTTTTAGCTGTTCAAATTAATTTTGTTAATGTGTCCCTGGACTTTTTAGTCAAGGGCACAGTGCTACAATATCACACATCAAATAGAACAAAACAGGATGTCAACAAGGGAATTCTAACTTTCAAAGTCCCCATGTTCAAGGCCTGATTTCTAAAAACCTTTGGAAACCCAATAACCAAAATGGGCCATGGAATAGAGCAGGCAATTATGACATTTGTTAGATCAACATCAGTTACACTGAAAGTACTGAAAAGCCAGGATTCGGATGTGCTTTGGCGAGTGCAACTGCAGAGTTCAGCGACAGTGCATTTGAGAACTTGCCATCATGAAAGGTAAGAGCGACAATGGAGAAGTTATCCTATGCTACTCTTCCTCAAAAAGCAAATACAAAAAAGCAAAAACAAAAACAGCATCCCAATGAGCCTGCCTTGAACAACACTGTCTTAGACTCCCTGTGAAAAGAGGTCAGACTGCTTTTGCTTAAGAAGAAAGTGAGCTTATATAGACCTCACCAGGCTTAGAGAAATAACAAAGGAGGGATCTGAGAAGTGGTCTGCAGGCTTCTCATTGGAGACATGTCAGACAAGGATATCCAATTTGAGAAGAGTCAAATTTGCTATGGCTACCAGAACCAAAGACAACACACACAAGCAAACCACATTCATCATTTTCTTTCTTGCTTGCTTTTTTTTTTTAAATATGTGACTGGGATACTAACAGAAAATGCAGTTTAATGTAATTAAATAGAAAAGCATTACAGAGTGGGCACAATGAATTGAATAAGGACTTTGTATTCCACTTAGCAGTCATGCACACTGGTGACCAAGAAAGGATTTATAATTTGTTGTCAAAAATCCTTTTATATGGTCAGTCTTTTTAAAGATGGCTGCAGCAGAACAAGGCAAACTGAATACTGGAATGAGATGGGAAAATCAACATTACCTAAAGACTAGTTTCGTGTTTTCTCTTGTAAGTGTCTCCAGAAGAGAATGTGGGGTCTATTTATATTTACTGCTATAACGCTCTATCAAGAGCAGTCTGGGGTAGAGAATAGTGCTAGACCATGCCTACAGCTAGGGAAGATCTACTCCCTACCAATTCCCAGGATTGGGCCCAGGGCCCATTTCTGGGGCAGAGGGGAGGCATTGCCTGTAGGGGAAAGGCAATGTAAGGACAACATGGATGACTTCAAATTTTGAATCTGTTATAGAAAAGCCTAGAGACTATGGCCTACTCCTCATTGGAGAAAAAAAAAATGAAGGAATTTCTTAAAGTGGAAAAAAATGTTCTTAGCTCCTGTTTTTACCTGCAACAGGTGTCAACTGCTGATTGAGCATCCCCATTGGTGTTGGTGGTGGCACCACCCCCATGAGAGCCCCCACAGGGGTGCCTGCTCGGGGAGAAGCACTCGGCTGCTGTTGCTGTGCTGCTCGCTCTCTCTCCTGCTGCTCAGCAACTTTAGCTGCCCGCTCTGTAAAGGCATTTCAGATTTTCAATTCTGTTTTTAACCCAGGAATTCAAAATACCATCCATTGCATTCAACAGGACTAATAAAAACACAGGCAACAGTTCTGTCTCAATGGAAGAAACAGTAGATGACTAGTCTCAACACAGGAGGATTCAGGCCGATTGCACTTGGTAAACTAGAGTCCAGCTTTCCTATCCCATCTTGAGAACTGGTCTGCAAAGATTTCAAGAATGTTAAGACTGCAACAACATTCAGAAAGCACAGGTTTTATTTAAACACGTCACCAGCGTAACCAACGTAGTTAATCTCAAAAGGCACCCTGAAGATGAGAAGCGCTACCATAATTCTAGTATTAAAAGCATTGCAAATTATTTATAATTTCAACGGGAAGCAATTCCATGGCCCATTATAATTTTTGGCACAATTGTTACTTACTATATTTTTCTGATTCCTTGTACCCAATTTTACTAAGATTTGAGGACTCTTGTTATTAGTGTCATGGGGTTTAGCAGCTGAAGAAAATTAACTCTGTAAGGGAAAAGTAGCTCACTGCCTCCTCCACAAGGTTTTAGAGACATTCAATGCTAATTTCTACATTCTAATGAAGTAAAGAGGTCATGTTTAATAAACCCTAAGGGGGAAAAATGCATGATACTCCAGGCTACAGTCATCAAAAGAAGGGAATTATATATATACATATTAAGCAATGGACAATATACTGACAGAACCAGGTTTCCTGAAGCTGAGCAGTTCAATACTGACCATAAATCATCCTAAATCAGCAAAAGTTCCAGAATTCACTATTATTTCATCTGAAATGCAAAGGAGCATTTTCTTGTGCCAGTTCTGGGCTATGGAACAAACCTTGCTATACCCCTCACTCCTCTGAGTTACTCTGCCTTCATCTCCATAGTCAGTAACCCCAACAAACACATTCCTAGTGTTTTTGGGAACTAGCAGGTTGGACCCTTCTAGTGAACTCTAGAAATGTGTATTCCCAAAGCTCCCACAATACAGGGCTCATTTTGCTTCACCATTCATAAATAGGCAATTTTTCCCACTCTTCATCTGGGCAGACTGAGGCTAGGAGACAGGCAGTGACTTGTCCAAGGATACAGAGAGAGAACCAGCAACCTGTGGCCCTGACTCCTGGTATCACACTCCAACTGCCACACATTGACCCTCCAACATGGAATTCAAAAGGTCTACCACTGGCTGATCTACGGAGGGGGAAAATAGCTTGAGGTCACATGGCTTTAAAGAGAATCAAAAAGCAACAGCTCCGTCCTCCTTTATTAAGAAATGTGAAAGTCAAACAAGTCAAATCTTTGGCAGCAACACAGTTGCCTGCATAGACTTGTCATCACTCACTAACACTGTCCCAGTTTACAGATCCTCTGTACAATGAATGTGAGGAACAAAGGCCATTTAAACAACCTGTTATTTCCTTAAGCTAGCAGTGATCTAGACCCCCCACATTAAGTTCTAGTATTTTCATTACACATATGACACAGTAAAATGGGAGAGTAAGAAAAGGGAGCTGAAAATAGAAAAATTCAGGCCTGTGGATCAATACTAGACTGGCTACTATTGGCTCTTTCAAGGGGAAGCCCATTTGGGCTGTCTTGGAAAATTATTAAAATAAAACCAGCCAAACCCCAAACTTTGGGTTTTGAATTCAATGGGTCAAAACAAAAGTTCAGATTTTGTGCCTCAGATAGACACTGCTGAGTCATATAACTCACTCTCACTTGATTCTCATGAATTTCAGCCTCCCTTTGATTTTGGGAGAATTTCTCAGGAGCCATCATTTCTTCCTCTCTTCAGCCCAGCTCCAGCATTTTTACTTTTACATTATCTCCAGATACTGTTTTCTCTCTTGTTCACACTTTAAATAACCAGCCATATAGTACTAGCTTCATTTACTCTGGACCAGGCTTTATACCCATTTGAGCTTCATTTCCAACACTCCTCCAAATGAGTGATATATTTGGTTTTAACCTTCAGTAAGGTCAGAAATACCAAAGCTCTCCAAAGTTATAGGTTCTTACGAAATTGACTAGAATTTCTCAAAATATGTTCTGTAAAATATTAGTTCTTTAGAATTTTAACAGGTATTACATGAATACTTGGTCAAGTTTCAGAAAATGCCAGGTGAAAAAAACAGGCTCTTTACTATAGGTCTTAAAGACTTTAATATAAGAATATGCACTGTAAGTTTCCAAGAGAAAAAATGTTTAGAGTGCTTCTCGAACTAGTTTTGCCACAAGTACTTCTCAGCTAAGAATCTTGTAGGATTAAGGTTCTGCAGAAGATCCTTGGGGAAGCCCGTCTGATAATTTTATAATAACCAATCAATTAAAATAATTGAAAATAATAAAAAATTTTAAGTTTTTTTGAAACTCCATAAACTTTAATAAAGGAGGCAGCCTTAACGATTCATTTCTTTATGTTTGATGGAAAATAATGGATTTGGAATCAGCCAAAAAGTGTAATGGCTGACTGACCACAGTGGTCAACCACTGAGAGATGGCTGTAAACTGGCAAAAATAAACCATTAGATACGATTCCAAATAGAAATAATACAGCTCCAAGGGCAATAGTCCTACCTAATCTAATATTTACTATTTATTTCTTCATTAAGCTATAACTGATAAAAAATACAAACAGAAAAATTTTAAAAATCTCTCTCAAGTATTTGTCCCTAATGCCTAAGAGCCATCAAATCCTTAAATGATATAGCTGATAGCCCAAATGATTTAATTATAGAGTAAAAAGAAAATGAAGGCAGTTGAGCTTTATCAAAGAGACCCCAAAAGCCTTAAAAAGTAACTATGAATGCAGACATAGCACAGGCCAGGACTGGCCTAGGAAACCAAGCACTTCAGTCAAGCTTCAGGATGAAGTTTAAACATATGGCTTATCAAGAGCCATAACAGAAAACCATTGGTTTTGAATGCCCACTTTCAGATAAATTTTTAACCAAAGTTATATTTAACATCTTTGTACAATCATTCCTCAGCTTAACACATGTACACTTACAGGCCTAAACAAAAGAAGAAAATCATGCAAATTTTAATAGCAAAATATTGGTTTGAAAAATTTGGGGGGGGGGGGGACCCACACCAGGATCAGAGGCCAAGTCAGGGGCAGCGCTTGCTCAGTCAGGACAAGGCTGGTATTTAGACTGTTGGATGGAAGCCATTTGAGACAGTCCCCAAAACAAAGTTCATGTGCAAGTGGTAAGAATAAGAGAGTAAAACCTGTCTAAGCACGTGCATTACTGAAAACATCTTGCTTAGAAAGATGAGGCAGTTGTGTCTAGTTTCTATTTACCTTCATATTCTGCTTTCTTGGCTGTCTCAAGGTTTCTCCATTCTGTCCCTACCAATCGGCTGAGCTCCCCAAAGGAGTAGTCTGGATGCTGGGCCTTTATCACAGCTCTCATCTCACTGCTGAACAGGATGTAGCCACTCATGTTGATTTTCCGTTTGGAGCCTTCCTTCTTTGCACTGCCTTTGGCAGACTTTGGGGTAGACTGTAAGACAGAAAGCTCTTAGAGTGCGTCAGAACACTGTATTTTGGTTAACTGCTCAAAGTTTCTGGAAGTCAGGAACATTTGATTCAACAGTTACTATTTTATAGTGTCGTTCAGTTTATAGAAGGCAATTTTCTTGGTTAAAATACAGCTCTTCCTTGCCTCTTACCATATAAGAAATAAATGGAAGTTTCACTAAATTCTGTGACTGCAATCTGTAATGGTGACCTCATAATTAAGTCCTGACAAAATTCTGAATGAGAAAAAAATACCAACAGGAATCATCTCAACCAAAAAATGAGGTTCTAAAAAAGAAAAGACTAAAAAGATAGAGGAAATAAAAGAGTAACAGGATGCTGTTCCTCACTGTTTTTCTTCAATCCAAGGCAGGGAGAGCTTTCTAACTAAACTTGCCCTTAAAAACAGCAATCTAGAAAACTTTTAAAAACATATTAAATTTTAAGTAATTAATAGCACTGATAAAAAAATCTGTTCCTTCCTGCAGAATTCTAGGTTGAAACTCATACATGGAAGGACTGGACATCTCCTTACTTTGGTTTGAGTCTGCTGCAAACCAAAGCCTAGGATAAGACAAGTAACAGGAACTTGTCACCTTCACCTGTGGGGGTGTGTAGGGCATGAGATCCAGCTCACTGGCCAAGGGAGTCTGAAGTTGAGGCAGAGAAGGAGGCTCAATGACCTCACTATCCTCTTCTCCCATCTCTTCGATATCATCATCTCCACCTTCTAACTCAGCAAATTTAGCTTCTAGTAACTGGATCTTCTTTTCCAACAAAGGTGAGGGTTCCTTCTGAGGAACAATTGGTTTTCTAAAAGAAAATAACACAAAAATTTTTTAAAAAATCACCTAACATGACTCCAGGACTGGTCAGAAAGCAGTGTTCTGCCTTAATATCTAGAAATGACAGCCTGCAATCTGCAACATACACTGTAAGTCAGCAAGGAAAAGGACTTAAATGTGTGTTTATAAAGTCACACCTACTTAAGATGATTGTTTTTAAAGGATTCTGAATACCCACAAAAGTACTGGGTCCAAAGTTGGGATCTAGTTGCCTATACAGTGAAAATAATTTTTGTAATCTATGGAACTGTGCAATCTCTTAATAGACAGACTATGAACCGGAATAAAAAATTTCTGCCTCTACATTATAATTATTGGAGTCTATGCCAATAGCACTGTTAGAACAGTTACCACATCTCAGCAGATTATGAGAATTTCTTTTAATCTTTAACTAGATTAATTCATATTTTCTATTTAAAATGTATATTGATTGCTCTAGTTTAAAAAGTAAACCACCCTGCACTACCCCATTTTGATATTAGTTTTACTGTTAAAAGCTAAAAGTGTTCTTTCTTCCTTAGTTTTTCAAGCTTTACCTGAAGTAATAAATTTCATCATCTACCACTTTAGCAGAGAGTGAAAACCTCTTTAGTCCCTTGAATTTCTTCATTTGCTTGTCACTCTCATTGTAGCGACTCTCACAAAGCAAAACATCATTTTCTGGTATTTCAGTTGGTCTGCAGGAGAGGAAGTCCTTGAATGACAACACAGCACACTTTCCTGAAAGAGCAAATTGGAGAGAAGTTAGAGTACATTGTGGTCACAGCTAACAATTATTTTAAATTTTTATTATTTTTGAATTAATACAATCACCTGATTAAAAAGTCAGAAGACTTAAAGGATACACACAAGCATAAAAACAAACAAATAGGTTTATATGTTAATGAAACAGAATTGAAACTATTGAAATAAATGGATACAATTGGGTTTTTATGGGAAATTGATCAACAAAGGTGCCAAGACAATTTAATGGGGGAAAGAATGGTCTCTTTAGCAGGTAGTACTGGGACAACTGGACTTTTACATGCAAAAGAACTAAGTTTGAAACCTACCTCATACCACATACAAAAATTAACTCAAAATGGATCAAAGATCTAAATGTAAAAGCTACAACTATAAAACTCTTAGATGTAAATCTTTGTGATCTTTTTTTTTTCTGGTAAAGAATAATTTGAATTTTAGAGAGGGAGGGAGGGAGAGGGAGACATAGAACTATCAATGTGAGAGCACAACATTGATTGGCTGCCTCCTACATGCCGCCTACCAGGGATCCAGCCCACAACCTAGGCATGTGCCCTTGACGGGGAATCAAACCAGAAACCTGATACACAAAATGACACCCAACCAGCTGAGCCACACTGGCCAGGACAATCTTTGTGAACTTTTAATAGGCAACAGTTTCATAGATGTAACATTAAAATCACAAGCAACCAAATAAAGATAAACTGGACTTCATAAAAATTAAAAACTTTTGTGTTTCAAAAGACACTATCAAGAAAGTGAAATAACAACCCAACGAACAAAAGAAAGTATTTGCAAATCATATCTCTAGTAAGAGTTTGTATAAAGAATATATAAAGACCTCCTACAACTCAACAATAATAAGACAAATAACCCAATTAAAAATAGGTAAAGGGCCCTGGTTGGTGTAGCTCAGTTGGTTGGGCGTCGGTTGTGCACCAGGAAGTTGCTGGTTCGATTCCCGGTCAAGAGCACATGCCTAGATTGTGTACTTGATCCCGCCAAGGGGGTGTGCAGGAGGCAGATCAGTGTTGCACTCTCGCATCAATATTTCTCTCCCTCCCTCCCTCTCTCTCCATAAAAGTCAATAAACTATTCTTTTTAAGTAAAAAAAAAAAAAAAAATAGGCAAAGGATCTGAATAGACATTTCTCCAAAGAAGATATACAAATGGCCAATAAACACATGGAAATATCCTCAACATCATTAATTAAAAGGGAAATTCAAATAAAAAACACAGTATTACTTGAAACTCAATTAGGATGGCTATTTTATTTTATTTTAAAAGGAACATAGTAAGAGTTGGCAAGGATGTGGAGTAATTGGAACCTTGGTGGAAATGTAAAATAGCACATTTGCTGTGGAAAACAGTTTGGCAGTTTCTCAGTAAGTTAAACATAGTTGCTATATAATCCAGCATTTCTACTTCTAGATAAATACCCAAAAGAACTGAAAGCAAGGATTCACAGACTTGTACACCAATCTTCAGAGCAACATTATTCACAAAGGTGGAAACCACCAATATGTCCATCAACAGATAAATGGATTACCCAAATATTATATATGCATACAGTGGAATATAATCAGCCTTAAAAAGGAATATAATTCTGACACATACTATACCATGAATCAACCTTGAGAATAGTATGCTAAGTGAAATAAGCCAGATACAAAAGAACAACTATTGAATGATTCCACTTACATAAGGTACCTAGAATAGGCAAAATTCACAGAGACAGAAAGCAGAACACATATTACCAGAGGTAGGAAGAGGAGAAATGGGTAGTTGTGATGATGGTTGCACAATATTGTCAACAGACTTAATGTCATCGAATTAAGCCTTAATTAAAAATAATTAAGCCCTAGCCAATCTGGTTCAGCGGTTAGAGCATCAGCCCAGACCAAAGAGTCTCGGGTTCTATTCCGGTCAAGTGCTTTTACCTCATTTGCATTCAGTCCCTGGCCCTGGTTGGGGTCATGTGGGAGGCAACCAATCCGTGTGTCTGTCTGTCTGTCTCTCACTCCTATTCTATATGAAGATGAATGGAAAACTATCCATGGGTGAGGATTTAAAATAAATAGTTTTAAAGGCGAATTCTTCACATATGAAGGAAATTTGATGTTAGTCTGATGATATACATTGCAAATATTTCCCAAAGTTGTCATTTGTCTTTGCTTCTACCAGTTTTGGTTATGCAAACATCTTTACTTTTACATAACTGAATTTATAAATCTTTACTTGTATGGTTCTGGGTTTTAGGTCAAAGGTTATCAAAATTTCTTTCCCATTTCTTTGGTATCTTTGCTACTTCATTTTATGTTCATTTAAACCTGTAATTCATCTGGGAATTTATTCTAAAGTTGATGAGATAAATGGATACAATTTTAATTTTTCCAAATGGCTATCTTTTCCAAATACCAGTTAGAGAAAAATCCATCTTTTCCCAATTATCTGAGCTATCACCTTTATCATAAATTAAATTATGTGTCTACTGCTAAACTTTCTAACCTGCTCAACTAATCTATTTATTCATATATCATATAAATAATTTTAATTACTACAATGCATGTTTTAATATCTGGTAAGGATAGAACCCCCTATTCACTATGCTTTTTCAGAATTTTCCTGATTTTTATTTTTATTTATTTACTTACTTTAAACTTATCTTTATTGTTGAATGTATTACAGATGTTCCTCTTTTCTCCTATTTACCCCCTCCTCTCCGCTTCTGCCCCCCTCCTGCCTTTCCCCACACTGTTGTCTGTGTCCATTGGTTATTCATGTATGCACATATGTTCTTGAGGTTTGTCTAAACACCCAATTTGTACTTCTTAATCCCTTCACCCTTTCACTCATTTCCCCAACCCCCTTCCCATTTTGCAACCAATAAAATGTTCTCTGAATCTATGAGAATGTTTCTGTTTTGTTTGTTCATTTTGTTTGTAGATTCCACTGTCGATAGATATGTATTTATTGCCATTTTGTTTGTTCATATTTTTTATCTTCTTTTTCTTCAAGAAGACCCTTCAACATTTCATATAATAATGTTTGGTAATGATGAACTCCTTTTAGTTTTTTCTTGTCTGGGGAACTCTTTATATGGCCATTGATTCTAAACTATAACTTTGCAGGATACAGTAATCCTGGTGGTAGGTTCTTGCCTTTTATCACTCTCAATATTTCTTGCCACTCCCTTCTGGCCTGCAAAGTTTCTTTTGAGAAATCAGCTGACAGTCTTATGGGTAGGTAAGTTACTCCCTTGTAGGTAACTGCTTTTCTCTTGCTGTTTTTAAGATTCTCTTTGTCTTGAATCTTTTGCATTTTGATTATGATGTGTCTTGGTGTGGGCCTCTTGGGGTTCATTTTATTTGGGACTCTCTGTGCTTCCTGGACTTCTTTGTTGATTTCCTTCACCAAGTTAGGAAATTTTTCTGTCATTATTGTTTCAAATAGGTTTTCAATTTCTTATTTTCTCTCTTCTCCTTCTGGCATCCCAAAGATGTGAATGTTGGCACGCTTGAGGTTGTAGCAGAGGCTCCTTACACTATCCTCATTTTTTTGGATTCTTTTTTCTTTTTTATCCTCACCCGAGGACATTTTTCCATTTTTTTGTTCAGATAGAGTGGGAGGGAGAGAGGAAGAGAGAGAGAGAAAGAAATATCGATGTGAAGGGACACATCGAGTGGCTGCCACCCGCACAACCAACCAGGGCCGGAGACAAACTGCAACCGAGGTATGTGCCCTTAGTGGAAACCGAACCCGGGTCTCTCTGGACCGCAGGCCAACGCTCCAACCACTGAGCCAAACCGGCCAGGACTGGATTCTTTTTTCTTTTTGCCATTCTGATTGGGTGTTTTTTGCTTCCTTAGATTCCAAATCCATGGTTTGCTTCTTGGCTTTACCTACTCTACTACTGAATCTCTGTAAATTATTCTTTATTTCACTTAGTGTCTCCTTCATTTCTGATTGGTCCTTTTTTATGCTCTTAAGGCCCTCACTAAGTTCACTGAAGTTCTCACTAAGTTCACTGAGCATTCTTATAAGAAGTGTTTTGAATTCCGCATCTGTTAGATTGCTTATCTCCATTTCGCTTAGTTCTTTTCCTGGAGTTTTGTTCTTTTCTTTCATTTTGAACATGTTTCATTGTATCCTCATTTTGGCTGCCTCCCTATGTTTGTTTCTATGTATTAGGTAGAGTTGCTATGTCTCCTGGGCTTCCTACGGTGGCCTATTGTATAGTAGGTGTCTTGTAGGGTCCAGTGACACAGCCTCCCTGGTCACCCAAGCTGGGCCCTTGAGGTGCACCCCTTGTGTAAACTTGACACCCTTCTGTTGTAATTGAGTATTGATTGCAGTCTTGAAGTGGCTTCTTCTTTAATTTTATAGTTGTAGGACTTCCTTTCAGCTTGATTTCAGGTGGTTTTGAATGATGGTTGTTCCGTGGTTTAGTTGTAATTTTGATGTGGTTGTGGGAGGACGCAATACCATGTTTACCTACTCCACCATCTTGACCAAAAGTCGATCTGATTTTTTTTTAAATTTATTTTTTCTTTATCCTCACCCGAGGACATTTTTCCATTTTTTTTGGTTCAGGTAGAGTGGGAGGGAGAGAGAGAAACAGAGAAAGAGAGAGAAACATCGACGTGAGAGAGACACATCGAGTGGCTGCCACCCACACGACCTCAACCAGGGCCGGGGACAAACTGCAACTGAGGTATGTGCCCTTAGCAGAACCAAACCCGAGACTCTTCTGTCTGCGGGCTGACGCTCTAACCACTGAGCCAAACTGGCCAGGGCTGATTTTTATTTTTTGACATGATTTTAAAAATCAGTTTATTTAGTCCCAACTTTGTCACAAGAAAACTCCCGTTGGTTTATCTACTGGAGTTACATTGAAGATTAATTTAGGGAAAATGAGTATCTCTACGATGTTGAGTGTTTTTCAACTGTTCAAGTAATTCCCTTTTAAATGCAGATGTGGCACAAATATTATTAAATTTATCTTAAGGTATTGTCTTTTTTTTTTTGATACGTGTCCCTAGCGGAAACAGAACCCGGGACTCTTTGGTCCACAGGCCAATGCTCCAACTGCTGAGCCAAACTGGCCAGGGCGGTATTGTCTTTTTTTTTATTATTGAGTCTTTTAAGGAAATTGATTTATTAGTCTTACACTCAACCATCTTATTGTATTGCATAACCGATTCTCTTAAATTTTCATCTTAATTTCCGTAGTTTAGATTTCTGTTTCCTACTTCTAACTGCACTGACTAGTACTTCCAGAACAATGTTTAAGAGTGATAAGGACATCCCTATTTTGTTACTGACCTTAATAGGAGTGCTTGTAAAATGTGTAAAAACAGGTCAGAGACATTTCAGAAGCTTAAAACAGCTATAGTTACTATTACTGCCTTGGACTTACATAATAATTTATTTACATAATCCAAAGGCTTTTCAATTCAGAGAAGGAACAGTTATTATTTTCTATATTTCACAGAAAAAAAAAAAAAAGATTTGGAAAGGCTAAAAATTCTTCTCACGGCTAAAGAGTAAAAAGGACTGATGGCCTCAGAATGGATGTGGTGTCTGTGTGCCCTGACTGGCCCTCAAAAGACAGAGAAAGATAAAAGTTTAGAAAGCATCATTTAATAAAGCATAAAATATTTATAAAAACCTGTTGGGTTTTGACTGGAACTTCAATGAACCTATAGATCAATTTGAGGTGAACTGACATTTTTATAATGAATCTTCCAGCTATAAACATGATGGAACACTTCATTTTTTAGGTATTCTTTAATTTCTCTCAATTTTCTTATAGTTGTATGAGAGTGTGTGTGTGTGTGTGTGTGTGTGTGTGTGTAGGAGTCTTATATATCTTTTTTTTTCCTTTATTAATTTTAGAGAGGAAGGGGGAGAAAGAGAGAGAAACATTGATGTGAGAGAACATTGGCTGCCTCCTACATGTCCCACACTGGGGATTGGGCCCACAACCAGGGCATGTGCGTGCCCTGACCGAGAATCGAACCGTCGACTTCTTGGTGCACGGGTCAATGCTCAAACACTGAATCACACTGGCCAGGCTTATATATCTTTTTAAAGACTTATTCCTAGGTATTTAATGTAGATGCCAGGCTTATATATCTTTTTAAAGACTTATTCCTAGGTATTTAATGTAGATGCCAGGCTTATATATCTTTTTAAAGACTTATTCCTAGGTATTTAATGTAGATGGTATATTTTTATTTTTTATTTTTATTATTATTATTTTTTTATCCTCACCCGAGGATATTTTCCATTTTTTGTACAGATAGAGTGGGAGTGAGAGAGAGGAAGGAGAGAGAGAGAAAAACATCGACGTGAAGGGACACATCGAGTGGCTGCTACCCGCACGACCAACCAGGGCCGGGGACAAACTGCAACCGAAGTACGTGCCCTTAGCGGAAACCGAACCCGGGTCTCTCCGGACCGCAGGCGGACGCTCTAACCGCTGAGCCAAACTGGCCAGGGCTAGATGGTATATTTTTAAGTTATAATTTTCTAAATATTCATTGATGATAAATAGAAATATAGATGATCTTGACATTTTCATTTATTAATTCTAATAGTTTATTTGAATGTCTGTTGGATCTTCTGTATACCTAACAATATCTTTGTAAAAATTAATTCTTTTATTTTTCCTTCCTAATCTATTTTAATTTTTTTTACTTAATCCTTACCTAAGGATATTTTTCCATTTATCTTTAGTTAGAGTGGAAGGAAGGGGTGGGGGGGGGGGGAGAGAGAAACATCAATATGAGAGAGAGACACATCGATTAGTTGCCTTCCGCACGATCCCAACCAGGGCCGGGGACGAACCGCCACCAAGGTACATGCCCTTGGCCAGAATGGAACCCGCAACTCTTTGGTCAGCGGACTGATGTGCTGACTGACCAGGGCTTCCTTTCTATTTTTTTTTTTTAATGAATTAAAAAGTTTATTAGCCATAGAAAAAAATTGATTCCTTAAAATCAGTTCTCATTAAATTCCCTGTAAAACAGTAAGCTTACAGAAAATTTCTTTCTCATGAACAGACAATCACTATGCTTTTGGTCTAAGATATATAGGGTTGTTTTTTTCCCTTCTTCAGATAACAGACAGATGGATGTAGCCAAATCTATGAACGAGTGTACTTGCCTCAAACGTGCAACATAAATACAGAAGCGATGAACAGCAGACTCATAACCAACACTGGAACAGGGCCAATTTTGAGGCCAGGAGAATCTTCTGTGTAAAATTGCCACATCCCCCCAGTGCCTGCTGAGGTCGTGAGGCCTGCGCTCTTTGTTCCACAGCTGGCATCCTCTGCCAGACCGTGGAAACCGCCGCCTGGGTGGCCACTGCTTTACTGGGAGAGTGTCCCGAGGAGCCCATGTTAGTGCCACTGGGGGTTGGACCAGGCATGTTGGAAAATAGAGGGTGGCAAGGGACCGGAGCAGACGGCTGGGAAGCAGTACCTTCCTTTCTAATCTTTAAAAAACATTTTATTTTTCTCACTTTACTAACAACAGTTTTGCAGTTAATAGAGCATTATGAAAATCTACTATGAAAACAGAAATCTGCAGATAAATTAGAAATTGACATGTTTCAGGACCCCAAGTTCCCAGAAATTTTATCATCAAAACACCTAAGAGTGAAAGCACTCTCTGCTAGGTGTGGCCATTTTCATTCCCAAAAGCAACTTCTCTGTAACCATTTGATTACCATTTAAGTTACTAAAGATAACTCTATAAACAGAACTGAAAGAAGAGCATATGTATAATAGTTAGAAAAACGGACAATCTCCTAAGTGAAACAGGCCTACCAGGTATATATCACAGAAGATGAAAAAGAGTATACCTTCCCTTATTATCTTGAACTTTTATTTCAGAGACAAAAATAAGATTTACATTCATCAGTGTGTATAGTTAACACAATGACATAGATCCTCTACAGCTTAAATTTAAAAACTTTAAATTATTACTTTGTACAGCAATTAATTAAAAAAATATATCTACTTGCATTTAAAAGTCAAAATGTGCCAAACCCCTTTTTCTCTGTACCGCAGGCCGACGCTCCAACCGCTGAGCCAAACCGGCCAGGGCCAAACCCCTTTTTCTTCCTTGGGGTGTGGATAATGAAATCCACAAACTGAATAAAATCCCACTTTGTAATCACTAGACACACTCTCTTTTGAGGTTTACCTCAAGATGAAGTAACATCTCACTGTATGCCTCATGTCCTGACTAGTATTATTGGCACCTCCTTTCACTCTCAAAAGTGTTCCAATTGGCTGATAATCCAAATGCTGGTTCAGGAGTAGAAGTGAAAAGACCCAGCCTTTAGTTCTGGCCCATTTCTTGGATTTAACATCACCTTTTTGAGAATCAGCATTTTTGTACAGGGTCATAGTGAGAAAGAAATCAAGTCCTGGATATAAAACTAGTTTATAAACTATAGCATGCAACACATTCTAATAGGCATCTATAAAAAGTAATTACTCCAAGTGATGTCAGTGAAACACGTGTAGCAGAAAGGATCCAAGGGCCATTCCTTCACAGAAACACTGAGAAAGGCTAGCAAAAACTAGAATCAACATTATTGAAATTCTGGAAAATAACCCAAGGTTTATAAGTGAATCAAGTGAATGCTAAACAAGAAAAAAAGTGATGAAACCCAGCAGGAGAGCTTTGTGGCATTTTAATTTACCCTCCCACCCCCTTTTCTGGCTCAGCAGCAATCTTGAAGATATAGCCTGCGTTCCTGGAGTGAGTTTCTGGTGCAGCCTTTGTTCTCAAAGAATTGTGGTTGTATGTTTTGACCTTTTGGGTGGCTTCCTGAAAAACTAACACAAAAGGCTTGCCTTCATTTCACTTGACCTAAAATTCCCTCCTTTTTGGAATTTCAAAGGTCAGAGAAATGGCTTTGGTACTTTTGTTGAAAACATTTAAAGCAAATGAACCAGCTGCTGCCAGCTGGGGAAAACAGCAGACCTGCTGGAAAACCTGGGAAGAAAAAACTGGGGAGTTTTGAAAATGTTCCACATATTCCTGAGAATCTAGAAAGCCATGCCCATGTCATGGTCAGGGTGCATGCTCAGAAAAAACCTGAGAAGGCCCTAAGGTCTCACCTTTGCTGATTGTCAAACCATGTGGAAGCAGCAAGTAATGGTAAAAGTAAAGTTGTGAACTTCCAGGCTGAGTGTTGAGGGTGTGCTCTAGCACAGAGACAGTATCCAGTTGTAAAGAATGAAAATTTTTTGTTTTTGTTTTTTTGATCCAAGCATTTAAGAAAATCTTGTTGCCCTGGCTGGTGTGGCTCAGTTGGTTGGGTATCATCCCATGCACCAAAAGGTTGCTGGTTCAATTCTCAGTCAGGGCACATGCCCAGGTTGTGACTCAAACCCTGGCAGGGGCCATGCAGGAAGTAGTCGAGCAATGTTATGCTCTCCCATCTATGTTTCTCTCTCTCTCCCTCTCCCATTCTCTCTCTCTAGTAAATCAATAAATACATTTTAAAAAATCTGTAAAATCACTAGCTGAGCACTGAGCCAGCAGAACAGACTTCAGTGACCACACATAACAAAGAACACAGTCTTTAAAAAATAGTCTAGAAAGTCACTAAATAAGCAACTACAGCTGAGAGTAAGCAGTAATAACAAAGCCTGAGGGGGGAGAATCTAATTTCCAGAGTTATCACATTGTAATATTCAAACTGTCCAGTTTTGAACAAAAAAATTATGAGGCTTGCTAAAAAACAAGAAAGTATGGTCCATTCACAGGATAAAAAGAAATAAACAGATACTGTTTGTAAAGGATCCCAGACACAGGACTTACTAGACAAAGACTTTAAATCAACTGTCTTTAATATGTTCTAAGAGCTAAAGGAAACCATGAACAAAGAAGTAAAGGAAATCCGAATGATGTCTCACAAAACAGAATTTCAATAAAGAGACAGAAATGATAAACACTAAATAGAAACTCTGGAGCTGAAAAGTATAATAACTAAAATGAAAAAATTCATTAGAGGGGTTCAACAGAAGATTTGAACAGGCAGAAGAATCAGTGTACTTGAAACAAGTCAATTGAAATGACCAGTCTGAGAAACAGAAAGAAGAAAACAATAAAGAAAAATGAATAGCCCTGGCCGGTTTGGCTCAGCGGTTAGAGCGTCGGCCTGCGGTCTGGAGAGACCCGGGTTCGGTTCCCGCTAAGGGCACGTACTTCGGTTGCAGTTTGTCCCCGGCCCTGGTTGGTTGTGCGGGTGGCAGCCACTCGATGTGTCCCTTCACGTCGATGTTTCTCTCTCTCTCTCCCTTCCTCTCTCTCCCTCCCACTCTATCTGTACAAAAAATGGAAAAATATCCTCGGGTGAGGATAAAAAAAATAAAATAATAAAATAAAAAAAAATAAAATAAAAAATAAAATAAAAAAAAAAAAGAAAAATGAATAGAGCCTAAGAGACTTGTGACACAGCATTAAACATCCCAACATGGGCATAAAGGGAGTCCTGGAAGAAGAACAAGAGAGAAAGAGGCAGAACCTTTGAAGAAATAGTGGTCAAAACCTTCCCAAATTTCATGAAAGAAAAAACTGTTAATGGAGAATTCTATATCCAGCAAAAGTATTCTTCAAAAGTGCAGGAGGAATCAAGACATTTCCAGATAAACAAAAGATGAGGGAGTTTGCTGCTAGCAGACCTGCTTTACAAGAAACGCTAAAAGGAGTCCTTCAGGCTGAAAGTAAAGGACATTAGACAATAACTTGAAGTCATGCAAAAAATTAAAAATACCAGGAAAGGTAACAACACAGGTTCCTATAAAAGCCAATATTATATTTTTGGTTTGTAACTCCTCTTTTTTTTCTCTCCAATATGATTTTAAAGACAAATGCGTAAAGCAATAATTAGAACTCTACAGGGTTTCTGGTCAAGATGGCAGTATAGGCAAAGGTGGTACCTGCATTCTACCATAACCACATCAAAATTACAACTTAACTACAGAACCATTGTTCAGAAACACCTGAAATCTAGCCGAATGTAAGTCCTACAACCAAGGATATAAAGAAAAAGCCACATTAAGACTGGTAGGAGGGGCAGAGATAAGTAATGGGCTGGTGTCACACTCACATGTGGCAGATAAAAATTGGGAGAGATACCTTGGCTGTGGAGGTACCCCTGAGGAGCAAGTGGTCCCAGCACCACACCAGGATTCCCAGCCACGGCTCCAATGTCAGGAAGAGAAGTCCCCATAACTTCTGGCTATGAAAACCAGTGAGAATTGTGGCTGAGTTAGCAAAGGGCTTCTGGAGTCCCAGGCAGTTACTCTTAAAGGGCCTGTGTATGAACTTAGTAGCACTCACTCCCTTTGAGTTCCAGTGCTGGGGCAGCAGCTCAAAAGGCAGTAGGTATATACAGGAAGGAACTGAACTGCCTAGCATCAGGGTGAGAATTAGAGGAGCAATTTTCTCACAAATAGTGCTGGCAGAGACCATTATTCTTTTTCTGAGCACTTCCTGCATAGAGCTTGTAGGTATGTGCCACATCTAAGTTTCCATCAACCTGGCTATCATCGTTTGCCTTGTCTTGGTGATTCCCTGAGACCCTGGCCCACTCAACTTTCTGATGGGGGTTCCATACAAATGGCCTGTCTTGGCTCATGCTTCAGAATTTCTAAACAAACAAGCAGCTGCTGGCCTTGGTATACTCTGTAGCTCTTGCTAAGTGGCCCTAGACCAGGCGTTAGCAATAGCTGGCCTTGGTTCACAACTTGGCCTTTCCCAGACACCTACAAATCCAACACAAGTAGCAGCTATCTGCAGGTGGCTTTGTAGCTCATGCTGGATGGCCCTGGGCAGAATACAAGCAGCAGGTGACATTGGCCTGCACTTCCTGGGAGACTCCAGAGCCAATGTACTATGTGGACAGCCTCAGTGAGCACCAGAGTCCTGCTGAAGTAAGTCCTTCTCTGTGCATTAATCCCTCACACAACTGATACTCCAAGGTAGTCATAGCCTGTCCTTGTAGCTAATCAGCCTGGGGGTAAATTCCTCCCACTGACATGTCAACAGCAATCAAAGTTCAACTACAACAGGAGGGTGTACACAGCCCACATGGAGAATGCACCTCAGGTGCCCAGCTTAGGTGATAGGAGAGGCTGTGCCATTGGACCCTATAGGACACCTACTATATTAGGCCACTCTACCAAGCCTGGAAGATGTACCAGCTCTACCTAATATATAGAAACAGACACAGGGATGCTACCAAAATGAGACAAAGAAGCATGTCCCAAATGAAAGACCAGAACATAACTCCAGAAAAATAACTAAACAAAATGGAGACAAGCAATCTACTAGATGCAGAGTTTAAAACACTGGTTATAAGACTACTCAATGAGCCTGGCTGGTGTGGCTCAGTGAAATGAGCATTGTCCCATTGACCAAGAGGTCACCTATTCGATTCATAGTCAGGGCACATGCCTGGGGTGTGGGCTCCATCTCCAGTAGGCAGCATGCAGGAAGCAGTTGATTGATGTTTCTCTCTCATAGATGATTCCATCTTTCTCCCTCTCCCTTAATTTAAAAAACATATATATTTAAAAAAAAAAGCTCAATGAACTTAGGGGAAGAGCAGATGAACTCAGAGAAAACTGTAACAGCCTAAAAAAGGACATGGAAACAAAAAAAAGTCAGAAATGAAGGCTATACTAACTGAAATGAAGAATAATTTAAAGGGAATCAACAGTAGAGAAGGTGACCCCTAGAATTAAGCAGCAATTTGGTATATAAGGAAGCAAAAACATCCAATCAGAAAAGCAAAAAAAAAAAAAAATAATAATCCAAAACAATGAGGATAGTATAAGGAACCTCTAGGACAACTTCAAGTGTACCAACATTTGCATCTTGGGGGTGCTGGAAGGAGAAGAGAAAAAGCAAAAAATTAAAAACCTATTTGAAAAAATAATGACAGAAAACTTCCCTTGTCTGGTGAAGAAAATGGTCATACAAGTCCAGGAAGTGCAGAGAACCCAAAGGAGATGAACCCAAAGAGGCCCACACCAAGACACATCATAATTAAAATGCAAAAGGTCAAAGACGAAGAGAAAATCTGAAAAGTAGTAAGAGAAAAGCAGTTAGTTACCTACAAAAGAGCTCCCACAAGACTGTCTGCTGATTTCCCAACAGAAACTTTGCAGGCCAGAAAGGAGTGGCAAGAAATACTCAAAGTGATGAAAAGCAAGGATCTATAATCAAGGTTACCCAGCAAAGCTATCATTTAGAATCAAAGGACATATAAAGAACTTCCCAGATAAGAAAAAGATAAGGGAGTTCATCAACACCAAACAAGTATTATAGGAAATGTTACAGGGAGGAGGGGGGGAGGAGGAGAAGAAGAGGAAGAAGAGGAAGAAGAAGGAGAAGAGGGAGGGGGAGGGAGAGAAAGAGAAGAAGATAAATTTTAAAAATGTGAACAATAATAGGGCAATATATACATATCTATCAACAACTGAATCTAAAAAACTAAATAAAAAAATAAGCAGAACAGAAACAGATTCATAGTTACAGAAAACATTTTGACAGTTGTCAGATGGGAGGGGGTAGGTGAAAAAGGTGAAGGGTTTAGGAAGTACAACTTGGTAGTTACAGAATAGTCATGAGGATGTAAAATACAGCATAGGGAATATATTCAATAATATTCTAATAACTATGTACGGTGTCAGATTGGTACGAGATTTATCGGAATGATCACTTAGTAAGTTATATAATGTCTTATCACTGGGGTGTACACCTGAAACTTATATAATACTGCATGTCAACTGTAATTGAAAAATGTAAAAGCAAAATAAATGAATAAAGCCATGAAAAAAAGGTATGTGTTAATGTGCACACAAAGTATAAAAAGGAAATTCCTCCCCAGCCCATGTGGCTCAGTAGTGGTTGAGCGTCAATCCATGCACCAAGAGGTTGTCAGTTCAATTCCTGGTCAGGGCACATGCCCAGGTTGTGGGCCAAATATCCAGTGGGCGGCATGCAGGAGGCGACCAATCGATGTTCTCTCTCATCGATGTTTCCATCTCTCTCTCCCTTCCTCTCTAAAAATCAATGAAGAAAAAAAAAAAGTAATTCCTAACAACACAAAGGGAGAGAAATGGAGCTGTAGAGAAGAGTGTCTGTATACTAATGAAGCTAGTTAGTACTAATTCAAACTAGACTGTCATAAATTTAAGACGTTATCTACAGATTAGCAAAGAAAATCACTAAAAAACAATAAATGATATGGTTGCTCTAACCACTTCAGTCTCACCTTTGCTATGGTCCTTTTGATTCCAGGCTGGGTTTACACTAGGGAGTAAGGCACTAGGGCACTGCTTTAGTATGAATCACAAGTTACAAGGAAGACATTCTTTGTTGCAGAAACTCAAGAAGGATTTAATAACTTCACTAGCCTTTGTTCCCTCTCCGCAGGGTGGGAAGAAAATGTGATGAAGTACGAGGACATTCAGATATTTTTTACCACATCCAATTCTGAAAAAATTCACACTACCAAAAACAATCTAGTTGAAAATGATGGCAGCATATGATGGATACATCTAGATCTGAAAAGCAGAATGTCACTGTGAACACCCAGGAAGATGGAACAGAAAACAAAACATGAGCCCTTCATATTTCTGGAACGAAGATAATTACTAGGGTTAAGAGTCCAACAGAGCCCTGGCCGGTTTGGCTCAGCAGTTAGAGCGTCGGCCTGCGGTCCAGAGAGACCCGGGTTCGGTTCCCGCTAAGGGCACGTACCTCGGTTGCAGTTTGTCCCCGGCCCTGGTTGGGTTGTGCGGGTGGCAGCCACTCGATGTGTCCCTTTCACGTCGATGTTTCTCTCTCTCTCCCCCTCTCTTTCCCTCCCACTCTATCTGAACAAAAAATGGAAAAATGTCCTCGGGTGAGGATTAAAAAAAAACAACAACAAACAAACAAACAAACAAAAAAGAGTCCAACAGAGACTGTAATAGTCTTTTTTTTTTTGGTAATCTTCACCTACAAATATTTTTCCATTGATTTTTTTTTTTTTTTTAGATAGAGTGGACGAGAAGGAGGGAGAGAAAGAGATAGATAGGAACATTATTGATAGGAAAGAGACACATCAATTAGTTGCCTCCCACATGACCCCAACCAGGGCCAGGGATCAAACCTGCAACCCAGGTACGTGCCCTTGACCGGAATCAAACCTGTGACCCTTCAGTCCATTGATCGATGCTCTAACCGCTGAGCCAGATCGGCCAGGGCGACTGTAAGTCTTTTAACTGTTCTTCCTGCTTGCCACCTTATTCTTACATACTCTCCAAATCGCAGCCACAGCGATTCCTCTAATGCATATGTGGGATCACACTGCCTCTCTGCTCAGACCTCTCACAGGACTTCCTATCTGCCCCAAACTCAATCTCGGCACTGTCTACAAGACCTAAAATGATTGGGTGTCTAGCCACCTCAGAAGGCTCATTCCCTACCACATCCCCCTGCCCTGCTCAGTCACCCAGCTTGCTTATTATGTCTCAAACAGGCCCAGATACACAGCTTTAAGGTCTTGCATTTGGTGTTTGCTGTGCCTAAAAAAAGTAAAATCTCGAATATTCAAATGGTTTTCTTTCTCACTTTCTTAAGAACTCTATTCACATGTCACCTAACAAAGAGGCTTTTTATGACCACATTACCTAAAGTAGAACCTCCCTTCAATATTAATCTCTATCCTCCTTCCTCTGCTTTATTCTCAGTCATCGTCCTAACTACTTACCTGATGTTCTATATATTTAATTATAATTTACTGACTCCCCAACTTCTGCCCCATCTAAGTCTCTAAAAGAGCAGACTTTGGTTTGTTTATTACTGTACACCTAACACCTAGAACAGAAGTATTAAATCAATTGTTGTGGAATTAATGTGATTAAATGAAATGGCATAAATACTTACCCAGAATACATGTCATGGGGCAAGTTTCTTCCAGATTACTCAGGAACACTTCTTTTTTGTAGAACATTTTTGTGGGCTCATGTTCTGTCTCTTCTGGGTGAATGAAGATGGGGCCATAAAAATATGCAGCTCCATCTCGGACCCATACCTTTTCAATTCTTGGGATGGGGGAGGGAGAAATTCCATTAAAATAAAATTCTAATGAGTTTCATTCTTGAAGGGTTAATCTAACAAAAATTCCGTTAATGGAACACTTAAAATGTAGAGAAGTTTCATTGGTTATTTTGATAAGACAATTTCTTTGACTCTCCTCCCTCCCCCCTTAAACACATAAAAAGACACTTGGAAAGGAGAAATGAACATTTGGCTATTTATCTGAGGGAAAAATATTTTAACATGATATGTACTATACACTTTACTTATTCACGATGCTTACTGTTTGTCTTCCCACTAGTACAAAGGTCCATGGGACTAAGGATAAATGTGTTGTTTTTTTATCCTCACCCGAGGACATTTTTCCATTTTTTGTTCAGATAGAGTGGGAGGGAGAGACAGAGGAAGAGGGAGAAAAACATCAACGTGAAAGGGACACATCGAGTGGATGCCACCCGCACGACCCAACCAGGGCCGAGGACAAACTGCAACAGAGACATGCCCTTATCGAAAACAGAGCCTGGGTCTCTCGGGACTGCAGGCCGATGCTCTAACCACTAAGCCAAACCGGCCAGGGCATATTTGTCTGTTTTATTCACTATTGTATCTTTAGACTCTGATAAAGGAGGTGTGTAATAAATGACTAGTGAATGATGAAACAAATGCAAGGAAACTGACTCAAAGAGGTGAGTCATTTACAAATCATTTGAAATTAGCAGGGCTAGGACTTAACACGATCTCTTGGAATCAACTACGGTTCTTAAGCACTATTCTCAACTGCCTAGCCCTGTCCCTTATTCTTTTACCATCCAACCATACTTTCATCCATTTATTTGTCTACTCAAGTATCTGAGCCCTTATTATATTTTATGCACTATGTTTGGAACAGGGGATACAAAGAGCAAAAAGAGAGGGTGCCTACTCTCAGGGCATTTGCAGTCCAGTACAGAACCTGAGAATAATATAATGTGATATGTGCTCCAAAAAGAAGAAAATACATGGTGCTCTGAGAGGGTGTAACAGAGAGACTTAACCCAGTCTGGAGGGGACAGGTTTCCTTAAGGAAGTATTATTTCAAATTTAAGTTAAAGGAGTTCACCATATGAAGTGGGCAGAGAGATTTCAGGGTTGAGAGTTCAGTAAATAGTGAGAGGAGAAAAAAAATAAGATTTATGGAAGACTATAAAGAAGCAAGTATGGCTAGAGGCAAAAGCAGGGGAAATGTGGTGTGAGAGAAAGCTGGGTAAGTTACCTGGGGAGCGACTTTTGTCTTTATCATAAAAAATGATGAATTTTTTTTTACTAGCTCCACATCTCTTAGACTCAACCTCATCCTCCTTACTTCAGTAATACTCACCTGCCTACTCGAGGGCGCACCAGGCCATGGGACTTGATGAAGACACAGTCGCCAACCTTCAGCCACATGTCATTGTAACGGAGCTGCTCAAAGTAATGGCAACCTGGTTCACCATTGGACATTTCCACAGGAACATCTTCTTTCTCCTGTTGTAAAGGAAACTGGTTGAAGATAGGCATTTGACAATCAAGAAGCAGACAAAGAAGGTAAGAAAGGAAAACAGACTTTCCTTCATATTAACTTAAAAGAAAAAAACAACAATAAATAGAAGATCCAGTGAAGAAAAGAAACCCAAAGATTAGGTTACTGAAATCAAACAAAGTCTTATCAAATATTGTATCTATTTTAAATTTCAAGTTGATTTTCATAAAATTTTACTCCAGGATGTTTTTACCACCCTCCCCCTCCTTCCTTCATTCCAGGGGTAGAGAGTGTCTGGCCCACAGGCCATATAAGGCCCTTGAAATCAATACAGGCTAACATTACATGCTTCACCAAATTAGCCTGACCAAACATAGTAGGCTAATTTTTAAGTTAATTTTGTATGGCCCGCAAATGATGTTATAAATATTCCAACTGGCCCTTGGCAGAAAAAATGTTCCCCACCCCTGAGTCTACTCCCACAGCCTTTAGCAAAGCAAACAAACAAACAAATAAACAAAAAACACTGGAGTGGACTTAGCATTCAGAAGCAGCCTCATTCATGCATTTATATTATAGAGTATAAGGAGCAAATTCTACACAAACTTCCTCTTTACCACATTTACTGAGCTCTCAATTTCTTAACATTAACAATTAATGGATTAAATTTTTTTTATCATTTTGATTTATTCCAAAATAGAAAAGACTAACATAGTCTCTGTGACGTAAACACACATATTCTGTTTCTGAATAAATTACAGGGTCTGTCACCTACTGGCTGCTGTGACAAATTACCTGACCTCTTATGCCTCAGTGTCTTCATCAGATGGGATTGTTAGCAAGTTTAAATGACACAATCCATGTAGGTACATAAAACAATGCCTGACTCATGAAAATACAATCATTCATTATTGTTGTTTTATAGTCTTAGCAAAAAGAAAAAAGAAATTGACTAATGGAAAAAGAAACTTCATTTATTGGGAACCTAACAGATGATAAGCATAGTGCCAGGTGTTTTAAATATGTCAATTTCAAAATGTATAAAAGCTAAGAAAACTCCAGAACCCCAAAATACTCTATTGCATCTCCTTGAATATTTGAAACTTCAAATTAAAAAAAAAAATCTTTATTTATTTAAAAATATATTTTTATTTAATTTAGACAGAGAGGAAGGGACAGGGAGAAACACTGATGAAACACTGGCCGCCCCCAGCACACCCTCTACCAGGGACTGAGCTCACAACATGGGCATGCATCCCAACCAGGAATCGAACTGGTGACCTCTCCGTGCATGGGAGGAAGTGCAAACAACTGAGTCATACCAGTCAGGGCAAAAAAACCCCACAACAAATCCTTTAGAATGTCCAAATAATTTAATGTCTTGATCTTAATGACTTCAAATGTGATATTAAAATAGTCTTTGGGGAAAATTCTTAAGAATGAAAGAGATTCCCAAAGAACTTATATGCATGTATACGTAAACCAATGAACATAGACAACAATGCTGGGGGCAGGGGGGATCTGGAGGAGGGTGTCTAGCAGGGGAAAAAAGAAGAAACATCTGTAACAAAAAAAAGAAAGAGGTTCCACATAAATGCGAAGAAATGGAAGTTATATATAAAGTAACCCCTGATATTCAAAATACCCTTTTCTGGTCAATTAATCTACAACAAAAGAGGCCAAGAATATGCAATGGGGAAAAGGTAGTCTCTTCAATAAATGGTGTTGGAAAAACTGAAGAGCTATAGGCAAAAATAGGAAACTGGACCACTTTCATATACCATACACGAAAAGAAACTGAAAGTGGGTTGAAGATTTAAATGCAAGACCTGAAACCATAAAACTCCTAGAAGAAAACATAGGAAGTAAACTCTTTGACATCGCTCTTAGCAATGTTTTTTTTTAGTATGTCTCCTTGGGCAAGGGCAACAAAAGCAAATATAAACAAATGGGTCTACATCAAACTAGATAGCTTTTGCGCAGCAAAGGAAGCCATCAACAAAACAAAAAGGCAAACTACCGAATGGGAGAATATATTTGCAAGTGATATATCCAATAAGGGGTGAATACCCAAAATTTATAAATAACTCATATAATTCAACATCAAAAACAAACAATCCAATTCAAAAATGATCAGAAGGCCTTCACAGACATTTCTCCAAAGAAATACAGATGGGCAACAGACACATGAAAAAATGCTCAACATCAGTATCATAAAGGAAATGCAAATCTAAACCACTATGAGATATTACCTGTTAGAATGGCTATTATTAAAAAGACAACAAATAACAAGTGTTAGCAAGGATTTACTTGCAGGGGTGGGGAACCTCCGGTTCATAGGCCATATAAGGCCTACAAAATCAATACCAGCTAACATCACACACCTTACCAAATTAGCCTGACAAAATATAGCAGGCTAATTTTTAAGTTGATAATTTCATATGGCCCTCAAATGATGTTATAAATATCCAAATGGCCCTTAGCAGAAAAAAGGTTCCCCACCCTGAGAAAAAAGGAAATCCCCATGCACTATTGGTGGGATTTTAAATTGGTGTAGCTGCTATGGAAAACAGTATTTCGGTTTCTCAAAAAAATTAAAAATAGCATTACCATACAACATAGCAATTCCACTTCTAGGTATCTGTCTGAAGACGACAAAAAACACTAATTTGAAAGATACATGCACCACTGAGTTCACTATAGCATTCCTTGCGATAGCCAAGATATGAAAGCAACTTAAGTATCCACTGATAGATGAATAAAGATGTGATATATACACACACACACAAAATGAAGTATTAGCCATAAAAAAGAAATCCTGTCATTTGCAACAATATGGGTAGACCTAGAGAGTATTATGCTAAGTGAAATAAGTTGCACAGAGAAAGACAAATACCATATAATTTCACTTACAGGTGTAATCTAAAAAAATGAAACAAAATGAAACAGAACAAACTGAGCCACACCGGCCAGGGCCACTTTTGTTTTCTTGCCAGAGGAGATGGGCGAAAGGTAAAGAGTATTAACACATTTTTGACCGCTCACGAGTTAACTCGTGTTTTCCTGCCCAAACGTTGCGGACTGCGCATGAGTTAACTCGGGTTTGCACTTGCATTAGCTATTTCAGTTTTTGAAACTCAGGGTAATATAGGATTATTTTATTTGTGACTCTTCGCCCTGAGGGTCAAAGTTAGAAAAACAGCACATCGGCCCTGGCCGGTTTGGCTCAGCGGTTGGAGCGTCCGCCTGCGGTCTGGAGAGACCTGGGTTTGGTTCCCGCTAAGGGCATGTACCTCGGTTGCAGTTTGTCCCCGGCCCTGGTTGGTCGTGCGGGTGGCAGCCACTCGATGTGTCCCTTTCACATCGATGTTTCCCTCTCTCTCTCTCTTCCTCTCTCTCCCTCCTGCTCTATCTGTACAAAAAATGGAAAAATGTCCTCGGGTGAGGATAAAAAAAAAAAAAGAAAAACAGCACATCGTTCTATATGTTTGAAGTAGTTAGGGAATGGACATCTACTGGTTCAAGTGAGTGCAGCTCAGAACCTAACATGCAGTTTGCCCAAAAATGCGCGGTCCCTGGCCTATGTCTTAGAGATTTCTATGCAATACGCAATGTGTTAAGAGGTACAATCTTCCAGTTACAAAATAAATTAAGTCATGCTCTGGCCAGTATGGCTCAGCAGTTAGAGTGTTGGCCCACGGACCAATGAGTTGCAGGCTCGATTCCAGTCAAGGGCATGAACCTAGGTTGCAGTTAGTCCCTGGCCTTGGTGGGGTCGTGTGGGAGGTAACCCCAGTAGATGTGGTTCTATCACATCGATGTTGTTCTCTCACTCTCTCTCTCTCTCTCTCTCTCTCTCTCCCCCTCCCTCCCACTCTATCTGATGATAAACAGAAAAAGTATCCTCAGGTGAGGAATTAAAAATAAATAAATATGTCATGGGGATGTAATGTACAGCACAGCAAATATAGCCAATAGTACTGTAATCACTTTGTACAGTGACAGGTTATTAGACATATCATGGTGATCACGTTGTAAGTGTTGAATTATTATGTTGCACACTTGAAACTAATATAATATTGTATGTGAACTATAATTTTTATTTTTTTATTATTATTATTATTTTTCCTTTCTTTTTATCCTCACCTGAGGATATTTTTCCATTTTTTGTACAGATAGAGTGGGAGGGAGAGAGAGGAAGGGATAGAGAGAGAGAAACATCGACGTGAAGGGACACATCGAGTGGTTACCACCCGCACGACCAACCAGGGCCGGGGACAAACTGCAACCGAAGTACGTGCCCTTAGCGGGAACCGAACCCGGGTCTCTCCGGACCGCAGGCCGACGCTCTAACAGCTGAGCCAAACTGGCCAGGGCTGAACTCTAATTTTTAAAAACAGAATACCTTTTTTATTTTAGGAATGGGTTCTGTTCTAAAGTTACTCTTTAAAAAAGGTCTTAGAATGATTTGTCTTGGCCAAGTAATATCAAAATAACAGGCAAAACAGTAATTCATACATAAAGAGTACCTTGGGGACTTATGAATTCTAATAATACAAATAACAAAATCTAATTTCACATTGGCTTCCATTGATATTTCTTCTTTTAAAGTTAATATCACTATGATTCCTACATATATTGGTAAAACGTAAGAAATATAATGTATTGGCATACAAAAATGAATATTTTTTTCTAAGACACTAAGAATTCAATTTTTTCCAGTTTTTACATTAACAATTTTAAAACTTTGTCTTTCTTGATTATATAAAAGAATTTTATTTTTTGGAAATAATTCAAACATTAGAGGATATAAAACTTAGAAAACAAAAGTCTTCTGTGATCTAACTCAAGATAACCACCAGGTTCAGTACAGTTTTCCATGTTGTTTTCATGTTCACATATACGAACACACATTTTTGTTTCCTTTCTTTTTCTTATTTTATCCTCACCGGAGTACATTTTTGCATTTATCTTCAGATAGAGCGGGAGGGAGAGATGGAGGAAGAGAGAGAGAAACATCAATGTGAGAGAGACACACTGACTGGTTGCCACCCACACAACCCCAACCAGGGCCGGGGATGAACTGCAACCGAGGTATATGCCCTTAGCGGGAACCAAACCGGAACTCTCTGGTCTGCGGGGCGACACTCTGACTGCTGAGTCAAACCAGGCAAGGCTGTTTCCTTTCTTTAAAAAAAAAATTGAATTTAATGAGTGCACTAATGTTACTCCTTGTACAGTATCCTTTGGTGCACCTTTTTGAATTCTATGTGGGAGCACATTCCTTCATCAAATTGCAGTGTCAAAGGCAATGTCATCAATGGGAGATGAGTGTGTGTTGCCCCCATACCAGGCTGCATGTTTTTAATTTAGAATTCTTGCCAATCTGTTAGGCATTTTGAAAACTATTAGGTTAACACGTTTTCTCTTGTCTTTTGGTTGCCTTCCTTCTATAAATGATCTATTTGTTCCTTTGCCCATTTTTTTAGTGTTACTTTTTTCTTAGACTTCTAAGAGCTCTTTGTACATTAGAAACAATAGTCCACTGACTGTTTTATTAAATGTATTAATATATTCAATTGCAAGTCAATAAAATAATCAAAATTATCATTTTTTTCCTTTATGATTACTGCATTTTACATCAAAGCAAAGAAAGAACTCACTTTAAGCTTATAAATGAATAAAATATTATAGATAAATATAGTAAATATACTTATGTTAAAAATTAGTACTTTCTTTTTAGCCAATACTGTTTGTTTCTTTCTTTTTAAATAATGTTTCTTTATTGATTTTAGAAAGAGGAAGAGAGAGGGAGAGATGGAAATATCAATGGGAGAGAACATCAACTGGCTGCCACCTGCATGCCCCCCAATGGGGATTGGGCCCACAACCTGGGAATGTGTCCTGACCAGGAACTGAACTGGCAACCTCTTGGTGCATGGATCGATGCTCCACCATTGAGCCACACTGGCTGGGCTATCTCATTCTTCCTTTTTTATGTTTATATCTTACTTATTTTGGATATGAAGTAAGGAAGAGTGCAGATTTTTTTTGTTGTTTTCCTTTTCTTTTTCAAATGGCTACCAGTTTTTCAAGTATTATTTGATTCCATCCACTCCTACTGATTTAAAATACTACCTTAATATTCTGGATTTAATTGCGAAAAGCTTATTTCTTTCATTAACTAGTCCTCAGCTAGTATTTCAAATTTTTAAATGTAGTTTTGTAAAATGTAACACCTGTCAACTCAAACATTCTTTTTTTTTTTGATGACATATACTGGGGAGCAGGATCTCAAATGCTGTCAAAGCATGCTTGATTGTTTTCTTTTTCTTTTTTTCTGGTGACTGTCACATATTTATTCCTTCATAAGAATGCTAAAATAATTTTGTTGAATTCCAGAAACAATTTATTCAAGTCTTTTATGTCCTTCAGTAGACTGGCTATTAAAGTATATGCAATGTTTCCATTTTCCCTTCAAAAGTCTTATGAATTGTGTTTATATAAGAAAGCTATTGACTTGTATACAGATTTGGAAATTTCTACTTGTTTCAGAAACTTTTAATTTCTCCCCTTTATCTGAAAAATAAAAATCTTGCCTCTAATATCAGTATTTTCACTACTTTTGTTTGTCTAACTACACTGACTTTCAGAAAAATATAGGTAAAGGTACAGCAAGCACCTCTGTTATGCGTATAACTTGAAAAGAAACTTCTTTTATAGGCTCAATGTACAAAAATTAATTTTTAAAAAATCACTTTGAGGAAACTTAAGCCCTGTCTGGTTTGGCTCAGCAGTTAGAGTATCGGCCCACAGACCAAAGAGTCTTAGGTTCGATTCTGGTCAAGGGCATATACCTCGGTTGCAGTTCGTTCCTAGCCCTGGTTGGGGTTGAGAGGCAACCAGTTGATGTCTCTCTCTCACACTGATGTTTCTCTTTCTTTCTTTCCCTTCCTCCCACTCTGTCTGAAGATAAATGAAAAAAATACCAAGTGATGAATTAAACATACACACAAAAAGAAAACAACACAAGCAGTGTACTTTATCAAGTAATTGTTTCTTTAATCTATTAATTAATGAAATTAGTGAGCTTTCCTAATTTTAAACAATCCTTGCATTCTTAGAATGAACTTGGTCATGTTCTTAAATAACTAATTTGATTTCACTTGTAAAAATACTTTTCTCCTCAGGTATCTTTTTTGCATCAACATTTGTGAGACTAAACTGCACTTTTTGTTTTTATTTTGTCAGGCTTTGAAATCAATATTATTCTTGCTTTGTAAAACAAACCAGGAAGTTTTCTTTGTTCTCCATGCTCTGAAATAATTTAAACATTAGAATTATAGGTCTCTTAAAGGGTTAAAAGAATCCACCTATGGAATTATCTGATCTGAATACTCTTCAGGGTTAGCTCTTTGACATTTAAAAAAAATGTCTTCATATTATTGTCCACCTTAGTAATTTTATATTATCCTACAAAATTATTTGGGTTTTCAAAGTTATTAACAAAAACATAGACAACTTTAAATTTCTTCCACATTTTAAATGTCTGAGCTTAATTCCCTTCTTTTTTTTCTTTATTAGGATGGTTAGTAATTTATCTCATTGGACCTGTCAGAGGATTAGCACTTGGATTTACTTTTTTTTTTTAATCCTCACATGAAGACATTTTTGCTTTCATCTTCAGATCTTCAAATAGAGCAGGAGGGAGAGAGGGAGGGAGAGAGAGAGAGAAAAACATTGATGCCAGAGAGAGAGACACATCGACTGGTTGCCACCCACAAGAATTTACTTTTTAATTATACTGTTCTGTTGTCTAAGTATTAATTTCTGTTTTTCCTTTATAAGTTCCCTTCTTTCTGTTTGACTAAGTTTTACTTTTTTTTTAATCCTCACCTGAGGATATGTTTATTGATTTTAGAAAGAGGAATGGAGAAAGAAAGAAACATCAACGTAAGAGAAAATCCTTAATTGGTTGCTTTTCATATGCGCCCTAACCAGGGACCAAACTCAAAACACCTAGGTATTTATCCTGACTGGGAATTGAACCCGAGACCTTATGGTGTACAGGACAACACTCTAATCAGCTGAGCCAGGGTTTGATTAAGGTTTTATATTGCTTATTTTGAAATGTAAAATTCTTTTCTGTGTGGCTATTATCTACATACCTTTTCCAAGTTAAAACTGTCTTCAGTTCGACTGTCTTCTGAGTTGTCTGTGTTCTTCTCATCATCCCCTTTATCTGCATTTGCAAATACAGAGGCCACTCGGACTACGGGCAAGGGAACATCCCGAGGGACAAACCTAACTGAACTGATGGGCATGGTCCACAGTTTAATTTTCTTAAAAGATTTGGTTTTGGCAGAATACCGTGATTCACAGACAAAAACATCCTCATCTCGAAAGTTTTCTGGGCATAATTTAAAGTATTCCTAGGGGATATAAGAATAAAATTAATTAGGTGAGTTTTCTGAAAATCAATAAACAAAAAAAAAAACCCCAAAATAAACACCAACTAAACAAACAAAAGTTAAACTGTTTAGACTTTCTGACAGTTAACAACAAATGGTAAGTGGCTTGAGATCAAGTAGTATTTCCTTGCTTCAGTATGACTTTAATAAATACATAACATTTAGCTTATTTAGCCTAACAATTGCCCCTTTGAAAATACATTAGTTATTTAATACAGCTATAATGTTCCTTAAAGCTATGGGCAGGGCTCTGGTGCCTATATCAGATAGATATACAAAAAGTGCTTCTTATTACCTGAAAACCACACTAGCAAGTTATAATGATCTTTCAGAAAATGTTATCCTTAAAAAATAGTCTGGCAATATAAAAAACTTTAATCTGAGTGCATATAGTTACATAGTGTAGACAGCCAAAGGTTCTTTCACCTTCATGTTCACGTTAACTTCTTCCTAAATCTTCATATAAATCCACACAGACACAGCTTAAAAAAATATTTTTTCCAAACAGCTTAAAACAGAGCTCCTAATTTTATAAGTATCAATTTCTTGTGTTTACAAATTTTATTCCCATGGAATGATTTATACGTTGGGGACTAATGATTTTCTTACCTTAACAAACATGACCACACATTTTCCTAGAATTTTACTAACGGGAACTTTATTGTAATAGTCACTCTTAAAAACTTCTTTTTCTAGGAATTTTCGTGTAGCCAGATGGAATGTTTCATTTGGCCGATAAAACCAACAACCATACAACCATTTTTCGCCTCAAAAACAAAAAGAGAAAGAGAATTACCATGAACGGAAATCACATATTCTTTGCAAAATGAACAAATTCATCCATTCTGCCATGGCCTGAACGTACCAATGTGCTTTTTAGGCCACGTTCCTTAATGTAATCATCTTAGAAGAAATAATACTTTAAAATAATGAAGTGTAATAAAGCCTAAAAAATGCTAATTTCCCTCTCATATTAAAAGATATATAACACATAGAATGAGGAAAGTGATGAGACCTGCTCTACTCTACTGGGGTCAGAAATACAAAAGTATTTTACATCATGAACAGCTGAAAGAATTGGATTGCCTGGATCACATTTCTGCCTGCTTTAGGCTTCACTAATGACTATTCATTCTCCACGTTTCAAGTTAAAGATAATTGTTCCTTTTTAATATTAAATTCTAAGCCAAGGCACATGTCTCTCTATAAAATATTTTATTTGTGATTTTTATTGGAATGGTTTTGCCCGGGGTTTTGATCTTCTGAATCTATCATCCTACAGAGTTTGGCTCATGTCATGTTTTTATTAATTCATTTTTTAATCTTCACCCGAGGATATTTTTTCATTGATTTTCTAGACAGAAGGGAAGAGAGGGAGGAAGAGAGATGAAAACACTGATGTGAGAGAGACACATCAATTGGTTGCCTCCTACATGGGGCAGGGATCAAACCTGTAACCCAGGTACATGTCCTTGACCAGGAATTAAAACTGCAATCCTTTAGTCCACATGCAGGCTGACGCTCTAACCGCTGAGCCCAACCAGCCAGGGCTCATGGTGTGTTTTTAATAAATATCAGTTGAATGAATACATCTCAACGAGATTTCAAAGTTTCATTTCTTTTGACTCAACTGTGTCACTGCTCCATTGCTAGACCCTAAGTTTTTCATACAATGGGTGCTTAATTATATTTTATACATTGTAGAACAACTATTGTAAGAAGACATAAAATGTCTGAATTATAATTTTCTTCCAAGGACCAAGGAATAAAACATTCACATCTTACAAATGTGTTCAATTTAAAATGAACTTACCAACCCGGCTGGTGTGGCTCAGTGAATAAAGCATTGTCCCATGGACTGAGAGGACCCGTTTTCATTCCTGGTCAGGGTACATGCCTGGGTTGCAAGCTCAATCCCCATGAGGGGGCTTGCAGGAGGCAGCTGATCGATGTTTCTCTCTCTCTCCCATCCTCTCTCTCTAAAAAAAAAATCAATAAAAATATATTCAAAATAAAATAAAAGAATAAAATGAACTTACCAGCAGAGTCTTCCCACAGTCTCTCAATACAGACTATATGTGGTTGTAGGTTGGTTTCCGCGGGCTCTACATAGACATAATCTCCAACATGGTACATGCTGTTCTTAAAGCTGCAGTCCTGGCTATATGTGCGATGTAAACCTGAGAGGCCTGCAGCACCCGAGGAATCTTCACTCTTTTCAGCCTCTTAGGTAAAAAAGACAAAGAGGTTCTCATTAAAAAAAAGTTGGAATCAAATGTAGGATACAAACAATACATGCTAACACATTTAATTCTTTTCTAGACATTCAAAGGCAGGATTCAAGACAAATAGTGTAACATCCATATTCCCAACAGCCTCTACTCAAAACTCTTTTTCTTTCTTTCTTTTTTAAATATATTTTCTTTATTGACTTTTAGAGAGGAAGGGAGAGGGAGAGAGAGGTAGAAATACTGATGAGAGAAAATAATGATTGGCCACTTCCTGCATGCCCCCTACTGGGGATTGGGCCCGCAACCTGGGCATGTGCCCTGACAAGGAACTGAACCGAAGACCTCTTGGTGCATGGGTCAATGCTCAACCACTGAGCCACACCAGCTGGGCCCAAATATTTTAAAAATGCATATTCTAAACTGACCCCTAAAAGTCTATACCAATTTATGTCCTTTATTGTTTAGTACAAGGGGTTAGTTTCTCCATTACCTCTCTAACATTGGTATACTAGATCCTTATATTTTTGTTATAGCTTTTCTAATTTTGGTGGAAAATGTTATCTAACAGTTGATTAATCAAATGAATCCCTGTAACATATACAGCATATTCACAAGGTTCTTGAGAATTTTATGCCAGTAGGAACACTGTCAACTGGGCTGAAAGGAAACAGAGAAAGTACAAAATGAAAGAGGGCTATTAAACTCCCCAAATTCTAGAGATAGGAAAACAGGCTGATTAAACAACTCAGTTATAAATATATGCTAACTTTCATGAAAAAGGACGATTCAGAGGGCAGAGTACTGAGCTGCAGAGGACTATTTCCAGGCCTTGAAAGCAAATGAAGTCTGCCCAGCTGGATTTTGAAATTGATGACTTTTTCTCTTCCATTTCTCCCCTTTGAATGGGAATGTTGCTCTTAGCCTATGCATGTCCCATCACTATACTGTAGGAGCAGAGGACTCCCCCCGCCCCCTTCAGTTTCACAGGTCCACAAATTGTTTCCTAGGATGGTTCACAATCAGAGCCTCACCCATATACCTAATTTAGATAATTTAAATAAGATTTGAGATGTTTGAGTTGATGGTATTTAGATCAGATTTTGGTACCTGGTAGACAAATGTTACTATGATAAATATCTAAAAAATATGGAAGTGACTTTGGAATTGGGTAGTAATCAGAGACTGAAAGAATTTCGAGGAGCATGACAGAAAATTTAGCCTAACAGAAACAAAGGAGAAAATGAACACATGGACTACATCAAACTAAAAAGCTTCTGCACAGCAAAAGAAACAATCATCACAATGGAAAGGCAACCCACTGTATGGGAGAGCATAATTGCCAATGATATATCAGATAAGGGGTTAACTTCCAACATATATAGAGTGCTCATACAACTGAACAAAAGGAAGACAAAGAACCCAATTAAAAAATGGGCAGAGGAACTAAATAGACAGACAAATGGCCAAGAGACATATGAAAAATGCTCAACATCACTAAGCATCAGAGAGATGCAAATTAAAACAACAATAAGGTATCACCACACACATGTCAGAATGGTCGCCATCAACAAATAATCAAACAACAAGTGTTGGGGAGGGTGTGGAGAAAAGGGGACTCTTGTACACTGCTGGTAGGAATGCAGACTGGTGCAGCCACTATGGAAAACACTATTGTGTTACCTCAAAAAATTAAAAATTGAACTCCCATTTGACCCAGCGATCCCACTTCTAGGAATATACTCTAAGAAGCCTGAAACACCAATCAGAAAGAATATATGTACCCCCATGTTTGTAGCAGTACTATTTACAATAGCTAAGATCTGAAAACGGCCCAAATGTCCATCAGTAGACGAATGGATAAAAAAGCTGTGGTACATATACACAATGGAGTACTATGCAGCTGTAAGAAAGAAAGATCTCTTATCCTTTGAGATGACATGGACGGACCTGGAAAGTATCATCCTAAGTGAAACAAGCCAAACAGAGAAAGACAAGTATCATATGATCTCACTTATTTGTGGAATATAATGAACATAACAGTCTGAAGATTGGAGCAGTCCCAGAGACATGGAAGTGGGGTACAGACTGACAATCCCCAGAAGAGGTGGTGGTGGGGGAGAGATAATCCACAGAACTTATATGTATGTATGAATGAACAATGGACATAAACGACAAAGCTGGAGACAGGGTGGTGAGGGTGGTGAGGAGGGAATCAATGGGGGGAAAATGAGAAACATTTGTATCAAAAATAAATTAATTAAATTAAAAAAAAAAGAAAAGAAAAATAGCCTAGGCTGCCTTGAATAGACTGTTGGTAGAGAAACAGACATCAACATTTTGGCAGTTGAAAGCTCGGGAGAAAATGTTATTTGGACAGTGGATACATGTATAGTGGTAGAAACTTAGCAGACCTGTGTCCTGCAGTTATTTGGATTCTGGGCCTCTGGGCAGATCTTTTAGTTACCCCTTTCTTTCTTTATTTCCATTTGATGTTGTTCTATTTCTTCACAGATTTCAATTTTATCTTCTAATCCTGTGGTTCTCAACCTGTGGGTCATGACCCCTTTGGGGAGTTGAACGACCCTTTCACAGGGGTTGCCTAAGACCATCGGAAAACACATATTTCCAATGGCAATTCATAACAGTAACAAAATTACAGTTATGAAGTAGCAACAAAAATAATTTTATGGTTTGGGGTCACCACAACACGAGAAACCGTATTAAAGGGCCACGGCATTAGGAAGGTTGAGAACCACTGGTAATCCTTCTCTAAATGTTTCCTTTTTGCCATCATTAAAAATTTTTAATTGAATAAATGCGACATTTGTAAATTTAAGATGCACAAAGTGCTACTTTGATAAATTTATATATTGCTGCCGTTGTAGTAATATTTATCACATTACATAATTATAGTACAATACTGTTGTCTATATTAATTATACTGTGCATTAGACCTCCGTGGCTCATTTACTACTTGTTCCAAGTTTGTACTATGAAACATCAATCTTATCCCACATCCTCCTCTGCTATCATTTTTTAAAAGTTTTATTGAGATATAATTCACACTTTAAATATAAAATATACAATTCAATGTTTTTTGGTATATAACATTTATTTTTAAAAATTGTGGTAAAATACGTTATCACATAAAATTTGCTATTTTTAGACCATCTTTAAGTGTATAATTCAATGGCATTAATTATATTCACAGTGTTGTCCAACTCTAATCACTATTTCCAAAACTTTTTCTTTACTCCAAACAGAAACTCTGTAACCATTAAGTAATAACTCCTCATTTCTCCTCCCCTCAGTCCTGGTAACCTCTAATCTACTCTGTCTCCATGAATTTGCTATTCTAGGTACCTGATGTAAATAGAATCATATAATATTTGTCCTTTTATGTCTAGTGTATTTCAGTTAGCATATTTTCAAGGTTTATCCACGTTGTGGCATATATCAGAAATGTGTTACTTTTCATACTCTATGTATATACCACATTTTATTTATGCATTTGTGTGTCTGCTGACATTTGCACTGTTTCTGCCTTTTGGCTGCTGTGAATAATGCTGTTATGAACATTGGTATACAAGTATCTGTTTGAATCCCTGCTTTCAGTTCTTTGGGGTATACATACACCTAGGAATGGAACTAATGGATATTATAAGTCAATGTTTTTTTTAAAGGAATTGCCCAATTGTTTTCCATAGTGGCCGAACCACTTTGCATTCCCACCAGCAATGTAAGAGGGTTCCAAAAATTTCTCCACATTCTCACCACACTTATTATTGTCCTTTTTTTTTTTTGTTAATCCTCACCTGAGGATATTTTTCCATTGATTTTTAGAGAGTGGGAGGGAGGGAGAGAGAGAAAAAGAGAGAGAAGCAACGATGTGAAAGACACATTAATTGGCTGCCTCCCGCATGACCCTGACTGGGGCCAGGGATCGAACCTGCAACTCAAGTAACCTGCTCTTGCCTGGAATTGAACCCTCGACCCTTTGATCTGCAAGCTGACGCTGTAATTCCTGGGCTAAACATTAAGTCCTCACTTAGCATAGTTGATAGCAAGTTTAAGCAAAATGACATACAACAAATTTTTACTACAGGCTGAGTGATATAAACAAAAGTTCCTATTTCATTTTACCAACATTATAGTGAAATGACATTAAACAAAATTTTTGAGGATCTGCTGTAATTCTATAAATGTTATAAACATAACAATAATTATCCTTTTAAACAATCTAATGTTTTTAAAAGAAAACAAGTGAAAAAATGCAGGTACAGTCTTTTATATTTACCCACGTATTTAGCATTTCCAATACTTTTTCAGTACTTCTTATGGATTTGAGTTATCACCTGTGTCATTTTCTTTTGGCCCAAAGCTCTTCCTTTATTATTTCTGATATGGAAAATCTGCCAGTAGTGAATTCTCTGTTTTTGTTTACCTGGGAATGTCTTATCCAGCTTCCATTCTGAAGAATAGTTTTGCTGGGTATAAAATTCTTGGTTCAGTTGTTTTCTCTTTCAGCACTTTGATTATCATTCCACTACTTTCTGGACTCTACTACTGCTTATAAGCCATTAACATATTATTGTTTTATTGGACATTATGAGTTGTTTTGCTGCTTTTAAGATTTTCTCTTTCAGCAGTTTATGATGTATCTAGATGTAGTTCTCTTACTTGGTGTTCCTGGAACCCTAGGTTAATGTTTTTCTTTCTTAGTATGTTTTTATTGGTTTTTTTAAGAAAGAGAGGAAGGGACAGAGAAATAGAAACATCGATGTGAGAGAGAAACATTAATCGGCTGCCTCCTGTACAGCCCCCATTGGGGATTGAGCCTGCAACCTGGGCATGTGTCCCCACTAGGAATCAAACTGGGACCCCTCAGTCTATGGGACAACACTCAATCTACTGAGCCACAGCTACCGGGCTGGTTAAAGTTTTTCATCAAACATGAGACTTTTCAGCCATTATGTGTTCAAATACTTTTCTCCTCTTCTTTCTCTTCTCTCCTTTGAAACTCCCATTGTAAGTATACTAAGAAACATGACATGAAGGGTTGCTCCTAAGTCTGCATAGCCAAGGGTCAACAAATGATTTAGGTGATTACTGTATTCAAGTACCTCAAACCTTTAAGGATTCACCCTCTGATGATTGATATGTATGTGGCTTGAGTAATGCATTCAAAGTGGTAATCAACTTTCAAGTATCCCTTGCATTTTGCTTTTCATCCAGTTCTCGTATCTCCCTTATACTTGCATAGTTTTCAAGACATATAAGACTGTATGAAGAGCTCATTTCCGCTCTTCAACAGCTAATTTTCAGGGTATTCCTCAAATCCACTATCACCTCAAGCTAGTAAAGCTGCAGGTTTACCCCATTTATTTCTGCATCAATCAGTTTTTGCTAGCAAAGACAGAGACCCTCCTCCCCCTTCCCCTCAACACCATCCTAAATGAATACAGTCTCTCTGTCAGCAAAGTTGCTGGCTTGTGCAGCTAGCCCTATGCTGGTAAAATTATTATTCTCACCAACCAGGTTCTTTTCTCTTCCTTTTTTTGCATATGTCACTGCTTATGAAAATTTGCTTCAAATCAACTTATTTTATCTTTTGCCTAGAGGAAAAAAACAAAAACCTAAGGAACAGATATGATACTAAAGGCTAGTATAACCCTTAGAAAGTCGTATATTCTAGATATCTGTGATCTTGAACTTTATCAGAAATGGCCAAATTTCTAATAAAAGTTCCCACTGTTAAAATATTTCTAACTTCTGGCAAGTAAATCAAAGTAATATTTTTAGGTGGATACAATTAAAAATTTCCTTCTAGTTATCAGGTTCAGCTAAAATATCACCTACTTATCTGGCCTAGAGTCTGTAAGAGAAGAGCCATACTGCTGAACAATGGGGCAAAACCTTGATGTACTCACAGCTGAGAATGCTTTCTATCCTTAGGTTCTTATCTGCTAAGAGTATTAATCTCCCACACTTTTGAATTAATTGACTCTGTTCCTGAAATATCAGGATAACAGCTATGTCACATGTAACTTCTAATCTTTTCCAGTCTGATGACCAAACTGATAATAAGAACATTTCCATCTTACCATGTCTATTTTAAAAGCGTCAACACCCTGAGTCTTCATTTATACAAACAGGACTCTTCACCACAAGCTAAAAAAGAGTCATATATTTCTTCATATTTAGCAAATTGAAAAGAAACCAACCTCTTTTTTCTTCTTCTCGTTTTAGTTTATCTTCCTCTATTTCTTTTGGTAATTTTTCCTTTTTCTCTTTCTCCACATCATTATGCAAATGTTTTGTAGTATAGCTGAGTGCTGGTGAAAGAAGGATCTCTCCATTTTTGCAGAGTTCATCACGAATTTTAATGAAAAACTGCTGAAGTTCTACTGCATCTTCATATATTTCGGAATCTGTCCTATAACAGCATCAAGAGTATCTATTGACACATAGCTGCTTCTTTAAAAAAAAAAAAACAACAACTTTTTTTTTTATCCTCACCTGAGGATATTCTTCTATTTATTTTCAGACAGAGTGAGAAAGAAATATCGATGTGAGAGAAACACATCGACCAGGGCCAGGAACCAAACTGCAACCAAACTGCATGTGCCCTTGACTGGAATCGAACCCGAGACTCTTTGGTCTGCAGGCCAACACTTTAACCACTGAGCAAAACTGGCCAGGGCTTTACTTTCTCTTAATTGAGGGAACAACACATTATATTCTTTTTGGATTTGTATACCATGATTATATAGGCTGGTAGGACTCAGGCTATTTTACCTAACTGCAAAGTCATGACAGATCCTATGATGGTTACAGGTCAGCGTTCATTTTAGTTTCCAAGAAATAACTATATAATTCTGGGGAACCAGCAGAGGTAACACAGTGAGAGATGGAAACAAATTATCTGCATCATACTGGAAACTTTAAAAAGTTTTTAAATGAGCCCAACCGGTGTGGCTCAGTGGTTGAGCGTCCAAGAGGTTGCCAGTTCGATTCCCAGTCAGGGCACATGCCCAGGTTGTGGGCCCAACCCCCAGTGGGGACCATGCAGGAGGTGGCCAATCGACGTTCTCTCTCATCAATGTTTCTATTTCTCTCTCCCTCTCTCTTCCTCTCTCCCTAAAATCAATAAAGAAAAAAAAATTGTTTTTTAAGTTTTTAAATGAGAGAGCTAGGCAAAATAACTTCAGAATTTAGACTGGTAGACATTTTATTACTATCTCAATCCACTGTGGTCTAAGGAAGGCTCAAATATAATTCTATCAACTAAGAATACCAGGGTCTGAAAAATTATTCACCAAGGTAACCAAAAGTCTTAGGAGCAGTTATATAGACATTCTAGTCAGGGAAGTATGGCAGGCGTAGCAAACCCAGTAGCTGCCTGCTGACACCCACTACTAGAGCATCAGACTTTAATTTAGCAAAGCCTCTAGAACATTTCTCTTCATCAGAAAAGGTGAACTGGTAAAAAAATCTAAAAATAATGCCAATAACAACCAAAATGGATGTTTCTGGAAAGGTTTTAAAAATATTTGCAGGTTACAGCTAATACTTATAGGACAGCAATAAAAATATAACTAGCCAAGGGAAGAAACTCCTATAACACTATTATGATGCTTGTTTTCTGAACAGAAATATCTGAAGACTGTTTACCAGAAATTAAAAATCACTTCATAATACCTTACAATTTTTTGTTGTTGTTAATCTTTACCCGAGAATATTTTTCCATTCATTTTTAGATAGAGTGGAAGGGAGGAAGAGATAGAGGTGGAGGTGGGGGTAGAGAAAAGCATCAATGTGAGACACACTGATCAGTTGCCTCACCCACGACCCTGACCAGGGCCGGAGAACAAACCTGCAAACCAGGTATGTGCCCTTGACTAGGAATCGAACCTGCAACTTTTCAGTCCATGGGCTGATGCTCTAACCGCTGAGGCAAACCTGCCACCCTAGGGCAATAGCTTAGAATTTTAAGTATAAAAGTAAAAACACACTTTTGGTAATCAATGTTACAATGAAAAAAAGGGGCAGATTTATAATTCTATCATGTTATGTGGTTTAGTAATAGATATTCCTTAGAGAGCCATTAAACATGATATATTCTTTCTTTCTTTCTTTTTCTATCCTCATCAGAGGACACTTTTTGCATTCATATTCAGATAGAGCGAGACGGAGAGAGGGAGGAAGAGAGAAACATCAACGTGAGAGAGTCACATCGATTGGCTGCCACCCACATGACCCCAACCGGGGCCGGGGACAAACTGCAACCGGGGTACTTGCCCTTAAACAGGAATTAAACCCGGTCTCTCTGGACCGCAGGCCGATGCTCTAACTGCTTGAGCCAAACCAGCCAGGGCTATTCTTTCTTTTTTAAAAACATATGTTTTTACTGATATTTTTTTGTGAGAGAGAGATAGGGAGAGAGAGAGATAGAAACATTGATGTAAGAGAGAAACATCAATTGGCTGACTCCTGCATACCCACTACTGGGGATGGAGCCCACAATCCAGGCAAGTGCCTTGATTAGGAATAGAACCAGGACCTCTCAGTTCAATGGATGATGCTCAATCCTCAGAGCCACACCACCCAGGCATGACCTATCCTTTCTGTTTTATTTACTTAAACAAAGTAATATGAAGAATCTGTTCATCTAGGAGACTAAGTATTCCCTGCATGTACAAGAACAAAAACTCAAGATGGAAAAGAAATAACTCTTATTCCACATTATTGGTGAGGAATCTTTTTTTCTATTTCTACTGTTGAAGAATAAGGACCATTTTCTAAATGTGTCACTCAAGGGCCTCTCCAGTCTGATCCCCACTCGACCTGTCCCTTGAACACACCATATTCATTTCCTAACCATATGCCTTTACTCATACCACTTGTCTTATGTGAATCCTACCCATGCTTCCATTTTTCCTGATGTCTTAAGCCTTTTTAGAACTCTAGTGCAGTGACTTACTCCACTGTTTTTACTAAATGTCAAATTATATGTTGTCTCATGCCTGGTATTATTTTTCCCTAAGCTAGGTCCTATTCCAATTGTCAGACTCCAAGCTCTTAGAGCAGAGAGCTCAAGCCTTATCACCCAGGGCTGTGCCCCATGACTGGTGTCTTGGTGACTGTCTCAGTCCTAGCCCTCTCCAGTGGGGAACAAAATGAGCCACCACACTTACTAGTTGTATGACTTTGGGCAACATCTCTCTCTGTCTGTGCACTTCTTCACATGCAAACTGAGATGATTATCACATACCTAGAATGGCTATTTCAGAGATTATCTAGAATTTAGAGATTATCTACATAAAGTTCTTAGCATGATGACTTTCAAACAGCAGGTGCTTAACAGGAATAGCAAACATTACTATGAATTTTTCTTTCAAAATCCAAAGCAAAGGCAGGCTTCACAAACTCCCCAGATGGAATTACCCCATGCCAACTGCCTAAAGGTCTAATTCTCAGCATGATAGACTGTAAACTCCAAGAAGGTAGAGTCCGTATCTTTAAGATTTTACATTCCCCCAAGTGACTCCAAGAGCACAAAGAAGACACACTGGAATTGCTGAACTGAAATTGTTTTAACAGTTGAGTATACTATAGTTGTCTGGCAATGATGTATGACAAATCAAAATTAAAGGGGAATTTAAGCTTGATGGAAATTTAAATTTGCTTCTTTTAGAACATGTAATGTCAGTAGAAGGTATGTAAAGTAAGAAATCTGAGATTTTTTTTTTAAAAAAGCCCTTTTAGGTACCTGACATGGTGACCAAATTTAAATCAGTTTAATCTCAGATCAATACCTAAGAACTACTTTTAATTTATTTAAAGTATGCTTGACTTGAACTCAAACTTTAAAAAAAAATTGTGTTGCCCTGGCTGCTTTCGCTCAGTGGTTAGAGCGTCAGCCTGCAGACCAAAGGGTCACAAGTTTGATTCCTGGTCAAGCCATACCTGGGTTGCAGGTTCAATCCCAGGCCCCAGTCATGGGAGGCAACCAATCATGTGTCTCTCTCACACTGATGTTTCTCTTTCTCTCTCCCTTCCACTCTTTCTAAAAATCAATGGAAAAAAATATCCTTGGGCGAGGAAAAAAAGAAAAGAAAATTACATTACTATTTCTAAGTATAAACTTTATCCTTTAACAAAAAGTTTTTTGAAAGGCTGTTTTTTCTTTATTGATTTTAGAGAGAGGAAGGGAGAGGGAGAGTGAGATGGAAACATCAATGAGATAGAACATCGACTGGCAGCCTCCTACAAGTCCCCCACTGGGGAATGGGCCTATAACCTGGGCATGTGCCCTGACCAGGAATCAAACTGGTGACCTCTTGGTGCATGGGTCAATGTTCAACCACTGAGCCACACCCACCCAGTAAGGCTGTATTTTAAGTTATGCTTTTCAACAGATCTTCAATTTTGTCTTACTCCTTCTTATTAGTCCTAAATTTAGATGCTTTCTCCCTAGAAGTTCTGGCTAATTAGAATTCAAAATAGCACCCCACCAATTGTAATCATGCACCAAAGCTGAAATAGTACATCAAAGAAGAATTCTTTCTACTGTTTTAAATACTACAGTTTATAAAAAAAGAAATGGCTTTGAAAACATACCGATTCATCCTTCTTGCCCTTTCTAATACTTCAAACATATGCTCTTGAAATAAATCAAGCCGCCGATAGCGATTATTTTCAACACTCTTCCTAATTATATCAAAAGTAAGAGGAGGTTTGTTTGGAAAGTTGGGATCCACAGCAGGAATTTCTGCTAAGGAATCACTGTAGCATCTTCCTTCATCATCCTGATGACTCATGACTGACACAAAAAGATTATGGATAAGCTCTTGAATCAGCAAGGTAACATTTGGAACATGAGAGTCCTCATCTCCTTCTAGGTCTCTCCGAGTTTCAAGCAGGACTTTGTGCAGCACAAGGGCATCTTTGTAGATCAAAGACTCAGGCTCATTGTATGTACAGGCATTGTTAAACATCATGACAAAGTCCTCAACCATGGAGTCTATATCTTGGTATTTGTTGGCCATCATATGACTTCGAATTTTTTCCATGTCCATGGGCTTTTTAATGGTCAGATAGTAGTCAGGCAGCTCAGATCTGGAGGGAAGTCTCAAAAATATGGCACTGAGGCGTCGACCCCTCTTATCAGTATAGTTCTTTACAGCTTCATAGACTTCATTTAGTTTCTGCTGCATTGGAGTCATATATTTTGATTTTTTAGGAGAAATGCCACTCTTCCTACCTAAAAAAAAAATTTAATTTTAAATAAATAAAATGAAAAAAAAGAACTTAAATGTGTACATAGTTGGTAGAAAGGAAGTATTCCAAGTGATTTGTAAAACACAGTAATTAGTGTATCTCTAGTGAAAGATATTCTATTGAGAAAGAAAGAACTGGAAAAAATTTAAACTGTTTTAGTAATAGTTTTGGTTGGACAGTAATTACTGTTATGTTGAGATAGTTATGAAAAAGGTAGAATAAAATAAATAAGTAGTTATGTGACATTCTAATTCCATCATCTGTGTGATATCCTTGAGAACTGAGAGCGTTATCATGAGTGAAAAAAAAAGAGATGGATCTTAAAAGAGAGGACACTGAACAAAAATCTTGTAGCCTTAAATATCAATTGAGACCACTAGTATGAACTTTAATGTATTTTATCTTTAAATATAACACACATACACACTTTCCTAGGTCTGTCCAATGAAAATCCTAGAAACAATGACCAACCCTGTAGCAGTATATCCCTATATAATTTTGACTACATAGGCAGTAGTTTTGAAATGCTGATTTCAAATGCTAATGTCAGTAACTCCTTGGCAAATGACCGATTTCCACCCCGCACAAGAATGAGCCTACCAATATCTTAAAACATTAGACAATAAAAAAAAAAAAATCTATCAATGACTTCTTACCATGGTCATGTCAAACAAACATAGAAACCAGCCAGGGACAACATGAGCATCAAGGGTTAAAACTCAGCAATATGTTTAAATCTGGTAGTTCTTAACGATATATGAAAATGAACAGCCCTGGCCAGTTTGGCTCAGCAGTTAGAGCATTGGCCTGCGGTCCAGAGAGACCCAGGTTCGGTTCCCACTAAGGGCATGTACCTTTGTCCCTGGCCCTGTTTGGGTTGTGAGGGTGGCAGCCACTCGATGTGTCCCTTTCACATCAATGTTTTTCTCTCTCTCTCCCTTCCACTCTATCTAAACAAAAAATGGAAAAATGTCCTTGGGTGAGGATAAAAATCAATCAATCAATCAATCAATCTGATCAAGTCTCTGGTTCTAATTACAGTAAATACCAAGGCCAAAAGAACATGTTAAATACAACAAAGGGATGCAATTAGCAAAATCCATACTGTGGGAAACTATAGTACAAACCTACATTCTCCAACAAATAAACTGTGAGGGGAAATAATAAAAAGAGATATGAAGGGGAATTTACAGATTAAAAGAAGCATCATTCAAATGCAATGTATGAACCTTCTTTGGATTCTACCTCAACCAGACACTACCTTAATGTGATGTAACATAAGTATTGAAAACCTATTATGAAGCAACTCTGTCAAGCTGAAACAGAATCTTGTCAAGCCTTTATAATTAACTTCCATTTATAAGAAATAAGAGGAAAAAAGGAAAAAGTTAACATCACAAGGAAGTGAATTGACTAACCCAGAATTTGGGACTGTACAAGAAAAGTTACCTGGTTCCTAAAGAGTCAATGGCATGAAGATAAAAAAGGGAGGGGAACAGCTAGCTCTAGATTATGAGTTTAAGGGCATAATAATCAAATGTAATACACAGAACTTAGATCCTGACCTGAAGACACCAACTGTAAAAAATCATCTGTGAGACAATCAGTAAAATTTGTCAAGTCATTAGATGAGACCCAGAAACTAAGAAACTGATTATTTTGTTAGGTGTGATAATGACTTTATGGTTATTAAAGAAAATTTAGTTGACCCTTGAACAACATGAATTTGAATTGTGAGGGTCCACTTACACATGGACATTTTTCAATAAACGTACAGTCATACTCCTGTATCTCTAGGTTTCAAATCTGTGGATTCAACTCTAGATGAAAAAAGTATTTTTGATCCTGGGGTGGGAAATCTGCATTTGAGAGATCACTTAAGTTATCTGGGGATTTTAGGCACAAGCCCCTAACCCCCAAGGAGTTCAAGGGTCAACTGTATCTGTATATTTTAGAGATGCAAACTGAACTATGTAGAAATGAAATGACATAATTGGAGTTTCTTTAAAATTATTCAGAACCAAAAAAAAAAAAAGGAGAGAGGGAGAAAAGGGGATGTAGGAAATGAGTATAACACAATTTGATAATGCTGAGCAACAGGTAAAGCATGCAGAAATTCATTGTACCATTCTTTATATCTGTATATATTTGAAATTTTTTATAATAAAAGACAGAGAAATGAAAGTTAATATTACACATTAAAATCTCTTTTCCCCAAACTTAAAAAATACATGTGTATTTATATATATTTAAACAGTTATTATTAAATCATCTATATATTTATTGATCAATCTTTATTTTATTTTTTAACGTTTTTACTGATTTTAGAGAGCAATTGAAACATAGATAAACTGCCTCCTGCACGCCCCCTACTGGGGATCAAGCCAGCAACCTGGGCATGTGCCCTGACCTCAAATGGAAACAGTGCCTCTTGGTGCATAGGACAACGCTCAACCGAGCCACACCAGCCAGGCAATTGATTGATCAATCTTCAGTTTCCTAACTCAACTTACAGAATTAGTTTTAGTTGTTTTGTATTTTTTATTGATTTTAGAAAGAAGGAGAGAAAGAGAAAGGAAGGGGGGCGAGAGAGAGAGAGAAACAAGATTTGTTGTTCCATGTATTTATGCATTCACTGGTTGATTCTTGTTATGTGCCCTGACTAGGGATCGAATCTGCAACCTTGGCATATTGGGACAACACTCTAACCAAGTGAGTTACCCTGCCAGGGTCTTCTAGTTTTAGAAGGCATTGTGTCTCTAAAAAGTAGAAAAAAGGATTTCATTTCTGCAAACCTTCTGTATACTTTTATAATTCCATGAAAAGATAAATGAATACCTTAACCAGAAAAAATAATAATTTAGTAATCATACCCAAAGCTATTGTCAAATTTAGTTTACAGTCATTTCATATAAATGTAGAATCTGTTTCCCCTTTTCAGCAAATATGGCTCTAAAAAATATCTGACAATATCACTATCATATGTTGGTATTTACTACATTTATTATGTTTTAATAAGGTAGAAACCTCTTGCTTAGCTCGATGGTAGTAATTATTTTTTCTGTTTTCTTTTCCCTCTGTTTTTAATAAAACCATCATCCACACACCATATTCAAGACACCTGAGTTAACTTACAGTATAGTGACTGGAGATCTCTATCCTCTTAAATTCTGTCTAGGAGAAGCTGTTGGGGTTCATTTTTAATTCCAGTAATCAACAAACAGAAAACACAAAATGTGCCACTACACTCCTCCAAGCATCGCACGTAGGAAAAAAATACCTATTTTGACTAACATTTACAAAATGTCCAACACATTTAAGAAAGTAAATAAAGCTGTTGACATTATATTCTATTCCCACAGATTTTCCACAGTTTAACTACTTAAAATATGGAAGTGAATACTAGGGAGGGAAGAAACTCTATGATGGCATGCAAGTTCAAATACATTCACCATTTATTAAGTACTATTTCAGTAAATCAGAATAATAGACTAGATGGAATAACAAACTGTGAGCTGCCTTACTCAGTTTGAGTTTGGGAGAAGCCATGTCATCATCATCAGGCAGTGGGCCCAGCTCTTTCCTTTTATCCTTGAGTAACTTCTCCAGGATGTGCGCATCATTGTATACCTACGTTCCATAAATATATTTAAAATTATTTTCTAAAATACTTCCTATTGAAATATAATGCATATCCATAAAGAAATTTTAAAAACACATGTTAAAATAGTTTGGAACTAAAGAAATAAAGCTGGAGATCACTACCAAGCAACAAAATCACATCTCTGTGGGGTGGGCCTAAGCCTCAAGTGGTTTGTTTTTTAAGTTTTCCAGGTGATTTATTTATTTTCTTTCTTCATTTATTTTTTTTTTAGAGAGAGAGAAAGAGAGACAGAAACACTGATGAGAGAGAACATCGACAGGTTGCCTCCTGCATGCCCTGCACTAGGGATAGGGCCCACAACCTGGGCATGTTCACTGACCAGGAATCGAACTGGTGACCTCCTGGTGCATGGGTGGACGCTCAACCACTGAGCCACACCAGTTGGGCTTTCCAGGTGATTTTAATGTGCAGACATGCATGCTAAAGTATGAGAACTACTATAGTAGAATCATTGCAAGTGTCTACAGAAGTTTTAAAACATATTTACATGTATTTTTCCTTCATAAATTTCTTTCACTGGACCCTTAAAGGAGCTGACTTGGCTCAATAAAAATTAAAAATATCTGATAGCTGCAGAGCAGTATCTCAAACATTGCCCTCAAATCCCATATGAAAGAGGATTTGGCCTCAGTTTGAGTTTATAGTCTGAAATCTGATCTGTAAAAATAAACCCCTTCTCGACCTGGCCGGTTTGGTTCAGCGGTTAGAGTGTCGGCCTGCGGTCCTGAGAGACCCAGGTTCGGTTCCCGCTAAGGGCGCGTACCTCGGTTGCAGTTTGTCCCCGGCCCTGGTCGGTTGTGTGGGTGGCAGCCACTCGATGTGTTCCTTTCACATCGATGTTTCTCTCTCTCTCTCTGTTCCTCTCTCTCCCTCCCACTCTACCTGAACAAAAAATAAAAATAAACCCCTTCTCTCTGTAGAATGAGTGATGCAAGGGTAGTATATGCAGCTGAGAACAAAGTTACATACCTAATGGCCTCTCCCCCTCAGAGGCTCTGTCCTCTCTGTCTGCTGCCAGGGCAGAGGGGATGAGGGAATGTGACCTCATTTCTTTGGCCACCTCTTAAGAGTGGCTTTTTTCTCTACCAGTGGCAGACAAGTGGCATATTAGCCAATGGTACTGAGGTTAGTGTAAACACCTATACTATATTGAGAACCATTTCTTTGCTCACAAGCATCCTATTATTATCATTATTTTAAATGTTATTATTAATTTTTTTTAGGGAGAGAGAGAAACATCTATGTGAGACAGAAACATCGACCGGCTGCCTCCTGCACACCCACTACTGGGGATCGAGCCCGCAACCTGGGTATGTGTCCTGACTGGGAATTAACAGGGACCTCTCAGTCCATGGGATGATGCTCAATCCTCTGAGCCACACCAGCCAGGCCTTTATTTTATATTCGAATGTATGTAGAAGAAAGAAAAATATGATTTGAAAATGTTAAGTAGATAAAGAAACTCGAAAAGATATCTGCACCCCCATCCATGTTCATCTACAGTATTATTTATGATAACCAAGATATAGAAATCTAAGTGTACATCAATAGATAAATGGATAAAGAAAATGTGTACACACACAGGAATACTATTCTTGCTTGCCACATGTGACAGCATGGATGGACTTTGAGGGTATTATGCTAAGTGAAAGAAGTCAGAGAAAGACAAATACTGGATGATTTCACTTCTGTGTAAAATCTAAAAAACAAAATAACTGAATAAACAGAAACAAGCTCATTGATACAGAGAACAGACTGGTGGTTGTTAGAGGTGGGGGTGGGTGAAATGAGTGAAGGGGGTCAAAAGTTACAAACTTCTAGGTATAAAATAAGTCCTGGAGATGTGATGCACAGCACAGTGACTAAAGTTAATAATTCTGTATTGCATATTTAAATGCTGCTTAGAGAACAGATCTTAAAAGTCCTCATCAGAAGGAAAAAAAAAATTTGTAACTATGTACGGTGACAAATGTTATCTATATTTATTGTGATGATCATTTTGCAATACATATAAATATGAAATCATTAAGTTGCATTACCTAAAACTAATATAATGTTATATGTCAATTACACCAATAAAAAAATAAAATAGATAAGAACATGAGATATAGAAAAAATAGCAAAGAAAAAAGAATGAATCTTGGCCACACTGATAAGCCACACTAGACTCTTATGATTTACAAACATTTCCTCCCATTCTATAGGTTACCTTTCCATTTTCTTGATAATGTCTTTTTTTCTTTTTATAAAACTTACCTGAGGATATTGTTATTGATTTGAGAGAGAGAGAGAGAAACATTGATTGGCTGCCTCCTGCATGACCTTGACCAGGGCCAGGGACTGACCGCAACCAAGGTACGTGCCCTTGACCGAAATCAAACCCAGGACTCTTTGGTCTGTGGGCTGACACTCTAACCACTGAGCCAAACCGGCCAGGGCTACATTATTTCATTTAAATTCTACAACAACTCTGATGCATTTACTATTTTATCCCCAACTTACAGATGAGAAAAATGAGGTTAAGAAAAGATAAGTTACTTACACAGGGACTGGCAGAGCAGAATTCAAATCTAGGATGTCAGATTATAAAGTATAAACTTTTAACCTTTATAATGTACTGCCTCCCATTTTAAACAATTAAGAAAAGACAAAGTATCAAGCTGGTCACTGAGAATAACCTAAGTTAGGTCTCTAGACCTGGTCTCTCAAAATCCATTATTCCACGAGCACCCAAAAGAAAATGTGTCGCCCTGGTCGGTTTGGCTCAGCCATTAGAGTGTCAGCCCACGGACCAATAAGTTGCAGGTTTGATTCCAGTCAAGGGCATGTACCTTGGCTGCAGTTCGTCCCCAGCCCTGGCATGTGGGAGGTGACCAGTCAGTGTCTCTCTCTCACATTGATGTTTCTCTCTCCCTCCCACTCTACCTGAAGATAAATGGAAAAATATCCTCGGGTGATGATTAAAAAGAAAAATGTGTCTACTCCAGGATTCCTATATGTCCTTACCTGGGAGCCCTCCTCATTATAGTGCCTGGCATTCCGGAACATCAACTTCATATCTTCTATCATTCCCTCTTCCCCTGCATATTTGTCATTGCGGATGTTATGCTCAATTATTTTCAAGTCCATTGGCTCCAAAATGATTTTATAATAATCAGGATAGTCCTTTTTGGATGGTTTAACCATAAATAGATCACAAAGTCTTCTGCCTGAACCTGGCTCACGAGCTTCAAGAACAACATTGAATAAGATTTTCATTCGCTGCTTTCTTATGTTCTTTTTACTGTTGAGGGGGCAGGTAGAAAAGGGAAAAATGAGAACAGATTCAGTTTTTTGTTTTTTTTTTTTAATACAAGAATGAACATGAAATGAAACAAATCAATCTTGTGGGCAGGTGCTTCATAATGATTATAATTTATTGATTACATATGCCACAGACACAGTAACATGTTGTAAGCTATAAGCAAGTATCAGGAAAATTTTTAAAAATCATTAAAACATAGTGACTATGGCAGGAGCAGCCAATGAACACCAGACAAACCTGTTTAGAATATTTCATAAAATGCAATGCTTGAAAAAATCTTGTCTGACAGCCAAAGAAAATGAAATCATACTATCAATTGAAATATATTTTGTTTTTAAGAATAGAGCAAAAGTGAAATTAAACTACCGATTCCCTGTTATTAACAGTCCTCAAAAAAAACAAAAAACAAAAAAACAATCACACACACAAAAATGTTCTCTCTCTTAAGAACCACTCTGAACATCTGCATAACCTGATTACCAGAAAACAACGTGAGTCTGCCTGCCAGACTAGTGTGTCTATAGTAGGTACAAGTTCCTCCTACATTTATGCTGTCAGGGTCAGTCCTGCTTCCTTCCTTCATCAGCATTATTTCACAATTCTAACCTAACTTAAAGAATAAATGGTCTATAGTTCATCTGAGCTCTTGAGTAAATTTTCATTCATGAGTGTGAATCCCTGTCTTGTTCTCCAAATTCCCCCAGTGAGATATGTTGCTAAGAAACAGAAGTGAGTGGTATGGAACAAAGTACAAGGGACTACAGATTAAAACCTGAGTTTAAAAGGAACCCATAAGAACACATGGCTAGTTTCCTAATTGTTTAGGAAACTGACTCAAAAAGGCTAAATGACCTGTCCAAGGTGAGCTGCCCAGTGATTAGAAGAGATGATCTTCCAATATGACTTCTGGCCCAATATATCTTCAGGACACCAATAAAGAAATTCTAGCCAGACTCAAATCAGAAGTCACTAAGTGGACAGGAATATAGGTAATTAAAAGAAATGACTTGACTTAATTTCTATTCAACAGACATGAAGATTCTATAACGTAGTACCTAGAGATAAATAGTTTTTATTTGTTTCTTATCGCACAAACAAAAGCAAGCTCATTCTCGAAGCAAACTATGTGTCTGAATGGGTCTCCTAGTCCAGTCTTCTGATCACTCATTTTACTGCTGGGTCATGAAGAAGCCAAAGGCCAGATATTTTCTCTACAAGGTTCAAAATATGCTTAAAAGAAGAAACAAAACTCAAATAATAATTAACAGATATGAAAAGAAATATCCTCAAGTCAAAAATTTTAAACGTCTCAGAAATATGTATTTTCCTAGCACCATGAAGTTACTAGAAGAGAAAAAGGATCCCCATTTCCTAGGGTTGGGATCATCCTCAGAACTTGTGTCTTCCCTTGACTGTTGATTTCCCTTGGTGGCCCTGGATCATTTCCGCTATATCCTTCTCTCAGTATTTTTGTGTCTCGATGTCAAGTGAGTGATTGTTATGTGATGGCAATCTAGAAGTTTCATCAAGTGGAAACTATTTCTTCAAAGAGGCATCCTGGGGCAAGGATGTGAGAAGAAGAGTGCTCTCAGTCCAGGACGTTAGCAAGTGGATAATGGAAGGGGAACTTGGGACAAAGCTCCAATGCCACAGAGGTCCACATCTAGGGAGAGATTAGAACAACAGATGACTCTGACCTTCAGGAAGCCTCTAAAGAAAAATTTCAGAACCTGAATTTGATATCACAGAATACTTAAAACTACTAAAATCAGATATGGCTTCTGCAGGTCTCACCTGTGGGTGCTGAGCTTCAAAAGGAAGACTCAGGAATGCAATTTTAAACATCTGAGCATAAAAGAGCTCTTCAATTATCAATTCGAAATGAAATTACTCCTCATTCCAGGAACACCAAGCAGAACAATTAAATTGATGCCCTTACCTGCACCAAAAGAAAATCAGCTCCATTCACTTCCTAGTTCCAGCATACTGCTCCCAAATACCATTAGGCTTTTCTGTATGAAGCTACAAATATTCTAATGTGAGTGAGTCCAGGGCAGGTTTTTATGAGACTTTTTTAAAAGGAAGGAAAAGCTGTTAACTAAATTTTAGGGAAAATGCCAAAAGGAAAAGAATGGTGAATAGTCCATTTTTTCTACTCGAATAACTTGAGAATAGGCAGCTGCTAATGGAATATACTCAAAATGCAAAATCTAACTGTGTTTAAGAAACTGCTCTAGTAACTGAAATTTACTGTTTTAGGACATATATTACTTTAACTGCTGAGCCAAACTGGCCAAGGGCTAGGACATATATTACTAATAGCATCCTTTCTACATCTGTATTATTCAGGCTTTAAGAGAATGGTGTATAACTGGTTTCCATCCTCAAAGGCAAGCAAAACTTTTGTTATTAGTGTCACTTAGGATCTTTTCTAAACAAATCTAGTTTTGTTATTTTGTTTACATTTTTCCAGATCCTTAAATTGCCTGAGAATGAGAACCTTAAATTGCCTGAGAATGAGAACCTTAAATTGCCTGAGAATGAGAACTACTAGCCCATTAGTTTTAATATGGCTATCAGGAAAAATGCAGAGCTAAATTTCTACTCTTTTATAATTGTATTAAATTAGGTAGCTAGAATACCTGCTTTATGTTTTTCCAATATGGATGCCAAACTTTTTAATATTCATAACTTTTGAAAGTAACTTTAGTCCGGCCGGTGTGGCTCAGTGGTTGAGCATCGACCCATGCACCAAGAGGTTGCTGGTTTAATTCCCAGTCAGGAAACATGCCGGGTTGTGGGCCAGATCCCCAGTGGGGAGCATGCAGGAGGTGGCCAATTGATGTTCTCTCTCATTGATGTTTCTATCTCTCTCTCCCCCTCACTTCCTCTCTAAAATCAATAAAGGAAACAAAAATTTAAAAATAAAGTAACTTCAAACACTTTTTGAAATAAGACTGTATTACAAAAAGATAGCTACCATACTCCCTATTTGATATTTTCTGGTTACTGTTTTCACTATCACTTTGCTTTTCAGATTCCTTTTAGAGTCCCTCTATGCATCCTACCTCTCTCAGACAATTAACTGTACACAGTTTGTTTACCCCATTTTGGGAAAGGTGCATAAATTAAATTCCAGACCATGTGACTGGCCTACTCATTCTTCTTCTTACCTGTATCAGTACTTTTTAAAAAATATGTTTTCATTGATTTTTTAGAGAGAGGAAGGGAGAGAGAGAAAAAAACATCGATATGAGAAACACCGATTGGCTGCCTCCTGCACGCCCCCCCCACTAGGGATGGAGCCTGCAACCTGGGCATATATCCTAACCGAGAATTAAACCAGGACTTCTCAGTCCATGGACTGACACACAATTCACTGAGCCACACTGGCTGGGCAGTACTTTCAAATATAGTAAAGTAAAAGACATTTTAAGGGAATTCAAGACCAGCGCTGCTTATCATTGTACACTTAAGGAGATGCCAATTCAAATCACAGACATTGTTATGATAAATATTTAATTCTAGAAATTTATAGATGGGCCATAAAGGGTCCTGTGCTAAAATACGTACACTACAGCAATTTCCCAAGAAATGAAAGTCAAGCGTCTTAAGAAATGGGTGCTTTTTCTAATTTGCACAAAGATCATGAGCTAGAAGAGGTTATGTTCTGAATCCATGATTTTCCAGGACCACCACCACCACCACCCAAAACCAGCTGAAAGCACTGGAATTACTATCACTTTTTGCTTCTCTTAGTTTATCACCAAGTTTTAGAGAACCTCCACAGTCCTTCTACATCTGAACTTTCCTTTAAATCTTTCATGCCACAGTGTTAGTCCTAATCCTCATATCTGGTGGCTGACTACTTTCTCAAATGTTCTTAATAATTCTTCCTCTGAAGCTATTATTTATTATTATATGTATTTGCACACACACACACACACACACACACACACACATTCCATTTTAATTACAGCTAACACATCTACCATTTGCCAGTGACTGCACTAAGGATACATACACATTCTCATTTAATGCTACAACCTAGGTGCATGCCCTTGACTGGAAATTGAACCCAGGACCCTTTGGTCCTTGGGCCGATGCTCTAACCACTATGCAAACCAGCCAGGGCTAAAACTTCTTTCATTTACAAGGCTTGCTACATTTCATCTTCAAGTCTTCAAGAAATAAAATCTTTTCATTCATATTTTCTTTTCTTTTTTTGTAATCCTCACCTGAGGATATTTTTCCACTTATTTTCAGACAGAGTTGGAGGGAGAGAAAGAGGGAAAGGGGGGGGGGAGAGATTGATATGAGAGAGACACATCAATTGGCTGCCTCCCACATGACCTCAACCAGGGCTGGGGATCAAACTGCAATTGTGTGTCCTTGACTGGAATCAAACCCACAACTCTTTGGTCTGCAGGCCAACCACTGAGCAAAACTGGCCAGGGTCATTCATCTTTTGTTTTCCCAGACAAGTAACATCTGACTAAAAACAAAATGAAATCCACTGATTTCAAATCTTGACATCAACAGAAACTACTTCCAGAAAATAATCACAACTATATTTATTGAGTATTTACTATATCCAAGCTCAGTTCTAAGGGTTTTAAAAATATTAACCAATCAGGTCATCACAGCAATCCTATATAGGTATTGTCATCAATACCTTGTTCACATGAGAAAATTGAGATGAGGTTCATATCAGAGCTAATAAGAACAACTAGGATTTGAACCTGGGCAGTCAGGCTCTAGAACTTGGGGTTATAACACTGCTCCATAGTGCCCCATATTTCTATTTCTACCACCACTCAGTCAGTGCCATATACTATGAGTGATATAAAAGAGATACAATTCATGGTCTTTAAAAAAAATACTGAGAAAACTTTTCTTAAGGAAAATATTAGAAAGAAGATAGTGACAATAATTTTGTAGGATGAACTACATGTGGTAGCAACGTGCAGAAAAGTTTAAAATACTAACTTTCAAGGAAAAACATGGTTAGGAAAATCATATTTCCTAAAACTACTTGGGCAATCATGAAACATTTCTATACAACTACACAACTGTGTATTTTAGCACACTGCTCACACACAGTTTCATTTGTTTTCAACCTGCCTCTTATCCTGGCTTAAAAAGTTCCTGACAGGTACAAGTGATCAACCTGTAAGAACAGAGTCTGGTGTTCTGCAAGCAACTGACATTCCATGAATGCCAGATAGCAAAGGGAAAAATAAAAGCACCGTACAATGATTACTAGGACTAAAACATAGTAACTCATAGGCTGTTTTAAAAATCATAAGTAACATGCAAAATAATGGATGCTTTTAAAGAAATAAAACATGGACATGATCAAAGACTGAGAAAATTTATTCATGCTCAAGAAGCACTAACCCAAATGTAGGTGTCAACACAGACTGACATCACTTGAATGGTCAACAATGATATTAATACCTCCACCATGCCCAATCTGTAAAAGCCCCTGGATGCCAGCAATGCCACTATATTCTCACCCTCTATCTTTTGCTGCAGAAGCACAGTCACAATAACTGGTGAGAGAGCTTGCTGCCCCCAGCCAAGAAATTAAGGCCCCTGAACATATCTAGGCTAACTAATCCTGACTTTATTTTACTAACTATACAGCTCTTTATTCATAAAACATACTAGCACTCAAATAAAAACCATTAATTACTTCACATGCTTAAGGATTCACTTTTCACCTAATCAGTACTATTGACCATACCACAGAAGCTTATACTTTTTAAAATGTTTATGCATAAAAAAGGACTGCACACCTGGATAGCCTCCTGAGACCCAACATCTCACTGTCAAGAGTGTTCCTGGGAAAGCAGAAACAAATATTACATGTGAAGAGAAAATAAGCAACATCGGAGGGTCATGTATAAACCAAATATGGTTGAGAAAAAAAGGATTATGCAATCCAAAAGATAAAAGATATTAAGAACACTTGGAACATTTCAACATGAAAGACAGTAGGTAGATTTTTGGGTTAGAGGGGTGAGGGAGAAGAATGCACTCCCACAATGAAAAGAACATACCACATTAATTTTCCTCAGACTCTTTAATATTAAAAAAAGTAAGGCAAAGATAGAACCATACTTGGAAAATTTGGCCCGACTGTTCTGGACAAGCTTAACTTAACTTTTTGTTGTCGTTGTTAATCCTCACCCGAGGACATTTTCCATTGACTTTTTTGATAGAGTGGAAGGGAGAGAGAGAGACAGAAACATCAATGAGAGTGACACACACATCAGTTGGTTGCCTCCCACACGACCCCGACCAGGGCCAGGGGTTGAACCTGCAACCCAGGTACGTGCCCTTGACTGAAATTGAACCCATGATCCTTAGGTCTGTGGGCCAATGTTCTAACCACTAAGCAAAACCGGCCAGGGCAAGCAACTTACTAAGCAGTTATGTTTGCCTGAATTTGGAGAAGTCTATTTCTTATCACCAAAATCTCTTAACATAACTATCTTCTAAAAGGCTCCTTCTGTTATTTCCTTTGTCATAGTCCAAAGTATGGGACTTCTCTCAACCTCTTAACATCCACTCATGACTACATTTCATACCCGGGCATGTTCTTTTACTGTTTTAGCTATGATTTACATTTGTTCTTCTCTTATTTGTTTTTCACTTTGTTTTACAAAATGCTTCCTAGGAAATCTGTTATAAAGGGACTTTTGGTCTGAAGTGGATTTTATTATTTCAAGAATTTAATGCTCACTTTTTTTACTGTAGGTTTTAAAGTAATAGCTTTCATTTAATCTACTTGGGTTGTCCCACAAACTACATGCCAGAGATAGGTAATTTTTAAGTATCTGGCTGGGGCTAATGCATCTTTGAACTGTTTTCTTTTAAAACACTTCACTAGTTTAAGATCTCTCTTTTCATTCAGTGTTGGCACTAATTGTACCATCACTTTTGCCTCCATTACCTTCTTTTGCCTGAGAAGTTTTTATCTTTGATTGGTGACTGATCTGGAAAACACAGGTGATGCTGTAGTAGAGTTATATAATTACACTCAAAGATGTTCTTGATTTGATGTTTCTGATCTGCTTTCACATTTTTCCTCCGTTGTCCCTGGTATAACAAGGAATTAAGAACTTGGAAGGATGAAATTCATAGGCCAGTAATGGAGGAGACTCACATCTCAGGGTACACCAATCATTTAGTTACCATGGCAAAGACTAACAAACAAAGTTATTTTCAAAGCTAAAAAAGTTTCCCGAAATGCTATTTTTAGGACAGTTTCTCTTTTCTGAACTTCATCCTAGTGGATCTATTAATGCGTGAACAGAATTGTATCAACAGTTACTAATGAATTCTTCATTCAGCTCTGAATCTGTGAGGCCCTGTTATCAGTGATTAACTTATTCTTTATCTAAGGTATCCTCCCTGGATTAACTGCTGCTAAAAAGATGGTGAGAGAGTTAAGGCTGAGGGAGAATACAGTGTTCCACAAAGATCAAACCAGAGAAACTCCATGTGGGAGGCACAGACCAAAGAGATGGTCTTGCATGATTCCTTACAGAAGTCCAGCTTTAGAATCTCACAGTAAGGTTCCCCTCCATAAAACCCATGAAAGAAAGGGTTAGGGAGGTTGAGAGAAAGGTTAGAAAGAAAAGGAAACCAAATATCTAGCTTATCATTTTATGAATTACAAAAAAAATGACTTGGAATTTTACAATCGGACATCCTTAAAATGGCAAATAAAGATCAGATTAACAAGTAAAAACAAAGGGGTAAGAGTAATGACTTACTTCACTGCAGTGACAGCACTACACTTTTTGTAATTCACCATGAAAAATCACCTAAATTAGATTTAAGTGGCACTTTAAAACAAAATAACATGAACAACAAAAAGAAAATGTCTGCCAACCTATATAAGTAGTTGTCATTTTTATCTATGTCATCTAAGAACAATATGGTACTTGTGTTAATCATACAGTTTACAGATAAATTCTAAAAGAAGATATGTTATCAAATATTTAAAGCTTATTAAAAAAATCCATACTTGATAGCTTAAAAACAAAATAAAACATTTTTCTGTACTTATCTAAAACAAAATAAACAGAAACTGAGACGATGTCTCCAGTTATGAGAAGAGTATATACCTTTTTCTTTTGGCACTACCAGTATCAGAAGTGGCTGAAGAAATCATGCTGTCTCCATCCTCAATGTCGTCTCTCCTGGCAAGCTCCTTCTTCTTTGCCTAAAACAGAGCAGATCCCAGGAGTCAAGCTCACTCTGCTGAGCACTCCTAGAATATATGAATATTAAAGAACTAGACATATCAGATTCACCAAGAGAGAATCAACCACACTTAGGATTCATAAAATTAAAGTCATTTAACATTTTCAATAACCCAATTTAACAAAAGACTGCATGACAAAAAAGTATGTTAAAACAATGGATCCTGCCATATCCAGTTTGGCTCAACAGTTACAGTGTTGGCCCACAGATCGAAGTGTTTCGGGTTTGTTTTCCATCAAGGGCACATACCTGGTTTGCAGGTTCCATCCCTGGCCCCAGTTGGGGTTGCGCAGGAGGCGACCAATTGATGTGTTTCTTTCACATCAAGGTTTCTCTCTCTCCCTCTCCCTTTTTCCCTTCCACTCTATCTAAAAATTAATGGAAAAATATCCTTAGGTGAGGATTAACAAACAAAAAGCGGATCCAGAGGGCTGAGGAATCAACACTAGCTAAACTGAATTTGTTAAGTTGTAGGGGCATCCTACTCTGGTGGCCGTATTTAAAGTAAAGCCAACTCACAGATGGCCTTTGGTACCCCCTTGACTTCTTAACCAACAGTGTACTTAAGAAGAAAGTTTAATGTGAGAGGTAAAAAAAAAGATCTACTTTTCAACACATGCATTTTTTTTTTTTTTTATCCTCGCCCGAGGACATTTTTCCGTTTTTTGTACAGATGGAGTGGGAGGGAGAGAGAGGAAGAGAGAGAGAGGGAAACATCGATGTGAAAGGGACACATCGAGTGGCTGCCACCCGCACGACCAACCAGGGCCGGGGACAAACTGCAACCGAGGTACATGCCCTTAGCGGGAACCGAACCCGGGTCTCTCCGGACCGCAGGCGGACGCTCTAACCGCTAGGCCAAACCGGCCAGGGCTCAACACATGCATTTTTAAAGACCTTCTGCCAAACACAGCTGAAGTCAAACCACAGCAGACTTAAGGAATACATATGAAGTACTGAAAAGTAAATACTTGAAATCCACGGCACTGATCATAGTGTTGACCACACAAAATAAAGATTCTACGGGTGATCTAAAATTGCTTTTGCTGCTTTCTTGCTCTGAGATTCATTTTCCAGAAAGATTCTACCAGAAAATGACAAGTAGACACAATTTTTATTTCATATCTATGCCATTTTGTCTCAAAACCCCTAGACAATCTGTAACCTTAGACACCCTCCAAGGTGTGCTCTCGGAAAGGATCTAATAAACTCATGGACACTGTACAATGATTAACTAGCCTTAAGATACCCCTTTCTCCTAGGACCAACGATACCTCAAAAGAGACAACGTCTAGAACCAAAGAAGTAAAATCTAACTCATAGCATATCACCTATGATGGGAGGGAAACTTCCTGAGGATCCTAAAAAATCACTCCCCAGAGACCAAATCCCTGCTTCTATTCACAAAACCAACCCGGTCTAAACTATTATTTCTACTCTACATGGTCCTGATGATTTTTAAGAAAATATTCAGAGTACTTGTGGTTGAAATAAATGAAGTGATCATACATCTTAAGAGAACATTCTCAAAATATGTAAAATATTTCAGTTATACACACAACTTAGTAAAACCAAGATATCATACCTGCATGACCTGCTGCAATTTTAGAACTCGTTTGTATATGGCTGAATTAGGAACATTATAGCGTTTGGCATTTTCAAACATTAAATTCAGATCACACTCCAAATGATCCAAAGTTTCATATTCTTGGTTCTTTAGCTTTGTTCTGTGGAAGACAAACATATGGCTAGAATTTTCCATTATGAAAATGATGAAACATTTTTCCTCAAACTTCAATGCAAAAATCCTTGCATACACTTAGATAGTATCTTTACTGGTGAGATTAGAGGTCTGAAAGTGACATTTTCAAGATATAAAATGAGGCAAATCTACCATTATATTTAGACAATATAACAGTTTAACTAAAAATCCAAAAGAACAAACTAAAACATGTAAGAAGCTCTAAGAGGACCCACTATGGTGGTTATTACAAAGCAAATATACTAGCAAAAATCCTAATGGGAAAACCCTGTTGGTGACTAGCATGTAAACTCTACAAAGAGATAAAAATCAGAAACGTTTAAACTACTTTAATGAAGAATCATGGCAATCTACCCATTTCTGAAAATCAGAAACTAGTTCATGAAAGTTAAAGAAAAGAGAAAGTACTGGCAATGCTATGAAGAAGCACTTAGAACAACCAATCTACCACCCAGGGATGTTATATATGGACAATAAGGAGTGGCCTTCACATAGCAAGTAAGAGATAGAAATCTTCAATACAAACGTTTGTAACTAATTAAAATGGAAGTTTTTAATGTACGTAAAAGTCTTAAGAATTCTGATATTTCTCTCAGACACTACAGCTATAACTAATACCAACTCTCTTAAAGTCCCTTTATACCAAGTGAAGAGTCATGGTTTGCTCTAACTCTATATAAATTTAGATAGGACAGACTTTATTTTATTTTAAATTTTAAAAACTTATCTTTATTGTTGAATGTATTATAAATGTCCCCCCACCTTTTCTCCCATTGACCCCCCTCCTACCCAATCCCGCCACCCTCCTGCCTTCCTCACACTATTATTTGTGTCCATTGGTTATGCATATATGCATAAAAGTGCTTTGGTTTATCTCTTCCTGCCCTCCTTCCCCCCTTCTCTTTGAGGTTCATCAGCCTAACAACCAATTTGTACTTTTTTTCTTTTATCCTCACCCGAAGACATTTTTTTTTTTTTTTTTATCCTCACCTGAGGATATTTTTCCATTTTTTTGTACAGATAGAGTGGGAGGGAGAGAGAGGAAGGGAGAGAGAGAGAGAAACATCGACGTGAAGGGACACATCGAGTGGCTGCCACCCGCTCGACCAACCAGGGCCGGGGACAAACTGCAACCGAAGTACGTGCCCTTAGCGGGAACCGAACCCGGGTCTCTCCGGACCGCAGGCCGACGCTCTAACCGCTGAGCCAAACTGGCCAGGGCCCGAAGACATTTTTTGCATTTATTTTCAGATAGAGTGGGAGGGAGTGGGGGGGGGGGGATATCGATGTGAAAAAGACACATCGAGTGGCTGCCACCCACATGACCCCAACCGAGGCTGGGGACAAACTAAAACCAAGGTACATGCTCTTAGCGGGAACCGAACCCAGGACTTTCTAGTCCACGGCCCGATGCACTAACCGCTGAGCAAAACTGGCCAGGGTCAATTTATACTTCTTAATTCCTTCATCTTCTTCACCCATCCCCCAACACCCCCCCCCATTTGGCAAACAACAAAAAATTCTTTGTATCTATGAGTCTGTTTCTGTTCTGCTTGCTCATTTTGTTTGTAGATTCAATTGCTGATAGGTATGTATTTAATGACATTTTCTTTTTCATATTTTTGTTCTCCTTTAAGAAGACCCTTCAACATTTCATATAATACTGGTTTGGCGGTGATGAACTCCTTTAGCTTTTCGTCTGGGAAACTCTTTATATGTCCATCGATGCTAAATGATAGCTTTGCAAGATAGAGTAATCTTGGTTGTAGGTTGCTGCTTTTCATCACTTGGAATATCTCTTGCCACTCGTTTCTAGCCTGCCAAGTTTCTTTTGAGAAATCGGCTAAGTCTTATGGGAGCTCCTTTGTAGGCAACAAACTGTTTTTTTCTTGCTGCTTTTAAGATTCTCTCTTTGAGACAGGACAGACTTTTAAATCTTTTGATTAAAGCATTTGCATGCTATTCATCAGTCACAAAAACAGTATTAAGAATGACAATATGGCCCTGGTTGGTTTGGCTCAGCGGTTGGAGCATCGGCCTGCGGTACAGAGAGACCCGGGTTCGGTTCCCGCTAAGGGCATGTACCTCAGTTGCAGTTTGTCCCCGGCCCTGGTTGGTCGTGCGGGTGGCAGCCACTCGATGTGTCCCTTCACATCGATGTTTCTCTCTCTCTCTCCCTCCCGCTCTATCTGAACAAAAAATGGAAAAATGTCCTCAGGTGAGGATAAAAAAAAAAAAGAATGACAATATGTGTAAACAGCTTCAGAGAATAAATGTAAAAATTCGAAACTTTTCTTTTAGAATGACATAATCTATTCTGCATGTAAAGTTTTGCTTAAAACTTACTAAGATCATATGCAGATTACACACAGTGCTTAAAGAGTATTAGAGAATATCTCTCGGATGAAGCAAAAACCAACAACTAAGCACAAACTCAGCTCTCAGTACCAGTTTATGTAGCTAGCAACAAGACTTTAAATTACAGTCTCAGACTTATTTCTGCCAACTCCAAGGATAATGTGCTGGGTGCTCTTAACACCCAAAAAGAACAGACAGAAAATCCAAGCTTGTAAATAACAATCTACAATAAATCTGAAGTTAACAGACTGTTGTTAATCAAGGCTAGTGGGTCTAGGGAAGTGCAGAATGGGAAATAAAATTTGGACCCATACTATCCAGCTTCTGTCTGCTCTTCCATTGTTGTTGCTTTTGATGACACTCAACTACCTTCTTTCTGCCAACAAATCTTCCTAGGACTATGTTGTATAATATAGTAGCCATTAGTCACATGGGTAAATTTGAATCAAAATTAAATAAAATCTAAAACCTAGTTCCTTAGTTCTACTAGCTACATTACAAGTGCTCAACAGTCATATGTACCTACTAGATAGCACAGCTCTAGATTTCCCTATTGATTATTGTAGAGCACAATGGAAGGTAGCCCAACTCTTGTAAGGCACCACTAGCCCTGCATGTGTCCTTGGAAAGAAGGCAGATTAGACATCCTAAAAGTTGACCCTTCAGAATCCTAGTGTGTTTCCAGCTAGGCCTCAGCCACTTCTCTATTCTTCACGCTCTCCTACCAGTGTGTCAGACAACTGTCAAAGTTCTAAAGGAGGGTTGACTTGACAAAGCAAGGTTTATATTAGAAAATTCTAACTTGAAAAAAGGTTGTAGGCAGGTGAATAAGCAGGATGAAGATCCATCTTCTTCTGAACTAAATTAATTACACTGTTCGAATTAAAAAAAAAAAAAAAAGACAGTGGAAGAAAAAATAATGACAAAAACTGTTGAATTTAAAGAGAACCTCTTAGCCCTGGCCAGTTTGGCTCAGCGGTTAGAGCGTCAACCTGCAGACCAAAGGGTTGCAGGATCACTTCCATCAAGGGCATGTTGGTTTGCAGGTTAGACCTGACCCAAGTCGGGGTCGTGCGAGAGGCAACCAATCAAAGTGTCTCTCTCATATGGATATTTCCGTCTCTCTTTCACCTTCCACTTTGTCTAAAATTCAACAGAAAAATATCCTTGGATGAGGATTTAAAAGAAAAAGAAAGAGAACCTCTTGGACTTCTGGTCAAGATGGCAGTGTAAGTAAATGAGGCACTTACTTCCTCCACAATCAAAATTACAACTAAACTACAGAACAACGATCATTCAGAACAGCCTAAAATTGAGCTGAATGGAAATCCTACAACCATGAAATTAAAAAAGAAGCCAAACCCAGACAGGTAGGAGGGGTGGAGCCGAGGACAGGCTGGTCCCACACTCACATGTGGTGGATAAAAAAATCAGGAGGGATATCTCAATTGGGAAGGTCCTCCCTGAGAAGTAAGGGGTTCCCGTCCCACACAAGGGCCCCCAGGTCTGGGTTCCAGTGCCAGGAAGAGAAGTCCCCATAACTTCTGGCTGGAAAAACCAGTGGGGATAAAGGCTGAGGGAGGCTGCAGCTGGGGGAGTCCCAGGCAGTTCCTCTTAAAGGGCCTGTGCATGGACTCACCTGGACTTGCTTCCTCTGGGCTCCAGCAAGGGGGAAGCAGCTTGAAAGGTACCAGAGACATACAGGGAATAACTGAGTTGTTTGGCATTGGGGTGAGAGCTGGAGGGGCAGCTTTCTCCAGGACAGACATGCTGGCGGAGGCCACTGTTTGTTTGGTGGGCCCTTCCCCCACAGGGTTGGCAGAAGAGCACAATATCTTGGACTCCAGCAACATGACCCACACTGTTTGCCCCACCCCGGTGATTCCCTGAGGCCTTGCCCCAACCAACGTCAGGGCCCACCCAAGCTAAAGTAGCTTTACTATAGGAATGGCCTATCTGGGCTCATGCTTCGGATTTTCCTAAAATCTCTCAAACAAACAGCATCTGAACTCAGTGAACCCCATACTCTCTGGCTAAGTGGCCCCAGCTTGGCACTAGAAGCTGCCAGCCTTGGTTCACAGCTTGACTTTTCCTGGGTACCTCCAAGCCCAGGACAAGAAGCAGCTATCTGCAGATCACGTTGGAGCTTATGCCTGATGACCCCATGTAAGCAGTGGCTGACCATGGCCTACACCTCCCAGAAGGCCCCAGACCACGTCAAAGCACCACGAGCCCTTGCCAGTTTGGCTCAATGGTTGGAGCGTCGGCCTGTGGTCCGGAGAGACCTGGGTTCGGTTCCCACTAAGGGCGCGTTCCTTGGTTGCAGTTTGTCTCCGGCCCTGGTGGGTCGTGTGGGTGGCAGCCACTTGATGTGACCCTTTCACATCGATGTTTCTCTCTCTCTCTCCTCCTCTCTATCTGAACAAAAAATGGAAAAATGTCCTTGGGTGAGGATAAAAAAAAAAAAGCACCACGACCCTACCACCTCCACAACTGACACACTCAAGGAGTAGACTCAGTGGGTACCAGAGCTCTGCTGAAGTAAGTCTTGCTCTGTGTAGCAGGACTCTACACAGCTGATCCTACAATGTGATAAGTGGTCACAGCCAGTCCTTGCAGCTGATTAGCCTGAGTAAATCCCTCCCATTAACTTGCCAATAGCGATCAAGACTCAATTACAACAGAAGGGTGTATAGTCCACATGGGGGTGCATTTCGAGTGCCCAGCTGGGGTGATCAGGAAGGCTGCGCCACTGAACCCTATAGAACACCTACTACAATAGGTCACCTACTAAGCCTAGACGTAGCAACTCTACCTAATACATAGAAACAAACACAGGGAGGCAGCCACAATGAGGAGACAAAGAAACATGTCCCAAATGAAGGAACAGAACAAAACTCCAGGAAAAGAACTAAACAAAATGGAGAAAAGCAATCTAACAGACATAGAATTCAACACACTGGTTATAAGGATGCTGCTGCTCAAGGAACTTAGTGAGAACCTCAAGTGCATAATAAAGGATCAGTCAGAAATGAAGGATGCACTAACTAAAATAAATAATAATTTACAGGGTAGCAACAGTAGAGTAGGTAAAGCCAAGAATCAAACCATCAATTTGGAATATAAGGAAGCCAAAAACACCCAATCAGAATAGCAAAAAGTAAACTGAATACAAAAAAATGAGGAAAGTATAAGAAGCCTCTGGGACAACTTCAAGCAAACCAACATTCGCATCATGGGGGTGCTAGAAGGAGATAGAACAAAAAATTGAAAACCTATTTAAAAAAATAATGACAGAACACTTTCCTAACTTGGTGAAGGACATAGACATACGAGTCCAGGAAGCACAGAGAATCCTAAAGATGATGAATCCAAAGAGGTCCACACCAAGACATACCATAATTAAAATGCCAAAGATTAAAGACAAAGAGAGAATCTTAAAAGCAAGAGAAAAGCAGTTTGTTGCCTACAATGGAGCTCCCATAAGACTGAAAGCTGATTTCTCAACAGAAACTTTGCAGGCCAGAAGGAAGTGGCAAGAAATATTCAAAGCAATGAAAAGCAAGGGCCTACAGCCCTGACTGGTTTGGCTCTGCAGTAGAGCGCCGGCCTGCAGACTAATGAGTCTCAGGTTCGATTCCAGTCAAGGGCACGTACTTTGGTTGTGGTTCAACCCCAGCCCTGGTCAACCAATCAATGTGTCCCTCTCACATCGATGTTTCTCTCTCTCTCTCTCCCCCTCTATCTGAAGATAAATAGAAAAATATCCTCAGGTGAGGATTAAAAAAAGAAAGAAAAGCAAGGACCTACAACCAAGATTACTCTATCCTGCAAAGCTGTCATTTAGAATCAATGGACATATAAAGAGCTTTCCAGACAAGAAAAAGCTGAAGGATTTCATCATCACCAAAAGAGTATTACATGAAATGTTGAAGGATCTTCTAGAAGATCAAAAATATAAACAATAAAATGGCAAAAAATAGATATTTATCAACAATTTAATCTACAAACCAAATGAACAAGCAGAACAGAAAAAAACTCATAGATACAGAGAACTTTATGATGGTTGCCATATGAGAGGTGGGATGGGGGAATAGGCAAAAAAAAGTGAAGGGATTGAGGTACAAATTGCTTGTTAAACTGACGAACCTCAGAGGGAAGGGGTGGTGCAGGAAGAGATAAACCAAGGAACTTATATGCATATATGCATGACTAATGGATACAGACAATAGTGTGGGGAAGGCAGGAGTGGGTGGGGGTAGAGAGGAGGGGGTCAATGGGGGAATAATTGGGGGACATCTATAACACTTTCGACAGTAAAAGTAAATTTTTAAAAAAAGAGAACCTCTCACCCTAGCTGGGTTGACTCAGTGGTCAGAGTGTTGGTCTGTGGACCAAAGGGTCTTGGGTTTGATTCTCGGTCAAGGGCACATGCTTGGGTTGCAGTTCAATCCCCGTCCCCTGTTGGGGTCATGCTGGAGGCAAGCAATTGATGTGTCTCTCTCACATGACGATTCTCTCACTTCCTCCTACTCCCTCCCTTCCACTGTATTTAATATTCATAGAAATATATCCTCGGCTGAGGATTAACAACAGAAGAAAAAACACACAAAAAAGAGAACCTCATGCCCTGGCTGTTTTCCTTTGTGATTAGAGCATCAGGTCCTCTGAACCTTAGGTCAGGGGTGAGCTTCCCAGTCAAGGGAATGTACCTGGTTTGCAGGTTAGATCCCCCTGGTCTGTAGGAGGCAACCAAGCAATGTGTTCCACCCCCACCCCCCACTCCATCTAATCCTCGAGTGAGCATTAACAAAAAAAATAAGTGAAACTCTCAACATCTACAAGACTGTCACCATCTTTCCTAAGGCAAAGAGTATAAAACACAAACTTCCAAGCTATTTTCTTATAAATGGCAGCTTAAATTTCCATGTTAAGAGGGCCAAATCAGCCAATTTTTTAATATCCTACTTGTGTACAAAACCTCCAAAGTTTGGATTAAATAAAAACACCATAAATCTTACTGATCAAATGATGAAAATAAAAGTTATAAAAGCAAATCATAAAACAAGCTTATTTAAACAACTTTATTTCCTAGAATCCAACGAATACAAGAATTTTAATTACTACTGTTTTGAAGGTTACTTATCTGCCATAAAAACATCATGTAAATACCAGCTTAATCTGACCTTGCTGGGTTAAGATAGTTTTACCTGCTTTGTACCTCTATCTGAGTATACTGCAAAACCTAACCTACATGTGGGAGTTCCAAAACATCATATTTCATAATATTACTTAATTCCTACTATTCTTAATGATATTGTGTGGTTTAAGTATTATCTGGCTGAATTCCCGGTGATCACTTTAACATTGTCTAAACAGAAAAGGGAAACTAAGATGAACTATATTTCAGTTAACTGTTTCATGTAATGAATTCTCTAAGAGCAGTCTAAACTTATCTTGGGGGGAGGAGGGTTCAACTACAGATATAAACTTTAAGTACAGATAAACTGCTTTAATTAAAATTAAATAAAAGATATAGAAATTTTTTACACTTTGTTCAGTTACAAGAAAATGAACAGTTAAATTTTGAGGTGCATGACTTTTAATAATCCATAATCTGACACAAAAATGTCTAACTGGAACACCTTTCATCAATTTGCCTATGGCTCCTTTGCAGTACAAAGAATATCATCTGTATTTCATCAAATTTATTTCTCACAATAGGAGTGATATTCAAGGATACTCCAGACATGAGAAAAACATTTTTACCTTTAATATCCTTTTCCATCTTAGGAAGGAAGACATACGTACAGGCTCAACCACAAGAAAATGAATTTATACTGGGTAATGTAGAGGACATCTTACCTGATCTGTTGTAGTGATATGGGCATTTTAATTTGCTGATAATAATCAGGGTATTTTTTTTTTGAAGGCAAATGGAAAAACGGTTCAGCTATTAGCTGCCCTTGGTTATTCCGACAGCTTCTAACTGTGTCATAAAGTTGATAAAAAGGATTTGAAACATCCATAAATGAAGTAATGCTCTCTGCTTCCGACTCTCCTTCTTCATAACGTGCAGCTAGAAAGACAAAAAAGGTTTCTATAAGGAAAAGAACCATAGTTTGAAAAGCTCCTTTAAAAAGCTACCTGTTTGAGAATAGTTATTTTAAAAGAATAATCTCTACCCTTCACTAAAGATGATATTAGTAATGCTTAACAGAATTGTATGTTGACTAGGAGAAATATTATAAAGAAACAGAATAAAATATTACATAGTAAATTTGCTATTATTAAAAGGTTACAGCCCTGGCCAGTTTGGCTCAGCGGTTAGAGCGTTGGCCTGCGGTCCAGAGAGATCCAGGTTCGGTTCCCGCTAAGGGCACGTACCTTGGTTGCAGTTTGTCCCCAGCCCTGGTTGGGTCGTGTGGGTGGCAACCACTGGATGTGTCGCTTTCACGTCGATGTTTCTCTCTCTCTCTCTCTCCCTCTCTCCCTATCTGAACAAAATATAGAATTATGTCCTCGGGTGAGGATAAAAAAAAAAAAGGTACAGCCTGGCCACTGCAGCTCACTGATTGAGTATCAACCCACGCACCAAGAGGTCGTCAGTCCAATTCTCAGTCAGGGAACATGCCCAGGTTGTGGGCCGATCCCCAGTGGGAGGTGTGCAGGAGGTGGCCAATCGATGTTCTCTCTCATTGATGTTTCTCTCTCTCTCTCCCTCTCTAAAAATTAACAAAGAGAAAAAATATTAAAAAAATAAAAGGTCACAAAATAATTTCTTTTTAAATGTGCCTTCTTCAGAGAATCCTTGCTCTGAATGCCTGCCCAAGAAATGGAACAAGTAACCTTTAATGGTTCTCAGAGCTGAAATGTAAAAGCTAAAACTACAAAATTCTTAAAAGAAAATGTAGGTGTAAATCTTTATGGCCTTGGATTAGGTAACTGACATCTATTTTGTTTTTCTTATTAGCTGAAGTGACTAAATAATAATCCCTTTGTGACAACAGTACTATTTATTAGAAAAAAGGCAATAAATATTTTTTAGAAATTTTGTAACTGGTGTGGTTTTTCCTTCAACTTGTTATATTACTATAAAGTTAATGAAGTAACCAAATGTTAGAAGAAACCTAAACATGTGTCATTTTTATAGTTAGCAAAAAACAATACTAATGAAAAGATAAATTTTCTTTCAATTTTTTATAAGACCAGGCCTAATTTAAATTTAAAAAATTTAATTTTGTAGATAAGTATAAAAAATTAAATTCAGCCCGGCCAGTGTGGCTGAGTAGTTGAGTATCGACCCTTGCACCAAGAGGTCACTGGTTTGATTCCCGGTCACGGCACATGCCCAGGTTGAGGGCTTGATCCCCCAGTAGGGGGCATCCAGGAAGCAACAGATAGATTTTTCTCTCTCATAATGTTTCTATCTCTCTCTCTCCCTCTCCCTTCCTCTCTCTTTAAAAATCAATGAAAAAAAACAAAGAGCTGGTTTTTCGAAAAGATAAACAAGACTGATGGATCCTTAGCTAGACTCACCAAGAAACAAAGAGAACCCAAATACACAAAATCAGAAATGAAAGAGAAGTAACAACTGACACCACAGAAATACAAATTAACAAATACTATGCACTATTATACGGCAAAAAATTCGACAATCTAAGCGAAATGGACAAATTTCTAGAAACAGTCTCCCAAAACTGGACCGGGAAGAGACAGAAAACTTGACCAATAACAACTAAGGAAATTGAAGACTCTCCCAGCAAACAAAAGCCCAGGTCCAGATGGCTTTATGAGGGAGTTTTACCGAACATTCAAAGAACTAATACCCATTCTCCTCAAACTATTTCAAAACCTTCAAGAAAGGAGACTTCCAAACTCATTTTATGAGGCTAGCATAAGTCTAATTCCAAAACCAGAAAAAGACACTACAAAGAAAGAAAACTACAGGCCAATATCCCTGATGAACATAGATGCCAAATACTAGCAAATCGGATCCAGCAATACATCAAAAAAATTATTCGCCATGACCAAGTGGGATTCATCCCAGGGATGCAAGGCTAGTATAATATTCGCAAATCAATAAATGTGATACACCACATAAACAAAATGAAGGATAAAATCCACATGATCATATCAATAGATGCTGAAAAAGCATTTGACAAAATCCAGCACACATTTCTGAAAAAATGCTCAGCAATGTGGGAATAGAGGGATCATATCTCGACAAAATAAAGGCCATATATGAAAGACCTACAGCCAACATCATATTCAATGGCAAAAACTAAAAGCATTTCCCTTAAGAACAGGAACAAAACAGGGATGTCCACTTTCGCAATTCTTATTTAACATTGTACCGGAAGTCTTAGCCATAGTAATCAGACAGGAAGAAAAAGTAAAAGGGATCCAAATTGGAAAGGAGAAGTGAAACTCATTATTCGCAGATATCATGATATTATACACAGAAAACCCTAAAAACCCCATCAAAAATCTAGTAGACTTAATAAATGAGTTTGGCAAAGTAGCAGGATACAAAATTAATGTCAAGAAATCGATGGCATTCTTATAGAAACTAAAAAAACAATCCCATTTACCATTGTGGCAAAAAAAATTAAGATACCTAGGAATAAACTTAACCAAAGAAGTACAGGACCTATTTGCAGAAAACTACAGGACATTGGAAAAAAAAAAAGAGGAAGATATAAAAAAGTAGAAGCACATACCTTGTTCATGGATTGGAAGAATTAACATTATTAAAATGTCCATATTACCCAAAGCAATCTATAGATTCAATGCAATCCCCATCAAAACACCAACGACATATTTCACACAACTAGAACAAAAGTTCATATGGAACCAAAAAAGACCCCAAATAGTCACAGCAATCATGAAAAAGAAGGACAAAGTAGGTAGGATCACAATACTGGATATCAGATTATACTACAAAGCTACTATAATCAAAAGAGCTTGTTACTGGCACAAGAACAGGCACAAAGACCAGAGAACCCACAAACGGATCAAAGACATTATGCTCAAATAACATTTGACAAAGGTGGCAAGACCATACAATGGAGTAAAGACAGCCTCTTTAATAAATGGCGTTGGAAAAATTGGATAGCTACACGCAAAAAAATGAAACTAGACCATCAACTTACACCATATACAAGAATAAACTCAAAATGGATAAAAGATTTAAATGTGACCCGTGAATCCATAAAAATCCTAGAAGAAAATGTAGGCAGCAAAATTTCGGACATCACACACAGCAGAATTTTCACTGATACATCACGTAAGGCAACAGAAACAAAGGAAGAAATGAACACATGGGACTACATCAAACTCAAAAGCTTCTGCACAGCAAAAGAAACAATCATCAAAGTGGAAAGGGAACCCACTGTATGGGAGAGCATAAGTGCCAATGATACATCAGATAAGGGGTTAATTTCCAAAATATATAGACTACTCATACAACTCAACAAAAGGAAGACAAAGAACACAATTAAAAAATGGGCAGAGTACTCAGCGGTTAGAGCATCAGCCTGTGGTCCGGAGAGACCCGGGTTCGGTTCCCGCTAAGGGCACGTACTTCGGTTGCAGTTTGTCCCCGGCCCTGGTTGGTCGTGCAGTGGCAGCCACTCGATGTGTCCCTTTCACATCGATGTTTCTCTCTCTCTGTCTCTTCCTCTCTCTCCCTCCCACTCTATCTGTACAAAAAATGGAAAAATGTCCTCGGGTGAGGATAAAAAAAAAAAAAAAAAAAAAAATGGGCAGAGGAGATGAATAGACACCTCTCCAAACAGAACACACAAATGGCCAAGAGACATATGAAGAAATGCTCAACATCACTAATCATCAGAGAAATGCAAAGTTAAACAACAATGAGGTATCACCTTACACCTGTCAGAGTGGCCACCATCAACAAATCATCAAACAACAAGTGTTGGCGTGGGTGTGGAGAAAAGGGGACTCTAGTACACTGCTGGTGGGAATGCAGACTGGTGCAGCCACTATGGAAAACACTATGGTGTTACCTCAAAAAATTAAAAATTGAATTGCTATTTAACCCAGTGATCCCACTTATAGGAATATACCCTAAGAAGCCTGAAACACCAATCAGAAAGAATATATATGTACCCCCATGTTCATAGCAGCATTAAGATCTGGAAACAGCCCAAGTGTCCATCAGTAAACGAATGGATAAAAAAGTTGTGGTATATATACACAACGGAGTACTATGCAGCTGTAAGAAAGAAAGATCTCTTATCCTTTGAGACAACATGGAGGGACATGGAGAGTATTATCCTAAGTGACGCAAGCCAAACAGAGAAAGACAAATATCATATGATCTTACTTATTTGTGGAATATAATGAACTTCATGGTCTGAGGAACAGGGTAGACCCAGAGACGTGGAAGTAGGGTACAGACTGACAACCCTCAGAAGAGAGGGTCAGGGGGAGGGAAGAGATAAACCACAGAACTTATATGCATGTACACATAACCGATGGACACGGACAACAAAGCTGGGGACGGGGTGGGGAGGATGGGGAGGAGGGTGTCAATGGGGAAAAAAAGGAGAAAAAACTAATAATGGAAGGAAAATGATAGTCTAAAAAAAATAGAAAAAGAAAATACTATCATACTGTAGTTACTTTGGAGCCAGGTTAGAATTTTAGCTGTGTAAAGTAATAATCAAGCCATTTTGGACAAGTTATTCTATCTCTCTGTGCCTTGGTTTCCTTATTTCTGGAAATGATTATTTTCCTATGACATAAGTTGAAGAAAAAAAACTCTTTCCAATACTGCATATAAATAATCTCAGTTTGAAAATTGCGTTCAAACACTTAATAAATTGGCCTAAATTTATTTTAAAAATCAATAAAAAATATATTTTTTAAAAAAGGCATTGGACTAGTCACAACCTAATGCCTACCAGCTAAAGCAGCATCCTCTTCACTTTCTGAGCCGTACTGAAGTGCCATGGTAATTGCTGATAAACGACCCCCTTGGACTGCTCTTTTATTCCTAGAAAGAAAAACAAGTAATTAGAAGACATAAAAAAATGTTATAATAATTTGGTTACTTTATAGGAAATAGGAATTGCTAAGAAAGCATTCAAAGAAAAAGAATTTCTATTCAACTGCTTCCTCAATTTATCTTTGTACTTTTATATTCCTAATAATTGATTTTATTCAGTACCAATTTTTTTTCTGTTACAAAAGGAGTGCTGTTAGAAAGCCTAAAGTAGGCGACTTGCAATTTGTTTTTAACATAAACATAACACTACTCCCTTACTTTATGAAAAATAAAGATTCATTCATAATTACTGATTCTCTTTTAAGATGTTCATATGTTACAATGAACACAAAATCTATTATGAACACAAAACCTTTTAGATTATACCACACGTTTTACTGGTAATATTAAACATAACCAACAAACAACTTCACTTAAGCATTTTCTAAGAGTTGAGGTCAGGCCTACTATAGGACCGCAATCCTTTTTTCCCTCCTTTATTTACTGATGAGAGAGAGAGAGAGGGGCCTGGCCGGTATGGCTCAGTGGTTGAGTGTTGACCCATGCACCAAGAGGTCGCTGGTTCAATTCCCAATCAGGGAACATGCCCAGGTTGTGGGCCCAATCCCCAGTGGGGGGCATGCAGGAAGCAGCCAATCGATGTTTCTATCTCTCTCTTCCTCTCCCTTCCTCTCTCTGTCAAATCAATAAAGGAGAAAAAATGTGTTTTTTTTTAAAATAGATACGGAGAAGGGGGAGAGAGGGAAAGAAAGAGGAGGGTGGGAGGGAGACAAGAAGAGGGAGAGAGAGGGAGAGAAGAAGGGGGAGAGAGAGAGAGAGTGAGAAATACTGATTTGTTGTTCCATTCATTACATATATACTCACTGGCTGATTCTTGCCTGTGCCCTGACCGGGGGGATTGAATCTGCAATCTTGGCATATTGGGATCATACTCTACCCAGCTGAGCTACCTGGCCAGGGCAGTACCTCAACCTTTTAAATAAGGTATCTGGTAACAAATTTTCATAGTACCCAACTATACATAAAAATATTACTTCAAGATAGCCATCAAGCAAACAGTGGTATGCCTATCCTCATTAACATGGGTCATCTATCAGACTAAACACACTCATTCTCTCTCACCGGTAATACTTGCTAGTGGGATTTCTCTCTTCACCAAGGCTGGCTTTACTGTGCGCAGAAGCTGTCAGCCTGCCTGCAGCCAAATTTGATGAAGTCCTATCCAGAGATAAGATTTTTTTAAAAACTCAGAAAACTGACAGCTAAAATCAGAATGCTGGGTAAACAAACACAAAATCAACAAGCATTTTCTTTTTCTTTTCTAAATAGAAATGCTCAAATACTTCTGAGACTCTAGTGTGCAGCAGGCTTTGCTCCAAAATGTGGGGAATGGACCATGGCAGGTACTAGAGAGTTTATGGTCACTAAAGTGATCAGAGGATCTAAACAAAACAAATGTCAAGGTCAGAAGAAAGCTTTGACAGTAGTCACTCAACCTTTCCATTTTAGGTAGGAGGAAACAGAATTCCAAAAGTAAGATTTGTTCAAAGTCACAGTCCTACCACAAAGAAAAACCAGGATAGGATGAGACTTTAGATCTTCTGTCACCTGGCTAAATATTCTTCCAGTAAACACAAACACCTACTACTACACATTATATACAAATATCATAAAATTACCTATATTACATATTCTCTTGAAATGCAAAATACTTCTTGTTTTCCACTGTACTGATTTCACTAGCTAGAAAATTAGGCAAATAATAAAAGCACAAGGATTTTAAGATATTTTTTAACCTACCTTATTCGAAGGCTTGACTTAGCCATTTCATGTTCAATTTCTGCCTTTTTCATATAAAATATTTTTTTAATAGAATTTGCATCCTGTAAAGACAAAATTAGTTGTCTTACAAAAAGTATCAGAAAAAAATAAGCATTTAAAATGTCCTCGGCTGCTCTCTCCTCTGTGTAGGATGGGACAGTCACAGCGCGGCTAATAAAGCTCTCTTAATTTGACACCCCCCCCCCCCCAAAAAAAACAAAATGCCCTGGCCGGTTTGGCTCAGCGGTTAGAGCATCGGCCTGCGGTCCTGAGAGACCCGGGTTCGGTTCCCGCTAAGGGCGGGTACCTCGGCTGCAGTTTGTCCCCGGCCCTGGTCGGTTGTGCGGGTGGCAGCCACTCGATGTGTTCCTTTCACATCGATGTTTCTCTCTCTCTCTCTGTTTCTCTCTCTCCCTCCCACTCTACCTGAACAAAAAATGGAAAAGTGTCCTCGGGTGAGGATAAAAAAAAAAACTAAAAGCCCTGGCTGGTTTGGCTCAGCGGTTGGAGCGTCGGCCTGCGGACCAGACAGTCCCGGGTTCGGTTCCCGCTAGGGGCATATACCAAAAAATAAAATAAAAGTTAACAATATTAAAAAAATAATAAATAAAGCAGATGTTTGGCCCTGGCCGGTTTGGCTCAGCGGTTGGAGCGTCGGCCTGCGGTTCAGAGAGACCCGGGTTCGGTTCCCACTAAGAGCATGTACCTCGGGCCCTGGCCGGTTTGGCTCAGCGGTTAGAGCGTCGGCCTGCGGTCCGGAGAGACCCGGGTTCGGTTCCTGCTAAGGGTACGTACTTCGGTTGCAGTTTGTCCCCGGCCCTGGTTGGTTGTGCGGGTGGCAGCCACTCGATGTGTCCCTTCACGTCGATGTTTCTCACTCTCTCTCCCTTCCTCTCTCTCCCTCCCACTCTATCTGTACAAAAAATGAAAAAATATCCTCGGGTGAGGATAAAAAAATAAATAAATTTAGGAGCATGTACCTCGGTTGCAGTTTGCCCCCGGCCCTGGTTGGTCGTGCGGGTGGCAGCCACTCGATGTGTCCCTTCACATCGATGTTTCTCTCTCTCTCTCTCCCTCCTGCTCTATCTGAACAAAAAAAAAAAATGGAAAAATGTCCTCGGGTGAGGATAAAAAATAAATAAATAAATAAATAAAAATAAAATGTCCTCAATTGTGCACTAGACACTTTCTACGGCATTCCTTCCATTTGGGGTAGCCTTTTGTTCAATAGCCACAAAGCTGCGTCCTCTAACCTTTCCACAAGCTTCCAAAACATCTTCAATATTAAATATGTTAAAAGTCTCTTAGCTCTTTCACAATTAGTCAAGTAACACACAAAGATCTAATGATGAACAAGGAAAAACAGTGGTGAAAATACAATGAACTCTATGTACACTGACCTAAAAATTGAAACAAAGATACACTTCTAAGATTAAAGACTATGCATTTAAACTTCAACTTAATGTACTCACTTAAATTAATAGCCTACTAACGTATCAAACCCAAAGTTTACCTTCTTTCTATAATTTAGTTTAGGGAAAATAATTACACCAAAAAGTAAAGTTCTTAACTGCATCAACAATTGGTCCTACACAATTAAAATGTCCAATCAAGGACTAAGACTACAAGGACTGCATGCATAGTCCATTCCTGATTTTCACTCAATGTTTCTTAAAAGATTAAAAATAAAAGTTTAAATTAACTATCAAGTCCAGCCACTGTGGCTCAGTGGTTGAGCACAGACCCGTGCACCAAGAAGTCACCGGTTCGATTCCCAGTCAGGACACATGCCCAGGTTATGGGCCGGATCCCCAGTGGGGGGCACACAGGATGCAGCCAATCGATGTTCTCTCTCATCAATGTTTCTCTCTCTTTCTCATTCCCTTTCTCTCTCTAAAATTAATACAGGAAAAAAAAATTTTCTTTTAAATAAACTATCAAAAGTGACTGTATTTGAATCAGCATTCTGAAAGTCTACATATTTTACTCCCAAAAGATTTTCTGAGCATCCTGTGCTGAATTCCCAATGATATATTATTAATTTAAAAAATTTCTACAGCCTATCCAGTGTGGCTCAGTGGTTGCATCGACCCATGCACCAAGAGGTTGCTGGTTGGATTCCCCTTCAGGGCACATGCCCAGGCTGTGGGCTAAATTCCCAGTGGGGGGCATGTAGGAGGCAGCTAATCAATGTTCTCTCTCATTGATATTTCTCTCTCTCTCTCTCCCTCTCCCTTCCTTTCTCTCTAAAATAAATAAAGAAAAAAAAATTTCTACAAACTGTTCGTTACAGGACTATAAAACTCTACGAAGGAACTGCAAAGCAAAGAAATAGTCATTTTACACTGTGTATTTATTGTACTACACAGATTGCTTTTTATATGTAAGAGGTTTAAATGCAGGGACTAAATCAATATTTAACTAAAAAAGTGGATCAAAAAAACCTTGTCTGGCATAAAGACAGATATATACACTAATGGAATAGAACTGAATCCAGAAATAAACCCGTATGTGTATAGTTAACTGATGTTCAACAAGGGTGCCAAGACAAGTCAATGGGGGAAAGAATAGTCTTTTCAACATAAGGTACAAGGACAAATGATTATCCTATGTAAAAGAATGAATGTGGACTTCTACCTAATACGTACCTAATGTTTCAAAAATTATTTAAAAATGGATCAAAGACCTACATGTAAAAGCTAAAACTATAAAATTCTTAAGAAGAAAACATAGGTGTTAATCTTTGTGATCCTGAATGAGATAATGGTTTCTTTCTTTTTTTAAAAATCCCAGACCGACTTAATTTTTTCTCAATATTTTGTATTAGTTTCAGCTATACAGAATAGTGGTTAAACATTCACATACTTTATAAAGTACTCCTCCGATATTTCCAGTACCCACCTGGCACCATACATAGTTATTACAGTATGAGTAATGGTTTCTTGATATGACACTAAAAGAACAAATAATCAAAGAAAAATAAAAGACAAACTGGACTCACCAAAATTAAAAATGTTTGTGTGTCAAAAGACACAATCAATAGAATGGGAGAACATATCTGTAAATCATATAACTAATCCAGACTATCTAAAAAACTCTAACAACTCAACAATAAAAAAAGAGGTAACTTGATCATAATTGGCTCAGTGGTTACAGCATCAGCCCACAGACAGAAGGGTTAAGGGTTCAATTGTCGGTCAAGGGTACATACTTGGGTAGCAGGTTTGAGCCTCGGCCCTAGTCAGTTCAGGGTCATGCAGGAGGCAATCCAATCATTGTATCTCTCTCTTTCCCCGTTCCTCCCTTCTACTCTATCTAAAAAAGAAAAAGAAAAAAATCAATAGAAAAAAATATCCCCAGGTGAGGATTAACAACAACAACAAAAAGTCTAAGTATCTGAATAAACACTTTTTCAAAGATATATGAATGGCACATGAAAAGATGTTCATATCACCAATCATTAGGGAAACGCTAATGAAAACCACAAGATGATACTTCTTTACATCCACTAGGATGGCTATAACAAAAAGAAAAACAAAATGGAAAATAAGTGTTGGTGAGGATGTGGAGAAATTTCACTTCCACATTACTAGAAGGAATGTAAAATGATGAACTGCTTTGTAAAACAATTTGGTGATTCCTCAGATTTATTATATAGTTACCATGTGACCAAGCAATTCCATTCCTTGGAATTTCCATGAAAAAAATAAATCCACATAAAAACTTATACATGAATGTTCATAGCAGCTTTATTTATATTAGCCAAAAAAGTAGAAATAACCCAAATGTCTAGCAATTGATGAATGGGTAAATAAAACATGGTATATACATATAATAGAATATTATTCATCAGTGAAAAGAATGAAGTACTTATACATGCTACAACATATATACTTTGAAAACATGATGCTAAATGAAAGAGAGTCACAAAGTATCACATAGTATGATTCCATTTATATGAAATGTCCAAAACATGAAAATTCAGAGACTTAAAGTAGAATGGTGGTTGTCTAGGGCTGGGGAGGGAGGCTGGAGAAAAATGGATAGTGACCACAAACTGGCTGGCGAGGTTGGGGAGAAATGGACATTGACTGCTAACCAATTGTGGGGATCGATGGCTGCACAATTCTGTGAATATACTGAAAGCCGTTAAATCGTATTCTTTGGGTGAAATGTATGATATGTGAAATTTATCTCAATAAAGTTGTTATATAAAAATTATTAGCTCTAAATTAAGGTATCTTCTTTTACCAATAAAAAACAATAACAAGAAAACCAACCTTGAACACTTGAGAACCAGGCTCATTATAAGTTTTGGCATTTTTTGCTAGGAGATCTATATCTTTGGCCATTGCATGAATACTCTTATAGCTTCCATTCTACAGAAAACAACAAAATATAAAAGTTCCTCTTATTGAAAGTTAATCAGTATGACCTTTAAAAAAAAAAAAAAACTCCACATATTTTCAAATTGTCACCATGTTCCAAGATTTTACTGGAAAGTACACGTAAACATGTAAAGTCATTTTCTCTTTTATAATAAATCTATTAATATTGTCCATTTATAAACAAGTTTTGAGGTAAATAACAAAGCCAGAGCTAAATTATTCTCATGGAAATAACATAATTTCTTTAAAAATCAAGGCAAAAGTTGTTTTACTTAGCAAATACATGGTATCTATTTAGGTGCCACGCACTGTTCTAAGTACTTCATTAATACTAATTCATTAAGGTGGACTTAATAGTGTAAGTAAAACTCCTCTAGTTTTATGGACCACTTCAGATAAAATAAAAGGTCAGCCTAGCACAGATGTTAACATTTTGTGAGTACCTACATCTCAAAGCTTATTCAATCCAAAATAACCCAGGAGACTCATAATTGCCTCGATTAACAAAGAAAATGAAGGGTGGGGGGAGACACTCTAGTCAAAAGGTACATGAGAAGGAGACAGAAATGAACAGACACATTCTACCGAGACCGGGGAAACCAAACTAAGGAGAATGGAGGGTGGGGAAGGGTAGCACCATGAGCACAGGCTGCACAGGTAGGGTAGGGAAAATGAGGCAGAGTCCAAAGAGCCAGACAAAGCAAAAGAGCTGGTTATGTGCCATGTAGAGACACCTAACATCTAAGCACCCCTACTTTTTATGTAAATTTTAGAGGACATTTATCAAAGCTGGGGACAATGATACAAGGAAGGGCTGGGAAAATGAACCTATGGTGGTCTGCTTTGGCTCACTAAGAAGTCAGAGAAAAGGGGCTTTAGGGGATCTGCCTGGGATCAACTACCACTGCCCATTGCTGCCCTGGTTGCTAGCCCCTGGAGCTCCTCAGAGTTTAGGAGATGCATGCCTGTGGGGAAAAAAGAGAGTATGGTAATGGGTGTGCTCCTTGGGGAGGGAGCAAGCTGAGCACTCTTTTTATTTGGAGAAAATCCCAGCACAGGTGGTAGAGAAGGACCTACCTTTCACAACAGAGGGTAAAAGTGGACAAATGGTAGCTTTGCCAGCAGCATGGCAGCCAGGGAAAGGGGAAATAATTCATGCTTGAGTCTTGAGGGACTACAGACAACAGCAAGTAAGTGGAAGGAATGCATTCCTAAATCTGGCAGGAGGGTAGAGTCTAGGAGTGGAGCAGTGGGTGTCTAGGGCCTACAGTGGCAAATGACAGTGGTAGGAGCAATGGCACCACAAAGAAACTGTGTATGACCTCAGCTGTGCCATGACAGCTCTGAGTTATATTTCCCATCTTGTTTTTCAATGATACCCTTTTCATGGATTTCCTCTCTGCTTAAATTAGAGCTGGTTATTGTTGAATTGGTATAAGGAGCTGCAATATGCTTCAGCAGGTATTAGAAAACTAGTGACAAGTCTCTGGGTAGTGGAATAGCAGGAAGAAAGCTAGAATCAGGAAGCAATATGTTTAAAAGACTAAAGAGTCTTTCATCAGAGAGGGAGGAAAGATTATTATAATTATTCAGACATAAGAAGACAAAGATTGTGATTAGGATGATGGTAAAAGGAGCTGCTTCTGAAGGACAAGGTAAGGTGAGAGGTTACAGAACGAAAATCCAAATTGATTTTCAGTATTATGAAAACATCCTTTCCTTAGATGTTAGGAACCCCAGGGATTCAGGTTCTAGGAGACTAAGTCACTCCCAAGAGCACCTATTTGATTGCCTGAAAAACCAGGTGATACATTAGGGAATCTGTATTGTAACATTTGGTATAAATGTTTCTTACAGTACCAGTAATTACTACCCTGCTAGTCTTTCCTACTTTTTTAGAATTTAAAGCCAAGGAAGTTTCTCCCTCCTGGCAAACCACTGTGCTTCCAGGCTCATTTCTCAATGACATTATATAACACATAATTTCCCCTTTTGCTTTATCTCTAGGAACTCCAAACCCTCCTTATCCTGGGAGAATCAGTCACTCACAATGACCAAGGCCACAGCCCATAGGTGTTCTGGGAGATGCTTCACATACTTTATCACTGACCTCTACAACTCTGTGAGGCAGTAATATACACTCAGCGTACAGCAGAGGAAGCAGGCAGGTTGCCTAACCAAAGTGACAAAACCAGTAAGAAGCAGAGCAATTCCAGGTGCCTGTTACTCCTGGGATACAGGAAGGAGGGCACTTAAAGAAAACAAAGTCTATTTTCACTGAACTTACACTCTGACAATCTGTTATAGTTAATTCTTATTCTGAGGTATCCTAAAACTATTTGGGAGCAGATAAAAATAAACAAGTTTTGCCCTGGCCGGTTTGGCTCAGCGGTTGGAGCATCAGCCTGCGGTCCAGAGAGACTGGGGTTCAGTTCCTGCTAAGGGCATGTACCCTGGTTGCAGTTTGTCCCCGGCCCTGGTTGGTTGTGTGGTGGCAGCCACTCGATGTGTCCCTTTCACATCGATGTTTCTCTCTCTCTCTCTCTTCCTCCCACTCTATCTGAACAAAAAATGGAAAAATGTCCTCAGGTGAGGATTTAAAAATAAAAAATAAATAAACAAGTTTTTATTGCCAATATACTTTTCACAATTAAAAATGTCCATGACCAATGAATGCTTTTAAATTATTTACCTAAGAGCAAATTATAATATGCCAATGAAATTTTACTTTCCTCTCTACAGAAAACAATGCAAAAGGAATGCTATGCTGCCTCCTCCAAAACTATCATCAGTAACTCCACTCTTATTTGTTTACATTCCATTAATGTAATAATCCCTTACAGAACCATCTGCTTCTCTGTTTTCTAAAGGCCCATAAGAAAGACCATAGGCCAATCTACCCTAAATCACCTATGATTACATATGGTCATCTTCATACCTGTATCCTCTGGGCAATGGTCTTGAGATCTATAGGTTCCTTAATTATTGCATAATAGTCTGGATATTGCTGAAAGACAAAAAGTCAGGCGTGCTTAATAGATGAAAGTATCCAGCTAATGAAAAAACAAGGAAGCACACTGACAATCTTAATCAATTGAGCAGCTTTGTGAGATTCAAAACTAAAGACACAGCTGTCCAGCATATTGTATATTTAAAGCAGAAAGAATCTGAGTTTAACAAGCTTCATGAACTACCCAACAGCATGTTGTAGGAATTTATAGTTAGTATTTGGAAATTATCATTATACAACTAATATACCACCACTTAATTGTTTTTAAAAAATTCTAAATTCACAGAATCACACAAATTAAATTTAAGGTCCCAAGATACTGATGCCTGGAAATGAAGTAAAGAAATTTTTTTGTAGGGCTTATTATAAGCTCTCTTAGTTGTGCAATCTAAATAACACAATTATACCTTATTTCATATGAAATTCTTAAAGTTTATAAGAAGTCAGGTTGCAAGATTTGTTAGTTTCATGTTTAACTTAATGCTTACACATTTTAAATGAAACTACATTCAAGAAATGGAGCGAAGTTCTGTTTTCTTACCAAGTATCAGCTTTACACAATATTTAAAGTTAAACATGTCCTTGAAGATTTCACAAAACCTACAGTACATACACTTCCCTGAGCCTTTTCTACAGGTTATATTCCTTGGAGAAAATAATTAAAGTTGAGCAAAAATCTAAAGTTGGTCTCCTCAGGTGGAAGAGGTGTCAGAGGAAGTGAGATTATGCTCTTCAGGCTCTTCCTACCTGTTCAACTCTTGGAGCCTAAACAACAACAAAAAGCAGAAAGCCAAAGCTTTCACTCAATTACTAGGCTGAAGGGATGATCTCAGTAGTGCTTCACCTCATCTGATCCCTCAGCTACTCCTCTATTTTCTTAACCTTACTACTCCTTTCTTTGCTTGGATCAAACCCCTTTCCTGTCTACTCTCTTCACTTATTCTACTTCTGAGAAACAGTTTAGAAGACAAATTATGACACAGCCTCCCAAGCTGGGGTACAATGTAATCCAAACTGCTGGCCCATGTATTCCCAACCGCCATCTCCCACTTAGCCAGTCCCACTTGGAAAAGATTTTATAAAGGAAAGGTAAAAACTGCTCTTCCCTCCTTGTTGTCTTTTGAATTGTTACAACCTAAAGGACTATTCAGAACCTTTCCCCAAACAACTCCTGCTGAATGGTGTCTCAGAAAGCTTTCCCAGAATGGGAGAACTAGATATTAGTATTTTATTGCTCCAATCACACTTAATACTGATTATCCCCTGCAGAGTAAGAATAAACCCTGGGTCCAGCCACTATGGCTCAGTGGTTGAGGACTGACCCATGCACCAAGAGCTCACCAGTTCGATACCCGGTCAGGGCACATGCCCAAGTTGTGGGCCAAATCCCCAGAGTGGGGCATGCAGGAGGCGGCCAATCTATGTTCTCTCTCATTGATGTTTCTATCTCTCTCCCTCTCCCTTCCTCTCTCTCTAAAATCAATAAAGAAAAAAACAAATACTTAAAAAACAAAAAAGAATAAACCTTGAGTAAAGATTGTACTCAAGCAGGCAGATAGCTCTAATTTGGGGGGGGGGGTGTTGGGGGAGTGGAGGGATTGAGGTAAAAAGAGAACTCATGGACATGAACAACAGTGTGGTGATTGGTGAGGGCAGTGAGGAAGAGTTGGAAGAGGGCATAGAGGGGATAAATGATGACGGAAAAAATAAAATTAAACAAAACAAACTGACAAACAAAATAGATCCAGAGTCATGGAACAGAGTGACTAATCTCAGAGGGAAGAGGGGAGGGGTAGCGGGAAGAGATTAACTAAAGAATTTACTTACATTGCTCATGGACATAGACAATAGTGTGGTGAAGGCCTAGGATGGGGTGGGAACCAGATGGAGGGGGGGCAATGGGGGAAAAATAAGGGGAGAGGGCACCTATAATATTCTCGACAAGTAAAAAAAATTAGATTAAATTTTAAAAGGACTGCACTCATTTCTCATAACTTTTTATTGTAGTAAAAAATACATAAGATTTACCATTTAATCATTTTAAATGTACAGTTCAGTGGTATTAAGTACATTCACATTATAGTGCAGCCATCACCATCACCATCACCCATTTCCAGAACTTTTTATCTTCCCAAACTGAACCTCCATACCCATTAAACAACTCTCCACTTTGCACCTCCTGCCAGCCTCTGGGAATTACTATTCTACTTTCTGTCTCTGTTAATTTGACTATCCTAAATACTATCTCTAAAAGGAATCATACAATATTTGTTCCTTTTGTGTCTAGCTTATTTCACTTACGACAATGCATTCAGGGTTAATTCTTATTTTAGCATGTGTCAGAATTTCATTTAAAACTTTTAAAGGCTGAATAATACTCCACTATGTGAATATACCGCATTTTATTTATCCATTTATCTGTTGAGGGATACTTGGGCTGCTTCCATGTTTTAGCTATAGTGAATAATACTGATATAAACATACTTTCATTTTTGGGGGGGTATACACTCAAAGTGGAATTGCTGGCTCACATGGTAATTCTATGTTTAATTTTGTTGAGAAATCATCTTACTGATTTCCTGTTTTCTTAAAAATTTAGACTTATGTCCAGTATAATTATTGTATTTTTCTAATCAGATCTACACTTAGGTAAGTGGTGGTTATATATGCTTTATATCTAATGTCATTAACTGTCCTATAACTAGTCAAGACACACCTTTATTTATTTGTTTTATTATTTTATTTTTTTATCCTTACCTGAGGACATTTTTCCATTATACTGTTCAGACAGAGTGAAAGGGGGAGAGAGAGAGAGAGAGAGAGAGAGAGAGGAGAGAGAGAGAGAGAGAGAGAGAGAGAGAGAGAGAGAGAGAGAGAGAGAGAGAGAAACATCGACGTGAAAGGGACACATTGAGTGGTTGCCACCCGCACGACCAACCAGGGCTGGGGAAAAACTGCAACCGAGGTACATGCCCTTAGCAGCAACTGAACCCGGGTCTCTCGGGACCGCAGGCCGATGTTCCAACCGCTGAGCCAAACTGGCCAGGGCAAGACACACCTTTAAATAACTAGTCTTGTTGATGACTAGTGGGGAAAACCGCATACCACTCATCAATCAACAAGCACTTCTTGCACATCTATGGCATGCTGGGTTCCAACTATATGATAGAGACACAAAAGAAAATATGGCATTGCCCTTGTCCTTGAGAAATTCAGGACTTAGGGAAGGAAGTACATACCAAAATAAATAATCACAATAAAGTTAAGTGCTATATTGGAGTACTTTTAAAAGTGGACTTTTTTATACTTCCATGGCTAAAGTGGAACATTCAGCTATGCTAATTGCCACTTGGGTGTGAAGCTGCAAAAAGCCCGGATACTTTTAAAGGGTCTTACTTGTCTAGAAAATCGCTTCTTCTTTGGGGTAGAAATGTAACTACTAGGTCTCTTTTTCTTCTCCAGCACCAGGCAATTGGGAGAACTGAGAGAAAAAGAATGTATTTATCTTTCTCTCATTCTGTCTCCTGAGCAAAGACAATGTTTCTTGTCTTTTATAAATAAAAGGTTTAGTTTAGGTGTTTATTATTTAGAATTACCCATCTTAGAAACAACCCAAAAGTTCATCAATAGATGAATGAATAAACAAAATGTGGTATAAACAAATGGTATATAAATACAATGGAGTATTATTTAGTTTCAAAAAGAAAGGAAATTCTGACACATCCTACAGAATGGAGGAACCCTAGAAACATTACACTAAGTGAAATGAGCCAGGCACAAAAGGATAAATATCATACAATTCTTCTTATATCAGGTAGTCAAATTCATAGAGAGGGAGAACATAGAATATTGGTTACAGGGGTTGGGAGTATGGGAGAATAGGAAGTGACTGTTTAACGGGTATGGAGTTTCAGTTTAGGAAGATGAAAAATTCTGAAGATGGATGGTGGTGATAGTTGCACAATAATATAAATGTACCTAATACCACTGAATTGTACACTTAAAATGGTTAAATAGTAATGTTATGTTACATATTTTATGACCACAAAAAAACAAAAAAACACAAAGAATTACCAATCAAAACACAAAACCAAAATTTTTTCAAAACCCACAACCATCAGATCAAGTATACAATACATCATATGTGTGCTGCTGAGACCACGAGGAGGAGCTCTTGGCTACCTCTAATGCATTCCATTAACCATACTGTATTTACTAAGAATAAAACTTTTGAAGTACTTAAAAACAACAAAACCCACACTTCAATTCATTCACCTATCTTTAATTGTATCACTTACCACTTTAGAAGGCAGTTTCTGAAAAAGTTCGCTAATGAGATGTCCTGATGGATTTGTGGCTACAACTATGGATTCAAGAAGCTGCTCCAGGATCTCCTTCAAGTAACTTGGAGAAGACTGGGAGAAGGAGTTTGAGGAGAAAGGAGAGAGTAGAGAAATAAGTATTTTGTGAGAGAAATTCCAAAATAAATGATATTAAACCGTTTCTAAAATCTGAAAGCCAACTCAAAAGAGTAAGTTCCAAACAGTACTTATTTTAAGTATGAATTTGAAGACTACCAAAGAAATGGTCTGATGCTGCATGTGGTGGTTGTACTCCCAGAATGGCATATGTGAAACTATTGAGGCCCCTTATATATTTCAGTAACTAAATACTTTGGATCAGGTCCTTTTACTAAACTCCATTCCAGAGTAAACAGTGTAACAGCGAAATTCAAGTGCCATGTGTACAAATGATTAGAATGCATACTTTTTTAGGGTCTGAGCAACTGAGAAAGAAAAACACACCCCATGATACCCAGTCGTTTCTACATCTGCTGTTCATATTTGGTAGAGTAACTATATATGTAAAGTGAGAACAACATACTTTTCACCATAGGGTGCGGTGCCAGATCTAACAACAGAATTCAAATTATGTCAAAACTGAATGGAGATTGATTGATGAACATCACTTCAGCTTATTCCTTAGTCACTGTTTTAACATGGAAAAGTATATGCCCCAAAGAGTACCTGGCCAGTTTCTACAGTGAGCAATGAGATGTCTCAGTCAAGGTTCATATTAAATGGCAGTTTAAGTCCAAACCATGTCTTATGCTTATAAAATATAGATTGATGGTTATTTCTGGTTTAAATCATAAAAGCACTAGAATTCTTTTAATGTTTTCATTAATTTTTTAGAGAGAGAGAGAGGGAGAGATAGAAACATTGATGTGAGAGAGAAACAACAATGGGCTGCCTCCTGCTCGCACCCTGCTGGGGATCTAGCCCGAAACCCAGGCTTCTGCCCTGACCGGGAACGATGACACTCAATCCACTGAGCCACACCAGCCAGGCACTAGTATTTTTGTTCTAATAAGCTCTTTTTATTTAGTATAATATTAATATTTAGTTTAGTATAATATTAAGGTCCTCCAGTGTTAACTCCACAGGAAGGGCTTTAACAAATCTCTTGGACCTACCACAGTGCCAAGCAAAAACAGACACACTATAAATACTTAACATATAAGACATATGATTAGCTGAGAGTCCCAAACCATATAAGCTTAGAGAACCAACATAACACTGATGAAGACAGACTAAAATACCCATGTTTAAGTCATTTACTTCCTGGTTAAATCACAGTATCACAGAGTTAGCTTCAAAAAGAGAAGAAAATAGACTGGCCACTGGGGTTCAGTGGTTGAGCATCGATCCATGCGCCAAGAGGTTGCCGGTTCAATTCCCAGTCAGGGCACATGCCTGGGTAGTAGGCTGGATCCCCAGTCTGGGACATATAGGAGGCAGCCAGTCAACGTTCCTTCTCATCAATGTTTCTCTCTCTCTCTCTTTCCCTCACCCCTCTTCTCTCTCTGAAATCAATAAAGAAAAAATAATTAAAACAAAAACAAAAAGAGGAGAGTTAGCCCTGGCCTATTTTTCTAAGTGGTTAGAGCATCAGCCCGAGGACCAATGAGTCATGGGTTCAATTCCGGTCAAAGGCACATACCTCGGTTGTAGTTCACTCCTGGCCCTGGTTAGGGTCGTGTAGGAGGCAACCAATTGATGTGTCTCTCTCACATCGATGTCTCTCTCTCCATCCTTTCCACTCTAACTGAAGATAAATAAAAAAATACCCTTGGATGAGGATTAAAAAAGAAAAAAGGAGAGATATATTTTATAGACAAGCCCTGGCCGGTTTGGCTCAGCGGTTAGAGCACTGGCCTGCGGTCCAGAGAGACCCGGGTTCGGTTCCTGCTAAGGGCATGTACTTCGGTTGCAGTTTGACCCCGGCCCTGGTTGGGTCGTGCAGGTGGCAGCCACTCAATGTGTCCCTTTCATGTCGATGTTTCTCTCTCTCACTCTCTCTCTCTCCCCCCCCACCCCCCGCTCTGTCTGAATAAAAAATGGAAAAATGTCGAGTGAGGATAGAAAATAAATAAATAAATATTTTAGACAAGATTCCTCTCCTCCAAGTCATACCAGCTACTTTGTGTTGCAGGTGACATAAAAGTAGCAGGGTACGTAAAAGCATTCATGCAACATATTCCCACAATTGGGAAAACTCCAAGGATATAATTTTTTTAAATGTTTTTATTTATTTATTTTTAAATATGTTTTTATTGATGTCAGAGAGAGGAAGGGAAAGACAGAAACATCAGTGAGAGAGAAACATAGATCGACTGCCTCCTGCACGACCCCTACTAAGGATTGACCTGGCAACTCAGGCAGGTGTCCTGACCAGGAATCAAACCAGTGATGTCATAGTGCATGGGACGAAGCTCAATCAACTAAGCCACACCGGCCAGGGCAAGGACACCGTCCTTAATTTAAAAATGAGCTGTTTGGGCCCTGGCCAGTGGTTAGAAGGTTGGCCTGCAGACTGAAGAGTCACAGGTTCAATTCCCAGTCAAGGGCATGTACCTTGATTGTAGGTTCGATCCTCAGCAGCAGTCAGGCTCTTTCAAGAGGCAACCAATCAATGTGTGTCTCTCACATCAATGTTTTTCTCTCTCTCCCTCCCTCCCTCCCTCCCTCCCTCTCCCTGCCTCCCTCCCACGCTATCTAAAAACTCAATGGAAAAATATCCTCGGGTAAGGATTAAAAAATAAATTAATTTAAAAAAATAATAAATGAGATACTTGAGCCCTGGCTGATTTGGCTCAACAGTTATCACAGGTTCGAATGCCAGTCAAGGGCATGTACCTCAGTTGCAGGTTTGATCCCCGGCCTCAGTCACTGTTGTGTGGGAGGCAACCAACTGATGTGTCTCTCTCACATTGATGTCTCTCTCTCTCTCTCTCTCTCCCCTTTCTCCTACCCCCTCCCTCCCATTGTATCTAAGAATCAATGGAAAAATATCCTTGGGTGAGAATTATCAAAAAAAAAAAAAAAGCAGCAGCAGCTTGAAAATTCCTTCTCCCTCTTGAGAACCTTAGGGCTAGAAAGAAGCTTGGGAGGTATAAATATAAATGTGCAGGATACTTCCAATTTCTTACTGAAAGAAACACAGAAAATTCCTAAATGCAGGCATTTTCATTTCTGACTAGAACCCTGGAGGATTAGAATAAGGCTGAGCCCCCTGTAGGTAATCAATGCTCTGCCCAAGAAAGCATGGGTTAAGTTGCTGCTCCAAAATTAAGATCAGAGAGTAAAATTTTAGGGAATCCCTAGTTAACTGCCTTCTACCTAATTCCAATCATTTAATATCTAGGAAGAAATTGACAAGGTCCCTAGAAACTAGATTCTGAGACTTCACAAAGAAGTTATGTTTTGAGAAATTCACCTGCCACTGCTTCTTTTTGTGAAGTTTTAGGAAAGAAAGGGAAATGCACTGCTTTGGGTGTCTTACTATTTAGCTGCAGAGGAGAGATGGAATTCCTTTTATTATTCTTTTTCCTCTTTTGAAACATGTGTGTTCATTCAGCAAAAATTTATCAGTACCTACAAGGCAGGCACAGTCTAGATGTCAGGAATACGTGAACAAGGTGATTTCTTTTGTGGTCTATAATTCTACTCGGGGGGGGCGGGGGAAGAGGAAGTAAACATATAATCTCATGAACAAGTTATTTCACCAAATTCAATAGTGGTAAAGACTAAAGACCATGTAACAGAGAGATGTGGTGACAGAAAAGGAGTATGGAACAAACACTTTAGATAGGGTGGTCAGGAAAGACCCTTTCCAGTTGACATTAAGTGACAGTAGAATAACGAAAAAGCCAGTGACAGGAAGAGCCAAAGGAAGCACATTCTAAGCAGAAGTAAGAGTAACTGCAAAATTTCAAAGGGAGAAATGCACCCGGCACATTCTAGGAACAGTACTCAGTCTAATCTAAAAAAATATTCCTAACTAAGGTGATTCCATTGACTCTCCTTTTTTTTTTTTTTTAATTCTCACCTGAGGACATTTTTCCACTGATTTTTTTTTTAAGCTTTTTTTTTTCCTTTATTGATTTTAGAGAGGAAGGAAGAGGGAGAGACAGAAACACTGATGAGAGAGAAACATCAATTGGCTACCTCCTGCATGCCCCCTACTGGGGATTGAGCCCAAAACCTAGGCATGTGCCCTGACTGGGAATCAAACCAGGACCTCTCAGTCCATGGGATGATGCTCAATTCATTGAGCCACACTGGCTGGGCACAACTCTCCTACTTTTAATCACAATACAGCCTCTTCTTACAAGATATCTCAATATAGGAACATCGAATCCCCTGATGATATGAAGTCTCTTTAAAAGAGAGCAGGAAATATGCATTAACCTAAGAGCATTCATAAAAACAATCATGCATGGGACACATTGTCCAGGATGTCTTATGATCCCTTGGAACTGCAGTGAGGCTCTCTGGCTATATTATGTCCCTTTACCCTCCCAGTTACCAACACAACTATATAAAAAGCCCACAACAGCCCACAGGAAATCACAGGGACCTTGCCCACTTCCCAACAGCCCACCTATCACCTGTTCCAGCTGCACACTTACTCCTTCAGTCACTGTGCCTTGATTGTCTTGCCCATCTTCATCATCATCTTCATCATCTGCTTCTCCTTTCTGAACAAACTCATTTCTTGTTCGAAGGTACAAGTCCCAGAGTTTGCAAGCAGCTTTATATTCAGGAGAATCTGGCTATACATTAGAAAAGAGAAAAAAAAAATCACTTTATTATTTTATTGTCAATCAATTACTACTTTTAAAGCATCCTGTTCCAGCAGAGACTTGTATTCTAAGACATAACTTCAAAAACTCTATTATAAATTTTAAATGCCTTATGATTAAAAGATACATGGGCCTCAATTTCTTTTCTCAAGAACTAAGTGTATGTTTTAAAGGCATTCTGAAATCAAATTTATTTATTTATTCCCTATCTTATTACAGAAAGACTTGAGGCAGAAGATAAATGATTTGCTAAATTAAGGCTAATTATTACTAAGAAAGCTAATTTAAAGGGTAAGACCTGGTGTAGCCACTATGGAAAACAGTATGGAGATGCCTCAAAAAAACTAAAACTACATCTATCATACAACCCAGCAATTACACTTTGGGGTATTTATCCATAGAAAACAAAAACATTAATTTGAAAAGACATATGCATTCCTATGTTAATTTCAGCATTATTTAGAATAGTTAAGATATGAAAACAATCTAGGCAGGTGTATGTACACACACACACACACACACACACACACACAATGGAGTATTACACAGCAATAAAAGGAAGGAAATTCTGCCATTTGCAACAACATGGAAGGACCTACAGGGTATTATGCTAAGTGAAATAAGTCAAAGACAAATATTGTATGGTTTCATTTATCTGTGGAATTTAAAAACCAAAACAAATGAACAAACAAAAACCAGACCAAACAGATGGTTACCAGAGGGGTGAGGGGTGTGAGGAGGAGTGAAAAAGGTAAAGGGGAATCTAGTCAGTAATACCGTGCTAAGTTTTCACAGTGATAGATGATTAATTAGTGGGGTTATCACACTGTAAAGTAGGGAGATTCCACTATATTGTACACCTGGAACTAATGTAACTAGTATAATATTGTATACCAACTACACTTTAAATAAATAGAGAAAGAAGGATAAGACCCAATTTAAAGGATACAAGTCAAAAGGGTAGAAGCCAGTAACTGTTCTGATATCACTTCTATTTTTAAAAGTATATAATACCTTAACTGAAGATTTCTTTTTCTAAAGTATAGTGGAAAAAAACTCTAACTGAAACTTTCCAGTAAAACCAATGCTGGATACAGTTAGAAAATAAACAAAAACAATAAAACTTAAAAAATATACCCATGTGCTGCCAATTAAGAGTAAGCAATATTCATAACAGCAAGAATAGAGTCAATTTGGAAACGCAGATGAGCAAGCAGAACACCAACCTTAACTTGACGGCATTTGGAAGGCAAGATAAACTTGAGGTTTAGTTTTCAAGGCTCCTCTAGGATGCAAAGACAAGAGGTAAGGCCAAGTTTCACCAGAAGAGAAGATGAGACTCCAAAGCCCACGGCTAAAGCATAAGTGGAACTTCAAAACAATTCATTTTCTGCACTGTCCAGAAATAAGGAAGCTACACACCCCAACCTCCATCCAGCTCAACCCATGTCTATCTCAATCATAGCACCATGGGAAAAGGAGAGGTGCAAGATGAATCTCCTCTGAGAACTCTTCATTATGAGCTAGCCCTAACAAAGATATGCTAGGTGCCTAGAATAAGCAACAAATCTTTTCTCTGAATCAACTCAACTTTAATCTAAGCCTCAAAGAATCCCTAGAGATAAATTCTAAGAAATATTAACCTGTGGTAAAAATTCATAAAACACACAAGAATTAAAGACTCACAATAGAAAGCTTACAGATATGACAACAAATCAGACATGTAAATACATCAGATACTGGAATTATCTGCAACAGAATAAAAAAATATTTTGGAAAAAAAAATTGAACACTTTTAAAGAAACAACGGGATTAAAGATGTAAGCAAAGCACAGAAAAGCCTAAAAAAAAAAAAAACCACAAAAAAACAAAAACTACCACAAAAATACTAAATATTAAAATGTAAAAATTCAATAGATTGGTTTAAAAGCAGATTTCAAAGAAAATTAGAACTAAAAAGCAATACAGACACAAAAAAGGGTATTATGAAAGGTTAAGGGAAATGGAGATCTAAGAGAGTTCTAATATACTTTTCAATCTGAATTCTACAAGAAGAGAGAATAGGGCAAAAGCAATATGCAGACATAATGGCCGAAAACTTTCCAGAGCTGATGAAAAACACCAATCTAAAGATTTAGGAAGCCCTACAACTCCCAAGTTATATAAATAAAAGGATATTCATATCTAGACCTATCATAGTAAAACTGTAGAATACAAAAAGACAAAAGAAAGATACTAAAGATAGGCAGAAAGGAAAGACAGATTATCTTTTTTTTTTTTTTTTATCCTCACCCGAGGACATTTTTCCTTTTTTTTGTTTTTTTGTACAGATAGAGTGGGAGGGAGAGAGAGGAAGAGAGAGAGAGGGAAACATCGATGTGAAGGGAACACATCGAGTGGCTGCCACCCGCACGACCAACCAGGGCCGGGGACAAACTGCAACCGAGGTACATGCCCTTAGCGGAAACCGAACCCGGGTCTCTCCGGACCGCAGGCGGACGCTCTAACCGCTGAGCCAAACCGGCCAGGGCAAGACAGATTATCTTTAAGGGAACTACAATTATACTGACAGATAACTTCTCAATAGCAATAAAAGAATGACGAATAAAGAAAGTAGTGTTTGTGAGTAAAAATAAATACTGACTACATAAAAAAATAACATTATTTTATGGGATTAAAAATTTGCCACAGCCCTGGCCGGTTTGGTTCAGCAGTTAGAGCGTCGGCCTGCGGTCCTGAGAGACCCGGGTTCGGTTCCCGCTAAGGGCGCGTACCTCGGTTGCAGTTTGTCCCTGGCCCTGGTCGGCTGTGCGGGTGGCAGCCACTCGATGTGTTCCCTTCACATCGATGTTTCTTTCTCTCTCTCTGTTCCTCTCTCTCCCTCCCATTCTACCTGAACAAAAAATGGAAAAATGTTCTCGGGTGAGGATAAAAAAAAAAAAATTTGCCACAAAAATTCAAAACATCAGTAGCATAAATAAAAAGAGAGATCAGACCCGGCCAGTGTGGCTCAGTGGTTGAGTGTCAACCCATGCACCAAGAGGTCACTGGTTCGATTCCCGGTCAAGGCACATGCCCATATTGTAGGCTAAATCCCCAATGAGGGGCATGCAGGAGGTGGCCAATTGATGTTTTCTCTCATCAATGTTTTTATCTCTCTCTCCCTCTTTCTCTAAAATCAATAAAGAAAAAAAATTTTTTTTTAAGGAGAGATCAGAGTTAAATTATTCTAAGGTCTTTGTATTGTCTAGAAGCTTTAAGATGCTAATTAACTTCTGACTTTGATCCTTCAATTATGCACATTAAAACTTCTTGGATAAGAACAAAAAAGTTTATCCACGGATCTCACAACTTCCAATTGTAGAGGGAGTAAGAAAAATAGATTAAAAAAAAGTGAAACCAAAGGAAGGCAGATAGAAAAAAATAAGAAATAAATTAAAAAGTGAGACAAGCCCTGGCCAGTTTTGCTCAGTGGTTAGAGCGTATGCCCACAGACCAGAGACCTTGGTTCAGTTCCCGCTAGGGGCACGTATCTCGGATACAGTTTGTCTCCGGCCCCAGCTGGGATGGTGCAGATGGCAGCCAGTCAATGTGTCTCTCTCACATCGATATTTCTCTCTCTCTCTTCCTCCCTCTATCCCTCCCGCTCTATCTGAAGAAAAATGCAAAAATGTCCTTGGGTGAGGATAAAACAAACAAACAAAAAATGTGACAAATAGAAAGTCAAAATTTGTTTACTTTTTAATATTTATTAATTTTTAGAGAGGAAGGAAGAGAAAGAGAAACATTGATTTCTGACCCACTTATTTATGCATTGATTGATTGATTCTTGCTTATACCCTGACCAGGGATCAGACCTAAAACCTTGGTGTATTGGGATGATGCTCTAACCAACTGAGCTACCCAGCCAGAGAAAGTTGAAACTTACATGGCAGGAATACATCCAAACATAATGGTTTTCACTAAAACTATAGAGAGATGATGAAATGGTCCAGGTAAAAAGTAAAGATTAGCCCTGGCCAGTTTGGCTCAGCGGTTAGAGCATCGGCCTGCGGTCTGGAGAGACCCGGGTTCGGTTCCTGCTAAGGGCACGTACTTCGGTTGCAGTTTGTCCCCGGCCCTGGTTGGTCGTGCGAGTGGCAGCCACTCGATGTGTCCCTTCACGTCGATGTTTCTCTCTCTCTCCCTTCCTCTCTCTCCCTCCCACTCTATCTGTACAAAAAATGGAAAAATATCCTCGGGTGAGGATAAAAAAAAAAAAAGTAAAGATTAGCCCTGGCCAGGTGGCTCAGTTGGTTGGAGCATCATTTCATACACCAAAAGTTTGCCAATTTGATCATGGTCAGGGCACATATCTAGGTTGTGGGTTCAATCCCCAATTAGGACACATGCAGCAGGCAACCGATTGATGTTTCTCACATCAATGTTTCTCTCTCTCTAAAAAAAAGGAAAATCAATAAAAACATATCTTCAGGAGAGGATTAGAAAAAAGAATATAAAAAAAGTAAAGATTGCCAACTGGGTTAGTAAAAATTCACATAGATGCTGTTGACAAGAGACTCAGCATTAAAAGGATATGAATAGGTTAAAAGTAAAGAATGGGAAAAAAACCTAGGTAAATACAAATAAAGCTGGTATAACTATATTAACATCAGATAAAACAGACCTCAAACAGAAGACATTACTAGGAATAGAGAGATCTACTATATAATGCAAAAAAAATTCCATTTACTAGGGCAACATAACTTTAAACTTGTATGATTTTGTCTGCATAGTTTCAAATATGTAAAGCAAAAACTCAATAGACAAATCTCATCATTACAAGGACAGATATAAAAACACCTCATTTGTAAGCAGATAGTTCCTGTAGGTAAATCAGTTAGAATATAAAAGATTTTAGCACCCTGGCCAGTTTGGTTCAGCAGTTAAGAGCGTCAGCCCTCAGACCAAAGGCTCATACCTGGGTTGCAGGTTCGATCCCAAGCCCCAGATGGGATTGTGAGGGAGGCAACCAAACTATGTGTCTCTCTCACACTGATGGCCTCCTTCCCAGTTCTCTCCCCAGTGCCATGAACCCCAGACTCTCGTCCAGTCTGCCCTCCCTCTACTGGAGCCCAAGGTCAAAGTAATTAAACAACAAAGAACAACAGTTTTCATACCCGACTGCCCGCATGCATGCAGATCGGGGCTTGCACCAAGAAGCACAACCTAAAAACTCTTATTTGTGCCATTTGTCCGGCCCAATAGGAGAAGCGAGACCATTTACAGCCGAATGAAGAGAAGCAAAGAGGAGGTAGGAGGTGAATCTCCCAGGAACATTCACTGAATAGACCATGGCTTTCTGAACTTCACTTTATCTCTTCGTCACCTCAACTGTGCTGGCACTAGGATTCTGTGTTTCAAAGAAATTAGGTCTACATGGAAATCAAGCTTCTAGACTTCACAGAAATGAAATGTTTAATACTCTGCTTTACACCATATTCCCTATACATTTCTCTGAGAACATGTGAGACAAGTTTTAAAATTGTTTTAAAAAAATAGAAAAATAGCCCTGGCTGGTTTGGCTCAGTGGTTGGAGCATCGGCCTGTGGACCAGAGAATCCCAGGTTCGGTTCCCGCTAGGGGCACGTACCAAAAAAAAAGAAAACACATGTAGCCCTGGCCAGTTTGGCTCAGCGGTTGAGCATAGACCTGCAGACCACAGAGTCCTGGGTTTGGTTCCGCTAGGGGCACATACCACACACAAAAAAAGGAAAAATATCTTTCATTGAGGATGAACAACAACAAAAGATTTTAGCAACATAAATAACAAGCTAGTGCTAGTTGTATCAATAGCACTCTTTTTGTATTCACAAAATTTATAGCAGCGCTATTTATTATAGCTAAAAGTAGAAACAATTCAAATGTTCCATTAACTGGGAAATGAATAAACAAAATGTGGTATATCAATATAATACAGGATATAACAAAAGTAGGTTTACAGTTGTTCACATGGAAAATAATACAATAATTAATAAATAATGATACAAGAATAAACTCTATGTGTTTTGTGTACTCAAAACCGTATACTTTAGCGCCACCCTGTATATGTTATGACATGGATGAACCTTAAAGGTATTATGCTCAGTGAAAGAAGCTAGTTACCAAAGGCCATAGAGTGTATGGCTCCACTTATATGCAATTTCCTGAACAGACAAATCCATACAGAAAGTAGATTGGTGGTTGCAAGAGGTCCTCTGGAGGACGGACAACACAGAGTGCCTGTTAATGGGTATGTTTTTCTTTTTGGGATAATATTTTGGAGTTAGTGGCAATGGTTGCAAGATTTTGAAACCTCCTGAATTCTACACTTTAAAAGAGTATATGAATTATAACTCAAAGAAAAAATATATACGTTCATAGTCTTAAGAATACATCCAAGCCCTGGCGGTTTTGCTCAATGGTTAGAGCGTCGGCCTGCGGTCCGGAGAGACCCGGGTTCAGTTCCCACTAAGGGCATGTACCTCGGTGGCAGTTTGTCCCCGGCCCTGGTTGGGTCGTGCGGGTGGCAGCCACTCAATGTGTCCCTTTCACATCGATGTTTCTCTCTCTCTCTCTCTCCCCCTCCCACTCTATCTGAACAAAATATTGAAAAGTGTCCTCAGGTGAGGATTAAAAAAAAAAGGATACATCAAATAGCCCTGGCCAGTTTGGCTCAGCGGTTCGAGCATTGGCCTGCGGTCCAGAAAGACGCAGGTTCAGTTGCTGCTAAGGGCATGTACCTCGGTTGCAGTTTGTCCCCGGCCCTGGTTGGGTCCTGAGGGAGGATGCCACTCGATGTGTCCATTTCACGTCAATGTTTCTCTCTCTCTCTCTCTCTCTCCCCCCCACACACACACTCTATCTGAACAAAAAATGAAAAAATGTCCTCGGGTGAAGATTAAAAAAACAGAAGAATACATCCAACAGTATTTTTGCAGAATCTTTATAAAGGAACATTTAAAGCTTTGCTAAAATTAAAGACTTAAAGACACACCAAATCCATAGATTGACATAGTCAATATCATGACTATGTTAATTCTCCAAAATATGATCTAAAGAGAGTCAAAGCAATTCCAATAAGAATTCCAACAATTGGCCCTGGCCGGTTTGGCTCAGCAGTTAGAGCATTGGCCTGCGGTCTGGAGAGACCCAGGTTTGGTTCCCGCTGAGGGCACGTACCTCAGTTGCAGTTTGTCCCCGACCCTAGTTGGGTCGTGCAGGAGGCAGCCACTCGATGTGTCCCTTTCACATCGGTGTTTCTCTCTCTCTCTCTCTCTCTCTCTCTCTCTCTCCCCCCTCCCCCCCTTCCCACTCTAGCTGAACAAAATATCGAAAAATGTCCTCAGGTGAGAATTTTAAAAAAAGAGAATTCCAACAATTGTTTTGTGCTTGTTGACTTAACAACCTAATATTAAAATGTATAAGGAAAGGGCCAAGAATAGCTAACGTGCTTTCCTTAACAGATAAAGAATTGTAAAGATGCCCTGGCCAGTGTCACTCAGTGGTTAGTCAACTCGAGCACCAAAGGGTCGTGGGTTTGATTCCCAATCAAGCAGAACAGAAACAGATTCATAGATACAGAGAACTTTTTGATGGTTGCCAGATGAGAGTACTGCTGCAATACTTTCAACAATAAAATTTTTTAAAAAAGAGAACCCTCTCGCCCTGGCTGGTTTGGCTCAGCAGTTAAGAGTGTCAGCCAGCAGACCAAAGGTCTTGGGTTTGATTTCCGGTCAAGGGCACATGCTTGGATTGCAGGTTCGATCCCAGGCCCTGATCAGGGAGTGAAGGAGGCAACCAATCGATGTGTCTATCTCACATCGATGTTTTTCTCTCTCCCTCCCTCCCTTCCACTCTCTCTAAAAAATAAATGGAAAAATAGCCTCAGGTGCGGATTAACCAAATATATATATATGAACAGCCCAGCAATAAACTGGCCAGAACAAAAGGAACAGAATAAAAGGTCAGAAAGACAGCCAAGAGCACATGGAAACGATAACAGCACTGACACTGGAGACAAATGCAGAGGGAATGGCCATTTCAAGGTGTTGCTTATACCTGTGAGGAAGAAATATCTCTACCTCATAGAAGACACAAAGTCAATCCCAGCTGCTTTAAAGGCTTAGATGTAAATGACAAAACTATTAAACTTTCAGAAGAAAATATAAAAGAAGAGTATCTTTATAAACTTTGGGCAAGAGAAATTTCTGAAACAAGACACAAAGAAGGACAAACCACAAAGTTAAAGACTAGTGCATTTGAATATATTAAAATAAAAAAATTATCTTCCTGGTTGGCGTGATTGAGTGGACTGAGTGTTGTCTCATGGACTGAGAAGTCCCGGTTCAATTCCCAGTCAGGGTACATGGTAGAGGGCATGCAGGAAGCAGTGGATCAATGTATATCTCTCACATTGATGTTTCTCTCTCTCCCCCTTCCTCTCGCTCTAAAAAAAATCAATAACAACATATTTATCCCTGGCTGGTTTGGCTCAGCAGTTAGTGTCAGCCTACAGACCAAGGAGTCGTGGGCTCGATTCCAGCTAAAGGCACATACCTATGTTGTAGTTTTGGTCCCTGGCCTTGGTCGAGGTCATGCGGGAGGTAGCCAATCGATGTCTCTCTCCCACATTGATGTTTCTCTCTCTCTCTCTCTCTCTCTCTCTCTCTCTCTCTCTGTCCCCCTTCCTTCTACTCTATCTAAAAATTAATTGAAAAATATTCTCAGGTAAGGATTAACAACATAAATAAAATAAAATAAAAAATAAAATAAAATACCAATATTCCGCCTAGCTGGTGTGGCTCAGTGGTTGAGCATCGACCCATGCACCAGGAGGTCGCCAGTTTGATTCCCGGTCAGGGCACATGCCCAGGTTGTGGGCCCAATCCCCAGTGGGGGGCATGCAGGAAGTAGCCAATCGATGTTCCCTCTCATCGATGTTTCTATCTCTCCCTTCCTCTCTAAAATCAATAAAGAAAAAACATTAAACAAAAGATTAGTACCTAGTGTAAAAATTTCTAGAAATATGAAAATGACAACACACACAAAAAATAGACAAAAAATCTGAGAAGACACAGAATAAGGATAGTTCAAAATCTCAAGAATATTCAGTCTCTTAAAGAAGAAATACAAACTCAAACCACCAAATGAGAAACCACTGCTCACCTACAAGATTGGTAAATATTCAAAAGTCAGACAATTATCAAATTGGATACCTTCTAAATTTGATGCTTTCTTACCTTATAATAGGCCTTTGCATTGTTAAAAAGCAGCTGGAAGTCAGCAGTCAGCAGATTAACATCATCATACTCTTCCATTTTTAGTTTCTGTTGGATTTTCATCAAGTCAATGGGCTGAGAAACTACTTCATAATAGTCTGGTTGATTTCTGTTATAATTTAATATTTTTTAAAAAGGTATTAATCCAAAGCCCTTAAAAAGTTATATTTCAAACTATCTGTAGTAATGTCAATTTCAGGTTATAGAACACACTAGATTTACTGCCATTACTAGAACTAAAAGGAAATAACAAAAGCAATATGCATATGCATGCCTTTTTCAAAATACATATTAGTGACAGAAAAACTTAAATTAACATATGTGATAGTCTTTTATACCCTAAATTTTTAAGATTTAGGGCACCAACACTAAAACTACGTCAACAGTATCTTCCCCAAATGAAAACAATTTATACTTCATGGTGTTCAACAGTGGCTGAAAACAGGTATTTTAAAGCTCTTTATCAACTTACAAAATGGTTGTCTTTCTTCAGTGACCACAGAACTTTTTCTGCCAAGTACTATCAAGTGCCTAGTATATACAATTACTAATATCAATTACTAAAATTACAGAGGAGAAAGCTGAGGCCCTTGGCACAGGCATCTTACCAAAGATAAAGGGACATCAGACATATCCAAACATAACCTAACAATTAAAAAACTTAAAACACCTCGGGAATGATAAACACAAAATTCAGGATAGTGATTTTATATTGAAGGGGAAAAACAGTGAGGAACACAGAAAACTTCAAAGGTTGTTCCCTCAACTTACTCTCAGTGAAGGACAAGTTAAACACTACCACCCCACCCCACCCCTTTTTAAGGGAAAACAATTTGCACCTGACTGATTTTGACTTCTGAGGATGTCAAGTGATGTTTAGGTCGTAGTGTCTTTAAGTGCTGTCCATGCTGGTCTAACTACATTACGATGGGTCCGCTTCTCCTGGGTGGGTGATTCACACAGGCACCTCTACCACAAATAGGACTGTGGTCCATTGATTTATTGCACTCTTTTCTTTTATCAACATCTGGCAGACCAGGGCTTCTTGCCTCATGGCAAAAGGGGAATTATGGTGAGTTACTTTTCTTACAATTTATTTCATGAAGCCCAGTGTGCGTTTTAATGCATAGAGGAGGAAAGATAATATCCTACATTTTAAAGGGGGATTAGGCACTTGAAAGTATAGCATCTTATGTGATTATAAATAGAAGTGAACTGTATGTTTGTTTATGTATCTAGTTATCAGGAAAAGGGAATGATATAACCTCTTGTTGTCAGTGCTATCTGAGCACTCCACTTACTTGGCAACCCAGGTCATGGAACAGTCATCTGCACCCAGAACATTCTGGTGCAGGGGCGGCCCTACAGCATCCCCAGAAGTGCCAACATGTACTGCAGGTTCAGCAGAAGCATCGCTGGCCTGGGTCCTAGTCCTGATAGGTTGCTATGTTGAAATAACTTTATTTTATCCCCTCAAAGTCTAGAAAGAGTATGCAGATACTCAACTTTATGATGGATTTATCATAAATTGAAAATATTGTAAAAAAATGCATTGAATATGCCCCAGCTAGGTGGCTCAGTTGGTTGGAGTGTTGTCCCATGCACCAAAAAGGTTGTGGATTCAATCCGCAGTTGGGGAGCATATGGGAGGCGATCGATGTTTCTATCTCCCTTCCTTTCTTTCTAAAATCAATAAACATATCCTTGGGTGAGGATTAAAAAAAATGTATTTAATACACCTAACCTACTGAACATCATACCTTATAGCCCAGCCAGTTTCTACTGAGTACTTATTGCTTTTTATCATAGTAAATCTGAAAAAATTGTTAAAGTCGAACCACTGTACGTCGACTGTCTGCAAATACAAAATAAACAGATGGGAGTTTTTACTTAAGCAATCTTGCAAAGAGCCGTTTGCCTAGGGGACACAGCCATCATGAAGTAACACTGTTGTATTGTATGCCTTTGGGGTGGGTTTGTAACTGGGATTGATAAAATGGTATTTTTTGGTTCCTATGTACATACTGGAAGAATCCTTTCATAATAAACTAGACACTACAACAATAAAAAACAAAGAAAACTTCAAAGGTAGTTACAACAATAATTTCTTAAGTTAGGTTTTGTGGTCATGGATGATTATTTTTATCCTTTCTGGCTGTTTTCAAATCAAGTTCCATTGGACAAGTAAACCTTCTAAAATATTATCTGTGTGACTATTTTTCTCAGTTCTCCCTTGGGGATAGGTAACTTCATTCTAGATGTGTAAGAGATAAGATTACTTATAAAGAATGCCATGGTCACCCTGGCCAGTATGGAGACCCCACTCATATTTTGCCAACTGTTCCAAAATTGCCCTTTACAGCATAAGGATCAACTCCAGAATCACATGTTGCATTTATATCATGTTATATTTTGTTTCCTTCATTCTTAAACAGTTGCTCACTTTCCTTGACTTTCATGATCTTGATACTTTTGAAGATTACAGACCAGTTATTTTGTAGTCTGTCTCTCAATTTGGGTTTGCCTATTTTCCTGATATGTAAATTAATGTTATGCTTCATTGGCAGGACTGTAACAGAAATGACAGTGTACAGTATTTATCTCACTGTATCCTATCAGGTGGTATATGATTTCTACTTGTCCCATAACTCAGATGAGGCTGCTTTTGATCACTTGATTATTGTGTGGTGTTTGTCAGCTTCTCAACTGACCAAGTTACTCTTTTCCTCCCTGTACTTTATTAATAGATACCTCCAGATTATCATCAAGTTATACATTTATTTATATCTATATGGATTCCTGTTTTACTCAGTGGATTAAAAACCATTACTATAATTAGTTTGATACTCAAATTGCTCCTGATTTGGCTAGTCCTTTCAAGATGGCTGCTATTTTCTATGTCCTCTTAACATGTTCCCATCACCCTTTGAGTACTTGCTTATTTTCTGGCACAATAAGATCTTATAAGCTGATTTTATACTTTCCTTGCCCTTAAAATCAGAAATTTCCCCCAAATAACTATGGTTTCTTTTAATGGTAAACAGTATTTAAAGACGAAGACTGAGGTGCTAGAACTACAAAATTAAGTATAAGGGGATAAAAGGAGCACTCAATCTGTTATTCAGAGAAAGTGTAAAAACATAAAGGTCTCTGTGAGTATCCAACAAAGGCCCACCGCGGCCTACTATTAATGTGTCAGTGGTGCCAAGGGACTTTCTCAGAGTGAGCATTAGGGCTTTGTTAACTTGATATTCAAGATGGCTCTCTCCACCTGGGCCTGATGGGTCACAGTCCACTGCTTCCTGCTGAGGCTTGGTTTTTAAATTTATTTTCTTTCTTTATTAACTTTTAGAGAGAGAGGAAGGAAGAGGGAGAGAGAGACAGAAACACTGATGAGAGAGAACATCAACTGGCCGCCTCCTGCACGACCCCACTGGGGACTGTGCCCACAACCTGGGCACATGCCCTTATCGGTAATCGAACTCGCGACCTCTTGGTACATGGGTTGATGCTCCAGCATAGTTTGATTCCCAGTCAGGGCATGTGCCCACGTTGTAGGCCCAATCCCCAGTGGTGGTCAATCGATGTTCTCTCACAGATGTTTCTATCTCTCTCCCCCTCTCCCTTTCTCTCTCTCTAAAATCAATAAAGAAAAATTATTTTAAATAAATACCATTTACCTCTGAAGCTTTCAAGCTTGGGGGATTATCTTTAGACAACTGAGAACCCAATGAGGGAATGTACTATAGTCCCTCTTTATTTGCAGTTTTGCTTTTCACAGTTTCAGTTACCACAGTAGACCACGGCCTAAAAATATTAAATGGAAATTCCAGAAATAAATTCCTAAGTTTTTTATTTTATTTTAATCCTCACCCGAGGACATTTTTGCATTATCTTCAGATAGAGTGGGAAGGAGGGAGGAAGTGCGGAAGAGTGAGAGAGAAACTTCGATGTGAGAAAGACACATCGAGTGGTCGCCACCCACATGGACCCCAACCGAGGCTGGGGACAAACTGCAACCGAGGTACGTGCCCTTAGCGGGAATCGAACCCAGGACTCTCTGGTCTGCAGGCCGACACTAACTGCTGAGCCAAACTGGCCAGGGCAAATTCCTAAGTTTTAAGCTGCATGCTGTTCATGCCATCCTGCTCCATCCTATCCAGGATGTGAATCACCCCTTAGTCCAGAAAATCCACACTGTATCTGCTACCTGCTCATGAGTCACTGAGTACCCAATGAGGTTACCATCAGATCGACTGTGGCAGCATTGCAGTGCTTGTGTTCAAGTCACCTTTATTTTACTTACTAATGGCCCCAAAGCATAAGAGTAGTGATGCTGGCAATTCAGATATGTCAAAGAAAAGCTGTAAAGTGCTGCCTTTAAGTAAAAGGGTAAAGTCCTCAACTTAATAAGGGGGAAAAAAATCATATGCTGAGGTTGTGAAGATCTATAAGAATAAATCTTCTGCCCTGGCTGGTTTGGCTCAGCGGTTAGAGCGTCGGCCTGCAGTCCTGAGAGACCCGGGTTCGGTTCCCGCTGAGGGCATGTACCTCGGTTGCAGTTTGTCCCCGGTTGTGCGGGTGGCAGCCACTCGATGTGTTCCTTTCACATTGATGTTTCTCTCTCTCTCTGTTCTTCTCTCTCCCTCCCACTCTACCTGAACAAAAAATGGAAAAATGTCCTCGGGTGAGGATAAAAAAAAAAAAAAAAAAAAGAATAAATCTTCTGTGACACTGTGAAAAAGGAAAAAGAAATTCATGCTAGTTGTTCTGTTATACCTCAAAGTGCAAAAGTTACAGCCACAGTACATGATAAGTGCTTAGTTAAGATGAAAAAGTATTAAATTTGTGGGTAGAAGACAAGAACAGAAAACATGTTACAATTGATAGCAATGTGTTGTGCCAGAAAGCATTGAACCTATACAAATACTTCAGCAAGGGCGTTGGCTGGTTTGGCTCAGCGGTTGGAGCATCGGCCTGCGGACCAGAGAGTCCCAGGTTCAGTTCCCGCTAGGGGCATATACGAAAAACAAAGAAACACATCAACAAAAATAAACAAACAAAGAAACACATCAACAAAAACAAACAAACAAAAAAATACTTCAGCAAGGGATCCCCTGAAACAAGTGACACCAAGCCATTTACAGCAAGTAAGGGTGGTTACACAGATTCAGGAATAGGCTTAAACTGAAAAATATAAACATTACCAGAGAGGCTGAATCTCCTCATGAAGAAGCTGCTGCTACATGATAATAACTCTAAAAATATTACGTATAGATAGAAACTACTTCAACATGACAAAGGCCATTATTTAAAAAACAAAAACAGCCCTGGCCAGTTTGGCTCAGCGGTTAGAGCATCGGCCTGCGGTCCAGAGAGACCCGGTTCGGTTCCTGCTAAGGGTACGTACCTCGGTTGCAGTTTGTCCCTAGCCCTGGTTGGGTCGTGCGCGTGGCAACCACTCGATGTGTCCCTTTCACATCCATGTCTCTCTCTCTCTCTCTCTCTCCCCCACACTCTATCTGAACAAAAAATAGAAAAAATGTCCTCGGATGAGTATAAAAAAAAACACACTCACAGCTAATCTACTCAAAATTGTGAAAAACTGAAAACTTTTCCTCTGAGATCAGACACAAGACAGGATGCTTGCTCTTGCCACTTCCTTTCAACACGATACTGGAAGTGCTAGTCGGAACCATTAGACAACAACAACAAATAAAAGGAATCCACCAAACTGGAAAAGAAGAAGTAAAATTATCTCTGTTCACAGATGACAGGATTTTATATGCAGAAAATTCTAAATATTATGCACACACACATTAGAATTAGAATAGGCAAATTCGGCAAAGTTGCAAGCATACAAAATCAACATACAAAAAAAATCAGTTGCATTTCTATACCTTAACAATAAACCAAAAAGGGAAATAAGAAAATTCCATTATAATAGCATCAAAAAGAATAAAATACTCAGGAATAAACCTAACCAAGTAGGTGACTTATATACACTGAAAACTAGACATTTCTGTAGAAATTAAAGAAGACACCAATAAATGGAAAGGTATCTCATGTTCATGGATTGGAAAAATTAACATTGTTACGATACCAATACTATCCAAAGCAATCTACAGATTCAACACAATTCCCATCAAAATTCCAGCAGCATTTTTTGCAGATACAGAAAAAGCAATCCTGAAATTCATATGGAATTTCAAAGAGCCACAAATAGCCAAAATTACTTTGAAAAAGAACAAAGTTGGAAGACAGTCAAGCTGACTGACCCATAAATTAACCATCACAGAGGACTCTCACTTTTTGATTTTAAAACTTACTATAAAACTGCAGGTATGACAAAGATGTGGAGAAAATGAAACCCTTGTATCTAGACTACTGGTGGGAAAGAAAAATGGCACAGCAATTATGAAAAACAGTATGGTGATTCCTCAAAAATTTAAAAACAGAATTACTGCCCTGGCTGGTTTGGCTCAGCAGTTAGGCAGTGGTTCTCAACCTCTGGGTCGCAACCCCTTGGGGGGGTCAAACAACTCTTTCACAGGGGACACCTAAGACATAACAGTAGCAAAATTACAGTTATTAAGTAGCAATGAAAATAACTTTATGGTTGGCGGTCACCACAACATGAGGAACTGTATTAAAGGGTCGCGACATTAGGAAGGTTGAGAACCACTGGATTAGAGTGTCGGCCCATGAACCAGAGTCATGGGTTCGATTCCTGGTCAAGGACGCATGCCTCAGTTGCAGGTTCGATTCCTGGCCCTGGAGGCGACTAGTCGGTGTGTCTCTCTCACACTGATGTTTCTCTTCCTCTCTCACACCATTCCACTCTATCTAAAAACCAATGGAAAAATCTCCTCAGGTGAGGATTTTAAAAAATAAATAAATAAAAACAGAATTACTAGATCTAGCAATCCTAATTCTGGAGATACAGTATATCCAAAAGAACTGAAAATAGCATCTCAAAGAGGTAATACCATGTTCACTATAGCATTATTCAAAATAGCCAACAGGTGGAACCGATTCAAGTGTTTATCAAGAGATGAATGAATGAACAAAATACCATATACTCATATAATGGAATATTATTCAGCCTTAAAAAGGAAGGTGATCCTGTCACATGCTACAATACAGATGAATCTTGAGGACATTATGCTAAGTGAATAAGCCAGTCACTAAAGGCAAATACTATATGATTCTACTTATATGAGGACTCTAAAGTAGTCAAATTCATAGAAACAGAAAGTGCAATGGTGATTGCTGGGGTTGGGGGAAAGGGAGAGATGAGGAGCTGTTTTTAATGGGTATAGAATTTCAATTTTGTAATATGTAAAAGTTCTGGGGATACTGTATATACAACATTGTGAATATACTTGAACACTCATTGAAATGTATTCTTAAAATGGTTAAATTTTATGTTGTATATTTTTTACCACAATTTAAGAAAAAATTTGAATATGCTTCACTATATATTGACAAGTAAAACAAGTCCAACCTTATTTAAGCCATTCCTTTCAAAAGAAAATCAATTACCAGATTCTTTAAACACTGACCCAAGACCAAATTCCTCCCACTCACCTGCGCTTGGGTGCCCTAATGAAGAGCTCACAGAGAAGCCTGCCCTGTTCATCCTTATAGTCCCGAATGGTATTGTAGAGTTCATGGCACACAGCAATCTACACATAGGAAAAGAGAAAAATCACAAAAAAAGTGAGCAGAAAGCCATTGTAGGTATATGGATTATCTTTAATAAAAACATACCCATAAAAGGCAAGTAGAGAAGAAAAAGGACGAATCCCTAAATTACCATATGGGAACCGAAGTCTGAAATATGCTGACAGTATCTCTCTTTATTTAACATAATTTAACTGAAAAATGTTTTGGTATCTTTCACCAGATTTATGCTATTGGTGATTTTTCTTTTCTTTTAAACTAGTTCAGTTCATATCACTCTCTTGCTTAAAATCATCCAATAGAGGGGCTTCTTACCACTTAGAGAAAAAACCTAAATTCCTAATGCTGCCTGCAGAATATGTAGTTATAACTAAATACCCTGGCTGGGCAGACTTTGCCAGTCTCCTCCCTCTTGACCATCTCTCTATAATCATAACACATCAAACTCATTTCTGACCCAGCCCCTCTGCCTGGAACATTCTTCCCCAGTGGCTCTGCAGGGCCAGTGCTTTCTTATCACAGAGAACCCCAAAGGTTTGGTCCAAAACACCTGAATCACCTAAATTTTTCATCTCAGCACTTATCACCAGCTGATAGTACTTTATTATTTATTTGTTCACCTGTTTACATTCTGCTTCCCCCATAATAGAATCTAAGCTCCATGTGAAAAACTGGCTTGTCTTACATAAGGCTGTATCCCAATCACCAGAACAGTGTTTGGCACAGACAAGCACACAGTTATTTGAGTGACTATACAATGGTACATACTAATAGTCTTTATTATTTCATAACAATAAAGTATACTATTACTGTAAGTCTTCTGGCTAAATACATACTTTTCATAAAAGAAAGGTTAAGAATATCAAGCCAGAGGAAAAAGAAATGGAGAGGCCTTGCATCTTAATGGCTTATTAAAAGAAAGGGAATCATAGGAAAAGCAGGCAGAAACTGTGTGATCCAAGTTACTCACAGGATCTACAGTTGGAAGATTGGAAAGTCTCCTCCTTTTCCTGCTTGGGCCTGGTGTAGAAACAGAATGGTGCCCGTCATCAAAGTCCCCACTGACACTACTGGAAGGGGAGGTCGCTCTTCTTCTTTTGGAACCCATGGAATCCAACTTCTTCTATAAGAAATAATCAGCCATGTTCTTATATTTAGACTCTGCCACCAAGCCCTCAGCTGGCTACCTGATACAAAGCTTCTGTTTCACTAAGGAAGATATTTCAACTGTGGCAAAGAAGCTTGACTAACTGGAAGGTATTTTTTTAATGGAAGTCCTGGACCATGTTGCTTTAGTCCCTACATTTACGAGAGTGCTACACTTTCAACTTGAATGGAACAAATTCAGCAAAAATGTACCCATTTATATATCACCAATTTTGAATGACTCAAACCAGTTCTGGCCCCCAAATTACCCAGGAATGGAATTTGTAAACCATTATGCAGTGGTACAACACTGTTCTGCAGGTATTGATCCCTTGGCCCCTGAGGCAGCCGGGCAGGACTTGTGGACAGAGGACCCAAGGCAATCACCTCTGGAGTCAGTAGCCTTATGTTTTCCCCAGTGTGTCTTACAATTACAATCATTTTCCAGGTAGGCCATGAAGTGAAAAAGAGTAGGAAGCTGTGCCTGAGGCAAATGAGTAGTGCAAACTATTAAGGGGACAGAGGACAATTAACCTAGCATTTTAAATGCACCCTAAAATTAACACACTGAGAATGGCTTCTCTCCATTCATTAAAGAAGGTCCCACAAGACATACCCTTGGAAAACACTTGATGTGACTTGCCATACCTATGCCAAAGTAACAAAGCCGTGCTTTGAAACTGTTCTGTCAATCCAGACTAACCTCCTTTTCAGTTATATGAGGTACTCAATCCCTGTAAATTTTGAAATCATAGCTTTAAGTTTCAGTAGATGATCTGGAAGAGCACCTCAGAGGTGAGTGTTTAGGTCCTGCTTGGCCTTTCAGAAATGCATAAATGTGCCCTCTGTTTCAGGCAGGCTGCTAAGTAACTAATCTTAACACAAATTTACAAATGTGTACATGTTTTACTATAATACAAGAAATGTAATCACTGAAATGATCTGCTACAACTAGAGAGGAAGTGTGTTTACTGGGAAAGTTCTACAATGCTTATACAATTTAAAATAGCATGTTGTGATTTCAAAGGTCTTTCCCTAAAGCTAAAAAAACTGATCCCAGTTTACATTTAATTTCAGGAAACTAACACATTACAGCTGAAAGAATGGGTTGCCAGTATATGGAGAGAAAAATTGGGGCTCTCCAGGGAATGAGAGCAGGATTACAATAAACCAACAAATAAATGAACCTGGTAAGAAACTAAGAAACAAGAGGAGTCTCCTATTTCTTCCTTCAACAGTCCACATGGTATTTGAAAACACAGCCCATCAAGATGTTTCTTCCTCTAGCCTTTGGTTTGTTACAACATACAGTAGTTTGTAATTGGCTACAACTGGCTAAAAGCTCAAAAGGCTTAGGCCAAGGATAGCCAAGTTTTGTTGATTTTTGTTTGTTTTATAAAAGGCTGATATACTGTCCTCAATCATTAAGATGAAGAAACTAAGGACCAACCCTTTGTAAACTAACCTATGACAAGGACACAAGTGAATTTGATAAACACGAGAGACTCTTTATGGAAAGGATAACAAAATTTAAGAAAGGTGAAAGGGAAAAGGCAAGGAAGGACAGAAAAGGTTAAGGGTATAGATGATCAGTAATTTACCAGCTTTACCAGAGCACAACCAGCGCCTCGAAAAGCCAGTCTCCTCATTATGTCTGAAGGCCAAGTGAAGCCAGTGGGAGAAGGCAGGGCTTTAAAAGTGCTGACTCAGTGTTAATATATTCAAAACTGAAAGAGAAGAACAAGAGAGAGAAAGGGGAAATAAAAAAGAAGGGTCAGAAGTAAAAATGGGTACGAATAGATAGAAAACATTCAAGTAGAACTACTAAGAAAAGATAAGAGAATTGGAGAAAATAGGCATATTAGTTTTCTTGTGCCAATGAAACTAACTGCTACAAAGGCTCAGGCATTAATAATACCTGACATTTCTTCCATTTTAAAACCAAAAGCTTTTCATGTGCTTAAAGATGTCTCACTGATGTTCCCCTTTACTCACATGGAATGACTGTCAATTCCAGGAATGAAGCATGCCTGCCAAATGCCCCCTAGTCAGTGAGAGCAGAGTTCAATCACAGAGCTGGAATGGAGAGTGAACACATGTGGAAGGCTCACATGTGACACCAAGTGTTGGCAAGCTAGAACAAACCAAGAACGGCTCATGTGAGCAAAGAGTATGAAAAACTCCTCTTCCCCCCAACATTTCTTTCCAAAAGTCCTATCAGCATTGGGAAGACACCACATACAATTTAGAGAGCCTTCTATCATTTTGGCAGGAGGTCAAAATTACTTTTACAAACAATCCACTGACAATCAAATGACAAAAAATGTTAATCATTGGGGGGAGGTACACAGACTATTCAATATCCAAAATTCCTTAAATCATTAATTTACCTTAATAAGACAAGAAAAAGATGCAACAATAATTTCTTATCCAAAGGACAAATTTTATAATGTATTTTGGAAGTTTGGCATGAAAAGCAATGTGGGCAGGTGGGTGGGAGGAGCAACAGGACCTGAGACCCAGTTTTTCCACCTTTAAATATTTGTTTGATGTTGCCTGAGTCACAACCTCTCAGGTGTTTCTTCATTTCTAAAATGAGAACAGTCAACTACACATACCTCCCTTGGATTGTTGTGACAGTGAAATATACATGAAATCATTTTGAAATTTCAAAGCACAACAAAAATGTTAAGTTTCAACCCTAGAACTGCATGCTCCCTGGGCACAGGAGTAGCATGTTACTCATTTTGTAGCCTTGGCTTATAGAATAATATTTGGTATAGTTTGGGTGATCAACTTATGTTTATTATAAATGTATTAAAAGAGCACTTAAGTGAAACATTTAAAAAAGTTTGTGTGATTTAAAAAGACTTGTGAGCATCCCTAGGGCAATTCTTTTTCCACAGAGAGGAAAATAGATTCTAAAGCTGAATTACAAGTTTTAAAATGGCATTGATTATGGTCACATGCCCAAAATTTTGACAACCAATAATTAATTACAGTAAAAAATAACTGTAACTTATAACTGGGAAAATATTTACTCAGTACAGCCAACTGGTATAATTTGACAGTCAATAAGTTTTTAGTACTCTCCTGTATTTCTAGTGATACTCAATACTGTAACACATGCTTAAAACAAAAACTGTGGAAAACATGATTCAAAGGGGAAAAATATCACTTATAATCCTACTTTCCAGAGAAAAACCACCCTTAACATTGGCTTTCACAGCTTTCAATATTTATTCTATACCATTTTTTAGATAATAAAAGCTTTAGTAAAATATGTATTATTTTGCAGTGTGTTTTAACTTAGGGAAGATTCTTCCAAGTCAACATTCTTCCACATGTTTGATGGCTTAATTGTCTAACATAGAGATATACCACAAATCTTGGGGATTTCAGTAGCATATTAATATTTGAGGTATTCTGGACACTTCCCAAGCCAAAGAATGTGGTTCAAGACCCTTCAATTTATCCACACACATATTTGTTACAGTTTTAATTTGAAACACTTCAAAAGATCATTTCCAATTTTCCTTTGAATCTTAAAATACGAGCAAGCTGTTAAGTAATAAAGCAAAAATTATACTACTCTCTTATAACTGTATTGAGTTCACTTTGCTTCTGACTGATACCTGGGAAAGAGTGAACTTCTAAAGGGCGGGACCTAAACATCATTTTTGAGGAGACCTAGTTTAAAGTAAGTTAACAAAAATGTTTTACTCCAATATGTCTCTGTAGTTATCATTTCTAGTATTCATCATACTGTTTGTCACTTTTTTTTCAGGATTTCTTTGACATTTTGCCAATCTTCCTTCCTCTCAAGTCACCAGAATCTACCCTGTAATAACAAAACTATGCTTCTCAATGGATAAACATTAAAAACCAGAAACGTAGTTTAAAAACCTCGATTCTTTGTAGTGTTGCAAATAAAAAACTTAAATACCTGGCGTCTACTATAAATACAAGTCCCACTGGTAAAACCACTCGGTCTGAACAGTGACCCGGAAAGTGTAAAAAAAAATCACTATTAAAGTTTGTGTCGGAACCATCAAGAAACAACAAAAAAGAAGGCCCTGACCTGCTTTCCCGACCTGTCACTGGTACCGGGGCACTAAGGGAAACGCTGACAGCTTTGGAGCTGTACGCGACGAGCAGTAGGCCAGCCGCCCAGGGCGGGAAAGAAGGGCGCGGGGAGCTTCCGGGCCGCGGCGCGCCTTTGTCCCGGCCGACAGGTGCCGCACGGCGGCCGGGCCCGTCCCGAAGCCCGCCGTGCCCCGCCCCGCGCGCCTGGCCTGACCGGCGCATCTCCACAGCCGGGGCGGGGCCTCCGTCGCTGCTCCCGCCCGCTCGGGCCCACACAAAGGCCCGAGAGCCGGCCGAAGAGGAGCGGCCCCGCCCGCCCCAGGCCCGGCCTTACCCAGCCGCTCCGCCGCCTGCAGCCCCGGCCGCGGTCCCCGACCGCCGCGCCCCGCCCCGTGGCCGCCACGGCTGCTGCTATTGCTCCTCCGGCCGCGACCGCTGCCGTCGCTCCTCACCCGCCGCCCTCACCGCCCTCACCCCTCCCGGTGCCGCCGCAAAACCAGTCCTGGGGCCGCCAAGCGATCCCGGCTCCGCGCGACACTGCGTGCCCGCGCACGCGGGGCAGCGGCGGCGCGCTTTACGGCGGCAGCGTGAGTGCGTGACGCTCGCCGGTGGCCTCGGTTCACACGTGGTGCGGGTGGAGGCATCTTGTAGCTACTGCGCTCGCCGACCCTGCTGTTCCCAGCGCCGATATGAAGCGGCCGAGTGAGTGCTGTCTCGGGACGGGCGTGGAGGGGCCTCTGTTTCTGATGGTCGATGAGCCCATCAGGGTTCTCTTCTGGGGCTTGGTCCCTGAAGGAACGAGGGCTTGTGGGTACCTGTCAGCCATCGTTCTGGTCCGGCGTAGAACGAGAGTTGAAAGGCCCCATGTTAACCGCAAGCCCATGGTGCAGGAGGGTTGCGTCCCAAAGGTCGGAATCAGGCCAGAATCTCGTGAGGAAACAGCGTCTGAGCCGGGTTTAGGGCCTCTTTTCCTTATTCGGCCGCGTTCAGCCCGGCCCCAGTGAAGTATGAGGGTCACCTCTCAAACTCCTCACCTTTTGCTCCTACCTGTGATTCTTGGTTGACAAGAAGTGGTTGTCGTCTTGGGTCTCCTACACTCTTCGTAGAAGTCCAGTCTGATATGGGAAGAGTGGGAGAGGGAAGAATGATTCTCAATCTATTGAGTTCTCTGGAATTTGATAGTGGCATGTGTGTTTTCACTATGTGTCTCCACGTGATTTTTTTTTTTTTTTTTTATCCTCACCGAGGACATTTTTTGCCATTTTTTGTTCAGATAGAGTGGGAAGGAGAGAGAGAAAAAAAAAAAAACATCCACGTGAAAGGGACACATCAAGTGGTTGCCACCCACACGACCCAACTAGGGCTGGGGACAAACTGCAACCCAGGAATGCGCCCTTCTTGGGAACCGAACCCCGGTCTCTCTGGAACGCAGGCTGATGCTCTAACCACTGAGCCAAACTGGCCAGGGCTCCACGTGATTCTTAAATTAAGTTTGAAAGCTTATTAATTACACAGAAAGGGACCTGACCCAGAGCACAGTCACCAAGAACAAGAAAAAAATTGATCCTTTGTGTCTAATGTTTTTGTGATGTGTTTCTTTGTAGAGTTAAAGAAAGCAAGTAAACGCATGACCTGCCATAAGCGGTATAAAATCCAAAAAAAGGTAAGATTTTATGCTTGGGAGGGCTATACCAAATATAGTGTTAAACTGACTTCTGCTCCACCTCTTCTCCAGGAGAAGGTTTGGATTACTATGATTCATCTCAGGAAATGATGGTTGGATAAACTGACCATGGCACAATTTAAAAAAAAAAATTTTTTTTTATCCTCACCCGAGGATATTTTTGTACTTATCTTTAGATAGAGCTGGAGAGAGGAGGGAAGAGAGAGAGAGAAACATCGATGTGAGAGAGACACATCGACTGGTTGCCACCCACAGGACCCCAACCTGGACGGGGACAAACTGCGACCAAGTAACATGCCCTTAGCAGAAACCAAACCCAGGACTCTCTGGTCTACAGGCCGACACTCTAACCGCTGAGCCAAACCAGCCAGGGCACCATTTTTCTTAATTCTAATTTTTATATATTGAGAGAGGAAGTGAGAGAGACACATCGATTTGTTGTTCCAGTTATTTATGCGTTCATTGGTTGGTTCTTCTGTGTGTCCTGACCAGGGATTGATCCCACAACCGTGGTGTATCTGGATGACACTAACCAACTGAGCTACCCCACCAGGGTAGCCCAACCTTGTAGGCATCAAGAGTGCAGCTGTGGGAAAGTGCAATAATTCAGTGATAAAGTCTATAATCTTTTATCAACGTATTAACAGCCTTTGCAAAAAGAATCTTCCAGTGACTTTTTCTTGCTGTTTTATACATGAGTGTCTCTCTGTATGATTACAATTAAAATTCCATTTTTCTAAGTCATTTTACAGGTGTAACTAAACTGCAGCCAGATTGGTTTCTCACAAGAATTGTTTAGTATTTTTGTAAACTGATAAATAATATCCTTTTTATCATGATAGGTTCGAGAGCACCATCGAAAATTGAGGAAGGAGGCTAAGAAATGGGGTCGCAAGAAACCTAGGAAAGATCCAGGAGTTCCAAACAGTGCTCCCTTTAAGGAGGATCTTCTTCGGGAAGCTGAACTAAGGAAACAGCGGGTAATTTTCAAGAAGTGATGTGTGTGTTTTTTGTTTGTTTGTTTTTTTAAGTAAAGTAACACCACCATGTGACTTTGGCTCACCCATTTCTCTTATGGCTTGGACACAGCTTGAAGAACTAAAACAGCAGCAGAAACTTGACAGGCAGAAGGAACAGGAAAAGAAAAGAAAACTTGAAATTAACCCTGGTGTTGAGCCATCTAACATGGAACCTGTAAAGGAGGTACAATTAAGTCTCTGTGAACAAGCGATGAGTTCTAATGTAGAAGAAAAAGCACATAAACAGGACATCAGTTGCTATGCCTTTTTGGAAGGAAATGATTGAGTTCAGGCTGTCTTAACTATTTATTTTTTGTATTTTTTTTTTCTTTATTGATTTGAGAGAGAGAGGAAAGGAGAGAGATAGAAACATTGATGAGAGAGAACATCAGTTGGCTGCCTCTTACATGCCCCCCACTGGGGATCAGGCCCACAACCTGGGCATGTGCCCTGACTGGGAATTGAACCAGCCACCTCTTGGTGCACGGGTCGACGCTCAACCACTGAGCCACACCAGCCAGGCCTGTCTTACCTATTTAAATATCAACTGCAGTACCCCTAATCAGCATGAAAAATGGAGAAACTGGCTACAACTGCTGAATTTCTAATTTTGTGTTATTTTTTCTTTGTCATTATCCTTTAGGAATCTGGGCAATGCAAAACCAAACTGGGCAAACAGAATCCAAAGAAGTTATATTGTCAAGAACTTAAAAAGGTATCTTAGATTTCTAAAAATGGTATTGAGGTTTAAAAGACTAGAGTCGCTTCTTTTTTGTGACACCAACCTTGTAAAGATGAAGTCGAGTTCACTTGAGCTGGAAGGAGCCATTCGTGAGAGCTGAAGCAAGTTCGTTTATCCTATTCAGAGCCATTCTGTTATGTTTAGTTGAAGAAAATATTCTTGTGGTTTTAATTTTTTGCCAGTGTTAAAGTAACATGTTGACACAGTGGGGTTGACACAGGGTTTTGAAAGTGCAAAATACATTAAAATAAGAGTCTCTAAAGTACTTTGTAGCTCAAGAGGATGTCTTGGTGGCGTTGCTCCCCAGCACTTCCACCCCCAACACCTGTTTTCCCAAGCTTGCTCTCCCCTGTGAATAGAGCTTGACCATGCTTCGTAGCCACTCTTGGCAGAGCCACAAAAACTTATCTAACCACCTTATTCACAGTGGGAGGATGCTATATTCAGACAATGGGGGTGTTCAAACTTTTGAAATCTGTGTTAATGAGAGGCCAGAGGCTACTGAGCACACCTATGTTAACTTTCCTGTGAGAAATGATGAGCATGAACATTCTTCATACCAAAGTGAAGAAATGAGATCCAACTCTGAGCTCACCCTGTGGGAAAGTGGATAATGCCAGTATATGTGTGTGGAGGATGTTCCCAGATAGTTCCCTAATTGTTTCTACCTTGACAGGTGATTGAAGCCTCAGATGTTGTGCTGGAAGTGTTGGATGCCAGAGATCCTCTTGGTTGCAGGTGTCCCCAGGTGGAAGAGGCCATTGTGCAGGGTGGACAGAAAAAGCTGGTACTTGTATTAAATAAATCAGGTGAGCAAAGGAGATGCCATTTGTGTTTCATGTGCACTACTGAGGTATGAGGAAAGCATCTGAACAGTCTGATTATCACTGAAGACTGATAAGATCCAACTCTGACCTCAACAAAGCCAGTGCATTTGCTCTCTTGTTGCCAAAGACAGTGCTCGGCAGAGGGATGGAGGTATTAATACAAGTGATTTGACTGGTCTTTGCTTATTTATTGTTCATTCACTACTTAGCACCTTCTTATTCAAGAGTGTAAGCTTCTGTATTCTTGCAGTATATTTCATGTAGGAAGTGATGAGTGTGTCATGTTCTCCACACCTGCACAGGGTTGTTCTGACAATATTTGGTTGAAGTCTACAGTTAAATATGTCTGGGTTTGAGCAGCAGGAACGGGAAAACCCAGAATAGAAACCTGTGAAGTAGAGAATAGTAATGGAATCTACAATTATAGTGTGGTCAGTAAACGTAGCTGCTACTTGACAGTAAATTCTGTAAGTAAAGCCTTAGGATTAATAGGATAATCTAGAAGTTGAGTTAATCCTGAAAGGGTGAACAGTACAGAGGAGAATTGAAAAATACAGAGGTGTACATACTGAACGCTAAAAACTGGGAAAAGGCAAACCAGGGTTATCCATAGTTTATCAAATTTGCGATTTCATCTCAACAAAACGAACAAATTGGAACATGTGTGTCTTACTTCTAATCCCTATCAGATTTGGTACCAAAGGAAAATTTAGAGAACTGGCTAAATTATTTGAAGAAGGAATTGCCGACAGTTGTATTCAGAGCTTCAACAAATCTGAAGGACAAAAGGAAGATAATCAAGGTAACCTTTACTGTCACTGGTGGGAAGTGTTCTGTTTTTCAGATTTTGGATGGCTGAAATATGATGAGTATACAAAGTCTTGATTTCAAAATGAGAACATATAAGATCCAACTCTGATTTCATCCAGAGATAATCTGAAAGGCAGTAGAGTGTGGTGATTTTAGCAGCTGGTCTTTGGAGTCAGATTTTTGAGTTTGATATGGTGGGTTGTCAGAAGTAGTTAAACTAATTATTTGCAATTTTAATATGAAGATGAGGAGGAAAACTCCATTGAAAAGTGAAGTCTGCATTGGGAAAGAAGGCCTTTGGAAACTTCTTGGAGGTTTTCAAGAGACTTACGGCAAAGCTATTCAGGTTGGAGTAATTGGTAAGTTTCAGTTCAACACATTTCTTGTCTTAATCTCTTACATGCCAAGAATTTTTCTGTGAAGAGTGTTTGGGGTTGGGCAGCTGGTGTGGCTCAGTGGTTGAGCATCAGCCCATGCACCAAGAGTTCACCGGTTCTATTCCCGGTCAGGGCACATGTCCAGGTTGTGGGCCCAATCCCCAGTGGAGGGCATGCAAGAGGTGGCCAGTTGATGTTCTTTCTCATCAATGTTTCTGTCTCTCCCTCACTTGCTCACTCTCTAATCAATAAAGGGAAAAACAATTAACAAAAAAAGAGTGAAGAGTGTTTGGGGTTGTTGCTAAATAAAGGATTTGTTTAAACACTAACTTCTTGCCTACCTTACCAAACACACACACACACACACACACACACACAGAGTAAACACATTTTTACGTAATTGCTAATTTTTTCCCCCCAACTGGGCACAGTAGGGAGTTGGCTTCTTAAAGCTGTGTGTATTTGAATTAATTGCATTTTCCTGCCCTCTCATTATTTGTGTAAGAAATGAGGATACTAAGATTGGTCTTAGTGTTAAAGTAAAGACACTCAGATCCAACTCTGATCTTGCTCTAAACATCAGACAAAATAAAACAGTGGAAATGTTATAATTACCAATACAGTACCTTTTAATCTGTGGGTTTACCATTTTGTAGGTTTCCCAAATGTGGGGAAAAGCAGCATCATCAATAGCTTAAAACAAGAACAGATATGTAATGTCGGTGTATCCATGGGGCTTACAAGGTAAACTGAGTTATTCCATAATTGTAATATTTCATTTTTGGTGAATAAATATGATTTTGTTTTGGGTATCTTAAGGAAGATAATTTTTCATTCTTTTCTTTAGAGGTGTTAGTGAAAGGAAAAGGTTAAGCCAGTGCTAGGCTTGGGGAAGAATTGGAACAGGTGGTTTGAAAGACAAGTACTATAAACAAATAGATTCAGAGAAGGGGGAAAGCTCCCTCAGAGGAAGTGATGCTTGAACTTGGCCTTGAAATGAAGTCGGCTAGACAGGAGAAGGGGGTATATTTATGGCAGAGGAAGCAGCATGTGTTCAGGTCAATATGTAAGTTATAACATACAGTGTTTCTCTTTAGAAGGGAAGGGAGCACTGTATGGTTTTAGATAAACATGAAGCAAATGATGATAAACTGGATCTGACGGACTATGCTGAGTTTGTTCAATCCAACCCTGAGCTTCAAGTTCTGTTTCTTGTCCTCCGGGTAAACTAGTACCCACATCAATTACCATCTCTTGTTCTAGGAACATGCAGGTTGTCCCCCTGAGCAAACACATCACAATCATAGATAGTCCAAGTTTCATTGTGTCTCCACTCAACTCTCCCACTGCACTTGCTCTGAGAAGTCCAGCAAGTATTGAAGTTCTAAAACCAGTGGAGGCTGCCAGTGCCATCCTGTCCCAGGCTGACACTCGACAGGTAAAAAAAAACCCTTCCCTTGAGTGCCATTCTCGCTTTCATTGTGAGTATTTTAAGTAGAACATTTTCAGGTATTTTTAATAACAGCATTATATCCGGTGAATTACTGTTTTTCTTTTCAGGTAATACTGAAATTCACTGTTCCAGACTTTAAGAACTCTTTAGAATTTTTTACTTTGCTTGCTCAGAGAAGAGGACTGCACCAAAAAGGTGGAAGCCCAAATGTAGACGGTGCTGCCAAACTGCTGTGGTCTGAGTGGACAGGGTAAGGTTTCTTTCTGTTGGCATTTGATGACCATATAGACTAAAGGAACTGATATTTGACAGATCTTGTTTTAATACCAGTGGCTCTTTAGGCTACTATTGCCATCCCCCTACATTCTGGACTCTTTCTCCACATTTTAATGAAAACACTGTGACAGACATGAAATGGGGCTTTAATCTGGAAGAACTGGAAAAGAACAATGCACACAGCATACAAAGTAAGCAAGGCTTCTGTTTGACTGCTGTCTTCATCAGCTGACAGGTCAATAAAGATCTCATCTCTTTACATGTGCTGTGTTCCTTTCCTAGCCATCAGGGGCCCTCGTTTAGCCTGTAGCATCCTTTTCCAGTCCTCGGGTCTGACGAATGGAATAATAGAGGAAAGGGACATACCTGAATTGCCAAAACAGAAAGAGAACAAGCAGGAAGAAGGGGAGGACTATGAAGACATTGACAGTGACCAGGATAGTGTTGATGAAGATGATGGTGTAAGTATATTGTCTGTGAGTTGTTTAAGCTGAATTAATTTTTCCAGTATCATAATGTACAATAAATGAGAAGGGGCCAAAGGTAGAAATTAAATATTTCATAATAGACTACAAAAAAGCTCCCCATAGCCCTGGCTGGTTTGGCTCAGCGGTTAGGGTGTCAGCTTTTGGACCAGAGTCACAGTTTCAATTCTGGTCAAGGGCAGGTACCTTGGTTGCAGTACCCCGGCCCTAGTTGGGGTTGTGTGGGAGACAACCATTGTGTCTTTCTAACACAGATCTCTCTCTCCCCACCCTTCTTTCACCCTCTCTCCCTCCCACTCCATCTGAAGAGGAATGTCCTTGGGTGAGGATTTCAAAAACAAAAACAAAAACATATCATTTAGGTCTTTTAAGTCTTCCAGCCACTAGTCTCACTTTTATTCATTCCATATGTGTATTCAGAGACTTTTTCCAGGTACACAATTATTTGGATTAATGAGCAGACACAAGAGCTAGTAATATAGCACTGTTTCTCTTTGTCCCACAGGAAAAGAGCTTAGACATGTCCTCTGCAAACGAGACCTGTGACGCATTGCTTGATGAGTCTCAAGCAGGTGAGTTGGGTTAGAGGGGTTTTTAACAAATCAGAATTGCTACTACTGAAAAAAAATAATAATGAGCCCTGGCCAGTTTGGCTCAGCGGTTAGAGCGTCAGCCTGTGGTCCAGAGAGACCCAGGTTTGGTTCCTGCTTAAGGGTGCGTGCCTCTGCTGCAGTTTGTCCCCGGCCCTGGTTGGTCATGCGGGTGTCAGCCACTTGATGTGTCCCTTTCATGTCGATGTTCTCTCCCCCCCCCCCCCCCACTCTATCTGAACAAAAAATGGAAGAATGTCCTCGGGTGAGGATAAAAATAAATTAATTAAATAATAATAATAATGACCTTGCCTAGCCAATGTGGCTCAGTGGACTGAGCATCGTTCCATGGACTGAGAGGTCCTGATTCAATTCTCAGTCAGGACATATGCCCCTGTTGTGGCCTCAATCCCCAGTGTGAGGCGTGTAGGAGGAAGCTCATCGATGTTTTTCTCTCACATCACTGTTTCTATCTCTTTCTGCAAAAAATTAATAAAAACATTTGAAAAATAATAACCTTTCTTTTCTCCAATATAGATGAACAGTGTGCACAATCTTATGTCTTGGATGGAATGTCTAAAGAGGAAGATGATGCTTACGACTTCAGTACAGACTATGTATAACATAACTTTGTCCTCCTAGGGGTTTTTGGTTGCTGTGATTTATTTTTTTTATATTTTGAACAGACTGCTAAGCTATTCTATGTGTGTGATGTACCAGTTTGTTTCTGGTATGACATAAGCTGTATAAAATTTGTAAATATGTATCATGATATATTCATTTAAAAAATGAGGCAATGGCCCTGGGCCATGGCCAGTTTGCCTTAGCGGTTAGAGCGTTGGCCTGAGAACCAAAGAGTCTAGGGTTTAATTCCAGTCAAGGGTAGATACCTCGGTTGTAGTTCGATCCCTGGCCCTGATTAGGGTTGTGCAGGAGGCAACCAATTGATGTGTCTCTCTCCCTCCCTCCCATTCTGTCTGAAAATCAATGGAAAAATACCCTTGTGTGAGGATTTTTAAAAAGCAGGCAACCTATAAAGTGTCTGAATTCCATAAAGACAACTCATCTCTTATACACTGAATGGATGGAAGTACATTTATTAACCTGGATGCAAAAAATAAGATACCTACTGAAAAATGTAGGTTTCACTTTATTTATAGATCAGGCCACAGGTTACAAATTTAGAACTAAGCAGCAGTGTTGAACTAGCCATACCAGCCATATTAGTCCATTCACCTCTGGTCATTCAGCACTGTAGTAAGCAAACGCTTGGTAAGGCAGATGGAGACGTGGAGTCTATCAGAGAGGCTGACTGCCAGAGAGTGCCATTTGTCCTCTACCCAGTTGAAATGTCCCGTTTTCCATGGGTTGCCACAACTGTTACTTTTTATACATACTATCTTCTGGGATTTCCTGAGAAGTACTTATAGCATAAATTATATTTTACTTTATATTTGAGATTTCCATATGTCTTCGGATTAGGCTGAATTTGCCTGTTGGGTCAGGAATATACCATTTTTCCCAAACATCAGTATATGAAGCAGTTCTTCCCCATGGCTTAAAGTGCCCATTCCAATGGAGTAATTTGGCAGCTTTTACAAACTGGGGTGAATATCGTTTCCCAGCACTGGAGCCTTACGTTGAGAGAAAAAGAGCCAAATGATTATACTAGTCAGACACAAGACAATGCCACATCAAACTGAAGAAAACTTAAAGGGAATGATCCATCCCTGAAGATAGTCCTTTATATACTTAATTCTTTATTAGCTTAGACTTTCTGCTAATTATTTCTACTTACCAAGGTGGCGAACATTCCACATCGGGTCAATGGTGGAGTGCTGTTGATAAAATACGATCAACAGAGGAGGTGTTGTGATGCTGCCAGCCAGTGTTCTGCTATACAGTCCCTCTCTTGGGGCAAATAACAAATGTAAGCTGTTAGTGAAGAGTCAATGAATTCTTGTCGAATTACAGCTAGAGCAGTTTTATACTTACTCTACATTGAGTTTCATCCATTTCTCCAGCTGGTTAGTTATATTCTGTCTTTTCCATTCTGTCAGGTTTGCAACAAAAACACCAGGATTAAATGAGCAGGTGCTGGCTTTCATGGAAAGCTTACGGATTCTTTCCTTTTTATAGTCAAGATATCCAATGTAATTGTACTAAAAACACAAATAGGATATATAGTATGTTTACAGCTTCACAAAGAATAGATACATACAACCATGCACTGCTTCAATAAAAATATGTTCTGAGAAATACATTGTTGGGCAATTTCATTATGCAAATATTATAGCATGCACTTAACACAAACCTAGATGAGGTAGTCTACTACATACCTAGGCTGTATATATAGCCTAATGCTCCCAGGCTTCAAGCCTATACAGAATGTTACCATACAAAAAAAAAAAAAACAGTACAAGATTAAATCAAGCATGAGAGGTCTGGCTGGTGTGGCTCAGTGGTTGAGTGTCAACCCATGCACCAAGAGGTTGCCAGTTCGATTCCCAATCAGGACACATGCTCAGGTTGTGGGCCTGATCTCCAGTGTGGGGCATGCAGGAGGCAGCCAATCGATGTTCTCTCTCATCAGTGTTTCTATCTCTCTCACTTCCTCTCTCTCTAAAGGTTAAAAAAAAATCAAGCATGAGAGAACGTGATGCAATCAAAAGATGCCAGTGTGGCTTGGTTGGGCATTGTTCTGAGCACAGAAAGGTTGCCAGGGATTTCAGGCTAGGTCTCTGGTAGGAGACATGCAGGAGCCAATTCATATTCTACTTTCACATTCAATGTTTCTTCCCTTCCTGTCACTCTCAAACTTAATTAAAATATTTAAAAAATTTAAAAAACAGTCAACATGAGATGTATGAGCCTGCTGTGGGTATAAAGGCATACTCTTTTATAGCAAGCTTTATTAAGTTTTAGAGAAAAAAATATCCATGTGAAGTGTAGATGTGCTGCATGTCCCTGAAGGGGGATGGAGCCTACAACGTGGCTCTGGCCAGGGAATCAAACAGGCAACCTTTTGGTGCATAGGACAATGGCCAACCAACTGAGCCACACCAGCCGGGGCAGCAAAATTTTTGTAAGCAGAGTATGATGATAAATAGTAATAGTATACAAATCAGTAATACAGTTTATTAAGTATTAGGTAAGTACTGTTCATAATTATATATGTACATGGTAGGTTTGTTTATATCAGCATCACCATGAGTAATTGTGCTTTGACATTACGATGACTACTAGCTCACTAGGCAATAGCAATTTTTTTTTTTTATCCTCACCCAAGGACATTTTTCCATTTTTTGTTCAGATAGAGTGGGAGGGAGAGAGAGGAAGAGAGAGAAACATCCACATGAAAGGGACACATCAAGTGGCTGCCTCCTGCATGACCCAACCAGGGCTGAGGACAGGCTGCAACCACGGTACATGCCCTTAGCGGAAACTGAACCCAGGCCTCTCTGGACCACAGGCCAACACTCTAACTGCTGAGCCAAACCAGCCAGGGCGGCAATAGCAACTTTTCAACTCTGTTTTAATCTTATGGGACCAGCAGTGGATATGTGCAAGTTATGTATTACATGTCTATAATTTGACAGCCAGTAAAGAGAAGAGCTGCTTATTAAAAACAATGACTTCTCAGATTATTAGCAAAGGGTTCTACATATAAAGCAAATAAAAGTGACATTTGGGATTCCAAGTTAGGCAGAACAGGAAACTAGAAACATTAAGTCAGATGTTCAAAGAGAATTAGGTTGTTAAGGCCATGAACCAATCTATAGGAAAACAGTCTTGAGTTTTCAGACAAAATAGTTGGGAAATGTAAACTGCCACAACAAAAAGAAGTCCCTGATTTTGCTGTCTCTCCCCCATTGAACTGCTTTATAGGGAGTGGAGTGTCTACAAGGGCTCTAACAAGTAATTTACCTGGTTCCCTGCTCCACGTATGACAACTTTAGTAGAGACTGAATCACAATCTTCTGAAAATGCAGCTGCATGTCCTGGCTTCAGTGGTGTATTGTAGAGGGCAAGAATATCACCTGAAATAGATAACGTATAAAATTTACATTTCAAATTGCCTCAAGATCCCCTATTCCTCCCATTTCCTAGGGTGACCTTTTATAGGATACCACAAAAACAACCACTACAGCCCACACTGGACAGAAGAGCACTAATGAGTGACATTCTTTGGTACCTTGTACAATTACGTCATCATCCATATATATGGCCTTCTTTGCTCTGGGAACCAGAATAGGCAAGTAGAACCTTGCAAAGGTTAACTGGGAAAGAAAAGGAGAGTCATTGCCATAGGATTCACCAAGGGCTGTGTGCACATTTTACTTACTATAAACTCCCAGAATGTTCTCAGTACCCATGCAGAAGATACCCAAAGGTCACTTAGAATTGCCCAGGCTTGGTCCCAGGAAATTACTTGCACTCTACTCAGTTACTCACATATTCAGTCATTTCCTAATACTCTTCATATATAAGAATGTATGGAACTCACTGGTTTAATGGATTCCCCCTGGTCAGGATCCTCCTCTTTTACTTTCCCTTCCAAAAGTTTAGTGTCAAAATTCACAAGTTTGTACCTGATGCTTTTCAGAGTACTGCTGCTGAGCCAAGACCTATTAAAAATAAAATGCCAAAATTTCAGTTTTAAATAATCACATCCCCAAACCATAGCCTTATCTTTTTGTGCCTTCCGAAGAGACCAAATAAGTGTTTTCAAGCCTCTTCACTTTTCTGAGCCTTGGTTTCCACATTTGAAGAGAGTTTTCCCACCAAAGTCCCTCCCTGAGCCAAGATTCTATTGTAACAGATAGTGCCCCCACCAGGCTCACACTTTTTGAAACTAAACTTGCAGAACTCATCACGGAATTGAGAATATCCAATTGCCACATGGACCAAACAGATGGGTGAAATACATGGGTCAACACAGGACGGTAGTGAAAGCTGGTAAGCAGTTAACCTACAGACATTAATTCACTGTGATACTAAATTCTCCCACCTGAGTCTAATGTACTGACGATAAGAAAAGTTAAGTATTCCCTAAAGTACTGCACATTTTTCCTAGGTCCATTTTAATTCTGCATTTTGTGGGCACTGTTATTTGTGTAGTCTATTTGTTTCTACATTATTTTAGATGGTTTCTGAGTTTTTAAAATATGGAAAAACAGCCCAGATGGTGTGGCTCAGTGGTTGAGCATCGACCCATGCACCAAGAGGTCGCCAGTTTGATTCCCAGTCAGGGCATGTGCCCATGTTGTGGGCCCAGTCCCCAGTAGGGGACATGCAGGAGGCGGCTAATCGATGTTGATGTTTCTCTCTCTCCCTCTCCCTTTCTCTCTGAAGTCAATAAAGGAAAAAAAAATAAGTAAAATATGGAAAAACATTAACTTTCACAAAACATGAAACATGGAGAAGTTGAATTTGGCTGAGCCTTGCTTGCACAGTAGTCCCCACGGACTGGGCCCCAGGCTGCCTTGGCTAATTGCCTTTTGTAGGACAGGGAAGCCAAGGGCAGCATCTCCAGCCTATGGCATGGCCACCCACAAAGATAGGATGTGTTTATCCAACCCAACAGCCAGGCTCTGATGATGCCCAGGCCGAAGGTGGCACACCACCTGTTTTCCCCTTGCTGCCCCGGGGATGCAGAAGCTGCTGGGTAATTCCACCACACAAGTACGAAGTCGGCTGTTGTTGAGTCCTCGGTCTCACTCAAAATCCCTTTGTTCTGCTCTTGTAGGCTCCCTGACCTGTTCCCCCAATGATGACTCTCAGTCTCACCTTGATCTTCAGGCCCCCAGGGACTGCTGCCCTCATGTCTCCACTGATGAATAAGTGGTCTATGTCACTGAGAAGACAGGTCATGAAGCATGAAGTCCTTCAACTTACATCTGAAATCCCTTTACCTTCCCTGTTTCTGTCTCACATGCTGCCACCTGTGATTTTAAATACCCTAGTCTTGAGGAGGCCCTCACTTCGTCCAAAGGTTCGCTGGGTTCTGTCTTCCATCAAGTATCCACTGTATCTGCATTTAATATCAATCATTTCACTCACGGCCGAATCTCCTGCCATCTCCACGTGGCCCCAATGGGAAATGAAATCCACAATTCCTGATTCATTCCTCATGTTAATGGAAGTGTGTGGCTTCTCATGTGCCTTCTTAAAGCCCCTCCTCCCGTGACTGCTGTGATGACACATTTTTAGTCCTAGGGTGGGACATCAGGGTTTATCTTTGACCCTCATTTCTTCTCGCTCTCTCCGCCTCCTCTCCTTCACTGCATATATCGACATTCAAGATTACACATACCATCTATAAGCTGATAATTACAAACCGGTTTACCAATCCTGGGCCTCAGCTGACAAGTAGAGATCTGTACTATCTTGCAGAACGTATACGTCAATAAAGTAAACCAACCTCCTCCCACTAAAATAGGGTTTTTTAGTGTGTGTGTGTAATTTGTTTCGATTTTTTTTCTTTATTGATTTTAGAGAGAGAAATGGAAGCACCGATAAGAGAGAACATCGACTGGCCACCTCCTGCATGCCCCTCACTGGGAATCGGGCCTACAACCTGATTGTGTGTCCTGACTGGGAATTGAACCAGTGACCTCTCGGTGCAGAATCAGCACTCAACTACAGCCACACCCAGCCGGGCTTGTAATCTGTTTTAGTTCATTACACTAGCTTCGATAAAACTGCCCAAAGTCAAAACTTAAGAATAACATTTTATTTTTTCACATGAATTATTCCCATACTTATGACCAATTAATATCAAATCCCATTGACTTAATCTCATTCATTCTAAAAAACAAAACAAAACGAAACATGGAGAAAGCCACAAGGACAGAAATGTTTTAGAACTTTGACAACTATTAATTTATTAGACAAGATGTTTCTTGGAATAAACTTTGTAAACCTTAGTTCAAAGCATTTTCAAAGTATGGATAAGACTGTCCCTCAGACTGGGTTTCCATTGTTAATCACTATAATGGTAAAAACCACTTACTGAATGATTGTGTACTAGGTGTTATTTTTAAAATATATTTTCTCATTTACTTGACATAATAATCCTCTACATTGGATATTTTCACCCCATATTTATAGATGAGGTCTCCAAAGGATTAGGTAATATTCCCCAATCACTCTGGGCCAGAATTTGTATCAGTGTCTGTGCTCACTTCACTACACTACCTTGCCATTGCTCCCACATCCCCTCCCACTCTAGACCAGAACTACTCAGAGCATGCTCATGAGATAAGAAACTTGTAACAGGATGTAAATCAACATACTGCTTCCTTCATTGAGAAAATTTATTACTAAAAAAATACCAGCTTGAGTTCACAATGTACATAGTGACACAGTTGATTTACATCTTAGCATAAGTTCCTTACACCATTTCTGCCATGGGGACATGCTTATGATACAATCACATGGAAACACGTCATGTGCAGTTTATATGTGATATAATCTCAATTATATAGAGAAAATATATACTTATAGAGCATCCTATAGAAGAATCATCAGGCAAGCAGAGCTCACCGGAGATGGTCTGCTGTATGATTGAGCGTTACAATGTAGAAAATGACATTGGAGCGAGTGTTGTGCTGAATGCTGTTTATGGCTGCAATGGTCCCCCCGAGCCTATCTTCAGATGCAGCAATGACCACAGGAATCTCCTCTTGTCTCCCATCTACTGCATGACGGGGAACATTTGGGATAAAGTCTATGGGCTGAAGCCCCACAATTCCTGAATCTGCAAAGAACACAAGAAAGGTACTGTGATACAAACACAATCTCATGAGGTACTGGTAGAGAGCACAAGACATGAAAAGAGGTGAGGATTCTGATGCTTATTTACCTCATTGTTCCCCATTACAATGTGAAGTGTACAACCTAGAAATTGTGTTTTCATGTATGTAACCAGGCTTTTGGAAAAGCAGAAGCAGCACTAAAAAAATAGGTTGACAAAATTCTGATACACAACTGATGGAAATAGAATCCTTCTAGTAATTTTTGGCAATTTGTATTAAGAGCCTTAAACCAGGTACATGGCCTTTGACCCAGTAATTCCTCTTGCCTCCCAAAGACAAAATCTGAGAGGTAGTCAGAAGCCACAATTTTATTTACAATTGTGAAAACCTAGAAACAAAACATTTTCAGACCATGAGTCATAGCCCATAAATAGGCATGAAATCAATTTAGTGGGTCATGGATCAGATTTTGAGTAGAAAAACAGTTTCTGAACTGTAACAGAACATCGAATGAGAAAATGAGTGTATTCCACACAGCAACTGCAGGTATTGTTTTGTAAACCTTCCTTTTTGCCTTTTATAATATATCCATTCATTTACTCAATCATTCGTTGAACACTGAGTACCTACTATGTGCCAGGCAGTATCTATGCATTGAGGTTACAGCCCTGAATAAAACAGACAAATCTCTACCATCATGAAAGGCAGATAGTCGGCACACACACATATATGTGTGTATGTGTGCTGTATGTAATACATTTTTTGTTTTGTTAATCTAATTGGAGGATACTATTTTCCATTGATTTTTAGAGACAGTGGAAGCGTGGGAGAGAGAAGCATCGATGTGTCTCACACTGACTGGTTGCCTCCTGTATGCACCTGGACCATGGCCAGGGATAGAACCTGCAGCCTAGGTACGTGCCCTTGATCAGGAATCAAACCCGAGACCCTTCGGTGCATTGAAGTAAACAAAAAGCCCTCATGGAGCTTGAGTGCTATTTTCTTTTTTATAAAAGTTCCCACCAGGAGCAAATACTACTTTATGTACATACAGGGATTGGCAAAATTAGGTTTACAGTTTGTATGGAAAATAATACAATAATACTAGAATAAACTCTGTCTCATATACTCAAAACTGTAACCCTACTTTTGCCTACCCATACGTATATGTATATGTATAAATACACACACATGGCCCAGGTCGGTATAGCTCAGCGGTAAGAGCTTGGCCCGCAGACCAGAGTCCCGGGTTCGATTCTGGCCAAGGGCAGTAAAAAATAAATAAATAAATACACACATGTGTATACACATTGTTATAAAACATGCTGTCAGAGCCCTCAGGAAAAAGCTATTCGTTTTTTCTTGCTCTGGTTAACTATGGTATGTAGCAATCCAAAAATGATTTTTAACAAACACTCTGAAGCCTCAAACATCCCTCAACACTAAGGCAGAGCAGTAAGTTAAAGTATCTAGTAATGGAATTGTATAATAAAGTGATTTTTAAATCAGTTGACAAACTATGGTTTTTTTTGTTTTACTACTGGAGTCGTGTTGATACAGTTCCACAGGTTTCTGGAAAGTAACAGGTGAAGGAAAATAATCGGACTGACACTCTAGTGAACACAGCTGGCATCAAATACCAATGACACTCAACTGTCCCCACCTTCTGAAGCCCTGCTCTGCTGAAATGTGAGCAAACAGCAGCAGCCCACAGAGGCTCCTCTCTGGCCTCTGATTTGGTGAAGGATCTTCTGTCAGATCAAACCCTTAGCAAAGAACTGCACAGAAGGGAGAAGAAAGAGGTGGGAAGGGAAAGCTGCAAGAACACAGCAAGTACCACCATGCCTTTTCCCAGAGCCTTTAAAAGCTTTTGTAAGGCCAAGAAAAAAGGTTTCTTTTCTTTTAACCTATTGATATAACTCAGAATGTGAGACATAGAACTCCAGGTCCCCAACAGATGCCAAGGGTTCCCATACCTGAAACCTCATTCCTTAGCAAACTGCTCAGGCCGAGGAAGTTATGGTGCAAAACCAGTAAGAAGAAAACAACAGCCAAGACCAGGATGATGATGTTTACTGAAACACAGAGGGGAAAGCCTGCATTATATCTCTTTACCTTTTGACCAGGAATAATAACATAACTTGTAGAAATAGCATACCTTTACGGAATGACATCTTTCTCTTCTGTCTTACATAAATATTAGTTATTAATCCTACAAAACAAAAAAGGCCCCCAAAGTCAGTAGGTACATAAGAATGGTCATCAAAATGCCTAAACACTTTTATTCAGGTAGAAACAAGAAGTGCATATGTTCTGCTAGAAATTCATTTTGGTACATGTCCCTAGTGGGAACCGAACCTGGGACACTCTGGCCCGCAGGCCGATGCTCCAACCAATGAGCCAAACCGGCCAGGGATAGAAACTCATTTTGAATTAACAGTTTCCAATAACCCAATTTGGGACCAGAAATTTTTATGGTAGTAATAATAAATATTTCCAAGTAACTTGGAAAAATAAGACAACCTTGTACATTATATGCCTCTCGATGAAAAGCAAAAGAAATTCTACCAAGAGAACTACCTGCGGTTGTGGTCTAAGAACTATGGAAAGTATAGTATGAACTTCTACTTAAAATTCCATTAGCCTTGGCTGGTTTGGCTCAGCAGTTAGAGCATCGGCCTGCGGTCCAGAAAGACCCGGGTTCGGTTCCCGCTAAGGGCACGTACCTCAGTTGCAGTTTGTCCCCGGCCTGGTTGGGTCATGCAGGAGGCAGCTACTCGATGAGTCCCTTTCACGTCAGTGTTTCTTTCTCTCTCTCTCTCCTTCCCACTCTATCTGAACAAAAAATGAAAAAATGTCCTTGGGTGAGGATAAAAAAAAAAAAATTCTTCAGCTTGCTGTCTGTGATCAAGGGAAGGGAAATTAGACAGGGACTCAGCTTGCTGTCTGTGATCAAGTAACCTGAGGTCAGCCTCACTGGTACAAAACATCCCTGTTCTGAGTTGTATCTCATTCACCTTTAATTGAAATTAAAGAAAAGGGGAGAAAAAAAAAACATTTTCCACATTCATTTAAAACAATTGCAGGGGGGAAAAAACACTACAGCAGAGAAGCATAACAAAAATTCACAAAATTCAATTTTGCTATGAAAAGTTTAGCATGAAGCCCTGTTTGATGTGGTTCAATTGGTTGAGTGTCTGTCGTCCCATGTACTGGGAGGCTGCAGGTTCAATTCCAGGTCAGGGCACATGCCTGCGTTACAGGCTCCATCCCTAGTAGAGGACATGCAGGAAGCAGTCAATCAATGTGTCTCGCTCTCTCATTGATATTACCCTCCCTCTCTCTCTAAATTCAATAAAAACGTATTTTTTCAAAAAAGATTTCCCAATGACCTGAGAACCATCCCTTTGGGGGAAAAAAAGTTTAGAGTGCAAGAAAAACAACAACAAAAGTTCAGAATGCTATTCTCAAAAAATTAAAATCTGCTAAAAGAAAAAATTAGCTGCTTCCCTGCAGCTTATGCTCCCCCAGTTCATCTTATGCCTTCACTCTTTCAAAACAAATAACTCAACAGAAACAAGACTGTAAGTGGCACTAAATTTTTTGTTGTTGTTAATCCTCACCCCAAAAATATTTTCCATTGATTTTTAGAAAAGAGTGGAAGAGAGGGAGAAAGAGAAACAATGATGCAAGAAAGATATATCAACTGGTTGCTTCCCACACGCCAGGGATCAAACCTGCAACCCACATACACTCCCTTGACTAGCAATCTAACCCTCGATCCTTTGGTTTGAAGGCCAAAGCTCTAACTGCTGAGCCAAACCGGCCAAAGTGGTGGTACTAAATTAAATGGTTAGATTTATACAACAATTTAGGTAATTCTTCCTCAAAAACAGATTTTAAACAACCAGGATACTATGATCCTACATCTGAGACTTTTACCCTTTTCTATTTCATCTTCTCCCATGAGAGTACCTAACATTTACAAAAGGGTATTAATTTTACAAAGGATTTTTGAATATAGCATACTTCTAAAGTCAAAGTAAGTCTGAACTAATTACACCTTAACAAAGTGTGTGCGTATCAGGCACTTTTATTTCTCAGGCCTTTGAAAACAGGAGAAATATACTGAAAGACTTTAAAAAACTGGGGAATCACAGGCCAGATTACAAATTTGGGAGAAAATAATTCAGGCTCCCCAAGAAAAATCTAAAATACTCTTTGTGTCTCTCCTTTCTTTCTAGAGCAGTATATATAAAGTACATTATATCAATGAACTTCCTCTCTAAAAAATATACATTACACCCGGCCAGTGTGGCTCAATGGATTGAGCACTGTCCCATGGACTGAGAGGTCCCAATTCGATTCCAGGTCAGGGCACATACCCAGGTTGTGGGCTCAATCCCCAGTAGGCGGCATGCAGGAGGCAGTCAATCAATGTTTTTCTCACATCAATGGTTCTTTCTCTCTCTCTAAAAAAATCAGTAAAACATATTGAAAAAAAAAAAAAAGGAATATACATCACTACATACCATAAGCCATGTACTGCTATCACATTGTGGACTGAGCCTTACCTATAGAAGCTGGCAGACTGGGAGCTGCTCAGACAAAGCTCTAAAATCTGCCTGCTTGGAACCAACTTCCACCAAGGCTGGAGAAAACTATCTCACTCAAATCTCATTTTGTTAATGGTACAAGGGACAGTGTTTTAGCTCAACAATGTCCAGTAACAGTTACTTACAGGTAATATGTGAATCGAGAGGCGCACGTACTTGTGCTATTTCAGATAGCTAGACACAAGAAAAACACAATCCTAGCAGGTATTTAAAGTACTTAAGTAGATTAGCATGGCAGAAACCACTTGCTCCTAAAACTCTTCGTTATCTATAAGAAAAATGCCAATTGTTATAGAGTATGTCTGACTCATAGTTCCTTTCCTGGTGCTATTCCTGGTAATGGATTTATTGATTTGGGTTAGAAGGAATTCATTCTCAAAACAAAACTGCATGAAGACCCTGGAATGTGTAATAATGGCTTATATTTTTGTTATAAGTATACAACAGTATACAATTTGATCAGCAATATTCAAATTGTTCACTATGAAAATTACTATTTTTTGTTTGGAAATTTTTAAATCTTCACATGCCCAATTCACTCACAAAACACACACACTCACCCAGGGCAGGACCACCCTCCCCCCAAAATATGGGTGAAGAAACCTTAAGGGGAAAGATGACTTTTTTTCCCCTTTATTGATTTTTAGAGCAAGAGGAAGGGAAAGGGAGAGAGAGAAACAATGATGAGAGAGAGCATCGACTGGCCACCTCCCACATGCTCCCAACTGGGGGCCAGGCCCACAGCCTGGGCATGCGCCCTGACTGGGAAATGAACTGGAGACCTCTGGGTGCATGGGTCGATACTCAACAACTGAGCCACACCAGCCAGAGCCAGACTTTTTTTTTTTTAATTTACTAGTTACCTGCATTACTACTCACATTCAGCAGCTGTGCTCATCTTTTCTGCTTTCTTCCATTACTATGTACATGTTACTAATGCTCTGTAACCTGACCCTACTATTGTTTCCTTGGTGCAGCATCAGCATACTCTTTCCTCTCTGCTGGATCACACCCATCAGTATATTATCATGCTCAAGTATCTTCCACTTATTAAAAATTTTTCAAAAGGCACTACTCCCTCACCTCAGTTGACCCACAAATCCGTTTCTCTGCATCCCCTCACTGTAGAAGCTTGAAGAGAGTTAAAGTCTCTAGCTTGCCCTGAACTGTTTGGCTCAGCAGCTAGAGTGTCAGTTCAATAACCAAAGGGTCATAGGTTTGATTCCCAGTCTGGGGGACATCTGGGTTGCAAGTTCAATCCCGGTCCCAGTCGGGGTCGGGCAGGACATAACCAATTAATGGTCTCTCTCACATTGATGTTTCTCTCTCTCCACCTCCCTCCCTTCCACTCTGTCTAAAAAAATCAATGGAAAAATATCCTTGGGTAAGGATTAACAAAAACAAAAAGTCTAGCTCCACTTCCTCTCTTGTTCTCTCATTAGCCTCCTCCAACCAAACTTCTATCCCTATTGAAAGGTGGGAGGGTACTAAGGAAATTCATCCACTTTCTCCCACCTTTTCATCAGGCTAGGTCCTACTTGGCTTTCGAGAGTCAAGGGAGCCCCTAAACTATAACTTCAGCTGCACCTCCCTGAGTTCCCTCTTCTCCAGGGCCTCCCTATCTCTGAGTAAATCCAGCTGTCATGTATTTCTGGGGTATGTAGCTACGTATATCCCTTGACACACTCTGGTGCTAGGAAGGCAAGGATCTCATGGTTGATCACAGCCATATCCTTGGCCCATTGCCCGGCACTAAAAAAGATGATGTGCCCACCCTGGCCGGTTTCGCTCAGCGGTTAGAGCATCGGCCTCCGGTCCAGAGAGACCCGGGTTCAGTTCCCCCTACGGCGCGTACCTCGGTTGCAGTTTGTCCCCGGCCCTGGTTGGTCGTGTGGGTGGCAGTCACTCAATGTGTCCCTTTCACATCGATGTTTCTCTCTATATCTCTTCCTCTCTCCCTCCCACTCTAGCTGAACAAAAAATGGAACAGTGTCCTCAGGTGAGGATAAAAAAAAGATGATGTGCCCTGGCCCATTTGGCTCTGCAGCTGGAGCATCCGCATGCGAACCAAAGGGTCGTGGGTTCGATTCCTGATCAAGAGCACATAACTGGGTTGCAGGTTCGGATCCCAGCCTGGTCAGGTTCCGTTTGGGAAGCAACCAGTCGATGGGTCATCAGTGTTTATTTCTACCTCCCTCCCTTCCACTCTATGTAAAAAAAGTTAATGAAAAAGTATACAGTCGCCCCTGGTTTATCTCGGTTAATCCCTTCCCGGCTCTAGGCTCTAGCCGTTGTACCTGGCTTTAAAGAATTCCTGGGGTGCTCGAATATATAGGCCTACAATCCATACATACAGTAATTTTAATTGTAATTGTAATACAGGGGTGTATTGACTCAGACAACCAAGCGCGTACTGTATCATTTTCACTGTCTCAATCAACTTTCTAATTAATATATTTGAAATAACCCCGATAGAGTGAAGCCACGAAATTCCAAGCTGGAAGTGGCAGGGACGACTGTGCTCGGGTGAGGATTAACAACAAAAAACGCGTGAATGTTTGCTGACTTCATGAATGAGGGGGCAGCACCCACACACCAACCTGTCTTGGGAGCGCCCAGAATCCCATCGTCTGTGACCCTTACGTGCAACATTGCACAGAGGACAGAGAGCCTGTTGGGACGCTCAGGCCCGGGTTCTCCAGCACGGTTTCTCTCTGAAACATGGGGGAGGGGCCTGTGCTTTTGAGATAGACACCGGCCTTAAGAGAGGCAGAGAACCCGAGGCTGGTCTGTACCGGGAGGGCCCAGTGGAGTCAGTGAACTTGCTCGCTGGCCGACCTGGAGACTCCGGGGCGGGAGCTCCCTCCACATCGGTGCAAGGGACAGCCACAGACTGGGTCCCCTCTCCGAGGGATTGCCCTTTCTCTCGAGGATATGACCTGGAGTAGTCCCTTCTAAATTCTAGGGGTCAACAGGGCCCCCTTACGCTTAGGGGTGATGGGGGCTGTGACGTTCCCCTAGAGAAAGACTGGGGTTCGGGCAAGCCGTTACCCTTCGGATGCTCGCGGCCACCCTTACCTGCAGCCGGTGGAGGAGGAGCCGCCGCCCGCGCCCCGGCCCGCCCCGCCAGCTCAGCGCCCGCGCTGCAAGCCTCAGGGCCCAGCCCGCCGCCGGGCCGCCCGCGTTCCCTGCGCTCTGGACGGAGGGGGTCCACCTGCCGGCTCTGCTGGCTCTGCCGCTGCCGCGCAGTTCCGCCAGACCCAGCCCACCCGCCGCATCGACAGCGAAGGGTCACGCTTTGCAGGCGCTACGGGGCAGCCCCACTGCCGGGGTCCTCGCCGCGAAAAGCCCATCACCATGGAGACAGGGCGCGCGCTGCGGCCGTTGAGTTGCGGAGGGGCAGTCCAGGACAGTTTGAAGGACCGGGGCGGTGGCTCCTAGCACCCAACAGCACCGACGGCGAACCCTTCGCCGGCGCGCAATGTCTCGGCTCGGCCGCCGCGGTCACCACCTCAGCCTTCGCGGGCAGTGCGGCGGCCTCTAGTAAGCGCAGGGCGCCTAGCGATGGAGCGGGGCGGGGCCTCGGGCCGCCCGGGTCTGTCGAAGACATCCGCTTCCGGGGCTGCGGCCATCGTACCACCCGGCTCGGTAGGCTCGCCAAGCCGTGTCCAGGACCAGGCGCCAAACCCTACGTTCCCTGAGTCGCGGCCGCCCTCGCCTCGCGGCCGGACACCCTCGCCTCGCGGCCGGACGCCGTCGCCTCGCGGCCGGACACCCTCGCCTCGCGGCCCGACGCCGCCGCCTCGCTCCCGGACGCCGTCGCCTCGCTCCCGGACGCCAGCACTCTGCAGTCGGACGCCAGCACTCTGCTGCCCGCCTCCTCAGCCAGTCATGCTGCAGCGTCTGAGCTCGCTGCCCACGCAGATGGTGAGGGGGTGGCCCACCTGACCCCAGCACCCTCGCACGCCGCTCGCCGGTCTGGCTGCTTGGCAGCCCTTGTGCGAGACGCGCCTCCTCCATCGCGGGCCCAGTTACCTTATGCTGCTCCCCGAGTTGTGTCCTAGGTCCCCGCCTCCCTATCTCCGCGAGAATCTCCCTACTCATGTCCGTTAGGATGCTTCAGTTTCCCCAGGAAACACAGCGTCTCATTCCTTGCCCAGGTCTTTGGGGGAACGCCTGATGTTGGGATTGCCCTGTGCCAAAGCTGTGAGGCCAGGGCAGGAATTGTCTCTCTTCGGTGATGCAACAAATTCCTGCTTTGCTTTCCTTAACCTCTAGGATTACAAGGGCCAGAAGCTAGCTGAACAGATGTTTCAGGGAATTATTCTTTTTTCAGCAGTAAGTATTGGCTTTGCATAATCTTTCCTTTTTCTTCTTCCACCCCCAATCCCCAGCCTGACTGTATTTCATATACTTTGTCTCTAGATAGTTGGATTTATCTATGGGTACGTGGCTGAACAGTTCGGGTGGACTGTCTATATAGTTATGGCCGGATTTGCATTTTCGTGTTTGGTAAGAAATTTGTGGGTGTTTGAATGTTAGTGGCAACTTGGGTTGTTTTGGTTGGACCTATTAGTGAAAACCCACACCAACTTTTCCCTCATCCTCTTCCATCAATGTTTCCCCTTGCTATCACTGGAAAAGTAGAATGACTAGTCGTGTCAGATGAGGTAAGCTGCATAAAAGAATACAGCTCATTTATTTTGGCAGCTGCTCCAAGGTAATCTTACAGTCAAAGCCAGCAGGAATTTCTTACAGTCTTCACACTGCTCCCTCCTCACCTTTCTTTTTGCTCTTAAAGCCATATGTGTAGCCCTGGCCGGTTTGGCTCAGCGGTTAGAGCGTCCGCCTGCGGTCCGGAGAGACCCGGGTTCGGTTCCCGCTAGGGGCATGTACCTCGGTTGCAGTTTGTCCCCGGCCCTGGTTGGTCGTGGGGGTGGCAGCCACTCGATGTGTCCCTTTCACATCGATGTTTCCCTCTCTCTCTCTTCCTCTCTCTCCCTCCCACTCTGTCTGTGTAAAAAATGGAAAAATGTCCTCGGGTGAGGATAAAAAAAAAAAAAAAAAAGCCATATGTGTAAACAGTGAGGCTTGTCTCCATCACTTAAAGTATCTTGTCTGGGCAATGACACAATATTCATAGGAAGGTCAGTTTTGTTGATGTTATCTTTAGTATAGGAGTCATTTGGGAACCAGACACTCTACATAAAGCTCTTTAATGGCTATAAATAACATGCATTTTCTCTGTTCTGGCCCAGCTGACACTTCCTCCATGGCCCATTTATCGCCGGCACCCCCTCAAGTGGTTACCCGTTCAAGACTCAGGCACAGAAGATAAGAAACCAGTGGAGAGAAAAATTAAGAGGCATGCTAAAAATAACTGATTGGGAGTTTTCCTGATTTAGCTTTACTGTTGCACCTGCTTTTGTATCCTGTGAGATGAGCTAAATTTTCACACCCAAACATGAGCTAAAACCACCTACGCTTGTACGGTACAGCTGTGTATAGATTTTGTTCTCTTTATATTTCACTTCTCATTTGGGCTTTGATTTATACTTGATTTTAGACCTCTTCATAATGCTTCTCTGAAAAGGAGAACAGAAAATACAGGTATGCAAAGTTTCTTTCAGGACTGCAAAAATAATGAATACATATGTGCCTCATAAATGATAGTACAACTTGTCATTATTAGTCAAGCTGTTTTAATATTTTCAATTAAAACGCACAGTGCAAATCTGTGTCTGAAGACTCTTTTGTTCATTGTTCTGCAAGCAAGACTACTAACAAAAGCCAAAGTTAGAAGTTTGTGTCTCTGAAACTGTTGGTAAGCCCCATTTCTAATTCTTTTTTTTTTTTCCTTTTTTTATCCTCATCTGAGGACTTTTTTTTGCATTTATGTTCAGATAGAGCGGGAGGAAGAGAGAGAGAGAAACATCGAGTGGTTTCCACCCACATGACCCCAACCAGAGCCGGGACAAACTGTAACCAAGGTACGTGCCCTTAGCAGGAACCAAACCTGGGACTCTCTGGTCCGTGGGCCTATGCTCTAACCGCTGAGCCAGACCGGCCAGGGCCTAGTTCTTTCTTACCAGCAAGCAGCTAATGAAAAAATTTTATAAATTTGTGGTAGTGTTTTAGTACCACTAAAATAAGGCTGTTGTTAAGCAGAAAACATTTAATTATACTTTACCTGAGGTGGACCAAAGTGAAAACCTGTGAAGCTGTAAATTCCCTTTAAATTTTCTGAAGAGAAAATATTCTGAAGGTCTTATGTGAGGGGTGGGGGTGGGAGTGGGAGGGTTATGTACAATATTCTATTTCTCAATACTGGATAAAGAACTTCCAAACTGAGTTTTCAAAAAGGGGGAGCAAAGACCTTAATACAGTGAAAGTCAGGAAGGTTATTTAAAAAATAAAAATAAGGCAGAAATATATAGACCAAGTATACCAATTAATACAATAAATGTGATTTTAAAGTGAGGAACTCCTAGTAGGGTTAAAAATCAAGTTATCTCATGTTTTCAAAATGACACCTAATGGTCTAAAATAGGACAAAGATATACTAGGCAGAAGTAAACACAAAGGAGGGGTAATGGTGAAAAAATACCAGCATTAAATGGGGAAAAGAGGGACTTTTCATAGCTGCCCAAATGTCACTTGTGAATTGAATTAAGACATGAAATGCAAAAAGCAAAGAATATTATTGATAAAAGTTTGGCAAAGCTACACTTTTGGTAGGAGACCAACACTACTTTTCAGATTTTGATAGATCAAGTGGATAGACTATTGATAGGAAGACTTTTGTACTTGTTCCCTGTACTTAAAACATTCCCTCGGGTATGTGACTTGTTCATTCATTCCTTTTATTCGGGTCTCTACTGAAATGTCAGTATAATGAAAAATCTCCTGCTGTCCTATAAAAATAAAGTACTATGCCACATAATTCTATATCCATGCTTGCTTTGTTCTTCATGATATTTAATATATCTCACAGTATATATTTATTTCTTAATTGCCCTCCATAGATGAAGCTCCATGGGAACAGGGACCTTGTTTTGCTCATTGATGTTTGCCTAGGACCTACAAGAGTATATGACACATTATAGGTATTCAACAAATATTTAGTGAATGAATGATACAGAGCTACACTGTCCAACACCAGTCACATGTGTGTCTCTACATTAATTAAAAAATAGGGTTCCTCACCCAGCCGGTGAGGCTCAGTGGTTGAGCGCTGATCCATACACCAAGAGGTTGCTGGTTCGATTCCCAGTCAGGGTACATGCCCAGGTTGTGGGCCCATGCCCAGGTCATAGGCCCAATTCCCAGTTGGGGGCATTCAGGAGGAAGCCAATCAATATTCTCTCTCATCAATGTTTCTCTCTCTCCCTCTCCCTTCCTCTTTCTCTAAAAAAAAAAAAGAAAATTTTTTTTTAATTGAGTTCCTCAAACTAGTCACATTTCAAAAGCTATATGACTAGTGGTTACTATAAAAGACACTGCAGATACAGAACATGTCCATCATCACAAAATGCTACTGATCAGACCTTATATAAATGTGTATATTTAATAGTAATTCTATGCATAACAGAATTCACCTTTATTGAATGCCCACATTACTGGGCATTCCAATGATGGATAATGTACTGTGCCACAGGGAAAAACAATTCTAAGAAACAGGTTGTGTAGCTCATATTCAGTAACAACACTGCAATGTAGCTGGAATAAGGAGATAGAATTTCCTTGGCTCTCTAAACATATGGAGCCAGGGCTGATTAGGCTCAGCAGTTAGAGTGTTGGCCCACGGACTGGAGGGCCATGGGTTTGATTACATGGTCAAGGGCATGTACCTGGGTTGCAGGTTCAATCCCCAGCCCTGGCCGGGGTTGTGCAGGAGGTAACCAATTGAAGTATCTCTTTCTCTCCCCACCCTCCCTCCCTTCCACTCTATCTAAAAATCAATGCAAAATGATCCTCGGGTGAGCCAGGCCAGTGTGGCTCAGTGGCTGAGCACTGACCCATACTCCAAGAGGTCATCAGTTCGATTCCTGGTCAGGGCACATGCCCAGGTTGTGGGCCTGATCCCCAGTGGGGGGCATGCAGGAGGCAGCCACTTGATGTTCTCTCTCATCAGTGTTTCTAGCTCTCTCTCCCTCTCCCTTCTCTCTAAAAATGAATAAAGAAAAAAAAAATTCTCGGGTGAGAAATTAACAACAAAAAAATTTGGAAATAAACTTATAAAAAAAAAAAAAATCGAGCCCTGGCCTAATGGCTTGGTCCTGATGGCTCGGTTGGAGCATCGTCCTGTACACCAAAAGACTGAAGGTTCAATTCCTGGTCAGGGCACACACCTAGGTTGCAGGTTTTATCCTGCACATAGTCCGGGTACATACAGGAGGCAACCAACTGATGTTTCTCTTTCTCTCTAACCCCCATCCTCTCTAAAATCAATAAAGACATATCCTTGGGTGAGGATTAAAATACAAAAAATCGAGCCCTGGCTGGTTTGGCTCAGCAGTTAACGTATCAGCCTGCAGAACAGAGAGTCCCGGGTTCAGTTCCCGCTAAGGGCATATACCTCGGTTGCAGTTTATCCCTGCCCCGGTTGGGGTCGTGTGGGTGGCAACCAGTCGATGTCTCTCTCTCGCATCAATATTGCTCTCCCCCCCTTCCCCCCGCTCTATCTGAAGATAAATGCAAAAATGTCCTCAGGTGAGGATTAAAAAAAAATCAAAATCAGTATTATTGAGAAACTAATGTCACAAAGAATGTCATAGCCCAGCCAGAGTGGTTCAGTTGGTTGAGTGTTGTCCTGTGCACTGAAGGGTCGCCAGTTAGATTTCCAATCAAGGCACGTACCTGGTTTGTGGGTTCAATCCCCAGTCAGGGTATGTACAGAAAGGCAACTGATTGATGCTTCTCTCTCACATCGAGGTTTCAATGTTTCTCTCTCTCTCTCAGCATGTCCTCGGGTGCTAATAAAAAAAAATGTCAGCCCTGGCCGGTTTTGCTCAGCGGTTAGAGCGTCATCAGCCTGCGGTCCGGAGAGACCCGGGTTCGGTTCCCGCTAAGGGCATGTACCTCGGTTGCAGTTTGTCCCCGGCCCTGGTTGGTCGTGCGGGTGGAAGCCACTCGATGTGTCCCTTTCACGTCGATGTTTCTCTCTCTCTCTCTTCCTTTCCCTCCCACTCTATCTGTACAAAAAATGGAAAAGTGTCCTCGGGTGAGGATAAAAAAAAAAAAAAAAAGTCATATCAAAGTCTGAAATGTGGCCAAAGGTGTATTATAAAGAAAACACAGTCTTAAATATGTGGTTTATAGCCCTAGCCAATCTGGCTCAGCAGTTTGAGCATCTGCTGGTGGACCAGAGTCGAGAGTACAATACCAGCCAAGGGCACATACCTCGGTTGTGGTTCGTCTGTCTCATGCAGATGTTTCTCTCTCTCTCTCTCTCTCTCTCTCTCTCTCTCTCTCTCTCTCTCTCTCCCTCCCTCCCTCCCTCCCTTCCACTCTATCTGAAGATAAATGGAAGAATATCCTCTGGTGAGGATTAAAAAAAAATGCCCAGCAGGTGTGGCTCAGTGGTGGAGCACTGACCCATGCACCAAGAGGTCGCTGGTTCGATTCCCGGTCAAGGCACATGCCCAGGGTTGTGAGCCAAATCCCCAGGGGGCATGCAGGAGGCAGCCAATCGATGTTTTCTCTCATTGATGTTTCTATTTCTCTCTCCCTCTCCCTTCCTCTCTCTCTAAAATCAATAAAGAAAAAAATTATTTAAAAAAAGAAAAATGTGGTTTATAATTAAATTAGATGAAAAATGATTAAGCATTCAAGAAAAAAGAACTACAAAATAACCAAAAAAAAAAAAAAATAGAACAAAGACAATGTTTAACAATAAAAATATACAGAATGGGAATAAAGTATGCAAGAGATTTTTTTTTTTTTTTTGGTTAATCTATACCCGAGGATATTTTTCCATTGATTTTTTTAGACAGTGTGGAAGAGAGGGAGGGGGAGGGAGAGAGAGACAGAAATATTGATACAAGAGAAACACGTTGATCGGTTGACTCCTTCACAACCCCAACAGGGGTTGGGGCTGGAACATACAACTCAGGTACATACCCTTGACTGGGAATCAAACCCGAAACCCTCAGTCCTGGGGCTGATGCTCTAACCACTAAGCCAAACCAGCCTGGGCAATATTTTTTAATTCTAAAAAAAATAATACATACAACTTTATACCAATAAGTTAGAAAACTTAAGTAAATCAATGACTTTCCAGAAAAATGTAGATTTCTGAAATGTGCAAGAAATGGTGAACATCTCAGGAAGACCAATAGTTTTCCAAAGATTTGCCCCCAAGTGGGCACTGGGGCTAGATGGTTTTATAGTTGAGTTTTAACAAACCCTTCAAAGTAAAAACAAGAGGTCTCAGAAACCAAGCTATGAGCATTATAAGGGCAGGGAATATTGTTGTATTCACCACTATATTCCCAGATTCAAGAATAGCACCTAGCAAAACAGTAAATGAAGGTCTGTTAAGTGACTGGAAAGGGGATATTTCATTAGAGTATTTGATGTGTGTATATATTTTCAAAGAAGATACATTTTAATTATAAAAACAAAACATTTCTAGAGAATTCATTTTTAGAGTTCCTTGATTACATAAGTAAAAATTTACTAATCAAGACTTATTTTGCCTGCTGGTGTGGCTCAGTGGTTGGACATCGACCCATGCACCAAGAGGTCGACAGTTCAATCCCTGGTCGGGGCATATGCCCAGGTTGTAAGACAAATCCCCAGTGGGGGGCGTGCAGGAGGCAGCCAATCGATGTTCTCTCTCATTGATGTTTCTCTCTCTCTCTAGAAATTTTTTTTTTAAAAGTTTTTTTAAAAGACTTATTTTATAAAAACAGTTTCCTAGGTTGGCAATACCCCTTATAAACAATTAATAAAATATGTGATATATAAGTATACATTTAAAACATGGGGCGCGCTCTTCCTCTAGAGCACACTCCTGCCATTCCCTTCCTCCTCTTCTTCCCCCACAGGAACGTATCTCCTAAACTTCAAAGGACCCCAAGAGAGTTGCAACCAGGGGAGCCTGACCCTGTCTCCAAGGCCCCTTGTTCTCTAACTTCCCAGTGAGCCAAAGCAGCCCAGCTTCTTCTATGCCCGTCCTTGTTTCACTGCCCTAAGTATGTTTCATGAGAAGACAACCAATATCTTTCTTTTTTTATTCTCACCTAAGGACAATTTTTGCATTTATTTTCAGATACAGTGGGAGGGAGAGAGGGGGGAAGAAAGAGAGAGAGAAACATCAATGTGAGAGAGACACATTGACTGGTCGCCGGGGACAAACTGTAACCAAGGTATGTACCCTTAGCGGGAACCGAACCCGGGACTCTCTGGTCCACGGGTTGTCACTCTAACCACTGAGCAAACCTGCCAGGACGACAACCAATATCTTGATGTATAAGCCACACCTGGGCAGACAAATACGTCCAGCATAACTAAAAGGAGCAGGACTCTACTTACAAATTGCTTAACTGGAAAAAGACTAAGTGTTCAAGAAATGTTTTCATCGAGGGAAAAATAAATCTAAAAAACTAGCATATAAAAACACTGATTTACAGATTTTCCTAAAGTCTCTCAAACAAGCAGCATCTGGCTATAGCGAGCCCCATACCTCTCACTAAGTGGCCCCAGGCCTGGCACTAGAACCAGTCAGCCTTGGTTCACAGTCTGGCTCTGCCTGGGCACCTCCAAGTCCAGCACAAGAAGCAGCCATCAGCTGATCACTTTGTAAGTTATGTGTGGTGGCCCCAGGTAGAACACAGACAGTGGCTGACCTTGCACCAGAGCCACTCAGTGGACAGCTTCAGACCACGTCAAAGCACCACCACCCACCACCTCCACAAGTGACACACTCAAGGAATGGACTCAGTGGTTACCAGAGCTCTGCTGATGTAAGTCTTGCTCTTTGTGGTGGGCCCCTGCACAGCTGATGCTCCAAGGTAGTCAGAGGTCGGTGGTCAGTGGACATAGCCAGTCCTTGCAGCTTATCAGTCTGAGTAAACCCCTCCCATTGACATGCCAACAGCAATCAAGACTCAATTACAACAGAAGGGTGTAAAGTCCACACGAGGGGTGCACCTCAAGAGCCCAGCTGGGTGACAAGGGAGGCTGTGCCACTGGACCCCACAGGACACCTACTACAATAGGCCACCCTAGGAAGCCTAGGGGACATAGCAACTCTACCTAATACATAGAAACAAACACAGGGAGGTAGCCAAAATGAGGAGACAAAGAAACATGTCCCAAATGAAAGAACAGAGCAAAACTCCAGGAAAAGAACTAAACAAAATGGAGATAAGCAATCTAACAGATGCAGAGTTCAAAACAGTGCTTAGAATGATGCTCAATGAACTTAGAATTTCAAGGAACTTTATAAGGATCTCAAGAGCATAAAAAAGGACCAGTCAGAAATGAAGGATGCACTAACTGAAATAAAGAATAATAATTTACAGCTTGGCTGGTGTGGCTTAGTGGTTGAGCGTCAACCCATGCACCAAGAGGTCACTGGTTTGATTCCTAGTCAAAGTAAATACCCATGTTTTGGGCCAAATCCCCAGTGGGGGACATCCAGGAGGTGGCTAATGAATGTTCTCGCTCATCGATGTCTTCATCTCCCTCTACCTTCCTCTCTCTCTGAAATCAACAAAGAAAAAGTATTTATTTATTTATTTATTTTTTTAAAAGAGCCCTGGCTGGTTTGGCTCAGCAGTTAGAGCATCAGCCCGCAGACCAGAGAGTCCCAGGTTCAGTTCCCGCTAAGGGCATATACCTCGGTTGCAGTTTGTCTCTGGGCCCAGTTGGGATTGTGTGGGTGGCAACCACTCAATGTCTCTCTCACATTGATGTTTCTCTCTCTCTCTTCCTCCCTCACTCCCTCCTGCTCTATCTGAAGATAAATGCAAAAATGTCCTCAGGTAAGGATAAAAAATAAAATAAAAATAAAGAAAAGAATAATTTACAGGGTATCAACAGTAAAGTAGGTGAAGCTAAGAATCAAACCATTGATTTGGAATATAAGGAAGTAAGAAACATCCAATGAGAAGACCAAAAAGAAAAAAGAATCCAAAAAAATGAGGATAGTATAAAGAGCCTCTGGGACAACTTCAAGCATACCAACATTCACATCATGGGAGTGCCAGAAGGAGAAGGGAGAGAGCAAGACATTGAAAACTTATTTGAAAAAATGATGACAGAAAAATTCCCTCACTTAGTGAAGGAAACAGACATACATATCCAGGAAGCAGAGAGAGTCCCAAACAAGATGAACCCAAAGAGGTCCACACCAAGACACATCATCATCAAAATGCACAAAGTTGCCCTGGCCGGTTTTGCTCAGTGGTTAGAGCGTCGGCCCACAGACCAGAGAGTCTCAGGCCCGGTTCCTGCTAAGGGCAAGTACCTTGGTTGCAGTTTGTCCCCGGCCCCAGGTGGGGTTGTGCAGGTGGCAACCACTCAATGTGTCTCTCTCACATCAATGTTTCTCTCTCTCTCTTCCTTCCTTTCTCCCTCCTGTTCTATCTGAAGATAAATGCAAAAGTGTCCTCAGGTGAGGATTAAAAAAATGCAAAAAGTTAGAAACAAAGAGAATCTTAAAATTAGCAAGAGAAAAAGCAGTTAGTTACCTACAAAGGAGCTCCCATAAGACTGTCAGCCGATTTCTCAAAAGAAAACTTTGGAGGCCAGAAGGCAGTGGCAAGAAATATTTAAAGTGATGATAAGCAAGGACCTACAACCAAGATTACTCTATCCTGCAAAGTTATCATTTAGTTGATGGCCATATAAAGAGTTTCCTAGACAAGAAAAAGCTAAAGGAGTTAATCACCACCAAACCAATATTATATGAAATGTTGATGGGTCTTCTTGAAGAAGAAGAGTATAAAAATATATGAACAGTAAAATGGCAAAAAATACGTATCTATCAACAACTGAATCTACAAACAAAATTAACAAGCAGAACAGAAACAGACTCAGAGAATTTTTTGTTGGTTGCCAGATTGGGGGGGGGGGGGGGCTGGGAAATGGGTGAAAAAGATGAAGGGACTAAGAAGTATAAATTGGTTGTTAGACTGAGGAACCTCAAAGGAAAGGGAGGAGGTGGGATGGGAAGAGAGAAACCAAAGAACTTATATGCATAACCAACAGACACAGACAATAGTGTGGGGAAGGCAGGAACTGGGTGGGAATGAGGAGAAGGGGAGTCAAGGGGGGGGAAGGGGGGATAGCTGTAATTCATTCAACAATAAAGATAAGTTTTAAAAGAAAGGAAAAAAAATTGATCTACAACGCCAAAATATCTCTTAGTTTCATTCTTGAATACCCTCAATGAGGTGCATATTACATGAAAATAAAATGTTAAATGTCCATTAATATGTAAAGAGGGAATTCAACCACTCAAGTACTAGATATAACTCCACATTCCTTAAATCTACTCCCCAAATCTTCAATTTACTTTTCACAAAATAATTTATCAACTACTACTCTAAGGTTATTAACAATGACAAGTAGTATCACTGGACATATGATGTCATTTATTCTCCTATTGCTTTTAACACTATAGTATAATAAAAACTTCTAATCCAATATTATGTGGTCCTGTATTCAATCCAATTAGTACCTTAAAAAAATAAAGTTTTAGATATAAAGTTTGTGGTTTAAGGCTCAGTAAACAGTAACCAAACAGTCTTATCACAGGTATTTCCTCACAAAGAGTAAGATAGCCAAAGGTTTTTTCTCTTGTGAGCTTGCTTCATATTACTTTGTTTTGTCCCATTTTTTTCCAGTAACAAAAAAAAAAAAAAGTGATATAAAGATGGTGAATAGCCTCCAGTCATTGTCATAAGTTTGTTTCTGTTTAAACCAAAAATCTTTGAATATAGGTCTTTAGTTCTGGCAGAAAATTAGAATAAAGTCTCAAAAATTCACATTTTCTTCAAAAAATTTCAATTGGCGAGCTTTCACACTATAAGTCGTATATTTTTCACCCATGTGCTCCTGCAAACGTACCTATTTGGGAAACATAAAAAGAAAATCAGTATGTAGTATAAAAAATATTTCTGTAATCTTAGAAGAATAACTTTTCTAGGCATGATACCAAACATGGAAATCACATGGATAAATATTAATAGTATATTTACATAAATATTTGAACTTCAAGATATTAAAAAATAGTCCTAAAAAATTAAAAAGCAAACAATAAACAAGGAAAATATTTTCAACATACATGCCAAAGAATACCATTAAAATGTAAATAGCTGTTAGAATCAACAAAACAAAATACTAGAACATCAGAACTGATAAAACAACAAAATCAATCCCACAGATAATTCAGCAAAGGCATTTATAAAATAATACAAATAACCAATTAACATACAGAAAATTCAATTGGACTAGAAATCAAGAAAATTTACTATGTGATACTATGTTGAAAGAAATGCCTGAAATCAAGATGTGTTAAATAGATGTTATAGACCTCCTGATACAATGTATTAAGGACACAACATCACTTCTGTGGTATTCCTGCCAAAAATGCATAATCTGAATCTACACATGAGATCAGACAAATCTAAAATAAGAGGCATTTTACTTATTTTAATTTTGTTAATCCTCACCTGAGGATATTTTCCCATTGACTTTTAGACAGAGTAGAAGGGAGGGAGAGAAGGAGAGAGAGAGAAAAACATCGATGTGAAAAAGACATATCAATTGGTTGCCTCTCACACGACCCCAACCAGGGCCAGGGATTGAACCTGCAACCCAAGTATGTGTCCTTGACCAAGAATCAAAAAAAAACAAGAGACCCTTCAGTATGAGGGCCTATGCTCTAACCACTGAGAAAACTGGCCAAGGCCCAAGAGGCATTTTAAAAGCACATGGCATATACTCTTCAAAAGTATTAAGGTTAGCCCTAGCCAGTATGGCTCAGCGGTTAGAGCGTCGGACTGTGGACCAAAGAGTTGTAGTTTCAATTCCAGTCAAGGATACGTACCTCGGTTGCAGTTTGATCCCGGACATGGTTAGGGTTGTGTGTGTCTCTCTCACATCGATGTTTCTCTCTCTCTCTTCTCCCCCCCACCCCCACCTCCCTCTTTCCCACTCTATCTGAGAATCAATGGAAAAATATCCTAGGGTGAGGACTAAAAAAGAAAAAAAGTCAAGGTCATAAAAAACAAGGACTGAGTAAATTGTTCCAGATTAAAGGAGATATAAGAATTAAATATAAAAGGTAATCCTAATTGGTTCCATATGTGGCATGACAGCATGAGGCGCTCTGCAGACCCCTCAGTGAAATGGGAAAATTATTTTTTAAACCAACCATTTAATGTCTCTGGAAATGGTCCTATGAGCATACAGCATATAGAGACACATTTCTTTCAAGAAAATCTAAAAATAAGAACTGAGAATCTGTGGTATATGAACTAAGATCAGGTGCCTCCCTTACCACTCCCGGGCTCAGTGAGACAAATAGTACATCAGACTGGTGAAGCCAACAAAACAGGGCTCTCTTTCCCCCAGCTCCTAGTCAGAAGGCTATGTTCCTGGAAGGGGCTGGACATCAGAATATCTATCCCATCCTACCCCCAATACCTGTTACTGAGGATAAGTTTTGGAAGAGTGCAGCTTAGAGGTAGAAGCTTCTCTCTTACACCCGGCTTGGATTTGTAGGAAGGCGGCTCTACCTTGTGTGCAGGGCCACTGAAAATACTGGAGTCCTAATCCACCTTTGCACCAAACCAAAAAGTGAAGATTCCATGCTGGGTGAATGAAGCATGCTGAGAAGACCAGAGAGGGCAGCCCCCTCATCCCCACTGAGCTTTTAAAGTATGTGGTATGTGTGTTGGCGGGGGCAGCACCTAGAAACAAGCTTGCTAATTGTCCTCACTCCCAGCTCCTGAGCTTTGGTCAGAGATTTTGTCTGGGTATCTTTTCTAAATAAATTTACTTCATTTGCTACAGATTATAGAAAAATTCAATCCTAAAGGTGCTCTCAAAAACAAAACAAGCCCTGGCTGGTTTGGCTCAGCAGTTAGGGAGTCAGCCTGTGGTCCAGAGAGATCCAGGTTCAGTTCCTGCTAAGGGCATGTACCTCGGGTGGTTTGTCCCGGGCCCTGGTTGGGTCATGTGGGTGGGAGGAAATTGATAGATTCATTGGATATATAGGTTAAACTGTAGGCACTTTCATGGAAAGAAACAAGCTGGGAGGAGCCTCCCTAGGATCAGAACAAATTTCAAACATTGACTTTGCCAACTATCCCTTCAAAGGAGCCTGAATTTGATTGGATCAACCTGTAGCACAATGTATGCCCCAGAGCATTGTTGAAAATAGCAGAGCCACTAAAAAACCTTAACAGCTAGGTGAGGTCTGGTAAAGGGAGAGTATCAAGAGAGCTCTCCCAAACCCACTGTCATTCCAAGGTGGCTGTGGACATGCCGAAAGTTGCATCCACTGAGGGGCAACATCAGAGGCTTTACATTGTGGGGAAAGGAGGAAAGGGTAAAATAGACTTCACTAAAATGACCCAGCTGATCACTAAACAAACAAATGAGTAACAATAACAACCCTCACTCCCAGGGAGGCCAGTACCCAGAGTTGTAAAAACTTCACTGGATTGTTGGAGATTTAAACGACTTAATACATGTGAGGGGGCTTAGAACATTGTGCTGCACTTTAAAAATATATATATATTCTCTTTTCTTTAATAAATTTTTTAGAGAGAGAGAGAAACATTGATGAGAGAGAACATCGACTGGATGCCTCCTGCATGCCCCCCACTGGAAAATGGGCCCACAACCTGGGCATGTGCCCTGACCAGGAATTGAACTGGTGACCTCGGTGCATGGGTCAACACTCAACCACTGAGCAACACTGGCCGGTGTGCCGCACTTTTTAAGTGTTACTACTACTTATGGAATGATAAAACAAAATCTGGAATCACTGAGTGCTAAGATTCTCCTGATTTTTAAAAAATATCTGTATGTTCTAAATGTTCCACAACAATCATGTATTATTAGCTTTCTATTCAGACAATGAAAGACAACATTGGGTTTTAAACATGGGTTTTAAACATTAATATAGAATTGTTTGTGCTATATAAGTATGCTTTATTGTTACCTTCAAATCTGGGAACATATATAATGAATCAATATCTCAAAAAGAAAAAAAAGTTGTATAATAACAGTAACTTTAAGCAGAAAAGTCAGGTAAGTCAAACTAAAATTTATTCAAAACTCTATAGTGCACTAATCAAAATTCCAGAAATTAATGAGTTGATCATAAAATTCACATACAAATGAAAATAACAGCCAAAATAATCTTGAAAAATAAGAGCAAAGTTGGAGGACTCATGCTTCCTGATTTCAAAGCTTACCACAAAGCTATAGTAATCAAGACATTGTGGTAGAGACATAAGGATAGACATAAATAAAACATAACTGAGAGTCTAGAAATAAACCCTTATATTACAGTCAACTGATTTTCAACAAGGGTGCCAAGACAATTCAACAAATGATGCTAAGACAACTGGACATTCACATGCAAAAGAATGAAATTGGAGCCCTTCCTTACACAATACAAAAAAATTAATTCAAAATGGGTTTTAGGCCTACCTAATTGTAAGAGTTTAAATGATAAAACTTTTATTTATTTACTTATTTTATTTTTATTTTTTTATTTATTTTTTATCCTCACCCGAGGACATTTTTCCATTTTTTGTTCAGATAGAGTGGGAAGGAGAGAGAGACAGAGCGAGAGAAACATCGATGTGAAAGGGACACACTGAGTGGCTGCCTTCCTTCCGAACAACCCAACCAGGGCCGGGGAGAAACTGCAACCAAGGTACATGCCCTTAGCAGAAACCAAACCCGGGTCTCTCTGGACTGCAGGCCAACGTTCTAACCGCTGAGCCAAACCGGCCAGGGCTATTTTATTTTATTTTTATTTTTAATCTTTACCCGAAGATATGTTTTCACTGCTTTGAGAGAGAAAGAAGAAGGGAGAGATGGGGAGAAAGAAAGAGGGAGAGAGAAAGAGAGAGAGAAACATCAACTTGCCACCTCCTGCACACATCCCAACCAGGAATCAAACCTGCAACCTGGTCATGTGCCCTGACCAGAAATCAAACACTCCACCTTCTGGTGCACAGGCTAAATGATAAAACTATTAGAAGAAAACAAAGGAATAAAATCCTTGTGATCTTAGGTTAGGCAAAGAAAGCATTCTTAGATACGACACCAAAAGCAGATGCAACAAAATAGATATATTACATTTCAGCAGAATTAAAATCTTTTGTGGTATAAATAATGCTATTAGAAAGTGGAAAAAAATGGGAAAACATTTTGCAAATCATGTATCTGATAAAGAACTTGTGTCCAGAAATATAAAGAACCCTTACAACTCAACAATAAGAATATAAATAACGTCTGGCCAGTATGACTCAGTTGAGCATCGACCCATGCACCAAGAGGTCGCCGGTTTGATTCCCAGTCAGGATACATGCCCAAGTTGTGGGCCCTATTTCCAGGCATGCAGGAGGCAGCCAATCAATGTTCTCTCCCATCGATGTGTCTATCTCTCTCTCCCTCTCACTTCCTCGCTCTCTAAAAAAATCAATAAAGGAGCCCTGGCTGGTTTGGCTCAGCGGTTAGAGCGTCGGCCTTCGGTCCTGAGAGACCCAGGTTCAGTTCCCGCTAAGGGCACATACCTCGGTTGCAGTTTGTCCCTGGCCCTGGTTGGGTCATGTGGGTGGCAACCACTCGGTGTGTCCCTTTCACGTTGATGTTTCTCTCTCTCTCTCCCCCTCCCACTTTATCTGAACAAAACATGGAAAAAATGTCCTCGGGTGAGGATAAAAAAAAATCAATAAAGGAAAAAAAATTTTAAAAAAAGAAAGAATATAAATAACAATTTTAAAATGTGTAAAAAATCTAAATAGCCCTGGCCGGTTTGGCTCAGCGGTTAGAGCGTCGGCCTGCGGTCCGGAGAGACCCGGGTTCGGTTCCCGCTAAGGGCACGTACTTCGGTTGCAGTTTGTCCCTGGCCCTGGTTGGTCGTGCGGGTGGCAGCCACTCAATGTGTCCCTTCACATCGATGTTTCTCTCTCTCTCTCTTCCTCTCTCTCCCTCCCACTCTATCTGTACAAAAAATGGAAAAATATCCTCGGGTGAGGATAAAAAAAAAAAAAAAATCTAAATAAACACGTCTCCAAAAAAGATATACAATGGTCAGTGGGCACATGAAAGATTCTCCATGTTCATTATCCATTAGGGAAAAGCATGTCAAAACCATAATGAGAAACCACTCCTGATCCACTAGGATGGCTATAGTCAAAATGATGACAATGACAAGTGTTGACAAGGATGTAGAGAAATTAGAACCCTCACACATTACTGGTGGGAATGTAAAATGGTGAAGCTGCTTTGGAAAACAGTCTGGCCATTCTTCAAAATGTTAAATATAGACTGTCCATGTGATTCAGCAATTGCCACTCTTAGGTACATACCCAAGAAAAATGAAAATATATGTTCACTCAAAAACTTGTTCATAGCAGCATTATTCATAATAGCCAAAAAATGGAAATCTAAGCGTCTATAAGCTCATGAACACATAAACAAAAGGTGGTACAGCCATATGATGGGTTATTTTTGACTATATAAATGAATTAAGTATGTGATACATAGATTATGTATTATGCTTAGTGAAAGAAGCTAATCACCAAACACCACATATTATATATGGTTCAATTTAAACAAAATATCCAAGATAGAAAAATCTATAGAGACAGAAATATCAGTGTTGCCTAGGGGTAGAGGGCTTTGGGGAAAATGGGGAATGACTGCCAATAGGTCATTAGGGGGTAATTAAATGTTCTAACATTGTTTGCAGTGATGGTAGTACAACTTCGAATATACTAAAAACCAGTGAATTGTACATTTTAAATGGGTAAAATGTAGAGTATGTCAATTATATTTCAAAAGGCTGTTAAAAAAATTCTAAAGCATAAGCAGCTGACACAGCTAATAGGACACTCACCTCTCTCTCCAATTCATCCTCCTCTTCCAAAATATCATACACCTGCTCTAAAAGCTGAATCCCCAGGCCCCGGACTACATCAGCTCTTAAGACTTCAACTATTCTTCTGATCTTTTCAGAACCTGGAATGATAACTAAAAAGTAAAAACAAAGACAGGAAAAAATGAATACTTTCACCACTGCAGTAAGAAGAATGCAATGTTTTTTAAAAAAAATCTTGTCAGTTGGCCGGTGTAGCTCAGTTGATTGAGTGTCGATCCATGAACCAACAGGTCATTGGTTCGATTCCCAATCAGCTGTCGGATAATGCCCAGTGGGAGATGTGTGGAAGGCAGCTGATCGATGTTTCCCTCTCACTGATGTTTCTCTCTCCCTCTCCCTCTCCCTCTCTCTCTCTAAAACATCAATAAAAACATTTTAAAAAATCTTGTCAGTTAAGGTCCTTTTCACTTTGACAAGAGTTTACCTTAATGACTTCATGTATTTTTAATGACTAAAATGTATACCAGCATACCTCAGAGATATTGCAGGTTTGGTTCCAGACCACTGAAGTAAGGTCAGTAACACAATTTTTTGAGTTTCACAGTGCATATAACAGTTATGTTTACACTATACTGTGGTCAATTAAGTGTACAATAGAATTACGTTTTTAAAGGCAATATATATACCTTAATTAAAAAATACTTTACTGCTGCCCTGCCGGCTCAACAGTTAGAGCATCAACCTGCAGTCCAGAGAGACCTGGGTTCGGTTCCTGATAAGGGCACATACATTGGTTGCAGTGTGTCCCTGGCCCTGGTTGGGTTGTGTGGGTGGCAGCCATTCGATGTGTCCCTTTCACGTCGATGTTTCTCTCTCTCTCTCTCTCTCTCCCACTCTATCTGAACAAAAAATGGAAAAATGTCCTTGGATGAGGATAAAAAAAAAAAATTCTTTACTGCTAAAAAGTGCTAACCATCATCTGAGCCTGTTGGAAAAATGGCGCTGATAGACTTGCTCAATGCAGGATTGCCACAAACCTTCAACTTGTAAAAAACACCATATCTACCAATAAAGTGAATCACAATAGCCCGGCCAGTGTGGCTTAGTGGCTGAGCATCAACCCATGCACCAAGAGGTTGCTGGTTCGATTCCTGATCAGGGCACATGCCCAGGTTGTGGGCCAAATCCCCAGTGGAGGGCATGCAGGAGGTGGCCAGTTGATGTTCTCTCTCATCAATGTTTCTATCTTTCTCTCCCTCTCCCTTCCTCTCTCTCTAAAATCAATAATATATATAAAAATAATAAAGTGAATCACAATAAAAGCAAGGTATGACTGTATATAAGTTTATGCTTTATATCTCATTATCACTTCCTTAACTTAAAAAACAGAATTGTCTACTTTGAAGAAAATTCTATGAAAAGTTCCAAACTTGTATTTATTTAAACTTAATTTTAAAAATCAATTTTCATGCAACTTTTCAGAAACACACCTGTTACATAAAACAAGATATACCTTTTATGGAGATACCCAAATGAAATAATAGAAAGACAAAAAAATTTGCAAGCCCTGGCTGCTCTTTGCTTTGACACATTTCTCCAATAAACATATGCTCTCCAGTTTGCTGTAAAAGAATAAACTGATCACCTAAAGGTAGCTCTTTAAAATGGAACTCCTCTGCCTGTTCTGCAACTTTCCCATGAAGTATCAGTGTGTCCCGATACTTTCGATGAAGTTTAAATTCTGACATTGGATCTGGTACTGGGAGATCCTCACAGCTCTCTTTACCGTCCAATTTTAGGGTCTGAGTCATCAACTGTACCAAGTCACTCATTTCACTTGAATGACCTTTCCTGGAAAAAAAAAATTCCTCTTGTTATTTAATTGGCTTCATGAAAAGTTTTTATTAAAAAATTAGATGCCAAATGATCAAATGACCTTTAGGAAGTTCTGCTTCCAAATGGCCGAGTAAGCTCCTACAGGCAGACCCTTTCAGAAGTAATAAGTATAAACACTGAACATAACACAAAAATCAACTATGTGAAGGCATTGGAGAATGTAGAAAATCTGAAAGCAGATTCTGGAGGGAAGTCAGTACCTCTTACTCTAAGGCAGCAGTTCTCAACCTGTGTGTCGTGACCCCTTTGAGGGTCAAACAACCCTTTCACAGGGGTCGCCTAAGACATAACAGTAGCAAAATTACAGTTATGAAGTAGCAACAAAAATAATTTTATGGTTGGGGGTCACCACAACATGAAAACTGTATTAAAGGGTCACGTCATTAGGAAGGTTGAGAACCACTGTGGAAGGCCATAGGTGCTAAAGTACAACAGAAAACCCACAGTCTTTCTGGCCTGCAGAACCAAAGGACACAGTTCAAGATAACCACTGCCACAAGACAGTGAGAGAGGAATCTTGGAAAGAGGAGAGCCAGAAAGAGGAAACCCCAGATTCTGTGTATAAATTCTGCCCAACTATTTCTGAGTAACTTAATTACATTCAAGTACAAAGCTCAAGAATATTTCAAGAAATATAAATAAACCATCTCCTAATGAAAGAAAATTAGCAATGTCTGGAATCCAGTCAAAAATACCAAACATGGCCCTGACCAGCTCAGCTCAGTCGTTAGAGCATCGGCCCTCAGACCAAAGGGTCACAGGTTTGATCCCTGGCCTTCGTCATGCAGGAGGCAACCAATCAATGTGTCTCTTTCACATTGATGTTTCTCTCTCTCTCTCTCTATCACTCTCTCCCTCCTTTCCACTCTATCTAAAAAAAATCAATGGAAAAATATCCTCAGATGAGGATAAAAAAACAAACAAAAAACGTAAAGAAGAAAAAAAAGCACACATTTGTGAAAAGAAAAAAAAACAGGTAATAGAAACAGATCCACAAGTGACACAAGTGATAGAATTAGTAGATAAAGACTTTAAAGCTATTATAAATAATAATTATAAAGTTTTTATAAATATATCCTAGTCCAGCTGGTGTGGCTCAGTAGATTGAACCTCATCCCATAGACTGAGAGATCCCTATTCAATTCCTGGTCAGGACATATGCCTGGGTTGCAGGTTCCATCCTCAGTAGGGGGCGTGTAGGAGGCAGCCAATCTATGTATCCCTCTCACATCGATGTTTCTCTCTCTCTCTCTCTCTCTCCTTCTCCTGTCCTCTCTCTCTAAAATCAATAAAAACATATCCTCGGATGAATTTTTTTCAAAAAAGACCCAAAATGAACTCCTAGAAATGAACAATACAATGTATTAAATACATTGGATGGGATTAACAGATTAGACAGCACAGGATAAAGATAGATTACTGAACTCAAAGATATAGCTATAGAATCTATGAAAAATGAAACAAGTCTAAAAAAATTAACACCATTGGTGAGCTGTGGGACACCTTTAAATAATTAATATACATGTAATTAAAATCCTCAAGAAGGCAAGAAGGAATCCAAAAAAAATATTTGAAGAAATAATGGCCTCTGCCCTGGCCAGTTTGGCTCAGTGGTTGGAGCGTAGGCCTGCGGACCTGAGAGTCTCGGATTCAGTTCCCTCTAGGGGCACATACCCTCCCCCCAAAAGAAATAATGGCCTCCCTGGTCGGTGTTGCTCAATGGTTATAGCACTGGCCCAAGCACTGAAAGGTCAAGGGTTTGATTCCCGGTCAAGGGCACGTTGTACCTGGGTTGCAGGTTTATTACTGGGCCATGGTTGGAGCACGTGTGGGAGGGAATCAATCAATCTCTCTCTCATTCTCTCCCCACCACTTTCCACTCTATCTAAAAGCAATGAAAAAATATCCTCCAGTGAGGATTAACCAAAAGAAAAAAAAAAGAACGGCCAAAAATTCTTCCAATTCTGAGAAAAACTATAAACCCAAAGATTTAAGAAGACATTCATAAAAATTCTGAATGAAAATCAGATGTGTTCATTAGAAGAGGTATTTTTAGTGCTAACATATATCAAAAACTATTTATAATGTTATCAATGAAAATATTACAGATCTTAATACTACTGTAAATATACATTTATGATTAATTCAAACAGAAATAATTTATGAAGGGAGATAGAAAAACGGCACTTACCCGTCCCTGGAATCCCCATCTGATTTATCAGTTGAACTTGTAGAAGAACTTAACTCCTCCTCAGAGAAACAATGTGTGAGTTTCCTTTTCTATTAATGTTTGGAAAAACAAAATTCCAGATGACAACACAACCAGAATGCAAAACGTGAAAAGTCTTAGATGTAATAAATGTCTAGCTATAATGCGTGCTTAGGTCCAATTTAACAAGGGAAACTAATGGATATAAAAATTGAAGTTACTTTACCCAAATAATGTCCCAGTTCACCCATGAAGCCTTGTATAAAGTTCACAAGTGAAGCCTGAGGAACATCAAAGTGAAGTTTTAAAAGTCCCTGGAAAGTCTCAGCTATGAAGAAATTTCCTTTCCAGAAAAGAGTGGACAAACAATTCTGGTGTTCCAGCCCCTATGCAGAGGACTGGTCCCATAGGGAATATTATGTTTTTGTTTTTGTTTTACCCATTTATTTATTTATTTAATTTATTTATTTATTTATTTATTTGAGAGAGAGAGAGAGAGAGAGAGAGAGATAGAAACATCAATGAGAGAGAACATCAGTTGGCTGCCTCCTGCATTTCCCCCACTGGGGATTGGGCCCACAACCTGGGCATGTGCCCTGATCGGGAATTGAACCAGTGACCTCTTGGTGCATGGGTCGATGCTCAACCACTGAGCCACACCGGCTGGGTGGAATATTGGTATTTTATTTTATTTATTTTTGTTGTTAATCCTTACCTGAGAATATTTTTTCATTAATTTTTAGATAGAGTAGAAGCAGAGAGAGAAAGAGAGAGAGAGAGAGAGAGAGAGAAACATTGATGTGAGAGCGATACATGATTGGTTGCTTCCCACAAGACCCCAACTGGGGCCAGAGATTAAACCTGTATCCCAGGTGTGTGCCCTTGACTGGGAAGCAAACCCAAGATCCTTCGGTCCTCAGGCCAACACTCTAACTGTTGAGCCAAACGAGCCAGGACCATTGGCATTTTAAACTAGATAGAATGCCACCTAAATAAAAGCAACTCATTTTGTTCATAGGTGAGACTTTTTGTTAAAATACTTTAAAGGATTACTTGATACAATTATACACAAACTTTAAAACTTTGGAAAATGGAGAGGACCATCTCAATTAGTGAAACAACTAACTCACAGAATACTGTTCAAGAAACACATCTTCATTTCTTTCAAGGACAGGAAGTTTCTATTTTTTAAAAATAATAATATGTGCCCTGGCCAGTATGACTCAGTTGGTTAGAGCACCAATCCGTGCACCCAAGGGTCTCAGGTTCGATCCCCGGTCCCTGGTTAGGGTGCTGTCAGGGTACGGACGGGAGGCAACAAATTGATGTATGTGTCTGTCTGTCTGTCTCTCTCTCTCTCTCATCAATGGAAAACATTTCCTCAGATGAGGATTTAAAAGTAATAACAACAATAATATGCTCCTAGAAATAATGTCAGAAACTGGAATACAGAAAAATGGATAATTATCCCTAGGGTATTATTACACAGAAAAGAGCATGGTTGGAAACTTTGCAATTACTCATTTAGTCAACAAACAGTGCCCCTACATCATCATCCCTAGGTGAGAAGGTAGTCTCTGTGACAGACAAGAAACTGAGGAAATTGAGCCAAGTAAGATTAAAATCCACCAAGTAGGTGGATATATTGGTAACACAGCAGGGTAAGCAATGTGTTGTCTAGTGGAAGCCCTTTGGAAGTCTTGTTTTAAAGACTGCCTAAGAAAGATATTTAATTAGGCTACCAATCGTTTACAAGAGTGCCTGAAAAATTCATTTCCTTAAGGAAGCAAACATAATCCTTTTAATTACTGACCAGTTCCTTTCCTTATCATGAGTAAAAAGGTGTAACTTAAGCCAGAGCTATCCTAGAAGTAAATGAAGCTGGTATTTATGAGGTTTACTGTATTAGGTTTGCCAGATGTAGACATGTCCATCTTTTTCCCTTAGAACCAAGTAATGTACCTGAGCAAAGCTTCGGTCAGAAGACAACCACTGAGCAGGAGTGCGCTGGCCTTCCTCTTGTGGTTTCCCTGGCCCCGGTGCACTCAGCGAAGCTCTCCTCACTGAAGGGCCTGAAAAAGTGACCACCCCCAGCAGTTGTCTGGTGGGCTGGCCTCAACAGAAGAGGGCTTTACACTGGGTCTAGGAGATGACTCAGCAAGGGCCAGCCTAGAAGTAACTCAGATAGCATATCATCATCACTCTGGTATCTGACACTTCAGTTCAAAGCTGAGCTCTAGGTCTACCAGCTCTATAACCTTGAGCAAGATATTTAACCACTCTGAGCCTCAGTTCCCTCAGCTGCAAAATGGGGATAATGCTGCCTACCTTTGATAGTTACTGTAAATATAAATTGAGATAATGCCCTTAAAACGCTTACCATAGTGCATGAGACATAATTAGCATTCAATAAATGGAAACTGCTAGTACTGTCTTTAGATAATAGTAATAGGAATGATCACAGCACTCAGCCCTGGGCACCACCATTCTCCTGGCTTCCTCTCTTTGTTCCTGAGAAGATAGCACTTCTCTGACCAGCAGACTCTGAACATGGAAACAAATTCAACACTCACTTGATTTCCTGTCTGAAATCTCCCAGGAATTACTGCCACTTAGAGCCCTCTTGCTCTTTTCAAAATCCTCTTCTACTGATAACACAAGTTCCAGATCCAACAGCCTATGCTGATTTGTTTTTAAAGGCTTGACAAAGAAATTTCAAATTTTTTTCCAAATTGGTTTCCCAAACGTATTACTATTGCTTGATATTTCTTAACACTGCACAATCAGAACCAATGCTTATGTCGATGAGTCAGTCAAACCGCAATAGATAAAGAAGAGAACTTTACCTGAGGAGAGCATTTCTTCCTGTGACTGCTTTAGTCGCCTCCTCTCTCTTGCTGATAATGGACGATTCTTTCAAAGAAAGTCAGAGTTATTTCCATTTCTACTCACTATTCTTACAACACCTACAAAGCATGACATATCATCTAGCACTATAGAAAAGGCCTTGCACAGGCTTAAAGGAGTGTCCATTTGAAACCAGTCTGCATGTGGGTTATAGCTACTAGCTAGAACCAATCATAGCAGCCTCATTTCTGGGAAGTACAGTGCTCATTTTTGAAAGGGCAATTGGGGAATTTCGCATTTCCTCTACTCAGAATCTACTTGGTCTCCTTAGTTGACCACAAGGGACTACCTCTGCAACTTTAGAATCTGTCCATTTCAATCAGTGCTTCTGCTAAGAATCACAAATCTGTCCCTTCCAGTGTTTGACAAAAAGCAGGGCAAAGATGTTCTAATACAAAACTTCACAACATATGCAGGATCTCATACACCCCACAAACCTTTGATGATGACATCTCACTGCTCCTCGAACCGCTCACAGACTCAGTGACCACTCTATTTTGGTTCTCAGCATCCTTTTGGGTTGATATGACATCCGCTTTTCCAACAGCAGGAAGAGAAGGCAAAAGTTGAGGTAAAGCCTCCTGGAACTTAAATAATTTAAAAAGAGGGGGAGATTATCAATTTCATATGATAACGATAACCCACCTCCAAAGTTCATCCCTCAGTAAGTTTCCTATGTATTCAACAGTAATTTGCTCTCAAAAACTTCAAAACACTGCAGTTTTGGGGAAAGAAACTCTGCCAAAAGTGAAGCATATGAGAGGGTGCCTATGAAAGTTACTTCAAGAAATGGTATAATATCTCAATTAAAGAAAAAAAATGAGGTGTCAACATGATTTTATGCAGAAGATGAGGGAGAAACTGTTCATCAATATAACGGGGAGGATCAGAGATTTACTCTTGTTAGTGTGTAGCCTGTTCCTTGAACTCTCAAATGATCTGTCCATCTTTTCTGGAGAAGATATCTTTACTCTGCTTCCAACTTACTGACATTTGAAAACTAACATCTTGACACTGTCACCCTTCTCTCAATGTTCCTTGCATTTCTTGTGTGCCTATTTGGCAACTGTTACTCATTCTAAGTAGAAATTGAGCTTCCTAAAGTATATTTCCCAAGCAGCAGCACAATGACTTATTCCAAAGAGATCTTGTCCAACCTGTCTCTTTTCCCCACTGTGTTCAGTCTGCTCTCTTTTCTTCTGCCGTCGCTGTCGAGACAGGGAAGGTTCAGACCCTGAACTGTGTGGCTGTAAACCTGGGTGGATTCTGTCTTGTTTTTCACCGGCAATTTGATCCTTAAAAAAATAAAAATAAAATAATAATAATAATAATAAGTCTTTTGAATTTCCAAACGGCCAAATGAAAATGAAAAGGAGATGCCTTTCTCAAAATAAATGCATATTTGCAGTGTTTACAGGCAAAAACAAAATGCTAATATCAGTTATTTATATTTTGACTTTTTTATTTCCCCAATTAAAATATAATTATTTTAATTAAATTACTCATATTGTTATTAACCTGAAAACTACTGATGTTAAAATTGTTTTTTTAAATATACTTTTTCATAATTTTTTTTAAATCCTTATCTGAGGATATTTTTTCATTGATTTTCAGATTGAGTGGGAAGGATGGAGGGAGGGAGAGAGAGAGAGAGAGAGAAACATTGACGTGAGAGAGACATATTGATTGGTTGTCTCCAGCAGGACCCTGACTAGGGCCAGGGATTGAACCCACAACCCGGGTACGTGCCCTTAACTGGGAATCAAACTGGCTACTCTGCAGTCCATGGGCCAATGCTCTAACCGCTGAGCCAAACTGGCCAGGGCTCTTTTCATAACTTTTAACAGGTTTTCTACTCAGAAAACTAAGAAATATTTTAAATAAAGTCCAATTTAAATATACATGCTTCCCAAGTATAAATCAATAATTTAGATGCACCATGAAAAGAGCATTGAATGTGGAGTTAGATGGAGTCACATCGGAGAAACTTATACTTTCTGAACCTGTTTCTTCATCTATAAATGGGTAAAATCCCTCACACACATTTGTATGACTGTTGGAGAATTAGTAAATATATTGCACGAAAGTACTTAGGACTATGTTTAGAATATTAAATACCCCCCAAAATCAGAGATATTACTAGCAGTAGTAATGATAAAATAAATTGCATTTTAAGTTATAAAGTTCACCAAGGACTTAGTAATTTTATTTATTTATTATTTTTTTAACATCCTCACCCCAGGACATGTTTTTTATTTATTTATTTTTTAAATTGATTTTAGAGAGAGGAAGGGAGAGAGAGAGAAACATCAATCCACGCATAATCTGGGTATGTGCCCTGACTTGGAATCAAATTCACCACCTGTCAGTGTACAGACAACACTCTAACCAACTGAGCCACCCAGCCAAGGCAAGTACTTAGTATTTTATCGAGAAACTGGTTTTAGAAACTAATTGATGCCAAACATTAAAATAAAATAGATTCTTAAATTTTTTTAAAAAGTTTTAACTATCATAATATCTAGAATTTCAAGCAGATGAGCACTGGTAATTGCATATGGTTCAATCTTTTATTAAGAGCCCACTATGAGGTACATTTTAGAGAGAAAAATGAACAATGTTATTAATACAAGGTGAAATTGCTTGTAAGAGTCATTATTATTAAAATATCATCTATCATTCAGATCTTCTGGCAAACACAAAACAATGACTCTTGTAGGTAAAATGATTTGTTAAATTTATTCTTTCAAGAGTATACCTAATTTATATAAAATATAGTAAATGATTAAATTTTACAGTATTATTACATAATAAACAAGCTGAACAAGGAGACCAAGATAACAAACAACTACTGATATAAATCTGAAAAGTGAAGTAAATGTTTCTCTGCTGGTAGTAAGCATAGGCTGTTCAAAATAAAGTTTATACAAGTACCAGAGTGACAGAACAAATGACTTAGGGAAATTCTCCATGAAATCCAATTGGTCTTGCCTGGCCAGTGTGGCTCAGTGGTTGAGCATCAACCCATGCACCAAGAGGTCACCAATTCAATTTCCAGTCAGGGCACATGCCCAGGTTGCAGGCTCTATCCCCAGGGGGGCATGTAGGAGGCAGCCAATCGATGTTGATATTTCTCTCTCATTGATGTTTCTATCTTTCTCTTCCTCTCTAAATTCAATTAAATATATATATATATATTAAAAAAAAAAAAAAAAACCTGCCCTGGCTGGTTTGGCTCAGCGGTTAGAGCATCGGCCTGCGGTCCAGAGAGACCTGAGTTTGGTTCCCGCTAAGTGCACATACCTCAGATGCAGTTTGTCCCCAGCCCTGGTTGGGGTCGTGTGGGTGGCAACCACTCGATGTGTCCCTTTCACGTCGATGTTTCTCTCTCTCTCTCTCCCTCCCACTCTATCTGAACAAAAAATAGAAAAAATGTCCTTGAGTGAGGATAAAAATAAGTAAATAAATGAATAAATAAATAAAAAGAAAAGAAAACCTAATTGATCCTGAAAAAAGGTTCCTCTACTTTTAAAAACAGTAACACAAGAAGAAATGCTAGACATACAATTCTATTAAACAAAAAATATGTTCTAAAAGCCTGATGTAAAAAATGAATTTGGCCCTGGCCGGTTTGGCTCAGCGGTTAGAGTGTCGGCCTGCGGACCAGAGTCCCAGGTTTGGTTCCTGCTAAGGGCATGTGCCTTGGTTGCAGTTTGTCCCCGGCCCCGGTTGGGGTTGTGTGGGTGGCAACCACTTGATGTGTCTCTCTTGCGTCGATGTTTCTCTCTCTCTCTCCTTCCCTCTCTCCCTTCTGCTTTATCTGAAGATAAATGCAAAAATGTAAAAAAAAAAAAATGAATTTGATCAGAAATAAAACAAAGATGATCACCCTCACCACTTCTATTTGACATTGTACTAGAGGTTCTAGTCAGAGCAATTAGGCAAGAAAATGAAATACAAGCAATCCATATTAGAAAGGAAGAAGTAAAACTACCTCTATTCACATATGACATGATCGTATATTCAGAAAAGCCTAAGGAGTTCACTATGAAAAATTATTAGAACCAATAAATGGGTTTAATAAGGCTGTATAATACAAGATTAATATACAAAAAACAATTGTATTTCTGTGTACAAGCAATGAACACTATGAAATGAAATTAAGAAAACAAAACCATTTACAATAGTATCAAATGGAATAAAATACAAAAAAATAAATTTCACAAGCCCTGACCAGTGTTGCATAGTGGTTAGAGCACTGGTCTGCACACCAGAGTCTCGGGTTCAATTCCAGGTTAAGGGCACGTACCTGGGTTGCAGGTTCGATACCTAGCCCTGGTCAGGGCACATGTAGGAGGCAGTCAATCAATGGGTATGTCTCTCTCTCTCTGCCTCCCCCACCCCCCACCCCACCCCCACTCCATTCTCTCTAAAAACCAATGAAAAAAATATCCTTGGGTGAGGATTAACAAAATTAATTAATTAGTTAATTAATTTCACAAAATAAGCGCAAGGCTTGTATACTAAAAACAAAACATCATTATAAGAATTCAAAGAAGACCTAAGTAAATTGAAAGACATTCCATATCCAAGTGTTCAAAGACATTCAGGTTTGTATACAAAACAATACAGTAATTAATAAATAATAATACAAGAATAAATTCTGGCCCGGCCAGTGTGGCTCAGTGGAGTGAGCATCAATCCATGTACCAAGAGGTCACTGGTTTGATTCCCAGTCAGTGCACATGCCTGATTGCATACTCAATCCCCAGTGTAGGAAATGCAGAAAGGCAGCCAACTGATGTTTCTCTCTCATCGATGTTTCTCTCTCTCTCTCTCCCTTCCTCTCTAAAAATCTATAAAAACATATTTTTTAATTGTTGTTGTTCTTTATCCTCACCTAGGATATTTTTCCATTGATTTTTATTTTTTATTCCTCACCTGAGGATATTTTTCTACTTATTATCAGATAGATTGGGGGGAGGGAGGGAGAGAGAGACAGAGAGAAACATCGATGTGATAGAGCCACATTGACTGGTTGCCTCCCACATGACCCAACCAGGGCCGGGGACAAGCCACAACCAAGGTACATGCCCTTGACCAGAATCAAACCAACGACTTTTTTTGTCTGTGGGCCAACGCTCTAACCACTGAGAAAACCAGCCAGGGCTCCACTGATTTTTTTTTTATCCTCACTCAAGGACATTTTTCCATTTTTTGTTCAGATAGAGTGGGAGGGTGTGAGAGAGAGAGAAACATTGACGTGAAAGGGACACATCAAGTGGTTGCCACCCGCACGACCCAACCAGGGCCAGGGACAAACTGCAACCGAGGTTACGTGCCCTTAGTGGGAACTGAACCCAGGTCTCTCTGGACCACAGGCTGACGTTCTAACCACTGAGCCAAACCGGCCAAGGCTCCACTGATTTTTAGATAGAGTGGAGGGGAGGGAGAAAGAGAGAGGGAGAAACATCGATGTGAGAGAGACACATTGACTAGTTGCCTCCCATATGACCCCAACTGGGGCTGGGGATCAAACCTGCAAACCAGGTATGTGCCCTAAATCAGAAATCAAACCCATGACCCTTCAGTCCATGGGCAGATGCTCTAACCAATGAGCCAAACCAGCCAGGGCAATAAAAACATATTTTTTTCTTTACTGATTTTAGAGAGAGAGAAAGGGAGAGGAACAGAGAGATAGAAACATCGATGAGAGAGAACATCCATTAGCCGCCTCCTGCATGCCCTCTACTGGGGACTTGGACCACAACCTGGGCATGTGCCCTGGCCAGGAATCAAACTCGGCTAAAAACATATTTTTAAAAAAGAATAGCCCGGCCAGTGTGGCTCAGTGGCTGAGTGTCAACCCATGCACCAAGAGTCACTGGTTCAATGCCCGGTCAGGGCACATGCCCAGGTTGTGGGCCCAATCCCCAGTGGGGGGCATGCAAGAGGCAGCAAATCGATGTTCTCTCTCATCGATATTTCTCTGTCTCCCTCTCCCTCTCTCTCTAAAAATCAATAAAGAAAAAACAATTTAAGAAAAAAAAAGAAGAAACTGTGTTTCATGTACTCACAACTGTAAATCTATTTTTGCCTCACCCTGTTATATTAAAATAATAATATACTGCAAGTGAGCCTCAGATCCAATGCAATCCTTATCAAATCCCAGCATTTTTTCCAGAAATTGACAAGCTGATCTTAAAATTCATATGGAAATGCAGAGGACCCAATATAGCCAGAACAATACTGAAAAATAAGAATAAAGTTGGAAGACTCAGCTCTGACCGGTTTGGCTCAGAGGTAAGAGTGTTGGACTGCAGACCGAAGGGTTGCAGGTTTAATTTCCAGTAAAGGGCATGTACCTAGGTTTCAGGTTTGATACCTGGCTCCAGTCAGGGTTGTACGGGAGGCAAAGAATCAAGGTGTCTCTCTCACATGGATGTTTCTTTCTCTCCCTCTCCTTCTCTCCCTTCCACTCTATCTAAAAATCAATGGAAAAATGTCCTTGGGTGAAGATAAAAAATAAAAAAGATGGAAGACTTAAACTTTCCAATTTCAAAACTTATTGCAAAGTTACAATATTTAAGATAGTAAATAAGGACAGACACATAAATCAGTGAAAAAGAATTGAAAGTCTAGAAATAAACCATTACATTTATGGTCTACTGATTTTCACCAAGAGTGCCAAGTCAATTCAATGGGAAAAGAATAATCTTTTAATGAATGGTGTTGGGATACCTGATTATTTGCATACAAAAGAATAAGGTTGGACCCCTTCTTTACCATACACAAAAATTAACTCAAAATGAATCATAGACCTAATGTCAGAACTAGAACTATAAACTCATAGAAGACAACATAGGAGTAACTACTCATGACACCAAAAGCACAAGAAACAAAAACCAAAAAGTGGACAAAATTGGATTTCATCACAATTGAAAACTTTTTCCTCCCAGCGATTCAATGAAGTTTTTTTTTTTTTATCCTCACCCAAGGACATTTTTCCATTTTTTGTTCAGCTAGAGTGGGAGGGAGAGAGAGGAAGAGAGAGAGAAACATCGACGTGAAAGGAACACATCGAGTGGCTGCCACCCGCATGACCAACCAGGGCCAGGGACAAACTGCAACCGAGGTACATGCCCTTAGCGGGAACCAAACCCCGGTCTCTCTGGACTGCAGGCCGATGCTCTAACCACTGAGCCAAACCGGCCAGGGCTCAATGAGGTATTACTGTCCTTATTTTAAGATGAAGACAATGAGGTTATGACAGTTAGATAATTTGCCCAACACTTTTAATCACACCATGAAAAATAAAATCTAATTCCCATTTGAATTATATATCCTTGTCATCCAGCTCAACACAGTCGAACCAGATTCAAATTCCATTAAGTCTCAGCCAGCAGGTCTAGATTTAATTCATTGTTGGAGCAATTAGAGGGCATGAGGCAGTGTTCCATGCACTGTGCAGAGGTGAGGAAGACTCCCAACCACTATGGCTGTCCTGTTATCCAGGTGAGTGGGACCCCTAGAGTTGTCCTGAGTCTATAGGTGCTTTGCTGGCTCTAAGTGGACACGAGACAGGCAAGGATGCCAATGGTGCCTCAAGTTCCCTACTGCCACTTCAACCAGAAATGTTGAGGTCTTTTGCTATTTTGGGTGGGAGGGAAACAGGGACAGAAGGATGAAGAGATAGAAGGAAAAGAAGAAGAGAGGGAGGAAAGAAGAAAGAATTTGCAATTCCCCACAAAGTTAAACATCGAGTTACCATATGATCCCTCAATTCCACATCTAGGTATATACCCAAGAGAAGTGAAAACATGTCCACATTAAAACTTGGACGAGAATGTTCATAGCATTATCCATAGCAGTCAAAAAGTGAAAACAACCTAAATGTTCATCAACTGACAAACAGATCAATAAAATATGATACATAAATACAGTGGAATTTATTTGGCAATAATGTAGGAATAAAGTATTGGCACATACAACATGCATAAACCTTGAAAACATTATACTAAGTAAAAGGCCATATATTGTATGGTTCTTCTATTTACATGAAGTGCTCAGAATGGGCAAATCCATATAGACAACAGGAGCTGGGGGCAAGGAGAAATGGAGAGTGACTATTATTGGGTACTTTAAAAATTTTTTAAGTAAATGAAAAATAAAAGAAGTGAACTTGAATTTAATTTGACAGCCTAGCAGAACAAGCAGGACACATACAATTTTATCTACAAGGTACTAAGGATTACAGTGTCCAGAGAAAGCTTAAGACTATATTTTGGTTTCCATCCAATGACTTTAAATGACAAGAGCATTATATTTGTACTTTTCCATAAAAACAAAACTTTATTACAAACATTTGAATATAAATATATAATACAGTTTTAATGTTTATATAAATGTTAAATAGAATCTATGTAATATATCAAATTCAAATATATATAGCATAGATTATAAAAATATAGTCAATATACCTATTAATTCTATTTTTAGAAATATTTAACACATAAAAAAGTAAAGTTAAGCCCTGGCCAGTTTGGCTCACCGGTAGGAGTGTTGGCCGTGGACCAGAGTCGCAGATTCGATTCCGGTCAGGGGCACATACCTAAGTTGCAGTTCGGTCCCCAGCCCTGCTTAGGGTCGTGCAGGAGGCAGCCAGTTGATGTCTCTCTCTTTCTCCCTCCTACTCTCTCTGAAGAAAAATATCCTCAGGTGAGGATTAAAAAAAAAAAAGTAAAGTTAATCAAATATTTTGGCTTGCTTTTTTTTTTTTTTAAAAAGATATCTTTTTATTGATTTTTAGAGAGAAAGAAAGGGAGAGGGAGAGAGAGATAGAAACACCGATGAGAGACCACATTGATTGGCCACCACCAGCATGCCCCCTACTGGGGATCAGGCCCACAACCTGGGCACGTGCCCTGACTCCTGAATCGAACCAGCAACCTTGGTGCATAGGTCAATGCTCAACCACTAAGCCATACCGGCTAGGCTGGTTTTCTTTCTAATCCTTAGCTATTACCATGCTTCACCTAATTTAGGTTTCTTTCCAAGTTCAAGTAGAAGATAACCATTAAAATTACTCATAATAGTCCTGGCTGGTTTGGCTCAGCGGTTAGAGCATCGGCCTATGGTCCAGAGAGACCGGGGTTCAGTTCCTGCTAAGGGCACATATCTCGGTTGCGGTTTGTCCCCAGCCCTGGTTGGTCGTGCGGGTGGCAGCCACTCGATGTGTTCCTTTCACGTCGATGTTTCTCTCTCTCTCTCTCTCTCTCTCTCTCTCTCTCTCTCTCTCCCTCCCTCCCACTCTATCTGAACAAAAAATGGAAAAATGTCCTTGGGTGAGGATAAAAATGTATAAATAAATAAACAAGTACACTGAATAGCTGATTTTCCTAAAAAGACAGCTAGAATACAACCAAACAACATAATTTGCACCTTTTGTAATCACACTTTTCATTCAGTCTTCTCTCTGAAACCAACACCTCGTGCATATCACTCACCTGGTCCTGTGGCTTTTGGTCTTTGTTTAGGGGCTGCAGAGGCTTTTCGTTTCTTCCCCCAATGACATCGTCAGAGGACCATGTAGGAATTAGGTTTCCGGGTTGAGTGATAGACTTAGTGTTATCCTGCAGCCCCTCCTTCACTTGAGAAATACTGCATTTATCTTCTAGCTCATTAGAGGCATCTAAGTGTCTTGGATGATTCTCTTGAACTAACCCATCACTGAAGTCCCTTTCTGCAGGTAAGATGTCAATGTTCACTCTACTGATTGTAGCTAGTGATTCTGTGGTACTGCTCATGTCTGGTTTGCAGGTGTGGCCTTTCAGATTTGCAGGTGTCTTCAAGAGGCCAATGACTATGTGTTTCTCTTCGGATAAACCTTTGTCTTCACCCTGAGTAAAATGCTTTCAAGTTATTACAGCACTCCTCACACCATAAAAAAAATAATAATAACTCAAAAAGAAAGAAGAGATTCCTCAAAAAGTTAAACACAGAAGTACCATATGACCCAGCCATCCCACTCCTAGGTATATATCCCAAAGAACTGAAAGCAGAGACCCAAACAGGTATTTGTGCACCAATGTTTATAGCAGCATTATTCACAATGACCAAAATGTGGAAAGGATCCTAATGTACATTAGCATTTGAAAGGACAGACAAAATGTAGTATACATACAGTGGAACATTACAAAGCTATAGAAAGGAATGAAGTTCTGATATGCTACAACATGTATAGACCTTGAAACCATGCTAAGTGATATAAGCCAGACACAAACAATAAATATTGTACAGTTCTATTTATATAAGATACCTAGAACAGGCACATTTATAGAGGTTAATGGGGTCTGGAAGTAGGAAAAATGGAGAGTTATTGTTTAATGGGTACAGAGTTTTTGTTTAGAATGATGAACGGGTTTTGGAAGATAGTGGTGATGGTTTCACAACACTAAATATAATAAGGCTACTAAGTTGTACACTTAAAAATAGTTCAAAATAGCAAATTTTACATTATATATTTTACCACAATAACAAATTTTTAAAATGGACCAACAACCTAAACATGAGAACCAATATTATAAAACCCCTAGAAGAAAACATAGACATACATCTTCATGACTTTGAATTTGGCAAGTAATCTTAGATATGACTCCAAAAATACGAGCAACAAAAGAAAAAAAGATAAACTGGGTTCCATTATAATAAAAAACTTTTGTGCATAAAAGGACATTATCGCCCTGGCCGATGGGGCTCAGTCGGTTTAAGCATCATCCAATACACTAAAAGGGTGTGGGTTCACCCTGGCTGGTTTGGCTCAGGAATAGAACATCAGCCTGTGGATAATGAGTCGTAGGTTCGATGCCGACCAAGGGCACATACCTCGGCTGTGGTTCATCCCAGCCCTGGTCAGGGTCATGTGGAAGGCAAACAATTGATGTGTCCCTCTCACATAAATGTTTCTTTTTTTCTTCCTTTCTGTCCCTCTCTCTCCCTCCCACTCTATCTGAAGATAAATAAAAAAAAACATCCTCAGGTGAGGATAAAAAAAAAAAAAAGGTTGTGGGTTCGATTCCTGATCAGGGCACATACCTAGGTTGTGGGTTTGATCCCCAGTCAGGGCGTGTACAGGAGGCAACCAATCAATGCTCCTCTCTCACATCGATGTTTCCCTCTCTCTCTCTCTCTCTAAAATCAATGACAATATCCTCAGGTGGGGATTAAAAAAAAAGGGGGCCCTGGCCAGTTTTTCTCAGTGGTTAGAGCATCAGCCTGTGGTCCGGAGAGACCCGAGTTTGGTTCCTGCTAAGGGTGCATACCTCAGTTGCAGTTTGTCCTCGGCCCTGGTTGGGTTGTGTGGGTGGCAGCCACTTGATGTGTCTCTTTCACGTTAATATTTCTCTCTCTCTCTCTCTCTCTCTCTTCCTCTTTCTCCCTCCCACTCTATCTGAACAAAAAATGGAAAAATGTCCTTAAGTGAGGAAAAAAAAAGGAGCCCTGGCCAGTTTGACTCTGCTTAGAGCGTCAGCCCGCGGACCGGAGAGTCCCGAGTTCGGTTCCCACTGGTGGTATGTACCTCGGTTGCAGTTTGTCCTCGGCCCCAGTTTGAGGCATGTGGGTGGCAACCACTCGATGTGTCTCTCTCATAACAATGTTTCTCTCTCTCTTTTTCTCCCTCTCTCCCTCCCACTCTATCTGAAGATACATGCAAAAGTGTCCTCGAGTGAGGATTAAAAAAAAAACTTTTTAAAAAGGACATTAAGAAAATGAAATGGGCCCTGGCCGGTTTGGCTCAGCGGTTAGAGCATCGGCCTGCGGTCCGGAGAGACCCGGGTTCGGTTCCCGCTAAGGGCGCGTATTTCGGTTGTAGTTTGTCCCCGGCCCTGGCTGGTCGTGCGGGTGGCAGCCACTCGATGTGTCTCTTCACGTCGATGTTTCTCACTCTCTCTCCCTTCCTCTCTCTCCCTCCCACTCTGTCTGTGCAAAAAATGGAGGAATATCCTCGGGTGAGGATAAAAAAAAAGAAAATGAAATGGTAGTATATGTTTGTAAATCATAAGAGTTTAGTATCCAGAATACAGAAAGAACTCTATGAACTCAATGACTAAAAACCCAATTAAAAAATGGACAAAGAACTTAGTATTTCTCCAAAGAAGTCATCCACATGCTAACAAGCTTGTCAAAAGATGCTCCATGTCATTAGCCATTAGTGAACTGCAAATCAAAACTACAATGAGCCCGGCTGGTGTGGCTCAGTGGTTGAGCATCGACCCATGCACCAAAAGGTTGCCAGTTCGATTTCGGGTCAGGACACATGCCCAGGTTGTGGGCCCAATCCCCAGTGGGGCATGCAGGAGGCGGCCAATCGATGTTCTCTCTCATTAGTGTTTCTATCTTTCTCTCCCTCTCCCTTCCTCTCTCTCTCTCTCTCAAATCAATAAAGAAAAAAAAAAAAACCTACAATGAGATACCACCTCACATCCACTAGAATGGCTGAATGAGAAAAACAAAAGTAACAAGATTTGGCAAGGTTGCAGAGAAACGAGAACCTTGTAAAATTATGTAAAATTATTTAACCAATATGAAAAACAATGTGGTGGTTCCTCAGAAAGTTAAAGATAGGCCCGGCTGGTGTGGCTCAGTGGCTGAGTGTCGACCTGTGCACCAGGAGGTCACCGGTTCGATTCCCAGTTGGGGCACATGCCCAGGCTGTGGGCCAGGTCCCCAGTGGGCGGCATGCAGGAGGCAGCTAGTTGATGTTCTCTCTCATTGATGTTTCTATCTCTCTCCCTCTCCCTTCCTCTCTCTCTGAAATCAATAAAGAAAAAAAAAAAAAGAGAGCCCTGGCCAGTTTGGCTCAGCTGTTAAGAGTGTTGGCCCGTGGATTAGAGAGTCTCGGGTTCGGTTCCTGCTAAGGGCACACACCTCGGTTGCAGTTTGTCCCCGGACCCGGTTGGGGTCATGTGGGTGGCATTTCCAGTCACAGGTATGTACCCAAGGTTTCAGGTTCAATCCCCAGTCAGGGTACATACAGGTATCAACCAATGAATGCATAGAAAAATGAAACAACAAACTGATGTTTCTCTCTTGCGCGCGCCTCTAAAATCAATAAATAAATTGAAAAAATTCCTTACTAAGAGGAAAAAAATAACTGAAAACAGGTACTCAAACAAATAATTATACACAAATGTTCGCAGCAATAGCCAAAAAGTGAAAACCGCCCAATATCCATCAATAAATAAACAGATGAACAAATTGTGGTATATACATACGAGATATTATTCACACACAAACATAAATGACGTATTGATACATGCTATGTGGAGGAACCTCAAAAACGTTATAAGTGAAAGAAGCCAAGATATAAAAGGTCACATATTGTACGATTTCATTTATATAAAATGTCTAGAATAGGCTAATCCATGAGAGACAGAAAACACACAAGTGGTGGTTTTCAGAGGCTGGATGGGAATGAGGATGACTACTTAATCAGTATAAAGCATCCTTTGGGGTGATGTGAAAATGTTTTAGAACTAAATAGGTGTGATGGTTCCACAACACTGAATGTACTGAATGCAATTAACTGTTCACCTTAAAATGGTTAACTTTGTTATATAAATTTCACCTCAATAAAAGAAATTCTTAGAATAAAGTTATTGCAGCACTGCCTTCATGAACAGCTTGACAGCCCATGTTGGATAAAGTGGGCTAGGTGAAATCACCTTTACCAGCATTCTTTCTCTGCAATACATAATTAATTACACAACAGAAATCTTCAGTAAAGCCTAATCATTTCACATAAAATAACTTGTTTAGATAATCTATCATTTTAATACAGTTTCTAAAACATGTACCCTTTAAAAACAAACGTACCATTACATACGTCTTGGAGCCCTCAGAAGAGAGTGGTCGGGGGGGGACTACTTCATGATTTGATTCAGCCTTTCCAGAAACCACTGAAGAAATAGGCTTGATTTTAGAGTCACCATTTTTAATATTACTTTTGGAAGTTTTTCTTTATGAGAAAGAAAAGAAAAAGTTATCAATATAATGAAGATGAAAGGTTTTCTTCTTTATATTATCAATACATTGAAGAGGAAAGACATGAGAAAAATGTGTGTATGTACAACTTTCTCTTACAGAACTGCTTCATTTATAGAGAACAGTCTTCTAAAAATTAGGTGGAATTCTACAAAACACTTGGCCAGTACTCTTCAAAAATAATCAAGGTCATGAAAAACAAAGAAAGTGAAAATTGTCCCAGACCCAGCCTGACTAAGGAGACATGAGGAGTAAATGTAATATGATATCCTAGAGTGGATGCTAGAACAGAAAAATGACATTAGTGGAAAAACTGGAAAAGCCAAATAAAGTCTGGAGTTTAGTCAACAGGTACGTACTGATGTGGGGTTTTTAGTACTAACAAAGGTACCACAGTAATGGTAGGAGAAATTGGGTAGTTGGTATACAGAAAGTCTCTGTACTATCTCTGCAACTTTTCTGTAATACAAAACTATTCAAAATAAAAATCTCTGAGCCCTGGCCAGTTTGGCTCAGCAGTTAGAGCATCGGCCTGCGGTCCAGAGAGACCCGGGTTCGGTTCCCACTAAGGGCACGTACCTCGGTTGCAGTTTGTCCCCGGCCCTGGTTGGGTCAGAGCCGTGCGGGAGGCAGCCACTCGATGTGTCCCTTTCACATCGATGTCTCTCTCTCTCTCTCTCCCTCCTACTCTATCTGAACAAAAAAATGGAAAATGTCCTCAGGTGAGGATAAAAACAAACAAACAAAATAAAACAAAGTTACTTCTATTTTGCCCTGGCCGGTTTGGTTCAGCGGTTAGAGCGTCGGCCTGCGGTCCAGAGAGACCCGGGTTCGGTTCCCGCTAAGGGCATGTACCTTGGTTGCAGTTTATCCCCGGCTCTGGTTGGTCGTGCTGGTGGCAGCCACTTGATGTGTCCCTTTCACATTGATGTTTCTCTCCCCCTCTTCCTCTTTCTCCCTTCCACTCTATCTGAACAAAAAATGGAAAAAAATGTCCTCAGGTGAGGATAAAAAAAAAAAAAAAAAAAATCTCTGAGAAACTGCCCTGGCCAGGTGGTTCAGCTGGCTGAAGTGTCATCCCACGCACCAAAAGGTTGTGGGTTCAATTTCCAGTCAGGAAATTGAAAGTTTTGTGTTCAATCCCTGGTCAGGGCACATACAGGAGGTTAATGTTTCTCTCTCACATCAATGTCGATCTCTTTCTCTCTCTCTTCCTCTCTCTATCCTCAAGCAAGGATTTAAAAAAATTTTTCTGAAAAATTGCATCACGTACAGAAGTACCAGGATAATTTTCATCTTCAAGTTTCATATGTTTGGAATACTACCACAACTGCTTTGCCAAGTTTGAGAGTAAAAATGATTGGTATACTCAGCCTTGACTTGCAGAATAAATGTACATAGAAATAACATCTTTAACTGTTTTGGTGTGACATTTCTACAACGGGGCTAAATCTCTGGAAAATTCAAGGACAGCATGAAGACCAGCACTGTAGATGGAAGGCCAAAGCTCTGTTTGGTAGTAAATTAGGAACAATGTAAACAAAAAGATGGCCCTTTAGCCCCTTGGGCCTTGTTAGCATTGCCTCCCACATTTAACGTGTCATAAGGCAGAGATGTCCAGCTCTAAGTTTTAGCTTCTGGAGCAGCTGTTCAGTGAAGGTAGGACCTGCAAGTCAAAGAAAGGAATTCTTTTTTTCTTGAGAAGTTATAAGGGAAGCTTATGAAGGTCTCAGAAATCTGATCACTATATTGTAGATGTTACTATTATCTTACATAGTACATAATGTAATAGGTTTCTTAGACAATCTCTCATTTTAATAGGGTTTCTAAAACACGTCTTTTTTTCTTTTTTCTTTATTGATTTTAGAGAGAGAGGAAGAAAGAGAGATAGAAAAATAGAAACATCGATGAGAGAGAACATCAATTGGCCACCTCCTGCATGCCCTCCACTGGGGATCTGACCCACAACCTGGGCATGTGCCCTGACCAGGAATCAAACTGGTGACCTCTTGGTGCATAGGTCAATGCTCAACTACTGAGCCACACCGGCCAGGCACCACATGTCTTTTTATTTATTTTTATTATTATTTTTTTTTATCCTCACCTGAGGATATTCTTCCATGTTTTGTTCAGATAGAGCAGGAGGGAGAGAGAGGAAGAGAGAGAGAAACATCAACGTGAAAGGGACACATTGAGTGGCTGCCACCCACACGACCCAACCAGGGATGGGGACAAACTGCAACCGAGGTATATGCCCTTAGCAGGAACCGAATCTGGGTCTCTCCGGACCACAGACCGACGCTCCAGCTGCTGAGCCAAACTAGCTAGGGCACAACACATGTCTTTTTAAAAGAATCATACTCAATATGTCTTGGGACCCTCTGAGGAATGTTAATAGTTATTCTCTAAATTGTTCTCTCAATTTCTGATTTTAGCAATTAAGCAAATCTCAACACTTTTTTTTTTTAATTTAATTTCTTTTTTACTTATTTATTTATTTTATCCTCACGTGAGGACACTTCTACATTCATCTTCAGATAAAGCGAGAGGAAGAGAGAGAGAAAAACATAAGTGTGAGAGAGACACATTGAGTGGTTGCCACCCACACGACCCCAACCGGGCCTGGAAACAAACTGCAACTGAGGTACGTGCCCTTAACAGGAACTGAACCCGGGTCTCTCTGGACCGTGGGCCGATGCTCTACCCGATGAGCCAAACCAGCCAGGGCTCAACACATGTTCTAATCATGCAATTTCACTTCATGTTTAGAAGAAACTCACCATAAATTCTAGCACATCAAAATTACAGAAGCCACCCTCATTTATTCCATCTATCCAACCCAGCTACTTGCAAGGGAAGTATCTTACGCTTTTGTGGCCTCCAAAAAGAAGAAGATTTGGCGCTTTATATAAGGCTGCCTCAGGATGCTCCTCACAGAGGGTCTTTCTTCAGGCCTTTTGCTCAGCATTGTTCTTATCAGTTCTGCCAGCTCTGGGCTATAATCTTTTGGCATTGGTGGCAGCTACAAATAGAAATAATACCATAATTATGACTAATGATCTTGTGACGCAAAGTAAATGAAGGTTGAGTTTTCCAATATTTATTTTAAGTCATTATCCACATAAGCATAAAATAACGAGTACATTAGTCTACAGGAGGTATACTGATGTCCTGGTTATAATAGCAAGTTGTAAGACTGTAAAAGTATATTCTTCAAACCAGCAGTTTGAAGACTCCCCCCTTCAAATATAAGGGCATGAGACTTCCAGTCAAGATGGCAGCATAGGTAAATTCGGTACTCACATCCTCCCACAACTACATTAAAATTACAAATAAACTACAGAACAACCTACAACTAGGAAATTAAAGAAGCAGCCACATGGAGACTGGTAGGAGGAGTGGAGACATGGAACAGGCTGGTCCCATACCGATGTGTGGCAGTTTAAAATCAGGAGGGATATCTCGGCTGCAGAGGGACCTCCTGAGAAGCAATGGGTCCTAGCCTCACACCAGGCCCCCAAGCCCAGGGTTCTAGTATTAGAAGAGAAGTTCCCATAACTTCTGGCTGTAAAAACCAGTGGGGAGCCTGGCTGGTGTGGCTCAGTGGTTGAGCATCAACCTATGCACCAAGAGGTTGCTGGTTCGATTCCCGGTCATGGCACATGCCTGGGTTGTGGACCCAATCCCCAATGAGGGGCATGCAGGAGGCGGCCAATCGATGTTTTCTCTCATCGATGTTTCTATCTCTCTCTCCCTCTCCCTTTCTCTCTCTCTAAAAATCAATAAAGAAAAAAAAGAAGAAAAGAAAAACCAATGGGGATTGTAGCTGAGTGAGACAAAGGGTTTCTGGAATCCCAGGCAGTTCCTCTTAAAGGGCCTGTGCATAGACTTACTCAGACTCACTCCCTCTGAGCTCCAGCGCTGGGGCAGCATCTTGAAAGGTACCAGAGACACATGGGGGGGGGGGGACTAAATGGTCTGGCATCAGGATGAGAGCTGGGGGGTGGGGGTGGGGAGGGAGCTTTCTCCCACACAGAAGTGCTGGCAGAGGCCACTGTTCCTTTGATGAGCCCTACTCTCACTGAGCTGGGAGCACACACCACATCTGAGACTCCATCAACCTGGCTCACACTGTTTGCCCTGTCCTAGTGATTCCCTGAGGCCCTGCCTCACCCAACTTTGGGCCCACCCAAGCTGTTCCCAGTGTCTTTTCCATAAGAATGGCCTGTCTTGGCTCATGCTTCGGACTTTCCTAAAATCTCTCAAACAACATCTGGACTCAGCACACACCCCATACCTCTTGCTAAGTGGTCCCAGGCCTGGCACTAGCAGCAGCTGGCCTTGGCTCACAGCTTGGCTTTACCTGGGTACTCCAAGCCCAGCACAAGTAGCAGCATCTGAATATTGCTTTGTAGCTCATGCTGGGTGGCCCCCCGGGGCAGAACACAGGCAGGGGCAGAACACAGGCAGCGCCTGACCTTGGCCTGCACTTCCTGGGAGGCCCCAGAGCCAGCGCACCCAGTGGATACCTTCAAACTATGTCAAAGTACCACCAACCAACCAACTCCACAAGCGACACATTCAGGGGGCAGACTCAGTGGGCACCAGAGCCCTGCTGAAATAAGTCCTGCTCTGTGTGGTGGGCCCCTGAACAGCTGATCCTTCACGGTGGTCAGTGGTTGCAAAGTCAGTCCTTGCAGCTGATCAGCTGATCTTCCTGGGGATAAATCGCTCCCATTGATGTGCTAACAGCAATCAAGGCTCAACTACAACAGGAGGGCACAGCCCACATGGTAAGTGCACCTCGAGTGCCCATCTTGGGTTATAGGGGAGGCTGTGCCACTGGACACCTACTACATTAGGTCACTCCACCAAGCCTGGAAGATGTAGTAGCTCTACCTAATACATAGAAACAAACACAGGGACTCTGCCAAAATGAGACAAAGAAGCATGTCCCAAATGAAAGAACAGAACAAAACTCCAGGAAAAGAACTAAACAAAATGGAGACAAGCAATCTACTAGATGCAGAGTTCAAAACATTGATTATAAGGATGTTCAATGACCTAAGTGAGAACTTCAACAGCATAACAAAGGACAAGTCAGAAATGAAGCATACACTAACTGAAATGAACAATAATTTACAGGGAAACAACAGTAGAGGAGATGAAGCTAAGAATCCAATCAGAGATTTGGAATTAAGAAAACAAAAAACACCCAATCTGTACAGCAAAAAAAAAAAAATCCAAAAAAGTGAGGATAGTGTTAGGAACCTCTGGGACACATTCAAGCATACCAACATTTGCATCATGGGGATGCTGGAAGGAGAAGAGAGAGAGAGGAAGAAATTGAAAACCTATTTGAAAAAATAATGACAGAGAACGTCCCTAATCTGATGAAGGAAACAAACACACAAGTCCAGGAAATGCAGAGAGTCCCAAAAAAGATGAACCCTAAGAAACCCACATCGAGACACATATAATTAAAATGCAAAAGGTTAAAGACACAGAGAGATCTGAAAAGCTGCAAGAGAAAAGCAGATAGTTAACTACAAGGGAGTTCCCATAAGTCTATAAGCTGATTTCCCAACAGACACTTTGCAGAAAAGAGTGGCAAGAAATAAAGTGATGAAAAGCAAGGACTTACAACCAAGATTATTCTACCTAGCAAAGCTATTATTTAGAATCGATGGACATATAAGGAGCTTCCCAGACAATATAAAGCTAAAGGAGTTCACCACTACCAAAGCTGTATTACATGAAATGTTAAAGATCTTCTTTAAGAAGAAACCGGAGGCGGGGAGGCGGGGGGGCGGGGGGGTGGGTATAAAAAATATGAACAATACAATGGTAATAAATACATATCTATCAACAATTGAATCTAAAAAACAAAATAAATGAACACACTCAGACACAGAACATTTTGATGGTTGCCAGATGGGAAGGCACTTGGCAGAATGGGTGGAAAAGGTGAAGGGATTAAGAAGTACAAATTGGTTTCTATGTATTAGGTAGAGCTACAGAATAGTCATGAGGATGTCAAGTACAGCATAGGGAATATAGTCAATAATATTCTAATAACTATGTATGGTGTCAGATGGGTACGAGATTTATTGGGATGATCACTTAGTAAGTTATATAATATCTAATCACTGGATGTGCAACTGAAACTAATATATAATGTATGTTAATTGTAATTGAAAATTTTTTTTTTTTATCCTCACCCGAGGACATTTTTCCATTTTTTGTTCAGCTAGAGTGGGAGGGAGAGAGAGAAACATTGACGTGAAAGGGACACATCAAGTGGTTGCCACCCGCACGACCCAACCAGGGCCGGGGACAAACTGCAACCAAGGTACATGCCTCTAGCAGGAACCGAACCTGGTTCTCTCTGGACTGCAGGCCGACGCTCTAACCACTGAGCCAAACCGGCCAGAGCCTGTAATTTAAAAAATTTTAAGAAATGATTAAAAAGAAAGAAAAGAAATAAGGGCATGAGTTCCTAAAGAGTTATATACCAGGATATTCACTTCAGTATTGTACTTGCAGTAGTAAAAAGACTAGAAACTTAAATGTCCATCAATAGGGGACTTATAGAATAGACTATGGTACATTCTTTTAATAAAATACTAGGCAGCGTCTTAAAAAAATAAAAGATGTACCAAACTGGTAAGATGTCCCTCATATATTAAGTCAAAAAAGTGAATTGTCTAACAATGTGTACAGCCTGATTCCACTTCGGCTACTTTTTTAAAGTATCTGTGTGTATATGTGCATATATATACACCTAGAGTTATATCTTTATAAGACAGGAAAAAGCCAGGAAAGCCATGTACCAAATTGTGAACAATGGCTATCTACAGGGGATTATTAAAATGGATAGGAGAGGGATATTACAGTCCTTTCTTGTTTGATTCTTTAATTGTAGAAGTATAGGCACATTTTATTTATTTTTTGTATTTTTCAATATTTCTCAAATTAAAAAATTAAATGGGTCTTGGTATAATAAAATCAGTAGGTGATTTATAGCCTTAAATTTGTTGATGTGTGGATGCCTGACACTGCATAGGGCAACTAAACTCATGGAACTAACATATAAAGTTGGTCACTGGTATCTATATCATACACAATGCTTTTTGCAATTCTTATACAGTTATTAGTGATTGTGTTGATTACCAAAGGAACAACAAATTCAAACAGAGTAGATTCATTTTAAATGGGGCTCATTTAACCATAAGCTGTTTAGGAGAAGCTACTAATAGTCTCTCACGACACCTGCATGTCCCACGGCTACAGGTAATGGTTCTCAAAAAGCTAATTCTTTGGAGTCATTAAGCCACTTTTACAATTTAATGTCAATAAATGATCAATTCCTTCTCGTCCAAGTCAACCTTCCCCACTGCAGGGACCAAACATTCTTAATTATCCACCCAGCATCAATGATTACTCACTTTTATCAGTAGCTACTTACAAAGTTGCATTAAATTAACCTTGCTTCAAATGTTTAAAACAATTAGTTCCAGAATATTCTTTACCTTTCCTTCAATAATCCGATAAACTAAAGAATTCATGTCTTTTGCATTGAAAGCATGCTTCAGAGTGGCCATTTCATAAACACAGCATCCCAAGGCCCAAACGTCAGACTAGGAAAAAAAACACAAAGTAAATGTTTATATATCAGAATGCCTTATTTACACTTTTCCTCTTAAAAAAAGAAAAGACATTTTCCTTAAACCAATTCACAGAGAATTCTTTGATATAACTATTTTAATGAGCTTTGAAATTATGAATACTGTCCTACAGATGAGGTGAGCTGGTATACACAGCCCAATCCTACCTTATAGTTGTAGGGTTTGTTTGAGAACAATTCAGGGCTCATGTAGTAGGGTGTGCCAATGAGGGTGCTGGCCATATCACAGTGGTTCTCTAACACTCGGGCAATTCCTAAGTCACCCACTTTGATGATGTTTGTTCTTGTTAGGAAGACATTTTGAGTTTTCAGATCTCGATGAAGGATGTGTTTTTCATGTAAATACTGAAAAGAGAAATAAAATTTCATTAAACATAAACAGACTTATCTACTTATTTATTGCTGACTTCTTATATACCATTATTAATTGCATGAATAAAAAGCCTTAGTTATCACCCTGGCTGGTTTGGCTCAGTGGTTAGAGCGTCGACCCATGGACCAGAGAGTCCCAGGCTTGGTTCCTGCTAAGGGCATGTACCTCGGTTGCAGTTTGTCCCTGGCCCTGGTTGGGGTTGTGTGGGTGGCAACCACTCGATGTGTTTCTCTCACATCAATCTTTCTCTCTCTCTCTTCTTCCCTCTTTCCCTCCTGCTCTATCTGAAGATAAATGCAAAAATGTCCTCGGGTGAGGATAAAAGTAAATAAATAAATAAATAGCCTTAGTTATCTACATATCAAAACACTATTATATTATAGTCTCTAAATAAAAAGTATAATTTACAACTTTCCAAAGTAAAAAAATTGCCCTGGCTGGGTAGCTCAACTAGAATGTTGTCCTGATACACCAAGGTTGCAGGTTCAATCCCTGGTCAGAGCACATAAAGAATCAACCAATGAATGCATAAATATGTGGAACAACAAATCAGTGTTTCTCTCTCTCTTTCTCCCTTCCTCTCTCTCTAAAATCAATAAATAAATTTTTTAAAAATTATTTTTTTTTCATTCTCACCTGAGGACATTTTTCCATTTTTTGTTCAGATAGAGTGGAAGAGAGAAACATCGACGTAAAAGGGACACATCGAGTGGCTGCCACCCACACAACCCAACCAAGGCTGGGGACAAACTGCAACGTAGGTACATGCCCTTAGTGGGAACTGAACCCGGGTCTCTCTGGACCGTAGGCTGACCCTCTAACCGCTGAGCCAAACTGGCCAGGGCTAAAAAAATGTTTAAACATTGCCCTGGCTGGCTTGGCTCAGGGGTTGGAGCGTCAGTCCCCGGACCAATGAGTCTAGAGTTTGATTCCGGTCAACGGCACTTACCTCAATTGCAGTTCGTCCCCGGCCCTGGTTTGGTCGTGCGGGAAGCAACCAGTCAATGTGGCTCTATCACATCAGTGTTTCTCTCTCTCCCTCTCCCTCTCTCGCTCCCTCCCACTCCATCTAATAATAAATAGAAAAATATCCTCAAGTTTGGTACTAAAAAAAATTTCTTTTAAACATTAAAAATAAAAAAGGGCAGGCACAATAATGGTGACTGCATTGGCAATGACGGTGGGTGGTGGAGCAGGCAGTGCTGGGCAGAGCAAGCTAGGCAAGTCCACAATGAACACACTAGTCAAGTCCAAAGTGTGGAAGGCCACCCCACTGGGCCTGGCGCAGGGGCCCACACCCCAAATGCTGCAGCTGCACTTAGTACCCATGCTTCCATCACCAAGACCTGAAGGACGTGATCTACAAGGTCCACTATGATAACTACCGTATCTGCAGACTCAATGAAAGCCACATGCTTTCCCATGGGCCCAGCTGGGTGAATCTGGCCCTGACCCCCACATCCCCTTGGCCAACCCTGGGGCCTCGAAATTTCACTGACAGGGCCCACAACAATTCCACAAAGGAGTACTGAGCACAGGCACACCCCGGGCACCCTGGGTTCCCCCAAGTGCTCAGCAGCCCCAAACACACACTTGTTTGTGTACTACAGCATGTATTAAAAGTGGACATAGCTTAAAAAAAAGGTATAAAAAAATAAAATTCCATGCAGTAATTTGCCCAATATCCTTCACAATTGTTCATTGACCATTATACCATTTAGTGTTATATGGATCCAGTTAAAAATCATGTTTAAAAACTCCGACTGAAGGTAGAAAAAACAACTTATACACGGTCAGGTGCATAGTCCTCTCAGATTCATAAAATTTTCAGCTTAATAATATTTTCAAATATAACAAGTTCACTTTTATTTAGAGAGAGTATCCTACAATTTAAACTAAAAGGTAAATTAATTCTGGACAAATCTGCCCAGTTCCAGAGTATTTCATAAACAGTCTCACTATTGAATATGTGTATAGTAAACCATAAACATGTTTTGCATTTCCACTCACTCTGCCACAAGGCTAAAGCCACAAATCCTACCATTAAGGCATATTAATTAGCCCAACCACATTGCAGTGTGACACAGCTAATCAGTTCGTAACAAACATAGTCATTCTTTGTTCTCTGTTGACTTGGGGCCCTTAAAATACACTTTGGGTCCTGGCCAGTTGCTCAGTGGTTAGAGCGTTAGCCCGTGGACCAATGAGTTGCGGGTTCGATTCCTATCAAGGGCATATACCTCGGTTACGGTTCATCCCAGCCCTGGTCGGGGTCATGCAGGAGGCAAACAGTTGATGTGTCTCTCTCATATTGATGTCTCTCTCTCTCCCCCTCCCTCCCACTCTATCTGAAGATAAATAGAAAAATTTTCTTGGGTGAGGATTAAAACAAAACAAAACAAAACAAAATACTTTGATATAAATATTAAGTGAATAGAGAATTGGCTTCCCCTCCAATTAGACATGAAATCCATGTCTACTTCAACATGGATATCACTCATTCAGAAACATTCCAATGCTACAACATGAATGACTGAGTCCACTTCATAAATGTATGTTCCCCAAAATAAATTTTTTTCATGTACACATTTGGGGAAGAATTTTCCTAAAATCCACCTGCCATCCCCCCTGTCCCCTTGGAGCAAGTAGGATGCTGTCAGTCTGTAGAGTACCTGCAGAGCCATGGCGATCTGAACAAACCATTCCACCACCTGATTTTCAGGCAGAAGCTGCCCTTTCTGCTCCTTGAGCTTTCGGTACAGATCACCTCCTTCACAGAATCCCATGACGATGTACAGCAGACCATCCCCTCCCTCCCATGACTCCTTGTAGGTGACAATATTGGGGTGCTTCAGCTGAGACAAGAGCTGGGCTTCTTGTTCAGCAGCTCGCCGCTCTCGGCTGGAGACATTTCGTAAGTTCAGTTTTTTGATGACATACTACAAAGAAAACATGTGTTTTAAATTCACATACAGTTTTATCAGTTCAGAAGTATTTAGGGTTCTTCTGAGGGTCCTCAGAAGACTAACCTTCTGAAACCAATTCAATAACCTAGTAATTTTGTTATTCACAAAGCAAAAAATTGTGTGGGGGGAAACATTTGCCACATTTGCTATCACTAATAGTACTTTTTACAGGTCAGACTAATAATGGGGAAAGGTGCATCACAAAAAATTTCTGCAGAGAGAATAGATCCATGGGTTGCATTAAGTACTAAAAGGGATCCATAGCCCAACAAGGTTAAAAATCACTGACCCTCAACATACAAAAGCATTCCCACTTTTTAAAAAATCAATATCCTCTCATACCTAATACACTGCTCTCAATCAATCAAAAGAACATACAATTCATTATTCAGCAAACACATATATAAATGTGCTTCATAAAAATGGAAACTACTGCCTGGCTGGTTTGGTTCACTGGTCAGAGCATCAGCCCGCGAACCAGAATCACAGGTTTGATTCCACTCAAGAGCATGTACCTCAGTTGCAGTTAAATCCCTGTACCTGGTTGGAGTTGTGTGGGAGGCAACCAGTCGATGTGTCTCTCTCACATCAATATTTCTCTCTCTCTCTCCCTCCCTCCTTCCCTGCCTCCCACTCTATCTAAAAACAAAACAAACAAACAAACAAAATCAATGAAAGAATATCCTCGGGTGAGGATTAAAAAAAAAGGAAACTACTGCTCAAATGTCAAGGGCCATTATTACAGCTAGAACCCCATTCTCCACTCAAAAAAACTCATGACCCTCCGCTCCCTAAACATGTATGCCTTTGCCTACTGAATAAATCTCTTATGCCTGAGCTCTTGTTCCAGGCAGAGTGACCAGCACCCAAGATAAGAAAAAATAGGTGACAGAGCCTTATACTTAGGGGGACATCTCTAAACTTGTCTGGGGCAGTCCCATTGTGTTGGTGTAATTATTAAAGGCACCTCCGTTCAATTTCAAACTTGTCCCAGTTTGTACAATACAGTATATGGTCACCCTACTTATAAACCACATTAAAGACCTGGCTCCTCATCCTGAAGTTGGGATAAAGTGCTTTAAGCACAGCAGTGACATTAGATACAGGTTTTAGAACGATCACTAAGACTGCAATGAAAGGGACGGACTGGAGAAGAGCGAGTCATGAGGCAGGGAAGACCAGTGGGAGGCTCTGACAATAGTTTACCTAGAGATAATGATGTCCTGGATTGGCGTGGTACCAGTGGAGATGGACAAGAGCCTGCTGGCTTAGTGGACAGATGAATGGGGGTGGGGGAAGAGCGAAGCTAGCTGGTTGGTGGTGCTAGGCACTGAAATAGGAATCATGAGAGAAGGTTTGGTGGGAAGGTGATGAGTTGAGTTTTAAGGGAGTCCAGTAGTCTCCAGGTCATATATATGGGACCCATCAATCAAGGAGTAATATTTGTCAGGCGCTGTGTTAGGTCCTGGGAATGCATGATCTCACGGGATTGTTGAGCGTGGGGGAAAGTATGTAGATCAAGCACACCAACTAATACTACAAAGGAAAACTATAGGGTGTTTGTTCAGGGCGCATGTTACAGGAAGGTATGGCCTGGTCTTGGTCGTCTGGGACACTGGCCCTGAGTCAGTGCCATCTGAGCTGAGTACCCTTCGGACCACCCCAGGGCCTAACCTCTGGACAGCGCCTTAGGCGAACCCCGCGCGTCCCCGCCCCCTCATGGGCCCCAACTCCGCCGACCTGCCTGCCGTCCCGCCGGTGCCTCACGAGCGTCACCTCCCCGTAGCTGCCCCTGCCCACGACCTGCAGGTAGCAGTAGGAGGCCAGGGGCATGTTCCCGGCGCGGGGCAACAGTCGGGGTGCGGCGGCGACAGAAGGCAGGGCAGCTGGCCACAGCGAGACGCTCAGCTCATGACCGAGAAGCTGCGGTGCCCAGCCCTACGGAGACCGCCGGGCCCGGGCGCTAGCGCGAAGGCCGGGCCCACGGCGACGCCGCTGCCATAGCGATCCTCGGCGGCGCAGCTGCACGCATGCTCCGGCGGCCCGCGAGGCTCCACAGAGCGGCTCGGCCGGCTCCGCAGGACCATAGAGCCGAGGCACCAGGCGGCCAGAGCGACTCCGTCGGCCCTGCACGCACTCTCGGCCCCAGCTCCACCAGCAGGAACTTCCGGATCGGGAGCAACATTAGTCGTGGAAGCTTCCGCTTATCGGGCGCTTGTTCTAAGCGCTCTGCTAGCACTGGAAATGCGTTTTACAATTATCTATTAGCTGCCTACCCTGTGCCAGGCCCAAAAACTCCCTGCCCTTCGGGAGCTCACATTCTAATGGGGGTGGGTGGTAATGACGGACTCTATACTCTTGCAAGTAACATATTACACACACACACACACACCCCCTTTGTCACAAGTCTATTTTTGGATCCGGCAGTGCAGCTTGCTCTCTACTCATTTCAAAGTAGACTGAATATATCTGCACGCTTCACCCCTAAAAAAATCAGCTTATGTATTGAGACGTGCAAAGAAGTCCCTAAGTGCTCTATCCCCCTGCACTAAGTGACCTGACCAAACTCTGGCATGGCTTCTAACAGCTGCCAAAAGAATTTATTGTTTGCTCCAGCCAACACCTCCCTCTCTTAGAGCATTAACTTAAGAAAAGCTTGCAACTGCCATGGCCGGTTTGGCTCAACGGTTAGAGCTTTGGCCAGCGGACCAGAGATTCTGGGGTTCCTGGGGTTCGGCCCCGCTAAGGGCATGCACCTCCGTTGCAGTTTGTCTTCAACCACTGGGATTGAGTGGCTGGTAATCAGTCAATATGTCTCTCTCACATCGATGTCTTTCTCTCTTCCTTCCTCTCTCCCTCCCACTCTATCTGAAGATAAATGCAAAAATGTCCTGGGTGAGGATTTAAAAAAAAAAAAAAGCTTGCAATTTTAAAGCCTTCCTGTATCCCTTTGAGGAGATAAATATAGTATCTTCTACAACCCAGGAGTGTCTTTTTCAGGAACCTGAATTCATCTCTTTGAAATGTAAGATTTCTTCTGCCTACATCTGACAACCAATTTTTGTCCAGTTGGGGGCAATGTTGCCCTGTTGAAAATATATAATGAGAGCATACTCTTTCTTACCAGGGAGAGTTCATTCATATGCCATTGCAGTTAATCCCCAGCCTCCTCCCAGAGTCAAGTACATTAGTTCATTTAATCCTTACATCAACCCTGTGAGGCTGCTACTATCATCATCCTCACTTTACAGTTAAGGAAACTGAGTCCCTCAGAAGTTAAGGAACTCAAAACAATTTTAGAAGCCTTAGGGCTTGCTCACTCCTAGACCCCACTATAGTCATTGGCCTCATCTGTCCCAGAGAAAGCTTCCTGGAAAATGACTCAGATTCCCTTGGTGTTTTTTAGTCTTCACCCATCCCTCTTCCCCTGGGCAGTCTTTGCCTCTCTGGGGACTCTTCTTGTTTCTTGTTTTTTAAAACTTTCCTGGTTCTCCTGCTCCCCTTATACATTTCTATTCTCTTCTAACATCTCATGCTCTCTTGGGTTTTGAGATTTCCCCAGGTTCTGTGATCTGTCCTCTGCTTTTTACCTCCCTCAACTTGCTCTTTGTCAAACGTATCATTTACTCTACAGACATTTAGTATGGGCCCACATGATGCAAGGCTAGTGCCCTTCCCTGGAAGCACAAAGTGAATGAGACAGAGTCCTGCCCCTGTGGAGTTTACAGCCAGAGAGGGAGATGGCCATTAATCATTGAAGCATACTAACAAGTTATCCTTGCTAACTGAGGTCAGTGCTGTGCAGAAAGTTCACTAGCCCCACCCGAGGCATTCAGGGGAGCTTACTCCCAAGCAAGCATTGCTTGGATTTAAGTTTGAAGGAAAACTTGTTCAGGCAGAGGGAGCAGCATATGCTAAGGCCCAATGGACTTCTTTTGTGATTCCACCTCCACACCCCAGCAAGTGTGAATGGATAAACTGGTGGCTGATAAAATAATGAGTAAAAAAGCACCCACCTACATGGATCAGGAAAATGTCTCTATGGTTGAAGCTCAGAGACATAGAGGGGCCGTGGCTGGGTGATGTGGATGGGTCAGCAGGGGCCAGATCATGCAGGACCTGGATGTGTGTTAGACAAGGAAAGGCCTAGAGCAGATCAACCTTTTTAAATACTCTGATTGCCACTAGAGAATTCCACTTTGCCACGGGAGCAGAGTGGAATTGGGGAGAACAGACATCTAGGTGAGAGATGAGGGTGGTTTAGACTCATTGGTAACTGGGGATTTGGAGAGAAGTAAATGGACTAGAAAAATATTTTGAGGTTGAAGGTGGGGCTTGGCGTAGGGTGTCTAGGGGAAGGAGACATCAAGATTCCACCAAGCTTTCTGGCTTGGATTCCTGGAAGGATTGTGATGACCTTCATTGGGGTGGTCAAGATAGAAAAGACCAGGCTTGGTGATGGGTGCAGGAAGGGGAGAGAAAGGTCATTATTTTAGTTTGGACATATCAGATTGAGAGGCTCTGAGAAAATCAAGCAGGCAGTTGGCTGTGTGGGTGGAATTTGGAAAGGTCTGGTCTTATGTGCTGTCCTGTTGCACCAGCAGCACAGCCACCCTCTTGGGCCCCCAGGTTCAGTTTCCAGCAATCTCAGCTGCTTTCTGTCCACCCCTATCCTTACCAACCAGGTCTACAAGGTTAGCCAACCTTTCCTGTAACAAGAGAACAATAATAGTATCTATCTTTTGGGGGTAGTTGTGAGCAATAAATGAATCAGGACAAAAACGCTAAGAAGAGGGCCAGGCACTGGTCACTCTTGGCTCTCCCCACACCCTCTATCCTCCCCAGGCCACACAGATGTGTTACCAGCACCTTCTATGTACCAGGTTTGGTGCTAGCCTAGCCATTTCCCAACATCCCAGTCTTGATCTTGCCATATCCCTGCTCAGAATACTTTAGTATTTCCCACCCAAAGACTGGCCACTTTTAGACCCTTGCACCAGCTGGTTTCGAAGCACTTCCCACCCTTCTTTCCCACATTCTCCATCAGGTTCTGATCCCGTCAAACAAACACCTGCACTTTCCCCAAGCATGCTTCATACTTACCCACCTGCTTTTCTCTCCCTCCCCTTCCCATCTTCCCTTCCTGCGTGGCTCTATTTCCCAGGTACCTCCTCCAGGAGCCTTCTCCTAAACCCTGTGCGAGATGAGCTCCACCCCTTCAAGATTTCTACTGCCCCTTCATGCTCCTCTTTAGCTTCTGACCACTCCTTGGATTCATTGGGCTTCCTTTGACTTGTCTGACTCCTTTTCCCAAGCATCAGCTCACTGAACACAGTGAGGCACTCAAGTTTCATCGTTGTGGTGCCCCAGTGCTTGGCACTGTGCCCAACCTACCACAGGGCTCAATCCATACTGGTGCAGGAAAACAGAACTTCAAATGTAAAGTTTTGTGTTGATCCAGCACATCTTTTACAAAGGCCAGAAAACAGGCCAAAAGGTCATTCTGGCCTGGGTACAATAAACCTTTCCCAGAAACTACTCTGTGAAACAAAGTCCAGGACAAGCAAATAGAAATCAAAGAGGCCTCTGGGTCCCCTCACCATATCAGGGTCACAGCAGCCAGTACATTCCACCCAAAGCCCTGGAGAGGATTGACCAGGGGCCATGTCTGTCCAGGGTGCTGTGGTTTGTAGGAGATATAAAGAGCTTGGGCATAAAAATTAAGAAATTGCAGTTAAAAGAAGGGTCTTTGGAGTCTTTGGGGTCTTTGACTCTGTTTCTCCCTTATTCCTAATAATGCAGAGGGCATTTCTGTGATTACATGATAGGCTTGGGGTTTGGAGTCTGAAAGGTCTGGGTTTGAATTTGGATACCTACTCTGTCACTTGCTGGCCCCTTACATCAGAGCTTGGTGCTGAGTCCCAGTGCCACGCAGAAGTCTGTCACAGGCCCAGAGGCCCCCATACTAGGAACACTCAGAGACACCATGAGGATAAAAATTAGATGAGACAATAAAGGGATTAGAGCAATGCATGGCACATAACCAGACCTCCACGATGAAAGGGGGGTGTTCGTTGTCATCTCCTGTCCCGGTGGAAGAATGAGGGGGCTGCTTCTATTCTTCTTTTCAAATCTGGGCAAGGAGGTCTGGAGAGATGAGACAACTGTCCTGAAGCATGGGTCACCCCTTACGCATCCCTAGGACTGCCTAGACTGCCTCTGGCAGAAATGCGAGGGTTGGTGCCATCAGAAACGCAACAAGGGCAGATACTTTGTAAGGCACAGGCCTCCCTGGCCAAAGTATCACAGTCTGAAAAGATTGTTGATACTTAAAGAATTTTATTTTCACTTTTCTATTGATTTATTTATTTTTTACAAAGTCTTAATATTAGAGAAAGTTTCAAGTTCATTTTTTTTTTTTTTTATCCTCACCCGAGGACATTTTTCCATTTTTTGTTCAGGTAGAGTGGGAGGGAGAGAGAGAGAAACATCGACGCGAAAGGAACACATCGAGTGGCTGCCACCCGCACGACCGACCAGGGCCAGGGACAAACTGCAACCGAGGCACGCGCCCCTAGCGGGAACCGAACCCGGGTCTCTCAGGACCGCAGGCCAACGCTCTAACCGCTGAGCCAAACCGGCCAGGGCTGTTTTGTTTTTTATTAATTTATTTTTGTTACAGATGTTTCTCCCTTCCCCCCCATTGACTTCCTCCTCCCACCCCATCCCCCATTTTGATGTCTACGTCCATCGATTATGCGTACATGCGTACAAGTTCTGTGGTTTATCCCTTCCCTCCCGGTACTTAAGGAATTTTGATAGTAACACCTAACAAAGTTTAGAAATTCATTTTTAACTGTGGCTTTATTTTTTATCCTCACCCGAAGACATTTTTTCATTTTTTGTTCAGATAGAGTGGGAGGGAGAGAGAGGGAGGGAGGGAGAGAGAGAGAGAGAGAGAGAGAGAGAAAGAAAGAGAGAGAGAGAGAAACATCGATGTGAAAGGGACACATCGAGTGGCTGCCACCCGCACGACCGACCAGGGCCGGGGACAAACTGCAACCGAAGTACGCGCCCTTAGTGGGAACCGGACCCAGTTCTCTCTGGACCGCAGGCCGACGCTCTAACCACTGAGTAAACAGGCCAGGGCTAACTGTGGCTTCTTGACACATCATCGTATCACTGGTGTGCCCTGTGCCAGACCCAGGATGAGATGAGCGGCTGGGGTCCTCCCAATTCATGTTGTTGGAGTGCAGGCCTATACAGAGGGGCATGGTCTGAGTCTGGTCAGGAGTTGATACAGCTGGGAATCCTCCCAAGGAGAAAGCTTTCACTGTCAGTTTCTGATCCCCCAAATTATAATATTTGCCTTCATCTTGTCTAATGTTTAATCCATGTTTATCTAGCACTTTATTGATTGATGGTCTGAGTGAAGCGATAAGGCAGCGGAGCCTTGAGACCATGGATGGCATCATGGGGCTGCGGGTGCTGCTGTGTGTGTCCCTGGCGTCCCTCCTCACCCTGCAGGCCATGCCCGCTCAGGGTTCACCCCGAAGGCTCAAAAGCAGTGAGGTATGTGGGTAAAACCTCGGGGCAGAAACAGGCAGCTGGGCTTGGATGGGGACTGGGAAGGGGACACAAGACCCTCACTCCAGGGACTGGGGCTACCCCCACCACCTTGACCAACTCTGACTGGAAGGTGAAGCCAAGGGGCAGAGGATATAGACTGTGTCCCACTCCCATACCTTAACAAAGAGCGGTGGTCCCCTGAGCATTCGTACTCACATTGACCCTGGTTTGTTTTACAGAAGCGACAGGCTGTGGACACAGTGAGTGAGTCTCTGCAAAGGAGTTTGTGGTGGGGCCATTATTACAGCCTCATTTTCCCCATCCCCTGGGGGTGTGCCTCTCTGTTAGTGCTCTGGGTAGAGGGACTTCTGTCTCCTGGAAATGGGGACTCTTCTACCCCACCTCATCCCCAACTGCTCGGACTCAGGTAGCGAGAGAACGTGGGTCTCCCTGGGAGGTCTGTTCTGTTCTTCAGGCGGCTGTGTCAGCCAGTACGACACACGGCCTCTCATTGGCTCAGAGGCCCCCATCCCAGGCTACAGCACCCTCGTGTCTCACTCTAGACTGTCGATGGTGTGATGATCCAGAGTTTGAAAGTCAACTGCAAAGTCACCTCTCGCTTCGCCCACTATGTCATCACCAGCCAAGTGGTCAACAGAGCTGACAAAGCCAAAGAAGTAGCCTTCGATGTGGAGATCCCCAGGACAGCCTTCATCAGTGACTTTGTCATGTGCGTGCCCTGCCTGACTCCCACACCCAGAACTGTCCATTCACCAGGTCCAGCCAAAGACCATGGCTCAAAGTGTACCAGACAGTGTCCCCATCTCCTCATTTCCCAAAGGGCCACAAGCCATTTCCAGTTCTGAAGGGAGGAACAGTCCTATAGGCCTGTTCTGGGCTCCCATTGTGGACAGCAAACTGGGGCCACTGACCATGTTTTCAGTCTAAGGCCCAAAGAGCAAAAGCTGGTGTTCACGGCTTCTTTCTGGACTCTGGCTGTAGCCGCCCCCCTCACTGCCAAGGGGCCTCGAGCAACTCTGTGGGCAGAGGGAGGCCAGCAGGAGATGCCCTCCTGTGAGCACTCACCTGGACAGGGCTTCCTCAGGTCTGGACTGAAAACACCTTCAATAGGAAGGACCTGTGTGTTCAGGGAAGGGCACCTCCCCTGAGGGCTTCTTCCTCCCTGCAGCACCGCAAATGGAAAAGCATTCATCGGGAACATAAAAGATAAAGCGACAGCGTGGAAGCAGTACCGGAAGGCGGCCATCTTAGGAGAGAATGCCGGCATTGTCAGGTGAGTCCTGCCCTCCCCTCGGGGCAGACCTGAGGGCTGCAAGGTGGCCTTGGGTGGAGGGCGGCCCCAGGCTGATGGGAAGTGAGCAAACTGCCCCAACTCAAATGGCAGCGCCGGTGCCCTGGACAAGGCTGGTGTTGACTTGCCCCCTCCCAGACCAGCCTACAGGAGAAGTGGGGCCCCACCCTTGGGCCCCGACTCTGACCAGCCAGCTAAGACAATGGGGAGGGTCAAGGGAGCAGCACTAAAATAAGAAAACTTGATTTTGAGGCCCATGCTTTAGGTGACAAGCACCCTACATGTCACTTACCATTTGTCTGTGTTGTTGCCTCTGGTGGCATGTCCAGAGCTTCAGGAAGAACGATGGAGCAGTTCAGCATCCACATCACCATCGGTCCCCATAGCAAGGTCATGTTCCGGCTGACCTACGAGGAGGTGCTGAAGCGAAGGCTTTCGCAGTACGACATTGTCATCAAAGTCAAGCCCAAGCAGCTGGTGAATCATTTTGAGGTAGATTGCGGGTGACTGCAAGCTCAGGGGAATGGTCTCGGTAGCAAGGCTCCTGCCTCTCCCTCCCTGTAGCTCTAAGCATTAACTTGGCAGCCATCATGCACCATCCCAGACCTGAGCGCACAGGGAAGGGGACTGACCCTTTAGGATGGGCCCTGATGGGCTCTTCATGGGCAAGGAGCTCCCTGAACCTTCCAACCTCCTCCTCTCTGAGCCTTGGCTTGCTCATCTCTTCAATGGGGGTTCCTGTTCATCCCAGGACGGCCACAAAGATCACAAGAGATAATAAGTGACCAGGTAGTTTGTAAAGCGGAAGTCCTGGGCAGCCTAAGGGACTGTGATTTCTCTGGCACCACAGTGGTGGCTGAGTTAAGGGCAGCAGGCATGCACACCTTCATTTGGTTAATATTTCTGGAGGGCCTACAACTTGCCAGGCCCTTTGCTGACAGCTGGGTGGGCGCTGCACACAGTAGGTGGCCAGGGCACATGTTGGCTCTTGGCTGAGACTTGATGATGGCCCAAATGGGAGCCTTGGTGCAGAAATTGCTTCAATGATACAGATCGACATGGACATCTTTGAGCCCCAGGGGATCAGCAAGCTGGATGCCCAGACCTCCTTCTACCCCAAGGAACTAGGGACTCAACTCATCAAGAAGTCCTTCTCAGGCAAAAAGGTGTGTGGCATGGCTGGGGTGGTGGCAGGCCCGCTGGGACTGCTCTGCCTGGTCTCTTATGGAGTGTCCAAGCTTGGCCTGGCAAGGGCTTCAGGCTTCCACAGGGATGAGAAAGGCAGGTGTGTTCTGGTTGGTATCCCAGAGGGACTTGGCACTCCTGGTTCTCAGAGCAACTGAGCAAAAGCCTGCATGCTGAGGCTGGGGGAGGTCCCCACAGTGGCTGTACGGTTTGGGGTGAGTTACTGGCTTTCTTTTTGCCTATCTCACACCCATAGGAAAGCATTCAGGGCTCCTGAGCAAATGTCAGATGCTGATGAGGTTAGGATTCCAAGCTGCAGTGTTCTTGGAAACATAATTAAGTTTAGACACTAAACTACCAGCCACTTCCACTTGTCATTCACCGCCCACTTGCCAGAATCCCAGAAGGCCCCTGCCTGCCCCCTCCCCAGTCCTGGAGGTGTATGGCACATGGGTGAGTGATACCTAGCGAGTGTTTCCCAACCTTCCCTCAACTGGAGCTAGGAGCAAACCCGTTAGTTCTCATCAATTTTAGTGGTGACTCATAACAGTTCATTTAAAAGAAATTTTTTTTTACAGTTTTTGAGGGGTTCCTTTTAAACAAAATATGACACTCCAGAGTGTTAGCAAACATGCTTGCTTTCAGCGAGGGACCGAGGGGATGGGTCTTTGTCTTTCTATCAATCTTATCAAGTTGTTGTTGTTGTTGTTTTTTATGAGCATATCTTATTTTTATAACAAACAAAAACTAAAAATAAAAGAGTCTTAAAGAGAACGTAGAGCCCTGGCCGGTTTGGCTCAGCGGTTAGAGCGTCAGCCTGTGGTCCAGAGAGACCCAGGTTTGGTTCCCGCTAAGGGCATGTACCTCGGTTGCAGTTTGTCCCCGGCCCTGGTTGGGTCATGCGGGTGGCAACCACTCGATGTGTCCCTTTCACATCAATGTTTCTCTCTCTCTCTCTCCCTCCCACTGTATCTGAACAAAAAAAGAAAAAGAAAAAATGTCCTTGGGTGAGGGTAAAATAAATAAATAAATAAAAGAGAACGTGGAAAGTACAGAAGTAAAAAGAAGTACTGAGTAAAAACCATCCTTATTTCCCTGAGCACCACTACCAAGTCCGTCCAGAGCTCACGCCCACTCTGCACCCTTCCTTCCAGCCTCTGCTCTTTGACCGTTCAGGTGGTTCTATTTTACAGCACAGGTGCTGCAGCCTTGCTATTTTACTCCGTAGTTTGAGTGGACTCATGCTCTCATGTTCTCATACTGCTGTTATTTTGTTTTTATTTTGTACCGAAAGTGGTGATACTTATTAAAGAAAATCCCAAAGATTCAGAAGCATATAAGCAAAGGAACTACCTACAGGTGTTACTCTCAGCAGCTGGGTGAGGGTCCCCCCTGATTCATTTCTAGGCCCATGCAACACACACACACCTTATGCAAACATCCTATTTACTGTTGCACAAACCAGTAATATCTCCCACCCTTAATGGTTCCAGGGCCATGTGCTTTTCCGCCCCACTGTGGGCCAACAGAAATCCTGCCCCACATGCTCCACTACCTTGCTGAATGGGGAATTCAAGGTGACCTATGATGTCAATCGAGACAAACCCTGCGACCTCCTGGTGAGCCCGAAGCTTCTGGCCCAAGACTCAGAGGGTGGGCTGAGGGGCTTATGAGAGAGGCCTCACTCGTTCCTTTGTGTTTCAGGTCGCCAATAACTACTTTGCCCATTTCTTTGCCCCCCAAAACTTGACGAACCTGAATAAGAACCTGGTTTTTGTGATTGACATCAGCAGCTCCATGGAAGGCCAGAAAGTGAAGCAGGTGAACCGTGCCTTTAAAGTTCACCCAGCGGAAGCTTCTTCAGCCTTATCACCCACACCATGCTCATTTGGTTGCCAGAGTCTGGTTTTGAGATTTCTGCTTCCAATCAGAGGCAGGGTGACTTAAGGGGACAGTCTAATGGTTTAGGAGTTCTGGAATCAGCCACCTCCTCCCAGTACAACTGTGGGCAAGTGCGTTCACTTCTCCTCAGTGGCAAAATGGGAATAATAATGGTGCCGCCGCAGAACCACGGGCTAGATGAGCAGAGTTTTGTTTGTTTGTTTTGTTTTGTTTTAGAGATAGAGGAAAGGAGAAAGAGAGAGAGAGAAGTAGAAAGGGAGAGAGAGAGAAACATCAATTTGTTGTTCCACTTATTTATGCATTCATTGGTTGATTCTTCTGCGTGCCCTGACTGGAGATTGAACCCATAACTTTGGCGTAGCAGGATGACACACTGACCAACTGAGCTACTCAGCCAGGGAGGATGAGCAGTTTGTAGGAGCTCAGGCCCTGGGGTTCTCTTTCTGAATTCCACCCCCCTTGAACTCCTGGTACCTTTGCCTTCTCCCTCCTTGTCACCAAACCCAGGACCCTGCAGGATGCTCCTCTCCTGGCACCACCTGGCCATCCCCTCCTGCTTGTCCACCATGTACCTCTGCCCTGGGGAGCTCTGAAATGGGTATCTGGAGCTGACAGAAGCCACTATCCTGAGGCTCTGTCCCTCCGCTGACTGCCCTGTCCTTGCAGACGAAGGATGCACTCCTTAAAATCCTGGATGACATGCGGCCAGGGGACTACTTCGACCTGGTCCTCTTTGGGTCTGATGTGCAATCATGGAGGGGCTCACTGGTGCTGGCATCTGCTGCCAATCTGCAAGCAGCTAAGGACTTTGTGCGGCGCTTCTCCTTGGCCGGGTGTAAGGGCAAGGTGTCTCGGGCCACCCTGGTGTTTTCTCTGTCCCCTAAGAATGAGAGCATGCATTGGTCTGCTTTCTCTCTTCTGCAGCCACAAATCTGAATGGAGGTTTGCTCCGGGGAATTGAGATATTGAACAAAGCTCAGAGAAGTATCTCAGGACCCAGCAACTATGCCCCAATTCTTATTATGTTGACAGATGGCGAACCCACAGAAGGTAAGCACCTTGAGGGCTACCTTGGGAGGTACTAATCGCATCATTTCTAAAGGCATTTCTAAAGGCCACACTTAGAAACCCAAGCACTGGAGATACTGTTGGGTGTCAGAAAGGCTCAGGGCAAAGGCAAACACTGATCTAAAAACAGAATTCAGACCATAAAGTCTACAGGAGCTCCAAGGCATACTTCTATCCTGAGCTGGGATACTGGGGGAATTTCTGCATGACACAGCATTACACAGGGCCGCGGAGGATGGGCAGGATTCCTAGGTTGAATCTATTGAACTATATATTCAGCACCGACTATGTGCCAAGCACAGGACTAGGGACCAGGAAGAGATACCAAGAGAATAAACATGTCTCTGTTCTTGAGGATCCCAGGGTCCATGGGAGAGGCAGACTCAGGGGCAGAAATTCTGCCAAGGGCCCTGAAAGAACAAGGTGTCAGGAGGCTGTGGGACCGTAGACGAGGGGCACTTGGCCCAGAAAAGTTCCCAGAAAGCCTCCTGGAGGAGGTGACAGCTGAGCGCAGTCTGGAAGGAGGAGAGAAAAAGCAGGAAGGGCCCCCTGGCAGAGGGGACAGCCTAAGCAAAAAAAGGTGTGTGCATTGGCAGGCCTTCCCGGGAAAGCTGGCATACGCAGTATAGGTGAAAGAAGGGTGGAAAGGTCAGCAGGGCCTCGAAGGCCAGGCAAGGAGCCATGGGAGGGTTTAAAACAGAATCAGATCTGCTTGTGCTGGATCCATAGGGACTGGCAAGGAGCTGTTAGCAGTTGTTGCAGTTCCCAGGTCCGCCAGCAGGAAGCGTTGCCTCAAGATGCCTGTGGGAACTGGAGCCCGTCTAAGATAGGAGGCTTGGGTGAAGGGTGTGTGCCTCAAAGTCCCCTGGTGCTCCACATGCCTGTGAGCTGGCATCCAGTCACTGCCTGGGTATGTGGCTGCAGGGGTGACGGACCGTTCCCAAATCCTCAAGAATGTCCGCAATGCCATCGGGGGCAGGTTCCCGCTCTACAACTTGGGCTTTGGCCACGATGTGGACTTCAGCTTCCTGGAGGTCATGTCCATGGAGAACAATGGACGGGCTCAGAGAATCTATGAGGACCATGACGCCACCCAGCAGCTGCAGGTCTCCTCTTTTCCCCACCCTGTCCTGTCCCCCAGTGTACCACCAACGGCAGCCCATTGGGAGCCCTGCCTTGGCAGCCATTTGCTCATCAGCCTAGAGGAGCAGATAAGCTTTGGCAAGAGTTCAAATTAGCTGTGTGCCTCGAGCCAATTACTTAACCCTTCTGAGCCTGTGATTCCTTCTATAAAGTGTGGATCCCAACACCCCACTTTGTGAGTGGGTTTCCCATTGGGTTCCTAGGGTAACCAGTTCTGAAGCTGCACCTCCCACTCCTGCAGGGTTTCTATGACCAGGTAGCCAACCCCCTGCTGGTGGATGTGGACTTGCAATACCCCAAGGACTCCGTCTCAGCCCTGACCCAGCACAGACATAAACAGTACTACGAAGGTTCGGAGATCATGGTGGCTGGACGCATTGCTGACCACAAACTCAGCAGCTTCAAGGCTGATGTGCAGGCCCATGGGGTAAGTAGTGGGCCGTGGAGGGTGGAGAGGCCTGGCAGTCCCTAGAGGCTGCAAACTCACACTGTTCCCCACTCTTTACCCCTGCTCCCAGGGTAGTGCCCCCACCCCGAATCATGCCACACACACTCTAGGCCTGAACATTCCTCCATGAAAGTGTCCTGGGGACAGGAGGGCATGGAGCCAATGTGGCTTTGATTAGTTACAGTCCCTTGGCCCAAAATGGACCACCTGTTACTCCTCATACCATGCCCTGCAAGGCACGAGAGAGCAAGAGGCCAGCCTCTTCCTTCTCACCTCAACACTATTTTCTGAACACCCACTGTGTACCCAGCTTTATGCCAGGGTGCAGAGTGTGTGTTCCTGTGCATGTGGAGGGTCAGGATGTGCGAGACCTGGACCCTGCCCTGCAGGGTGTGAACTCAAGCCCTGCGGTGTGGTTGAGGGTGCCAAACTCAGGGCTTGAGTGAGGAGAGCTGAGCGGGACCCTGGCTCCACCCTGACCAGCTGGGTGGCCTTGAGCAAATGGGTCCAGCTCCCTGGATCTCAGTTTCCTTTCTGTACCATGAGGGTAACGTGACATTGGAGAGCTGTGTGGAGTAAATGGAATAATGCACATATAATACACTTACTCAGTGCCTGGTGCATGGGATGCCTTTAGGGAGCATTGTCCCATTATTGTAGCTGGGAAGAGAAGGCACATCTGGGTGCTGTGGCAGATCAAAGGTGCAGCCCCCTGGGGCCGTGGTGAGTGTCTGGAGGAGTAGGGCATGGTGGAAGCAGCTACATGGTGGAAGCAGCCGGGTGCTTGTTGGCATCCCTGAAAGAGAGTAATTCCATGAGATCACAGCCTGGTTCTCCTATCCCTGGGTTGCCCAGGGCCGAGGACAACTTGGCTCACAGAGGATGCTCAGCAAGCTTGCGTGGAAAGAATGGATGGATGGAAATGAAAGGGGCTGCTGAGAAGGAAGCTCAGAGACCAGAAAAAAGTGGGGCCCCTTGGAGCCTGAGCACCAGCCAGTGGTCGAGCTCCTCACAGCTCGTGGCCTGTCTCCCCGTCACAACCTTCAGGAGGGCCAAGAATTCAAGACAACCTGCCTGGTGAATGAGGAAGAGATGAAGAAACTGCTCCAAGAGCGGGGCCATATGCTGGAGAACCACGTCGAACGCCTCTGGGCCTACCTCACCATCCAGGAGCTGCTGGCCAAGCTGTATGACCCCTGTGGCTGCCTGGCAGGCACTGTCCACCCCAGAGTACCCCCCAGCCTCAGATTTACAGTCCTGCTTTGCTCACTGAGTTAACAGCAACCAGACAGTCAATAGTATGGGCAGGGCCCCCTGGGGCCACAGGACGGCCCACTGTTTGTCCCCACTGAGCTACCGTTGGGGAGGCTGCCCCTCACCATGGAGCTGCCACATCCAGGCACACTCATTTAATCTTCGCTACGTGCAGGAGAATGTCCTCATTATTCCCGTTTAACAGACGAGCAAACTGAGGCTCAGAGATGTGAGACCACTTGCCCAGTATCTCACAGCTGTTAAATTTTCAGAGTATTTCTGAGGCACATCCCCCAACCCTGTCAAATCTCCAGGCTTTCTGTGTGGAAGGTCTTTAAGTCGTGAGGTCCTTGATGACAGCCACTGACCAAGGACACTGCAGGTGCACAATACGTGTTTGGTGAATGAGAGAACAAATGAGTGAAAGGATGAGGGAGTGCAAGTCCATTGTCATCCAGGCTTCGGGGCTTGGAGCAGGTGTTTGTCTCACAGGAAGAAGATAGAGGGGAAGGAGAAGACCGACCTGTTGGCCAAAGCCCTGAAGATGTCACTGGACTATCAATTTGTGACCCCGCTAACCTCCATGACCATGGGGGGCATGACAGACCAGGACAGCCTGGAACCCGTCATTGACAAGCCACAGGAGGGTATGGTCTTTGCAGAGGGGGAGGCTGTGGGCCTTGGGGAGTCTTCTGAGGGCCCCAAACCTCCTAGACTTTAATTCTCCTCCATTTCTTCCCTTCCAGAGTCTCTGCCTTTGGGTGAGTGTTTAAGTCACGTTGGTTTTCTCAAGGGGCTCCCAGCGGCTGGGCAGTGGCACGTGCTCCAGCACTCAGGCAGGCAGCTCCCCACCCCCATCTTCCTGCCTCCAGCCCTTCATGGTCTCTTCTGCCCTGAGATGCCCTTGCCCACATCACCACAGACTAGCTGCTGCCACCTGGCATAGCCTGAGCCCTCGCTGGCCTCCTTTGGCGCCTTCGTGTGAGCAAATGTCTGTGAAGAGGCCTGGGCCCCCGGGGAGGGCTGGACCCCCCCCCCCCCCCAGGAAGAGGGCTGGTCTAGGCCTGATTGGCTCTAGGCCCAGGGTGCACTTGGATAATAAGGTGCACATGCCTTTCGTGTGGGGTGGCAAGGGTGACACTATCATTGTCTTCCACAGAGATGCTGGGACACAGAAGGAGTAAGTGGCAGCCATCTGGATGACACATACCTCTGCCTCTCCTCTGCATGTTACTGTCCCCCAGGCTGTGTCCAGTACTGAGCACAGCCCCTAGGTTTTGCCTGATGAGGAAGTGACAGCCCAGGGCTTTCTCCCTCTGCTGCAGCTCTCCTCACTGCCTCTCACTGGGACTCTCAGACAACAGCCTGACGTGGGCCTGGCCTCCCTCACCCTTTTGCCACCAGCCCTACCAGGTCCCCATGGAAGGTGATAGAATAGGTCGGCCCACTGCACTGGGCCAAACTTCTTTCCCCCCTCCCAAGAGGCAACAAGGGCTCAGTGTCCATCCCTGCTGCGGGGGCTTCAGGGACGGGAGGGCCTGGGAAAGGAGCTGGCAGCTCCAGGGAAGGCCAGCCGCCTCCCTTCTAATTGCCTTTCGCTCGCCCGTCAGCGTTCGTGCTGCCGGTTGAGCAGCCTTCTCCGACTTACGCCAGTGCCCTGCCGTTGCCAACCCAAGTAACCAGTGGTGAGTCCTTGCGAGGGTCTGAGGGACACCCCTGCCTGATTGAACCTTTGCCCCCGACTGGCTCCATCTGTCCAATGCCCAGTCTAACGGACTCCATGCTGTGTCCCCAGTGGACAGTGACCCCCACTTCATCATCCACGTGCCCCAGAAAGAGGACACCCTGTGCTTCAACATCAATGAAGAGCCTGGTGTGGTCCTGAGTCTGGTGCAGGACCCCAACACAGGTATGGTGATATCACACCCTCGGCCAGACAGGGCAGGGCCTGTCCTTCAACGTTCAGCCACAGACAGGACAATGGCCTGGGCCTCCACTTCCTACACCCTGTGCACCTGGTTGGCCTCAGCTTGCCTTTTTCTCACCCCAGCCACCTGTCTGGGCCCTGTACAAGGCCTGCTTCATGGGTGGGTGATCCGTGAAGGCGCTCAGGACTCTGTGTTTAGAAGGGCCCCAGCCTCGGTTTAATGGTCTCCTGTTGTTGTCTTGAAATTCTTAACAATTTTTAAACAAGGATCCCCTCGTTTTCATTGTGAACTGGGTCCTGCAAACTACACAGCCAGCCTGCCCTGCCTTTCTCCCAGCATCACTGAGGGGCCTCAGAATCTGTCTCCCAGCAGTGCTCCGGGGATGGGAGTGACTTCCTCTCTAGCCCTCAGCCACTTCTGTCCTCCCCGTCCAGTCATTTCATCTGCAGATGTTTGTTGAGCACGTGATAGGGGCAGTGGGAACCGAGGCAAAGTCCCTGCTGTCATGTAGTTTAGAGGGGACAAACAGGTGAGCAAATTCTTAGATGACCATTTCAGAACATGAGATTTGCGGTTAGGACAGTGAAGACGGGGAAGGGGCTCTTTGGTTGCTCGAGTCAGAGGAGGCCTCTGGGAAGAGGCCCTACAAATATGTCTACAGCACCTACTGTGACCTGCCCTTGTGTCAGGGACTGGGGTCACAGAAGGAACAGGCCAAGTCCTGCAAGACCTCTTTCGGGGCCCAGACCCAAGGGCTCCGTCCTGACTAGGTAGTGTGGTGGGAGACAAGATGAGGGAGGTAGTGTCGTGTATAGCCTGGACCAGACCTGAATGCTCCTCTCGGGAGGTAAGACCCTTAAAGAAGGCCAGCATGGATGGGGTGTGGGGGTCTCCCAGGAAGGAGGCATGAACAAAGGCAGGCTGAGTGACTGTCTATCGAGAGCTGGCCCCTCCCTGACCTGGATGGTCCCTTACCCCACTGCAGGCTTCTCAGTGAATGGGCAGCTCATTGGCAACAAGGCCAGGAGCCCTGGGCAGCAAGAGGGCACGTACTTCGGGCGGCTGGGGATTGCGAACCCTGTAACGGGCTTTCAGCTGGAAGTGACTCCTCAGAACATCACACTGAACCCTGGCTCAGGTGGGCCTGTGTTCTCCTGGAGGGACCAGGCTTCGCTGCGGCAGGATGGGTAACTGGGCCGGGAGGGGCCGGGCAGGGAGGCAGGGGTAGGTGTGGTGGGGACCAAGGCAGAAGCCCCAGAGCTAGCTCTGCTGTCTGAGCTTGTCCCCTGAGCTATATCAGTGAATGACGTTCATAGTGCTTTCGTGTGGGCTGTGCAGACATGTAGGACCCTCTGGACCATTCCATTTCCCTCGATTTCTGGACACGTATTCTGGACCAGCTGCCTGGATGCTCCCATGGCACCCTTGCCCTGCAGTCCATCCCATCTTCGCAAAGCTGGACACCTCTTCCCAGAAGCCCTCCTACTCTCTTCCTCTGCTGAACTCTAGTTCTCTGGCCTTGTCTTTCAGTATTTGTCTTAGTATGCCTTATCTCATGTTTGTTCCTTCATTCACACCTTCATTCATTCAACAAACGCCTCTGAGCACCAGAACCCAAATGCTGAGCATCAGAGCTATAGGATGAGGTGATAAGTGGGAATCAAAGAACACAGACTCTGATATTAGACAGTCTGGAGTCCAAGTCCTGGCTCTGCTGCTTATAGCTGTGTGACCTTGGGCAAGTTACTTAACCTCTTTGAGCCTCGGTCCTCATAGGATCAGAGTGAGAACTGAATGATGCAGTTTACTTGGAAGGCTTGGCATAGGTCCTAGCACATTGCAAGGGCCCCACATATAATAGCAACATGTGGGAAGAAGCATAGAGCAGTGGGTCATAAGAGCTGGGTCCCAGAGGACAAGGGTGGCTAAATGGAGAGGGGTACAGAGCAGCCACACATGTTGCCATGGCTACCTGCCCCTGCAGGGTGGTGGTGACCATCAACAGGAAGAGGAACCTGGTGGTGTCTGTGGAGGATGGAGGCACCTTTGAGGTCGTCCTGCACCGAGTATGGAAGGGGAGTGCCATCCAACATGACTTCCTGGGCTTCTACGTGCTGGATAGTCACCGGATGTCAGCACGGACACATGGGCTGCTGGGTACGCCTGACACGGCAGGCAGAGCTGTGGGTGGGGCATTGAAGCCAGTGGACTAGTCAGCTCTGCAGCTGGGCATCAGGACAGGCTCACCTCCAACATGACCTCCAAGGCTCAGAGATCCAAAGAGGGCTTGTCCTGGTGAGGGTCTTGTGTCTCAAAAAGGCTGCGATCAAACACACAGTGAAACTAACATGTAAATACGCCTGGGAGCAAATGGAGAGAGGCCCGGTTAGCAAACAGAAAGGTCCAGTAGGCTCCCAGAGACCTCCTGGGTGGGATGGGTCATCAGTCACACTGCTGCTCCTTGTGGCCTTCCGGCAGACCCTGTTCTTTGTGGGCACCTACCCACCAAACCTCTCTCCTAGCCAGATTCATTTGAAATTGGTCCAGAAAGACAGGAGGTATAACCACCTGACAGTAAATCTGCTTCTCTATAGCAGGTGAATTAAATGAGTGGCTTTGATGCCAAAATTTATCAGAAACAGGCAAGCCCTTGAAAAAATTGAAGCAACTCTTTAAATCTCCAGTGAGCACCTACTAAATGCAAGGCATGAGCAAAGAAGGCTCCCTGCACTAACTGCTTCCCCCAATGTGCCTTTCCAGGACAGTTCTTTCACCCCTTTGATTATAAAGTGTCCGACCTCCACCCAGGCTCCAATGCCACAAAGACAGATGCCACAATGGTGGTGAAGAACCAACAGTTTACAGTCACCAGGTAGGTGGGCTGTTCTTTTAGCATCTCTGCCCTTGATGTTGCCCATCAGTGGTCCAGGCCTTCCTCCTGACGTCACATGGGTGGGGTGGGGTTTCTGGGAGGTGTAGCCCTGATAGGTCCAAAAGGTGATCCCAGCTTCCTTGTCTCTTCTCAGGGGCTTGCAAAAAGACTACAGCAAGGACCCCCGGCATGGGGCTGAGGTGACCTGCTGGTTCGTCCACAACAATGGGGCCGGACTGATCGATGGTGTTCACACTGACTATATCGTTCCTGACATCTTCTGAGCCCTCTAGCCAGCACGCCTGTCCTGCTGCCCAGGCCACAGCTCCCCGTCCAAGGGGTCCCATGCGTCAGAGCACCCATGACTTCCATTAAAGATAAACTATGTCCCTCCCAGACTGGCTGCTCTTTGGAAGGGAGAATGGCAGGGAGGCAAGTCAAGATACTGCCTCTCAGAAGTCTTCTGGGGTCACAGCAGACCTGGAGGCCCAGAGGAAGCCCACATCAATTCGCCTACACCCCACCCTGTTCTCTGCCATTGCCTGCCCCATGTCTTCTGAATGGCCTGAGAGTATTCCCCCACACAGCTCCTCCCACAGGTTCAGGGACCAAATGGCACTCTGGCAGCATGTACAGGAATGACCAGCAACGGACACAGCTGGCTCAGTGCTTCCTGTAGCAGGCACTGTTCTAAGGGTCTTAGTTGAGTTAACTTAGTGCATACTCCCAGCAGCGCTAGGGGAGACTTTTTTTTTATCCTCACCCGAGGACATTTTTTGCATTTATCTTGAGGGAGAGAGGGAGGGAAGGAGAGAGAGAGAGAGAGAGAGAGAGAGAAACATCGACGTGACAGAGACACATCAAGTGATTGCCACCCACACGACCCCAACCAGGGCTGGGGACAAACTGCAACCGAGATATGTGCCCTTAGAAGAAACTGAACCCGGGACTCTTTGGTCCACGGGCTGACGCTCTAACCACTGAGCCAAACCGGCCAGGGCTAGGGGAGACTTTTATCAGGCCCATTTACAGTTAAGGAAACTGGGGTTAGGTAATTTCTCCAAAATCACTCATCTTCTAAGTGGCAGAGCTGGGATTTGAACCCGTGCTGTCTGGTGTCAGCATCTGAGTGCTTAACTACCCCCATATCAATACTCCAGTCAAGCATCGACCTGCGGTCCAGAGAGACCCGGGTTCGGTTCCCGCTAAGGGCATGTACCTCGGTTGCAGTTTGTCCCCGGCCCTGGTTGGTCGTGCGGGTGGCAGCCACTCGATGTGTCCCTTTCACGTGTGTTCCTTTCACGTCACGCGCGCTCTCTCTCTCTCTCTTTCTTTCTTCCTCTCTCTCCCTCCCACTCTATCTGAATAAAAAAATGGAAAAATGTCCTCGGGTGAGGATTAAAAAATAAAAAAACTCCAGTCAGGCTGGGTGACTGGGAGCCAAATCCTCATGGGATTTGATTACAGATATTCCAAAGTATCACTTAAAATGAATGTATGAGCCCTGGCCGGTTTGGTTCAGCGGTTAGAGCGTCGAGCGTCGGCCCACGGACCAATGAGTCACGGGTTCAATTCCAGTCAAGGGTTTGTACCTTGGTTCATCTCTGGCCCTGGTCAGGTCGCGCAGGAGGCAACCAGTTGATGTGGCTCTATCACATGGATGTTTCTCTCTGTCTGTCTCTCTCCCTCCCTCCCACTCTATCTGATAATAAATAGAAAAGTATCCTCGGGTGAGGAATACAAAAATGAATGTATGAAAGAAATGTGAACTATATATGGTCCTGAAGAAGTGCTACCAGTACCTGAGGCTGCACCCCCTGGGGTCAGGGCCTCAGGAGGCAGTTCCGGCCCCCACCCTCAGCTCGATTTCCCAGTGAGGGGTTTACAGCCTCTGACAGTGAGATAGTATTTCCCAAAGGCAGAGACAGCCACTGCTCAGAAGCTGTGATTTCAAGGGCCAGGAACAGCAGCCCTCTGACTCCCCATACTGACCCCTGGAATATTCCACCAAGGTTCCTTCCTTTCCGTGGCTTTGCCTTGGGCCCAGTTAAAGTGCAATACCAAAGGGTGCAGGGAGGTGAAGCTACATTTCGCGGAGCTGCTAGCCCTTCAGGTGAAAACTGATGAGCCTCCACTCACTCCTTCCCAAAGTGTTTGTGCTTTTTTTCTTTTCCTGCTGGCTTCTGTTCAGTCCCCACTCCAAATGAGGCCCATGCGGGCCCAGATCAATGACATAAATGCTGAGTCCCACAGCTGCCCCCGGCCCAGGGAGCACGGAGCCCTCAGTGGCTTTCTCTCCCCATCCTTCCCTTCCTTCCACTCTCTCTAAAAATAAATGGAAAAATATCCTTGGGTGAGGATCAACAACAACAACAAAAAAAAAAAAAAGAGAGAGAGAGAGAGAGAGAAGAGGTTGAGGGCAGTCGAGTCACTGGCCAGGCCCTGGGAACTAAGGGGTGAATATGACATGGCCTGGCCCTCCAGGAGCCCAGAGTCTAGAGGCGGTAGTCCGTCCTAAACATGCGCACCTCAACACAGGGTGACGCTGGAGCAAGGCTGCCGTGGTCAGCCAGCAGATGGAAGAGGATGGCTCTGGAAGAGGGCACTGGCACCGGCAGAGAAGAGAGATGCAATGTGCAGACAAGGGAGGGCATGCCAGTGGGCGGAGAGAAAGTTCAGAGAAGCAAGTTAGAGCCAGGTCACAGAGAGAGCTGGACCACAGGACTTGGAGTTCGTCCTTTCTCTGGGGCCATGAGAACCATAGAAGGATAATGAGCGAGGGCTTCGGCCGTGGAGAGCGGACCCTTGGGGTGGTGGATCTGGTTCTGTGCCCTGGCCGCCTGGAGAAGGGGGGGCTGCAATCCAGAGGCCGTGTCGGTAAGAGGCAGCGATGCTGAGAGACGCTGTTTGTTTTAAATGTGACTCCAGCCCTGGCTGGTTTGGCTCAGCTGTTAGAGTGTCAGCCCCCTGACCAAAAGGGCACAGGTTTGATCCCCAGTCAAGGACACATATCTGGGTTGCAGGTTTGTTCCCAGCCCCTGTCAGGATCATGCAGGAGGCAATCAATCAATGTGTCTCTCTTACATGATGTTTTTCTCTCTCTCTCTCTCCCTCCCTTCCACCTATCTAAAAATGAATGAAAAAATATCCTCCAGTGAGGATTAACAATCAATCAATCAATCAATCAATCAATAAATAAGACTCCACACCTTGTCACCATTTACCCGCCCAGGAAGTCCTAGGGCTCAACACACAGCTTCTGCTTGCCCCAGGGCCTCCATGTCCCCCAGCCACTGGGAGTAAAGTCCCAACGCTGTTGACAATACCCACGGGGCTCCAGGCGGTCACTCCACCCACACCCCAACTTCCTGGAGAGCTCCGCCTCCTGCTCCCCCCGCCCTGTGCTGTAGGTCACTGACCCTCCTGGTCAGCTGGCTCTTATAAAGACTGCAGGCCAGGCCCGTGTGCTCAGCAATGGCGTCTGCTCACTGGTCCTGCCTCATCTTGGCCCTGCTCTCCGGCCTCTCACAGCAGCTTGAGGTAAATCTGTACCCTCCTTACCACCTGGGTCCATCACATGGGCAAAGGTACCAGCCTGGGTGGTCACCTCTGGGTGAGGAGGTAGAAGGCTGGGCAGTGACCTGCAGGGGACAGGGCTAGGTGTTGGGTGAACTGGGCTCCAAACTTGCTGTTTAAATCTGGAATTCTGGGAAAAAGGCTCTTAATCTCCCTGGGCCTGTTTCCCAATCTGTCAAATGGGTGATGCACCACGAACTGCTTACCTCACTGAGGAGCTATAAAGGTCCGCCTCTGAGGAGAGGGCAGAGGCCTCGAGGAAGGGCTGAGCTGAGACCTGTGGTGTGCAGTGGTGGCAGGGTGCTGGGAGCGGAGGCCTCACGGACCGAGGGTGCAGGGAAGGCAGGGGGAGTCGGGGTATGCGGAGCAGGGGAAGAGCCCCAGGTTTGGTTCTCCCTGCCTCGCTCCCCTAAGTAGCCTGGAGACCTACCCTCTCCCGAGCTCAGTTTCCCCATCTAGTTAGAGCCCCTCCTACTCTGACATGTGGCTCCAGGTGGGTCCTATGTCCAGAGGCCCTTCAAGCTGGGTGTGTGGGGGGGTCACCACTCAATTCTGACCTCAGCCAAGGGACCGCCCCCAATCACAGTGGCCTTGGCCCGACCCCTGTGTTTGTCTTCGCTTTTTCGGAAACAGAGCTTCCTGGAAGAGGTGAGGATTTGCATCAGGGACGGGGCGGGGTGAGGTAGGGCAGAATGGAGCTGGTTGCCCAACAGTTGAAGAGGCTAGACCCTAACAGCAGGTCCCACACAGCTGACAAACAGCTCACAACCCCCTGCCCTGGCAGGCCCCCTGTGACTCAAGACCCCCAGGAAGGAGTGCCACAGAACCATGCCCCTTTGGCCCTCACTGGATGCAGCCCAGGACGGCCATTCCACCATAAACACTTTCCAAGCCCTTACAAGACTGGGCTGGGGACACACAATGAAGGGCCCGGTCACACCCTCACGGAGCATCTTTACACCCATGTTTAGCCCAGACGCCTCCCTCCAGCCTCCCTCAGTCCACACCTCCCCCACCCAAAGAGGATATTGGAGGCACGAAGACACACCTCACACACTCCTCTCGGCTCTGGAAATAGGAGACAAGCGCCTGTTTGGGAGACAGAATCACACAATTACCAAAGGAACATCGGAGGGGCGAGTGTGATCTTTCTAATTTTTTTTTTCCTTTATTGATTTTAAAGAGAGAGGAAGGGAGAGGGAGAAATAGAGATAGAACCATAGATGAGAGAGAACATTGATTGGCCGCCTCTTGCATGCCCCCCACTGGGGATCGGGCCCACAACCTGGGCATGTGCCCTGAACGGGAATCGAACCCGCAACCTCTTGGTGCTTGGGTCGACACTCAACCACTGAGCCACACCCGCCAGACTGATCTAAATGGAAGTGTAAAAGGTAAACAGGAAGAGCTAGGACAAGTCTCTGACCCCACGGGGTCAGAGGTGCAGAGACCTAGCTTGGCTGGAGCACCTTGAGTGGAAGAGGCAGGACCTACCCAGAGGACCTCAGAACGATGGGGAACACTGTCCTGAGGGCAATGGGGAACGTGGGAGGGTTTTAAGTGGGAGGGGAACAGGGTCAGATTTGTGGGGGTTTTTAACAAGATTTCACTGGCTACAAGCTGCATGGAAACATACAGCGGTTCTCAACCTGTGGGTCGCGACCCCTTTGGGGGTGGAATGACCCTTTCACAGGGGTCACCTAAGACCTTCGGAAAACATATTTCTGATGGTCTTAAGAACCGAGACACCGCTCCTCCGTCTGTCTCCAGGCGGGTCCGCCCACATGCAGATACGCCCACATACAACATGAGGAACTGTATTAAAGGGTCAGGCATTAGGAAGGTTGAGAGCCACTGGTGTACAGGGTTAAAGAGACAGAGCAGGGCCCCTCCTCCTTCCCCGCTTTGCTCCCTCCCACCTCCCCTCTCTTCTTGGCACAGTGTGAAGTTTCTTTTTGTGGTGCAAAACTCCCCTCCCTAAGTGACTTCTTGCTGCTGAGCAACAAGGTAGGCTGAGCAAAGGAACTTGTGGGGCCCAGTGAATAGGGCGAAACAAAAGCTCAATCAGACAAAGCCTCTGCCCTCCATCTACGAAGTCCCTGATCTTTAAGGGGACAGAAGTGCTCAGAAAGGCCAGCGCATGCCGGAAGGCATCAGGACTGCCCAGACGCCCATCATCAGAGCCATGGTGGCCAAGTGAACATGGGGATGGAGGAGGCCACCCAGGCTTCTAACATGGGTAACTGGGACAGTCAAGGGTTAACTTACCAGGCAGGGCCTTTGGAATCTGTAAAGGGAGCTTGGAAGAGGACTGGCCAGGTTGAAGACCTGGTTTCCCGGTGGCCCAGGTTGGCAGGTCACCACTGATCACCATCCCCCCTCCCACAGAAGGTTCATGACATTGAGGTCTACAGTACCAAGATCAGCTGCAAGGTGACCTCCCGCTTCGCTCACAATGTCGTCACCACGAAGGCCGTCAACCAGGCAAATGCTTCCAAGGAAGTTTCCTTCGACGTGGAGCTACCCAAGACAGCTTTCATCACTAACTTCACCCTGTGGGTGTCCCCATGGCTGCTGGCTTTGGGCTCTGGAGGGGAGTCTGGCCCAGCATGAGCCCCCAATTCTTTCCCTGCAGGACCATTGATGGTGTTACCTACCCTGGGAATGTCAAGGAGAAGGAAGTCGCTAAGAAGCAGTATGAAAAGGCTGTGTCCCAGGGCAAGACAGCTGGTTTGGTCAAGTAAGTATGGACCCCCACGCCTTGGGGAAAATGTCTGGTCTGCAAGGGATGTAAACAACAAAAGCAGTAGGTATTATTATTGTTGCAAAATGTGTCCACAATTCTCATAACATTATCCCATTTTGAAGTTGAGGCAACCAAGGCTTGGAGTGGGTAGGTGTCTTCCCCAAGAGGCTGGGACTTGAACCCCAGGCTCAGAAGGGTGGGTGGTAGTGTCTGGGGGAAGCCATTGTCTTGCATCCACATTCAGGGCCTCTGGGCGGAAGCTGGAGAAATTCACGGTGTCAGTCAATGTGGCTGCAGGCAGCAAAGTGACGTTTGAGCTAACCTACGAGGAGCTGCTGAAGAGGCACAAGGGCAAGTATGAGATGTATCTTAAGGTGCAGCCCAAACAACTGGTCAAGGACTTTGAGGTAAGCAAGCACCCCTGAAGGCCCTGCTGAAACTGTGGGGGACAGGATGCGGGTTGGGGAAGGGCCCCTGAGACAAAGCTTGGAGCAAGGTCAAGAACACAGAAGTCCAGTCCTCTCCACTTGGCTGAAGAAGCTTCGGGGAATTACAATGGTTCTGGCCACAGCAACTGGGCCAAGGGTAGGAGGCTGGGCTGAACCTACTCAGATCCTTGGGTGCTGGGCCCTTGGGGGCAACATCACAAAGTGTCTCTGCATAGCTAGTAACTGGTTATGTGGGTACTTTACCTACATTAGATCTGACACCCGAGGAAAATGATTTAGTGGTGGAAATCGGATACCATTTGGCAGGCACTGGGAGAGCTTTGGGGTCAGAGTACCATTGATGGGCCCTTTGGGTCATTTTCTTGGTGGGAGACACCAGGCGTGGCTGTCACAGAGCTGTCCTAGAAACTGGTCCCTGCACCATCACTGACCCTGCATCTCCTTTCCCCTGGCTCTGTCCTGGAGGTTGGCCTCTGCATGGTCACTGAGTAACATCTTCTTACCTTTCGACTTTTCAGATAGAGGCAGACATCTTCGAGCCCCAGGGCATTAGCATGCTGAATGCTGAGGCCTCGTTCATCACCAATGATGTCCTGGGCAGTGCCCTCACCAAGTCCTTCTCAGGGAAAAAGGTGGTACAGATGCCTCTCAGGCCTGGGGGCAGGGGCAGGACCACAGACCAGTCTGAGCCTTAGGGTTTGGCTGATGCTAGTGAGTGTGTGTCTGTCTGCAGCCGTCACTGTCTCCCTGGCCACCTGGGCCAGGAGTGAGGATGCTGGAGGCAGGGGGGTGCTTGTTGATAATGACCTTCCAGAGGATCTGATATGCCCCAGCAGCCCTTCCCCAACCCCTATCCTGACCTCCCCTCCCCAGTTTCAGCAGGGCCTGTAGGGGTGCTTGATTACCTCAAAGTGCTTGACCAGTTGCTTGGGCTGGAACTGGTGGTGGGGATAACCATTTATAAAGCCCTGTCTCGTTCTACCTTGGGAGGTAGGCAGGGCAGCTTACTGCCCATTTTACAGATAAGGAAACTGAGGCCAGAGGGAGTCATTTAGATTTACTGACTCCACAATGAGGGGTGGAAGATGAAAAAGAACGTTAGTGTTGGTGCTGGTGGTTGACTCTGATCCCCAAGGCCCCTAGCTATTCCAGGGCGGGTTCGTAGATGTCTACGTGTATAGTAACCTGTCATTCAGGACTTCTGGGGCGGCCTAGGAAACACACACTCCGAGGGCTGCTGGCTTCGGCAGGGCAGTGTCCCTGCCCAGGCTCTCCCCCACTTCCCTGCTCTGCTTCCTTCCCCCACCCTCTCCTCTTGGCACCGACACATACCACCCAACATGAAGTTCCTTTTCATGGTACAAAGCTCCCCTCCCTAAATGGCTTCTCAGTGCTGAACGCCAAGTAGGCTGAGCTAAGGAACTCAGCTGAACAAGGGAAGACAAGGGCTGAATCAGACAAGGCCGCCGCCCCCCAAGGTGCCCCGATCTCCAGGAGGAGAGAGGTGCTTAGAAAGGCCAGTGGCAGGATGGTGGCAGGACTGTCCAGGTGCCCACCTCCGGGCTTCTCCCTGTGAGGGCTGTGCCTTGCCCCCCAAGGTGCCCCTGGGCTAAGGTCTGCCATGAGCAGGCCCTGGCCAAGCTGAGCAAGGCACTCCATCTCCCTCCCTCAGGGTCATGTGTCCTTCAAGCCCAACTTGGATCAACAGCGTTCATGCCCAGTCTGTACAGACTCCCTCCTTGACGGAGATTTCATCATCACCTACGATGTGAACAGAGTGTCTCCAGCTAACGTGCAGGTACCTCCCTACTGGCTTCACCTGGCTGGTGGTGGGGTGAGGGCTGGTGGGGGAGGGGTTGCAGCTGCATCTGGGGCCATCACTTCGCATCCTCAGTCCAAAGCTGAACTTCCTGCAGGGCATGGGGGTGGCAAGCAGCCCAGAGCCTGTGTGGCACACTCAGGAGAGTGGGAACGAACATCTTCTTGGCCCGCTAAATATCTGCTTCTATTTACAAGAGTAGCCAATGTGTGGTTGCTAAAGGGACATGAGCCTACAGTCTCTCCCCCCTTTCAGGTAGTCAATGGCTACTTTGTGCACTTCTTTGCACCTGAAGGCCTGCCCATGGTGCCTAAGAACGTGGTCTTCGTGATTGACGTCAGTGGCTCCATGAGTGGCCGGAAACTGCAGCAGGTAATCTTCTCTCTGCAAGTGGAGGTGAGAGGTAGGGGGAAGGTTTTTTTTTAAATCCTCACTGAACCCTGGCCGGTTTGGCTCAGCGGTTAGAGCATTGGCCTGTGGACCGGAGAGTCCTGGGTTTGGTTCCCGCTAAGGGCACGTACCTCGGTTGTGGTTTGTCCCCGGCTCCGGTTGGGGTCGTGTGAGTGACAATCACTCGATGGGTCTCTCTCACGTCAATGTTTCCTTTTCTTCTTCCTTCTCTCACTCCCGCTCTTTCTGAAGATAAATGCAAAAGTGTCCTTGGGTGAGGATAAAAAAATAAAAAATAAATCCTCACCGAGGATATGTTTATAGATTTTTAGAGTGAGAGGAAGGGGCAGAGAGAGAAACCTCGATTGGTAGCCTCCCAGGGATCAGACACACAACCAAGTACGTGCTCTGACTGGGAATTGAACCCACAACTTTTTTGGTGTATGGGCCCATCCTCCAACCAACTGAGCCACCTGGCTGGGGCGAGATTTTTTTTCAGTGGACAAAGCAGATATTTCCAGTGAAAGAGGAGGAAAGAGGACAGGATAAAAAGGCACCAGGTGCCTGCCCCCTCTGCTGCAGCCAGCCAGAGCCTCGCCAACAGCCGCCTGCCTGCAGCTCGCTCTCCCAGCTTCTCGTCTGCTCCTCCTTCTCTTTCCCAGACGAAGGATGCCCTCCTCAAAATACTGGAGGATATAAAGGAGACCGACTACCTGAATTTCATCCTGTTCAGTGGAGGTGTGACCACTTGGAAAGATAATTTGGTCCAAGCCACTCCTGAGAACATCGAGGAGGCCAGGACGTTTGTGAGGGGCATTGAAGCTGCCGGAAGTAAGGACAGAGGGGGGTGCGACGCTCCTACCACTTGTCTCTCTGCCTGAGCGGCCTGTTTTCCTTCTTGGGGCACAGACTTTGCTGGCCCAGCCCTGGCAGACCCTCCCTGAGGGTAGAGGTGGGAGTGGGATGGGGGTTCTCAGGCTTGATCTCAAATTGTCTTCTCTGCGATCTAAGAGAACCCATTCTGTCTGTTCCTAACCCTTGATCCTGGTGCTCCACAAATCCCAGCAAGATACAGCCAGAGAACCTTTATCACTTGCTGTTTCTTATGGAAAATCACAAGTGATGTCTTTATTGCTCCCCTCTCCTCCCAGTGAGAGGCTGGGGGTCCATCTGACTGTTTTCTAAATTGTTTTTATAATCACCACGTGCTTCTACCCCTATAGCAGCCCTTAGAGGCTGGTTTTATTCCCATTTGAAAGAGCAAATCATTCATTCTTCATACACTAGTCCGTATTTACTGAGTACCAACACATACTGGCAGACAGGGTCCTTGGACACATGAGCAGGGCCTAATGTCCCAAACCCCTTCACCCTGGCCCCATGGACCCCTTCCTATGATGCTCTCTGTGTGCCAGTGACCAACATCAACGACGGGCTGCTGAGAGGCATCAGCATGCTGAACAAGGCCCGGGAGGAGAACACAGTCCCGGAGAGGAGCACCTCCATTGTCATCATGCTGACCGACGGGGACGCCAACACCGGTGAGGCGGGAGGCCGTGGCTCCGAACCAGAACCACAGTGCCTGGTTGCTGCGAGACCTTGGGCAGCTCTCCCCAGGTTCCCCCAGAGGCCAGGGCTCCCCACCCTCGGCCCTAATAAGGGCTCATGGCCATGATGCTACCAGCTCTGCACACACAGGGGTCATATCTCTTCAGACAGAGCTGGTCCAGACAGTTGTCGGGGCCGTGGCTAGAGTGTGACCACCCTTTTATGCTGCAGGTGAAAGCAATCCCTCAAAAATTCAGGAGAATGTGCGGAATGCCATTAACGGCAAGTTCCCCTTATATAACCTGGGCTTTGGCAAGTATCTGAACCATAACTTCCTGGAAAGCATGGCCCTGGAGAACAACGGCTTTGCCCGGCGCATTTATGAGGATTCCGATGCCAACTTGCAGTTGCAGGTATGCCTTGTCTTGCACCCCTCCAGGAATGAAGAGCGCACTCCTTCCTCGGGAAGCTGTCCCGCCATGTGATAGATACTTTTAATCATTAGAAAGAACTTCCTCCTAAGTTGAAATTCACCTTTGTTTACCTCTTACTGATCAGTAATGGTTTTGGTTTTGCCATTGGGCTACACGGAACAGAACTACTCCCTCCATAGGATTGCCAGATCAAATATAGGACTTCAGTTAAATATGAATTTCTGATTTAAAAAATTAGTGATTTTTCAGAAAGAATATATGTACCCCCATGTTTGTAGCAGCACTATTTACAATAGCTAAGATCTGGAAACAGCCCAAGTGTCCATCAGTAGACGAATGGATAAAAAAGCAGTGGTACATATACACAATGGAGTACTACGCAGCTGTAAGAAACAAAGATCTCTTATCCTTTGAGACGACATGGAGGGACCTGGAAAGTATCATCCTAAGTGAAACAAGCCAAACAGAGAAAGACAAGTTTCATATGATCTCACTTATTTGTGGAATATAATGAACATAACAGTCTGAGGAATGGGGTAGTCCCAGAGACGTGGAAGTGGGGTACAGACTGACAATCCCCTAAAGAGGGGGTGGTGGGGGAGAGATAAACCACAGAACTTATATGCATGTGTGCATGAACAGTGGACATGGACAACAAACTGGGGACAGGGCAGGGAGGGAGGGGGAGGGGGGAATCAGTGGGGGAAAAAGGAGAAACATCTGTAACAAAAATTAATTAATTAAAAAATTAATAAATAAATAATTAGTGATTTTTTAGTGTAAGTCTGCCCTAAAGACCGCATAGGACACTGTATTAGTTTCCTGGGGCTGCCATAACAAAGTGCCACACACAGAGTGGCTCAAACCCCAGAAGGTCACTCTCTCTCAGCTCTGGAGGCCAGAGTCTAAGATCGAGGTGTTAGGGGTGGTTTGTGTGAGGGCTCTGCAGCGAGGGTCTCCCAGGTCTCTCCTTAGCTTGTAGATGGCCATCTTCTCCCTGTCTCTTCACATCGTCTTCCCTGTGGATCTGTCTCTGGGTCCAAATTTCCCCTTTTCCTAAGGACATCAGTCATATTGGATTGAGGTCCACCCCAAAGAGCTCATTTTAACTTGGTCATCTCTGTAAAGACTGTATCACCACATAAGGTCACATCTTGAGGTACTGGGGATAAGGACTCTAACCTATGTATTTTGGGGGTACACAATTCATCCTATAACAGACATACTTATAACAAAAAATCAACTTCTTTTTTACATGACATTTAGATTTGACTGCATGCCCTGTACCTTCATTTGCCAAATCTGACACCCCCATCCTTCCTGGTACAGGTGACCTCATCTCCACACGGCAGCAGACCCCCATGCCTTCACCTGCACCTGCTCCCACCCCATATCACTTTCTCTCGTCAGCCTCTCCTCCTGTCCTTCTCTCCTTCTTAGTTTCATTCCAACAAACATTTCTTGAGTGCTTTCTATGTGCAAGAACTCCGTCCTCACCTTTTGTATGATTTCCAGTCTCTGCTGGGGGCAGGAGGGGCTCCCGCACACTGAGGGGCACAATCAGGGCCACGTAGAAGTGGAGGCCAGGCCAGGCCTGCCCCCGCCTGTGGGACTCCACAGACTTTGGAGGTGTCGGCGAGAGCCCTCCCACACTGTCCTCTCCATGCCCTGGTGGCCTGAGGTGACCAGGTCTGCTCTCTGGACTGCAGGGCTTCTACGAGGAGGTGGCTTACCCGCTGCTGACGGATGTGGAGGTGGAGTACCCTCAGAACGCTATCCTGGACCTCACCAAGAACACTTACCAGCACTTCTATGACGGCTCTGAGATCGTGGTGGCTGGGCGCCTGGTGGACGAGGACATGAACAACTTTAAGGCGGATGTGAAGGGCCACGGGGTGAGCTGGGCTGAGGCCTAGATAGGGGCTGGGGATGGGGCATCAAGCACCCACGGAGCCTGGGCCTCCCCGCTGACGGCCCAGCGGTGGCAGCCCCTGCACCAGGCCCACGTGGCTCCAGGCCTCCATTCCTTAAGCCTCTCACTGTCTCCCACCCCTGCCCTAGGCTATCAATGACCTGACCTTCACAGAGGAGGTGGACATGAAGGAGATGGAGAAGGCCCTGCAGGAGCAGGACTACATTTTTGGGAACTACATCGAGCGGCTCTGGGCCTACCTTACCATTGAGCAGCTGCTGGACAAACGGTGACCCTGGCCCATCCCTTACATATCTAGGCCCCTCCCTGGGCCCCTGGGCCTGCCCCTGGGCTGGCTCCGCTCTGGGGGTGCCCAGGAGGAAGACTGGGCCCCACCCCGGGAAGTGCACCCCATGCACATTCCCAGCTGCCTTGTCCTCTTTTCCGCTCAGCCCTTGAAATGGTGCCCAGGGCAGAGCCCAGCCTGACATCTGGGGGCAGTGATGGAGAGGCTGAGAATGGGATCGGGCACAGTCCCCAGAGGGCAGGGCCCGGCCTGTCTGAGAGGGCCTTGCCAGCCTTCTTTGAAGTGGGACCAGCCTGTAAAGCCCCTGGGGCAGGGTCTGGCACCTGCTGAGCACTCATCATGAGAGGCTGTTACTGTGGCCATTTCAAGCCCCTTGTATTTTATAGGTGGGGAAACTGAGGCCCCCTTAGGGAGGAAGCACAGCCTGTCTGTCCCAGGGAGCTGGCGAACCAATTTTTTTCTGAGCGCTAGTGGTAAAAGGGGGTCCCGGGCTGCCTCTGGGGCTCCCGGCCTGGTGCTGGGAGTCAGAACAGGGGAAGGCCGGCAGGGAGCTGAACTCTAGGTCGAACCTCTCGCCACACCCCTCCCTGCAGCAAGAACGCCCGTGGAGACGAGAAGGAGAACCTCACAGCCCAGGCTCTGGACCTGTCTCTCAAGTACCACTTTGTGACTCCTCTGACCTCCATGGTGGTGACCAAGCCTGAGGATTTTGAGAACCAGATGGACATTGCCGACAAGCCTGGGGAAGGTGGGCACGGAGAGTGAAGGCGGGGACTTGGGTGCCCTGAAGAGGAGTGGGCCAGGGAGACCAGGCCCCCTGCAGAGGAGCTGGTCCAGCAGGCGCTGAAGGAAAAGTGGCCGAGGGCTGGGGAGGGGGCTGTGGAGGGAGCGAAGCCGTCAGCAAGGACAATGGGGTATGAGGTGAATAGGAGCCGCTGAAAGGGGTGCGTACCCTGCCCGGGGTCATTTCCGGGAAAGGGACTTAGGCTGCAACATGGAAGGGCTCAGTTAGACAAGAAGAAGCACTCCCAGCCTTAAGGTTAGGCCTGGAGCATGTGCCTGGGGATTGTGAGAGGAAAAGGCCCTGCGAGCTGAGGCTGGGACCAGGCCTGCTCCCCTACTGCAAGAGGGGAGTCCTGAGTATCCCCACACAACTGGGCGCAGGGCGTAGGGGTGTTGGCTTTGGGAGGCATGGGAGGCAAAGAGCTGGTCCGGACCAGGCCAGGAGCCCCTGGTTCCAGGGGACACCCAGTGGAAACAGCTGCCTGCTGGCCCACAGCCGGGGGCTGGTTGGACAGGCAGCAAGTTGGTCACGTTGGCCTGGACCCCAGGAGTCTGTGGCTTCTAACACATTCCTCCTCGTCTTCTCTCACAGGGTCTATGGATACAGGTGAGCTTCAGCGAGCAGCTGGGTGGTGTCCCAAGGAGGCCTTTCCAAGCATGCTGGCGATGCCCAGCCTAGGAAGGAGCCCTCAGGACACCTGGGCTCAGGTCCAGCTCTGCCGCAACTCATGAGCAACCTTGAGCCGGGCTCTGCCCCTCTCTGAGCCAGTTGATTGGGGGGTGGCTTCCTCTGCCCAAGGAGGGACAATCAGTATGAGACTATTATGTGACCTGCAAAATGAGCAGTGTCCCACATCAGACACTCACACTTGATTCAACCCACAGCAACCCTCAGAGGGAGTCCTCTTACGGTTCCCATTTTACTATGAGGAAACTGAGGCACAGAGGTTAAGTCTGTCTGCTCAAGGACTCCGTCACCAGGTGGCTGAGCCAGGGCTTTGGCCCAGGCAGCCTGGTTGCAGTGCCTGAGCTGGAATTCACAGCACCCTGCACCTTCGCATCATAAAATTAGCCTCATCCCCCACAAGCCCAGCACCACCAGGCTGAGCACCCCCTGCCCTTCCTGTCTGCCTTGCCTGCACCACTACATGTTGTTCTATCTGCCAGCACATTGGGACTGGCCACCACTGTCCTCTCAGAACAGCCCTGCCAAATGTATAGTCACTAGTGTGTATATGCACAGTAAGAGTGTGTATGTGTGTGTGTGTTACTACCAAGGACAACAGACAGCTGTGAGCCTCATCCCACCCCCAACGGGGGGTTGGCGCGGGAGCTCAAGGGCAGAGGACAGTATCTGCTGTTTGCATTACTCAGGACAGAGAAGCGGACCATAGACGGGCTTGCATTTTAGTCCTATCAAAGTGCCATGCCCCTGGCCTTAAAATTACAGCCACATTACCACTAGTTCTAGAAGTTCCCTGGGCGTGCCCCCATTTCTACAGCCTATGCCTAAGGGTCACATCCCTGCCCTCTAACTTCAGTGCTGGGGTTTCAGTGGGCACTGCTGGCCCCAAGACAGGAGGAGGCATGGGGGTTGGGGAGAGGAAACCCTGGACCCTGCTCACGACTGCCCGTTTTTTCTGCCCTGCTTCTTCTCAGTGATCCCCTCCATGGCTTACCTGAGTGAGTATACACCCCGCTGCAGCCCCCCCTTCGGCAGGAGCCTAGCCCTGGGCATCCCCACTGGAATCTTCCTCAATCGGCTCCCTGGGACAGGCAGATGGTTGGATCCTGAGGAGGTGGGGGTGGGTGGGTGGGTGTTGAGGGCATTAGGACGCAGGAAGGGGAGGGGCATGAATCAAACTCGGGTGGGTTTCCAGGCCTGCTTGTTTATTTGAGCCCTCTCTCCCTTTGTGTCCACAGCGGGCAGCTACCACCCTCCTGCTGCACCCTCCTACTATGGTGAGTGCCCCAGCTCCTCCTGGGGAAGGCCCAGGGCCCAGCACCTCCTGCCAGTCTAGGTGTCCATCCCACAGGGGCCAAAGGGTGAGGGGAGGCCACTGGAACAATGAGAGGCCCCAGGATCCAGACACTTCTCTGATGTGCCCTCAGTGGATGGGGACCCCCACTTCATCATCCAAGTCCCAGAGAAAGACGATGCCATCTGCTTCAACATTGACGAAGAGCCAGGCACCGTGCTGCGCCTCATTCAGGACCCCGTCACAGGTGTGGCTGCAGGCCGGGGTGGGGCGGGGGCTCTTCCTGGGAAGGCCTGGAGATCCCCAGGGTAGGCACGTGGACCAGGTCCTCACTCTTCCCATAATGCACCCATCTTTGTATGCAGATCACATGCGGGAGGGGGCTGTCCAGGACCATAGGCTAGCCAAGGCCCCCAGGGGCCAGTATGCTGGGGAGATGATTAGAGTTAAGGGTGGCCTGGCCCCGAGGGCAGGACCCAGCTTATATCTGGGGAGTAGTTTTTCTCTGAACATACTCCCTGGCCCAGGCAAGGGGCAGATCTACAATGTCGTCCCTCCGCCACCAGCATGACCCAAGAGGGTCTAGGAACAGATTGGGTTGGCTCTGAAGTTCTGATCTCTCCTTGGGACCCCTGCCTTTCATCAAGCCTGGCTGAGGGGAATACTCACCCTTAACGGCCAGCTGACCAGATCTCACTGGTCTCTTACTGCCCATGCCTCTGCAGGCTTCACAGTTAATGGGCAGATCATTGGTGACAAGAAAGGCAACTCTAACCCTGAGACCAGAAAGACTTACTTTGGCAAACTGGGCATTGCCAACGCTCAGATGGACTTCCGGATGGAAGTGACTCCAGAGAGCATCACCCTGTGGAATGGGGCTGCACAGAGCACTTTCAGCTGGATGGACACAGTCACGGTCACACAGGATGGGTAAGGCCCCTCTACTGGGCCTCTGAGGGGCACTGTTGTCCGATGATCTAAGGAGGCCGGAAGGATGTGCAGAAATCCCAGGACAGAAGATCCATAAGGGGTCAGCGGGGAGACTGGTGGCCTCAGAGTTCAGCCCCTGCCCCAGGGGAGAGTGGTCATGGTAGACCCCAGCCAACCCCTAGGACCCCTGTCAGAGCCAGAATTGGTAGCTGGACAGTTCACAGGGCTGACCTTGAGGGAAGGGCTGATGGACGAAAGCATTAGGTGGACGTGCGCTCTGGTAATAACAATAAACTATGTGCATCTTCCCTGGCTGAACTTCTTAGTTGCCAAACTCCTCAGCCTCTCCCATGTCTTTCAATTACCCAGAGACTGGTGAGCAGGGCAAGAGTATTACTCCTACTGAGGCTCAGAGAGGGGGCAGAACCTGCCCAAGGTCACACAGGAAGCCAGTGGCTGAGCTGGGACTTGATGCCAGGCCTCCAGATTCCCAGGACAGCCCCTTTCCTGCTGGCAGAGGAAGGATGCACTCAGTGGAGGGCAGAGCTGGCATGCATGAGGTGTCTTTTCTTCAACACCCCTGAGACAGTTTCTGGAGTCTGTGCTTTCGAGCGCCATGCACAGGGAGGGCCCTGCCACGATGTCCTTGATTCAGATGCCTGGTGTCATGGCCACTGTGCCCCTTGCTGCCCTCCTCCTCTCTCCTAGGCTATCGGTGATGATCAACAGGAAGAAGAACATGGTGGTCTCCTTTGGCGATGGGGTTACCTTTGTGGTGGTTCTGCACCAGGTGTGGAAGAAGCATCCTGTCCACCTTGACTTCCTGGGCTTCTATGTGGTGGACAGTCACCGGATGTCAGCACAGACACATGGGCTGCTGGGTATGGACTGTTCAAGCTTCAGGCTGTTTCCAGGGCAGAGCGAAAAGCCATGGGAAAGGCCGTCCTGGCCGCCAGACCCAGCACACAACTCCCCTTTCAGCCTTTCCCTTAACCCCACGGCAGTGGCCGTGCTACCTGCGGTGACGGCAGAGGCTGACAGTGTGAATGTTTTATCCCCAGGACAATTCTTCCACCCCTTTGATTTTAAAGTGTCTGACATCCGCCCAGGCTCTGACCCCACAAAGCCACATGCCACAATGGTGGTGAAGAACCATCGGCTGACAGTCACCAGGTGAGGGGACTCATCTGACACCTTCACCCTGTCCAGTAACAAGCCAGGAGGAAAGAGCCCTTTCCGCCCACACACGAGCCCAGCAGGCTCTTGTCTCTGGTGGGGTACCCTCATTTCCCTCTGGGTCTTAGCCCCCTCTAGGCCCCTCTGAATCAGGAGGTCAAACTTAGCCCCCTAGAAGGAGTCATTATACAACCTCGTCCTTGACAAAGCATTCTGGGCTCCTAGAATTGGCAACATCACACCCTTTTCCAACCTTGGGTCCATGAGCGAAGCAGCCATCTTGCCTACCCTTTGTATCACAGCATCTCTCTCCCTTCTCCAGGGGCTCCCAGAAAGACTACAGGAAGGATATCAATAATGGCATGAAGGTGACCTGCTGGTTTGTCCACAACAATGGCCAAGGACTGATTGATGGGGTCCACAGGGACTACATTGTCTCCAGCCTGTTCTGAGATGGCCCTCCTTGCCTGGCATCTGGAACAGGGGCCCGCAGACAGGCCCAAGGGAGGGCGGTGACAATAAAGGCCACGGTGGAACCAGACCGCTGCCAGCCTCTGCATGGCTCCGAGCCCTGCTCTGGGGAGCACCAGCCAGGACCTGAGGCAGCTCAAAGGAGGGACTGGCTGCTAGGAAGGCAATTCCTGGGCCTCCCCAGCAATGTGGCTGAAAGACAGGGCTGGTTGGGGTAGCACTGTGGGGAGTCAAATGTATGATGGTTGGAGAAGGAAACAAATCAAGAATTGACCCTGGAGCAGAGTCTCTGAGAAGTTGGGGAGGGCTGAGTGCATTTCAGAGTCCAGAAGGGTCCTAAGAAAAGTCGGGGGTCCTGGCTCAGGAGCTCCTTTCAGGACCTTCAGGCCTGGATCCTTCTATGACTCAGAAGCAGAGAGTGTCCCAGGGCAGGCACAGCCTGCAGGTCCATACACCCACCCGCCCACTATCCGTCCAGCTACCAACCACCCATCCCTTCATCAGATAAACCCAACATTCTGGGCTAGGATCTGGGGGCATACAGCTTAGTGTTTGCACGAGTGCCTCAAGTTTGCCTTCAGCTGGGATGGGAATCCCTGGGATCCTCCAATCACACCCCAGGTAATCACCTGCTACACCCTCACAAGTCCTGGGTGGGGTGAGGGTTCCGACTGGTTCATGGACTAGGGTCTCTGAGAGCCTCTCCCACTGGGACAATTGCAACAGTCCCTCCCTGGGTCTCCCTGCTTCCAGTGAGAGCTTTCTACAGAGCAGAACCAACCACTGCTCCCTGCCTTAAGCCCTGCCAATGACATCGCCCACCCACTGCTCTTGGGACAGACAGAAGTCCTTCCTATGACTTCTCAGCTCTATCAACTCCTATACCAGGCGCGTCCCTTTACTTTCTGGGCTCCAGACACATCGACTGCTTCCAGTTCTGCAAACAGTCCCTCCTGCCCCCAGATCCTTTGCCTCTGCTGCTCTCTCTCCTGAGGGGCTAGGGGCACGCTGGGTAGAGGGCGTCTCATCGAAGGAAACAATGGGCAGCTTGGCTCAATGGCACAGCAAGGAGGCTGGAGTCCGACTGGGAGGCATCGTGAATGCAGTGGGGGCTGGGATGGGATCTGGACATGGGTCATGAGGTTTTCCCACCTCCCACTTCAGGGGCCCCTCTGGATGTCCTAGGGACACCAGCCTGGGATCCCGGAGAGGGTACTGAGGGGCAGTCCAGGAGGAAACATTGATCATCAGAGGAGCCCACCCCTCCCCAGGAGAGGCCACTTGTGGACTGGAGCTGTTGCTCCTCTAGGGAGAGGGCCACGAGACAGCTCCAGAGGAAATGTGGCAGATGTCCAGGCTGGGCTGGCAAAAGGGCCGAGGCCTGGGAAGGGACAACCTAACACAGGCAAGCCCTGCCACCCGTTCTGTCCCAGGTTGGCTGAGGAGCCATGTCATCCTGAGGTCAGTTTTCACATCTGTGAAATGGGGAGAAAGACCCCGCCACATGGAGGGTGAGAAGAAGCATCATTACATGGCTTCTGGTCCTCCTGCCTTTGTTCTGCCGCTCAGCTAGCAGCCTTGCCCAGCGGCTTGGCAGAAAGGCGGAGGAGGCCCCACCCCAAACCTGCCCCTTCCCCTCCCTCAGCAGTCAGGCCTTCGGTGCAGGCCAGCTCCAGGCAGACTCCGTCTCTCCCCAGTCCCACGTCACTCTGGCTGTGCCAGCCCCTGGCTACACCTCTGAACCTCCCTGGCTTTCAGGACAGAAGTCACGCTCCATGGCAAGGGGTGCCAGCCAGTGCTGGCCGGGCCCTGCTGCGCCCCCGCTCCAGCATTCCCTTCCTCCCCCTCCCATGGCACTGCTCTCCTTCGCTGACCCTGAACTCAGTGCCCAGTGTCCTGGCTCTGGCCTGTGTCCTTGTCATCCTTTACTGGGCTGATTTCTCTTTATTCTTCAAAACTCAACTTCAACCATGCCACTTCCAGGAAGCCTTCCCTGATCTCCCCCAGGTAGAACAAGATGACTCCCTCTGGGCTCCTAGTAGCACCTGGTCATTCTCTGGGTGGCAGCTGTCACACTAGGCACTGTGTCTATCATGGTGCCCACTGTACCCACAGCACTCTGCCCACGGCCTGGCCCGAGTAAGTGCTAGAAAGCACTCGGTGAACAAAACAATGAAGGGCATGCACTTACTACCAATTGTTCACAGAGGACACCTGCCCTGCTGACTGGGCCAGAAAGTCACCCAGGACCCCTTGGCTGTTGTACAAATCCCATGGGCCAGCCCAGGAGGTGGTGTCCTAGAGGGGTGAGCTCGGTGGGCATGCCCTCATCGTGGTATGTATGCCAGAGCTGGCCCCACAGCAAGTCTGACAGAGCCCCCAAGTCTCACAGCTCAGCCTGAGACCCCCGCCAGCCAGCGCGGCAGATGGAGTCCTGTGCGCTTGGCAGTCCCTCCTCCGGCCGCTCTGACCATCCCAGAAAGACTCCCTCAGTCAACACCCTGCAGAGCTCAAGAGCTGGGAAGAGGATGTTTTTCCCGATGGTCTGGTGTGCTTCCCCTTAGCAAGCACATGAGCTCGTGTTCCGCTTTCCTCTGGTTGCCAGGAAGCTCGAGCAAAGCCGCGCGGCGCAGCTTCTCTGCCCGGGCACTGGTCGAACTCTCCTCCTGCTGGGCTCCTATTCTCAAGGATTTGGCTTTATTCTCTTTACGCTTTTTACTTGTAAGACAAAGGACTTGTCATTTTTTAAAGAACTAAGTGGGGTAATTATAAATGGGTTTTGTTTTTAAAATTATTTTATTAAAAATTTTTTTAAACTTCACCCAAGGATATGTTTTTTATTGATTTTTTTTTAGAGAGGGAGGGAGGAAGGGAGAGAGAGAGAAACATCAATGTGAGAGAGAAGCATCAATCGGTTTCTTCCTGCACACGCTCCAACCAAGGCTCGAGTGTGCAACCTCTTGGTGTATGGACTGACGCTCCAACTAACTGAGCCACCTGGCCAGGGCGACACATGGTTTTCAAATATGCTTTGCCTGTGCAGGAAATGGGTGGAATCTTTGGGGTGCCTAAACCCTGGGGCATGGATAGGAGAGGACTTCGAGTGGGGGGCCTGGGTCATCCCTATGGGACTGGAGGCTCTTGGGAACAGAGCTTCCCCCTGGGATGGGGCTGCACCTCTCTGTCTGCAGTGCTAGCTTCTTTACAGGGCCGTGAGCACAGGCCTAGTCCTGAGCACAGGTGTGACCATCAAACTGTGCCATAAAAGTCCCCTTGGAAGGGGCCCAACAGTGTGCTGAGAACTTCTACCCAGTTCACTCTTTTTCTTGAGGGGGAGGGGCGGGTGTCAAAACTAGTTTTCATGGACCAAGACGGAACCTCTGCTCCCAGAAACTGTTTCCCTGCCCTAGGCCCCCGGCTGGGGCCTGGAGTGGCTTTTACATGGCCGGTTTAATCTCTCTAACCTTAGTTTCCCACCTTGTGAAATGTAGGGACTGGACGGGCCGCAGGCCTTCGAGGGGCTGACGATGGAACAGTCTCATGTGACAAGATGCTAAGTGAGCAGGACGGGTTCTGCAGCCCTGGGATTCGGCTGGATGGAACCAGAGACGCCCACTCCCTGGGCTTACACCACCTTCCTTTATTTGTAACAAGTGGAACGCCCTCCCCGGCACAGTGCAGGCCCCGCGTGTGGCCCTCTGGTCACAGGATGGCAGCCATCTGCACACCGCGGGGTGGCATGGGGGTGGTGGGTATCACTCCTCCCATCAGGACTAGAGCTCCACACACCAGCAGGGAATCTCTGTTCCTGGGTACCCCTGTTGATAATCCAGCTTGAGCTCTCTGGGATGGATAGACAGACAAATAGGTGGTTAGCAAATCTCAGGTGTGGTGGGAAGACAGGCAGAGAGCTGGGGACAGGAATGTGGAGAGTGGAGTTTTGGGACCCCTTAGAAGTCCCTCCAGCATAGGCTGACAAGGCCCAGTCGCCCAAGGGGATCCAGTTGTGTGGTGTACAGGGTCCAGGACTCAGAACGCAGGGAGCTTCCTACTGTCCCCAAGTCACCCTAGTGATCTCTGGCTGCTGTGTTTTCTGTGGGGCTGAGTTGATCAACTTTTGTGGACTCCCACTGAGAGCTGGGCCAGACATGTCTAAGGTACCAGACTTTCACCTGACTATCTCTAGATCCCGGGCGGGCCAGGGGAGTGGAGGCCCCCAGGGACCAGCTCTCAGCCTCCTAGTCCCACCCCTGGCCTGTTTTCGCTGTTACCTGGTGGCGGGATGGTCCTGCCCCTGAACCCTCAGTGTTCGCTTGCTGTCATCTGCGGCTGAGGGTTCCCAGAGCACATCCTGGTAAAACTGGCCTGAGAGACAAAGGGTTGGTCATGAGGGGTACAGACATGGGGACTGGGAGATACACAGAGGTGGGGTACTGCCTGTTTGCAGGCAGAGGTGGTTTCTGAGGATGCCCTGAGCCAGGGCCATGGGCAGCGTACCAAGGGTCCCGTTAACGTGGCTGGAGAAGCGGTTAGTGTCCTGCAGAAGCAGTCGAATGCCCTGCCTAGGGCCATTCCAGGACAGCAGGCCGATGGTCACTTTGTCTGGGCTGCTGAGCAGCAGGAGCCCCTCCTTGTCCATGGTCATCTTGAGGCTGTGGGAAACCCAGCCTCCTGAGAGCAAGGCAGGCACAGAGCCACCCCCAGGGGACCTTGGCCGTTGGGGTGGGAGTGGGCGGGGGCTGCCCTTGTCCTGGGGAATGCCTGCTGTGGCCTGGGGGGGAAGTCCGTTCCATTCTGAGCTTCAGTTCCTCACCAGTAAACAAAGTTAATTTAATAATACCTGGTGATCCCAGCATTTATAAAGCAAAATAACAGCTCCTTTCCTTACTTAGATTAGCTTTCTCATGGATCCGTTTCCCACGATCTGACACACTTGCTCTGTCCTTTTGTGTTTATAGACACTTTCTTCTGGCCATCGGGGTTTAATTGTCTGGTTAATCCAGGGGGCAAATCTCTTCTCATTCTCTCCCCTTCTTTTTTACTTAAAATAATCTTTGAAATTCTTACCATTTTAGTTTGCATAGGAATGTTAGGCTCCTTGATACGTGCTGAATAGGACCCTGCTGTTACCGGGAGGTTCTGCTGAATGGACTAAATTCACACGTGGTCGGATTTTCTTCCTGCAGCTCTCTAGTTCCTGAAAGTGTGTGGACCCTGGCACTACGATTGATAGGAATTCTTGATTCCATCTTCTGGTGTGTATGTCCAAAGCAGAGAAATGCCTTGTGTATATATCAGATACGAGGAAACTTTAAGATTTTTTCTGAAATGGGGAGGTTTTCGGGTGAGACCCTCAGATTTGCTAGGCGCTCACTCATTGGTCCAGAGGAAGCCAGCCTCTGCTGAGGGGCTCGGTTGGGGGCAGGGATAAGGCTGTTTGTACTCAGCACAGGCTGGGGGCTCGGAGGGGTGTGCTCCAGGGCCTCGGCCCCCCGCGCCAGGCCCCTCCTGACTTCCAGAGCCAGAGAGCTCTCTGCAAGGCTCGACGGGAGGCAGCCCACCGGCGGTCACCATCCCCTCCATTACCTACCAGCTGCCTGGTGGTTGAGGCCGAGAGGAACATGTCTCTGCTCATCAGGGCTTCAAGAGTAGCTTTGGCCGGTTTGGCTCAGCGGTTAGAGCATCGGCCCATGTACCAAAGGGTCTCGGGTTCAATTCCCAGTCAAGGGCACGTACCTGGATTGCAGGTTCGATTCCCAGCCCTGGTTGGGGTTGTGCTGGAGGCAACTAATCAATGTGTCTCTCTCCCTCTCTTTCTCTCTTCCTCCTTCCCTCCCTTCCACTCTATCTAAAAATCAATAGAAAAATATCCCTGGGCAAGGATTAACAAACAAACAAAAAAACCAGTAGGCTAAGAATAACATTTATAACCTCCCCTCCTCCCCTTGTTGGACGGTGTCTTCCACCTTCTCATCATTTCATCATTATCTCACCACTAGGCCGCCGCCCTCCAGCATGGCCCCTCTAATGAGCAGGGTGCTCCTCGGCCACACCCTCTCTCTGGGACCCCCAGCCTCTAACTCAGGCAGGCTTAGGGTGATTCTCGCCAGTTATGAGTGAGGAAACTGAGGCTAGGAGGGTCCTAGCAGCCCGCCAAGGGTTACACGGGATTAGCAGCAGAGCTAGCTCCAAGCCACATTGCTCCCTGCGCAGGAGAGTGACATGGGTTAGCTGTGAGCACAGCCAGGTCCCTAGGACAACCCTTGGTGCCCCCAGAACAGAAGGGGTGCAGGGCCCTGCCCAACGGGTGATGCACTGCAGAGGTGCATGCCCAGCCCAACCACTGCATCCGCAAGCCCATGGCCTCAGACCACCTGTCAGCACTGCCACCAGCTAACAGAGATGGCCACTGCTGGTGCCCACCCTGAGGCTTACCCGGGCATCACCGAGAACAGCGTTTCCTTCCACTTGTACTCAGAGTTTCTTTGGTTCCGAGTCACTACCACGTGCTCAGGAGACGCGTAGACCTGCAGCTGGGGCTGCTTGAAGGTCACCTTGATCCATGAGAACTGGGCCTTCTTCATCTCATACTGGCCCGTCACCTCGAGCCCTGGGAGAGCCGGGAGCACAGAGGTCAGTTACGGCCCCAGCTGGGCTCTGGCCTGAACGTGAGGTCCTCCCTGGTTCTGTCCCACAGTACTGTCCTTCAGCTCCCCTCCTCAGTGCCTTTACCCAGCATGCCCTCGCACCGCAACCTCGTGTCCACAGTCTCTTCTCAGTCCCTGGATTCATTTGACTTTGGGAGGGCCTCAAACCCTCAGTGATGGACACCTTCAAATAGATGAGCCCTCTGAGAAGGGAGGTCCTGCCTAAGTCCGTTACCATTGACAAAGCCCCTGTAGTGTGCCTGGCCCTGAGCTAGGTGCCATGGCCAACAGTGAGCTGGAAAATCAGCGGTCCCCACCCTCAGGGAGCACACAGATGCAGCCTGGCGTACGGAAGTGGGAGACCGTGCGTGTGAGCATCCCTGGGTGCTGGGCATCCCCACGTCTCACTTGACACCTCAGCTCAACCAGTACAAGCCTCTGGGGGCCGGGGAGCAGGCCTAGTCAGCATGCCTCACTCCTCCACACTCTCGACAGTCCTACTACTATCTTTCAGGGCTCGGAGCTTCTTCCAGCCTCTTCCTCTTCCTAGTGAACCCCCACTTGTCTGCCAAGGCCCCGTCTCTCCTGTGTGACCCTGTGTTGCCTCCCCTGACCCTCAAATAGCCCCAGCCTCCTCCCCTGGGCTTGTCTCTGCCACTCTGGGCACTGACTGCGGGTCCATCTCTCCACCCCTGAAGTATGGCCATGACGGAGGGAAAGATCACATCTGGTCACCCTGAAGTGCCAGGCCACTCAGACCTGCATATGTGGTGACTTGTGGAAGGTCTGTGGGCCGGTGCTCAGGGGCATGACCATGCCATGACCCAGGACAGACCCACACAGGTTAGGTGTGCCTCTATGGAGAGGTGTTCCAGTGTCATCAGCAGGGTGGTAAGCTGGGGTTGAGTGGGGTGTCTGGGATTCTCTGGATGGCTAACTGGTTAGGGTCTCACCTTGCTCAGGGTCTGAGAGCAGGTTCATTGGCTCCTGAGAGTGCTTGATGTCCACACAGAGCTGGTCCACGCTCTGCCCAGGCAGGGGCAGGATGACGGCAGGAGCCTGGATGGGGGCTGGGACAGCAGATGCAGTTCCTGGGGCTGGTAGAGCAGGCTGAGGGGCAGGGATGGGGAGGGGGATTGTGGGTGGCTAGCAACTTACCTGCTGGTGGGGTTGTTGGGCTTGTTTCTGAAAGAAGAAAAAGTCTGGGTTTAGGCATCCCCTTCCTGGGAGTTGGGGGTAGGAAGAGTTGAAGGATGGAGGAGGGGATGGGTGTGGCCAGGTTTCCTTCTCCACTTCAACACTGAAGAACCCGTGTAACAGGTTCACAGAGATCCCCAGAGCTCTCCCATCCCAGGGTCTTCCTGCTGCAGGGCCATGGTCTGGGGGCTACTTTGGATCAGATCTACTTCATGAAACACTGTCTTGGGAGTGGAGGAGGCAGACACTAATACAGCATCAGCCAGGAACAGAAAGGAGAAGGCAGGCAGATTCAGAGCAGCCAGCATGCACCCGCCACCCACCAAGCTCCAGCCCTGTGCCCCTTGGCCCACACCCAGCAACCTAGGAGAGCCTCTGCAAAGGGTTCCCCACAGAAGAGCACGCTAGTAGGGGAAGTCCCGAGGAGATAGGTCCAGCTGGGCTTTGCGGCTGTGTCTGAGTCCAGATTTGGAGATTAGATACAGCTCAGGGGACCACTGACGGCTTTGGGAATGGAGGAAGCCTTTCCTTTCTAGAAGGTTCCATCCTGAGCCAGCCTCCAGAGTGTCATGAATCCAATTCAGTGAAAATAAAGGACACACTACTTAATGTCCTGCCCACAGCAACTCCCTGGTCTGTGCGGCCCTGTGCGTGGTGCTTTCTCCCACCCAATTCTGCAGGCAGGTTTACCGACCACCTTGAGGGAACGAGGCGCTCCGAGGTCAGGCAGTGGCTTACCTAACACGTCCATGCTCTCTGCGCTATAGACATTGACCAAGGAATCGTAAAACGGACGCTGATAAACAACAGATGCTTGTAGTCCCGATTTCATTGGGTAGCTGGACGACACCCCGAAAGGTCCTGCTTTAGAAAAGTTGATACCTGCAGTCTTCGCTCAAGTAGTGTTACGGGTCCCCACTGCCAGGACCTGGGCCCATCCCCGGAGAGGGGTGGAGAGAAGGCAGACGGCTCTCTTCCCTACACCCACCACCTGAGAGCCTCTCCTCCCACAGCCAGGAGACAGTCAAAGCTGAAAAAATGGACCCTTCTTGGACCCTTCCCCGCTGGGATATCAGCCACCCCGAGGTGGTGCTCCTCAAACTACCTTGTCTTCTGAAGCCACTTCTGCCATGCATATATGTGTCTGCAGAGCTGCCTCCTAGTCAGACACACTACATTGCAGTCCCAGCCCTGGCACCGGCGCGGTGAGCCCAGTAAGCCACAGTCTGTGGCCAGGGCCAAGGTGCTGTCAATCTCCCCTTCCCCCTTGTCCTCCTTCCCTACCTGGTAGTACGGGTCCTCTGTATCCCAAGCCTTTATTTCTGATGAGTTGGTGACCTGGAAATCAGAGACCTGGGTGTGCATGTAGCTGGGGGGGATTGTGCCCTAGCACCCAGGACAGCCAATATGGGAATGAACAGGTGACTAGCGGCACCGCTGTGCTTGGACAGGCAGTGTCCCCTCCTGGCAGCAGAGCTGGGCTAGAGAGGCCCTGGCCAGCAACCGTGTGGGACTGGTGTCCTAGGTCCTGTATCAGACAACTGTCACCAAGACCAGCCTTCGAGGTTATTAGGCCCTTACGTGAGTAAAATCTCCTGTGTTCATTTTCATTTTCTGAAAAAAACAAAAAGATAAAGGAAGAGAGAGAGTGAGAGAGATACTGAGGTGGTTTTGACAAATTTGAAGTGGTTATTTAACCCTGCTTCCAACCCCAGCACTACATAGATGCAGTGCACTTGGAAGGGTTGGGGGACCTGGACCCAGTTTCCTCATCAATGAAATGGACTGGGGGTCCTGGGGGTCCTGGGAGTCTGTGTGGTAGGGACAGGGTCTTGGTCAGCATGTGGGGGTGAGGCTGGGGAGGACACTGGGTCAAAACCCTGTTGCCACAGAGGCTAGGAGCCCACTCTGACACTCACCATCTTCCACGGGCTTCTCGGCAACCTGAGACTGTTCCTGGCCTTCAGGTTTGGTGACCACCATGGACGTGAGGGGGGTGACAAAGCTGTAGTTGAGCGACAAGCCCAGGGCTTGGGTCTCGAGGGCCTGCTTCTCAGCATCTGACGCAGAAACCCTGCCGGTGGAGAGCGTGGGAGGCTCAGCAGGTCTGCGGGTGCCCGTCCCCTTCTCCCTCCCTTCCAGACCTCGGCGGGGGGAACGGTTCCTGCCGGGAGAGTCTGAGCTCACACACACCATGCCCCCCTCCACGCCTAGGTGCCCCGTGCCAGCTGTGCTACCCCACTCGTGAAGAGCTCGGGGAGGCCCGGAGACCCGGTGTGGCTGCCCAGTGGGTCCTCAGGGGGGTGGCCACCCACATTTTCTCCAGCAGTTGCTGGATGGTCAGGTACGCCCAGAGCCTCTCCATGAAGCCGTGGAAGATGTACTTGGGGCTTCGGAACTCCTCCTCCTGCTCTGCCACCTTGGACTCCATTTGGAAGGTGAGGTTCTGCCTGGGCTGGAAAGAGGGGCTTGGCCAGGACGGGCGCAGTGAGGGCCCGACGCCCACACCTGGCCTGGCATTTCCGGGCACTTCCATGAGAAACCTGGTTGGGGCTGGGGCAGGTCCCGTGCACTGGCTGAAGGACCACATTTCCTTTGAGTAGAGTGGGGAACAGGGAGGGAGTTGAGGGGTATGAGGGGCTCAGCCTCACAGTCCCCAAGGATAAGGGGGTGGAGAGAAGAGGCAGAAACTCTCACGTAAGCATGGAAGGTGCAGAGCCGGAGGCTCAGGTCAAGTGGGAGGAAGGAAAACGAGGATGGGATCTGGGCCCCAGGCCGGCGCGAAAACAGCAGCAAATGCAGGTTAGAGCGGAAAGGGCCCCAGACATCCCCCCCCCCCAAGGGAACTGGGGGAGGGAGAAGCACCTTCCCCGGCAGTCAGTGGCAGAGTTGGAAAGAGAATTCAGGTGTCACGGCCCTGATAGGCTTTGGGGCCCCATCCCAATAAGCTGTCCCTTTGACCAAGCTGGTACCCTCGGCTGGGACTGGGCACTGTCCAGTGGTGACAGGGAGGGGTGTGCCCAAGTTCCAGGTGGACTGCTGCTTCTTTCCCCAGGGTGCGGCCTCCTTGTCTCGGGCTGCCTGGCCAGCAGCCTGGGGAATGGGGTCTGGGGGCAGAGCAGCTCCATCCCTCTCTCGTCACAGCTTCCACGGCAGCCGAGAACCTTTGCAGCGTGGACCAGATCCCATCCCTGCTGCTGGAAACATGCTCCTCTGTCTCTCACCAGAGCGGGGCCTCCCAAACCTTTGTCACCCGCAGGCCACCTGCACAGATGTCGTCCTATCCACACGCACAGCTAGTTAATTGATGGTTTTCCTTAAATGAACGTTAAATAGACCAACACTCTTCACTTTGGCCTTGTCCCAAGCTATGATACCAGTGAAATCCTAGGTCTGGGTTTGAGGTCTATTTCTCAGAAGACACATTGTGATAAACATGACTACTGAGATACAGACAAGTTGTGACTCCCACTTCGGGAGCTCCTGGCCTCCAGGACAACCCCAGCAGCTAACATGTGTGAGATGCTCACCTTGGCCAGAAGCTAAGCCCACAGCGTCATACAAGGTGGATAAGGTGACCACTTCTCCTTTTCACACGAGGAAACTGAGGCCCAGGGAGATTAGATGACTCCCCAGGCTTCACCCCCGGGAAGTGGCAGAGAGGGGTTTGAAGCCAGGCTTCTGGTCACCCTACATGTACTGCTTATTATGACACACGGCCCTGGGCCCACCATGCCCTCCTGCGTTGTCCACCTGCTGTTCTCCCCACACATCCTGCCTGCCGGCCATGCAAGCCTGAAACTCCTCCATCCCTTCGCCATCTGGCTCCTGCCACCTCCTACTCATCCCATCTCAGCGGAGCCTCCTCCAGGAAGCCTCTGGTCCCCAGGCCCGGTCGGGGCTCCGTGCCACTCCTCTGAGTCCCCGGCTCATCCTCGCAGGGACACCCTAGCCTGCAAGTCCTTGTTGTGCGACGATTTACTTGCGGTCTCTCCCTTGAGGGCAGTGTCCTTGATTTGGGTCTAGAGAAGGATCTGGCTCAGAGTAGGTGCTCAGTTTCTCTCTGTGGAACGAGAGGGTCCCCTGCGGCACAGAGGCAGGGAGGACTGGGCAAGGACAGGGCCCCCTGTGGAAAGCCGGGCTCTTGACTGAGCTGTGGTGGGCCCAGGGCAAGTTGGACCTTCGCCTGCTCGTCTGTGAGGTGGGAGCAGCCCTGCCTGCCCGCTGCAGGCTCAGCTGGCTGGTGTGAGGACTGGGGGGACGCCAGCACCCGCTGCCCTCGGGCACAGCAGCGCAGACTGACTGCGGAGGGCCCACCACGGGCAGGCAAGCACAGGCGCTCTCAGGAGAATCGCGGCATGATCTCATTGAAGATCCACCACTGGCTCGTGCACAGTGGCAGCGACCACTCTGAAACTTGCTCAAGGTCAGTCGACGAGTCTGACAGGGCTGGGGTTGAACCCAGCCCCTCTGAACGCCTGCTCCAGCCTCCCTTGCCCTCCGGATGACTGGCCACACTCACCAGCTGCCCACGGACTTTGGCGAAGAGCACATCGGGGCTCTGGCCCTGGAGCTTCCCAGCCACCACCATCTCGGAGCCCTTGAAGAACAGCCGGAAGTTGTCCTGCGTGACCTCCACGGCGTTGCTCGGGTACTCGAAGCTCACCGCTGTGAGCAGTGGGTTGGCCACTTCCTGGAAGAAGTCCTGCAGGGAAGGGGGTGTCAGGAGGGCCGGGCAGGGTCTGCCCTCCTGGCTGAGCCATCGCTGCCTCACGCAGCCCCCAGGGGCAGGCGGGCACCTGCAGCTGCAGGGCAGAGTCCGAGTCCTCGTAGATGCGCCGAGCCAGGCCGCCGTTTTCCAGAGCCATCTTCTCCAGGAAGGCGAAGCTGACGTCGAAGCCGAAGCCCAGGCAGAAGAGGCTGTACTGGCCGTCTATGGCATTCTTCACGTTCTTCTGGATCTCCGTGGGGTTGGTCTCGCCTGGACCCAGCGGTTGGGGACAGGGGTGAGAAAACAGAGCCAGAGAGGCCTCAGGGACCTCCTCCCTTTCCCAGGTCCCACAGCAAGCCAGGGTGGAGCCCGGGCCGCTCCCTCTGGGCAGTGTGCCCCGGAGCTGTTGGCAGTGCCCTCACCAGCGGTGGGGTCGCCATCAGTGAGAAGGATGATGAGAGAGACGCTCTCTGAGGACAGCAGCTCCTCCCGGGTGGCTTTCTTCAGCAGCTCCACGGCCATCAGCATCGCATCGTTTATGTTGGTCGCTGAGGGGCACACACTCTTAGGATGGCTCCCAGCAAGGGCTCAGTGCCCGGACCCCCCGCCCTGCAGGGCTGCGTGGCGCTCACATCCGCTGGCTTGGATGCTGGCAGTGTAGCTCTTGGCCTCCTTCACGTTCTCAGCTGAAGCTGGCACCAGCAAAGGCTTCCACTGGGTCGCTTGCCCGCTGAAGCTAATGAGGTTGAACTGGTCTGTGGGCTTGAGGTCCTCTAGGATCTTGATTAGGGCTTCCCGGGTCTGGTCAGGGGAAGGGGAGGCAAAGTAGGTGACTCAGTGGGGCCCCTTGGGTGTTCATGTGCCTTTGGGCTGCACCTCCAGGCCCGCACCTGGAGTGGGGACATGGTGAATGCTCTAGGGGTAGGACCAGCCCCAAGTTCTGACCAATCTCTACACCCTGGGATCCCTCCACCCAGGAAGATGGAGAAGGGAGGGTCTGCCTGCTGGACCAGAGCTGATGCTGTGAGGCATCGGAGAGTTTTCAGGGCCCACCCTGGCCTAGGGGACCCACCTGCTGCATTTTCTTGCCACTCATGGAGCCACTCTTGTCGATGACAAAGATCACATTCTTGGGTATCGTGGACAGGCCCTCGGGGGCAAAGTAGTGCACAAAGTAGCCATTCTCGATCTGTGACCAGAGTGTGATCCACCCAGGTGATGAGAGCTGCAGGCCTGCCCTGCCCTGCCGCCACCCTTCCTCCTCACCCCAATCCTCAGGTCCTCATGCTCTCTTCATGTAAGCCCCTCCGTTGCTGTCCCATTGTTAACCTCCCGAAACCCTCACTATCTTTTAGGACTCAGTCCAGCCACTCTCTTGCTGAAGCCATCCTGCTCAGGCATGGCTCGCTAGAACTTTACCTCCTATTTGTTTGAATATTTGAGGCAGTTTATACTAAATGGTTCAGAAATAATAAACCTGAGATCCATCGAAAGAATGAAGACTCTAAAAGCAAGGTCCATCGGAAGAGTAAAGGAGAAGCACAGCGCTGCCAGAACATCTGTGAAAGGAGCTATTGCAGTTGAGCATAAAACTGATCTGTGAGCCTCCTGGCATCCCAGGCAAGAAGGGAAACCCTGCAGGGCAGTTCTTTAGCAGAGACAAAATGTTTTGCCTCTGACAGGGAATTCTTTCAGGGACAGCATAACTAAGCTGCTGTTTTCTGTCTGTGTTGCCTTTGGTGTGCATCGAAAAGCAGCAGCGGTTTTTTGCCTTTTCTTCTAGAACACCCAGGCTGAGGCTCTTGAGGATGGACTTCCTGGTTACTCTGCTCTCCCCGGGAGCCCATGCACCTGAATGGAGCCTCCAGAGAGGGTCCGGTTCACATCATAGCGGACGATGAAGTTGCCATCCACAACTGTGTCCTGTTGCTCCGGAGACTTCTGTTGCTGGGAGAGTGTCGGCTTGAACTGTATGTGAGCCTGGAGAAACGACTGGGCTGAAGTTGGGAGGAACAGCGAGGCTGTGACAACACCCCGCTCACCCCATCTGACGTGAGAATTCCAGGACGCAGCTCTGGGTCAAACCCAGGGAACTTTCTCTCAGGCTGGGCTGTCAGACAGCCTCAGTACAGTGGGTGGGTTGTGAGATTGGAGCCCTTGCTCTTGGAGCTGTGCAAGCTGGGCTCAGGATGGGTACGATCCAGCTACCTCCTCCTTTCCCCCTGGTCCTGGGACCCTCACATCACTGTCCTCTGCAAGTCCGTCTCCCCCGATCTCAGGGTTCAACAAGCACCCGCCATTCTCCTCTAGGCCTTGCCCTCGCGTCTGCCACGTGTCAGCATGGCACAGAGACCTCAGCAGTCTATCCAGCTTAGAGATTCTGGTCAACTGTCCCACTCTCTGGAAATCCAGGCTCGTAGAGCTGGCCTGAAGATGGTCCCTTGGTACCCTCACCCGCCGACTGGCAGGCCCACCTTGGTCTGGTTCACGGAGGTGGTGAGGGCCTCTTCAAGTTCATTGGTCATGAAGGTGCTCTCTGTCTCCAGAAAGCGGATGCCTTGAGGCTCAAAGATGTGAATGTCCATCTGGAGGCAAGAAGTGGGTCACAGGGTTAGCCAGGAGCCAGGGATGGGCCTCACAAGAGGCAAAGGGAGGAGGGGCCGCCTTCAGCAATGCAGGGGTCATCCAGGAGGCCTCCTGGGAGGAGGCAGCACCAGATACCTGCAGGTGCTTGACCAGCTGCTGGGGCCGGACTTTCAGCAGCAGCTCGTACATCCCCAGTTGCCGCTTGAGCAATTCCTCATATACCAGCTGGAAGGTGACCTTGGCAGAGGGAGCCACGCTGACCGATACCTGGAACTGTTCCATCTTTCTCCCAGTGGCCCTGGGGAAGGAGCACCAGGTAGGGTGTGGACACCGGACGTGAGAACAGAACTAAAGGCAGGGGCAGCTTCTGTCCCACCCCCTGCGCGGTCCCCCTCACCCCCTTGGGCTCACTTGACAAGGCCAGCGCTCTCTCCTCTGGCCACGGCTGCACTGTACTGTTCCTGGGCTGCTTCCTTCTGCTTGATGTTCCCTGGATAGGTCACGCCGTCGATGATCCTGGAGCAGGAGGGCAGGTGTTGTCAAGAGGCTGGTGGGTGCAGCCCACTCCAATCACACCTCCTCCAGGAAGCCTCTCTGGGACTGGATGTGCCTCTTGATAGAGGGACTCTTACCTTTACCGGACCTCATCCCTGTTGACTATGCTCCTACTGTGTACAAGACTCTGTGCAGGACCCTGGTAAGGGCAGGGGAACTCTGCAAGGTATGCCAGGCCGCCTACGCGAGGCACGCGCAGTGTGAGAGAACATTCGTTCACTGAAGACGGAGGGAGGCTGCAGAGGCAGGGCGGAGCTACGTCCTGGCTTCTCTTCTCCCTTCCACTCTGGCCCCACATTCCAACTGCCCCCTCCAAGTCATAGACTGTTTCCAGAGGAACTGGGCAACCACTAGCGAGAGCCTTCTGAGCTGCCTTTGCACCCAGCCTCGTGTCCAGCTGGGCGGACTGAGGAGGGAGGTACCCACCTCCCAGGCCGGTGGGAGACTGAAAGGCTCTGAACCCTGCGCCCATGAGCACAGGGCAGGGTGCTCTGCAGACAGGGCGGCCTCTGGGGAAGTAGGTTTGGACAACTGCTGGATGGGACTCCCAGGGGAGTAGACGATCCTAGCGGCTGTTCTTGGGGACTGAGAACTGCCTGGGCTGGTCCTCTGGAAGGAAACGGCTGTCCTAGGACGCCCTCATGGGGTGGGTAGAGCTGTGGCAGGCAACGAGCCTGCCCCCCCCCTCCCCGGGGGGTGGGTGTCTGCAAGGGTGGGAGGGGCAGCCAGGACCCAGTGTTCCTCCTTCCTACCATCCTGACCTTCTGGTCATAATTTAACCCTGGGCCAGGGATGGGCTAGTACGTGGGTTTCAGGGTTTCTCCTCCCAGAGGCTTAGTTGGGATCCCTGCCAGGTCGGGGAGCAGGACACCCTGTCCCCACATTTCCTTATCTCATGCAGCAACAGGATCTGGGCCCAGAAAGGGGTACAAGTCCTGGGCTCTCAGCAGATGATGGGGCTTGGCGCCTCCCAGCCTGGGGGCCGTGGCACCCAGGTGGGGGCCGGCGCAGCGAGTTGAGAAGCACAGGCCCTGGCTCTGAGGGGCGGGGAGGAGCCCCACAGGGATCCAGCCCACTGCAGTTTTTAGAGGTCCCAGGGCACACGGGGGACCCTGCCTAAGACACGTTCACTTTCTGCTTCACCCATCACCCTCCATGAGTTCCGGCCTCTCCTGGCCTGTCCTCACGGCCTCTCCTGTGGGAAAGGACAGATAGAGTTCTCCCGAGTTCAGCAAACATTGCAAAACTGAGTCAAGAAGGCGGGGAGGACAGCAGAAGACAAGGTGAGGATCGTCAGCTTGCCTAGTCCACAGGAGCCCCAGGGGCCTCCCAATGCAGCCTCTGACCCACGGAAGACATGCCCTTTCTGCAGTATCCCAGTGAGGGTGAGGGGACTAGCCTGGCTTGGAACTTCCGGTGACAAGGAGGTCCCCCACCTCAAGGTGTCACTCCATTGTGGGGCAGCCCAGGGGTTAGAAAGTTTTCTGTATCCAGAGCTGGAATCTGCCTTTTGGTGACTCGCTCCTGCCTGGGTCTGGCCTCAGGATGCTCCAAGTCTGTGCTCCTCAAGGGTAAAGACACAAAAATGCTGTCGTTCTCCACCTGACACCAGGGCCTGACAGAGGGATGGATGGGGAAGGGAGGGATGGAGGGATGAATGGAGGGATGGAAGGAGGGAGGGATGGCAGGAGAGATAAATGAAGGGATGGCTGAAGAGAGGGAGGGATGAAGAGAGGGATGGAGAGGTGGATGGAGGGCTGGGTGGAGGGAAGAATAGATGGAGGGACAGATGGAATACATGGATGGAAGGATGAATGGATAGAGGGATGGATGGAGGGATGGAGAGAAGGGAGTGGGGGATGAGGGAAGGTAGAAACCTCTCTGAGAATGCACAAGTTCCTGGGTCGTCTCTGGTTCCCTGTGCTGCCTACAGGTGGAGCGTACACACCTCACACCAGGAAGAGGTGGGGTGGCAGTGCTGGGTTGGGGAGGGACAAGGCGCGGGCAGGAAGGCACCTACATAGAGTAGTTGGTGATGAAGGCTTTCTTGGGCAGCTCTATCTGGAAGGTGGCCTCCTGTGCAGCATCGGCTTTGTTGACCACCCGGCTGGTGATGACCGTGTGGGCGAACCGGGATGAGACCTTGGAGTCCACAGTGAGGCTGTAGATGTCGATGCCATCCTGCACCAGGGAAGGGGGAAGGGTGGGGTTGTGTCAGCGCCAGCCCAGCTTGGGGCAACACTCTTGAAGAGCGGGCCCGACCTAGGTCCCGAACCAAGCCCTGGCCACCAACCCCGACCGAGCGCTGGTCAGGCCTCAGGCTGAGCCTTGTGAGGTCTTTCACGTGTGAGCCTTTCTCTCGGGTAAGAGGCAGCCCTGTGCTCTGTTCCCCATCCGTGTGCCACAGGCAGGGGCTCAGGGACAGTCTGGCAACACGTGGAGGGAAGGGGTAGAGCCTGAGCCCCGTGTGTCTGGGAGGGGCTCTCACTTATCCCGGCCCTGGCGAGATCAGGAAGCTTGAGGCCTTAGCTCCAGCCATAAAAGGCAGTGACCAGGTCCTTCAATTTCTGGTGACCTTGGCCTCCACGGAAACTGAGGAAAACGGTTCCTTCCGCCTCCCACAGGGGCCTAAGGGCGCTGGGAGAACCTGCGGTAAGGAGGGCCTAGTCTCTGAGAGCTGGGAATCGGCTTCCTGATCCCCCCTCCCTGCAGCCGTGGACCCCACCCCCAGCTGCCCGCCCTGCAGCGTAGGCCCTGGCCCTGACTGGAGAGAGGGTCAGTCCCCTCAGGTCACTGACCCAGGCACATGCTCTTCGACCCAGGTCTAAGGTTCACATGTGCACAGAAGAGGAGCCTCACACACCCTCTGCCTGCCTGCACACGACACCTGTGCACTCACCAACTCTGTTCACCTGCACACGCAGCTGGCAGAGGTGGGTGCCGGCCGAGCGGCGTGTGCACACACAGGGCTGTCTGCTGACTTCCTGGTGCTGCACGTTTCCTCTCCACAACAACCCTCCCACTTGGTTCTGTTACTACCCCGTTTCACAGACAGGACAGCGAGACGGAGGAAGTGTCACTTCCTTGAGGCCTCCCAGCCAGGGAGAGGTAGAGCTGGCTCGGGAAGCCCACTCCCACCCTCCCCACCCACCGCCGGCCCCCAGGACAACTTGCTAACCTGCAGTCCTCACCTGGAACGTGGGAATAGGCTCACCCCTTCGAGCAAATGGGAGTGTCCACCAAGCCCTCGGGGCAGTGCCTGGCGCATGGTCAGCACCATTTCTGTGCATACGCCCGGTCTGTGCTCCCTAGTACTTACACGCGCACACACAGGCTCTCCTCCACTTCACTCACCACCAGCTCCCACCACTCACACTCTGGTGCGCACACAGGTGTCTGCGGCACCGGCTACCTTTTGGGCACAGGTGGTCTGGAGGACAGCCAGCAGCGAGAGGAGGGCCAGCCGGATGCCGCAGGCACGGGCAGGGGCTGGGGTCTTCATTTGGGCTCCAGTGCCTGGCAGGCTGCTTCTGAATTTGAGAGAAAGTGGGGAATGAATTAGTAACTCGCCGGCTGCTCCGCCCCTGTGGGGGCGGGTTCTGGGAAATTGGGATCTACAAGCCAAAACCTGCAGTGGCCTCAGATAAACAGGCGAACTGCGAATGTCCTGTGGACCTTGGCTGGGGACAGAAACATGTACAGTAAGTCCTCAGTGTCATCAGGATGGGTTCTTGGAAACTGCACCATTCAGTGATACGGGGTATGTTTGGCTCGAGACTAAGTGATATCAATGAGTTTGGCTCTTGTGGCACAGTTCTGGTCACAGAAACGTCACCACACTTCTAAATAAAAACCCAAAGCACTTGTACTATCAAACATGGAAACAAATGTGAGCTATACGTATATTTAAGAGAGATTGATGAGGACATAGACAACAGTGCTGGGGACGGGGCAAGGGAGGAGGATGTCAATGGGGGAAAAAAGAAGCATCTGTAACAAAAATAAATAAATTAAAAATTAAAAAAAAATAAAGCTTTAGGAAGAAGAAGAAAAAGACTGATCAAGATAAGATCATGCTTTTCCAACTCGCTTGTTACGGTTCAGGGCTTCAGGTGCCAAGCCTTCCCCAGAGGCTCAGGAATAAGGTGGGACCCGGCTGGGACAAGACCCCTTCCACTGAAGGTCGCACACCACTGGGCTGGGACACGGTGGACAAGCCAGCCCCCTCCTGTGCACATCTTCGGATGCGGGAGGAGACTGGAGGACATGGAGGAAACCCACACAGACATGGGGAGGACGTGCAAACTCCATAGTGGCCCAGCCAGGAGTAGCTTTTTTTCCCTCATCAACATTATAACCAAAAGAGACTGAATACGACGACATTCTTCAAGGACCTGCTGTACCGAGGAAAGGCAGGCTCAGGTGGGAGCCGGGTACTGGCATCCTTCTGCAAGGTCTAGAACCTCCCCAGGTCACCGCCATCCTTCACACCAGTCGGCCCACCAAGCTCTTGGAGCGGGGGGACACAGCGGTGAACCAGCCACTCGCCATAAGCCCAGCCTGGGGCACACCAAGGGATGCTGGGAAGAGGAGCTCGCGAGCCTGGTTGCTGAGTGGCAGTGGGGCCCCAAGGCCCTGAGCACCTCTTGGGGTGTCTGAGTGGGGCAAGATCTGCCTGGGCCAAGGGAGGATGGATCCACCTTATTTTGGGGTGAGAAAGGCTGGGACCAGGAGACCCCTTCTCTCTCCTGGGGCCCCAGGTTGCTGCTCAGGCTGCATTCATCTAGCCAGGGCTCTCGGTTCACCTCCAGTGAGACCCCCGACACGAGCCCTCACTTGGGCAGTTCAAACCGAGAGCCGTCAAGATGCCCACACCTCGTAGCCCAGCAGCCTTTCTCTGGGGAGTTTACTGAACGAGTGAACAGAAGAGAAAGGACAGAGCTCCCAAAGGGGGCCATTCAGTGTGCTGGCGTGTGCACGCGGGTGGCCCACGTGGAGGTCAGCCCTGCCAAGGGAGTCCACGCATCATGGAGTGAGAGAAAAAGGGTAGGTCACCGATCCGTCTGCACACCAACGTAGTGCCCTTGTCCTGAGTCCAGACCCATGGGAGGATGGGCCCAGGACCTGGGGTAGCATTACTGACGACTTTGTTCGGTTTTCCTTTAATAAAGTTGAAATGCTTTTAAAATAAATAGCAATAAAGTGACTAGGGGGTCTAGACGCAGCTGGTGCTTGTGTCCCTGGTGGCGCTGGGAAAGCCCAGCTCCCAGGCCAGTGGCCACCGATGGTGATACTTCAGAAACGTGTGGCCAGGTGCCAAAGCCTGGGGCGGGTAAGGACTCCGTGACACTAGCTCTGGGAGGAGGGGCAGTTATCTTGGGACCCTGGGCAGTGACTGGCTTGCGGAGGGCTGCCCCGGTCAAAGGCAGCAGCACCTGGGCCTGGGGGATGGACGTCACGGACTGTCAGCTGCTGCTGCAGTACCAGTTCCCCTTCCTTCTCGTGACTCCAGCCAGAAGCCTCACCTCTGTGCATAGCTCACACACGCTTGTCCGTTGGCTCTGATGTGATTGGGACTACACAGGGGGACATACCCCTTCTGCAATTTGGGGGAACAGCCACCCCAAGGAGCCCAGTGAGCAGGCTCGGCCCTGTCCCCACAGAAGGTCTGCTCCCTTGGGGCAGAAAGCACAGGCCCAGCCTGGAACAGCTATATAAGGAGGCCAGGCTGGCCCGGAACGTGGGAAAGGCTCTGAGCAGCCAGCTCCACCTGCCCAGGGGACAGGCTGGGCCCCCCCGCAGGCACAGCCCCGAGCCAGGCACTGCGAGCCCAGGCCCTGCCAGGCAGCCCTGGGCTGTCCCTGGTCTTGCTGCAACAGCTGGACAGGCCCCTGTTGTCCCCGAATCTGAGCTCCGTGCACAAAGGGGACGCGGGGCCTGAAGGGGAAAGGGTGGCAGAGTCCGGAACAGGGCAGGCCCAGGGCTCAGGCGGGGATGGAAGTGGTAGGGGAGTTTGGGAGAAGGGAGCAGCTCGGCGCAGACTGCCACTGGCCACAGGAGCCTTGTCTTTGAGGGACGCAAGATGGCAAGGAGGCTGTACAGGGGTACGGGGGAGGGGGCCTGTGAGGTCCCTGGCTCCTGCAGAGAAACATCTCAATGGCTTCTGCAGAAGGCGGGGATGGGGGGAAGGGTCTGGAGGGGTCACGCCATGGCCCCACCTGCTTCTGAGTGATCTCACTGTGGCCTGTTTTAGGCAATAGGCTCCGTCAACTCTCGTCATATATAAGGGAACCTGAGCCTCAGAAGTGCCGGTGGTCTGAAGCCACACAGATCAGCACCAGATCTCCACATCCAAGGCTCTTTCCAGTACGTAGCAGTGGCCACGACAGCACATTCTCCTCAAGGACCCTCTCAAAAGACATGAAGGGGACAGAACATGCCCCACACCCCATCCTGCCGCCCCCTCCCCTGCACTTAGGGGCCATGGCCAGTTCCAACCAATATCCTCCAAATGCTGGGGCCACTTGGGCATCCTCTTTATTGGTGTTTCCCAGGTGCTGGTGCAGAGTCCTGGGCTGCGGGGCCAGGGCTAAGGGGGAGGTGGCAGCCCCAGAGGCAGGGGAACAGGGGAGTTCTGGCATCAGTGTCCTGGGAAGACCCGTGTCTAGGTGTTGGCAGAGTCCAGGGCGTGGTGTGCACTTCTCAGCCGAAGACACTCTTGGCAGGTCCAGCTTTGGGCTTCTCAAAGACGGTCTCAGTGCCAGTCCGGGCGCGGCTGAACACGGACGGGGCGGCGCTGCCAGCTTGTTCTGCAGGGAGGGTGGGAGGTGTGCTCAGGGCCAGCCCTGCCTCCGGGAGGGAAGGCTTCTTCTGTGAGGAGCCCGCGCACAGCTCTGGACTCTTAGAAAGGACCCATGAGACCTCCACCCATGCCCTCCTACGGACACACATCTGCACCCCACCCCAGCACCCTGAGATCACTCACCACACTCCCGCATGACCTGGTAGGTCTTGGACTTGATGGCCTGGTTCTTGGCCAGGTTCCCTCGGGCCCCCTTCAGGTCCTCCTCCTTCACAGGGGGGCGCTTCTTCTTGGTGGGCGCTTCCTCACTGCCAGCCTGAGACACCAGAGCGTCTTACACCCGGAGGCCTCGGGCTAAGACCCCGCTCCCACCTCGGCCCTGCTGGAGACCCCTCTTCCCTGCGCACTGAATTCAAGCCAACTCAAGGCCTCACTCTTCCGGGAAGTCTTCCTGACTATTCATCACCCTCTGACCCCAACCCGTCTGTCCTTCCCGCGGCCTGGGAGCTGTGGGGCTGTGGCTGCGGGGGCCTCACTGCCCCTGGCCGAGCTCAGGCTGGGGCTCCGGGCCACGGGGAAAGCGACAGGCTTCGAGGCTATATCACGAGCTTTGGTGGACACCAAAGCCTGCTCTCGGGTGGTGGCAGGGGGTCCCTTGGGCGTTGCCCCTCTTCTCCCAAACTGTCAGTGTTTACCTGGTGTACTCTGGAGTGGGAATGGGGTAGGGAAGTCAGAGACTCATGAAGCCACAGTCCAAAGTCAGCATCCATGCACGGAGCAGGCAGAAAGGACAACCCTCCCCTCAGCAGGCTGGTCTGTCTGTCCCTCCAAAGCTGGGGATACCCAGACTCAGTGCCTACTCTCCCCCTCAACCCCAGGTGCCTGGGAGTCTGAGGCCTTCCTTCTTCCCAAGCCCTAGGGGCAGGTGAAGACTCCCTGGTACCTGAGCCGGGCCGGGCTCCTGGGCAACAGGCTACACCCTGCACAAGAACATCCTGCTGGAGACACCTGGGCAGAGCTGCACACCCACAGGTCCTGCCTCACATGTGTACAAACACACGTACACACACAGACACAGCTACAAATGTGCACAAACTCCAAGTCATACAAGCTGCTTCCTCACACACAAAAGCACACTCCCCCCCCCCCCCCACCAACAAACCATGGAAACCACTAAACTCAAGCTGAACAGGGTCCCGTGGATAAGCTGGGCGGAGGGCTCTCCTCCCCGAGCCCTGGCCTCCCAGGGGCTGCAGAGCTTCCTGTGTTTACGCCTGGAGCTCAGCTTAAGACATAGCTACCAGAGATGACGGTGTCCAGCTGCCCCCCACCCCCGCACTAATAGGCCCATGCTGGGCCCTCCTACCTGGGACATGGTGGGTGCCGACGACAGCTGCTCCGAAGGCGCCTCTGGTGGGCAGCAGCTGGGGGAGAGATCTGAGCAGTGCCCAGCCCTCTTGAGCTTATATAGTCTGCTTGCCTGTCCTGGGCAGTCACTCCTCCTGCTCCGACTGGTTCCCCGATGATTCAGGTCCACACAGCCACTGGCTTCAGAGTTTATTCTCGGAGATGAGAGGGGATGGCTGAGCACTTGTGCCCAGGGGCTGCAGCCCTGGTGACACAGGCGCTGGGGAGCTTGCACCCTCAGGGGCAGCTGCTCTGCTTCCAAGCAGGAGGAGCTAGGGCTGGCAGGGACTTGTGTTTATGAACGTAGTGCTGGAATGTGTGGCAGTCGGATCTGTCCATCTGTGACAGTCCATCCCAGCGTGGGGGTGTCCGAGGAAGGGAGGGTCCTGAGCCAGCTGGACCACTGTGAGCTTGTTTTTCTCCCTACCCCTTCCCTGGATTCCAGAGGAGAGACGTTCCATCCCTGCGCAGCAGCAGGGTGGGAACTCCATGCCTGCCTCTCGGGAGCCTTGTTCTCTGCGAGCTCCCTGGGCCCTCACGGCGGACTCTGAGCACAGGGCACCCCTGGTTCACAGGTGGAGACTGTGGCCAAGGGAAGCCCGGAGAGCTCTCCATCTGTGGTTTTGCTGACACCCCTGTGCTTTGTCTGGCTCCCAGAGCACACTTAGCAAAGGGACAAAGAAGGCAGAGGGTCAAGCGTCCAGAAGGACCAGGAGGAAACTTGTGGGGAGGGCGAGCTGATGGCAGGAAACAGCACCAAGCCTCTGAGAACAGGCCACTGAAGGGCACTGGCCTGAGGACACGCAGGGCGCCGAAGAGGGTGGGAGAGAGTGACGCCCACTGCAGGTACTGAGCCATGGAGTGAGGGACAGGCCCAAGGGCTCCCTTGAAGGTCACTCAGTTCTCCGCTGCCAGCTCTTAATACCCCCACCCTTGAAGGGAAGACCCCAGCGGGACTCTAAGCCTGGTGGGTATGGGCAGTAACGTGAGATTATTTTTATCCCCGAAGGCTCCACGCTGACAGGGCCCACTAGGCTCTGACATTTGGTTATTCTAAATGCTGCCCACGGCTGTCATCCCTCAAACCCCACCCAGCTCCCTTCCTGCCTGGTACTGACCCCAGGAGGCAACTGCAAAGACTGCCAGGCTCCATCCGAGACAAGTGCTGACATGAGGAATGCCTGGCACAGCCATGGGCACCAAACCGACTCCAGACCGTGGCCAAGAGCACCGAGTGCAGGGCTGGCCTGTGAGGGCCCAGCTCCCGGTAAGGGCATCAGCATTGCCCCACAGCTGACCCTGCCCCACAGCTGGCCCTGCCCCACCCCACAGCTGGCCCTGCCCCACCCCACAGCTGACCCTGCCCCACCCTACAGCTGACCCTGCCCCACCCCACAGCTGGCCCTGCCGCACCCCACAGCTGGCCCCGCCCCACAGCTGGCCCCGCCCCACAGCTGGCCCCACCCCACCCCACAGCTGGCCCTGCCCCACCCCACAGCTGGCCCCGCCTCACAGCTGGCTCTGTCCCACAGCTGGCCCTGCCCCACCCCACAGCTGGCCCCACCCCACAGCTGGCCTTGCCCCACAGCTGGCTCTGCCCAGGGAGGAATCTGCCTTCTAGCCCTGTGGCCTCAGGGACAAGGGTTGGGATGTCCACGCCTCATGCCATCTCCCAGCACCCTTACTCCTAGGGGAGCTTTCACTCACATCAGCAGGGAAGTGGAAATGGCAAGAGCACGTCTGTGTTTTTCTCAGCAGACTTTGGTTCCCACATCTGCTCTGAGGCGATGTGAGGTCGTTTGCATTCTGTTTCTTAGGGAGAACCTTCCAACCCACTGGGGAAATTTTCTTGACCCCACTAAGCTGTTTCAACTCCAGAGAGCACACACCAACAACCACAAAAGTGATGGTTTCTTTTTTTTACAAAACTGTAATAAGATGTCAAACTTTATTGTAAACCATTTTACAATGTAAGTACATCATCGTCTTCCCTTTCATTTCAAAAATGTGTCTTTGTGAATCATAACACCACCGATTAAATACCCCCACTAGGCAGACAGTGGAAGTAGGCCATGGTTCGCTCACATAGGTCTGACTTTTAATAAACTTCAGGAAAAGAGAAATCAAATTAAACTACCCCACCCACCCAGGAGCTCAAGGTGCTGACCACAGCTGGACCAGAGTCCCCCAACGAGAACAAAGCCCTTCAGACCCAGTGTTTCACGGGGTAAAACACAGAGCGCTCCCCTCCCAGCTGGACGTGTGCAAGACTTCCAAAAGCCAGCCCTACACCCTACAAGGTGGTTGCTCGGGCTGGTGGGAGGTGCCCAGTGCCACGTAGTTGGCCTGGCTGCAAACAGGTCAGGGGATTGCAGTCTGCAGAGCAGAGTGGGCTGTTGTCCTGGGTCACCGTGAGAGGGACTTTGGCAGCAGCCTGCAGGCCTATCCTACCTATGGAAAGATGCAACTTGGCTTTGAGCCTTTATATACTTTCCCTGCAGAGGCATGACAGGTCAACGTCAACCAAGGACGCTCTGTTGCCAGGAAGGGGTGCAAGTGAAAGCTTGAGGCAGGAAGCCACCAGTGTGCCCGAGGGCTACCTGACGGGCCACAGACCTTCACCTCGCAGGTCTTCGGGCTGAGCGGACCACGAAGCCACAGCTACCAGGATCTCACCAGCACCCCTCCTCACCACTGTCCACACCCCACTGACAGCAAGAGGAAACAGGGGCCACAATAACCTCTTCCACTCAGATACGACAGGTCCACCTCGCCAGGCTACTTCCATTAGCTACAAGAAACTTGTTCATGGCCCTAACTTACAAGTTCCCACCACGGGTGGCTTGGCCAATGTCCAGATATTGACAAGTAAGATGGACAGCGAACACTATCCCATCGATGTCCTGTGGTCTCTCAAGCACAGTGATGCTTGTCATGTGGCTCAATGAGAGCTGTACCTCGTAAGGCACCTTGGAGCAGGTAGTGAGGAATTCACCCAGGGAGGGAGGACAGCTCGGGGGGAAGTCCTGGCAGACCCTCTGTATCTGCTCTCTGGGCAGCTCCACAGAAAAGGCCCCCGTGACCAGGACGCACTCCCAGGGAACACAGACTGTGTGTACCATGCACATGGGTGCACACACGCTCAGCAGGAGAGTAAGGTCAAACACATGAGGCCGCACTGCCCAAGCCCACATAGCACGAGCCCTCTGATCAGACACCATCCCCTAGTTGGCCAGCTACACAGCTGCCGCTCTGAGACTAAAGCCCTCACTGAAAACCAGGGTGTAGGGAGAAACCACCATTCACTCACAGCCTCTGTGTCCCCACACCCACTGCCCAGCAGGGCTGGATGAGCCTTGAGAAGGGCAGTCACCCGTCTGTACTGTCTCCATCTGCCAGAGTGCGGCCCTTCCACCCCATCTCCAGTGTGGAAGCGTGAGGAGCTCAAGACTGAAAACGAAGGCTGGATTCTGAGCTCAGGAAGGTACAGGAAACAGCTGTGGGCACAGGCTGTTCAAATTAAAATGGAATAGGAGTGAAAGTAAGGCGAGTCAGCGATGCCAGGGGACTGCTGTCTGCTGAACATCAGTCCTGGTCTCCCCAAACGCCGATGCTAGTGGGGGGACACCCACTAACAAAGCCAGGGGATGGGAGGGGGTGAAGGGCATAAAATGAGAGCGGCAGTGATGTGAGAAAGAAAATGGATTCCAACCTCACACGAGGCACCACCCCGCCTCGCCCCTTCTGTCCAGCTAAGATGTCCACACAGCAGTCACCTCCTGCTGCAGGCACAGGTCCCGGCTCCCTCAATCTCCCCCCACTGGCTTGTGGGCGCCCAGAGAAAACGGGTGGAGACAGAGGGACAGGCCCAGGTGCCTGGTTTAACAGCCTGGCTCACAGACCCCATCTCCATGTCCATGTAGATCTGAAGAGAAGGCTGTGGGTGGTGGGGCCTCCCTGCACCTGTCTCCCTTCCAGCTCACACCTTAGCAGCACGGTACGTTCCTCAACTCCCACGGCTGCCTCTGGCTGTGGCAACACCCTGCGCTGCTCCACGCTGCTGCTTCCGCCGCAGGGAAGTGCCGGCAGCCCTGTCCACTGGGCACCTCTACTGGCAGAGCCACAGGGCCTGCGCCCAGGCGGAGTGGGGCCGCTCCCAAGCACCTCGTTCTGCCTGCGAACGCAGCCCTCCACCGCCCTGGAGCACATGGAACACAGGCTTTTGGTCAGGCAGGCGTTCTCCAGACTCCTGTGCAAAACAAACGCATGAGCTAACGGGCCGAGGGCAGCCTGACCTGGAGCTGGGCCCAGAGGCGAGTCCTGAAGGCTGTGCCAGGGGGAGGCTGAGGCGTTTTAAGCTGTAGATTTGGGGGCTCTGAAGAGAGGCAAGGGACAGACAGGTGTGTCCTTGTAGTCCCAATTTCTCTAGACACAAAGATCTCTTAGCCTCTTTTCTTTGTCACATTTGACTAAGACCTCTGCCCTGCCAGCAGAGGTGCCCAGGAGCCACTGGGCCCGGCGGGCGCACGGCCCTGGATCCACTCTTGGCCAGCTGCCTCCTCCCGCGGCCCGGCTTCTACAGAACCACTGGGCTTGCTGGCTTCCTGCTGGGCTCATACCCAGCTTATCACAGAGTACCGAAAGTATTCCAAATAAAACCCTCGACGCTCCCTCCCACCAGGCCACAGCCCACGAAAGGCAAACAAACCCACTTCTTTGGGGATTAAAAAGAGTTTTTAAATACAATAGTATGAAAATATAACTTAAAAATACAAAAGTCAACAGCATACGGAAGACTTAAAAATCTATGTTTTGCCCATTAGTCCCATAGGAAATAAACACATACTCAAAAAACAGTAACACTGTGACAGCTCATAAAACCAGCTCTAGAAATCAATAGTTATAAAAGCCATTTCGAGTAAGAAAGCATTGTGGTTCCAACTTCGTCAATGAGTGACTTTTAGCCCAAAACACGTCACATCTTCACCCCCAAGCCTTGGGGAGAGGCTCTACCCACAGCCTGCGTGTGCGTGGGTCTTCTCCTCAATGCCACCCAGCCAGACACAGGACAGGGCTTCTAGGTCCCTCTCACAACATCGTCGGGACGACAACACACGAAGAAAACGCCTTGCTTGCATATTTGGTCAGTGTTTGTAGTGCAACTGAGTGGGGACCTCCAACTGCCACGGCCCCCGGGCGCTGGCTCCTCCTCCCTCTCAGTCAGTCTGGGAGTGGGCAGAGACAGCGACAGGATGGAGGTAGAAAGGGGTGGGGGGAGGAATGACACTGCAGAGCCACGTCTGCAGCCCGGCGGCAGGCTGGGCCCCCAAACCTGACCCCGGCACAGGAATGTGTCATACGGGCAGCCCGAAGCGATGCTTCTTTTTCTTCGCAGGCTTCAGGGGGGTCAGTCTGTGGAGGTCCTCCTCCCTGTCGGACTCCTCCATCTCGTTGTCGGCTGAGATCAGGATCTGAGGCAGCAGAGAGGCATGGATGTGAGGCACTGTCAGCGGCGCCTCTTCCTCCACCCTCCCTGGACCCAGGTCGAGGGGAGGGGCAGCCCCTCCAGGCGGCTTCAGTCTTGTGCTTCTTTGGAAGAACGATAGGGAGGCCCCCTTTACAAAATGAGATGAGCTGGCCCACTGCAGACCCCACCCATGGGCTACTAAAACCAGTGCTGAGCTGACATGCCCTGCCCTCCGAGTGCTCCCCACTTCCCCACCCCGCCTCCAGCTGGGACCAAACCCCAGTCAGCGCAAACTCCCAGGGACCTGCAGCCCAAGGTCATCCTGGCAAAACAGCCCAATCTTGACACATGGAATCCTGGGCCCTTGGAGCTGCCTCAGACACAGCACATGCAAAGGGGAAAAGCCCCTCAAAAGGAAAACGTCTGTGGGGCACACACAATGCAGGGGGTTTCAGAGCTGCTGCTTTAACCAGCTCTGTAACTTGAGGACAAACAGGAGCTCTCTGCTTCTGTGAGCCCCTGGAATGACTCGGCCTTGCAGCCAGGGCACCGGGGGCCCATACGCATTCACTGAGCACCGGGGAAGGAGGGACAGCCCAAGGGGCACCTGTGCCGGGGGAACTCATTTCACTCCAGGTCGGGGCAGTCTCACTACCTCTCCTGGGCCACACCAAGCACTCGCCCCACCCTACCCCCGCATAAGCACACCCCAGTTTCTCAGCCTGGATCAGACCTTTGCCTCCAGCTTACTTCTGTCCCTTTGTCCTGCCCCCCGGAACGCATGCTGCTCTGGCCGTGAGGACTCTTACATCACCTGAAGGCCAAACCTCATGACCACGGGTGCTCATGAGCAGCTGCTTCTGCCTGTGTCCCTGTTCCTCACCTAATGTTCCCAAAGTTCACAACCTGACTGGCCCCGGGCCAGATTCTAGGGCTCGCCCTCTCTCCTGCATCTATTCAGATTTCAAAACTCCCCCAGGTGCCCAGGGTCCTGCTAGTGCCTCGATGTCAGAACTCAGAGCAGAGCACGGTTGAGGAGCTGTGAAGACCCCGCCTTCTCCTCACCCCCAAGTGAAGGCCTCTCGGGAAGACACTGTCTCGGCCATTTCTGAGCCCTCACAGCACCCTGGCAGTGCACAGGGGGAGCTGGATGAGGGCCTCCGGCAGCCCCACCTCGCCGGCAGCACAGGCGGGTGACGAGAGGGCTGGACACACTACTGGCACCTGCTCCTGTTTATTCCAGGAGTCTCCCTCAAGTCCAAGTACATTAGGAAACTTAACTTCCTGCTGTCCCACAGGAAGGCCCATGCGACAGGAGGACGGGTCCCAGCTGGATGGGAACGGTCAGCTTCTCCCTCCCCCTGGCTGGCATGAGCAGAGGATCCTCTGGTCAGCAGCACCAGGGCTGGCCTACCTCAGACTCTGACTCCTCGTGGGACGCGGCCCTGCGGTAGCGGACCTTGCTCCCATTCCTCGAGTCCTGGTTGGCTCCCCTTTCTTCCAGTTTAGCTTTCGTCCTCCCCTTTCTCATAAGGAAATTGTCCACTACCCAAAACATCAAAGCCTGTGGGGAGGAAAGAGCAGATCACGCCAGGATAAGCGACTTGTGAACGCAGGGCCGGCAGCCCCACATCCCCCTTCCCACCCCGCTCCAGACTACGTCCTGAACTAGGGGAAGAACAAGCTATCCAATCCCCCTGCTACCTCCCACGGGTTTAAAAAGAGATTCCTAATTTCTACTTCTTTTGTTTTCTTATCCTAGAAAATCCTGCCCTACTTATCCCAAGGGGGTGTGGTGGTAACTGAGGAGACAGCCTGCCTCGGGCCTTGCCCGCCAGTAGTGGGGCCTCTACCCTGGGCCCCAGGTCTCCAGATCCTGGGCCGGCTGGCCAGCCCACTGTGCCACGTCTGTCACCCCAGGCTCTTCTATGGCTTCTCACTATATCTCCTCACTTCTAGCCAGTGTGCTCGTGGCCGAGAACAGATGTCGGGTGAATTCCTAACGAGTTTGATCTAGAAGTCACCTTACACAAGGGGTGGGACCCCTCGGCAGGAGGTCGCCTGGCAGGGAGGTCAAGACAAAGTTCCCAGGGCCCTCCAGCTGGCACAGAGGCCCTGGGCAGGGAGCTGCCTGCTGAGGAGCAATCCTGCCCCTGCCAGGCCTGGGGTGGGAAGTCACAAAGCTCACAGAGGGACCCGAGAGTGGTGAGATGTTTTCTCGGTCACATCAGAACTCTGAGCAGGAACACTGGAAGGCAGGGAGCAAACCGGGCAAAACGCAACATGGCACTGACATTGACAAAGAAGGGGACGATCAGCATGACGATGGCCAGTTTCAGGTCTGGGTTCTCGATGGGATTCAGCAGGGACACCTGTGAGAGAAGCAGACTCAGTGAGGTGGGGGAAGGCCACAGAACGTGCTTGGAAGGAGGGGCGGAGGGAAAATCACCCACGAGGCCCCGAGAGGGGGACTGCGCTTAGACATTCACCCCAGCACCTCACACCCAGGGCTGCACAGTCCCCGGATTTGACTGCTAATGAGGGACCCTCCTGGAGACCCCAGAACAGTTAGTGCTCCCTGTGGTGTGGATGTGGGAGCGAGGCCATCAGATACTGGCAGGGGGTGCCAGACAGAAACCCTGCATCCAAACACCTCCTGGAGGACAGCCCTAAAAAGCCTTTATTTTCTTAAAAATAAAACTAAGCCACAAATAAAACCAAAGGATGGACAAGCTACTTGTTTCCAAAGGCTCTTTGGCTGGTTTCATGTGGGCACATGGCGGAAGTGGGCAGTGGAGGCTTATCTGCTCAGTGCTGTGGCCAGAGGGCAGAGGGCAGGGTCAAGGGAACCTGGGGAACAATGTGTGACCAGCTAGCTGCTGCTCATGGCATCTAACGGCTCAGTTAAATCATTGGCCAAGAGAGGTGCACGTGAAGATATTTGCGAATATAAAGAACACCTCTGACATTTACTGTTGCAAGGCCTGAAGACTAATATTGGACAGGCCTGTATTTTCAATGGATTGATCTATTCCACTGGATTAATCTGGAGCAGCATTTGTGTAAGTGAAGTGGACAATGCTATGTGAAAAACTGACTAGTTACTGCTCTTGATAGGGAGCCAATAGCTGCCATATCAGATCAAATCCAGGGTGTATTCGTGGGATTAAAAAAAAAAAAAGAAACTACAAATTTGGAGTTGGGGGGTGGCAGGGGCAGGAAGTACTGTCTTAGCATCTCAAGGAGCTAAAGAGATAAGAGGCAAACCTTCTTCCACTGAAGTATTAGGAGGATGATGAAGACAACAGATTTTTCAAAAACCATGATCACGATGTAAAGAGCGCACTGTCCGACCCAGGCTCCGCACTGCAGAGGGTCTCCTGTGGGGAGAACGGGGGCTCAGTCACATGGCTCAGGCAGGGGGCTGGGGCTGGGCGAGGCCCTGCCCCTCCCCACAGCTCCCATGAGCCCCACACCAGAACCCCCACTCTAAAGCTACTTAATGAGCCCCAAAGCACCAAGAATCACCTTGGCCCAGACAGACAAATGTGGGTGTTTTAAACAAAGCCGGAGAATTCCTAATTTGGAGATACCAGAGTGACTTTTCTTTCAAGAGATTCTAAGATATAATGAAAAAGCACTGAAGTTAGCCAGTGCCTATTGCTGGAGCTCAGAGCCGGTGCTGTCCGTCGCTGGCAGCAGAAGCTGTGTTAAGCAAGACTGCTATTATTACCCACTGTTGATTTTTCCACTGACGGCGGTGCTGTCCACCCCCCCCCCCACCAGCGGCCCATGTTTTTGAATTACGAAGGCAGCAAACACCCTCTTTGTTTGTCTCCCGTCCGTCCCCACAGCCCTAAGTACAGAAATCTGACTCTGGAGGAATCCAGATTTTGTCTGGGATGGGGCACTCCAAAACTCCTTGGACTGGGGACAAGGAAGAAAAGTCCTTGAAGTCAGGACTAAGGGGCTTTGCCTTGGGGTTGACTAAGGTCCACCTGTGGTCTGTCCCATCAGTCACTATGCTTGAGAAATGAAGGAATCCACTAGTCCGCTCTGGGGGACACTCAGGCCCTGAAGTGCCTCCAGAAAGTTTCAAAAAAGGCTGATGAAGGGAGGAGGACAGCCCTTCCAGGGACAGAGCTACATCCTCAGTGACAGGCAAACCCCTCGGGATGGGCCTCTGGGGAGCAGCATACCCCCCCCCCCCCAGTGGGAGACCCAGGGGAGAGGGCGGGGTAGGGAGAGGCTGCTGGGACTGTCTGCCCACAGCTGGCCAGAAGAGGGGCTGAAGAGTAACATTTCAGGGCAGCAAAGGCCACAATCCAGCCTGAGAAAATAATTTGGCCCAGAGAGAAACCTCCAGCTTCATTTGACTCCACGGTGTTCGTAGTAACCCCTGTCCGGACACCAGCGCCAGAGGCCGCAGCCCTGCCCGAGCCTGCTCACGGCACGGGTGGGTGCACAGGGAATGCCTTCCCGCAGTGTAATGGACACACCACCAGGCCATTCCCTTTTCTGGAAAACCTCAGGGGAAGTGCAGAAAGCGTGCAGGAGACAGCACTGCCTCTTCTGAGGTCATCCCATTTATTTTCGCTTCTGGATGAGGATGCTTTTGAGCCAAGAGGTCATTTCAGAAGCACAATCTCTCCTAGCTAGATCTTCAGTGGAGTTTTATAATCCTTTCAGCCAACTACCTGACCTGACTGAGAAAAGTTCTCCGAAACAATAGATCAAAATATTCGTTAAAAACTGTTAAGACGGGACACCGAGATAGAATGCACTGGTAGGGAATGTCTCTGAATTGGGACTAGCATGTTTAAAAGTCAACAGAACAAGTGGCGACACTTAACATCAAAAGAAAACCTACTTGCTCAGAGTGCGTTTACTCCGTCTGCTCTTCAGTGTTAAGTGACTGACAAAAGGGAATGTTTTCCTCCCATCTGCCTCCTGCCCCTCACACTGCTCTGAGTTCCAGGGCCACAACTTAGCTGCAGCTGCCTCTTCTTCATTTAGATGCTTTAATAAGGAAGTTTAAAAAAAGGTGGCGAAAAAGGAAAAAATCGAGTGTAACCCACTCTCACGCCATTTCCTCCTGTGCACCCGGATCCCACGCGGCAACAGCTGGAGTAAGCGCACCTGCTGGTTTCTCTGTCTCATTAGAGTCTTACGTTCCCTGTGGCCTCATCTTTTAAGGACAGACAAGCCGGGCATTCTTGCTGTGTCATGCTTTTTACCACACCGGACACCCTCAGGTACATGGTGCTTTGTTTTGTTGTATGTCCTCAGGATAAACCACAGCGAAGGGGCCAAAAGGAGGGAACATGTCTGTATCTAGAGAGGCTTTGGAAGATGTGAGGGCAGGGATGGGCGGCAAGCCCACAAACCACTGGTGCCCATGGGACACAGACCTTGTTTTCAGGGCTTCTGCATGGGGAAGAGCAGCCCGGTCACCAAACTGCAGACGCCACGCATCGCCCGGATCCTGTCTCGCCCCTCAGGGCTGTGTGGCATTCCCCAAGTCCCATGTTCACCTTCTTCTAGGGACCATGGAAGCACCTAGAAAACAAGCCCCTCTTCTTCATTTACCTGAGAAGAGAGCTACGGGGCCTCCAGGGAACTAGGGCCTCGAGCAGGCGGCCGGTTAACAGGTGTGGCAGGTGGAATAATGGCTCCACAGAGGTGGCCACGTATTAGCCCCCAGAACCTGTGACCATGTTGGGTAACGAGGCAGAAGGGAATTAAGGTTGCGAGTCTGCTAAGACAGTCTCCTGGAATATCCGGGGGACCCAGTGTCATCACGAGGTGGTGGTGGAAGGTCAGAGCGACCGGATGTGAGAGGAACTCACCCTGCTGTTGCTGGTCTGAAGACAGGGAAGGGGCCACCAGCCAAGGACTAGGGAGGCTGGCAGGCTGGGGAAGGCAAGGGCAAGGTTCTGCCCTTCGAGACGCCAGAAGGAGCCAGTCCTGCTAACACCGTAGGTTCAGTCCATGAGACCCATGTGGGACTTCTAAATTACAGGACTGTCAAAATGAATTTGTGCTGTTTTAAGCTACCAATTTTGGGATAATTTGTTATAGGAGCAACAGAAACAAAAGAAATCACTAGAAACAGAAATCAGGTGACTGAGACCATACACTATCCTTCCTCGGCCTTGAGAAAGGGCAGCTCCCTCTGGAGACAGCCTGGTCTGAAGACTCAGGTTCCCAAAGCCGATGGCCCGAGGGCAGGGACCAAGGTGGGCCAGACAGGTAAGAGGAGGCCCGCACGGGAATGGGAAATTCAACCAACCACTGCCTTCTTTCTTCCAATCTGCTCTTGGGGACGCGGCGGAAACATGCTGGGAGCAGGTGGTGCCATGATGCCTGGTGTGTTAGGACTAGACCTATCTCCACCCCCAGGTGACTGAGGGGCATGCAGCCGGCTATGGGTGGACGTCCCGCGGGAACTGGTGAGCTACAGTTGAGCTGAGAGCCCTGTCTTCCAGAAGGGATCTTAACAGCAAGCAGCAGTTGTGAGCACTGTTCTTGGAGGTTATGGGAGAATTAGGAATGCAGGGTGGCAGCCGCATGCACCTCCTCCCCTCCCCACCCGCCTGCTGGGGAGCTTCCGGCGTCACTCCGCCCCTCCAGGTGCCTATCCTGGAATGAGGACAATGCTCCTTTGGCCCATGTTTGCTGCGGTCTGCTCTGTCCTCCGAGCTGAGGAGGGATGACCTGGAGCTCCTCGGAAGCTTTCCCTGGAGCCACAGGAGCACACGTGTCTCGGACACTATCTGAGGTCAGTGACTCATCCGGCATCCGGTAACGAGGCTAAGAAAACCCTCCCCTGAGCTCATCTCCCCTCAATGGAGACAGACAATTACTAAGATTTCTAGAAATACCCTAGCCACTCGCAGCCAGCTCCCCAGATCGGCTCCCTGTTGAAATGTCAGTCCCTAGTGAGTGTTGAGCCCTCGGGCCGGGAAAGGCGAAGGGGGATCCAGAATCCCACCCGCATTCCCGCCCTCCTCGCCCACGTGCACCTTTCATGGCAAAGGCTCCCCTCTGCTGCTCCCACTGAGAAGAGGAGCGCCTTCCCCCACAGCAGGGCCAGCTGTGAAGGGGGGAGCTGCTGTCCCCCTCCCCTGGGTCCCGCATCGCAGGCTGCAGCCAGCCGGGAGAAGGCCTCACCGGCAGCCTGCCGAGGCCACAGCTGGCCGCTTTTTCCGAGTACAGAGTAGAAGGTACCGCACTTGTGCTCAGAACTGGCACGGAGGCAGTTCCTACCCAAGATGGGTCCTATGGGTCCGACAAGATGCAAGGGGGTCAAAGCTGGGCCAGTACCCGTAAGTTGCTTGTTTCAAGTCGTGTCTCTGTGAGGATGGAACTGGTGTCCTTGGTGACTATACGTGTCAGGTGCAGGGTGGGGGGCCAGCCCACAGTTAGGAGGTAGCAACGCGACTTGGTCCCAGGGGGACGAACCCCCCAATCCTGACTTTTGAACCCCAGTCATAAAATGGCCCAATGAGAGGAGAAGCACAGACATGCAGCAGAAAGAAGGACCCCTCCTCCTGAGCACCTCTCAAACCAAGAGCCACTCCTACCTCTCTGATGAGGTGCAGCTTGGCAGAGAGGTGGCCTGCAGGCGGGGCTGCCAGTGCCCTCTGGTGGAAGCGCAAAGGTGGTCTCCCTCCCTGCAGCCAGGGTGAGAGTCTCCTGCTCCCGAGGCAGAGCCGAAGCAGTGAAGTGAACACCGCTTCAGACCTCGGGCGCTTCGATACTGGGCAGAGGGTGGCACTCAAGCCCAAGAAAAGCCCCTCCACCACAGAGAAGAGAGCCACCCACGCTGAACCTCCTCCGAACCCACTGGCCTGGAGGGCTGGATGAGGCAAGGAGCAGAAAGCCCTGCAGGAGTCCCCTGCACGCCCGCCCAGTGTGCATAGTACGTTACCATATTCGCCAAAACGCAGGGACTCCCACTGCTGCCACTCCACCAGCACGCTGACGGCACGCACGCCCACGTAGATGAGCAGCATGCCCACGGTGGCATCCAGGAGGAAGTTGATGAGGTACCTGTGAGGAGAGGACACAGTGGCACAGTCAGCGAGCAAGAGCCCCGAGTTGGCCCTGTGTGCTTTCCGGGGCCAACGACAGGGCGGGTGACCCAGCACTCTGGCCTTGTGCTGGAGGCCGGAGAGCCTTCGATAGCCGTGCAGAGCCCCAGTGAAGCACCCACGTGGTATGCGACACTCTTCAGGGACCGGACAGCTTGAGGGAGGGGTGGAGGAGAGACAAGAAACTTGAAGACCGGAAGTGCTCCTGCCGGACTCCACAGAAGACAGAGGGCCTGGAAGCAGCCAAGGGACTCAAGGGGAAGACAGAACTTCACTTGACTGTTCACTCCCTGTGTCCAGCCCAGCCATGGCCCGAGTCAGTGCCGCTGTACCGCACAGCTCAGGGAACGTCTCCGGTTCCCTAGACCGAACAGGCAGGGCCCCTGCCTGCCACGGAGACAAGTGTGCATCGGTGTTTCTGAAGAGAGAGCTTCACTTCCGCTGAAAGAGGCTGGAAGATGAAGGACGGGAGAGGAGAGGCAGGAGAGCATGCCCGCCTTGGCCACACGTTCTCGCTCTCATAAGGCCTGTTTCCACCTGGCTTACACCTCGTTCCTCACCAAGGACAGGTCCCTGGCCCACTGGCCCTCTCTCCAGGGCCCCGTACCAAGATCTCGCTGGGCACCACTGACCACAGGCCCCAGCTCTCCAGACTGCAGGGGACAAACAATCACTGGGTGGGGCTCTAGCCCTCTCAGGTGCCACATGGAGACCCCCACCCCCCGCCCCAAGCTCCACACACCACAGACCACTTGGGCTCGTGCTTCTGAGTCAGAGGCTTGAGGCATTTTATGCAGACTCAGCCCCACCCCAAGGCCCTTCGACAACAGGCACAGCCCTCCGAGACCAGAGGGGCACACTCTGCGCTGTGTGATCAGGGCCCTGGAGTGGTGAGAAGACTTGGGGGGGGGGGGCAGCATTTCTCCCTCCGGCCCTTCCTCTTTACAATCACAAGGGGTCACTCTCAGACCAGAGATGAAAGGAACAGCCTGCGGCTTCCAAGACAAGTTCTCCAAGTTCACAGCTGAGCTCTGGCCCCAGGCGATGATGCTCCTAGCAGCTCACATCTAACTGGTTTCAAGTGGTGCCCCCATCTGAGACCCACCCTGAACACTGCAAGAACACTGAACACACACAGGCCTACTACCGCCATTTATTGTGCTTCACAGACGTGCATTTTGTTGTTGTTGTTGTGTCATACTACTTTATTTAGGGGCGGGTTCCAGTGTCAGTCTTCAACAGATTTTATGTATCTCTCATATGCTTCTTCACTCATTAGTTCATCTAGTTCTGAAGGGTTACTCAACGTCATCTTGATCAGCCAACCATCTTCATTACAAGATCTGTTGACAAGTCCTGGATTTTCTGCAAGAGCTTCATTAATTTCAGTTACTTCTCCTGACAGAGGAGAATACAGTTCACCAGCAGCTTCCACACTTTCCAAAGCACCAAACTCATCTTGTTTGTTCAGTTTCGTCCCAATTTCAGGCAGACTACAGTAAACAACATCTCCCAGAGCTTCCTGTGCAAAATTGCTGATTCTCACTGTTCCAGTACCATTTTCTGTTGTTATCCATTCATGTTTTTCTGTGAATTTACACACCGAGAGCAGGAAAAATATGGAACACTTCATGAATTTGTGTGTCATCCTTGCACAGGGGCCATGCTAATCTTCTCTGTATCGTTTCAATTTTAGTATATGTGCTGCCGAAGCGAGCACCAGACGTGCATTTTTTACAAACTGAAGGCAAGACCCTCCATCAGCAAAAGTACCACCTGTTTTATTGTGATACTCGCTTGGCTGTGGGCGTCTGGAACCGAACCTGAATGCCTGAGGTCTGCCGGTACATGCGTTAGCTCACTCATCCTTCCCCAGCATGTGTTCAAGCCTACAGTGTGCCTTGGGATGAAGACAGAAAGCTCTATTCTCTGAACCCAACACAGATGGGGCGCCGTGGCAGACAGCACAGCATCGTGTGGGCCCAGAAGCCAGACTGCCTGGGTTCAAAGCCCAGCTCCATCACTCGTTTTTTTAATCATCACCGGAGGACACTTTTGCATTCATTTTCAGATAGAGCGAGAGGAAGAGAGGGAGAAAGAGAAAGAGAGAAACATTAATGTGAGAGAGACACATCGACTGGCTGCCACTCACACGACCTCCACTGGGGCCGGGGACAAACCGTAACCAAGGTACATGCCCTTAGTGGGAACCGAACCCAGGTCTCTCTGGACCGTGGGCCGATGCTTTAACCGCTGAGACAAACCGGCCAGGGCCAAGCTGTGAGCTACATCTCTCTGTGCCTTAGTTCCCCAACTGTAGACGGGAGAATCCAAGTATCGATATTGCAGGGCAGTTGAAAAGCAAGAGTTAATATATGTTGACAATACCTGCCACATTGTAAGTAAGCATGACACAGATGTGTTCTTAGAATCATAGCCCCTCAGAGTCACTGAACCCTGGATGTCGAAAGAGCTTAACTCCCACTCAAAGTAGCATCCCCAGCACAGAGCTGAAACTAGCTCCCTGTCTAGGTCTGCAGACTCCCAAGATGCCCCAGGTCTAGCCAAATCCTCATCCCATCTGTACAAAGTCACAGGGCAAAGCAATGGTGGGCCTGGAGTAAATCCCAGGGCAGTACCTGCTCCTCCGAGGCCAGGACCTCTCCCTCCCAGAGCAATGCCTGCTCTGCCTACTTGGCTCCCACCTAGCAGCCCCTCGACTGACTGCCAGAGTTCTCTGTCTTTCCGAAGTGTTTTTTTTTATCCTCACCCGAGGACATTTTTCAATATTTTGTTCAGATAGAGTGGGAAGGAGAGAAAGAGAGAGAGAAACATCAACGTGAAAGGGACACATCAAGTGGTTGGGCCGGGAACAACTGCATCCGAGGTATGCGCCCTTAATGGGAACCGAACCCGGGTCTCTCTGGACCGCAGGCCGACGCTCTAACCGCTGAGCCAGACTGGCCAGGGCTGTCTTTCCGAAGTTTTAACGACAATATCCTTCAACTGAGCTAACATCTCACTGGCAAGTGCCCCACGGCTCCGAGTGGCACTACACTCCCCATCTGATGAGACCCTTGGGGGTCCTGGGGATCTGGCAGGACACACGGGACAGAGGAGGAAGCTGAGGTTCCAAGAAGCTGCCTTTACACAGTCTGGCCTCTCAGTCAAGTGATCTCTTCACCATCCCAGGCTCTATCCTGGGCCTTTCCTCCTCCAGGCCGAGCACGCAAAATCTGTCAGCAGCCCCTGCTCCATCCTGGCTGTGGTTCAGTTTGTCCGCATCCTGCTTAAAGCATCTTCTTTTTGCTGATGCAAGGGAGAGTGACGGGGCCATGGCTGCACCAGGAGTTAGGTTTTCTCGTCCAGTGCCTCTGGGGCACAGAGGTGGCTCTCAGACTATCTCCACCAATGACATCGAGATGATTCACCAGACGATGACATAAGCTCACTGTTGGGCTCAAGGATCAGTAGGACAAGGCCCTTTCCTAACCATGTACCTGCAGGACGATCACCCGTCCAGTCCCGCTGCTTTGGGACTACACCCAAACATCCAAACAGATCACAACCTTATCCAGGTCTTACTTAAAGACTCTGGGGAGAGAGACCTCACAACTTCTTTCTTAAATCTGGGCCTAGGCTAAATCTCAACACTGCACACGATCACCAAAAAAAGAGAGAAGCTTAAAAGATTCTCCCAGTCTAAATGATCTTAAATACACAAGAAACCTCTTGGCAAGGGGCTCACCAGGCCTCCACCCCACTCTCCGAGACAGGGCAGGGCTGGCGGGCAGGCCAGGCAGAGGGCGGCTGACTAACAGAGGCAGGAGACCGCTGGCAGGGGTGAGAGCCACCAGGAGTAGCCCACCATGGCTGAAGCACCACGTCTGAGCCAGGAAAGCAGCAGATGGAGGCAGGTGAGCCTCCTTTCCCACCTCACCTGCTAAGTGAGCACCATTCAGGTGCTGTCGGCAAGGAGGACAGCAAGTCATGGCCCACGTGGGGTTTCAGGCAAATTGCTCTGGGGGCTGTGTGGAAGGCACACTGCACTGACAAGGTGGAACAACCACAGTCTTCGGGTCAAGAGGTCAAGGATGGTCAACAATGGCTTTGACCCTGAGTGGCTGACACCACAGAGAAGCCCTGTGTGTCCTGTTCCAGCACAGAGACACTCCTTCAGGGCATTATGCTGCCCAGCCAGTGGCTGCTTAGAAGCTGGGAGACATAAGGTACTAGAAAGCCAAGAAACAGAACTCAGATGGATTGGCATAAAGCCAGTGCACAGGGCAACTGTCACCAGGCAAAGCCCTAACAGCCAACAGCTGTGTGTCTGAGCTCACAGGCAGCACGCACAGAACGATCTCTCCGAGGAGCCCAGAGGACAAAGGCAAGCTGCCCTGCCCCGAGCTGGAGGAAACACGACTGGCAGCAGAGAGCAAGGCCAGCAGACATTCCCAGTGATGGGGCAGCTGATGTCTGTGCCCAAACAGGAACCACTCACAGTGAACAAGGGTCCTCTTCGGTGAGATCTGCCAGGTACACGTTGGCAAAGTGGATGAACAGCATTCCTATGGCTTGCTTGGAAGTGTCTAGAAACCTGTACAAAATAAAATCAGTGCTGTGACCACACCAACAGCAGGGTAATGTTCAATCTGGGGGAAATGCTAAGTCTAAAGTAGGAAAAATGACACTGGGAGACCCTAACTTCTAATTACCAGTCACCTCTTCCTGGGGCGTCATACTAACTCAGGCATGGCGTTTCAGCCGCCTTTCAAAACCTTCAATAACATTGCACTGAAATCCCTAAAAGGCTACTGATTAATAACATTCAGGGTAGGCGACAGGGTTTACAGTTGTTCACATGGAAAACAATACAATGATTAAAATGATACAAGAATAAACTGTTTCTCGTACTCACAATTGTAACCTATTTTTGACCCACCCTATATATTTAAACACATTAAATACATATCTAAAATATGTTTTACTTTTTTTTTTTAAAAATGTTTCTTGATTTTTTTTTGAGAGAGAGAAACATCTATGTAAGAGAGAAACATCGATCAGCTGCCTCCTGCACGCCCCCTACTGGGGATTGAGCCAAAACCCGGGCACGCGCCCTGATTGGGAATCTAACTGGGACCTTTCGGTCCAGGGATACCACTCAATCTACTAAGCCTGGCTGGGCTGTTTTCACTCTTTCATTTTTTGTTACTTCAAAGGGAAGTGTCTGACCCCAGCTTTGTGAGGAAGTCCAATCTGCCTCTATTTTAAGGAGCTCCCTTCGACTTCGCCTGCAGTGAGGTAAGTGATATGCAAGACTAACAGCCCTGCACACATCCAGGACTGCAGCCGAAGCCCTGAGCTCCAGGCAGCTGCTGGTGTCACAGTGGGCGGGACCTTTCTGTGAAGGGTCAGAGAGCAAATATTTTAGGCTTTGTGGGCTGTTGTTCTCTGTAGCAATTATTCAACTCTGCCACTGAGGCCTGAAAGCAGCCATAGTCACTACCATTCCTGTAACACTTTATTAATGAAAACAGGCAGTGAGCCAGAATGGGCCTGCAAGCTATTGTTTGCGATCCCTGGGCTAGATGACAGGAGTTTCAGAAAGGAAATAACAAGGCAGTTAGTTGCTGGACACCTTGCATCATTTCCCCCAGCCCAGCCTGTCTACATGGCAGGAGCAGGGGGAGAAGCAGGTGGAGGTGACGGGGCCTTCAGTTCCTCCTCTGCCATGAACACCTGAAGACAATTTGTGATGTGCGGCTGAGCAACCTTTGCATTGGGGCCATCTCTCACCCCCAAGGCTGAGCATCCAGAGTTGGGCGGGGCCGCTGAAGAAAGTGATGAAGGGCACACTGGCATGGGACATCCGCCACGGGGCTCAGGACTGGACCAGACTTCAGAGATGATCCAACCCGCCCTGGCCGGTTTGGCTCAGTGGTTAGAGCGTCGGCCCGCAGTTCAGAGAGACTCGGGTTCAGTTCCTACTAAGGGCATGTACCTTGGTTGCAGTTTGTCCCCAGCTCCAGCTGGGGTTGTGTGGGTGGCAGCCAGTTGATGTGTCTCTTTGACATCGATGTTTCTCTCTCTCTCTCTCTCCTTTGCCTCCCACTCTATCTGAAGATAAATGCAAAAAAAAAAAAAGTCTTCGGGTGAAGATAAAAAAACACACAAAATAACAAAAACAAAAAAAACCATAGAGATGATCCAACCCAACCCCAAGTCGGAGGCCTGAAAATCAGTTCCTAATCATGGCAAAGTAGGAGTTACCAAAGGGCAATGTGTGAAAACACAAAGTACCCCAACTCTAGGTCCTCCCTACATTCCCCCCAGCCCAAGCTCGAACCCCAGATTTGAGAAAAAATGACTGGGGGAAAATAAAAATCAAAATCAAGAACATCCAGAAATAATGCATTAAAGATCAATCAAGTATGTACTTAACATTTTATAAAGGGGCCTTTATCACAGTGATTTACCAGAAGTCTTTTCTGGAGGGGACAATGGATATTTTGTTAGGGCAGGTGCCAGCCTAAGGCAGCCCAAGGAAGATGGCTTCTGTGGACACCGTGTTGTCCTGAAGAGCTGGCTGTCTCCTTGCAAATGATTTATTTTTTGGAGTTTTCTATAGAAGCTGTCTGAAGCTTTATTGCCATTTTTGTGAAGGAAAAGCTGTCACCACAGGCTCAACTTAGGACCAAGAAAGAGTAGCTTTGGGGAGAGGAGCAATTACATGGTGTATCTGACTAATCTCCAAATTCAGATTACTTTTTGCTTATGCATATAGACTAGAGAACCCAAGCGTTTAACACAACCTAGCCTTAACTGCAGCCGACAGATGCATGTGTCTCTTCCACCTTCTAAAACCAGACCACAGAGTGATGATAAAGGGAGGGCTCTGCATTTAGCTGGGAAACAGAAATGCCCCCATATTATACATAGTTCCTAATGACTAATTCACTTAAGGGAGTCCAACACTTTGTTATGTATAATTGCTCACATTCCATCCCCTGCCCACCAAACTGGAATGAGGTCATATTTAAATACCTACCATATCCTCCATGGACGTCTTTCATGCTTTGGTTCTCTGAAGCGTTTGACTGAAAGAAAAGACAGACAGTCAGTAGCTTTCCACAAAATGCATATAACAAGCGGGGTTGTGAGGACATGCAGTGTTTACAAAGTCAAGTAAAAGGACTTGCTCCTTTAATAGGTGACACTATACAAGAGGCCATGAAGGTTGCAGAGGCCTTGTGTTGCTGTTGACAGGTACAGACTCTTCAGAACTGGACACTTAGCAAGAATGACTCCTCCCACTGTGTGGAAATTTACTGTTGTCCTCTTGTGGCAAAGCTCTCGGAGAGGGACTGCAAACCACAAAGTGGGATGTAGCTACTTCTAACTTCGGGACATGCTCTTTCCGATAATGAATCCAGCCACCCACCCAAAGGCTTGCTGAACGCTGCTCCCAGCTGGCCACTGAAGAGACTCCGGCAAAGGCAGTAGCTTAGCAGGAGGACAGGCACACAACCATGTGTGTGGCAAGTGCCAGAGAAGGGGTAAGTCTGGGGCAGGGTGAGGGCTCGAGGGAAGGCTGGAGGAAGGGTGCAGTCAGGAGAGGCCTCACTGGTGACAGGTGAGGGTCCTGAAGGCTGGGTGATTTAGCAAATGGATCAGGGAGGGGAGAGAGCTACATTCTGGACAGAGCACACACCATGAGCTCATAGGTAAGGGGCATAATGTGACAGAGTATGCCTGGCATAGTAATTTGATTTGGCTTCGAGATAGCAGGTAACAAGGGAGAAGAATAAGCAGGGGCTACATGAGGGAGGGTCTTGAATGCCAGGCTAAGGAGTCCGGAATGAATTCTGTAGGGAAAAAGACAGGAACGATGCTAAGCAAAGTCAAAGACATGGTGGGAACTGTTTTAGAAAAGCAGCTCTGAATTAGGTAGATTCAGAATCGGGTTACCGAGGGTGGAGCAGGCTGAGGACGGATGCTGCCTGTGTCACAGCCCCAGACAGGGGGACTCCCAGCTACAGGACAGCCAGCAGGGATGGGTGCTCAGCAACAGCCTGACTGACCTTGGAGGGAAAAGGGCTCCCCAGATAGACACCTTCACCATTTGAAGAGGAAACACAAGGCTTCTGCGTGCCCTGTCCTCCACTGATGCTCCAGGAAGACTACTTCCACAGGGATTCTATCTACCGAAACACAGAGTGTGCATGTGTGATGTGTTCCCACACAAAAGTACTGGGAAGAAGCAGACACGGATGCAAGCCCCTGGAGGACGCCACGTTACCACTGATAGCAGGCAGGAGTCAACTCTGGCCGAGCCCCGAGCTGCCAAAGAGGGTGCGGGGAGAGAAGAAGGGAGACAAGGAGGGAGAAAATGGTGCCCAAATCAATAAACCCTATTTCTCTAAATGAATACAGGCCGTCCACAGTTTGCAAGCAAGGGCTGTCTGTACACAGAAATGAAGTACATCTGGTGTTTAGAGAGACATTTTGATAGAGACCAAAGAGCAGGTGGAACTGTAAGGTGGTCTGTCATCCTGTTGACACATCGTACATACAAAACATCAACAGTGCTAGAGAGTCTGGAGTTGAGGTTAAGAGGTTCTGCTCGCCAGAATGGCTCTCAAGGCGGGAGGCCTCCTTCCCACAAGCACCCAGGTCTCGCGAGAGGCTGGGGGCTCAGCAAGGAGATGCAGAGGAAACCAGGGCCAGGATGTAACCATCGCGGGGGGAAGCCCCCAGTCAGGGCGGGAGCCATGTCATGTTCATTTGTTTTCCCACCTCAGCGGAATCTGTTCCCACCAGTATAAAATAAAGGACATCGAGACATATCCCAAGGAGAACATCCTCATTCTTAGGAGACACATGCTGAAGTACCAGCATGGCTGCAATTTACTTTCAAATGGTTTAGGAGAAAAATTATACATGATATAATTATATGTAATAAACACATTATAAATGGTATAATCATAATGCATTATCATTATAATAAATACAACTAATTATGTAATAAATCTATTATTTATACTAATATGATATATACTATAGAAAAGAAGCAAATGTGGTGTTATAGGCCAAACTGTGTCTCCCCTCCCAATTCATATGTTAAGGTCCTAACCCCCAGAACCTCAGAAGGTGACTGTATTTGGAAACAAGGCCTTAAAAGAGGTGATTAAGGGAAAATGCGGTCATACAGGTGGGCCCCAGTCCAACATGATTGGCATCCTTATAAGAGATTAGGACATTCTCAGAGACTGAGGGGTAACCATGTGAGGACACAGTGAGAAGGTGGCCACCTGCAAGTCAAGGACAGAGGCCTGGGAAGAAACCAAACCTGCCAATATCTTGGCCTGGGACTTCCAGCCTCCAGAACTGTGAGAAACGAATCTGTTATTAAAGCCACCCACTTTGTGGTATTTTGTTATGGCAGCTTTAGGAAACTAAGAAATGTGGCAATAACTGGTGAACCTAAATGAAGTATATTTGGGTATTCATTAAATTATTATTTAGACTTTTTAGTAGATTTAACACTTTTTGAAATAAAAGGTTGGGAGGGAAACACACTCTAGAAGAATGAACTAGCACGCCCATTCGGGGGTCACCTGGCCCCCCGAACCTGCAGTGCTCGCCAGGTATGTGCCTATGGTTACTAGTGCAACATATGCCAAGCCGTGTAGGGATCCTCAATGTAATCCTGTCGCAACAGAAACCCGGAAAGAAGCCAATGCCTGTCGATATGGGGCTGGGCGTAGACATCACGGTACAATGCAACATCAGGCAGTTACTGAACACAGGTAGGTCTGTATGGATTAACACAGAAAGATTTCCAAATTCTATTACTAGCAGAATAACATGCCCACCATGATTCTGTTCATATCCACTTAAAGGATATATATTTATGCTGGTATTAAGCATGTGCTTTTTCCCTAGAAGGGTGTGTGACTATTAATAAGGGCTACTTTTGATGAAAGGAATTATGGATTGGGGGAGTAGACTTTTTCCGTCCTTGTGAACGACTTAAACATTCTTCCATATTCATACCGCTTCCATTTCAAAAATTCAAAACCAAAAGAGAAACCCGTGTCAGAGCCGTGCTGAGGCCGCAGAGTGGGGCATGGGAGCAGCAGTGTGACTGGCAGCTGGGCTCGGGGACAAGCAAGGAAGGGGCGTGTGCCGGCCGTGCTGGGGGCGACCGCACACAGCAGCGCCTGAGAAGCCGTTCGGGGTGGGCTCAGATTCTGTTCAAGAGCAGAAGTGCGGCTCCTGCTCGCCATCTGCCACCCCCTCTCCCTACAATATTTCAGAGTCTGAAATCCTTTATTTTTAAAGCCCTGGCCGGTTTGGCTCAGCAGTTAGAGCATCAGCTGGTGGACCAGAGAGTCCTGGGTTCGGTTCCCGCTAAGGGCACGTACCTCGGTTGCAGTTTGTCCCCGGCCCTGGTTGGGTCGTATGGGTGGCAGCCACTCGATGTGTCCCTTTCACATCAATGTTTCTCTCTCTCTCTCCCCTCCCGCTCTATCTGAGGATAAATGCAAAAATGTCCTCAGATGAGGATATATACATATATATATATTTTTTTTTAATTAAAGAAGGAAGAAACATTAAAAGAACTACTCCACATCTAACTTGATAGGGGAAAGAACAAACAGAAAAATTCGTTCATCTGTCCAGTCACGTTTTATGGAGGAACCTGTTGTCCGACAGACCCGTTCGGCCAGAGATGACACAGTCCTGGCCTTCCTTCCATTCTGTTGGGGAGGGGGAGTAAAGGTGGAGCATGTCAGACTGTGACAAGTGGCACTGAGGCGGGAAAGGAGAGAGGGAAATGGGGTTTGCAGCTGTAGATGAGGAGGTCCGGAAGGAACAGAGACCTGAAGAACAGAAGGGGCATGTGAGATGGGAGGTCGGATCTCCCAGGCCTTGTGGCCAGGTGAGGGCTCCACCTTTGCCTGCGGTGACCTGGGGGTGGCAGCACAGGCCAGCGCCTCCACTGTGCTGACAGCAGCCTGAAGGGGCCCCGGTTAGAGGCCACCACACTAGCCCAGGGCGGCACGCAGAGGCTTGGCGGGTGGTGGCGGGGAGGGTGACAAGAGGTGGGGCTCTGCACTGTTCCCTGAGTTTCTGGTTTTGTGTGGGTGCTGGCGGTGGTGCCAGGTGGAGTTAAACTGGGGAGACACAAGACTCCTCTGTAGGTGAGAAACAGCTCCTCTGAGTCCTTACTGGACCACGAGCCAGGCCCCCACTCCCAGGGAAACCGGGCTGTTCTCTAGGGGGCCTGGCAGCGGCTCCCTCAGAGGCCACAAAGGAAGAAGCTCGTGGAGAGGGGCTCAGGCACAGCCCCAGACAACTGATCTCCACTGATGGTGCTTCCACAGGATGGAAGGACTCAGATGGAGCAAGAGGACAAAGCAACGCACAATCCAACCTCTAACGTTCATCTCTACCACGAGGCCCCTGAGTGGGAGGGCTGGTGGAGGGGCAGCGACCCCAGAGCAGAGGTGACGGAGCAGTGCCTGAAAGAGCCCCTGATGGGAAAAGGAGGAGAGGAGGATGGAGAGTGGGGACAGAAAGGGGTTTACTAGGGGGGCACGTGGCACACGGGGCTCAATTTGCTCCTTGATGACGCTGTGCGCCATGGCCTCCACGCGAGTGGGCTGCTAAGCAGGCCTCTGACTTCATGACACGCACCCTGAAGACAGGCATGGGGTCCCATCACCCCTGTAAAGCAGTGGTGACCAAAAGCCAGAGAGACCTAGCTTTGAGTCCTGTCTCTGCTACTATCTAGCTGTGTGAGTCTGTGTTAAAAAAGAGGGTTGGCAGTGTGCAGCTGGCGCCAGGGTTAAGGGAGAGAACCCAGGTTGGGGGCAAGCACAGAAGCCATGCTCAGCGAAGCAAACCACAATCCCTGCCCCAGGCGCTGTCTTCCCGCTCCTCTCTGTGTCCACTCTACCCAGCCCTGGGCTGAAACATCCCACGCTGGCCTCCAAGAAGCGTGTGACCTTGGGTCTGCCAGCTGCAAGCTGACTCTCCCCTTCGGCCTCCTTCCCCCCATACCTGCAGGCAGCTGAGGGGCCTCCTTGCCCCCTCCAACCCCGGCACTGAGTGCTCCTCTTTTGGAAGAGGTGAATATATGAAATGTATAAAATTCAGAGTACATTCTTTTGGTTAGAGTTTGTGTGGTGTATCTTTTCAAATCCCTTCCTTTTAACTTTACATTGACGGTGATTCTATTGTAAGCAGCACACAGGTGAGATTTTCGCCCCCAAATCCGTTTGGCAATTGTAGTGAGTTGAATGGTAGTCCCCAAAAAGATATATCCAAATTCTAACCCACAATATCTGTGAATGTGACCTTATTTGGAAAAAGGGTCTTTGCAGATATAATTAAGTTAAAAATCTTGAGAAGAGGTCATCCTGGGTTAACCAGGTGAGCCCTAAATCCAGAGAGGAGCAGAAGACATCGGGGGAAAGGAGAGGCAGGCAGACAGGCAGACGGGACTCACAGAGCCACAGGCCGGGGGACCCTAAAGTGGAGAGACGAGACTCTCCCTTGGACCGTTGGAGGGAGCGCGGCCCTGCGACACCTTGATTCTGGCTGTTGCGCGTCCAGAACTGTGTGAGAGCATCAAAGTCTGTTGTATTAAGCCAAAAAGTATATTACTTTTTGTTATGGCATCCCTAGTAAACTAACAAGGCAATTTTTTTTCTTAAAAAAAAAAAAAAAAAATTCAAGGAGTATACAACATCCTCGGTGAGGAGTCTCCTTCCACCTGAAATCCCTGCCCGTTTTCCTCCTCAGGGCCAACCACTGTCACCCAGAGCCTGTGCATCCTTCCAAACACATGGCTGGCGGGTACAAAGATGGACAGATACCACTTTAAAGAGAGAAGGACAGTCGCACAGTTTACACAGTTAGACCCCTGCTGCTCTCACTGGAAATCCCTCTGGAGTTTAACTACTGGACCCATGGCTCTATCGCTTTCACGGGGGGCTCCGCAGTATCCCACGACATGGCCGTGCCACCTGAGCCCCTCCACAGGCACTGCTGCAGTGAATGTCCTTGCCAGGGGCCACCTCTGCCTGTGGGTCCATTCCCAGTGGTGGGCTGGCTGCGTCAGCCGTGACAACTGACTCTGTCACAGTGCTCTATATGGAAGTTGCAGCTTTTCCCCACTTTCTCACCAGCACGGAGTATTAGTGAACCCTCCTGCCTTGACAATTCGATTATCGAGAAACTGCCTCCACATGGCTCAGTGTGCACTAACCAGGTCACTGGGATGCCAGGGCACCTGCAGGGCTTGCCGCCACCGCCACCCACCAGCTCAAGTGGGATTGGCAAACTCAGCCCACACCCTTCCCTGAGGGTACCAGGGCACAGGGCTGTCTCTTCTGGAAGTTTTGGGCTGTTGGTGTAGGACGGCAGTTATGGAGTACCCAATGCTACCTGTCTGTCCCACCAGCAGCCACATCACTAACTGCTCACAGGACGCGGTAGCTCGGTTTTGCACACACCTCTCCGAGTCAGCATTGGGAGGGCAGGGACCAAGCACCTGCTTCACTGTCCTCAGAGCCTCGCCTGGCTGCTGCTACCCACAAACTGGCTGAGTGGCAGGGAGAGCTGGGAGTTTACTTGGGGTGTTTCCTTTTATGTCACGAGGAAGAAGACATAAAAACTATTGTTCAAAGTCAAATCATAGGAGTTGGAAGGGAAATAATTACCATGTAGCACCTGCAGTCTTATTTAGAAACTGAGCCCTAAAAAGCACAACTCTTTTGAAATTAAACCACACAGTTTACTGGGCACAGCCTGAGAGAAGCAGAGTTACGAGGCGTGAAAGAGACGGGAAGAGAAAGGGAGGCTGGCCACTGAGTAAGGCGGGGTGAATGGGGTTCCCCAGACTCGGTTACCCGGTGGTGGCAGTCCTGTGAGCCCCTCCTTATCTGATGGCGTTTCCAAACCAACACGACTGGGCTGGGAAAAGGTCGCCTGTGAGGATACAGCACAGGAAGAGCTCGTGAACCCGGCAGCGCTGCCGGCAGAAAGCTTCTCTGTGCCATGAAAGTCCACCGAGGCAATTCAGTTACGATATAAAATGTGTGCTATGTTTGTAGTCTTATGTCTAAAGAGTAATCTCAAAGCAGGAGAGTGACCGCAGACCACACAGTAGCCACTTCAGTGTCTTACACTTCAAAAGTAATTCAACAGAAGACTCCTGGGATGGTTCTGCCCCACAGGCTATGGGAAGTCAGACTCACAGGCTCTTCACGTGGACCAGGAAACCACCAGCCCCTGCGTGAGGTCATGGCCTCAGGATGCGAGCACGCTTCTCACCTCAGGATCAGGTTGCTTGAGACCGTGACCCAGGGCAGAAGGCTGTATGCTTTCCTGTTCATCTCTGGAGAAAGTACCACCCTGCCAATAATCTGGAACCGGGAAAGGAACCACGGTCTGGGAGCCTTGTGCCCAGTGACATGCTGCTGACCTGGACCACATCCCCGATGGCCTCATTTCTCAAGCTGTACCACAGGCCAGTGCCTCGTGCTACGCAGGCTTCCTGTTGAGCGTAACAAACCATGCACCGGGCCGATGGCAAGCAACCCATCCCCAGCTCAACAGCAAGCCTGCTGCAAAGCAGAGGCTACCAGTGCCAGCAGGACATCGGCTCATAAACCAGGCAGCTTGCCCAGGCAGAGCCAGAAGGGTCCTTGAGGATCCAGCCCCCTGAGTGTAAAGGGTGGGACATGGTGGGGGAAGAGGTGATTTGTCCAGGGTCACCAGTGGAGCTGTGACGAAATCCGAGTCACCTGGACAGACCTCCTCCTAACTGGCACAGGCTCAGCGGTGACCTCAAGTCATGCCTAGCTGGTTCTATGAGCCTAGGACCTCAATCCCAATGGGCAGAAACTGTCCTGGGGGTGAGCAAGTCCACCCTGACTGCCAGAACCAGCAATCAAGGAAAATCCCAGAAATGTTTCTGCACTTTCCGTAAAGTACAAATGATCCTCCCCACAGCCACGCCCCGTCCCAAACCTCCCTAATGCCCTAAAGTGGTGCGAAAGACCCAGGTTCTCTCAGGTAGGGAAAAAGTCCCAGAAGACACTGAGGGAGCTGCTGGTCGCCTCCCCTGAACCCACCCCACCCCTTTCCTCCCGAGGGAACTGCTTAGGTAGCTGGCAGACCACACCCCCAGCCTCCCTTGCAGCTGGGTGTGGCCATGTGACTAGGTTCTAGTCTCTGAGCCTTTCAAACTCAGGAAGGGGCACCTTTCGAGGAGAAACGAGGAGCCAGGGGATTCTCATGGCAAGGAATGAAAGGCAGCCAAGTTGGAGGCGATCTGAAACTGAGTCCCCGCTTTATCAAAACAGTCCTATTTTAAGTAAGTTGCTTAACTCTTCCTCAGTTGTGACGCATCGGGTCAACATGGGGAGAAGCAGCTGCACTGTGGCCGCAGCCACTGTCACTGGCACTCACCTCTCCCCTCCCTGCTTTACATGGTCACCTCTAATCCTCACCACAGCCCTGAAAGGTGGCACCCTCACTTCACAGATAAGGTCAAGGATTCGACGAAGGCCAGAAGGGGCACCCAGATCTGCATCTGTGTCTGTCCGATTCCAAAGCCCACCGCTCTCTCTGCCACCTCGAGAAAGTCGACTGCACAATGGTTCCGGGGCTGTGCCGTCCACAGGGCAGCTCCTCGCCTCGCCTTCTCCTCTCAGCCCGCGCTGCAGCTGCAGTGCGCGGAGCATGGACGCCCGGCGTGAAACCTTTTGGTGCCCACCCCAGTCCCCTTCCTCTGGAAACACAATTCACACTTTTTTCCCCTCTAAAAAACATTTTTAAAGTTATTAAATTTATTGGAATATTGGTTAATACAATTATTACCAGGGGTACAATTCTACAGTATAATACATCCCCTTTATATTGCATTGTGTGTTCACCACAACCCACACTTTTTAAGTTGGCCCGGCACCTCCCATCTTAGTCCTGTCACTCATTGTCCCTTTGGCCTGGGAGGGCCCTCACATTGTTTTTCTCTTGGATAACTCTTAGGTATCCTTCCAGTTTTAGTTCAGGCCTCTTTTACAACTGAGCCAAGCACCCCTCCCTCCCTCGGGCTCCCCATAGTCTCCCAAGCTACCTTGGAATTCACACTTCAATGCAACAACACTAGGGGTTTGTCTGTTTTCCCCACCAGACAATTAGTTACAGAGGCAGACAGGAACAAAGCAGACACTTACCTGCTAACCTGAACCAATAGAGCAGAACACGCTAGAACACACCCATCAAAGGAGGCAATAGATTAGTGTGCACAGTGTGAGCTCTGGGTTCAAAACCTTGCTTCAGCACTTACTGTGGGGCCAGGAAAAGTTGCTTAACCTCTCTGAGCCATGATCTGCCCCTCTATAAAATAGAAACAATTACAGTAACCACATCACTGGAGCATTAATAATATATTTAGAGCACTTAAAACTGTGCTCTGTACTTAGCAAGGACCATACACATTTTAGCGAGAAGCAGCAGTGGTATCACTGCTAGAGGAAGGTTAAATCCTCGGGCATAAAGCCCAGCTCTAGGGAGCAAGAAAGCACTCATCTGACTATCATCTGTGGACCCAGGGCCTCCCAAAAGTCTTTATCTTTTCAATTATAAACCATTATTAATTTGGAAACGAGAGAGAGAGGAAAGTTATTAAAAATGTCACCATCTGAATACAACCAAGATGATCAGTTGTTCTAGCACTGTGGTTCTGGCTCCAAATCTCCCTCTGGCCTGCCCTTGCGTGTGGGACCAGAACAAAGCTGTATCCAGCTGTGCTCTCTGTTCCCTGGTCTGTCGGCCTCCCTCAACCCCAAAGGTGGACCACTGGAAGAACTCTCCAAATGCTGATGCTCTGAAAGGTGAGCACATAAGAGCGGAGGCGGAACCAACCTGGGCAGAGCAGCAGGGCACTCCACTGGCTGGCACAGCCCGTGGCAGGCAGGTCTCACCCCCCTGCCTCACCTCCATCAAGGCAGAACGCATGTACGTGCTCAGGAAGGATTGGCAGAAAAAGGGCTCAAGACCAACTCTAATGCCTCAGATAATCACTGGGAGGGAAGGGCTGGTTCTTGTCAAGATGTCTCCCACTGCTCTTGGCTGATGATAGGAAGGCACCATGAAATTAAGCCAGGATCGCTACAGAATTTCTTCTATAAATCAGAGTGAGGAAAAAATTCTATAACACGTCATCGATTCAAGAAACACCATGAAATGAGACAACCTGTCATCCTTCTCTGATCCAGCAGAAAAAGCAGAAACTAGAGAAAGAGGGAAGTTATCTAAAATGTCACCATCTCAATACAACCAAGATCACTGCCGCTGCCCACGCAGCAGAGTGCTGCAGTCAGAATGCAGACAAGGGTGCCCCTCCTCGGGGTACACAGAGGGTGGAAGACGGGGAGGTGCTTAAGGAGACTTGGGCTCCTCTGCAGCACTCCCCTGGTACTGCTCCTCCTTCCTTCCCCTGCAAGCTTCCCAGGCCTGGGTGCGAGGCCCCTCCCTTGGACTGTCCACTCAAGCCTCAGGCCTGAATCTCTCTCAATTCCCAAACCTACCTGCCCTGCATCCTGCTCCCTTCCACTGTTACACTGATAATTCAACCAACTACTGCTGCATCCTCTCATTCAGATACTGACCCATCTTCACACACTCAAAATCAAGACATTTTAATGATGAAATTTTGGCACCAAAAAAGGTTGATGAAAAAGCTATCTTTGAAGAGAGACCTTTTTGTTTTTGTTTCTTTTTTTAATCCTCACCCGAGGACATTTTTCCATTTTTTTATTCAGATAGAGCAGGAGGGAGAGAGAGGAAGAGAGAGAGAGAGAGAAACATCAACGTGAAAGGGACACATTGAGTGGCTGCCACCCGCACGACCCAACCAGGGCCGGGGACCTACCGCAACCGAAGTACATGCCCTTAGCGGGAACCAAACCCGGGTCTCTCTGGACCACAGGCCGATGCTCTAACCGCTGAGCCAAACCGGCCAGGGCTGAAGAGAAACCTTTTTAAACAAACCCTCAAAAACCACACCTGAGGCCCTGGCCAGTGTGGCTCTGTGGTGAGAGCATCAGCCCACACACTGAAGGGTCGTGGGTTCAATTCCTGGTCAAGGGCATGTACTGGGTTACAGGTTCAATCCCTGGCTCGAGCATCAGCCCACACACTGAAGGGTCGTGGGTTCAATTCCTGGTCAAGGGCATGTACTGGGTTACAGGTTCAATCCCTGGCTCTGGCTGGGGTGCGTGCGGGAAGCAACCAATCGATATGTCTCTCTCACATCGATGTCCCTTCCTCTCTATGTTTCTCTCTCTCCTCCCTTTCCCCCTCTCTTCTACTCTAAAAGTCAATGGAAAAAATATCCCAGGTGAGGACTAACAACAACAAGTGGGTGAACGCCAGCACCCTTCTGACTCACATGTATCCTGGGCAGAGAAAAGGCTGGGCCCACTGGGTCCAGTCAGAGGGCAGAAGTCAGCTGGATTTCCTTGCTAGGATCAACGAGCATCTCGTTTCAGCAGAAACAAAGACACATGTGACCAGGAAGCACAGAACTGTTGGCCTGGCCACAGCGAACCTGCAAAGACTGGATTCCATGGTCACCTCGTGCCCCGCCTCAGCCTTTCCTGGGGCAGTGGAGGCAGAGGAGCAGCCTCAAAGGCCACCTGTCACGACTCTTCCACGAAACGTCCCATTCAGAGTTACACCACGTTTGCTATGATAAGACAAGACTACCGTTCATTTGCTTGTCCATCTGTCTGTCCGTCCATCCATCCCCTCAACAGTTGTTGGTGGAGGTCTCAAAATATAAATGTAATTGTCACCCTTCACTCCACTTAAAACTTCCATGATACATAAATTTGTCAAAAGTCAAACTTTACACTTAAGATCTGAGCATTTTACTTATGTAAATGACACCTCCATAAAAAGTTTTAAAAACAACAAAATAAACACAAACCCCTCCCATGCCTTTCCACAGCAGTTAGAATAAAATGCAGGCTCCAAACAGAGAACCCAGGAATCGACCCAAGACAGTACGTGCAATTAATATTCAACAAAGGAGACAAGAGCATATAATGGAGAAAAGACAGTCTCTTCAATAAATAGTGTTGGGAAAATTGGACAGGTACATGGAAAAAAACGAACTAGACTTATACCACACACAAGAATAAACTCAAAATGGATAAAAGACTTAAATAGAACCAATGAAACCATGAAAATCCTAGAAGAAAATAGAAGCAGAAAAATCTTAAGACATCCTACGTAGTGAAATTGTCACTGATACATCGCCTAGGGCAAGAGAAACAAAGAAAAAAAAAATGAATAAATGGGACTACATCAAACTAAAAAGCTTCTGCACAGCAAAAGAAATCAGCATCAAAATGAAGAGCAAACCCACTCTCTGGGAGAACATATCTGCTAAAGATACATCAGATAAGGGGTTAATATCCAAAATATATAGAGTACTCATACAACTCAACAAAAGACAAACAATCCAATTAAAAAGTACTCAGAAGACCTGAATAGACACTTCTCCAAACAGGACATACAAATGGCCAAGAGACATATGAAGAAATGCTCAACATCACTAATCATCAGAGAAATCCAAAGTAAAACAACAATGAGGTATCACCTCACACCTGTCAGAGTGGCCGCCATCAACAAATCATCAAACAACAAGTGTTGGCGAGGGTGTGGAGAAAAGGGGACTCTAGTACACTGCTGGTGGGAATGCAGACTGATGCAGCTACTGTGGAAAACACTATGGTGTTTCCTCAAAAAATTAAAAATGGAACTGCCATTTGATCCAGTGATCCCACTTCTAGGAATATATCCTAAGAAGCCTGAAACACCAATCAGAAAGAATATATGCACCCCTATGTTCATAGCAGCACTATTTACAATAGCTAAGATCTGGAAACAACTCGAGTACCCATCAGTAAATGGGTGGATAAAACCATCGTGTGGTACATTTACACGATGGAGCACTATGAAGCTGTTAGAAAGATCTAGTACACTTGGAGGAACCTGGAGAGTATTATCCTGAGTGAAATAAGCCAGTCAGAGAAAGACAAGTATCACATGATCTTACTTATGGAATATCATGAACAAAATAAGCTGACGATCAAAACAGATCCAGAGACATGGAAGTAGGGAACAGACTGACAAATCTCAGAGGGAAGGGGGGTGGGCGGGTTGGGAAGAGATGAACCAAAGAACTTACATGCAAATATGCAAAACCAATGGACACAGACAATAGTTTGGGGAAAGCAGGAGGAGGGTGGGAGCAGGAAGGAAGGGGTCAAATAAGGGAAGAAAGGGAGAAACATCTGTAATACTTTCAACAATAAAGATGAACACACACACACACACACACCCCAAAACCAAAATGCAGGATCCTTCTCACGGCCAAGGTCCCACGTGACTTAGGTCTGGGCCTGCTTCTCTGACCTCATCCCCTTTGGCTCATGCTGCTCCTTCTGTCTGGAACACTCTCCTCCGCTAGTCGGGTGGTGGCTCTTCCTTTTCATTCTGCTCTCAGCTACCAGGTCACCTCCTCTGAGGCCTGCAGGGACCACCCCACCCACAGGTGCGCACATCTGCCTTTCCCCATCCCTCAATCTCCTTTCCCCATTTTATTTTCTTCAAAGCTCTAACCCCCTCTTGTCTAAGAAATCCTTCTGTGTTTTCTTGACCCAAAAGTAAGCTCTGTAAGACCAGGAACTTCTGTGTACTCCCATATTTCTAGTGCCTGGCTCTTAACAGGTAGCTAAACAGTATTTGTTGAACAAAGGAATTCATTCAGTCTGCCACTTAAAATGTATTTATTGAGTACTGCCCAGGTATTTATTTTTAATTCAATAAGTTCCATGAATTTGCACAGTGGGTTCTCCCAGCAGCTTACTTGCAAGCCATTATTCCTGCAATGGGACTCAAATGGCTTAGCTCTCCCATGGTTTTGGACAGTAATCTGCCAGTAAAACTGCCAGAGGATAACTACCCCAAATCTTCCTCTCTCTAAACCAACCACAAGGCAGGGTGAACTGGCCCAACATAGTTTCCCTCCCACACCATATCCGGCAGTAGATGCAAGAACCAGACAATCTGGGTTTGTAGTCAAAGTGCTCAAGAACATTTCTGGTAAAGACTTGGCTATTTTTGGACCAGATGAAGCCAAGGGTCTACATTAGCCAACTTTAATCCTCCTACGTGGAGGGTCTGCCAAAGGCTGAGAAAGAAACAAGAAGAAAAAAAAGCTAAACTGTCTACGAAATAAATATGCTTGATACTCTAAACACGGGGCCTCCTCAGAACCCTGCTCTTTCCTAGGAGCAGGGCAGAGCCATCCACCGCCCCTGACTGCAGTGGGGGTGAGGGAGCCTGACACTGAGTCTTCCAAGGGGATGCTGGACGAAAAGAAATACTAATGGCTGACAAACACACACGTTATGCAACTTCAATAATGTTGATTAAAGATGCACATTAATAATTATTCTTGCCCAGATTAGCAAATATTAGGTGAAGATATTAGGAAAGGGGTACTCTTAAAATGCTGGGTAGTTTTGCTCAGTGGTTAGAGCACCGGCCTGCAGACCGAAGAGGCATGGGTTGATTCTGGTCAAGGGCACGTACGTCAGTTGCAGGTTCAATCCCCGATCCCAGTCAGGGTTGTGCAGGAAGCAACCAATAGATATGTCTCTCTCACATCAATCTTTCTCTCTCCCCCTCCCTCCCAGCTCCCTGGGAACCAGAAGGGTGTTTTCACTGTGACCATCCGTCACCAGTTTAATGCCCCCTTTTACCTGGTGACTCTGGGGACTGGGATCACCAACCCACTTCCGCAGTGTCCCCAGGGTTGTCCCATTTACCTTTCTTTTTTTAAAATCCTCACCTGAAGATATTTTTCCACTGATTTTTTTCAGATAGCGTGGGAGGGAAGAAGAGAGAGGGAAACATCATTGTGTATTGATATGGAAAAATATCCATGTTAAATGGGAAAAAAGCAAGTCACCAAAACAGTAATGTGTCATGTGAACCTATTTTTTTTTTATCCTCACCTGAGGATATTTTTCCATATTTTGTACAGATGGAGTGGGAGGGAGAGAGAGGAAGGGAGAGAGAGAGAGAAACATGGACGTGAAGGGACACATCGAGTGGCTGCCACCCGCACGACCAACCAGGGCCGGGGACAAACTGCAACCGAAGTACATGCCCTTAGCGGGAACCGAACCCGGGTCTCTCCGGACCGCAGGCCGACGCTCTAACCGCTGAGCCAAACCGGCCAGGGCATGTGAACCTATTTTTAAAATGATATATACATGCAGAAATTTGTAGGCATACACAATAAACTGTTAACTATGGTTAGCTCTCTTGAGAATAAAAGTATAGGAAACTTTCACTAATTTATGCTATGTATTTCCATGTTTTAGTTGTTTACAAAGAGCAAGTATTTTGTAGTAAGAAAAAAAGCTTCTGTTGCTAAAAACAATAATTAAAAAAATAACAAAATTATAATTTTGCACATTGGGTATTAATAGCTTTCCTCAAACTTTATTTAAAAAATTTCCTTCTAAGAGAAAAGATTCCAGCAGGCAGAACTCACTGGAGATGTCACTTCAGCTCATTTAGTCCATGTCAACCAGGGGCCAGGATCCTTGCTGTGCTATTTATTATCTCTGGCAGACAAAATGTCCCACTGTGTTTATGTCTGCCAGGCCAGGGACTCCCCTCACACTTCATGCTCACAGGCATAGTTAAAATAAAATGTTCATTGTATATGTTTGTATGGTGCAGAATTCCCGTTTCCCTTCCTTTATTCGTTTTTTATTGATTTTTAGAGAGAAAGGAAGGGAGAGAGAGATAGAAACATCAATGAGAGAGAATATCAACTGGCCACCTCCTGCATGCCCCCCCACTGGGGATTTGGCCCACAACCTGGGCATGTGCCCTGACTGGGAATTGAACTGGCAACCTCTTGGTGCATGAGTTGATGCTCAACCACTAAGCCACACCGGCTGCGCCCGTCTCCCTGCCTTTAAAAAATTAACCAAACGCTAATCAATCCTGGCTGTGTTGAATAAGAGGCCTTTGACTGTAAAAAAGCCTGCCCTTCCCTGCAACCCCATGGCTAGTCAAACAGGAAAAGGCACGGCCCCAGAATCTGCGTGTCTCAGAGATGACATCTGCAGTTCCTGGCATAGCCTCACCACGGAAGGACGATCCTCAGCTCAGGCAGTGCAAAAACTTGTCTTGCCACTGCTTCCTGTGGTCTAGAGACACCCACTAGCTCTGGGTGCAGTGAATGAGCTGCAAATCACAGGATGCATTTTCATCCTTGTAATCCAAGGCTCTGACATGATCCCAGCAGCTTAGGGGGATCCAAACTCAGCAGAGAACAGAACATATAATGGGTATCTAGGGAGGGTTCTTGTTTTCACACCTTGAACCTGGACAGAAAGGATGAAGATCCAGCTATATATTCAACCACCAAGAGTTAAACACAAGCCAAAGGGCTGAACACAAAACTGCCAACTCACTCAACTGTGTCACTCAATTCCACTTGCTCTCTGATCTCCTGTAGAACATATACTTCAAGTTCCATTCCCTGGCAGAGGTAAAGGGGCCACCAGCCAACAACCTCCCTCATCCAGAAACCCTTGTGAACACTTTGGGAAGCAGTGTGAGTGAGACTGGCCAAGGACAGGTTCACACCCAAAAGGGTAACCCTACCTAAAATCCTAGTCACCTCCTCTACTATCTAAACTGAATATACATGCCCTATCAAATGAGTTCCTAGGAGGATTTCTGAGAAAACCTAATCAGACCAGGCAGTGTTTTTCAACTGGTGTGCCACAAGAATTAAAAAAAAAAAGATTTTTAAGTTGATTTTTAGAGAGAGAGAAGGGAGAGGGGAGAAACATTGATGTGAGAGGGAAACATGGATCAGCTCTCTCCTGCACACCCACTACCAGGGATTGAACCCACAACCCGGGCATGTGTCCTGACAGGGAATCGAACCAGAGATCTTTCAGTGACCAGAAGATGCCCAACCAACTGAGCCACACCAGCCAGAGCAATAATTTTAAAACATGCGATACCTAACTATTCAGTTAGGGTCACTGACCTAGAGTCCAGTGGTTCTCAACCTTCCTAATGCCACGACCCTTTAATACAGTTCCTCATGTTGTGGAAATGTCCTCGGGTGAGGATTAAAGAAAAAAAATTCTTTAAAAAAAAAAGACAACGGCCAACACAACAGTAGCGATCTGGTGTGAATGAATCAAAATTATACCTATTATTTTTGGTCAGGTCAGTAAAGATATATATATTTCCTGGTGTTTTGCAGAATTTTAGCAATGAGTTTACGTATGCCATGAGATGAAAAGGGTTGAAAATCGCTGAGATAAGGTATCATCATCATCAGGAATATTGAGGCCTCCAGGCACTCAAGTTAAGTCCACTCGACCCAATTTTCAGATGAAGAAACTCAGTGCAGTCAAGGAACTTGCTGAAGTCCAACAGGCAGCAAGTGGTAGTCAGACCAGAACCCAGGCCACTGCTGACCCTCATTCCCCATTCAACAAGTTCCAGCATTGGGACCGACGAAGCTTGGCCTCTTGGCACAAAACATAAAGCTTGTGAAACATAAACCTCTATGTGCAATGCAGACAGCATTATCAAAAGTCAAGAATAGCCTCCAAAATAGAATTAGCTCAGAAAACTTAAATATATGTGGAAAGAAAAACAATTCAAGAACTGTATTCTACAATGAAGGTAGCTAGTACAGTGGTCCCTCGTTTATCGCGGTTAATCAGTTCCAGACTCTAGTGGTTGCACCTGGCGTTGAAGGATTCCTAAGGTGCTCGAATACATAGGCCTACAGTCCATATGTACAGTAATTTTGATTGTAATTGTAATACAGGGTGTATAATTAACTCAGACAATGGAGCACATGCTGTATCATTTTCAGTGTCTCAATGAACTTTTTTTTAATCCTCACCTGAGGACATTTTTTTGTTCAGATAGAGCAGGAGGGAGAGAGAGAGTCAATCAACTTTTAAATGAATATATTTGAAAAAACCGTGATAGAGTGAAGCTGCGGAAGTTGAAGCGCGAAGTGGCGAAGGACTGTACAGTGTGTACAGCTATATACAATACATGCACGGTCCAACATTTCAAGGCTTATGATAACAGTTCAAGTCAAGTCTTCATGCAGGTTAAAACTGAGAATGTTTGGCCACTGACACTTCTCAGTGCAGGGAAGAGGCCACACTGGCTGAGGCTATGAGTTCTGCCAAGTCCTGCCTGTGGTTGCTCCTGCCAGTCAGCCTCCTTCTGTACAGCTCAGGCTACTGGGCAACCCTGCACTTGCCTCAGGCCAGGCCAAGCAGCTGGGAGCAGGGAAAAGGAAAGCCCTGTTTCCCAAGAGAGTGCAACGTCCCTCCACTACCACATCCCTCACCACCTCCCACCGGCGGTTGCTCCAGGCTCTGTCAGGGCCCAGTGGCACAGTTAGGAAGCTTGGTTCACATGAGGGAAGAGTTCCCTTTCTCATGCCAGTCTAGAACAAATTCCCTGGACAAACCAGTGGGCATCAGTACATATGTTGAGGGGGGAGGGGAGGCGGCAAAGAAACAGTAGCTAGATTGGGCAGTGGTGGGAAAGAACAAGCCTGGGAGGTAGGACACATTCTAGTCCTGGCTCAGTCTTTGACCTGCTAGGTCTCAGACAAGGCCTTCAACCCCTCCAGTTCCACCAGTACATGGAATCTTAGATTAAGTTACCTGTCTTTTTCCAATTCTAATAACTGATGATACAATGTGAACTGTCCTACCTCCCCAGGGATCATCTGCTGTGGAGATCAGTGAGCCTAGGTGGGCCTCCCCGAGTTCACATTTACTCAGCACCTACCATGCACCAGGCTAAGTACCTGATCTTGTTTAATTCTCATAGTAACCCATTAAGATAGGTAATCACCTCCCTCGTTTTGAGGATAAGAAACAGTCTCAGAGGACTCAAGTCGCCCAGGATGGAGTCACACAGCACTGATGTGGCATGGTGACCATGAGAAGCCAGGACTCAAATTCAGGCTGTTTGATGCCAGAGCCCATGTACTTGACCAGTGGGCAGTATCACAACTGTCCCCTGGTCCTGGGACCTACACTCCCAGGTATAGGCCCTCTGTCCCCTGGTCTGGGAAAGCCCCCTGGGATGACAAGCACTCATCTGCCAGTTTGTCCTGAGAGTCTCCTGAATGCACTTGTCTACTGAAAGCACCGGAGAGAAATGTCTCCACCGGTTTTCCAAGTGCACACACCTAAAACCAAGAGAAACTGGCTTGTTACAAAGCTACAGAAAGAGGTCAAGGAAAAGTTGGGGTTCAGAGGACTAGTTTCCTAGTATTTCAGAAGGCCTCGTTTGATCTCAACAGACAAGAGCCAATGTGGCACTGTCGCGTCAGACTGCCGACTGCATGGTGGATGCCAGTGTCTAGAATACCATGCTTTACCCAGAAGACCTCCTCTGGGAATGCACTGGGGCTTCCTCTTCAAATGTTATCGATGGAAGTGAATTAATAAGCCCCCTTAGCAAAACAAATGAACAGACCAGCTCTTCCCTTGACATCAGTTATAACAAGACATTCAAGAGATTTTCTCTAGATCCCTGGCCCAGTGAAGTTGGCACCAAGCCTTCTCTTTTCAAACAATAGAAGTTGTGTAACCAATCAGAATCTGAGCAGAAGAGAAGTAACAGAGTTCATTTCCTCAGTCCCAAAGCCTGGGAGTCAGGTGGCAGAGCAGCAGAGGATGCCTTAACTTTAAGTAATAACCTGACCCCAAGCAGGCTTGGGATCTTAAGTGAAGAAATCATCAGCCCCCTATGAGTTAAAATATCTGTAGTCCCCCCTGGCCAGCAGGAAGAATCCCATTCAGAGTGGTCAGATGGGTAATTAAGGAACCTTGGGGTTCCTCTCAAAGCTATTTCATCTCTTCTTCACTTAGAAACAACAGGCGGTCTGGGAGGAAGAAGGGAGACAGATGAGAATTGTGAACACCAGTACAGGAACTAAACACTATACACAACCCATGGCTCTTAGGGCCAGGAGCACCAGGCTGTCCTAGAAAAGGTGGTCTGAGTCAAAACAGAATTCCTGAACTCCAGTGCTCACTGTGTTCATCTATCTGCTAGGATCCCTCCAATTTTCCTTCCATGAGGGCACTGGGAAGACCACCATCATATGGCACAGTGGTCATGAGAAGCACTACCAAGTTTTTTTGTATCCCTTGTCCTATTACACAGAATACAGAGTGAATGAGCTCAGGGACGAAGACTAGGCAGACAGCTTGTTTGAGATCAAGTTGAAAGGGAGGTCTGCCTCCATCTCTTTTCTTGGCTATGAACCACAGCTACATGTAGTGAGGGCAAGCACCTGAGCATCTTGGGTTTGGGAGAAGGGTTTGGGTGATGTTTTGGGATTGTCTTACAACTGTGTCCTCCTTGGTTCCAGCCTTCCCAGAGAATCAGCAGGCCCAGGTTCTGATATTTCTCATTTGAGACAGGCCTGCCTATGCCGGCTCCTGATCAGAAAGGCCAGGCACTTTCACAAGACCTTGGTAAAAAAAACGAGGCATAGGGCCTACCTGTCCTCTGACTCTCCGACCTGGTGATAGTGCCAGGGAGCATGCTTCCTTTGGGCTTGCTCATCAACCAAGCTGTTTGCAGGAGACTTAGCTAAGCATCTTACCACACCTGATGCTATGCAAGAGGAGCCAGAGGCAAGTACAGAACCCAAAGAAAGCAGAGTTAAAGCACTCTGCCAGGAAATGACCAAACAATCTGACATGAGAATCAGGAGAAGGGTGTCTACGCCTACATACATTCTAGAGGCAAGGGAATGACAGGTGGCCAGGAGAGACTTACCAAGAGCTCAAGGCAGTGAATAGTCTATACAAAGACTCAATATAACAAAGCTCTATACTGTACACAGTCCAGAACTTTAGCACCTCTTCTCCCTTAACATTGAGACCGGAGCTCTTTGGGCTGCTACATTTTTTTGGGGGGGGGAGGATATTGAGAAGACTGATATATAAAAAGTGTGCACAGAATAAGCAGGCTCCATTTCAATTATTAGCCCCTGTCTGACTCCCATATGTAACTCAAAGGCTCATCATACAACAAATTAGTTAGAAATTTATCTTGTTCAACAATCCAGTGTGGATTGTAGAAACTCTGATTTTCTACCAGTTAAAATACAAGCAGTGAGCAACCAGGCTGGCCTGCCATGGACAAGGCAAACAAAAGGAATATGACCAACTGCCTCTGTGAGTCCCTTCAGGCTAAGAAAGCAGCTGACTGCCAAGTTGGACGAGGTGTTCACTGGCATCGCTGAGCCTGTTTCCACCACCTTCAAGAACTCAGGAGGAACAGTGATGCTACGACCCACTCTGGGATTCTGGCAGCCCTGCTCACCAAGATGAAATCCAGTCAATAAGCTCTCACTTGTCTACCCAGTATGTAGCTATACCTTCATAGACCTTCTATGGACACTCAGCATACAAGCCTGGATTCATTATGTACTGGTTCAAGTGATCTGTCTTCCTAAATAGATTGCAGACTCTTAGAGAATAGAGTTCAAGTCTCCTAACTCTTCTGTACTCACCTTCCCTATATTAGTTATCTAACTCTGTAATAAATTAATCCACAATTTAGTGGCTTAAAACAATAAACATTTATTATCGGCTTAGCTGGGTAGTTCTGGCTCATGGTCTCTTGTAAGGATGCACACTACAAACCACCCAAAGCCTTGACTGGGGCAGGAGGACCCGCTTCTGAGAAGGCTCACACTTGGGTGTCTCTCCACAGCACTGCCTGAGTGTCCTCAAGAAGGGCAGCTGGCTTTCTCCAGAGCCAGTGATCCAAGAGGGAGCAAACCAGAGCGCACACCTGAGACCAAAGGTGCAGTCTTTTTAATAACTTAGTCTCAGAGTGACATACCATTACTTCTAACACATTCTTCTGGTTGCACAGACTAGCCCTGACCCACCACGGGAGAGGTGTGCTTCAATTTGTGAGGCTTCTGTTATATTTTCAACTCACTCATCTATTCTTCTGTCGAGTTTAATTTGCTGTCAAGTCCAGCCAGTGAATTTTTCGGAAATTGTATTTTCAGTTATAGACATTCCACTTGGTTCACCTTTACATCTTCCATTGTACTCCCCATTATGTTTGTTTTTCTTTAAAACCTTCGGCATACTTATTACAACTGTTGTCAAGTCTTGTCTGGTGTTTCTATCAGCTCTGCAACTTCTCAGTCTATTTACATTAACTGACTTTTCTCCTGACTATAGGTCACGATTTCATGCTTCTTCACTTGTGCAGAAATTTTTTTATTAGAGTCTATACATTATGATTACTACATTAAGTATTTGGATTTTGTTGTCTTCCTTTAATGAGTAATGAAGTTTGTTTGTGTAAGCACTTAAGTTTGTAGAGCAGCTTGATTGTTTCAAGGTTTTTTTTCCCCTTTCTCTTTTATTTTATTTTTTAATGTTTTCATTGATTCTTTTAGAGAGGGAGGGAAGGAAGGAGAGAGAGATAGAAACATCAATTGGCTGCCTCCTGCACACCCCACACCAGGGACCGAGCCCACAACCCGGGCAATGTGCCCTGACCGAGACTGGAACCAGGACCTCTCAGTCTATGGGACGACGCTTCATCCACTGAGCCACACCGGCCGGGCTCCCTTTCTCTTTTAAATCAATTCTGAGGTATACTATATACCAAAAATGCACCCATACTAAACATACAGTTCATTGGGTTTTGAGAAATGTATGCACTGATGTAACCCTCACTACAATTAAAATATAGTCATTTTTATCTCCCCAAAAAGTTATCTCATGTCCCTCTGCCACTGGTCCCAATCCTAAAACCCTAAGGCAACCACTAATCTGCTCTTTGTCACTAGAGATTAGATTCCCTGTTTCTAGAATTTCAGATAAATGTAGTAATACACTATGTATTCCTTTCATCTGGATTCTTTTGCTCAGCATGTTCAACCACATTGTTGTATGTTTCAGTAGTCCATTGCTTTTTGTTGCTGAAATGTATTACATTGTATGGATATACTACCATTTGTTTACCCATTCATGTGTTGATGGACACTTGGATTGTTTTCAGTTTCGGGCAATTATGAACAAAGTTGCTATTTAAATACAAGTCCTTTTTAAAAATAATTAATTAATTAATTTTTGTTACAGATGCCCCCCCCCCCCCATTCCTCCCTCCCCATAAATACAAGTCCTTTTATGGCCATGTTTTTTTCTTAGGTAAGTATCTAGGGGTGAAGTCCTGGGCTGTAGGCACACTTTTCTTTATAAGAAAATTTCAGTTTTTCAAAGTGGTTGTATCATTTTTACATTTCTGCTAGCAATGTGTAAGAGTTCCAAAGTTCACATTCTCTTCAACTCTTGGTACTGTTAAGTTTTAAAAAGTTAGCCATTCTTGCCCTGGCCGGTTTGGCTCAGTGGTTAGAGCATCAGCCTGTGGACCAGAGAGTCCCAGGTTCGGTTCCCGCTAAGGACACGTACCTTGGTTGCAGTTTGTCCCCCATCCTGGTTGAGGTCCTGCGGGTGGCAACCAGTCGATGTGTCACTCTCACATGGATGTTTCTCTCCCTCCCTCCCTCCCTCCCTCCCTCCCTCCCGCTCTATCTGAAGATAAATGCAAAAAACTGTACTCGGGTGAAAATACAAAAAAAGATTAGCCATTCTTGTAGGCATACACCAATATCTAATCATTGTTTAATTTGCATTTCCCTTCTGACTAACAATATTGAACATCTTTTATTTTGTCTTTATGGCTGAAAGTATTACAGATGCCCCTCCTCCCTACTCCTGCCCCCTACATTGAACATCTTTTCAAGTGCTTATTGGTAATTTTTGTATATCTTTTTTTTTTAATCCTTACCCAAGGATATTTTTCCATTTATCTTCAGACAGAGTGGGAAGCAGGGAGAGGGAGAGAGGGAGGGAAGGAGGGAGGGAGGCAGAGGGAGGGGAAAACATTGATGTGAAAGAGACACATCGACTGGCTGCCTCCCACATGACCCCAACCAGGGCCGGGACCAATTGCAACTGAGGTACATGCCCTTGACTAGAATCGAACCTGCAACTCATCGGTCGATGGGCTGACACTCTAAGCACTAAGCCAAACTGGCCAGGTCTGTATATCTTTTTTAGAGAAATGTCTACGCAGATCCTCTGTCTATGCTTAAATTGCACTGTTTGTCTTTTTACTGAGCTATAAGAATTCTTTACATATTCTTCATGCAAGTGCTTTGTCAGATATTCGTATTTCAAATATTTTTTCCCGCCTGGCTGGTTTGGCTCAGCAGTTAGATCATCGGTCTGCGGTCCAGAGAGACCTGGGTTCGGTTCCCACTAAGGGCATGTACCTCAGTTGCAGTTTGTCCCCGGCCCTGGTTGGGTCGTGTGGGTGGCAACCACTCAATGTGTCCCTTTCACATCGATGTTCTCTCTCTCCCTCCCTCCCACTCTATCTGAACAAAATATTGAAAAATGTCCTCGGGTGAGGATTTAAAAAATATATATATATATATATTTTTTCCCAGTCTGTGGCTTTACAGTATGTTCTGAAGGACAGAAATGCTTGAAGTCTAATTTATCTTTTTTTAAAAAATGGTTCAAGCTTTTTGTGTCCTAAGAAATCTTTGCCTATCCCACAGTCACAAAGCTTTTCTCCTGTATTTTCTTCTGGAGGTATTAGTTTTCACCTCTACATCTAGATCTGTGACACATTTCTACTCAATTTCTGTGTGTTTATCAAGACTTGTTTTTAAGCTATGCACCCTCCCCTCTGGGGCTAGACAGAAGATGATTCTTTGAGGTGTCTACTGAATGCCCCAGTGTTCAACAAAGCCTCTCGCTCTAACTGGAAAGAAAAACATCTCCCAGGCCCAGGAATAGTTCAGCTTATAGCTGTTCTTTGCTTTGCCTCATAAGTTTTACCCTATTCACACACAGATTAATGTTTAGCAAAGACTTGAGATGACCCTTTAAAAGCAAATGTCTAGAGCTTTTCTCTTATGTAGCTCTTTTTTTCTCCATATTGTCCCTGAAAATTCCAACTGCTTTGGCTTCCTCACCTTTGTCTTCTCAACTCAGCAAGGCTGCTGGTCTCTGCTGGGGTTCCTCCTCACTGCCCTGAGATCTGAAGTTACCTCCAGCAGGAAGTTGCGGGGAAGACTACAGGGCTCACCTCATTATTTCCGTTCCCTCAGGGATCACTGTCCCGGCTGCCTATTGTCCAATGTCTGCTAACAGCTGTTTCATATATTTTAGTTTGTTTTCTGGCTGTTTACAGAAGGACAAGTTCTATACTAGTGACTCCTTTATTGACAAGAGCCTCTTCATCCACTTTTGAACAAGCTTGAATGTTAAATTTATCTATTTAAGAAAGAGTCCTCTGATTGCAATGACAAGCCCTGTTTGATTTCAATCTCAAAATAAAAAGCTTTTCGCTTTTTCCTTCCTGGTCCATCTCATCATGCTTATAAAAATGACTATAATGATGCTCTCAGTGAAAAGCCAAGCAGATGAGGAACAACTGGAACCAAATGGTGTCCAAGAACTTCATACGCAGGAGACAAAGCCAGTGGCTGGAGAAGCAGTGTCCCTGTGTCAGGAACAATACGTGAATTCTGCACACGGCAGGCAGGCAGAGCACTGAAGTCCCAGCACTAAAATGAGACCCACAACCTTACACAATTCACTTAATCAACCCGTGCCTCAGTTTCCCCAGGTATAAACTAGGATAACACAAGTACCCATCTCTCATGGCTAATGCGAGAAATAAAGAGTTAACGTACAGTACGTAAGGCACTTACAGGGCGTGGCACGTAACGAGTCCCCTATAACTGTGACTCCTTACTGTCACCAGACCAAACTGGCCAAAGCACCTTCAGAGTCTGTAGCTCTGACCTCCCAGCCAGAGAAGGCTTTACAAGGAAGACTGAAAACACACCCTCCATTTACACAGTCTCAAAAGATATCCCTACAAGTTACTTATTAATTACAAAGGGAAAAATTGTAACTTCATAGCTGGAGACACCTGTACCTTCCCCCAGCTGTTAAAGAGAACCTCAGAATACTGGGATAACTCAAGATCAGGAGCCTGTGGTTCAGACACACTGAGGAGGTCACGTCGTCACATATGCAGCATCCCTGCCGCAAACACACAACCTGAATGTAATCACGAGGAAACACCCAACACACCCAGTCTGAGACAGTCTACAAAATCACTAATCTGAAGTCTTCAAAAGCATCAAGGCTAAGAAATACAGAGACAGTCTGAGAAACTGTTCCAGACTAAAGGGATGTGGCAACTGAAAGCAAAGTATCACCCTGGACTAGGATAAAACAGCTATGAAGACAGCATTTGGAAAATTGATGAAGACTGAATGCAGACTGTGGGTTGATAACATATTAATGTTAAATATCTTGAGTTTCAATAGCTCTACTATGGTTATAAAAGAGAACACCTGTGTCCTTAGAAAGTGCATGCTGAACTATTTACAAAAGAGAAGATCTCAGTCTACCCCCATCTCCTAGGTCTCACTGCTCTTTTTATGACCACCCTCCTGATAGAGAGCAAGCTGCCACTTTAGGCGTGAACACTCAGCCACAGCACAAGCATGTGCCCCCAGCACCAGCCTGGCAGACAAGCAGACCAGGCCCAGTGAAGAGCAGAGACACAGATGTACAGACTGTACATCCTACAGACTTCAATGGAAAACAGTATTAGGTCATTAAGGCAAGTTTCTTGGAAGACAGGAGGATGTGGCTAGGTAAGGAGGAAAGGGAAAAGCATTCAGGGGAAAAAGGGATGTGGGTAAGGGAGGAGGCTAGGGCCTGGCAGGTGCAGAAGAGCTATCCTGCAGCATCTCGCTGCATTCCAGTGTCTGATATGGCTGTTCTCCTTAGCCCAGGTTACAAGGCAGACCGTGGTGACTGCAATGTCCATGCACAAAAAGAGCTCTGAAAAGGAGGACAGAGGTAGGTTCAGGAGTCTGGCTGTCAGGCAAGATGCCAGAATGCCACCTCAGCCCAGGCAAAGGACCCACCACATAACACTACTGGCAGCTACAGTGGTGGGAGTGAGGGCTGAGCTCACTGGTATGAGTCAGTGGTTCACATGCCATGAACACCTTCAGAAAGCACTGCCCCCCACCCACCCCTCCTCACCTTCATGCCTCATATAATCACAGACCAAGGCTCTTGATGGAGAAAACACATTCATTAAGCCTCCTGGCACTGTGGCTGCAGGACTCCAACATCCACCCCTCAGGCCAAGCGTGGGGCGGGCAGTGGACACGGCAGAACCAGCAACAAACCCCGGCCAGTGAGCAGCCACCTCTGCAATGCACCTTGTTCAGGTGAGCTAAGTCCCCATGCACACGCCGTTCCTCTCCACGTGTAGATGCAGCACACGCGTGGGGTACAGGCAGCCTCGCTTGCTGGATGACCTGTAAATACTTTAGCCCCAAACTCACTACCCAAATGGAAACCTGCTCGAATGCTCCAATGCCGCCTCGACCATGACGTTCGTTCACACTGGGAGGGTCTGGGCAAGAGATGCTGCGTGTGCCGCGGCTGCTCACCTGTTCCTGCATGACAGGGTGGCATCTGGAGATTGTCACTGAACCCAGGAACTGTCATCACCTCATCCCCCACATCATGTTTCACGTTAACGAAAATGTCTTCTAAGAAAATGGAAAAGCCCGTGAAGAACACTGATGAGCTTAAGAGGTTAGAACAGCCCACAGACTAGAACAACAATGGGGGGGGGGGGAGGCGGGTGAGAAATGTGAACAAATGAAAAGCACAGTGTTGGCCCTGTGTGTGTCCCAACCTACTGTGCATGCAACTTTGTCCGTGAAAGAAAAAGAAGAAAAAGCGTGGAAGCTCTTGGCACCAGCACTGGTTAGCGACAGGAAAAGCCACAAATACCTGACACCAAGTCTTTAGAAGAAATTTTAGAGCCAAGAAAAATACTGGTTGAGTGCCCTGTCCAGCTGAGTGGCCCTTCTTTCCCTACTGCGCCTTTGCTGCATGCCCCCCCCGCCCCCCCGCCCTGCCGCCATAAAACCAGGCCCTAAGGCCAAGCCCGATCAGCTCCTGTCCCCACTTCCTGGAAAGCGGCTCGAGCGGAATGGCACTGAATACCCTTCAGAATGAAGAGGACACTAAATCAAATGCAATGGGGGAAGACGTATCTAATTATGAGATAGGACTGTGGTAACTCAAGTGCGAAGTCTGGGCACAAAGGCGATCCAGCGGTTGGCAATTCTGCTGTGGCAGGTACAGGAGTTCTAGAACATGCTGACAACCGGAATTCTCATAAGAGACATTTTTCAGCAAAGCCCAAGCGCACCCGAGTCTGGGACCGTGCTCACAGAGCGGGCTAGAGATTCCTAGAATTCGCCCAACTGGCATTAGCCTTAGCTATCCACAATCGAGGCCGGACTGAAACCCAGGGGTGGAAGCAGCTGTGATTTTTCTACACCTGTGTGGAATGTAGGGCAAATTAACAAGAGCTGGGTAATATAAAAGCAGTGTTTCCAGAGCCAGACAGGCTGACTCAACCTCTTGCTGGCTGAGAGACCTTGGGTAGGTTACTTAACCTCCCTGTGGCTCGGTTTCCTCATGTATGAAACAAAGCTAATATGATCACCTACCTCTCAAATGGGCTCACACACAATGCCTGGTACAAACGAGCACAGCAGGTCTGCCCACATCATCATGCTATCTGAGGAGGCACTGCCAAGGGGACAGGGGCTGGGAGAGGGTCACTGGGTCCCTGTTTCTTCTACCACTCAAAGGACACAAACAGATGTTCCTCAGGGGAAACACATGACATCTAAAACAGACGTGATAAAACTGCTTTAAAAGAAATAATCCATATGGAGCCAGAGGTAAATGCAGAACCTGACTTGCCATCCAATAATTTAATTCACCATCCTTTTTAAGTGCAAGCTACAGAAAAGAGGCCTGACATGAAATAAGGATGGCTCTCTGGAACCCCCTCCAAACCACTGCCTCTTTTTCTGGGAGCCTCTGCCCGTATGCTCTCCGACCCCCAGAACTGACGGCCACATGCCTGATCTCCTATGTGCACCGTTGCTTTCTCCTCTTCTGTGTTGAGTCCCTCACACCTCCTTCACCTTCAGTGTTGTGCTCAAGTAGGGCTTCCTGGGGACGCCTCCCCTGGGAGACTCCCTCATCCCCCCCTCTCAAGTCTATTCAAACTTCTCCAACCTCTTCATGCTGTCGCACAGCCAACCACAGCCCACTCTAGCTGCGTGCCCCTCAAGCACAGGGGACTGGGTCTCAGCTCTTCTTCATCAAAGCAGCACCCGGGACCTTAACAAACCCTGACAGTCTACTGTTCTCATCCTTCAGGGGCAAAACACTGACCTTTTTTTAAAAAAATGTATTTTTATTGATTTTTAGAGAGAGAGGAAAGGAGAGGGAGAGAGAGAGAGAAACATCAATGAGAGAGAAACATTGATTAGCTGCCTCCTGCTTGTCTCCCACCGGGGATCAAGCCTACAACCAGGGCATGTGCCCTGACTAGGAATCGAACTGATGACCTCTCAGTGCATGGGGTGATGCTCAATCACTGAGTTACACTGGCTGAGCCACAATGACCTTCTAAAGCAGCGGTTCTCAACCTGTGGGTCGAGATCCCTTTGGGGGTCGAACGACCCTTTCACAGGGGCGCCTAAGACATAAGAGCAGCAAAATTACAGTTATGAAGTAGCAACAAAAATAATTTTATGGTTGGGGGTCACCACAACATGAGGAACTGTATTAAAGGGTTGCGGCATTAGGAAGGTTGAGAACCACTGTTCTAAATGGTTCCACTCCAGCTCACGAGAGTCTGCTGACCAATCCACAGGCTAAACAAATGTAATTCTCAAGATGACTGTGCCCCCTAGGGACGCTTGGCAATGTCTGGAGGTATTCTGGGTTGTCCCAACAGGGGTTAAGGGGTGGGGAGCTACTGGCATGCAATGGATAGAGGTGAGGGTTGCTGCTCAACACCCTGCATGCACAGGGCAACCCATGAAATGTTAACCGTTGGAAATGCCAAGTTGAAAAACCTTGGTTGGATGTATAACTCCCAGTAGTGGTGGAATCTAAGAGACTCGTGGACCACTTTTACGCATACATGAAGAACAGGATAACTCTTAAGGGTTATCCCTAACTCAAAATTATTAACTACTCTCCTTATAGTCACACAGCGCCAGGAGAACATTCTGTGAAAAAAAAAGCAGGTGAGCTGAACCCACCCAGAGCCCTGCAAACCCCTCCTCACCAGCTACAGAATGGACTCCGGTACTCCCTGCTCCCGGGGCTCTGCCTCTTGCACGCTGGACCTCATTCCCAGGGTAGGACTGCCACTCCTGCAGTCAAGGGAAACCTTCACAAAGGCCCAGGCCCGAAAAACAAACCTAAGATGTAACTCATACATACACTAAATTTTCATTTTCAAATTTTTATTTTTAATGCTATCAATAGCCATAAAATAGTTCAAGCTTCAGATAATACTTTGGACATAAAAAAAAAAAAAAAAAAAAAGAATTATTGCCCAGCTAGTGTGGCTCAGTGGATTGAGCATCGGCCCATGGACTGAGAGCTCCTGGTTGGATTCCCAGTCAGGGCACATGCCCAGGTTTTGGGCTTGATCCCCAGTTGGGGGCTTGCAGGAGGCAGCCAATTGATGTTTCCCTCTCACATTGATATTTGTCTCTCTCTCTCTCTCAAAAAAAAAATCAATGAAAACATACTTAAAAAAAAGAATTAAGAAAGAAAATAGAAATTACTCAAATAGGAGAAAATGAACCAGGGTACAGAATAATTTCATCTGCTCACTGTCCTTGTTTGCAAAAGAAAAATAACACCTCCTTCCAGGATCCTGTAAAGCACATAAAACACTGAACACCAGCGCCTGCACACCTGGAGATTCAGTGAAGCGCAAGCTGCAGGAAGGAAGCTGGCTCTGGTGGCCAGTGCCACCACCTGCCGCCACGGCACCTGGGGCCGATTACGCTAGGGACTGGGACACAGCTTCATCACCTGTAAGTGGGCTGCCCCAGTCCACCCACCGTCCTCTCAAGACCCCCGGGAGACTGCAGGTGAAAACACAAGAAAGGGTTGGGTGAAGAAAGGAGATTATTACATATACTGAAGTCACCTGGTTTGGTGTACACGCTCATTTGGAATTCACAATCCCTCTGCTGGTTTCAATAAAGTTTTTTTTTTTTTTACTATTATGCAGTCTATGAAAAGAGGGCTAAAGGTAAAGGTGTTACGCAAACAAGGTGAAAAGGAAAATGTTTAACCTAATTCAGAAAACGAGTTACTCAAGCACTTGTGAAATGTTCTTCAACAGAACTCCTGAATGCAAATATTGTAATAACAATGCAGATGATGGCATAAGCCCCTAACCTGTGCTTGACACTGATCCAGTGTCCTTAAAGACATTCTTTCTAGCCCTGGCCCGTTGGGCTCAGCAGTTAAGAGCATCGGCCTGAGGTCCAGAGAGACCCGGGTTCCCTTCCCGCTAAGGGCGTGTGCCTTGGTTGCCATTTGTCCCCAGCCCTGGTTGGTCACGTGGGTGGCAGCCACTCGATGTGTCCCTTTCACATCGATGTTTCTCTCTCTCTCTCTTCCTCTCTCTCTCTCCCACTCCATCTGAACAACAACAAAAAAATGGAGAAGTGTCCTTGGGTGAGGATTAAAAAAAAAAAGACATTCTTTCTAATCTCCACATTCCCAGAAAAAGAATTATCCCCCTCTGGCTGGGGAGGAAACTGAAGCTTCGAGAAATCTGAAGGTTGCCCAAGGGCACTTCCTGGCAGAAGCACAAATGGAAGCCAGGTCAGACTAGTTCCCGAGCCAGGGATCCTGCTATTTTTAACCACCTGTAAAACTGTCAACATGACTTCGTCTTCATGTAAATATTACAGTAATTGCAAAAGACTTTAAACAGATCATTAAAGCAGTAGAGGTTTGATAGGCCCCTATAGGGTAACGCTGAACAGGGTATTTAAAAGGCTAAAAAATGCATTTCATTTAATTATTCTATAATTCAGATCGTCCCCTAATTTAGACAACTCTCTCTTGCCCTGATTATATTCCAAATTAATGAAATTTTATTATAAATAAAGATCACCATTATGAATAAATGCTACCAAATAAATCAGCATTTAGAAAACCTAAAAAGTTTCTAAAACTTCAGACTCCTAACCAGCCGCCATGCTAATGCTGGCCACACTCCTTTCCCCCGTGGGCACAATACCAGTCTGGACAGGAACCAGGGATTTTCTCCCTTTGCCTTGGCTGGCACTCTGGAAGGAGGAAAGGATACCGACATTTATAGTGTTGGGAGTCAGGCTCAGAGACAGGCGCCTTCCCTCGGAGCTCCAATTCAGCCATTACTAGGTTCCATTATTTTACCAGGAGGTGGTCACTGAGTGAAAATTTACCCAGGGGACAGGATATTCACATGACCTCAAGTATCACCACCTCAGAGAAGATTTATTATTTGCAGAGGGGGCAATATACCTTTACAAGAAAGAGCTCTAGAGACCTCTGCCCTCCGCCCAGTAATCGACCTTATCCTCACTAACAGTGGGGCTGCCTGATGTCACCTGCCTCCTGGTGTGATGCAATACGCAGCGCACAGCACCGCTCATGGAGTGTTCTTGCTGTAAGAAAGATAGTCTGAATTAACAGAACTTCCAGACTAAACTCAGGAAACACAGGGGCCCTCAAAAACACCTCAAACACAAGGAAATGCCAACAACTGCAGAATGAGACACTGTACATGACAACTGGATAGCCCTCTTCAAAAAGGCAATGTCTCCCTGGCCAGTTTGGCTCAGCAGTTAGAGCGTCAGCCTGCGGTCCAGAGAGACCTGGGTTCGGTTCCTGCTAAGGGCATGTACCTCAGTTGCAGTTTGTCCCTGGCCCTGATTGGGTCGTGCGGGTGGCAACCACTCGATGTGTCCCTTTCACGTCGATGTTTCTCTCTCTCTCTCTCTCTCTCTCTCTCTTCCTCTCTCTCCCTCCCACTCTATCTGAACAAAAAACAAAAAAATGTCCTCGGGTGAGGATAAAAAAAAATAATAATTCAAAGCTGGGTACACTGCTTTGTGGTGTTACTTTGGCCTCAGGAAGAAAGCTACCATTTCTCAATGCCAGCAGTGTTTTTGTAAAACAATGACACCTTCTCCCAGCTGGCTCATCCTCATGTCTGTAACATGAAAATAGGGTGATTTATCCAAGCTCTCAAAATGCTTGTGTTTTTTTCTTGGTTAATCCTCACCTGAGGATATTTTTCCATTGATTTTTAGACAGAGTGAGAGGGAGGGAGGGAGGGAGAGAGAGAGAAACATTGATGTGAGAGACACATCAACTGGCTGTCTCCCGCACGACCCCAATCAGAGCGAGGAATCGAACCTATAACCCAGGTACATGTCCTTGACCAGGGATCAAACCCGAGACCCTTCAGTCTGCAGGCCAACTCTCTAACCACTGAGCAAAACCAGTCAGGGCTCAAAATGCTTGTTTTGTGAGAAACCAATTCTGTCAACCCAGAACTCTGACTGTGCACAGTGAAGGAGGCTTGAGTTTGCTTTGCTTTCATACATCCTGAGAGTCAACACCACCAATGCCAACACACACCCTGGCCAGTACTGACCTCTGGCTGACAGCAGGCCCTCTGCTTTGCACTGGAGCAGTCTGCTGGGTTCTAGGACTGTTCACCTCCATTCTGCTGTGACTCTAGTCTGAGTGACTCCATCAAGTCACAGACTATATATAAAGCCACCAAAACAGGAGGAATTGCTTGGTAGGCAGATCATGACAAAGGCCCCTCATTTAAAGCATTTCCTTCTGGACATCGGTAATGTTTACAACAAAATAAATAAATAAATAAATCATTTCCTTCTACTCGGACACCCATCCCAGAAAACCCAGAGAGGGAAGTCCCTGTATAATCTTGCCTCTGAGTTTGTTCAGCTTTCCTAGCTGGAGCCTCTGGAAGGCTCACCAACTTAACAAGGTGATGCTGACACTGGGGACATCCCTGCAGGCACTGACCTGTAATGCTCTGTATGTTTAGGGAGCTTGAAGAAGCAGCTACATATATCACCTGGCACACAGACTCTCAACTGCCTGGACTGAGCCTGTCTGAAAACCCCACATGGTGAGCCAAGCGCCAGGATGAGAAAGGCCTGTGAGAATTAAAATCCTCCCCCAAGATGTTAATATACATGAGAATTCTCCTTCTAGGACAGAACCCTGCAGGATAAAAAACACAGCAACAGCCCTGGCCGGTTTGGCTCAGCGGTTAGAGCGTCGGCCTGCGGTCCTGAGAGACCCGGGTTCGGTTCCCGCGAAGGGCGCGTACCTTGGTTGCAGTTTGTCCCCGGCCCTGGTCGGTTGTGCGGGTGGCAGCCCCTCGATGTGTTCCTTTCACATCAATGTTTCTCTCTCTCCCTCTGTTCCTCTCTCTCCCTCCCACTCTACCTGAACAAAAAATGGAAAAATGTCCTCGGGTGAGGATAAAAAAAAAAACAACAAAAAAAAAAACACAGCAACATCCTGACCAGTCTTGCTCAGTGGTTAGAGCGATAGCCTTTGGAAGGACCAAAGGGTCACAGGTTCGATTCCCAGTCAAGGGTGTGTCGGTTGCAGGTTTGATCTTCTGCCTCCCGGATTCATGCGGGAGGCAACCAATCGATATCTCTCTCTCTCTCCCTCCACTTCCATCTCTCAAAAAAAAGAAAAGAAAATGGAAAAGTATCCTTGGGTGAGGAGTCGCTGAAATCAGGGATGCAGAGTGATGAAAAGCACCTCACAGACCATCTGGCAGAGAAGTGAGTCCACCTTATGAAACAGAGCAGGTCCAACAGGGAAATGGAACACTTGCCCTCAGACGTGTCCAAGAAGAGAGGCATTGAGCCCACTGCCTGGGGGAAGAAAGCACTGGAAGGGAAAGACTTGACTCCGCAGACAGGGACTATTAATTCAAACCGCTCAGGAGAGAAGACTGGTATTTTAAATATGCTTGATGATGATAACAATGGAACTGATGAAGGGTGGAGTGGCCGCCTCATCTTTTTCTTCTTTTTCTTATCCTCACCCGAGGACATTTTTCCATTTTTTATTCAGATAGAGTGGGAGGGAGAGAGAGGAAGAAAGAAAGAGAGAGAGAGAGAGAGAGAGAGAGAGAGAGAGAAACATCAACGTGAAAGGGACACATCGAGTGGCTGCCACCCGCACGACCCAACCAGGGCCGGGGACAAACCGCAACCAAAGTACACGCCCTTAGCGGGAACCGAACCCAGGTCTCTCTGGACCACAGGCCGACGCTCTAACCGCTGAGCCAAACCGGCCAGGGCTGGAGTGGCCTTATCTTAACAAGACTTCCCTCAGGGGCTACAGAGTGGACACTCTTGTCATGAGCCTGGCACTTCTGCCAGGCTGAGAAAATGATGCTGTGACCAGAAGACTAAAGCCCCAAAGCCCAACAGCTCACAGATGAACTTCTTTGAGACCACCTCCACCCTTCTCTTTTCCCCAGTAAAGTCATTCTAAATGCAGCAGCCCCTTGGATTTCCTCACAGTTGCAAAATGGAAGAGCCCCACAGTTGTATTTCAACAGATCCAAGTTTAAGAGGTAGGAAAGGACCCGGCCGGTATGGCTCAGTGGTTGAGCATTGACCCATGCACCAAGAGGTCACCATTCTGATTGCTAGTCAGGGCACATGCCCAGGTTGTGGGCCTGATCCCCAGTGGGGGGCATGCAGGAGGCAGCCAGCAAATGTTCTCTCTCATTGATGTTTCTTTCTCTCTCTCTCTCTCTCTCTCTCTCTCTCTCTGTCTCCCTCTCCCTTCTTTATTATTATTATTATTTTTTTATCCTCACCCGAGGACATTTTTCCATTTTTTGTTCAGATAGAGCGTGAGGAAGAGAGAGGAACAGAGAGAGAGAGAGAGAAACATCGATGTGAAGGGACACATCGAGTGGCTGCCACCCGCACGGCCAACCAGGGCCGGGGACAAACTGCAACCGAGGTATGTGCCCTTAGCGGGAACCGAACCCGGGTCTCTCTGTACTGCAGGCCGACGCTCCAACCGCTGAGCCAAACCGGCCAGGGCGCTCTCCCTTCTTTTCTAAAAGCAATAAAAAAAATAAAAAAAAAAGAGGTAGGAAAGGAACTTCCCTGACTGGGTCTCCAGTCAGTGGGATCCTCCTTGGCCTGCTGTCTGCTTCTAGGTGGGAGACTATGGCTCTGGCTCTCCTCTTCATTTGGGTCCAGGGCAGACACAGCTCTAGCCTTTCCAGCTCTTCTCCCCGTCACTGTCCCAGGACCTACTACCCATTTCCACAAGCTCCCTCTGCATCTAGCCTTACATTAAGCAAGAGACCATTTTCTAGTCCGGTCTTTACATTCACAGAGTACCAACCACAGTGGGATCTGCACACGTGCTCACACTGAAGATTAAGTAAAGAAGTGAGTGTGTCCCTGAAGACTTGCAGGGCCATCACTCTGAACGCATTCAACCCAGCCCCCTTCTCAGCTGCGAGGAACTCGGTCATCACATTTCCCTCTCTAAATCACAAGAAACAAACCCTAGGGAGTAAGTCAGGCCATCAGCATCAATCAAATCCATGAAAACAGCCAGATCTAAGCTAAGAAATCTTAGATTAGAGAACAAAATAAAAACTCAGCCTGCAGTTCCTTTAGAGAGAAAGGAAGGCCAGCTGGAGGAGAGCGAAGTGGGAGGGGAGTGAGGATCCACACACAATGTCTTGAAAACACACACAGTTCAAGCACCCAAGTCAGCAGCTGATTTGGGCTCTGGCGTCACAAATTACTACTGTGGGAACAAGTGGGTATTTGTTCAGCAAAGAAAATAGCAAGGCAAGTAAAAACTAGAAAGAAAAGAAAAAGTGGCACACACACACTTCAGAAGAGCATCTTCAGGGATACCTAAAGCCTAGGAGAAATCACCCAAATAAGCCCCACGTTATAAACAAGCAAAGCTGATACTCCAACAACTGGGCCTTTCAAGACATATGCATACTGCTGCAGGATCCCTCCCCAGTGCTGAGGCAGGACTTTCTGCAGGAACTTCCCATTCTGAGCACAGTGGGGAAAGTTCTGAGAACAAGTCACTGTGGAATTAATGCCTCTGTTGGGATAGTTATAACCCTTCTTTCCCCCAAAATGCAATTGCAGGGGCACTCATAGGCCTACAATAGGCCTACAAGCCAACTGAAGCTTCTTGTTACATTTATAAAGGGAGGATGTGCACTAAGAAAACACACAACCCCCCACCTGACAGCACACTTGACAGCAGGGTGGAATTTCTAGTTTCCAGAAGAGCCCTCTGGGGCTTTTTTCTCCATCATGAAACTCTCAGGGATGGGTCCCTGGTGACTTAGCACAGGGATTCAGGGACCTCCCTGACTCTGTGCCTCCTTCTCCATTAAGCCACTAGGCTGTTCAAGTCTCATGAAAAAGGAAAGAAAACTGAAATATAAATAATAAAAGTTGGCTGAGAAAGGGAACAGCCAGGGGAGGCTTGAGACTTAATTAGGAAAGTTTGGGACGTAGATGGAACAGGTGGGCCTGTTCCGGAAGAAAAAAAGGGGACATGTGCAGAGAAGAAGGGTGTCTGGATGCGTCCTGCTCCGACCAAAACAGAAAATAAAACTGAGAAAGAAGTTCCGGCGTGGGAGGACATACAGGGGAGGAGGTAGTACTGGGAATGCAGTGCACAACTAACAATCCAGGTATTGCAGGGTAGAGGAATTAAAATGCGAACGGGAGAGAGTAAATCTTTTGAGTGTAGGTGCAGAAAAAAGCTCGGTATCAAACTGGGGATTTAGAGATGCGGGTTCACAGTGCGGAGGGGAGGCTAAGAAGACCCTCCAAAAGAGGGTCATGGCCCCAGGCTGAAAGTGGTTAGCCTTAATTCGCGATGACAAGGTGGGAAGGAAGCGAGTTTTAGAGGGTATCTCAAGAAAGGTGTGTACGGGTTGTAGGAGAGGAGCAGGGGTGACCCGCGGCCACGGGCTGCATTCATAAATGGGTCCGGGACGGGAGCTCCCCCTAGTCTGGGAATGCCCAGGTTAGGCTCGCGGGACTAAGGCTCCTCCGCCAAAGGGCCAGGGTCCCCAGGCCTGAACTCTTCAAGCAGGGTCCTCGAAGAGGGGCCTGGGCCCGCGACTCGAGGTGCAGGGCCTCATGAGGGGTGGGGGTCCCGGACTCACGCATCAACGTGCTGAAGGCCACGACGCCAAGCAGCCCCTGCAGGAAAATGCCGAAACTGTGCATGAGCGCGCCGCTCTCACAGCGGCCCGCCCCGGACGCGACGGTGGAGGGCGGCCCGCCCGGCAGTCCAAGGCTCGCGTTCCCGGCAGGGCCTTGCATGACGGAGCTGGCGGAAAAGCGTGGGGCGTCGCGGTCCGCACAGCCACGCCGCCTGCAGGGGCCGTGCCGCCGAGCCCCGAGCCCGGAGCCCGGAGTCCCGAGCCCGGAGCCGGTACCTCCGCCCCGCGGCCGACTCAGCGCCGCGCGTAACCCGACGTCTGAGATTGCAGCGCCTGATTGGCCCGGCCCGGCGTAGGGGCGGGCCTCTGCCGCTGCAGCTCTACCCTCGAGGGGCGGGGCTCCGGCCAGGGAGAAGGGGCGGGGTCGTGAGCCGAATCACAGGTAGAACAGACCAGGTGTGCTTGGTGAGCACTCACCGGAGCTGAGAGCGGGCCCTAGGATCCCCAGCTCCAGGTCAGTAGTACATGGGCAGGGACAGTCTGTGACTAAATTCGTTTTCCCTCCATGGAAAATACCTTATATCTCGCAGAGTGCATTGAAAATACTGGGTTTCACCCTGAAATTTCAATTCAGTAGTTGTGAAACAGGGCTGAATCATCTATCTGCATTTTCAGCAAGCAGCCTGGATTATTCTGAAGCTGGTTGTTAAGGAAAACAATCTAAGACTCAGCACATAGGGTCATGTTTTCCAGTCCAGGCATTCAGCGTCCTTCTACTTTCCTTGTTAATACTGATATCTTGGCCAAAAGCGAATCTCAGAGTTACCAAACAGTCCCTAGTGGACTTTTTTCCCTCCCCCCTTTGCTAAATGTAATTTAAATGGTCATTTCAATCCAATCGCCTTCACTTAGAAATAGACAAGGTTTATACTGAAAATATGTGAATCCCTATTTTGTTTATTTTGAACGTAATTCATAAAAGAAAATCAACTTGTTGGTATTTGCCAGTCTCCAATGCCTCCCTACAAACATATGTACACATTTCCTTCCACTTAACCCTCTCTGACTCCTTTGAACCTGCTCTCCACCTCTATCAGGGCTTCTAGCCCACATTCCATTTACCCTCCCAGCCCCCGCTGGCTTCTCTCCAGACACCTCTTGTTGGTGCTCTAGAGTCCCTGACCTTCCTGCTGCATCTACTTAATACCAGTGCACATATGGTATTATTCCAGTAGACACTAGGCTACATTTGTGAGACAATAAATACCCTATCTAGGGAAATTTTCCCTCAATGATAGCCACCAAGAAATGCCAATTACACAAGAGTTAAATGCTATATAAAGCTTTCTTGGTTAACTTAAGTTAACCTCATTTATCCAGAGAACAAAAATCTAGAGCCAATTCTCAGCCCTCTCTTACAATGCGCTTTCACACCTCTGTGCCTTTCTGTGGCATTCCTTGTTCCATGAACTGCTACTTATGCTCCAAGGCCTACCTGACCTCCTTCTCCTCACTCTGCTTCCACATTACCTTGCGTGTGCTGTTCCACTAGAACTTTTCAGACTGCTAAATTAGATGGCTGTCCCAGCTGTGTGTGAGCCTCCTGAGGGCAGGAACTGGTTTTTATTCACCCTTCAATCCAACATAGTGCCCGGCACAGAGAACATGCAACAAAATGCTTTTTAAATTAAACTGAATTTTAATTTATAAAATTTAAAACTCTCCACAAATATTGACCATGGGAAAATACAGAAAATCAGGTGAAGAAAATAAATAGGTAAGGAAAATTAGCATTACTCTCTTTAAGTCTAAGAAGGTCTCTTATGGGGATGCTGGGGATGATCAACAGCTACAGTCCACATTCAGAGAGAACCAAAGAAGAGGATGTGTACTTAAAGCAGAAGAGACTGTGGTTGGGCATAAGGAGACTCTTGATTGCTTGAAGACACAGACAGCTCAAGGAAAATTGCGCACAGAGCTGAAAAATGAAGTTTCTGACAAAGCATGGCTCTGCACATCCAGATGCGGAGGAGTCCTTAAGGCCTGTTACTGCTGTAGCAAGGCAAATGTAGTGGAACAAGAAGCAGTCTTCAGTCAGGAGCAGAGTCCCCAGTGACAGGAGCAGCTGCTGTGGGGAAATTCTGCTCTTCCTACCTTTCCTGAACTGCAATAAAAAAGTACCTAAATCTGGAGAGGAAAAGAATCAGACAGAAGAAGAGGGGGTAGAATTATGGAAAGGTTCATTTTATTAAAGTAGGAAGGAACTTTCTCCTCGGTTCAGAGATGATTCTGTGAGGCCCCACTGGAAAGTTTTTTGAAGTATTTACTCTGGCCAAGAAGCCCTCTTCTTGTTAAATGAAGTTAAACATAGCTTAAGACCTGTTTTAATTTTCTCACAACACTTTAAACTGCCATATTATACCACAAGTTTATACACACTCTTATTTACAAAAACCAAAACCAAAAACAAAAACCCCACGCAAAATATTCATCCAAAATAGTTATTTTTTAATCCCTTGAAATATCATCAAACTTGGTGGAAGTTTTTTTTTTTTTAATAGTATTCTTGTGCATATGTCTCCTTAAGTATACTTTATCCTCAATGCATAACTTTTAAAATTATGAGAAAAACAGCAAGCAAGGATACAACTTAATATGCATTTCATTTTGTTCCAAACAAGCAGCTTAAAAAAACAAAATAAAAGAACAACATACATTAAACAAAGTGCATCAGTTCCAACGAGTTAGTATTAGAAAGAGGCCTAAGGACAGTGCTGGAACCTGCCAGAAGTCCTGCCCTGGCAGGCCTCTGATTGTCTTTAGAGAATACTCAACCCAAAAAAGAAAGAAAAAAAAATTAGTGCTTTAAAATCTCAAGAGAAACACTCAAACTACACTTCCCTAGAGACTTCTTGCAAAAGGAGCTAAGGAACTGTCCAGTTTTAACTTTGTCTACATTTTGTAACTGCCCGCAATCATCTGCTTTGTGACCTGATTTTACCCTCAAAGCCTAACCTCATCCTTTCAACACTATTTGCCATTCTGCCAAGCTAGGCATGCAGTTAGATTGAATAAACCATGTAGAAGCCCTCAGGACTGAACTGAGCTTCCACACATCCTGAGAACAGGAACCCCCATCAGAAATGGTGGCTTCATTTCATTAGTCAGTATCATCCTTTGCCTTTCCCATGGCTCAGGGTCACGTTTTACTGCTGCTGTTAAAGACTTGTCCTGAAAGACTGTGGCTTGCTTCCCTTTTTAAACAGTCCTTTGTGACAGGCCATAGCACAGGACAGATCCAAAAGTTGTGTTAAGTCAGAAAAGACATGAGGAGAGGGAGCGTTAGACCTACTTCTCTATTCCCCCAACCCTCATTCCTGGTTTTGCTGGTTCTTATGAAAATCTGAGACTCCTGAAATTGCAGAACCAAGAAAATCAGTCTCCAGTGCATTTACCACCCAGCACCTTCTATACCTAACCCCTCAGGCAGCCGTCAGAAACAAGGCTACCTGTGTGGTCTGGAACAAGCACAGAGAAAACCACAGTGAGCAGGTCCGAAACCAGACCTGTTGGGATAGGGCTTTGAGCTTAGAACTCTCTGCCAAAATGCCAAGGTGGCTTATTGGGATAAGTTTAAATTTCCAAAGTGAGTACATTTTCACAGAGTGGGTGGGAATCATCAAAATTCACTAGTAAAACATTGTAAAGTGAATACAGTCAAGGAAGAAATATAATTATATGAATGTAACTGACTTCTTTTTGATTTTGTAGGAGGCTCTGTCCTACAGTTTCTGAGCCAGCATCATGGCCATAACACATGGTTACTTATGGTGGACCCAGGACCAAAGACACTCACATTTTGAAAGGGGATACCTAGTCCCCACCAAGATTTATACTTCATTTGTTAATGACATCTTCTCCATCATCTTCACAAGGCCAGCTATTAACACAACACTTTTGAATTTACACAGACACACATGAAACATCTCCAATATACAGGACCAGAGTTCAAACACAGTGTCTACTTCCACTGTTGAGGCTAAGCTCCTAACAACTCTATCAGAGCTTCTAAGGGCATCAATCAAACCAGTAAATGGAGTCTTAAATATAAAGTCTTTGGTGATAGGTGTCAAGTAAATATAAGTGCCTATGACAGTTTCCTAATGTCCCCATCTAGATCAGTCTTACCTACTGTTAACAATTCCCTGATGTTCTCTGTGTCCCCCAGAAATACTTTTTGGCTTGAGAGAGGGGAATGGTTCTGAGTCCTTTGCTACCTAAGGCCTTCTAAAGCTTTTAATCTGTATTTAGGTACCACATTAGCGACTGAATTGGTAAAAGAGAATGAGTACAATGTATTCAAGTCCTTGGGAAGCTTTGGTCCAAAGCCCTGTCCCTCACAGTGAGAATAATTTTACTTTCAGAAGAGGCATATAAAGGCCAAGTTCTGAACTGGTTTTCTATGTTTGCCTCTATCATAAGTTGATAAATATTTATGAAGAAGCTCATCTTTTCCAGAAGTTGGCAAGTATCTCTATTATACCTATATAGAGATATAGATATGTAACATAGAGGCTGGGAGCCACTTACATTGCTAAAGAAAGCCAGATGGGGTAAAAGCCCCAGTTAATACATTCCCTGCATTAGCCACTTTAACTCTGCTTCAGCTGAGAAGGATGAAGGTAGTTTACAAAGGAAAATAGCATAGTTCCCAGAAGATGACAAAGTATAGTAAAAATGTCACCGCAAATCTTCATGAGCTGTAAAGGGTTCCTAACACATTCAGAGAGCAGTATAAGCTAATATTGATCAGCCGACTTCAAGGTCCAGAGGGATGATACAGTTCCTTCACCTGTTTCCAAGCTTGTCAATTTGGGATCAAAGATGGATGGATCATGGAAAACTTTCTGACCTCAAGCAGTCTGTAGGGCCAGCTAAAGGTGAGATACAGACACCTCACAATGCACCTCTCATAAATTTAAGAGGTTGGTAACTTTAAAAAAAAAAGTTCAGCACAAACATTTCACCCCAACATAGTGAACCAGTATCAGGTTTAAAATCTGGTTCAGAATTATAGGAGTCAGGCTGTCAGCGCTGTCCAGCCCTGCCCAGCAGCTTTATGAGGCAAATGGAGTCTAAATATTATACTCTTAAAAAAAAAAAACCCTTGTGCCAACTTTCCAAACAAGTATCCTCTCATGTAATATCTGGGAGTGGAGGCTGGAGGTATATAATGCCTCTTTAATGCAGTTGCCTGATAAACTGTATCTTAGTATAAGAATGCAAGGAATATTAAGGGAAACCCTATTTACTTTTCCAATTTAGAGTCAGTCCAAGTTCGTTGGGCCCCGACTCTATCCAGATCAGACTACTTAGGGCCATTTGTTTAACCTTTCAGGGGCTTTTCACCCTTTACTTGTGAAGGGAGGTGTTTCTAATTCCTATGGTTTCTGGAGAAGTCAAAAGAGAAGCAGTGTAACATACAGGGTGGGACAAAAGTAGATTCAGAGTTGTGAGTATGCAAGTTTATTCTTGTATTATTATTTATTAATTATTGTATTAGTTTCCATATGAACAACTGTAAACCTACTTTTGCCACAACTTCATTATTGCATGTGGAAATTCCCTCTTATAGAAAATAAATCTCATTTTCCTAAATAAGACAACGATGTTAATTAATTCCAGGTATTTCTATCCCATTGATCTTCAAGGAAACATCTTTGCCTTGGTACCTTGACTGCTGAGCTCCCAGGAAACTTTATTCTTCAAGCTACATCTCTCCTCCAAAGTCTTATCTGCTTAATGCTGATTGTTTCCAAGCATCTTATATATGCTTCTCTTCTGTGGGCATAGAATAAAATTTTTAAAAACTGGGTCTCTGAGTAAGGTCAAGCATATTACTTTTTACTTAAATGAAGCTTCTTTCCAGGTGTATCTGGTGTAGTCTAAACAAAGAACTGGTGCTTTAATGTAGGTTTGGTTGGGGGCTTGGATTAAGGTGGTTCATAAATTATACAATGAAGAGAGGATCCAAACCATAGGATGTTTGCTAATATCCATAAAAACAGGTGGGGGTAAGGGGACAAAAAGATAAAAAGTGAAGAAAAATCACAATCAGTTTATACTGGTAATAGTATTACCTTATATTAGTATAACTGTTTAGAATTTACCCAGTTTGTAGTTCTAAAACATTTTCAAATCTTTTTTTTTTTTTTCTTTATCCTCACCCGAGGACATTTTTTCTATTTTTTGTTCAGATAGAGTGTGGGAGGGAGAGAGAGAGAAACATCGACGTGAAAGGGACACATCGAGTGGTTGCCACCCACACAACCCAACCAGGGCCGGGAACAAACTGCAACCGAGGTACGTGCCCTTGGCGGGAACCGAACCCGGGTCTCTAAGGACCGCAGGCCGACGCTCTAACCGCTGAGCCAAACCGGCCAGGGCAACATTTTCAAATCTTAAAGAAGAATTATATTACAAATTTGCAGGTGACTAGAATAACTTTGAAAAATACACTCAGCAAAATAAACCATTTAAAGGAAGCAATTTATGTATATGCCTTTCCGGTTTCCTCCTGGCTGGAACAATATAGCAAATGCTATTATTCTATAATAGCTGGCAGTGTAATCATAAGTGAAAATCACCTATAGTTTCATGTCAACTTGAGCTGGGTCAAAAGAAACACCTAAAAGAAAACTGAGTTATTGAGTGGGAATCCTCAGACTGTAAATTACATTCAAGTTAAAGATTTAACTGAAGAAAATTATAAACCTGACTAGGCAAAGAATCCTTAACCACCTCTCAATCTTTAGCCACTGAGGAAACAGCTACAGACACTCCATGCTCTGCACTAACCCCCTAACCTGTTTTCTCTGTTCTGCTCCTACGCTATCTGCCTGGAGACATGGAGAAAGAAGGGGAAATGGACTAAGGGTGGGTCCAAGGAATACCTACTGATTTTTACCCAAAGTAAGGACTTTAGAGATGAAACAGACAACTGTGAAGAAAAGTAAACACAATAAAAGCCACTGAAGTCCCTCTGAAAACTAATGGGGACTTTGAGATACTTCTTAAAACAGGTAGCCCAAGCTGGGTCAAGATGAAAAACAATGACAGTGGAGTTCTTAGATCAGGTCAGTTAAGGAACTGATGATGTAAGTGCTTATGCAATGTTTTTGAAAAAGCAAAGTGTTTTTTCCCTCCAATTTCTGCCATAGTTTTAGTGTTCATGTAGCTTAAAATGGCATCATACAAAAACACTCACACATGGCTGCAAGCTCAAGCATCAACAGAGGTAGTAAACAAAGGAACTCCAAAGAACAGATTTTAAACTGGATCAAAGTGTGACTGCACATTCAAAACCTTAGAGCCACATAATCATCCCCAAAAGGAACTGTTTTAATTTTAAAAAGCCCCCAAAACACAATGACAATGAAGCACTGATTTGCCGTAGGCACAGTCCCAAATCAGTGCTGACTTAAAGCCAGGTTCTCTCTTTCCAAGATAAAGCAGAGAACAAAGTTCAATCTACAATGGGAGGGGACAGAACAAAAACAACCAAAAGGGTGCTTTCCAGCAGCCTAAATTAGTCTTCGTTTAGGTCACACCACTGGAAATGCTCATTCTTCTTATATGAGTCTTTTCTTCACAACCTTTACTTTTTAAAAACTGCAATCTGCTGAATGAGAGATGCTCACATTTCCACCGGCAGGAGAGCCACTTCTGTGCAGTGTTTGCTTCCTCATGTGGGTCCTCCTTCCCTGAAAAGTGCAGAGAGCAAGCCGACACCTGCAGGCCCAGAACCCCAGCACTATTTCAGCTCCACTCACAGAGCAGGCGAAGGATTTGCTGCATTTGTGCTTCAAAATATGGCTCACTTTGGTTGTCCTTCTCAGTTGGCAAACTGCTCATAAAAAGCAAACTTGATCCTCTCTATATGATGGCAAAGTTTGATGGCAGGGCCTAATTTTAAGTCCATGCACTCTTGAACGGTGGGAAGGGTAAGGAGCAGCAGGGCCTGCCCATCAATTTCCTGTTAAAGCACAAAATACAAATTATCTATGATGTGCACACGAACAGCAGCTCGATCATGACAGCCCCCATTCACTTTGGCTTTGTCAAAATCAGAGTCCCTGTGCTTTCCTTTCATTACTTTTCCCCTGTGAATGAGTATCACACATTTCCTTTTAGATGCCTTGTAGTCCTCCATGTTAATGGATCTTCAGAATTAGTAACAAAGTTTTACCATGGATAATAATCCACTCTACAGTTTCTGCTCTGCAGAAATTCAGTAAGCCTTGCAAACAACAATTAAATGTGCCCAAAGAAACATTTTAGAGGACTCTTTTTAAATCTGAAAGAAAATATTAACTATAAACTTCAATGTTTTCCTATTCATAAAAGCCTGATAAGTTCTTCAACAATGTTTAGTTTTGACTCTCTCCAATTATCAAAACTAATTTTCTTTCAGTATTTTAGGCTACAGATATTTCTGTTTCAGAAAACCTGCCTTAAAATTGATCACAACTTCAGAGCCCAACATATTACAGATGTTATTTTCTTAAAATGGGCAAAATGGTATTTTGGAAAAGAGGGCAACAATAAGCATGGCATACTTAATTTTAAGCCATTTAAATATTTGAAGGATGAAAATAAATTGTTAGGAAAAATGGGAATGCAATGATAATCTATGGAGAAAGTCAGATAAATAACTTTTGACGTATTTGTACTCCTAAAATGGGAACTAAAATAATTATTTTCTTTTGCACAGAAATATTTTTCCTAAGACTTGTAAATAAATTACTATTACACTCAGAGTCCTTTGCTAAAGAAACATATTACTGAATATGAAAGGTGCCGGTGGTTACCTGGTCTAGGAATATTCTTGCTAACGGAGCACAATCGGTGGATCTGATGAACCGCACCACATCCGCCACACTCCACTTCAGGGGGTTACTGTCCAGGTGAAGCCTTTCAGCAACTTCAATCCTCATTTCCTTCATTCCCCACAACAAAATCAAACCAAATGGTGTAAGAGCTATTATATTTTTTAAAAAGTCTCTCTATTAAATTCATAACCCCTCAAGGCAGGATTTAAAGTGGTTTTACGATAGGATTTCTCCCAGCCAAGATGGCAAAGGCCCATATATACTAGGTATTCAAGAAATGTTTGTCTTTTATAATAAGAAATATCAATGGGGAATTTCTTATCTCAAAGTTTCAGAAAAAATCATTAGGACAATTTAACAGAGAAAAATAGTTTTTGTATTTCCCATTCGTTCCTCAGTCTATTTCAATTCACTCTCTGGTATTGTGCTAAAGTAAATGGGATGACATTTCCAATGAGAGAAGAAGGCTTAGCTAAATTATCAGGAGAAATCATTTATTGCTTCTGTTCATAGAATATATTTCAAAAGGAAACCAGTTTTAAAGCACTAACTCATTATTTAGTGTGTATATGTTATACAATATGCAGATATGTATATGTTAAATATACTAACCAGAATCAAAAAGATAATTTATTTCAATAAAAACATTATATTTTTATAAGACCATACATATTATGAAAAATATTAAAAAGGAAGTTTTCTTTAAACTAAATGATAGGCCACAAATAAGCTAGCAATAAAACATTCTTTTACTTCAGGCAAGCTGACAGTCACTCTGAGATCCTCCTGATAAACAGTTAATCTCCAAATAATCCTTGAAACACAAGTAAATCACTAACTTTGGTGGAATCAATTAAAAAGAGACCCAAGAAATTCAACTGAAGACTGTCTTGAAATAAGTGGAATGCCAACATCATGAACAACTATATTCTAGAAAGAAATTCTACAGAGAGAGAAAAGTTTATTTTTTGTTTTTTATCCACAGTGTATTTTTTTAATGGGTACCTTTGGTGAAGGAGGCTTATTCTCATCATCAGAAAATGAGAAAGTGCGAAGCTCTCTTTTTCTCCTTTGTCTGTCTGGAGGCAGTGATGTGGATATCTCACTTTGAGCGGGAGAAGAGGAGCATGACTTTTTTTCTGACATTTCTGATTCTTCCTGTAGCTCGTCCTGCTGCTCAGACGTACTGCCTTCACTTAGAGAATCGTCATCTCCTTCATCTGGGTCATCCTCATCTTCACCCCCACTTCCCTAGAGGAAAAGGAGTGAAGGCTCATTGAAATTCAGGGCTAACCAGTTCTGGGGCCACAAAACATCTTCTATTGGCCAGAGATCTGATTTAGAAAGACCTGAAGGTATTCTTTCAAGTCTGTATTGTAAAGCAGTGATCTCCTGACTTCTAGGCAGTACAGGCACCTCAGATCTCATACCTGAGGAGAACCCGCCGGGGTATTATCAACAGATGCAGAGGAGCGTTTCTTCTTATGAACAAAAACATTTTTCCGCCTCTTTCTCCTCTTACTGGCTTTTTTCAGGGCACATGCTAAGTTACTATGCCCACCAGGTGGCCTCCCAATTCTTTTACTTTTCTTCTTTCCATAATAGTGTGCTAAAATATGACAAAGAAAAATGAAGTAGCTTCATTATTTTTGTGCACCTCAAACCACAGAGATTCTATTAGCACAGCAGAAAACAAGTACACTGTATTTGATTAAATTTCATACAATGAAATAATCTTAACTGTACAGATCTTAAATATACAGTTTGATTAGTGCTAACAAATGCATAAACCTGAATAATCCTCCCCATATCAAGACACAGAATATCTCCATCAACCTAGAAGTTCCCAGGGTCCCTTTCTAGTGAGGCCCCTCTCACCAGAAGCAGCCATTATTCTGATTTTCATCACTACTGGTTAGCTTGTCTCATCTCTGGAACCATTCAGTAGGCACTTTTTTGTGCAAGGCTTCTTTCAGTCAGCATGTTTTTGAGGTTCATCTTTGCTGTTGTGTGTTTGCCTTCATATTGATGAACAGCATTCCACTGTATGAATATACCAGTTTTTCTATTCTCCTGTTTATGGTTACCTGAGCTGTTTCCAGGTTTTGGTTATTATTAAGTTGCAATGAACATTCTGCAATGAACAGCTTTTAGTGGGCATGTTTTAATTTTCCTTGGACAAATACCTAGGAATGAAATTGCTGGATCCTAATGATACTGTTGTAATTAACCTAGTTATTAATAACAGGAAAGGAGCAAAGGGAAGGCCAAATATTATACGCATGTCATTTGGGCACCTTCGCCAGGAAGCTACAACTTTACACTCCCCAGGGGTCCAAAGGAGGGGAGACAGACACATGCCCAATAAAGTTGGAGTGACAGAGGGAAGGTACTTGCCTATCAGTCACACCTAGGAAAGGTCATTGGCCAGAATATATATATATATATATTTATTTATTTATTTATTTAATTAATTTTTGTTACAGATGTTTCTCCTTTTCCCCCCACTGATTCCCCCCTCCCTATCCCTCCCCACCCTGTCTCCAGCTTTGTTGTCCATGACCTTTGTTCATGCATACATGCATGTAAGTTCTGTGGTTTATCTCTCCCCCACCACCCCCTCTTCTGGGAATTGTCAGTCTGTACCCCACTTCCACGTATCTGGGACTACCCCATTCCTCAGGCTGTTATGTTCATTATATTCCACAAATAAGTGAGATCATGTGGTATTTGTCTTTTTCTGCTTGGCTTGTTTCACTTAGGATAATACTTTCCAGGTCCCTCCATGTAGTCTCACAGGATAAGAGATCTTTCTTCCTTACAACTGCGTAGTACTCCACTGTGTATATGTGCCACAGCTTTTTCATTCATTCGTCTACCGATGGACACTTGGGCTGTTTCCAGATCTTAGCTATTGTAAATAGTGCTGCTATGAACATGGGGGTACATATGTTCTTTCTGATTGGTGTTTCAGGCTTCTTAGGGTTTATTCCTAGAAGTGGGATCACTGGATCAAATGGCAGTTCAATTTTTAATTTTTTGAGGTAACACCATATTGTTTTCCATAGTGGCTGCCCCCGTCTGCATTCCCACCAGCAGTGTACTAGAGTCCCCTTTTCTCCACACCCTCGCCAACACTTGTTGTTTGATGATTTGTTGATGGTTGGCCAGAATATATTTAATTTATATATCTAATTGTACCACTGCAAGGGCGCAAAATTTGGGATATTTAATCCCTAAATGAAGGAATTCACTCTCTTGGCTCTTGGTATGTTGCACCTGATTCCTGGCTTGCTCTCTTGCTCTTGCTTCCTGTATTTGCCCACATGGCCTATGGCCTGTGGCCATGTGTAATCCATACACAATGGACTAATGGACTGCAACTAGCCTGAGGCTGAACTGGACCTGGATGCAACATGGAATGAAAACTCTATAGACACTGGCTATGCTTTTAGCTCTACTGGATCCCCAGTTACGCTTCTTCCAGGACTGGATTAGGGAAATGGGACTTTAAAAAAACAGGGATGTGATTCCATGTCAATAAAAATCACTCATCCTCCCATGACAGTCTCAGAACATTCTTTTTTTCAAGATGTCATAAGAAATCCACCCCCAGCACTCAGTGGGGAAAGGGACACCTCCACTTCCCCAATAACAATATGATAGATGTGTGATTAACTTTTAAAGAAACTGCCAAAGAGTTTTCTAAAAGGGTTGTGTAATTTTATACGTACTCCCACCAGCGATGTATGAGAGATGTAGGTGCTCTACACCTTTGCCAGCATATGGGATTCTCAGTCTTTTTCATTTTAGCCAATCTAGTGGATAGGCAGAAATTTCTCTCTGTTGTTTAAATTTGCATTTGCCTGATGACTAATAACACTAAGTATGTGTTCATGTGCTACTGGCCATTTGCACATATTTTTCTGTGACATGTCTATTCAAATCTTTTATCTATTTTTTTGTTTCTTTCATTTTTAGTGAGATGTAACTACATAACATAAAATTCATTATTTTAAAGTATACACATTCAGTGGTTATTGGTAAATTCACTATGCTGTGCAACAACCATCACCATTATCTAATTCCAGAACATTTTGTTTCTCTTTTTTTAATTGAGGTAACAGTCATAACATACAATTAACTATTTAACATACAAGATTGCCCAGCTGGTGTGACTCAGTGGCTGAGCATAGGTCACTGGTTAAATGCCCAGTCAAGGCACATGCCTGGTTTTTGGGCTTGATCCCCAATAGGGTACGTGTAGGAGGCAGCCGATCGATGTTTCTCTCTCTCTCTCTCTCTCTCTCTCTCCCCCTTTCTTTCCCTGAAATCAATAAAAATGTATACAGGGTGGGGCAAAAGCAGGTTTACAGTTGTTCATATGGAAAATAATATAATAATTAGTAAATAATAATACAAGAGTAAACTATTTGTGTACTTAAAACTGTGCCTCACCCCCATACAATTCAGTGGTATTTTGTGTATTCACAATATCGTACAACTTCCAGCTTTCTCTAATTGCAAAACTCCTTTTTGTTAAGTTGTGGCAATTTTCAATATATTCTAGAGAGTCCTTTGTGATATATATATATATATATGGTTTAATGATATAGAATATCTATAATAAAATAAACTAAAATAAAAAGATAATACATTTATTCAAACCAGTTTAGATATGAAACTAGCCTTAGACAGCTAATTTAAATGACGTGGTACCACTCATAACAAACCAAATCCACAAATATTAATTGATTTTCTATAATATGTAACAGTGCATAAAGAAATAGAGAAGGTGTCTATAACATAGAAGGCAATTTAAAATCTAATTTGATAATATTTTCAAAAATAAAAGTTCAAGTTTATGGCATAAAATACATAAGCATTTGGAAAGGTAAGAGTTGATAAGAAAATTGACAAGACAACACACTTTGGAATAGGTAATGAAATGGTATCAGTGATACATTTTTCAAAGTTTCTGATTTAAAAATTTTATTTTTATTATACTATAAAATTTTTCATGTCATGAAATTATTTGAATCTAGTTGAATCTATTGATCATATTTTATTTTTTCTTTTCAAAATTCTTTCAGTGATAAGTAATACAATCAATATTTTTTAGAATTAAACTAGTTTTTTGAGGCCAACTAATTCAGTTACTTTCAGACTTTATAAACAACTGAAAGAAAAGGAAAGGTAAAGGTGGGTTTGTTTGCTATTGTGTAAAATAAATCATCCAATGTCAGTGCTTTATAACAATAAGCATTTATATATATATAAAAAGAATATTTTCTTTTCTTGCCTGGCCGGTTTGGTTCAGTGGTTAGAGCATCGGCCCGTGGACCAGAATCCCAGGTTCAGTGCCCACTAAGGGCATGTACCTCAGTTGCAGTTCATCCCCAGCCCCAGCTGGGGTCACGTGGGTGGCAACCAGTCGATGTGTCTCTTACGTCTATGTTTCTCTCTTCCTCCTGCTCTATCTGAAGATAAATGCAAAAATGTCCTTGGGTGAGGATAAAAAAAAAAAAGAATATTTTCTCCAAGAGTATAGCTTGTCTTTTCCTTTATATAAATGGTGTTAAGAACAAAAGTGTTTTATTTTATTTATTTATTATTTTCTTTGATCCTCACCCGAGGGTATTTTTACATTTATCTTCAGACAGAGTGTGTGCGTGTGTGTGGGGGAAACAAAGATGTGAGAGGTACACACAGATTGGTTGCCACCTGCCTGACCCCAACCAGGCCCCGGGGACGAACGGCAACTGAGGTACATGCCCTTTGCTGGAATCAAATCCGGGATTCTTTGGTCTATAGGCTGATGCTCTAACTGCCAAGCCAAACTGGCCAGGGCAAAAGTTTTAAATTCTGATGATGTTTAACTTATTTTTTCCTTTACGTTAATGTGTTGTGTTCCTCTCTAAGGAATCCCTGCCGACTCCAGATCTTCAGGCTATCCTCCCTCTTCTCTTCTAGAAGCTCTAACGTTTCAGCATTACATTAAGTCTCTGACACATCTTAAATTACTTTTCATAGTGAGATAGGTGCTAAGGAGTTTTCTTTCTTTCTTTTCTTTTTTTAAAATTTATATATCTAATTGTACCAATGCCATCTGTTGAATTTTCTTTCCCCATTAAATTTGTCATCTTTGTTGAAAATAATTTAACCATATAGGTTTGGCTCCATTTCTGGAACCTCTATTTGGTCCCATCACTCTACTAGACCATTCTTTCATCAACAACCAAGTCTTTTTTTTTTTTTAATCCTCATCCGAGGACACGTTTGCATTTATCTTCAGACAGAGCATTTCTGGAACCTCTATTTGGTCCCATCACTCTACTAGACCATTCTTTCATCAACAACCAAGTCTTTTTTTTTTTTAATCCTCATCCGAGGACACGTTTGCATTTATCTTCAGACAGAGCAGGAGGGCAGAGGAGGGAAGAGAGAGAGAAACATCGATGTGAGAGAGACACATCAAGTGGTTGCCATCCACATGACCCCAACCAGGGCCGGGGACAAACTGCAACCGAGGTACGTGCCTTCATTGGGAACTGAACTTGGGACTCTCTGGTCTGTGGGCCAATGCTCTAACCACTGGGCAACACCAGCCAGGGCTCAACAACCAACTCTTGATTACTGCAGTTTTATGGTAAAACTTGAAGTCAGAGTAAGTCCTCCAACTTTATTCTCCTTTTTTCAGGATTGTTTTGGCTATTTTATTTATTTTTTTCTTTCTTTCTTTTTTATCTTTATTGTTGAATGTATTACAGATGTTCCTCATTTTTCCCTCACTGACCCCCTCCTCCCCACTCCCACCCCCCTCCTGCCTTTTCCCACATTGTTGTCTGTGTCCATTGGTTATGCATATATGCATATAAGTTCTTTGGTGTATCTCTTCCCACCCTGCAAATAGCCTTCCCTTTGAGGTTCGTCAGTCTAGCAACCCATTTGTACTTCTTAATCCCTTCACCTTTTTCACCCACTCCCCCAACCCCCTTCCCATCTGGCAACCAACAAAATGTTCTCTATGTCTATGAGAATGTTTTGGCTATTTTAGATCCTTTGCATTTTTATATATATTTTAGGATATAAAGATAATTCTAAAATTGAAACATATTTATACTAGCTTTGTTATATATTAAAGTAATATTAATATATAAGGTAATTTTTGCAAAAAAAAAAAAAGAATTCTAAAGGATTACATCCATTTAACATCACTTGACTTACTAATTGGTAAAAATTATAAAGACTCCTAAGATCTAGGCCAATTTCAACTATATCATTGTGAAAAATAAATTCAGACAAAAAGCATAATAAAATACATATATCTTCCAAAGGCTCAAAGTGGTTTAGTTATATATACATACTTAGGTGAATAGCATATTTCACTTATCTACTGTAACTGCAATTATTTTTTGGCAATTTGAATCTGACACAATAAATTAAGACGATCCCTGCCCTTAATTAAGAAATTTATAATCTAATAAATACAAATAGAAACTAGAAGGTTACTCTTACATGATTTGTCATTCAAATACTAATTAGAAAACTCATGCTAAATGTGGACCTTAGATCAGCAGCAATTGGGAGTTTGTTAGAAATTCAGATACTTGGGTCCCAGATGTCCACAGATCTGATGCATCAGAACTTCCATTTAACAAGACCCTCAGATAACTGCATGCATGATAAAGTTTAAGAGGCACAGAATTAGAGATCCCTAAAAGCAATCTTCAAATTTAACATGGCAAAATCTTTCTCTGTATTAATTCTCCCATATGACATCAGAGCTTGTACAATTTAAGGAAATGTAGGAACAGAATTTTGTGGTTGGATAACAGTGACTTGAAAAAGTTCTAAATTGGAAACTTCATCCTGTATCATTTGCTTTTTTGTTATTGTTGCAGTTTCACAAGACAGAAGATACATAATAAGAAGGAACAGGTGTCATTATGAAAATTCAGAGTGAGATCCACAACTACCTCCTCCTCCTATTTACGCCTCTCAAACACTGTGACTTCTTGGCTGCTCCTCACAGGCACTAAGCATGCTCCTGCTTCAGGCCTGGACTCCTGCTGCCCCGTACGCAGAACATTCTCACCCCAAAGTCTGTGCAGCTGGAAATCTGGCTTCCTTCAGGTTGTTTCCTGACAGGAGGACTCCTTCCTCACTCTTCTACGTTGCTCATCTTGCTCCATTTTTGTCTATAGTACTTGCTTTCCTATATTTGTTCACTTGTTTATTATCTGTCTCCCACATTAAAATGTAAACTCAATGAGGACAGAAATTGTTTTTCTTTACTGTTGAATCCCAGTGCTAGAACAGTGGCAGCACAAAGCAGGCACATAATAAATATTTGCAGATTGTATGAATGACTTACATATCCTAATACATGCAATAGCTAGTTTATATAGTTTATGCCATATATAACAGTCAGCAAAATCTGGCATATGGCCTGTTTGGTACAGTTAGTTCTCAAGCTAAAAATAGTTTTTAGATTTTTTAAAGTGTTTCTTTTTTAACGTGAAAATAACTCAAAACAAAACAAAACAAAAAATATGCAACAGAGATCATATGACCCACAGCCTAACATATTTATTATCTGGCCCTTCACAGAGTAAGTCTGTGTATCTCTGCTATGTATGATTGTCTGCAAAATAAAACCGTATAGGACATAAGGTATGGTCAGCTGCTAGAGTTAATAAATTTGAAAAACATGACTCACTATATTTGGTCTTTGTAAGTACAGAGCAGTTCTCAGAACACTTATCCAGAACCATCCGTGGACCGAACAGATTGGGACAGCACTCCAGTTTGATACAGGTTTGTCGGCAGAATTCAGTCACCCGATCTGCTGTTTTCACTATCTCAACAGTAGCCCGATAACTCTTTCCTTTGTATCTGCCATTGGAAGACATCAGATACTAAGTTTACTGGGCTAGTGGTTATCCAGAGAAAAGTTAAATATATTAATATTTGCTTGTTAGAATATTCTATGCATTTTATATTTTGAGGACTCTGATAATATGGAGTTATGTATTTTGTACTTAAATTTATAATCTAGTAAGCTATGACAACTAAAAGCTGAGTTACTTAAATTAACAAAATAAGGTTTCTGCTTTCTGTTCCTAAGTTTAAGGTTTTTAAATAGTAACTTCCACACTAACTACTAAGAGAAAAGTGACTTTTACCCTAGGGCGGTGGTCCTCAGAGTGTAGTCCAGGCACCAAAAAAACCTGACAACTGTCACATGTCTATGACAAGTTCAGGGTGGAAAACAAGAGTAAATGCTTATGAACTTTCATGATAATTCAAAAAAGTAATTCTATCTCTTAAATCTAATAACAAAAAAAAAAGTTTTTTAATTTTATGCCTTTTAAATTTATTTCGTATAATTTGTTTTTATCATATCTTATAAAAGTATTGGTTCATGACAGAATGGAAACTTAAACAATAAAACAAACCTGGTCCTTCATCACAAATAGCTGAAGAAGCACTGCCCAAGGAAACCTAAGGATTCTAATATTATCCATGGAAGAACTGATTCTGCCAAGAATGAATACACATAAAAGGCAGAGGAGCCTACTCACTTGGCTTTTAGGACTTCCCCACATCCATGCCACACAGAGTCTTTGTCCAGCTGCAGCTCCCGAAGGACACGGCTGGGCTTATAAGCTGCATTGATAAGCAAAGTGAGGACCTGTGCTCCATTTTTAAAGCAGAAATATGGGTTGGAAAGGAGAAAAGCAGACAATTAGAACCTTGCTCTCCCCTAGCATGTCATTTATGAGATTAATTCTGGTCATACTGGTTAACAAATGTTAACAAAATAATAATACTAAAGATATGATAGCTGATCACAGTTGCAAATAAGAGGGTAACCAGACCCTCTTAAATATTCAAAATGTTATAGTCAGAAAGAAATAGAATCATAAGTTTAACATTACTCTAGCATATGCTTCCAAATTCATCCCCAGTCATGGTACATTCAAAAAACTGTATTTGTTTGGAACACTTTGTAGATGGCTGAGCCTTCATGTGGGTAGAGGAGTCTGGCCCAGAAGTTCAAGCCTCACCAGACCCTGCCTTGCCACCCTAGAGGCTGAACAGTTCAGTAGTCCTCACATCCGTTACCTGGTGTGGCATCCTGGCTGGGAAGTTCTGCAAGTCCAGCAGATATGTAGCTTTATCATGGTCCCGGAGTAATGCTACACAGCCTCTCGGCCATACTAACTATTGTCACATTGACTCCTGCACAGTTTTATGTATTCTCTGACAGAAGACCTTTCTACACTGACAGAGGAGAGCCTGCTATGTAAAGAACTGCTTAGGTGAATGTTCCCTGGGGGGAGAAATAACTTTATGCCCAGTTCACTGTCCAACATGAAAAAAGTTAATCACTTATGATAAAACAGAGTTGACACATCTGTGGCATACAGGCAAATGATTGTATGAGTGAGTTTATCACTGTACGAGTGAGTTTATGAGACGGCTGTAAAACTTCCAAGTTATTTTGCTCTAGGCCAGAACCTTACCTCTCTGAGGACCAGAACACAGTTCCCAGGTCCTACACATTGAGGCAGCTCAGCAATTCTTCCTTTGTTAAGATAGGGCCCTGAGAAGCAACGATGGTTGAAGTATATCTTTGGACAGCAATATTTTCCATTAATGATAACTGGGAAATGAAAAGACACAAATATTCAGAACAGAGTCATTTTCTAACCCCCATTTCCAAAGTTGGGTTCCTACGAGAAAAACAAATGTCTCTACCATTATATAAAGTTAGAAATTACATCTTTTGAAGCTTAATGTGTTATCTGAGAGTGCTCTTGAAATATTTACAACTCTATTATAGAATTTATCACTCTGCTGAAATCAAACAACGTTCTGAATTACGTGCAGATTAACGCCGGGGTTAATGTGACATTGTTCCAGAGTTTTATATGTCTATCAGTAAAGGAAGTAGATTTACTTCCAGGACCCATGAGGATTCAATAACCAACCCTGCAATATTTCTAGAGAGTGATGATGAATACTATACAGAACCACAGTTTGTGCCCTTAAAACCATTGAACTAGTATGATGGCAGTCTTCTATGATGTGAGTGTACTCCCATTTCTGGGATTTCTTAAGAGGGCTGAAAGTAATTCTTTAAGTACCGTGGGGTATAACTGGGCCTAGAGACCCCTCTCTTCAACTGTTTTTATGTATGAATACTGTACATAAATATAATACTTATAAAGTCCCCTCACAGTGGTTGGCATTTCAGCTACTGAATACAAAAAATTCAAAGATACTAAAACATCTTCATTTTCATATCAAGCAGAGAGCTCTTCTGATGGACACTGTCAGCCAGGGTTAAGAAAAGGAGATGTGTGTACACTGCCCACTGTTGACAGGACTTGGAAGTACACAATGTTCACTCTAAGATGCAGTCTTCACACAGTGGTCAGCATGTCAGTGTCCACTTCTCCATTTGAACTCTACCACCCAGATCTCACTTTTTAGAATTAAGGAATTTAGACTCCCTGCTGCTGGGAATGTTGGCAGTTGTAAGTCCATCCTGGAAGTACCTTCACTCAGACTAGGAATACCCTCAGTAGGAGAGAGCCGATGTGGCTCAGTGGTTGAGTGTCGACACATGCACCAAGAGGTCAATGGTTCGATTCCTGGTCAGGGCACATGCCCAGGTTGTGGGCCCAATCCCCAGTGGGGGGGCATGCAGGAAGTGGCCAATCGATGTTCTTTCTCATCAGTGTTTCTATCTCTCTCCCCCTCTCCCTCTAAAATCAATAAAGAAAAAAAATTTTTATTTTAATTAAAAAAAAAAAAGAGTAGTTCCAGGGAGAGACTGCTGGATATAAGATTTGGGCCTTCATGCCCTGGCCAGCTTGGCTTAGTGGTTAGAGCATCAGCCTGCAGTCCAGAGAGACCCGGGTTCGGTTCCCGCTAAGGGCATGTACCTCAGTTGCAGTTTGTCCCCGGCCCTGGTTGGGTCGTGCGGGTGGCAGCCACTCGATGTGTCCCTTTCACATCAATGTTTCTTTCTCTCTCTCTCTCTCTCTCCCTCCCACTCTATCTGTACAAAAAAATGGAAAAATGTCCTCGGGTGAGGATTAAAAAAAAACAACAAAACAAAGATTTGGGCCTTCAGAAAATATCCTTGTCTCATTTATCAGGTATTGCCTCTGGGACAATCTGTTTTTCCAGTGCTTTATTTTTTCAATTGTGAAATATATACACAAACTGTATATATCATAAAAAGGGTTTAAGGAAGAATAAACATCCATTCTCAATCACCCCATGTAAGAGCACTGCCCATAAAGCCTCAATTTCTTTATCTAAACTCAGGGATAATAATATTGACCTCTGGAGCCCTTGGCACCCAATAAGTAATCAGTAAAGAATAGCTACAATTAGCCATGCCCAGTTTGGCTCAGTTGGTTGGGCATCATCCCATGGACCAAAAAGATGCTGGTTCGATTCCCGGTCAAGAGCATGTGCCCGGGTTTTGGAATCAATACCCGATAGGGGGCAGGAGCCAGCCGATGATTGTTACGCTCTCACATAGATGTTTTTTCTCTCTCTCCCTCGCCCTTCTGCTCTAAAAATCAAACTATTCTTTTTTTTTTATCCTCACCAGAGGACATTTTTCGATATTTTGTTCAGATAGAGTGGGAGGGAGGGAGAGAGAGAGAAACATTGATGGGAAAGGGACACATCGAGTGGTTGCCACCCACATAACCCAACCAGGGCCGGGGACAAACTGCAACTGAGGTACGTGCCCTTAGCGGGAACCAAACCCGGGTCTCTCTAGACTGCAGGCCAATGCTCTAACTGCTGAGCCAAACCAGCCAGGGCCAATAAACTATTCTTTAAAAAACAACAAATAGCCCTGGCCAATTTGGTTCAGCAGTTAGAGCATCTAACTATAAAGAGTCCTGGGTTGGATTCCAGCCAAGGGCACGTACCTTGGTTGCGGTTCATCTCTGGCCCTGGCTGGAGTCGTGTGGGTAGCAACCAACCCATGAGTCTCTCTCACATCAATGTCTCTCTCTCTCTCTCCCCCTCCCCTTCCTCCCGCTCTGTCTGAAGATAAATGTAAAAATATCCTTGGGTGAGGATTAAAAAAAAAACACACGACAACAAATAATAGCTACAATTATTATAAATGGACAGATAACAGTCTAAAGATCATTATTAATAAATACATCTTAGACAATTATGACTCTTTAAAACCACCATTAAGAGACCCCTCCGTGAAGCTACATTGTATAAAGCAAATGTATTGTTTATTTTTACATATAGTCCATTAAAAGAAACTGAAGGTCCTCTTTTCCCTAAGATTGCATGCACTTATACCTGAGTCTGTGGAGTTCAGCTCCTGATTCTTCAGGCCCTCATGGACAGTCCTCGAGGATGGTATTCTGAGTCAAGAAAACACAACAAAATAGTAAGATAATCCTTAAAGTTAGTGAAGTGTGAGGGTTAGTTTCTTTCAAATCTAAGAAGAAAATAATTGTGGCAGATTGCAAAATCTATAACAGAAGGTGCTTCCTTGATCATATTTTTTAAAAATGACAATTGTTTTTAAAATCGTGTACACAGCCTAAGGATCCAACAGTCTATAGACATGCGATCCTGAATGTTCAAACAAACTTTCTTCCATTTGTGTGAGGAACAATTATAGAATTCCTTCTGGGAGTCTAAAAACGCAAGCAGAGTATTTGTTGTTTTCAACTGTTAAAGAACAGAAACATTTTTAATATAGGGTCTGTTTTCTTCTTCCATCAGTTTCAAAATTAAAGACAAATTATATTATTAAGAAAGAGAATTATGCCCTGGCTGGTTTGGCTCAGTGGTTAGGGCGTCAGACCACGGACCAGTGAGTCTTGGGTTCGATTCCGGTCAAGGGAACGTACCTCAGTTGCAGTTCGTCCCTGGCCCTGGTCCCATCATGTGGGAGGCAGCCAATCGACATGTCTCTGTCACATCGATGTTTCTCCTTCTCTTCCTCCCTCCCTCCCTTCCTCCTATTCTATCTGATGGTAAATGGAAAAATATCCTTGGGTGAGGATTAAAAAAAGAGAGAGAGAGAGAGAATTACTGTATTTGCAGCAATCACTGAAAAAGGCTAATTTATCTTTTTAGAATACTTCCTGACTAAAACTTGAATCAGTCGTGACAACTAAGTCAAGGAAAAACCCAAGCCTGACTTTTGTCACTGCTATCTCACCTCTCCATCTGGAACAGAATTCTGTGGCCTTCCTACTTCTATCGTCAGTCTTATTACTCACAGAGCCACAAAGGCAGATATGTAGATAATTATGTAGAATTTGCTATAACCTGAATTGTGTCTCTTAAAATCCATGCTGGAGTCTTAATCCTCAATGCATTTGGAGATGTGGCTTTCAGGAGGTAAATAAGGGTCAGGCTCTAATCCAACAGGGCCAGTGGCCTTATGAGAAGCGGAAGAGAGAAAGACCTCCGTCCCTCTCCATCCTTTCCCTGTGAGGACGCAGTGAGAAGATGGCTGTCTGCAAGCCAGGAAGAGCCCTGACCAGGAACCAAGTCAGGCTGGGACTTTGATCTCAGAGTTCCCTGACTGCAGAACTGTGAGAAATAAATTTGTTGTTTAAGCCACCCAATCTGTGGCATTTTGTTATGGCAGCCTGAGCAAACGAATACAAAACTGAAAACCCAGTGTTTAAGAACACACACGTATACACAGAAACGCTTGTATTTTTAAGGCAACACTAATCAGTTGCTTCTCAAAAGCTGTGTGGGAAGATATGCTACAGAGAAGCTCCTGATGGGACACAAAGGTGCTCCTTTCATGGACTTCTTCTTTTAGACTTGTCTTCTAGCTCAAGCTTTCCTTTACTGTGACAAATAATATCCTAATTTACAATTTTTGCTCTTCCTTAACAAATCCTAGCATAGAGACTCTTTTTCTCTCTTATTCAAATGCCTTCCAGCTCTAAAAGCCAAAGAAAACTCAATTTGGGGAACATCTTGGGAGTGGATTTACTCTTCTGTATATAATGCCATTTTAGGAAATGCATACACTATAAGAGGAAGTATGTAAACTATCAAAAGCTGAATTAAAGGAGTATGCTTGCATCTGAGAAAATAATATGAGGAGACATACTCTCTTAGTTATTTACTTTTTCTAGATATTCTAAATTTCAAATACCAACTGTTCAAACATACCTATTATATTACTTACTGTTTTTCAGGCTGAACCACTGCAATTTTCCTCTGTTTGTGTACTGTAAGAAGAAAACAAAAATGTGTATGTCAAGAAAAATTAAAAGACAGGAAAAGTTACATATGTATTAAGATAATATTAGCATATTTGAAACCTGGTTATGTATATAGTTAACCACCAAGTACTGTAAATAAGTGCTGGTATGTCTGAACATCTAGACTAAAGCACATTTTCTACATCTTTAAACAAAGACCAAAAATGTATTTTCAAGGCTCCTGCGGTCAATCAACTATTATGAATATTTTCTAAGACAGAATAGTATTCAAAAGAAAAACTGATTTTGACAAGGGTACCAACACATTCAGTAGGGAAAGTAGTCTATCTTTTTAACAAATGGTGCTGGGAAAACGGAATATACACATTAATGAAGTTGGATCTTTACCTTACACCACATACAACAAGTAACTCGAATGGATCAAAGACCTAAACTTCAGAGGTAAAACTATAAAAGCCTTAGAAGAAAACACAGGGGAAAATATTCATAACATTGGATTTGGTGATGATTTCTTGGTTATGACAACAGAAGCACAGACAACAAAAGAAAAAATAAACTACACTACATCAAAATCAAAAAGTTTTCTGCATCAAAGAACATTATCGAGAGTGGTAAAGGCAACTCACAGAATGGGAGAAAGAATTTACAAATCATATATCTGATAAAGGATATCTAGAATATATAACAAAATCCTACAACTCAACATAAAAACCCAATTAAAAAATGGACAGCCCGGCCAGTGTGGCTCAGTGGATTGAGCGTCGCCCCATGGACTGAGGGGTCCCAGTTCGATTCCTGGTCAAAGGCAAGTACCTTGGTTGAAGTTCAGGGTTGTTCGGGAGGCAACCAATCAATGTGTCTCTCTCACATTGATGTTTCTCTCTCTCTCTCTCTCTCTCTCTCTCCCTCCCCCCACCTCTCCCTCTCCCTCTCCCCCTCCCCCTCCCTCCCTCCTACTTTATCTGAAGATAAATGGAAATATCCTAGGGTAAGGAATTAGGAAAAAAAATGGGCAAATGACTTGAATAGAATTCTGCCAAAGAAGATATACTAATGGCCAATAAGCATAGGAAAAGATGATCCACATAATGAGTCATTAGGAAAATGCAAACCAAGACCACACCCACCAGAATGGCTACTATAAAAAGCAAGCAGAAAATGAGTGTTGGGGAGAATATGAAGAAAGTGGAACCCTCACACATTGCTGGTGGGGATGTAAATGGTGCAGCTACTTTAGAAAATAGTCTGGCAGTATTAAATACAGTTATATATACTCAAGTGAAGTGAAAACCTAAGTCCACATAAAAATCTGCACACAAATGTTCACTAGCAGCATTATTCATAATAGCTAAAGAATGAAAACAATCCAAATGTCTATCAGCCGGTGCATGGATAAACAAAATGTGGTATATCTGTAACAGTGGATTACTCAGAAATATAAACAAATTAAGTATTGCTATATACTACAAAATGAATAACCTCTAAAAACATTATGCTAAGTAAAAGAAGCCAGTCACAAAAGACTCCACAGCGTAAAATTCCATTTACAGGAACTGTCCAGGACGGGCAGTTCTATAGAGATAGAAATTAGATTAGTAATAGCCTAAGGTTGCAGGGCAGGAGGTAAAGAGGTGATTGCTAAGGAGTATGGTTTTCTTTTGAGATAATGAAATGTTCTCAAACTGACTGTGGTGACAGTGGTATAACACTAACTCTGTGAATATACTAAACACCACTGAATTATACACAGTAAGTCTTCACTTAACATCTTCAATAGGTTCTGTGACTTCAAGAGAAATGACATGTAATAAAACCAATTTTACCACAGGTTAGTTGATACAGTCGAGTTAAGTTCCGATGGCATCTCATCACTGTTATAACAAAATGACATTGAACAAAACACATTATGAGGACCTGCTCTACTTTATTTTAAAAAATAAATATTTTATTGATTTTTTTAGAAAGAGAGGAAAGGAGAGGGAGATAGAAACATCAAGGTGAGAGAGATACATGGATCACTGCCTCCTGCACACCCCCTACTGGGGATGGAGTCTGCAACCCGGGCATGTGCCCTGACCAGAATCGAACCAGGACCTCAATTCATGGAACAATGCTCACCCCACTAAGTCACACTGGCTGGACAACCTGTTCTACTTTGAAAGAGCAAATTTTGTTATATAAATGATATTGCAATAAAGCTGTTTTAAAACACGGGGGCGGGGGGGAGGTTAGATCACTTTTATTTTTTATCTTTTTGGGTAGATCACTTTTATTATCAAGTTGCAAAAATACTCCAGCTTCCATCTTGCTCTCTCACTTGTTGGCTGATGGAAGCCAATGGCCATGCTGTGAGCTCCCCTATAAAGAGGCCCACATGGCAAAAAACTGAGGGAAGCCTCCCACCAACAGCCAGCAAGGAACTGAGGCCCTCAGTCCAATAGTCCAAGAGGAAATGTATTCTTGCCAACAATCCTCTGCATCAACTAGGCAGCAGATCTTCCCCTAGTAGAGCCTTGAGATGACTAGAACCCTGGCTGACACCTGTGCAGCTTTGTGAAAGATGGATCCAGAGGACCCAGCTAAGTTGTACCCAGATTCCTGACCCACAGAAACTGTAAGATAATGTTTGCTGCAATAAATAACTTCCTATGCAGGAACAGATAACCAGGGCATCATTTTGTTTTTCTCTGAAATGTCCAGATTCATCCTAAATGGTAGCAGCCACACAACAGATTATTTAATAACCAACCCTTGACCCAGAAAAAGACAGGTACCTCGTGCTCGACGAGGAGTGCTGAGAGGATGGCCATTGGTTTCACACCAGCCCAAAGGAAATATATCCATGGATTCCACACTCACAATACATTCAGGTATAGGCTTCTTAGAACCTGTTTAAATAAAACAAAATGTTTTAAACCACTGAATACCCTTTTTCATAAACTACTTTCTAGACTATCAATGTTCTATTATTGCAATAACACAGACATAAAGTCTCTTGAATAAGTTCCTTTTACACAGAAGTCATACTTTTTCACATGACAAACATTAAAAAAAAAAAAAAGATAACTGTCTCTCATGCATAGCTGTAAAAAGACCAAAATGGGTAGTGAACATACAGGATGACCTTTAGAGTTAGGGAATAGCAAATAAGCAACTGGAACTACCAGAAGTATCATTCAGACAGTTGACAAATATCAGTCAACTCCCTGAAATAATTGAAAAACAAAAGCAAAAGTGACAGTTCTTCTCAATGAGAACATGAGTTGTGGTACTTGGGGACAAGCCAGAGGTAGATCAGTGAATTCAAATCAGGAAGTGATATAGGCAAGTTGCTCAGCAGGAATTAAAAACTAAAGTCTATATTCAATACTGCCCTTGATATTTGTATCAAATGCCAATTCTACAAACTGCAAACAGAAGGTACTGAGTCTATTTGGCAGACAAATAAAATAAAAACCCAGGCCATATATAGTAACTGCAGTGTTGAGTACTCACCCTGCGCTTCTTCCAAAACCTATCCATCCAACTGTTGACTATTACTTTTTGTACATGTCTTTTTATTTTACATATTTTTGGTCTCTAATGAATGAGGACAACTGATATTATCTCTTGAATAAGTTAGCTGTTGATACACATGCTTATATATTTGGGTTAGATAAAAATATATGCTATTTGACTTACACTTTCTCTTCAAGAAAATAAAGGACTCTATAGTTAAGGCTTTTCACTTATATTCATTTTCTAAAATTTGAAAGTTAAGAACAAGAAAAGAAATTCTTACCTTAAAATCTTCCATTATAAATTAGCTAATTGATTAATTTTTTTTAATTATCCTCACCCGAGGACATTTTTCCATTTTTTGTTCACGTAGAGTGGGAGGGAGGGAGAGGAACAGAGAGAGAGAGAGAGAGAAACATCGACGTGAAAGGGACACGTCAAGTGGCTGCTACCCGCATGACCAACCAGGGCCGAGGACAAACTGCAACCGAGGTACACGCCCCTAGCGGGAACCAAACCCAGGTCTCTCGGGACCGCAGGTGGACACTCTAACCACTGAGCCAAACCGGCCAGGGCGCTAATTGATTAATTTTAACAAACCACATTATAGGGGTGAATAGAAAAGACAAAGAAGAGGGGCCATAGGAAGGCTTCTCGGAGTACTGGCACTTACCCTCCAGCTGGAGCCACAAGTAGGAGCCTCGCACAGCAGTGACGGTAGCAACACATACTTCCTCAGGAAGAAGAGGGTTCACTGCCTCAAGCTTCATGTTCTCCTTAAATTCGTGCTCAGAAATTGACTAGAAAATAAATGAATCAAATCCAAAACACACTAAGTATTAACTCACAAAAACCTTTTGCAAGTGATATTTAATCCTGAGTAATACTTTAAGGCTATAAATTTACTTTGCTTTGTTTTGTTTCTTAATAAAGATAAGGAAAAATGTCTTTCTTCTCGTTGTTATGGGAAGTCTCAGAAGTCAGACATACCTGTATTACTGCTACCTTTGTGACCTTGCTCAAGCTATGTAACCTCTTTTTGCCTCAGTTTCCTCATATGCCAGATGACACTGAGAACACCTATCTCACTGGGTCTTTATGAGGTTTCCATAAAATAAAGTACCTAAGGCTCTGTGCCCTGAACCACTGGCTCCTCACCACTGTTGGTTTGCTGACCCTCCCATAAAGAACCCCATCATACAATAAACTGCCTGGTTCCTAATGCTATGAGATTCATATAAGGGAGTCAGGATAAACAATGCTTATAAATAGGGAAAAGGGTCATTTAAAATATATGTTTTAACCTGGCCGGTGTAGCGCAGTGGTTGAACATCGACCCATGCACCAAGAGGTTGCCAGTTTAATTCCCGATTAGGGCAAATGCCCAGGTTGTGGGCCAAATCCACAGTGGGGGGCATGCAGGAGATGGCCAATCAATATTCTCTTTCATCGATGTTCCTATCTCTCTCTCCCTCTCCCTTCCTCTTTTTCTAAAAAATAAATAAGTAAAGCCCTGGCCGGTTTGGCTCAGCGGTTAGAGTGTCGGCCTGCGGTCCCGAGAGACCCGGGTTCGATTCCCGCTAAGGGCACGTACCTCGGTTGCAGTTTGTCCCCGGCCCTGGTTGGTCGTGCGGGTGGCAGCCACTCGATGTGTCCCTTTCACATTGATGTTTCTCTCTCTCTCTCTCTTCCTCTCTCTCCCTCCCACTCTATCTGAACAAAAAATGGAAAAATGTCCTCAGGAGAGGATTAAAAAATAAATAAATAAATAAATAAAAATAAAATAAAATAAATAAGTAAAATACATGTTTTAAAAATTTGCAGCTTCTGAGTCAAAATATAGAACTGAACTTCTGTATTTGTTCTCTCTTCCTTCTGACAACTCACTAAAACTAAGGTGTTTTTTGAAAAACATAAATCTGCTAGGATAAACAGGAGAGGAAACAACAACATTCTATAAGCTATAAAATAGGGTCTAGAACTAACTTAGCAGATTAAAGAAAGGTAAACCTAAGCTGACAATGAGGAAAGCTAAGAAATGGCAGCACCAGGTACGAGGCAAATAGAGGTGGAAGAGAAATCGTTAAAATAAAAAGATTTGTTGAAATTTAGGTCATGCCATTAGCTCCTCCACTCTATAGCTCAGGGCAACTGTCCCACCCGCTCCCCTACAGTAGATGAAATTTATCCTCCAGAGAAGTTGGCAACACACAAGATTCCTGGGCAGGAGGACACAGGAACTGTTGAAGGCAGGCATGCAGTGCCCAAAACAGGGGTTTGTAAGTGGAATGTGAAAGATCTAGCCCTGGCCTCTACTGTGTAGGGAAGGGACCAGAAGAGACTTCTTGTGGTAACATGATAAGCCCAAGAAACACATAAAAATATGGATTAGGTATCCCCAACAAATGACCAGCCAGACCCCACCCTACAGGAAAGTTCAAGGTTGATAAGCCCCACCAGTATACTCAGAGATTCCAATCAGCTTTTTCTTTTAGTTCCCCATTCTCAAATATAAGCTAACAACTAAGAATTACCAGACATCTAAAGTTATAAAAGCTAGAGACTGAAACAAGCAAAGTAAGCAATTTGGAAAAAACAAATCATGTAAGAAGAAAGATTCCTAAAAGGCGAAGATAATTAACATATTCTGAATGATAAGTAACATTACTGCAACCTTAAAGTAAAACACTACTGCATTAAATCCAAACATTCAGAACAGAAATAGTTCTGGATATCAAAACAATGATGTTAAAAGTTAAAAACTCAAAAGAAGGGTTGAAAGCCCTGATCGGGTCACTCAGTTGGTTAAAACCCTGTCCCAATACACCAAGGTTGCAGGTTTGATCTCCGGTCAGGGCACATACAACCAGCAACCAATGAATGCATAAATAAAAAATCAACTGAAAAAAAAAAGACTGAAAGATAAAGTTGACGAAATCTAGCACACAAAGGAAAAAGACTAAGCAACAGGAAACAGGAGGAAAACAAAGTAAGAAAAGCAGAGGTCTTATCCAAAAGCCCAACATATAACTTTTTAAAATTCTAGAAAAAGAGAGAAATGGAAGGACATCAAAGAAGAAATTCAAGAGAACCTTCCAGCACAGAGAGGTACGAATGTCCAGAGAGAAAATGCTCACTAAGAACTCAGCATGTGAATGAAGACAGGCCACACCACAGCTCATCGCTGTGAAACGTGGTCAGAGGTCTATACCCTTCCAGGGAGGACATAAAAGACAGATTCGTCTGTGAAAGATCGAGAATAAGAATGGCTTTCAACTTTTCTGGAAGGTAGAGCAACACTGTAAGATAGAAAACAACAGAGTAATGTTTTTAAAACTCTCAAGGAAAATTACTTCTGACCTAAAATTCCGTATTGAGCCAAATCAATCAAGTAGTAGAACGAAGACATTTTCAAACATGCAAAGCCTATAAAAATTTACCTCCCTTGCATCACATTTCAGGAAGCTACTGAGAGAAAGACTCCATCAAAACAAGGGAGCAAACCAAGACAGAACGAGGAGGCCACATGATACACAAAACAGAAGGAGGAGAGTCAATTCCTCGGGTAGCACTGAAGAGCAGTTTCCAGGATTAAAACTACACTATAAGCCCTGGCAAGTTTGGCTCAGAGGTTAGAGCGTTGGCCCTCAGACCAAAAGGTCTCAGGTTCGATTCCAGGCAAAGGGCACGCGTACCTGGGTTGCAGGTTTGATCCCGGGCCCTGGTAAGGGTTGTGTGGGAGGCAATCAATCGATGTGTGTCTCTCTCCCTCTCCCTCCTTCCCTTCCACTCTATCTAAAAATCAGTGGAAAAATATTCTCAGGTGAGTATTCTAAAAAAAACCAACCTACTCTGCAAGCCTAGAGAGCAACCCGTCTAGGGAGAGAAAATGGATGTTGCTAGGAGGGATATCTCTAAAAAAAATAACAGAAAATGACAGATTTCCTACATCTGGGTATCAAGAGTGGCCATGGATGTGAGAAAATGAAAACACAGCTAAAAAATATGTTGTATTTTAACCTCTCAATCCTAAAACAACAGCAACAACAACAACAAAGCACTTTAACTAGAAAGAAAATACACAAGTTCAGCTGGACCAAATAGACTGAAAGATGCTACAGGGCAGCTGCGCATTTTGCTCCAAACATGGGACTACGACCCAGGCACCGGCCACTCGTGCTTGTGTTCTGCACAATCATCTCACTCAGGGCCCATTTACCAGGTGCATGGAGCCAAAGCTACACATCCTGATGGCGGGACTTTAGACACCTGTAGAAGTGGTTGGTTGCAAAAGAATTTTACATTCATACTGTTTCAAAGTACCAAAGTTGTCATTCTACTGAAAATTACATGGTTTACGTTAGGTATAGTTTATGCAAAAAAAGACTGGAGGAAACACATGCTGACAATCTATACTCAAAGGAAAAGCCTTACCAAAAGATGAACAGATGAATGCATATTTATACATCTTAAATTAAAATAGATTGTTTCATCAAAAAGATGAATCACTGATTTATCTGACTTTCAATTAATCCACTAATTATCTGTCTGACAGAGTCAGATAAGGAAACTTCTGCATATATTATCCATGTCTCTCCCAACTTTCAAAAAAATTGTTTCATAAGGGGGGGAATGACAGATTTCCTGATGTGATTGCCTTTGTGAAAATAGTTATAAAAAGGCTACTGGAAGGTGTGGGGAAAAATAACAATAAAACAACGAAAATTAAGCTATGAAACACAAGGACAAATTAAAAAAGGAAATTTTCCCTGGCCAGTTTGCCTCAGCAGTTATAGCGTCGGCCTGTGGACCGAAGAGTCGTGGATTCAATTCTAGTTGGGGACATATGACTGGGTTGTATGTTTGCCCTGCCCTGACCAGGCCTGTTTAGGAGGCAACCAATCGATGTGTGTCTCTCAACATCTCGCTCTCTCTGTCTCTCTCTCTCCCTCCCCCCGCACTCCCACTCTCTAAAAAGTAAAAAATCAATGATGGAGGGAGAAAGAAACTCATAAAATACTGCAATGCTCAGCTGTGAATAATATCTGAATGCACATGGTAATGTAAATAATTCAGATTTAACTTAAAGTTGTAATATAACTCTAACAAAAAAAAGAGGTGGGGAAGACAGGAGAAAGGTAATGTAAAATAGCTAAATGCTTATTTACCATAATGCAGAACCAATAGACATGTTAACAATCAATGATTCAAAAAATAGCAGCATGGCCCTGGCCGGTGTGGCTCAGCGGTTGGAGCATCGGCCTGTGGACCAGAAAGTCCTGGGTTCGGTTCCCGCTAGGGGCACATACCAAAAACAACAACAACAACAACAAAAAATAACAGCATGTTATTTTGAAAATGAGAAGTATAACTATCACAATAATGGTAAGAAGAATAGGAAGTGACTATTTGTAGGAAGGGAGACTGTGGAAATGGACAGAGAACTGTTGTTTTATGCTCTAAGCTTTTTGTAAACCATGTGCATTGTTTTATTTTGATAAACAATATTACTATGTTAATATAATTATTTTGATAGAGTATTTTTAAATAAGTTTACAATTTTTCCTCTACTTAATATTATTTCATGTTATTGAATCACCAAAAATCGTTATGAACTAAAATTTAAAATTCACATTTCAGCCAATAAAAAGTGATATACTTTAAATACTAATTAAAGTAACAAATTAACTTCTGCAGTGAATGAATTTTTCCCTGGACCATTTTATTACAATCAACATGATGCTTATTTGCATTGAGTGAGAGGACTGACTTCAGAATAATCATCATAAAAAGCACAGGAAGCAATCCAGAAGCAGTAGCCATGAAGGGTCATGGCTTCTCACCTCTGGGAAGCACCTCTGGGGAGCAGCTTCAGCACCACACTGTTTGAGGTAGTCAGCCCAGTCAAAGTCCTGGCCTGGGTAGCCTAGGTAGAAACAAACGAACAATGATTCACACCACACAAGCCTGCCTGGCTTTATAACTCTGCCAAGTATCTATTCACAACTTCTAATTTTGCTAATTTGGAGACTCTAATCATTTTAGAGAGGGGGAAAAAACACCTTAAAAATCCAAAACATTGACCTGGCTGGTTTTGCTAGCAGTTAAGAACACTGGCCTGCGAACCAGAGAGTCCTGGGTGGATTCCAGCCAAGGGCACATACCTTGGTTGCGGTTCATCCCCGAGCCTGGTTGAGGTTGCGCGAGTGGCAACCAATTGATGTGTTGCTCTCACATCGATGTTTCTCTCTCCCCCCACCCCCTCCCTCTGTCTGAAGATAAATGTAAAAATATTCTTAGGTGAGAATTAAAAACAAAACAAAACCCAAAGCATTGTTAATTTTATAAAATAGAGCAGAGCAGCCCTGGCCAGTTTGGCTCAGCAGTTGGAGCATCGGCCCACGGACCAGAGAGTCCCGGGTTCGGTTCCCGGTAAGGGCACGTGGTTGGTTGCAGTTGGTCTCCAGCCCCAATTGGGGTCATGTGGGTGACAACCACTCCATGTGTCTCTCTCACATGGATGTTTCTCTCTCTCTTCCTCCCGCTCTGTCTGAAGATAAATGCAAAAATGTCCTCAGGTGAGGATAAAAAATAAATAAATAAATAAAATAGAGCAGAGCAAATATAGTCAAACTATATGACAATACAATTCTTTGGATAAAATCGGAAACTTTTATGTTTTAAACTAGGCATTTATTTTGAGCAATATTTTATATGATTAGTTACTGGCAATTTACCAAAAAATTTAAGACAGTTATAACTGGATTTGATTTGTGCCAATAAATCTAATCTCATTATCAATTCTATTATGACTCAGGCTCTAAAGGAAAAGAGACAGCAGTACTATTTAATTAGTGAAGACTTTTCTTCTTTCATAAAGCTATTTCCTTAAACATATCTTAGCTCCTACGGATACTCTTAACACTGGTTTTCAGATTCATGCCCTACAGAGAATTCCAATGCTCTTGTAACCTGAATCATGAATTCATTTCAGAAAAAAAAAGCTGAGCTTAACTCTCTACTTATATCGATCAACATTCCCGGTAGAAGTCTCTGCATCTGTGTGCAAGAAGCTGAACGGGGCCCGCTGTGCTGAGTTGTTCTCTGCTCGCAGAACTTAACAGCTCACAGGCACAAAGCAGGTTACTCAAGACTATGCCATCCTACTGCCAAACAGCCCCTGCAATCACCTCTTCTGCCCAACTGAGATCGGTATGTTCTACCTCTACCTCCACCTCAATTCCTCATGGTAAATTATCTGCCATTTTTAATTATATATTCCGCTACTTTCCTTCTATTTACAAAGACAGCTGAGTTGTCTTTAACAATGCTGAAGACTCCAATAGCTTTAATAATTGGTTTTCTTTTTCACATAAAGGCAGAAGGCAGGAAAAACTTGGGATGTCCAGAGGCTTCCAGCAAAACAAAAACTTCCTCTTGTAGGTGTGTTCCTCACCCCATCACCACCAGGCAGACACTCTCACTCTCTGTCCACTGATGAAGGAGAACCTGGGAGGCTCTCACACTGTTTTCCCACATTTGCTCCTTGAAGGAAATGTGTTGTGCTCACTTCTGCCTCCCCAGTGACAAGCCCAATGCCTGGTTCATAGCAAACATTCCATAAATGTTTGCTGGATGAATGAAAGCTGAATGGAAGGCAAAGGTTCCGAGTTTATGACTCCTGCACCACACAGAGCACTTCCAGCCCCATGTTCCAGCGGTCAACATTTAGACAGTAAAGCCGGGCTTTACCAGAGCCTACTAAAAAAGGATATATAGACTACCAAACAATTTGGTTTGCTGATAGAAAAATCAGAAAAATGTCTGACACTTCCAGATATCCAAGTTTAAAAATATTAAAAATTTCATCCAAGCTCAACTAAGTCATATATTTATGAGTCTTGATTAAAGGGTCAAAGATTATATTTCGCAAAGATGCAAACACCAGAAAATAGGCTGCTACCTTCCTTTCTACAGCCCCTCTATGTCCTACTGCTGACCATAAACCTCTCTCTGGAATCTGAAGAGTCTCTCTCCAAGATGAAGCCCAGAAACCTAAAAATCATCAATAATCTATCTCCTAGCTCTAGCTCTAACGTCTCTTCGCATAAGTCAGCTCCCAACATCCACTGCACATACTACTGCCAACTCTCTGTGACCTCCCAACAGAAACAAGATAGAAGGAGCTAAGGAACCTGCATGGAACCCTAGGTTGTCAAGGAGATGCATTTGTCAAGGTAGGAGGATAGAACATACTTTATATAGTAGTTTTACTTAATCTATAACTTTCAAATATGTAAATATATGGAATCTAGACCTTCATCTATACTTGTCTTGGGCACTCAAAATGTTAAGGATAGCCTGGGGCATGAAGAGAAAAAGGAAAAAAAGATCCAGATAATGCCATCTGATAAATCTCATTTCAAAGGAAAGTTCCCAATAAACAATTCAGAACAGAATGAATGGATACCAGGAGGGGGGCTGATGTGTAAACCATTCTTCAGACTCCACTGCACAGGGAAAATACCAGGACTGTTGACATGACACACAAAAGATCGCTTCGCGTGATTCTCTGGTCGCAAATCATCCATTTCCACCAGAAAGTACTTCTCATCAAAAACCTGTACATACAATTTAATTAATAGATGAATGGTTTATGTGTACACAACACACACACACACACACACACACACACACACACACACATTTCCTTGGCACAGCCGAACATGTTACAAAAGTTCATAGCTACACCCTGGCCAGGTAGCTCAGTTGGTTGGAGTATCATCTCATACACCAAAAAGTTTGCAGGTTTGATTCCCAGTTAGGGCACGTACCTAGGTTTCGGGTTTGATGCCTAGTTGGGGTGCATATGGGAGGCAACCAATCGATGTTTCTCTCTGTCTCTCTCTAAAAATCAATTAAGATATATCCTTGGGTGAGGATTAAAAAAAATAAGTTCATAGCTACAATGGGTATTAAAAATAATAATATATATTCAATAAATGTTAGCTCTTTGTCAGGCACTGTTTTAATTTAATGCTTTTCATGTATTAATTCAGTTTTAATATTCCTAACAGTCTAATGAGGTAGGCACCATTATCAACCCCATTTTGCAGATAAAGAAACTAAGTTTAAAAAGAGGTTAAATAACTGGCCTCATGTTACACAGCCAGGAACAAGCAGAACCTGGATTCAAATCTAAGCACTGAGGCTCCAAACAAAATTTAGGTTAGGCTTACTGAAGAGTCAACTACACCAGTATATTAGATTTTCAAATCCTAGCCTAGTTTCAAATGCCAAAGAGGTTTTATGAACCTCCTCTGGCACCTTACTACCCCACAGCCCTCAGACTCCAGTCGCAGCCTTCTAATCCCATGGCAGAGTTAGAATTCCTCCCTGTTCTAAGAATAATCTTCTTCCAAGGCAAGGAAACTTTAAATCTTAACAGGTTGGATGAATCAGCAGCAAGGCAACCATTCCTCTTCTAGTCATACTTAACTTTTGGTTCTACTTTCAGCAAATGGGTTTTTAAACTGAAATTCTCTCCTTTATGCCTCAGTTCTAGTAACTGAGTAACTGGGCCTTGACAACCTGCCCAGTTCTTGTGGTTACTCCTAACAAGAGCCTTACTGGTATCAGTCTTTCAAAAGATTAAAGTTTGAACCTGAAATCCATGGCTGGAGCAATCCAAGTGGCAGCTCCTGTGACACTAATCAGCTGCTCCCCACACGTCTCCTCAGCTCAGTGAGCCACGCACCTGGCTGGACACCAATGACAATGCCCACCTGCATACTTTGCAGATACCATGGTCCACCTGCCAGTTAAACCTCCTCTAGTACATCTAGACCTGCCCCCCCAAAACATGCCCCTCTACTCTGGCGCCCAGTCTTTGGTTGGCTGGCTGGGGCAACCAACCTCAGAAAAAGGGATGGGCCACAGAGAACTGGACAGTACAAGTAAAAATGTGTACAGAAGTAATTCTAACCTCACAGCTTATGAAAAACAATGGGTTGGATTAGTAGAGCTTGAAATCAAAATACTACCAATTTCTTAAACCAGTCACCCTGATAGGAATTCTTACTAAGAAAGTTGGCCCCATTTTACCTTAACAACTGTAGCAGGAGAAATCCCAAAAGGAGACCAGGGATCCACAGCTTCCAATTTCATATTTACAGAGAATGCATGTGTTCCAATCACTTGTTTGTCCTGAAATGCAAACACCAAGAGGAAATAAGAATACAGTATTTTCACATTATTTTATACTTATATATAGCTGAATACTACTCTTAATTAATTAAAACAATGTAACTGTCCAGCTTCTGGTAAATAACCTAATTCTATAATTTTCTTCCCTGAAAAAATTACTGAGGAATAAAACCACAGGAGGCACTCATACTCTCTATATTTTGAACACAAAGGCTACCTGAAGGAAAAACAAGTTTATTTGATAACAAGTCAAAACTATGTAGTTAAAAATCCCTTCACTTTGAAGGGATTAAGAAGTATAAATTGCCAGTTATAAAAAAGTAACAGGATGTAGAATACAGCGTAGAAAATATAATCAATAATACTGTAATAACTATGTATGGTGTCAGATGGGTACTAGACTTACTGGGGGAACACTTTGTAAGTTATATAAATGTTTAATCACTATGCGGTACACCTGAAACTAATATAATATTGTGTCAACTATAATTAAAATTTAAAAATATACTTTTAAAGAGTAGAAAAGGCTTGAAATGCTTTAAGAGAACTGTAGGAGAAAACCTAGACCATTTTTAGAAGAAGAAACAGGTGAGCCTTCAAACCTCTTCCCTCCTTCAGATGCCACAGGACACTCACTGACTCTAGAGGTTATTCTATGCTTTGTACCTCCCTTAAATTGTTTTACTCTACTTGTTTGTTTTTACCTTAAATAAGTAAGATGGTAATGGCTCTTCCTCTTCCTCTTTCACTTTGGCCAAAATCTCTTGCCATTCGGTTTCATTTTTCAGATGTCTGATGGCTTTAGTAAAACAAGATAGGTAACTTTATTTTTTTTTTTTAATTATTTTTAAATATGTTTATATTGATTTTTTAGAGGGAGAGAGACAAAGATAGAAATATCAATGGGAGAGAGACACATCAATCGGCTGCCTCCTGCATGCCCCTTATTGGGGATTGAGCCTAAAACCGAGGCATGTGCCCTGACTGGGAATTGAACTGAGACCTCTCAGGCCATGGGACGATGCTCAAGCCACTGAGCCACACTGGCCAGGCAACTTTAAATAATGACAGAACTTATACACTTAATAACTATTCTGAAAGCATTCGCATAAGTAAAAAAGTCACTTTCCACTGGGAAAAGAAAAGGGTTCAAGCCCACTTATACCATCTTCACTCAAAGAACTTGTACCTTCTTTGTCTCCTCTGTTCAGAGCCTGGGTGGTTAAGTGTAATAAAAATCTATATTGAGATCAGGAGGACTGCTGTGGTCCACAAAATAACATAATACAGCATCCAAATTGGGGCACATAATAACAAATGCAAATTGATTTAAATAGTAACTCCAGTTATAATCTCTTGTTCAACAAATTGCTTTGAACCCAAGATCTGTCCCACTGCCATACCTGTTTGAATGCCACCTAGAGAATTTTTCTTTAATTTTGGTAAGAAGTCAGTATGAGATGGAGAAGAAGTCTATGAGGTAAGTATATCAGTATGAGTGGCAAATTACAAAAGCAACAGAACTAAAAGAAAAATAGGTGTTTAATTTAACTCCCTACACATTTTTTATAATATCTCTATTATGCAAAGTAAAAATAAAAGGCTTTTGTAATATGCAGAATGCTTTTCTCAGTCTCACAAATACTAATAAAAATGTAATATAACAATAATGTACTAGTTAAAAGAAAAATGTTGTATTACTCTTCACCTAATGGGGGCTGAAGTTCATATCCCTGCTGAGCTGCCCAACCAACGTGATGAAGAAATGGATCCAAGTAATACAACCAATGTTCGAAATTGTCAGAACTTTCAAGTCCTTCATAATGTAGCTTCAGCCTTCCCCCAATATTTTCTACTACAGTAACAATCCAAGTGCTTAAAGAGTCCTGGAAAGCTTGACATTCTAGCCTGGAACCTGGAGCAATGAGATCTAAAGGATTCCTTCCATTACGGAGCTGTAGGTAGAAAAAGAGAAATTATTAAATAAGGGAAGTCACATAGTATTTTAAAGAGTCAAGTTTTAAATAACCTCAAATGAACCTTAATTTTTTTTTTTTTAATCCTCACCCGAGGATATTTTTACATTTATCTTCAGACAGAGTGAGAGGGAGGGAGAGAGAGAGAGAGAAAAACTTTGATGTGAGAGAGATACATCAATTGATTGCCACCCGCACAACCCCAACTTGGGGCCAGAGATGAACCGCAACTGAGGTACGTGCCCTTGGCTGGAATCGAACCCGGGACCTCTTTGGTCTGCGGGCCAACACTCTACCACTGAGCCAAACCGGCTAGGGTGTTTTTTCTTTTTTTAAATGTTTTTATTGATTTTTTTAAAAGAGAGAGATAGAAACATAGATGCACATCAATTGGCTGCCTCCTGCACACCCCCTACCAGGGATCCAGCCCGCAACCTGGGCATATGCCCTGACTAGGAATCAAGCTGGGACCTCTCAGTCTGGATGATGCTCAAGCCACTGGGCCACACCAGCCAGGCTAAGCCTTTATATTTTTACCCATTCAAAGCCAGTAACACTGAACTTTCTAATATCAAACGAGATCCTATAATATTATTTGTAGGTTATATAAAAATGTTTGTCTTTAAAAAAAAAAAAAATCTACCTATAATGCAATATAACTATTCTAAAAGATCACTATCTCTAGGATAATGTTACACAGTTTCATCTAGTAAGGGTTTTTAAAATATCGTCATTGGTCTCTAAGTGTAAAAGCAGATATGATCATCAAAGAGAGAAATCAAATAACAAAAATAAAAATACTCCACAATTCCACCTACAAGAAAAAAAGCCAGCCCGGCCAGTGTGGCTCAGTGGTTGAGCATCATCCCATGCACCAAGAGGTCAGTGGTTCAATTCTCGGTCAGGGTACATGCCCCAGGTGGTGGACCCAATCCCCAGTGCATGCAGGAGGTGGCCAGTTGATGTTCTCTCTCATCGATGTTTCTATCTCTCTCTCCCTCTCCCTTCCTCTCTCTCTAAAAATTAATAAAGGGGAAAAAAATCTTAAAAAAAACACACACACAATAAACATTTTGGCATATACTCTGAAACTGGGTTTTCTACACACAAGTCTGTGTCTCTCACACTCACACTTTTTTTTTTCAACAGGAGCACTGTATACCGTTTTTCAGTTTGTGTTTGTCACTTAATACATCGTAGCTATCTTTCTATAATAGCACACACAAATCTTCCTCTTCTTTTAAACTATTTTATTGTTATTCTGTATTACAAATGGGCAGTAATTTATCCACTTCTCTACGGATGTCATTTCAGTTGTTTCTGATTTTTCACTCATTTCACAATGTTCTTACAAACATACTGTTTTGATTACACCAATGGAAAGGAATAGTTTAATTCTCACTCTCTAGATATATATTAAAAGCTACAATAAAGAACACAAAGGAATGCTGATTCTAACATCATCACATAACCATTTCTTAATATTCAAACTTACATTTTTTCTAATAACTGCTCTGTGACACTTGCATATTCTTATTATGCAAAAGAACACAGGAGCAAGTGGAGGAATACATTCACAGCTAAAAATCAGAATGGCAGAATCAAAGGCAATGCAGAGAAGGATGTTTATTAATTCATTTGTTCATGATTTCACTCATTCACTCACATTTTAGTGAGTGTTTAGTATGTGCCAACTCCTGGCTAAACAAAATGAAATGAGTCAGAGTATGCTATATAAAGATTTGCTTGCAATAGAATGTTCACCAAGTTTTACAGGGGAATGTAAATGAATCACAGAATTAAACACAAGAGCTAAACATATAAAAAAAAAACTTAGAAGAAAACGTGAGAGTAAATCTGCATGACCTTGAGTTAAGCAAAGCCTTCTTAGATGACACCATAAGTACAAGCAAAAACAAACAGATAAATTGGACTACATCAAAATAAAAAACTTTTGCGCTGTAAATTATATCAAGAAAGTAAAAAGATAATCCACAGAATTGGTGATAATATTTGGAAATCTATTTGGCAACTAGAATTTGTAAGAAACTCTTATAACTCAATAATTAAAAGACATTAACCCAATTTAAAAATGAGCACCCTGGCCAGGTGGCTCAGTTGGTTAGAGCATCATCCTGTACACCAAAAAGTTTCAGGTTAGATTTCCAGTCAAGGCACACATCTTGATTGTGGGTTTGATCCTCTGTCAGGGTGTGTATAGGAGGCAACCAACTGATGTTTCTCTCTCACATCGGTGTTTCTCTCTCACATCGGTGTTTCTCTTCTCCTTCCTTTCACTCTTAAAAAAAAAAAATCAGCCCTGGCCAGTTTGGCTCAGCGGTTAGAGCGTCGGCCTGCGGTCCGGAGAGACCCAGGTTCGGTTCCCGCTAAGGGCGCGTACTTCGGTTGCAGTTTGTCCCCGGCCCTGGTTGGTCGTGCGGGTGGCAGCCACTCGATGTGTCTCTTCACGTCGATGTTTCTCTCTCTCTCTCCCTTTCTCTCTCTCCCTCCCACTCTATCTGTACAAAAAATGGAAGAATATCCTCAGGTGAGGATAAAAAAAAAAAAAATCAATACAAAATATATCCTCAGGTGGGGATCAATAAATAAATAAATAAATATTTTATTTATTTTTTATTTTTTTCAAATATATATATTTTTAATCCTCACCCAAAGATCGTTATTTAATTTTTTTTTCTTTATTGATTTTAGAGGAAGAGGGGGAGAGAGAGATAGAACATTGATGAGAAAAGACATTGACTGGCTGCCTCTTGCATGCCCACATGTGACTTGGCCCACAACCTGGGCATGTGCCCCGACTGGGAATTCAACTGGCAACCTCTTGGTGCATGGGTCGATGCTCAACCACTGAGCCACACCAACCGGGCTCACCCGAGGATTTTTTTTCCATTTATCTCCAGACAGAGAGAGGGAGGAGAAGGAAGAGGAGGGAGAGGGGGGCAGGAAGGGGGGCAGGCAGGGGGAGGGAGAGACAAAGACATATCCACTGGCTGCCTCTCATAGGACCCTGACCAGGACTGGGGGCTGAATGACAACTGAAGTATGTGCTCTTGATCAGAATTGAACCCGCAACTCTGTGGTCTGTGGGCTGACACTCTAACCGATGAGCCAAGCCAGCCAGGGCTCAAATATGTTTTTATTGATTTTTTAGAGAGAGAGGAAGGGAGAGAAAGACAGAAACATCGATGTGAGAGAAACACCAATTGGCTGCCTCCTGCACGCCCATTACTGGGGATTGAGCCCCCAACCTGGGCATGTGCCCTGACCGGGAATCGAACCAGGACATCTCAGTCCATGGGACGACACTCAATCCACCAAGCCACACCAGCTGAGCTAAATAAAAATTTTAAATAGGCAAAGACATTTCTCTAAAAATAGAGACATGAATTGCAAATAAGCATTTAAAAAGATGCTCAACATCATTAGTCATTAGGGAAATGAGTGATGTCCCTAAACCAAACTGAGGTACTACTTTACACTTACTAGGATTGTTATAACCAAAAAGAGAATAACAAGTGTTGTCAAGGATGTAGAGAAATTGGAACCGTCATACATAGCATTTCACATATGCCACAAAGAAAATAACAAAATATAATTTAGAAATGTTATAACCAATAAACTGGTTTCATAAAAACAAGAAATCTATAATCACTAACAAGTTCAAAATCTACACTAATTTAAAAGGACTGCTGTGGTGTAAGTACTGCAGATCTACTGTCTCTGAGTAGAAAAAAAAGGGAGTTTCAAGGCACCTAGTGTGGGAGTCACAAATACCCATCCTCAAGTAGAATCAACCCTTGCACAGTTACAGAGAGCCCCCAAATGCTGCATTTTCCAGCTGCATAAAAGAAACTGTAAAACTTAATTTTTATGTGTTAGCAACTAATTCAGAATACTTTAGGCCCTGAGCAAGCTACCAGTTTGTAACCTCTGAGGATAAGGTAAAACCTCCCAATACCCATGCCTATGTCTTAGTAATAATGCTTCTTTGCCTTGGGATAGTAAATGAGCAACCAATTTTTAAGATTCCTTGAACAAAAAATAAATATCACTAAAGACTGCCAGGGTTTTCCATGCTGTTTCTGCAAGCAGTAATACTCACGCCCTCTAGTAGCGGAACAGGAGGACTACAAGCTCCCTTCAGGGTCTGTTGCAGGAACTCGCCCCAATCAGACACCTTATCTCTAATGCCTAGATGAGAGAATAAAATGAGTGATTAGTCATAAGAGTCAGCCATGGATCACAGAGAAACTAAACTAAATTAAACCAATGAAAATGGTTTAGAGGTGTGTATGTCATTTTAATATCTGAGAGTCCAACAATTGCTTCTTTGAGAGTTTTAGATAAAAAGCCTCCTAGATAAAGCTACATCCTGATTAGTTTAATAAGAGTTGTATGCAAAACAAGGAGAATGGGCCCAACCCCCTATTACTATAATTTATCCAAAAGGTATCTAGTTAATTTTTTATTATGAGAGTTTTCAAATATATATAAAAGTAGAGAAAATAGTATAATGAATCCTCTTGTACTCTAGGTTCAACAACTGTCATTTCATGGTCAATCTTTCCATCTAGATCTGCAGAACTTAGCTAACTACAACACGTGGGCTAAATTCGGCCTGCTATCTATTTTGTAAATAAAGTTTATTGGAACACAGCCATGCTTTTTTACATACTGTCTGTGGCTCCTTTCACACTGCAATAGAGGTAGGCAACTGTTACAGAAACCACTCAGCTAATAAAGCCTAAAATATTAACTGTCTGGTCCTTTAGAGATATTTTGCCAACCCCTGATCTATACCCTCACACACTCTACCCCCACCCGACCAATTCCTAATATCATATAATTTCATCCAATATAATCTCAGTATATATTTCTAAAAGAAAACAACTTTTTACATAACCGCCCCTTAAAAAATGAGCAATAATTCCTTCATATTAAATATACGTATATTCCATGTCCAAATTTCCCCAAATGTCTCATAAATGATTTTTTCAGTTTGTTCAGTCAAGTCAGGATCCAAATGAAATCCATATATTGCAAATGGTTGATATATCGCCTAAATCTCTTTTACTCTGTATGTTCTTTCTCCCTCCCCACCCATAGCCCCCAGTCTCTCTTTTTCTTGCGGCATACTTCTTGAGAGACTCAGCCTTTTATCCTATATAGTTTTTCTGAATCTGCTTTTACTGGTTGCCTCCCTGTGATAACCAGTTTTTCTACTGACCTCTATATTTTCTATAAATCAGTACTTATAGCTAGAGGCTTGATCAAATTTATATTTGACTCTTGGGAGAAAGAGAGTAAGATTATTTCATAAGTGGAGTTGCATCCTTCCATCGAGAGGCACACTCAGTCTGTTTGTCTCTCCGTTTGGGATATCAGCAGTTTTTAATAGTCACTACATAGATGCATTCATTCATTCATTAGGGGCTACAAATGATAATTTTCTATCACCCCTTCTTCGTTTACTAAGCAATATACCACTTCTATAAAGAAAAAGTTATCTTTTTCAACTGTTTTTGATTACCCTAAGGTAACCTTTTTCATCCCATGGCAAACATAAACTGATTACTAAAATTCTCTGGCACACCAAAAAATATATTTTTTGCTGATCTGACAAAAAATAGCTATAATTTTTATTTATTCACACTGGATGGCTATTGTTGTATTGTCTGCTATTTATTTATGTATTTATTTATTTATTTAATCCTCACCTGAGGACATTTTTCCATTTTTTATTCAGATAGAGCAGGAGGGAGAAAGAGGAAGAGAGAGAGAAAGAAACATCGATGTGAAAGGGACACATCGAGTGGCTGCCACCCACACGACCAACCAGCACCGGGAACAAACTGTAAGCGAGGTACATGCCCTTAGCAGAAACCGAACCTGGATCTCTCTGGACCGCAGGCCAATGCTCTAACCGCTGAGCCAAACAGGCCAGGGCTGCTATTTTTTATTTGACAATCTAAGAGAAAAGAGGTGAGTGCCCCTGACTAAATAGTCAGATATTGCATGTTTTAAAAATTCTTGCAGCACACCGGTTGAAAATTGCTGCCCTAAGGTATAGTTCACAAAAAGAAGGCAGGATATATCTTTATACTTTCCCTGTATTTACCAGCCTTCAAAATTATCAGCTGGTCCCTAGCCATCCTCCAAAGTGACCATTAAGAATTCTATTTAAGTTTCGCTGTAAAATTATAGACTAGGTCACACACGATGTTTCAGGCCATTGCAACTCTTGTCCTGTTGATGCTCAACTGTCCTATCTTTAACCAGATCTTCAGGTTGGCTCCTCAGTCCTTCTGACTTGACCCTAGTAAACAGTCATCAATACTGTTTTTACTTTTGGTATAAAAAGATGTTCCAGCCCTAGCTGGTTTGGCTCTGCGGTTAGAGCGTCAGCCCGCGGACCGGAGAGACCCGGGTTCGTATGCTAAGGGCACGTACCTCAGTTGCAGTTTGTCCCCGGCCCCGGTTGGGGTTCTGTGGGTGGCAACCACTCGCTGTGTCTCTCTCATGTCGATATTTCTCTCTGTCTCTTCTTCCCACTCTCCCTCCCGCTCTATCTGAAGATAAAATGCAAAAATGTCCTCAGGTGAGGATAAAAAAAAAAGATTCAGGATCACCTTGTATTTCTTGCTCTAGTCCAGAAATCAGCTACATCTCCAAGGAGCCCTCATTCATTTCAGTGAAAATGGTATTAGAGATCATAATTAGGTGCCGAGCTTATATCCTGTCCCACTCATTGTATTCCCTTCTTTCCCTACAGGTAACTTAAAAATGATTTATTCTTTTATTTTTCAAAATACATTTGCCCTGGCCGGTGTGAGTTAGTGGTTGGAGTGTCAGCCCATGCGCCAGAGGGCCTTGGGTTTGATTCTGGTGAAGGGCATGTACCTGGGTTGCAGGTTCAATCCCTGGCCTTGGTCAGGGCGAGTGCAGGAGGCAACCAACCAATGTATCTCTCTCACATCTATTTCTCTCTCTCTCTCTCTCTCCCCCTTCCTTCCTCCCTTCACTTTCTCTTTGAAAAAAAAAAAATCAATGAAAAATATTCTCAGGAGGATTAACAATAAATAAATAATAAATTTTATTTATGTTAAAAAACAAAGTTTACATACACATTCATATGTTTGCTTCCTCCTTCATTCTGTACACATTTTTCTTTTTTCATAAAACAAAACATCCTAGAGAACACTCGGCTGTATATAGACAGTCCGTTTCCTCTGACCACTGACTGCAGCTTGCCACTATCAAGTACCCTTCTTTGTCTCTTGTAATGCTTTCTGATCTGAAATCCCATCTGTCGGATATCAAGACTGAGACTCCTGCTTTTTTTCTGTTTGCATTTACCTACGTATCTTTGTCTATCCTTGTGTTTTTACCCTTCCAGAATCTCTCCATTTAGCTATGATGTTTCCTGTACATGGCACAGAATTAAGTTTTGCTTTGAAAGCCAACCTGAATTGTTTTTTAATATAAGAGTAAGCCCATTAACATTTATTGATATTATATACATGTATGGCTTCAGTTCTTACTGTTAAATATTATATAAATTGTGTGTGTGTGTATAGTCTTACACTATATGACCTATTTTATTTGAACACATAATTTTTTTTTTTTTAATCTATCTTTTGGTATTTAGAAAGGTTTGTGTTTTTGTTCCTCTGGTTACCTTTATATAACACTTAGTCCTCTCTATTTTTGGACTATTTTCGTTTTCTTTGCCCTGTAAGCAATACTATAGTTAGCTATAACCTCTTTTTAGTCCTCTTCAGCATCTCATTTCAAGAAATAGGCTTTTACTCCCAGTTAATACTTAAAAAGCAATTAAATTACTCAGCAATAAAGCTGATATTTTAAAAAAGGCAAGTGAGCTTATGCCATGCATACCACATGCCCTCCCCACTGTTGTCCTATATTTTTAATAGTTATATTGTCAGAGCATAAAGCCACCACAGACTATACTGTCTCCCCTATAACCATCATTTAGTTCCAAGTTCTACAGCTAAACATATAATGTTTCATCATAACAGTTCTTATGCTAATGTTTCTTCATTCACTTCATTTTCTGAAGCTCATTCTCTAATGGATTTCTTAGGAAGGGTTCATGGGAACAATATTCCTTGAATCTTTACATCATAACAGTTTGCATATGGCCTTTATAACTAAAGGTCACTTCAGCTAGATGTAAAATCCTTGCCTCATGTTTTCTTTCAATGAATTTTTAAAATGCATTACCTTATTATCTTTTGGCATAAAGCATTGTTATTAGTCTGATGACAATCTTGTTTTCCTCCCTTCTCCAGAAACTTAGTCTTTTTCTCTAAATAACTAAAGGATTACTTTTTGCTTTAAAGTTCAATAGTTTTATTAGAACATATTGATGTAGATGTTTTCGTTTGATTTTCCCACGTATATAGTGAACACTTTCAATATGTATTTCAAGTTCTATTCTAATTTAGTAAAGTTTCTTTGAATTATAGTTTACAGTATTTTATTGTTTCATTGCTTTGGTTTTCTTCTTCAGGGACTTCTATTTTACATATGTTAAATCATTTTTTCCTATCCAAATTATTTTTCCCAAGTCCTTTTAATGGCTTTCTTCTTTTTTTTCATTTTTTTTCTCTTTTATTTCACTTCAGATATTATCTATAGTTCATTCATTCCTGTGTTAATTTTACCTTAGTCTTTATCTCTATTTTTTTTTATTTCCAGTTCTTACCTAACCTCTACTTTTTCTCTTTTCAAATTGTTTTTACCTCCAATCATCTCATTTCTGAATTTTAATAAATTTTACTCATGCTTTTTTTCACTGCTTCTATCATTCTTACTTTATTATTTTTAAGAAACTGCTTATTTTTCATCAACATTATTTCCATCTTCTTCAAGAGTTTGTGGAAAGACAGCTTAAGGCTACACAGCGGTTGTCCCTCCCGCTCAGGGGCCTGAGCAGTGGGGGCTGCAGACCATTCTTCAGCGGCAGGCTGAGCACTTCAGTCTTCAGTAGGAAACTGCTGACTAGGCACAGGGGGAACTTGCACCTTCAGACCAGCCCGCGACCTCAGGTTGAGCAGCAGTGAACCTGGGACCTGGAGCACTGCATTCACCCTGAAATTCCTCCTTGGTTACAGCCTTTTCAGCAGCAGCCTGATCTTCCTTTTGAATCTCTCTTTTTTTTTTTTAAATCCTCACCCGAGGACATTTTTCCATTTTTTGTACAGATAGAGTGGGAGGGAGAAAGAGGAAGAGAGAGAGAGAGAGAAACATCGATGTGAAAGGGACACATCGAGTGGCTGCCATCCACACGACCAACCAGGGCCGGGGACAAACTGCAACCGAGGTACATGCCCTTAGCGGGAACCGAAGCTGGGTCTCTCCAGACCGCAGGCCAACGCTCTAACCGCTGAGCCAAACCGGCCAGGGCTTGAATCTCTTCAAGATCTCTGTAGAAGCAGAGATCAGGCAGGACCTCCCATAGGTGTTCACGGGAGATGGTGCCATGCATGCACAGTACTTCCCGGGCCAGCATTCACATCAGACCCACTGAGTGAGCCCCCTTGTTGCCAGGGATGGCAATGTCCATGTAGTAAAAGGAGAGTCTGTGTTACAAAGAGCAATGGCAAGCAGGTTAACATAAGATGCCTCAGTGAGAAGCCAGTGCTCAGCTTCTGGGATCAGTAACCACCAGAAGTATCAGCTCCTGGAAGGCTGCCTTGATCTGGTTAGTGAAGGTTCCAGGAGTGAGGGGTCAGCAATAGCAGGGGATCCAGGGGTGGCGGCAAACTTCAGCACAGCTTGCTGGCCAGTGTTCCTGGACGATATGACTGACATAAGCAGGGTTTTCAATGGCAACAATGGCACGAGCTGCCTGCAGAAGCTTTTTCCAGGTTCTCTTCAGATTTATGGTATACAGGCCATCACTCTTCCTTCTGTAGATGTGCTGTTCCATTTGGAGTTAACCTAAGTGCCTTCCTGCTGCAAGGAGCTTGAGGACAAGCTTCTCCTTCCTCCGCAGGACACCAAGGGCTCCAAACATTGTGAAAGTTTCCCTTTATATTATGTAGGAACCGAGTACACCACCATATGGGAACCTCTCTGGGTAGTGCAAAAAGGGCTACTACTTTCTTTTAGCTTGTTTTGAAATGTATTTTATCTGACATGGTGTTCATTTCTTTTGTGGTTCGGTTTCTGTGGAAGGATTTTATTCTACGTTTCTCTCTCTTTTTGTTTTAATAACCTATACGAGATTTGGCTGAAATTACTGTCTGTTGTTCATGTTTAAAGAAGATGAATTTTCCTATACTCTTTTTTTTTTAATCCTCACCCGAGGACATTTCTCCATTTTTTGTACAGATAGAGTGGGAGGGAGAGACAGAGAGAGAGAAACATCGATGTGAAAGGGACACATCAAGTGGCTGCCACCCGCACGACCAACCAGGGCCGGGGACAAACTGCAACCGAAGTACGTGCCCTTAGCGGGAACTGAACCCGGGTCTCTCCGGACCGCAGGCCAACGCTCTAACCGCTGAGCCAAACCGGCCAGGGCGAATTTTCCTATACTCTTAAAATGAGATGCTGAGCCAGGTAGCTTCAAGTCTCGAGCCTCCTCTTACATGCCCCCCCCCGACCAAATGTTAAAAATATGTCCAATTAGAAGTCCACAAATACCCTGAGAACACGAATGCCCAGATCATCATTTCTAAATACTACTCTTCACCAAAAGAAACCAAGAATTCTTGAAAAAAGTGGCTAACTTCAGGGTTGAGGCAGGGAAAAGCTTCTTAACCCAAAATATAAGAAACTAGCCCTGGCTGGTTTGGCTCAGCGGTTGGAGCATTGGCCTACGGACCAGAGAGTCCCAAGTTCAGCTCCCGCTAGGTCCTAGAGGCTAGGGGCATGTACCAAAAAATAAAAATAAAACAAAATATAAGAAACTACTCGAAGAATAATGGGGACATAATAAAGGACACATTAGGTAGTTTGAAGAAATGTCCACTGGCCAAATCCAGGACAATCTGAGCATCAAAATAAGTAAGACAGTATAGGATTATAACCCATTAAATAAAATAACCATGAGTCTACATTGACATAAATATTCACATACATTGTAAATGTGTGTGTGTAAATGGAAGAAAGGGGAAAGCTATTTCTGTAGTAGAAAGCCAATTATGAAATGTAGAAAAAAAAATTGGTTATCATTATAGTAGTATTCATTTCAGATAAAAATGATCAGTGGATGCTTAAAATAGTGGGTAAAGCCCTGGCCGGTTTGGCTCAGTGGTTAGAGCGTCGGCCTGCGGTCCGGAGAGACCCGGGTTCGGTTCCCGCTAAGGGCACGTACCTCGGTTGCAGTTTGTCCCCGGCCCTGGTTGGTCGAGCGGGTGGCAGCCACTCGATGTGTCCCTTTCACATCGATGTTTCTCTCTCTCTCTCTCTCTTCCTCTCTCTCTGAACAAAGAAGTGGAAAAGTGTCCTCGGATGAGGATAAAAAAAAAAAAAAAAATAGTGGGTAAAAATTTCAAGAGAAGTGGGATATTTATATTATCTCAAAGTATCTTTCCACAAGATACTTATTAATTTAAAAGGGTGAAAATAATTTTATGCTGGAAAAACCTGGTATACATCAACTTATAAGTGATGAAAGTTAATACCACCAGTTACAGGAGAAACCAACAGCATGTGTCTCCTGACAAGTTGCACCAGAACAGTGGTTCTCAACATTCCTAATGCCGCGACCTTTAATACAGTTCCTCATGTTGTGGTGACCTCCAACCATAAAATTATTTTTTTGCTACTTCATTACTGTAATTTTGCTACTGTTATGTCTTAGGTGACCCCTGTGAATGGTTTGTTTGACCCCCAAAGGGGTCGTGACCCACAGATTGAGAACCGCTGCACTAGAAGGACACAGCATCACTTCTGCATTTTTTCCTACCAAAAGTACACAATCTGAATAAAAGGAAACATCAGACAAACCCAAATAGTGGAACATTAAAAAAAAAAGTAACTGACCGATATTCCTCAAAAACTTCAGCACTAAGAAAGACAAAGAAAGGTTAAGTAAACTAAAAAGACACGACAATCAAATGCAGTGGGTGACCCTGAACCAAGTCCTGGACCAGGAAAAAAATGGGGCATAACGAGTATCACTGGCCCTGGACATAATGAACATTACTGGGAAAATTGGCCTGTACCTTTCAAAACAGCCAAAGACATGAAAGATAAAGAAAGCCAGAGGAACTGTTCCAGATTAAAGAAATCTTATGAGACATTACAACTGAATGCAACACATGATCTAGAATAAAAACATTAGTAAAAATGGAATATGGTCTATAGATTAAATAACAGTATTATATCAAAGTTAATTTCCTGACTTTGTTATTTTACTATGTTTATCAATTTCCTTGTTTTTAGGAGTTCATTAAAGTTCTTATGAGTAAAGGGGATCATGTCTACAATTTACTCAAATGGTTCTTTCTTTTTATCCTCACTGGAGGATATCTTTCCATTTATCTTCAGAATGGGAGGGAGGAAAGAAGCGAGGGGGGGAAAGAGAGAGAGAGCGAGAGAAACATTGATGTGAGAGAGACATGTCAACTGGTTGCCTCCCATATGACCCCAAACAGGGCTGGGGACAAACTGCAACCAAGGTACGTGCCCTTGACCAGAATCAAACCTGCAACTCACTGGTCTGTGGGTTGACGTTCTAACTGCTGAGCCAAACTGGCAAAGGCTCAAATGGTTCTTTAAAAAAGTGTGCATGTGCCCTAGCCGGTTTGGCTCAGCAGTTAGAATGTTGACCCACAGACCAAAGAGTCCTGGTTTTGATTCCCATTAAGGGCGCATACCTCAGTTGCAGTTCATCCCTGGTCCCAATTGGGGTTGTGCAGGTGGCAAGCAATCAGTGTGTATCTCTCATGTCGACATTTCTCCCTCTCTCTTCCTCCCTCTCCCCCTCCCACTCTATCTGAAGATAAATGCAAAAATATCCTCAGGTGAGGATTAAATAAATAAATTAATTAAAAAGTGTGCATGTGATGCCACTGTATGCAGAGGTAGGTGTGTGTGTGTGCAGAGAGGATTATAAGAGAGAGAAAAAGAGAGAGGAGAAGAGAGAAGAATGATGTAAATTTGGTAAAATGTCAACATTTAGGGAAACTTGGCAAAGTCTCAAAAATTTTTCTAATACTATCTTTGCAACTTTTCTGTAAACAAAAATTATATCAAAATAAGAAGTTGAATGAAAAACATATAAGATCTGAGCCCTGGCTGGTTTGGCTCAGCAATTCTAGCGTCAGCCCATGGACCAGACAGACCCAGGTTCAGTTACCGCTAAGGGCACGTACCTCGGTTGCAGTTTGTCCCCAGCCCCGGCTAGGGTCCTGTGGGTGGCAACCACTTGATGTGCCTCTCTTGTATCAATGTTTCCCTCTCTCCCTCCCGCTCTATCTGAAGATAAATGCAAAAAAATGTCCTCGGGTGAGGATAAAAAAAAAACATATAAGGTCTGACATTTTTTAAAATCTGCCGTCTCTCTTCCCTTTCTCCACCTTTATACCACCCTTCGCTTTCTTTTGTCCTATTGTCTCTGTCTTGCTGAGTTTGGATTCTACTCCCAGGGCTCTTCTCTGGAAGAATGCTTCAGTTGGTTCATTTTAAGAGTACATAGGTCCCAGATCAGTTGTAGGTGAGAGGAGACAGGACAATAAAGTAAAAAAAAAGAAACATTCTTGCCCAATGTACCTGAATGCAATCAGGCCTATAAGTCTCAAACTCAAAGAGCCTCACAGTCTTATAGAATGATAAGGAGCTGATGCCCCCTATGAGGGTCTCAAAAGCCTAAGGCTTTATGGAGCAGAGAAAATAAGTTTAAAAGATAAGAAAATGTGCATTATTCCTGATAAATATTTTCCTTCAAAATGCTAACCCAAAAAAGTTAGAAAAACCTATGTGCATGGGAGAGTGAAAACCTCAAGATTACGGACAAGATTTCCTATAGCAATATCATATTATGTCATGATAGGAAGTATTTTAGTACCTTCCGGGGCTTCGAGGGTCTTCTTGTTCTGCTCACACCACCCAATGGGGTAGAGGTCGGCCTTTCTAATGTCGCACCAGAAGTCTGCTCTCCGGTCCTCTCCATAGCCTTCGTAGCGAAGGAGGAGCAACTGCTCACAGGCGGTAATGATGGTGGCAACCCAGTAGGTCTCAGGATCTTTTTTCACAGTCACCTCCAGTTTCATCCCAGGAGCAAATCCGTTTTGCAAACGTGTGTCCACCTGAACAGAAAAATGTTACTAATCACCAGACAAGTATCTCAAATGAGTATTTCTTTGGCTGACATTCTTTTTTAAGACTTACAATTCTGAAGCACCAAATGTAATAAAATCTTTTCAAGGGAAACCAGAGAAATTCCAATTCTACCTCAAATAGGTTATCCAAACAAAACATGGAAGAGCAATGCTGCTCTGTTCCATCTTAATAGAACTCAGTATTTTCACCACAGCCGTCTATTATGATCACAGAAAATGTTTTCTATTAAATAAATACATCATTAAACGTCTACCATTTTGACAGCTTTTGACACATTAAGTTTTCAAGAGTGATTTCTAGATCATTCTAGACAAAATTTGTAACTCTAGAAAAGAGAAAGGAAAAAAATAAGCTATAATAATAAAAAATGAGTATAATATGTACCATATATAGGAAGCTATATCTCTCAATTTCTCTGAAACAGTCTATGTTCACACCTATTATCCTTAAATAATAATTAATAATGCCCCTTTCCTTTCTCAAAAGTGTCCTAATTTAGATGATAAATTATATGGTCACAAAGGTATGGGTTAGCAATTCTAGGACTAATGTGTGTATATACTAAGATTAAATAAATCAATATATTGTAGATAATGTGAGACAGGTTTCTCATTGTGGGAGAAAGAAGTAAAAATAAGGAAGGGGGAAGAAGAGACTAAACCTGTGGCCCTGAATTTGAATCAAGTTATCAGAATTACAGACAGAAAGAAAAATAGAAATAAAAACACAGAAGAAATTACAGATGTATATGAATGTCTGTGTTACTACACATGTATTTCCTAGCTCCGTAAATTGACAGAAACTAGAAGTAATGATACTCATTAGCAAAAGCAAATTTAGTTTCCAAATATTGATTTCTAAATAGCATCCTCATAAAAAAGAACAAGGGCCCCATGGAGAAATAACTGAGCCCAATTCTGGGGTGGGGAAAACAGCAGGAGCCTGTACTATCTTGTGATGCCAGAAAGTATGGAAATACTCCAAAAATGATGAGGGTATTTGGAAAGACATGGGAGCCAACTAGAAATATCTCCCAATGGTCATATGTGGGGCAATATGAGCAATAAAATAATGAGAGTAGTAGATTATAACCCATAGATTTACACTGATATCCATGAGTTCATACTGTTAAAAATAATCAACCGAGGGGGCAGATCTTCTTTAGATTAGAAGACCAATTAATAAAAATAGACAAAAATGACAGAAATAGAAAATTGCCTTTAGACAAATATCACAGAAATAAACTATGCAGGCAAGAATCATGAGTCAGTGCTAAAATGACTATGATGACTATGATATTTACATAATCTCAAAGGTTCTTCCTGTAAGATTCTTATTAATTGTAAAGGGGAAAACAGTAACACTACAATGAAGAAATCTGGCAGAAACCACCCTAAATAACTGATCAAAGTTAACGTAATCACTCTGAAGACACCAGTATCATATAACCTTGATATCATAAAACAAGAAAAGCACAAAATTATTGTTATGACATTTTTGTCAAATCTGCATAAACTCAAGCTAATCATGAGAAAAATGAAACCCAAATTGAGGAATATTCTATAAAATAACTGATATGTAATGTGCTCTTCAAAAGTATCGAGGCCATAAAAGAGACAGAAAGCATGAGGAACTGTCATGCTTTAGGGAGGTGACGGAGCCCTGACCACAAAGGCATGTGGTAACCACCACCACTGGAAAGGAAGGGGAATCTTAGAAAGGAGAGACCCAGGGGAGGGAAAGTCCCACATTCTGTGTAAAATTTCCTTCCCCTGTTGTACTTCTGAAAGGTAATGACTATCCAGGTTTATAACACTGTAGTTTAATAGGGCCTGTTTACACTCTGTTAATAGAATTAGGCAGTATGAATGTTCTTCTATGTAAGATTTCTCTTTCCGAACATTGTTTATGAGACTCATAAGTGCTGTTGCATGCAACAGTATTTTATTTCTTTTCACTGCTGTATAGTATTTTAAAAATGTGCCACAATTTGCCCTGGCCAGTTTGGCTCAGCGGTTAGAGCGTCGACCTGCGGTCCAGAGAGACCCGGGTTCGGTTCCCACTAAGGGCGTGTACTTCGGTTGCAGTTTGTCCCCGGTCCTGGTTGGTTGTGCGGGTGGCAGCCACTCGATGTGTCCCTTCACGTCGATGTTTCTCTCTCTCTCTCTCCCTTCCTCTCTCTCCCTCCCACTCTATCTGTACAAAAAATGGAAAAATATCCTCGGGTGAGGATAAAAATGTGCCACAATTTATCCTTTCTAATGCCACTAATAGTAAGTATTTTGGACAGTTCCCAGTTTTGGAAGACTATTAAGAATACTACCCGGATTATGTAAATATTTTTGTATGTCTTTTGGTGCATATATACATGGATTTCTGTAACAGACAATCAAACTGTTTTACAAAGTAGTTGTACCAATTCACTCTCCTGGTAGAAAAATCCTTTTACTATAACATTCTAACCATTTTTGTGTTTTCTGTCTTCTTCATTTTAACCATTCTGGAAGGTGTGTAATATACCTCATTAAGATTTTAATTTGCACTTCCTAACTAATAAAGTCAAGAATCTTTCATTTATTAGCTATTTATATTTCTTCTTTTGGGGAATGTCTAAGTTTCTTGCCATTTTTTATTAAGTCTATATTTTGGATATCAGTTCTTTGTCAGTTACTTGTGTTACAAATATTTTCTCACCTTTCTTTTTAGAAAGAGAGGAAGGCAGAGAGAGTTAGAAACATCAATGTGAGAGAGAAACATCCATTGGCTGCCATCTGCACACCCCCTACTGGGGATTGAGCCCACAACCTGGGCATGTGCCCTGACTGGGAATTGAACCAGGACCTCTCAGTCCATGGAATGAGGCTCAATCCACTGAGCCACACCAGCCAGGCATTTTCTCACTTTCTTGACAATATTGTTTGAGGAACAGAACTTTATAATTTTAATACAGTCTGATTTATCAATGTTTTGCCTTTAAAAAGTTAGTGCTTTCTCTATATCTTGAAACAAATTTTCCTCTACTCCTAGAGGTCGTCAAGATATACCAGATTATTTTCTAGAAGGTTTTCATATTTAGGACTAATGTTTACCTCGAATTAATTTCTGTGTATGATATTGATAGGGGTCAGATTTTATTTGTTTGAAAACGCATATACAATTGACGTATTACCTTTTCTAACCACTGTACATCGCCACCTTTGTTATAAATCATTCCTACAAAATAGCCCTGCAAAAATGGATGTTTCTGATTTGTTTTTCCTTAGAGTAGCACTACAATGCTTTAATTAATTTTTATATCTATTACAGTACGTCTTCCCATCTTATCCTTTAGCTTTGTCTGGCTATCCCTGCTCCTTTATATTGCACATAAAATTTAGAATCAGCTTGTCAGTTTCTACCTAGATCTTTTTGGAGGGATTAGTATTTGACTTGGGTTGCAGTAAAGCTACAGGTCCATTTAGAGAGAACAAACATCTTTACATAGTGAGTCTTCCATTACATGAACAAGATATATTCCTTCATTTTAACTTATAGCAATAATGATCTGAAGTGTCTTTGCAAATATTTGTTACATTTATTCATAGTCATTTGACTTTTTTTTTGTTACTGTAAATCACATCTTTCAATTTTCATTTTTGTTTGCTGCTGGTATACAGGAATATAATAGATTTTTAAATGCTACCTTGTATCTAACAATCTTCCTGAAATCACACAATTAATATGTCTGCAAATTATTTTATATATTTGCAAAAAGGATATTTTTTCCTTCCTTCCTAATCCTTATACTTTTATTGTTTTGGTTTTTTTTTTTTTTTTTAACAATTATATTGGCTAGAACCTCTATAACAACATCAAACAAAAGTCATGCTAACCAGTATCTTTAGTCTTGCTCCATATTAAAAAGAAAGCATGCATTATATTATCATTAATAAAATTTCCTATAGCTTTTGTAGATAACCTTAATCAAGTTAAAAAAAATTCCCAACTATAGTTACTAAAAGTTTTATCATGGTGGGTAGAGAATTTTATCAATAATTTTTCTTTATATATTGACATAATAATGTGATCTTTCTCCTTTATTCTGCTACTATTATTATGCTGGTTGATTTTTAATTATTTGTTTTTATTGATTTCAGAGAGAGGAAGGGAGTGGGAGAGAGAGAAACACTGATGATGAGGGAAACATCAACTGACTGCCTCCTGCATGCTCCCTAATGGGGATCAAGCCCGAAACCCGGGCATGTGCCCTGACTAAGAATTGAACCAGGACCTCCTAGCGCAGAGGTCAATGCTCAACCCGTGAGCTACACTGGCTGGGCATGCTGGTTGATTTTTAAAAGTCAACCACCTTGCTTTCCTGAAAAAAATCAACCTGTTATTAATGTGTTATCCTTTCTAAATACAGCTACATTCAGTTTGCTATTATTTTGTATACAGAAATTTATGCATCAATTTTCATAAGTGACACTACTCTGTAATTTTCCTTTCCTAATATATTCGGGTTAGGTTTGATATCAAGGTTATGCTGATCTCTAAACAAACTGGTGCCCTACAATCAATAATGGATAGCCCTGGCCAGTTTGGCTCAGCGGTTGGAGCGTTGGCCTGCAGACCAGAGAGTCCCGGGATCGGTTCCCGCTAAGGGCACATACCAAAAAATAAAAATAAAAATAAAAAAAATAATGGATAGAGCCAGTCAAAAAGGAAACAGAGAACCTGAACAAGACTATAAAACAATGACAACTAACAGACATTAATAGAACACTTCAGTCAGCAACAGCAGGATATACATTCTTCTCACATGGAACATTCTCTAGGACAGACCATAATGTAAGGCCACAAAACAAATCTCAAATTTAAAAAGATTGAAATCATTCAAAGTATCTTTTCTGGTTGTAATGGAATATAACTGAAATGCTAACAGAAGGAAAACTAGGAAATTCACAAATATGTGAAGATTAAACACACTCTTAAACAAGCAATAGAGGGGCCATCACCCTTATCCATGAGGGATATGTTCTAAGACCCAAAGTGGATGCCAGAACCCATGGATAGTACCAGACCCTATACATATATTTTTCCTATACATATATACCTATAATAAAGTTTAAATTTATAAATTAGGCACAGTAAGAGATTAACAACAATAGTAAAATAGAACAATTGTAACAATATACTGTAATAAGTCATATGAATGTAGCATTATTAAGTAAAATAAGGGTTACTTTTACACAAGTACTGCAATACCATGACAGTCGATCTAATAACCAGCTGAACAAAGGGATGATTCGTGTCCAAGGTAGGATAGAGTGCAATGATGTGGAACAGCATAAAATTTCATCATGCTACTCAGAAGAGCACACAAAACTCATGAGAAAAATAATAAAATAAAAATACATAAAACTTGCCCGGCCAGTGTGGCTCAGTGGATTGAGCATCATTCCATGGTCAGAGGTTCCCAGTTCGATTCCCAGTCAGTGCAAATATCCCAGTTGAGGGCTCAATCCCCAGTAGGGGACGTGCAGGAGGCAGCCCATTGATGTTTCTCTCTCACATCGATGTTTCTATCTCTCTCTCCCTTCCTCTCTTTCTAAAAAGTCAAGAAAAACATATTTTAAAATAAATAAATAAAACTTATTGTTTCTGAAATTTTCAATTTAATGTCTTACACCACAGTTAACTGCAGATAACTAAAACTATGGAAAGTTAAACTGCAGATAAGGGAGATCTATTGTTGGTTCAAGAAGAAATCACAAGGGAAATTAGAAAATACCTTGAGACAAACAACAAAAATACAAATAAAAATTACATAGGCATTACATATCAAAATTTATGAGAGGCAGTGAAAGCAGTGGTAAGAAGGAAATTTACAGCTAAATGACTACATTAGAAAAGCAAATTTCAAATAGAAAAAGAGGACAACATGCAAAGACAAATGCATAATGTAAACAGAGAGGTACAAACTCTTAAAAAAAAAATCAAAAGAAAATGCTAAAATCCAGAAACACTGTAAGAGAAATTAAGACTGCCTTTGCTGGGTTCATCAAGAGACTGGGCTCAGCCAAGAAAAGAATCAGTAAGCTAGAAAAAAATGTCAATAGAAAATTACAAAACTAAAAAGGGATGAAAAATATAAAAGAGCCCTGGCTGGTATGACTCAGTGGTTAGAGTGTAGGCCCCCACACCAAAGGGTCGCAGGTTCAATTCCTGATCAAGGGCACGTACCTGGGTTGCAGGTTTGGTCTCTGGCCCTGGTCAGGGCTTGTACAGGAGGCAACAAATTGATGTGTCTCTCTCACATTGATGTCTCTCTCTCTCTCAAAAAATCAATGGAAAAAATGTTCTCAGGTGAGGATTAACACACACACATAAAAAAAAGAGAGAGAGAGACACCAGAGAGCCTGCTCTCTCACATTCCACCATGTGAGGACACAGCAAGAAGGCGGCTGTCTGCAAACCCGGAAGAGAATCTTCTCCAGAAACTGACCATGCCACCACCCTGATCTCAGACTTCTAGTCTCCAGCACTGTGAGAAAATAAACTTCTGTTGTTAGACCTCCCAGTCTGTTATTCTGTTATGGTGTCTGAGCAGTCTAAGACAACCATGAAATAAATAGTTCTAGAATCAATAATTCTGTGTCTTTTATGAGGGAGTGAAGGGTGAACAGATTAAAAAAAATGAAGTCTAAATATAAATTATTAGTCTAAACATAAATTATTAATAAAATTTCGAGTATTTTCTTACACTCTAGAGGAATTACATAGGCAAATACATTATCCATTGATAAAGCATTAAACTGGGCTGCTGGGGTATAAAATTGAGCGGCACATGCCACTAATGTGAGCTACCGTATGACATTACTTACGTTTCTGCCCAATGTGATAGAAAGCAAACAATGTTACTGAAATTACTTTCAATTAGCAAACCAATAGTCATAAAATGTTTTAACGTAAAGTACAAGAAAATAAATCATTATCTTCAATTTATAAGAAGGTCGTTTGACAAAACTAAAGGAATATTCACGACCAGTCAAAAAGACAATTCATGCATTAAGTGGCAGAAAATACATAAAACCAATAAAAATTTCTAAATTATATCAAATTTTCTTAATAAGGGTAATGGAGGGCGGGAGGAGGAAAAAGCACTTAAGTTCTTTCACGTGCCCCAACTTAAAATAACTCCAAGAAATCAAAAGAAGCAGATATAAACAGTAAAGCAACATGGTTACTGCTTACATGTTTAAAAGATCCGTAAGGAACTGCTGTGGACCCTGTCTCTTCTAGATAATCTTCCCAGCTTAATTCCACTTCTTCCACACCAGATCCAGCATCTGGAATTAAAAACAAAATAAAACAATACAAAAACAGGTGAACCCCAATTAAAGAAAACACAAGGTACAAAAACATAAACTTAGTAATAAACCTAACCTAAAATTTACTTCACAAGTTAACTGGCTTTATGGTGGGTTCCCTTTGAGCACTGATTGTCAATGAATCTCAACAGCATTGAAGTGTGACATGCTATCTCCTGTTAGGGTCTATCTGGAATTCACCCAAATGAAACATATAAATCTGGTGAGAGTGTAACTATTACAATCACTTCGGATTGTATTTCATATCTGATGCCATATATTTGGCATACTTAATATGCAGACATTTCAAACTTGAATTTTCAATCTGATTTATTCCTTAGTATTCTCCAACTGAGTAAAACATGCCACTAGTCAATATTTTGGCTCAATCTAAAAAATGTGAGATTATCCTTGCTTTACTCACTTTCCTTCACATCTTAGATCCAAACCATCAGAAAATTTTCTAAGTACCAACTTTAAAATATATCCCAAATCTAATCACATCCCAGCATTCCTATTGCTCTCTCTCTAGTCCAAGGCCTAACACCATGGTATCATTCACCTGTTAATCACATTAATAATAAAATCTAAAATCTCTGAAAGACTGCAAAGGCCCTACATGATCAGACCCTCTTGCTACCTACTCTGACACTTCGTTCCCAACCAGCCTCCTGTTTGCTCACTGTACTCAAGGGATACTGAGTTTATTCTCATTTTTCTCTAATCATGTTTTTTTCTTGAAGCCCCTGCATTTGCTATTTCCTCAGCTCAGACAGATTCTCCAGTGTCATTCACACCTTCATTGCATTCAAGCCTCTACTCAACCATCACCTCTCAAAAAAAGCCTTACATCAGTACCCATAGTAGAAAACACCCAAGCTCTGCTTTCTTATCTTCAAGGCATTCATTCCTATTTGACAGTACACCATGTCTTTTTATCTTCCCCATTCGATAATAAGCTCTATGAAGACAGGAACTTTGTTTTGGTCACTTCTATATCTCTGTCACAGCAGACTCAATAAATTTTTGTTGAGTGAGCAAAGACTCAAACATTCCATTTTCCAATGATCAGAATTCACATAAGCTCTCTAAGACCAAAGTTTTGTTCACTGATGTATCCCCACTGCCCAAAACAATGCCTGGCACTAGCAAGTTTGCAATAAACAGCTGCTGAATGAGTACACCCTAGGGGAGCCTATGCTTCACACAGATACAAGGAGGCAAATACAAGTATGCTCACAAATACAAGTATGCTTGTAATAGCAACAGACAGAACAATCAGTGAAAGAGATAGACTGGCAATCCTACAATGGAGTACTACTATATAGCAGTCAAAATGAGTGAATTAATATTGACATGGATGAACCTAAAAAAAAATCACATCAAGTAAAAATGGCAGAAACAGAATGAAAAGCACAAGAAGATACAATTTAGGTTTCAAAACAAAACTTTGCAGTACATTTGTTTTTTTAATCCTCACCCAGTGATATTTTTCCATTGCTTTTTAGATAGAGTGGAAGAGGGAGAGGGAGAAAGAGAGAAACATCGATAAGAGAGAGAGACATCGATTGGTTGCCTCCCGCACGACCCCCACTGGGGCCAGGAATCAAACCTGCCACCCAGGTATGCACCCTTGGCTGGAATCAAACCTGCGACCTTTTGGTCCTCAGGCTGACGCTCTAACCGCTGAGCCACACCAGCCACAGCTGATGTTTATAAATATATACATATTGGTAAGAGTATAAAAACAAGGATGGGAAAAAAAATACATCAATTTCAACAGTGCTACCTTTGGGGATGGAGAGGAGAAAGCAGGATTAAGAGAAAAGTACTGAAGAGGCATAAACTGTGTTGTGTTTTATTTGTTTTTAAAAACAGAAACAACACATGAAAACACGTTTGACTCATTAGCGAAATACAAATCAAAACCACAACAAGATACCACTTCACACCCACAGGATGGCTATAATAATCATAAAGGCAGAAAATAAACATTTTCAATGATATGATAAATTAGAGTCTGTGCACTGCTAGTCTAGGAATGTAAAATGGTAAAGTCACTACAGAAAACTATATGGTGGTGGTTTCTCAAACAATTAAAAATACAATTATCATAGGATTCACCAATTCTACTTTGGGGTATATACCCAAAAGAAGTGAAAGCAGAGATCCAAACAGATATTTGTACATGAATGTTCATAGCAGCAATATTCACAATAGCCAAAAGGTGGAAACAACCCAAGTGTACATGAACAAGTGAAGAAATTAAACGAAATGTGATACATCTAACCAATGGAGTATTATTCAGCCTTTAAAAAAAGGAAGAAGCCCTGGCCAGTGTGGCTCAGCAGTCAGAGTGGTGGCCCGTGGACTAGAGTCGCAGGTTCAATTCCAGCCAAGGGCATGTACCTTGGCTGTGGTTTGTCCCTGGCCTTGGTCGGGATCGTGTGGGAGGCAACCAATCAATGTGTCTCTTTCACATTGATATTTCTCTCTCTCTCTCATCCTCCTACTCTATCTGAAGATAAATGGAAAAATATCCTCAGGTGAGGATTAAAGAAAATAAAGGAAGGAGCCTTGGCTGGTTTGGCTCAGTGGTCAGAACATTGGCCTGTGGACCAAAAGGTCATAGGTTTGATTCCTGGTCAAGGGCACATACCTGGGTTGCAGGTTCGATGCGCCATCCCAGTCGGGGTTGTGCAGGAGGCAACCAATCGATGTATCTCTCTCACAGCAATGTTTCTCTCTCCCTCCCTTCCACTCTATCTAGAAAATCAAGGGGGGGAAACAAAAAAAGAAGGCAATTTTGTTACATGATACAACATGGATGAACCTAGGGGACATTATGCTAAGTAAAATAAGTAAGCCACCTGCAAAAGAATAAATATTTTATGATTCCACTTATATGAGGTAGCTAGAGTAGTCAAATTCACAGAGACAGAAAGAAGAACAGTGGTTTCCAAAACTGTGGGGAGAGGAGAATGGGGAGTTAGTGTTTAATGAGTGCAGAGCTTCAGTTTCAGAAAATAAAAAGTGTTCTGGGGATGGACTGTGGAAATGGTTGCACAACAATATCAATGTACTTAATGCCACTAAACAATACGCTTTTTAAAAAAATCCTTAGCCAAGGACATTTTTCCATTGATTTTCAGATAAAGTGTGTGGGGGGGGGGGTGGAGAGAAACATTGATGTAAGAGAGATACATCAATTGGTTGCCTCCTGTGAGACCCTGACCAGGGCTGGGGATCGAACCATAACTTAAGTATGTGCCCTTAACCAGAATCGAACCCACGAATCTTTGGCCCACCGGCCAACACTCTAACCACTGAGCAAAACCAGCCAGGGCTGAACAGTACACTTTTTTTTAAAAAGGTTAAAATGGTAAACTGTGTATCATGGTTATTTTACCACAATAAAAAAAGGAAACAGCCCTGGCCGGTTTGGCTCAGCGGTTAGAGCGTCGGCCTGCGGTCCTGAGAGACCCAGGTTCGGTTCCCGCTAAGGGCACGTACCTCGGTTGCAGTTTGTTCCCGGCCCTGGTCGGTTGTGCGGGTGGCAGCCACTCGATGTGTACCTTTCACATCGATGTTTCTCTCTCTCTCTGTTCCTTTCTCTCCTTCCCACTCTACCTGAACAAAAAATGGAAAAAAGTCCTCAGGTGAGGATGAAAAAAAAAAAAAAAAAAGGAAACAAATATAAGACAATGTTGACATTTATTAATTACTAATAGTAGCTATGTGGGTGTTCTTATACTGTTTCCCATTCATTTTTATGTATGTGAAAATTTTCATTAGAAATAAAATAAGCCAACAAGGACTACATTGGGAACATCCTGGGAATATGAGCCAGTACAAAGTCCATTTCCATTACTTTGGACATTCCATTACTTTGGGGTAGATATTCATGGTCCTTAGCAAGGACCCCAGTCCCTGAAATAGCATGCTAAGTTAAAAATAAAAATAAACAATAAAAAAAATATGGACTAAGGAACTAAAATCTCTCATACATTAAAAACTACTAAAAAACTAAGAAGAAATAAGGTTAATGATCAGATAGAAAAATGAGCAAAATACAGGCAAAGAGAATTTATCAAAAAGAAATGCAAAGGTTCTTAAACATATGGAAAGATATGCAAATTTATTCATTTTAAAAAGAGAAATGCAAATTAGAACTACCTGAAATATCACATTGGAAAAAATTCCAAAGTTTGACAACATAGTCTATGATGAGACTATAGTTAAGCAGGTAAGGCATAATGACACAACCCTGGTGACAGAAAACTTGGCAATATCCAGCAAAATGATATATGTGTTTACCTTTTGATCCAGCAATCCCACTTCTAGGAATCTATTCCAAAGATATGCTGGCAAAAATACAAAAAGACATATGTACAAAACTATTCATTGAAGCACTACTTGTAATATCAAGACTGGAAACAACCCAATGTCCATCAATAAGGAACTGGCTGAATAATCTATGGTTTATACATCCAGTACTTATATAGTTGTAAAAAGGAATGAGAACAATTTCTATATACTAATGTGAGATCATCTCCAGTATATATTAAGTGAAACTGCAAACTACAAAGCAGCTTTTACTGTATCTCTACTTTTGTATAAGGTGAGAGTGCATGAGTGTATATATATATATATATACACACACACACACACACACACACACACATATTTGTTTATATTTTTAAATGAACAGCAGAAATAAATAATAAAAACTAGTTAGTATATGAAGAAGAATAAAAAGAATGAACAGTATCAGGTTGGAAGTGGGGATGTTATAAAATTTTCACTTAAAAACTATGCAGATACTTGATACAATTTGGAAACACATTTAAATTTAAAAAGTCTAAAAACTGAAAATTACCTGAAACAAATATGCCTAACTGTTGGTGGAAAAGCCATAAAAATAAAGAACTCCTGTTTATTTTAAGACATAGTAATATACAATATTCTGACCGCAAGCCCCAGTGGAATATATTTAAAGAAAAAAATAATGAAAAATCTTAAACTACACTGTTACCTTATTGATATCTGGAATATTGGTATTGTTGTTTTGAGAAAAATTACACAAATATTATACAGTAAAAACAAATAAGTAATGATGTTAGCATCATTATGAAACAATACGTTACCAAAAAAAGGGACACAAGCATAAAAATAAAAGAAATAAAAACCTTGCAATTTTAAACTAGAATTATAAATATCAGATGAAGCCATCTGATTTTCTTTTCTCTTCAAAAGATGTGTATTTTCATCAAGCCGATGTGGCTCAGTGTTTGAGCATCGACCCATGCACCTAGAGTTCGATGGTTTGATTCCTGGTCAGGACACATGCCCAGGTTGTGGGCCAAATCCCCAGTAGGGGGCATGCAGGAGGCGGCCAATCAATGTTCTCTCTCATCAATGTTCCTATCTCTCTCGCCCCCTCTCCCTTTTCCTCTCTCTAAAATTAATAAAGAAAAAAAAATTTTTTTAATCTTTAAAAAAACAAAAGGTGTGTATTTTCTAGCTATGAGTAGGGGATAAGGCCTGAAAGAAATGATAACCTTGTATCCATGAGCACCCCAGCACTCGATTGTGGTCTCTAAATATCATATCCACTTTCTCTTAAAAAAGTTCCATACAGAAATAGCAGATTGTACATTTAGGTGCCTGGGAACTTTATTACGCCATAAAGCTAGGATTAGAACTATCAAAGATACATGATATCACATCAAAAGAACACAGGAACCAAGGTGAAAACTCTCACTGCTGTAGGGTGGGGCAATTTGATCATCGCATGAATGATAACAGCAATGGATTCCCTCTCTCTCTCTCTCTCTCTCTCCCTCTCTCTCTATTTCATGAGTTAATAACATTTAAAGTAAGAAAACAAATCAACTTGCTGAATTGTAGAGTGAGTACCTCAGTGAACCTCCTCTTCCAGAAAAGCAGAAAAAAATACTGGCTAAATAATGAAAATCAACCATTTCAAAGTTCTGAAATAAACGGAAGGAACAGAACAAACTGAAAAGCACCTATTCAAGATAAGCTACCGAACCACACTTAGAACAGTGGGGTTGTATCATTTTGGGTTGGGTATTCCCATCCCACATCCCTCCTCAACTCAAAATGGAAATTTCTGAACTGAAAACACAATAACCAAAAGAAAACTCATGGATAAGCTCCACAGCAGAATGGGGAGGGCAGAGGGGGAAAAAACCCACTAACATTGGCCCAGCGGGTGTGGCTCAGTGGACTGAGTGTCATCCCATGAACTGAGAGGTCCTAGTTCAATTCTAGGTTAGAGCACATGCCCAGGTTGTGGGCCAAATCCCCAGTGGGGGGCATGCAGAAAGCAACCAGTCGATGTTTCTCTCTGACATCAATGTTTCTATCTCTCTCTATATAAAAATCAATAAAAACATATTAACAAAATCAACACTAACATTCAAGACAAAGCAAAAAAATATACCCAATTTAAACAGAGAACAATAAACATATAAAAGGATGTTCAACATTACTAGTGATTAGAGAAATGCAAATTGAAACCACAACGAGATATCACCTCACAACTGTCAGAATGGCTATCATCAATAAATTAACAAACAAGTGTTGGTGAAGATGTGGAAAAAAGGAACACCTTGTGCACTGTTGATGGGAATGCAGCCACTGTGGAAAACATTATGGAGTTTCATCAAAAAAATTAAAAGTGGAACTGCTTTATGACTCAGCCGTTCTACTTCTGGGAATATATTCAAAGACATGCAAAACACTAATCTGAAAGAATATATGCACCACCTCTGTGTTCACTGCAGTGTTATTTACAATAGCCAACATCTGGAAACAGCCCAAGTGCCCATCAGTAGATAAGTGGATAAAAAAGCTGTGATACACTTACATACCAGAATACTATTCAGCCATAGAAAAGAAGGAAATCTTACCTTTTGCGACTACATGGATGAACCTGGACAGTATTATGCTAAGTAAAATAAGCCAATCAGAGAAAGATAAGTACCACATAATTTCACTTACATGTGGAATCTAATGAACAAAACAAACAAACAAACAAAACAGAAAAAGACTCATAGATACAGAGAACAGATGGACAGCAGTCAGAGGGGAAGGGGGTTGGGGACTGGGTGAAAAAGGTGAAGGATTTTTTTGTTGTTGTTAATCCTCACCAGAGGTTATTCTTTCCATTGATTTTTAGAGAGAGTGGGAGGGGAGGAGGAGAGAGCGAAACATCACAGTGAGAGAGACATGTAGATTGGTTGCCTCCCGCATGAGCCCTGACTGGGGCCAGGACAGAACCCTTCAACCAAGGTATGTGCCCTTGATCAAGTTTTAAACCCATGACCCTTTAGTCAACAGGCCAACACTCTAACCACTGAGCAACACTGGCCAGGCAAAAAGGTGATTTGAGCAAAGGAAAAAAAAACTCATAGACACAGACAACATTATGGTAATTACCAGAGGGCAAGGGGGATGGGGGAGGTAGAAGAGGGTAAAGGAGAGATAAATGGTGATGGAAGGAGACGACTTGGAGTGGTGAACACAAATACAATATACAGATGATGTACAGTAGAACCTTGGTTCTTGAACTTAATGCATTCCAGAAAGCTATTCGAAAATCGAAGCATTATTTCCCATTAGAAATAATGTAAATTGAATTAATCCGTCCCAGATCCACAAACGATTCTGTTTCAACCTTTCTTATATACAGTACATGTCTAATGTACAGTATAACCTATAAATAATTTAAAAACAATAAGGACATGAAATGTAAATAAAAATGTAACAAAAAGGAAATGAAATGTATAGTAAAAAATGAAAATTTAATAATAGTAAGCAGCAACAAAAGCAAAAAATACACAAAAATATTCATAGCACAATTTCCTGAGATGTTAACAATGTCAGGTGTAGTGGTAAAATGACTCATACTCACACATTCTCTCCTTTGTTTGTCACCCGAGAGACATGTGACTGATTGTATAAAAGGTATCGGTATGAAAGGGTTGTTGAGAAGAAAATTGTTCAAGACAGGAGACATTAGAAAACCAAAGGTTTGACTATATTATAGAATTGTACACCTGAAACCTATATAATTTTATTAACCAATGTCACCCCAATAAATTCAATTGAAAATATAATAAATTAATAAACAACAGAAACAAAACATTGAAAAAAAATAAAAAGAGCCTTATAAAGTTGTGGAACAACAAAAGACCTAACATCAGCCCAGCCAGTGTGGCTCAGTGGTTGAGTGTCAACCCATAGACCAAGAGGTCATCAGTTCGATTCCCAGTGAGGACATGTGCCTGGGTTGTAGGCACGATCCCCAGTGTAGGGGTAGGGGGCACGCAGGAGGCAGCCAATTGATGGGGTTTTTTTTCTCTCTCTCTCTCTCCCTCTCCCTTCTTCTCTCTCTAAAAATAAATAAAAACATATTTTAAAAAATAAGTAAATAAAAAAAGACCTAACATCATTGTCATTGGAATCCCAGAAGAAAAGAAAGAGAACAGGGGCTGAAAAAAATGAAAGAAATAATGGCTGAAAAATTTCCAAACTTGGGGCAAGAAGCTAAGAAAACTCCATACAAGATAAACCAAAGGAAATCTGTGCAAAAACACACCAAAGTCAAACTTCCAAAAACTAAAGACAATAAAAATAATTGAAAACATCAAGAGAAACAATGCTTATCTTAAGGGATATAAAGGATGTCATTACAATGACAGCAGATTTCTCATCAGAAACCATGGAGGCCACCAGGTACAATATTTTCCAAGAGATGAAAGAAAATAACTTTTTCTACATCTAGAAAAAATATCCTTCAATAATAAGTGGGGAAATAAAGACACTGTCATGATGAAGGAAAACTAAGAAATTTTATCAGCAGTAGACCTACTCTAAAAAAATTGCTGTCCTGGCTGGTTTGGCTCAGCAGTTTAGAGCGTCGGCCTGCAGTCTGGAAAGACCTGGGTTCGGTTCCGGTTCCCGCTAAGGGCACATACCTCGGTTGCAGTTTGTCCCCAGCCCTGGTTGGGTCGTGCGGGTGGCAGCCATTCGATGTGTCCCTTTCATGTTGATGTTTCTCTCTCTCTCTCCCTCCCACTCTATCTGAACAAAATATCGAAAAATGTCCTCCGGTGAGGATAAAAAAAAAAAAAAATTGCTAAAAGAAATTCTATAAACAGAAATGAAACATCAGAAGGGACTCATGAATCCTGGAAACTCGGGAAGGAGTAGAGGACAATGGAAAAAGTAAAAATATTTTAAAATACTTTTTCCTTCTCCTCTTGAGTTTTCTAAATTATGTTTGAAAGTTGAAACAAAAATCTTAATATCTGATATGGTTCTCAAAATATGTAGAGAATATATGTATGACAATTGTATTATAAGGTAAAGATATAAGTTTTGCCCTGGCCAGTGTTGCTTAGTGGTTAGAGCATAAGCTCATACACTGGAGGGGTGCAGGTTCAATTCCTGTCAAGGACACGTACCTGGGTTGCAGGTTCAATTCCCAACCCTGGTCAGGGCATGCATGGAAAGCAACCAATTGATGTGTCTCTCTCACATCAATGTTTCTCTCTCTCTCTCTCTCTCTCTCTCTCTCTCTCTCTCCCCCCCCCACACCCATCTCTTCCACTCTAAAAATCAATAGAAAAAAGTATCCTCCAGTGAGGATTAACAAAAAAACAAAGTTTCTATATGTCACTCAAACTAATCTAAAATGATGATACAAGCAGACTGTGGTAAGTTATGTACATATAATGTAATACTTTACTAAAGCAACTACCAAAAAGCTATACAAAGAGATACATTCAAAAACACTAAAAACAAATCTAAATGGAATTCTAAAAAAATGTTCAAGTAACCCACAGGAAGGTAGGGGGAGGGGGCAAAAAACAAAACACAGAAAACAAATGAATAAAAATAGCACACTTGTTTAGAACATTCATTTAAATAAAAATATATGTATATAAATAGAAAAAAAAAATTAGCACACTTGAGCCCTAACTTATAAATAATAACATTAAATGTAGAAGGTCTAAATACACCAATTATAAGACTGAAATTTTTTAAAAAGATTATGTGCTGTTGTAAGAAACTTACTTCAAATATAATGATACAGGCAGGTTGAAAGTATAAGAATGAAAAAGATATACCATGTAAACATTAATCAGAAGAAAGCAGAAATAGGTAAATCTATAGGGACAGAAAGTATATTAATGGTGTTTGCCAGAGGCTGAATGAAGCAAGAAATGGTTTCTTTTTGGGGGGTGATGAAAATGTTTTAGAAATAGTAGTGATGGTCACACAACTTTGTGAATATGCTAAAAGCTATTGAACTGTATACTCTATAAGGGTGAATTTTATGGCATGTGAATTATATCTCAAGAAAAGGAAAAATACCTCAATAAAATTGTTTTAAAAACCTCAATAGTTAAAAAATCATTATTAATTTAAAAGCAGACAAACAATAAAATCAATGACCCAGTGAAGACACTGTACTGAAGAGGATATAGGGATGGCAAATAAGCACTTGTTCAACATCACAGGCCATTAGGAAAATGCAAATTAAGATCGGGATAAGCTGTTATTATTAGATGCCTATCAGAATGAGTTACATTTAAAAAAAAAAGTGACAACACCAAATGACAGTGAGGATGCAAAGAAACTAGATCTCTCATACACTATTGGTGAGACTGTAAAATGGTATAACTACTCTTAAAAGTAGTTTGTTAGTTTCTTTATTAAACCTATAATCCAGCAATTGTGCTCCTAGACATCAACCCTAGAAAAATGAAATTTTATGTATACTATGCTCAAGCAGATTTATTTGTAATAGTCAAAAACTGGAAGTAACCAAAATGTTCAACAATAGATGAATAGTTACCCAAACTGTAGTATATCCATGGAACACTACTCAGCAATACAAGTGAACAAACTAGTAGTATCTGCAAGAATTTGAATAAATCTCAAGGGCATTATTTTGAGTGGAAAAAGCCAACCTCAAAAATTCACATACTATGTTGTTCTATGTATATATGTGGTTCTATGTCTATAACATTCCTGAAATGACAAAATGACAAAGATGGAGAAGAGATTAATGGTTGCCCGAGGTTAGGGAAGGCTGAGGGAAAGAAGGTAGGTGTAATAGATGTTTAAGGTGTAATACCTATGAAGAGGTAGAACAGAGGCGCTCTTTATGGTGATGGAGTGGCCTGCAACTTGACTGAGATGGTAGTTACAGGAACAGACGTGATAAAATGACACTGAACTACATACACTTTATACATATGTTAATGTCCTGGCTTTTATACTATACTATACTATACTATACTATACTATACTATACTATACTATACTATACTATTACTATACTTATGAGATGTAACTAATGATAGAAACTGGTGATATGTACATGAGACCTGTCAGTACTATCTTTGCAACTTCCAATGAATATTTTAACATTTCAAAATAATTAAAAAGTAACTATCAAAATTAAAATATTTTTTCAAAAAAGAAGTCTGTTCATAAAAGTTATTTACTTTTTCAGCAAATATTATGAGTAACCCTAGTGCCAGGTTCTCTACCAGGTACAGAGAAAGACAACTCATACCTTCAAAGAGCTTTCTGTTTTGTGTTAGAAAGGTAAGTCAGACAATGTAACACAGGAAGGTAATATAATTCTGCATTCTGAAGAATGAATTCTGCTCACCAAAACCAATACCTGCATCAAGCTGCTGCTCCCCGTTCATTTCCACAGCACATGAACTATCTCCTTCCCATACAAAGGACAGGCCTTACAGTTCTGCTATGATCTGAAGATTATTTGTAGGTTTCAAGCATCCATCAATGGGCATCCAAGGGTCCAAATAAATGAAAGTGCTAAAAAAAAAAAAGAAAAAAAAAAAAAAAGAACACATAAATAGCCTGAAGCCCAAGTGTGTTTACTCATTCATAAGACATGGCACTCCAGTGGGTTGAGAGGGCAGATAAAACAAAAGCACATTGGCAGAATAGATGAGATTAGGGAAAAATGGATACCTTTTCTAATTTTAAAGACAGTGCGTGTGTGGAGAGAGAGCGTGCTTTCTAACTCTTGATATCTAAAAATCACAAGAAATTAACATATATATAAATCATTACCCTTTAAACTTAAATGATACTACTTAGCACAATGATTCCTAATCACAAAAACTCTAATTTGTAATAAAGCGTGTGTGTGGGGGGGGAGTATGTTACCTTTCAGTGCTCTGTCTTACCTAATGAATAATATTCAGGATACAGTATATTACCTTATTTAGTTTTCCATTCCATTTATCTAAGCTATGAAGAACAAAAAGTAGCAACTACATTAGCCTACAATTACACTTATAAATAAGAACCCTTCCAAAATAAGTTATGAACCCATTTATTCTTTTTAAAAATAGCTTTACCATTTTAAGTGTACAATTCAATAATTTTAAGTAAATTTTCAGAGTTGTATAATCATCACTATAATCCAATTTTAGAATACTTCCATTATTCTGAAAAGAAACTTAATTCCTACTTGCAGTTCCTTCCCATTCCATCCCTAGCCTCAAGCAGCCACTAATCTGCTTTCTGTCTCCAGAGATCTCAACTTTGCTGGACATTTCATATAAATGAAATCATACAATATGTGGTCTCTGACTTCTGGCTTCTTTCACTTAGTGTGTTTCTGAGGTTCATCTGTGCTGCGGCATGGATGAATCTATTTAATCTTGCTTTACATACATGTAAAACAGTCTAACATATTGCCTTTGTATGTGCCTAATAGTTTATAAAAATTAAATAAAAGAGGGAAAAGGAGCTGCTACAGGAAGGAATGATGTGAACTACCTAACCATAAGGGCAACAATACAGAAAACCATGCATAGAATAGGTACGCAACAGCCACAGCTGTAGAAGGTGATATTATATAGGATTAAGCAACTCTACAGACATCAAAAAGATTTTAAGTATATATTAGAGCCCCCAATAATCAATTCTCATGAAAAGAACTTTGAACACTAAGAAAAAATTTAATACACCCCTTGAAAAGGTATAGGCTACCTAATGCACAACAGCTTCAGGCAGATAATAGAGAGAACCAGGTTCTAGTTCCAGCTCTACTGATCACTATCAATCTTATACAGACGATATCATGTCAAATTTTAATATGCAAAATGGGTATAAGATCTTTTACAGATTTTAAAATTATATTTAATAATGACCATAGAGAAAGTCATAACTATTAAAATTATGAATATCCCATTTGAAATAACTGCCAGTTATCCCAATCATATCATACAACATAAGCAATGAATAACAGAACTAGGTCTCACTTTCGGATAGGAACAACTAAATAGAGATTTGGTAGAATTTAAAGCCTCTAAATATGCTTTCTTCTTTCAGCTTATCTTTCTACTCCAAGTCCAAAACATTCTAATTTTACCATTCCACCTATTAATTCATCAACTCCCTACATTTAGTAAACACCAGCTCAAGACCATTCAGTATTCCATAAGGTAAGGGTAAAGCGAGACACAATTCCTGCTTTCATGAAGCTTGTTTTCAACAGAGAGCAGACAAATTAAGCCAACAACGTAAAATAATTATTTAAAATGCTATGAAGAAATAGCAGTAGGTGCCAAGATGAAACATAATGGTAGACCTAATAAAGGAGTGAGAGCCAAGACAACATAAAAGTCCACATAAAAGAGGTCACTGACAGCATCCAAAAAAAAAAGTGGTAGTTAAGCTGAGACTAAAGTGGAAATAGCAGTCAGGCAAAAGAGGAAGAAGAAAAAGAATACTGCAGGCATAGGAAACAAGACATGCAAAGGTTCTAAGGTAGGAAGCCCTGAGAGAAGGCCCTTGTGGCTGCAGCACAGGACCAACAGGGTAAGTGGCACAATAAAACTGAACGGGAAAAGAAGGAATAGTAGCAGCTAACATTTACTCAGGATACATTATGTGCTCGGCACTGTTCTAAACACTTAAACATATTAACCCATTTAATATTCCCAACAACTCCAAAAGGTGAGCATCATCATGAGGTAATAGGCATAGAACAGGTCCTTGACTACTCAGGGTCCCTCAGCTAGTAAGTACCAGAACTAGGTTTCAAACATAGCAAAATGTCTATATTCCATGTCCTCAACACTATACAGACTCACAATGGGAAGTAATTGAGGTTTCTTAAACAGTGCAAGTAAATGATCAAATCTGTTTGTTAAAAAAAAAAAAAACACCCATAAAGGAGTGACAGCCAAGACAACAAAGACAACATAAAAGTCTACAATGCAACAGACACCATAAATAAAATTCAAAGATAAGATAGATTTTAAAAGTTCTCATAGCCCAGCCCAGCCGGTATGGCTCAGTGGCTTGAGCGTCACCCCATGGACTGGGAGCTCCCGGCTGGATTCCCAGTCAGGGCACATGCCCAGTTTCAGGCTCGATCCCCATTTGGGGGCATGCAGGAGGCAGGCTATCGATGTTTCTCTCTCACATCAATGTTTCTCTTTCTCCCTTCCTCTCTCGCTCAAAAATAAATAAATAAGGTTCTCATAATAAGAAAAAAAATTTTTTGTAAGTATGTATGGTGACAGATTTCAACTAGACTTACTAAAGTGATCATTGGCAAATATTGAATCATCATGTTGTATCTGAAATTAATACATTATATTGTAATTATATTTCAATAAAAATGAATAAATAAGACAAATGAGATAATTGAAAATATTAGCAAAATATAAAATAATGGGCTAATTTCCATATACAAGCTCATGTAATTCTTTTTTTTTTTTTCTTTCAGTCCTCACTAGAGGACCTGCTTATTCATTTTAGAGAAAGGAGATGGGGGTGGGAGGGAAATATCGATCAGTTGCCTTCCTATACACGCTCTGATTTGGAATCAAACCCGCAACCTCTCCATGTACAGGACGGCACTCCAACCAAATAAGCGACACCAGCCAGGGCAAGCTCATGTAATTCAACAAGGAAAGAAAGATGGGCAAAATATGTAATTAATTCACATTTTAAAAAATCAGAGTTAATATTCATAAAAATGTGTTAAATCGTATTGGTAGTAAGGAAAATAATTTATAATAACATACTATTTTTTTCACCTTTCAGATTAGTAAAAAATTTAAAACTAAAAGTATCTGATGTTGGCAAAAAAAAAAAGTGGATAAATGGGAGAACATGGGGGTATATATAGATTGGTACCACCTCTTTGGAGAGAAATTTAACGATAAATAACAACCTATAGATTTAAAAGACAAACTCTTTGAGCAATTCTACTATTAAGACTCTGTCACACAAAACACACATGCAAAAGGCTTCATAGTCAATGATGTTTGCCACAGCATTATCTGTAATGGTGAAAAAGTAGAGACAACTGGCATAAGATGGCCACATATATTATGATACACCTATACTAGGAAATACCCTACAATCATTAGAAGTGAGGTAGATCCATAAAAACACAGGGGAATGTTATCTATATTAATGAGAGAAAAAAAGCAAGTGAAGAACACTATTTACATTAACTTTTTTTTTTTAATCCTCACCCGAGGACATTTTTTCATTTTTTGTTCAGATAGAGTGGGAGGGAGAGAAAGGAAGAGAGAGAGAGCGAGCGAGAAACATTGACGTTAAAGGTACACATCGAGGGGCTGCCACCTCCACAACCCAACAAGGGTCGGGAACAAACTGCATCCGAGGTACATGCCCTTAGCGGGAACCGAACCCAGGTCTCTCTGGACTGCAGGCCAACACTCTTAACTGCTGAGCCAAATCAGCCAGGGCTACATTAACTTTTAAAAGTCCTACATTCAGCCCGGCCATTGTGGCTCAGTGGAATGAACGTTGTCCCATGGACTGGGAGGTCCTGGTTTGATTCCCAGTCAGAGCACATGTGCAGGTTGCCGGCTTAATCCTCTGCAGGCAGTGTACAGGAGGCAGCTGATCAATGTTTCTCCCTCACAACAATGTTTCTCTCTAAAACAATCAAAAGAAAATCGATAAAAACATATTAAAAAAACAATTTTTTTTAAGTCCTATATTGCCCTGGCCAGTTTGGTTCAGTGGTTAGAGTGTGGACCTAAGAGTTTCGGGTTCGATTCCAATCAAGGGCATGTATCTCAGTTGTGGTTCAGTCCCTGGCCCTGGTTGGAGTTGTGAGGGAGGCAACCAATCGATGTGTCTCTCCCACACTGATGTTTCTTTCTCTTTCTCTCTCTCCCCCTCCCTTTCCTGTTCTAGCTGAAGATAAATGGAAAAATATCCTCAAGTGAGGATTTAAAAAAAAAAAAAAGTCCTATATTCATTGTTCACTTCGCTATGTGACTTTTTTTATTTTTTCCTTTATTGATTCTAGAGAGAGAGGAAGGGAGAGGGAGAGAGAGATAGAAACATCTATGGGAGAGAATATCGATTGGCCACCTCCTGCATGCCCCACAATGGGGATCGGGCCCACATCCTGGGCACGTGTCCTGACTGGGAATCGAACTGGTGACCTCTTGGTGCATGGGTCAACGCTCAACCAATGAGCCACACCAGCTGAACTGGCTATGTGACTTTTAACAAATGACTTACTTCTGCCAATGACATCATTTGTAAAAATGGGATAACATTACTGTACCTACTTCACAGGACTGAAGAGCACTTAGCATAGAACTGGCTACATAGTAAACATGAGTAAATGTTAATTATTCAAGTTCCTATGGCACTAACTTAGTGCATCATCTCCACATATAAAGTCTTGACACTTCATCATGGGTTTGATGTAATGAAGCCAGTGCTAAATAAATATATGTAGGTTCATTACATTTTGAAGATGTTATCCACTACTTATATTCATAAACTCTTGAAATATGCCAGCATGTTTTGTGCCAAGAGTCACACAGTACAAAATAATAATAACAACAATAAATTAAGCTTCAAAGCCAAAAAGACATGAGTTGTCCCTGGGCAGTTTTGCTCAGTGGCTAGAGCATTAGTCCCTGGACCGAAGGGACACGGGTTCAATTTCAGGTCAAGGGAATATACCTGGGTTGCAGGTTTGATCCCTGACCCCAACCAGTCAATGTGTCTCTTTCATATCAATGTCATCATCCCCGCCCCCCCTCACCGCCCCCTTTCACTCTAAAAAAAAAATCAATGGAAAAATGCCCTTGGGTGAGGATTAATAATAACAACAACAACAACAACAAAAGACATGAGATGGAAGAAATGAAATTCTTTTGTACCTGAAAAGCAAATGCTGTGATACTTTTTTTTAAAGCAGAGAAAGAACTTTTTAAAAATGTGTCTTCATTGATTTTTTTTTTTCTTTTTTTTTTTTTTGAGGGAGAGGGAGATAGAGATAGAAATACCAGTGTGAGAGAGAAACATTGATTGGCTGCCTCCTGCATGCCTCCTACTGGGGATTAAGCCCAAAATCCAGGCATGTGCCCTGACTGGGAATCAAACCAGTGACCTCTTAGTGCATGGGACAAGACTCAATCCACTGAGCCATAATGACCCAGCAGAGAAGTAACTTTATTCTTTTTTAAAAATTTAACTTAATTTTATTTTTTTCCATCTCCATTTATCCCCCCATACCACTCTTCTACCTCCCCCTATTCCTCTCTCTCCCGCAATCACCACACTGTTGTCCGTCTTCATGAGTTTTCTTTTTGCTCAATCTTATAACATCGCTTAGATTTTAACCAATGAACAATCACCTCATCATATTAATAGTATCAAGAGAAATAAACCGCTGTAGCCTTTTGCTGTGGAACATCTAGATTTCTCTTTATTGCTAGTCTGCTATCTTCTTATGTAATGCTAAGAAAAAAACCACCACCATAAAATATCCAGCTTAGAATATGGAAATTTAATTCACCTTTCATGCATTTCCTTTTATTTTATCTATTTCCTACTCATGTTAAATTGTTTTACTGTCTTTATTTTATTATTGATTTTGGTAGTGTAATTCCTCTTGTGGTAACCAGAATACATCACGAGTTTTTTATTTAGCCCTGACCATTTAGTTCAGTAGTTAAGAGTGTCAGCCCTCACACCGAAGGGTCAAGGATTCGATCCCCAGTCAAGGGTGCATACCTGGGTTGGAGGTTCGATTCCCAGCCCTGGTCAGGGTGCATGCAAGGAGTCAACCAATCAATGAATCTCTCTCAAGTCAGTGTTTTGCACTCTGGACCGCAGGCTGATGCTCTAACTGCTGAGCCAAATTGGCCAGGGCAGTGTTTCACTCTCTTTCGCTCTCCCTCTGTCTCTCTCCCCCTCTGTCTCTCTCCATCTCCCCCTTCCCTCACTCCCTTCCACTTTCTCTAAAAAAAAAAAAAAAAAAATCAATGGAAAAAATATCCTTGGCAACAAAGAGTTATTTATTTAAATAAGTTTTCATGCACTAACTGATCTGAACCTTGCTCATCTTATTTAGAATATTTCAGTAAACTAAACAGGTGCCTAGATATTTATAGGGGGTACTAATAAGACATGAAGCCAGAATGAGCTTCATGTGCCATACTAAAATTTGAAACACTTCTAAGAAAATGCCCTGGCCAGTTTTGCTCAGTGGTTAGAGCATCGGCCCACTAATCAATGAGTCTCAAGTTTGATTCCAGTCAAGGGCACATATCTTGGTTGCGGTTTCATCCCAGCTCTCGTCGGGTTCATGCGGGAGGCAACCAATAGATGTATCCCTCTCACATCAATGTTTCTCTCTCTCCCTCCCCCTCCCTCCCACTCTATCTGAAGATAAAAAAATTTTTTTTAATGAAATATAAATAATAATTTAAAAAAGCTAAGTGTACAAAACACACACACACAAATGAAAACAAAATCCAGGAAGAATAAAATCAAAGTGAATTCACTATTTCATTTTTAGTGATACATCAAATAAAACCATTATGGAATAATTACCTTTCACAGATCTTTTTTTTTTAATTGTTTTTTTCTTTATTGACTTTTGAGAGGAAAGGAGGAGAGAATATAGAAACATCGATGAGAGAGAACATCAATTGGCTGCTCTTGCATGCCCCGCACTGGGGATCAGGCCCACAACCTGGGCATGTGCCCTGGCCTGAGGAATCAACCTGGCAACCTCTTGGTGCATGGGTCAATGTGCAACCATTGAGCCACACCTGCTGGGCTCACAGATCTTTTAAAAGATCTGAAAGTTATCTGAATGACAAACAGATACATAATGCTTTTCCCTTCCATCTTGTTTTTAGTCTACATATGCAATCTATACTCTAAGCCTATATTACTTTATCTTTATGTTAATGAACTTTGTTTCCAAGGCTAAAATGAAACAATAAGAATATTTATCATGTGATTTATAATAATGCAACAGAGACTTCTGTAGGATGATTCCTCAGCCAAATGTTTTGCTATGTCCAACAAATAACTTTTAAAGCACTTAGGAAGGACGGGAGTCAGTAACTCTAAAGATATATGTATCCAGCATGTATGGTAATTGCAACAAAATACTTTTTAATTCAATAAATATTTACCTAGAAGTTAAAGGGAAAATTCCCACTCTGGCCAGCTGGGTGGCCAGCTGGAGCATCTTCTTGTACACCAAAAGGTTGTGAGTTTGAATTCTTGGTCAAAGCACATAACTACGTGTCAATTTCTATCCCCAATAGGCATGTGTATGGGAGACAACCAATCGATCAAAATAAACAAACAAAGAAATGGAAACTTCCCATTGAAATATTTGAATGTATAGTCCTATCCCTCCACTCAACAGATGAAAGTCCAACAGTAATTTCAAGTGTGCTATTAAATTTGGTAAATGCAAACATTCAACAAATCAGATGCTCTATTTTTGGCAGATTTGCAAAGTTAACCCATACCTTGACAGGAAATGCTACTGGTAGAGTCACTATATTTTTTTGGTCCCCAACAGGTATAGCTTTTTGTTGCCTTTTCACTCTCTACAAGTCAATGATCATTCCCTGACCTTGTACATGTCCTCTCTGACAGACGATCTAAATTAAATGTTATGCTTCCATCTGTCAAATGCTAAATAACTTACTTATTTGGGGTAGAAATTTATTGTTTCATTAGTTGTTTGTTGCTGTTGTTTTCAACCTACTGCTACAGGTCTAACTAGGGAGATAAAAAATAAGTCTGATAAAGCCAATCTTAGCCACTAGATGAACAAATCTTAGCCACTCGTGTCATCTAAATTAATTCTGACCCTTGACACTAACTTAACTTTTTCATGATTCTGTAAACCTAACACAGAGCATATCTAAGTTTGACAAATCAGTACTAATAAATTTATAAAACTTTAGATGAAACCCAGAATTCAAGAACACCCTAATTTTTTAAAAGGTGCTCAACATCATTAATCATCAAAGAAATGCAAAGCAAAACCACAATGACATATCACATCACATGTGTTAGAATGGCTATTATCAAAAAGATAAAAAACAGCCCTGGCCAGTGTTGCTCAGTGGATGGAGTAGCAACCCATACACCAACGGGTTGTAGGTTTGATCCCCAGCCCAGTCAGGGACATGTGGGAGGCAGCCAATCGATGTGTCTCTCTCACATAAATTTCTCTCTCTCCAATCCTTCCTCCCTCCCTCCTTTCCACTCTTTCTAAGTATCAATAGAAAAAATATCCTTGGGTGAGGATTAACAAAATTTTTTTAAAAGAATGAGACCAGATCACTATTAGTGGTAAGTTACCTCCAGAAGAAGGAAACTCAGGGAAAAAGTAAAAGTAAAGTTTTGCTTTATCTGAATTGGAGAAACTTTTTATTATGATAATGTATATATGTGTACTTCTGTGATTTAAATTTTCATTTTAAGAAAAACAAAATGGCCCTGGCCAGTTTTGCTCAGCGGTTAGAGCATCAGCCTGCGGTCCTGTGAGACCCGGGTTCAGTTCTCGCTAAGGGCGCGTACCTCGGTTGCAGTTTGTCACCGGCCCTGGTTGGTCGTGCGGGTGGCAGCCACTTGATGTGTCCCTTTCACGTCGATGTTTCTCTCTCTCTCTCTCTCTCCCTCCCTCCCACTCTACCTGAACAAAAAATGGAAAAATGTCCTCGACTGAGGATTTAAAAAAAAAACAAACCTATATATAGAAAAACAAAATGCATTCAAATATTTTTTCTTTATTGATTTTAGAGAGAGAGGGAGAGAGAGAAAGAGACAGAAACATTGATGAGAGAGAACATCTATTGACTGCCTACTACATGCTCCCCACTGGGGACTGGGCTCACAACCTGGGCATATGCACTGACCGGGAATGGAACCAGCAACCTCTTGGTGCATGGGTCAACACTCAACCAGTGAGCCACACGGGCCAGGCAAAACCAAATGCATTCATTGACATGAAAAGTTATTTATTCATTTTCAATAAATGTTTAACAGAAATCTACTATGTCTCAGGCCCTCCCAAAATATATGAGATATATCAGCATACAAAAATGGCTAAAACCTTGCCCTCATGAAGCTTACATTTTAGTGGGAAGGAGAACAAGTATAGTGATCCCTCTAAATGTGATAAGTGATAGAGCTGGGCAAGGATAATGGCATGGGTTGAAAGTCATACAGCATGGGTGAGAGAGGCTTCACTGTGCAGGCAACATTTAGACAAAGACTTGAAAGAGATATGGAAAGGAAAAAGCATGCCAGGCAGGGGGAAACGCTAGCACAAAAGCCCTAAAGAGAGAGCATATGAGCTGTGTTCTTTTGCTTTTCTTTTTGTTACAGACGTTTCTTTTTTACCCCATTGACACCTTCCTCCCCATCACCCCCACCCAGTCCCTGGCTTTGTTATCCATGTCCACGGGTTATATGTACATGCATATAAGTTCTGTGGTTGATCTCTTCCCAGCCTGCACCACCCCCTCTTACAAGGGTTGTCAGCCTGTACACTACTTCCACATCTCTGGATATACCCTATTCCTCAGACTGTTATATCCATTATATTCCACAAATAAGTGAGATCATGTGGTATTTGTCTTTTTCTGCTTGGCTTCTTTTGCTTAGTATAATACTTTCCAGGTCTCTCCATGTCATCTCAAAGGATAAAAGATCATTCTTTCTTACAGCTGCATAGTACTCCATTGTGTATATGTACCACTGCTTTTTTATCCATTCGTCTACTGATGGACCCTAGGGCTGTTTCCAGATCTTAGCTATTGTAAATAGCGCTGCTGTGAACATGGGGGTACATATATTCTTTCTGATTGGTGTTTCAGGCTTCTTAGAGTATATTCCTAGAAGTGAAATCACTGGGACAAATGGCAATTCAATTTTTAATATTTTGAGGTAACACCGTAGTGTTTTCCATAGTGTCTACACCAGTCTGCATTCCCACCTGCAATGTAGTAGTCTCCTTTTCTCCACACCCTCGCCAACACTTGTTGTTTGATGATTTGTTGATGGTGGCCATTCTGACAGGTGTGGGGTGATACTTTGTTGTTGTTTTAATTTGCATCTCTCTGATGATTAGTAATGTTGAGCATTTCTTCATATGTCTCTTGGCCATTTGTATGTCCTGTTTGGAGAGGAGTCTATTCAGATCCTCTGCCCATTTTTTAATTGGGTTCTATGTCTTGCTTTTGTTGAACTATATGAGGACTCTATATATTTTGGAAATTAACCCCTTATCTGATGTATCATTGGCAATGATGCTCTCCCATACAGTGGGTTACCTTTCCATTTTGATGGTTGTTTCTTTTGCTGTGCAGCAGCTTTTTAATTTGATGTAGTCCCATGTGTTCATTTTTCCTTTGTTTCTGTTGCCTTAGGTGATATATCAGTGAAAATTCTGCTGCGTATGATGTCCAAAATTTTGTTGCCTACATTTTCTTCTAGGATTTCTATGGATTCACGGGTCACATTTAAGTATTTTATCCAATTTGAGCTTATTTTTGTGTATGGTGTAAGTTGATGGTCTAGTTTCATTTTTTTGCATGTAGCTGTCCAATTTTTCCCAACACCATTAATTAAAAAGGCTGTCTTTACTCCATTGTATGCTCTTGCCTCCTTTGTCAAATATTAATTGAGCATAATGTCTTGGATCCATTTCTGGGTTCTCTGTTCTGTTCCACTGGTCTATATGCTTGTTCTTGTGCCAGTATCAGGCTGTTTTGATTACAGTGGCTATGTAGTATAACCTGATATCTGGAATTGTGATCCCACCTACTTTGTCCTTCTTTTTCAAGATTGCTGTGGCTATTCGGGGTTTTTTTGGTTCCATATGAACTTTTGAAGAATTTGTTCTAGTTCTGTGAAATATGTCATTGGTATTCTAATGGGGATTGCATTGAATCTACAGATTGCTTTGGGTAATATGGACATTTTAATGTTGTTAATTCTTCCAATCCATGAACAAAGTATGTGCTTGCACTTTTTTATACCTTTCTCTATTTCTTTTTTCCATGTCCTGTAGTGTTCTGCAAATAAGTCCTTTACTTCTTTGGTTAAGTTTATTCCTAGGTATCTTAATTTTTTTGCCACGATGGTAAATGGGATTGTTTTTTCAGTTTCTCTTTCTGTGAGTTCATCATTGGTATATAAGAATGCTGTCAATTTCTTGACGTTAATTTTGTATCCTGCTACTTTGCCAAATTCATTTATGAAGTCTAGCAGATTTTTGATGGAGTCTTTAGGGTTTTCTATGTATAATATGTCATCTGCAAATAATGACAGTTTTACTTCCTCCTTTCCAATTTGGATCCCTTTTATTTTTCCTTCATGTCTGATGGCTGTGGCTAAGACTTCCAGTACTATGTTAAATAACAGTGGCAAAAGTGGGCATTCCTGTCTTGTTCCTGTTCTTAAGGAAAATGCTTTTAGTTTCTGCCCATTGAGTGTGATGTTGGCTGTAGGTCTTTCATATATGGCCTTTATTATGGCCATAGATATGATCCCTCTATTCCCACACTGCTGACCAGTTTTATCAGAAATGGGTGCTGGATTTTGTTGAATGCTTTTTGAGCATCTATTGATATGATCATGTAGTTTTTATTCTTCATTTTGTTTATGTGATGTATCACATTTATTGATTTGCGAATATTGTACCAGCCTTGCATCCCTGGGATAAATCCCACTTGGTCATGGTGAATAATTTTTTTGATGTATTGCTGAATCCGATTTGCTAGTATTTTGTTCAGGATTTGGCATCTATGTTCATCAGGAATATTGGCCTGTAGTTCTCTTTCTTTGTAGTATCTTTTTCTGGTTTGGGAATTAGAATTATGCTCACCTCATAAAATGAGTTAGGAAGTCTTCCTTCTTGAATTTTTTGAAATAGTTTGAGGAGAATGGGTGTTAGTTCTTTTTTGAATGTTTGGTAAAACTCCCCCGTGAAGCCATCCAGGCCTGGGCTTTGTTTGCTGGGAGAGTCGTCATTACCTCTTCAATTTCCTTAGTTGTTACTGGTCTGTTCAAGTTTTCTATCTCTTCCCGGTCCAGTTTTGGGAGACTATGTGTTTCTAGAAATTTTTCCATTGCAATTAGATTGTCAAATTTGTTGCCATATAATTGTTCATAGTAGCTGTTAACAATCTTTTGTATTTCTGTGGTGTTAGTTGTTACTTCTCCTCTTTCATTTCTGATTTTGTGTATTTGGGTTCTCTCTCTTTGTTTCTTGGTGAGTCTAGTTAAGAGTCCATCAATCTTGTTTATCTTTTCAAAGAACCAGCTCTTGTTTCATTGATCCTTTGAATTGTTTCCTTGGTCTCCATGTCACTTATTTCTGCTCTGACCTTTACTATTTACTTCCTTCTACTTGCTCTGGGGTTTTCTTTTTGTTTGTTTTCTAGTTCTTTTTTTGTTTGTTTGTTTGTTTTGTTTTGTTTTTGTTCAGACAGAGTGGGAGGGAGAGAGAGGAAGAGAGAGAGAGAGAAACATCGATGTGAAGGGACACATCGAGTGGTTGCCACCCGCACGACCAACCAGGGCCGGGGACAAACTGCAACCGAGGTACGCGCCCTTAGCAGGAACCGAACCCGGGTCTCTCTGTACCGCAGGCCGACGCTCTAACCGCTGAGCAAAACCGGCCAGGGCCGCTTTCTAGTTCTTTAAGTTGTGAGGTTAGATAGTCTATTAGAAATTGTACTTGTTTCTTGAGGTAGGCCTGCAGGTCTATGAACTTCCCTCTCAGAACTGCTTTCGCTGCATTCCATAGATTTTTGTGTTGTTGTGTGTTCACTGTCATCGATTTCCAGGAAGTTTTTAATTTCTTTCTTGATCTCCTCGGTAACTCATTCATTGTTTAATAACACTATTTAGCCTCCATGTTTTCATATGTCTTTGCTTGTTCTTGTTGCAATTGTTTTCTAGTTTCATGCCATTGTGATCTGAGAAGATGGCTGATATAATTTCAATCTTCTTGAAGTTGTAGAGACTTAGTTTGTGTCCTTACATGTGGTCTATCTTTGAAAATGTCCCATGTGCACTTGAGAAGAATGTGAATTCTGTAGTTTTGGGGTATAATTCTCTGCTGATATCTATTAAATCCATTTGGTCTAGTGCTTCATTTAGAGTCTGTGTTTCCTTGTTAATTTTTTGTCTAGAGGATCTATGCAGTGATGTCAGTGGGGTGTTGAAGTCCCCTGCTATGATTGTATTGCAGTCAATTTCTCCTATGAAGTCTTCCAGGAGATTTTTAATACATTTTGGTGCTCCTATATTGAGTGTATATATGTTTACCAAGGTTATAGCTTTCTATTGGATAGATCCTTTCAATATTATGTAGTGACCTTCTTTGTCCCTAGTTATGGTCTTCATTTTGAAATCGATTTTATGAGATATGAGTATTGCTACTCCAGCTTTTTTTCCCTTTCTGTTTGCTTGGAAGATTTTTTTCCATCCCTTCATTTTCAACATATGTGAGTCTTTTTTTGTGAGGTGGATCTCTTGTAAACAACATAGAGATGAGTCATGCTTTCTTATCCAATCAGCCACTCTGTGTCTTTTTATCGGAGCATTCAATTCATTTACATTTAAGGTGATTATTGATATGTACTTATTTATTGCCATTTTTGTTTAGTGTGGTTATATTTTTCTTCCTATTTCTTCTACTAATTACAGCAGTCCTTTTAACATTCCTTGCAGTGCTGGTTTGGTGCTAATGTATTCCCTTAGCTTTTTTTTTTTTTTTATCTGGGAGGCTCTTTATTTGACCTTCTATTTTGAGTGATAGCCTTGCTGGATAGAGTAGTCTTGGATTCAGATCCTTGTTTTTCATGACCTTGATTACTTTGTACCATTCCCTTCTGGCCTGTAGTGCTTCTGTTGAGAAGTCAGCTGAGAGTATTATGGGGGTTCCTTTGTAGGTAACCTGTTGCTTATCTCTTGTTGCCTTTAGGACTCTCTCTGTCTTTAATTTTTGGCATTTTAATATCTATGTGTCTTGGTGTGGGCCTGTTTGGATTCTTCTTACTTGGGGCTCTCTGTGCTTCTTTAACTTGAATGCCTTCTTCCTTCACCAAATTAGGGAAGTTTTCTGTCACTATTTCTTCAAATATATTCTCTAACCCTTATTCATTTTCTTCTTCTTCAGGGACTCCTATGATGCTAATATTATTATGTTTCTAGTTGTCCCACAGTTCTCTTAAGCTGTCTTCCTGTTTTTTAATTGTTTTTGCCTTTTCATTTTCTGATTGGTTGATTTTTTTTACTGTCTTCTAATTCATTGATCCTGTCCTCACCTTCCTCTACTCTGCTGTTTAGACCTTCCAATGTGTTCTTTATTTCTGATATGTCATTCTTCATTTCTTCTTGGTAGTTTTTAATTTCCAATTGGTCGATTTTCAACATTTCTATGTCTTTACTCATGGTGTTGATGTCCTTACTCATACTGTTGAGCTTCCTCAAGATCATGGCTCTGAATTCTAGCTCTGTTAACTTGCTTAACTGCTCCTCATTTATCTCATCTTCGGTCGAGGTCTCTTGTTCTTTCATTGGGCAGTTGTCTCTGTTTCACCATCTTGGCTATCACAGTGGGCTTTGGAGCCTGCCAAATTTTCCCTGTGGGTGTTGGTGTGCTGCTGTTTGTGGCTCCCTCTCCTGGGTTTGGATGAAAGAGGGAGTACCCATGTTAAACACCACTGTCAAGTCTTACTTTCCTGGTTAGAGTCGATAGCCCAGGAATGGTTCAGTTATCCTCTAGCTTTTTGCCTGGAAGCTACCAGTAGCAGTTACTTGAAAAGCCTTGGGTTCTCAGTTGAATGAAAAACTCCCTCAGGTACTCAGCAGAAGGGTATTTCCCAAGGGTGGGGCAGATGCTGGTTGTTAATGAACCTCAATTTGCATTTCAATGGCCACCGGGTGGCACTGAATCTCCCCAGAACCCCGGGGAAAAAATAAGATGGCCATCATCCTGCATGGCTGCAACTCAGCAAAAGTTCTGAGCACCCTCCAAATCCCGAGTGTCCCCACACAGTTCCAGTCCAGTCCACCCTCCCTCTGCCAGAGCCCAAGGTGAGTGGCTGTGGCTATTTTAACATCTGTCTTGGCTCTGGGCTGTGGAGCCACTTGGGACTTTAACCCTGAGGGTGCTGCTCACAGCTAAGACCACTGCTGACCATGGGCTCCCAGCTGCCCCCGTCACGCCTCTGCAATCCTACCAGGATTGAGTCAGTGGCCCTGGTTATATGATACTCGCAAGCTGCTTTAATGTTGCTTTTCCCCCACGATTTATCTTTATTTTAGTTGTAATTCCAGTTTGGTCCTGGGAGACAGTCTGTGTAGCTTCCATTCACTCCACCACCATTTTGGAATCCCTGAGCTGTGTTCTAAGAATAACGAGGAGGCCAGGGTAAAAGAGACCACATAAGCAAGCAAAGGAGTTAGAGTAGGAGATGAAGCAAGAGCGGTGTCAACCTCACACTGCTCACCATGCTCCAAATCCCCTTTGTGAGACTTGATATCTATAGTCCTTAATGAACTATGATATTTACCAGGCGACCCTACTCCTCTGGGGGTGATAAAACATAAAGGCAGCATTGGTGGGAATGTAAAATGGTGTGATCATTTTGGAAAACATTCTGACAGTTCTTCAAAATGCTAAACATAGAGTTGCCATATGACCCAGCAATTCCACTCCTTGGTACATACCCAAGAGAAGTGTAAACATATGCCCCTACAAAATCTAGTACATGAATATTCATAGCAGCATTAAGTATTGATACATACTACAACTTAGATAACCTTGAACATATATCCCAAGTGAAAGAAATCAAACACAAAAGGCCACATATTGTATACTTCTATTTCCGTAAAATATCCAGAACAGGCAAATTTCTAGAGATAGCAGGGTAGATTAGTATGGCTGCCAAGGGCTAGAAGGGAGAGAGTAATGGGGAGTAACTACTAATGTATTACAGGGTTTACTTTGAAGGCATCGAAACACTCTAAAATTAGATTGTTGTGACACCTGTAGAACTCTGAATAAAACCACTGAAATGTATACTTCAAGTAGGTGAATTTTATGGTGTATAAAATATATCTTGATAAAGTTGCAATAAAATAAAGGCACTTATAACAGCCAACTATATTTCATTAAAAGGAGACTTCTTTTGAAGAGAATAAAAAATCAACTGAAGCTGAATGAGTTTATTGTTCAACTCAAAGTTTAGCACTGTAAACATCTTGAAAAAGATCACTCAGCAAAACCAGCGGAGTGCCCAGAAGAGAACTCAGGTCTTCGACTTTGTGCTTCTGTGTTCATCAATTAGGAAAATGTTTCTCCAAACAGTGAAAAACAAGAACAGTAAATAATGAGCCCTGGCCAATTTGGTTCAGCGGTTAGAGCATCGGACTGCGGTCCAGAGAGAACCGGGTTCGGTGTCCGCTAGGGGCATGTACTTCAGATGCAGTTTGTCCTCAGTCCTGGTTGGTTGTGCGGGTGGCAGCCACTTGATGTGTCCCTTTCACATCGATGTTTCTCTCTCTCTCTCTCTCGCTCTCTCTCTTCCTCTCTCTCCCTCCCCCTCTATCTGAATAAAGAATGGAAAAATGTCCTCGGGTGAGGAAAAAAAATAAATAAAAAAGAATAGTAAATAATGAGATAAAGAACTAAACAAACCATAAAAGTAAGAATCAGCTTAAATTCCCCAGGCTATCACTTATTAGCTCCATTTCCTTATCTGTTAAATAGAGAACATACATATGTTGAAAAGTTGTTGAAAATCAAATGATAACCATAGGATTGGCCTGTCTTGAATCCCGCCTCAAGTTTTCCTAAATTCTTTCAAACAAGCAGCATCTGGTCTCAGCTAGCCCAATACCTCTCATTAAGTAATACGTAGAAACAAACACAGGGAGGCAGCCAAAATGAGGAGACAAAGAAACAGGTCCCAAAGGAAAGAACAAAACAAAACCCCAAGAAAAGAACTAAGCGAAATGGAGATAAGCAACGTAACAGATACTGAGTTCAAAATACTGCTTATAAGCATGCTCAGTGAACTTAGTGAGGGCCTCAAGAGTATTAAAAAGGACCAGTCAGAAATGATGGATGCACAGTCAGAGATGAAGGAGGCACTAACTGAGATAAATAATAATTTACACAGATCCAATAGTAGAGTAGGTAAAGTCAAGAAGCAAACCATCAATTTGGAATATAAGGAAGCAAAAAACACCCAATCAGAACAGCAAAAAAAAAAAAAAAAATAGAATCCAAAAAAACGAGGATGGTGTAAGGAGCCTCTGGGAAAACTTCAAGCGTACCAACATTCCCATCTTGGGGGTGCCAGAAGGAGAAGACAGAGAACAAGAAATCGAAAACCTATTTGAAACAATAATGGCAGAAAACTTCCCTAACTTGGTGAAGGAAACAAACAAGTGCAGGAAGCACAGAGAGTCCCAAACAAGATGAAACCCAAGAGGCCCACACCAAGACACATCATCATCAAAATGCAAAAGGTTCAGACAAAGAGAGAATCTTAAAAGCAGCAAGAGAAAAGCAGTTAGTTACCTACAAAGGAGCTCCCATAAGACTGTCAGCCGATTTCTCAAAAGAAACTTTGCAGGCCAGAAACGAGTGGCAAGAGATATTCAAAGTGATGAAAAGCAAGAACCTACAACCAAGATTACTCTATCCTGCAAAGCCATCATTTAGAATTGATGACCATATAAAGAATTTCCCAGACAAGAAAAAGCGAAAGGAGTTCATCATCACCAAACCAGTATTACATGAAATGCTGAAAGGTCTTCTTTTTTTTTTTAATCCTCACCGGAGGACATTTTTCCATTTTTTGTTCAGGTAGAGTGGGAGGGAGAGAGAGGAACAGAGAGAGAGAGAGAAACATCGATGTGAAAGGGACACATCGAGTGGCTGCCACCCGCACAACCGACCAGGGCCGGGGACAAACTGCAACCGAGGTACGCGCCCTTAGCGGGAACCGAACCCGGGTCTCTCTGGACCACAGGCCGACGCTCTAACCGCTGAGCCAAACCGGCCAGGGCTGAAAGGTCTTCTTTAAGGAGAACAATAAATGGCAATAAATACATATCTATCAGCAACTGAATCTACAAACAAAATGAGCAAGCAGAACAGAAACAGACTCATAGATATACAGAACTTTTTGTTGCTTGTCAGATGGGAGGGGGCCGAGGGATGGGTGAAGAAGATGAAGGAATTAAGTACAAATTGGTTATTACACTGATGAGCCTCAAAGGGAAGGGTTGGAGGGAGGGTGGGAAGAAATAAACCAAAGAACTTCTATGCATATATGCATAACCAATGGACACAGACAATAGTGTGGGGAAAGCAGGAGGAGGAGAGGGTTGGGGAGGAGGGGATCAATTGGAGAAAAAGGAGGGGAACATCTGTAATACATTCAACAATAAAGATAAGTTTAAAAAATAAAAAATTAAATTAAAAAAAATCTGAGACACAGAACGAAATCATATAAACAGAGCCTTTGCATCAAAGGAGTAAGAGGCTTCTGCCTCACCACAGGGGCAGAGAGGAGTGGAAGGCAAGCCACAGTGATTAACGCGCCTGATCCCTGGGAGACCGCCTCTTGTCCAATCATTCACAAAACTTTAACTCCCCCTCTTTCTCCTCAAAGCCTTCAACAAAGGGGGTGATTTTAAGGCAAGATGCTTTGGGGTTTTGCTGCTTTGTTTGTTACAATAAGCACACAAGTATTTTTAAAAGCTTTATGTCAGACTTTAAAGACTCCTGGACTATAATCATATGTGCTATGCAATTTTCAGTGGAATTTTAAAAAGAATTTAAGGCCCTCAAATAAGCGGTTATCAGTTGTAAATGCCAAGGACCTTTGGATAGGCTACTATCCCTCAAAATCACTACATACACCTATACAGCATGCTCAGGTAAAACCAGCCCTTCAAGACCACCTTCCAACTCCAGGGCAATGCTGCCATCCCTGGGGCATCCTTGGGGAAACAGCATGATGGTGATAGGCGGCTGCAAAACACTGGGCCGTCCTATTATCTCCACAACTTAAGAAACATGATGAACATTTAACAATGATATGAGGAACAAGTATGAGCTATTTAGATTAAAAACAAAACAACTCTTCAGTAGGTTTTAAAATAAGAGCTTCTGGGAAAGGAAGCTGCTACTAGAGACATGCTGCAACAAATATTAAATCTGTAAATTATTTAGTGCAAAAGTTAAATAGGCATAAGGAAAAGCCTAAATTATGCTAATTAGGAATCTAATTAAACTCTATGCGAGATATAAAAACAAAACCATAACTGGCAGAACAACAGTGTACTACTTATCCTGTTATTCTAGAGCTCTGCAGGAGTTTCAGGTTGGTGTTTGCTTTTGTAGATTTCAATACCCACATTTACTAATCTATACAGTAAACATCCTCTGATGTTTATATATATAAATTTTTGGTTAAATCTCTATACCTTTTAAACAAAAAAAAAAACCGATGCCTCCTCCTCTTTTCTATTCCTTTCCTAAAAATGATGTTTTTTTCTACCATTAATTATTTAAGTAAACTCAAATACAATACTACAAAGGTTACCAGTTTTCTAAGATACACATTTACCAAATAAATTCCACTTTCTAGCATGTAATACAAAATTATCTACATAACTTTCAATTCTTAATAATACTGACTATGCTATACAAATTTTCATGTTCATTTAAAAAATAATCTTTACAAAATATAAAATTTCTTTCAGTCTTGGACAAAACTACAATTGGAACAGAGACAGTTGCCTGAAGTCATCAAAACAACTTGACAAGAATTCAAAGCTTTATTTGAAAATTAACAAAAAACAGGCTTGAGGCAAATAAATGGTTATTAATGTATCAGAAGGAAAAAATATCCAACACCATTTATGAAAACCGTTCTACTTTACATTCCAAAAGCTAGTTGTTTTTTAGGATGGAGGGGTGGGTGGAGAAAACAAAGTTATTTTAATTGTATTTAAGCTGTTCAGAAAATAAATGAGCTAGTTGGTCAAACCACAGACACTCACTCAGGAAAAAACCTCATCTTACGGATAACTCAAAGCACACACTCTACATCAACATGTTTTTCCTCAGTGTTTTCTCACAGGATATGAGACTATAAATGCAGTATTATTCCCTATTAAAGTATGAAAGAAAATTTGGTTGTTGTTTAAATTCACACTAAATTCCTCCAAAACGATAACTTGAAGATTATCACAAGCTTAGCCACATCAAGTTTGGAATTTCATGGCCTACAGTCAGATGACAGGACACTCAGTCGGTCCTCGCTGACTTGGAAACCAAAACCCAATGCCTGTAAAGCCTTAATGTCAAATCTAACTATGAAAAAGTCATAAGCTTACTTCAGATTCCTCTCAAAGCAACCGTTTAAGGAAAAAAAATCAATAAGCCATTCAGACACCAGAGTACTACTCTTGACTGAATTTTTAACAAAATGTCAAACAAATTGAGATTGTCACTTAAATTTCGAAGATCCACTTTAGTGAAAAGTCTCATCAAGAAAGAAGAGAAGGTCCTGACCGGTCTTCCTCAGTGGTTAGAGCATCAGCCCACGAACCAGAGTCATGGGTTCGATTCCGGTCAGGGGCACATACCTTGGTTACATTTCAGGTGTTCAGGAGGCAGCTAGTCAATGTCTCTTTCTCTCCCAATTCCCCTCCCTCTCTAACTGAAGACAAATGGAAAAATATCCTTAGGTGAGGAGAGAGAAAGAGAGAGAGAGAGAGAGAGAGAGAGAGAAACATCTACATGAGAGGGACACATCAACTGTTTGCCTCCTGCACGACCCGGACCAGGGTTGAGGACGAACCGCAACTGAGGTACGTGCCCTTGGCAGGAATCGAACCCGAGACTCACTGGTCCAAGGGCCTACGCTTTACTGCTGAGCCAAACCGGCCAGGGCTAAAATGACAACTTTTACATCATGGAATTTTGGCCTTGGAAATTTGGACATTAATACACTTTATAAAACAAATGAATAAACCTAATAAACATTACTACCATGGGGTTTGCCCAGTCAACCTTGAAATTTCGAAGAGATATTGATGGAGTGGGGTAAAATATGAAGAGAATACAATACTTTTTCTACTTTACTCAAATGATGAATGATGAAGTTCAAAATATAAACATTTTTCTTTTTGCTCATTCCTCCCCACAAATACTGAAATACATTACACTCACATCACTGTCTCAGTGCCGTCAGGAACTCTAGCTAGCCCCTGAATGTCTACATATATTAAGTCAACTACCCAGATAATTTTTTAAAAATCTTTCTTTGCCCTGGCCAGGTGGCTCAGTGGACTGAGCATTGGCCTGCACACTAAAGGGTCAAGAGCATGATTCCCAGTCAAGGGCACATACCTGGGTTGCAGGTTCGATCGTTATCCAGTTGATTCCGCCCACCCCACCCCCCACCCTGCCCCAGTCCGGCCTATGCAGGAGGCAGCCAATCAATCAATCTCTCTCTTCCCCACTGATGTTTCTCCTTCCCCCCTCTAAATAAATAAATAAATAAATAAATATCCTGGGGTGAGGATCACACACACAATCTTTGTTTCACTAAATAACTGAGATTAATGAATCCAAAAGTTAGGAACTTTAACAGGTCACATCTAGTCCAATGGTCCTCACAGTTTCCTGTTTTTGTTTTTCATCTTTTTTTTTTTTCTTTTTTTTTTATCCTCACCCGAGGACACTTTTCCATTCTTTGTACAAATAGAGTGGGAGGGAAAGAGAGGAACGGAGAGAGAGAAACATCGACGCGAAAGGAACACATCGAGTGGCTGCCACCCGCACGACCGACCAGGGCCGGGGACAAACTGCAACCAAGGTACGCGCCCCTAGCGGGAACCGAACCCGGGTCTCTTAGGGCCGAAGGCCGACGCTCTAACCGCTGAGCAAAACTGGCCAGGGCTGTTTTTCATCTTTATTGTTGAAAGTATTACAGATGCTCCCCCTTTTTCCCCAAGTCCTCAACCACCTCCTCCCAGTTTCTGCCCTGCCCCAGGCCTTCACCACTCTATTTGCCTGTGTCCATGAGCAATGCATATATACATACAAATTCTTTGGTTAATCTCTCCCCCCACCCCTTCTCTGAAATTTGTCAGTCTGTTCCATGTTTCCATGCCTCTAGTTCTATTTTATTCATTAGATTATTTTGTTCATTAGATTCCACATATAAGTGAGATCACGTGATCCCTGTCTTTCTCTGACTAGCTTATTTCATTAGCATAATACTCTCCAGGTCCCTCACAGTTTTTTTGGTTATATACCATCCTTATGCCTTAACATTTCCACAAATAACATCTCTCCATGAACCTATGGTGTTCCTCTAGCAAGTTATTCCCCACCCATTCCTGGGGAGAAAGTTGTCCACTCTGCATTCAAACATCATCAATGATACAGCAACAGAAAACTCCCATGAATACCTTCCTGGACAATCTATCCTACTTTTGAGCAGCTCCACCCCAAAGTCTATCCTTAAACCACCCTCAAGTCAGGATAGCTTCTACCCATTGGTGCTGCCACTCAGAAAGAGCCTGTGCCTTCACTCACACAAGAGCCCTTCACACAGCTGAGAGAACTAATTAATAGTTCTTCCCAAGTCAGGTCCTGAGTTCCCTCACCATGCTAGTGTTCCTCTGAAACACATTTCAGTTTATCTGTATTCCAGCAAAAGAACAAATTGAAACCTTAAAATGACTGATTTAACCTTACATAGTCTACTACTTATGAGACCAGGCAAAATATTTCTTTTTTTTTTTTTATCCTCACCCGAGGATATTTTTCCATTTTTTGTACAGATAGAGTGGGAGGGAGAGAGAGAGGAAGGGAGAGAGAGACAGAAACATCGACGTGAAGGGACACATCGAGTGGCTGCCACCCACACGACCAACCAGGGCCGGGGGCAAACTGCAACCGAAGTACATGCCCTTAGCGGGAACTGAACCCGGGTCTCTCCGGACCGCAGGCCGACGCTCTAACCGCTGAGTCAAACCGGCCAGGGCTATTTTTTTTTTCAGGCAAAATATTTCAAAGCTATGTTTGCTCAGTTAATTAGACTTTGATACTAAGATCTTGGTAGTCAGGCTTGATGGAACAATGAACTGTTCCCTTCCCAATATGTTTCCTTACATTTTACCAATCACAGAACTAAACAGACATTTTTCCAAAGAAGACATACAAATAGCCAAATGGTACATGAAAAGGTGCTCAATATCACTAAATCACTAGGGAAATGCAAATCAATACCACAACAAGATACACCTTACAACTGTCAGAATAACGATTCTCTCAAAGACAAGAGATAAATTCTGGCAAGGATGTGGGGAAAAACGAAACCATTCTGCATTGTTGGTGGGAATGTAATTTGGTGCAGCCACTATGGAAAATAGTATAGTACTTCCTAAAAAAATTAAAAATAGAACTACCATAAGATACAGCAATTCCACTTCTGAACCATTTGTCCAAAAGAAACAAAATCACTACCTCAAAAAAATATATGCACCCAAAGTTAATTACAGCATTATTTATAATAGCCTAGACATGAAACAACCTAAAGATCAATCCATCAAGGGATGGAAAAATAAAGAAAACGTAATACACACACACACACACACACACACACACACACACACACACACACGAATAATAGTCATGAAAAAGGAAATCCTACCACTTGCAACAACATGGATGAACCTTGAGGGTATTATGCTAAGTGAAATAAGTCAAAGAAAGACAAATACTGTATGATCTCACTTATATGTGGATTCTAAAAAACGGAACTTCCCCTGGTCAGTTTGGCTCAGAGGTTAGAGCACTGACCCATGGACCAATGAGTCTCAGGTTTGATTCCAGTCAAGGGCACGTACCTCGGTTGTGGCTCGTCCCCAGCCCTAGTCGGGTTGTGTAGGAGGCAACCAGTCGGTGTGGCTCTATCACATCACTGTTTCTCTCTCTCCCTTCCTCCCTCCCACTCTATCTGATGATAAACAGAAAAGTATCCTCAGGTAAGGAATTAAAAAATAATAAAATAAAATAAAACAAAAAACTGAACTCATAGATTGGTGGTTACCAGAAGCATGGGGTGGGGGTTGGAGGAAATGGGCAAAGATGGTCAAAGGTAAAAACGTCCAGTTATAAGTTCTTAGAATATAATGTACAGCATGATGACTATAGTTAATACTGTACTGTATATTTCAAAGTTGCTAAGATAATAAATCTTTTTTTAAATTGATTTTGAGAGAGAGAGGGAGGGAAGGAGAGAGGGAGAAGGAAGGGGAGGCAGGGGAGAGAGCGAGAGAGCGAGAGCGAAAGAGATCAGTGACAGAGAGAAATATCCACTGGCTGCCTCCAGCACACACCCTGACTAGGGATTGAGCCTACAACCCAGGCATATGTCCTGACTGGGAATCAAACTGGTGAACCATAGTGCATGGGACGATGCTCAACCAACTGAGCCACACCAGCCAGGGCAAGAGAATAAATCTTAGAAGTTCTCATCACAGGAAAACAATGTGTAACTACGTGAGGTGACAGATGTTAATTAAACTTACTATAGTCACCATTGTGTGTGTATGTATGTGTGTGTGTATCAAATCAGTCTGTTATACACCTTAGACTAATACAATGTAATATGCCAGTTACATCTCCATAAAACCAGAAAAAATAATATTGCTGTTGATACCCACAGTTACTCTTAAAGTCAGGGACTTGGTTGTTTTCTCTCTCTAACCCCTGGTCCAAAGAGACTCAATAAATGTCTAAAAGGAAAGAAGAAAAGAAGGAATAAGAGCCTAACTCTAAAGCTCAGAGATCTGTTTGCATGAGAAGGGAAAATCCACCTATGCAGGCCAAGATAATGCCAGGTAATAAATAAATTGGCTGGTGGCATATATACAGACTAAGAACAACCCTGGCCGGTTTGGCTCAGCGGTTAGAGCATCGGCCTATGGTCCAGAGAGACCCGGGTTCGGTTCCCGCTAAGGGCACGTATCTCGGTTGCAGTTTGTCCCCAGCCCTGGTTGGGTCATGTAGGTGGGCAGCCACTCGATGTGTACCTTTCATATCGATGTTTCTCTCTCTCCCTCCCACTCCACTGAACAAAAGATGAAAAAATGTCTTTGGGTGAGGATAAAAAAAATAAAAATAATAAAAGAGAACAAATATTAGGGAAATTAAGTTTCCATGACAAACTCTGGCCACTGGTGTTCAGGAGTTCAAGGCACTAACTTAATCATTATAGGTAGGGAAATCGGCAAGGATCCACTTATTGGGAACCTTATTACCAGGGTCAAAAAGAATCAACTGTAAGACTGACCTTGACGTTGTACTGGTGAGTTACTAGCGGACTTTAGCAATTTACATATGTATCGCATTTGGAGTGAAGATTAGTCTGAGTCTGGATAGAAGCTGTCTCTCTTGGCAGGATTTCAATAAGCATATCAAGGTTATAATTGTAGAAGCGGAGAGCTAGATGGAAATCACAAAGGCCAGAGAAGGAAAGGAGCTTATTTCTCAAGTGATATAACTTGGTTGCAATTTGGTTTATGATTTTTAAACTTCCATATTTCAAAGTGTGAGCTCTGCCTTTCAAGAGAGAGAGAGAGAGAGAGAGAGAGATCTACCAATCATGAGACACTAAGGCAACTCATTGGTGTATCAGTGCACCCTACAACATGGAAGGAAAAACAACTAAACACACATTCCCAAGCAAAATTAAATTCTTCCTCTTCAAAATTAGCAGTGTTTTGTGGGAACTTCAGGAAGGGCACTCTGGCCTACATGCATCTCAGGGACTAGCCCTGCTGTAGTCTTTCTCTTTGATTTGTACAGTGTCTGACAGCAGTAAACATGCAATTTATGTCTGCTGAATGAAATTAATTGGGAGTAGTTGTGTCATCCATTTGGGTAGAATTCGAGTCCCAACTCTCAATACTTCTTATAATCGTCCTTTAATTGAAAAGATGTGCCCAAAACTGCATTGGCCAGGTGACTCAGCTGGTTGGAGTATTGTCCTGTGCACCAAAAATCTGCAGGTTTGATCCCCGGTTGGGGTGCGTACAAGAGGCAACTGATAGATGTTTCTCTCTCACATCAATGTTTCTCTCTCCCTTCCTCTCTCTCTCAAATCAATAAACATATCTTAGGGTGAAGATAAAAAAAAAAAAGAGTCCCAAAAACTAAAATAATTATTGAAAAGTATCCCAACTCTGAAAATCTGATGCCTTACCAGTTTAAAAAACAAGAATTTTTGCCCTGGCCGGTTTGGTTCAGTGGTTAGAACATCGGCCTGCGGTGTCGAGAGACCCAGGTTCGGTTCCCGCTTGGGGCACATACCTCGGTTGCAGCTTGTCCCTGGCCCTGTTTGGTTATACAGGTGGCAGCCACTCGATGTGTCCCTTTCACGTTTATGTTTCTCTCTCTCTCTGTTCCTCTCTCCCTCTCCCACTCTACCTGAACAAAAGATGGAAAAATATCCTCGGGTGAGGATTAAAAAAATAAATAAATAAATAAATAATAAAAAACAAGAATTTTTAAAATATCACTTAAATATGAAGAATAAGAGACTCCAAAAAATTTTTTTTCTAAACAAAAGCCTTAACATTTATAAACTCCAACCAAAAACCCTTAAAAAGCTGTTTTTGCACTTCACTCCATATACTAATAGACATACACGTAATTATAGGTTTCTTGGTCATTTTTTATTTGTAGCATAGCTATTACATCTAATACATTAAATTACACATAAAAGTCCATTTTAAAACAAATTACTTTAAAATCTGACCACAGACTAGCTATTCTGTTGCACTTTAAATGTTGGCTACATTAAGTAGTTACTTACAAAACACATGGTCTTATGTGCTGTCACTACATTACTGTATTTTCAAGGGCTAATTCTAGGCTGATCAACTGGTATACAAACTTCTCCACATTTGTCCCCATCCATTCACTAGCATCTGCTACATATAGCTCCTATTATTAGGAGGTACATCAACTTACAAAATACCTCAAAGTTATCGGTACATTAGTGTTTAAAACAGATGCACTGGCAGCCAAATAAAATATTTAAAAAACAATCCATCTGGAAAGAATTCTGAAAACAGAGTTAACAACTAAAATACAAAAAAAGTACACCCTGGCCAGGGTGGCTCAGTTGGTTGAGCATTGTCCCATGTACCAAGAGGTCATCAGTTTGATTCCCAGTCTGGGTTGGGGCTCCATCCCCAGTGGGGGGGTGTGCTAGAGGCAACCAATCAACAGTTCTCTCTCATTGATGTTTCTCTCTCTTTCCTTCCTTCTTCTATTTAACATCAATTAAAAATACTTTTTGAAAAAAAGACTTCTGGTCAAGATGGCAGCGTAGGTAAACACGGTATTGGGTCCTCCCACAACCACATCAAAGTCACAATTAAACTACAGAACAACCATCATTCAAAACCGCCTGAAATCTAGCTGAATGGAAGTCCTACAACTACGAAATTAAAGCAGCAGCCACATCGAGACTGGTAGGAGGGGTGAAGGGGCGGAGGCGGACGGGGTGGTCCCACACCCACGTGTGGCAGATAAAAATCAAGAGGACACCTTGGCTGGGAAGGTCCTCCCTGAGGACTGAGGGGTCCCTGTCCCACACCAGGCATCTAGCTCAGGGTTCCCGTGCCAGGAAGAGAATCCCCATAACTTCTGGATGAAAAAACCAGCGGGAACTGAGACTGAGGGAGACTGAGGCAGCTGGAGGCCCAGGCAGCTCCTCTTAAAGGACCCACACATGGACTTACTTGGACTCACACCCTCCAGGCTCCAGCATGGGGGAGGCAGCTTGAAAGGCACCCGAGACATATGGGGAAGAACTGAGTTGTTTTGCATTGGAGTGAGGTCTGAAGAGGTGGCTTTCTCCTGGACAGACATTCTGTCAAAGGCCTTTGTCTCTTAGGTGAGCCCTTCCCTGGGGTGGCAGACAGCTGCCATATCTGGGACTCCAGCAACATGGCTCACACTGTTTGCCCCACCCTGGTGATTCCCTGAGGCCCTGCCTCACCCAACTTTCAGGCCCACCCAAGCTATTGCCAGTTGCTTTATCATAGGATTGGCCTGTCTTGAATCCTGCCTCAGGTTTTCTTAAATTCTTTCAAACAAGCAGCATCTGGTCTCAGCTAGCCCAATACCTCTCCTTAAGTAATACATAGAAACAAACACAGGGAGGCAGCCAAAATGAGGAGACAAAGAAACAGGTCCCAAAGGAAAGAACAGAACAAAACTCCAGGAAAAGAACTAAGCAAAATGGAAATAAGCAACCTAACAGATGCTGAGTTCAAAACACTGCTTATAAGGATGCTTAATGAACTTAGTGAGAACCTTAATGAACTTAGTGAGGGCCTCAAGAGCATAAAAAAGGACCAGTCAGAAATGAAGGAGGCACTAACTGAAATAAAGAATAATTTACACACATTCAATAGTAAAGTAGGTAAAACAAGAAGCAAATCATCAATTTGGAATATAAGGAAGCAAAAAACACCCAATCAGAACAGCACACACACAAAAAAAGAATCCAAAAAAACAAGGATAGTGTAAGGAGCCTCTGGGACAACTTTAAGCATGCCAACATTCGCATCTTGGGGGTGCCAGAAGGAGAAGAGAAAAAACAAGAAATCAGAAACCTATTTGAAACAATAATGGCAGAAAACTTCCCTAACTTGGTGAAGGAAACAGACAAAGAAGTCCAGGAAGCACAGAGAGTCCAAAACAAGATGAACTCCAAGAGGCCCACACCAAGCCACATCATTATCAAAATGCAAAAGGTTTAAGAAAAAGAGAGAATCTTAAAAGCAGCAAGAGAAAAGCAGTTAGTTACCTACAAGGGAGTTCCCATAAGACTGTCAGTTGATTTCTCAAAAGAAACTTTGCAGGCCACAAGGGAGTAGCAAGAAATATTCAGAGTGATGAAAACCAAGAACCTACAGCCGAGATTACTCTATCCTGCAAAGCTGTCCTTTAGAATAGATGGCCATATAAAGAGTTTCCCAGACAAGGACAAGCTAAAGGAGTTCATCAGCACCAAACCATTATTATATGAAATGTTGAAGGGTCTTCTTGAAGAACAAGATATAAAATATGAACAAACAAAATGGCAATGAATACATATATATCAACAATGGAATCTACAAACAAAATGAACAGGCAGAACAGAAGCATTCTCATAGATACAGAGAACATTTTGTTGGTTGCCAGATGGGAGGGGGGTTAGGGGAATGAGTAAAAAAGATGAAGGGATTAAGAAGTACAAATTGGTTGTTAGACTGACAAACCTCAAAGGGAAGAAATAAACCAAAGAACTTATATGTATATATACATAACCAATGGACACAGACAACAGTGTGGGAAAAGGCAGGAGGAAGGCAAGAGTGGGGAGGTGAGGGTCAGTGGGGGAAAAATGAGGAACATCTGCAATACATTCAACAATAAAGGTAAGTTGCCCTGGCCGGTTTGGCTCAGCGGTTAGAGCGTCCACCTGCGGTCCGGGGAGACCCGAGTTCAGTTCCCGCTAAGGGCATGTACCTCGGTTGCAGTTTGTCCCCGGCCCTGGTTGGTCGTGCGGGTGGCAGCCACTTGATGTGTCCCTTTCACATCGATATTTCCCTCTCTCTCTCTTCCTCTCTCTCCCTCCCACTCTGTCTGTACAAAAAATGGAAAAATGTCCTCGGATGAGGATAAAAAAAAACAAAACAAAAAAAAACAATAAAGGTAAGTTAAAAAAAAAAAAGTAAAAGCCTTGGCAGGTTTGGTTCAGTAGTTAGAACGTTGGCCCTCAGATCAAAGGGTCATGGGTTATATTCCCGGTGAAGGACAAGTACCTAGGTTGCAGGTTTGATCCCCTGCCACTGTACGGATCATGCGGGAGGCAACCAATCTATGTGTCTCTCTCATATGGATGTTCTTTTTTTATTTCCCTCTCTTTCCCTCCCTCCCTTCCACTCTATCTAAAAATCAATGAAAAATATCCTTGGGTGAGGATTAACAAAAAAAGTAAAAAGGTCAAGAGAATTTATATCAACTTTATAATTCTTCTAATTTACACTTACAATCAAGAAAAGAACAGAAAATCTTTTCACAACAAAAAAGCAGCATAAGAGACAATAGTAATATAAATCTAAACTTTAAAAAAAGCAAGCAGTCCGGCTGGTGTGGCTCAGTGGTTGAGCATCAACCCATGCACCAAGACGTCGCCGGTTCAATTCCTGGTCAGGACACATGCCCAGGCTGTGGGCCTGATCCCCAGCAGGGGGCATGCCGGAGGTAGCCAATCGATGTTCTCTCTCATTGATGTTTCTTTCTCTCTCTCTCTTTTTTTTTAATCCTCACCAGAGGACATTTTTCCATTTTTTGTTCAGACAGAGTGGGAGGGGGAGAGAGGAAGAGAGAGAGCGAGAGAGAGAAGCATGGAAGTGAAAGGGACGCACTGAGTGGCTGCCACCCGCACAACCAACCAGGGCTGGGGACAAACCGCAACCGAGGCATGCACCCCTAGCGGGAACCGAACCCAGGTCTCTCTGGACCGCAGGCCGACGCTCTAACCGCTGAGCCAAACCGGCCAGGGCTCTCATCGATGTTTCTCTCTCTCTCCCTCTCACTTCCTCTCTCTGTAAAATCAATAAAGAAAAAAGAAAAAAAAGGAAGCAATTACTATATACTCATTACAATGTACTATGATAAGAAAAGATAAGGATGAGATGGCAATTTGCTCTCACAACATTCCCCCTTGATCCGCAGGCAATCTGTTCCAAGACCCCCTGTGGATGCCTGAAATCGCAGGTGGTAACAAAACCTACATATACTATGTTTTTCCATATGTACATACGTATGATAAACTTTAATTTACAAATTAAGCACAATAAGAAATTAGTAACAATAAGTAAAAATAAAACAATTATAACAATATACTGTAACAGAAGTGATGTGAATGTCGTCTCTCTCTCAAAATATCTTATTGTACTGCACTCACCTTCTCACTTAATGGAAGCACTTTTAAGGCTTCGCCTTGGCATATCGAAATTACCAGCATCACTATTCTGGGACTATCATTAAGTAAAATAAGGGTAACTTGAACACACAAGCACTGCGATACCAATACCACAATAGTAGATCTGATAACAGGTTGCTACTAAATGGCTAACAGGCAGTAGCTTACAAGCATAGATATACTGCACAAAGGAATGATTCATGTCTTGGGCAGGATGAAGCAGGATGGCATGAGATTTCAGAATGGCACACAATTTAAAACTTATGAACTGTCTGTTTCTGGAATTTTCCATTTAACATATTTGGACGGCAGGTGGTTGTGGGTAACTGAAACCAAAACCATGAATAAGGGTTGGGGCAGGGGTGGGGGTGCAGGGAAATACTAAATATGTGTCAAAGGAGAGAAGAGATAAAACAAACCAGCCATGTGGTGAAAATTGTCGAAACCAAGTAACAAGATTTTCAGTTTCTGTGTGTGTTTGAATTTTGTCATACTAAAAAATAAAACATAAAATTATAGTAACAGATCAGCCTTCACAGAGGTTACAACAGAGAAGCAGTAGCATCATCATTGCTTTACAATCACAGAAATAAGAAGGGTGCAAGGAAACTGGCATTAGGATATTTGTGGACACTACGACACTGCTGAAGAAACTGCTGTGTTTTCAGTAGCATGAGTGGTAATTCCTATGACCACCAATAGGTGATTCCTATTTCTAATGTAATGTCCAAAATTACATTACATCACATCCAAAACCCATTTTGTATATTAGAGATCTCTCTGGAAAATCAATGGTATTTAACAAGTATATATGACTAAAAGATCATTACTGTTACCTGGATATTTCCAATTTCTGACAATTCTTTTCTTCAACAACCTATTCTTTCAACAGTGCATATTGAAGCTAGGGTAGTACAGAAAAAAACAAGTCTATCATTGGAAATGACCCATCTTTTAAAGTTATAAATATAATACGGGATTTTAACTCAGAAGCAACATCACCAATTGTTAGATCACATTTGGTTACTGAAACATAAATTCAGGTTCTTCCTGTTTTATGTTTCCTTCATAGCACTCAGGGGCATTTCCTTTTTTCTTTTCTTTTCTTTTTTTAAGAGTGAAATGCTTTTAATGTCTAGTTTTATATTGATTTTCCTTTTAATTATGGTAGATTAAGTGGCAGATTTCTGATATTATGAGACACAGCTTCTTCATCACCTATGTACAAAAGAGAAATGCTGGGTCTTTGCTTCAGCTGCTCAAGCCTTCAGCAGCAGCATCATTCACTCATACCACCTTGGGCTTCCAAAGTGACCCCAGCAATATACGCATCTGCTAAGCTGAAACAGTCCATCCCTGGTACCAAAACGGGTCAAAAGAGAGAAACGAAATGGGTCACACTATCTCAGTCTGAAGTCGCCCTGTTGGCAAAAGGTGATCATCTTTGCTGAGGCAAAGGACAGTTAAGTAAGATGTGCCATAACTTTTAACAGAATACAAAATTGGTACAGAGTAATCTTTTTTTTTTTCCAGAGAAAATTCAGTTTGTGTTTTTGAAAAGTCAGGATGTTTTTAACCTCTTAAAAGTTGGATTAAATGTAGTCAGGTCACTTATCAGAAAAAACCATCCATAAATATGGGAAATGTAAATAAGTTAAATAAGTTCTCTATACTCTGAGATAATATAATGCCAGCTGGGACAATCTGACAGCAACATAACAGGGCAAATGCTTGTGACGAAATGCTCTGGACAAACTGCACATGAGACAGGAATAAAATGAAGGAAAGTCTTGGTTCAACCGGTCCAGAATGAAGATGTAATTTTGACAATTCCAGGCAGAGAGGTAAGAGTAAAGGCATAGCGATGGCAAGTACATGGTAAGTTTCAGACACAGAGATCAGACCAGTTTGGTTTGGGTTGAGGACTTCACAATAAGTAACAAGACAAGTCTGGAAAGCTAGGTTGGAGCTGGCCTGGAGCCTTATTCATCAAGTTTGGACTTCAACTTAAATATGGCAACACTCAAGGTTTCGGAACAGGGTTAAGTGACATGAAAGTAAGTTGTAATGTACATATAGAGATGTGCAGTGATGTTCAGGGTGGAGTGGGGAGAAAGAGACTGGAAGCTAGTTCAGGGGATGATAATTTAATAACTCCAAAATGACCAAAAATACCAGATGACAGAGTAACAGGGAAAAAAAAATTACTTCATTTATATAATACATCTACAGTTTACAAAGGACTTTCATTTACATGATGATCTCATTATACCCTCAGAACAATTTGTAAAGTAAACATATGTCACATTTCACAAGTAAGAAAATGCTGCTCAGGTATATCCTTTCATGACTCTTTGCCATTCCATGATACTTTTTACAACTACTGGTCTCTTAACTACTATACTATAAGCTCCATGAGAGTATGTAGGGCCCGTGTTGATTTTTGTTTGTCCCGGTGTCCCAGCTGCCTTGCAAAGAGCCCAACTCAGTGTCTGACTCTTGCAGATACTCATCAAATATGTGATAGATAAGGGAGCAAATGAAGAGCACATTTCCTCTTCCACTCTTGTTCAACCAAATTTTTTTTATTTTATTTTGCTTTGTTTTAAGTGATTGCTGACAACAGAAAAGCTTTGACAATTATAATACCCTCTTTTTAGCACTTTCTAGACAAAAAGACCTCGTTTTTCCTCCAGGAAGGAAAAAGAAAAAATGCACAAGAAGAAATACCAGATTCTCTGCCACCTTCACAGTATTTTCAGAAAGTCACACTAAAAGATATATTACTAAGGATACAAAGGTTAACATTGGGTAGTTATTTTTTTTAATATTCTATTTTCTTGCAGAATGAAACAGATACTAAGATGAATAACCATGTATATGAGCATGCATAATGCTGAAGGTGAGAAACTCTGGCATAGAACACTTGTTCAGGAAAATAAAATAAAAAATGCTCCAAAGAATAATGGAAACATATCAAAAGGACACTAGCTAAATCTGGGACAATTTACACATCAATAAAAATAATGAGAATAGCAAAAAGATTAGAGCTAATTGAATAAAAAAGAAAACCATTAATCTACTATGATATAAATTAATAAATCAAAATCTAAAGTTTGATGAGGAATGGGATAAATATATAGTTTCAAAATACTTATCCACAAAATTCTAACTAATTACAAATGGAAAAAGAGTAACTTATCAAAAAAAAAGCCTGGCAGACACACCTTCAGCTGCTGCTCATCAAAAATAAGACAAATTCAAATTAATGCCACCTGATATGATACAATGAGACAGCATCATTTCTGTGATATTCCTGCCAAAAATGTATAACCTGAGTTTAATCTTGAGAATATCGGACAAGCCCAAATTGAGGGACATTCTACAAAATAACAGGCCTATAATCTCGATACATCAAGACCATGAAAATAAAAAATAAAAAAAAGGCTGAAGAAGACTTGGCAACTAAATTAAAAGCTTGATTCTGAACTGGATCTTTCTGTTCTCACCCAAAAAGGGAGGGGGGATTTTACTGGGGCAACTGGTCGAACTTGAATGGGGTCTGAGAAGTACTGGATGGTAATAATGTGTCAATATTCATTTCCTGATTTTGATAGTTGCATTGTACTTATGTAATAGAATGGCCTTACTGTAGAAAATACACACTAGGGTAATTCCTGAATGATGAAGCATTCTCGATGGACAACTTACTGCCAAAGGTGTGGGTGGGGGGCGGTTCTCTACTATATTTATAACTTTTCTGTTTTTGACTGTTCAAAATATTTGTAATTTTTAAAATAATTAGATAGATCTCTTCAAAATGGGAATGATAAATATAATCTTAATATGTACATACGTATTCTTTCCAACAAGAGTGTTCGATTTGTAGGACGAGTACTAAAGGGGTCTTGCATTCAATCACTAGGAAAGTAGTGTGAAACAGTGGTGCACAACAAAAAACAAAAGGAAACACAGCTTTTGAAGTAACCTTGACTTCAAACTCTAGTTCATCACATGACCTTGGAAGAGTTTTCACCCTTCTGAGGGGGTCTCAATATCCTTAGCTATAAAAGTGGAAAAAACATTTTTTTCCAGAGTAGCTTTGAGGATGAAATGAGATGGCATGTTTGAGTATGCCTATCAGATTATAAACACTGAAAACTAGTTCTCTCCCATTTCCAAGCAATCTATTTACAGCTTGCATCTACTTAATAACTTTACATTTTAGTAAACCTAAGAAGTAGGCTTCCCGATCTCAAATACTTTCCAGGTTAAAGGGATAAAGATCTTTTACTCTGCTACCCTTCTTTACAGATAAGGAAATGAGACCCTGGACTTACAGAAGGCAAGGCCAATCACCTTCCATCACAGAGACAGCAGCATTGGTCTGGAGCTCCATGCACCTGGACATGTTCTCATTTCATCTTCTCTGAAGAAAGTGCTATTATTTTACAGGGGAGGAAATCAAGTCTCAAGCAAGATTAAGAAACTTACTCAGAATTCAGGTCTAACTCCAAAATTCATGAATTTTCCCACTCATTGTTGTCTCTGTCATTTCCAAATGTGAATAAGAAAGACACCACACATATGCAGTCGTCCCTCGCCACTTCGCGCTTCGACTTTTGCGGCTTCACTCTCACAGTTTTTTCAAGTATAGTATGGTATAGTATTGTATAGTATTGTATAGTTTTGTATTTGTATTTGTATTTGAAATAACTGCGATAGAGTGAAGCCGCAAAAGTTGAAGTGCAAAGTGGCAAGGGACAACTGTATATAAATAAAGAATCCTACTTCGCAAAAATTCATTTTTCATAGTAGAGTCTGGAACTGATTAACCACAATAAACAAGGGCTGACTGTGTATGTTTGAAAGTGTTTCCGGTGTCCTATGCACTCATTGTTACTCACACAGTTGCCAAAATGTAAAACAAATCATGTAATCCCTAAGTCTTTGTCCATCAGCATCCTCAGCAATTTACAATGATTTTGTCAACTCTCCCACCCCAAATTTGCTTACTAAAAATCATCAACAGTGCTAAATAAGATAAATTTCTCAAAATGTCTTTCTACCTTAAGCAGTTTTTCTTATTCTTGCTGTTTAAAGCAAGGTTCTTAACCTGGAGTCCTAGGGTTCATGAAGAGAACTCAGGAGTCTGTGAATATGACTAAATTTTTTACATTTGTTTTCACTAACCTCAAATTGGAATTTAAGATTTCCTTCAAATATGAGTGTAGGCAACAAATCAGAGCAACATTAGCAGTGACCCTGTCACCACAAAACAGATATTTCCATCACATTACAGATGATACAGATGTGTGTGTGCGTGTGTATGTATATGATTAATTTTCTGTTTAATCCTATGTATTTTCTTCTTTTTTAATCCTCACCTAAAGATATGTTCTATTGATTTTTTGAGAGCGTGGGAGAGAGAGAAACATCAGTGTGAGAGAGAATTGTCGATTGGTTGCTTCCCCTACATGCCTGGTGGGAACTGAACCCGAAACCTAGGTATGTGTCCTGAGCAGGAATCAAACCCACAACCTTTTAGTGCATGCGATGACATTCCTACCAAATGAGCCTCCGGCAAAGGCAATCCTATGTATTTCATTTATTTAAAACTATTAATTTGAGAACAGGTCCACCAGCTTCACTAGTTTCCCAAAGGGGTACGTGAATACCAAAAAGCTTAAGAACCCTAGTTTTGAACAACAAAGTTGTTAATCTGCTGAGAACTTGAGAGAATACAGGAAAAAACATTTGGCTTTTAAACACGAGTCACTTACACTTTCAACTTGGTTCCTATACCGTGCTCTCCTCTGTTATCAGTTACAAAGATAAAACATTACCCTTTCCTCAAACTAGCAGAAAAGGAAACAAAAACAAGTTACAAAGTAGATTGTCTTAAGTACAAGAGGAGAAAGAGACAAAAGAAACCTTGAACTCAAACAATGAAGAGATTCTCTCATTCTCACCAAACACACACAGCACAGGTAAAGGAAGAATAGGAAAACTAGTCTAGCTTAGTTGCTCCTATACCCTCGGATCAGGGGGTACAGGCAGCCCCTACTGACCTAGCCTAGCTGAGGGCAAAGGGAAACAGACATCATGAGGAAGCAGCTGGGCAGTGACAGGACCCTGCTTCCCAGCCAGAGGAAGCAGCTCCTGGGTCCTGATTTAACCCTTTGTAGAGCTGGTAAGCCCTTTCTATTCCAGAGATGGTTCTGGGAAAGGAATTTATATAAGAAATTTTCTTTGCATGCTATCGATGGGAAAATGCACAAGGGGGTGGTGTTTCAAAGTAAGATGACTTTTACTTAATTTGTACAACCAGAATATAGAATGTCTGTCTAATGACATTTTATTTATAGCATATTAGTTTTACAGTAGCTAACTAAAAAAGTGGCAAATGAGCCGCTCTCTATATATTTAGATCTTAACTTACCAAACAAGATGTTTAAGTAAGGTGATTTGCTCAAAGCTTTCCCCACTGAATTTAAATTCCACCATACTGTTATACCGTATCAACAAAACAACACTAGGTAAAAGATAAAACCACCCTTGGGAAAGATCACAAACCTTATAAATATCTATTTTATATCTTTCGAACTGTCTTCCAGTATTTACCAACACCATTAGAAACCCACGTTTACAATGTTTTCTTGACCATTCTCCCAATTTAGCTCCATCCACTACTGAGCACCTCCTTTGCTCCTGGCACTACCCTAGGGATGGCTGAGCATGATGCAAAGCTCAGTCTTGCTCTAAAGCAGCGGTTCTCAACCTGTGGGTCGTAATCCCTTTGGGGGGTCAAACAACCCTTTCACAGGGGTCGCCTAAGACATAACAGTAGCAAAATTACAGTTATGAAGTAGCAACAAAAATAATTTTATGGTTGGGGGTCACACAACACGAGGAACTGTATTAAAGGGTCGTGGCATTAGGAAGGTTGAGAACCACTGCTCTAAAGGGTTTTATGGTTAAGGATAAAGCAACTGGGGATATTTTTGAAATTCAAGGAAGAGAAGGGAACATTAACAGTGGGTCAAGAGAACTGCAAATAGCTTCCCCAAAAGCTAAGTGATGAACTTCATCTTGAAGGATGGACAAAACTTTGGAAAGGTAGAGGAAGGAGTGGAAGACATTCTAAGCAGGGCAAGCAGCATGCAAAAGGCAGCAAGGTAGGCATGAGGCTGGTATCAGCTGTGTATGGGGGGATATGTTCCATGCAGGGTAACAGGAGAGATCATGTATAGGATAACAAGGGCATAGCATGCAAAAGTTATATTCTACACAAAAGTCAACAAACAGGAAAGATTTGAGAAGCACAGTACTATATTTTAAAGTGTGCCTGTCAGCTGACCCCTATGCAGTTAAAGGATAGATAGGAGTAGAGGCAGAGCAGCAAGAAGGTACTGGACCAACCCAGAGGTGACAGCCTGAAAGCTTGGTTGAAAGGTAGAGAAGCAGCCATCAGAATGGTGAGGAAAGACTGAAGCTAAGAGACATTGCAAAGTAAGAAGTAATAGAAAAATCAGAAATGACTCCAAATTCTATGTAAAAGGCCAAAGAGTAGTGAAGAAGAACTGAGTTTTAAGATTGGGGGACATGTCAAAGACTGATGCATTCATTCCATTGTGACCTCTATGGATTCTGTGGCTGAGAGTGGGCCATCTGGGTGAAGAGTTCCAGGAGCAGCTAAAAACCAGGCTGCTGTCAGACAACCAAGTACAAGACAAGCTGAGCTGTAGATTTACAAGTCAACCGGCCCAGTGCAGGTAGCTACATATCAGAAAAACCCAAGGAGAAAAAAACAGAGAATGAAGAAGAGGATAGGAAAAAAGGGGGAAAGGAATTAACACTTTTTGTCAGCCATTACGAGTCACTTTGTATACATTAAATAGAGAGGAAATCTAGAGGTAGGAAACAGAAAAAACTTCCTCACAAAGAATGTACCATCAACAAAGCCAAATATGAAAGAAGAAGAATAAAGACTGAGAAACGCCACTAGATTTGCCAATGCGAAGATCACTTAACCTCTGGGAGACTCTCCAATTGTGTGATAGAAACAGAAGCTGTGATATGGGTGGCTGAGAAGAAAATGGGTAGATAGAAAAGTGAATGCAATGAATAAGAAATAAGTGTATATTTAGATATCTGGGCAGCAAATGCGTATGATTTAAAGGCCACTTAAAAAGGACAGGAATGTCATGTAGTTCTTATAATAAATTTCTTTTTGGTAATTAAGAAAACACTGATCAATAAACCTCAAAGGTTAGGGCCCCTAATGCATATTATTCAAGGTGCTAGAATTAAAGAAAAATGACAGACACATTTTAGGTTTTGCAGGCTCAATTCCATGATCAACAAATAGAGTTCAGCTATAAATGTAACAAATTAACATATATTGATTAAAGTATATTCCACCTGTTTTACAGTTGAAAAGCTAACACCTCTCAAAACTGAGTGCTAAAGATACTAACAACAAAAATACAAAGATTGTTATGCTATAAAAAATTACAAATATTTCATACTACCTTTCCCAAATCCTAAACCACGTTTTTACAAGTAAAACATCTGAAAGACCAATCACAATCATCTAGAAACTTGCTATAGGAATTGTAGTTCTATAAGATTTTATTATAATGTTGGCAAAAACACTTACTGGTTGAATGAAAAAAATTTTCCATCTGCTTTGAGCACTGAGACTTAACTGGATATAGTCCAACCCATTCATAAAACTTGCTAAGTTAAAACTTATGCATTAGTCTGTATTCAAAATAATAAAGTAGCCATTCTTCAATCTTTCACCTGAAGAATAAGCTCTTCTACAGAGGGGACCACAAGTAATATCTATAAACCTAGAATGGGCAGAATATGACATGAATACAACTCCTGGTGGTATATATGGCTGAGTTGTTCAAATCTGACCAAAGGTAAGCATTCTGCTAAATTCTAAATTCATCTTCTGTCCACTACTGGTTCTAAATTTCTTCTTCTTCTTCTTCTTTTTTTTTTTTTTGCATTTATCTTCAGAGAGAATGGGAAAGAGAAACATCGATATGAGAGAGACACACTGAGTGGCTGCCACCCACACGACCCCAGCTGGGGCCGGGGACAAACTGCAACTGAGGTACGTGCCCTTGGCGGGAACCAAACAGGACTCGCTGGTCCGTGGGCCGACGCTCTAACCACTGAGCAAAATGGCCGGGGCCTGAATTTCTTAATACTGAACAGAATGCAAGAACCATGCCACCAGATAAAAGAATTCTGAATAGGTTCCTAAGGATTCTTAAATTTATTTGAAATGCAGGAAACATTCACTATACCTACAGAGTCATTAATTCTGGATGCAAATCTCATGTGTTACAAAGCATGGTCTGATACCATCTTACCTCATATAAACAATGCAGTTTTTCCAGGTAAGAACATAATAGTGTTTTTCAATAAAAAGATGGAAAGTAAAATGTTGAATTTATGATCATTCTCCCCCATCTTTCATCAGAAACATTCTTACATATTACTATTACAAAAAAAGTACATTTTGTTTTAGAATATAATGAGGACTTCTAAAAATCTCCTGTGAGAAATTTTTAATTACTTACACCTTGAATGAAGTAACAGATGACTCTAGAATAAACAAAAAACTGTATAACTCATACAAATTAAGAATGATTTAAAACTGCATCAATTTTGTCACATTCCAGAAAATGATTATAACTAAGCATATCACTGTGTTTACTCTTATTTTCTTTTTTCCCCCAAATACTCTCACAATTTTGTTACTATTATGTAATAATCAGTTAATTAGTAGCTTTAATTATTTCGAGAAGGAACATAGCTAACTCATGAAGAATGTTTTCAGTGTACTGAGGTCAGGGAGGAAGAGAAGGCTTGCTGTGACAGGCACTCTGATGTATGACGGGCTCGTCCATTCCACCACTCTTTTAAATGCTCCCATTTTAAAGGTCAGAAAATGAGGGTTAAAGAAGTTATTTAACTTGCCCAAGGTTATACAGCTAGTAAATGACAGCCATTTCCAAAATAGAAGTTCTTTCTCCATTATACCAAGCTACAATTCAAAAACAAAATCTTTACATGTAAGCTTTTTCCAAAATGGATTACCTCTTCTATTATTTTCTCTTTGACATATTACTGTACATTCTAAAGCCTCAATTCTTCTAAAGTTTTTTAAACCACCACCTAATCAGCTAAACAATATGTAAGAAATACATTTGAGAGTTATCATTGGTAACAGGAATTCCTTTGTAAAAAGCTCTGGGGAACAATAGCACATCTAGTCTACCTTATAATTTTATAGCTATTTTACAACACTCTTTATTCTCACATCACAAAATTAGATATCCTAATACCTAGGACATAGGAGTATCCTAGGCTCTCTCAGGATGGGACTTTTGAGAAGGAACAGGTCCTTAATGACTGCTGATGGAATGAATAAGGACAGAATTGGCATAAATTTCAATATAGCAGAGAGAAATGATGATGCTGGAGGACCCCTCCAAAGCATAAAGCAACTTCACCTCAACAAAAGTCATTTAAAAAGCCAAAAGTCATTTAAAAAGCCAAAATCATCTCTGAATCGAGTTAAAAGTAATAGACTTTCCGCCCTGGCCGGTTTGGCTCAGCGGTTAGAGCATCAGCCTGCAGTCCCGAGAGACCCGGGTTCGGTTCCCGCTAAGGGCATGTACCTCGGTTGCAGTTTGTCCATGGCCCCGGTCGGTCGTGCGGGTGGCAGCCACTCGATGTGTCCCTTTCACATCGATGTTTCTCTCTCTCTCTCTCTTCCTCTCTCCCTCCCACTCTACCTGAACAACAACAAAAAAGTAATAGACTTTCCACACTCACTTCCTATAAATATTTGCATATGTGATGAATGTGAAATTGAATCTCTTTGTTTTAATTTCTATTTCCTCAATTAAAGTCACAAGAATGGCTACAATAAGAGAGAAACAGAGTGAAATGTGGACAAACTGACCTGAAACTAATATAAAATGATATTGAACATCAACTGTAATTGAAAAAGAAAGAAAAAGAAAATGTGGACAAACTAAAAACCTCATACATCACTGGTGGGAGTGTATGGTGTAACCACTTTGGAAAACAATTTGGCAGTTTTTTCAAAAAGTTAAATATAAAGTTAGCATATGACCCAACAATTCCACTCTTAGGTATGTACAACTAAGAGAAATGAAACTATTACACACAAAAACTTGTACATGGATGTCTATAACTGCACTATTTATAACAGTCAAAACATGGAAACAACCCTAATTTCCATCAAATAATGAATGAATAAAAAGTGATATAGCCCTGGCCAGTTTTGCTCAGTGGTTAGAGCGTCGGCCTGCGGTCCAGAGAGACCAGGGTTCGGTTCCCGCTAAGGGCATGTACTTCGGTTGCAGTTTGTCCCTGGCCCTGGTTGGGTCGAGTGGGAGGTAGCCACTCGATGTGTCCCTTTCATGTCAATGTTTCTCTCTCTCTCTCTCTCTTTTTCATCTCTCTCTCTCCCACTCTATCTGAACAAAAAATGGAAAAATGTCCTCGGGTGAAGATTAAAAAAAAAAGGGATATATCCATGCAGTAGAATATTATCTAACAATAAAAAGAAATGAAACACTGATACATGCTACAACATGGATGAATCTCAAAAACTTTATACTAATTTAAAAAAGTAAATAACAAAAGATCACATACAACATTTATACAAAATATCCAGAATAGGCAATGTAGAGACAGAAAGTGGATTAACAGTCGTCTCAGGTGGAGGAGGCAAGGGAGGAAAAATAGGGAGTAACTGCTAATGGGTACAAAGTTTATTTTTGGAATAATGAAAATGTGCTAAAATTAAGATTATGATGATGGCTGCACGACTCTGTACATATACTAAAAACCACTGAATTGTACACTTTAAGTAGGTGAACTTTACAATATGTAAACCATATCTTAGTAAAGCTCTTTTTAAAATAAAAGAAAAAAATTAAGCCTACAATTGTGTTTTTCAATTTTCTGCCTCAAATGGTAAGGTGTGCTCTAGGCAAAACTTATTTCATCAAAAACAATATACTCTTTTTTTTTTTTTATCCTCACCCAAGGACATTTTCCCGGTTTTTTTTTTGTACAGACAGAGTGCGAAGGAGAGAGAGGAAGAGAGAGAGAAGGAAACATCGATGTGAAAGGGACACATTGAGTGACTGCCACCTGCACGACCAACCAGGGCCGGGGACAAACTGCAACCGAGGTACATGCCCTTAGCGGGAACCGAACCCGGGTCTCTCCGGACCGCAGGTGGACGCTCTAACCGCTGAGCCAAACCGGCCAGGGCAAAAAACAATATACTTTTTTATTCTGTTATTTACACTGCTGTCTTTTTGGCATCCTACTTTTAGTTGTAAAAGAAAGAAAGGAGCCCTAGCGACCCATGCATCAAGAGGTCACTGGTTCGATTCCTGGTCAGGGTTGTAGGCCCAATCCCCAGTGGGGGGCATGCAGGAGCCAGCCAATTGATGTTCTCTCTCATTGATGTTTCTATCTCCCTCTCCCTGTCCCTTCCTCTCTCTCTAAAATAAATAAATTAAATAAATAAACAAATAGAAAAAAAGCCCCAGCCAGATGGCTAAGTTAGCTGAGCGTGATTCCATCCACCAAAAAGATCACTGCATGTGTCCAGAGTTGGGGGCTCAATTCCCAGTAGGGGGCATGCAGAAGGCAGCCAATCAATTGAGCGATCAATCAATGTTTCTGTCTCACATCAATGTTTCTCTTTCTCCCTTTCTCTCTAAAATCAATAAAAAACATATTTAAAAAGTAAATATGGGCTTTCTAAAATCCAGAACAGTAATTTAAAAAAATTAAAGAACAAAGGAAGAAAAATTATTAGAACTTTAAGATCATACTCCTGACTCCAAAGTAGGAGCGATTTGCTTAGTGTCAGACACCAAGGGCCGCTTTGAGCTCCAATAACCTTATAATCACAGCCCTGATCATCTATGCCAGCCTCAAGCCACAGCCCTGTCAATCTAGCTGAGGTCAGGGTGAGCATATATCTGAATTTTTTTTTTCTTTATTGATTTCAGAGAGAGAGAAAAGGAGAGGGAGAGAGAGATGGAAACATCAATGAGAGAACACTGATCGGCCGCCTGCCTCCTGCATGCCCCCCACTGGGGATATGGCCCACAACCTGGGCATGTGCCCTGACCAGGAATCCAACCAGCGACCTCTACGTTAATGGGTTGATGCTCAACCACTAAGCCGCATCAGCCGGGGGCATATATCTGACTTTTAAAACTATGTCTAACTTGCCCAACATTGTACTGTACTATCTCACATGGTGAATAGAGCTCCTATTCTCCACATACTCGCTTCCTACAGTGAGATTTAAAGTTTTTGCAAATCTGGAGTGTGTAATGGTATCTAACAGTGTTCTAATTTGCATTTCCCCAATTAAAGTGAGGTTAAACATCTTTCCTTATGTTTACTGACCACTGGATTTCCTCTTTTGATAAGTACATGCGCAAATCAATTTTCTATTGGCTATCTTTCTTACTTATTGATTTGAAAGAGCTCTTTATATATTCTGATAATTATATGTGATTAAAATTTATTCTCCAATTCTGTGACTAATTTTTTCACTCTTTATGGTGTCTGTTGATAATGGTTTTAATTTTAATGCACTCATATTTACCAATCTTTTCTGTTACTGTTTTTTGTTTTGTTTTGTTTTGTTTTTTTTATCCTCACCCGAGGACATTTTTCCATTTTTTGTACAAATAGAGTGGGAGGGAGAGAGAGGAAGGGAGAGAGAGAGAGAAACATCGATGTGAAGGGACACATCGAGTGGCTGCCACCCACACGACCAACCAGGGCCGGAGACAAACTGCAACCGAAGTACGTGCCCTTAGCGGGAACCGAACCCGGGTCTCTGCGGACCGCAGGCCGACACTCTAACCGCTGAGCCAAACTGGCCAGGGCTCTGTTACTGTTTTTGCACCTTAAGAAATTCTTTTTTTTTATCCTCACCCGAGGACATTTTTGCATCTATCTTCAGATAGAGAGAGGGAGAGAGGAAGAGAGAGAAACATCGATGTAAGAGAGACACATCGAGTCTCTGCCGCTCACATGACCCCAACCAGGGCCGGGGAAAAACTGCAACCGAGTTACGTGCCCTTAGCAGGAACCGAACCCAGGTCTCTCTGGTCCGCAGGCCGACGCTCTAACCGCTGAGCTAAACCAGCCAGGGCTGTTTAAGAAATTCCTAACTCACAGACACAGACAAGAGTATGGTGGTTACCAGAGGGAAGGGGGTTGGGGGATAGTAAAGGGTAAAGGGGGTGAAATCTATGGTGACAAAAGATTTGACTTTGGGTGGTGAACACACAATGCAATATACAGATCATGTATCATAGAATTGTACATTTGAAAGCTATATCTTATTAACCAATGTCACCCCCAATAAATTTAATTAAATTTTTTTAAAAAGAAAAAAACAATGTTGCAGTTTAGGTTCCAGACCACCACAATAAAGTATCACAATTTTTAAAAAAGAAGAAAAAAGAAATTCTTCCCCACCCTGAGATCACAGAGATCTCTTCTGTTATCACCTAAGTGTTCTAATTATGCCTTTTACATTCAGTTGTACAATCCAGCTGATATGAGGAAAAGCTCCAATTTCACTTTTTTCCCCTACAAATTACTGGTAAGATCTGACTCCATTACCAAATTAGACTCAACCACTAAACAAAAGGAAACTAATAAAATGCTCCTTTTGTTGAGGACCTACTACGCCGGGTAGTATACCGAGTATTTTATATACATTATATAAATATACAATAATTCTGTAAAGTACATTATTACTATTTCCATCTTACAGATATAAAGAAATCAAGGTGCCCGGCTGGTATGGCTCAGTGGTTGAGTGTTGACCCATGTACCAAGAGGTTGCCAGTTCCATTTCCGGTCAGGGCACATGCCCGGGTTGTGGGCCCGAACCCGTTGTGGGCATGCAGGAGGCGGCCAATTGATGTTCTCTTTCATCAATGTTTCTATTTCTCTCTCCCTCTCCCTTCCTCTCTCTCTAAAATCAATCAAGAAAAAAAAAATTGAGGTTACGAAACATGTCCACAGTATTAAAAGGTAAAGATGGAACTGCTATTGCCCGGCTGGTGTGGCTCAGTAGATTGAGCATTGTCCCATGGACTGAGAGGTCCTAGTTCGATTCCCAGTCAGGGCACTTGCCCGGGTTGTGGGCTCAATCCCCAGTGGGGGTCAGGCAGGAGGCAGCTGATCGATGTTTCTCTCTCTCTCTCTCTCTTCCTTCCTCTCTCTAAAAAATCAATTAAAAATTTGACCTCTGGATAAAAGAAGAAACAGTTTCATTTTGAAGATGCTGCAGTCACTTTATTCTCCAGGCCTACTAATATGGTGATGCTAGTCATGTAACATATTTACTGAGTGCCTATTACCTACCTGACATTGTTCCATGTTCTGGGAATCAAGTGATTAACCAAGTACCTATCCTCTTAAGGTCTTACAGTCTAAACTGATCATAAGTACTCTCCCATGTCCATCCTACATGACTTAGTCTTACATACTTAATAAAACCTTCCTCAAATAGCAGAATGACGGGATTGCAACATGAGTTGCTACAACTTAGATAAACAGCAACTTGGAGAAATTCCACTATTCACACTGAGACAACCTCACAAAATAAAGCATCCCATGTCTCTTTCCTTCTCCTGCAGTTTACATTTTTCGCTTTTTAAAAATTATCAGCAATCTTCCAAAAGTAATTACCTTAAGAAAATGATTGTAACTTCTTGTAAGCACCTTGGGCTATTTCTAAACCCCTTTCCTCCTCTTCTTAAAAAGATACATTTCAGTCCTGGCTGGTTTGGCTCAGCAGTTAGAGCACTGGCCCCCAGACCAAAGAGTCTCGGGTTTGATTCTGGTCAAGGGCATGTACCTCGGTTGCAGTTCGATCCTCAGCCCTGGTTGCAGTCGTGCAGGAGGCAACCAATCGATGTCTCTCTCATATCAATGTTTCCTTCTCTCTCTCTCTCTTCCTCTCCCTCCCTCCTCCCCCCACCCCCTTCTTCCCCCCCTTCCACTCTATCTGAAGATAGATGGAAAAATACCCTCGAGTGAGGATTAAAAAAAAGATACATTTCAATGCACAATAAGCAGTGTACACTTCTGCTCTTTACTTATTTAATAAAAATTGGCTATCTATGCCTACTCAGGCAACTGAAGAATACAAAAACTAGAAGTTAACTATGCAGAGCAATGTGAGGGTGCCAACAACTTCCTTTATTTTCCTACCACCTGCTAGCATCTGCTTCTATCCTCAAACAAAGGAAACCCGCTGATGCTCTTAGATTCACCCCTTTCACCTACTTAATAAAACAGAACCGCCCTGGCCAGTTTGGCTCAGCGGTTAGAGCGTTGACCTGTGGTCCTGAGAGACCCGGGTTCGGTTCCCGCTAAGGGCACGTACCTTGGTTGCAGTTTGTCCCCGGCCTTGGTTGGTCTTGCGGGTGGCAGCCACTCGATGTGTCCCTTCACGTCGATGTTTCTCTCTCTCTCTCCCTTCCTCTCTCTCCCTCCCACTCTATCTGTACAAAAAATGGAAAAATATCCTCGGGTGAGGATAAAAAAAAAAAAACAGAACCACCAGTTATTCCTTCTGTTCTAGATCCCTCTCTACCAAATTAGTCCCATCAAAACAACATACAAATATACTCTAATACCACCATCTCAATAAAACTTCTCTTGACCCTCTCATGCCCCCAAGAACTTGCCCATTTCTCTGCTTTCCCTTCATATAAGAAGTCCTATTACATATACATATACATATACATATACATATACATATACATATACATATACATATACATATACATATACATATACATATACATATACACACAAACACATACATATGCTATTTCCTCCCTTCCCCCATTCTGGCTATAGGTTATCCTAACACAATGGCATTGGTCTTGTCCAGATCATAGTGACCTTCTTATTGCCAAATCCAACGGTCCCCTCTCTGATTTTACCAGGTCCCCCAGCCCCACAGTAAACTGTCACTCATGCTCAAAGCATTTTCTTCTCTCAGCTACTGTGACATTACTCTCCTGGTTTTTCTTCTTCCTCTATAGCCAATTATTTTCGGTCTCCTTTGCTGGCTCCTCCAGAGTAACACAAACTCTTAATTTTGGAATTCCTAAGAACTGGGTGCTAAATTCTCTTCTTTTTTTCCCATATACTGGTGGTTCTCAACCTTCCTAATGCTGCGACCCTTTAATGCAGTTCCTCATGTTGTGGTGACCAACCATAAAATTATTTTTGCTGCTACTTCATAACTGTAATTTTGCTACTGTTATGACTTAGGCGACCCCTGTGAAAGGGTCATTCGACCCCCAAAGAGGTCGCGACCCACATGTTGAAAGCCGCTGCACTAGAGTTTTATAATACAGATGTTTCCATACTGTAAGTAAAAGCAGAGGTTCCCCATTGGTAAGTCGAGCCTAAATGTAATACTCTTTTTTTTTTTAATCCTCACCAGAGGACACTTTTTCATTTTTTGTTCAGATAGAGTGGGAGGGAGAGAGAGGAAGAGAGAGAGAAAAAGAAACATCGACATGAAAGGGACACATCGAGTGGTTGCCTCCCGCATGACCCAACCAGGGTCGGGGACAAACTACAACCGAGATTCGCACCCTAAGCGGGAACCGAACCCAGGTCTCTCTGGATCGCAGACTGATGCTCTAACCGCTGAGCCAAACCGGCCAGGGCTAAAAGTAATATTCTATATATAACCTAACCTACTGGTAAAGTATAGCCCTAGCAGGAAGCTGTTCATTTTACATTCATTGCCTTTCTATTGAAAGATCACATTTAATTATTGCTTCTCTACAACTAGTCTCGGAAGTTCCTAGTGCACATCTAAATTTGCCAAAGTAAATTAGGAGAAAATCTGCTTAAAACATAATGCCTAGAAAAGGAAAATATAAAATGCAAGTGTTCTATGCCTAAATTCATTAGAAAATATCTCGAAAATAGCAAAATATTAATTCTAGGTGATATGTAAATGAGGATACATTATATTAGTGTCTCTTCATTTCAGTATGTTTAATATTTCTAATAATAAAAACTTAAATAAATAAAAGTAAATGCCTCTAAGAAGTTAAAAGCAAACAAATACCTATACTTTCCTGGCTCAAGTGTACTCTGTTGCCATTTGGAGATTTAATTTAAATCAGCTGATCATTTCTTAAGACGTTTTCATAAGACAGCAGCTCCTGAGCACCTGGGGACACAGGAAAGCAGGACTGTCCTCCCACCTACTCTGTGTCTCGGCCTTCTAGCCCCAGCACAATCAGCCAGCACCTTTCCATGAGTTTCCAAAAACCACAGTTCAAAAACTGAGCAACTTCAGGAAAGGAATAAAACTGTTTAAAAGGGAAAAGGAGTGGAAACATGCAGGAGGAGAAAATAAATAATTTTTGCTTAAATTCAAACAGAATATTTTTCTCCCAGAATTCTGATGAGGTGATATTTCTCTTTAAAGTAGCACTTCAAATTCAGAAAGGAACTTACAGAAGACAAAATGCAAATATACCAGAGGCCAGTATCCCTGCCTAATACAGTTCCTTCTCTCATGGAGTCCTTCTCTATAGCATTAAATAAAATGTTATGGCTTTCAGTGGTGAAAACACAAACATTAAGCCCTCAGTTATGAGGTAGTGCAAAGAACAGAAGAATTTAAGCTGCTCTGGCAGCTGTTAACTTTTTTTGCTATAGAAATACTCTGGTCTATGGTGGGGGGGGGGATAATAGAAATTATTTTTGTTTATTTGGCTTGAAGAAAATCATTTTTAAAGTCCTAATTAGAAATTAAGGAACTGCAGCTAGGTATGATATTTTTTTTAATCCTCACCCAAGGATATTTTCTACACTGATTTTTTTTTTTTTTTTTTTTTAGAGAGTGGAAGGAAGGGAAAGAGGGAGGGAAGGAGAGAAGGAGAGAGAGAGAGAAACATCAATGTAAGAGACATATCGATTGGTTGCCTCCCGCACAACCCCAACTGGGGCCGGGAATCAAATCGACAACCCAGGTATATGCTGTTGACCAGAAATCAAACTTGAGACCCTTTGGTGCGAGGGCCATAACCACTGAGCTTTAACCACTGAGCAACATGGGCCAGGTACTAGGTACAATTTTTAAAAACTGATTATATTCTGCCCCGGCCAGTTTGGCTCAGGGGTTAGAGCGTCGGCCCACGGACCAGAGAGTCCCAGGTTCAGTTCCCACTAAGGGCACGTACCTCGACTGCAGTTTGTCCCCAGCCCTGTTTGGGGTCGTATGAGTGGCAACCACTCGATGTGTCTCTCTCATGTCGATGTTTCTCTCTCTCTTTATCCCTCCCACTCTATCTGAAGATAAATGCAAAAATGTTCTCGGGTGAGGATAAAAAACAGAAACAAAAGAAAAAAAAACTGAGTATATTCCTACAAGTGAATTCATAAAAATGATGAGATGAATCCAAACCAGCACATGAAAGATCCATTTATCTATGTTTACAAGTAGCACAGGACCATCCTTAAATAAAAATAATTAGCAATACAGAAATCAGAAACAACCTGATGAATGAAATAAGTTTGAACATAAATTATTTAAGTCATCAAAAACATGATATATCACTCTGAAGATTTTTAACATTAAAATCCCTTGGGCCCTGGCTATTTGGGCTCAGAAGTTAGCGTATCAGCCTATAGACTAAAGGGTGGTGGGTTTGATTCCTAGTCAAGGCCACGTAGTTGGGTTGCAGGTTTGATTCCCCAGCCCCAGTCAGGGTTGTGCGGGAAGCAAGCAATAGATGTGTCTCTCTCACATCAATGTTTCCCACCCCCACCCCCCACCCCGTTTCCTCCCTCTCTTCCACTCTATCTAAAAATCAATGGAAAAATATCCTCAGGTGAGGCTTTACCACAAAAAATCTCTTAGAATTTCTAGTTTTGAGGGGGGAAAAAAAGATGTGAATTTTATAAAAAATAAATAAGGATAAAATTCTTAATCTGTAGATGTAATCATTGCATAGAAGTTCATTTTGTCTTTCTTTTTTTGGAGATATAGGTGGAGGGGGAAGTTTCTTGGTCTATCGATGACAGACCTCATATCCAAGAAAACACTCAACCTAAATCCTTGGACCTAGTAACTGGGGAAAAGAGCTAGGGAACAGAGGTCCCACTAATTCCTACCATTTCTACTACTTTCTCCCTCTACATATTTTTTTTTTTATCCTCATCAGAGGACATTTTTCCATTCTTTGTTTAGATAGAGTAGAAGGGAGAGAGAAACATCGATGTGAAAGGGACACATCAAGTGGCTGCCACCCGCACGACCCAACCAGGGCCGGGGACAAACTGCAACCAAGGTACATGCCCTTAGCAGGAACCAAACCGGGGTCTCTCTGGACTGCAGGCCAATGCTCTAACCGCTGAGCCAAACTGGCTAGGGCCTCCCTCTACATCTTGAGAGATTAAAAATGTTGCTTCCCTGGCTGGTATGCTCAGTGGTTAGAGTGTCGGCCTGCGGAACAAAGGACTGCAGGCTCAATTCCAGTCCAAGCCACATACCTCAGTTGCAGTTCAACTGAGGGCACATACCTCAGTTGCAGTTCAATCCTCGGCCCTGGTTGGGATCGTGCAGGAAGTAACCAATCAATGTGTCTCTCACATTGATGTTTCTCTCTCTCCCCCTCCCACTTTTATCTGAAAATCAGTGGAAAAAGGGTCCTCGGGTGAGGAATAAATAAATAAATAAATAAATAAAATACAATACTGCTATCCCTAACAAGAAAAAGTTCATTAATGTTGGATTCACATCATAATTGTTGACGAGCACTATACAACAATAATGAACACTCAGGACAACAATAATGAACACTCAGGAAGGGGAAAAAAAATTTACCATTACAAAAAATAAAATACCTAGGAATAAACTTAAGCAAGGAGGTAAAAGACCTGTTCTCAGAAAACTAAAGGACATTGAAAAAAGAAATTGGGGGAGATATAAGAAAGTGGAAACATATACCATGTTCATGGATTGGAAAAATCAACATCATTAAAATGTCCATACTACACAAAGCAATCTACAGATTCAATGCAATCCTTATTGAAGTACCAATAGCATATTTCACATCTCTAAAACAAACACTCCAAAAGTTTATATGGAACCCTAAAAGACCCCAAATAGCCACAGTAATCTTGAGAATGAAGAACAAAGTGGGAGGGATCACAATACTAGATATCAAGTTATACTAAAAAGTCGTCGTAATCAAAACAGCCTGATACTGGCACAAGAACAGGCATATAGATCTATGGAACAGAACAGAGAACCCAGATATCAATCTGAGACAGTATGCACAATTAATATTTGACAAAAGTAGCAAGAGCACACAATGGAGAAAAGATAGTCTCTTCAATAAATGGTGTTGGGAAAATTGGATGGCTATATGCAAAAAAATGAAACTAGACCACCAACTTACTCCATACACAAGAATAAACTCAAAATGGATAAAAGACTTAAATGTAAGCCACGAAGCCATAAAAATCCTAGAAGAAAATAGAGGCAGAAAAATCTCACACATCATATGTAGCAAAGTTTTTACTGATACATCGTCCAAGGCAAGGGAAACAAAGGAAAAAATGAATAAATGGGACATCAAACTAAAAAGCTTCTATGCACAGCAAAAGAAACCAGCATCAAAATGAAAAGGTAACCCACTCTCTGGGAGAACATATTTGCCAATGATATATTGGATAAGAGGTTAATATCCAAAATATATAGAATGCTATAAAACTCAACAAAAGGAAGACAAGCAATCCAATTAAAAAATGGGCACAGGATCTGAATAGACACTTCCCCAAATAGGACATACAAATGGCCAAGAAACATATGAAAAAATGCTCAACATCACGAATCATCAGAGAGACGAAAATTAAAACAACTATGAGGTAGCACCTCATACTTGCCAGAATGTCTACCATCAAACAACAACTGCTGGTGAGGAAATGGAGAAAAGGGGACTCTAGTACACCCCTGGTGGGAATGAAGATTGGTGTAGCCACTATAGAAAATATGGTGTTTCCTCAAAAAACTTAAAAATGGAACTGCCATTTGACCCAGTAATCCCAGTTCTCAGAATATATCCTAAGAAGCCTGAAACACCAATCAGGAAGAATATATGCACCCCTATGTTCATAGCAGCGCTATTTACAACAGCTAAGATCTAGAAACAGCCCAAGTGTTCATCAGTAGATGAGTGGATAAAAAAGCTGTGGTACATATACACAATGGAATACTATGCAGCCGTAAGAGAGGGTGATCTCTTACCCTTTGAGACGACATGGAGGGACCTGGATAGTATTATGTTAAGCAAAACAAGCCAGTCAGAGAAAGACAAGTACCACATGATCTTACTTCTTTATGGAACATAATTAACAAAATAAGCTGTCGACCAAAAGAAATCCAAAATCATGAAATAGGGAACAGACTGACAAACCTCAGAGGGATGGGGGTGGGAGGGGTGGGAAGAGATAAACCAAAGAACTTATATGCATACATGCACAACCAATCAACAGGGACATTAGGCTGGGGAAGGCAGGAGAGGGTGGGAGTGGGAAGGAGGGAGCTCAATGGGAAGAAAAGGGGGAGATCTGTAATACTTTCAACAATTAAAAAATATATTGACGAGCACTGAACATGAATATAGTTAGTGAGAAAGCAGACTTAGACACTGGTATCCTTGTTTACAAAGTGAGAAGGGGAGGAAAGGAAGAAGAGCAACGAGATCCTGGCAGTGTCTGTGGAGAGTGGGGAGCAAGGCACGCTTTGAGAAGCAAAGGAAGTAGCATCCAGACGTGCCACAAACACAAGCTCGTCTCATCTTAGACCTGCCAAGGACAGCAGATCTCTGAGTAATGACTCTGTAATCAGATTAGGGGAGGCCAGTATGATTCTTTAGGTGACAGATCTAATCTGGAACACAATTGGACCTTAACACAGATTTACTGAAGTCACGGAAATGAGCACTTAATCACACAAAGAGATCATGGCCACTGAAGATATGTTTCCTGTTGTGTTCCACTTCTAGGGCTGAATTCAGTTTTGTGGTTCAACACATGGATGTGATTAGGCTAAATTGGGATTTACTTCTTAGCTTTCTAATGTTTCACTCACAATCTAGTATTTTACCCTGTGCTATTAATTTGGCATCACAGTCCAAACTACTCACTTCAGTTTGTCCAACAGCTAAGTTTACCTCGACATGTGAACTGAATAAATATCACCTGTGCTGGCTAGTTTATTTTGGTACTTTGCCCCACACCTACCCTTCTACACTCTCTCTAACTCATCAGGCCTTGAATCTACATCCTTAAACCCCTTGTCATCTGTCCCCCATCAGGTGCTGGCAGCAGCACTGGCAGGAGTCCCAGCTCCTCTGTGGTGGCAGTGAACTCCAGCAGCAAGAGTGAAAAACACGGGTTAGTGGGCCCTGGATAACACCACCTTCCCCCTTAGTTCCTCCAGCCTTTCCTTTTGTATCCAATTCCTAAAATTATATCCCCTTTTGACTGAAGTACCTGGAGTGGTTTCCTGACTAGACACTGAAATTCTGAATTACTGTAATTCACAGACCAGGATGGAGAGCTATGCTATGAAATGTTCATTCATCGATTTGTTAAAAAAAAAAAAAAAATTTTTTTTTTTGAGAGAGGAAGGGAGAGAGAGATAGAAACATCAATGTCGGGGAGTTTTACCAAACATTCAAAGAACACCCATTCTCCTCAAACTATTTCAAAAAATTCAAGAAGGAAGACTTCCAAACTCGTTTTATGAAGCCAGCATAATAAGCCAGCATAATTCTAATTCCAAAACCAGAAAAAGACACTACAAAGAAAGAAAACTACATCCCTGATGAACATAGATGCCAAAATCCTGAACAAAATACTAGCAAATCGGATCCACCAATACATTAAAAAAAAATTATTCACCATGACCAAGTGGAATTCATCTCAGGGATGCAAGGTTGGTATAATATTCACAAATCAATAAATGTGATACACCACATAAACAAAATGAAGGATAAAAACCACATGATCATATCACTAGATGCTGAAAAAGCATTCAACAAAATCCAACACCCATTTCTGATAAAAACGCTCAGCAATATGGCAATAGAGGGATCATATCTCGACATAATAAAGGCCATATATGAAAGACCTACAGCCAACATCATACTCAATGGGCAAAAACTAAAAGCATTTCCCTTAAGAACAGGAACAAGACAGGGATGCCCACTTTCACCACTCTTATTTAACATAGTACTGGAAGTCTTAGCCACAGCCATCAGACATAAAGAAAAAATAAAAGGGATCCAAATTGGAAAGGAGTAAGTGAAACTGTCATTATTCGCAGACATCATGATATACATAGAAAACCTTAAAAACGCCATCAAAAATCTACTAGACTTAATAAATGAATTTGGCAAAGTAGCAGGATACAAAATTAACGTCAAGAAATCGATGGCATTCTTATACACCAATGATGAAGTTACAGAAAGAGAAACTAACCCATTTACCATCGCAGTAAAAAAATTAAGATACCTAGGAATAAACTTAACCAAAGGAGTAAAGGACCAATTTGCAGAAAACTACAGAACATTGAAAAAAGAAGTAGAGGAAGATATAAAAGAGTGAAAGCACATATCTTGTTCATGGATTGGAGGAATTAATATAATTAAAACGTCCATATTACCCAAAGCAATCTATAGATTCAATGCAATCCCCATCAAAATACCAACGACATATTTCACAGAACTAGAACAGATACTTCAAAAGTTCATAGGGAACAAAAAAGACCCCGGATAGCCACAGCAATCTTGAAAAAAAAGGACAAAGTAGGTGGGATCACAATACCAGATATCAGGTTATACTACAAAGCTACTGTAATCAAAACAGCCTGATACTGGCACAAGAACAGGCATATAGACCAGTGGAACAGAACAGAGAACCCAGAAATGGATCCAAGACATTATGCTCAATTAATATTTGACAAAGGAGGCAGGAGCATACAATGGAGTAAAGACAGTCTCTTTAATGAATGCTGTTGGGAAAATTGGACAGGTGCATGCAAAAAAACTGAAACAAAGAACCCAATTAAAAAATGGGCAGAGGAACTAAACAGACACCTCTCCAAACAGGACATACAAATGCCAAAGAGACATATGAAGAAATGCTTAACATCACGAATCATCAGAGAGATGTAAATTAAAACCACAATGAGGTATCACCTCACACCTGTCAGAATGGCTGCCATCAACAAATCATCAAACAATAAGTGTTGTTGAGGGTGTGGAGAAAAGGGGACTCTAGTACACTGCAGGTGGGAATGCAGACCGGTGCAGCCACTATGGAAAACACTATGGTGTTACCTCAAAACATTAAAAAATTGAATTGCCATTTGACCCAGTGATCCCACTTCTAGGAATATACCCTAAGAAGCCTGAAACACCAATCAGAAAGAATATATGTACCCCCATGTTCATAGCAGCACTGTTTACAATAGCTAAGATCTAGAAACTGCCCAAGTGTCCATCAGTAGACGAATGGATAAAAAAGCTGTGGTACATATACACAATGGAGTACTATGCAGCTGTAAGAAAGAAAGATCTCTTATTCTTTGAGACAACATGGAGGGACCTAGAGAGCATTATCCTAAGGGAAACAAGCCAAGCAGAGAAAGGCAAATATCACATGATCTCACTTATTTGTGGAATATAATGAACATAACAGTCTGAGAAATTGGGTAGACCCAGAGACGTGGAAGCAGGGTACAGACTGACAACCCTCAGAAGAAGGCGTGGTGGGGGGCAGGAAGAGATAAACCACAGAACTTATATGCTTGTACGCATAACTGATGGACATGGACAACAAAGTTGGGGATGAGGTGGGGGGATGGTGTCAATGTGGAAAAAAGGAAAAACATCTGTAACAAAAATTAATTAATAAAAATTTTTAAAAAGCAAGAAACATCAATGCAAGAGAGAAACATCTATCAGCCACTTCCTGCACATCCCCCACTGGGAATCGAGCACGCAACACAGGCATATGCCCTAACTGGAAATGGAACTAGGACCTCTCAATCCATGGGATGACACTCAATCCACTAAGCCACACTGGCCGGGCTTTTCAACATTTTTTTTTACCCTCACCTGAGGACATTTTTCCATTTTGTGTTCAGATAGAGTAGGAGGGAGGGAGAGAGAGAGAGAGAGAGAAAGAAACATCGACGTGAAAGGGACACATCGAGTGGCTGCCACCCGCACAACCCAACCAGGGCCAGGGACAAACCGCAACTGAGGTATATGCCCTTAGCAGGAACCAAACCCGGGTCTCTCTGGACCACAGGCCAATGCTCTAACCCCTGAGACAAACCGGCCAGGGCTCAACTTTTTTTTTTTTTTTTTTTTTACTGAGCACCTACTATAGGGCAGACCCTGTTCTATGTGCTAGTGATTTAGTAGTAAACAGCAGAGACAAAAATTTTCATTCTCAAAGAGCTGACATTCTAGTGGAGAAGAGAGACAATACACAGGACAGATAAGTGAAATACATAGTTTGGGATAATACATGCTAAGGAGAAAAATTAAGCATGGTCAGAAATAAAAAATGTTGGAGGGGGGTTGAAATTTTAGATACATAGGTCACTGAGGTGATTTTTGGGAAAAGACCCCAAGGAAATGAAGGAGCTAGTCATGCAAATGTCTACAGGAAGAGCTTTGCAGGCAGAGGGAACAATACATGCAAAGGTCCTAAGGAGGGAGCCCCCCTGGCATGTTACAGAAGAGCAGAAGTCTTATGTGGCCAGAGCAGATTAAGAGGGAGGAAGTCTGAGAGGTGGGAAGGCTAGGCCATGGGAGCCTTGTGGAATACAATGAAGACTTTAGCTATAGCAGCAGATTCTGAGCAGAGGAGTGACCTCATCTAACTTACCTGTGTTACAAGTAGACTAGTAGGGCAGCAAAGGGGAATCAGTTAGGAGACTATTGCACTAATCTAAATGAGACTGGATGATAGCTTGGATCAAAGTGGAGACAGATAGGATGCTGAGCAAATTCTGAATATTTATTTTGAACTCCTAAATGATCGTTAAAAAGTCAGCAGCTAGTCCCTGAATCTTCCTGGAGTTCACATCGACAGAAACTGCTATAGGACTCCTACTAGGTGAGAATATAATGGCTTTAGACAATGAAAATGTAATAATTGTACATTAACATTCAGCAATAGTCAATACAGGGAAAAAGTAATGTATAACATGCCAAGGTTATAAACTTTTTAACATTTTAATAAAAATATTAAAGAAACAGCATGGAAATATATAAGTACCTATTAATTCAGTTTTTGTTTTTGTTTTTTAAATACGTTTTTAGTGATTTCAGAGAGAGGAAAGAAGAGGGAGAGGTAAAAACATCCATCAGCTGCCTCCTGCACTTCCCCTACTGGGGATCAAGCTCGCAACCCAACCAGGAAGTGAACTGGCAACCTCATGATGCATGGGACAATGCTCAACCAACTGAGCCACTGTTGGCCGCCTCCTGCATGACCCTCACTGGGGATCAGGCCCACAACCTGGGCATGTGTCCTGACTGGGAATAGAACCGGTGACCTCTTAGTGCATGGGTCGCCGCTCAACCACTGAGCAACACCAGCAGGGCTAAATTTCATTTTTATTTAACTGATAAAATTAGAGACAGAGTATTTCCTTATTAATGGAATTTTTAAGAGGAAAATCATATGTAAATTTTCTACAGAGTTATTTGGAATTTTAGAACTACAAAGAATCTGGAAGTCCCATTCTCTTCATTTTTAGACCAAGGTAATAAAGCCCGGCAATAAACAAATAAAGCTTGCCCCTTCCTCAAGCATCAAAACACGCTTTAACAGTTGGTGGAAGTATTTCTAAAATACAGGTTTAACTCATTATCTTCTTAAGACTAAGAGTCTTAAAACACAGTTTAAGTTTTCCTCTTGAAAGAATCCTTATGTTCAGCTCAGGGGTGAAGCTGGGCTGTGCTCTGCTCATCTCCCTCCCAGCTGATGGTGCCTTTCCAACAGAAGGTTGGAAAATACTGTAGTTAAGAATCATACATAAATGAAAGTGAGACTAGGTAAAAACCAAATGAAAAAATATTATCAGTGTTGGTACAGGAGCTCTATAACAACTATGGCCAGCACTTGGAAACCCTGCTTATTTGAGGTGTTGGACTGTGTTCTGCAGGGCTAAGACTGTCCCCCAAATGGATGGATGCAAAGGTGATGTATGTGCAGTCCTTTAGGAAAAGTTCTACTCCCAAATGCAATTCATTATTTTTGAGAAAATGTAAATTTTAAAATTACTTAAAGAGAAATAACTTTCTGACCATTAACACTATATACATCAGTACATAAAAAAGCAAATTGCCAAAGTGATATTTACATCTCAAAAAACAACTTAAAAGTATAAACAGGAAAGTAATAAGCTGTAATAAAAAGGGCTTTTCTTTTCTTCTAAACCCTTCTACCCCACCAAAATTCTCCAGTAAGCTAACATGAACTCACTTTTCTATTTCCTTTCCTACCATTCTACCAAAACTAGCTTATTTGAAAAATTAGTAAAACAAAGTTTAAGGTTAATCTGTATTAGAAAGGGAAAATTCACAAAAACACAGAACCATAAATCAAAATAGCAAATGACTCACATATAATAAGCACTCAGTATAATAACTTCCCTTAGCAATTAAAAAGCAAATAGGGGAGCTGAACAGGTAATATGAAGTAAAAAGTTGGGGCCCATTTAGTATATACTGTAATTCTTGCCAGGCTGTAAGCTCATAGCCACAAGTTAACCGTTTTCCCTCCACCCCCATGTTCTGACTGCTGCTCAGTACAGTTCCAGGTGAGTCCCTGTGCATCTGCCTACAGCTCCACATATAACAGCCCAGAGATCTATGACTGGTTCTCGGCTTCCTTTACTACTCTCAGAGAGGAAGAGTTGGCAGGAACCTAACCAAAGTAGCTTTAGGAGGAAGCAGCATTAAAAATAAAGGTTTGGCCTGGCCAGTGTGGCTCAGGGGTTGAGTGTAGACCCATGCACCAAGAGGTCACTGGTTTGATTCCTGGTCAGGGCACATGCCCAGGCTGTGGGTCCAATCCCCAGTGGGAGGCATGCAGGAGGCAGCCAATTGATATTCTCTCTCTTTGATGCTTCTCTCTCTCTCCCTCTCCCTTCCTCTCTCTCTAAAATCAATAAAGAAAGAAAAAATTATTGCTCAAACAATACCCTACGAAAATGTTAGCTCTTTCCCACACCACTGTCAAAATGTCTTCCACAACAGGCACTTTGCACCTTTTCGACAAGCTAGTCTGTATCATGTTTTGTCCCAGTACTATAAGCTTCTCCAGGGCAGGAAACTTGCACTCCCTAAACCCCTGGCACCATTGCTTCACTTCACACCTATTTAGCATTTGCTAAATGAATTTCTATGGTATCAGATTATGGTGCCTTCAATTCACTAATGAGAAAAAAATATACAACTTTTTGACGTAGCAATGGCTGCCTCCAGGGAGGGGTACTGTCATCTTCGCATGAGAAGGAAATGTAGTGCCTGCCACCTAACTTGAGGCCAGTACTTCTGACCAGCCCTGTGCACACCAGCAGGTCAGGAGTGCCCTTTTCAATAAGAATGAATGGAAGAATCTGAGGTCATGAAAGCAGAGTAACTGTGAATTTATTAGGTGTCATCCACAGGCAATTTGATTGCTCTTGTCTTTTCCAAATCCTCTTGGTTAAAACATGCCTTCAAACCACTATTTCTTCCACCTGTTCTTTAAACACTGGATGGTCCAAGTTATAGGTTGTCCTGTTATTTACAAAGCCTTTCACAATACAAACAACTTGGCTAACCCTGATTGCCTGCTGATTTCTACAATACTCCCTCCCCTCTTTATACATGGGGGATACATTCCAAGACCCCTAATGAATGCCTGAAACCATGGATAAAACCAAACCCTATACATACTGTTTTTACCTATACATACATAAGCTTTTTCTCAAAGGAAGCATTCACAGCTTCTCTTTGGCATATCTGAATTGCCACATCACTACTCTTGCACTTTGGGGCCACTATTAAGGGTTACTTGAACATTATTAACGGTTACTTTTGGGGCCATATTTAAGTAAAATAAGGGTTACATGAACACAAGCACTGTGATACTGTGCCAGTTGACCTGATAACAGAGAAAGCTACACTAAGTGACTACTGGGCAGGCAGCACACATTGTATGAAAATCCTGGACAAAGGGATGAATCACTTCCCAGACATGAGATTTCATCCCGCTACTCAGAATAATGCACAATTTAAAACTTAGAAATTATTTCTGAAATTTTCCATTTAATATTTTCAGACCATGGTTGACCACAGGAAACCACAGATAAGGGGGAATTACTGCACTTCTTTTTCTCAGATCACTTCTTGAAAGTACATTACTGATTCATAAAACTTGCTTTATTTAATCCTCACCTGAGGACATTTTTCCATTTTTTGCTCAGATAGAGTGGGAGGTTGGGAGAGAAACATCGACGTGAAAGGGACACACCGAGTGGTTGCCACCCGCATGACCCAGCCAGGGCCAGAGACAAACTGCAACCGAGGTAGGTGCCATTAGCGGGAACTGAACCCTGGTCTCTCTGGACCACTGGCCAATGCTCTAACCGCTGAGCCAAACCAGTCAGGGCTAAAACTTACTTTTTAACATATAATGTGATACTGTTTCTCTGCCACAAGTCCAATGTAACGAGTTGTATCCTTTGTCTGCTTTTATTGGTCTACACTACTCATTAGAACACAAAATAAAGGACAGAAAGAAAGCTACAGCAGAGCAAATACACTTGACTCAGAAGCCCAGTAGAGCATTCAGTGGCTGACAGTGGCTGAGAACCCCTCCAGGAAAGAGCACTAGTGCTCACAGAGAGCCCACCACTGGCTCAGTGTGCATACCCTTTGAGCAAGCAACAATAGTCATGGGTTAGGAATATACCTACACCTACACACACGCATACGCCTACAAACACACACACACATACATACAAAGAATATACGACCATAAATTGTTACACATTTTTTGAGGAAAGCATTTTACAGGCAATGGCAGTACACAAAGGAGATACTGATGGAGCTCTGAGAAGTGCTCTGAAGTTCTTCCAATAAAGGGTAATAACTAAAAACTTGGACTATCAAGATATACAACACTGTAGGGTTCAACTACAGAATGCCTCAAGATTCCAAATTCAGTGTCTTCAGAAATACTGCACTGAAACCAGAGCATCGTGTTAAAAATTCTTTACCATGTAGCTCAGATAAAAATCAACTTTTTTTTTTTTTTTTTTTATCCTCACCCGAGGACATTTTTCCATTTTTTGTTCAGGTAGAGTGGGAGGGAGAGAGAGGAACAGAGAGAGAGAGAGAAACATCGATGTGAAAGGAACACATCGAGTGGCTGGCACCCGCACGACCAACCAGGGCCGGGGACAAACTGCAACCGAAGTACATGCCCTTAGCGGGAACCGAACCCGGGTCTCTCAGGACCACAGGCCGACGCTCTAACCGCTGAGCCAAACCGGCCAGGGCTCAACTATTTTTTTTTTTATTTAGCTGTATACTTGCCAATGAACAACACAAAAATACAGAAAATGTTCCAGAAATCAATATAATTTGTTAGACAATCCACGCTGCTGTAAGTTTCTCAAAACTAAAATACAAAAGACATTTATCTAAATTTATGCAAGGCCTGAAGGCATGCATTCAGGCCTTGGGCTTTAAAGGCATGGTCACACCTCAGAGGTCTACAGACATCTTCCGATGCTTCAGTTTCCCAAGACTTGGCTGGGGATCCTGCCTCTGCCACCTCTTCTGCAACAGCAGGCAGGGAAAGAATTATGGGCACGGGTGGAGGCCTCTTCCTGATTCTACCTTCAACTCATTCATCTTCTCTACTGCACCCAGTTCCTTTCTCTTCTGCATTTGGGGGGCAGGGAGTGGCTGCAGAACTATCTACCCTTACAAATACAATAACCCCAAAAGAAACCACTTTAAGCATCAGAAATCTAGTCTTAAACCAAGCAAATTCAGCCCATTATACTTTTTGTAACATTAAAAAACTGGAACTATCCCAGAATGCATATAAACAGGGAACCAACTGAATAAATTTTGGTGTGTGTTTGTGTGTGTGTGTGTGTGTGTGTGTGTGTGTGTGTGTGTGTATTTATATGGACTACTACTGGGCAACCAATAAAAGAATGAGGCAGATCTATCTGTACTTGGATATATCCAAGATATTTTAAATGAAAAGAGAGCACTTCCCAATTAATTTTTTTAAAGTAGATGGGAAAATATATGTTTATATACAAATAGAATTTTTCTGGACAATTACAAAAGAAACTAGGAATAGCAATGGCCTACACAAGGGACTGCAATGGCCTACAGAATGAACTGGAGGTCTCAGTAAAGGAGTACACTCTTTTTCATTATTTAAGAAATATTTTGCCCTGGCTGGTTTGGCTCAGCGGTTGGAGCGTCGGCCTGCGGTCCTGACAGACCCGGGTTCGGTTCCCGTTAGGGGCGCGTGCCTCGGTTGCAGTTTGTCCCCGGCCCTGGTTGGGTTGTGTGGGTGGCGGCTACTCGGTGTGTCCCTTTCGCGTCGATGTTTCTCTCTCTCTCTCTTTCCCTCCCATTCTATATGAACAAAATATCAAAAAAAAAAAAAAAAAAAGAAATATTTTATGTGTACATGTATCTCTACTTTAAAAAAAAAACTGTAAGGAGTACTTAAGCCTGTGATTATGGCAAAATAAAACAGAAGAAGAAAAAGTGATGCTTTTTTTTTTTAATACTTTTTTTATTGTTTGGAATCTGGAGGTGGAATATTACTGATTAGCTGACTATTCTTTTTATCCTCACCTGAGGACATTTTTGCATTTATCTTGAGACAGAGCGGGAGGGAGAGAAACATCTACGTGAGAGAGAAACATCTAGTGGCCGCCACCCACATGACTCCAACCGGTTCGGGGACAAACTGCAACCAAGATACTTGCCCTTACCAGAACCAAACCCGGGCCATTCTGGTCCACGGGACAATGCTCCAACTGCTGAGCCAAACCGGCTGGGGCAAAGTGATGCCTATTAAAAGCAACCTCATCTTTCTTAACTATCTCTAAATTCTTTGTGGCAAAATTCGAATTCAGTAAAACATAGAAGTGTGGATACGTGGGATACAGAGAGGTTCATTTTACTCTTTTTCAAAAACACAGTAACTTTCAATTTCTTGCCATAATGCTAAAAGAAAAGTTACACTTGTTTCTCAAACCAAGACGCAAAAATCCTTTAAATGTCTGCTCTGGTGTAATCAAAGTTTAAAAGATTTGAACATAGTAAGTCCTCATCCAAAGTTCAATTACATATCGTATGTTAATATTATATGCTGCCCTGGCTGGTTTGGCTCAGCGGTTAGAGAGTCAGCCTGCGGTCCAGAAAAACCTGTGTTCAGTTCCTGCTAAGGGCATGTACCTCGGTTGCAGTTGGTCCCCGGCCCTGGTTGGTCGAGCGGGTGCCAGCCACTCGATGTATCCCTTTCACGTCGATATTTCTCTCTCTCTCTCTTCCTCTCTCTCTCCCTCCCACTTTATCTGAACAAAAAATGGAAAAATGTCCTCGGGTGAGGATAAAAAAATATATATATATAATATGCTAATCATATTTTGAATAAATAGTTTTTACATGCTTTTTTGTTTTAAAACTAACAAAGAACTTTAGGATTACTGAGGAGTCCAAATTTCCTAAACTCTCCCCAGCCAAAAATCAGTTCAGTAAAAACTGAGAGAGTTTTTCCCCCACAGCTTCAAATTTTAGAAAACTCCAAGCAGGACTGGCCCAGAGCAGGGGGATGGAGATTGTAGAAATAGCCTAAGCCTATCCAACCCCCTTTCACCTCTGCAGATTCCTCCCCTGGTCTCAAGGACCTCCCAGAGTCCTCATCCAGGTACAGCCATCATCAGTGTTCCCACCACAGTAAGAGCACTGATTCAATAACAGTGAATCCACTGGATTTGATCCTGAAGCTCAAACTAGGGCTCATGCACCTAAAATAACAGACTCTCATCAGTCACACCAGGGCAAAGGAAGTGAAGTTGCCCCACCCCAAGCCCACAGAGAACCAGACCGCTGATGCCTTTGTAACTACTACCATGAAAAGTAAAACAAATGATTATGCCTTCCAACTTGACTTTTACTAATGGAAATGTATTTGTCAAAGATCTAAAGGTATGCAATTATCTTGGAAAAAGTGATGGTATAAATTAACATGATAAAAAAAATTAAGTTGAGGAAAGAAATTTTGCTAATCTAAAACATTAATCAAAATAGATACTCCAGCCCTAGCCAGTGTGCTCAGTGGTTATTAGAGTGTCAGCCCTTGTACAAAAGGGTCTCGGGTTCGATTCCTGATCAAGGGCACTACCTGGTTGCAGGTTCCATCCCCGGCCCAGTCAGGACGTGTGCAGGAGGCAACCAATTGATGTGTCTCTCTCACATTGATGTTTCTTTCTCTTTCTCTTTCTCTTTCTCTCCCCCCTACTTCCTCCCTCCCTTCCACTGTCTCTAAAAATCAATTGAAAAAATATCCTCAGGTGAGAATTTACAACAACAAAAAATTCTTTAATATCACCTATTGTCAGGTACATATTTAAAAATTTTTAAGTAATAAGGGCTTACAGAAGGAATGTATTTTAATAAACTGATTAAATTTATTATTTGTAGTTCATTATTTTTTCATTCAATTTATTTAAACTAAAAATGAAAACAAATCTATTTCTTGTCCCCTATCCCCCAACCCCTGGCAACCACCAATGTATTCTCTGTATCTATGAGCTTCTTTTTTTTCGGTTTAGAATCAACATACTGAGATCATGCAGTATTTGTCTTTCTCTTTTTTTAAAAAAAGTTCTTCTTTATTGATTTTAGAGAGAGAGGGAGAGAGAGAAACATCGATGAGAAAGAACATGGATTAGCCGCCTCCTGCATGCCCCTGACTGGGGATTGGGCCCATAACCTGGGTATGTGCCTTGACCAGGAATTGAAACTGGCAACCTCTTGGTGCATGGGTCAATGCTCAACCACTGAGAGAGACACACTGGCCGGGCTTCTTGTCTTTTTTATAACAGTCATTCTAACAGGGAAGAGGTGATATCTTATTGCGGTTTTGATTTGCATTTCCTTGATGACTAGTGATCTTAAGCATCTTTTCATGTACCTGTTGGCCACCTGTATGTCTGCTTTAGAAAAATGTCTATGCAGCCCGGCCAGTGTGGCTCAGTGGTTGAGTATCAACCCATGCACCAAGAGGTCGCCGGTTCGATTCCCGGTTCATCAGTGTTTCTCTCTCTCCCTCCCTCTCCCTTCCTCTCTAAAATCAATTCAATAGAGAATAAAAAATTAAAAAAGAAAAATGTCTATGCAGATCTTCTGCCCATTTCTAAATCAGAATTTTTTTGCCTGTATTTCATTTTTATTTTTAAAATGTAGTAATTTATAAAATTTAGGTTACAAAACCAGATTTTTAAAATTTAATTTAAAAAATATTAAAATAATTGTAATCAAATATAGCAAAAAGTATGAAAGTGGTACATGCCAGATTGACATTTAGGAGCACTTCATTAGTGAAAGGACACTCTAGGCAGAGGAATATCCACAGGAAAAGATTTATAAGAGTGTGGTTTGGGCATGGCTGGAGTGAGGGCACAAGTGGAGGGAGCTGAGTTGGACAGGAGACTGGGAGCAGCTCTTCAAACATTCTGTGCATCTTCCTGAGAAGTTTGGACTTTATCCTGTTGATAGTGGATTTTTTTTTTTTTTTTTGGTGATAAAAATCAAGTTTGTTTAGAAAAATCTATCTAGTCCCAGTGTGTTGAGTAGGACTGAAGAGGAGAGATGGGGAGCAATTGAAAGCAACTGAACAAGGGGTGTGTGTGTGTGTGTGTGTGTGTGCGTGTGCGTGTGCGTGTGTGTGTGTTTTTCCACAGCAAATATACAGCATTTTAGTTATATTATGGGTTGAACAAAACTTTGATATGGTAAATGAACAAAACAAAAACAATAAAACCAAACCTGAATGTTCATGTTATAAGCTCACCAAATGTAGGATCAGATAACCTAAATAGAACTTAAGCTTCTAAAAATTCTTAATTCCATTTCCATCTCTCTTTTTAGGATTCTCTTTGAGAATGACAATTTTTCACTTTTTGTGTTATATACCAGTTAACAGAAATTTTATGTAACGTTGTATTACTTTTGTCATGTGTAATTAAATGTTCATGTTGTAGAAATGCAGCATTAGAGAGTCAGCAGAGACATGTAAATTCTAAAAGGAAGCCCTGAGCACTTCTGAAGCATTTAATAGAGCTGGCTCTTCCCTCCTTCCCTATTGGTTGCCTCCCATACACGCTCTGACTGGGGATTCGAAACCCAGTTTTGTGTCCTCATCAGGAATCTAACCTGCAACCTTTTGGTGTACAGGATGATGCACCAACCAAATGACCACTTGGCCAGGGCAAAGCTGGCTCCTTTTAATACTTAGTTTCACTTTCCAAAGTGGCTTTCTTTTTCCTGATACAGATTCACCACTGGCACTGATTTTATGTTTTATCATTCACACTAAAAATAAAAATTTCCAAGAAAGCCAATGGGAATGGGGTGGGGTGCAGAATAGATACCATTTTTAAACACGTGGAGTGCCCTCAGGGCACTATAGACAGCAACTCCAGGGAGCTCCAATTTACAGAGTTCAAGGGGAAGGCTATAGCCCACAGCGGCCTACCTGGCAGAACAGGTCCTTCACTCCCCTTCCACCAGGAGAACTCTAGTTCTACTTATTTTGGGCTTCCTAGAAAGATTTCATTTGGACAAAGAGTTCCATAGCTTTAAAAGTATTTGAATGCCAAGGAGTCAGAACTGCATGTTCTTAAGTCAGAGGTTGGTAATTCAAGAGTAAGATTCCGAATTCCACAGGAAAGTTGCCAGGGGACAAAACAAACTGAGGAGGAATATAAAGAAAGAGACCCAGGAAGACAGTCCTTCAAGAGGAACAGCAGCTTTAGGATAGAATGAGGGACTGTTTGGGCCAGTGGGGCATCCAAACTGGACAGGTCCAGACAGCAGAGAACATGTGCATCTGAAGCTCAGCAGAAAGGTACAGGAGAGCAGTAGAGCTAGGCGAAGTTTAAATGTGGATGAATCCACCAAGAAAGAAAGACGAGGTGGTTTAAAAAGGTCACAGAAAGTAAAATGAAAGGGTCTGCCTCAAGACAGGACCGTGTGGAGGGCCACTTCAGGTGGAGACCCTGAATGTGGGGTAGTCTGGATCCAGAAGAGAGCACAGCACACAGGCTAGACTGGTTGGGGGTGGTATTCTACACAGCAGAAGCCTCAGAAAGGCAAGGAGGCCAGAGTAAAGGGTACTGGCCAGGAAGCAAATGAAAGAATAGACAATGGATCCAGGCCTTAGGGGGCTGAAACTCTGAGAGAAAAAGGAGGTCACAAGGAGGTCAAAGATGGGACAGGGAGAGTAGGGAAGCCCCTCCAGGAGGGTGTGGGAAAATACAGCACCAGCATCTAAGATTTCACTCGTAGAGCTGTTCTGGAAAGAGTTCCTTTCAGCTAAAGTTAATAGGAAGCCTAAAACTAGGTAAAGGTCAGTGGGGGAAGGAGGCATGTCTTCAGAACCCTGTTGTGCCTTAAGGCCCTGGGTCTGGTTGGAGTCACGGAGCTGTCCTCGAGCACTCACTGCAAAGAGGGGAGACCCACTCAAAACAGGGAAGCCAGAAGAGCCTACCCAGTCCTGTTAAAACCAACTGGCAACAGGAGTCTGCAACAGTCATTTAAATCCTTCTCAGTTCACCCAGGAGCTACTATGTGTGCCCTTAAGGAAAACCAGGTGCAGTTAAGCCTAGGGGCAGATCTAAGTTTATTTCCCAATTTGTATACAGTGTTACTTGTAGGGAAACAAAATAAAAATAATAAATATTAATTACAGTAAGAAGTCAAGAGGTTCAGGTATCATAAATGACCATAACAACAAAACACCCAAAGTTTTTCAAATTTCTAGTTTCAGCTACTAGACCACCTACTTCTGCCCATTTTGCTCAATAATAAAAATAACAACTAACCAAAAGGAAACCATATGACTGGAAAGAACATCTACCTATTGATTTGTTTTTAAAAAGAAAATGATGTCTCTCTTAACAATTTACTTAGAAACTCCAATTCATATTTTACAAATTAACAAACTATCTACTCTAGGGTATATAAACTAGATTTTTCAAAATATTTAACTGTCGCCCTGGCCAGTTTGGCTCAGTGGTTAGAGCGTCGGCCCACAGACGGAGTCTCGGGTTCAATTCCGGTCAAGGGCACGTACCTCACTTGCAGTTCAATCTCCGGCCCTGGTTGGGGTCATGTGGAAGGCAACCAGTCCATGTATCTCTCTCACATCGATGTTTCTCTCTCTCTCTCTCCCTCCCTCTCCCTCCCTCCCACTCTATCTGAACAAAAATGGAAAAATATCCTCAGGTGAGAATTAAAAAAAAAAATTTTAACTGTCAATTCAGGAATATAATGATACTCAATAAGGACAGACTGGTGTAAAAAAAGGTGCTCACTAGTACCCTAGGAACAATATCTTGCCTGACAAACATATTTTCAGAAAAGCCTTACTAAGTCTGGGAAACAACTAACCACTCTGATTTTCTTAAGAACTAAGTAGTAATTTATCACACACACACTGAGGCTTCATGACCCTGTCACTTCTTTAAGGGTTTCAAGATAGTTAAAAGTACCCTTGTCTGCCCTGGCCGGTTTGGCTCAGCGGTTAGAGCGTCCGCCTGTGGTCCGGAGAGACCCGGGTTCGGTTCCCGCTAAGGGCATGTACCTTGGTTGCAGTTTGTCCCCGGCCCTGGTTGGTCGTGCGGGTGGCAGCCACTCGATGTGTCCCTTTCACATCGATGTTTCCCTCTCTCTCTTCTTCTCTCTCCCTCCCACTCTGTCTGTACAAAAAATGGAAAAATGTCCTCAAATGAGGATAAAAAAAAACAAAAGTACCCTTGTCAGAAGGAAGTATGTGTGTGTGTGTGTGTGTGGTGGTGGTGGTGGGGGGGTGATCAGCTCTAAGGTGTCTCCCCTCCCCTAGGTAACACAGAGGGTTTAAGAAAATCACCCCATGTTTACTATACTAATACAGGTATTAGAAATAATGAAAGAAAAAAAACTATACCGCTTTAGACATTCTCAAAGTGGCTACTCAACTTGTAATCCTTAAATTTGTCAACCTGCTTTCTCTCCACCTATGATTGAACATCAGTATTTCACAAATACAGAATTAAAGTAATACAATAAATCTAAAATATAAAGCATTAATTATACGTTATCATTATTATGTAGGTTATTGAGCCTCTTTAAATACTCACTAGTTTTCTATTAATACAAAAATGAGAGTGAAATGTGGCAAAACCTCTACCAGCTAGAACAGCTGGAGAATGCATCATTGAATAATCATGCCTCTCAGATAACTGAAGTCTCATTTACTACTCTGAACACACAAACTTTTTTGGTTAACCGTTCTGGACAGAATGCTTTGACTCAGGCCAACACTGTAACCATCAGCGATTACACAGGAAGATGGTATGCTAAGACCACAAGCCTCTGTGTCCCTATCCAGATGAGATCTTAGACTATTTCAACATTTGCTTTTACACTTTCCCTGTCTTCCACATGTTGTCATATTGTGCTTCCATCTCTCCAGTAAGTGTGTAGGAACCGCATCTAAGGAAAGGATAGCTGGTTCTCACAGCTCCGCTGGATACTACAGACCTCTTCCAAGGGGTGGGGGTGGGGTGAAATAGTGCACAGGGTTCTGTGACCTTTATTTTACATGCTGTGAAAATCTTTTTTAAAATGTATTTCTTCTAAAGGAAATTCTGACACACATGCTGCAATATGGATGTTACGCTAAATGAAATAAGCCACACACAAAAGGACAAATACTGCATGATTCCATTTACATGAGGTAGCCGGAGTGGTCAATTCATAGTCAAAAAGGAAAAGTGGTTGCCAAAGGCTGGGGAGCAAGGGAAATGTGGAGTTATTATCAATAGATACAAATTTCAGTTTGCGAAGATGAAAAAGTTTTGCAAATAGACTTCCGGTCAAGATGGCGGCGTAGGTAACCGTGGTATCGCGTCCTCCCACAACCACACCAAAGTTACAACTAAACTACAGAACACCCATCATTCAAAACCGCCTGAAATCAAGCTGAATGGAAGTCCTACAACTACGGAATTAAAGCAGCTGCATCGAGACTGGCAGGAAGGGCAGAGGCGAAGGCGCGACAGGCTGGTCCCACACGCACATGTGGCAGATAAAAATCAGGAGGATACCTCGGCTGGGAAGGTCCTCCCTGAGGACTGAGGGGTCCCCATCCCACACCAGACACCACGCTCAGGGTTCCAGTTGCCAGGAAGAGAAGTCCCCATCACTTCTGGCTAGAAAAACCAGCGGGAACTGAGGCTCAGGTAGGCTGAGGCGCCTGGAGTCCCAGGCAGCTCCTTAAAGGGCCCGCACACGGACTTATCGGACTCTCTCCCTCTAAGCTTGGAAGGGAGGCAGCTCGAGGGGCGCTAGAGACATAAAGGGAAGAACTGAGCTGTTTGGCATTGGACTGAGGGCTGGAGAGGGGGCTTTCTCCGGGACAAATGTGCTGTCAGAGGACTCTGTTCCTTTGGTGAGCCCTTCCCTGGGGTGGCAGACAGCCACCATATCTGGGACTCCAGCAACCTGGCTCACACTGGTAGCTCCGCCCTGGTAATTCCCTGAGGCCCCGCCCCACCCAACTTTCAGGCCCACCCAAGCTGTTGCCACTTGCTTAACCATAGGATTAGTCTGTCTTGGATCCTGCTTCAGGTTTTCCTAAATTCTTTTCAAACAAGCAGCATCTGGTCTCAGAGAGCCCCATACCTCTCGTTAAGTAATACACAGAAACAAACACAGGGAGGTAGCCAAAATGAGGAGACAAAGAAACAGGTCCCAAAGGAAAGAACAGAACAAAACACCAAGAAAAGAACTAAGCGAAATGAAGATAAGCAACGTAACAAATGCTGAGTTCAAATTACTGCTTATAAGCATGCTCAGTGAACTTAGTGAGGGCCTCAAGAGTATTAAAAAGGACCAGTCAGAAATGATGGATGCACAGTCAGAAATGAAGGAGGCATTAACTAAAATAAAGAATAATTTACACAGATACAATAGTAGAGTAGGTAAAGCCAAGAAGCAAAAAACGCCCAATCAGAACAGCAAAAAGAAAAAGGAATCCAAAAAAAGGATAGTGTAAGGAGCCTCTAGGACAACTTCAAGCGTGCCAACATTCGCATCTTGGGGGTGCCAGAAGGAGAAGAGAGAGAACAAAAAATCGAAAACCTGTTTGAAACAATAATGGCAGAAAACTTCCCTAACTTGGTGAAGGAAACAGACATACAAATCCAGGAAGCACAGAGAGTCCCAAACAAGATGAACTCCAAGAGGCCCACACCAAGACCCATCATCATCAAAATGCAAAAGGTTCAAGACAAAGAGAGAATCTTAAAAGCAGCAAGAGAAAAGCAGTTAGTTACCTACAAGGGAGTTCCCATAAGGCTATCAGCTGATTTCTCAAAAGAAATTTTGCAGGCCATAAGGGAGTGGCAAGAAATATTCAGAGTGATGAAAAGCAAGAACCTACAACCAAGATTACTCTATCCTGCAAAGCTGTCATTTAGAATCGATGGCCATATAGAGACTTTCCCAGACAAGAAAAAGTTAAAGGAGTTCATCACCACCAAACCGTTATTATATGAAATGATGAAGGGTCTTTTTGAAGAAAAAGATAAAATATATGAACAAACAAAATGGCAATGAATACATATCTATCGACAATGAAATCTACAAACAAAATGAACAGGCAGAACAGAAACATTCTCATAGATACAGAGAACATTTTGTTGGTTGCCAGATGGGAGGGGGGTTGGGGGAACGGGTGAAAAAGGTGAAAGGATTAAGAAGTACAAATTCATTGCTAGACTGACAAACCTCAAAGGGAAAGGGGTTGGGGGGTGGAAAGAAATAAACCAAAGAACTCATATGCATAACCAATGGACACAGACAATAGTATGGGAAAAGGTGGGAGGGGGCGGTAGTGGGGAGGAGGGGGTCAATGGGGGAAAAATGAGGAACATCTGTAATACATACAACAATGAAAATTTTAAAAATAAATTTAAAAAAAAGAAAAAGTTCTGCAAATAAATAGTGGTGATAACTTCATAACATTGTGAATTACTAATGCCAGTGAATTGTACAATTTATAATGGTAAATTTTGTGTTATGTATATTTTACCACAACTAAAAAATTAAAAATTGTTTAAATAATGAAAAATTACTTCCTCATTATTTACTATGTTCTGGACAGGTGATATGTTAAGTGTATCTTCATTATCATCTAATCACTCCAAGGTTTTTGAAGACATGAGTAAAAATGAGCCAAAATGGTTTCTTATAATTATGATTCCAAATTACCATATATTATTTTTAATGTGGAAAACTCCGGTTTTATAGAAACTGATTCATAAGAAAGAACACTAGTAAAAACTCAGAGATAAGAAAGGATTCTAGTCTGGATAGCAAATTAATGTGAAAAGAAATGAAAAACCAATGGCCTTACCACTCAGCATCTCAAACACTTAAAAAACAAAACAAAACTATTCAGGGTTAAAAAAACAACAACAGTAATTTGAAATTCAAATCAAAGTACTTGTTGATTAACACTTTATTTTTTCTTTTAAAAAGTATCATTATTTAAATATAGTTGGTATACAATCTTATATTGGTTATATTAGTTTTAGGTGCACAATATAGTGATTCAACAGTTTTATACCTTACAATGTGATCACCCCACTAATTCTGTTCAGCATCTGTCACCGTGTAAAGTTATCACAATATTGTTGATTACTGATCAACACTTTAAATTGAATTTCATCAGGAAAAACTCTTGAGATATTTTAGTAACTGCTAAATTTCTCAGCCCATCTCATGTTATCATTCCAAATGAGTGCCTGCCCTGCACTTTCACGTGACAACAAACCACCTTCATTCATCTCTCATCTGAGACTCTCTCCAAATGTCATCTCAGACCAGAACCAACTTTCCCAGACCAAGCTAGTACTCTCAACTGCCCTACCCACCCCAAATCGGTCTAGTAATTAATCATTCTCTAGATTAAGCAAAAACATCAAAAGGAATTTACACGTAGCACTGTACACATTAGAAATGCCACCTTAGAGCCTCTCCCAGCACTCCAAAGGGCTTGGTTCTGAAGTTACTCAACTATCAAACCACAAAGTTCAAGAGGGACTTAATATCATTTAGCACAATATATAGACTACATTTTTTTGTTTCTTAATTACATACTTGAGTGATCATTTAAAGATAAAGAGAGGTGAACAAGGTTATAAACATCTTGAATAAAAGAGACTTGAACATAACTTTATACACATCTTCGGATGCTTCTGAGTTACAGACAAAGGTTTACAATCAAACTTGTTAAAACTTCTGCAGTGAATTCATAATTTTTCTATTAATAATGTGTCTTGTTCTTCTCTCCCACTTTTGTAAAGTTTAAAAATGAACTTGCAACAATCCAACCACATCCTTTCTATTTTAAATCATTTTCCAGTGAGACTAGCACCACTTAAAGAAGCATACAGTCATATCAAAATCCCGCTCCCCGAAGTCTAATGGTTCAAAATCTCCCCGGTAACCAAAATCCCCAGAGACTTTCATCCAATTTAACAACAATGTATAATGAGAAATTTTTTTTCAATTACAAAACATCACAGTTAGATAACAAATGCTATTTACTGAAAGAAAAATTTCCTGCCATAACAGAGAAGTACACTTTACGAGTAAATGTTCTTTTATTCTCACTTATTCTGAAATATTGACTGTTAAATAATTCCAGAAAGTAACGTTTCAGAAAATTATAAGATAGCAAAATGTTAACATAAAAACATTTAGCATTCAAATTACCTGCCTACATAATGGTTTTCTGCTTTTTTGAACTGCATTTGTTTATTTAATGTGAACTTAACATGAAGTCATTATTGAAAAGCCAATGAAGTCTGGACAGTTCACCTTTTCTACAAACTTCAGAGTCAAACAATTTCTGCTTCTACACCATCATTCTATAGCTAAGCCCGGTCTAGTTACCACTGTGAAGGCAAAAGCCTATAGAAGCAATATTATAGATAGGCAAAGTATTTTTAGAGAAAAATCAGAGTTTACAAGGAAACAAATATCAAAAGAGAATTACTTTTTTAAAAAAGAACTTGAAATTTTATTTTTCAATCAGAGTTTACATTCAGTATTATTTTATATTAATTTCAGGTGTACAGCATAGTGGTTAGGTGACCATAAACTTTACAATGTGTTTCCCCCATATTTCCAGTACACACCTGGCACCACACAATTATTACATTATTGACTATATTCTCTATGAGAAAATTCTCTTTTATATGCATCTTCTGTTTCTCACTGTACATCTTTTTAGTTGCATTCTTTAAATTTTAATGTTTTAAATATCTGACAATGCAAAAACTAAGAAATCTAAAAAGAGCCACACAAAAAGAAAGGGTGGTTCAGTAACTCAATAATCAAGTACTCTCTTGGCTAATGAAGCTATGAATTTTGGGGAAGAGTGACCAAATCTAGCTTAGTTGTTAGCCAACTGGCTAGCTTAATCAGAGGAAAACAGACTTCTTTCACAAAAGGGAATCTCTGACCTTTGTGGACTATGCCCCATACATCTCTACCACAGGCCTTACACTGTTCCCAGCTTTCTATTACACAGGTGTCCTCACAGTAAAAAAAGACACTTATAACCTCTAACTCCTTTAACAGGAGAAACAAGAAAAGGTACAAGAATATATTAAAAGGCATTTGGGAAGAATAAACAAATTGTTGAAGTATTTGCTTCAGTGGAGAATATAAAAAACCCAACTTTCTAGAAGTCTAATACAAAATGGCATCTTTATCATGTTGAAATTAAAAAAATAAAATCATACCTGACATAATTTTTACTTTTTGTTTTTGTTTTCTAGAGTTTGAATAATTTAATAAACCAGACAAATATCCTGCATATATAAATCAAGTTAATTGCTGTTATTTTAAAGGTTGTTAAAAGCTTTATACCCATATTCTTTAATTCACATAACTTTAAAAAAAATAATTTTCATTCAATTTGCTCAGCAAATTCCTGACTTTAAGGAACTGATTCATCTACTGACACCTTAAACTCTGACTTGCTGAGAAAGTTCATGATTCAAACCTACTATCTGCAAATATACCTGGATTCCAAAAATGGGAAATAATAGATTAATACTGGGCCTGTAACCACAAGGACTTCCAAGAACCACAGATCCAAACCTGCAAAGTTTTGCTTCAGTTAAAATGTGACCTTCTAACTAAGAAGTCTCCAAGGGCAGAATTTTTAGTTATTCTTGATAGTAAAAACTGTAAGAATTATTATAAAAGCATTTAGATTCATGGTGAAATGACCATAACTCCAGGTTTACCACCTGTTGCCCTTCAGCTTAATAGCATCGCCCCCTTTCACTCTCAAAAGGGTCATGTTTTGAAGCAAAACTCATCAGTGGTGACAGAAGTCAGTGGTGGTCGCCTTGGGAGGCAGAAAGGGTTTACAGAATGGGAGGAAATGTAAAGGGAGCCCTTTGGGAGGCTGAAAATGCCTTAAAGGCTTTAAAACCTTTATCTGAATATGGTTATCATATGTCAAAAGTCGTCGGTGAAGTGTACTCTTATAAGTTAGACCTCAATTTAAAACCATAGATAATTATACCCTGGCCAGTTTGCTCAGTGGTTAGAGCGTCAGCCCTCTGACCCAAGGCTCTCGATTCCATTCCTGGTCAAGAGCACATACAACAGCACGTCCCTGGGTTGCAGGTTCCATCCCAGGCCCTGGTCAAACAAGAGGCAACCAATCCATGTCTCTCTCTCACATCAATGTTTCTCTCTCCCTCCCTCCCTTCCACTCTATCTAAAAATCAGGTGAGGTTTAACAACAAAATTAGATAATTTTAAACACAAATACATCTTTAAATATCTTTGCTCATATAATAAATGACACAAAATCATCCTACAGAGCTACCAAGATGCTTTTTTCAACTATATTTTAATAAAGATGCATAATGTGTGTATACTTTCATTTAGAACCTTTCAAAATATAGACTGATTTTTTTAATCTTTCATTTTTAAAAGGTGCCTAGTTTTAGAACTGAAGGCACAGAAACATGATCTATTCATCCTCTAATTTTGTAAATAAGGAAAACCATATCTATAAAGAGTAAGAAACTACCCAAGATAAGGCAGCTAGTCAATGACAACGATAGTAACAAAACTGTTTCCTGATTTTGGGCCACTCCCGCTTCCACCAGGCCGTTACTTTTCTGACTGTAAACAAATCTGAACTGAATCTACCTGTGGCCTAGAGGATTTAACATATCCCACAAAACACGGGGCCAACGGGCCCCAAAGTACAGACACATTCATCTTCCTCCTCTCAAAACAGCTGGCAAGTAACAATTGCATTTTCAGACATTTTACTTCCCATGCAAAGTATGACACCTTAAAAATGCAGTTCAAGGAGACAATACGGGAATTGACAAAATCCACCTGATTTCCTCTCAAATCTCTTTGGTTACTTAGTTCTCAAACTGTATCACTGATAAGTAGGGCTCACGAAACGGCTTGAGGCCCTTCAACCAGCACTGCTTTAAGTGACCCACACACACACCCCGGGAATAAACCCCCCTAAATAAAACCCTGCCTCTGACAGGAGTGCCCTACTCCACTCCAAGCACCTTACCAGAACTGTCGGTGACCTGTACTTTACCGCTTAGTTTTAGACCCCCAACGAACAACTGACATCTTGTGAAAAACTTAACGTAACCTACATCCTTTCCGCGGGAATTTATTTCTGTTCTCAGAAGGCGTTTCTGCTTCCCACAGAGCAGGCCTTTTTCCTCGGGACACTGCTCGCCTCTCCACAGCCTCCTTTTCGGTCTCCAAAACGAGACTTCAAGAACAGAAATCGAAACGGTCACGGACTCCCGAAGGCAGGTCGGGGCCCGGGCCGGCGAGCCCACTGGCTGCTCGCGCGCGTTCCAGGAGGCCCGGCTCACTCCACCACGCCGGCCCGAAGCAACCGGTTGCGGCGGCCTCTAGACGCTCCGCCACCGCGCAGCGGCCACCTCGGCCCTCCGAAGTTCGGACCAGCGCGCCCCCGGCCTCTGCTGCGGGTTCGCGCTCCGGGGCCGGAGCGAGCCCGGGGGGCGGGTCCGCGGGGGCTCGGCGGGCGGGAGAGCGGGACGCGCGGGGAGGGACGCTCGGCGGGCCCAGCGCGCCGGGAACTTGGGCGCCCGCCGGGGCCGCCGCCCGGCCACTTTCTTTTCACGCCCCGGGGGCTGCCGCGCGCCTAAGTGCCCGCCCGGAGCTGCCAACCACCGCCGCCGCTGCTCCCCGCCGCTGCGAGGCGCCCAGGCGCGCTCCTGCAGCCCGGCCGGCAGGCGCGCGGGGCCGCGCGAGGCCGCGCGCGGGCACCGCGCTCCCCCGACCGCCCCCGCCCCCAACGTGCTGCCGCCGCCCGTTGGCGCCTCAGCCCGCGCGCCCGCCGGCCTTTGCTTGCCGGCGGTTTCGTTGGCAAAGTTGCGCCGCCGCGTCGAGGGAGGGCGCCGTGCGGTCCCCCGCCCCAGCGCCACCGCCGCCCCTTCAGGCCGCCGCGCGGGAAGGCCCAGCCGGCAGCCCCGCTTTTTTACCTGCCGGGAGTTTTCGCGCGCGCGCTCCTCAATCGCTCGCTTTTACCCCTCTCGCGCTCGTTTTCTTTCTTTTTATCCTTCCTTTCGTTCCCCAGCACGGGCGCTTTATCCGCTCACACCGCCCGCGCTCACCCGCTCGCGCCCTCCTTCCTGCTGGGCTCGGCGGAGCGGGGCGGCCGGCAGCTCTCCCCGCCCCCCTCCACCCGCGCTCCGGCGGAGGCGGCGGCAGCGGCGCTCCGCGCTCCGACTCATTCCAATATGGCACGGGTGCAGGGCGCATGCGCCCGCGCCCCCCCCCCATCCGCGCTCCTCCCGGCAGCCCGCGCCCCTCGCGCCGCGCGCGTGGCGCCCCCCAGCCCGGCCTTTCCGAACCCGCCCGCGAGTCGTTTCAACCAGCTGGGGCCGCGGGTGATACGAGGTGTCCGCGGACTGTGGTGCTGGGGGTCCAGCGCCGCCAGTCAACCCTACCCTTCGTATCACCAGCCCACAACTTGTCGTGGACACCCCCAAGGCGGTGGTGCTGGGCTCGCAACGGCGCCTCCGGCCCCCGACAGCGCTGCGGCCCTGCGCGGACTGGCCCCGACGGGGAGACGCGCCCCCAGGGATCCAGCGCCCACCCTGTCCCTGCTCCAACACACGAGGGAAGGGCCCCCGCGCCTCACCTCAGGTTGTGGACGGAGCCCAGAAAACCCACTGGCGTCTCCTGGTCAGTCCTGGCCTTTGGGCTGGGGCGAAGCTCACTGCTGTCGGCCGCACGTCACCGCCTCGGGCAAGATGGCATTAGCCGAGGAACCGACGGAGCGGCGGCACGATCCCAGATGGGCGCTTGTCGCCGCTGGAGAGGGCTGCGTCGGCCGGCTTGGCCCACGTCTCGTCTGGCGCGTTCTTTGAGACCTGAAAGGGCACCAAGTGTCCCCGTCTGCGAAGTTAGACTCGGGCCCCAGGCTTCTGCAGGAGGCGCCCTGTAAACCCGAGCTTTCCTGCCGTTTGGAGCCTTGGCAAGGGGACACGAGACGGCTGCCGAATTCGTGCAGGAAAGCGGAGGATCCCGGGTCGGGACAGAAGCTCAAAGGTGGCTGCCAACCAGCCCCGAAACCGGAGGTGCCCATGGGCGGTTGTTCCCTGACTTGGCCCCTTACTCAACGAGAGCAGGTGCCGGTGGGACATCCCCATCCCCACCTGCTCTGGAAAGTTCCTTCCTGAAGGGAGCACCGCGCCGCGGGGACTCAGGAGTGCCCGGACTCCCGGGCCGGGGAAGGGGTGGGGGCGGGGGCTCGGAAGGAGTGCTGATGGCTTTTGCCTTTCAGGAAGGAAGGAAGGAAGGAAGGAGGAGGCGCCCACCTCAAAAAGGAGGTTTGGGGTGCCAGACACGGTCTGAGGCCACTTCCCACTGACCTCCCTGCCGCGCTAGGAAATATTACTCCACTTTACAAACTTAAAGACCAGGTTTTTTTTTATTTTACCTTACCATCACTAAAAAGATAATATGACAACCAGAGAGAAAGAAAATTGTAAAAAGAATAAAGTATCCATAATACTATTAGAGAATGCAACTTTTTACTGATAAAACCTCGCATCCAAATACATATGTTTACATTGTTGCAACCACACATTCTCATTTGTGTTTGCTACTCACACTAACATCTTTTTTTGTTCATATAATGATTCATGTTTAAGGTGTGCAGGTATCCTCATCCATTCATTCAATCTCCTAATAAGGAAAATTGGCTTCTTTACAATTGTTTGCTAATATATGCTTTAATTCTGCACTTCGGACAAATTCCTGGCAGCCAAATATCTAGGTGAAAGGCTAAGAAATTGAAGAGTGGTCTTGTTCCTCAGTGACAAAGGACTTTCCCAAAGAGCTTCCCCACTCATTCTACCGCCTCCCAGGAACAAGTTTAAGGAGCTTAATATTCATTTGCAAACATTGGGTACCATCTCATTTTTACCTTATAACTTAATAGTGTCTATTGGTAGTTACTTTAGCATTTCTTAGATGACTTTTAAAATTAATATTTTTCCATGCATTTACTATCTGCATTCCCTTTCTGTGAATGGTCTGTTCATATTGATTCATCTGTTGGGAACTCGAACCTCTTTTAATTTGGACCAAGCATTTTTTATAGGTATTATTCATGTATCATCAATTATGCAAATATTTCCCAGTCCGTTGCTCATTTTTTAAAAAGTTATCTTTATTGTTTAATGTATTACAGATGTTCCTCATTTTTCCCCTATTGACCCCCTCCTCCCCACTCCCGCCCCCCCCCCCCGCCTTTCCCCACACTGTTGTCTGTGTCCATTGGTTATGCATATATACATATAAGTTCTTTGGTTTATCTCTTCCCACCACCCAACCCCCCTTCCCTTTGAGGTTGGTCAGTCTAACAACCAATTTGTACTTCTTAATCCCTTCACGCATTCCCCCAACCCCCTCCATCTGGCAACTAACAAAATGTTCTCTGTATCTATGAGAATGCTTCTGTTCTGCCTGTTCATTTTGTTTGTAGATTCCATTGTTGATATATATGTATTCATTGCCATTTTGTTTGTTTGTATTTTTTATCTTTTTCTTCAAGAAGACCCTTCAACATTTCATATAATAATGGTTTGGTGGTGATGAACTCCTTTAGCTTTTTCTTGTCTGGGACACTCTATATGGCCATCGATTCTAAATGATCGCTTTGCAGGATAGAGTAATCTCGGCTATAGGTTCTTGCTTTTCATCACTCTGAATGTTTCTTGCCACTTCCTTATGGCCTGCAAAGTTTCTTTTGAGAAATCAGCTGACAGTCTTATAGGAACTCCCTTGTAGGCAACTAACTGCTTTTCTCTTACTGCTTTTAAGATTCTCTCTTTGGCCCTGGCCGGTTTGGCTCAGCGGTTAGAGCGTCGGCCTGCGGTCCGGAGAGACCCAGGTTTGGTTCCCGCTGAGGGCACGTACCTCAGTTGCAGTTTGTCCCCGGCCCTGGTCGGTCGTGCGGGTGGCAGCCACTCGATGTGTTGCTTTCACGTCGATGTTTCTCTCTCTCTCTCTCTCTCTCCCTCCCACTCTATCTGAACAAAATATCGAAAAATGTCCTCGGGGTGAGGATAAAAAAAAAAGATTCTCTCTTTGTCTTGAACCTTTTGCATTTTGATGATGATGTGTCTTGGTGTGGGCCTTTTGGGGTTCATCTTGTTTGGGACTCTGCTTCCTGGACTCGTATGTTTGTTTCCTTCACCAAGTTAGCGAAGTTTTCTGCCATTATTGTTTCAAATAGGTTTCTGATTTCTTGTTTTCTCTCTTCTTTTTCTGGCACCCCCAAGATGTGAATGTTGGCACATTTGAAGTTGTCCCAGAGGCTCCTTACACTATCCTCATTTTTTTTTTTTTTTTTTTTTTTTTTTTGCTGTTCTGATTGGGTGTTTTTTGCTTCCTTATATTCCAAATTGATGGTTTGCTTCTTGGCTTTACATACTCTACTATTGAATCTGTGTAAATTATTATTTATTTCAGTTAATGCCTCCTTCATTTCTGACTGTGCATCCTTCATTTCTTTTTTCTTTTTTTTTTTTTATCCTCACCCGAGGACATTTTTTTCCATTTTTTGTTCAGATAGAGTGGGAGGGAGAGAGAGGAAGAAAGAGAGAGAGAGAAACATCGACGTGAAAGGGACACATCGAGTGGCTGCCACCCGCACGACCAACCAGGGCCGGGGACAAACCGCAACCGAGGTAAATGCCCTTAGCGGGAACTGAACCCGGGTCTCTCTGGACCGCAGGCCGACGCTCTAACCGCTGAGCCAAACCAGCCAGGGCCATCCTTCATTTCTAACTGCTCCTCTTTTATGCTCTTAAGGTCCTCACTAAGTTCATTGAGGTTCTCACTAAGTTCATTGAGCATCCTTATAAGCAGTGTTTTGAACTCTGCATCTGTTAGGTTGCTTATCACCATTTTGTTTAGTTCTTTTCCTGGAGTTTTGTTCTGTTCTTTCCTTTGGGACCTGTTTCTTTGTCTCCTCATTTTGGCTGCCTCCCTGTGTTTGTTTCTATGTATTACTTAAGGAGAGGTATTGGGCTAGCTGAGACCAGATGCTGCTTGTTTGAAAGAATTTAGGAAAACCTGAAGCAGGATCCAAGACAGGCCAATGCTCTGGTAAAGCTACTGGCAACAGCTTGGGAGGACCTGAAAGTTGGGTGGGGCGGGGCTTCAGGGAATCACCAGGGAGGAGCAAACAGTATGAGCCAAGTTGCTGGAGTCTCAGATATGGTGGCAGTCTGCCGCCCCATGGAAGGGCTCACCAAAGGAACAAAGGCCTCTGACAGCATGTCTGTCCAGGAGAAAGCCGCCTCTCCAGTCCTCACTTCAGTGCCAAACAGCTCAGTTCTTCCCCATATGTCTCTGGTGCCTTTCAAGCTGCCTTCTTCATGCTGGAGCCTGGAGGATGCGAGTCCAAGTAAGTCTGTGCACTGGCCCTTTAAGAGGAGCTGCCTGGGGCTCCAGCTGCCACAGCCTCAGCCTCCCTCAGTGTCAGTTCCTGCTGGTTTTTCCAGCCAGAAGTTATGGGGATTCTCTTCCTGGCACTGGAACCCTGAGCTGGGTTCCTGGTGTGGAACAGGAACCCCTCAGTCCTCAGGGAGCACCTTCCCAGCCGAGGTGTCCTCCTGATTTTTATCTGCCACAAATGGGTGTGGGACCAGCCCATCTCACCTCCACCCCTCCTACCAGTTTCGATGGGCTACTTCTTTCATTTTGTAGTTGTAGGACTTCCATAGGTGGTTTTGAATGATGATTGTTCTGTAGTTGTAACTTTGATGTGGTTGTGGGAGGACATGATACCGCATTTACCTACGCTGCCATCTTTACCAGAAGTCCCATTGCTCATTTTTGTTCTATTTTAATGTTCAGTCTGTCATTCCATTCCTTTGTGATATTTTATTGATTCAATGCTGACAAAGTGTGCTTTTGTCCACCCATCTGACAGTTTATTTGATGCTAGTTTTCTACGATTTTATTTTATATTTAATTTTCTTATGATTATCTATCTCAAGGTTTTTTTTGTTTGTTTTATCCTCACTCAAGGACATTTTTCCATCCTTTGTTCAGATAGAGTGGGAGGGAGAGAGAGGGAGAAAGAGGAAGAGAGAGAGAGAAACATCGACGTGAAAGGGACATATCGAGTGGCTGCCACCCACACGACCAACCAGTGCCGAGGACAAACTGCAACCGAGGTATGCAACCCCAGCGGGAACCGAACCCGGGTCTCTCTGGATTGCAGGCTGATGCTCCAACCACTGAGCCAAACCGGCCAGGGGGAGTTGTTTTTTTCTTAAATAGCAGAAAGTGAACAACTTTATTTATTTATTTTTTATTTTTTATTTTTTTTAATCCTCACCCGAGGACATTTTTGCATTTATCTTCAGACAGAATGGGAGGGAGGAAGGGAGGAAGAGAGAGAGAGAAACATCAGTGTGAGAGAGACACATCGAGTGGTTGCCACCCACATGACCCCATCCAGGGACGAGGTACATGCCCTTAGCGGGAACCGAACCTGGGACTCTGGTCCACGGGCCAGCGCTCTAACTGCTGAGCCAAACTGGCCAGGGCTATCTTGAGTTTATTTTGCTGGGTGGAGGAAAACAAGGATTTAACTCATTGCTTATGCAGTCATCATTTATTAAATAATTCTTCCCTTATCCTTCATTTAGTAAAATCTACTTTTATGCTAGGCTTTCAAAGTTGCTTGTTCTATCTGTGAATTCTCCATTTCATTTCATAAACTTTAGTGTGTGCAGATACCATATGGATCTAAATATTGGTTCTTTAAAACAGGATCAACCATGTCCAGATTCCCCCTCATGGAGTCTTCTTTTATTCAGAATATCACTTGATATTCACACTGGTTTATATGTCTGTACACATTCTAGGTAATCGGACATTAAGAGTGCTGGCTTTGGAGATGGGACCATTCATGTTCAACACTAACCAGCCCTGTAACCTTGGCAAGATAGTTATCCCCTCTGTAGGCCATAGGGTTTTAGTCTATAAAAATGGAAATACGCATTGAAAACAGAAATAAAGGAAGATATAAAAAAGTAGAAGCATATACCATGTTCATAGATTGGAAGAAACAACATCATTAAAATGTCCGTACTACCCAAAGCAATCTATAGACTAATGCAATCCCTATTAAAATACCAATGGCAGCCCAGCTGGTGTGGCTCAGTGGTTGAGTATTGACCCATGCACCAAGAGGTCACCGGTTTGATTCCCAGTCAGGACACATGCCCAGGTTGTGGGCCAAACCCCCAGGAGGCAGACAGTCCATGTTCTCTCTCATTGATGTTTCTATCTCTCTCTCCTTCTCCCTTCCTCTTTCTAAAATCAATAAAGAAAAAAAAATTTTTAAATAAAATACCAATGGCATATTTCACAGATCTAGAACAAATACTCTAAAAGTTTATATGGAACCAAAAAAAGACCCCCAAGTAGCCAAGGCAATGTTAAAAAATAACAAAGTTGGAAAACCACAGAGTGATCTTACTCCTCAGTGATCACAATACCAGATATCAAGTTATACTACAAAGCCATCATAATCAAAACAGCCTGGTACTAGCACAAGAACAGGCATACAGATCAATGGAACACAACAGAGAACCCAGAAATCGACCCAAGATATTATGCACAATTAGTATTTGACAGAGGAAGTAAGAGCATACAATGGAGAAAAGACAGTCTCTTCAATAAATGGTGTTGGGAAAATTGGACAGGTACATGCAAAAAAAAATTAAAACTAGACCACCACCTTATCCTCTACATTACAGTAAACTCAAAATGTATAAAAGACTTAAATGGAAGAAAATGTAGGCAGTAAAATCTCAGACATCACACATAACTGACTTTTCACCGATACATCACCTAGCACAAGAAAATCAAAGGAAAAAATTAATAAATGGGACTACATCAAACTAAAAAGCTTCTGCACAGCAAAATAAACCAGCAGCATATGTTCTGTCTTTGGGATAACATATTTGCCAATGATACATCAGAGAAGGGTTAATATCCAAAATATATAAAGTACTCATACATTTCAACAAAAGGAAGACAAACAATCCAATTTAAAAATGGGCAGAGGACTCGAATAGACACTTTTCCAAACAGGACATACAAATGACCAAGAAACATATGAAAAAATGCTCAGTGTCACTAATCATCAGAGAGATGCTAAAATGACTATGAGGTATCACCTCACACCTGCCAGAATGGCTGTCATCAACAAATCATCAAACCACAAGTGTTGGCGAGGGTGTGGAGAAAAGGGGACTCTAGTACACTGCTGGTGGGAATGCAGACTGGTGCAGCCACTATGAAAAACAATATGGTGTTACCTCAAAAACTTAAAAATGGAACTGCCATTTGACCCAGTGATCCCACTTCTCCAAATATATCCTAAGAAGCCTGAGACACCAATCAGAAAGAATATATGCAGCCCTCTGTTCATAGAAGCACTATTTACTATAGCTAAGGTCTGGAAACAGCCCAAGTGTCCATCAATAGATGAGTGGATAAAAAAGCTGTGGTACATTCACACAATGGAATACTATGCAGCTAAAAGAAAGAAAGATCTCTTACTCTTTGAGACCATATGGAGGGACCTGGAGAGTGTTATGCTAAGCAAAATAAGCCAGTCAGAGAAAGACAAGTACCACATGATCTCACTTATTTATGAAATATAATGAACAAAATAAGCTAACAATCAAAATAGATCCAGAGACATGGAAGTAAGGAACAGACTGACAAACCTCAGAGGGAAGAGGGGTGGAGGTGGGGGGAAAGAGATAAACCAAAGGACTTATAAGCTTATATAACCAATGGACACAGACTATAGTGTGGGGAAGGCAGGAGGGGGGTAGGAGCAGGGAGAAGGGGGACAATGAGGAACAAAAGGGGGAACATCTGTAATACTTTCAATAGTGACAATAAAGATAAAAAATTTTAGCACGGCCGGTGTGGCTCAGTGGTTGAGCGTTGACCCCTGCACCGGTTCAATTCTCAGTCAGGGCACATGCCCACATTGTGGGCCTGATCCCTGGTAAGGGGGTGTGCAAGAAGCAGCCAATTGCCCTGGCCAGTTTGCTCAGTGGTTAGAGCGTCGGCCTGCGAACTGGAGAGTCCCGGGTTCAGTTCCCGCTAAGGGCACATACCTTGGTTGCAGTTTGTCCCCGGCCCCGGTTGGGGTCATGTGGGTGGCGGCCACTTGATGTGTCTCTCTCACATCCATGTTTCTCTCTCTCTCTTCCTCTCTCCCTCCTGCTCTATCTGAACATAAATGCAAAAATGTCCTCAGGTGAGGATTAAAAAAAAAAGAGGCAGCTAATCAATGTTCTCTTTCATTGATGTTTCTATCTTTCTCTCTCTCCTTTCCTCTCTTTCTAAAATCAATAAAGAAAAAGTATTTAAAAAGTAATAATAGTAAATAAGATTTTAAAAAACAGTTTAAACATGGGAATAAGAATAACACCTGCCTCACAAGCTCAATACCTAGCACATAGTAAATGCTCAGTAAATGTCAGCTATTGTTAGTGATTTATTTTTTCTTTATTGATTTTAGAGAAAGAGGAAGGGAGAGGGAAAGAGAGATAGAAACATCGATGAGAGAGAACATCGACTGGCCACCTCCTCCATGCCTCCCACTGGGGATTGGGCCCACAACCTGGACATGTGTCCTGACTAGGAATTGGACCAGCGGCCTCTTGGTGCATGGGTTGATGCTCAACCACTGAGCCACGCTGGCCAGGTGAGTTAGTGATATTTTTAGTTAAAAAAAAATTAAATTTTACATGGAGTTGCATTAAATTTATGAATTAATTTAAACAGATCAAATATTTTATAATATTTTATTTTCCCAGTCAGGACATGTGCTGTCTTTCAACTTACTCACATATTTTATATATGTATTTACTTATTTATTTTTAAATTTATTTTAATCCTCACTTGAGAATATATTGTAATTGGTTTTGAGAGAGAGAGAGAGAGAGAGAAATACATCAATATGAGAGAAAAACATTGATCGGTTGCCTCCTGACATGCCTGACTGGGGATTGAACCCGAAACCTTTTGGTGTATAGGACAACACCACATCCAACTGAGCCACCTGGCCAGTGCTTCAAATTTTTAAAAATTCAGACAGAAACTGGTTATCTTCTTGACTCTAGCGTGTCTCCACTGCTCACCTTTGTGACCCTTGAGAAAGAGGAAGAGCAGAGAACCACAGAGAACAGTTGAAAACTGCCCTTTGAGAGTCTGCCTTGTGCCAGGCTCAGTGTGAGTGTGGGTGCACATGCATGAAATCTCCTTTAGCCCTTGCAACGTGCCTCAGGATAAGTTATGACATTCCCTATGGAAAAAGCAAACTGGTGCTTCCAGGTCACCCTTAGTCAGTGACAGAGCTAGGCCATAAACCAGGCATGCCAGTTCCTCAACCACTCTGCTGCTTGGAAATCCCAGGTGGGAGTGATTTGCAGAAGAGACAGCCCCCAGAGGGAGAAAACTGATTTCTGGTCATGGCACACCCCTGCTTAAAAGCCTACCAAGGCTTCCTACTGCATTCTTTAATAAGTCCAGAAGACTTACTCTGGCCTAGGACACTGACTGTTTTCACCCTCCAAACACCTATTACCACTCACCCCTTGTTCACTGTGGTTCAGCTGTCTCCTTTCTATTCCGCAAGTATACCAAGGTCCTTCCCACCTCCGGGCCCCTGCACACACTGTTCCCACTGCCTGGCACACTCTCCCTCCCACCTTCTGCACCCACCTTCACATAGTGAGTACCTTCTCATTGATTCAGTATCTGTTTAACAGGGGGTTTCCTCGGAGAAACTTCCCTGCCCACCCCCTCTCTCCCCTAGTTGTTTCCTTCACAATTGTACTTTTAAGTTATTTGTGTTCTATCGCCTTGTTTAACCCCACAGACAGACATCAGTGTGCCTGTCTCATTTACCATGAGGCTGGCCCTTTCCCTGACAAGTTAGCCTGCAGCATCCAAGACCAGAGGTTGGCATACCCATGAGTCACTCTCATCCTTCCCATCTCTGTCTTCACTTCCCACTGTCTATGTGTGTGGGGGTGGGGGTTAAAGCCCCTTCTCCTCGCTGACCAAGTGTCAGTGTTTGACCATCCCATATGAATCCCCTTCCCCCTGAAGCCTTGCCTGCTGTTTACAAGCAGGCCTCTTCTCTGCAGGTGGGAATCGACTCAGGACCTTGTTCTGAATGAGAACATGAGGCCAGGCCTGGACCCTGGGTACCAGTAGAGCCCTCAGCCAGGGCATGGGGCTGTTTTCAAATCAAGAAGATCTTAAGTTCTACAGACTTTCAGGCCCTGTCATCAATCAGTGTCCCTCCTTGCCCATGAGTTGCGTGTCCCAGCTCACTTCAATCAGCCTAAGTGAGGCAAGTCACATAACTCCCCATGGCTAATTATCCAAGTGATCAAGTGATCACCACCAAAGAGCCACCGCTCACCCAATGCCCTTTCCACTGAGGCCTGGTCCACTATGCTGGCCTGGTGGCACAGGCCACTGCCACATGTCTCCCAAACATCGGCCCTGCCACCTCCAAGTTTTTCTCCTGCAAATCTCCTCAACAGGCATCCTTTCTCTCCTGTGCTGCGTTGTAAAAAAAAACAACAAAAAAAACAGTGGTTGCCCTGGCCGGTTTGGCTCAGCGGTTGGAGCGTCGGCCTGTGGTCCAGAGAGACCGGGGTTCGGTTCCCACTAAGGGCACATACCTCGGTTGCAGTTTGTCCCCGGCCCTGGTTGGGTTGTGCGGGTGGCAGCCACTCGATGTGTAGCTTTCACATCGATGTTTCTCTCTCTCTCTCTCTCCCCCCCCCCCCTCCCACTCTATCTGAACAAAAAAATGTCCTCGGGTGAGGATAAAAAAAAATAAAAATAAAAGAAATAAACAGTGGGTGAAGAGGCAGACAGCTTAGGGTCAAGTTCAAATTTAGTCATTGCTTTTTTTCATTTTTATTTTTGTTTTCTTTATTGATTTTAGAGAGGAAGGGAGAGGGTGAGAGAGATAGAAACATCGATGAGAGAGAACATCGATTGGCTGCTTCCTGCATGTCCCCCACCGGGGATCGGGCCCACAACCTGGGCATGTGTCCTGACCAGGAATCGAACCAGCGACCTCTTGGTGCATGGATTGATGCTCAACCACTGAGCCACACCAGCCAGGCTAGTCATTGCTTTTTTATGACACTTTTATAGGACCCTTCCCCTCTCTGAGCCTCAGTTTCCTCCTCTCTGTAAAATGGAGGTGAAGCCACCTATCCTGCCAGGTCCAGAAAATCCAAGGACATGTTTATGAACACTCTTTGCAAACTTTAAAGCACAACAGAATTATGAGAAGTAATTGGCTTAATCCCAAAGCCACCTCCTCCAGGGGGCCTCCCATGATCTCTCCACTTCCTTCTAGATCTACCTGAGTCACTTGGCTTGCTTTTTCCCAGTCGCCTACCTTAAGAAAGGCACAGGAACCCCTGCCCCCACTTCCATCCTTGAGTGCCACAAGCCCAGGGCCATGCCCTATTCATTCCCAGAGCGCTCTCTCTGTCTCCACAACACTCTTTTCCTCATTCATGGAGAAAAAAAATAAATGAACAGGCACAATGTTCTCAATTTTATATTATTGGGCCATGCACTTTTCTTAAATCTTGTTATACTTTCAACTTCTCTGCTAACAAGAGCTCACAGGCACCAAACAGGTGACCAAGGATATGGAACTCAGCAATGCAGAGGATACAGGGCTGGGAGTTCTCTTTGAGGTGGTAAAATGTTCTAAAATTAGATATGGTGATGGTTGTACAACTTCATGATATACTAAAAACCACAGAATTGTACAGTTTAAAAGGATGAACTTTATGGTATGTGAATAGTTATCTCAGTTAAAAAAATGTATGAGGAAAATAAAGTCTACCGGGACTGATGTAAGGACACAAACTTGTAGCCCATGGTCAAACGTAGCCCATATGATGCTTTGCTTGACCAGCATGGTGAGGATTTTTACAATAATCTTCTGAGTATTGACAGGGGTAACCACCATCACAATCAAGACACAAAGTGTTCCATCAGCCCAGAAATTTCCTCCCATCCCCTCGCAGTGACTTCCTTACCCACAGGCAACCACCAACCTGACTTTTAGCTCCACAGATTAATTTTGTCTGTTCATTTTTTTTTTTGAGGTTGTGTTCACTTTTAATATTTTTAATTTATCTTTATTGTTGAAAGTATTATAGATTAATCATGGAGTAATACTCTTTTGTGTCTGTTTTTGAAATTCATCCACATTGTTACATGTATCTGAAGATTATTCCTTTTTTCCTTTAATGTTCAACCACTTCTTTTTTTTAAAATATATTTTTATTGATTTTTAGAGAGAGAGGAAGGGAGAGGGAGAAAGAGATAGAAACATCGATGTGAGAGAACCATCCATCAGCTGCCTCCTGCACACCCCCTACTGGGGATCGAGCCTGAAACTCAGGCATGTGCCCTGACTAGGAACTGAACCAGTGACCTCGGTGCATGAGTTCAACCACTGAGCCACACTGGCTGGGCTCAACCACTTCTTTATTTCAGGTTAAATATTATTATTTTGATCATACAGAATGCCCAGAGAATAGAGATTCAGCAGCTCTCTATTCTACTGGTTTCAAAATATTGTACCTATATCAGTGAAGTTGTGAGCATATGCCCTTTAGTATGTTTATGTCTAAATCATATTATTTTATACATATATACATACTATTCTGGTAAAAAATCACATGCATTATAAAACATACACAAAACAAAAATTTTAAAAGGAAGAAGTAAAGATGAGATAGAGTATTTTAAAATAAATTTTATTTTGTTTATTAAAGGAGTATGATTATTTTGCCCCTCACAAAATATTATATTAAATGATATTAACATAAATTATAATATTAAAATATAAATAATTTTATTAGAGATATAATTAAAAATGCTTCTTTTTTACAGTAAATTACATGTTTAAACTCTATAATTTGAGCCCTGGCTGGTTTGGCTCAGCGGTTAGAGCTACGGCCTGCAGTCCAGAGAGACCCGGGTTTGGTTCCCGCTAAGGGCATGTACCTCGGTTGCAGTTTGTCCCTGACCCTGGTTGATCGTGCAGGTGGCAGCCACTTGATGTGTCCCTTTCACATCGATGCTTCTCTCTCTCTCTCTCTCTCTCTTCCTTGCTCTCCCTCCCACTCTATCTGAACAAAAAATGTCCTCGGGTGAGGATAAAAAAAAATAAACTAGCCCTGGCTGGTTTGGCTCAGCAGTTAGAGCGTCGACCCGTGGACCAGAGAGTCCTGGGTTCGGTTCCCGCTAAGGGCATGTACCTCAGTTGCAGTTTGTCCCTGGCCCTGGTTGGGGTCGTGTGGGTGGCAGCCAGTTGCTGTGTCTCTCTCACATCGATGTTTCTCTCTCTCCCTCTCTCTCTTCGTCATGCTCTATCTGAAGATAAATGCAAAAATGTCCTCGGGTGAGGATAAAAAAAAATAAAAAATAAACTATACAATTTGATCAGCTTTGACATATAAATATACCCCTAAAACTATCACTACATTAAAGAGAACAAATATTTTTATCATCCCCAAAAGATTTTTAAAATATATTTTTATTTATTTATGTATTTATGTATTTATTTATATATTTATTTTCTTTTTAGAGAGAGAGGGAGGGACAGAAAGAGAAAAACATCCATGTGAGAGAGAAACATCAATCAGCTGCCTCCTGCACGCCCCCTACTGGGGATCGAGCCCACAATCCCGGAATGTGCCGTGACCAGGAATTGAACCAGGACGTCTCAGTCCATGGGATGACGCTCAGTCCACTGAGCCACACAAGCTGGGCCCCAAAAGTTTCTTCATTTCTCTTTGCAATCTATCCCTCCTTTTGCCACCACCTCCAGGGAGCCATTGATCTGCTTTTTGTCACTACAAGTCAGTTTGCATTTTCTAGAATTTTATATAAATGGAATTAGATAGCCCTGGCCAGTTTGGCTCAGCGGTTAGAGCGTTGGCCTGCGGTCCGGAGAGACCCGGGTTCAGTTCCCGCTAAGGGCACGTGCCTCGGTTGCAGTTTGTCCCTGGTCTTGGTTGGTCGTGCAGGTGGCGGCCACTCGATGTGTCCCTTTCACGTTGATGTTTCTCTCTCTCTCTCTTCCTCCCACTCTATCTGAACAGAAAATGGAAAAATGTCCTCGGGTGAGGATAAATAAATAAATAAATGGAATTGTATAGTAGGTTCTCTTTGTTGCCTGTCTTTTCTCATGCAGCATAATGATTTTGAGATCCTTCCATGTTGTTACATGTAGCAGTAGTTCACTTTTTTTCTTGCTGAGTAGTATTCCATCGTATGATGTATCACAGTTGTTTATCCATTCCCTTGTTGATGGGCATTTGGGTTGTTGTTTCCACTTTGGGGCTATTATGAATAGCGCTGCTACGCATTCATGTACGTTTTTCTGTGGACGTATTTTCATTCCTCTTAGTAATATACATGATATACTGTTGAATATTGAAAATAATATATAATTCATATACATAATTATTAATCAATAATATATGATATATAAAATAGAATGTACAATAAAATGTATTATGAAATATGTACTATGTAAATGAAATAGTAAATGTACATGTAATATGAAATTTGTAATGTATAAATAAAAATATAGTATATAATAAAATGTAATCACTATAACATGTATTAAATATACATAAATGCATATAGTAAATGCCCTATCAACAATCATAAACATTAAAAAGTGTGTGTGTATATATATGTATATATGCACATACACACACAATTATACATACACACACAATGTGTGTATATATATATATATATATATATATATATATATATATGGATACACACAGACTTTTATTTAATGTGTATGCCTTCAATGGGGCATTTAGTCCTTATTCTCTGCGGGCCTCTATCCACCTGCTCTGAACACCACATTGAAAAGAAGCAGTCACCCCAGAGAGGCCAATCCCAAGATATGAGGGAGGTCTGGGAACCTCCATAGCTGGAGTTCTAAGTTGGGTTGGGGCCCAGGTGGGATGGTGCTGAGGGACTAGCATCTGGAACCAGGACACCGAGGTCCTCTGTGCTGGCCAAGGGCTCCTGTCTCTAGCTGCTTACAGCTCAGGAGCCGGGAGGAGTAGGGCCAGCTCAGGCATAAAACATTCTCCAAGCCTGTCATGGCCCCCCTGGAGGGTTGGGGTGGGAGGTTCATGAAGAGGGCTGGCCATCAGGCCTTTGGAAGAGAGTTGGAAGGGCAAGCCCAAAGGGGATATGACCATGGACTCTCCCAGTTTCTCCCACAAGCCACCGGCTGGGTTGGGCAAGCACAGCCCGCATCCCTCTGATGCTGAAAGTCCTCCTTTCACACCCTGCCTGCTTGCCCTGGTGCGCCACAGTCCCTGCTTGCTTCGCACCCCTGTCCCACCCCCTGCCTTTCCCATGCTGCCAATTTTCTTTTTTCTTGAAGGAGCAGCTTACTACATACAATAACTGTTAGGATATTGGTGTGAATCTATAAAACGCTGACGAGAACATTTAATATTTTTTTGATGCCTATTGTAGCAACAGGCCAGCTTAACCTCCCTGATAAACAAGAGCCTCACAGATACCAGCCAAACGCGCAGTGCCCCTCTAGGCCCTCAGCATGGTCCCTGCAGGTCAGTACTGGATGGATTTGGGAGGAAAGAGATTTCTGCATCGTACAGACAAAATCAGGGCAAATGCCATGGACCTTGCTTTCCCCAGTAGCTTTGTTCAAAATGAAGTGTGCTCAGTTGAATCCTAATTTTCTCATTACTTACTTTATAAGTCCCGAGACGTGTGACCTTCATTCCTACGGGGTCTAGTTCCTGAGACCTCCAGTTTCCATTCTCCACTGTCTTCAGCCAGTCATTCTCTCCAGTGTGTAGCACAAATCCTGAGGCAGCCAGTCCACTTCCTAATATCAATTACTTTATCCTTAAAATTCAGCTAGTCACCCGTGGGCTGTTGAAAGCAGAGCACTGCACTCAAAGATATCTAGAGGTTCTTTCCACTCTAAGATTTGGGACTGAGCTGGGAACACACTTGCGAATATTTTAGAGAAGTTTTCATTGTCCTTTCCTTGATGCCTGCACTGGGGACTGAGGCTCAGAGAGAGGGATGTGGCTCAGCCCACCCAGAGGCTCCCAGGTGAGTGAAGTTCTCCCTCGGGTCAGTTTGATGAGAGGGGGACACAGAAAGGGTCCCTATCCAAGGGAGGAGGCCTGCTTTTCTCTCCTGAGCTGGGAGGCAGAAATCCGAGTCATAGTCAGCTGTGCTTATACCCACGGGGGAATCCTGCTCTCCCAGGGCCTTGCTCTTCCTGTCTGTGCAGTGGGGGCTTGGAGAGAGGTTCTACAGACCTTCCCAGAGCCTTTGTGCTGCATCCTGCGATAAATCTGGCATGGTGGCCAGGGAGCAGCTGCTAGGGACAGCAGCCTTGGCAGGGAGGGGCAGGGCTCTCTACAGATAGCAAGTGTCTTGGTCTGCCATTCCCAGCAGGACTCCAGCACCCAGAGGATTAAATAAGGGCATGTATGTAAGGCCTGGCTAGCAGTTGGTGCTCACCAAGTGAGTTTTCTTCTCTCCCACCGGCTCCCAGAGGGTGTAACTCACATCAGCCTTTCAGCAGGACTTTGGGTTCCTGGAGGGGGCCTGCCACTGCAGCAGCCAGGCCCACCTCTAGATGGCGCAATGGTGGGTTCTTTGAGGCAACTGGGGTTCTGGAGCAGAGGGACCACCAGGGATGAGGAATAACTGGAATCCACATACATTGCTATTGGCACTTTCTTATAAAGTTACACACTTACCATATAATCTATCTTCACTCTTGGGTATAAATACATGTGCACAAACAGACTTGCACAAGAATATTCATAGCAGCTTTATTCCTAATAGCCATAAACTGGAAACCCTAATACCCATCAACAGAAGAACTGATAAACAAAGAGTGGTGTGCCCATACAATGGAATACTACTCAGGGATACAAAGAAATGAATAGATGTTACACATAACAACATGGATGAATCTAAAACACATTTTGCTGCTCCAAAGAAGCCAGACACAAAAGAGCATCCTGTGTGTTCTAGGACAGCAAAACTGATCTCTGACGATAGAGCAGAATTGTGGCTACTTCTGGGGTAGGAGATATCGACTAGGAAGGGACACAGGGGAATTTTCTGGGGTGATGAACCTTGCTCAGAGTCATGATTACACAGGTGTCCATCTGTGTAAAAGTCAACAATTGCACAGTCAAAATCAGTGCATTTTACTAATGTAAGTTATTCCTTAATAAGAAAACAAGCCCTCAGGGGGAGGTCTGAAATGAGCAGTCCCGTGGGAAGGGACAGCTGGCAGAGGCCTGTCCCTGAACACTAGTTCTCCCTTTATCCAACCCATCCTGCAGGATTCTGGTTGGGAATTGGCCCCCCTGGTTCTGGTATCGGTGACAACTGAATATCTAGCCCACTGGCCGCTGAAGGAGGGCATAGAAACGTAAGTAGCACCCTGGCTGGTTTGGCTCGGCGGTTAGAGCGTTGGCCCATGGACCAATGAGTCTCAGGTTTGATTCCAGTCGAGGGCACGTACCTTGGTTGTGGTTCGTCCATGGCCCAGGTTGGGTCGTGCGGGAGGCAACCAGTTGATGTGGCTCTATCACATCGATGTTTCTCTCTGTCTCTCCCTCCCTCCCACTCTATCTAATGATAAATGGAAAAATATCCTCAAGTGAGGAATAAAAAAAAAGAAAAGAAAAGAAAAGAAAAGAAAAGAAAAGAAAAGAAAAGAAAAGAAAAGAAAAGAAAAGAAAAGAAATGTAAGTAGCAGTTTACAGCATGGTGACTTCTGAGGCTTTACCGCCAGTGCACCAGCAGAGGGCAGACTGACGAGCCATGCCACCACCTGTCACCACTGAACCCTGGCCTTGCTGAGGCCCTAGGACTGCCTGGCTGAGATGGCACATGAGGGTCAGCTGCAGTGATTGTTGCTGGGGGGAGGGGCTCAGCCCAGCCCTCTCGAGAGGCAGCTCTGGTGCAGGGGACAACAGGGCTGGACCTTAATAGACCTTAGAAAACATACCCAAGATAGACTAACCTTGTCTCTGTTTTCTCCTGCCCTGTATGCTCCCCAAACTCAGCCTGCCCACTCCTTCCTCCTTCTAAGCACCAGCCCTTTCTTAGACTCCCCCCTACCTGTTACATTTTAAGCACTGATTCTGCAGAAGAAACAACCCCAAGGGCCCCACATCCACACCTGTGCCAGACATGATTATCTACATGTGGAGACATACCATATACATCTCAGGAGGACCCACAGCAAGAGGCATGGACTGCGCACAGGTGACCACGGGCGTGGATATATAAACAACGGGTGCCATGATGTCACCATTTATTGGGACCTAACAAATGCGGGGTAGTTTCTGATCAGTGATTGCCTGGGGTTCGTTTCATTCATGTGCCACACTGCACTAGATGGTCTGTCCACGTGTGGACTCATTCAGTTCTCATCACAGCCCTGTGTGGTAGGCAGTAGCCTGATGATGAAACAGAAGCTCAGAGAGAAGTCATGCATCCATGATCCGACCACCCAGACGTTCTTAACATAACACCCAGAGCGCTGCAGCCAGGCAGAAAACCCAGTCCTGTGCCTGCCTCTGCACTCTCTACTTGCCTACCCTCTCCCGGGTGGGGCCTTTTTTGGTCAAAGGGAAGAGAGCTCAGGGCCTCCCAAAGTGGGCTTTTTTGAAAGCCCATTTCCATCATCAACTGGGGTTGCTCTCTATTTCTCTGGGTCCCTTAGTGCCTGCTGGCCAAACCCCCCCCCCCCCCCCCAGTGCTCTTTGTAGAAGGCAGGGAAGGGGGACAGTGAGCTCAGGAAGGGCCAGGGGAAACATCTGAGACAGGTCCAGGGAAGCCCCCAGACTTGGCACTCAGCTTCTTCCAGCACCTGGCCTGGTGGATGCTGGGAGCCACACTGAGCTCCCGGACCGGGGCCTGGGGCCTTCCAGCTGCTCAAGGCACCTGCCTGCCCATCACTTCTCAACCTCTGGTTCTAGGCCCCACTTCATCCACTTTCTGGGGACAATAGGTAATACCAGAGAGAGACTGGGATTTGCTTATTCAGAGTCAGAGGTCCAGGAAAAGTCAATCTTTTCCAAGAGGGTTGCTTAGGGGCAGTTCCCCCCTAATTAGATTTAGCTTGAGCAGGGACTGGGATAGGCACACCTTCAGCCAGCCCTGCTGTCAGATGTCAGGGAGGAGCCTGGTCCAGGGTGTGGTCCAGGCCCAGCCTGGAGGAGAGGGCCTGGCAGGCAGCTGACCCTAATCCCCAGCTTCCCCCCTGAGGAGAACACTGCCAATGGGAAGGCCAGCCAGGCCCCAACTCACAGCAGCTCGGAGCAAGGTCGAGGGGTGAGACTCAGAAAAAGAAGGGATCCCAGAGTAGGGTGGGGTGGGGTAAAGGGGGTCAGATCTCAGCTAGTGAAGGGGATGGAGATGTGGTGGAGTAGACGGAAGAATTTTGAAAGGATTGGGGAAGGGAGGGACACAGAGAGGAAGGAAGGAAGCGGGGAAAGAACTGAGTGTGCACAGGTTAGAGGCGGGAACACAGGCAAGTGTGGGGAATAGTGAGCAGTCCTCTGGGCTGGAGTGCCTGGGGTGACACTGGGAAGGGTTTGGGGGGTTGATATGAAGGACCTTGATGCCGGGAATGGTGCTGATGCCGATGCTGCCGGGACCTGGGGTCACTCCTGCTGCAATATCTCCATGGTGCAAGGGCATGAGTGGGGGCTGCCAGCCCCGTCACAGCCATGAACCTCTGAGAGGCCCCGCAGCCTTCAGTCCTTGCGCTCCCCTGACAACTACTGGCCTGGATTGTAACCTGCGGATACAACAAACACTTGTAGTGAGGGACTGACAAGCCCAGGCATGCATTCCAGAAAAAAGTATATGACTATGTGACAAGTGACACCATAAACAAAGTTAAAATTAAATAAAAGACGAGAAAAAACAATATTTGCCACACATGTAACAAAGGATTAAAATCCAGAATACAGTCTGGCTGGTGTGGCTCAGTGGTTGAGTATCAACCCATGTACCAAGAGGTCACCGGTTTGACTCTGGTCAGGGCACATGCACAAATTGTGGGCCAGGTTCTCGGTGGGAGGCATGTAGGAGGCCAATCGATGTTCTCTCTCATCGATGTTTTTTTTTATTATTATTATTCTCACCTGAGGACATTTTTTCATTTTTTTGCTCAGATAGAGTGGGAGGGAGAGAGGAAAAGAGAGAGAGAGAGGGAGAGAGAGAGAGAGAGAGAGAGAGAGAGAGAGAAACATCGACGTTAAAGGGACACATCAAGTGGCTGCCACCCTCACGACCCAACCAGAGCCAGGGCAAACTGCAACCAAAAGTACATACCCTTAGCGGGAACCGAACCCGGGTCTCTCTGGACCGCAGTCTGACGCTCTAATCACTGAGCCAAACCAGCCAGGGCTCATTGATGTCTCTCTCTCTCTCTCTCTCTCTCTCTCTCTCTCTCTCCCCCCCCTCTCTCCCCCCCCCCCTCTCTCTCCCCCCCCTCTCTCCCCCTCTCTCCCCCCCTCTCTCTCTCCCCCTCTCTCTCCCCCTCTCTCCCCCCCCCTCTCTCTCCCCCTCTCTCTCTCCCCCTCTCTCTCTCTCCCCCTCTCTCTCTCCCCCTCTGTCTCTCTCCCTCTCCCTCTCCCTCTCTCTCCCTCTCTCTCCCTCTCTCCCTCCCTCTCCCTCTCAATTCCTCTCTCTGTTAAACCAATAAAGGAAAAAATATTTTTTAAATCCAGAATACATAAAGTGCTACAAATCAGTATGAAAAGAAGATAAAAATAGTGGGAAAATGGACAAAGAATATAAACAGACTCTTCACAGAAGAGAAGAGAAAATGATCACTAAGTAATAGAAGATGAATCAACAAAATAAAAAGGCAACCTATGGAAGGGGAGAAAATATTTGCAAACCATATATCTGATAAGGGGTTAATATCCAGAATATTTAAGGAACTCATAACTCAATAGCAGAAGCAAACAATCCAATTAAAACATGGATAAAAGACTTAAAGAAGACAAACAAATGGCCAAAAAGTACATGAAAAGATGTTCAACATCCCTAATCATCTGAGAAATGAAGATCAAAACCACAAGGAGGTGTTACTGTCTGCCCAGCTCACCAGCTTGCCATCTCGCCCTCTCTCTGGAGGAAACACATGGGAGGGTTCTGCCCTCTAGTGGCCACTGGCGGCCAGGCCTCTCCTTTCGGCTCCTGAACCGCCAAGCAGCCAAGGGCCCCTGTACTTTCTGTAGTGTCTGCTTTCACCGGGGCTGGAACTGAGGCTGGTCCCGGGAGTGCACCCAGGAATCTTAATCTCTGAGCACTTTTGTTCCCTGAGGGCCCTGCTTCCGATGTGAGCCTTCCAACCTGAGGCTCTGGGTGGTCCTAGGGTCCCAGGGTCTGTGTCCTCTAAGAGGGAGGCCTGACTGTGGCCAGGATAAGGGCACTCAGGGACAATGGTTAATACAGACACTACAAAAGCAGGGAGATGTGCTTCTATCCAGGCGGGGAGGGGCCCCGCACATGCCCACACCCATGGTCCCCTTACCACCTCTGTCATCAGCCTGTGTCCAGTGCCTGTGGGTAGGGAAGTGCCACAGGAGGGGAGAACTCGGTCTAGGGCTTGATGCAAAAGGTGTTTTACCTCTGGACACCCCCATCTCCGCCCCAAGAGAAAGGAGGCAGGGACATGGGGGAGGTGGGGAAACCGAGGGGAAGTCCCAGCTCTCCAGGGAGGGCCTGCGCACCTCTTTTCTTGCCTTTACTGAGCTGTGGGCCAAGGCTAGGACTGGAGGTCCAGTGAGGGGCTCAGGAGCCTGGCAGCCCCTCTGTACTTCTACATCAGGCCCAGAACCCTTCTTCCCTTCATTCCGGAGTCTGGGCCAGGCCTGAAGATTCAGCATAAACAAGGCGGGCCTACCTGGCCCCGGAGGCATCGGGCACCCAGGGTAGGAGGTGGTCAGTGACAGCACAAGCCCTCTGGAAAGAAGGACTTAGTGTGCCCAATGCTCAGGAGGAGCCCCGGGCCACCCCCACTCCACGGGAGACCCCGAGGCTCTGTGGAAGGTCTATCCCAGGAAGTCTCCAGATTCTGACAAGGACATCAGAGCTCCACCCCTCCCCCCAACACATACACATTTCTGCTCCCAATTAGCACTAATTGGACCACTGGGAGAACCCACAGCCTGTGTAGCAAAGGCAGTCTGGTCTGCAGGGTTCCAGAGAAGCATCCCCCATCAGGGGCCAGGTGAGCCAGGCTCTGGGGGATGGGCCCTGGGATCCCTGTCTTTCTGAGAGGGGGTCAAGTGACAAGGCCACATCTGCCAGGGATGCCAGTAGTCCCTCTGGAAGCTAGGAGCTGCCCTAGGGCAGGGTGGAAGCTGGGGATTGGGAGCCTGACAAACACCCCCTCTCAGCCTGGTATTTGAGGCCTTCCCAACAGCTCCTCACCCCACCCTGCCCCCTCCCATTTCCTCTGCTACCAGCCCTCACTCTCCATGTCACTCATTCATTCATTCATTCATTCATGCACTGGGTGTCTGTGGAGCCCCTCCCATGGCCAGGCCCTGGGGCCACAGAGATGGGTGTGCAGCTGGTCAGCAGGACCTTGGAGCCTGCTGAGGAGCCAAGACCTCATCCTAGGGCACTGGATGATCAAAGGCAGACCAGCGACAGAGTGGGTCTGAGGGCAGCAGAGGTTCCTGGTGCTTCACTCCTCCACTTGAGCAGCTCTCTCTGCCACCCATTCTCACCAGGCCTGGGCCCAGGTTGACATAGGCCATGTGGGGCAACCCCTTGGGCTGGCTCCATTTCCTTCTAGGTGGGAGGGGAGGCTGGGCTGGCAGCGTGGTGTGCTTGTGAGTGGAAGGATCAACCCATGTCCTCCCTGTGTGGCTTGGGTTGTCACTCTCTGGGTGAGACTGTGGGTCCCTTGATCCTCCAGACTGGACTCAGAGGATGAGCCAGGCTGTGCCTGCACCCATGATCAGGCCTGTGGGCACAGAGCTGCCAGGAAGGCCTAGGACAGGGGGGCAGGAGGAGCAGTGGGCTCAGGTCCGAGCTGCTTAGGGATACTGGGCCTGGGGGACACTGGGAACCATCCCTCAACAAGTGGCTGGTTCTGGGACATGCATGCCCGAACAACCTGGGTCCCAGGCCCCTGAGTGAGCCCTGGGCCAGCCAGCCCACTTTGCACTACACCACACAGTTTGGGCCCTCAGCCCTGGGGTAGGGTGGTGGGAAGACGCAGATGTGCCCAGCCTGTCCCCCAGGTCCCAGGACACCCCCCCAGGGAGAGAAGACTTAGCTCTGCTCTTCCCCTTCTCTGCCTTAGAGACCAACCAGTCTTGGGCAATTTGGTGTCGCCATGACAACCACACACTTTCTTCCCTACTTAGCAGACTGAATCTGAGTTGCAGATTAGATCCTGGTAGTTGTCTGTTTGGAAAGCACGTGGCTGCTGGGAGAGATCTGTGTATCTTCCATTTCCCAGTTCCTCTGACACCCACTCCTTGTTTCTTTCTTTCCTTTTTTATTTTTTAGAATTTTTATTAAAAAAAAAAAGTTTAATCCTCATCCAAGGATATGTTTTTATTGATTTGGGAGAGAGGGGAAGGGAGAGGGAGAGAGAAAGAGAAACATCTACCAGTCGCCTCCCGTACACGCCCTGGCCAGGGCCCACTCCTGGTTTCTTGAGGATGTGCCCGGCCCATTCCCTGGGCCTGGGGTGACGCATGGCAGAGTCCCCGTGCAGTCTGTCTCCCCACTTGCAGGAATGCATGCTGGCTGACTCTGGTGTGCGGCCTCTGAGGTGAGCAGACCGTGGTCTTCGGGGCCCCACACAGTGCACAGGCCTCTTTAGTGTGAGGCACAGGGATTTCCGACAAGAGCTCTGGACTCAGAAGGCTTTCTCTGTCCCTTCAGGGGTGTGAGCTGCTCTTAGGGACCGCTGTGTCTGAACAAGTGGGTGACCAGGCCTTCAGGCCCTGGGGTCCACAGAACCACTTTAACCTCCACACGTTCCTCAGAATTGACCAGCAAAGTCACCTTCAGTACAGAACTCACTAGGAGCAGGGGCAGACATCTGCCCCGGATGAGAGAGATCTGGGGCACTCATAAATGGTGGCCCTGAGATGAGGGGCGTGCTGGTGGCCCTGGGAGGCCTGTGTCAGCTTGGCAGCTGGGTGGGTGCTGGGTTAACATGTTTAGGGGGAGGTAGCCATGGATTGGTGAGAGAAGAGTGTAGACCCAAAGTTTGGGCAGACTTGTGGTCCAGCCTGTTCCCAGATCTGCCCAGGATGAGGCTGGAAAGGGCATAGGGGACTCACCGGGGAAGACCCCTCAGGATGGGCAGGAAAGCCTGCCTCTGTGCTCTGCTCCCAGGCTGGAGGTCTCCGCCCCACTGCAGTCTGTGCATGGTCCTGTGTGTGTGGCTGCCCCCGGGCTGCGGCATCCCGTGTGCGTGGCCATCCCTGGGCTGGGGGCTGGTCCCTGACCACAGCTTCATCTCCTGGTCTAGGCCCTGCATCTCCACCCCAGTCTTACTACCTGTACAACGTTGGCAAATTCCTGAACCTCTCTGCACCTCAGTATTTTCGCTCCGGGAAAGGGGGGCCCAGTGGATGGACGGGTGAGAGCAGAGCAGGAGGGTGAGAGGCCCCTGGAGCAGCGTCTCCAGGGAAAACACAGAATCCACTCACCTGCTGGGGTTAGGCACATTGAGAAGAGCTTTATGGTGTTCAGTCAGAGTTATATGATTTTCTAGGGAAGAGCATAAATTACAAAAAAAGAAAAAGTAAATGAAAAAATATGAGATAACTTGAAGAAAAACAACAGATTGTGGCAGAAAGAAAATGGAATACTACTTTGCAGAGAACAATGTTTACACAGTTTTAAATATGTAAAGACTGATATCAATTTACCCCGAGTCATGACACTGGAAGGCTGGGGAAAGAAGTGTGCGGAGAGGTGGCTCTCAGAGGTCATTTCTCCATATTAGGAGGTCAGTATTCTAAAGGGGGTGGGGGAACCGGGAAGTAGCAATATCAGGAAATCGCTTAGAAATAAGAAAGGAAACAGAAGAAGAAATGGCCAAAATAACAGAGTCATGGGCCAAAGAGGGGGGCGGAACCTGCAGCTTTTGGATTCTCATCCAGGGTCTCGCAGTCAGGAGACAGCAGAGGCAGGATCCACGCTTGGGTCAGCTGCCCAAAGTAGAAGGAGCTCGGAGTGACACTGTCAAGACCGTGGGCCACACCTGTGGGCTGGGTGGCTCCCAAGTGCCCATGAAGGCTACAGAAATGGGCCTCAAGCCGAAAGGGCTGCACCCTGTTCCTCTGGGCAGGGAAACTAGACCACATCACCCTGAGGGAGGAGCAGGAGCAGAGAACGGAGACGCCTTCCTGGTTCGTTCTACTTCCCCTTCTGTTAACTGGTGGCTTTTATTCCTAAATTCCTCATCCAGCTGGGCTGGTTAATCAGATTCTCCAGAAGGAGGGCTGGGGCACCAATCACTTTATTGACACTTCTTGTGACACACTCTCTCTCTCTTTTTTTAATCCTCACCCGAGGACATTTTTCCATATTTTGTTCAGATAGAGTGGGAGGGAGGGAGGGGGGGAAGAGAGAGAGAGAGAGAGAGAGAGAAACATCAATGTGAAAGGGACACATCGAGTGGTTGCCACCCTCACTACCCAAACAGGGCCAGGGACAAACTGCAACCGTGGTACGTGCCCCTAGCGGGAATTGAACCCGGGACTCTCTGGACCGCAGGTCAATGCTCTAACCACTGTGCCAAACTGGCCAGGGCCAGACAACTCTCTTAAGGCTGAACCTGCCCTGACCGGTTTGGTTCAGCGGTTGGAGCTTCGGCCTGCGAACCAGAGAGTCCTGGGTTCGGCTCCCAACAGGGGCATGTACCAAAAATAAAAAGGCGGAACCTGCTGAACCCTTCTGTCTGGCGGAGGAGGTGGTGAGCCTGCAGTATCAGGTCCTTGTTGCTGGCGTGTGCTTCCCAGGGACACCCCGGGCACGGCTCCTGCGGGTTCTTCTGGCGGCTGCAGTGCAGACTGCCAGTTGAATGACGACTGACTGACTGCCCTGTCACAGTCAGTGCTGACCTGCCTTGGGGCCTGGAAAGCCCTGTTCAGAAGAGAAGCCCAAGTGAAAGGGGTTCAGCCACTGGCCAAGAGGTCCTGAGTCCTGGGCTCCAGGCTGGTTGGCCAGGAAGAACAGTGTGACCAGGGCAGCCTTCTCCCCATCCTGGGCTCTCTGAGGGGCAAGGCGGGGGCTGAGGCAGTGACCTACGCTGATACAGCAGGTATGTTCTCAGGGCTCATCCACAGGCAACATGCAGAAACCACGTGGTTTACAATGTAGCAAAAACGAGAGACGACCTTAAATGGCGCACCCCGCAGCAGCAGGACATTGTGGAGAGCAGGGTGAGCAGGGCCACGCGTGTGCACCGCACGCAGACTGAAGAGAGGCCGTGGCAGGATGTGGCGTTTCAGTAACTGGCTGCAGGGCACTGGCTGCTCCAGGACAATTCATAATTCAAATTTTATAACTTAACAGTAAGACATACATACAATACATAATGCTATCAGGAGATAGGATCATTTGTTAGCAGGAAAAGTAATACATGGAGATATTTTAGACTCTGTGCTGACTTCTGTTCTGGGCCAGGCTCACGGCCTGGGAGCACACGGGCCCACTGGCTCTCCAGCTCGCCAGCCCCAAAGAACTGCTGCACAGTGACTTATCCTTGGGCCCCATGACGGTCCAGGGGCAGCAGTGGACAGGGATTAGAACATTTGTAGATGGAGAAGCGGTAAGGCCACACCCAGATCTCAAAGAGACAAAGGCAGGGCTGGAATTAGAATGTGATGATCATGCTCTCCAGCTCTGTCTGTTATGTGGATCAACAGTTGGTCCCTGGCCACCAGGGCCCTGGCAGAGGTGGGGGAGTGGCCCACAGAGGCTGATGGGAGTCGAGCAGGCCTGGAGTAGCTAGCTGTGTGGATTGGAACCAGGTCACAGCTCTTTGTGGAGGAGCTGAAGAAGAAGAGGAACAAGAGGAAGGCCTCATGTATGAACCCCACCACTCAGCTATGACCCGGACACAAAATGTCAACAGTTAAACACCTTCCCCAAGGATCGCGTCAGGCCCAGACAGGGCTGGTGTCTCCCTACGGTCCATGATTCCTAACCGTGGGCAGAACACAGTTCCCTTTGTAGCAAAACTCCATCCTAACTACTGCACCCTCTGGGAACCCTAAATTCTGACCTTTGTCTCCCTCCAGCTGCTTCTGAAAGGAGAAAGCCTTGAAGGGAACCTGGCTTCCTTCGTCCCAGCCCAGTGAAGGAAAAGCCAGAGAAGTTTGCAGAGGGTAAGTCTGAGGGGCTGGCTGCAGAGACACGGCTGTTTGCTGTTCTTCTGCAGGGTGGATCAGCGGTGATGAGGGGGTTCAAGGTGAGGACGCCAGCAAATTGGTGAGTGAGGCTGTGCAGGGGTGCAGGAGTGTCCTGCGGACCGCCACGGCCATGGCCACCCACCTGCGGGGCAGGACTAGCACAGGCCCTCCGTTTTCTTCAGATAAAGCTGCATTCTCTTCTCTCACTGGGGGCCTCTTTGCTTCTGCTTTAATCTCAGGCTGCAGAGAAACCTAAACAATGGGCCGAGGCAATTTCTGAAATTGCTGAAAATCATTTAACAAGCTTCTGGGGCATTCCCTCTTTTTCAGGCCGAGCCTGAAGGAAGCCATTTGCCAGCTGCTCGTGGTCCTCCCCAGAAGCTGCGGTTCTCCAGGCCTGGCTGCCTGGCGCCAAGTTCAGGAGGCCTGGGGCCACTCTGCCCCGGCTCCCTGACCACATCCTCGCCCTTGCAAGCCCCTCCGGGCAAGCCGGCTGAAAAGGTGCTTTCATTTCCTCTTCACCTGCAGCTTTGCCTTCAAGGGAAGGGAAAAGGTTTCTACAGAAGGAAGAAAAGACTCTCAAACAACTTCTGTGGGCTGGGGGCAGGTGGGAGGAGGGAGCAGGTAGGCGCAGATTTAAAATTCTACTCAAGAGCAAACACTGGGCTGGCACGAGGAACCTGCCCAGTGCTCTGCCTACACCTCCTCATTTATTCCTTGCCACACCCTACAAGACCAGTGCTCTTATGCCCATTTTTATTTTTTTATTTTTTTATCCTCACCCGAGGAAATTTTTCCATTTTTTGTTCAGATAGAGTGGGAGGAAGAGAGAGGAAGAGAAAGAGAGAAACACTGATGTTAAGGGACACATCAAGTGGCCGCCACCCGCACGACCAACCAGGGCCGGGGACAAACTGCAACCGAGGTACATGCCCTTAGCGGGAACCGAACCTGGGTCTCTCTGGTCTGCAGGTCGACATTCTAACCGCTGAGCCAAAGTGGCCAGGGCTTATGCCCATTTTTAGATGAGCAAACTGAGTCTCAAAGGGATTAACTCCTTTGCTCGAGTCCCCGCAACGTGAGGTGGGGCTGGGGCTGCCTCAAGCCCCTCTGGAACCCCACAGCTGTCCTCCTACTTCTCAAGGGAGACGCAAATAGGACTGTTGGAGGAGGGACGGGGTCGAACGGGGCTGGAGCAGCCTGGGAGGCCAGGAACACAGACAGCCGGGTGTGACAGGTGAGCTGTGAGTTGCAGGAGGACAGCAGGAGGTGCCGGGCTCCTGAGAGGCCCCTTGGAACCAGCCCAGGCAGAAGCCCAGGACAAGGGGGGACACTGTTCCCCAATGCCATGTGTTCTGGGTTAAGTGCCCTGTGTGGGTGACAGGCTAAGGGAAAAGGGGTTAAATCACACGTATTTGCAATGCCCTGGCTTCTCTCCTTTGCTGGCCCAGCCATCAGCAGGCCTTGGAGTTGGGTCCCAGGGGTGAGGGTGGGGAGCGCAGAGCCTGGGCTGGGGTGGAGGAGGGGTGGGAGGTGTCGGGGTGTACTGGTGGAGGGATGCTGAGGAAGCCTTGCAGCAGGTGGCATTTTCCAAGGCCTGTCCCCCCGCTGCGCTCCTTTCAGCCCTGGATGGTGGCAGAGTGAGAAGTGGCCGAAGAGGTGTCACCTGGGGTCAAGGACACCAACAGACAGGGGGCAGTGGAGTACAGAGAACTTTTTCTTTGCGATGCAACACAACTTTTGGCTAGATTTATTTTCCCCAGGTACCTACTCCTGCCAATGCAGTGCCGTGCGAAGGAGTGATCTTCCATTCTCGAGGATGGGACGAAGACAGGCAGAGGAGTGTAGGAGGAAATGAGTCATGGGAGGTCAGGGAGGAAGTTCCAAAGTCAAAGCCTGTGGAGTTCAAACTTTTTTTTAAATCAACAAAAAGAACCCTTCTTTTAATCAAACTCTTAAATGAACCCCCACATTTTAGAACAGATACAAAGGGTGGTGCTCCAGTTGGAGCAGGAGCAGCTGCCCTTTCGTGCCCTCAGGCTGAGCGTTAACCCCACAGATCAAATCCAGCCTCCGCTGACGGGGGAGGAAGGAGCCCAGTAAAGGGGGGTGTGTGTCAGGAGCCAGGAGGCCCAGGGTCGACTCATTATGCCACTTTCTTCCTAGCTGAGTGACCCAGGGCAAATCCAGCCATTTCTCTGTGCCTCAGTTTCCTCACCTGTAACACATAGACAACAAAGGGGGCCGCTATGGAGATTTAACAACACGTGCCAGGTGTGTCATTGCACAGTACCTGGCATGTGCTCAGCGCTCCACAGCTGGCAGAGTAAGGGAGACTTGGTCAAGGTCACCCAGCGAGTTAGAGAAGGGCGGCCAGGCTGGGGTATCACCAACGGCAAGTATGCAACACCACGGGCCATTAGGAAACGAGACCCTGCCATGCACTTCATTCAGAAGGCAGACATGGACATGCGTGGATCTCCCAGTGCCGGTGCAGAGGGAAGAACGCTGCAGACAGGACACCTCTGGGGTCCTTCCACCCAGAGTCTGGCTCTCGGCCCCCTGTTTCCAGGTTTGCTGCAGCAGCACAGAAGCGGGAGGACAAGTTGCCACTGTGCCTGGGCATCATGCCATCACACCGCTGGTGAGCCAGAGCGCTACATGATTCCAGTCATGGTTACAGAAGAAAAAGTGTCCCTTCCATTGCCCCCCACAGCCTGACACCTGCAAGAACATTCTCTTGTCACTGGAGATGCCACTTAGGGATCTCTCGAGCCACCAGAGGAGGAAGAAAGGAATCTTCCTCTCCGGTTCGGAACCTTAAAATGCACCATGCTAATCTGGTTAGTCAATGCCCTGGGGGGAACAAAAGGGAAAGCTATTTTAGCAACATTCCCTAGTTTGGTTGGGATTGTGTGTGGAGGCAAACATTCTGTTTTCCTCATGGCTGCCCTGTTTTGATGCTCCTGGTCTTTCTGGTTCTCCCTGCAGCCTGATGGGAGTGTGCCAATCAACGCTGGGGTTCTCAAAACACACATCCACTGAGAGGACAGAGGCCCCCATGTCACCCAGCCCCCTCTCGGATTCTCAGTTCTCCTGAGAACAGGGGTGGGAACTGAAAGGCCTTTGAAAGAGGCCCTCTGGGATGCCTACGCCGTTGGCCCTGGGAGCACCTTCGTGATTTAGCACAGTGAGCGAGGAGTGGGGGCTGGAGCCAAGCCAGTGCTGCCCAGTGAACCTGCTTTCATTTCAGACGCCCCCTCTCTCCCACCCAACGTGGCTGCGTGGAAGCCGCACACTGTTAGTTCCACATACTTGAAAAGTACGTCAGCTCTCCCAGACAGGGACCAGAAACATGCTGCTCAGCTGTCACCTCCAAGGGGACCAACGCAGTCCTGTGGTAGTCGCTGCTCACTGACTGAGTGAACGCTATTGCAGCCTCTCCAAGACCCCAGTTAAAGGACTGAGACATGCCAGTTTTGGGGCTCCCTTTCCACTGAACACTGTGAACCCAGGTGACCTCTGCCAGTGGCATTTGTCAGGCCAGGGCAACACTGTGACAGTGGGGTCAACAGGGTCATAACTTTGGGACACATTACTGGAGGGAAGGAGGAGTTGAAACAAATGGTGGTCTAGAAGGTTCCCTCACAAGCCAGCAGTTATGTCATGGGCCCTCATGCTGCTGCCCTAAGGCTGAAGGGTCAATCCCGTACACCCCAGGCCACCCTGCCCGGCTCCAGCCCGATTGCTGACTGAACCAGCAGGCTCACCTGACCAAATACAGACCGTCACTGGCTCACTTACGACCCGTGACCCTAGAAAGATGACCAGGGCCAGTTCCATTTCTCCTTTAGGGGCTTTACATTCAGAACGGAGCTTAAAGCTAAGAGGAGATCTGGGGACTGAGGATAAAATGGTGGTGAAAAAGGTGGTCTCATCAACAGGAAAAGCTGGGCCTCAACAGAGCAGCATCTGGTTCTGGGAACTCTTCCTCTCCCTGTCCACTGGCCTGGCCACCCGCTGTCTGGGCCCCGAGAGAGGAAAGAATCACCCTCACAGAAAGCCAGGAACAGGAAGGCCCAGGTACTGCCAGCCTCACAGGCCCATTCCTCTTTCCCACAGTCCCTGGGCCCATGTTCACTGGGCTCACAGACGCAGCCTCCAGGGCCCTTGGCTCTTCAGGAACCTACAGAGATGACTGAGAATGAAAACAAAATGTACTGGCTCCAAAATGCACACAAACTCAAAATCGATGTTTAAATGTCTATAAAACAGCCCTGGTGGGTTTGGCTTGGCGGTTGGAGCATAGGCCTGTGGTCCAGAGAGACCCGGGTTCGGTTCCCGCTGGGGGCACGTATGGCAGTTGCAGTTTGTCCCCGGTCCTGGTTGGGTCGTGGCCCTGGTTGGGTCGTGTGGGAGGCAGCCACTCGATATGTACCTTTCACATCGATGTTTCTCTCTCTCTCTCTCTCTTCCTCTCTCTCCTTCCCACTCTATCTGAATAAAAAATGGAAAAATGTCCTCAGCTGAGGATAAAAAAAAAAAGTCTATAAAACATACCATCGTACTAATTAGCCAACCATATGTATATGTAAGTGCTCTATGTTCAGTGGAACACAGTGTTCTACAGTAGGCTTGACGAGCTGCGAGGAGTGGTCCCCAAGGGTGAGCGTGCAGGAGCTGGACAGAGCTCTGGGTACTCACTCTGCGGGGAACCTGTTTCATGAAGGGAGAGACCCAACCCCCTCCAGCTCACCTCTAGCACTTTTTAAATTTGTATTGGTTTCTCAAAAAAAGGAAGGGAGAGACACACATCGATCTCGTGCTGCCTCCTGCACGCCCCGTACTGGGGATTGAGCCCACAACCCCGGGATGTGCCCTGACCAGGAATTGAACTGGGACCTCTCAGTTGATGCTCAATCCACTGAGCCACACCGGCTGGGCTCACCTTTAGCACTTTCTATTTATTTAAGCCACACTGCCTAAGAAGGATGGAGAAGTTACAGGCACCTAGCAACTTCTGCTAATTCATCAGGAGGATAATTAAGAAGCTTTACCAGACTTCCTTCATTAGGTCCCTAAAGGAGACTGAACTACATTAGAAGCCCACTTTTCCATTTTTAGTTTGAGATATCTAGCAGTTCTGGTTAAAAATGAATGACACTAAATAATGAGACATTTTATGCTACAGTAATTGGGGTCAGATTGATGATGCAAAACAATGATTCTTCCTTCCATGTTCTTCAAATAAAACATCTTTTCTGCTACCCTTAATAGTTAGCAATGGCCTGGCCAGTGTGGGTCAGTGGATTGAGCGCTGTCCCATGGACTGAGAGGTCCCTGTAGATTTCGGGTCAGGGCACATGCCTGGGTTGCAGGCTGGATCCCCACTAGGGGGCGTGCAGGAGGCAGCCAATTGATGTTTCTTACATCGGTATTTCTCTCTCTCTCTAAAAAAAAATCAAGAATCTGATCTGGCAAGGAACAGAAATGGTTCACATACTTAAAGCTACTTGTCTACTTTCCTTTTGAAATTTAAGAAAAAAATTATTCCTTTTTGGAAAGAGAAGGGGTATGGGGAAAAAAAAGCTAGAGATATGAGGAAAATAATTTATTTATTTTAAAATCCGGGGATTGACATGCAATTAGCAACGTGAACACATGAGTAGAAAAGACAGGAGGAAGTGCCCTGCTGGATGGAGGCTGTAAGTGGCGGGGAGTGGGGCAGAGACAGAGCACCTCTGGAGCCAGAAGTTACCCTGAGGAAGCACCAATGCAGCAGCCGACCCTCCCTGAGGGACCTGACGGGCCAGATCTGAAGTCACCAATAGACGTGTGTGGCCAGAGCAGCACAGAAAAAACACTGTTACTCTCACCACCAAAGGCTTCTTTGTTTCATAAAAGGATGCATTTAGAGACTTGTTTCCATGGAGAAGTAACCTCGCCCTACTCGAAGTGGCACTTAAAGACAAAAGTGTGATTCTGTCCAACATTCCTTCTTGGGTGACTGCGGACTGCACGGGACGAGAGGTGAGAACCAGCACTCGCTGCCACGCTGGAGGCTCTGCTCCTGGAAGGCTGGGCGTCAGCATGCTGCTACGGCAACGGCAGCTCCTCGGGGTGCAGAGAACGGACTCTGGAACACACGCACACCTGGTCCAGGGTTCTGAGACTGATGAGGATGATGGGTGTGCCAACCTTGGTTGCCAAAAAAGCGGATCCCAGAACCGTGCCCCCAGAGATGCAGATCCTAAAGGTCTAGAGTAGGTCCTGGGAACCTTCATTTATATTGCAATCCAGGGGTTTCTGAGGCAGGTAGTTCAGGGACCATGCTTTGAGTTTAGGGTCAAGTGGGCATGGGGTGGGTGACAAGGTCCTAGAGGATTGTGGCTGAGGGTCAGTGGCAGCAGAGAAAGAACTTCTGAAGGCTAAAGACCCATTTCCACACACTCAAGAGACAAAAAAAGCATATGGGAAGGAAGACTGTCTTCTGTGCGTGTCGCCTACCGTACCCCACGGGACAAACAGCTCTTCTGAGCTAGCCTGACCCTGCTTTACAAAAGCATGACCAAGGCCATGCTTTTAGAGGTCCTGATTGCTCGGTAACACCTTACATTTTGCTCCTTTCCCCCAAATTAGTGCAAAGCACTCTCCCTTTGAATGGATAAAAAGGTGTGCAGGTGACTGGGCCCTAATCTTGGTGTGCTCGGCCTTGGGCTCTGGCTCGGGGCCGGTGGATCTCAATACACACATTTTAGCCCTGGCTGGTTTGGCTCAGCGGTTAGAGCACTGGCCTGCGGTCCAGAGAGACCCGGGTTCGGTTCCCGCTAAGGGCACGTACCTCGGTTGCAGTTTGTCCCCGGCCCTGGTTGGGTCGTGTGGGTGGCAACCACTCGATGTGTCTCTTTCACGTCGATGCTTCTCTCGCTCTCTCTTTCTCTCCTACTCTATCTGAATAAAATGTGGAAAAATGTCCTCGGGTGAGAATTTAAAAAAAATTAATAATAAAAAAAAAAATACACACATTTTAGCCACTGTCTGATACTAGTTGCCCTGACCGGCCAGGTGAACAACCTGCTCTCTGGGTGCAAACATAGGGAGTTGGAGACATCAGAGCTGGATGATTACTATTACCATTCAAGATACAGTTGGTGCATATTGCTCCAAAGGTCAACATGTGCAAAAGAAATGAATACACTAAAGAAAGAAGAAAAATGCGTGCTGCCTAGGAACAAGACTCAGTGATCTCACCTGGTGGGTCCAGGGAGGGTGCAGAGAGGTGAGCTTTAGCCTGGACTCCCACCGTACCCTGGAGGAGCAGACCCACAGGCCTGTCACTGTTCCTGTTGTGGGGCCAGAATCCAGGTGTGCTGATGACCAGTGCTGGAAGTAACGGGCCAGTGGAACGGCCTCATGATACTTGCCATGTAGAATTTGCCCTACTTTATTCTGAAGAAAAACATACAAAAAAGATACATCTATTCAACTTCAGGTGCCACCTGTGCAATCCCCACTTGGGAAGCCATAGCAGCTGCAAATCTACATTTCCTCCCACGGACATGGTAGCTCACACTGGATCACAGTCTCCTTCAAAATCCCCTCCTTCATGTGGCCAGGCCAGGGGTCCTGAGCCAGCCTGCACCTACTCTGGGAAGGCACGTGCTGGCCCAGGGGACACGGCGGTGAAGATGACATGCGATTCCCCCAGTTAACTTTGGGAAATATGATCTGAAAGACTTTGTGTTTTCATTTCTTGGATTTCTATTGAGTAACATTTTTCCTTTTCTAAAAACCCAGACCACAGGCTGACACAAGAAAAACCACAACTCCAGGGTCTCCTTTGTTCTTGTCTGGTGCCCAACATCGGCTTTCCTTCCTGCTTTCACAGTGTAAGTCAAATATTCCTGTGAAGGGTAAAATGGCTACATCTCTTCTTCTGCACCAAACGATTAACTATTAGCATCCAAAGGATAGTTTGGTGCAGCATGTAGCTCCTAAGGTCAAGCACATCAAAAAGGAATTGATACATTAATCAAAAGGAAAAGTGCTGATTAGAAAGGTGAAAAAATAATGGTATCTATTTTAAAAGAGCTTTTGGTCTTCCCTTAAAAATGGAACTCCTCCTTCCTGACGGAGACTTCAGATGCGTAGTGAATGTTTGGTCTGGTGGTCCTCTCCAATGTCTCACCTGCCTGGGTTTCCACTGCAGACCCTTCCGCAGGACTCTGCTAGCCAGGACACAAACATGTTCTGCCGGCAGCTGGTCCAGGTGCACAGGCGTCAGTGAATCTCTAAGGTCATGTCATTTTGTCAGTAAGTCTTGACACACCTAACTGAGTCCTAAGAAAGTGGACCAACTTGGTCTCTGTGAAGAGCACTGTCCCGAGAGTCGCTCCCAAACAGAAGGCCCCCACGGCAACATGCGCCAGCCTGGCCAGCCAGCCCTGCTCACAGCAGAGGAAAACCTGTGGAAAGAAACCACGGTCACCACCCTGGCCCTTCCATCTGTACCTCCTTCCTCTGGGGCAAGCCAGGGAAAGCAAAGGCCCTACTGTTCCAACTTGGAGTCAGATTGAACTAGGCACTGAGGGTCTACTCTGTCCCCACTGGTAAGAGCTATCATAAGATGCTGTCCGAGAGGCTGAGGGGAAGGGGGAAGAGGTGGCAGAAGCTTGTCTAGCAGCTCCAGGCAGAGCAGGAAGAGGACGCCCAGGAGGAACAGAGGACTGCTTGCCAAAGCATATGATGTGAAGGCTGTGGGGACCCTCACCTCTGAAACACTGGTAATCCCACCACTGAGGGCAAACGCTCCAAGGAGGACTGGCGACAACCGCAGGCCGGCCAGGGGCCTGTAGGGGCTCTCACGGTAGTAGCGGTGGATGAAGCAAAGGCTCTGTGTGATCCGAATGCCCATGTTAAAGCAGTTGGCCAAGATGAAGCCCACGCTGCCACACCAATGGGTCAGGAGATAGGATAACACCAGGAATGAAGATGACAGGGCCAGCATTGTGAAATTGTACCTGGGGAGAGGGAAACAAGCAAATCAGAGCAGTGGGCTACTTGTCCTAAGACAGAACTCCTTCAAAAAAGTGGCTGTGAACATAAAGTCACAGAAAGCACCTCTGAGTTCCCATAATCCAGCTGGATTTCATAACATTGCTCTATAGTTAACATGGAAATGTCACTGTGCCCCCAACCCTCGAATAGAAGAGTAAGAAAATGAGCAATGCGTGCCCTGACTTGTATGGCTCAGTCGGTTAGAGTATCATCCCATACACCGAGAGGTTTGCAGGTTCGATTCCCCTTTAGGGCAGATACCAAGGTTGTGAGTTTGGTCCCTGGTCGGGGTACTTATGGGAGGCAGCCAGCTGATGTTTCACTTTCTCATTGATGCTTCACTCTCTCATTGGTGTTTCTCTCTCTCTCCTCCCTTCCTCTCTATCAAAAAATCAATGAAAGCATGTCCTTGGGTGAGGATTAAAGAAAAAACACGCCCTGGCCGGTTTGGTTCAGCGGTTAGAGCGTCGGCCTGCGGTCCTGAGAGACCCGGGTTCGGTTCCCGCTAAGGGTGCGTACCTCGGTTGCAGTTTGTCCCCGGCCCTGGTCGGTTGTGCGGGTGGCAGCCACTCGATGTGTCCCTTTCGCATCGATGTTTCTCTCTCTCTCTCTGTTCCTCTCTCTCCCTCCCACTCTACCTGAACAAAGAATGGAAAAATGTCCTCGGGTGAGGATAAAAAAAATAAAAAAGAAAAAAAAGAAAAAAAAAAAGAAAAAACAAAAATGAGCAACTCAAGATAGGTATGGTTTTTAAGGATAATAATTGGTTAGTTTAAGTGGCACTTTGTGATCAAAACACACAAAAAATCCAATTCAGCCTAAGTCTCCTGTGTGAGGAACAAGAACATGACACAGGTGACAATTTTGTACAAATGCTAACTCTGGCCCAGCCAGTGTGGCTCAGCGGACTGAGTGTTGTCCCATGGACTGAGAGGTCCCTGTTCGATCCTCTGTCGAGGCACATGCCCAGGGTTTCGGGCTCGATCCCCATTGGGGGTTGTGCGGGAGGTGGCCGATCAATGTTTCTCTCTCACATCAATGTTTCTATGTCTCCCTTCATCTCTCTCTAAAAAAAAAAAAAAAAAAAATTTCAATAAAAACATATTAAAAAAAACAAAAAAATGCTAACTCTGTGGCGGGCACTGTGAGGGGTGCTGTGAATGAACACATGCGCCCTTGCTGTGGAGCTTAGGTTCATTTTACAGATGAGGAAACCAGGCACACAGAGTCTGAGTAATCTGCCTGGGGAGTGAGCCAACACTCCAACCTGACCCCTGGCCCCCAAACTTTAGCACTGCACACCGCTTCCTTTCAAATGCAGAAGCCCCATAACCTTGACCAGTTACATCACTCAAAGCAAATGACCAGCCTCCAAAACAAAATGTGAACTGGGAGTGAGGCCTGGACCGTCTTCAGTGTTCCCCAGACTCTTACACATCCTTCCTTCTCTCTCCACATCTCTAGAGCACTTTGGAATCTATGACTGGGTGGATTGTACTGCTCCTTTTGCTTCTCTGATTTTAAAGAGCATGTTAATGCCTTATCTTCCGTTCTCAGCAAGTGAAAATGAGCCTCAGCAAAGGGAAAAGAGCTGCCATCATCTTCCAAAAGGCTTGTGGTATAGCCATGAACAAAATTCTCCAGCATCTGGTTTCCACCGAGTGCACAGCAAGCATTCTAAGCACACAGTTATTGAGGGAACCAAGCCCCTTAGGTGTCCCCAAGCTATGTGTCTGCTGGGTTAGGAAACCTCTGAGGCCACCTGGGTTAGATTCTGCACATGAGGGGTGGTAAGAAAGCCACTGGTCCTGGCTGACCAAGCCCTAGGTACTATGCAGATATACTTTGTCAGAATGGCTGGTAAGAATACTTCCTTTCTTTCTCTCTCTTTCTCTTTACTATACTCCAACAGGGGAGGTGTGCTTCCATCTAGAAGTCCAGGAGGGAATTTGTTTCTTAGTTGAGAGGGCGTCTCTTTTAATGAGCAATGAAAATACATGAGCTCACACCTTCACAGGGGAAGTTTGATTAATGGTCAGAGTGGCTAACTTCATAGCAAGTCACTGAGGTGGGACCCACTATAGACCAGTACTCTGAACTCTTTTCCCAATAGAAGCAAAAATGTGTAATCTGGTTGGGCTTTTTCTTTTCCTTAATTTTTTTCCCCAGAAACTATCTCAGAAAGGTCTACTATACCACCTATCCTTAGAATTTAAAACATAGGCTCACAAATTTACAAAATCATCCTCACCCAACTCAAAGTAAAATGCCAACAATGAACGAACCCAGTCATTAATTCAAGCAGAGACGAATTCAACAGTGTGGCTTCTTTGGTGTGGCCATTTGGGATGAGCTGATAATGACGGGGTCCACTGTTTTTCACTAGAATAGGACACTGCAGCTGTTGAACTTTCTAGAACTCACAAATCTATAGTCTTAAAGGCATAATCCAGGAGAAAATGAAAAATTTAAATATGCAATTAAAATACTACTTTTTAAATCAATGCAAAATTAATAACAAAAGTAACTATTCTATAAGGTTTGGTTAACATAAACAGTAAATTATTTATGAATGCTTATTTTCCATGGTCCAGACCCCTCTGCTTGGAAGGCTCCGTGCCATTTTACATGGAAGACTCTTCTTGTTTATACAGGCCTCAGCTTAAATGCCACCTCCTTGGATGGGCTTCCCAATCTAAAATGGTCCCCACTCTCACTACACAAGCCTGTCTCAGTTCTCGGTACAGCACAGCACTTTCTTAATTTGCTGTCTGTTTCTCCCACTGTCAGCTCCAGGAGAGAAGGGATCTCACCCATTCTGTTCCTGGAGCTTAAAACAATACTTGTTAGCGAGCAGATGCTCAAAAAGTATTTGTCAAGTGAACAAAAGAAAATGAAATATCCTTAATAAAGTAGAATAAAAATTCTTCAACAGGGCATAATGAAACATCCACAAATCATATTTTATATATATTATGAGGTTATTAACCAAAAAGCAACTTGCAATTCAAAGGATGTTCTAATAGATCACATCCAACCAAATGCCCTGATTTTATTTAGAAACTCTGATCAATCTGAAGTTGGTTAAGTAAAAGTCCATGATTTTATCAATATTTTTTTCAATTCAGAATCTGAAAGGTCCAATGTAAACCAATCATAACATTTGACTAAGTTGCTCGATTCTACTATAAGAAACCTTACTGGAGCTTTATGTCTGGTTAAATTTACAGAGTTTAAAAAGAATGCCAGGGGTCTGTGATGATTCCCGGTGCTCCAGGCGCTCAGACCAGGGCCAGAGACTGGGGCCAGGGCCTACCAGGTTTAACACGTACTAAAGACCATCCTTACAGTCCCATCTTACTCCTAAGGGAAGGAGCTACTTCATGTGAGAACTGTATGAGAAGGCACTCTGCTCTCGTTTCTCTATGTTGACAACTAATACCATTGAAACAATTTCCCAGATATTTATATACTGTTAAAAGCCCATTACAACTAACTTAAAAGTTGTTTCATTTGGTTCAATGAATCATAAGAGGAAAGAAAGCAACTAGCCACTGTCTATATTCCCTCACAATTTGGTTGTAAGAGATTTTTTTTTTAACATTTTTTTTTATCCTCACCCGAGGACATTTTTTTGTTTTTTGTTCAGATAGAGTGGGAGGGAGAGAAAGGAAGAGAGAGAGAGAGAAACATCAACGTGAAAGGGACACATCAAGTGGTTGCCACCTGCACGACCCAACCAGGGCCAGGGACAAACAGCAACTGAGGTCTGTGCCCTTAGCGGGAACCAAACCCGGGCCTTTCTGGACCGCAGGCCAAAGCTCTAACCGCTGAGCCAAACCGGCCAGGGCTATTTTTTTTAAACATTTTAAGCAGGCATATTGTTGATTCTTTCCCCCAACACTAATGCTAAAATTATTGTAACAAATGCCTCTATGTCTTTTAGCATGTTTTAAATTACTATTAAAAATTATTTCATATTAGAAGCACCCTTCAGCCCTGGCCAGTTTGGCTCAGCGGTTAGAGCGTCCGCCTGCGGTCCGAAAAGACCCGGGTTCGGTTCCCACTAAGGGCATGTACCTCGGTTGCAGTTTGTCCCCGGCCCTGGTTGGTCGCGCGGGTGGCAGCCACTCGATGTGTCCCTTTCACATCGATGTTTCCCTCTCTCTCTCTTCCTCTCTCTCCCTCCCACTCTGTCTGTACAAAAAATGGAAAAATGTCCTTGAATGAGGATAAAAAAAAAAAAATAGAAGCACCCTTCAAATAAAAATATAGTATTTTCAAAATTAAACTTTAATAGACCTTTCCATCCATGGGAAACAAAAAGGAGGAGGGATGGATTCAAAGCAGTTTAATAGCTACACATTTAACTATCTGAAGTAGACACAATGTCTAGAGCAGTATTTGAAAACTATGTGTTGTGACCTAAAAGTAGGCTGGAAGATCAATTTAGTTTAGTGGATCACGATACGGCAGTTTACAAATGAAACAACAGAATTAAAAATTATCAGTGTGTCCTGTACATAACTGGGCATACTTACTGCTTCATGAAAGCAGAAAGTTTCAGTCATATCCGCCTGAATATATACCGGATCACAATGCTCACTGTAGTTTGCACCTTGAAAGCTGGTCTGGGCCGGAAGTTCTCTAGCTATCACCGGAAGTCTGCTGGAGCTGAGTACTGGAAGCTTCCTTCACTCAAGCCCCTACAATTCTAGTTCCATTGGTCTGGGAGGGGGCTAGAGCTTCCTATGGGAATCTGATCAGCCACCAGTCTGGGATGGCTGCTCTAGACTCTAGTTTTTTGAGTTGGTCCTCACCTGAGGATATTTTTTCCAGCGATTTTTAGAGAGAGTGGAAGGAAGGAAGGGAAGGGGGCGGAGAGAGAAACATCCATGTGAGAGATACACATCAATTGGTTACCCCCAGCAAGCGTCCAGATTGGAGCTGGGGGTCAAACCTGCAACCCAGGTACATGCCCTAGACCAGGAATCAAACTCATGACACTTCAGTGCACAGGCCAAAGTCCTGACCACTGAGCTACACCGGCCAGCTAGATTCTGGTTTTAAACTGTGGTGTAGCAAACAAAGTCCCCAGCCTTCTTCATGAGACAGTGCAACATGGGAAGAGAGGTTGCTCTGAATGAGAAGGGTTCTCCAACTCTCTGAACTACCCGTTCCCATCCCACCCCCCCTCTGGGCCTCTGAGGGCTTTCGGCAGCACTCAAGGCAATTTAGAGGCAGCATGAACATCCTGAGGGACCCAGGCCTCAGGGTCAAAGGGATAACGGGGGCCATCATCCCATCACCTATATCCACCCCTTCTACTCCCTCCTTCTCCCTGTCACTTTTATCCCTCTCTGCAACTTCATCCTGTAGTGATGTCTTTAGATACTACCTTGCTACTTCTGGTATTTGGACACAAGAGATGAATGATCCAGGGTGTGAGGTTTTTTGTTGTTAATCCTCACCCAAGGATATTTTCCCATTGATTATATTTTATTTTTAGATAGAGTGAAAGGAGGGAGAGAGGGAGGGAGAGAAAAACATTGATATGAGACACAATGATTGGTTGCCTCCTGCACAATCCCAACCGGGGCCAGGGATTGAACCTGCAACCCAGGTATGTGCCCTTGACCAGGAATCGAACTCGAGATCCTTCAGTCCGTGGGCCAACGCTCTAACCACTGAGCCAAACCAACCAGGGCAGGCATGAGGTTTTTTTTTTTTAATTTTTTAAATCCTCACTTGAGGACATTTTTGCATTTATCTTCAGATAGAGCAGGAGGGAGGGAGGGAAGAAGAGAGAGAGAGACACATTGAATGGTTGCCACCCACACAACTCCAACCAGGGCCGGGGACAAACTGCAACTGAAGTACGTGCCCTTAGTGGGAAATGAACCTGGGCCTCTCTGGTCCATGACGCGACGCTCTAACCACTGAGCAAAACTGGCCAGGGCCTTTTTTTATTTTTAATCCTCACCTGAGGATATTTTTCTATTTATCTTCAGATAGAGTGGGAGGGAGAGAGAGGGAGAGAGAGGGAGAGAAACATCTACATGAGAGGGACACATCAACTGGTTGCCTCCCACATGACCCCAACCAGGGCAGGGGACGAACCACAACCAAGGTATGTGCCCTTGACTGCAATGGAACCCACGACTCACTGGTCCGCGGGCTGACGTGCTACCACTGAGCCAAACCGTCCAGGGCAGGCGTGAGAATCACTCTGGAGCTTTCAGAAACACACACACACAGTGAGGGGCTGCTTGTTCTGTAGGTGTGGTAGGAGAGCGTGGTGGAAGCAGGTGGACAGGAGTTTGCATTTCTAACAAGCCCCGTGGGGGATTCTGACTCACAACCAGTGTCGAGAACCATGGCTTGAGCTTGCAGGCAGAGGTTCTGATCTGGTGTCAATGGCTGGGAAGAACTGTGGCAAAACATGTGTGTGCACTTGACCCTTTCTCTGAGGAGAAATGTCATAGATCCTCGAGATTTTGCAAGACCTACAAACCAGATGCTCAGGGGTAGACTCTGAACCTTGGAGAAGCTCCTTGGTGACCCACTGGAGCCCTGGGCAAGGAGGCGGAGTGGAGCGCACCTTGCGCCCGTCTCTGTAAACCTGGACTAACACCACTTCAGGCCCAGGTTGCTTCCCCCACACGTGGTGTGTGTGCGACGGCGAGCCTGGGGAGGCACTGCACGAGTGGGCAGGCGCTGCCTCTGAAAGCGCCTTTTGTAAATGCGCGTCCAGAATGAAAAGAAAGAAGATGGACAAGTCACTCACCTTGGCCAAAGGCCATGATTAAAGATGTGTCTTTAAGGTTACCTACCTGTCGACCTGCTCTTTGCTCATGGCAGCAAATGTGAAGCACTCGGTTATTCCATTGATGGCAAGCAGGAGGACATAGAGACAATAGGAACGCAGCAAAACAGGACCTACAAGGAAACAACCCACTGAGATGCCACAGCCCAATCGGGAGGCCCACATCCACCCTCAGTTTGGCTGGGTGTTCAGAGAACACCAGAGCGGGGTCATGAGTCCTGACGGTATTGTCAGTGGGTAAATGCATGCTCAAGCCTGTGGTTTTAATTATCTGGAAGGGCTCCTAGCATTCCATGGCACTAACTAAAATAAACGGCTGAAAACAAAAGGTCAAGTATGAATACATGCACAGATCTCTTGCTTAACAACTAAAAGCTTATCTGGCCAGCAAGCAAATCTTCTCGCTTTCTAAGTCAGCACAAAGAGGCTTGCCAGTTGGAGCACTCAAGGATACCGGTAGCCCTGCATGTTAAGAGAACCTCAGTGGAAAGGTCCTGAAGAAAAGACCTTGGGGAGAACAGGAGCAGCAGGAAGCTTCAGAGACAGAACACCCACAAACATGCAGGGAGACTCAGATCCCACAGTGTTACTTTTTCTATAACAAACCAATCCAGTTCCAGAGCTAAATAATGAGCTTTGAAAAAAAATCTGCTAACCAAAGATTGGAAGCCTTAAAAATGGGATTGATCCCCAGTTGAAGAGGGCCATTATTAAGAGCCAGCCAAGCAACTGGTAGTAAAATAAACAAACACCCCACCTATGACCCAGCAATACCACTCCTAGGTATCCCCCCACAGAAGTAGAATCACGTGTTCACAAAAACACTTGTACGTAAATGTCCATAGCAGTTATACATTTGACAGCCAAACCTGGTATCAATAGCAGAAAGGATAAACAAACTGTGAGCCATCCATATATAGAAACACTCAACAATCAAAGAGAAAAAACCACTGAACCATGTAAAAACATGGATGAATCTCAAAAACTTTATATTGAGAGAAAGAAACCAAACATAAAAATAAATACATAAAAATTAAAAAGAGGTCAAACATGCCCAGCTGGTGTGGCTCAGTGGTTGAGCATCAACCCATGCACCAAGAGGTCGCTGGTTCAATTCCTGGTCAGGGCACATGCCTAGGTGGTGGGCCCAATCCCCAGTGGGGGGCATGCAGGAGGCAGCCAATCAATGTTCTCTTTCATAAATGTTTCTATCTCTCTCTCTCGCCTCCTTCCTCTCTCTCTAAAAATTAATAAAGGAAAAAAATTAGCCCTGGCTAGTTTGGCTTAGTGGTTAGAGCATCGGCCCGCGGACCAGAGAGTCCTGGGTTCGGTTCCTGCTAAGGGCATGATACCTCGGTTGCAGTTTGTCCCCGGCCCCAGTTGGGGTCATGTGGGTGGCAACCACTCAACGTGTCTCTCTTGCATTGATAAATCTCTCTCTCTCTCTTCCCCTCTCTCTCCTTCCCTCTCTCTCCCTCCAGCTCTATCTGAAGATAAATGCAAAAATGTCCTTGGGTGAGGATAAAAAAAAAGAAGCCAAACACAAAGTGTCCATGTTGTGATGTTTCATTTATATGAAATTCTTTCTAAAAGCAATGCTAATCTACGGTGACAGATATCAGAACAGTGGTTACCTCTGAGGCGAAGGGGAGAGCTGGCTGGAAAGTGTTCTGAGAGAACTTTCTGGGGTAATATAAATGTTCTACATATTAATCTGAATGGTGGTTACATGGATTTACATATTTGTCAAAATTCATCAAACTATGGCCAATAGACATATGAAAAAATGTTCAAGGTCACCATCAGAGAGATGCATATTAAAACCACAATGAGGTACCCCTTCATACCTGTCAGAATGGCCACTATCAATAAATCAACAAACAACAAATATTGGTGAGGATGTGGAGAAAGGGAACACTAGTGCACTGTTCATGGAAATGCAGACAGGTGCAGACACTATGGAAAACAGCATAACGTTTCCTCAAAAAATTAAAAATGGAACTGCCTTTTGACCTGGCAATCCCACTTCTGGGATTATATCTTAAGAATACGAAAACACCAATCAGAAAGAATGTATGCACCCCTATGTTCATAGCGGTGTTATTTACAATAGCCAAGATCTAGAAACAGCCCAAGTGCCCATCAGTAGATGAGTGGATAAAAAAGCTGTGGTACATTTACACAATGGAATACTACATGGCTGTAAAAATAAGAAACTCTTACCCTTTGCAACAGCATGGATGGACCTGGAGATTATTATGCTAAGTGATATAAGCCAGTCAGAGAAAGACAACTACCATATGATCTCACTAATATGTGGAACCCAGTGAATAAAATAAACTGACAAAGTAGAACTGGAGGCATGGAGACATGGAACAGACTGACAAATGTCAGAGGGGAGCGGGGTGGGGGCCTGGATAAAGGAAGGTGAAGGGATTAGCTAAAGAACATACTGTATATGCATAGCCCATGGACACAGACAATAGTGTGGGGAGGGCCAAGGAAGGGGGGAGGGGCTGGGTGGAGGTGGGCAAGCGGGGAGGAAATGGGGGGCATCTGCAATAGAAAATTTAAATTTAAAAAATGTGAAAGAAAACCTCATCAGACTATACTCTCAAGAGCACAGCATTTTACTTTATGTAAATTAGACCTCAATAAAGAAAAAACTTAACCACTAAAAGGAAAGGGGGGGAGGGCAGGCAGACTGAGGTTCCAGAGTCTCAGAATCTGGAATTCATTCACGGTTTGCGAAAGCTGTTTGATATAAGAGATCCCTGTGCCGGTTTTATGGCAGTCAAAGGTTACAAAAGGAGTACTAACAAGGCAGCCCTGATGCCCAACCCTGCTGCCTGTCTTACATGGCCCTTTCCTGGGTTCCACATTTTATCAAGTCGTGTGCATTTCATGCCCCAAGCTGCTGCAGAAAGCAGCCCAGCCCCATGGCAGCTGAGGGACAACTCCAGGAGAGGAGACCGGGTTGCCCTGGGATGGCTCAGGGCTGTGTTCAGTGTGCTTCCTGCTTCTCTCTGTCCTCTTCTCTGGCAGACAGAGCGGGGCTCTTCTCATAACACGCACCTCTCACTTGGTCATAATGGAAAGCTAATGGCACACGTGGGTTGATCTGAAGGTGGATCACAGAGAACACAAACTCTGGCATACAACAGTGTGCCCTAATCCAGTATGACTGGTGTCCTCATAAAGAGGGCAGATTTGGACAAAGAGACACTCACAGAAGGAAGATGATGTGAAGACAGAGAAGACAGCAATGGACTGGAGTAATGCATCCATAAGTCAAGGCCCGTTGACAAACACTAGAAGTGGGAGGCAAAGGATTCCTCCTCTAGAGCTGTAGGCGTCAGAGCCTGGCCCTGCTAAAACCTTGATTTTGGACCTCTGACCTCCCAAACCGTGAGAAAATACATTTCTGTTTTAACCATCCAGTTTGTGGTACACTGTTATTTCAACCCTAGGTAATTAATATAAGGGGATAGAGAAGGAAAACATAGATTTGAAGAAGCAAGGGCAAGAGCCCTGGCCAGGGGCTCAGCTGGTTGAAGCACTGTCCTGTACTCTAAAAGGTTGTGGGTTGGATCCCCAGTTGAAGCAAGTACAGGAGGCTATGGATGGATTTTTCTCTCTCACACTGATATTTCTCTCCCTCCCTCCCTCCCTTCCTCTCTCTAAAATCAATAAAAACTTATCCTCGGGTAAGGATAAAAAATGATAATAATAATAATAATAGGGCAAGAGAGAAGCACCTAAGAGACAAATGTGAGAAATCTCAGGGAAGTTCAGCAAATGTGTTTTTCTTAAGGATAAGAAAGCTAGGTATGAGAAAGATTTCTGAGAAGAGTCTCTAGAGCACTTACAAATCCCCTAATTATATATAGTGCTGACTCCAAATACTGCAAAGCAAAACCTCAGTGCCCCCCCACAAAAGCCTGTCTATGCAGTGTCCAAATCCCACATTTGGAGATAGAAGCACAGAGGATGGAGGGACTAAGAGGCCAATTCAGGTTGCAGGTAAGTCCACTTCACAGGTGAGGACAGAAGTCAACACGCAACTGAGGCAACAGAGAGTTGTAAGTCCCGCTTTCAAAACAAAGGTGGTTGGCTGAGCCATGGAGAGGTGCTCTTCTTTTCTGATTAATTCGGGAAGACTTTCTGGAAATAGCTGTTTTGAGAGGTATTTAAATGAGCAAAAATGACTGAGGGTGCAGGCGCAGCAGTGTCACTATCTTCGGGCACAGAAAAGGCATTCAGATATGCAACACTGGTCCAAAGAGTCAGGAGCAGGGCAAGGAGATGAGGAGGAGTGGGCACAAGGGAAGGAAAGCCAGCAGGCACCCTGGGGAGACGCACTGACCCTATCAGAGGCCACAGTGGGCTTTACAGAGAGCTGAAGTTCAGTCAAAATGAGAGGCAGCTATAATGAGGAGACAATGTTAGAAAACCCTGCTGGGACAGTGGCGCTGATGCAGCCCTGGGCCAGGTGAGAGATAATGAGGGTCCTGAAGATCCTGTGGCACCCCAAACCACACGTTCTTTCCACAGACTAAGAAATCAGACCATTCTCAAGACGTATTCTCTCTGAAGGTGATACTGAGAGAATATCTTTTTGAGTCTAAAATTATTAATGATTCTGACATTGGAGACAGAATTTATTACATTAGAAATCAATCAACATTGACCCTTTTGATTAATAAATGTATTATCAAAGCTCAAAACTGGCATCAGCATCTCACTTGCGTAAAAGGACTGACTACACGATCACAGTTGTTATTTATATACCTCCTGTGATTAATTTCTCCACCAGGTGAACATAGTATGAAGGGACAGCCCTCTCCTCACGACAGTGTCCCGTGACTGGTACATTCGAGGCCATTCCAAAGAGGCAGAGCTGCTGTGAAACAGCTGGGCCCCAGTCTCCGCACGCTGACTTACTGCGGGCTTCCTCCGGAGGCCCCCTGCAGCAGCCTAGACAAAGGGCTCTCAGAGCAGGAGCCCCAGGGAGCTGCAAGTCACAGCACTGCTCTCACAGCAGGTGTTTCTCCAAACGTAACTTGTTCCTTCCCTGATACCGAAAGTCTGGACCCTTGACAGTGCGGACTCAAACATGCCAGTCACCTTGCAGCATGGTAACTGACAAAGCTCTTCACATTGAGATGGGACAGCAGAACAGAGTCTTCAGGGTTCTTGTCTAGTGACTTGAGGAATTAAAAATAGACACCAGCCTATGGCCCAGAGCATTTTGAAACTGGTGATGTCCCCAGGGCTTAGCAAGTGCTGTGAGATACTTAGTGGCCTGAGCACCAGGTGTTTCAAAGTTCAACACAGTCAATACTTTTCTCCTGCAAAAACCGTCACTGGATTATATGTACAATTTTATTTGCCGAGATCAATTTTATTCTCTGCAAATGGCTCTGGGTTATCCTTCAAAGGCTTTTATTCATCAGGCCGTGAGATTTATGTGAAATTTACTATCTTCAGATGTGTTCAGTACCAAGTGCAGGCTCATTAGAACCTGCTGTCTGCTTTCCTAACCCTCACCCCAAAGGAGCACAGGGAAGCACTTGGCAAAACAGTTCAGGCCTAATAGGAAAACTGGGGATTCTTTTTTTATTTTTTAATCCTCACCTGAGGATATTTTTCCACTGATTTTTGGAGAGTGGAATGGAGGGAGGGAGAGAGAGAAACATCAGTGTGAGAGACACACATTGATTGGCTCCCACACAACCCCAACTGGGACTGGGGATAGAACCCAAAACCCAGGCACAAGTCCCTAGCTGTGAATCAAACCCACTACCTCTTGGTCTGCAGACCAACGCTCTAACTGCTAAACCAAACTGGCCAGGGCCAAAGATTCTTTTTTTTGTTGTTTTAAAGCCTCACCCAAGGATACTTTTCCATTTATCTTCAGATAGAATGGGGGTGGGGGGAGGAGGAGGGAGGGAGAGAGAGAGAGAGAGAGAGAGAGAGAGAGAGAGAGAGAAACATCAGTATGAAAGAGACACATCAATTGACTGCCTCCCACACGACCCCAACCAGGGCTGGGGACCGAACCACAACCGAGGTATGTGCCCTTGACCAGAATCGAACCCATGACTCTTTGGTCCTTGGGCCAACACTCTAACCACTGAGCAAAACTGGCCAGGGCCCAAGGATTCTTTTATAAACTTTAATCCTCACCAGAGGATATATGTATTTATTGATTTTTTTAGAGAGAGGAAGGGAGAAAGAGAAACATTGATGTAAGAGAGAAACATCATTCAGTTGCCTCCTATACACACCTCAAATGGGTATCAAACCCACAATGTAGGTATTTGCCCTGACTGGGAATTGAACCCACAACCTTTTTGGTGTGGTTCCCAACCTGTGGGTTGCGACCCCTTTGGGGGTCAAATGACCCTTTCACAGGGGTTGCCTAAGACCATCGGAAAACACATATTTCCGATGGTCTTAGGAACCAAAACACAGCTCCTCTATCAATCTCCAGGCGGGTCCGCCCACATGCAGATAAGCCCACATACAACTTGAGGAACTGTATTAAAGGGTCGCAGCATTAGGAAGGTTGAGAACCACTGGTGTACGAGATGATGCTCCAAACAACTGAGCCACCCAGCCAGGGCAAGCCAAGGATTCTTAACAACTCCAGCTGAACTCAGGGAATAGATCAACCTGGTGCCAAAGCCTCCAGCAGCTCCATCCCAGCCACTGACAATTCTCCCGAATTGACACAAATTTCAACCGTGTGCACAAGTTTTAGAATTTTGTAAGACTCTCCTACTTCTGTTCAGAAATTAGAACAAGTCTGGCAGCTCTTGTGCATACCTGATCCCGAGCTAAGCATGGCCCCTCCATAGATATCCAAAGCCAGCTGAGAGTAGGCGAAGCCAAAAACGGTGATGGTCAGGCCTGCCAGCAGGGCCAGCTTGAGCAGGGACTCCAAAACAGCCGCAGCCACAGCAACATCCTCCTGGTGTCCGGGAGAGGGAAGGAAGTTGGGTGAATTGAGCTCAAGACAAACTTCCCATCTGGCCTCCCCCTGTGCTGTTTCACGGATCCCTCTTTCGGGTGGCGAGGGGCACCACTGCTTCTCTGCAGCCTGCATTTGCTTGTCAGTCAGCAAATGAAGGGGAAAGACCATGTGTGCCTCCTTCGGGAGTGCAGAGGAGTTTAGTGTTTAACTCACTTAGGATCAATTATTTCAAACGCTGCTTAGGAAACATTCACTTTCCCCTGATATTTATTCTTAAATGGGATAGAAAATTTCTACATTGCTAGCTAGCTTTGCCAGTGTGCTTCTCCTGACAAACATCTCCAAATCCTGAGGTTCCTGTCAATGTATTTAGGAAAATATTCCTAAGTCAAATTGAGACTCATATGAGCTCATTGTGAGATATTATACTTCAACTATATTTTGCAAAATGTCTTCTAAGACATGTAAGAGGCTGGCTTAGCTTGCTTTTAACTCTAAAATAAGCCAGACATTTTCAATGGTTTTAGAAAAAGGGAAGTTTATACAACCAAATACTTCTGGATTAAAATCTCTTCTGTATTCCCCAACCAGAGCATGTAGAGTCTCATGGTCAGAATGTAGCTCCGGGCACTTCACAGTCCTTAAGAAGCTTAAACAAACAGGTGTGGTGAGAGAAACAGAATGACCAAGTCCTTTCCTCCCCAGGTTCTAGGTCAGCCTCGCCACAGTCTCTGTAGCCCTCGGCTCGCCTCGGGGTCTTACAGCTAACACCACGGGAGGGGATCTGTGCTGCGCTGGGGACGCCATCGAGAGTTCTGAGAGGGCTGGGTCCAGAGGAGGATCACAAAGAGGGACAAAGGGTGAAGAGAAAAGCCCAGTCAGCGAGAAAGGGAGAAGTCTGTGAAAGAAGAAGCGAAGGGTCCTGCCATCATGAATTCAGAGTGTGTAGAAAAATGAAATCCAGAAGAAAATTTCAGATCAGACAGAAGGGAATCAGGTGGCTCCACATTTCTGTCAATTTGCAATTAGAGAGAGAATTCATTTGAGCTGGCAACAGAAGAACCAAGACTACCTGCTTCTGACGTGTGGCATCCTTTTCTCTCTCCAGTACCTTGGCAAAGAATATATAAAAACTCTCCTCTACCGGCTGGAAAATTAATCTGGCCACGAGGGAGCCAAGATTATTTACTATATCATATACACCTACAAAACAAAAGGAAGAAACAACAATCCTACTGGGTTTCCCCTTTGAATTTTCTCAGCAGTATTAGCTTTTTTCTAATTCAATTTTTTAAATAAAACTTTTTGAGATAACTAGAGAGTCACATGTAGTTGTAAGAAATAATAGATCCAGGTACTCTTTACCCAGCTTCCCTAAAGAGTAACATCTTGCCCTGGCTGGTTTGGCTCAGTGGTTCGAGTGTCAGCCTGTGGTCCAGAGAGACCCGGGTTTGGTTCCTGCTAAGGGCATGTACCTCGGTTGCACTACGTCCCCGGCCCTGGTTGGGTCGTGTGGGTGGTGACCACTCGATGTGTCCCCCCACTTTTTTTATATATCCTCACCTGAGGACACTTTTTAATTTTTTGTTCAGATAGAGTGGGAGAGAGAGAAAGGAAGAGAGAGAGAGAGAGAAAGAAACATCGATGTGAAAGGGACACATCGAGTGGCTGCCACCCAGGGCTGGGGACAAACTGCAACCGAGGTACATGCCCTTAGCGGGAACCGAACCCGGGTCTCTCTGGACCGCAGGCCAACGCTCTAACCACTGAGCAAAACCATCCAGGGCTCGATGTGTCCCTTTCACGTCGATGTTTCACTCTCTCTCTCCCTCCCACTCTATCTGAACAAAAAAATGGAAAAATGTCTTGGGTGAGGATAAAAAAAAAAGAGAGAGAGAGTAACATCTTGCACAACTCTCGTACAATGTCACAACCAGAATACTGACACTGATAATCAAGATAAAGAACACTTCCTTCACCAGCACTTTTTTTTAAATAAAAGTCACTAATGCCAAGTTGATTTTTTCTATTTTATTTCCACTACTCTGAGGTTATATTAAAAAATAAATACCCGCCCTGGCCGGTTTGGCTCAGCGGTTAGAGCATCGGCCTGCGGTCCCGAGAGACCCGGGTTCGGTTCCCGCTAAGGGCATGTACCTCGGTTGCAGTTTGTCCCCGGCCGTGGTTGGTCGTGCGGGTGGCAGCCACTCGATGTGTCCCTTTCACATCGATGTTTCTCTCTCTCTTCCTCTCTCCCCCTCCCACTCTACCTGAACAAAAAATAGAAAAATGTCCTCAGGTGAGGATAAATAAATAAATAAATAAATAAATACCAGCCCTGGCCAGTTTGGCTCAGCAGTTAGAGCGTCAGCCTGCGGTCCACAGAGACCGGGGTTCGGTTCCCGCTAAGGGCACGTAACTTGGCTGCAGTTTGTCCCTGGCCCTGGTTGGGTCGTGCGGGTGGCGGCCACTCGATGTGTCCCTTTCACATGGATGTTTCTCTCTCTCTCTTCCTCTCCCTCCCTCCCGCTCTATCTGAATAAAAAATAAATAAATACAAAAAAAGTATAGAGACCTAGATTGTCACACAAACATGGGGTGACTCTTTGTAACTGTGATGATCTCCTTTTTCTCTTCTCTTCGCACCTCCCACTCCCCAAATGAGCATCAGAGCTCTGCAGAGTGCAGGGTAAGGGCGGGTCTCAACAGAGAACCTGCCACCCAAGTCACAGGAGAAGGAAGAGTCAGTATACTGCATATACTTGTAGGGGCCTACAATTTTCAATCTTCAGGATTCATGTTTTTATAATCTTTTTTTAAAAAATAATACTTAGTTTCATTTTCATTAAACATAACAAAATGCAGAGAAAAATATTAGAAAGTACCTACTAGCAGTATTCCCCTTTCATTAAAACATGACAGAATTTCACCTTACCCTGATCGCCAAAATTTAACACATTTAAAAATGTCATCACATATCGCTCCCCTGCAAATAGAAAAGCAAAATTTAGCATTTTGAATGCACGTTATTTTCATGTTTCCTTTTCTCTTGTTGTCTATCAACTTTTCCCATTGGCAAATATTCTCAAAGGAGAAAATTAGATAATCAATTTAAAAAAACATTCTTCGTCCTAGTGTTGATTTTATATAATCTCAAAATAGTAGCACTTTAGAAAGTGCTGGGGGATTTATTGACAGCCAATCTCTAAGCCAGTTTGAAACAAAACAAAATCAATAAAACCAGTCTGATAAGGTTTTTAAAAAATTTTTTTTTCTTTATTGATTTTAGAGAGAGGAAAGGAGAGAGAGATAGAAACATCGATGAGAGAGAACATCAATCAGCCACCTCCTGCATGTCCCCCACTGGGGATCGGGCCCACCACCTGGGCATGTGCCCTGACTGGGAATCGAACCTGCAACCTCTTGGTGCATGGGTTGAGGCTCAACCACCAGGCCACACCAGCCAGGCTGATAAGGTGTTTTTTTTTAAGTATGGAGAGATTACTAAAATATTAATGAAAATAACTGTCCCAAGTTTTAAAGGAGATCAGATCATTTGAGAGTGAATTCTACAAAATGAAAGGTCCATGGTTGCATGCAGACTCATTAAAAGTTTCCTCTCCGGGTGGGGAAAGTTCCATGGAGGCTGGCAAGGCTCTGGAACCGAAATTCATGATTTAAATCTAAGTCTAATGCTTTCAAGGTGAAGATACCAGCCCAGAATCCCACTCCCCCATGCCAATCCTCATATTATCTGTGAATGGAAAGAACTGACCACTATGGTGATAGAGCACTGAAGAGTGCCCACAGCCCTACAGAGCAATTCTCACCTCCTAGCAACTCTCTTTGTCTCTCTCTCTTTCTCTCTCTTGCGCTCTCTCTCTCTCTCTCTCACACACACACACACACACACACACACACACCATTAAGAGACGAGAAGCAGTGATATTCTCTCCTCCCTGGCCCTTGCCTCCCTACAATCTCCCAGCCACTGCATCTGCAGCAGGACTTCCATGGGCCCTCCCAGGCACTGGCCAAATGGCTGAACTCACTCCCAACTGCATCTCTGCACTGTTCCAATCCATCCTTAATGATAACGGTTGCAACTTTGGTAAATCCAGCTCTTCAGTCAACCCCTGCTTTCACACCTTCAAATGGTTCCTTAATTCTGCATTTGAAGCTTTTTATAAACTAACTCCCATGCTATCTCTTTGGACTCCCTTCACCAGCCTCATCCCCACCTCCCACCATCACGGGGTCATACTCTGCTATATCTACTAGGTTTTAGCCTCTCCAGCTGCTCTAAGTCAGGCTGGCTCTTGGCTTTCTCACCACCTGGAATGGCATTTCTGCAGGCAACTCCTTGAGTTCTGGCACAATCGGCATCTCCTTCCTGTACTCTGTAAGCTCCCTGAGGGCAGGAACCATGTCTCAGTCATCTCTGTGTTCCCGGTTTTCTAGCAGAGTGCCAGGAAATGAGAGGGCACTCAAGAGATGGCTGGCGAATGAGCTCATGTTTCCAAGTACAGTCCTCACAGCTCTCTATCAGAGTTAACCACACAAACGTGCATCTTTGATGAGAGAATGAGCTCCTTAAGACTGTGGCCTGTTACTCATTCATCTGTGTATTCTCAGCACCTGGCACACAGTGTTCAGGAAATGTGGGGGCAGGAGGTAACAGCATATGCATTTTTGCTACTACAATGAATGGTTTCAACATTTTTAGAGCTGTAGTTTTGAGATAAAAAGAATCTGGGGGTTCTTGTCAAGCCACTTCCTTATTTTGCAGCCATGGAGATGGAGGCCTTGAGGAGTTCCTAATGGTCCTCTGACAGTCAGGCCAGGGTGACCCAACCGTGGAGCAAGCAAGCGAGCAAGCAAGCAATCGGTGCTACTTTCAGGCCTAGGTCAGGAGGCTTGAGTGTGTGGCTAACTTACATCTGCTACTGCAAACACATGTCTAGTCACTGCAATCCAGACAGCCATTGCTTGGGCTGGATCCATTCCTCACCTCATTTAAACTGCTCTGGCCAGTGTTGCTCAGTGGTTAAGTGTCGATCCATGCACCATGAGGTCGCCGGTTGGATTCCCTGTTAGGGCACACGCCCAGGTTGTGGGCCCCGATCCCCAGTGGGGGGCGTGCAGGAGGCGGCCAATCGATGTTCTCTCTCACTGATATTTCAATCTCTCCCTCTTCCTTCCTCTCCCTTATTAAATAAATAAATACATAGCTCCTAAAACTTTGGGAGGAAAAAAGTGCATATAGGCAACTGCCTTTTCCAAAACTATCACAATACACAATTGCAGTACAGATACCTTTCTTTACCAGCAAATACTTGCTGAATATCTATCATGTGCCAGGCCCAGTAGGGCGCTGGGGAGACAGGTGAACAGCAACACCTTCTATGCTCTCAAGAAGCTTAGAGTGCCTTGGCCAGTTTGGCTCAACGGTTGGAGCATCGGCCTGCAGTCCAGAGAGCCCAGGTTCGGTTCCTGCTATGGGCATGTACCTCTGTTGCAGCTTGTCCCCCGCCCTGGTTGGGTCATGCAGGAGGCAACCACTCGATGTGTCCCTTTCAGGTTGATGTTTCTCCCTCTCTCTCTCTTCCTCTCTCTCCCTCCCATTCTACTTGAATAAAAAAAAGAAAAAAAAAAAAGAAGCTTAGAGTTAAGGCACCTCCACTCAGCTCTCTGAAGGCTTCTGACCCATACTTTCCCTAGAAGTCCTGCAAACAGTTTCATTTTTTTTGTTAATCCTCACCTGGGCTATTTTTCCACTGCTTTTTAGAAAGAGAGAGACATCAGCCCTGGCTGGTTTGGTTCAGCGGTTAGAGAGCCGATCTGCTGTCCAGAGAGACCCGGGTTTGGTTCCCACTAAGGGCACGTACCTCGGTTGCAGTTTGTCCCCGGCCCTGGTTGGGTCGTGTGGGAAGCAGCCACTCAATGTGTCCCTTTCACGTCGATGTTTCTTTTTCTCTCTCTCCCTCCTACTCTATCTGAACAAAAAATGGAAAAATGTTCTCGGGTGAGGATAAAAAAAAGAAAGAGAGAGAGACATCAACATGAGAGAGACACATGGATTGGTTGTCCTCCGCATGACCCCATCCAGGGCCGGGGACAAACTGCAACCCAGGTACATGCCCTTGACTGGGAATCAAACCCTCAACCCATCGGTCCTCGGCCAGGGCCAGCTTCACTTTGTAATGGCAATGTTATAGGCTCAGGCTGGAAATATGTACTCTCAAAGCTCAGAGCCCTCGGACACCTCCTAGTTCTACCCCTTAACTCAGATGGGAAAAGTGAGGCTTATGAGTTATTTTCCTCTGGACATATAATTAGTAAAACATAAAGACAGAGGGAGGGTACAGACTGACAATCCCCAGAAGAGAGGGGGTAGGGGAGAGATAAACCACAGAACTTATATGCATGAACAATGGACATGGACAACAAAGCTGGGGACAGGGCGGGGAGGGAGAGGGAGGGGGGGATTAAGGGGGGGGAAAGGGAGAAACATCTGTAACAAAAATAAATTAATTAATTAAATTTAAAAAAAAGAGGGAGGAAAAGAATGTAAGATAATAATGATGGTTGTAGAGTGCTAGAATTATTGAAAACTTTTTATTTTCCTAAATTTTCATAATGGAGTTATATTAGTTTTATAATTAAAATATAATTTTTGAAATGATGTAAAAAGATGTTCAGTAATGGATATATAGGTGTATAGACATATGAAATGTATAGAGAGAAACTACTACTTTCAGCAGCTTGCTGAAATAACAAGGTATACTTCTAGCTTCTTGGTGGTCCTCGGCATCAAGAGCTCTGTCACTGTTACACCAAAAAGCCTTAGGAAGTTAAAAGACTGACCAAACTCTTATAAGGGTAAACCTGCCCTGGCCAGTTGCTCAGTGGTTAGCGTCAGCCCGAGGACCAGAGAGTCCCGGGTTCAGTTCCCACTAAGGGCACGTACCTCGGTTGTGGTTTGTCCCCGGCCCCAGTTGGGGTCACGTGGGTGGCAACCAGTTGATGTGTCTCTCTCACACCGATGTTTCTCTCCCTCTGGCTCTATCTGAAGATAAATGCAAAAATGCCCTTGGGTGAGGATAAAAGAAAAAGGTAAACCTTACTGTTTAAGAAAATAAGAAAATAAAATGATGAAAACCTGGTTCTTAAACAAGTTTTGTTTGTTTTTGGTAATCCTCACTTGATCTTTTTCCACTGATTTTTTTTTTTTTTTAAGATAGAGTGGAAGGGAGGGAGGGAGAGAGACAAGGAAGGAGAGAGACAGAAAGAGAGACATCAATATGAGAGAAACACATGGATTGGTTGCCTCCCGCACGACCCTGACCAGGACTGGGGATCAAACCTACAACCCAGGTACATGCCCTTGACCGGGATTCGAACCTGTGACCTTTTGGTCTGAGGGCTGATGCTCTAACTGCTGAGCCAAATCGGCCAGGGCTGGTTCTTAAAAAAGCTTAAAAGAAAAGAGAAGTGTATAAAAAGCTAGAATAGGATAATGAGACTACAGATAGTTTTCTCTATTTTTTAATTTTTCTATACTTGATATAATATTTTTATAATACATTTATTTAAATGATATAACATGGGTTTTGAGATTCAGACTTGGATTCAAATTAAGTTGTTCCTCATTACTATAAGACCCTGAAGAAGTTATATAACCTCAATGACCCTCAGTCTCTTCATCCATAATAAATAAAGACAGTATCTTTCTTACAAGGCTGTTGAGAGATTAGACAAACTAAATAAAAGCTCGTTTCCCTCTCCTTTTTGAGGTTCCTCCGCCCAGCAGGTGGTCTGGATCTAAGTGACCAGGAGTTCTGTGGAATCCCCTTACTTATACTATGGTTTCCTAACTGCTCTGGGTGACCTTTTACTTACCTTCTGTCAAAATCTGTTTCAAGAAAGACTGTTTGAAAAAACTCCAAGTCAATTTAGCCTCTTTCCAATTTACAAAAGCCTAAAAGAGAAAACAAACAAAAAAAATCGCAGGCTTTACAAGTCTAAGAGTACAATAATGCTACATGAGAGGCAAATTCATTTTGGTCCCTAAATCCCAACTTGGATAGTCCCCACTACTTTGTCATTGAATTCTAAGCACATAGATATCCAACAAATACTGGCAAAGAATGTACGAAGAGAAAAGAATAAACATGAAGGCAAAATCTCTAGGTAGAACAGCTCCCCCCCGTAACGGGCCTGCCCAGGATTCATGCACTGAGACCTCTGATGAACTGTGCTGTCCCCTTGCTGCTACCCAGGCAGTAAGCTGACCACATCTCGCAATATAGCTCACTGTCAATTCTTTCCTTAAAAAATGTCTGAAGCATGCCAAGCTGCAAAACGAGTTCTGCTCCATATACTCCATGTCTTAATGCTATATTTAGCATCTAGGATCCCTTTACATAAAGTATATAAGCTTTGCTTTTATATTTCAAAAGAAGTCAGGCTTCTCATGTCAGTTAAACCACTCAGAATTGATATGACAGAAGAAAGGAAAAAACAAAATCAAAACTTCTAACATGGCTCTTCCAAAACTCCCAGGGGTCCTTAGGAAGGGCAGAGGTCAACCTGTAACAGACAGGAAGCCTCAATCAAAGCCAGAGAGCTGACCACAAAGAGGAGGATTGAGCAGCTAGCTGGACACGACTTCATTTTTTTCTATTTCGCCCCAGTACCCTCTGAGGTTTCCTCCTCTATCACAAAGGCATTCTGGATCCCTAAATGTTCAATCTATGTGTTAGGTTCGTAATCTCAGGGGAACTGCATTTTGAAAAGTTCTTGTTAATTCTAAGTGATAACTTCTGAAAAGTGGGATTTCAGGGGGCTCTTTGGGAGGAAAGGGGTGAATCACAAAGGCCAAGACCACTCCACCTCTCCGAAAGGTCAACTTTAGCTACAGAAGTTAACCTAAGGGCAAACTTGGAACCTGTCCAGTCACATGGGCCCTGCTCTTGGCCCAAAGCCCATCTGCACAGAACAGGGCTATCCAGGAGAAACATAATACAGGACACATACGTCATTTTACATTTTCTAGCAGCCACAGTGAACAGTAAAAATAAACAAGTTAATTATATATAAGAAATTAATTTTAATATATTTAATCCAAAATATTATCATTTCAAAATATAAAAAAATATTAGAGGTATTGCACATGATTTACTGGACTGTCTTTGCAGTCCAGTGTGGATTTTGCACTTACAGCTCATCTCAACTCCAAATGCTCCACAGCCACATGTGGCTGGTGGCTCCACTTGGAGCTGCGCCAGTCCAGAGTGCCCCTGGAAAGCAAGGGTCATTTCCAGTCTCCTCACCCCTTGATTTCAGATCCTTTCTTCCAGACACTGAAAGAACTAGCCTGAATCCTCCCAAATCACACTTCCTTCAGGGCATCACTGGACCTGGAGCAGATGCCAGGGATAGCTCTAGTTTAGGAGTAAAGCTTTCCCAGTGAGAAGGAACTGGGCATCTCCTTTCCCCAGAACAAAGGGCGCCAGACTACCTACCACCACCAGGGGGCACTGTGGACCACGTCATGTTTGGGGTACTGATCCTGCCCAGTCAGGAGCCGTGGGCACAGACAGAACCTTCTTTCTTACATTCCCCTTGCCAGGTGATCCTCTACTCTAGGGTGGCTCTGCACAGCAATACCTGTGCTCTTCAAGGAAACAAATAGTTACAGCTGCCCCACGAGGCCCTTCTGAAGCCTGCTGGTAGGCTGTGAATGGGTTTGGGAAGATGACTGAGTTCTTTTAAAGCAAAGTTCTTTAGCAGAGTGAAATCATGCCAGTATCTCTGATATGATACCTCATACTTGAGCATTCCTTTCTCCTAATGCCTTCAATTTAAATAAACCCATGCCCTGGCCAGGTGACTCAGTTGGTTGGAGTGCCATCCTGTGCACCAAAAAGGTTGTGGGCTCGGTTCCTGGACAGGGCACATAGACAGGTTGCAGATTTGATCCCTGGTCGGGGCACATTTAGGAGGCAACCAATCAATGTTTCTCTCACACTGATGTCTCTCTCTCTCTCTCTCTCTCTCTCTTTCTCCCTTCCCCTCTCTCTAAAACTAAATAAAAACATGTCCTCGGGCGAGGATTAAAAAAATAAAAAAATAAATAGACCCATGGTTCGAAAGGAATGGCCATATTGCTTACTATGTCCAAAATGTCCACTAAGGACAAAGAGGCGGGAATTCTGATCAGAGATTAGGTTTCTTTTCAGAGGCTTCTGCTAAGTAGAAAAGAAATGCATTATTCGGGCTTTTACAAAACATTTTGTTCAGAGTGGATTTGCCATGTGGGGTGGTCAAAAGAGGCCTATTTCTTATGGGCTAGGTTGGTACTGCTGAACTGGTCTACAGGCTGTGAATTTCTCAGAGTCCCCTGACCAACAAGCCATTCCACTGCCTCGCTGCACTGACGGAGAAACTGAAACGTGGATGGAGAAAGGCGATAGGCAGGACCTCCAGGAGAGGTCTGGCACCGGAACTCTGGGGCTCACTGTGCTTTCATCTGAGTCACTTTCCACCCCCCCCCCCCTTTTTTTATCCTCACCTGAGGACATTTTTTCATTTTTTGTTCAGACAGAGTGGGAGGGAGAGAGGAAGAGAGAAAGAAACATCGATCTGAAAGGGACACATTGAGTGGCTGCCACTCGCACGACCCAACCAGGGCCAGGGACAAACTGCAACTGAGGTATGTGCCCTTAGCAGGAACTGAACCCAGGACTCTCTGGACGGCAGGCCGATGCTCTAACCGCTGAGCCAAATCGGCCAGGGCCCCAAACTCTTTTGACTCAGGATGCTCCGACCAGTCAAATCCTAACCTCACTGAGCCACCAGGGAGTCTGTGGCCACTGTTCTGTCCCATGACCTCCACTGCTTCCAAACCCCACACAGCACTCATTCCTTTCCCTCTTGCTCCAGGGCTATGGACTCTGCCCTGGCTTTGCCCATGCTTCCATCTCCACCCTCCTACTGGTCTCATTGCTTCTCATCTGAACTATTGCCACTGCCTCCTTGTGAGATTTTCCACTTCCAACCTTTTCTCTAGCCCGTCCTTCTCATGGTGGGCTTTGGGCTTTGGAGTCAAGCTCAGAGACTGGGGCTCAACTGCAGCTCCCAAGCTATTAGTGCAAAAGCAATGGGCAAAATACTTAACTTTGCTAAACCTCAATTTTCTCATCTACAAAATGGGATAAGAAGTCCTATCTGCTGGAGCTCATTGAATGACAGAAAACAAGACACTCAATAAACGTGTAACAGAGGGTAAGCTCCCCAACACAAGCAATCAGATCCTGGCACTGTTCAAAACCTTTCATTAGGCTCCCCAGCACTGAGGCCACCACCACCTGGTGCTAGCCCAGCAGGCCATAACCTCCTTCCACCTTTTGCTTCCTCTTCCCTCCCCAACTGTTCATCCAACCTAACTACCCCAGTCAATCCCAATTCCAACATAATGATGGGCATATAATAGGCCCTGAGCAAAGGTTCTTCCTTTCTGAAGCCACAAATGTGCACTTCCACCACACACACACACATTCACCTTTGCCCACCCATGTGCCAAGTCCCAGCTCAAAAGCAGCTTCTTCCATAAAGCCTTCCTTGATACTCCCAGATGGAATTCATCTGTTCTTTCTCTGTATTTCTATTTTGTTAACACCGAACACGAACGAACGAACACACACACACACACACACAATGTCTTACAGTGTAGTCAGCTGAGTACACATCTTAACTCCAGTAGGTAAGCTGGCCAGGCTCGGTACAGGTGGACCCTAGGGAGCCTCAGGGGAGGGGACTTTGCCGCATGCTTAGTCCAGCTGTGGCAAGTCGCAGAAGCTCCAGGCAAGAGAAGCAATCTGAGTCCTAAGCCTCTAAGCCTGCAGATGAGGAACTGTGTATCCCAAAATTGCCATGTTGATTGAGGTTAAAGGTAAAATCTAGTTGATCAGAAGGGAGAAATTTTATCTAACAGATCAGAACGTATCTGGTTTTGTTACATAAATCTGTTTTTTTTTGAAAAGTTGTAGAGCAAGATTCCGTAAGTTCTGAGACTAAAGTCCCAAATATTTTACTACTCTTTAAAGGACTCACAAAAGAGAAATAAGGAGAAGTCCAGTCAGAGCCTTACCTCAACCAAGCACACCACGTCCAGCCAGCAATCAGGCAGGGGAAGAGGGAAAGTGGGCCAGCCCAGAATGGAGCAGTACACAAAGGAGCCAAGCAGAGGCCGGCAGTATGACATCACACATGCAGTTCCGGGCCATAGACAGCAGCACCGACCCCACAAGAATCAGGAAATAAAGGTCAGATGGACTGAGAGTTGAAGAATTGAGTAGAAAAAGATTATGCCTCGCTCCCACATGTTAGCATCAAGAATCCTCAGCCCTGGCCGGTTTGGCTCCAGTTGGAGCATTGGGCTGCGGACCACAGAGTCCAGGGTTCAGTTCCCACTAGGGGCACGTACCAAAAAAAAAGAATCCTCAGAGGTCTACATCGGAAAGTGGATTACCTGGAAGACAGGCCTGATACAAGATGAGGGGACCCTGCAGGGGCCACCCCTGCTTCCTCAGCACTCTGGAATATCTGTGCTAGAGCGCAATCCTGGGAAAAACCAAGAGACAGCAGAACAGAGAGAGTGAAACACAGCGGTTCCAGCCTGTGCTCTGCTGGGATTCCAGCCACTCCAGGCTCCTGTCCTTGCTCTGACCCTCACCTTGGGCAGGTATTTAGTCACTAAGCCTCAGTTTCTCAACTGTAAAATATAAACAATAGTGTCAGCCTCACAGAGTTGTTATAAATAAGGGCATGTAGAATACTCGGCATAGACCTAGCACACTGGTTCTCAACTGGGGGCAATTTTGTCCCCCAGGGGACATTTGGCAGAGTCTGGGGACACTGTGGGGGTGGTATAACTGGGGGGTGATAGCTACTGGCATCTAGTGGGTAGAAATCGAGAATGCTGCTTAACATCCCACAATGCACAGGGCAGCCCCTCCAACAAAGAATTATCCAGCCCAAAATGTCAATAGTACCAAGATCTAGAAACCCTAACTGAGCACATAGCAAGCACTCAATAAATATGAGCTATTAAATTCTCTTTACAATAATAATAATAACAACAATAAACAATCAAGTTGTAGTTTCTTTCCCTGAAGGATAAGAGACAAAAACACACTACTTACTCCACTTCTCAGAATACTGGGCAACAGATCTGTCATTCTGGAGACAGGAAGAGTTTGCTGCTTGGTTGATTTTGGGAAACCTAGCAACTTTTTGAAATAAATAACATAGCAGAGCACCAGAACTGCAGTATAGGAAAGCTGAAAGAAAGAAAATAATGAGTTTAAATCACATGTTTTAGTATAGGCATAGTTAAGATATGCCCACAAATTTTACCCCAAGGGCCTTCTCTTGAGCAGTGCCTCACCCTCTGGTCTGTTCACTGAGACCCAGTCCCACTGCAGCATCTCTGGGGAAAGTGTTCCAAATACTTCACTTGACTAGAACACAATTTCCAGACAGATATTCACTAGTGCCAACTGCCATACCAGTGTCAGATATATTCTCAAAGAATTTGCATTTGGCAAAAACAAAAAAAAAACAAAAAAACCACACCAAAAACAGCTCTCCTGCTTTGATAGCACACTGTGAGGATCCATGTGTATCCAGAGACCTGCCATCCTCTAGGTCTGGGGATTTTCCATAAACCCTAGAACCTGTAACATTATAATTACAAGACAGAATTGAGCTGCTGGCTCTCTCCTTTCTGCCCAGTGCATGGTCAGGGCAAGAACTATTACAGGATGGGGAGGGAAGGGTGGAATGATAAGAGAGCCCACACTCCTTCCACCCACCTGGGACACAGGATGGCTTTTGGCCAGGCAGCAGCTGGGGTTTTATTTGCAGTTTGGGAGGAGTATTCAAAGACCTCCTTTTCCCAAGCTCCTTCTACCCTCTTTCCCCCTGAAAACAGCAGTGCACACTAGATCAAGAATGAATGGGACCTCCAGGCCCCTCTTTCAATCTGGAAACATCTATAAGGAGAGGCTCAGAGCAAGGACAAAGAGTAGTAGTGTAGCAGGTTTAGGCTCCTCTGCTGTCCATGCCTGTCCCATCTATGCCTGCCATCCACTGTCCTCCTCCTCCTCCTCCTTCTTTTTTTTTCAGTTTTATTGAGAACTAATTAGCATACATCGCTGTATAAGTCTTACAGCATGAAGGTCTGATTTACACATATTGTGAAATAATTACCACAATAGGTTTAGCTAGCATCCATCTTTTCATATAAACACAATAAAAAGAAAAAAGCCCTGGCTGGTGTGGCTCGGTTGGTTGAGTGCGATTCCATGCAACAAAAGTCACTAGTTCGATTCCCCATCAGGACACATGCCTGGGTTGTGGGCTCAATCCCCAGTGGTGGGCATGCAGGAGGCAGCCAACTAATGTTTCTCACATCGATGTTTTTTTCCCTCTCTCTCTCTTCCTTCCTCTCTCGCTAAAATCAATAAAACATATTTTTAAAAAAATGAAAGAGAAAGAAAAGAAAAAAAGGAAAAAAATTCTTCTTCTGATAAGAACTCACAGAAATTACTCTCTTAACAACCTTCCTATATATCATACAGCAGTGTTAGTTATAGTCATGTTGTATATTATACATCTAGTACCTATTTATCTAATCACTAGAAGTCTGTACCTTTGACCACCTTCCTCCAATTCCACCCGCACCCCCCCCCCCTTCTTTCATTCCTGCAAGCCTTTTAAGACACAGCAGCACTGCTGTGAGCTATACCACCTGCTGCCAACACCCTGGGATAAGCACCCTTTTTCCAGCTTACTTCCCCACCTCTCTTCATCTTCCCACAGAGCAGGGCCTGGGGAAACAGAAACAACCTAGAGTAGTCTTCATGCAGCGCAGCCTAACTACATGATCCCTCCTCTTTATTCTATTGAGAAAAATTTACATAACATAACGCTGACTATTTTAACCACTTTAAAGCATGCAATTCAGTGACTTTTAGTACATTCACAGTGTTGTACAACCACCATCACTATCTAATTCCAGAACATTTCTATTACTCCAAAAGGAAATTCTGTACCCATTAAGCAGTCATTCTACATTTCCCCCATTCCCTGGCAACCACTAAGCTGCTGTCTCTCTGAACTTGCCTATTCCAGATATTACATTTTTTGTTGTTGCAATTTTTATTAATTTATTTTTATTACAGATGTTTCTCCTTTTCTCCCCCTAGACACCCTCCTCTGGATCCTGCCCCTGCTTCCCCCTCGCCCCCGCATTGTTGTCTACGTCCATTGGTGACATATTTACATGCACATAAGTTTTTTGGTTTAACTCATCCATCCCCCCTGCCCCTTCTCTGAGGTTTGTCAGTCTGAACCATACTCCTTTCTATGTCTCTGGGTTTATTTTGTTCATCAGCTTATTTTGTTCATTATATTCCACAAATAAGTGAGATCATGTGGATATTACATATTAATGGAATCATACAATAGGTGGCCTTTTGTCTCTGGCTTCTTTCATTTAGTATGTTTTCAAGGTTCATCGTGTTGTAGCATGAATCTGTATTTCATTTTTATGACTGAATAATATTCTATTGTATGGATATACAACATTTTGTTTATCCATTCATCAGTTGGGTATTTTGGATGCTTCCACCTTTCAGCTATTGTGAATAGTGTTGCTATAAATATCCATGTACAAGATGCTTGTACACCTTTTTTTTTTTATTAATCCTCATCAGAGGATTTTTTTTTTTTTTGCATCTTCAGATAGAGCCGGGGGGGGGGGGGCATCAACATGACAGAGACACCTTGATTGTTTGCCACCTGCACAATCCCAACCGGGGCCAGGGACAAACTGCAACTGAGGTACGTGCCCTTAGCAGGAACCAAACCTGGGTCTCTCTGGTCAGCGGGCCGATGCTCTAACCGCTGAACCAAACCAGCCAGGGTGTACACCTCTTTTTAATTCTTCTGGGTAAATACCTAGGAGTGGAATTGCTGGGTCTTTTGGCAGTTCTACATTTAACTTTTTGAGGAATTGCCAAAATGCTTTACACAGTGACTGCATGATTTTACTTTACCACAAGCCAGTTATAAGGGTTTCAATTTCTTCATATCCTCACCAACACTTCTTATTATTTTTATATAATAGCCATCCTAATGGGTGTAAAGTGGTATCTCACTGTGGTTTTTATTTACATTTGCCTAATGACTAATGATGTTGAGCCTCTTCTCATGAGCTTATTGGCCATTTATTTGTCCATCTTCTTTGGTGAGATGTCTATTCAAGTTCTTTACCCATTTTTGATGGTTTGTCTTTTTGTTGTTGAGTTATAAAAATTATTATTTTTTAAATCCTCACCCCAGGATATATATTTTTCTATTTATCTTCAGATAGAGGGAGAGGGAGGGAGGGAGAGAGAGAGAGAGAAACATTGATGTGAGAGAGACACATTGACTGGTTGCCTCTCGCACGACCCCAACCAGGGTTGGGGACAAATTGCAACTGAAGTACGACGTGCCCTTGACCAGAATTGAACCCAAGACTCATTGGTCTGCAGGCTAACGCTCTAACTACTGAGCCAAACCAGCCAGGGCAAGAATTCTTAATATATTCCAGAGTGACCCTATTATTTGACATTTGATGCTGTGGGGTGAGGGGCTATTTGAGGAGGTAGCTCCAGGTTGAGGAGCAACCTGGAGATGGGCCGGACAAAGGGAATCCCAGGGCATTCATTGTGGCTTGCCTGCTGGTGTGAAGAGCTGTTGGCTCTTAGATTTCTAACACGTAAATCGACAGAGAATGTACCAGAGAAGAGCTCTCAGAATTCTTATGATAAGGAAGCAAATAAACTCAGAACTGGCCTTGCTGACCTATGACCTATGCATGACATAGCCTAGGCGAGAGCTATGACAATCAGAAAATCATAAGGAAAGTGCCTTTCCCAAGAAAAGTGAATCAGTAACTGGGTGCCTGTGTGGCCCTCTTTTCCTATTAGGGAGAGAACATCAAAAAGTATGATGAATGCTGCCCCGCCAGTGTGGCTCAGTGGTTGAAAGTTGACCCAGGCACCAAGAGGTCACCAGTTCAATTCCCAGTCAGGACACATGTCCAGATTATGGGCCAAATCCCCAGTAGGAGTGGTATGCAGGAGGCAGCCAGTCAGTGTTCTCTCTCATTGATGTTTTTCTCTCTCTCCCTCACCTTTTCTCTCTCTCTAAAATCAATAAAGAAAACAATTTTTTTTTTAAAGTATGATGAATGCTGAGAACTGCAGTTCCAAAGCTAATAAAACATGACAAAAATAATCACAAATAACATGCCTAAAATTTTCAAATTGCTATTCTCATTCTTATTGTATTAATTTTAAATCTAGCTCTTCTGTGTTGCACAAAAATATTTGTAATTTTTGTCTAGGACATGGAAAAGGTTTTTACATAAATCATTACTAAAAATTTTAACTTATCTTCCTATACATTAAGAAAAAACTACAAACTGCTTTATACTATAAGATATTATAGTAACTATCTGATCTTAGGTTTCATTTAAAAAATTAGTACTGTACTCTACTTGTATTTTTATTAGAACTAGAAATATGAACTAGAACTAGAAAATGATAAGATGGAAATGAAGCCCAAATTGCTAAAACTGAAAATGTACATACTAAGACTTGATTCATGCCCTCTGAATTATGTGAGATTTTTATTATTAATTAATTAATTTATTTATTTTTAATTAACGTTTAGAGAGGGAGGATTAGGGTTAGGGTTAGGGTCTTTGATCGTCTGACTGTCTTATGGAGGAGAATAAAAGCAGTAAGGGGATGGGGTGGGAATCACATTGCATATGTGTTATTTAGTCTGAAAACAGTTGATTGAAATCCAGTTTGATATGGGCTCGCCCACCAAATGTCTAGAGGAGTTTTTATGTTGACAATGAGGCCTGATGTGTGGCCTTCACTAGGTCCCTGGGGACACAGTGGCATCAGTGCAGGGTGTAGGAGAAACATGGCGGAGAGAGGAGAAGCAGTGTCAAGAGCATCTAGAGCTTCTAGCCTTCCACACATGCACGGATACTTCAAACGTAAGCCACGTAGAATTGGGAACAAGAAGACAAAACCAGGTGAAAAACAGATTATATCAAAGTTAAAAGCCATAACTATTACCTGAGCCAAAGAGAAAATGTACAGTCCCCAGTGAGGCAACCACAGCACAAGAAAAACTGTCAATATACTCTTGAGGATTACGGACAGGCTCTCAGCAATCACCTGCAAACATGTGGTAAAGAGTGCATTTTACAAACATTATTAAAAACTATTTTAAAACATGCAAAGAAATGACAAATAGAAATTCTGGGCTAGTGGTTGCCCTGGCAGAGGGGATGGGGCATGTGGTTGGACATGATTTTGGGACTGTTCTACTTGTGTTGGGTGGTAGGTTCATGAATCTCCATGCTTTAAGACTGACATGCATATTATATATATTCTTCTATACATATCAAATTATATATTTTAAAGATAAAGGGAAAAGTTAATATTAGTATATAACTAAAAATATAATCAATAGCCCAGCTGGTGTGGCTCAGTGGATTGAGCGTCATCCCATGCACCAAGAGGTCACAGGTTCCATTCCCAATCAGGGCACATACTTGGGTTTTGGGGTCCACCTCTAGTAGGGGTTTGCAGGAGGCAGCCATTCGATGTTCTCTCATCAGTGTTTCTATCTTTCTCTCCCTCTCCCTTCCTCTCTGAAAAAAAAAAAAGAATTCAAATATATATTTAAAATATATATATTCCGGCTGATGTTGATCAGTGGTTGAGCGCTGACCCATGCACCAAGAGGTCGCTGGTTCGATTCCCAGTCAGGGTACAGGCCCAGGTTGTGGACCAAATCCCCAGTGGGGGGCATATAGGAGGTGGCCAATTGATATTCTCTCTCATTGATGTTTCTATTTCTCTCTCCCTCTAAATCAATAAAGGGGAAAAAAAAGAATATATATGTGTGTGTGTGTGTGTGTGTGTGTATGTATTCAATAGAAAAATTGGAAAAACCTTTATAGTCCTCTTAAATTCCTTTTTTTAAAATCCTCACCTGAGGATATTTTTCTGTTTATCATCAGATAGAGTAGGGAGGGAGGGAGAGGGGAGAGAAAGAAAGATCAATGTGACAGGAGACACATCGACTGGTTGCCTCCCACACAACCGAACAGGGGCCAGGAACTAAACCACAACCGAGGTACGTGCGCTTGACTGGAATTGAACCCGAGACTCATTGCATGGGCTGACGCTCTAACCGCTGAGCCAAACTGGCCAGGGCATCCTCTTAATTCTTATCTAAACTAATAATTTCCCTATTAGCAAAACTGTTTTTACATTAATAGGATAGCAGAGGTAAACTATAGCTCGGCCCATCTGCCAAATTTCAAGTGAATGAACTAAACTGATATTACCTTTTCTCCAATTACCTTTTTAGATACAAGTCTTATAAACATCATTCTCTCCTATGAAAGCATTTTTTAAAAAACAAACAAACACTCTTCCCCTTATTCTTTGCATTTCCCATTCACAATGGAAGGCATACTGACCTTGAGCTTGACAAACATGTGTGCTTGTGCCAAGACCCAGAAGGGCTCTCCCAGAAGTTCCACCACAGCTGAGATACCAAATACCACCACTCCAGTTCCATAGTGGGGAACGACATTAGGATCAGGCACTTCAAGCAACCGTAACCAGACCCAGCCCAGGAACAAGGACCAACACACACCCAGAGGGACTCTAAAAATGGGGGGGAAATATCTTTTAATATGATAAGTATTAAAATATATATTAAAATAGTAACACTGAATGGAAAATAAATAGGGTTATAAGCATAAAAATAGCTAATTAAGGCACTTATTTCATGCCAGATACCATGATTCACCCCCTTTATCTCATGGCATCTCACAATGATCCTGTCATTATCTCCATTTAGGAAACTAAGACTGCTGGGCACTGGGTAATGTGGCCAAGGTCATGAACAGCTAGTGAAGGGCAGAAGCAGGACCCAATTCTGATCTGTCTGATGCCAGGCTATACTCCTATCCATTGTGTTACACTGACTCAAAAAGCAAAATTCCCCAAAAGTGCGCGCCTGTTGTTTCTACTTAGAATGACTAAAAGACAGTATATAGCTGGTACTCACACCCAAATGACCAATAGTCCAGTACATAGTATCCCTTCACGTGTCTACCGTAGAGCATTTAAATATGACTGGGTAGTTAACAGTCATTCCTCGAATAAAGTGAAAACCTACCAGCCCTGTGATAGTCATGTCCATGAGGGTTGCCCAAGAGCAGCATTGGGGAAAAACCTCAACCACCAGCCCTCCCTGCAGGGATTTAACTGCAGAAAAGCTATTACCATTTTCAGCTGATGTACTTGGTCTTCAAGAATATTCTAAAAGGTGCAGGACTGAAAGCAACATAAAATTGAAGATAGATATAATGAAACTCCTAAATGGATTTCAAAAAATACTAAGTGGTTGTTAAAAGCTCAGAAAATACCACATTGGGAAAAGGTTAGGAATAAAAAAGATGGCACAGGCCCAGTGGAGCCCAGATTGGGGATCAGGAACAGAAACCACCTCCAAAAAGGGAAGAACTAGTGCTAAAAACCTGGCCCAGGAACCCCTACCTGAAGCCTCCTCCTGGCTCCTGGCCACCCAGAGAGAAAACAGCAGATGCCAAGTCCCCAGAAACCCACCTTAAAACCAAAGCTGGAAACAGTTCAGCTTTAGGCAACTGTTGCTATTTAACTTGTAATACTTGTTACTTTGAAACTGTCTCCTGACAAAGCACAACTCACGTTAGCCACAGGAGGTTAATGGTCTGGCTCCAGTCCCGCTGGGTGCTCCCACTCAGACATGCTCTCCGGAAGGCCTCTCTGGCCAGGAAGATGGTGGTAGAGTAAAACAATGTTAGCCTGTAAAGGGAACGCAGAAATCAATAAGGTCTCAAGTTTTTTAATAGAGAGAATTTCTGAGATTTTACCAGCAACAGGAAGAGAAAGTCTTGGTCATAAAACACTGGTGGTAATGTAGAAGACAATTCTTACAGGACCCCTCACTACTCGAATCCACTCAAACAACAAAGTTAGGAACCAAATAAGGGACACCTGAGTGTGTGCCTACACAGTTATGCCCGGGACAGAAACTGCCAGATTGGCTCCCAAAGCCTGCAGGCTTTGTGGCCTATAGGCAGAGGTGTGGCTCTGCCTGTAAGGAAAAGACTAAGATATGACCCCATACAACAAGGGGACCTCTTGGTCACTCAGACTGGTGACCCAATGGCCCTTGTGACAGAAGCTGAGGCTCTACTGAATGGAGGCTCTGGCCAAAAGAATCTCAGGACAGGCAAAAATGCTGGTAGCCATCACAGAGGCTGCTGCACCCCAGGTTAGCAAGGCTTGCCAAAGTACGGCCTGGCCTAGGCTGGCAGCACCGAGTTGGACCCTCCTGCACCTTAGTGAGAAGTAGCTGAGGTTTCCCTTCCTCAACAGGCCAGATGAAGCCAGAGTGGGGATGGCCCAGGGCTAAGGTTTCTGAGGTTGTGCAAGGATCATCCTGCTACTCAGTGCTTCTGTTCAACACTGCGAATGAGGAGACTGAACCATCCATTAAGGAGGGGGCAGGCCAAACAACGTCTATCAAAGCAGGGACCTGCCAATCTGGAGGCTTCTAGATGGGGAGAGGCCCAAACTGCTTTAAAGTCTGAGCACCTAGGACTTCCGGTCAAGATGGCGGCGTAGGTAAATGCGGTATCGCGTCCTCCCACAACCACATCAAAGTTACAAATAAACTACAGAACAACCATCATTCTAAACCGCCTGAAATCAAGCTGAATGGAAGTCCTACAACTACGGAATTAAAGCAGCAGCCACATCCAGACTGGTAGGAGGGGCGGAGGGGCGAGGGCCGGTGGCGAGACAGGCTGGTCCCACACCCACGTGTGACGGATAAAAATCAGGAGGACATCTCGGCTGAGAGGGTCCTTGCTGAGGACTGAGGGATCCCTGTCCCACACCAGGTGCCCCACTCAGGGTTCCAGTGCCAGGAAGAGAATCCCCATAACTTCTGGCTGGAAAAACCAGCGGGAACTGAGGCTCAGGGAAGCTGAGTTGGCTGGAGCCCCAGGCAGCTCCTTAAAGGGCCCGCGCACGGACTTACCGGACTCACTCCCTCTAAGCTTGGAGGGAGGCAGCTCGAGGGGCACCAGAGACATACAGGGAAGAACTGAGCTGTTTGGCACTGGAGCGAGGGCTTTCTTTGGGACAAACGTGCTGTCAGAGGCCTTTGTTCCTTTGGTGAGCCCTTCCCTGGGGTGGCAGACAGCCACCATATCTGGGACTCCAACAACCTGGCTCACACTGGTAGCCCCGCCCTGGTGACTCCCTGAGGCCCCGCCCCGCCCCACCCCGCCCCACCCCCGCCCCACCCCCGCCCCACCCCACCCAACTTTCAGGCCCACCCCACCCAACTTTCAGGCCCACCCAAGCTGTTGCCACTTGCTTAACCATAGGATTGGCCTGTCTTGGATCCTGCTTCAGTTTTTTTCTAAATTCTTTCAAACGAGCAACATCTGGTCTCAGCTGGCCCCATACCTCTCGTTAAATAATACACAGAAACAAACACAGGAAGGCAGCCAAAATGAGGAGACAAAGAAACAGGTCCCAAATGAAAGAACAGAACAAAACGCCAAGAAAAGAACTAAACGAAATGGAGATAAGCAACCTAACAGATGCTGAGTTCAAAATACTGCTTATAAGAATGCTCAATGAACTTAGTGAGGGCCTCAAGAGCATAAAAAAGGACCAGTCAGAAATTATGGATGCACAGTCAGAATTGAAGGAGGCATTAACTGAAATAAAGAATAATTTACACAAATTCAATAGTAGAGTAGGTAAAGCCAAGAAGCAAACCATCGATTTGGAATATAAGGAAGCAAAAAACGCCCAACCCGAACAGCAAAAAGAAAAAAGAATCCAAAAAAATGAGGATAGTGTAAGGAGCCTCTGGGACAACTTCAAGCGTGCCAACATTCGTATCTTGGGGGTGCCAGAAGGGGAAGAGCAAGAACAAGAAATCGAAAACCTGTTTGAAACAATAATGGCAAAAAACTTCCCTAACTTGGTGAAGGAAACAGACATACAAGTCCAGGAAACACAGAGAGTCCCAAACAAGATGAACCCCAAGAGGCCCACACCAAGACACATCATCATCAAAATGCAAAAGGTTCAAGACAAAGAGAGAATCTTAAAAGCAGCAAGAGAAAAGCAGCTAGTTACTTACAAGCGAGTTCCCATAAGACTGTCAGCTGATTTCTCAAAAGAAACTTTGCAGGCCAGAAGGAGTGGCAAGAAATATTCAGAGTGATCAAAAGCAAGAACCTACAACCAAGATTACTCTATCCTACAAAGCTGTCATTTAGAATCGATGGCCATATAAAGACTTTCCCAGACAAGAAAAAGTTAAACAAGTTCATCACCACCAAACCGTTATTATATGAAATGATGAAGGGTCTTTTTGAAGAAAAAGATAAAATATATGAACAAACAAAATGGCAATGAATACATATCTATCGACAATGGAATCTACAAACAAAATGGACAGGCAGAACAGAAACATTCTCATAGATACAGAGAACATTTTGTTGGTTGCCAGATGGGAGGGGGTTAGGGGAATGGGTGAAAAAGGTGAAGAGATTAAGAAGTACAAATTCATTGCTAGACTGACAAAACTCAAAGGGAAAGGGGTTGGGGGGGTGGGAAGAAATAAACCAAAGAACTTATATGCATAACCAATGGACACAGACAATAGTGTGGGAAAAGATGGGAGGGGAGCGGGAGTGGGGAGGAGGGGGTCAATGGGGGAAAAATGTGGAACATCTGTAATACATTTTACATTCAACAATAAAGATTTTTTTTAAAAAGTCTGAGCACCTAAAAGGACTTGATATTTTCCTTCCTGCTTTTAAAACAGTATTTCTCTGGTTGGTTTGGCTCAGCGGTTGGAGCGTCGGTCTGAGGACCACAGAGACCCAGGTTTGGTTCGCGCTAGGGGCACGTACCAAAAAAAAAAAAAAGTTATTTTAGCTCTGGCCGGTTTGGCTCAGCAGCGTCGGACTGTGGTCCAGAGAGACCCGGGTTCGGTTCCCACTAAGGGCTCGTACCTCGGTTGCAGTTTGTCCCTGGCCCTGGTTGGTCATGTGCGTGGCAGCCACTCGACGTGTCCCTTTCACGTAGATGTTTCTCTCTCTATCTTTCTCTTCCTCTCTCTCCCTCCCACTCTATCTGAACAAAAAATGGAAGAATGTCCTGGGGTGAGGATTAAAAAAAAAATTGGAGAAATGTCCTTGGGTGAGGATAAAAAAATAAATAAATAAAAATAAAATAAAACAAAACAGTATTTCTTACCCATCTGGTGTGGCTCAGTGGTTGAACACTGACCCATGCACCAAGAGGTTGCTGGTTCAATTCCCAGTCAGGACACATGCCCAGGTTGTGAGCTGGGTCCCCATTGGAGGGCATGCAGGAGGCAGCCAATCGATGTTCTCTCTCATCAATGTTTCTATCTCCCTCTCCCTCTCTTTCTAAAATCAATAAAGAAAAAACAAAACAAACAAAAGACAGTATTTCTCAAAGTATGTGCCCTACTTTAAAATCAACTGAGGAGTCTGTCAAAATGCAGGATCTCGGGCTTCTCCTCAGCCCTACCTAGTGCAAAGCTCCCAGATGATTCCCTTGCCCGTCCTTGTTTGAGAACCTTCACTAAGCTCCGAGAACAGAGACAAGAGCATATGCTTGGTAGGTATTAGCCGTGAAATGCTGTCTGGAACAGACTGTCTTATTTATCAGGACATGAAGACACACCTGAGAAGCTGAGCTGTTCTGCACACTCACATCACTTCATATACTTTTGTGTCACTGTGAATACAGAGTATGTGTGGGCGTCCTTGAACAGAAAAGAGAGTAGAAGAAACAAACTGAGTCTAAAGACAAAGTAAGTCACTAAGAGCCTCCAAGGAACTAATGACAAGGACTTAAGCTTTTATCTCAGCTATCATTTTCCACTGCACAATTCACTTAGGAGAGAGAAAATTCACTGTTCCAGCCCTGTGATTACAAAGCACATCCTCATGAACTGCAGTATTCCTGCTTCCTTTGCTGTCAGCAGGACAAGAACACAGAATTACACCTGAGACGCGTTTGCAATGAATTACTCCCACTCCTCTCCAGGGTTCTAAGAGCAGGCAGACAGGAAAAAGCTGGCTGGGAAATGTACATTTTGAGGCTGCTAATGGAAAACACTCCATGGGTCCATTAAGAGCAACATCCCCCACTCATTCCCTCACCCCAGCCCACTGCTAAAACACTCTGACTCTAGTAAATGCCCATGCTTCTAAAATCCGAGGGTGACACACCAGCACAGAGGAAAACCTGACTGGGGATGAGTTGTGGACCATGCCAGGGCACATCCCTTCTTACCTTACATTCACTATGCCAACAATTTCCTTTGACAGAAAACGAAGAATAAATGCATTCAAGACAAAGGTGATCAATCGAAACACCACCTACAGAAAAAGAAGAAAAACATAAAAATAAATTATGTTGGGAGTGTATACTTTGCTGAAATGAAAACAATGTGGCTGTTCTTCCTAATGTAATGACACACAGCAGCCTTGCCATGGAGACCCTTTGTAAAACATTCAACCTGTCTGCATTTCTTCCAAAAATTTCATTCCTTGGGTTTTCTTGGCACACCTGGGCAGTGGTCAAAGGACCCATCAGTAAACCCTCATTTACTGATGAGAAGCAGGAGGCCCTGACAGACTCAGGGGACGTCTTTGGGTTCAAAGTCAGATGCTCCAGGAGGCAGAAAGAGAATTTTATTTAGTGCTTCACATTGCCTCTCCTCTTCCAGCCTGTTTAGAAATAGCACACACTTTGCAAGTGGGAGCCTGCAGGGTAGAGTAGGCTCACTAGTAATCATGGGGTCTAATTTCTCTTTTCTGCTTCTAATATCTGGGGATTCCAATAATGACATTTAATCTCTTTGAACTTCAGTTTTCAATCAGAAAACAGAAAAGGCTGTATTTATTTACTTAATATTTGCCACCTTCTAGAGAGGAGTTAAAATATCCTTTAAATGACAACTGCAATAACAAGATAATGTAAAATGGGGGGCAGGGGGTAGAATCCAGCCATTGCCATTTGCAAGGAATATATCCTGAGACTTTCAAACCTGTCAATTCAAGAAGACCACCTTAGCAAAAAATTCTTCCCATGAGACAGAGAAGAACAGGTTGCAATGAAATTGGGTTACTAAATGGGGATGCTGGCTGGGGTGCAAGCCTCACTCACTAAGTAACTCTCTCTCTGCGTCCCAGCAGCACCACAGGTGTAACTTAACTGCACTTGTGAGCAAACGCCAAATCACTTCTCTGTCAAACACTTTCAGAGTTACCCATGAACAGCTGCAATCTTAGTCAACCAAGTATGCCAGTGAACCACTACAGTCTGAAAAATCTCCAGGGAAAGGTAAGACCAAAAAGGGAGGGTGCAACTTTAAAAATGTCCCTAAGTGTCACAGAGCAGAAGGGTCTCCAAAGCCAAAATATCACAATCTTAACATTTATGGGGTTGAATGTGACTTTTTGTGAGTCTGGTGAAAGTTCTGTCTCCCTCCTTAGAAACAGGCAGGTACATACAAAGGTGGGCAAAAGTAGGTTTATAGTTGGGCAAAACAGAATTTATCTTTGCATTATTATTTATTATTGTATTATTTATTTGCATGACAAATGTAAACCTATTTTTGCCCACCCCTGTACATATATATACACCAAATTCTGTACTCAGTTTTAGGGGTTTGAAACCAATGGGAAAAAGCATTCAGCTAAAAATCTCAAGTCACCATTTAACTGTTAGCTCCTTCATCCTCTAATGTTTATAAGCCTCATTCTCTTCCTGTCAGATGAGGCTGCAAATCTCATAGGATAATAAGGATCAAACAAGATTGTGTAAGTAAAAGCATTTTTAAAAAATATACATACAAATGAAAGGCATTAGCACTTTCACTATGGCCAGCTCAGAGTTAAGACAGAGAATAAACTCTCAAATTCTTGTAAATTACAATGTAATTGCAAAGCTACCTCAAGTGTCTGCATTGTAAATTGAGAAAGCATACAAGATTGAATTAAAACCCTCAAGTATGGCCTGGCCGTTTTTGCTCAGTGGTTAGAGCATCGGCCTGCGGTCCAGAGAGACCTGGGTTCGGTTCCCGCTAAGGGCACGTACCTCAGCTGCAGTTTGTCCCCGGCCCTGGTTGGGTTGTGCGGGTGGCAGCCACTGGATGTGTCCCTTTCACTTCAATGTTTCTCTCTCTCTCCCTCCCACTCTATCTGAACAAAATATGAAAAAATGTCCTTGGGTGAGGATAAAAAAAACAAACAAAAAAAAACACTCAAGTATGTAAAGATTATGGCTATTTTTATAAAACCCACATAAGCACATTTATGTTAACTTCAAAGTCAAAGTTATCCTTGTCTAAGAAACCTAATGCCTCAGGTTTTTCCCTATTTAATTGGTCTGAGTGAGAATTTGAGCTAATGAAGCTCTAAGGTTGCTCATGTTATCCAGTATTTGCTCCACATATTGGCCCTTATTAGTAAGTCTTCACTTAACTTTGTAAAGGAATTTATAGTTTAAAAAAAAGCCCTTTCATTTCTGTTAATTATGTGACCCTTAAAAGCAACCGAGTAAATGCACATGAAGCAAGTAAGACTCAGAGCAAAGTGAGTTGCCCAATGTCCTTTCATTCCTACTATGACCATTTAAAACATTCTAATGACTGTAATAAAAATAGCTAATACTTATTAAGTACTTATAATGTGCTAGGCACATATCAGGCATTTCATCTAATCTCCCTAATTACCTTATGAGATTGTATTATTGTTCTAATTTAAGATAAGGAAACTAATGCTCATAGAACTCAAGCTACAGTATTCCCTCGCCACTTTGCCCTTCAAGTTCGCGGCTTCACTCTATCGCTTTTTTTTTGGTACGTGCCCCTAGCGGCAACCGAACTCAGGACTCTCTGGTCCACAGGCCCACGCTCCAACCGCTGAGCCAAACCGGCCAGGGCTTATCGCGTTTTTTTCCGAAAGTCGAAGGATGCAATGTCAAGGGATTACTGTATATAAATAAAGAATCCTACTTCATGGAAATTCATTTATTGTGGTAGAGTCTGGAACTGATTAACCACGATAAACGAGCTCTGACTGTATCTTCCCAAGGGTGGGCCGCTAGCAAGTGACGTGGCCCAAACTTGACCCCAAGCCTGCCTGGCTCTTTCTCCTAATCTCCATGTGAAATGTTGACTCTCTAAAATAAGTGGTAAGGGGACCTGGCTGGTTTTGCTCAGTGGTTAGAGCATGGGCCTGCAAACCAGAGTCTGGAGTTCGATTTTGGTCAAGGGAATGTACCCCGGTTGTGATTTCAGTCTCTGGTTGGGCTTGTGCAAGAGGCAACCAATCGATGTGTCTCTCACATAGATGTTTCTCTCTCTCTCTCTCTCTCTCCCTCACTCCCACTCTATCTCAAAATAAATGGAAAAATATCCTCGGGTGAAGATTTTAAACATCAATAAATAAAATAAAATAAGGGGGAAAGTGGATTCAAGCTTTTTGTGAGGAAGGGTTGAATGGCTCAAGAGTGACATAGAGAGCCCTGGCCAGTTTGGCTCAGAGGTTAGAGAGTTAGCCTGCGGTCCACAGAGACCTGGGTTCAGTTCGGGCTAGGGGCGCGTGCCTCGGTTGCAGTTTGTCCCCGGCCCTGGTTGGTTGTGCGGGTGGCAGCCACTCGATGTGTCCCTTTCACATTGATGTTTCTCTCTCTCTCTCTCTCTCCCCCCCCCCCTCCCACACTCCATGTGAACAAAAAAATGGGAAGGTGTCCTCGGGTGAGGATAAAAATAAAAAAAAAGAGTGAAAGAGAAACTGAACCACTTGACTTAGAATGATCAGCTCCTAGGGTTAAAAGGATCTTTAGATACCATTTTGATCACCTGGCATGTACGTATCTGACAGATGATGAAAATTAGGACCAAGAGGAAGTGATTATTCCAAGGTCACATAGCCAGAAGGAAGACACAGCCAATATTTACTAAGTGCATACCAAGAGTACTGTTAAGTGCAATTATCTGAATAACTTTAATTAGCCATCAGCCACTTTATGGGCTGGTACTATTACTATTACTATTACTATTACTATTACTATTACTATTACTATTACTACCCCCATTTTCCAATGAGCTGAGGCTTAGCAGGTGAAGTCACTTGTCCTGGTTCATGCAGCAAGCACATGGCAGAACCAGGATTTCAATTCATGCCTGCCTGAGCCCCTGTTCTTAGCTATGCCAAACTGTCTCTCTGAACTCAGTGGAAGTCAGAGAATCTGAGGAACGTGTTTGAGGGTAATGAACAAAATGAACCCCTTGCCTTAAAAAATATCAGATTCTACAGCACCACCAACACCTCTGCCACCTGATCTCTCTCCTACTAACATATGGGAACTAAATTCTCAAAAGGAAAGGGCTTGTTTGCAATCTCCCAGCCAGGGCGCTGAACGCAGGCTCCCAACTCCAGGCCCAGGAGCCCCATCTCCGCCGCCACCTCCTCCTGTCGAACCCCTCCGTAGCGGGATGCACACAGGGACTGAGCCTGCCCGCAGCCGGGCTCCTCGCGCATCCCGGCTGCGGGACCGCTTGGGGCCGACGGGGCAGAGAGTACCTGCAGGAGCAGACCCGAGGAGGCCAGCCGGGCCGCCTGGCCCAGCACCTCGTGGCTGCCCATAGCCTCGGCACCCGGTCTGTCACCAGGAAACGCCGCCGTCAGCCAGCTTCGTCGCGAGAACAGAGCGTCATGGAGCAGCTCGCTCGCTGATTGGTGACATGGGGACGGAAGGCGGGGCACGAGAAGTGCCGGTGCTTTAACTGGGCGGGGCGGGGATACGTCAGTGTTCTGCGTCGCAGCTCCTCTCCTCTCGTACAGGTTTTTGCGCTTTCTATGCCCATCCCTACCTGTCTCCAATAAGCTAGTGACCGCTACGAAGAAAAGTTGTCGAGTAGCCAAAGCGCCCTAAGGTTCTCAGCTTACCATCCCCAAAAAACACTAACCTCCCTGGCCTCAAAAGATTCTTGCCTTTTGGCCTTTGCCTACAAAATCTCAGCCACAGCTCCCTAAATTAGGCTGGACGGAAATTGACCCAATTTAACAAAGAACTGAGGACCAGGAGTTAAATACAGCATTTTGACATGTGTGGTTCTGTGGACTTCTTCCTAAAGTGCTGAGAATTGGGCTTGTTGTCAGATAAGTAAGGTGAGACTCGGAGATGTGAAGTGACTTGTTCCTGTCTGCACATCTTGTCCCTGGTGGAGCAGATCCCAGGCTCCTAATCCTAAACTTGCCTCCCTTACCTGCATGCTGCCAGTTGTGAGGACAGAGCAGAAGAGTGGAGAGAAGTGCTTTCTAAAATGTAAAGAACCCAACACACAATCAGCTGTTTTTCACGAGTGATCTTATTATCTTCTATGCAGACTTTGGGAAGCCCAATCTTCCCCAATCTCTTTAAGGTCTTCTGTGATTTGACCCCAGCCTACCTTCTCACCCACCTTATATATAATCGCTGCCCTTTCCCAACACACTTTAGTTTCTAGCCATTAGGAACCCTTACTGTTCCTCAAATAGGCCCTGTCTCAAGGAAGTGCCTTCGTTGATGCCCCCCCCCCCCCCTCAGGCCCCACTGTCCTGACTATTCTGAGTATCAGCTCCTTCTGTGGACCTGAATATATGTCCTCCCCAAATTCAGATGTTGAAGCCCTAATCCTAAGTATAATGTTTTTTGGAGGTGGGGCCTTTGAAAGGTTATTATGTCTTGAGGGTGGAACTCTTAATGAATGGGGTTAGTGTCCTTATAAGAAGAGACAAAAGAGAAATGAACTTCCTCTCCCCCATGTAAGGATAGCAGCAAGAAGGCAGCCAGCTTCAAAACAGGAAGAGAGCTCTTACCAGAAATTGAATTAACCAGCACTTTTTCTTGAACTTCTCAGCCTCCAGAACTGCAAGAAATAAATTCCTGTTGCTTAAGCCACTCTGTCTATGGTATTCTGTTGCAGGTGCCTGAGCAGACTAAGACAGCACCTATGAAGCACTTTGTAACCCTTAATCGCTCTTAGCACAATCTGCTTTACAATGAAGAGACTAGAATATGTTTCTCTGTCTAAACAGCCTATGAGTTCCAAGAAGGCAAGAGTGAAGCCCACCTGGCTTTGCCTCCTGCAAGATAGCAGAGAAAGTTCCTAGGACTCCCATAAATACCCCCTGACTTTTACTGCTGCTGGAAAGAGATGATGGGGCTCAAGGCATATGTACCTCCCTATCCACATCTTGCCAGATTATCCAACTCTATTTTATGGTAGAGGAACAGAATGTGAGCTTTTGATTGTCAGAAAGACCTGGCCCTGAATCTTCATTCTGCTACTCACTAACCAGGTGACCTCAGTTTGCTTAACTGTTAAATAGGGGATATTATCTCTCCTGTGAGGGTAATTACAAGAATCAAAGTAAAAAAAAAAAAAAAAATGTCTGGCCCTTAAGGAGCTTAAATTCTAGTAGAAGGGAAATGGAAAAACACCCCCCCCCCCAACAACAAACAATAAAATTTCACATAGTGATAAGTGCTGTGAAAGAATAAAACCAGAGAAGGTAATAGAGGCTCTAGGAGGGGTAGGAAGGCATGATGTTCTGGAAGGCAGAGAAAACTGGGCACCCACCTGGGAGAGGCGTGTACCTGGAAAGGAGAGCAAAGAGTTGGAGGGTCAAGGTATTCAGCCTAAGGGCCAAGATGCCCAAGGCCTTGACCTGGCAGCCTGCCCACCCCATGGACCTTGGACTGGCAGGTGAGATAGGCTCTTGCTCCCTTTATCCCCAGCCAAGGAGCTGCCTCCTCCACAGCTCATCCCTGGAGCAGAACCAACCAAGAGCTCTTCATGTCCACATGCTTCTAACCCTGGGCATCCAAATGGGCTGGTCTGGTAGGGACAAGGAGATCATTTTTCTGGGGGCAAAGAAGCCAAAGAGAAATGCTCCAAGCTAAGTCTGAAGGGCAAAGCCACCCAGGAGTCCAGAGTCCAGACCCCCAGGAGCTCCTGGGCAAGAAGTCATAGATCTTTTTCTTTCGTTCTGAAAGTTAAGACTTAGCAAGGAGAAACTGAGCAGGAACTTTGTGCCCAGAGCCATGCTGGGTGCTGGGGTGGGTTGGGGAGAAGGAATTGTGATGAGAGTCATTGAGCACTGACCACTGACCCCACGTCAGGCACCTGTCTGAGCACTGTACCCCTTCATTCTCTCAACAACCCATGAGGTAGGTATTACGGATGAGGAAACTGAGGGACAGAGATGTTAATGTTACTCACACCCAAGCCCCTTCAGCTAGGGAGTGGTCAACCAGTATTGAACCTACGTGCTTTCTGACTCCAAATGCTGAAAGAGTGATGTTCCTACCTTCAAAAAGCTCTGGCCCTGAAGGAGACTTAGCTCAGAGTCCCCATATTGAAACAGAGATCATATGTGGCACTGAGGGAGTGGACTCTGGGAGGGCTGCAGTGGCTCAGCTGCACTGAGCCTCTCCAGTGGCCTCGCCTCTGTTGACGGTATTGATACCAACAGGGCATGACACCCTCCATGGTCTTTGTGTGGAGGGCTATGGCCCACTGGCTGTGGCCTGTTTCGTTTGACCTGTGAACTGAGGATAGTTTTTACCTTTTTATTTTTATTTATTTTTTGGATAATTCTCACCCGAGGATATTTTTTCATTGATATTTAGATAGAGTGGAAAGAAGGGAGGGAGAAAGAAAGAGAGAGAGAAACATCAATGTGAGAGAGACACATCGATTGGTTGCCTCCTGCATGACCCTGACCAGGGCCAGGGATTGAACCTGCAACCCTAATATGTGCCCTTGACCAGGAATCAAACCTGCGACCCTTCTCTCCACAGGCCAGCACTCTAACCACTGAGAAAAACTGGCCAGGAAAGTTTTCACCTTTTTTAATGGCTGGGAGAAAAAAAATCAGAAGAAAAATACTTCATGAGATATGAAAATCATATGAAATTTAAATTTTGGTGTCCACAAATAAAGTTTTATCGGAACATAGCCACATCCACCCATTTGTTTATATATGTTTATAGCTAATGTTTTGCTACAATAGCAGAGTAGTTTGGCCCAAAACACTGAAAATGTGTTATCCTCACCCGAGGACATTTTTCCATTTTTTGTTCAGGTAGAGTGGGAGGGAGAGAGAGGAACAGAGAGAGAGAGAGAAACATCGACATGAAAGGAACACATCGAGTGGCTGCTACCCTCACAACCGACCAGGGCCGGGGACAAACTGCAACCGAGGTACGCGCCCTTAGCGGGAACCGAACCCGGGTCTCTCAGGACCACAGGCCGACGCTCTAACCGCTGAGCCAAACCGGCCAGGGCTATTTTTAAATTATTTTATTTTTGTTACAGATGTTTCTCCTTTTTTTTCCCCATTGACACCCTCCTCCCCAACCCCCCACCCTGTCCCCAGCTTTGTTGTCCGTGTCCATTGGTTATGTGTACATGCATATAAGTTCTGTGGTTTATCTCTTCCCTCCCCCCACCACCCCCTCTTCTGAGGGTTGTCAGTCTGTGCCCTACTTCCATGTCTCTGGATCTACCTTATTCCTCAGACTGTTATGTTCATTATATTCCACAAATAAGTGAGATCATGTGGTATTTGTCTTTTTCTGCTTGGCTTGTTTCGCTTAGGATAATACTTTCCAGGTCCCTCCATGTTGTCTAGAAGGATAAGAGATCTAAAATGATTGTTTTGTTTTGGTTTTTATCCTCACCTGAGGACATTTTTCCGTTTTTTGTTCAGATAGAGTGGGAGGGAGAGAGAGGAAGACAGAGAGAGAGAGAGAGAGAGAGAGAGAGAGAGAGAGAGAGAAACATCGACATGAAAGGGACACATCAAGTGGCTGCCTCCCCCACGACCCAGCCAGGGCCAGGGACACACTGCAACTGAGGTATGTGTCCTTAGCAGGAACTGAACCCGGGTCTCTCTGGACCGCAGGCTGACACTCTAACCGCTGAGCCAAACCAGCCAGGGCCCAAAACACTGAAAATATTTACTGTCTGGCCCTTTACAGAAAAAGTTTGCCAATCCTGGTGAGTCCCAGTGTCTGACACGCAGTAGACATTTCAATGTTGAATGACCGAATGCATGGATACATGACTAATGAAGGACTAGGAAAGGAAGAAAGAAAAATGAAAAGGTTCTTTTGTAGGGGTCACCTGGTTTGGGGAGCAAGTGATCCTTAGAGAATACCAGACCATAATTGGTGGTCACTGAAGGAGCTATTTCCCCCTCCCTGCTGCCCTCTGTGTCAGGTGGCCTCCTTGCCAAGGAAAGCTGACCCGAGCTGGCTATTTTATTTCAAAGCTGGAGGGAGTGCCCGGTTTGGTGCCAAGTCAGTCAGGCTCCCAGGGCAGCGGGGAGGGAGGCTGCCAGCAGACAAGGAGGCATGGTACAAGCTAGCTAGGGCAAGTGGGGCCTTGGACCTCAGCTGGGTGGAGGCAGGAGAGCTGGGCATTGTCCCATATACCAGCCACTGGGAGGTGGGCATCTTGGGTGAGGGTCCTGCCCTGCCAAAGCTTTCTGCTGCTCACCAAGTGGAGGACCTCCACCAGGCTCCATCCCTCCAGGAGAACCTCAAGACTCTGCCCTTCACCCTGGCCGGTTTGCCTCAGCAGTTAGAGCATTGGCCTGCGATTTAGAGAGACCCAGGTTTGGTTCCAGCTAAGGGCATGTACCTCGGTTGCAGTTTGTCCCCGGCCCTGGTTGGTCATGTGGGTGGCAGCCACTTGATGTGTCCCTTTCACATCGATGTTTCTCTCTCTCTCTCTCCCTCCCACTCTATCTGAACAAAAAATGGAAAAAAATGTCCTTGGATGAGGATTAAAAAAAAACAAAAAAAAAAAACTCTGCCCTGCACTCACAAGTCCCTGGCATGAGAACATGGTTGCGCTACTAATAGTCACATTTGTTGAGTATGCATAGGTACTGTGCTGGGCACTTCACTTTTATAATCTCATTTTACTCCAAGAGCAGGCCCATGAGCCCTGCCTGGGTGGCTCACTCGGTTGGAGCATTGTCCTGTACACCAAAAGGTTATAGGTTCGATTCCTGTTCAGGCATGTACCTAGGTTGCGGGTTTGATCCCAGTCAGGGTGTGTATGGGAGGCAACCATCAGTGTTTCTCTCTCTCTCTCAAATCAATAAACATATCCTTGGGTGAGGATTTAAAAAAAGAAAAAAGAGCAGACCCATGAGGTAGGCACCAGTGTTATCCCCATTTTACAGACCAGGAAACTGAGGCTCAGTGAGATTAAAGGACATGCCTAAGGGCTCAGTAAATGGTGGTGCCAGAATTTGCACTGCACAGTGTGGCTCTCAGACCCTTAACCAGGAATGAACCACAGTGGTTATTGGTAATCTGATTCCTTGGCTCCACATCAGCAGCTCTGATTCGGGAAGGTTGGGTGAATCTGCATTAATCCACACCCTGAGTGTTTCTGATACAGTGGACCAGACTGTGAGAGGCACTGCCGAAGACCTTCAGGCGCCTTGGAAAATCTGCCTCCTTCTCTGGGCTGGAAGAGTCTGTTTGCTTAATGCAGGCAAAGCAAGTCCTGAGATCTGCCCCTAGGCTGGTCCAGCCACCAGGGGTCTTGTTTCCAGGACTGGGCTGTGGGTCAGCGCTCAGGGCAGCAGGGGCTGGCGGCAGTGCCTGTGTGAGGGCCTTGGGGAAATTCTGTGCCAGGAAGGGTACACAGTGCAGCCCCTGAGTCCCAGGGTCTGCCCATGGGTTGGGGGTGGGCAGCCACAGAGCCCTGGCTTCGCTGGCTCCTCTGGGCATTGATTTGTGCAGAGACAAGAGAGTAACCTGCGATGCCCACACATCAGCCTGGCTCATTTCACTGCAGCCTTTATTTCTGAACCACCACCCTGTACTGGGCATTGGGAGGAGGCGTGAGGGTGAGTGAGCCCCTGAGAATCCTTCAGAGCTGAGGGTTCCTCTCAGAGAGAACATGAAAGTGATACCAGGCAGGCTGGGATGAAAAAAATGGGCAAGGGGAATTTGGGGGTTCAGGTCAGATCTTTCTGATTGGGGCATTAGGAAGCTTTCCTGCAGGGGCTGTTTTTGAAGGGCAGAGAGCTCAGGCAAATGGCGAGAACACAAAGAAGGGAATTTGCTGGGTCCCTTGGGACCCAGGAATTGACTTTGAAGGCCCTGGAGTGCAGAAGTGCTATTACCCACTGTTCTGTGGCCAGTTCCAGGCTTGTGGGTCTGAAAAGAACAGCAAGTTCACAGATGTGAACATGTATGTGTGAATGACTACAAATTCAGGAACATGTGTTCACATGCATGTAGAAAGTGAGTGTGCATTTGCCTGTGTGTGCAGGCCTGTTTTCCAGGGTCTGCCTTCAGATAAAGTCTGTGTGTGGGTAAATGGAAACATTTGTGAGTGTATCTGTGAGTATGGATGGGAAAGCATGAATTGTCAGATCATATGCAGTGTGTGCAGTGTGGAAATGTGTGGAGGTATGGAGGTGTGCATGCATGCAAGTATATAGATATGTGTGTGGCTCGGGGTTAGCCTTTAGGCTTTCTGATTCTGGGTCCATGGTCTTCATAAGTGTAATAATGGTTAATCTTATGAGTTATTATCCCCATTTTACAGATGAAGAAACTGAGTCTCAGAAAAGTAAAACGACCCAGCCAGTAAGTAGCAGAGCTGGGATTGAGGCCGTCAGACTTCAGAGGCCCCCCTTTACCATTTCTCACGAGCTGAGCCAAACCACTGCTGGTGAGGAAATGCCCCTGGTATACTCACTGCTAGCCACGACCTGGCGCAGACACCCAGGGATTCTCACATGCTAGGAAGTAAGGAACTGTCATCACTGGGGCCTGGCTCTCAGGACCCAGGGCTACACATGTAGAAAGGTCACACCGAGGTGAAATGGAGCAGCCCTCCTCGTTTATCCAAAATCCCAAAGAATCTGGGCCTGGGCCAGAGCCAGCAGAGGCCGCTAGACTGGGCAGTCCTGCCCTTTGGAACAGCAGTCCTGCATGAAGAGTTGCCCAGATTCCCCCAAGCCAGTTTCTCAAAGGCTGTTCACCAGCACCTGTCCATGAAGGCCAAGCTCCCAGCCTGAGGACCAGAGTGGAGCCAGTAACAGGGCAGGGCCTCCCTGGGCCCTGACAGTCTGTCAGCTGCTGCAGCACCACCACTTGCATTCCTGTCTTTCTTCTTGCACTGAGGGCCCAAGTGCCATGTAAAAAAAACAAAACAATCACAAAAGCAAAAACCGAACCAAGAAAAACATACAAAACGGGTCACAAAAGTTATTTCCCCCACCATTTGGAAATGAACTGATCTAAGTTCAAATGCCTTTTGGGCAAGTCATTTCATTTCTCTGAGCTTCTGTTTCTTCATCTATAAAATGGGGATGATAATAACACCTGCCACTTGGGTTATGGTGAGAATCAATGAGATCATGCATGTAGAGGCTCCCACACTGCCAGGTACACAGAACACGTGCGTGCAACAAATAGGAGCCATTGGTGGCATTTTCATTGACAGGACTAATAACATTTTCCCCTGTGACCTTGTAAAGCATTCAGTATATCTGGACCTCTATTCCCTACCCTATAGAGATTATTTTGACTTTTTTTTGTTAGGCTTTTAAAAATACTTATTTTTATAATTCAGTACCATAAAATTCACCTGTTTTAAAATGTACAACTTGCCCAGATAGTATGGCTCAGTGGATTGAACATTATCCCATGGACTGAGAGGTCCTGGTTGGATTCCTGATCATGGCACATGCCCGGGTTGCAGACACCATGCCCAGTATGGGGTGTGCAGGAGGCAGCCAATCACTGTTCTCTCTGATATCGATGTTTCCATCTCTCTCTTTTTTCCTCTCTCTCTAAAAAGTCAATAAAAACATATTTTAAAAAATAAAATATATAGTGTACACCTTAGTGGCTGTCAGTATATTCAGAATTGTACAACTATCGCCACTATCTAATTCCAGAGCATTTTAATAAAAAGAAACCCCACATGCATTAGCAAGCACTCCCCTTTCTCCCCAGCTCCTGACAGCCACTTATCTACATTGTCGCTCTGAATTTGCCTGTTTTGAACATTTTATGTAGATGGAATCATATAGAATGAAGTCTTTTGCATCTACATTCTTTCACTTAGCATAATGTTTTTAAGAGTCATCTGTGTTGTGGCATATATCATATATTATTTTTTATGGCTGAATAATGTTCCATTTTGTGGATACACCACATTTTATTCATCAGCTGATGGACATTTGGGTTGTTTCCACTTTTTGATTATTATGAACAATGCTGCTATGAACATTTATGTATAGATTTTGTGTGGACATGTTTTCAGTTCTCTTGGGTAAGTACCTAGGAGTGGGATTTCTGGGTCTTGTGGTAATTCTATGTTAAACCGTTTGAAGAATTGCCAGTGTTTTCACAGTGACTGTACCATTTTGTATTCCTACCAGCAGGGTATGAGGGTTCCAATTTCTCCACATCCTCACCAATACTTATCATCATTCATTTTTTTAAAAAATCCTCACCCTAGGATATCTTTCCATTTATCTTCAGACAGAGTGGCGGAGGGATTGGGGGGAGATAGAGAGAAACATCGACGTGAGAGAGACACATTGATTGGTTGCCTCTAGCATGACCCTGACCAGGGCTGGGGACCAAACTTCAAACTGCAACCGAGGAACGTGCCCTTGACCAGAATCCAACCTGCAACTCTTTGGTCCACGGGCTGATGCTCTTATTGCTAAGCCAAACCGGCCAGGGCTCACCATCCATGTTTTTTTTTATCACAGCCATCCTAGTGTGTACAAAGTGGTATCTCGAGTGTTTTGTTTTGTTTTTATCCTCACCCAAGGACAGTTTTTTCCATTTTTTGTTAAGATAGAGTTGGGGGGGGGTGGAAACATCGACATGAAAGGGACACATCGAGCGGCTGCCACCTGCACAACCAACCAGGGCCAGGGACAAACTGCAACCGAGGTACACGCCCTTAGCGGGAACCAAACCCGGGTCTCTCTGGACTGCAGGCTGACACTCCAACTGCTGAGCCAAACCGTCTGGGGCTCATTGTGGTTTTGATCTGCATTTCCCTGATGACTAATGATGTTAAGCACCTTTTAATGTGCTTATTGGCTATTTGTATATATTTTTTGTAGACATGTCTGTTCAAATCCTTTGCCCATTTTAAACTTCTTTTTATTTTAGCCAATGCTTACTGAGCACCTGCTGAGTGCTAACATACTAGGGGATGGGAAGGGGACACAGAGTCAGGGACTCTTGAGGCATGAAGGCTGGACTTGCTCCGCCTCCCAGGAGCATGTGGGTGAAGGAAGAAACTGCTCCAAAAAAGGAGAAGACACAGACTAAACAAGGGCCTCAGAGGTTCTGTCTGGACAATGCACCCTCTCAGGGGCCTGCCACACCTGACACCAGTGTGATTGATACCTAGCAGCCAGCTGACTAGGTGTGGCAGCCACTAAGGTCACCAACAGAGTAGGTACCCCCTAGGTAAGCACCCTCAGCAAATCCTGATTTAAACCCACTACCCCTAGCCAGGGCCAGCTACACAGTCCCTGGTCTTCTCCAGGCAGATCTGCAGGGTGAGTGCTAGAGGCAGTGAGGCTGCTAGGGCCTGAGTAATAGAAAGACAGAAGGACCCTGCTCTACCCCAATTGTTGTGTGTTTATTGCCTGTTCCTTGACCTCTCTGAACTTCAGTTCTCTTATCTGTGAAGTAGGGGAATAATAGCACAATCTTGTAAGGTGATTATGAAGCTAAAATGGAATGATGCAGAGGACTTCACACAAGTTGGGAGTAGAAGAAATGTTCACTAAATATGATGCATAGGCCTGGCTGGTGTGGCTCAGTGGTTGAGCGTCGACCCATGCACCAAGAGGTTTCCAGTTCAATTCCAGGTCAGGGCACATGCCCAGGTTGTGGGCCCAATCCCCAGTGGAGGGCATGCAGGAGGCAGCCAATCGATGTTCTCTCATATCGATGTTTCTCTCTCTCTCTCTCTCTCTCTCTCAAATCAATAAAGAAAAAATACTAAAAATAAATAAATATGATACATAGTACTTTTATTTTGTCATCTGAAAATGGAGAGGGACAAGATAATCTATAAAGGCCTGACTCCCTTATAGAAAAGAGAGGTTTTAGAAACCAGGGGCACCCCCAGATAAGATGGAAGGAGCAAAGGGGGTGCAAGACTCTCAGCCACAGCTACCTTTATGAGGAGCAACCACCCTGAATTCAGGGTTACCTATAAAGGATGTCAGCGGCAGCAGCCCTGGCTCAGGCAACCAGACCACTCCAGGAAGCCCTCTGGCCTCCGTGGCTCTCTGTCTCCATCTTGGCTTTGTCTCAGCCCTCCAGCCCATGCCACAGTGGCCAGGAGCCTTCTCACTGATCTGCCGAGCTCATGGCTGAGGGGAAATGGGTTTCCAGATAGGGTGAAAATAGATCCTTCTCCAAATATGCTCATTGAGGCAAAGAAAAATAAATAAAACCAAGAGGGAAAAGAGAGCAGGGAACAGCCTTCAGATGAGGCCAGGCCTGAACTGTTCCCGAGGGACAAGCTGCCAGCCAGGTGGGGGTTGGGCTTCTGCAACAGAAAGCTGTGTGTGACTGAGTTTGGGCATGACCGCATGAATGAGCATGTGTGACAGTAAGGGTAAGTGTAAGTGCAGGTGTGAGTGTGAGTGGGTATGTGTGAATGTGTGTGTGCCTGTATGTGTGTATGTAGGCTGAGTAGGTGAGCATAGGTGTGAGAAACCGTATACATTTGTGTATAAGTGAAAGTATATGAACACGTGCGAATGTGAGTGTGTAAGCATTGTGTGAGTGCTTGTGTAAGTATGAGTGGTGCAAGTGAGTGCATATATGACAGTGTGCAAATGAGTGTGCAAGCCTGTATGAGAGAAACTATGTGTGATTGTGTTCAAGTATGGATGTGTGAATGTGTAAGTATCTGTGTATGTGAGAGTACGTGAGTGTGAATGTGTGTGAGAGAGGATGTATGAGTATATGTGTACAAGTATTCCCCTATATTGTGGTGTATACGTGTGAGCAAGTGCACATGAGGGTGTACATGAAGGTGTAATAATGTGTGCATGCAGATTGAGCATATGAGTGCACATATGAGTGCGTGTGAGCTGTGTGTGTGTGCAGGCACTTCAGGTGTAAGACTGCATTTAACATCTTCAACACACCTTGGGAAATGGGTAAAGATGTCACCTCCAGTTTATAGGTATGGAAAGGGAGGCCCTGTTGAAGTAACTTGCACAAAGTCATGCCACCAGGAAGGGGCAGAGCTGCCATTTACACCCAGGCCTTTGTGACTCCAAAGGTCACAGCTCATGAGCACACACCCCAGCCCTTAACATTTCACTGATGTGGATCCCCCTAGCTGCCCTGGTCCCCGGAATCACCCTGCCTGCCCCTGGAGCTCCTTGGACTCAGGCCTTATGACCTGCCACACAGCCCTGAATTATGCCATTTGCAAGGCCATAAACATCATTGTCTTAACAGTCCCTACTGTGTGCCAGAAACATTGGGACCTTTACATGCATGATTGCAGTTTTCACAAGAACCCTTCAAGGTCATGATTATGCATCTCCTCTTATAGCTGAGGCGATAAAGGGACTGGCTCAAGGTCAGGCAACTGTAGGAGGGGTATGGTAACCTGACCCCAGAGCCTGATAGCCCCCATGCCTTCCCAAAGGGTGCTGGCGAAGCGCTCAGCCTACTTGGCTTTATTTAAGCCTAGAGATCAGTGACTCCTCCCCACCACCAGCCTTAACCGATGAAGGGTTCAAACTCATGCTTCAGCAATGCAGCAAATGACAGAAAATCCCTATCTTTGTGGTCACTCAAACAGTTGAAACTCCTAATGTTGAAATGGTGAATGCCAAGGGTTCTCCACATCTATACCTCAGAGCTGTGAGGGAATACATGTAAAGTAATGTAGCCCCATACTGGTGTAGGGACCCTGGGCAAGTGACAACCCTTCAGAGCCTCAATTTCCCCATCTGTAAAATGGGATTTAATAATGATACTCATGCCCTGGCCAGTTTGGCTCAGCGGTTAGAATGTCAGCCTGCAGACCAAAGAGTTCCGGGTTCAATTCCGGCCAAGGGCACTGTACCTCGGTTGTGGTTTGTCCCCGTCCCCAGTTGGGGTTGTGCGGGTGACAGCCAATCCATGTGTCTCTCTCACATCGGTGTTTTTTTTTCTCTCTCTCTTTCTCTCCCACTCTGTCTGAAGATAAATGTAAAATATATATATATCTCCCCTCTGGCGAAGATTAAAAAAATAATAATTTTTGAAAAATAATGATATATATCTCACAGGTTAGGAGTCAGGTTAAACCAAGGTGACTTAATGGTGCCTTAGTAACAATTTGTGGGTCCATTGGTTGGTTGACTGTTGACCTCAAGACTCTGACAGGCTGGTGCTATTTGGAGCCTAGATGGTGGGGTAGAGATCTCAACTTCCCAGGTTTCCGAAGACTTGCTCAGAGGGTATCAGACCTTAGCTCTCTCCCCAAGTCCCTGGCATTTGGGCCCAACAGGTCTGGCTCTCTCTGTGGGCACTCTAGGGGTGATGTGCCAGCCCCAGCTTCTCCAGTTCACAAACAAGCCCAACAAAGGAAACAGCAAGTTTTCCAGACAACTGTGTGCCCCACAGTTGCAGCCCAGGAAGGGAAGTGTGTGCTCAATGGGGAAGTTGCTGCCACAAACACCCGGTTGAGAAACATGGTGGGGAAAATCCACCAGGCTGCTGGGCTCTGGGGAGGGGAATCTCCAGGGGGGACATACATACACACTCTCTCCTCTTTTTGTTCCTTTAACCTGGGGGCACAGGGAGGAGTGGCTTCCTGCCAGTGTTACTCTCTAGGCTGCTTTTCTGCTCCCTGTATAACTTCTCCACTTCCTGGGTAATGGATTCCCTAGATTCAATTCCCTCTGTTTGAAATACCCTGAGTGGCTTCTCTTTTCCTGTTGTACTCTGAAGTCCAGAGAGGTGAGGCCACTTGTCCAGGATCAAAGAGCTTGCCTGTGACATCCATCCTCTGCTCCCTCAGCCCCCCTCTCCCTTTGAAGATGTGCCTTCCTCACTCTAGCTCTGAGCCAGCTTCCTTCTGCTTTTTGAAGGGCTGTCTGGAAATACAGTTCTTAAGGAAACTTATCGGTTGATTCTCACTAAAATATTACTGATTGATACTTGGCCCATCCAGAAGAAGCTAGAACCTCACTGGGCCTGTCCAAGGGGATCCGAGGCAACAGAAGAGGTGCAACCACAGCTGGAAACATTGCCTAAGGTGTCTCTCTTCTTTTCCCCCTCCACTTTTTCCCTAGTGCTCCCAATTCTGATCTTGTGTTGCCTTGTGATCCCTTCTCTCTCTGGCTTTACTGTGGCCATCTGCTCAATGGAGAGGTTGGTCGGACTGGTCCAGGAGGCCTTGGAAGAAAACCCTGGGTGTGTGGGCTGGTTTCCCACCCACATAAGCCACAATTCTCCAGAAGCTCTTCTCAGGAATCTGCTGACCTCACCATTGCTGCCTTTCAGGTGTCTTTCCATCCTGCTGTCCCAGGCTGGAGGGATCCAGTGCTGTGTCCACTTTTCCATGAAGCCTAATCTTCATGAGACTGAGAGTCCATCAGCCATGGGCCCAAATTTCCCACTCCCTGGGGCCAGGAGCGATTCCAGCTATCGAGGGCTCCACTTCCTGCCTGGCTGAGGCCGTTCCTCCCAGAGAAGTAGGGGGCACCACCTGGCCTGGTGAGAGGGCCACTTGAGTCCCTGACTCTCTCTCTCTCCCTTTGTTCAAGGCTATTCCTTTCTTCCTTTCCAAAAAGAAATAAGAAACTAGGTCAGTTTCTGAAAATATTACAAGGAATATTTCTAGAAAGGCTCCAAGAGAGATGCTGAATAGAAGGGACAACTGGTCTCCCTCTCGTGGAGTCTACGATCAGGCCCTTCTAAGTTTTCTTCAGGCTCTTGGCTCTCAACCCAAACAGGTTAAAACGCACCCACTTCCCACACAGAACAATTTTAAATCACTTTATAAGAGTTGATGTGTGCTACAGTTGACAGGCTGTCCTAATATTACACTTTGCAGACATTTAATGAAATGTAGGCATTTCAAGCTCTGTCACTGAGTTCATCTCAATCAATTCCTCAAAACAGGTACTACTATTAATCCCATTTCACAGGGGAGAAAACAGGATGAGAGAGGTTCGGCACCTTGTCTAAGATCGCACAGCCAGTAAACACTGGGCTACTGTCTGGGTTTGCCTTTCCCCACAGCCTGGACCTCTGTCACCCTGGATTCCTGGCTCTGCCCTAGGGACTCTGGGGTGGGGCCTTCAGGCCATGGGGCTCATGCCTCCTTAGAAGAGCTCAGAGCTGCCAAAGAGCTCTGGCCTGCTGGACCAGAGCCCTCCTCCTGGCTCAGTTAGGTGCTTGGCACCAGTGCCCCAGGGCTCCTCCCAGGGGTGAGTTGCAGGGCAAATGGTTTACCTGCCAGAAGCCCAGAGGTAGGAAAGCAAACACCATAAATCATCAGGAAGCCCATGTAAATATTTTATAGCTGGGTCAGTAAATAATGCAGCTCCGTGGACAGACCCAACCAAGTTAATCTGTCCCATATCCAGCACCTAGGTCAGTCTGTCTGGGCCCCTCTCCTGCCTTAAACTTTTTTTTTATCCTCACCGGATGACATTTTTGCATTTATCTTCAGATAGAGTGGGAGGGAGGGGGGGAGAGAGAGAGAAAGAAACATCAATGTAAGAGAGACACATCGAGTGGTTGCCACCCACATAGCCCCAACCGGGGCTGGGGACAAACTGCAACCGAGGTACGTGTCCTTAGCAGGAACTAAGCCCAGGTCTCTTTGGTCTGCGGGCTGATGCTTCAACCACTGTGCAAACTGGCCAGGGCTTCTGCCTTATACTTTTTGACCAAATGCTGAGGCTCAGTGCCAGGCATTTTCATATGTACCATCCTCACTGCCTAGCCTTTGCTCAGGCTGCTTCTCTATCTGAAACATCTTTTCCCACTGTCTGAGTCTGCCTTGTTTTCCCTAAGCCTGGCTAATTCATCTTCCTCTTTTAGGAGCCACCTCTTCCAAGAAGGCTTCTTTGATTTCCTGGATGGGGTCAGAGTCTTTTGGCTCTCACAGTGCCTGGGCTTCCCTGATCTGGGATCTGCTTACTCTATGTGGTCATTTCCTGGTGACTTGTCTGCTCTCCCTCTGACTGTCAGCTCCCAGAGAGCGATATTGTGCCTGCAGTTGAGTGCAGAGCTTAGTATATAGTAGGTGCTCAACAAATAATGTTGAAGGATGGAATAAATTATCTTGTTTAATCTTTAAATAAATCTGTGAGGCAGATATATATATATATTTATTCCTCACCCAAGGATACTTTCTATTTATCATCAGATAGAGTGGGAGGGAGGTAGAGAGAGACAGAGAGAAACATCGATGTGATAGAGCCACATCAACTGGTTGCCTCTCACATGACCTGACCAGGGCCAGGGACAAACCGCAACCAAGGTACGTGCCCTTGACTGGAATCAAACCTGTGACTCATTGGTCTGTGGGCCGATGCTTTAACTGCTGAACCAAACTGGCCAGGGCTGTGAGGCAGACATTCTTGTGTTATTACTATTATCCTTATTTTACGGACAAGAAAAATGAGGTAGCCCAGTGGCAGTGCTGGAATTGACCTTCTGCATGTCTAATGTGTTCTCAATAACCCATCTGAGAGCGTGCCTCTTTCCATGATATGGGTACCATCAGAGACTAAATGACATGCCCATTGTCACATAGCTGGGAAGTGGCCAAACTGAGCCTCACACCACAGACTGCCATGAATTCCAGGCCAGAGTTCTCTGTCACTAGGTCAGGCTGCCCCTTCTTTGAAGCTATTGAATCAGGGACCCTCTGTTTCTGCTCAGGGAGGCCCTTGACCCCTACCATATGCTCTAGCACCCAGTGAGTGCTAAACTGTGTGTTTGCATGACTGCAAAGTGCAAGGCAGCAGTCAGGATTTTGTCTTTGACCTAGGAAGGTATGCACAGTGAGCACCTTGGGAGCAGGAGGCCAGGTGAGGGAAAGTGATCCCCAGGCCCCAGAGTAGCTCTGAGAAGGCATGTGTCGTGGGAGGGTCTCAGGTCCCAGATGGCTGCAGTTGTGGAAGGTGCTCAAATGCAGCCCAGATGCCTTCCATCCAAAGGCGCTATGCCATTTTGAGGCCAAGTCTGTAACCAGGCCATCACAGCTCACAGGAATCTGAGACACAAAGACAGATGATCCTGCCTGCCTTTTCCCCATCCTGTGTCAGGCACTGAGAACAAGGGCAAAGAAATCAGGGCACAGGCAGTGTGAGGTGAGACAGGACAAGGACAGCTTTGCGCAAGAAGTCCTGGCTTGACCCTGGCCTCAATTCTCTGAAGATGGGCTGCAGAAGGGAGGTTAAAGGGGTTTCGACTGATGTGTCTATTCCAGCTGGTTGCCAAGGCTTCCTGGAGCTGTGTTGAGAAGGATTCTGAGCTGTATCTCTCCAGGCTCTGCAGGAAGTGCTGTGATCAGTTACCAACATCTGCCTCAAGCACAGAGGTGGGCACAGCAACCCACCTCCAAATTTGCCACTCTCTCACCTCTCCCCAGCACAGAGTAGAGATTAAACAAAGGTTTGTGGGTTCTTTGTTGATTACTAACAAGGTCAGTGCAGAAGTCATTTGGAGTTTTCATTTGTGGAGATGAGAAGCATGGACGCATGGCCTCTTCACTATGCTCATCTGCAGAGCCAGAAAGGGAAGAGGAGAGGAGAATGGGAGAGAATGACAGATAGCAAGTGAGAAGTCAGATGCCCAGTCTCAGTGTGGACTGAGACCCCAAGCCCAGGGACAAAGACAGCCACAGCTCTGCCCTCACTCGTCAGCAGAAACCAGGAGTTTTCCAAGAAAAATTCCACAGATACATTTTGACAAGGAGCTAGGCGGTGGTGCCTTGTGCTGCAGGAAGCTGGACCCAGGCCTTCTATGCCCCGCAGACTCAGACGTCCACACGGGGCCCACGGCGGTGCAAGGGGCACAGAGGAGTCCTGGATGGAGCTCCTGCATGAGCCTCTGCCCTAACACAGCTTCGGTGCAGGTAGCATCTTGTGGGGACCAGAGCAGGCAGGGACAGGTAGGATGCTCCCTCCGGGCTGAGGAAATCTGGGCTGGCCATGGGGGAGGTGGCAGGAGTGACAGGGCTATGAGGCAGCCAGATGTCACGTCTCTCCCCAGCCTCTTACTGCCCCTTGGACAACCAACCGGTAAGACCATGCAGGCAGGGTCTGCACAAGCTTTCACAGTTGGGGGTTGAGCCTCCAGAAGGGGAACTCAGTCCTTCTCCTGCCAGTTGCCGACATCTCGTACCCTTCACTTGTCTGACTCCACCCAGGCCATTTATCTACTGTCCCACCCTTGCTCCCGTGGCTTTAGGGGTAGCTTGCCCTAGTGACAGTGAACTCTGGCCTGGAATTCATAGCAGTCTGAGGCATGAGGCTCAGTTTGGCCACTTCCCAGCCATTTGACAATGGACATATCATTTAGTCCCTGATGATACCCACGTCATAAGGGCTTTGTAGGAAGCTTGTGAGCTAATGAACATCAAATGTTAGCTCAGGGCCTGCTAGGTAGTGAGTGCTTGACACGTGGGGACTGAAATTACTGTCCTTATTATGATTCTGAGACCAAGTTCATGCACTTTACATCCTCTGCAGAGTCCACATTTCACTCAGACGCCCAGGGGACACTTTCCAAGACTGGTAGGCATGTAGCTGGTGCCCTGGAGCTGGGGACTTGAGATGCTCTGAATCAAAGGCCTGGGGCAGAGCAAGATGGGGAGGGCAGGGTCTCCCTGTAGCCCTGTGGATCCTGGGACTGCTGAGCTCTGGGATGTGGGCAGAGTCAGCCATCCCAGGCCACCTATAATTACCTTCCGGCAGAGCTCTGCGGCACTGGGTGGAGGCAGCAATTGTCAGGTTTTATTTTGATACCCAGACAGTGCCCTTGGGCAGCCCCACACCGGCTGGTCACTGCCAGACATGGATGAAAGTCAAGTTCTTTGGGGAGGAGGCCCTGCCCAGGAGGTTGACATCTGAGTACAAGGTCCAAGGGTTCAGGAACCCACGGTCTTCACCTCTGCCAGGCACTGGGGGCAGAGGCTGCTCTTGCCTCAAAGGCAGACCCTGAGCCTGAGCCATCTCTGGAGACCACACAGCCTTGCTTGCTCAAACCTGGCCCTCCTCTCACCCTCCCAGTGTCCTTGCACACTCACGCTCTCCCACTCTGCGGCCCCTACTCCAGGCCTCTCGCACAGAAGAATGCATGTGCGTACACATACTTGCACACTCACTCATGTCTGGACTACCAGGGTGATGATGAAGGGAGTGACAATGACTTTCCACCCCAAACTCCCTCATCCTGAAGCAGGGAGAAGAGGGGACTTTGGGAGTCAGCCTCCAGGCGGGGAGAGAATCCTGTATACATCTGTGTGCTTATGGACACTCAGGCATTCGCACAGGTGGGTCTGCCCCCAAGTTGCTTAATCATGTGCTGCTGCTGCTCCCGATATTTTTGGGCTCATCCCCACCTACTGCATTTGACTCCCCAGGGCAGAGCTAGGTGTCTCTGCATCCCCAGAGGGGCTTGCCGAGCAGGTCCTGCCAGCTCCATGGTGCAGTGCAGTGCAGGGAGCCCAGAGGCTCAGGCTAACTCCAGCCAGCTTGACCTCCATGGAGCTGGTGCTTCACGGCCTTTGCCACGTGAAGGCCCAGGGAGCTCAGGAAGCAAACACACGTGCTGTTGATCATCGTCTCTGGGCACAAGGGGGAAAGCCAGTCTTTGCTAAATGCCTACAATGAAACTGGCCATCACGGGGTGGGGGTGGGGGCATGTGTGGGTGCACAGGGTGTGATCAGGAGGAGAGTACACTGTTCTTAAGGGGGTGACCCTACAACTAAGGAAGGAACAAAGACATACAGAGTCTAAGGCTCAACCCTATAGGCTCCAAGAAGGACACATGCCAGAGCAATGGCACCAGGGAGCCCAGAGTCCGATAGGCAAAAGTTCCAGAATCTACAGTGAAGGAAAGGAAGAGCCTTTGAGGTGGTCCAGGAGCCCCCTACACATACTCACACTCTCACTCATGAGTCTGCTGGTCACAGTCTTGCAGCCCATCATTAAGGGCTGAACCACCAAGCTCACAGAGGGCAAAGATTGGTGAAGTAGCCCTGGACTCACACCCATGTGTAACCTGTCGTGTGGGCAGACCTTGTGCTCATGGAGCGGGCTGTAATCAGCCCCGGACGCTGCCTTGGGGGAGAAAGCTGGGTATGTGAGCAGGTGGAGATCTCTGGCTCAGCGAATCCACCCCTGCACTGCCTGCCCTACTGGCCCCAGGAAACCCGGGCAGCATTAATGTGAATAATAAAGGTCATGCTTTCATTTATCTATACACTTAAAGCTGATTGTTGCTGTCATTCCTGCCTCCAGGTCTTTGCTCTTGCTGTTTCCTCTGCCTAGAATGGCTGTTCTCCTGATCTTTTCCCTTCCAGTTTCTGCCTGGAAACCGCCTTTACAAGGCTTCATTTTCTTTTTTCATTACAGGCCCAAATGCAGGCCCAGGCCTTTGCATGACATCCATGTCCACTGAGAATGTTCATCCCCAGTGGTCCCTGGGGTCCCTTGTGCACCCATGTTCTAGCTCCACAGGCTTGCCTCACTGTTCCCTAGAATTAGCCTTGCATGTAGTGAGTTCATTCACTCCACGTCTTTGCTCTTGCTCTTCCTTCTGCCTTGAGGATCTTCTCTGCCTTCCCACCTCTGCCCAAGGAGGAATTCCTTGTCCTCCTTGGCCCAGGCCGGGGACGCCTTTGCATGGAGGCTTCCCTGGCTCCTGAGTTCTAGCTCAGGGCCTAGCACAAAGTAGGTGCTGGCCAAATGCTTTCAGGAGGAAAAGAACAATGAATTTCTATTCTTGGCTCTGTTGGAGTCTATTGCTGGTCACCTGGGCAAGTCACTTTGCTTGCCTCTTGGGACCTTAGTCTCCCACCTCTACAATGGTGAGTTAGAAGAGATGGTTTGAGCCTTAGATTTTGCAGAGGGCTTCAGGCCCTGTGAGCTTCCTTGTTCCATCCCAAACACACCCAGATAATAACAAAGTTACATCATAGAATAGAAACAGCAGTAATCTATTGAGAGCTCCCTCTGATTCAGGCACTGCACTAGATTTTCCTCTTGTCTATATTTCCTGAGCCTCTGAGGGGCTACAAATAGCCCCATTTATAGACAAAGGAGTTGAAGCCAGAGGTGGACTTTCCCAAGGTCACACAGCTGAGTAGCTGAGCTCCCTGCAAGAAAGCCAGCCCCAGTGGCCCCAGGGGACTCCTTACCTCAGCCAGGGCCTCCTGAGATAGCCACGGCCTTCCAACACAACCTGTAGGAATGGGACCCTTTGCTATTGCTTGCTCCTGATTCTCAGTAGGCTCAGGCTTTGGGGCCTGGGCTGCCCTGCAGACTGGGAACCCCACAGCCATGTGGAGGGGATGAGGGGGCCCCAGAGGACAGGCACCTAGGCATGCAGCATCAGGGAGGCTACAACCCAGCATCTATGCCTAGCCAAGGAAAACAGGTGCCTGGCCTCCCACATCACTCTGGACTCCATCCCCTCTTATGGTAGGTACATGAGCCAAAGTCTAGGCTGCCATCTGGGCCTGGCCCAAGCAAGGCTTACAAAACATCTGCCCCTGTTCTGATTTTAGGAGAAGTTGCCTTGACCATGCCCCTGTTAGAAGTGACTGCCAGGCAATCAAGCTGACCCCCACCACAGCATCCATCCTTTGTCTAGGGAAAAGTCCATGGACCATCTGCAGGACATATGAGCAAGCCAGACTCTGGGCTCCTGCATCAGTCTCCTCCAACAACCTATGTGGCATCATCAAGGACTCATCTGAGCCTGTTTCCTCGTCTGTGGGACGAGATCAGAATGCCTGCTTTACCTGGGTATAGGCAATTAAACAGCAATTAGGGGGCTCTCCATGGTGCCTGGGGAAGCTATTGGCCAAGAGGTTAAAAAAAAAAAAAGAGTGTATCTAGGTATCAATGCAGGACCTGATCCCTGCACCCCTCACAGCAGCCCACTCCTGTCCACGTTCCGGTCAGATCCTCGTGTGTACCTGGGAAGGAGAGAGATGCGTAGGGAAGGTAGAAATCCTACTCCTTTCCCTTAGTCAGTTAATCCTTGTGACCACGGAGAGCTGGGTCTCTGACCCCTTCCATCAAGTTTCAGAGAAGCTGAGCTACCTATACAAGGTTGCACAGCCAGTGAGACTGAGCTGGGAGAGGAACCCTGCAATCTGGGGCCCAGGCCTAATCACTAAGTGCCCTATCTCTGAAGCCACCAGGTCTTCTTCCTGAAAGCCGGGAAGCTGCGGCGACACACTGACTTGGGGGCCTGGCCCTGCTATCTGACCTGGCGAGTGGCCTTGGGCAGTGGCCTTGCCTCTCTGAGCCCCAGTTCCCTCACCTATAAATTAAGGCTGTCCTTACTTTACAGGTTGCTTCCAGCATTAAATGAGAGGCTCAGCCTGTCCCAGGAAGAAGCCGGAAACATCCTAGTGATAACTTAATATGTACCATTCTGTCCCCTCCTTTGTGTAGCTGGGGCTGTCAAAGCCTGGAGGGACAGGGACCTGCCAGGATCCCGCAGCGAGTCGGAGGTATGGCAGGATGAAACCCCAGCCTCATGGTGCTCCCCTAGGCGTTTTCTCAGGCATGGCCACTGGGGACCCATGTAAGCCTCTACTCTGCCACAGCCGCCACCCCTGACACAAACTCACTCACTTGTGTGCACTCAGGCTCAGGCCAGCCCAGTGGTTAGAACTTCTCCAGAAGTTTCACCTCATACCTACTTCCCATCAGACAAGACCCAGGATGCCAAACCTACGCTAGCTGCTAGGGTTCCTCCAAATTGGGGTTCAGCTAGGAGACCTGGATCAGTGGGAGAGCCTGAGGGTCCAGGAACCCAAGTCCTGGAAGCCCTGGGGGAGGCAGATGTGGGGGACAGTTGGTGGGTCTAGCTCCCAGGTGAGGCCTTGCTTCTTCTTGATCACCTGTCCTCTCTTGCTCAGAGACCTGAAGGCTGAGGGGGCTGCTGTGCTGGGGCTTGGCAGCTGGACAGGGATGGGTGAGGAGGCAGAAAGACCATTCCCTACCCCTGGGCCTGGGTGGTAGTGTTCCCCAGGGTAGAGGGCCTACTCTGCCCTGAGGTCTACCTAACCCACTACAGGGCTGGGGGAAGGCTTCCTAGAGGAGGTGGTCACTAAGGTAGGACCTACCTGAGGACTGAGGAGTTAGCTACGCATGATGTTCCAAGCAAAGGGAACAGCGTGGGCAAAGTCCCAGAGGTGAGTAATTGCAGGATGTGGTCTGGTAGAAACTGAAAGAAGTTCCTCTCCCTGGAGCGGGAGGACTGGCCGGGGCAGGGGTTAAGCCACACTGGGCCCGATGGCCATGTACAGACTTTATTCTTTATCCTGAAAGACCGATGGTTAGCTTCGGGGCTGGGAGTAACCAGTCCTTGACATTTAAAAGGATTGTGTCACTGCTTTGAAGAGAAAGAATTATTAAGGATGAGGAGGTGGGGTCCTGAGTAGAGAGGACTGCAAATGGCCAGACAGGAGACACCAACGGCCCAGACCAGGGTGGTGGCAGTGGGGACAAATGAATGGACAAGTCAGAAGGGCAGGACTGAGGCTCTGAGAGGACAAAGACCTATACAAGATTCCACGGTGACCTGGGGCCTGGCTGGGGTGTGAGAAGTTGAACATAGGGACAGGGCAGAAGGCTGCCCAGTGCAGGTCTGCTTGGACCAGCTCAGAGTCTGGGAATCCTTCCCTCACTCTTGGAGCAAATCTTCTGCCTGAGGGAAGAAAAGTTCCGTTTTCTACCTTTGTACCATGACTGTGCCCCCACAGCAGCCCCACAGTGGCTGTGGTTGGGCTGCCACCTGCCTTCTTGAGAGCCTGGGGGTGTGGAGGCTTCCTTAAGGCCTTCTCTAAATTCCACTGGTTTCATGTGGGTGGTGTAGAAGGAGGGGTCTTAAGGAACAGTAGGGAAGACTGGGCACTTCTGCTGCCCCCTTCCCCCCCCCCCCACACACACACCAGGCTGGCACCTAGGTGAACATGAGAATCCAAAGTCCGATTCCACAGAAAGCTTCCCTGCAGCCCCTATGGCCCAGCACTTAACCCCACTCGCACTTTCCCCAAGTTCCCTTTCAACCTTCAGCTTTCCCTCCAGAGAGATGTCCCCAGGGCTAGGAGTGGCCCACGCACAGAGAGCTACCCTCCGACCCCAGAGGAAGGAGGAGCATGGTTGCGCTGCACATGATGGAACTAGAGTAGATCCCATGGACATCCAGGCTTCCAGGTTGTGAAGCCCAAGGCCCAGTTGAAAGTCCAGTTCATCTTCTTTGCAAGGCCCCCAAGCAGGGTCCCAAACCTTCCCCGTACCTGGCAGCTCCTCTGATCCTGGGCACAGTACCTAAAGCTGAGGCCTCAGTTTCAGTGCCCATGCTGGGGAAGCCTGTGCAGCTGGATTCAGCTGGCCTGAGTCCTCACCTGACTGGCCTATAGTAGGGGTGTAAAGGACCACACATGGGGCTCGTGGAGGGCTTAGATTGTGTACTCCAGTCCTTGACCCAAATGCTAAACCCTATCCAGAAATTCCAGCCTTCTTTCTCCCCTCCCTCCACTGAGTTGGGATGACTGCCCCATGACCAAAGGCCCTGAGGGGCTGGCCTGGGAACTGGCTGTGTTTCTGGCCCCAAGGGCTCACCATTCCTGCTCTCCAGACCTGCCAGCAGCCTGGCTGCCTGCCTAGCTTCTGTGGCCATCTTGGCCATAGACAGTGGCCACAGAAGCCTGTGGGCAGAGGCAGGCCCCAGGCGTGTGAAGGTGGTGGAGTAGGCAGTAGCCTGAGGGTGAGACTAAGCTCCCTAGGGAGGCTCCTTCCCTGCCAATTTCTGCATCTGGCTACTGCAGGCTGCTGGGCATTGGGGAGGAGGCAAGTCTCTGCCAGTGGGGCTCACATTCTGGGAGAGATGGACATGAACAGCCCAGCTGCCTGTTTCTAGTGCTGAACACAGAACTGGGCCCACCACACCCAACATTTCAATACATTCTCAGGGCAGCCCCAAGTGGTGGGAATTTTACAGATGAGGAAACAGGCTCAGAGAGGGTTGGCCCTTGCTCAAGGTCACACAGCCAGTTAGTGTGGAGGTCCTTCCCACTCCGTTTCTCAGAAGAGGCCCTGTCCAGTGTGCATGAAGGTAGGGTTAAGTTGAGGGGAGGGCTCATAGGGAGCAGAGGGCCCCTTGGTTAGAGGCAGGCATCTGGAAGGCTGCCTGGACAAGGGGCCTTGGTAGATGGCTAAGAGCTTGATTGTTTTTTTTTTTTGTTTTTTGTTTTTTTTTATCCTCACCCGAGGATATTTTTCCATTTTTTGTACAGATAGAGTGGGAGGGAGAGAGAGGAAGGGAGAGACAGACAGAAACATCGACGTGAAGGGACACATCGAGTGGCTGCCACCCGCACGACCAACCAGGGCCCGGGGACAAACTGCAACCGAAGTACGTGCCCTTAGCGGGAACAGAACCCGGGTCTCCTAAGAGCTTGATTGAAAGGCGTTCCAGGAGCAAACCTCAGCCTGAGCATGGGCAGGGGCCTTGATGAGCAGTGTGGGAGGATGGGAAGTGGGTTGGCAGGGGTATCTTGGTGCCCCAGGGCCTTTCATACCCCTGGAAGACCTGGGACAGAGGGTGCTAGCTATGTGGGCACCTTGCTCAGGCTCTGCTGGTCCAACTGGCCCAACCACTTCTCTCCAGGCACTGCCACAGCCCCTGCTCACAGCCCTGCCAAGAGTTGTTGGCAAACCCTGGGTGAAGTCTTGGTCAAGAAACTACAATCCCTCCATTCTGGTCCCGGGGGGACAATGATTAAGGGGTCCTCTGCCCCAGACTAACTCTGCCAACTCCTTCAGAAAGCCTGCCCCGATTGTGCCCTCCAACAGAACAATCTCTAAAATACATGAATAGTGTGGAGGGTACGTCTGTCTGAGAAGATGAAAGTATCCGTGCAATCACGGGAGATTTTTACTTTCCTCTGTAAACTTGTCTTTGTTTTCCTTATTTGCTCTGATTTTTCTGAGAACAGCCAGTGTGTGTTATTACTCTTCTAGGTAATTCTCCCTCCCCATCCTCATGCCCCTTGCAGCCCTCTGTCCTCACGGTTTTCTCCGTTTCCCAGCTAGGGGACAGGCTGAGGTGCCTTGGACGACACTCACACCCGGGACCTCGGTTGCGTCATTTATGAAACGGGCGTGTGCAAGTCTCCCTGACTTTCCTGGACGGAGCCGCCGCTGGGAAGGGCGAGGAGAACGCGCCGCCCGGCGCCCCAGTTCAGGTGACGGAGCCAGTTTGGCCTCCAGGTGGCTGCGCAACCCGGGAATAGAGCCGGGTCTTTTATAGCCGGCCCTGCGTCACGTGGCCGGGCGGGGCCTCCGACCGTGGCTGGGCGGGGCCTCTGACCCCGGCAGAGGCGGGCGGGGCAGGGCCACGCCTGCCAGTACCAGAGCGCTGAGTGCGGGCCTTCGGGGACCGGCTGGGGGTGTGTGCGCGGCACATTGACTGCTGGTGTGCCTGCCGTTCTTCGCTGACCCCCCCCCGCATTTAGGGGCCACTCTCTAGCACAGCCCCACTCCTATCCCCCTGTTTCCCACGGACCAACCTGGGTTCGGTGAGCTGCCTGCTCCGGAGGAAGACAAGCATGCGCAGGCGAGATGGCAAGGGGGCGGGTGAGGCCCGTGGCCCTCCCAGCCTTTTGGGTGACTGAGCCCCTGGGCTCCCAGACGTCAGACCTAGTATGAGACCTGGTAGATCACAACAGAGTGGATGTTGTTGTTTGGGGGCTCCTCTGGGTTTGTGTGTGGGAATAGATGTCGCTCAGTGACTGATCCTGACAACACCAACACCCAAACTACCTCCTCTCCACACCCCTTTGGGGGCAGGGCAGTAGGGGAGCCGGAAGAGGGTACTCACATGGCAGGGGCTGTGCAGTGGTCATTGTAGAACTGGGGCAGATCAGGGGCTGGCTGCATACCCCTGTGAGAGCCCCAGGAAAGCCCTGGGCCCTGCACTCCCGGAAAGCACCTTCCCTTTGTGTACCCCACGTATTTCTCAAGTTTCACCCAAACACAGATGTACTGAGGACAGAACTTGGGGACTATTAGCCAGACCTCACCAACTCTGTGTCAGTTAACACCAACACAGATTGAGCCTTGCGTCCAGTGTTTCATGAGCTCGATCCCTTCCATCCTCTCAACATCTCATCAAGCTATATTACTATTATCATCTTGGTTCCACAGATGAGGAAACTGAAGCACAGTTAAGTCACAGGTCCAGGGCAGAGCTGGGATGTGAACCTGGACCCTGCAACGCCCTGGCCTGCCAATTCCCTACCATGTGGCACTGCCCCCAAGGTCACTGCCCTTACTTGCCCCCTACCCAGTGCCTGAGGCTAAAATCCCTGCTTTTAACTATCTTGGTGGCTTGAGGCATGGCCACAGGTTGGACCATGTCCCAAGCGCCCTTCTTACCTGCTCTATCCCCTGTGGGACCCTGAAAGTCACTGCCATCACCATCAGTTGCTCAGAAACACCATCCCTGCTAGCCTGGGCCTCTCATGCTAGAAACATGAGCCCACTCTCCCTTGGCCAGGCCAGTCTTCTGGGTGTGATGGGGATGGCACTGGCAGCCAAAGTTTCAGGGACAGGGATGGTGATACAGAGAAACAGAAACAGGAAGGGAGTGAGAGGGGAAAGGCTAGGACAAGGACCAACTCTTCACAGGCATCAAGTGGGGTACCTCATCCTGCCCATAGCTGGGTGGGTTCCAGCAATAGAGAGAGGTCTAGGCCTTTTCTAGTTTGCTTGGCTTAGTCCTGGACTTCCTATGGAGGGATCTAGGAGACCCCAAGTTTATGGCCTCCGGATGGGGTAGGAGTTGTAGGGGTCAGATTGGCCTTTCTTTGAACAAACCCTCCAGGGAGCCTGCAAGGAACAGCCTTAGGTGAGTGCTAGGGGTAGGAGTCTGGACACTGCCCAGTGCTACCCATGATGAACCCATTTTCTTGGTTGCAAACCTAGAGGAGGAGAAAGGGAAAGTACCACTTCTGGGTGGCTGCTATGAGGCGAGCCCTACTTGGAGATTTATGCCCCATGTCACAAGAGGCTATCAAGGGCTCTTCCAAGTTTGACACTCAGCAAAGTGACCATATCTGTATCCCTAACCAATGTGAGCTGAGCCCTCACCAGGTGTCCACCCTGGCTGAGGCTCCACACACATCATCTCACCTAACTTTTACTCAGTCCTTGGCATGGGTCTGTCATCAGCTCCTTTCACAGGTAAGGACTCAGGTCAGAGAGGTGGTGTGGTCATCTGCTCAGGGTCATATAATTAGCATGTGACACAGCCAAGGCTTGCTTCCAGGCCTTAGCAGGCCCTTCTAATGTTGGGTCCAGGAAGGTTATGGGGGCACAGAGGCAAGCTTATCTGGACCCTGCACTGATCCACCCAATGTGGTACACAAGAGCAGTTCCATTCTGCAGAGTGGCCCTAGCTGAGCTTGGCCTGGCCTACTTGGACCCCACGAAAACCTGTTCTCCCTGGGGTCCCTGGTCCCAGGATCTGTCTCTGGAAGAAAGCCCACCTGCATCCCTCCTCTGCCCTGGCCACAGTGTGGCCAGCATAATCCTGAGGGCCAGGAAAGTGCTTCCTGGTGTCTAACCTAACTTAATCTTGCTCCTGCAACACAGCCCACTCTAAAGCAGTGGTTCTCACTAAGGGGTGAATTTTGGCCCCAGGGGACATTTGGCAGTGTCTGGAGACATTCTTATCTGTCACAACTTGAGGGAGGGGAATGTTTCTGGCATCTAGTGGGTAGAGGCCAGGGATGCTGCTAAATATCCTGCAATGCACAGGACAGACTCCACAACAAAGAGTTATCTGGTCCAAAGGTCAGCAGTGCTGGGATTGAGAACCCCTGAAGTAAAACATGGGCTTTGGAGCCAGGCGGACCTTGGTTTGACTACTGCCTCTGCTATTTACCAGCTATGTACGCTTTTCCAAGTGGCTTTACCTGTCTTTGGTGATTATCAATTTTCTCATCACCAAAAGTGGCACTAATAGTTGCCCTCATCTTAAAAGGATTTGAGGACTAAACAGATTGAACATAGTTAATATCCAGCACAGGGCCTGGCACTGGGGAAACTCTGCCAGTGATAACCATTATTCTTATTTTCCATTTTCCAAGGTGAACCTAGTGTATAGGAACAAAGGTCTGGTAACTGGACCTGGAGTCAGTCCTCCCTCCAGTGGTGAGCCTATTATTGATATTGTGGGAGAGGCTGAGTTGGCCCCTGTGGACCTGGAGGGAGGAGCCAGAAAGGAAACATGATCCTAGGTGGGCAAAGGTCACTCGAAGCACCCTTCCCAGAGAAGCCATGGGGTGGAGGGGGACAGGACACAAAACACACTCATGAACACATACAGAATAAGGTTCCTTAGCTCAGCGAAGTTCCATGGATTCACATCTGGGCTCAGGGAGCAGTGGCATTTAAGTGAACACAACCCAGACAGGTAGAGATATGGGGATGGTTGGGAAATGGCATCCTAGCCCTGGGGACAGCATGTTTAAAGGTCTGGTTGTGAGGAGTAAAGTATAAGGCCTATTTCCCAAATGGTAGTCCAGGGTGGCTAGAGGAGTCCAATTTGGTAAAAAGAGCTTACCCCAGTGGGGTGGGGTACAGGCATCAGGGCTGGGAACCTGAACATTTACCATTTTCTTTCTTTTCTTTTCTTTTCTTTTCTTTTCTTTTCTTTTCTTTTCTTTTCTTTTCTTTTCTTTTTTGTTAATCCTCACCCAAGGCTATTTTTCCATTAATTTCTAGATAGATGGAGTGGAAGGGAGGGAGGGAGTGGTGGGGGAGAGAAAGAGAGGGAGAGAGAGAGAGAAACATCGATTCGAGAGAGACACATCCATTGGCTTCATCCCATATGACCCTGACTGGGGTTGGGGATCAAACCTGAAACCCAGGTTCCTGCCCCTGACCAGAAATCGAATCCTTGACTCCTCTGTCTGCAGGCCAGGGTTCCAACCACTGAGCCAAACTGGTCAGGGCTGAATATTAACCATTTTCAAACTAGGTCCTCCTTCCCAGGGCACCAGGACCCCCTCTCTCTGAGGTGGGAAGAGTCATTGCAGTTTTTCTCTTTGTAATCCATAGTCTTCCCTGTCCCCACTCCCACCTCCAAACACACACTTATTACAGAATTTCAGGATCTACATCTCTGCCAGTGTTCTCCATCCCACCTCTGGGGGGGTCACACTGGACCCCCCCATCTTCACAGCCCTGTAACCTACCCTTTTTACCAACCCAGGGTCTAGACAAAGGGATAGCCCTTCTGCCCCCATCCAGCCCATCTGCTTCATCCTTCCTCCCAGAAGCCCATTCCCCTTCTTCCCAGAAGCCCATTCCATTGTAACAGCTGCCACCACCTGCTCCTTTTTATGTGTGTGTTCCTTTTAATCCTCACCTGAGGCTATTTTTCCATTTATCTTCAGATAGGGTGGGAGAGGGAGCGGGAGGGAGGGAGAGAGGGGGGAGAGAGAGAGAGAGAGAGAGAGAGAGAGAGAGAGATCGAGATCGGTTGCCTGTGCAAGCCCATGCCAGTAAAGTTCTGGGCTCTTGACCAGAATTGAACCTGCGACTCTGGTCTGAGGGCTGTTGCTCTAACCACGGAGCAACTGGCCAGGGAACCACCCATTCCTTGAGAAGACCTAAGTCTTAGCCATGTCCTGTCTCAACAATGGCCCCCTTCATCAATTCAAGCTTCCTCTGAATTGCTCCCCATTTTTCATCCTTTAGACTTCAACTGGAAAGAGCTGTCTGGACTCTCCTCAACCCCTTTAGGTGGTCTCCTAGGAGGCCTGGGACCTGGAACCCTCTTCTTTGCCTCTAGAAAGTGACATTTCTTTGGAGTACAGAGCCAACGTCTTGGCTTTCTGAGCTTTGGGGGCAGGGGAGTGGACTTCTCCTGGGCCCCATTCCGTCCCCAGACATCAGCCCAGGGAATAGTCAGCGAATAAACGAATGAATGAGTTATGACTGACAGCCAAGTTTCAAGTCTGGGAAGGAAGCTTAGGCGTCTGCTAGGAGCGATGGAGAGCTCTGGAAAGTCTGGCCAGGAGAGCGGAAGAGCAAGGGATCGGGGTAGGGGCTGCTCTCAGAATCGCCTGACCAGCAGCGGCGGACCAGCTAGAACCTCCCGCCCTGGAGTCTTCCCAGCTCGTCTAGGGGCAGGGCTGAGACTAGCCGGCTTGGCGGCGGGCACCGAGCCCGGCCGCGTCCACACTCCAGCCAACAGGAAGAGAAAGAGAAAAGCCAGGCCACGCGGGCCAGCTGGCCAGTGGGGAGTCCCAGGCGTGGGCGCCGGGATCTGGGGAACCCCAGCCGGCGCCTCCCGACCTGGGTGCGTGGGGCTGGAGAATGGGGGCAGCGTCCCCGGTCCTTGGACCTCAGGGTCCCCTGTAAAGTGGGGCTCCTGCTAAGGGCTGGTGCACTCACTGATGGGGGCGGGGTGGCGGGGCGAGGTGTGCCAGGGGGACTGAGAGGCCCAGACTGAGTTACCCGCGCACAGAGGCGGAGGGACTGGACCCACTGCTCCAGGCGGGAGGAGGCGGGGCTTTTGAGGGGCAGGCCTGGGCGGGGGCGGGGCCAGGGCCGGCACCTGGGTGAGGTTGCGCCGCCCCGCCCCTTTGCACTTCCGTGTGCAGCGGCACGGGAGCGGGAGGTGGCTGCCCTGGGATCCCCCAAGCGACCACCCGCACCCGCCCGCCGCGCGGAGGCCCGGACGACACTTCGCCGGTCGCCGGGCCCGTCTCGGTCGCGGTCCCCCAGACTCCAGTCCGCGAGCACGCCCAGGATCCGCGCAGGGAGCTGGACCCCAGCCGCCGCGACCCCAGGCGCCTGGAGGTGAGTGCGGGCCGAGCCCGGGTGTGGGATCCGTGCTACCCGAGGGCGCGTCGCCCCTCCCTTCCCTCTCCCCTCTCCGGTTCCCGTTTCCGAAACTGAGAAACTGAGCCGCGGCCAGATAAAGTGCCGCCGCGCTCGGTGACCCGCCACTGCCTCGGTACCTCGGTCTGTCTGTCTGTTGCTGCGTTCCACTGTGGGGGTCGGGGTCCTCTCGTCCGTCTGCTCCCGGCCCCTCCACCCGCCCGTGCCCCAGCTCCTCGGAGCGTCCTCTCGTCCCTCTCGAATCTCCGGGCACTCTCTCCGACCAATTGCCCCCACCCACTTTGTGTTCCCCTGTCCTATCTTTAGTCCCTATCTGTCGGTCCTTTGCCCTCCGCTGTCCCATGGTTCCACCCCAACCCACCTTCCACGGCCCCTAGATCCTGTTCTCGAGCCGCGCCCCCGGCCCACGCTCCTACCCCCAGCCTGTCCCGCCGCCTCTCTTTTTCGACAGCGGGGCCCAGGCCAGGCCGCCTGCGGGGCCGGGCCTCGCCTCCCGCCCCTGGGTCCCTGCCTGGCCCGCGCTGCGCCTCCTCCTCGCTCTATCTCCTTTCAGTCTCGGTGTCTCTCGGTCTCACTCCCCATCTGTCTCCACGCTGGGCGTGGCTCCAGTCTCCACCACCCCCTTCCCGCCTTGCCCTTATGCTCCTTTAAGCCCCTTACCCTGGTGGCCCTGTTCAGGACCTGTCCGCCCCAGGCCTCTTCCCAATCCAGACGCCACGCCCGCGGGGGCCCAGCCAGATGAGGGGAGGCGGTGGGGAGAACCAGAGTGAAGAGGCAGAAGGCGGGCACTGTCAGAACTGCTCCACTTCCTCAAATCCTCCGTTGAGCCCCCACTTAAACCTGGTCAGAAAGATTTGCTGCGAGTGGAGGCTTGTCTCTTTCTCTGGCCCCTACCTTGTCTGCATGGATCCTGTCTCCTTGAGCTGATTCCTCTGTATCTGGGCTTGTAGGTATGTTGTGTGTCTGTGTGTGCTTGGGTGTTCTTTGTCACTGTCTGGAACTTGCCCCTGTGTGTCCTTTTTCACATGTGTGATTTGCCTGTGTGTATGTGTGTATATCTTGGTTTCTGAAGCTTTTTGTGTTTGCTATGTCCTGGGGTGTTCTTTATTACCAGACTCTCCTCTAGGCGTTGGGATGTGTGTGTGTGTGTGTGTGTGTGCATCTTTGTGTGCCCTTTGCATCCCTTTGTGTCTGGTGGATTGTGTGTTGCACACTGGGTGTGTTATGGTGACCTACTAGCCATGAATATATTCAAGCTATTAATTGTGGGAGCCCATGGCGTTAGGGTGCCAGCCCACCAGGCTCATGTGTGAGTGTGTCTGTACAAGTATTTGTATGTGTGTGCACTCACATGTTGTTTTTTCTCTCCCTTTGCCACTGAGTCACTGTGATCAGGCTGACCTGGTCACCAAGGGAGGGGACTGGTCCCTTGGGTTTCCTCGTTCCTGCTGTGGACTGAGCTGGGTTGTGGTGGACAGGCCAGCAGAGGGCAGCTGTAGCGTGTGTGTGTGTGTGTGTGTGTGTGTGTGTGTTGTGGAGGTATTTGGACAGCTGTATCTGGCTGTAGGGTGGTGTAAGGGATCTGGTGTATGACAGGACTGGGGATGGGGGCTGGACTGGCAATGTGGGCCTATGACTGGTGGGAGACTCACAGTCTGACTGTATGAAACTGTATATATGTGTGCTAGGGGAGTAACTGATTGTGGGGAACCGAGAGTGCTTGGGCGTGGGTGTCGGGAGTAGGAGGGGATGAAACAAGGTATGTGGTGCCTGTGCCCTGGGGTGGCAGTGCTGGGAGAGAAGGTGAGAACCCCGGTGTGTGTGTGTGTGTGTGTGTGTGAGTGTGTGTGTTAGCATGTGGGAGGCTGTAAGCATTTGGGTGTGCATGTAGCATACTCAAGCCCAGCCCTGGCTCCTGGGGAGAGAAGGGAGACTTCCATCTTTCACCCTCCTCTACTCCCCCAAGTTGACAGACACCAGAAGGCAAGGCTTGGGGTTTGTAGTGTTGTGACTGAGACCTCAGACTCTGGATCTAGGAAAAACTTGGGCACAAAAATCAGTGTGCCTGTTAAGAGCAAGGGACCAGATGGAAGTAGGCCTCTTTGAAGCTGTTTCTTTATCTGCAGAAGGTAGAAAGTTGTTGTGAGGACTAGAGGTCCTGTGTCAAAGGTCCTTTAGCACAGCTTTGGCTCACAGTGAGAGCTTAGCACATACTAAGCCTTATTTGGTGACCACCTGCTTTCCCCCTACTGTATGATCCCTATTCTCTTGGGAGCTGGAGCTAATTAAAGCCTAGATAGTCCCCCAACCCAATTTCTTGCTAGTGAAGTGTCTGTTGCCCCCCTCCCAACCCCTTGAACAGACTGCTTGTGGGAGGGAAGAAGCTAACTGAGACCCAACCAGCATCTATCCCTGTTCATCCCACATAATAACTCCCCCACCCTCTAGTTTCCACAGTAGTGGTGGGGGAGAGAGTGGTGTGTGTGTAGGGGGGTGACTTGGAGCTGTGACTGCAGGGCACTGACACCATTTAGCTGGCACAGCTAATTGGAGTTTAAATTAAAATTAGAAATAATTGAAAGTACAAACAAAAAGATAAAGCCTGAGGGTGCCTCAGCCCCCGGGGAATGGTGATGGGGGTCTTCAGCTGGAAGAGGGGGCTCAGATCTGGGGAGGGGAATCTATTGTGGAATCCGAGCCTGCAGAAAAACTACTTAGGGCACCAGGGCACCTTGATTCCCTTGCTATTCTTTCCTTCAAGGATCTCTCTGAGCCTCAGTTTTTTTTAGCTGTATATTGGGCACAGCAGTGATAGGAGAATCACCTCAACTAGAATATGCAAAACAAGGAACAAAAGCATGTCACTATTCACTCCTAATTTGAGTCCAGCACAGGAGCTGGCATGATTCATCATTGGAGCCTCAGAATCACCCAGGGAGATATATTCTCCCCATTTTAAGGATGAGACAAACTGAGGCCCAGAGGAGTACCCCCAGGCCACAAAGCGGTGATACCCGTTTGCACCCTAGTTCTTCTGGGACTATAGGAAAACCTCTTGCAGACAGGACAATTAGGAACAGAGTTCTTGCTGTTTCTGTATGTAGCCTGGAAAAGCTCTGAGTGCTAAGATAGTGTTCCAGCCCCTAGCATGGAGTGAATACATAACCACTGCCCTGTAAAAGTTGGGCCCAATACCCTATTTCATAGAAGAGAAAGTCAGAGTCAAAGAGACCTGAAGTCTTAGAGTCAGACAAGGCTGAGCCAGGCCTGTGTTGGTAGTGTTGGGGAGAGCCTGTTTGGTGACACCTCCCGGCTCAGCTCTTTTCTCTTGTTTCAGCAGGTCTGCTGGGAACTGGCCTAGGTTAGGGCAACAGGCCTGCTTCTCCTGGCGGTTGTTGTGTAGTAGTGGTGGTGGCAGCAAGAGCCAGAACTGAGGACAAGGGAGAACTGGGAGCCCCAGGTAAGACTAGATCCTCTTAGACAGAAGGACAGTGGACAGGGTGGACTTCCTCTTTGAGCTCCTCCCCTTCTGCCTTGGACCTTGGTTGGGGGTCTGGGTAGGGGCAGCACTCAGAGTCCTTGGTCTGGGTGTAGGGCCTGGTGCACAGAGTGGGCAGCAGTTTGCCCTGTGAATGAATCCTGCCTTCCTGGAACGGGCTTCTGGCCCAGCAGAGGTTTTGACCTTGGAGCTCAGAGGCCTGGGGCTCAACAGTGGTTTGGGGTGAAAAGTAGTGACACTTTGCTGGTCAGTTAGAGAGAGTGATGTATGAACCCAGGGTTGAAGGTGGTTGTATCAGCTTTTCCCAGGCTGTCCTCATCATCACACAGGGAAACTGAGGTTTGCCCTGGGTCCTACAGTGAGTGGGTTGGACACTGAACTGGGACTGGAACAAAGTCTTCAGCTCCTGGTACAACTGAACTCTCTTCTACATTTATTCTTACATTTCCCCAGCCTCTCTGGGGCCCGAGGAGGGATTCTAAATCTCCCTCCCCAGCCTTCAGATTCAGGATGAGCTGGGCAGAATTGCTAAGGAACACTGAGGAAGGCTGTAGTCTCTGAGGCTAGAAATTCTTTGGAGCCAGCTTTGCCTCCTTCAGTGACCATTGTAATGAAAACAGACCTGTGAAGTTACCTACTGCATGTTTAGAGCCCAGTGAAGAGGATTCTGGGGGACATAGGAGATGCTGAGGGCACAGATCCTAGGGAGTGACAGTGGGAAGAGTGGCAAAGGTGGTCTTTTCTCCAGGAGTCATTCCTGATCATTTCCCCTCTCCCACACCTCTGGCTGTTAAGCACCTACAAGTCTTGGGGCGGGGGGGGGGGGGGAGGTTAATAGACAAGTGGGCCTAACTATCGGGGAGGGGTTCAGGTGTGGGGCTTTAGGCAGAACAAAAACAGGGTCTCCTTGGGGTCTTCTGTTTATTCAACCTACCTGCCGATCCGGCAGAGAAGAGGTGATGTGCTCTTGGCTTCTGGGGCCTATGCTATCTGAGGTCAGGGGCCTTTCCCGTCCCAGCACTGGGCCTCAGTCCCCTACGAAGTTCAATTAATTAGCCTTGGAGCCAGCCCACTCTCCTTTAAAAAAAAAAAAGTGTTTTTATTGATTTTATGTTTTTAGAGAGAGAGGAAGGGAGAGAGAGATAGAAACATCCATGTGAGAGAGAAACATCTATCAGCCAGCTGCCTCCTGCATGCCCCCTACTGGGGATCAAACCTGCAACATGGGTATGTGCCCTGACCGGGAATCAAACCGGGACCTCTCAGTACATGGGATGACACTCAATACACTGAGCCACACTGGCCGGGTCCACTTTTCTTTTTAAAAAAATATTTTTATTGTCCGGTCGGTGTGGCTGAGTGGTTGAGCGTCGATCCATGCACTAAGAGGTTGCTGGTTCGAATGCCGGTCAGGACACATGTCCAGGTTGTGGGCCAAATCCCCAGTGGGGGACATGCAGGAGGCAGCCAATCAATGTTCTCTCTCATCGATGTTTCTTTTTTTTTTTTTTTATCCTCACCCCAGGACATTTTTCCTTTTTTTGTTCAGGTAGAGTGGGAGGGAGAGAGAGGAACAGAGAGAGAGAGAGAAACATCGATGTGAAGGGACACATCGAGTGGTTGCCACCTGCACAACCGACCAGGGCCGGGGACAAACTGCAACCGAGGTACATGCCCTTAGCGGGAACCGAACCCGGGTTTCTCTGTACCGCAGGCTGACGCTCTAACTGCTGAGCCAAACCGGCCAGGGCTCTCATCGATGTTTCTATCTCTCTCTTCCTTTCACTTTCTATCTCTCTAAAATCAGTAAAAGAAAAAAAAATTTTTTTTTAATTTCTTAAAAAAGAAAATTTTTATTGCCCTGGCTGGTTTGTTCAGTGGTTAGAGCGTCAATCTGTGGACCAAAGGGTTCCAGTTTCGATTCCTGATCAAGGGTACCTACCTGGGTTGCAGGTTCAATCCCCAGCCCTGGTCCCGGTCGTACGGGAGGCAGCCAATTGAGGTGTCTCTCTCATATCAATGTTTCTCTCTCTCTCTCTCCCTCCCTCCTTCCCTCTTCCACTCTATCTAAAATTCAATGGAAAAATATTGAGTGAGGATTAACAAGAAAAGACTATTTTTATTGATTTTTAGAGATAGAGGAAGAAAGAGAGAGAGAGAGAGAAGTATCGATTCAAGAGCGAAACACTGCCTCCTACACACCCCCTGCTGGGGATCGAGCCCCAAACCCAGGCAGGTGCCCTGACTGGAATCACACCAGCAACCCTTTGGTACACAGGATGATGCCCAACCAACTGAGCCACACCAGCCAGGGCAGAGCCAGCCCACTTTCAACTCTAAAACATCACCTACCTAGTTGGCATAGACATATACTCACGCAGGGATACAGAAACTGAGGCTGCACTTGGCACCCATGCCCTCAGACCCATGAGTGTGCACACACACATGCACACACATGCACACACATGCACACAGGTGTTCATATGCACTCACCTATATACATGCTCAAACATGCACAAAGACGCTCACCCAGTCACTATGCACTCAGATGCCTGCCCACACACACCACACTGTGCCCATTCTGGGTCAGGAAGGGGGGGTCCTTGGTCAGAGTCACAGCCCAGCTTGTGTCTGGCACTAAGAGTGAGGTTTGAGGTGTGGCTGTGACCACAGGGGGCTGGGTCACAATGAAAGGTGGGCTCTGCCAAGGCATTCACTAGCTGTCCTGCCCAGTTGGCCCACTCCTCTAGGGTCACCAGGGCTTGGCATTGGAGTTGGGAGAGTCAAGGTGTGGGGGAAGGGCCGTGTCAGCTGTGCTGGCACCGTTTGTGGCTGCTGCCACAGGGGAGGAAGTGGGCTGCCTGTGGTCACTGGGCCAAGGTGCTCCCAGGCTGGTGGGGTCCTGTCAGCTCTTCAGTGTCCCACAGTGTCCATGCCTGGGGGAATGGAGAACTGGAAGACAGAAAGGGTACTTCTGGGCAGTGTGCACTGTCCAAGGCCTGGGCCCTGGAGAGAGGCCCGTCTGTCCGAGGTGTTTCCGGAGGCTTGCTTCCTCTGGGCTGCCCAGGAAGTGGTTTCAGAGTGGGACTGACCAGCCCTCCATCTGTGGCTTGCCCCGCCGGCCTTGCCTGGGAGGGGAGCAGTGGCTGGCCAGTGGATTAGGCCCTCTGACCAGGCTTTCCAATGCCTGGGCGGGGCCTTGGCAGAGACTCAGGGAGCCCTCTGCCAAGAAGCCCTCCACAGTCCCCGCAATCCCAACTTCTTTCTTGCTCCAACCCAAGACTCAGGGTCTTAGATCCGGCAGGCACAGCCCCCTGTGTGTGAGTGGCCACGGCTGGCTGCATCTCTGGGACCAGGCAGCTCCAATCCAGGTGTATGAATGAAACCTGGGCAAGTGGTTTTGATGCCAGTGCCTCAGTTTCCCCCTCTGACAAATGAGAGAATGGTGGCATCCACCTTTGTGGGGTTGTGCCAGAAACAACAGATAATGTATGCAAAGTAGCCAGCTCGGTGCCTGGCACATTGTTAGAGCTGAAGGAGTAGAAATTGTAGTTATGTAAAGCACTTAACACCTGGTTCATGTAATTGTTCAAAAAACAGCAAGTGGTACTGATGATGATGGGGTTATTAAGTCAGATGGCCTGGGCACTGGCCCAGTGCCACAGGGCCAGGTGGCTGAGAAGCCAGATCTCTGGCTCCCTCATGCCCCCTCCGTCTGCTTTCAGAGGCAGTGCTGCAGGGTGGGGAGGGTTCCGTGGGTTCAGTAGGTTCCATGTCCTCTGAGAAGAGGAGCTCCAGGGTGGAACAGCTGTGCCCACTCAGCAGCCCGGCGCCCTCCTGTCTTCTCCCCCTTGCTCTTTTTCAAAGGGAGAAAAATAGATCTCATGACAGATAGAAAGGAAAGGCAATCTGCAGCTGCCTGGGGCCTCCTCAGGCCTCTCTTGGGTCCCCTCTCCTGTTTACCTCTCCCCCACCGGGCTTGGAAAAGCTAAGGCTGGCTATGAGGGGGTGGATGGTGAGCCCTCCTGCCAGCCCGCCTACCCTTCAGACCCCTGGAGTCAGCCTTTGGGCTGGGGATGGGGGTGGACATCTGGGGCTGATGGAGGCTGGAGAGGTGGGGGGGGAGGGGCTAGAAATGCCCCCTCCACATATGCTCGACAAATGGTTCAGCCCAGTGAGGGTTGGGCTGAGCGTTGGCCTTTGTTATCTAGCACCAAGAGGCTGGGGACCTGTGGAGTGGGAATGGTCATGATGGTGGGGTAGTTGGCAGGTGCTGGGAGGCTAGAGGGCTGGAGATTGGCAGTTACCCGGGCTGATGGAGGCCTCCTGAAGGTTTAGGAGCAAGACCTCTGCAGGCGTCAGACAGACCTGGGTTCAAATTCTTGCTAGATATATACTGGTTGTGTACTCTTGAGCCAGGGACTGGACTGCCATGAGCTTTAGTTGCCTCATCTGTTAAATAGGCAGGTCAGGGAATGTCCCTGAGACCTGAATGATGAGAAGTAGCCAGGGTGTGTTTTGGGGAAGGGGGCCAGAAGGCGGAACAGCAAGCACGGGGTGGGATGGAACTTGTCTGTTCAGGAAACTGAAAGGGGTCATTGTGGCCGGGCAGAGGAGTGAAGGAAGGCAGTGGCTGAGGTCACGGAGGTAGTGAGGGCAGGCTGGGTGGGGCAGGCCAGGGAGAGGAGTCTGGGTTTCTCAGAGGGGAAAGGGGAAACTGCTGGGCAGTCGTTGGGGCAGAGGGACTGTGGGGGCCAGACCAGAGGATGGAGAGCAGGAGCAGGCAGGTGCCGAGCCTGGGGGCTGTGTTGCTTGGATGGGGGCAGCAGGCAGAGAGAAGAGAGGACTTCAGGATAGACGGCAGAGGCAGAAATGATAGTTTGCCGTGTAGGGAGAAACAGGGAGTAGGAGTTGACCCCCGGGTGACTGGCCTGAACAACTGGGCAGTACTGGCGCTGCTAGGAGATGGGGGCACTTGTGGGGGGAACATCTGTAGGTCTGTTTTGGATGTGACGTGTTTGAGTCCCTTAGAGCATGGTGAGGTCATGGAGGCAGGTGGGTTCAGGAAGGTCTGGGCTGAAGGTCAAGAGGTAGTGTGTACAGCCCAGATTGGGGAGCAGAGGGCTCAATGGGCCTTTGGTGGAGGCTCTGGGTACAGGTCTGGATAGCTGTCTCTTGAAGGTCCCTGCCAAGGTGCCCAGGAGGGCAGGCTTGTGGTGGCTGAGCTGCTGTTTTCACAACAGCCCCGGAAGCTTTGGATCATGTCTGTGGCTGTGTTGGGTAAACAGGTGCAGTGGAGCAGCCAGTCGACAAGGCCTAAGGCCGGATCAGATGTCTGCTTGCTGTGGGCTGTGGGTGTTGGGGGACTAGTGGGGGGGGGGGGGCGGAGATACGCGGATTGCAGGCTCTTTGGTGTTAGGGCTGGAGAAGCTCAGAAGTATGCAACATAGGAAAACTGAGGCCCTGAGGGGGCAGCAGCTGGCCTGGGGTCTGCCACTGGACTCAGGCTTCCTTTGCCCAGCCCGGTCTCTTCCTAGAGCACAGACCAAAGCAGGTCACTGCAGGGCTGGGTGGCTTGAGAGAGCCCCTTTACCCACCGATCCACGGAAGTTTGGAGGCCTGTAATTACCAAGGATAGCTGGAAATGGAGCCAGGAGGTGCACTGAGCATAAGTAGGCTAGATCAGTCCCTTCACAGATGACACCAGAGGGCCTTGGCCAAGCTCTCAGGGATCCAGGGCAGACCAGATCTGAACTAGACCTACCCAGCCCACACCCAGGCCCCACCTGCCATGTGATAGCACTCCACAGTCCTGTCTCTCTCCAGCTTTCTTCTGATCCCTAAAGTGAGGAAGCATCACCTGGGCCCACTCCTCTGGTGGCGATGGATGGCAAAAGTCGTAGGTGGCCATTTTGCCTCCCAGACACAAAAATGATTGTCAACAATCAGGACAATCATGGGACTCTAGGAGGAGGCTCTGTGGGTACACAGAGAGAGGGGCTGAGGGGTAGACTTGGGGCCCATCTCTGTGGGGCTGGTGGAGGAACCATTCCCTCCCCGGCCACGTGCACCTGCCCTTGCCCCACTGGAGGCCAGATGGGCAGTTCTGGGGCTAGAACCAGAGGGTCCCTCTCTGCCTTCCCCGGGGACTGCCCCGCTGGCTTTGTGGCTTTGGGTAATTGTTCCACCTCTCTTTGTCAGTTTCTGCCTAGTAAAGGTCACATGTGGGGTGCCTGGCATAGCCATCCCACCTGCACAGATTCAAGCCCTCCCGTGTGCCCGGCTGTGACTACCTCACCCTCCGCTTCCACTGACTTCCCCTGAGACACGTGGGTGGAGGAGATCTGCCCAGCAATGAGCCTAACCCACCCACTCCCTCCCTGACCCACCCACTCCCTCCCTGACCCACCCACTCCTCCCCTGGCACACCTTGGACTTTGCTGTGGACCAGGAGGGACTTTCTCCACCTCCTTCAATGGAGAAGCCCAGCCTGCCTGACACCCAGCTGCCCTTCCCGCCCCGTCATCTCCCAGCCACTGAGCCAAGGGGCTGCTGCAGAAGCCACATTCGGACTTCCCTGGGGCCAGATCCTAGTCAGACATATTTGGTCCTTCCAGGCTTGTGTTTGTCACTGTGCTGAGTGTACATTATGAACTGTGGCTCCCTGTGTGCACGTGGATCTCTTCGTGCCGATGAACACACGAGGGTAGTAATGCCCGTTGTGGTCTGCGTGGGCCTGCGTGTCTGTTGACATGCGAGAGCCAGTGAGTCGGAGTGTTGCTCAGTGGGCGTGGTATTGAGCTGTCATTGGAGTGTGTGTGCCTGTGGCTACAGCTGTCTGTGAGTGTATGTCCAACTGCAACCAGGCTCCCCATGTGTAACCATGTTTGGGCTGGTGGGTGTGCCATGTATGCACATGTGTGTGGTTTTCTGGGAGAGATCCTGACATACCCTCCCGCCCCCGGCTCCTCACAGAGGCCCCTTGTCCTCAGTCCTGCATGAAGGGGCCTTTGTTCCTTCCTCAGGGGTACTCAGGGGTTTCTCCCTCTGGCTGAGCCAAGGGCTTCCCCAGTGCTACAGCTGGCTGAGGGACTCAAAACCTGTGCCTGGTGTGGGCTGTGCCCCCAAGGAGGTCCTACCCCCACACTTGCTGGCAGGGGCAGGTGCGAGCTGATGCCAGCAGGGTTCCAAGTCCTACTTCTCAGATCCGTCCAGACCCTCTGGTTGGGTAGGCCATGGCACCTCTGCTCATCCCTCAGATTGAAGCCCTCCACGAGCCCCAGCCGACAGAACCGCCAGCCCCTCTCACTCCTTCATTCTGCTCACTGCCTGAGCAGTGGTCACCTCCTCCTCTAACTGCATATTTATGTGACTGTCCCCACCCAGCTGTGCGTTCCATGGGTTTGGTGTGTCTTGTCAGTGTGGTGCCTGCTGACTGGGCCTGAGGAGAGCTAGGGGTGGCCTGGGCTGGGTTGGACCTTCGGGACCTACAGCCCCCACCCTGTCATATACAGATATCACACGCATGTGTTTTCTTGGGAGGAGAGCCCAGGTCTTTCATCGGCTCTTGAGATATTGTCACCCTTTTGCAATTGCAAGTTTTAGTCATGCCGTCCATGCCTCTCCACTGATTCCCATCTGACAGTGGGATTTTTGAATGTCCCATCTGAACCCAGCCCAGCAGTGGGATTTTTGAATGTCCCCAGGACAGGTAGGGGTTCCACCAGGGCTGAGAAGGTGAGCTAGAGGCAGACACTGCCCAGACAACAGACCATGTCCTCTGAAGGAGCAGGACCCCGGACAGCTGCCCAGGGCACCTGCAGGAGGCATGGTGCCAGGGAGCAGCTGGCTTCCTGGGCAGTAGGGAAGGGTCCCCCAGGACTAACCTTTAGAACTGCCTTGCAGGGTACGTAGGAATTCAGGGAGGACATTCTAGCTGAGGGAACTGCATATGCAAAAACAGGGAGGCTTTAAACTGGGACATGTATTCAGAGTAGCCAGAGGTAAGATTTGAGGTGGAGCAGAGGCCAGGGCCAGGCTGAGGCATGGGCTTTCTCCAAGGTCAATTGGAGCTCAGGAGGTTCCAAGCTGTGGGAAGAATGAATGGGGAGGGGCCAGGAGTGGGAAAGGTGGGAGGGGTCCCGGGGGAAAGGGAAGAGAGTCTAGGCAGTGGTTGGGGGGTGGTGGTGAGGGAGGGGACGAGGAGGAGCCCTGGCTGGGGGATGAGGTATCTGTCCTGGGGAAGAGCAGATGTGGGGAGCATCTTCTGCTCTGGGACTTGGCCATGACCTGAGACCATAGCTCGGCCTCTTCTCAGGGCAGGGCTGGGCTCATAGGGGCTGGGGCACAGGCCTTGGTGTGGAGCCTTGGGAGGGTCGTGCTAACTCTTCCTCTTTCCCACCTCCTGCTCTTCTTGCTGGGACCATTTCCTGGGTTGTGAAACCCCTGTGGCCTTCTTGACTTGCTTCAGTGGGGAAGGCCTCCTGGGGAGGCCATCCTCCCAGCCAAGCTGCTACTCGCCTGCCGGCCCAGCCTGGCAGCTTCCGCCACACCCGGCCCCTGCCTGTTGCAACTTTGCCAGGGCCAGCCCTGCTCCCTCCTGCTGATCACTCCTCTTCCCTTCCACTTCCTGGGCTTCATGTGCCTCCTCCCGCCTTCATTCACCCTTCAAGGCCTTTGGGCTGGGCCTTCGCAGGTCTAAGCAGGGTCTGCATCTCTGGGAGGGCCTAGTCTGATACCACTGCCACCCAGTCTTGGCGGTGCCTTCCATGGGCAGGCAGTGGAGGCCGCCCGAAAGTTGGGCATGTGTGTGTGGAGAGCGTTGCATTAGAGGGGCATGTCTGCTCCTCAGGGGTGTGTTTAAGGGAGCGGACCTCTGACCCACCAGGGGGCCTCGGCGGATCTCTGCTCACCCTCAGCCTGCCGCCTCTTGCCTGCCTGACAGACTTTCTGAAGGACCCTCCCTCTACTTTCACAAACACTCCGAAAGCCTGGCCAAGGCCTTTCTTTTCAGGTCTCCCCTTTGCTCCTCTGTCCAGTGGGCATCACCCTGTTGCCTGTGAGGCAGAATCAAATGCTAGGGAAGCGCGGGGGTGGAGAGGACCAGGTGAGCTTTGCGGGCCAGGGAACCCTCGTTGTCCTCAGTTTCCCCATCTGTATGGGCCCGTCAGTCTCTGCAGGCCCATCTCTTGGACATATTTTGGCTTGCTGGGTTTTATTTTTCCCCTTTAACAAAATTGTTATCAACCAATTTCCACATGGTTGTAGAAAAATTAGAAAATGTACTCCTGTTCCTGGTGCTGCCGTCTCAGGCTATGTCCCCCTCTCGCCTCCTTTGCTGGAACACACTCATATGCACACATGTGGATGTGTAACCTGCACGCTTGTCCTCTTGTGTCCTGGGAGCTCCAACCAGTCTTTCCGGTCAGCTCGATGTCAGCCTTGCCCACCGCCCGGGACTGGCTGGGAGCAGGTTTCCACTGCCCCGAGGAGCTGCGTGCCTGCTCTGGCCTGGCCGAGCACCGTCTCGCCTCCCCTCTGGGCTGCTGATCAAGGGCCAGGTGGGGAGCAGGGCCAGTGAGCCTTTTTACCCTGGGACTGGAATCCAGGGTAACCAAGCCTTCCCCTTGATTTGAGAACTCAAGGCTGGCCCAAGCAGCTGGGACAGGAGGGAAGGCAGCAGCAGGTTAGGGGTCTGTACCTCCTTCGTTGTATAGAAGGGGGTGGTCCTCGAGGTCAGGCCTAGGACCAGCCTGCAGAGGGTTGAGTGGATAGACTCTGGTCAAGCCCAGGGTACCTGTCTCCTGGTGTCCTCACCTCTCTGTGTGTTTTCTCTGTCTGCATGAGTGTGTTGTGTGTGCTGCTCCTGGCACATTTCTCCACTTTCTTCGCCTTCATCTCTTCTTCCTGACATGGCACACTGGAAAGAATGTGGGCCACTTACTGGCTGTGTGATCATAGGCAAATCACTTAGCCTCTCTGAGCCTGTGGTTTTCACCATCTCTTGGACCTGCACAGGAATAGAGTATGCTAATGCTATTACAAGGCTAATCTAGTATGTTTTTGGTCTCAGAAAATGTTAATCCTTCTTTTAAGTGGGGGCTCTGAGATTCGCACCCAGACCTTTTGACTTCAAGTGCTGTGCTCTCTGCTGCATTGGGCTGCCTTTGCTGTGGCTGGAGAAGCAGCAGAGTAGAGACTAGGAGCCCAAGGCGGCTGGGAGAGGCCTGGCTGGCTTCTGCTGACTCCAAGGAGCTGGTCTCTACGGAACCCTGTGTGGGGCCCAGCCCCTGCCACCTCCATGGTTCTGCAGAACGGTGACGAGGCTGAGCCGGTGGCCTTCCTCTGGGGCCTGTGAGCCTGGGCCTATTTGCATGGGGCTATATATAGTTGGCACACCTTGCTTTTGTGCAGTTACTTTGCCCGCTGGCCTTCCCACAGTGTTCAGATGCTCTGTGAGGTAGGTGGGCAACTCTGCTCCACTGTGCAGCGTGGGACTCGGTGTGCAGGGAGGGACCCAGGACACTCAGAGTCACACAGTGATAGAAGAAGATCCTGGGGTCCGGGCAGTACACTTGGGGTAGAGGAGGTGGCAAAGCCTGGCAGGACCCATGCTCTAGTTTTAGTCCTAGGAAGTTGGGGCTAGGTGACCTAACCCTGGGGTTACTGCCGGAGAGCCGTGGGTTACTCCCTCCTTGTGGCACTGTGGCCTGGTGGTACAGGTTTGGGGCCAGGGCCCACTGTGGTTGTGGTTTTCCCCTGGTGGCTTCTAGCTAACTGTGAGCAGCAGCTGCTCTGAGTGTGGTGGCAGAAAGCTGGAGGCTCTGCCTAACCCTACTGGGGCTCCGACACCTCCTTCATGTGGTCCCCGTGGACAGCTCCTGCTGGGCCACCTGGAGGCAGGGGGAGTCATGGAGCCTGTGAGCCATCTGGACAGGCCCCAGGGGGAGGCCGTGGGGAGGAGGAGCTGCTTCAGGGTGAGCAGCTGTGTTCCTGGAGACTTGGTTGCCCTATCTGAGAAGTGGGCTCAGTTGCCAGGACGGGTGGGTGTGGAGTGGATGCGGTGGGGGATGTGAGTATGCTTTGTAAACTGAGACGGAAGGTGCGCAGGTGAGAAATGGGTGCTGCAAGCAAGAAGGGGTGATAACATTAAAGGGACCCCACCCCGAAGCCTGCGGGGTTGATGTTGGCTCTCATCCTACACAGGTTCTTATCATGACAGCCCTGCACCAAGGGACCATTCTTCATCTGGAAGAGGGGGGCTGACTGACACTCAGAGTGGCCAGTGCCCTGCATGGAGTCCCACAGCCAGGGCAACGTTGGTATTAGGAAGTTGCCACCAGGCAGCTTGACCATTGTTTTGCCACCAGGGGCTGCCCTTGTCCTTCTGTCCCCCAGGAGCAAGCCCCTGGCAGCACTACTGCTCCTTTGTCCCTGCCCACCTTCCCACTCAGTCTCATCCTCTGAGACATGCAGAAAGTCCGTCATGGCCCCACTGGGTCTTGAGGTTGTCTCATTAGGAAGCATGAGGCTGAGCCATGTCTGCTGGGCTCGGGCTCAGGGAATGTGGGTGCAGACGTATAGCAGGTGTATGCTCTGCAGGGTGGGGTCCTGCCGACCTTTCTGGGCTCCCAGGAACACTCACCTGGGGGCTCCTCGCATTGGACCCTGGGCAGGGCAAGGTGGCCAGAGAGGCACGATGTCCTTTTTGCCTGGCGGTTTGTGACACTCACCCAGACTCCTACCCCCACTCCCAGCCAGGCCCATGCAGCTCACTTCACTTCATTACCCGAGTGCCCGCCACGTGCCACTCTCTCCACGTCCTCGCAGGCACACACAGCTCACAGCTGTGCTGTCACAGCCACATGCCCCTCACACACTAACTCGTCCTCACGCAGGCTCTGGCCCAGGGAGGCGCAGCAGCAGACCACAGCTGGCTCTCCCTCCCCCCTACCGAGCAGTCGTGGTGGCTGGCCTGGCTGGGCTCAGATGCGAATTCACACACCCACTCTCACTCCCTCTGAGCAGGAGCCAGGCCCATTCAGGGGACATGATAGCGCTTGTCCCCCCACCCCTTGTCCCTCCCCTCTTCTCTGGCTGTTGGCCTTAGAGGACTGGCCAGGCCACTGGGCTGGGCTGCAGGCTGAGGTCAGTGTTTCCTGTGAGGTCATCTGGCTGGGAGCTCCCAGCACACGCAGCTGCTGCCCTGGCTGCCTTGTGGAGGAACCAAGGGAGCCGTCGTTGGGCAGGGTGTGCTGCATGCGTGCACATGCATGTGTAGTGTGTAGGCGGGATCAGTGTCTGAGTCCGCCACTCTGCCAGCCTATGTTCAGGATGGAGTACAAGTACATATGTATGTGCACATACCTGAGTATGTTCCTTCAGCCAGGGGTATGGAGCACCTCCTGTGTGGGGCCTAGACCCGAGCCAGTATCCAAGTAGGTGCATGAGTGTGCAACGTGGTCTCACACGTGAGCATCCTTGAATGACAGCCCACAAGACCCTCGGGGTCATCTCCTGTAGTGACTCTTGATTTGAGGAGCATGAGGAATGGGGAAACATGGGGCCAACCTGTGTGGTTTAAAAAGCAAAATCAGCATTACACTGAGCAGTAAAATAGTTTTATATTTGGAAAACAGTTTGAAAGTACAGGCAGACTTCTGGAAAGGCAAAAGGCTGGATCCCAGGCGCCTCAGGTTCAGAAAGGTCAGGCACCCGAATGTGGGCGGGGCCTTCCACTGCGCTGGCCTGTGAACGAGGCAGCGCTTCATCAGGGGAGTCCCCGCTTTAGGTTCAGTTTCCCCGTCTGGAAAGTGGGGGTGATCATGTTGGCCCTGCTTGTCTACCTGGGTATTTAGGAGCAAAACAATTCTGAAAACCAAGAAGGGCTGTGTGGAGAGGGGTGGGCACTGCCCTTCACATCTTGGCCAGTGCATGCTGGGTACCAGGCACATGGCAGTAGATGTGTTCAGCTGGGTATTAAGGAGGCATTGAATGACCTTGCGAATGAACACCTAGGGGGCCAGAGACTCAAGTGCCCCCACGGCCCAGGTAGGTTTTGGAGAGGCGTGGAAGGGGTCCCCTGCCTGGAGTGGACTGGCAGGGGTGCCTGACCGAGGGGGCTGTGCTAGCCAGCTCTTGCCTGATGTCCTTTCTTCTAGTTTTACCAGGGATGCCACAAATATCGACTTACATAAAACTTCTCAGTTTTAACATTGACAACTAGGACTGGTGCATTTTAAGCACCATGTGGGGCCAAACTCAACGCTGTGAGAGCCCTGGGAGGAACAGACATCTGACCACCTCCCAGGGCTGTTCCTGCTGGCCCTGCCTGCTGCCCGATCTCACCCCTTCTTTCCACACATCCCCACCGCAGGCCCCAACATGGCGCCATTCCTGCGTATCTCCTTCAACTCCTACGAGCTGGGCTCCCTGGAGGTCACGGATGAGGCAAGCCAGCCCTTCTGTGCTGTGAAGATGAAGGAGGCACTCAGCACAGGTAGGGCTGGAAGCTGGACCTGGAGAGGTGGCAGCCACCAGCGGGGCTGGGAGTCGGGCCAGTGAAAGGCAATGGCAGGGATCCTGCTCTTCCTCGTCGTCTGCTTGCCCAGCCGAGGTATGGATGCAGGACAGCTATGCTGCATGGAGCCCTCACTGGGGCTCGGAGCTCTGGCTCCTCCCCTGTTGGTTGTTTCACCCAACAGTTTTCATGTATTCGTCTGTGCCAGGCCCTGCGCTGGGCACGCAGGACATTGCAGTGCTCCAGGGCTGACATGGCTCTGCCCTTGTGGGACTACAGTCAGCTGGCAGAGCCAGGCGATGAGTCCTATGACGGGGAAACTGAGAGCAGACGCTGCCCCAGGCTGGAGTCGGCGCATCTTCCTGGAAGAGTTGAACATCTCAAGCCATTTCTTCTTGCTCCTCTGGTGAACCCTGGCTCACCCTTTAGGTCTTAGCTGAGCTGTCTCTTCTTCCAGGAAGCCTTCCCAATTCTTAGGCTGGGGCAGGCCCCCCTGACATGGGCAGGTCTAGAACCGCCGGCCTTACCCACTTCAGCTTCATTACAGCTGTGATTTAACATTTACTGGAGGCGTGAACTGGTCCACGGCTCTGCCTATGACAGGTTCTAGGAGGGCAGGCACCAGGTGTAACTTTTCTTTCTTTTTTTTATCCTCACCTGAGGACATTATTGCATTTATCTTCCAACAGAGGGAGAGAGAGAGGGAGGAACAGAGAGAGAGAGAAACATCGATGTGAGAGAGACACATCGACTGGCTGCCCTCCACACAACCCCAACTGGGGCCGGGGACAAACTACAACCGAGCTACGTGCCCTTAGTGGGAACCGAACCCCGGTCTCTCTGGTCCGCGAGCCAACAGTCTTAACCGCTGAGCCAAACCAGCCGGGGCATCCAGGTGTAACTTTTCTTCCTGCCGTGTTTCTTGCCTCCAATACAGTGGCTGGCATGTGGGTGCTCTCAGCACATGTTCGCTGAGTGAACGCACAGGGAAGGGGACAGCGGAGTGGGGCTGGAGGGAGAGGGTCACAGGAGGAGGGAGCAGCGGGAGCAGAGGCCTGGAGAGGGGACCTGGCAGGACGCCCAGGACGAGCTGCCAGCAGCTGGGTGTTCTGGAGTGCGTTGTGAGTGAGATGAGGCTGGTGAGGTGAGCAGAGCACAGGGGTGCAGGCTGAGCAGTGGAGACTCAGTCCTGAGGACACTGGGAAACCACAGCGGGCCCTCGGGGACAGAGCCAGGGGGCTGAAGGCTGTGGGAAATCTGGGAAGGGAGAGACAGAGGGGACCTCCCCTGATGTGGCCTGCTGGGCCCCCATTGCAGAGCGCGGGAAGACACTGGTGCAGAAGAAGCCCACCATGTACCCCGAGTGGAAGTCCACGTTCGATGCCCACATCTACGAGGGTCGTGTCATCCAGATCGTGCTGATGCGGGCAGCTGAGGACCCCATGTCGGAGGTGACGGTGGGCGTGTCAGTGCTGGCCGAGCGCTGCAAGAAGAACAACGGCAAGGCCGAGTTCTGGGTGAGGGCACGTGAGCGGCGGTCCTGTGTGCGTGAGCGTGCATGCGTGCACGGGAGTGATCGTGGCTGCTGGGTGCAGCGTCACAGCTGAGACGGCCGAGTTCGAATCCCAGCTCTGCAGCTGACTAAATCCCGGCTTCTCTGAGCCAATTTCCAAATCTGTAAAAAGGAGAAGCTGCTAAAAGACCCTACCTTGGTGTCAGTTGTTCAGATGAAATGAGCAGCTGAATGTAAAGGGATAATTGTAGAACTGGGCGCAGGGTGGGCGCTAAAGAGAGCCACCCTTGTTATTGCAACTACGTTTTTCCCTCTTAATTTTGTGAAGAGAGGATGTGCCCATAGTAAAACATATCAAACTCTATGTACAGGTGTGTGCCCGACCCTAATCCCAGGCGCCAGGTTCCCTTCTCAGGCACCCACTGTTCCCAGCTGTGTTCCGAAGCGAAGCAGATATTCCAGGCCCAGGCAGGCAATAGGGAACAGCAATTATGATCTTCAACAGCCAGGATGTGGGAGAATGGAAAGGCTGATGGCCGTCACTCACCTGCCAGACCAGGACTCTGCACATACATGTGGCCATGTATCCCTTGTGGCCGTAGGACGCCAGTGTTGGCAGAGCATCCTTGCCTTCAGGGTCACTTGTGGTCTCCTGCAGCCAAGATATCCCCACTGGAGAAAACCTGTGACCACCAGGGTCTCTGGTCAGCCTCCAGGGAGGGGTGAAGGGGTTGGGCCAAGAGAGAAGTTGACTCAGGGCTGTACTGACTGACCCTTGTCCAAGTCAAGCAGAGTCGCTTGCTGAGCTCTCCATCTACTACCCCAAAGGACAATGTCAGTCACCAGGCCTGGGTCCTCGGGTGGTGAGAGTCCTGCTCTTAGAACCAGCCAGTCTGTGAGGAGACGGACAGGCAGAAGCCCTGACAGACAGAGAACAGCACGGGTGTGAATGTCACGTGTTGTGCCTCTGCGTGTGCAGGGGGACACGGGGCCTTCATTCTGATATCCTTGTTAAGGTGGCAGTGGTGTTGAGGGTGGGGAGTTTCCCTTCCCACTCTGTTCCTGGGCCATGTGGCCAGACTGGGTGTGGGCTGGATCCTTTCACTTCCCCAAAGGTAATAATACCCCTGAGTGGGGGGGCTCAGGGGCGGGGCTCGGGTGGGGCAGTCCCTACCAACACCAGGCAGACAGGTGTCCTGCTAGGCTGCCAGGACACTCTTGGCCTGGGGGGACCAACCATGGGGGCGGGTTCTGAGTCTGGCTTGGCCCCAGGCCCGCCCTCAGTGACCCCCCACCCTCACCCCTGCAGCTGGACTTGCAACCCCAGGCCAAGGTGTTGATGTCTGTGCAGTATTTCCTGGAAGACGGAGGTAAGACCTGCCCTTTCTGGGTTGGGGACGTAGGTTCAGAGGCCAGAGCCAGGACAGAGTGTAGAGAGGCAGCCCCCATCAATGATCTATCCAGGGCCACCCCGGGAGGGCCTGCAGGGGTTGTCCCTCCTGTGGTTGCACTGACCTCATCACTCCATGGCCCCCAGATTGCAAGCAGTCTCTGCGGGGTGAAGACGAGGCCAAGTTTCCAACAATGAACCGCCGTGGAGCCATCAAACAGGCCAAAATCCACTACATCAAGAACCATGAGTTTATCGCCACCTTCTTTGGGCAGCCTACCTTCTGTTCCGTGTGCAGAGATTTTGTTTGGTGAGGGGTGGCTGTGCCTGCTGGGGGGCGGGGGAAGGGGGGTCACACCCAGTGCTTCCACCACTCACCCTTCCCGGGGATTTGCCTTTCAGGGGTCTCAACAAGCAAGGCTACAAATGCAGGCGTAAGTGTCTCCACAATCCGGTTGTGCCGACATGTGTCTGCATGTGTGCCTGGCAGTGCCTGGGTGTGTGCACAGGAGAGCTGTGTTCCTGTGTTGGGACTGCATGTCTGGATGAAGACTCTGTGCATGAGTGTGCGCGCGTGAGGTTTTCCATGTCGGTGCATATGTGTACGCTAGCCACGTCAGTGAGTGCTGGAGCTGGCTTGTTGCCGGTCAGGAAGCCAATTCTGCATCTCTCTTCCGAACTCTGTGCATTCTGTGACATCACATTGGTGGCCTGAAATAGGTCACAGTGGAGTATTTACAGAGAAATCAGCCAGTACTGCACATTAGGCCTCTTTCCTCCAGAGAGGCTGTCAGACCTTGCCCAGCACACCCCTGGCTGCATGTGTGCTTCTGTTAGATACGTGGGCATTGGGGTGCACACCTATGTGTACACCTTTCTCCGTGAGGATACACCAGGCAGTGTGGGCTGGCAGCTATGAGCACAAACTCTGGAGCCAGACTGCCTAGGTTTGAATCCTGGCTCTACCGCTTCCTAGCTACAGGGCCTTAGGCAAAGTTACCCAACCTCTCTTTCTCAGTTTTCTCATCTGTAAAATAGGATAATAGAGTCATTATGGAGATCAAGTAGGATAAAATATGTAAAGCTGTATTTTAAGTGTGGTTGGCACATGGTAAGCATTCTGTGTAAGGAGCCTTGTTGTTATCACGCATGCTGTGTGTCTTTGGGTTGGGTGCATCTGTCTGTGTGCATGTGCGGAGAGAGCTTCGGAGCTGTTTGCTGTGCTGGGGCATAGCAGAGAAGGGGGGCTCCCTTGCTTCCACTTCTATCACTGCAATACCCCCACACCCCTCACTTCTGCCCCCTCCCTGCCCACCAGGACTCCTGGAGCTTTTCCTAATCTCTGAGGTCCACCAGATTGGCCTGTCCTCCCTGCCCCATTCTTCCCAGGCCCCTCCTTCGAGGGCTGGCAGGAGGAGAGACAAATCAAGCTCTGGGCCCGAGGCCTCTGTGGGGTGAGGGTGTGGGTGGTTGGGAGAACAGTGGCTTTGTGTAGGGGCTGGACTGGGCCTGCTCACAGACTCTGCCCTTACCGGTGCCTTCCCATCCCCCTCCCGGGCCTGCGCCTTCCTCAAGAATGCAACGCTGCCATCCACAAGAAATGCATCGACAAGATCATCGGCCGGTGCACCGGCACCGCGGCCAATAGCCGGGACACCATAGTGAGGCTGGGTCCAGGGAAGAGCCCTGGGGATCTGGGGGGGCTTGGCCCGGTGGGAAGGAGTTGGGCTCTCCCTCCCCCTTTCCTGTGGGGCTCACCCTTCCTCCCGTTTTTCTTGTTCCTTCCTCAGACCTCCTCAGTGGAGCCCTGTTGGCATCTTGCCATGCATGGGGTTAGGGGAGAGCTAGGGGTTAAGGAAGGGGCTGGAGATGCCATGTGACCCTTGACCTGTGATCCCTCCACCACAGTTCCAGAAAGAACGGTTCCACATCGACATGCCGCACCGGTTCAAGGTGTACAACTACATGAGCCCCACCTTCTGTGACCACTGTGGCAGCCTGCTCTGGGGGCTGGTGAAGCAGGGATTAAAGTGTGAAGGTGCGTGCCACCCTGCGGCTCCGGGGTGGGCGGAGTGGTGGGGGAGGGGGTACTCCCCGCGGTGCCTGCCCACCAGGACCTCATAAACTCCACTGAACAGATGCTGCCTTTGCCCTCTCGCTGGGGGATTTCACATGGGGAGGCCTTGGTGACCCCTCCCCACTGGCCCTACCATTTACCTGCTGTGTGACCATCGGGGTCAGAGTAGAGTAAGACCCAGAGAGTCACTGCTGCACAAGAGCAGGTGCTCCCCAAATGTGCCTCATCCCCTCTCCACCCCGGCTTCACTGATAAAGGAGAAACAAGAGACCCCCTGCAAGAAAAGGGATTTGTCTAGGTTGTCCCACACATTCTTTGAAGGGTCAGAATTAGGTACCATATCTTCTGCTTTTTCTTTTTCTTCATTTATTTTAATTTTTATTTATTTTTTAATCCTCACATGAGGATATATTATTTTAAAGACAGAATTTTTTTTTTCTTTTCTTTATTGATTTAGAGAGAAGGAGAGGGAGGGAGAGCGAAACATCGATGAGAGAGAGCATTGATGGGCCGCCTCCTTGCATGCTCCCCACTGGGGATTTGACCCACAACCTGGGCATGTGTCCTGACTGGGAATTGAACCTGCGACTCATTGGTCCACGGGCTGGTGCTCTAATCACTGAGCAAAACCAGCCAGGGCTCTTTTCTTTAAACAGTGAAAGATTTGAAGTGCTCATAATGGCTTCAGATACATTTTTCCCTAAAGATAGGAAACCCAGCAGACCCCACCAAAGCCCTCCTTTCTGCTGTTTTCTCCTCCACCCCTTCCTGCCGTTGGCTGAGCCTGCTGGCTGCCCTGCCTGGACAGGGGCCCTGATGGGTCTGCTTCTCCCTCACCCCAGACTGTGGCATGAACGTGCACCATAAGTGCCAGAGGAAGGTGGCCAACCTCTGCGGCATCAACCAGAAGCTCTTGGCTGAGGCATTGAACCAAGTCACCCAGGTAGGCAGAGCCATGGGAACCCAGGACAGAGGGTAGTGGGGTTGGCAGTCAGGGCTCACACCCACTCCTGGGGAACCACAGTGGGGGGCTTTATACCAAGCCCCTACTTCTGGAAGATCCAGTTGAAGAACTAGGCAGTGGAGGGCGGTGGGCTTATCCCATTAGAAGTTAGTTATTCCAGCAGTTCTGTACTTGCAGGTGTACCTGGGGATGGCGCAAGGTCGAAACGTTTGGAACTAAAAGCCTTTGCGTGTGTATGTTATTTGTTTGTGTTGGGTGTGGTGGGGCTCAAGGGATGCCACAAAATGTTAAGGTAAAATTCTAGAATCAGTCACAAGTGAAGGCAACACAAAAATCTGTCCAGTAACTGTTTGGGAAAGTGGTGTCCAATTTACAACTTTTGTTTGTAATTACTGCTTTCTAGACCACCCAGGCATCCCTGTGCCGCTGGACGTGTGCACGCACCTGTGTGTGTGTGTGTGTGTGTGTGTGTGTACGCGTGTGCTGCTTGGTGGTCTCGGGCCTTGCCCCCGCTGTCTCCCATTGGGGACCATGGTATGACCAACGATCTGGCCCCCCCAACCACCACTCTCTTCTCTAGAAACCCTCCCGGAAGTCAGAGATGGAGACTACAGAGACTGTTGGGATCTACCAGCATTTTGAGAAGAAGCCAGGAGTCTCTGGAGATGATGCCCTAGGTAAAGCTGGGCCCGTTTCCTCTAGGAAACCCCCTACTTCCCACAGGGCCCAGGATCTGGCCTGGCCTCCCTCCATTGTCAAGTGAGAGCTGAGAGGAGGCGCCACCGTGGGGAAGGAGGCCCTTCCTCTCTGAGGCTCCTTACCCCAGCCACCCCGGGCTCCACGGGACTCTGCAGATGGAGACCCGTCTGAGGTGCCGTCTCTCCAGCAGACACTGGGACCTACGGCAAGATCTGGGAGGGCAGCTCCAGGTGCAACATCGAGAACTTCACCTTCCATAAGGTCCTGGGCAAAGGCAGCTTCGGGAAGGTGAGGGGCCGCATTGCCCGGAGGCAGCCCCAAGACCTGGTGGGGATGTGGAGCCCTGGCCTCTGGCCGGGCCTCTCCCGCTCAGCATCCCCACTCATCCACCAGGTACTGCTTGCAGAGCTGAAAGGCAAAAAGGAGTTCTTTGCTATCAAGGCCCTCAAGAAGGACGTGGTTCTGATCGATGACGATGTGGAGTGCACCATGGTGGAGAAGCGGGTGCTGGCGCTCGCCTGGGAGAATCCCTTCCTCACGCACCTCTACTGCACCTTCCAGACCAAGGTGTTCGACCTCCCCACTGCCGTTGCCCAGGAGCTGCGGCTCCCCTCAGCCTCCACTCTAGCCCACGTCTCCCACACAGACCACTGAAGGCAGGGCTGTGTCCCCTCCTCATGCCCCCCAGGGCAGTGTTGTCCCCTGCTTCAGTGGCCCTCCCGTTTCTGTGCCCCAGGATCACCTGTTCTTTGTGATGGAGTTCCTCACTGGCGGGGACCTGATGTACCACATCCAGGACAAAGGCCGCTTCGAGCTATACCGTGCCATGTGCGTGAGGCCCTGTCGGGGGAGAGCCCACGGCCAGGGTGCCCTCCGTTCACTTTCCCTCTTTCTGGAGAAGCCACCCTGGGCTAGAGCTGGGGCTGGAGAGAGTAGGGTAGCGGGAAAACGCCCCCACTGTGTGGGGAACCTGGGCGGTGGGTGAGCTCTGGCTGGGTGCACAGCACAGACATGCTGGGTCCTGTCCCTGCCTCGGACCTCAGCCAGGGCAGCCTCACACATGGTGGTCCTGAACAGCACAGGACCCTGGTGTGTGACCCCAGACCAGCACCCCCAAAACTGTGCGTGCACATGTACATGCATATGAATGTCAACATAAATGCATGTACTCTTATGACCGAAAATGGTCTTATTTGGAGCTTTTCCTTCATAATTTCCTTTTCTGCCTTGGCTGCTGGCCACCTCAGCCCAGGTTGTCCATCAAGTTATTGGCAGCATTTCCTGCCCCTGGAGGTGGGGATGGGGGACCAGGGAGAAGCAAGGACTAGTCAGCAGAAATTCCAGAACACTTCGTCTCTCTCTCACATCCAGGTTTTATGCTGCTGAGATAGTATGTGGATTACAGTTTCTACACAGCAAAGGGATCATTTACAGGTACGGGGTGGTGAGTTGGGGTTTGGGGGAGCTTTCAGGAAGGGAAGCCCCAACCCCACCCTATCCTCTGAAATGCTCTGAGTGGAGCTCGGCCCAGCTATGGCCCCATGTCCGCCTGGAATCAATGTTTAGTTGGGTATTTGCCTAAACCTCCTACCCCATTGCTAGAATTCCTGGTGGCCCCTCAGCTGAGGCTGGCATAGCTCCAGGGACTGGGAACTCACTGCCCACCCCATCCCCCGTGCGCTGGCGGGGGCGTGGCACTGGCTGCTGCTGTGCCTCCTTCCTCAGCACAGTCACTCACTCTGCAGCCCCACCTGAGCACCCTCAGCTTCCACCAATAGGAACCAGTTCTATAAATTCCCACCCAGTAAATGACGGTCCCATCCGACAGTAGATTACTGTGCCCTCATCAAAGAGCCTGAGGCCATGCTCTGTGTCCTGATGTGGGATGATCCCAGGATAGGTTGTCAAGTGGAAAATCAACCCTGGGACAGTGTCTACTGAATATTTCAAAAGGAGAGGTGAGGTGCATATTGCAATGTGTTGTGCCCTTACCTAGAGTCACTCTGGGAGGGTCTGGCCATCGAGCTCCGTGGAAGGTAGACTGTACATGCTGTTTGCCCCTTTCTAGTACTTATATGACCATGTGCATAAAATAACTTCTCAAACAACTAACTATATAAAAACAGACATGGTCCCTGCCCAGCTGGGACCAGCTAGGTGACCCTGGGCAACGGACATCAGCTGTCTGAGCCTCATTTTGGGCTCGGGAAGGTAGGGCGGCATGTGTCCAGCATGTAACACACCACACTTGCAAGAAGCCCTGTTTTGGCGCCTCTCTCCCTTCTGCTGCCTTTTCTCTTCCTCCTCCCCGTGTCCCCTGGGAAGAGCTCTCGGCGTACGGGCTGAGAATGGTGCTGGGAGACAGGAGTGGAACCAGCTCCTGACGACCCTTCTCCTGTCCTTTCCCCTCAGGGATCTCAAGCTGGACAATGTGATGCTGGACCGGAATGGCCACATCAAGATTGCTGACTTCGGGATGTGCAAAGAAAACATATTTGGGGAGAAGCAGGCCAGCACCTTCTGCGGTACCCCTGACTATATCGCCCCTGAGGTGAGCTGGCATCCACCCAGCCTCCAGCCTCCAACCCAGTCAGACACCTTGTCTCAACAGGGTGGAGCCAGGAAGGCTTCCCTGAGACAGTGATGTCTGCGCCAAGCCCGGAGGGTGAGGAGGCCTGGCCAGGGCTTGTGCTCTGGGGCCCCGCTCAGCTCCAGCACCTTCTCCTGCCCAGATCCTGCAGGGCCTGAAGTACTCATTCTCTGTGGACTGGTGGTCCTTCGGAGTCCTTCTCTATGAGATGCTCATTGGTCAGTCCCCCTTCCACGGTGATGATGAGGACGAGCTCTTCGAGTCCATCCGTGTGGACACACCACATTATCCCCGCTGGATCACCAAGGAATCCAAGGATATCCTGGAGAAGGTGGGGGGCCCTGGGTTAGGCTGCTGGGGGCAGGAAGCGGTAAACGTGGGGTTGCGGGAATGCCAGGAGCCTCACTGAAGCTCCAGTCCTAATGTGTTGGGGTATTGCTCTCTTGCCACGTTCGAGGGAGCTCCTGTCTGAGTACCCTGCACTGAATCGGCCTGGCATGGTGATTGTGAGCCTAGGTCAGGAGACAGACAGACCTGAGGCTAAATGCTGAGTCTGTCTCCTTATTTGCAAAATGGAGCTAGAACCCGAGTCGTTGGGAAGAAAACATAAATGTATAATGCTCAGGTCTGTGCCAGGCAGATAGCAAACACTCAATAAGCAGCCGCTGCTTTTACTCAAGAGTCCCGCAGCCCCCATCTATGACCTGTTGTCTCTGGGGGACCTGGGAGCACAGTGGGCCAGAGACGATCCCCTCAGTCCCAGCGGCCCTGGGCTGCCCCAGTGGGCTGAGCCAGGCCTGCCTGGGTGCCCTGGGTCTGTTTGGGTGTTTGCTGAGGTTCCAATTTCCTGCAGCCCTTGGGTGCTAACCAGGGCCCCTGCTGGGTTGCAGCTACTTGAAAGGGACCCAACCAAGAGGCTGGGAGTGACTGGGAACATCAAAATCCACCCCTTCTTCAAGACCATCAACTGGACTCTGCTGGAGAAGCGTCAGGTGGAGCCGCCCTTCAAACCCAAAGTGGTATGTGATCCAGCTTCACTAGGGGCCACGACGCTGCCTTCGGGGTGGGCACCTCCTTCTTTGCCCTGCCTCTCTCCCACATCATTACATGCTTTCTCCTCTGCCTTTTCCCTGACCTTCCTGGTACGTTCAGTGTCACCCTCTCTCTCCTCACTCAGTCATTCAACAAACACGGGGAACTGTGGATCCAACCATCCCTTAGCCTACAGTTTTTTAGTGCCCACTGTCTGCGGCGGGCTGTGCTTTGGGAATCAGAGTTAAGGCCTCACTCCCCCTCTCCGCCCATCCAATCCATTTTCCAATACTGGAAGTGCCTGTTGGGCGCAGAGCACGGTGATGAGCTGCTCAGCACAGTGGGAGGCCCAGGCCCAGAGCTGGAGGAGCCCCAGCTCGACAGAGAAAAGAAACTTTAACAGATGATCATTCGTGATACACCACCACAGTGTGCGAGCTGTCACAAGGCCGCATGATCAGTAGTTATCAGGTCGGTCTGTCAGCAGGAGCACGGAATGCATAGAACGGGGTGCATCTGAGAGGAAGTGGGCCATGGGCAGGGCTGGGGGCGGCTGGGAGGTGTTCCAGGTAGAGAAGGGATGGTTCCTGAAGGCTCGGAATTCACAGAGGCACCAAGGAGCCAGCAGGAGAGCAGAGACAGGATGGGGCCAGGATTCCAAGCACCCCAAACACCTCAGAAGGGCCACTCCATGGCCCTTCTCTGATCCCCGTTCCTCCTTTCCACTCCTTTTCTCTCCTTGGCTTCCCCCCCTCCATCAGGACACGAAGTCCCACTGGGCAGCCTGTGTGATGTGCTGGGCCCCACCACCGCTCCTGGAGGTCACAGAGCACTTCTGCTCCGGGCCCTCCGACTGCATGCCTCCTGGGCCAGGCCTGCCTCTCCCAGCCGGCCGGCTCAGGAAAATCAGACAGCCTGCTCCCAGTCTCACTTGTGAGAGAAAGAGGGATAGACTGAGTTCTCTGCACTGAGAAACACCAGGCTAGAGTGCTGACGGTGGGGGCCATGGGGAGTGGCACGGGGGGCTTCTGCGCCAGGAGAGGATGAGCCAGGAAATGGGCCCAAGGCGGCTCTGCTCTGCTTTTCTTTCTTTTTTTTTATCCTCACCCAAGGATATTTTTTCCATTTTTTTGTTCAGGTAGAGTGGGAAGGAGAGCGAGGAAGAGAGAGAGAGAGAAACATCGATGTGAAAGGGACACATCGAGTGGTTGCCACCCGCACGACCCAACCAGGGCCGGGGACAAACTGCAACCGAGGTACATGTCCTTAGCGGGAACCGAACCCGGGCCTCTCTGGACCGCAGGCCGACGCTCTAACCGCTGAGCCAAACCGCCACGACTCTGCTTGTTTTCAAAAGAAGCCAGAAATCTAGGTTTTTACTAAGGACAGCTCTGGCCTGGCCCAGCTCGAGGGATTCTGAGGTGTTTGAGAACCTTCGGAAGGCTGCCCCTGCGTCCCGCTCATCCACCTCTTCCTTGTGCCCACAGAAGTCCTCCGGAGACTACAGCAACTTCGACCAGGAGTTCCTGAATGAGAAGGCGCGGCTGTCCTACAGCGACAAGAACCTCATCGACTCCATGGACCAGACAGCATTCACTGGCTTCTCCTTCGTGAATCCCAAATTCGAGAGGCTCTTGGAAAAGTGAGGTTCCCAAACATGCCCCTCAACCCATCCCAGCCAAGGAGCCTGGATCATTCAGCACGGTCTGCCTACCCAGCCTGACAGAGCAGGCTTGGCCCCCCTGCATCAGCATCTGCCCACCCCCCACGATCAGCAACAGTGTGACTGTCGTGATTTCTGCTGCTGCCCGCCCCACTCACCCCCAGGAAGGGCCTTGGCTCCTGTCTGGCTGGGCTCTTAATGGTACTTCCTCTGTGAACTGAGTGTGAATTTGCTTTTCCTCTGTCCTCAGAGGGAAACTGTAAATCCTGTGTTTCATTACTTGAATGTAGTTATCTATTGAGAAAATGTATTATATATATGCATATATATATACATATATATGTATACACACACACACACACACACATATATATATAACAGGCTGTATATATTGCTCAGTAGAGAAAAAAACATGGGGGACTGGTAATGTGTTGATTTTTTAAAATATATATGACAAGAAAAAAAAAAGGAGCACAAGCTGTTTGAACCACCAGGTTCTTTTATTTGTGTATCTAAATAAACAGCAAACGGTACCAACTTGGCTGTGGGGACATATTTGCCCCAGGAAGCTGGTGGCTGCTCCCGCTTTGGGCAGTTGTGTCCTGGACGCTGAGCTGATAGCCTCAGGCAAAGAACCCTGTGCCTTCATGCAAATATGTTTGTATTTATGGGTTTCCTCTGGCTCTAGGGCCCTGGGTTTTTCTGGGTGGCTTACGGAGTCTCAGATGACTACGGGGTGACGGGAGGAGGTGGTTCCAGCTGCAGACAGTGTCTCAGGAGAGTTGAGGAGCCAGTCTGGAGAAGCAGAGAGGTGAAGACCTGGCTGGAAGGCATGAGTGAAGGCCTAGAGGCTGGGCCAGACTGGAAAGGTCAGAGAAGAGAAAGTTAGTACAGCTCAGGCTTCAGGCAGATCTGGATTCAAACTGCAGAGTGCAAAAGACATGGGCATGTCACTTAACAATTTCAAGCCTCAGTTTCCTCATCTGTAAAATGGGGATGAGGCAAGGTGATGCTGGGTGGAACTGCCATCTCACTGCTATTTATCCTGTCCTTGCCACAGAGGAGTCTGTGTCTGAGTTCTAGAATCTACCTCGCAGGAGCCCTTTCTTACCTGGAGAAAGGGAGGGGAGCAGGGTAGGGAAAAAAAGGTGAGAAAATGCTAAGTGGCTGGGTCCAGTTTGAGAGCCACCTTCCAGTGCCCCCTGAGTCATGTAGATCTCCCTCCCACCACCTTAATGTCTCCCTCTCCTGCTTCCTATTTCTTCCTCTCCACTCCTCTCCCTTCTGCTCCCTCTCCCTGTCTCTGGGGCACAGGCCTTGAATCAGGGCACCCCCTCCAGTCCCTCTGGTCCAGCCCTCAGCCCTTTGTCCTTAGAGGTGGATGAGCACCCCCTCCCCCCAGCACCTGATTGGCTGGTCTCAGCAGCGAAGCAGCTGACTTGCAGCAAGTTCACTTTTCTGGGCTGAAGTACAAGTTTCCACAGCTGGAGAGAAGCAGAATGAGGTGGGGGCTGATGCTGGCCAGGGGAGGGGCTGGTGGGGATGAGGGAACTGAACTCTCCCCAGAGACCAAATGTCCCCCTCCCCTCTCGACCCACCATCCTCCCTGGAAACAATTGTTGAATCCCTGCTTGGTATAGAGCGGTGCAAACCTCAGGGGGGATAGACCGCATGGCATGGGCTATGCTGAGGGATGCTGGGCTGTGGGAGCTCAGAGGAGGTACCTGGAAAACCCTGTCCCCTTCCTGCACTGCACCACACACAGGCCCCAACCCTCCCTCACCCCACCCCCAACACACACACACACACACACACACACACACACACACACACACACACACGGGCTGTCCAGAGTATGGGGAGTGTTTGAATTCAGAGCCTCTCAAGACTCTCCTGGCAGCTCCAAGGCAGGGCTTTACACCCAGAGCCCGAGTTTCCTCCCGTGGAGAATGGGGGAACAAGTAATTTCATCAGCCAAAGATAGTGGCGGGTGGTGGGAAGAACATGGTGCTTGGAATCAGGAGCCTGGGGTTGGAGTTCCATTCTGTCACTCACTCTGCGGAACCTCCATCAGTTTCTTCATCGGACCTCAGTTTACTCATCTTTAAAACAGGATCATGAATCCCTGTTTCCTTACGGAGCACCCTGCTCTGGGGAGCCCCTTAAGTTATCCTACGATGCCTGGAAAAGCCCAGAAAAGGACAGAGGCTGGGCCTGAGGGGCCCACTTCAAGCAGCCTGGGATGGAGAAGCAGCTGTCAGAGACCCAGACACTGCCAGGGAGGCTGTAACTCCTGGCCTGTTCCCAGAGTTGGACAGGCGCCAAGCCCGACCAGCTGCCTCAGGAAATGCTTCTCATGGCTTGGCTCGGAACCACACTTTCACTGGGGTCTGAGGGTCCGGGGAAGGCAGGTTTGCCCCACCCCACCTGCCAGGTAGGTGCATGACAGAGCAGTGAGCTTGGCCCCACCGCAGGGTTGCTGGGAGCAACACACTCCATCTGAAATGTGTGCCAGGCCTGTGTGCTGGGCAGAGTAACGCAGACATGTCCACTGTGCCAGGTTCTAACCAGCAGGCCTCGGAACCCAATGCCCAGGTTGCCCAGATCTAATAAAATGGTCATCTCTATAGGAGACCCAGGCATCAGTATTTTTAAAGCTCCCCAGAGGGTCCAACCTGCACCCAGAGATCTGGGAATCTGCATTTTGCCCAGTCATCCAGGTAAAGCCAACAAAATTCTGCTAAGCAGGCCACAGCCTGGAAGGCGAAATCACCACCCGGGCCCCGTGTTCGGCACGATTCGACCGCGGAGGCTCCCTGCGCCAGTCAAGATTGCTGAGGGAGAGAGAAGCCACCGCCTGGGCCGGGCTACAGCGCCCTCTGGTGGTCGGCGGGCGCAGACCCGGGAGGACTCGCTTTGCACAGGTACAGCGCTGGGTTCTTAACCTATCGCCTGTCATTAGTCCCTGGGGAAATGTTCCTGCAAGAATGGCTGGAGGACCATTTTGGAGACACTCAGAGACACAAAGGTTACACATCCAGACAGATCCCCTAACATTTAAGAGGCTCTCTGGGCTAGCCCATATCTCAACTCCATTCTCTGGCATTCACCCAACATTACAGTCACATTTCCTCAATCTATTCTTTCTTAAAGTGGGAATAACTGATATAAGCTGGGAGGTCCCTGTTTTCTGCTGGGAATAGTAGGAAATACTGGGGTGTGCAGCATTTGCCAGCGTGGGAGGAGCTCATGGGCTTCAGGAGTCCCACTGATGCCCTTGGATCATTCCAGCAGGCTGGGAGTTTGTACCTCTGCAGCCCACCATGCACCTGCCTCCTCCTCCTCCTCGGCCCCCTCCTGTATCCTGACGGTACCCAGCAGATGACCTTAGACTGTCCCGTGTGAGACTATGAGGCTGCAGGGCTGGGTTTTGTTCCTCTGAGTCCTGACCACCCTCCCAAGCACCACATCTCCTTGGGGCTGGGGAGGGGGGAGGTACACACAGTTGAAAACATGGAACCTGGTAACAAAGGGGAAGAGGGCAAAGAAAGGTCCCCTAACGTGTGAGCCAGGCCTGAGTCCGTGTGGACAGGTTAGGCCCCCCATGAGTTCGGGGCCCTGGGGCCACTCCCTGCTCTTTCACAGGATTGAGTTCAGCTCTCACTAGCTATAGCCTCAGCGAGTTAAGTCTTTGGAAATTTAATATCAGCCCCCAAATCAGGCTTCTTCAGTGGCCTTGGAATACCCCCAGCCTCTCTTTTCCTGCTGTGAAGTACGTATGTACTCTGAAGGCCCTCATAGTTGCTGCTCAGCAGGTGTTTTTCTTCCGAGAGGGGAGTTAAGCTTTCTATTGATTTCACCTGTGGTGATAGACACGCACTGTGGGTGGGGGCAGTGTTGGGCTCTCTTCCCAAATTCGTGCATTCCTTCTTGGCACAAGTGCCTGCTCTGTGCCAGCAGCTCAATGGGCATCACTTGGAGCTGTCACTCAACAGAATGATCTAGCACTCACTGTGTGCAGCTCAAGAGCTCATGACAATGGCACTCTGGGTCCAGCACTGTGCTTGATGCTTTCTCTGCGTTGACAGCAATTAATCCTCACAACAACCCTGAGGAAATGACTTTGGTTTCCCCATTTGACAAATCAGCAAACAGAGGCCCTGAGAAATTAAGGAATCTGTTCAGTAGCTCTGGGTTGGGGAGATGAGCACAGTCTCCTGGACCTGCTCAGGAGCTATCAGGGAGAACACAGTCTCTTATCCTGGCCCTCAGAGGCAGCAGGAAGAAGGAAGGTGAGCCTGGTGGCAGGCAGGGACAGTGGAGGGTAGCCAGGATGGGGAGAAGGCAGGCTGACTTGGAGCTAGAAGGACCCTTGGAGATCATGGATCTTCAGTGGGAAACTCCATGGATCCATAGTGGAAAACTGAGGCTAGAGATGGGAAGGGGCTAGGCCAGGGTAGCACAGGAAGACGCTCACAGGGAGCAGCCAGGTGTGTTCCCAACCTTCTTTCTCCTACAGGGCAGAAGCCTGGCTCCTCCTTTCTGCCCACTGCAGACTCATACTGAGCCTGGCACACTGTGGGCGGTTGCTAAGTGGTGATGCATGAGCACAGGTGAGTGAGTGAACTGGAAATGTCCACTGAGCCCTTTCTACACTCCCAGCTCAGTCCCACCCCTCACTCTGCTCCCCTCCCCCTGCTCTGGTATGGGGAGGGGGCAAGGGCAAGGGTCAGGAGAGGTGGCTGCCAGTCTTGGGGCATTAACAGCAGCAGGTAACCAAAGCCCAGGGACCTCAGGAGTCAATGCCCACCAGCTGGTGGGTGGTGGAGACTCACTGACCCAGCTGAGGGTTGGGACCTTGTTCAAGAGCAAGGCAGCAGCGACTGGCCACAGTCCATTAGAAACCTGCCATCAGTAGTATTGGCAAGGCTTCTCTGAGCCACTTCCTGGGTTTTAAATCATGAGTTCAGAAACAATTAAGCCATGAGACGCACTTTGTATCAATAACAAGTTAAAAATAACACACATCACAAAATACTTGCATTGAATTAAAAATAGATCTTGTTAGCCGAATTATTCTTGAATGTCCTGTTTGGAAACAAGGTATGGTTAAAAAAAAGACAGTCTTTAAACCCTGGCTCAGGTTTGCTATAGCTGGATATCAAATGCCCCTGTTTATACTGGACTCATACCCAGCCTACTATGTGCCAGGAGGTGACAGTGCTCATGGCCAAACCTAGGATGCAGGCTTGGAGACGGATCTGAGTCTGCAGCTGCCCGCTCCACCCCCAGCTGCTACTTGGCCTCTCTAGCCTCTGTTTCCTCATCTGTAGCTTGTGCATAATAGTACCAGCTTTGTAGGGTTGTTAGGAGGCCGATGCACGAAAAACAGTTGGTGTGGTCCTGCACAGAGTAAGTACTCAAGAAATCTTTTTTTTTTTTTTTTTTTTACTCAGATAGAGCGGGAAGGAGAGAGAGGAAGAGAGAGAAACATCGATGTGAAAGGGACACATCGAGTGGCCGCCACCCACACGACCCAACCAGGGCCGGGGACAAACTGCAGCCAAGGTACATGCCCTTAGAGGGAACTGAACCCGGGTCTCTGTGGACCGCAGGCTGACGCTCTAACCACCAGCCAGGGCAGTACTCAAGAAATCTAAGACTATTGTTCTTATCCTTAACTCCGTGAACATTTTCTATGTCTTCATGTGTGTTTGCCTTCACAACGCTTAGCGATGCTGTAGGCTGGGCCAGACTGGTAGCGTTCAGGAGTCCTGTAGAAAGGGGACGCAACAGGAGACTAGGCCAGGAACCTGAGGTGGATTTCTGTAGCAAAATACAGGTTCATCCACTTTCACTTGCTTCGACACAGATAAAATCTAAACCCATGTGAAGGGGAATAGCCCATGCGGTGATGAAACTGTGCAGAGCAGTGGCTGAGCTCAGGGCTGCAAACTTCTGTGAAGTGCACGGACCAGCAGGGGTGAGAGCACCAGGCCAGGACACTGGCTTCTTCCGGGGGACAGGAGGGGGGGGCGGTGAGGAAAAGGCCTGGGGTTCCATCTGGAATGTTTTGCCCCTTTGAAAAAATCTGAAGAATGTAAAAGAAACCATTAGAGGTTCATAGAGCTCAGTGGAGGGCCTGCGGATGCTTATTTTCATCTCTGTGCTTTATGTTCAAAACCTTTCGTAATTGTTAAAAAGTGTTATTTCAAGAACAGGTAGGCGTTCTGTCTCTTGACCTGACTGCTGGGTGCCCGGCTTCCCTTTTAAGTGGTCTGTTGTTACACTGTCCATTTGTCCTATGTGCTTTTCTTTATGGAGGTGACATTTCAGTTTTTAAAAGTTAAAAATAATGAGTAGGCGAGAGGCTGGAGTCAGGGAAGCAGTCCCAAATAGGAATAGGTAGGAGCCAAGGTCCGGCAGCCCGCAGAGCCCCAAGTGTGCGGGGGGCCATGGGATTCTGAGCCCAAGGATGGTGGTGCCCTGAGGGGCAGCCCTGCGTGAAAGCCCTGGCCTGCGTGGGTCAGGCTCTCTGCTCCAGACTCTCTGCTGCCCGCCTGTCGCAGGCCTGCATGACCCCGGTAGAAAGTGCGCCCTCCTCTAGGAGAGATGCCAGCAGGAGGTAAGAGGAATGGGCTTAATCAAGGTTTGCACCAGTGCGGGTAAGAGAGGGCTGTGCAGCCTGCAGGTGGGGTTCATTGTGAGCCTGGCATTGCTTGTTGGAAGTGGCAGAGGTGGCTGCGCTAGTGGGGGAACTCATGGCAGCAGCAGAGTGACAGTGACGATCGGGCTGGAAGGGAGAGCGGAGTGGCCCTGGGCCGAGGTGCAGAGGAAGCTTCCTTCGTGGGCTGTGGGCTCCGTAGGCTTTTCAGGGCTTTCAGAGATTGGGGGAGGCACAGTGCGGTCAAGGGCGAAGGGAAAGTTGCGTTTCTCCAGGGGAAGTCAGAAGCTTCAAGAAGTTGTTCCTAAACCTACCTGGTGTTCTTTGTGCATCAGCAATGGGAAGTCACTCTGTGTGGTGTTGTGTGGGCACAGGGAAGGAGGGGACACCTGCTATCAGGGCAGAGACTGAGTGATTTATCTGACAAGTAATCTTATTAAAAAACTCCTAGACATAAAGAAAAGCGTAGAGACTGATGCTGCCCAGACTAAGAAATAAAACATCAGCGATAAAATTGTCACCCTTTGTACCCCTCTCCAACACACAACCCTAATTTCCCTTGCGTTTTTCTGGAGAGAACCAGCCCCTGCTTTAGTGTGTGGAGTACTTCTCTGCACCGCAGGCCAGGGGCATCTCTAAACATATTTAAAGCATTGTTTTGCATGTGTTTAAGCTTCATATAAATAGTGATCTGTGCTCAGAGGATCCTTCTGCCACCAGATTTCCTCTGGCATGCTTCTGAACTTGGCTTTTGCAAAGCCCTGTAGCTCGAGTGCATTAGATTTCATTTTGACCTATTCAAAGTGTACAATTCAGTAGTTTTCAGTATATTCATAGAGTTGTACGATTGCCACAATTTTAGAACTGTTTCATCATCCAAAAAAGAAACCCTTTAGCCATCACCCCTCCCCCAATTCTCCCTTAGCTTCAGCCCTAGGCAACCACTACTCTGCTTTCTGACTGTATAGATTTGCCTGTTCAGGACATTTCACATAAATAGAATCATACAATATGTAGTCTTTTGTGACTGGGTCCTTTTCATGGTTGTATGATATTCCATCACATAAACTTACCACAATTTATTTACCCAAATGGATGATGTAGAATCTTGCTTTCAGTAGAGATGGAGTAAAAGGACTATATTTACCTTCCTGCCTAAAAAACAAAAACAAAAAACAAAAACGAAAAAAATTTAAAAAAAGATAAAATCAATCAAACAACAGTTCTCAAGATGCTGGACATCAGGCAACAAAGGGAGGTACAGTACTCTTTGAGAGATGGGAAATAAAGGAGATGAGCCCTGTGATTGCCCCAGCTTTATAGGCTGGAGACAGTCACCACACTGGGGCACAGGGAGGTAGATGAGCCAGTGGGCTCCCTAAGTTGAGAAGACAGCGGTGTGAATTCCGGGAAGCCAAGGTTGGAGCCGGGAGAGCAGTGAGGGCCCTGCCTGAGTACTCAGGGAGCACGCCTTAGAGCATGCGTGTGAGGAGACTCCAGTCGGAGGGAAGAACCATCGAGTGGATGAGAGGGAACAGCCTTCCACTCACACAGGGGTGGGAGCAGAGACTGTTCCCAGCAGCCCAACTGAAAAACCTCATGATTCAGGGTGATTGTATAGAGTACCCAGAGGGTACTGCATCCTAGAACAAAGCCCAAGATTATTTATGGAAATACAAAAAAATCCAGTGCCCAATCAGGTAAAATTCACAATGCCTGGTATCCGATCAAAAATTGCCACGCATGAAAAGAAACTGGAGAAGTATCAATCAATTAAAACTGACCCAGAACCAATACAAATATTAAAATTAGCAGACAAGGACATTAAAACAGTTATTATAACTGTATCCCATATGTTCAAAAAGTTAAGTAGAGAATGACTAGGTGGAGCAGGGGATTTTTAGCACAGTGAAACTATTCTGTATCATTGTATCATGCAGTGTGTGTGTAATGATGGATACCTGTCATTATCCATTTGTCCAAACTCAGAGAATATGCAACACTAAGAGTCAACTTGAATATAAACTATGGACTCTGGGTGATAATGAATATCAATGTAGGTTCATCAACTGTACCACTCTGGTGAGGGAATGTTGACAATGAGGGACATTATGCATATATGGGGCAGGGGGTATATAGGAACTCTACCTTCCACTCAATTTGCTGTGAACCTAAAACTGCTCTAAAAAATAGAGCCTTTTTTTTTTTTTTTTTTTAAATTAAAGAAAGAGAGATTGGAAGGTGGAGAGAGAGGAAGAGAGAGAGAAACATCTATTGGCTGCTGCCTGCATACCCCCTACTAGGGATTGAGCCCACAATTTGGGCATGTGCCCTGATGGGGAATTGAACAGGTGACCTCTCTGTGCATGGGACACACCAGCCAGGGCTAGAGCCTTTTTTTTTTTTTCTTTAAGTTAAGCAGAGATATGGAGATATAAAGAAAGAAAAGACCCTAATCACACTTCTAGAGATGAAAAATATGCTAGATGGGATTAACAGCAGATTAGACACTGCAGATAAAAAGATTAGTAAACTAGAAGACATAGCAATAGATAGTATCCAAAATGAAACCCAAAATGAACAGAGCACCAGAGTTGTGGTACAATTTTTAGCATCCTAATACTTATGTAAGTGGAATCTCTGAAGGCAGAGGGGATGATGGTACAGAAAAAAAAAAAAATGCTGGCAGAAATAGCTGGCTGGTGTGGCTCAGTGGACTGAGCATCATCCCATGGACTGAGAGGTCCTGGTCCAATTTTTGGTCAGGGACATGCCTGCCTTGTGGGCTTGATCCCCAGTGGGGGGTGTGCTGGAGGCAGGCCAGTCAATATTTCTACCTCTTTTTCCCTTTTCTTTTCTTTTCTTTTCTTTTCTTTTCTTTTCTTTTCTTTTCTTTTGCATTTATCTTCAGATAGAGCGGGAAGGAGGAAGGGAGGGGGAGAGAGAGAGAGAGAGAGAGAAACATCAATGTGAGAGAGACACTTAGAGTGGTTGCCACCCACACGACCCCAAATGGGGCCAGGGACAAACTGCAACCGATGTATGTGCCCTTAGCGGGAACCAAACCCGGGACTCTCTGGTCCATGGGCTGACGCTCTAACTGCTGAGCCAAACCAGCCAGGGCTCTCTCTTTCCCTTTCTAAAAGAATCAACAAAGACATATTTTTAAAAATTTGTTTAAAGCTACCTAGCAAAATAATGGCAGACAAATTTCTAGTTTCAATGAAAACTAAAATCTATAGTATAGATCCAAGAAGCTCAATGAATCCCAAGCACAATAGACACAAGGCAAACTACACCAAAGCACATCATTAAAACAAACAAACAAAATGGTGATACAGAGAAAAATCTTAAAAGAACCAAGAAAAACATGTTACAGACAGAGGAACAAAAATAACGATGATAACAATTTTGCTTTTGAAACAATACAAGTGACACGGTTGGGGGCAAATCTTAAAAATACTGAAAGAAGAGCACACACAGAGTCAATCCAGAGTTCTGCGGCCAGCCCCGGTGTGTTTTTCAGATGTCTAAATCCAAGATCATTCATCTCCAGCATCTATAGAAACTGTTAAAGGAAGTCCTTCAGGCAGAAGAAAACTTATACCAGATGTAAATACAGAACTACCCCAAAGAACAAAAAACACCAGAAACAGTAACTACATGGGTGAACTGTTATCTGGAATTGCAGAGGCAGGCAAACAGCTTCCAGAGGTCATGTGATTTGACATTGCTTTATAAAAGTAAATGTCATGAGTGCAGTAGGGGTGCCACAAGGCAGGAAAACTGTTTCTGTGTAGATAATGAAATGCAGGAAACCTTCAGCAATGCATCTGTGCTAGGAACTTGCTCAACCACCAAAATGTTTTCTCAGGTCGATGAACTCGGGTGCTGTTCTTGTCTCAATTACCCACTTTGTTGGACAGCCGTAGATGTGGCATCTGCTGCGTACAGAACACTGCACCTGGCTATGTGGAGAAAGTAAAGATGAACCAGAAAATCACCCAGGTCTTAAGAACTTCACAATCTAGAATGAATAGCCATGACAGAAGGTAATGGATACAATTGCCTTATGAAAGGAAGAAACACACAGGAGGGAGTTTTTTCTCAACCAGAGATCTAAGGAGGCCATTTCTTTGGTAATCCTCCAAAGCATGAGACTTTAGAAATGTTTAGTAAAGAAAGGCTGAATCTTGCCCTGGCTGGTTTGGCTCAGCGGTTAGAGTGTCAGCCCGCAGACCAGAGTCCCGGGTTCGGTATCTGCTAAGGGCACGTACCTAGGTTGCAGTTTGTCCCTAGCCCCCACTGGGGTCGTGTGGGTGATAGCCACTCGATGTGTCTCTCTCACATCGATGTTTCTCTCTCTCCCTCCTGCTCTATCTGAAGATAGATGCAAAAATGTCCTCGGGTGAGGATTAAATAATAATATAATAATAATAATAATGAAAGAAAGAAAGAAAGAAAGAAAGAAAGAAAGAAAGAAAGAAAGAAAGAGAAAGAAAGAAAGAAAGAGAAAGAAAGAAAGGCAGAAAGGCTGAATCTCATTTGTAATTTTTGGCAACTTCTAATTAAAATACTAAAATTATGGTTATAATAGTAAACATTTTGCTTCCTCCCTCCTTTCTGTTACCCTACTGTGTTTGAAACTGGAGAGGGAGGGAGAGGGAACATGGAACACAGACAACGGGATGTGCAGGGCAGAGCAGAGGGAGATCATTTTCGCCATAAAATGTCCAGATGAACTATCTCCAGATGTGGCCGATGAGCGGTGAGCGGCTTCGGAAGTTTTGACTGCACAGTGGACTTGCGTGCAGATTTCTCAGATGAGAACAGAAAGCCAATGCTTTTGGTTTGTGAGGCTTAGGAACCTGTGGGAAGTCTGATTACTTTTATACTTCAGGTATTCCAGGAGCTTATTTTCTTTCTGTTTTCTCTTGGTTTAACAAACCCCTTTGTGAGAATTTTAGCCTGTCTTGTCTTGGCTGAAAAAAGCCACAGAAAGGTTGTGTGTGGGCTTGAGATACGTGGAGCTCTCTCACACTGTCCTCAGCCAGGCTGGGGAAATCCTGGCCTGGAGGACATGGATTAGGGCTGGCTGGTCCTTGGAGTCCTCGGCCTGCGGATCAGAGAGTCCCAGGTTCAGTTCCCGCTAGGGGCACATACCAAAATATGTATATATATATTGGTTGGAGAAGGAAAAAGAGAAGTTCCTCTTCCTGCAAAAGTAAAAATGAAAGTCTTTCCAGGCAGAGCTGGGGCCTAAAGGATGAAGTAAGCATGCATCCCTCCCCCTACGTGTGCCTCTGGTCAAACTCCATGTGCACTGCTGCCCACGTAGGCCGTGCTCTCCCCCTGGAAGCCCCGCCCCCGCCCCTGCCCCTTACCGCAGTGAAAGCCCCCTCTAACCGTCTAACCGAAGGCTTGGCCTGGGTGCCATCCCCTCCCAGTCTTCTGATCCCCTCCCCCGCCGCCACCACTAGCTCTCTCTTCCATCTCCTTGGTCCCCATTTTCTTGCTATTGCCAAACTGACTTGTGTTTTCCTCTGTCGTAGGCATTCAAGCGCCAGCCCAGACTGGGGAGGGATAGGAGGCAGAAGAGGAAGTGGGAGAGACTGTGGAGGAACTGAGAGAAGTGGGCCCCACGCTTTTAGAGCAAGAAGGAGGGGGTTTGAGGTGAGGCTGGAGGGGGCAGGAGGAGGTCATTCAGGGTTGGCCTTAATCCAGGAAGGGGGTGGGGAGTATTTGAACAGGGAAGTGTTGTGTCAGGTTCTGGAGTGTTCCCTTGGGCTGCCGTGCAGAGAATGAACTGGGGTGGGGGTGGGGAGTGGAGGTCAAGAAGCAGCTGGAGGCCATTAACTGTTGCTCTGAGCAGGGACAGATGATGGGGGTCTGGACCAGGATGAGGGCAGAAGGTGGCACATCTGGGATCGTTTAGGAAGTAAAATCTACGGGACCTGGAGTTATTGAGAGAGCCCTGTGTAACTATGAGGACGCTTCCTTTGTCCCAGTGTGCGTCTTGCAGCCCCCAGGTCTCTGGTCCATGAGTCCACCTGTCCCCAGCCCTACAGGTAGGGGTGCAGACTCCTCCTCCACATGGCCACTGCCTACTGCACAGTGATGCACTTGGGCCTCTGGATGACAGAGAGACTGGCTAATTGTTGAGGCCCGTGTCCCTGAAAGCAGCTGCAATACAATTTTTGGTGGGGTCTAAACTTACACTGTATACACTTATAAGTGAATTACATCTCAATGAAACTGTTGTAAAAACGACAACTGTTAAACAGCATCCCGAGCTGCTGTAGGTCGAATCCCGTGCTTCCTGAGCCCCGTGCTGAACGCCACCGCCCTGCCAGGTGTCCTTGCCTGTGACTCGCTAGGCAGTACAACCGTCTTCGGAGCCCTTAGCTCCCTAGCATTGTGCTAACAACATTCCTATGTCCCTTATTTCGTTCTCACAGCAGCTCTGTGAGGGGCCTGTCGTTATTCCCATTTAACAGACGAAGAAACCGAGGCTTGGGGAGATGACTCCCTTGTCAGGCTCAGCCTCGCTTGTGTGGTTTGGGGACTGTGAGAAGTGACCAGGGCACCCTCACCCCCACCCCTTCATTGCCACATCCCATGTAGGCTGTGTGCTGGTATGAAGAAAATTGGTCTCTGGCCTGCCCTCTCTGCCAGCTGGGCTGGGGGGCCTTTCTTTCGTACCAGGAAAGTTTGTCCTGAGGCTGCTGTGGGCCGTGCTGACCTCCCGCTCAGCTGCTTGAGCCATGAGGTCTGGCCAGGCCGTTCTGGCTGAGAGGTCAGGCCATGGAGAGCCTCGGGCACTCTGTCCCGGCTTCTCGTCCTCTCTGGCTAGGGGCTGAGGGAAAATGACAGGTTCCTCGAACTCTCATGAGGGTCCAGCTGACTGTCTTCTAGCACTTCTGCACCAAGTGTTTTCTGCACTAAGTCTACTGAGCAAAAAAAGAGGAGGAAGTTTCAGGGGCTCACCCTAGACCCTGGATCCCGAAATGTCCCAGCTTCCTGTGCACTTGCCGTTCCAGGACTGGAGGTGACTGGTAAGGCCCCCTAGCCTGCAAACCCCCACCCCCACCCCAGGCCTTAGCTTCTCCTTCACAAGCCGCGTGGGCCTGTGAGAGGCTGGCAGGCTGGAGTGAGGACAGCTGCCTCTCCTGCCCAGGTCCTGGGGCCATGGCTGCCAGTGTACATAGGCCCCGCAGGCCCACCCTAGCCTCCCTGCAGGCCTGGGCCTGTGCCCATGGTTCAGGTGCCCTTGTCTCACCATTTGCTTCTCCGCAAGGGCCTGTAGGCGACTTTGCTGACGGACCTACAGGATCTGAGCTCCCTCCACACTCCCCACAGCCATTGTCCTTCAGAACACAAGGCCCTTCTTCAGGGACCTGCTGCACAACCCCTTCTACAGAGAGCCCCAAGGGCAATAGGGTGAAAGACTGGGATCGCTGGAGTAGTAAGGACCCAATTTTCAGTCCCAACTCTACCCCTTACTGTGCTGGGGTAACTGGTGTATCCTCTGAGCCTGAGTTCTAGCTCATCTGTAAAATGGGGATAGTCCTGTTGTTGAGGACCAAATTAAGATGCGTGCACATAAAGTACTGGCTTGCAGGTGTTGTCATGTCACCTTCACCTCCCACTGCTGCTGCTCACTGTTCGCTGCTGCCAAGAGCCCCTCCCACAGGCCTCTCCCTCCAACTGGGGTGCTGTTCAAGGCCTTGCAGTACCGGGAAAGACCACCAGGTGACACTCTGGCTCCCTCTCCCAGAACTGCTGCCTACAGACCTCTGTGCATTTCCTTACTCTTCTGTGGTTTACTGTTATTTTGGATTAGTCATGTGCCCCTTCACAAAGGGACGCCTTCTAAGAAATGCATCCTTAGGTGATTTTGCCACTGTGCAAACATCACAAAGTGTTCGTACAAACCCTAAATGTTATGTATACTTTTAAAAAAATCCTCGCCTGAGGACATTTTTGTATTTTATCTTCAGATAGAGTAGGGGGGAGAGTGGGAAGAAGAGACAGAGAAACATTGATGTGAGAGAGACATATCGACTGGTTGCCACCCTCAGGACCCCAACTGGGGCCGAGGACGAACCGCAACTGAGGTACGTGCCCTTAGCAGAACCAAACCCGGGTCTCTCTGGTTCACGGGCCAACGCTCTAACCGCTGAACCAAACTGGCCAGGGCGGTATGTATACTTTTATACTACTGGCAGCTCTGTAGGTTTGTTTACACCAATATCACCACAGACATGTAATGCATCGTGCTGAGCGTCACTAGGTGACAGGAATGTTTCAGCTCCATTAATCTTATGGGATCACTGTCATTTATGCATCCTTGCTGACAGACATGTTTTAGAGCATGACTACACAAGGGGGCGCCATAATTGCGTCAGGACCCAGAGCTCTGGCTGACAACCGTCCCCTCCCTACCCTGTTGGCCATGCAGGAGAGGGCTTGCTACTCCCCTCTCCCTCCCCATGTAGGCTCCTGCAGTGACCGGTGCCCACAGGCTCCCTGAAGCTTGCAGTAGACCCCCAAGCCTAGTGCTGAAGTCACTCTCCGGTAGTGCTCACAGGCTGAGAAGCCCTGGCCCAGAGGTGGAGGGACATGCCCAGGCCTCCTCCCCATCCCAGCTCTTCCCCTCCCTCTGGCATTTTTTTTTATCCTCACCCGAGGACATTTTTTCATTTTTTGTTCACATAGAGCAGGAGGGAGAGAGAGAAACATTGATGTGAAAGGTATACATTGAGTGGCTGCCGCCCACATGACCCAACCAGGGCTGGGGACAAACTGCAACCGAGGTACATGCTCTTAGCGGGAACCAAACCCAGGTCTCTCTGGACCACAGGCTGACGCTCTAACCGCTGAGCCAAACCGGCCAGGGCTGGCATTGGTGAGTTTAATGCAGAGACACAGCCCCTTGTACAGACAAACCCGGACCATTCAGTAGCGGAGTGGGAGGCAGCTTGCTGTTTGAGGGTTGGACTGGTTCATTCTGTCCAGATTGTCAGATGGACAAGTGGATGTATCTACAATGTCTCATCCTCCCCAAGGGCTCTGAGGACTTCTGGGGACCCCACCAGTGGCCAGCAGCATCTACCGTCTTTCCCTGGCATTAGCTTGTCCTGGCCTAGTACGAAGGTTTCTGTAGTAGGCCACAGGCAGAGCTGACTCCGGCTGAGCCCAGGTAGCAGGGAGATAAAGGAGCTGTGGTCACAAGAGCAAGGGAACCAGCAGTGGGCGGGGGCTGGAGCTGAGGCCTGCTCAACTCTCTAAGTGTGATATCAGAAGCCCGTGGGCCAGGGGTCCAATGCAGAGTCCCAGGCTCCAGAAGTGAGGCCCAGGGACCTGCATTTTAACAAGTTGAGGGGAAGCAGTTCTGCAGGCTCAGGATCGAGGACTTCCGGTCTGTGGTGCAGAGTGGGAGCTGGACCTTGTGAACTTGCCACCTGCAACTCTGATGCCAACTGAGGGTCACCTCTTCCCCAGGGGGCTGCTCTGTTCCCCTCTGCTTCTCTGAGATTACTGGTTAAGACATATGGCAAGGAGCAGGGACAATAAACAAATGTGCCTCCCCACCCTTGGAGACCTGATTGCAGGGCTGCGGGTCCTCGGGAAGGCACCCTGGACAGCTCCTGGCCTGAAGCGGCTCCTCGCCTCCCTGGGGCCGGCTGGTGGCTGAGGGTGAGGCGGGATTTGGGCTGCTGCCTCTGGGCCACACACTGACTGCAGTTCAGTGTCACCCAGCAGTGCCCGGGAGGCCGCAGCAGTTGTGGCGGTTGAGGTGGATGCTGGCGAAGGTGACTGCAGGCGGCCTTGGGACACCAGGTCCTGGCCCGGAGCCAAGGGTGCCAACCCCCCTCCCCCTCCCTCCTCTCCACCCTTCTTCCCCAGAACCAGCCCTGGCTGGATCCAGAAAGAAAAAACATTTCAGGGGCCGATGGATTTTTCTCAAAACATATATTTACCACTCCCCTCAGTACATCTTTGAGCACCCCCACCAGGATCTCCCAGGAATGTGCAGACTCCCGCCCCTAGGCCTTGGCGACCAGGTCCTTCACAGCTTGTGCAATGGCATCCTTGTCAATGCCAAACATCTTCAGCAGTTCAGCTGGCTTCCCGCTTCTTGGTACCTGGTTGACAGCCAGGCGGGTGACAGTGACGCCAGGCTCGCCCACTACTGCAGAGGAGACGGCCTCGCCTATGCCACCTGGGCAAAGGAAAGGAGGTGATTCAGGTGATTTGATCTCAGGGTGAGCAGTGGGTGGGTCCCCTGGCCCTCTGCCAGCCTGAGTTTATTCCCTAACCCAACCATGACAGAGATGGCATACACACCACCCCTTCCCCAAGACGGAAGAAACAGACATCACTAATCAATCACCATACTTTTTATCCTCACCTGAGGACATTTTTCGATATTTTGTCCAGATAGAGTGGGAGGGGGAGAGAGAGAGAGAGAAACATCGATGTGAAAGGGACACATTGAGTGGCTGCCACCCACATGACCCAACCAGGGCCAGAGACAAACCGCAACCGAGGTACACGCCCTTAGCGGGAACGGAACCCGGGTCTCTCTGGACCACAGGCCGATGCTCTAACTGCTGAGCCAAACCGGCCAGAGCATCATACTTTTTCTTCTTAGGCCCAAATGTAAACTCTGAATCATTTTAACAACATCCCTGGGCAGCTGTCATCAATGGACTAGCATGTGCAACTGACCCAGAGTCCAGGCCCACCTTCTCTCCTGTGGGGACAAGGTGGTGTGTGGTCACAGAGCCCTGGCTCTGTGAAGGACTCAAGCAACGGAAATGCTGTGTGGCTTCCCAGTCTGATTCTGCACAACAGCTACTTCTGGGACAAAGACACATTTTCCCACTCTTAGCAGTGAGATCGGAATCCCCTGCTCTACTGGCTTCCTGGGTGGCAGGGGCTCCGTGGAGCAATGCTAGCAGCTGAGTTCGCTGGGTCTCCAGGCCCAGCCTCAGGCCTAAGAGGCCAAGTCCCAGCTGCTCCGCGGACAGCTCTGGGTTTCATGGGCCATAGCTGCCTTCCTAGGGCTGGGATAAAGGAGGGATGTCCAGCCCTGTGCCCCTGGGCTCTCCCGGACCCATACCCTTACCTTCGTAGTAGTGGTCCTCCACTGTGAGTATCCTGCCCTTGGTAGCACGGGCACTGTCAAGAATGAGTTTCCGGTCCAGGGGCTTGATGGTGAAAGGGTCCAACACGCGAATGTTGATCTTCTCTGTGAGGGAAGAAGATGCAGGGACGTGGCTGAGGGGAATGGGCTGGATGCTGGGCGCCGGCCCTTCGACGAGCCCCCTGGGAGGGGGACTGGCTGGGGTGTCCTAAGAGCTGTCACACAGCTAAAAGCTCAGCCTGCGGCTGTCCCCTTGTTCCCACTGTAGAGTTCATGCTTGCTAACCCGTGGCTTGCCCTCTTCCTCTGCCATGTGATGCCCACACTCTGGCATTCTGTACCCACCCACCTCCTCCCGGGAGCCTTCCCTGACTGTTTTAGGAGCATGTGGTCTCTTTTCCTTCATGTCCTGGGCCAGGGGATCTCGGCCTTTGGACTGTCAAAGAACACCGAGTGGCATGTGTAGGGCCCGCGTAACTCTCCTGTACCCTCCCAGATGCCTCTGAAGATGGAGGGGAAGCCAGAGACACAGCTCCAAGTGTCTGATCTGAGATAAGCTGTGTGCTCATGGGGGGACGGAGAGGGTCAGCTCAGGTGACCCAGCAGAATGACCTCAGAAGGACAAGTCTAGCTCTGCCATGCTTCCTTCACACCCACCCCCTGGATCGCCATCCCTACTGGGGCTGGACCCCCCTGGCTTCTCCAGCCCACCTTGCTCCTGCCCCCACCTTCTTCCAGCTCCTCAGAGCTCTGTACATGCCGATGCTCCTGCCTGGGCCTCTTCACTCCCTCTTTGCTTATCAGTCCGACGTACACCTGAGATCACCGCCCCGAGGACACCCACGTCCGCCCTCACCTTCACGACCATCATAGCCGAGATGTGTCATCTCCTGTGACTGTCTCCTCTATATTACCAGTAGCTAACAATTTCAAGCTCACAATAATAACAACACCAGGTTACTATTTACTGAATCCCTAGGACAGCCCCATGGGGAAGGCAACACAGTATTTCCATTTCACAGATGAGAAAACTGAGGCTCAGTGATGCTAAATAACTTACTAACTAGTGCCCAACTGAGTGGCGATTCAATCCCATTGATAGGTCTCAGGATCTCTGATCCGACCACTGTGTTGGACACCTCAACTCTAGGGCCTCAGGGCAGGGACTGTGGCCACTGCAGCCCCAGAATTTAGCATCACGCCAGGCACATAATATGTGCTCAGAGGGTGGCTATTATCATTAGTTAATTGGGTGAAATTAATTCCCACCCCCAAGACTAGTACGCAGTCAGCGCCCGATCTAAAATTATTTGGGTCCCTCCCGCCTCACCTTTCTTCAGCAGGTCAGCAGCAGCCAGGGCCTCATGCAGGGTCACCCCGGCTCCGATCACAGTCACCTGGTCATCCTTGCTTTTCAGGACCACCTGAGGGTGACAAGGGAGAAGGGGCCAGTGAGGCTCAGGGACTGGTGGCCTGAGGGGCACCCTGACCTCGGGCGCATTCTGTGGCCCTCACTGGGACATGCAGCACACTGACCTTGGCTTGTCCGATCTGGAAATCCTCGTTGTTGCTGTAGATGATGGCGTTTTCTGGGCGGCTGGTCCGGATGAAGCAGATGCCCTGGGATGAAACAGTAACTGGGGATTACGGGATGGAGCACATCCAGCCTCAGATAGCAAAGCCTTTCTAGAAAGGCCGTTACCTCCCGATGTCATGTCCTCCACCCTGTCATCCCCACGGAGGTGTCTGCCAGGCACCTCATGCTGGCTGCTCCTCTAGGAGGAAAAGGACTCTCTTGTCCTCTGTAGTGTGTACGTGTCCACCCACCCCTCCTGAGTGACAGTGGCCCAATGACTTTGCCAGCCTCAAGCCCCAGACAGAAAACGAGTTTTCCATCAGGTGGAGTGGCTCCAAGGGGGCCGGCTCCCCACGATGTACCCAGCACGCCCCGGCGGATGGGGCACTCCGGTCTCTGGCAGCGTGGCTCTGGCCAGGACCACATTGCTCATTATGTCTTGGTGACTCCAACTCAGGGAGGCAGAAAGGCATCAACTGCCCCACTGGCAGGGCTGCCAGACTCTCAGTGGAGAAAGCACAGTGACCAATCAGCAATGCCTGCCATAAGGCAGGAAGGATGGCGTGCATGCCACTTTTCCTAGTCTAACTTCTGCAAGCGACGAACACCAAGGGCAAGGTCAGGAGATGCCACTCTGGGTATCTCCAGCTCTAGGCCTGCATGCTGGCCTCCCTCCTGTCCCTCTAAGAGAGCTAGCTGTGAGCAGGAAGAACAGCCGTGTGACCAACCTTTGTATTGGCTGCTAATTCCACTGCCTTCTCTGTAGACACCCCATCACTTGGGTAGAAGACAGTTGACTTGGGGACTGATCGGAACATGGCCAGATCTTCCAGGGCCATCTGAGAGGGGCCATCTTCCCCTGGGATGTGGGAAAGGGAATGGTGAGACGCCCATCGTGGACCCGCCGCCTCCCCCACCGCCTGGTCCGGCAGTCCAGGGAAGCTACAGGTGTGAGCAGCCTGGCCCTGGTTCGACTCACCAATGGACACGCCACAGTGGGAGCCGCAGAGGTTGATGTTGCTCTCGGAGATGGCCGCCATGCGGATCTGGTCGAAGGCCCGCGTGAAGAAGGCTGCGAAAGTGCTGCAGAAGGGCACGGTCCTGTTGCGTGTGGCACAGCCCACGGCGATGCTGACCTGGGCAGAGGGAGGGGGCAGGGGTTCTGTCATCCCCGGGACTGAATTCTCCTCCTCTCCAAGTGACTTCTGCACACCCATGGACTCCGCAGTCTGTTTCCAAACACTGAACTCCTTCGTAGCTGCCCGAAGGAGCGGGAGGGCTCCAGCCCTGCCCCCTCTGCCCGCCCCTGGCACCCACCATGTTCTGTTCAGCAATGTAGCACTCAATGAAGCGATCAGGGTGCTCCTTTTTGAAGAGATCCGAGAAGGTGGAGTTCTTAGTGTCCCCATCCAGAGCGATGATGCGGTCGCTGGCGTGGCCTAGTTTGGCCAGGGCCTGCCCATAGGCCTTGCGTGTAGCTATCTGTGGACAGGGGAGGGGAGGGCTGAGCACCGGCGAGGGCAGCTGAGGGGTGGCCTAGAGCCCTGCACAGCCTCTGAGGCACTGCACCTCTCGGGGAGGAAAAGAGTAAAAACTGGGGCAGAGAAAGGAAGTCCAACAACACATGGCCTTTGGAAAGTTAACTTCTGTAAGGCTGCCAACGAGAACGTCTACAATGAACTTGGGAGTCCCTGCAGTCCTTTGCCCCAGCCTAGCTGTGGGCTATTTGAGCTGCAAAAGATGTCCTAACACCCCCAATCCCCGCCTCCCCCCAACCCCGTGAGGGCGATCTGAGAGTCTGGGAGTCAGAAAGTCTGATGCCAGTTGCACAGATGGATTCACCCAGGGGAGGGCCCTGGAGCAGGGCAGGCCTCCCTAGCCTTTGCCAGGCCAGACAAGGCCAATCGAGCTCAGGCCAAGGCCCGGATGGGCCGGGGATGGGGACTCAGGAGTCATGTTGCTTGGATCGCAGTGCTGCCAGGAGCTTGCGGAGTGACTGTGGGCGAGTCCCTTGCCCTCTCAGCCTCTGCAGGTAAATGATTCCAGAGCTGGCTGTTTCCATGAAGGAACTACAGAAGCAACATCTCAGGGCCCTCCTGACCCTGCAGTGATCACTCTCCTCCCTTTCCCAGTGCTCTAGAGACACATCGTGGTCCCAACCTCGGGGAACCAGAGAAACACGGCCACCCCACTTGGTTAGTCCAGAGAAGCGAGGCTGGGCTCTACCTTGTCCCCGACTTTGTAGCTGGGTGGCGTGGGCATGCGGATGTTGGTGATGTCCACCGAGGGGGCGTCCTCCTGCGGGGGGGTCGCCAGGATCTTCTTCTTGCTCTGGATCTGGCTGTGGATCTCCTGGATGATCTGCTCAGCCATGTTTTTGGGGAGAGGCTTCCCATGCCAAGACTCCTTATCTTCTACCCCTGCGGGTCCAGGAGGGCAGAGGGCCAGGTAAGACGGGCACTCCCAGAGGGCCAGGAGCTGCTCCCCGGGGCCTGGCCCTCCACCCATCGAGGGATAGTCAGGAAAGGGAGGAATAGTGTCGTAACAGTCCAGCGGAGCCCTGTGCTGGGCACCACGGGGTCAGGACTCCACGTGCCCGGTCCCTGCTGACTAGACACCTCGACCTCCAGCAGCTCAAAGCCAGAACGGGGAGGGGAGCAGGCAAGGGCAGGGTGCCCTGGCCCATTCTCTTCTGAGCCACCGCCCCAGCCCGAGCCCACAGACGGGGTGTGCTGCAGAAATCAGTTTCCTGACCCAGTCGGGATCTTGGCCATCAGAAGGGAAAGCTGAGGCCTGGAGCAGGGTGAGCACTGCCAGGTCACATGACCTCGGTGACCCACAGAGCAGGCCCCCCCAAGGCCACCTCAGCGTGGGCAGAGCCAAGGACTGACCCGCTAAGGCAGCACTCAGCAGCCCCACAGGCCCCCAGATACTCCCCGAAGCTACGAGGTCCCCAGATCCCACCCAGCGGTGACCCCTGAGTGTGTCAGGCAGCGCACTGAGGCTCTGACAACATCTCAGTCCTCCTCGATGTCCACCCCCTCTCAGAAGCCACGGCCCCCCTCCTAAAGCAGTGAATGCCCTCAATTACCGAGCCACAAAGGCAGAGGGGACCATGACCCCCAAGCAGACAGGGGGACAGTCAGGGCACCTGCCACAGCAGAGCCGGCCCAGAGCCAGCAGTTAGGCCTCTAGTGCCGCGGACTCTGTGTCCACATTCAAGTTCCCGACCACTTCTCGCCCCACTTCCCCATCTGGGCACTAGAGGGCAACACGCCAGCATCGCTCCCATGCCTGGCGCGGAACCGTCTCAGCTCCTCCCAGGCTCTCCACCCGCAGAGGCCTCTGCTGAGCCCTTTTCTGCTGCTTGAGGGCTGTCCCGCCTCTCGGGGAGAACCCAGGTCTCTCCAGGTTCTCCCAGGGCTCTCTGCTGGCCCATCAGCTCAGGGCAGACAGCTGGAGCTGTCCAGGAGGCTCTGCAAGTGGGGAGTGGGGAGAGGGGGTGCTCTCACACCAGTGTCTTCTCCTTACCGCAGGCCCTCCCTCCCCAAGGCCATCCTCTCCTCCTGCCTGCGCATGCCCCTCAGCCAAGGCCAGCCTGACCTGGGCTGGAATCCCAGCCATGCTGACTGACCACTGAGTCACCAGCCAGGGTGTATGTACTCGCTACTGCAGCAAAGGGCTGGTGCCTCCCCAGACACATGGTTTTAGAGAAATGCCCCCTTGCACTGAAACCCTCATCCCCAGTTAGCCACAGGGCCCAGCCCCAGGGGTCGGGAGGGAGACTCGTGCATACGGACCTGAGATGCCTTGGCCCTTGAAGGTCTTGGCAATGATGGCTGTCGGCTGGTGCTTGGCCTGGCCAAAGGCCTTGCAGAGCTCCTCCACGCTGTGTCCATCCACGATGATGGAGTGCCAGCTGGGGGCAGAGAGGGGAGTGAGGGCAAGGACCCCGTGCCCGAGGACCCTGAGGGGTCCCAGGGCAAGGCCAGCCCTCACTCCCCTGCACAACTGCCACCTGGGAAAGAGTGGGAGGAGCTGGGGAGTCTAAGGCGGTCCTGTTTCCAATCTGGGTTTTCTTTTCTTTTCCCGCATTTATTTCACTTCCTCTTGTTTGCTTTGAACAGAATCTCCTCCTCTCTCCTAAGTAATCCCAAGCTTAGTTCACTTATTGCCTCTTTCATTCCTGATTGATTCATTTCCTGCCCAAAGCTGCTTTGGGGCCGATGCACTGGGTTCGGAATCTATTAGATTCTTGATGCGTTTTTTGGGCCAATTTTTAATCTGATCACTGCAGATGCTGAATGTGGTGCTGGAAACGTCGAATCGAGCCATGTGGTCAGCACCCAGGGGACAGCCAGGCAGAGCACCTTTCCCCTCAGAGCAATTCCTTCCGGGACCCTGGCATTCTAATATTGATACTGGTCATTAACGGTAATAACAGTGGCTAACATGTACCGAGCGCGCTCCATGCGGCCCTGGGCCGAGCGCCACACGCGTGAACTGATGCCAGTCTCACCGCAACCCGGTGTGGGGAGGAGCCACTGCCACCCCTTTTACAGACGAGCAAACTGAGACACTGAAGGCGGAGTAACCTGCTCAAGTCACAAAGCAAGTTAGTGACGGAGCCGGGACTTCATGAATCCGGCTTCAGAGCCGTAAGGTCAGACAGACGCCACTGCTGCAGACACGCCAAGTCCCCAGCTCGATGGGGCCCTACGGAGACCCCTGAGGCGCTCTGGGGCCCTTTCCTCTTCTGTCCGACAGAGAACACCCGCTCCCTCCACAAGGTCAGTCACCAGAGATAACAAACTGTATTTCCTGTGTGATCAGCCATGGACGCACCCATGAAGGCCACCGCCCTCAGAGCCCTACCTGCAGAGAGGCTTGTATCTGAGGCGAGAGGCTGGCCGACACCCACCCCGATGGACCTCCCTGCTTTGTAACACAGGGCTGAATTCACAGCCTTTCAAGGTCCATGGCAGAGTCTGAAAAGCCTTTCTCCCATCTCACCAGGAGAGGGGACCTGCTCTCTTCCACAGGCTGGCTGAAGTTGGGCACAGGATGCAGCCAGCTGACCAAGGTTCAAACCCCTCCATGTTCCTTGGCCTCACGGAGCTAAGGTGGTTCACACTGTGCGTCCGTCCACCCACCCAAGAACAAAGTGAGGATGTGGGGGAACGCTACGTGGAGTCGCTCAGGACTGTCATGCTCACAACTACACAAACAACTCACTTAAAACTGGGCCTTAGCCCACAAATCCATGAGGTGGCCTGTGCTGCCACTCTAAGTCCAAATGCCCACTGTCTGAAACTGTGAGTCAAAACCTGAAAAGGGAGACTCATCAGCCTCTGGCTTCAGCCCCTGCAAAGCTTCTAGCACTGTGGCTCCGTGCTGTGTGGGTGCTCTGGCCACAGCCCTGTACGTACCCGAAGGCCTCGCAGCGCTTCTGGTAGACGTCCAGCTGGTGCTGCAGCGGAGCAGGCTCGCTCTGGCCCAGGCGGTTGATGTCAAGAATGGCAACGAGGTTGTCCAGCTTGTAGATGCCGGCGAAGGCCATGGCCTCCCACACGGAGCCTTCCGACACCTCCCCGTCTCCAAGCAGGCAATAGACACGGTAGCTGTGGATGGGGAGTGGGCGTGAGGCTGGCACCTCCCACCTGGGCTGCTGTGCTCCTGGTCTGTCCCTCCTGTGCTCTGTGCTACACCCATGATGTGCAGCAACGCTGTCAGCTCCCTGATGCCCACCCCAAGTCCACACGGAGGAAATGGCTACGAAGGAAGCTGTCAGGAGCTCCAGAAAGTACTGGCTGCCAGGAGACAGCGCCAGGAGGTGACAGTCTGATCAGTGAGAATCAGAGGATCGGGGGTTGTTAGGACACAAGGAAAATGTATGTTCACCGGGGCCTACTGCCCACTGTAGGGGTGTACCCACTCCCCTCCTCCCTCCCACGAACCAGGAGCGCTGGGGAGCCCTAGGACTCGCTGGGGGCCGGAGGGAGAGGGGATCTTTCTGCTCGAAGCTGGGCTGGGGAGGCTGGGAGGCAAGCCAAGCAGCATCCTAGAGGGAGAGGCCTCAGGATAAACTCTCCCCAAGGTCCGAGGCTGGTTCTTGCCCAAGACAAGAGGAGCGAGGCCTGGGCTTTCTCCATCCCAGGGGCCTTCTCCAGCCCTCGGCACAGGCAACCATGATCTTCTCAAAGGCGAGTGACCTGGTAAAAAGAGCACTGAACTTGGGATGTCACCCAGTGAATAAAACCTTCCCTGGACCTGGGGGAGGGTTAAGCCAAGGGGGTAAGGCCAGAGGTAGGAGACCAGTTCAGTGACTCTGACCCCCTCCCCAGTACTCCCATTGTCAACATCCCCCAGATGTGAGGGGGTGGCTGAGGGTCAGTGGCCACAGGCACAGAAACAAGAACCCCACTCAGGCTGGCAGGTGGCATCTAGGTTCCTAGGGCTCCAGCAAGGTGCTGGGCCCTTGCTGAGTAAGCCTCTGAGGGAGGTAAATGCGGTTGCTATTCCCAAAAACACACAGACAAGGAAACAGGCTCAGACGTGAAGGGACTTGTCTGAAGGTCATGCAGCTAGGACTAGCTGAGCGGGGATTCAAACAAAGGTCTGACTGCCCGGTCCGTCCAGACTGTCCACTCCTTGCTGTCTAGGAAGGCACGTGCAGGGAGCAGCAGGACTGGGAGATCCCCCCGGCCCCGGCCCAGCGTCCAGCTGCATGGCCTGGGAAGGGAGGCTCGTGCCAGATGAGCTCAGCGGGGACACAGCTGCGGCAGGAAACAGTCCTGGAGCTGGGGCCCTGGAGCTGGCTACAGCGAAGCCTTTGGGGCCTCCAGGCCTCCTTGTTGTAGGGCCAAGCCAAAGGGAACTGGAGAAGGGGCGGGGACAGCCCTGGCACTGTCAGCATGACTCAGCACCTCCACAGGCCAGCAGGTCAAGGAGTCCCCCATTTTTCCCCTTCTGTGGCCTCCAACAGGCCAGGTCACTAGTTACCTGGCCAGGAGCAGGAAGTCCCAGGGGCCACATTCAGGGGCTTATCTGCAGCTGTGTCCTATAGGGGGCCAGAAGCTCGTGGAAGTCTCCAGTCTGATGTGGCTGAGCCAGAGGCCTGTAGGAAACTCAGCTTCCCCAGAAAGGGATTCCAGGGAAGCAGGCTGGCTGCCTTCCCAACCCCACACCCACTTCCAAGGAATTTGGATCGGCCCTTTGGGGCCTACAGGGTCGGGTCAGGAGGGCATCCTGGGGTCTGGAGAAAGACACTGGAGCCCCACAGAAGTCAGGGCTCGCCCCAAGGCTCTGAGTTACCACCATAAAGGGAAGGGACCCTAAACAGAGGGCCAACATTGGTTGCAGGGGTTGAAACCTCCCCAAATGTCCACCTGCAGAGGCCTGCCTCTGTGGGTTACAGCAGACCCGTAACACAGAACGTTATGCGATCATTCCCCTAGCCCTCGACAGTTACAATGTGAGAAAATGTTCCGATTTCTCTAAAAAGCAGAATGCATAGTGTTGCAAACTTCTAAGTTTCTTCTCCTGATAATATGGAGGAAATATGATACATTGAGATTTAAATGGGGGAGTGGTTAAGAATAAAGAAAATGTTCATTTCTTTTTAATGTTTTTCTGTATTTTTCAAATGAGAAGGTTATATGATAACCCAAACAAAAAAAAGATTAGTTAGAAAAGGAATGAAAGAGTCAATTTGCTGTGTGCTCCCTGTTGGTGGCTGGGTGACATGCTTGGAGGCCAGATCTGCTCTATCAGGACACTACCTCCGGGAGCCTGGCACGGCCTGATAATTCCCTTGCCACCCCTGCCACCCCTCACCTCTCGGGCCCTGAGCCTTAGCTGATTCTGTGCTGGGAACCCAGCTAAACCTCAAATGGCCCTTCGCAGGGAACTACTTCAAGCAACTGTAGGGACCAATGAACTCACATCTCTGGTTCTGTGCCAAATAAAATACTGTTAACCATACACCCCATTCTTTGTGATTTTCTTCACTTCACGGTGAATCACTTCTGGGGACTGAAGGCAAAGGCTGTGCCGCCAGGTGACACTGGCCTGAGAGGGTCTGGGATGCCTCGCAGCCCAGCCACCTCCTGAGCAGCGGTCTCAGGAGCCCCTTCCCTGCACACAGCAGGTGCTCACTGCGGTGTAGCATCCAGTCAGGTCCTTGCAGCCACCCCCCCCCCCCATGACCACTGGCTGCGGCCCTTTTCCCAGGGGGTGGACTGTAGGGCACAAGGGAAGCCACTGCTGCACAGCTGGGCCCTCCCTGCCACCTGCAGGCCAGGCTCCATCGGCCCCTCTAGGAAGCTCCCTGCCCCCAGTGCTCCCGAACCTCCTGTGCTCCCCTCAGAACAGCCTGGGGACTCCGAATCTGGACTCAGGATGCAGGGATGCAGGCCCTGGGTTCAAATTCGGCCTCCACCACATCTTACCTCAGTTTCCCATCAGTGGGAGGGGAACTGTACTCATGTCACCTCTCAGCCTGTAGGGGCTTATCAAGGTGACAGCCTATAAAGCTCTGAGCACCATCGGATAGGTAATTTCCTTAAAGCCTGCAGCCAACACTCCTCTCCCCCACGGAGATGGGCCTGCAGGCCCAAGGGGGCCGCAGGAGACAGCTTTGTGACTGAAATCTGCCTCAAGCCACCTGGTGCTGCAGCAGCAAATCGCTATGATCAGGTCGCTCTCTCCAATGTTTGTCTCTTCCCTGGCTGATAGGTGGGGCTCAGGGATGCAGAACTCTCTAGAATACAAACATCTTCTCGTTTCTCCAGGTAAAGGCAAGCAGCTTGTGGCTTGTGGCACTTAGCCAGACATTGGCACATTGGCAGGTGGGGCCTACTGAGACTCACAGGGTCCAAGAACCAGGCTTGGGGGTGACACAGAACTCATCAGCCAAAGCACTCTGGACAAAGAACACAAGGTCTGGAGCGTGGGCTCTGGGCTTGAACCTGGCTCCACCAGTCACCACTATCAAGGGATTGTGGGCAGGTCCCTTCATTCCTTTAGCCTATCTCATCTGGTCATTGGACCAGCCTCGGGCCACACTTGCACTATTACTCAGCTCCTACCCAGGTAGGAGGAGGTGCCTGATGGCAGCCGGTGGGGGTGGGGAGTGGAAGTGTTACCTGGCTTTGTCGAAGTATTTGCCTGTGTAGGCCATCCCGCAAGCGGCCCCAAGGCCCTGGCCCAGGGAGCCGGTGGCGACATCAGTGAAAGCTTGTTTCTGTCATAACAGAGGGCCACAGTCACTCACAGGGGAGAAGGGAGCAGCTCCCTCCCGGGATCCTGGCCTCCCCACCCAGACTTCTCCACCCAGGGTGTGACTCCTCATTCTCTTACAGCAATAACTGTGGGCTTGGTTCAAATACTGGCTCTCCCCACCAGGGAGGTATAACCTGAAGCCAGGGACCAAACCTCTCTGGGCCTCAGTTCCCAAATCTGTAAAGGGACCCCACATCATCCACCTCACACTGTGGCCAGAATTCATGACAAAACTGACAGAACACTTGGCCCTAGTGGGTGCCGGGTGGGGGATGTGAGTTTCCATGGTCACCCATGAACTGTAAACACCTGCAGGAATTAGTGCAAACTGGGTCCATTCCTGGTGCGTCACCAGTATCCTGCAAATCCTTCCCTGGCACTGTGAACCGCTTCTCCCGAGCAGTGTCTCTGTGGCCAGGGAGGCCCAGCGGGGAAGGGAAGCTGGGTGTTTGGTGCTTGGGGAGAGGCTGTATCTGCAGTTGATCCAGAGCACCCTGGGCTGGGGCCTCGAAAGGTCTCGCCCTTCAACACCAGCCTGGGGTGAATGGAGCGAGCCCAAGAACACCGGCTTCTTTCCTTCCACATGCAATGCCCTTCTCCACCTTCCAACACCCCCAGCTCCTCAGTGGGCGCCCCTGCCCGCCTTCCGACATGCCTTGGGAAACAGGAAATGGAGACAGAGGCCTGTGTAGATCCTGGTGGGGTACACGTACCGGGACAGGGTGCCCGTCCAAGTCGGAGCTGATCTTCCTCAGGTTCAGCAGCTCTGCCTCGGGTAGGAAGCCGGCTTCAGCCCAGACGGCGTACAGGATGGGTGCTGCGTGACCCTGCCAGGGACAGACAGTGGACAGAGGGCTCAGATGGGGAGCTGTTCCCACTGCACCCTGAAACCTGGGGTCCGGCCAAGCCTGCTGGCCAGGGCATCCATTCCAAGGGAGGAACCAAGTAAAGGCCATTCCCCCTCTTTCATCTTCTCCAGCCAAGGCCAAGCGGGCCCAGGACAGGTGCAGGGGAGCACAGCTGTGAGGCTGGCAGCAGCCAAGCCCCAGCAGGCAGCTGGCCGCCCTAATCCCTAGCTTTCGGCGTGTGAGCAGACTTGGACAGACTTCTAAGCTCTGATGCCCCAAGAGACAAGAGGCCACAGGGCCAGGCCTGGGTACAGGTGGATTTCATGGTTTTGTGGCATGGCTGTGATTTTCATGCGGGAGGGGAGGGACAGGGTGCCTATCCCAAACCCACTGCAATGCATCACCACTCCCGAGGGAGCATGTGGTCCAGGGGTGCACAGAAAAATGTGTGCAGAAAGCCACAAAGCTGCGCTCAGACCTGGACTCAAGTCCCGCATGTGGCTAACAGGCCCAACACCCGCAGGTCATTCCCGCTGTTCCCTACTAATTTGGTCATTTATTTTTTAACTTGGGTTAAGTTTACCAGCTGGGCCAGCACAGGGCAGGACGCTGAGGGAAGGGCAGGGCCTGCTGCGTGGAGACAGAGCCGAGGGCAGAGGGTGGGCCAGGGCTGGGCTTGAGCTAGGGTGGGGTGGGTCCCCTTTGAGATGGCTCAGTGCCAGCACCCTCACAGGTCCAGGCCCAGGATACCCCACCCCAGATGACAGACAGCAAGCTGGGCTCCTACCTTAGAGAGCACAAAGCGGTCGTTGTGAGGGTTCCGGGGGTCCTGGGACTTGTAGCGCATGGTGTGGAAAAAGAGGACGGCCATGATCTCCGCGGCGCTGCAGCATGACGTGGGGTGGCTGTGGCCCAGGAGAGAGATGGACACGTGCATCATGGCTCTGGACCCGACCTACAGGGCTCACTCTAGCCCAGGTGAAGGGGCCTGGGGTGCATGTCCCAAGGAGTCATGGAGAGCCATGTGGTCCTGCTCCCTGGGAGGGTTACACAGGGTCTAAAGGAGGCCACTGCTGGCGGCCTGGGCACAGCATCCCCCAGGGGCCAACAGGTCACACCCTCGGATTCACACAACTAAAAGCTCTGGGGCTGGACTCGAGTAGGAAAGGAGGGCCGGAGACTGGGCAGGGGAGCCCAGTGCAAGGCAGCACCATGGCGGGGGTGTGGCTGGTGCCAGCTGGAGCCCAGTTCGGGCCTTGTGGCTCCCAGCAGGAGGTAGGGCTCAGCAGCTGAGGAGTGGTGGCCCCTCTGTGACTAACCAGTGAGCTATATCCCCGTGGGACTGCCCGTGACTCTGCCTACTTGTGAGAGGCACAGTCGCCCTGCCCTCCCAGGCCCCAGGGGTACTGGTCCTGAGGCCATGGGCAAGGGGTAAGGAGCCGAGTCTCATGGATTTACCACAAGCCTCCCAGTAGCCTCATGGGGCTGGTAGTCTGAAAACTTGGGCTCTAGGCTCTCCAACAGAATCACTGGGCTACTTGGCAGCTTTTTTAATGGGCATTTTGAGGGCTGGTGTAGCCATTAGGAATCATGCTTTTGTGCAAAATTTAAAAGGCAAAACACACAATCTCATCTACAAAGGCTACAATCATGAACAGATAAAAAATCCCTTCTGCCCGTGACAAGGGCTAAGGTGTGGCTGACGAAAGCCAGAGCCTGCCCTTCCAGCCCTGGAGTGGTGGGGTCAAGGGGTCCCCCTTTTTATAGCCTCCTGCATCCTATTAATCACAAACGTATTTGAATGGCTACTGAGCAAAGGAATTAACAATACCAGATGCAAGCATTACATCCTAGAGCTGAGACTTGTTCAGGTTCAGGTCTCTCAGGACCCATGTGATTGCTCCAGCCCCTATTCCCAGGAATGGGGCTCGAGGTCGGAGTTCCTGCTGGGACATGCTGGTTCCTGGCTAACCCTGCCTGAAGCCCTCTGGCCCACAGTTCTGCTGAGGGAACGTGCCTCCCACGGCTCCGCCATGCAGCCCAACACAGCCCCGACGATGCTCTTTCAGGTCCTTCACGCTAAAACACGCCAATGCCAAACCCGAGGGCACATGCAACATCTGGATCTCACAAACGCCTCCCTCCTCCCCTGCCAGTCACCCCCAACCCCCGCCACCAGGTTAGGGGTGAGTCACTCCCAGCGCAGACACATTAGTACAGAAATCCAGAGCTGTCCATGCTGGTTTAGTACCCACATTCCCAGCACACAATCGTCTTATACTTAACCACTTCTACGAGCTCCTTGGTCATGGGAAAAGACACTAGACCTGAAAGAGGGAGGTGAGGAAATGTAAACAGGAAACTTTCCTCTGCCTGGCAGGGACCCAGATCCCCCGTCCCCAGTGCCAAACTTGGCGGGAGGACCTCCCAGTCAACACAGGTCAGGCTGATCTGCCCTTCCCGCCTCCAAGAGCAGCGTCCTCCCTGAGGAATCCTGTTTCAAAAGTCTTGATCCTGTTTTGAGAAGAGTGGGGGAGGATGTGGGTAGACAGGGGGCCCAACAGCTCTGAGGAGGACGAGGAAAGGCGGGTGTGGGGCGCTGTCAGCCCTGTCCACACTGATCCCCGGGTGATGCTCCCACTGGCTGTCAGAGAGAACTGCTGAGGTACAAGCACTTTTTGCACGTGGCCAGAGCGTGCCCAGGCCTGGGCAGAGTGGACGTGGAGGGAGAAAGAAGGTCAGCCATGAAGAGACACCAGAAGTTGAAAATTAGTTGATTGTAACCCTTCCTAGCTAGACCCATGAGGGGTGAGCCTGCAGTATTTTCTCTCTTCTAAAGCCTGCATGGGGCCACATGGCTGGTCCTGTCTTCACACCCGCCGAATAAAAACATACAGAATAAAGGGTCCTTAGGGGCCAAGTGTCGCCCCACTCTTTCAGGGGCCTCCCTCTGCAAAGTGCCCCAGGTAGAAATACGAGCTGTGTGACCTGAACAAGTGCTTCGACCTCCACGAGGCTCAGCTTCTTCACTTGTAAACGGGGAGGCTGTGTGGGGGGCGAGGGTCCAGGAGTCCCATCAGAAATGCATGTAAAATGCCCAGGTCCATCGGCTACCACAACTGCTGGACGACCAGATGCCAAACCTCCTCCACCTCTTCACCTGCAGCCTGGGACTGTGATGCTGTGCCCCACCCCCACTGACCACAGGGCAGGCAGGAGGGAAGAAACAGAAATGAGCCAATGATTGAGACAGGGCTCTGTAAACTGTAAAGTGTTGAGCACACAGGAAACACAGTCACTTTTAAACTCAACCTATTAGAGGGCTCTTCAGGGATGAAAATGTATTGAGTCTGTGGCCTCAGGGCCTGAGCTTTTCCTGTAACCCAATCCGTACCCCTACTTCTGTCCCCGCAGACAACCACAGGCGGAGGTCCCATACTATGGTGCTGTGTGTATGTCACACCCATGGACACACACTGGCTGGATACATGTGGGGGGTGGGGTCAGGGTGGGGGAACTGCAGGGTACTTTACCCAAGATACATGACAGTTACAAGTTTGTTCAAAATCCCTGCTTTGGCCTGAATAGTCCACTTACAGTGCCAGGTAGTTCAGTCTATGAAGGTGATGCTGAGAGCTCAGAGCTAGGCCTAAATAGGCCAAACTTCTCAAAGATATCCTCCACCTGGAAGAGGGCACATATTCTTCTGGATGGTTCCCTGGCCAGGAGGGTCTCTCTCATCTCTTCAGCACTCACTCTGCCTGCTCACAGGTTTCCCTGTAGCAGGGAGAGAAAACCCCTCACCCCTCTGGCTGGGCTCCTCTCCATCATCAAGACACAAGAGCTGCCAGCTTCCATTGACACATAGCTCATCAGCAAATGAACAAGCCAGGGACCCACACACCTCTAACAGCCCCATGGAAGTAATCCAACATTTAAAAAGAAAGGAGTAATGCCCTGGCCGGTTTGGCTCAGCAGTTGGAGCGTCGGTCCTTGGACCAATGAGTTGCGGGTTCAATTCCAGTCAAGGACACATGCCTCAGTTTCGATTTGTCCCCGGCCATGATTGGGGTTGTGCGGGAGGCAACCACTCGACGTGTTCCTCTCAGGTCGATGTTTATTTATTTATTTATTTATCCTCACCTGAGGATATTTTTTGATATTTTGTTCAGATAGAGTGGGAGGGAGAGAGAGAGAGAGAAGCACCCACGTGAAAGGGACACATCGAGTGGTTGCCACCCACACGACCCAACCACGGCCGGGGACAAACTGCAACCGAGGTACGTGCCCTTAGCAGGAACCGAACCCAGGTCTCTCCAGACCGCAGGCCGACGCTCTAACCATTGAGCCAAACCAGCCAGGGCTCATGTCGATGATTATCTCTCTCTTCCTTTTCCTCCCTCTCATTCTATCTGAACCAAAATGGAGAAATATCCTTGGGTGAAGATTAAAAAAAAAAGAAGTAATGCCCTAGCTGGTTTGACTCAGCGGTTAGAGTGTTAGCCCAGACCAAAGGGTCACAGGTTCGATTCTCGGTCAAGGTCACGTACTTGTGTTGCAGGTTTGATCCCCAGTCAGGGTTGTGCAGGAGGCAACCAATTGATGTGTCTCTTTCACATCGATGTTTATCTCTCTCTCCCCATCCCTCTCTTCCACTCTATCTAAAAATCAATGGCAAAATATTTTCAGGTGAGGATTAATAGGAAATAAATAAGAAAGAAACTTCTTATGGAGAAGAAATAAGTACCCTAAGAAGAATCAAAGCCAAGAGTTAATTATTTTGTTTGTTTTGTTAATCCTCACCCAGGGATATTTTTTCCATTGATTTTTGTTTTAGAGAGAGTAGAAGGGAGGGAAAGAGAAAGAGAGAGAGAAAGAATGAGAGAGAGAGAGAGAGAGAGAGAGAGAGAAACATCTACCGGTTGCCTCCTGTTCACACCCAAACCTTGGACTGAACCGCAACCTTCTGGTGTACAGAACAACACTCCAACCCAATGAACCACTGGCTAGGGCTGTCATGTTCTAGCTCTTCAGCCTGGTGGTAGGTACATACAGGTTTAACATTTATTTATTTATTTTCTTTATTGATTTTAGAGAGAGAGGAAGGGAGAGGGAGAGAGACAGAAACATTGATGAGCGAGAACACTGATGGGCTGCCTCCTGCATGCCCCCCACCTGGGCATGTATCCTGACTGGGAATCGAACTGGTGACCTCCTGGTGCATGGGTCGATGCTCAACCACTGAGCCACACCAGCCGGGCCAGGTTTATCATTTATAACATATGGACAGTATTTATATTATATTCTTTTTTATTGATTTTTTCCATTAAAAAATAAAAATAAAAACACAAAAACTCAGGCAAGAGTCCCAAGATGCCAGGGCAGAAGTGAGCCTCAGAAGTAGTCCTTATTCTCTGAAATGCCCTGGCTCCTGCCTGGGAAGACTCTGCCCCCACACTCAGAAGGTTTCTTCAGAGCTCTGTCCTCTGACTTCTCCTCTGAGAAGCCCTCCTTGACCACACTACCTAAAATCCCTCTTCTTCCCCTCACTCCTACTTGCCATCACCTGACATTATGTAGCTTTTTCTTGGCTGTCTGTCCTACTGCAACTCGAGCTCCAAAAGGGCAGGGACTTTGAGCCTTTTCATGGTTGTATCCTTAGGCCCGAACAGCACCTGGCACAAAGTGCACAAATGAGTAAATGATGCATCCTAGCTCCAAGACCCTAGGGATGTGAGCTCTGCGAGCCTCAGTTTCCTCACTGCAACATGGAGACATTAACAGAACCTGACTGAATGAGGCAGTGTGGGTAAAGAGCTTGGCACAGTGTGCAGGCAAATGACAACTGCTCAGTAAATATTAGCTCTTAACATAACAGAGATAAAGTCTAACCTCTTCCTCATTTTGAGGATGGAACCTAAGGTCCACAGAAGGGAACTGACTTGCCCAAGGTCACACAGTCTGCTAGAGGAGCCAGGACAAAGGTAAAATGCTATGAGAAACTGAGGAATGGATAAAAAAAAAAAAAAAAAAAAAGTGGTATATTGACACGATGGAATACTCAGCAATGAAAAGAAATGAAGTACTGACTCACACTACGGCAAGAATGATTGTCCAAACATTATGCTAAATGGAAGAAGCCAGACCCCAAAGACTGCATTCTGCCTGATTTCATTTACATGAAATGTCCAGAGTTGAACATGAGATCCTCTAGGGGTGATGAAGTGTACTAAAATTAGACGTGGTAAATTCACTAAACTTAATGTAAACTGCTGTTCATTTACTAAAGCCACTGAACCATAAACTTAAAATGCTATGATTTGCCAGTTAGACTGTAATAGAGCTGTTAAAGATTTGTTTTTAAGAAGAAAACAAAAGGTGCTGAGCCCTGGCAGGCTTGGCTCAGCGGTTACAGCATCGGCCCATGGACCAAAGAGTCTTGGGTTCGATTCCAGTCAAGGGCACGCACCTTGGTTTTGGTTCATCCCTGGCCCTGGTCGAGGTCGTGCAGGAGGCAACCAGTCAATGTGTCTCTCTCACATCGATGTTTCTCTCTATCTCCTTCCCTTTCATTCTATCTGAAGATAAATGGAAAAATATCCTCGGGGGAAGATTAAAAAAAAAAGGTAAAGAGTCCAGCAGAGGAAGTTCTCATGTCCACACCCCTTGACCCAGTTGTGCAGCCTTCAGAGGTTACAGCACATGAGTGCAACGGACATGAGCAGGGAGCCCAAACAGTGTGGACCAGGTCAGCCAGACCCACCAGGTCACCCCAGCTCCCACAAGTGCACCCCCCTGAGTGGGCTCGACCTCACCACTCAGGATAAGAGCACAGAATCTGCCCAAGAAGCCGTCTGCCCTCAGAGAGTACTCCAGCATCCAGGGCAAAGAGCTCTGGTGTGTGGCAATAAGGGAGTCCCTGACATTGTGGGACCAGGCTCTAGTGACAACAGCTCTGCCCAAAGAAGAAAAGTCCAGGGGTCAGAGCTGTGACAGGGCCAGTGTGGTCAGCTCATGAGCATGTCTCAGTCAGGCTCGAACTGGGGGGGGGGGGGGGGGGAGGGGCACTTGCTTTCCAGCTTCAAGAAACACTGGCCATCGGCCCTGCTGAGTTGGTCACTGAGCAGAAGACCAAGTCGTTACAGGGCTGCCAGGTGTCTTCACACGGGTTGGGAAATACTGCTGCTGGGGCAATCTCAACGGGCTTTGCTGTTGCCTCAGGCAGGGTCAGGGTGGAGGCAAGGCAGCTGGAATGGAGAAGCAGGCCCCGGGCATGGTTTTCTGCCTAGAGAGGCCAGAGACCTAAAGGGGCGTAGGCCATGAAGGAGCCCTCTGGCACTCAGCCAAAGCATCTCTGAATGTCAGAGCCAGGTTCAGGGATGAACTTCCAGCCGCTTAAAGTCACATGGATCACCAGGATGTGAAACCTATAATAGCAGGGGTGGGACCCCCGAGCTTGCTCATTCTGTCCCCCCGTCACACTTCTGAGAGACCCAGTCTGAAAACCACCTATCTATATGAACTTCTCCTTTAAAGATTGAGGAAATCAAGGCCCTGGATGGGAAGGACCTTCCTGACAAGGACACAGCTCCTCTGAACAGAGCTGGAGCTGGAGTTAGATTCCTGTCTCCCTGTGTCCATAGCCAGGTCCAGCCAGACATTAGCTCCCAAGTATCCTCCCCAATGTTGTGGGTCAGAACCCTGGGGACATGTTAAAAGCACAGCCTGCACCTCCCCAATTCAGGACTGCTTCTGTCCTCAGATAACACTTAGCACTGTCTGGACAATGTCACAGTCTGGCCCTGGTCAGTGAGAACCACGAAACCATTACCACCAGCCTCAGCAGTCAGGCCCCTTCCGATAAAGCCAGTGGGTTTCGTTTTCTTAAGGCCTGATGAGTGGATCCCTTGCCACAGTTCCCTCAGCACGTGGAGGAAGATGACCCCCGAGAAGCTCTGGCCACTGTGGATGCTGCCGCCACAAAGAGTCCTCTGTCCCTCAGCTCCCCTGACACAGAAGCCAGTGTCCTCACTCCCCTGGGGCCTGGTGAGGTCCACTGACAAGGGGTGAGTGATGGTACAGGAACAGGAAAGCTACCAAGAAATCGGGACCTCACTGAATTCTGAACCCTGCAGCCTGGGTCCTCACTGACAGACAGTCTGAGCTCAGCCTGTGTGGGTGGCCATGAAAAAACTTGCCCAAGGTGCTGTTTCACCACTGGGGATGTAAGCTCCCCCAGAAAGGGGGCACCTTGACAAGATGATCATTTTGGCTTTGACTGCTGCCCACATTGGGCCAAGGCCTCAGGAAAAACCCTCCAATTGATGGAACTCACTCACTACAGTGGGTAAATAGCAAGCTCCAAAACAAATATCCGGTGATCAGAATACTCCTCTGATCTCAAGTCTTCCAAAACTAGTTTTGTGCACACATATAGTTCTTGTTAAACACCTTTCAAAATCTGTGATAGGGATTGCATAGCAATGTTACTTCCGTCTACAAAGGAAGTTTTCTCTAAGTATTTCTTTCCTGTAATTTTTACCACACTCACAAATGTGAAGAAATTGTCGTTTACACTTTTTTTTTTCTTTTTTGCATATGGACACTTTGAGTTCAGTGAGTTCCTCCCTAAGACTACAATGTAAACTTGGGTTCAAAGTCTCAGCCGTCACATAGTATCTTTTCTCCCCACAGAAATCAGAGTTTAATTACCTAACAAAGACCTACTCCACACCTCCTCCCCTTGGAAGCTGCCAAATGTTGTAAATGTTTCATTTCTCTCAAAGTGCCTTCAAACTGACTGATATCTGCCTTCAATCCACCTGATCTCCCCATTTCCAATTTCTCTCCATTCTCCCACCTGCCCAAGAAGCTGGCCTGATAATGCAAGCCCTTCCCTGGGCAGCATGGAACCACCACCTATGACCAGCTTGGGCAAGTCTCTTAACACGCTAGCCTCACTTTCCTCCTCTATAAAATCTGTATGTAGTAGCAGCTATCTCACAGGGTCATTTTCAGAATGCATGAAACAATTTTAGCCATAAAGGATGTTCTGTGTCACGCCAGAGATACCAATTTGACTCAGTAACCCTATAGTTGTCTGCAGGCCTCACACGGCCCTGTAAGATGCTCGATTGTTTCGTTGGGTATCCACTATGTCTCTCCAGCTAGACCCTCAGGAGCCTGGTTAGATAACTCCTGGCACACTATAGGGCTCGACAAGGCCCGGTAGGTCAAATCACTCCCTGAAATAGTCAAGGGAGGGGATCCCTAGTACCCAGCAAACAATACAGTGTGAAGACCTACTGTATTCCAGGCTGGGGAAAGGGGCATGGAGAGTAAGCCTGGTCAATGCTTGGGGAGGGGCTTCCACACAATGGGTAGGACGGATATATAAATCCAATGGAGATAACAGATTCAAAGTGTGCTTAGGAGTGGGGTAGAAGGGAAAGTGACTGTCCAGAGAGATCGAATCCCTTCTGAGAACTGGGTGTTTTAAAGGCACAAAGGGGTAGTGCATTCCCACCCTAAAGGTAAAAAAAATATGTTCTTTCTAAGCACACACCTTGGTTGGGAAGGTTCTTGGAAATCACCCCGCCCAGCCACCAAATTCATTTCATGAACCTAGCACATTGCTGTCTCTGCAGCCTCATGCCAGGCCCCATGGGAGGGGCTCAATGCCTGAAACCAGCCAGTGTGTAGGAGCTACTATTGTTCCCATTTCAGAGTAGGAGACAGACTCTGACCTTAACTACCCCACTGGATGCCTCCGGCTGTATAGTGGCCCCTGTTATTAACACTATCCTGCTACTGGCCACCTTCAGTGGAGGTTTCTTGGGATCAACAGCCTTTTTCCACCTCCAGAAGGACTGGACCTGAAAAAACACTGGGAGATAGAGGTGCCCCAGCCTCTGCCCGGGGGGAGTGCCCCTGGTTGCTGGCCCTGGGACTAGGTCCTCTGTTCTGCTAGACTTGGAAGTCTCTCCTGCCCAACACCTCCCACCACCTCCCAAGTCAGATCTAAGACCTCCAATTCATAAGGGGTGCCAGGGTTCTGCAACCACGTGGCTGCATTCCTCCCACTCCACCCATTCCACTGGTCAGCCCTTGGTCTCAGCGGTCCCCTGCTGCAAAGTCAGACCCTCGCCCGGGGTAGGAAGATGAAGTGGCAACGGGGAGGGGCAGTGTAAGGTAGGGAGAAGGCCAGGCCCGAGTATCCCTGCAAGATGAGTTGAGCAGCCTGGGTTCAAATTCCAGCTCTCGCCATGTGTGACCTTGGGTAACTGACTTAAACTCGGAGCCTCGGTTTTCCCACACGGGATGTGGAAAGGGTCCAGAGAGCTGCACATGCAGGGAGCACGGCAGAGGGCCCGGCCCTCCGCGAGAGCGCAATAATGGTGGCCTTGCCGCGGGGCCGCAAAGGGGCCGGCGGCTCACGAGTCACGTCCCCCGCGCCCTAACGCAGCCTGGTAGCCGGGGTCTCGCCAGGGACCAGCCGGCCAGAGGCGCACCGGGGCCGAGGCCCACCAGGCGGAAGCCGGGCCGAGAGGGCGCGGCGCAGTCGAAGGGGGCCTCTGGCCCCGTCGCTGCGACGCGCGCGCCTCCGCCACCTGACCTGGCCCAGGTCCCCTCCCCCGTGGTGGCTTCAAGCAGCGCCACATGGAACCGGCGTGCCTGCAGCGACCGCGGCCGCCGCAAACGGCTCCCCAACCCCGGCCCGGGCGCCGCCGGGCCTGCGCTCACCCCGAGCCGGCCGCCGTGGTGGCCTGGATGGAACTGATGCGCAGGCGGTTGGCCGTGTCCTTCAGGGCCTGCAGCTTCTGCTGGTCAGGTTTATGGTAGCCCTCCATGGCGCGGCCCGGCGAGCAGGGGTCTGGAAGACGCGGAGACGCGGAGGCAGCACGGCGACTCCGCCAGACAGGCAGCGGCAGAGGCCCGGCGCCGCGCGGGGGCGCGTTAAGACTCCTGGGCCCGCCCGTGGGGCGGAGCGCCGGCATCACCCCAGCCGCCGCGCCCCCGACAGCCCCGCCCCGCCCCCGACAGCCCCGCCCCGCCCCGCCCGCCGGCCCCGGGAGCGGCCGGAGCTTCAGCCTCAGGCTCTGATCTGGAAACTGAAGCCGCTGTTAGTCCGAGCACCTGGAGACCTAGCAGGATGCCCTCCACCCGCCTAACCTCCCACCCCTCTCCCTCCCCGACATTCGCCGGGCAGCTGTCTCAGGCGGCACTGCTTTGCGGTATTAACCAAATAACTGCAGGTTTAAGACTTGACTCAGAGTTTACCTGTTGACTCGAATCTTCACTGCAGACCACGTCTCCTTCCTCCACACGGTCTTGGGTGGAACACAGAGGGAAGGCTCGTTTGGAATCCCATTGTACATATGAAAAAATTGAGACTGGCAAAGCCAACAAGGTCCCAGGGCTGGTGAGTGTGGGGCTCTGCCCCAGCCAACCAGCCCTATCCTTAAGCACTGGCCCCAAGAGAGTGTGCCCAGGGTTTTAGGGGCCTGTTAGGGGGTTGGGGGTTATGAAAATGGAGGAATAGTAGTGGCAATGATGATACTAGCTAATGTTAACTGAGAAAGTACTAGAGGCAGGCCCTTCACAAGATATTAGGGCCTAATAACACTGCTGATCCTTAGGGAGATTATTGGGTCTGGTCCCAAGTCTGTAGGGACAAGAGCACCCACCTCTGCTATTACCAGACTTCCTGGCCCCCAGGGGGATGGGAGTCGCCAGAGTGGGGAAAGGAAGGGGACCATGATCACAGACACTGTCTATGGAATCAACCTACCCCCACATACCCCATGAGATCAATACCGTTGACCATGTCTTACACAAGAGGAAGCTCCATTACACAAGAGAGATAAAGGTAGGCTCCTCAAACCGGTGCCTGTGCAGAGGCTTGAACCAGATCTGTTTCATGCTGAGCCCTTGAGAGAGCACCAGAGGCACCAGTGGCCAGGTGCTGCTCGTGTTCCCTCTGTGTCCTTTGCATAGCCCACACTCAGAGCTCTGCATCCTGTGGGACAAGGGACTGGATGTGAGTAAGTTCCCTACCCCACCCCTAGGTGCTCCTCAGTGTCTCCTCTGCTGGCCTGGCTTCTAGATGCCGAACCAGATCCCAGATGTCCAACCAGATTCCAAGTGTAGCATCCTCTAGCACTGGGCTCCTGCTGGCCCGGCCCATCAGAGGCTGGCCCCCAAGTTGGCCAGTGCTGCAGGCTGGATCAAAGTGAAGTAGCCCTGGGGTATGCCACCTCTGCCCTCAAGCTGCTTGCAGACTAATAAGAGGACACCCTGACAGCCATTGCAGTACATTGAGCTCCATAGAGACAGAGCCAGGGCAAGTGTGAGCCGGATGGGCACTGGGTGACTGTGTGCTCGCTGAAAAAAAGTAATTAAACATGGGCAGAGGAGGTCCTAAGAAGCCGAGAAGCAAAATGTCATCATATGCTTTCTTTGTGCAGACTTGCCAAGAGGAGCACAAGAAGCACCCAGATGCTTCAGTCACCTTCTCAGAGTTTTCTAAGAAGTGCTCAGAGAGGTGGAAGACCATGTCTGCTAAAGAGAAAGGAACATTTGAAGACATGGCAAAGGCGGACAAGGCCCGTTATGAAAGAGAAATGAAAACTTGTATCCCAGCCCTGGCCGGTTTGGCTCAGCGGTTAGAGCGTCGGCCTGCGGTCCTGAGAGACCCGGGTTCGGTTCCCACTAAGGGCGCGTACCTCGGTTGCAGTTTGTCCCCAGCCCTGGTCGGTTGTGCGGGTGGCAGCCACTCGATGTGTTCCTTTCACATCGATGTTTCTCTCTCTCTCTCTGTTCCTCTCTCTCCCTCCTACTCTACCTGAACAAAAAATGGAAAAATGTCCTCGGGTGAGGATAAAAACAAAACAAAACAAAACAAAAACCTTATATCCCCCCCTAAAGGAGAAACAAAAAAGAAATTCAAGGATCCCAATGCACCCAAGAGGCCTCCTTCGGCCTTTTTCTTGTTTTGTTCTGAGTATCGCCCAAAAATCAAAGGCGAGCCTCCCGGCCTATCCATTGGTGATGTTGCAAAGGAGCTGGGAGAGATGTGGAGTCACACTGCTGCAGATGACACGCAGCCTTACGCGAAGGCTGCTAAGCTGAAGGAGAAATATGAAAAGGATATCACTGCACTCTGAGCTAAATATAAAGGAAAGCCTGATGTGGCCAAAAAGGGAGTTGTCAAGTCTGAAAAAAGCAAGAAAAAGAAGGAAGAGGAGGAAGATGAAGAGGATGAAGAGGAGGAAGATGAAGATGAAGATGAAGAAGAAGATGATGATGATAAGTTGGTTCTAGTGCAGTTTTTTTTTCTTTTCTATAAAGCATTTAACACCCCCCCCATACACAACTCACTCCTTTTATTTATTTATTTATTTATTTTCAATTCTCATCCGAGGACATTTTTCCATTTTTTGTTCAGATAGAGCGGGAGGGAGAGAGAGGAAGAGAGAGAGAACGAAACATCGATGTGAAGGGACACATCGAGTGGCTGCCACCCGCACGACCAAGCAGGGCCGGGGACAAACTGCAACCGAGGTACATGCCCTTAGCGGGAACCGAACCCGGGTCTCTCTGTACTGCAGGCCAACGCTCCAACCGCTGAGCCAAACCGGCCAGGCACACAACTCACTCCTTTTAAAGAAAAAAATTGAAATGTAAGGCTGTGTAAGATTTGTTTTTAAACTGTCCAGTGTCTTTTTTTGTATAGTTAACACACTACTGAATGTGTCTTTAGATAGCCCTCTCCTGGTGGTATTTTTAATAGCCACTAACCTTGCCTGGTTCAGTATGGGGGTTGAATTGGCATGGAAATTTAAAGCAGGTTCTTGTTGGTGCACAGCACCTATTAGTTATATATGGGGATGGTAGTTTTTTTTAATCTTAAGTTGTCTCTGATGCAGCTTATACGAAATAATTGTTCTGTTAACTAAATACCACTCTGTAATTGCAAAAAAAAAGTTGCAGCTGTTTTGTTGACATTCTGAATGCTTCTAAGTGAATACAATTTTTTTATTTAAAAAAAAGTATAAGAGGACACCCTTTTTAGTAAAAGGCGAAAGATTTATGCGATCTGAAGAGAAACCAGAGTATATAGAGGACACACTTATTAAACCATTTGGAAGCTGTGTGCCTTTCAACTCTGTAGCCCTTAGACTCTGCAGCAGTTCTCAACCTGTGGGTCGCGACCCCTTTGGGGGTCGACCGACCCTTTCACAGGACTTGCTTAAGACCATCAGAAAACACATATTTCCGATGATCTTAGGAACCGAGACATGGCTCCTCTATCTGTCTCCCGGTGGGTCCGCCCACACACAGATACTTCCATGTACAACATGAGGAACTGTATGAAAGGGTCGCGGCATTAGAAAGGTTGAGAACCACTGCCTTAGAGCAACGGTTTCCTATTCTAAGCCTCACTGTCCTCATCTGCTCAATGGGACTAACCCCTGCCACTCTGCACCCACTCTGATGGTGGTATGGGATTCACTGTGGCTCTGGGGACCCACTGTGATGGGAAAAAATGCTCCTCCATCTGCCATACCATGGGGCTCTAGGGACCCTGGGGTAGCTTTTTGTCATCTCAGGGTTCCAAGTGAATGGGACCCAGTTTATCCTGGGCTTCAGCTATATATCAGGAGCTCTTGACTTCCCTATGGTCAGCTTCAGAAGCAGAATCCTGGGTTGGCTGGAGGTGTTGCCAGCACCCTGTTTGTCCAAAGTGGTACTCCTGTTTCCAGGTCCTGGGTTTTATTCAGCTATATGCACCTCATAAATCACATGGCACTAGGGAGGGAGACTTTGGGATCTGCTGGTCACAGCTTTCTGCCTCCCCGCATACTCCCATGGCTGCTAGAGAGGACCCTTGTTCCTTCCCAGCGAAACTCTCATTAATCTCCCTCCATCCTTAGAATATCAGCCTCCTCCATGACAGTATGCTCTGTCCCCCCACCCCAACCTCTCTCCCATTTCCCTCCACTCCTGTACTCTCTCTCCACCCCAATCCAGCCAAACTGGCCTTCTTTCTTTCCTTAAAAAACACTGAGCTGCCCTGGCTGGTTTGGCTCAACAGTTTGCCCTGAGTTCCGAAGCGTCTCGGGTTTGATTCCCGGTCAAGGGCATGTACCTGGGTTGCAGATTTGATCTCCTGGCAGTTGGGGCTCCCATGGAGGCAACCAATCAATGTGTCTCTCTCACGTCAATGTTTCTCTCTCTTTCTCTTCCCCTCCCACCTTCCACTCTATCTAAAAATTAAAAACAAACAAAAAAACACTAAGCTCACTCCTCCTAGAGGTTTTTGCACAGCTGTTCCCTGCTCTAGTAAAGCCCTTCTTGAGCTCTTCACATTGCCTGGATCTTGTGGATGAAAAAGGGGTGCTGTCATAAATCATAAATCCCTAACTGGGCAAGTGATGGTGGGTAGTCACTACACAGTCTTGTAACCTTTTGAGTGAAATGTGTGTGTGTGTGTTTTTAAAATTTTTTCTTGATTTTTAGAGGGAGAGGAAGGGAAAGGGACAGAGAGAAATATCGATCGGCTGCATCCTGCACGCCTTCTACCTGGGATCAAGCCCACAACCGGGGCATGAGCCCTGACTGGGAATCCAACCAGCAACTTTTCGGTGCATGGAACATCGCCCAACCAACTGAGCAACACTCCCGGGCATAGTGAAAGGTTTTTAAGCCAGCCCTGTGCACTGTTCTTGTGCATCTAGGTTAACACACCTTTGAAATGCCAGACGTTATACTCCAACAAAGGGGATATTAACCCTCAAGAGAGCACATAAGTTTGTTAACTATCCTGTAATCCAATCCCCGCCTTGCTTTCTTCAACCTTTCTGACATTCCCTCCTTACTTTCAAGTGCATAAAAGAACCTGCAAAACTATTCTTCTGAGGAGCATTTGTGATCTTGCTCCTGGTATATGTCACGAGTTTGGCTCAAATAAACTCTCATAAAAATTATCTATAGGTTTGGACATGTTTTTATGTCGACACAGCCTTTCCAGGAGTTGGGACACAAAGGTGCTCTGTAGGAGGATAAGATGTGACACACATGTTCTGCTGCTAGCATCAGGTGCCAGCAAAGGTCACAGTAATCTGAGAGCAGAGCCACACGCTGGAGTCTGAGTTGTCCCCCAAGACCCATGAAACATCTGGAGAGAAAAATACTTGGGGAACCAGGACAATGTAAGTTCCCATATGACAGTCTCCCTAGCTGGCTCCCCTGGGACCTCCAGGATCTCCAGAAGGGACTTGAGAGGGAAGTAGGGGTGACATACAACCTAGTATTATTATTGGGGTGCTTACTGGGAGGTAGGTTTTGGTCACTGGGTTGGTAATGGTGAATTATAATGGCTGCCAGGAGCAGAATGTGGGGCAGCAGAATTCCGAGTTGCATTTTGGAAGGAAATGCCAGGACCAATCAGCAATGCTGGCAGAGGTGACTGTATGGGAGACTAGCAGTGTGGGCCACGGTCAAGCTCCTCTTGCGGCTCAGCCGTGGGCACCCAGCCAGACACAAAGGCCCCCACAATGCCCTTCGACTGGGAAGTCTGTACCTGGGAGATGATCCTGAGGGGTGCTCCACCTGTAAACATGTCTATGATGGCAGAGGGCAGAGGTCGGCAGGGTCCTACGCAGTCATTTTACCTGATCAGCATGAAGACCAAAACTCCTGAGAAATGGGTTTACTCTTGGGGACAGAAATTGGACTCGTGAGGAAATGCACCTCCTTAATGGTCCCAATGACCGCAGAATTGGCTGAGCACTTCTTAATGACGCAGATCCTTGGGCACCACATCCAACCTTCTGAATCAAAATCCTTGGGGTTGAGCCTAGGACTCTGCATTTTAAGAAGACCCTCAGGCGATTCTGTTGCAGGTTCTGAGAACTCTCCAGAGGAAAACACTGGGGAGACCCTTACGACCTAAGCTTGATGCCTTGCTGGGCGCCCCACAGGGCTGAGTGCGATTTGGCAGGTGACGTGTTGAAAGTCCAGTGTGTGGTGGGAAGATGTGATAGGTTGTTGACAGAGTAAAAGCAAGGTATAAAACAGCAGGAATTGTGATCCTATTTCTGTCCAAAATAAATACAAGCAGGTGTGTGTGTCCGTTTCTAAGTTTGCAGGGGCAAAGCAGAGAGGTTACAAGGACAGGCTCCAGGCTGTGGGGGACTTTGGAGGGTGAGACCGAGGGGGCATTCAGTTTCTATTTTACACATCCTTCTTTTGTTGGAATTAGTACCAGTGAACATGACTTTTGCCAGTGGACATAATCTGAAAAAAGCAAAGCCAAAATTCCATCTTGAAAAATATATTGCTAAGATTGGGGAGTGGGGATGCATTTTGTGAATACACCGTCTCTCTTGATTTCTCATCGTTATGTAAAGCTGCCCCTGTGTTTCATAAGCCAGGCTGCTGCCCTGGATGTTTTGGGTTGGCAGCAAACCCCCAGGCGATGGGTGCTCATGGGTGGGGCTCCTCCTGCCTTTGTTTTGCTATCCGCATCACACTCAGAGCAGAGTGATCCTGATGTGCTCCTGCATGTCTACAGAGTGGGCACCGATGAGGCATGAACAGGCCCCAGCAGCTGCATTACTGAGTGACAGCGGTGGGCATCGCTTTGGCAGGGCCAGCCTATGTGTGTGCTCCTGGGGCACGCTTGGGCTAGGCACTGGGGGCCACAAGACAGCACAGGGCTGGCAGTGGAGCCACTATCCCAGGCTAGGTTCTCAGAGCACGTTCCTTGACTCATCTCCAGGGCTACGGCCTGCAGGGCCTGGGACGATTCCTGTGCAAGTGTGTGTCCCGCCTTGTGCCCACCAGTGCTTAGTAGATGGCCCACTCATGGCCACGCTGTATCGGCTTATAGGTTGCTTATTTGAATTGTAATAAATCCATCTCTCCTCTCAATGTCCGAAATTTCCTTTGGGAGGCTTTAATGGGGAATGCTTCCCCCAGGAAGATGAGATCACACACAGTTCAACTCACAGAAACTGATTTTTCTTGACTTGATTATTGCTGTTTAAAAATACGCCCCCTCACTCCCTGCCCCCAACGTAAAAGTAAAAGATGCTCATTGTAGCAACCTGGAAGGTATAGATATTTAAAAAAAATTTTTTTTCTTCTTTATTGATTTTAGAGAGAGAGGAAGGAAGAGGGAGAGAAATATAGAAACATCAATGAGAGAGAACATTGATTGGCCGCCTCCTGCATGCCCCCCACTGGGGATTTGGCCCACAACCTGGGCATGTGCCCTGACCAGGAATTGAACCGGTGACCTCTTGGTGCATGGGTCAATGCTCAACCACTAAGCTACACTGGCCAGGCAGTATAGACATTTTATTTTTTGGTACGTGCCCCTAGTGGGAACCGAACTCAGGACTCTCTGGTCCACAGGCCGACGCTCCAACCGCTGAGCCAAACCTGCCAGGGTGGTATAGACATTTATTTTTTTATCCTCACCTGAGGACATTTTTCCATTTTTTATTCAGATAGAGCGGGAGGGAGAGAGAGAGAAATATCCACGTGAAAGGGACACATCAAGTGGCCGCCACCCACACGACCCAACCAGGGCTGGGGACAAACTGCAGCCGAGGTACATGCCCTTAGCGGAAACCAAACCCGGGTCTCAGGCCGACGCTCTAACCGCTGAGCCAAACTGGCCAGGGCGGTATAGACATTTTTAAAGTAAACTAAAATCATGCAACATCCCACCCAAAGAGGATCACTGTTTAAATCATTTGTTCGTCTAACAAATATTGATTAATTTAATTGTTATAAAGAAAACAAAACAGGCCTGGCCAATGTGGCTCAGTGGATTGAACGTCGTTCCATGGACTGAGCGGTCCCGGTTTGATTCATGGTCAGGGCACATGCCTGGGTTGTGAGCCTGATCCCCAGTGGGGGGCCTGCAGGAGGCAGCCGGTCGATGTTTCTCTCTCACATCGATGTTTCTATCTCTCTCTCCCTTCTTTCTCTCTAAAAATCAGTAAAATTATTTTAAAAAACAAATAAACAAACAAACAAAAAAAACAGAGTCACGGGTCAGGGACTGGAGAGCGGGAGAGGGGATACATCTGGATGTCAGTGGTCAGGCAAGGCAGAAAACAGGTAGAGTCATTGCTCAATGTGTGTTTGGGTTCTTTTTTCTTTTTTTACACATTATCAGGGTCATATAAAAATTGCCGTTTTTCTCTGACATTTTCACGTTAGCTTTCCAAAATTCTTCAAAGATATAATTTTACTAGGTATGTATTGTCCTGTTATAGAGCTAAGTCTTCATTTATTAACCACCCCTTAGTGATGGGTATTTGGAGTGATTCCAGATTTCATCATTATATTACCCTCCAGTTAACATTTTGGTACCTAAATCCTTGCCCTGGTGGCGGGTTATCTCCCAAACCTGAGTTCTAAACGGGAACCTACTGGGTTGGAGGGTGGCAACCTTTCTGAAGCTCTTAAAACATGTTTGGCAAAGAGCTCTTCAGAAAGTCAGGTTCTGCAGCTCAGTCACCTTTGCCCTAACTGGAGAGACCCCAGCGTGTGCCCAGGGGAGAGAGTGGAGAAAGGGAGTCCACGATCCCTGCCCCTTTCCGAGCCTCAGTTTTCTCACCTCTGTACAATGGGCTCATTCCCAAAACAGAGGTGTTTTCTCCCTCTGTGCCAGGCCCTGTGTGCCAGGTCAACCCTGTGAGGCCACTCTCTGTCTGGGAGAAGCAAATCGAAATTTAATTTATTTATTTGAATTTTTGTAAGAGCTTATTTGAGCCAAACTGACAACACATGCCAAGAAGCAAGATATCAAAGCTTCACCAAATCCAACGGGGTTTAGAAAGTGGCCGTCATTTTCACAGGACTGTAAGCTCTGGGCCGTGGTATGTAGCCTGGGCACGGTATTGGACCTTCATGGTCAGTAAGCAAAGGGAAGATCAATGAGAAGAGAATTCTGAGATGAGTTATGCAGATGGACATCTTCAGACCCTGGGGCCCTGGGCACTGTGTGAGAGCCCCATGAGAGGAGGCAAGGACGGGGGAAGGGAACCTGGAGACAGAAGATAACGCACCAGCTCCTTGGCTTTGCTGGGAGGCAGCTCACCCAGGTACACGTGGCTCTCTCCTTCCTCCTTTCTCATTTATTTCTTTTTAAAAAAATCACAGCAGACCTGGCCAGTTTTGCTCAGCAGTTAGAACGTCCGCCTGCAGTCCAGAGACCCGGGTTCAGTTCCTGCTAAGGGCACGTACTTCGGTTGCAGTTTGTCCTTGGCCCTGGTTGGTCGTGTGGGTGGCAACCCGTCGATGTGTCCCTTTCACGTCGATGTTTCTCTCTCTCTCTCCCTCCCACTCTATCTGAACAAAAAATGGAAAAAATGTCCTCGGGTTTGGATAAAAAAAAAAATCACAGCAGCCCTGGCCAGTTTGGCTGAGTGGTTGGAGCGTTGGTCTGCTGACCAGGGAGTCCCAGGTTCAGTTCCTGCTAGGGGCACGTACCCTCCACCCCCGCCCCCCCAAATCACAACTTACTGAGGCACCAGAATCAAGTGTTCCAACAATGGGAAAAGGTGGCCTTTGACTGAAGAGGAGACCCGTGTCATGTTTGAGAAGATAGCAAAATACATGGGGGAGAATCTTCAGCTGCTGGTCCACAGGCCCGATGGCACCTACTGTTTCAGGCTGCACAAGGATTTGCCTATTCTGGAAATGGAATCATATAACTTGTGGTCTTTGTGACTGGATCCTTTCACTTAGCATAGGGTCATCCATGTTGTAGTGTGGATCACTACTGTTGACCTTGAACAGACAGCCAGATAGTTCTCCAGCAGAATGGACTCGCTTGGGAAAAACAAAGAATTGCAATTCAGAACATGTGGTCCAATGGCTGCTAGTGTCCAAGTCCAGAGAGACAAAGGAGAGACCTGCTCTTTTATTGACGTGGGAGGGGCTGTGGTAAAGGAAGAGAACCCATTGGAGGAAACTGCAAGTTCGAAGTATAGTGACTTTTCATTGGCTGAGCTGTTACTGAGCAAGCTGCTCTCTTCCTCCTGCTGAGGTAGTAATGAGGTATCACTTCCTGTGGGAGATGCTGGTACCTCTCTTCTCGCTGGTGCTGAGTGTGCGAGAGTTCTCTTTTTAAATTTTTTTTTTTCTTATTTTTTTCATCCTCACCCGAGGACATTTTTCGATATTTTTTTCAGATAGAGTGGTCGGGGGGAGAAACATCGGTGTGAAAGGGACACATCGAGTGGTTGCCACCAGCACCACACAACCAGGGCCGGGGACAAACTGCAACTGAGGTACATGCCCTTAGCGGGAACCGAACCCGGGTCTCTCCGGACCGCAGGCCAACGCTCTAACCGCTGAGCCAAACCGGCCAGGGCATGTGCGAGAGTTCTCTCTTCCAGTCTCCAGACTCTGAGTGTGTTTTTTAAAATTTTTTTGTTGTTTGTTTGTTTTATTTTTTCCAAACTGTTTTAAATGAAGTTTCTGTTTATTAATTTTCATAGTACAATACTCCTTTTTATTGATAAATAATTTTTCATGGTATGGATATACCATATCTTACTTATCTATTCATGAGTTGATGGACATCTGGGTTATTTCCACTTTTTTTGCGATTGTAAATATGCTGCTTTGAATGTTGAGGTAAAAGTTTTTTGAGTAGATATATAGGCTTCCTGTTTTCTTGGACATACACCTAGAAGTGGAATCGTTGGGCATATGGCAATTACATGTTTAACTGTTTGAGAAACCATCAAATTGTTTTTCAGAGTGGCCACATGACTTTACAATTTCACTAGCAGTGGATGAGGGTTCTAATTTCTCCACCACCTTGTCAATACTTTACCATCTGTCTTTTTTATTACCACGATGATAGTAGGTGTCTCATGGTGGTTTTGGCATTTACTGCTTTTTAAAAACATTGTATAAGTAACACATGTTCCTTGTAGAAAATTTGGAAATTTAACAAAAATACTGTGACGGTCTGTTTAATTCGGCTAGGCTAAAACCCCCAGTTATTCGATGAAACACTAACCTAGCTTTGCTCTGAAGATAGCGTATATGTGTGGTTAAAGTCGGTAATCGAATTTTAAGTAAAGAAGATTATTCTAGGTATCCTGGATGGACCTGATTCAGTCGGTCAAAAGGTTAAGGAAGAAAAGAAATGTTCGCCCTGGCTGGGTGGCTTGGTTGGAGCGTCGTCCTGTACACCAAAAGATTTCAGGTGTGAGTCTCAATCAGGGCACATACCTAGGTTGTGGGTTTGATCCCCGGCTGGGGTACCTATGGGAGGTAATGGATTGATGTTTCTCTCTCGCTCCCTGACTTCCTCCCTCTCTAAAAACCAATTAAAACATATCCTAGGGTGAGGATTTAAAAAAGGTAAAGCAATTTAGCAGTGGCAACTGCGGGCCTATGCTGAGAGCCCAGCAGCCCTTCCTGATGGTCTGCCCTGCAGGTTTGTGACTGGCCAATTCCTTGCAGCAAATCTCCTAATAGAGACCTGTGGGTTCTGCTTGTCTGGTTGTACCCTGGCTGATATACACACAAAGAAGAAAACTTCAGTCCCCCATAATCCTGCCATCCAGAGATCACCATGGACAACCTTCTGGTATTTCCTTCCAGTCATTTTCCCCCCCTTTCCATCCATGAACATGAGTATCTTAAATAAGGTCATGAACCCTCTGCATGTCTTGTTTTTGTTTACATCATTGTGCATCTAAATCTTTCCCGCAGAGTCTATGTGCTTTTCTCTCCAGGATTATTATTGGCGCTGAGGAAGGTCAGTCACGGTCCCCATTTGACTGGACATTTGCATTGCTTCTGCATTTATCCTGTAACAAACAATACTTGGGCTTCCACTCCAGCCAGCACTGAGCCTCCTGGAGAGAGGGCTTTTTTTCTGGTCGACAATGTGTGTCCTTGGTCAATCCCAGGACCAGACTGGGTGGTTGACCCTCCGAATCACCCCAGAAGGTCTGGAGCTGGTAGCCTTGGTATTCCTGACAGGCGAGCACCAGTGCTTAGCCCAGCCCAGCCCTGCCAGGCCTGCCTTCCTTGTGCAGAAAGAAAAGGTGCCTAGTCATTGTAGCTTGCAACTTGAGCAGTGGAGCCTGGGCACCTCCTTGGGCGGGGAGCAGGAAGCCACCTCAACAGAGCCTGTCAGCTCCTTCCCAGGGGCACTGTGCCAGACTGGGTGAGGGCAGTGATGTTAACACAGCACTTCCAGGGCAGTTGGGCCCCACCTTGCATGGTCTGCAGAATGGGGTGGGGAGAGATCGTCACCCTTGTCCCCTTTCCTTGTAGCACCTGGGTTTTCCTGAGCAAGCCAGGGTGGTGGAGGGGCCACTTTGTTCCCGTGGATATTGAAGATGCACATGTTTGTGTGATTGTGGGGAGTTGAGGTGGATTTTCTCCTGGGCGGCTGCTGACTAGCTGAAGGGAATGGTTACTGAGGGTAGGACTAAAGTGCTCTGGAGAAAGGCAGGTGGAGGGACTGTTTCACCGACCCCAGCAACAACTCCTCCTGGAAAACACGAACCATTAACAGGTGGGAGGATTAGTGAGGAGATACATAAAGTCCCAAACTCAGGTTAGTTGCCTTCCAAACACAGTGGCTTTTATTCTCTCTCTCTCCCCAGGATTAGCAAGGGAATCTAGCCGGCCTCCTGTTCTGGTGATTTAGGCCAGGCCTCGGTCAAGCATTGCTCTGTGCTACTGTGCAGAGCAGAAAGGTGCTGCTGCGGCTGCTGCTGCTGCTGGTCACCCAGTCAGGACAGGGCAATGGTTTTCCGTCAGTGACTCTTTGATTCACTCATCCATTCATTCACTTGTTCCATCCACCAAGGCTCATGTGCTGGTGTTGGGCCAGAGGTTTGGGAAGGAGGACAATCCTGTTATAGTTCCTGGTTCTGAGGAGGCCACACGCCACAGCCTGGCAGGGGCTGTGTGCACAAAAGAATTGCCTGCTGTGATCTGTGCAAAGGAATTGCCTGCTGAGGCTGCAGATCAAGGAAGGCTCCAAGGAGGAGGTGACCATGAACAGCAAGTTTTGAAATAACAGTATTCCCTGCAACAAAACTATACCTATATCAGGCTAGCATGGGCGAGGGGGACTGAAACAATAAATCTATTTCAAATTTTATTTTATTTTAATTAATTTATTTTTTTATCTTCACCTGAGGACATTTTTCTATTTTTTGTTCAGATAGAGTGGGAGGAAGAGAGAGGGAGAGAGAGAAAGAAACATCGATGTGAAAGGGACACATCGAGTGGCTGCCACCTGCATGACCCAACCAGGGCCAGGGACACTGCAACTGAGGTACGTGCCCTTAGTGGGAACCAAACCTGGGTGTCTCCAGACCACAGGCCAACGCTCTTACCGCTGAGCCAAACCGGCCAGGGCTATTTTATTTTTTTAGAGCAAAATGGCTTTATTGCATACACCTGGGTGCAGGCGGGCTGAGCCGAGAAGGGTTCAGCCTATTTTTATTTTTTTTTAAATATTTTTTATTTATTGCTTTTTTTAGAGAAAGGGAGAAGGAGAGAAAGATAGAAACATCAACGAGAGAGAACATCGACTGGCTGCCTCCTGCATGCCTTCCCTTGGGGATTTGGCCCACAACCTGGGCATGTGCCCTGACCGGGAATTGAACCGGAGACCTCTTGGTGCATGGGTCGATGCTCAACCATTGAGCTACACCGGCTGGGCCCATTTCAAATTTTAAAACACTGACTTGGAAAGCAGCAACAGCCGTAAAGGGGAAAAGGATGCTGGGTCTATATCCACCTCCTGCCCTGGGCCTCCATTTCTCTGCCTGGCCAGTGTCCTGGCAGAGTGCCTCTGAGCCTCCTTGCCCACCTCTGGCCTAGGGCTGAGAAAGCCCTCTGAGAGCCACACCTGCGAGGGGTAATTGGAAATAATTACGACAGGGGAAGCAATTCCAGAACTGGTCAATTGCCTGGTCACAGGGAACAAAGCTGCTGTCATTTCAAATGTTTTTCACAATTCTCCTGGGACCTAGAGGCTCCCCCACATTCCACAAGCCCAGAGCAAGGTGGCCTGAACAAGCCCAGTTCATCTTGGCTCTGCTGTGCTGTCTGGGTGCACTTGGACTGACTGTCTGGCAAATTACTCAATCGCCAGTTCCCTCATCTGAAGAAGATAAAAGCTGTGCATCCCAGCAGGTCATGATGGTAAAATTCACTCTATTCCACAAGCAGTGACATGTACCTCTGTTATGTACCACATAGTGGATACAAAGGGACACAAGCAGTCCCAGGTCCACGTGGAGTCACAGTCTAATGACAGCGGTCTGTGCGTGCATGGGTGGTCGTGGGTGCGTGCAGGTACGGTGTCAAGCACAGTGTCTGGGACCACCACCAGCCCCATGGTTCAGATGATGACTAACAAGTAGCACCTGTGTGTCTCCTCCCACCTTCCAGCCCACTTTGCTCTGCCCTCTCCCTGAGACAAAGCCTGGGGAGATGCTGGGTGATCAAAGGGGCTGAGCCTCCGGCCATTTGTGCTGAGCCACCATAGAAGGACTCCAAAGTCCTCTGGGAGCATTAATCAATAACCTCGCCGTCTTGGGCTGCAGTGTGCAAACAGCTCTTTGGTCTCCGTTTGGGTGGGAGCCCAGGTGAGTCAGGGCACTGAGTGCTGAGAGCTGGCATTGCGGGCCACGGAGGGGTGGGAAGCTGACGTCTAGGTGTGTTGGGCCCTGGACAGGCCCTTTGTGGGACAGCAGCCACATTTTGGGTGTGGTGGGGGAAAATGTCAGAGTGAAGACCAGGGCTTCTCGACTGGGGCATTTTGAGAATTTCTGTAGTTGTGCCAAGTGTTTATATATTTAATATGGAACATTTCATTATAAATTATTTTAAATTTCTCCTTTATGTTACACTTAGGGTATTATTTTAGAATTGTGTGAGTAGGCCCAAGTCACATTGTCTATGAGTTCCGGGTCAGGGTAGTAAAGCTGGAATTATAAAACATTTGTTTAAACAGGGGACGAGGTACCTGCTGGGGTGGCGGCCCTGGTGCAGACCACGTGGTCCACGGGGCCACTGCCGGCACACCGTGGCAAGTCCCCTTTCCCATCTGGAGGGCCTGGTGGGGGCAGGGTCAAACAGAAGTCAGTGCAGCAGGATGGAAGAGGATGTCAGCCAGCTCTGTTAGCTCTTTTTTAAAAAAGAAATTTTTTTCTTTATTGATTTTAGACAGGAAGGGAGAGGGAGAGGGAGATAGAAACATTGATGAGATAGGACATCAACTGGCCACCTCCTGCATGGCCCCCAATGGGGATTTGGCCCACAACCTGGGCATGTGCCCTGTCTGGGAATTGAACCGGTGACCTCTTGGTGCATGGGTTGACGCTCAACCACTGAGCCACACCAGCCTGGCTTTTTTTTTTTTATCCTCACCTGAGGACATTTTTGCATTTATCTTCAGATAGAGCGGGAAGGAGAGAGGAAGGGAGAGAGAGAAACATCGAGCGGTTGCCATCCACACAACCCCAACTGGGGCTGGGGACAAACTGCAACCGAGGCACGTACCCTTAGCAGGAACTGAACCCGGGACTCTCTGGTCTGCAGGCCGACACTCTAACTGCTGAGCCAAACCAGCCAGGGCCTCTGTTAGCTCTTTTCAAGAGAGAGGCCTAGGAGGGGCAACATTTGGGCGCAGGAACACATCAGACAGAAACAACAAAACGGGGTTTGAGTAGCAAAATGTGTTTTGTACTTGCTTTAGAAGCCAGGGCACCATTGCCAACCACTCCGGGAACCTCCATGGAAAACGGGGGTGGTTTGCTCAGGGTGCCTCCCAGAGCTTTGCAGGGACTCAGTGCCTTACCCATTTTTCTGGAGTCACAGGGACCTGGTAAGAAAACAGTCCTTGGGGACTGTGGCTGCTTTCCTGGCTCCCTATTCTGGGGCCCTTTCCAGACTGATGGACTGACATCCATCAACCACAGCCAGTGCCTCTGCCCCTTCCAGGATGACAGGAAGTTGTGCGCGTTGGGGTCCTATGTGGTCCTCCCCCTCCACCTTTCAGGGGTGTGGAGAAGGCTAAATAAGAATGCATACAAAGCATGCAGCACATGACACATGTCAGTTATGATTACCTGTGGCATTGCCCTTCAGATTTAAACTCATCCGAAAGAAATGTTTGTCGAACATGATATTACTGTCACTCTAACTTTGTATTACCTCCTTTCAAGCCATTCTACCTCTGTTGGTTAAATCTCATACTAGTCATCTTTACTTTTAGCTAAGTTACCGGGAGCACCTGAAGAGATGTGGGGGAGGCTCCCCTGGAGCTCAGAGCCCTACCCTCCTGCCAGTGTTTGGGCGTCACAGGTTCACCGCTGGTTGTGAGTGGCAGCTGTCTTCTTGCCTAACACCATCGAGCAAACGCCGACGGGTTAGAATCTTGGCTCGATCTCAGCTTTGGGAACCCGTTAGGCCTGTCCACACTGCACACAGTAGCTGTCTGAAAGGTGGGCCTGTGGCTGAGCTTCAGGGTTTGAGTGACCATTTCCTTCTGCTCCTTCCCTCTGCTTTCCAAGGACCTGGCTTTGTCTGAAGGTGGGCTTCCCTCAGTGACCACCCGGCGATCCAATCTTTAGCTTCTCATTTAGTAGGAGAGACAGGCTGGCTCCTGACAGCTCTCTTAGACAGTTTCCCAGAAGCCTCAATCATCTTATCCAGTCTTCTTAAAGATAAGGTTTTTAGCTCGGCTGGTGTAACTCAGTGGACTGAGTGCCGTCCCACGCACTGAGGTCCCAGTTTGATTCCCGGTCAGGGCACATGCCCCATTTGCGGTTTCGGGCTTGATCCCCATGAGGAGTGTGCAGGAGGCAGCCAATTGATGTTTCTCTCTCACATCAACGTTTCTTTCTCTCTAAAAAAAATCAGTAAAGACATATTAAAAATAAAAAAGAAAAGGCTTTTAGCAACATCTAATCTATAAAACAGGATCCATAAACAGCGAGTGAAAACATCAGAAATGTTAGAAGGGAATCTAGTGAACAGGTTTTCTAGGTCATGACAGATGAAAAGCAGGTGAGGAGACCATTCTAGCTTTTAATAAATAGTGGCGATGAGTGACCTAAGAAATTATAAAAAGCAATCCAGAATAACTTATCAAGGCAAGAAAGTCAAGGAATTGTAGACCAGCTCTCTGGTCTGTGTGGCTTCAGGTCCTGGCCCACCACTGGCTTAATAGCAGCCTTAGGCACATACCTCAGTTACTCTAGCTTCAACTTCCTTCTCCCTAAAATGTATTATTGTGCAGATCAAGAAAATAATGAGACAGCAATCCTTAGGTGCAACATCAGTGATGACTGGGTGTGCGTATCTAAGAACAGTCATAAAGCAAGAGGTAGCATATGCTCCGCTCGAAGAAAGCAGGCAGGCACAGCAAACATTTTAGGAAGAATTTTGTTTGGAAACATTAAAATGTTAACAATTATTAGGGAGGTACATGATTAACCCTTTTTAAAAAATCCTCACCTGAGATGTTTATTGTTTTTAGAGAGAGGGAGAGAAACATTGGTGTGAGAAACATCGATAGATTACTTCCTGTATGTGCCCTGACCGAGAATCAAACCTGCAACCTTTGGTGCATGGGATGACACTCCTACCAACTCAGCCACCTTGGCCAGGGCTTACCTCATATTTTTCTTTAAACTTTTTTCCATTTCCCACAATGATCACATTTTACTTTCCTCACCCCCTTTCCTTCCTTGTCTTCTTAGATGCCTGGCACACAAGGACAGCTCAATACACATGAATGGAATACATTTGGGAAATGACCCAGACTGTAAAGTCCCTTTTAAACTGTGTTTTTGGCTGTGATTAGAACTGTATCCTCCATCTGGGGAAACCTTAGAGGAGGAGAAGAAATCCTCTGGATGTCCACTCATCTAAGGCCTCAGACCGAAGAATCGCGTGGCTTGTAACCCAGATGGCTGAACAGGCTGGGAACAGGCAGACAAGGGTTCGCCAGTTCTGTTCTCTTACCCCATCCATCTCACCAGTATCTCTCTCTGGCGAAGTGAAGCAACTTATTCAAAATATTTTATTTCTATAAATGAAATAAAAACAATTAAAATTTATTAGGTGCTGAAACTTGGTTTTGAACTTTTATTAAAAAAATATATTTGCAAACATATAAAATTTAGGATGAAAAATGCTCATTTGAAAACATGTAATAACTTAATATTTGCAAACATACACAGATGGTATAAAATTCATACCATTAAAAACGTGAATGATGCAGTATTGCGCTCACGGAACAGAAGTTTTGCTGCAATCCCAGAGCCTCTCCTCCCCACCCGTCAGGGAGCTGAGACTCTGGGACACTGAGTCATGAGAGCCACGTGGCCGAAGCAGTAATACAGAATAAAACACCACTTAGAACATATTTTAAAAACACATTTAAGGAATCACACAGGTCAAAGGAAACACAGTTTTGCATTTCCCCAACTCTTAGTGAACGATATTGCATCTCAGCATTTAATGAAGATGTCAAATCAAATACAAAACCAAGTGAAACATTGCACACATCTCTCTGGCTGAAAAGCAGGCTCCTTGAGGCCCCAGCACACTCAGGGACGCGTTCTCAAGCACAGGTTTTAAAGAGCCCAGTGTTAGTTGCTTTAGTTGGCGCAGAGTGTAACATTTTAGACACCTGAAAACACAGGGCACAGGTACTTTGAATGCAAGGGAAGAAAACCAAACATAGATAAGAAACACATGCTCAGCAGCAAATGTGCAGTAAGAACGCAGGACACGTGTCCCTGTGATTCCTTTTCTTCGCTCACACCGCCTGGCCCACTCGTGCCTGTGCTACCTACCTCTCATTCCTGTGTTTCTGCATTTGCCCAGAGTTACCGTATGATGGCTGATTTTGTTTTGTTAAGCAGTTAGGCACCTTCAATTTCATGTTGCATTATTAGTATACAAATGGCAGTTATGGCCTCTACTACCAAAATGAGAAAATTTCAAACTACATTCTTTGGGGAGGAGAGTAATAAAGCTGCATTGTTAAAAAATATTTACCTAGTAGAGGATTTGATCAAGTTTATAATTTGTACAAGAAAACACAGGCAGAAAAAGAACAAATACTTGACATGCAAAACTGGGTCAGACATATCCTAGACTAAGCCTGTGTCTCCTCCGGCAGAGCAGGACCCAGGTCAATTTAGGTTCTTAACAAAACACCACCCTGTGACGGTGACCCAAAAGCCTTAAAAGGACAGCTGCGGACATTCATATGCAGACAGCATGAAATGCTTCTCCTGGCACTGACAGACATTTGAAAACTTAGAGGACTCAAAGTCACAACTTACACATCTCAGAAGAGGTGCACAGGGAGGAGCTTCTGCCTTAAAGGAACAAGGTCATTTGGGAGGTGCGGGAGTCCTTTCAAAGACAACACATTAACTACAACAAAAGAAGAGCGATACCACCCCCAGGGTTGGGGTGGGCGCAGATAGATGGGTGGCCTAAATGCAAGTCACCTGGAGTCCTGCAAAACCTAGCAAGAAACATGTTTTGGTGTCTGTTATGATTCAACAAAGGTTCCGGAAAAGACACTGTAGCAATGTAAACATGCAACCCAAGCTAGCATGAGGTTCTGGGTAGTGAGCCTGAAAGAGGAATAAGGCAACTGAACTGTGACTTTTGGGCCAGGGTCATCCATCTGCAACTGTCCAGGCTTGGCCTGACTTTTCTAGGTACTCATTCTGGCCTAAACTTCCTGGTAATCATGATGGTGAAGTTCTGGTTTCTGAACTTTAAATAAATGCTTTTAATATATAAATTTGGGAGTTGAAACAGGTATAACCTTTTCAAGTCTCCATGACTCGGGCACTTAAAAGTTTACTTTCACATTAAGGAAACCTTATCACAGATTCTCTTTAGCATCTATCATATTTATTTCCTTGGATTAAAGGATAGAAATGAACAGATCTGATTACAGACCCTCTTAGGATATTCTCTCTTAACTCTCCTAACAGTATACATACTCAAATCATCACCTCAATTCAAATGTCTATTTTTATCAAGAATCCCTTGATTCTTTTGTTTACAAAGCCCACTGAGACTACTCCTGGGTGTGATCAAACCTACTGGGGCAACTGTCACTGAGAACAGTCCTGTGGCTCCCTGGACACGCATCTCCTGGTGTCAGCAACTCTCTGTACCTTATTATAACTTTCTCCTTCCCTGTGACCCATGAGCAATTCATTTTTGGTTGCTGAATTTACACACTACCTTTGAAAACAAACTATTCCTAATTGAGTATGAGAATTTATAAGGTTTCCTGACTTCTGCACAATTCACAAATAACTAGGTAGATGCAATAGGAGACACTAAATTGAGAAGCAGAAAAGTTGTCCAGGAAGCATATTTAGATGAACAAAAGCCAATCAAACAAAGCATTTTTTATGCTAAAAAACTAAGACCAAACTAAAACAAGTATGTAATTCACAAGTAATTTTCTAAAATTTCAGCTAGGGGGAAAAAAAATCTATGGACTTATGATTGAATTACCATTAAAGCTTAAATGCTCGTTCCCAAGGAAGCATCGCATCTGCCAGCATTATTCACAGCCAATCCTTGCGCTAGCTGGTTGAGCCACTTGGGTTTTTACCCAAACATTAAATAGTGCTCAGAAAAGTAAGCAGTGCATCATAATTGGTTAAATACTACAAAATGACCTGTATCATAGAAACGAAGACACTTTCATTCAAAGAATATCTTAAAATTACTATTGCTGAAATAAATCAAAATCTACATTAAAATATTACTAATCACCATTACATGCCATAAAAGAATAAATATAAATCATGGCAGATTAATAGCAGCATAACAAAGCATCTTTACATATTTTCACACTTTGGGCTGCAAAAATACTCACAGCCTAGGAATACATTGGTAAAGTTCTGAATTTCACTTTGTTTTAGCTCCATATACTACAATAAAGTAAGGGCAGTGTGAATAACAGCTCCCTTTTCTGCATAGCTTCAAAATTATTCTCAGTAGACTTGAGGAATGGAACCAGAATGGCTTTGTCATTGGTCCACTGGTCCTTTGTCAAAGTGTTAAGGAAAACAATCAACAATGACTTCTGTTTATACAGAAAAGGAAAATAAGGCTATGCTTCACACACAAGCGTAACGTTTTCAAAACCACTGGAGAGTTTCACCTAAAGTGGAGGTTTCTGATAGAGTTTGAGCTGTGCTAGCCCCAGCCTTGGCTTCAGAGGTGCGACACGCCTGCCCCCACACCACCACAGGCCTGACGGGACCTGGGGACCTGCTGCACGTCAGCACTGAGGACACTTAAAAGACAATTTTCAGAACTTTAAAGGCCCAAATGGGGCATTCATATAAAATACAGTTCACTTGAACAAATCAGTCCTAACTTGACAATTTAAATGCTTATCCTTACAACTCAAAGTTACGCTGCACAGAGCTGACTTCTGCTCTACTTAGAACTTGACCCTCAGCCTAATGCTCAGGTTTCTAGGGGGAAGAGGAAGACAGGGGTACGGCTGGGCCGAACTCTGACTGCTGCAAGGCTGGTGACACTTTCTCCCTAAGACCTCGAAAGTGAAAATAGCTGAAAGTCAGACTCCTTATTTCACATACGAGCTTACAGCTGATGAAAACACCCACACAACTTAACACAATGGTTTTTTTTTTTTTTTTTTTGTCAAAACAAAGGTCTGCTGGTGATGCTTCACAGTGAAACCTCCATTATCACTGAGAACGTCACTTGGAAAACATTCTTAAGGAATGAGTCTCTTTCTCATAGGCTCAATTTCAGGATTCTCAAAACACAATGTTTTGTTCAGAAGTTCCCATGATGAGGCCTATTGTTTCTGAGGTTGACATTCTGTCTTCAGACCGGTTTCTGCTCCAGTCATAGGTTGTGGTTGTCTTTGTTCTTGGTTAGAACCTGCAAGTAGACTTCATGAAGTGTACTGAGGAAGCTGGAGTCATTCTGAAAGAGACGGTAATGTCAGTTACCTCATCGGACCTCATGTCCTTGATAACAGCTTAGGAAAAAGCTGTATAAATGATTTGTATAACTAGTAATCCAAAGAATCTCACCATCCAGAAACAACCATAATAAATATTTTGGAATATGCTCGGATATTTTTTCACCAGGTTTATATGCTCAGGAAGAGAATAACATTACTCCCAGCTAGTCCTGATTTCACTTTATGACCTACTTACTAACATATTTTTTTTTAAAAAATTAAAGAATAAAAATTCAAAGACTAAATTGATATTCTACATACCTTTATTAAATGTATTAATGTATCCTGGAGCTGAGACTTGCTGAGAATAATAGAAGGCTTTCTCTGATTTTCTGATGTTCCAATCGTCAAAGGAGAAGGGGAGCTAGCTTTCCTCTCCAGGTCTGTGGCCCTGGTGACCGCCTGCTGGAAAACACTCGGGGACAGCAGCACTGAAGACACTGCAGTGGTTGTTGCAGTAACCAGTGGGGGGCCTGCACCCTGCAGGGGAACAAGGGTCATTCTGTATCAAAGTGCAGAAGCCAACAGCCAGGCCCAAAGTAGGAAACACCTGATAACCGGATAAGCAGGAGGAGTCTGCAGCAGAGTCCAGTGCCAGCTACTGGAGTTCAGATAAGCATGCAGTAGAAGCATGTGAGCAGTTTACGTCTGGTTAGGAAGCTTGTCAGCTAAAGCATGAAGAGCCCATTTATGTGATAAGGATTCTGTGGAGTTGTTATGGGAAGCCAATCTGATCATCACAGAAGGGGAACAGGATGAATAACCAGCATGGTAGGTGCAATAAGAACCATCCTATGATAAATTAAACTGTGAAGTTTTTTTATGGGAGGGAATGACTGAAAAAGGGCACAGGGGAACATTTTGGGGTGGTGGAAATGTTGTGACTGGGTGGGGTTACTCAAGGGATATATGTTTATTAAAAATCACGAAAATTTGCATTTTATAATATGTAAATTTTACTTCAATAAAAAGAGCATTAAAAAATTCAGTTACATAAGCATCAGTTTCTTTTACAGTGTTCCATATATTTACTATGTACCACTGCTGGCATCAAAGATACAACTTTTTTTTTTAACAGATGTTTTTATTGATTTTTCAGAGAGAGAGGGAGAGAAAGATAGAAACATTGACGTGAGAGAGAAACATCGATTGGCTGCCTCCTGCACACCCCTACCTGGGATTAAGCCTGCAACCCTGGCATGTGCCCTGTCTGGGAACTGAACCAGGTCCTCTCAGTCCATGGGTTGATGCTCAATCCACTGAGCCACACTAGCTGGGCAAAGATACAATTTCTTAAAATTAAACTAATATCTGTTCCGGTCTGTTTGGCTCAGTGGTTAGAGTGGCAGCCCACAGACCAAAGAGTCACGGGTCCAATTCTGGTCAAGGGCACATACCTTGGTTACAATTCAGTGCCTGGTCCTGGTCGGGGTCATGCAGGAGGCAACCAGTTGATGTGTCTCTTGAACTGATGTTTCTCTCCCCACCAACCCGTCTGAAAATAAATGGAAAAATATCCTCAGATGAGGATTAAAAAATAATAAAATAAATAAATAAAACTAACACCCCTTCCCCCATTCAGATGAGCTTCTAGGTTAGTAATGGCTAACCATCAGAACACACTCAACCAGTAATAATCAGTTTTTTTAAATAATTCTCACATTTGATACAATCAACAAGAGAACGACATTTCTCTTTCTCTTTCTCCTATCACCCTCTTCATATATAAACAGCAAAGAGCCTGCCGGTTTTAAGGGTTTGGTTTTGGTGTCTGAGCCACTTCGCTTCTTTTTCTGGTGCAGCACCAGGCTGAGGGCTCCCGCCAATCACTATCGCAGGACAAGCTACAGGAAAGACTGGTTGACAAGACCGATCAGAAGCTGGCTTTAGTTTAAAATCTGAGACCTGAGGAGAGGTGCAAAGGCTCAAAAGCAAATGGAAATGTAAAATTTTGTAACTGAAAAAAAATAAGTTTGCATTTCAAGGTTGGGAGGTGATGGAGGGTAGGGACAAATTTTAAAAAATGGGGCAGGGGAGGACAAGCAAGAGACAGAAGATGCAGGCCGCGGAGGCCTTGCCGTTGGAGCAATGGGAGGCCCACGGGAGCACTGCAGCAGGTGGGGACACTGCCCTCTGCTAACTGGGACATCACGGCTCTTCCAGGGCAAAGAATGCTTCCTCCTCAGAGAACAGGTGCCGTGCCCTCAGCAGCCACCCATTCACAAACACTGAGTGTCCACGCTGTGGCTGACCGGCCCTGGAACCCACACAGTCAGGGAAGACAGAGAGATGACCTGAGGTCTACGGAGGTCATGGCAATGACTCTCTCTGGGGAGCAGGGGAGCCTGACCTAGGAGGGGGTTATTTACAACGGGTCTAGGCTTGAAAGCTTTAACTTTTCACTCAATTTTAACGTTTAATTCACACCCAGAAGAATTTAAACATAATGTGTTCTTTATTTTACTTTATTTTATTTATTTATTTTATTTTATTTTTTATCCTCACCTGAGGACATTTTTCCATTTTTTGTACAGATAGAGTGGGAGGGAGAGAGAGGAAGAGAGAGAGACAGAAACATCGATGCGAAGGGACACATCGAGTGGCTGCCACCCGCACGACCAACCAGGGCCGGGGACAAACTGCAACCGAAGTACGTGCCCTTAGCGGGAACCGAACCCGGGTCTCTCCGGACCGCAGGCCGATGCTCTAACCGCTGAGCAAAACCGGCCAGGGCTTATTTTATTTTTTTATCATCCTCACCCGAGGACATTTTTCCATTTTTTGTTCAGGTAGAGTGGGAGGGAGAGAGAGGAACAGAGGGAGAGAGAGAAACATCGATGTGAAAGGGACACATCGAGTGGCTGCCACCTGCACGACCAACCAGGGCCGGGGACAAACTGCAACCGATGTACGTGCCCTTAGCAGGAACCGAACCCGGGTCTCTCCGGACCGCAGGCCGATGCTCTAACCGCTGAGCCAAACCGGCCAGGGCTAAACATAATGTGTTCTTTAGAAACTGGGAGTCCTTGCCTGGCTGGTGTGGCTCGGTGGATTGAGCATTGTCCCCTAGACCAAGAGGTCCTGGTTCAGTTCCTGGTCAGGGCACATGTCCGGGTTGTGGGCTCGATCCCCGGTGGGGGGCATGCAAGGAGGCAGCTGATCAATGTTTCTCTCTCACACTGATGTTTCTATCTCTCGCTCCCTTCCTCTCTCTCTCTAAAAATCAATAAAAACATATTTAAAAAAGAAAAAATGGGAGTCCTTACCGGGATGGCACCGGATAACACCTTTGGCTGGGCAAAGCCTTCAGGATCCTGGTTTTGCTGCATAGACTGCAATGTTTAAAAAAGAAAGATGAACAGATGTAGCACATTTCAATTAAGATTTCCTAGTTTCTGGGGGAAAAAGTAGGTTAGCAAGAGAAAACGTTAGCAGTGGCTCCAACATTAACTAGTTTCCGATTCCTAAGGGAAGAGGCTGACAGGAACTTGTGACAATGCACCGGAGACTCGCCTGCAGGTCAGAGCTCAGGGCACCTCCCGCCTCCTCAGTTCCCCAAGGAGGTGTGTGCGAAGCCTGTAACGTGTCTGTAAGGAAAAAGCTGAAACCTGTGATTCTTGTAAGAGCTGGGTTGCCCACGTATACTGTTGCTGTTGAGCCTGCAGAGATGCAAGACCCTGGAGGACACCTCCTGAGAAGGTGACTGAAACTGTGGACAGGCGGCACCAGTCTTCATCCAGGGTCCCACTTACACAGGCTAAATTTTGTCCCCATTCACTCAGAGAGAAAGAACTTGTTGTAGAGCAAATACATTAAAATTCAATGAGGCCCTGGGTCCTAAAACTGGATATTGTCACATAAACAAAAATGTATACAGATAAGCTGGCCTTCAAGATTGATGGCAACTGGAATGGCTCAGCTGGGGGGATGTCACCCCATGCCCTGGAGGTTTCTGGTTCGATTTCTGATCAGGGCACATGCCCGGGTTGTAGGCTTGAGTCCCAGTAGGGGGCATGTGGGAGACAGCTGACAGATGTGATGTTTCTCTCTCATAGATGTTTCTTTCTCTCCCTCTCTCTGAAATCAATTAAAAAAAAAAAAATGCTGATGGCCACACTTCACTTCCAGAGCAACAGGAAGTGTGGCAGCAGACACACTGCAGGGCATAAGCCCTAACAGTTCAATAGGACACCCTCTCTCCTCGACAGAAATGGCCCAAAGTGACAATTTAATAATGTAACCAAAATACAAAATTTACTCTTTGAAAAGAATGAAACAAAATATTCCATTAACTAAGAAATAATATATAATTATGATGATGAGCTCTTCTACACAATATTTGGTAAAGTGTTAAGACTGGAGATTATCATTATTAAAGGGCATGAGACTAAAATCTTGAAAACTAATCAATACACATTACACTAGAAGGTTCTACCCTCTTTCAGTTCTGTGATCTTGTAACTCACCAACCTCATAAATTATTCAGTCCCAATTCCCACAGCACTCGCGAAGTGCCTGCCTGTGCCGGGTGGACCAGGGCGCCATAAGAGCACCTCGGGTCTGAAGGTACAAGGTCAAATAACGCTTCCTGGTGAAACTGATGTTCAGCCAACATCTGAACCCTGCCCCACACTCTGCCATGAAGTCTCACTAATCATCCTTTTTAACAGACCCACTTGTCCACATTCCTACTAGTCCCCACCAGCTCAAACCTGGGTGACTGCCAAAGCCTCCTCCCTGATGGGTCATCCTACTTGTCTTCTCCTTTCCCAGCATGCCACCCTTTCCTCAAAGCCCTTGAGAGATTCTCTAGGGTTCTGAGAACAAACCTCAAACTCCATAACACAATTTACAAAGTCTCACTCATCAACCAATACCCACACTCCCATTTTTTTCTATAGTAGATCCAGTCACACTACAATCGAGTTCACAAATGCCTTCTCAACCCCAGGACCCCCGCACATGCTACTACCCTTGCCTCAAACACTTCCACACCTCTAGGAACGTCTGGCTAATTTTACTGAGCTTTCCTATCTCAGGTGAACATCAGTTTCACTAGGAAGCTTTACCTCAGACCTCCAAACCTGGGATGCTCTGAAGGCACCCTAGTGTGCCTGGCATAGGATAGATACTGAATGAGTACTGAGGGAGCTGGGAACTGAACCAAGCTTGGGATAATTTGAATCTGAGTGGTCCTGAGTCAAATGAGGACTTCTGAAACTATCAGGCAAAAAACAAACAAAAAACCCTAAAGTGCATACTCTGTTAGGAAAATGCAAATACTGTTTCTTAGCTTTCATCAGTTGAAATAATTTCGAGAAGTAGAATGTGTTATGACACCATTCACCAATTATTTCGTTGTTTATTACAGGGCTCTGACCTCCCCTTCCTTCTAGCCTGACATACTCAATAGTTGTCTCTTTAAAATGACTCTCTTTCATTTCAGTCAAAATCATGGTCTTTCCAGTTTCATCCCACCCAGTTACAGCACCCACCCTCCTGCCAGTACCTGAAGGGGAGCAAGCACCATGTTGCTCAGGGTGGTGGAGGCTCTTGCTCCTGTCTTAGGGGGAGGCTCTATGAAGCTCTCAGGGGTGGCCAGCTGGCCAGCTGCTGGAGAAAAGCCAGGTGCCACTGCACCCTTCCCAAGCGACTGTGTCTGTATTTGGTCATGCTGTGGGGTCAACCTGAGTTTCTGGAGAAGATCAATGCTTGGGAGGGTTGTACCAGCGGTATTTGTCACGCTCAGTGGTGCCCTGAAGGGGCTCTGGCTGGCAGGCAGACCGGCATGGCTCAGCTCAGGGACTGGCTGACTCAGGAGTGGAGACCTCTGTCTAGGCGTGGTCTTCACTGCTTGCATCATGGTGGTGCTTCGGGCTAAGCTGGAGTGAACCTGTGCAGTAGGAGCTTCTGCTGGTAGAGTGGGGCTGAGCCCAGGACGCAGTGGGATCGCATAGCTTGGGACCTGTTTTTCACTGGACTGTGAGATGGAGGCAGGAGTGATTAGCACCGGGGCGGTGACTTCAGGTTGCACTGAGTGGTGGGCAGCCGGATGGACTCCCAGGTTTTCTGACTGAGGGGCGCCTCCTGATTGCTCAAAGGAAAATGGTAGGAATGAGCTAAATTCTTTTTGAGCGGCATCTCCTGGCAGCCTCTCCACTTCTTCTGAATCCAGACCCACAACTGTTGGCTGTTCCTTTGGCAAAGAGGTTCCAAATAATTCTTCCACTGTCAGGTGTTTGTGTCCAGATAAAGCAGACTGAAAAACAAATCAAACCACTCAAAGAAAGAAATCTCCTGCAAACCAGTGTAACTTCTTTTTCACAACCAAAACGGTTTGCAGAAGCAAGGATGGATGGAGTCTGAAAACAAGAAAATGGAACAAACTGAAGAGGCACTAGTGACTAAGGCCAAGACGCAGCTCATCTTCCCACGTTGGTGGGCAGAAATCTACCTCAGCAGCCCTGGCTGGGTGCTCAGTTGGTTAGATCGTTGTCCCGATATGCCAAGGTTGTGGGTGTGATCCCTGGTCAGGGCACATACAAGAATCAACCAAAGCGTGCATAAATAAGTGGAATAGTAACTGATGTCTCTCTCTTAAAAAAAATCTGCACTAGAAATAAAATACAAATTTTAGGGACTCCAGATAATAGTGTTAGAATTCACCTTTTTCTTGGCAAAAGATTGATATTGGGTGAAAGGAAAATTACTTTATTACAAAGTTAATCGAGCCTAGTGCCCCCTGTCAGTAACACATGTAGGGAAATCAAACTCAGGAGGACAGAGGGATATAGTGCTGATCAAGTAATCCTACTTTTATTTTCACTGTTCTTGATACAAAGCTAGGCATTGCACCTTGAGGACTGGGTCTCAAATACCAGAAAATAAATATAACCACTTAAAAAAAAAAATAGCAGGCCATTCTTCATCCTCTTCCCAAATCACAAAATTCTTAAGAAAAGCCAGAGCATTTAAGGCCCGCGCGTGAAATGCACACCCACGTGACTGATCTGGCCTGCTGACACCACTGCACCGACCGAAAGGAGCAGCATTCATGCTTTCCAACCGTGGGCTGTCCTGCACCTCCCCACCTCCACATGTTGCCTATTCATTTCACCTTTATTGACAGGGTGCCAGGTCCTGCTCTGACCTGGGCCCAAGGGACACAGCAGGGAGTAACAAAAAAGTCCCACCCCAACAGAGCTTACATTCCAGTGGGAGACAAACCTAAGTACTTTGAAAACACAAGTAGCCTCAACTTATGGTTTTATTATTATTTTTAATCCTCACCTGAGGACATTTTTCCACTAATCTGCAGATAGGGCTGGAAGGAGAGAGGGAGAAGGAGAAGGGGAGAGAGAGAAAGAGAGAGAGTGAGAGAGAGAGAGAGAGAGAGAGATTGACGTGAGAGATCACAGCGATTGGATGCCACCTATACAACCCCAACTGGGGCCAGGAATGAACTGCAACCCAGGTACGTGCCCTTGGCCAGAATCAAACCCAGGACTCTTTGGTCTGTGGGCGCCGCCCTTGCTGCTGAGCTATACCAGCCAGGGTTCAACTTATGGTTTTATTTCTAAAGTGTGTGGACTACTTAGTTGTTTAGATATGTTTATATGTAAAAAACACGATTTTCAGGGCCTCAGAAAATCTATAAAGGCTCTAAAGTACACTGCATGTGAAGTATAATCACGATAGTTCTATGGTATGATCACATTTCTACAAAAAAATGAGCACACTTTTTTCGTTTTTTTTTTTAATCCTCACCCGAGGACATTTTTCCATTTTTTTGTTCAAACAGAGTGGGAGGGGGAGAGAGAAAGAGAGAAACATTGACATGAAAGGGACACATCGAGTGGTTGCCACCCACACGACCCAACCAGGGCCGGGGACAAACTGCAACCGAGATACGTGCCCTTAGCGGGAACCGAACCCGGGTCTCTCTGGACTGCAGGCTGACACTCTAACCGCTGAGCCAAACGGGTCAGGGCTGAGCACACTTTTTTCCAGGCCAATGTTTGTTTCATCCATTTGACAATAATGACTGAGTCCGCCAGGTGCCAGGACGCTGTGCTGTGATGGTGGGTGTGGGGAAAAGAAGGGAGAGGGGCTTACTGGCAGCAGGCTCTAGGGGAGAGGGCTGGGATGTCCTTTGTCAAGGAGACACAACAGGAGAAGGAGGCCAGTGCTGAGGACAGAGCATGCCGGGCAGTGCACAAGGGACAGCAGGGAAGGCAGTGCCCTGGTGAGGACAGCACCCGCTGCTGGTGAGAGGTGGCAGAGCAGGGCTGAGGAGAAGGAAGACAGCACCAGGTAACTGTTGTTGAGGAAGCAGCAGAAGCCTCCTCCAGTTGTGAAAAACTGTAATTTCATGCCAAACAATTTTATCTTAGAAAATATTCAATAAAGAGAACTCTATTAATATTTAAAAACTAACATATCTTGGCAAATTAATGTGACAAGAGGTTTAAGGGAAGGAATCCTGAAATGGCAAGTTCAGACCACCCACTACCATGAGGTAATGAGACCAGCAAGTCTGTGTTGTCACATCTCCCAGTAGTTTAAGGGATCTTCCAGATTCAAAATCCACTTCAAATGTAAGGCAGCACTGACATCTAATTGCAAACTGTGGATGTAAAAAAATGCACAAAATCTTTTTAAAAAATTTATTTAATCTTTTTTTAATCCTCACCAAGGATATTTTCCCACCTATTTTCAGGTAGAGTGGGGGGTGGGGAAGGGGGAGAGAGAGAGGAAAACAATGTGAGAGAGACAGACACCGACTGGCTGCCTCCCACACGACCCCGACCGGGGACCAGACCGGGGAACCAAACCGTAACTGAGGTATTTGCCCTTGAGTGGAATCGAACCCAAGGCTCTGCAGTCTGCGGGCCAACGCTCTAACCACTGAGCCAAACTGGCCAGGGCAAATGCACAAGGTCTTATATGGTTTAACTTCCTTACATTTTTACTTCTGAAAAAGTTATAGAGCTATGGCCTGAAATCAAAGATACCTAGGTTTAATTCCCAGAGTTTAAGTAGGAAAATTATATAATCTATTTAGTTCTCTCACCTGAAAAATGGGGGCGGTTGTGGTAATCACCTCATAGAGCTGTTGTGAAAATTAAATTATCAATCTAATGTCTGGTGCCCAACAAACATCCAGTAAATGGCAGTTGGCTATTACCATCACACGAACACCATGTAGTCTTATATCAAGCATGATAAATCTGTGTTAGCGTATGGTTTAAGGGACATCAACTAATATGTTTGGATATTAAAAATTCATCAAATCCTCTGGAATATCATGCCCCTATAATGCAAATAACAACAATACACCTGAAGAGATATCAAGGCCATACTATTATAAACCACCCTGTAACATTTCAAATTCATTCAATGTAATTTAAAATAGACCATGAGTTCTCCCATGGGGCTGACTTCTCTGTGCCCAGGCCACATAACTAGTAGAATGCGCAGGTTCCACTTCCCAACCTGCCCACTGACATTTATTCCTTTTGGATCCCTGGCATCATAAATGTCTATTGATGAACAGAGAAAAATACCCCCCACAATATCTAAGAATTATGATAAAATATACATAACAAAAGTTACAATTTTAACCACATTTAAGTGACGTTCAGTGGCATTCAGTACATTCACAATACTGTGTAACTACTACCATCTATTTCTAGAACTTTTTCATCAACCCAACAGAAACTCTGTACCCATTCAATAATGACTCCCTATTTTTCTCTTCCTCCTGCCACCCCACCTACAGCCCCTACTAATCTCAATTCTACTGTTTCTATAAATTTGCCTATTCTAGGTACCTCGTGTAAGTGCAATCATGCAGTATTTGTCCTTTTATGACTTGCTTACTTCACTTAGCATGTTTTCAAGGTTCATCCATGTTGTAGCATGTGTCAGAATTTCATTCCTTTTTAAGGCTGAACAATATTCCACTGTTTGCATATCTTGTTTACTCATTTACCTGATGACTGACACTTGGGTTGTTTCTATCTTTGGCCACAATGAATAATGCTGCTATAAACATCAATGTAAAAGTATCAGTTTTAGTCCTTGTTTTCAGTTCTGTTGGGTATATGTCCAAGAACAGAACTGCTGGATCATATTGTAATTCTACATTTAACTTTTTGAGGAACTGTTGAACTGTTTTCCACAGCTGCTGCACCATTTTACATCACCACCAGCAATGCAAGAGGGTTCCAATTTCTCCATATTCTTGCCACTACTTGTTGGCCATTTGTGTATCTTAGTAGGAAAGATGTCTATTCAAGTCCTTTGCCCATTTTTGAGTTGGGTTCATTCCTTTTTATACACATTATGCTTAAAACAAAATGATCAAGATGCTTGGCAAAAAATATAGTGCTAGAAAACTACACTGATTTTTATTCATTAATGCAAATTATGTAGATCTTCACCACATTCTGTTATGTATTTATATCTATATCTGTATCTAAATCTATATCTATATCTATGCAGAGAAACCAACATTTAGATGTAACTGCTTTGAAAATCACAGACCATACTAGGCCTATTTTGCAGAAATTTAAGTCTTTCCCAGGTAAGAATACTATTTTTATAAGAAAAGGAGTAATTGTAATAGGACATGGAGAAGCCTCAACACAAAATACACCTTAGGCTTCAAAAAGGGCATGATCCATGTAACAATTTTAACCTGCCTAGTGGAACATCAATCAACTTTTGAACAATTAAAATAACTTCCATTTACATTTGGAATGTTTCTATACTTACACTTAAAAAACAGGTATTTCTAATGGTTTAAAATCAACTTCATATTAAAAAAATGAAACTAGCTCTGGCCAGTTTGGCTCAGCGGTTAAGAGTGTCGGCCCTTGGACCAAAGAGTCGTGGGTTTGATTTCGGTCAACGCACGTACCTCAGTTGTGATTCGGTCCCTGGCCCTCGTTGGGTGGTGCAGGAGGCAACCAACTGACGCGTCTCTCTCACATCGATGTTTTTTTTCCCTTTCTCTCTCCCTCCCCCTCTATCTGAAGATAAATGGAAAAATATCTTTGGGTGAGGATTAAAAAAAAAAAGAAAGAAACTATATGATGAAAACGTGAACCCAAGACTGCAAAAGCAGCAGAAAAATTTCAGATTTCTCAATGCTGCCTTCCTACAACTTCTGCAGAGCAGAAACAGATCCTAACACTTTCTCTGGAGCAGGGTGTGTGGTCAAACATTAGGGTTTCAGATATATCTCCCATAAAAAGGGATAAATGAAATTGTGATGACAATAAGTTATCATAAGCAGAATGGTCACTACATGGGAAGCCCTGGGCTACATACTTCAGGTGCATTACTCTATTAATCGGTGAGGGCAGTACTATTATTGACATTTTATAGACGATGCCCAAGTACAAAACGATCAGACTCTAGTCTAGTTCTAACAACACAGTCCACCTTCTTACCATTATGCCACCACACTGAGATGTCAACTAAGCAGACTATAGGTTACCTAATCAACTGAACGGTGATATTAATCCCTGGAAAACAGAGGTGCAGCTAAAGCTTAAATAACTAAGAAGTGGCTACAGGTCCAAATGTACCAACTTTGGAAACATGTAACTGGCGAATCATCACAAGAGGCTGAACTGAGTAAGCAGAGCACATTCCTCCGCATGAGTTCCCAACAGTTACAGTCCCGGTGCCTGAGAGGACCCGGTCATAAGAAAAACTGGCTACATTCCTAGCAACTGGGCTTATTTATTCATGGATTCATCTTCCATAGAAAAGGTGAAATTTTACACTTCCCTCATATACGAAGATGCTTCAGGTTTGGATTCTGAGTTTTATAGTGTCTCACTTTAACCAAGGGTGAGGCTGACCATTTCCCTTGGGAGATGGTTCAGTGAGCAACAGCATGTATGGTGCACAGTGGAATTATAATACACTGTATCAGGTTTCGCACTGTTCTCTGCTCACCTCACAGCTCTCACTATTTAGAGAATTTCATATTTGTTTGGCTCTATTGTGTCCATGTCAGATTTCCTACCTGGTCAGTAAACTGAGCACACAAGAAAGTATACATTGCCATAAAGATAAAAAAAAAAAAAAAAGCAGCCATTAGAGAAGTAGTCCCAAGAGAATTTTAATAAATGAATTATGAAACAAATAGAATTTAATACTATTAAGTCTTGAGAGCATTATTTGCTCCTCAGCACTAGATGGCAGTGTTACTACAGAAATGTACTAGCTTCGTGGTGGGGCTGATTATGGGCTAATTTTAGTTAGTCATGGCTTCTGACAAAATTCAGAACTCAGTGTTTTATAAAATTTTGCCACTCTGGCCTATAAAATAAAATTTTATTTATTTATTTTTTAAATCCTCACCCGAGGACCTTTTTTTTGCATTTATCTTCAGATAGAGCGGGAGGGAGGAAGGGAGGAAGAGAGAGAAACATCCGACGTGAGAGAGACACATCGAGTGGTTGCCACCCACATGACCCCAATAGGGGCTAGGGACAAACTGCAACTGAGGTATGTGCCCTTAGCGGGAACCAAACCCAGGACTCTGTGGTCCACGGGCTGATGCACTATCCGCTGAGCCAAACTGGCCAGAACTGAAATTTTACTTTTTAAACAATATGTTTGACTGACTTATTTATTGTTAATCCTCATCCAAGGATATTTTTCCATTGGTTTTTAGGTAGAGTGGAAGGAAGGAAGGGAGAAAGAGAGAAAGAGCAACATCAATGTGAGAGTGACACATCGATTGGTTACCTCCCACATGACCCCAACTAGGGCCAAGGTACATACCTACAACCCAGGTATGTACCCCCGACTGGGAATCAAACCTGCAACCCTTTGGTCTGTGGGCTGACGCTCTAACCTCTGAGCCACACCATCTGGGCTAAAATGAAAATTTAAATGTATGTGAAAAATGAAGGAACAGCAGCATCAGCACTGTTTGCATTAGAGGGTACAACTCTTTGAGAGCCTACCACTCGAATTCTGTATGTCCACAGATCCATCACCAGTGCTTCTGTTATAGGGCTCAGCACCGATGGCTTGTCACACTCATCTTTCCATGAACAGTGCTTTATGGGTCTTTAGGCATTTTTGAGGGGTACAAGTATTCACTTGCGTCTCACAGTAACTGTTAGACAATGCCAGAATCCTTAACCCCATGTTTCAGAAAGGAAAGGGAACTGACTGGCCCACTGAACACTCATGGCTAATAAACCAGACCAAAAGGAATGCAGGGACCCTGGCTCCTTCTTTCCCTCCATCTCTCAACATATATTTTCAAAAAAAAATTCTACATAGCACCACTTATTTTTTTGACCTGCAGGATCCTAAATACAAATACAGTAAGAAGGAAACATAGGAATGTAGTAAACAACATCTGGTTTAAATAAGTTATCACTGCCTGGCTGGTGTGGCTCAGTGGTTGAAAGTTGATCCATGCACCAAGAGGTTGCCAGTTCGATTTCCAGTCAGTTCACATGCCCAGGCTGTGGACCAAATCCCCAGTGGGGGGCATATAGGAGGTGGCCAATCGATGTTCTCTCTCACTGATATTTCTCTCTCTCTCTCTAAACACCCCGCCCCCCAAAAAAACTATGGGTTTGCCCTGGTCAATTTAGTTTAGCAATTAGAGCGTTGGCTTACAAACTGAAGGGTTTCGGGTTAGATATCTGGACAAAGGCACATACCTGGGTTGCAGGTTCCATTCCTGGCCCCAATTGGGGTCTTTTGGGAGGCAACCGATTGATGTCTCTCTCACATCAATGTTTCTCTCTCCCTCCCTCCCTCCCACTATATGTAAAAATAAGTGGAAAAATATCCTCAGGTGAAGATTAACAAACAAAACTATGGGTTTTATTTGGTTATCTGTTCATTTATCAAGCTATCAGTTGTAAAGAAAATCAGTTCAGTTAACAAATATTTACCATGCTAGATACTAAGTAAGAATAGATGCTTACATATGGGGAGGAGATACAATGAATAAATACAGAAACCACAACCATGTTAGGAGGGCAGAAGTCTTAGGGAGAAAATAAAGCACAGCAGGACAGGTAGGGAAGAATTTTTATTAAAACAGAGAGGTAAGAGAAGGCCTCACCTATATAGAGGACACCTGAGTTCTGAAGGAAGAAAGTGAGCAAGCCACATACAGGAGGAAAGTATTCCAGGCCAAAGGAACAAGTGCAAAAGCCTGTCCTGAGGCAGGAGCAGGTCTGGCACATTTGTGGAAAGGCAAAACAGCCACTGAGGCTGGGGCTAAGTGAGCAAGGCAGAGAGATAGAAGATGAGACCGGGATACGGGGCCAGATCAAGTAGGGCTTTGTGGGCCACTGCCATGACATTGGCTTTTGAGTGAGACGGGATACCACTGGAGAGTTTTAAGCAGGAAAATGCCAGGGCCTAGCTTGTTTTGCCAAGATTACTCTGGCAGCTGGGTTAAGAACAGATAAGGAGGTGACAAAAGCAAAAGCTGGAAACCAGACAGAGGCTTCTAAAAAATCCAGATGAAAGGTATGTGCATGGACCAGGGAAAATGACATGAGCGGATGCCACTATGCTGCTGCCCACACATGCCTTGACAGACAAAGGACAAATCAAACTAGTACTGCACTAAAATCCTTACAAAAACTACTGTGTTTTGTTATCTTGGACAAGGCTAGGACTTCAGCTGTACAAACCTTATCTTGTGACCCGGATGGCATCTCTTCTAGAGTCTCAGTGCTTCCCAGATTGGAGAGCTGAGTACTTGGCTGTAACCCAGGGCTGGAGATATTTGAGTCGCCCATCTGATTCTTAAATCAAAAGGAAAAGTATATCACGTGAAAAAGTTTGCTATTATTTGGCTCACACAACAGCAATTGAGGTTATCAGAAGTGCTATTTTAAAAAACAAACAAACAAACAAACAAACAAACAAACAAAATCCAAATGTTTTGTTTTAGACCCCCAGGTAACATACAGTAAAACTTCTATCAAGTTGAACACTTCATTTTAGACAATAATGTTAGCAACAACTGTTGTTTTGATAACCCTTTTAAGGAAAAGCCAATGGTAATACTTTATTACATATTCTTTTTCATTAAAAAAATTTCCCAATTTTATTGAGAAATAATTGATATACATCACTGTATTTTAAGATGTACAGTATGATAGTTTGATTTACATATATTGCGAAATAATTACAATAGGTTCTGCTGACATCAATTTTCTCATATAGGTACAATAAAAAGAAAAAGAGAGGTATTTTTCATTTTATTTTTAATATATGGTAAAATTAACGTTCCTGGGGGTATACAGTTCTGTGTACCCATCACCATAATCAGGATGTAAAATAGCTCTATCACCCCCAAAAAACTCCCTCCTACTGTCTTATTGTAGTCATACCCTTCGTGCATTCTTAGAAACTAGTGATCTGTCCTCTGTCAGTTTAGTTTTGTCTTTCTGAGAATGTTGTAAAAAAAAAAAAAAGGAATGCTGGCTTCTTTGTCCTTCAGGCCTCCAAAGACTCATATGTACGGAATTCATAATTCTGTACATATTAGTGTTCATTCCTTCTTACTGCTGAAGTATTCCACTGTGTGACTACATTACAGTTTGTTTAACCATTCACCCCTAGGAGGACATGTATGTTGCTTTCAGTTTTTGGTGATTATGAATGTAGCTTTTATAAATATTCACAGTTTTTTTTGTGTGTGTAGACAAAAGCTTCATTTCTATAGAGTAAATACCTAGGAATGGTACCTAAAATTCTTTCATAAATTTCTTCTAAATTTTTATAGTTTTGTTTTACATTTAGATCTATAATCCATTCGAGTTGATTTTTGTTACAGGTGTTACTTTTAGGTCAGCATTCTTTTTTTTTTTTTTTTTTGCATATAGATGGCTAATTATTTCCAATCATTTGTTGAAATCATCATATATTCCTGAAAATTAAACTAAAATTTAGGTTCCCTGACAAAAGTCATAAAATGTTATAAAATTCCTGTTAACTTGTATACAACACTACAAGTGAAAATACTTTTGTTCTTAGAGAGAATACTAAAAAAAGAGATGGAGATGGAATTACAGTACTTTAGAAACTTAAATTCTATTTGGGTTATCTGATCCTGCACCTGGTGAACAGTATCTAGGTCAAAATAAACACCAAACACAGTTTAGAACACCCAAGATAAAAAAAACGGCCTTAAACTTCAGTCCAGAGACAGACTAATTTTTCTTGATACCATATTATAAAGGTATGTGCTTAGCATAGAGTAGATACTTGAATGTTAAATGAATGAATGATACGCATTTTTCCTATTCAAATGCCTTAACCCTTATTTTAGAATACCATTTATGCTGTGTTACCCATTTAAGTAGAGGTGAAATATTCGGTGAAAACCTATGAAATATCTTCCAACATATTTGTGTAACATCACCATCAACTTTATCAACACACTGGAAAACACGTGGAACTGAACTGTATTAGAGAAAATACAAACTCAAAACATTGTTCATAACAAGTTCTTAAAACAGCACTATAAATGTTCTGGAAAATTTTTAATATTGGGAGTTTTTAGATAAAAATCCCAGTCTGGCCCTGGCTGGTGTGGTTCAGTGGTTAGAGTGTCTGACCATGCACTGAAGGGTCATGGGTTCAATTCCCAGTCAAAGGTACATATCTGGGTTGCGGGTTGGATCCTTGGCCCCGGTTGGGGCGCATGCGGGAGGAACCAATTGATGTGTCTTTCTCACATCGATATTTCTGTCTCCCCACACTCTCACTCCCTTCCACTCTCTCTTAAAAAAAAAAAAAAAAAAAAAATCAATGCAAAAAAATATTCCCAGGTGGACTGATTAACAAAACAAAAAAAATCCCAGCCTGTCATCTTAAGAGAAGCTGGATAATTTGGCAACAACTGCCTGGAGGTGAGCTGCAACTGACTGATAAAGCGACAGGCTCTCTGTCAGACCCACCCTGGCCCACTGTAGACACTACCACGCCCATGTGGTTCTGCAATACATTTGTGCAATACTTGAAACCCAACATGAGCTCATTTAAAAAGGTCCCTAGAATGTCACTATTTTTCCATACGTGTGCAGTGCCATTCTTGGAAGGTTTATTCTGAGTTTCTGTTAATGACAGTTTTCAATGTTTCTAAGGACTGGGGGATAATCACAGACAAATTTTCTGGAGGGAAATTTTATATTTGATATAAATCTTTAAAATGTCGAAATCCTTTGATCTACTAATTCCATTTCAAGTAACTTATCTTGAAAGAAAGATTGTGCATGAATACTTAGCTATAAGAATATATTCTGAATTCTTAATAGAAAGAATCAGAACAACCTAGGTTATTATTCATATATAGCACAGAAGGAAAAATACACAGCTATTAACATCACAATTCTTTTTGAAAAAAATTTTTCATTCCAGCAAATGAAATCTCACAGGGACTCCCTATGTAGTTACGGTCATAAAACCATAATGTTCTTGGGGGGGGGGGGAGTGACAGGTTACAAAAGTTAATGAAAACTACTTTTAAAACTAGTGAATAAAACTAGTGTACACAAATATACCACAAACACTGGGATATATCTATATATATTTCTGCAAGGATACATGACAAAGCACTAGCAATGATTATTGCTATGTGGTGGAATTATAATTTTTCTTTTATTGTAACTTTTAAATATAAAAGTTTTTGTAATTAATATGTAAGGCTTATATAATAAATAACGGTGCACCTATTTTTTTAAGAACAAAAATGTCTGGGTTTAAAAAACAATTGCAGTTAAATTAAAACAAAATAAACAAATGAAAAACCTCTGCCAAAATCCAAGATTACAAATCCAGGCAAGAAGCAACTCAGCTGTGAAGGACTGAGGTTTCAGCTATCTTTCTTTACCTTATAAATAGGAATGGTGGTTAAAACTAACTATAGTACTTGGGGAGAAAATGTTTATTATAAAGAGTTTTCATGTTCAAACAGTCTCTATTATAAATACCTCACCAAAAAGTCTGGAATTTCATTCACTGTATTAATATACACTGGTCAGGGAAGATTTAGAATTGGGATTAAATACCATCGCTGAGGCCTAGCTTGCTCCCCTGCCCTTGACTCTGTCAATCTCCCAAGTCTCTTTCTAAAGATAAACAAAGGGGCCATCTGGAACCATGTGACAGCTGAGGAGAACCCATCCAAACACTAAGATATGAATTCATGGGTCACTGCTAACACCAACTCCATCAGATGATAGGCCAAGTGCAGACAAGAAACAAAACTGCTGTTTATGGAAGTGCTACCTGTTTGCACAGTTTTAAAAAACAGAACAGATTATAAAGTAAATATCAAAGTTTTAACTAAATTCCCAAAGATTTTTATTTTTATTAATTTATTTTTATTACAGATGTTTCTCCTTTTTTCCCATTGACACCCTCCTCCCCATCCCCCAACCCTGTCCCCAGCTTTGTTGTCCATGTCCATCGGTTATGTGTACATGCATATAAGTTCTGTGGTTTATCTCTTCCCTCCCCCCACCACCCCCTCTTCTGAGGGTTGTCAGTCTGTACCCTACTTCCACGTCTCTGGGTCTACCCTGTTTCTCAGACTGTTAGGTTCATTATATTCCACAAATAAGTGAGATCATGTGATATTTGTCTTTCTCTGCTTGGCTTGTTTCCCTTAGGATAATACTCTCCAGGTCCCTCCACGTTGTCTCAAAGGATAAGAGATCTTTCTTTCTTACAGCTGAACAGTACTCCATTGTGTATATGTACCACAACTTTTTTATCCATTCGTCTACTGATGGACACTTGGGCTGTTTCCAGGTTTTAGCTATTATAAATAGTACTACTATGAATACGGGGGTGCATATATTCTTTCCGATTGGTGTTTTAGGCTTTTTAGGGTATATTCCTAGAAGTGGGATCACTGGGTCAAATGGTAAATCAATTTTTAATTTTTTGAGATAACATCATATTGTTTTCCATAGTGGCTGCACTAGTCTGCATTTCCACCAGCAGTGTACTAGAGTCCCCTTTTCTCCAAACCCTTGCCAACACTTGTTGTTTGATGATTTGTTGATGGCGGCCATTGTGACAGGCGTGATACCTTACTGTTGCATCTCTCTGATGATCAGTGATGTGGAGCATTTCTTCATTTGTCTCTTGCTTGGAGAGGTGTCTCTTTAGGTCCTCTGACCATTTTGTAATTGGGTTTTGTCTTCCTTTTGTTGAGTTGTATGAGCACTCTATGTATATTGGAAATTAACCCCTTATATGATGTATCATTGGCAATTATGTTCTCCCATACAGTGGGTTCCCTTTCCATTTTGATGGTTGTTTCTTCCGCTGTGCAGAAGCTTTTTAGTTTGATGTAGTCCCATGTGTTCATTTTTTCCTTTGTTTCTTTTGCCTTAGGTGATGTATCAGTGAAAATTCTGCCGCGTATGATGTTTGAAATTTTGTTGCCTACATTTTCTTCTAGGATTTTTATGGATTCATGAGTCACATTTAAGTCTTTTATCCATTTTGAGTTTATTCTTGTGTAGGGTGTAAGTTGATGGTCTAGTTTCATTTTTTTGCATGTAGCTGTCCAATTTTCCCAACACCATTTATTAAAGAGGCTGTCTTTACTCTACTGTATGCTCTTGCCACCTTTGTCAAATATTAATTGAGCATAATGTCTTGGGTCAATTTCTGGGTTCTCTGTTCTGTTCAGATTTTGATTTTTTAAAAAAACATCCTCACCCGAGAATATTTTTCCATTGATTTTTAGATAGAGTGGGATGGAGGGAGGGAAAGAGAGATAGAAAGAGAAACACCGACTGGTTGTCTCCTGCACAACCCCAACCAGGGCCAGGGATCGAACTGAAACTGAGGTATGTGCCCTTGACCAGAATCGAACCCAAGCCTCTTTGGTCCTTAGGCCAACAACTCTAACCACTGAGCCAAACCGGCCAGGGCTTTTTTGATGTATCTTTATTGTTGAAAGTATTATAGACATCCCCCTCCCCACTCCTGCCTGCCCCCTGCAAGATTTAGTTTTAATCTAACCATAGACAACATTTTATTTCTTCCATACAATGAAAGAATTTTCTTACAACTGCAATTATTGTTCTACCCACATTCTTATTTTTGCAATGTGTGTTAACTAGCAATCCGGCCAGATTTTTGGATTGTCCACTCGACCTAAGGCTCCTTTACAGCTCTGTGCACAAAATCGAGGTTTGGTTCCTTCTTTCGTTTTGTGGCTACTCAGTCCTCAGCTTGAGGTGTAAGCCTGGCCACCTCATGCAGTGTCTGCTCTAGTGTACAGCACCTATGCTTTCTGTTCATGTGGCACCTTGATCTGGTCATCACCAGCAACAAATGACAAGAGCCTGGACTTATTAGTCACCTTACATCAGAACAAAGAAACAGAGCAAGGCATCTATGTAGATAACTCAGACCTCATTAAGGATATGAAAGGAAATTTGGGGGATATAAGGTAACTTAAAAGTTCAGAAAATGGTTCTTGAAATTTATTTTCATCCAGTTTCCTGAGAATCAATGAATTCATTATAGAGAAGACTGCTTTTCCTATATTAATTTTCACAGATCCACAGGTTCCTCCTAATTCTCTATGAAACACTGAAGAATTTTGTACAACTTGAAACTTTCTCACGAGCTCTTATGTGTACTTCTCTCTCCAGGAATTGGGACTCCTCTGGTGTTTGAATATAAGAGCTTTATTGTAGTTTATGGTAGAAACTACCTTCCAGAGTACTGCTTCAAAAGTCTGTTCCTTGAACTCTAGATTCTTAAAAGGTAGTATGTGAAAAATGGTCCTATAATCAAATCAATCTGGGAACTGGCAGTACTGTTTCATTCACTGTGGGGACCTCACAGAGTCCTGAGCGTGCAGAGCCCTAAGCAGACAGAAGAAGAGCCATGCTAACAACGTTCTTTAACTCACTGGACCTCTAGGAGCCTTTTCTCAAGGAACGTCTGTTAACACGTGAAGCCAGTGTTAGAGTAAAATGGTTTGGGAAATATGGTTTTAGAGAGAGCTTTTTACACCTTGTTCCCTGATCTTTTGGTGAGGATTAAACAAGAAATGAGAGAAAGTAGTTAGCTCAATGTTAGTAAGGAGTAAGGTGACAATTATAATTCTGCAGAAATGAAGTGAAGACCTTCAGTCTCACTCCAATGAAGTATGGGGCTTGTAAATATTGATGTCAAGTGAAAATTCAGGACAGTTCCAAAGCCACAAGGTTCGAGGACCACTGAGGAAATGTCTACTATTCGGCACACTGTGGGCAGTTCATCAATATGAACTGAGTAAATGAATGAATGCCCACAACTTCTAGTTGGGGAGAAAAATGTTATCAGTTAACTTTTAAACTAAAATACAAAACAAAAAGAAAAAATGAATTCCAGAAAAGCCTCTCATTTGGGGAAAATTCCAAAAGATGCTTAATGAAGGCTGTGCACTTACTACCAACAGACTGTAGTATTTTTAATTTTGTTCTTTATTGATTTTTTTTTTGAGAGAGAGGGAGAGATGGAAATATTGATGAGAGAGAACATCAATTAGCTGCCTCCTGCATGCCCCCCACTGGGGATTTGGCCCACAACCCGGGCATGTGCCCTGACTGGGAATCGAACTGATGACCTCTTGGCGCCTGGGCTGACGTTCAACCACTGAGCAACACTGTCTGGGCCAGATGTAGTATTAAAGATTGTACTTATCAGAATACTTTTCAAAGACTATATAAATTCCTATGACCTAGACAAGGCATTAGTTTTTCCAGAACTACCTGCTGTAGGCTAACTTCTGCACTCCAAAACCACTTTCTCCCATAGTAATTTTACAGGAATAGAAAAAGAAACATTCTTAATTTTCATGCCAAGTCAGAGACTCTAAGGGAAGCAAATAGCCTTAAAACTAAAAGAAATGTTTTCTTTTTGGATTAAATATTTCTGCTGGCCGTGGAGGTGACTTCCCTAGTCCACGAGCCCCCTGCAGGTCTCCTCCTCCCCCTCTGGTCCTCCCAGTCGGCATGCAGAGTCTCACCCTCTCATACTCATCCTTGGCTCGGCTGAGCATCTCCAGGATGTCGATGGGCCTGTGGTCACTGCAACCGTTGGCCTGGCTGGGACTCTGCTTATCCCGGGCAGCTAGCTGGCAGCGCCGTGTCTCCTCTTCTACCACCCTAGAAGATGAGAACCAGACTTTAGAAAGATCTGTTTAGACTCAATCTCTGGTGTTCATGTTCCAAGCATACAGGAAAAATGTCATAATAACCATGTTCTCACAATACAAAACACAGAGCCTTGGCTACCTCACCCTGGAACATATGACTGACCAATTCATCCTTTTATTTAGAGCACTGCCAACCAATAGATTTCACTGTAAGGGCAAATGCATGGAATTCCATTCTAGAGTTGTTAGAAATAAGTACATTAAAACTCTAGGGGGAGCATTTGAGATGTTGCTCCCTGGCATATATTATCTGGTTCAGATAAACTCTTATAAAAATTCTCTACAGCCCTGGCCAGTTTGGCTCAGCGGTTAGAGCATCGGCCTGTGGTCCGGAGAGACCCGGGTTTGGTTCCCGCTAAGGGCACGTACCTCGGTTGCAGTTTGTTTCAGGCCCTGGTTGGGTTGTGTGGGTGGCAGCCACTTCGATGTGTCCCTTTCACGTCGATGTTTCTTTCTCTCTCCCTCCCACTCTATCTGAACAAAATATCAGAAAATGTCCTCGGGTGAGGATAAAAATAAATAAAAAAATTCTCTGCAGGCCTGGACATTTCTTATATCAACTTAGATTAACAGGAAGAAATAAAATTTAATATATATGCATGGGGAATTCACATAAGTATGAAATATTCCAAAGACAGTAGGCAAAATGGAATACACACACACACACACACACACACACAAAATATATCATTCTGGACTAAGAAAAAGGAGGTAAGGGTCTGGGACTTCAAAGGGAAGGCACTTCACAGGAAGATGAAAGAATTAATGTATAGTAAACAAATATTTGCTGGGCTCTCTAGAGACAGTAAGTTACAAAGAGGACTTTGAGCAAATGGGCCTTGCTAGGTTTTTTGCCTGTTTGCCTCAACTAGTTCATTTTATACTGTGGAACTCTATAGTGATAGTTCTTTCCAGAACAGGCCTTCTATCTTAAATTCTTTTAGACAATTTGTGGGAAGGTCAAAGGTTCTTCCTGAGTCTTTTGTTTCTTAAAAATAAAACAATTCTCAGTGGCAAATTTTGCTTCCCTGTATACACAAACAAAATGTTAAAAACATAGGAATTATGAAGGTGTGTGGAAGAAACTTCCCTATACCCTCAAGGTTCTTTGGCTCTAATAATGAAATAGACATGAGACAGATTAACAACAGAAAATAACCAAATTTAATTACATACGTATGTATGAGAATCCAGCATACACGAGCAAGTCAGAGACCTGACATACATGAGAGGTCAAGAATAGAAAGTTAAAATTAGGTATATAAAGCATTCAGAGCTAAGGATGAGGTAAGGTGGCTTGGGGCTTCCAAGGGTCATTGCAGAACAATAAGAAAAGCAAGTGTTTAGTAGTTAGAAGCTTACCTTGCCATAAATAGATATATCTACATAGATATATATTTATATCTATGTAGATATATCTATCTATATCTATATTCATATCTATCTATCTAAACTCCACTAAATTATCTCTCTTTTTTTAAGTATCTCAAAATCAGTCAAACTAAATGGTAAAGTAATTTTGAAAACAGACAATGCCACAAAGACAAGGGAAGTCTGCATAGCTGAACAACTCGCCGTGGGAAGTTTGCAATGACATTGGGCTAGCAAGGAGAAAAATTAGTTTCCTGGAAATAAAGGTCTTGGTGAAACTTCAAAAGTAAATGATAGCACTACAAGCAAACAAAAGGCATCCCTATTCTCTCCTTAAAAATCACTGAGTGGGTAACTGAGATCAGGGTGATTTCCACAATGCTCTTTATTTTGATAGGTGCTGCTTAAGCTAATTCTGTACTTAAAAATACATAAAGCAAAAAATGTTGAGAGTTAAGAATGTCACTTATAAGGCTGTGGTGTTTCTATCTGTGGGGTTTCATTTCTTAAGACTATCCTCTCTCCCCTACACATAAAGGTCTGAAGCAATTATAACAACATGTCAGGAACTGAAAGCTAGGTGGTGAGCACATGAATTTTTTTATTGTCCTTATGTTTTTCTTCAAGCTTGGAAAAATAAATTTTAATAAGGTAATTAAAAAAAAAAGATGTATTTAGGTTTCAGTCCCTACCTTTAAAACAGTCCATCCAGGAACTTCCAGTGTGAGATGTTTTTTTTTTTTTTTGGGGGGGGGGGAGGAACATTGGGTTAAACAATTTTAAACAGAGATTCCAAAATGGCGGCGGAGTGAATGGAAGCTACACAGACCATCTCCCAGGACCAAACTGGAATTACAACTAAAATAAAGACAAATCATTGGGAAAAAGCAACAGAAAAGCAGCTTGTGAGGACCATATAACCAGCGACATGGAATTGGTCCTGGTAGGATTGTGGAGGTGCAAGAGGGGGGCTGGGAGCCCACGGACAGCAGCAGTATTAGCTGTGAGCAGCATCCTCGGGGTTAAAATCTGAAGCTGGCTCCACAGCGCAGAGGGCTAGGACAGAGCGCTAAATTAGCCATAGCACTCAACTTGGACTCTGGCAGAGGGAGGGTGGACTGGACTGGAACTATGTGGGGACACTCGGGATTTGGAGGGCACTCAGAGCTTTTGCTGAGTTGTGGCCACGCAACACAGTGGCCATCTTAATACTTCCCAGGGCTCTGGGGAGAGGTGGCGGCTCCTCCCTTGGAGATTCAACCCCACCAAGGTGGGCCAAAGAAATGCAAATTGAGGCTCATCAACAACCAGCATCTGCCCCACCCTCGGGAAATTCTTTTACACTGAACACCTGATGGAGTTTTTCATTCAAATGAGAATCCAAGGCTGTTCAAGTAACCAGACTAACAGCCTCCAGGCAAAAAGTTAGAGAATAACTGAACCTTTCCTGAACTTGCAACTCTACTCAGGAAAGTAAGACTTGACAGTGGTGTTTAACAAAGGTCCTCCCATGCTCATCCAAACCCAGTAGAAGGAGCCACAAACAGCAGAACAGCAACACCCACAGAGAAAATTTGGCAGGCTCCAAAACCCACTGAAATAGCCAAAATGGTGAAACAAACAAACAAAAATTCTAAATGAAAGAACAAGAGACCTCTACCAAAGATGAGATAAATAAAATGCAGTTAAACAAGTTATCAGAGGTAGAGTTCAGAGCCATGATCTTGAGGAAACTCAACAGCATGAGTAAGGACCTCAACATCATGAGTGAAGATATAGAAGCATTGAAAACCAACCAAGTGGAAATAAAGAATGACATAGAAATAAAGAACACATTGTAAGGACTAAACAGCAGAGTAGAGGAAGCTGAGGACCAGATCAGTGAATTCAATGACAGGGTAGACAAAATCAACCAATCAGAAAACCAAAAGGAAAAAAACAATTACAAACAGGAAGACAGCTTAAGAGAACCGTGAGACAATTGGAAATGTAATAATATTCGCATGACAGGAGTCCCCCCGCGAAAAAAATATGAGCAAGGGTTAGAGAATATATTTGAAGAAATAGTGACAGAAAACTTCCCTAATTTGGTGAAGGAAGAAGGCATTCTAGAAGCACAGAAAGCCCCAAGGAAGAAGAACCCAAACAGGCCCACACCATGACACATAGTAATTAAAATGCCAAAAATTAAAGACAAAGAGAGAGTCCTAAAGGCAGCAAGAGATAAGCAATAGGTTACCTACAAAGGAAACCCCATAAGGCTATCAGCTGACTTCTCAACAGAAACACTTCAGGCCAGAAGAAAATGGCATGAAATAATCAAGGTCATGAAAAACAAGGATCTGAATCCAAGACTACTCTACCCAGCAAGGCTATCATTCAAAATAGAAGGTCAAATAAAGAGCTTCCCAGACAAAAAAAAAAGCTAAGGGACTACATTAGCACCAAACCAGCACTGCAAGAAATGTTAAAAGGACTGCTGTAATTAGTAGAAGAAATAGGAAGAAAAATATAACCACACTAAACAAAAACCGGCAATAAATAAGTACATATCAATAATTACCTTAAATGTAAATGGATTGAATGCTCTGATAAAAAGACACAGACTAGCTGATTGGATAAGAAAGCATGACTCATATATATGTTGTTTACAAGAGACCCGCCTCACAACAAAAGACTCACATAAGTTGAAAGTGAAAGGATGCAAAAAAATTTTCCAAGCAAATGGAAAGGGAAAAAAAGCTGGGGTAGCAATACTCATATCTGATAAAATAGATTTCAAAACGAAGGCCATAACTAGAGACAAAGAAGGTCACTACATAATATTGAAAGGATCTATCCAACAGGAAGATATAACCTTGCCAAACATATCTGCACCCAATATAGGAGCACCAAAGTATATTAAAAATCTTCTGGAGGACTTCCAAGGAGAAATCGACAGCAATACAATCATAGCAGGGGACTTCAACACCCCGCTGATGTCACTGGACAGATCATCTAGACAAAAAATTAACAAGGAAATACAGACTCTAAATGAAGCGCTAGAACAAATGGATTTAATAGATATCTACAGAGAATTACACCCCAAAACTACAGAATTCACATTCTTCTCAAGTGCACATGGGACATTCTCAAAGATAGACCACATGTTAGAACACAAACTAAGTCTGTACAGGTTCAAGGAAATTGAAATCATATCAAGCATCTTCTCAGACCACAATGGCATGAAACTGGAAATCAATTGCAACAAGAACATGCAAAGACATTTGAACACATGGAGGCTAAATAGCATGTTATTGAACAATGAATGGGTTACCATGGAGATCAAGGAAGAAATGAAAAACTTTCTGGAAACCAATGAAAATGAACACACAACAACACAAAATCTATGGGATGCAGCGAAAGCAGTTCTGAGAGGGAAGTTCATAGCATTACAGGACTACCTCAAGAAACAAGAAAAATCTCTAATAGACCATGTAACCTCACAACTTAAAGAACTAGAAGGCAAACAAAAAGAAAACCCCAGAGCAAGTAGAAGGAAGGAAATAGTAAAGATCAGAGCAGAAATAAATGACATAGAGACCAAGAAAACAATTCAAAGGATCAATGAAACAGCTGTTTTTTAAAAAAGATAAACAAGATTGATGGACCCTCAGCTAGACTCACCAAGAAACAAAGAAAGAGAACCCAAATACACAAAATCAGAAATGAAAGAGGACAAGTAACAACTGACACCACAGGAATACATAGGATCGTTAACAAATACTATGAAAAATTATATGGCAAAAAATTTGACAATCTAAGTGAAAAGGACAAATTTTTAAAAACACACAGTCTCCCAAAACTGGACTGGGAAGAGATAGAAAACTTGAACAGACCAGTAACAACTAAGAAAATTGAAGAGGTAATCAACTCTCCCAGGAAACAAAAGCCCAGACCCGGATAGCTTCACGGGGGAGTTTTACCAAACATTCAAAGATGAACTAACACCCATTCTCCTCAAACTATTCCAAAAAATTCAAGAAGGAAGACTTCCAAACTCGTTTTATGAAGCCAGCATAATTCTAATCCCAAAACAGAAAGACACTACAATGAAAGAAAACTACAAGCCAATATCCCTGATGAATATAGATGCCAAAATCCTGAACAAAATACTAGCAAATCGGATCTAGCAATACATCAAAAAAATTATTCACCAAGACCAAGTGGGATTCATCCCAGGGATGCAAGGCTGGTACAATATTTGCAAATCAATAAATGTGATACACCACAAAATGAAAGATAACAACCACATGATCATATCAATAGATGCTGAAAAAGCATTCGACAAAATCCAGCACCCATTTCTGATAAAAACGCTCAGCAATGTGGGAATAGAGGGATCATATCTCTACATAATAAAGGCCATATATAAAAGACCTACAGCCAACATCATACTCAATGGGCAAAAACTAAAAGCATTTCCCTTAAGAACAGGAACAAGACAGGTATGCCCACTTTCACCACTCTTGTTTAACATAGTACTGGAAGTCTTAGCCACAGCAATCAGACATGAAGAAAAATTAAAAGGGATCCAAACTGGAAAAGAAGAAGTGAAACTGTCATTATTCGCAGATGACATGCTATTACACATAGAAAACCCTAAAGACTCCATCAAAAATCTACTAGACTTAATAAATGAATATGGGCCCTGGCTGGTTTGGCTCGGCGGTTTGAGAGTTGGCCTGTGGTCCAGAGAGATCTGGGTTCAGTTCCTGCTAAGGGCATGTACCTCGGTTGTAGTTTGTCCCTGGCCCTGGCCTTGGTTGGGCCCTGTGGGAGGCAGCCACTCGATGTGTCCCTTTCACATCGATATTTATCTCTCTTTCTGTCTCTCTCTCTCTCTTCTTCTATCTCCCTCCCACTCTACCTGAACAAAAAATGGTAAAATGTCCTTGGGTGAGGATAAAAAAAAAAAGATTTTGGCAAAGTAGTAGGATACAAAATTAACGTCAAGAAATCAATGGCATTCTTATACACCAATGATGAACTCACAGAACGAGAACCTAAAAAAAAAAACAATCCCATTTACCACCAGGGCAAAAAAATTAAGATACCTAGGAATAAACTTAATCAAAGAAGTAAAGGACCTATTTGCAGAAAACTACAGCACACTGAAAAAAGAAATAGAGAAAGATATAAAAAAGTGAAAGCACATACCTTGTTCATGGATTGGAAGAATTAACATCATTAAAATGTCCATATTACCCCAAGCAATCTATAGATTCAATGCAATCCCCATTAAAATACCAACGACATATTTCACAGAACTAGAACAAATATTTCAAAAGTTCATATGGAACCAAAAAGACCCCAAACAGCCACAGCAATCTTGAAAAACAAAAGTAGGTGGGATCACAATACTGAATATCAGGTTATACTACAAAGCTACTGTAATCAAAACAGCCTGGTACTGGCAGAAGACCAGTGGAATAGAACAGAGAACCCGGAAATTGACCCAAGACATTATGCTCAATTAATATTTGACAAAGGTGGCAAGGGCATACAATGAAGTAAAGACAGCCTCTTTAATAAACGGTGTTGGGAAAATTTGACAGCTACATGCAAAAAAATGAAACTAGACAATCAACTTACACCATATACAAGAATAAACTCAAAATGTGATTCATGAATGCATAAAAATCCTAGAAGAAAATGTAGGCAACAGAAACAAAGTGAAAAATCAACACATGGGACTACATCAAACTCAAAAGCGTCTGCACAGCATAAGAAACAACCATCAAAGTGGAAAGGGAACCCACTGTATGGCACATCACAATTGCCAATGATACATCATATAAGGGGTTAATTTCCAAAATATATAGAGTGCTCATACAACTCAACAAAAGGAAGACAAAGAACCCAATTAAAAAAATGGGCAGAGGAGCTAAAGAGACACCTCTCCAAACAGGACATACAAATGGCTAAGAGACATATGAAGAAATGCTCAACATCACTAATCATCAGAGAGATGCAAATTAAAACAACAATGAGGTATCACCTCACACCTGTCAGAATGGCCGCCATCAACAAATCATCAAACAACAAGTGTTGGCGAGGGTGTGGAGAAAAGGGGACTCTAGTACACTGCTGGTGGGAATGCAGACTGGTGCAACCACTATGGAAAACAATATGGTGTTACCTCAAAAAATTAAAAACTGAAATGCCATTTGACCCAGTGATCCCATTTCTAGGAATATATCCTAAGAAGCCTGAAACACCAATCAGAAAAAATATATGCACCCCTACATTCATAGCAGTAGTATTTACAATAGCTAAGATCTGGAAACAGCCCAAATGTCCATCAGTAGACGAATGAATAAAAAAGCTGTGGTACATATAGACAATGGAGTACTATGCAGCTGTAAGAAAGATCTCTTATCTTTTGAGACAACATGGAGGGAATCTGGAGAGCATTATCCTAAGGGAAACAAGCCAAGCAGAGAAAGACAAATATCACATGATCTCACTTATTTGTGGAATATAATGAACCTAACAGTCTGAGGAACAGGGTAGACCCAGAGATGTGGAAGTAGGGTACAGACTGACAACCTTCAGAACAATGCGTGGGGTGAGACGGGAAGAGATAAACCACAGAACTTATATGTATGTACGCATAACTGATGGACATGGACAACAAAGCTGAGGACGGGATGGAGGGGATGGGCAGGAGGGTGTCAATGGGGAAAGGAGAAACATCTGTAACACAAACAAATTAATAAAATGAAATAAATAAAATAAACAATATTAAACAGATTTTTTTTAAAACAGCAGAACTATTCTGAGTTTTTAATATGCTAAAATGTATTGTGATTCTCTAAGAAGGGTGGGCTTATACATTTTCCCAAATTTATATGACCACAGATCTCCTGAGGCAGGATTCCTGTTTGGAAAATGCTGCTTTAAGGTAATGATGTTATGGACATAGAGAACAATCCTGGCTTCGGAGCGGGGTGGGGTGTAAGGGGATCAGGAAGACGGTGTCAATGGGGGAAAAAGGATAAACATCTGTAACAAAAATAAATTAATAAAAAAATAAAAAATAATAATCTTGAGCAATTTCAGGGGGAAAAAAGGTAACAATGTCATTTCTCTATCTGGATTCTTACAGCTCTTAGTGGTGTTATTATTTCTAAAACAAAGATAGAACCATGAACTTTATGGTAGACTGAAAGAAGACTGGCATGTGATATGAGGATCAGGCCAATCAGAATATTGTTTCTTTTATATCCATACCAGTAATCATCTCTTGGAAAGAAATACTGTATTGTCATAACTGTGAGGCCTGTAGCAAAGGGTAAACAGAATGGACAGATGTACATTAATTATTTCTTGATGGTAGATTAAAAGCAATTTCACTTTCTTTGTACTTTTCTTCATTTTCCATAATTAACAGGCACTTCTTTATTCAGAAAAAAAAAAAAAAAAAAAAAGAAAGACTTAATACCCAATTACAGGCCACCACCAGCCTGAATCTACCTTCATCAAGGACTCTGGTCAGTCTGTTTCTACCTACCTCCTACCATGCTGCCTGGTTTGCCCTTGCTTGTGTTCACCTCTCCCCTGACCTGGACTGGATCTATGCTTTTGGTTCAACAGAAGACATTTCTAACCACTCACTGTTCACCTGTTAGGAACTGGCCACTTTACAAAGCTCACCATTGTTGAAAGTAGGAGCTGTCGTGTGGTGTGGAAGGGACCCCTGCATGAGTGAGGCCTGGACTCTAAGACCTCTTCCAATTCAAACTCTGTGAAGAGGGACCCCGCTTCCTTTCCTCTTAAATCCTCAACTATGTACCGACACTATCTGTAAGATCAGGAATAAAGCTGACTTCTATGAATTCTCCAAATTCTATAATCTATGTAGGCAAACACTGAAGTAAGTTTTATTGTTAAACAGTTGCTGGCACACTGGATTTACTCCTTAGGAGGGTCAACATTTTTCAAATTTAGTGGATTTTCAACTTTGCCACTGACCAAAAGAATTTACAAATTTAGATATGGTATAGGTCTAGAAATTTGCTTATTTTCCCTAAATAGCTTCTCAGTTTTTATAAACATCCTTTGGAATAAATAAATTTTTTACTTGGAGAAGTTTTATTTTATTGCAGCTGTCAAAACAGTGATGGGAAGATCTAAATTTAACAGAATGGGCTCCGATAGACATATTTATTTGGACACATAATATGCCCAAAAGAATTTTACCTGTATTTCTGGTTAGCAGACATGATATCTTGAAATATGTAGCAAGTAAAGGCTGCATATAGGCAAAGTTTGAGCAAAGAAAGATAAAGTAGTCGTTTTTATCTCTGCTGTCCTGAATGCCATTTATCATATAATGTTAATGTTAACATATAAGGTATTCTCTTCAGCCACAAACAGGCCGGACACTAGAAAACTCACTATCAACAGCTTCATGAGGGTACTCTCTAATCACTTTCAATACCTCTCTGCTTCAAGTAAAACAGCTGAAATTAAGCAAATGGTTCTTTTCTTGGGCATTCTAGTGAAAAAACCCTGGCTGCTCTTTTCTCTCTCTGCTTCCTGTTTCTACTTCCTCATTTTATTTTTGGGTTCAAAAAAATTATTTTCACATAGACCTTTGTCTTCAGTTTCATTTACCATCTGAAGTTTTACATTAGGGATACTACTTGCCCTGATAGAGAAATAAAGCTTAAAATGTTTTCCTGTGAATAGCTGTTAGAGCTAAAAAGAAGCCAGATTCTCTCACTTGGGTCCCAAAAGCTCTCAATCAAGAGAAATGCATATACAGCTGACCCTTGAACAACTGAGGGTAAGGGGGCATCGATTCCCCACTCAGTTGAACCCTGCATATATCTTTGATCCCCACCTCCAACCTAACTACTAATAGCCTACTGTCAACTGGAAGCCTTACCGATAACATAGTTCATATATAAAAAAAAATTATTTAAAAAACTCATAAGGAAAATAAATACATTTACAGTACTGTATTTATTAAAAAAGATCCACGTATAAGTGGACCTATGGAGTTCAACTCTGTGCTGTTCAAGGGTCAACTGTATTAATATATTCCAAAATATATAGAGCACTCATACAACTCAACAAAGGGAAGACAAAGAACCCAATTAAAAAATGGGCAAAGGAACTAAAGAGACACCTCTCCAAACAGGACATACAAATGGCTAAGAGACATATGAAGAAATGCTTAACGTCACTAATCATCAGAGAGATGCAAATTAAAACAACAATGAGGTATCACCTCACACCTGTCAGAATGGCCACCATCAACAAATCATCAAACAACAAGTGTTGGAGAGGGTGTGGAGAAAAGGGGACTCTAGTATACTGCTGGTGGGAATGCAGACTGGTACAGCTACTGTGGAAAACAGTATGATGTTTCCTCAAAAAATTAAAAACTGAAATGCCATTTGACCCAGTGATCCCACTTCTAGGAATATATCCCAAGAAGCCTGAAACACCAATCAGAAAGAATATATGTACCCCTATGTTCATAGCAGCACTATTTACAATAGCTAAGATTTGGAAACAACCCAAGTGTCCATCAGTAGATGAATGGATAAAAAAGCTGTGGTACATATATACAATGGAATACTATGCAGCTGTAAGAAAGATCTCTTATCCTTTGAGACAACATGGAGGGACCTCAAGAGTATCATGCTAAGTGAAATAAGCCAATCAGAGAAAGACAAATACCACATGATCTCATTTATTCGTGGAATATAATGAACAAGGTGGGCTGATGAGCAAAACAAACCCAGAGAGATAGAAAGGAGTACGGTTCAGACCGACAAACCTCAGAGTACAAGGGCGGGGGGGAATGAATAAGATGAACTAAAGAATTTATATGCAGGTATGTATAACCAATGGACATAGACAACAATGCTAGGGGGTGGGGGATGGGGCAGGATGGGGAGGAGGGTGTCTAGGGGGGAAAAAGGAGAAACATCTGTAACAAAAATAAATAAATGAAAATTGGGGGAAAAAAAAAGAAAGTGTGGTTCTAGACAGCCAACACATTTTCAAGTACAAGTGACAGGTTGACAGGGAACAAGTCTCAGGCGGCACACAGCAATAAACATGGTCTGCCCCACGAGCAGGCAAAGCTGGAGGCTGATTAACATCCAGTCAGGACATGTCAGCAGTCCTGGATTAGAATCTTAGCCATGAGTGCTTCTTTTAAAATGCAAACATACCTGAAACTGAGGCTTTTGGGGTTAATTATTTTTTTATATTTTTGTAAGTATTAGTTTTAAAATAAGATCCTTTTAAATAAGACTGCTTTCTTCCAAACATGTAGATAAAAACCTTGCAGGAGAGCAAAGGGATTCTTGACTTGATAGAGGGGAAAAGAGGTCAATATTCCTGAGAAGACTCAGGCAAAAACTGAAAAGGAAACACAAGTACACCAGAATAAGTGCACCCACTGTAGCATTTTGCCCAGAGCTCTTCTTGGGCACCTAAAGTCCAGTCTGGCAGTACCAGCAACATGGATAAGCCATGAGGGGTGGCTTCTGCCGGCTACTTTGAGAAATGACAATGAACCACCCTTTAGAACATTAATTCACTGAAAATTCATTTTCAAATTCCAGATACTGACAAAAAAATCTCTTGGAACATAATCCATTAATGGATTGGCTACTTAATAACCTAAACTCTGTGTCAAAAATAAGTTCTCTTAAAAAGGTAAACATGGATGTGTGCAGGAGTTCTCTATTGGCTACTGAACACAACACTACTTGCTATAGTGAAAATCTGGACAGAACCAAAATCATATATGCGGCTAGGCTGTGCACTGCACGTAGGTGATGTCCTCTGAAGCTAAGCAGTTTGACGGTACTAACCAGATGTTTAACAGAAAGGTCTGGTTAAATTACAATCTACAAGGAAGACTGGATTTACAATGCAGTGAGAACACTATACAGTGCTATTTAATACTGTTGGCAAATGCTGTTGACATGAAAAGTAGAATGTATATACAGTATGATCCTATCTTTGTAAGAAACAATAAACTACATCAACTTCATGTATACATAAAGAAAAAGACTCCAAGGAAACAGACTAACATGCACACACTGAGTATAGTAGTAGGATTCTAAATGATTATAGATTTCTTTAGGCTTTTCTGCCCTTTCAAAATTTTTGACAATAAACAGGAAATTAGGAGAGAAATACACGAGTTAGTACACTCCAGTAACAAAGACAAAATAGGGAGAAAAGTAATTTTTCATCTCTCATAGGTCATTAATAAGTAAATCTATGGAGTAATATACTTACTCAGCCATGAGTTTGGCTATGCGGTGACAGTCATTCTTGTCATAAAACCAGATACTGTATATTGACACTTGAAAAACAAAACAAAAAAAATGATAAGGGAAATGAAGTTTCAACATATATGTAAGTAACACAGTATTACTATGGAATGACACAGAATTTATCACCAGACTCTCAAATCATTAAAGGTTCCGCTATAGGAAAAAAATACCTTTCTCCAACAATGTTTACTTAAAATATATTACATAAAATAAAAATATTAATAAAATTAGAATAGGTAAAATATTCAGATGAAAACTACAAAACCTGGCTGGGTAGCTCAGTTGGTTAGAGTTCGATCCTCGTCAGGGCACATACAAGATTCAACCAATGAATGCATAAATAAGTGGAACAACAAATCGATGTTTCTTTCTCTCTCAAATCAGATAAGAAAAAAACTGCAAAAATAGTTGCTTTTAGACACTAACCAGATCTCATTAAGCCCAAAATGCCATTAAGTGTAAGATGAGCCATTATTTTACGTATTATCAAGAAAAAAATGATACCAATTAAATTAAGAATCAACATTGACTGTATGATGGATTCCAAATGGGAAGAGAGGGTCTTAATTATTGAAAACTAAGTTTGCCAGCTAATTGAACAATAGAACCTTTGCCTTTGAAACTTAAAATACAGAATATTATGTCACAGCAAAACCAAAGCTTTAAAAACAAATATCAACTCCAGATCCACCCTATAATCAACTGTCCATCACACTTCTTTTCCCATCTTTTTTATCCCCAGTATGATCAGCACTAAGAAAGCCAACAAAAAATATTTGGTGAGCCCTGGTCAGTTCGGCTCAGCGGTTAGAGCGTCGGCCTGCGGTCCGGAGAGACCCGGGTTCGGTTCCCGCTAAGGGCACGTACTTCGGTTGCAGTTTGTCCCCGGGCCTGGTTGGTCGTGTGGATGGCAGCCACTCGATGTGTCCCTTCACGTCGATGTTTCTCACTCTCTCCCCCTTCCTCTCTCTCCCTCCCATTCTAGCTGTACAAAAAATGGAAAAATATCCTCGGGTGAAGATAAAAAAAAAAAAAAAAAATTGGTGAATAAATAAATAAATGAACTTTACACAATACACAAAAACTATTGTACATATTATTTTGATAAGGCAGAATAGAAATGTTGAATAAATACATCAAAATAAACATGGGTAGGTATGGCTTATTGCTATCATGTGCACCCACTATGACATAGCTTGTCCCAGGTTACACTGCCTTTCAGACTTCCAACCACTCCCTGCCACAGAAAGAGCAGGTATCACTATGCTTTCTTAAGAAAAGAAAAAACTTTTAATTTTAAAATAATTGCAGCTTCACATGCACTGTAAAACATAACCAGAGGTTCTGTGTGCTCTGTTTCTCCGATTGTAACATTTTGTTAAACTGTAATATAATATCACAGCCAGGCTACTGATATTGACACAAAGATAATGAATATTTCCATGGCCACAAGGATCCTTCGTGCCCTTTTAAAGCCACGCCAATCTCCTGTGGCCCTCCTAATCCCATCTCTGACCTCTGGCAAACACTAATCTCTTCTCTATTCCTATAATGTTGTCATTTCAAGAATGCTATATAAGCAGTATCATATATAGTACACAATTTTAGAAACTGACTTTTCTGACTCAACATAATTCCCTTGCTAGTCATCCAAGTTGTTGCTTATATCAATAGTTCATCCCCTCTGTTTTGCTGAGCAGTATTTCATGGTACAGAGGTACCAGTTTGTTTAACCATTTATCTGTTAAGAACATCTGGAATGCTTCCAGTTTACAGAATAAAGCTGTTATGAAAGTTTGTGTCTAGGTTTTTGTGTGAATCTAAGTTTTCATTTCTTTGGGTTAAATGCCCAAAAGTACAGTTACTGAGTTCAGCAGCTGCATGTTGTTTAATAAGAAACTTTTAAACTATTTTTCAGAGTGGTTGTGCTATTTTATACTCCTCTAGTATGAACAATCTAGTCTGTGTGCATTAAAAAAAAAATTCCTCACCCAAGGATATGTTTTTATTGATTTTAGAGAGAGGAAGAGAGGAAGAGGGGGGAGGGAGAGAGCGAGCGAGCGAGAGAGATAAATCAGTTGCCTCCCATACACTTCTCTGACTGGAGATCGAACATGTAACCCAGGTATGTGCCCTGAGAGAGAACTGAAGCCTCAACCTTTTGGTGCATGGGATGATACTCCAATCAACTGAACCACACTGGCCAAAGCTAGCATGTTTGTATTCTTACCAGTACTTTTTGTTCTCAGTATTTTTAACTTTATGCATTCTGATAGGTATACAGTGGTATCTCCTTTTTTTGGCAGTTTGATAACTTTATTGACAATTAACAGTTAGTTCTCATTCACATTAAATGTTTGTGGATTTTTAAAAAATCTTCATCTGAGGATATGTTTATTGATTTTAGGAAGAGAGGAAGGGAACAAGGAGGGGGGAGAGGAATAGGAAGGGGGGGGGAGACAGACAGACATCGATGTGAGAAACATCAACTGAACCCACAACCCCAGTATGTGCCTTGACCAGAAGTGAACCTGCAACCTTTTTTTTTTTTTTTTTAATCCTCACCCGAGGACACTTTTTCATTCTTTGTTCAGATAGAACAGGAGGGAGAGAGAGAGAGAGAAACATCGATGTGAAAGGGACACATCGAGTGGCTGCCACCCGCACGACCAACCAGGGCCGGGGACAAACTGCAACCGAGGTACATGCCCTTAGCGGGAACCGAACCCAGGTCTCTCCGGACCGCAGGCCGACGCTTTAACCACTGAACCAAACCGGCCAGTGCGAACCTGCAACCTTTTGGTGTATGGGATGATACTCCAACGAACTGAGCCCCACACTGGGGCACGTTTGTAGAATTTTAAAAGTGGTGACAGGTAATTAAGGTATAGAGCTTGTTTAGTGAATCTTCTTCATACCTCATTAGGTTTTCTGGACAACCACACCTGAATATGGTATGGAACATTCCTTATTCCTTTGGCCCAGACAGCTTTGTAGAGCCTGGTGTCAATGTGCACATCTGGAGTTCCCATCTCTTTCATGGCAAATCTCTATGAGTGCCCAAGGGGCACGCCTGAATCCCACTTCATGGGTGCACTTGTAAATGTTGGTGGTATATTCTCTGGTCACTACCTCATTGATGGCAGACCAACCCTGTTCTTCTTGCCATTCTTCTTTGTGGGAGCCATTCTGCCAGGCCCAGGTTGGAAAGGAAGTCATTGTGGTTTTAATTTACATTTTCCTAATTGCTAATGATGCTTATATCTCTTCATGTACTTTTTTGTCATCTGTATACCCTCTTTTGTCAAATGTTTGGTCGTGTCTTTTGCCCCTTCTAATTGGATTTTTGTTTACTGTTGGGTTTTGAGAGTTCTTTATATAGTATATTCAAGATACTAGTCCTTGCCATGTCCAGGTGACTAGGTTGGTTGTAGCACTGTCCCGTATACCAAAAGGTTGTGGATTCATTCCCATCAGGGCACAGAACTAGGTTGCAGGTTTCATCCTCGGTCGGGGCCCACATGAAAGACAGCCAATTGATGTGTCTCTCTCTCTCTAAAAATCAATAAAAATATGTCCTTGGGTGAGGATTTAAAAAAAAAAATACTAGTCCTTTGTTGAATAGTGATATGTCTCTCTCACATTAATGTTCCTCCCCCCCCCACCCCCTTACTCTCACTCTATCTAAAAATCAATGGAGGAACGTCCTTGGGTGAGGATTAAAAATTAAAAAAATAATAAAAAAGTAAAATAAGTGAATTATTAAAAAAAAACACACAATATGATCATGTGCTATTTCTTCTATCTCTTCTTTAGCCTGTTAATATGGTGGATTACACTGATTTTCAATATTGAACCAGTTTTGCATATCTGGAATAAAGCCCAGCTAGGCATTTTTTTGTTGTTGTTGTTAATCCTCATTCGAGAATATTTTTCCATTGATTTTTAGAGAGTGTGGGAGGGAGGGAGAGATACATCAATTGGCTGCCTCCTGCACGACCCCAACTGCGACCATGGATTGAACCTGCAACCCAGGTATGTGCCCTTGATTGGAGATCAAACCTGAGACCCCTTGGTCCACAGGCCAATGCTCTAACCACTGAACCAAACTTGCCTGGGCCCAGCTAGGCATTTTTAATATATTTTTTCAATTTATTGTTGGATTTGCTAATATTTGGTTGAGGAATTTTTTCATCTAAGTTCATGAAATAATGGTATGTAGTTTTATTGTTTTTTTGTTTTTACTGTCTTTGTCTTGTTTGGGTATCAAGGTAATACTGGCCCTTATAAAAATGAATTGATCATCAGTTTAATTTGTTCAATAGATTCCACATATAAGTAATATCATGTGATATTTGTCTTTCTCTAACTGGCTTATTTCGCTGAGCATAATACTCTCCAGCCCCCTCCATGTTGTCCCCTCCATGAAAGATAAGAGATCTTTCTTTCACGCAGCTGCATAGTATTCCATTGTGTACATGTACTACAGCTTTTTTTTTTATCCTCACCCAAGGACATTTTTCCATTTTTTTTTGTTCAGATAAGAGTGGGAAGGAGAGAGAGAGAGAAACATCCACGTGAAAGGGACACATTGAGTGGTTGCCACCCACACGACCCAACCAGGGCCGAGGACAAACTGCAACCGAGTACCACAACTTTTTTATCCATTCATCTACTGATGGACACTTGGGCTGTTTCCAGATCTTAGCTATTGTAAATAGTGCTGCTATGAACATAGGGGTATACATATTCTTTCTGATTGGTGTTTCATGCTTCTTAGGGTATATTCCTAGAAGTGGGATCACTGGGTCAAAAGCAGTTCCATTTTTAATTCTTTGAGGAAACACCATATTATTTTCCATAGTGGCTACAGAAGTCTGCATTCCACCAGTAGGGATGAACATAAGAGATCCAGAGATGTGGAAGTAGGGAACAAACTGACAAACCTCAGAGGGAAGGGGGAGGGAGGCAAGAAGAGATAAGCCAAAGAACTTATATGTATATATGCACAACCAATAGACACAGACAACAGTGCAGTGAATGCGGAGGAGGGTGTCAATGGGGGGAAAAAGGAGGGACATCAGTAATGCTTTCAACAATAAAGATAATTTTTAAAAAAGGAATAGAATTTTAGTTTTGTGACATGAGAAAGTTCTCAAGATCTGTTGCATAACTATATCTAACACTACTGAACTGTACAGTTAAAATAGTAAAGTGTATGCTGTGCAGTTTTCACCACAATTAAAAACAATAAAAAAAAATCCGTTGAAAAGTGTTCCTTCCTTTTCTGTTTCCTGGAAAAAACTGTAAAATTAGTGTTAATTCTTCTTTGAATTCTCCATTAAAACCATCTGGGCCTGGAGATTTCTTTTTCATGAGCTTTTAAATGATGAATTCAATTTCTTTAATGGCTATAGGACTATTCATGTTATCCATTTTCTCTTGGTTGAGTTTTATAGTTTGTGGTTTCTTTTTTTTTTTAAATTTTTTTATCCTCACCTGAGGACATTTTTGCATTTATCTTCAGATAGAGCATGAGAGAGAGAGGGAAGGAGGGAAGGAGGGAGGGAGGGAGGGAGGGGGAGAGAGAGAGAGAGAGAGAGAGAGAGAGAGAGAAATATCAATGTGAGAGAGACACATCGAGTGGTTGCCACCCACACAACCCCAACCAGGTCCGAGGGCAAACCACAACCGAGGTACGTGCCCTTAGTGGGAACCGAAACTGGGTCTCTGGTCCGTAGGCCAATGCTCTAACTGCTGAGCCAAACCGGCTAGGACTATAGTTTGTGGTTTTTAAGGAATTGGTCTATTTTTTCTAAGTTGTCAAGTTTATGAGTGTGAAGTTGTTCACAGCATTCTCTTATTACTCTTTTAAAGTCTGGAGGATCTGTAGTAATATCCACTATTTCTTTTTTTTTTATCCTCACCCGAGGCTATTTTTCCATTTTTTGTACAGATAGAGTGGGAGGGAGAGAGAGGAAGGGAGAGAGAGAGAGAGAGAAACATCGACGTGAAGGGACACATCGAGTAGCTGCCACCCGCACGACCAACCAGGGCCGGGGACAAGCTGCAACCGAGGTACGTGCCCTTAGCGGGAACCGAACCCGGGTCTCTCTGTACCGCAGGCCGACGCTCTAACCGCTGAGCCAAACCGGCCAGGGCAATATCCACTATTTCAATCCTGATACTAGTAATTTGTCTTTTCGTTAGTCTTGTGAAAGGTTTATGAACTTCAATGACTTATTTCAAAGAACCAGCTTCTTGTTTCATTGATTTGATTTTTCTCTATTTTCAATTTCATTGATTTCTGCTGCCATCATTCTTCCTTATTTTTGTATGCTCTGAGTTTATTCTGCTCTTCTTCCTTTTTTCCCCCCTTTATTGATTCTAGAGAAAGGAAGGGAGAGGGAGAGAGAGAGATAGAAACATCGACTGGCCACCTCCTGCATGCCCCCCACTGGGGATCAGGCCCACAACCTGGGCATGTGCCCTGACGAGGAATCGAACTGGTGAGCTCTTGGTGCATGAGGTTGACGTTCAACCACTGAGCCACACTGGCCAGGCTTCTTTTTTTTTTAATAATCTTCACCTGAGGATATTTTTACATTTATCTTCAGATGGGGGGTGGGGAAGAAGAAAAAACGTGAGAAAGACACACTGATTGGCTGCCCCCTGCACAACCTCAATCAGGGTTGCCCTTGACCAGATTCGAACCCACAACTCTCTGGTCCACAGGCCAATGCTAGAGCCAAACTGGCCAGGGCTATTTATTCTTTTTTTTTCCTCCTGATTTCTTTTGCTGGGAATTTAGTGGATTCTCATCCAAAGTTGCTTTAAGGGGTAACAAGTTTCCCACAGTTAGGCCACCTGGTGTGCCTCTGGGGGAAAGAGAACCTTTAAAGATGAAGACTGCTTCCCAGGCCAGGCTGGTTGTGACATGACACCTACCCTGAACCCACCTTCCCTTCATGGAAGGCAGAAAAAGCACTCTCCTGGTGGTCACTCATTGTTAGTAGGGCTTCCAATCTTTTCTGCCTGTTTTGCTGGGTACACCTGGTATTGTTGGCAGGGCTTCTACTGGATTTAGGGGAAAAAGGAACCTGGGCCACATTCTATTGCCAGGTTGGATGGTGGGCAAGAAACACCAGGCCTGAGTCCCCCTATTCTGTTGGGTGGGAAGGTTGTTAGACACCCTGCTGCTATGTTCTATCAGTTTTGGGTCCTACACCAGATCTTCTTCCTCTTTCTACCTTTCAGAGTTTTCCTGATTATCCCTTGTGTTATTTCTGAATTTTATGCTTCACAGAGAGAAGCAAAGGAAAATAAGGCTATACCATGTTGTTTGTTTCAGACGTCTCATTATGCACTTTTATGGAGCTACCTAGGCTCAAGAAAGACTAAGTGACTTATTAATAAATCTGAGAAAAATAGTCTCAGACAAGGACTCAGGTTTTCCCAGCCTTAGACCAGTAGTCTTGCAGCTACATATCTATTGCTTCATTAGTTTAAATAACATAAAAATTTTATAGAAATAAAACATTAATGAGCTTCAGTTATGAAGATTAAAGCAACACATATGAGTATAAATAATTGAGTAAGTTAAAAATTATACACGAAAGGACGATAGAATATAGAAAATATAAATGCTAGTTTAAGAAATTTTAAATTAAAAAATCCTTTTAAAATAGCTATTATTTGAATTCTATAAAGATACTATCAAGATACTATAATTTACCCAGCCAGTGTGGCTCAGTGCTTGAGCATCGACTCATGTACCAAGAGGTCGCTTGTTCAATTCCCAGTGAGGGTACATTCCCAGGTTGTGGGCCCGATGCCCAGGTTGTGGGCCCGATTCCCAGTGGGGGGCATGCAGGAGGTGGCCAATCGATGTTCTCTCTCGATGTTTCCATCTCTCGGAGTCTCCCTCTCCCTTCCTCTCTCTCTCAAATCAACAAAGAAAACAAATTTTTACAAAAAGAGCCCTGGCTGGTTTGGCTCAGTGGTTGGCAGTTAGTGTTGGCCCATGGTCGAGAGAGACCTGGGTTCGGTTCCTGCTAAGGGCACGTACCTCGGTTGCAGTTTGTCTCTCACCCCTGTTGGGGTCATGTGGGTGGCAGCTGGTCGATGTGTCTCTCTCACATTAATGTTTCTCTCTCTCTCTCCCTTCCTCTCGCTCTATCTGAAGATGAATGCAAAAATGTCCTTGGGTGAGGAATAAAAAAAAAGATACTATAATTTAGAAAGCCACTGTTGCCCAGCTGGTGTGCTTCCGTGGACTGAGCGTCATCTCACGGACTGAGAGGTCTCAGTTTGATTCCTGGTCAGGGCACATACCCAGGTTGCAGGCATGATCCCCAGTAGGGGGAGTGCAGGAGGCAGCCAATCAATGTTTCTCTCTCATATCAATGTTTCTCTCTCTCTCTCTCCTTTCATCTTTCTAAAAAAAATCAATAAAAACATGTTTTAGAAAGCCACTGTTAATACAAGCTATTTTAATAGTGAATTTTTTGTTTTGCCTTGAATTAAGATAATTACATTTCTCTACAAAACTTCATGGCCAATCACAACTTTATTTTATTTTTCTTGAAATCCTCACCTGAGGATATTTTTCTATATATCTCCAGATAGACTGGGAGGGAGAGAGAGAAAAACATCGATGTGAGAGGGCCACATCCACTGGTTGCCTACCGCATGACCCAGACCAGGAACTGGGACAAACCACAACCGAGGTACATGCCCTTGACCGGAATCAAACCTATGACTCATTGGTCCATGGGCCGATGCTCTATCGCTGAGCCAAACCAGCCAGGGCACGAATCACAACTTTAAAAGTTCCCTTTTCATGCCCTGGCCTGTGTGGCTCAGTTGGTTGGGCACTGTCCCATGCACTGAAAGGTTATAAATTCTAGGTCAGGGCACATGCCCAGGTTGCAGGCTCGATTCCTGGTCGGAGGTGTGCAAAAAGCAGCCAACTGATGTTTCACTCTTTCACACTGATGTTTCTCTCTCCTTCTCTCTTCCTCTCTCTCTCTAAAAATAAAAAAAAAATTAAAAAAGAAAGTTCCCTTCTCAATGAAAATAAAAATTTATTGGATTTTCCTATTGTCACAAGTAAATTAAAACATTATTGATATACAGAGTGAGTGAATGGCGTAATTTTAATGAATCAAGAGCACAAACAAAAATCTTTTCCTTACCCTGTTCACAAGGGGGCTTCTCTGGCAGGGAAACTCCCCAATTACATTAACGCTGTCCTAAACTCTCTGACCCCATGTCTGGCCATGTGTCCTACAGGTGACTACATGCACTACCATGAGGCAGCTGGGGTTGGCTTTTGTTTTCTGAGTCTTTGAATTGCTGTGAATAGTTTCCCACGCTTGGAGCACACCTTCATAGTCCCTCTTCTGTTCACAGAACTTCAAAACACTACCGATGCTTCAAATAGAACCAACATCCAATGAATAGAAAGTATTCTGAAATATTTTACATGATGTAAATCAACAGATTAAATTTAGCTTTGACAGCCCAATAAAAGAGCACAGAAGTAGCCTTGTTACAGAGGAGATGATTATTAAGTATTATCTACTGCAGGGTCTTAGCTATGTTCTCAGCAGCTAAAGATTGCTCTAACATAGAGGAAATCAGACTGGGCTGTGAAAAGACCCCATATATGGCAATTATACACACTTACCTTTCTTTAAATATGCCTCTTCCAATCTTGGCTAAAGAATATCCAAAATACAAAAGTCCAAATACAAATGACTCCAGTTTCCCTCTAATGCACACACCCATACAATTTACAGTGATGAGAGAAAGTTTATGATATGCAATTGTCTGGCCCAGAGAAGAACACTCTTTTTTCCTGGCTAAACAGAGGCATTTAGTATGTTTTTATAGGAGATTGTTAGCCAAAATCTTAGGAAAAAACTTCATATCAATAATCAAAACAAATCCATCAGAGTTGTCAACTTATGACAAATCTTTACTTAGGTCCCCCCATTTCCTTTGAAGAAATAAACTATAATTTAGAAATAAGACACATGCCTTCCGCTCTTGTACATTATCAAGTAAACTGCCAAAAAGAGCCAAACACTTTCAAAGGCATGTTTGCAGAAGAAATAAAGATAAGGAAGCCGTAATGATAGCTTAATGGGTGAAGGATAAGAGTCACACTCGATTCTGCCAAAAGCAGACCTGTAGAGGTTCAGACACGCATCCAAGAATCAGCTCTGTCTGCCAACATATCAAATGCTCAGTGCATGCAACTGGCAAGAAGGCCCAAAGACCTGTATAAGCCTGTCACTGTCACTAGTGAAGAAAAACAGACAAGTGTGCCAGATAGCTGTGACTGCAGAGGAAATTGTCTCCAAACCAAACCAAGTCTTCTTCCCTCAAGAGAACTTACACTGTAAGGTCCAGTACATTCTGTCAACAATTCACTTGCTGAAACAACCTGAAATAATTTTCTCTGATTAAGTATACCACAGAGGATGATTTAGGGATTTGGCAATACAGCACCACTTTGCTTTGGCAAATACTAACAGCATCTGTATTATAATACAGGCTTTTCTCAAGAAAAAAGCGAACTAATTATTGGACACCCAATAGTGTGGCTGTTTAACAGCTCTCTCAGGTAAGTTGTGCTGTACAGGCTAGTCACTGAAGAGTTCAGAAGTGTAACCGGTCCTTTAATTACTTTTAGCTTGTACTTCCATGAAAAATATCAAGATGCAGAAAAAAATATCCAAAATTAAATGTTTCCTTTTCTTTTCAAATGACAGCCCTTTTCTTTTGAAAGTGTGAAAATAAGACTGACAAAGATTACAGGTATCTGGATTATTTAACATGAGACATTTTAAAAAGATGAAGGGCAAGAGCTTTCCTTTTTCCTGGAAAGCCCATTGAAAGATCCAGCAGCCCAGTATGATTTGATGTGATACTTCACTCTGCTTCTCATCTGGAGGGGTTTATGGCATACACTAGGTAAAAAATACCCAAATTAATCTGGAGCCTCTATAAAACCCCGAGACGTCTAGAGATCCTGTGAAACGTCACAAAAACAGAGCTGGGAGTCACTCTCGTGCACATGTCTTTTTGACTCATTTATTATTTAGATTTGACCTACTTTCTAAAAGGATTTGAGGAGGCTGGAGATTTTCTCAGTATGGTGCCAAGCAGAAAAGGGGGTTTGATAAAAGATTTTGGCAATGGTGTTCAAAGTAACAATATTTCTAAACATGATACTGACAAAGATCCCCTACAAGAAAACAAAAACAAGAAAATGAGCTCTGGACACAGCCAAAGACATTTACTCTAGACATAAGGACCCTTCTGATTATAAAAATACTGTAAGATTGGGGCTGCATAAACATAAGCCTGCCCTGCGAGTGAAAAGGCGAATGTCGCTGCCTTGACAGATCACTTAAGACACGGAAAGCCTGGTGGCCCCACATTAACATCAGAGGCTGGGAAAGGGAAAGGCTCTGAGCTAGGGGTAAGAACACACATGTACAGGAGACTGTGGTGGGTGGCGAACAGGCAGGTGAGGAAATGCTGTATATCTATGAGAAAGGCTGGTAGGTATGTTTCAATTACCTTAGCAGCTTTTATTCTGTTTGGCCAAAAAAAACCACACATCTTAAAAAAAACCACTGAACACTAACATGGTAGAGCTAGAGCTCACTTAAAAAAATTTAAATTGTAAATATCTGTTTATTGAACACTGATTAAAAAACTTGGGCCAGGTAATTTAAAAATGCTATTTGGGCCCAGCCAGTATGGCTCCGTGGTTGAGCACTGACCCATGCACCAAGGAGTTGCAGGTTGGATTCTTGGTCAGGACACATGCCAAGGTTGTGAGCTCGATCCCCAGTGGGGGGCAGACAGGAGATGGCCAATCAATGTTCTCTCTCATTGATGTTTCTATCTCTCTCTTCCTCTCCTTTCCACTCTCTCTAAAAATCAATAAAGAAAAAAAAAGTATTAAAATAATGCTATTCAGCAAGCTCTTTGTTTTATTATTATTTAAAAAAATTTTTTTTCTTTATTGATTTTAGAGAGAGGTAGGGAGAAGTAGAAATAGCAATGAGAGAGAACATCAATTGGCCACCTCCTGCATACCCCCCACTGAGGATTTGGCCCACAACCTGGGCATGTGCCCTGACCAGGAATCAAACCGGCGACCTCTTGGAACATGGTTTGACGTTCAACCACTGAGCCACACTGGCCTGGCTCTTTGGTTTATTATTTTAAAATTTGGTACCACTCTCTAAATTAAATCAAGTCAGAAAATATTTGCCAGCAAAACGGCTTCCATAAACCCTGTTAACATAATAATCTCAGTATGGGATCCAGACATATGAAATGACCACTGAACTTTTTTTAGGGATTAGGATAATAAACCCTAGAATATCACAACTGATCATTCCTACTTATGTTTATAAATTTTTATTCTTAAATATAGGCAAGCCCAGATAAAACAGTGAACCACATTAGGGTCTTATCTCTGCTCTTAGGGTTTACTGCCATTACTGCCACACAGTACCTGCCACTCCCTAAGTCAGGAGAGTGTCCCCTAAGTGTACAATGCAAGTGATAACGGGTGTGCCAAAATGTTGGAGCTTTCCACCCCCACGGTGGTCTATTCACCCCGGTGTTCCACTCAAATATTACCATTTTTTTTAAATCACAGGGGACAACAAAGGGTGGGAAGTATGGCCTTGGCCTCTATGGAGTTGAGTTCCTGTTTTCTGGGCTTCCAAAAATTTACACTTAGGGCTTTGGAAAAGAGGTCAGAAAGAGTGCTCTCCTTTCCCTAATTTCTCTCCTACATATTTTTCTGTCAATTTATTAAGAGATTATACAAACCAGGGTTGCAGGCAAATGCTCAAAGAAGGGGTGTAAGAAACCTCAGGGGCTGGGATCCGTGAGGCTGGGGTGGGTGGTCATTCCCAAAAACGCAGGTGCTATGTGACCATACACGCCATTTTGTCACAAGAAAAGATAGAAACCGAGGTGTAGGTGTGTGTATAAAATACCCTAACTTTTAAATATTAGTAGCAAATACTTATGCCTTCCTTTTAATAAAAAGAAAAAGCTGAGCATGCCTGGAAGCAGGGGCTTTGTAAGTAGCTCGGATATGCCCGGATCCTCCAGCGTAGTGAACCTCAAGTGCTCAGTCTGGAGACTTACTCTGCCCGCTCCAGAGGCTTAAATCTCCTGGGACTAGCATTACTCTGTTTCAATTTTTACCTCCACAATGAACTTCACTATGTAAACAGGTGAAAACCTATACACATACATATTCAGAAGACAGTTCTGCTACTTAGCGACAAGTAGTTGTTGCTTTCCTTTGAGAGTTCTCAAGAGAGAACATAATTTGAGATAAAATGGAGGAGCATGGTTAACTTTTAAAATCTTTACAATTAAGAAAACACAAACAAAAAAAGATAAAACTGCTTTTTATGTGACAACCCTAACTTGGGGGCCGGGGGAGCCAGTAATTAGTAAGGCATACTGAAGAGAATCTGCTTGGGAAACTCTAAAATGTTCACAGACTGACAGAGTTAACAAAAGGCACCTGGTGGAGGCTCTGCTCGAATACGAAGCAGCAGCCTACAGCAATAGATTTCTGAAATGTCTGACCTGACAGTGTCACCAGTCAGCCTTGGAGTCCAAGTCACTCCGTTTTCATGGAGTTTTTACCTCTTCAATCTACAAATGTGGCAACAGCAAGGCTCTTTCCTTATCTTGGTCCAGAAGGCCAGACTAATGCAGTTGCCACAGATCCTCTCTCCTTCACTGATTACAGAATCATACCCATCACAAGCAGTGCTGCTGCGGATGGTAGAAGACTGCCTGCCTTTCCTCAGGCTAAGTAAGAAGCACTGTGCTGAATGCAAAGATCACAAAGAACGAACTGTGGAACTTTCAAAATTGTTTATAAATTCCTGTTTCAGTTTGGAGGTAGAACTCACATTTTTTGACTTGACAAATTATAAACTTCTCTTGCAAGAAAATTTCCTGCACTGTGCTTTAAGAGTGAAGATTCGTACCAAATGCCAACAGCAACCTACCATTTCTACTGTTCTGAGTCTTGCCCTTGAACTGAGAAAGGACAAGCAGAGAGAGAGAGTGAAAAAAAGAGCACATACTACAGTATTTCTTCTACTAAAACTTTCCATTTGGCAGCTGCATTTTCAACACTATGGAAATGAATCTCCCTGCTTTTTCTAGTGATTTGATTTTAATTAAAAAAGCTCTGTATCAAGAGACTGATGCCCGATATAAAGGAAAAGTTGTAAGTGAAGCAAAAACGAAGGGGTACGTCTCACAAGCTTTTGGAGGTAAGTTCTTAAAAATATTAGAAAGCAATACTATTTTTATTTTCAATTGCTCTTGTTATGGTGATTTTGTTGTTGTTGTTGTTAAGCAGGTTATGGAGCAACATGCTTTGTTCATTTTCCCCAAAGTACTTTTGGATTATAGAAAACATTTAAAAATCAAAAAGGGCATTCAGTAGGCACTTCGTGCCCTAAGGTACTGAGTGGAGGCAACATGAAGAGTTGTCCTTGTCTCTCTGGTGGATCAGATTTTCATTATTACTCACCTAATCATTCAAATTTACAACGGAAAATTCTCCAATTACAGATATTAAATAATTAATTTTTACCATTAATTAACAAGGTTGTTTTAGGAATAAGCATAGCACTGGGATTAACACAGAAGCATATTTCATTAAAAATCCTGACCCTTACCAGAAAGGCAGCGTTCTGACACTAAAAATTTTAACAAATTTTATGATTTTTGCTTATAATTTTCTAAGAAAAGACAATAGTACCTAAGGACAAATAAAATTCTTTAAGGCTGGTCCTAGTGCAGTGGTGTCTACAATGAATTGATCACAGACAATTACAGATTTCTTCCCTGGCCAGGTAGCTCAGCTGGTTAGAACATCGTCCTGATATGCCAAGGTTGTGGGTTTGATCTCTGGTTAGGGCACGTACAAGAATCAACCCAACAATGCATAAATAAGCGGAACAACAAACTGATGTTCCTTTCTCCCTTCTTCTCTCTCTCTTAAAAATATATTCTTTAAAATTACACTATAGTTTTAATTAAAATGGTATATAGCACTTGGTAAAGTGCTTGGCAAATGACAGATATTCAATAAATATCAATGAATTAAGGTGTGTGTGTGAGTTAAATAATCACCTTGTTTGTTTAAAAGCAAAGTAAAAGACAATACTGAAATAGTTTTCGCAAAAGAAAATCATTAAATGCCAGAATTGATTTTGCAGAGCTTAATGATACCACAAACCTGGTCAATTAACCAGGTTATATTGTAAACTGCTTAGCTATAATAGAAAAATCAGTTTTTCTTGCTTTTACTTTTTTGTTAATTCAAACACCAAATTTTGGATTAAAAAACAACTGTTCAGAACCCACCGTACAAAATATTCTTGGGGCATTTCATAATTAAGTCATAAGTGTATATTATATACACAGAGATTCCAGGTTACCCCCTTCTATTCTGAGAGGTGCTCACAGAAGTAGAAATCTAAGGATCCCTTACACTGGTCTTGGGGAAAAACACCTTCCCAGAGAAACATACTAGTGAGGTACGTTGCTTATAGCAGGTGCTTGCCAAATGCCTGCTGAAGGAACAGTGGATAACAGAAATATCATTTCTTCAATGCAGAAAAGTGGTCTGTGGAGGTAAGTACCCCATGATAAGGTCAGAAATGTACAGATCCTATATCTGCTTTTTTCAGAGGCTGGTCTCTATATATGGAGAACTAAGTGTCCATTCACTGAATAGAACATTCCTCTCAGCATTTTCTGTAGATATGATGGGAGAGATTTTAAATTACTGACCCAATTGTTTTATTGTTCATGAGTTCATTCAGATCTATTTATTCCTGAGCTTTATTATACTGGTTTTCCCAGGAAACTGTCCGTATAAACGTTCAGAAAAAAAGTTCTTCATAGTGGTTTCTGGCTTTAAAAAAAATGTGTGTTCTCTATCTTTAGTTGCTACACACACACACACACACATATATATACAGTTGTCGTTGCATCAATCATGTTATAGGGGAAAGGCTGACCATCATCGATTTATTGTTCCACTTTTTTATGGCTTTTTCTGGTTGACTCTTGTATGTGTCCTGACCAGGGATCAAACTCAAAACCATATTGGGATGATGCTCTAACCAACTAGGTTACCCAGCCAGGGCCGAGAAGAGGTTTATTAAAAAAAAAAAAAAAAAATTGGTGGTTTCTTTCTATTGTTCTATTGTAATATCTACTTACTCCAATTAATTTCTACTCATCTATATTTTCTTTCAACTTAACCCAGATTTCTCTTTTTCCTCTCTAATTTCTTAGGCTGGTAATTTTTATTAAATTCTAATATGTACTTGGAAAAAAAATGCCAATTCTCAAATTCTTGGAAGCAGGGTTCTTTACATATCCATTCGATCAAGCTTAACTGTACTGTTTAAATATACTACAACCTGACTGAGTGGTCTCTTTTACCTGTCAATTACTAATGTGGCCTGTTAAAACCTCCCACTGTAATTATAGATTTTTTAAATATTCCATATGTATTTCTGACATACACTAGGTGCATACCAATTTGGAATTGTTTTATCTCCCAGGTAATTTACTCCTTTTATCACCATTTGGTAAATTTTATCCCTGATGTTTTTACCTCAGAATCTATCATGTTTGATTAACACAGCTATATCAGCCTTGCTTGGTTCGTTAATATTTGCCTGATATATCTCATTCTATCCCTTAGCTTTCGACCTTTCCAGGTTTTTGAGTTTTTAAGATTTTTGAAAGCAGCAGAATTGGCAAATTCTGCTTCTTTATCCAATCTTCGAATCGGTCTTTTTTTTTTTTTTTTATCCTCACCCGAGGATATTTTTCCATTTTTTGTACAGATAGAGTGGGAGGGAGAGAGAGAAAGGGAGAGAGAGATAGAAACATCGATGTGAAGGGACACATCGAGTGGCTGCCACCCGCACGACCAACCAGGGCCGGGGACAAACTGCAACCGAAGTACATGCCCTTAGCGGGAACCGAACCCGGTTCTCTCCGGACTGCAGGCCGACGCTCTAACCGCTGAGCCAAACCGGCCAGGGCCGAATCGGTCTTTTAACTGGTAGGTTTTTTTCACTTAACATTTGTTCTAATTACTGTTTTATTTATTTCTGCCATTTTATTTTGGGCTACTTCTGATGGTTTCTATTTACTTTTCTCCAATCCTGGTTTAAAAGTTCAGACAGACAACCAATGTTTATTATGCAGTGGTTACCCTGAATCTTTTGAACATACACAGCTTGATTTAAAAGACTATGATTAATCAATCTATCTAACCTCAGTGTTAGGATGCCTCAGGTTTGAACAGCTTTTATTTCATTGCTGTCTAGTATTTTTGCTTCACCTTTTTTTTTTTTTTTTATCCTCACCCGAAGACATTTTTCCATTTTTTGTTCAGATAGAGCGGGAGGGAGAGAGAGCAAGAGAGAGAGAAACATCGATGTGAAGGGACACATCGAGTGGCTGCCACCCACACGATCAACCAGGGCCGGGGACAAACTGCAACTGAGGTATGCGCCCTTAGCGGGAACCGAACCTGGGTCTCTCTGTACCACAGGACGACGCTCCAACCGCTGAGCCAAACCGGCCAGGGCTGCTTCACCTTTATAAAATGACTCAAACTAGTCATTTTATTGTTTTATACAGTCACTGCTTATTTTGATTAACCTTTCTTTGATTATTGCTTCTTAAATTTCACTTCCTATTTCTGTGCTCAATTTTCTGATGTTTCAACCATAGCCTTTAGAACCATACCATTAAATTTAAATAAAATACAATTGAAAATTTAGTTCCACTAGGCACACTTTTTGTTGTTGTTAATCCTCACCTGAGGATATTTTTCCCATTGACTTTTTAGAGACAGTGAAAGGGAGAGAAGGAGGGAAGGGGGTGGAGAGAGAGAGAGAAACATTGATGTGAGATGGACACATCGATTGGTTGCCTCCCACATGTACCTTGACTGGGGCCAGGAATGGATCCTGCAACCTAGGAGTGTGCCCTTGACCGGGTATCGAACTCGAGACTTATTGGTCCTCAGGACAACACTCTAACCATTGAGTCAAGCCAGTCAGAGCAATTTTTAAAAATTCTTTTCTTTTATTTTTTAATCCTCACCCGAGGATATTTTTCTATTTATCTTCAGATAGAATGGGGGGTGAGGGGAAGGGAGAGAGAGAGAAACATCGACTGGTTGCCTCCCAAACAACCCGAACTAGGACTGACCCCGACCAGGGCCAGGGCCAAACTGCAACCGAGGTACATGCCCTTGACCAGAATCAAACCTGAGACTCATTGGTTCGTAGGTCAACGCGCTCACCTCTGGGCCAAACTGGTCAGGGCTCCCCTCCCCCCCCTTTTAAAGATTTTTAAAATTGATTTTTAGAGAGAAAGGAAGGGAGAGGGAGAGAGAAACATCGATGCAATAGTGAGAAATCAACAGGCTACCTTTCCTCCTGCTCGTCCCTGACCAGGTATTGAGCCTGTAACCTGGGCATGAGCCCTGACTGGGAATCAAACCCGCCACCTTTTGGTGCACGGGAGGGTGCCAAACCAACTAAGCCACACCAGCCAGGGCTCCGCTAGGCACATTTCAAATGCTCAATAGTGACACATGGCTTGGCCACCACAGTACCGCTTTAGAAGTGCCTTCAGCAAGGGTCTGCTGGAGATAAAAGTTCTGTTTTGTTGACAAAAGTCTTGTCCTGGTCGGACATGGCTCAGTGGTTAGAATATCAGCCCTTGGCCCTGGCCGGCTGGGCTCAGCGGAGAGCGTCGGCCTGCAGTCCAGAGACCCGGGTTCGGTTCCCACTAAGGGCACGTACCTTGGTTGCAGTTTGTCCCCAGCCCTGGTTGGGTTGTGTGGGTGGCAACCACCCAATGTGTCCCTTTCATGTCGATGTTTCTCTCTCTCTCTCTCCCCCACTCCCACTCACCTGGACAAAAAGTGGAAAAATGTCCTCAGGTGAGGATTAAAAAAAAAAAGAACATCAGCCCTTGGATTGAAGGGCTGGGAATTTGATTCCCGGTCAAGGACACATACCGGGTTGTAGGTTTGCTCCCCAGCACTGGTTGGGGTGAGTGTGAGAGGCAACTGATGGATGTGTCTATCTCACATAGATGTTTCTCTCTTTCTCTCTCCCCTACCCAGCTCCCTTCCACTTGCTCTAAAAAAATCAATAGAAAAATGTCTTTGGGTGAGGATTAACAACAACAAAATAAATAAAGTGTTTTAAAAAAAGGTTTTATTTTGTTCTCTTTAAAAATAATTTTTTTATTTATTCATTTGAGAGAGAGAAACATCAATTTGTTGTTCCACTTATTTATGCATTTATTGGCTGATGCTTGTATATGCTCTGACTGGGGATTGAGCCTACAACCTTGGTATGTAGAGACAATGCTCTAACCAACTGAGCTACAAGGCCAGGGCCATTTTGTTCTCTTGAATTACTGAATTGTTGGTTGCATTTTCCCTCAGTACTCTGAAAATATTATTCCTTTGTCTTCCAAACTCAGTAGTTCCAACTAAATATGCTGTCTAGTTGTTGCTCTTACTAAATAATCAACCTCAGGCAGCCTTTGGTTGCTGCTGTCTCTTTGCCTTTGATGACTTCCCATGTGCTCAGGTTCGTATTCATTTCTATTTATTATGCTTGGGGACTTATTCTACTGCCTACATCTGAGATTTATGTCTTTTAGAGATTCTGGAAAATTCTCAAACTCTTCAAATACTACCTCTCTCTAGATTTTATCATTCTGAAATTCTTCTTTGTCATCTGTTAGACTTTCCAATTCTATTCTGTCATATTTAAAAATAATTTTTTTTTCTTTGTTGATTTTAGAGAGAGGAAGGGAAAAGGAGAGATAGAAACACTGATGAGAGAGAACACTGATTGGCCACTTCCAGCAAGGCCCCCACTGAGGATTGGGCCCACAACCTGGGCATGTGCCCTGACCAGGAATAGAACAAGTGACCTCTTGGTGCATGGGTCGATGCTCAACCTCTGAGCCACACCAGCTGGGCTCTCTGTCATATTTTCCATTTCTTTTCCATTCTGGGATGCATTCTGGATACTTTCTTCAGAGGTCTCCAGCTTCCAATTGTTGAGTCCAGGTAGAGAATTTATTTCAATAATTAAATATTTAATTTCTAGAAATTCAATTGGTTATTTTTTACATTTACCTGTCATTTTATTTTATAATCTACACCTAACATTTACATCCATTAAAGTTTCTGTCTGATCATTTCGTTGATTTTGGAGATAGAGGAACATTTATGTGAGAGAGAAACATTGATTGGTTGCCTCCCGTACATGCCTTGACTGGGGATTGAACCCACAACTTGCGTATGTGCCGACTGGGAATTAAATCCACCTTTTGGTATATGGGATGACACTCCAACCAACTGAGCCACACCGGTCAGGGCTGATCATTTCATTAACCAAAGTTTTTGGGCCTGGCCAGTGTGGCTCAGTGGACTGAGAATCATTCCATGGACTGAGAGGTCCCGGTTCGGTGGCCAGTCAGGGCACATGCCCAGGTTGTGAACTTGATCCCCAATGGGGGGCAAACAGGAGGCAGCCAATTGATGTTTCTCTCTCACTTTGATGTTTCTATCTCTCTCTCCCTTCCTCTCTTTCTAAAAAAATCAATAAAACATATTTATTTTTTCACTTTTTAAAAAATCCTCACCCGAGGACATTTTTTTTTTTTTTTTCATTTATCTTTAGATAGAGGGAGGAAGATGGAGAGAGAAACATCAATGTGAGAGAGACACATTGAGTAGTTGCCACCCACACGACCCCAACCAGGGTCAGGGACAAACTGCAACTGAGGTACGTGCCCTCAGCGGGAACTGAACCCAGGACTCTCTGGTCTGCAGGCCAACGCTCCCAACCGCTGAGCCAAATTGGCTAGGGCTCAATTGAACATATTTCAAAAAAATGTTTTTGGGAAGAGTTGGCTAATCCTGCTGTTTGTTGTAGCCTACCTCACACTGACTGTGAATTATTTCCTTGTACATTCGGTAGTAATTTTGGACCTTGAGGCTTATCAATGAGACCCCTGGGCAATTTGAGATAAGGATGTGTCCCTCCACAAGGGTTTTGCATTTGCTTTGGCCAGATGTTGTAGAGTACTCACCAGATGAGAATGAATTTTATGTTAATTTTTTGACCTGGGTACGAAATGCACCAAATTAATGGTATAACTTAAACTCAGTATCTAAATAAGGGAAGTCTCATGGTTACTATTTTTAGGGGAGACACTTGCTCTCTAACTCACAGCCCAGACTGAGATAGATAAGCCTGCCTGTCATCTCCCTAGATTGGTGGGACATAATCTAATTTATTATTATGTAACTTATTAAGGGACCAGACTGTATGCTGGAATGTGTGTCTCAGCCCTAACTCTGCACCTCACTAGGATTCAAGATCTTGTCTCCTAATCCCTTGTAATTATAATGGAGTCCTTATATAAAGGAGAGCTCCCCATCCCCAAGAACCCCTAACCCCAATGTCAGCTCATAGGCTTTCCAGTTTAGCTTTCAGTCTTCACTATGTTGCTGGCCCACTGCAAGGTCTATTATTTCCTTTTTGGCTAAGCTATACATTTAATATTTTATATAGCATTTCTAAATGTTTGTAGGAAGATTTTCTGTCATGCTATTGCTGAAAGTTGAAGAACATTTTCTTTACATGCTTATACCACAGAAATCCTAGAGGTTCAGAGTCTACCAAGAATTTTATAGTCCAGTTAATAAAATGAATTGTTTACATATGAAAACAGAAGATCAACAGATTGGTAGTAATGCATATGTTTATAAAGCAAAGGAACTGTTTCTTTTTTCCAACTAATCAGTTAAAATAAAAACTCTCATTAATTTCTTTTAGAAAGATTAAAACATTTATTACATTAATACAAAGCTTTATCCAGGAGGGGGCTAGGTGTTCCAGTAAGTATTTTGACAAAAATGAATACCATGCAGATGGGTACTAGATTTATTTGGGCAATCACTTCCTAGGTTCCATAAATGTCTAATCACTATGTTGTACACCTGAAACTAATATAATATTGTATGCCAATTGTAATAGAAATGCTTCTGCTGAGAGATTTTAAAAATTTGTACCATTTAAGATTTTCCATTTTAACATGTTTCTATTTTCAACTTGTCATAGCTCAGGCTATTAATGGCCCCCTACAACATCTGAAAATAATATCTGTAAAGATAGGCAGAGTCCTCAGCTTGTCATGGTGCTAGTCAGAAGGGATGGGAAGAAGCACTCTATGGGCCTGAGTGATAAAAGAACCTGGATAATATCAAAGTCCTATGCATCTTTCACTAATAAGATCATTTGGCTTGAATCCAAGATGGAGACAATCTGTATTTTATATTTGTAACTGCTTGAAAAAATACCTTCACATAGATGATGCCCTTTTAAGACAAGAAGGACAGAACAGTGGTTTAAGTTATTTATCCAAGGTTGCAGTTGGTAAAATGGTAAAGCCTAGAATAGAATTCTTGTCTGCAAACTAAATTCCATGCTAAGAGTGTTACCATGGCAAAGCCACCCTCAGGATGTCTTCTGCAGCCTCTGTATCTAGAAATCATTTATAAATTTTAAAAAGGAATGACTAAATAGAAGGCACAAAAATCTAATCCAAAGCTTCCCAAATGCCTGTTCAATTCGGGTCTGCACACAACAAAAGGGTGTGGTTGAACGTGGATTCATGCTTTAGATTTTCATTTGTCCAATAAGGCAGTCATGCCCTGGCCAGTTTGTCTCAGCGGTTCGAGCGTCAGCCTGTGGACCAGAGTCCCAGGTTTGGTTCCTGCTAGGGGCACGTACCAAAAGAAAAAAAAGAAACCCAGTAAGGCAGTCACTAGCCTCATGCCTATTTAAATGCAAAATTATTAAGTTAAATAAGCTAAAAGAAAAAGATTTCCTTCATTGCACTAGCCACATTTCAAATGCTTAACAGTCACATGTGGCTGGTGGCTGCTACACGGGGCAGTATTGATATAGCACATTTCCAACATCAGAGATCTACAGGACAGCTATGCTCTGGAATGTGGATTGATGAAGCAATTTCATTGTTGCAGGGGGATAGAAAGATCTCTGGCTTTGAAGCTCCACACACGTAAATTTGAATTCTGCCTCTATCACTTATAACCTTTGTGACTTGAGCAAACTTCTCTTAGACTCTTGTTTCCTTATCTTAAGTCGGGAATCAGAAATAAAGTGCTTGGACTATCATTTATGCTTAGTAACTAAAAAATCTGCAGTCTCCCGAACCCTCACTACAGCCCCACTGGGGTCCTGTGGTTGCCAACAGGCCCTTGCACAGTATATAAAAATACATGCTTCTGAAAGATTCAAGAGAATCATCAAACCTAATCCCTTGACTAGGGTTAGCATTTTCTTTGTGAGATTTTATCTTTTCTTAAGGGGTGTGGTGGTGGTGGTGAGCATTTGGCATTAAAAAAAAAAATTAGAACTGGAAAAAAAGTTATAATTCAATTTTCTATTACATAAACTCTAAACATTGATTTGAATGAAAGAAGCTGGATCTGAAGGTGTAACTTGAGTAAAATGGGTCAGGTGTCTTGGTGGTATTTCCCACAGGAAAATGACAGAAGAGCAGCTACAGAATCAGGTATAATTACCTGTATACACAATCAGACACTAATTAACTTTTTATTTAAAGAACAAATCCCTGAACAACTCAACAGCTTGCTTACCTGACAAGACTATTTTCTACTTTTGAGATGAGATACACTACTAGAGAGAGAGGCCTCAACACTCCCAGATCACTTTATGTTGTCTTGTCACTTCTCCTTGACACAGCTATTCCTTTAAATACTCCCCCAAGCTCCTCTTCTAGTCTGTTTCTAATATACCCACAGCGTTGTACTTGACCTTTTTAGTCTGAAAACAAGCTGACGTGTTCTTGAATTCCTAATTAGCAATATCAGAAATTATAAGGTCTTTAGCAGATGATTCAGAGCCCCATTTACAGGGAAATGAAATGATCTGGTCAAGTGAGTTTTCTGTTTAATCTTTGTTTCAATTTCTTGTTGAAAATCTTTAAAAACAAAATGTATTAGTGCACTTTTCTGCTCAAGAATAATAAACATTCCTGATGATTTAAGATCTTAACATTACAACAAATTAACCTATGATACTGATACAATACTGGGGTTACAGTTATAGAATATTGACATTTTCATGCTGACCCCAGGTTACACTTGAATTATTTGCTAGATTTTCACAAAATAAAATCTAACATTAGTTTGCTTTTAATTTGCCCTCATTTCTTCCACACTAGTTTAGAGAAATATTTCCAGATAAATGAAGCTCTGATTAGTTACTTTTGGTTAATCATGTTTTCATTATATTTGTGTTATGCTGTACTGTCAACTTTAAGGGAACATTTATTTTGAAAGAAATACAATACAATTCACTTTAGGTTTATACTAAATGGTAATTGAGTCCATTGGCCTCTGATAATTTTCCCTACTATTTTAATGATCAAACTTTTCTTAGAAGCAATAGCTAGATTAAGTTTCCAGGTAGTCAAGAGCAGAATTAAGCCAATTTCTCTTTTTCAAAAAACTGATGTGTTCCTTTGCAGAATTTCCCCTTTAACAGAATGTTCAAAACAAAGAATACAGCCATGTGAAATAATTCTACTTGTTAACATTAGTTTAAATAAATCCATCTGAACTAACGATGAAAATCTCAGAGGTAATTCAATTACCTAGACAAATAGTTTATTGAAAAGAGATAGATTTCATTTCACTTAGATACTTAAAAGCAAGTTAAGGAGAAGAATTTGGGGCTTCTAGCTTCAAAACAGACCTCACTGTTTCTCATTCAGGAAATTAAAAGATGCATAATCTTTAGTAGCTTTTGATATTTTATACTGAAGACATTCCCCCAATACCAGTTACCTTCCAGTCAAGTGAAATTCAAATACAGTAACTTTTACTTTTTAAGTTAGAAGCAACGTTTCTCTCTAGCTATTTCCTTAGATGATAGTTATGGATAACCTTCTGCCCTCATCACATGTTCATTACCCATGATGAAATACAAAAACCAAGCACTGCATACATTTTGAAAGGACCACTCTAGCTTTGCTGACTATATCCAACCATTGTTAAGAGTCTGTAAAATGCCTGAAAGGACCCTGAACTATAAAGCAAAACAAAACAACCCCCCCCAAAACAAAAATGTTATTATTTTCACTCTCTGACTCACCTTTGAGTCTCAGCTGACTTAACTGCCTGCCTACCCCACAAAGGTTATTGTATTATTAACATTAAAGTACAGTAGCTCTTGGCCCCGCACTTGTACCCAGCAGACACTCAACTAAACAGACAGAATGAAAAATACCACTCTCAGATAGTACTTTCTTTGTGGACAGAAATATCAGTGTATGTACCCATCCTGTGTCTCTCCAACTAAGTCCTATTGCTCAGGGGCATGAGTGGCCAATAATTCAATGTCACACGAAAAACAAAAGGTGAAACTTACCTTCATAAAGCAAACAATAAGAATATAATGTAATGCTATTATATAAAAAAGTATAGTTAACTAAAATAACATAAGTTATTGTATACAAAAGTGTTTCAATTTTAGAAGTCCTATTTAAAATATTTGATCTTGCCGGGTTTGTGTGGCTCAGTTGATTGAGCGTCATCCCATGCGCCAAGAGGTCACCGGTTCAGTTCCCGGTCAGGGCACATGCCCAAGTTGTGGGTTTGATCCCCAGTGGGGGGGCGTGCAGGAGGCAGCCAATCGATGTTTCTCTTTCATCAGTGTTTTTCTCTCTCTCTCTCTGCAATCAATAAAAACATATTAAAAAAATAATAAAAATAAAAGATTTGATTTTACTGAGCCTAATTTTAACTATAAGAGTATAGACCAAATTTTTTTGGTAACTTAACAATTCCAAAAATAATATGCTGATAGAAACTAGAGTCACCCAATTTGAATTGAAAATATACGAACTGTAATAAAACAGACATACTCACAGCTTGCATTTCTATATAGAAGAAATGGTTCGTGGAGTTGAAATTCCAAATCTTTATTCACTGGTTCAACAAGATTGTGCATATTCAATCGATTCACAATAGTAAAACCATGGTAAGGGGAAGCTGACCTTAGATTTAATAGAAGAAAAAGAAAATCTGTAGTCACTGTTAGTTTGCAGAGATGTTATCTACTTCTTTATTTCCATTTCTAAGATTGACTATATTATTGCATTATACATTATTAGCATTTAAAATTGTAAACAAAAAAACTTAAGTCAGATCATAACCCTCTTCCTCTGAGAAGATTCCAAGGATACAATCCCTTCCGAGTAAAGGTCAAAATCCTTATTAAGGCCACAAGGCCTTAGCTGATATGCCCACCACCCCTGGACTTCAGCTCCTATGCCTCTTCCTGCCCCAGCCACACTGAGCATCTTGCCATTCTCTCTAAATACCTCTGCCTGGACCACTTGTCCAGAATCTAGTTATCTCATCTCCCATAGCCTTGGCTCAAATGTCACTTTCTTAATGAGGTCTATCTGAGAACTATCCTTTTCAGTGCTCCCAAGTTCAATACCTCTAACCACCCTCCTCTTTTTCCATACCACTTATTATTTTTTATACTTGTCTTTCTACATTAGAATGTAAGCTCCATGCAAATAGGGTTTTTGTCTTATTTTTTTTTTCCAGATGTATCCCAAGATAGACACACAGTAGATATTTAATACACATTTGCTCAATAAAAATAACATTTATTTTAAATATGGTAGAGGACTGGTTATAATAATGAATGACATGACAATGATGATTTTTCTTGTACCAAACAGGTCTTTCCATTTTTCTCAAGTTAGAAAAATGGCTCAAATCCTACAATAAGAAATGTCCTTGGTTCAGTACATGACCCCTAAGACACTCCTCACATGTATACAACACTTTATAGTTTCTCATTAGTTTCTCTGTGTAGATGAGAGAGATTTTAGAATCCTGTTCTACAGTTTAGGGAACAAGCTCAGAATGATTAAGGCCTATGCCCAAAGTCATACAAATAAGATAATCAGAATTCAGCTTTAGGTTTTCTGACTACAAATCTAGGCTTCTACCATGCTAAGGTCTCTCTCTGTCTCTGCAAAGTGATATTCTGACATCCTGGTATACATTCATCTAAGGTATATAAAGTGTTCTCATATTTCTCACATAGAGTTTCTTTGGTCTCCTTTTATTAGAATCAATACCACATAAGCCTCCATGTCTTTTATTAAGTCAAGTTACTCACTATACTGAATTATGCATTTTCTATAATTAGTGAATCTGTACTATATTGTAACAATAAGGCCAGGAAAGTACTTTTCAAGTATTATAGATACTAAAGTTCTAACAGCAGTTGAAAAGTTTCTAGAGATTTATATTGGTAATGAAGAATAATAAAGGAGGTGCAGTTAGTAAAGGTCTCCCCCCCAAATGTGAAGAATATTTGACAAATTCTTGTTAATTACCATCGATGGAGAAAGGTAATCCTTAAAAGATAATTCATAGCACAACTCCCCCTCCCGCCCAGCCAAAACACAAACAAAAAACTAAAAGAACCAGATGTCAGTAATAACTCCTGCTGAGTCCCAAAGCTTTAGAAACCAAAGGAAGAAATCAGAGCTAAACCTAACAGGGATACATGAAAACAAGGAACTCCATGACTGTCATATACTGTCAGTTACTTTTAGACCACAAAACTTGAAATTTGCAAAACAATCACATTTTATAATTGTCAGAAAAGTTGAAAATAAAAACTGCAATTCTGAATCATTCAGGATTTCTAAAGGACTCTCAAATTAAAAATACACATTACTAAAGACAGCACACAATTCAGAACATTTAGGGAGAGTGTGGGAAACAGGACAGAACCAGAGTCAAAGAAGATAACCTCTCATTCAGTAACCAGACAACAGCAGGACTGACCTTCAACCACATTATTTTATAGAGCTAGTCCATGTATTATGTTTTTCTCAACTATATATCTTTCTAAATATGGGGTGGGGGTAGGAGGAAGGCATCTGTTTTAGACTCATTCATTATTAAAAACTGTTTTCTATTTTGAGATGGTTTTGCCAGGTTCCCAAATAAGTTCTGGTTCTGTTTACTCTGAATCACAGGAAGGCTCAAAGAGGAGACATAATAACTTGGTTAGGATCTCGCAACTTAAGATGAATGAACACCTGAGGGTCAAGCAGGAAGGTTCCAAAGGTAAATGTACAACAGGGTTGAACCATTTCATATGACATTGTTCACCATGAGATTAAAAAAATATATAGCTCTGGCCGGTTTGGCTCAGCAGTTAGAGCGATGACCTGAGGACCGAAGGGTCACAGGGCATGTATACTTGGGGTGCTGGCTTGATCCCCAGCCCCGGTTGGGGTCGTGTGGGAGGCAACCAATCGATATGTCTCTTTCACATTGATGTTTCTTTCTTTATCTCTCTCCCCTTCCTTTCCTCCCTCCCTCCCTCCCTCTCTCTCTCTCTCTCTCTCTACACACACACACACACACAATCTTTTTTTTTTTAAAGCTTACCTTCGATATACAAATAAGGTCCCTTCTATATCAGTCTTCTCCTATAATAGACAATAAAACAATTAGTTTTCTCCCCATAATGCAACCCCAAATATTCCAAAGGAAAAGAAATACATGTTTAAGATCAACTTATTTTAAAATTAATCACTTTTAAACAGGTCAAGTCAGTCTCTCACTCCACAAACTACTGTTACAATTTCTTTTGTATTCCTTCTATGCTACTGATGAATATTAATGTATATGCAATGCTCAATTCAGCAACATGCCTGCATCTGCAGAATTTTTCTAATTCTTTTTAAAAATTTAAAGGAAAAAATCCTAGAATTAGCTTTCACTTTTTAAGCTAAAATGTTTTAGCCAGATTTCGTAATTTTAAAGGCAAGGTCTTTCATACAGCAATTTCTTCACTTTTAAAGTTTACCAATGTTAGTAGGAAAAAAAAAGGAAATTTTATCTTATAGCCTATTTTGTTTCAACATTGGAGGATTTTGGTATATTTCACAAGTAGTAAATGTTGTGGTAGTTACTGTCAAACATAATTAGTTTGTTATTTTTAGAACCTTGTTGAAGGATGTTGAATACTGAAACTATAATCTGCCTTAATGTAATTACTGTAGGTCTTACAAATAATTTTTAAAAAGTTTTAGCTTAAAGTGAAATGTTTTGATTAAAAAAGTACAACTTATACCATCTTTCATTTGCTGTGCCAAGAGTGTATTTAGGTCTTAAACACAGTTACAATTTTAAAAAACAACATATTAGCCTGCAGTTCACACCCTTGATAGGACCTAAATATTTTAATGTAATCAACAAACTGTAAGAAAACTTTAAATGTCACATGAAATTTAATTTGTTGGGATAAAAAATGTTTAAAATATGCCCAGCTGGTCAGTGAATTGAACAGCATCTCATAGACTGAGAGATCCCGATTCGATTATTCGATTCCTGGTCAGCGCATGTGCCTGGGTTACAGGCTTGATTCACAGAGGGGGGCTGTGGGAGGCAGCCGATAGATGTTTCTCTTTCTCTCTCCCTTCCTCTCTAAAAAATCAATAAAAATATTTTTAAAAATGTTTAAAAAATATTTATCATCTTGATTTCTTCCAGAAATACTGTCCTAGTTTAAATATCATCATGGAACTTTTCTTAAGGATTCAGAGGCTTTTTCTTGACTTTCAAATGTTATTAGTATAAGAAATTGGTAATCAACTGTCTCAGTGAAAAAAAAATTGCCCCTAGAAAACATTGTGCAAAGTCACAACTCACTGTAAAATAGAAAAGATTCTGGTTATGCTCTATGTGTCATAATTGAAATGAACAAGCAATGGCAGCCTGTTTTTCAACTCAGGTTATTGTAGCTTGTATCTTATTTAAAACAGAACTCCACAATTAAAATACCAAAATATTGAAAATCTGTGAAAATTTAAAAACAAAATTTCTTAGTAAATAAGTCTCTGCCCCAAGTCTTTAACATTTGTTGGCAATCTCTATTTCACAAATGTATACGTAGATCAAGAAAAGAATAATTATTCAGAATAATTCAAACTAAGCCAATGTTTTTCTAAAACAATTACACTTTTAAAAAATCTATAATTTTGTTCTTTGTGGCTTCCCATACCTCCTTCTCTTCCAGGAGGTGAAGGACAGATCGAAACCAAGATAATTTTGTCTTCATCTGATTTAACTTTATAAATGCCAAATGACTTTCATAAAATTACTGGTTAAATAAACTTTATATCTGTATTACATTGTAAAGAATGTGCTATGATGACAATCTTCAAAAAAAATTTTTTTTCTTTATTGATTTTAGAGAGAAAGGAAGGGCGAGGGAGAGAGAGATAGAAACACTGAGGAGTGAGAACACTGAATGGCCACCTCCTGCATGTTCCCCACTGGGGATTTGGCCCACAACCTGGGCATGTGTCCTAACCGGGAATCCAGTGACCTCTTGGTACATGGGGTCAATGCTCAAACACTGAGCCACACCGCTGGGCTATGATGACAATCTTTAATTGTTTTGTTAGCATAAGTATATTTCTTAGTGAAATGTGAACGTCAGTAATTTATAAATTCAATTCATCAAACATTTACTGATTGTTTTCTAAGTGTTAATAAAATCTATAGTTGAATGAATTAAGAAGGATCAATCACTAGAAAAATTATATTAAAGCAATGAAGGAACCTTCAAACAGGGGCCAACAAGTCAATGGATAGACTGAATATAACTTTTTAGGACCCCCTCCCGTGCAAAAAAGCCAGAAAGTGTTTAGTCTGATGGGAGCATTCAGGGGTGACATCACCACATTTATTTACAGGGTCTCTTTTCCAACGGTTTCAAGGGAATCCAAGTAACATGGAAGCCCATTTAAGAGACTTGAAATCTTTTCCAAAACTCTGGAAACACAGGGTAGTTCGATAAAAGCCGGACTTATCCCCATCTCCTCTCTTCCAAGAATTGAAACTAACTAGACTTCAATCTTTAAATCCAAATGACCTCTGAGAAGGGGGCTCTTATTTATGTCTGTTGCGGGGCATAGGAGGAACGTTCACTTTATAGATTATGTATATGTAATTTATCTAACAACCCTCAACCTTTCAGGCATCTTTCTGACCTCATTGGTCCCATATCCTTAGCACATCAGCAAAGAAGGCAGATCACCCAAGTCCCGGGATCCGACCCTAAGGGACTGATTCTCCTCCAATCCTCCCTTGTGTCGGTTTTCCCCCCGGCTGTCTTGGGCCTACTTCTCCAGCTTCTCTTTCCCAATTTCCGGGTCCCCGACACCCCTCAGACGCCCGCCAGGTCCTCCAGTCCCTGGCCTCGTCTCCGCCGCCCTGGCCTCCGGCATCACCACCCACTTAGGGCGGTCTGCGCGGCCCCTTTAAGAGGAGGTGGCCGGGCGACATCGCTCAGTGGCCTGGCGGCACTCACCCACTGGTTGGCCTTGGGGCAGAAGGTGTACAGAGCAACCTGGCCCGTGAGGTCTGCGATGCTGGTGATGTAGGGGTCGTGCTGCTTCAGGGCCGCTAAGCTCATCTCCTGCCCAGCTCGACTCAGCGACTCCATCTTGACTTCTCGAGCCGAGCCCCTCCGGAGGGGGCGGAGTCTCGAACAGGAAGGTGCCATCGAGGCAAAGTTCCCCCAGCAGAGTCGGCGCCCTCGATTTCCGCCTCTCGGCTGAGCCTCACCGCAGGGCGGTACGGTAGCTATTAAGCTCCGTGGTGCCCACGCCCAGGGCACCGGGTTCCGGCGTCGTTAGGTCCCAGGGGCCCAAAGATCCGTGGAGCTGGCAGGTGCGGGCCCCAGGCGCTTCCTTTCTGCAGACTGAAGTGTTCCGACACCAGGATCAAGGCTGCCCGCGCGCTCTCTCCGAGCGCCCGCCCGACGAGGTTGGAGACCGAGGCGGGCCTGCCTCGGCCGCGCACGGGGAAGGGCCCGGGGCGGCGGAAGGAAGACCTCGCTGTGCAATCTCCCGGGCCGTTTAGAAAGCACAGTTAGCGAGTTAGTCTTCGTCTGAAGGAAATGTTTGAGAAAGCCAAACTAATGTCCTTTGCTATCCATTTTTGCTCCTTATTTTCCTCGTCTGAATCCCAGGTACATCTTTACAGACAATCTTGGAAAGAACCCTGAAGGCTTGAGTTTCTCGTGAACCGTTTAAAGCTTTAAAACCTTTTTAAAATTCTTTTAACAAACATCTGTTGAGCATTTGAAAGAGCCAGGTACTAGCTAGAGTATAGCCCCCCACCCCGTCCTCGTTGAAAAACATTTTCTTACATTGAAAAGATACCACAGTGGAATTTAAATTTTTGAAAGGATAAAACCCCGTGATATTTGTATTGTTTATGATTTTACATCCCAGGACGATTTTTGAATGGAAAGAGATTTCATATCTTACAGTCTTTGCATAATCACGCCAGGAGCGTGTACAAATGCAAACAAGGACACAGGTATCATTCATTAAGCAGGTATTTATTGAACTTCTAATTGTAAACTGGTAGCCCCTTGGGAGCATCAAAGACTATTGAAGACAGCTGCCTGGTTCTGGGCGAACGTGGAAATGGTAGGACAAGGCAAAGAAACTGGGACAATGCTAGTGATGGTTCTCTTGAAACCCAGAGGATGGAACCACTAACAACATCTGGTCAGGGAAGGCTAGGAAGGCCTCATGGAGGAGGTGATGTTTGAATTAATGCTTCAGGGATGAATAGATATTCAGAGAAGAAAAGCAAGGGCTCCTTTTGTTGGCAGGGCTGCAGGAACGGCACCAGGTGTTAGCTTGGTGGGGTCAGACCAGACCTGGGTTCAGCATCCTTGGTACTTGAGTTCTGGCACGGAAAGAATTCAGAGCCAAGACTCAAAGTATAAGAACATTTATTTATAAAAGTACAGAGGTGGAAGAAATAATTCATAGAAGAAATGGGCTTAGGAAACAAGTTATAGAGGCAAAGGAAGGGCCCTAGGAGCTTAGAGGTGAGGAAGGTAAAGGTGTTGGGCCAGGGGGAGAGGGAGGGGAAAGGCCATGGTGGTGACCTATTGTCCTTGCTCTGCTCATGCCTGTCTAACTCCACCACACTTTCAATTTACAGTCTAGTGGTGAAGTAGAGAAGATGTTGTCATCCTTATTTGATGGCTGGTTTAATGAAACTGGGTAGAGAAATCACTGGTTTAAAGTTCCACATGAGTCAGGGGGGATCTGGTATTAGAACCCAGAGATTCCTGCCTCCCACCTTGGCTCCTTTGCTCTACAACATGCTGCCTTTCTTTCTCCTGAAGACGGAACTGTACTCCACCTGCTTTCAGTTGAACATTTAAACAATGTGTACCGTAATTTAAAAAAATACAGTTATATGTATTTTTGAATAAGTAGTACAAAATTCAAAGGCACACCTGAAACTGAATTCAGTTTTTTCTTTTACATATATCTTTACTGTTGAAAGTATTACAGATGTTTCTCCCTTTTTTCTCCCCACTGACATCCCCCTCCCAGCTCCCCCCACCTCCACCTTCACTGAATTGTTGTCTGTGTCCATTGGTTATGCTTATATGCATATAAGTTCTTTGGTTCCCACTCCCCTTCCCTTTGAGGTTAGTGTGTTTCCTACTTTCAAGTCTCTGGATCCGTTTTGTTCAACAGCTCATTGCGTTCATTATGTTCCACAAATAAGTGAGATCGTGTGAAGTTTTTTCTTTTTTTAAAAATTATTTTTTCATTGAGGTATAATTGACATATAATATATTTCACTATAATGATTTGATATTTATATATATTGCAAAATGATCACCACAATAGTCCAGTTAACATCCGTCACCATAATAGTTACAAATATTTTCTTGTGATGAGAACTTCCCAGCTACATACAAATATGCAATACAGTATTAACTATAGTCACCATGATGTACACTACATCCCCATGACTTATTCATTAGTTTTATTAACATAGATTTCCTAAAATAATCTAAGGTATTTTCTTTTGTTTATGTGTCAAAACTGCTGCAGAGCCCTGGCCAGTGTGGCTCAGTTGCTTGAGTATCAGCCAGTGCACTGAGAGGTCGCCGGTTCAACTCCCAGTCAGGGCACATGCCCAGGTTTCTTCGTACAGGAGGCAGCTGATAGATGTTTCTCTCTCTCTCCATCTCCTTCTCGCTTCCACTCTCTCTAAAATCAATAAAAACATATTAAAAAAAAAAAAACTGCAGGAAGTCACACCACGTGACAACAAAACCAATTACCAGGTGCATGCTAATCATTCACTGAACAGTGGTGACTCTTGGATTTAAATATGTAGACTATAGTAGATATGTAATATTTATTTATGTTGGGGAAATTACTACAGTGTTTTTTCCCCCATCATATGGCCTATTCACTCAAATTTGTTAAAAATAACAATGAATAACAAAAATAACCTGTTAGTTTAATTATAGTAAGCAAATCTTGGTTAAAAGATTTTTAAAATTAACAGGGTGTTAATTTTCACAAATGACATGCGGACCAGAAATTTTGTTCATTAAATCCAAAGTTCATTAAATCGACGTCTGCAAAATCCAGGGTTTACTGTATGTGTACATTTGGAGTTAAGGAAAGTAAGGAAGATTACATGAAGGTGGGTGAAAGTAAGTTGTAGGATAATTAACAAGATTATGTGCTCTGTAGCAGGGTCTGGAAAAGAGGATTACTTCTGGCATTTCAGAGGTGTGTTAACCTAGATGCACAAGAACAGTGGACAGGGCTTGCTTGAAAACCTTTGAAAAAACAAAAACCCAAATAAATCCTTTTACTAAAGAAGTTATAGGTCTGGCATGACTACTCACCTTGACCTGCCCTATGAGTAATTTATAATCAGATCACCCTGTGTGATTACTTTTGATTCGATTTGTTACAGTGCCCTTCTTTTGTTCGAATTATTCAAAACTCTTACCTGCAAGTTGTAAATATTTTATTTACTTATGTTTTATCTGTCTTGTCAATGAAGCAGGAACCATATCTGTCTTGTTGACCGTCACATTCTCAGTGCCTGGCACACAGGCATGGCCTAATATGTGTTTGTTGAGTTAATTGGAATGTTGGGATGTTCTCTCTATGGCATAAACCTGAGAGAAAGGATGGTTGTTTCAACTCCACATCTAACAGAGCATTTGTTTGTCATAAGTGCTAAACAAATAATCATGCCTGATTTGCTTGTATTAATATATTTTGATTCTTAGGCTCGATGCCTCTTGAACAAATGTATTGTTTTTGGTATAGCCCAGCACCTTTTCAAGCTTGCAACTTTCCCCATGTCTGTTTTCTCTCCATCTCTCCATTTCTTCTCTGTTCCTCTCCTTCCTCTTCCTTTGTCAGATTTTTAAAAAAATCCTCATCTGAGGATTTATTTGGGTTTTTGTTTTTCCATTTATCTTTAGACAGAGCTGGAGAAGGGGAGAGAGAGAGAGAGAGAGACAGAGAGAGAGGGAAAGAATCATCAATGTGAGCGAGGCACATTGATTGGCTGCCCCCGCAGGACTCCAATCAGGGCCGGGTACCAAACCACAACCAAGGTACGTGTCTTTGACAGAAATCAAACCCAGAACTCTGGTCTGCGGGCCGTCTAACCGCTGAACCAAACCTACAGGGGCAGATTTTAAAGCTATATTCTAGAAGTATCTGCTTATTACATTTGGTCTTTTTAGGCAAAGACACCAAGCTAACTAATTTTCCCTAGGTCATATAATGATTCATTTGTTGAGTTGGGATTAACATCTTCTAGCCTTGGCTTCCAGGTAGACAGTACCTGGCCAACTCTTAAATCTCACTAGCTACACGTGAGTGAAACTTGTTATCCTTGTGCTACAGTTTCACTCCTGATATTTATTTTACATGATTGTTATCCAGAAGGGGGTGGACTTACCATAAAATTTATTACCGAGTCCTTATGAGATGTTGAGGATAGTTCTTCAGCTTCTCCAGAAAGGTCTCAGACCTCTGTATTTAAAAGGTACTTTTTGAAAGTATTTTAAAAGGTGCTAGATGTTTTCTGGACTTACACTTCTGATATGTGAACTAGTTTAGTCTGTCAGTTCTGGTTCAGAATATTCATGCTTTCAGCTAGGAAGAAAGAAATAGCTGTTCTATATGGAATAATGTAACTAGAGTAAAAGAACATGGGATCAGAATACCATTTAGTTAATCTCTTTATTGCTAGGAAAGACTGCATTTAGCTAGGGTTCTTGATGATGCTCTCTGGTAGAAAGTTCTGTTTTTTACTGTTACTTAATCCAATGTAATGTTTCAAATTAACAATAGCGTTGCAATGGCATAAACAATAATAGTATATTCAACTGACACACCACTTATCCATGAAACTTAAAGTACTTTATGTTATACATATTCACAGTCTCTCAAGATTGGTAGATGGATGTAAATAAAATAATTGTTACCCATTTATAAATGAAGGATCCCAGAGAGGCACAAGAGTAGTAGACTTGCTTATAGCAGATCGTTTGCTTTTCACCAACAATCCTTTTATCTTTTTCATCCGCTTTAGGCACACAGCTAGGCTTCACATCCCAAGCTACTTCAGGTTATTTTACGGACCTGAACAAAATTTATCCTCCTGCATGCATAAGCCCAAACCAATGTAAGAGCAGGAGTTTACAGTGGAGAAAAGAGTTAGTTTATTAGGATTGGTGCCAGTCTGGAGGACAGGTGAGCTTGTGCTCCAAAATACTCGACTCCCTGATGGCTTAAGCAAGAGTATAGAGCAAAAATCATAAGTCATCATGAGTAAGAGGTTTGGGCAATAAGTCATGATTTCAGGTCTTTTAAAAAAATTTCTATTGATTGATTTTAGAGAGAGAGAGGAAGAGAGAAACAGAGAAACATTGATTTGTTATTCTACTTATTTATGCATTCACTGGTTGATTTTTATATGTGCTCTGACTGGGGATGAAACCCATAACCTTGGGGTTTGGGGACAATGCTCTAGCCATCTGTGCTACCTGGCCAGGGCCAAAATTTCAGGTCTTTAGGTCAGCTTTAGAGTAGTCCCTCGGTCTGGTTTCATCGGGATGTGGCTAGGAGCTGCTTTAGGGCTCAGGAGCTGAAATACAATTTAGGGCATGATGTTATCTTTAGCTTAAGGAAACCCATAACTTGCGATCATTAGTCAGGGCCTGGCCGTGTTTCTTGCTGCCTCTGGGAGTTGTAAATGGAAGGGAAAGGGCTGAGGCATGCTGTGAAGAGAATGAATGGAGTGCTGGGGCTACATATTAAATCAGAATCATACGTTGAATCAGGACCCTCGGTTTCAGTTAGGTATGGCTCTATAATCCACTTCTGGCCAGTGGATTGTTATCAGAAACTTATGTGCCTTCTCCAGGCCAATGTTTAAAGGAGTCTGTTGCCTCTCCACACTTCCTTTTCCCCCTTCCGCTGGCTGGGGGCAGTCAACTGTGAGACTATGAGGAGTGGCAGAGTCACAGGACCCCGAACCCCCGCGTGGAGGAGAGCTGCCTGCTGACCAGGGCACCCTTCTGACTATTATGTGAATGAGAAGTGGACTCTGGTGGTTTGAAGGACTATGTACTTAGGAGTCTTTCTGTTACCTCAGTCCAGCCTATTCTGACTAATTACACTGCTCCAGATTGTTTAGAAAGTCAGCAATAAATCTTCCATCTTCTGAAGTAGAATTAAAGTTAGGCATGTGATTTACCAGAACACTGCTCAGTGCTTTGACAATAAGTCAAGATTTTAAAAGAACTCCAGCCAGAACTCTGCATTTACAGTCAGTTATAGGCACCGATTTGCAGAGTCACAAAATGGCCGAAGACCAAAAATATTTTTGCCTGTGCCATTAGGTGATTGATTTTGTAATTACATCATGAAGTAACCTGCTGAGCCAAGGAGGGAGGCTGTCATTTACAATGTACTTCTCCATGAGCTTTTCCACAGATACTCTCAGACCTCTTTGAATGTGCCTTTCTTTTATCCTCCAGCATATTAAAGTATAAGTATTCCGTAAGCCAACACAATAACAAGAGTTTGAATAAAGGCATCTACCTGCTGTGTCTCTCTGAAACCTGAAAGCTTCTTTGTTGACTCTCCAGATTAATATGAGAACGTTAAGAAGTACTGATTATTTTTTGTTTTTATCTTCACTTGGGGACATTTTTCCATTTTTATTTTGTTCAGATAGAGTGAGAGAGAGAGAGAGAGAGGAAGAGAAAGAGAAAGAGAACCATCGATGTGAAAGGGACACATCAAGTGGCTGCCACCCGCATGACCCAACCAGGGCCGGGGACAAACCACAAGCGAGGTACACACCCTTAGCAGGAACTGAACCTGGGTCTCTTGGGACTGCAGGCCAATGCTCTAACCACTGAGCCAAACTGGCCAGGGCCTGATTATTTTTTGTATCTTTTCAGTTTCAATTCTGGGTTGCTTCTAGGCTTATATTATCATTACTCATTGACTAATGTTTATTTATCTGGCAAAACTAACATAAACATTTTTTTACATCATAATGCATTTAATTCATTTAATGACTTTTAGCTATCTTGAATCAAAAATTTAATTGTTCACTAGCTAGGACATATTAATAAGTTGTTGACCTCCAATGGGTTGAATTTGCACAAAAATACTCTTAAGAATGAATTATTTATTGTCATTGTAACCTTCCACTTTGAAGTGAAACCAGTGTTTACATACTTAAAGGGCTTAATGCTTTTTGTTGTTTTGTTTACATATTGTCTTAATTTGGGTCTTCGACATGTGTTATACTTGAGGCAAACTGACATAAAATTCATAGGGAGTCTTTCTGTGTAAACCACTCATTATATGATCTGGGGAATAATAAATGTGGCCCAGATAAGTTTATGTTATTTTGGTAAATGTGAATTCATTTGTTTTGAAGGCTCACATTAGGAAATTCTATTTTCCCCTACTCAATTATACATACAACATGGAAATTGATATAAAACATGATACATTAAAAATCACTCTGAATTACTGAAATACTATAATTTAATGGAGATTAATGGTCACAGTAGGAAAACCTATTCACTCATCTGTATGTTGTTCGCAGCCTTGAATTTAAGGAATATTACCTGTTCTAGACCTTGAAGGAAAAGCTTAATATTCATTATATAAAGAGAGAAGTATAAATTACACTTTACCATTCAAAATCATTAACCCAAAAGATAATAGAATCACCAATTTACAATAAAATTATTGCCACTACTGTGATAAAAGAGGTTGGAGTAGGTTAGGAGCGGTCCTTTCTACATTGCTCAAGAACACTAGAAGAATTAAAAATTTATGGATTACCTCCTAGAAACAATGATCTGGTACAGAAATGTAACAAAACACCCACTCTCCTGTGTCTTCCTAAGCTGCTCTGTGCCATTTCATTTTGTGATTGCATTAGTGTGACAACTTTCTAAAGCTCTAGAAACCGTCTTTTCATTGGAAATCCAGAGGCAGATGGTGTAGAAAGGTAATGTTGAAATATGAACCAAATATAATCTCATTTTGTATATTTGTAATTTTATTTTACTTAGATTGCCAGTAAGTTCAAGCAAAAAAAGTAAAATAAAAAGATTATTAAAAATGTTATGCAATATAAATGTCTTTCCTGGTAAAATTGTATGAAAAATACAATATAGTTATTTTTACATGAAATCTTCCAGCAGCAAAAGCTGGCAAAGTTACTTCTTAAGAAATTATATCTAGTTTTGAAAAGTTATTTGTTTCTTTAACCTTTCAGACACTTCTAAGTCTTTGTTGCTGTCTATACAGAGTGTTTTAAAGTACCATGTATTTGTATAAAACGCTGGAAAATAATCTCAGAGGGACTGTTGGTGACAGATGTAATTTACTTCTAAGGAATTTGGGGGGGAATTGAGGCTTTTTATTTGTGTCTGAAAACCATTATTTTCTAAGTATTGATTAATGCTTTCCTATAGAAAGGTTTTTGTTTTCTTATTCAGCGACCCCTTTCCTGTCTTTGTTTTCCATCGATAGCCTTTTATTCTTCAATAATAAAACACCTGAGAATATGCACAGTTTCAAACTTTCCGTTTATCTGTTTTTGAACTAAATTGCCTTGTGGTTTAGTAAAGGTGATGGAAATATGATTACCCAGGTGAAACATTACCGCCCGGGCATTTTCTGCTTTCTACAGTTTCCTGCACTTTAAGTAATGTACTGAAAACAGGCTTGGGAGGAAAGAATGCCTATCCACAGTCTATTTAATAGAATATATGTCAATAAATACCTCAAATTTTTTAGTCAATGAATCCCTGAGGATTTCAGTACACCATCTATAGAAAGCATCCAGGAGATCTGTTGAAAGGCATAACAAACCAAAGAAATGAGCCATGTAGCTTGCAATTGCTGGAAATACATCAATTGAACCAAACTGATGGGTAATCTTAACGTCATATTTTGGTGTGTCTTCACAGAATAAGCAAGGAGTCTTTTCTTTCCCTTAAAGATATGGACTGACTTTAAAGTTTTGAATAGCATAGATCTTTCCTGATGTGAGCTAGACAGGTCTGACCATAAAAAAAGAAGCGTTTTTGTTTTCGTTTTTTATTTTTGTCTTGGAGACTGGTAGCGCGAAGTAGGTTTCAGAGGCAAAGCCAATGAGTTTGTCATTCTTCTTAACTCTGGCAGAGGGTAAATGTATGAACATTGGGAAACAAGAGAACTTTTTGTGAAAATAGGCATTAGGCCTTCATCTGTTAGACATGTCAGTATCTCATTAGATCTGTTAATATTATAATGATCTATTAGTAGTTCGTAGGACTGAGAAGAGCAAAGCAAATTTCTGACTGTGAAATCTCATGGTGTGGTCATCCTGCTTTATGGTCATCTAGTCTCCAAGATGCAGGTGGGGAGGAAATAGAATTTTAAAAGCTGAGGGAAAACAAAGACCCAACTTTCTTTTGCTCAACTACCCAGCTTTCGAATCAAGCTTTGTTTAAAACCATCACCATCAGCTATATATGTGCTAAAATGCTTTATTTTTAACTTTAAACTAAAAAGATAAACAAAAGTCTTTGAGGACTCAATAGTATTTCTTCCAATAAATATTTAGGTAGTTCAATTTTGCATATATTTAATTAAGCAAATGATCTTGACTGGACAGCTCCAAGATAAGAACATTGATAAACTACATCGGAGCCCTGTTAGGCCAAAGCACCACACTTCTGGCATGACGAGTTTTTATTTATTTTTGTTAATCCTCACCCGAGGATATTTTTTTCATTGTTTTTTAGAGAGAGTGGAAGGGAAGGAGGGAGGGTGAGAGAGAAACATCGATGTGAGAGAGAGACATTGATTGGTTGCCTCCTGAAATTGCCTGGGGATCGAAACTGCAACCCAGGTACATGCCCTTGACCAGGAATCGAACCTTCTACCTTTTGGTGAGTGGGCTGACACTCTAATTACTGAGCCAAACCAGCCAGGGCCACTTTGAGTTTTTAATATGCTCTTTGCTGTAGGGGAGGAAAACATTTTCCTTAATCCTCTTAGGTTTTGTGGCTTGTCTGAAAATTAAACTGACAAAGATTAACAAGAGAAAAGCATACAAATTAGTTTAATGTAAGTTTTACGTGACACAAGAGCCTTCGTAAGGAAAAGACCTAATGAAACAGTTAAACCTGAGTGTATTTAGCTAGGTTTGGTGAAGAATGGGAAGTCGTGGAAAGATACGACAGGATGAAGAGTAGAAGCTAAGTGTAGTCAGCTGGGGGAAGCTCAGGAAGGCCTGTTTGTCCAAATGCCTCTCTGGGTCCTTGTCTTCTGGGATAAGAATGCTCCTTTCCTCGGGGTATAGAAAGGGCACCTCTCATACGAAGGTTTTATGACCTGCTTCAGGGGAAGGTCAGAAAGTTCTTTCAGTACATGACATTTCTCAAGTACCAACAGCTTGAAATAGTCATTATGCCAAGCTGCCATATTTTGGGGTACCGTGTTCTGAACCCCATAATTGCCATAGGAGTATTTATTACTTACATTGAATATCCATATATATTACCTCCTTTAATATTCAGCTGAGGACAGGGCAAGGATGTTTATCTTTCCTTAACTTGGGGGGAAATGGGTGCTCCAATAAATGAAGTGACAGCCCGATTCTGTCCAGGCAGAGCCAGTGCCCACCACCACATGCTTGTCCCCAAGACTGTCCTGCCCCACAGTCCTGGGATTCCTCTGGGATCTCAGCCCTTTGGCACACAAGGAATCACATAGCCAAACTGGTAAACAAATGCTAATATACCCGTGGTAGTCCCAGGTAGTCCCAGTTTTACCTGAGCCATGTCACCAGCAGCTCTCGTGGTGGATGTTTCAGGAAGGAATGAAGGTATGAAGGTATGCTAGGAGGATAACGGGGCTGGGTTGTGAGGCATGGAACAAAAAATAAAATTTTTGTTAGATAGCATAAAAACTTTGGGAGCTATTTTTGAAAGTCACTCATGATTGAATTAAGTCTTAATTTTGTGACTGAGCCTTCTCTGCCTGGAGCTGGCCACAGGCTTCCTTGTTTCTTGCTCCTTCACTGCTGAACAACCCAGTACATTCACTCCCATAGGACTGGGCTTGGAAGATGTGTTTCTGGCTGCCCCTCCTTCTCTGCAGGTGGGGCAAATAAGGCCAAGGTGCTACAATGCTTAGATGCTTTCAGAGGCTAGGGGCTGGAGATACAATCTGTGGGATGTCCAATATCGTGAATTTTTTTATCTTAAAAAAAAAAAGATAAAATTGGCATATACCATTATATTAGCTTCAGATGTGTGACATAATGATTTGTATTCTTTGACCACCTTCACCCATTTCACCCACCCCCACCACCTACCTCTGAAAACCACCAATCTATTCTCTGTATATGTCTATGAGTCCTTTTTTACTTTTGTCACTTATAAGTGAGATCATAGAGTATTTGTGTTGCTCTGTCTTATTTCACTTAAGGCCCTCAAGCCACCTGTGCTGCTGCAAATGGCAAGATTTTCTTATTTTTTATGGCTGAATAATATTTTGTTTACATACCACATTTTCTTTATCCATTCATTCACTGATAGGTATTTAGGTTGCTTCCTTTACACCCCCCTCCCCCCCCCCCCCCGTAGCTTTCTCTGCTTCTTACAATTTCCATCAGGTAGTTAGAAGCTGAGAATGGACGTTAGAAGAGGGGGAACTAACAACATAAAGCAGTTTATGGTATTGTTAGCCAGGGCTGAGTTCCAGATGGAGGGCACTCAGAGGAGCCATTATGAGAAGGCAGGACTGGATTGATCCTTGGTGATGGATAAGGTTAGGATAGGCTGAGAGCATGGGAGAAGATGCAAACTCCTTTCTGGTTTTTGTATGTTTTGTTACAGAGAAAATAATGAATTTTCTTTGGGGTTACATTCTTGAGGACTGTTTCTCAAAACATTCCTCAAAAGAATATTCTCTTTTCTCCCATTTGCTGTGTTATGCTAAGGCCGTATCTCACCAATAGCTTTAAGAGGCCCACCAGCTGAGCATTCTAAATCAGAAAGCCAAACAGAAGCCAATCTTGGCTCCGCCACCTGATAGCTGGTACCTTAGGAGAAGTCATTTAACTTCTCTGGATCTGTTTTCTCATCTGAAAAAATAGGGTGAATGATACCTACCCTGAGGAAATGTGGGCAAATTAACTAACAGTATTGAGCATAGTAAAGGCTCAATCAATAATAAGGCTCTAGTCCCGCCTCTCAGGCTGTAAATGATAGATTTGTTTCATCAGTCTGGCTCCTGGCAGCATGTGAAGAATGTGGTACCCCTGCTGAAATGCTTGTCTCTGGAATCTGGGTCAGCCTTCTTGGAAACTGAAGCCTCACTTCTCATGGGTAGCCACTCAAAGACCCTTATCCCTGTCTGGGAAATGGATGGCGGTACCCTTCCTGGTACCTGGCCATCCACAACCCTCAAGAGCCCGGGGACACATCCTAGCTGTCAAGAAGATTAAAAGACAGCAGAGTTTAGGACTGAAAAGTGCTGATGCCAGGCATATATGTAAAAAAGTGAGGACATTTGTTAGCCAAGGACAATTGCATACTGCTAGGTAATCAGAAGTTCCCAGTGAGCTCATCTAGAACAGAGCTACAGTAGTTTTTCGGCCTGTATTTCCCCGGGGGCCCTCTATGCAATCCTAGAGTAGGCGATCAGGTGGGGCAGACACGCCGGTTAAACTTGCTCTCTCCCAGCAGAGGAGAAATGACCTCTGTGCTCTATTAATTAAAACACTGTACTGGGAAAGTGGCCAGTATGAGGGGAGAATTTGGTTTTGGAGATTGTTCTAAGCCTAGAAATGGAAAAAAAGGTGAGGTTGCATGATCATAGGCCCCCCAGAAAGCGAAATAACATCCCTTTAAAAGCTAAATGTAATTTCAGAGTGAATCATGTATATACCTATAAGTCCTTATTGCTCCACTCCAGGGTTTCTGTTGAATTAATATTAACCAGTGTCACCCCAGTAAATTTAATAAAAAATTAAAAAATGGTAAGAATGGTAACAACAAATGACAATGTTTCCAGTCAGAGAAACAAATCCAAGGACCCAAATCCCCCAAAGCCCCCAAAGGTAAAACCATCTGTTTTAACACTTGCTACTAACCCTGGAAGGAAGGGAAGGACTTTGGTGGCTCTGAGGAAGTGCTTCTACTGGGCAGCCATCTCCTGCCCAGCAAGGCCACCATCTTCCAAGTCTGCAGTCCTTGCTCGGATACTTAGCTAGTCAGTAGGGAGGGATTGGATTCATGTTGAAGAAAGTGTTTATCCTTTGGGAGATGAGGTTAGGGTTGGTGTTGGGGACAGAGCCTTAGAGAAGTTCTTAGAGGTGAGAAAATGATGTTCTTGTTACCACCCTCCTCCGGTCTTTTTCTCACCTTATCATTAAATAGTGATTAAAAAGGAAATTTTTGGAAATGTTAGAAAATAAACTTTTAATGTTTTATGCAGCTGCCTAAACTGTTGTTCAGAGTGGACTTTGAACTGGAAAGGTAGATGGTCCCCTCGTGGAAAAGGGAAATTAAAGGTAGTTTTGGACACAGTCCTTGACTGTTATTTAATGAGGGTGTGATATGCAGACTCCATTTTACGTGGGTCCTGAGCCTGTGTAAGATGACATCCTAAGATGGCTCAGAAAAAGATGCCCTAATTAGAGTAAAGGACTATAAGGGTGGAAGAAGAGAGGATTTTCTTTGGAGAGTGTTTTTGCCCACCCAAAGCCAAAGGTTAAACTTCCTGTGGTCCTGAGGTTCATTACCTTACTGAAGTTAATGATGAACTGCTGTTGTGATGACTCCTCTATCTTATTGACCCCTCTCCTCCATATCCAAAGCCTGGAGTTTTGTTTGGTTTTGCTTTGTTTTCAGTGTAAGTAAAGACCGAACATCAAGTTATCACTGTATAATCTAGGTCAGACCTTAATTTCAATATCTTTTTGTTGAAAACTTGTTTTCAGTGGAAATTTAAATTTAATTCTGTTCTAGCTCTGGATAATGTGGTTCAGTGGTTAGAGTGTCGATCCATGCATCTAAGGGTGTCAGGTTTGATTCCCTGTCAAATGCACATAGCTGGGTAGAAGGTTTGATCCCTGGCCCTGGTTGAGGTGTGTGTGGCAGGCAATCAATTGATATGTCTCTCTCACATTGATGTCTCTCTCTCTCTCCCCCATCCTCCCTTCCACTCTCTCTCAAACAAACAAACAAACAAACAAACAAAAATCAGTGGAAAAAATATCCTCAGGTGAGGATTAGCAACAACAAAAAATAATAAAATAAAATAAATTGAATTCTGTTCTTTTAAAAACATTTGAAACAAACTATTTCAGGGTGTTTAGATTGCCTGTGATAGTTGGGCTTATACTGAGTTATCCCTAAATAACCAGTCAGGCTGAGAAGATTCGGTATATATATATATATATATTTTTTTTTTCAAAGTTAGAGTGAATTAAAAGCATGTTGTGACACTGATTAAAATATGGTGGGGCCCTGGCCGGTTTGGCTCAGTGGTTAGAGCGTCGACCTGCGGTCCTGAGAGACCCGGGTTCGGTTCCCGCTAAGGGCGCGTACCTCGGTTGCAGTTTGTCCCCGGCCCTGGTCGGTTGTGCGGGTGGCGGCCACTCGATGTGTTCCTTTCACGTCGATGTTTCTCTCTCTCTCTCTGTTCCTCTCTCTCCCTCCCACTCTACCTGAACAAAAGATGGGAAAGTGTCCTCGGGTAAGGATTAAAAAAAAAAAAAAAAATGGTGGGTATACCTGGGCATAGCAAAATCAGGAGATGAAATCATGATGGCAGTGTTTTTTGTTTTTGTTTTTTGTTAATACTCACCTGAGGATATTTTCCATTGATTTTTTAATTTAATTTAATTTTATTTTTTTATAGATTGGAAGGGAGGTAGGGAGGGAGGAAGAAAGAAACATTGATGTAAGAGAGATGCACCCATTGGTTGCCTCTCACACATGCCCCAACTGGGGCTGGGAGTTGAATCTGCAACACAGGTACATGCCCTTGACCAAACTCAAACCTGAGATCATTCAGTGCACAGGCTGACGATCTAACAGCTGAGCAAAACCGTCTAGGGTGATGGCAGTGGTTTTTAACTTGGACCTGTGGATGGTCTTTAGAAATTCTATGAAGGCCCAGTGATTAAAAGCAAGATTTTGCATGTCTGTGCTTTTGTCTCAGGAGAGTTTTTGTGGCTTTCACCAGATTCTCAAAAAAAAGTCCATGTCCCCCCAAAAGGTTAAGAGCCACAAACATTTGAAATGCTCAGTATATTTGACTACAATAAAAAATTTAATAAAAAGAAATGTCTCTGAGCATCTATACCTTCTCTTTCCATGTGAAAGGCTTAGAATGTTATAAATGTTTTAGGATATACAACTTAATATTCTATTAAGAATTTTAAGCCCCAAGGCAATGGTTATATAAAGTATTTCATAAATAAAGGTGATTTAAAAAGAAACACCTTGTTTTAGGGTGTGGGATGGTCTTAATAACTCAAATAAAAAATGTCCTGGAAATTGGTGGGCTGTAAGGAGGATGGAAGCCATGGGGCTGTGAATGGAAAATATTACCTGAATGCCACTGAGAGGCGCTGTGGCACAGGGAGTGAAAGGAACTCAGCGTCTACTATTCCTCAGCTTTCAACTCTGTGAGACCTTAGGTCATTTAATACCACTCCGGGTCAGTTTTATCTGCAAAATAAGATCTGTTCTCAATGTGTTTCAGTGAGACAAAGATATGATAGATAGCAAAGCGTTTTTTATTTAAAAACTGCAATGTGGCTATTAAATAAATATGTTGGTAAAGATTGCCAAAATATATTTTTAAGTATAAAGAGTAAGGTGCTGAATAGTAATTATAGAATGGTGCTTTTTTTGTGTATGAATTTTTATTTAAACATGTATATGCTGATAATATGTAGTGTTACTATTATTATTACCATTATTAGAAAAATAAACAAAACGGGTTAGTGGACTCAGAGTTGGGGGACAGGCTTCTACTTTTTATTACTTCTATTAAAATTATTAACAGGGATATCTGGGCATTGGGATTATAGGCTGGTTTTGTTTTTAATATTTTCTCTTTAAAAACTAACTAATTGTTTAAATTAAAATGAAAGACCTATGGGAAAAGGGCATGGAGTAGATGTTAGGCAGGATTATTATGAATGAAAAATAATCATGGCTGATTTTCAGGCCTGGTCACAGAAAGGAGGGTATTTTCAGGAAGATGCTTTCCAAGATGAAGAAGCACCCCAGATTCACCTCTGCAGGTCCCTTAAGTAGAATCCACTCAGAGACAGTTTTCCTCTCCAAGAAACCCATGTCCCTGGCATAATGTCGCTGTGAGAATTGTGCTGGACTCATTTGCAGGTAACTGCTTAATGCCTGCCCTAGAGCATCTGTCCAGCAACTGTGCCCTCTCCCACATGTGTTCCCCTTCTAGTGGATCATGCTGTCATCAGAAAACAAAGCCTCACTAATGTCTGCCATTTTCAGAAAACCTCCCATCGGCCCCACATTCCTTCCTAACTGCTGCTCCATTTCTCTGCTTCCCTTTACTGACTTCCCCAAGGCTTAGTCTCTACTCGCTCTTTCCAGGTCCTCCCCTCCCATTCTCTCTTTCAACTTTTTTGATGATGAGTTTTAAATTGATATAACAACACGGAGAGAATAGTATATGAACCACCAGATAATTCTCACCTCGCTTTAATAATAATCAATCGTGGTTAATTTTGTTTCACCTATATCCTTATTCACATCTCCTTTTTCATATTTTGAAGTAAATTTCATATACCATATTACTTTCTCTGTAAATATTTCAGTGTGTTTTCTAAAAGATGAGGACGCTTGTACCATGACCAATAGCTTAAAAAAATGATTTTTAAATATCGTTAAATGTGGAGTCAGTCTTGAAATTTCTCATTGTCTCATCTATGTCATAACTTTTTCTTAACAGTGTTTCAAACAGAATTCAAATAATGGCCATCTATTGCATTTGTTCTCTTTTCGTTCTCTCTCTCTCTCTCCCCCCCCCCCCCCCCCCCCCCCGCCTTGTAATTTGTGTGCTGAAGAAACCACAATGCTTGTTCTTTAGTTTTTCATAGTCTGGACTTTGCCGATTACATTACTGTGTAGTGTAACATGTTTCTCTACCTTCTGTATTTCCTAAGAATTGGTAGCTGAATTTAGAGGATTGATCAGATACAGATTTGATTTTGGGGAGGTGAGGGCCAGAACTACTTCAAAGGTGGTGGTAGGTTCTTCCCTGAAGATACTTGTAAAATCTGCTTATTTGTCTTTTTGAGGTACTAGTAACTATTGATGATCAGTGCTTATTTCCATTAGTTCATTATGGGTTCCCAAATGGTCATATTTGAATTCTATCATTCCTTTTTTATTTATTAGCTGGAATACCTTTTAAAAGTGAAATTTACCTGCATTTACTATTTGGATATTCAATGGTAAAATTTATACAGATAAGGCAGGGTAAATAAGGAGTTGGTTCCCCAGCATCTCCTAATCTGATTTTGGGTTCCTTTTTTGTGATTTTTTTCAAGTATCATTACGAACTAATGTATTTAAACATATTGGATTTGTTTCAGTCCATTACAGTTGTTACCCACATTGGCGCTCAGATTTTCTCACCCCCCCCCCACTCTTGTCAGTGTCATCGTTGGCTCCATGTCACAAAATCCCACAGTCAATTCTGAGTGCTCATTCAAAAAATGTTCTAAAATTGAGATGTAGTTCACATATAGCATAATATTCATCTTAAAGTGTGCATTTTAAAAATTTATTCACAAAGTTGTGCAATCATCACCACCCTCTAATCCCAGAACAATTTCATCTCCTCCCTTCCAGAAAACCTCATACCCATTAGTAGTTACTTCCCATTTCTCCCTCCCACAGCTTCTCGTCATCACTAATCTAATTTCTGTCTCTACGGATTTGTATATTCTGGACATTTTATACAAATGGAATTATATAAGATGTGGCCTTTTATGACTGACTTCTTTTACTACCATAATGTTTTCAAGGTTTATCAGTGTTGTAGCATGAATCATGAGTCCTCATCCTGACCATCAGGAGCATTTGGTATGATTGACTTTTCTGTTCTTTTGATTTTGGGAGCACCCTCTCTCTCATGTTTCTCCTGCTTCGCTGACTACATCTCTCACTCTTCTCAGACCTTTCGGTCCTCTTTCATGTTGGCGAGCCCCAGGGCTCACATGTCAGACCTCTTCTTTTTTTATTTTTATTTACTTATTATTTATTATTTTTTATTAATTTATTTTTGTTACAGATGTTTCTCCTTTTTTCCCCATTGACACCCTCCTCCCCATCCCCTCCCCATCCTCATCTTTGTTGTCCATGTTTATTGGTTATGCGTACATGCATATAAGTTCTGTGGTTTATCTCTTCCCTCCTCTGACCTCCTCTTCTGGGAATTGTCAGTCTGTACCCTACTTCCACGTCTCTGAGTCTACCCTGTTTCTCAGACTGTTATGTTCATTATATTCCACAAATAAGTGAGATCATGTGATATTTGTCTTTCTCTGCTTGGCTTGTTTTGCTTAGGATAATACTCCCCGGGTCCCTCTATGTTGTCTCAAAGGATAAGAGATCTTTCTTTCTTATAGCTGCATAGTACTCCATTGTGTATATGTACCAAAGCTTTTTTATCTACCCACTTGGGCTGTTTCCAGATCTTAGCCATTGTAAATAGTGCTGCTATGAACATGGGAGTACATATATTCTTTCCAGACCTCTTCTCTTCTTTACACTCATTCCCAAATGGCCCTCATTCATTCCCATGGGTTTTCATCCCATCTATATACCATCAAATCCTAAATTTGTATCCCGAGCCTGGATCTTTATTCTTCCTCTCTTCTGGGATGGGAAGATACATCGCAGAAACAACATGTCCACAGTGAACTCCTGAGTCACACCCCAGCCCTTGCTTTCCAATGCGTTCCTCCCATAGTCATCCTTCTAGTTGCTCAGACCAAAAACTTTGTCGTCATGCTTGACCCGCATTGCATCTGTCAGCAAATCCTGCTAGACTTTCCTCCAGAAATATATCCAGAATCCATTTCCTTCTCATTACCTTCATAGCTAAGCCCCGTTGACTAAGCTGTCATCAATTCTTGGATAATTGCAATAAACTCCTGACTATTGTCTCTGCTACGGCTCCTCTGCAGAATAGTCTCAGCAGCTTGAGAGTTCACTTTAAAATATGTCAGATCATATGTCTCTTCTGCTCAAAATTGTTCAATGGATTTCCATGTTGGTCAGAATCAGAGCCAAAGTTCTCACAGGGTCCTACAGTTTCTTACAAGCCCTATGTGATGTGTGTTCCCTCACCCCATCACACTCACCTCCTGCCACTCTCTACCTTAATTTTCACACTGGCTTCCTGCTCTTCCTTACATACAACATCTATTGTTCTCACCTCAAGACCTTCTTTCACTTTGTTCTTTCTTCCTCGAATGCTCTTCCTCAATCCTTCTTCTTTCAGTTCTGTGTTTACATGTCATCTAATCAAGGAAGCCCATTCTGACCACACTATTTAAAATAGCAACTTGCACCCAACGCCTTCCCCACATTCCCTATGCTACTTTCTCTTCTTTTTTTCAAAGCACTAATTCACTGATACATATGTACACACACAAGTATATGCATTCACATGTGCACACACTTTCCACTTATGCATATATATGCATATATGTGCACACATTTTCATGTATACATATATATGTGCAAAAATTTTCACCTATGCATGAATGTACACTTATTTATTTGTTTATTTGCCTGTTGTCTGTCTTCCCCACTAGAATGTAAGCTTTATGGGTATAGGAACTTAATTTTCCTGCTCTATTTCCAGGACCTAGAATCATGCTTGGCACATTGTAGGCTCTCAATATAGTATTTAAAAAAAATTTTTTTTATCCTCATCTGAGGATACTTTTCCATTTATCTTCAGATAGAGTGGGGGAGGGGGAGGGGTGGAGAGAGAGAGAGAAACATCAATGTGAGAGAGACACATGGACTGGTTGCCTCCCACACGACTCTGACCAGGCCCGGGGATGAACTGCAACCAAGATACGTGCCCTTGACTGGAATCGAACCTGAGACTCATTGGTTCGTGGGCTGACACTCTAACTACTGAGCCAAACTGGCCAGAGCTCAATATAGTATTTTTATTGAATGAGTGAATGAATTGTCTACATACTTCTCCCTCCCATCTCTCAACCCATGGAGACACGTGGCAAGAGCAGAGATTTTAAGGCTTTATTTTGGTTGCCTTCTGCTTGATGTGAAATGGTAGGGGCCTTCTGTTTTCTTTCCAAAACTTCTGCTGCTCAGGGATGATCCAGTCTCTCCGAGCTCTGGGCTCACAGTGGTTCCTACTGGACGTTTAGTCAGCACGTCTTTCTCCGCTTTGATCTCCTGCAGCGTCCTTGGAGAGTCGACATTTATGCCCGTCCGGGAGCCTGGCAGGAGCCTTCCTCTTCTCCGCATGTATGGATGCCTGGCTTTGTGGAGATGCCAAACAAAGGAAGATTATTTTTTGGGCTGGGGATTACTTCCAAAAGCCAAATGTGGTAGAAGTGTTATCACGAAGGTTAGCACACCCAGATAGCTTGAAAACTGGCTTGAACAATTCTACTTGCTACAAATAGAGATGAAAAGAAATTCTAAATGCAGTCCCAAACATCAGACTTTCAGAATCAGAAGGGCATCTCCCTCCCTTCCTTCTTTCCTCAAATAGGACATTAAGGACCAGAAAAATGAGGCAAATCTACAGGGTTACACAGATATTGGCAGAGTCAGAGCCCAAACTCAGGTTTGCGAATTCTCACTCCTTGGAATACATTATGCTGCCTTCCCAGTAAACAAGAAAATAATCAGAAAAGTGCTCAGTTAAATATCTTGGGGAAGTTAACCACTTAGATCTCAAAAAGCTGAGTACCTGTGGACAAGTAGCTAGAGTATTACCCAAGAGATGGAAGAGTAAACATTTCTTGGTCTTTGCTCACTTTAATTTCCTGTTTTTCTCTCCAATCCTGTAGATTTCTCCCAAGGCTATTGATTTTCAGTTCAAATCTTTATTTGCTCATTTGCTTTCATAGAGCTTATGTCCTTCTATGGGCAAGAGGGAACAGAGAGGGTCCCAAGGAAAACATGTTGTTTAAAAAATGACTGCAAAAGAATTTAAATGTTCCTTAAACATGATAAAATAATAACAGCTAACATTTGTTGAGCTTATTATGGGTGACAGATGCTCTTATTACGTTTCATACATTATCATATCTAATCTTCTTCATAACCTATGAGGTAAATGCTATTATCATCTCCATACTACAGAGGCAAAATTGAGGCTTAGAAAAATTAGGTAACAGGGATTGGTTTATTTTGGTCTTAAAAATATTTTTAATATATTGCCCAGCCGGTATGGCTCAGTGGTTGAGTGTCAACCCATGCACTAAGAGGTTGCCGGTTCAATTCCCAGTCAGGGCACATGCCCAGGTTGTGGGCCCGATCCCCAGTGGAGGGCATGCAGGAGGTAGCCAATCAATGTTCTCTCTCATCGATGTCTCTCTCTCTCTCTCTTCTTCTCCCTTCTTCTCTCTCTAAAGTCAATAAAGAAAAAAATTAAAAAAATATTTTTAATATATCAATTGACAGCTCTTCTGCCACTCACATGCCATTTGTCACTGTATGCGTAGTGGGTATGGAATTGTGCCAGTCTATACAACGTTTTCTGGTGTTTTTTTTTACATGAATGATTTCTAGTGGTAGGACAAGATGTTATATTTGTATAGACTTGGATATACAAATAATTATAGAAAAATATATAGCACACATGTAATTTGGAACACTGTTTTTCTTTATTTTATTTATTGATTTGAGAGAGAGAGGTGGCAGGAGAGAGAGAGAGAAACATTGATTTGTTGTTCTACTTATTTATTTATTGGTTGATTCTTGTATATGCCCTGACTGAGGATCAAACCTGCAACCTTGGCGTATCAGGAGGATGCTCTAACCAACTGAGTTACCCAGCCAGAGCTGGAATACTCTCTTTCAGTCAGGACACACAGATTTTCCAAAGGAGCTTCTGAGACAAATTTAGGCTCTGACTCGAGTAAGAATGATTTACATTATAAACCATTATGCTACAGAAGATGAAACTAAAATATATTTTGTGCTTTCTTTTGCAATCTTCATAATAAGGAAGCTTTGGCGTGACAGTTATCTTATATAAACCAAAACATAACTTAGTAAAATGGCTATAGCTTTTACAAAGCTATAAAACTCTTAGCAGGAAACATAGGTGTAAATCTTCATGATGGTGGAGTAGGCAATGGTTTCTTAAGTATGTGTGACATGCAAAGCATAAGCAAGTAAAGGAAAAACAGATAAATTGAACCTTAAAAAATATTTTTATTGATTTTTAGCAAGGTCATGGCTAACCTGTGGCTCCTGTACATTGGGGCTGCTGTAATGTTACCCCTCTGGATGAGGTGACACCCTGAGTCAGGGATGGCGCTACCAGGCAGATGTGCCCACTCCTTGCTGTCATCAGCGTCACACACCCAGGAGCTGCCAACCATGGTACTTGCTCTTTCCACCTGGACCCAGAAATGTCCTTGTGGGTGCCCACTACGAACTGATCCAACTGGCCTTCTGGTGGGTTCAGACCCACTGTTCCATATCTAAAATAGTGGGGCTGGATGTACTTTGGCATTTAGAGGTTTTTGGATTTTAGAAGCGTGATACACTGCACATACCATATAGTGTGTAATACTGCTAACACAGCCTGGGGAAGCTCTTTGTAACCAGACAACGATGAATACTTATGCTTAGTAGGATAAGACAATATACAAATGATCTCATGTCAGTGCAGGCAAGGTGTGCTATCAAAGGAGTTTTCATCAAACATCAAAAAATGTTTTGATTTTCAGAGCTTTAGGGATTGAAATTGCTCATAAGAGAATGGATCTGTATCAGTCAATGTTACCACTGAGCGAATAAGTCTCAGGCCTTTCTTGAAGAAGGTTTCAGTGGGCGGAGGCACTGAGTGGGAGAGGGAATGGGGAAGGACTCGGAGGAATATCATAGGCTGCCCAAGCCAGGGCTGTGCCGCTGGGTCACTACTTGTAGGTGGAAGAGTGATAGACAGCCTTGCTGAGGTGGGACAGAGGTGCAGCACAACCCTTTACTGGATTATCCTCCCCTCTGTAGCACCTGTTAAGCTGTCAGTACTTGTTAACACTCCATTGGTTCCTGGAGCACATTAGGGCCTTCCTGCAGTGTCCAGCCTTAGCCAAGTTTATCGTTTACTTCTGGAGATTAATATTTCTCTCAAGTTAATTTAGGTATGACATAGTTCACTTAGACATGTTTGAAGAGATTAGAGCTGAACCCCCTGGACAAGAAGCCAGGAAAGCCTTTCCTGGAAAAGGGATTTGCCATCGTTCCTGCGGATCATTCAACAGGACATAACTTCACGGTGGGAATGACTTCTAAAGGTCTTTCTTCAGGATCATCTATAGGAGCTGGAGGGGAATAAACATACAAATCTCACATTGCATTGCGAAGATGTCCCCTGGGGCCCCAAACACATGGATTCCTTTGTGATTCTTTATAGCCAGTTCCCTACCCCCACCCATCGCCTCTGAGGCACCCAGACATATTGCCTTTGGTTTAGGCATTTACACTAGGAAGAAGGGGAGGAAAGGCAGTTCCATGGAGGGAACAATGTGTAAAGGTATGGAAATCTAGGAAATTGTGACATACATAAGGGACCTCCAGTTCTCTGGTATCGTATCTCTGGGGCTGAGGGTATGTCCTCTTTCTTGGATGGAAGTTTGACACTGGTGAGATTAGGAACCAGGTTATCAAGTGATGGGAATTTAAGCAACTTGATTTTCATCCTATAAGACCAAGGGGGCATGGGAGGGTTTTAGGCAGGGTACTGGTACTGGTATTAAGACCAGTGTACTTAAGGCCATGGCCAGGTAGCTCAGTTGGTTAGAGCATCCTCCCAATATGCCAAGGTTTTGGGTTTGATCCCCAGTTAGGGCTCATACAAGAAGCAACCAGTGACTGCATAAATAAGTAGAACAACAAATCAATGTTTCTCTCCCTTCCTCTCTCTCTCAAAATCAAATATATATACCAGTGTACTTAAGCTTCTTCTTTTTTTGCTAATTTAAAATAAAAAAATTAAATATTTTTATTGTAGTAAAATATGCATAACTTAAAATGTACATCTTAGCCATTTCTCAGTCTACAGCTCAGTGGCATTAAATACATAGATATCGTACAACTTTCATCTTGCAAAACTGAAACTCTACCCATTAAATAATAATTGCCCATTTCTCCCTTCCCCCATCCCTGACAACTACCATTCTACTTTCTGTCTGTATGATTTTGACTACTTTAGATATCTCATATTAATGGAATCATGCAGTTTTTGCCTTTTTGTGGCTGGCTTATTTCACTTCGCATCATGTCCTAAGGTTCATCCATATTGTAGCATGTGTTAGAATTCACTTCCTTTTCAATGCGGAATCTTTTGTAAGCACATACATACATTTTGCTTGTCCATTCATCTGTCAATGGGCCATTGGATCACTTCCCCATTTTGGTTATTGTGAATAATGTGAACTTGGGTGTGCAAATATCGTTTGAGACTCTGCTTTTAGTTCTTTTGGGTATATACCTAGAAGTGAAATGGTTAGAATTTATGGTAATTCTACGTTTAATTTTTTGAAGAATGACCATAATATTTTCCACAGTGGCTATACCATTTTACATTCTTGCCAGTGGTTCTAATTTCTCCACATCTTCACCAACACTTGGTGTTTTCTTATCCTTTTTTTCTTTTGATAGTACTCATCCGAATGGTTATAAAGTGCTCTTCTACTCTAGTTTTGATTTGCATTTCCCTAGTGATTAAGATCTTAATTTTAAAGAGATCTCTCTGGCAGTAGTGTGCTTGGGGGAAGGGAAGGGAACATTGAGTAGAGGTAGAGGCCTGGGTAGGAATGATTACAGTAATCTAGAACTGACGCAGGCCTGAGGTAAGACAGTGAGTGGGTGGTGAAGATGGAGAAATGAAAATGGATGGGAGAGGAGCTAAGGAGACAGACTCTCTCATACTTAGTGCTTAGTGGGAGATTGAAGGAAAGGGAGAAATGTTTAAACTAAGGTACTTACAAAACAGTAAGCACGTGGTATTTTCTTCAGCAGCACCAGATTTTTTGTGCCTCTCCATATTTCAAGATTATGCTTATTCAAAATTACCAACTAGTTAATGGAGAACATTAGGACTCAGATCCCTGGCCCCCAGACCAGGTGGGAAGAAGTTTTTTTCTACTGTAATTTTATTATTATTTTTTAGAAATTATTATTATTATTATTTTAATTAATTATTTATTTATTTTTTTGTTACAGATGTTTCTCCTTTTTTTTACCCCATTGGCACCCCCTCCCCATCCCCGGCTTTGTTGTCCATGTCCATTGGTTATGCATACATGCATATAAGTTCTGTGGTTTATCTCTTCCCACTCCCCCCACCCTCTCTTCTGAGGGATGTCAGTCTGTGCCCTACTTCCATGTTTCTGGGTCTACCACATTCCTCAGACTGTTATGTTCATTATATTCCGTATATAAGTGAGATCATGTGGTATTTGTCTTTTTCTGCTTGGCTTATTTCACTTAGGATAATACTTTCCAGGTCCCTCCATGTTGTCTCAAAGGATAAGAGATCTTTCTTTCTTACAGCTGCATAGTACTCCATTGTGTATATGTACCACTGCTTTTTTATCCATTCTTTTACTGATGGACACTTGGGCTGTTTCCAGATCTTAGCTATTGTAAATAGTGCTGCTATGAACATGGGGGTACATATATTCTTCCTGATTGGTGTTTCAGGCTTTTTAGGGTATATTCCTAGAAGTAAGATCACTGGGTCAAATGGCAGTTCAATTTTTAATTTTTTGAGGTAACACCATATTGTTTTCCATAGTGGCTGCACCAGTCTGCATTCCCACCAGCAGTGTACTAGAGTCCCCTTTTCTCCACACCCTTACCAGCAATTGTTTATTTGTTGATGGCGGCCATCCTCACAGGTGTGAGGTGATACCTCATTGTTGTTTTAATTTTCATCTCTCTGATGACTAGTCTTGTTTGGAGAGGTGTCTCTTTAGGTCCTCTGCCCATTTTTTAATTGGGTTCTTTGTCTTCCTTTTGTTGAGTTGTATGAGTACTCTTTATATTTTGGAAATTAACCCCTTATCTGATGTTTCATTGGCAATTATGCTCTCCTACATAGTGGGTTTCCTTTCATTTTGATGGTTGTTTCTTTTGCTGTGCAGAAGCTTTTTAATTTGATATAGTCGAATGTGTTCATTTTTCCTTTGTCTCTCTCGCCTTTGGTGTTATATCAGTGAAAATTCTGCTGTGTATGATGTCAGAAATTTTGCTGCCTAGGATTTTCTTCTAGGATTTTTATGAATTCATGAGTCACATTTAAGTCTTTTGTCCATTTTGAGTTTATTCTTGTGTATGGTGTAAGTTGGTGGTCTAGTTTCATTTTTTTTGCATGTAGCTGTCCAATTTTCCCAACACCAGTTATTGAAGAGGCTGTCTTGACTCCACTGTATGCTCTTGCCACCTTTGTCAAATATTAATTGAGCATAATGTCTTGGGTCAATTTCTGGGTTCTCTGTTCTGTTTCATTAATCTATCTGCCTGGTCTTGTGCCAGTGCCAGGCTGTTTTGATTACAATGGCTTTGTAGTATAACCTGATATCCGGTATTGTGATCCCTTCTATTTTGTTCTTCTTTTTCAAGATTGCTGTGGTTATTTGGCATCTTTTTTGGTTCCATATGAACTTTTGAAATATTTGTTTGTGTTCTGTGAAATATGTTGTTGGTGTTTTGATGGGGATTGCATTGAATCTATAGATTGCTTTAGGTAGTATGGACATTTTAATGATGTTAATTCTTCCAATCCATGAACATGGTATATGCTTCCACTTTTTTATATCTTCCTCTATTTCTTTTTTCAATGACCTGTAGTTTTCTGTGAAAAGGTCCTTTACTTCTTTGGTTAAGTTTATTTTTTGCCACAATGGTAAATGGGATTTTTTTTTTTTTTTTTTAGTTTCTCTTTCTGTGAATTCATTGTTGGTATATAGGAATGCCGTAGATTTCTTCTTTTTTTTTTTGTACAGATAGAGTGGGAGGGAGAGAGAGGAAGGGAGAGAGAGAGAGAAACATCGATGTGAAGGGACACATCGAGTGGCTGCCACCTGCACGACCAACCAGGGCCGGGGACAAACTGCAACCGAAGTACGTGCCCTTAGCGGGAACCGAACCCGGGTCTCTCCCAACCGCAGGCCGACGCTCTAACCACTGAGCCAAACTGGCCAGGGCTTTTTTTTTTTTTTATCCTCACCCGAGGATATTTTTCCATTTTTTGTACAGATAGAGTGGGAGGGAGAGAGAGGAAGGGAGAGAGAGAGAGAAACATCGACGTGAAGGGACACATCGAGTGGCTGCCACCCACACGACCAACCAGGGCCGGGGACAAACTGCAACCGAAGTACGTGCCCTTAGCGGGAACCGAACCTGGGTCTCTCCGGTCCGCAGGCTGATGCTCTAACCGCTGAGCCAAATTGGCCAAGGCAGATTTCTTGATGTTAATTTTGTATCCTGCTACTTTGCCAAATTCATTTAAGTCTAGTAGATGTTTGATGGAGCCTTTAGGGTTTTCTATGTACAATACCACGTCATCTGCAAATAATGACAGTTTCATTTTCTCCTTTGACAGTTTCATTTTCTCCTTTCCAATTTGGATTCCTTTTTTTTTCTTCTTCATGTCTAATTGCTGTGGCTAAGACTTCCAGTATTATGTTAAATAAGAGTGATGAAAGTGGACATCCTTGTCTTGTTTCTGTTTTTAAGGGAAATGCTTTTAGTTTTTGCCCATTGAGTATGATGTTGGCTGTAGATTTTTTATATATGGCCTTTACTATGTTGAGATATGATCCCTCTATTCCCACATTGCTGAGCATTTTTATCAGAAATGGGTGCTGGATTTTGTTGAATGCTTTTTCAGCATCTATTGATAAGATCGTATGGTTTTTATCTTTCATTTTGTTTATGTGGTGTATTACATTTATTGATTTGCGAATATTGTACTGTCCTTGCATTTCTGGGATGAATCCCACTTGGTCATAATGAATAACTTTTTTGATGTATTGGTGGATCCGATTTGCTAATATTTTGTTAAGGATTTTGGCATTTGTGTTCATCAGGGATATTGGTCTGTAGTTTTCTTTCTTTATAGTGTTTTATCCAGTTTTGGAATTAGAATTATGCTGGCCTCATAAAATGAGTTTGGAAGTCTTCCATCTTCTTGGGTTTTTTGGAATTGTTTAAGGAGAATGGGTATTAGATCTTCTTTAAATGTTTAGTAAAACTCCACAGTGAAGCCATCTGGGCCTGGGCTTTTGTTTGCTAGGAGTTTCTTAATTACATCTTCAATTTCCTTTGTTGTTATTGGTCTGTTCAAGTTTTCTATCTCTTCCCGGTTCAGTTTTGGGAGACTGTGTGTTTCTTGAAATTTGTCCATTTCGCCTAGATTGTCCAATTTGTTAGCGTATAATTGTTCATAGTATGTTTGATGATCTTTTGTATTTCTGTGGTGTCAGTTGTTACTTCTCTTTCACTTCTAATTTTGTTTATTTGAGTGTTCTCTTTTTGTTTCTTGGTGAGTCTGGCTAAAGGTCCATCAATCTTGTTTACCTTTTCAAAGAACCAGATTTTTGTTTCATTGATCTTTTGAGTTGTTTTTTAAGTCTCTTTGTCATTTATTTTTGCTCTGACCCTTACTATTTCTTTTCTTCTACTTGTTCTGGGTTTTTCTTGTTTACTTTCTAGTTCTTTAAGTTGTAGGGTTAAAAAGTCAATTAGGAATTTTTCCACTGTAATTTTAGAGCCCCTTAAATGTCACAGAAATGTGCCAATTGTAATGTGTAAACAAATCAAGGTTAGACTGGCATAGTCAATCTATGATTTAAAAATAACAGCTTTATTAGGATATGCTTCACAAACTATGCAATTCACCCACTTAAAGGATATAATTAAGTGGTTTTAATATATGTGCAGATTGTGCAACCATCACTACAATCTATGTGAAGACATTTTCATCACCCAAAAAAGAAACCTTATACCCATTAGCAGTCACTCCCCAATTCTCCCTCCACCCCCACCCAGAGGCAACCACTAATCTACTTTCTGTTTCTATAGATTTACCTATTCTGGAATGTTCACATAAATGGAATTGTACAAGATGTGTTCATTTGTGACTGGCTTCTCTCACTTAGCATGATGTTTTCAAGGTTCAACCATGCTGTAGCATGTTTTAGTACTTTCTTTTTATTGCTGAAAAATATTCCATTGTATGGATATGCGAAATTTTGTTTATCCATTCATCAGTTGATGTACATTTGGGTTGTTTCCATTTTTTGGCTAGTATGAATAATGCTGCCATGAACATTCATGTGTAAATCAATCTATGATTTTAAGTGGGAATGTTTACCACATGGAGTTTATTGCAAGAATTAAGTGAAGGAATGCATGTAAGATATCAAATACAGAGCTTGGTACACAAGTGCAAACTACATGGTGATTTCATATGGTGGGGATGGTGACAATGATGGGAGTCTCCTTTAGGAGCTGGCGGTGACTGTTGATAGCTTCCCAACATTTCTTTCTTTCCTTTTCTCCTGTTCTATGGCTTCATGTCCACCTTTCCCATTTTAGTTTCTCCTTCTTTTCTTCTGTATTTATTTCTTTTTTCTCCCCAGCTCATATCTTAACATTATTTGTGATTCTCTGATATGTTGCTTAGCACCTGGTAGCTTGAGGACAGGGCCACAGCCTTTGTTATTCTTTGAAAACTAACATGACTAAACCTTGGGAGCAAGTGGGGCAATGTACAGGGAATTATTGCTGGGGAAAGTCTGTAAGCATTTTTGTGGACTTTTTTTTTAATGCATTTATTGAGTTTTTTGAGAGAGAGGAAGGGAGAGATAGAAACATCTATGTGTGAGAGAAACAGATCCACTGCTTTTCGCACGCCCCCTACTGGGGATCAAACCTGCAACCTGGACATGTGCCCTGATCGGGAATTGAACCAGGACATCTCAGTCCGTGGGACGATGCTCAATCCACTGAACTACACAGGCTGGGCAACTTTTGTGGACTTTTGAGGCCCCAATTAGGTGGCAAAACCTAATATAAGGTTTTTAGCCATACTTATCCACATTTTACAATTTTTTAATATGCAAGTGCTCAGAGATTTTTATCCTTCAATCAAAGGATTCCTCATCTCTCTCTCTCTCTCTCTTTCTTTCTTCTTTCTTTTTCATCTTCACCCGAGAACATTTTTCCATTTTTTGTTCAGATAGAGTGGGAAAGAGAGAGAGAGAGAGAGAGAGAGAGAGAGAAACATCGATGTGAAAGGGACACATCGAGTGGTTGCCACCAGCATGACCCAACCAGGGCCGGGGACAAACTGCAACCGAGGAACGTGCCCTTAGCGGGAACCAAACCAAGGTCTCTCCGGACAGCAGGCCGATGCTCTAACCACTGAACCAAACTGGCCAGGGCCTCAGTGTTTTTTATACTAATATGCAAGATAATTATTTTTCATAGACATTCATCTTAATATTAAATAAATTATCTGTCCAAAGAAAATAGAAAATAGCTGTGGAGACAACTCGCATTTTAAAGTTCAAGTGTTTAAACCATTTTGAAGGCAAAGTTCTATTTTATTGGTAGGAAATTATTAAATTTATTCCTCTGTAAAATACAGTAATATGTCTTTTTATGTGAAGAGAGACATATATATAATTCAATAATATTGCTTGACATCAAGCAATTGATCAAATTTTTCAGGGAAGACAGTTTTATGCTTGGTGTTGGTGTTGGATGGCGTCTGAATTTGAAAATTCCTTTCATATTAATTTAGTTTGTCGCTGATGTCTCTCTTTGATTCACACACAGGAAGAGATGATTTTTATTCTGTAGGGAGGACCTCAAAAGCAGAAGCTGCACTGATACTGCAGAAGAAACGAAATAAGATTCATTAGGCCATTTTTGTTGAAAGCCTGCTATGTGGGTGCACTTTCTTCTGCCTAAATTGATAGTTTATTTAATTTTGAAGTATGAAAGGGAAAACAGTTACTTGAAAGAAACTCCAACCCCTAGAACAAGGATGACCTGTCTTTGGGAGTTCTCAGTCTTCTCTCGACTGGTTTTGTGAACTGCTTCTCTTCAGTCTTCTCCAAAGACGACACTAGAATGCAAATTTGTTTTGATGTTGTTGTTTTTTTATTATTGATTTTAGAGAGAGAGAGGAATGGATGTGGGGGAGGAGAGAGAGAGAGAGAAACATTGATCTGCTGCCTCTGGCCCATCTCCTACCCAGGACTGAGCCCACAACCTGGGCATGTGCCCTGACCAGGAATTGAATCTGCAGCCTCTCAGTGCGTGGGACAACACCCAACCAACTAAGCCACACCGGCCAGGGTCAAATTTGTTTTTAAAGTTATGTAATTTTTTTCATGTTTTAAAAAGTAAACTTGGGTGAGTAATCAATCACTTTCTGGCCTCAGTGTTTTTATGCAAAAATTAAGGGAGTACAGATCATTAATGAAGGCATGTCAGAAAGACAGTTATATACGGCAATATGCTATTGCAAAAGAACTGAAACATATTAAGACAATGATAACAGACAAAAAAGAACATCATTCGTCAGCATTAGGAAAACTTACTGATGAGGTGACAGAATTCATGAAAGAACTAGAACTAAAAGGAAAAAAAATCATTTGAGAAAAGAAGGCCACACCAGAAGGAACAGTGGAACAAACAGACACAATAGAAGGTAAAAGGAATTATAACTTAAAAGTCAGAAAGAAACGAAGAAAGAAATAAAAAGGAGTTGAAAGAAGGGACAAATGTAATAAAAGTCTGGAATGTGGATCACAGGAGCCCCTGGAGAAGAAGACCAAAGAAAGGGAACAGAACAAGTGCTAGAGCTGAGAGTCGAGAACGCTTCCCCGAAATATTTCCTGCAACGTCTGAACCGGCGGTGGGAGGAGCACAGCCTGCACCTGAGTATATTGGCCCAGAACTACCAACCAGGACCTTTGCTAGAACAATTGCTGGGCTTTCCAGAAGAGTAAAAGATTTCTCTGAGCACTTAAGGCACAAAGAGCTTGTGCCTTATGAAAGAAAGTAAATTACATTATTATCAGGCTTTTTGACAGCAAAGATTAATGACAGAGAAAATGGAGTAACAGGCATACAGGGCCTGAGAGGGAGAACAGGAGCGCTGGCGGAGAGACTGACCCGTGCTGTTGGGTCCCCCACCCAGCCTCTAGCCACAGGATTTGCTTTCTGCTTGCTCTGTACTGAGGTACCCGTGAGGGAGTTACCCGAAAGGGAGAAAGCCTGTTCCGGGTGAGCCCAGGCCGCCCCGGAAATGTGACAGCTAAGGAGTGGGTGCCAAGGACCAGACTGAAATTGAGTTTCAAACCAGGGTACGAATTCTCCTAGTTTAGATCAAGAGCTCAGAGTGTGTAACAGTGAAAATGGCATAATCTGCATTTCCATCGCACAGTTGGAAGACAGGACAGTTAAGGAACACGCATGGACTGTGGCACATGGATATGTGTACACAGAAAAAGGCATCTGAAGTTCTCTAAAGGCAGGAAGGTATTCTTCCTCACGAAAATGGGTGCCTTCTGCTGTCATCAAGTTTCAGAATCTCCAAGAGACTGTGTCCGTAGGTCCCCCTGTAGCCCTGGTGTAAAGCAGTATGTTCTTCCATGGCCACGACTGACTCTGTGTTGTGGTATTGGCCCTTACATGCACCTGGAGGGAGTGTGAATTTCACATTGATAAATTGAACTGTCCTGATTCTTTATAATTACTTCAGTGACATATCTGTGGGTCCTGGCTTCATCCCTCTGGGGTGGAAACTGGAAAATTCTTTGGATAGCAGGTATCTCCAGTGTTGTCAAATCTGCCAAGTACACAGGGCACTATGGTCACATCACTGCCAAAAGTGTCACAGGTGTGTGATGTGGATGGACCATCACTGACCTGGGATCAACAACTGTGTGGTTACCAAAATCATGCTTCATTCACACTGTTTTTCTGTTCAGCGCCACTGGGTTGTATTCATGCTGCCGTCATTTTTGTTGCGACTGTATACACACAGCCTTACAACTAACTGGCTCCCTTTGGGTGGGACACGGTAAAGCATGGTAGGAGTGCACCCGGCGAAATCCTCATTCCATCATCCATTGGGATTAGCTTCATTTGGTGCTACCCCATGTGCCTTGGGATTGGTTTTAGGAACAACCATAGCCATTGGGGTGTTGTTTTTTATCCAGATGAAAATAATTCTCAGAAAGCAAACTTCTATTGAATCATGGATTGAAGATAAGGCTAAAGTTCCTTATGATATGGGAAGTTGATGGAAGAACTTTAAACAGGTATTTCTCAGGGGTCCCAGAAGGAGATGGGCTGGAGTGGCCAATAAGAGATGGCTGTCACCAGTACAGCTTAACGATAGAACAGTTGAAATAAAAAGCAAATAGAAGAGTAAGGAATGTTCCATATAAAGCAATAGAGGATTACACAAGATTAAATAAAGGAATCAAAACATTCCTCACAAGCCCCTGCACTGAAGAGCCTCAAATAAAGCTACAGAAAGAGGAGTTTATTTTAGCCATGAGAGGGTACAATACTGGTTGATTGGAGACAAAATTCTTGATGATTCCTTTATAGAAGGTGTTTCAAGAAGAAGAGGATGGTTCCCTAGAAACTGCATGGAAAAATGTTTCTGTGATGCTGAGACAGATCAAGCCCCAGAGGGCGAGAAGAAAAACAGATGGCCTCTATTAAAATACAGTTATTATTTAAGTCCATCCCATTATTTGAAAATTGTACATATCCCTGAAGAATTATGCAAGGAGCCTACTCTGGTGAAGGTGTTCTTTTCCTCAAAGGTGCCCTAGTGCCATGATCTAAATATTTTTATGACCATTTTGAAATGGAGAAGCCATTCTGTATATACCTTTGAATTACTGCCCCTCGTTGTCACCTCTTTCTTTCTCCAAAAGAGAAAACACTTCACCTAAGCAAGTCAATTGCATTTTCTCTAGGGTTTCTAATGCACTGCATACTATAGACCTCACCCGCAAATATTGTTTCGTCTCTGCCAAGAGCATCTGCATGTGATGCTTTTATCCTGTTTCCCCCTCAGTTAATATTTCTTATGTAATATTCTAGATACTATAGAACTTAATTTGTCAGATTCAGTATAAGCTCACATTTTGTTACCTGTCTTTTAATATGCTTATTTTGGCCCTGGCCAGTTTGGCTCAGTGGTAGAGCTTTGGCCTGTGGATCAATGAGCTGCGGGTTTGATTCCGGTCAAGGGCACAAACCTTGTTTGCAGTTTGTACCTGGCCCTGGTTGGGGTCGTGAAGGAGGCAGCCAGTCGATGTGTCTCTCTCACATTGTTGTTTCTTTCTTTCTCTCTCTCTCTCTCTCTCCCTCCCTCCCATTGTATTGGAAGATAAATAGAAAAATATCCTCTGGTGAGAATTAAAAACCAAACAAACCAATAATATGCTTATTTTATCAAATCACATAATGATCAGTGGATGTTCTCTATAAATCAAAAACAGGAGAAGAAAATGGAATAATATACTTCAGATACACAAGGAAAGAAAATGTGAGCAAAACGTTTTACATTGAGTAAGATCGACATGAACTGTGTACAACACGGGGAATATCGTTCTCGTGGGCCCTTGTCAAAGTGTCTACTAGAGATCAAGTCTAATCTGAAGATTAGAGAGACATTGACACTGGGATTGATTGATGAGCATGAAACATATGGTGCTTGTAAAACTAAGGCTTAATGAAGGTTGAAAGAGGGAGATTAAAATATGTAAAGGTTATATGATTTGTCAACAAAGATCTAGTACAATCATTAAAAAAGAGAAGAGAATAAGATTAGCCTAAAAATTATGTTTTATCTAATAATACTTTGTGATGGTAGTATTATTATTGTTATTCTGAGAGACTGTTGTATAAACATTATAGATCTGAGCAAATGACGAGATATTCTAATTCTATCATCCCCAGGGGCCTTGAGAACTAGGATCCTTAGGGTGGAAGAGAGGAAATGCAATCCCTTAGTAACAGTCCTCCCATGCCCAGATTATGGTCTTGTAACACTATATTCCAGTGAAAGAAACTAGGGCCTCTTGGAGAAATGGCTGGTTCTAGTTCTGGAGTAGGAAGTGTACAAGATGAACTGGAACATTTCCATCTACCACATAGCAGGGAGGCTATCAAGGTGTGCTGGAGTTGTGGACAAAAGGCTCAGGGGTTATCTTGAAGAGGCTCCCTAGTCAAAAGTGAAACGATTTGAGCCTTAATGAGGATAATGTTCAAAATGTTTAAATCCATGATTCTATAATATTATCTAAAAAGAAAATGAATTGATCACCTTCTGAGGAAAACAGATAACAAATTCCACTGTTGTGAAATTTGTGTGAATAAAAACAAAGAACTGACTGTTTATCTTTTCTTTCCTTTATGAGCTGTGCAACTGGGTAACCAAATGGTAGATGAAGGGAAACATCTTGTTATAAAATTATTCCAGCCAATAAATGATAGTAATGTGATAAAATATCACCATACTAATGCTCTCAAATGAATTAATGAACCTAGGCATTGAGCACAAATCATTGCCAACATTAAAAAGGAGTGAAAAGCAGACATTATGTATCTCCTAGTGAAAGAACACACCGCCACTTTGTCTTGCCAAAGGAATAGACTCCGAGTCTCGAGTCTCGAGTCTCGAATCTCATCCATCCTCTGGATTCAGCAGCCAGTTTGCAGGAAATGCAGAGAATAGAGAGGAACATGCTGATCTGCACCATGAGCATGCAGTCATCAAAGTCCAGATTGGAGGAAACTTCATAGTGAAAAAAACCAGTGCCCTTCAACGGGTACATTGTAAGGGGAAGAAAAGCACAGAGTGGGATACACCAAGTTAAAAAGGGGAGCAAACTAAACTACTTCACACACTTCGGTGATAAAACCATAAAGTAACACAAGAAGGTAATTATTCTTTTAGAGGGAGAGATGGAGGCTGTGATTAGTATGGGGCAGGTGGAGGGTAGTTCACCAAGTGTACCGTCATTAACATATTACTATACTTGCTTTATTACATATGTAGCCATCTGTCTATCCCTCCATCCACCACTCTGTTTTATTTTTGGATGCATTTCAAAGTAAATTACAGACATTTTTATATTTTCCCCCTCAATAGTTTAGCACTCTATTACCACTAACTAGAGTTCAATATTTACTTACAGTTTTTCCTTTTGATGTAAAATTTACATAAAGTAAAGCACAGATTTGAAGTGTACTTTCACAGAGATTTGACAAATGCATATACTATGCAATTCAGATTCCTATCAAGATACACATTGTCATCACCCTGGAAGTCCCTCATGTTCCTTCCATGGTGATTGCAGGAGGAGGGGGAATGGGTGGGGGTGGAAGAGGGCATAGAGGGGAAAAATGGTGATGGAAAAAGTAAAGTAAAATAATAAAATCCAAATGTATTTTCGCAAATAATCAAATTTAAGAGTGAAATTGATTTCCTTTTGAGTAAAAATGAGAAATAATTTACATGCTTTACTTCTCTCACTCCCCTGACATTGCCCATTTTTGTAGATATCCTCTGGGAATCTCCCTTGGGATTATTGGAAGGTAGTACTGAGAGGCAGTATAGAATGGTAGTTAAGATTGTGGAGCCAGCCCTGGCCGGTTTGGTTCAGCGGTTAGAGCGTCGGCCTGCGGTCCAGAGAGACCTGGGTTCCCGCTAGGGGCGTGCACCTCGACTGCGGTTTGTCCCCGGCCCTGGTTGGTCGTGCAGGTGGCAGCCATTCGATGTGTCCCTTTCACGTTGATGTTTTTCCTCTCTCTTCCTCTCTCTCCCTCCCACTCTATCTGAACAAAAAATGGAAAAATGTCCTCAGGTGAGGATAAAAAAAAAAAAAAAGACTGTGGAGCCAAACAACCAGGGTTTGAATCGAAGCTCTGTCCCATATCAACAGAGTGACATTGCTTACTTCATTCATCTGCCTTGGTTTCCTCTCTTGAAAGATGGAGATAATACCTCCAGCAAAGGATGGTTATGAGGATTAAGTGAGTTAATATCTGTAAAGCACAAGAGTACCTGACACATAGTAAACAAGAAATAAGTACTTGCTTTTACTGACATTAAATTACCATTTTATACTGTGTATTATTCTTTCAAGAACTATTTTGACAATGGCCTTCAGATTTAAAATTACATTAACATAAATTATATAAAGAACAATTATTTAGACATAATTAAGTCGGAGGTTTGATTGGAGGCATCCAGTGACTTAACTATGGGTCATCCATGTCCCCTGGAGCCATTTGTTCTTGTACCCTCCAGAGACCGTCCATCTAGTATGGATCCCATGTGACCTTCTGTGAGATGTGAGGAATACCATAGACTCATGCAGGAGATTCATCAGACTCCTCACAGGATCTGCTTGGTAATAAATTAGATTATTCATGTGAAAACCTGTAGAAGTCTCTGGGAAATCAATACTCTACAAATGCCCGTGATTGCTGCTATTTATCATTCTCCAAGTGAGTCAGTCTTTTTCATCACCCAGGCATCCAAACTGTAGCCGCTGGGGTCAGCTTGTAGATCATCCATTACGGGTGTCTGCTTTCTTCTTCTTCTGTGAATCATCCTCCCCAAGGACACCCCCATCTCCACCCCCATCTTCCAGCCATTTTGCCTGTATGGCAAGCATGGTCAGCAGCCATTACAACAGCTCCAGCCCACCCACGACTTTTATAGGGGCTGTGAGACAGCAGGAAGACTTCTACAATTTCTTTGAAATAGTTAGCTTTGCAGCTATAGACTTTAGTGCAATCATCTGGAATTCTGTTTGATTTTTACCTTCTGCATGTTTACTTGAATGTGAGCACATCTCTGAGGTTTCCTGCCAGAATGTGCAGCAGAGACCTTATTCCACCAAGATGGATTTGTTTGATGTTAAAATAACGTGTGTTCTATCTTTTGAGGTGCATTGATGTCTTCTGTCTCTTAGATGTTTTTAACTTTCTGTCTTTAAAGTTAAAAACATCAAAACTGTCAATATTTATTATCTTATTAATGTCAGATTGAATTTTAACTTTTATATTTCATATGTTCTCTTGCATATATAATAAAGAACTATCAAACTCATATTAAATTTTCAAAAGTCAGTAGAATCTTATACGTACTTTACACTAAATTTTGAAAACATCAAAAATATGAAAATATGAATTCATAGTAATTCTAGCAAACTGAAGGAAACACGCCTTAAAAAGGGCTCAAAAACATGTCTATGATGTTCCTCAATCTACAAGAGTTCTGTCATTGCTGCAGAAAGGTGGTACTCTTCCCTCCCATTCTGTGGTTTCTCTCCCAGTATTTCCTTTGTCTCTCTGTGCTCCTTGTGACTGCCTATACTCATGTGATACTCCAGGTTCTATACTCAAGGATGACCACACTACATAAGGGAAAGGTGGCTGGACTGCCAGTTATGCCTCTCTGTCGTCCACTTGCACGAGCTAACACCACTGACATGTTTCTTGCAGCCGAGAGTACCTTATTCTTAGAGACACACAGAAAACTAACCTTACCTCCTATCTCCTATCTGCTCTGTGAATTTCTGGGTCCTTATGTTCTCACAGTCACCTCTACGTCTAACTTACTGTTCCGCTGAACTCTAGATGTCACCCAGATCTCGCCTCTTATCAGATGTTCTTCTCTCTGTCCTTGGTGCTTGCCTAGGAACAGAACATGGAACAGAACACCTTTGCTTTGCACATCCCAAGATGCCACACACAAAAAGCACTGTGAATCACAGATTTAGAACTACATAGAAAACAATTTCATTTATTTATTTATTTATTTATTTATTTATTTATTTATTTATTTATTGTTAATCCTCACCTGAGGATATTTTTCCATTCATTCCCCCCACCCACCATTGATTTTTTTAGATAGAGTGGAGGAAGGAGGTAGGGGGAGAGAGAAAGAAACATCCATGTGAGAGAGACACATTGATTGGGTGTCTCCCTTATGACCCTGACCTGGGCTGGGGATCAAACCTGCAACCCAGGTACATGCTCTTGACTGGGAATCAAACCTGAAACCCTTCAGTCCACAGGCCAATAATCTAACCACTCAGCCAAACTAGCCAGGGTTGTACAGAAAAACAATTTAAAAAAGTAGTTATCAGAGACTCCTATCACTCAACAACATTTCTCCATGGATGTCCCCTTTCTCCCATCACATCGTTCTACCCCTATCTCTTCCACTTTTCTTTCACACTTCCCCATCCAGTCTCATCACCAAGTTTTTCTTTATTTCTTGGGTAGAAGAGTTTAGCTATCACTTGGTGTTACAGTTTTACCTCAAACCATGACTGAGGTCTATTTTTTGGGGGGCACCTAAGTCAATTATATTGCTACACAAAAGTCTATGGTTCTGGCGAGAATTGCACCAACTGCCTTTGGGTCAGAAGAGATTACAGTTGAAAGTATTTTTTATTTTTATTTTATTTTATTTTTTTTATCCTCACCCGAGGATATTTTTCCATTTTTTGTACAGGTAGAGTGGGAGGGAGAGAGAGGAAGGGAGAGAGAGAGAGAAACATTGACGTGAAGGGACACATCGAGTGGCTGCCACCCGCATGACCAACCAGGGCCGGGGACAAACTGCAACCAAAGTACGTGCCCTTAGCGGGAACCGAACCTGGGTCTCTCCAGACCGCAGGCCGATGCTCTAACCTCTGAGCCAAACTGGCCAGGGCTGAAAGTATTTTTTAAATAGTAGTGTTTATTTTTACCTTTTACCACTTAGCACAGTACCCAGAAGTTGACTATGACCACGTTGGGATTTTGCTAGCGATCGATCTTTTTTTAGTTGGTTCTCTTTCAACTCTAAAGTGAAGTACTACAGAGGCCTTGGTTCTACCTCACGGCAGTTCAATCAGAATTGACAACATGAAAACACTAGACTGAGACTTCATAAAGTTATTACTATCTATTTATTTTTATTTTTTATTTTTTTAATCCTCACCTGAGGATATTTTTCTATTTATCTTCAGATAGAGTGGGAGGGGGAGAGAGAGAGAGAGAGAGAAAGAGAGAGAGAGAAACATCGATGTGAGAGGGGCACATCGACTGGCTGCCTCCTGCACAACCCCAACCATGGCTGGGGACGAACTGCAACTGAGGTACGTGCCCTTGACCAGAATTGAACCCGTGACTCTTTGGTCTGTAGGTCAATGCTCTACGGCTGAATCAAATTGGCTAGGGCTGGAGTTATAGCTTTTTAAAAAATATGGTTTTTTTTGCTCTGGCTGGTTTTTCTCAGTGGTTAGAGCATCGATCTGCAATTCAGAGAGACCCGGGTTTGGTTCCTGCTAAGGGCACGTACCTCGGTTGCAGTTTGTCCCTGGCCCTGGTTGGGTCATGCGGGAGGCGGCCACTTGATGTGTCCCTTTCACGTGGATGTTTCTCTCTCTCCCTCTTCCTCTCTCTCCCTCCCACTCTATCTGAACAAAAAATGGAAAAATGTCCTTAGGTGAGGATAAAAAAAAATGTTTTTATTGATATTTATTTATTTATTTTTAGAGCGAGAGGAAAGGAAAGGGAAAGAGAGATAGATACATTGATGAGAGAGAAACATGCCCCCTACTGGGATCGAACCTGTTATGTGGGCATGTGCCCTAATCAAGAATTGAACCTGTGACCTCTTGGTGCATGGGATGATGCTCAATCCACTGAACCACACTAGCTGGGCGATTTATTTTATTTTATTTTATTTTTATTATACACAATGTGTCTGTGTAGATATTTCTGCATATAACCTAATAACTTCTTTATATAATTGAATAGTATAATCTTGATTTGATAATACAAGTTTATTAAAATTGATTTGGGCTGCTGGTTCTGGAATAAGATGGACTAGATGCAGTTTTCCCTGATTCTTTTCTCTCTATATAACGAAACACACTTGGAGTTATTGAACAGATACTTATAAAAGGACTCTGAAGGCTAGAAAAAGCTATAAACTGGTAGAAAACCTTAGGACATGAGGAATGACCACATGGTGAGTTCCCTGGGTTTTCTTTTTGTCTCCCATACACCCCAGGCCTGGTTTCCAGAGAGGCCTGCAATCTGGAACCAACAACAGGCATAGACAAAAGAGCCTAAGAAAAGCCTGCTCTTTGGCCAAAGGATCAGGAGAGGGGAAGCCCAACAAAGACCCAGTGTAGAGCGACAGCCCCTGCTTACATCCTGGACCAGTAGGCAGTCCAGTCTGTTGGCAACAATGGCAACAGATCCCAGACACTGCTGCACAGCCAGGGCACTGACAGGCAGTCTGATCTGAACACAGTGGCAGGAGCAGTAAAGCCCTGTGTCTCCCTGCTTTCTGCTCAGTAGCATAAGAAGACCCAAACCCAGTAGTTTCTGCTCCATCCCCCTCCCCCAGAAGATTACCCAGTGAGAGCAGGTGGCTGAAAGAATTGCCTCTGCCCCTGCGGATGGCCCTGGCAGGAACTGAGCAGGAAGCCTAACAGCACCGGAAGAGCAAGGCACACCGGAATAGCATTGCAAAGGCTCTCAAAACCAAACTGTCACTGGAGCTAAAGCCCACAGAGGAGGTTAGAACTTACAGGATAAACCTAAACAGAGTGACAGTCTGCTAAAAGAGAAGGTTTTTACAAAAGTTTTAAGCAGGATCAAGAGTCTCCTAATGTTATAACCAAAGTATCCAGTGATCAAAGAAATCACTCATCATACCAAGAGCCAGGAAAACCACAATTTGAATGAGAAAAGACAACCAACTGATGCCAAAACTGAGATAAATCAGATGTTGGAATTTACAACCAGGATTTTAAAGCAACCATCCTAAGATTGCTTTAACAATATATTACAAATTCTCTTGAAACAAGTAAAAAAATAGAAAATGTCAGCAAAGAAAGAAAAGTTATAAAAAAGGACCAAATGAAAATTACAGAATTGAAAAAAAAATCTCATAATTGAAATAACTCACTGAATAGACTCACTAATGGAGTGGAGATAACCAAGGACAGAATCAGTGAACTTGAAGACAGCAATAGAGTTTACTCAATCTGAACAACAGAAAGAAAATAGACTAACGTGAACAGAGCCTCAGAGATCTCTAGTGGTACACTAATAAAAGAGCTAATGTTTGTACCATCAGCGTTCCAGAAGGAGAGGAGGAACTCAATGGTGTGGAAAGAGTATTTGAAGAAAAAATGGCTGAAAACTTCCTAAATTTGGTGAAGGACTGAAACTTACATATTTAAGAAGTGAGTGAATCCCAAAGGGGATAAATAAATCTATACCAACTTCTGAAACCTTCCAGACTTAAAACAATTATTGAAGTATAGTTGACATACAATTAATATATTCATTTCAGGTGTGCAACATAGTGATTCAGCATTTATAATTCTTATGCTGTGATCACCATACAAAGTTATTACGATAATAATGACTATACTATATATACAATATATAGTAATACCTAAAACAACCAATAACCAACTATAAAATGATATACTAAAATCATTATAAATAAATAATAATGGAACTCTAAAAAAATATACCCCAAAGAATTGGATATATGTCCAAAACAATTAAAAGTAGGGACTTGAACAAATATTTGTATACTAATGTTCACAGTATTATTCACAACAGCCAAAAGGTGGGACCAACCTAAGTGTCCATCAATGGATGAATGGATAAACAAAATGTGGTATATACACACAATGCTGTTCATATGAAAAATAATACAGTAATTAATAAATAATGATACAGTAATAAACTCTGTGTTGCATATACTCACAACTATAAACCTACTTTTGCCCCACCCTGTATATATAACACCACAATAAAAAGAATATAGTTAGAATATGCAACTTCTATAGCTCACTGGCAAGGGCTTGTAAGGGGGAAGAAACAGATAAATTATTACTATCCCTTACTGGCCTGCAGTAGAGGATCTGTACTCCAGGTAGGTCTCCTGAGCAGCCTGTGTTTAATGGAACCTTAAGCAATTAAGATAAGACATGGAAAGAAAAGCTACATTCTGAACAGTCAGACTTCAGGGTCTTTAAGTAGAAGTTCAGTTCTCAGTAACAAAGTCACTGAACTTGATGCAATCAGGTGACTGGGGAGAGCTTTGAATCACTAATTCCCCCTCCCCACCGTGTTTTTAGATACAAATCTGATTATCAGCCGTGGAGAGATAAAGTAGATGTACTGATCTACAGAAGAAAGGGCTCAGTGTTTTCAGCCAGGACTACTGGAAACCCTCATGTTGACCTTATTGCGCTCCAGTTCCTTTGTGCTCAGGCTCATTCATTCATTGTCTGTGTCCTTGAGCCATCTGCCATCTCAGTCAAGTGAAATGCTCAGGCTTCACTTCACCCTGGGGTCAGTGTGTCATACCCTAAGTGACTGGGGACACTGGAGAAATGGCCTGACACAGAAGGTGCAACCCTTCACCAAGACCAGACTCCCATCGTCCCTTCGATTGCACAAAGAAGGCTGTTTTGATGAGTTTTTGGCTGAGTTATCCCTGAAATTTGGCTGCTGAAAGATTAATTTGGCCTTAGCTTAATTTAAAAAAAAGTAAATTAATATAACATGTGAGGCGTTCAATATACTGTTTTCAAGAACAAGATTCTTTATATTAACATTTACTGCACATTGTGCATATGTTTATGTTGAACTATTAAATGTGTCAGTTAAGTTTTTAGACATCATTTATAGTTTTAATATATCTGGGATGTGGAATTCCATGTAATTTGTATCAAGGGAAGCATCTAATACTGTGCATTGCTAGCTGGGAGACCATCCATTCATTCATGACACATTATTTGATCAGTTAGTTTGTGTGAGGTTGTCTGCTATGCCTTGAATCCAGATCTAAACGCACCCTCCCTGTCATCCTTACTGCCACCAATATGCCAGACGCAGAAACTAGCCTGGGAGGCCTCAGCAAGACGCTTACGCTACACAGAAGCTGCTGTCCTCTAGCAAAGCCTGGGATTGCTTTGCTGACTTCTCAGGAACTTAGAGAACAAGGTGACAAGGTATTGGTGTTTGGTGCATAATGTTCCCTTTTCTTTTAATCATACCAATAAAGGGTCTTATTAATTTTCCATGTCACCAAGCATTTTCTCCTAGACATCCCTTGAAAGCAGGTGCCCACAGAGTGGAACCTAAATACGGATACATATTGGCCTACTCAAATCATCGACAGCTGGGGATCCCAGGTGCCAGGAAAAGAAGGTATCTCACTTACCCCTCGAGGTCCTGATGGTCTTTCCTCCTGTGAGATGCCTTCCTTCCCCTTCCCCAGCAGCCCTGAGCCCTCCCACCTCTTTTCTGCGGAACCCACTCTGCAGGCTGTGCCACTGTTTTCTGCAGTCTCATTTCCACACCGGGCCTGTGAGGCTGTCAAGCCGAGTGTCACACAGAGTGGCCTTCTACGGCAATGCTTTTGTAGCGATCTAAGGGAAACATGGACAATTAAAGTCTAGCTAGAAAACATGGTTTTCTATCTTTTAAAATAATAATTACAAAAAATTTGACACACACCTAAATATGTGTACACACACACACACACACACACACAAACATGTATGTAAGTTATGAAGGCTAATTATAAATTGAATACCAATGACACCAATACTCTGAATAATAAAATGTAACCAATACTATTGAAACTACCTTTGAATTTCTCCTTAATTTTATTCTTCTGCTTTCCCATTTCCACCACAGTCAACCACTATCCTGCATTTTGTGCCTGTCATTTCCTTACTTCCTGTTATAATTTTAATACATAGGTATATATCACAAAACAATGTATTGTTTAGTTTTGCACTTTTAGACTTTAGATAAATTACATCATACAGAATGTATTTTGGGTATCTCAATTTTTTTTTTTTAACTTAGCATTATAGCTTTTAGACTGAAACGTTGTTGTGGGTAGCTGCAGTTCATTTATTCTCACTGTGGTGTCCTATTCCATTGTGTGAATATTCTTGCAGTGTCTTTCATTGTTCTCCTGTTGATGGACACTTTGGTTGTTTTCAGTTTTGTTTTTTTGTCTATGTCTTTTGGTGCAGATGTGCAAGCGTTTCTCCAAGATAACTGGCATTCTTAGTTTGATTTACTCTGAAATCTATTCCTTGCCCTTCTGCTGGTCTGCTTGTATCAGAGGAGGCCAACTGCTGCAGGCAGTGTGTTTCAGGCTGTTGTATCACCTGGGAGTGGTAAGTGGGAGGCACTGAGGGAGATGAGGGCACAAGGAAGAGAGAAGCTGTGTATTTCTTCCCCTCTTTCTTTCTTGAGCAATATTTCTGGAAGTGACAGTGACGGGGTCTCCTCTATGTTCTAGGTTCTGGACAGGCCATTGTGGTTCTAGCTTCTGCCAGGAGACTGTTGTCCACATGTTTTCTATAACAATGCTTCCTCCCTATATCCCTCTTGCTAGAAGTCATCAGAGGTTCTCTCTAAAGGGCCAGATAGTACATATTTTAGGCTTTGCAGGCCCTCTGTTGGAACTACTTAACTCTGAGAAAGGCGGGGTTGTGTTTAAATAAAACTTTATTTCCCCAAAGTGGAAAACATGAGACTGTTTGATAGTTGTTCTATAAATTCCTGAGGCGCAGTTTACTTTTTTTTTTTTTTTTTAAGTTTTATTCTTTTTGTTTGTAAGATTGGATACCTTTTTTTTGTCTTCAAGTTTGGCAACATTTTCTTCTTCTATCAAGGCTATCCAGCGAACTTTCATTTCAGTTATTGTTCTTTTCAATTCTACAATTTCCATTTGAATCTGTAAAAAATATTTGTTTCATTGCTGAGATTCTTTATCTCTTCATACAGTAACATCCTGGAACATACTTACAGCTGCTTAAAGTTGTCTGTGAAATCCAACATCGGTGCTGTCTCTGGTTCACATTTTCCTGTTTCTTTGCATGTCTGATACTTTTGAATTGCATACTAGAATGTTGTAGAGACCCTGGATTTTGTTACTGTCATCTGAAAGTGGTGATTTTTGTTCTAGCAGGTAGTATAATTACTGGCAGGTCACCTTGAATTTGTGCAGAATTAGTTTTATGCTTTGTTAGGATAGAGCTGGAAAAAGCCCATAATGTGCCAAGCCCACCTCCAACCCCCTGAACTTGGCAAGACTCAAACTCCAAACCTATGTCTCCCTCACAGATCTTGTCAAGGCTGCTGAGACATCTTTTTCTTATTATTGTTTATATATTCTGGATACAAATTCTTTGTTTCTTGGGTATGTTACAAATACATCCTCTCAGACTATAACTTGGCTTTTCATTTTCTTTATGATATCTTGGTGACAGAAGTTATTAATTTTAATGTAGTAAAACTTTTCCATTTTTTTGAAGGTTAGTGCTTTTTTACCTTTTTTAGGAACTTTTTTCCTACTGCAAAGTTATAAAGATAATCTCTTCTAAAAACTTAAGTTTGCCTTTCCAAGTTAAGTCTTTAAAGCATCTGGAATTGATTTTTATACCTGGTGTGAGGTAGGAATTCAATTTAATTTTTCCATATGGAAAATCATTTGTCCCAGCACCATTTACAGTCCATCTTTCCCCCAAAGTGATATACAGTGTCACTTTGAGATAGGTTATATTTCTATATATCTACACCACTGTTTCAGGTAGTCTTTACTCTGTTTCGCTGGTTACTTTGTCAGCCTGTGTGCCAGTAAACATCACCTTCAGCACTAGAACTTTCTAAGTCTTGATATCTGGTGAGGAGGTCTCCTCATATTATTATTATTCTCTTTCGGGAGTGTTTTGGCTATATTTTGACTTTTGTTCTTTCATATATATTTTACAATCAGCTCGTCAAAGTCTGATTTATTAGGGACCTATCATGTTTCCAAGCTAAAGGAGAGTTTAGAATATGTGACTTGGTTTTGTTTTTAATGAGCTTACATTCAAATTGCCGAGAGGACCAACAGGCATGACCAGTGAATAGCAGAAGATGGTATGTGAAGTGAAGAATTGTGTGGAAGGTATTAGACATATAGGAGAAACCCAGAAGAGAGTTGGATAAAGAAGGTAGAAGAGGTTAGAGAGATCTCAGAAAGGGTGGTAGGTCTTGAAGGGAGAAAGGAAGAGGAGGGGGAGGGGGAGGGGAGGAGAGGTATGCTGAGAGGTCATAGAAATAAAGCTTATCTGAGTGTTAATGCATCCCAGTTTACAAAGTGCTTTCACATATATTATCTCATCTTGTTTTCAAATAATACTATTGGGCAAGACAGATAATATTCTTATTTTCATGGACATACGGATAAAGTGATTTGCTTAAGAATCCAGTTTGCAAGTGCTAGGCTGGAACTTCCAACCACATCTTCTGCTTTTAGTCCAGAATTTTCCCACTGCAACCCTTTCTCTCTCCATCCATAAGAAGGGTTTCTACGGAAAGCCAGGAGGCCTGGAACTGAGATCTGAGTGATGCTCGTGCCTTCTTTCTTACCCAGAGCAGCTTAGAAACCAGGACAAGCTGCTTGATCTGAGACCCTGTGCAGTGTTTTAGCCTCTAGGCCCTCTCAGCAATGGGGCCTGAAGAGATTATGGGGAGAATAAAATGAAAGTGGCAGATAAGAATCACATGTCCTCAAAAAGATCTTACATACCTCTTAGAAAATTAAATTTAATACAGAATCAGTTGTGTTAATCCAATGGCTCTATTATAAGAGACCTGTTGTTTTTCCTTAAAAGAAAAGTCACAAAGTAATGATATAGTTTTATCAGGCAAAATTTGGAGTTAGTATAATTTGCTCCGAGTTTACAATGTGCACACATTGTTTTGAGTGCAGACCTAGGCCGCCAATGCAAAACAGCTGAAGCTGATCAAGTTGATTGATACTCATCTCCAGCAATTTCCCTTCCTTCATCTACCCCAGCAATTATTGAGTTCCCCTGGTACCCAGTGTCCTCTTGATGACTCTCTCTCACTTCTAAGAAACACAGTGCTCAAGATAGAATGTGAACTGATTCATGCTAGGTAAACTGATATTTAAGTTATTTTGACATCTTTCAGGAGCATCTTCATTTGATTGAAGCAAAGCTTTAAGCTGAAGAGAGAAAGTGGTTGTCTTTCTGGCAGTCACCACGGTTGGGTGGGAGAAAACAAGTTTTAATTTTAGTCCATCACCTTATATCTGAAATCACACTAAATTAGCAAGCAGTTATTGAGTGCCTACAACATGCAAATGAGCAAACTTTTACTGAATGTCTCTAATATGTCTCATTGTGGGAAAAATGGTCTAATCTCAAGAAATTTAGGGTCTATTAGAGACAATATAAATTTAGAATTCTTAATTTAGGGTTTGTAGATTTTCCATGAACTATTTGAAATTCATGCAGTATTTGATACACACACCCCCCCCCCCCCACACACACTGTTTTTGGTGGGGGGAAGGGTTCAGACCATTCATCAGAATCTCAAAGGAATCTATAGCCCCACCCCCAAAGTTTAAAAAATTACTGGCAAGAGTTCTCTACTCTGTCTACTTGTAGACTCCAGGACTAGGGTGGGTGGGGCTCATTTCCTTCTCAAACAGTGATGTCATGGTCAGGATGTGGCATCACAACTCAAGGCTGGCTCCCGGTTAGGAGCTGTTGCAGGTTACGTTGGGAAGTAGACTCTGCAGCTGAGATTAGCATTCAGGACGTTTATTAAGGAATGCTTTTGGGCTTATCACTTGTGAAAGGGAAGGGAAGAGAGCAGGACTGGGCAGAGGGAGAAGCTGAGGTTTGATGCATCTCAGAGGACGCCGCCGTTGATCACATGGCGTTCTGAAGCTGGGGTGAGGAGCTTGGCTTTTGCCCCTCATATTGGTCAGTCATTGGACGTGGACTGCCCCTGTGAGGAATTGTTGCCTGGGTGAGGTGGCTACCTTCATTTTAGGCGGTCCCAGGGGCAGGGTGGGGTGGGGACTGACAGCGAGGGCTTTCTGCTGGAGGGTCTCTGAGCAGTGGGATTCCTTCCTTTTTAGTGTTCGCAAGAGTCTAGCCCTGGGCTGCTCAGATCCACTCTTTTGTTAAATTCTGGAAGAAACTCCCCCAGGATTGCGATTGTCATGTCCTCCTGAGTGAACTGACTGACTGGCATGGCAGTAGATTTGGTAGGCTTTATCTCCCACCCTCTGGAGAGCAGATGTCTCAACAAGTTCTCCAGTGTATTTGTCCATCTGGTCCTATTAGCATAATCACCATCTACACAGAGAATCAGTGTGATATTCTGTGGGGTTTCCAGCCAGACCACCAGGTTAATATAGCTCTGGGGCAAGGCTATAAATATATGCTATATGTAAGACTATAAATTAATACTGTTGTTTGTAGTAAGTGAATGTGAACTGTTTCTAATAATCTCTCAGAGAGTCAGAAAAGAATTGTTTCCAGATCATCCCCTGTACCTGAGGCCCCCTTAATCTGCTCTGCCATACAGCGCACTTGGCACAGCAGCTGCAGTCGGGTAGACCGCTTGGTTCAGTTTGCAGTCGTCTACTTCCATCCTCCAGGATTTGTCTTGTTTTTTTTGCAGGAGCCAGACTGGTGAATTCAATGTAGACACGATGGGGACTGTCCTCTCTGCATCCTTTAGTTCTTTAAGGGTGGCACTCATTTTTGCCATTTCCCCTGGACTCAGAATTGATTTGGATTTTCTATCTGGGCTTGGTGCTGTTTTAGGTCTCTGGAAAATAATGTCAATATGGACCCGTGTCCAACAGTCTTTTTGGGCAGTCCCCTCTCCTCACGCATGGTTACATGGGTAATAGCAAGAGACCCATTTGAGGAGGAAACGTGGGGGAAATTGCTGTGGACACTTGCTGTGAGGTCTCAGAAGCCTTCCATTTGGGAGTCTGGATTCCCCTTCAGGCAATTATTTCTGTGATTAAAAACGGGCTCAGGTTCAGAAACTGGGCAAAGGACCATGGCATTTTATTGGGGCAATAGCCCTTGGCTTCCTGATTATCCATCTTGATTTCTGTAGTTTGAGTAATACCATGTTGGCTTTCCACTTCTTTTCTCCCTAGGGATCCTATGTTCTATTAATCATCTCCATAGCTGTGTGTCTCAGGTCTCTCAGCTTCCCCTCTGACCTTGCTACTCTGTGATAATTACATCCACCTGCCCTCTGACAGTTAAGCATTGCCACCTGGCCTCTTTTGGGCGGGGGCAGTATAGGGTGGTGGGGTGGGTCCTATCACCCTCATCGCTAGACTGAGTTTAGTTTTATAATGGCAGCTCTACCATCAGCCCTGGCCCACAGAGGGCAGCCGCCCTTGAACTTCTTAGCTTCAGTAAGTGGTACATCCTCTGGTAGGTTTTCTGGTTTTGAATGGCATATCCACGCGAGTACCACCCACCCTGGCCTCTTAATCCTTCTTCCATCATCTGCCACAGCAGTTCTGGTATTTCTACTTCACTTCGTGTGGCCCCATTGCCTTTTCTGTGCTTCTGGGAGTCGTCTTAGTAATGTATTTGCACCATCTCCTGGGATCCTTGCCAGGGTGTGATATCATGAATCCCAGGAGAGTGCTCCCAAAGCTATGAACTGTCCATTGTTCAACCTTATGTTTTGCCCTCCTTGATGGAGCACCCCAGGACCCCGGCAGTGTGTGCCCTCCTCGCTGGCCTGCCCCGAAGCCCTCTGTGGTGTGGTCTCCTTCCTCCCTAACAGGCCACAGGCCCAGGCCCTCTTCTCTCACTTCCCTCCCAGCTTGCCTACACTCACAGCACTAATTAGTTACGATTACACAGCTGGATTACGTTGTGACTCCACCCTTGATAGTGGCCTAGTGACCGGAAGGGGAGGTGAGGGTGAATCCTGAGGGGGCACATGCTGCTTCGCTGGGAGAAGCCTGTGCATTATCTGCAAGCAAAGGGGAGTGCTGGCCCCCAACAGGGAGGACTGGGCCACTTCTGCAGGCTCAAAAGTTTAACATGTTCAGGTTAACCCAGCTGTCTCTATCCCATCAAAGTCCTGTTCTCTCCCAACCAGGACTCTGTCCTTGGCCTGGCAAATCCACGTTGGTGGGGTGTTTGATCTACTTGGGAGCTGAGCTGCTGTTATTATTAAGTCCTGGGACTGACCTCAGACATTTCTGCTCTCCCACTACAGGTGATAAGAGCCTCTTTGGATGCTATGAAAGAGGCCATCTGTCTTTCACACTTAGCTTTTAACTGATGATTAATCACTCTCAGCTTTTCAGTGTCAATTGTATTTAGCAACAGTAACCCAGTTTCATGATCCTTATTTTTACTATCTCGCCTATATTTCAAAGCATGACACATCGCGCCAACCAATGCCTTTCTTTCCACCAGTGTACAACCCCAGATTATAACGACTGTACTGCTGCCGTGTGCTGCCTACTGCCACACAGTTCCTCCACCGGTGATGGGAGTGTCAACTGGTAGTCCAGGTGCAAAATGCCTAACCTCGCGTTTGCTTTCCCATGCCATGCCTGGTACTGACTGGAAGATTAGTATGCAAGAGACTTATTAGGAATTGTACTTAGGATCAAAACCTGTGGAAGAGAAGGGAAGCTGAGCTGTGATGCAGTCTCAGTGAAGCTGGTCCCAGAGGGAGTTCAGAAATGGAGATGACATGGCTCTAGGATTGTCCTGAGTAGGGGCAAGAGGGCTTAATCTTTACACCTCCATGTCAAAGAATGATTACTGGGTGCAGTTTGCCCTGGTAAGGGGCCACGACTTTGGCTATGTGCCGGCTTCTACCAGGGTGATTTGCATAGGGATGACAGCCGAGAGCTTTTAGCTGGCAGTGGTCCTACAGCTGGGGGTGACTTTCATCCCCAACGGGAACAGGGTGGAGTCACAGCACCCAATCCAATAGTTAGGATTTCTAAACTCTTGGTGTGACATCTCCTGACGTCATCTGCCTTTGTTGAGGACATTGATATGATCGTCTTAAAAGTAAAGAGTAAATAGTAAACTTGAAGACTAAGCGCTCTTTTTTTTTCCCCCCTCACCTGAGGACATTTTTGCATTTCTCTTCAGATAGAATGAGAGGGAGAGAGGGAGGAAAAGAGAGAGAGAGAAACACATTGACTGGTTGCCTCCCACACGACCCCAACCGCAGCTGTGGACGAACTATAACAGAGGTACGTGCCCTTAGCGGAAACCGAACCTGGGACTCTCTGGTCCAGGGGCCGACGCTCTAACCGCTGAGCCAAACTGGCCAGGGTGGGACTAAGTACTCTTTAAGGTTAGGTAAGCTGAGTGAGAACAGGATCTGACCGTGTGGTCTTGAGCAAACTTCTCTGTAAACTAGAATGTCAATCCCTGCCCTGCTTGCCTTCTGTTCATTGAATATCTCGTTAGCCATTAGACAATGTATTTGGCTAGCTTCAGCCAACCTAGCATGGTTTTCTGTGCACAGTAGGACCAGTTACAAGTGATAGGTGGTTGAAGGGTCCCCTTTGTCCAAAGAGTTTCCCTACATTTTAAAACTTCATTTTACTGGAAGTCTTTTCAGAGTGCTAAACCTTAGAGAAAGAAAACATTTCAAGTTGCTAGTATTCATGCACACCTCGATGAGAAAGAGGGTCCCAGAAAGGAGATACAGTAGTCCCCCTTCACTGCGACTTCACTTTCCGCAGTTTCCATTACCCGTGGTCAACCAAAGTCCAAAAATATTAAATGGAACATTCCAGAGATAAACAATTCATAAGTTATAAATTATGCGCCATTCTGAGTAGCATGATGAAATCTCACGCTGTCCCACTCTGTCCTTCCTGGGATCTGAATCATTTTGTCCAACATATTCACTCTGTATATGCTCCCCACCCATCAGTTACTTAGTAGCCATCTGGGTTATCAAATCAGTTAGAGAGAGGGAGGGCTACACTCACATAAATGTTTTAATTGTTCTATTTTATTATTGTTAATCTCTTACTGTGTCTAATTTATAAGTTAAGCTTTATCATATGTGTGTACATATTGGGAAGAAAACGTAGTACATATAGGGTTTGATATTATCTGCACTTTCATGCATCCACCGAGGGTCTTGGAGTGTAATCCCTGTGGATAAGTGGGGACTGCTGTATGTGAGAGTGTAGGAAATACGCTGACCAGCCCTGGCCCTACCTTGAACACCTGAGTCACTGGCTCGATTACTAGGATGAGGGGGCTGTTGCTCACTGGGTTGCTCTGATGGAAAGCTTCAAGTTCCCTGGAAGCGGTAAAGGGGCTTCCTATTTTTCTAGTTAGATTCTAAATCACCAATGTTTTGTTCAAGTCGACTGAATTCCACAGAAACCCAGAGTCCCTCAGTGGTCTCCAAATCCCAACACTCCTGCCAGTGTGTAAGGAACTGTGCTAGGACTGGCACCGTTCACTGCTCGGTAGAATTCGAGAGGATAAAGAGAACTGATAAAATGCAGTTTTGAAATTTACCTCGTACATCATTTCTAGTGTTTTATGATAGCTAGTGCACTCCACTCAATCACCCCTCAACTCCTGGCAGGAGGTAATAATGACACCTATTTTGGGCAGAGTGGATAATGATGAAAATCCTTTGCATCCACAAAGAGCCTGCTCACAATGTTATTCTCGGCTCACAGAGTCCAACTCAAATGCAGCCTGTGTTAGTTCAAGTTCACGGAGAAGCAGACTTCAAAATGGCATTGGACAGGCAAGAGATTTCTTGGGGGTGGGAGCAGGAGAAAGCAGACAATGGGATGTGGGTCTCTCACCTGAGGAAGGAGGGAAGGAAGGAAGCAGGATCTGGTAAGAGGAGTCTTGGACTGCAGCACCGGTCCAAAAGAGGTTCAGCCAGGCCAATGGGGAGTCTTCAAACCAGTTACACATTGGAAGAGCCCCATGTCTTGCTGGAATGAGCTACCTGAATCTCCCCACTGTGCTTCATTATTGGCCGGGGCTGTCAGTCAGTTGCATACCCCACAGCAGGAGATCTGAGCTGCGTGTCTTCATGGCTGCCAGGGTCTACCCCTTGCACTGCACAAATCTTCTCTACACAGCTCAGGGAGCAGCTTGTCCATAGTTCCCATCAGTCCCTCTTCCTGAGGGGAAACCAAGAAGAGGTTAACGGGATGAACAAAGGCCCATTGTTGTGGTTGGTCTCAGTCCACAACTGGTGTTCATCCTTTCTCTCCTCCACCATCCACTGTAAATTCTCCTCACCCTCAGCCATCACCGTAGCAGGTTGCAGAAACTTACTGGTATTATGACTCAAACCTTCATATTGAGGGGGCTGAGCCCTTGGTAATCACCACTCTCAGGATGTTCTTGCTACACATATCTGTTCAAGTTACAAGGCAAGGGGATACTAGCAGGCACTACCCCACTACCCTTCTAGGCCCCGAGTAAAGGGCCAGCCACAGGCCGCAGCTCCAGAATCTTTACATATTCCCACTTAGGCCACATCTATACGTGTGCTTGGCCAAGAGCACTGCTCGGAATTCCACCCCTCGGGAAGCTGTTCCCTTCCTGCTGTCTTTCAAGGCCAACTCTGGAAGTGGCCGTAATGCAGCGGTTGTCAATTCTCAGCGTATGTCCACATACAGCTGGTGCCCCACATTAAAAAAAGAGAGAGGTATAATGAACATACCATCCAGATTGGTGAGTCAGACTTGGGTCTTTTCCTGCTCTTGCAGCTGGTGATGTATGACCAGAGGTGCAAGCTGGGAGAGAGGCACAGGTACTACCTGGTGGGCGATCTGGATCTGGGCTACCTGCTCACGTAGCTTCCTTGTGCCCTTTGACCCTGCTCAGCTCACTCTCAGATGTGCCATTTCCATTTGGGGCCTGTCCCACTTTATGACTTGGTAGGTCCAACAGAATCCAGCTCTTAGTGGACAGATGTATGGTCACTCGGCTACCCCAGGGTCAAACATTCTGTCTCTATCAGGGTCCAGTAAACACATGCAAAACTTTTTTTATTAAATTAATTAATTAATTATTTTATTAATTAATTTTTGTTACAGATGTTTCTCCTTTTCACCCCAACTGATTCCCCCCTCCCTCTCCCTCCCTGCCCTTTCCCCAGTTTGTTGTCCATGTACACTGTTCATGCATACATGCATATAAGTTCAAGATAAGTTTATCTCTTCCCCCACCACCCACCTCTTCTGGGGATTGTCAGTCTGTATCCCACCTCCACGTCTCTGGGACTACCCCATTCCTCAGACTGTTATGTTCATTATATTCCACAAATAAGTGAGATCATATGAAACTTGCCTTTCTCTGTTTGGCTTGTTTCACTTAGGATGATACTTTCCAGGTCCTTCCATGTAGTCTCAAAGGATAAGAGATCTTTCTTTCTTACAACTGTGTAGTACTCCATTGTGTATATGTACCACAGCTTTTTTATCCATTCGTTTACTGATGGACACTTGGGCTGTTTTTAAGGCATAAAATCCTTCACTACAGATGGCTTGGCCTTGCTCGAGAATCCCAGGCACCTGCATTGAGATTCTCCCCCTGGGGCTTGTTACAGGCTCCACAATGCATCTTTTCTCCACTACTAATACCCCCTCCATGATAGGGTCTGCGGGATTGTATGGCCCAAGTAGCAGGAAGGTGTGCTGTACCTGCTGTATAGCCCTTTCCTGCTATGGGCTCCACCTGAAGCTGGCAGCCTTCCATGTCACCTGGTACAGATTGGAGCAGTATTTCAAGGTGTGGAATGTGTTGCCCCCAGAACTCAAAGAGGTCTACCAGGCATTGTGTATCCTTCTTTGTGGCAGGGAATACAAGATACAGCAATCTGTCCTTTACTTTGGAAGGGGTTGTCTGGCATGCTCCTGACCATTGAATCCCTTAAAACTCCACTGAAGTGGCAGGTCCCTGATGCTTCCCAGGGTTTATCTTGCACCCTCTGCAGCATGTGTTTTACCAAGGCCTCCAGCAGACTAGCTGCCTTTTCTCATCCTATCATCGATGGGATGGATCAGTGTGATGTTCTGTGGGATGTCCAGGTGGCCAGATCTCTCCAGAGTATGTCATGACACAGGGCAGGAGAACTAACCTAACCCTGAGACAGTATTGTAGATGAATATTGTCATTGGTTCTATGTGGATGCAGAACTGAAAATAGTGCATTTGCCGCATTACTAGACAAATACCTGTACTGAATCCTTATTAGTGGGCTCTAGCATTAATACTGTGTTCAGCCCAGCAGCTACATCAGGACTACTATTTGCCTGAGCTTCCGTCTACAGGTGTCCTCCAGGATCCCTGCAGTGTCTGCAGGGCCAGACTGCTGAATCGAATGGAAATCGGATAGGTCTTGCATCCTGTAGGTCTTTAATGATGGCACTACTCTCCATCCCTCCCCAAGTGATATTGACTTTGGTTTACTATCTTGGCTTGTGGGGGCTCAGTTTCAGAGTTACTGCTTAGTCTTCTTCACTATGATCTCTCTACCTAACAGGCTAAGGACTCAATGTGGGGATTATCCAACTTCCAAGTATATCAATTCCAATTATACATTTAGGGACTCAGGGAATGATCACTGAGTAGAGCCCACTGTGAGCCAGACTGGCCCCACCTAAGATGATAACAGGATGCCATGACAATGCTTTGGGTCTCTAGGTATCAGTGTTAACTCAGAGTCTGTGTCCAATAGTTTTCAGAAACTCTGGAAATGTCCATATCCCACTACATAATCAATGAGTAAATGGCCCTAGGTCCTTCGGAGAAGGACTAGCAGAATCACTGTAGTATGCACTTGCTATGCTGTTGTGGGTCCGAGGGTCCTGGCCACCTTGCCTGTTTTAGGCAGTGAGTTCCAGATATGAAAGTTTCCTTGGGTCTGGGAACTGAGAAAGGAAAGTGACGTTCAAAAATTAAATGCAAATTTTATTATGGACTTCCAACTACATATTTAAAATTTCTTGAATGGAATAGAACCGTTTTGGAATTGGAGAGATGGCATAGATGAACACTGATATCCTTTGAAACCCCAACCTTATTAAGAGAACAATTCCGCAAACCACATTACCCTTATATAACAAGACAAAATAGTATCTACTCCCTTACTTTGGCAATAGCTATTTCCTAAAGAAAAAAGAAAATAGTGGTTTTGCTACTTAAAAGTCATTAAAAATGGGATCCTATCTTTAGCTTAACATTATTATTTTTTTTAACTTCAGCTATGTTCAAATAAGCTATGGGTACAAAAAAAATATTAGCACAGAATGTCCAATCAAAACAACCAAAATCATTTTAAAAATAAAGAGGAAAAACATAAAGTGTTTTCATGGCATTTTCCTCTGTAAACCATTGCAATTGGTTAAGGATTTTTAGCAGTTAATTAAAATCTCAGGAGTGAAATAGGTAGTACTATACAAATAACAAAATGTATTCATATTCTAAGATCTTAATACTAAATTTTCAAAAAGGGACATCCATCACTTCTAAAAACGAACCTAATGTCATTTTATTGCGAGCAGAAACTCAAAGCTGTTCTCCAATCACAATCTAATTAGTCCACCCTCACTGCCAAAACTTTAAAGTTCACCACAAAAAATTAACAGTAATTAGCCTGAGGTATTTTATACATGGCTCTGCAATCTCAAATTTAATGGCATTTCTCCCCCTAAAAACAGTCTGTCTTCTATTTTAGTACCATTGTCTCTACAATATGGTCATAACTGAAATACCTGAAAACAATCCTTGGACCTTTGGAAATAGTTGCTATCCATCCACTTCTGTTACAAAAGGAGCCACACCAAGAGCACTGCCTGGCCAGACCCAGAATAAAGGACTTAACTTCTGTTTTCCGGTTTCTCTATCAAACCGTGGTAGAGTTAAAGGCTGAAGGTCATACTTGTGGTGCAAAGGGTCCACATTTTTCAGCTTTTAATAAGGTTGAGAAACATTTCATGTAATTTAACTTAATATGTCTAACACATGTGCAGTAGTTAAGTAAGCAGTACTGTGCATTTTAATACGTAGTAAACAGATACCTGGGTAACCAACATATTTGTACTATAAACTAAGAATGGGAATTAACTGGAGGCTTGAGACCCTCTCTCTTTCTAACTAAAAGAAACAAAACTTAACTTAAACTTTATTAAAAAAATATTTTTTACATCATTGGTGTTTGTGTTTTACACTTTCTTATTAGGTGCAGTACACCTCTTCCAAAGTTGGCACCCTTTTCTTCAATATGATGGTAAATTGGGTACAATACCTAGTTCAAGCTAGGGCTCCACTTCTGTCTGAATTAGTACAAAATTATAAGACATTATCTTTTGAGAACTAAAATTATATTTGAGAGTTTTAGTTTAGGCTGCAAAACCAAAAACAAGCAAGCAAATAAACAACAAAAAACTAGAAATGAACTTGTCATATCCCTCCTGTCCAGGGAACAGAAAGCAGACCCGTGCAGGTCATCCTCCAGGCCACATGCATCCTGCTTCACTGCTGCTTGCACTCGGCTGGGTTTTGATTCTTCTTTGAGTCATAGTCTGGATCATTTTCCTCATCTTATTCTTCCCCTTCCTCATCTACTTTTCATCATCATCATCATCATCATCATCATCAATCTTCAATAGCTTCTCCAGTAAAGAACAACACCAATCTTGGAATTATACACTCACGTAGAAAGTGACCAATTTAAAGTCTGCAGCAAGGATAGCTTCAGCAGCATCATCCAGATCTCCACTCTCAGGAACTTCAGAAGGGGCAAAAAAAAAAAAAAAAAAAAAAAAAAAAATTAAAGAACAAGTCATTGGAAACCGTTTGGTCACAGTTCACAGTACGAACTGTCCCCCTTCCCTTGTGTTTCTGTTTCTTTTTAACGGGTTTCAAAGTAACATTCTTCCCTTTTTCCTAATCTATCTGGCGCCCTGTACAACCCATAATTTCTAGTCCATCAAAAGAAAAGGGATCAGAATCATCTGGTTCTGACCTCATCCTGTATGTCTTTGTCAACACTTCATTTGTGAAATATTCATTGGGTTCAAAGTGAAATTCTAAAACAAAACTCATAGGCTGGCCAGCATCTGAGAACTTCACTTTAATATCTTTCAAGTGCTTCAGAATAGGTTCATCATGTTCCTGAACCGTATCACTGAGTAAGTCAACATTCTTAAAAACAGTCAACCAAAATTCAGGAATTCCCTTGGGGTCTTGTTTTTCTTCATCTTTTTTCTCATCTTCAATCTTGGCCTTTTCTTTCAGCTCCTCTGAAATTTCCTCATCTGGTTTCCATTCACATTCTTCTTCTGTAGGTTCATAAATTGCATTAATGATCTCAAATCGCTTATCAAATAGAGGCTGATAGAGAACAGCATACCAAGATCACAAACTTCCTCATAGAACCTGGCTTCTATCTGTGTACATTGAACTTGAAGGTTTTCAGAGCATTAACTCATCTTTTAACTACCTTAGGCGAGCTTTCATGTATCCTGTCGGTGTTTCTACCGGACCATCAAGTCTTGGAGGGCTGCAAGAATCTGAGGATTTTCCATCATCTGAACAGTCAGCTGATGCTCTTTGATTTTTGTTTCTTCTTCTTCTTCTTCAACATCATCCAAATCTTGATCAAGCTCAGACTGTTCTTTGTTGTCAACGTCTGCCATGTTGTAAGAACTTCCACGTATCGATGGCTAGCACGGGGAGCCAGCTGGCCAGAGCTGCGCAGTCAGTGACTCAGGGCATGGGTGGGAGGAGCAGGAGGTGGCATCATGTACAGATGGTGCTAAAAAGGCGAAAAGTGATTTTTTATTGAGGTGACCCCACTCAACCTCTTGTCCCTCCATTCTTGCCCCTCCCCCCTTTTTGCTTATAGATGTTAAATGAAGTAGCACTCTTGATGGCTGCCTATCTATTTTACCTCTAAGACTGCTATGCTCTATTATGTATCTCCAGACTCTGTGTGTCAAGGCAGTCACCCTCGAGGGTCCCCCTCGCCCCCATAGACATGAACTAGCCTAGCTCTGTGATTGCCTTTCCTACCACTCAACGTCTTAGTGATGTCAGGTGCATAGGGAGTCTGTGAGCCATAGGGCCTGGTGGAAGTCGGTGTCTTGCTGGAATGAGCGTGCCTTAGTACCCCTGCTGTGCTCAGTCCCTGGCTGGAAGCAGCCAGTGGAAACGTGGCACACACGTGGTAGCAGATGTAGGTGAGGAGCAGCTGGGGCCACCAGTCGGTTATGCTCTCTGCATCAGGGGACCTAGCAGTGTCTTCCCGGCCGCTGCACAGCCTCTCTTAGGGAGGCATACAAGAGTGAAGAAGGCCCCGAGCTCATCACATGGTAACAGGAAGAAACAATTGCACCCAAATCACTAGCCATAGTTTGTATTTTGTTTTTCCTTAAAATATTTCTGGAAACCTAACTTTCAGCCACTAATTCTTCTATGTGCCCAACACTTAAAAAATTTGACATATAATCCACATTGCATACAATTCACCTATTAAAGCATACAACTCAGCGGTTTTTACTATAGTCACAAAGTTGTGCAAGCATCATCACTATCTAATTTCAGAACATTTCATCACCCCAAAAGAAACCCCATAGCCATTAACAGTGACGTCCCACTCTTCCCTCCCATCTTGTTCCTGGCAACCACTAATCTACTTTCTGTCTCCATGGACTCGCCTATTCTGGACATTTTATATAAATGGAATCATATACTATATGGCTCTTGTGTCTGGCTTCCTTCACCGAGCATAATGTTTTCAGGGGCCATCATGCTGTAGTGTGTTTTGGTGCTTCAGTCCTTTTTATGGTTAGACAGTATTCCATTGTATGAATAAACCTCATTTGTTTTATCCATTTATAAGTTGATGGACATGTGAGTTATTTCCACTTTTTGGCAGTTATGAGTAATGCTACTCTGAATGTTTGTATACACGTTTTTGTGTGAATGTATGTTTTCAGTTCTCTTGGGTATAGGAGTGAATTGCTGGGTCAGAGGGTAACTCTATGTTTAACTTTTTGAAGAACGGCCAAACTGTTTTCCAAAGTGTGTGCCCAACATTTTAATATGCATTTTGGAAGACACAAAAGTGAAACTAATTCCTCATTCCAAAGAATTTATAATTTACAGTAGATGGGGAGAGGAGATTAACATGCACACACAAAAGAATAACTATAATATAGCTTAAGAGTCAAACCACGTTAAATCTAAATTAAAAGTGGATCTAGCCCGGGCTGGTGTGGCTTGGTGGTTAGAACAACAGCTCATGCACTGAAAGGTTGTGGATTCAATTCCTGGTCAAGGGCACATACCTGGGTTGCAGGTTCGATCCCTGGCCCTGGTCAGGGTGTGTGCGAGAGGCAACCAATCGATGCCCCCTCCCCCCTTCTACTCTCTTTAAAAATCAATGGAAAAAATATCCTCGGGTGAGGATTAACAACAGCAACAGCAACAGCAACAAAAGGTGTATCTACAGTATACACTCTTAGAGCTGGAAGAGGAGGGAAGAGGAGGGAATGAGATATTAAATGGTTAGGGCTCTGCCCCGAAAGCCTGCGTTTCTATAATCCTCTGCAACAAGACCAGGATGGGTCTGCTTGAGACAAAGAAGTAGCAAGAGTTTGGAACTCTGGAAAGCCTGCCCCATCTCAGGGATGTCTTCTGCTTGCTTCAGCTTATGTTACATTTTAAGATAAGAATCTGATGTGATGGACATAGTTTAAACCTACGTTTTAGATATTTTCTCCATAAGTGGACATACATTTGAGTAGAGCTACTCCCATTCATTGCTCTGTTCTCCCTTGTGACGCATGGTACACATGTGCTGACTGACTTGTTGGCATTATGGTTCAAATCTGCAGCCAGGAGCAGAGGGAAAGCTCGTTTACAGAGGAAATGAGCCCTGAACTATGCACTCAGGGCCATGGAACAAAGTACCTTGGGGTATTTTCTATTTCATGCTAAAACAATATTGTCACATTAATATTCTGCCACTGTCCTTCCTCTAGCGATCTTCTTAATGGATGGAGTCAAATACTTTCCATTTTCTATCCATTTATCTTTCAGAGACCATATAAGTGGTAGAATGGAAGTTAGTCCCACTGAATTATTCTGAGTTCCTCCTTAAGTAAAACTGGCATCACCTTCGGTCCATTGCACTTTGATGTTCGCAGGTGATTTCCCACTCTCTGGATCTCACCCCTTCTCTCAACATCGGGACCAGTGCCCTCCTTGGAGGCCTCGGCCGCCACCGGCAGCTTGGAGGACCGTGCTCACCGCACACCCTCCCCTGAAATTGCTCACCTACTTTGTCCTTCACAAAGAGATTTGTTTTGAGCTTTGCCTGTCTTCCTGTCTGAGCTTTTCCGCCTTCTTACAAGGCCAACATTCATTCTGAATTTTAAGTAAGAAAATATGGTGAGTGAGGGAGAAAGAAGCTTCTCTGCTTGTGCACTAAGAAGCATGTCCTGTTTCTCTTTGTGAAGGAGCAGAGACAGGATAATGGGCTGTTTCCCTTCACTTGCTAAAATCCTCATCTCTTAGTATTTAAAAAACCCCACCAAATTGCATGGTGAATCTGTCTTTATTTTCTCCATGACTAAACACTGCATTTTCCAGCACTTAACAAGTCATTGTTCTGAAAAATTGGTTTCAGATCAGACCCTTCTTCCTAATGAGGCAATGACTTAGTTGGTAATACATTTTTTCCCCTGGACTGTAAACAGCAGTACACATGAAAAAGGGCGCAAAAGATGGGTAGGAAATAAAATTTATGCAATTGCCCCTTCCCTGTGGGCTCTATGAGTAACAAAGGATTGATAGAAGACCGCTTTTTTTTTTCACTGGAATTCTATTAATCAGAAGTGCTAATTAAACAACTGCTGTATGTATGACCAACCCTGGTCATTGTTTGTTGAGGACCCAAGAAGAGGAAAGTTGCTACAATCTCATCTGGGAGGCAAGGTTTCTATCTTGTTATTTCTGGCCTTCCTAGTTCCATCACATCAAGTCTGAGCCCTTCGTTTCTCTTGGAGATCTTTCATAAACTGTGGTTCATCTGCCCTTTCAACTTCTCATTTTCTTTTTTTTAAAATCCTCACCTGAGGATATTTTTGCATGTATCTTCAGATAGAGCAGGAGGGAGAGAAGGAGGAAGAGAGAGAGAGAAACATTGATGTGAGAGAGACACATTGACTGGCTGCCTCCAACCGGGCCGGGGACAAACTGCAACTGAGGTCCATGCCCTTAGCAGGAACCAAACCTGGTCTCTAGTCCGCAGACTGACGCTTTAACCACTGAGCAAACCGGCCAGGGCTCAACTTCTCATTTTCTTGCCCAAAAGAAACTCTCCTGAAGTCCGTCTTCTCATGTGCCATTTTCATCGGCCTTTGCTCATTGCTTTTTGAGTCTGGTTCGTTGGGAAACTTCTCCAATCACAATAGCATTTACTGATCATTTTACTCTATGTTCTCAACGTCACAGCATGAATCTAGGTTAAATAATTTGGTTCTTGCTTAGACATTAGTCTATAGTGTTCAGCAGTCCTAAGTGCCCCATGAAAATTTCCTTTAGAGTTGAGGAAATATGTTGCCTGTCTCTCTCAGAACACTTAATATCCACCCACCAAATCAACAATTTATTTATTTATTTATTTATTTATTTATTTATTTATTTATTTATTTATTTATTTTTATCCTCACCCGAGGACATTTTTGCATTTATCTTCAGATAGAGCCGGAGGGAGAGGGGGGAAGAGAGAGAGAGAAACATTGATGTGAGAGACACACATTGAGTGGCTGCCACCCACACAACCCCAACTGGGGCAGGGGCAAACCGCAACCGAGGCACGTGCCCCTAGCGGGAACCGGACCCGGGACTCTCCGGTCCGCGGGCTGATGGTCTAACCGCTGAGCCAAACCAGCCAGGGCTCAACTATATTTATTAAGTGCTTATTCTATATCAGGCCTAGTTCAAGTACTGGAGATAGAAAGAGTGGGATGGGATGAAGTTTCTGCCCACATGGCTCTTACCCTTTAGTGGGGGCGGCAGACCAAGCAAATAGATGATCCGACGCTGGGCAGTGGTGGGTGATGAGCACGGTCTGGAGTCCATGTGAGTTCTTGATAAACTGCTTATTGGGAGACAGTAGTGACTGATTAGAGAACAACTGTAAACAATCTCATGTAAAAAAATCTCATATTAAACAATTATTTACCATTTTACATGGATGTATGGCACCATCTCAGGCATTTAACTTTGCAGTGTTTTAGTTTCTTCATCTCTAAAATGTCTATCATGTTACTTTCCCCAAACCAACCACCCAGCTTTTGGGAAGCTGAACCAGGTCACATCTATAGGCGGTACTGATTCTTGAAGATAACCATCATGCTCATGTTCCGTAATGTGTACATACATAATCACATCGACAAAAGATCATTAGCCCTTTCCACACTCCAGTGATCACGCTGAGTAACTTGCATAATTCACTGGTTTACCAACTGTTCAATACCAAGCCTCTGATAATTACTCTCAGTTTTGACTGAGATTGGATTAAAGGGTCTTTAGCATCACCTGATCCACTCCCTCACATTAGAGGTGGGAGAACTGAGACTTGCAGTGTAGCTGTGTCATGCCCTAAGACCATAAAGTGACTTACTGGCATAATCAGGATGGGAACCTTGACTTCGGATACTTTTTTTTGCCCACTGCCCCCCTATGAGTTTACCATCTAATCTGAAATGGCTCTTCCTGACCCTTACAGGATGCCAAGGCCAGTGTGAGAACCTGCTGTATTTCTGACATGGAACTATTTTCCCACCAAATAGTACACTCAGAAAGCCCACCTAGTCAAGGCTCTGTCCCCATGGTGTACTTCCTGGCACATGGTATATCCAATAAGTGTTCATCAAATGAAGGTATTAATTAGTCATTTAGTGTATATTACTTTGCAAGAAATACATTTCTAAAAAATGTGAAAATGAATTTCAATATACTGAATGTGACTCTTTTCTTGATTCCCATTCAGAAAAAAAAGATGACTGTCTTCATTTCTAATTTGCCTTTGCTTCACACTTGATTCCTTACATTTTAAACTTTAAACATTTTTCTACCTCAGCTCAGGCACTTTGTAAAGCAGTTCATAGTGTATAAACTACCACTACAGTATCCAAAAGGAACTACTACTTAAAATCATTGTGATTAGTTTTTTTGTTTATTGAAGAATAATATAGTCTCTCTCTTTATCACTCCTGGATTTCAAATATTGAATTTTCTTTTTTTTAATCCTCATCCGAGGACATTTTTCCATTTTTTGTACAGACAGAGTGGGAGGGAGATAGAGGAAGAGAGAGAGAGGGAAACATCGATGTGAAAGGGACACATCGAGTGGTCGCCACCCGCACAACCAACCAGGGCCGGGGACAAACTGCAACCGAGGTACATGCCCTTAGCGGGAACCGAACCCGGGTCTCTCCGGACCGCAGGCGGACGCTCTAACCGCTGAGCCAAACCGGCCAGGGCATAATATTGAATTTTCTTAAAGCGAGGCCCACCTTTGGTGTGGTGTGTGTGTGTGTGTGTGTGCGTGCGCGTGCGCGCGCGTGTGTTAAGAACCAAAGTCACAGGTGGAGGGGCCCAGCTATGAGGAAGAGGGAAGTAAACCATGTCACACAACAGCAGTGTCAGCATAAAAGGCTAGCAAGAGAGACAGAGGAGTAGGAAGTAGGCTGAGTCACCTTGGATAGAGCCTTGAGTGCCAGAATGAGGGAATGGCATTGCATTTGGTAAGTCTTTGAAGAGTTTCAGCAGTTTATAATGCCCTTGATCTGCCCTTCACCAGTTTTTCTAGCCTCATTCCTTACACATCCCCACTCCTGGCAGGTAAACACCAACTGAAATGATGAGCTATTTGAAATTTACTAAGCGGTCCCTGGCCTAGTGCCTTGTGTCTTCACCTTCTCTCTCATCTCTTTATTTATGATGAGCCCTGACTTATTCTTGCAGTTTCACCTAACACGTCTTCCTGAAGTCTTCCCTGTCTCCTACTGACTGAGTTGGACATTGGTCCTGTGAGTCCCCCTCCCCCACGGTCACCCTGCCATACCACCTACAACTCTGAAGTCTAATGCTTGCTGAGTTTTCAGTATCTATCCCCAGATAGTAAGCTCCTTGAGGGGGGCTGCAACACACCGCTGTATTTCCATTGCCTGGCACATAATAGCATATGTATTTGATGCATGAATAAAAGAAACAACAAGCAAATTACTACCTAAATGCAATAATATATTGGTGTTCACTTTAGGAACATTTCCTGGCAAGATGAACGGAGAAAAGAGAGAGGCTAGGCAGGGCCTATGGTAATGTGGGTACATAGGGATGACACTTAAACTAGCAGCAGAAAGAGTATGAAACGGGGATACAAGAAAATCTCAGAGGACATCTAGCAACTGATTGAACGTAAGAGTGAGGGAGCAGGAACAGTCCGAACACGAGGTTTTGAGCTTCTAGGAATAGTGGTCTGAAGGAAACCAGGAAGTCAGAAGAAAACTCCAGTTTTGGGTGGTGGTGGTAGAGGGACATGAATTTGGTTTTAGACACGAGTATATTGAATATTCTCTACTAACGCTAATTTTGTGGTTAGTTTTCCTGATTCATGAAAATGTGTCAGAATTAAGCAATTCGTGCTTGAATGGATCTAGTCTCCTCTTCATCCTCATTGTTAATCCTTAGATTCTTCCTTTTTCTGGGTGAATTTTTAGGCTATTTGGGTAAATCAGCTGCTTTTTGCACTTCAGCCCAGGCGAGATCCTGTACACCCAGGAAATTAATGTTTCGAGCCTGACTCAAGGGATTCAGTTGGAATTAAGCCCATTTACACAAGAGGCCTCTCACACGTCACAGCGATGGCAGTCCTTCGAGGACAGCGCCTGTGACCAGTGATATTACCTCCCCTCCCGGCACCCTGGGTCAGACACATGCCGAGACTCTGCAGAGGTAGAATCACTGGCCATGGCACCGACACTGTCAGGTCAGATGGCAAATGAAATGTCCTCTCTGGTAGGATTACCCTCGGGATTAACACTTGGCAAAAGAGCGATGCTGAGGAAGTTTGTCTTTGGCGTTTTTGGATCACTGTTTCTCTCCACATTCTTTTTTTCACATCCTTCTCCTCTTTGACACTCAGTGTCTGACCCGGGCAGGAAGTCTCTCTAAGCTTCTGGGATATCTAGAAAAAATAAGATCATACCAGTCAAACCGAGGTGTTAATGTTGAACGGTAACTTATTTTCTCTTCTCTGTAGCATTCCTATTTCAGTAAGGGTCAGCTTCTTAGTGATAGTTGCATGGTCCAGCGTTTATGGCCCCTGAGGAAGGGGGGGTCCTGGGTTCGGGTCCAAGCACTATTATTGACAGACTTTGTGCCCTGGACAAATTGAATGGATTCTCAGTTTTTTAACTTACAAAATAAGGTAGTTCAATTTAATCAGTAGTTTTTAGCCACATCAGCCATATCAATGGCTTCCCTTTCATAGGCTCCTCTTTTACTATTTTGAAATGAAATTCAAACATAACATGTTACCTATATACATAATTGAAAAATCTATACAGTACCTTAACTGTCATATAATAGAGAAATAAAAGGAAAGTATTTTACCTAAAACAATATGTATTTCAAAATGTGAATGCTCAGTCCCACCTACACCAGACAGCATATTAAAGGAGCGAGATGTTTGCAGCTATATATAGAATCACCATAAATGTGACAGCTACAAACGTTACAACTGTGAGTGTGTGGTATTGGCCCTCATTTATCATTTTGATTGGCCATCAAATACAACTAGTGGCATTGCTGTCAGTAATGTGAATTTCTGAAATGGTGAACATTTCTTGGTAAAGTTCCAAACAAAATAAAGTGTGATCTTCTCTTCCTATTTGCTTTTATTAAAAAAAAAAAAAAGTATATATTTAAACTGTGCTCCCCAAATACCATGTGCTTATATATAGAAGGGAGTTTTGTTCTAGGCTCAGATAGTTAAATATCTGTTATTCACTTATGTGATTGACGGGCTGGATGTTGGAAGGTCAAAGAGTAAGTGAGACAATTCTGTGTGGGTGGGGCTCTCCTCCTCACTGCGGGATGTTGAGTATCCCTCACCACCACCCACCAAATGCTAGTGGATTCTCTCCAAATTATTGGGAGAACAACAAAAACACCCACCACAATTTCCGAAACACACTTGCAGGAGATGGGGCAGGCAGTACTACCTCCCTTGAGGATTGCTGAATGAAGTGATATTCTAAGTCTCTAGAGGCTATACCAAGGGCAGATCCAGTTATTGTGAGGTACTAAACTCCTTCAATTTGGGGGCCCCTTTTTTAAAACAAAATATCAAATACAAAATTAGGTATTTACACTGAGGAAAAAAATTGCAACAAAATACAACAATATTTTATTATTTTTAATCCTCATCTGAGGACATTTTTGCATTTATCCTCAGATAGAGTGGGAAGGAGAAAGGGAGAAAGAGAGAGAGAGAAACATCGACGTGAGAGAGACAGATCAAGTGGTTGCCACCTACACAACCCCAATTGGGACCGGGGACAAACTGCAACCAAGGTACGTGCCCTTAGTGGGAATCGAACCCAAGACTCTCTGTTCTGTGGGCCGGCACTCTGCTGAGCTAAACCAGCCAGGGCCAAAATACAGTAATATTAAAAGCTGATAAGTACCACAAACTGGTAAGTATCATAAACACCTAATATATATACATTTTTTAGTAATTAACACTCTGATATACTTAAAAAAAAGTTCTTACTGATTTTATTTTATTTATTTTATTGAATTTATTGGGGTGACATTGGTTAATAAAATTATACAGGTTCCAGGTGTACAATTTTATAATACATCATCTGTATATTGTATTGTGTATTCAATACCCCAAGTCAAGTCTCTTTCCATCACCATTTACGCCCCCCCTACCTTCTTTTACCTCCCCACCCCGTTCTGGCAATCTGATATACTTTTATAATACTTTTTCCCCTTAATATTTGGCAGCCTACTTTATCTTTTTACATGACAATGAATATAATTTTCTTTTTAAAATTTATTATTATTTTTAAATTCTCTCCCGAGGATACTTTTTTCCCATTTATCTTCAAATAGAGTAGGAGAGACAGAGAAACATCGATGTGAGAGAGACACATCGATTGGTTGCCTCCTGCATGACCCCGACCAGGGCCAGGGACCGAACTGCAACCAAGGTACGTGCCCTTGGCCGGAATCGAACCTGTGACTCTTTGGTCTGAGGGTCGATGCTCTACTGCTGAGCCAAATCAGACAGGGTGACAGTCAATATAATTTTCTATAGATAATTCAGTCTTTCCTTTAATATGGTTAATCAAATTTTGTTTCTATCAGTGATAATTTAGAAAGTTTCTTTTAGCTTCAGAGCTCACTATTGATTATCATGTACATTTTTAGGATCATTATCAATTTTGTAAAAACTTCTAGTTTCTTTTATATAAGCTGTAAGATAAAAATATTTTTGCACAGTGACTAATCTTAAGTATTTCCCGAATTGACAATACTCATTAACTGGTGTGTCATTGATGTTTACATTTTAGAAGCTTAATATAAATTTATATTATCTCTACTGAAGTCAGTATTTCATGTCAGGACAAGAATTATGACAAATTCTACTGTGTATGATTTCCACAAAAATAGATAAAAATGGTGTTTTTATAATTATATTGGCTTTATTATCAAGTATATTTATTTTAGGAGTGGACTTCTCTTTTGTAATGGCATCAGTGAAAACTTTGCCCCACATTCACAATTGTACATGTGTGATGATCAGGAGAATTTTCCATAGACTAGCTTCTAGTTATGCACATTTCAAACCTTGTTTCTCCTACACTGCACACATACTTCTGGGCCTGGGTGCCACAGGACATGTTCACATCACGACGTGCCCTTAGTTCTGTACTTTTATGTCATGAGAGGTACCAGGTAAGAAACAGAATAGAGAGTGGAAGCATTCCTAGAAGTCTTTCTTACACTGTAAGTAAAAGCAAAAACCTAACTCGACATAGAAGTGAATCTGAGCTATGCAAATATTTCCCAATAAAGCAAAACTAAATATATCCATAATTCAACTCTCCCTTATCAAGATTCCCCAGATGGCCTCTACTCCAATGGTACCCAACTCTAGAAGAAGTAAGTTAGAAGGGAAGTCAGAATGGAAAGACAACATCCTTAACCATTGTGATTGAAGTATTTTACTTCTGCAAATGACCTATTTAAAAAAAAAAAAGGGTGTGTGTGTGTGAATGTTTCCTCTATCTGTGATAAGACAGGTTCTTCTCTACTTACATGGCCTGTTGCTTTTTTTCCCCTTAAGATGTCCACAAATTCTGGGTGCTAAACCACTTAATATTTCTTATATGTTTTATTCATTTTTTTAAAGAGAGAGAGAGAGAGATTGCCGTGAGAGAGAGATATTGATCAGTTGCCTCCTGAATGCACCTCGACAGGGAATTGAACCTGCAACCTGACCAGCAATCAAACCTCAACCTTTCATTGTGTGGGACAACACTCCAACCAACTGAGCCACACTGGCCAGGGCACCACTTACTTCTGGCAAAAGAATAAATTGATATATTTTGAAAATTTAAGTACAACAAATAACAAAAATCAGTGGTCCCACGGCTTCTCCCGATCTAAGATGCAACCGCCTTCAACATTTTAAGCCATTTTGTTTTTCAGGTTTGCTAAGTTTTAAAAAATAATATTTCTATACTATGACCTCTTGGGTCATCACTTTAGACATTATTTATTATCTTTATTATAATAGATGTTTAGCTTTCAGTTTCCTATTTTTTTCCTGGAGGTATCCCTTCAGCAGCCCTCTGTCCTTCCCTCCCGCGCTGCACCCATGCTCCTCCGGGACAGCAGTACAGGGTTTCCTAGGACCTCTCTTTGCTCTCATGCTGGGAAGTCCTTTTATCTCATCTTTCTCCTTGTTCTAGCTCCTGATTCTTGCCTTCCTATCTTTCTTCGTTCTTGGTTTACTCCTCCATTTTAGTGAAATAAGTCTTCTAGTAGCTTCCTGAAAAAAAGAGTGTATGGGAGATAAATCTTGAGAAACTGCAAATTCTAAAATGCATATTTCCACCCGTGGTTTTCTGGGTGTAGAATTCTAGATAAAAAAATATTTTCCCATCACATTGGAATTCCGAAGGCATTGTTCCAGTGCCTTCCAGCTTCAGTGTTGCTGTTGAACCAGTCCGATACCATTTGACTCCCAGTTCTTACTAGGTAAGCTGTTTCTTCTTTTGTGATGTTTCAGGATCTCTAGTTTGACCCCAGTGTTCTGAAGATTTAGAATAATTTGACTGGTCTGTGTTGTTTTTCAGGCATTGTGTTGGCTGCTTGGTGGGTGGGCCTTTCAGTCTGCAGGATCGCGTCCTTTAATTCTTGGGAATTTTCCTGTATTTTTTTGGATAATGTTTTTGGATAATTTCCTTCTCACTATTTTCTTTGTTCTCTCTCTGGAATTATTATTTAGAAGTTTGACCTCCAGGATTATTTCTTTTTTTTCCCTTTCTTTTCAATATTATTGTCCTTTTTGTTTATTTGTTTTACTTACATTTTAAAGGAGATTTTCCTAGATTTAAAAATTTCATTTAATTTGAAGAGTTTTTTTTTCTTGGATTATTACTTTTAAACTTTTATATGTAGTAGTTCTGTTATTTCAAGGATGAAATATCTTTTTAAAATTTTTCTGGAATTCTTAATATTTTCTCCTGCTCCCTGGGTTATATCTGTTTTCTCTGAGTTTTTTTTGTTGTTGTTTGTTTGTTTATTATTTTCTCTGACCATGTTAAAAGTATTTCTAGCATTTCTCATATGTCTGATGATCCTAGGCTGTCTATTCATATTTAAGGATGAGGTCCAAAGAGCTGTTTGTGCCTCTCAAAACATATCTGAATCCTGTCACTTCTCACTACCTTCACCTGTGCCATCATCTCTTGCCTAGATTATTGCAAGTCTCCTAATTGGTCTCCCTGTTTTTTTTTTTAATCCTCATCCAAAGATATTTTTCCATCAGATAGAGTAGGAGGGAGGAAGAGAGGAAGAAGGAAGAGAGAGAGAGAGCAACATTGATGTGAGACAGACACATCGATGGTCGTCTCCCGCATGACCCCAACCAGGGTCAGGGACGAACCGCAGCCGAGGTATGTGCCCTTGGCTGGAATCGAACCCAGGACTCTTTGGTCTGCAGGTCGACACTCTAACCACGGAGCTAAACTGGCCAGGGTGGTCTCCCTGTTTTTATACCTGTGCCTTATAGACTATTCTCAGCAGAGGATAGAGTGATCTTTAAAAAATACAAGTCATATTACATTACTTCTGCTCCGAATGCTCTTATGCTTCCTATCTTATTCCAAGTAAAAATCACAAGTACAGTGATATATTTGTCTTCTGTGCTGTGTAACAAGTTGCCATAACTTTAGTGGCTTAAAATCATACACACTTATTATTTCACAGTTTCTGTGGTTCAGAAGCCCCAGCACGACTTAGTTGGATCCTCTGCTTAGGGTCTCACAGGCTGCAGTGAAGGTGTTGGCTGGGGTTAGGGTCTCCTCTGGAGGCTCGGCTAGGAAGGCACCTATTTTTTAAGTTGCGTTATTGTTGGTAGCACTCAGCTCCTGCAGTGGAAGGATTCAGGGAAGCTTGCTTGTTCAAGCCAGCAGGGGGAGATAGAGAGACTAGGTGAGTCTTCTAGCAAGGCAGAATCTTACATAATGAGACATCATCGTGAGAGTGACATACTATCACTGATACCGTACTCTTGGTCAGTCACAGGTCCTATCCATGTGCAAGAGGAAGGAATTACACAGGGGTGTAAACCTCCAAAGTTGGGGATCGTAGGGTGCCACCTCGAGTCTGTCTCTCTCAAATGGCTCCCAAGGCCATACATGATCTGGCTCCCTATTACCTCTCTGACCTCATTTTCTACAGGTGTCATTCTTATTCACTCTGCACAGCCACAGGAGTCTTAGGGCTGTTGTACTTCCTCATTCCTCTGCCTGGAACTCTCTTCTTCCAGGTATCCACACAGCTCATTACCTCCTAGGTCGTGTGCAAGTGTTAGCTTCTCAGAGGTTATTCCTCTGACCACTTTATTTAGAACTACTGGCACTCTCTATCCCCCTTTGCTACTTTATTTTCCTCCACGTATACCATGCCACTTACTTAATTGTTGTATTTTTTGTCTATTATTGTCTACTAAAATAGAAACTGTATGAAGATAGGGATTGCTATCTGTTTTGTTTACTACTGAATCTCTTGTACTTAAAATATAGTAGTAACTCACCCTGGCCAGCTTGGCTTGGCGGTTAGAGCATCGGCCTGCATTCCAGAGAGACCTGGGTTCGGTTCCCGCTAAGGGCATGTACTTCGGTTGCAGTTTGTCCCCGGCCCTGGTTGGGTCATGTGGGTGGCAACCACTCGATGTGTCCCTTTCACATCGATGTTTGTCTCTCTCTCTCTCTCCCTCCCACTCTATCTGAACAAAAAACGAAAAAATGTCCTCGGTTGAAGATAAAAAAAAGAAGAAGAAAATGTTAGTAACTCCATAAATATTTACTAAATAAATGAATGTATATGTGCCAGTTGTTTGATGAGCTTAACAATGGGACAATTGGATGGGTGGCCAGCTAGCTTTTTTGTTGGGGACCCCCAAATGTCAGCATCTGTAGGTCTTTGATTCAGTTCTCCAATAAAGGATCATCTAACTTCTTGACCAAGGCAGGTAAGAATCGGGCTGTAAGAATCTTGGTTGCTGTTACTTTATAGCTATGCAGTGGGAATGGCTGAGGTTCTCAAGTTCAGTATGCAGATTTTTACTCGATCTCCCAGTTTGTAGTTCTGTTCTTCAACAAATCCCCTCTACTGTGCCAGGCTTAATGTCCTCTGAGTCAATCTTCTATGGTTCAGTTCTCCAGAGACTACACCTTCTGTCTCTGGTGGGAAGGGAATCAATTGAATATACCAAGTGGAGGTTGAGATTGAGGGGCTTATCTGCTGCTTCTGGCTCACCCCTGCCTCCTTTTTTAAATCCTCACCCAAGGCTATTTTTACATTAATCTTCAGATAGAGCTGGAGCGAGGGAGGGAGGGAGGAAGGGAGAGAGAGAGAGAGAGAGAGAGAGAGAGAGAGAGAGAGAGAAACATCAATGTGAGAGAGACACATCAACTGGTTGCCATCCACACAACCCCAACCAGGGCTGGGGATGAACCACAATCAAGGCACGTGCCCTTGGCCGGAGTCAAACCCGGACTCTCTGGTCCGCAGGTGATGCTCTTACCACTGAGCCAAGCTGGCCAGGGCACCCCTGCCTTTTGTTTTTATTTAATTGATTGATTGATTTTAGAGCGTGGAAAGGGGAGAGACAGAGAGACAGACAGAGAGAGAGAGAGACAGACACATTGATTTGTTGTTCCATTTATTTATGCATTCATTGGTTGATTCTTGTATGTGCGCTGACCAGGGATGGAACCTGCAACCTCGGGGTATCAGGACGACACCCTGACCAACTGAGCCGCCGTCCAGGCCCTCGCCCCTGCCGTCTCTCTCCTGAGTCCATCCGGGGTTACTGAGGGGGATAGCTTCTCTTTTACTGGCACCGTCTTTTGTATGCCCTCAGGTTTGACCTTTCTCTGTTCTGTGAGGTCATTCATCCTTCCTCCATCCACTTTCTGACTTTATATGGAGTTTCTCTTTCTGTTTCCTTTTCTCCTCATTTTGGAAAGAGTTTTGAGAGAAGAAGGCCATATTGATACTGAAAATCCTTAAAAAAGTTCATCCAGATGTTTAACATCTCCTTGGGGATAGGCTTAAAGTCTAAAAATATCAATGGCAAAAGGAAAGTCTTGTCAGAGGCAGCCTGATTCTGTACTGAAGGTGAACATTAGGAAAAGGGTTCCAGATAATCCACGTGTTAAATGTGGTTGGAGGAAGACGTGAGACATACCATTTACAGTCAACGCTTCAGGTGATTCATGCCTTTGACACCGTAGTTGCCCTCATAGGACCCTGTCTTAAAGGAATAATCAGAAATGTGGGCAAAAGGAAAAGTGCAATCCTGTTGATCACAATACTAGTCATGTGTTCAAAGCTGGAGAAACCATAGCAAAATAAAATATGATACATTCACTGGCATATTATGGAGATGTTAAAAGAGATATTTTTCTCCTTCCCTGACGCCAGTGCCTTTTTTTTTCCTTCACAGACGAACAGGGGCCCAGGGCTCCTCTGGGGCTTTATTTGACACCACTATGTTTTAATACAAACAGTCCAGAAAGAAAGTCAAGTCCCTTTTGGGGAGGGGTAGTGGGAAGAGTGGTTTGTGTTGCTTGGGAGCCCGGCCTTCAACCCACAGGGGGTGGCGAGGGCCCAGACGGCCCGCATGGCAGGGAAGATGGCACCAAGGTGGACACAGTGCGTGGCCCAGTGGCCAGGGGCGAGGCTTGCAGCACTAGGCGCCTCCAGCTCTCACAAGTGGGGTGCTTTCCAGGCCCCCCTAAGCCCAGGATGATACAGAGGAAGAAAGTTGAGCCCCAGGAGGCTGCTTCTGTCCCTCACGTCCTCTGCTTCCTCGGCCAGCATCATGTCCACAGCATCCAGAGCAGGACAGCACAGGGCAGATGAGACTCACCATTGCCACCAAGCAGGGGAAAAAAGGACAGTCTTGGGAGGGGACAGAGGGTGCTGTGGTCCACAGGGATGGTAAGGAAGGACTCCTAGACACCCAGGAGGAAAAGTCATCCTCCAAGTGACCTCTGTAAAAGGGGTGCTGAGACAGATCATTATTCGGGCCTCCAGCCTGACCCCAAATGAAACCTTTAGGTACCAGCTAAGGTTTCTAGCCCTTAGTAAGGCCCAGACAAAGGTCCTTCGCCTCCCCTGCCCTCTCTTGGGACCCAGCAGCATCAGAGCTTCCCCTTCTCTGAGCTGGTCTACAGCAGAACTCTTCTTCGACCTCCCTAGGTCAGTTTGGCTAAGTGGTTGAGCATCTGCCTACAGACCAGAGAGTCCTGGGTTCAGTTCTCACTAGGGGAACGTACCACCGAAAGAAAAAAAAAGATATTTTTGAAGGTACTTTTGAAAAATCAAACCCAGAGATTTTTAAGACTGTTTTAATGACACGAGAAAGAGGTCACCCTCTATTAAATGATAAAAACAAGATGAGTATATTATCGCTTTTATTGTAAGAAAGTTTTTAAAGGTACAACTAAATTAGAAGACATTTAATTTATTTTAAACCATTTAAAATATTCTCAAGGTACACAAAGTGAGTATTATATGCACCAGAAAGCACCAAATTATGGTTTATAAATTAGTTCAAAAGAGAGTGTCTGTTTCCTTTCTTAGGCACCTATGGCTCCCATAGATAGATGTGACAGGGAATAGCAGTCCCTCCTTTTCAAGGGTATCAGTTACCTTCCCTTCAGACTGTTTGGTAAACTTCTAAGTCTTCACTTTCCAGATTTCCAAAATAATCTTGGTACAGACTTGAAAAGAATGGCCTTTTCCAATAGTCTGCCGAGCGTTTAAAAAAAGAACGATTCTTGACCAAGTATGGAACGCGCAGAAGTGTTCAGCACCGAAAGTTGGTGTGTTCGTTTCATAGAAAAATTCTCCAGCGTATAAGGCTGTTTTAGAGTATGCAGATAACGTGCTCTGATCTTCTGAATGCTGGATGAGTTCAAGTCAGGAAAAATTTCTTAAAAAAATTTTTTTTTCTTTATTTTTAGAGAGAGAGGAAAGGAGAGGGAGAGAGAGATAGAAACATTGATTGGCCACCTCCTGCATGCCCCACACTGGGGATTGGGCCCCCAACCTGGGCATGTGCCCTGACCGGGAATCGAACTCTTGGTGCATGGGTTGATGCTCAACCACTGGGCCACACCAGCCAGGCAGGAAAAATTCTTTACTCAATGAAAGTTCTTGTGCTTAAACTCTTCCCTACCTTAAATAGGTGTTGGGAAATATCATGGCTCAGGAAATAATCATCACAGAGAATTTTCATGCTCAGCCTACATTGATCTACCCAAGACATAGTACCTATGAATCTAGTTACTACATCACATAGTAAGTATTCACAGGAATAGTAATTGCATGGGTTCTAGGAGGGAGGGTACCCCAGCCCTTGTGGGAAGCAAGAGCTAGGATGATAAGCAAAGGTTACGTTAGGGTATGCTTTCAGTCCCTGTCTGTTTTTCCTTCTCTAACTCTTTTTGTTCTTTCTCTGCTCCGAGCCCCGCAGATGATGGGTTCTGCTTGTGTTTGCTACTCCAGCTCCAGGGGGCGTCTCACACACTCACAACCTGGCACGGTTATCTATTTCCTTCTTCCATCTTTTACAAGTAAATACTGTGTCAGATGCATGGCCCTGAGGAGCTTGGGCACAGTTCAGTATGTACCCTGTACGGTGTGGGTAGACAGGGAAAGAGATTGTAGGGGTAGGTGCTGTAGGGACTTGCTTCTGCTTTGGGCATTTCGCTTTTTGGACGAGGGTGATTGTCCTCTTTTGTTAGCTTAAATTTGCTGTGACAGCATGCTTTTGCATATGCTCATGAAGCGGTGTCTGTTGGGCCAGGCCTAGCAAACAGATTTCTTGGTCCTTGAAAGTTGGATGCTGACTGCTGCAGACCTAGAGTCGAGCGAACTTCCCCTGCACTGCTGCAGGATGGCAGGATTTGTGCGGCAGAAATGTTAGACGCCGCTACTTTCACCAAAAATAAAGAAGCTGGACTAGTTAAAAATAGGTTGAGAGTCTCAGTTTTTATACACAACAAACACTTGAAGTATGTTTGTTGAGAAAATGGTACTGATCAGAATAAAATATCTGAATCAGCCATTTTAGCGCTTCCATAGACCCGACCTTTTATTTATTTTTTACTTTTACTTTTTTATCCTCACCCGAGAATATTTTTCCATTGACTTTTAGATAGAGTGGAAGGGAGGGAGGGGAAAAGAGAGAGAGAGACAGAGACAGAGAGAGAGATTGAGATCGAGATCGATGTGAGAAAGACTCATTGTTCAGTTGCCTCTTGCATGTCCCCAACCAGGGCTGGGGATCAAACCTGCAACCCAAGTGTGTGCCCGTGACTGGAAATTGAACTTGAGACCCTTCAGTCCCTGAGCCAACGCTCCAACTGCTGAGTCAACCAGGTCAGGGCTAGACCAGGCTTTTACTTCTCTGACTTGCCTTTGGAGGATCCAGCATCTCTCTCTTTAAAAATTTTTTTTAAAAATTGATTTTTGTTTTAGAGAGAAAGGAAGGGAGAGGAAGAGAAAGAAAGAAACATCGATGAGAGAGAAAATCAACAACAGCAATTGGCTGCCTCCTGCACGTCCCCTACCTGGGACTGAGCCTGCCACCTGAGCATGTGCCCTGACTGGGAATCGAAGCAGCGAACTCTTGATGCATGGGTCGACACTCAACCACGGAGCCACACCGGTTGGGCAGGATCCAGCATCTCTTTAATATTCTTGGATTCATGTGGCAGAGTTGTGGTTTTTCAGTGAACTTGAAAGGGGACGTTTGAGATGACAGTGGCATTTCCATGGTTCCGTAATGAAATCTTGTTCACAGGTCTCTACACATGAAGCAGGGCATCCTGGAAGCCCTCTGCAACACTCCCAGCTGCGGATGCAGATTCAGTGTTAACTCGGTCCATCTTGCACCTTTGCAAGGAGATTTAGATTCTGAGAGACACTTAGTAAACATTAAGTGCACAGGAGGAGTTTAATACATAGCTGTTCCTCAAATGATGAATCTTTGGGCAGCAATGCTATTATATTTTTAAAGAATTCCCAGCTCTAGCCTGTTTGGCTCAGCATTGGCCTGCGGACCAAAGGATGGTGGGTTCAATTCCCAGTCAAGGGCACATACCTGTGTTGCAGGTTGGATCCCTGGCCCCAGTTGGGGCTGTGCAGGAGGCAACCGATCGATGTGACACTGATGTTTCTCTCTCTCTCCCTCCCTTCCACTCTTTCTAAAAATCAATGAAAAAATATCCTCGGGTGAGGATTAACAGCAACAGCAACAAAAATTCCCTATGTCATGTAAAGCAGAGCTCCTTTTGAACAACTTGTTTGTGCAGCTACATGGGACCAAAAGGCTACAGCTGAAAGTAAAGAATGTCTATTCTGCTCTACAAGAAGAGGCATTTCACAGCCCATCCTAACCCCTGAAGCCTCCGTCCACTGGGTGCTCATGTTTGCCCTCAGTGTTCAGATCACATAGGCTCCGCACACAGGTGACGACTCCATCGGTATGTCGAAGCTCCAGCTGTGCTTGGTGATTGCTTTGTGCCGGGAGCTGCACTAGTGCCAGGTGGGCAAAGCAGACGTGGTGCTTCCCGCCCTCCTGGACGTCCCCAAGGAGAGAGAAGGGCAGGCAGTGAACAAGCTCCAAGCATGAGCAGTTCATTGAGGATTCTCGATTCATTTGGATATAAACTTGAATTAGCTCTGTTTTCTTTTTTTCCAGTGACTGCTTTCAACCTTGCTCACCCAATTTCCTACCTCTTAGTGAATGTTTGGCAGATCCTATAACGTTCCAGTCAGTTTGAGTGGTTAAAATGCAGCCCAGGCAGGTTGAAATTCCACCTGACTTCTGATTCAAAGAAAACCCTCCCCGCTTTCCATGCTGTACTCTGTTCGGCAGCCCATCTGGGAAGAGATTCTCAGGGATCCTGGTTGGACTTTTTTCCCAGGAAAACTTACAAGAGCGAAGTTAGAGGGATGAAATGCCTCTACCTCCCCTGGTCTCAAGGCTGCAACTGGTCAATGTATCCTTCCTCTTACTGGTTCTATTTTTGTTTTATTCCCTTTCTTATTTTTAAAATCCTCACCAGAGGATATTTTTCCATTTATCTTCAGATAGAATGGGAGGGAAGGAGGTAGGGAGAGAGAGAGAGAGAGAAACATCGATGTGAGATATCAACTGGTTGCGTCCTGCATGGCCCTGACCAGGGCCGGGGACCGAACCACAACCAAGGTATGTGCCCTTGACTGGAATCGAACCCACGACTCTTTGGTCCACAGGCCGACGTTCCAACCGCTGAGCCAAACTAGCCAGGGTACCCCTTCTTTCCTTTTATTGGGGTGACATTGGTTAACGATTATACAGGTTTCAGGTGCACAATTCTAAAACACATCGTCTGTACACTGTGCACCCCCAGTCAAGTCTCTGTGTACTGGTTCTACATTCCCCTCCCTCTGGCTAGCACAGCAGCTGGCTTACCGTCTGTGGTGAGGGCTGAGCTCCTGGTCATTCCTGAAATATCTGAGATTCAAGTCTGCTGTACTTGTCCATGTATCATCACATCGAGAAGGGGATACCGAGACATGTGCCAGAGAGCCAGCTGGCTGCCGAGCACACTCTTCCCTGTCCCTCCTGTGTAGCAGCAGTCCTGTTAGCCAGTAGGGTAACACCTTTCCTTGCCTGGTGTTTTTTTGGAATAAGGAACTCAATGTGACTAGGTAGCAGCTGTAGGTAATGGTTAGTGGGACTCTCTTGTCTCCCCTGGTGGAAGTGTTGTTCCTATGGGAAACAGGACCTCTAGCCCCTTCTCTAGTCTGAAGTTGGAGGGAGAAGAAGCCACATTCTCTTAGTGGGTCACTGGGGGTGATAGCAAGTGGGGACACTCCTACTTTTATCTTTTGGTCCCCAGACCCTTGCATTCCTCCTCTTGGGACCAGCACAATGTGATGGTCATTGCTTTAGGTGTAAGCTCTGTGTGTACCCTGTGGGTATCATCTCTAATCTAGCACCTCAGTTGCAGCTTCAATAGGCTGTTGTCCACTCTGAAAGTGGCAGCTTCTAGAGAGATGAACAGCATGATAAGACAGAGGGTCTCTGCCTCCCCGCTCACCTCCTTAGCTGTAGAATGCGCTTCTTGGTCTAATGCACTGTTTTGTGGGATCCTGTGTTGGTGGACCAGACACCCTGGAAGCCTCACCCAATCATGCTGGCCAAGGTCATGAAGGCATGAAAGGCAAAGGTAAACTGTAAAATCCCAACAACGAATTGCTGCTCCAGGTGGAAGGGGTCCAGTGCCATCAGCTTGCCACCAGGTGGCTCGTTGGTGTCCTCAAAAAACAATGCTGTGTCAGGCATCAAAATTGGTCTCCATTGTTGGCAGGTTAGACGTCAGCAGCAGTGGCAAGATCAGCCTCGGTGAATGAGAACCCGTGTGTTGGACCCACGCACATCCTGCATCCCCGAGCCATGACTACTCCATCCCTGAGCCATTGTGCCAGGTCTGGAGCAGCCAGTGACAGAGGCTGGCTGACGGCAGCCAGCTGCACTGTTCCATCTGCTTGATTGTGGAGTGCGTCTTCCGGGGTGGGTGCTGTCTTGTGAGCATTAACATGGGCTATAAGCATCTTCACACTTTGTCTTTCTACCTATAGCTCCGTCCTCATGCCTCTTCTCCAAACCTCCTTGTCCTTCCATGCATGTGACCAACCTGTCAGGTCATCCACTTCTGCCCATACGTTGATGTGTATTCTTATTCCAGGCCATTTCTATTTCCACATATAGGGGGTGAGCAGGTGTAAGACCCATAGTTGCTGTCTTTCAGTGTTACCCCAGAGTGCAACAGTGGTCCATTTTCTGCTTGCACCTACACGTCAAATCATTATCTGCGAACCATGCTCTGCCTTTACCCTCCTCTGTCAGCTGTTCACGAAGGACCTCCCAGGTGGCCAAAGTGGTGGAGGACCTGGGGGACTTGGCTAATTGCTTCATGAAGCTTTGTTTTATGCCCTCTGTCCTTACTCATGTTCAACCCTGGGTGTACTACTCCAGTCTTATAATGAATCACTGTTGGGCCCATCAAAACTTATGACTTGGTGGGTCTGACACAACTCTGTTCAAGATGGGCAACTCAGCCACATGACCACTCAGAGTCTTATGACCAGACACTTCATCTCTCTCAAAGCATAGTAGTGTACTAGAGGAAGTTTTTTTTTTTTTTTTTTTTTAATCCTCACCCGAGGACATTTTTCCATTTTTTTGTTCAGGTAGAGTGGGAGGGAGAGAGAGGAACAGAGAGAGAGAGAGAAACATCGATGTGAAAGGAACACATCGAGTGGCTGCCACCCGCACAACCGACCAGGGCCGGGAACAAACTGCAACCGAGGTACATGCCCTTAGCGGGAACCGAACCCGGGTCTCTCAGGACCGCAGGCCGACGCTCTAACCACTGAGCCAAACCGGCCAGGGCTAGAGGAAGTTTTAAAGATGGTTTATAGTTCTCTGCTGCAGATATTATGGCTTTGCTCTAGAACCCCTGGGATCTATGTGGTGATTTCCTGCAGGAGTTTATCAAAAACTCTTCATGGCATTTCCACCCCTACCCCCACGCTCATCACAAATCCACCTCCAGAATGGTAGGTTTCTGCCAGCGTCTGCCGAGTCACAGAGCTGAATGCATCACTGCTTGGGCCTTCTCTAGAGCCTGTTTCTACTCTGGACCCACTCACACCTTGCAGTTTTCAATGCCACTTAGTGAGTTTGGACCCAGATGTGCTTCCAGAACTCATGGGCAGACATGGTCAAGGAAGACGCCTGAGTATATCCAAGCAGGGAGGTTTTGTCAGGGGAGTGCAATAGAAGGAGAGGGGCAAGGGCGTTGAGGGAATTTGTAAGGAAGTGGTTATAAAGATGGAAAATGGAATCCAAAGAATGTAGGAGGGAGTGGGGAGAGAGAGAGAGAGAGAGGAGGGCAGGGGAGGGGAGGGGAGAAGAGAAGAGAGGAGGGGATGACGAATGTGGGAAAGGGCATTACGGTTCCAGTGATGTTGAAAAATTGCTGTAGTTGAGATACTTGAGCAAGTAGATTAAAAGAATAGGAGGTTGGCCCTGGCCGGTTTGGCTCAGCGGTTAGAGAGTCGGCCTGCGGTCCAGAGAGACCTGGGTTTGGTTCCCGCTAAGGGCATGTACCTCGGTTGCAGTTTGCCCCCGGCCCTGGTTGGGTCGTGCGGGAGGCAACCACTTGATGTGTCCCTTTTGCATCGATGTTTCTCTCTCTCTCTCTCCCTCCCACTCTATCTGAATAAAAAAAAAAAAAAAAAAAAGGAAAAATATCCTCGGGTGAGGATAAAAAAAAATGAATAGGAGGTTGGAGTTTGAATTTGGAAAAAACAGAAGTGATGTGTGATAGGGTCAAGAGTGTCGGCATGAGGGTAGGTAGGTGGCTGCAATGGGATAGGGGAAAGAATTATTTGAAATTAGGAGATAGAGAGGCCAGCACATTCCTCTGTTTTGCTAAATTCCTCAGGGTGTGTGTCTCCCCAGTGGTGCCCAACACAGTGCTGAGCCCATCGTAGGGGTTTAACATATACACGAGAGGTACAGCCTTATGTGCTCATGTTACCCATGGAAAGAACAATGTGAGATTCTAGACCAAAGAGCTGGAGCTGTTTAAACTGAGCTACAGTGGTGTGTTTAGCTGTCAGCAGACGGTGTTACAGTTGTAAGGCTGTCGGAGGAGTAGCCATGGAGAGTAGATTTAACTATTCTTGATGTTTGCATTTGGTGATTGGGGAACAGGAGACATGGCTGGCACACAGAATCAGTACAGAGGTTTTCTTATGTAATATTTCCAAACCGCCTTCTTTTCTTGTATACAGTTGTTGGCTCATTATTTTAAATAACAAGGACGGCCTGTGTAGATGTTTCTTTTCCCCTGGTGTTACAATTTTTTTTTTTTTTTTTTATCCTCACCGGAGGACATTCTTCCATTTTTTGTTCAGGTAGAGTGGGAGGGAGAGAGAGGAACAGAGAGAGAGAGAAACATCGACGTGAAAGGAACACATCGAGTGGCTGCCACCCGCACGACCGACCAGGGCCGGGGACAAACTGCAACCAAGGTACGCGCCCTTAGCGGGAACCGAACCCGGGTCTCTCAGGACCGCAGGTCGACGCTCTAACCGCTGAGCCAAACCGGCCAGGGCTGATGTTACAAATTTGTGTTACCTTTCTCCTCTTCCCAAGAAAACTGGGGAAGGGTTTGATTTTAGGGGCATGGAGAAGCTTCTTTAGTTGGGGTGTTTCTGTTGGGGGGAGCAGATTTTCCTTAAAGTGGTTGGCTAATGCTGAAAATTCTTTTCACTGATGTGTTTTTCTTCCATGAAAGAAAAGGCTTAAAATGCAAACTCCTGGAGGGAAAGATAACATAAAGCCTTAAATACATATTAAGGTGCAAATGACTGAAGGTAGAGTCTTATCTAAGAGAAAGGGGAGGCGGGTCAGAAGACAGTGATGGGGTGGGTGAGGGGAGAAGTTGCTGAGATGCTGGAACTAGCTTTTGCCCCGTGCTGGCTCTGCCTCCGTGAGCCTTTGGGTTGCAAGTTCAGTGGCGAATGTCGTTTGTGAGCCCCAAAGTCATAATTTTGAGACCGGTGGAAACACTTACCTCTCTGAAGGGCTGTGCTCACGTACTCTTGCTCCTCCAGGCATCCCCCTAGTTTATCAAATTGACATTTCCTCAAGTGTGTGAACATTCTATGTCCATCTAGTATTTTTCTCCGTTCCAAATCATTCTTTCAACTATTTTTTTATGGCTCATGTATGCAGAAATGAGTCAGTTTGCACAGAGATAAATCAGTCATCACATTAGAATGGGACTTGTCCCAGTGCTTAGAAAAGCTGAATTCTGAGCTTTAAAACAAGTAAAATCTTTTTAGAAACTCTTTTCTTGCTAAAGTCAACAGAGATTCCAAAGATCTGAGTTTTATTTCTAGTTTTATCACTAAATAGTCATACAACATTGGATGAGTTATTTTCCTTTGGGGGTGTCGGGACTCAGTTTCCTCATCAAACAGGCCGCATGAGTGCAGTCAATGTATATCAAAGTGCTTGGTCGACTCGGAACTGCCGTGTGACCATTAGATGGCATTGCTAATGTTGTGGCTGGACTCTTGGTACACATCCCACATTTCATAACTGATTCAGGAATGCGGTCAGGCTTTTTCGGCTTTTGTTTGTTTGGTTTTGCACCCATTTTAGGCGGCCGAAGGCAGTATTAGAATCATTGATGAGCTGTATTTCTGGCGTACTCTCCTGAAAGCCAATTCCCAGGCTTAAAGGATCTCTCTCAGAAGTGGTGTTGACATCTCTGGCTTTTTACTTCTGCTTTCCCTCGAGGCCTCTTAAGTTTGAGAACTAATTTAATTCTCCATTTCCAGTGGGGAGTGTTCTTTTTTTTTTTTCTTTTCTTTTGTTAAAATGGGCTTCTTTTGTTCTTAATGAAAAATTAAGAATAAGTATATGTCACAACAAACAAATACAATGAACTTCTAGGTGCCCATCACCCCAGATTCAAGAATCATCAACTCATGGCCAAACTTATGCCTCTACAAACCTACGAATCCCCCACCCCCGCCCAAAATTATTTGAAAGCAAATCCCGGACATTATATTATTTTACCCATAAACTTTTCATTAAATATGTATATATCCATTATTATACCTTTGAAAATTAACAATAATTCTTAACCAGGATTCAAATCTTCCTGTTATCTCATAATTTTTTCTTTAAAGTTTGTTTGAATCAGAATCCATACAAGGTCGACACATTGTAATTAGTAGATGTTTCTCTTAAAGTCTTTTAATTCAAGGAAGATCCAGGCACAGGGAAAACACTTCTTAGCACGTGAATAGTCCGGAGGCTACAAGTCCAAGATCGAGGTGCTGGCCGATCTGCGGTTGGTGCGAACCGGCTTTCTGGCTGGCTGTGTTCTCCCATGGCAGAGCTGTGGGAAGTGTTCTTGAGTTCTTTTTTCCTCCAGGGCCTGTGAGGAGACTGCTCGCCCATTCCTGGTCTTTTCCTTGTATCGCCAGAATTGAGCACAGTACTGGATGGACTTCCACTTTTGGCAGTTTCCCTTTCTTTTCTCTGTTAGTCTAGTCTCTAACCATTGTTGTGTCCACTTTTACCTTTAGTTAGATTCAATGAGTCCTGGACATGGGGTTCTTCCAAAAGCTGTCATTTATAGCCCCACTCCTTGACTTCAGTTCAGATACCCTCAATGACCAGAAAGTGTGAGTTTTTTCCCTTTCTTTCCATTTCTAACCCTATGGCTCCCACCTGACTGTGGACTCTGGCAGCATGCATAGAATCCTACCAATCTGTGTTTGGGACGGATTGAGTTTACCAACCTTGGCGTCACAAGATACAAATTTCCATCCCGATTTGCCAGCTACTCGCTGTGGGATATCAGGGGGTTCACTTAATCTCTGAGTCACTTGATTCCTTATCTGTACAATAGGTGTCATAATTTCTTGCCTATTTCACAGTTAGGATGATGAAATGAAACAAGGTTTGTGATCTGTAAAGTACTGTATATGCATGTGATCTTTGTCATTATCATTAGTGTTATGGCTGATTTTCCAGGAGTTTACCATTCAAGTCACCAGTGATGGGACTCTGAGACAGGCTGGTATGGTAATGAATAAGACTAGGGCACTAGGTCATATCTTTTTTTTTTTTAAAATTTTTTTTATAAGTCTATTTGAGCCAAATTGATGACAATTGCCAGAAAGTAAAATCTCAATGGATTGAAAAAATGCTCCCACTAGGTCATATCTTGAGCCCTGATAGGAGCTCCTGTCGTCCCCCACAAGGCCTTCTCCAGTCTCTCTCACCTTTAGAGTTCACTGTCAGTTTCTGATTTCCCATCGCACTGGCTATCCGTCCATTTATCTGATTAAAGCAGGGTAATCTATGCTGTTTATCTTTTAATTTTCATATTGTTTCTCACCTACCAAATTACAAGTGTTTCAAAGCCTAGAACCCTGTGTCTTATTTCATAGTTATGACACGTCACAGTGATTTATATCTGGTAGGCACTGTTAATGTGTGGTATTCATACAGAGCTGGGCTGTGTTTTTCTTTATTAAAGATTGAAGAGCCCTGGCTGGTTTGGCTCAGCGGTTGGAGTGTCGGCCTATGGTACAGAGAGACCCGGGTTCGGTTCCCACTAAGGGCACGTACCTCAGTTGCAGTTTGTCCCCAGCCCTGGTTGGTCATGCGGGTGACAGCCACTCGATGTGTCCCTTCACATCAATGTTTCTCTCTCTCTCTCTCTTCCTCTCTCTCCCTCCCGCTCTACCTGAACAAAAAAATGGAAAAATGTCCTTGGGTGAGGATTAAAAAAATAAAATAAAATTGAAGAGCCCAGCTGGTGTGGCTCTGTGGTTGAGTGTCATGCCATGCACCAAGAGTCACCAGTTTGATTCCCAGTCACAGCACATGCCCGGGTTGCAGGCTCAATCCCCAGTGTGGGGCAATCGATGCTTCTCTCTCATCAATGTTTCTCTCTCTCTCTCTCCCTCTCACGTCCTCTCTCTGAAATCAATAAAAACATTAAAAAAAAAAAAAAAAAGGGATTGGAGAGAAGAAAGTCTTCTCTGTGTGCTCTGATATTCTTTAAAATTTTTAACTGTCATGCATAAACATACATTGAAAAGTTAAATAGTGGTAAAAGACTTATAAAAACAGTAGCCCCTGCCAACCACACATTCTAATCTGTTCCCCAGAAGTAGCTACTTCTTAACTCTTTAACTGTTTTCTCCTTCATAGTGTTGCCCTTCATATTTATAAATAATATACAGATGTATGTGTAGATATTATTCACCATATTTATAAAATATATATATATATATATATATATATATATATATATATATGCCAAATAATATTCCATTGTCCATTTACCTAATTAAAGATATCTTGGTTGCTTCCAAATTTTGGCAATTGTAAATGTGTGCATATATAAACATACACACATAAATAATATATGTAAATAATATATATTATATATTACTGTCTCTTGGTTTATCAATTTTATACATTATCTACTAACTTTAAAAATTAATAGATGGAGCCCTGGCCAATATGGCTCAGTTGGTTGGGCATCATCCCATGCTCTGAAAGGTTGCTGTTTCGATTCCCAGTCAGGGCATGTGCCTGGGTTGCTGGCTTGATCCCTGGTAGGGGGTGTGCAGGAGGCAGCTGATCAATGTCCTGCTCTCATATTGATGTTTCTCTCTAAAAATCAGTTAAAAAATAAATAAAAATAAAAATTAGTAGATGGAGATTTTTATCTTCTTTTCACTTCTCCTTTTCTCTTTCCATAATCCAATATCGTTAGTTATATCTCAATTATGGTTAACTCAATTTTCAGTGTTCCAGTGATCTAATCCATTGCTGGTTAACAAATCCTCACAAAACTCAATGGCTTAAAACATCTCAATCATTTTATTCTCTCCCACAGTTTCTGTGGGTCAGGAATTGGGAAGGGCTTGTCTGGCAGGTTCTGGTCCCAGGTGTCTCACAAAATTATAGTCAGGCAGTGGATGAGGTAGAATGGCAGGAGCTGCACAGAATGTCACAGAGTTGGAATTGTACAGTACGATTGGCTTCTCTCACTTAGCAACACACATTTAAGGTTTCCCCATGTCTTTTCATGCCTGGAGCTCATTTCCTTTAATGCCAAATAATATTACATTCTCTGGATGTACCATAGTTTATTTGTCCATTTTACCAAAGAGCATCTTGATTGCTTCCAAAATTTTGGCTATTATAGATAAAACCGCTTTAAACATCCAGGTGCAGGGTTTTGTGAACATAAGTTTTCAGTTGTTTTAGGTAAATGTCAAAAAGCGTGATTGCTGGATTATATGATAAAAATATTTTTAGTTGTGAAAGAAGCTGCCAAACTGTCATCCAAAGTAGCCGTACCATTTTGTATCCCTACCAGCAATGAATGAGAGTTCCTATTACCCCACATCCTTGCTGGCGTTCGTTGTTACCAGCGTTCCAGATTTTGGCCATTCAAATAGGTGTGTAATGGTGTCCTTGTTGTTGTTTTAATTTGCATTTCCCTGGTGACGTATGACATGGAGCATGTTTTCACGTACTCCTTTGTCATCTGTATATCTTTGGTAAGGTATCTATGAAGGTCTTTAGCCTATTTTAAAATCAGGTTGTTTGCTTCCCTATTGCTGAGTTTTAAGAGTTCTCTGTATGTTTTGGATATACAGTTCTCTAGCACATATTTCCTCCCAGTCTGTGGCTTGTCTTCTAATTCTCTTGACATTGTCAGAGAGCAGGAATTTTTAATTGTAATGAAGTTTATAATCTTGATTTCATGGATTGTACAGTTGGTGTTGTTATCTAAAAAGGTATCGCCATACCCAAAGTCATCTAGGTTTTCTCTTATGTTATCTTTTAAGAGTTTTTATATTTTTGTGTTTTACATTTAGGTCTAGGATCCACTTCGAGTTAATTTTTGTGAAAGGTATAAAATCTGTGTCTAGATTAATTTTTTTTAAACATGTGGATGCACCATGTGCTCCATTGTATTGCCTTTGCTTCTTTGTCAAAGATCAGTTGACACATGTATGGGTGTATTTCTGGGCTCTCTATTCTATTCTATTGATCTATTTGGCTATTATTTTTCAAATACCATAATTAAATTTTTTTATGGGAAGTTTCAATCACAGTTTCAGGTATACAATGTAGTGATTAGACATTTATATAACTTACAAAGTGATCACCCTGATAAGTCTTGTACCTATCCACACTTTCTTGATTATTGTAGTCTTTTAAATAAGTCTCAAACTATATAGGGTAAATTCTCCTACTTTATTCGTCTCTTTCAATATTGTGTTGACTGCTTTGGGTCTTTTGGTCTCCATATAAAGTTTAGAATCTGTTTGTTGATATCCACAGGATAACTTACTGGGATTTTGGTTGAGATTTCACTGAATCTATAGATCAAGGTGGGAAGGACTACAATCCTGACCATCATGAGTTTTCCTATCAAGAACATGGACTATCTCTCTACTTATTTAGTTTTTTCACCAGACTTTTGTGGATATGTATTTTCTTTTGAGTAAGTATCTAGATTGTAAATGCTGGATGAAAGAGTAGGTATACATTTACCTTTAAAATAAACTGCTAGAGCTTTTTCAAAGAGATTGTACCATTTTACATTCCTACCAGTATTATTAATTGATATCCTTGTCAGTATTTGGTGTTGACAGTCTTTTCAACCACTCTTGAGTTATACATGGTCTTCATTCTAGATACAAGCCCCTTTTTTCAGTTTTTTCCCCCAGCATTTCCCCCCAATCTGTGGCTCACTTATTCATTTTTTAATGGTATTTCTTGATGAGCAAAAGATTTTAATTTGATGAAGCCTAATCTGTCATTTTTTCTTCTTATGGATATTGCTTTCTGTGATATAGAACCCTCTGCCTACCTCCAGTTTGCAGAGATATAATCCTATGTTTATTTAAAATACATTTATAGTTTTAACCTTTTATATTTTGGTCTATGATCCATCTTGCATCATTTTTTGTGTAGTGTGAAGTAGGGGGTTAAGGTCTTTTTAAAAAAATCCTATTTGGACATCTAGTTGTCCCAGCACCATTTGTTGAAAAGAATTTCCCTTTCCAATTGAATTGCTTTGCTGAATTTGTCAAAGGTTTATTGACTGCATATGTGTGGGTCTGTTTCTAGACTTCCTTTCCTCTTTTCCACTGATCTCTTTATCTATTCCTATGCCAATTAATGTCTTGAATACTTTAGCTTTAGGTTAGGTCTTGAAGTCAAGTAGAGAAGGTCCTCCAAATCTGTGTTTTTTTAAAAAAACATTTTTATTTTGACTCCTCTAAGTCCTTTACACTTCCACATAAAATTTTTAATCAGTTTGTCAATTTCAAACTAAGTAACCTACTGAGATTATGATTTTACTACACTGAATCAATAGATCAATTTGGGGTGAACTGACATATTAATTCAATTTCTCTCAGCAATGTTTTGTAGTCTCTTATAGACAACATATAGTTGAGTCGTGCTTTCTTATTTAACCTGAAAAATCTATTCCTTTTAATTGTAGTATTTAGTCAAGCTACATTTAAAGTAATTAGGTAGAAGAGGGTATAGGGAGGGACAAATGGTGATGGAAGGAGACTTGGGGTGGTGAACACATAATATACAAATGATGTATTATTGAACTTCTGGTAAATTATGTATTTCTGGTAAATGGTAATGTGTCTGAGGAACTGCCCAGCCTCATTAGAGGGTATTTTTCCATTGATTTTTAAATAGAGTCGAAGGGAAGGAAGGAGAGAGAAAGAGAAACATTGATGTGAAAGAGACACATCAATTGGTTGTCCCTGCACGACCCCAATCAGGGCTGGGGATTGAACTTGCAACCCAAGTACATGCCCTTGACTGGAATCAAACCCATCATTCTTTGGTCTGCGGGCCAATGCTCTAACCACTGAGCAAAACTTGCCAGGGCCTTTTTGCATTTCTTACAGTGAGGCTGCAATTTTCATTTATTTGAAACTAGTCAATTTCACAATTTCCTTTTTGAAAGATATAGAAATCTCAGTTGAATGATATTTTCCTTTAACGCTTTAAAGACATTCTTTTGTTGTTCTTAAGTCTATATGTAATGTATTGTGGGTTTTTTTGGCAGCTTTTGAGATTTTTTCTTTTGTTCTCAACAGTTGAATCATAATGTGCCTAGGTATATTTTTTCCTTTGTATTTATCCTGCTTGAATTATTATAAACTTTTTGGATATTTTTCACCAAATTTGGGAAAATTTCAGCAATTATTTTTCAAACATTATTTTTGCTTCATTCTTTTTCTCTCCTCTTTGTTTGGCACCTATGTTTGATTGTTTCATATTAAACCATGTTCCTGACTTCCTTCAATTTTTCTTTATTTTTTTTACCTCACTGCACTTTGGACTGGATAAATTACTACCAACCGATCTTAAATTTCATGGAGTCTTTTTTTCTTCTGCCATCTCCAATTTTTTCTTAAACCACCTGGTGAATTATATAATTTCAGTTATTATATCTTTTAGTTCTAGATTTTCCCCCATTTTTTATAGATTCAATTTCTTTGCTGAGATTCTGCTTCATTGCATTTATTATGCCTATTTAAAAAAAAATTTAAGTCATCAAATATAATGAAAGTGTTATTTACTAATTCCAACCTCTATGTCACCTTGGGATTGGTTTCTATTAATTCCTTTTTCTTTTTTCATCTTCTTGACTAAGTATCACATATTTCTGTTCTTTGTATGTAAAATCACTTGACTGTATACAGGACATTGTGAAGAATGAGTTTTAGAGACTCTAAATTCAGGTACTTTCATCTAAAAAGTGTTGATTTTTGTTCCAGTTAATTTGGCTAGACTCAGATTCCACATTCGTCTCCCCTGAGGAGGGCAATAGTCTCCACCGAGTTCCTCCAGCCAGTGGCTGCTGTGTCTTCCAGCTAGTGGCTGCTGTGTCCCGTCTCCTGGAGTCTTCCTCAGGAAATCGTACGGTGGTCAGCAAAGGATTTGGGCAGCGTTTATACTCAGATTTTTGGATCATACTCTCTGAGGAGTCCTTCTTTCTGGGCTTTCCCTTATAATTTTCCAAACTCTCTGAACTCTGCCCTCCAACACCCGAGGACTTCTTGTTTGTCACCTACACTGCACAGACAAGGGGCGCCCTCAAGCAAAAAGCCACCCACATCACATCTCACCCAGGGCAGTTCCCATCTTTCAAGGGTTAACTTCTCTCCAGTTTCTGCCGCCTTTTGGTCACTTTCCCAACATTTGCCTAGTTTTAAAATAAGTCGGTCCTGATTTTATCATTGTTATCTGCAGACGGGAAATGATCAAGCTGTTCTATTACATACTATCCGACTGAAGCGTCAACCACAGGCCTTTACCGTACCTGGTGCCTCAATTACTGCAACTTTCTCTTCTATGTTTTTGGTGGTGGTGGTGGGTGTCATTGAATTGGTTTGCGTCCTGTTGGAGTCTCTCTGTAGGTACTAAATTTTATCTTCTGCTCTGCTAAGTCACTTACCTTTCTTTTTAAAATTTTTATTTTGTTAATCCTCACCCGAGGATATTTTTTCCATTACTTTTTAGACAGAGTGGAAAGGAGGGAGGGAGGTGGCGGTGGGGAGAAACACTGATGTGAGAGAGACATATGGATTTGTTGCCTTCCCTCATGCACCTCGACCATGCTGGGGATCGAACCCAGGTACATGCCCTTGACCAAAGTCAACCCTGCAACCCTTTTGTGATGGGCCAATGCTTTAACCACTGACCCACATGGGCCAAGGCCATTTACCTTTCTTCATGTGCTTTCTCTTTCATGTTTTGAGGTTTGAGATGACAAATATCTTTGTTTCATCAAAGATGAATCCCCGCCGCCATTATTTTAAACATCATTTTTGGGAGGGGAATAAGGGTAGAAATATCTTTACTCTGCTTCTTAAAAACTGAAGTCTCTTGAGTTATTCTTACATGTGTTTAGATCATCAGTTCTTCTTGGACTAGGATAGTGTCTCTTTTGTGTTCTCTCAACACCATGACTTTATAGGAGAACATTAATAAAATGCATGTTGAAATACAGGTGCTTTGGGCACACAGAACTCTGAAAAAATATCTGTATTTCTGGCTGGTTTGGCTCAGTTGCTATCTAAGAAACAAACTTAAATATTCTTGTCTTCCGTGAGCCACTGGTCCCAGTGTCCACTGAGCCAGGCTCCTGTCAGGGCTAGAGCTGCTCCTTACGCTTTCTCAGTGATGTGCAGCTCATTCTGAGAGTGACCGTCTTTTCATAGGCAAGGCTGAAAGTCTGAATACCGTCCTAGGTTTCAGGGAAAGTACCATCCTCCAAGCTTTTAAAAACGGTGTGTGGGGGGTGGCAGTCTTAAAGTTCGGCATTAGGAAAGTATGTTTATTCTCAAGGTTCCTCCTCTCTGAGATGTTTCTGAGGAAAACAGTGACTTCACATATCCACTGGCAGATCTGATCGACCAAAACCCGGTCAATCTTGAAGATGAACCTAGCAGCCTAGGTTCATGCCCCACGATGTGCTGCTTGTCCCAGTAGCACCCACGAGTTCTTAGCCACCAGCGTTCTCACAGACCGATGTTTCCGCTGCGCCTGGAAACAGCCGAGCACACAGAATCCTCGTGCACCCTGGAAATGCTGGTGTTTCTGTGTAAGTCTCTTTCAGTCCAAGGATGAAGGACGTATCTGGGAACCTCCGTTTTTTTTTTATCCTCACCTGAGGAGGACACTCTTCCATTTTTTAAAATTTTTTTATTCAGACAGAGCGGGAGGGAGAAAGAAACATCGATGTGAAAGGGATACATCGAGTGGCTGCCACCCGCACAACCCAACCAGGGCCGGGGACAAACTGCAACTGAGGTACGTGGCCGTAGCGGGATCCGAACCCGGGTCTCTCCGGACCGCAGGCTGACACTCCAACTGCTAAGCCAAACCGACCAGGGCTGGGAACCTCCATTTTTTAACTAGCATCCAAGGCATGGCCTGCTTTCCAGTCACTGTCCCAACAAAGGGGTCTTTCTTTCCCTGGGAATCAGATTAAGAGGCAGCAATTGAAACTGTGTACATGTCATGTCTGACCACTTTTATCAGTGATCGTTGACATCTGATCCCCAGTGCTGGCTCACCCGTTTTCTACTTGGGTGACCTTGGGCAAACTCATGTCCCAGCTTAATTAATCTAGTTTACTCCTTTATGAACTGGGATGATCATATTTTCCTTGACCACCTGCCTCAGAAGCCCTAGCGAGGCCTGCATGGTAGCATGGGAATGGAAAAGTGTCATTAAAAATATAAAAATAAATTGTTGATATTATGGCTTAGAGGCACTTTTTATATGAGGAGGGTACGTTAAAAAGTGGAGTCTTGGCTGCCTCCTGAGAGAGGGTCCAGTCCTTGGGGTAAACATGACTACAGGACAGTCTGGCACTGAGTGTGAGGAAGGCTCGGCCGCCCCTGCCACACCCGCTCCGCAGCCCCTCTAGTGGGCCAGGGGGGCAGTGACCCCTCCTCTGTGCTGCCAGGCCACCCCGCCTCCTGGCTTGTCAGAGTGCTGACAATCAGCTCCCTGCTGCTTTCTCATCTCTTCAAACCCAATTAAACATCTCTGGCCACAGCGTGACAGTTGTCTGGGGTCCACACAGTGGACCTTCACCTGAGGTGGCATTAGGGAGCCAAAGGAGAAAAGCTCCTTTATCTTGGAAAGATCATGTCCATGGTTCCTGAAAGGGTGGAATCATTGTGACGTCCAGACCCATGTTCAGACTGAGCAGTTGCCTAGCTCAGCTGCAAACTTCAAGATGTTAACGGTCCGGTAGCAGATTTAACTGTGTCCACGTGGGCTCCTGTGTCCAGAAGCAATTTGGTGGTTTAAGAATCAGCAATGGCTAAGGTGTGTGTGAGAAACAGCAAGTTTCAGTGGAATGTCCCAGCAGGGCGGGATGCGGAGGGTAAGCTGGAGCCCGAGTATGGGGAACCATGAAGCCAGATCATCAGGATTCCTACTCAGCACTGTAGGGCTTGACCTCTTGTGGAAGGCAGGAGGATTCTGCAACAGGTAGGGTGTCCTGCCTTGCAGATAGCCATCTTATAACATTTGCCATTGCACATGGTTCCTGAGGTTTATCCAGCCCAGCTAGCCACAGTGCCCTGGCACATCATTTGCTTAATACAGGGTGGGGCAAAAGTAGGTTTACAGTTGTGAGTATGCGAAACACAGACTTTATTCTTGTATGATTATTTATTAATTGTTGTATTATTATTATTTTTGGCAATCAAAGGACTTTTTATTACGCACTTGATACTCCAGGATGTGTGTGGAGTTTATTTATTTTTATTTTCTATTTTTTTAAACTAATTAATTTATTTTTGTTATATATGTTTCTCCTTTTCCCCCCATGATTCCCCCACCCTCTCCCTCCCTGCACTATTCCCAGTTTTGTTGTCCATGTCCATTGTTCATGCATACATGCATATAAGTTCTGTGGTTTATCTCTCCCCCACTACCCCCTCTTCTGGGGATTGTCAGTCTGTACCCTACTTCCACATCTCTGGGATTATCCTGTTCCTCAGACTGTTATGTTCATTATATTCCACGAATAAGTGAGATCATATGATACCTTGTTTTTATCGGTTTGGCTTCTTTCGCTTAGGATAATACTCTCTAGGTCCCTCCATGTTGTCTCAAAGGATAAGAGATCTTTCTTTCTTACAGCTGCATAGTACTCCATTGTGTATATATTCCACAGCTTTTTTATCCATTAGCCTACTGATGGACATTTGGGCTGTTTCCAGATCTTAGCTATTGTAAATAGTGCTGCTACGATCATGGGGATACATATATTCTTTCTGATTGGCGTTTCAGGTTTCTTAGGGTATATTCCTAGAAGTGGGATCACTGGGTCAAATGGCAGTTCAATTTTTAATTTTTTGAGGTAACACCATATTGTTTTCCATAGTGGCTGCACCAGTCTGCATTCCCACCAGCAGTGTACTAGAGTCCCCATTTCTCCACACCCTCGACAGCACTTGCTGTTTGATGATTTGTTGATGGCGGCCATTCTGACAGGTGTGAGGTGATACCTCATTGTTGTTTTGATTTGCATCTCTCTGATGATTAGTGATGTTGAGCAGTCCTTCATATTTCTCTTAGCCATTGGTATGTCCTGTTTGGAGAGGTGTCTATTCAGTTCCTCTGCCCATTTTTTAATTGGGTTCTTTGTCTTCCTTTTGTTGAGCTGTATGAGCACTCTATATATATTGGAAGTTAACCCCTTATCTGATATATCATTGGCAATTATGCTCTCCCATACAGTGGGTTGCCTTTCCATTTTGATGATAGTATCTTTTGCTGTGCAGAAGCTTTTGAGTTTGATGTAGTCCCATGTGTTCATTTTCTCCTTTGTTTCTGTTGCCTTAGGTGATGTATCAGTGAAAATTCTGCTGCATATGATGTCTGAAATTTTGTTGCCTACAGTTTCTTCTAGGATTTTTATGGATTCATGAGTCACATTTAGGTCTTTTATTTATTTATTTATTTATTTATTTATTTATTTATTTATTTATTTATTTATTTTTCCATTTTTTGTTCAGGTAGAGTGGGAGGGAGAGAGAGGAACAGAGAGAGAGAGAGAGAGAGAGAGAAACATCGACGTGAAAGGAACACATCGAGTGGCTGCCACCCGCACAACCGACCAGGGCCGGGGACAAACTGCAACCGAGGTATGCACCCTTAGCGGAAACCAAACCCGGGTCTCTCAGGACCGCAGGCCGACGCTCTAACCGCTGAGCCAAACCGGCCAGGGCTCTTTTATCCATTTTGAGTTTATTCTTGTGTATGGTGTAAGTTGATGGTCTAGTTTCATTTATTTGCATGTATCTGTCCAATTTTCCCAGCACCATTTATTCAAGAGGCTGTCTTGACTCCACTGTATGCTCCTGCCACCTTTGTCAAATATTAATTGAGCATATTGCCTTGGGCCCATTTCTGGGTTCTCTATTCTGTTCCATTGATCTATCTGCCTATTCTTGTGCCAGTACCAGGCTGTTTTGATTACAGTGGCTTTGTAGTATAACCTGAAATCTGGTAATGTGACCCCTCCAACTTTGTTCTTATTTTTCAAGATTGCTGTGGCTATTTGGGGTCTTTTTTGGTTCCATATGAACTTTTGAAGTATTTGTTCTAGTTCTGTGAAGTATGTTGTTGGTATTTTGATGGGGATTGCACTGAATCTATAGATTACTTTGGGTAGTTTAGACATTTTAATTATGTTAATTCTTCCAGTCCATGAACAAGGTATGTGCTTCCACTCTTTTATATATTCCTCTATTTCTTTTTTCAAAGGCCTGTAGTTTTCTGCAAATAGATCCTTGACTTCTTTGGTTAAGTTTATTCCTAGGTATCTTAATTTTTTTGCTGCAATGGTAAATAGCATTGTTTTTTAGTTTCTCTTTTTGTGAGTTCATCATTGGTTTATAAGAATGCCGTCAATTTCTTGATGTTAATTTTTTATCCTGCTACTTTGCCAAATTCATTTATTAAGTCTAGTAAATTTTAATGGAGTCTTTGGGGTTTTCTATGTATAGTATCATGTCATCTGCGAATAATGACAGTTTCACTTACTCCTTTTCAATTTGGATCTCTTTTATTTTTTCTTCCTGTCTGATTGCTGTGGCTAAGATTTCCAGTACTATGTTAAATAAGAGTGGCGAAAGTCGGCATCCTTGTCTTGTTTTTGTTCTTAAGGGAAATGCTTTTAGTTTTTGCCAATTGAGTATGATGTTGGCTGTAGGTCTTTCATATATGGCCTTTATTATGTCGAGATATGATCCCTCTATTCCCAGATTGCTGAGTGTTTTTATTAGAAATGGGTGCTGTATTTTGTCAAATGCTTTTTCAGCGTCTATTGATATGATCATATGATTTTTATCTTTCATTTTGTTTATGTGGTGTATCACATTTATCGATGTGCAAATATTGTACCGGGCTTGCATCTCTGGGATGAATCCCACTTGGTCATGGTGAATAATTTTTTTGATGTATTGCTGGATTCGATTTGCTAGTATTTTGTTCAGGATTTTGGCATCTATGTTCATCAGGGATATTGGTCTGTAGTTTTCTTGCTTTGTAGTGTCTTTTTCTGGTTTTGGAATTAGAATTATGCTGGCCTCATAAAACGAGTTTGGAAGTCTTCCTTCTTGAATTTTTTGAAATACTTTGAGGAGAATGGGTGTTAGTTCTTCTTTGAATGTTCAGCAAAACTCCCCTGTGAAGCCGTCCAGGCCTGGGCTTTTGTTTGCTGGGACAGTCTTGATTACATCTTCAATTTTTTTTGTTGTCATTGGTCTGTTCAAGTTTTCTATGTCTTCCCGGTTCAGTTTTGGGAGACTACGTGTTTCTAGAAATTTGTCCATTTCACTTAGTTGTCGAGTTTGTTGCCGTATAATTGTTCATAATATTTGTTAATGATCCTTTGTATTTCTGTGGTGTCAGTTATTATTTATCCTCTTTTATTTCTGATTTTTGTGTATTTGGGTTCTCTCTTTTTGTTTCTTGGTGAGTCTAGCTAAGGGTCCATCAATCTTGTTTGTCTTTTCAAAAAACCAGCTCTTTTTTTCATTGATCCTTTGAATTGTTTTTTTTTGGTCTCCATGTCATTTATTTCTGCTCTGATCTTTACTATTTCCTTCCTTCTACTTGCTCTGGGGTTTTCTTTTTGTTTGCTTTCTAGTTCCTTAAGTTGTGAGGTTAGATAGTTTATTAGAAATTTTTCTTGCTTCTTGAGGTAGGTCTGTAGTGCTATGAACTTCCCTCTCAGAAGTGCTTTCGTGGCATCCCATAGATTTTGTGTTGTTGTGTGTTCATTTTAACTGGTTTCCAGGAAGTTTTTAATTTTTTTCCTTGATCTCCATGGTAACCCATTCATTGTTCAATAACATGCTATTTAGCCTCCATCTGGTCCAATGTCTTTGCTTGTTCTTGTTGCAATTGATGTCTAGTTTCATGCCATTGTGATCTGAGAAGATGCTTGATTTGATTTCAATCTTCTTGAACTTCTAGAGACTTAGTTTGTGCCCTAACATGTGGTCTATCTTTGAGAATGTCCCATGTGCTCTTGAGAAGAATGTGAATTCTGGTGTTTGGGGATGTAATTCTCTGTAGATATATATTAAATCCATTTGATCTAGCACTTCATTTAGAGTCTGTGTTTCCTTGTTAATTTTTTGTCTAGATGATCTATCCAATGATGTCCGCAGGGTGTTGAAGTCCCCCGCTATGATTGTATTTCTGTCAGTTTCTCCTTTGAAGTCCTCCAGAAGATTTTTAATATATGTTGGTGCTCCTATATTGGGTGCATATATGTTTACCAAGGTTATATCTTCCTGTTGAATAGATCTTTTCAATATTATGTAGTGGCCTTCTTTGTCTCTAGTTATGGCCTTCATTTTGAAATCTATTTTATCAGATATGAGTATTGCTACCCCAGCTTTTTTTCCCTTTCCATTTGCTTGAAAGATTTTTTTCCATCCTTTCACTTTCAACCTATGTGAGTCTTTTGTTGTGATGTGGGTGTCTTGTAAACAGCATAAATGTGAGTCATGCTTTCTTATCCAGTCAGCTACTCTGTGTCTTTTTATCGGAGCATTCAAACCATTCACATTTAAGGTGATTATTGATATGTACTTATTTATTGCCTTTTTGTTAGGTGTGGTTATATTTTTCTTCCTATTTCTTCTATTAATTACAGTAGTCCTTTTAGCATATCTTTCAGTGCTTGTTTGGTGTTAATATATTCCCTTAGCCTTTTTTTTTGTGTCTGGAAAGCTCTTTATTTGACCTATTTTGAATGACAGCCTTGCTGGATAGAGTAGTCTTGGATTCAGATCCTTGTTTTTCATGACCTTGATTACTTCATGCCACTCCCTTCTGGCCTGTAGTATTTCTGTTGAGAAGTCAGCTAAGAGCCTTATGGGGGTTCCTTTGTAGGTAACCTGTTGCTTATCTCTTGCTGCCTTTAGAATTCTTTCTTTGTCTTTAATTTTTGGCATTTTCATTATTATGTGTCTTTCTGTGGGCCTGTTTGGGTTCTTCTTACTTGGGGCTCTCTGTGCTTCTTGAACTTGAATGTCTTCTTTCTTCAACAAGTTAGGAAAGTTTTCTGTCACTATTTCTTCAAATATATTCTCTAACCCTTGCCCATTTTCTTCCTCTTTGTGGACTCCTATGATATGAATGTTATTACGTTTCCAGTTGTCCCACAGTTCTCTTAAGTTATCTTTCTGTTTTTTAATTTTTTTTCCTTTTGCTTTTCTGATTGGTTGATTTTTTCTACCCTGTCTTCTAATTCACTGATCCGGTCCTCAGCTTCCTCTACTCTGCTGGTTAGTCCTTCCAATGTCTTCTTTATTTCTGCTGTGTCATTCTTCATTTCCACTTGGTCGGTTTTCAACGTTTCTATATCTTTACTTATGGTGCTGATGTCCTTACTCATGCTGTTGAGCTTCCTCAAGATTATGGCTCTGAACTCTACCTCTGATAATTTGCTTAACTGCATTTCATTTATCTCATCTTTGATAGAGTTCTCTTGTTCTTTCATTTGGAATTTGTTTATTTATTTAACCATTTTGACTATCTCAGTGGGTTTGGGAGCCTGCCAAATTTTCCCTGTGGGTGTTGGTGTTCTGCTGTTTGTGGCTCCCTCTCCTGGGTTTGGATGAGCCTGGCTGGGCCCACGTTAAACACCACTGTCAAGTTCTTACTTTCCTGGGTAGATTTGCAAGCCCAGGAAAGGTTTAGTTATCCTCTAGTTTTTTGCCTGGAGGCTAGTAGTCTCAGTTACTCAGGGCCTTGGAATGTAGCCCTGGTGTTCTGCATAAGAGGATTTCCAGAGGGTGGGATAGATGCTGGTTGTTAATGAGCCTCAATTTGCATTTTTTTTTTTTGCCTCATCTGGAAAAGGTTGAATCTCTGAGGGAGGGGGCTGCTGCTTTCTCCCACAACTCTGGGAAGGAGCACACTGGCCACCGTCCTTTGTGGCTGCAACTTAGCAAAAACTCTGAGTGCCCTCCAAATCTCGGGTGTCCCCACAGAGTTCCAGCCCAGTCTGCCCTCCCATCTGCCGGAGCTCCTGGTGAGTGGCTGTAGCTATTTTAGTGCTCTGTCCCGGCTCTCTGTGGTCTTTATTCCCCAAGGGTGCTGCTCACAGCTAAGACTACTGCTGTCTGTGGGCTCCCAGCCTGCCACCCTCTTGCGCCTCCGCAGATCCTACCAGTGTCCCTGGTTATATGGTCATGTCCCGCTGCTTTTCTGTTGCATTTTTCTGAAGATTTGTCTTTGTTTTAGTTGTAATTCCTGTTTGGTCCTGGGAGATTATCTGTGCAGCTTCCATTCACTCTGCCGCCATTTTCACATCCTCTAAGCCTATCTTGTGTGCAGCTGGGTTGCACAGGCCTCTCTGGTGCCCTGCAGACTGCAGGTCCTGCGGGTAACTGGATTGCACAGTCCCTTTGGAGACTAGGCTCTATACCTATATTATGAGCTGCTGGGTCGCAGAGGCCTCTCTGGTGCTCCTGCACCCTGCAGGTCCTGTGGACGGGCAGCTGGATTGCACCTGTCCCTCTTGGCCCCTGGCTTCCCACAGCTCTTGTGGGCTGCTGAGTCACACAGGCCTCTGTGGAGCCCAGGTCCCACTGCTGGTGGCTGGGGAGTGCTGCTGCCTCATGGGGCTCAACTCCTGCTCAGCTTTTGCTGTAGTTTTTGGGGATGGGTCTCAGCTGCTGGTCTGTGCTTCTGTTGCCTGGGGATGGATGTCTGCTCCCCAGCCTCTGTTGCTGGGGGTATATCTTGATTCCCATCGGGCTGCTACTGTGGGGTATGGTGCTGGAATCCCAGCTGTCTGCAGCTTACGTGACTGGCACCTTGGCAGCTCCACTACTGTGCTCTGGTCTGTGTTGATACAGAGTGTCCATTGGTCCGATGGTGCCAGGTGCAGTGGTGGGCTCAGGTTGCTGGGCCCTAGCTGCTCCCACTGCCTCCTGCCAGAGAAGACCCGGGATCTTCCAAAATGGTGGGACCTCCCCGCGGAGCAGGGAGAAGCGCCCTGAAGGGCCGCTTACCCTGGTAGTCGGATCTGCTGGTCCACAGCACAGGAACCTCTGCTCCATGTCTCTGCACTGCTCGGGTTTGGTCGTCCACCTCCACATCTACTCACACTCTCTCTCACACTCACTCACTCTCTCACACACTCTCCCTCCCTCCGGTCCTGCCCACCACCATCTCTGTCCTCTGTGTGTCTGTTGTATTATTTTCCATATGAACAACCGTAAACATACTTTTCCCCCACCCTGTCCATAGTAGTGGCTCCCCTTACACACTTAGGAAGATGCTACATCTGGAAGAATCAAAAGCATCTTGTTCTGAAATGAATGCTACATGGTTACTGGATCAAACAAAACAGAGCAGCTGGACTCTGGTCCTGAATGTGCTGCTAACCAGCTGGTCATGTGAAGAAAAGCTAATCTCTCCTCGGGACTTCAGCTGCCTCATCAATACAACGATGGGAGAGAAACAGCTAGATTAGAATCTCTAAGGTTCCTTTGAACTTGAATGTTCTTAGGAAGAGTTTCAGCCACTAAAATGTCTACATTTTGTTCTTTACCATTTGTCTTACATGTCCATAGAACCATTCGGTGGGATCAAGTTTCTGAGGATGTTTTAAAGATAAAGTAAGTGACTTGAAAAAAGGAAGAAGGTCCGCTGATCTAATTTGACCTTTGCCAAGTGGACTTCCGGCGTCTGGGGCATTTTGCAGCAGGGAGAGTGGCCAGCGGCGGCAGAGTGCCAGCGATGGGGCCACCTTCCGTGTCTCTCCCCATCGGTTTTCCTCCTGCTGCCGCAGCAGAGCTGCTTCTCGGATGTAATGATCACCACACTTTCTGTCGTTGTGGGAGAATCGAGGACAAAGGATCAACAGACCATGGAGTGGTGGGGGAAGACTGAACCGTAGAGGAGGGGCTAGGCTGGATCCTGACAGAGGGGTGAGATTTAACCACACGGGGAGAAGGGATGCAGGCGTTCCCAGTGAGCCCGGAGGGTGAGGCAGGGCTGGTGTGCTGAGGGCAGGGAGCCGTGGGCAATGAGGAAGGCCTTCAACCACTAAAACTCCCAGGTAATGTCCATGCTCCTGTGCTTGGTGCGCTAGGACCCCGTGACACAAGGTGTGGTCTGGGAACTAATGCCGGCGTGACCTGGGCGTGTTAGAAATGCAGCATCTCAGGCCCACCCCAGCCCTCCTGAGACTGGATCTTCATTTTTAACAAGATCCAAAGGTGATTCCTGTGCACCCGAAAGTTTGGAAAGTACAGTTCAGGACAATGTATGAGTCTCAGCGATACCGATGACTGAGCCCCACCCCAGACTCCCTGAACCAGAATTTTCTGGGGGTGGGGCTTGGACATTGGAAATTTTAAGAAGCTCTAACTTATAGCCAGTGTTGAGAAATACTGTTTTCACGGCTGTAAGGCAAGAATGAAAATGTCAGATCAGAGATTAGCATAGCGAAGGAAGATTTACTGAAGATTGGTCAGGCAGCACGTGAAGAGTGTACTCAGGAAACAGAAATTAGTGGCAATGAGCCAAATATACAAAGAGCAGGAGAAGACAGCTCTGCAGGTGGAACCTCGGTGGCTGGAAGGATGGTTGTGCTAGAAGCTGCTGCAGGGAGCTGGTGGGTAGAGGATACTGAGAAGTGGGTTTGGTTTACGACCTTTCCACTGAGACTGCGTCTGGCACGCGTTAGGGGGTGTGGCATGGGAGCTTCGGTTAAAGGGCGGGGCCAGAAGTGGAGACGTGTAATCCATTGTCACAAGGGTGGAAGCTTGAGTCATGCAAACGAGACCAGGAGACCAGATAACTGAATAAGGACTTCTGTTGCGTATAAATTAGAATGGTAGGCTTGGAAGAATTTTGGCTATACGTCCATGCATGAACCAAGTGCCCTCCCCTCAGTGGTAGTGCACAGAATGTCTTGCAAGCGTGGCCTCAGCAATCTGCTGCCTAGAGTCCTTGTAGCTCCCCATGGAGTTCATCACCAGAAGGGCCAGGCCTGGGTGAAGTTCTGCCAATCTGTGACTCAGTTATACATGTCCACCATGATATTTTCCGAGTACAATGATGTGTAGCAGAGTCTGTTTTCCATGGCTGACAGTGTTGCCCATCTGTGAAGTCATTAAATTCTGTGCTCAAAAAGCAGGAAGGAGGTACAATGGGAGCAAATTGGAAAACTGCTAGAATGATGGGAACCTGGATCACGCTCTGCACCAGGGCCTTAGTCCTCGCCCTGAAGCGCCCTAGCATCCCTCCTGTGAGGGAGTGTGGGGTTGAGCAGCCATGCATGGATCACCTGGCAGGGAGGTGCAAACCAGATCCAAGAACACACTGAGATGAGAGAAGCAGGCTTGGAATTGGAAAGCCAGGTTTTAAATCCAAGTAAATTCTGCTACTTACTCGCAGTGACCTTATACAAGTTTCTTCTTTAGTTAAAGGAGGCATTTTCTCTGCTTTGTGGGTTGTAGTGAGCAAATGCAACACTGTATGTGAGAGAGCTTTGCACACTGTAAGGGGCAGTATAAATACAATACTTAAAAAAAGGGGCACCAGAATGTCAGTGTCTTGACAGGCGAAGAAGAAGAAGACCAAATGAAATCAGAAGACCCATTTTCATACTTTGGGTCTTTTCTGTCTCTCCTAGTGGCCCCAAAAGAAGGAATCTGTCCATTTGGTTCTGTCTCTGCTGTGATCTACTTGTTCTTCTTCCTCCAGCCTAAGACTTCTGAAGTCAACCCTTTGGATCTTTATGCACCTAGATGTACACCTGGTACTGTGTGCACTGGCTCGCCTGGCCTTGGGTACAGTTGCGAAGGAAGTGAAGTTGCCTGTAGTGACCCTAGACGCCTCCTTTAGTGTATGCTTCCCAAAGCAGGTGTGGGTATCCCCTTCCTGAGAAGGAGGTGTTCAGGTTCTCACCACCCTCTCCCCTACCTGAGAAGGAAGGGGCTTGCTGTGATATTTCCAGGGATATTGGCATTTCAGGGAGGACTGAAGCTTTAAGCTGTGATGATGGAATTTCTGGCATCAGTGGGCAGGGTGGAAATGTGTAGAATTTGATATTTCTGGTATTTTTGAAACCGTACATAGGCTTCCATCAAGTTGTTGGGCTGGCCTTGCAGTAGAATATTTCCCAGCCCTCAAAGATGTTATAAATTGTATGATCCACAGGGTAAGTGCTCTGGGATTCAGTTGCATTACTTTGCTGGGATTTTGTGAGACTCAAAGAGAGAACAGAAGAAAATAAGATATCGTGCTCCTCACATGACAAGTACCACTGCAATACAAGGGCATTAACATTCCTTACGTTGGCAGAGTCTGTTCAGAATTACAGCAGCTACAACCAGAAGAAACCCCATGAAAGGCAATTCCTCTGAGTAAAGCAACCTCTTCAAACTTCAGCGTGCATGAGAAGCAGGTGGAGGACTGTTAAAACTCAGCGTTCTGGGCTCCACCTGCAGAGCTTCAGATTCAGGAGGTCTGGTGTGTTGGAGAGGGTGCATTTCTGCCGTGGGAACAGCACTTTGGAAACCCTGGGTCTCATGCTTTATAATTTATAAAATGCTCTCCCACACCATTCTCCAATGATCCTTTGACACCTTGTGACCTCATGAAGTAGGCATGTCACAGGTGAAGCAGCAAGCTCAGAAAGACTGTGATTGCTGGTCACCCAGCCAGCGACAGGCAGAGCCTGGAGTCTGAGCCTCTCCTGCTGCCCTTTGGCTACTTCTAAAGCACACCATTGCTGAGTTCTAGGGTGTCAGCTAAGCATGGCCAAAGCAAGAACTCAATCTTCTGACTCTGTAGGGTTCTTTTTATTCACTTTGCCTTCAGCAGGCTATTGTGAGTTACATTAATTGGGGCATTTTGAAGATTTATGAAGAAATATCTGGAGGAGGAAGTAAAGGGACTGGAGGAAAGAAACTTCTAAGAAGAAAGGTCTATGGATGATGGAAGGAACCTGGTTAGACGGGAGCTGGGACAGGAAGCCAAGGTGAGGCCTGCTGAAGGAAGGGAAAAAGGAGCAGAAAGTCAAGAATCTCATACGACCTTTTATGCCATGTAAGCTTTTAACCTCATGGGAAAAGATGTTCTGTCTGTTACTTGGTTACTCTGCCACAGCATCAAAGATCTAGTCTGTTTTTGATGTAGTATGTTTGCGAAACCCTCCCATCCACCCTGGCATTCTTTGTTATTTACCATTAAAGTAGTGTCAGTCTTTGAAAAATTATGAAGCTCTTGATAAGTTTCCCTTTCAACCCCATGTGTTCCTTGTATTTATCAAAATGGAACACTAACAAATATTTATTCAGTTTTATAGACATGTTGACAATAAAGACTACCATGTGTGTCTCCCTGCCATGGTGATTATTTTGCTCAATTCATGATTGACTGAGATGTCTTCAGTGTATTATAAACACACATTAAAAATAGCAACCTAAAAACAGATAAAACTGACAAACAGAAAGTTCCATATTTTTGGATGCAACACAGTGCCACCCTGGTTATTAGAACACAAAACAGATAATCCGGGTGAGTTATCTAAGTTTGTATAATGATTCTCCGTCAAATAGGTGTTTTTGGCTCCTACAATGTTCCTCTCATTTATAAAAGTTTCTCAAATTGGAACCTTTTAAAAGTTGCATTCCCCCCCCCCCCCCCGTGTGTATGTTCTAATAACCTAGGATATATGAAAGTATGGCTATTTTATCTAAATTCAAACCCATGGTCCAATTCCAATTTTTAGCATCCTTTCATTACAATCATGAAGTTAAAAGAGGTTATTGCAAGAAAATAGCTAATTTTTTCTGTCAAACAGAAAGAAAATATTCCTAAATTGGTTAAGTACCCTCTACTTTGCTAACCAAAGGGGACTGGAGGGGTACAAAGAACTCAAGACTTGTACTGCTTATTTCTAAGGGTTTATTAGTAAAACTGATGAAATGAAGATTATTAATATTGTTATTTCCCACTTAATGCTCTCCCAAAACACACTGATTTAAGAATTGAGAAGGCTTATGTCAATAAATAGGTCTGCAAATATGGTAGGTGCTGGGTCTGTGAGATACCATTTAAACTGGAGCCATTTAAACGTCAATTTTTGTTTTGTGAATCGAATATTTAAACAACTGCTCTGAAGAACCAGAAAAGAAACTGTAATGTTAGAACTATAAAATTTCTGACATTTATTGACTCTCTGGATTTCCCGAACAACTTCCTGTCCTTGTAAATTTGCTCCTGTGGTTGATCAAATGCAGGCTTGTGTTATTTTTCCATTACAGGGTGTGAATATATCAATTTTATTTCCAGGGGTTAGCTAATGCTTTTGGCCTGGAGGTGGCTGTGCAGTAGTGTTGACTGAACCCCACGTTGGGGGTGCCGTGTGTGTGCGTGTTGTGTGTCCACTGTTACGCTCGGCATGTGTCATGGAGCTGCACTTCTGTGCATGTATGTAAATACCTACTTTACTATTATCTCTGTCCTTCTACCCTATGTGTTTTGGGGGTTATCAGTATTGATTGTTGAGTCTTAAATACTAAAGCATGTACTGGAAATTAAAATATAAACAACATACAAAGAACTATTAAAAAAAAAAAAAAACCCATCTGTGTTCTACTGCTTTGGGACTATGTTGAATGACAGAAGGCTGTTAATGAAAAGGAGAGCCACTACTGTGGATTGAGCTTAATGGGGTAGGGACTCAAATGTGAAGGTCAGGGTATGAAGGTAAGAACTAAGACCAAGCAAAAGAAGAGCAGACCCCTGCCAGCACTATTTAAACAGAGCCCTCCATTCCTCCCTTCGTCCCTCCCTTTCTCTCTCTGTAACTGTATATTTAAATCACATAAACTGTATGATTTAACTGGATGGTGTCAGAGGCTCTACAACATTATTTTAATCTTTGCAATAAATCAGTAAGATGGGTGATATTATCCTTGTTTTACCTGAGAAGGTGAATGAGTTTCTCAAAGCAACCTAGCTAGTAGCTGACAAGACCAGGATTTGAGCCCAGATCTACCTGGCTCCAAAGTCTAGGCTCTCTGATACACCATCTCAGAATGGTGAGAACTCTCAGCGATCATATTTCTAACCAATTTATATCACAGATGCAAAACTTAAGACTCATCCCTTTCTCTGCTTCCCTCAGTCAGTGTGGACAATGGAGTGTTGATTGTATGGATTGGACTGTGCCAGGATTTCCCCACTGGGGAAATGAAGAGGATTTGCTACATCAGAGAGTGATGGATACGAGTTAAGAGCAGGGTTAAGGGGGAAGGAAATGAACCAGTTAAAGGAACTGGAATTACTTAGTCTGATGTGAAATGTAACTCCTACTCTTCAAGTGAATTGTTAGTTGATGAAGGATAAAGACCAGCTGGGCTCTACATTCCCTGTGGCCAAAGCAAAAAGAAAGGCCTTTAAATTTGGCTGGGTAGGGTGCATGTTGGTTGTAATCAGAAAGTCCTGATGTTGGGTGTGGGCTGGGGTAGGAGGTGGGTGGCTAATTAGCACCACCGGATAGGTGACCCCACTAGGCTGGAAGCTGTATTGACAGGTTCGTTCTTTCTCTCTCTCTTTCTCTCTTTCTTTCTCTCTTTCTCTCTTTCTCTCTTTCTCTCTTTCTCTCTCTCTCTCTCTCTTTCTCTCTCTCTCTCTCTCTTTCTTTCTTTCTTTCTTTCTTTCTTTCTTTTGTCTTTCTTTGTTCTTTCTTTCTTTCTTTCTTTCTTTCTTTCTTTCTTTCTTTCTTTCTTTCTTTCTATTAATTAATTAATTTATTTTTGCTACAGATGTTTCTCCTTTTTCCCTCATGATTCCCCCTCCCCCTTCCTCCCCGCCCTGTCCCCAGCTTTGTTGTCCATGTCCATTGTTCATGCATTCATGCATATAAATTCTGTGGTTTATCTCTCCCCCCCACCCCCACCACTCCCTCTTCTGGGGATTGTCAGTCTGTATCCCACTTCCACATCTCTGGGATTACCCCGTTTCTCAGACTGTTATGTTCATTATATTCCACAAATAAGTGAGATCATATGATACCTTGTTTTTATCTGTTTGGCTTGTTTTGCTTAGGATAATACTCTCCAGGTCCCTCAATGTAGTCTCAAAGAATAAGAGATCTTTCTTTCTTATAGCTGCACAGTACTCCATTGTGTATATGTACCATTGCTTTTTTATCCATTCGTCTACTGATGGACATTTGGGCTGTTTCCAGATCTTAGCTATTGTAAATAGTGCTGCTATGAACATGGGGGTACATATATTCTTTCTGATTGGCGTTTCAGGCTTCATAGGGTATATTCCTATAAGTGGGATCACTGGATCAAATGGCAATTCAATTTTTAATTTTTTGAGGTAACACCATATTGTTTTCCACAGCGGCTGCATCAGTCTGCATTCCCACCAGCAGTGTACTAGAGTCCCCTTTTCTCCACACCCTTGTCAACACTTGTTGTTTGATGATTTGTTGATGGCGGCCATTCTGACAGGTGTGAGGTGATACTTCATTGTTGTTTTAATTTGCATCTCTCTGATGATTAGTGATGTTGACCATTTCTTCATATGTCTCTTAGCCATTGGTATGTCCTGTTTGGAGAGGTGTCTATTCAGTTCCTCTGCCCATTTTTTTTTTTTTTATCCTCACCCGAGGACATTTTTCCATCTTTTGTTCAGGTAGAGTGGGAGGGAGAGAGAGGAACAGAGAGAGAGAGAGAGAGAAACATCGATGTGAAAGGAACACATCGAGTGGCTGCCACCCGCACAACCGACCAGGGCCGGGGACAAACTGCAACCGAGGTACGCGCCCTTAGCGGGAACCGAACCTGGGTGTCTCAGGACCGCAGGCCGACGCTCTAACTGCTGAACCAAACCGGCCAGGGCCCTCTGCCCATTTTTTAATTGGGTTCTTTGTTTTCCTTTTGTTGGGTTGTATGAGCACTCTATATATATTGGAAATTAACCCCTTATCTGATATATCATTGGCAATTATGCTCTCCCATACAGTGGGTTGCCTTTCCATTTTGATGATTGTTTCTTTTGCTGTGCAGAAGCTTTTGAGTTTGATGTAGTCCCATGTGTTCATTTTCTCCTTTGTTTCTGTTGCCTTAGGTGATGTATCAGTGAAAATTCTGCTGCATATGATGTCTGAAATTTTGTTGCCTACATTTTCTTCTAGGATTTTTATGGACTCATGAGTCACATTTAAGTCTTTTATCCATTTTGAGTTTATTCTTGTGTATGGTATAAGGTGATGGTCTAGTTTCATTTTTTTGCATGTAGCTGTCCAATTTTCCCAACACCATTTATTAAAGAGGCTATCTTTACTTCACTGTATACTCTTGCCAACTTTGTCAAATATTAATTGAGCATATTGCCTTGGGTCCATTTTTGGGTTCTCTGTTCTGTTCCACTGGTCTATATGCCCGTTCTTGTGCCAGTACCAGGCTGTTTTGATTACGGTGGCTTTGTAGTATAACCTGAAATCTGGTAATGTGATCCCTCCAACTTTGTTCTTCTTTTTTAAGATTGCTGTGGCTATTTGGGTTTTTTTTTGGTTCCATATGAACTTTTGAAGTATTTGTTCTAATTCTGTGAAGTATGTCGTTGGTATTTTGATGGGGATTGCATTGAATCTATAGGTTGCTTTGGGTAATATGGACATTTAATGATGTTAATTCTTTCAATCCATGAACAAGGTATGTGCTTCCACTTTTTAATATCTCCCTTTTTTTCTTTCTTTCTTTTTTTTTTTTTATCCTCACCCGAGGACATTTTTCCAGTTTTTGTACAGATAGAGTGAGAGGGAGAGAGAGGAGGAGAGAGAGAGAGAGAGAGAAACATCTACGTGAAAGAGACACATCGAGTGGCTGCCACCCGCACGACCAACCAGAGCCGGGGACAAACTGCAACCGAAGTACGTGCCCTTAGCGGAAACCGAACCTGGGTCTCTCTGGACCGCAGGCCAACGCTCTAACCGCTGAACCAAACTGGCCAGGGCTTTTTTCAATGATCTGTAGTTTTCTGTGAATAGGTCCTTTATTTCCTTAGTTAAGTTTATACCTAGGTTATCTTAATTTTCTTGCTGCAATGGTAAATAGGATTGTTTTTTTAGTTTCTCTTTTTGTGAGTTCATCATTGTTGTATAAGAATGCCATCAATTTCTTGATGTTAATTTTGTATCCTGCTACATTGCCAAATTCATTTATTAAGTCTAGTAAATTTTAATGGAGTCTTTGGGGTTTTTTATGTATAGTATCATGTCATCTGCGAATAATGACAGTTTCACTTCCTCCTTTCCAATTTGGATCTCTTTTATTTTTAATTCCTGTCTGATTGCTGTGGCTAAGATTTCCAGTACTATGTTAAATAAGAGTGGCGAAAGTGGGCATCCTTGTCTTGTTTTTGTTCTTAAGGAAAATGCTTTTAGTTTTTGCCAAATGAGTATGATGTTGGCTGTAGCTCTTTCATATATGGCCTTTATTATGTCGAGATATGATCCCTCTATTCCCAGATTGCTGAGTGTTTTTATTAGAAATGGGTGCTGTATTTTGTCAAATGCTTTTTCAGCGTCTATTGATATGATCATATGATTTTTATCTTTCATTTTGTTTATGTGGTGTATCACATTTATTGATTTGCAAATATTATACTAGCCTTGCACCCCTGGGATGAATCCCATTTGGTCATGGTGAATAATTTTTTTGATGTATTGTTGGATTCACTTTGCTAGTATTTTGTTCAGGATTTTGGCATCTATGTTCATCAGGGATATTGGTCTGTAGTTTTCTTTCTTTGTAGTGCCTTTTTCTGGTTTTAGAATTAGAATTATGCTGGCCTCATAAAACGAGTTTGGAAGTCTTTCTTCTTCTTGAATTTTTTGAAGTAATTTGAAGAGAATGGGTATTAGTTCTTCTTTGAATGTTCAGTAAAACTCCCCCATGAAGCCATCTGGGCCTGGGCTTTTGTTTGCTGGGACAGTCTTGATTACATCTTTAATTTCTTTTGTTGTTATTTGGACAGGTCTTTCTGCTTTCTGTGCCCAGGTGTACAATAGCATTGCCCTCTCAATAACTACAATTAAGGGGGAAAAAAGAAGTAATATCTTCTTATTTGACCAATCAGAGTGTCCTACACCTATAAATGTTTCCACCACCTAATCCATCTTGCCCACTGGGATTAGAACTATTTACATAAAGTACAACTCATAGCATTTCTCTGCTCAAAAAATGGCCCCAGAACAGCTGTTTCCAAAGTGTGGTCTATGGACCCACCAGAGGTAAGGTTGCCAGTCATAGCAAATAAAAATATAGAGTGCCCCATTATATTTGAATTTCAAATAAACAGCGAATAATTTTTTAGTATAAATATGTCCCATGCAAGATTTGAGTTTCCTGTCTTTTATCTAGTAATTCCACCTGGGAGGACTTAGGACTCTTTCAAGGGGTCTTGGAGGTCAAAATTATTTTTGTAACATTAAGACTTGTTTGCCTTTTTCACTGTGATGACATTTGTACTGAGGGTGCAAAATCAGTACTAGAACCACTAGTGTGTTAGCATGAATCAAGCAAGGCAGGGACAGCAAAGTGTACTGGTTGAAATTGTGTTATGTACAATTTCTGTCATGCACTCACAGTAAAAAAATAGTAACAATAATAATGATAAAAAAGACCACCTTTACTTAAGGATCTCTTTGTTGAAGCAGTAAAAATTATTATTTTTATTTTATCTGAACCCTTGCGTAAATGTCTTCTTAGTATACTGGGTGAAAAACTGGGACATATGCATAAAACATTTTGCTGCGTACAATGCTTGTCTCACTGGTGTGATGGTTTCAGGTGAGAGGCGGAAGGGATTGTGTTTTCACGGAATGCCATTTCTACCGACAAACTTTGGTATTCAGACCTAAGTATTTGGCAGATATTTTCCTGAAAATGAATGAAGTGAGCCAGTCACCTCAAAGAAAAAGCTTGACAGTATGTGTGGCAACCATAAAATTTGAGCTTTCAAGTGAAAATTAGAATTTTGAAAAACTTCTATCCACCACTGAGAGCTTTACAGCTTCCCAATACTTAAAGACTTTCTGAGGAGATAGGTGGTGGTAACAATGAATGTGGTTTTCTGATACTATACAATGAAATGTTTCAACATTTGGAAAATCTGTGTAACATAGTGAATCAATATTTTACAAATGACCAATGCATGATGTTATCAAATTATACATGGGTAAAAAGATCCATTAAAAGTGCAATATAAGCCCAGGTGGTGTGGCTCAGTGGTTGAGTGTCAACCCATGTACCAATAGGTCGTCGATTCGATTCCCGGTCAGGGCACATGCCTGAGTTGTGGGCTCAATCCCCAGTGGGTAGCATGCATGAAGCAGCCAACTGATATTTCTCTCATTGATGTTTCTCTCTCTATCTCCCTCTCTCTCTAAAATCAATAGAAATGAAAAAATAAAAATAAAAAAAAGTGCAATATAAACTGTTAGATTTTAATGTAACAGAGTATGAAAAGTGTCACTGGTGTGGTTTCAAATTCCACATTTCAACTAACCTTTAAAAGTTTAGTTTTGTTGTCATAGCAAAGGGGATTATCCACAATTATCTGAAAAGACTATTAAAACAGTCTCCCCTTTTTCAAATGTGAAAGGCTGGATTTTCTTCATGTATTTCAACCCAAACATTCTATCACTAGACTGTATATTGAAAAAGATATAAGAATCTAGCTGCCTTTCTTTCAGCCACACAGTAAAGACACTTGTGGAAAAATGTAGAAGAAAGTCATTCTTCTCATGGTTGCATTTTGGAAAATTTCATTACTTTTCTTAAAAAAATTATGTTAACATATAATGGACTTATTACTATTTTAAAGTGAATTATAAATGATTTTTTAAATTTTCTCAGTTTTAACTTTGAATATGGTAAATATCAGTTGATAAAACTTATATAGCAAGCAAAAAGCATTTTGGGGTCTACCATAATTTTTTAAAGAGTGTAAAGGGGTCCTGAGACCAAAAAGCTTGAGAACCATTGGCCTACAAGACAATACCCAGAATGGTGAGCCAGATATTGGGGACTTTCCACCACCCCATTCCGTCCTGCCTTTGCAACCTCACTTGTTACCACTTTTCTGAAGTACCCCAGGTCCCAGCCTAAGCACCTAGTAATTGATTCCTGACTTGGTACATGCCGTTCCTCTACCTGGAAAACAGGTTCCTACCCCCTTTATTCACCTGTCCGGTGGTCAGTAGGTCAGGGCTATCCTCTGAGTACAAGGGCCTGAGGATGGAGAAACTTATTCAGACCAAACTTCACAGTTTATTTATGGGTATTTTCTGCATATAGTCTTCAGGATTTGTTTATTTGTCTTTCTTTCTTTCTTTTTTTATCCTTGCCCGAGGACATTTTTCCATTTTTTGTTCATTTAGAGTGGGAGGGAGAGAGAGGAAGAGAGAGAGAAACATCGACGTGAATGGGACACATCGAGTGGCTGCCTCACGCACGGCCCAACCAGGGCCGGGGACAAACTGCAACTGAGGTACGTGCCCTTAGTGCGAACCAAACCCGGGTCTCTCTGGACCGCAGGCTGATGCTCTAACTGCTGAGCCAAACCGGCCAGGGCTTATTTGTCTTTCTTAATTAGAATTCCTGGAGGGCAAAAGGCCCAATTTTCCCTCTGATTATATATATTTTTTATCATCTAAAGGCCAAGTGTCCTGCCATAAACTTTATGGGGTTTTTGTAAATATTAACTACCAATTTCCAGTGATATCTGTGGGCTTGAATGATCCTGTGCAGAGTAATCAGAGTATTTAGTGCCTGCGGCGAGCAGAACACTTGGCAGTGGAGGGCGGGGGCTAAGGAGGTGATCTTTGCTTAAGATCACCTGCACTATGGTTGGGGAGACAGGATTTATAGCCAAGAAGCAATCAGACAAGACACAAGAAGGTATGTAATCCAAGGAATAAGTAGGTGCTGTAGGCCTTTGAGGAAGAGGAGGTGGGGGTGGGGTGCATGTGTGTTTGCAGTGGCTGGAGAAATCAGAGATGGCTTCTGGGAAGAGGCAGGGACTTGTCAGGGACTTGGTCATAGGGAAGGTTTAGTTAGAGGTATGCAAGGCAGGATTTCAGGGCAGCAAACAAACAGGAGGCAGGGCAGAGAGTCAGAAATGAGCACAGCGTGTTCACAGCCTAATGAGGAGACTGCTGACCACAGCGAAGGTGAATGGTGCCAAATGATAAGGTTGAAGGCTCGTTAGAGGAGTTTAGATTGGACAGGGAAGGAAGGAGGAACCAGCCTTTCTTTTTTCTTTTTTATGGTGTTTTTTGAGCACAAGATCGGTTACTTGTGGGAGGAGAAATGAAGATGGGGCATCTGGTTAATGATCCGGGGTGTGAAGTGGCAAGGCTCTGAGCTAGGGTATCGTCACCAAGGTTTTCTGAAATGGAATACATGCAGGTAACGTGTCTAGAATGCCATCTCAGTGCCTTTAAATAGGCGTGTTTTATACGTCAAGGCATGGGGATGAAAACGCCACAATAATGTGTTAGTGACATAATTGGGTCTTATCACATGTGGCTGATTTAGAGCTGAAAGCATTTTTTTTTCCTAGCCTTTCCTCATATCTTACTGTGTTAGCCACTAAATAATTGTGTGCAGTTTTAGGCACACAATTAAGTTACTTAACTCCTTGCTCTCTTGGTTTTGTTATCTGCAAAATGAGGGTATTAATATCATCTGTCTCATAGACTTGTTATGAGAATTAGGAGTTAATATACATAAATTACCTATCTATACTAGTGCCTAGCTCACAGGAAGTCTTTTAAAATATTAGCTATTATTTATTTATTCAGTAATTCATTTATTATCAGAATACAAATATTTAAATTAGCAAAGCATTCAGAAAAAAAGCTTACTGGAGACATTGCAAAGATGAGAGTCAGAAACTGGGTTGAAAAAATGTTAAATATTCTAATTCCATAAACTCATTAAAATCTAAAGTGTAAAACCCAGAGACCCAAATCACAATTTAATTGTGTCCCTTCTCAGCTTGAACACAAGCTCCCACTGCAGAGAAGAGAACTCTGGCCTTAGCCAGCCAGCCTTCTCCCACTGGCTTTTCATGGCCATCCCAGCCTTCCTCCCGAGTGCAAGTGGCCTGTGCCTCATATCACATTTCCTCCCTATAAAACCAGTCATCTGTTTTTAATAGACTTTATTTTTTAGAACAGTTTTGGGTTTACAGAAAATAAAGTCCTCCGCACAGAAAGTACAAAGTTCCCATATACTCCCTCTTACCATTGTTACCATTGATGAACCAATACTGATTCATTATTATTAATTAATGTCCATAGCTTACATGAGGGTTCACTCTTTGTGCTGCACACTTCTGTGGGTTTTGACAAATGCATAATGTCCTACATCCACCATTACAGTATCATACAGAATATACTCCAGATACAATATCATATAGATGTTCTCCCCCCCTTCATCCCTCCCTCTTCTCCTCCCCATAAGGTTTTAAGAATCAGTAAAAATGTTATCTCATCTGTGAATGTCTCAGATTCCCCCAATTATCATGACTCCTTTTGACTCTTATATAGCATTCTTTTTTTCTAATCCTCACTCGAGGATATTTTTTCCATTTTTGTTCAGATAGAGAGTAGGAGGGCGAGAGAGAGAAAAACATTGACGTGAGAGGGACACATCAACTGGTTGTCTCCTGCAGGACCCCAACCAGGGCCTGGGATGAACTGCAACCAAGGCATGTGCCCTTGACTGGAATCAAACCCGTCCAGGGGCTGACGCTCTAACTGCTGAGCCAAATCGGCCAGGGCTGTGTAGTATTCTTTATACCTGTTACACACCCTATGTACTGCATAGTATTAGAAGTGTACATACACTTTTCTTCCTTCGTCCTTGTGGGAGTGGCCACACCATAGAATTGTCTGGAAAATACCTAGCCTAGGTCTAGAATGCTGGCTGAGCTGAACTGAATTGTGTGTAAATATTAGGGTGGAATTTTGCAGATGAGGTTCAAGAGGCAAAACTTTAGACCTAGAGTTCTGAAAGTGACAGGTGTATTTGTGAATTCTATCCATGCTTCGGAACTCGGGTTGGTGGATAGGAAATGGGCTCAGAAGCAGCCTTGGGTGAAGTGGCCCCGGTCAGCTTTGTATTACTACTAGGTCGCAGGGCTCCTCCCCTCCCCTCCCCTTCCCAACACCAACACAACACAACACAACACAACACAACACAACACAACACAACACAACAACCACCAAGGACAAGAAGCTGGGTTGTTTCCATCCTTCCAGTCTAGACATCCCTCCCAGGAAGGCCCCTGAGAGTCTTTTGTTTGGTCTCTACTCTCTCCCCAGGTGATCCTTAACAATTGAGGATGCACAGTGTGCCTGCTTTGGCCGGGGAGAAACTTCTCTTAATTTCTTATTTTCTTATTTCATGCTGAGCCTTTTGCTTTAAAGACTCTGTTCTCAAACGTTCTAAAACGCAGCAGGAACATGTAGATCGGTACAAAAGCAAATAAATCCGAATCTTGTGAAGTAACAAAGCTGACATCCTTCTCAAACAGCTAGCACAACACTAAATGAGAAGTATCAGTCATCCACTAGATACAGTATTTCCCTTCTAGACAGGAGCCGCTGTTTGCACCCCCCACCCACGAGACAGTGGAGGTACCATAAAACAAATTCTCCCCTCAGCTCCCATGGGGGAGTCAGCGGTTTTAGCAGAACTACCTGTCCCTTTAAGCAACATAAGCGTTTACTTCCCAGGTTCCTGCCTCCAAACGCAAATGGGGCGGGGGGGATGTAGAGAAAGGGAGGGGGAGAGAGAGGAGTAAGGGGAGAGAGGTATGCTCCCCACTTCAAAGCGTCTAGAGCCCACAGCTGGGCCAGATCCAGCGCAGGGCGGGGGTGGGAGGGGGTATGCTCTGGAAACCCAGTTAGATCTAAAGGTGCTGTTACCTGGGGCAGCGAGTGCCCACCAGAGAGCCCAGCTTTCCCATTTCCCCGCAACCAGAAAGAGTCGGAAGAAAGGGGGGCGCCTGCCTCGCTCCGGAGCCCTAAGGGAGCCAGAGAGCCCCCCCATCTCCAGAGCGTCGCCCGCCCGCTCGCACCTGTGCTTCCAGGGGGCGGGGCCTCCTCCAGGTGTGCAGAAGGGCGGGCACCCTCGGAGAGCCAGGCTGGCTGCCGAACCCTGAGCCATCCAGCCCCCGCCTCGCAGAGATGCAGGGGGAGGAGCGGTTAATCCGCACACCCGTCCGCCTCATTCAGGGAGGGAGAGGGGCGAAGAGACTGTGGCGTGGAGGGGGTTAAGCTGGCGGCCGCGCTGAAGCGCGCTTAACCCTTTGGCGCCCGTGGGTCAGCTGAGCCAGGCCAGGGCGGCAGCACCCGAATCCCACGCGGCGGCCACCGACTGCGGCCGTGCGGGAAGAGCCCCGGGCCGGGCAGCCGACCGCTGGGCGCAGCGTGGCTCGTGGGAGGCTGGGGCGGGAGGGGAGGGAGGGGGACGGCGGCGGGCGCGCAGCGTCGCCAGGGCGAACCGGCGTGCGGCGCGGCGCGGCAGGCGCGGAGCGAGCGAGCGAGCGAGCGCCTCCGTCCCCGGATGTGAGATCGGGCTGCCCGCGGTCCCGAGCCAGCGGCGGCGCGGGCAGCGGCGGCGGCGGGCAGCGGGCAGCGGGCAGCGGGCACCGCGGCGGGCGGCGGGCATGGGGGGCGCTCCGAGCGGCCCTGGCGGCCGGGCCAGCATCACCCCTGCGTTCCTCCGCTAGAGGAGGGGACCAAGCCAATTCTCCTTTGCAGCAAAAAATTACATGTATATATTATTAAGATAATATATACATCTGATCTTATTTTTTTAAAAAAGTTTATTTTGCTCCATTTTTGGAAAAAAGGAAGCGTGGGTGGCGATTGGTTTTTATAAATTATTTTTATTTTCTGTTATCTGTCCCCGTCCCTCCCCACCCCCTGCTGAAGGGAGAATAAGGGCAGGGACTGTGGCTTATACCTATCGGTAACCCCCTTACCCGCTCCTCCGCCCCTGCGCCCAGCACAGTGCCCTGCACACAGTAGGCGCTCAATAAATGTTTGTGGATGATGATGATGATGATGATGAAAAAAATGCAGCATCAACGGCAGCAGCAAGCGGACCACGCGAACGGTGAGCAGCCAGAGCCTGGGCACCCGCTGCCAAATCTCATCCTTGTCATGGTCCTCCTCTTCCCACCCCTTCTTCGTTCTCACCCCTCCCATCTCAGATGTGCTGGGTGGGTTGAGGGGGTTGGAGAGGATGTTTCTAGCTCGGTGTCATCTCCCGAAAGGGGGTATGCGTGACAGCCACCGTTCTCCCCTTCAGGCCTTGAATGTCAGAGTTAATTCTGCATTTGTGGGGTGGGGGCAGCCTTGGAGTCCGTGGAGTGCTGTGCAGTTGGAGGGGCTGCGAGCCCAGGTGATTCAGGTTCAGTGTCCTCGGGCTCAACTTTCCTCCAACGCTCGGATGGAAGGGGGGGTGGCTGTTAGTCTTCAGCCCGAGCCCCCTTTCCAGCCTCTTCTCGCCTTCTCCTCCTTCCCCGCCCCTAGTTGACTAGGAACAAGGTTTCTGGTGGCATCCTTAAAATTCTAGGATTGCTGGGTTTCACCCTTTGCGCCGGTGGGTGAAGCAAACCCCTCTCTCCTCGAGAGTGAGGCCGGGTCTTGGAATTGCTAGACAGGGGTCGGGTGGAGCTAGTATTCCCGCTCCCAGCGCCGCTGTGCACACGTCGGTAACCTAGCAATGCCCGGGGAGTCGCTGCCGCTGTGGGGCTCCCCTCCCCAGCTCCGGCCGGGCACCACGTGCAGCTACCACACCGCGGGCTGTGCTAGGTCGAGGGAGGCTGGAGCAGCTCCTGGCCAACCCTCCTCCCTCCTCTTTGGAGGTCGCTGGAGGCCCCTACAATCCCTGGGGGCTTACAGCCTTCTCAGGTGAGCACTCCCCAAGGAAAGGCTTGGCAAGACTCCTTTCCAGGTCGGGACTGTCTGCTGCTGATCCCGTGGTTCCCTTCCCAGGCTGGTGGGCAGGCTGACCTGTGCTTGCTTTGACTCTCCCTTGTTCTTTACTTAGCGAGAATTGCTTTTGCAAACGCCCATCCTTGTATGTCTTCCACCACTCTCACTTCGACTTCCGACTCAGTAAGAAGGTTGTGACCCTTCTTAGGCAGGTGCCCAGGAGACCAGCTTAGGTGGTGGCCTGACTCAAAGCCAGAAGGGGCTTTGCACATCTCCTTGGGGTTCTGCCCTTGTGCATTGGGATACCAGCCTACACTGAGATGATTCCTGCTTAGGCCTTGAGGCCCCCTGGCATAATCCAGCCCTGTCTATCCTTGGTGCAGGGGTGCAGGCTGCCTGCCTTGTCTGTTTCTCTGGATGCTGGCTTGGCTGCTGCGGCTGCAATTTAAAATGCAAAAAAGCCCTAAAGATGTTTTCTGTTTTCGGAAGCCTGTGGAGGAAATGAGTCCCAACCATCATGAATTTTCATTTGCAGGAAGTGTCAGTGCATAATCTAGATATTTGTTACAGGGCTTTTGGTATTGCCCTGGTACCAGTGGAGAATTTTTTCTTTCCACGCTGAAAAATGAATCTGTGGCTGTGGAAAGATATTGGAGTAACACTCTGAAAATGATTAAGACTATTGAATTATTGGCACTGCCTGTGTGTGTGTGTGTGTGTGTGTGTGTGTGTGTACGTGTATGTGTGTGATGGTGGTAGTTGTTTTGGAAAAGCTGTTGTTCATATCTGTTAACTCATTAGAGATACATGGGTTTTAAAAAAGAAAAGATGTGGAATAAATGTGGGAATGACCTCAGTTTGTGTGAAAAGATGCACTAAAAGACTCCCTGTGAATTCATGGATGTGGGGAGGTGCTAACTCCATTGGGTGTCATGCAGCAAAGTCCTGTGTGAATGACACTAGGGCAGAGTGCAGGGTCTTTTCTTGCTGCTCTGACTGACCAAACCCCTGCTACTGAAAAGTAGGACACGAGGTTCAAAATGGAAACTGGGGAGTGATTCCCCCTTGTTATTGTTGGGAGACAGTCTTGGCTTTTTTCTGACACTGGGTTTTCAATAAATAGAAATATATACATTTCTTTCTTTCTTTCTTTCCAGAGGCAAACTATGCAAGAGGCACCAGGCTCTCTCTTTCTGGTGAAGGACCAACTTCTCAGCCGAATAGCTCCAAGCAAACCGTCCTGTCTTGGCAAGCTGCAATCGATGCTGCTAGACAGGCCAAGGCTGCCCAAACTATGAGCACCTCCGCACCCCCACCTGTAGGATCTCTCTCCCAAAGAAAACGTCAGCAATATGCCAAGAGCAAAAAACAGGGTAACTCGTCTAACAGCCGACCTGCCCGCGCCCTTTTCTGTTTATCACTCAATAACCCCATTCGAAGAGCCTGCATTAGTATAGTGGAATGGAAGTATCCTTTTTTTGGGGGGGAAGTCTTTCTCATTTTCTTTTACCATCTGTTCTTTAAAAGGATTTGTATTCTGAAATGGCATGTACAAAGTGGTAGCCGTCTGGAATGTGAGCAGCAGAAGCTGTGTGTAAAGGGTTTCATTCGATGTACCTTCCTATCTCCTCAAGGGTCAGAGGGGTGGCTCTGTGGGTATAATTAACCGTGTGTGTGTGTGTGTGTGTGTGTGTGTGTGTGTAGTGGTAGTAGTTGGGGGAGGGAGTGACATCCCGAAACTTCCAAGTGGTAGATAATTAAAATATGAAACTAACTTTTGGTCATTTGGCATTAGATGGTTAGTTTAAATCCACCATTATTTTTGGGCAGTGGTATGAATTGAACCTATTGCAACTAAGGTATGCTGATTCACAAAAAAGAAGACTGTATGAGACTCTATTAGAAATAGATACATTTTTGACCTTTAGTGGGATCTTCTCCCTTTGATGTTTGGGATTTGCTTCTGAAACTCCAATCCAGCTCTGACATTTGGTGGTTCTCATTGTTCAGGTAACTACAGATATGAACACTTGCTTCATGGGGAGGGAGCAATTTGCTCATCAATGCTGTGAGTTTCTGGAATTTCCTTTTGACAAGTTCCAAGGGCCGGGAGCCCGAGGGAGCGTGTGAAGGGAGAGGCTGTGTCTGCCTCCTCTCCCGAGCCCTTGTGAGTTAGAGAACAGCCCTCTCGGGAGGAATTGGCAGTTGTTGCATTTATGAGAAATTGTCTCTGTCCTTGGGCTGGAGTTAGTTACAGTTCTGGGTGTCTCCTTGGTATTTTAAAACGGAACTCCAAAGGCCCCAGGAGAGTTGGTATGTCCCAGATCTTGGAAACTGGGGTGCTCTGCCTGTTTGTCCCCTTCCCCAAATCTGGCTCCAGTCAGTTACTGCCACCCTTCAGGAAAGGTTAACTGAGGCCTTCTTTCTATGCAAATGGCTTTCTAATTAGTTAGTTGATTCATTGGTCTGGGTAAAACAAAGTATTTCCTTTTCCCAGAAGTGTATTTGGGGTGACCAGGGGCCTTGGAGCAGTTCCTAACTACAGGAAGGAGAGTGAACCCAGGGCTTCTCCCAACATGCCCAGAGGGAGGGGCCACACTACAGAGGGAGGATGTTTGGCACAGGCTGGAAGGTGAAGATACCCTCTTTTACGTTGAGTACCTCGCCAGGAAGCTGATTGCATTCCCTCTGCCTTAGCTGGCTGCCTCTGTGCTCACGGGCATGAGGGAAAATAAGGTAATTCTCTAGAAAGGTTCTGGAGAGAGAAGGCAAATGCAAGGATAGGATTTGAGGGGTTTCACGTTCTTTCACTTTTTAGAACAGATGTCTCTTCTCTAGAGGGAATTATGATGTCTCTCACATAGCTGGGGTTGTGTGGATGTGTTTTCTCTTTAAATTCTTTGCTAGTCTGAGAATAAACACTGGTGCTGGCCCAGAGGGAGCTAGGTGAAGAGGGTGTGCCTCAGTGGTATCGCTGGGGGCAGAGGCTGCGATTGCACTTAGCCAGAAAGACCTCCTCCTCCTTTGGCTGGCTTGACGGGACTGAGTAAGCAGAGACCATTCATTTCACGTGGAGTGAGGTGGGAGGCCTGGTGCTGTTTCCCTTTGTGCCCAGTAATTTGTATATAGCAATTTATGTGCACGGAGTGACTTCCTGGATCCTGCTGCCGACTCTTTCCTGCCTTGGCAGACACATGTGTGCAGGAATCAGGGGATGTGGCTGCCAGCGCAGGGAGGAGCCTGCCTACAAACGGGACAGTTGGTAGAACAAATCCCTAAACAATATATGATCTGTTTGTTTGTTTTCTTCAAGTGACAGTTTCCCTTCGGTTCAGGGAGCAGATTCTGGAAATCCTGCTAAAGCCAGCGGTGCCCAGTCAGCTCGGGGAGAGTGAGAGCCTAGTTGGTTTTTGCACACAGGAAAGGCAGAGAGTATCCTGCATCATGGAGGAATGAGGAGTGTTTGCCTTATCAGAAAGAATTTTTAGGATCCGACCCATTGTCCCTCTATTGCTCTGTTCTGCTTGGCTTGTAAAAATCTTGTGGCAGTGAAGTGGTACCCACCAGTACCCGGAGATGGAAACGGGACCACTATAAAGACAATAACAACAACTTATGCTTGGTCTCCCCGAACAGCATTAGTGTTCCTCAGATTTGTTGGTTTAGCATTTAGGTGTTGGGAAATTAAAAAAGAATGGTTGTGTGGAGGAGGGGAGAGACAGAGTGTTTCTATAGAGAATAACACTGGGGCAGTTGGCTTTTAAACTTTCAGTAGGCACTGCTAAAAATAAAAATAAAAATAAAAAAGAGATTCATGCGGAAGTCTTAAGGGGGACTGTCTTAATGGTGGGCCCCTGGGTAAGACATTTCATAATACTAGATGAATTAAGAGAATAAATATGAATGAGAGCTAACTGGCTTTAAAGATAAACCCATCAACATCAGTGAGGGAATAATATCATTCATGTCCTTACTTGAAACTCTTCAAGGGCTGAGGTTTCATGAACCTCAAGGTATCCCAGAGAGGCAAGCGGTTTCGTTTCCTTCAGCGTTTTTGGATTTCCCAGAAGGGTATCAGAATGAATGGAGAAGGACCTGTTCATATCCTGAAGGCTTTAGAACTCTGAGGTGTTCAGTTAAACTAGTGGCCTTGCCTTCTGTGGGGTAGTGTACGGAGAAGCACTATTGGAAAAGCAAGCCCCGAGTTGCAGATTAGGTTGGTGCTCACGAAACCTTTCATTTGGAAAGGCTGAAAACCAAAAGAATAGAAACCGTTATTTTGACAGATGTCAAATTTTGTGTTACCAGTTTTCACAATGTATCTTAAGAACACCAGAATGTTTAAGCAAGTGTCTGCTGAAAGATGATCTTAGTGATTCTTCCAGACAGACCACTAAGCTTTAGAATTGTTAAATTGTACTTTGAAAGTGTCTGGTGCTGATTTCTGATGGCTTTTAATTTCACGTGTTATAAAGTAAATGCAGTAACGGCACATTGTAAACGGAATTCCAGCCCAGCTCTAATTTGAAGCCATGATAACCATTGATTAGTAAAGAAATCAGATGAGGGAGCTGAAGCCTAGCTTGCTTATTATAGTGTCTGAGGAATTGGAATAAGCCATGAGATAGTCACAGGTAGAATGGTGACTTGGCCTGCCCCCATCCAGACGGGAGATCAGACTGACCCAGCCAATAACAGCCCTTGAGAAAATGGTTCTAACACATGGAGGCGAGGATTTGTGGAAGAGATTTATCTTGTGATGACTTCTCTTGAGTCAGGAAAGAAACAAACAGCCAGGAATTTTAGCTTTCTGAGGCCCCTGTTGGTTTTAAAACGACAAGAAGCAGAAATATGGTTCTCACAGTGCCCTAATTGGATGTACTTTTAGGTTTTAATATAAAATGCGAAGCAGAAGAATGAGTGTAACATGATCTTTGTAACAGAAGAAAAGGACATGGAGAGGTCATCTACGGTGAGATGACCCCAGAGATTATTCTGCTGGAAACCTAGTCGTCACAACAGTCAGTTGGAAAAGGATTTGTATATATAATTTTCATTTTAAAAGTGATTCAAAAGCGGTGTGATTGGGAGTGAGATGAGAGAGATGGTTTGTGTTTGTATGACATATGCACACATGTGTATATAATACCTTAACAAAATTTTTCAGACCATTTGACATATTTATATTATTGGCTATTTTTGCCAATTGTGTGGCCTTAGCTATTTACATCCCATTCCCTGAAGATGATTCTAATTCAACAAATCATAACTTGGTAAGTGTCCTTAGACTTACTGCTTGTCCTGATGTGTGGTTATCAGTTGCCTATGTACTGGCAGCTAGCTTTCTGGGTGGTAGAAGTTTACAGCATCGATGTTTCCTGGAGCTTTGCAACAATGTTCTCTCTCTCTCTCTCTCTCTCTCTCTCTCTCTCTCTCTCTCTCTCTCTCCCCCCCTCCATCCCTCCCTCCCCCCTTCCCCTCTCCCTCTCTCTCTCTCTCTCTGTGTTTTAACCCGCATTCTCAAATTTCTACTGAATGAAAGTGTTTCAAGTCATGAATCCTGTATAAATAGATGTAGAACTTTTTATGAAAGAGGTTTTTAGCAGATTTAAAAATAACTTTTCTCTCCATACAGGCTTTTGTTGTCTACCGTTCTTTCCCTGATAACATTAACTTTCTAAAATCCAGTGATATTTGGAATGGTGGGTACTTTGGTCAATTTTTCTGGTAAATAGAGAATTATCATAGATTTTATGTACAAACTATGAATTCTCAGAGAAGTAGAATGCAACAAAGCTGATAAACTACACAGAGCATCATTTGGAGACGCGCACAGTATAGTATTGAAGTTCTTACTCCTAGTCTCATGAAATGCCCCAAGATAAAATGATTCTATGGTTAAATAAATTGGTATACTTCTACATATTTTATTGCCCTCTTCAAGATTTATATTGCACATTAGCTCAAGTAAAAGCTCCGGGAAGGTCTGTAGTTAAAAAACCAGTTTCATTTTGTTTAACTCTGCTAGTCCTTAAAAGTAATTGGTCATGGATTCTTTAAACATTGTTTTGGCAGAACACATCACAGAGCCAGTGTTTCATGAGACTTCCTTTGGGAAAAGTTGATATAGTATTTTTTTTTTTTTAAAGCACTGAAGATCACTAGAGTGGGACTAGGAACTTGTCCCACTTAACTGTCAACTGGCTATATGTGGGGGCATTTCCCATACTCTTTCTGCATTGTCATTCCAGCTGTCAATCACAGGGATTGGATGAGACAATCCCTAGGGTTGTTTTTACCTCTGACATTCTGTAGTCTTTCCTTGATGATTCAGAAACCATTTCAGGATTTTTCTGGAGCTGCAGGATCCTTGTTAGATCAATCTTTTATAATTGGAGGCCCGGCAGAAAGGCAGAGGGAGGGGGCCAGTGCTGGATAATAGAAAACTCTTTTGTTTTGCTGGCTTCTCTTTTAGCCAGTTCCATTTGTTTTGGTTTCTCATGGCAAAGCTGTATGGTAGTGGGGCTGGATGTTCTTAACTGAGTGTGGTAAAGCAGAATGAGTGTGGGGAGTGCTCTGCTGGGTGCTGAAGATACTGGGATTATGTTATGTGATGGTAACCTTGTGGTTTATTCACAGGATTTCACGTTACATGTAAAATATGCAGCATATTTCAGATGTAGCATGACGTCTATTCATCTTTGGGTTTTCTGGTATGATTTGTAGATAATTAAAAATATGTGGATATTGCTACTGAAAATTCAGATGTAAATGGGAGTTGGATATACATACAGACAGCTACTGTTAGTACATATTTATACTATACTAAGATGACTTGTGTAACTTTGGATATTTTTTTCTTTTTTTGGGAGGGGTACGTGCCCCTAGTGGGAACCAAACCCAGGACTCTCTGGTCTGCAGGCTGACTCCAACTGCTGAGCCAAACTGGCCAGGGCGTCTTTGGATATTTTAAAAAGCTTCTGCTTTCCTGATAGTGACATTAGATGAACACTTTAAAGGAAAAGCAGAAATAGTGAAAAGCCCCTATCAGTGGGGCTAGGTCATTGTAGTCTAGGCCACAGATGGTGTCAGCCTTGTTAGCCAATTTAACAACGTGGATGGTGACCCAGTTCGTTGTTTTTCTGTAGCTCAAGAGAACATGATTAAACAAACTTAGAAAATAAACACCTTTCAGAAAGGCAGACTGATCCAAGTCAGTGGAATAATTAATATAGCTCAGCAGGTATAGCCAATTAATATTCTGATTTTTTTCCCAAGGAAATTGGGGGCACTAACAATATACGTGCTGTCAGACCATTTGGGTCTCTCAGCTAACAAAGGAGGGGATACAATACAGGAGATGGATAAATCTCTCTTCTTTAGCCCCTCTCCAGTTTATCCTTTCTTGACAATTCTTAAACACTGGTCTTTCTTTAGGGGGGAGGGGGCAGTGTGTTCCTTTGGCAGGCCTTTCTAAAAACCATCTATTCCTTTGACCTCTTAGGATTCTGAAACTCAGAGCATTCCCAAGTTTGTCTTGTGTGCACTTGGATGGTCACATGGTCAGATGAGTTTATTCTCCGCCTGACTCTTTAAATATTTCCTTTCCCACTGTGGGAAGGGAAGAGCTTTGTGGATTTCCCCCCTGACTCTTAGCAAGGTCCCATGCCATGCCAGTCCTCCCGCCAGGGAGCCGGGTTTTTTTATACATTTGACCCAATTTGTACCAAAGTGATTGCTCTATTTTTGGGATCAGTTTAGAGGCAGCTGAACGGAGCTTGTTTTTCATCTGTAGTAAGTACCTTTCAGTGAATGTGAATGGCAAAGCAAAGGGCAGAGCCCGGGAGCTCGTGGTCGTCTGTGCTGCGTAGCTCTGTGGGAAAGTGTATGGCGAGCACGGAGCGTAAGCTGGGGGCCAGCTTTGTGGAAGGTGTCCCTGCCTGTTACAGGCTGTTTGCGGTGAAGTGATGACTTGGTCGGATGGGAAACGTGGCCATCCCCATGGGTACAGTGTGGGTTGTTTGTAATTCAGCCAGCTTTGGGGACTTAGAAACTACTTTGGGGGGCAGCAAGTTTTCCCAGGGTTGGATTAAAAAAATTTATATATATATACACACACACAATCTCAAGTTTCTGTGCAGCTTACATTTGTGGACTTGGAGGAACTGGTGAGGCTGAAGCCGTGGAAATGGTGCAGCTCCCACAGTAACATCCCTCTTAGCTCAGTCAGTGGCAGGATCTCCTCCGTTCCACTTATTGAAAACATAGATCATTTACTTAATTTTCTTCTTAGCACAGGGTGTGGGGGAGCTCTTCTTTCGGGAGTGTCGGAGCGGGGATGCTTACAATAGTGTACTTCACCGTGTTGAAAACACTTGGGCTTGCTTCCCGAACTTGACTTTCTCCTCCGCAAACTGACGTGGTCGAGCAGTTTTCAGTCGCGCAGCCTGTTCCCGGTACTCCCCCGACCCCAGGCCACCACCTGTTTCTCTGTGGTGCGGGACCGCCTCACAGTATAACTGTCCCAAGTAGGGACCTCCTGGGCCACTTCACGCCTTCCCTGAGCTCTGCTGCTGAGCGCACCCACGGTGGGCGGAGGGCAAGGCCCACGGCCCTTTTCCAGCGAAGTGCTTGGCTCCTACCAGCTGCTCAGTCAAGTCTGGGTAAACTCAGCGAGAAGCTTCACTAAGTCGTGGGCCCCTTTTCTGTCTCTTTTCTCATCCAGTTGGTTTGTTTTTAGCCTGTTGACATTTTGCCTCTGCGCCGTCCCTCACATCTTCCCCTTCCTCTCCACACACACCACGGCCGCGTGCCGTTGGGTAGATAAGTGATCTTGAGGGTTCGGTGGCTACCCACTGCCCTCTGGGGGAAGGCCAGGCTCCATGGCCAGGTCCTGCTTGGTCTGACATGTTTTGGTTTCTCCTACATTCCTCTCCGTCACAGCCCTACCCATCTGTCCACCACAAGTTCCTAAACGCCCTCCCCCACGCTTGTCCACGCCCTGGCTTCTCCTTCTCTGAAGTGTCTCTTCAGCCCCACTAGTCGCTCCTCACGTGCTGCTGTCCCTAGAGCTGCTCAGGAATAGTCCCAAATTGTGTCTCTTCTGTGAGGCTTTTCAGACCCTGAAGTGACACTCTTATCCGAGCCTCCCTTGTGGCCCTTTGCAGATAGGATACCTATGCTGTAGATATTTACACGCACATCTTAACTCGATCTTCAGAATACAACTCACGGTGAATCATTTTCAGTCCTCAGCAGTGCCTGGCCTGGTGGTGTGTAGTAGATGCTCAGTAATACGCATTGCTGGTGACTGCTGAGTGAACGGCTCTCTCAGGAGAAGCACCTCCCATGGTCTTTCCTCAGGGCTGTGTTCAGAATTTTCTCGGGTGGCAGGTCCCTCTGTGGACTCCTTGGAGGTCCTTGGCAGGGGTGGGTAGGAAGTTATAAGCATATATTCCTGTAAAGCTTAGGGTTTTGTGACCCTTGTTGTGTGCCTCTGGCCAGAGGAGCCCTTCTGTGATCTGCTGTCAGAGCTGAGAAGTCGAGCACATTCTGTGCTTTGGTGCTGGGCTCAGAGTAGCAGAGCTCAGGTGGGAGCATCTGTGGGAAGCAGTGCTGACAATTGTCAGCTGGACCAGATGCCTCACGAAGGCCAGGGTCACCGTAGGATAGTCTACATTGATTGCATTTGCTCCTCCATGGCTGAGGTCTCAATGTAGTGTTTCCTGGGCTTACAAAGTGAGTTCATTGGATCTGCATGGTTATGTAGTTCAGCATGTCACAGTTTTTACACATAGGGAATGGTGTGAATTGTAATTCCAGAAAAATAATTTCATCACCTGGTTGGTTTGTTGGGCTTAGCCTATAGGGTAGGCTATAGGCTCACTTCTGTACCCCATCTACATCATGCCTCTGCTCTGTGGTCTGTGCTTGGATTGCGTGCCCTCATTTCTGCATGCCTAGGTCTGTGTACTGCCACCATGGTTTAGCAGTCTTCTCTGATCCCTGTCCTCTCCCGCCTCCCACCCTGCCCCCAAGTGTAAGATTTGCTTTCTCTCTGCACTCCTGTAAGCACGGTAAACTCTCTACAGATGTTAGCTGGCTTCCGCCTGGTTTTATAACTGCTCTGGAAGTGGGTTGGTGTGCGGTGTTTCTGCACATGGGCTCTGGGGTGTGACAGCCTGGATCTTTGGCTGAATAGCTGAGTGATTTGGATGAAAGTAGCATGTGAGTTCCTGGAGCCTGAGGCAGGAGATGCCTTCATCTTCATAGGACTGTGAACTTAACCCTGTGCCTGGCGTGCCAGAGACACACCGGGATATGCATGCGGAATGAGTGAATATATACAAAAATGAGCATACAAGGGCTCTGCAGTATGTCCTTATAGGTCTGTAGTTAATTTTCAACAGTTGGATAATGATTAATGTTTGCCAAAGAGACTGACTTTCGTTGTCCAATATTAACGAGAATCCCAGGAAACACCTGTCAGAGTTTGCCTTTAATTTCAGGATTGTATCTTGGTAAATTTAACTCTTTGTATCTGAAGCAGGAGAGAAGGAAGACAGTACTCGCGTTTGGAAGCCTAAGGGTCCAGCTGAGCGAGGCAGTGAGAGGGAGGGACTGCGTGGGCGGGCCTGTGGGCGGCACAAGTCGGGGACAGAGGGGAGGAGAGCACAGCGCAACCGAGTAGGCGGATTTGTGCAGTAACACTTTCTCTGAAGCTGGTTTCCCAGTCATGAAATGTGAGCCAGTTTCTGTGCTAATCAAATAATCACATCTCTCTGGTTGTCTCACCTCATCTTGACAGAGAACGAGTTACCTAGCTTGATATTTAATTGAACAGACTTAGATCGAGTATTGACAGTTTTTCAAAACTCAAATGCAGCCCTTAAGGAATTCAGATTTGCTATTATTAACATTTCTTAAGAATAAGAATTCCAGCCCTGGCCGGTGTGGCTTAGTGGGTAGAATGTCATCCTGTGCACCAAAGGGTTGCAGGTTCAATCTCCGGCCCTGCTTGGGGCATGTGCTGGAGGCAACCAATTGATGGGTCTCTCTCACATAAATGTTTCTCTCTCTCTCTTTCTCCCCCTCCCTCCCTTCCACTGTCTCCAAAGTCTCTAAAAATCAATGGACAAAAGATCCTTGGGTGAGGATTAACAAAACAAAACAAAACCAAAAAAAAAAAAGGAAAAAAGAAAAGAATTCCAAAAGGATCCTCACTTTTTGGTTTACTTGTTAAAAAGTCTATCTCAGTTTTATAATCATACCTTACACACTAGAACGTCCCTGCTCAGACCCTTTAAAAATGAGCCCATCTTAGAGTGAGGATATTTATATTGATGCATTAGCCAGAACTTGTTGGATTACAAGTTTCAGAAATTGGTATAGTTGAAAAAAAAGTATGTATGTGTGTGTTACTTATTAAATCAGGTAACTGAAAAGTCCAAGGGCGAAGAAGTCATATCACACCTGCAGTAGGGCCTGGAGTAGGGCCTAGAGCCCCTTTGGTGGAGAGTCTGCGGCAAGATGCATTTCTGTTTTAACCACAGCTCAAGTTGCATATTTATGTATGTATTTATTTATTTTTAAATCCTTACCCGAGGATATTTTTCCATTTATCTTCAGATAGAGTGGAGGGAGGTCGGGAGGGAGGGAGAGAGAGAGACAGACAGACAGACAGACAGACATTGATGTGAGAGACATTAGTTGGTTGCCTCCCATATGACCCTGACCAGGGCTGGAGACCGAACCATGAGGTACATGCCCCTGACTAGAATCGAACCCGCAACTCCTTGGTCTGTGGGCTGATGCTCTAACCGCTGAGCCAGACCGGCCAGGGCTCGAGTTCCATACTTAAAGCTGGGCTGTGTGAGAAGCAAGAGACCCCGGTAGCAGCTTTGTGGGCAGTTTACTTTTTAAGCCTTCCCTACCGGTATTTGTTTCCTGTTTGAACTGTATGCAGAATGTGAGAAGTACCTGATACAGAGGGGGCCACGTGCCCGGAAGAGACACTTATGTCTCTTCATAAATGTTGGTGATGGGGTTGGGGGTGGGGCTCCAGACAGACCCCATCAGCTCCTCACCAAAGAAAGTCCCTAAAGAAACTGAAGAGGCTCCAGCGTCCTGGTGCGTGAGCTCTGGAAGAGGCTGGTGTGGGGTTACTGTTGCGTGGGTGCTGCTCCGAGGGGAGGGATGTTGGTGGGCGCCCCTGTCCTGTGGAGTGTGGGAGGGGGTGTGGCAAGCCTTCCAGGAATACATGTTAACATTTCTACGTCTGCCTCCTACCCTGCGCAGACTCCTGGGGCTCTCTGCCATCCACTGGACAGCATGTGCTGCTCAGGTCCTCTCTGCCCATGCGGCCGAAATAAGGAAAGTGCCGGAAGGTGTCTTCTCTTTTCAGTAGAAGTGCGATTGGTGTTCTCACAACTGCAGTGCTTGCAGGGAGTGAGCCTGGGCAAGCCAGCCAGCCATGGGCGGTGGGAGGAGGACGCGGAGAACAGCTGAAGATGGGGATGAAGGAGGAACTGCCCGTGGTGATGACTGCCTCTCTGTCTCTGTGACGTCTGTCTGTCTCTCTTTCTGTGTGTGTGTGTGTAAGAGCTGGGGAAAGGCGTGGGTGGGTAGATGTTAGGATGGGTGTTGTTGACACAAACCTTGTAGAATGAAGCCTTCCTGGGGTGATTTTGACTAAACGGCCCCACACACTGCCCAGACTGGGAAAAATGACTTTCTTCTCCAGAGCCGCAAAGCAGTGATTTCTGCTAATTTTTTTCTTCCTCCCTACTGGCTGAGTGGTAATTTTAGAAATCATAGGACATCTGTTGAAATTATTGAATAAGTGAATGAGAGGGTCAGGCTGGAGGGAATTGGGGGCTGACCTGAGGGAGGGAAGGGAGGCGGCAGCCGGCTCAGGGAACATGTGGGTGGCAGGTGGCCCCAGCCTGGAGGGTGGGAAGGAGGTGTGCATGGCCAGCTGTGCCTGGGGACTCAGAGCAGACTGGGTGAGGGGCTCAGATCTTTTCCTGCCTCATTCATCTTCTCAGGGGCCCACCCTGCCTTTTCTTCCTGTGTCCATGGGGAAATCGAAGTCTGTGTAGACTCCCAGATATTTTTGTAGAGCTTTAAGCTTGTTTATAAGAAAGGAAATCCAGGCACCATTATTCAACAGCTATTTATTGAGACCTGCTCTGCAGAGCTCACCAGACTCTCGTGTCCCTGACTTCCAGGCCGTGCGGCTCCGCTCCCTGTGCACAGCGCCTTGCATTAAAGGAACACCCATAGCATGGGGTCAGAGACAGTCTTCTTTGTTTTCACATTTTGCATTCTTATAGTAAATAGTCACCCAAAATGTACACAATATACAGATACATTTTTGTAAACAATTAAAACAATGCAGATAAAATGACAATTCCCTTTTACCTACCTAGCTCATGCTAATTGCAGTAATCACTTGGTCTGACCCTTTCAGAATTGATTTTCACTGTGCGTATGTCTAGAATCTGTGCATTTTGAAATATCTGTGCAGTTTGGGTATTTTAAATTTTACACAAGTGGGCCCTGGTCAGCCTGTGGACCAGTGAGTCGTGGGTTTGATTCTGGCCAAGGGCACGTACCTTGATTGTGGTTCGTCCCTGGCCCTGGTCGAGGTCGTGCGGGAGGCAACCAGTCGATGTGTCCCTCTCACGTCGATGTTTCTCTCTCCCTCCCTTTCTCTCCCTCCTACTCTATTTGAAGATAAATAGAAAAATATCCTCTGGTGAGGATTAAAAGTAATAATAAATTTTACTCAAGTGGGAACATAATGCATGCATTATACAGTTTCCTTTCCCCCAGTTAACGAGTCTCTGGATCTTCCCGCATCTGCATGTAGAGCCCTAACAACTTCTTGGCTGTGATAGAACAGTCCACGGTGTAGTCCTTCTCTCTCCGATGCGCATGTAGGTTAGTCCCTCACGTTTTCCTCTTTCCAACAGGGCTGCATTGGGCATCCTTGCGTGTGCTTCTCTGTGCATACAGTTAACACTTTTCTGGGATAAGCACTTAGAAGTAAGCTTTCTGGGTGGGAGGATCGTGCATTTTTAATTTCCACACACATGGCAGGCACTAAGCCTGGATCGAGTTAAGCTCCCACCTGCACATCTCATGGTCGCGCTCTTTCGGCTCTGGTGAGTGACCTCGTGTGTTCTTTCTGGTCGGCTATGGGAAAGGAAACCTTGAGGTAGAGGACAGCCTCTCTCATGGGTGTTGGGCAGGCGTCCAGAGCATCTGGTCGGAGCAGAGGGTCCACGGACCCTGAGCACTAGGGTTGAGTCTCTTTTGAGCCACAGACCCAGAGGAAAGGCACCAAAGCGTATGGTTCTTTCCCTGGCTTTGGGTGCCGCACACCGTGGTACTGTCGTTCTTTCAGAGTGAGACTTCATTCTCGGTAGCCACTAGGCAAGTACGTTTCAGTTATAAAAACCAAGTCTTAGTTTTGGGATGTTCGCTTGCTCTAGTTTGGTTCCGAGACCAGCACTACCTTTTATGTTCCTTTCAGTTGGGGAAGAAAAAAATATCTGATCTGGTATGTTTCTGCTGTCTCATGTTCTTTGATTATTAATTAATTTATCTTCACACACACAGTACAATCTTGTGATTATTGTGGTATTTATGCAGGGTTTATACCTTTCCTACTTCCCAAAGCTCTGTGACAGCTGAGAATGGACGAGGATGAAGGAAGGGGCATTGGGAATCAAAGCAAAGGAGACTTGCCCAGGTGCTCCAGGGGAACAGGCTGTTAACACCCGGGCACCAAATTGGCGGTTAGGGTCTCCAGCAGTGGCCGCAAAAGGAAGCGCGTCCTGACTTACATGGTTTTTATTCTCTCAACAATGGGAAGCAGCCGCATTCATGCAAGCAAGTACTTTTCAGGAACCAAGTCCAGGGAGGAACCTGCAGCAGGGGTCCTTGTACTGGGCACATTGTCTGGGCCAGGTGAGCTGTGCTTTTGTTCAAGTTGGCAATGCCTGCCGGCAGGTGGTGTCTGGGATTCACGGCTTCTGTAGGGTTGGGCACAGCATTTCACTGCGGTATAATGAAGGCACTTCTCTATTCTGTGAGCTTTGCCTTTTGATTATATACATTAGTATGAGATTAAAGCTGGAAAGATAAAAAAAAAGAGGTCAACACAGCTATCATTTAATCATACGTAAGGTACTTTTATTGAGTGTTTATTATGTGTAAAATATAACCCATTAAACACACTCTCTTACTGTGTCCTAACTTGGTGTAAGTCAGAGTACGAAAAGATAGTGTGCATTGCTACAGACAACCCCTCCCAAACTGCTTGTTTTTGAAGAGACATGGCTTTATTATTTCTCGCTCCTGGAAACTAGGGAAGTGACCGATGTTTGTATAAGAAGACATCTTTGAATTTTCTTCAGTAAATAGATAACAACAAAACACTGTTTATATTTAAATGACTACTTTTAAATTGTACAAAAGCAGCTTGATTGGATAAAGGATCCCACGGCCCTTTTATACCAGCAATTAGCCCTTTAGTCCTTTTCCCCCACGATAATGCAAAAGGTGACCTTGTCTTTGGCTTTCCCGAATTCTGAACGATTGAAGTGCCAGTTAGTGGAGACTGCGTTGCAGTTCTTTTCAGAGTCATCTGGTGGGAGCGAAACTGGAAACACCTGAAGTCCTAACTTAGACTGTGGCGAGTGGCGACCCCCAGCAGGGATTTGCCAGGACAAGGGTTTCGTGCATCTTTTTCTAGAAAGCCACGTGGAGGGGAGCTGGTTCGGTCAGGGTAGAGAAAGCTTTGGTATGTTTTAGGTTGGCCAAATCGAATACGCTAGTGGGTATCAGAGCCAGCTGGGGCAAGATGGGCTAGGCGGCTGGTTCCGATTCACCCAGAATGGTGCTGAGTAGGAATCATAGGCCCGGTGAGGTTCTGGTTGGAACGGCCGCAGAGACCTTCATTCACATGGATGTTTTTCGTTTTTCAGACCCAGCCGTTGACTTGCCCAGGGTCATACAGTGACAGAGGAGCCAAGTGGGGACTTGGGCTTCTGACTCCCGGTCTGTTTTCCTCCTGCTCCAGTCACAGCGTGAATCTGGCTGAAGCCAGACCTTCCGCAGGGCCTGAGAACACGGGGCAGTTGTGGCAGCTAGAAAATCACACGACCAAACAAGTCTCTTCAAAGCAAGCTGGGCATTCTGTTGGCTTTTAATTATCCTCAGTTTTTTTTTTTCTTTATCTTCCAAAAGGTAGTTAGATTTGGTCACCTTTCCTCCACCGTGGGTTTTACTTCATAAATTATTCTCCTACTTTCTTTATGTATACCAACATGCAGCAATCCCTTGGCCATGGGTCGGCCTCGCTCGTTTACGGAAAGGGTCAGGCACGGGCCAGTGGATGTGGTAGGGCGAGAGGGAGTCAGCGAGCTGGCTGGGGGGTGCAGCGGGCCCCTCCCCAGTCGTCCTGTGACAGTGGTTGGCACACCCTGTGTTGTTGACCACAGCTAGAGGCAGCTCATGACTGACACCGACTGAGCTGGGTGGGCTTTGTACATATAATCTCCTGTAATCCTCACCTTTTACAGGTGGGGAAACCAGGCTGGGAGTGGCCGAGTTGCTTGCAAAGGCCACGAGGACTAGTAATTGGTGGGGCTGGCACTCACAGCTGGGCTGGCACTCACAGCTGGGCTTTCTGATTTAAGAGCTCACACTCCAGCACTAGGCCATGAAGGGAAGGCAAGGCCTAGCGAGACACTGAGCGGAGGCAGGCAAGGCAGGGCAGAGCTCGTGCAGAGGGCCCCGAGCGGTGGCAGGACTCAGGTGGGTCTCTCTGGGCAGGCTGCACACTCCTGAGTTTGGCGAGGGCTTGAATTTAGGTCTGGGGACTGGCATACAAGCTTCCATCCTCCTCATTTCCACCAGCCAGAGGCCTTTGCAGGCTTGGGGTGGGGTTGTGGCTGGAGAATCAGGGGGGTTGGAGGAGGCTTTTGACAACCTTGCAGCCTCTGCAGATCTTCTGATGGGCCTTGTGAATCATCCAGTTAAAATGGGACTGGACAGAGGAGTTTACATTTGGGCACAAAGTAGATTTTATTGCATTTAAATTCCTTGGAAGGTCAGGTTGGGGAGGGAAGACACAGGCGCTCTTGGGTGTGGGTCTGGTTTGTCTGCGTGCTGGTCAGCGTAGGAGTACGTGGTTCGGGTTTTGGGCTCAGTCCCCAGCTTTGCCATTTGCTGCCTGTGACCGGGCAGGCTGCTTTTCTGTGCTCAGTCTGGTCCTTTTCTGTTAAAGAGGAAATGAAGCAGCTAAAGGGGTTAGCCCAGGTCCTGGCTCTGGAAAACACGGAGTCAGTGTGGGCTGCTACTGTTACCGTGAGTCAGGGTGCCGTGTCCTTGAGACTGCAGAGTCCTGTGAGGTAGGGGTTGCTGTCCTCAGCTTTCCAAGGAAGAAGCGGGCTCAGAAGACTGACCGGCTTGCTCCCAAGCCGGTGGCAGAGTGATGGTTGGACTATGCCAACCGCACCGGGAAAGCGTCCTGGGTTAGGGGTTTGCTTTCCATAGCCGTTCTATGGAAGATGTTCTCACCAGACTGTCCCGTTCCATCTGTCCTGCTGAAGAGCCTAAGATGATAGCAGTTACGGAGGGTGTCGGGTGGACCTGGTGATGAAGTAACTGAAAGTTATCCTGCAGGTTGTAGGACCTGGGCTATCCCCGCCTTCCTCAGACAGCAGGAAGGGGCTGTTTGTTTCCCTCGGGCTGGGTTAATGGTCAGGACTGATTCTATCAGAGTGGACTGACTGGAGCCTGCTTCTACCCCGTGAGTTACCCTTGACGCAGGGGAGAACCCGGGGCTCAGCACCCTCCCATGAGTGGTGTCTCTACAGACTCCAGTCTCAGCTGCCTGGGAGCCACCTGACCAGCTGGGCCTGTTCCCACTCAGCCCAGGTGGGAGACCCTGGCCACTTCTTGATTTAAATAGTGCTGAGTGGAGGAAAGACAACAAGCACTGCGGAACAAAACAGGTGTCAGGAGTTCTGGCCTGATGGCTGTGCTCTCAGAAAGGGAGGTTGGGCGATTCTGAGAATTGGAACAGTGACAATTAATCACTCGCACCTGGGTGTTGCTTCCATCCTCCTGTCTGATTTCCTTCTCGGGCTGCCTCCTGAGTACTGCTCACATTTAACAGAGCAGGCAGCTGAGCTCGGGGCTGTTACCCGGATCAAACAGCCAGGACATGGCCATGGTGGGACACAGACCTCTTGGGCCCTTCCTGCCACACCGTGTGCCTCTGCATGGCGTCCCGGTGGGAGACAGGCCCACAGACGGGATGCAACTTGCCAGGTCTAAGCTCACTAGAACCTGGGTTCTGTTGGGTCTTCTCTGCCCTGGTCCTGACTGCAGTTTCCTCCCCTGTGTGACGGGAGTGACGATGGTACCACTCGCCTCATCTTGCTCAGAGGATTAAGAGATTTTGTAAGGGAACCCCCTGTGAACCCCAAGTGCAGTACCCTTAATTTCCTTACACAGCATCTCACTTTTTTCAGGCTTTTAGGGCCTGCCCTGAGCTGACTCTCTCCCTTTCAGCCTGCGTTATCCTGTCTTTAGGAGCCACCCAGGAGGAGATAAATCTGGCTGTGGGTTTCAGATTGGCTGCTCGCTAGCTTAGTGACTGAACAATTGACCTCACCGCCCTTGGCCTTGGTTTCCTCATCTGTAAAATAGGGATAATAACGCTCGTCTTATATTAGCATGGAGGCTTTGTGAGGAGTCAATACCGTAGTGTGAGCGAGACCAGACACATGATTTAATTGGTCAGGAATGGGCGCAGGCAGAGTCTCTTACCTCCCTGAAGTCAGCTGCATGTGGGTGTTGGGGAACCTCCTCCTGTTCCCTGCGTGGCATACTATAGGGCCTGTGGGGTCCCTGTGTTTTCTCTGACGTGTGTTTCCTTTCTTGACCCTCTAATCCCCCTTCCTTTAGTGGCCCAGCCTGTGGGTGTGGGAAGTGGAGCATGCTCCTACCCCTTTCCTTCTCCCTTGTTCCTGCTCCCAGCTCAGGGCTGGCTGGCAGCAGGAAGGGCCGCGTGGGAGCCTGGCCGGGAAGGCCAGTGAGCGGCGCTGAGGTCTTGTGGAGATGCTGAGGTCAGCATTGTCGGTGTTCACACAGACGGAGTGCAGCTTGGGACTTCGGGGTGGTGTTCACGGCACGCTGATGTCTCAGAGGGGAGCGTGCTCCTCTGTGTGGTGCACGAGTAGGGCCTGTGCCTCCAGCCTTGCGCCCTTGATCTCAGGCAGCAGGCTGACATTTTGTACCTGTTTTCTTGTCCGGTCTTTATAATAAGCCGTGTTGTAATGACTAGGCCCCCCTCCCCCCCATTTTGCAGGTGAGGCAAATGAAGCTCAGAGGTGTTAACCGAAGGACTCTTTGCTGAGGTAATAAACCCGTAAGATTGTGAGTGGGCCTGTGACCACGCTCTCGCTGCGTCAGCCCCACGCTTGCCATGGGCGGTATGTGGGAGGCAGGGCACGGAAAAAATGCAGAACGTGGCTTCAGGGGACCTGGCTATGAGTTCCTGCCCTGAACCACACCCTGCAACCCTGCTTTCTTCACGGGTCGTAAAGCAGGGAGTAAAAAGTCAAGTGGGATGTGTGTGGAAGTGTTTTATAATCCAGACAGCAGCACGCACGTATAAGGCATTATCCTTGCTATTACTGTCTGCCAAAGGGGGGCTTCGGGGGCTCCGGCCTCACCTTCCCTCCGACCCCTTTGGAAAGCAGCTCAAGGCTGAGGCCGAACCCAAACGCACTGTCGCTCGGTGATGCCCGGGCCACAGACGCCCACAGAGGGAAAGCCACTCCCACTGGCACAGCCACTGCGATTATGCTTGGGTGCTGGGGAGAGGCTGAGGCGGGGTCGAGAAGGACTGAAGAAGCCAATCAGATCTGAAGCTTGAGCTGACCTTTCCCGTCTTCGCGATTTTCAAAGACCAGCCATTATTTGAGGCGCTTGAGCTCTCGAGGCTTGTGGACGTCACCGTGCCTGAGAGACGGAAACCACAGATGTGTGCCTTGTGGCCCAGCCAGCCCTCTAGGCAAGCAAATGCTCCGTCCTGGTGTTAGGTGTGAACAGAACGTAGTTAACATCGTGTCTTCACTGGGTTCCTACATCTATCTTCCTTTGGTCTGTGATGAAAAACGGAAGTACAGAATGTAATGCCAGCCTGAGCTGGGGAGCCAGCTGAGGCTGCAGGTTCCGACGTGTGGTTCTGACCCCTTCGTGTGCGCGGCAGCGGCGTGCCTGGTGGTGGTGTCCTCCAGCGGAGGGGTGAACTCGGCTGTGGTGTTCTCTGGAATTCCACATACCAGCTCCTTGGGGTGGAAGCAGCCCTGCCATCTGAACCGCAGACTTAACCTGTGTTTGATCTTATGCTTGTTTCTTATTTCTAACAAGACTTTGAACTTCTGTGGGCAGGGACCCAGAGTCCCCTCCGTCTTAAGTCCGCCACGGCTCCCAGCACCAGGTGTTAGGTAAATGACTGCCCATGAGATGAAGCATCACCGTGTCTATATCAGGCACACTGAGGTTGCTTTAATTGCTTAGACTATTTACTTAATACAAGCCTGATGGTCTCTCTTTCCAACTCAGGAGCAGAATACTGGGGGATGAGAGAGGCAGAGGCGGGCTCCTTTGGGAGAGACTGGGATTGCTTAATGAAAACATCGGAACTTACATGACCGAAACATAACGCCCCCTTCATAGTAGATGCAGGGGCTGCACCCTCATCCCAGTGAGGTTGGGACACTTGTCTTCGGAATTGCTTTCAGAGCCCACTTCTACTTTTCATTTTGCTTTTGTTTCTGGCTGAAAATGGGGTGATCCAGGTTGATCACTGACCTTATTCTTAAATAAATTCTTAGGTATTTATAAGAAAATAAAATCTGTCTTCAAAGAACCGAGTTCTCTTAGTTTTGAGGATCTTGGAGAGGAAGTGTCATGAGTTCTGAAGAAGGTCTTACAGTGGCATTTTCGAAATGTTCTGTGGAAGGGCAATGCTACCAGTGTTACGTGTCTGGCTTCCAAGCTTCCTAGTTTGAAGGGAACGACACTTATTTCTATGATTCTGGTGTGTTTATGAAACAAAACAGCCTAACTATTCTGCAGTCACACTTCTCTAGGTCTGCAGTCTCATCTGGTCTGAGACTCTTCTTGTGCAAAGAATTCTTCCATTTGGCTTTTCTCTTCAGCCGCTGGCCCCAGGAAAATGGGCCGAGTGAGATGTTTCACCCCTGGCCATCGCCTGGTTTTAAAGGCCTTCATCATTCCTGGTGAGGCCGATTTTCATGTTGGTCCAGAGTCGGGGAACTCAGTTGTGGGTTCTGGGGAGTGATGATACATGCCTGACCCTTGCCAGGGCTTGGGGGTCCTTGGAACAGATGTAATTGTATCATTCACAGCTGTTGGTCGGCGATTTACAAGAGTAGACAGAATTACTTCAGTTCCCAGTAGGACTCCTTGGGCTTGGCTTAGAAGAATACGTAAGTTTCTGCATTTCTTTTTTTTTCTTTTAAAAAAAATTTACTTTTGATCCCAGTTTAGTTAGACATTTTAATCTTAGCTGTAGAAAAGAGAGCTCCACCCTTGCTGTGTGTGAAGCTGCGCGAGACGACAGACTGCTTTAAAAATAGTCCCCTTGTTTACAAGTTGAAGCGTCTTTGACTTAAGTCAATATTCAGTAGCGAGGTTCAGGTGATCGCCACTGGTACCTGGCGTTGGGACCTGAGGACAATAAAGAGCAGAATTAATTGGTTCCCGCTAACTAGATAGGATGAAGGCATGTACATTCTTTCTTTCTTTTTTTTTTTAAATAGCCATTTGAGGTATAATTCACATACTATACAATCAATGCTACAATTTAGTAGTTTAAAAAAATTAAAAAAAATATATTCAGAGTTATGCAACCATCCTCACAATCAATGTGAGAATATTTTCTTCGTTCTGAAAAGAAACCTCCTACCTATTAGCCACAACTTCCCATTTCCCTGTAACCTCCTTCCTACCTCCTCAGCTCTAGGCAGCCTCTAATATACTTTCTGTCCCTGTGGATTTTCCTATTATATATGTTGAATTATACAATATATCTAGGATATACTTTTGTAGGTAGAATGCCTGGCTTCTTTTACTTAGCAAGATGTTACCAGGCTTCATCCATGTTGTAGCACGTATCAGTACTTCATTTCTTTTTATGGCTGAATAATATTCCACTGTATGGATATACCACATTTTATTTTCCTTTTGATCAATGGATGGGCTTTGAGTTGTTTTCATTTTGGGGGGCTATTATGAATATTGTTGCTGTGAACTTTCATGTACAAGTTTTTGTGTGAATTGAAATTTTTAATTCTCTTGGATGGCACATACCTACGAGTGGAATTTTCTGGGTCATATGGTAACTTTAACATTTTGAGGAACTGCCAAACTGTTTTCCAAAGCAGTTGTACTGTTTTACATTTCCATCTGCAATGCACACGGAGGTTTCCAGTTTCTCCATATCCTTACTAACACACGTTATTGTCTGTCTTTTGGGTTGTGGCCATCCTAGGGGTTATGAAGTAGGATCTCATTGTAGATTTGCATTTCCCTGATGACTAATGATATTAATATCTTTTCATGTGCTTATTAGCCATTTATAGTCTTTAGAGAAGCGTCTATTTAGATTCTTTGCCCAGTTAAAAATTGGGCTATTTGTATTATTATTGCGAATACTTGGTTTTGTTTTTATTATATTTGATCTAGAGTATATGACAATTCCATATAATGATAAAATATCAGAATTCAGATAACAGAGGTCATGCTGTTATGTAAGAACTGGTGAATTTTCTAATCTGAAAGAGGAATTTCTACTTGTTTTAAAGTATAACTTAAAATAAATATATCTAGGATATACTTTTATAGGTACAAATACAACTTAAAATTATGGAGTCTTAGTATTTACATGATATTTTTCTAATTAGAGTCTCATTTAACTGTGCACATTCGCAAACTAACATACTTTAAAAAGCCATAAAATTGTGCATTAGAGAGCATAAAGTCTGAATATAAGACTTGAGATGGAAATATGAGTTTTATGACCTTTTAACTCATAAAGCTTAACCCTGCAACTCAATGGTGAAGAGCATTATGGAAAGACTGACTGTGAAGTCATCCTGACCAGTCGTTTGAATTGTTTTTCCATTGTTTACCAGCTATGTGACCTTGAACCTCGATTTCCTTATCCATCAATCTGTGTTATAAGGATAAGAAACGTTTCAAATAAAATTCCTGGCGCCTAGTAGATGCTCATTTAATGGTAACTATTAACATGCAGGCTTTGTGTTCATTAATTGTGCTTTTATGTGTATATATTCAGGTTCTTAAAAATATTTTTAGGTACTTATGTATTTTGTAATCTTGTTCAGAAATAATGTTCATTGGTCTTTTTTATTATTGAGTTAAGAGTTATTTATATGTTCTGGATAACCAGTCCCTTATCAGATATATGATTTGCCAGCCTTTTTTTCCCTTTCTGTGGATTGTCTTTTCATTTTCTTGACAGTGTCATTCGGGCAGAAAAGTTTTTAATTTTGATGAAGTGGCACGAATATTCTTTGACTCTTCTGAGGTGGCCTGTTTCATCTTGCCCTAGTGATGCCTTGCCCTAGTGATGGGAGGCCCTGTGGTTCGGAGAGGAGCGTGGAGGGGCCCTCCTGTAGGTCACAGGCCAGAAAGGTCAGGATTGGGTTCAGGTCTCTGGACTTTCACACTGGGGCATCTTCCGTTTCTCCCCACTGTCTGAAGGTGGGGGATTCACGTCATGTGGACAGAGAAGGAGAGTTTGTAGCTCTGCCCCGTTCTCATTTCTCTTGAAGCACAGACTCCAGTCTCTGCTCTGCTCATAGTGGGACTGCTCAGCGCCTCCCCATGGTTCATTGGCTGCCCTGCAGCTTTGTTGAGCTATAACTGACTCTGCATTTGTTTTTAAACAGAGAAGGGTCCCTTTTTCAGAGGGTACACTGTATGAGAGGATTGCTTCTGTCCAGAATGGTAGTCACTAGTCATATGTGGCTCTCGGAGCTTACATTGTATTTAATTCTCATTAATTTAAAATTCTGTTCCTCGGTCACGCAAGCCTCATTTCTATTGTTCAGTACCTACCTATGGGTACCATACTAGACAGCATACGCAGGGAACGTTTCCATCATGGCAGCAAGTACTGGTGGACAGTGCTGGCCTGCTGAGATTTGTGTCCCCTGCCCACTGGCATTCTGTCCAGGCTCCTGACCTGGGTTGGTGCCTGGACTCAGCTTTGGTTTGTCTTCTGCATATTCCTCACCTGCCTGCCATGAGGACTCCATCTGTGTAGCTGCCTCTGGGTTTCCTGGCAAGCCCTACTCAGGTTAGGTGGTCTGTGAGCCCAGCTGGGCCTACCTTCTTCTTCGTAGTTTCTGGACTTGTTGTCAGTAATGAGACCAGTGCCTTCCCTCACCCCAGCTGATAGATGTGACTTTCAGAAGTAGAGCTGAAGGATGCTTGAGAAGAGAGTGTTCCTCCTAAGGACAAACACACGAATTGATCTGCTATTGGGATGAGGGGAAGAGGTGAAGAACTTCTGAGTTTGGTTCTTGCAGCTTCACTGATCGTTGGGATTTGGGGTGGGTACTTCCCTTTAGAGGCAGTTGGTGCCAAGAATTAGCAAGATTGTAAAGTGACGTGGGGAGGGAGGCACGAGGAGCCGGAACCTCGGTGTCCTGAGACTGCCCTGGCAGATTGTGGCCCAGCTACTTAGTGGCCTGGTGGGGGTCGCCTTTATTTCAGATGTTTGTAATCCTCAGGGTCGTGTGAGCCTCTGATCCCAAGGTCTCCAGGGCTGTACAAATAATCTCCTAGGAAGTGCTGTGTAAAAGCATGGGAGACACTGGTTGTCCCCAGCTGGAGGGTTAGGGCTCAGCCGAGCGTAGGGTTGCTTCAGAGAGGAGCGGGGATTTGCCCAGGCTCCAGCAAGCTAGCGGTGGCAACACCGAGACGGGCACCCAGGTCCTGTGGGACCTCATCTTAATTCACATTCCACACGCTCTCTTGCACACCTTCATTTACACAGAGGACAGGTACTTCCCACACATCAACAAACAAAAGGACTTCTCAGAGACATTGCCTGGGCTTTGACATCCATGTAACCCACATTACACACCAAGTCTTGCCTTAAACCCTCCGTTGCCGCTCTCATTGTTAGAAAGTGTTAAGAAACCCTTCAGTTAAGGCAGGATCACCCAGAGTTCTCATTCCTTCTCTCCAGCTTATCTCCATGATCTATTTCTTCAGGGAGGTCTGTCCTTGACTTTAAAGACAGAGTTGGGAAACAGACTTGCTATTTTTGAGGTCAGCCTCCTCCACCATACTGTGGGAGCCTTCAGGGCAAGGACAGCTAGTCTGTCACCACTCAGGGGCTGGAATTTCTCTGCAGGAAAAGTCCCTTTTTGATGTGTTTCGAAGGTATGAAGTCCCTTCTCCCTATGATCTCGAAACGTTGTCAGTTCTAATTTGGAAATAGTGACCGGAAGAAATGGGATAATTATTTGTTCCGTAGCAGGGAGAGCTGCCCATGTGACTTTGAACTTTTTAAGAGCTGGAGAACTTTCACATCTGTGCCGAGAAGGGTTACTTGTTGCTGAACTAGGCAGTGGGTGGACGGAACCCACAGGACCTCCTGGGAAGGATTCCCAGAGCAGTGAGCGGGCAGGCAGGGAGATGGGGAAGGAATTCCATGTCATAAACACAGAATATCTCCCTTAATAGTGGGACTTGACTGCTTTCCCTTTCAGAGGGGGAAGACAGTTCTTTTCAAAGACAAGCTTAATGACTGTTGTGCCAGCACATGAAACCACAAGATAAATTTATGCACCAGTTTAGCATGAGAAATGCAGCGTACAAAAGATCCGCACAAAAATCTTAAGCAGGTGGAAACAGCTGAGGCTCAGCTGGTGTCCTTTTAGTTATTAGGGACAGAGCTCGAGGGTCAAGATCATGGAACAGGGATGTGACCCAGGTCGGAGCACCTGTCTGCCTGGCCTTCAAAGACTCTTTTTGGGCTCATTTTAATTAATTCTTTGCTCAGCTTTACCAGGGCCGAGTTTCTCTGGTTGGAGCAGAGTAAGTTTTCAGGCCGAATTACTTGGATCATTGCCTTTGTTTTCTTTTTCACATAGCCTGTGGATATCTGGCCTTTTCAGCCAAGGAAAATGGAAATGGTTTTAAACACTTACTTGAGCCATGAATTTCAATTTCAACCATTTGCTGCTTATTCCTTGATCTTCTATCTTCTGAGAAGCAATGGGAGGATACTAAGGCCTCAAGGGTCCTCTGGAGGTGCCTCGGGGCCTGGGCGGGGGAGGGCCAGGGAGGGTGGAACTAGGCCCTCCCACTCCCTTACCCACAGAGGAGCTCTGGCCCTCCCTGTCTCCCCGTGTGTGTTTGAGGTTGCACTTAAGTTTTCATTTGGGAAGAGAGTTTCTGAAAGGCCTTGTGGAGGCAATAGAGAAGAGCGTGGTCTGTGTTGTATCTTCACTGCAGTGAGCAAGGAAGGACTTGGGCTGAATGTTTAGGGCTCAGCTGTTGTTTTCTCCTGAGTGAGGCACAGATAGATTCTGTACTAAGGTCTCAGCTTGGCCTTGAACTCACAGTTTAGCTCTTCGAGGCAGCAGAAGTAAGAAACCTGGTATCACAAGTGAGCACAGGCCCTATCATAAGGGATTTCTGGAAGAGAATTCAGTTTAACCCCCCCCCCCCCTTTTTTTTTAAATATGAAAATGGGCTATGTCAGGGTATGGTCTCATTCCTGTGTTCTTCCGAAACTGTTGTCCTGGGAGAAGAAGGCTGGGGGATGAAGAGGAGGTGGTGGGTCAGATGAGACTGCAGCTTTGCAGTTGGGGAGGTGGAGAGCATGGAAATAAACTAGAACTAATGAGTAAATGATCAGGACTTTGCAGGTTTGTTATTTTTTGCTTTGGGTATAAATTTTGCTCTGTAAAGCCTCGAGGTGACCTATTTAATTCCTATAAAACTGGAGCTCTCAGAATGTGCCAGGGATCAGCCTAATTCACCAAACATCAACGGGGGGAGTCCGAAGTCGGTCCCTGACCGCAAGGAGCTCCCAGTTCAGTACCGGACAGATGGCCCTTGGTGAGCTGGTAACTTAGGACTCTTCTGGTCCAAGTAATGGGCCCAATCCCAGCGCAGGCTGGATTAAGTCAAAGAGGAATTTATTGGAGCACATAACTGACCAGTCCAGAGATAAATCTGGAGTCAGCTGAGGGGCTCAAATGATGTCATCAGGATCTGGTTTCTCTCTCCCCATCCTGACTCCCCTTCCTGTGTGTTGACTCCGCTCTCAGACATGCCCTCCCCTGGTAATTGCAGGATAGCTGCCAGCAGTTCCCAAGCCTGCCTTCTTCCACCCTCCTTTCAGCCAAGGAGCGTGAGAGTCTTCGTCCCGCCATACCAGCCTTGTTCCATGTCATTGGCTCGGGCTGGGTCGTGTGCACATCCTGAACTTGGTGTGGCCAGGGACATGGGAAGCACTGACTTAAGCCCTAGCCCTGTGCTTCACCCCTGAACCCAGGGTGGAGCCACCTCTGCCCTAAGCCCCTGGGCGGAGGATGCAGAGAAACTGAAGCATTGATTGCCAGGAAAAGGAAAGTGTCAGGCGTGAACTTGGCCTGATGGAGAACCCAGGGCTGTATTCCCACCCGACACACCCAGAAATGAGTTCACTGTGAGTCTAGCACCTGCCACCATGTTTTTAGTGGCACTGTGGATTCGGACACCAAATCTTGTCTCCCAGAGAACACTGTTCTTGCAAGGGCGGGTGGGAAACTTCTTTCAGGTGCACGTTAGGACTTTGACTCTGTTAGATATCTTCACGGAGATTGCCGTTTGCGATTCTCGAGCAGTAAAGCTGGGGAAGGGCAGCTGGTGCAGTGGCACCGCCAATGAGCCGTGCTCTTCAGATACGCACGTTTTCATCTTTCTGGGCTCACAAAGCAGAGTGGGAAATGGTGCAGACTTCAGAGATTGTGGAGACAGGCCTGGGTCTACATCTTGACTTTGTGAGTAAGCCTCAGGTTCCTCATCTATAAAGTGGCAGCCACCTCACAGACTGTTGTGAGAAATGAAGGAAATGACATGAATAAAGCCTGGTGCCTGGGACATGTCAAGAGGCTATTATTTCCGGATTTTTCGAATGATCAGGGCATACTGCCAGATACTCTCTCTGAAGTTTGTTTCACATGACTATTCTGCAAATCTGAAAATCTTTCTCCCGCTGCCCATACCTACTCAGAGTTGAGAGAGGCATCTTCAGTGAGGGTGAGCTGTTAGAAAGCTGTAGGACATCATGGCCCTCGCAGAGGAGAGCACTTCATAGTTGACTGAGTACTTTTGAATTCATTCTCCCGTTGGATCCGTGCAGCAGCCTGTGATGAAGCAAAGCAGGAATCACAGTTCCCATTTCATAGAAAGGAAGCTCATCAGGGGCTTGCCCATGGGTGGAGGGCTGTGGTCGGGAGTCTGCCCAGCTACCCCGTCTGTTGTCGCCTTCTGCTCCAGCGTGGGTTTGCCTTTCTAATATAATTCATCGAATTAGTTAGATATCTGCCATGCTTTCTGATGGACTTGACTGGAGAGTCATATTGCATAGTTCTTCACCGTAAGAAGCCTTGAGCTCATTTAGTGAAAAATAAGATTGTCCTTTCACTTTTGTCTCTGTTCATCGGCCTGACTTATCAGGATTGAATTGCAAACCTTTCCTGCCATTAAAGCAAATTAGCTCAATTTGTGTAGTATGAAATAAGTCAAGTTTATAACGTTTCAAAGTTATAGTCAGTAGCTTCCTAATTAGAACCCGAGAAGCTTGCCTCATTGAGGTCCAAGTCATTTATCTTGGTAAAGGTAAATATTTCTCAGGAGGGTTGGACTCCTGTAAGAGGCTAAATGCTAAATTCTTAATTTAACACTTCCCTAGCCACATGCCTCATCGTATTTACCATACTGGATAATAATTAGGGTGGCATTAATTATTTGAGAAAAATTGAGTGTGCCCAGCAGCCAACAGACTATTAACAGTTAGAACATTATTAATATTATGTAGGTTTTTTGGATGAACTTCTATTTCCAGACATTTGAAGATGTAGACCAGATTAATTGAATGCATTATGCACAATAAATATGTGTTGCTTTCTTGTTTATCCGTGCATGAAATGTTCACAAGAACCAGCAAAAGCAAGATCATCTGGGTAGGTGTATCTGTTGTTAGGTGGTTTTAGGATGAGGAACATCTAGTTGACTGAGGGCTGAGACTAAAGCCAGATTACTAGGCTCATGATATACCAGGAACAGTCATTCTTTGAAGACACACAAGGTCTTAGCCTAGACTTCTAGTCTAACAGTATCCAGATGTCTCTGAAGATATCTATAGCAGTAGAGATGCACCTGAGACCAGAGCATAGATGAATAACAAATGTTTTAGAGGTGTATCATACATGGGTGAAGCACATGAAGTGCACACATCTGAAAGGTGCAGCTCAGTGAGTTTTTACATATATGCACCCATGTAACCACCACTCAGATCCAGATATAGAACATTCCCTTCACTCCATGCCCTTGCCAACCCCTACATCCTCAGACCCTCATCCAGGAAATCACTACTTTGATTTCTACCAGCATCAGTTAAGGTTTGCCTGTTCATGAGCTGTGTTATAAATGAGATAATGCTGTATATGCTGTGGTGTGTTAGATTACGTTCATGCACTCTCTTGCCCAAAGCACAGGCTTTCTGCAGTCAAGGCTAGCTTGAGAACTCACCTGGATTAAAAACAGTTTGAGAAACCTTGATTTATACTGGTGGGCAGAGTACATTCTGACATAAGGGAGGTCCTGGCATCATCGTGAAATGCAATAGTGTAAAGGCGAAGGAAAGCATACAGTTGGCCCTGGTTTATCGCGGTTAATCATTTCCAGACTCTACCGTGATAAATGAATTTCCACGAAGTAGTCGTCCCTCGCCACTTTGTGCTTCGACTTTCGCGGCTTCACTCTATCGTGGTTTTGTCAAATATGCAAATATAGTATAGTATAGTGTTTGGGAAAACCGTGATTGAGTGAAGCCGCGAAAGTCGGAGCACAGAGTGGCAAGGGACAACTGTACATCATCTAAGAAAGGATTTCCATGGAATTGGAATTGGAAGTTTCTGGAATTGCACATCTTTTCTTTACACCTCCCCTCACTCCCACACCTTCCACATAGACACTGGAGAGACCTGGCTACTTATGTATAACAGGTGCATCATGTGTGGTTGATAACATTTGAATGAATGTATAGTGGAGTCAGTGAATGTGTTAGCTTGTGTTCTGTATCAAGTATTTATTCATGATTTTGGAATAATACCCTCGTATTTAATGCAAATGGTTGTAAAAGACCTTATAGAAAGAAACCTATTTTTTTTTTTTTAAATTCTCACTGGAGGATATTTTTCCATTTATCTTCAGATCGAGTGGGGGGTGGGGGGAGAGAAACATTCATGTGAGAGAGAGAGAGACATCAATTGGTTGCCTCCTGCATGACCCTGACCAGGCCAGGGACCGAACTGCAACCGAGGTATGTGTCCTTGACCAGAATTGAACCCGAGACCCCTCTGTCCGCAGGCCAATGCTCCACCTGCTTAGCCAAACTGGCCAGGGTGTCTTTGTTCTTGTATTACTTATATTCCTTGTCTTATAAGTTCCCTCTTTGCTGGATATTGGTTCCCTGTTCCCCTCTTGTCCCCCTCTGGTCCATTTCTTCCCCTTCCCCCCTCTCCCCTGAATAAATCCTGAAGAACCACTCTCTACTTTGTCCAACTATAGTCTTTTAATGTGGAAAAACTAGAGTTTTAGCTATGTTTGAAAGTACTTTTCAGTAACGTTAAATAAATATAATCTATGCAACAACTTTGTTTCTTTCCAGAGGTCTTAGAACATTCTGGAAATGTTCTCAAATATACACAGCCATACCATACTAAATAATAATACTAAAAAGGAAGACTTAAGTTTGAATCACAAATATTTGAAGAGAAGTCTAGTTTTATTACTTTTAATTTCGAAGTTATTTATTTTCCCTTATGGTTGATACTTTTTAGGTCCTAAGAAAGGTCACAAAGATATTCTGTTTTCTTCTAGAAGCTGTATAGTTTTACTTTTACATTTAGGTCTGTGGTCCCATTTGAAATTATTATTTTTTTCTATGGTGTGAGGTAGGGGTCAAGTTTTATCTATTTTTTTCTCCCAATGGATATCCAGTTTTTCCAGAAACACATGTTGAACAGACTTTCCCATCTACGTTGAATTGCTTCGGCACCTTTGCTGAAAATCAAGAGACCATGCAAATTTGGTTCCCTTTATAGATGTTCTTTTCTCTGTCATTGATCTATTTGTCTATCTTATGCCATTTCTATACTGTTTTGATTCCTGAAGCATTATTGTTGTAAATCTTAAAATCAGATAGTATAAGTTCTTCAAGTTTTGTTCCTCCCTTACCTTACCACCCACCCTCAAGAATCTATTGGGTCTTCTAAATTCTTTGCATTTTTATATAGGTTTTAGAGTTAAACTGTCAATTCCTATAAAACAGCTTTCTGGGATTTTGACTGAGATGAAATTGAATATATAGGTCAATATGGGGGGAAGGACAGTTAACAATATTGCATCTTGCAGCTGCTAAATATATAGCATTTTCATTTATTGAGAACTTCTCCAGTTTCTCTCAGCAATGTTATTAGTATAGAAGTCTTACACATATTTTATTGAGTTTATCTCTAATATTTTGTTTTTTGATGTTGTAAATGGAATTTGGAAAGAATCTTCCAGTTGTTAATTGCCGTTATGTAGAAACATACTTGATTTTTATATATTGGTTTTGTACCTGTCACCTTGTCAATCTTATTTATTAGTTCTAGTACTTGTTTTAAAATTTCTTTAGGTTTTTTACGAATGCAATTATTCTGTGAATAAAAAAAAGTTTTATTTTTTGCTTTCCAATATTTATGTATGTATGTATACATTTTTTTCTTGCCTTATTGCATTGGCTAGGACTCCAGTACAGTGTTGACATGCAAGTGGTGAGAGTGGACATCCTTGTTTTATTCTTTTTTTTATTTTTTTATTTCTTGTTTATTTGTCACTCTTAGAAAAGCTCATTTTTGACTGGACTCAGACTTAGAGGTAGAGGCTCTCAGAGAGGACAGCCTACGTCTCTTGGCGATCTGTTCCTGGCGCTTTTCTTTTGCCTCCTTCATTCTCTTAGCCAAAAGTTTAGCATATTCTGCAGCCTCTTCCTTATTTTTCTTAGTACGTTGTTTCTTCAGAGCAATATGCCAACGTTTGTGTTGCAGGACACGTGGAGTAACAAGGTGCTGAATCTTGGGTGCTTTAGTCTTAGGTTTCTTACTTTCTTTGTTTAGGGGCTTCCTCACAACATACTGGTGGACATCATCTTCTTTAGAGAGATTGAAAAGTTTTCGGATTCTGCTAGCTCTCTTGAGACCCAGGCGACGAGGCACAGTAGTATCAGTGAGACCAGGAATACCTTTCTCCCCTTTTTTTACAATGACCAAATTGAGAACACTGAGATTGGCATCCACAATGCAACCCCAAACAGATTTGCGCTTCTTCTCTCCTGTCCTCCTTGGTCTATAGCAGGAATGCCCCTTACTCAGGAGTAGGCGGACACGGCCATGGGTCAAGATGCCCTGCTTCATGGGGAAACCTTGTTTGTCGTTCCCACCACTGATCCGAACCACATAGCCCTTCCATTCTTCACCCAGGGTGTCAGCAGCAACTTCTGTGGCCATACGCTTCTCATAAAAGGTTCGAAGTTTGCTTTCATCGTCCACTTCAATTAGTTTCTGGCAGCCCGTGGCTGGGAAAGAGATGTTCAGCTTCATCCCGAAGCAGCTGACCACCTCTGAGGCGCCACGAAAAAGAGCTGGTCTTGAACTCAGAGGAAAAGTGTTTACTCTTTCATAGACTACAGTGTTAGGTTTTGCATAAATGTCCTTTATCAGTTGAGAAAGTTTCTTTCTGTTTCCAAGTTTGTTGACAGTTTTTGTTATGAAAGGGTGTTGATTTTGTCAACGCTTTTCTACATGTATTGAAGAAATCATATGTTTTTCTCCATTATTCTATTGTGGTAAATTCCATTAAATTTTGAATTTTAAATGAAATATAATTTCCAGGATAGACCCCACTTGGTCTTGATATAGTATCCTTTTTTTAATTGTTGGATTTAATTTTTTAATATTTTGTTAAGGATTTTTGCATGTGTATTCTTGAAGGATATTGTGTCTTAATTTGTGTGTGTGTTTATCTAGTTTTGTTATCAGGATTATGCTGGCCACATAAAATGAGGTACCGGTTACTCTGCTAGGACCAGAAGCAGAGTTCTAGTTTTTGTTGTTGTTGTTTTTTACTTTTAAGTGCATAGAGTGATTGGTGGCTTTTAGATACAAAGGTGGAATTGTTTTAATAATCAGCTAAGAATTTCTGATTATTAATATATGAGATGTCTGTGGAATAGTATCTTTGTTTTGTACAAAGTAATGCATTAAAGATGCTGGAAATATTTTATCTTAAGTGGGATGAACAACTCAATCCCCCCTTTTGCTAAAATTTATATTTTATTAACAAAATTTCTTTTATCACTGAGGGAATGAATTATTTATCTGACTGTCATTCCTATGCAATGTATGGAGCATTCAATGAATAAGGTTTTATTGTATGTTAATATACAAGTCTCATTTTTTTCTCTCTGCCCTCTTTTGGTTGTATTTCTCTCAAATAAAAGCTTATATGATAGTCAGCTAGTGTTTTTACCCGTTGAGTTATTTTGCATGAAGTTGGTCACATGGTCTCAGATAAAATAAAAACACTTTTTCATCTGTATTTATGGCATTATGGGTTGCCACTATGGTTTCTGTTTTGAGGAGACTTTCTTTCAAAAGGAAGGATTATAAGTTCAGTCAAACTCAGCAGTGGTTTGGCATAGAAGCGAGTTAGGAGAAAACAAACCGTCAATTTTGGCGAAGTAGAAATCTGTTAAGCAGAGGGCAAGGGAATTGGAAGCAACCATGCCGGTTCCCATAGTGACAGTGCATCCAGGAGAAGGGCGGGGGAAAGGGAATTGTTATGGAAGTGTTCTGGGCATAGGAGGCATGCCAATTTCTGTACCTCTGTCTGCAGGATGACGTGTTTGACACGCATCCTACACAATGTCTTCAGCAGTGCTTACTGTGCTTCTCTTTAGCCCCTACAATCAATCTAGAGGATGGCACTTCGGGGGGATTTATGTCCCCATGCGATTTAGAAGAGATTTCTCCCCAATTTTTTTCCAAGGGTCCAGGGAAGGTGTGTGAGTCATGGCTCCTATAAGCAGGAACCCACAACATTGCTTGGAGCATCTGGTGACCTCTGACGGCCGGTGTCTCCTCCTCTTGCTGCTGTCTCCCGTGTCTGGACGAGTCACAGGATGCTGGTGGAGTGGCGTGCATGTTCTCGGCTGCCACGAGCCTGGCCCCCCTGCTGCCTCTGGGGGCAGCCTCACATGTTCCTCTGGGGGTCCTTTTACAAGAGTCTTGGAACCATTTCCACATTTGCATTAATTTTCCCCCCAGAATAAAATGCCCCTCCTTGCTCTCTGCCCATCCAGATCCTACTGATTCTTGAGGGCTTATTTCAAGTCCAGCCTCTTTCAAGAAGCCTTCTCTAACTAACTGCTCAAGCCCCCTTTCCTTCCCCTTAGGATGGACTCTGTGCCTGCGTATGGTTTATTGCGGCCTTAAGAATAAGGCATTTTGAATGGAATTTAGGAGATAAGGTTTATATCAGTAGATATAGTCCAGGTCTGAATTTAAAAAGTAACACAGAACGGAGGCATTTTATTTATTTACTTGACATTTACAGGTAGGGTTTAGTTATTTGGAGGCAGGAGTAAAAAATGTTCCTATACTATACAGCGGGAAATGAAGTGTTTGCAACATGCTGAAAATTTAGGTTATAATGAGTGTCAGACCAGAGAGTTTAGGCTAAAAGAAACAAAGTTAAATTATTTGGCGTTTTGATTTCTCTGGCTTGATGCCCCTGGATTATTATTGCCTTATTTCCTTTACTTTTAGACTCTGTGGTAAGATTTTTCTATAGAAGTACCTTTTTGTCATTCTTAAATCCTTTCGTTCACACCCACTCTGTTTGGATTTTTTAGGTATTTTTCCCTTTTGGTTTCTGTGCCTCAGCTCCTCTGCCAGATTTTTAGGGTCCTGCTATCAGAGTCAGGCATCCCCAGGACAGACCCCAGGCTGTGTAATCTTGAGCTAGTTCATCTCGCTGGTCTTCCTTTTCAAAGAAGGAGATGAAGCTTGCCTTGCAGGAAGGTGGCAGAGTTTGAGAGAATGTCTGTCCCATGCTCAGCATGTGGCAGGAGCTCAGACGGTAACCAAACAGGTCTCTGTGGCAGGGTTGCAGCATCCTTGCAGTCAGCAAGGGCTCTCTCAGTGGGTGACTTACATTACAGGTAGGTGACCTTAACAGTGGCTAGCCGAGGTGAGGTCATCAGGCTCGGGTTTGTACGCTGAAGTTGGCTGAAGTGTTGCAAAGGCGTATTTCGTGATGTTGATCCAGTTGCAGGAGTGACGCTAGGAAACGCGAGTCCTGGGATAACACGATGCATTATTTAACACCTGGGAAGTAGTTAAGGTGTCCAGACGTCAGTGGGTATCTTTGTGTCTTGCGTGGAGATCTCGGAATAAATAATCAGGGCAGAGAGAGAATGTGGAGTGCACAAAGGATGCTTCCCGAGGACGTGGGCTTTTAACCACAATAATAATTGCCACTTATGGAGCAGCTGCTCAGTTTAGGGCACTGTCCCCAGTAGTCACAGCCACACTCCATAGGGCCAAGAAGTAAACTGAGGCTCCAAGCAGCTGTATGGAGGTGGGTGTGAACAGTTCGGAGAGCAATGTAAAATGGGAATTTTAGGATAGGGGAAAAGAATGACGAGATGAAACAGGATAACAAATTTTGAGCACTTTTTGGTAATGCTAGAATTTTATCACATCTCTTTTTAAATCCTCTCCTGAAGATACTTTTCCGTTGATTTTTAGACGGGGAAAGGAGGGAGGGGGAGTGAGAGAGAGACATCAATCAGTTGCCTCCCACATGACCCTGACTGGGGCTGGAGATCAAACCTGTAACCCAGGTACATGCCATTGACCGGGAATCGAACCCATGACCCTTCTGTCCGCAGGCCGATGCTCTGACTACTGACCCAAACTGACCAGGGCACTTCTCTTGATTTTTTAAGATAATCGACATTGGCTGGAGTTTGAGATGATGCTGTTGTCGAATTGACTTTTCCATATACGTCGCTTTTATGTTTGATGCATTTATACTTGTTTATTGAAAACCCTTTACATTTGTTGGATTTTATGTTCCTAAGTTTGTGGAGGCAGATACTTTTATAGCTGGGAAGTGTCGAGGCGGTGAGTGTGCTGAACGGAAGGCGGCAAGCTTGGGCCGCGGTCCCTTTCCTGCTGTCACCTGGCTGTGGGGCTTGGTGTCACGTGGCAGAAGTGGAGGTGCTGTCCCTCACTGTCCAGCCCGGGAATCGGGCCCTGTGACCTTTTCTCTGGACCCTGGGCTGAACTGCTAGGATTCTGGGGAGGTTTTTGTTTTGGTGGCGTTGGCAACAACCGCACGGCCAGTGAGCCAGGACGGCCGAGATGCAGGCCCAGAACTTGCCCTCTGACCCAGGCTCGTTGTGGATCAGCCTCTCCTGCGGGCCGAGCCCCGGGACTTTGAGAGGGCTCTCGGGCTTGTTCCTCCATCTGCGCTCCCCATCAAGTTTCCCTTTTTGTCTCGGCTTCAAAGAGGCTCAGGGCTAAATTTATGTCTTGATTATCGTTGCAGGGTTGGCCAAGGTTTTAAATATGTATTTTTTATGTTTTTATGTGATTCCCCCCCCATTTTTGTTTTGATACTCTTATTGTTTCTATGTGCTTTATTGCATATCACCTTATCAGTGGTTCTCAACTTTCCTAATGCCGCGGCCCTTTAATACAGTTCCTCATGTTGTGGTGACCCCCAGCCATAAATTACTTTTGTTGCTACTTTATAACTGTAATTTTGCTGCTGTTACGTCTTAGGCGACCCCTGTAAAAGGGTCGTTTGACCCCCAGGTTGTGAATCACTGCCTTAAATAATTTCAAGAAGTAGGTCAGGTGTACCTTTAGAAATCATCTCTGTGGAAGGAGGGCCATCAGACAAATGGAAAACAGATTTGGGTGACTGGTTAAAAAAAAAAGTTTGGAATAGATTTTGTATTTAAACTCATGTTATTTGCTTTCGAATAGTCTGTACAGCTCATTTTACTGTCCTCTCATGTGAGGAAAACACTAGGGAAAAGCTTTTCTTGATAACGTTGATTTGTTTTCCTGATTGTGTAAGTACTGGTGGTCCCAAGGCTGCTGTGGGGTGGGGGCACTGAGCGCATGCACCTGCTGGCCAGTCCTTGAATGTGGAAGGTGAGGATTTGGGGCATAGTTACTAGGTGTCACTGCCCCCCCCCCCCCCAGCCTAGCTTTTAGAAGTAGCTTTCATACATTTGACAAACAGTTATTTGGCACCAGCTATAAGCTGGGCACTGAGACGGATGCTATATTTTTAAACACTGAATGAAATGATGACAGCAGGGTCGTTAGTGATTACCGATACGATAGCATCCTCATAGGCAGTACATTTCAGGGGACAAGATTGGAAAGACTCTTGAGGAGGAAATGAGGCCCCTGAAGAAACTGAGGACACTGGTCACCCTGGGACAACCAAGAGCAGAATTCCCTTTCCTGGGTTGTGCTCTGTGTGTGTGTGAGGGCCTCTTCGGACACTGCTTTATGGTAGTTCCAGATATGTGGGTTTACAAAGAAAGTGCATTGGGTTTCCTCAGCCCTGAGGTATAGTCCCCAGAGATACTGCATTATTTGCAGGAGTTACGTGGTGAGTGGAGTATGTAGGCTGGCTGCCCCCCCACCCCCGCCCGTGACTATTCCTTTCTCTAATTTAACTGATTGCTTTTCTTTTCAAATTGCTGGCTTAAGCTTTATTTTCTCTAATTTTATCTCCTCCAGCCTCGTGCATCCAGAGCATCCTTAGGGCCTGTGCTCATTCTGTCCCTTTCACTTCTCCTGTGTCCCCACCATGTCCCGAGGGGATAGGGACTGTATTTGCTTAATGTCTGTGTTTCTCTGGCACTGCTAGGTAGCTGGTGCTTTTCAACCCTGGGGACCTCTCTTTTCCCTGTCCCCCTCGTCGCATGTCATTGACATAATTTGCTTCTTCCAGAAACTGGTCTTGTTTCCTCTTTTCTCATCTCTCTCTGCCCACCCGTTTCTTTTAACCCTTGTCCTCCCCACCCCCATTCTGCCTTTTTTTTGGCCTGTTTGCTGGCTTTTCTTGCCTTTTGTCACATTTACGTGCTCACTATTTCTTTTCACTCCAAGCATCTGTTCATCTAACTCATGAACTGCAGTTGGTATAATTAAAATGTAATATGGATATCCTAATATCAGTGTCATTTCATGGGCATGTTAATAAGAGACTTGGCGGGCAGTCCTGCCAGCTCCCCCTGGGGACGTTTGTTAAGCACCTTATCGGTTCTCGGGAGCTTCTCTGTGTCTTTGTTCCGCGTATGTCTCTCTTTCTGTGTCCGGTCTTTCTCTCTGGCACCAGTCATTCATATAGGCTGGCACCCTTTCCTCTCCACAAACCCCCGTTTGTAGGCACAGACACCTGGGAGGATAAGGAGGAACAAAAAAGTGTTCAGTCTCGAGGCTGCATGCAAGAAGCAGTAGAGAACGAGAATTTCATGCCCATATCTTTATCGTTCTTGCTAACTTTTCTAACAGGGCAGCACTTTCGGCGTTTGGAACTTGGAGCCCGGGCACCCTCTCCTGAGGATATTGCTGATGCAGAGGAAGGAAGGCAGGAACACTGAGCCCTGCCTCACCTGCCTGTGTTCCCAGGTGATCCTCCTCACACGAGTGGTAGAGAGGTCAGCCCCAGTGTGAGTGGAATGGCAGGGAATAAAGGATCCCGTGTTAGAATAGGTTGCATAGTATTTGCTTGTCACTTCTGTTTAAAGGTAAATAAAAATCTGTCGTTGGCTTAGAATTCTAGCTCCTGGCCGGTGGGTGAATATTGACCGACAGGCATTACCTCCCAAGCAGGGCTGTACATTAGCACTCCACATTGGGTGGACCGCCTTCATGATTTCCGCTGAGTGGAATTAGAACATGTTTCTTTGGAGGTTATCAGAAGCAAACAAAGATCCCCTTCTTCCCAGACTAGCAGATAGTAAACTAATACTTGAAATCCGGTTTCATCAGCCGTAAACGTTAGATGAGAACTGGGGTACATACCTCACATGTATCTTGGACCACACATTTCTGTTCCTTTTCTGGAAGAGAAAAACAACATTTTAGAGTTAGACAATTTGGTTACGTTCATAAGCTATCAAAAGCAAAGAACATTGGATGCAGTTTCTAGAATCTTGAGTTTTGGTGCAAAGATAGGCAAGTCCCTTCACCTCCCAGGGCTCCGGTTTCCTTGGCTCTCTAAGGGGAATGCAAACTCCTCCTCACAGGTGACAGTGACAGTCAAATGAGAGAGTTGTGCAGGCACATGAGAGCGTTCAGTAGACATTAGCAACTAACCGATAAGCCGTTTGATAAGCCTGGTGAAGGCCTGGGTGGTCTTTTTGTTTTTGTTTGCTGGTTTTTTTTGTTAGAATGTGTGGCTGGACCTAAAATAACACATGTTGTGTGTGCTTCTGTGGACACTGGTGCTTTTAGGGTCTTAACTATATTGTTTCACGGAAATTTTGAACTCATGGCTCCAAAAAAAAAAAAGACTGGAAAGTTTTGAATAGTTTTGAATTTCTTTTTTCTTTGCAAAAGATTTTGAGCTTAAGTCATATAATTAATAACAGGGGAAGTTGAGAGTCAAAGCCTTTTCTCTTACTCTGGTCATTTTTTAAGCCGACTTTGGCATGGGTTGAAGCAAATTCATGTTTTCTTGACCATTCACTTTTTTTTTTTTTTAACTGAGAAAATAGATTCTATCACTAATGAAATAATTGCAAACAGTCCTATTACCATATGGTGCTGATTTTTCACAGAAGCATTGTTGAAATGCATGGGAACTACCAGGTTAAAAGATGTAAAAATAGCCAACACTCCATACAGTCTAGATGGTATCTCCAGACTAGAGAGTCCAAGTGGCAGGGGTCAGCAAATGTGGCCCCCTGGCCAAATCCAGCCTGCTGCCTGTTTTTGCATGGCCTGTGAACTAGGGATAGGATGTTACTTTTTTTTTTTTTATCCTCACCCAAGGACATTTTTCCATTTTTTGTTCAGATAGAGTGGGAGGGAGAGAGAGGAAGAGAGAGAGAGAGAGAAACATCGATGTGAAAGGGACACATTGAGTGGCCGCCACCCGCACGACCAACCAGGGCCGGGGACAAACTGCAATCAAGGTATGCGCCCTTAGCGGGAACCGAACCCGGGTCTCTTCGGACCACAGGCCGACGCTCTAACTGCTGAGCCAAACCGGCCAGGGCTACATTTTTAAATAGTTATCAAAACATCTAAAGAAGAATACTGTTTTGTGACATGTCAAAATTATATAAAATTCACATTTTAGTGTCTATAAGTAAGGTTTATTGGAACACAACCATAGCCATTTGTTTACGTATTGTCTGTGGCCGCTTTTGTAGGCAACGGCAAATTTGAGTAGTTGCCTAAGATGTTTACTGGCTGGCATTTTACAGAAAAAGATCCAGTCTCAAGTCTAGATGGTGAGGAATTTTAGTCCTAATATGTATTAATTTGTATATGGCTGCTTTTTTCACGTTTAGTTTTTAATTTTAGTTATTTTAACTTTTATGTGTGAAAAAAACATATTAAGAACAACAAACATGTTCCATTAACCCCACTACTCAGATCACCCTTTTTCCCCCTAATCCTCACTGAGGATATGTTCTTATTGATTTGAGGGAGAGGGAGAGAGAGAAGGAAACTAAAACATCGAGGTGAGAGAGAAACATTAGTCGGTTGATCAGCTGCCCTCTGTACACAACCCAACTGGGTATTGAATCTGAAATCTAGGTATGCGCCCTGACCAGGGATCGAACTTGTGACCTTTTGATGCATGAATCGACGCTCCAACCACCCAGCAAAGGCAGAGATCACTCTTCTAAAAAACGTTTTTGGTGCCCTGGCCGGTTTGGCTCAGCGGTTAGAGCGACTAGAAGAGTCTGGGGTTCGGTTCCTGCTAAGGGCACGTACCTCGTTTGCAGTTTCTCCCCAACTCCGGTTGGGGTTTTGTGGGTGGTAACCTTACTCGATGTCTCTCTCTCACATTGATGTTTCTCTCTCTCTCTTTCTCTCTTCCCGACTATCTCCCTCCCGCTCTATCTGAAGATAAATGCAAAAATGTCCTTGGGCGATGATAAAAAAAAACAAAACAAAAACAAAACAAAACATTTTTGGTGATTAAAAGTGCACATGGTAAAGATTTTTTCCTAACAGTTTAAGAAAGGTGTGAAATAAAGTAAAAATCCATCCCCTACATTTTCTCCTATCCCAATTCCTCTACTCAAAGGTAACACTGTTACTAATTTAATATTTAACAATATTTTATTGTTTTATTGCAAATATTTTATGTGCTTATACGAGAATATATGTGTATATCCTTTTTAAAAAGCTTTTCATAGCATGCTTAATTTTGCTAGTAAAATACATCTTAGTTAATTATTTAACTTTTATTATGAAAAATTTCTAATGTATACATCATGAGACAGAAATATAATGAACCCCATGAACCCATCATTCAGCTTCAAATCTCTTCAAGTCATGGCCACATCTTGCTGCCTCTGTGGAATCCAGTCCCATGTTACTTCAAACAAGTCCCAGGTACATCATCTCATCTGCAAATATTTCTACATATCTCTACAAGAATGACTCTTTAAAAAACAATCACAAACCGTTAACCCATAAAAAACAGAACAGTAATTCCTTAATGTAAATTTGGGCAGTGGGTTTTTGTTTTTTTTTATATCCTCACCCGAGGACATTTTCTCCATTTTTTTTTTTTTTTGTTCAGATAGAGTGGGAGGTAGAGAGAGAGAGAGAAACATCTACGTGAAAGGGACACATCGAGTGGTTGCCACCCACACGACTCAACGAGGGCCGGGGACAAACTGCAACCGAGGTACATGCCCTTAGCAGGAACCGAACCTGGGTCTCTCTGGACCGCAGGCCGACGCTCTAACCGCTGAGCCAAACTGGCCAGGGCTGGGCAGTGGGTTTTAAAGTTGTCTTTTAAATGTCATAATTTGCCCTGGCCGGTTTTGCCCAGTGGTTAGAGCATCGGCCTGTGGTCCAGAGAAACCCAGGTTCGGTTCCCGCTAAGGGCACGTACCCCAGTTGCGGTTTGTCCCCGGCCGTAGTTGGTTGTGCGGGTGGCAGACACTCGATGTGTCCCTTTCACGTCAATGTTTCTCTCTCTCTCTTCCTCTCTCTCTCTTCCTCTCTCCCTCTCCCACTCCATCTGAACAAAAAATGGAAAAATGTCCTCGGGTGAGGATTAAAAAAAAAAGTCATAATTTTTTTTACTCTTTGAATCAGATCTGAATAAGACGTACACAGTGGGAGTGGTTGTGTCCTTTGTCAGTTTTAATCTATAACTTCCTTCTGTACCTTTTATTTTGTCCTTGTCACTTAATTTTCAAAGAAAGGAGATTATTTCTCATGTGTGACATTCCTGTGGTATTGCTTGACACCTTCCTTTGTCCCCTGATTTGCTAGTTGAATCTAGAGGCTGGAGCACATTGACATTTTATTATTAGTTTTATTATTGTTATTATTATTATATTTAGCTAGGCTACTTTACAGGTGATGTTGGGTCCTTCCCATAGGAGGAGCAGTCTGGTAGTCTATTTTTGGGATGTTAGCACTCGGTGTTTGATGTGTACATCCAGTTATTCATTATGGGTTGTAAAATGTTGATACTCTAATTCTGTCATTCCTTTGCCATTTATCAGCTGAAGTATTGATTGCCCCCCCCCCCTCTGGTTTTGAGAGTTTTGAGTTAGCTTATTAGCATTCTTTAACAGTGACTGGCTTGTTTTCTGGTCTTTGTAATGAAAAAAATTATGGATTTACTGAAGTTATTGTCCCCTTTTTGGTGAGTTGTGAGACTTTCCAAGTTGATCCCTGAGCCCTTTCGACATGAGCCTCGTAGTCTTCGGTATCTACCGTTCTATCTGGTGTGACAGGATGTTCAAGATGACATTTCTCACTCCAGGTCTGGAGTTGGCTATTTCTCCAAGGACTTGGTGCTGTTTCTTTTTCGTGGGAAATAGTATTTCAAGAATACAATCTGGACTCAGAGGTGCAATCCATAAGCAAACAAACATCTTTTTATAGTAAAAAAACAAACCCCAGACATATAGAAAATGCGTAAAGTACAACACTTACGTTGTCACCACCTAGGTCAAGAAAGAGAACATGGCAGAAGCTCAGAAGTACTCTACTGGGTTCCTTTCTGACCACTATCCTCTCCTCCTTCCCCTCAGTAACCACTTTCTCAACTTCTCTGGTTATCACTTCTTTCCTTTTAAAAAAAATCATTTATGTATATTTATATACACATCCCTAAACAATATAGCTTGGTTTCCTCTGTTTTAGCATTTTATACACACGAATCATGCTGCATGGATTCTCGTATATCTTGCTGCTTTCGTCCAGTGTTGTAAGATTCACTTATATTTTCTTTTTCTTTGCAATATGATCGTCCATTGGATGAATAGACCACAATTGACCTATTTGACTATTAAAGTACATTTGAGTTGCTTCTGGTTTTGAGCTGTTAAAAATGCTGACTTTCCTGATGCCTGTGTCCTGGCACAGGGGTGCATGCCTTTCTGAAGGGTCTATGCAAAGGACTGGACTGGAGCTGCTGAGTGAAAAGGTATGTGTATCATCTTTCCAAAGAGTTGTACCAATTGATACTCTCACCAGCAGCACGTGAGCATTCTGAGGGTCCTGTTGCCTCTCATCCTTGCTCACACCTGGAACTGTCAGACTTTTAACATTTTTGCCAATATGTTGATTAGAAGCAGTATCTCACTGAGACTTTGGTGTTTCCCTGATTACACATGAGGTTAGAAAAACTTTAGACATGTTTAATTGATTGTTTGGACTTCTTCCTTTGTGAAGTTTCTGTTTGAATCTTTGGCTCATTTTTCCATTGAATTGTCTTTTACTGAGTTGTAGGCATTTTTATAGGTATTGGACCCAGGTCCTCCTGGTCGTGTGTATCTTCTCTCATTCCATGGCTCATCTTTTCACTCCCTTGTGGTGCCTTGTCATTGGCACGAGTCCTCGTGCTTTTTATGTTTTGTTTTACGAAATGTTCCTCCACCCTGAGAGAGGCCAAAATATATAATAAAGATATAAAATATTACATAGTCAAATTACATAGTAAGATCTGACCTTTATAGCTTTTTTTTCCTTTCTATGCACATGCCCTTTTTAAAAATCTACACAAAAAGAACACTGTCACATTGTCCTGTATCTTTCTTTTTCACATAATATTTTGGAGATATTTCCACATCATCCATATGTTAATCAACTTTTATTTTTTAAATATCAATTTTTTATTGTTGAAAGTATTACACATGTCCCCTTTTCTTCCCCATTGACCCCCTCCTCCCCACTCCCACCCCTTCCTGCTTACCCTAACCTAATGTCTGTGTCCATTGGTTGTGCATATATGCATATCAGTTCTTTGGTTTGTCTCTTCCTGCCCCCCCCCCCCCCAATCCCTCTGGTTTGTTAGTCTGTTCCCTACTTCCATGACTCTGGATCTATTTTGGTCAATAGCTTATTTTGTTCATGATGTTCCATAAATAAATGAGATCATGTGGTACTTGTCTTTCTTTGACTGGCTTATTTCACTCAGCATAATACAGTCCAGGTCCCTTCATGTCGTCTCAAAGGATAAGAGATCTTTCTTTCTTACAGCTGCATAATATTCCATTGTATAAATGTACCACAGCTTTTTGTTTAATCCTCATCCGAAGATACTTTTCCATTGCTTTTTAGATTGGAGGGGGAGAGAGAGAAACATTGATGTGAGAGAGACACATCAATTGATTGCCTCCCGCATGACCCCCACAGGGCCAGCGATCAAACCTGCAACCCAGGCACATGCTGTTGACCGGGAATCAAACCTGAGACCCTTTGGTCTGAGGGCTGACGCTCTAACTGTTGAGCCAAACCTGCCAGGGACACCACAGCATTTTTTTTTTTTTTTTTTTTTTGTTCAGATAGAGTGGGAGGGAGAGAGAGGAAGAGAGAGAGAGAGAAACATCGACGTGAAGGGACACATGACCACAGCATTTTTATCCACTCATCTACTGAAGGGCACTTGGGCTGTTTCCAGATCTTAGCTATTGTAAATAGTGCTGCTATAAACATAGGGGTATATATATTCTTTGATTGGTGTTTCAGGCTTCTTAGGATATATTCCTAGAAGTGAAATCACTGGGTCAAATGGCAGTTCCATTTTTAATTTTTTGAGGAGACACCATAATGTTTTCCACAGTAGCTGCACCAGTCTGCATTCCCACCAGCAGTGTACTAGAGTCCCCTTTTCTCCACATCCTCACCAGCACTTGTTGTTTGATGATTTGTTGATGGCAGCCATTCTGGCAGGTGTGAGGTGATCTCTCATAGTCACTATAATATGCATCTCTTTGATGATTAGAAATGTTGAACATTTTTTCATGTCTCTTGGTCATTTGTATGTCCTATTTGGAGAAGTGTCTATTCAGGTCTTTTGGAATATTTGTTCTAGATCTGTGAAATATGCCACTTTTTCATTGAATTGTTTATTTTCCTATTGTTTAGTTGTATGAGTACTCTATATATTTTGGATATTAACCCCTTATCCGATGTATCCTTGGCAAATATGTTCTCCCAAAGAGTGGGTTCCCTTTTAATTTTGATTCTGGTTTCTTTTGCTGTGCAGAAGCTTTTTAGTTTGATGTAGTCCCATTTATTAATTTTTTTCTTTGCTTCTTTTGCTCTAGGCTATGTATTGGTGAAAATTCCGCTATGTATGATGTCTGAGATTTTCCTGCCTACGCTTTCTTCTAGGATTTTTATGGTTTCATGAGTTACATTTAAGTCTTTTATCCGTTTTGAGTTTATTCTTGTGTATGGTGTAAGTTGGTGGCCTAGTTTCATTTTTTTTTTTTTTTTTTTGCATGTAGCTGTTCAATTTTCCCAGTGCCTTTTATTGAAGAGACTGTCTTTTCTCCATTGTATGCATTTGCCTCCTTTGTCAAATATTAATTGTGCATACTGTCTTGGGTTGATATCTAGGTTCTCTGTTCTATTCCATTGATCTATATTCCTCTTCTTGTGCCAGTGCCAGGCTGTTTTGATATCTGGTATTGTGATCCTTCCCACTTGGCTCTTCTTTTTCAAGATTGCTGTGGCTATTTGGGGTCTTCTGTGGTTCCATATAAACTTTTGCAATATTTGTTCTAGATCTGTGAAATATGCCGTTAGTACTTTAATAGGGATTTCACTGAATCTGTAGATTGCTTTGGGTAGTATGGACATTTTAATGATGTTGATTTTTCCAATCCATGAACATGGTATATGTCTCCATTTTTAAAATATCTTTCTCTATTTCTTTTTTCAATGTCCTGTAGTTTTCTGAGAACAGGTCTTTTACCTCCTTGGTTAAGTTTATTCCTAGGTATTTTATTTATTTTTGTTGCAGTGGTAAATGGGGTTGTTTTTTTCAGTTTCCCTTTTTGAGGGTTCATTATTGGTGTGTAAGAATGCCATCTGCTGATCTTTTATTTCCGGTTTTATTTTCTATTTAAATGGTTGTGCAAAATACTTGTGCATGATCTTGACATAATTTTGTGAGTATATCTATAAAGCAAATTCTAAACAGTAAAATTTCTGGGTCTAACAATTTGGTTGTTTTAAATAGTCATAGAGATTACTATTTGCTCTCAGTGAATACGTATAAAATAGTCAGTAGTTCCTACAGCCTAAATTAGAAGGTCCAACTGGCCACATCCAGAGAAATTATCTGGATGTGAGGTACCTTTTAGACTCAATCTGTATTAATTGCAATATGGTTATTTTTAAAAGATTGACCCCTAACATTCTCCATGTTTCAAAGGAAGAAATTGCTAATTTAGCCATATAATAGTTTGGAGCAAATTTTTTGGGAGAGTGTGCTTGTGTGGAGTACATATCATGGGAACAGGGAAGCAAGTGAATGCTTCACTTATACAATCACAGAGAAGCCTCTCCTAATGACTGTGATGTGCACTGTGACAACTGACTTCAGAGTTTGGGGGACCCTGAGTAACCACTCTCCCCAAAGCAGGGACTCTCACCAGCCTTTTGGATTCTATTCAAATTGAAATGTTTTTCCCTCTTTTGTTTTAGTAATTCTTGAATATTATTGCTTTTTCAAACATTTCCTGAGCACCTAACTATGTTCTGGGGAAGAGTAGATGCTGTGGGGAAAGTGAAGATTTACTGTTTGTCTTCAAGCAGATTGTCAGTGCCTAGCAGAATTTCGGTAGTATATTATTTGTATAATGGACTTTTACCATTAATTGGGTATTACTCCTTTCAGGGCATCATTTAAATCAGAGTAGCTGAGCCAGTCGCAAAGACTATGTATTATATGATTCCAGTAATGTTAAAGCCCAGAATAAAGAAGTGTGTAGAGATAGAAAGTAGATTCGTGGCTGCTTAGGGCTGAGGGGGGAGGCTGGCGAGATAGGGAGGGGACAGCCAGAGGGTGCAGGGAGGCGATGACAGTATTCTAAAATTGACTGCGGTGACGGTTGCACATTTCTGTGAATGTACGGATAACCATGGAATTGTACACTTCAAATGGGTGAATTGTATGGCATCTGATTACATCTCAATGATGCCGTTAAAAATTGTAGGGAAAAAAATCAGTGCAGCTGTTTTTCCTCAGCTGGCTCAGTGGGGCTTTCCCTGAGAGTGCATTGGTTTGTTTGAAAGAGTGGGTGATACCCAGCTCCCAGGTCTGGAGGAGGGGCCCTAAACGCCAGCTTGATGGAAGTGGAGTAGCCTGGTGACTCACTGACAGACCGGAAGGGGTCGGTGTGAAAGCGGTTCCCTTCACTGACTAGGAGTCAGCGCTGTTCAGAGCCTCTTTAAAGAAAGGATCAACATTACTCTTTTTTTTTTCAGGGCAAAACCCCCAAACAAGGCACTCCCCACAAATCAAACCCCCAGTGTAACTCAAAGCTGCGTAACTTCTGAATTTATAATTAATACGGGCTGTAAATGGTACTTTCCCTCACCCCTGTTTCTGAGGAAACCTTTTCTGGTGCCAGGCTGAGGAGACGCGTAAAGAGTGTCAGTGTGTACAGTTAAGTTAGTATTTGTCGTTTCCTCAAACGTGAGGATTCAGGGCCCTCTCTTGGGTAGGGGTGTGGTGTATACTCAGGAATCCATTTGTGTTTGAGTTCTCAGTGCCTGCCTGTCTTTGTGTAAGACACACTGGCATTACCCAGGAATATAGCACCTGATCGAGACAAACATGTGAATAGTAGTTATTATTCTAAATAATAAATAACACACACTGCTACTTTACTAAGTGCTAGTCCTATACATTTTAAAGTTGTTACAAAAGCCCATCAGTAGATGAGTGGATAAAAAAGTTGTGGTACATTTACACAACAGATACTACGTGGCTTAATAAAGAGGGAAATCTTACCTTTTGCGACAGCATGGGCGGACACTAACCTCTCTTAATCTCAGTCATGGATGGAGAGCATTATGCTAAGTGAAATGAGACAGTCAGAGAAAGACAAATACTCTATGATCTCACTTATATGTGGAATCTAATGAACAAAGTAAACTGACGAACAAAGTAGAAACAAGGCATGGACACATGGAGCAAAGTGACAGCTGTCAGGGGGAAGGCAGGGGGCTGAATGAAAGGTGACAGGACTAGCCAAAGAACACGTATGCATAACCCACAGACAACAGCGTAGTGATGGCCAGAGGTGGGGGTGCTGGGTGGAGGTGGGTAATGGGGGACAATGGGAGACATCTGCAATAGTGTCAACAATAAAAAAGCAAGAACAAATATCCATCAAAAAAATTAAAATAAAAGCAGGAAAAAACTGACTGGAAGAGGTGTCATCATCTTGTTCAGCTCTCCCAGCCCTAGGGGCGAAGCCACTTATTACTATTTTACAGGCGAGGAGACTGAGATTAAGAGAGGTTAGGTGTCTTGCCCCAAGTCACGCAGCCAGTAAGGGGTAGATTCACACCCAGATCTGTCCAATACCAGAGTCTGAGCTTTTTCCTGTTGGGAAAGGGGTCATGCAATTGATAACATTTTTATTATACAAATAATACAAATTAAAAGGTGAGGATAAAGCACAAAGAAGAAAATTGGTCACCCCTAACTCTACCAGGTACATGGCTGTCTTTCGTGTTTCCATGTATTTCTTTCTAGTGTTTTTATGTCTTCTGATTTATTTTTAAATCCACTCAACCTCTGTCAGCCCGTCAGTGAAGGCCATTGCTAATTCATTAAAGGACCTTAGGACTGAGGACATACAGGTCATAAATCAGGGTGTTTCATGGGCTGAGGGTAGAGAGGAGGACACAGCTCTGACAAGTTCATTCCCTGATCCAGCTCAGGGGAGGCCTTACTTGTCCCAAAGTGTCGCTTCTGTTTCTCCCTACTCTGCCAACTGTACCGACTCTCTCTCATGTGAAACATCTGAAGAAAAAGATGAAGGGGCAGACATTCTGCAGCATGGACGCGTATAGCAAGTGTGTGGTATGGTATGGAAAAGTGCAGGCTAATAATAACCTCTTCGGGTCTCCTGGATGAGTGAGGTGGGTGGTGGGTAGGGCCTGGTTGGAGGCTTCTTGAAACAGATGGGGCTGGGCTGGCTCTCAGCCAGGTGAAACCTGCAAATCCGAGCAAATACGTTCCATGTACTAGGAAAAGGTCGTGAGAACCTCCAGTGCTGGGAGGATCTGGGCGAGGGAAAATCAGATGGGACTTTACCGGGTGAGTCATCAGCCATTTGCCTGGCTATGGGTGGGGGTCACCTGCTTCCAGTGGGTGAAGGGGGGTGTTAGTGCCTCCTTTTTGAACTAATATCCAAAGAAGGGCTGTATTTGTGATCCGAGCTGCGGCGCACACGTGCTGAGCACGTCTGGGTGTAGAGGTTGGAGCAGTGGGGGGTCGGAGGGCAGTGAGCTGTGCCCATGAAAGGCTCAGGTCCTGTGCTCAGCAGCAGCACAGTTCTGAGCCCAGTGCTGCTACTTTCTAGCCTTGTGACCTAGTGCTCATTTGTAGAATGTGGGCCTCCCCACAGCACCTGCCTCCTAGGCTCCCCGGTTGTTGGGAGAGTTCAAGGAGATAAGGCACAAACAGCCCTGAGCACAGTGCCTGGCCCAGAGGAAATGCTCAGTAAGGAAGAGCTCCTGTTTGATCCTTCCAGAGAAGAGAGCGATGGCTACTAAGGTGGGACAACTCTGGATTCTTCTTTTGGTGTCTACAAAGAAAACAAGTCACTTTAAGGGTTTGGGCCTCAGTTTCCTCAACAGTGAGATCATGAGTAGTTCTGAATGATCTTAGAGTCTACCCACGACTGTAATTCTATGACTCCATAGCTTTTTAAATTTTTATTATCTTTTTACCTACACATAGTGACACACTTGTTTCTTGTGATAACCTCTTAGATCTCTCTTAGCAACTTTCAAATATGAAATATAGTATTATCAACTATAGTCACCCTGCTATAAATGACATCTTCATGACTAATTTTATAGACCCCCACATAGAATTCTGTAGTTTTAGAGAGAATCTCATTGCATACAAAGTACTCTTCGGAGTATTTCCTGGTTTGAGTCTCCGCAGGACGGTGACAGGGCACTGACTGTTCCTGCCATCTTCCCAGATGAGGAAGCTGACAGACATTTCAGGACTTGCCTTCCCCAGGCCTCAGGGCTCGTGGGAGCATATTCTAGGAAATGAAGGCTAAGTTCCCTTTAAAATGAACGTGTGAAATACAGATGCACCTCGATTGGGCTTTTGCCCTTGTCTTAGAACTGAGTTTGAAAGGGGTTCTTGGGGGGAGCTGGGGGAGGATGTCAGGAGAGCTGGTTTCCGGAGCTTCAGGCTAGGACTGTCGTCGCAGAGGAGTAATCCCAGGGCTTCTGACGAGTGGAAAAGGTCATGGTGTTCTTCGTTATTTATAAATGCAAAGCAACTTGGGGTTCAGGGAAAAACCTTAGGGCTTGTAAAGACTGACCTCAAAATCCCTGGTTGTTATTTAAAAAACAAATTTGATGCAATTAGCCACATCTAGACAGTTTCTCATTCTAAAAGCAGCTGGGACTCCAGGCCCAGGAAAACGCAGCTTGGGCAGCGGTGGGGAGGAGGCCCTCAGGCACAGGGGTAGGGCCGGATTGTTTCTATTGTGTGTCCTCTGTGGTTTATCACTTTCCACTTCACGCACCCTCTGTAAAGCAATTACAGAAGCAGGGAAAAATAGGCAGCAGCAGTGTGAATGGTGCCCGTTAGAGTGGATGAACCGATGCCAGCTGGGCTTTAGCTGGGCACAGGCGAGGGTGTGAAAGGATGGGGAAGAAAGGCTCTCGGAGGCATGACGGTGCTCACCAGGGTCACACATCTTGCACAGAACTCCAGCACCCGAGTTCCTTCTAAGCTGCTTACTGGCTGCATGAGGACCGGGGCTGCGGCGGTGGCCGCAGCAGCCGAGCTTGTAATTTAGATGTTACCACTGCTCAACCGTGAAAGGTCAGCCCTGCTCTGTCGTAGAGCTGGGAGGGAGACATGGGCCCCGAGGGACTGGCTGCTGGATTTGGAGTCTGACTGATTCTAGGAACCCACAGAGTGGTGCTTGGACCCTCACCTCAGTGGGGTCGAATTTGGAGTGGGAGTACCTCGAACCAAACCGTTTGTACCTTGATGTATAGGCACTGGGTATATAGCTATTTAGTGGTCAGCTTTCAGAGGAATCTCTGTCCTTGGTTTTGTTATTTTTGAATGGCTTTTTGGTTTAGGCTTCGGGTGACCAACTGCTCAGAACCATAATTTAGCTCTTGCGAGACCATGAAAGCCAGGATTTGGCTAGCAGGGAGGAGAAGCCAACTTGAAATAGATCCTGCTGCTTTTATGATTGGGCATGTCTTCTGCATTTATTTTTGCCCGGGTCTCCTCCAAGCCACACCCCCTGTCTTGACTGTTGAAAGTTTTGTTGCAGGGCTCTGCTCAGCAGCCTAGCCACTGAGCATGATTATTACTAAGTACATTGTATCACAGCAGGCCCTTGAATAGTGTCATCCTTTCCTTGTTCTGTTACCACGTGGACGAGATGCTGTAGGAACTTAACTCTTGTTCATATCCATCCGCCCAATGTAAATTTGGTTTCCTTATACTTCATTTCACTTAAAGTTGAAGAATCTGTCGATGACATTAAATGAGGACTTACTGTAAATGTATGGAAAACAGTCCTGCTTCTCAACAGTGGGCAAGTTATGGCTCAATGATTCTGACTTTTTAAAAATTTATTTTCATGGTAGGGTAATAATACCAATATACAACATAGCTATGAAGAAACACATGCAAAAGTTACTCAAATGATGAAACATTTATAAATATAAAATGACACTTTTTTATTTTTATGATTAAAATTTTTTTCTTTATTGATTTTACTTTTATTATTTTTATTTAATTAATTTTTGTTACAGATGTCCCCCCCCCCATTGAGACCCTCCTCTCATTCCCCACCCCCAGCATTGTTGTCTATGTCCGTTAGTAATGCTTATATGCATAAGTTCTTTGGTTTCTCTTTCCTACTCCCCCCCAGCTCCCTCCTCTGAGGTTTGTCAGTCTAAACCCTATTTCTTCTTCTTCTTCTTTTTAATCCTCACCTGAGGACATTTTTCCATTTTTTGTTCAGATAGAGTGGGAGGGGGAGAGGGAGGGAGAGAGAGAGAGAGAGAAACATTGACGTGAGAGAGACATATCGAGTGGTTGCCACCCACAGGACCCCAACCAGGGCTGGGGACAAACTGCAACCGAGGCATATGCCCCTAGTGGGAACTGAACCAGGGTCTCTCTGGACCACAGGTTGATGCTCTAACTGTTGAGCCAAACCGGCCAGGGCTGAACCCTTCTTGTGTGTCTCTGGGTATATTTTGTTCATCAGCTTTTTTTGTTCATTATATTCCACAAATAAGTGAGATCATGTGATACTTGTCTTTCTCTGACTGGCTTATTTCGCTTAGCATAATACTCTCCAGGGCCCTCCATGTGGTCTAAAAGGATAAGAGATCTGTCTTATAACTGCACAGTATTCCATTGTGTATATGTACCACAGCTTTTTTATCCACTCATCTATTGATGGACACTTGGGCTGTTTCCAGATCTTAGCTATTGTAAATAGTGTTGCTATGAACATAGGGAAGCATATATTCGTTCTGATTGGTGTTTCAGGCTTCTTAGGATATATTTCTAGAAGTGGGATCACTGGGTCAAATGGCAGTCCCATTTTTAATTTTTTGAGGTAACACCATATTGTTTTCCATAGTGGCTGCACCAGCCTGCATTCCCACCAGCAGTGTACCAGAGTCCCCTTTTCTCCACACTCTCACCAGCACTTGTTTGATGATTTGTTGATGGCGGCCATTCTGGCGGGTGTGAGGTGATACCTCATAGTCATTTTAATTTGCATCTCTCTGATGATTAGTGATGTTGAGCATTTCTTCCTATGTCTCTTGGCCATTTGTATGTCCTGTTTGTAGAGGTGTCTCTTTAGGTCCTCTGCCCATTTTTTAATTGGGTTCCTTGTCTTCCTTTTGTTGAGTTGTATGAGTACTCTATCTATTTTGGAAATTAACCTCTTATCTGATGTATCATTGGCAATTATGTTCTCCCATATAGTGGGTTCCCTTTTTGATGCTGGTTTCTTTTGCTGTGCAGAAGCTGTTTAGTTTGATATAGTCCCATTAATTAATTTTTTCCTTTGTTTCTCTTGCCTTAGACATTTTATCAGTGAAAATTCTGCTGCGTGTGATGTCTGAAATTTTGTTGCCTAAATTTTCTTCTAGGATTTTTATGGATTCACGAGTCATATTTTTCTTTTATCCATTTTGAGTTTATTCTTGTATATGGTATAAGTTCTTTTTTTTTGCATGTAGCTGTCCAATTCCCTACATTCTTTTTAAATTAAAAAATATTTAATGGAATGTATTGGGGGTGAAATTATGTTTCAGGTGTATAAATTGATCCCATCAACAGTCCAGTGTAATAAAGGGGCAGGAATTGTTTCTTTCCACACCATTTTACAAATGAGGGAACTGAGGCTCCAGATGTTGAGTGACTTGTCCAGGGTTATTTACAAAATCACTAGGTGTCCTGAGTCTTAGTCCAGCGCTCTGTCAGCACTATGTACCGAGTGCAAAGCATTAGGGATCGTTGGTCATGGAGTGCCACCAGCCTGCCTGCCCTCATCCATTTGCCTAGTAGCTGTTGACAGAGGGCAGCTGGCAACCAGGCCTTGTGCTTGGGTTAGAAATGTCATTAACAAGGGAAATGTGTCTCTTGTAGGGGAGGCAGACTTTAATAATTCGGTGTCAGTTGGTTTTCTTTCTTTTAGTGTCATGTGGACGTGCCAGGGTTGGGGTGGAGAGAGGCTATGCAGGGTGGGGGTGGGGGTGGGGGTTGATGCAGAAAAGAGGTGCCTCAGGTTGAGGAGGATTAGCCCAGATTTCACAGCTGGGGGTGTGGAAGGGAGGCCTCAGCTCATTAAATTGTGAGTTTTTTCCCTTCCCATCACAGAACAGAAGTGATGTGCAGTTTTGTCCATACTTTGGTTTTCTGCTTCCTGTTTTGGTCCTCTGATTCATTCTGCCTATGTCTTGTCTTTGATCTTCCTCTTTGTACCTTTCTCCCCTGAAAGGTGATTTGGCAGAATGATTAGAGATAAGCATATTAAATACACCAGCTCTCTGACTCAGTTGATGGTGCACGAAGTAATTGAAGAAGAAAAAACACCTTGGCTGTGTCCCTTCACAGGTTGTATCCCTCCAGAGGGCTGAGCTTTCCAGAGGCTGAAGCTTAATTTCATCTGTTGTAAGCAACAAAGCTTTTCTTTATTTTGTGAAGTCCATTTTTTTTATCCTCACCTGAGGACATTTTTCCATTTTTTTTGTTCAGATAGAGTGGGAGGGAGAGAGAGAGAGAGAGAGAAACATCGACGTGAAAGGGACACATTGAGTGGCTGCCACCCACATGACCAACCAGGGCTGGGGACAAACTGCAACCGCGGTACATGCCCTTAGCGGGGACCGAACCCAGGTCTCTCTGGACCGCAGGCCGATGCTCTAACTGCTGAGCCAAACGGGCCAGGGCATTTTTGGAAGAAAATTCTCGAAATGTATTCTGCACACCCTGCCTTCTTAGGCACGCCTCTGGGAACCTAGCCTGATGCTTCTTCCATCACGCGGGGTCACTGTGAGGAACAGGGAAGGCTCTGCTCTGCTGGAGAGGGATGCCTTGGGGTTGTTTGCCTACAGTGAGGGGCTCCAGGGTCCCCTAGGTTCCAATTCTTGTATCTGCCCTACCCTCACTCATCTCCCCCATGTTAGGCGTTACTTTTACGGCTTCTCTCTCCTAATTGGGGTGTTCAGGAACAACATCTGTCTTAGAGTGGGCGCTTTTGTGGGCCCTACCGAGGCTTTACACGTGCCCCCTTTGATGCCCACACAGCCCTGAGAGTAGGTGCCTGTGCTCATCCTCATTTCATAGGGGAGGGACCTGCGCAGCAGAGAGGCAACCACAGAGCCGGCTTGCCTGAAATATAGGGAAGTAATTCCGTGGGCATTGATGGGGGCTCCTGTTGCACTTGTTAAGCATCATTAATTAAAAATAAGTGGTGACGAGGGGGTGTCGAGCAGTGACAGAGAGTTTGAATAATAGAATATTCTTAAATAGTCTTGTATTTACAGGGCTTCATAAATTTCGGTACTGTTTTAGAACACAGGGCTTTAGGAGTGACACAAAGAGCCGTAAATTAAATTAAAATGCAAATGCAGTCTTCCCCGCTGCCCAGAGGATGGCTGGGCACAGTAGTCATTTTCTGTTTGTCCCAGGTACTGATGTCACAATAATTTGTGTCTACTTATGGAGTCTGGTTGTCCTAAACTCAGATGTGCTTTCACTTAAATCCACTGACAGCGCTTCTGCCAGACGGAAATGGCCTGCACACGCGCTTGGGGTTGTGCGCAACCCGGGAACCCGCAGGGAGCCGACTCCAGGGGACTAGTCACTGGACTTGGCTCCTCTTAGGTGTCGACTGTCAACCTGTGGGGCCCTGAGCAGAATGATGACATTTTGGGGTCTTGAGCTCCTCAATGTTAAAATGAGGAAGTAAGGAATCTGGTGGGATTTCTATTCTGCAACATTCTATGAAGAGTCTCTATTCTGTCCAAAATGATTGCGACCAGAGACACAGGTTTCTAGGTACTTGTTCTAACGAGGGCTGTGATAAGCAGTGGCGTTTAAATGTAAACCGCTCATATAAAATTCTTTAAAAGTTGATTCTTTGAAGGGTATTATACTTGCCTTTAGACTCTATTTAAGAAAAAGTTAATTAGCTTGTCAAGCATTTTCTTTTTAATGTTTTAATTGATTTTTTTAGAGACAGAGTAAGGGGGGGGGGGGAGAGGGAGAGAGAAACATTGATCGGCTGCCTCCTGCACGCCCCCTACTGGGGATTAAATCTGTAACCTGGGCATGTGCCCTGACTGGAATCGAACTGGGACCTCTCAGTCCACAGGACCACACTCAATCCACAAGCCATACCGACTAGGCAAGCATTTTCTTCATAGATAGCACAGAAGTGGTTTTCGGACCTGTTTCAGATTAATTTAGTATAAATTCTAAATTGCTATACTGTGGGAGGGGGCTTACAATGTAAGTACACAGAACAGTTTATTCTTGTATTGTACTAATCATAATCTGCTTGTCTTTCCATGCGAACAACTGTAAACCTACTTTTGCCAATCCCTGTATCTTCTGTTAATGATGTTCTTGTACTCTGTGCACCCTGGCCCTTTAACTTGGAGTAACTTAGAGAGCATGGGCAACTGTCTTCTTCCCTTCAAATACTCAGAGGATTACTTTTTCCTTCTGAGCAGTTCTGCTTCTCTAAATGGGATGGACGTGGAATAACGTTAAAGCAGAGACGACCTCAGCTGGTTGCACAGAAGGCTGAAAGCCCCCCACTGTGCTCAAACCTCCGCAGGGCCAAGGACAGGAAGACGCTGTGTGTGGTGCTGACCTGTTACGATGGTCCCCCATAAACAAAGTGTTCTGACTGGCCCATTGCAGGGCCAGCTGGAGGAGAGGAGAGCCAGGAATGCCCTTCTAGGGGTGCTGGGGTGCTGGTGGAGGCTGTGGGAGCAGGGAGGGGGGCTGGTCTTCCAGACTGCTTTCTGCACATGGAGGTTGCTGTCCTGAACTGGTGAGATCCAGCACCTGGATCAGGCCATGCAGGGAAGCAGTCAGGCTCTCTGTGTTGTTAACATTCCTTGATTGCCAAGATGTTCAAGAGCAGTGAGTGGTGGTCCTAAGTTGCCTTGGAACGGTGGTGTAGGATGCCCAGCAGGGGCTGCTCCCTTCACCCCAGGTCCAGGGATCCGGCTCCCGTGTGGCACTGGAGGGGGCTGACTGTCCCATTTAGCTTTCCTGGACTCTTCATGACCTCTCAGGCTTTCTTCCTTAATGGGGTGAGGCAGCCCTGTGGCCTGCTCACTGCCAGTTTCTTGTTTGAAAAGATGTTTATTTCACGGATCGTTTTGAAGATTCTCTGTGGATATGCAACGTGGTTTTAGAAGGTTTGGTAAATTTTCATTTGTTCTTTGAGATTGGTGGTCCTGTAGTCTTTGCAGTCAGTCACTATAGACTTTTAAGAGTCTGTTGATGTCTTTATTTTATTGCTTCTTGTCTGTGGAGAAACACATGAGAAGTCTCCAGACCCTTATGACCTTAACCTGCTTGAGAAGTAGTGAAAGAAACTATTTGGGGGAAAATATGGATTTTTGAGTTATGCATATTTTAATAAGAGGGGAGGAGAGAGAGAGAGACCAGAGTGTTTTCTACTTACATGAGTAATTATATCCTTAATTTGAGAATAGCGGTATAGTCTAAAATGTGTTTTGTCAGCTCCCTTTAAAATAAATAAATTACAGTGATGATATCATTTCGTTTAAAAGTTTTGAATAGGTATCAAGGAAGAGTGATTAGGGTCTAATTGTTTGCCAAATTTTCTTTAAGCTTCATTTTTTGGGGGGGATTTCTATGCCAAAAAACATCTTAAACTGATGAACTTATAGTTCTCCTCACTTATTTTGGCTGGTTTTTAATTAGACGACTGTTTCATAGTTGAGGGAATACATTTTGTTGGGCCTAAGCCCCAGAGTGCCAGATTTCCATCCCAGAAAAAAATGTTAGCCTCAGTTGGGTGCTGATGCACACTCAAATAGCACAGGAGCGAGTGCTTCTCCTTGGCCAAGGTCGCAAGGAGACTTTCCAAAGGTTGATTGGTTTCAGAGTGGGGCGGATTTGGGGTTGGATGTGCTCCTTGCCCTTCGTCCGGAGGAGCCCTGTGTTTTCTCTCCAGCTTCTACAAGTACAGCCTTGAGAGGAAGTTGTCCAGGTCTCCCAGCCTCTGTCACCTGGACCACGCTCCCGTGAGCAGAGGAGGGGAATGGGTACAGACGCTTATGTTCCTGCCCAGAACTATCAACTTTCTTGTGCTCCCTCCGCCACGGCCACGGCCACAGCCACGTGCATCACCAGCTCCCACGTCTATGTGCTTGCTTGCAGAAAGTGCTTGCAATGAGGTATTTTCTATTTGCCACCTATTGTGGTAGGTGCTGGGAAGGATGAACATAATTTCTCTAATACCACACTTTAAAACTTATGGTGGTAACATTCCACAGTTCTTTGCCAGGCTCCTGGTTGGGCACCTTCCCTGGTTCTCTTTACCCGGAGCGTGAAGGCTGGACTCCTCGCTGACACTCAGTCCACTCCAGGCAACCTGGTCCTGCCTCCTCCCCTCGAACCACCTCTGCACGTTTGCTGGGTGTTTTCTTTCAGTGTGCAGTGGCTGCCAGACGGCCTGGCCATGGCTTCCATGGTGCCGGGTAATTCGCCCAGACGCCCTGCCTGTCTTATCCGGAACAGTTTGTCTCCTCCTGGGCCGCAGCTGGAGTGCTGGGGATTATTGTCAGTCTTCCTTTCTGCCCCCGAAGGTGCAGAGGGGGGACGTGGGGTCTTGGCTGGGAAGGGCTCCTGCTGGGACCTGGTTCCTGCCCCCTGCCGTGGAGTCCCGTTGCTGACTTGTACCCCGGCCACTCTCCATCTGGGAGCGACCCACTCCCCAGGGCAGCTCAGCATGGTGCCTGGAAGACGGCAGACCTGGGCACTTACCCCTGCCCGTGTCCCTCAGTGTGGTGTGTGGGGTTCTGCTCCTGAGGGCTTTATTCCACTGTTTGAAGACTGGCTCACCTCCTTGGCCTGCCTCTCTCCAGCTGGACTGCAGGTGAGAGCGTAGGGTTGGTTGACTCCCTTCCTTTCTCAGAATGTCCCGGAGGAGTGGGGGTGGGGTGGGAGCGCCGCCATCCTGCCCTTTCCACCAGATTCTTACGTTTCTGTTCTTGACATATGCTGTGTCAGGTTGATTTCCTTTTCTTGTTTGATTGCTCCTGGTGGTACATGTTTTTTGACCTTTTTTTCTTAACTGTCTTATGCCTTTTGTTTGACTTTGTAGTGGAAAGATAACGATGCCTTTGACCCTCTTCTGAATTTGGAACTGCCATGATACACTTTCAAAGGATTTACTAGTCCCGTGAATGTTCTTCCTTCCTAAACCACATAAACTTCTTCAGGTCAGATCAGGTGATGCATTTTATTCTTCTGTGTGTCCTCCACCTGCTGAGTGCTTAATAAACACAAGACAGAATGATGCAATGCCGGGCCTGTACCAGAGCAGTTAGAAACTCCAGGCACACCAACAATTACTTGCAGATACAAATCGAGTTGCCCGCACACACTGTACAGCAGGAACACTCACTGCTAGGAGGCGAAGGTCTTAACTCAGGAAGCAGTTTACTTGAAAGTAATGCTCTTTTATTTCTGTCAACATATTCTAGTTGACACGCTGACTCAGAAGGGCCTTGCTTCCAATTAGTGGAGAACTTCAGTGAAGTTTTTAATCAATTCCTAGTTCCTGTGACTTGACTGATCAGGCTAGGCTTGTGTTCAGCACAATCCCTGTTTCTCAGTCATCAAGTTATACAAAAATGTGTTTACACTGTCGTTGCAGCAGCCTGCCTGTCTGCTTTACACCTAGTTCCAGGGTCCAGGGGCATCTCTGCTTTCCGGCTGTTCCTCCCACATTGGAAGAACAAGTCCCTGCCATTCGTCCAGAGTGTGCGCTGGGGGCGCTAATGGAAATAGACCGCACTTTGAGTGCAGCCCCTCCCCCACCCCACTCCTGTTGCTGACGAGAGCTAGCGTTAGAGGAGCCCTCTGATGCTGAGCCCTGTTCTAAGCTCTTGATGGATACTGTCCTATTGAAATCTCACACGAATCCTATGAGGCCGGTGCCATTATCACCCCCAGTGTAGCGGAGGTTAAGTGAATTGCTAAGATCACACAGCTTGAGAGAACGGGGTGAAGGGAGGAGGAGAGTAGGCCTTTTTTCTCCTTAAGGCTATATTCAGTGAACTGAAAAGTAATCAGAGCTTACTGATATGAGAGACTTTTCCCCAGGATCGGGGTACCTGCTAAACATCACCGTCTTGTTTGTGAATAAGATCCAGAGGACGGGGTGTGGGGAGTCAAGGAGGCTCATCAGCTGAGAGGCACCTGTGGTTCAGGTAGAAAGAAGTGCAGTTGCCAGAATTGTGACTACCAAGTTCCACTCTGAAATGTTGCTCATGGAATGACAAAGCACAGATGCACACCAGAGAAGGGGAAGTACCGAAATGCTTAAAGCTCTCCAGGTGGATCTAGCTTGTGTCATACACTTGTGTGGGTATCTCTAGACTGTTCACAGGACACTCCGAGGACTTGCCCACGTAGCTCTTTAAAACATAGTATGATGTAAGGTGTGTGTGGGTGATGTCCACACTTTCTACAAGGAATGCTTTATGATTAGGAGAAAGAAATAGTTGTCACATTAAAAATTTGTAGTGAGAACCATTTTCTTAAGGCAATTAAACAGTGTAACACTAAACCGGGTCTTTTTTCAGCTATATGACGAGTCACAGAGACACATCACACCTAGGCTCCCAGATTCTGTTGTATTGAGCCCTAGAGTCAGTCAGTCTGTTTGAGTTTCTGGCATGTCAACCTCTGCTCTGGAAGAGAAGGTAAAAATTAGCACCGTTAAGATGAAGTTTAAAAGTTCTTCTAAGGACTGTGATATGCCTTGTTGAGAGGAGCTCTCCCTACTCTATCCAAATTTTTGTTACCCGCAGACTTGTGTTCAAGTAGAAAATTATGGTGCAACACTGAATATATGTGTAAATACTTTTCGAAAGTGTTTTGTGTGTGTGCACGTGTTTTAAAACTGGAATGTGAAGTACCACATCACAGAAAAAATATGTAAGCTAAGTAATAAAAATTATTTATAAAAATGGACAGAAATTTTGAGTTAGTAAATGGCTTTTACAGTAGACTCATCGCTGTTGACATTCACACGTGGCTCATAAATCAGGCTGTGTCTAGCCTCACCTCACCCTAACAGGTGGGGGGATTTTTCCTACTCTCTAGGCACGGTGTTGTGTGTTGGTCTCCCCACCAAACTTGACTTCCCTGTGAACTTGCCCCGATGAGTTCAAGAGACTCCTGTCCTGTTGCCACCATCTCCCGCCCACAGCAGAATGATCAGTGGAGTGATTGCACTTGGAGTTCTTTACCACTGCCTAGTCTTTTTCAGGTGCATTTGTCATCCCTCTCCAGTGACATTTTCATCTTCTCAAGGGTGGGGACGAGCTCTTTGCTCCTTGCCTCTCAGCACAGCGTATGTGGCTGTCGCTGCATGAGGGTGAAACACCTTGGTGGCTGACATTTTATCTGTCACCACTGGGGAACCAGCACGTGGTCTTACACTCAGAAAGCACTGAGTTTTGTTGATTAAGTAATTCCTAAAGCTGATTAAGGTTCTGGGATCCTGCATTCAGTTTGATGACTACATCTCTCTGATGAATGGGAAGGAGTTCTGTTGCAAGTGGCGAGGTAGTCAATTCTCCTGTCTCTCACACATTGACTTACAATCCCTCCTTTAAAATTTTCATTCTAAATACGAGTATTATTGGCAGGTATTACAGGCATGTACAAAACTTTAAAGATTGTATAGTGAAATACAGTAAAGGTGGAGAATTATAATGATTGGAATAAAACTGTGTTTTTGTAGCCTGTGTTTCACTATTTCTGGATAGCGTATCTAACAGTGTCCCGAGAGGGTTCTATGCCTAGAGATTGGATTAAAAATGGAAAAAGGCTTATGAAGCATTCAGTGTCACAAACTCGTGAGGTGAATCAAAACTGCAGATTTTCCAGCTGTGTTTTCTTTATGGCCCCTATTTTACAAAACCATGGGAAATATCGAACGTTTGAAGAGGACCTCAGTCACAGTGCTGGGACATGGTGTGGGACAGGGCTTTGCTAATGCAGTGTGGTTGGCAGGTGGACCTCCTGTCCCGTTCCCTGTTTGTTTCTGACTGTTTTTTTCTTTTTTTTCCCTATGAGATACTTCCCAGGGAATAGAGACTAGGTGGACAAAGGGCAAGTGTAAAAGAGGGATTTATGACTTTCTGTACCCAAAGCTCACAGCCCTTTCATAATGCTATATTGACTCATCTCCTTTTTCTACCCTCTTTAAATTATTCTGTGTTGCTCTTTTGCTCACTTCCCCTCTCTCTCTTATCAGCTGCAGATGATCTATTGGGAGCAAGACTCTTTAAACCATGTGTGCGGCTCAGCAGACAGAATGCTTGCCTGCATCTCCCCAACTGCTCCTTTCTCTGCCCCTGGGTATTCTGCCTTGCCTGGATGGTCCCTGCCAAGATGATTATTTATTTTTTTAGAAATGAATATACAGTAAACATTTAAACTGTTTTATAGTTTTGTATTTAAATCTATGATCCGGTTTGAATCAATTTTCATATAAAGTATGTGGCTTAGGTTGTCGTTACTTTTTTTTTTTGCGTATGATGGTCAATTCCAACACCATTGGTTGAAAAATGCATCCCTTCTCCATTGAATTGTCTTTGTACATTTGTCAAAATTCAACTGGCCATACATGAGGCTCCTTCTGGACTCTCTATTGTCTTCAATCCGTGTATCTATTTCTTCATCAGTACCACATGTTTTGATTACTGTAGCTTTACTCTGTCTTACAATTGGATGGTTTGATTTCTCCAACTTTATTCTTCAAAATTGTTGTGCCTATTCTTATTCCTTTGCCTTTCCACATACATTTTAGATTCAGCTTACTGATTTCTTAAAAAAAAAAAAGCCTGTGATTTTGATTTTATTGACTCTATAGGTCAATTTAGGGAGAACTGACATTTCAACTATGTTGAATTTTCCAATTTATAAAAATGGTATATTTCTTAATTTAGGTCTTCTTTGATTTTTTTAATCAAAGGTAATCTCAGTTTTTTCATTAATGTGTTTAGATAATTTACATTTGATATTATTTTTGATATGTTTAGATTTAAGTCTACCATTTTATTATTTATTGTCTGTCCTCTTTTTCATTCTTCTATTTTCTTCTCCTGCCTCCTTTTGGATTATTAGAATAGTTTTTAGCCTTTCATTTAAATGTAGCTATTACTCCTGATCTTAGAGGGAACACACTCAGTCCTTTATTGAGTATGATACTAGCTGTGGATTTTTCATAATGGCCTTTATTAGATGGAGGAAGTTTCCTTCTGTCCTGTTTGGTGAGTATTTTTATCACAAGAGGTTGTTGGATTTTTTTCAATGATTTTTCTGCTGCTATTGAGATGGTCATGTGGTTTCTATCTTTTATTCCATAAATATGGTGTATTACATTGATTTGCATATGTTAAACCAACCTTGCATTCTTGGGACAAGTCATATGGATCCGGGCTTTTCTCTGGGGAAAGTTTTTTTTTTAATCTTCACCCAAGGATATTTTTCTATTTGTCTTCAGATAGAGTAGGAGAGAGGGAGAAAGAAACATCGATGTGAGAGAGACACATTAACTGGCTGCCTCCCGCACAACCCCCACCAGGGCTGGGACGAACCACAACCGAGGTATGTGCCCTTGACCAGAATTGAACTAGTGATTCATCGGTCCATGGGCCGACGCTCTAACCATTGAACAAAACCAGCCAGGGCTCTGTGGGAAGTTTTTGATTACTAATCCAATCTTTCAGATTTTCTATTTCTTCCTAAATCAGTTTTAGTAGTTTTTCTTTCTAAGAACCCATCCATTTCATCTAGGTTATCTAATTTGTTGGCAACATTTATTTTACAGTAGGTCTCTTGGAAGTGAATTCTTTGTTTTTATTTTTCTGAGAATGTTATTCACTTTCATATCCGAAGGCTATTTATCACTGGATGTAGAATATAGAGTTGCTTCATTTCCAAAGGATGTTTATTGCTGGATATAGTTCTTGTCTTTCAATACTTTATAAATGATGTTGCATTTCTTTCTGACCTCCATGATTTCTTCTGAGAAATCCAAAGTATTCAAATCATTGTTCCTTATATGTCATGTTGTTTTCCTCTGGCTATCTTCATTATACTTTTCTGTCTTTAGTTTTCAGCAATTGGATTATGATTTGTCTGGGTATGGATTTTTTTTTTTTTGAGATTATCCTATTTGGGCTTTGCTGGGTTTCTTGAAACTTTCAGTTTAGGTCTTTTTTACCCGATATAGGAAGTTTTCAGCCTGTATTTTTCAAATCTTTTTCTTACATGACACTCTTCTTCTGGGACTCTGATGACATGAATGTTAGACTTGCATTATTTTCCTATAGGTCTCTCTCTTTTTTTTTTGTAATTCTTTTTCTCTTTTTTGTTTTATATAGGATACTCTATTAATCTATCATTTAAAAATATTTTTTTATTAATTTTTAGAGAATAAGGGAGAGGAAAAGAGAAAAAGAAACATTGAAATGAGAGAGACATTGACTGGCTGCCTCCTACATGGCCCCCACCGGGGATTGAGCCCACAACCTGGGCATGTGCCATGACTGGTAATCAAACCAGCAGCCTTTTGGTACATGGGATGATGCCCAACCAACTGAGCCACACTGGCCAGGGCTCTATTAATCTATCTTTAAGTTCACTCACTATTTCTTCTATCACTTTTATATTGCTATTGAATCCATCCAGTGACATTTACAATTTTTGTTATAAAATTTTCATTTGGTTATTTTTTGTCTTTTGGGGGGGGGGGGCTGAGATGATCATTTTATTAGTTTAAACAGTGTTCTGTCTTACTTCTTGGAGTATGGTTATAACTTTTTAAATTATTTGTATGATAACTCCAATACCTATATTATCTTGAGTTTGGAGTCTTGAGTTTGGAGTCTGTTGATTGTCTTTTCCCTTGCAAGTTGAAAGTTTTCTGGATTTTCATATGTTGAGTAATTTTGGATTGTGTTCTTGACATTTTAATATTACATTATAATTATTTGGATCCTATTTCTATACTATGGAAACTCTTTATTTTAAAAATTTTCTTTTTTAAGCAGATGATTGACCTGGTTACAAGTTCTGACTAGTCTCTGTAGGCTGTATTTCTAACATCAGCCCAGTTTTCAAAGCCTTTGCATCGTCATTTGGATCTGTCCTGTGTGTGTGTAATCCATTGTCTAGTCTGGGATCTGGGCAATGATCTATTTCAAACTGTAAATCTCAAAGCTGTTGGTTTGCTGTTCAGGATCAGACCCACAGTGAGCAGCTCGGAGGGGAGCCCGTTCTCCCCTGTTCTCTTTGTAATCTCTCTGATAATTTCTGATTCCCTGAGGCCCCCTTTTGCTGTCCCCAACCTGAAATCCAAGACTTGAGTCCCCCTCTCTGCTGCATTCTTTCTGTGACTGTCCAGACCTGAGGAGTGGAAGTCAAGAGAGGAAAGAAGCAATAGGGATCCACCCCCTTGTTCTCAAAACAGCACCTTTCTTCTGAGACGGAGTAATTCCTTTTAGAGTGTAGGTGCTTGCCGACCGGCTGTGGCTCGGCGGCACTGCCGGATTGCCTGTGGCTGGGTGGGAGAGAGCAGGGAAGGCAGTGAAATACAGAGGGTTTCTCTGAACATGAGTTTCTGTTGTTTTAGGCTAGAAAGAAGTGAACTTGAACTTTCTTTTCAAGTTGATTCTGTCCCTTCATAATGAGCACTTGTGGATTCTGGGCTCTGTTTGCAGCCAGAGGGAACAAAACAACAACAGAAAAGTCACCACTGGGTTGTAGAGCTCTGAGTTCTGGCTTTCTCCCCCAGTCTGCCTGCTACCACTTACTTTGCAACATCCTCACATGCGTTCTGCCTTCTGGGCATTTAGTGAGAGAGAGAAGGTGGGTATTCTCAATCCATCTTGCCAGGAACTGGAACCTCCATATTAGTGTTAAAATCATTGTTTATATGACTGTGCCTTAGCACAGACCAAAGCAGTGGCCCCAAACTGTACTAGTAGTCATGGTATTCGTCCTTGCTGTCACTCTTGGTAACAAAACAAAACAGAATCCAATTTCAATTAAGAATGTCCCTGATAAAGCAGTAGAAATGACTGATTGTGTTAAATCTTGACCTTTGAGTGCTTGCCTTGTTAATATTCGGTGATAAGTGGGAAGTACACATAAAGCACTTCGGCTGTATACTGGAGTATGGTGGTTGTCTCAATAAAAAGTATGTGCATTGAGTTGCGAGATGAACTAGCCACTTATTTTCATGGGACATCGTTTTAATTCCAAAGACTGCCTGACAAGCTATGCTTATTTAGACTTAGGTACTTGGCAGCCCTTTTCTTGCAAATTATAGAAGTAAGCCTTCTACTTTAAGGCAAACATTTGACATCAGTGATTATCAAATGATAAAATTTGAGCTCTCAAACAAAAATTAAAGATTTTGGGAAACTTGTATCCTAATTGTGAGTGTGAAAGCTTCTCAGGATTTAAAAACTTGTCTGGTGAGCTGACCGGTAAGATCTGTGGTGATATGAACAAATGTGACTTTTTGAAATTGTTTAATGCAGTGTGTCAACATGTGGAACATCTGCAGTGAACCACTATTTTCAAACTACTGATGCCTGATTTTATAAAATCATGTATGGGTAAAGGATCCATTCAAAGTGCACAGTAGCCCAGTGAATTGTAATTAACAAAGTATGAAAGTTCATTGTTATGGTTTCAGATTCCATATTGTAACTAACCCTTAAGAAACTATCTCATTGAGTTTTAGTGTAGTATCAAAGAAGAGTATTTATATTTACCTGAAAAGGTCATTAAAATACTCCTCCCTTTCCCAACTGTGTGGCTGTGAGAGGCCAGATATTCTTTGTTTTTCACCAAAACTAATTTATTGCAACAGATTGAATGCATTCAGTTGTCTCCTGTTAAGTCAGTGATTTGCAGAAATGTAAAACAGTGCTACTCACTACTTTTTTATTATATTGGAAAATATAGTTATTTTTCATAAAAATATGATATTTATGCTAACATAAAAAATATCATTGTTTATAAACCAAACCCTGCATAAGGTGGAATTTACCAAGCCTGGTTTTTCTGAGTCTCTAGGATGTATTCATAACATGTATCATGGAAGTCTCACATAATACTTATGGTTAAAGAAGCTTACTTTAAAAAAAAAAAATTTTAATGGGGGATGGTTGGACATACTATTTATGTAAAGGGTTAAGTAGTAAATCTTTTAGTCTGGTGGCTCTGCAGTCTCTATCACATCTTCTGAAGTCTGCTGTTGTCATGTAGAAAAGCAGTCATAGATAATACATAAACCAAGGAGGGTGCTGTGTTCCAATAAAATGTTATTGACACTTAAGTTTAATTTTCTTACACTTTTCATGTGTCATGACATATTCTTTTCTATTATCTGCTAGCAGTTTGTAGGTGGCGGGCCGGCTTCAGCTCATGGCCAGAGTTTGCCAACCTGTTTTTTTCATGGGTGGCTGTATGGCCCTAACCGACAGCCCTTCTTCATCGTAAGGGTTCTTTTCTACTTCCTGTGGAGAGGTGTAGGTAGGAAGGCAAGAGTTCTAGAAATCTTAGAGCGTTGGCCGATGAGACCTGCAGACCGAAGTAGCTTCTCCGTCGTCTTTTGTGTTTCTGCATCTGCATAGAGAAGAGGGCCTTTTACCATCTTTTCTCTCAGTTTGTCCCCACATTGCTCTGTAAAGTAAATGCTTCGATTTCTTTATGGGTGAAGAAATGAGGTGCAGAGGAATGCGAGCGTGCCCCAAAGCAGGCCTCGGCTGGGGTCTGCATCCCGGCCATCCCGTGCCGGAGCCGCCGCCCCTGACTCGCTCGGGCCGCTGCGCGCCTTCCCGCACGTGGCCTTGTGTCCATACAGAGGCCTGCTGCCCGCAACTGGATAGTCACTGAAAGACTTCATACTCAACAGTGACAAAACATAAAAAAGAAGAGAAATGAAGTCATTTGTAGTGCAGCTTTGTGCCAGAGACTTTTGCCTACTCTTGTACAAAGTATTCTTGTTTTACCACAATGAGTAAGACTTGGTGTCTACCTTTAAGGAATTCAGAGTTTAATAGGCTTAATGATTCCCAGCTAGCATTCTCCTCCCTCAGTATTCAGAAATGTGTGGGGCGGTTGTAACCGTCACAGAGACTGAGGGGTGCTATTGGAATTGAGTGTGTGGGATTAAAGTACAGTGAAGGGCTGTCCCACCCCAAATTCTCGTAGGGACCCCGTTAGAAACACTGGGCTGAGTAAAATAATAGTGACGATCATAAACACTGCTTATGTGTTCTGTGGTCTATACAAATACAGTTCCGTGTTCTCTGATCTGCAGCTCTGAACTTAACAAGATCTCTAAATCTGAATTGGATTTTAAAAAGTAAGCCTGTTTGGTGGTAAACCATGGTGAGACTTTTGTTTTAAGTTGAAAACTATTTTTTTGTTTGTTTTTATCCTCACCAGAGGACATTTTTCCATTTTTTGCTCAGGTAGAGTGGGAGGGAGAGAGAGGAACAGAGAGAGAGAGAGAAACATCGATGTGAAAGGAACACATCGAGTGGCTGCCACCCGCACAACCAACCAGGGCCAGGGACAAACTGCAACCGAGGCACGCGCCCTTAGCGGGAACCGAACCCGGGTCTCTCAGGACCGCAGGCCGACGCTCTAACCGCTGAGCCAAACCGGCCAGGGCAAAAACTATTTTTAACAGCTTTATTGAGGTCTAGTTTACATACCATAAACTTCATGTGCATCAAATGTATAATTGAGTAATTTTCAGTAAACTTGTAAAGTTTGATAACTGTTACCACAATCTAGTTTTGTAACATTCTCTTTATCCGCCCCCCCCAATTCTCCTGAATCCATGTGTCTTTTTGGGGTTTGTCCCTTTTAGCATCAATTTTCAGATGTCCCACTAAAGAAATAAGAAAGATATCTGATTATAGACTGCTGCCCCAGATTTTGGGATGTTAGGTGTTAACTTTCTGAAATCTGAAAAACTGGATTCTAGAACACCCTGGGGCCCAGGCAGCTCTGACGAGGGATTGTGGGCTGAAGGAATACATTCGAGCCCGACAGGAACCCTGTGAAGTAGATACCATCCCCGTCCTCATTCTGCAGGGGTAGAGACCGCCGCACGGGGAGGCTAAGCAGACCATGCGGCTGTGGGAGGGGCACAGCCACAGTGAGCGCTGACACGCGGTCTCAGGCGCTGGGCTTTTAGGGCTGCTCTTCCACCCGAGGCTGCACAGAACGGAACGCCACAAGGTCGCCCAGTGGGAGTCTGGAAAGAAAAACCACACATGTGGCATGATAGCTGGGCCTGGGATAGAATTTGCCTGTATGTAGAGATGGAGGAAATCATATTTTTATTTGAATCAATACTAAAGTATTTATAAAATAAATCAAAGTTCAACTCAAGATACCCTGAAAACCAGTGGCCCCACACTCCCCATTAAGTAAATCATTACCGTTCACTCCTCTGTGTGCCTCTGCCCCTCCTCCCCGACAGAGACCCTATAAGCAAGAATTGCATGCTTATCTTTCTCACTTTTCTTTATAGTCTTACCCTTGTATGCTTTAATCCATCAGCAACCTATCTTCAGTTTTGTGCAGTTTTGCAGTTTATATAAGTGGAATTATATTAAATACATTCTTCTATAACTTGTAGTTTTCTCTCAATTATATTTCTGGAATTTATAATTTGTTTATTTTCATGGCTGTGTATCAGACTATACCACCATCTGTCTGTACATTTACTGTTGGACGTTTGGGATGTTCCCATTTTTTTCTGGTTTGAAGAGCGCTGCTATGAAGAGGCTTCTGAACTCTCTGGTGCTCGTGTGCAGAGGGCCGCCTCGTGTGGCCTTCAGAAGTCCCTGGGTGTCCAGCATTACTGGCTGAGGCTCGGTTGTTTTCCAAAGGACTGTATACATTTAAACTCCCCTCCAGTATGTGTAGTGTTGTTTGCTTTCCTATTCTTGCTGATACTTGATGTCACACTTTTTAATTTTTCTAATCACATGGTGTATCATTGTGGCTTTAATGTGTATTTCCCTGACAACTAATGAGATTAAACATCCTTTTAAGGAGCCATTTACTTTTCCTCTTTTGTGAAGTATCTGTCTAGTATTCTCATTTTTCTATTGAATTGTCTTTTTCTCGTTCATTTACTGAAGTTCTTTATATGTTCTGGATCCTACTTCTTTATAGATTATATATTATACAGATATTTTTCCCAGCTTGTGGCTTATTCTCTTGGTCTCTTTGTGGTATCTTTTGATGAACAGAATTCTTAATTTCAATGCAGCTAATTTGTCCATCTTTCCATTATGAATTTTGTTTTTTATTTAACAAGTCCTTATGGAACACGTTCTATGTGCTAGAAACTCTTCTAAGCACTTGATAAATATTTACTCATTTAATCTGCATAACAACATTAGAGGTGCATACTATTATTATCTCCATTTTATTTTTTTAATATCCACCTGAGGATGTTTTTTCATTGATTTTTAGATAGAGTGGAGGGAGGGGAGAGAGGGAGGGAGAGAAACATTGATGTGAGAGAGACACATTGATGGGTGCCTCTCACATGACCCTGACCAGGGCTGGGGATTGATCCTGCAATACAGGTCATTCTCTTGACTGGAAATCAAACCCATGACCCTTTGGTCTGAGGGCTGACACTCTAACCACTGAGCAAAACAGGCCAGGGCTATTATCCCCATTTTATAGGTGAGGAAACTGAGGGACATTTGGATAAGTGATTTGCCATGGTCATCCAGCTGGTGAGTCGTAAAGCCAGGACTTGAACGTAGGCAGTTTAAGAAACTTGTTTAAGAAATTTCCTACCATGACATCATGCAGATGATTTTTTTATATTGTCCTCTAAAACTTTTATTTTCTTTAACATGTAGGTTTTTAATGCTCTTGTGTTTAGACTTTTAATTGCTTTGTAATAGACTTTTGTATTTGGTGTGAGGTAGGGGTACAGTTTACTTTTTATGTGGATATTCAGTTGTCCTAGCACAGACTACTTAAGAGTCTAAAAAATCACTTCCCCACTTCTCTGCAACAAGCTATATGACAAACCATATTTCCTTGTAAGCTGGGAGAAATTTCCGGCTTCTCTCTTCCCCGTGGTGAATTGGTATGCCCGTGCATCAGCACTGCACTGGTAATTTCTGTGACTTTACAATAAATATTATCTGGTAACTCAAGTCCTTCACTTAGTGCTACTTCATCAGGGGTGTCTTGTAAAGTCTTACTCTTTGAAAGCAAAGTGGTAGGAGAATTCTTGGCTGTAAAAATATGTTCACATGTTGGGCTTTTGGAAGATGATTTGTCACAGCTACTGCGCTTGCTTGTTTGCTAAAAGTTAAGTAGACACAATTTCATTTGAGGGGCTCAAGCTTGATGTATCCTCGTAGCACAAATCTCTTCAAATGCATCCCATGAAGTGGTCCACAGAAGGCTTTGAATCTTGGGCAAAGGAGGGGACGGGGAAAGGAAAAGCTGTTTGGTGGATTAGTAGTCCCTTGTGTTTAAGCTCAGTTACTCTGGTAGTTTTGGAACACAGGCTGAGAAACTTCAGAAGGTATATGGAGTATGATTGTGTAAGTTGAAAAGCAAGATGTTGAATCTTACGATTAAGTTGCCTTATTCAGCAAGGAAGAGGTAGCGGCACCGAGCTGGTCTTGAACGGCTGATGCACAGTTTGGTACTTAATGTTGCCTTGACTCCGCTGAAGGAATTGAAGTGGAATGCCTAGAGTCTTCATTGGGAACATTTCTGCTCCTTAAATAGTTTATCAGAGTGATATTAAATGGAATGTGTTACACCTCTTCCAGCACAAAGTGCTCTTTCTCGTGACCGTTCTGTAGGGAGAAAGAAGTATTCGTGCTGCGAATGGGAGTCACCTTCCAGCCAACACCAGTGTGCTAAGTCATAGCCTTTCTCCACCTGGTTGGCCACAAGGCAGCATGATCAGGCTTTGTGAAAATCACCATTGCTGTTGCTTTTTGACAGAGAGAGGGCTCCCAGTTCCTGGGCAATGGGAGCAGTTCCCTGCGTAAAACCTGCCAGCTTGAAGCCTCTCTGCTGGCTGCCGACGGCAGCAGGTCTCGCCGTGGACAGAGCAATTCGTCATCTGCCAGTGCTCGCCCTCATGTCCAACTGATGTCCTCTTTTCTCTGTTTGACCCACGATGGGTCCTTTGCTGTTCTTCACTGTGCCAACCACACTTGCATCTGACTTTGGCCCTCCCCTTCCTTTTGTCCGGAACGTGCTTCCCCAGATATGTTTGGTTCACACCTAATCACCTGTGTTTTGCTCATATGTCACCTCCTCAAAAAGGTCTTCCCTGAACAACCTCTAAATGAATAGTTTCCACACTGTCCCCCACCCCTTGCTTCCCTGCCTGATTGTTTACATGGCACATGATTCGTTGCATTGTCTGCCCCTCCCCCACTGTCATCTCCTGGAGGACAAGGAGGTTGCCTTTTTCACTGCTGTGTCTCCTGTGCCTAGAACAGTGCCTGCCACATGGAAACCACTTGATTGCTCCTTGCCGAGTGATTGAAGCTGCTTGTCAAAAGGAGAAGGGCAGAGAGAGGGACTGGGGAGCAGGCTTGTCCTCACCACCAGCCAGCCAACCCCTTCCCGAGAGCTCCCGCCGCATCCTGCTGGCCGCTCGGTTTGAATGGTTGCACCACGTAGGTGGCTCTCTCCATGGGTGTTTCCTTCTTTACATGCTAAGCTCCATGAGGCAAGGGTCTGTCTGAAGTGTGTCCCTCTGTCATCCCTGCTGTCTCCCTGTGCTCTCATGGCAGACTCTTCAGCTGTTAACAGAGGATGCAGGTAGCCATTGTCTTCCCCAAGGAGAAGAACAGTAAATTAGGCAACACTGATTTCTTATGTAAACTTCTGGCTGAAGGAGCACTTTCATTCTGAGTTTTTGAGTGTACTTTTATTGAGTCATTGGCTATAATCTTGCTGAGAGAAGGACCAGTCTGTCTTGTGGACTACAGCATCTCCAGTGCCTAGAACAGTGCCTGACGCATGACGTCCACGTGCGGTGTTTACTAATAATGTGTTGCTGAAGTTAACTTGACGTGGGTTTTATTACTGAGGTCAAAAATTGCACTTTAAAATTACAAGAATTATACCCACTATACAGGATCTGTAAGGAATAAAAGTTTCTCATTGTGAAAGCACTTTTGTTGCTTACCTGACCTCACGTCTAGAGAGACGTGCACCCCATTCTGTAGTTGTGGTATTCACAGATGTTCAGACCTTGAAGTCTTCTCTAGGTAGTCTACTGCTTTTACTTCATTTAACGGTGCCCTTGTGACCTTGAACGATTCGCCTACCTTCCGAAACAGAGCTATGATCCTGCCTCCTCCTCATCAGAGAGTTGAAGCCTCAGTGTTTGATTACCAAGGAATGAGGACCTACAGTCTAGGATTAATGTACAAAATCAAGGACAGGCAACTCAGCCACTGATAGAAAACTGCCTTCGTAAAAAATAAGTAAAGCCAAATATCTACAGTTCAGAACATCCTCGCTAATAAATAGTTGATCGTGATGAGGAGCAGCCAGTGGGCTAACCTCTACATGGTTAGACATGTCAGGGCCAGAGCGACTGCTAGCCTTGCTGACTAGGATTGTATCAGAAACTCTTGGAGGGAGAAGTTCTGGTCTGTGGGTTTCTGACTGGGAGGAGTGTGGCCTGGGCAGGGCACTGGAGTGAGAAGACCTAGCCCTGTGATCTAAGTAAGTTCATAAACCCGACTGAGCCTCAGTGAACTCCCTTCTCACAGGCACATGCGTCATGGGGGTGATGATGTTTGGGTTAAGTGAGAGCATGAGATCCTTTGTGGATGATGAACTTTTGTGAAAATAACGTGATATGGTAGTATTGCATACTTGCTGGTCAAGACCCGACCTTGAATAAGTGCAATTATGTATCCTCTTAGATACCTGCATCCATGCAGCCAAGCATGGTTGGAAACGGCATTTAACTAAGATGATCAGTGATGTTGAAAATGGCCACTAATCTCAAGTGACAACTTAATGCTACTGGCATTGATACTACCTTTAATCAAGTCCATTGTCTCTTATATTTTGGCACCAGTTTCATATATTATTCTCTCTCCTTGTACCTCCAACACCTCCTTTCCGTCTTCACTCTCTGCTGATGGCCTTCTCATTTCCCTGAAAAAGTTGAAACCGCTGGAAGAGAATGTCTACAAACTTCCACTGCCACCTCCACCCATCTGGCTACATTCTGCCGACAGGTGTCGTTGCCCCCGCCAAGGCCAGCTGCTTCACTCGGAGAGGCAAGCCCTGTCCCACTGACCCTGTGTACCCTCCAGCTTACTTGCCGCCACTGATGGGTTGTTGCTGTATTTGCTGGCTGGAGGTTGTCAGCCTCTTTCCTTCACTAAATGGAAGCTCCACAAGGAGGTATTTTTGTTTACTATTGTAGCCACAGCACCTAGAAAGGTAAATGTGTTCTGTTGCAATAATCAGTGAAGGCTAATAATTCACTGTTTCCATACCCTGTTTCAGCTCTCCCTGTGTCCAGTGGCGTTCTAAAATTTCACTGATGGTCCTTGTCTTGAAAATCCTCTTTATAAACCCATTTGGCAGAATGATATCATTGTTTCTGGATAACCCTGTTTAATAAATGCAGTATTAAGTATATTCTTCAGTGGTTTAGGGTGGTAGTAGAAAGATCGTTGACTTTAAAGCCAGACACTTCTGAGCTTAAATTCTTGCTTTGCCGCTAAGTAGCTACACAGCCGGAGTAAAAACAGCAATGCCAGGCCCTCATCTTCTCATCTGTGATGTGAAATGATATTTCGATCATAGGGCTGTTAGGAGAAATTAAATGTGGAATATATGGAGTACATTGCGCATAATTCTTGGCACATAATAGGTATTTTGTAATAACTGTGAGGGTTGCTGCCCTTAGCTGTGGAGATGAGCTTAAGGATTGCTTGCAGTTGCAATAATTTTGAAATAAAAAAATTTGCCATTTTTCCTTTTAAGTGTTGGCAATTGGTCTTTAGGTTGAAAACATAATAGTCAAATATAACATTGTTTCTGTGGTAGGAATTAGGTGTGATTTGCGTCATTTCAACTTACAGAGTCTTTTTGAGGAATGGGTTCTGCTACAGAGTTCAAGGACTGCCTTTTAGTACATTTTACTTAACTCGAGTGCTTAGGAATGGAATGTTCTGGAGGAACCAGATCTCCTAATTAATGAAAAAGGAACTCATTTCATGGGGGAGGCTCTTTCAGAAATGCCTTTATATGTACTCTGAGCATAGTTCTCTAGTGTATGGTGAGTGCACAGTAAATACTTGATTCCTTGTCTTTGACCTAGAGACACTCACCTGATCTTTTCTATGTGTATATTTTAAAATGTGTTTTTATTGATTTTTTTAGAGAGAGAGAAACATCCATCGGCTGCCTCCTGCATGCCTCCTACTGGGGACCAAACCTGCAACCTGCAACCAAGGCATGTGCCCTGACCAGCAATCAAACCAGGACCTCTCAGTCCATGGGGTGATGCTCAATCCACTGAGCCAGGCTGATCTTTTCTATATTGATTGCCCTGAGAAATAGATAGTGTAGGTGATGCAACTAAATACAAACCCAACATAAGCTTAAAAATATCTTACAGGAGCTTTTTGGCTTTGAACCCTAAATGTCAACAGTAGCCACATTTCTGATAATTATTTATGGCTTGTACCTACTAAGAGGAAGGGTTGCAGATGGCCCCCGTTCAGAGGAAGCTAAGCCAAGAAGTGCAGACAATACATGCAAACACACCTGTCCATGTTCTCGTGCACACCTGGACACACACACACACACACACACACACACACAGTAAAATGATTAAGAGCAAACTGTTGAGTTCAAGATACAATGCAATAGAGATCACTGGTGGCAAGTGCCAAATGAACAGGATACGTCTAAGTCCTGTGATTTTAGAGGAGTGATTAGCAAAGGCTAAAAATGGCCAGAGAAGGCTTCCTGGACAAAGTGGGACTGGAGCTGGGCATTGCAAGATGAGTCAGATTGTGTCTTGTGATACAGTTTATGAGGCTGGCCCAGCTGGGGATAGGTGGATGGATCTCAGGTTAGTCCGTACCCACATCTGAGAAGACTGGGCAAGTCGAGTGATTGCTTTACAGCTTCCCTGGGGGAACAGCTCATTATCTCTAAGTCACATCCTCGTCTGCCACTGTGATTTGTGATTTTGGTGTTTTGTGGACTTCGGGGTCAAGACTGAGGGTGGTTCTTAGGCTGGAAGGGCAGGAGAGGGAGTTGAAGACCAAGTCCGTTGTGGGGAAGTGTTTGAACCATTAGTGTTCGGTGTGTGTCTGACTCTTTGGAGGTGGGTCCCTGAAGGCAACCTCTGGCTGTGGGTTTCTCTCTGGTGATGTAACAGGTGATTCTGTGGGAGAAGGAAAAGGAGATTCGGGCTTTAGACAGAAAGAAACATGGCACCATTCACAAATCCCCATCCTCTGAAGCCAAGCAGATGACGTCACGTGGCAGGGCGAGAGCAGTGGGTGGCGGGAGAGAGCTGCTGTATGTCAGTGTGCTTTCTCAACTCTTAGGGTTGTTTCCTGGGACACTAGCTGTTGATGGTTGGTGGTACTAGCTGGGGATGTATGGCCAGGAGCCCTGTCTTACCCTGGCTTCATGTGAGGCACAAGGGGCTCTCTGTTGGCAGAGAGGCTGAGATGGAAAAGGAGGGGCCGTGGTTGTCACAGGGTGACAGTCACGCTTCTCCATAGCAACTGCAGCTGCTGATGTGAGCTTAGGTTCAACACGAACCCTGAACCGGAAAATAACCTTGTCTTTTTTATAGAAGTAAAATGGACTTACAATATTATATTAGTATTAGGTATACAACATAGTGATTCGATATTTGTATACCTTACGAAGTGATCCCCATAAGTCTGGTTACCTTCTGTCACCATGAAATGTTATCCGGCTGTATTCTCTATGCTGTTTGTTACATACCTGCGACTTATTTATTTTATAACTGAGGTATAGAGCCCTTAATCCCCGTCACCTATTTCACGCATCCTCCCCACTCCTGCCATTTCTCTGGCAACCACCAGTTTGTCTTTGTATCTGTGAGTCTGCTTCTATTTTTTTTTTTATCCTCACCCGAGGACATTTTTCCATTTTTTTGTTCAGATAGAGTGGGAGGGAGAGAGAGGAAGAGAGAGAGAGAAACATCGATGTGAAAGGGACACATCGAGTGGTTGCCACCCGCAAGACCTGACCAGGGCCGGGGACAAACTGCAACCGAGGTACGTGCCCTTAGCGGGAACCAAACCCGAGTCTCTCTGGACTGCAGGCCGACGCTCTAACCACTGAGCCAAACCGGCCAGGGCTGTTTCTATTTTTTTTTTTTTTTTAGGCTCTACATTTATGTGAAATCATCCAGTATTTGTCTTTGTCTGACTTACTTCACTTAGCGTATTACCCTCAAGGTCTAACCCTATTTTCGCAAATGGCAAGATTTCATTCTTTTTTGTGGTTCAGTAATATTCCTCTCTCTCTGTGTGTGTATGTGTAATGTGTTCTTTGTCCATTTCTCGATCAGTGGCCACTTAGGTTGCTTCCATATCTTGGCTATTGTAAATAATGCTGCAGTGAATATAGGAGTGCATATATCTTTTTGAATTGGTGTTTTGGTTTTCTTTGGATAAATACTCAGAAGTGGAATTGCTGGGTCATATGTTAGTTCTATTTTTAATTTTCTGAGGAACCTGTTTTTCACAGTGGCTGCACCAGTGTACATTCCCACCATCAGTGTGCAAAGGTAAAATCACCTTGTCTTTTTAGGACCTCCCCGATTTCAGTGCCTCTCTGTACAAGAAAGCAGCTCTGTTGTAAAGGCTTACTGATGCCAAATGACAACCCGTGTGACCGTGATCTTGAATCTCAGATGTGCTTTGGCGAACACTCCAGGCCGCCGCTGCTCCCTGGCCTGCTTCTTAAACACTCTCTAAATAATAGGTGGTTGGGGAACTTCTGGCCCTGAGCAATGGGGACTCATAAAACTTCCTGGAAGTGCCTTAGACGTCGCCCCGGTTTTACAAATGAGAAAACGATCTCACAGCCTGTGGACTGATTTGTTTGAGGTCAACGAGGTATTTTCATCTGTCTCTCGTCTTCATATGCTATTTGGTTGACTCTAAATTTATGTATCTACCCCGACCTGTCGGTCATCTTGACTTGTGTGTTTCAGAGGCTTGAACTTGGCATCCAGAATGGCGCCAGCTCTCCCGCGGGCCTGGCCACTCCCAGCCTTCCCTGCCCCAGCAGCCGGTGTTCTACCCACCTCGCTGCTGACCCCTCACGTATGGGACTGTCTTGGATTCTTCTTATCCCTGATCCTACCATCAGAATCGTCCACCAGTCCTGTTCTCTCTGCCTCTGGGTTTACTTTGAACCTCTCCATGTCTTCATGTCTACTACCACTTCCCCCACCTAAACCACCACCTTTCACACCTCCAGCCTCTTCTCCACGCAGTAGCTGATGGCCTGGTGCAACCTAATCTGAGCAATTCTTCCCTTCTCTAGATAAGTCTTTCATGAATCAAACTTGGGCTTTACATGGGGGTCTGTGAGGCTCTGTGGGACCCCTGCCTCCCTTTCATGTCCTGTCTTCTCTCTCCTTGGCCTGTGAAGCTTCAGCCACATCCACATCATCTTAGATTCTTTAAAACAATAAGCTCTAAAATTAAATGAAGATCGTGCATGTATTTTTTACTATTAAGAAGTCTTTATTGACCCTGGCTGGTATGCTCAGTGGTTAGAGGGCTGGCCTGCAGACCCAAGGGTTGCAGGTTCAATTCCAGTCGAGGGTGTGTGCCACCTGGGTTCCAGCTGTGGTCCTCAGCCCTGGACGGGGTTGCGTGAGAGGCAGCCAATCAATGTGTGTCTCTCACATGGATGTTTCCCTCACTCCCTGCCTTCCCTTCTCTCTAAAAAATCAATGGAAAAATATCCTTGGGTGAGGATTAACAACAAAAAAATCTTTATTGCAAAGCTGCAGATATTTTCAAATTAAAATACGATATTTAAAGACAGAATAAAATATAAATGTTCACTTAGAATATATAAACAGTGCTTGCCAAACACTGAGAAATGTAGTTTGACGAAGACTCAATTTGAGTAAAAGATGCATCTCTGTAAAAGTACAGCCTTTCTTTCATTGTCACGGAGAGAGAACCCACACGTTCTGTGACTGTACAGAAGCCCCCATTTCTTGGTGTGTTCCAGGAAGTCTCACGTTCTTTACGTTTGGAGGGATTGTCCAGGCGGACCGCTGTGTGCAGCATGTGGCGGAGGAGGAGCTCCGGCCGGGGGGACACTCCCCTGCATCCACTGGCCTCAGGGACGGTCCGGGGAGGGGGAGCGGGTGGCCAGCACGTGGCAGTGGGGAGGCCCGAGTGGAGAGGAGGCAACCATGTTGCTTGAAGACCCTGGTCCACTCGGGGAGGGGAGCACCAGGGTGTGGCTCTTGGCCTCCTGGCAGGTTTGGAAAAGCTCCCTGTGAAGTGATGTTCACAGCCTCTTCTAGGGACGTGAGCGTTCTTAGCATCTCTGCCATCTCCTCCTCTTGCCTGAGCATTTGCATCTCTCTCCCTTCAGTTCTTGGACCAGGAAGTACCTTCCTGCCTCCGTGTCCAGTAGGTCGTGGTCCCCTTTCTATAAGCGTCCATAAGGCTGGTTGTGTTTAATGACTCCGCGCACCTGGCATCGTCTGACGATGTCTCGATCCTCGCACACGCCTTTCGCCATGCTCAGCATGTCAGTGAGATGGCATTTCTGCTCAACCTGTGTGGCTAGTCCTTTTGTGAGTCTGACTATGAATAGGAGACCCACCAAGAAGTGGATGACAGGCGGACGTGCCCATGTCTCCCACTGGAGGACATGGAGAGTGATGCATGGACTCAGGCCACCAGGGAGCAGCTTCCCCGCCACCTTGCCAGCCTCCCAAGATGGGTCCAATGCCCAGCTCAGCAGAGGCCTGCAGGCCCTCCCCAGACCATCCACATAGGGACTGCCCCTCACCACGGAGCCTCCAGCACAACATTCCACCCATAACCCCAGCAACGACGACTCTGGGTGGTCATCAGTGATATGGTTGAGGTGGGGGGAGATTTGTAGGTAACATGTCCTTGTCTCCATGGCTGCCTAATGATCATTCTTCGTCATTTCTATCTGTGTTTTTATATCAGTATCAATTAAAATATAGGGAAAAAACTGATTGCCACAGAGCTTTCAAATGTATTCCTTCCACCCGAAACTCCTTTTTATTTTTTTATTATTTTTTAATCCTCACCCAAGGATATTTTTTCAAATATCTTCAGACAGGGGGGAGGGGAAGAGAGAGAGAAATAATAATGTGAGAGAGACACATCGATTGGTTGCCTCCTGTACAACCCAACCAGGGCTGGGAATCGAACTGCAACCGATCGAACTGCAACCAAGGTACATGCCCTTGGCCGGAATTGATCCCGCAACTCGTTGGTCCACGGGCTGATGCTCTAACCGCTGAGCAAAACCGGCCAGGGCCTGAAATTCCTTTTTATCCACTAATTCCTCCCTCAAATCGCCTCCTTTAGGCCTTGGCTAATCCCCTACCTAAAAAATTCTCCCACATTTTTCTCTATCATTGTACCCAGCTTATTTTCTTGATAGCATCATCTACAACAGTTTATTGGTTAATTTGGTTATTTCCTATACTGATTGCTGTCAGGGAAGGGCCTGTGTTTGTTTTGCTCACCCATGTGAGCGCCCCCCCCCCCCTTTATCTCTAGTTCACCACCTATTACTCTGCCCTTCCTTCCTTCCTTCCACTCCAGCAACACTTGTCTCCTTGCTGTTCTTCGAACAGGCTGGGCTTGCTTCTGTCCCAGGGCCTTTGCACTTGCTGGGCCATTTGTCCAGAAGATTTTTTAACCCAACTGCCTGCATGGCTGCTTCTTATTTTCTTTAGATCTTTCCTGACAGTCACCTTTTCGGTGAAGACTTCTCTGGTCCCTGTGTCTGAAACTGCACCCACCCGCCACTTCACACTGCCCTCCACGGCTTCATTTTTCTCCCATAACTGCCATGGTCTGTTACGTGGCACATTTTACTTATTTACTGCCTGTCTCCCCCACTGGAATGAAAACTCCACGAGTTTCTGTTCTTCTGCAGTATGCCCAGTATCTTAAATAGTTTGGGGCACATGGGCACTCTGTGTTTGCTGAATGAATGAATAATTTCATGAATAATGCATGCTCAGTGGATGGTACGCAGCGGGCACTCTATATGCTTCTGTTGTGGTGAGCTATACAGAACATGTACCACTGTAATCATTTTTAAGTCTACAGTTCAGGGGCATTAAATACGCTGACATTGTTGTGCAACCCTCACCGCCATCTGCTCCGTGCTTTTTTTCCGAAATGAAAGCATCCAAGAGTAAGCAAATACCCGAATGAATGTAAAGCAGGCTTCCAATGAGGGTCTCTGGACTTGGGGCCCAGTGTTCCTTGCACTGTGCTGAGGAGCAGGGAGGGTGAGATGGCGAGTCTGGGTACCACCTAGGATGCCTGGTGGCGACAGCAAAGATGCTCAGCATGAGGCACATGCTTTACGTGGTTCCTGTTGTAAGGGCCGAGGACCTACCCTGTGCTCCCTTCTCCCTGCCATGCACACCTGTGTCCCTTCTCTCCCACACCTGAGGATGTGACTCTCATGTCTCCAGCCTGCGGGATGATGTGAAAGGGGGTGCTTCTCCTTTGAACTGTTCTTACTGGATCCACATCAGGAGAGGACCCTGACAGCCTCCCTGGGTGCCCCTAAGGGACTGTTCCATTGATGGCAGGGCACTGCTGATTTTTGATTCTAAAATAAACACAAAATGTTAAATGCAGGTCAAAATCATTGGCTATGAAATTCTCCCAGAGGGATGGGAAGGGGGGTTGTTTCAAGCCCTGCATAGTTTCTTCTCACGAGCTTGTTGAATTCTATGCAAATCTGCATTTCCGTGCACTGCACCATGTCGGGCCCTTCCCTCCTGAAACCCACGTGGCAGGTCCCCGCTGTTCTCCGTCCTGAGTCCTGGTCTGGACTCCTTGGTGACACTGCAGTGCTGTTTCTCCTTCATGACCCCGCTGAGGTCTTGAGACAGAAGTATAGGGCAGGCACATCTAAGTGGGGTGCTCTCTATTGAATCCAGCATTGCGTGTGCCCCCGCCATCTGCCTGACGCTGTGTTGGTCCAGGGTGTTTGGAGAGGTTCCGAGCGTAGGCTCGGCCGCAGAGGAGCTCAGTGCAGGCTGTGCAGGCGGAGCTGGCCGCCTGGAGACTCCACGCTGCTGGGAGCGACAGCCCGTCTGCACAGAAGCTGTGGGGGGCTCCAAGGACGGAGAGACGTGTTGTGTGGGGTGAAGACGCAGGCGGAGGTCAGGGGAGATGTCACAGAGGTACCTGTCAGGCCGGAGGTCTGCTGGTGTGGCAGAGGCGGAGCAGTGAGGCAGAAAAGTCGGGATTCGGGTGGGATTGTGGTTGGTTCAGTTTCCTGTCTGGTCTTGTCAGGGGCAGACAGGAACTGGATTTCATTGGGATTACGTGCATCTCTGTTGTCAGCTCTAATCATTTGCTGTTTGACTTGCTTCCTGCCTTCACTGGACATTAATACCTGTTAAGAAATCCCTGAACTTCCACAGATGAGTCTATGGTGCACAGCCTTGCAGGGTCCAGGGTCAGCTATCATGTTGCTGGTAGAGATGATGTTCAGTGTTACCTAAACTAATAGTATTACTCAGCCAGTGAAATGGAGCAGGGTCCCGTTAGGTCTTTACATGGTACTCCTTGAGAGTACAGACACACATCAATTGGTTTAATCTCTTTTGATAAATTTTTTTTACTAGTTATATCCATTTAAAAAATCACTAGTCTCTTCTCTTTATCTTAAGGGGTGCTAGACACTTATAGTCATTCCTGTATTAAGACGTGTTAGATCACTAATTGCAGTATTGATAATACTTGTACCCCCAGCAGAGTGTACACCATGCATCACCTTCTGGTCAGCAGAAGTCATTAAGACAACCTTTGAATGTTTTGTTGAAGGAAAAATATCCCTTAACTGGCAAAGTTTTTTTGTTCTTAAAATTAAGTTTACAGCCCTGGCTGGTTTGGCTCAGTGGTTAGAGTATTAGCCTGCAGTCCAGAGAGACCCGGGTTCGGTTCCCGCTAAGGGTACGTACCTCGGTTGCAGTTTGTCCCCGGCCCTGGTTGGGTCGTGTGGGTGGCAACCACTCGATGTATCCCTTTCACACCGATGTTTCTCCCTCCCTCCCTCCCTCCCTCCCTCCCTCCCTCCCTCCCTCCCTCCCATTCTATCTGAACAAAATATCAAAAAATGTCCTCGGGTAAGGATAAAAAAAACAAATAACCCCCAAAATTAAGTTTACAAATACTAAACAGGAGAAAAAAATATTACAATTATTTTTCCAAAGCGATATCTATCCTATCAGATTTTATTTATTTATCCTCACCCAAGGACATTTCTGTTTTATCCTCAGAGTGGGAAGGGAGAGAGGGAGGGAGGGAGAGAGAGAGAAACATCAATGTGAGAGACATCGAGTGGCTGCCACCCACACGACCCCAACCAGGGCTGGGGACAAACTGCAACCGAGGTACGTGTCCTTAGTGGGAATCGAACCCTGGACTCTCTGGTCTGCGGGCCGATGCTCTAACTGCTGAGCTAAACTGGCCAGGGCTATCCTATCAGATTTTAATTGGGAGGACATTTTAGACTCATGGACAACTTCTCTCTCAACCACTGAAACTTGACAAGCCGATGGTCTTTGTCCCATCTTTGCTGTATTTGTTCTCCTGATGTCTTGGTTTCAGGCCAGGTGCATGGCCCACGCAGGGCTATGCACTGTCTTTCAGTGGGGAACCATTGCTACCTGCTTCCATCGCCGTGGCCCAGGAAGAAGCTGGAAGATGCCACTGGCATTGGTTACATTACAAAAATAGCAAGAGGTTGGTCAGGTTTTCCTTGCAGGTCAGTTTGCTTTCTTAAAACACGTGGAGACCAATGATGAACATTTTCTGGTGAGTGTATCCTATTAAATTTTAAATGCAGTTAAATAAAATCTGGTCTGTGGATGTGATGATTCTCAGTGAAATCTTCAGTGTGCAGAAATGCTCAAAGCCATCGTATTAGAAGAATCAGTGCTCTCTGTAATGATTTCCTGTAAGGACCTAGGACTCCTCATCCTCCATCAGACTGATGGTTTTTCCAGTCCAGCACTCTGACGCTGGGAGTGGAATGAAGGGAGTCACTGTGGGACGGCCTGGTGACCCTTCTTGCCATCACCTTAAAAATTTAGGGGTATGGTTCAAATATGGACAACTTCCCTTAATAAGCGCTTATGGAGCCATTATTCCTGTTATTCTTGAATTTGTCTAAATTGCTTTTGCAGAAGTTTTTATTTTTGGCCCTTACCATCTGGTGGAACATGGCAGCCAGTCTGAGCAGCAGCCAATCAGAATTTACTCATGTCACACATGAAAAACTAGGGTCCTTCTTCCCCTTAGTTGTCGCACACAGTCATTGGATTACCCGGTAGGATAGATAAATGCGCACATTGTTGACGCGTGTGGTAGAGCAGGTCACTCTGGACCTCACCTCCAGTACTGTTCTTATTTCCTCCCCTTCATCTGCTGCAGGGGCTCTGAGTGCTGCGGACCCCCTGCTGGGTAACACCCGTCTTAGAACAGTGAGAGGCGCGGCCGAGAGTCCTTGATTTAATTTCTTGCCCCCACTGTTTCCTGGCTCTGTGGTCTGGGTGCTTGACCAAATGTCCCAAAGGCCCAGCTGCCTCCTCTGTAAGGTGGGGTGCCTTCTCATAGACTGTACTCATCCGGACCCCCTTAGTTCCACGTGATAGAAGCCCAGTTCAGGTGATTTACACAGAATGGGGGAGTTGTAACTCCTGTAGCTGGGGTGCAGCTAACTTTGGGTGTCACTAGAGCCAGCTCTAACAGTGCTGGAGAGGGGCTGACTCGGTTTGTGTGTGTGTGTGTGTGTCTTTTTAAACTCTTTTTCTACCCAAGGATATGTTTAGAGAGAGAGAGAGGAAGGGAGGGAGAGAGAGATCAACATTGATGTGAGAGAGAAACATCGATCGGTTGCCTCCCATACACACCCGAACTGGGGATTGAACTTGCAGCCTAGGTATGTGCCCTGACTGGGAATCGAGCCCACAGCCTCTTGGTGCACGAGATGATGCTCCAACCACCTGAGCCAGCTGGCCAGGCAGGGCTGACTCTTCCCTTATCTCAGCAATGTGTGTCTCTGCTTGACTTCTTCCTAGGATGAGGTGTCAGGATGGCCACTGGAAGCCCCAAATTCGTATCTTACCAACTCAGTCACCCGCCAAAAGCAAGAGTGTTTTCCAGTAGGAAAATCAGAGAAGTCCCCTGGTGATGTCTGATACTTGGCTGGGAGCACAGTCTGTCCTTTACACCAAGGCCAGGGAGAGAGCTTCGGACCTGCAGTGGCCAGAGGAAAGGGTTCCCCACAGAGAAGGAGGGTCTTACCAGAGAGTGGCAGGGCGTCCCCCAAAGAGTGCGGTAACACGAGGGCACCCCGGTGGTCGGAGGACTGAGTGAGGTGGGCAGAGAACCCGTGCAGACGGAAGTCCCGCAGCTGGATTCCATTCTCTCTTTACTTCGGAGGGAATGCAGCTTCTTCGTATTGGTTCTAAAGGCACTTTAACTTGTAAGGTGAATACCTTTATCAACTTTTAATTTTATTTACCCTTAACCTTGAAAAGTTGTGAAAAGATCTATTTTAAGGGGGACAGGGTGGGGCAGGGGGAAATTTCAATTAATACTTTGTTATTCAGTCATAAATTACTCATGGAGAATCTAACATATACAGGGTACTCTCGAGTTCTGGGAGGATGGAAAGGAACAAGGAAAAGCCCCTTTCTCAGGGTGTCTGATTGGTGTACGTCAAGTGTATGGGTGCTGGGGTAGAAGGTGCTGGGGTATGTCAGGTGTGTGGGTGTTGGGATAGAATGTGCTGGGGTATGTCAGGTGTATGGGTGCTGTGGTAGAAGGTGCTGGGGTATGTCAGGTGTATGGGTGCTGGGGTAGAAGGTGCTGGGGTATGTCAGGTGTGTGGGTGTTGGGATAGAAGGTATGGGGTATGTCAAGTGTATGGGTGCTGGGGTATGTCAGGTGTGTGGGTGTTGGGATAGAAGGTGTTGGGGTAGAAAGAGCTGGGGTATGTCAGATGTGTGGGTGCTGGGATAGAAGGTATGGGGTATGTCAAGTGTATGGGTGCTGGGGTATGTCAGGTGTGTGGGTGCTGGGATAGAAGGTTCTGGGGTATGTCAAGTGTGTGGGCGCTGGGGTAGAAGGTGCTAGGGTATAAGGTGTTGGGGTAGAGGTGCTGGGGTAGAAGGTGCTAAGGTATGTGGTAGAGGTGCTGGGGTATGGGGTAGAGGTGTTGGGGTAGAGGTGCTGGGGTATGGAGTAGAGGTGCTGGGGTATAGGGTAGAGATGCTGGGGTAGAAGGTGCTGGGGTATGGAGTAGAGGTGCTGGGGTAGAGGTGCTGGGGTAGAGGTGCTGGGGTATAGGGTAGAGATGCTGGGGTAGAGGTGCTGGGGTATGGAGTAGAGGTGCTGGGGTATAGGGTAGAGATGCTGGGGTAGAAGGTGCTGGGGTATGGAGTAGAGGTGCTGGGGTATAGGGTAGAGGTGCTGGGGGAGAGGTGCTGGGGTATAGGGTAGAGGTGCTGGGGTAGAAGGTGCTGGGATATGGAGTAGAGGTGCTGGGGTATGGAGTAGAGGTGCTGGGGTATGGAGTAGAGGTGCTGGGGTATAGGGTAGAGATGCTGGGGTAGAAGGTGCTGGGGTATGGAGTAGAGGTGCTGGGGTAGAGGTGCTGGGGTATAGGGTAGAGGTACTGGGGGAGAGGTGCTGGGGTATAGGGTAGAGGTGCTGGGGTAGAAGGTGCTGGGGTAGAAGGTGCTGGGATATGGAGTAGAGGTGCTGGGGTATGGAGTAGAGGTGCTGGGGTAGAGGTGCTGGGGTATGGAGTAGAGGTGCTGGGGGAGAGGTGCTGGGGTATAGGGTAGAGGTGCTGGGGTAGAAGGTGCTGGGGTATGGAGTAGAGGTGCTGGGGTAGAGGTGGTGGGGTATAGGGTAGAGGTGCTGGGGTAGAGGTGCTGGGGTATGGAGTAGAGGTGCTGGGGGAGAGGTGCTGGGGGAGAGGTGCTGGGGGAGAGGTGCTGGGGTAGAAGGTGCTGGGGTATGGAGTAGAGGTGCTGGGGGAGAGGTGCAGGGGGAGAGGTGCTGGGGGAGAGGTGCTGGGGTATGGAGTAGAGGTGCTGGGGTATGGAGTAGAGGTGCTGGGGTATGGAGTAGAGGTGCTGGGGGAGAGGTGCTGGGGTATGGAGTAGAGGTGCTGGGGGAGAGGTGCTGGGGTATGGAGTAGAGGTGCTGGGGTATGGAGTAGAGGTGCTGGGGGAGAGGGTGCTGGGGGAGAGGCAGAATGTGGGAAAGGCTGAGGGAGCAGGCGAGGTGATGGGGAGCACAGGATGGAGGAGGAGCCCCTCCAGCTGGGAGAAGACACGGCCTGGGGGGGCGGTGGTATCTGCACTGAGCCCGAGGGCGGGATATGGTTTGTAGGCCTGGGATGTCGGGGACAATATGGGGTGGCAGGAAGGAGAGCTGAGGGAGAGGGAGCTGTCACTCCCTCCTGGGCTCACTTTATTCTAGGCTCTGTGTGGCACTGGGCATTCGAAGATGAATGACAGCTCCGAGCTGTCGTAGAGGCGCCCAGACACAAGTGTGTGTAGGGCCTGGTGAGGGCGTGGCGGAGGGGACCGCCAACTCATTCCTGATGGAGGGTATGAACCACGGCCTAGAGCGGGGTGGTGAAAGGTGACTGTGAACCGGGAGCAGTGCTGTGTTTCCAGGGCATGAGGTCACCAGAAGGAGAGGAGGTGGAGCCAGGCAGCAGAGCCCCTTGTGTGCCCGGTCAGAAGTTTGGCTGGGATGCTTGAGTCCTGGGTTCTCCCAGGAGCCGTCGTGGGGGCTGACCTTTGCAGCTCACAGGGTCTGTGCTTGGCGTAATGTTCTGCTCTCGTCATGGTGAAATTCTCAGTGCCTTTCAGACAAGGGTCCTGCGTTTTCGTTTTGCATGGGCCCTGACGTGCCACAGCCTGTGGGGTGGTGACATGCTGTCAGTCAGCTGAGCTTCAGGACACGTCCCGCTGGAGTGAAGGTCAGAAGGGCAGATGCTGGACGGGCTGGACAGCTGTCTGCATGGTCTGAGGAAGGGACGGTAAGGGCCTAGATGAGGATGTGGACTGAGGAGGGCGAGGGGCCAGGCCCAGCAGCAGACTGGACATGAAGGGCTGGGGGATGAGGGCAGAGTTGGCCTCAGCACAGCATGCAGGGACTGCTCGGTGCTGTCCTGAGCCGGGGACTGCCAGTGGCTACGGCTGGCTTTCCAAACTGAGATTTAGAAGACTGTCTTAATATTTTTACTCTCAATAGCAAGTGAAAGCTGACATTGGCAGGCTCGTTCAGCGAATGTAAAATTACCAGAAAAGACATTCTGAGCCATTCTGGAATCAAACAGATGGACCAGGCAATCACGTTAAAAACAGTAAATCACAACTTGAACTTCAGTCCATCATGATCCTAAGCAGTTTACCATTTGGGTTTCTTTTACTTAAAAGACCTTGTTACTATTAAGCACTCTGCTCAGAGATGCCTGATACATGCCCTGTGGGCCAAAAGCTTCATCATCTGAAACTGGTCGTCTTCCTGAGGTTTCGGAAATGGTTATTTCGTCTCTTACAAAGATTCAGGAGAATTTCTCCCTGTTCAGTTAACACAGACATTAACACAACTGCGTGTTTTACTGCGTGGTTTTCAAAAACACTCTTCAAGAAAATAAAGGTTGCCCCGAACTTCGCCTAGGGTCCTGGCCAGGTGCGGACAGCTTCCGCCCCAGGAAGCAGGCTCTCAGCGGTGGGTGGGAAGGGCTGCTGTTTTAATACTGCGCTGTGTTTCCTGTCTGGTGCAGACGTAGGCAGAGCCCTTTTGCTGCAAGGACACAAGGTCAAGGCGGTGCTGTCCAGGCCCCAGATGCTGTGCTGGGGCCTCTTGAAATTGAGGAAGCAGCTCAAGGTCAGGAGGAACCAGGGTGAGGCTTGTGAAAAGATTAAAGGGCTTCAGGCCAGTCTTGTAGACAGATTAGTATCCTTTTCATATGTTGATGAAAATCGGGCTCCGGGTAGGGCAAAGGCCACTACAGCTCTTCTTGTCCTTGTGGTGTCACCATATACCTGGTCCTCCAAAGTGGCCTTCTCTGATTCGTGTGCCTTTTCTATGGGGAGAGTCATTGGGTACCACCCAGATGTGCTGTGCTCTAAAAAATGGAGATCACACCTGCTGCTTTCCGAGGGGGTTGTGGAGGAACACCTGGTGTCATAAATGGGAGCCCACACAGTTAGCGAGGTGAAACACCAAGAGTTCCCTTGTTTTCCTCTCTTGCTCTCAACCATCACGGTGCACTTGGTTTCATCTCCATGGCCTGCATGGCTGCGCCGACGGATCGCCAGGTACTGTGCCCCGAGGAGCACTGCTCAGCACTGGTTCGGAGCATCTGGCAGTGCCTGGGGCAGGAAGAGAGGATGCTTGCAGACACTCGGCCAGTTCCTTGTTGTCTCCCACGGCACAACGTATCTGGTTCTGCACACAGTAGGCACTTGCCACTGAACTGATCCTGTTTTACTTGTCTGGAGAAAGAGAATTCACCATCTGTAGAGTGTGAATGGTGACTTCTAGATGCAGGGACAGCTTGGCGCTGTGACAGCCTCATAGTCTCACGTGGCCCCTCCTGGCACCAAGAGCTGTGCAGGCAGGCACCATCTCTAGTTTGCTCAACACTTACTCCCCAGTGTCTCGTGCAGGGCTTGGCACATAGCAGGTACTTAATGAATGTTGGAGGGAGTGGATAAGGAACGGATACACCTGTCTGTCTTACATTGCAGTAGACGTTCATTTCTAAAAGAGGCACATGTGAATGTCTCCAAGTTCATAGTCCTCAAGATTGTCTTACTCTTCCCCCCCTTTCACACCCTCCCCGCTCCAGTACTCAGCCCAGATGGACACAGAGCAGCCATTCTGTATTCAGTAGGTAAAGGAAGGTGCAACAACGAGGGTCAGGAGGTTTGGATGCAGGTCTGCCCACTAGTCTCGAGACCTTGGTTGATGAGGCTGGGTCTCTGTCTGGGCCCAGCAGAATCCTGCTTTGAAGAATGGGGCCACCAGTTGCGGTGCTGCTTATCAGCTCAGAAGAAAGAAGGGATGTGAAGTGCTGGGGAAAGGTACGTCTTGAACCACTTGTTCCTGTAAGAAAGCATGACGGAACCCCATTATGCAGGATGCGTGGCTAATGTGTTTGAACCTCTTTCCCATCCGCCCCGGGAACTGGTGGCCTTATTTTACTAAATAAGTAGAGGAATACATCAGGTACGCTGTCGGTGAGGAAATTTGGAAGTCGCAGCAAGGTGTAAATCTGAGAACAATAATGACCCATAAGAGGTAGCTGAGAAGGAATCACTATTAGCCTGGTGGAATAGTTTTAGACCGTTTCCAGGCAGGTGCGTGTGCACACACGTCCACGTGGTGTGATTTTAGCCACCTGACAGTCATTTTTGTATCGGAAGTAAATGGCTGTTAGTCAGCTCGGCTGCTATGACGCATACCGCAGCCAGGGTGGCTGAAACGACGTTGGTTTCTCGGAGTTCCGGTGTCGGGGAAGTCCAAGTTTTGCTGTCTGGTGGGAGCCCACTTCCAGGTTTGTAGAGAGACACCTTCTGCTGTTTTCTCACATGGAGCTCATCTCTCCGTGTGTTCTGGGAGCACTAATCCCGTTCAGGAGGGCTCCACCCTCGTGACCTCCCGAAGGCCCCACCTCCAGATACCATCGCATTGGCTACTAAATGTCAACATACGAATTTCTGGATGACACAGTCCATCTGTAGCAATGGCTGATCCCAGGAGAAGAAAGAGCCCTGTCTTGCCATTTCTTCTGCCACTGGCTCAAACCCAGGCTGGTGTGAGACCGAGCAGATATTTGCTAAATACCGAATCGATTTCTAGAACTTTGGGGCTGGAAAGATTGAGCCATAATTGATCGTTCTCACTTTAAATACCGGGAAACTGAGGCCCAGGGAGGGATCAGGCCCAGCGCCTGGTAATAGCAGAGCTGGTGCTCCCAGCCTGGCCTGCTCACTTCCACGCCCTGCTCACGAGTTCACGGGCAGGTGCCAGGAGGCCCCTCGGGTCGGCCCTTGTGGCAGCGAGGCCCCTGCGGTTCATTTGGCCTGCGTCTCTGTGGGGCTGCTCTCCCTCGGGACGGTGTCTGGTATGGCGGGGCAGCGGTCTCCAGGGGGCTGTCCTCACAACAGTGTGCTGATTTCTGAATAGGCCAGCATCTGGGGGCTCCCTCTGGTTATCATCGTTTGTATTGTACGTGGACTCTCCATGCTTGACCTAACATTCCCGTCTTGGCGGGAATATGTTCGCCGGTGTTTTTCATTGGACTGTCTTAACATTTCTCGTTCCTGCCTCACCTTCAAGCACAGTGGAAAGGGGTCCTCCTTTCTGTGGGTGGTCCTTCCCACGCTCTCTGAGTTGTGACTCTGCCCCTCCCTTTCTGTGCCTGTCTTATGAGCGATCTCGTCCATCTGCAAACACTTCCCACGTAGGGTCCCCTATGTGGACAGTTCGGCATCTGCGAACTTCTTGTTTTGAGCAGTCTCAGTTGGAAGGGAGGCGACATGTATATAGGAAAATTATAGCTCAATTTATAAAGTGGCTGGGGACCCACGAGAAGGCCAGAGACAGTGCCCAGGAGGCCCAGTGGCAGGAGGCCTTCCTCACGGTCACCAGGGTAGAGGGACCGGCAGGCAAGACTTTTAAAGCAGGCCAGTTTGGCAAGGATAACGAGGGTTTGAACATGTGGAGGCTGCAGGCTAAAGCACTCCAGCCAGAGAAGAGAGGATGAGATGAGAAGGTTGGGGGGAGTCTCTGGGTCAGGCAGCCAGGAAGGAACCCCAGGAGTCCTGGGGTCTGGGACTCAGGAGTGGCAAGCTGAGTCTTCCCTTTGAGGGCTGACTCGGGGCACCCCCTCTCCACCCCTCCTCTGCAGCGCTGTGGCACAGACAGCTGGCGAGCTGGTGCAGCTAGCTTGCCCCGGGGCTGGGGCTCCTGGCCAGGGTCCACCACTGCTTAGGAGCCTTCCGGTGGTTTCCGGTGGCTTGGGGACGGCCTGAAAGTGTGTGTATGACTTTGTATCTGGGTGCACTTTCCCCCCTCCAATTTTCGGAGGTGTCTATTACCCTTGGGAAAGGATATGCATGTTATAGTCTAGGAAGGAGCTTGGCATGTGGATTCGTTTGAATAACTTACTTTAAAAACTCTCCAATTGTGAAGTGTATGGGGGGATGCTGCATTCAGTTTGAAAGCCTGCCCTGTTCTCAGGCATGGTTCACTGATCTCCTTGGACTGCGCCCCTGGCGACCAGGGCTGTCTCTTGTTCTTTTTTCTGTCCCCCACCCCACTCCCCTGTCCAGAACTTGGCCTTGGACCTGGGGTTGTTTGTAATGTTTGTTCAGGGAATAAGTAGCTTTGATGTGGGTAGCAGTCACATGTATGCCGACCTGCGACAGAGTGGACATTTTAGACCAGTTGGCTACCTCTAGGATCCCGAGGCTCACCTGTGGGGAGCAGGCCTTTCCAGTGCCAGTCTCCCTGCCTGGCACCTCCTGACTCAGCGCGGGGACAGGCCGTGGCACATCCTGCCAGCAACTGAGGGCTGGGGCGCTCTGCCTACTGCCTGCCAAGTGCAGTCTGACCCGTCTTCTCTCAAAAGGGCTCTGATGCCCCGTGATCCCCAGGTGTAAAGCTGGACCTAAGTGTGCCCCCCTGCCTGGTATAGGTGTGTGTGGTGGGGATGCTTGGGAACCTCGTCGCACCCCTCCCTGCCTTGAGAACGGCTTGTTCCAGCAGCAACCCGTGCTCATCTTAGGCCATCTAAGGACTCCCGTGGCTGCAGGGGCTTCTGCTGGGTGACTGCACCATTTCTGATCAGGAGCCCTGCCAGCTGGCCGTGAGGTGCCCGGCAGGGGGCGGGCGCCTCGCTGTCCTGTGAGGTAGGCGTGCGTGCAAGTTGTGGCGTCAGGAGCTGCACGACTGGCCAGTCAGCCGTTTCCCGTTTGACGTAGACCTTCGACCGCTGTGGAGCCCCGTGGGGGAGGTCAGGAGAGCGGAGTGGGCTCTTCAGAGCTTCTCAGTCATTTTTTTTCCTTTTCAGAAAAGCACAAGGAGAGCAATTGGTTTCCACTGCTAAGGGCTTTGGCCTCACTTGACTAGAAAGAAAGCAGTGTGGTGGGTAGCATGTTAGGGTGACAGGCCAAGTCAGGCAGCCTTGTACTCCAGGTGGGACCTGGAGCCCTGTGCCCTCACGCCCATGTCCCCTCCTCCAGCTCACTCTCACCATTCAACAGCACTGGTTGCCTGCTGTGCCGAGGGAGGCAGTGAACAGATACACACGGATCCTACCTTCAGAGTTTTCTGTTCTACAAGGTAGCTTCTGAGCATCCTAAGAAAATTCAAGACATGTTGGTGAGGGGTAGGGAGGTGGCTGGATTGATGCTCTTGCTTCTTCAGTGATGCCCCTGTTTTCTTTGTTATCCGAAATCTGCAGAATCCTTACCACTTGTTTCCATCTTTAGCATCTTGGTATGTGGATAGTCCCTTCATTCTGTCCATCCACTCATCCGTCCCACACTTGCAGGCCCAAAGGACCGCAGGGAGAAGGATGACGTGGCCGCCACTCTCAGGGAGCTCACCTTTGCTTGCTTCGTCACCGTTTAACTTGCATTTGTTCCCTAGCACAACTGCAAGTTCTTCGAAGGTCAAAGACAATCTCTTCCTAGGTGTTTCTGGAAGACTGAAAGATTTGTTGGTCAGTGGGTGGCTGGACCTGTAGTCCTGGTGCATTTGGTACATGAAAGGCTTACAAGAACGTGTCTGCAAAGCATGCCTGCCTCCCTGCTTGCCACGTAGCACAGACATCTCTATGAGAGGCTCCGCGTGCTGGTTTGGAAATCCAGGATGGCAGGAGGGACTTGGGGAAAAAAGATGTCTCAATAGGCAGAGATCCCCAAAGTGTATCTGTGCTTGAGGCTTGCCCGAAGAATGAAAAGCTTAATTCATGCCTTTTCTTGATGCTTCACGCTGCTTTTCTGTTTTTGAAAGAAAGATGTCAATTTCAGCCACTTAATTCATTTTTAATGTGGGTCAGCGCTACCGTCATCACACACCTTTGTCTAATCACGCGTTGGACTTCTGTTGAAGTGCTTGCTTTAAAAATTAAGTGTAATGACTAGAAGTAGGGAGCACAGTGCCGGCCCGGCAGCAGGCCTCTGGGGCAGCAGCATTCCTCTCGCCGGGGGTGGGCTCTCGCTCGGGAGCCTGGCTGCTGGGATTTGAGCAGGGACATCCATCAACAGTGTGCAGCACAGATTTGCTTCTTCGCAGATGCAGCTGGCCCACTTTGTCCTAATGCCAGAAGAATTGTCATTGTCTTAAAAAAATCAAAGATTTGACTTAAAAAAAAAAAAAAAAGTCAGGCTCTGGGTTGGGGCCAGGTTTGATCTTAAAGCAAGCTGACCTATTTTCATTCCAGCTTTATCAAAGCCTGCTCTGTGGTTCTACCTCCCTAACATGCTTTTATTGGTGTCACATGAATTAAACACCTGATTTAAGCAGGGGAGAGAGAGAGTGAAGACCTTGACTGGGGAGCTGGGTTTCCCACTGGGCCTGGGGTTGAGTCTCAGCATAATGCCGCTAATGCGTGTGCCCTGCCTGGGGGAGGGCCCCCTGGGAGGGGCTGGCAAGCATGTTGGGCTTTACCTTTTATACAGTGTTTTACATCTTCCTGTTCGACCTTGACAACCGAGTGCACGGGGAGGGAGGCCTGGCAGGCCCGTGAGCCTTGCTCCATGCACGAGGAGGCTGGCACTCACACAGGCGGTGGGGAGCGGCCTGGATGAGAACACTGGGCACTGGCTCAGCTCGGGGCCTGTCAGCACCACCCTCCTGTTCCTGCCTCTGGGCGCTCGCTTCTGTCCAGGCCCGTTGTGCTCTCCCTCGTGTGGTTGAGGAGTTCCAGCCGTGGTTCAGAAACAAAGGAACCCCAAACTGGGGTCGGGTCTTTGTGTGCTCGGCCAGCAAACTCACACCCCCGGGAATCCTGGGAAAGCGAACTCGGCTGAGCGTCCTCCTCCTGTAGCCAGGGCTGTTTCTGGTAGACCGGGGACAGCCCCTGGCAGTGTGCTAGCCGGAGAAATCCACGTGGAGCAGAGAGAAGAGGGTTTCCCATGGACGTTTCCTTGCTTGTATTCTGGCTTTTTTGCCCTTGGAAGACAGTACAGCTCCTTGTCCCAAGGGGTCGCATCCTGTGTGTTTATCTGTGTTCTCCTTGCCTGCTACCTTGGTTTTCTGCATTCTCTCTGAGGTTATGATTCTTTTTTTTTAATTTTTATCTTTTTCCCCCACTGGGCCTGGGGCTGATTTTTATTTATTTTTTCCCAATTTCTATTAATTTATTTTTGTTACAGATGTTTCCCCTAGACATCCTCCTCCCCATCCCGCCCCCACCCCCAGCATCGTTGTCCATGTCCATTGGTTATGCATACATGCATATAAGTTCTTTGGTACATCTCATCCACCCCCCACCCCCGCCTCCCTCTGAGGCTATGATTTTTTCACTCAGTTTTTTGCAGTGTCTCCAATGATAAGACTGGTATCATAAAATATACCAGATCAATTAATCCACTTCAGTTTTTAAAAAAATGTTTTTATTGATTTTAGAGGAAAAGGGAGAGGGAAGGAGGGAGAGAGAGAAAAAAACTTCAGCTGCCTCCTACATATCCCCTACTGCAACCTCGGTGTGTGCCCTGACCCCTAATCCAACCGGCTACCTTTTGGTGCAGGGGACAGCATTCAGCCAGCTGAGCCACACCAGCCAGGGCCACTCTAGTTTTTTCAAAAGTCACTGAGTCCATGAAAAAGATCTGCAAGGACCAGAGACTGTTAATATTATAAAAAACAAACACAGAATTGTAGTATAAAAAAACAAACAAAAACTGTAATAATAATTTTTTACATTTTTGTAGAGCGCTTCAAAAATTAGAGTTCTGAGTTGGGGCACCCTGGGGGAAGGGCGCGTCTGGGGAAGGAGGGCAGGATCGTGGACTCAGTGTGGCCCTCGGAGTTCAAAGTGCCTGTGCAATGTCCAGGCGGAGACACCGATAGGACTCACAGACGCGTGGGCTGGAGTTCTGGACACCGAGCTCCGCTGGCGATGCGAACGGGGACCCGTTGACACGGTGCGTCATCCACGCGGTGGGCGTGCGGTGTTCTTCCGCCTTGAGACACTGCTTGAGAGGACGTTCGAGGCAAGGCCCGGGTTCGGAGCCGGAGCTTTGGGGGAGCTATTACCATGTCTGGAGTTTAATAAAGTCTATTTAATTATTTAATATTTAAATATTTAATAGAGGCTGTTTAATAAAAGCTATTCCTCAGGCCCCAGAAAAGACACTGTAATGCAAAAGGAAAATCCAGTAGGTGAGTGGAGTGAACAAATGAGCTTAGTACTGGATGTGAGTGTTGCTAATTTAATAACTAATAGTTGGCTGCAGGCACGCTGGTGCACGTTCTCTGTGGTGACCCTTTCTGTGGCTGTGTGTATTTCACCGAGTTGTTCTGCCCCTGTACTTAACTGGATCCTTGTGGTATACTGCACAGTTGGAAGTAATTTTGAAATACATTGGTAGTATTTTCAAATCTGGATTAATTCTTTAGATGAATACTCAGAGGTTGGCTTCTTTGGTTATAGAGGACACACATTTTTATGACTATTGTTACCGAGGCAACCTATTGTTCGTTCCTGCCTACGAGAGCTCTGGACTTGCTGGGGCAAGAGCTGCTTGGCCTCTCTCATCTGAAAGCGTGGCCCTCCCTGGGTTCCCCAGGCCCCCTCTGTGGGCACTGTGAGGACTCGGGGAAGAAGCACCCCCTGTCTCTCTCTCAGTGCTGAGCACCCTCTGTTCCTTCTCCTTGCTGCGGGGCTCACACTGTGACTCAGACCCGGCCCTGCTGCTAGCCTGGGGCTGGTGGCCTAGGAGCTGGGTGGCTGGTACACAGAGAGTTACAACTGAGCATGGGCTCTGCTTTGAGTTCTATGTCAGGTGAGGGGACTTAACAGAGGGAGAGGCTCCCTGGCCGGTTTGGCTCAGTGGTTAGAGTGTTGGCCTGCAGTCCAGCGAGACCTGGGTTTGGTTCCCGCTAAGGGCGTGTGCCTCGGTTGCAGTTTGTCCCCGGGCCTGGTTGGGTCGTGTGGGAGGTAGCCATTCGATGTGTCCTTTTCACGTCGATGTTTCTCTCTCTCTTCCTCCCTCTCTCCCTCCCGCTCTATCGGAATAAAAAACAGAAAAATGTCTTCGGGTGAGGATTAAAAAAAAAGGCTCCTTCTGTTGGGGGGTGGAGAAGGGCTTCACAGAGGTTATGACGGTAGTTGAACGAACGGAGATGACTAATGGCTCCGTACAGCTTGCTCCGCGCTCCACCGTCTCTGTGGCTGAGTCAGAGGAGCCAGAGGGTCACAGGCCAGCCAGCTGAGCCACGTGGACCCCCGGCGGGCAGAGGCCACGCGAGGCCCAGGGCCACATGCCCAGCCAGCTCGTGCTTACCGCTTGTTTTTGAGGTATGACTTTTTAACCAGATATTTTCCAACCTTAGTGTTATTTAATGCTCCTGAGAAATCATTTCAAAAATTGGAAACCTTAAGTTACTCATGATTTATGGAGTTGATTCATCTATCTCTATATTTAGATGTATGTAATATGTAGTACGTATATCAAACTATAACAGATTCTGACCTCCTCTGGGGGGAAAAGACTCCCTTCTAGTTCACAAGAGGAAAGGTCTTGACAGCTCCGCCGCGTTCACGTGTTGGGGGAGCACCGCGAATTCCTTGGCCGCTCCACGTAGGTTTCCCGCTCACACGCGTCACCGCTATAATCACTGAAGCTTCCGGATGGTGACAGATGTGTGATTCTTTCATTCTTCAAATCTGTAGGGTGTTCCTTAACGCCGAAATCTGTGTCTTTTTTCAACTTGATTAAACCTTTAATGAATATTTTATCAAATGAACTGCATGTCTTATATTTCATTATTAATGTTGTTTGTGAGGCCCTTTCTTCATTAGCCTAGTTTATAAACGAAGAGATCACTAGAGGAGGAATGATGTCTCAGGGACCATGCTTGGGGGTGGGGAGCGTCTGCGTGGTGCGAACACGGGCATTTAAAGATGCCGCAGGGGAAGCGGCTGCTGGGGTGTGCGTGTCACTGGGTGTGAGAACGAAACGGTCCTAAAGGTGACTGGATGTGGCTGCTCCTGAAGCCTCATGGGCAGGGTGCAGACGGAGGGCTGAGCGAGGGTCAAGGCCGGTCCCATTCTAGCTGAGTCACTTTAGCCAAGCCCTCTCCCCCCCAGTTCAGGGCCACTTTGGTCTGCCCACTGCCCAGACAACCCACCTGGTTCACTGGTGACCCCGGCAACTAGCTTGTAATGGGCCTCACCACCTGTCTGGGTTAAATTAGACAGATGCCGCATCTACCACTCTGGCCTCTGGTTTCAAGGCATTTCTCCTCCTCCCCTTCGTCACTGCTCCACTCTGACCTTGCACCTTGGAGTCCTGGGTCCTGTCCCAGCTCCTAAGCCTCCGCACCCTCTCCCAGCAGCCTGCTTAGCACAGCCCTGGGACCCCTCTCCCTCCTCGTAATCCTTGTCTGGCCTAGATTCCAGCCCTTTCAAGTCTCTGCCCTACACTTGCTTCCTTTCGTTGTATCTTCCCAGGAATTCCCTGGCCCTGGATGCATCCAGCCGGTCTCCTGCCCCTGGCTGCCTGGCCACTGCCCCTAGTTCACGACGGTTTGGCCTCACTAGCCTTTCTGTTCCTGAGCCAAGCTCCTTCCCACTCGAGAGCCTCTTTCAGACTGCACTGTGTCCCTGGTTCTTCTCTCCCCTCCCTTCACCCACCTCTTTGGGTCGAAACCTCATTTGCTTCCTAGGGGACCTTCTCTGACTGCCTGGTTGAGGCCAGGTTCTCTCCTGCTGGGCACTCTTGGCATCCTGTGCTGGTCTGTTCTTCACTTGGGATTGTCCCTGGTTCTTTGCATGCTTATCCAGTCAAGATCTGACCCAGATGTCACAGGGCAGTGCTAACTTCTGACTTTTGTTCCATTATGCTCATGATAAATGTCCCAGAAACCCTATTACTGTGGGATCCAAATGCCATTTTCCAGACTCTCAGACATGTTTTGTCAGCACTGGAGTCTTGATGTTTGGTTCCTAAAAGCACCGTAGTCCTCATCGTTAGAGTCCCTGTGGTCTGCAGACGGGGCGCAGAGAGATCATGAAGGGCACGGGCTCTGACCTCACCACTCACCATGGATGACCTTGGGACAGGGGTCTGCTCAGAGCCTCAGTTTTCTCATCTAGAAAATGGTAATAGTGTCCACCTCTTGGTGTTGCGAGGATTGGATGAGCTGACACAGGTGTGGCGCATGTCGGGGTGTTCAGGGCTCAGGAGAGCACCTAGGCAGTTAGCTGTTGTTACTGTGAGCTGTTCTCTACCACTTTGGGGAACATGGGGCTCCACCGCCTTATGCTTCGTGTGTTTCTCCTACACACAGGCTTTCAGTGGACATTTGTACATCGCAGTGAACATTTTACGAACAAAGGCTTTTGAGCCTACAGTGTAAAACCCTTGCTCCCCACTCCCCTTGGGCCTCTCTCCTCAGCATCACTGTGCTGTGGTCTTCTCTCATCTCGCACAAAACAAGGGGCTCTCCATGTACTTCTCTCGTCTGTCTGTCTGGAACACTCTGTATTTTTCCTTGATTCCAACATTGTGTCCACTACCCCCTCTAATACCAGTGTGCCTCAGCATGTGGCCGCTGACTGTGCTGATCTGTATGTATTGTTCTGTCCACTCAAGGCAGCGTTGATTCACCCTCATTTGTTGCTTTTTAATTCTAGCATTATAAATAACTAAAGGCCAGAGTGATGTTTTCTCTCTTCTGGGAACTGTACAAAGCACATAAAATAACTCTCTTTCTGGACACTCAGGAAAAGCTTGTTGACTGAAGGAAATGACCAGTCAGCCTGGTCTGGGTGTTAATTTATTAATATTTGGGTATCGGGTACACCCCGTGGTGCTTGTTAAAGACCACGTTACTCAGCATGTTTTGGCAGAACTGGGTGACAGGGCCTCATCTCCTTCCCCCTTCCTTGTGCGCACGAAGGTGTCATGACTCTCACTCATTCAGCAGTTCAACAGGAGTTCTGAGCGCCTACCTGCTGTGTGACCAGCAGGCCCTCTGGGCTCCGGGGAGCCGCACCAACCAGCGAGGGGGGCTTCCGTGCTCGTGGAGCTGCGTGCTGGCGGGAAGAGACAGGCAGGGGACATGCACATCCCGTGGATGGAACTACCGCCTGGTGGAGAGACAGTGAGGGGACAGAGGAGGGGGTGCTGCTGCACACTTCGGGGGGCCAGGAAAGGCTTCTTGCATGGGACCCTGGGAAAGAGAAGGGAGCAAGCCTTAGAGATGGCCGTGGGAGGAAAGTGTGAGGCAGGAGGGCTGCAGGCACCACGGCCCGAGGACACGGGAGTGTGCGGTGTTTGGGAGACAGCAAGGATGTGCACTTGATCGGAGTGAGGGGGGCGGGGGGGCGGGAGGGGTTGGGCAGAGGATCATGGGAGACAGGCTTCTCGGGGCCCCGTGAGGGCCTTGGATTTTGTTCTGAATTAGGTGGGGAGCCATTTGAGATTTTTTTTTTAAATCCTCACCCAAGGAAATTTTTCCACTTATTTTCAGATAGAGTGGGAGGGAGGGAGAGTGGGAAGGGGGAAGAGAGAGAGAGAGAGAGACACACACACACACACACACACACACACACACACACACAGAGAGAGAGAGAGAGAGAGAGAGAGAGAGAGAGAGAAACATCTATGTGAGAGACACATCAATTGGTTGCCTCCCGCATGACCCCAACCAGGGCTGGGGACCCAACCACAGCCGAGGTACATGCCCTTGACTGGACTCAAACCCGTGACTCTTTGGTCCATAGGCCAACAATCTAACCACTAAGCCAAACCGGCCAGGGCCATTTGAGGATTTTGAGGAGCAGAAGGACACAATTTAACTTACGTAATGTCGCCTCAGATCCGCCATTGGGGAATTGAACTAACAAACTCAGTCGTACGAGAAGGGACTTTACTGTGTTTTAACAGAAGGGCACCTGATTATTTAATGGGTAAGGGCCATAAGCATAGAGCACAGGTGGAGGGAAGTGACCCCAATGCCTCTGCTTCTGTCTCACGGCAGATGTGTCAACGGCAAGCAGTTTGGAGGAACCCCCGCCCAGGGGCTCACTGTGCGCCCAGAGCACCTCGGTTGGTGGTAGCTCTGTACGTAAGGGTTGTTCCCGCTCTCAGGACTGTAAAAGCATCAGGAACATCCTGTTGGTGTTGAAGTCCGAGCCAGTGAGGGGGGGAGAGGGAGAACAGGGTGGTTGGCTGTTGTTCGTCCTTGCAGTGTGAGGAGGTGATGCTCCTAGGCCACCCAGGCAGCTGGAAACTTCCGACTGAGCCTATCTCCCAGCAGGTGGGCAGAAGGCGGGGCCTTGCCCGCCCCTGGCCGCAGAAGTGCCGTGTGTCTGCTGTGCACCTGTCACCAGCAGAGATGGCTGCAGTCCCAGCCAGCTTTGCAAGAACTTCAGTCAGAAATGATGATGCTAGAATCCGTTCTGCAGGGAGCTGCTGCTTTTCTTAGAAGGTGTAAAAAAAGAAAGATGTGAGTAAGGTGGAATCTTAGAAGAAGGAAGAACAGAAAATGTCTTCAGCAACAGAGCCCACCAAGTCTGGCAAATCTGACTCAGGAGTACATGGGGGATAGAGAGAGAGACAGACAGACAGAGACAGAGACACACAGACACACACACACGTGTGCACACACACACACACGAGGCAAAAGAAGTGGGATGTGCCAGGGGGAGAGGCCCTCCTGCATAGTTGTGAAGGCTGGTTCACGTTAGTGACACACCTTAGAGAACAGCTTTACGACACCTAACTGTATTACTTTAAAGCATTTGAAATAAGCTAACTTGATAGTATTTGAAACACAAGGGGAGTTTCTCAGGACTTACATAACGCTGGGGGCAAAGTCAATCAAATGCTCTCTGCTTACCAAGACTCAAGTCAAGACGAGAGGGAGGCCCAGGTTCTGGGTGCGGACGTATTTGGTGAACAGGCTCCATGTGGAGCTTCTATTCTATGGGGGGAGCAGGTGAGAAACAGGTAAACAGTGAAGGTAAATCAGAGCCCCCCTCTGAAGGAAGGGAGGTGAAGGGGACGTGCTAGAACCCGAGAGGGTGCCCAGGGAAGGCAGCACCGGGGCTCTGGGACTGTGTTCAAAGCACAAGGAAGACACACAGACGGGGCAGAAAGACGTGTTTCTGTGGAGCAAGAGGAAGGCCAGCGGATGCCTCTCTGCTTGCAGAAGAGACCTGCTGTCTCCGCGAGTCCCTCCTTCCTCACGTTCTGGTGCTTCGGAAACGTGTATACGTGGCAGGCACTGTCGTGGGCACGGGGGCCCCCTTTGCTTCCCTCCGCCAGGATGTCAAACTTTTTTTTTTTTTTATCCTTGCCCGAGGACATTTTTGCATTTATCTTCAGATAGAGCAGGAGGGAGAGAGGGAGGAAGAGAGAGAGAGAAACATCGACGTGAGAGAGACACATCGACTGGCTGCCTCCCACACGACCCCAACCGGGACCAGGGACAAACTGCCCTTAGTGGGAACCGAACTCGGGATTCTCTGGTCCGCAGGCTGACGCTCTAACCACTGAGCTAAACTGGCCAGGGCAGCATGTCAAGATTTCTGATCGGAGCATGGAGTCCCTTGAGACCTGGAGGCTGTTCCCCTGCCACCCCCAGTCACCCGAATGAGAAAGGGAGATCGTCCCAAATGTTCCTGTCGACGCGGAATTATGCACTGACAGGATTTCCATGGCCATGTTGCTTTTCTTTCGATTTCTTGCCTCGGGGTTCAGTTTGCCATGCTGTCTGCCCAGTGGTTGCCCTCCACCTGAAGCTAATCGTTGAACCATTAAAATGGCTCGTTAGGTGATTAACAGGGAGCTTAACCTTTTACATTTTAACCGCCTTTGAGTCAGGACTTAGGTTGTGACAGCCAGGTCCTGCTCAGACAGCGCTGTTTCCTGTTGGAGAAGGCAGAGGCCCAGACCCGAGAGGAGGCCAGCGGGGCCTTTGGAAGGTGTGTAGGCAGATACTAGAATACTTTCATTTGGAAGAAAAGGATGAACCCCAGAGGGTAAACCGAGGAGGAGATGGCACCTTCCCCCATCCCACCCCTCGAAGCTCACCGCAGAGCTGTCTCCGAAGCCCAGGTCACACGGAGTCCCCGAGGGCTAGGAAGGACCATTCCTTAGTTCTCAGCCTCCCGCGGGTCCCGGGAGGTGCTTGGCATCTGGGCTTGCTTCCCTGGTGCTCCCTGACCGCTCACCACAGCCCACTAGCTCAGGCTGGGCCCACGGTCCCCGGGACCCCCACCGGACTCCGTTTGGACTGCAGATGAACTTGTACGAGGGCGTTGTCTGGGAAGGGCTCGCATTCTAAGTGTGTCCACAGTCCTTGTCTTCAAGGAGTTCACATTTTCATGCTCATGAGGACGTGGATGATGAAGGCACTGTGTCGCATGTGCCCGGAGGGGGTTCAGACAGACTGGCGGGCAGGAGGGGGAGGTGGGGTGTGTGTAAAACGTATTACCAGACAGTGGCATCTGTTGTCGGCAAACAGCGCCGGCTGGTGTCAGGGTAGACTTTCGTGATCTCCCGGGGTTTCTTTTTAGTGTAGAATCCTGTCATCATTAAAGAAATGAGGCTGAGCTACTTGCTGCTGTAAATGCCAAAAAGAGGTGGAGAATGAGGTTGAGATTCATGGGCACTGCAAGCCTCGTAGGGTGTCCACTGCAGAGGTACCCCTTCTGGCTGACATTGGAGCGGGCCACACGACGCCGGGAACCTGGCTCCGTGCAGACATCCGCAGGCTCGCTGTGTGACCTGGTCCTCTGCCTGTGGGTGCCCTGCTTTCCACTCTGCAGCAATGGCCTGTGCTGTGTGCAGCTGTGCCCACAAGTGTGAGGGTGACTCCTGTGTTGGGGGATCTGCGAGGAGGCAGGAACGCTGGGTAGAGATCCTCTCTGTCATTTACGAACTGCCATTTTGGGCAAAATTGAGCTGAGTAATGGCCCCCTAAAGATATTCACATCCTTTTCCCTGGAACCTGTGAATATGTCATCTTATGCGGCAAAAGGCACTCTGCAGATGTGATTGTTAAGGATCGCGCGCGAGCGATTGTCCTGGATGTTTTAGGCGGGTCGGCCCAGTCCTTATAAGAGGGACAGAGCCAGAGAAGATGTGCTGGAAGCAGCAGATCCAGTAACGTGGCCGCGGGGCAGGGGTTGCGGCAGCCGGTAGGAGCTGGAAAGGCGAGGAGACAGGCTGTGTCTTAGGGCCTCGGGGAGCAGTCTGCTGACACCTTGGTCCTGTCCCACGAGGTTCATGCTGACACCGGGCTCCGGAGCTGCAGGACCTAGTGGTGGTCCAGCCACTGATTTCTGATCATTTATTAGAGCAGCAGGAGGAAACGAACACACCACCCATCCATCTGGATTTTAGTTGCCTCAACTCTAAAATGGAACCAAAAAAATCTTATTTGCCTGAAACCTGAGAATGATACCATGTGATTCCCCCCTCCCCAAGTTCCTTCCAGTTCCTAAGGTTCTCGAAATGAGAAAGCGAACGAACCTAAACGTGCCTTGCCAAGTTCAAACGGAGAGGGCAGAACTGAGTAATCATTGAATCCCTACGTGTGTGGGGCGTTAATTCTTATAGCCATCTGAGAAACATTTTGGAACTCTCACTTTTATGGTCAACAAGTATTCAAGTGCCTACGACGAGCCAGCGCCGCCCTGGGTGCTGGACATGCAGCAGGGAACGGGCCGGGCAAAAATCTTCCTCCTTGAAGGTTGGACTCTCTAGGGAGGCAGATGATAAGCCTTACACATAATAGCTAAGAAAATTGTAAATGATGTTGGAAATTGATACTTGGTTTGGGGAAAAATAGAGCAGGTTTGGGGGTCGGTCACACCTGTGCTGGAGAAGAGAAGGAACGGACACTCCGAGGCCTGAGCACTGCTCCAGAGTGCGGCACCAGGTGAGCAGGAGCTGGGATCTCCCCGGATCTGCTGGGATCCCGAAGCCTGAGGGGATCCTCCTCTTGGCCGAGAGAAGGCCCAGTTCCTCTTCACTAATTTGGATGCCCCCACTTTTCTGAGGGGGAGAGTCCCCCCTGCCGGCTGCTGCTAAAAGCGGGGTATTTTGAACTGCCCGTCTTGTCAGTAAAAGATACCAGGAAGCTAAGGCCGGTTCCCATGCTGGCGAGGAGCCAAGGGCTGCAAGGAGCCCAGCAGGCTTGTCCCCAGGCACCCGGCCCCTGTTTCCGGTCCCTCTGAGGGAGGCGGAGCCTCTCGTGCTGGCACAGCCGGAGAGCAAGTGACGGTCAGCAAACAACAGTTAGGATTCTATTTCTTCAGCATGGTCTTTTACTGGCTCTTTGACATTAATCATTTTCCGGTCATTTAGGAATATGTTTTCTAGGGCACTGTCGGGTCTTCAGGGGGAAGCTCTAAAACCGTTCCCTGGAGCTCTTGTCTCCGGAGTGTCGCCTCTCAATCCAGGTCTGATTCGAAAATAGAAGGTGCGTGGCGGGAGGACGCCGGGAAGTCACATGGGTACTGGAAGCAAAGTTTCAGTATTAAACGTGAACAAGCCATAATTAATCAGTGGTGAGGAAGGTTTTACAGGCTCAAGTAGCAGGTTTTAGAGATTGTTTTTTTTTTTTATCCTCACCTGAGGACATTTTTTGCATTTATCTTCAGATGGAGGGAGAGAGGGAGGAAGAGAGAGAGAGAAACATCGATGTGAGAGAGGCACATCGAGTGGTTGCCACCCACATGACCCCAACCGGGGCCGGGGACAAACTGCAACTGAAGTACATACCCTTAGCAGGAACCGAACCTGGGACTCTCTGGTCCGCAGGCCAACGTAGAGATTGTTTTTGAAGTGCCTTCTATTGAAGGGTTTGTTTTCTGTTGGAGGCTCTTTCCCTTTTATTTCTTCACTGCTACCTCCATGCACAGCGCAAAGAAGAGCTGCCTTCCTTCAGAGTCATCAGAGTCAGGCCCTGGGGCCCAGACACTGGCACAGGAGCTTCTGCTCCTCAGCACAGGCTGGCATCCGGGTGCAGCACCTGGGATGTGCCCAGGCCTGGCATCGAGAGCCCGGGCCTTGCCATAACCCTGCAGCTGACATCTGTGTCACCTTGGGAGACCTTTCTGGGCCCCGGGACAGCTGAGACACTTGGTGCCATTTGAAAATGTTCTTGAGAGCACTAGCTAATTAGCCAGTCACGCAAGGAAATAAGTCTTAGGTGGCCAGATTTGGACACGTTATGGGTGTTCCTTTTTTTCTTTTGAGGCCACAGGTATGTTCCTGGTAAAAAGCTGTACGTAAGTGGAATTTTAAGTAGTCTTCCAATGGAAGAAATTTTTAACTTTTTTATGTATTAGGTTCTCCCGAAGGGGCAGCTCTGCCTACGTTGTTTTTCACACTAGCTTAAAACTGTTTTAAAGTAAAACATTTATTTCAGAACATACAGGAAACACAGGTAAACAAAAACACAATGAAATCTCTCTTCTTTTTTAAAAGGTATCATTTTAAATACACACTTGTGAAACCGAACACGTGTTGTGAATGTCTTTGGCATGTCACGTGGTCTTCTATACCTGTTCTTACTGACCACGTCATGTTTCCTTAAAGTGGTGGTTCCCTTTGCCCATGTTCTGCTGTTGGAAATTTCGGTTGTTATCCTCTTTTCACCGCTATAAAACATGTCGCACTGAATAGCTTCATGGCAAAATCACTGTACACGTCCGTGATTATTTCCTTAGAATAAATTTTTAGACAGAGTATATAGAGTCTTATGGTTTTTGATGTGAGTGGCCAAGTATTTGCTTTGTTGATCTTTAAAAGGGGTAAAAACTGAGAAATTTTGATGTTAAAATAATTGAATGTTCAAGAGGCCAGTCAGATACGAGTTATTATACATTTCCAAGCCTCAGTTTCCTCATCTATAAAATGGGCATCATAATACCCTTAAACTAAATGTGAGTGTTAATTGAATCAGATAATGTAAGTAAAACACTAGGCTACATGTGAATTCTCCGGGTGGAGTTACTGATTTCTACCCTAATTCACCCGGACAGTGGGGATCTTAACCGGTCTCCTCCTGCTCCACCCAGGCTTCCCCAGCGGTCACCAGAGGCACCAGGACGGCCCCGCCATCTCGGTGCACCGTGACCAGGGGTGAGGTGTCCGTCCTAACTCTGAGAACCTCCAGACATTTATACGTCCAGACAAACCAATCAGGCTGAAATGCCTCACGCCTATCTGCAGCCAGTGAAGCAATCTACTTGGTGGTTTTGGAATTACCGAGGCAGGGAAGAAATTGGTTTCTGAGCCCTGAGAAGTTCTGCTGATACTGAGGTGCTGACAGGCACCAGGTCCGCTTGGTGAAATCAGCAGTGAGGGGACCTGGGGGGCCCTTGGTCAGAACCCCTGTCCTCCGCAAAACCGGCGAGTTCACGCAGGACGCGGCGCAGCTCTCCACTGCGGCACGAGCCGTAGCTCTTCCTGTCCCAGCCGGAGGAGCTCTGTGCTGTGCACTGAGGGCAGAGCTTGGCTTCCTTTCCCTGTGAGTTTCCTCGTGGGTCCAGAGAGATGAGGCGTGCTGGTTCGGGTCCTCTCTTTCCTGAACGAGAGGCCCAGAGGTCCTTGAAGAGTTGCTTTCTGCTGAACCCCGCAGATGCAGTGTTTGGGCTGTCTCTAAGGGCCGCGGGGCAGAGAGCGTGGGCTGGGTTTTGGGTCTCTAGATTCCAGAGCGTGCAACCTCCTTGCTCAGTCGCGGCAACCCACGAGGCGAGAACAGACAGGTGCCCAGGAACTGAAGAAGAATGCGACCAAAGAACAATGCGGCTTGTACATGCTGGAGCTGGGATTTGGTCTGGCTCCACCGCTGGTGCTTTTAACCACACACGATAGTGGCCTTTCAACAGATCTGTTTATCGGAATGTCTTTGGTGCCTTGTACACCATGGGCTTTATCCTTTATCATCCAGTTACACAGTCTTTGCCTGGGAGGGTGCAAAGACAGATGTGTCCTTGTTCTTGAGGAATTTTTATATGATAATAGTAGAAGCAGCAAAATAACTATGAAGTATTCTATGAAAAGATCTCATCTGTTTGCTATAGAGCGCTAAACCTCCAAATCTCTGAAGAATTTTGTTCTGAATGGTCAAGATAGATGACCCTTCTATAACACACGCATGCAACGTTCACGCCCACCCCAGCTCTCACTGAGCATCTGCGCCGATTCTCTTCTTTCTTAGCAGACCTGACATGGGCTGATCCGTTCTGGAACTCCACATCGCGCTTGTTGAGGGAGAGAAATCATCTCAGGTGCACCCCGCATAGTGACTTCCTGTCCCCCTCTTTAAGGTCATGGGCTCCTGTCATGAATATAAAAACTCTGGCCCTGCTTCAGAGATGCTGACGTCGCTTTCCAGGGTGGCGTTCATGCCCACCGCCCCTCCCCCACCCTCCCTGAGGATCAGTAGTGTGCAGAGAGGGTGGTGGTTTTCCCCTCTATACATCCCATCAGCAAAGCTTCGCCCAAACTCTGCTTCCTGCCGTATGTATTAAAGTTTTAAAATTTAAAATATGAGATTACATTCTGATAGTAAATATAATCCTTTCATCTACACCCCCTGCTGTGACCCTGTCCACTCTACCAAGATGCATCTCTCCCTGGGATACGCCCCCTGGTTAAGAACCACCGGTTCAGTAGCCGGGGAGAAGGCAGGAGGCTAAGACAAACCCCTGGGTTCTAAAAAGAGCTGGGATGACTTTGGGAAAAGAGCCCTGCCAAACTCAGTCTCCCCGGGGGAAACCCTTGCAACTCCGTCACTGACGTTCCTGACTCCACAGCGAAAACGATGTGGTGTTGGTAAAGAAGGTGGTGGTGATGATAATGGCAGTAGTTACCACTGACTATGTGCTGAGCCATGTGGGAGGCACTTTTCATTCTCATCTAATCCTTACAGTGCCCTATTATAGGCATTTCACCCCATTTAGAAACGAGAGACCTGGCGCACGGAGGTGAGCTCTTCGTGTCCCACAGCGACGTAGTAGAGGTGCTGGGGTTTATTTCAGCTGATGCCACTGGAGACCAAAGGCTTGGACTAAGCAGCACTGGTATAAAGTCACGCGTGCTGCCATCTGCAACCACTCACACAGCTTTTACTCACCTGGATTGTGCTGCCTGGTCTTCCTGGTCATAAACCCTGTCTGGAATCCGGATCGCGTGTACGCGAGTGCACGCAGTCTTATTCACTGGGCGGCAGGCTGTTTGGTGGTCAGAGCTGATGATGTTTCTCTTCGTACTGGCAGAGGATAGAAGGTAACGCCAGCCTAGAGGTCATGTTTAGGTGGACGATGCCTGGACCCTGGTGCAGGAGCCAAGATTGACTTCTGGGTCTTAACCTGCCACGAAGTGGCTCTGTGCCTTGAGGCAGCGCCCTTTCCATCCATCACTGGTTGATCATGCTTCCCGCCCCTCTTCCTTCCCTCCTTTCTGTCTTTCCTGTGTTTTCCCTTTGCTAAGCCTCGTATCCTCTGCCGGTGGATCAGAGCGGGTGTGCAGGACACCGCCAGTTTTCTGTTCGGCAGTCCCTTCCGTTTGTAGAACTCTCCTCTGATGATGTAGCTGGTGCAGCACGGACAAGCTTTCTCACAAGGTCACCAAGCTGTTTCTTTGGCCCTGAGGTGCAGCACGTTGTGTCGCAGGCCGGCTCCTGGAGCCTAGAGCTGGGTGGACTGGCGGGGAAGCAGGGCCTTACACGTAATGAAACTGTGTTCTTTTTTAAAATATGCTTTTCATTGATTTTTTTAGAGCGAGGAAGAGAGAGAGAGATAGAAACATTGATGTGAGAAAGAAACATGGATCAGCTGCCTCCTGCACACCTCCCCCTGGGACTGAGCCTGCAACCTGGGCATGTGCCCTGACTGGGAATCCAACCGGGACCTCTCAGTCCATGGGACAACGCTCAGTCCGCTGAGCCACACCGACTGGGCTGAAACTGTGTTCTTGATTGTGCTTTTGCGTCTGGAGTTCTCTGAGGCCTGAGCTGACACGTGGAACAGACGCCCCCTCCCTTGAGAAGTTGTTCTGGGTATTTTGACGCCCCCGATCCAGTCCCCTGAACCTGTCCAGGGCAGAGGTGCTCTGCAAGGTGGAGAGGAGGAGTTGAAGTGTGGGCTTCAGTACTTGACAGCGATGGAAGGACGGCTGGGGTCTGAATCCCAGCTCTAGTATGACCGTGCGACCTTGAGCAGGTCCCTTACCCTCTCCGTGCCTCAGATTCCTCTTCTGAAAAACCAGAGAAAATAATAAACCCACCCAGCGGGGTGTTGTGAGGATTCTGTGACTTTCTGCTTTAAGCATCAGAATGGTTCCTGAGACATAGTATATGGTAGATGCTATCACATTGTTATATCATTTGATTTGCTGAATCAAATAAGGATATACATTTCAGAATACCATTCAGATACTCTTAGTGAAGACAAAAGGTGAAGAAATGGCACGTTCTGGCCTAAATTATAGCTGATAATCCCAGTCCATGCAGCAGCTATAGGCGTGGCCGGTTGGAGATGACAGAGAGCCAAGGACATGGCAGGGCTCTTTGGAGAGCTGGTACCCTAACTTTGCTGGGCGCAAAATGCCTGGGACTTCAAAAAATACGTGGCCCATGGTTCCTCCTTAAACCAGTGGACTCAGAATTTTGCAGGGCAGAGGGGAGAATGGACCCAGGAAGATGTCGTTTTTTAAAAAGAGCTATAGGTAATCCTGGTGCAGCTGGTCTGTTTGGGAACCTCTGACTTGCACAGTCTAGCAGAATTCGTTGCTTATATTCAGTAGGGTGCCGGAGGATTTAGCAGAGGCTCTGACAGCAGGTATCTACATATGGATTCATTTTCATTAGGTAACGTGGGACAGGCTACACAGGCAGGTTTGTCGGAAAGAAAGTCTAGACTCCTGAAACCTGGGGCTGAGAGTCTGGCTGTTTCTTATTGAGGTCCGTTTCTACCGGCTAACTGGTTCCCTGGCCGTGGGTAAAGTGTTCATGGAGACCGTTACTGGGCGAGGAGTGGGGAATGAGTGCAATGGAGGGGTCTGGAACTGGGCGGTTTGGGATCCCGGTTTGTAGGCGGACATGGATTCTCCCTTTGCAGTGTGACATGCAGCGGCTCTGTGGGTTGGGACTTTGCAGCGGTAGGAGCTTCAGGTGGAGGGAGCAGTGTGGGAGATTCAGGGAGCAGACAGAGAGATGACTGGCTGGCAGGCAGGTGGATGGAGAGCTTAGTGTGGAGTCATTCAGTCAGTCTGGGAGGAAGGAACCAGCTGGGGGCCATGTGCTAAACCGAAAGGGGCTGGCGGGAGGGTTGGGAGAGGGGTTACAGATGGGGGGCTGTTTGAAGGATCACTGAGCATTTCCTCACCCTGCTCCTCAGCACTTCTTCCTGTAGCTAAAAAGTCTTTAAAAGCCTCTTAATACAGAAATCGTATAAGCTAGGTGAGATGCCAGGATGGGCCAGCGATAACCCTTGGCCCAGCATCTGGCATTTGGATGGTTTTGCTGGTCCTGGCTATGAAATGGGGGTAAATATCCTTACTTTTCAAAGCTGCCATGGAGTTGGCTGAGATGGTGCTAGGACTGGTGGCTTTTGGAACCTGCCATTCACAGGTGTGGAGGCATCGTCTGTGATGTGGGCGAAGCAAGCCCCTTGGTATTGGGAGGGGAGAACAAGCTGTTCTCCTGCATGGGGGGGCGGGTACTTCTACCGGGGTTAGAGCACCTGATCTAAATAAAGATCTAGACACATTGACTGTCACCCTCACTCCATGCCCTGAAGTGGAGGAGCGTGGGCCTCACTCAGATCTGCGAAGATCTGTGGCGGGCACAGCACTGGGCAGCGGTAGTGGCACACCGCAGCGGCTCCTCACTGGCTGCCCTGGGTGGACCTCGGGTTACGCCCAGCTTCCAGAGCTCTGCCGTGACTCCGTTCCTTTCTCTTCTACGCCATTACTCCATGTCAGCAAGGGGGACGGCGTAACGAGGTAACCCCAGATCCACCTAACTGGTTAAAAAAAAAACCCAGTTGTTGACACTAGACTGTTAGAAGTAAATGACATGCAATATTCCACACAGCGGTTGTCAAGGTAAGAACCCTGAGTCCAGGTAGGGAGATCCTTCCAGACATCGAGAGCTACCAGGCACTGGTTCGTAGGAGTTGTTAGAGAGAGAAGGGCCCGAATGAATGGAAGTCGTCCAGTTGGTCAGCACGCTGCAGGACAGGCACCTCGCCGGCTGTTGATAACGAGTCAGAGAAATGACTATGCAGAGCATTTTACCTATTAAATTTTCTACAGGGATCATGAACTCTGATGCCCGCAGGAGCCAGACAAGTAATAAAAACTGGGGGAAATAGTTAGGGTGGTGGGGATTGTGGCACCTTAAAACATGGCAATCCAAACTCTAAAACAGAAGCATAACACTACGTACTTTTCTGATTTTCAAAGAACGTTTACAAAGATCTCCTTTAGCGTTTGTAGCATCCTGATGAGGCAGGGCTGTTCTCCTCTCCCAAAGATGAGAAAACATCAAATGCAATCAAAGGCAGTCGCCTTTGTGGCCTCAGGTCTGCAGCACCGGCTTCCAGAGTTGTTCCTGGAAGCCCCCGGAGGCTGGGCCCTCCGGACTGAGCCACTTGGGGAGAAGGTACCGTGTTCTCCCGGGGAGTCGCCCTCTCCCAGAGCTGCGCAGCCTTCCTCTGAGGTGGCTCTGGGGAGGTGGCCCTGGCCTGTTTGTTTCTCCTCTTCCCCAGTTTCTTGGGTGGAGCCAGGAGCAAACGGCTGGGAGACCCCGGCAGCCCTGCGCAGGAGTGGGAGAAAGCCACCAACCCAGTCAGTATTCGGTCCTTCTGGACCTAATAATAGGCCCAAGGTGCTGAAATCAGCTTTGTTACAATATCTAATTGGCTGACTTGAGATTTCCCAACTGCCTCTTCCTTTTTATCCTTTAATCATCATAGTCATTTTTCACTGAAAGGAAAAGGAAAATGAGAGATGGAGAAATACAGCTGGGGTTCCTTTTACCCAAAGTGAAGACACCCCTGCACCAGGGCTGGGTTTGCCCAAAGGGGGAAGGAGGTGTCAGTTACAGTTAATGTGAGCGGCCCCTCTGGCTTGCGAGACCTCCGGTTACAGCAAATGTGACAGCTTGGATTACCTTCGATTATGGTGAACACAGTTAGCTGCATTACTGCCCGCACACCTCTGTGGGAGCTGGTTGCTTTTGATGTCCTTGACCATGGATGAAGAAGACAGGAGGAGAGATGTGGAAATGACAGGTGTCTAGGACCTGGGTGTGGGGCACAGCACCCGCCAGGGGTGGTGGACTTTCTGCATTGTCCCCAGAGGTTAGGTATCATTTAGGGTCTGATTCCCATAAGTGCTTGAGGAAGGAACACATGATAAAATGTTCATCTTAAAGTGTCCAGATTGACAAGTCTTGATAAATGTATATACCTCCCGATGACGATAGCATTTCCTTCACTCCATAAAATGTCCTTGTGACCTTTCCCTTCAGTCCCACCCCCAATTCTTGACCCAAAGCAAACACTGACCTGCTCTTTACTATTATAGATTAGTCTGGACTTGCCTAGAGTTTCACAGAAATGAAATGATACAGATTGTACCCTTGTTTGTGTATCAAAGTTCTGTCCTTTTTCTTGCTGGGCGATATCCCATTGTGTATCCACTTACCTGTTGTTGAACATTTGGGTCCAAACACTGGAAACATTGGTTTGGCTATTACAAATAAATAGCCAGGTTTTGGCTATTACAAACAAAACTGCTATGAGTATTTTTATACAAGTCTTTGTGTGGACATATGTTTTTGTTACTCTTGGAAAAAGTAGCAAAGACTAGAATTGTTGGGTTATATGGTATATCAGGTGGGATTTCGGCCCCCGTGATTTTTGCACCCCCAGTGATATATCTGAATATGTTATGTCACATGGCAGAACGGACTTGGCAAATGGAATGAAGGTTGCTGATTCACTGGGGAACATGGATGGACCCAATGGAAAACATGGCAGGTCCGGAGAGCCAGTCAGAGCAATGTGGCAGGAGAGGTCAGAGAGGTTCAGAGTGAGGACTCCACCTGCCATTGCTGACTTTGAACATGGAAGGAGGCGACTATGAGCCAGGCAGTGTAGACGGCTTCTAGAAAACGAAAGTGATCCCTGACTGACAGCCAGTGAGGAAGGGGGACTCTGTTGTTCAGCCGTTTACAGCTGAATTCTACCAACAACATGACTAAACCTAGAAACATATCCTCCCCCAAGAGCCTGTGGATAAGAACCAGGCTGGCTGACACCCTGATTTTGGCCTAAGGGGATCCAGAATAGAGAATTCAGCCATGCTTACTGGACTTCTGACCTATTTCAGAAGCGAGATGATAAATTTGTGGTGTTTTAAGACACTAAATTGGTTACAGCAGCAATAGAAAATGAGTACCTATGCTAAGTGATTATTTAACTTTGTAAGAATCTGCTAAGGTGTCTTCCAAAAATTGTATAATTTTCCATTGCCATCAGCAATATATCCAAGTTCCAGTATCTCCATATTCTCACCAACACTTATTGTCAGTATTTTTTTTTTTTTTTCTAGCCATTTTGGTGGGTGTGTAGTAGTATGTCATTATGGCTTTAATTTATATTTCACTTGTAGATAATTCTGTTGTGATGTGCTGGTTCACATCTTTTGTGCATTTTTTAAATTGGGTTGTTTGTCATCTTATTGAATTGTAAGAGATCTTTATATATTCTGGATACAGGTTCTTGTAAGACATGTGCATTGTGGGTATTTCCCACAGTTTATGGCCTTTTCATGTCCTTAGTGGTGGTTCTGGAAGAGCAGCTCTTTCATGAAGTCAATTTTAATTATTTTTTTCTTTTATGGTTCATTTTAAGTCCTAAGAAAATTTTTATTAACCTATGACTTAAAAAGTTTTCTCACATTTTTTTCTTCTGAAAGTTTTAACTTTTAAATTTAGGTCAATGATCCATTTTGAAGTAATTTTATATATAATGTGTGTGACAAGGATTGAGGTTCTTTTTTTTTTTTAACGTGAATATCCAGTTGGTCCAACACCATTTGTTGAAAAAACGATTCTTTATCTTTTGAATTACCTTGGCCCCTTTGTCAAATCAATTGACTATACATACATCATATATGTGAGTTTATTTTCTGACTGTCTCTTTTATTGATATGTATGTCTATCTTTATACAAAGGCCACTCTATCTTGGTTATTGAAGCGTAATAGTACGTCTGGAGACCAAGTAGTATGAAGTTCTCCACCTTTAACTGGTTCTTTGTAAGTTCATATAAATTTGATAATCAGCTCTTTCACTTCTACAAAAAAGCCTTGTTGGGGATTGTTGGGATTGCTTTAACTCTATAGATCAACGTAGGCAGAATTGAGGTGGAAACAGAAAGATACTAAACAAATTAATAGTTAAAAACTTTGGATTTGACAATTACAACCCACATATCTAAGAAGCTCAATATATCCAAAGAGGAATAAACAACAACACCCAAAACCCTCACATTATAATAAGTTATCTGAAAACTTATGTAAAGAGAAAATCTAATAAACGGGAAAAGGGCATTATATATAGAGATTCAAAGGGAAGTTTCTATCAGACATAATTCATACCAGAGACAATGAAATAACATCTTTAAAATGCTGCAAAGAAAATAGTCAACCTAAAAGTCTATATCCAATGAAAATACCTTTCTAAAGGATGGTAAAATAGAGATATTATCGGACAAATAAAAGTCAAGGGAACTCATTGCCAGCAGAACCGCGTGGCAAACATGTTATTCTTCATATGGAAGGAAAATGACATCAAGTGGACACTTGAATCCACAGAAAGAAATCAGGAGCCCTGGAAATGGTAAATATGTGTTCAATATAAAAGACTTATTATATAGAAAAGAGAGTATAGCTAATATGGCAAGAATAGAGATAAAATGGAATTCTAAAGAATACTCAGTTGTACCCAGAAGGGTAGAAAAAGAGGCAAAGGGAGCAAGTAATAGACCAATAGAAAGCACATAGCAAGATGGTGGACGAAACGAAAGCCCAAACATAAATGGTCCGAACACTTCAGCTGAAGGGCAGCGTTGCACGTGTTGCTGAGAGGCAGTCACTCTGTAACGGGCGTAGTCCACTCCTTCCGCCACTCAGCTTCCACGTGCAGCCTTCTCACACTGGAATTCTGCATGGCAACCACTGTTTCTACCGAACAAGACACAGCTGACTTTGTTACAGGTAAAGTTCTTACTTGTTCCCCCAAATGAGGAGGCTCACAGTCCCAGGCACGGTTGTGTTCCCCTCTGGCTCCTGTTGTTTGCTTCTCAAATTCAGTCCTAGTCCCATTGATTATTCTGTTACCTAAAGACTACATTGTTCTTTAACAAGTTAATTTCTAACAACTTGTACAAATAAAGTGGGAGGGAGAGAAAAGAATGAAATGATTAACATATACAAATAAAAATACACAACAGGCAAATTTAAAATATGCAAAACTGCTACACCTCGCAGGTCTGCATTGGCCACGTGACCACAGTCGCCTTGTGTGACTTCCTTTTCTGACAAGCCATTCTGTATTTCCTCCGCTCTCGAGCCACATCCTCAGCTGGCTGGGATTCTTTATCTGTCGGATTGACCCAAATGTTCTTTCCTGAAAGTTCGAGTTTCCAGTTTCTTGCCTGGTTTGGATTGCTGGAGTTTTCTATTAACCTTTTCTATAGGGCATGGAAATACTCAAGGTGTCCCAGAAAAATCACCTGGTTTCCAGACTTTGCCTTCTTGCCTGCATTGTGTAGAAGCACCCCAGTTTCTCCTTGCTAATCAGAATCAGTCACTACAGCTAGGGGATGAGCCCCCTTCTCCCTGCCTGTTCAGTGGCATCAAGGACCCACCTGTCCCTGCGGTGGTTTCGGGTTCAGATTCAGCAGAACCGTGGTCGTATGCCCTGGTGGAGGCATTTCTCCCTTGCAGACTGAGATCTCCAAACCAGCCGATTCAAAGACGCTGAGAGGGGAATCAGATTTTCTGCGAGTTCGCGTTAGGTGCCATGGTGAGAGCAGCTACCACCCTCACCTCCACCCCTTGAATTCTGGATTCATGTATTCTGGCTGCGGGAGAGGCCACACCGTATACTGGGTGCCGATTCAAAGCACAGGCTGCCTCCTAGAAAACAGAATCCCATCCTCCCAGGGTGTTCTGTTCCAAATGATGACATACCGAGCCTGTAGGAAGCCACTTCACCTTTTAATTAGGCCAGTCACTTCCGAATGACAGGACACTGACAGTTCTTGACATTGTACTGATACCAGGTTTCCTGCAGTCTCTCTATTTTTGTTACAGTTGCCTTGTGGATCCTTACATTTGCTAATCTAATCTGCTTTCTACCATGACTCTATGGGCAGCCACAGGTAAATCACTTCCCCTCCCTGGATATTTGAATCTTCATCTCAAGAGTGGGAGGCTTGGCCTTGATCCTTTGAAAGTCTTCCACTTCTGATGTGTTCTTGCTCCAGTGGCCTTGCAGGGCTGTTGTGAGATCAGCTGGGGCATTGTGGGTAAAAGTGAGTTGTGAATGCGAGGGGTCGTGCACCTGGGAGGGGTGAGGCATGATGCATTCTCATTTGCAGTGTCCAGAGCTTGCCTTCTGTTCTCTCGGGAGCTGAAGAAAGGGAGCTGGCCCTCCAGGAGCACACCACCATGCCTCTCCTGGGGTTCTCAGGATTAGAGCTCATCTCTGCACGTGCACTGGAACCTACTGCTGGGGTGGAAGGGGCGACATTGTGGAGAGAAGGCCAGAACCAGGACTGCGGAGCAGTTTGACATTTCCAGTCTATGTCGTGCCTCCCTCTCCTCATTGCTCTACACAGAGGGTCGTGCACAAGCACGCACGCACGCACGCACATGCACACAGGCACGCACATTCTCGCCCTCCTTTCCAAACGGGTAGAAGGCTCTCGAGGCAACCAGACTTAACGCTGAGACGGCCATTCCAGTTTCTTCCCCTACCCGCTCCCTGGCCTGGTGCTGGGCTTGGCAGTTACAGCAGGCTACGAGGAAATACACTATGCTCTCCCTGTTGTTTTTTGAGATGAAGAACTAAAAATATTCCACTCTATAATTGGCTATCTCATCAGCCATGCAAATAAGCCCTGTGCCAGAGCCTATAGGAAACGAGGCAGGAGGCCTGGCACTGGGCAGCATGCCAGCTTTGCCTTTCCTCTCCTTTCCCTTTTTAAAAAACGTGCTTGGGATCTGGGTTTGGGGGTCGAGGGAGGAGGACGTGCTGGGTGGGTGTCCATGGAGGCAGGCGCTGATTTTATGTCTGCCTGCTGGGTTGAGGGCAAAGGGGGCAGGATTTGGTGTCACGGGGGAGTTTGGAGGTGGTGTTACTGAAGATAGGATGATTTACTGGGCCCTGAACATCTATTCCAGCCTCTGGGCCTTTCTTCCATATGATGCCTACGTCCCCAGCACAGCTGCTGAGAAAGCCCCCGTCCTCCTTCCTGCTTATCCAAGTCCTGCCTGTCCCTCAGGGCTTCCTCTCACACGATGCTGTCAGGACCAACCATGCACAGTGACCCTTGCCTCACAGAACTCTGTCTATAACATAGCCAGCCACCTCCCATTCCTCCGTCCAGTGCTCGTGTGCGGAGTTTGCTGTGCGCTGTGGTCTCCCCTGCCTCTCCTGAGGCCTCTGCCGTCGGAGAGGGTGGTGCTGAGGCAGGCAGAGAGGTAGTTCAGTGTTTGGGCCAAGAGCTTTGGAGAGTCATACTTGCCACTTGCGTGTGACCTTGGTTAAGTTGCTTTGCCCTCCAAGCCCCAGTTTCCTCCTCTATAAAACCCTGAGGATAATATTTCCAGCTTCATAGGGTTTCAGGTTATGACAGTTGTATGACGTTTTGCCTGTAAAGTACTTAGCACAGTGGCAGGTTCAGAGTCAATGCTCATTAAATGCTAGGCGTTACTGCATAGTTGAGGTAAAGGAGGCCTCGGGAGGGGGTGACTTGATCCAGTTGCACAGTCAAGCTACCTAGCGAGGATGGGTTATTCTGTGCCAGCCCCGGCTCAGCCCATGCGAGACACTGTGCTGGAATAGCGACTGGTACGGAGTGAGGGTGCAGCCAGGGAGCAAGGCTATTTGCCTGTGAGCACCCACTGCGCTGGGAGAGGTGGATGGAGGCAGGTACGTGTAGTGGGGAGGGCACCTGACCTGCAGATGGAACAGAAGAGGAGTGCCCACTTGTCGTTTTCGCCCTTTGCCCTGGGACGGAGCCAGACACACAGCAGGTACTCCGCCCTTCACGTAGAACAATGCCCGAAGCCCTGAGCTGCTCTCGTTGTGCCCCTGACCTGGGCAACCTGGCTGGCTCCTGTGGCCTTCAAGTCACAGAGGTCGTCCTCTGCAGGAGGGCCTGGGCCTCTGGGGACTTGCCAGCTTTCGTGGGCTGCAGTTCCGTGGTCTCCTGGCAGCTGTCCTCCACCAGCATGTCTTGCCTCGGTCATGCTTTTGGGGAATGGGGTGGAGAAGGGAGAGCGTGGACGGGCCGACTGGCAGCAGGGGTGCCAGGTGCTGGCAGTGCCGCAGGCAGTGAGCTGTCCTCAGATGGCCGGGCGGGCTGGGCTTTGCAGGAACACTCAGCTGTGGACAGCCTGGATTTGTGCTGACGGTGAAGGACTTCCCTGGCAGCCAGATTTGCTGCTGTTGCTACTGCCTCATCAAAGTCAGCGAGAGCTGTGACAACAGGCATCATGCTGTGCTGTCTCCCAGCCGGTCGGAAGCTGCTAATGTCTGGTTGGCCATTAGATAAAACTTCTGAGCATGGCATTCAAGGTCCTGGAGGTACTCTGGCCGCCTCGGTTTTTCTTATTCCCAGTCCCCAGGCCCCAAATTCATGCTGCAGCCACTTCAGCTGTGCTGGTCTCCAAATAGACATAGGCCATGTATTGTCCCTGTCTCTCCCCTGTGCACACCGTTGCTCTTTGGGCTCCCACCCACCCTGGCTCAGATGTCTTTCTTCATAAGGAGTCTCCTCCCCTTCCAGGTATAACCTATAGCTCCTCGATGCATGGGCTTCTGTCCGTCAGGTAATATACGTACTCTAGTGGTTCAGATGGTGGCTTTGCTGTTGAACAGATTGCGATTCAAATTCTGGCTCTGCCATTCACTAGCCATGCGACCCTGGGCGAGTCCCTTCACCTTGTGGGCCTTAGCATCATTCCTGGTGAAGTGGTGTGAACGGCCCTGCAGTCAGAGGGTTTGTGAGATGATGTATTTGTACCTCTTTGCAAGTGGCAACTAGCAGGTCTTCACAAAGCACCTCCCACTGGCATTCACCGTCCTGTGTGGCTGCAAGTTGGAGTCACCAGCCAGCAAGCCCGCCTTTCAGAAACAGTGCCTGGGAAGTATTAGCCTGAGGGCAGGTCCAGTCGGGGTGCAGAAGCCACACCAGCAGAACAGGCACCCCGCCCTGTGGCTCTCATTTCCACGCCCGTCCCAGCTCCACAGCACCTGCACCTCGCACGGGGCTGTCCACGGACCCAATCGTCGTAGAAAGAGGTTCGGATTTTTCATTTGCTCAAGCCTTGTTTCTCTGGCCCTCAGAAAATTAATATTCAGAACTGGAATTAGTCATGGAAAAATTCTCTATTCTCTCCTTTTGTTTCTCTGGGAGGATTATGGTTTCAGGTTATTCCTGTGCATTCATTTGGCAGACCTTGTGAAGCACTGGTGACGTGCCCGGGAGGTGCCTGAAGTGATGACCGGCATCCCTAACGGATGTGTCTTTTCCCAGCACCTTCCCTGGTGCTGACTGCCTTGGCCCTCATGGTGCTTGAGGTGTGTTAAGGGGTCGTCATCGTCATTCATGTTTTACAGAGAACTCGGGCCCCAGTCCTCATCTTCTAGCCCTTTGGAGTAGGTTTCCTTTCCTTGTGAACTTGACTCTCTTCCTTGCTCATTGGAGGGTCAGTGGAGGGTCCTGCTACAGAGCACCTGTAGCCCGTAGCCCATCAGTCCAGAGTGGAGGGCTTCCCACTGCCCTGCGTCTCTCATCAGTGTGCAGAGCAGGTGCAGAAGGGTTGTTGGGAATGCACACACGCCGCAGTGGATTGGACACACAGCTTCGCTGAGCAGGTAGTTGGCGAGTGTCTGCTTTGTGCCTGGCACTGCGCGAGGAATCGGTAATGTGGTGGCAAACAGAAAAAAAGTCTCTTAGGCTCTGGCTGTGGGCACAGGCAGCTTCACTGGAAAAGAGATAAATAATCAAAATAGTTACAGATTGTTGTAAGTGCTGTGGAGAGAACTTGTGACAACTTAAATAGCAACGCAAGTAGAACACAATATAGTAAGATCCAAGACAAATGATAGGATCATCATGTATGAGCTCTGGAAAGACTCTGGTCCTGCCTCCCCCCTTGAGGCAGAGAAACCTGGTGAGGGGCTTTCCACGGGCACTGTGAGTGCAGGGACTAGGGGAAGGGGGCCCTCTTGAAAAGGGCCTTGAGCTCTGTAATTCCTTTCACTTAGACCCACTTCTGGTCTCTCTTTAAAGTACAAGAACCCCTCCCCCCCAAAGTGTACTTTTGTGGTGTGGGAACGTTTCTTCCAACTGAGAAGTCCCCCCAAGCGTTTGCAATCCCAGTTTTGTATACGAAGTTGGTTTGCATCTTACGTTTTGGGCAACAGACAGGACTAGTTCCGAGTGGCTTCTGAAAGAGGCCACTGCTGCTTGAGAGAGATCAGGAACTTTGTCAGTGAGGACTGGGGCAGCTGAGAGGTGAGGAGCAGGGTGTAGGCTCTGCGCCTGAGGAGGAAATACTCCCATCCTGCAAGGCTAGCCATCGGAGCACAGCTCCCCGGACGTCCAGAAAGGAGCAAGCAGGGCACTTCCTAAATGAGGAAGAGAATCTGTACATTTGACCCTTGAACAGCCGGGGGTTAAGGGTGCTGACCCCGGTGCATTAGAAAATTCATGTATCACTTTTGACTAGGGCAGATGGGTTCTGGGACCCCCGTGGATACCACAATCCACAGATGCTCAAATCTCTCATGTGAAATGACATGGAATGATGTATATAGTTGGCCTTCAACATCCACGAATTTTCAACTGCAGTAGAAAATTTCTGCCCCAGAACTGACCCAGAGAGAGCTCCAAGGAGAGCACCTCAGTGTGTCCAGAGCCCAGCCCACTGGCTTTTCCAGCTCTTGCACAGCCGGGTGGGGAGGACGGGGACCGTGGTGCCGAGGAAAGCCACGTGTGTGCCGTGGGAGAGAAGGGGTGAAACAGACCAGGGTAATAACAGCTAAATGTACCCCTGTGAAGAAAAGAAAGGACTTGGGGATAAGCAAGGTATCTGAGACAGGGATACTGTAAAAACCTCTAAATAGGCCTGCTGAAGGGCTTAGGGGTGAATTACACAGTGTATCTAAAAATAAGATGCATTGATGGGTGAATTGAGGGGTGGCTAGATATGTGGTAGAATTCTGATAGCAACATCGTTAAGTGTAGACTTAGGTAGTGGATGTATGGGTATTCACTGTAACATTCTTTCAGCTTTTCTATGTGTTTGAAAATGTTCGTAATGTTAGAGTAAATATGCTCATGTGGAATGTGCAAGTTGCAGTGATATGAATGAAACGCAAGCGTGATGTATTGCCCTCCGGTGCGCAGGGAGGGCTCCTTTGCACATCTCCAGTATTCTACGACAGCCTGCCCCAGGAGCCTCTGCAGTGTGGCTGATGTAGCCAACTCAGAAGAATCCTTCCCACCTCATTTATTTGTATCACCTGGCTACTTTGAATCAACTTGCTTGGGACAGCTATGATTCTTTCTCCCCATTGACTGTGATCATTCTGAGTGTGTTTCCTTAAGTGCTCAGTGATTGCAGCAGCTTTAGAATGGTTGCGTTTACTGTCTGTTAATTTGGAGAACAAAAAACCAACAGAAAGATTGGGAAACAGTGACCTGTGGGTGGGGGGAGACTCAGAGTTCACTAAATAATTTGAATTATATTCAGTGACCCTAGCAAACTTCTAGTGTTTCAACCAAGATTTAAATAAAAGATGAGCTAGGACACCTTTTACCCTCAGACAACAGTTACCCACCTTCAGTGCAATGGTGGATGGGGTATCGATGAGTTGAAATGGCTGTCGGTTTTAACTTTCAGGGCCTCGGACAAAAACATGGGAGACAGGGCTCACTTAGCAATGTCAGGCCAGCCTTTGAGTGGGGAGGGGGAGTTATCGCCACTGCGGGGAGAGTGAACTGAGGACAGAGATGAGATCAACACTCGCTCCTTTTTGTTTCCTGGAATGAAGTCAGAGCAACATTGTTCTCATTTTTATTTGCAATGAACCTAGTTTTTGAACTGAGCTGTGTAATGATAAGCACAGGAGAGGCAAACCAGAGGACCGGAGAGCCCGCAATTGGCTCGCTCGTCCTTACATGATAATGAAAACAACCAGAGCGAACTTCCGCCCTCCTGGCTGGTCAGGTTCACCCTGCCCTTCTTCCCTGGCCCTTTTCCTTCTGCTGTGCTGAGCCTCTCCCCACCCCCAGGGAGTTTTTATTTATTTGTTTATGTTGTGTGGCCATTACTCGCTCTCTCCCTGCCAAGCCCAGCCCAGCTATAATCACCACCTGCAAAGGTGTGCCCCCGGCACTTCCCTCTCCTTGTACGGTGCTGTGCTTGGGAAGGATGCCCACGCCGGAGCTGTGGCCTCGGTGGGATCCTCACTGGACACTGCAAGGGGACAGCACGACGTCCAGGTGATAGGCCTGAGACTGGACCTGGCCGGGTGGTGCCAGTGGATTGTGTAGGGGCATCCCAGAGATGAAAGCCCTGTTGATACGTTGAGAAACTCGAAGAAACCCAAAGCATCCTGGTGACAGGGAAAATGGCATTGACAGAACGGGGGTGTAAGAAAGCCAATCGATTGCTATATTTTTATCAAGAAATGGAGAGGGAAGGGGAGAAAAGAGAGCATGTCAGTCTGCAGAAGACTCACAGGGGCTCGTGTGTTTCTCCCATTGTTCTCAGCCCCGAAGAAAGAGGGCACAGCTTGTCTCTGAATGGCCGGCAGCGAAGAACAGGACAGTGGGCTAGACACCCTGCAGGGCACTGATGGGAAAGACCCTATTTCACTCATCTGGGTCTCCACTTTCCGCACTGAGAGGGTGCCCTGGAAGGACCCCGAAGGGCAGTGAGGCCAGCTGGGTCCCGACACGGGCGCTAACGTGGGTGAGCTAGCCCCAGGTCTGCTCTCCCTGCCTTTGGCAGAGCCGCCCAGGTATCAGCCAGTCCTTGGCCACGGCCCCACTGTGTCTATGCACCTGCCTCTTGGAGCGCAGCTGTGCTGCCGTGTGGGTTTCCAGCGCCCACACAGGCGCGTCTGGTCTCTAGCACTGCTGCTGAAGACAGTCTCACTCCTATCCTCTTGGCTGTGTGAGGGCCACGGTGGCACCAGTCACCCTCCAGGAAGGTTTGCTGCCCTGGGGAGTGTCCTCCGCATCAGCCTGTGCGTGCCCTCCCTGCTCCAGCACTCCGGTCCCCAGGTGTGTGCCCTGCTTTCTGATAAGTCGCGTGAGCATGGCGGTTCACTTATTTGCTCACTGACTATTAAGTGCCTGTGTTGTGTCAGGTGTAGAAAAGGAATTTGCTAAAACTATAGATAATTTGCAACCACCCAGATTTCTATGTGATCTTCAAATCTGCTGACGAGTTTGCGACAAGTTAAGAAAATAAGTCATGTAGTGGGGTAACTGGTTCCCTGGTGACGTGTTATTGGGGGAGTGTGTAGAGGTTCAAGACACTCAATGTAGAGAACTTGGGGACACATGGAGTCACCTGGCCCTGCTCTCTGACTTCAGGGGGTGGGGGTGGAGTCAGGTGAGAAAATTCAGGCTGGATCTGGGTGGAAGGAAGGGAAGACTTGTTTCTAGTTCTGCTTTGTGTTTTTCTAGATTAGCTTAGAAACTGGAAAGTGACCAGAGGGCCACAGAATTGGTGTTCTGGAGCAGAAGGGCCAAAGCTCACTGGATGCCTCCTGATTACAAGTGGGGCTCCTTGGAGATGGTTTCAGGCCTGGTCAGTGTGGTGGGCTTGGGGCGGTCAGTGCTGCGCTGTGCACACTTCCTGGTGAGGAGAAAGTGGGGCTGATGGCCGGTTCCAGAAAGGCCTGCTCTAGAGGCCCCGAACTGCAAATAGCGTAGAACCATGATCGAGCCTGAGTATTTTTAAAAATTTATCTTTATTGTTGAATGTATTACAGATGTCCCCCCATTGACCCCCCCCCCGCCTCCCCCACACTATTGTCTGTGTCCATTGGTTATGCATATGTGCATAGACGTTCTTTGGTTTATCTCATCCCGCCCTCCCTACCCCTTCCCTTTGGGGTTCATCAGTGTAACAACCAATTTGTACTTCTTAATTCCTTCATCTTCACCCATCCCCCGGCCCCCTCCCATCTGGCAAGCAACAAAAAGTTCTGTGTATCTATGAGTCTGTTTGTTTTGCTTGCTCATTTTGTTTTTAGATTCAATTGTTGATAGATATGTATTAATTGCCATTTTATTGTTCATATTTTTGTTGTTGTTGTTCTTCAAAAAGACCCTGCAACATTTCATACAATACTGGTTTGGTGGTGATGGACTCCTTTAGCTTTTTCTTGTCTGGGAAACTAAATGATAGCTTTGCAGGATAGAGTAATCTTGGTTGTAGGTCCTTGCTTTTCATCACCTTGCATATCTCTTGCCACTCCTTTCTGGCCTGCAAAGTTTCTTTTGAGAAATCAGCTGATAGTCTTATGGGAGCTCCTTTGTAGGCAATGAACTGCTTTTCTCTTGCTGCTTTTAAGATTCTCTCTTTGTCTTTAACCTTTGGCATTTTGATGATGATGTATTTTGGTGTAGACCTCTTCTGGTTCATCTTGTTTAGGTCTCTAAACAAGATGTGCTTCCTGGACTTGTATATCTGTTTCCTTCACCAAGTTAGGGAAGTTTTCTGTCATTATTTTTTCAAATAGGTTTTCAATTTGTTACTCTCTCGCTTCTTCTGGCATTCCCATGATGCGAATGTTGGTACACTTGAAGTTGTCCCAGAGAGCCTGAGTATTTGGGGACCACTTGCCACACAAGAAGGTTCTGATTGTTAAAACCTATCCGAGGAGGGGAAAGGGGGCAGGCTTGGCACGTGATAGAGGCAACCTGCATGGAAGAAGGGAGAATGACAGATGATGGGGAAAGGCTGAGTGGTGAAATGGGGAGAGAGAGGAAACTCTTTTTTTTTTTTTTTTTTTTTAATCCTCACCCGAGGATATTTTTCCATTTTTTGTACAGATAGAATGGGAGGGAGAGAGAGGAAGGGAGAGAGAGAGAGAAACATCGACGTGAAGGGACACATCGAGTGGCTGCCACCCGCATGACCAACCAGGGCCGGGGACAAACTGCAACCGAAGTACATGCCCTTAGCGGGAACTGAACCCAGGTCTCTCTGGACCGCAGGCCGACGCTCTAACCGCTGAGCCAAACCGGCCAGGGCAGGAAACTCTTAAGAAAGGCCCCAAGGAGGGAAGACTTGCAACCTGACCCAACGCCCTGAGCCAATCCCTCTAATATTTTTTAAGTGAAACACTCATTTTTAAATGTCACACTCAGGTGTCATTGTGCAGGGGGAGGTTTCAGTGTAGCTACTGTTGTGGTGTATGGGATGGATAAGCTCTTTCTTCTCTCTGAGCCTCAGTTCATGCCTCCGTATTTCTCTGAAGGGCCTCACATCTTCACACAAGCCAGCTTGCCGTTTCTGGTCACTGCTCTCACCTGTACGGAGCCGCCATGGCATGGCAGACGCCACACCTCCCAGTCACTTCCAGTCACTAAACTTCAGTGATGTCTCCTGATTTGGGTGTCCCTCTCTGCCACTACAGCAGGAAGGAAGTAGGCCCTTCCTGCCGCGTCCCTGTCCTCCCCACCACTCCAGGAGGAATCGAGCAGAAGGGCATCTACCATTTTACCCACTGGGCATGACTGAAGGTCGCTACCTGGTTGGTTTTACAGATTCTCTAGCTAAAACTGACCAGGATACAGACCTCCATCTGATGTTGTCCATGTGCAGACCCCCCACAGGGGTCTGTGTGGGCTTCTGTGGAGGGCCTGTCCTGGACATGTGGCTCTACTCAGCCGCTCTGACCCCGATGCAGAACCTGTCACTAGGGTGACTGATGTCTCATGGTGACCAGTCCCTATGGATGAGGCCCCAGCTGAAGCCTAGGGCCCTGTGGGGTCCACTTGGCTTGCAAGAAGCCCATGGGTTTATGCCAGGGGAGGGACATGACCAAGCAGAGTCTCTGGGGTATGAAGTGCTACTTACTTTGTCATGAGCACAACCATCTTTATGATTCTGTGTCCTTGTCACTTGGATCTAGCTTCTCTCCTCCTCCCAGACACTAGTCTCCACAGGCTGACAGTCTGATGACTCTCTGTCCCCTCCTCAAGCCTCACTAGGCTGTGGCCATGGGGGTGGCAGGCCATTGATGGTGATGGCTGGCTTAGTAAGCCCTGGGTAGGGAGATGTCTAGTCCTGTTTGAGGTTACTCAGAAAATGGAGCCCAAGTCCTTGTGTTCATCAGGGAGCCCTGTCCTCTAATACCTGGGTAACAGGAAACCTCTCACCCGACTCCTTAAGTGCAAAGTAGATGCTGTCCTCACGCACAGCGCCGCACTTTGCTCTGCTCTCATGTACAAGCACCAGAGGCGGAACCTGTGCCCTTTACTTGGAGCTGTTCGTGGTTTTGGCGTGCTCTCTCTGAGGCTGTCGTTTGTCCACGTCCGAGGATAATTTCTTGCAGAAGGGTGGATGTTAAGTCTTATTTAAGGCTGTGATCATTTCCCCACCCCCCAACCTTCGAGAGTTGACACACACTGCTCTGGGCCTGCTGTACACTCACATCAGTGCTGACAGACCAAATTATAGTACTCCCGAACCCAGTCCTGAGGCTGAATGCCATGCACTTAAAGTATTTTGCAGAAACTGTTATTTTAACTCATTTTCACAGTGGCTATGGAATTTTTGTAGTCTTGTAGGAACTTTGATTACATACAGAGTACAAACTGCAAGCTTCTTGGAGGATAATGGTGAATCAGGTCCTTCAAGGTCTTTAAAAAAATATTCCCTGAGTAGCAGTTTTCCTTGTGCCTCCCATTCTGCGTCATCGTGTGTGCCTCCGACCCAGGCTGAGGCCACGCGTGTGCCTGTGCCCTGGCCTGAGCGGGCACCACGGTTTCAGTGCTGGGCGCTTCCACAGGAAGCAGAGAGGAATGTGTTTGCAAAGATTTGCTGGTATCCCACACGTGGCAGACACGTTACACCATGCATCGTAGAAGGACCACGGCTCGATGATCATGAGCGGTTCTCCTTCCCTTTTTCAGGCAGGGAAGCAGAAGCCAGGAGCAGTGTCTCTCGTGGGCACTGGGGCCTGGAGCAGGGGTCAGCAGACCTGTCCCATGAAGAACCAGACAGTGACTATTTTATGCATCACAGGCTGTGAAGTTTTTCTCCCAGCTACTCAGCGCTGCTCTTGTCATGTAAAAACCTGTGTAGAGGGTATGTAGACGAATAAGCACGTGGTGTTTCAACAAACTTGAGTTACAGAAATCAGGCCAGTGAACTAGATTTGGCCTGTGGGCCATGATTTGCCAACCCTGGTCAAGTGAGAAGTACCAGTTTTGGGTTGTCACCGATAGTCTAATCCAGCCCAGGAAGGTGGCACTGCTTGCCCCTTGGCCTCTCTACACCCCCAGCCTTCTGCAGCTGATCACTGGCGAGGGCGCATGTCGGGCTGGCCTTCGGTCTCCTGCAGAAGTCTGTGTGGACTCCGGAGAGAGCACCCATTTCCCTCGTCACCCCGCCCAACACAGCAGATGCTCAGGGACTGCATCAAACACAGAGAAAAACAGAATGAAAGACTTCTTGACAAGTGAAAGGACATCAAAGTTTAGGTCAGGATTTGGCGGTGGGGACCTGGGTGATCTTCTGGGAAACTCGAATCAGTTGTAAAAAGTCAGTTATAGGATGGCTCGTTTAAAAAGGCAGAAACACATTTGTTTTCTAAAATATGTTTTTATTGATATTTTTAGAGAGAGGAAGGGCGAGAGAGAAACATCGACATGAGAGAAACATTGATCAGCTGCCTCCTGCACAGGGTTCAACCGGGACCTCTCAGTCCACATGATGACACTCAGTCCCCTGAGCCACACGGGCCAGGCCAGAAACACATCTTCAAGCTTGTTCTGACCTACAATATATAACGACATTTACTTGCCAGTCTTTTGGAAGTGGGGCCAAAGGCTTTTTATTTTTTATTTTTTTAGTACTATGCATCTACTGGTAAGAGTGCCCATTGTTTTTCTTGCATAAACTGTATCTATTATGTACCTACAGTTTCCAGTTGTGATTTATTTAAAAATAGAATAAAATAATGCATGAGATGAAAGCTGAGAGCAGTTCTAGAAGTTTATTGTGGTTTTCTTTTTATCTTTTGCTGTCATCTCACCCATATGCAATTCAATGACAAAACCTTTAGCTACGTTCCTCGTCCAGTACTTCCAAAGGATTCAGCCCCGTTTCCATGAAAACAACTCTCTTTATGCTTAACTCATTATTTCAAGCAGTATTCCATTAACTTAGATAGTTCCAGCAACAAATCCACCTGATATAAACTTTGGAACAAAGCCAATTCTTGGTAAGCACGCGACTCAACTGTTGAGAACAAAAATGTATAATCCTTCTAGAAATTAACCTAGAAGCCACGTGAATTCATTATGGTACAGGAATTAGTCATTTTTGTACCCAGAAGGAGCAAAGAATATCAGTTCATCTGGCGAGTTGGTTAAAAGGACATCAGTTTAGAGAGCTGCTCCTGTATTGGCCAAGAGGTCAAGGCCTGCACTTCTACCTTCAATTTCCAGTATAATAACAACCATTTATTGTGTGCATACTGTGCGCTGGGCAAGGCACATTGTCTCATTTATTCACTCAACAACACTTTCAGTGATGAAGAAAACAAGGCTCACAGGGATGAAGTGCGTGTGCAAGGTTATGTAGCTGGACCATAAGGGAACGTGGAACCCAAACTAACTCCAAATTCACTGTGCTAACCAGGGTGGGACTGGCAGCCAGGACTCATCCAGCCAGAGTTCAGTCTTCCTTATCCTGGCTTAATGGACATCTGGCAGATCGATGTCTCTCTCTCACATTGATGTTTCTATCTTTCTCTCCCTTCTTCTCTCTCTAAAAATAAATAAAAACATATTTAAAAAATAAAAATAAAAGGGGCAAACTAGTGGAATGTAGGCCCTGCAGAGGTGACACAGCCACTGTTTCAGAACCCACCTGTCCACCTTTCACTGGCTGGAACCAGGGCGAGTCCTATCTCACGTTTGTCTCCCTCTGCACTCTCATATGTCTGAGCTGCCAACACACACACACACACACACACACACACACACGCGCGCGCGCGCCCAGGCATACGCATGCACGCACATAAGATTGGATGTTCCAGTTGAACTACTTGTTCTGGATTTTGACATTTTTTTGTTTGTTTGGCATTTGAGCAGAATCACAAGTTGTAGAAAGTAGTAATTTCCAGACATTTGAGGTCTGATTCACCAACATAAGACTGTAATTAAAGGAAAACCTGTAGTTGTTTGCTCTATTTTATCCTAACTCACCAGGATGGTTTATAAATAATGAACCTAGATATTTAGAAAATATCTGTGGAACTGAACTGTGGAAGCTATGTTCAGATGTCTCAAAGTTATCCTGATGGTACGAGTTTGAGCACTAGATTCATAGGGAAGTTACGATGGAAAGTGCACTGTACTGACATATAAAGGCAGCTTTAAAATGCAGCGCGTAGAAGTTAAGCAGCTTGCCAGTGCTTGTTGGAGGTACATTTATGAAATATAGAGCTTCCGTGTAATGATTTCGGCTGGTCACAGAGTGTTAATGCATTTTGAATGAAGGCAGTTATGATTAAGCCTGTTGCGTTTTTCAACACTAATCATTATTAAAGTGATGATTGATCTCAGTGATCATGAAACCATTGAAAAGGCATCTGTGCCCAAATTAACAGGCTGGAGGTAGTGTTGAGCTTTCGGCTAGCCAAACAGGTCTTCAGTGGTTGTGATTTCACGGTGCGTGCGTGTTTGTAATCCTTCCTGAGTTTTCTCTGAGTCTTCAATACTATTTTTTGTTTTTAAATCCTCACCCGAGTATACTTTTCCATTTATCTTCAGATAGAGTGGGAGGGAAGGAGAGAGAGAGAAACATCAATTGGTTGCCTCCCGCACCACCCCGACCAGCACTGGGGTCTGAACCCCAACCAAGGTACATGCCCTTGACTGGAATCGAACCCATGACTCTTTGAGCCATGGACTGATGCTCTCACTGCTGAGCCAAACTGGCTAGGGCTTCAATACTATTTTTTTGTCATAGATACAGAGGTTGGTTGGGGGGGGCGGGGCTTGGTGTGCCCCTTGGGGCCTCAACATTGTGGCAGTGTCAAATGAAGCTGACTAGAATGGTTTCTCAATTTTCCAGAACCCCACCCTTGATTGACAAGAGGTCCCCCGCCCACTCCCACCCAGGGCTTGTCAGCGCAGCCACGTGCTGACCGCTGACCGCAGCCAAGTCCCCCGGCACTGTGAACCCCTCCTTCCCCGGGCTGGTGCCGTCCCACTGAGAGGGCGGGAGCCGCTGCCCGAGAACTGTGGCGCTCCCCTTGGGGCCAGGGCAGAGCCGCAGTTTGGACATGTTCCTCATCCCCCACATTCTGTGCTTCTTTAAAAGATTGTCCTTTTGGGAGCTCGCTTCACAGTGAAGAAAGAATTCGTCTCATTTAGCAAACAAAGACACAAAACATGCTTTCAAATGCCAGTCCCGGCACTGGAGAGCCTGCCGGCTGAGAGCCTTCTATCCTAGCTGACCACCTCTTCATAAAGCAGCTGGGGGGGGGGGTGCGCCTCTCCCCCTTAGTTCCTTGTGAATCAGACGCCCCCTCGCTCCGACAGCCCTGTTCCCAGGGGAGAGGTGCAGAGCCTGCCCGAGGATGCCGCCTCTGGGCCCTCTTGGCCTGCAAGCTCCAGTCCCAGGTGGGGACCCAGGGCTTCAGACACCTGTGCTCCCTGCCCTGCTTTTCCCTGACCTGCTCGCCCAGTGAGGGCGTCATTTCGCCTCTTGTCCCTGACGTATAAGCCATTCCCCGCGTGCACTCGAGGTGCGTCAGGGAAGATGGGTGGGCTGTGGGGAGATCGTCTGCTGGGCACGCTCCCTCTTTCCCATGCCCAGTCCCCAGGGTTCTGATGCTGCTTCTCCCGCCCTCAGGTGCTCAGCGTGCTGGCGCTGCCCCCAGGCTCTGGCTTCCACTCTCTCCGTCTGCTGGAGGACAGTGCTGCGGGGTCTGTGGCGAGGGCTTTCCGCGTGGGCTCTGGCTCTGAGTCCAGGCCTTCGGGTTGGTGCTTTCCCCACCCGTCCTCCCGCGTGCCCCTGCCGGCCTGTCTTCTTCCTCCACCTCTTGGTCTCGCCCACCTGCCTCTCCTCCCTCTCCAGCTGCCCCGAGAGAGTGCCAGCTCCCACGGTGGCCCTGCTTGGTCTCTGAGGACGGGCGGGAAACTCACTGCCCAGCCCTGGCCTGAGTCTGTTTCCTTACCCGGAGCTTCAGTTCTTCCTCTGGAAACCGACCAGGGACACGGACCACCGTCCCCGTCACTTCCCGGGTTGGCTCTTCTGGAAGGGTGGCCGCTTGGGTTTTGTGGACACCTGTAGGGGGCAGAGTGTGTGTGAGTGAGCATGAGAGTGAGAGGGTGGATATTCACCCCACTGCTGTCCACGGGTGGGGGGGGGGGGGTGGCTGCCTAGGACTGTTTTTCAACTTTTTTTTTTTTTTTACCTTGGCCATCGGTAAGTAAATACATTTTACATTATAACTGCCAAACATATATGTATATATCATTTAAAACATGAGTTTGATGGAAAAATACTTACTAAATTTGGACATTTTCTATACATTCTGATATTTTCCACTCTATTTTTCAAAAATTGCTGGATATAAACCACAAAATTAACTTCATATGTAGTCCATTTAAAAAGGTCTGTCTCTTCCATTATAATATAAATTCCATAAAGACAGGCAAATATTATTCTACCTCATATAATTGGTGCTCAGTTCATATTGTCAGCTCATTCTTTTCTCTGTGCAAATCCTTTGGAGACACAATTTTCTGTGCTAAGAAACAATTTTATTCAGAAGATGAGGGGACGTGTGTCACCGGTCTGATTTCCTTCTCTCCCATTAGTGGTTAGAAATTGCAGAGACTTATTAATAAAGACATGTCTATACAGTATATATCTTTGTAATGATCTTATTCCTGTTTCATTTTCTTTTCCTTGTTTATCTATTTTTCTTGTTTTTTTTCTAAATATTTAGAATTTCAGATGATTTTAATAAAAGATAGTGAACGAGAAAAGCTTACACAAATCGGAGATACCTAAATGTAGAGATGGAAAGCCCCCCACCAGACCTGCTCCCACAGGCGAGCCTCCTCACTTTCGGGTGTCGGCATTGCAGACTGGCTTATTCAGAGATCTTTTCAGACATTAGGGGGTCACGTTATTTATTTATTCATATTATTCATACTATTACTGTAGTAGTAGACTCTTCCCTGCCCTTAGTATAGGTCTGCTGCATCATCATTATTATTATTATTATTATTAATTCCTCACCCGAGGATATTTTTTCTATCTTCAGATAGAGAGGGAGAGAGAGAGAGAGAGAGAAACATCAATGTGAGAGGGACACATCGAGTGGCTGCCTCCCACATGACCCTGACCAGGGCCAGGGACAAACCACAACCAAGGTACATGCCCTTGGCTGGGATCATCCCTGTGATTCATTGGTCCATGGGTCGATGCTCTGCTGCTGAGCCTAACCAGCCAGGGCTCTGCCACCTTATTTTTTTTTCAACTTTTATAAATTTATTTTTGTTACAGATGTTTCTCCTTTTTCCCCCCTAGACACCCTCCTCCCCATCCCACCCCCAGCATTGTTGTCTATGTCCTTTGGTTACGCATACATGCATATAAGTTCTTTGGTTCATCTCATCCATCCCCCCTGCCCTCCTCCCCTGAGGTTTGTCAGTCTGAACCGTACTCCTTTCTATGTCTCTGGGTCTATTTTGTTCATCAGCTTATTTTGTTCATTATATTCCACAAATAAATGAGATCACGTGATATTTATCTTTCTCTGATTGGCTTATTTTGCTTAGCATAATACTCTTGAGGTCCCTCCATGTCGTCTCAAAGGATAAGAGATCTTTCTTTCTTACAGCTTTACAGTACTCCATTGTGTATCTGTACCACTGCTTTTTTATCCATTCGTCTACTGATGGACACTTGGGCTGTTTCCAGATCTTAGCTACTGTAAATAGTGCTGCTATGAACATAGGGGTACATATATTCTTTCTAATTGGTGTTTCAGGCTTCTTAGGATATATTCCTAGAAGTGGGGGTCACTGGGTCAAATGGCAGTTCAATTTTTAATTTTTTGAGGAAACATCATATTGTTTTCCATAGTGGCTGCACCCGTCTGCATTCCCACCAGCAGTGTACTAGAGTCCCCTTTTCTCCACACCCTCACCAGCACTTGTTGTTTGATGATTTATTGATGGCAGCCATTCTGACAGGTGTGAGATGATACCTCATTGTTGTTTTAATTTGCATCTCTGATAATTAGTGATGTTGAGCATTTCTTCATATTTCTCTTAGCCATTTGTATGTCCTGTTTGGAGAGGTGTCTATGTCCTCTGCCCATTTTTTAATTGGGTTCTTGGTCTTCCTTTTGCTGAGTCGTATGAGTACTGTATCTATTTTGGAAATTAACCCCCTATCTGATGCATCATTGGCAGTTATACTCGTCCATACAGTGGGTTCCCTTTCCTTTTTGATAGTTGTTTCTTTTGCTGTGCAGAAGCTTTTGAGTTTGATGTAGTCCCATGTGTTCATTTTCTCCTTTGTTTCTGTTGCCTTAGGTGATGCATCAGTGAAAATTCTGCTGTGTAATGTGATGTCTGAAATTTTGTTACCTACGTTTTCTTCTAGGAATTTTATGGATACATGGGTCACATTTAAGTCTTTTATCCATTTTGAGTTTATTCTTGTGTATGGTGTAAGTTGGTGGTCTAGCTTCATTTTTTGCTTGTAGCTGTCCAATCTGCCACTTTTTTTTTAAAACAGCCACAGAGCATTCCCTTTCTCAACTGCTTCAAATGTTTATATTCTTGCTGCTTAGAGTTTTTTTTGAGTAAGGCAGGTACTAAGTTAAAAACTTACTTTAAAAAGAATAGTAGAACCCTGACCGATTTGGCTCAGCGGTTACAGTGTTGGCCTGCGGTCCAGAGAGACCCAGGTTCGGTTCCCGCTAAGGGCACGTACCTCGGTTGCGGTTTGTCCCCGGCCCTGGTTGGGTTGTGCGGGGGGCAGCCACTCGATGTGTCCCTTTCACGTCGATGTTTCTCTCTCTCTCTCTCTCCCTCCCACTCTATCTGAACAAAAAATGGAAAAATGTCCTCGGGTGAGGATTAAAAAATATATATAGTAGAGATTATTAACTAGCCTTAGCTACCTGAACAAATAGAACCTAACATGGCTTCTGGTGCCACCCATTTTCCCGGGAATGGAATTGCTGTGGGAAACCTGTGTGGACCCTGAGCTGGGGGTGGGGGCAGAGCCTTCCTCCAGCCTCTGGGAGGCGGCAAGTGACTCATGAGGGAGAGGTTTGACTGGCAGGACCAGATCATTGCAAATGACCCTCCCCAGCTCACAGTCGGTCTGCAGACTCAGTTCTGCTCAGTCATTGACTTGTGTGCTGACTTCTTTTCAGGGCCACAGTTGGATGGTGGCTGGGTTTTAACTTAATTTTACTTTCTAATACGAAAACAATGGTGGATTATAGGCATGGAGTTAATCTTCAGAGTAAATGCATCAAACACTTTATCTCAGTTATGGACTTCACACTTTATGTGTTTTTACACTTTGATTCATAATTTATGTAGGAACAAAAAATCTATGTTCCTGTGACCTCAGCACATTCCCTGGAAATAGGTGACTATGAGTTAGGGTTGTTCATCCCCCAAAGAGGTTTTTATGGTGGAAGTAATGACTGGTGACCTGGATGTCGCCTGCTCCCCAGTGACCCACAGGTGTCCCTTTTTGTTTAGCAATGAAGGGAGGCAGGTAACACAGGATCTGGGAGCTGGGCCCTGGTTCGTTTCCTGACTGCTCTGTCTGTGATAGACCAGACAGACGGCTGGAAAGTCCAGGGAGAGGTAGGAGCAGGATGAGGCGGGGTACCCCTCTCCCTCAAAGTGTAGCCAGTGCTGACCAGCAGGCCCACCTGAGAGTGTGCAGACCTGCAGGGCCGGCAGAGTCGGCCGTTGTCCCCATGCTGGCTCGTGCGTAGTTAGCAATTGCTCTGTGCAGGCCCTGAGCTGCCTTTGGGTGACGGCCAGTGCTATGCGGGGCATGTTGCAAAGACACAACAGTAAAATGAGCCAACGTCATGGGAGCACGCTGCGTGCAGACCCTGGCTCGTGTTTTACTGTGTTGCCTCATTTAACTCAGCAACAAATTTGGGCATTTTCTGCCTTTCATAGCCTCATTTTATGATGAAGAAGCTGTGGTGAGAAAGTGTCAAGTCACTTGCCTGAGCCCACAAAGGCAGTAAGTGGCAGAGCCAGACCGGATCCCAGGTTCTTCGCATCCCTGTAGGAGGTGAAAGTGTTTCTTAGCCCGGCTACACTTTCCTAAATGGGGGTGACCCCACCCAGCAGGTGCCAACACTTGTACAGTTAGCAGCTGTGACCTCCAAGGTACATCTTGGGTTGCTCAGTGGAAGTTGCCTAGGTGAGCCTAGGCTGAGGCCATTGTGGTGTGACAGGTGGAAAAACAGAAGTCCAGGTGAGATTTGACAGACATGGGAGGTGTGGTTCCCCACCAGGTGGGTGCCGTCAGGTCTCTTCCCATTGACTATGGCAGGAAGTAACTTAGTGTCCGGGACCCTCATAGGTGAATATAAATAATGACCCGCTTTCTGCCTGTCTCTCTCTGTGGCTTGGAAAATCAGCTGAGATAAGACGCCGGGGAGTTTCTTCCGCCCAAGCTCTGTGTCTAGGTGTGCACACAGGACGTGCAGGGCAATGAGGTGCGATTGCATTTGCAATTCAGATGCCAGGGTGTATAACTATATACAGGTCTGAAAGGCCTTTCCTTAGCTCTGTTAATGGAAAAAAGGAACGACTGTTTTCTTGTCAAAATGAAATGTTTGGTTTTAAACTTACTTGGTTCCTGCCCTTTTGAAATGTTTGCTTTTTTTTGGCCAAGGAGGTAGACCTGTAGCTCCAACCAGGAGAGGGTGAGTGGGATTCTGGCCTGCGTGTTAGAACTGCTCTTGGGGTTCCCTGACGACTCGACTAGGTCTCGGCCCGGTGCTTAGAAATGCAGCCTTGGCATCGTGGCTCTGTTTTGCCATCCTGGTATTTATTGAGGCTCAGTGCTCAGTTCTCTGTTTGGTACAGTGAGAGGATTCTGCAGAGGTAGATACAGTAGTTCTGGCCCTTAAAGTAGTGACAAACGAATACATAACAATACATCCGATAGGTGTACCTTCCCCGCTCGACGGGAGCTGCCGAAAGCAGGGCAGTGCCTGGCCCTTCTCGCGCTCTTTCATGGCCTTGTATGTAGTTGGCGCTCGAGTGTTTGTTACCGTTTTACTTTCGCAATCAAATGCCAAATTTGTGATGCAACTTTCAACTCCGGGGTGGCCAATTGTTTTGACTCATGTGCCCACTCCAGTGAGTGGCGATGCCGACTGGGCCCTCGTGAGGCTGGCTGGGTGAAGTGGAGGAGTGCCAGCTGATGACTGGCCAGTGCTGTGGCTGCAGGGCCCTGGGGAGCGGCAGCAGGCATGTGGCTGACGTTTGTCTCCCCTGATAAGTGCATCCGGCTTGCAGAAGGCGGGGGAGTAGTCTCAGGGGAGTTAAAACTCCCCATTGTCCCTGAAAGAGGGGGACAGGATTTGGATAAACAGGAGTGCTTTCAGTCATGGAGGAGAGCAGTCAAGGTCCGAGAGGCCCTAGTGCGTATGACACGTGAGGGGGACATTGTGGGAACTGCGGGGCTGGAGCACAGGGAAGGGGAATTGGGTAGTACAGGGCCCGTGCTTGGTGGGGTTGTTGGTATGTGGAACACAGACAGATTGTAGAGGTCCTTGGGGATGCCAGATGGAGGAATTTAGATGTGTTACAGTCCTGTGCTTTTTAGGAAGTTTTCCCAAATGCTCCAGACATAATTAGTCTCCGTCCCCTGGCTCCCCACTGGAGAGCCTCAGTACTCTGCTTTAGCTTTGACTGGTGTCTGTTGTGTCTTGAAATTTTTATATGCATCTGATGTCCCCCTTCAGGATGTGGACAATGTCTTAGCCATCTTCGAATCCCCAGCGCTCAGGACTGGACCTGGTTGGAGTAGATGCGCAATGAATGTGGTTGAAGTAAACTGAAGCGGGGTGTCTGAGCTGCCAAGCAAGGTGGGGGAGGTGGGCAGTGCCTTAGCGTTGGAGCTGTGTGAGCAAGGGCATGGCTGCCCACCGTAGACTGCAGCCACGGCCCAGGGAGCTCAGAGCGCGGGTCCCGGACGGGCGGGGAGGGAAGCGGGGCAAGTCTGAGGCCTCGTTTACAGGAGTGCGTAGTGCCCAAGAAACCAGTTGCAACTGAAGACAGCAACAGAGAGTGGATGAGATTGGAGGAGGCCGTTTAGGAAGCTGAGCCTAGATGAATTCCTAGAGAAAAGGACTTGCAGTGCTCATGGGTCCTGTGCATAAACTGTCCTTATGCCTGCGGGTCAAAAGGAATCACCAAAGGAGTTGAGTCTCTTGAGAAACAAGGAGCTGCTGCAAATTTCTCATAGATTAGTGGTTCTCAACCTGTGGGTCAAGACCCCTTTGGGGGTCGAATGACCCTTTCACAGGGGTTGCCTAAGACCACCGGAAAACACATATTTCTGATGGTCTTAGGAATCGAGACATGGCTCCTCTGTCCGTCTCCAGACGGGTCTGCCCACATGCAGATACACCCACATACAACTTGAACTGTATTAAAGGGTCATGGCATTAGGAAGGTTGAGAACCACTGTCTTAGGTGCTTCAGCTTTCAGAGAAGCAGGGTGATTCTATAGGCCGTATGTATTTTGTGAGGACTCTTTTGTCTGTAATTGACCCAAAACCCAAACCCAGACTGGCTCCATTTATTCAATTTTGTAACTGAACAGCCCAAGGTGAAGGGGAGAATTTTGGCTTCAGGTTTAGCTTGATCCAGGTGCCCATACAAAGGCATCAGAACCTGATGCTTGCCTCTGGGTGTTTTTTCTCTTTGTTGGACACCCTCTCCCCATTGTTGGGCTCTGTATCCCAGAGCCAAGCCCAGCTAGTGGCAGCACTTCTTGCCTAGTGGCTGAAGTGAAACCCCAGGATTAGCTCTCACTGGACCTGGTTGGCACGCACTGGGTAACGTGCCTATCCCTGAACGAGTAACCAGGGCCACGTGCCGACTCCTGTGGCCCTGGACTGCGAGTAGGAAAGACAGTTCTTGTGGGAAGGTCAGGGTGTTGTTCCCTGGAGGGGGCGGGGGGCCAGGACCAGAATTAGCCACCCCACCCAAGCTGCTTGTTTTATTCTCTGCAGCAAAGCATCGGCTGCCACCTCTGCTCTGTAGGTGAGCCGGTAGGCCACGTCCACAGAGGGTGCCCTGGCAGCCCCCTCTGCCCCAGCGTGATGCCCTCTTCCCACAGACCAGGCATCTTTGAAGCTGGTCCCTTAAAGTGGTCAGCCAGGCCACCCTGCTGGCCGCCTCCATTTGTCATCTCAGTACATTCTGATGGCATCCTGGTCCTCCCCACCTGGGTGGTCATGGGGTCACTGGACTTTCGGGGGGACTCGGGGAGTTTCCAGGTCCTCCTCAGGGCTCTTTTTCCCTGGGCCAAGGGCTGTCTCGCTCGTCCTGTTCTGTCTTGTTCGGGCAGCCTTTGACTGGGAAGGGTTTGACAGGTGGCAAAGCTGTCCCAACTTTCACGGGATCTGATTTGCATGGTCATCTGGTGGGCAGGGTGAGTACCCTTGTTTCACAGATGCAGACACTGAGAAACAGAAAGGCAAAGGACTCGCCCAGGCTGAGCCGGCTGTACAAACTAGAATTGGACTTAGGATACAAATGTCATCTAAAGTATGTGCCTTTAAACCAAAGGTGAAGAAAGCCAAAGGCAAACTGACTTGTCTAGCCACTTTCTTCATGTAACTAGGGTGTTAAACTACCCACTGGAAGCCACTAAGTACATACTCGTTAGTACCTGCAGAGAGAAAAATGGCCTCGTCTCAGCTCTGCGCCGAGGCCCGCCTGCTGGTCACCCTCCTGTGGTTCACCTGCTAGAGTTCTACTAGAGATTGAGTGGCTCCTTGAAACCCTGTGATAGGACCTCCGTGTCCATGACTCCCCAGCCCATCCTGTGGGAAGGTCTCTCAGCAAGCCTGCCCTGAATGTGCTGGTGACTTCTGGTGACCCTGCCACATGACAGAACAGCCGCTGCTCTAGGTTGGCTGTCTTCCGGGGGTCTCAGCACCTCCCTCTGAAGCCTGTGTCTGGACTTGGCTCATCAGGTCACAGAGAACCATGGCTTTACAGCTGCAGGAGCTCATCAGATCCAGCCTGCCCATTTTACAGGCACAGCGCGAGGCCACGCCCCCAGCTGGCACACGAGCCCCACCGTGGCCTCCCTCGAGCGGGCCACCAAGCCTCACTCTGCCCCTTCTCACTGGCCTCACTCCTGCCCTGGACTGCTCCTTGCCGCGACGCATTTACTGTGTGCGTGCTCCTCGCTCCGACCGGGTACAGTCGCCACCATCACGAGCAGGGAGGCTGTGCCGAGAGGCTTTTCTCTGACCCTTAGGGACAGTTTCCGGGAACAGGGCGAAGACACAGGGCCCTTGTGTTGTTACTATGGACTGGATGTGTGCACCCCCCCGAATTCATATGTTGAAGTCCGTGCCCAACATGATGGCACTCAGAGATGGGCTTTCCGAGGTACGGAGGGCGGCACCCTCATGATGGGCTTCGTGCCCTTGCAAGGAGAGCTGGAGCGAGCTCTCGTCCCCTTTACACGTGCACGGACCAGGGAAGGGCCCGGTGAGGCAAAGGAGCACCCTCACCAGCCGCATCGCCGGCCCTTGGTCTCGGCCTCCCAGCCTCCAGACTGAGAAACGAATCTGTGTGGTTTAGCTGCCCAGTTTATGGTGTTTGGTTATGGCAACCTGAGCCGACGCAAACAGTTATGGAATTCTTAGCAGGAAGGGACACTGAGTAATGTTTGGTTGAAACCACTCATTTCACTATTTATGTATTCACTTATAAATATCGAGATCTGTTTTTAGGACAGGCCTTGGGAATACAATGATACATGAAATAGACGTGGTCTCTGATCTTAGAAAAATTATCATTTATTGGGGGAGTCAGATATTAATGAGATGATTTTTAAGGAATTTAAAGTTTACAAATCAGTTTATAAAGAAGGGTAGTAGTTTTTGACAGCATCTAACGGCAGGCCCTGATTTGTCTGGGAGGTCCGCAGTGGTTTCGCTGAGAAAATATCATTTCAGCTGAGCCTTGAAGGAAAAGGAGACCTTAGTCGGGAGAAAAAGCAGGGTGGGGGAAACCAGTCTAGAAAGGGGCGGACGCAGACCCGAGTCAGAGGCCACCAGGAAACATGCTGTGTGCGGCTCCAAGCCTGGCGTCCTTCACTCGCCGGTGCGGGGCGTGTTCTGGGCCTGCTCCGGGGTTGCGTGCTCTCTCTGGAGGGGTGTCCATACGTGGGGCAGGCACGCCGGGTGGGTGGGCAGGGGAAGAGGGAGAGCAGCAGCCGGGTGGGAAGGAGCAGGCTGGCCTGTGGCGGGCGGGAGCGGCGCTCAGACAGCCGAGGCAGTTGGAGGAAGCAGCTGGAGAAGGGCGGCTGAGGACCTTACCCAGAGGCGGCGGGGATGGAAAGGGCAGGGCAGGAGAGAAGCTGAGGTAGGCCACTGTCTCAGCAGTCTGACCGTCTAGGCCAGGCTTGCTTTAGAGAGGACTCCTGGCAACTTATAAAGATACCTTCTCTTCCTGTTTTGCTTTTTGAGACACGTTAAGATCATAACACCTCCTGTTTTCATAGCCCTCCTTTCAGTCTGGCTTTGTTGCTTTATTCCCTCCCTTTTTAAAAATTTCTCCTTGCCATTAGCACCTCTGTTTATATATGCCCAATATGGTGCTAGGTGCTGGGGTTATGAAGACCATAGGAGATGGTCCCTGCCAATCAGGAGCCCAGGACTGCTGGACACAGAGGGGTGTGTGTGTATCGGCCAGGGTGTCAGCCAGAGCCTTTCAAAGACTCGGGCCCTGAGGGGAGGTGCACAGAGCAGAGAGGTGACTCTTACCTGGCTCACCTAGCCTCTGTTGACCTTTTGACAGCAGGCTGGGAACTCGGTGAGGGGCACGCTGTCTGAGGAGGACCCAGGTGCTCAGGGCTGGCTGGCTGGCTGGCTGTTCGCCCCACAGCACTAGTGAAAGGATCCCCGAGACAGGAGAGCAGACAGCCAAGTACCAGGCTCACGGGTACAGGTGCCGCCAGTGAGGACCCGGGCCCCTCCCACTCCCTGCGGCTGCAGCTTCTGTTTCTCCAGGTTCTGTGTAGAGCTGACGGGTTTAGAGACCGTTAGCTTGGAGCCCAGTCTGGTGGGTGAAACATCAGTATTTAAAGAAAATAAATCCGGGTTAAGAATTACATTTGGAGCCTTTATTTGTCTGGTGGCTTGGGGTCTCCTGAGGGACTTTCACTCACATATAGGTAGCGTGCTCTCTGAAGAGGAGCTAGTGGTTTCTTAGAAGGTTTGGCCGGCCCCACCCACCCAGGGTCCCTTGTCCAGAGAAATGTCTGCTGCTGGCTGGTGAGCCACAGCACCGCCCGCCTGGCGATGCGGGGAGGTTGGGTGCAGGAGTCATTTCTTCTTTTGGCTTAGCCCAGGGTAGGGCTTTTAGGGGCAGCCCTGCCCAAGGGACACCTCATTTCATGTCCAGTTCTAGAGGGTCCTTGCCTGCCTCTTCTCAGCCCCCTTCCTTCGCCCTTGCTGCTCCCTGCTCTCCTCCATCCTGGACAGACTCCCTGTCCTCTCCACCAGACGTCTCCCAGGCTCCGCCGCTCGGCGCCCATTTCTGTGTTGCCCAGTTAGGAACCTGGCTTTCTTGCTGGCTTCCTTTTTATATTACTAAACACGCTTTTCTCAAACGAGCAGTTCTGTGTGTGTATGTGTATGTGAAGTAAATAATGACCTCCACTTCCCATAATTGTTGTTTTGCAAGATTGTTTTTATACTACATTTGCTTAATGTGAGGTATATTTGTTTTATAGGAGTCCTTTTTTTTTTTTTTTTTTTTTAATCCCAACAAGGATATTTTTTTTCCATTGATTTTGAGAGAGAGTGAAAGGGAGTAAAGGAGTGGAGGATAGAGAGAGAGGTGAGAGAGAGAGGTGAGAGAGACACATCAATTGGTTGCCTCCCTCACACACCCCTGCCCAGGTTAGGGATCAAACCTGTAACCCAAATACTTGTCCTTGAACGGGAATCAAACCTGAGACCCTTTGGTGTGCAGGCCAACGCTCTAAACCGCGGAGCCAAACTGGCCAGGGCCAGGAGTCCTTTTTGACAGCAGGATTGGGGACCAGGATGACACTGGCTTCTAGGCAGACTGGTCTTCCTGCTCTCCGGGCTGTGATGGTTGAGTCGGCATTACAGAACCCATCCAAACAGGCTGTATTTCTTATAATCAATTCCATCAAGTCATGCATTGAGGATTTTGGAAAGAGAAACCAAATTCTTTAAAAAGGAGAGAGAAGAGGACAAGAGAAAGGGATAAAAGAACCCTAAACAATTCAGTTCTACTAATGGCCCTTGTATTATTGTGGGAAAATTACTTTATAAATAAAAGCCAAAGAGGAAAAACAAGCTGTTTGGTAGGTGTACTCTCTGTTCCTTGTCTTGTTTTTCTGCTCTGAAGTATAGCACTGTGTTGACGTAGGGCTGTAACTGCTATGCATATTGATGGCAGCAGAAGCCTTTCCCCCACTGTCTGGCCTAGTAAATAAAGCAGAAAGGATAAAAAGGGAAGTGGAATTGTAAAATCAGCGTGTTATTTTCAGCTTATCTTGTTCCCTTAGGACTCCAAGTCTCCAAAACATATTGACAATCTACATTTGGTGGTCAGGGTCTAATTTCAGGACAGTGGATTGGTATTTTCAGGGATTTTTGCTTCTGGTTAAAGCAATAGAATTGCTCTTTTAGCTCTCTAAGTTAATGTCACTGCCTCACTGAAGCCCTCCTGGATCTCTCCTCCCCACCCAATAGCAAAGTGGGCCCCTGTTCCTCAGAGCATCCACAGTGGTGTGAATGCACCTCCCGTGGCAGCACCCCACTTAGAGAGCAGTGATCAGGGAGAGGAGCCTCGTTCGTGTGAGGTTACAGGAGTGTGGGGAGCAAACCGATCCTTAGTGGTGTGTGTGGCAGGAAGGGAGGGGCATGCATGCTGCTGCTCTGGGGGCATTTGACAACCTGCTCACCCAGCCTGGAGTGCTGGCTGTGTGGGAGGGGGTGAGGTCATGGTCAAGGAAGGTCTTCATCGCCTGGCGGAAGGGTTGGGATACATGGGACGAGCCGGCCCAGGACAGGACTTGTTTGGGGAGGTTTGGAGGAAGCATTGGTAAGGAGGGTGCGGAGGAGCTAGGCTTTAAAAATTTTGTTTATTCAAGTATAATTGGCCTGCACTATTACATTAGCTTCATATGTACAGCATAGTGATTTGACACATATGTATCTTATGATGTGATCACCAATGTAAGTCTAGTGTCCATCTGTCACCGTGCAGAATCACTGTGATGTTATTGACTGTATTCCCGTGCTGCACGTTACATCCCTGTGGCTTCTCTGTGCTATAACTAGAAGCTTAGATCTTTTACTCCCCTCACCTTTCCACACATTCCCCTGTCTCCCTCCCCCTGGCAACCATCCGTTTGTTCTCGCTCTCTCTTTTTTTCATTTTACTATCTAAATTTATTTTTTATTTATTTTTATTGAATTTGTTGGGTTGACATTGATTAGTAAAATTATATAGGTTTCAGGGGTACAATTCTGTAAGACACCATCTGTACGTTGTATGGTGTGCTCACCACCCCAAGTCAAGTTTTCTTCCATCCTCATTTATCCCTTTACCCTTGTTCTCTGCTTCTGTGAGTCTGTTTTTGTTTTGTTTATTTTTTTAGTTTCCACATGTAAGTGAAATCATACAGCATTGGTCTTTCTCTGTTTGATTTACTTTACTTAACATAATACCCTCTAGGTCTCTCCGTGTTGTTGAAATGGCAAGATTTCATCCTGTTTTTATTGCTGAGTAATATTCCACTGTATGTGTGTACGTATACCACATCTCTATGCATTCATCTGTTGATGGATCCCTAGGTTGCTTCTATACCTGGGCTGTGGTAAATAATGCTGCAATGAACATAGGGGTGTGTATTAAGCTAGGGTTTTAAAATGGAAAACACACTGACTCTGGCTAACTCACAGCACAAAATAATTTATTAGCCCGCTATGATGGTGTGCTGAGGATCAACGGCCCTCTGGAAGGCAGGTTAAGAATGACAGGGACCCAGGAAGGAAGAACTGATGTCCCAGCTTTCTGGCATGACCAGTGGGGAGTCGAGAATGGCAGTGAAGACTGCTGTACTGTAGTGGTTGGATGGTTCCCCGGGTGCTGAAGAGGAAGGATGCCACAGGAAGACACGTGGAAGTTCAGCTGGGGACTGAAACTGGCCAGCATCAGGGGGGTAGCACTCTGGTGGCAGATGGCTCGAACCCAGGGTGGCATAGGCAAAATAGCAGTCACGTATAACACAGCAAAGTCCCTGCAGGGGAGAAGTGGATCAACCCTTTGGCCTATCAGAGGACCAAAGCTGCAGACTTGCTCTTTCTCACTTACCTCTCCTGGGACTTTCTCTGTGCGCACATGAGAAACTGCACCCTCCCCCACCAGACTAAGTCTTAGGAGGAGAAGGACCACAGTGGAGACATTTTTCTAATCCTGGGTCCTGGCGTGGGGCCCATCATGCAGAAGAGGTGCTCACTAAGTGTTTCCTGAGCCAGATTTACTGGGCCTCTTGCACTAGGCATCTTAATAAGTGAATTCCCTGACCTCCATTTTCCTAACCTGGATAACTTTCCTCAGGTCCCACAGAGTAGAATTAATATCAGTAGAGGAAGAGTTTAATTACTGATGATTTTTTCATTTAGTTATTAAGTAGCTTCTTACCCAGGAATGCCTCTTGTAAAATTAATCACACACATCTTGGTCAGTCCATATTGCTATTAAAGCTGAAGCTGTATAAAGAAAACCTTTATAGCCCTGGTTGTTTTGGCTCAGCAGTTGGAGCATTGGTCTGTGGACCAAAGAGTCTTGGGTTCGATCCCAGTCAAGGGCATGTACCACAGATCCCTGGCCTTGGTCAGGGTCGTGCAGGAGGGAGCCAATTGATGTGTCTCTCTCACATAGATGTTTCTCTCTCTCTCTCTCTCTCTCTCTCTCTCTCTCTCTGTCTTTCACTCTATCTGAAGATGAATGGAAAAATATTCTTGGATGAGGATTTAAAAGAAAGAAAACTTTTATAAACGAGGAAAGAGTCACAATTTTTAGACTGATGGCTGTGTTTTTGATGCTCATGGAGTTGCAGGAGTTGGAACTGGACAGGATCTAAGAGTCCTGTAGCCCAAGGGCAGTGTCTCAGAGGTCTGTGGCAGTCACTCGGGAATGACTGCTGGGGCTGTTAGAAAAGAAGGTTGAGCCCAGAAGGGAACATGCCTGGTGACCACTCAGGACTCAGCAGTGCCGTCCGAGGGGGGTGGCATGCCAAAGAGCAGGCAGTGGGCTGTCTACACTGAATTTAGCCCACTTACCGTGTAGATGCGGAAACAGGTCCAGAGGAGAGGAGGGGCTTGCCCAGGTCACCTTGCTGCTCAGTGGCAAAGCTGACTCTGACTTAGAAGTCAGATGTGAACCCAAGAGAGGGTCAAAGCAGACACATCTTCCTCTCTTCCAGAGGACATTCTGTTCAAAGCCGTCGCTGGACTCTTGGTTGCACCCGCGTGCTCTTCTGGGCCTGACTTGGCAGCCTCAGGAAGAAAACATGCTGCGTTTTGCAAATGTGTGCAAATAACAACCATGCCCGTTATGTCCTAGGCAGTCCCACTGCCCATGCAGCAGGGCAGGTGGCAAAATGCAGTCATGCAGCCCCGGATGGAAAGTGTTTTCTACTTCATTGCTTATGGGAAATTCAGCGTTGAAATTAAAATGCCTTCCTGGCCCAGGTGCACTGTTAATTGTTCCATTTCTCGTAATGAAATTGTGCTTGGAGAAGAATGCTTGGATGTGAGATACTGATTCTAATTCCTGTTTAAAAAATATTTTGTTTCTCTTCTTCCACCTCCCTTTGTTTTGTTTCTCTTCACAGGAAAAAGTAGAATATGCCTTCCTGATTATTTTTACAGTCGAGACATTTTTGAAGATTATAGCGTATGGATTATTGCTACATCCTAATGCTTATGTTAGGAATGGATGGAATTTACTGGATTTTGTTATAGTAATAGTAGGGTAAGTCTCTTTTAATCTTGGGAAATGTTTGTTTGGAAAACGGGAGGTGGGGAGCCACAGAAAAGCAGTGTCTTTTGAGCAAGTACGGTTGCTCCCCTGAGCCAGCGGTTGCAGCCAGAACCCGTCAGGCGTTCCGCGAACACGGGCGGTGCTGCTGCCAGCCTCCGGGCAGAACCGGGTTGACATTTTCTCCTAGTTTTCGCTCATACTTGCAGTCACAGTTGTAGACGGAAGTCTAAGCTCCTAGTGTGAGACGCTCATCTTACAAGACCTCTGGTTTCCACAAACAGGCCAGCCCTGCTGGTGATTTGAGTCAAATGTGTAAAGCTCTTATATTTAGCAACCTGTTAAATTCAAACAAAAAACAAAAAACCACAAAACAGTAAAAAAGTAATAAATTCTTATAGCAGTGAGGTACTCTGCTATTTAACATCCCTTGAGCAAAGCTATTAATTCTTTCTGCTGAGTTGTGGGGGGAAACTTTGGCATGCTACTGCCCCATTTTAAATAACAAAACAAGTGTCTGAACAGTATCAGATATCTAGCGTGAAATGAAATAAGCTAGAAAATGTAGAGAAGCAGGCATGATCCTGAAATCCTGTCGCAGGAAGAAGGCACCAACAGTTTTAGTTAAAGGAGAAGGTTAGAATGAAAACCAGTGGCCGGTGTTATTCTGGCCCTTCCACCCCTAGAAACGTTGCCAGCACGAGAGACATGAATCAGTGTCAGGAATGCTGCGTCCTTGGACCAAATATCCACATAGGGAAAGAAAATAGATCCCATCGCTGAGTCTTAGTTTCCCAGCTATAAAATGGATTGCTCCTACAATTACATTTGGTCCTACAGACAGAGATTGTTAAATGGCCTCTCTGTTTTTATTTCTATGACTTGTTTGACTGCCTTTTATAGTTGAGCAAGATAATTTATCTTTTGGATTATTCTTTTATCATGAATCCTTTGGCTTTTTATGGGAGACTAATCTAGCTGGATATTGGGAGAGGGGGGCAAATTTTGAGCCTATAATTTGACACCTATGAAGTTAAAATGGGATCCAAAATGGTGGCCCAGTGGAATAGTTAGACTTAAGGGGAAGAAAGGTAGCTTTTGCAAACACCACTGTAGTATATTAGCATTTAAGGTATTATAGCAAAGGTAGTGCAGCTGAAATGAACAGGTGGCAGGTATGTACTGTACCTTCCTGTGTTTGGTGACCTCTAACAGGGATGGCTAGAAGGAGACTTTCAGGTCTCCTGATTCTGGAATAATCTTGGTATGCCTCTCGTGACCCTGGAGGATGGAGATGCTTATCTCCATTTCTTTCGTCCCTGACCTACAGGCACCTTGGCTTTCTGCCTGGAGACATTTTTCAGACTGTAGTACAGCACAGAGAGGGAACCAAGCACAGTAAGGTGGTCTTGTTAAGTAGAGACAGAAACAAGAGTTCAGGGCAGCTGAGGCGGCTGAAATTTGAGTGGCACAGTGTGGAAGGGGAGGGAGCTATTCGGAGAAAGTGCTCTGTAAACATGCCTTGGAGTCTGCTTGAGCTTTGACTGAAGACAAAACTACAATTATATGGGGTGAGATTCCATGAGGCCAGGCAAAGAACACGATTAGGGAACACCAACTGTCGTGGAAAGACACCATTAACACCCTGGAGACTCCAGAGAGACATTAGTATTAGGGATAAACTAGCTCTAGGGAGTTGACAAACTAGGGCCAACAGGGAAAATCTAGCCTGGCCCTGATTTTCGTAAATAAATTTTTATTGTGACACAGTCACTTATTTGTTTACAGAGTTGAGTTGAGTAGTTTAGGTCCACAAAGTGTAAAATACAGGGTGGGGCAAAAGTAAGTTTACAGTTGTGAGCACATGAAACACAGTTTATTCTTGTAGTATTATTTATTGGTTATTGTACTATTTTCCATATGAACAAGTGTAAACCGATTCTGGCCCACCATGTATTTGCTATCTGGCCCTTTACAAAATAAATTCACTAACCTCTGCTCTAGAGTAAGGACTATCCCAAACCCTTACTGATAATGTTTGGAAAGGAGCCTGAAAAGGACCAGACTGATATGCATGTCATCTAACTACCTCACAAAAGAAAGCCCCACACACTTTAAAGGAACACAACAAAATCCAGACATTTAACAATGTATTCAGTATTCAGTCAAATATTACTAGACATGTAAAGAAATGTGACCCATAACCAGGAGGAAATTCCATCAATAGAAACAGACCTAGAAGTGACAGAGATGGTAGAATTAATAGAAACTTATTTTACAGAACTTTCAAAACAGCTGTTGTCAGTATGTTTATGGATTTAAAAGAATACATGTCTACGATGATGAAAGATGGGACAATACTAAATAAATAAAACAAATGGGACTTTGAGAGCTGACAAATATCTGAAATGAAAATTCTCCAGATTGGTTTAATAGCAGATTTGACACAATAGAAGAAAAAAAAAATCAAGGATCTTGAAGACATTGCAGTAACACAAAGAGTAATGATGGATAAAAAAATAAACACCACCTTGGTGATTTGTGGGACAATATCAAGTGCTTTAGGATACATGTATTTGGAATCTTAGAAGAAAGGAGATAGAAAGGAGACAGTGAAGAATATTTGAAGAAATGACTCCAAATTTTTTATATGTGATAAAAAACACAAACTCAAAAATCCAAGGAGCTCAACAAAGCCCAAGCAAAATAAGCACAAACAAAGCTACATCAAGACACATTATAACCATAATTGAATTGCTCCAAACCAAAGAGAAAAACTTAAAAGCAGTCAGAGAAAAAACATCTTACAAACTTTTTGTCAGCAACAATGCAAGCCAGAAGGCACTAAAGAGACATTTTTAAAGTGCTGTGGAGTCTAAAATTCTTATCTGTGAAGATATCTTCCAAAATTGAAGTAAAAAAAGAAACTTTTTCAGACAAATTAAAGCTGAGAATGCATTACCAGTAGACCTGCATCTCAGCACATGTTAAAGGAATTTCTTCACACTGAAGGAAAATGACATCAGATGGAAATGTGGATCTACAAAAGAGGAATAAACAATGCCAGAAAGGGTGAATGTTAAAACACTTTTCTCATTTTAAATCTCTTTAACATGAATTAATTAAAGCAAAAACAATAACAATGTATTATGGGGCTTATATCTTCTATAAAAGTAAAATACATGACAACAATAGTACAAAGGACAGAAACAAGGAAAAAGAGCCATGTACTATATTGCAAAGTGCTCTTATGGTAGGTGGAGTGACAAAATATTATTTGAAGGTAGATTGTGATAAGTTAAAGATGGATATTGTAAACCCTGGAGCATGGGCTGGCAGACTTCAGCCCATAGACCAAATCTAGTTACTGCCCCCCCACAACATTGACAAGGTATTTTGCTGTTTGCTTTTGTAGATGATTTTTGTTGTTGTTGTTAATCTTAACCCAAGGATATTTCTTCCAGTGATATTTTAGGGGGAGTAGAAGGCAGGTGGGGAAGGAAAGAGAGGGAGAGAGAGAGAAACATCAATGTGAGAGATACATCAATTGGTTGCCTCCACAGGCACCTCAACCAGAGCCAGGAATTGAACCTGCAACCCAGGTATGTGCCCTTGACTGGAAATTGAACCTGTGACCCTTAGGTGCATGGGCCAAGGCTCTGACCACTGACCCATACCTTCCAGGGCAGTCGATACAATATTATTGGAGGACAGTCACACTCACGTCTATGGCAATTTGGTGTTAGGATGGCAAAGCTGAGTAGTTGTGAGGGAGGCTGTATGGCCTGCAGATGCTGCAGTGGTTGCTCTCTGGCACGATAGAGAAGTGTTTTTTTTTTTAAATGATATTGGTTCTAGAGGAGCCACTAGAAAAAATAAAGAGGTATAGTTAACAGGCCTGCATTAGAAGACATTAAATGGATTCTTTTTCTTAAAGCTCAATCCAAAAAAAAAAAAAAAAAAAGGCAGAGAAGAAGGAAAAACAAGCAATGGCTAGAGCAATAGAAAAGAAATAGCAAGATGATAGATGTAATCCTAGCTTTATAAACCCTCATTAGAATCCAGAATTTATCAGATTTTATATGTAAAAAAGTCCCTACTCTATAGTATCTATGAAAAACTAAATATGAAGACACAAACAACTTGAAAGTAAAAAGACAGAAAAGTGCACACCATGCAAAAGCTAATCAAAAGAAAGCTTGGGTGGCTATATTAATATCCAACAAAGCAGACTTCAGAACAAGGAATATTGTCAAGGATAAAGAAAGACATTTCATAATGATACAGGAGTCATTTCATCCAGGAGATGTAATAATCCTCAAATATATATATATGTGCATAGTAACAGAGCTTCAGAATACACAAAGCCCAAACTGATGAAACTGAAAGGAGGCGTAGACACATCTACACCTGTAGTTGCACATTTTAATATTCTTGACGAATGTTGACAGAACCGTAGACAGAAAATCACCAAGGCTACAAGGAGATTTGGGTAGTATCAACCAACTTAACTTAATTGACATTTTAGAACATTCTACCCACAAGAGCAGAAAACATTCTTTTCACATGCACATGGAGTATTAACCAAGAGAGACATATTCAGGGACATAAAACAGATCTCGGTGTATTTAAAAAGATAAAAATCAGACAAAGTTATGTTTTCTGAATGAATTTAGCAATGTTTCTGAAAGGTCAGTATGAAAAGGTCAGTATGAAAAAGTCTGCGAATTTCTATGTAATAGTCACGAACCATTGTAAAAAGATTTAAAGACTCCTATTTACTGTAGCATCAAAAACATGGAATGTGTAGGGATAGTGCACTGAAAATGACTAAACCTTTCTGAGAAAAAAGTGAAGAAGACCTGAATAAATGGAATGATGCACAATGTCATGGATTAAAAGACTCAATATTGTAGGATAACGGTTCTTCTCAAATTAAGCTATAGATTGAATCCTAATCTAAATCCCAGTGAGATAGTTGTAGAGACTGACAAATTTATTTGAAAATTTAAATGGATATTAGAGAGGCTCTAGAATAGCCAAAGAAATGTTTAAGAACAATGCTAGAACCTGGTTTGAAGGCTTACTATAAAACTATAGTAAGTAGTTAAGACTGTGATATTGACATAAGGAGTGGACATAAAGATCAAAGGAACAGAATAGGGAGTCTAGAAATAGACCCATAAAATTGATTTTAGACAAAGGTTCCTTGATAATTCAGTGGGTCAAGGAAGCTATTTTCAACAGATGGTGCCCAGCCAACTATTTCTCCATATAAAAAAAAGAGATTCTATTTTTATCTCATATTATATATGGATACTCCCTTAACGGATCCTAGAACTATAAGTGAAAGCTAAAACTATAAAATTTTTAGGAGAACATCTTTATGACATTGGTGTAGGCAGAGATTTCTTAGGACACAAAAAGTACTAGCCATAAAAGAAATAATTGAAATTTTGGACCTTATCAAAATTTAAAACTTTTCTTCAAAAGACAGTGTGAACAAAATGAAAACGCAATGCACTGATTGGGAAAATAATTCACAGTACCTATATATAACTAAGGATTTGTATTTAGAATATATAAAGAACTCTTACAACTCAATACTAAGAAGACAACCCAGTACGTAAATGGGCAAAAGATTTGAACAGATTTTCACAAAAGAAGATATGTAAATGGTCACCAAGCATCTGAAAAGATGTTCATCATTAGTAATTAGAGAAATGCAGATTAAAGCCACAAGGACAATGGTTACATACTCACTAGTATTACTAAATGTAGAAAGATTGATAACACCAAATGTTAACCAAGATATGAAGCAACTGGAACTCTCATTCACTGCTTATAAAAATGGAAAATGATACGATCATTTTGGAAAAGTTTGCCAAATTCTTACAATATTAATTATACACTAACCACGTGACCATATTATCAGTATTAGTAGCATGTACTTATCCAAGATAAGGGAAAGTACATGTCACAAAGAGGCATTGTTTCATAATAGAGAAAAGGTGGAAACAACCCAAATATCTCTTAACAGGTGAATAGATAACTCATTGTGGCATACTCATACAGTGGAGTATCACTCAGCAATAAAAAGAGATGAACTGCTGATAAATATAACAACTTGGATGACTCTCAAAAACATGCTGAGCAAAAGAAGATAAACAGAAAAAGAACAAGTTGTACAATTCTGTTTATATAAGATTCAAGAAAAGGGGAAAACCTCACGTGATCCTTGGCCCATGAGTGGTTACCTAAAGCTGTGCTTGGAGGAACATGACTTAGAGCAGCGGTTCTCAACCTGTGGGTTACGACCCCTTTGGGGGTCAACTGACCCTTTCACAGGGGTCGCCTAACACATAAGAGTAGCAAAATTATAGTTATGAAGTAGCAATGAAAATAATTTGGTTGGGGGTCCCCACAACGTGGGGAACTGTATTAAAGGGTGGCAGCCTTAAGAAGGTTGAGAACCACTGACTCAGAGGGTATGAGAGATGCTGGATGTCTTGATTGTGGTGTTCATCACGTAGACGTATACCTTTGTCAAAACATGTCATTGTACACTTTAAATGGATGTATTATAAACTAGCAGCAATAACATTGCTTAAAAAAAAAAGTAAAAAAATCATCGAGGAAATTAAAGTACTAGAACTGGACTCATTGGTCTTTTGTTTCCTCATTAAATATGAAAAACTTTAAAACATCAGATTATTGTTCTAAAATATAAACTAAATTGTCAAAGAGTGGAAGAAAAATTACAAAGAATGAAAAATTAAATGATGTCTTCATTTGAATCAAATTCTTACTCCCTAAAGTTTCCAGCCACAGACTGTATCTCAATCCAATAGATTTTCCGTTCCGAGTCAGCCATGACCTGCTTTTGTCAAGATTCCTGGTACCAGAGACATTAAGAAGATAACTGATATGTCTAAAATGTTAACTGTTGATATTGTGACCACAGGCGGACTCGGTGGGTCTCCGAGAGCTGGTGTTAGTCCCCGTCTAGGAAAGGTCGATCTGAGCCCGTGTTGATCCCCTGCCTTAATTTTTCGATGAGCAGGTGTTGTAGGCTCTCAGGCTCTTCACCCAGGCTCTGCGAAGAGTGTGCATCATCGTTCTAGTGCTTCTGACTTGCGGCAGGTTAGGTGGCACCTTGCCTTTTCCCTCCTGTCTTGGGGTAAACTTTTCTTCCAGTATTTTTTTTTTCTTTATTGCTTTTTAGCAGGAGGGGAGGGAAGGGGGAGAGGCAGGGTGAGGGAGAGAGAGAGTGGAGAGAGGAGGGGTGGGGGAGAGAGAGCTCCATGTGAGAGAAACATCCATCAGCTGCCTCCTGCACACCCTCTACTGGGGATCAAGCCAGCAACCCAGGTGTGTGATCTGACCCGGAATCAACTGGGGACTTTGGCGCAAGTGACTGTGCTCAACCGACGGAGTCACACTGGCCAGGGCTTGGAGGGAACTTTTGATAACAGTCTAGTATCAAATACTTTCTCCTCATGTCCTTGTCTCTTAGGCACACGGTACGTTTATTTGTTTGGGGGTGGTGGTGAAGAGAGTAGAATCACAGAATATTAGAATGGGATGGGGGTGGGACCCTGGATAATTTAATCCAGTTTTTTCTGTCTTTCTTTTTTTTTTTTTTTTTGTTAATACTTACCCAAGGATATTTTTTCCACTGATTTTTAGAGTGGAAAGGAAGGAGGGAGAGAGAGAGAGAAACATCAATGTGAGAGAGACACATCTATTGGTTGCCTTCTGCATGCTCCCTGCCCAGGGCCAGGGTTCGAACCTGCAACTCAGGTATGTGCCCTTGACTGGGAATCGAACCTATGACCCTTCATATGCAGGCCAACATTCTAACCACTGAGCCATACCAGCCAGGGCCAGTTTTCTCATTTTACAGAGGAAACAAGCCCAGGGAAGGCGAGGGACTTGTTTTATTACCTCCTAGCTGGTGGGAATGGAAGCCAGCCCTGACCCCTTCCACGCCTGGCTGTGTGGAAATGGCCAGACATCCCTCTCTGTCCTCTGTAATGGGAGAGAGACACTGTTCACCTGCCTTCAAGGACATTGCTGAAGAACAGGGGATGAAGGACCATAAAGTGTACATTGCAAAACACTGGTACTTGAAAGCAATCTTAAGTCACCACCTGCATAAATTACTTTCCTAACCCTTTGGGATGAAAATTCCTGTGGCTGCCACATTTCAGAAAAGTTTGAGGTTTTCTTTCTTCCTCTTTCTTTGGTTTTGTGAAGCTATGAACTTGGTTTGGAGGGAGACTTTGAACTTTAGCCTTGCTGCAGGGCTAAAAAACTATGCTAATGAGAGAAAGCTGTCATCTGAAGCTTTGCAAAGGTAGAGGCCTGACCTCGGTCCTCCCTCCCTCCCAACTGGCTTCATTGCTAACTGCTGTCGTGTTATTAAAACAAACGACTGGTCTTTAAATGCCCCAGAACCGCATGACTGTGCCTGATCAGGACTGCACATCAGACCACCCTGTATTTTATGGACCTAGTGTCTTGGTCATCCAGAGGCGTGCCAGTGGGGGCAGAGTTTCTGCTTTGGCTGCTAATTAAACTTTAGAAACTTTTTTCTTTGTTGCCGGGCCAATCATTCCCACAATCTGATTGGCCAGAGTTGATTCTATTTGAAATGGGCAAATATATTTATTCTGAAAACACAAGCGGCAATTCCAAGGAATAAATGTTTATTTGAAAGAGCAAAAGTAACTATCAAATGAGCAGATTGCCTGAAAATAGCTTTATCCGAAAAACCTTCGGAGAGGAGGAAAAAAATTTCTCGTGGCTGCCAGAGACAATGTTGTTCACATTTCAAAAGAGCAAATGATGATATTAATACCTTACTTCACTGCTTCTGGCCTTTGCACAACTCCTTAGCATCTGGGATTTGCATCATTCTGCAAACATCCCTGTGAGGGTGGAGGTGGTGGTTAACATATCGATGAAGATTTGGGACTTTCGTTAAATATTTTTGAGCACCTCTCACATATCAGGAACTGTTCTAAGCACCAGGCTGGGAGAAACTTAATGAACAAAACAGACTAAAATGCCCTGCTCGGAAGGAACCTACATCCCAGTGGGGTCAGCATGCCTGGATTCATATGTTAGTTCTGCCTCTGGTTTTGTGAACTGGTGAGTTACTTGTTCTCGTGAAGTTCGTTCCCTCATGTGTAAAGTGGTGTGAATAATAATTCCGGCTGCATAACATTGTATGAGGGTTGGTGAGATCATGTATGTGAAGCACTTGGCACGTGATGCGTGGTCACAGGTGGGAGCCGTTATGATTATTGCTGTCATTTTTCTGATTGGGGCAATTCTATCTGTTGTCATTGGATCCCCAGTGAGCCCCCTCTTCCATGGGGGTTGACTTGCTTGAGAATGTTCCCTTGGCAGGGAAACAGGAGGTCATCCCTGACCCAAATCAGGTTAGTCACGATCAGGAGTCACAGCGGGTCCTTGCCTTCACCTTGTTCTCCCTTTAGTTAACAGCAGCTGTACAGAATTAGCCTTCGCTCAAAAATAAGTACTGTTATCTTCCTGTTTTGCTTCCCTGGGTGACAGACCCTAACATTTCTTCCTCTCCTCTTCTTTCAGATTGTTTAGTGTAATTTTGGAACAATTAACCAAAGAAACAGAAGGCGGTAACCACTCCAGCGGCAAATCGGGAGGCTTTGACGTCAAAGCCCTCCGCGCCTTTCGAGTGTTGCGACCACTTCGACTAGTATCAGGAGTGCCCAGTAAGCACGTTTTGTTTCCTAAAGCCAGGATGTTGTTGACTCTGTCTTCTGGGTGGGTCTCGGGACTAGGAAACGGAGTGCGACCAGGTGAGTGCACCAGCCCAGGGCTCTGCAGAAGACCCTGGGGCCTTCGCTGTTTGCGATGCACTTTGGCTTCTGTTGTCACTTTGGATCCCATGACAGCCCCAGGACGGGCTGGCAGTGATGTGCCTTCCGGATTTTGTAGAAGAGACAGCCTTCTCTTGTAGAGAGGTGGAGTGAGAGGTGGCAGGAGGCCTTGCACACAGGCCTCCTGATTCTGGTCTGGTTTTCTTTCTGTGACAGTGCACTGGCCACCAGCTGCTCCCATTGCCAGGCCTGCCCTCTGTGCCCTCTGAAAGTGGGGACTTATCTAGATGGAGGTGTCGGAGGGCAACTCACTGCCTGTTTGCAAAGTGGGCTGGGCTTCTGAAAGCGGCTCTCCGCCCTGAGGAGCTGTGCCTGTCCCGCGGCGGGGGGAGGTGAATGCCTCTTGCCCGTGCACATGGCATAATGGAAGCTGCTCCCGGTGGTTTGGGGACTGGAGATGGTGCAGGGAGCGCCGCCCAAGGTCTGCAGCACAGAGGAGACCCTCAGCGGGAGAGATGTTATCCTCCACTTGGCTAGGACACCTGTCTGTGCCAGGCCCTCGGGTGCTGCTCGTGCCGGCCCCCAGGCCAGGAGGAGTGCCACCTGAGTGGGAACAGGTGTCCTGTCTGTGCCCCGGCCAGGAGCTGCAGACAGCTGCTTCTACAAGGGGTGCGGGGTGTGCTCCACTGGGCTCTGTCCTGATAGGATACCCCTGTTGGGAACCTCAGAGGGTAGGTGTCTTAGCACCTTTCCCAGGACTGTGGTTGTGAGGTGGCCGCCTGCTGCCAGCTGGGCAAGGCTTCGGGACGCCAGGGCGTGCCTGTTTCCACCACCCGGGAAGCCATCACAACGGCCCAGACCATGGCTTCGCTCCTCCAGAACTTCTTTGTGAATTTTTATTAAACCCGTTGGTGCTCAGAAGGCCCCAGCAACGCTCTGGAAGAGAAAAAGATTTCCAAGTTTAACATTTTAAAATGTAGGAAGGGTGTTTTATGTGTCCTTGTTTTTCCAGATGGTTCATTTATTTTCATTGAAAAAGATCAGCGCGAGTCAAAACCACAGAACTGTCTGGAAGCAATTGAGAAAAATAGAAATACCTTGGAAATGACTGGCTCTGTTAGGGTGTAACGTCGTTACATGAGAAGTTCAGTGAGCAAACATGTTCTTTCAGATTTAGTTGTTACAGCTTAATCTCATCGCAAAGTAACCATGACAACTTTTCCCCTCAGAGAGCAAATGGCAGGACAGCCTGCCCGTGCGGTGCGTGGCCGCGGACACCCGCGCTGGGCTCACGTGTGCACGGCTGGTGGGTGAAAACTGTGTACACCGCCTTGGGTTGGCTCCTTGCCTCGTGAGCTTGTCACTAAATGACTAGTCCATTGCTCCTGCATCCTCTCGAGAGCCAGTTTTAAACCGTGTTCCCCCCGCCCCCAAATATTACTGTGAAACCTCACCGAGGTCTGCATCATGTTCTCCCGTGGGTCAGCAGGGAGAAACGGGGATACGGGCCTTTTTTTTAAATCCTCACCCGAGGACATTTTTGCAGTTATCTTCAGATAGAGCAGGAGGGAGAAAGAGAGAGAAACATCGATGTGAGCGAGACACATCCACTGGTTGCCACCCACACAACCCCAACCGGGGCCGGGGACAAACTGCAACCGAGGTACGTGCCCCCAGCGGGAACTGAACGCTGGACTCTCTGGTTCATGGGCCGACGCTCTAACCGCCGAGCCAAACCAGCCAGGGCAGGGATCGCAGTCTTGTGTAAGGACTTTTCAGCTTGTATTTGAACTAGTGTCCCTGGAGGGGACACCCAAGCCTCTCAATGGACCCAAAAGGGCTTTGGGAGATTGGGAGAGGGCTGTGTGTCATGCTGCTTCCCACGCTGGCTGGCAACTGTGGCCCAGTGGTTTCTCCTCAGGGACGTACCTGAGATTGTTAGAAAAGCCTGGGAGAGCTGGGCTGGTTACACTTACCTGGGAATTGTCTACACGAGTCATTTCTGAAGGGAACGAGGCTGTCCTGTACGCAGGATTTTGTTGTGTATGTGAATATATTCAGTTAGTGGAAGGTGAAAAATGTATGTTTCAGAAGAGATTAGTTCCGACGTTTGTGGAGTTCTTAACCACCCACACTCAGCTAACGAAGTGTTTATTGGCATCCTAGACCGTCAAAGTGAGAAGGAACCCCGGAGAACATTCTGTCCTACACATCACCTTTTATGTGCAGAGGCTGAGGGCTGCAAAGGGGTGGTGACCTCGGCAGGTTCCCACAGCTAGTGGGTGGCCAAACAGGGCCAGACCCACGGTCTCCCAGTTCCTGGTGTTCTTTCCACTTCATCTCTCTGCCTCAGTGTCCAGAGCCCCGTGAGATCTGTACACATCGACAGTGTAAAAAGGAGCCTAATGTCATATAAAAGTGTCCAGTGCGCATTAAGATCCAACTTCATTATCTCACAAATGTGGCCCATCTGAAATATGGTAGAAACTTGAAGATAAACACATGGCTCACTGCCACCAAGTTTAGAAGAGCTAACTGCTGAATAGCGATTTTGGATGACCCGTCCATGTGTAAAAAATAAACAGAAAACCCTGCCCAAGTAGATTAAAGCAGATGGTTTTTTCTCCCCTCTGTTTTTTCTAGAAAGTGAAAACATTAACAGTCATCTTATTGATCATTTTTTTTTTCCCAAAAGAGATAATCTGAGCATTTAAATATCTGAAGGCAGGACCTAGGACTTTGGTCCTAACGAGGGTCTTGGAAAGATGGGCTCTTCGTGGGTCTGAGATCCTTTGATGAGGCCTCCTGCCCTCCCCAGCCAGGCAGCCAGTCCCCTGCCTCTGCCATGTCTGTCTCGTCGTTGCTGATAAGTGTTCTTCCCTCTGCTCATGTGTTCTGATTTCTAACTTATTTAATTTTTGCATTTTCAGCTTATATTCTTTCCTTCTCTGACTATGTATTAGAGTGAGAAGATTTTGGAAAAGGGCGGTTGGAGGGCGAGACAGTGGGGAGGGAGAGGGGAGGGAGGGGAAGGGAAGGAGACGGGAGCAAGGTGGAAAGAGTGGATTAAGGCAGAGCAGAAGCTGTGGCCATGGGGGCGGGAGGAACGCAGGACACTAAACGTGGGAGTCGGGTTCTAGTGTGGGCTCTGGTTTCCTGCCCATCCTTGTCCCCCCGTCTTCTGCCTCCTCCCACACGATCCGAATCCTGAACGTTGCCCCACCCACCAGCCCTCTTTCCACTCTCCTTTCCTCGCCCTGTACCATGGCTCAGGATTACTCCGTGGGAGGCTCCCAGGTTCTCATGTCCCTTCTCTTCCTTCAAGCCCACGGTTCAACTGCAGGAGGTGTCCCTCTTGATGCTCTGCCATTGAGCAGACTCACCCTCTCCTTCCCTGCCCACCTCCCAGCTCTCGTTCCAGGAGAGCCTCCTCTCGCCATGCTGTTTTGGTTCGGGCACTAGGATTTGCCCCATGACCCTGCCTCCACAGGTACCTTCTCTCTCACACTTTCTGGTCTCCACCGGTCCTGCCTACTGCTGCCCCGGTCATCTTTCTAGAGGGGCTGCCTTTTGCGGATGGACGGAGGCCTAGAGTCTGGTTGTAACCCAGATTCCAGACCTGGAGCTACCTACCTGCAATCTGCTTTTCATTCCTGACACTCTTCTCTTTTCCCTCTTTCTTTTTTTTGTTAATCCTCACCTGAAGATATTTTCCCATTGCTTTTTAGAGAAAATGGAAGGGAGGGAACAAGGTGGGGGGAGAGAGAGAAAGAAACATCTATGTGAGAGAGAAAGAAACATCTATGCGAGAGAGAGGGCCAGGGATTGAACCTGAAACCCAGGTATGTGCCCTTGAATGGGAATCAAACCCACAACCCTTTGGTGCGTGGGCTGATGCTCTAACCACTGAACAACACTGGCCCACCAGCCAAGACTCCCCGCCCTCCAGCCCACGCTGGCTGGCTGGCTTCTGTGCCTTCGGTGCTCTCTCCCCTCTGCTCGGCGTAGCCTCTCCTCTGCCCACCCGTGGAAACCCACCCATCTCAGCCCCAGGCCCTGCTGAGAGGGAGGCTGCCGCTCAGTCCTCTTTCTTCTCCCCACTCAGAAGCGGTTTTCATCCCTCTTTAGCTGGGCCTGATGTTACACAGCACCCGTGTGCTACCTTTAACTCGCGTTCCGTTCTTCTGTCTCCTTCTAGAACACAGCCTCTTTGAGAAAAGGCACTTCATGTGATACATCCTCATATCTCCCAAAGCACCAACCTGATGCTCGCCATATGGTAGACAGGTGCAAGGAACTCTGCTGAGCGGATGCGTTTTATTGCTATGTCATATGCAAAGCAGGCACCGCTGAGGGTTATGTGTGTGCATTACTGGAGTTTCTTCCTGACTCACACACTTATTTCTCTCTCTCCTAGGTTTACAAGTTGTCCTGAACTCCATTATAAAAGCCATGGTCCCCCTCCTTCACATAGCCCTTTTGGTGTTATTTGTGATCATAATCTATGCTATTATAGGATTGGAACTTTTTATTGGAAAAATGCACAAAACATGCTTTTTTGCTGACTCAGGTGAGTAATGAAAATGGTAGTTAATCCAACTTTTTAAAAAAATTTATTTTCTCCCAGACAACTTTTACGGTTTTGAGAAAATCTAAAACAAAATGAGAGTAGTCGGGGGGAAATAGCCAAAATGTACCAGTAAATTTACTGAGCCAGTTCCCTAGTGTGAATTACGTTTAGAATAAATGAGAATTTAATATCTTTTTCTGTCCTGATTTCCTATGCAATGGTTCCTGGCAAGCAAGCTGAGGGACCCCCAAAACTAGAACATGGGGTGAATCAACAGCATTGTTCTCGGCCGCCTTGAGAAAGGTGCTGTGAGTGAGCACAGGAAATGAGGAGGGACCATGTGAAGTCGACCTTGAGGGACAAGTAGGACTCTGAGACAGCAGAGACGGGAGGTGGGGCGTTCCAGGCTGTAGCTGGGTACCCAGCTTCCTCAGGCTTGGGTCCTCTGATGCTCCTGTCCCAGCGGGAAGCCTTCTTGCTCTGTTGCAGATATCGTAGCCGAAGAGGACCCAGCGCCGTGTGCGTTCTCAGGGAATGGACGCCAGTGTACCGCCAACGGCACGGAGTGTAGGAGTGGCTGGGTCGGCCCCAACGGAGGCATCACCAACTTTGATAACTTTGCCTTTGCCATGCTCACCGTGTTTCAGTGCATCACCATGGAGGGCTGGACGGACGTGCTCTACTGGGTAAGCAGGCTGAGGAGAGAGCTGATGGAGTGTTCTTTCCTTGGCTAACTGTTGCATTAGCTAGAGCCATTGGAGGGCTGGCCGAGAAGGAAACCCTAGAAGTCAGTCCTGTGGGAAGGGAAGCAGACCCTCACTTCACTCAGCGAGACTTGTCATCTTTCCTCCTCAGGGCCTTAGTTTCCATTCTAGAGAGCAGGATGCGTAAGGTTGGCTTCCTCCATTCCCCAGTGCTGCCTGGGGATCCTTGCTGAGTGTGCCTAGCAGTCCCTTTCTGGAGGAACCCCAGAAGGCCAGGGCTATCCAGAGTAAGCTCTCAGAGAGCCAGGAATTATTTCCAAGGCTAAGAGGCTTCCATTGGCTAATCATGTTCTTTTATAAAGGCAGGTTGCTTTACTAGAAGCCTAAACAGAAGACAAGGAACACAAATGGCATTTCTTTCATGCTTTTCATAACTGAGCACAGCCCTAAAGCCCAAATGGGTTTTTCCCCTATTATAACATTTCCCTTGCATCTTTAGTATTATATAAATCAGCCCAGCACAGGTCCTTAGCTCTCTCTTCCTTTCTCTTTGGAGCCAAAGAACTCTGGCAGAGAGGGTAGAAATGGAGTGGGGACCCATCCAACAGGCTGTGAAAACAGATGGACACCCTCTCAGTGGCTGGGGTCTGGTTCTTCTTGTTCCTGACAGTGCCAGAAGGGTTTGCCATAAATGAAGAGCAGTAGTATTTTAGCAGCCATTTTCCAGAGCTGAGTTTGTTTATTTGTTTGGTAGAATTTGAGAAAGCTCCCAGAAGTTTGGAAATCCTTTTCTATGCCACAGAGTTGCTGGGAAAAACAGCTGGCATGTAGATTTTTGAGCCTAATCAAGTCCAAATGGGATTAACCAGGATTCCAATAATGAGTTGTTAAAAGGCAATTAGGAATAAAATACTTCTCGAATGGGCATTCTCTAGTTAGAAGGCCTACAGATTGAGAAGTAGCTTCTGACAGAAGTAGCTTCTAAATTTTAGACACTCTAGGATTTCATAGTACTCTAACTTCAGAGAACATGCCATCCAATGGTCATAAGTAGGTTTTTGCTTCCCTTTACCAGTGAACACCATGCTTACAGGGTTATGGAAGTCCCTATATACTCAATGTTAGGCAAAGAGGGTATGTTTTCATTTTCATCCCCGAAATGTCTGTCTAGTTTGGTAATAAGGTTTAAGCATCACCAACATGTTATATCTTGTTTCCCCCTTTTTCTCTCCTTATTCTTATTGTCATAGGAGTATGTGTGCATGCGTGTGTGTGTCTGTCTGTGTGGGTATGCACATGTGTTATTTATATCTGTATGACAATGCCTTTCATGAAGAGGATGAAGGAGGGAAATTATGTTGGGTGAGCCAAGACCATGGTCATGCACGAGAACCCTTAAATTAAGCAAAGGGTTAATTTTTACTAGTATCACCTAAAAAGTTGCAACTCCTGGTTAGCGTAGTTGAGGTCTCACTCCCAGATTTCCCTTGAAATTCTTGATTAATAAAAGCATCATCCAAATAGCCTAAACTCGAATCCTTCCCCCAAACAGTACAGGAAACAACATTTTGATTAAAAAAATAAAAATCTGTGATCTTCTCAGCTCTGTTTTTCTCTCTAGTCATGGTGAATTGTTCACGCTGCTCCAACATGCCTTGACTAATGGACAATTTTATACTTTGTTATGTGTCTGCACGTTCTCTCATGACAATTTCCTATTGTCAAGCAAGTAACACCTCTGGGAGTGTGCGATTAAAGGAGAGAAAACTCCACGTACCCAGAACAAGCTTCCACTCACTTTCCTGAGAACCTTTAAGTTTCACCTAGGATCATACAATTATTGTCTCTATTGTTAATATGACAGAGTTAATAATTTGACAATATAACAGTTATATTATCTATGAACCACATGGCACCTTTACTTTGATGGAAGAACTCATGTAATTTATCGGCTTCATCCCAGTGTATATCTCTTTATAGGAAGTCTGGGATTTTGAAGCTAGAAACTGTGGAATATATAGAAACCACTGAATATCCTCTGGGTCCTATAGCAAGTGGCCTGTGGTCCTTGATCTAGAATGGGGTCTACAGGCTTTTTTATAAGGGGTCAGGTAGTAAATATATTTGGCCTTGCAGACCATGAGTGGCACAACTACTCAGTACTGCCCTCTGCCTGTGTCTCTCCGAAGCAGCCACAGACAACATGTAGACAAATGGGCTGGCTCTGTTCCCATGATGCTATTTTTATGGACACTGAAATTAGAATTTTGTATAGCATGAATGTATCATGAAATATTCTTTTGAGTTTTTCAGTGATTTAAAACTGTGAAAGCCATTTTGAGCTCAAATGCTGTACAAAAGCAGGTGGGTTTGGCCTGTAGGTCATAGGTTGTTGACCCCTGGTGTAGACTAGAATCCAGCACTCTCTTCCACCCTCCTAGAACACGCAAGGGCAGCTAAGTCATGTCCTCCAGAGTGTTCACTAAGATCTTAGTCTCTGAAACCCATCAGGTTGTTTTGAATTACTTGTTGATTACATTTATTACCTCATCGTAGAGATAGGCAGGAGGCAGGGCACAAAGCCTTCTTAACATGTTATGGGCCGGTCAGCTGGAAGGCACACAGCTGTGTTCCAGAACAGAACATGCCTGCCCAGCAGAGTGCCTGGCACAGAGAGGCGCTCAACAAATCCTAATTACTGTTACTCTTCATGTGTGTGATCCCATTGCCTCAGTGTAGACGGGCCATGTTTAAATATTAAGTTTTACCTGCAACTAGGGTATCAAGGAAGCATCTTGAAATATAGCTAAGGAGATTCGATTTTAAATATTGATGGCAAGCAAATTTTCCAGTCCTTTAGGTGTTTGTATATGGTGGACAAAGTCTTTGCCAGGGATTATGTTGCATCTTGTCAAGTTTATATTCAGTCAGTGTTCACAAGCTCACTGATACCTCAGATCTCGAGAGAGAGTCTTGCAAATGGTCTTGAGAAGGAAAAGACAGATGGGCCCCATATGCAGAAAGACACACTTAGAACAGAACCATATGGATATGTGGGGAGTGGGATTACTAACTTTGGTGGGGAAAGTTATTGTACAGCTTTTATACATTGAGTTCCGTAAACATAATCAAGCTGTGATCTGACCCACATGTGTCTGCTGGCCACAGAGGCAGAAGGGTATAGTACAAGCAGAGGACATTAGGCTGGGATAGGGCTTGGTGTGTGACCTTGGGTAGGTCACCGAACCTCTTTGGGCTTTAATTTTGTTGTTTTTAAAATGCAGAACAAGATTACATGATTCATTTTTTTTTCTTCTTCAACTCAGAGGCAGTGGTTTTGAATGTAAGAAATTAATTAAAATAGTATTGGTTTCAGGAGAGAGCTATCCATTTAAATTATATATGGCCTCTTGCCTGATCACTAAACTTTCTTAGTGAACATACCTATGGAGGTACTGGCTGTCAGACTGAAATAGGACGTTCTCATGGTCAGCTTGACCATTGACTTTATTCAAGGTACCTGGGAAATTCTTCTCTAGTTGGCCAAGGGCTGGCCTTTCTGTACCTTTCTCTCATTCCATGCTCAGGGGAGCTACAACCAGTATGCCAACTTTCCAGTGGTGGTTTTGACAATTAGAGAAGACAGAAAGCCTTAGGTTGGCCTTTAATTGAGACATGAGTATGCATTTCAGCCTTTGAAGTAAGGGAAACTGACACTCAGAATATTATTCCCTGGGCACCAGGTGACTCCACCTGACGACTTTTGATGTAAATATTTAAAAAATTAATCTAAATTGACATGCTTTTGCTTATGCCAGTTTCTCCATCATTGGTAAATAAGATGCAGACAAAATCCCAAGCAGAGTCTCTCTCTTCATGTGGGTATTTTGGGGAGCAGCTTGCCAGTTCTGACTTGTCCTATGTATATGATAAGGTTGGAGAAACACTAGCCTCTGAGAAGAGACTAGGTTGAGAAGGTTTAGTTGGGAGAAAGACTGGCCCTTAGCGCTGGGGCTCTGTGTCTTCCCCAGCTTCTGGAGATTTAGTCTTCTGGGGTCTGTTTAGCTCCAGCCTTCCCCCCAGACTCCAGATGTCATTCCTGGTGATATTTCTGATTTGAGCAAATGTGTACTCCAAGAAATTAAAAGGGTCTTTAACTAAAAAAGAAAAGAAAAGAAACATAACAAGTTCCCTTCCAAGTGGAGCAGACAGGGGTTACTAGAGCCGTTGCCTGGAGCACAGCCCCGAGGCCTGTCCAAGATGGTGCAGCAGAGGGCTGGCCCGCTGCCTTGGCTGGAGCCGTAGAGAGTGAGGCCTCCTGGTGGGAGTCCTGGACGTGAACCTCTTTCTCCCACCCTGAGCATGCTGTCCCCTGTCATACGTACTCCTGCTCCAGCAGAGAGGAAACAGGCCCAGAGGTCCCTGTGGAAGGTCCTGACTCCACTGTGGGCTCTGGCCACTGCACCAGGCAGCCTGTTTCTTGTCCTCCACACATGGGTTTTTAAATAAATTTGTTGCTGTAGTTGCTTTGGAAGAATTACCCTCTGCCTTCCTCCTGAAATTAGTTTATCGAGCTTAATTAGATCAACAATTGCAGCCATGGCCTTGGCTCATTCATTACGCTAATTGCCAATGTAAGATGTGCAGACTGATATGAGTTCTATTAAGCACATCAGTTGTCATGTGGTCAAACAGGTGTTTTGTGAGCGATTTAATGCCCTTTCCCTAGACTTCAGCAACAGATGTTAGGTAATTTTTTTTTTTTGGTTCTCTTTCCTGTTTGGCTTCTGTATGAGGCAAACAGTGAAATGTATAAGCCTCATTCTGTAAAAGTAAAACCCAGAGCCTCACATTGTGGAGCAGAACACACACTTACAAGCCGAAGGGCTTGTACCTGCAAGGCGAGAGCTGTGCATTGGCCCAGACTAGATGTAGTTCTGTTGGCTGCAGATTCTGGGTGTTCCAGCGGAGTCAGGCCTGGGGTCATTCATTCTGTCCCTGACTGGTCCTTAGCATCTCCTTCCTGGGAGAAGCATTAGCCCACTTTAACACTGACTTGTGCTGTTGGAAAGTTCCCTCCAGCCATGAAGCTGAAAGCACCTGTTTGCTCCAGCATGAAAGCTGCTCTTGACCAAACCTCTCCTGGGAGGGTCTGTCGGGGAGGCCACGTCTGACTGTCCTGCTTGAGCTTGTCCCACAGCAGGGGCATAGGGTTCCTCCAGTCAGCTCACAGCAGAAGCCAGCCTTCCCAGGCTGGGTCATCTAGGTCCAAGATAGGTGTGGGGGATAAGGGCTTGTTTCCCTTCTCCGGGTTCTTCCTGTGGTGTATTAGTAAACATCTCATTCCCAAGGGCACCCTTGAAGATGTCAGCTCACTGACATCTGAACACTGGCCTCCTTGCATTACTTTAACTGTGCTTGGGGGCCATCCAGATGTAAGGCGAGTTAGGTTTCCTTGATAGGTTGGCTTCCAATGGAAAGTTATTATTTTAGTTTTTTAAAGAATAGAATTTATAGAGTCAAATGTTGCTGATTTGTCTCTATAACTAAGACTTTTCCACCATCACAAATTTGAAAAGCAAATAAAAGTACTAACAACTTGGACAGAGTAGAAAACAGTTTTCAGCTAAGCACTGATTGTGTCCTCTACCAAGATCCTTCCTGAAACCCCTTGTCAAGGCAGCTTCCTGTGAGGAAGAGCCAGTGCCAGCCGATTTCCCCACTGGTGGCCAGAGCTGGCTCTTATTTGCCCTGCAAGCTCTGATGACTGTGTGTGCATGTGTGTGCGTGTGCGTGTGCGTGATATGTAATGAATATGTATCGGCTACTGTTGTCTCTGATTTGAATCTAAGTAAATGTTTCATTAAATGTATAGAATGCTATCTCTAATGTGACCCTCTCTCCTTACTAGATCCCTTTATTAACCCACTCCTGTGAGACCATCTTATTTCTTACAGATGAATGATGCTATGGGATTTGAATTGCCCTGGGTGTATTTTGTCAGTCTCGTCATCTTTGGGTCATTTTTCGTACTAAATCTTGTACTTGGTGTATTGAGCGGGTAAGCTACACCTCTTTCATCTTGAAAGCAGAGTCCTGAGGACAGTTGCCAAGACCACACAGGCTTTGCTAGATGGGGCCACCAAGTGGGGGCCAAGAGTTTTATATGTGCAAGATGCTTTCTTTTCTGCTGAGACTTCCCAAATCACGATCTTTCCTGGAACCTCACCAGCCATCAGGAAAGAAAGCTATAGAATAGCTATTGACCAGAAATTAATCAACGTTGTTGCTTGGGATTTAACTAGTTTCCATTGCTTGCCCTTTTGTCTATCTTAAAATGAGACACATTCATAATTGCTTTATTGGTCTGGATCCAAATATAATGCAGATTAATATAGTACAAAACAGTAGCTAAATGAGCTAGTCCTGGCTGACTTTTGGTGGGCCACAAAATTCAGCAGCAGAACTTGTTCTTATTTGAAGACAAAAAATGGAAGGCCCTAGGCAGGGTCCCTGTCCTGGGGGCAGTGATCGTCCATCAAAGCTCCGAGTGGTCTGGCAGCTGCTCCTGGGGCTCCGCTCTTTAGTAAATAGATAACTGATAACTGATCTCCTTACATTTTACAGGTAAATGATGCGATAGGATGGGAATGGCCCTGGGTGTATTTTGTTAGTCTGATAATCCTTGGCTCATTTTTCGTCCTTAACCTGGTTCTTGGTGTCCTTAGTGGGTAAGCAGTCAGATCCATGTTGCGCATTCTGCGGCCTCGTGTGAGGCAGCTCTGTGTGTCCCCCAGTCGCCCCCGCGGCTCCTCTGCATGCGTGTGGACTCTGATGTCTCCTCCGTGTGTTGCTTTTGGATTGAACCGTGATTCTTTCTGCCTGTATCTGTCTGTGAGATTCTGTGTTTCTGATGCTTGCCGAACACTATTAATTTAATGAAAGCATTTCCCTGAAGCCAGTTGCATTAATTTGTGCAGAAGTGGGTTACCAGTGAGGGAAAGTGTCTCAACCTTGGTCTCCCCCAGGAAAGGGTATCTTTGGTGGTTTTATTCCCATTGGTACATAACCTGGCTCAAGATGGGGGCCACCGGGTGGGTGCAGGTGCTTCGAATGTCCTCCAGGGTGTTTTAGATTCCACTGGGAAGGAAAAATAAGCCTAGATTAGCACATAAATACTGAACAGATTTCAAAATCTTACCTTCTTCAGCTTTGGATCGTTTATTAGCTTGGCTTTCTGCTACTGTCATTGGGAGAATTTTCCCTCTCATTCATTTTTTATCTTAACTGGTAGAATCTTTCTTTAATGCAGAGCAATGATCAGCTTTTGCACGTTCTATGGTCTCATCATAGTCCTCGCCACTCAGTCACTATTTCTGGAATTGCGTTTTGTTTCCGCCTCAGCTCTGTGATGGGCAGTCTGTAGGCTGGTTCGGGAAGGGGACTCCCGGTGTTTCTGGGCTCTGCTCTGCCCTTAGTGGCCCTGGCACAGCCCCTCAGGGCAGCTGTGCCTCCTCCACCTCCTGCAGGTACCCAGACAGGGAAGGGAGCCGGGCTGTAGGCTTTCTCAGAGGCAGCTCCCGCTGGGGGTGTAGCTGTTGGTGGGGTGCGGAGGGTGCTGGGGATGACCCGAGGCCCAGGAGGCCCCATGCCCCAGAGGAGCTCTGTCACTCACTGACTGCTGACAGCCTCAGGAAACACTGCTGATGGACTTGTCTCCCAGCAAGCATCTTCTCGGTACTCACTTGATCTTTCTCTCTGGGAGCTGGTGTCTCGGGGAAGTGATGTCTTTATGTAACGCTGAGTCACTGAAGAGACCTCTGTCGCATTTGCCTCCACAGTGCCTTTTCCAGAGCAGAAAGCCCAGTCCGTCGCCATCTCTGCTTCCTCCTCGTCTTCCCTCCAAGCCCCTGCCTGTTTGCAGGGGTGCGGATTTGGAGTTCTCCTGACGAAGCGTGGTCACTTTCAGCCACGGACACACACCGTCAGGTGAAGGCCTCTCTAGAAATGGCCCAGAGCTGTGCCCCCCAGTGAGAGGAGTGGGGGCGGGGGGCTTGGACTGAGTTGTGGGGGCTGAAAGCATACTTCAGCCCCCCCCCCGCTCCTAAAGCCTCTTCCTACAGAGCAGTGGCTCCTCATGCCTCATGTTCTTTCACTTAAGACTTGAAAAGTGCCCTCCTCCTCATGAACCTCCGGCCGCAGGTTGGTGTTGGGTTTTAAGGGTGGAATGCATCCCTGGGGACACGTCGTGCCGGATCTTGCCACAGGCACAGCCTGTCCAAGGTTAACAGCAGTTCTGTTGTGACTTCCTTGGCGCCTCCTGTCTCCGAAAGCCAACTAAACTGGCTGAGGCCATGGAAACCACTAATTTCAACAGTGCCAGCGACGTGCCTTATCTCCGAGCTCTGCAGAGCGGGAGCCATCGCCCTGGCATGATGAAGGTGTTTAATTTACAAAAGTAATTTAGAAAACATTTTTGTATCAAAACAAAACGAGATCCCTTAGGAAGGAGAATGCAAACATGTGCATTTCTCAAATAAAAATTGTAGTGATGTTCCCTGTCAGTTCACATTCCCGAGGGCTGCATACTGCCTGCCGCACCCGGAGGCCAGGTTGGGAGGAAATGCGGAGGGGCCTTCTGTGGAAAGTAAGAACCACGTCTGCGCAGCAGAGCCGTTCAGCCGTGAGGCTCACTTGGCCAGCATTTCCTGAGCTCTGTGCAGTGCCCGGCTCTGGGCCAGAGGCCAGGGGTGCCAAGATGTCTAAGACACAGACGGAGGCCTAGTGTTCAGACGCTCATTGTCTGGTGGCGGAGACTGTTGTTAAGCACCGTGGGAGGGCAGAGCGAGAGTGGAGGTGCAGACCTGGGCTGTCAGCTGGACTTGAAAGATGATAAGGCTTCTGCTGTGGGAACTTAGCAGGAGCTGGCAGGCTCCTACCTACCCTAACAGTTACCTGGGTTTCTCTGCCCAGCCTCTCCCCCTTGTTTTCCCCCAAAGCAACTGAAAATCAAAATGGATCATTTGGAGTGATCTTCTTGTTCAAGCAAACTTGAAATACTTTTATTTTAATCTTAGGGTTCTTCACAATTTTTTTTTTTTATCCTCACCCGAGGACACTTTCCCATTTTTTGTTCAGGTAGAGTGGGAGGGAGAGAGAGGAACAGAGAGAGAGAGAGAGAAACATCGATGTGAAAGGGACACATCGAGTGGCTGCCACCCGCACAACCGACCAGGGCCGGGGACAAACTGCAACCGAGGTACATGCCCTTAGCGGGAACCGAACCCAGGTCTCTCAGGACCGCAGGCCGACGCTCTAACCGCTGAGCCAAACCGGCCAGGGCTTCACAATTTTTTTTTAGGGAACATTAGAGAGATTATAAAACCAGGAGGATGTATATGTGAAAGGGACGGCAATTTACGTTGCAAAGCCCCTCAGACCAATATAAATGGAATCCCCAAAGCTCCAAATTAAAATACTCCTGTTTTAGAAATTTAAGGCCATGACGTAGCCTTCTGATGAAAAGTCATGAAATGATGACCTGTGTCTTTAAGTCTGTTAACCACTGGGAACAATTTGTTTCTCCTCATTGGCTCCTTCCCTTTTGTGTGGCCACGTCGTTCTCTTTGTTCTCAAACTGGTTTTAATCTGTCACTTGATTCGTTGTTGGTAAATTTTTAAAGCATTCTAAGATTGATGCTTTGGGAAAATCTTTGGTTTTACAACAGACTCTTTTTCTCAAAGTGAGTACGAAGTTTATGAACTGCGCACCCCATGTAGCTAAGCATGAACACAGACAAAGACACAGATGTCTGATGACAGTGCTGTGGGAGGAGCCGAGAGTGTCTGTAATTTCACATTAAGTTGTCACTGGGGAGAGGAAGATGGTCCTGGTATGAACAGTGATTAGAAAGAATGTCTCATTTATTTATTTATTTTTAAATTTTTAAAAATTGATTTTAGAGAGAGATAGAAACATTGATGAGAGAGAACGTCGATTAACTGCCTCCTGCGTGCCCCCCACTGGGGATCGGGCCCACAACCTGGGCATGTGCCCTGACCAGGAGTTGAACCGGCCACCTCCTGGTGCATGGGTCAATGCTCAACCACTGAGCCACATCGGCCGGGCAAGAATGTCTTCTTTAAATTAACAATTCAGACAGGCTATGGCTCCTCTCCTGCTGGCTTTTTAGAAGCTTGGTGATTTTTCACTTTTAAAAGTGTTCATTTAACTCCTTGTGTCTTTTTGTCAGAAAGTCGGCAAAATAAGAGAACACGCTGGTGGTTTGTTGCTCTGTGTCTTTAGAACCATTGCCGAGTTTCCAGGGGAAAGGGCATCGTGGGCAGTGGGCTCAGTTCTTCACGTGCAGGCACACCTGCTGCCGGGCACACCTGCCATAAGCTAGAGTAGTCCCCAGGGGTGGGGCTCAGGCCCGAAGAAGCGACTGTAGATGGAAAGGGAACCAGAAGACCTGGGTTCCGGTCCAGACAGTGTCACGTGCTAACTGTGGGACCTCACGTCCCTGAGTCTCGATCTCCTCATCCCAGGACGATCCCTCCATCTGCCTGCCCCACAGGGTAGCTGGCTTTAAATCGGCGAGTGAGTGTAGAAGGGCTTTGAAAAATATACAAAGGGTTTTACTCATTTAATGCATCTGTGTATTAAATCCATGACCCCCCTCGCTGGGTGAAGTGGAAACAGCTGAAGGAGTTATTTGGAAATTACCTAGAGGGTACCATTTTCTGGATTTCCCAGAGAACTGGCTTTGTACACACACTAATGCTGTGTTCGGTGGCCTCCGAGCGGAGGCTGCGGAGGTTCTTTGTCGGCCGTACATGATCGTGGAGCTCTGAGTCACTGTGATGGAAGTTAAGCCTGACGGCGACTTTTCGGCACAGGTAGGGGTAGGTCATGGCGTGTCTGCAACACCGTAGTAGCACAGTGGCTTTGGAGTTGGAGCACCAAGACATGCATCTTTGCTCTGCCTTGTACCACGTGAGATTTGGGGCGAATTACTCAGCTCGTTGAGTCGCACTTTCCTGGTCTGTGAAGTGCAGCTAATAATACCAACGGTGCAGAGTTGGGTGAAGATTCAGTGAGCAAGAGTGTCGAGTGCTTGGTCTTTGTTGTTATGATGGCTCAAGCAAGAGTATATAAAATAGGATTTGATGCAAGGAAAATCTAATCAACTCAGTCTTTTTTTTTTTTTTTAATCCTTACCTAAGGATACTTTCCTGTTTATCTTCAGATAGAGTGGGAGGAAGGGAGAGAGAGAGGGAGACGGAGAGAGAGAGGGAGACGGAGAGAGAGAAATGTCGATGTGAGAGAGACGCATTGATTGATTGCCTCCTGCATGACCCCAACCAGGGCCAGGGAGCAAACCACAACTGAGGTATGTGCCCTTGACCAGAATCGAACCCGTGACTCTTTGGTCCACAGGCTGACACTCTAACCACTGAACCAAACTGGCCAGGGTCAACTCAGTCCTTTTAAACCAATGAATAATTATTGGGCAGGGTAGGCCTGAATTTTTGAAAAGTCAGAGATACACTTGTAAATGTTTTATTACTTACATGTGTGTAAATGTAATGACATAGCCAATAGGTAGTAAAGGATGTCACTACGTAAACCACCTCCTGGGCCTGCTTGAAAGAATAGATTGAAATCGCTCGCAAGTTGCCTATGAATCCAGAGCTTTGGTGTTGCCAGCATCTTATGAAAAACATTTGAGCCAGGTCTTTTCTTAAGCAGCCCTTGTATGCTGTTGGAAGACAAGTGCTCTTTGTAAACCCGATTTTATGACATCAGAGCGAAGGTAAATCCAACCCGTGTCTATAAATTCAAAATCCTTCTACTCTAAATTTGTGTTCCAATAAGTTGCAAATCTACCAGGTCACAGGTTATCTTTTTAAATCATTACTCCAAGTTTGTACTACTACAGTCCTGTTTATCTTAAGAAGTTTCGTGGGGCCATAGATGAGGTGAAGCATTATAGAAGAGCCATTTTCAAACCAGGTGATTATTCTGAATTTCACTATTGCATCCTTCTTATACCCTATTCTTTTTTAGTCCTCACCAGAGGATATTTTTCTATTTATCTTCAGATAGAGTGGGAGGGAGGGAGAGAGAGAGAGAACATCGACGTGAGAGGGACTCATCGATTGGTTGCTTTCCTCACGACCCCGACCAGGCCGGGGACGAACCACAACCGAGGTACATACCCTTGACTGGAATTGAACCCTCGTCTCATTGGTCTGTGGGCCGATGCTCTACCACTGAGCCAACCGGCCAGGGCCTGATACCCTGTTCTAGTTGCATCAGATCCTAGGGCCTAGACATGGGCATGGCTGTTTCCTTGTGTAACTGCTGGTGTGTGGAGCATGCCGGGGAGGTGTTAGTAGTGGTGGGTTGGTATTACATCAGTTTTCCAGAACAGGACCAGGTTTGGGGCATGGTAATTTGCACCCTGGTCCATTTAAATTCACACCTTTATGAGCCATGGTAAATCAGAGATTGCCTCCGATCTCTTCCCCTTGAATGTTGGCAAAGGAGGCAGAACACATCCGGGTGGACGGTGGTTGTATTGCTTGTGAATAGTTTCTAAGTGGTGACACACCCTCTGGGAATAAGCACCCATACATTATTCATGTTGGGGATTAGATTCTGCTCTAGTGCAACACTTTACCAGTCTCTGATGATGGAAAAGGAAGAACAGAACTTCTTCTTGTACATACTCCTCTGATATAACCTGCATCTTAAAAGAGTAACCGAATTGCTCACAACACTGGAAGGCATATTGTTAGGTAACGGGATAACCAGGCTCTCATTATGCTTGGTTACCAGACTGTTACAGAATACAGTTGTACTGAGTTCATGAGTTCATTTTGTATCTTGACCAACAGACTAAGAAAAATAAAGAAACGGTGAAGGGTTTTTTTGTAGATAGTTCTTACAACTAAAAATATTTCCCTGGTATAATTAGTGATGATCAGGCTGCCAGAATTCCAGAAAAAGACACCCGTTATGATCACTTATAGCTGAATACTTTCCAACATTCAGCTGATCTGTCTTTGGGTTGTCTAGGCTAATATGGGAAAGAGTTGTCCGCACTGTTGGATGTCTCTCTCCTGAACTTGGAAGCAGTGTGAGTGGAGTCGAGGGCTGAGGGAGAGCTCCGTGCTCCTTTGGTAACTGCACATGGTTTGGGCTTCGGTAGAACAAGAAGTGAAGCCCCAGCCCTGGCTGGTTTGGCTCAGCGGTTAGAGCGTCGGCCTGCGGTCCAGAGAGACCCGGGTTCGGTTCCCGCTAAGGGCATGTACCTCGGTTGCAGTTTGTCCCCGGCCCTGGTTGGGTCGTGCGGGTGGCAGCCACTCGATGTGTCCCTTTCACGTCGATGTTTCTCTCTCTCTCTCTCTTCCTCTCTCCCTCCCACTCTATCTGAACAAAAAATGTCCTCGGGTGAGGATAAAAAAAAAAAAAAAAAAAAGAAGTGAAGCCCCGCTTCAGCTTCAAATGAAAGAATCTTAAATTGCCTTTTCAAATAAAGAACCAAGCTGAACATTTATATATACTTTTAAACACTGAACTTTCTTGTTGCAGAGTTAAAAGGCTGTCGGGGGTAGCTGACAGCTGTTGGTACCATGGTACCTGGAGTGCACAGGCTAGTAGCCACACCTGACATTAACGAGTGAGTGGCAACCTCTCTGCCACTGGCTTGCAGCTACTGTTTCCATAGAAATGGCTGTGGGGATCAGTGGAAACGAGGTAAGTGAAAGTTTTCGCTGATCCTTGTTTCCATCAAGCTGACGTCTGTTTCCCTGGCAACAGCAGTGGACAGCAGCCAGGCACTAGCAACAGATCTCACTTGTCAGCTGTGGCTGTCGTCTGTCCCTGACCGAGTTCTTCCTCATCATGCCTAGCACAGACCTCTAGAGGCCAGGAAGCACCTCTGGCCACATGTGCCCTCCTGGGCACCCACGTTGCTGATGGAGAGCTCTGTCCTAAGCAGCTGCCCGCTCAGCATCCTTCCCTCCACTGTGTCCTGGTTGGTGGATGCACAGTTCAGGAGAAGGGAGGGAGTTGAGGGCATCTGTGTTGCAGGGCAGGCTCTTTAGTCTGTTGATCCCAAATCCTAGGGGAAGAGAATTCATTGCAATGCTTTCATACACAGACCCAGCTCTTCATAAAGCCGCCGGTACTTTCACGGTTGAAATTAAAGCCATAATTTTCCCGTGTTCCCTATTGGATTGGCGGCATTAACAATTGCTCTCGCTTTTACAATGGAAGGGATGTTTATGGACTTAATCATTTGATTTCTTGTGAGAAACATATTTGATGACTGCCTCTAAGATGCTATGCTAGTGTCAACCTTAGCTAGTCTTTTTTTCCTTCTCCTATGTAATATTCTTTTGCAAGTTGGTAAAATTGCTTACAGAGATCAAATATCGGCATAACAAGACAGACAGCTCAGTATGCAAAGACCAGTATGTCCATAGTATAAGGGAACTCTTTTTTTTTTTTTTTTAACTAAACTTAGCACTTGTTCCTTTCCTGGGGTTTCATGTTAATATTCCATCAAAAGTACACACCCAAGACATAAGTATCTTCCTGCCACAGGGGGCAGCACCCTCAGGTCCCACGAAGCAAAGGAGAGCTGTCGTCAGTGTGATGAGGACACACAGGGAGAGGCACAGATTGCATTGTCAGGCACTGGCTGATTTTAAACAAAGCTACTGTGAAAAGATATTTCCCCTGAAACAAAACCAAGCCCTGAGGTTCAGAGGTGTATCTCTGAGGATGGAATCACAGTGTTATGAGAATTGAGATTGGCGATCTAGAAGAACACTAAACATTGTGGATTTCCTGGTGGGGACCTTTCTTAAGGACTTTGTTCCTCAATAATGTGGACAAGGACAACTGTGTTTGGCCTGGAGACCGGATGTGGGGTTGATCCTATATCACCTAAAAATCTTGCTAGATAACTTTTTCCTTTGTCTTAGATTTCTTAAGAAAAAAGTGGCTTGAATTCATTCATTTAATTTTTTTTTAGAGCGCCTACACAGTACTAGTGTATTTGTCAAGCATCTTTCTAGGTATTGGGGCTTGAAGGTGAGACAAAATGGAGTTCTCATATTTATGAAACATATCTAATGGGGAAGACAAAATTATACTTATTAACTTCTATACATTCTTGGAAAGGAAGGTACATGGTGCCGTGGGCATGTTTAACAGGCATGCCTGGTGTCTAGGGGTGAGGGGAAGTGTCCTGGAGGGAGAGAAGAATGAATGAATAGCTATTATATCCAGGCTGAACTGGGAGAAGAGGCTGGGGGGAGAGTTCAAAGGGAAGAGCCATGCAAAGGCCATGCTCCAGGAAGGAGCAGAGGGCGTTGGGGGAACTGAACAAAGCCAAGGCAGCAAGCATCTGGGGAGCAGGGAAGGGGGGCAGAAAAGAGGACAAGTGTCAGCAGAGACCAGGTGACAAAGGTCCTAGACCTGTCACAGAGTTAGGTCATTAGCTAAAGGGTAAAGGAACCCACTGATGAATTTTGAGCAGGAAGTCGTGAGATTGACATTTGTGTTTTATAAAAAATAATTCTGTGTGTTGGTGTCTTCAGCATACCTTCAGATGTTTCAAAGGGATGTAGATGGGTAGAAGGCTGGATGGAGAGGTGATAGAGAAAGTGTGGCAAATGTTCATTGTGGAATCTAAGTGGTAGGCATTTGGGTGTTCACTGTATAGTCTTTTATACTTTTATGAATGTTTGAACAATTTCTTCATAAAATTTTGAAAAAATTTATAAAAATCATTCTCACTACAGCAGTATGAATGGACTAGATAGGTACTACAAGACTGGATGTGGGGAGACCAAATTAAGATTATGCTAATCCACTTTCAGCCACAACATAGTAACAGTGCCAGAGTGAATCTTGCACCATAAACAGCTGCAAAACTAGCAGTTGTTTTTCTCAGAAGATGGAAACAGGCAGCACAGGATTGGGATCCCTAAAATGAGGGAAACACATAAAGTGTCCCCTACACTTGTCCTGGCTTTCTGCCTGACACACTTGTAGAACTGTGGCTCAGGGAGGCAGAGCCCAGCAGAGGACAGCAGCCTACTTGCTGAAGGGGCAAAGAGCAGAGTTTGGCTGCAGAGACAGCTGGGATGTTCAGGGCAGAGTACTGGAGAGAGAAGTGTGCAGAGAAGGTCTCCAGAAATCTGGAGAGAGATTCCCTTAAATATTTGACCGTATGTAAAAGTTGCTATGTGCTGGGTGAGACTGTTGAGGCATGGTAAAGAACAGCTACTAGGAAGCTGTAAGCTGCTGGAAATTCCACAGTGCTAGTGGACAGAGGAGTTCTGACAGATTGTCCTCGATGAATACATGGGACTTTCATTTGATACCTCAAAAAAGCCAGGGAGTAAAGATGGGGTTATGTAGGCCCCGGAGTAAGTCACTCTAAACCTGCCCTAACAAATCTTATAAACAAGCTTCAAAAGGATCAGGCCAAGTGGCCAATTTATTAGACACCTGCCAAAACAAATGTCAACACCCATGAAAGGAAGACACCCAAATCCAGATGTTTCCCAAATGTTTCCCCACATTAAAATTGCAGGATATGCCCTGGCCAGTTTGGCTCAGCAGTTAGAGCGTCGGCCTGCGGTACTGAGAGACCCGGGTTCGGTTCCCGCTAAGGGCATGTACCTCGGTTGCAGTTCGTCCCCGGCCCTGGTCGGTCGTGCGGGTGGCAGCCACTCGATGTGTCCCTTTCACGTTGATGTTTCTCTCTCTCTCTCTGTTCCTCTCTCTCCCTCCCACTCTACCTGAGCAAAGAATGGAAAGGTGTCCTTGGATGAGGATAAAAAAATAAATAAAAAATTACAGGATATGAGGAGAAATGAGAAAACATGATTTATAATAAGGAAGAGGGGAGTTAATAAAAACAAATTGAGAGATGACAGAGTGTTGCAATTAGCAAAGACTGAAACTGCTACTACAAACAGGTTCAAGGAATAGAAGGAAAGGATGAACATAATAAAGGAACAGATGACAATTCTCAGTAGAGAAATAGAAACAATACAATATCTGAAATAAATAGATCGGAAACTCAAGGAAAACAAATCAGTGAAAACGTCACGATCTCTAGGATGATAATAAGCAGTCTGATATATGTGAAATCGGAGTCCCAAAAGGAGGGAGAGAGTTTGGGGAAGAAAACGGTTTTAAAGAAATAATGGCTAAAAATGTTACAAATTTTATGAAAACTATAAATTCACAAATCCATGAAGCTTAACACTCCCCAAGCGGTGAAAAACAGAAAGAGAAGCACACCTGAACACATCAAATCCAAATGACTGAAATGAAAACTGGAGCATTTTTGTTTAAAATCCTCACCCGAGGATCCTTTTTCCCCATTTTATCTTCAGACAGAGTAGGAGAGGGGGAGAAACAGCAACATGAGAGAGACACATCGACTGGTTGCCTCCCACATGACCCGACCAGGGCTGGGGACCGAACTGCAAGCAAGGTATGTGACTTTGGCCAGAACCGAACCCTCTTTGGTCCATGGGCTGATGCTCTAACCACTGAGCCAAATCACCCAGGTCAAAAAATTATGGCATTTTAAAGAAACCAGTGGGGAAAAGGCAGTTACTTTCTGGGAGAAAATAAAAAGATTACTCAGTGACTTATTTTCAGAAATAGTGCAAGCCATGGGACAATGGAATGGCACTTTATTTTTATTTTTTATCCTCACCCAAGGACATTTTTGCATTTATATTCAGATAGAGTGGGAGGGAGAGAGGGAATAAGAGAGAGAGAGAGAAACATCGATATGAGACACATCGACTGGTTGCCACCCACACGACCCCAACCAGGGCCGGGGACAAACTGCAACCGAGGTACGTGCCCCCAGCGGGAACTGAACACGGGACACTCTGGTCTGCAGACCGACGCTGTTACTACTGAGCCAAACCGGCCAGGGCTGGAATGGCTCTTTAAAAAGCTGAAAGAAAAAACTAGCTAGATTTCTGTATTCAGCAAAAAAGCTCTTTAAAAAGTAAGTTAAAATTTTAGACAAAAGCCAAGATGATGGTTCACCAGCAGATCTGTACTACAGGGAGTATTAAAGGAGGTTCTTCAGGCTAAAGAAAATAATACCAGATAAAAACTTAAATATACATAGAAAATAAAGAATGCCAAAAATGTTAAACATGAAAGTAAAGATAGAATTTTCCTCATTTCTAAATTTCTTTAAAAGATAATCATTTGAAGTAAAAATACAGCTGCTTCTCGAATATGTTTCATTCAGTATCATTTCATTATCATGTTGATGAGATGCCCTAGGAAATTAACTCTTGTTTACATCAATTAGGCTATGGTAAAATTGAATTGTTATTCATCATTTTGCTGCAATTCCAAGAACCTATTAATGATGTTAAGTGAGGACTTACTGTAATGACATAGTATGATGGGGACTATAACATAAAAGTAAATTATATGACAATAGCATAAAAGATAGAAGGGAGCTAAATAGAACTTTGCAATTGTAAAGTTGTTACATTATACGTAAAATACTATAATATGAATTAATGGTAGACTGTAATAAATTAAGGATGCATATGATAATCTCTAGAGCAGTGGTTAAAAAATAAAACAAAGTGATATTTTAGATGACAAAAGAAGAGATAAAGTGGAATCCGAAATAGTAATGTTTCTCAGTTATCTGCAGGAAAGGAATAAAGAATATATGGGATGAACAATAACAAAATGGTCGTCATAAACCCAACCATATCAATAATTGTATTAAGTGAAAATGGACACATTTTAATTAAAAGACAGAAGTTTTCAGACTGAATGAAAACGTAAGATCTATAAACATAACAGATTAAAAATAAAAGAATGGGGTAAATATATTAATGTGAGATATACAAAATAGATTGCAATACAAGGAATGTTTCCAGAGATAGAGATATCTCAGAGGTAGAGACATTTCATAATCATAAAAGGTTCAATTCATCAAGAAAACACAATGATTCTAAATGTGTTTGTACCTAATAACTTTTAAAATACATGAAAGAAAATCTGTCAAAATTAAGTGAAGAGATCAATAAATCCACACAGATAAAAATTTTTTATAATCCTCTTTCAATAATTGATAGAGCAAAGAAATGAAAAACACTAAGTATAGATAATAAGAACTATTAACCAAATTGACCTAATTGAGAGTTATAGAGCACTATATCCAATACTGCAGAACACATTCTCTTCAAGAGTACATGGCACATTGACCAAGACAGACCATTTCTGGGCTCTAAACAAACAAAAAAAGTCACACTAAATCTCAAAAGACTGACATCTTACCCTGGCCTGTTTGGCTCAGCAGTTAAAACATCAGCCCATGGACCAAAGAGTCAAGGTTTCAATTCTAGTCAAGGGCGTGTACCTTGGTTTCGGTTCAGTCCCTGACCCTGGTCGGGGTCGTGTGGGAGGCAGCCAAATCGATAACTCTTTCTCACATTAATGTTTCTCTCCCCGCACCACCCCCCCATCTGAAGATAAATGGAAAAATATCCTTGGGTGAGGATTTTAAAAAAGATTGACATTTTACAAAGTATGTTTTTTCTAACAGCAATAGATTTAAAATATAAATTAATAACAGTAAGCTGTCTAGAAAGCCTTCCAACTATTTGGCAATTAAACAACACGTCTCTAAATAATTTGCAATTCAAAGAAAATATTATAATAAAAATTAGAAAATATTTAAAACTCGATATGAAAATACAACATCTTAGAATTTGTATTATCCATCAAAAACAACACTTAGAGAAAAATTTATAGCTTTAAATGCCTATATTAGTAAAGAAAGGTTTAAATTTAGTGGTCTATATTCCCATCTGAGACTCTATAAAAAGAAGAGCAAATTAAATCCAAGGAAAATAAGAAAATAAGTAAATAAAATTGCAAATGCAAATATGCTAGGTAAAATTACAAAGACAAAACTGGACTCTTTGAAAAGCTTAATAAAATTGATAAATCTCTAGCAAGGCTAATAAAAAATAGCAAATCATAAATTACTAGTATTAGAAATGAGAGAACATCATACTGATATTACAGACATTAAAATAAGGAGAGTAATCGTGTGACAATAAATTCAACAACTTGGGAGAAATGGGCACATCTCTTGAAAAACATAGGTTATCGGAACTTAAGAAATAAAGGGCCCTATATTTGCTTTTTAAATGGTATTCAGAATCATAGACCTTATCGCAAAGAAAACCGGTGGCCTAGATGATGTCAGAAGTGAACTCCGTCAAACAATTTAGGGGTAATACCATTTCTAGAGAAACTCTTCCAGATAATAGAGGAGCAGGGGCATTTCTCATCTCATTTTGTGAGGCAAGAATAACCTCAGTACCAAAACTTAACTAACAGACATCATGGGGAAAGAACAATATCTTTCATTACTATAGATGCAAAAATTCTCAAATGTCAGCAAATTGAATCTACCAACATTAAAGGGATAATAATCCCACATGACCAAGTGAGATTTATACTAGAAATACAAGGTTGGCTCACTATTGGAAAATCAAACAGTGTAACTCACCACATTAACAGAATGAAGGAGAAAAGTAATATATCAGGAAATGTAGAATATTTCAGTGACAGTATTCTATAACCATTTATGATAAAAAAAAAACAACAAAAAAAAAACCCTCTAAGTAAGCTAGGAATATATGAGAACTTCCTTAACCTGAAAAAGGCCATGTACAAAAGAAAAAATAAATAAAACCAAAAACCCCCAAAAGAAAAAGAAAAAAATAACTGTAACTGACATCATACGTAATGGTGAAAGATTGAATGCATTTTCTTAAGATTGAGAACAGGTAATCATTCCTCTCTCACCCCTTTTATTCAACATTGTATTGGAAGTACTGGCTATTACATCAAGGCAAGAAAAATATTTAGAAAGCAGAACGATTAGAAGGAAAGCAAAAACGATTTCTATTCACAGAAAATGATTGTCTACATAGAAAGTTCTAGTGAGTTGACTAAAAACCTGCAAGAATTAATAAGTGAATATAGCAAAATCACAGGATACAAGGTAACTGTACAAAAACCAACCATTCCTATATACAAGCTACAAGCATGTAGAAAATGAAACTTGAGAAAATATTTACAATAACATCAACAAATTAAAGCACTTAATAAAGACGAAAGGTATGGAAGACTTCTACACTGAAAACTGCAAAACACTGATAGTAAAATTAAAGATGATCTAAAGAAGATTATGAATTGGAAGACTCAATATTGCTAAGATGTCAAATTTATGTATTCAGTGCTGTCCCCATAAACCCTTTTTAAAAATATTCACCCGAGGATATGTTTATTGATTTTAGAGAGAGGAAAAGAGATAGACACCAATGTGAGAGAAAAGTCGATTGGTTACCTCTCATATGTGCCCTGACTGGGGATTGAACCTGCAACCTTTTTGGTGTACAGGATGACACTCTAACCAACTGAGCCACCCTGCCAGGGCTGTCCCCATAGATCTTAATAGTCTTTTTATAGAAGCTGACAAGATGTTTATAATTATATATAATTTCAAAAGACTTATATTAACTAAAACAATCTTGACAAAATACAGTTGGAGGACTTACACTACCTGATTTCAAAACTTGCCTTAAAGCCATAGTACATACAGAATTGTTTAGGCATAAAGATAGGTAGAACAATTAAATTAATGGAACAGAAAATCCAGAAATACAAATATATGATCAACAGCCTTTTTATAAAGATGCTAAGTAATTCAGTGGAGAAAAGATAGGATCATCTTTTCAGTAAAATGCCAGAAAAACTGGATATATGGAAGAAAATAATCACAATATAAATATCTGACCAAAAGATTGGTATCTTGAATATACAAAGAACTCTTAACAAAGTACATAAACAATCTAATTAAAAATTGGCAAAATTGCCCTGGCTGGTTTGGCCCAGCAGTTAGTGTTGGCCTTTGGACCAAAGGGTGTTGGGTTGAATTCCAGGTCGGGGGCATATGCCTGGGTTGTGGGTTCAATTCCCGGCCCCTGTTGGGGTCGAATAGGAGGCGGCCAGTTGGTGTATGTCACATGGCTGTTGCTCTCCCCCTCCCTTCTCTCCCCTTCTCTTCCTCCCTCCCTCTCTTCCTCTCTCCCTCTCTCTCTTCCACTCTATCTAAAAAATCATCAGAGGAGTATCCTCAGTTGAGGAGAAGAAAAAAAATTGGCAAAATTTTGCCCTGGTTGGTTTCGCTCAGCAGTAGATCATCGGCCCGTGAGGGTTGCAGGTTCGATCCCTGGCCCCAGAACAGGGTCATACAGGAGGCAACCAATTGATGTGTCTCTCTCATATCAATGTTTCTATCTCCCTCCCTCCCTTCCACTCTATCTAGAAATCAGTGGGAAAATATCCTCAAGTGAGGATTAACAGCAACAACAACAAAAATTGGCAACATTTTAACTAAACAGATACTTCACAAAAGATTATAGACAAATAGCCAATGCACATGTAAAGATGTTCAGTATCATCAATCATCTGGTAAGTGCCAGTTAAAAGTACAATAATAATCTACTCTATATAGAGAATATGTACATACTCTATATGTAGTGCAATAGCTAAAGACTGGCAGTATCAAATGTTGGCAAGAATATAGAGTGACTGATACTCTATAAATATGTTGCTCATTGAAATATAAAATGGGCCCTGGCCGGTTTGGCTCAGCATTAGAGTGTCGGTCTGTGGACCAATGAGTCGTGGGTTCGATTCCGGCCAAGGGCATGTACCTCAATTGCAGTTCATCCCCAGCCCTGGTAGAGGTTGTGGGGGAGGCAACCAGTAGATGTGTCCTTCTCACATTGATGTTCCTCTCTCCCTGTCTCTCTCTCCCACTCTGTCTGAAGATAAATAGAAAAATGTCCTCAGGTGAGGATTAAAAAAAATAAAAATGGTACTTTGGAAAAGTTTGTCAATTTCTCATAAAGTTAAACATATACTTTCCATATGGCTTAGCAGTTTCATTTCTAGGTACTTTCCCAATAGAAATGAAAATGTGTCCACAAAGTGACTTGTGTGTAAATATTCCTAGAGCTTTGTTCATAGTAGCTCCAAACTGGAAAAACCCAAATGTCCATCAGTCAGTAAATAGATAAGGAAATTGTGGTGTGTTCAGACATTGGAATACTATTCAGCAACGAAGGATGAATACAATGAAGCTCACAAACGTTTTGCTGAGAGAAAGAAGCCAGATACGGGGAAGTTCTGGAAGAGGCCAAGTTAATCTATAATACAGAAATCAGATCCTTGATTTTCCAGGGTGGGAAGAAGAGAGGGTTGGGAAAGGGAATGAGAGAACTTTCTGAGAGGTATTATCAATGGTCTATATCTTGATTGGGGTGTTGTTTACATGGTGTCAACATCAGCCAAACCATAAACCTGAATTGTGTACATTTGATTGTTTATGATCTATAATTCAGTATAAAATTTATTTTAAAATACCTTTAAAATAGAATTAAAAGAGACTTCTGCTTCGGCCATGATGGGATAACAGCTATCAGATTCATCCTCTCACCTGAAACACCACCAAAAGCAGACAGTATATGTGAAGCAGAGGTTTCACGACACCGGCCAGCAGACAGCGAGGAGCCGTGATCCCTGGGAGACAGGAAGTGAACTAGACGAGCTCCATGACCGTCACAGCTTAAGAAAGAGTTCTTCCCAAGATCAAAACAGAAACAATGTTCAAACATGAAAGAGTTCTCGGGGCCTGGCATATAAAGGGGACCCAGGCAGTGTCTTCTCCCCGAGTTACGAAGACGGAGCAGCGTCTGCAGGGACCAAGGTGGTTGAAGAGCTGGGGAGAGAAGCGGAAGGTCCCTTAAGGATCGAGTGGAGTACTTTTCTGCACATGTATGTGAGAAACTACCTAAAGCTGGGGAAAGACCATGCAAATAGATTAGAAGGCAGGTGTTCAGTGCTCACCCAGGGCCAGGAACATGGCTTGTTCTCACCAGACAACCTGGAAAAACTCATAATTCACACAACATTGGGCAGAGTAAGGATCAGAGGGGATTTGCCTCAGGAGTGAGGAAGTATTAACCCCAGACTGAGCAGTGCTCCGGATTGACCTGACAAGTCATTAAAGCGAGACCTGAAAGAATCTCACCGTTGGATCCAGGTTACCTACCTGCATCCCAGAACAAAGCATGAGATTATTTACACAAGTACAAAGAGATCTAGCACCTGACAAGGTAAAACCTACAAAGCAGTGTGGGGCATGCAGGAGGCAACCAATCAATATTCTCTCTCATCGATGTTTCTCTCTCTTCCTCTCACTTCCTCTCTCTCTCAATTCAATATAGGGAAAAAGAAAAATTAAAAAACAAAACAAAACTTAGCTGAAGAAATTAAAGGCCTCAAGAAATGGAAGGATATATGTTGTTCATGGATTGGAAAACAATGTATTAAGATGCCCGAAGACAGGCAGTATTGAGAGAAGGTGCTTGTTTTGTAACGAGAAGACAGGAAGAGAAAATGGGCAGGTGCAAGTTGGATTTGGTAGTGGGAAGCAGGGAATGTTCCTACCTGGTACCTAGTTTTTCTGAGGAGGCGGCAAGGTTAACTGCAGAGGCTGAGTGGCTAAGCGGCAGCCATATGTCTAAAGAGAGTGGGGAGGCTCGAAATAGTCATTGCAGGGAGCCAGGGAGTGAGTGGGCTGGAGAACCACGGTAGGTGACAGGTGACATTGAGATCCCATTAGAAGCTGGCAATGGTGAATCAGATTGATGTCAGTCTGTCCCATTGTATGACTTTCAGTAGCCATGCTTGACTGCTCTTACCTGGGCATGAACAAAAGGAGTATTTGAGCTCATATAGGCTCACAGTTTTGCTGTCTGTGTACAGAAAAAAGATGGGAGAGAGTTTAAGATCTCGGCAAGAACATCCTTGAATGGACGGATCACTGATGGATCATGAAATCTAAGGTAATTAAGAGGGAAGGAGGGGCCTCACGGATTGAGAGAAAATGCAGGGCTCAGTGGACTGGCCCTTCCGAAAACGTGGGAGCTGCTGAACAAGTCAGCTGGGATGAAAGGTGGTCGGAGAGCAGAAAGCTTGAATTCGTGCTTGGGGTGGTAAAATTCGGGGTTTGACAGTGGGATTGGGTGGCCGAAAGGGCCTGGTGGAGAACGTCATTGGAGATGAAGATGGCAGGAAGGTGAAAAGCCAGGGGTTGGCTTCAAGTCCACCAGGGTGATGGTAGAGCCTGGGGTGGAAAGGAAGGCTGGGAGCCCAGAGCCTAAGTCCTCAGTTTAGGAGACAACGCAGAGGAAGGGGCGAAGGTCATGTAGCCCATGTACTGTCCTAAAGGAACAGGGTTTTCTTTATAGCAGGATGAGGGAGTATTGGTCTAGGTGTAAAGAGGAACAGAAAAGCAAGGAGGCCATCAACTACGCTTGAGACCCCCGAGGGAGGCGGGGGTTTGCAGGGCTGCAAGGGAAGCAAAGTAATAAACTCGGGAGTGACCCAGGCTTCCATCAGAGCAAGGAGAATGGGGGTCCCTTTGAAGAGGTTGAGGGTACTGGAACAACAGTTCCAGGGGCACAGGGAAGCGTTGATGAGTGAGGGGAGGCCGGGTCAGTAACAGGAAAGTTCAGAGTAAGGTGGGGGTGATGGTGCCCGAGGTGATGGGGACTGGGCATTGGACATAGGACTTGCACGCTGGACAGGCGTTCACCGAAGTCATCAGCAAAGAGGGCAGAGGCCTAGTGGTGGGAGGTCTGCTGATGGGGAGGGGCCTCAGTGAATGGAGATCCTGGCTCACTTGCTCTGGGGTAATGTTGTCCAGCCCCTGTGGTCTGGACTCTCCCCGCTTGACGTATGTATCAGAAGCTTCAGTCTCTACAGAGACTACAGGGACAGTGTGGCCAGCCTGGCCAAGGGTGTGGCAGTGCTGTGGATGGCATCTCCGAGAGGTGCCTGGGCCTGCAGTGGCTGCTTTGGCCGAGGGCATGACTAGTTGCTGTGGTTATTGGTTTTCCCATGTTGTAGTGGGCAGAGTGCAAGTTGAGAGGTTAGCATCCCAGCTCTTGTCCTGGTGCCGTACTTCCTAGAATTGGGACTTTGTCAATGTAAGTCACTTCAAGTCGAGGTGTTGTCGTCCCTAGAGTTGGAGAGCCCAGGAGAGAAGTGGAAGGGAAGGGACTTGGTAAAGTGAAGAGAGCTTCCCGGATGTGAGAGGTGCTCAGCCTTGGCCAGCTTGCAGTCTCCTCCTAGGTTTCTGCCTGTTTGAAAGGCCTCCTCTTTGCAGTCTGAAGGCTCACTCGCCAGCTCTTCTCTTCGGGGCCCCCCGTCTTTCCGGGGCCTGGGGTGGCCTTGAAGCACTAACCTAATTTCTCTAAGTCTGATTGGCATGAGTTTGGTTCGGATTCTGGGATAAAAGATCAGTCCTTTGAAATTCTGCTTTAAAGCAGAGCGTAGTTTACGGTACCTGCTGGCAGCCTTGGCGCCTCCGAGCATGCGGGGCTTCTCAGCTTCGGGCAGAGGCGCTTCGTGCGTCTGCAGGGCTCCGATCCAGTGGGCACTGCGCCTCCCCAGAGGGGTCCTGGTCCCCCTCTTCGGCTCCCAGTCCAGTGTCCTGTGGCACTCTGTACCTGGCAGGGTGCCCAAGGGTTGGCAGGGCAGAGGGCTCTCCTGAGGCAGCCGGACTCAGGTTGGACATTGAAGGACGGGCATTCGTAAGGATGGAGAGAAAAGAGGGCACATGCCAGGGCCGTGAGGGGTGAGGAAAGCAGGTGTGTTTGAGCTCATCAGGAGCCCAGCAGGCTGCCAGGGCGCTCTGCTCCGGCCACTGAGCAGTGGGCAGAACATGATGCATAGTCGGGAATGCCCAGTGAGGGAGGCAGGGTTTCTTAACTCGTGGGTGCTTTTGAAGTGTTTGAAAAGAAGGTGGTGGAGGAGAGCTGGGCCCAGAAGGCAGAGCTGGTGCCTCGCAGGGTAGAATGGGGCGAGGAGAGCTCTGGGGCGGGGCCTGGTGGAGGTGGAAAGGGAGGAAGATGCAGAAGACAGTCTCGGGCCCGTGCCTCTCAGATGGGGACGTGTGATCTGTGGGTTTGATCGTCGACTCTGGGGTATGGATTGTATGAGAGACTTTTTTGTTGCTTATACATTGTTAAGACAGCAGCTATGATGTGCCTGGCACTGGTCGAGTGCTGTATGTAGTTTCTGTCACTCACCCTTCTCTACGGCTTTGCTGAAGTGGCTTTGCCTCTGTTACAGAGGAAACAAAGCTCAGAGAGGTTTCTCCTTTCTCTCAGACCAGCAGCTGGGAACTCCTGGTAGGTAGGGATCAAATCTAGATCTGCTTGTCTCGTCCCTCAAAGTGCCTTCTGTGTGTGGGGAGGGGGCTTCCCGCTCCCGGACCAGGAATGCGCAGGTGCCTCCTGAGCTGCTCCGTTCTCCAGGCTTCATGGGTTTCTTTCCAGAACCAGTCGCCCAAAGCAAAGTGGACTAGTGGAGTGTGGAGGCCACAGAGAAGAGGGCCTATTTTTCCTCCTAAAACTTCCTGTGAACACGTCCCATTCTAGCTCAAGGGGTCCTTTGGGAGCCTGTTCCGGGGAGTGGATCTCACTCAGTCCCTGGGTCTCCCCTATAACGTGATGCTTGCTCCCAACTAAGCCTGATGGTTCAGCAAGGGCGCTTCAGCAGCACCCTGCACTCCAAGGAGGAGCTCCTGCTGGAAGGGAGGCTCCAGCCGCTCTCAGTGTCTCGCCAGGTGACTCTCCTTTGCTCTGACCGGTGGGTGGGATTGGGGCTGAAGCTCCTACACGTATTTGAGGACATCCCAGCAGGTAGGCTCAGCTCCAGCTCCTTCCCAGGCCTGTGTTGCACGTCAGTAGTGAGACCTGGTCAGCAGATGTTTCACCGGCCAGGCCCTTCACACAGCACATGTCACTGCCCAGGTGGGACACGCCCTGCGATGGCTGATACCGTCAGACGTGTTCAATTTTCATGGTCCTGCCACCCTCCCCATTCAGACTTCGGTCGCACGTTTTCCTTTAAAAACTGGAATCTGTCAAGTCCAGTGAGGTGTGTTTTTCAAGTGACTTCTTAAGCAGCATATTTGAAGCCTGTCATGGAAAAGGGATGGTGTTGGCTTCGCTCATTGGATTGAGTGATGAATTCATTCAGAGAAAGTGATGTCAGGCAAGTGAGCCCGTGTTTGTGAAGACACTCTCTTAAAATGTGTTCTTTAAAAAACCGTGAAGCAAGAAGTCTGTAACTTTTAGCATGCAACCTGCACAGTTTCTTATCATGGGGCGGGGGGCATTTTCTAGTAGAAGCGCTGGGAAGTCTTCGGTAGCTATGGAAACCCAGCCTTCCCCGTGAGAGCTGCTCCTCTGTCCTCAGACAAGGGGATGGGGGAAGGAAAGGTGCGTTTCCGCCTAGGAAGCCGGGGATAGTTGGTTTCCATGCATGACTTTTTTGACTTGAACAGGACTCTATCTTTGTTTTTGTTTTTTAATGACAATGAGGGGTACAGTTTTAGGTGATAAAAACTCATATGGGCATTTGTGATCCAGTATATCTAACGCAGAGCCCCCAGTCCATCTCTTTGACATGATTGTGAGCCTATGGTATTATTATCTATTTTTTTTATCCTCACCTGAGGACATTTTTCCATTTTTTGTTCAGATAGAGTGGAAGGGAGAGAGAGGAAGAGAGAGAGAGAAAGAGAGAGAAAGAGAAACATCGACGTGAAAGGGACACATCGAGTGGCTGTCACCTGCACAACCCAACCAGGGCAGGGGACAAACTGCAACTGAGGTACATGCCCTTAGCAGGAACCGAACCCGGGTCTCTCTGGACCGCAGGCCGACGCTCTAACCGCTGAGCCAAACTGGCCAGGGCCTATGGCATTATTTTTTTAAATTTATTCAGCCTGTTCTTATCGAGCAACTACTAAGGGCCTCAGTCTGTGCTAAGGAACCAATAGGTAAAGATAAGACAGACCCAGCCCCTCTTTCAGACCTTCCAGTCTAGTGTGCTAAAGAGAATATTAAAGAACAATTGCAGGGCTATGAAATAAATCCCACACAAGTGAGACTTTTATGTAGGAGAGTCTGCGGACGTCGGAGCAGTGTCTTCATAGGCTAGCCCAGCCGAGAGGGGTGGCGTCTGGAGGAACAGCACACTCAGTGTGGAGCTAAGAGAGCTCCGGACCTTGGGGAGAATGAGTGAACTTCACGATGGCGGATACTGCATGTGAGGAGCAAGTGGTCAGAAAGGACCGGGCAGATCAAAGAAGCCCAGACAGGTGGCCATTTGTTCACTCCACCCCATCCCCATCCTGTAGCATGGGGTAAGTGCCGCATGTACCCAGCCCACTCTTCAGCTGTTTACAGCATGTAACTCAGTCTAGACATCAAAATCCAGGAGACCCCTACTTTGAGAATGGTCTGTCTTCCCAAAAGATGGAAACGGTTTGCTATTTAAAACACCTTCCCAGACTTGCACGTCCATACAAGCAGTCAAGGACATGCACAGAAAAGGGAGGATTGCTTTGAGAAGAATCTCGGTGTACCCAAACATTTGCACACGCAAATTAGGAGGCACCAGATCTTTACGAAAGGACTCTCCATGGGGTTTCGTTCAGTAATGAGTTCCCAAAGAATAGCCATGATGTGGTTTGATGATTAGAAATAGGATTGTTAAATATGTTCCTCAACATATTCACTGTGTGTAAACAAGGGTCCTGCATTTTCTCTTGTCCCTTTTGCCAGCCAGTGACCCCCCTCCACTCTTGGTGGCCAGTGCCTCGCTTGCTGTTGAAGAAGGCTGTCACAGGCTGGCTTTCTCGCCCTCCCTGGGTCTTCTCTGCAAAGGAGTGGGTCTTACTGATGGGGCGCTGATCCCAGGCCGCTGCTCCTGATCTGGCCTGTTGGTCTCGCGCAGAGAGAGCAAGAACATACTTTAGCTAATCTTGGCTTTTTGTGGTCGATTGAGGGAAAACTGGAGCAAAGCCAGTGATGTTGATGAACTTTGAAAGGAACCAGTGCCATTATTTAGATTTATTTTTCTTATGAAACATCACACTTTATTGTTGACTTTAAAAAACAAAACAAGCCCTGGCCAGTTTGGCTCAGCGGTTAGAGCGTTGGCCTGCGGTCCAGAGAGACTCGGGTTCGGTTCCTGATAAGGGCACGTACCTCGTTTGTGGTTTGTCCCCGGCCCTGGTTGGGTCTTGTGGGTGGCAGCCACTCATTGTGTCCCTTTCACATCAGTGTTTTTTTCTCTCTCTCCCTCCTACTCTTTCTGAACAAAAAATGGAAAAATGTCTTCGGGTGAGGATAAAATAAAACAAAACAAAACAAAGCACGTAGTTTCTTGAACAGAAACGAAACTTAACATGCTTTCCAAAAAAGTTAGATTTAGATATAAAAATAATTTTGGAACTAAACTACTTTTTCATTCTGTTTTATTTCCTTTATGTCTGGGTAAAGGAAATAATTTAGGTCTAAGGAAGACTAGCCTCTGCTGATAAAATTAGTGGGTTACTCTTCAACTGCCCCCTACTTTTTGCCTTTTTGTTGTTTTTGCAGGGGGTGAAACAACATTCTTGTGTTTTACTAGAAATCGGAGTCCTAGTGATTCTGTTGGCCTTACTCACTGTAGATTTTGATGTTTGTTTTGTGCATGTGTGCACGCATGCGTGCATGTGTGTATATTTCAATGGGTTGAATTTGTCTGAATTTTATTTGTGTGGGTCGAGTAAAAAGAAATAGCATTTAGCCCTGGCCGGTTTGGCTCAGCGGTTAGAGCATTGGTCTGCGGTCCAGAGAGACCTGGGTTCGGTTCCTGCTAAGGGAATGCACCTTGGTTGCAGTTTGTCCCCGGCCCTGGTTGGTCGTGCGGGTGGCAGCCACTCGATGTGTCCCTTTCACGTCGATGTTTCTCTCTCTCTCTCCCCCTCCCACTCTATCTGAACAAAAAAAATGGAAAAATGTCCTTCGGTAAGGATAAAAAAAAAAAAAAAAGAAATAGCATTTACAACTCAAGAAAAAACCCTGTCTCTAACTGAACATGATTTTCAGTGGTCCACTTATTTTATGGGGCGTTTGAGAAATGACGAATTCCAGAGCTAACCGAGGGGCACCCTTCTGCGTCTGCGGCAGTCCCGCCGGGCACGCCTGGCCATCTGAGTGCAGCGCTCGGTGCGCTCCGCTGTTGGCTGAGCCCGGGCTCCCAGGGAGCAGGTGTCGGGCCTGTGAATGCTGGGCAACGTCAGGGGTCGGGCAGTTCTCTGCAGAGTGTGGGCATGTGCCCGGCCCCTGGGGGTGGATGGGGCTCCCCGGAGGAGGGCTGGCTGGTTCCAAGCGCAGAGTCCTCCTGGAATGTGCTGCCCTCTCTCAGCCCGAGCTGGGGCTGTGGGGGAAGGTGGGAGGGGGGGAAGCAGTGCCTGCTGTCCTACCCTCTCCCTGGGCCTGGCCAATGAGCGTCCACTCTGCATCTCCGGAGCCAGGAGGCACCGCGGCGTCCCGTGGGGAGAGCTGATTGAGTAGGGGCCTCGGTGTCCCCATGTAGAGGGAGCACGTGTGGGGCCCGGGCAGTGCCTTGTCGACCCTCAGTGTTGGCCTTTGTGGGACAAGTGAAAATCCTCGGCCTGCTTGTCCCACACCAAGGCAGCTCAGGGCCTCTGGAGCAGTGAATGTAAAGACACCTTGAGGGCTCCATAAAAGTCAAAATACGTAAGAGGTCTGTCTCTGTTGTTACTAGAGACTGGGGCCGTGGCCTGCACGGGCTCTCCTGCAGCAAACCAAGTCAGCTCCCAGCAGCGTAGGCCCGGATCCTGCTGGGGCTGCCACCGGCGGGCAGGGGGGACCCAGGGCTGGCGCAGTCCCAGGTGAAGGACTGCGGCAGGGGCAGGTGGGCACGTCTCAGAGCCTTCCGTGTTCTCTGAGGGTTCTCGCTCCCATCAAAGGGCCGTGTGAGAGCCGTGGTGTGGCCGCGCACGCTCTGCAGTCAGGGCCTCTCCTGGCACAGCTTCTGAACTCTCTTCGCCCTTTTGCTTCCTGGCGTCGATGCCACCAGATGTCTTGCCATGTCTGAGAGAGGGTGCCAGGCTGCTGCCCAGGGAAAAGAACAAAACGTGAGGAAGGGTCCAGTCTTCAGCGGTCAGCGGTCCTCTGTCCCTTGTAGCCATAGGAGGCTGGAGAGACTCAGTTATAGCAACTGTTAACAGAGCACTGAATGGTGTGGCCAGGTGCTGACCTGAGGAGGACAGGGGAACGTGGTGTGGGCCTGGGGAGACAGACAGCAGTCTTGACGACATCCTGTGCTCCGGTGGCCCTCCTGAGGTGTCAGTGGCCTTCCATCAGAGGTCCCTGTCTGCATCCCTCCGGAGAAACTGCTGCTTCCCAAGGCCACCATTTCATCTCTGGGGGACTTAGACTGTTGGAAATGTCTTCCTTGTGTTGTATTGAAATAATCTTAAAGATCCCCCTGCTCCCTGGGGCACACGGGGCCTGCTTCCTCTCTCCGAGGACCAGGGGCGGGCTCCTCAGTGCGTCTCCCTCCATCTGACCTTCTGTTCGCCCTCTGCTGCCCCTGCCCACCCACCTTTCTTTCCTGAACACGAGGCCAGGAGTGTTTATGAGGCAGGTGGGCATCTTCTGGCCCTCCAGGAAGGCCTGTGTGAGCTGGGATGCCGACACTGGGTATGCCAGACCCTGGGTGCCAGCACAAAGGGTGGAGGTGAGGGTTCCCGGGGGAAGAGGGGGGGCGTGGCTGGGGGTCAGCAGGCCTCCTGGTTCTTTTCCGAATAATGGTGTAAAAAGATGGGAATTTTATCAGAACCTTGTTACTTTCAACTTGCATTTTTATTGGTTGAATCTACCCTCATTGTTTACTAAATGCTTTCTGGCCTCCTCATCACCGTTTTCTCCTTATGTTGATCTCATCTTCACACATAACTCCTATAAAACAAAGCTGATAAGGACTCTCCTATAAACTTCCAGGGAAGCAATCCCAATATCTTAGTGTGGGATTTAAGGCCCCTTTGGGACTGACTGTATGCTGTTTTTTGAAACTCATCCCTTCATACTCTGTCCTCCTTCCTCTGTCTCCTATGTGCCCATGTTGAGGTCCTTTGAAGGGTCCATTCAGGAGCTAGATGGGCTGTGTGACCAACCTCCCAGAGCCTCAGTTTCCTCAGTGTCTGTACAGTGAGGGTAAGAACAGCCCCTCCCTCACAGAGGACACTGTGCAGTGAAGGCGGGGATAAGGCGTCGAACTGGGCTCTGTACGAATACCAAGTTGTGGAGGCCAGCGGGGATAGAGCGCGCACGCGCACACACACACACATTCGTGTCTTGGTGTTCACCGAGCAGAGTGCGCTGGTGATTCACAGGAGGGCAGAACTCTGGCTGGGGTAGCCATGGAAAGCTGGGTCTCAGAAGGTGAGCTGGAATTCAGAGATGAGAGAGAGCTGTTCAGGTGGATGCAGTTCTGTGGACCAAGGATCAGAGGGTTGAGGAATTGAGAAGAGTGTAGTACACATACAAGGTGTGCATTTATAATAAGGGGAACTACAGCGGGGATATCCTGTGGGAGAAGGCTAGGAGGCCCTGACTGCCTTCCTTATGGGACTTGACCTTGATTTTTGAGGCAGCAGCGAGGAGCCATGAAGCATTCTGAGCAGGACAGCAGGATGAGGCCAGGTCTGCAGTGGAGACCAGAAGCCAAGAGGGAAGCAGAGCCTGATGAAATGCTCTGGCTGCGACGTCTCCGGCTGTCTCAGGGGGCGAGTGTGGGCTGACAGGCCGCCATAGACGCTTGGTAGTTGTCCAGCTGGCGGGACGACTCCTCACTGAGAAACTGCTCCTTACAAAAGTACGTAGACCTGGAAGGAAGGTTCTCTAACACCCTGGAGAAAGCCAGTCTACCACCCCAGGAGGCCTGTAAACCATGAGGGAAAAGGACAGGGGGTGGTGGAGGCTTGTCCAGACGGCATGTCTGGGCTCGGACACACTCATTTCATGCTTTTGGGAGATCTCAGGAACCATGGGCCTTCTGTCCTGATGCACTCTGGCTGCTTAAGGAGTTGGCTTGTTTTGTGTGTGTGTGTGTGTGTGTGTGTGTGTGTGCGCGCGCGCCCAGACTTCCTGCATGGCTGCTTAAAGGGGGGTATCATGGGGTGGGGGAGAGACGTGGAAAGAAAAACATAAGAAATAGACAACATTGTTCATTCCTGCAAGGAGCCTGCAGTCTAGTAAGCAGAAATAAATACATAAAATGTAAATTTGCATTTGATTACTACAGTTACAGTTTCCAAACACAACATCTTTTTCAAACTATAGAAAAGTTATAAGACTAGCATAGTGAACCATCCATGTACCCTTCATTTAATTCATTTATTAATGTTTTATCTCGTGCGCTTTATTTGTCATCTATAAGGGTGCGGACTGATTTTTAAAAATATTTGATAATTCATGAGTGCCCTTGGTTGTAGCTTTTGGGGCTCAGACTGTCACAGATTTAGGCAATGAGGGGCACTACCCTGGCTCCTGTGTACCATGGGAACATGCATACCTTCCCCATGTTTTTATTTGCTGCTTTGTTTTTTATTTTTATATTCTTTTAGAACGTCTTTACTTGTTTCATCTTGGACCTGTCCTGCCCCTGGGATCAGCCATTTCACCAAAGATGACGGTTCCTTCTAAGGGGAAATAGTGCTAGAGACCAAGGTCTGGTGCCAGGTGTGCTCGTAACTACTGGGTGTCCTTGCTTCTGGACCCTGTCAGTAGGCAGGTCTAGGAAACACATGCATTTACATGCACACATACATACTTACCTTATATGTATATTTAGAAGTCATGAATTCATACCAACACCTCCAATTCCAGTTCATCCTCAGAGGGTTCTTTCTAGCCCTCCTCCCTTCCACATTTCTCTGTCCCTCCTTCCACAGTGAGGACCCTGGCTCCCCACGACATTGACACATTCATTCATTTGTCAAGTCCTATAATACACCTGAAATAATGTCAGCATTGATTTGCCCATATTGCTTCAAAAACCCAACCAACCTGCTAAGAAGAGTTCAGCACGTACGTGCGATTCTTCCGTCACCGCGGTCCGGCCCAGGACTGAGGGGCAGTCCAGTGTCCGTGAGCGGCTTGATGACTCTGCCTTTCTCCTTCAGTATGGCTGTGGTTTCATTTGCTACACAGTCGGATTCATTTGTCTTTTAACTCCCTTCTTCTTTAGGGGTATCTCCCCTGTTAATTTAATTAAAAATTTTTAATGTGTGTAATATTCGCTTGATTCCAAAAGTTAAAACTATAAAAACACGATACTTAGGAGTGCCCTCCTGTATTCCTTTTGCTCCATTTGCCCCCTTACTTCCTGCATTATCCTTCGATGTGGCCTGTGGTAACAGGCGTGTTTCCTTATTTCCTTTATTTTCTATGCCAAGGATAGCATGCTGTGTGCTTTTCTGTCCAGGGTCCTCTTCTCTTTTCCTGTTGATCATCACCCGAGGATATTTTCCCATTGATTTTTAGATAGAGTGGGGGGGGGGGGAGATTGAGAGAGAGAGAGAGAGAGAGAGAGATTACTGTGAGAGAGAGGGAGATTACTGTGAGAGAGACATCAATTGGTTGTTTCCTGAAGGATCCCAACCGGGGCCAGGGATGAGCCTGCAACCTGCCGGTCTGCAGGCCAGCGCTCTAACTGCTGAGCCCAAACCCCTTCTTACATCTTCTTTCATTTGATTGAACGCACCATAAACAGAATTCTGATCTGGAACACGTGGTCTTCTATCACTTGAGTTGTCAGAGTTCTAGTCACTTGTGAAGGTCTGACGCTTGCTACCAATAGCTTTGTTAAGTCAACTTTTGTAATAGTACCTTGTGTTATCCTTTAGTAAATAGGCTTCTACAATGACGAATTCTTACACAAAAGGGAAAACTTTTTTTTTTCACTATCCACTGAGGTCCACACAAAATTCGGTGGAACCAGGTGAGATTTTCTGGCCTGGAAGGGTTGCTGCGAGGGAGTGAGTTACTTCCAGCTCCGTGGCAGCGGAGCAGGACCGACAGGCCATCCCGTCCCTCTGCGCTAGGGTCTCACGTCTCCTTTCGTGCTGCCCTCCGCTCTGCCGCAGCGTGCGGCGGAGGGTCCACTCAGAGCTGTTGGCAGTTGCTCTCCCTTTGGCATTTCAGAAAGCTCCTCCAGGTGTCTTTTTTATGCCCAGATTCCGTAACTAAATATTGTACATTTGCACTTCACATCTGGACAGTGTTTTGTGATTTCCACAGCATCACCGCATTGGATGTTCTATTTAATCCTTGTGACACAGTAGAGCGGGTGTTATGTCTGCTTTGCAGGGAAGCAAACGGAAGCTCAGAGAAGTGGCAGCAATGGCAGGAGACCCCTGGCCTTCGGACGCGGAGCCCAGTGTGATCTGGGATGGCCAAGTGGGCAGCTCGGTTTGTCTCCAAGATCACATCCCCGCACCTTCTCCTGCACGCTGTCTCATAGCCGGTGGGAGGAGATTCATGCCCAGTACACGTTAGTCCTGTACAGATCAGTGCGTGTCACATGGGTCCTTCAGCACTTTAACATGAGTTCAAAGGGTTTACACAAACAGTTTTGTTATATGAACTTTTGTAACGGGCTATGATTTAAAACAAAGGGGCTGTAAGCCAGGACCCAGCAGTCATTTTTATTCTGAGATTTTAGTCATAGTAGGATTTATCCATGGGTACTTGACTGTGTCCCAACATCCAAAAGTGGGCAACAGGGGTGCAGCTTGTTAGGGATTTCTGTATTCTTAATGAAAAAAACAAAACAAAACCGCACGCACACAAACATGTCTTAAAATGCGACATTAAAGCAAACCCCTCATTTATAAAGCCTTTAGGTTTCATCATAACTCTTTTACTATCTTGGTAATCATTTTCAAGAAATCAGATCAAATGTGTAGCCAAAATAATACTGTGTATGTGCAATCATGCACATTTAGCACTATAAGTTTGGAATCAAAACATGCACAGAGATTTGTACTTGAATGCTTTTGGTAAACAATAGAATTGAAGGCCCACATACTTGTTCTTTGCAGTGTGTTTAAGAAAACATAATGCATTTCCATGTTGACACGTGACGCTCCCAGGCCCCCCTTTGTTCAGGGATGTGATCGTGGACTGAGTGTGGCTTTTTCCAAGTTCAGATTAATTTGGTGAGTCTACCCAGGACCGAGTTCTGCATGTCCTGTGTCTCAGGAAGCCTGGGAGGCCAAGAAGCCTCCAATCACTTTCAAGGGGTAGTCTGATGCCTTCTTCATTGAGACAAGGTATTCTCCCCCAGGAGGTGAGGCCCCTGGGCTGAGAGTGCAGAAAACATCTCGGGGTCTTCACCAGCTTCGGCTCACCCTGCAAATCCCTGGAGGGGGCTCCTCAGCAAGCTGGGCCCAGGGTGCACCACAGTCCTGCCCCCCCATTTCCCTGAGGGTGAAGATGGGGATGGACCAGCCCCAGCAGAGTAAAGGACAGGTTCTGGAGCGTCAGAGAGGGGGTGATGTAGGAGCAGTGAGTGTTGTCCTTTCTAAGTGTGGGCAGAGGGGAATCTTGGCAAGGATTCCAGTTTCATATCTGCAGTACCGGTGTCACTGGGTGTGCACCTGTCTGTTCCCCTGTCTGTTCAGCCTTGGACAGCCCAGAGTTAAGAGGGGGAGGGAAGAGAGAGAATAGGGGTTGGCTTTATGTAAGCAGGTCCTCTCCCCCTTTGTCAACGGGGCTGGGTTAATGAGGTCCCTGAAAGGGAGATGCCTGGCGTTGGATCGGGAGGAAGGCAGAGGGAAGACAGGTGACCTCCGTCGGAATCCAGGGTCTGTGTGCAGAAGCTGCACCGCCTGGAACCGCATCTTTCTTAGCAGCCTTTTCACTGTGCTCTGCATCCGCCACTCGCATACCTCGGCTCCGGTGACGGTTCACGGTGGGAAGGCAGATGACTGCTTGTGTGTGAAAATGGGGTGGGCGTTTACCCGACTCAGACTTGCTGAGAGGGGTGGGGTTCGGTGTATGTGCCTGGATGCAGGAGTGCAGACACGAAGGGCGGAGCAAACGGCGGCCCGTTGGGAACATGCCACGTCTGCCGAAGCCTTTCCAGGGCAGGTGTTCCTGTGCGTGGGCAGCGGATCGTGGGGAAAGATCATGGCCAGAGCAAGGGTTAAGAAAATAGTCGTGCTTCTCCAGTGTCATTTCCTGGCTGGGATGGGAGAGCAGGGCTGTGAGGCGGGTCCCCCGACCCTGTCTGCTGCTCTGCCTGGAGCCTGCAGGAGGAGGGGAGCTGGACTGCTCCACCGCTCAGGGCTCCGGGCAAAGGCTCAGCACGCAGCGGGAATGCTGAGTTTCTGAAGGCACTGCAGAAACACTGAACTCGGCCCTCTCTGACCACAGCTCGGCCCTCCTGGGGCCTTCCTCTTTGAACGGGGATGCCTGCTGCCTGAGGAGGCTCGGGGAGGTGGGCATCTGAGTTCAGGCCCTGGAGGGGGGTCAGCGGGCCTGCCATGACAGCACGTGGTGATTTGGGCCTAGGCTCCGGGGATCGCTGAGGTCCAGAAGGGAGTTCATTTTCTAAGAGAGGGTGCATGCGTGTTGGTGTGGTCCCTGCAGCGCTGACACCCACAGTCTTGCTTGGGAAGACACTGTCCTGTCTGTCCACGTGTGGCCCCTGTTGCTGTGCTCGTGTGGCTGTGCTCAGTGCTGTGTGTCCTGCCGCAAGACTGTGGTGCCGCAGGGCCGACGGCTCGGGCTGCGGGTCCCCGAGGGGTCCTGACACGTGCTTGTTCTCTTGCCCCCTCAGAGAATTCTCAAAGGAAAGGGAGAAGGCGAAAGCCCGGGGAGATTTCCAGAAACTCCGGGAGAAGCAGCAGCTTGAAGAGGACCTAAAGGGCTACTTGGATTGGATTACCCAAGCGGAAGACATTGACCCTGAGAATGAGGAGGAAGGAGGAGAGGAAAGCAAACGCAACAGTAGGTAGCGCCCTTCCCACTGTTGACCAGAGAGTGTGTGTGCCCGGCAGCAGGCGGGCCTGCCCTCTGACCCCCGTGAGGCCCTGGCCACCTCAGACATCCGGCTCCTCCTGCCTGCGCGCCAGAGACAACAAGTGCAGGTACCTGCCTCTGGATTTCTGCCTGAGGTGTGGATTCAGAGTTGTCTCCATCCCGTGGCTTTGTGCTGGCGGAGGGTCAGCCAGACGCACTGCTCGCTTCGGGAATTCAGTGAGCCCTTCAGAGCGGGACGCGGTGGTAAGACGCACATTCACGGGAGACCGTGTGGTCCCTGCCTGTCAGAGTGAGCAGTGTTACTGGCACTACCTGACGTGCCCCCCACCTGGGCCAGCCTTGGGAAGCCAAAGGCATGGCCCATCGGGTAGGGAAGAAGCCAGTTCCGGGCAGTGTTTAGAGGAGGGTGTGAGTCAGTTGGCTGCTTTGGCGCCCACTCACCTGTGCCCCACGCTGACACCAGGCACCAGAGCACGCCCTGCAGCGGGAAGGCCCAGTGCTCCGCCGCAGGAGCGAGTTGTCAGTGTCAACCGAGACGTGTCTCACCACGTACATTCCTCACTGGCGTGCTCTCCCTCCTGGGCCATCCGAGCCGCGGGTGAAAGTGGGTAGTGACATTTAGCAGTGGAGTTGACTACGATGTTGGTGATTCGTTTCAAATTTAGAACAGCTGATAGTAAAGACAGACAACATATTTCATAGGCATATGTCCATTATGAGACCAGGGAAACCAAGCTAGGCCCTACCCTCGGAGATGGCTGAGGGAGCCCCCTTAGCAGAGCCCCTCAGACGTCACTCAGCCACTCCTTCGTTCAGCAGGGCCCGGTGCTGATGCCAGGCGGGCTCCCGGGATGGAGAGGCTGTGCCTGGTCTTCTGGGGCAGGGCGTGTCTGCACACACACATGCAGCACAAGGAGACAGACGCAGGCGGTGTGCTGGGTGGCTGAGGGCAGGAAGGGCTGTGGAGGCGTTGGGCCTGGGCCTTGAAGGACAGATGGATCTGAGCTATGTCACAGCTCAGTGTCAGGAAAGGCATCTGAGCCAGGGCAGTGGCACGAGGAGGACACGGAGGAGGGCAAACTCAGGACTCGGGGAGGAAGCGGCAGGCTGTTGGTTTGGCTGGAGCACAGAGGATGCGTAGGTCATGGGACGTGAAGCAGGGAGGGCGAGGCCAGCCTGTGCTGCTGCTGTAGGCAGGAGAGCATGGGGCCGAGGCCATGCTGGAGGGCGCTCCTGACTGAGATGGCCTTCAGTGACTTCTAGCCGGGGTCTGAGGCTGCGATTCCACGGGGAGTGAGGGTTTCCTGCCATCATGGATGCAGATGATTGACTGAGTCCTGTGTACCATTGAGGAAGCCAGTGGAGCGCAGGCCGCTCCCCTCCCCTCCCCTCCCGGCTGCTTCCCAGGTCTCGCCCGCTGCTCCTCCAGGAAGAGCCTGGGCTCACCGCCTAAGGATCGGGAAACCACAGGGGGATTTCTAGAGCTGACTGTTGAATTTGAGACCAGAGTTTATAAGTGGATGTTCATTTGAGTTCCACACTTGGTGGTGTCCTCTGGGTGATTGGGGACAGGAAGAACATCTGCATGTCTTTGGCACAGCTCTCCCAGATGTTAGAGCCTGCACCCCCGTGGCCTTCACACCCGCAGTGTGGCCAGCAGCCAGCCGCTTGCGTGCAGCCTGGGGAGGGCCTGCGTGCTCTTGGCCTCTTCATTCCCGGGCCATGCCGATGCTGCCTGCGGAGGCCCACCAGCCGCCCGGCCCTTCTAAGCCCAGCACCTAGCACCTCGTGTGTGAGCCAGGGAAGGCGCTGCTCCCTCTCTGAGCAGAGCACTTGTGCTAGCTTAGGGGTGTCCTGTCGGGAGCTGAGCGCGGCCTTCTTGCAGGCTGACGGCCTTTCGCCTCTCTTGCTCCACCTCTAGAAAGGGACCCACGTTAGTGCTGCCGGGGTCAGTTGTGCTGGGCCGTTTTCATGGCCTGTGATGTGAGGAGTGGGGATTTTCATGGACTTGCAGCAATGCCTTCTGGTGTTCCGGTGGGTCCACACTGTGTCTTAGCCCCGCATTTCCTGTGTCCTGCTTCTGTCGGTGAAGAACCCGACCATGGGATGACAAAAGCGGTGCCTCTGCCTTTGGGGACCTGAGACGGAGAAGCGGTGCCTCCGTGTCAGATGGGACGAGCTGGCACCGTCAGCAAGGGCCAGCAGTCGGCTGTGGGAGCCCAGAGGGCACAGCAGCGCGGGCGGGTGGGAGTGTGGGGGGCTCCACGGAGGTAACCCTGCTGAGTCTGAGGGGTAAGCCTCCTCGGGCTGCAGAAGGTGGGGACGGCTTTTCCGGTGAGGAAAGGGGATGAACGAGGTGAGGAAGGTTAGAATGTTTAAAGCCTTCAAGTGCATGACTTAGTGATATGATCCAGAAAAGAAACCCCCTTTCAAAGTCATAGACCCTCAGAGTCCACGTTGTAACGGCTCCTGAGGCCGTAAAGCTGCACCGTAGGTCTGGAATGTCCGCGTGCGGCCCTGCCACGCACAGGGTGTGTGCCCCTGCCTGATCCGGAACAGCGCCTCCTTCTGTGCAGCGCCCTGCTGTTGTCGGGCTCAGTGGCCCGGTGCCGCGGTCTCCTGTGGAGCGGGGCTCACAGTTCCTCCCCAGTCATCAGAGCCCGGAGCCCTGATGATGAGGGTTGGGAATGAAGACATGAATCCTGGGCTGTGGTTCGCACTGGGATGGAACTGACTAAGAAAACCCTGGTCTCCTCCTGACGAGAAAGTGGGCCTCCCCAAATACATTTCCCGCAGCCAGACCTTCTGGAGAAGCATCACTGTGGGTTTCCCTGTGATCTCCCATGGCTACCAGCCATTCGCCTCTTGTCCCAGCCAGACACCACAGGGGTGAGGGTTTCAACAGGGCCCACGTGGTCCTCCTCACCGACAAACAGGTCGACTTGCCACTGCACACCCAGGCCTGGTGTCTGTCATCGGTTAGCAGGCAGAGAATCGTGGGTGAGGCTGGTGCCAGGGAGCCCTCTGGGTGTGTCCGATCCTCGCCCGCACACCCCATGCCCAGCCCCGCCCCTGCATTGTTCTGGGGAAGGGGATGGCTGGGACACTGCTGGGCTCCTGACTGTGCCCACACTGTTCAGGATGCTGACTTCACGGACTGCCCTTTGCAGGTGGGTCCTGGATGGGATTCCCCAGACCCTGGGGAATTAAGCAGCAGTGTGAGAAGCAGCCCTCCCTGATGGCCCAGCCGCGGCTGAGGGGAGCAAAGGGGAGAAGAGCTAGCCATTAATAAAAAGTTGTCAGGGCCCACCGGAGGGGGCGCTGGGCTGGAGGTCATGCTGACAGCCCTTCCCTAATCAGGCTGCAGTTTAGTTTTGTGACTTAGAGTCTGGACTTGAGGGTTAGGCACATGACCCGACATCTCTGAGCCCTGGCCCCTTATCTGTAAGAAGGGGATGGGGAGATTGGCCACCACGGCGGCAGGCACTTGTGAGACGCCCGTGGAACTGGGGTCAGAGCTCCTTTTGCAGATTCTCGAGACCTCCAGCCAGCCTCCAGGGAGGACCCGTTTTAGGACCATGTCCCTACACCTTCCTTTTTAGAAACTGTGATGGAAAACAAACTTGTTGACCCGGTCACTTTCGAGATAGGGTGGCACAACTTCTGACTCTTGAAGTCCATTTCTAGATGGTGGCTGCTGGCTGTCAGAGAACAGATGTCAAGTCAGCGCTTGGCGAGGTGCTCACGTTATCTTTCCTCTCTGGTCCACCAAATGCCGTTTTCTGCATCTGTGGTACCCAGCTCTGGCCGTAGGTGGTGGCCCCCCTGGGGAGCACCGGTGCTTCCTGGTGTCATCCCCACCCCACGCTGGTGGCTGGTCCATGATGGGGCTGGACGAGGCTTTATTTTTTTATTTTTTTATCCTCACCTGAGGACATTTTTCCAATTTTTGTACAGATAGAGTGGGAGGGAGGGAGAGGGAGAGGGAGAGAGAGAGAGAGAGAGAAACATCGACGTGAAAGGGACACATCAAGTGGCTGCTACCTGCACGACCAACCAGGGCCCAGGACAAACTGCAACTGAAGCACGCACCCTTAGCGGGAACCGAACCCGGGTCTCTCAGGACCACAGACCGATGCTCCAACCACTGAGCCAAACCGGCCAGGGCTGGACGAGGCTTTATTCACAACTTCTGGAGGTTCCGGTGTAAAGCCAGAGTTGGAGACTCCTGAATGCCCTCCTTCTGAAGAGCACACTGTTCTCGGCTTTCACTTGAAAGATGACAAAAGGAGAGGCAGTCGGGTCCCCACCTGGGCTGTCTGGTGGCTGGGTGACTGACTGCCAGCTCCGAGTGTCACGGACACCTAGAGATGTCAGTTCCACGAATTTGCTGTTAGGAAGCGGGCATTACACAATTAATCGAACGGACAAAATTCCTTTGGAAGTTAGTTCCTGAGCATTTGGGAGATTTTCAAGGATAATTTAACTTTTTGCTGAGCTTCAGATTTCTTAAGAAACCCTGCCAAATCTCAAAGTGATTTTTCAGACGTACGCAGCTGCTTCCGAGTTAACAATGGCGTTTTTCTAGGGCCATTAAAATCCGAGAGCCTAAAATTCTATTTTAAACCCTTCTCATTGTCAGTGATTAGTGTAAAAAAAAAAAAATAGCATTAAAAATAATGAAATGGGTTGAAAGGGAGCTCCTTCTGAAATCCTGGGCAGAAAAGCAGGGCCGTTGCACTGTGGGAGCGATGAATGATCAGCAGTCCCCGTCAGAGGGATACTGATGCTCAAGGAGAGGGAGGGAACACCTGGTCTCCACCTCTGACTCTGCGGAGAGCCCGTGTCCTCCTCATCGGCCGTCCCAGACGGAGGCTGTGCGCGCTGCTCCTCCCGCCTGGCACCAGGACTCTGCCCCTCAGGTCTCTGCACACAGGTGGCCACGGCCATCACCTCCCTGTGCACCTGCCACCCGGAGGACGTTCCCTCGATGCCTGCCTGGAGGGTGGGCAGAGAAGAGGATGGACACGGGCATTCTCTGGTCCTGTTTAAAAGGGTTATGTCTTCAAAACTTGATTTCTACAACTGCTGTCATCACAATTGAACTAGCTCAGGGTGCAAGTTCCAGGTGGAAAGTCTGCCATTAAAGGCTGCAATGCAAACAGCAGCAGTTCGAGCCGCGTGCGGCAAGCGTGTGTGCAGGACAGCTGTCCTCCGCCAGGCCGCAGGGGAGCGGCAGGGAGGGCCCTGCGCTGGGTGCAGGAGTCACCGGCTCCCCTGGGTGGCACCGGGAGCAGTCGGTAGCCCTGCGTAGGCCTCCTAAGAGCTGGAGGAGGGTGACTTGGAGGGTGGTCCCCCACCATGGAGACAGGAGGGAGGACTCCTGCCAGGTTGGCGGAGCCCAAGTCAGGGTTGTTTTGCTTGCTTTCCATGTACTTGAATTACAGAAGCAATATTCACCCACTGTAAAGAGTGCGTATTGTGTCAAAGTCTGTGAAGTAAGAAATAACATTCTCTCATCTCTCTGAGAGAGAACCGGATGTGGCCGTCGGGCCTGTTCGTCCCGACCTCACCTGGGCACGGAAGCTCGCCCACTGGTCCCCAGCAGCAGGCCCCTCACAGGTGGCTCCGCACCTTGAGTTTTCACTGAACCCGGGGCCCCAGATAGATTTCCATATTTTTGAAACAATGCCTCGGCTATTTTCAGGAATTTGCCAGTAAAGAAGTTGTGGCAACGGACTGCACATAGCACACAGGCCTCTGCGGCGGGGCAGCTGTCCAGATGCAGCTTTGTCCTTGGTGTGACTGACTCCTGTCTTCTGCGCCGGGAGACTCCGTGCGCCGTGGGGGCAGGGACAGGGTCTGATTCTGCTCTTCATGGGGTGGTGGCCCCCAGCGCAGTATTTGTCACACCCCTTATTTGTTGAATGAAAGAACACAGAGTAACACGTCACATTTATCAAGTGCTTCCCAGGTGGCAGCCGCTGTTTTAAGGGCCGTGGGTGCGTTACCCTGTTATTCCTCACACAGCCCCGTGACGGGGACTTGACAGATGAGGAAACTGAAGCACGGAGAGGTTAGGCAGCCTCCCCGGACCCCATGACTGTCGGTGGCACAGCTGGGATTTGGACCCCAATTCTGCTGCAGTCTGCACAGTAGCCGTCGCTGATCCCACAAATGCATGCACCTGTGTCCGCACCCTCACATTCTTGTGGCAGAGGTTGTCAGAAAGGGTTTTGCTGGGTCGAAGAGCATGCCCATGAGAAATATGGGTGCTGTGTGGGGTGACAGCAGTTCACATTCCCATTGGTGGTGTGTGCCTGCGCTGTCCCTGCAGGCCCTGCCCTCTCGTGTTCCTTCTGCAGCCCCCACTGCCCCAGCAGGCCCCTCCCCGGAGCCTGTGGCCTCTTCAGGAGGAGTGACCACCATAGCACAGAGCTGGAAGGAGCTGGAGGCCTAGAGTCATTTCTCTTGTGACCTAGCAGCCATAGGGGAGTTGTCGTCCTAACGGTTGACCACACCTGGCCAAAGATGAACATGTCACTTACATGACAATAGACACTAATGTCCCCTTAAAGCAACCCTATGAAGTGCAGGTCCGACTACTGTTAACATCTCACGAGTGATGAAGCTAAGGGTTAACAGAATCAGGTCACCTGCCCATGGACATCCGCCAGGAAGTGGCCGGGCTGGGATGAGACCTGGTCTGTCCTAGGCCAGAGCCACGTGTCCTGCCCCATATAGCAATCCTGGCTGGACTCGAACAGCCAGCCAGTCAGCACCCAGGCCTCCTGACTCCCCCTGAGGTGCCCTCTGCTTAACACCCTTCCTAGGGGGGAGGCCACACACTGCAAACCTTTGCCTAGAGTAGTTTTACTGTTCATTGTTAGTGACTTGGTGGTTTACTGTAGTTGTTAATTGAGGACAGGCCCTTAAAGACAGGCATTTCGTGTACTAGCTATAACCCGGGCCCCTTTGCCCCACTGCTCAGATCCTGGACCAGAGGTTTCCACGCAGGACAATTACAGGTTGTCAGGATCAGAGCCCGTGGATGTTTGCGTCCCTCCGGGGTCCTCGGGCCCTGTCTGCGTAGCTCTTGCTGCCCTCTGCTGAATCATAATGTAATTGCTTGTGTTCACCCTGAAGGGGTCACGTTGGCAGACTTGCTCAAAGAGGATAAGAAGAAAAGGAAGTTCTGCTTTCGCCAGCGCAGGGCTAAAGATCACGGTAAATGGCTGAGGTTGAGCTTGGTCTCTGGCAGACGCTTCTGCAGAGACCTCTGCCGCCTCTGCTCAGCCAGAGGCCTGGTGTGCTCTGCGTGTCCCGTGTGCTCTGCGTGTCCCGTGTGCTCTGCGTGTCCCGTGTGCTGTGTCTGTAGGTGCCTGCGTTTTAATTGCTTGATTTCTCTGAAACTTGGTTGTGCTGTTTTCTTCTTGTCTTTCCCCAAAATGTGTCTTTGCCAAGACAGCCTTGCAATTTCCTTTCTGTGTGAACTGTACCTTTTAACAAAGCAGCTGGCCCAACTCAGAAAATGTATTTAATGCAGCATCAGTATTCTTAGACTGGAAGACAGCCCTCCTAAATACTTTTCCCCAAATGATGCTTTTTCATCTAAAAGATTTCTGTTTAGATACAAGTCTAGTGATGTTAATTGGTTGATTTTTCCCAGGATACACTTTTCAGGTGGCCTGTTGGTCTCGCACTCTGTGGGGTTTGCCCAGAACGGTGTTCAGGCCAGCTGAGCCCGTCTCACAGTGCCATGAAAATACACTGCGGGATGCAAAGGTTTTTGAATACTTGTCTTTGTGAGAAGGAATGAGGGAAGGGCTCGGGTGGGAGACAGTTAAGTTTCCAGCCGTGCTCTAAAACAATGCTAGCCCTGGCTGGTTTGTCTCAGTGGTTAGAGTGTCGGTCGGTGGACCGGAGGGTCGTGGGTTCGATTCCCGTCAAGGGCATGACGTACCTGGGTTGCAGGTTTGTTCTCCAGCCCGGTCAGGGTTGTGCGGGAGACAACCCATCAATGTGTCCCTCCCTCCCTCCCTCCCACCCTCCCTCCCTCCCTCCCTCCATTCCATTCTATCTAAAACAACAGCAGCAACAACAACAACAAAACAATATAAAAATATCAAGTGAGGATTAACAGAAAAAAAATAATAAAACAATACTAAACATAGCCCCTCACTGGAAACCCTGGGGTGAGCATCCTGTCCCCACTCAAGGCAGCGATGCAGACAGCTGGCACCCCGGCCTGCCTACCAGGTCACCACAGTGGTCCGCAGCAGTTTCGCCCTGCACACCGCCCAGTGCACCCTCTGGCTGCCGCCACGTCGGCCCTGGCCAGGCAACTCTGCGGGAAGACTGTCTGAGAGGCTTTAGATGGCAGACGCAAAGCCAGCTGCAGAGAGCAGGGGGACGTGTTGCGAGGTCTCCTCGGGTGGCATCTGCCCCCTGTGGGAATGCTGAGCCCGGAGGTTATGGGACTGGGGCTGGGAGAAGCCACGGTGGTCTGACTGAAGGTCGTACCGGAACCCTGCTCTCATCGGAAGGCCTGAGAGGGAAAAGGGACAGAAAGGCTATCAGATAAAAGCCCCCATCATTCCGAGAGCACGTGCCCCAGGGGGACGAGCACAAGGGGTGGGAGCCTCCTGACAGGGGGCAGTGGGGTGGGGGCAGAGATGGGCCGACTTGCTTAGTGTTTTTGAAGGGGCTGGGCTGAAGCCCCCGGAGGCCTCTGCAGGAGAAATGGGCTTCAGCAAAGCAGGAAATACTCTTGTGGGTGTAGGAAAACACGTTTTCAAAGACTGCTTAGGACTACAGCTCTGGGGGGTCGCCGTGAGAAGATGAGTGGCCTCTGTCCCCAGAAGAGAAGAGACCCCTCTTTGGGCTTCTAGGAGCCCACCCTCCTCCGCCAGGGCTGGGGCCTTATGACCCTCCAAGGATTCCTGAGGCGTCTGTCAGCTGTCTGGGAGGTCTGTAGGGAGGGGAAGCAGCATCGTATTTTCAGGAAACGTTCTGTGTTTTGAGCAGGGAAGGTTTTCTATTGCCTGGGATACTCGGGGCCCCTGAGGAAGGCCCTGACGTTGCTGGTGACCAGAGGGCAGAGGCTGTTCTCTGGGTGCTGTGCTCCCCATGTCACTGGTCATGTAGAAATGGTGATTGTCGGGGTATAATTCTTGCTTCAGGCACAGAAACCTTGGTCTGGCCTTGACCCACATTCTCCAAGGAGAGTCTGGCTTCTGTACAGCAACAGGAATCTGTTACCGTGTGATGGCCGGGCACGTCCCCCCGCAAGCGCAGGCCAGCCAGGCCGGCTCCGCCAGGGCTCGCGGCACTGCCACGCTTGTCACGGAAATCGGATGAAAACACGACATCTGGCTTCGGATCCCCTCTCCGAAGAAGGCAGCCGTGACCGCCACCACTCGGTTGGCCAGCCTGACCCCTTACCCTTCCTTTGAAAGGACTGAGAAGCTGTTCGGCCGCTGGAGCATGGAGGCAAAGGCTGGAAGGAATCCCCGAGTGTGCGAGGAAGCCGGCTGGATGGCGGCGAACAGAGGAGTGCGGCTCCTGGGGGCCAGGGCATCTGGGGGCTCAGATTGGCTGGCTCGGGGCTGCTCCTCCTTGTGCTTCTCCAGTCCCCAGGCTGCTCGTGCTGGAGGTGACTTCTGGTGGCCCTCCTGAGGAGGGAGGAGAGGCCTCACAGTCCTGCTCATTCCCCACTCTCCTTGCCGAGCTTGGGGAATGCCAGGGAAACCCCTCGGTGCTGGGAGCTCAACCAGACCGCCTGGGGGCGTTTCCTCTTGACACACTTGTAGCAGGTCAGAGGTCAGTGGGTCTCAGAGATGATGTTCCCCCACAGCTCATTGCCTAGGTTAGGTAACTCTTCCCAGGAGGAAAAGGGCCTTGTCCCAACATCACCAGTGACAAAGACCAAGCCTCTCTGACATTATTCTGGGGTCCTGGTCTCGTTCACCTCCACCGCTGAAGGAAGTTGGTGTGAGAGTTGCTGTCCCTGTTAGTGGTGAACATAATGTTGGGGCTGCCTACTTGGACCCACACACAGACTCATCGTGTGTGTGCGTCTGTCTGTCCATCTTCCTCTGAAGGCACAAGCCAGGCCGACTTTGTTGAGAGGTACGTGGTCCTTCGCAGTGAGAGCAGAGAGGAAGGTTTAGGCTTTGGAGAGAATGTCCGTGGTTATGCTGGCCAGAGAAAGTGCATGTCCCTCCTATTCCGTGTGACATTGCTGATGATGGCATCTGGGCCCAGGAAAAGATCTTGGAGAGCAGTGATGTGACCCAGGCTGCTGGGAAAGGCCCTGGCATCTCTCGTCTAAGGTCCAGGTGTGCAGGGCTACTGTCCGCCACCCCTCCTCGCCACCAGCAGCACTCAGGGTCCCTCCTCAGTGCACCCACACTCGAAGCCTGTGTCTGTCCTGAAGCGCTCCCAGAGACCCCAGTGCCTGGAACAGACCCCAAAGCAGAGGCCCTGAGCATCCCAAGATCTTCGGCAGGTAAATTGCAGCGCGGGCCAGATCCCCTTAAGCGCCAGGCTTGTCCCAGTGCCTGTTTTCACACTCATTCACTGAAAATAGTTTCTACATTTATATTCTAAAGATAATAAAAACTTCCTCAACAAAGCTCTGAAAATTCCCTGGAATGTGTGAGGGCCAAGGACGGACAGCCTGTCCGCCCACAGATGTCCCTGGCTTGCTTCTGCAGGAGCGTCTGATGTAGGCAGGTGACACGTGGGGTCTGAGAGGTCTCTGCTTGACCCTGACGGGCCCGGCCATGTGTCAGCAATTAACTCGGGGCCCTGCTGAAGGGGACAGAGGGCAGTTGGTGAGGAAGAAGGTCGTGTGTTTCTGTCATTTGCCTGAAGGTTTACTTACCTGGGTTTCCGTAATTCATTCTGTTCTGATTTTTCTAAAGTCTCAGTGGTCACCTTATTAGCTTGGATTTTGTACGACCTGCATTTGCTGGGCGGATCTTCGGTAAGTGTTCAGGCTCTCTGTCATGTTTTTTGGGGTTCATAAAGGTCATCATGCTGAGAGATGAGGGGCTTGCTTGGCTTTTGGAACTTTTTGATTTGTGGAGTTTGAAGTGTAAACCAACATCTACCAAAGCCACAGCGTAGACCAGTACACTCAAGGATGTGCCAACGCCACAGGGCGGCCCGGCCCGCGGGCAGGACACTGAGGGGAGGCGCGAGAGCTTCTGACACCCGAGCTGTGACCCGAGGCCAGCCGGTCAGTTCTCTCATCTCAGGAGCCCCTTCCAGTCTACCAGCCTGGAATTCTCTCGTCGTGTTTTCTAAACATGGACGAGATCGTACTGGGGCTCGGTGAGGTGACACTGCATCGGTGCACGAACGCTGAGAGCGAAGGAAAAGAGGCCTAGTGTGCGTGACGGGCGAGGTGCTTTCGTGCGCGTGCAGCTCCTTGCCCGCGCCCACCGCCTGGCGCTTTCCATACTTTTGGAAAAGGAAATGCGTCCTGTAGCAGGGAGGAAGAGGCCGGGCGGACAGGAAGGCTGCCAGGTCCCAGCCAGAGCTCAGTTCCTCTGCTCAGAGTTAGGGACTGGATCAAGGTGCATTTCCAGGACCAAACGAGGTCACCAGCTTCTAGCACAGTCACTGTCCTGTCCCCCCCCCCCCAAGCCCTGGCGGCATCATTCTGGAGTAGATTGATTTATTATGGGCCCATGGCTCTTAGGTGTCAGATAATTGTAACAGAAAGTTGCTATCCCTACAACAGGCCAAGTTGGACAGAAATAACTTGGTGTGGGACGGGGGCGATACAAACCAAGTGATTGGGAAGTGTGGAAGACTGTCCACGGTGCCTCCGCAGTGAGGTGGTCGGGGGGGGGGGTGTCGCACTGGACGCACCCTGCAGTGAGGTGGTCGGGGGGGGGCTGCACTGGATGCACCCTGCAGTGAGGTGGTCGGGGGGGCCGCACTGGACGCACCCTGCAGTGAGGTGGTCGGGGGGGGCCGCACTGGATGCACCCTGCAGTGAGGTGGTCGGGGGGCCGCACTGGATGCACCCTGCAGTGAGGTGGTCGGGGGGGGCCGCACTGGATGCACCCTGCAGTGAGGTGGTCGGGGGGCCGCACTGGACGCACCCTGCAGTGAGGTGGTCGGGGGGGGGCTGCACTGGATGCACCCTGCAGTGAGGTGGTCGGGGGGGCCGCACTGGATGTACCCTGCAGTGAGGTGGTCGGGGGGGCCGCACTGGATGCACCCTGCAGGCAGTGTTGCTTTGCGCCCGGAGAGCCCCATGGGAGCTCTGCCAAGATGCTCGTGCCCACCTGGGAGCCTCCCTGGTTGCCGGGCACTGTGGGCCCATTCTGGGATAACCCACTGCGATGTGACTCACGCTGGGAAGATCCACTGTGCATTTAACTCATTTAGTTCTGCCAGCAGCCTGAGATGTAGGCACAGTCGTCCCTCGTGCATTTGCTCCAGACCCTAGCGGTGCACCTGGTGTTGAAGGATTCCTGGGGTGCTCGAATACATAGGCCTACAGTCCATACGTACAGTAATTTTAATTGTAATTGTAATACAGGGGTGTATAATTGACTCAGACAAGCAAGCGCGCGCTGTATCATTTTCACTGTCGTGATCAACTTTTTAATGAATATATTTGAAAAAACCGCGATAGAGTGAAGCCGCAAACGTGGAAGCACGAAGTGGCAGGGACGACTGTGCTCCCCATTTTGCGGAAGGGAGCATGGAGCCTTGGAGAACTTTGGTCACAAACATGGAATTAAACTTAGATCTGTCCAGCCTGAGAACCTGCTCTTAGCCCCACCGCCCCACACAAGCAGTCTCTTTTTGTGGCTGTGCGGGAAGTTTGGCTTTATTTCCTACCTTCCCCCCAACTCCGTCTGTGAGCATCTAATGCATTTCGCTCACTAAGAGCTGGCCCATAGCCAGAAATGCAAATGTCCCCCTCCCGCCTCAGCAGTTTGCACTTGAATCTGTTTTTCAGTCATAGTGTTTGAAACATGAAGCTTTAGAAATGAAATGCAGCCACTGTATTGACCTCATCAGGGACATGGCCCCTGAGAAGGAAAAGCCACCAAGGTTTAGCCTGTGTGGGAGAAGTTTGCTCTTTTCCAGACAGTGACTGGAGTCGTGATGTGAGTAATACCAGAGCCACGCAGTGTGAGCTGTCAGAGATGGAAGTGACCCTGATGAGGGCAGCAGGGCCAGGACCCTGAAACCTGGAGAGAGGTGGGACTGTGTCCCAGGCAAGGTCAGGACCTGCCTGGGGCCGGAGGGCTCCCCCAAGCCCCCACCCTGTCCTCAGACCACCAAGGAAAACAGTCCACAGAGATGGCTCAGGGTCACATTTGTAAGGGTCTCCCACTGTGATTTTCTTTGTCCTATTCTTAAAAAGAAGGCTGAGCTAAGGGAAGAACCCACTATAATACACTTTGTTGAATTTTATAACTTTTTAGTCTTTCTCCTAAAGCCAAGGCATGGAACAGTCATGGAGAAGAAAATTGCAGAGTCTCTCTCTCTCTCGCAGTCTTTCTCAGTTTCTGTTAAAGATTTGTTTCATGGTTGGAGTGTTGGGTGTTTTTTTTGTTTGTTTGTGTGTGTGTGTGTGTGTGTGTGTGTGTGTGTGTGTGTTTTATTTGTTTCTCTCTCTCTCTGCATGAAGTTGTGAAAAAGTGAATCAAAGTTTGTAGTTGGTTTCTTTGGACTAATTAAGGAAGAAAAAGGTCCTTCCCCAGAATGGCCATTGTGTGATTGGGTTTATAACGGCTCCTTTTGCTTTTCCTTTGAAACCTTTGCCTAAGTGTTCCTGGGTGTGGCCTGGGGACTCCCACCCAGGCAGGCTGTTCACTGGGTGCTCACAAAAGGGAAGGGACCTTCTCTGTGGCCTCGGGAAATGTTTCTCAGCCCTCTTGGGCCTTTGGGTCGGGCCCCCTCCGTCCTGGTCACACACACCGTGTCTCGCCAGAGCCGGTCAGCGTGCGCCTGGGCGGGCCGCAGTCTCCAGTGGGCTCCGGCACCACCACCGGTTTTTGTGGACAGAACCGAGACATCCTTGCTAAGAGGACCCATGTGGGCAGAGGCCACAGGGGGAAGGCCTTCTTGCTGACACCATAAGATCTACAAGGACAGTGGCTCCAGTTCAAAATCATGCACCAGGGAAAAGCAGGGCGTGTTGGGTGCTTCTCCCATGTTTCAGTCTCCCATGACCTCTCCTAACGCCAGAACAGAATTAGTCATTATCACTAAGCGTTTCCGGCACGCTGTGCCCAGACCCCTGAGGGAGGTCTGTATTTCCGTATTTCACAGTCCATTGAAATCCACCTGGGGCTTGCCTCTCCCGCTGGTCCTCCAGGTCCTGCCGTGGCCCTCTCTGGGCCCGCACCTCCTTCACCGCCTGGTCTCCGGCACGTGCTCATGATGTTCATGGGGGTGATCAAGTGGATGCAAAGACCCAAGTGCCAGATGGTGGCCCCGGGCGGGTCCCTGGGCCTCCCGACACTAGTGGGTGCATTTCCACCTCCGTTTCTGCTCAGGACCCTGCTGTGGAGGAGTGAGACGTGCCCCGAGACCCCAGCAGCACTGGGACCACGGTCAACTCTGCCCTCAGGTCACTGGGTGGGGGGCACCTCTGCCCACTGTCTGCTTCCCTGTGCTCTGGACGCAGCGTCTCTGGCAAGAGCCTCTATACACCGGCTCCACAAGCTCAGTGGAACTTAGACATCAGCTAAATGAGCTAGAAACGAGTCGAGTTCTTAAATTTTAAAAAGATGTTGTGCTTGGCACCTTTGTGTACTCCTCCGTCCACAGTTCCTCCTCCAATATGTTTGATGAGAATGTGTTTATGAAGCATTGGTCTATTCACAGATTTTCTGGAGTCCACCTGCTGGGGCGAGCACAGGTGTAGCTGCCCCGAGACGCCCTGTGGCCTGGAAACCAGGAGGACCAGCTGGTGCTGAGCGCAGTGACGGGATCAGTTTCGTCCCGAGGCTGCTTTTCTTGGGAAATGTCTGGAGGGACGGAATTTCTTCCTGATGGGGTCTCTGGGCTCTCGGGGCAGGTACAGAAGCAGAGCTGTCCTGTGGCAAAGAGGCCTCACTTCTCAGCGCCTGGTGCTGGTCGCGCCCCCAGGGGCCGTCACTGCCCTCCTCCCAGGCTCCCAGAGGGGCTGCCTGGTGCCGGATCTTGCATCCGGCCCGTCCTGGGCACGCAGCACCTCCAGGGCATCATCTGAGGCATCATCTTCTCCCCACAGCCAGCATGCCGACCAGCGAGACGGAGTCTGTGAACACGGAGAACGTAAGTGGTGAAGGCGAGAACCAAGGCTGCTGGGGAAGTCTCTGGTGAGTGTGGAGGCCGCTTGCCCTCTTGGCTTCTGCCATCATGGTCTTAGAGAACAAATGTGAGGAAGACACCTCAGATTTCTGTGGAGCCGGGGGCCGTAGCCTCGGGCGAAGGGGCGGGTGGCTCAGCCTGGACCCCTCAGTGGTCCTCCTACCCCAGGCCCCTCCCGGGCCTCTTGTCCACAGCAGCTGTCCTGCTGAGCTGCAGCCTGCTGAGGGCTGTGCCAGGTAACCCGTTCCCCTGTGTCCACTAGGTGCTGGTGGAAAAGAAGTGGCGCTGCCAAGGCTGGGCCCTCGGGGTGCCGGCGGTGGGGGTAAAGGCCCGTTCTCCTGTCTGGTGCTGGTGTCAGTGCTTTGACGAAGCGCTTGTATGGCAGAGCGGCTGGCGAGAATGTGCTGATATTTAAGTTCCCCTTGGTGCATGGTTCTCCAGCCTCTGACAGCCCTGTCGCTTCTGCGCACAGCACTTTGTGTTGGGGGCCCTGCACCACCCTCTTCTGACAGAGGAGGGCGCCGCCACATCACCCCTCCCCTCATTGGCTTTTTTTTCTGTCTGGTCCGTGGGCCGATGCTCTAACCACTGAGCCAAACCGGCCAGGGCTTTGGCTTTTTTTTTTTTTCCCTAGAGGATTTGGATGCAGCAGTGGGGGACCAGCAGAGTGAAATGTGCAGAGTACTGCCTGCTTTGGGGGCCCCATGCGGTTTTGTTTTATTTGCCTTCATCTGGTATCTTTTAGGTCTTACCTCTGCAAAATACAGGTGTTTTTAAGAGAATTTGATCTCCTTGGCAGGGGTGCATGAAAAGGATGTGTTATGGGCAAGACTTTAGAGTTTACAAAGTGAATTTAGCTCCTTTCTCTTGCTCTGCCCTCCCTACAACATTGGGAAGTAGGCAGGGAATGGGTTTGTCCTTCCCATTCTACAGATGAGAACATAGAGGCTCAAAAAGGTGTGCTGCTTGCCCAGACTCACACAGGCAGTGAGTAGTGGAGCCAGGGCTCCTAGTCCAGTGCTCCATTTACTGCAGCAGCAGCACATGCTACTACTGAGAGGAGTAGCTGACTTCCGTTTGGGGAACGTGTGTGGGGGAGAGAAGGACCCCTGAGTCACCGCCTGTGCCATGGCTGCTCAGGGCATCTGGCTAAAAGTTTTCTCTCGCCGGGCACGGAAGGGTGCTCAGCCTGGCCTGCCTGGACCGGCAGCACCACACTCCTGCTCTGCAAATACCCCAGCTGTCGGCTGCGGGAACCGGGGTGCTCAGCCAGGCTGCTGTGCATGGCTTTTCTAATATCTCAGCTGCCATGGAGGGGGGGGGGGGGGGCGCTCAAGCCTTCCTCACAGGACTGATACTCTTTTTGTCTTTCTTTCAGTCAAGCCATCTCAAAATCCAAGCTCAGGTTAGTACCTTCTTTGGTTTCTTAAGCGTGTGTACTATTCTGTTACCTTTCACTTCTGACTTTTACATGGAGTGGCCCTGGACTCGCCTTTTGCTCTAAGGGCTGCGGTGTTCACAGAGGAGACCATCTGCCCGGCAAACGGTCAGCACCTGTCTCAGAGAACAGCGTAGTTAGTAGGTGCCGAAGACCTCGCCCCAAATCAAACCAACAGGATGCGACAGGGGACAGTTTCCTGCCACTAATCAACCTTTCATATTCCTCCCTAGAGTCTCTCTCTGGGAGAAACACGTCTGGTCACATTTCAGCTTAAAAGTTTGTCACAGAAGGAAGTTCGAGGTTTTCCGAGATGCTAGTAATCTGGTTCTTGCTCCGGACGCAGGTTACATGATCAGGTGGTAAAACCTCACTGAACTATATTCCTATGATTTGTATCTTCTTCCATATAAATGTTCTTTTTCAACTAAAGACATTTTACCACTATCTATAAATATTAACTTGAACAGAGAATTAAATGTAAAACCTAAAACTGTAAACATTCTGGAAGAAAACATAGGAGAAAATCTTTGTGACCTTTGGTTAGGCAAAGATTTTCTTGGCTACAACACCCAAAGCACTGGCCGTAACAGAAAAAACTGATAAATTAGACTTCATCAAAGTTAAAACTCCTGCTCTTCAATAGAAAATAAAAAGATAAGCTCCAGCCCTGGCCGGTTTGGCTCAGCGGTTAGAGCGTCGACCTGCGGACCGGAGAGACCTGGGTTTGGTTCCCGCTAAGGGCGCGTACCTCGGTTGCAGTTTGTCCCCGGCCCTGGTCGGTCGTGTGGGTGGCAGCCACTCGATGTGTTCCTTTCGCATCGATGTTTCTCTCTCTCTCTCTGTTCCTCTCTCTCCCTCCCACTCTACCTGAACAAAAAATAGAAAAATGTCCTCAGGTGAGGATTAAAAAAAAAAAAGATAAGCTCCAGACTGGAAGAATAAATATTTGCAAAACATATTTGAGAAAAGACCAGTACTCAGTATATGTAAAGAATAATATATAAAGAATAGTGCCGAGCCCAGCCAGTGGGGCTCAGTGGATTGAGTGTCGGTCCATGGACTGAGGGATCCCAGTTCGATTCTTGGTCAGGGCACGTGCCCGGGTTGCGGGCTCGATCCCCAGCAGGGGGTGTGCAGGAGGCAGCTGATTGATGTTTCTCTCTCACATCAATGTTTCCATTTCTTTCTCCCTTCCTTTCTAAAAAAATAAACACATATTTTTAAAAAAGAATAATGTCGATAATAAAAAATAAATAAAAAATGCTCAAAAGATTTTAAGAGGCATGTCCCAAAGAAGAGAGATGGATGGTGAATAAGCACACGAAATGACCATTGGCTATTAGGAAAATGCAAATTAAAATCACAATGAGAGCCGTGGCTGGTTTGGCTCAGTGGTTAGAGCGTCAGCCCACGGACCAAAGAGTCGCGGGTTCAATTCCAGTCAAGGGCACGTACCTCAGTTGGGGTTCATCCCTGGCCCTGGTTGGAGTTGTGCGGGGGACAGCCAGTCGATGTGTTCCTCTTGTGTCGATGTTTCTCTCTCGTGCCCTCCTTCCCACTCTATCTGAAGATAAGTGGAAAATATCCTTGAGTGAGGATTTAAAAAAAAAAATCACAATGAGATACCACTACATATGTCTTAGGGAACTGAAAAGCCTGGTGATACTAAGTTCTGACAAGAATGCAGACCAGTGGGAATTCTCATGCACTCCGACTTGTCAAATGACACAGACATTTTTAAAACAAGTTGGCAGCTTCTTGTGAAGTTAAACATGCATTTATCTTATGTCCCGGTAATCCTACTTCTAAGGTATTTATATAAGAGAAATGAAGAGACAGTTTGCCCCAAACTGTGAATAACTTAAATGTCCATCAAATAGTGACTGGGTAGACAAGGTGTAATTCATCCATATGATGGACAAATGCTCAGCAATAAGAAGGAAAAAACGGGTAGAAGCAACAGCACAGATGGATCTGAAAGTATTTTTGCTAAGTGACAGAAGCCAGGCCCCAGATGCTATATACAGGGTGCGGCGAAAGTAGGTTTACATTTGTTTGTATGGAAAATAATACAGTAATTAATAAATAATAGTAATAGAAGAAGAAACTCTGTTTCACACACTTGGAACTGTAAACTTACATTTGCCTACCCTGTAATGTGGAAGTCGGTGAATAGGGCATTCTGGGTAACGCAGAACAATAGGAGCAAAAAGCTGATCAGTAATTGTCAGGGGCTGGAGTAACCACAGGACCATGGAGGAACTCTGGGTGATGGAGAAATAGTCGATACCTTAATTGTGGTGGTGGTTATAAACACGATACCTAAAAAGAGTAAATTTTATCATCTGAAAATTATATCTCAATAAACTGGACTTTAAACATAAAATGAAAAGCCCTTCCAGGACTCCCTGTTGCCAGAGGGCATGTAAATTCCCTCATAATTTGGCCCACGACTCACCATCCGACCTCATCTTTTGACAGCTCTTTCTTGCTCCCCACTGCTCAGTTTTCAAACATACCACACACGCTGTTTCTTCTCACCTGAGTCCCTTGGTCCTGCAGCCTCCTCTGAGTGGAGTTCTCTTCCCTCTGCGCCTGGCAAACTCCTACTCAGCTGTGCAGAGCCAGCCCAAATCTCAGATTTTCAGAGAAGATGCCCTGACTCTTACAAAGAGCATGTGCAGATCCCTTCTCTTTGCTCCTGTACCTGGTACCTTGGGAATAGCCCTTCGTATGGATTTATAATGTATAACCCGGCATGCTTTACAGGGACAGGGGCCATGGGGCATGCAAGCCCAGTGCCTGGCACAGAGCCTGGGCACTCCACACCCAGTGAGGGGCAAGTTGGGGAGCACTGCTGGATTTCGGGGATGTGATGATAAGGTCCCCTGGATTTGGGAGATACCTATGACTTGTCCCTGCAGCATGGACACACCAGGGCTGGGTCCTATTCAGATGAGTGCACACTTTGCCTGTGTGTGCTGAGTTAGCATCGCCGGAGGAATCCAGGCTGGAGGGGACAGTCTTTGGTGTCTTCTGTAGAAATTTTCTTTGCTAGTCATCATGTTTCCAGCTGCTGTTACCATGGGAAACCACACAGAAAGAGCAATAACAAAACACACCGTGTTTGTTCCCAGTCTTACTGAAGAGTTAGCACAGCTCCCTCTTCCTCGTCACCGGGCTCCAGTGTGGTCACAGCAGCCAGCTGAGTCAGCCACAGCTGCAGCCTGGACACAGCCTGGAGGGGCCTCTGACTCAGGCCCCGCGCAGCCCCCTCCACGAAACCGGTCTGTGACAGGGAGTGTTCTCCAGAGGGAGACAGGGTGGTGGAGAAAATACTTCCCCTAATTACAAACCAGAACTGAAAGTCAGTAAAGGACGTGCTACTTGTCTGTTTGGCTCAGCTCATTTTATTTGCATGAAAACACGATTCAATACTAGCTCTTCTCAAGGTATATTTTGAGCATCCCTTGTTAGATAGGGCACCTGGTGACTCAGTGTGAGGACTCATATCCTGCTCAGCTCACAGTTCTGAGAGGCTCCGGAGAACTCTCCCAGGTCGAAGAGGGACTGAAAGTTTCCCGAAACGGAAAACAGTAGTTGGGGAGCCTTCCATTGCCTGATGGGTTCTGCACGGTGATTGAGACGCTGAGAGATGTGGTGATAAGCGGCGCTCTGCACCGGCAGACCCGCCGTACGGGGCACGGGAACTGCGTGTGCAGGCCGCTCGGTTTCTATCTGCACACGCATCTGTGACTATCTAGATCCTCTGACTGGCTTGAGGACTGTGCTGACAGCTCTGGGAGTTATCTGAAGCCATAGGAAGGAAACTGATAGCCTGATCAAATCAAGATATAATACTTGAAAAAGTTGTAATTTAAGATCAACAGAATTCATCTATGTGGTCTGCTCATTTCTGTGCTATTTGTTCTCACCTTTCCTTCCTGCACCCCACCCCTGTCCGGACCTCCAGCATGGGAGACAGATGCTCTTCCCGTGATGTTGACTGGACACGCAGGTGCTGACCTGCCGCTCAGGGAGTAATGTCCGCTTCTCTTGCAGCCGCCGCTGGCGCCGCTGGAACCGATTCAGTCGCAGGAGATGCAGGGCTGCCGTGAAGTCGGTCACGTTCTACTGGCTGGTTATTGTCCTGGTGTTTCTCAACACCTTAACCATTTCCTCCGAGCACTACAACCAGCCTGACTGGTTGACGCAGATTCAAGGTACAAGCAGAGCCATTCTCTGTCTGTTCCGAGTGAGGGACTGTGAGGCTGTCCATGGCACTGTAGCCCTACCTGCCCGATGGGGATAGGCAGGGACATGTCTGGTGTGCGCACCGTGGACGACAGGAGAACCACCCCACACGGTGCGCCTGCGTGCAGGTGCGGGCTGCGTGTGGGGAATGAAGCGGCCTGAAGCTTCCTCTTACTGTCTTCTGCCTGTGACAACCCAGGATCAAGGAATCTCCCAGTCGGAAGGGACCTCCATCCCTTCTCCCCGCCCCCACTAAAAGGAAGCTTTTTTTCCCTTATAACATTCTTGGCAAGAACGTTCCCCTGCCTCGAATGTGGTGTGGGGATCGGCCCCAGAGACAGCCCATTCTGAGTGTGACAGTTTGGGGCCCTCAGGAAGTCCTGTCTTACATCAAGTCACATCTGTTTCTGTCCAACTCTCCAGCCTGCGGGAGGTGTTTTCTGATGTTAGGAATGACCTTGATAGGCAACTGCTTCCTATATCACGGTACTGCACGCGAGACCAGACAGAGCTTTTGTGGCAGATGGAAACAGGACATGAGATATGATAGGCTAAATGGAGAATCACAGGAAGCATCAGAGATTATGGGGTGCACTGCTGCTCCCCATTTTATAGTCAGTGCAACTGAGGCCCAGATAGACCAAGCAGCCGCCCTGGAGTCGCATGTCTAGGGAGTAGCAGCAGCAGGACCAGAACCTGGCAGACAGGAGACCGTCAATGCTAGTGCCAGGTCTGTGCAGTGGAGGTGGTAGCAGAGAGGAGGGCAGGGGAGCTGGGGCATTGACGGCAGGAAGTGGGGAGAAGGGAGGAGAGGAGTCTGAGCAACCCCATGAGGAGAGCCCGAGAACACGTGCCCCTTTCTCTCTCCAGATATTGCCAACAAAGTCCTCCTGGCTCTGTTCACCTGCGAGATGCTGGTGAAGATGTACAGCTTGGGGCTCCAGGCCTATTTCGTCTCGCTCTTCAATCGGTTTGATTGCTTCGTGGTGTGCGGTGGGATTACGGAAACGATCCTGGTGGAACTGGAAATCATGTCTCCCCTGGGGATCTCTGTGTTTCGCTGTGTGCGCCTCTTACGGATTTTCAAAGTGACCAGGTAAGGACATGCGTATCTCGCTGCAGGTGTTTTCTGACGACGAGGTGGCCGAGGAACCACATCCCCGGTCAGGTGACATTGTGCGTTCTGGGCTCACACCCTCATCTTGACTTGTAGGCACTGGACATCCCTGAGCAACTTGGTGGCCTCCTTGTTAAACTCCATGAAGTCCATCGCTTCGCTGCTGCTTCTGCTGTTCCTCTTCATCATCATCTTCTCCTTGCTTGGGATGCAGCTGTTCGGAGGCAAGTTTAATTTCGATGAGACGCAGACCAAGCGGAGCACCTTTGACAATTTCCCTCAAGCACTTCTCACAGTGTTCCAGGTGAGCCCGCCTGCCTCTCCCCGAGAAGCCCGTTACGAGGTGCCTCCTTGTCTGTCCACACGCAGGAAGACGAAAGGGTTCCGTTTTCATTAGTAACTTCTGCCCCAATCATGCTGATACATTTTGTGCCGTCTCTTGTTTAAGCCGCCTCTCTTGCATCTTGATCCACCTGTCTGTGTGATGTGCGCTAATGTTTCCTCAAGACCACTGGCCCTGGGCTTTTCTGTGACAGAGGCTCTTGCATCCTTTTCTGGTTCTGTGCTCATTTTCAGTCACGGGTGAGTTTTGTAATCCTGGCGATAACAGATGTATGCAAAGAAGTGAATTCTAGAGCCCTAATGCTTCGGTGTAGTCAGAGGAATCACGGCGATAAAAGCCTTCTGCCCCTTTTCCTGTCCTCCCTCCTGTGACGTAATGAGGACACCCAGCCTTGAGGGTGTCTGTGCTGTTGGGGCTCAGCAATGGGACCGGGGAGCAAGCGGCAGTGTGAGACAGCAGCGGCCTCGCCCCCCTCCTGGCTCTGAGCTGAGCTGTCCCAAGGGCCGCTTCATCCTCCTGGTAGATCATTTAAAGACCCCTCTGCCCTTGCGGTGTCTCACGTGCCACGTCAGGGAGCTTCGGGCCCCGATGGAGAGGCAGCAGGGCTGGGGGCAGGGCAGTGGGCATCCAGGACTCCTGGGCTCTCTCAGTGCTCAGCTCTGTGACCCTGGAAAGTCATTGTCCTTCTCTGAAAAGAAAAAAACGACAGACTAGAAGGAATGATTTCTAAGATTCTTTCCCACTTGGCCAGTTGTAGGTGAATGGGATTTTTGTCCCTGGTATAGGCTGTGACAGAATTACACTTCGTTTTTGAAAATTTTTTGAATTATACTTAATTTTGCGCCACTGATTATTCTTTTTTTTCTTTCAGAGAAACCCGTGTACTGGTTGTTTGTTATACATGTCTATGGCGCAAAATTGAAACATTACAAAAGGATATCAAGTAGCAATCAGATCCCCCACCCACCAATCCTCCTCCTAGGAGACACCACCATTAAATAGCTTCTTGTGTGTTCTTTGTACTCAGACATAAGTCCGTTCACCTACCCACCTGCCTGCGGATGATTTACACAGATGGCAGCTCATTCTGCATGCCATGTCCATCTTGCTTTTCATCACTTTCAGTGTCCTTAAGAACCTTCCTTATTGGGCCATAAAAGGTTGCCACCTCCTTTTCCACGCTGCATAAATTCTCTGGTATGGACGGGCCGTCACTCACGGAGCGCTCCCTGCTGATGAATGTTTTGTTGTGTCCAGTCTTGCCTCAGTGGGTGACCTTGTACACGCACCATGGGGCACATGTGTGAGGGTAGATCTGTGGGATGAATTCCCGAAGTCTGCTGTTTTAAAGGGGCGCGGTGTCCGTCTTCAACGGGGATGCTCTCGCCCACCTGTTCTCCTTGAGGGTATGTTCATTCATCCTCCATGGCCTCTTCTGCGCCACAGTGGGCGCTCAAGCTTCCTGGCGGCGGCCTGTCGAGTGGTGGAAATGGTCTCTTGTAGTTTCAATGCACTGTTCCCGTATCAGGAGGGAACCTGAATGTCTTTTCATGGGACTGCCAGCCGTGTGTAGTTCCTGTTCTGTGAATTGCTTTATCCTTTCAAGTCATTTGCCCGTGTTTCCTGTGTGGTGGTGACCCATAGTGGCTTTAATTTTTAAAGTATCTGGTCTAGATAGACGATCAAGGAACACAGTCTCTCCCCTCTCTTGCTGTCTCTTTTTCGGGAAGATAGCGTATGTTTAAATTGCGGTTCATGTTCATCTGATTTTGTTTCGTGATGGACTGAATTATCTAGTATCATGAGAAGAGACTATATTTGAAATTCAGTTTGTTATGTGTATCTACTCATCAGGTCATTTGTAAATGTACGTAAGAGACTTAGAGAATTCCCTGCTTATAAAAATTCATAGATAGAATTCTCCATTTCCACAGTTGGTTAACTGTATGGAATACTAGGCAGCAGGTAAAAAGAATGAAATGAGCCCTGGCCAGGTGGCTCAGTTGGTTGGAACACTGTCCCATGCACCCAAAAGGTTGTGGGTTCAATTCCCAGTCAAGGCACATACCTAGGTTGCAGGTTCGATCCATGGTTGGGAGGCAGCCTATTGATGTTTCTCTCTCACATTTATGTTTCTCTCTCCCTCTTCCCCTTCTTCGCTCTCTAAAATCAGTAAAACATGTCCTCCGATGAGGATTTAAAAAAATTTTTTTTTCATGAATGAAATGAAGCTATTGACAGAGAGCTCCAGAGTATATTGTCGAGGGCGGGGGGGGGGGGGGAGCAAATTGCAGAAAATTCATGTAGTGTGATACCTTTTATGTCTAATAAATCAGAGAAGACACCAACTGCCTGTTTCTTCTGAGTGTGCATATATGTGTTTAAAGCCACAGATAAGGGTCCTGGAGAGACACCCTAAACTCATGTTTTCTGGGGAGGGACTAAGAACTGGGCCGGGGCATCATCTGGGAGTCCCTAAGGCCTACAAGTAATGTTATTTTCACTAGAACGACTAACTCATCTATTTCTGTAATTAAAAATAATGTTTGAAAACTCTGTGGGGTAACAGATGGGTTTGTTCAGTGCAGACCAGACTGTGAGAGGCAGCTTACACCAGATTTAGGGGCCCTGGGAGACCCTGGGAGTGGGGGCCTGCCCGCCTGCTGATCCAGGTTTTGGCTTCTCAGATCCTGACAGGTGAAGACTGGAACGCTGTGATGTACGATGGCATCATGGCGTACGGGGGCCCGTCGTCCTCGGGGATGATCGTCTGCATCTACTTCATCATCCTCTTCATTTGTGGGAATTGTATCCTTCCAGTTGACCAGCGCTGTGCTGTTGCCCCTCTTATTTGGTCCCCACCACCCCCCATCAAGGTGGTGGTAGCCATTGTGACAGGGAGGTAAATGCCCTGACCTTGTTTTATGTTCTCTCCTTCACGCTGCTGGGTCAGTATGGCGGAGGCAGAGTCCTGGAGGCATTGAGGAATGAGCACAGGCTTGGGGGAAGGGGCCTGAGGCAGTGCATGGGCTGCGCCCGTGGTCACCCCACTTGGTGTCACGTTTCCTGTGCAGGTCCCACGGGATAGCTTAGGGCACAGCTAGGTGGCTCTCCATGCCCTCATCCTGGGGAGGCTGGGAAATAGATGTGTCTTCTTAAGACTCTTCCTAACTGACAGGGATCCATCTTCAGCGGGTTGACCTAAGCTCCCCTGAACCTAGTTTCGCTTTGCTGATCTGGACATCTTTGGAAGTCAGATACCTTTGGCTTGTTGCTGTATGGTGCTGTGCCCTTTTCTCCCGCTTGGAACCCTTTTCCCTGCCAAGAGGGACTCTCTAGTCCTAGACTTCGGAAAGCTCAGATCTCTCTTTACCTCAGCTGGCACCTTCATGACCCCGTAACCTTTGCTTGTGTCTGCTGTCTCTCTCCATCCTCCCTGCCTAGCCCAAGACCTGCATCCGGAGCCCCTCGTACATGTTTGGTGGAGGAACTATTGCACAGCACATGAATACCGCCCCAGGCTCCCCGACACTGTTGAAGAGGTGGCTCGAAACTCAATATAATTCACTCACATTTCTGTCCTCTCTAAGGACTTGACTAGAGTAGTCAAGTGTGAGACCCCCTGGAAGCCATCGCCTCATCCGTCCTTGTTAGGTGATGTTCGTTTGCGTGTTCAGCAACCCCCCTGAGATTTCAGATCGCACAGGGCACGTGGGGGCTGGTGCCGCTCCTGTCACGGGTCCCTGGGCTCTGCTCAGCCCGAGAGAAGCATGTTAGAGAAGGGAGCTGCCTTGCCTGCCGCCCCCTGCTCTCTGCTCCCCCGAAACACACCGCACTGCTCGCAAAGAAGAAACAGGCCTCTTCTGATTTGGAAAACCTCTTCTGAAGTTTTTTCTTCCAATCATGCACGGAAACCGTACAAACAGCATTCTAGTAAAAGCCAAAAATCTCATAACTTGTTCAAATACCTAACTTTTTATTGTTTGAAAAAATAAAATTCATCCATAGTAGTCAAAGATGTAGCCACAGTGGGCCTATTCGAAAGAGCAGTCGAGCACCATCAGCAGGTCAGGCACACGGTCATCCGCGTCCGCGCCGAGAATGAATGACGGAGGTAGCGCCACGCCCTGAAGGCCCTTTCAGACTGGACGGGCTCAGACTGCCTTCTGCAGTGAGACCATCATTTGCATAATGTCTAGCCTTTAAAGGGGTCTATTTTGGAAAGCATACCCCGAATATATGTGTTACGAGTGTGTTTTAAAAGAAAACAAAATGCAGAAAGGGACATTGCAAAGTGCGTAAACACTCCATGTTTATATGATAGATTGTCTTATGCAATGTGCATCATAGCTACAGATACCTAGATGTGTAGAGGCATACATGTGCTTGTACATGCACATGTATGCACAGACATGAAAGGAAATGTTGACATTTGTAGGTGTTCATGTATTTTAGTTCTTTCCAGACTTCTACAGTTTTTTTTTGTTTTCTTTTGTTTTTTAAGAAATAGGGTTGTGGTCCTCTGGCTTTGCCAAGTGAACATAGCACTAGGGGACAATCACCTGTTACCAGCCTCTGGAATGCAGGGGGCTGTGACTTTGCTATTGTTGACCACACATTAGAAAGGCGTTATACCCTTAAAATGTTCAAATTAGATATTCTACTGAATGTCTTCTTGGCCATCGCTGTAGACAATTTGGCTGATGCTGAAAGTTTGAATACTGCTCAGAAAGAGGAAGCCGAAGAAAAGGAGAGGAAAAAGATCGCCAGGTAACCCTGTTTTCACAGAAGGTGTTTGCTCGTGCCTGCCTGGGAAGCCAGCTGCAGGTGAGGCCGGCAGAGCCACGCGGACTCTGCAGCAGCTGCGGCCCCACGTGGCTGCTCCGTGGTGATGGTGGGTGGCCACGTGGCGCTGACCCAAAAGGACAGAATCTGGGGCAGAACCCGGGCCCTTGGCGCTCATTCTCATAGCCAAGAGTGGGAGTCACACGTCCCCTTGCTTAAAGAATCACTGTGGCTAATTTTGGCACCATAAAATAAACGAAGCATTCAGTGCTGATTAGCTTTTGGATGAGCATTTTAATAAGACGATCCGTGTACCAAATCCAGTGCACTGAGTGAACGGGAAGATTTGAGTGTGGGTTGTGCTCTGTTCTTGCTGTTAGGATTTCCAATTAAATCCTGTCCTTCATTGGGCTGCTGCTGATGAGCCTATCGCGACTTGGTTTCTCATGTTCTGTTCTCCCCTCTGTAGAAAAGAAAGCCTGGAAAATAAAAAGAACAACAAGCCGGAGGTCAATCAGATAGCCAATAGTGACAACAAGGTATGTGATCCGAAACAATTCTCCCCTTCTTGTTTCAAAATGATTCACCATAAAGGTGCCATTTCCACCGAGAAAGTGTGCTGTGTGACGTTTGGGTGGGTGGGTACAGACGCTGGCTTCCCTCGGGGTCCCGAGAGAATTTAGGCACTTAGCTGGTGGTTAGCCGACATTTCACCAGAGAACCGGTATGTTAAATGTTTGCCTGGTCTGATCACTTACTTTCTCTTCATTGGACTTTTGTGGTCAGACCTGACGTGTGGTGGTGTCTTCTCAGTGGGGACTGAAGTCAGGGGCTGTTAATAGATATCTGCCCCCAAGGAGATCGCAGGATGGGGCTGTACTGTCAGACCTCATCCCACGGTGACATTCTGGAGTTTTCATTCTGTTGGTTGGTTGTTCCCTGAGTCAGTAAATATGTTTTGTGTGGTTACCGGTGTCAGATACTTGGGATTGAGACTGAACAAGACCCGTGCAGTCCCTGCCTGCATGGGACTCGCTGTCAGTATGTGACGATGCTGGGGCTGTGACCATGCCGGGAGGGGTCCTATCAGTTGTCTCCTCGTCTGCCCTCAGACTTCAGCAGTCACTGTCTGGAGCATCTGCTGCCCCTACTCACTCACTCATGTGCCTTGTACCTTTGGAAGGGGACCCCTCTGCCCTGTGCTGAGTGGCAGGGTTGGGTCCTCACTGTGGCCCGCTGACAAGCATTGAAGTCGGAATCTCCCCTAGGTTACAATCGATGACTACCGAGAAGAGGATGAGGACAAGGACCCCTACCCTCCTTGCGATGTTCCAGGTATGTCGGCGGGGCTGGGTTCCGGCTCTCAGCTCAGGAGTGACATGGCCTTGCTGCCTCTCTGTGATCAGTGGCTGAGTCCGCGGCTGGCGAGCCGGCGCACACGCTGGGCTGCGAGGCCATCGCGGCCACGGGTACAATCCCCTGCCTTTTCTCTAGATCACAGGCAGCTTACATAACCCAAATTCCAGGCGGTGGGAGAGAAAGTGTAGGTGGGTTGGGATAAGCCCGACCTTTGCTGGGAAACCTCTCTCGGAGGCAACCAGTTAGCACGACTCACCTGACAATTTCACATTTGACCAGAGCCTTTATTGGCTGGTGTAGGAGGGACTGTGAGTTAGAGGACCTTGGAGGACTGACCATGTGTGACTTGAAGTCCCACATTGTTTATTTGGGCTGAAGTTGAGCAAGGAATTTAGTGGGGACACAGCTGGGTGCTGGGGGGTGGCAGTGAGCACCCTGTTCCCTGTGCTCAGACCTTCCACTGCTGGGGACCTCGTTCCCACAACGGCACACTCACACACAGGCAAGCGTCTCAGTCCCCCCCTTACACACACACACACACAGTCCATGTTCTAAAGGGTTTTGATTCTTGTAAGCTGATAGATGTTGTTAAAATGTAAGCTAAATTTTCATGTGAAATTGAGAATAATTAAAACCGAACTGCAGCCTTTGTTTCATGCCTATAAAAAAGCATCTCATTTGAAGTAGGTGAAGAGGAAGAGGAGGAGGAGGAGGAGGATGAACCCGAGGTGCCCGCTGGTCCCCGTCCTCGCAGAATCTCAGAGTTGAACATGAAAGAGAAAATCGTCCCCATTCCTGAAGGGAGCGCTTTCTTCATCCTTAGCAAGACCAACCCGTAAATACCCCCTTTCAGGTCCCATCACTGCGGCGCCTCACCTGTGACCCCACAGGTTGCATGAGGGTGGCTGGTGGTGGGAGGAGGGCTGAGGATGGGGCAGCCCCTTTCTGAACTGAACATCAGAGCCCTACCCCCAGCCCCCGACCCCCCCTCAGCCCCAGCCTTGCCTTTGTCCTCTGCTCATCTCTTCCTAGCCTTTCTGTTCCCAGATGGAGGGGCTGCAGGAGTGTAGCCAAGTCCTGGGAGGAGCCATTCTAGAGTCTCCTCCCCTTAACCCCTGTACTGGGCTCAGCAGAGTGGAATAGCTGCTGCTTCGGAGCCCACGGCTCTGGCGTTCCCTGGGTGGTCCCCTGTGAAGTGTTTTCTTCACGACTGGGTCTTCTGTGAAGATGCTCTGGGGCATGAGAATTTTGTGACGGACCTGCCCAGCATCTTCATCCTGAGATCTAGTATAGTTGGTCCCTTTTCTCTGCTGAGTTTTCTGGCAATGAGTAATACTGCTCAGTGATGCTTTATAGGTTGAGCTAGTCAGGTCAGCTCTATGGTATCCTTAATCCATAGGAATGCTTACAACAGCGTTTCTCGTGTTAAGATGAAAAGGTGCTCGCCGGCAGCATCGCCGTGCTCACGGGTACTGTGGGAGGACGGCGCCCACTTCCTAGCTGGTCTCCGGGTTTTACACCGTCTGGATCGAGGGAAAGGCCAGAGGGGTCAGTGGTCCTGGGCTGTGGGGAGGGCTCTGCAGTTCTCAGGCCCCGGCAGACAGGCAGGGAGCGAGGCAGGCGGCCGGCCTGAGAGACGTGGAGATTTGATGAGTTTTTACCGCTCATCACTGTTGAGAGTCCAGGTGTCCCTTTAAAAAAAAAAGTGATTCATCTGACATTACCGACACCTATACTTGCTATGTATGCATATGTGGAAGGAACGGACTGAGGTCCTGCCTGGCGCTGGAAGGCCTTCTCCAGACTCGGTGGCTGTCAGTGGGCACGCCTCCCGGGGACCCGCTCAGCCTTACGCAGCCCCCAGAGGAGGATTTAAAGCAAGGAATCCCTTTCCTATAAAGTTGATTCCAGTTGTGAAAGTGAAAAAAATCTTTACAAAGGAAAACCTACCTGTATTCTGTAGGCCAAAAAAAAAATCTTTAAATTCTAAAGTCAAGTATTGAGGTTAAGGGTAGTCAGGTGCCGACTAGTTCCTAGGACATCGGGGCAGCAGGAGAGGCTCCCAGGGCCCACGGAGCCATCCTGAGGGCCAGACCGGGGGTGCGGCCTCACGGGACCCTGGGACTCGGCGACTCTGCCTCATGGTACAGCAGAATCCTTGCGAGGGTCCTGCTGATGACGTAACTCTCACCTCCCATTCTCAGAGTGCTCGTGACGGGTCAGCTCCAACATAACAATCGTTAATGAGGCCCTGTGACCACATCTCCACGTAACAGGACAGTCCCCGCCTCGCTCACTGCGGTCCCCTTTTACACAGCCCAGCTGTGTGCCGGGAGGGCCAGGCCCCCCTGAGCCGCTGCGGTGATGAGCTCTGGCCTCAGGCTCCCTTCTAGGTCAGGACAGGGGCTTCCTGCGAGAGCGGGCAGTCACCTTTGGGCCTTGCTAAGTATGTCCACGTGCTTAAGCCTCCGTTTCTTCTCCTTTAGCCAGTGACGGTCCCACGTCTGAGGACTCAGTGACTGGTGTCCGTGGTGGTCCCACACAGCCGTGGCACCCAGGCCCTCGGGGTCTGCTGTGCAGGGGGTTTGAGGGCTGATGGTCAGGGGGTTCTGGTTTGCTGGGTGGGGCGGGGCCGTGCTCTGCCCGCCCTGGGCCAGCGGCCTGCGGGCGCTGGCTGGCGCTGTGTCCACGCACTGGCTCTCCCCGCAGGATCCGCGTGGGCTGCCACAAGCTCATCAACCACCACGTCTTCACCAACCTCATCCTCGTCTTCATCATGCTGAGCAGTGCGTCCCTGGCCGCAGAGGACCCCATCCGCAGCCACTCCTTCCGGAACACTGTAAGCCACCTGGGCGGGGGCAGGAGGGCGGGTCCCCTGGGGCCGGCGCTGGCCTCTCCTGTCCTCCACACACGGCCTACGGAGGCCGGAGGCTAAAAGCTAGAGGAGACATCTCCTCACCCACAGGCATTTCCTGTTTCAGGTCTGTAAGTGTCAACGGGGTTTTGAATCGTGTATTTTAAACTTCATTTTAAATACTCTTCAATAACTGAGAGTGTGTTCGCGGACCCCGCTTCTCTTCCTCCCCCTTCCCACTGCCCATATTTTGGCCCCTGTCCTCTCCCTGGTCACATTCCCGTCCACACCTGTTTGGAGATGTCTGTGGGAAGCCCCCAGCAGGAGAGAACGTACACCTAAACCAGGTGTGATACAGGCCCAGGAGCGCTCACTTAGGATTGGAGGGGAGGACTTCTGTCCTGTGTGGATGGAAATTCACAAAGCCCCCTGGCTCCGTTCCTGGGAACGATACAAGTTAGGGAGCAGGTGGGATGTGGAGTTGAGTGGTTCTGTGGAGAGGAAGAACTGTGTTTGGTGGGGCAGAAAGTGAGTTTATGATGAAAACAAATGCAGGGTTAGGTTTTCTATTCATCAGTTTCCTAACGTAGGGGTCACACCCTTGCATGGCATCTATGCTGGACAGAATGGGACTTGGCGCCTTTCGGCCCTGGTCCTGTAACACAGTTTCAGATGGAAACTAAGAATCCCTCCCAGGAGAGGGCGGCCGCCCTGAGGCCAGAAGGTGTCCCTGCCTTGCCTGGGCGGGACCTCTGTCTGTTCATGAGGTTTTAGAGATTTGAGGATTAAGGCAAGTCGCCAGCTCAAAGCCCCAGAATGTCGGTTGTAACAACCAACCCTCGTGCTGTGTCTCTCCAGTTCCAGTCTCTGGGTTTGTCTGACAAACCCAACCTATCAGACTGATAAACACACACTCAGACTCAGAGATAAAGAACTTTCCTCCATGGCTCGTGCTGGTGCTGATACAAAGATAATAGCCCTGAGCCTGCCTTAATCTTTCCATTCAAATGGAACGAAGGCCGGGGTGTCTGAGTTCCGGAGTCAGAATGAGACCCAAGGGGAAAACATCACATGACAGACTAGGTCAGAGCTAGTCTAGAACACAGATTGACAGAGTTCATTTCTGCTGGGGCCTCCTGTGCTCTCGTCTTTTATTGTTACTACTTTCCCATGAGTGTATCCCCTGCGGCTTTTCTCAAGAATGTTATGGTTTGTTGTTAAATAGATGTACACATGTGTATATGTATTGTTTTTAAAATGCTACAGTTTTTCTTACTGTGGTAAGAACATGTAACATGAGAGCTACCCTTTTAACACTTTTTTTTTTTTTTATCCTCACCCAAGGACATTTCTCCATTTTTTGTTCAGATGGAGTGGGAGGGAGAGAAAGCGAAACATGGACGAGAAAGGGACACATCAGCTGGTTGCCTCCTACACAACCCCAAGCGGGGCTGGGGACAAACCGCAACCGAGGTGCATGCCTTTAGAAGGACCCGAACCGGGTCTCTCCAGACCACAGGCCAACACTCTAACCACTGAGCCAAACCGGCCAGGGCGGGGGCAACATATTTTTAAGTGTACAAGGCAGTTTTCGGTGTTCGTGGTGATAGGCGCTACGTTGCTGTACGGCAGATCTCCAGGACACTGAAACTATCCATTGAACAGCTCCCCGCTGCCCCTCCCCAGCCCCTGACATGGCCATTCCTCTTCTGTCTCTGGGTGTCTGACTATTTTAGATACTTCATGTCATCTCAGTCTTGCAGTATCTTTGTTTTGTTTTGCTTTCAAACCTTAGCTGGGTTTCAGTGGGAGAGAGAAAGGAGGCTGCGGGAACCTGAGGGCTTTGGCCCAGGTGCTTTCAGCGGGGCGTCCTGCTGTGACGGGGAACGTGAGGAGGAGGGGCGGAGCCTGTAGTGGATGGAAATGCTTTGCGTGGCCTGGCCAGAAACGGGCGCACCGAGAAGTTCCAGCAGAATGTGGAAGCTCAAACGTGGAAGCACCTTAGGTCATGAATACACTCTGAAAAGAGAACTTAAACTTGAGCTGAGGGGAGCTGGCCTTTGAAACAGAGGTCCCCACCTGTTTGTAACAGAGCAGGACAGGACTCCCGGGGGCAGACCACATACGTAAGCACCGGGCCCGTGGCTCTCGACCAGCATTGCACAGGCCTGGCTCCGTCCTCAGCAGTGCCGTGGCTGGCTTCGTGGCCGAGCAGGTGTCCCCGTCTGTTCAATGAAGGGAGTGGCCTATGGTTACCAGAGTCCCTTCCAGCTCTGATCTCTTCAGTTCTTTCAAACCATAGAGCACAGTTGTCATGAGAAGAATTGACCGAGGTGGCTGCCGTTCCCCGGGAGCAGCTTAGTTGAGTGGTGGTCGGGCTTCTTGCTGCAGCCCACCTGCTCTGTCCCCCTTCCCCATGGCTCTGAGAAAAGGCAGAGACCCCAGAAGGGGCCAGCAGGACTTGGTTGGTTGGAGAGTAGACAGTATTTTCAGGAGTACTGGCAAAGTAGCCTGGCCTGACAATTCAAAAACCAGGTCATCTGTTCTTTGGGGGGCCCGGCGAGGTTAGAAAACAGTGTTGGGGGAGAGCAGTGCTAGGGGCAGAGCAAGGTGGTGAGGGAAACTCTTCCTTGAGGACTTATCCAGCCCTGCACATCGGTGGGCGGAGGCTGTTTGCTCCCTGATTAAATGGGCTGGGATGGGAGGGGACTCGCGGAAGCTTCTGGCCCCATTTAATGGCCCTTACATCATTGTTTACATTTCTCTACCAATCTAAAGCTCAGCTGGATGGCAACATATTTCACTCAGCCAAAAATGCAGTTAAAAATTCAAAATGTGTCTAAGACTCCTATTTATCTGGTGCCACAAGTAATTTGTCAGGGTGGCACTCTGATGAGAAAAGGTTATTAATAAAGCACTTTTAGAATCGAGTCTCTGTCTGAGCTGTGAGACCGGGCAGAGAGTCCGCAGGAGTGGTTCAAGGACGTAAGTTTTCCACGTCCTCTTTGCCGGTCACTAGGATGAGCTGTGATCGGCCCGGGTGGGGCATTTCTGAGGACCTCTGTACTGACCGCCAGAGGGGCAGGCTGATCCCGGGAGGGTCTCTGATTGCACGTGGCGTTCCACCTGTGGGCATGTGGCTGTGGAGTTTGTCCAAATGTTTTTTTCTCATCTCACCGTTATACCTTTCAGATACTGGGCTACTTCGACTATGCTTTCACAGCCATCTTTACTGTCGAAATCCTGCTAAAGGTAATGGCCTTTTTAGCGGTCCTCACATACTCCAACGCAGCTGTAGCAATACCAGTTTCAATTCTCTGTTTACTTTCTAGATACTAGGTTTAGCAGATTGTCTTCATTGCAACTTTTGCCTTTGAGGTTGTTTTGCAGGTGACAGGTTCCACGGCGTCGAGTGGAAGGGGCCTGCTCCTGCGTGTGACACAGCAAAGCAGTGTGGCGTGCTTTGGGCTGTTTTTGCTTTTTGTCGTCTGCTTATACGTTGTTGTTTTTTTAACCAAAGGATTTTTTTTTCCCTGAAACTTCAACCTGCTTTTGCTCTTCCTTTTGAAACTTTGCTGCATGGAGGAGTTATTTTGGCTTCATAATAGTGATTAGAAATTATGTTTTGCTATTTTTTTATGTCCTCTGAAATATGTCAACGGAGAGCAGCTACATCACTATGTGTGGACTTTCTTACACCCTTCCTGACATCAGAGTCAGAGGAAAAGCATTTATCCTATGAAGGGAGTATCTCTCTTCTCATTTCTTGGACTGAATCAGGTTCCAGTGGCCTAAAATAGTAACAGCACTATTTTCCTGCAACAGGACTTGCAAGATAACTTGGGTCTGTTTGTGTTAAGATACGTTATATCTGTTTTAATGGATGGGCTTACATTTACACAAACACAAAGAGCACCTTTTGGACAGGGTGCCCTAAATGTGCTGCCCATGCATGAGCTAAGAGTTACCATGGTTGCATGCGGTTTGTGTGCTGATGGTGCAGGCCACCCTGGGGCGAGCTCAGTCCTTATGCACCCAGCAGCCTGGAGACTAACAGCAGAGAGGCAGGAACCCCCCAGTCTTGCTAAACGGTGGGTTATAGCAGCACTCCATAGTGTGGCCTTTGACACCGATCAGAGCAAGTCCATGGGGACACAAGCTGGGAAATGAAGACTTTTAACCACAGTTTTCTTTAAACCATCTTGTGTGTGCATCTCCAGAAAAATGTGTTTGATGTTAGACTACTGTAGAACTGGGGCTCTTGTCAAAATCTTCTGTAGAATGAAACCTCAATTAACCTTGCTCAGGAATTAGGTATTTATTTTCTTTCTATTATGATTGGTAATAGACACATGAGCCCAGCGCCAACTAAGCAACCAACCTGTTTAAACAGTTGGAAATCTAAACATTTTGGTTCGTTTTCCTGCCTGTACGCTAGTGAACTTGAAGGCTGGTGAACTTGGTTGACAGTGCTAAGTCAGACCCACACCTGGGTCAGTGAGCAGAGCCCGACGACGGTCTCCGTGGTGAGGAGCGCAGTGTGGAGGGCAGTGGGCGGGCGAGGGCGCGAGGACACTCAGCCGGCCTCTGCCGGGTCCCCAGCTGCTTCACTGATTTTTGTCATTGTCCTTCTCTTCCTCCAGCCAAATGGGGAAATGTTCCATTTAGTCTGTTAGCCTGGTTAATTGAGGTTTTGTTTCACTTTCCACGTGTCTTAGTTGTTAAATGAATCTTGTTACTTTCAGGCTTTGGGGCAAATGAAATACAAGCTTATTTAAAAGAAAAACACACTACTTTTCGATTTCTGTATATTTGCCTCAATGCTTTAAATCTTCCAAGTCATTCTTCATTTTGAAAGTATTTTAGAGAGTGGAAAATAAGCTAAAAAAGAAGGATTCAGAAAATGGAGATTCACCAAGAAGCATCTGACCTCTGAAATGGTGGCTCCTGGTGGCCTTGGGGACATTCGGGAGGCTCTTGGCTATTTGGTTAACGCATGAAATTGCCCCTTTTGTAGGTCAGAAAGGTTGCGTGCTGGCAGTTTCAGATGGTTCGATTTTATTAGTTCCCAACTGTGTAACGTATCTGAGTCTTCCCCACTTTTTGAAAAAAAAAAATTTATTTTTATTAATTTATTTTTGTTATAGATGTTTCTCTCTTTTCCCTGAAAAAAAATTTTAATGTAAACAGTGAATTCTTTGAATTTTGCTGTTATCACTCTGGGGAAGTTCTTCACTAAACTCCTTTCCCACGCACCAGTGTGGGCTCCAGGTGCATGTGTTCTGTGACCAGAGAGCAGGGAGACTGATGTAGGTGAGATGCTGTGGCAGCCTCCTAGCCACACCTTGCCCCAGCCGGGCCCTAACCACACCTTGCCCAAGCTGGGCCCTAACCACACCTTGCCCCAGCCGGGCCCTAGCCACGCTTTGCCCAAGCTAGGCAGCAGACTTGGAAGAGTTGTTTATAGTGGACACATCACGAAGGACTGTTAGGAGTAGGAAGGGGGCTCCTGGGAAAAGTACTAGATTCTGTGCAGACAGAGCCAGTGAGTACTGGACTCCAGCGATGTTTCTAGCCCCTGGGTTGGAACACTGCCAGCTCCCCTGGGGACTCAGGGCCAGACCCGCACACTGTGGGGACACAGGTGTCCAGGCAGCAAGTACGGTCGTGGGGACTCCCCTGAGATAGGCCCCTGGGACATGCCAATGGTATTCATATTTGAAATTGGTAGTTGCTGTAATAAAATCTAAATTGCTCTCTTCTTTTAATATGTCCCCCAAGTGAGCTTCCCTTTTTGAACAGATTATTCAGGTGCTCAGCCTTGTTGGTTTACTGCTGGCTCCATAAGGTATTCTTGTTAATGAAGATAGACTTTCCTCAGGGTTTGTCAGGAGCCCAGGTTTCTTTCCCTCTGGAGGGCACACAGTGAGGCCCATGGTTCTGCTTGCAGATGACGACGTTCGGGGCGTTCCTCCACAAGGGGGCCTTCTGCAGGAACTACTTCAATCTGCTGGACATGCTGGTGGTCGGGGTGTCTCTGGTGTCATTTGGGATCCAGTAAGTATTCTGGGGGGGGGGGGGTGCACATGGGTACGGGAATGTGGAGCAGGACGGTTCCCGGGCGGAACCGAAACATCTGTAAAGGCTTGACGTCATTTAACAGTCACGTTTGGTTAGCTGGGAGAGCTGTGTCGGTAAAGCAGTGGGCACTCCAGGTTCCTGTGTGTCTCCCTTTCATTGCTGGCGTGGGCATATTCCTCTCTGTGCGATGTGCTTTCAACAGAGTGAAAGACGCCGAGTTCTCCTTCAGCGTCCTGCAGGGCTGGCCCCAGGGCCTTGAGCGCATCCTCTTGGTTGCCTGTCTCTAGGGGAGGGCCTGGACCAGGTGGCCTCTTGGAGCCCTTTCTGTGTGGATAGTGAAGGTTCCCTTGATTTCTAGGATATATGACCCCCCCCCCTTTTATTTTTGTCCTCAGAAATTTTTAGCTAGGAGGGGCTGAGACTGCAGTCAGGGCCCCAGGTCCTCCTCATGGCATTTAGAGACTTCTGGTGGGAGGTAGCCCGAGCGGCGCCGCCTGCCTGCCATACCCGGGGGTCTGGGGCAGAGGCTTTAGTGGGAGCACCCAAGGGTGGCCTTGCTTTCCCGCTGGCTTCTAAGCACCACCGCCCAGTGCTGACCATCAGTATTTGCTACAGGAGAGCGTGCATGCACACCTCTGAGCTCAAGGTGCATGGAGAGGCTCTGTTCCCTGCAGAACCCTTACCTGAAACAGCTCTCTCTGGTGGTAGTCCTCCTCACCTCCCGCCACTACCCAGGGGGAGGGAACCCTGCAGTTGCAGCTTGGAAGGACATTCTAACCAGTATCTTAGCAACTTTCATGAACTCCTGGCTGCACCTGCCCTCTCCAGCCGCAGCCCTTGCCCACTGCCTCCTGCAGAGGTGCTGGGGCCGCGCCCAGCCCCTGCTCCGCTAAAGGAGCTGCACTGTCTCGTCCAGGACCCGCCCACCTGGCACCCCTGGGCCTGCAGCCCCTTCCCCCTTTGCCTGGCTAACCCTCGCTCCCCCTGGACTCACCTGGATATCATCTTTCTAGGGGGCCTTCCCAGGCTCCCCAGGGTGACACCTCCCTCGCTACATCGCCTGTGTGGTCATACCTGCCCCATGGGGCTGCAATTGCCCATCTCTCCCACCAGTTGACTCATTAAAGGCCAGCAGAGCCCAGCACCAAAGCACCACAGCACACTCCGAAGTTAGAAAACAAAGCCAAATAAACAGAACCGAAGCCTAAGAGCCAGGTACTACCTAGCATTTACATTCAGTGAAAAGAACAAAGCCAGTTTCCTCACTCGTGTCTCTGCGAGGCCAGCTGGGCACCTGACTCGGGCCTCTGGCCTGGAGTCGTCCATGGACTGTGGTCACGATTGTCTGTGAGTCTCAGGGAGAGGGCAGCTCAGCTCCACATGGTCCCCACCACACTGTGCAGTAGTAGCAAAGTGAAAACCAAGTGTAGTAATTTCAAAGTGTTTTATCCAACTCTGATACACTCTGCCTTCTTTCCTCCCTCTGTTTTTCCCTTAGATCCAGCGCCATCTCCGTTGTGAAGATTCTCAGGGTCTTACGGGTCCTACGGCCGCTCAGGGCAATCAACAGAGCAAAAGGACTGAAGGTTTGGGCCCGTCTGCTCCAGGCGGGGCTGGCGCCGGTGGGGTAGCTGTGATCACTGGCTTTCCAGGGCCAGAGCCGGGCTGAGGCCTGATGCACTTTCGAGTGGGTCATACATTCGAAAAGGACATTTCTACCCAGTTGAGCTGCCTCTGTTATTATTTTTATGTATTTAAAATATTTTCCTCATGTGATAACTGCTCATTTACTACTTTTTTTTTTTTTTACTCTCACCCGAGGATATTTTTCCATTTTTTGTACAGATAGAGTGGGAGGGAGAGAGAGGAAGGGAGAGAGAGAGAGAAACATCGACGTGAAGGGACACATCGAGTGGCTGCCACCCGCACGACCAACCAGGGCCGGGGACAAACTGCAACCGAAGCACGTGCCCTTAGCGGGAACCGAACCCGGGTCTCTCTGGACCGCAGGCCGATGCTCTAACCGCTGAGCAAAACTGGCCAGGGCTCATTTACTACTTTTTAAAAAATTATTTATAGTGTTTACTTTGGTCTTTAAATCTGTTCTCATGCAGGTTGTACTAAAGGCCAGAGGGTTTGTGTTTTCCTGAGTCCTTCTGTGGGGTGGGGAGTCGTGTGGGCCTGTGTGCCAGGCAGTGCTGCACCCCGCGGCAGGAAACCAAGGGGGGACCCGCTAACGGGGTGCTCTTCCCAGGCAGCCACGGGCACTGGGGCAACTCCCACAGACAGCTACCTGGAAACAGAGCCCCACAGAGCCAGACAGTCGTAGACAGACACACATGCACACGGACAGCCCTGGCTGGTGGTAGCTCCCTCCTCTCCCCGCTCTCTCCGCAGCACGTCGTCCAGTGCGTCTTTGTGGCCATCCGGACAATCGGCAACATCATGATCGTCACCACCCTCCTCCAGTTCATGTTTGCCTGCATCGGCGTCCAGCTGTTCAAGGTACAGGCACGTGCCCTGACAGGAGGCCGGGGGTCTGCTTGGGGGCCAGCTTATGATGGACTGTCTGTCTGTTTGGTACTCAGGGAAAGTTCTATCGCTGCACAGATGAAGCCAAAAGCAACCCTGAGGAATGCAGGTGAGCCTCCTGAGCACAGGCTGGGAGTTCGGAGAACAGGCGGAAGACCTCCAGGACTTGCTGTGCTGACATTTCCGAAGTCATGGGCCCCGAGGCCTGTGTGCTCGGCTCATGGCTGGAGGGACGCAGGGTTTTGTGGGGTTGGTTGGTTTGTTTGAGGTGAAATGCACATCACATGAAGTTAGCCATTTCAAACCACATAGTTCAGTGGCATTTTGCACAATCCCATTGTGGTACATGTAAGATCACCTCTGTCTAGTTCCAAAGTATTCCCCAAAACACTGGACAGATGGCTATTGATGTTCGGTATCGAATCTGTAAACTGGGGCATGGGGAGACTGAAACCTAAAATCACAATTATGAAATGCCCCAGAATGCTCACCTTATAGCCACATGGATAATTTTTCCCCAAACCAGAACTCAGAGCTCCACTCTCTGGTATTCAGGAGCTAGCTGCCGTTTTCTGATAGGTTTCCTGCCACCCACAGTTTGGCCACATTTCCATTCACAAGCACGGGTAGAGGAGAGAGAAGGGACATGCTCCTGCCTCTTCCCAAGCTGTGCGAAGAATGTGGAGGCAGACTCCATTGCCTGAAGCCTGAGACTGCAGAAATCTACTTCCCTGTCCTTTGGGATGTCACCTAGTGAGGCCCGGCTGTCTGCACTGGTGTGGGGTTTCTCGTTAGCAGAAGGTGCGGTCAGAGAGCACCAACTGTACTGTGACGGGCTCTGCTCCTCAGGGGGCACCGTTCACGTGGGCTGTGGGTGGAGGGCGCCCCCTGGGGTTGAGCTGCATAGCAGCAGAGTGAAGACACCTGCCCTTTCCTCTGTAAGCCTCTACGTCCTCGTCTGTAAAATAAAGACGCTGGGCTCTGTCCAGAAACTAAGTTCTATGAGAACTAGTGTGTGCCAGAAATTATAGGAAAAAACCTGGGAATATTGTTCATGTAAAGAGAAGGAATTTGATCAAAATCAAAATGCAGATAAGAGGCTACCTGGGCTTGTTCCCAGAGCTTACAGAATTCTCCACGGCCAAAACTTTTGATTCTTCAGTGTACACTTTGAGCCCATTCCAGGGGAGAGATGCTCATTGTCCGGTCGTTTTCCTGTGTAATCGGCCTACGCAGGTGTCTGCCTCGTTGCTCTGGAGGAGACTCATTAAACTAGTAGTTACTTGGCGGTTGTGTGAACCGGAGGGGATTGAATGCAGGGCAGGAGAAACACAGATGGTGCGGTGCTGGATCCGTGGGCCGGCTGGTGGACTGAGCCTGTCTGTGCCTGGAGGTAGGGGGTGGGGCAGCTGTGACCGCTTCCCTGTCAGGCCAAGGTGACCCACCTTTCTTTTCTTCTCTAGGGGACTTTTCATTCTCTACAAGGATGGGGATGTTGATAACCCTGTGGTCCGTGAGAGGATCTGGCAGAACAGCGATTTCAACTTTGACAATGTCCTTTCTGCTATGATGGCACTTTTCACGGTCTCCACGTTTGAGGGCTGGCCTGAGTAAGTACAGCGAGCGAGCGAGCGTCTTTGAGAGGCTCCTCCTCGCTTCGGGGTCCCCTGGGCTGATCAGCTCTCCTGACGTGACTTCTGCTCTTCTCCCCAGTTGCAGGCCTCGCCTGTGACTTTTAAACTTTGGGCCAATTATCAGTCACTTCTTGGCGCACAGGGCTCCTCTGTCTGATTAGGCCAAGGGTTAACCCCTGGTCAGCCGACAGGACTCTTTGGGAAGCAGGGGGAGGGGCATAGCTCTCAGCCTGGGGGCTCATCTCAGCTAGCTCCTGGGGAGCATCTTTGGATGGGAATGGGGAGTCCCCAGAGGCATTTTTCATGCCAACTCCCATTAGTAGCCATGTCAGGAAAGCTGCCTTTACACTAAGGGTCTTGATAGTACCAAACCATTCATTCATTCATTCATTCGTTTGTTCGTTCGTTGGTTGGTTCGTTCATTCCTAGTACTAATATGTGCCAGGCGTGAGTGGCTGCCATTGTGCCAGGTCTTTCACTGAGGCACCCACTTTATCATGAAATGTGCTTTTGACACCAGCTCCACGAAACATGCTGTTCGGCATCATGGAAGAAATGGTTGCCTTGGCATGGTTCCTCCCTTCAAAGCCCAAATTCAATTAGTGTGGCAGGTGATCAAACCAGGTAGGAGAGTCTGCTGTGTCCGAGATGCGCAGAATAGGGCCCTGAAGAAGGGCTAGGATTTTGATGGGCAGAGTAAACAAAGCAGAAAGAAGGCAGGAGGTGGAATACAGAAGGAGCCTCTTGTACCTTTGTTACTCTCGGCTCTCGGACGCCCCACCCCACCTCTAGCTCCTGCCACCAGAGCACAGAGGGTAGATGGAGTCCCGAATGTCAAGTTCCCACAGAGGAACTGCAGACGGTGTCAAGTTCCTTTCCTGTTTGGAGGTTTTGCGTCTTAGGTTCTGAATACTGTGCTTTAGTGAATCAGGGTGCCAGCTGAGGGGACAGGAACAAATTTGGGACATGGGACCCTGGAGCTGGGCTCAATTCCCAGTTCTGCCCCCAAAGAGTGTGACCTTGGTCACTTAGATCCCTCCCTGAACTTCCATAAGATGGGGTACAGTGCTGTCTGCCTTTCAGATGGATGCCAAGGTGGATAGCACAGGGTACCCGGGCGGGGGCGGGGGGGGGTGCCCTGGAAGTGTTGATTCGGCCTCAGAATGGGGCTGCATTTAACTTGGGGATTTTGTAGTAATTTCACCTCTTCCTGCTGAGTCCTGCTGGGCTTATATTTAATCGAGTGTGTATTTCAGTTCGGGGAAGTTCTCTGAGTTTTTTAGAAATTCATGGTTACTTGCTGTTGTCTTTGCCAGTGTACTGTAGAGTTTTCAGTTCAGCCAGTGTCTACACGAGACAGTCTTCCTCTCTCCTACCTCTGAGTAGGAAGGAACATTATTGAATATTTGAGAAATCTTTAGTTTTTCAGCCCTCAAAACATCAATCACAAATATATCCCAGGTGCTGGGCTGACTGTGCCTCGGAGACCTGCCTGTGCCTAGGGGCCTTGGGAGGGGCTCCAGCGAGGGTTCTGACGGTCCGTGCCCATGTGGCGTTCAGAAGAGGGACACACCTGGGAAGGCGCTGGGGCTGGGCTGCCTGGGCTGAGCGGGGTTTCTGTTCTCCAGGTTGCTATACAAGGCCATCGACTCGAACGGAGAGAACGTCGGCCCCATCTACAACTACCGCGTGGAGATCTCCATCTTCTTCATCATCTACATCATCATCGTCGCTTTCTTCATGATGAACATCTTCGTGGGTTTCGTCATCGTCACCTTCCAGGAACAGGGAGAAAAAGAGTATAAGAACTGTGAGCTGGACAAAAATCAGGTTAAAGTCACACACTGTTTGGGCTTCCGTCCCTTGAGCAGGAGAGGAATTGCTTCTCTGTCGATGGTCTCCCTACGCACAGAGAACGGTGCCACCTGTTCTGTCCCTGGTGTTTGGGCCCTGCTCAGAGCACACCCCCAGCCAGTATGAGTCATTGCTGCTGAAACTTAGGTTCCCAGATACAGATTTGGCTTTGTGATTGTGGAATCCACCCCCAGACCTGTAGCTGAGGTCAGAGAGGTGCTTGGGCCACTGTCTGTGGTCGTGACCCACCAGTGACAGCTCTTAATTTTGTAGGGTGGTGTGGCCGGGGGCCAGAAAGCACCCAGTGATGCCCCCAGAGTTCCTAATGACAGACAGTCTTCTATCTCCTCACCCTTGGCACTAGTGGCGTTTTAGGCCAGATGGTTCTTGTGCTTTGTGGGATATTTGTCAGCATCCCTCTACTCCCTACATTCCAGTAGCATGCCCTGACCCCCCACCCAAACACTACTTTTGGTGAGAACCAAAAACATCTCCAGATGTTGCCAAATGTCCCCTGGTTGAGAACCCCTGACTTAAAAGGAAGTACGCTATCACACCACAGAAAAGTCACTAGCTTGAAACTTGAGGCTCAGACTGCACTGGGACCAGTCTGTCTCTAGCACCATGTCTCAGCCGACAGAGCGGGGCTTCGCTCTGACTGGCGATGCGCGGGGGCCAAGCAGCCTGCACTCTGGTCCTGTCTGCCTGCACCGGCCCTGGGACTGAGCACGTCCCGAGCCTGTCTGGGTTTGCTTGCTGCTTTATCTCTAAATTGAGGGCATTCAGGAGCTGCTCTTTGAGATCCCTTTCAGCCTCGAAAGATTGTGAGATTGAGGTTCTGCTCGGGGAGTTTCCCCCAGGTCCTCTATCAGTAGCATCTCGGTTTGATGATGACAGAGTGAACAAGAATGATCTGCCAGCCTGGGCTTCCTGGGGGAAGTGGCTGTGGCAAGGCCATCTGTCTGTCTGGGGCTGCGGCCATACCCCGTGGAGAGAACGTGAGGGCAGTGCTGGCTCGGTTTCTAGAAAGATGTTGCTTTGAGTTGTGAGGATATCTCTGCAGAGTCTACTGGGGCCAGTCAGAGGGAGACCTGGCCCAGCTCTTCACCCCCATCAAGGAGGAAGAGTGTTGTGGCCAGGCCCAGGCCAGCCAGGCAGCACCAGAGCTGAGATGATGTCACCACCCGAGGTCCAGAACAGGCTCGGATCGGTGGCCCCTGGAGTCAGCGTCTGAGGTCACAGCAGGGCCTGGGCCTGGACAACAGGGAGCTTGTCTGAAGTCAGAACCCAGAGTCAGGCAGAAGAACAGGAGCAGGTCTGGGTCTAGGCACCAACAGGGCCTGCTGCCGAGCTGGCAGGCTGGAGGCTCCCTCTGGGCTTGCTGCAAAGGTGGACCAGTGTCAGCCCCACAGTGAGTGGGGAGGGGAGTGCGCTGGCATCATGACAAACCTGCAGGTCTGAGAACTCAAGCTCCTGAGCCTCAGACACTCCCAGATGACACGCAGCTAGCTCACCATTAGCCGCTCCCGAGAGGTGACTCCCTGGGGTCCATCCTGGAGCAGCCATGGGGCTCCAGCCTCAGGCAGGGAACCCAGCCCCTCAGGTTCTGGAGGGTGTCTGTGCCTCTCGGGACATGGTTTCCTTTCCCGGAGGACAGGTGGGCAGGAGAAGTGCAGACGCAGTCCACTGCGCAGCGGAGGGGCAGGGAGAAGGGGCAAGGCCTCACGTCCCTGCTGTGCACCCTGAGGGGCACTCACAGCTGTGGACTCCGTGTCGCAATAAGTAAAATGGAAGCAGATGGGGGGATCTGGGAGGATCAGAAGAGGTGATGGGGCTGGGGGCCCTTTGTCCCTGATACGGAGTGATGCCCATGGGGTTGCCTCGTAGTCCCCCCCGCCCCCCCCGCCCCGGTCCCTCCCAGTGGGTCCTGCACGGGCTCTTTCAGAGCAGCTGAGAGCTGCGTCCTCTTTCTGTAGACGTGCTCAGGACCCTCCTTGTTCTTTTCTGCCGTTGCAGCGTCAGTGTGTTGAATACGCCTTGAAAGCACGTCCCTTGCGGAGATACATCCCCAAAAACCCCTACCAGTATAAGTTCTGGTACGTGGTGAACTCCTCGCCTTTCGAATACGTGATGTTTGTCCTCATCATGCTCAACACGCTCTGCTTGGCCATGCAGGTAAAGATGGAGACACACGGGGATGGGGATCATGCCTGGGCCTTCTGCACAGTCCCGTGCCCCAGATTTGAGTCTGGGAGGCCAGCCCCTCAAAGGAGATGATTTGATTTTTCTAATGAGTTGGGGCTGCAGTTAGGTCAGAGTCCCATTCTTGGCTAACAGTCATCACAGTAGGCGTTTAAGATGGTTCTTTTGTTTGAGACATTGTATTGCGTGACCATAGGTAACATTTCCACGGAGCTGGGGTCCCCTGTGACCAGGGATTTGGACAGACCGGCATTCCAGTCCTGACTTGACTCCTCACCAGCAGGGCAGCCTGGGGCAGTGATTTACATCCTGAGACTGGTTTCTTTATTGGCATAGTGGGAGGTCCGTCGTACCTGCCTCAGATGTGCCGTTTATGCTGGACAGTTTGTGCCAGGCACTTTGCTCTGGGCCTGTCACAGAGTAGCACCCCAAGTTGAAAACATGTAAGTCGCACTCCTGTCCTCGAGGGGCTCTCGGTGTGCAGCGGGGAATTTCCCGCTCATGGAGCATTGAGTTTCACCTGCATTACAGATGTTCTCTGCTCACGCTGGGGACGTGGAGTACAACTCACTTCCGCTGGCCATGCTGGATCACAGTATGGTAACAGTGTGACTTTTAATGTAACTCTGTATTTAATATAAACACTGTAACTAATAGAATGAACAGTTAGCCTCTCCAGCACTTCATCGTCTGATTGCACTAGGATAAGAAGCAGAGACCGAGGTCTCGGTTCAGTTCACACTGACTTTAAGAACCTGAGCAAACCAACTCCCAAATGCGACCTGGAAAACGGGGCTAAAGACAGCCAACAGTGCATTTTCTAGCACTTTCTTTAAACGTAAGAGTTTTTTATGCATGAGAAGGATCACACACTGATGCAGGAGAAAGTGGGAAGTCAAGATAATACTGCCTTTTATTGAACATAGAAATAACTGGCATGAAGTTCATCTGGAACCAATTCCTACCTTTACTCAGACCTCTGGGTGGGTTCTGCACTGTGCCTGCCTGGGTCGTGGCCCTGAGTATAAACCCTGCCAGAAGGCGGGGTGGGTTTCTTTTATCCCGAGCAGAGGAAATTGATGTCTGTCCCCTTCATTATCCAGTCCTCCTCACCTTGTCAAGGCCCCCTGCACTTTGTGGGGAGGGTTTGTGACCTCGCAGTGCCGGTGGAATCACTGAGGGAAGGTGCTGGACTGTGGAGGTCACCTCTGCGTCGGCATATAGGAGGGACATCTGAGGGAGTGGAGGGCTGGGGAGCCTCCCTTTGTGAGTCTGGACGGGGCCTCTGAGAACTGTGCCCCTCTGTCCACAGCACTACGAGCAGTCCAAGATGTTCAATGATGCCATGGACATTCTGAACATGGTCTTCACGGGGGTGTTCACCGTTGAGATGGTTTTGAAAGTCATTGCATTTAAACCCAAGGTGAGTTGCTGAAACCATTTTTCAGAGGCTGTTGCTGAATCACCCCAGAGAAGCACCCGCTTCCTGTTAGTCTCGTTACTGAATTATGCTGAATTGTTCTGGCCGCTAACTGGGTTATCACCTGAGATCATTACAATCTGATTAGGGCTTCTCTATACACGTGGGAAAATAAATCTGCAAAAACAAAGCCTCATAAAAACAATTCTGAGAAAAAGAAGGGAGGAGAGAATTGGGAATGGGTAGAATGGAGATTGTTTTAAACCTGATTTTCAGTGTCTAGAAGAGCTCGCGTCTGGCTGTCTCGGAGAGACTTGTTTCGTTACTGGAACACTAATTGTTTTAACACAGCCCATCAGAAAGAATTCGGCCCTGGTTTTACTTCTGGGTTTCTGAGATGAAGACTTTCGTTGTATTTGTTCTTGCCCAACAACCCCCTTTTCACTTCCTATGGAAAGGCCTATCAGCTGCACCCCTCTCGTAGCCTTACTATTTTTGTTTATTTACTTTAGAAAAATCTTCCCTTTAAGACAAAATGAGACATGAAATGTGCTGAACTGTGTTGGACAATTCAGCATGTTGTGTCTCCTCGGGGTGTGGTATAAGAGGCAGATAGGGCAGTGTTGAAGAACACGCACAGTTCTGGGTTCAACATCCACTCTCCACCAGCTCATCCAACAAGTTCCTCACCTGCTCTGTGCTTCAGTGGACTCATCTGTAAAGTGAAGACATAATGGCCCCATTTCAGAGGGTGCTGTGCGGAGTCAGGAATCGCTAGGTGTGCCACGCTTAGGAGAGTGCTTGGCCAGCACTGCCGGGCTTGGGCATGGCAGTACTGTTACCATGACCACCACCATCTTCACCGACAATGCTCCCTTGTTCCAAAACCCTAGGCAGAGGAGCAAACCCTGACTGAGCTATGGGGCATCTGGCCCTCAGATGCTTTTCCAGCAAAGCCGCAAATGGTCAGAGGTAGAGACTGGCAAGTTCAGTGACCCAGTCAGTGGTTTATCTGTGGGTAAGGTCTCTGGCGAGGCTGATTTAAGGCTTGGATTATGAAATGATTTTACGTACTCCGTATTTACATCGAATTCTAATTCAAAACTGTTCCTTTCTTTAATTTGAATTAATTTCTATGCCATCTTTATCAGCTCTTTGTGGACCCAAAAGAAAGGACACTTGTAAGTGACCAGTGGGGTGATTGCAGTGGGGTCAGATTGGGCACTTGATGCATGGCCAGGTGTTATTACTGTGACTTGTCCATATCTACACACACAAACATTTCCTCCTCCTCCAAATTCATCTCCATTTCCTTTGGAAATTCTGGTTTGCTTCCCTCTCACTTTTACTTTTTTGAATAATATTTGTCTGGACTGATGGAAAAGTTTGCAAAGTAACAACATCAAAAGTATTTGAGAAATGCCACACGGACGTATCTGGAGCGTTTTCTAGACCCCCTTACCACGCCTCCCCTTGCCGGGGATTACGCTCCCAGGTTTCTAAAAGCTGGTTGGTTCCAGGCTGAAGAGAAGGCCCACTTGCCCATGGCATGTGTGTGTGTATGTTTGTGTGTACGCAGGTGTGTGCATGAGTATGTGTGTGAGCATGCGTGCATGAATGTGTGTGTGAGTGTGTATGCATGTGAGTGAGCATGTATGTGTTAGTGTGTGAGTGTGTGCATGAATGTGTGTGTGAGTGAGCATATGTGCATGAATATGTGTATGTGCATGTGTGAGTGAGCATGTTGAGTGTATGTGTTAGTGTGTGCATGTGTGTGTGCATGAATGGTTGTGTGTGAGTGTGAGTGAGCGTGCATCTGTAGCATGCTGTTGCATCAATGGCTCGTTGCACACTGCTCTGCTCAGTAAACTGCTGATACCAAGCCTGGGTGTGGGGGAGTTCAGTGCCTATTAACAGACTGGAGATACTAAGGGAAAATTTATAATCAGTACTGATCAACCAGAGTTTTAAAATGAGTGATTTCCGCTAAAAATTGTGCTGCTTTGTAGTTTTACTTGGTAAGATGTTTTCATAGCATAAGACAACTTCAGATTACAGTTGAGAAATTCTGTACCAGCAATATCGGCCTCTGTGTGCTTGGGGAGCTGCTGTGGCATTCCCAAGGCCCGGGGAGAGGATTTGATGTTGCTTTGGGCCTGGAGAGCAGGGGGAAGCCTGCACCGGATGGAGGCAGGCCCCCCAGAGCGCTCCCCGGCTGATCTGGCCTTCCCTTCCTTGTTAAGCACAGTCCCCAGGAGCAGGCGTTCACAGGCGTGAGGGCCTCCCTCCCGTCGGGCTGTGTCGGCTCAGGGACCACTGTGTAGAAGCTGCGGAGGGAAGATTCTTTGAGGAGATGGCCATGTTGCGGGGAAACCTGGCCCATCAGTCTCACCTTAGGAAAGTCTTTGTGTCCTGCGAGGAGCTTTGTAACCGGATCTCTTGGACCGGGAGACTCCAGTGAGGGCCACACCGACTCAGAGAACTTCAGCTTCTCCTTCAGGAGAGCCTGGGTCGCAGCTGTTTTGTCATTCAAAGCCCTTCCTGGTAGGCGAGCAGGTGTTGTAGGAGGAAGGGTTCAAGCAAATCATGACCCTGGGAACGTCTTCTATATTCAAGAGCCAGGCAGAGAACTGGGGCCTCCCGAGAGGGAGCACGTTTAGAGGGATGTGGTCCTTGGACTCGCGAGGGGAGGTGGCCCGGCCTCCACAGCAGGGCTGGAGTTTCCCGGGGGAAGCGGGCCACCGTGTGGGAAGGGCTGTCCGTCAGAACCCGAGGATCTGGGCAGCTCGTTCCAGGGTGCTGGGGGAACTTTTAACACAGGCGATCCCTAACTGTTTCCCGGGGCCCTGACCTCTTTTCCCTTAATTGTCAACTAAAAAAATGCAACAGCCAACACAACAACAGCTGTCCAGTATGACTGAATCAAAATTATAGTTATTTTTTATCAGATCGGCCAAAAATATATTTTTTGGTGTGCTGCAGAATTTTAGTAATTAGTTCAAGCGTGCCACGAGATGGAAAAGGTTGAAATGTGGCTGGGTTTGGGCAAAGCAAGCAGGCTGTTACGTGGGTCGTATCAGCTCTCCAGGGAGACCCACCTGCCAGGCACTGACACCCGTACTTCAGGCTGTGCTTTCCACTTGGAGTTGCCTGCGCAGCCCTAGGGCTTTGAGTAAGAGGCGAGCCCCGTTCCCCTGGCCTTGCCCTCCGGTCCTCCTGGGGAGGCCACTGGAATTCTCTGGTGGATTCTCTCGGTCCAGAGAGGGAGACGAGGGAGACGAGGAAGACGCCTTTTCCAAAGTACCGGCTCCCGCAGGTGGGAAGAATACTTCTGATTGATCTGAGGGTCCCTCTTTGTGCTTCTAGATGTCACCCGCCTGGTGTTTGGTCCAGGACATGTTTGAGCCAGGTTACCTGCCCTGGTTGTGGGCGTATCCCCAGAGGGCCACACTTTGTTCCCAAATCGTAGGCCATAAAGTATTTTGATCTTGCTTCTACTTCAAAAGTAATTTACATGCCCGGCCCCTTGGGCTTGGCAAAAGTCGAGGGTAGTCACGTTTGGGGAAAGGAGAGTTCGGTGCTGCCCAGTCCTTCTGTGCAGAGCTGGTGCCCAGCAGTCCCTGCCCAGGGTCCCCAGCAGGACTCGGACGTGTTAAGAAAACCTTGGCAATCCTCCTAGAGGACATCTCTCCTGGGAAGAACACTCAACACTGCCTTCTCAGTTCTTCAGTGATCACATATAATGTAGGTGATTTAATGCCAAATAGCTTCCTCTCGTTAGCTAGAACTCTGTGTCAGACTTTTCCATGGGCTCAGTGTGTTCTTTTAATGTTGGGGTTTCTCAGAACTGTCACCAGGTCCCCTTCTCACCTGCTAAAATGGGTACCTGTCCAGGGCTTCAGTGACCACTTCCATATCACCCCAATCTCGACTGCCCTCCTCTTGCTGGGTCACCCTGACTGCTACATCGTCTCGCTGCCTCTGGCCTCAGCCCCTCTCCCTTCCTCCTCCTCCTACTCCCTTTGTAAGCCCCAAGCTGACTGTGCCTCTCTTCCAACGAAATTCTGGTACCGGCCACCTGGTGCGTGAGCAACGGAACTTCCGTAGTCTGATGTCCAAGCCTTCCATCAAGCCTGGGCTCGGTTCCGTTGCGGCCTCATTTCCAGCCACACTCTCCCTGTCATTCCTTCCCCCCACCCACCTGCGACTGTTAACCTGCCGGACCTTTCCAGGGCACGTGCTTCTGCCCGTCATCCTGTAGCCTGTCTGAAATGCTGGCTCCTCTGTGGCACCACCCTGCCCACCCAGCCGGAGCCAGTCTCCCCACGCACTGTGTTGTTGGGACTTAGGGTGTGTTGGCCTCCTCATTGCCACTTGACGTCTCTGTCTCCCCCAGCTGATGTCACAGGCGGGGTCTGCCTTATCTCACACAATGCCTGCTGCACCCCGGTGGTTCCGTGAAGACCAGGAATGAAGAGAGGAATCGCTGGACGAGCCTATAGGGATACCCTCTGGGCATAAGCGGATACCTGGTTTTCTGTCACAGGGTATTTGGGCAGAGCAGAGCCGCCAAACATGAATATGTTTCCTGTACACCCTCACTCGACCTTGGGGAAGGCTTATGCTAGTTAGAAAGCTACCAGCTACCGTTTCTACAAAAAGTTGGCACAATGGGTCATACGTGGAGTCAAATGCTGCCCTGGCAGAAACTGGGAAGTGATCTGGCTGCCATGGTCAACAGCGGAAGCAGGTCATTTGTAAAAGGTTCTTCAGAGCTGCAGGTGAGAGAGACTCCAGGCAGCAAAAAGACCCTGGACTTGGGCTGCTTTGCCTCTTCCCCACAGGTGGCCATTCCACAAGCATTCTCCTACATTGTGCCAAGTCTGTGCCACCTCCCGGCCGGAGAGCTGGGCCCCTCTTCAGGACCCCACGTTTGGGCGGGAGACAGACATTAACTGGTAGTCAGAATAGAATTCTTGGACCCAGTGGAGCTGCCTGGCGCCAAGGTCCCCCTCAGTCTGGTTTATGATTGTGAATGTCTGGAGGAGTCAGAATTGTTTCCGGGTCATAGATGTTATCTCAGGGGGCTGATTTGCTTGGTCTTTTCAAGCAGGTGGGGCTGGACAAAAAAATAATATAAAGGCTGACTCTGGCTGGGCTGGTAGGGGCTGCTGGTTCCCCTTGAGGAGCCCTGGCCTCAAAATTCAGCTGTGGGAGAATGTGACATCAGTGGCCAAGAGAGATGGAGATGGGCCCTCTATAGGAAGTCATGTCTAATTTTCTGGTTACACTAGACTTTGGCGGGAAAAGGGTGGGGGATTGAGTCAGGCTCACCTGACGGTGATTTTATTACCAGGTGGACTAGACAGGGAAACAGGAGGTGGGAAGAAAGGGCGGGCTGGCGTTTTCTGCATCCCCTGGGCCTGCAGAGCCACCTGGTTGGAGCCTGTGATTCCGGCCCAGCTCCAGCTCCAGCGTCCTGTCGCCTGGGTTAGGGGTGTCAGCCTCTAGGGTTTCGTGAGTGTGAGGGATCCTCTGGAGAGACAGTTGATGAGATTGCCAAAAAGTTTCAGGCCCCCAAATGTCAGGCCCCCATCGTGCTGATTTAAGGGGATTTCATACAGCAGCGTGGGCCACAGTGGCCCTGCCGGGCATTGTTTGCTGGCTGATGGGAATGGTCCACAGGCAAGTACGGATCGTTCTGGCTGGCGAGAGAGGAGCTGTGTGGGAGGAAGTCCGAAGCAGTGGATGGGCTGCCCCGGCGCAGTGGGCGTGGCTTCGGGGAAGGGACGGACTGTGATGTGGGCGGCAGAGCGCCCCGGGCAGCGTGGCCAGGGGCCATCCGAGTGCCTGGACTGGAGAGGAGGGGGGACGCTTGGCCTTCTGTTCTGTGTGTGCACGGAGACCGAGCCGTTACAACCAAGGATGCCATTGAGGCCCCCATTCCTCCAGAGCAGAGGGGAAGGTTCACCACCCTCTCAGCGTCTGAGTTGCTGAGTCCCGAAGGAAAGGGCGGGCCCTGCCTCTCAGCACAGTCCGCCAAGGCTGCTCGTCACGCAGCCGACGTTACCCATTCACAGCTGTGCACATCATTGCAGAGACCTGTGTCCTTACAGCCTGGGGGCGCCCCCAGCAGCACCCAGAGCCCCACTGCTGCTGACGTTTCGGAGACTCCCCAGTGAAGGAAGCAGTGAGCTCCTTCTGCCCCGGCACCGCTCTGTGTGTCGTCTCTGACCACATGACTGGCGCGTTAGTAGCACTAGTCTAACCCTCAGCAGCCCATCCCTCCTCGGTTTTGCCGGCCAAGAACCACGCACCATAAGAAGAAAAGCTAGAAGGCGTAGGGTATGGCATTTCTTTATTTTTATTTTATTTTATTTTTTTATCCTCACCAGAGGACATTTTTCCATCTTTTGTTCAGATAGAGTGGGAGGGGGGGAGGACGAGAGAGAAACATCGACGTGAAAGGGACACATCGAGTGGCTGCCACCCGCACGACCAACCAGGGCTGGGGACAAACTGCAACCGAGGCACATGCCCTTAGCGGGAACCGAACCCGGGTGTCTCTGGACCTCAGGACGATGCTCCAACTGCAGAGCCAAACCGGCCAGGGCAGCATTTCTTAAGTAGACCGTCCCATGAGACGTGGACACACAGGTCCTCAGAGTCGGTGCAGGGGACGCCTTTCGCCTGCTTGTTCTAGGACTGAGGTAGGGGCTGGGAGGTGGCGGCCGACGGGGTAGCGTGGGACTGAGGCACTGTGAGTGCAGGAGGGGAGGAGAGAGGTCAAGAGTGGCTCAGGTCATGGCAGTTGGGTAGGAAAATCTCACTTGATCTAAGATGCAACTTCGTGAAAACCCAAGTCAGCAGTCAGTGCCCCGCATACGTGCACCTGGAGTGGTTAACAGCAGAATAAACGTGCCTGCTCCGCTGTGGCCGACACGTCGGCCTCTCCCGCTGTGTCACAGAGCTGGGCTCTGCGGGGCTTCCTCTGGCCTGCATTTGATCACAGGTTCATGGGACCTGACACTTCAAAGCACCTTCTGTTCTGGTTTTCTTGATCTAGCACGAAGCAGACCCAGTGGTGAGCATTCTCGGCCCCTTTTTTATATTGTTCAGATCTGAACTGTTATTTCCAAAACCTGTTCTGACTTTGTAAAAACACAGTGGATTTGCAGAGTCGCTGGCCTTGCAGCGTGGAGCCTCTGAGTGCAGAGCTGCCCGGCCCCAGCTTGGACCTTGGCTTTCCTGGGGCCGGGGCCGGGAGACAGCAGGCCCTCATGTCGTGCGCTGAGCCCAAAGAGGCAAGAAATGTATGGTACATGTACATGGATCTGTAAGTCATGCTCGTGGGGATGTCGTGCCCTCAGAATTGTTGCAAGATTTGAGGGCCTGGAAAAAAAGCGAGCACTGGACAGAGTAACTGACAGGAAGAGACATTGCAGTGGGTCAGGCAAAACGGGGTTCAAGGCTCTGAGCTAGATATTGGGGTTAGGGGGGAGGTGACAGAATCCAGCATAGTCTTCCTCCTCAGAGTGGTGGACTTGCCAAGACCTCAGATTCAGTGGTCACGATGTGAGACAGATGCAGAGTCACTGAGATGGGGTAGAAGTCGGGGGATCTGAAAAGGTCTCCTCAGGGAGGAAGCATTTGATCTGACCTTGAAGGAGGAAGTGGATGTGGGCAGTAGAGTGGGGTGGGGAGGCATCAGGAGGTGGGGAAGAGCCTGGTGGTAGTTTTGATGACGGGAAAGGAGTCCTCTGAGCCTGGAGGGTCAGGAGGGAGGGAGAGAGCAAGCGCTGGGTGCGAGGAGGAGCCGCTGGTGACTTGGGGCTTCCCTTGATGACAGTGGGAGCCCTTGAGCACCTCCATCATCCATTTTCCTTTAAGACCTGCCATGGCTCCCTACGTGGGACCCCATCCCCATGACCTAGACTGAGCTGCTCTGCCCCGACCCTGTGCCTTGCACCCTGTGCACCGCGGCTTGTCCCCTGTCAGCCACGTCTGTTTCCGTTAGACCCAGAGTGCTGAGCGGACGGGGCCTGTCTCAGGCCCACCCTAGTGATTCTGGTCGGACTGGCGAGCAGTGGGGAGGGCTACTGGTTTGTTTGAAAGGCACAGAAATGAGGGCATGGGGAACGCCTGCTCGCAGTGCTCTTTAAGTGGAGAAGAGAAGGAAGCGGGGTGACTGGGGTCCCTGTGGAAGGAGTCAGAGGGGCTTGCTTTCCACCTGCATGAGAGAGTTTGGGCTTGTCACCTTGGGTGTCAGGGCAGAGTTGCCAGAAGCCTCCCTCTGTGCCGCAGATATTCTGCTCAGTTTGGTGCTGCTCAGGGCCATGGATCTGCATTGTGTGCGTGTGTGTGTGCGTGTGTGACTGTGCGTGCGTGGGCAACCCCTCTCACACATGCAGGTGCACACCCTCCTGTGTCCCTTTCCATCAGTGGGTGGCATTGTTGCCTTCCTCCAGCTCCCCCCCCCCCTCCCTGGTTGCCATGGGTGCAGCGGGGCCTCGGAAGTGTCCCCATAGGGTCCGTGTGGCGTTTCATTCATACATGCTCATCAATGTCTGCCCCTGCCTGCTCTGTCCAGGGGTATTTTAGTGACGCCTGGAATACGTTTGACTCCCTCATCGTAATCGGCAGCATTATAGACGTGGCCCTCAGCGAAGCCGACGTGAGTATGCGCCCGCCGCGGCCACCCGCCTCTTGTCCTCTGTCTGTGCACATTCCGCTCCCTGCCCGCACTGGCGTCACCTGGACAAGTCACAGATCCCAGTTTCACTCCATCTAAAACCAGGACTTTCCTAATAAGAGGTGCGGAAAAGTGGCCTTTCAAGGCAGAGCCTTATTCTGGGCCTTCTCAGACACAGACCGCCCTTGGGGGGGGCCGTTCTGCAGCGCCCAGGTCACTGGTAGGCAGGGTAAGGCAGGCGTGTCTCTCTGTGTGTCTTTCTGCGTCAACAGTGACGTTCGAGGTGATGTATCTATAACACGTTTGTTCTAGGGCGTTGTGCAAGTGGCCGGGTGGCACCTCGAATGTTCCCCTTTTATAACACTGTCCTTTTCTTCTTTTTCCTGTCGTGCCTCCTGTGGCTTCTGAATGCTTGCCCTCACAGCACTATTTCACTGATGCATGGAACACTTTTGATGCCTTAATTGTTGTTGGTAGCGTCGTTGATATTGCTATAACTGAAGTGAATGTAAGTAGCAAACTTTGTGTCCTACCATGTCATTTTTTTTTTTTTTTTTGGTTAAGTCTAATGGAGAGGAGACCAGAAACCCCCCGCCCCAGGGGTCTCTGTATGTTTTAGAAATTCCAGGCACACATTGCTTTTGGAAGACTGAGACCACTTTGTGGTCTCCCCACCCTCACCCCACTCCCTTCTCCTGGAGGAGGGTGGGGAAGTAATCGCAGCGTTACTGTTTTGGAGCTAAAACATTATTTTAATCGAATACCTTGTTAAAATGTTGAGGGTTGGGAGTCAGTTACGTGAGTGTGTGAACTTTAGCGCTCACTAGCTCTGTGGCCTTGGCATGTCACCCGACTAGGGTGTGCCTCAGTTTTTCCAGCTGTAAAATGGAGTTCGTGATGTGTGCCCTGGTGTCCACAGTGGTCTGTGAGGGTGCGGGAGGGAAACCCCACGGCTGTGCCCTGAGCATGTGGCCGCTGCTGCTGGTGTCCTCACCTGTCCCCTGTGTCTGCTGAGTCCGCTGGTGACACTGGGGAGTGACCCCATCCTAGCTCCCAAAGTGGTGATGCAGACTGGAAGCTGCCCAGGACCAGGGGAAGAGGGCTGAGTGTGAGTGCACGTCAGGGAGGGCGGAGTCAGGGAGGGCGGAGTCAGGACTCCTTGGTTGTGCTCAGTGAACTCTTTTGATGAGGGAACAAACAGCATGGTAGGTGGAATGCCCCCCTCCCCAACTTCTAGAAGCATCCTGAGAACCCCCCTTCAAAACTAAGGGGCTTGAGAAGGAGGAGCACCACCTCCTGCCAGCTCCCCTAGGGTCTGACCAATGCCTAGCCCGATGGGCCTGAGGCAGGTGGAATGGCCCTGCCCACGGGGTCTGTCCCAGTTCACCAGCAAGTCTTAGTGTGTGTCCAGTGTGTGTGCCTGGTAGTGTCAAGTCCTTCGCGGGGACGGCGGAGCATGGGCCGCGACCGCTGCGCAGTGCTGGCTTACTGCTCCACACTTGGCTGGGAAGGGGCCGCCACGCTCTGCCTGGCTGACAGCTGCAGGATTGTGGGGTCCACCCTGGTGCCCAGACAGCCTGGGTCAGCTGAGGACGATGAAATCCCTTTATGCCACCAGTTTGGGGCCAGGCTGATTCTGGAATGTGCAGTCCACAGCCTGGCCATTCTAGTCCTAGTTCAGAATGTGGTGCATCTGGGCCTCATTCTTTCTTGGATCAGCTGGGGTGAATGAAATCTCTTCTCCCTGTTGTGATAAAATGACATGAATATTTTTTGAAATACTTGCTAAAAAGCCCAGAGTGTTAGGTAGACGCAAGGGCATTACTGTAAGATTTTCCATGTAATAATAGGTGAAATGAACCTAAGACATGAGCATGTCCATGAAGGTGTGACTTGGCCTCGTAACACCCAAGTTCATGCCAGGACAGGTTACAAAAAGGGGATTTTACATCCCCTAACCTCCATAAGCCCAAACTTCTGAAAATTTCACTTCACGTGAAATATCCCATAAGTCAGCTATAAAATTGCCATTCATCACGTATAAATTATTCTTGGTTTTAAAATAATCTGATGCTAATGGGAGAATAGCGGGACCCTAACTGGGCTGCCGTGGGCTGTCTCCTGAGTTTATGAGCAGACATCTGCCTGCTTAATCATCTCATAGTGAAAAGTGCTTCTAACTTACATCAAAGTATCCTGACAGGAAGATTCCGAAACACTCATGTAAGTCAGAGGTGGCCTGTAATGGAAATGAAAATGCAACGAGCACCCTTTCAGCAGGTCTCCCCGGAGCACTCAGTGCGTAAAGCTTTGTGCAGGTATTGGCTGTAAATGCTGGGTTTCTGGGTACCAGGATGTGGCCAAGGGTGATCACTCAGGGCACGAGCCAGCGCTCCAACGTGGGCCCACCTGCTGGCCGGCGGGGTGTGGCACTGGCTCAGCAACTGCACGTGCAGGCTTCCCGCTGCCTCGCCCTGTGCTGGGCACAGGAGCCCACTGTGTCTCTCGCCTCTGGCCCGGCCTCGCTCCTCCGTGTCTCTGTTGTCCTCCGTCACCTCTCAGGAGTCAGGAAAGCCACAGGTCTACAGAAGTGCACACTAACTTTTCTAGTTAGCATTTGACACTAGGGCATCAGTACAAAGCAGACTGCCGTTGGGTCCTTTCCTGGCATTCACTCCGACTTTCAGGGTCACGCCGGTCATCGTTCCCACACTGACCTGTCAGTCCAGACGTAGCTTGAGGCCAAACCTTCCTGAGCCAGTGGCAGTCCCAGTCCTCTGCTCCGGGCCAGTCCATACCACCGTGGGGGGTCTCAGCATTTCTGTGCAAGGCCTCGGTGCAGAATGAGTGCTCCAGGCCACTTCTCATTTACTCAGTCTTTCAACAAGTGTTGATTGGACATACAGAATTCTCAGGCCCTGGGTGAAGCTTTGGGGAGGTACAGAAATCAAAGAGACCAGGTGTCCTCAGCCTCTGACGGTGCAGCTATCTGAGCAGGGCTGTTGACTCCTACACCCCTGCATCCACACATGCTGAGTTCCCTGGGGTAGCAGCCCCTATTGTGTCCCTCAGGAACTTTGTCCCCAAGCTCCTGGGTCAGCTGAGCATGAACACCCTGGGTCCAGTGTTGGCTGTTTTTAGCTGCCATAAGTCATCATTATTTGCAATATTAACTTGCTGTGCTCTCTCCCCCAACCTTTGTTGATCTTTGTTTTCTATTGCCTAATTTATTTTCATGTTGGTTTTATTTTTAGAAAATTGTAGCGGCAAGTATATATAAGCATATATACGGTGAAGTCATTAAAGCAAGAGCACTTTAAAGACTGTATACTTGTTTTTGGCTTCCCCACCTTTGGTTTTCACTGAGTTTCACAGGACGTGCTATTGGTCATGGTCATCTAAATTGTTTCCCATCCACGTTTCATGGTCTCCGGCCCGGGGCCCGAGCCGAGGCCCGCTTGGTCAGTCATGCTTGGCTCTGTAACTTGCCAGCATAATCTTCAGGAATGAAAGATCTGGCCTGGAAATGAGAACTTGAGCTTGCATTTGTTTTCTTTACAAAAACATTTTGGATGGCCCTCTCCGTGTCCTGCTTGCATGCCCACCAGCCTCTCCGTGCTGCTCGACCCCCACCCCGGCCCCGCCTGCTCTGGTCATGATTTGATAGCTCTCATGGACTGGTCTTCATCACGTTTGCTCATCACATCACCAAGCTGCTAAAATGTCAGATGATGACTGGCAGGCTCAGTTTTGCTCCCTCTTGGATGCCCGCTTGCTCTTTGGTGAAATGACCCAGCAACCTGTTCTTCCTCACCCAGCAGTGGCCGCTCTTGCCATTTTCATTATTGCTGGGTGGCAAAAGACTTGCTCGGAGGCCATGTCTGCCTTTGTATTACTTACCAAAGAGCACTCAGAAGTCAGGAGGGAACTCACCACCAGGGACCCAAGAATTGTCCTGACCTGCTGGATACCCAGTTTGGACCAAGTGGCCAAGAGCTGCAGCCAGCTGCTTATTCTGAACCCCGGTCATGTTGTTCGGTCCTCCATTCCACATGCTCCCCCTTTCCCAGGGACCAGGTTGCTGGTTTCTGGACACAGACGCAGAAAGCCCTCCCTCCCAGAGGTGCTGCATGCCGGGTCAGAGGGAGCCCCTCCCCCGGGAGACTGTGTTCTCAGGATGCCTCGGGCTCATTGGTTTGGGGATGTTGGTTTGCTCCCTGTCTGAATTGAAAAACTGCATCCTTTCCGCTTTTCCAGAAAAAGCTGGAAATGGATTCAGAACGTGCAGACTGATCCCTTTGATAGCACCTGGGAAACTCAGGGCTTGTTTGGCTTCTGCAGTTGCAGGGGTCTGACCCTGAGCCTGCCTCTCAAGAGCCTGCCTGAGAGCCCTGTGGGAAGGGGCTAGAGGGGACATCAGGAGAGCCCCAGGGATCTCAGGAGCTTTGCTGACCTGGGCATACAGTTTGGCCTCCTGAGGCTGAGGACCATGTTACTGTTGGGGTCCCAGTTGAAGATGGTGGCATCTCAGGGTTGCAAGGATGAAGCCATCTAGTCCTAGCCCTGAGATGACCCTGGAATTCCTTCTGTTGGAAACTTCCACAAGTGTCTACCGGCTGTCTTTGGAAAGCTGCCTGGGGACTGAGTCCTTTCCCGTCTCACATCCTCTGGGGCGTCCTGTGGTTGATCCCAGGAGTCCAGCAGAGTGTCCTCCTCCATTCCTGGTAAGGGAGATGGGGAGGGAGACTACTCTCTTTGCATCCAAGTACTGAACCCTCATCAACCTCGAAGAATCCACTGTTGGCTGTAAGAGCCCACGTGGGCTTTTCCAGGGGTCCCGCTCTGCACTGCCAGTTCAGACTTGGCAGCACGCTAGACTCACCTGGGAGCTTTTAAAGCGCCCAAAGCTTAGACACCCCCTCCCCAGTCAATTAAATAAGAGCCTTTGGGGTAGGACCTAGCCATCAGATTTTGTCGGAGGTCCCTTGGCAGTTCTAACGGGCCACCCAGGGTGAGAGCTGGCCTGCCCTGTGCATCAGGCTGGCATTTGTAGCTTGAGCAAAGCCATCCTCAGGGTCCATGCAATTCTTAAGATATTTTGGCAACTTGCACTGTCCCTCGTGCTGCCAGCGACCCCTCCTCTGAGCGGTCTCCTGCCCAGGGTGGCGTGTGGGGCAGGGCGGGTGCCGCTGGCCGCCCCCGGCGCATGCAGCTTGACGTGTGTGTGTTCGTTCCTTCCTTCTGCGCATGCGGTGCGGCCTGTCCCTCCACAAGTGCAGTCCCTTCTCCTCTTTGATTTTCTCCAACAAAAGAATATCCATGTTTCAAGTCCATAGCCCAGGATTTGTCATACTTCAGAGACATCAGCTGAAAGAGGGACATGCACCTTCAAAAGTCAGTTTGGTGCTAACTTGCTCGTGTCACGAGGAGGGGTGTGGTGCAAGGTGTCACACATGGAGCAGGACAGACAGCGACAAGCAGAGGGGCTGGGCCCGCGCATGTGGCCAGGAAGTGTCTTCCCCAACCACAGCCCCCTCCTTCTCTCCCAGGTCCAACTCACAGGTTATGTATGGACATTTCTAATGTACGCTGCAGAGGGCTTATGCACACTCTGGACCTGAACATAGGCAGGCAGAGGTGTACACATGCACACGCACACGCACACGCACACAACGTCCCACTCCAGCTGCATGGTGACGGAAGCCTTCCTGCACACGGGGAGATGGTGTGGGAGACAGGGAGAACCCTGGAAACCTACTTCCTTCATTTGTTAAAGTCTTAAGTTAAATTCTACCATCTGTCCCTTTCAGATGTCATTTGTTTTGCAGTGAGATGAGAGACTAGGAAAAGAAAAATAGTGACCTGGGCTTGGACTGACCCAGTGCAGGGTTCACATTCTGAGCACCCCAGGCACCCCCTTTCACCGTTTCAGAACCTGTTAGTCCTGGGCTCGTAATCACATTGCTGAATTTCAGTTGTGATGTGATGTGCCCACGTTCCTTATTTCCTATGAGTTTTGTAGAATTTTACTTTTGGTCTTAAGAGGCAGCTGTTGACAAGAGTGAGGCTTTAGAATGGAGCCATGAATTTTCCCTGCATCCCTAGGAAGAGGCCCGTCAGAGTAGTGCAGGTCCATCGGCGTGCACACATCCCTTAGCTGCACAGAGGCCGTGTGCAAAGGCTACCTGCAGCCCCCGCGTGCACACAGCAGGAGAGCCGCGTTGCTTTGTGGGTCACCTGGTAGACCAGCTGCTTCAGCAGAGGTGACCCTACCAAAGGCAAGAGAAAGGTCATTGTTTCGTGATTCTTGTCCAGCCCTCACTGTTTAACTGAAAGATGCCTCCCAATATTTGTTAGTTTGCTCACAACCTTTTTGTATTTTCTGAAGCACTTACTGAGTATCTAATTAGTGCCAGATCCCATGCTGGGCACTGAGTAGAGGTGAGGCAGGGTCCTTGCTTTCTGTGGGCTCCCAGCCTGAGGCAGGAGGCTGTGCACACTGGGGGGTGAGTGCTGTGGTCCTGCACCCTGGGGCCCAAGTGACAGGAGCCCCGCCAGACTCTGGTGAGGCAGAACTGCTGAAGCTGAGGGCCAGCGGGTCCCGAGCTGCTTCTCTCCAAGAGTCACACAGCTGAGCTTTGTCTCCCTTGACAGCAGTCTGAGCTGCCAGTTTGGGAAAACAGAGCCTCGTGCCCTGACGGACTCAGTCTGTGCAGCGCCCCAGCAGAGAGGGCGCCATGGGTCACACACTGACCAGGCATGTGGCCCCAGGAACAGAGTATGATCCAGGGGGTCTGTGGGCCACAGGCAGCCACCGCTCTTTGCCCGTTCGGTGGAGCCATTCTGCTCTTCGGAGTCTGCCGAGCAGCGAGCTGCTGAGACCCACCGCCTGATGCACAAAGCCCAGTCCCCGGAAGAAGCAGAGAGAGGCCCATTCCGCACTCCGCCTGCAGGGACAGCTCAGGTCTCGCAGCATGATCTTCCTTGGGGGTCTGTCCACCTCGGAACCCCACATCCTAGGATGTGATTTAGAAAGTAGTGTATCTGAGCCTGTGTCCATGGCTGCCCACCCTCACGTCCAGTTCCAAGCAGTGTCCCTGGCATTGTCTCAGGGAGGGAGCAGGTGTGTCCTCTTAAGACATTAACCACACTTTTTTAAAAGGGGGGAGGGAGGACCTCCTGAGCCACTGCTTCCTTCTCAATTCATTAATATATGTTCAATCTTTGATTTCTTAAAGCCAACTGAAAGTGAAAATGTCCCTGTCCCAACCGCTACACCTGGGGTAAGATCAGTGACTAGTCCCCAGGGGCTGGGCCTTTTCCTCGAGTTGATTTGACCATGTCGAGTTTTCCACTAGTGTTTCTGTATCTCCATGATTGTTCCTCCAGAACGGTGTCTGCAGTGGTTTGCATCCATCATCAGTGTCCAGTACTCTTGACCAGCCCAGCGTTCACTCTTAATACACTAGACCACGTGGACATGCATGTGCTGTGTGGACGCAGATTTCCAAGCCCTGTGTTGTTAGCATGTAACTTTTCCTTTCATATCATGCTTTTTAAGGTGAAAAGGCCCTAGAAACACATCTTCAATTCTTACCTCTGTCACCTGTGTTTGCATCTGTTGCTGTTTTTCTGAAAGTGTTGCATGTTCTACTTTCCATTGGGTTTGACCTCTCCATGATAACCCTTCAGAACTCTGAAGAGAGCAATAGAATCTCCATCACCTTTTTCCGTCTTTTCCGAGTGATGCGATTGGTGAAGCTTCTCAGCAGGGGGGAAGGCATCCGGACATTGCTGTGGACGTTTATTAAGTCCTTTCAGGTAAGAACCATGTCACAATGTTCTCCCTGTCTTTGAAGACCCTGCGTGAGTCCATGATCAATCCAGACTCTCTCCTGCAGGACCACTGTGACCACCAAGGTCACATGAACACCTAAGTCAATAATGTGGAATGCCAGAAAGACCTGGCCTTGCATCACTTGGGTAGAGGGAGTAGGATTACCCCCTTAAAGGAAACAGAAACGAAGGCGGAGCGAGCTGGGGCCGAGAGCGCTGCAGCATTTCCAAGTCTGGCCGAGCTGTGGGGCCGTAACCCTCCGTCCGCTCGTCCCCAGGGAGAGTGGTACCTGGTGCCATCTGAGAGCGTGCTGGGTCCCAGGAGACCCTCAGAAGCCCGACCGCCTCTCGCTAGGATGGCTGCTCCTCAACAGTCCTACCTGTCAGCTAGTCTAGTTACGAATTGGGGACCATTCCCCCGGGCCAGCACATCGTCCCCCGTGCCTGGGTTAGCCAGTGCCTGGAAGGATGACGGAGTTGAGGACATTTAGGCATGAGCCAGGTCTCATCTGTCATTTGGGACTCTTCAGGCTGGTGCAGCCTGGTTCTAGTCTAGTCCTTGAACTTGGCTTCTCCTGTGCCTTCCAGTGCCCCACCCAGATACTCGAGTCTTGTGGACTGAATCCATGGGGGGAGCGTGCAGATGCTTCTTGGAAAGGTACCCCCATGCAGGGAGTTCGTGGATATGCACGAGCATTGGAAAACAAATAATGCCTCTTTATTTCTTTATTATTTGACGGTTTCAAAAGTCATAAACGTTCCCATAAACAAGTGAAGCCATCCAAAGCCATATAAAGAGAAAGTTCAAGCAGCCCCGCCCAGAGGTGAGCAGAGTTAACATCCCAGGAAGTGCTCCCCGCCGTGGGCAGGTTCTAAGCTGAAGAGAAGGGGTGACGTCTGGGGAAGAGGTGAGAGCCAGAAACTCAGAGAAGGAAAGTCACAAGTCCTGATGGGAAATGGAGGAGGAACAGGGAAGAGGCGGGCGGAGCGGGCCAGGGGCAGGCAGGCCTTGATGCGGGATGAAGTCCCAGGCGGAATTAACCGAAAGTACCACAGTCTGTGAATGAGCTGCTGTGAAAATACAGTGAATTCACGTAATAATGTAATTGTCACTCACTTTTCAAGAAATTGCTGAACTTTTTATGATTTATTTATTTTATATGGTTTTTTTTTGTTTTGTTTTATCCTCGCCCAAGGATATTTTTCTATTTATCTTCAGTTAGAGTGGGATGGAGGGAGAGAGGGAGGGAGAGACAGACAGAGAAACATCGATTCGAGAGAGAGACATTGACTGGTTGCCTCCTGCACGACCCAACCAAGGCCTGGGACCAACTGCAACCAAGGTGTGTGCCCTTGTCGGGAATCAGACCCGTGACTCATTGATCTGTGGGATGATGCTCTAACCACTTAGCCACACCTGCCAGGGCTATTTTATATGTTTTTATTGGTTTTTTTTTAGAGGGACAGAGAGAGAAACATGGATGTGAGAGAGAAACATCAACCGGCTGCCTCCTGCACGCCCCGCATTTGGGATCAAGCCTGCAACCTGGGCATGTGCCCCAACTGGAATCAAACCAGGACCCCTCAGTCCATGGGATGTCGCTCAATCCACTGAGCCACACTGGCTGGGCAAAATTGCTTAATTTTAAAAATAAATTCATGTCATGAAGTAGTGGTTCATAAAAACTGAGAACGGTACTAACAAAATTCTTAAATATTTCATAAACCAGGAAGAAAATGCAAATAGATATAGTAAGAAAAGCCTGAAACTAACCCTGTGGGACCAACGGGTCCAGCGTCAGGACGGTGCTACTGCACTGGGCCGACGGCTGTCACGGCCCGGAGCTGGCCCACGTCAGAACCCGTTTTAGCCTCGGGCTTTCTTCTGACGACCTTTAGTGGATGGGAGAGGAAGCGGGTGCTTTAAGCCTGTGTGCCTGGCACTGGCTTTCGTGATCTGGGTACTCCCTGGAGGGGTGCGGTGAACATGGACCCCTGTCCCTTGAGATGGGGTAAGGAAGCAGTTGAACACTGGGTCAAAGGCCCGGCCCGACCTGACATGTGCTTGTGTCTGGTGTTCGTAAGGAGAGCTCCGGCTGGGCGACCACCCGGCTAGCTCCTTTTCTTCCCTGGCCCAACCCCCAAATCTGTGATTCTTTCAGAAAGTGCATTTTAAGAAGAGTCTCTTGCTTTCTACAGTGACAGCAGAAAGTGGTTCTTTCCCTCTGATCCAGTAATCCCACTCCTAAGACTTCACTTTAGGAATAAATACTTCAGCAGATGGCCAGGTGATTTTGCATAAAGATGTTCCTTGAGGAGGTGAACTGCAATGACCCCCTGCCCCCCGCCATCCCACAAAGGAACTCAGAAGCCATCCCAGTGTCCGTGTTCTGGGATGGTTTTGATCCGTTGTGGGTATTTTCAGGAACGATTCCAATGACGAATTGAAACATTATTATGAGAGTGATGTGTCTGTGTCACCACTGTGTAAGGTTAGGGTAGCCAGTGACGGTGGGAAGCCATCCTGCCCGAAGCTCGGTAACACTAGGTGTGCACGTGGCTAGAGTACTCTGGACAGCAGTTTAAAGAGCTCTTCCTCTCTGCTGATGTTCTTTCGATACAACACGGAGGAGAAGAGCAGGTGGCCCTGTGTGGGTCTTCCGTCTGTGCGTCTGTGCGCGAGCAGCCGCGGGGCGAGAGGCCCGCGCCGAGCCCCGTGTCCCTCTCTTCCAGGCGCTCCCGTATGTCGCCCTCCTCATAGCCATGCTGTTCTTCATCTACGCGGTGATCGGCATGCAGGTACGCTCCGGCTCCCTTGGGGCCCCGTTTGCTGGCCAGCCCCAAATCTGTGGCGAGGTGTACCTTCACCAGGTGCAATGGAAAGACCAGGTCATGATTTTGCAGCCAACGCCGCAGCTGCTTAAGAGGAATGGAGATGAGAAAGGTGTGGCCCCAAAGGCGAGAGCCTGTGTCGGAGAGAGCCAGGCTCAGAGAGCCAGGAGGGGCTGGAATAAACCACAGAAAGCTGGGGTTGGTGGTGCTCCTCGCCCCCCGAGTCTTGGGAGAGTCGAGTGATTGAGAAAACCCATAGTTGGTTTTAGCCACAGGAAATGCCATACTGAAAGAAGCCACAATTGTCCTATATAAGCACCCACGTTACTAAGAAGAGGTTTAGTCATATAAAAGTCTGTTTATATTCGGAAAAATTGTTTTATTGTAACCAAGTGAGAGTCTCACTTGAAACATAGTACTTCCTGATGCTATGGCAAACCTGACCTGGGATCATTGCCTTGCCTCAGTAGTACCCCCGAGAAGAAGCATGACACCAGGTTTCTGTGACCCTGGCTAGGGGGCTGCAGGATATTCGCCAGCTCCCCCTGGGTGGGGAACAGGACAGGGGCTTCATTAACAGCAGCTCTGACAGGAAGCAGCAGCTGCAGAGGGCGGAGCCTCCAGGAGGAGAGGGAGGTGGAGAGCCTGGACCTCCCTGGGTGGTCCCTCTGCCGTGTTCTCTGAAGGCTCACATAGATGCCCTCTTTCAGATAAGGGAGGGACATGAGTGTAAAGAGATGGGCGATTCCCAAGGCAGAGAAGGGGTCATGCTTATTCTATTCTGAAGGCATAGAAGGATTCGTAGGTCGCCAGGAATCCCACCAGGAGTTATGAACCGAGAATCAACCCGCTTGAGCCCCTGTCATTCAGCAGCATGTGGTGCTGTATGCCCCGAAAGGTCCTTGATGACAGGACCTTTCACACTGACCCAGAAAACTGCAAACTGTGTCGCATGTACCGCCAGCTCACGCAGAGGCTCAGCCTGGCGTCCAGTTAGTCTCACATGTCACTCTGCTCCGATAAGTCCCATGAGCACTTCCTAACTTCCTCTTACGTGGAGGTAGCGCCCACCCTGCTCTCCGCGCCCACTGGCCCCGCACCTGTCTGCAGCCTGACCGTTGCCTGTGCACACTCGCGCTCTCACGTTCCGGTGCACCTCTGTGGCCTCATTGCTGGCCTTGCTCTCACGGCCGGCAGCCTCCCTGTCCCAGGCCCCCGGCCTTGGCTCGTGAGCCTCTGCTGCCCCGTCCAGCTGGACTGTCCCAGCTCTGGTCGAAGGTAGGAGCTCCTCGAGGGGAGATGTGCCTGCCGCCCCTGTGGCTGTGGCCCGTGGTTAGCACAGGTCCCGCTCATCCTTGTGAGTCAGTGAAGTACCAGGCACTGTGGGGAAGCCCTGCGGGTGTGGAGTGAACTCGAGTCAGTTCTAAATTCACTGTGGAGGGTTTCTTTCTTCTTTTTTTAATGACAAAACTCTATTCTTTTTTCCCCTAATTTCTCCACCTAGATGTTTGGGAAAGTTGCCATGAGAGATAACAACCAGATCAACCGGAACAACAATTTCCAGACCTTTCCTCAGGCAGTGTTGCTGCTCTTCAGGTGATGGACCCTGCCGGATGTGTGTCTGTAGCCTTGGGCTCCAGAGCGATGGGGACACGCGGTGTCAGCACGGCCATTCCCAGCGGATCCTGGCAGCTTTCTGTATTTGTTTTGTATTCTTGAACAGACATGAGCATCTCCCTCAGACAGGGATTTTGCTGGCCTGTTGAAGCTGCTGTCGTTCCGATTGTGGCTGGCTTGAGGTTCAGTTTTTGGGGAGTTAGTGGGTCTGCTAAAGCTACCAGGAAACTCGCAGGAGAGACGCTTAGGCGTGGGAGCACGCCCTGAAACACCAGAAACACGGAAGCGTTGCAGGAACACAGGGCCTTTGCACTGCTGATGGGGGCATCCTAAAATGTGGAATATAAAATGTAATGGGACCCTTTTTAACCCCAGTTAACTAACTTTGTCACCAAGGATGTCTCAAAGTGAGAGAACTTTCTAGAAATTATACAAGTAATTGGTAACGATCCTAGGGCCTGGAGAAGTCATGTGCAAGTGAGGTAGTTTCCAGTTCTTGGCTTTCAACGAAATCGAACGGGGTCCAATCAAGTTGTCTGATGTTAAATCATTAAAAGATAACAACTGATAAGAATTTTAACATAAGGATTTAAAGAAGAGAAGGTACAAAAATAAACACGTTTTTACAAAAAGAATTGATGTGCTTATACAGATTGATATGAATCAAAGGTAGTGGTAGCGGGGCCTCCGCTGTCTGAGATAAATTGCATTTGAAAATAAGGAGGCATTTTCTGTGGTCACTCCTTCAAACTGGCTTTTCGACAAACTCCTTAGGTTTTGCTCCAATGAAAAAACTTGTTTCTTAAAATGGTTTAGCGGTCTAAGCCTCAAATCCCTTCCCCCCCGCTAACACCCTCTCTTCACTTACTCTGAGCAGGTGTGCGACAGGGGAGGCCTGGCAGGAGATCATGCTGGCCTGCCTGCCGGGGAAGCTGTGTGACCCCGAGTCGGACTACAGCCCCGGGGAGGAGTACTCCTGCGGGAGCAACTTCGCCATCGTGTACTTCATCAGCTTCTACATGCTCTGCGCCTTCCTGGTACGTGACCGGAGGAGCCCCTGTGCACTGGCTGCTGCGTGGGCAGCATTTGAATTCGGGCCAGCGATGTTACCCCGTCAACCTCCTGTGGGGCGTTTCGTGCCGATGAGCACCCTGGACTCTACTTGGGAGTCTCAGCAGGGGTTTTGCCTCATCATCACGTGTCAGCACCTTGGCTGCAAGCAGGACTTAGGTGCTGCTTAGCCAAAGGCTCGGGGCAGTCACTACCCCAGCTTCTTGGGGCTGCTCGTTTCTTTATAAGAATGTTAAAGCCAATACACACAGCAGTGACTTAAGAGTGAGTTATTTGGTAGCGCTGAAATTATAACGCTGTAGTGTGCTTCAAACGTGCAGAAGGTTCACTCCCCTGCCCTCCCTCGGACTCGACCACAGCCATCTCGGAAAGCTCGCGCCCTGCATGTTCCTTAACTGTTCCCCAGAAGAAAAGTTTTCGGCAGACTCCCTGGAGAAACGGGCTCAGATGTGTCGTGCCCGTCGCGAGGAAGCACTCACTGGGGGCCAGCCCGATTCCTGCCCCTGCGGCTGATGCCTTCTCCTCCTGCTTTGCTTTCACAGATCATCAACCTGTTTGTGGCTGTCATCATGGATAACTTTGATTATCTGACCCGGGACTGGTCCATTCTGGGACCTCACCATTTAGACGAATTCAAAAGGATATGGTCAGAATACGATCCCGAGGCAAAGTAGGTTGGAAAGGATCCATCTGGCGTGTGGGCTGTGTTTCCGCGGACGGCGGGGTGGACTGGAAGCTCAGGCCACACGCTGCCCAGGCCTCACGCTCGCTTTGTCTCCAGGGGAAGGATCAAGCACCTGGACGTGGTCACCCTCCTCCGCCGCATCCAGCCTCCCCTGGGGTTTGGGAAGTTATGCCCACACAGAGTGGCCTGTAAGGTAAGCGTCTTGTGTGGGTGTCTGACAGCTTCTCTGGAAGGACTTCCTGGTTCGTTAAAATGACACTAATGACCTTCTGTCAACCCTGCCAGGCGGAGGATGTGGAGATGAGTAATAGCGGCCCCTGTGTGAGGAGCTGTCAGAAGGGTAACTCTCAGGAGCTCCTGTCAGCCGGCACTAGGAATAGGAAGGGAGCGAAGACATTTGTCACTGGGTGAATGGAGGAGAAGGTGACATTTGCGTCAGGTCCAGAAGGAGAGACGGGGGTTTGTCAGAGTGGAAGGAAGCACAGAGCCCAGCGCGGGGCAGGAGGATGGGTGTCCTGTGGGCAAGCGGGGAGTCACCGGTGCGGCCAGGCCAGCCGGGAAGTGGCAGAGAGCCACAGGCACAAACAGCGAGGCGCCCCCCATGCCGCACCGAGTTCCAAGGAAGAGACACAAGTGCACCTCCATGTTAGACAGGAGAAGCCTCCAGGGACGGGGGACACCCGGGAGCTGCTGGAGTGGTCCGAGTGCGAAGTGACCAGAGCCACAGCAAGGGCGGCGGGAGTGGGGACGGAGAGGAGGGGGTGGCTGAAACTCCACTTAGGAGGTCGAGGGGAGAAGTTGGCCCCAGGCATTTCTAGCGTGTGCCCTGGTGGCGGCGTCTGTGCCTCCTCTCCGGGTGGGCACAGCAGTGGCCCATCATGGATGATCCAGACCTCCCACCCCATCTCTGAGCCCCCATCAGACCGTGCTCTCTGTGAGCCCTCGCTGGGGTGTGTGTTGCCCGACAGAGCTCACAGTGACTCACCTGGAGAAACGCCCCTGTCGAACAGAGAAAGGCAAGGTCTGCCTGCCGGAAGTCACCCGGTGGCCGTCCTGCCACCTGCGCCAGGACTGCTGGCAGGCTCAGACGGACCCACGGACACAGAGTCGTCTACGTGTTTCAGGCTTTCAGAGAACTTGTCTAAACCAAACTCATTGTTCTCCGCCCTGAAAGTCCAGGAAGCCCCTCGGCAAGTCCTTGGGGTCCTTGCCCATGTCTTTGCTTCTCCTCTGTCTGGACACTCTGGGATGGCAGTTGATTTTTTTTTTTTTTTATTTTACCCAAGGACATTTTTGCATTTATCTTCAGGTAGAGCAGGAGGAAGAGAGAGAGAGAGAGAGAAACATCGATGTGAGAGAGACACATTGACTGGTTGCCACCTACATGACTCCAACCGGGGCTGGGGATGAACTGCAACCGAGGTACGTGCCCCTAGAGGGAACCGAACCCGGAACACTCTGGACCTCAGGCCGGTGCTCTAACCGCTGAGCCACACCGCCAGGCAGCAGTTGATTTTTTTCATAGATTTCCCAGTACCAGGCTCTTCTGCTCTCCAAAAGCAGGACGGGTTCCCGCTCGTAGCTGTTGTCTCGATTGCATTCCCAGACCCTTTGACATAAAGCACCTAAGTGTCCCCGATGCACAAAGTAGTCTGTTTGGGTGGCTCAGCAACTTGCCGGGAAAAGTGCCTGGTGTTGGAGACGGTGGGTGGGAATAGCACTGGGACCTAGTGGGACTGCATCACACAAACACGGATTTCCAGTCCACGAACACAGGAGAAACGACGTTTTATGTTTCCTTTGGGACACCCTATCAGCCCAAAACCAAGAAACTGGAAACGGCTAACAGTTGTAATTACCACTCATTTAGTATTTACCTGGTTCCAGGTGCTGGGCTGAAATGTGTGTCCGTGATCTTCGATCCTTGCACACCCCTCTGGTGTGAGCATGTCATCTGTTTCTACAGATGAAGTCACGGGGCTCAGAGAGGGTGTTGTCACCAGTCCTGCCCAGCTCTGTGCTGGGTCAGAGGGACCAGCAGGGACGAGAGAAGTGGGACGTGGGGATCCTGCTCTGAACGACAGACAGCTGGAGAAGCCACGCGCACTCCACAAGGTCGCACCAGGACACTCCCGTGTTAGGGTTTGTCACAGAGCCGGGGTTAGAGGACCCGAGCCCTGTGCCCTGTGTCTCTGGCACATTTCACTCTCACAACAGCCTGAACAATGTGCCCAGAACAGAGGCCTGACCCCAGGGCACCGGGAGAGTTGGTTAAAGAGAAAGAGAGAACAATGTTGAAACAGTGAAATGATTAAACAGTCATGGTGAAACACAAAACAGAACACACCACCTGAGGGCCAGCTTGTCGTTTCAGAGTCCCCCAGCTGGTAGGTGCTCCTCAAATGGCTGTTGAATGAAATTGAGGGCTGACTAGGAGAAACAATGAATGTGGAGAAGAGCTACGGCTGTCATCAGCCATTCACATTCTAGTGAGAGACTTTTCTTTCTGTTTGCAGAGACTAGTTGCCATGAACATGCCTCTCAACAGCGATGGGACGGTCATGTTCAATGCAACCCTGTTTGCTTTGGTTCGAACAGCTCTTAAAATCAAGACCGAAGGTGAGCATCCCCTGGGAGCAGGTCAGGAGGAGATGCCCCTCCCACCTGTATTTCCCTTCTGGGCCCTTGTCAGGGGAGGCCCTGGAAAGGGTGTGGTGAGTGTGGTGAGAGCACGTGCTGGTGGACGCATGCTGCCCCCCCCGCCCCGGTCCCTTCTTTCTGTATGCTTCACTTTGTCCCAGAGAGTTTTGAGGTGACCACGCCACGACTTACTGCAGAGTGGGGGAAAGACAGAACTGTCACCCACGAGTTCACTCCAGCTGTCCTTACTACTGTGTGACCTTCCGCGAGGGGTTCCGTTGTTGTGCGCTGTCGTTTGTTTCTCTGTGGGAGGGAGGTGAACACACCGCGTCAGGGGGGTCCTGGGGGTAAGATGCCATGCTGTCTGCAGAAGCCCCTCCGCAGTGCTGGCACACAGCGGGCACGAGGGACCTACTACTGCGTCCAGGGGCTTCCCAGCTGGGACCAGGAGGTGAAGAGGCAGACACTGGGAGGGAGGGTGGGAAGAGGGGCCAGCGAGGGATGGAGTCAGTGGACAGCTGTTTTCCCACCATCCCAGAGCTCAGGGAGACTGTCCAGCAAAGCCAGTGCCCGGCAGCTAACGTATCCCTCGCAGTGTCCTCTCCCTGGCCCCACCGGCCTCAGTGAGGGACGAGGAGGCAGGATGGCTTTTCTGTACTGACATGTTAGTCAAGGAGACAAACATCAGCCCGTCTGATAACAGACCAAGTTGCGGTGGGTGCTGCAGACGAGTACACACTGTGGGAATCGAGAGAGTTTTATTTGGGTGAAATTTAGTCTGGGTCTTCAAGGATGGAGGCAGGACCTGGCATTCTAGGCTGGGAGCAGCGGGAACAGTATAGGGGTGGGCTCGGGAGGGTAGGAGATGAACTGCGGAGTAAAACATGGTTGTTCCCACCGTAGAGTGAGTGACTATTTGCTGCCATAGGAAGCGTGAATGACCCTGTCGGGGAGAGTCTGCTGGGAGGGGTGCCCCCTCCAGGGCTGCGCACCCGTCCAGGTCAGGCTGGGGGCAGGGCAGCAGTGGTCAGGACAGAGGACTTGCTGGCTGGAGAAGCATGCATTGGGTTCTCCTCTGCTCTTGGAATCCAGGGAACCTGGAACAAGCTAATGAAGAACTCCGAGCTGTAATCAAGAAGATCTGGAAGAAAACCAGCATGAAGCTACTTGACCAAGTTGTCCCTCCAGCTGGGGGTCAGTGTAATCTATTTCCTAAGTAGTCCTTGGCCAACACATTGGTTTCAGTGATAGGGTCTGCAGCCAGCCCAGACGGCAGGATGCTTGGTGTGTCCGCTAGACCTTCGAGGACCCCAACCCGAGAAGGCCCTTTGGCCACCTGGTGTAATTATGCAGGGTAATCTGAAGACCGTTCCAAAGGGAGGCTTCAGTGGGAAGGAAACCAGACCACGATGGCTGGCATGGGGCGTGGGTTCTCTTGTTGGTGGAGGAGTTGATGTTAGAAAACAAGCTTGCCAAGCCTCAGAACAAAAAAAACCTGGACGTTTTGGTCCAAAATGAACCATTTAAAACTTGTTTCCATTCATCCTTCAACCTATTGTTGAAAGCTTCTCACAGAGAAATTGATAGCTGTCGAAAATGGTATTTTCCAAATGTTCTTGTCAAGACTGAGTTGGCTACCATAACTACCAGCAATGTCCCTTTAATTAGAATTTAGAGTAGGGACAGGACTAACAGGCATGCTTCTGTCCTTTCGTTATTTATCATAAAATAACTGACTAAACTTTTTCAGATTTACACATATATATATATGACATATATATATAATTTATACACTGTTTCTCCATTTTTGTTTAAGTGCACATGGACTTAGAAGTTGAGGTGGTTGTCTTTCAACTGTTTTATTTTCAAGTTTTAAAGGTGCAGAGTCCGTCTCCTCGGTGTCATCACACAGCAGTCTAGCGTCCCTAACCCTGGGCATGTGATAAGCGTTTGGTGTATTTTGTAACCAACCAAACCTTCATAGTGTCACTGCCTCTGCAGCATTTGAAATTGGTCTGGCTCTGGTCTGGACGCTGGCTCCGGAACCCCCGGCCAGGATGGTGGCTGGTGCCTCTCCCTCTGAGAAGCGACAGCCTCCAGGGCCAGAGGGAGCAGCATGCCGGCCAGCTCTGCTCCAGGGTGAAGCGAGAAGCAGTACGTGTGTTTCTGGCTGCAGGGAGCCCCCATAGCCAGCACGGCCACTGGCCCAAAGCCGGGAAGATGGCCCGCAAAGAAATGATGATAAAGGGAAAGCAAAAAAGTCCCCCAAACCAAAAGAACGAAACCCCAAACTCCCACCCAGAGAACCCTGGCTGTCCACTGGAGAACCGATGCTGCATGTTTAAAACGACTCTTTGGTTTCGTCCTTTCCTTTATAGCTGCACACCCGAGTGCTCGCATGGCTTAGACTAATCGCTTTAAAAATCTCGTCATAACAATGTGCTTGAGCTTTTCCTGCAGCCTCCATTCCTTTCGACTCTCAGTCTTTCAGAATATTCTGAAGCAATTCTGTTTTAGGGTGGTGGCATGGAATCAGAGTTATCTCTTGCCAGCTGTATTCCCCTACGACATTTCTCGAACCACAGATGCATGCTTCAGAATAGCGGCTGCGCCTGCCCAGGGAGCCGGCCCTGCCCGGAGCCCGCCCCTGCCTGCGCCGCCGCGCCCCTCGGACATGCCCCTTCAGTGCAGGCTGGTCTCACTCACACGTCAGGGCCCATCCTGCTGCACTCACTTGGACAGCATTCTGCGAAACTTCATTTCTTTGCACTTGACCAGGAAAATGTCCAGAACTTGGCTCATCATCTGAGCTCCCTTCCTTCGAAAACCAGCTTGACCAGACTTCTGAGAAAGGCCACACATTCTTCCACCTTCCTGGCCCAACGACGGGCCCTGGTTTTCCCTCCGTATCCCTGGAAGTGGATTGGGGTTTAGGATGATGTGTTCCTCTATTTCGAAATGTCATCCGGTGGCACTGGGAGACCAAGAGGAAGGAGAGGGGCCTCAGGGGGAGATGGAACGGCCCAGCAGTGCCCTGTGTGTGGGCCTAGGAAGGCGCTCGTCAGCGTGACTCAGATGGGTGCTATTGCCCTGGTGTCTGGCTGCGGTGAGCAGACCCTGAGTGAGTTGCTGGGCAGTGGCTTAGCTTCTGTCTTTCTGTTTTTGACGCTCTCACCTTCCAGTCGGCCAGTGGTTTCCAGCTTCTCACATGATGGCCTACTTAGAAATGACAGTGTCCGTACAGCCCTCTAGGCCAGCACGTGGGCAGCTCCCCCGGCCGAGGGCTCGGCGTCCCCCTACTGTCACCTCCTCGAGAGCAGCAGCCGGAGCCAGGCCAGCTGTCCCGATGCCCAGGGCTGGCCCATGTACGGGGGCCAGGAGGCCCTTACAGACCTGGTGGCAGAGTAGGTGCCCATCTTAGGAGGTGTTGCTGGCACAGGTGTGATGTGAGGCAGCCCCGAGTTGTCATGAGCTTGATGATAGAGACACTCAGGACTGAGCCCTGGAATGTGGGTTGGGGTTCTCTTCTGCAGGGGTCTGTGGCCTCCACCGAAAGGCTGAGGTGTCTCACTGCCCATCTCTGGCCCTCGCTCGTGTTCTCACCTCCTTTCGGTCCTGTTGCATCATTTCATGGATCCTCCCCCCTTCTTTAGACGTTCCCTCTCCTCGCCTTTGGGCCTTTGCTCCTTGACCTGGCTCTTTGGCTCCTTTGCCCTGAAGAGTGGTTAGAGCTGACCCACCCCTTCCTCTCCAGCCCTGAGCCCAGGCAGCCTCACTGTATTCATTGCTTCTCGTCCTTCCCTTTCTGTCCAGCTACAGCTTTCACTTCTGTTTTTAAGAACTCTTTCTGGGCTCAGTCTCAGCTAGCTCAACGTCTCAGCGGAGCCGAGGGTCCTTGATCCCGCCCTGCAGAGCCCTGGTGGCGGTGTCTCTGTTCTGGAGTGGCCCCTCTGGGAGAAGCCTGGCCAGCCCTCCGTACTGAGTGTGTGCCCCCCAGGCTCTGGGCCAGGAGAGCCAGACCCTCCTACAGGAGCCCTGGCCCTCCAGGCTAGCACAGTCCAGGCTGAAGGCTGGGAAGGGCAGTCCCACTGTCAATGAGGTGGGCTTTCTCTAGGTAGAGGGGTGTTTTTTCTGGATTGAAGAAGCTGCTGGAGCACAGCAAGTGGAGAATCCCCTGGGTCCCCAGATTCTTTGGTCTGCAAGCCGACGCTCTAACCTCTGAGCCAAGCCAGCCAGGGTGGTCCCTGGATTCTCGACAGAGTCAGCAGTCAGTCCACCTCCCGGTTGCAGCCCAGTAGAGAAAGAGAGCCTTGTACTCTGGGAGAGGCAGCCCATGTGGCAGCCGGTGTGGCAGCAGGTAGACATCGCTCCGGGAGGTGGTGCGGAGGGGGAGGAGAGCCGGGCTGGGGTGCTCATGTCCCAACTCGAGTGGCCTGAGGCAAGTCCTTTAACCTCTCTCACCTGTCAAAGAGAGTGAGCAGATCCCATGTCTCCGAGTTGTACTTGAAAAGGCCATGTGACCTGTGTAGAACTCCTGACCCAGGGCCTGGCACCTGTAGATGCCCAATAGCAGGGGTAGCAGGAACGGGTGTCTGAACATCCGAGAAAAACAGTGAGCAGCTTGAGAGCAAAGGTTGAAATGTCAAGACCTGGATGGTCGCTCTTCACCTCTCACCTCCCTGCCCACGAGTGCATCATGAGACCAGCCTGAGACAGGTGAGGGACCGTGGTTTCACGTGCTACACAAGCCTTAGGTTCACTTTGGTGGCCCCTACACCATTCCAGGACTTGCCCCTTGGTTTCGGAAGGAATGCATCATGTTCTCAAAGCCAGACCACTTCAAGCATCTTCTCTTGACCAGGATGGCCCAGTAGTGTCCAGACAGAGACACCTGCCACATGGGCACTAAATGAACCCCACCAGGGTACATTATGGAATACATTGGGCCTCAGTGTCCCCCAACCTGAGTACTCTATAATCCATTTCAATGAGTGCCACTGTCGGTGGGCTGCACAATAATAGTGACTGGTGGCCCACAGTCATCCAGCCCCCAGACTGAGCACCACACAAGCAGGGGCCTGAGTACTGCACATGCCTGTTCTCCTGTGCTCCTCACAGCTCCTCTACCAGGCCCCCTTTACACACAAGAGCACAAGCCCATAGGGGTTGAGCCCCTCACCCCAGATCACACGTAACTCTTACAAGGGTGGCCTGGCCAAAAGTTTAGGTGTGCTAAAGCCTGAGGGCCAGCAACCATTCCACCTCCCAGCCTCTGCAAATCACACTCAGCAGTCCGTGGCCCCGTGTGGGGTGGGCTCGAGCTTCCCGCCCAGGAGCCTTCGGCCCACTGCTGATCTGGTGGGGAGCAGGGCTGTGGAGACCCCTGGGGCACACTCACACTGCCAAGATGGTTCACCATCAGACAGCCGGAGCCTCTATTCTGCCTCATGCATCGCCTGTAAAAAGCTCAGCAGAGTTCCAGTTTCCAACGAGCTGTGTTGGCTTGTTTCTGAACAAAGCAGAAGTAAGTCAGCTCAACCATGAGGTTAGAGGCACTGTCACATTCAGTGCCCCCTCCCCCCAAAAATACACCAAGCAGTTCTGAATTACAAACCAAGAACTGGCATATGGAGGCTATTGGCAGAGAGTCAAGGGGCACATGAAAATCTGGGTTTGCAGTCACTTTATTAAACCTTTCTTTTCTTCCGAGCTTGTCTGTCACCTTTCTGAGGTCTCTATTTTTATCTCCAGGCATAGGGATTTGGATGGTTAATTGCCCTTGGTGTTCATGGTAATTACACATGAAATCCCTGTGCACGGGGTGAAAATATGACCTGTGAAGCCTTTTTTGTTCTGTAATTTTTATTTTAAGTAAATAACCAAGACAGCACTTGATAATGTTACTAATATGCTGCTGTATTAAAACTCATGACAAATGTTATTTTCTGCAATTTTGAGTCTCAGTTTATCTAACTGACTCTAATTTTGAGCTTTAACTGCTTTGCCAGACCTTGCTTTCTGCTAGAGCCAGTCTCCCTCCTGTGTTGTAAGCGGAGCTCAGTGCCTCTGCGCTGCCCCCCGCCCCAGCCAGAAGCCAGTGTGTAGGCTCTTGGTGCAAACGTGCTGATTCGGGAGAGCTGTGTCTGGTCTCTCCGTTTAGATGATGAGGTAACCGTGGGGAAGTTCTATGCCACTTTCCTGATACAGGACTACTTTAGGAAATTCAAGAAACGGAAAGAACAAGGACTGGTGGGAAAATACCCCGCGAAGAACACCACAATTGCTCTACAGGTGAATTGTTGTTTTGTTCTCTTCTCTTTTCACTAACGACTTTACAAGCTTATTTGAAATACTAGAGAGCTGGCAGTTCATGGTTGAACAGTACCACAAGGATTTTGTTTAAACTGAGATACTGCACACTCCCCAAAAGGTGGACTAGCCATTTCTGGGCCACGAGGTAAGTGCTTCCTCTCCTTGCTTTCTCTGGCGACTGCTGCAGCCTGTGGGACAGGGCCCCCGGGACAGCCGTGGGGGAGGGGAGCAAGCGCTGCCACGCACTTGTCTCCTCCAGGCTCCTCCCAAGGCAGTGCCCTCCCAGCAGGCACCCACCCTCCCCCAGCCCTGGGCTTGGGCCCTGGCTGCCCAGTGAACAGCTTTCCATCTGAACGCAAGTGCTTTGTTTTGTTTCTGTTTGTTTCTTACCCCACTGCTTGTTGGTTTTTGGTCCATTTCAGTAACATCCATCACCTCCTGGTGTGTGCGTGCGCGCAAGTGTGCATATGCATTTGTGCGTGTATGTGTGTGTGCGCGTGTGTGTCTGCCGTGTGTCTGTCTCTCTGTGTTGTCTCCTGATGGCCGTGAGGCTTGCTGTGCAAATGCTGCTCTCTGGCCCCTACCCCTACGCCAGCCCGGCCAGCCTCTGGCCCCTACCCTACGCCAGCCCGGCCCCTCCCTAGGCTCCTAGAGTGTGGAAGTGACTTTCAGGAACCTCTGGTTCCAACCAGGGTGTGTGAGGATAGAGAATCCTAGGTGATCCCAAAGCTCTGGGGTGGGAAGCAGCATGCAGGGGCAGGGAGTCCCAGTGAGACCTGCAGAGGGGCCAGGAAGGGGACTTTGTGAATGCTGGTGATGGAGAAAGCATGGTGAAGAGAGTAAAAGATGCTGAGAACTGGATAAAGGGAACTCTAGAGGTCGGCAAGCTGTCAGAAACAACCATCCAAATAAAATGAAAGCCCTGTTATCTTTGCTACCCATGGTGCTTGAAGTCCATGGTAAATAGAATAAAGAATTTTTCTCCTTTTTAATTTATTTACTCTGAAATAACTTTTATGTCTCTGCTATCACCACATATCTTAAATTGGGCCTCATAGGTATTGTGAAAGGTCACTGTGAAATAGTCCTGCATTTTTTTTTCTCTGGGGAAAGAAACGCCCAGTATTGATTGTCTTGTGTTCAAAGCGATGGTCACGATCAAAGTGAAGGCTTGTCTGTGATCTCTCCGAGAGAGAGTATGGACACGAATGCCGATGGAGGAGTGAATGAAGGAATGTGGGGTGCATATGCGTACGTTGGGTTAGCAGATGACCTTGTGTGATGGTGACCTGCTGATTCATGATGAAACCTCTGCTCTACCCAGACAGCTGCAGGGGGCGGGGCGGGGAAGGGGGTGGGCATCAGCTGAATCCAACTGTGGACAACTTCTCATCTTTCTTTCTCTGGTCACATCTCCTAACGGTAGCTCAGTGAACCACAGTCAAGTAGTGCATTGCTGTCTCAGGTAGAATCGGTGAGCAAAGCTCTTTCGCCCCTGGCCGATCCAGTGCGCAGACACGACAGCCCGTGGATCACAGTTCACAGGTCGTCTAGACAAAGCAAACCGCACAGTGTTGGTAAATTTGAACTGGTTCCTGGCCCACTCATTCTTGAGGGATTGCACTGTGGCCAAGTTGGGTGCAAGAGAGGGTGTGATGAAAGTGTTTCTGATGGCCCTTCCTGAAAGTGGCCTTGGGCCTGGAAGACTAGGCTGGCCGGGTTTCAGGGCGTGGTGCCCTCTGCGTGAGGACCTGCTTGCTGTTCTCAGGTTCTAGTGTGGGGGTCGGTGGAACGCGATGACTCTTCTGGAGGGGAAACATACTCCCTCCTGGATGGCTGTGCCATAATGTACACTGATTAAGTTGGCCTTGTCTTATGAGACCCTTCGGTTTTCTGTGGAAGGCGCGTGTGATGACCACCTTGATGCAGTTATACCTTTTCTGAATCCCCAAGCCTTCCCAATTAGATGGCTTCAGCGCTTGCTCTGGTGATTAGATCTAATTTTTTTGATAATTTAAAAACTGAAAACAACACATAATTGTCACATCTTATGAATGGGTTTCCCTGAGTCTTCAGGTTGAAGGTTCGTGTGATGTTAAAGCAACATTTTAAAGTCATGGGTTAAAAGACTGTTACATTGTATTACAGTAATGCTGAGGTTTTTTGTTGTGTTTTTTCCTCCTAAACATTCTTCACTTTGCTGTTTATAGTAAGAGTTTCATTTCCTAGGCGATACTCAAATATTTCCAGCTAGGTGGTGATATCAACACATTTCCCATGGTGCCGTTGGGAACTGAGGGCACAGCCTAGAAAATGAAGTTGTGTTCATAACTTTGACAGATACATTCTGAACGTGCATTTGATTCTGAAGCAGACATTAAAAGTAGAACAATTTTGTCTCCTTGAAGGATCATTCTAATTACATTTTTGGCTTCCTCTACTCTGGAAATGGCTTTAAAGGTCAATGGTCACCCTACTTTTAATTGGCTCGAGGAAGCGCATCCTTCAGGCATGATGAAATGTTGCGTGATGACGTAGCAGTTAGGGAATCGGGGTTGAGGAGCCATGGGAGAGCTGCACCAGCTGTCACCAGGATGAGGACGCAGGTCCTCAAGGAAGCACCTGCATGTGGGTGTGGCATAGTGGGGTGAATTGCTTCTCCCTGTGCCAGGGGTGCCACGTGGCTGACCGACTGCTAATGGCAAGTGGAGTGTGGGCATTACAGTGTGAGCGCAAAAGGGAAGACGTAGGCATGTGCGTGCTTGTGCGGCATCGAATGTCGTCTGTCTGAATTGCAACAGAACTGGTCCACGCTCTGGGTCCCGCTCCCCCATGGAATGGTTTTCAAGGACAAACAGGTGCACTGTGGTTTTCAACCCCATGGTTTCCATCTGGTCTCCCTGTGTTCAGACCAACTGCGGTGTCTCCTTCTCCAGGAAGGGGAGTGGCTGGAGGAGCTCCTGGATCCGTGCGTGGGTAGGAGCTCGGCACCCGGCGTCCTCTGGCCCCTGTGGTCTGAATGAGTGTGCAGTCTCCACCTGTCCCTCCATTGCCATCATTAAAGCCGGCCTTCTCTCCAGCACCTCTACTGAGGGAACCAGAGAGAAGCAGCATCAAGCCTTTTTTTCTCACTCATCCCCTTCCATGCCATACTCACTTCAGTTTGACTCCACCTTTGCTCTTCATCCATTGTTGCTGCATCTGAGTGACCTGCACATCTCCACAAGGAGCAAGTAAATAAAGGAGCAAACCTCTGCAGCCGAGAAAAGCGTGCCCCCGTCCCAGCAACTAGTAACGCCCCGTCAGACTGTCCAGGGAGGATCCTGTGCAAGAGGCAGGCAGATTTGCCCAGTATCTCATGGAAAAGGAAAAAAAAAAAAAAATCCAAAGTGGGGAAAGTTTTGTTCATTTCTTTTTCTTTCGACATCCAAGGATTTCCTTTATGCAAAAGATGCTCTGGTGGAATCTGAGGAGACACTCTCTCCCTCACCTCAGACGGGAGCCTGCCCACCGTAATAACAGGAGAGCTTGAGAGGGAGAGTCTCTTTTTTAACCTGTTGGGCTTAAGGAAGAGACCAGAGTTTCCAGCTTGTTAAGAGTTTGGTTGTCAGGTTTTATGATGTTAAAGTCTGTACCCCAAGCCAATAGAGGGGGATGTAGGAGATCAAGTGGAAAGGTGGATGGTATAGAAGAATAGAAGAAGCAAATCCGCTTCTTCCCTGATGTGCCTTGACCTGGCCTTCTGAGGGAGGCTTGGGGCACAAAGGAAAATGGGGTGGCCAACAGACTTTGAATCTGTGGAGTATCTGACACCTGTTTTCCAAGTCACCATAGTCTAAAAAGTAGCAAGATTGTTTTCTTTCGTTTTTTTTAAAGCATGATTCTACCCAACGCCATAAAAAGGCTTTTTTTTTTTTTTCTTCCTTTTTTAGTCTAAGAGGAGAACAGATGCTAACAGATGAGATTTCACTGGCTGATTCGTTTGTTTCAGATGCTTGAACGGATGCTTTAGAATTTTCTGCCTGAGCTACAGCACCAAGCTCGTTAGTCGGAAGGCGTTGGTGGCTAAGGCCTTGAAAGGGAAAAGTCTCACGTGGGCTTATTTCTACTGAAACAGCATTTCGGGAGAAATGCAGAAAAAAGCAAACCCAAGGCCCCAGGGAGACCCCTTCCAAGCAAAGCAGTCCTCCAGAAGGCGGAAGCAGGGCCGCGGCTCAGCTGCGGAGCCGTGGCCTCCTGTGGCGGACACTGCTCACGTGGCCTTCTCGCGCAAGGGGACTGCGAGGCTTCCCTTCCAAGCAGAGACTCAGAGAAAGGGCAAGAGTGAGAGAGAGCAAAGGAGGGGGCAGCCGCCCCACAGAGAAATGAAATGAACACAACTTCCTGATGCTGGCCAGTAAAAAAAAAAAATCAATCAATCAAAGATTAAGCAGACCTGCCTAAGGTGGGCAGCAGACTCGGTTCCAAAGCCCTGCACCCCTAGTTTGCCCGGACTCCCAAAGACTGGCAGGCCCCCGGGCGCTGAGCTGACAGAGTTCCTTTTGTGTGGCAGTCAGTCCTGACCTCCTGGCCACCGGCTCCCTCTGCAGTGCCCCCGTTCAGAATGCAGGGCAGGAAGCTCACACACCCATTTAAACTAACACATGCACCCGCATGCCAAAGCCAACCCACGCAGCACCTCAGGTTCCATCTTACCGTGTCCACGGGGAGCACCACCACACCCAACCCTCATCCAACATTGTCCGTCTTTAATCCGTACTCAAAGCCAGTCCGGGGATGCCTCTTTGGAAGCAGTGTGGTCTAGTTTCAAGGACACTGGGAGTCAGGGAACCTGGGTTCTAGTCCCAGCTTCAGCATTCAGTTGCTGCGTGACCTTGGGCAAGACACTTAACCTCTCTGTGCCTCAGTTTCCCCATCTGTAAAATGGGGATAATAATGTCGACCTACCTCACAGGGCTGTTGTGAGGAATAGCTACGTGATTGTAAAGCACTCTGAACGTATAATTGCTTATTATTAAGACTACAACAATAATAATATCATATGCCTGTTTACTACCAAACTTTAAGAAATTTGCTTTCCTTTGATCTCTTTTCTGTACTGTAGTGATCCATTGAGAAGGTGAATTCTCTCCTTTTTAAGATATCTGGAAATGCGTAAAGATGTAAACAGAGGCAACTCTACAGACTGGGTTTTCACATCTTTGAACAAGAGAGTTTTGTCCAAGAAATTGCTTCGTGAGGGCCTCCCCTCTGAGATCCTCAGCCAGTGCAAGTGCTGGTTGAGGAGTCCGTATGACCATGCTGAGCCAAAGGAGCCAATTTGAGTTTTAAAGTCAATATTCAAAAGTAACCTTAGTGCAAAAACTTGATGTTTCTGAAGTGAATAGAGAAAAGAAGGGTCCTCTGGCCCATTCGCTGCCCTGATCTCTGCAGACTAGGCAGCTGCCGTGCACCCCCAGGGCGTGGAGGAGAGGTGGAGAGGGGAGAGCCCTGTTCCTGGCTGTGCTCATCCAACACCAGGCAGAGCGGGGCGTATCACAGTAGAAGCGGAAATCCTGCAGGCCGAGCCAGGCAGGACTGACGGGCTCCCTCCCAGCATTTTGTGTGCTGTGACCTTTGCCCTTTGGCCCCAGTGACTCATGATATCAAGTGGTCTGATCTACCTGGCCTTAAGTGGACCCCCCAGCTTCACTGTGGAAGTGAGCTCAGCCGCACATTCTGCTCCCGCATGTGCAGGCCAAAGTGAGGCTCGGACCTCAGAGGGGTTTTATGGATTCTCACAGCTGAGAGCATGGGGCTCGAGACCAGGTTTGACTTCGTACATCACCATGGTTGGTGATACGGTGAAAGCTAGCTGAAAAACTCCGGTGTGGCTGGACCCTTTGTGAGGATGCTGGGTCTGTCCCTGCTGATTGATATCTATGGTCCCCAGCATCTTGAGTCTCCCCACCCCCTGCCATCATCCCAGCCCCTCTGCAGGCCCTTCTGTGATCCAGCAACTAAAGAACGAATGCCTGGCTTAGCGGGGCCTTCGGGACCCTGCTCTGGTCTGACGTCCCATTTCTGTTCTGCTGGGGTAGTGCCTGGGATGAGCCAGTTACTGAGAATGTGGCGTGTCATCCCTGGAAAGGAAGCTGGTCAGCCTGTGGGCATGGACGAGGAGCCAGTTCACCCGACAAATGACCCCCGTTCGTCTCTGACCCACCCTTATGTCAAGTTTATTAAACACTAAGGCCAGACAGTATGCCCTCACCCCTCTCTGTTGCCCCTGTCTCAAAGGGCCAGTGAGACCAGCTGTCTTCTAGGTCTAAGTCTCCATATGCCAAAACCTCAGCAGAAAGCCCAAGCAATTCACCTGGCTGGTGTTTCCACATGCCTTTCTCCACAGTCCTCCCAAATAGTTAAAAACTGCAAAACGGTGACTTTCTAGGTGGGCTTAGGGAATGGTTCAAACGCAACGGGAGTCTTTCCCCGTGCGGGCCTGGCTGTTGGCTGCGGCGGCAGGAGGCCAGCTGGGGAGAGCCAGAGACCACGCCGCTGGCCTCAGCTCCGAAGGGAAACAGGCTTCCCGGAAACTGGGTTTGCAGTCAGACTGCAGATACCTCAGTCTGTTCTCCTAAAATCCTGGCGGAAGAGAACAGCTTTACCTGTAGGACTGTTGCAGGAGACACTCAAGTTTATTATCCTAGAATCTTCATTGACTCACTCAGCAAACTTGGTACCCAACACACAAACCACGGTGCTAAACTCTCAAGCTCCTGGATGGAAGACACAGCCCAGGCCAGCACCCACCATGGGGAGCAGATGTAAGAGTAAATAGCCTACACTACGGTGTGACCCAGTTCAAAATGAAATCCACAGGGTCTTTGGGGTCTGGATTCTATACTCTTTCAGAAAAGCAGATATCCCCCCTCTGAGAATAGTAATTATTTTCAGAAGTCTTTAAGAAGATAAAGTTACTGAAAAGGAGTGACGGCAAGTTATATTATGTAGGAGCAAAAGGTCTTAATTATTGCAGCATGTTATTGAATAATACCCACCGAGTACCCCTCATTAGCCCAAATGTGTCACGATTCAGTTATCCCTGGGAAGGAGCTTGCTGCCACTTGCTTACAGTTCCAAGGTTGGGTGGGCACCTGTGCAAATGGGTTCTGCTTGGCACGGTAGGCGTGAGGGGGCTCACGGGGTTATGGGAGAGCATGTCATTCTAAGGCACAGTGAGGGCATCTGTGACGATGTGTCCAAGGCTAGCTCACAGAAGCCCAGAGAGGACATTTCTTCCCAAAGTGGACAAGGGTCAGTGAAGTAACAGGAATCCCAGATGGGGCGAAGGTCTGTCACCAGAGACAAAGTTGGTATTACCTGTCTAAGGGCAGGTGATCAGAAATTCTCAAACTCTGGTCTCAGGGCCCTTTTATGCTCCTAAAAATTAACAAGGATCTTGTGTATCAACATTCACTGCTTTAGAAAGGAAAAGAGAGAAATTTTTAAAACGGACTATGCAAGCACAAAGAAGCCAGAGTGATGACGCCATCACAGGTCACGCAGCTTTGGAGGAGCGCCCCTGGGCTCTCATGAGAAAGCGTGTGCAAGGCAGAGGACGTCCTAGTTTACTATGCAGATTGTAGTGACCTCAAGGACTCCAGAAAGCGTCTTGGGGAGCCCCAGGGTCCCTGGAGCACACTTTGAGAACTGCTGCTGTGGGGAAATGATCCCAAACCCCCTCAAGGAAGAGGGTACTGGAGCCTTTTATGATCTTCCTGGTTAAACAGCCTCTTGTGTATACCAGTGTCCGTCAGTTGAGCCCTTCTGCCCTCCCCAATCCCAGCCCACTCACCTGGACACGGCGCTGCCTGTAGCCCCAGTGTCTAGCTCCGTTCCCGCTGAGGGTTCTACCCCACTGCCACGACTCGCTGATTGTGCTGGTCTGGGGGGTGATGGTCTGAATTAGTGCAGGATAGATAGTCTTCTTCAAGATCTCAGCTGCTCAGAGCCACACAGCTGAGACGGATGTGTGCTGAGCGTGACACCAGCTTTCTAAGTTAGTTAAAGGAGGTTAACCTGGATCGAGGGGCAGCCATAGTCACGTAGGGAAATGGGCCTGGGTGAGCGTTTGAGACTTGACCCCAGCACTCTGCCGTTGACCCAACGCCTTTGTCTTGGTGGTGGTCACAGTGGGGCCAGCATGGTGTCATGGAAACCTAGCTGAGCCTTTGCTCTGTGGGGCAGGTCATGTAACCGGAGGGGAATAACCTGGCCCACCCACCTTCCCAGGATGTAGCAGGGTAATTTATAGGGTAACGTCACAGCTGACTGTCCAGTGAGGGTTGGAATCACCGTGGATGACTCATGGAGTCATGCTTATGACTCTGACCATTTATATAACTCAGACTGTTCACGACGGACACAAAGGCCACACTGTCACACTTTCCGTTGAGGGAAAGGATGACACAAAGAGGGGTGGGCCCTCTGATGAGTGTGTGCATGTGTGTTTGCGGAGGAGGCGGGGACAGCTTGTAGATGAGCAGGTTTATTCCATGAGAATTGAACCGGCAGTTCTTTCCTCTCAGGGAGCTAGTCTGACACTGTCCAGCGGGTTGGGCAGGGGCTGACGCCCACTGGAGGGTTAACCAGAACTGGCCTGAGCAGGGCCGTCCTGGCCGGGGAAGCCGGTGATGGAGAACAGGCTCTGCTAGGCCAGGGCTCTTGGGCTGGAGTCTGCAAGCCTGGCACTCACTTCTGAAGATGAATGGCCTGGCCCGGCCCCGACTGGAGGCGTGCATCTCTTATCTGCACTGTTACAGTGTAGGTTCAGAAGGGGATGGGGCGTGCGGGCTCTGAGGTGACGGGTGTGTCTGATGGAGCTAGTTTAGGGAGACAGGCAGCGAGAGGCTCACAAATGCACCCAGGTGGGAGAAACTTCACCCTACCACTGGGCAAAAGGAAGGAAGGTAAATGAATGTTCATTTGTGATGTTAAAATAGCATAATTTTATGTGGTTGCTTCAGAAATATTTAGAGGGATTTTTATAGTTTGGATTTTTTTGGTGACTTCATCATTTAGTAGAGTAAATATCTATAAAATTCCAATTAAACGGTGTCTAAAAGCAGCAGTCTACAGGCAAAGCGCCATTTCTTTTTTTAAAAAAATATTTGTGATAACATCTAGCATTTAAAAATCAACCAGAAACTAGGCTTGATTCTGTTTAATACTTTCTATGATTGGACATCTTAAATCAATGTTTATATTTTATAGCAATTCTGTGTTTATTCAACAACATGATTCTGTGATGTTAATGGAATGACTTTATATGGCTTTAACTGTGTTGGTGTAAGTGCTATGACCACATTTCAAATTAAAATAGTATTTTGCTGATAGCGGTAGACACAGATATGGAACATGAAAGAATACACAATTTTACTGATTGTGAAGTGTTTATTTCAAGAAAAAAAATGTGTTGTTTTTTTTTAAGTTGTGAAAAATGACTTTTTTCCCAAGGCTGTAAGGTAGTTTTCTGCATTTGGGGGGATCGGAACTTGTGCCTGCGGCATTTGTGGAGCAGTCTCAGCTACCTTTTAGCTCGATGTGTGCTGGAAAATTTCACCATCATGTTTTGTGATATGTAATACATTCAGGGTGCTGTGTTTAAGCTTCGTTTCCACTCAAGTTTCAGACACCCACCCCCTGTGCATCCCACCCACCTGTCCTTCCCCAGATCCCACACGGAAGAAGTCAGTCCCCGACTCGTAGACGGTGTGTTTCTTCCTGCGTGGAGCAAGCAAAATGTAATCGTGACTTCTAAGCCTTGCTTCCCTGTGTGGGAAGAGCGACGCTTTCTCCCCTCCTTCAGTGTCTCTTTAATAAACATGTTGTCATTATTTGTCTTTGGAAATGGCCTCTGGGGCCACCTCTCAACTTTCTCCATGATTTATGTCGCAAACGAGCGCTCTGTCCTGTGTCTGCCCGCTGCACTCTCCGACTCTGGTGTATCATTGACAGCGTGCTGGAGACAGTTTCTGTTGTTATTATGCAATTATGTTCTATGTGTGTTTCAGTGAAATGTCAACCCATCAACAGAGGATGATGTTAAAAATTATCCAAATAAATAGTTTTCTATTTCTTTTAATCAGACCTAGTGCAATCAGTTGTATGGCAGTGAACAGGATATGTGTTATACTTAAACTCAGTGTTCCTGGCCCATGCTGCCTTGTAATGTGGATTAATATACGTCATGTAACAGGGGGTGTTGACTCAGTGTGTTGTCACCTATGTTTATTTTGTGGGGACAGCAAGTGTCTCACCTGCTCTCTTCTTATTTGGGAACCTCAAATCTGCAGCAGCCCTTTCTCCCCCGGGATCCAGAATCAGCCTTGAACCCTGGATAACTTATCTTCCCTTGATAATTGTGCCCTAGAAAATGCTGAATGAATGAACCATAGGCTGTTGAATACTGCTGGGCTCGGCCTTTCTGCACGTGCCTGCAACTCTGCTGTGTACGCGCTTTCGCCACTTGACATGAGACTCGCCTTCTCGATGTTTCCGTGGGAATGGCAAGTGGGTCCCCCTCCAAGCCAGATGATTCCCTGGGCTCAGACATGCTGGACCTGGGGATCCTGAGAGAGGGGAAGTGTGTGTGTGTGTGTGTTCGTGTGCATGTGTGGACATGTGTGCATGCATGTGTGTGTGTATGTGCATCTTGTACCTGTGACCAGAGGGCAGGAGAGGGAGTGGCAGCCTCACTGATACACCATGAACTATTCTGAGTTTGGCTCTGGGACATGTGTGTCTCTCCCCACAGCATGCCTGGCTAGGAAACTGAAAGCTTGGGCTCTGGGTGCCGCCCCCCCCCCCCCCCCCCCGCCCCAGTCCATGAAACGGAAAGACCTGCCGATCCTCTATTCAAAGCCTGGTTCAGAGCAGACCCAGCGGGGTGCCACCTTCCCAGGCTCCTCTCCTAGGCCGGGTGCTATTATGGAGGAGGCCATTTTTGAAAGAGCCTGTTGGGAAGCGTCCGTTCAACTTTACGTTCTAAATTAACGTCGCCACCATCGGCGTCTACAAAGACCAGTCTGAGCATTTCCCACAGCAGGGGGCCCAGCCCTGCTGGATCTGCCCACCATCCCTTCCCTGCCGTGGCCACTGCTCGACGTGTCTCCCGTGTGATCGTCACACTTTGTCTATGTTCTATGCCCATCCACTGCTGGGGGCCTGGAGAAAAGACAGGAAGTGATCTCCTCTCCTGACAACCCACACTTGGTCCCATCCTTCTCTGCAGATGCCCTGACACTGGCGTGTTAGCTACAGGGGGAGACCCGCACAGCCTCTATGGCTGCTTAGTCTGTAGGCTGGCAGCAAATGGGGGGGGTGTCACCAGGTGCACACAGGTGGCCTTAGACCTGGGGAAGGGAGGAAATGCCTCTTTCAGATGTAAGTCTTTTTGTGGAAAAGGACACACGAGCTTCCCTGTCCCTATGAGTCTTTGAGTTAGCATGCTATTTTTCTTCAAAGTGATGGTCAAAACATAATTTTCTCAGAGCCAGTGACTGTACCTTTCACATACGTGGTCTATAAGCATCCTGAATGTTTCCCTAAAGAAGTTGGCAGTGATGGAAAGGCTTCTGCCAGGCCCTGTCCCAATGCCACCAGCACCCATCATAAGGAAGGCCAGCGGTGAGGGCATCAGGGAGAGGCGGAGTGTCTGTGAGGGGCCTGGGTGTCAGCCGATGGGTCTGCACGGCGTCCAGAGGCTGGTGAGCCATGCCCGTGTGCTGTGGCTTTGAGAGGATGACTCAGCTGTTGGCAAGTTGTCAGCCTGAGCACGGGCTGCAGGCCAGGGCCCCAGAGATGGCCGCCGAGGCTGGCACTGCACAGCGGCCCAGGTCTGTGTGCATGTGGGTCCGTCCGTCACGTTCTGAGTGCTGCGGTTGCGGTGTGTTGTGTCACTCCCTTGTTTCCATGCCTTTGTAGCAGAACCAGGGGCCCCAGGGGCCCCGATGGCTGCTTGGTCTGCTTGCCCTCTGGCACTTGCCCCTAGGCGTCCTCGTCCTGGAACAGCCAGTGAGTCCGTGCCCCCTCCCTGTAGAACACCAGGCTGGGCTCCCTGCCCTGCTGGGTCTGGGCGACAGCACTCCCCAGGACACCCTGCTGTTGACTGTCATTTCGACACGGGCGTGGGCTCTTGGCCCTGACAGACCAAGTACTAGTAACCAGGCACTGTTCCCTGCAAATGGGCGTATTTGGAAAGGAGTTTCCTAGGTTGGGCCTCCAGCATCCCAGGCTAGGACCACCTTGAACCCCGACCACATCTAAAAAGCAGAGGCTGCAGGGACTCCTTCAGTTATATTCCAACAGTGCTCAGTTTCCCAGCTGCCCTTGGGGGAGCCCTTCCCCTCTCAGCTGAATCAGGCAGGAGCGAAGCCAGGCCTGCCGGGCCCAGGGCCCCCGTGCTGTCTAATCTGTGTTGCTGTTTCCATTGGCCTAGGCGGGGCTGAGGACGCTGCACGACATCGGGCCGGAGATCCGGCGGGCTATATCATGTGACCTGCAGGAGGATGAGCCCGAGGAAGCGAAAGGAGAAGAAGAAGATGTATTCAAAGTAATTATTCCACGCACAGCTACACACTGGCTGCTTGGAAATAGTGGGGCAGGGCTCCAGTTTGGGCAGTTAATGAGCCACAAAAGAGCCTGGAAAATGCCAGCCAGCCCCAGAGCGTAGGGGGCTCTCAGACCAAGCCCTCCCCCAGCAGACCCTCCCCATCCATTCACCGGCCCTCCCCAAACTTGTTCCTCTGCCCCACACTGGCAGCTTCCGGGAGCTCGGCCACCGCTGCTGTCGATGTGGACGAGCATCCTGGGTGCTCCTGCAGCTCCCCGCCCGTGCTGCTCCCTTCTCCCCTGGCCCAGGGGTCGTGCCTCCCACCCAACCTCAGCCACTGGGGCTGCCAAGCAGCCTTCTGGGTATAAGTCATCTCAACTCGGAGCAACTGGAAGAGCATACTCAAGTGACCACCAAGAGCTGCCCCCTTGCTCAGGAATCGGTAACCTTCCTCGTTTCAGGGGGACCAGCTGCCACGCAGACACACTCACCCTGATCCCTGAGGCCCTCAGATCATTTTCCAGGGATCCTCTGGAGCTTACCTAGAATTTGTTTTTCGGGTAGAAAAAAAAAATGACCTGACATAGCTAGCCTGCATCAAATACTTGTTAAATTACCTGGTGTTGTCTCCCATTATTTTGCAGAGAAATGGTGCCCTGCTTGGAAACCATGTCAATCATGTTAATAGTGATAGGAGAGATTCCCTTCAGCAGACCAATACCACCCACCGTCCCCTGCATGTCCAAAGGCCTTCAGTTCCATCTGCAAGCGATACTGAGAAACCGCTGTTTCCTCCAGCAGGAAATCCGGTGTGTCATAGCCATCATAACCATAATTCCATAGGAAAGCAAGTTCCCAGCTCAACCAATGCCAATCTCAATAATGCCAATATGTCCAAAGCTGCCCCTGGAAAGCGGCCCAGCATTGGGAACCTTGAGCATGTGTCTGAAAATGGGCATCATTCCTCCCACAAGCATGACCATGAGCCTCAAAGAAGGTCCAGTATTAAAAGGTAACCTTTCAAATTTGTTGGCACTTGGCAGTGTTGTATCTGCCCCTCACCCCCATGCTTGGGCACCTGCAGGAGATTCCCAGTAGACATTTGCGATTGAACCTGTGAGTGCCTCGAGGTCATGGCCTCTCCGTGATGACCCTGAAGGGCAAAGGGCCGTCGGCCTTCCTGTATCCTGCTGAATGAGATAGTCCTTCTAAGGGCAGCAGGTGCAGACTCCACCCTCCCCATCTGTGCCAGCAGACGCTGGGACAGGGGCTGGCAAACCTTTTCCGTGAAGGGCTAGATGGTAGACCGTTCGGCTCTGAGCACCATCCAGTCCATTGCAGTCGCAGACAGTATGTTCAGCGCACGGGTACGGCTGTGTCGCAATAAAACTTGATTTTTGGACACTGAAATGTGAGCTTCATATAGTCACAGGTGATGCAGTATTTTTCTTTCTTTGATGATTTTCAATCCTTTAAAAACTGTCAAAACCACGCATAGCTCGTGGGCCATACAGAGACAGGTGGCAGCCTGTGTTTGTCCTGCGACCCGGAGTTTGCCAGCCCCGCTCTAGGTAGGAGCCTGGTAGCTGCATTTTAAATTTCTTTGGAAATATGTAACTTTTATCTTCTCCCTCCCTCCCTTGTTATGCCTTTCCTGGATAGAACCCGCTATTATGAAGCTTACATTAGGTACGTGCTCACTGCCTGTGTCAATGTGTTCCATACTGTGTGTTGTAAGTGTGACCAATGGCCTTTCTGAATGCTGAGAGATGAGAAGTTCCTCTGAGCCAACTGCAATATTATAGCTCAGGGCCGTGGACTCAGGAGCAAGGGGTAGTGGATTCTTTCTGCATAGACGGGACCACCCAAGGGCTAATATTCACGTGCCACGTGCTCGTGGACTAGCCCCTGCAGACCACGGGACAGCACAGGGAGAGCCTGCTGTGCCCGGTGCCCGGGCCTGTGACACTGGGCAATGGCTGCTGCCTTCTGGGGTCAGGCCTCTCGTGGGGCTTTGGAGAGAGCATGGCCGCAGTCTCCTGGAGACCAGGGCCAGGCCCTCTCCTTTGCCTCCCAAGCGACCCTCAATGTATTCCACGTTTGCTGAACCAGGGGCAGTGGTGGGCAGGATGGTGGTTTTGGTGGTGGTGGGTCTGCTGATTTAATTCTGTTGAGTGAAGTCTGGCGCCACAGGTCAGGGAGAGAATAAAGAACCTGGAGGGAGTGCAGTCCTCTCTGGACAGAGTGGTGTCACGGTGCTTGGTGGTTCTCCTGAGGACCCAGGCCAGACAGCCAGGCTTCAGGGGGGCACTCCGACAGGCAGGGGCAGGGGCAGTCTTGGAAACTTGGCAGGCAGCATGCACGAGAGTCTCCTCTGGGACACTGTTTCCACACCTCCTGTCACCCTGTCTGGGTTGGATGCAGTGGGAAGTTGGTGGTAAGGGAGTCTCTCTCTTCCTGGCTCCTTCCAGGTAGGAAGGAGCAGGGATCAGAGCAGATGGCCTGGGAGCCCAGAGTCTTTTCCTGGGCCTGCCAATCACTTCAGGTCTCCAGGTCCGTTTTCTTGCTGTTTCCTAAATGGTATCTACTCCTATGGCTCCAAGGCCCCTGGGCATAGTGGTCTGGCCCCAGCATCTAGCAAGGTACTGAGAGAGAAACCCCTCCTTGTGTGTGCACACACACAATTGCGCGAGCATGCACACACTCTCACACATGCACACACGCACATTCACACGCTCACACTCACATGCATGCACACTCACACGCACACAATGCACACATGTGCAAGCACACACTCGCGCACACACACATGCTCACACACACACACTCTCACGCACACACACTCACACACCGTTGGCAGGTGCACATGGGGCAGGATGCTGGCCGCGTGCAGAGGCACGGCTGCAGGAAGTGTCTGCTGCCCGCCCAGGTGCTGACGTCCGTTCCCCCGACTGCAGGTCCGACTCGGGAGATGAGCATTTCCCAACTATTTGCCGGGAAGACCCGGAGGTGCACGGCTACTTCAGGGACGCCCGCTGCTCGGGGGAGCCGGAGTACTTCAGTGGCGAGGAGGACAGCTCGCCAGCCTCCAGCAGGTGAGGGCTCTGCGCTCGGCTGGCATCGGAGGCCTGGCAGTTGCCTGTCCCTTGTGCTCTGCCTGTTCCTGAAGCCACGGGCCAGCTGCCCCTCGCTCGGGACTGCCCTGGAAAGTAACCAGAGGAGAAGTCCGAGCAGGAGCGAGAGGGCCAGAGTGGAGACCGTTCTTCTGACTGTCGACTCATTTCCACCACGGGCCTGTGAGGCCTGTTAGTGAAGGTCCAGAAACAAGAGCCGGGCCTGCCTCATGGAGGGCTCGCTCGTGCCCACAGTCCCTTGCTCTCGGAGAGATCTGTTTTAATTCCTTGGCGCTGAGCTGGGGCTCTGTCTGTGAGCAGCTGTGCCAGCCCACAGCGGGGGTGGGGCCTCAACGAACCTGTTCCCCACTCTCATCAAGGGGTCCCTCAGCAGAGCTGCCTCTCCAGCCTTCTGTCCTCAAGAAAGAATGCATGAGGCTAAAGGGGACACTTTGCTCTAGGACACATAGTGGGCAGCATGGGGACAAAGGCCACCTACCATCCCCTTCTCAGTAAATTTCCTCTCACCATGACCAGGCGGCCCATTGACGGGGACACGGTAGTGCTGGGAGGTCCCTTCTGGTGTCTGAGCTCTTAGTAACAGCTGGCCTCGTAGTCCAGGCCAGCACAGCCAGACCTCATCCCCTGCCCTCCACCCGGTCCCGCCAGCGCCCCTCAGCCTGCCTTCCAGAACCACTGGTTCTGACCAGGTGGATCCTGGCTGTCCTTCGTACCATTGCACACACCACGTCCACGCTTGGACACCCTTTCCCAGCTCTGCTGGCCCGACTCCACCCTCCCTTTAAGGACCTGCCCTAGGGCTGTGCTTCTCATTCCCTGGTTGACATGGAAATGGCCATCCCCCCAAATTCACAGACCCCACCCTGGGCCCCTCTCCTGGTGCTGACCTTTCCCATCTCCGTGCATGTGGTATTTGCTGAGCCCTGGAGGGCAGGGGCCATGCGTCACGCATCTTCGAGTCCCTGGTTCCTAGCACAGCGCGTGCGTAGGGCAGGCACGCAAGGGTGGCCCTCCAGGAGGAAGTGGGCGGGTGGTGGTCACGCCTGCAGGAGATCTGCCATCCACATCTGTCCAGGGTCTGAGCTGCCCTGGCATGGGGGAACCACCCCCTTCATCACAGGCCTGTGTCCTGAGCCTCGCTGCAGCAGCCCTTGCCGACCCCTGGGATCTGGTGAAGCTAGTCCTACTGCGCCCCGGCGGTGGGGCGAGGGCTGGGGCGGTGGGAGCGTCTGAGCCCCTGGAAAGGACTTGTTACCTGGGAGCTCACATGCCTCTTCCTGTCTCTCTCGGCCTTCGGGCCTCCAGGCTGAACTACAGCTACTACGGCCGAGACCCCGGCAGCAGCGTGGACTTCCGGCGGCCCCGAGGCTACCGTCACCCCCAAGGCTTCTGGGAGGACGATGACTCGCCCATTTGCTACAATTCCCAGAGATCTCCCAGAAGACGCCTACTACCTCCCACCCCAACATGTGAGGCTAGATTTTTTGTTTGGGGTGAAACCCCCCAGAGAACAGCCCCTCCCCAGCCCGGGGTGGGGAGTGTGGTGCTGCCCTGTCCTCAGGCCCAGCCCCGGATAGAGAGGCGATCAGCTTTCCCCTTCCTCACCTGAACCCCCGCGTTAGCGCTCAGACCACCTGGGCGCTGTGCTGGGCCCTGAGACAGTGCGGCCACGGGGTTGCCCAGGTGGAGACTCTGACGGGGGCTGTCTGCACGGTCCCACTCCCCTGAGAGAGGGGCAGGGCACGCCATTGCTGCTGTCGGGCCCGCTCCGGGGATGGGGGACTGCCCTCGGGGAGCGGTCTGAGTGGGGTCTTTCCCAAGGCCCAGCCTCCGAGAGCCGTCCGTCCTCAGGCCACAGCAGGGTGTCTCGTGTCCTTCTCTGACCTCCTCCCCCTCATCCTTGCTCTGGCCTGGCCCTCTGCTCACAGGGCGGGCTTGGCCTTAGGGGGGGCTCGAGGGTAGGCGCTCCCGCCTGGGGCCCTGGAATCCCATCCTGCTGGGCAGGGCAGGGCTGGCGCTGCCTCACCTGGTTTTCCTGTGCAGGTGGCACAGCTGGTGCTGCCAGAGATCAGGGTTCTCCCAGAGAAAGCGAGGCGGCCGCGGCCCTGCCAGCTCCTGGCTGGGCAGTGTGACTGTGGACATGGGGCATTCGGATGACGGTTAGAGTATCCACTCTGGTGTTTCTGAGGGATGAAGCATATTTGCGAGCAGGACTCTAATCAGCTCCCCCCAAATAGCCAAGATACATCCGCGCCCCAGTCTGCCGAGTGCATGCGCAGTAATGATTGTGGCGGGTGGGGCCCGGGGCCCTCTCTCCAGCTGTCACACCCCTGCTGGGGACGGCAGTCAGACCCATTTCCGTGGTTAATATTTAATTTTGCAGCCCTAAACCTGCAGCGCATTTCTGGTCTCCATAAATACTAGATGATGCCCATCGAGGCGGGGCTGGGCGAGGCCCACGCAGACGCGTCCACTGCCCTCCTCGGGCCTCCTTGCAGCGGCGGCGTTAATACCCGCCGTGCCCGGTGCCGCCTCAGGAGGTGGGGAGCCTGAGGGGGCAAGGGCAGCTGCCCTCTATCTGTAAGGGCAAATAAACGAATGTTTGATTTGCTCTGCTGCCTGTAGGCTCAGACCTTGGGCAGGGAGAGCATGGACCTCCGTAGCACGGTTCTCAGCTTCAGGAGGAGGATTTCCTCCAGCAGAGGTGCTTGTGACCTAACGAGATGAAGGATGTGTGGGGACCCACTGTCAGCACTGAAAGGAAGAGAGAGAGAGAGAGAGAGAGAGAGAGAGAGGCGTGGTTTTCCTTCCCTGAGCCTGGACCCTGCCATCTGACCCTAGGATTGTCCTAGAGGCTGTGCTGCCGAGGGAGGCCCATCCTCCTGCGAACACTTAAATCCAGCCCCTGCGTGGTGCAGGGAGGGTGGGCTGTCTGGTGAGGACGGCAGCCATGGGCTCAACTCCGGGAGCCCCAGCGTGCCCCACAGTGCGCAGTGGACCTGCGGCCCAGGAGTGTGGTCTGTCTTGTTCCTCCCCGTCGGGCAGTGGCTGGCCGGGTCTTCGTGCAGTTGGAGCAGGGCCTCGCAGGCCCAGGATGCCCGTGAGGCCTCCCTGGCCTGGCGTCCAGTTTCCAGTACAGGGATTTAGGCGTGTGGTGTTTTTAGCATGCCGGGAGCTTAGAAGGCAGAGGTCAAGAAAGAAGCTATTGAGGCAACTTGGCCATTCACTGTCTTGCAAACTACCAGTAGGGCTCCTGACATGTCTCTGCCTTCCTGCGGGAGGCCTCTGGCCTGTGCTGGGGGACCCCCAGACCAGATGGACCTCCCAGGCCCGGTGCCCTGTGAAGCCACAAGCTCTGGATCTCTTGTTGTCGCTCAGCCTGTGTATCAGCCTCTATGCAGAGTGGCTGTTAACAGGCCAGCCATGTTCGTTGAAGTTAGAGGGGCTCCTTTTTGTTCTGTCTTCAGTGCGAGAGAGCAGGGTCTTTCCCAACAAAACTTTTCTCATGACCTGGTTGAGCTGACAGGGCAGGTAGCAGGTCACTCCCTTTAGGCAGAGCTTTAAACACAGGAGCACCTGCGAGCTACCTCGGGCCCCAGAGACTCTTAGGTTGTCTGGAAGGTGAGAAGGGGCATCAGCAAGTGCCCGGGAGATTCTAGAAGGAGGTGATGGCCTTGCCTGAAAGGCTGTCCCCACAACCCGTTGGGCAGCGGCTGCGACCGAACAGCTGCCCTCTGGACGCCTTCGGCTCCTGCCCCGAGAACAGGCATTTACGGGAAATCTCCTTACACTTTTCACAAACACGCCTCAGTTGGCTTCTTCCTCATCCTCCCTCCAAAGATCTGAGCCCGCGCTGCCTGATGCTTTTTCTTGGGCGAATCGCTTGCTGCTCCTGGCCCCCTGCTGAACGTCCCGAGTCCCCCCCCCCCCCCAGCCAGAGAACTCGGTTCACAACTGCTTGTGTGCTTTGCCTTCTCAGCCCACCGGAGGTCCTCCTTCAACTTCGAGTGCCTGGGCCGGCAGAGCAGCCAGGAGGAGGCCCCACCGTCCCCCACCTTCCCCCACCGCACCGCCCTGCCCCTGCACCTGATGCAGCAACAGGTGAGCCGCGCCCTGGCCCCGACCCCGAGGCTCCATGGGCACCCTGTGGGGGACCCACCCTCAGGACACCCTCTTCCCGTTGGCTGCCAGCACCAGGGGCAGCCGGAGAGGACCTTCACATTCACTGGGGTTCAGTTGTGTAACAACCCTGCAAGTAGATACTATTCACAAACCCCACTGTATGGAGGAGCAACATCAGAGAGGGCAGGTGAGGGCCCGAGCTCACACAGGAGGTGAGTGGCCAAGTCGGCATTGCCACCTGCAAAAGCTGGGCCCTCGGCCTGGGTGCAGTCTTCTCCCCCACGTTCCTCCTCAGCACTGGGCCTGGTACAATTCCCGATGCAGGAAGTGGTGGCCAGTAGACTGACCCGAACCTCAGCAGTGCCCTCCCTTTGCTCTGAGGGCTTGTTCCTTTGTTTGCAGAGTTCTCTGTGGGCAGGGCCCTGTTTCACAGGGGTGGGCACACCCCCAACCCTGCCTGCAAGGGGAGTACGGTCCAGGGAGAAGGACCTGTCCACAGTGAGGGACAGGGCTTTGCCTCAAGGCCACAGATGACGTCTTTCTGAAAAGGGCACATCAGAGCTGCTGTCCACCTGTGTGTGCTGGGGAGGGGCGTCGGGGAGGGGCGTGGGGAGGGGGCGTGGGGGGCATCGGGGAGGGGCCTCGGGGAGCACCGCCTTCAGCGGGGCGCTCGGCTGCAAGTTTGCAGAGCCCGTTCTCCAGACAGGGTTCGTATCTGGAGCATTTGAAGCACAGGAACAGTAGCTGCCATTCCAGATTGTCTGTTTTTCTTCTTTATTGTTGAAAGTATTGCAGATATCCTCCTATTTTCCCAATTGACCCCCTCCTCCATTTCAGATTTTCTGTGTATCTTTTTTACCAGCTTTTGACTCTTCTGCCTTCATTTTTAACGCTCCTTTGATTTGTGTCCTGGGCCACCAAATGCCAGGACTGAGTAGACATGCAAGTCTCCGTGGGCATGTGTGTGAAAACGCCTTCCCTCTGTGGCCTGCCCCCCACCAGGCCCAGGCCCTGTCCGCGTGCCTCCCGGGGGCAGGCAGGCTTCTGCTTTGGCCCCAGGTCTGGCTCTCAGGCTCCCTGTGCAGAGCTGGATGCTGAGGTGGACCTGCGGGAAGCCACTGGAGGTGGGAGAAGCCAGGCCTGTACCCAGTGCCCAGGACAGGCAGGGTCGGCCGTGGGGTACGTTGCACTGGAGGAGAGAGCAGCCGTGTTTCCCTGTGAGCTGGGCACCATTAGTGTGCCCCGAGGCCCTTCGTATTTAACCCAGAGTGAGCTGCGTGGCTGGTGCATACACCCCAGCTTGTACGTCCTCCCTGACACTTCGTCCTTCTGAGGCGAGTCCGTGAATGAGCGGCTAAGGCCTACTTGGGAGCAGTTGTAGGAAATGCATGATGACTTTGGGGGAAAAGAGAATACCGCCTGCGGGAAAGCCAGGTTTTACTGCCAATTCACTGGCCGTCCTCGGTGCGCGCTCACGGGCCTGTCCGAGGCTGCCCTGCAGAGCAGTGCCTCATGCTGGGCCGTCCTGGGGAGGCCTAGACCCCTGAGCACCTCTGGTCTCCCCGCTCCTCTTCTCCTCAGATCATGGCCGTTGCAGGCCTCGATTCCAGTAAAGCCCAGAAGTACTCGCCCAGCCACTCAGCCCGGTCCTGGGCCACCCCTCCAGCGACGCCCCCGTACCGGGACTGGATGCCCTGCTACACGCCCCTGATCCAGGTGGAGCAGCCAGAGGCCCTGGACCAGGTCAACGGCAGCCTGCCGTCCCTGCATCGCAGCTCCTGGTACACGGACGAGCCTGGCATCTCCTATCGGACTTTCACACCAGCCAGCCTGACTGTCCCCAGCAGCTTCCACAACAAAAACAGCGACAAGCAGAGGAGTGCAGACAGCTTGGTGGAGGCAGTGAGTATGGCTCCCCCGTGTGCCCAGGAAGGGTGGGCGCCGCAGGGTGGTGTCTGAGAGCCACCCAGCGCAGGCGCCACCCAGAGCAGGGGCGGGCAGGTCCAGGGCCGGGCCGCCTTGCTTCGGATCCCGACAGGCCCACGTCTTAGAAGCAAGGACGGTACCCAAAGCATGAGTGTAGAACCAGCGCCGCTCTGAGTCCCCTGTGTAGCTGTACTTAGGGTCACGAGTGCTGTTCCTGTAGCCACGAGCAGTTTGTAGTATGAGGTTCTTCCCCAGTGGGATTCATTCTCGCTGGGCTTCGTATAGTGTTGGCTTCATGCTCTTTCAAAGCCAGAGCATAGCCATGTCCACTGACAGGTAGTTACCATGTATGAGATCTAGCGAACATGACTGGCTGTGTCATGAAGTTAGTGCTTGAAGTGGCTTTTCTGTCCTTGTTCCCCTCAAAGCCCCGTGATGCATGCATTGACCCTCTTTTCTGTGCAGGTCCTGATATCCGAAGGCTTAGGACGGTATGCAAGGGACCCAAAATTTGTGTCAGCAACGAAACATGAAATCGCCGATGCCTGTGACCTAACCATCGACGAGATGGAGAGTGCAGCCAGCACCTTGCTTAATGGGACCGTGCACCCCCGGGCCAATGGGGACGTGGGCCCCGTGTCCAGCCGACAGGACTATGAGCTCCAGGACTTCGGGCCAGGCTACAGCGATGAAGAGCCGGACCCCGGGAGGGAGGAGGAGGACCTGGCAGATGAAATGATATGCATCACCACCCTGTAGCCCGCAGGGAGGGCAGACTGGCTCTGCCCGCAGGTGGGGCGCCGAAGGCCAGGGAAAAGTGCCTCGTAGTTAGGACAGTGTAGGCACTAGCGTGAAGTCCATGTTCAGTTAGACGTTTGTACAAGTGATGTCATGCCTCGAGGAAGCCATAAACCTGGTAGGACCAGCTGTGCTCTCACGCTGAGCCCCAGCTGCAGAAACAGCAGGTCCAGCCCGCTCCCGGAGGACGGGCGCCGGACAAGCCTGCCTCTTGTTCTGAGCCCACGCAGGGCGCTCGCCCATGCCCCCCCGCCCACGGGCACGGTGGGGAAGGTTAAAGGTGATGACTATCACCATACCTGTGTCATTACCTCAGCCGTCAGTCTAGCATATCAGACGTTCACTGGGCCCAGCATATCCATTTTTAAACCCTTCCCTCCCAAATGCACTGCTTCCTGGCTCCTGCTCTGAAATCCAGTAAGTCAGGGCCTACCTACCAGCTGTCATCGGAGAGGGAAGCAGGACCTTACAAGCAAGGTTTTCTGTTCCGTGACACCAGTTTACACGAGAGCGCATCACTCAGATGGTCGCTTTCTGACTGTCGGGCTAAGGGCAACTGTAAACTGGAGTAATAATGCACTCGCAACCAGGTCAACTTAGATATGCTAGTTTGTTTAAAAATTATAGACTTACTGTACATGACTTGTAATATACGATAATTTGTATTTGTAAAGAGATGGTCTATATTTTGTAATTATTGTACCGTATTTGAACTGCAGCAATATCCATGGGTCCTAACAATTATAGTTCCCCACTGAAATCGAGATGCTATTGGTCTTTTTACCGGGACTAAACAGAAGTCGGAGAAATAGAGCCAATTCTCATTTATTCTGTGAAAATCTTTTGAGCGTAAAATTTTAAGTTCAGTAGAACTTGACACTACAGAGATTTTTCTAAAATATTTTGGGTCACTGTAAATCTGTCTTTACACGAGGTTATACCGCTGACTGCGGTCTCTCCCCTGGGCAAGAGCTCTGCGATTTGACAGCGCCCCCTTTGCTCCAGTGTGGGTTGCAGCCGTCTTCTGTTTGACTTGAACCCCCTTTCCTGTAAGTTCATGACAGGACCAGGTGGAGCTGCTTACTCTGACCCTGTGGCATTCATAGTGGTGGGTCTTCTCACCTGCCCCCGCAGGACCTGTTTGCAGGTGAATGAAGGCCCTCTGCTCCCGTTCCCTGGGCAATGGTGATGCTGCTTGTCTTAAGAAATAAGTAGGGCTTGCTGGGGAAGAGGACGGAGGGAGCAAAGGGGTGTGATCCTCTGCAGAATTAGAAGGTCCGGGTCTGGACAAATCGTATTGTTGCCTTTTCACAAAACATTGCTGTACTGTGTGTTCTCTCTGAGGGCTTTTATATGCAACTGAATGAGGGCTGACGTTTTCACTAGAATGCACTCCCACTCGGATTGTACTTCCTGAGGAAAACCCACTTTGGGATCATTACACCCACCAAGGCTTCCTTTTCTGTTCACAGAATTATGCCGACTTGGTCAAGTTACCTAGGCAGGGATCCCTGCATTCAAAAAAACAGGTAGCAATTTTGGGTTCAAAATTTTAAAATATGACATAGACCACCTGTTAATATGGTTTTTTGTTTTGTTTTTTTTTTTTTTTGTAAATAACAATACTTTGTTATGAAGACTTTACAAACCTCTTCTTAAGACATTCTTACTCCAGATCCAGGCAAAAGCTCAAGGTTTGTCAATGACTCTTTCCTGACGTAAATTCTTTTTTATTAAAATGTAAAATGTTCTTCAGAATAAAATTGTGTAATAATTTTATTGTATTTGGGAGCTCTCCTTGCCCAGAGCTGGTGTTTGCCAGTGAGAGCTTTGGAAGGGGCGGGGCACTCTGTGAGGACAGTTCTGTCATTGTGTAGATTTTTTCTTATTCTCGTCACTCCTTTGATGCCTACAGTAACCTAATACCAGCTGCAGAGAGCACTGTTCCTCAAGGGCTAAACCACTGTTACCATCACCTCGAACTGTTTCTCTTCTAGGTATTGGTCTTACTGTGTGGGTTAACATTGCCAGTTCAACACTGCCTACCAGGACCGACTTTTCTGGTATAGGCAATGATGTTTTCCAGTCAGTACTTAAAAAACTGGTATTTTTATAGGCTGCACCATTCCTGATATCTGTCTGCTTTAAGCCTGGTTCAACCTCTCACCTAACATTAAATTTTTCTTTGTAAGAAAAATTTGAAGTTGTAGAGCATGTTTTTTTTTCCTTTGTTTTAGGAACGTTTTATGATTAAATGTCTTTCCTTTTGGTTCCCCTTCCACCCTCTAAAAAGGGTTGCTTTGTTGTGCCCCCAGGAATAGTACATTTAATTTGTGTTTTTTGTAAGATCACAGAATGAAAAGGGGAGCCCTGGTTTAACTATCGATGAGCAAGAACCTCGTTAACAGCTGTCTCTGTGATTTCCAGCCAGACGTGGCCAGGGGGAGCTTCCCAGCTCCCTTCCAAGATGTTTCAGTGTCGCCCAAGGCCAGGAGGTGGATTGTGAAGGCCCCGGAAGCATCTCAGTGCACAGTGTGGGCTTGACGTGCTGGACAAGCCCACGTCATCGCTGGCCCCACACAGGTGAAAGAAACCAGGGCAGTTTATTTCATGTTGTTTGTTTGATCTTTATTATTATTATGGATGTCCCCCTTTCCCCCCTGTGCCCCCCTCTACCCAGTTCCCACCCTAGCCCTTCACCACCCTATTGTCTGTGTCCATAAGCAATGCATATGTGCATATAAGTTCTTTGGTTCATCTCTTCCCGTACCACCGTCCCCGCCGCCCTTCTGAGATTTGTCAGTCTTTTCTGTTTCTATGCCTCTGGTTCTATTTTATTCATGAGTTTATTTTGCTCATTAGATTCCAAATGTGAGATCATGTGATATTTGTCTTTCTCAGACTGGCTTATTTTACCTAGCATAATCTCCAGGTCCCTCTGTGCTGTCTCAAAGGGTAAGAGATCTTTCTTTCTTACAGCTGCATAGTACTCCATTGTGTATATGTACCACAGCTTTTTTATCCATTCATCTACTGATGGACACTTGGGCTGTTTCCAGATCTTAGCTATTGTAAATAGTGCTGCTATGAACATAGGAGTACATGTATTCTTTCTGATTGGTGTTTCGGGCTTCTTAGGATGTAGTCCTAGAAGTGAGATGGTGGAGTCAAATGGCAGTTCAATTTTTAATTTTTTGAGAAACCTCCTCTGTCATGTTTTTATAGGCTACACCATGGTTGTGTCTTTGCCAATTGTCTGCTTTTCTACAATGGTTTTTATTGTTATGGGTGGCCAATTCGTTCTCAACAGTGGTCAGCAATAGAGCTACCAACAGGCACACTTCAGCCTCTTTCCTAGACCACCCCGACTCAAAACACTAGCGGTGCTCCCATTTGTTGAAAGTGTTATTTCTCTGAAATGATATTCCTTTTCTAGTGGGACTCTGGAGGGCAGGCCTGGGACCCTTGCTTCCAACATGGGACAAGTTGAGCGTGGTCGTCAGGACGGTGACAGGAGACAAAGTCAGAAGACTGCCTGGGTCTCAGGACAGGGCCTGTGGAGAGGTTGTGTTGTCACCCCCACCCCCACGTGAGAGAAACGGACCTGGGTATTAGATGTGACGTCACGTTGATCAGTGGAGACATGAAATGCCCTGTGGGCGGAGGAACGTGGCTTGGCCGGAGAGAATCTATTTGAATTTATGGAGGTGATGCCTGCACTGGAAGCAGACAGGCTGTGGTCCAGGCGCCATGTCCTGGTCCCGCTGCTGCCCCCGTCCCGTCACTATCAGCAAGACCGTCTGCTGAGACATCAGCCCAGACACAGGCTTCTTCAAGGTCAGGGCCCCTCAGAGCCTGATCACTAGGCACAAACATGGCTGTTACACTTTCTCAGCCACTTTTTGTCAAGTACATTCTTTCATTTTTAGGTACTGCAGGCTTTTGCTCAGGGGTTTAACGGACAGAGTCTGGCCGGGTGGCTGTGTGGCAGCCCGCCCATGCCCCTCGCTGCCCCCCCAGCCCCCTGAGGCGGCAGGGTCCCCGTGGCAGTGGCCCCGACAGCCCCAGCACTCACTGTCGGGCTCCGGGGGGGACCGCGTCAGAATATCCCGCCCAGTCTAAGCCCCACTCTGCCTTCTGTGGGTTCTGGACACGTGACACTCAGTCTTCTCTCATGAAACTTGTTTCTGTGTGTGGCCATGTGAGTAAGAGCGGCAAAGGGCCCGGATGGAATCCAGCTGTCCAGGGACGTGGTTTCACTTTATTTACAATACAGCCACAGCAGCAAACGAGCCAGTGTCTGGGGAGGACACGGGACCGCCACAGCCGCCTGGGACCCCTCAGAGCACCAGCTCCTGCCTCCCTCTGGGAGTAAGACCAGGAAGCAAGAGGAGAGGCCTGTCTGTCCCCCACCTGTCCCCGCTGTACTCCCGACGAGGGCAAGACTCCTGGCCACAGCTTGCAGCCGGAGGTAGAGGGTGCCCCCTTGGAGAAGTGCTCCCAGCCCCTTCACAGAGCATCCTGCTCTTTGGGGGGCTTGCCTTGAGAGGAGGCCTGGGAGAGAACCCCTTTCCTCAAGTCCAACTGGGAACAAGGAAGGCATCAGCACCCTGGGTTGGAGAGCACCATGGATGAAGGCAAGACGGTGATAGGAGTTAACTGGCCTCCCCTTCCCTGTGCCTCCAGGAGGCAGGGAGGAGGGGCCCCTGCCAGAATGCTGGCCTTCCCAACGGGCCTACAGGAAAATCCCGGGGAAAGGAACCTGATTCACTGACTAGTACTGACATCACTTCTTAAGAAATTATCCAGGTCTCGCCCTGGCCGGTTTGGCTCAGCGGTTAGAGCGTCAACCTGCGGTCCTGAGAGACCTGGGTTCAGTTCCCGCTAAGGGCACGTACCTCAGTTGCAGTTTGTCCCCAGCCCTGGTCGGTCGTGCGGGTGGCAGCCACTCGATGTGTCCCTTTCACATCGATGTTTCTCTCTCCCTCCCTCCCACTCTACCTGAACAAAAAATGGGAAGGTGTCCTCGGGTGAGGATTAAAAAAAAAAAAAAAAAAAATTATCCAGGTCTCTGCCATTGACTCCTAACATTCTAGATAATTTCAGGACAGGGAGTAAGGGCTGTGCTGGCCCTCCTGCTAGTCAAGGGGCTTCTCAGGCAGTGACAGCCTCAACGCTGGGTGGCCAGGGTCCTGGGTTTGTACACAGGGACATCCTTGTCCCAGAGTGCAGGCCGCCCCCTGATGATGTCGGCCGCTTTCTCTGCAATCATGATCGTGGGGGCGTTCAGGTTGCCACTGACCACGCTGGGCATGATGGATGCATCCACCACCCTCAGGTGTTCTACCCCAATCACCCTGGTCTGTGGGTCCACCACGGCCATGGGATCGGAGGGCTGGCCCATTTTACAGGTGCACGAGGGGTGGTAGGCACTGTCCGATTTCGCCCGTACAAAGGCGTCTATCTCTTTGTCTGACTGCACGTGGCTTCCTGGCTGGAGCTCTTTCCCCCGGAACGGCGCCAGGGCTTCCTGTGCAAAAATTTCCCTGGTCAGCTTCACGCATCTGCGGAAGTCGTCAACGTCGGCTTCTGTCAAGGGGAAGAAACAGGTGAGCCTCCTCTTACCACACTGGCCTTGCTGGAAGATCCCGGGCGGGAGACAGGCCAGGACATGGAGGGCCAAGCCACCAGGCAGCTTGTCACCTGCCTACAGGCGGGCACACCGCAACCAAGCCGAGCCCCCAGGTTTAAACTGGGGATCTGAGTTTTCGTGTCTGTAATTAGGACTACAAATACATGTCTCTGCCCCCGTGCGGCTGCGAGGGCCCCACAAGTGTTTACGGGGCAAAACCTGCCCGAGGGGTGTGCTCCTGTTTGCTGCAGGCCCAGGAATCTACTTTGCTTTTAAAGGATGCTCACAGCAATAGCAGGAGACGTGCTGTGTGTGTCCACAGCCAGGTGACCCTGAACCTCCCGGTGCCTCAGGGCACACACAGCAGCAGGTGCAACTTTACAGCCTGGAATGACGGGGCGAAGGGAGGACAGAGAGTGACTCATGTGTCAGAAAATGAGGTTCAGGGACAACTGTGACTGAATGACTGTCTTTATGGGGTTCAATGACCCTTAAGCCCAGGCAAAGGTGGCTGGTGAATTACCTGTTGACAAGTAGTTGGGTTGCAGCACAGGGTGGTCCTGGGGGTTGGCACTCCTCAGTTTGAGCCAGCCCACACTCGTGGCCCGCATGGTCCCCACGTGCACCTAGATGAATCCGGAGGGAGCAGTCACTTCCATCAGTCCCCTAACTCGGTTTAGAGAGCTCCCAGGTTCCTGTGGGTGGGACTCCATATCCCAAGTCAATTATTAGCATTTGCCTGCATCCCACCCCACCCCCTTCCACAGGTGATTAAAAACCACCTCAGTGAATCCTAAAACTTGCAGGAGCTGGCAAACTCTGGGCAGAGTAGGTGCCATGGGTTCGTTTCCAGAGCTCAGTACCCAGAGCATCTGCCCCGAGCCAGGCACAGGCCTCACCTTTCTGTGCGGACGTACTGGGCAGCTGCAGTGGGGACGAGGGGACTCGCTGCTCACCTGGTAAGCCTCCTGCTGGGTGGGGGCACGCCCGTGGTCGATCACTTGGGATGGCAGGAAGTGGAACTGGATATCTGGGTGGGGGACCCCAGGCTGGCTCCGGATGAACCCACCTGTTTCCAGGTGGGCCGTGGCTCCATCCCCTGGGGTTGCGAGAGGGGTAAATTAAGGCAGGTGGGCTCACCCAGCACTACAGCTTTCAATTTCAGCTACCTGTTGAGTCTTCAGCTTTGCTGCTTGGCTGAGGTCCCACGGGCATCCCTTACCTGGTCCAGCCTGTACTCCTTTGAGCCTCCACTTGTGACCATTCCTTACGCAAGACTAAAGGCAGAAACTCAAGCTGCCCCTGCCTCCTCCATCAACTTGGCATTGCTGCCCAGGTCACCCCCCTCAGTGCCTCCTGCAGCCCGCCCTTCTTCACACAGCCAAGCTCCTGATCGAGCCCTCTGCCTCCTCCTCCACGTGCTACAGTCTCCCTGGCCCCACTAACAGATGCCTAATCCAGGAGCCTTTGCACACGCTCTTCCTGCCTTTCAGATCCCCTGCCACGGCGCTCCAATTTAATTACTTAACACCTGGCCAGTGTTGCTCAGGGATTAGAGCAGCCTGCACACCAAAGGGTCACAGGTTCAATCCCTGGCCCAGGCTGGGGTGCATGTGGAAGGCAACCGATCGATGTGTCTCTCCCCCTCAACCCCTCCACTCTCTAAAAATCAACAGGAAAAAATACCCTTGGGTAATGATTAACAAAAATAATTAACAACCTGGTCTTTCTTTCACAGTACTTAAAATTGAGCATGTTTACCTGGTTCTTGCCATTGCCCCCACGAGAGGGTAAACTGCCCCAGGACGTCTGCCTTCCCGGGACTTCTCACCAGCCAGCACTCAGAGCACAGTAGGTGTGCAAGGAACGCATGCCGCGTGAATGACAAGGGTTTCAAAGCACCGTTTCCCAGCCCAACTCAGTACTGAGACATGGATGCTGATGCTACGGTCCAGCACAAGGCCATCCCCACCCATCCGCAAGGAGGAACTGTGCACCCCATTTTGCAGATGGGAGAGCTGAGGTAAATGGCAGAGCTCAGCTTCACACCAACAATCTGGGGCCAGAGCGCTTGCTCAGCACCTCAGGATGCACACAGACCAGCTCGCCAAGGTCATGGGTGAGCACACCCACCTGTGAACTTCCAGAGCCACTCCAGACCAATCTGGACCTTCCTCAGGGGCTTCTGTGCTGAGTGGAGGGTGATGGGACGGGTGCATGCCTGCTGGATGTATATTTCCAGGTGGTCTTGCAGGTTCTGGCCGACTCCTGAAATAGGAGGGAGTGGGGAGTAAACAGGGCTACCGAGGGGGGCTCAGCTGACCTCTCAACATCCCCCTGGTTTGGAAAATGTCTCCCCTATCCACTTAGCTGCCAGGCCACAACTTGGAAGTCACCTCCCAGGGACGCACCTGTAATCATCCAGTCGCCTTCCTGCCGAGCAGGACCCTCCATGAGGGCAGAGCGCATGTGTGCAGCAGGTACTGCTCAGTAAGCTGTCACCGAATGGCTGACAGCCAGATGGACCCGAGCCCCACCCTCACCCCTGGCCTGGGGAAGAAGGCCCCATCGTGCTGTGCAGACCCTGTGTGAGCTCATCCAAGCTCAAAGGGATGCTGAGCAGGTCACTGTCATGGCCCCGCACAGACCTCCTATGATGAAGCCTCAGTGCAAAACGGCCTGGGTTGTAGAGAGGACAAAAGGGACAGGCATCAAAGACAGTTTATAAAATAAATTCTAGGCCTGTGAGGCATGAGGGACCTTCAGGCTCATGAGAGAAATGCGACAGTCCTGAGGAGCACCGATCCTGTCCCCTCCCCACTCCATGCTGATAAAATACAATAAACCATTGTATTTGCAGAGACACCCTCTGGGAGCAGTGGGGAAGGGAACTCACCTGGAAGGTGGCACACCACGGGGATGCCCAGTTTCTTGAGGTCATCTGCATTGCCGACCCCCGAGAGCATGAGCAGCTGCGGAGAGTTGATGGCCCCTCCGCTCAGAATCACCTCGTCGCTGGCATAAGCCTGGAAGGGGCAGAGGGCCGACAGGTCACACCTCCCCTCCCCAAATGGCAGGCAGAACCCTGAGCAGGGCCTCGGCGTGACGCACCCAAGGGGGAAGAGGACGGCTGCTGTGTGGAAGCTACCCCCGCGTTCGGCTACGGTGTGCGACCACAGATAAATCATGGTGTGCGCGCTGAACTGTTCTGCACGGTCTGATAGTAACGACGGTCCTAAAAACAGGACTGTGGAATGAGCAGTTTATAACGCGGGCAGTGACCAGATCTTCACGGGGGACACACAACAGTCCTGACACTAAGTGGAAAACAGCACAGTGCAGAAATGCGGAGTCGGACCACAGTTTGCTTCGTAAAACCAATCAACTTCTGAAAAGGTGTGGAGGGCACCAGGGGACAGCTCTGAGGTGGGGCGGCAGACAGAGGCTCACAGGGGCACTTACTCCAGGGCACACCAGGCCCTTTGCCCCGCCACCAGCTGCCCCCTCCTCACAGCGCTGATGGAGACAAGAGCGTGGGCACTCCTGTCCACTCCTTCCCTCCCTCCCTGAGCGCCCAGGCCGGGAGGAGGGCTCACCCTGCGGCTCTGGCCGTCCTTGATGTACTCCACGCCCACGGCGCGGGTGCCTTCAAACAGCACCCTGCTCACGAAGGTCCGGGCCTCGGCGGTGAGGTTGGGGCGGCTCAGGGCCGGGTGCAGGTACGCACAGGCCGCGCTCCAGCGCTTGCCTGCAGGACAGAGCAAGGGTTTCAGACGCAGCCCTGGCCCTGGCCCTGCCCCTGCCCCCAGGCACCTGTAGGGGGACAGGGCTGGAGAAAGGGGGGGATTTGTCCTTCCCCTGGCCATGCAAGTTCTGCCTTCCAAGTAAGGCTGAAACCAAAAGACTCTGTCCAATAGAAATCCACATCTACCTGGGGCCTCCTTGGTGTTCCGTGCCTCCGTTTCCCCATCTGTAAGTCTCTAGAGTTGCTTGGCCAGAGAACCAACTCTCCATTATCCACACCCTCAGGGGCCAGACACCCAGAGAATGCCCAAGGTGTCACCATCCCCCGGGCATTTCTGATGGACTGGGGTTGTGTTTCGTGGCATGTAGGGGATACAGTATGTCACATCCTCTCCACCTCATGTCAGCCCCAGTTTGTCCACACTTACGGACCATGGTGGGAGCAGGAGGGGTGGGGCTGTAACAGCAAATTTTGTTTCTTAGAGAGAACCAGGAGATGGGCACTACATGCTACCTTTGTGGATGGTCATGTCCATCCAGCCGAAGCCTTCCTGCTGGAAGCCATTCATGTCCTCGGTGAGGGGGTAGCCGGCCTGCTGTGCTGCCTCCAAAAATGCCCGGTGCAGCGGGTGGTTGGTCTTGCCCCGCGACACGTGCAGGGGGCCGTCCCCGCCGCGGTACCGGCTGGCGCCCAGCTCGTGGCTCTGCGCCTTGCGGAAGTAGGGCAGGCAGTGCGCGTAGTCCCAGCCCGAGGCGCCCTGTCGGTGCCAGCGGTCGTAGTCCTCGGCGTGGCCGCGGATGTAGACCATGGCGTTGAGGGACGAGGAGCCTCCCCACACCCGGCCACGCGGCCAGTACAGCACACGGCCGTCCATGCCTGCTTGCGGCTCGGTGTGGTAGTACCAGTTGTACCTGTCATCGCACAGGTTGGCCACGAGGGCCGCGGGCATGTGGATCTTCCACAGAAGCCGCTTGCTCCCTGCATACGTGTCCTTGGGCCCGGCCTCCAGCAGCAGCACGTGCTTCTCGGGGTCCTCGGTGAGCCGTCCGGCCAGCACACAGCCCGCGGAGCCCGCACCCACCACCACGTGACTGTATTCGTCCCCGCTCCCGGAGGCCGCAGCTCGGATGCCTGGGGGCCACTGCCGCCCCTGAACCCCCCAGGGCCTCAGGTGCCCTCGCCTCCAGCCTCGCAGGACACACCACATGCTTGCGGCCCAAGTCCTTCGGATCCACGGAGGGGAATGTGATGGTGCACTTTTCCTAAAACAGGAAAACAGGCCTTAAATGTTTAAACTCAGGCACAGGCGGAATCAGCCCAACGCTGGGCAGCCACGGGTGCAGCCAAGATCCTCTGCCCAGGGCTGGGAGGGACAGCCTGGCCAGCATGTCCCTGCCCTGGGGACCTACAGGAGGGAGCAGAGGGCCACGCAGCTCTATCAGTGCTGCAAGAGCTGTGCTAGGGCTGGGCCCAGGAGAGAGGCCCCTCCCCAAACTTGGGGGTCCCCTGAAAGGCTTCTCGGTGACACCTGTGTATGGACCTGTAGGCTGGGCCGGAGTCCATCTGGAGAAAGCAGGGGCTACGGGCTTTCCAGGCTGGCACTCATTCCGCATCCACTCGGGACAGTTCCCGAGCCCTACCGATGGGCGGGGCCAGGGAGACAGATAAGACTGAATAAGGGACTGATGGAAGGTCAGGGTGAGAGACCCGGAGCCACAGCAGCACCAGCCGGCTCTGCAGCAGGGGCGGGGTCAGAGCTACAATTTTCAAAGATCCCTCTGTAGAGTGCTCAGGTTCTAACAAAGAAATGCCAGTAGCTTTCACAGGGTCCTTTCCTAACATTGTTCAAATCTATCCCAACATGCTCAGTGCAGAGAGGTGGGAAAGAATCAGGGTATCCCGTCAAGAACTCTGACACGAGAACAACTGAGAAAGCCCCACCCTTGAGGCTAAGGCTGCAACAAGAGAGCTGAAAACCCCCTCCGTGAGCCTGCACCAAGTAACAGCAGCGGCCTACCACTGGAGGCTCACCAGGAGGTAACGGTGCAGGGGAAGAGCCTGCCCCACCCCCGCCCCATCCATACAGGCAGAGGAGAGGAGGCACCAGGGCCACCTGAAAACTACGTCTGAAGCAGGGACACTGAAAAGAACCTTCCAGCACTCCAGGCCCCATACTAGCCCAAGGTGGCAGCAGCTCAACTTCCCCCTTGGTAAACTCCACACGAACAACTTGATACTATAAAGGGTATGCCTTTTCCAGGCATAAGTACCATCTACCTCAGTCACGACTATCCTGTTACACACAAGGTCCAGCATTCAATAAAAATTAAGAGACACACAAAGTTAAAAAAAAAAAAAAGACTAATTATCAAGAGATAAAATTGTTAACAGAACCAGACCAAGCGATGGCCCACCAAGTTAAACATTTTAAAAGATTTTGTTGAAAAGGTGGACAATGTCTTAGGCATTTTCAGTAATAAGTTTAAAACTATAAAACAAAGGGATGGACAGAAATGCTAAAAATGAAAACATTGAAGATGAATAATTTGACTGGATACAGCAGAGAATAAAGTAAGTGAAACTGGAAATTAGGTAGCTAGAAATTATGAAATTGGAAGGAGTGAAGGAGAAAAGAAGAGAGAATAGAACAACTACCTCAAATATACAAAGCTGGAGTCCCAGGAGGAGAGGAGTAAAGAGAAAGGATAGAGAGGCAGAGAGGAGGACAGTGAGAACAGGAGAGAGAAAATATCTGAAGAGAGAATTGCTGATAAAAACACCACAGATTCAAGAAGCTTAGAGTATTCCAAGGAGGATTAATACAAAGAAAACACATCTAGGTACGTCATATTCAAATTGCTAAACTCCCACGAGAACAATCAATCAAGGCAGCCAGCCAAAAGAAGAAACATTATGTACAGAAGCATAAGTATAAGGGTGACAGCAAACTCATCAAAAACATGCAATCCAGAAGACAATGCAGTGACTTTAAAGTACTTGAAGGGGGAAAACACCAAACGGTTAACTTAGACCTCTACACCCAACTATGAAGAGCAATAAAGACATCTTCAGAGAAACAAAAGCCGAGAGAATTCATTGCTGGTGGATCTGCACAGGAAGATATGTTAAAGGAAGTTCTTCAGGCAAGCCGAGTATACTACCAGATGGAAATTTCACCCTATACAAAGAAATAAAGAGCAATGGAAATGGTAAAAATTGTGGGTGTATTAGTTTCTTGTGGCTGCTATAACAACTTACCATACACTTGGTGGCTTAAAACAACACAAATGTATACTCTTATAGTTCTAGAGGCCAAAGTCTAAAATCAGTTTCCCAGTGCTAAAGTCAAAGCGTCGGCAGGGCAGGTTCCTTCTAGAAACTCCCCAAAGGAGAATCCATTTCCTTGCCTTTTCTAGATTCTGGGGCCACCTGCATTATCGGTCGTTAGTGACCTTTCCTTGCATCACTCTAACCTCTTGCTTTTGTCACCGCATCTACTTCTGCAGTAGTCTCTTCCTCTTATTAGGACACTGGTTCCATCACTGAAACCACCTGGATAATCCCTCAATCTCAAAATTCCTAATCTCGTCTGCAAAGTCTCTTTGTGAAGGTAACATTCACAAGCTCTAGGTGGGGGCATTGGTGATCCTACCATATGGTACATTTTTAGGTAAATATGATACATTTTTCCCTTAATTTTAATCTGTTTAGAATATAACTAAAGTAAAAGGTGTAAAATATAGGGTTTATAATATATGTAGCATTAAAATGTACATAACAATAGCACAAAGGATGAGAGGAGGAGAAACAGTATACTGTAATAAGGTTTTTATACCATATATGAAGTGGTATAATATTTGAAGGTAGGCTGGGATTAATATTTTATATATGATGCTATCACAACTACTCAAAAACAAAGAATTGTAGCTAATAAGTCAATAGTGGAGAAAAATAATATAAAGTAATTAAAAATGGTAAAAGAGATCCAAGATGGTGGCAGAGTAAGTAGAAGTCACACTCATCTCCTCCTAGGACCAAACTGGAATTACAAACAGAATAAGCAACTGAAGACTAGCTGAACAGAAGCCTTATAACCAAGGATTTACAGAAGCCGCCACATCGGGACTGGTAGGAAGAGCAGAGATGAGGAAAGGGCTGGCCCCAAACCCACGTGTGGCAGCTGACATCTGGAGGGTATCTTAGCTCATCCCCCTGATGGGCTCCAAGCCTAGAGCACCAGAGCCAGGAAAAGGAGCCCACATAACATCTGACTGTGAAAATCAGTGGGTATTCTGTCCTAGGCATGGGGTATAGAGGTCCTGGCAGACTCGGGGGTGTCAGAGACCAAGATGTGTGGCTCTGGGATGGGGGCCATTCTCCCCCTTCTCACAAGCCTGATCGGCACTACCCCTCCTACAGGATATCCACTGGCCCCACCCTCCCAACTCCCAGCAGCCCTGCCAAGCTAGGGCTGTAGAGGAGATTCACCCCAGAATCGGGGACAGATTGAGCTGTCCCATTTTCCCTTTGCACACCAGACTGGTGCCACCATTCCTGTGCAGAGCCCCACCTTAACACGGCCTAATCTTGGTCTGTTTGGGCCTAACAAACCCCTGTGACCCTGTCCCACCACAAAGGTCTGCAGGCACCTCGCAGATGGGGGATGATGGCTGGCCTTGGTGTACCCTGGGACTTCTGCTGAGTGGCCTCAGACCCAGCACTGGCATCAAATTCGAATCTGTATCAGTCTGGGAAACACCTCTTGCCTCTACCTGGTGACTCACTGAGAACCTACCTCACAGATACCACCAGCGGCTCTTTCAGTGGGAACCTAACAAGCAGGGAGTAGGTGGAAGAGGGTCAGAGTGCCCTGGGGCCTTTGCTAGCCTGTCCCCAGGCGCGGTGCTGGAGGAAGCCAGTGCTGGTGTGTACCTTGGCCTTCCCCATGCACACCCAGACCCAGCAGAGGCAGCCACAAACTCTGGATCCCTTTGTAGCTCCAAACAGGTAGCCCAGGGACCTGTGCCAAAATCCCTCCCAAGAAGCCCCAGAAACAACACTGGTGGGCTTCAGACCACATCAAAGCATGACCCAGTCAGCTCCACAAGTGGCACATCCAAAGGGAGATCTTGGCAGGCACCAGACCCTGCTGGGGTGAATTTCACTTCGTGTTGTCAGCACCCATATAGCAGCTTGAATGTTGTGGTTGAGGTCAAGCCTCACAGTCAGCCAGCCTGAGGGTTGACCCCACTCACAGAGAGGACAACAGAAATCAAGACTCAACTACAACAGGAGGGCTCACATAACCCACACAAGACACAGTCTTTGCTCGTGTGATAAGGGAGACTTGTGGCTGACCTCTAAGGAAACCTACTATATAAGGACACCATACTAAGACTGGGAGACCCAGCAGGTCTACCTAATACACAGAATCAAATACAGAGAGGCAGCCAAAATGAGGAAACAAAAAAAACACGCCCTGAATGAAAGAACAAGAGAAATCTCCAGGAAAAGAAAGAAATGAAATGGAGGCAAGTTATAAGATACAGAGTTCAAAACAATGGTTATAAGGATGCTCAAAGAACTTAGGGGAAGAATGGATGAACTCAGTGAGAACTTAAAGAAATAGTAAGCATAAAAGAAGACACAGAAATCATAAAAAAGAACCAGTCAGAAATGAAAAACACAATATCTAAAAAGACTATACTAGAAGGAATCAACAGTAGTTAAATTAAGCAGAGGTTCAAATCAGTGATTTGAAAAACAAGGTACTAGAAAACACCCAAACAGAGAAGCAGGAAAAAAAAAAAAAATGAGATGGTTATAAATAAATATACTAGAGGTGTCTAGGGGAGGGAAGAAGAAACATCTGTACTAAATTACATTTAAAAAAATAAATATATTAGTAAGTTAAAAAAAGTCTATCATATTTTATGAGGTCTTCTGGGGCATGCATTTTTTTTTTTTTCATTCAACATGATGCTATTTAGATTAATGCATGTGAAAGAGTATCCCTGTAGCTCTTTTGTTTTCATGCTGTAGATCATTCCATTTATGAGTATAGTATACTTTATTTCTGTGTTCCCCTTTCAATGGATATTTAGATTGTTTCAAGTTGTTCTCTACTTTGATAAGTTCGATTATGATTAGTTTTTGTATATGTGTTCCCTGGTATACATGTACTAAATTTCCTCTTGGGTATATATTTACAGAAATTGGGTATATACCTAATAGATTTTCTGGGTATGCAAGCATTCAACTTTACAAGAAAATGTTAAGTGGTTTTTCAATTTCCCATTAGCAGTGTGTAAGAGACTCTGTTGATATCCAACACTTGATAGTCAGACCTCTAACATTTGTTAAGCTAATGGGTATAACCTGACATTTTATAGTAATGAAATTTGATCTTGCTCTTCCTGCTTATTGGTGAGGTAAGCATCTCTTTATAGGTTCATTAATCATATGTGTTTCTTTTTAAAATAAATATAAAAATCAACTTTAATTTCAACTTAAAGCAAATTTTGAATGTACTTCATTTTATATCATTAATTCTTCTACATCCACAGGCTGCTTTGATTGGTTCCACATGTGTGCTTGTTCTATAAAATGTTTCCTTATGGTTTTTGCCCAAATTTATATTGTTTTTTTAATTTGTAGAAATGTTTAATATATTTTCAAAACTAATTTTTTGTTGGCTATATACATGTCAAATATTTTCTTCAAGTTTGTAGCTGGCATTTTTACTTTCATTGTAGACTCTTGACAAACAAATTATTAGTTTTAATATAGTTGAATTCATGTATCTTTTCTTTATAATTAGTAATATTTGTCTTGAAGAAATCTGTTCCTATCTCATGGTCATAAAGATATTCTCCTATGTAAAATAAATAAACAAACAAACGGATAGTCTAAGGGACCTCTGGGAAAACATGAAGGGTAACAACATCTGCACCATAAGGTTACCAGAAGGAGAAGAGAGAGAACAAGAGATTGAGAACCTATCTGAAGAAATTATGATTGAAAATTTCCCTAATCTGGTTAAGGAAAAAGACATACAAGTCCAGGAAGCACAGAGAGTCCCAAACAAAATGAACCCAATGGGGCTCACACCAAGACACATCATAATTAAGATGGCAAAGGTTAACGACAAAGAGAGAATCTTAAAAGCAGCAAGAGAAAGACAATCAGTTATTTGAAAAGGGAGCTCCCATAAGACAGCTGATTTCTCAAAGAAACATTTCAGTCCAGAAGGAACTGGCACAAAATATTCCAAGTGATGAAAAGCAAGAAACTACAACCCAAACTACTCTATCTAGCAAGGCTATCACTTAAAATTGAAAGTGAACTAAAGAGACAGGAAAAAACTAAAGAAATTCATTACCAATGAACCAGTATTACAAAAAAAGTTAGAAAAAAAAAAAGGAACATAGTTATAATGAATAAAATGGCAACAAATACATACCTATCAATAACCACTTTAAATATAAATGGCTTATAATACTCCAATCCAAAGACATAGGGTAGCTGAATGGATAAGCAAACAAGATATATATATATACACACACACACACACACACATACACACACACACACAGTCTACAAGAGACCCACCTCAGAGTGTAAAACACACACAGACTGAAAGTAAAGGGATGGGAAAGATATTTCATGCAAATGGAAAAAAAAAAAAAAAGGGTAGCAATATTTATATCAGACAAAATAGACTTTAAAACAAAGGCTATAATAGAAGACACAGAAGGACACTACATAATGATTAAGGGATCAATCCAACAAGAGGATATAACACTTGTAAACATGTATACACCCAACATAGGAGGACTTAAATATATAAAACAAATCTTTATGGACATAAATAGAGAGATAGTAATACAGTCATAGTAGGAGATTTTAACACCCCACTGACATCAATAAATAGATCTTCCAGACAGAAAATCAACAAGGAAACAGGCCTTAAATGACACACTGACCAAGATAGATTTAATTGATATTTTCAGAGCATTTTACCCCAAAGCAGCAGAATATACATTCTTTTCAAGTGCACATGGAACATATTCTAGGATAGATGGCATTAGGACACAAATCCATTCTCATTAAACTTAAGATTGAAATCATATCAAGCATCTTCTCTGACAACAATGGTATAAACCTAGAAATCAATTACACTAAAAAACTGAAAAACACACAAACACAAGAAGGCTAAATAACAGGCTAAACAATTAATAGGTTAACAATGAGATCAAGAAAGAAATCAAAAGATACCATAAGACAAATAAAAATGGGTACACAACAACCCTAAATATATGGGACACAGTGAAAGCAGTGCTAGCATTACAGGCCTCTGACTCAAGAAACAAGAAAAATCTCAAATAAATACTCTAACCGTACACTTAAAGAAACTAGAAAAAGAACAACAAAGCCCAAAGTGAGAAGAAAAAAATAATATCAGAGCAGAAATAAAAGATTCTAAAAAAACATTCAAAAGATTAACGAAACCAAGAGCTAGTTCTTTGAAAAAATAAACAAGATTGATAATAAACCTTTAACCAGAATCATCAAGAAAAAATGAGAAAGGACTCAAATAAAATCAAAATGAAAGAGAAGTAACGACTGACACTACAGAAACACAAAGGATTATAATAAAAATATTATTAATAACTATATGCCAATAAATTTGACAATCTGGAAGGAATGGATAAATTCCTAGAAACATACATCTTCCAAAACTGAATCAGGAAAAAAACAGAAATCTATGCAGATCAATTACAACTAATGAAATCAAAGCAGTAATAATAAAAAAAAAAACTTCCAACAAAGTCCTAGACCAGAAGGCTTCATAGATGAATTTTACCAAACATTTAAAGAGGAACTAACAGCAACCCTTCTCAAACTATTCCAAAATTTCAAGAGGAAGGAAGACTCCCAAGCTCATCATACGAAGCCAGCATCATCCTAATTAAAAAAAATAAGCTAAAGACACTACAAAAAAAGCAAATTATAGGCCAATTTCTCTGGTGAACATAGACACAAAAATCCTCAACAAAATATTGGCAAACCAAATTCAGCAATACATTAAAAAGATCATACACCATGATCAAGTGAAATTTATTCCCCTGGAATGCAAGGTTGGTACAATATCCACAAATCAATTAATGTATGACACATCACATAAATAAAATAAGGATAAAAATCATATGATCATATCAATAGAGGCCAAAAAAATTTTGACAAAATCCAGCACCCATTTATGATAAAAACTCTCAACAAAGTGGGAGTAGAGGGAACATATCTCAATATAATAAAGCCCATAAATGACAAACCCACAGATAACATCATACTCAATGGGTAAAAACTAAAAATGTTTCCCTTAAGATCAGGAACAAGACAACAATGTCCACTTTCACCACTTTTATTCAATATAGTACTGGAGGTTCTAACCATAGTCATCAAACAAGAAGAAATAAAATACATCCAAATTGGAAAGGAAGAAGAAAAACTGTCATTTATGATACTGTATATAGATAACCCTAAAGATTACATATAAAAACTACTAGTACTGATAAATTCAGTAAAGTAGCAGAATACAAAATTAATATCCAGAAATCAGTTGTATTTTTATATACCAACAAAAAAAAATGAAAACTAAGAAAACAATTCCATTTATAATTGCATCCAAAATCATAAAATACCTAGGAATAAGAAAATTTTAAGATACTGAATAAGAAGATACAAATAAATGAAAGCATAAACCAAGATCATGGATAGGAAAAATTAACATCATTAAAATGTCCATACTACCCAAAACAATCTATAGATTTAATATAATTCCTATCCAAATAACAGTGGCATATTTCACAGAACTAGAATAAATAATCCCAAAATTTATATAGACCCACAAAAGACCCTGAATAGCCAAAGCAATTTTGAGAAAGAACAAAGTTGAAGGTATCACGCTACTTGGTATCAAACTATACTACAAGGGTATAATGATCAAAACAGTATGGTACTGACATAAAAACATGTAGCTCAATGGAACAGAATGGAGAGCCCAGAAATAAACCCACACTTATATGGTCAATTAATATTTGACAAAGGAGGCAAGAACATACAGTGGGGTAAAGACAGTATGTTCAATAAATTGTGTTGAGAAAATTAGACAGCAACAGGCAAAAAAAAACTAGACCACCTTCTTCTACCATATATAAGAATCAGCTCAAAATGGATTAAATACTTAAATGTAAGACTTGAAACCATAAAACTCCTAGAAATAAACACAGAGAGTAAAATTTCTGACATTTCTCTTAGTAATATTTTTTATGATCTCCTCCAGCAAGGAGACAGAAGAAAAAAAATAAACAAATGGGACTATATCAAACTAAAAAGGTTTTGCACAGTAAAGAAAACCATGAACAAAATGGAAAGACAACCCACTGAATGGGAGAACATATTTGCCAATGATACATCTGATAAGGGGTCAATACGCAAAATTTATAAAGAACTCATACAACTCAACAGCAAAAACCAAAAAATCCAATTAAGAAGTGAGCAAAGGGCCCTGGCCGGTTTGGCTCAGCTGTTAGAGCATTGGCCCATGGACCAGAGTCCCGGGTTCAATTCCCATTAGGGACAGTTTGCAGTTTGGTTGCAGTTTGTCCCCAGCCCCGGTTGGGGTTGTTTGGGTGGCGACCACTCGATGTGTCTCTCTCACATCGATGTTTCTCTCTCTCTCTTCCTCCTCCCCTCCCACTCTATCTGAAGATAATGCAAAAAAATGTCCTCAGGTGAGGATTAAAAAAAAAAAAAAAAAAAAGTGGCCAAAGGACCTGAATAGACACTTCTCCAAAGAGGACATACAGATGGCCAGTAGACATATGAAAGGTGCTCAATGTCACAAATCATCAGAGAAATGCAAATTAAAACCACAATGAGATATCACCTCACACCTGTCAGAATGGCTACCATCAAGAAATCAACAAACAACAGGTGTTGGAGAGGGTGTGGAGAAAAGGGTACCCTGTGCACTGCTGGTGGGAATTCAGACTGATGCAGCCACTATGGAAATAGTATGAAAGTTTGTAAAAAAAATTAAAAATAAAACTGCCTTATGATCCAATGATTCAACTTCTGAATATATATCCAACATAAAGAACATATGCACCCCATGTTCACTGAAGCATTATTTATAATAGCCAAGATATGGAAGCAACCTAAGTGCCCATCAATAAATGAGTAAATAAAAGAGTTGTGGTACACATATAAAATGGAATATTACTTGGCCATAAAAAATGAATGAAATCTTACCATTTGTGACAGCATGGATGGACCTACAGGGTATTATGCTAAGTGAAATAAGTCAGTCAGAGAAAGACAAATACCATATGATTTCACCTTTTTGTGAAATATAAAGAACAATATAAATGAACAAACGAAACAGAAACAGACTCATAGAGAACAGACTGATGGTTACCAGAAGGGAGAGGGGGTTGGGGGACTGGGTGAAAAACATAAAGGATTTGAGAAGTCTGGTAGTTCCAAAATAGTCATGGGGATGTAAAGTACAGCATAGGCAACATAGTCAATAATATTGTAATGACTATGTATGATACCAGGTGGGTACCAGGGGGAACACTTTGTAAAGTATATGACTGTCTAACCACTATGTTGTACACCTGAAACTAATACAAAATAATGGCAGAATGAAGTAAAAAGAGATGGGACAAATAAAGAGCCAATAACAAAATAGTAGATGTAAATCCAACCATATCAAAAATTGCATTAAGTGTAAATAATCTAACTATTCCAAATAATGTGCAGAGATTGTTAAGTGAGATTTTTTTAAAGCAAGACTCAAATATATGCTGTGTATGCAAAAAAAAAACCCACTTTAAAAATAGACACACACAATAAATATAAAAATGGAAAAAAGATAAACCATATAAGCACTACCCAAATATGAGTTAAAGTAAAAATATTAACTCTAGACTTCAGTACAAAGAATATTAGCAGGATTTAGAAGACATTTAAAAATGATAAAGGGGTCAATTTGCCATAAGAAAAAACAAATGAATACATAATTACACTTTCGACTTCAATACTCCCCTCACAGTAACAGATAAAAAATCTAGAGATATGGTCATTAGGTCACTCCTTTCTGCAGGTGGACGTTGTAGAATAAGCATCATTCAAGTCTGCCTTCCCACAGTCTTCATGTCTAAATAAGAGTCTCCCAAATAGTCCGAAGAGCTGCAGAAGCTCTTTATCAGAGGCTTGAGCTTTGAAACAACTGATGAGAGTCTGAGGAGCTATGCTGAGCAATGGGGACAGCTTGCAGACTGTGTGGTGATGAGAGATCCAAACACCAAGCGCTCAGAGGCGTTGGGTTTGTCACAATGCCACTGTGGAGGAGCTGGATGCAGCCACGGATGCAGGGCCACAGGAGGCAGATGGAAGAGCTGTGAAACCGGAGGGGGCTCTCTCAAGAGAAGATTCTCAAAGACCTGGTGCCCACTTAGCTGTGAAACATATTTTTGTTGGGGATAGTACAGAAGACACTGAAGAACATCACTTGAGAGATCATTTTGAACAGTCTGGGAAAATAGAAATCACGACTGACTGAGGCAGTGGCAAAAAGAGAGGCTTTGCTTTCATAACCCTTACTGACCATGGCTCTGTAAAAAGACTGTCATTCAGAAATACCATACTGTGAATGGCCACAACCGTGAAGTAAGGAGAGCCCTATCTAAGTACAAGACAGCTACTGCTTCAACCAACCAAAGAGGCCAAAGTGCAGCTAAGGCAGAGGTGGTTGTGGAATTGGTTTTGATGGGAATGACAACTTTGGTCATGGAGGAAACTTCAGTGGTCGAGGTGGCTTTGGTGGCAGCCGTGATGGTGGTAAATATGTTGGCAGTGGGGGTGGCTATAATGGATTTGGTGGTAATAATGGGAGCAATTTTGGACATGGCGGAAGCTATAATGATTTTGGCAATTACTACAATCAATATTCGAATTTTGGATCCATGGAAGGAAGAAACTCTGGAGCAGAAGCAATACTTTGCCAGACTGCAGAACCAAGATGCTGTGGCGGTTCCAGCAGCAGCAGCAGCTAAGGCAGTGGAAGAAGGTTTTCTTTCTGCCAGGAAACAAAACTTAGCAGGAGAGGAGAGCCAGGAAAGAGACAGGGAAGGTACAGGTTACAAGAGGCTTGTGAACTCAGCCAAGCACAGTGGTGGCAGGACCTAGCAGCTACAAAGAAGACACGTTTTAGACAATACTGATGTGTATGGACAAACAAACAAACAAAAAACCTCAAGGCCTGTATTTAGGACTAATTGCATAAAAGGTTATTTGCATTTTTGTTCTGTGGAAAGTATAAAGCATTCCAACAAAGGGTTTTCATGTAGACTTGTTTGCACCCATACTGTTGATAGCTAAATGTAATAGTCTAATCACAGTGCGCAATAAATGTGTCTTTTAAAAAAAATCTAGACGAAAATATCAGTAAGAATATAGAAGACTCGAATGGCATTATGAACTAAACTGACCTAATTAGCATTCATTATTGAATAACAGCAGAATACATGGTCAGTGTAAATATAGATCACCAAGACAGATCTTATTCTGGGCCATAATAAAAATATCAACAAATTTAAAAGGACTGAAATGAAACAATGTATTTTCTCTGGCCACCAAATAATTGATTTAGAAATAATAAAAATTTATCTAAAAATCTCTAAATACTAAAAATTAAATATAGAAATCACTAGAGAAATTAGCAAATTTTTGTGTTTTCTTTTTCAACATATGGCTAAATTTTCTTTTAAAAGCAACTGATGATCTCTATTTTAAAAAATTTATTTGAGAGAGAGAGGGAGAGAGAGAGAGAGAGAGAGAGAGAGAGAGAAACATCAATAGGTTGCCTCTTGCAAGTGCCCCAACCAGGGATCCAACCCACAAACTGGGTATGTGCCCTGACCGGGAATTGAACCTGCCACATTTTGGTGTATAGGACAATGCTCCAACCAACTGAGCCACATTGGCCAGGGAGCGAATTTTATTTATTTATTTATTTTTTTCATCCTCACCCGAGGACATTTTTTTTTTTTTTCCATTTTTTTGTTCAGGTAGAGTGGGAGGGAGAGAGGAACAGAGAGAGAGAGAGAAACATCGATGTGAAAGGGACACATCGAGTGGCTGCCACCCGCACAACCGACCAGGGCCGGGGACAAACTGCAACCGAGGTACGCGCCCTTAGCGGGAACCGAACCCGGGTCTCTCAGGACTGCAGGCCGATGCTCTAACCGCTGAGCCAAACCGGCCAGGGCCAGGGAGCGAATTTTAAACTGAATGAAACAAAAACACAACAGACCAAAATGTCTTGAATGCAGGTAAAGCAATGTTTTGAGGGAAATATATAGCATTAAAATGCTTATATTAGAAAAGTCAGATCTCAAATTGATGATCTATACTTTCACCTTTAAATAAGAAAAATAAAATTAATCCCACAGTAATCAGAAGAAAGTAATAAACATAACAGCAGAAATCAAAATTGAAAACAAATTTAAAAATAAAAAATTAATAAAACCAAAATGTTACAACAAAATTAATAAATTCCTACCCAGACAAAGAAAAGAGCTGTAACACAAATTACCAAAATCAGCAATGACAGAGAGACTATTACTCCATATTCTATAGTATAAGGTATTATGACTACTTTACCCCAATAAATTTGATAAATAAGGTAATATGAATACATTTCTTGAAAGATGACCTAAAGTCACTCAAGAAAAACTATACAACCTAATTAGCTGTATACATCTATTAAAGAATTTACATTCATAATTTAAATTCTTCCCACAAAGAAAACTCTAGACTTCGTTGGTAAAATCTAACACACATTCAAGATGGAATAATGCCAATTCCATAGAAAACAGAAGAATAGAGAACACTCCCCAAGTCATTTTATAAATCCAGCATTATCTTGTTACCAAAGCAGACAAAGACAGCACAAGAAAAGGAAACTATAGACTAATATCCATCATGAACAAAGATGCAAAATTCTTTAACAAAGTTTTAGCAAATAATATCCAGCAACATACAAAAAGCATACATTGTAACCAACTAGAGTTTATCCCAGGAATGCAAGGTCTGTTAAACATTTAACAATCAATTACTATATTTCACATTAACAATCTAAAAAATAAAAATCATATGATCTTCTTAATTAATGCATAAGTCATTTGGCAATGTTGAAAATCCATAACATCTCTGTGTACTTAAGGAATGGAAGAGAACTTCCTGATGAAGGGAATCTAAGAAATACCTACAGTTGTTACTAAATGGTACAAGACTGAAGGCTTTCCCCCTGAGATCAGGAACAAGGAAGAATGTTCACTCTCACCACTTTTATTCAACATTGTACGAAGGTTTTAAACCAGGGATTTAAGTTTCATTCACTAATTAGTTAAAATAAAAGGCATACAGCCCTGGCCGGTTTGGCTCAGCGGTTAGAGTGTCGGCCTGCGGTACAGAGAGACCCGGGTTCGGTTCCCGCTAAGGGCATGTACCTCAGTTGCAGTTTGTCCCCGGCCCTGATTGGTCGAGTGGGTGGCAGCCACTCGATGTGTCCCTTCACATCGATGTTTCTCTCTCTCTCTCTCTTCCTCTCTCTCCCTCCCGCTCTATCTGAACAAAAAATGGAAGAGTGTCCTCGGGTGAGGATAAAAAAATAAAAAAATAAAAATAAAAAATAAAAGGCATACAGACTAGAAAGAAAGAATTATAAATGCCCTTATTTGTAGACATGATTATCTACATAGAAATACCCAAGGGATTATTTTTAAAAGCGAATGGAATTAATAAGTGGGTTTAGCAAGGTCGTAAGATACAAGTTAAACACACAAAAGTCGACTGTATTTTTATATGCTTTTAATGAATAGCCGAACACCTAAGTGTAAATCAATGGAACAGTCTGAGTCCATTTTTGATGTTTGACAGCTTTAAAATCCTATTCCCCCTCTTGCTCCATATCTGGGCAACTCAATAAGCCCTAGTATTCCTGCCCTTTCTGTCAGTGGGTAAGTTTAAATCATGCAAATCAAACCTATATATGGGAATCATCACATTAGTGCCATTCTTCAACTATAATAAAAATCAGAGCTACAGCCCTGGCCAGTTTGCTCACCAGTAGAGCATCGGCCCACGGACCAAAGAGTCACGCATTCAATTCCAGTCAAGGGCACAGCTGCAGTTGCAGTTCGGTCCCCGGCCCTGGCCAGGGTCGTGCAGGAGGCAATCAGTCGATGTGTCTCTCACATATTGATGTTTCTCTGTTCCTCTTGCTCCATCTCTCCCCCACTCTATCTGAAAATAAAATGGAAAAAATATCTTCAGGTGAGGATTAAAAAAAATAAATCAGAATTACTTGCCCTTCCTTCACTCAAGATATCCCCGACCAGCTTGGGTACCTGCCCTGTTCTCTCCAGAAAGCCCCATTATGTCAGTAATAAACCTTTCATAGCCTCTTAGTGTGGTGTCATTAGTCTCAACATTTAAAAAAATTTTTCTTCTTTATTGATTTTCTTTTTAGAGAGAGAGGAAGGGAAAGGGAGAGGGAGAGAGATAGAAACATCGATGAGAGAGAACATCGACCGGCTGCCTCCTACATGCCCCCCACTGGGGACCGGGCCCACAACCCGGGCATGTGCCCCGACCAGGAATCGAACCAGCGATCTCAACCACTGGGCTGATGCTCAACCACTGAGCCACACCGGCCAGGCATTAGTTTCAACATTTAAACATATTTTGGGTGGTGGTGGGGTTGATCCCAGCCTCTGTGGAGCAACCACAAAACAAAACAATACCAATTTCAAGAGCATCAGGAAATATAAAACACTTAGGAATAAACTTAGCAAAATAGGTGCAAGACCTATACACTGACAATGACAAACATGGTTGACAGAAATTAAAGATGACCTAAATAGAGAGAGATACCATGAATAGGAAGACCTGATATTGTCAGTATTCCCTCAAACTGGTTTATAGGTTTGATGCATTGTCGATTGAATCTCAGTAGAAGTTTGTTTGTTTTTTTTTTGTAGAAATTGACATGTTGACTTTAAAATATATATGGAGATACAAAGAATACAGAAGTTGTAGTACAGTCAAGCAAAGAAACCCTCCACAACAATGAAAAATGAAAGAACCATAGCACTTCACATCAACATGGATGAACCCTAAAAGTATATTCAAAATGTAAAAAGCAATCTACAGTATGGTATCACCTGAATGAGACCTTAGTATAATAAAGTTTTAAAACATGCAATTCATATACACACCCAAAATATATAAAGCAAACATTGACAGATTTAAAGGAAGAAATACAGTTTTACTGCAATACATGGAGACTTCTATACTCACATTTCAATAATGGATAGAATAACCAGAGATCAATAAGGAAACAGAGGACTTGAATAACACTACAAACCAACTGTATTTTACAGACACATATAGAACACCCCACCCTGACCTGGCTGGTTTGCCTCGGTGGTTAGAACATTGGCCTGTAGACTGAAGAATCGCAGATCCGACTCCCAGTCAAAGGCACAGACCTGTGCTGCAGGTTTGATCCCTGGCTCTAGTTACCGTCGTGCTGGAGGCAACCTACTAATGTGTCTCTCTCGCATCGATGTCTCTCTCTCTCACCCTCACCCTCCCTTCCGGTCTATCTAAAAATCAGTGGGAAAATATCCCTGGGTGAGGATTAACAAAACAAAACAAACAAACAAACACTCCACTCAACAACAGCAAAATACACATTTTTTTCTCAAGTGCACATGAAACATTCTCTAAGACACATACTGTATGTTAGGCCACAAAACAAATATTAATACATTGTAAAAGACAAATCATATAAAGTATAATTTCTGATCATAATGGAATGAAACTAGAAACCAATATTGGAAGGAAAACTGAAAATTTCACAAATATGTGGAAATTAAACAATATACTCTTAAACAACCAATGTGTCAAAGATAAAGTCATAAAGAAAATTTAAAAATACCTTGAGACAAATGAAAATGAAAACACAATGTACCAAAACTTCAGAGATGCAGCAAAAGTGTGTTAAGGGAAACGAGCTATAAATGCACACATTACAAAAGAAGAAAGATCTTAGATAATAGCCCAACTTTACATCTTAAGTAGAAAAAAGGAGCAAATGAAACCCAAAGCTAGCAGAAGAAAATAATAAAGATTACAGCAGAGATAAATGAAATTAAGAACAGAAAAGCAATAGTGAAAATCAAGCTAAAAATTGGTTCTTAAAAAAAACCTGACAAATATTTAGATAGACTGAGAAAAAGAGTAAAATCAGAAAGTAGAAACAGTATTGATTTTATAGAAATAAAAAGGATTATTAGAGAGTACTATGAACAATTTGTACCAACAAATTAGATAACCTAGATGAAATGGACAAATTCCCAGAAATACACCATCTACCAAAACTGAATCATAAAGAAATAGAAAGTATAAATAAACCTATAACTAGTAAATAGAATCAGTAATCAAAAACCTCCCAACAAAGAAACACCCTGGACAAGATGGCTTCACTCATAAAATCTTCTAAACACTTAAAAAAGAATTAACATCAATCCTTCTCACGTCCCAAAAACTGAAGAGAAAAAATTTCCTAACTCATTATATGAGATCTACATTACCCAGATACCAAAGTCAGATAAAACCTAACATGAAAACTACAGACCAATATCTCTTGTGAATCTTGATGTAAAACCTCATCAGCATATTAAAAAGGATTGTACAGCATGACCAACTAGAATTTATTCTGGGACTGCAAAATGGTCCCACATATGAAAATCAATCAATATAATATACCACATTAAGAGAATGAAGAAATAAAACCCACATAAACATCTCAATTGATGCAGAAATAGCATTTGACAAAATTCAACACACCTTCATGATAAAGAAACAAACAAACAAACACTCAGTAAACTAGGAATAGAAAGAAACTTCCTCAACATGATAAAGGCCATATGTGAAAAACCCTCAGCTAACATACTCAGTGGTGAGGGCTGAAATTTAATATCAGAAACAAGACAAGGGTGCCCACTTTGCCACTTTCATTCAACATAGTACTAAGTTCTAGCCAGAGCAATTAGGCAAGAAAAAAAAAATAAAGTCATCAAAATTTTAAAGAAGTAAAATTATCTGTTTGCAGATGACATGATCTAATATTTAGGAAACCTTAAGGATTAGACACACACTAAATAACTGTTAGACCAAATAAGCAAATGCAGCAAAGTTGCAGGATACAAAATTAACACACAAAAATCAGCTACATTTCTATACACTAAAAATGAACAATCTAAGAAAGAAATTAAGAAAAAAATTCCATTTACAATAGCACCAGAAAGAATAAAATACTTAAAAATAACCAAGGAATTGAAAGACTTGACACTGGAAACTACAAAACATTGCTTACAGGAATTAAAGAAGACACAAAGAAATGGAAAAACATCCCATGTTCATGGACTAGAAGACTTAAGTCTTGTTAAAATGACACTATTAGCCAAAGCAATCTACAGATTCAATGTAGCAATCCCTAACAAAATCCCAACAGTGTTTTTTTTTCCTTGCAGAAATAGAGAAACCCATCCTAAAATTCATATGGAATCTGAAGGGACCCCAAGCAGCCAAAACAATCTTGGAAAAGAACAAAGGTGAAGGACTAAACTTTCTGATTTCAAAACTTACTACAAAGCTACAGTAATCAAAACAGTATGGTGGTGGCAAAAGGACAGATATGTAGACCAATGGAATAAAGGGTCCAAAATAAACCCTTGCATAGATAGTTAATAGATTAAAATTTTATTTATTTATTTATTGACTTGAGAGAGAGAAACATTGATTTGTTGTTCCATTTATTTATGCATTCATTGGTTGCTTCTTGTATGTGCTCCAACTGGAAACTGAACTGGCAATCTTGGCCTATTGAGTCAATTCTCTAAGCACCTGAGCTACCTGGCCAGGGCAATGGTTAATAGATTTTTGACCAGGGTGTCAAGACTATTCAATAGAGAAAAGATAGTCTTTTAAGCAAATGGTGCTGGGAAAACTGGGTATCCATATTCAAAAACATAAATATAGACTCTTATGCCATATACAAAAATTAAAATAAATCAAAAATCTAAATATAAGAACTAAAATTATAAAATCTAAAACATAGGGTAAAATCTATATGACATTAGATTGCGTGATGATTTATTGAATAAATGCCAAATGCACAGGCAACAAAAGAAAAACACAGAAAAAATGGACTTCATCAAAATTAAAAACTTCTGTGCATCAAAGGCCCTCATCCAGAGAGTGAAATGACAACCCAAAGAATGGAAATTATTGAAAATCATATATCTGATGAGGGATTACTATCTAGAATATAGAAAGAACTCCTACCACTACACAACAACAAAACGCTCACAACCCACCCAATACAAAAAAAGGGCCAAGAACTGGAATAGACATTTCTCCAAAGATATACGAATGGCCAATTACCATATGAAAAGATGCTTAATATCACTAATACAAATTAAAACCACAATGAGATACGGTCTCATACACATTAGGATGACTAGAGTAAAAAAAAAAAAATGGAAAATAACAAGTGTTGACAAGGAAGTAGAAAATTTTACCCTTGTGCACTGCTGGTAGGAATGTAAACCGGCACAGCCACTGCGGAAAACAGTACAGAATTATCATCTGATCCAGCGGTTCCACTCCTAGGTATGTACCCAAGAGAACAAAAGCAGGGACTCAAACAAATACTTGTACATCGATGTCTTTAGCAGCACTATTCACAATAGCCAAAGGGTGGAAACAATGCAGATGTCCATCAGCAGAAGATGCAATGGAACATTATGCAGCTTGAAAGACGGACTCAATTCTGACACATGCCACAACATGGATGACCTTTGAGAACATTATGCTAAGTGAAACAAGCCAGTCACGAAAGGACAATTCTTGTGTGAGTCCCGCTGTATGAGGTAAAGCCACAGAGACAGAAAATCGACTGAAGGCTGCCAGCAGCAGGGGACAGGGAGTGAGGAGTTGCTTTCAATGGGCACAGAACTTGTGTGTGGAGTGATGATAGGTTTTGGAAATGGATAGTGGTGATGGCTGTACAACACTGTGAATGTATTCAATATTTATTGCCACTGAATTGTACACTTAAAAGTGATTAAAATGGCCCTGGCCAGTTTGGCTCAGAGGTAAGAGCGTCGGCCCGCAGTCCGGAGAGACCCAGGTTCGGTTCCCGCTAAGGGCACGTACCTCGGTTGCAGTTTGTTCCCGGCCCCGGTTGGGGTTGTGTGGGAGGCGGCCACTCGAGGTGTCCCTTTCACGTCGATGTTTCTCTCTCTCGCTTCTCTCTTCCTCTCTCTCCCTCCCACTCTATCTGAACAAAAATGGAAAAATGTCCTCAAGTGAGGATAAAAATAAAAGTGATTGAAATGGTAAATTTTATGTTACATATATTTTACCACAATTTTTAAAAATTGCAAAAACTGCCCGGCCGGTGTGGCTCAGTGGTTGAGCATCGACCCATGCACCAAGAGATCGCCAGTTTGATTCCTGGTCAGAACACATGCCCAGGTTGTGGGCCAAATCCCCAGTGGGGGGCATGCAGGAGGCGGCTAATCGATGTTCTCTCTCATTGGTGTTTCTCTCTCTCTCTAAAATCAATAAAGAAAAACCTTTTTAAATTGCAAAAACACAATTTGGGTTATTACTAAGTGATTCAAATAGAATATGAGAAAAGCATAAAGAAATTCAGGATCGTAGTTACCTCTGGATAGGGAGGTGTACCCAGGTGTTTTCACTTGCACCTGCCATGGTTTAGTTCCCAATTTAGGTGACAACACAAGTACGTTTGTTGTAGAGTTTTACGAGGGTCTGAAATAAGTGATGACAATTATAGTGGAAAAGACTGGGAAGCAGCGTGGGCAGCTTCACCAGGGGTACTGAGCCTACTACACAGAAGTGAAGACTGACCCCTTCTCGGTGGGGTGGCACCAGGTCATTTACTCCCCTTGGCCCCAATCATCCCCAAACCCCACCTCTTATCACAGCTCTTCCTCCATCAGGCCCCTCCGGCATGCCCCAATGTGGAAGGGTCCTTCATTCTCAAAGATCTGGGTCTGGCCTTGGGCTAGGCACAGATCTCTCTAGCCCTTGGGCAGGGGTGGGCTAGACTGGGGCATTTCTGTCTGGCCCCCACACCTGCAGAGAAGACATTTTCTCAGGCATCTTCGCCATCCCCCAGGAATCCTCAGCCTAGGGTTTGCTGACTAATGGAGACAGGACAGCCCACTCTCAGTTCCCCTTCTTTGGGGTGCAGGTGGCCCAGCTCTCCACCCCCTCCACGGCCACGGGTGGGGTAAGCTGCCCTCTTCGCCAGCAATCCTGATGCCCAGGCCCAGGGGAGGCTGTAGCCCCAGAGCAACATTTCCTTGTCCCTGAGACCACCAGAGGGGGCTGTCTCCCCAGCCTCACAGAAGCCAGGCCTTGGGCTGGGGGGAACTGAGGAGTCACTCAGGTCCTGGCACACTGGGCCCACAGTGTTGGAGGTGGCAGGATTTATACATCACTGGGTACATCACTGATTAAGGTGGGGGGACTATAGGGGGGTGCTGCAACCCACAGGAAACTCCTTGGGGACAGGGACCCCTCAGCCCTTAGCACAGCGGTCCCTCAGGCTCCCAGACTGGGTGGATGGACAGACTGACCAACGATGGGGGTGGAGAAGGGGGTTGGCAGGAGTCACAGGAAAACAGCCCTTTCTGTTTTCCTGGGCTGCCTGGGCAGGGGAGGAGCTCCCTGGCATTGGTGGTGTGGAAAGTGAGGGGTAGGGTGGGTAGGAGGTATGGACCAGAGAAAGACAGCATAGTGTGTGTGTGTGTGTGTGTGTGAGAGAGAGAGAGTGTGTGTGTGAGAGAGAGAGTGTGTGTGTGTGTGTGTGTGTGTGAGAGAGAGTGTGTGAGTGTGTGTGTAAAATGGGGGAGTCCTACCATGGGTGGGAGCTGAAATAAGTGGGGTGGCATCCAAGGTTTCCTTTTGACTCTAGGTACCTGTACCCCTCACCCACCCTATTTCCTGGGACCAGCCTTGGCTCTGTCTCTCCACTTCTGTGGCTCTGAGCAGGTGAGGAAGGGGCTTAGCCAGTCACCGTGCAGGGGGTCGAGAAGACTCCCTGTGCCCTGCCTCCTGCCTCCCAGTCAAGAGAAGACCCTCATGCCACACTCGTCGTCCCAGGCACAGGGCCGCTCCACCTTCCATCTGGCTGGTCGCCTGGAGCTGGGCACTGTCCCTGTGGCACGTCTGTCTGTGAAGTAGGCTCTGGCCAATGGAAGGCCGACACCCTCCATGCCAGCGGTGAGCACAGCAGACTGAGTCGGGTGCAGAGCTGACATTAAGTGAGGAGTAACGAATGTAGGGGCCACCACGCCCTACTGACTACTGCCAGAGGCTCTCATCACCACAGTACTTTGTAGCAACTAACGATTCTCACTTAAAATTCTCAAACAGTAGGTGAAGATTTGTATTGAATAATTTGCCAAATTCCACGGTCAGAATTTCTTGTATGACGAGACATATTTCCACGTAGTTCTGAGCTTGTGACCAATTTGCACAAGTCTGATCATCCTGGTGGCCTCAAACGGCAAAAGAATTGGGACCAGGATACAATGCTTCCCACCACCTCAGGAGCACCTGTACTGTGTCCCAAGTACCAGAGCCACACAGCTGGGGGACTGACAGAACCTGCTACAGCCACCCTCGGAACAGGGCTCTCCGCAACTTCTTGGCATGCACACGTGCACGCCCACACACGAGTCTGTCTGCGCGCGTGTCTCCTCTTTAGCTTTTGGCTAGTGCCGTGCACTGGGCGGGGCTTAGTTCCTTTGAGCGGCTGAAGCCCTGGCTTTTGTTGGTCATCCAAGATGAGAGGACAGAGCCCTGGATTGGGGTGGGGCAGTCTCAGCCAGCCCTGCTTCCGCTTGGAGAGGCTCAGCCAGGGGGGCCGGTGATGGGGATCTGCTTGGGGCACAGCGGGGAGCATGCGAACATTTCCCGAAGACAAAGGGTGCCTCAGGATGTTAAAGGTGCAGCACTTTGTCTCAGGGATCCCACATCTAGGAATTTAACCAAAAGAGAGCACTACACAACTGTGGCAAACAAGCACAGCGTCTGTCCTGGGTCCTTCCTGCTGGCAGATGACGATGAAAACCTGTCTGCCAGCGGGTCTGGCGCCATCGAAAATGGGACCATCCACAGAAAGGACTCTCTTAGCACACAAAGCTCAGCTTCTCATGAGCACCAAGGCACTTTGTGCCCCGAGGCTAGCACCATCCCTCTAGGAACTTGGCCTTCGCACCTGTCCCTGTACCTATGGGCCAGGCACAGTGTGGGACAGAGAGATCAACAGAAGCCCAGTGGTCTAGTGGCCATGAGTTACCAAGATTTCTGTCTGGCAGGGCTTGTCCAGAGTTGCAACCGTGTCTGTTCACCTAGACTCGGCTGGGGGCGCTCACAGGTCGCAGGGCAGGCACCCAGCAGGCCCTCAATAAATGCTTGTTCTGTAGCTGGTATGTAAGAATACATTGCTCACTTCAGGAGAGGGGGCAGACAAGGAAACCAAGGCACAGAAGGGCGGTGAGTTCTCTTAAAAGTCCAGCCAGTGTGGCTCAGTGGTTGAGCATCGACCCATGCACCAAGAGGTCGCCGGTTCGATTCCCAGTCAGGGCACATGCCCATGTTGTGGGCTTGATCCCCAGTGGGGGGCATGCAGGAGGCGGCCAATTGATGTTCTTTCTCATTGATGTTTCTGTCTCTCTCTCCCTCTCACTTCCTCTCTCTCTAAAAGAAAAAAACAATAAAGGAAAAGAAAAAAAATTTTTTAAAGGGGTGGGGCCAGAACTGTTGAATCTGCCCACTTCTGTCCACCCCATGGACTCCAGCCTTGATCAGGCTCCATCCTCTCGGGCATCACCTCTTGCTGGGATCGTTCAGTGGCATCTTAGCAGTGTCCTTGCTATCATGACCCCTTCCCATGTCACCCCACAGTCTGCTCTCCTTACCGCAGCTGAGTGGTCTCAGGATGAAGGGGCGCCCAGTACCAGTGGAGGATCAGCTTGGAACTCACCAAAGTAACTTCACACACGGGACACAGTTAACGAAACAAACAACCTCTCCTTCAAGTTGAGACAGGTCTGAGTGGGAGAATGCCGATGAAATACCCTTGCCAAAAATTCAAACCTGAATCTGCTCACACCCTGGGGCCCATCACCAGGATCCAGGTACAGGAAACCCCACTCATTTCCTGGACAACGAATGTAAGTGAGACGTAAACAAGACAGACAGAGATGGGGGCAGTCTATGGATTATGAGAGAATCGTGTGCATCTTATTTAGATTCTGGGAATTTGAGGCTGTTAAGAAATCATTGCTTGTTTATCAGATGTGACAAACATCCTGTGGTTATGTTGTTTAAAACGACTCTTTCAGAAACACATGCTGAAAAACTGAAACAAAATAAAGGCTATTTAGAATTTGGTTTAAAATAACCCCAGGGATTGGGGTGGGCAGGCAGACAAAACAGGATCGCCCATGAAGTGATAAGAATACAGAATTCGATAATCTCTTCTGGCTAATTTTGTATATGTTTCAAATTTTCCACAACACAAAGGGTTTTTGTCTGTTTTAAATCTCAGCAACGGAGGGAGGGAAAGAAACCACGGCAGGAGAAGCTCCTAGGCGGAGAGCCAGACGGGGCTTGAGGGATTTCCCCCGCTTCCACAGAAGTCTGGGGCGTTCTGCAAGTGCTTGCGACCAGTTTCCTCTTTTAGCTACACTTCCCACCAGTTTTCAAAGTATCCATTGGAAAGCACCCACCTTGCACCCAGAGGGCTCAGGATAGGGGGGTCTGCGGCCAGGGCAGCCCACGTGCTCCTCTCGATTGCCTGAGAAGGATTACGGAATCGAAAGTCAGAGTTTAGAAATTTGCAGCAACTTGACACAGTGATTTTACGTCTATTGAATCTCATACTAAGATAATGGGCTTGAATTTTATGTGTCTATGTTTACATTGTAACAACTTTTACTAAATTTTTTCATCGGCCTGTGAGAGATTAAAATGTGAACACCAAACAAATAACTCGGTCCTTCACCACAGAGAGTCTGGGAAGCACTGCACGGACTGGACATGAATCTCCGGAAGACCCGCACCCACCGCCTGGGTGTCCTGCTGCAGACCCCAGGTCAGATCCCCCTTCCCACGGTCTGCGGCTCGGCCTGCAGCACAGCCTATAACACGGATGACTGGACGCTGCAGAGCCCACCCGAGTTTCTTCTGGGAGCTGCTGAGTGTGCAGTGTGCCCACTTTCGTTTATAAATCACTGACACAGCAGCGAGATGGTTTAGCCAGCTCACTTCCACATGCTCAGTGGTTCAACTGCAGCGAGAGGAGTTAGCCAGCCCACTTCCACACTCCGGGTGGTTCAACTGCAGCGAGAGGAGTTAGCCAGCCCACTTCCACACTCTGGTGGTTCAACTGCAGCGAGAGGAGTTAGCCAGCTCACTTCCACACTCCGGGTGGTTCAACTGCAGCGAGAGGAGTTAGCCAGCCCACTTCCACACTCTGGTGGTTCAACTGCAGCGAGAGGAGTTAGCCAGCCCACTTCCACACTCCGGGTGGTTCAACTGCAGCGAGATGGGTTAGCCAGCCCACTTCCACATGCTCAGTGGTTCAACTGCAGCGAGATGGGTTAGCCAGCCCACTTCCACACTCCGGGTGGTTCAACTGCAGCGAGAGGAGTTAGCCAGCCCACTTCCACATGCTCAGTGGTTCAACTGCAGCGAGATGGGTTAGCCAGCCCACTTCCACACTCCGGGTGGTTCAACTGCAGCGAGAGGAGTTAGCCAGCCCACTTCCACACTCTCGGTGGTTCAACTGCAGCGAGAGGAGTTAGCCAGCCCACTTCCACACTCTGGTGGTTCAACTGCAGCGAGAGGAGTTAGCCAGCCCATTTCCACACTCTAGGTGGTTCAACTGCAGCGAGAGGAGTTAGCCAGCCCACTTCCACACTCTGGTGGTTCAACTGCAGCGAGAGGAGTTAGCCAGCCCACTTCCACACTCTGGTGGTTCAACTGCAGCGAGAGGAGTTAGCCAGCCCACTTCCACACTCCGGGTGGTTCAACTGCAGCGAGAGGAGTTAGCCAGCCCACTTCCACACTCTGGGTGGTTCAACTGCAGCGAGAGGAGTTAGCCAGCCCACTTCCACACTCTGGTGGTTCAACTGCAGCGAGAGGAGTTAGCCAGCCCACTTCCACACTCCGGGTGGTTCAACTGCAGCGAGAGGAGTTAGCCAGCCCACTTCCACACTCTGGGTGGTTCAACTGCAGCGAGAGGAGTTAGCCAGCCCACTTCCACACTCTGGGTGGTTCAACTGCAGTGGATCTACGGCCGCGAGGTGAGCTGCTTCACACCACTGCCTCCCTGTGTCAACTACAAATTACTCTCACTGGACTCAAGTGCAGGAATCCATGAGGCTCCTGTGTGACACCAGCCAGCACCCACGGCTCCTGGTTTCAGAGTGTACTCGTGCTGACAGGATCACTGTTCTCATAGGACATGCGACAAACCAACGTCACAAATGTGAACCTGTAAGGTCAACACACTAATATGTAACCATTGCCTTCATGTGTTTTATATACTGGGGTTCTGTGTTCAAGGTTCACTACTTTAAAAAAAGCAAAAGGATGCCCGCCTGGTATGGCTTAGTGGTTGAGCCCTGACCCATGCACCAAGAGGGCACGGGTTCGATTCCTGGTCAGGGCACATGCCCAGGTTGTGGGCCTGATCCCCAGTGGGGGGCATGCAGGAGGTGGCCAATCAATGTTCTCTCTCATTGAGGTTTCTGTCTCTCTCTGCCTCTCCCTTCCTCTGTCTCTAAAATCAATTTAAAAATTTTTTTTAAAGCACAAGGAGGTGGTGATCAAGATCTTTTGGGTTGTTGCCTAACTCTGCCACCATGGTTTAGCAACTCCGGGCCTCAGTTTCTTCATCTATAAAATGCGAAGAGCCCTGGCCGAGTTGGCTCAGTGGTTACAGCTTTGGCCCGGTAGAGGGCACGTATTGTGGTTGCAGGTTTGATCCCTGGCCCCGGTCGGGGTTGTGCAGGAGGCAACCAATACGTGTCTCTCTCACATTGAAGTTTCTCCTTCTTTCTTCCTCCCTCTATCCCTCTTTCCCTCCCTCCCTTCCACTCTCTCTAAAATATTGTCAATGGAAAAATATCCTTGGGTGAAGATTAACAGCAAATGGGAACTGAGGCACCCATTTCACTGGTTTGTTAGGAAACCAAAAGCAAATAGCTGAAAACACATCAAAGAATTGAAAGTGCGGAGCCAAAAGCACATGGTGATGATCCATTTCCTCCTCCATACGGTGCGGATAGTGATGCTGCAACTACGATCAATAATAATATTACAAATAACAGATCAATTAAAGTATTATTGATCAAAAAATAGGTCATCAACTCTGCTGCATGTGCCCAGCAGGGTGCTCCCTGCACGCCCTGAAGTCTCCAGGTCCCTCCCTTCAGCCCTGCGAGGCCAACTTCATCCCCACACACCGGTGGGGCTTCGCGAGAACAGCAGGAGCTGCCTCCTCTGCTACGGGACTTCCTCCGAGACCTCAGTGTGACCACACGTGTGGCAATCAGTGCGAGTCCACATGGGTGGTGACTTCACAGGGCTTCGGCAGGAGTCGTATTGAGGCTGAGGTGAGCCTCTGGCCTGTCTGCATGCTTTCCCGGGCCGGCCCTCCTCATCGGAGCGGAGCGATGTGCAGTGTGGCCCTGCGGGAGCAGGGGGTGCTGGGAGCAGGGGGTGCAAGCCCCCCGCAGAGTCCCTGGCTCAACGCAGGCTGACTGTTGACTCTGGGAAGCTCAAGCAGCTGGAGCAGAACAGGGTTGGGAGAGTACGAGGGGCAGGGTGCTCCCAATGGCCCCCTCTCCAGCTTGGGCAGGCTGCCAAGGCCCTGGAAGGCAGCCAGTATTGGCCAGAAATGGCTTGCTCTTCACAAGACAATGAGTCCCCTGTTAACTGGCCAGGCCTTGATTAATATTTGCAAAAGGAACCAAGTGGAAAATTCCACCTGTGTGGGCAGAGGCAGGGCTGGGGCCATGTCAACAACCCTAATGGCCTTGTTCTCTCAGGATGGCTCCAGCCGAGATACAAAGGTCTGATAGCAGTGACAGACCTGAGGGTGTCGTTGCGCTTGGGTCCAAAGGAATTTCCTTATTTGGATCATAGAGATAGTAATTTGTTTTTTATTGTCCTGCTTCCTCTGCCTCTAAATTTATACAGCACCTTTAAATCTTTCAACGTCCTCCTGTCTCTTCAGAGTCAGCCACCAGCCTTGCCAGTCCCGCAGGGCTGGTGTCCACTCCACGTTATGGATGAGGATTAACTGAGGCTCCAGGACACCAAGAGCCTCACCGAAGGCTTCAACGGGAGCTGGGGATCCCTGGAATCTTGACCCCCAGCTGTGACACAGAGCCTGTCCCAGAGGGCCTGGGGTCAGGGGTCAGGGGCCATGGGTACTGGATAGAGTGGTCTTCCAGCTCCAGTAAGGCTTCACCCACCCGAGGAGGAAGAGGAGCAAGCCCAAATCAGCTCTCCCAGCTGGGTAGGCTCAGGTGCTGGCCTGGGAGGAAGGTATGCATTCAGCCATCCATTCAGGCATTAACGAGCGCCTGCGAAACACCCCACGCGAAGGCACACTGCACCGGTGCCCTTTCAGCCACCCAGACCTGGCAGAATTCATGACCCAGGGGGTAAGGTCAGAGTATCAACAGTCGCCTCCCTGGGAGCTAAGTCACCTCATTTAGCCATTGCCAATCCACTCCCACCTGCTGATGTCACAGATCAGGAAAATGAGGCTCTGAGGACAGTGACTTGCTCCAGGTCACAGAGAGTGAGGCTGAGACCTCTGGCCCTGCCTCCAGATTATAAAGCCACAACTTTACTGGGCGTAGGCATTCCAACAGATGGTGTCCCTTTCAGCAGGCCTCTTTGGGGGCTGCTACTTCGTCAGCAAGAATTCTCACAGAGGAACACTCTTCGCAATGACCTTCTGAGCAGGGTGGGACCGCCCGAGGAGACAGGCAGGTGCACCTTGTTTGCCCGCAGAGAACACCAGGTGTGGCTGCAGGCCTCGCCTCTGGACCGCACTCTGCAGTCCCGTCTCCAGAGCTGGCCGTGGCATCATCCCCACCCTACAAAGGGCCAAGCCCAGAGCAGTGTCGTATCTCTGTGCCCGCACCCCTCAAGCCTGGACCCAGGGCAGTGGCTGGGGGACTCATTCAGCCTTTGTCCCATGTTCTTGCCCGGCACCCCTCCTCCCCTCCTAGCCACAGGTTCAGTGTCCACTACACCACCCTCCCCTCACCCTTCTTCTCTCCTTTGCCCACCAGCTCCTTCCCCTAAAGAACCTCAGCCTGTCCCTTTGTTAACACAAAGCCACCCCCATACTCCCATACCTGAACCCACTTACTCCCATGCCCCCTCACCCTCTCCTGCCAAATCTGATTGCCAGTGACCTAAGCCAGGGAACCCCCTCGGCCCAGATTCAGCCACAGAAGGCTAGGCCACTGCAGGTCAGGAGGTCTCAGCCACCTCTCTGTGACCTCTGCCCCATCTGACCCCACAGCTGTCCCACTGCTGGTGCAGCCCCTCCTAGCTCCCACCTCCACAACGCTCTCCTCCCCCAGGGCCCTCCCCTCCTCCCCTCCTCCCCTCTCCACTCCCTAGAAATGTCAGTCTCACAAATCTTATCTCCAGGCTTGATCTCTGCATCCCTAGTTGTCCCTAAAGCTGGAACTCATCAGTCCCGAGTTCCCACAGAAGGGCCAGCTTTGGCACACAGCTGAAAGCACAACAAAGCTCAAGGCTGGCCGAGGCAGGGACAGCTAAGGGAAGTATACGGTGAGCAGCTACCTCCCGGCTGGCCTCCCACTGCCCTGCACAGCCACCCAGGCGGCCTTTCTAAAACTGAACGCTGACCACCACCTAAATCTCTGGGGTTCCTTGGCACCACGGGACGAAGTTCATAATCTCAAGCTGGCGGGTGAGGCTGCTTCCATCTGCACTTCCACCGCAGGGCAGCACCGGTGCCAGTGAACATGCTCTCACCACACTCATCCTCAGTCCAAGCGGGCCCATCCGCCAGCACCCATGTGTTGTTCACCTTTGCACCCCAGTACTGGCACCCTGTAGGTGTTTGCTAAGATGACAGATATCAGAGCCAGAAATAACCTCAGAAGCCACAGTGCTCAAGCAACTCAGTGAGGTTGAGCAAAGGGCCCAGGGTCACCCAGCCCTAGGCAAGGGTGAGGCAACAACCTCACCGGAACCACTCTCCTTGGTCAGCAATCAGACCAATACTCTGGAAATGTCACCTGAAACCCCACAGTGTGCATGCTAGGGCACCCAGTTGACCTTAAGGCTAGGCCCACTCCACTGCAGGCCCAAATCTGCACCCAGCAGGTGGGCCAGGGCTGGCACACTGTAGGACTGCAGCAAAAACAGCTGCTTAATAAGTCAACCTCTTGCCAATTCCATCCATAAGATCCACATCCCTCTCTAGGTTCTTAGGCCCCTCATCTGCAGCATGGACCTAACTTGGCTTACAAGTTTACGTGAGCTTGATTGGTCACCCCAGCCGTGTCCTTTGCAAACAGAAAAGGATGAAGCAGCAGAATGCCAAGCTCTGGATCCACTGTTAGCCCAGCTGATCTTTGTTAATCTTCCCCCAAACCACTGCATCTCAAAAACAACGGTTCCCCACCACCTGCGTCAGAATGACCAGGGAGGGCTTGTTAAATGCAGAGCTCATAACCTGCCCCACCTGAGGGTTTGGTAGGCATTCCTAAGCATGGGCCCAGAATCTGCATTTAAGGCAAAGGCAACGCTGAGAGATCCTGGGCACAGTGACACTGGAGAACCAAAGTTCCAAACTAGACTCATTCTCTAGAAATGGCACCTGGAACCCCACATGTATGCATGCCAGACCCCCATCGGACCCCTGGACCCACTCCATGCAGGCCCAAAGCTGAGCTGGGCAGGTGGGCCATACCTGGCACACAGTAGGGCCACAGCAAAGAACAGCCTTAGGAGACCCAAGTATTAGTGTCAGGCCCCATGCTGGGGAAACTTACATCTACCAGAAAAACTTGGTGGGAGTGGTGAGGGAGGGTTTCTGTTCCTGCCAAGCACCAGCTCCCGGAAGAACTCAATAAGGCCTGACTGACCGCCCGTGTCCCACCCCTTTTGCTCCAGGGGGCTCGTCCTTGCGTAAAGTGGTGGCCCAGTCTCGGTGTCAAGTCCAGGTCCTCGGGATTCACCAAAGCCCCGGCCTGAGGCCGCCCGAGTCTGCGGCAAGGAGCGTGCGGATCGCAGGCCGGGGCACAGGCGGAGCCGCTGCGGACCGAGTCTCCGGGGGTCGGGGTGCGAACCCGGTTACTCACCCGCGCAGCCGGGACCGAGAGCCGGGACGGTGGCGGAGCAGGAGCTGGAGGAGCAGGAGCTGGAGGAGCGAGCGGCGGCAGCTCCGACTCTGCTGCACTTTAACTGTCGGCGCCGGCGCAGCGCGCGCTCCGCGGCCAGGCGGGGAACCGCGGGCGTCTCGGGCTGGGTCGGCTCGGGGCGGGGACCGCAGCGCCGCACTGGCCGCTGGCCTGGCGGGCGGGGCGCGCAGCCGGAGGCGTGAAAGCAGCGGTGCACCTGGCTCCCTACGCCCACGGGTGCGCGGGGTTCGCGCGCTGCTGCTCCGCGTGCTCTGCCTGCGAAAGGTCCGGAGCGGCTCGGACCCGGCTCATCCCCCCGAATCCGGCAGGCGAGGGCTCTTCCAAGCTCCCCACCGGGGGAGGGGGCGGCGGAGCCCAGAGGGGTGGCCCAGGGCGCCTGGACGGGAGCGCGGCGGAAGGCTGGCCGGGGTCTGCACGGTGGGGGACGGTGGCCCCGCGATGTCGCTGGTGTTGCTGAGTTTGGCCGCGCTGTGCTGGGGTGCCCTGCCCCCGGAGCCGGTAAGCTCTCGTCCGCGCCTCTTTCCTCCATCCCTCCAGCCGGACCCTGAGGGTGGCCGACCCGCCAGCTTGTGCCTCTTCGAAGCATTCGCGGAGGGCCGTCTGGAGGGGGAAGTCTGCACCCCCTGGGCAGCCCGGCTTGCCCTGGCCAGGCGGCACCGGCTTCGGGCTGCGCGAGTCAAGGGAATGGGGTTCAGAGAGACAGACGTAGGCTCGGATGCTACCCAGTCATGGATGCTCAATGAACCTCCGTGTCCCCACCTATAAAACAAAGGGTGATGCCTAATTCACCATAATCTAGTGAGAAACAGAGAGGGCCTGCAAGGCAGCAAAGAGCCCGGCATGCAGTAGGTGCTCAGTATTGTTACTGCTTGGGGTCTTGAGACCTGCCCACCTTTTGGGGCACAAGAACTCCCTGTCCTCACTACTGGCCGCCTTTGTCATGTTGATTCCCTCTGTGCTGGGGCGCTTCGCCCCTGGAGCTGGTAAGCCTGGGACTGCCCTGCATGAATTTCCTTTCCTCCCAGTGTCTTGAAAGGCTGAGGGAATCTTCGGAGTCACTTAAGAGGAAAAAGCTCATGCACAAAATAGTATTTGAAATTACGTGCCTGCCTTTTTAGCACAGCATAAAACATAAAAGCATGGTGGTTACTTGTTGATGGTTATGGAAAGACAAACTCCACTTATGTGCCCTGTCTTCAGCTACTATCCTTGGCACCTCTGTCTCCAATTGGCACCCCCCTGCCCTTTTCCCCTGGGGGAAGAACTCCTTGCCTTCCAGTAGTTGCTATCAGGCCAACAGTTTGAACTCTAAAGCATAGAGCTATTGCTTTGCTTCTTCCTACAACTTGTCTCACCAACCTTTTGACAGAACTCAGCCCCCAGTATGGTGACTTACTCGTTTTTAAAAATGTCTGATGATATAGCTTGGAGTTCAGCTTCAAAAAGACAAAGGTGAGCAACTGGCAATTTCACCTAAACCCAGATTACTCGAACCGTCCAGCCTTGCCTTCTGTCTTACAAGGTGTTTGGAAATGTTGAGGCTGAGAGGGATCAGCTTCCAGAGCTGGTAGACTTATCACACTGAGTCTTGTCACTAGTACTTGCTGCTGCCTAAAAGGTCCAGTATTTTATTCCAAAACTGTTTTTTTCTTATTAAAATCACGAGCTGTTAACTCCAGAGGACTGGGTACTGGCCTTCCTTAGACACTGAGTTCTTTTAAAAAGATAACATGATGAGACCACAGTTGCTTTATGATTTTGTAAATAACTCAGGTGAGTCAGTCCTTTTGTATTAGAAGAGGGATATTTTAAAGAACCTGGGGAAGGTACCATGACCTGCATTCATGGCTTTCCTCTGTTCATCTTCTTAGCACAACCAACCCTTTTTTTTGGTGGTACGTGCCCCTAGTGGGAACCGAACCCAGGACTCTCTGGTCCACAGGCCGATGCTCAACCGCTGAGCCAAACTGGCCAGGGCGCCAATCCTTAACCTGGGGAAAATAAAAAGGTACTCCAAATGGCCCTGGAAACCTACAGTTAAATTTTAGAGTGTGAAGAGGTCTTCATGATGGTCTGGAGTCATCCCCTCTGGTCTTTGAGGTAATAAACAGGCTTCAGGATCTAGTATACTGATGGCTGACTTATGGTCCATCATAGCCTACAAAGGGGCAGCTCAGTCTCCCCCACACTGTGAAGTGGAACCAGCTCAGCTTTTCTTTGAGCATCTGTCACTTGTATATGCATTTAAGAAAAAAGGATGGTGTCTTGACTAACTTGGCTGTGGTCACTGGCATTCAGCATGACACTTGGTTTCTTTCTCTCTTGCAGACGATTCAATGTGGCTCTGAAAATGGTAGGTGGACTAGGCAATGGGTATTTGGGGCATTGCACTGAAATTGAAAGCACAGTTGGGCTTTTTTGGGGGCCCGAATACAGGCAGTGGGTCATGGGAGGCTTAGGGTGAACCGTTGCTTTGTTAGCCGGTGCACAGGAAGCCTGTCTCCGCCTGAGGCCGAGTTTCCCAAGTTTCAGATGGGCTGGCTTCTGGGGCAGTAAGACAGCAAGAGGGGTGTGGGCAGGGCAGGAATGGCTGCAGGAAAGAAAGTGAAGCCTGCCACTCCTGGGAAGGAGATCAAGTGCTGGGGGAGGGAGGTCATGTCCACTTAGAAACAGGAAGTGTTTTAGAGAAGGGGTGTTTGAGATTGTAGCATTTGAAGACTGGGTGGACTTCTGCCTAAGAAATGTGGATGAAGAGGGTGAGCTGGCAGAGAGATGGTACCGGCAGAGATGAGGAGGTAGGAAGTGGGGGTTGCGTGGGCCACCTGGTTGGAGTCCAGGCTAAGGCCTGGGGAAGGCAGGACTGAGCCTAATAAACATGTCAAATACACTGCACTACACACACACACACACACCCCTAGAGTGGTCCGAAGTGCTCTGTAGGTTGGGGCCAGGAGGTTGAGCATCACCTCTGCTGTAGATCAGTCAACACTGAGAACTAGGCAGCCAGCAGGGAGAAGGAGATTGTGAATGAGGGTTGGATTGGGGTGGGTCACTTAGAGGGGATGGCGTTGAATCGGGCCAGGGAGGGGCGTGTCATGGACAGTCTCGCCTTCTCCCAGGACCATCTCCAGAGTGGATGGTCAGTCACACTCTGACCCCAGGAGACTTGAGGGACCTTCGAGTGGAACCTGTTAAAACCACTGTTGCAATGGAAGACGATTCCATTTTGATGAATATAAGCTGGATACTCCGCGCAGATGGTAAGTTTGCAGCAATGAAAGTTAAGGCAGAAGTGTGTAGACTCTGTGATCCATTAATTTTACTCCTAGGCATATACCCAGAAGAAAATATACATATATGCACCTAAAACCATATACTAGAGTGTTCATAGTAGCATTATTCATAACGGTCGAAAGACGGAAAACACCCGTGCCTGCCTAGCCCTGGATCACAGAACGGAGTCCAGTGCAGGGTGAGCACAGTCTGTCGCGATACACAATATGGATGAATCTCACTGAGCGAAGAAGCCAGACTCAAAAGAGTTCCTACATTCATATCTGCCTGCATGCATATAGTCATATGTACCATATGATTGCATTAATAAAAATGCAAAATTAATCGAAGCAGTTAGGAGTCAGTTACGCTGGGGTGAGGGTGACTGACAGGAAGCATGAGGGACACTCCTGGGTGCTTCTCGAGCTGGGTCCTGGCTCCATGAGTGTGAGCTCATCAGGTGGAGCCCTTCTGATCTGTGTCTGTCCTGTTACACCTCCCGGAAACCACAGGGTGAGGCCGGAGATGATTCCCCGAAGTTTAGAAAAAGCACTGGCTTGGGTCGTGAACACAATACAATATACAAATGATGTATTACAGAATTGTACACTCAGAACCTATATAATCTTGTTAACCAATGTCACCCAATAAATTCAACAAAAATTTTTTTTAAAAAAAGGAAAAGCACTGGCTTAGGCAGATTACTCTTTCTGCTTCCCAATGGCATAGTGAAAGTCCTGGCTTCCCCCAAGGCAGCCTGTGAATCCTTTTGATGAACCGCTGCTGGGGCCCTAAAGTCCATGTCTGCGGTCTGCACCCTGAATTCAGTTAAATTCCATCTGGGAATGCCAGGCACAGACGGGTGCATCAGCTAAGGACACAGGGACAGGGTCGGGAATCCCAGAAGGAGCTGTGAGTGGTGGGGGCAGGGGAAAGGAGAGGACCTTGGAGAGACCACAAGATGATGCAGTGAGGATTTTGGCCCCTACCTAGCAGAGTGAGCTCTTGTGTCTGTTAGCTGTTGTTATGGACATAAATTCAAGGAGTAAGCCCTGGCGAGGCAGAGAATAGGAGAAAAGGACACTCCAGGAAGAATCAGCACGGATAAAAGTGCAGTCAGAACAGGCATGGCTCGGTGATGACATCCTGGGGGGGTTTTTACTTCGGAAGAGACCCGGAATAGTGCAGAGCTGCAGTCACCTCTGCAGGTATCCTGTGAGATTCAGACTCACCTGTGATGAGGAGAGTTTGGACTTTGGAATCCGAATCCATATTCTACCCGATGAGCTTTGTCTGCTTAGGCAAATCTCCCTGAAATCCCCTAAGCCTCAGTTACCCCATCGGTGAGCTGGGGACAGTAATGGTGCCTACCTCTTAGAGCTGTGGTATGGAATGAGATGAGGCATGTACACTCTTAGCACTGAGTCGGCCACCTCATAGGTGCTAAATAAACAACTGCTCTCTCGTCTCTCTCTGCAGCCAGCATCTGTTTCTTGAAGGCCACCAAGATCTGTGTGTCAGGCAAAAGCAATGTCCAGTCCTACAGCTGCGTGAGGTGCAATTACACAGAGGCCTTTCAGACTCAGACCAGACCCTCTGGTGGCAAAGTAAGCACTTTGAGGAACTTGGCTAATTGTCCTGAAGCCAGAAAGGCCCTTTGTTGGGGACAAGGACGGTGTGCTGTGCACACAGGCTGGTGAGCAGCTACAGCTTCCAGCCTGGAGCACCGTGTCTGGGTTCAGAGCCCAGTGTTGGCCACTTGTCCGCTGTGTGCCTTGGGCAAGTCAGCATCTCTCAGCCTCAGTTTCCCCATCAGCAAAGTGAGGGAGGCTGAACTTAAATTATATCCTGGCTCTAAAAGTTTACACTGCTCTGATTCTGTGAGTTATACTGACAAAGTGGCGGGGCCCATTCAGCAGGAGGTGGAGGAGCGAAAACATGATGAAAAGGGCCGCACAGAGGTACCATGTTTCTGCACTGAGTGTTTCCAACTCGGGTCCTCGCTTTGCCTTTCAGTGGGCGTTTTCCTACACTGGCTTCCCTGTAGAGCTGAACACACTCTATTTCATTGGGGCCCATAACATCCCCAATGCAAATATGAACGAAGACAGCCCCTCCATGTCTGTGAATTTCACCTCACCAGGTAACTCCCTCACTCTCCTGTTATTGTTTTGCTGGGATGCTTGCTCTGGGGATGTGCTTTGGCACAGACAGGCCAGGGAACCCTGGACAAGGCTTTGGCCTTGCCACGTCTTGGAGTACGGACACCACAGTAACCGCACCTCGCAGAGTGGACGAGGTAAAGTTGGGGGAAAGCCCGTTTCTGTGTGTTGGGCACTACGCTGAGCATTTGACATGCATCGTGTCACTTAAGCCTCCAACAACCCCGAGGCCGGAATAGCCGTTTACAGGTGAAGACATTTCTCAAGTAACTTGGCCTGAGTTACATGCACAAAGTGAAGCTGATATTCAAACTCTGGTCCTTCTTGGTCCATGCACTGTAGCCATTCTTTGTCATTGATGCAAAACATCTGTTCCAGCCCTGGCCGGTGTGGCTCAGTTAGTTGGAGTGTCATCCCATACACCAAAAGATCATGGGTTCGGTTCCTGGTCAGGGCGCATACCCAGGGTTTGGTTCGGTTCCTGGTCAGGGCGCATACCCAGGTTTTGGTTCGGTTCCTGGTCAGGGCGGATACCCAGGTTTTGGTTCGGTTCCTGGTCAGGGCGCATACCCAGGTTTTGGTTCGGTTCCTGGTCAGGGCGCATACCCAGGTTTTGGTTCGGTTCCTGGTCAGGGCGCATACCCAGGTTTTGGTTCGGTTCCTGGTCAGGGCGCATACCCAGGTTTTGGTTCAGTTCCTGGTCAGGGTGCATGCAGGAGGCCACCCTTCAATGTTTCTCTCTCAAATCGATGTTTCTTTCTCTCTCCTGTCCTCTCTCTAAAATCAGTTTCAAAAAAAAAAAGATAGATTGATATATCTGAGAAAACAGAACGTTTGTTCTGGTGTTGGCTCACCGTGTTGTTCGAGAGCATGCTGCTGGGTCTCTGAGGGGCACACCGGCAGCGAGCTGGTCCCTGGCGGTTGGGGAGAGGCAGGGAGAGGCAGGCTGGCAGTGGAATGCTAGGTGTGTGTGTGGTGCCCCCCCCCCCCCCCCGCTCCACGACACTCAGCTCTCCGGCGTTACCCCGCAGTGTCACACGGGGCTGCCGTGAGGAGACAGGACTGTGTGGGAAGGTCCAGCATGGTGTCTGACTGCAGTAGTCCCCACACCAGCCCCGTCTGGGATGGGCCACTTGTATTGTACTCCACGTCTGTTCTCTGACGCAGGTGAATTTCCAAATGGGCACTTTCCAGTCATCATTCTTTGGGCTGTGGTCCAGGGTGGTGTTGGTGCCACATCGTTCACTCCCCTGCAGTTTCCAGCTTTGCTGACGAGCCCAAATCGCATCCTTAAAATACAGAACCGTGTTTGTGCTGGGATGGTTTCAAATTTATAGAACAGCTGCAAAGATAGCTCGAAGAGTTTCCATATGTTTTCCTCGTCATTAACATCTCATATTACCATGAGACATTTGTTACAGCTAAGACACTGACGTTTGTTAACTAAGCTCCAGACTTCATTCTGATTTCACCTGCTTTTCCATGAATGTCCTCTTTCTGTCCCCGTCTCCTCTGGTCTGTGACAGCTTTAGTCTTTCTTTGTTCCTCATGACCTTGACAGTCTTGCAGAGCACTGGCCGGGCATCCCGTGGAATGTCCCCCCATCTGAGCATACTGCAGGGGAGAGGTACCCTTCTCATGGCACCCCATCAGGGTGGGTGACATCCACACATCACTTGTTGACCTTTATCACTTGGTTAAGTGGCATCTGCCGGGCTTCTCCATGTACATCTACGACCAAGTCTAGTTTATGGAAACAAGTCACGAAGTCTGTGCACCTGGGAGGGAGGTGGGATGGATTAAACTGTACCCCTGGAAGGGGCCGTCTTACACATATCACCAAACTTCGTTTTTAAAGGACGGTTTGAATCTTCTTGGGGGATCACAGGTTCCGTTGTAATAAGGCTGTTATTTAAATTAGACTCTGGTTATCATCTCATGGGTAGATAATCTTCTATTTGAAGTAAAATGTTAGTGCCCCTTTAATCTGCTATCTTAGCTCACATCTTGAATATTTTGGCAGTTCATTTGGGTGTGGTCAGCGTAGATGTGTGTGCTTGTTGGCAAGGAGGTGAGCAGAGACGCCTTTTCTAAAATGTAAAAACTTTCACTCAAATTTCCAGGCTGCCTAGACCGGGTGATGAAATACAAAAAACAGTGCATCGAGGCAGGTGAGTAAATACAGCATTCGCTTCGTTATCCGAAGAAATCTGTAACTTGAGCCAGCACAGCTCGAAGCATCTTCCGTGAAGAAACGAAGGCTGAGAGCAGGGAGTTACGTTTCCAAGTTGCTCAGACAGTGAAGGCGGGTCCCTGTCCAGTGCTTTGCCCACTGAGTCACGCAGCCAGTCTGTCCAGGGCAGGACAGACCCTTCGTGGGTCTGTGCAGTGAGCAAGTCACAGAGCAATGCCCCGCCCTGGGGGCTGAACCATTTTAGCTCAAACCAAACTTACAGTGGTGCCAAAGGCCCTTCCTCCTTGGAGGGCAATCCGGGTCCTCCCACCTGTTCAGGTACCAGTACCTCTGACCTAGGGACCCTGAGAACCTTCTGTTTGGATCAGCAAACGTTCAAAGTAGCAGTGTTAGCTGCAGTAATGACTTCAATGCATGTCCTCCACCTGTGTCCTCACAGGGGCCATCTCTTATGTGCTAGGCTACTAGAATTTTGAAATCAGCCCCTTATGACAAACAGTCCCAGGTGTCTAATTTTAAGGATTGTACAAGGATGTGTGTAAACTTCCGGGTAATGAAGTCTTGGGGTGTTAAAGGGGCTAGTGGTATTTGGGGGAATTGGCCCTATCTTTCAGGCACCCTGTGTGTCCTGACAGACTGAGCTGCAGAGGTCTCCTTGTTGGCAGATGGCAGAAGGGCTCTGTGCCGACAGGGGCCTGGAGTATGGAGGGCAGCAGGGGGTGAAGTCCGAGGGCCTCCAGTTAGCCCTGGAGCAGCTCCTAGAGGCTGTCGGAGCCTGGCCCAGAAAGGGTGTCCTAGGTGGGAAAATAACGCATGCTACTATACATTACCTTCCTGAGAACGAACCTAGTGCTGATTTGCAAGTCACATGAATGAAACAATTGGCCTTTTCTCATTGAGTAGACCAGTCAGGGTAACTTCTAAGCTAGGAGGCATTTCCGTATTTTTTTTTTTTTTTAAATTTACCGATTGATTTTAGAGAGAGGAAAGGAGGGAGAAGGAAAGAGGGAGGGAGGGAGGGAAGAAGGGGGGGAGAGAGAGAGAGAGAGAGAAACACTAATTTGTTGTCCCATTCACTGGTCGCTTCTTGAATGTGCCCGGACCAGGGATGGAACCCGCAACCTTGGCATATCGGGCCGACGCTCTAACAGCCGAGCTACCTGGCCAGGGTCTGCTCCTTCTTTCTTCACGTCCAGTAAAGTGGGCAGCACAGCCCGAAGGGTGACGCTCCTGGAACCCAGACTGTTCCAGTGGTTGTGGTCCTGAACCCGAATCACTTGCTTTGTCATCTTAGACATGTCCCTAACCCATGGCTCCTCCTCCCCATCCCGGAAAGGAGATACTGACCCCAGCCCTGAAGTCAGAACGGAGGCTGAGAACAGAACTGAGTGGTAGAACCCAAGCTGTGCCTGCCACTGCCCTCAGCCCAGGGAGGCTGTCTTAGCAGAACAGTAACTTGGGAGGCATTAAACTTTCTTGGGCAGCAGCTACTTGAATATTCTTGGAGCAATGACAAATAGAAAGTGCACTGTGTGTAGAGTCCATATCGCTTGGAGGTGTGCCTGAGAACTCACTTTCGTTTTCGTAAAGCCCTTTTGGGGACTGAAGTGAGGAAGAGTTGGCAACTTCACCCATGTGATGCTCTTGATAGGAAGTCTGTGGGATCCAAACATCACTGCTTGCAAGAAGGACGAGAAGACAGTGGAAGTGAACTTCACGACAAGTCCCCTTGGAAACAAATACATGGCCATTATCCAGAATAAGACTGTGATTGGGACTTCTACGTTGGAGGTATTCTTTCCCTTCACGTCCTCACCCCACCCCACCCTCCCCAGCTTTCCTGACGTTGAAGAACAAGGAGGACATGCGAGGGTTCCCTGGACAGGCTCTTCCGAGAGACCACAGGCAGGATGGTCTACTGTCCAAATGTGCTGGGAGATTTTGATTCATTCAACAGAGACACACGAGTCTTGCAGGTGTCCCTGGAAACGTCCCTGTGAATCTAAGTCAGAACAAAGGCAGAGGGTCAGAAGCATGAAATGCACCTGTGTTCATACAGCCTAAAGAACTGAGTCAGGGTGGGAAGCGTGGTTTCTTCACCGGCGGACCGATCTACTCGCTCACGCGGCTCCTAATTCTTGCTTTTGTCTCAAGTCTCCACACCAGAGCAACCCAACCCGAGCGTCGGTCGTGGTTCTGGTGACTGCGGAGAGTGAAGGTGCTGTGGTCCAGGTGAGGAGCTCCGGGAGGAGGGGCCTGTTTCCCCACACCCACGGCTGTGCTGAGTCCTTGCGGAGCTGGGCCGGCGTCCTCGTCCTGCCTGCAGTACCTCCACATCCTTGTCTCACTCCTCCCGGTGGGGAGCCCAGGAAGCGGGCCTGACACTGTGGTCCCTTTGCTCTTGTTAGCGGCTGCTGACTCTCCAGAGGGCTATTTCACTTCCTGTCACAGTGTCTCTGAGTAATTCTGAGACAGCTGTACCGTTTTCTTTCCCGAAGCCTCAGGTTTCACAGCCCAATGAGGGGACACAAGATGTGAAATGTGACAGCTGGGGTTCCCGATTAATGTGTGAGCTTTGAGGGGCAACCGTCTGTCCTCCCCGGACCCCTTCAGATCTGTGTGTGACCTGGGCCACGGAGGGTGTAGGGGGACACAGCCACGCCCGCGATCCGAGGAGCTCTGGAACCTGGAGGCAGAGCGTGCTGTGCCAGGGAGACGCCCGGCCACATCCTCCCCGGGAACCAGGCGCTCTAGGCCCAGAGGTCTCGTCTGCCACCAAGCATGGCTTAACGGGAGCTCCGCTGGTGTTCGCGGGAATATCTGTGTGTATATAGGCTGTGGCCTAACCCAGGGATGTGGAACTAACATGTTAGCAACATGTACAAAATTTAGGTTCAAACCCCAAGAGACTCAGAAGGTGCTTCCATCTTGGTCACTGGCTTGGATTTTAGGACTTTGTCACCAAAGTGTGACCAACAGGGGAAAATGTCCTATGATGGGGGCGTGGGGTGGGGAGCAGGGTTGAAACCAGAAGAAAATGAAGAGAAGTTTTGGTAGAAGTAGGCACATTGGTGAGATTTTGCTCTGATGCGTAGTGAGACCTTTCTGACCTCTCGTTTTTCCTCAGTTGACCCCGTATTTCCATACGTGTGGCTATGACTGCATCCGTCGCAAAGGAACTGTTGTGCTTTGTCCACAAACAGGTGTGTCCCTCCCTCTGGATAAAAGTAAGTGCCCAGTCACTGTCACAGGATGATCATAGAGGTTCAGGACATGAAGGGCCGGCCACCATCACCACCCCCCATTCAGTAGGTGACAGCACACACGTGGGATGGGGCAGAGTCCCCACCTGTGTGCACTGGACTGGGGTGCAGGGCAAGATGTCAGAGCTGTGCCAGAGAGCTTGCAGTCTGAATAAGGAAGGCTTCATTTATAAAATCACCCCAAGATCCTTTGCGAAGAAAGACATACACGGGACAGAGGGCAAAATGAACAAAGCAGAATGGTGTTCAGAGCCACAAGGTTCTGCTGCAGAGTCAAGAGCATAAAACGACTCCTCGTATAAGGGAATGCGTGCTTCCCTGCGTGTCTGTTATCTGACCAGTCTCGGTGACCCAGGCCTAGCTGTTGCCGTCACTTGATGGGGTCACATGGCCAACATTTGGATCACAAATCAGGAACACTGGCACCTAAAGACATGCCTCACTGGAGCCTGAGCACAGCTTTTGGAAAATGTCTCTGGATTTAGAGATGTTGGTGCTTCCATTTAGAGATGGACAAATAAATGTTCTGGACCTAGCCCAGGGGTGGAGTCAAAACTTGGAAGGCAGTGGTCTTGGAAACTCAGCCAAACCAGCTGAGGACAACCCAGGTGCCCAACAGTCCCGCTCCGGGGCAGTGCCCGTGGGTCTGAGCACGTGTGCCTGAGCTTACCTGACCCTTGACATCCCACGAGGGGTTGCATTACCCCCCACATTCTGTCTTATGAAACAGCCTTTCAAAATGCCATCTATGGCCCTGGCTGGTGTGGGTCAGTGGTTAGTGTCGGCCCTGCACCAATGGGTCACAGGTTCATTTCCTGATCAAGGGCACATACCTGGGTTGCAGGTTTGATCCCCGGTCCTGGTCAGGGCACCTTTGGGAGGCATCCAATCAATTAGTCTACATCGATGTCTGTCTGTCTCTGTGTCTCTCTTCCTCCCTCCCTCCCCCCCGGCCCCTCTTTCCTCCTTCCTCTCTCTCCCTCCCTTCCACTCTCTCTAAAAATCAATGGAAAAAAATATCCTTGGGTAAGGGTTTAAAAAAAGCCATCTGTGAGTACTATGTATTAAGTAACTGTACCCAGAATAACATTCATTCATCAAAGAACAAAAAAACAAACATAAACTCTGGCTACCACAGTGTAAATATGGAGTAAAAAGCCAAAGTGCTTCTGGAAGACTGTTCTCAACTTCCTCCCATGTCCCCTTTGAGAAGCTAGTGGATCTGGACACTGTGGGAAAACACAGCATTCCGCAGACCCGACAGATCCAGTGACCCTGGGCTTTAAAGGGGTCTAAACTTATGTAAAGTACAGAGTAAAAACCTTAGTTTCCAAATAGGAGGTAGTTTGTTTGGCTTTGCTGAAGGTGAACAGCTCTGTTTTCTCCAGGCAGGAGCGTACTGAGCGGCTGGCTGCTTCTCCTCCCGGCTCTGCTGGTGGCCACGTGGGTGCTGGCGGCCGGGATCTATCTACTGTGGAGGCATGGTAAGGGCTGGGGTGCTGTGCTTCAGCGAAGCCTCAGTGAGGAAAGAACCCCTGGGATGTTTTACAGGAGACTCCTCCCGAGGCAGTCCCACCGGGCACTGGGCGGGAGCGGACGGCATTTAGCTGACCCTTAGAGCGCTCCTGAAAAAACTGAGCTAATGCCGGCTCACACCTGCGAAGGTAAAGCAGGGGTCGGACTTCCAAATCTGGTGGCTGTCATCTGTTTCCTGTTTACCATGACTGACAGGCCCTGACAAGGGCAAAGGTAGCTAATAAGGATGGATGGCAGTGTACCTGTGACAGGTACTCTCTGCCAGTTCCTGTTTTAAAACTAATTCTGACAAGGCATAAGAACAGTCACGTGGATTCACACACTCTAAGGACCTTGCCAACATTGAAATATTGAGGCCTGACCACAGGAACCAGAGCGTAGCACCCGGCTGGAGGGTGGCACACGGAGAACCTCTGCTGCTCCTCTCCACGTGGAGAAAAGGAAGTACGAACGCAGCTTCCGAGTCTCTGTGACGGTGTAGAGTCCGTAGGTAGAACAAGAGCAATCTCACGAGTGAAGAAAGCCATGTGGAACTCTGACCCTGGGAGTACTTGCCCCTAGAAGTTGTGTGGCCTGAACTAGTTAAGTACTTTCAAAGTAGTTTCTGTTCTGTAGCACAGGGGGCAGCATTCCCGCGAAGTTCCAGCATGTCAGGCACCATGTACTGGACTATAAAGAAACTCTACCACCTGCAGGTAGAAAAAGGAACAACTACTGACTTGATCCAACTCAAAACCTGAAGGACAGATCAGCTCATTCCCGTTTATATATGGTACTAAAAATACACAAGTTACAAACCCACCGAAAACAGATTACCTTAGACCCAGTTCCCATGAATTTACCTGAAAAGGTATGGCTTGGCTAAGAGAACCGATTTGGTGATAAGGACTTCGAAAATACAGCTTTTACAACATCTTGACAGTAAAAGCCTGCCAGTTGCTGCTTCTAGATAACAAATGCTTTTCTCCCTCCACAGAAAGGATCAAGGCGTCCTTCCCCGCCAGCACGCGACTGCCCCCCATCAAGGTTCTTGTGGTTTACCCACCCGAAATGTGTTTCCGGCACACAGTGTGTGACTTCACGGGGTTCCTGCAGAACCACTGCAGGAGCGAGGTCATCCTGGACAAGTGGCAGAAGAAGAAGATAGCCGAGATGGGGCCAGTGCAGTGGCTCACCACTCAGAAGAAGGCGGCGGATAAAGTCATTTTCTTTCTCTCCAGCGACATGAACACTGCCTGTGACGGTACCTGTGGCAAGAGCAAGGGCAGCCCCCAGGAGGACTCCCAAGACCTGTTCCCCCTTGCCTTTAACCTCTTCTGCAGTGACCTGAGAAGCCAGACGCATCTGCACAAATACACGGTGGTCTGTTCTACAGAGGCTGACATCAGAGACGAGTACAGCGCCCTCAGCGTCTGCCCCAAGCACTGCCTCATGAAGGAGGCTGCCGCTTTCTGCACCAGCCTTCTCCCGGCCGAGCAGCACGGGCCGGTGGGGAAGGGGCTGTGGGCCTGCCACAGCAGCTGCTCCTCCCTGTAGCCCGCCCACGGGAGAACTGAGGCCTGCCTCCCGCCAGGAGAGCTTCGGTGATGGTTCTGAAGTTTACTGGAAGGGCTCCTTGTAGGGAGGATTTTATGTGCACACCTGCTTTAGCTTTAGCTATAGGAATAGGGAGGACTCATAATGACATACATATGCCTTAGTCTAGTGATTAAACTTTTTATGCCGACAGTTGCAAATGTTACTACTGTAGTATTAAAGAATGGAAACTAAATTTTAATTATAAAGCTTAATCAATTTCCTAACTAAAAACCAATGTCATGTAAAACCGTAACCGTCTGCCGGTGCAGTGAGAGAGCATCTCCTAGTTGAACGTCCAGTCTTGAACAGTCCACACCTCGCATTGGAAGTAGAATTGTTTAGCTCTGTAGCACGCTAAGTTTAATTAATGAAGGCCAAACTTAATAAGCCCTCACTAATTCACTCAATAATTTCTCTGGTAAAATCACCCTATTACCCACACCCGTCTTTATTTTTAATATGACAAAAATAGGGAATAACAGGCCGAATCCATCTTCGCTGACCACGTGAACTAGCATACGTGTAACCACATGTATCACTTGGTGTTTTCACAGGCCCTTCCCTGTCTGAACCAGGTTCATGTCCTGAGTGCCTCTTGTACAGGTGACTTTAACGTGAACACTTGCAGATCTGTCGTCTGCCTCTGCCTAGTTACCTACTAGACAGAGGTCACTGACAGAGTTCAGTTTCTTGGTTATTACATAACTTTTTGTGTTCAGAACAAAAATAATTCCTATTATGTTAGAAGATAGCCCTCTTGAAGTAATTAATCTTATAAATGAGTTATTATAATGGCTTACTTATAAAAAAATAAAATAAAAACAAACAGAAACTACTATAGAGTTACAGAACACAAGAGTTAGTGATATTTTGAGACTTCTTTTTATTTTCCTAAAAGCGTGTTTTTCTTACTCGAGGTCACCAAAAGGTCGTACGTGTTAGTGTTTGTCTTCTGGGAAAGCCTGTCCTTTCTCACAGCGTAATACTGCATCCACCCCAGAATGCAGACCAGCTTCAGGTGGATGAGTGCTAACATGTATTTGTAGATTACTCTTTTTTTTTTATCCTCACCTGAGGGCATTTTTCCATATTTTGTTCAGATAGTGTGGGAGAGAGAGAGAGAAACATCGACGTGAAAAGGGACACATCGAGTGGCTGCCACCCACACAACCCAACCAGGGCCGGGGACAAACTGCAACCAAGGTACGTGCCCTTGGTGGGAACCAAACCTGGGTCTCTCTGGACCACAGGCCAACACTCTAACTGCTGAGCCAAACTGGCCAGGGCTGTAGATTATTCTTAAAGGGCCAGGCCACTCCTTCTAATACATGTCCTAAGGACAAAAAACAACAACAACAAAAAAATAAGCAGAGTGAAATCTCACCGTGTCCAGCTTCACCAGCAGATACTTAGTAATGACTCAGGCAGTAAGTTTAATGTGGTAAAGGTCACTTATTTGTCCAGATCAGTCTTCACGGCGCGTTAAAGTACTGGCAACAGAAGACGGACATGGCTGTGTCAAAACCTGGACCAGAAGCCAACTTCCTCTCAGTCAACATCTACCAGTTATAAGAACAATGCTATTATGTGAAAAAGTATTAAAAATAGAAGCCCTGGCCCATGTGGCTCAGTTGAGCATCATCCCGTGCACCAAAAGGTGCACTGGTTCAATTCCCAGTTGGGGCACATGCCCAAGTTGCAGGCTTGGTCCTGTCAGGGTGCATGTGGGGGGCAGCTGATCGATTTCTCTCTTTCTCCCTTCCTCTCTCTCTAAAATCAATACAAACATTTGAAAAAATACATTATCCTTTTGGAACTAGGTAACCAATACTAAATTGTGGGTAAAAACTCAAACATAAATAAAATTAACATTATATAAATTTACTGTTAAACTTTTTTTAAATCAAAGAACATACGATTTCAGACTGAAGGCATACATTCCAAATAGTACCAGCAGGTTAAATTTTGTTATACTGGTGGACTCGCCTTTGTTCCTTACCTACTGGGCAGGTAGAGGTGCTCTTATCAATGCGAAATGCTCCGTCACCAGAACTGCTCCGTGTCCTAAGATGATTGCCATCCCTGTTCTACATCCACTCGCACCTCTACCCCTTCCGTCCCTATGCCTGTCTGTCCCCCAGCGCCATCTCCAGCTCCTGACGACGACTGGAGGCAAGTGCAGGAGCCTAGCAAGAGCCCGGCACCTGCCCACCCTCCCGGGTCTCGGAGCCCAGCCTGTGCTCACTCTGTCTTCTGTGACAATGCCTTCTCTTCCTTCGGCCAGGGCTCAGAGGTGTCACTAAGGCCTGGCTGGGCCACTGGTGGCAATAGCTGTCTGTATCATTTTGCTTCAGACTGCGCACAGATTAAGGTCAACCAATTGTACTGAACACAGAGAACTCCGAGTGTTTTCACTGGGTTCTTCGGGTAAAGGGAAACCAGGGGTGCGATGATTAAGTCAGCAGTAATTGTAGCAGTCACCTTGCTTACCCATACAACATACACTAACAACTCTAAGTTATACCTAAAGCATTTCTATTTGACTTCAGGAAAGAAACAAATTTTCGTTTTCTGCTTCTGTTCTTTTTTGGTCAAATGCCTGTTTTCTCTTCCCAAGCCTACCCTAGAGCATGCTGGGTAACAAAAGCCAGCCAACCCAGCTTTAAACCTTGGCTTCAGCAAATTTAGACCTGAATGGGCCCCATCGTTTTTGTAATCCAATAGAAAAGTTTTAAAAAGAAGAGTAAAACATTTTCCTATTTAGCATTCCAAGGGCACACACGAGTCACATCACAGGTGGGAAAATGTCATGACCATACAGTTCTCACAATTCAGGTCCCCAAGTCACATGCCCACCCTCGTGGTCACAGGAGACTGTCCTGTGACACTCAGAAGTCAATGTAAATGAAGAGTCACCGCCTGACACCTGCTCCACCATTTCACATCACTGGGGAGTTTCCGAGACCCTGAGATGGGGCAGGAGGGCACAGGACACTGGTTCTCAAATGTCGTGACCACGGAAACAGCTTGGAATTTCACACCAATGTCATGTCCTCAACATAAAAGTTAAAATACATTTATTTTCCATGAAACGGAAGCATCCAGGTCAATAAATTAGAAAATCCATCCTCTGTAGGAGTGTTTTATACGGAGGCTCGTTCTGGGTCACCACACAAAGGCAGCTCGCTCTCGTAACATACGGACACCGAAGCGCTGCCATTCTCGCTGGTAGATCCACAGTTCCTGGGTGGTATCCAGACAGGCCAGCACCGCGCCCCCTTTCCATGCGATCAGCCGGGGATCCATGTCCTGGAGCAGTGATGCAGGTAGGTCAGCACAAGCACACAAGACACACAGAATCATTTACCTGAATTTGGAGGTGAAAAACCCCACTGAGTCAATACCTAGTAAGTTAGACTTTCAACCTGCATTAAGGACCCATGGGCTACAGACCTCTTTGTTTCAACTGACAAGAAAACTTTCGTTTTTATTACTGAAGCTGCTACTCTTCACTATTATTCCACAAATAGCCCTGAAGGCAGAACATATGTAAGGAAATAACTTACTTTGAAGTTGGAGTAGAATAAATATATCCCATGATTTCTCTCCCTCAGGATTAATAACTAAGAACATTTCCAGGAATTGTCAATGAGATATAATAAAATATAAGTATAATCTGCTTCTAAACTCCTAGGCTTATATTTCAAGACAGTTCAAGCCTCAAAGATTTAAAAAATTTTTTTTGGTATGTGCCCCTAGCCGCTAGGGCCTAGCGGGAACTGAACCCAGGACTCTATGGTCCGCAGGCCGACGCTCCAACCCCTGAGCCAAACCGGCCAGGGCAAGCCTCAAAGATTCTTAAAGATCACCTTAAAGATCACCAGGGACCAGCAGCACATCCTTACTATGAACGAGGTAACAACTGAGTTCTGGTGACGGCGTGACATTGGTCAGTCTTCTCTCCTTGCCCACCCTCCTTCTACAAAGGCCAAGTCAGCCCTGCTAGCTTTGGAGAGCACAGGAGGGACTAAAACCCAGGGATCCAGTCCCCCGGCCCAGAGCTCCTTCCCCCACATCTGTGACCTACTGTTAAGTAATATTTCGACTTGCCCCAAACCCCCAAGAACTCCCCCACACAAGCCCATGACTTCCAAGATTTTATCTGTCCACATACATTAGAACCAGAACTAATCAAGGCTGGTTTCATTTGCATAGTCCAACTTGCACCATCAACAACATACCTTGGGCCTTGTGATCACTTCCACATTTTCAATAATTCGCCTGAATGAAGGTGGCATTTTGTTGAGAATTCTGTGCTGCAGAAATTCTTGTGCTTTATGAAACATCAAACCACCTCCCACCACCAGGATAGAGCTGTACATCTTCTTTTTGGTATCATCAGATGCTGCAAAGACAGTGATAGCTCTTCCATGCTTTCTCTCCATATCCACCACCACCCTAAGTCACCGCCATCTCTTGCTTGGATAACTGCAAGGGCCTTCTCAAGGACCTCTCCCCAACCCCTCAACAATGCAGCCACGTGAACCTTGTAAAACACAAATGTGCGCATGTTGCTGCTCCTGCCCTGCCACTCGCAACATGACCAAGATCTCTGACGGGGCCTAAGAAGTGCAGTGTGGTGTATACTCACGTCTCCAGCCTCATCCTCACTCTGTGTCCCAGCCACACTGGCCTCAGAGTCTTCCTCAGCCTGGAACCCATCTGTGTCTGGCTGACTGCCACTCACACCACCCAGATGTTTCTCAAGTGTCTTTTCCTCAAGGAAGCCTTCCTTCCCTGATTCCCACCCTCCACACCTTCCCCTCCTGAGCACAAACCCCTTCTAAGTCCCGCAATCAGAAGCTCTCAGTCAGTACTGGTTTAGTTCAACCTTGAGGCACCTGCCACAGCTGTAACTTTACATGTGTGATAACTTGCCTTCTTCTGGTCTCGTCCCAGGCCAGAAGCCAATTCCCAACACCCGACAATGCAAGCACAAGGCAGTGCTCAACTGTTTCTGGATGAGTCTGCTACGCAACACCGCACAACCATACCCTAGCTTGAACCAGTCCATCTGCTCGCACGCTCCCGGCCTCCCCACAGGTGCTTACAGCAGCAGTCGATGCTGTGAAGGATGGCTTTATCAAGGCCCAGGGCTTTCCCTTCAAACAGCGAGATGGCAGTCTTCCTGGACATCAGCGCGGTGAGGGCTTCCTCAGAGTCGTTGCCAGCCATCAGACAGTCTCCCTGGGAGGATCCCAAATCCACATCCTGGGAATGGAGTCTTTCTGGAAGGTCAGATGACTGCCCACGAAGATCCCCTTCAAATCCAATGGGTTTGGATGCAGACTTTCGGTCAGCGGTAGCTTTTGCAGACTTTAAATCAAAAGAAAGGACAATCAAGTAGATGGTATGACTACAACAGGACACTGTCGATGTTGTCCAGCTAGATCCCCCCGCTCCCCCTATAAACACTCTACTATAAACGAGGGCCTGTTGCTGTGGCGCAGAGGAAATACACCAGAGTACACAACCAACCAACTGGGAGTGAGAGGCAACGCACAGAAGCGGAAGCACACTGTGACAATGCTACAGCAGTCACTGTAGGCGGGGCCTGTCTCGAAACCTTACTATCACAGGTTGGAATTTAACATTTGAGATGTCGCCCTGGCCGGTTTGGCTCAGCGGTTAGAGTGTCGGCCTGCGGTCCCAAGAGACCCGGGTTCGGTTCTAGCTAAGGGCATGTACCTCGGCTGCAATTTGTCCCCGGCCCTGGTTGGTTGTGCGGGTGGCAGCCACTCGATGTGTCCCTTTCACATCGATGTTTCTCTCTTCCTCTCTCCCCCTCCCACTCTACCTGAACAAAAAATGGAAAAATGTCCTCAGGTGAGGATAAAAAAAAAAAAAAATTAGTTTAACATTTGAGATGTCAGCGTAGATGAAATTTCTCCCCTTGAACTGAGTTTTTAAGTGGATTATTTCAGTGGAATTCTTGGGCTAGTGACTGATAGGGAATCCTCATTTTCAGACCTTTTCTAACCGCCTTGTGCCACCTTTGGGACAGGAATGAAGACTCTGAAGGCTTATGGCCCTCTTCTCTCCACCACAAGCTGCTGTTTCATCAGCAGACAATAGCTTTAACAGGTGCCCCTGCATCAGGCATCCCAGTACTGGGATCAGCTTTGGACAAAAGAACTCAGCTCGTTGCTATGCCACACATCTCGGGTACATTATAATTAAATATAGGTGAGATTTTACCAAAAATATTCCCTATGAAAAAATATTCAAAAGTAACTCCATTAATTTAACTTTTAAATGTATGGACTGGTATTCTGAAAACTGGATGAATCCCTGCTGAACAACAACAAAAATCTGTCACCCAGATTTTAAATTCAGACTTCATTGCCATCTGGCAGCAGGCTAAAGCTGATGCTGTTTTTTTGAACTACAGATGAAATGAAGTCTGAATTTAAAATCTGGGTGACAGATTTTAAATTCAGACTTCATTTCATCTGTAGTTCAAAAAAACAGCATCAGCTTTAGCCTGCTGCCAGATGGCAATGACTACCGATGCGTTAATCACAGGCAAAAACTTCTCCTTCAGGGACAAAACTGCCTCCCCCACACCAGAATCACTGCAGACCTGCTCTTGCTTGCTCTGTGTGGCCAGCAGGTAGTGTTCATCATGAGGGTCCTCGGGGTCGCCCTGGGACCTGTGCTGCAGAGTAGTCATTTTTTGTCCAACAATTCCAAAGGTTGCTGGATAAAACAAAGCCATGGGAGCCTGTGCATGGAAGGAAAAGAATGATCAACCGAGGATACTGCCTCTTGAAAATAACCGACCCATTAAATTTTGTTCTCCAAAAAACAAAACTGGCAGATTCAATCCTAGAAGTTAGACTGTGTAGTGTTCTTTTTGGGGAGTAGCATTATTTCTCCAGTGCAGATAGGCAGAAAACTCACTTATTATCCAACTGAATGGGTGATATCACACCATAGAATCTCAACTCAAATGTAAAATGCCTTTTAATCTATTTTATAATTACCTAATAAGAATGGAGCCTCTCTCTCTAAATGACTGATCACATGTGGCTAATTAAAAAGATGGTCCTCAGATCTGTTCTAATTTGGCTTAGTGAATAATCTACAACCAGTTCACATTCTGACCTCATGGGGTTTCCAGCAACTGAATATTCTCTCGGTCTGATTGAGCCTGACTGGTCTTCTTTCTACCCATGAAAATATACACCCACGTTACCTGGAGTTTTTCATCTCCTAATCGAAACTGGTAAAGCAGGGCAGGGGAATCTGGGTGTCGAATCTGAAACTCATGGTCCTGAAGCCCAGAGATGTCCTGATTCCAGGAAAAGATGCTGTCAGTGAATCAGTAAAAGTGCATGTAAACGCCTCTAATCACAATGAAGCCTCCCTACCCTCTGAACCTCACCCAGAAAAAGGCTGTCCTACAACTTTCTACCACACCCACCAGCCTGTGATAAGAATTCAATGGCAATTTGATTTCCTTTTAACATCTGTGAAATTTCCACCATCTGCATTGTTTGTTTTCTTATCAATAGACACTAATACAATGACCCAAATCAATAAGCAAAGGCTCTCAATTGAGGAATATTACCTAGTTTTATATTTCTCAGGTTTTTTTATTTAGAATTATACTACTTGAAAAGGTGAAAAAAAAAATCCAGAATAGTATAGAAAGGTAGCAATCCATATACTGCAATGATTAAATGCCGATTTTTCACAATACTAAGAAAGTACTTCAAACGGTGCCATTCTAGTAAATGTCTGTACCTATATACTATCAGCCACTCATCACACCTGAAGATTTATCTTCATCCTTCACCAGAATGATCTCACAGCCCATATAGAGAGATATTTGCTAAACTGTCTTAAAAAAACAAGCTGTTTCCAGAGCCTGAGACATATCCACAGAGCTCTGACTTTACCAAAAAACTCTCACTCCTTAAGGGCTTCAGCTTCAAGACTTTATCTGATTACGTTGTAAGGGTAGCATGATACTATTAACTTTTTCCTGAAAACAAAAATGATCAATTTTGATTTTGCTCCCACCTGATCTAAATGACAGAAAGTTTCTTTCAGGTGCTGCAGAAGAAGGCAATCCATTTTGTTTGTTAACTGGCATTCTCGGTAGGGGAATCCAGCTCGCTGCATCAGCCAGTAAAAACATCTTGACACATCAGACCCTCCATATGCCAGACAGAGCCTAGAGTTAAGGGGAAGGGCAGATGGGTAATCTGTCAGTTAAGAAGGTGGAAAGGGTGAGTCAAAAACGCAATTAGGCCAGTAAAACAGCAAGTTTCCAGAAATGTTGCTTGTAGGAATAAATTAAAGAATGAAAGAACAGATGGATGAATGGGAGGGAGGGAGGGAACTCTAGAATAAACTAGTAGTACAGCACCTAGAAGCAGTCACGCTGTTTGCAAAAAGTATCCAAGAAACAGAAACAGACTATTAAATCCAGCCCACTTCCAAGTCAATACGTTTACCATTTGACAGTTGTTTGCCTATGTATATTCCCCAGCATATAAAGGTGACCACTGTAAGACAGACTTAAGGGAGAAATCTGCGAGGTGCTGTCCACTAACGGAACGTGTCAACCGTTAGGAAAGACCACTGCTACCTTACTTTAGTGGTTAGCGACCTGAAGCCAGTGTTCTCACCACACTTTGAGAACCACTGGCATCAGACAATGCAAACAGTGGGTGAGCCAAAATAACTCGCACTGGGTTTTAGAATGCACTGTAATGGGGTGGAGGCAACAGATTAACCTTTCTCATGGACTTCTTGGGACCTTTTGTATTTGTTTCTATACCCTGAAATTCAAACTACCGGGTATAAGGAACACGGATGAAGCTTTCTGAAGAAGCCACCCCGGGCACACCGCTGCAGAGCCCACGTGTGCACTACCTGGGTTGGGCTTGTCTCAGAAAGGACAAGTAGCAAATCTGCTTCTAATAGTTAACTTACTAACTCGCGCACCAGTGATGACACATGAAAGGAGCTGACTACCATAGAGGTACTCACTCAACACCATTTATGACAAGAAAAGCAAATACTCAAAATGGAGCTAGCTAGAGAACTCAAACCTGAAAACCTATCTTCTCCTACACAACTTGCCTACATCAAGCTTTGTTATGAGTGACTGGTATCTCTAGGCCAGACCACAGCAAAAGACAGCTAACCTACACGCTTCCTCTGTGGACGGCACACACCAGGACTTTCAGGAGCTGCTCCTGTAAAGTCAGTTATTTATAGACTTGCTAGAATTTGCACTTCCACAATCTTGCTGGTTTCCTATGTAAAATCTCAATACACAATTCTTTATAATGTCTTTCTGACTTGTGATGCTTTACAGTTGAACTTTGAGGGGAGAAGGATGGGGAATGTGGCACCTCCAAAGTCCCTCACCGAGTATTCCTATGAGAGACCCCATCCTCCACACAGCATACACTTGTCTTCTGGTCCCCAACATCTACAATACACGTGCTGCTTAAACCACTTCCAAAAGTGGCACACACAGACTCCTGATGGACCACAATCCCTAAAAAAACAAGTCAGAGAAGCAATCAGCTGGGGAGCAGAACTCTCCTAAGACAAATAATCAATTAAAGACTAGGAACCTCTGGGCAAATATTCAAGCATTGCTGACCCTCTCAAGCATTTCAATAAAGCAGTGAATTGGATTAACTTTGTCAGTACAAAAGAAAAAGATTCTCACTTCAAGTAAGCTTCGCTGGAATATAAGACATACCTGAAAAACCCATCTTCATCAGGATCATATTCACCAATTCTTTCACATGCTGTTTATTATAGATATCAGGAATTAACAAGATACATCTATAATACTAAGAACAACAAAGAGAAAAAGATTAAATGGTTAATACTAATGTCAGGTCAAAATAATTTCACCACACTTGCCTTCAAAGAGGATTCTCTCTAAAGCAATAGCAGCAATGGTTAGAGGCCCAGAATAAAAGCTCAAAACTTTCTACCTTTTGGGTTTTATAAAAATATAGAAAATGCTGACTTTTTCTTTTTCTTTGAATTATTGAACATTTGTGAAATGAAAAATAAGACAACTGATGTGTCTGAAAAGGTCCAGTGAGAACACACAAACATGAGCAAGCTTGCTGCCTGAGAGCAGGAGAGAAAGACACCAGAGAAACAAACAGAATAAGAGAGAAAGCGCTCAAGGACTCAGGGAATATATCACCACCCAGGGCCGACAATGCTTCGAGGACACTATCTTACAAACTCAGTAATGTGTACTTGGTTTTAATTTTTTTTCTTTATTGATTTTTAGAGAGGAAGGGAGAGAGATAGAAACATTGATGAGAGAGAACATCGATTGGCTGCCTCCTGCATGCCCCCCACCGGGGATCTGGCCCACAACCTGGGCATGTGCCCTGACCAGGAATCAAACCGGCGACCTCTTGGTGCATGGGTGGACACTCAACCGCTGAGCCATACCAGCTGGGCAGTAATGTGTACTTTTATTAACCAAGAATTTTAAAAACAATCCAAGTATCTGAACTCACCTTTAAATCTTTCAATGGAATTTCCAAGTATTTTTGTATTGCATGAGACCATATTACTTCAATATCTGCCAGAACAGCTGTAAGGGAGCCCCCAGGTCCTGAGTGAATATTTAACTGACCTCTTCTAATAGGCCAGTGAATATTGTAACAGTCCAATGGATTAACATACAAAGCCTAGAAAAAAGACAGGGATATGCACATGTTAAAACTCACGCTCAAAGTTCTAAGGCTAGAAATGATCATTAACACTTGCTGAATGTTCTAAATGTTGAGGGTGAGTATCTGATACTTCAGGAGCCAGTGGGACTCAAAGTCGTGTTATGGAACGCTAGGAAACTGTCACTGCATGGCAAAGTAAATGAATTTAGCATTAGGATCAGGTTTTTTTCTTCTTCCATATCATTGTAAAGAAATTCCCTACCTCTTCTCCTACCAAAAACTCAGGATGATGAGATGTATTTGTCCACTTATTTCCAGAACAGTGATCTAAAATCGCAGGTCTCATCTGCTTGTTGTAGGAGCGTGCCTGAAACGAAAGTGCATCACAGACTCTCTAAATATATGCAAGGGAAAAAAAAAGTGTGAATGTGGTATGAGTCCTCTTTTCTGCTCTCCCTCAGGGACCAGAGAGTAGCAAATTTTAATCACAAACCCAAGATACTTGGGAAAAATATTGATTAACAAAAGAATTCTCTTGCCCTTTTCCACAATCTAGATTTTTCCTGTGATTTTTAATACCTAGGCTGTGATTCACAGCCAGTACAAAGTTAATCGTGCACTTTATCTAAAGTTGAATACAAATTTACATATCATACTCACTCATAGCCACTCCTAATTGTATTGGTTTACTGTAAAATAACAAATGTGGTAAGAATACAGCTTCCTACCAAGGTCCTGGAATTATACACTTAGGATTCTCAGGTAAACTGTAAATGTTATCAATTTGTGGTATGAAATACCACCTTATAAATCATTTGGCTTGCTTAAGCATTTGTGACACTGATTCAGGTATTCCAGAGGTGGTTATGAATGTTTTTTCTTCCTTTTCAAAGAAAATCCCTTATTGCACTTGCATAATAAAATAAGTAGAGCACATGAATGGCATTATGATATAATAGCTGTACTAAAAGAATAAATCTGAAGAGTTGAGACCAAACCTGTTCAGGGGACACAGGAATCCGTCTTGTACCATTTGACATCTTTTTAGACCATATTGCTTGATCTACCATTTTAAGACCATTTTGTCTTTGTTCATTACTTTCAGGTTTCTGGGAAAAAAGAATAAAAGGTAAGCAGTACAAAGGACTTAGTGAAAAGGAAAGGCAATCTAGCGCAGTACTAATTTAATGCTGCAAGGGAAATGCTCCCTCGTCAACAGTATTTCCTTAGGTTCTGTCATATGTATTAATCTTAAAAATTCAAAGTCATCTTTTTAAAATATGTTTTTATTGATTTTTTTAGAGAGAAGGGAGAGAGAGATAGAAACATCCATCTAAGAGAGAAACATCGATAGGCTGTCTCTTGCACGCCCCCTACTGGGGATTGAGCTTGCAACCCAGCCACGTGCCCTGACCAGGAATCTAACCAGGACCATTCAGTCCATGGGACCATGCTCAATCCACTGAGCCATGCTGACCAGGCTATTTATAAAGTTTTAAAAGTCATAAAAGAACCCTCACTACAGACCAACTATTTGCAAAAATCTGTAACTTGGAGTGACTCTGGGTTGATAGCAAATTTCCCAGCACTCACTAAGCAGAGCACAGTTACTTTTACAAAGTATTTCAGAGACTCATTATTTATACCATTTTCATTTCTACAATTTTATAACAATATTATATTCCTTCATGTGTCATTTTGCTTAATCAAGTGTTCAAGTTATTGCGATACTGTGAAAAACAGAACCATAGATTTTTTTGTAAAAATGTCATTTTCTTTTCTTTCAATTTTTATTCTCTAAAGTTGAATTATAAGATTCAAAAATATAAGTGAATTTTAGATTTTTATATCATCAAATTATATGGACTTAAGCAAAGCCTGCTGATTATACTTAAAAAAAATGGAACCTTAAGGCTTACTATCAGAACTACAGAAACTTTAAGTCCCTAAAACTATCCTTGATTTAAAACTTAAAAGTAGATTACAACATAATATACACATTTAACACCTATCACAAACTTTTTCTGATAATTACCATTTGTAAAATAGGATAAAGTAAATGTTTGCTATAAGGAAATACATTTTGCCTTTAAATTATGATTTGACCTAAGACTGTAATAAGTGCTTAGTGTAGCAATTCAACTTGATTATGAATTAAAATGAATTTAAACTCTTCTAAGTATTTGGAATAGAAAATATAGAAGTCAGTTAATTGAGACCTGAATCTGTCATTTTAAGTAAGTGATAATTCTGTATCTTCCATTAAAGATCTCCTTCATCAATACTCAATTCATCCGGATGGGTTAACAAAAATATGGAATTTACTTCTGTTATAAGTATTTTTTTGCAATTTAAAATTGCTAGTCAGATGAAAAATGATATTTGTAACCTTGAATGATGCTATTATTTTTAAACACAAAGCTAAGATGTTTATTCAAGATTACTGTAAATACTTGAATGTCTAAACCTTCCCCAAGAAACAACCTTGGGCTTTCTCTCCAGGTCCTCCATTTCTGACTTACATTTAGTCCTTCCCTTAGGAGCCAGTTGTCCTTGTATAGGGGCTGCCCCTGTTGTTTGTGTCTTCGTGCAATGACATGAGGAATGCTGGCAGGAAGTGTGTCCGTGGCTCGACCAATCCTTAAAGTTGTTGAACCTGGATGTATGACGACAATGAAGTTGCTCTGGATTTGCTGCAAATGTAAAACATAGGAGTGTGACCTTAGTAATATGCAGGTAACAAGTTGAATAACATAGAGGTGTCAGTTAGTTTCCTATAATGGTCATCTGACTTAAAGGTATCAAAGTAATTCAATAAAAGGAGTTCTTTGAAAAACACCCAGTTACTGCTCTCTACTTGAACACAAACTCATTTTATAGTTTTGTGTTCTCAGGATCTAACTCACAGTACACAGCCCAACAAGCATTTGTTTAAATGAACAGAACCCTAATTATCCAATGCAAATTAATCTACTGAGCATTTCTGTGCCAGGCACACTGGGTACTATGGTGACCAAGACAAAGCCTCCCAAATCAGAGAACTTTCATTTACTAGGGAAGACAGTTCAACGAGGAATGAGAATGTGGGGAATACTATAGTGAAGTGCTGGGTCCCCTAAATCTGAATCACCTAAAAATGCTTGTTTAAAAAAAAAAAAATTGACCCTAAGTTTTCACTACAAATTTTGTGAATTAGAATCTCCATGGAGAAAGCCTAGGAATCCACAATTTTCAAAAGCTCCTGAGGTGATTAGTATGACACTCAGGTTTAAATCCACCGGCTGATCAGGTGACCGAAACAATATAAGGGTAGAATGACTATTTTGTAAAACTAGAAGTAAGGCTTTATACATCAACTACTTCCACAAGGGTGTACATAAACTGTGTTTTGGTTACTATGTTTCAAAACATTTTACCCTTGTGGATTTTGTGCTATTTACCTAATCTGGCAAGAGTCTGGGGTTGAAAAGCTGGAGTTCACAATTCTATCCTCCTAAGTCAGAAAACTTTGCTGCATTTCACAATCCATTCTTGAAAGATGATGAACAAGGACTGAAAAAGTGGTGCAAATCAGGAAGCAGATGAAGGTCAACTTTACTTTGAGATGACAACTGTTTTAGACCCAAAATTCTCAAGGGAGCAGAATATAATCTGAATCACCTGGGGAAACTTTACCATGAAAACCTGTTGAGGGACCCAGTTTCAGCAGGGAGGAAGGGAAGGAAAAACGGACTCCAACAATCCCTTTGACAACAGAATCCCTCTGTTAAGAACCACCACTCCAGCCTGACTCCTTAGGTAGCTTCTACTCAGCCCTGCTCTTGAAACTACAGTTGTGTCTTCTTGGCATGTTTCAATTGAAAACATTTCCATGCCTTGCCAATAAAGTCCAGACCTCCATGATGAAGACCCTGCCTACTTCTCTAGACTTACTGTAGAACCACTTCTTTTGGTCAGTACACCCCACATACCATTTCCTGGATATTACTGTTTAAGATGAGACAGAATTAATAGTATAGGTGCCACAGAGGACAAGAAAAACCAAAGGGTGTTAGTTACTCAACTGACGGCAGTTAAGGAAATGTTGCTATAGTGGTTAAGGGCCAGGTTCTGGATTCACAGACCTGCCTTCAAATTCAGACAGTGCCACTTCCTTGGTCAGGATGAAGTTCCTACCTCACAGAGTAACTGTTAACATTAAACAAGTTGATCACAATGTCCAGAGACTGGCGAGCTCTTCCAAAGTTCTCCACTGCCTTCAGAAGTGGCTAGCCAGACTCTGTCTTACATGACCTTCATGATATGGCCCCTGCTAAGATCTCCAGTCTCATCTCTTGCTCCCTCTTCTCCCTCAAGTCCAGACATCCTGATCTCCAACACTTCATATCCTCTTTGCCCAGGTCTCTCCCACACTATTTTCTTCCTCCCCAAGATTTCCCCTTCCCCCTAGCTAACACTTTCTTTTTTTATTTTAGAGAGAAAGGAAGAGAGAAACATCAATAAGATAGAACATCGACTGGCCGCCTCCTGCATGCCCCCCACTGGGGATTAAGCCCACAACCTGGGCTTGTGCCCTGAACAGGAATCAAACTGGTGATCTCTTGGTGCATGGGTCAACGCTCAACCACTGAGCCGCACTAGCCAGGCTCCCTAGCTAACTCTTAATCATCCTTCAAATCCTAGTCCAGGTATCAACTCCTTTATAGAAACTATTCCAGACCATCAGGGCTGGAGGAGGTACCTGCTGTGCTACCCAATATTTCAAGTCTTCTGCACTAGTCCCATCCCACACCATACTCTGACACCCCCAACAGTCAGTGCTCCTTCCTGCCTCCCCCCTCAGAGTGCGAGAATCCTATAAGGTGACGACCAGCAAGCCCTTACAGACCATCCAGTCTGCCCCCTCAACTAGGTAAGTGGAGAAACTGGGCTCTGTGCAACAGTAATAACAACCATCCTGAGGGCTTACCATGTGCCTGGCTCTGTGCTATGTATTTTACAGCTGCCTGGCCAGTTGGGCATTATCTTTCACATGCCTACCAGTAAGGAACCTAACTCAGAGATGTCCAGTAAGAAATTCTGAACGTTTAAATGTCTCCTGGTTCTGTTGTGAACCAGTACCTTTGCCTGTTTTCGTATGAGAATGCTAGTGTTTTCTTCACTGATCATTAGTAATAGTATATATATATAAAGGTCCTTTGCCTGCCATGTACTGCGAGTAATTGTTTTCTAGTATGACTTAATGTACACATGCACCCAATGTCTACTTAGATAAATGTCTACCTTTTCATTGCTTTTAAGCTTGAAATGACCTCCACCACCTGAATTTCTTTAACAAAGAAAAAGCCTGAACCTCTAACTATCCCTTACCACGTTCCCGCATATACTCCCCGTGAGCCAGGCCGGGTGCTAAAATCCATGTGCGACCACAGAAACTCCCACAACTCGGGAGGGAGGTGACAACCCGGTGCTCCTCCCGGGGCCGGGGAGCAGGGGTCGCACCGCGGCGGGTAGGGACGCACGCTGGGGCCACAGTTCTCGCCGGACGACCCAGTGCGCAACGACCCGGAGGGAACGAGCACCCTACAGCACCCACGGCCGTCGGCCCGCAGGCCCGAGCCTCCCGCGCCTCCCGCCCCAGCCCCGCAGCCGAGGTCGGAGCTAGGGTGCCGGCCCTCTCCGAGCCCCGCCCTCGCCCCTAACCTCCTGCAGCGACTCCGGCACCAGCGCGGGCACGATGGGCCGCTTCACGCCGCGCTGCTCCTTCTCCTTCTCCCCACCCTTCTCCTTCCCGTTCTCCACGTCCCCCTTCTCCGCCTGGGTCATCGCGGCAGGGGGCCCACGAGCCTCCGGCCTCCGCGCCGCGCCGCGCCCGCCGGAACAGAGCCGCAGCGCAGGCGCAGTGCCGGGCCGGCTGCCCACAGCCAAGATGGCCGCCGGAGAGCCGCGCCAGGGAACTCCGAGGAGCGGAAGGGCGGGGCTGTCCGCTGGGGGCGGGCTTCGGGGGGGCGGGGGGGTGTGGAGTCAATAAATAGAAGGGGCTGCGATTGGTCCTGGCCGTAGACTGCGCGCAACGTACGGTACTTGGTTTTGAGAGCTTACTGTGGACCGACCAGGCTTCTCCTGTGGTCCTCACCCTTGCCTCTCCCGGATCCCGACACCACACATGCGTTAGTTCTCAAATTTCACTGGTCCTGCTCAGTCCAGCTCCATGTTAGGGTTCTCTGGAGCTAGGTCTCCTCTCTATACACTTTTTGGATGACTTCATCCATTTTCATGGCTTTAAATATGAAAATAACTCCCAAATATGTATTTCCAGTGTGGACCTCTCCCTTAGATCCAGATTGACATAGTTGGCATCTCCTCTTGGATGCAGACCAGGCATTGCAAAATTAAATACCGTATGTCCAAAATGGAATTCTTGATCAAGCCTCCAAAAAACCTACTCCCGTCTTACCATCTCAGTAACTGTCACTTTGATACCATCCCCATTTCCTTATAAGTACTTAAATGGATATAAAAAGCTTTTCTCTCAACACTTTAGTTGCAAAGCCTGTTAAACACCAGAAGTAGAATTATCTGTATTATTCATTCTTCCAATAAATATTTCAGTGTCTATTACATGTTGTCACTGTTCAAAGAACAGTGGGGTAAAGACAACAAAATCTCTAACCTCACAGAGCTTCCATTCTGGTGAAAGAATGTGAGTTAGCAGCATTAAGATGGGGGTTAAAGACAAAACAACTGTTAAGAATTCAGGTTTGTCAAGATAACATGAAAGTTCACCCGAGGACCTTTTTTTTTTGCATTTATCTTAAGATAGAGCAGGAGGGAGGGAGGGAGACCGAGTGGTTACTACCCACCCCCCGCCCGGGGACAAACTGCAATATGTGCCCTTAGTGGGAACAGAACCCAGGACTCTCCTGTCCGCAGGCCAATGCTCTAACCGCTGAGCAAAACTGGCCAGGGTGAAAGTTCATATATTTAAGGACTACCCAGCAAGTCTTCATTTTGTAGCTCAGTTTTGTTGGTTATGGTTTTATAAATATCCTTATTATTATATATGGCAGCAAATCAAACACCTTGTATTAAGATTCATGGGACAAATGTCTCAAGATAAAAACTTAAAAACACAGATATTATAGACATACTACTGAAATAAATACAATGCGATTTATTTATAAATGAGAACAAATTAGCAATGAACATTTTCAGAAGTTGAAAAGGTGACACTAACAGTACTAAATACATAGCCTTTTAATTTTCTTCAAATTTGGAGTTTTAATTATATAAAGATGAGAAGTCAATTTTATAACCTAAAATATTTGCTTATTAAAACTGTATTAATACTTCCATAAACTATACAAAAGATAATGAGACAAACATGTGCATTTATAGAATTGCATGTCAGTCATGCCAGTTCCCTGCAAGGGAATTCCCAACACGACCTCATTCGTCTGTGAAGACACAGAGTAATTCTGGTTTAGACGTACACATTCATCTACTTTGCAGCATAGTCAGCCCTCCCCTGCTTGATGGTTTCCTTCTGCTGTGAATGTGCATGTCCAGTTGTCTGCTTCTTACAGCAGACATTTACCTAAAAGAAAACATTATAATAATTAGTTGCTAGTTATTAATTTGGATCTATATGAAAAATCCAACAATCATTACATGTTATAAACCTGTTTCAGAAGACATTTTGATAATAAAGCCAATGGATTTTTTTTTAAGGATTAGGAAATATTTTTCCAAATAATGTCTAAATAATTACAAAATGTTGGGCAACTTCTATTTTCCTAAAGACCTTCCTAAGGAGGCATTTGCAAAATAAAATTCCTAAAGAATAATTTCAAATTTTAAGTTACCTTCCTCATCCACCAGCCATTGGAGGAGGACTGGGACCACGCAGATGATTAATTCGACCCATTCTTCTGGGGGGATTTCCTGGGGGCCTAATAAAAGAAAAACTTAATTTCTACTGTTTAGTAGACAGCTTCAATTGGTTCCTTTTAAATACTCAAATAGACCCCTTTCTTTACTTAAAGTGCCAGTTAGGCCAAAAATTCAAACATTTATAGGGACCAGAAACATAAAGCACACGAGGAAAGTGAGTCAGACAAGGACTGTGATGAACTGAACACCACCTCCTATAAATGCCAAGCTCCAGCTACTTTTTGCCACATGGAAACACAAGCCTAATCACTGCTGCTTGATCTTGAGTTTTTCATTAGCAGCTGGAAATCTAGATTCTAAAGTGAAAACTCTAGATTTCGATGTTGATTCTGTTTTTATCCTCTAATTTAGGTATTTCCCATGGGACATATGACATACATTTTAGCTTTGCCAGGTTGATTCTGATTATCAAATCAGAGGTAACTTGACTTAATTTATAATAATGAATTAATTTTGTGAAATAGAATTTAAACCTTTAATTCCCGTGAGCCTGCCTATCTACCTAATCTGAGTAAAATATACAGGAGCGTAAAAACATCCATTATCAATTTTAAAAGCTATACCCTCTTCCATCATCATATCTGGAATCAGATGAGTTTCCGTAGCCTCTCTTCTTTTTCACATCTTGCTGAAGCAGAGTTCTGAAACTGAAACAGGAGGCAGAAAACAACAGAAGAACCACTTTTAACAGTATAAAATGCATTTCACGGTTTCGATTATCATCTCGGTGAGAGGACAGCTGAACTGATTGAGCTCCAAGCCCACATTTCTCGAAGCCATCATGACAACACCATCTAACGCAAGCGTGTGTCTAAACAGAGTGTGCTATGTTCGGTGCCACAGCGCCCTTCCTTATCTTTATTTCTGATAACTCTCCTACACAATCATGCCAACTTTCTTCCTCAACTCTACCTCAGCTGTCAGGTCTCAGAGTCTGTTTTTACAGTATTGTACATTCACTGCTCTTGTATTTCCCCTACCAACAGCCTACCTAACCTTACCTTGAAGAGGGAGGTGCTGAGGGTGGTATGCCAGGGGCACAGACCTTCTGGGAATCCATTGAAATGAAATTTTATTTGTGAATTTAACTAAGTTAAATCAGTATTTTTAATAAACAATACAAGTAGATAACATCTGTAAAACTATAAAGTTTTGTACTGGGTAACTTAACTTCGAGCTTCTCTTATTCCTGTTGTGTTTTTCTATGCATCTGTCTCTTCCATTTTACCCTTTCTAATTTATGCTACATGCAGCCATCAGATGAATATTCCTAAACCACAGCAATAATCAAATTAAGTACAAAGATCACAGTCTGATATTCAAACTTCTCTGCCACCTTTCCTGTGTTTCTTTCACCTGGAATAACTTCCTCTGATGTCCACACCTCCCACAGTCATGCCCACCCATTACCCCTTATAATATAAAGATATTTACTGATATTAAAGTCAATGAAAAGACTATCTCTTACATCTCTGCATCCCTATAGTTCTCTACCCATAAGAAACTCAAATATATATTCAAACTTAGGATAAGTAAGACTTATTAGTAGTTAATGAACAATTTTCATAAAATATACAGCAAGCGAAAGACATAAAAACTGCATTTAACTAAGAATTGCTTGAGCCCTGGCTGGTTTGGCTCAGCGGTTAGAGCGTCAGCCCATGGACCAATGAGTCTCGTGTTCAATTCCAGTCAAGGGCACGTACCTCGGTTGTGGGGTCGTACGGGAGGCAACCAGTCGATGTGTCTCTCTCACGTCAATGTTTCTCTTTCTCCCTCCTTTTCACTCTATCTGATGATAAAAAAAAAATCCTCAAGTGAGGATTAAAAAAAAAATTGCTTGAAATTATGGCGAAGTTTAAATCTGTCTTCTCTGTATTGATCCTAACCCTTTATTAAAAAAAAAACAAAAACTATAATATTGAATAAAATTTGCACATACGCTCTAAAGCTGGGAATAGCAGACAGAGAGTGAGGCGCTGTCATTAGGCATTAGAATGGGCAGGCCTGGCTCCAAAGCTGCAGGTTGATATGATTACCACCAAGACTAAGATACGGTCATGCTTTCCAACTCAATGATCACATTTAGAATCATAAGATGTCTGGTGGCAGCTTTACCACTACACAAGTCTTCGTTTCCCTTAGTAAAGCTATTAATTTAAAAAAATTAAAATTAAAAACTGCTTCAGGAAAGCTGAGCTTGTTTAAGATATGCAACATAATGTACCCAGTATATTTCTCACAACTTAAGTATCAGGGCTATTAAGAGCACTACTATACTTACAACAAAACCACGAACTCGGCTATTCCCCAGAAGAAATCTGTTATCAAAGATAATCTCCACGGGGACTGACTCCGGCTGTCCAACACTTGTCCTACAGACAAGAATAAAGAAAACTTAGTACTACAAATTCCTGACACAAAATGCCTTACATTTAATAATTTAGGTAACAATCAAAGATTCAGTTTTCAACTTGTCTGTCCATTGTTCCAAATAGTCAACAAAAAGGAGAGGTCGGCTATGTGCACACCATTCTAAGGAAGGGTTCAGGGAAGTAAAACTCTGTGATCTAGGGGTCATTGCTTTGCTATGTCAAATGCTTTCCTATAAGTTTGTAATTCGGGGGGGTGTTCATTCAAATATTTTCTCTCTCTCTCTTTTTTTTTTACTGTGGTAAAATACACACTCCAAAATCTACCATTTTGAAATGTACAGTTCTATGGCATTAGGTACATTCACACTGCTAGACAACCATCATCACCATCCATCTTCAGAACTTTTCATCCTCCCAAACCGAAACTTTGTACCCATTAAACACTAACTCCCCACTTTTCCCTTCCCCCAGCCACCTGTGACCCATCCTTCAACTTTCTGTCTCTGATTTTGACTGCTCTAGGAAGCTCATATAAGGACTCACACAATATTTGTACTTTGGTAACTAGCTATTTCACTTAGCACAATGTCTTCTAGGTTCACCCATGTTGTAGCATATGTCAAATTTTCCTGCTTTTTTTTCGAGGCTGATTAATATTCTACTGCACGTGTATACTACATTTTGTTGATCTATTCACCTGTGGATGGACACTTGGGTTGCAATTGTGAAAATGATGCTATGAACATAGATGTACAAATATTTTTATTCAAGTACTTTGAAGAAACCAACAGATAACTATAAAAGAATGCTCACCTCACTTCCATTCTCCTAAATGTGTTCCAAGTACTTCCTTTCACTTGCAAAGCCTCTTGCGTATACAAAAAGACTGTTTATAAATATTCTCACAGGTCTTTAGAATCAGTTACTATGATAAAATATTTAGAAATCAAAGAATCTGTGTGCTCTAAGTACTAAAGAGAATTTGGCTTACTCATGAAAATGACCACTATTTTTCTGTAAAAGGCTGTTCATTCTAATTATAGACTTCAGCTTATCTTAAGCAAAAGGGGATCTATTTTTCAAACCACTTTAAATGATAAAAGCTACAACCTGAAAAGTTAGTACTCTAGTTTCAGCCTTGCAAATCAAGAGGTCAGAATATTTTGGAAGAAGAGCTGATCTGTCAACTACCTCTCCTCTCCATTTCCCAAGGACTCCTCCACGCTTTTTACTTTTCCTCTTTCCTCGCCCAGTCTACTTTCAGGTACATCTAATACAGAGAGCTATTAAGAAAAAAGGGCCACACTTAGAGTCAGAGCACGGGTGACAGGTCCTGCCTCTTACTAGCTCTGCTTCGTTGGTGGATATGATATTTTCCTTCTCTGAGAAAAAGTATTCCAGGGCTAATCATATGGAATTGTTTGGGGAAAGTAACTTGAGAGTAAGAGAAATGTTCTGCCAACCATGAAGTGCTGATAAATACAGCCCTTCTAAGAAAATGGATCTAACTGGAACCCATGAATTCTTCCTGTGTGACTGTAAGGAACCTATTGCTGGCACTTGCATCATTCTTGCTTTTTGCATTTTCCCTTAGTTTCTGAAGGCAGAAACCTCTCCTCCCAACATCCTTAGAGAGAAATAAGTTGCTTGCATGCAATTCGCATTTCTCAACTATAAAAGTGAAATAAAAAACCTTTATGTTATTTATGTGGATCAAATACGATTGATGATGCAGGCACAATAAGACAGTACAAACACGAAGCTGCCAGCCTTAACCACAAAGGATAAAACAGCAAGTTTGCAAGTGCCAAAACGAAGATAAAACTTTGATGTTTGCATGTGTCTATCAACCTACCTGTTTCAAAAGAGTTTTATGTGGGAGACAAGGAGTGTGAGATTTTTAAGAGCAAAGAAATGCCAGGTGCGCCCAGCCAAAAGCCTTCTCACCGACTATCTTAATGACCCCTGAAGACAAACAGCGCATTCAAATACAACCAGCACCTAGTTCCAGTCGTCCATGCGTCAAACAGGTGGCCAGTGCTGGCACTGTTCTGACCCAGTCGTTTTCCTTGTGGAGTCACTGAATTTAAGGCTCTCTCAGAGTCTCTATTCCAGGAATAATTAACTTGCTCTAGTCTAGAGGGGTGATGCTTCCTTCTGTGCCCCTTGAAATCAGAGCAAAAAAGGCATGGATGACTAGCTACCCTCTCCTGGGGGCGGTGGGGGGAAGCCCACCCGAAATTTCCATCTGACTGTCTTCGCTCCAAGTTCCAGAAAGGACACGCGCTTGGTAACAGCAACAAGGCTGACGTCAGCCAACGTCGCCTGGGTCCGGACCGAGCCACCAAGTCCCCGTGTCACCCTGCACTCTCTGTGATCGATCTGGCCTCGATCCCCAGCCGTGAAGCTGGGGAGTGAGACATCACCTTACCAGGCCGGTTAGAAAGACTGGACGAGTTCGTAAGCGAATAACGCGACAGCAGTGCCCGAGGCACAAGCGCTGCGCAGATGGAGTTGATGTCGTCGTCGTCGTTACTGCTGACGAAGGACGCAGACGCCCCAGACTGAAGTCCACTTTCGCGAACCCACAACCAGACGCTCGAGAGGACGCCCGCCTGGGCCACCACGGACCCTGGGCCCTTGCCCACCGGCGCAGGGACGACCGGTGACGCGCCGAGGCCCCGGCGACCTCGCCTCCCGCCCCGCCCGGCTGTGCCGAGTCCGGGAGGCCGGGGCGGGCGCGGGCAGGAGCCCGGAGCCCGGAGCCCGGACCCCGCCGGCCAGCGGCCCCGTGACGGTCCCCCCGACTCACCATTCGCGATGTAAACCATCTTGCTCCTCGTCCCCCGCCGCCCGAGCGGCCCGACCCTCTCGCCTTCCGTAGCTCCGTCCGCGCCCCGCCCTAACGTCACAGACAACAGGTGACGCGGAGGGAGGTGGACAGAGCCCATTGGCTGGGGGGACACGCCCCCGGCGGCGTTTCTGCTGCGTCACCCCGGCGACTTCCGGCGAAGGGAGGCTGCGGGACGGGTGCTCCAGCTGCGTTGGTTCGTCCTGCAAGCGGGTTTCGGTCTCCGGGCGTGGAGTCCCGCGTGGCCGGTGGGAAGAAGCTGCTCGCGGCTCCGAGGCCCAGGGCCGGGGAGCGCCTGGGGTTGTCCTGCTGCTGTTTGAGCGTGGGGTGGCGACCAGGCTGCGAGGAGCCTTTGGGAAGACACAGACAGGCACCCAGGAGATGTCTTGATCCCGCTTGGAGAGGAAAAGGGGCCACATCCTGAACCTGACGAGCTCCTGGGGCCTGCGTGGGGGCCTTCTGGATGAAGACCCAAAGTAACCCATGTGGTCTGAAATTAACACCGGCGAAAAGCAAGTCGTGGTGGGTAGTGATGGCCCAGGCCGGTATCTTTCCTGACAAAGGTCCCTTTAACGAGCCTGTGTCTTTGCCCCTACCTCACCACACCTTTGTAATGTGGGGGTAACCCGCCTTTCTCCAGCCCCTCAGGGCACACAGCCTGACCCCCAGCTGACCACAGTACCCCTCCGTGTTATCTTGTTCCCGCATACCACCTCTGTGCTGTAAATGTTAGCTGTCCTGTACACACCCATGTAAAAGAAGTACGTGTCTCTTCATTTACTTTTTATCCAAACTGTTGTAACCTAGGAGAATCAACCTCACTCGGACACAAAGTAATTTTTAATATTAGGAGCTTTATTACCTGCGCAGGGACTGCAGCCTCTCTGAGAACTGCAGCCCCAAGCTCAGGGGGAGGGTTGCTTATATAGGACAGGGGTTATTCAAGAGTTTAGCAGAGCAAGCAAGGTACTGTACAAAAGCGGAGGCAGCAGGAGGGAACAGAGGTGGAAGGGAGCTGAGGCAGAAGGGAACTGGGTGAACTGGGTCAGCACACATCTATCCTGCTATTTATTATATTATCTAAGTTCTAAAAACTAACAAATTCGCTTAGAGGACACATTCATTTAGAGGAGTATCAGGCCAACTTCCTCAGGTTGCCTCTGAAAGCTTCATAGTTGGCCTTTTGTTTATTTAATCAGAACAAAGTGATAGGAGCAGTTTACTACACAAACCTAAAGATTACCACTCCCTTTTGCTGTCTCCCACTCCCTTAATCTACCACCAATGGATTTTGTGTACCCTCCCCCATGTTTTTTCCTTTGATTCTAATGTATAAAACAAACAATAAAACTCGTTCTCCAGACCATTTTTGCAGTCTATTGAAATTTTGCATCTTGGCAATTGTCATCAGTTTGGCTTAAACTTGTAAATTCTCTACAGGTTTGGACGTTGCTTATGTTGACACATTTTAAACCAGTGTTTCTGCTCTTGGTTCACCAGAAGCGATTGGCATTTTTTGTCCATTCTTTTGAGGCAACTGAAACATACTGTTGACCTTTGCTTGTTCCTTAGTGATGGCTACTGCATGTGGGCATTGCAGAGGTGATGAGTAAGAAGCTATCTCTTGGTCATTCATAAAATAGGGACCATGGACTATGTGCTGATGTGTGTTTACTCTGCACCATTCACTGGTTGCTTTCTGTTCCCTGAACAGGGCAAGCTTCTTTCTATCTCAAGGCCTTTGTACTTGGCTGTTCTTTCTGTATGGGGTCCTAATGGCTGCTTTCGTTCTTTCTCCGCCCCCCCCCCCCCCCCAGTTCTCATCATATCTCATCTCGGAAAGTTTCCTAAATCACCTTAACTAAAATAAAAATTACATTTTGGAAATAATTCTATTTTGCATTTAACAGTGTTAGGAAGAGGAAGGGAACTTCTGAGTACTGGGGATTTAATTTCCTAATGAACTACCTCTAGCCTCTCTCACTCCCTTTCATGCTGTCTTTAGCTGCTGGTTTACCCCATCTTGCCTGTTTCCTGCTTACAACCTTTGTTTCTCCCCACTGACAGATAAGGCCCAGCCTCCCTGGTCTGGAGACTGTTGAAGGATTTTGATACATTTTCTTAGGTATATCTCCCTGACTTCTAATTTCCTAATAGACCCCTAATTTTCTTGTTACTTCTGCCCATTTGTTTCCTCTTCTGGGAATTGTCCCCACCTAAAATCAATCCATCCTTCAAGTTGAGGCATGTTCTTATCAAGTGAAATAATGTATGTGGAAGGACTTTGTACACTGAAAAAATATTATGTAATTAGTAGCAAGATGGGGTCAGGACAAAGATGACATTTCCCCTCTTTCCCTAACCTTTCATGTAAAGACTTGCAGACTAGCTGCTGCCTACATAAGGCTGTTGAGCAGTTGAAACGTGGCTGAATTGAGATATGCTGGATGCACAAAATGCACACTAGATTACAAAGGTTTAGAATGAAAACAAAATAGCTCAATGTTTTATATTGATTACATAATGAAATAATATTTTGGATATTGTATTAAAATATTTTATTTAAAGTAAGTTTGCTTGTTTTCCTTTTTGCTATTTTAATGTGACTACTAGAAAATTTTAAATTACACATTTAGCTCACATTTATGGTTCATATTATATTTCTTTTGGACACCAATGGTCTTGAATGAAGACATTAATGGCCAGGCACAGAAAAGGCACTCAATAAAGATTTGCTGAATGGGTGAATGAATGTTCTCAATGATGGACAATAGGGTTTACTATGTGTTAGGCATTGTTCTAAGCACAGTCTTATTAGTTAATTTATTCCTTACAACAACAACAACAATAATAGTTAATATTTATATAACACTTATCCTGTACTAGGAAATATTCTCAGTGCTTTTCATGTATTAGTCCATTTAAACCTCAACCTTATTCGCTAGGTTCTATTCTGGTAAGAAGCAGAACTGAGACCCAAGCGTTTCGCTCTACGGTTTGTGCTGTTAACTCCTGTGCTATGCTGCGTCCCCACACATAAGCAGAGATATTTAAATAGGGGATATAATCCAGTGTGGAACTCACAGTATAGAAGGGGAGGTGGTTTCTGGAGACTGACTATCTCAGTTTTCTCAATGTTGCAAAATGGCTTCCCACATTTTTTCTTTCCTAGATACTGTAATTATAAGATTCCCCTAAGCATCTGGTTGAAAAGAAAATACAGACCTAAAAACTGAGTCACTTTTGATAAACCCCACCAAGACATAATGCCTAACCTAACCGGTTGCAGCTTCTCCCAAGAGTGGAATTTTAAACTAATCAGCCTGGAATTTCCTGGTCAGCACTAGTGAGCCATCTGCCAGGAAAGACCTTTGCCTTCCCCTAAGCACCCTTCTAGTTGCTAGATGGGATGCTGCTTAGTTCATGAATCCCTTAATAAAGGCAATTAGATCTTCAGATTTACGTGTTGAGTTTTGTTCAATTATCTCTAAATCAATTATCTTCCCATCTCTGCACCAATCCCTTGGCCAGAGGGATGGGCGATTCTGAATGACAGCTACTTCTGGAACTGGAGGGAGTCAGTCCCCATAAGCAAGCCACAAGACTTGGGCGGAGGAGGGGAAGTGTTAGATGTTTACCACAAGACCGATTACATCAAAACAATAAGATGTCCTCAATACTGCCTTTAGGGAATATAAAAAACAGATGGTACTTATATTCTTTATTAACCTTTTATGTGTTCTTATAGTTATTGCCTTTATGTTCCTTATTTCATCTGGGCTCAGAAATCTAAGCTCTCTAATTGTCTCATTTTTATACCTTATTGTTGTTTTTCAGAGTAGTTTTTTGTATTTCTTTTAAGTTATGCAGTCTTGGACTGGACGTGCGAATTGGGCTTTTTTGAGCCAATAAGCACCCCATCCCTTCAGCTGAACTGATGGTTGTATCTCTACAAGTCACTTTCTTAAACTACTTGAACTCATTTTCTGCATCAAAGTGGAAAATGTTCGTAAAAATTCACAGTGCTATCTTCCTGGGAGAATTTGGTTGACTAAAAAAGTTTGGGATTTCATCTGTACTCTATGTAAGTTAATTATCAGTTTCATTAGTGAGCCTGTATGGTTAAATTTAGCAGTCTGTAAATGAATAGGGAATATCTAGATTCAATCTTGTCGTTCTATTACAGGAAGAGAAACACTATTCCAATTATAATTTCTAATCTTTTAAACTCATCCTAGTTTTCGCAGTCTTGGTAACCATGATGGAAACTGTTATAGTGATAAATGGAAGGGAATACTTGTCCAGATTTGTAAAGTAAAGCAATTAGAGATTTAGGTATAATTGCCTTCTATTCTAGAGGCATTGACTAATCATTAAAAGCAAATTTTTAATATTTTTAGAATTATATTGTATAGTACAAAAAAGTATTTATTTCTTAGTCTTATCTCGAGCCCTAAAATGGAGTAAAGAAATATAACAGGTGTACAAGTCTATTACCATGTTTAGAATTCTAAAGATAATACTGATTTTTATATTTTGAAAAATTAGAGTATAGATATGTGCCCATCGATTTTAAGGAACATATATAATTTATTATCCTTATTCACTAACTGGTTTGGAGCAAAGCATTTGATAGTCTTTAGATATTTTTGCTTGTTTTAAGGTGATACCAGTATATAATAAAAAAAACAGATACAAATGGGTATTCCATGAGGAGCAAGTCCCCTCCCTTCCTGTTACCCAGGATTCCACATTTCCGTACCTTAGCTCAGAGAGGCTGATATGAGCACTGTTTGGCAACTTCCTTTTGGGCAGCCATAGCCTCAGTGACGGATTCACCTTTCTGAAGTTAATCTTCTCTCGCGTCTTGGCCAAACAATTTCTCACTATCTCTTTAATGTTTTTAATACATTTTCCCCATTATTTTGTCCAGATTTTTTTTAGTTGTCATCAGGAGATTTAGTACAAATTATTTAATCCTCAGTAACAGAAGTGGAAGTTGATGTATTTATTTAACCAAATCAATATGACAGTTTAGATTAGGTCTTAGACTGAGCACTGTTTTGTCTTTGACATTAAAAATTCTGTTATTTATGTATAAATAAAATTTCCAGAACAACTGCTGTTTTCCTAATATAGTCAAAACACAGTATTACTTATAAACAGAAAGGATCATTATAAGAAGTAAATTAAAATGTGTGGTTAATTAAAAAATATTTATTTTGCCAATAAACATTCTGCTTTTAATCTTTCCACAACCCCCAAACATGAATAAACCTTACTTTGGTTTGATGTTCTCGGTCCTTTTAATGGTGTGATCAATGAAAATAGGTTTATTTTATAGTCTCGTAGGGAAAAGAGCCTTATGGCCCAGCCATGACTATTCCTTGGAAAGATTATTAGCTGGGCTCAAAGGGATACTGTCAGGGAGGTTGCTGTGGCCTCACCTGGCTAGTCTGTTGCTAATGCCTCAACATCACTGTTTTTTTCTTACTAATTATATAACACAAGCAGCTTGGTTAATATCACCCAAGGTCAATTATAGTTCTCAATGTTTAAAAATCCTCTTTTGTACTTATTACGAATTCATCTTTTTTTTTTACTATGAAACTTGAACTTTTTTTTAGAGAGAGAAACATCGATTTATTGTTCCCTTTGTTTATGTATTCACTGGTTTATGCATTCATGATTCATTGGTATGTGCCCTGGCAGAAGATCAAACCCACAACCTTGGCATATCGGGATAACGCTCTAACCAACTGAGCTACCCAGCCAGGACTTATCTTTTTGTGGGAAGTATGAAACAGAGACTGAAAATGGAATCTGGCAACTGAAAAACTGTTCTTGATATTATTTTCTCTTTTCATTTTGAATGTATTTAGCTAGTCCTTTGTGGCACCCAGTCTTCCACGTTCAGACTGAGACATTTCAGAAGTGTGTTGGAGACCATATGTGTAGAAAAGGGGGAAAGCAATGGAAATGGATGTAGTCACCTTGGGTTGCTGACCTGTTTTGTTGACCTGTTTAGCTCCTGTGCCAGAGTAAGCTGACTGGCAAAGGAGGGAGTCAATGGAGAGGCTGCCAAGAGGGTGGGCACACGAAACAGAGCCGTGGCTCAGGCTCAGCGTGGCGGCAGCATAAACAGTTCACACAGATTTAGTGGGCTAACTGGGTACCAGGGAGCCAAGCTTGGAACGGTTCCTGCATGAGGAAGCCACCCAGAATTTCAACTGGGTCACTATTTTTAGAAATGTAAAATCCTAAAGAATCCCTGCTAAATTACATTTTCCATCATAAACTTTGAAAATGTTCATATTCATAACCCAGCATTTCCATATTTTAGAATTTATTCTAAAGAAATAATGAGAGCCCTGGCTGGTGTGGCTCAGTTGGTTGGGCATCGTCCAGTGCACTGAAAGGTTGCCAGTTCCATTCCCGGTCAGGGCACGTGCCCGAGCTGTGGGCTTGATCCCCGGTAGTGGGCGTGCAGGAGGCAGCCGATCAATGTCCCACTCTCACATGGATGTTTCTCTCTCTCTCTCTCCCCCTTCCTCTCTCTCTAAAAAGCAATAAAAATGTTTTCAAAAAGAAAAGAAACAGCCCTGGCCAGTTTGGCTCAGCGGTTAGAGCGTTGGCCTGCGGTCCGGAGAGACCCGGGTTCGATTCCCGCTAAGGGCATGTACTTCGGTTGCAGTTTGTCCCCGGCCCTGGTTGGTCGTGCGGGTGGCAGCCACTCGATGTGTCCCTTCACGTCGATGTTTCTCTCTCTCTCCCTTCCTCTCTCTCCCTCCCACTCTATCTGTACAAAAAATGGAAAAATATCCTCGGGTGAGGATAAAAAAAAAAAAGAAAAGAAAAGAAACAATGAGAGATGTTCAAACAGATTTATATGCAAGGATGTTTACCCCAGTGTTATTTGGAATGAAAAAAATGAAAGCCATATAACTGCAACAATGGGAGACTGGCTAAATTTTGGAGTACAATAGCATGCTGTACATTAAATTAATGGGAAATCATTCATGATATAGTAAGTAAAGAAAGAAGATTGCAACATAGTAACTGCAGTATGATAAGCTAAGAAGAGAAACGTGCATGTATGTATGGGAATACATTAAAAATGGGGTTGTGGGAACTGCAATTTCTTTGTGCTTTTCTATAGTTCCCAAATTTTGTACAATAAACATGTAATCTTTTTGTAATTGGAAATAATTTTTAAAGTTACATTTGTTAGAAACTGAGGATTCATCTCAAGTTTCATTTTAATGGCTTAGTAAAGTCTTCAAACTTTATTTTTTTTCTAGCAAAAGTGATAGAAAACTCATAACCATAGGGTTTACTCAGGTACTTGTAAACTTTTGGAGTATATTTTATTTTACTTATTTTTATCCTCACCCAAGGACATTTTTGCATTTATCCTCTGATAGAGCGGAAGAGAGAGGGAGGAAGAGAGAGAGAGAAACATCAATGTGAGAGACACATCGAATGGTTGGCACCCACACGACCCCAACTGGGCAGGGACAAATTGCAACCAAGGTACATGCCCCTAGTGGGAACCAAACCCGAGACTCTCTGGTCCATGGGCTGATGCTCTAACCACTGAACACACCTGCCAGGACTGGAGTGCATTTTAATGGCACTCTATTTGGCACTCTATTTGCCCGGCTGGTGTGGCTCAGTGATTGGGCATCAACCCATGTACAAGAGGTCACTGGTTCGATTCCCGATCAGGGCGTATGCCCAGGTTGTGAGCCAAATCCCCTGGAGGCGGCCAATCAATATTATCTCATCGATGTTTCTATCTTTCCTTCTCCCTTCCTCTTTATCTAAAATTAATTTAAAAAATAATAATAATAAAGGCCACTTTTTTTTTAATAGAGTTGTTTATTTAATAAAGTTGTTTTTGCTTTTATTGATTACTCTTATACACAAAAGTACAGTCATCCCTCGCCACTTTGTGCTTCGACTTTCGTGGTTTCACTCTATTGCGGTTTTTCAAATGTATTCATTTAAAGTTGACCAAGATAGTGAAAATGATACAGTGCGCGCTCAGTTGTCTGAGTCAATTATACACCCCTGTATTACAATTAAAATGAAAATTACTGTCCGTATGGACTGTAGGCTTATGTATTCGAGCACCCCAGGAATCCTCAACACCAGGTGCAACCGCTAGAGTCTGGAACGGATTAACCGTGATAAACGAGGGACGACTGTATACACATGGGCACCCCACCCAAGTGAATTAGTGTTTTATGGTTTCCCCTAAGTATTAATAGAGTCTAGTAAGAACCAAGTAAACATACTTCCAAATTCCTTGCTAGTTAGCTCAAAGTAATCTTGACTATTGGTCAAATTGAAGACTTTATGTTCAAATATTGTGAATGATCTATTGGCACAGTTACTGAGTAAAAACATTAATTTTAAATGTGCTTTTTCAGAAAGCCTTACACTTCTAAATAAAAAATTTTTTTAAAGGGTTCAAGTAGGACTATGGACCTTTGTAGATCTTTAGTCCTTTGGGAGCTGACTTATTGTCCATGGACAGTAAGACCATCTTACGAGTATTTTGAACATGCTGTAAAAAATGGCCTGTGAACCAAAAAACTTTATGGAATTTGATATGATGGCAAAAAAACTTGAAACAAATCCTCAAAATAAATGAACAAAAACAAACCCAAAAGGTTGCTGTATGAGTGTTTGATCTAATCTGCCTTTCTTTAATAGAATTTAGAGGGTATAAAAAATACACTGTAGCAACTGAGTCTTACTTTCAGGGAGAAGTCAGAGTTCAACTCATTGATTTTTGCCTCCCCGTTGGAGGACGCTCTCTGAAAATAGCATGCAGGGAATCAGTGCTGAAAATAATTTCTTTAAGAATGGATACAGTGATGCAAGAGTTGAGCTGCCTTCAAAAACAGAGTAGAGCCCTGGCTGGGTAGCTAGTTGGTTGGAGCACTGTCTGGATATGTCAAGGTTGCAGGTTCCATCCCCGGTCAGGGCACATACAAGAATCAACCAATGAATGCATAGATAAGTGAAACAATAAACCGTTGGTTTTTTTTTTCTCTCTCTCCCTCTCAAATCAATCAATAGCAATTTTTTTAAAAAAAAACAGAGTAGAGCCTTGGCCAGTTTGGCTCTGTGGTTAGAATGTCGGCCCACAGACCTAAGGGTCTCAGGTTCCATTCCCATCAAGGGCACCTTCCTGGGTTTGACCCCAGCCCCAGTCAGGGTCTTGGGGGAGGCAACCGATCCATGTGTCTCTCTCACATCCATGTGATGTTTCTTTCTCTCTCCCTTCCTCCCTCCCACTCTATCTAAAAATCAATGGGAAAACATCCTCTGGTAAGGATTAACAACAGCAGCAGCAGCAGCAGCAGCAGCAGCAGCAGCAGCAGCAGCAGAATAGGAAAGGACTATAGAGTCCTGGTTTACTTGAGGAGATCTGTCCACACGGTGTCCACTCTGGAATATCCTCATGCAGTCTATGGGAAGTTTGTTTTCCACTCTCACTCCCAAATAAGCAGTATTTCAGCTATAGGGCTAAAGAAATTACTTTTGAAGTCTAAGACTAGGAAGGAAAATTGTTTCCTTTGATGCTCTAGGAGACGTGAAGCCTATTTACGAGCGTGCCTGGTTTTTATGATATAAGCCAGAAAAAACAAAAAACACCTCTGGATGCTTCAAGGTATTCTCTTTTCTTTCATTTCCTTCCTTCCTCCCTCCCTCCCTTCCTTCCTTCCTTCCTTCCTTCCTTCCTTCCTTCCTTCCTTCCTTCCTCCCTCCCTCCCTCCCTCCCTCCCTCCCTCCCTCCCTCCCTCCCTCCCTCCCTCCCTCCCTTCCTTCCTTCCTTCCTTCCTTCCTTCCTTCCTTCCTTCCTTCCTGTTTGTTTATTGATTTTAGAGAGAGAGGAAGGGAGGAGGAGACAGAGAAACATCGATCAGAGAGAACATGGATTGGCCGCCTACTGCATGCCCCCCACTGGGGATTTAGCCCACAACCTGGGCATGTGCTCTGACTGGGAATCGAACCGGCGACCCCTTGGTGCCTGGGTCAATGCTCAACCACTGAGCCACACTGGACAGGCAAAATATTCTCTGTTCTATCCTTTTTAATAAGTTGTAGATTTCAGGAGAGAGCTCCAAAAAGATTGGGGCACTTTAGTTCTGGGTCCTTCCTGGTAATTCAGTGGAACTTAAACATTTATTAGGTACTTACTGTGTGAGTCCTCATGCTAGGCAACAGGTAATCATAACAGCTCATATTTCTTTAGTACTTCGTACCGGATACTGTTCTAAGCACTTTCCATATGTAAACATTGTACTGAACAAGGAAGACTTATGGACTGTGAGTAATCACTGGATTTTTGTCTCCCAGCACAACTTTACACTCTGCTGAGTGCCATTCGTTCTTCTATGCTCTCAAAGAAAAACTCAGACAAGACGCACAACTTCTCTGATTTCTCATAGGGCACGATTTATTTATTTATTTTATTTATTTATTTTTCTTGGCAATACCCTTGCCTGCAATAATGTGGAAAAGAGAAAATGTACTTGATGAACAGGTGGATTCAGCAAAGATTTCCCATCAGAACCAAGAAGGTGCCTGTGTATTTTAGTTGTGACACACAATAAAGTTTAGATAACAAGAGATGCATTAAAAGAGTAACTGCTAGGCCCTGGCTGGTTTGGCTCAGCGGTTAGAGCGTTGGCCCATGGACCAAAGGGTGTCGGGTTCAATTCCGATCAAGGGCACGTACCTGGGTTTCGGTTGGATCCCTGGCCCTGGTTGGAGTTCAGCAGAAGGCAGCCAATCTGTGTGTCTCTCTCACATCGATGTTTCTCTCTCTCTCTCTCCTGAAAATCAATGGAAAAGTGTTCTTGGGTGAGGATTAAAAAAAAAAAGTAACTTAGGTTTTCAAGCAGAATTCATGAGAAACATCAAAGAAACCAGGGATTGTTAGTGTCAAATATAAAACTAGTTCTCATTCTCAGCCTCTGCAAAAAGCAAAACACTCTTAAAGAAATGGCATAGCAACTTTTACCCTTTGAGAAAGCATGGATGGACCACATCCTGACTCAATTTAATAAGAAGAATGTCCAGTCCTAAGTAATAGAAACACTCCTGATCTTGATGGAAAGTTAAGGCTTTTCCTTTCCCCACGTGAGGCGTGCTGCAGGCAGTAGTGTGTATGACTAGATGATTCCCTCTTGCCTTCTCCCCTGCCCGGGAGTTGTTACTCCACCGCCTGGAGCGGTTCCTGACCCATCTGGGGTTGGGAGGAGAAGCTAAGGGTGCCAGAAAACATCTTACCTATGGTCCTTCATTGTATGGGATGGTGCTTTCTGGAACAAGCCACGCTGTTGTGGGTTTTCAATTACCAGGCATCTACCACAAATAGTACCCTTTGGTAAGGCCAAAGCATCTCTCTCCCTGGCCTTGGCTTGCTCCCAGCTCCCTCCTCGGTTCCTGGTAGTCCATGGTTTACCTCCAGCCTTTCTGTTGATGTCCCTCCACCTGCCAGGCAGCCATGTAGACAGGACCAGAGCAACCCAGTGCCAGCTCCCTCTCACGTGCTTTGCCTGACAAATTCTGGGAGTGCCAGCCAAGGCCAATATAGCACAGTGTCTTCACTCCTGCTGCTAAGGCAGCCATCCAGGTCACCCCTCACTTTTCATGTTTTCCAGGCGGGAGGCAGACCCCCGCCCGCTGCATCTCTGGCATGGGGGAAATTACCCTGATGGAGAGGCAGCTTCAAGTATACTACTAGGAAAGGGATCCCAGAGGTCGCAAAACAGAATCACTCACAGGTCAAAACGGGATGCTCAAAATGACATGATGTATTCAATCAATTTAAAACACAATGAGAAGGAAAGAGATGAGTAGGCTTATCACACCTTAGAACAGGATACAAGCAGGGTGGAAGGACACACTACCTGAATCCTTTGTTACTCATTGGTCATCTGTCTTCTGCCCCAGAGGACCTTGCCGCTTGTCTCCCCATTGATAAGTGGTTGTAAGAGCCAGATATGAACATGGGCAGAGGGCTCAGCATGTAGAAGATGCTTATAGCCAACACGCTTACTATGTCAGAGAGACACAGGGTCCTGGCCATTATCCATAGCTTGCCAATTAGCCTGCAGAGCAGCTATGGATTTAATGTGCATGTCTGGGTGTGCACAGTGGGTTCATAGTGGGCATCACAGGTGGGTGAACAATTTAGGGATAACATAGTGGTCAGTCGGGAGGTGGCATGATCCACTGCCTACCCTATGACTTGGTCTTTCCATCCATTTCTATCCATAAGACAGACTCTTGTTTTTTCCATTTAAAAAAAAATCATATAATTTGTTTATTGTCTTTATTTTTAACATGTCTTAAATGTTACTATTTGTATTTCATGTTGTCCATAACAGAATCACATTAATCTTAAATAATACAGTAAACACACATAGTAGTCCTTCAAAACTTAAGAGTACATAGTCATCGCTCTGAGTGGTTTCTCTCTTATGACTTGAGTTGTTGAAGCCCTTCACCCATTCTCCTTAGGGTTGGAATTGCAGAATGACTGTCTCCAAAGAAATCCTCCTAACTCTATCAACTCTTGAACCTTTTCGTGTCCCCATGTGGAGACAACCTGAGATTTAAGAAACTGGTTTTCAGATAGCTGCTTTGAAAAGATACATTTTGCTCTTGTCTCTCTTTCAAAATGTTGGCCCTATTTTATCTAGGCGTCTCAGCAAAACTTCCACTTTAACATCTTGTCACACACGTGTTACTACTACTCCACAGAATCCTCGTGACCCTATGAAGTCGGCGTGATTATCATCCCCATTTTATAGACGAGGAAGTTGAGGCTTACAGAGATTTAGTAACTTGTTCCCAGCTGGCAAGGGGTAGAGCTGGAGCTGAACCCAGGCAACCGGGCTGTGCAGTGCCTGGCAGGAAGGAGCTTTCATGCTGTACAAAGGGGGGTGGGCGTGGGGATTGACTGAAGCACAAATGACAAGACCGAAGAAGCTCCAGTGCCTTGGAGAAACCACACACTACATGCCCAAGGGAAGTGGAAGACGGAGAACACATGCTGCCTGGAGGGAGTCAGGAAAAGATTCCTGGGAAGTGATAGTAGAAGTGTATCTTGCAAGACACAGAATGTTTTGAGAGTAGCAGGAAAGAGCTAGAAATGAGCCCCGGCCAGTTTTGCACAATGGTTAGAGCATTGGCCCAAGGACTGAAGAGTCTTGGGTTCGATTCGCCGAAGTCAAGGGCATGGACCTGGGTTGCAGATTTGATCCCCACCCTGGTCGGGTGTGGGAGGCAACCAATTGATGTGTCTCTCTCACTTCGATGTTTCTCTCCCTCTCTCCCTCCCTTCCACTCTATCTGAAAAATCAATGGAAAAATATCCTTGGGTGAAGATTTAAAAAAAGATCTAGAAATGAAATGAAGGATGTGGGATGAGACTGCATTTGTCATTCAGAAATCTCACTTCAGCCAAATCCCCAAGTGATCACATACCTTAAATCTCATAAGATTTATGAGAGGATTAACTTGAATTCACTGCTTTTTAAAACATCTTGTTTCCATGGATTATCTTATGAAAGACAATTGTTTTGTCATTGACTTATATTTGCTGTCTACCTGTTAAAGCGTAGTAGATGGTATACTGTCACCTTAGAAATGTCGTAATTCACATCAAGTCTTGGATAAGATATTTTCCTGTCTCTCTTGAGTGCTTTGTAGGTGGGCGAAATATTATATCAGATCATTTTTGTTTTTGAGGAAAAATGTATAGCTGCACTATACATTGCTTAAACTAAAGTATACTTTTTGATTTTTGTTCATTTTTGTCTCCTGTCATCAACAAGCCTTAGAAGCACAATAAAGCAGGGTGACACATTTCGGTGGGGACAAGGGCCAGGCGAGTGGGAACTATGGCAAATGGAGAGTGTGTTGCCCTGGGGAACAGACCCCTTTCAGCTCCAGCCAGTTGTCTCCCTGTGAGACCAGGGTCCACCATAGCCAGAGCATCTGATGGTTTCAAGAGAAGCTTGAAATCAAAGTGATTGTCTGAAATTTTCTTGTTTTAAAATCTTGGCAACTAATTCACATTAAAAAAAATATGTGCTGGTGGCCAAACAAAACATGCAAATGGGCCAAATACAGCCCAGGGGCCATTTGTTTGCAACTTCTGCTTGAAGACATACCCACTAGAAATTACTAAAATTCCTCACAGACCCAGGCTTGAAGAGACATAACACTAAAGCAAACAAACAAAAACCCCACCGAGGCCTTTATGATGGAAAAATTCAAACAATGAAAAGTAGAATAACATAAGGAACGTGTTTGTACTTATTACCCAGTTTAGACAGAGAGCTCATAGTCAGACCGGTTTCATCCATACTCCCACCTACTTCTCATTTCCTAAGATCATTTCGAAGCAAATCCTAAACATTACATAGTTTCATCTGTACATTTTTTTTGGCATGTCTCTAAAAGATCAAGACTCAAAAATATATAACCACAATTCCATTTCCGACTAACACAAGATTAACAATGATTCTTTAATATCATTACATATCCAATGTTCAAAAATCTCCTCCTGTCACAATTTATTTTAGTTTTTGTTTTTCAAATCAGGATTGAAATACATTGCAGTTGTTTGATATGTCTTCATAAATCTCTTTTAATTTATAGGTAAATGCAACATTTTAATAAAAGGAGTGCTCATACAACTCAACAAAAGGAAGACAAAGTACCCAATTAAAAAATGGGCAGAGGACCTATAGACACCTCTCCAAACAGGACATCTGGAAACAGCCCAAATGTCCATCAGTAGACAAATAGATAAAAAAAACTATGGTACATATACACAATGGAGTACTATGCAGCTGTGAGAAAGAAAGATCTCTTATCTTTGAGACAACTTGGAGGGACCTTGACAGTATTATGCTAATCAAAATAAGCCAATGAGAGAAAGAAAAATACCACATGATCTCACTTATTTGTGGAATATAATGAACAAGGAGGGCTAATGAATGAAATAGACCCAGAGACATAGAAAGAGTATGGTTCAGACTGACAAACCTCGGGGGGGGGGGGGGGGGGGGGTGTATGGATGAGATGAACCAAAGAACTTATATACATGTATGCGTAATCAATGGACATAGACAACAATGCTAAGGGGGTGGGGGGGGTGGGGAGGAGGGAGTCTAGGTGGGAAAAAGGAGAAACATCTGTAAAAAAAATTAATTAATAAAAATTGGAGAGAAAAAATAAAATAAAATATTTTAATTTAATTAATTTATATATTTTTGTTACAGATGTTTCTCCTTTTCCCCCACTGTATACCCCCCTCCCCACCCTGTCCCCAGCTTTGTTGTCCATATCCATTGTTCATGCATACATGCATATAAGATCTGTGGTTTATCTCTCCCCTCACCCCCTCTTCTGGGGATTGTCAGTTTCACGTCTCTGGGACTACCCCGTTCCTCAGACTGTTATGTTCATTATATTCCACAAATACGTGAGATTGTGTGATATTTGTCTTTCTCTGCTTGGTTTGTTTCGCTTAGGATAATACTCTCCAGTTCCCTCCATGTTGTCTCAAAGGATAAGAAATCTTTCTTTCTTACAGCTGCATAGTACTCCATTGTGTATATGTACCACTGCTTTTTTATCCATTCGTCTACCGATGGACATTTGGGCTGTTTCCAGATTTTGGCGATTGTAAATAGTGCTGCTATGAACATGGGGGTACATATATTCTTTCTGATTGGTGTTTCAGGTTTCCTAGGGTATATTCCTAGAAGCAGGATCACTGGGTCAAATGGAAGTTCAATTTTTAATTTTTTTGCAGTAACACCATATTGTTCTCAATAGTAGCTGCACCAATCTGCATTCCCATCAGCAGTGTACTAGAGTTCCCTTTTCTCCACACCCTCACCAACACTCATTTGATGATTGGTTGATGGCAGCCATTCTGAAAGGTGTGAGGTGATACCTCATCGTTGTTTTAATTTGCATCTCTCTATGATTAGTGATGTTGAGCATTTATTCATATGTCTTTTAGCCATTTGTATGTCCTGTTTGGAGAGGTGTCTATTTAGGTCCTCTGCCCATTTTTTAATTGGGTACTTTGTCTTCCTTTTGTTGAGCTGTATGAGCACTCTATATATATTGGAAATTAACCCCTTATCTGATACATCATTGGCAATGATGTTCTCCCATACAGTGGGTTGCCTTTCCATTTTGATGATTGTATCTTTTCCTGTGCAGAAGCTTTTTAGTTTGATGTAGTCCCATGTGTTCATTTTCTCCTTTGTTTCTGTTGCCTTAGGTGATGTATCAGTGAAAATTCTGCTGCATATGATGTCTGAAATTTTGTTGCCTACATTTTCTTCTAGGATGTTTATGGATTCATGAGTCACATTTAAGTCTTTTATCCATTTTGAGTTTGTTCTTGTGTAGGGTGTAAGTTGATGATCTAGTTTCAATTTTTGCGTGTAGCTGTCCAATTTTCCGAATACCATTTATTAAAGAAGCTGTCTTTACTCCATTGTATGCTCTTGCCCACTTTGTCAAATATTAATTGAGCATGTTGTCTTGGGCCCATTTCTGGGTTCTCTATTCTGTTCCATTGATCTATCTGCCTGTTCTTCTGCGAGTACCAAGCTGCTTTGATTACAGTGGCTTTGTAGTATAACCTAAAATCTGCTAATGTGATCCCTCCAACTTTGTTCTTTTTCAAGATTGCTGTGGCTATTCAGGGTCTATTTTGGTTCCATATGAACTTTTGAAGTATTTGTTCTAGTTCTGTGAAGTATGTCATTGGTATTTTGATGGGGATTGCATTGAATCTATAGATTGCTTTGGGTAGTATGGACATTTTAATGATGTTAATTCTTTCAATTCATGAACAGGGTATGTGCTTCCACTTTTTTATATCTTCCTCTATTTCTTTTTTCAATGACCTGTAGTTTTCAGTGAATAGATCCTTTACTGTTTTGTTTAAGTTTATTCCTAGATATCTTAATTTTTTTTGCTGCGGTGATAAATGGGATTGTTTTATTAGTTTCTCTTTCTGTGAGTTCATCATTGGTGTGTAAGAATGCAATCAATTTCTGGACCTTAATTTTGTATCCTGCTACTTTGCCAAATTCATTTATTAAGTCTATTAAATTTTTGATGGAGTCTTTGGGGTTTTCTACGTGTCATCTGTGAATAATGACAGTTTCACTTCCTCCTTTCCAATTTGTATCCCTTTTATTTTTTCTTCCTGTCTGATTGCTGTGGCTAAGACTTCCAGTACTATGTTAAATAAGAGTGGTGAAAGTGGGCATCCTTGTCTTGTTCCTGTTCTTAAGGGAAATGCTTTTAGTTTTTGCACATTGAGTATGATGTTGGCTGTAGGTCTTTCATATATAGCCTTTATTATGTTGAGTTATGATCCCTCTATTCCCACATTGCTGAGCATTTTTATCAGAAATGGATGCTGGATTTTGTCGAAGGCTTTTTTGGCATCTATTGATACGATTGTGTGGTTTTTATTCTTCATTTTATTTATGTGGTGTATCACATTTATTGATTTGTGAATATTGTACCATCCTTGCATCCCTGGGATGAATCCCACTTGGTAATGGTGAATAATTTTTTTGATGTATTGCTGGATCCAATTTGCTAGTATTTTGTTCAGGATTTTGGTGTCTAGGTTCATCAGGGATATTGGCCTGTAGTTTTCTATCTTTGTAATATCTTTTTCTGGTTTTGGAATTAGAATTATGCTGGCTTCATAAAACGAGTTTGGGAGTCTTTCTTCTTCTTGAATTTTTTGAAATAGTTTGAGGAGAATGGGTGTTAGTTCTTCTTTGAATGTTCGGTAAAACTCCCCTGTGAAGCCACCCGGGCCTGGGCTTTTGTTTGCTGGGAGAGTCTTGCTTATCTCTTCAATTTCCTTAGTTGTTATTGGTTTGTTCAAGTTTTCTATCTCTTCCCGGTCCAGTTTTGGGAGACTATGTGTTTCTAGAAATTTGTCCATTTCACTTAGATTGTCAAATTTGTTGCTATATAATTGTTCATAGTAGTTGTTAATGAACTTTTGTATTTCTGTGGTGTCAGTTGTTACTTCTCCTCTTTCATTTCTGATTTTGTGTATTTGGGTTCTCTCTTTGTTTCTTGGTGAGTCTAGCTAAGGGTCCATCAATCTTGTTTGTTTCATTGATCTTTTGAATTGTTTTTTTTTTTTTGGTCTCCATGTCATTTATTTCTGCTCTGATCGTTACTATTTCCTTCCTTCTACTTGCTCCAGGGTTTTCTTTTTGTTTGCTTACTAGTTCTTTAAGTTGTGAGGTTAGATAGTCTATTAGAAATTTTTCTTGCTTCTTGAGGTAGGCCTGTAGTGCTATGAACTTCCCTCTCAGAACTGCTTTTGCTGCATTCCATAGATTTTGTGTTATTGTGTGTTCATTTTCATTGGTCTCCAGGAATTTTTAAATTTCTTCCTTGATCTCCATGGTAACCTATTCATTGTTCAATAACATGCTATTTAGCCTCCATGTTTTCAAACGTCTTTGCATGCTCTTGTTGCAATTGATTTCTAGTTGCATGCCATTGTAATCTGAGAAGATGCTTGATATGATTTCAATCTTCTTGAACTTGTAGAAACTTAGTTTGTACCCTAACATGTGGTCTATCTTTGAGAATGTCCCATGTGCACTTGAGAAGAATGTGAATTCTGCAGTTTTAGGGTGTAATTCTCTGTAGATATCTATTAAATCCATTTGATCTAGCACTTCATTTAGAGTCTGTGTTTCCTTGTTAATTTTTGTCTCAATGATCTATCCAGTGATGTCAGTGGGGTGCTGAAGTTTCCTGCTATGATTGTATTGCTGTCGATTTCTCCTTTGAAGTCCTCCAGAAGATTTTTAATATATGTTGGTGCTCCTATATTGGGTGCATATATGTTTACCAAGGTTATAATATATCTTCCTGTTGGATAGATCTTTTCGATATTATGTAGTGGCCTTCTTTGTCTCTAGTTATGGTCTTCATTTTGAAATCTACTTTATCAGATATGAGTATTGCTACCCCAGCTTTTTTTTTGCTTTCTGTTTGCTTGAAAGATTTTTTTCCATCCCTTCACTTTCAACACATGTGAGTCTTTTGTTGTGAGGTGGGTCTTTTGTAAACAACATATATGTGAATCATGCTTTTTTATACAGTCAGCTACTCTGTGTCTTTTTATCGGAGCATTCAAACCATTCACATTTAAGGTGATAATTGATATGTACTTAAATAAATATTGCCATTTTTGTTTAGTGTGGTTATATTTTTCTTCCTATTTCTTCTACTAGTTTCAGCAGTCCTTTTAGCATATCTTTCAGTGCTTGTTTGGTGTTAATATATTCCCTTAGCCTTTTTTTTTCTCTGGGAAGCTCTTTATTTGACCTTCTATTTTGAATGATAGCCTTGCTGGATAGAGTAGTCTTGGATTCAGATCCTTGTTTTTCATGACCTTGATTACTTCATGCCACTCCCTTCTGGCCTGTAGTGTTTCTGTTGAGAAGTCAGCTGAGAGTCTTATGGGGTTTCCTTTGTAGGTAACCTGTTGCTTATCTCTTGCTGCCTTTAGAATTCTCTCTTTGTCTTTAATTTTTGGCATTTTAATTATTATGTGTCTTGGTGTGGGCCTGTTTGGGTTCTTCTTACTTGGGGCTCTCTGTGCTTCTTGAACTTGAATGCCTTCTTCCTTTCACCAAGTTAGGAAAGTTTTTGGTCACTGTTTCTTCAAATATATTCTCTAACCTTTGCCCATTTTCTTCCTCTTTGGAGACTCCTATGATGCGAATGTCCCATAGTTCTCTTAAGCTATCTTCCTGTTTTTTAATTGTTTTTTTTTTTTTTTTCCTTTTGGTTTTCTGATTAGATGATTTTTTCTAAATCACTGATCCGGTCCTCAGCTTCCTCTACTTTGCTGGTTAGTTCTTCCAATGTCTTCTTTATTTCTGCTATATCATTCTTCATTTCCACTTGGTTGGTTTCCAATGTTTCCATATCTTTACTCATGGTACTGATGTCCTTACTCATGCTGTTAAGCTTCCTCATGATCATGGCTCTGAACTCTACCTCTGATAATTTGGTTAACTGGATTTCATTTATCTCATCTTCGATAGAGTTCTCTTGTTCTTTCATTTGGGATTTGTTTCTTTGTTTCACCAATTTGGCTATCTCAGTGGGTTTTGGAACCTGCCAAATTTTCTCTGTGGGTGTTGGTGTTCTGCTGTTTGTGGCTTCATCTCCTGGGTTTGGATGAGCCTGGGTGCACCCACGTTAAACACCACTGTCAAGTCTTACTTTCCTGGGTAGATTTGCAAGCCCTGGAAAGGTTCAGTTATCCTCTAGATTTTTCCTGGAGGCTGTCTCAGTTACTCAGTGCCTTGGAATGTAACCCTGGTGTTCTGCATAAAAGGATTTCCAGAGGGTGGGATAGATGCTGGTTGTTAATGAGCCTCAATTCATTTCTTTGTCTCACCTGGGAAAGGCTGAATCTCCGAGGTGGCGGGGCGGGGGTGGGGGATGGGTGGTGGTACTGCTTTTCCCCATAGCTCTGGGAAGGAGCACAGGGGCCACCGTCTTTTGTGGCCACAACTCAGCAAAAACTCTACGTGCCCTCCAAATCCCAGGTGTGCCCACAGAGATCCAGCCCGGTCTGCCCTCCCTCTACCATAGCCCCCAGGTTGTTGGCTATGGCTACTTTAGCGCTCTGTCCTGGCTCTCTGATCTGTGGAGTGGGCTTGGTATTTATTCCCCAAGGGCGTTGCTCACAGCTAAGGCTGCTGCTGTTCATGGGCTCCCAGCCTGCGACCCTCTTGCACCTCTGCAGATCCTACCTGTGTCCCTGGTTATATGGTCCTGTCCTGCTGCTTTTCTGTTGCCTTTTCCCAAGGATTTGTCTTTACTTTAGTTGTAATTCCTCTTTGGTCCTGGGAGATCGTCTGTGTAGCTTCCATTCATTCCGCCTCCATTTTCACCTCCTCTAAGCCTATTTTGGGTCGCACAGACCTCTCCAGTGCCCCCGCACCCTCCAGGTCCCGCAGGTAACTGGATCATACAGTTCCTTTGGGGACCTGGCTCTATGTCTATGTTATGGGCTGCTGGGTCGCACAGGCCTCTCTGGTGCTTCAGCACCCTGCACGTCCTGCGGGTAACTGGAAGGGACAGTCCCTGCTGGGTCACACAGGCCTCTCTGGTGCCCCCGCACCCTGCAGGTCCCGCGGGTGGGCAGCTGGATCACACCAGTCTCTCTGGGGCTTGGGATTCCCACTGCACTTGTGAGCTACTGGACCACACAGGCCTCTGTGGAGCCCCTGTTCCCGCTGCTGGTGGCTGGAGAGTGCTGCTGCCCTACGGGGCTCAACTCCTGCTCAGCTTTTGTTGTAGTTTTTGGGGATGGGTCTCAGCTGCTGGTCTGTGCTTCTGTTGCCTGGGGATGGGTGTCTGCTCCCCAGCCTCTGTTGCTGGGGGTATATCTCAACTCTGATCAAGCTGCTACTATGGGGGATGGTGCTGGGCTCCGGGCGGTCCACGGCTTCCGTGACGAGCACCTTGGGAGCTCCACCACTGTGCACTGGTCTATGTTGACACAGAGTGTCCATTGGTCCAATGGTGCCAGGTGTGCTGGTGGGCTCAGGTTGCTGGACCCTAGCCGCTCCCACTGCCTCCTCCCAGGGAAGACCCAGGATCTTCCAAAATGGTGGGACCTCCCCTCGGCGCAGGGAGAAGCGCCCTGAAGGTTGCTTACTATGGTAGCCGGTAGCTGGCTGCACTGTCCACAGCACAGGAGCCTTCTGCTCCCCGTCTCTGCACTGTAAGAGTTTGCTCATCCACCTTCACGTCCACTCACACTCTCTCTCACACTCGCTCACTCTCTCACACACTCACCCTCCCTCCAGTCCTGCCCGCCATCATCTTCTGGAGCTAAAATAAATTTTAATAAAGAAGAACAAAGCATCGAAACTTGTGTTAATAAGAGAAAAAATTCATTGTTCTGGTGATTTGATGATTGATAATGTGGTGTTTTCTAGGAACTGGGAAAGTACCAAATACCACATAGACACCCTTACCCAAAACCTATTAACATAGTACTTTTTCTTCTCCCTTCCTTCCTTCCTCCCTCCCTTCCTCCCTTCCTTCCTTCCTTCCTTCCTTCCTTCCTTCCTTCCTTCCTTCCTCCTCCCTCCCTCTTTTCCTTCCTTCTTCCCTCTCTTCCTCCCTCCCTCCCTCCTTTTCTCCCTCCCTCCCTCCCTTCCTTCCTTCCTTCCTTCCTTCCTTCCTTCCTTCCTTCCTTCCTTCCTTCTTCCTCCCTCCCTCCTTTCCTTCCTTCTTCCCTCCCTTCCTCCCTCCCGCCCTCCCTCCCTCCTTTTCTTCCTCCTTTCCTTCCTTCCTTCCTTCCTTCCTTCCTTCCTTCCTTCCTTCCTTCTTCCTCCCTCCCTCCTTTCCTTCCTTCTTCCCTCCCTTTCTCCCTCCCTCCCTCCCTCCCTCCCTCCCTCCCTCCCTCCCTCCCTTCCTTCCTTCTTTCCTTCCTTCCTTCCTTCCTTCCTTCCTTCCTTCCTTCCTTCCTTCCTTTCTTCCTTCCTTCTTTCTTTCCTTCCTTCATTCCTTCTTTTTTAACACAGTACTTCTAAGAAATATTTTTAAAGTAAACAAACAAACAAAACCGATAAAAATAATTACTAGAAAGACATCAGTAAAAATAGTGGAATAGGAATCTCTAAAAATTTTCTCCTTCATAAAAGAAATGAAAAAACTAGCAAAAATGGTCAGAATCAGCTATGAAAATTAATCAAAATCTTTAAAAAATTTGTAGAGCATTTATGCAAGGACAAATGGCTAGATCTTGTTAAGAATAGCACTGTCTGGCACATTAACTTGCCCTGTTCCCTGTGGCCCCTCTGCAGATCTGCAGTAGTCTGGAGAACCTACAGCCTCACAGCCACTAGAGGAGTAGAGGAGTAGAGTTGGGTTGGAGCACTTTGAAGGCCTAGTTATGGAAAATTGTCATTATTTGACCTGTCTGGTTTTTCCCTAGAAGACACTAATTTCGAGCCTATCAGACTCACAAAGTGTGGAAAAGACTTCTCCCAGGACCATTTGTTGAAAACAATTAAAGGCCACTGATTAACTTTATGACTACTTGAGTGAGTGACTTTTGTTAGGATAAATAATACACTGACTAAACAGTTAAACAGAAAAAAAAAACAGGCAATAAGATATGCATAGGGGTTTTGAGAGGCTCTGGCATGTGCCTGGGAATCTAGAAGGCCACTTGTATGAGTAGGGTTGTGTGCATGCCTACAGATGATTGCATGCTCAAGAAAGACCTGAGAGTCTGGTGGGGTAACTCAGATGGTTAGAGTGTTGTCCCTGACATGCCAAGATTGCAGGTTCACTTCCTGGTCAGGGCACATATAAGACTCAACCAATGAGTGCATAAATAAGTGGAATAACAAATTGATCTCTCTCTCTCTCCCCCTCTCCCTCTCCCTTTCTCCTTCTCTAAAATAAATTTAAAAATTGTCACTAGAGATAAAAAGGACATTTTATAATGATAAAGAAGCAATCCAGCAAGAAGACATAACAATTATAAATACATAGGCACCAGATAGAGTCCTAACATACATTAAGCAAAATCTGGCAAAATTGAAGGATGAAATAGACATTTAATAATAATAGCTGGATACTTCAATATCCCACTTTCAGTACTGGCAAAAAAGAATTGGACAGAAAATCAACAAGGGAATAGATATCTTGACCAATACTATAAACCAACTAGTCCTAATTGACATCTCTCGAATATTCCACCCCACACGACAGAATGCATATTCTTTTCAACTACACATGGAACATTCTTCAGTATAGATATACATTAAGCCATAACAAATGTTAATAAATTTAAAATGATTGAAATAATATAAAGTATCTTATCTGTCTACATTAGAATAAAATTGGAAATCTACAACAGAAACAATTTTGGGAAATTAACAAATATGTGGAAATTAAATTACACATTCCAAATACCAATGAGTCAAAGAAGAAATCACAGGGGGAAATTAGAAAATCATTGAAGATAAATGAAAATGAAAAGACAACGTATCAAACATATGCCATGCAGTGTTTAGAAGAAAATTTGTAACTTCAAATGCTTATATCAAAAAAAGAAACAAGAGTTCATATAAAAAACATAATCTTTCAACCTAAGAAGTTAGAAAAAGAAGAGCAAACTAAGCCTGAAGTAAGGTGAAAAAAGGAAATAACAAATATAAGTATGGAAATAAATTAAATAGAACACAGAGAAAAAATAAACAAACAAAACCTAAAGTTGCTTCTTTGAAATAAATTTATAAACCTTTACCAATACCAAGAAGAAAAAGAGAGAAGACAAGTTACTAAAAATCAAGAAAGAGGGAGACATTATTACTGATTTTACAGAAAATTGGATGAACAATTTATATTAGATACAAATTAGATAACTGAAGTGAAATGAACAAATTCCTTAAAAGACACAAAGTACCAAAACTGACTCAAGAAGAAACAGAAAATCTAAATAGACCTATAAATAGTAAAGAGATTGGATTGATAATAAAAAAATATTTCTACAAATAAAAGCTCAGAACCAGGCAGATTTTTTTGGTGAAATCTGCCAAACATTTAAAAAATTAGCACCATTCCTTCATAAACTCCACCAAAACAGAAGAGGAATAAACACTTCTGGTTCATTCTGTGTGACCTGTGACATCCGGACACCAAAACCAGATAAAGACATCGAAAGAAAACAAAATGACATACTAATATACCTGATGAATAGGGATGCAAACATCTTTAGCCAATATATTGACAAACTGAATCTAGGAATATGCTAAAAGGATTATACACCATAACCAATGTGAGTTGCCTCAGGAATGCAAGTTTGGTTTAACATCTAAAATCAATCAATGTAATACACCATACTAATGGAGTAAAGCAAAACCACATGATCATCTTAATAATTTCAGAGAATTCATCTGACAAAAATATAAAACCTTTTATGATGAAACAGACAACAAATGAAAAATAGATGTGAACTTCCCCAACCTGATAAAGGGCTCCACAAAAAACAAAACAAAAAAAAACCACAGTTAAGATCATACTTATGGATGAATGAACCAATACTTCCCTCCAAGATCAGAAACAAGAAAAGATGCTCACGGTCACCATTCTATTCAACATAGTACTAGAAAATCCAGCCAGGACAATTAGGTAAGAAAAAAAAAAAGAACTTCAAATTGAAAAACGCTAAAACTATCTCAATTTTAAAATGACATGATCTTGTATATGGAAAATCTTAAGGAATACACATATTCATGCATGTGTGCATTTACACACACACACACACACACACACACACACACAATTAGAGGTAATAAATGAATTCAGAGAGGTTGCAAGATTCAATTTTAATACACTAAAATCCATTGGATTTCTTTACACTAGCAATGAACAATCCAAAAATGAAGTTAAGAAAACAATTCCATTTACAATAGCATCTGAATTAATAAAATAGGAATAAACTTAAGAAAAGGGCAAGACTTATACATTGAAAATTTTAAGAAGCTGGATTTTAAGATTATTAGAAAAAATTAAAGCTTTAAGATTGTAGGAGAAGTCCTGGCCGGTTTGGCTCAGCGGTTAGAGCGTCGGCCTGCGGTCCTGAGAGACCCGGGTTTGGTTCCTGCTAAGGGCGCATACCTCGGCTGCAGTTTGTCCCCGGACCTGGTCGGTTGTGCGGGTGGCAGCCACTCGATGTGTTCCTTTCACATCGATGTTTCTCTCTCTCTCTCTGTTCCTCTCTCTCCCTCCCACTCTACCTGAACAAAAAATGGAAAAATGTCCTCGGGTGAGGATAAAAAAAAAAAAAAAAAAAAAAGATTGTAGGAGAAAATTTGAAAACCTAAAGAAACATAAAGACATTCTGTTTTCATGGATAATAAAACTTAATATTAAGATGGCAATACTTCCTAAAATGATCTACGAATTTAACAAAATCCCTGTCAAAATTCTATCTGGCTTTCCCCTGCCTCCCTGGCAAGAAATAGGCAGTTTAATACCCGGTTCATATGGAAATTCAAGGGACCCAAAACAGCCAAAATAATCTTGAAAAAGAACAAAATTGGAGGATTCACACACTTCCTGTTCCAAATTTTACTACAAAGCAGCAGTAATCAAGGTAATGTGGAGCTGGTATAAGGATAGAAATACAACAGCAATTTTAACCTTTTTCATCTCATGGCACAACAAAACAATTAAAATTCTGCAACACACCAAAAAATATATTTCTTGCCAATCTGACAAAAAAAAAAAAAAAAAAAATGGTATACAGTGGAACCTTGGTTCTTGAACTTAATTCATTCCAGAAGGCTATTGGAGAAGCGATTTGTTCACAACCTGAATCATTTTTTCCCATTAGAAATAATAAAAGTTGAATTAATTAGTTCCAGACCCCCAAATAATTCTCTGTTTTAACCTTTCTTATATACAGTACATGTCAAATGTACTGTTTAATTTATAAACAAACACTCTTAAATTTATTGAACTGCCCCCTACTAGCCTTAAATGAATCACTTTCAGCACTCAGTCAGAGGTGTATTTTAGGAGGTCAGTTTGCAGTATCTTTGCTTGCTGTCACCGGCTAACTGCTTTTCATTTATCCAACTCAACAACAGTTCTACTACCTCTTCAGTTGTCTGTGATCATTGTTTCTCTTACACCATTAGCAACATTAGCACTCTTGGTGGCCTCATTGTGTTTTAAAATTGTACTAATCATCCATTTTGCCAGCAACAAAAGCAAAAAAAACCACACAAAAATATTCACCGCACAATTTCCTGAGGTGTTAACAACATAAGGTTTAGCAGTGAACTGACTCATACTGGCACATTCCCTCCCTTGTTTGTGGTCTGGGAGACACTTTTTGTCATGCTGATGTATCAGCATGAAAGGATTGTCAGGTTGAGAACAGAAGTTTATGTGATAACCTAGACATTTTTCTGTGAACAACTTGGTCTAGAACCAAAGTGTTGGAGATAGGAGATGTTGCCAGAATCAAGGTTTGAGTGTAATTTTGGTCCATTCACACCAGACAGCTATTGTTGTATTGGCTATTGTCATTTTGTAACTTGACAATCTAAGGGAAATTCTTGCAGCGCACCGGTGTGTGCCTCCTGCAGCACACTGGCTGAAAATTGCTGACATAGAAGATCAATGCAATAGAATTTAGAGTCTAAAAATAAACCCATATATCTATGGTCAATTGATTTTGACAGGAATGCCAAAACAATTCACATGAAAAAGAATGAAGTTGGACTCATATACAAAAATTAACTTATGCCATATAAAAAATTAACTCAAAATGAATCAATGATCTGAATATATAAGAGCTAAAACTATAACTATTAGAAGAAAACTTAGGTATGAATCTCTGTGACCTTGGATTTGTCAATGGCCTCTTTATTTATTTATTATTATTTTAAATCCTCACCCAAGGACATGCGTATTGCTTTTTGAGAGAGGGAAAGGAGAGAGAGAGAGAGAGAGAGAGAGAGAGAGAGAGAGAGAGAGAGATTGGTTGCCTTCCTGTATACTCCCCAACTGGGCACTGAACCCACAACCCAGATATGTGCTCCTACTGGGAATTGAACCTGCAACCTGTCAGTGCACCAGATGACACCCAACCCACTGACCACTGAGCCACATGGGCCAGGGCAACAGTGGACATTCTGAATATAGCCCACTGGCTCCTGGCCTCCAAGGTTTCTTACGAGAAATCTGATGACAATCTTTTTGAGGATTATTTTTGCATGACAGGTCACTTGTCTTTTGCTGCTTTCAAGAATATCTCTTTGTTTTTGCCTTTCATTGGTTGGATTATCATATCACTTGGTGTGGGTCTCTTTGAGTTCATTCTACTTGGAATATTTTGAGCTTCTTGGATGCTTATATTCATGTTTTTCATCAAATTTGGGAAGTTTTTGGCCATTGCATAAACTTTTATGGCTCAATTAATTAGTATCCTTCCCTTTTTTCTCAGCTTTCCTTTTTTTGGTTAATCCTCACCTGAGGATATTTTTTCCATTAATTTTTAGAGTGAGTGGAAGGGATGGGAGGAAGGGGAGAGAGAGATATGAGAGAGACATGAGAGAGACACATTGATTGGTTGCTTCTCGCACGCACCCTGACCAGGGCCAGGGATAGAACCTGCAACCCAGGTGTGTGCCCTTGACCAGGAATCGAACCTGCAATCCTTTGGTGTGTGGGGCGATGCTAACCACTGAGAAACGCTGGCCAGGCTCTTCTTTTCTTTCTTGGTGATTGATGACCAGAAACTCCTTTGTGACCAATTTTACTGAAGGTTTTGTCCTTCTAGAATTGTGTACCCCTCAAACTTCAAGTGTTTATGTCCTAACTCCCATTACCTCAGAATGTGACCTTTTTTGGAGATAGAGTCTTTACAGGGGTAATAGAGTTGAAGTGAGGTCATTTGGGTGGGTCCAAATCTAATATGACTGGTGTCCTTACGAAAAGTGGAAATTTGGACACAGAGATACACAGAGAAGAAAGGTGATGTGAAGAGACATGGCAAGAATACAGCCATCTACATGTCAGGGAGGACGGCATGGGTCTGGTCATTCTCTCAGCTCTCAGAAGGAACTAACCCTGCTGACACCTTCGTTTTGGACTTTTATGTTCCAGAACTGTGATACAATAAACTTCTACTGTTTAAGCCCAGTGTGTGGTACTTTGTTTCAGCAGCCATAGCAAACTAACCTATTACTTGTATGATTGTTTTTAATGGTTTTTTTTTTCCTCACCTGAGGACATTGTATTTATCTTCAGATAGAGCAGGAGGGAGAGAGAGAATCATCGACTGGTTGCCACCCACACAACCCCAACCAGGGCTGAGGACAAACTGCAACCGACGTACGTGCCCTTAGCGGGAACCGAACCCAGGACTTTCCAGTCCATGGGCTGGTGCTCTAACCGCTGAGCCAAACTGGCCAGGGCTGTATGACTTTTTTTTAAGCCAACAAAGCTATTGAAGACTATAGAAATTGAAATATTTTTTGACTATTTTCATTTTGTTATTTTTAAAGTTCACAAGAACTTATAGATCATTTCTATGCCATGCATTTTTCTTAGTGATCTGATTTTAAGCAACGAGGAAATAAATATTGCACTTGCCTTCTTTGTTTAAAAAGAGTCCCGTGATGTGATGCTGTATCTTACTCAAAGAGAAGCTCACTTTTGATGTTGTTCTACTTAAGACTCATCAAACGTTTCAGAGCATCTCCTTCAGGGTTTCCGGCAGAATCACCGGCAACAAGCAAGCCGCCATCCTCGTAGCATCTGCAGACTGATGTGTAGGTTGCTGAATGTAGCTACGTTGGAAACTGCCCTATTTGAAAGGAAAGGGATGTCATCATTCCTTCCAGAATACCAAAAGCTCCAGGACAGACAGCTTACAAAATATAATGACCACCTAGAAGACCACCTATAGAAAGGCGGCAAGTATAACCTGCTGAATTTTAATTCTTCATGTGGCATATTTGCCATGGAATCATTTAACTTTGAAAACCCCTTTCTACCTTTCCCAGCCTGTGGGATAACTTGCACAGACAAAAATAGAGAGGCCTCCCAGCCTTGTGGAATCTCTCTATGAGACGTTTAGGAAATTGTGGCCCATCTTTGACTATTTTTTCTCGAAGTAGAATAGATACAGCAGGCCTAGATACAGAAGGCTCCAGCTGACTATATGACTTCCTTGGTTGTCTGTGGCAGTGAACGTTCAATTCTCCTATTTCCAGGTGTTTAAAACAGAATTGGGCCTCCAAAATCTTTTGGTATAGTCGAGTCTTCTGAATGACTAAATTATTATCTGAGGATGTGCGTAGGTGGGCTTGTCGGTTCCTTTCGAAGTGACCGAGATTATTATCAAAGCTGCAGAGGGGACTTTCCCTGTAGGAGGACTTGAAGTTCTTAGCAGTGACTCTAGAACTAATAGTGGGCCCTGGCACGTGAAGGCTCTCTCGCACGTTGATGAATGACTGGAGCGAGACGGATACAGGTTGACATCTGGGAGGACATGGAACAAGATTAGGAGACAGATGGGGGAATGTTCCCATTTTATCCTGTGTGCTTCAGTTTGGTTTGATTAAAAAAAAAAAAAAAAAAGAATATTTGGCCTGGCTGGTGTGGCTCTGCGGTTGAGCATTGACCCATGCACCACGAGGTCGCCTGTTCAATCCCCAGTCAGGGCACATGCCCAGGTTGTGTGCCGGGTCCCTAGTGGGGGGCATGCAGGAGGCAGCCAATCAATGTTCTTCTCATTGATGTTTCTATCTCTCTCTCCCTCTCTAAAGTCAATAAAGAAAAAAATATTAAAAAAAAATATTTAGGTTATTTTTAAATTTGCTCAGAATAGTTCATGGTTTTCAGTATAGAGGTCTTCCATGCATACTGTTAAATTTATCACTAAGTACCTTTTTTATAGTATTGCTAATGGAATTGTTTTAAAATTTCATTTTCTAATATTTTCCTCTTCTATATGAAAATATAATTAAGTTTTGTATATTAACCTGTATTTTGCAATCTTACTAAATTCACTTATTTGTTCTAGTAATTGTTTTGTAGATTCCGTATGTAATTGTAGGGGAAGAAAAACTTCCTGCTGTCCCCTTAGATCCTGTGGTGGACCTAAGACTTAAACTGAGATGAGACAGATAAACAGGAGAAAGATATCAACATTTTGTTTCATATTTTTACATGTACACAGGAGTCTTCAGAGGAAAACGAGGACCTGAAGAAGCCATTAAGGACCCAAAGCTTATATCTTTTTAAACAAAAACAATACATTGTGGGGATGTAACGAGACAAAGGGGCTTGGAATAAACTGTGGAATAGTACCTAGGGAATATTTGGGGGAAACCAATGGAAGATAAGGGTTATTTTAGTAGGTTTTTGTACAGGTCCATTCTATGCTACCAAATAGAACCAGGCTCATTGGTGTCTTGGACAGAAAGCCAAAGCCTTAGGCAACAGGTTTTTCTGCAGAGAAGGGGTTGGCCAGGCAGCCAGACAAGGAGACGAGAGGCAAAGCTCAGATCAGTCTCCTCCAACAAAGGCTTGAAGTAAATTTAAAGATTAGGGGTAAGAAAGAGCTCTGCATATTTATTAATTCTAATTCAGGAGATCTGATTGGGCAGTCTTGGAACTAAGCCATTTAAAGTAAGGACTGTGCAAGGGGCAAGAGGGAACAAAGAAGTTCCCATCTGGCGGAGTTTAATCGGTCAGTCCTACATGGGTCTATTTGGCCTGGGTACCAGATCTTCCTTTATTGACGGATCTCTTGCCTTTCAAAAGGCTCTGGTGGCAACAGTAGCATTTTTGTTACTTGAGTTTTGTGAAACTTGGTTCCACTGTGCTCTTGGGGTCAGCTTAGGTTCATTTGGCTGCTAACCACAGATTCTAATCAGCTGAGCTGTTTGCATCAATCTGTGCTGGTTTTGAGACTTGAAAAACAGCGGGGATTTCCTGCAAGACAAGCTAGAGCATTCTTACTAGTCCCTTGTCTTTTAGATTTGTCTGCAGTTTCATCAGCTCCTGATGTTTGGTAATCAGAATGCTCTGTTCCTGGTACAGGGTGAACATCTTTCTCATGGGAAATTGTATGTCCTGCTTTTAGGTAGAAAGGATCAAATCAGAGATCCCTTCCTGTACCTATAGTTTCTCAAGTGCCTTCTGCTCAAAAGAGCCAGTATACCAAAGTGGCATTATTGGGGTGATATATTCCAAACTCCTTCATAAACAAGCATGTCATCTGGATAGAGACAATTTACTTTTTCCTTTTCAATCTATGCCTTTGAATTTCTTTTTCCTTGCCTTATTACACTGGCTAGGACGTCTGTTACATTGGTGAGGGGTTATCTATAATTTGCTCACACTCTTAGCAGTCAATATTTCACTATTTAGTATTTCACTATTTCAACATTTAGTATGATGTTGCTATAGGTTTTCATAGATATTCTTTATTAGATTGAGAGTTTCCTTCTATTCCCAATTTTCTGAAAGTTTTAAAAAAAATTATGAATTGGATTTTGTCAAGTGCTTTTTCTACATATTTTTAAATGATTATGTGGCTTTTCCTCCCGTGTTGTCTTCATAGTGTGAATTACACTGCTTACTCTTTGTATGTTAAGACAATCTTGCATCTTGAGATAGCCCACCCTTGATCATGATGTATTATTCTTTTATATATTTTCTTACTCAGAAATTTCATGCAATTCACAAGTCTATTCTTTAGCTTCTGAGGATGATTTTCTGTTTTGATAAAACATTAAAAATCTCAGTTGAGTACGTTGGACATGGCAAAATTTACTGAGGAAGAATTAAAAAACAACAACAACAACAACAACACAAACCTACCTTGAGTACTTAAAGTCAGAACCTGAGCAAGAAAGACTACAGGAGTGTGTGATATAATAAAAAATAGATATTCTACCTTAGTCCACAATTCCTGACACACAGCTCCTAAAACCTTGGAAATTCTGGAGTGATGAGTGTCTTTTGTTTGCTAATGAGATAATTTAAGGCTGGGGCTCCTAGATGGCTTCAGGATAAGAAGTGTCACCATGTCACCACGCTGGAAAGACCCAGCTTGATGGGAGGTTGGAACTTTCAGCTTACTTCTCTACCTCTGGGGAAGGAGAGGGGCTGGAGACTGAGTTCATCATTGATGACCACTGATTTAATCAGTCATGCCTACGCATTGGAACCTACCTAAAACTCTCTAAATGAAGGAGTTCAGAGAGCCTCTGGATTGGTTAATGCATCCAATGTGACAGGAGGGTGATGCACCCCAGCTCCATGGGACACAAGCTTATGTACTCCAGACCCTTCCAGACCACGCCTTACATACCTCTTCATCAGCTATTCATTCTTGGCCTTGATAATATCCTTTATAATAAACTGGTAATAGTAAGTAAAGTGCTTTTCTGAGTTCTGTCAGTTATTCTGGTGACTTATTGAAACCGAGGGAGGTGTGGGAACCCCTGAATGTATAACCAGTCAGTCAGAAGTGACAACCTGGGACCTGGGACAGGCATCGGAAGTAGGGAGTGTCTCCTGTGGACTCTGACGCTAACTCCAGTGTTAGTGTTAGAACTGAATGGAATTATAGGACTCTTCACTGGTTTGGGAGAGTTAGGGAAGCGGCCTTGGGAAAGACACCGTGCATTTGGTATCAGAAGTGCTGTGAGTAAAAACAGTTTGTAGGGTGGCACAAGTATTTCGGGTTCCTCGTATTTTTCTCTCATTTCAGTTCCCATCTCTCCCTCCCAAGCTCCATCCTTCTGCCCACAGATAACTCTGTTTGCCCGTCTTCATCCGGGCACAGGTCTCTGCTGTGCTCATACGAGAACCGCTCGAGGCCGTCTGGTTTGATCCAATACGTACACCCCCTTCTAGCTTCTTCAAAGAATAGTTGGTCTCAGCTTTAACTCACCTCCCTTCCTCATTATGTTAGGAAGACTTAACTAGTACCCACGTCTGGGTCATTTGCACTTAGTGTGTATTATTAAGGGCCGCAGGAAGTTTCCCAACGCCAAGGGAAGAAGCTACAAAGGGGTGTAAGTCCAGGCATTGAGACGGGCGAGGAAGGAAAAGTTTGAGGGGCTGAGATGTCCTTTCAGCTTCCCTAGTATTAGACTACAGAGGCCGTGGCCTGCCCATTCTTAACCCACCCTGGCCAGCGGTGGGGCCGCTTGCTTTAAGTGACATAGTCATTGCAGTCTTTGAGTGGCTACTCTCATCTCTCAGGCCTAAAACAGGTGTCGTTTCCGGGGGAGACGTGTTTTTGGACAGGTCGGTGTTTATTAACTTCTCACCTCTCTGCTGTATTCAGGTCACAAAGGGTTGAAAAGGAGATGAGGCTACACCTGCAGTTGCTATAACCTTCATGAAAATGAAGTCATTAAAAACCCAGTTTTTCTCAGGCTCCTGCTTGGGTGCTCCCCTTCCTCCTCCCACTAGGTGTCACCACACTACACAGTAATGAAGGGAAATGACCTCTAAACTGAGTGACAACTCCTAGACTTCAGAGAAATGGTTGTGTTTAGATTAGCAGCAAATGGGGTATAAATTGTTTATTTAATAAACTGTATCTTTAAGATACGAATATCACATATAATCAGGCTGCAAGTTTATTCATTCATTCTCTTAAAATGCTATCAGTCTTGGAAGCCCAAACAGAGAGTTGCTTCTAGTCACTTATTCTATCCCTAAAAAACCCGTCTGGATTAAATCAGCTGATGACCCTGCACAGCTGACTGGGTCTCACCCCTCAGGATATTATCTCTTTGTTGAGAGGTTGGATTACTGCTAGATCCCTTTATCACCAGAGCTGAGCTCTTTCGGCTGCTGGGGATTAGACATGATCCTTCTCCATCCACAGAGCTTTAATGTCCTTCCTCCTCCTGGTGCCTCCATTGTGGCCACTGTTTTGTGAAGTCGAAGATAAGATGCCAGAGATAAGGGAGGCATAGACATGGCAGGCTCTGCAGCTTTCATTTCTAACACCCCAGATGCCAAGCTGTCCGCTGGTTGCTGGTTGTATACAAGATCCTTCCTATTCCCTGAGCATCAGCCTCCTCACGCCAGGCAGGGAGTATCAGCTTGCTCTCAAATCTAATTTGGATGGGGATGGTAGGTGGGAAGTAAAACACAGCTGATTCTACGCATCTCACATGATGAGTGATAAACACCTGTGAATGTGTCTAACTCTAATGCAGCTTAGCTCCACTCGCTGACCCCTTCCATCTCCAAGACAGATCCCCTGTGTACCACCATCTAACTTCCCGTGGATAATGATTTAACATCCAGGGGTCAGGAAGCTGTCCGTCAGTGATCACTCTGTGTTCTGTTCTTTGACAAGGACAAGATGCTAATGACATCAGACCTTCCTGTTGGTGCAAGGTTTAAAGTTTTGTTTCATGTAGGTCATCTGAAATTGCTGTAAAAGTGTCCTGGGAGTCTGCGAGTTCTCAGAAGGAGAGTTGAGATTTGGTACCAACATTAGCATCAAGCAGCAGTTATTAACGTAACTGTGTCTGACTTGGGGGGTGGGGTCTCAAACACATTTTAGCCTAAACAGAACCCCTCCCCCTACATAATTCTCCTAAATGAAATCTTGGGCAGAACATGTATGTCAGGGCTGCCATATATAGTTGTGCACAGTTCTAGGGGGTGCTGTTTGCATCATTGTCTATGTGACTATAGGTGGTGCCTGGGCAGCACCCCAACATATAAAGCAGATTAAAGCAGTGTTTTATCGATATAGGGATTGTATGTTCCAATTTTGAATCTTTATTTACTAGCCAGTCAGTGGGGAATAACCGTTTTGATGAAAATAAAATGTTTAAATTATGAGTGATGGTTGGAAGCTGCCCTTTTATCAGCGTTGGCATTTCGGATCATGCAGATAAGTGTTGAAAGCTTTGGGGCACTTTAATCAAACCAATCCAGATGCTCATACATAAGAGTGGCATGGATCACACATTTTGAAATCCAGGTAATCTCTGTGGAGGGGCAGGAAGGAGTATTTATCAAAGGTACGTACTGTTTAATCCAGCAATTCCACTTCTAGGATGTGATCAGATGTACTTTCAAATATGAAAAGTGATCTATAGGCAGAGTTATTAATTGTTGCATTGTTGATAGCAGCACAAGGCTGGAAACGACCTAAATGTCCAGTCGAGGACAAATCTCACAATGAAATACTTGGAGCTCTCGCAAGGAAGGTGGAAACCCTCTGTGTATGAAATGGTCTCCCCATGAAGGTTCCTAGGAAGAGAGGAAGGTGCAGAAAAGTGTGAATAATATATTACCTTAAATGTGTGTGTGTATTTATTTATCTGCTTGTATGTGCACAAGAAATTTCTGGAAAGATACCCAAGAAACTAAGAGCACCGTTTGCTTCCAGGGCAAGGTACTGACTGTGTGGGCAGGGATAGAGGATACTTATTACATACCTTTTGTACCTTCGGAATTTTAAACTACATGAATCAAATAACACTAGTAATAGTAAGATTAATAAAAGCCAAATTCTCCTCACCGCAAAACAAAACAAAACCGCAACACACCCAAAAGTATGATAATCTCTGTAGCAGTCTAAGATACAATATTCTCACAGTGTAGCCCAACACACTGCTAATTCACTTTGTTGGTACAGCTTCACACCAGGATCAGCTTACTACTAACCTGACAGCGTAATTTAGTGCGAGGACTTTAAATTCTGCCTCTAATACTTATACGTTGTGTGACCTAGCATGGATCTACTTAACTTCTCTGTGCCTCAGTTCCCTTTTAAATAACTGATGAGAAATCCTACTTTGAAGAGTTATTGAGAGGATCTGACAAGCTAGTATCTATTATGTTTTCAATGAAATGTTTAAAAAGGATAGACCAGAACAAAGAATCCCACTGTGCCTGGCATTAGTTCTGATGTATATGGCTGGCGTGGTATGAGAGAATGTAAGTGTAGCCCTTGACACATTGTAGATACTTAATAAACATTAATTCCCCCCTCACTCATACTTAATTTGGCTGCCAGGAATTTGCTAGACTCTGTCTGAGCAGACAGCAGTGATATTCTGCTGGACACATTTGTGATCTTTCCATTTTAGTCTGCAGATGGACCCTTTGAGCTGTCTTAGACTGGGTCAGGGTGCTTTGAAAATGAAGAAACCGGTTGTTGGCTTTATTATTTTTATGTTAGTTTCTTAGGTTTACCTAAATAAACATTTCCATATATATTTTTTAATCCTCACCCAAAAACATTTTTCCATTTTTTGTTCAGATAGAGTGGGAGGGAAAGAAAGAAAGAGAGAGAGAGAGAAACATCGACGTGAAAGGGACACAGCGAGTGGCTGCCACTCGCACGACCAACCAGGGCCAGGGACAAACTGCAACCGAGGTACGTGCCCTTAGTGGGAACTGAACCCGGGTCTCTCTGGACCACAGACCGATGCTCTAACCGCTGAGCCAAACTGGCCAGGGCACATTTTCATATTTTTGTCCAAGTTTTATGTGGGTTAAATTGTTGCTGTGTAAATGTGCATGTTGTGAGACGCAGAATCTGTGACTACGGCTGCAAGCATACATTGAAGGAAAGGTATGAGGCAATTATATGAGTAACTTTCAGAAAAACAGAAACAAAAACAAAAATTAAAAGCCAACATTTTTAGAATGGTAGGGGTTGTGCCAAATACTTCCCAAGCTTTAGCCTTAACCCCTTTGAATTACTGTTACTTGAGGAAACTGAGGCAGTTTGTTCAAGGTTACACGGTAGTAAGTGGCAGAGATAGAACATAAACCCACGTCTGGATAATTTCCGTTTCTAAATTTTACGTGCATGTCTTTTCCTCTGAGGGGAATCATCATGAAACTAAATTTATAAGCCTTAAACAGAAATTGCTAATTGATTTGAGGATGTAGGTTTCTAAGTAAGGAAGAAACTATCATCTGTTCAATTTCAATGTGCGCATAGGTCCTTATATGCTTTGTCTTTTATAATTTTAACATTTACCCTGTGAGTTAGGAATTATCCTCACCTTTTAGACACGAAAACCAGAACTCAGAGATGTTAGGTAACTTGCCCAAAATTGCATAGCAAGTGGGGAAGAAGGTATGTAAACCAAAGTCTGTCTACTTGCATAGCACCAGACTTAGTTTCTTTCTTTCTTTCTTTCTTTCTTTCTTTCTTTCTTTCTTTCTTTCTTTCTTTCTTTCTTTCTTTCTTTCTTTCTTTCTTTCTTTCTTTCTTTCTTCTCTCTCTCTCTCTCTTTCTTATCCTCATCTGAGCACATGCTTAAAGAGAGGAAGGGAGAAGGGGAGATAGAGAAACATCGATCAGTTACCTTCCGTGCATGCCCCGACCGGGGATCATCTCTGCAACCCGGGCATGTGCTCTGACTGGGAATCGAACCCCAACCTTTCAGTGCACTGCTGGTGCTCAAGCAACTGAGCCACTCCTGCCGTGCAGACTTACAGTTCTTAAGAGCTTCTATTCATATTCATTCTAGTCTTGTTTTTCCTCAAATATTCTGCTGGGGTACAAGGTCAGAGGGAGTTCTGTGTAAGATCCTCCAGACTGGTCTCCTGGGTAACTACCCATGAGACCCAACGTAGGAAACAAACTTTCCCACTGAGATGTGTTAAGTCTTTGTCTCTGCGTCTAGAGTCCATTGATGCTCTCTTTATCTATTATAATATTTCTCCTTAGAATATACATTGTGACATGATTCCTATAACAATGCAATAGTTTCTGCAATTCTTTAAAAAAAAATTTTAAATCCTTGCCCGAGGATATTTTTCCATTTATCTTCAGATAGAGTGGGAGAGGTGGGGGGGGGGGGGGAACAGAGAGAGAGAGAAACATTGATTTGAGAGGGACACATTGATTGCTTGCTTCCCACATGACTCTGACCAGGGCCGGGGACCAACCACCGCTGAGGTACATGCCCCTGACCTGGAATTGAACCCGAGACTCCTTGGTCTGCGGGTCCATGCTCCAACCACTGAGCCAAACCGGCCAGGGCTGGTTTCTGCAATTCTGTATAGTCTGAGTTGTCAGTGCCTTAACTTAGGTGGAACAGAATTTCCTTCAGATGAGGAGCATCTGAGGAGTATCCGGCAGGGTGTTTGACTTGCCCTCCCACAGCGGTTTACAGCTGGATTTCCCCCGAGTGCCCAGAGCCCGGGGGGACGGAAAAGTGGTCATGGGAGACCTTGTAAGGGACCCTCATGCAGAAAAGTGTGCGTGGGAGAAGCCCCCGGAGGGGTGGAGAGCGGCTGGAATGGGGGGTGCAGCCCTGGGCTCTGGTTCTGGGGTTCCATATCTGTAGAAGGGGTTGGTCAGATGGTCTGTGCTGTGGACGTGAGCCCAGGAAGCTGGATTATGGCCTCTGGCGGCAGATAAAAATTTTCTCCACGTATGATAACCGAGTGCTTGCCGTGTGCCAAGCGATATGCTGGGCTCAGTTCAAGGACTGTCTGATGTCCTCCTCACGCAGTCCCGGAGGCAGGTACTGCTGGCACCCTTATTCCACAGATGCAAAGTTCGAGACTCTGAGAGGCTCACCACTTCACCTACAGTCCCACAGCCAGCCAGGGGCAGAGTGGGGATTCAAACCCGGGCCACTTGGCTCCGCAGGCTTGTCAGCTTGACTTCTTGACCACTAGGCCCTGAAGCTAATAGAACTGCTCCTCCTTCCATGGCCGGAGACAGCCCATTCCCTGTGCAAATGCTTCACAGGCATGCAGTAGACACACTGGACCCTACTGCGTGTTCTGTTTGGTAATTCTTATTTTTTCCCTAACAGTACACTTGAGAGTTTATGTTCATCTTTAAGGTAAACCCCTCACTACCCTCTTGCAGGGTTCTCTCTGTATAGCTAAGCAGACTGAGGGGTAGATGCTAAGAAGGGCACAAGGGTAGCAGAATGCTCACTGTTACAAATATGTGCTAAGGTCTTTAAATGACCCCCAAACAGCCAGATTCTGTCCCAAACAGTCAGCAAAGGGACAAAAAAAAATTTTCTTGGCTGTGTTTTGTAGTTTCCATTAGCTTAACTGTCATCAAGAACAACCCTGAGTCAGGGCCTGAATGATCTTTTTCTTTGCTTGGGTTCCTGCCTTTGGCTTACTGCCGTTCCCTGCGTGCTACAAGGCATGAAGACAGGTCTTCATCTCATCCATCTCTCAGGAAAGGTGACAGCGATTTATATATTTTAATGGGGAACAATATAGCATATGAGTTAGGAGAGTACATTCAATTCCCGGCTCCAACACTGTCCAGATGTGTGTCCTCGAGACTGTTATTCAGTTCCGAGTCTTGGTTTCTGCATCTGTAAAGGACAGATTCTGAGACGGCCTCCCTGCTCGGGCCATTGTCAGGGTGGACTGAGACTGGCCTGGAAGGGGCTCAGCACGGTGCCAAGATGCCAGCCCCACCTAGGCTGGGGGGAGGGCCATGTCTGTGCTCTTCAGGCTCACCTGGGATCCTGCTGCTATTCCTACCTCAGGCCTCTCCGCCGGGACAAACCTTAACACACAGGGCCTTGGGAACTCTGGGCTTGCTACCTGCTGGGCTCCCTGGACAGAAGAGCACAGCTTTCCCTTTTCAAAGGCCCACAGTTATCTGGGGAGATCTGTCTTCCTCTTCCACAGGAATTTGGCTCAGAGAGACAGGGTGCAGGGCCATTTCTCAGGGATGCATCAGCATCTATGACTTATGCATTTATTTTGCTTCTCTCCTCTGCTCGCTCCTTCCCACCAAGCTGATGGAATGCCAGGCTTCCCACCAGCCTGGCATGGAGGAGGGGGAGCTGTTGGACAGGAAAACGATCTCCTATCATGCATTCTGGCAAATCTTTAACTAATTTAAGGAGAGGCTTTGAAACTCAAAAGCCAAGCATTGATCCCTGTATTTGCTGTGTTCTATTTCAAAATTGTATCCTGCCATAGGATTTTAAAATTCGTCCTTGATTTATTAAAGTTAGGATTTTTATTAAAAAACTTGTATTTCTTAAGTTTAGATTACAAATTAAATTTCAAATTAAGATTACAAATCTTATTACAGTTACGCACCACTTAATGACAGGGATGCTTTCTGGGAAATGCGTCATTGAGCCATTTCGTCGTGAGAACATTGAGGACGGTGTGGCCTACTACTCTAATCGTATGTTCTATACTTTTGTACGACGGGCTGCTCAGTAGGTTTGTTTACAGCATCACCACAAACATGATTAACGCATTGAGTTGGGACTTTACGATGGTTACAATGACTCTGGGAGATGCAGATTTTTCAGCTCTACGCAAATCTCATGGGACCACAGTCCTACATACAGTTGTTGACGGAAACGTTGTTGTGTGGCACGTGACTGTCTGTACAATCGTGAGCATTCACTGTGATGGTAGCGTTCACGAGCAGAAGTGCTCTGCTTTTTAGTAACGTTGCTTTTTCCCATTAGCCTGAATGGAGAAATTATAGCTGTGAATAAACAGAAAGATACGAATTGCAGAATTTTATGCTTAAAAGCTTAGAGATTATCTAACCTAAACTCACCCACTTTTTTTTTAAGTAAAGAAAACAGGAACCCTAAGAGGGTAGTCGCTGTAGCCAAGGTTACACAGGCAATTGATGGCAAGGACATCAGTGGGATGTAGGCAGGGTGACTGGGGAGCCACAGAAAGGAGAGGGATGGTTGTCTGCGCCGGCACGGTTATTTGGGACGATTTAAAAATAAGTGTAGTAATGTTTAAGACTCTCAATTGTGGAGTATTAATATCTTCAGTTAAGGAATCCATGCATTTTTGGCTTTTTATATTTTGGCATATTTCAACTTATAATGTTTAAGAGAATTTGGCCTAATGGAGCAAGAGATCCTCCTTGTGGTTCTAATTTTAAATGTGCACTTGATTTAGACTTGTGATTTCAAGTTCAAATTTTAATAAGTTTATTATAGAACTGAATAATTTAATAGAACTAAAGGTTTACCATATTTATATGTTTAATGTATTAGATTTATAAGAGTTATTTAAGTACTCAGGAGGGTTTTGTTAAGCCAGATAATTACAGTACTTAAAAGGAAATTGAATACATTAAATTTATAAAAGCAGTTTAAAAGGAGTTTAACAAAGTTTGTAAATGAGACCAAACATTTATCAAAGGCCCCTTAAAAGTGACATTTATAACTTTCTGGGCTTCTGAACAAAATCTGTTTATAGAGTAATCTGAGGAATACATACATACTAACAAAAACTGTTATTTTTACACAAGTACAGCAAGGTTGCAGGATATAAGATCCAACATCAGTTGTATTTGTGTATACAAGTAATGAACAATTCAAAAATGAAATTGAGAATATAATTTCAGCCCTGGCCAGTTGGGTTCAGTGGTTAGAGTGTTGGCCCACTGACCAAAGTTTCTTGGGTTCAATTCCCGGTCAAGGACATGTACCTGCGTTGCAGGTTCGATCCCCGGCCCTGCTCAGGGTTTGTGGGAGGAAACCAATTGATGTGTCTCTCACATAGATGTTTCTCTCTCTCTCACCCTCCTTCCCTCCATCTCTCTCTCCCACTCTGTCTAAAAATATCCTTGGGTGAGGATTAACCAATGCATATATATATATATATATATATATATATTTCCATTCACAATAATATAAAAAATAATAAATACTTAGAAATAAATTTTTAAAAAGCAATTCAGAGCTTGCACACTGAAAATTACAAAACTGCTAAAGAAAATGAAAGAAGATTTAAGTAAATGAAGAGATATTTCATGTCCATGGATTGGAAGACAGTATTGTTAAGATGTCACTTATCTTCAAACTGATCTATATATATACAATGCAATTATTGTCAAAATTCCAGCATGCTTTTTGGGGATAGAATTGACAGGCAAATCTTAAACTTTATATGGAAATGAAAATACCTAGACTAACCCGAACAATTGTGAAAAATAGAATTAAATTAGAGGATTGTCATCCCTCAATTTTAAAAACATACTATTAAGTTACATTGATCAATGTGTAATATTGGCATATATATCAAAAGAACAGAATTGAGAATCCAGAAATAAATCCTTATATCTGGAGTCAATTGATGCCCCCCCACCCCGCCTAGAATGCCAAGGTGATTCACTTAGGAATGGATAGTCTAGTCAAGAACAGTGCTGGGATAATTAGATATCCATAATGCAAAAAGATAAACTTAGATTCTCACCTCATACCAAACACAGAAACCAACTTAAAATCAATCACGTACTTAAATGTAAGAGTTAAAACAATAAAACTCTTAGAAAAAAAACATATAAGACAATATTTAAGACCATTAGGCAAAGTTCTTTAAGTACAATACAAAAAAGCATGGTCAGAAAAAAGAAAAATTGGTAAGTTTTACACTTCAAAGGACACCATTAAAACAATTAGAAGACAAGAAACAAACTAGAAGAAAATATTTGCAAAACACATATCCAATTAAGAATTAATAAACATGTAAGTAAGTACAATTGAATTTTAAAATAACCCAATCAAACAATGGGCAAAAGATATAAATAGACTTTACAAATGCGAGCGCGTGCGCGTACACACACACACACACACACACACACACACACACACACACAGGGCCTGCCTAAAAAATGCATGAAAAGCCTGGCCGGTGTGGCTCAGTGGTTGAGCATTGACCCATGCACCAAGAGGTCACTGGTTCAATTCCCAGTCAGGGCACATGCCCAGGTTGTGGGCCCAATCCCCAGTGGGGGGCATGGAGGAGGCGGCCAATCTATGTTATCTCTTATTGATGTTTCTATCTCTCTCTCCTTCTCCTTTCCTCTCTAAAAATCAATAAAGAAAAAAAATTTTTTTTAAATACATGAAAAGATGTTCAACATTATAAGTCATTAGAGAAATGCAAATTAAAACCATAATGAGATACCTTTTCACGCCCACTAGAATGGCTATTAAAAGCAGGCAGGACAGACAAGCCCTGGCCGGTGTGCTCAGTGGTCGGGGGTGGTGGGTTCGATCCCAGGTCACGAGCACCTACCTAGGCTGCAGGTTTGATCCCTGCCCTTGTTGGGGCAGGTGCGGGAGGCAAACAATCGATGTGTCTCTCTCACATCAATGTTTTTCTCTTCTCTCTTCCCCTCCCTACCTTCCTTTTACTCTTTCTAAAAATCAACAGAAAAAAATATTCTTGGGTGAGAATTAACAATAACAAAAAAGAAATAAGAAAGACAATAACAAATGTTGGTGAGGATATGGAGACACAGGAACTCTATGCACTGCTGATGGGAATTTAAAATGGTGCAGCCACTTCGGAAACATTTTGGCTGTTTCTAAAAAAGATATACATAAAACTACTATATAATATGCAATTCCACTCCTAGGTAGAGAGAAATGAAAACATAAGTCCATGTGAAGACTTCCACACAAATGGGCATGACAGTGTTATTCATTATAGCTCCAAACTGGAGCAGTCTAAGTGTCCATCAGCTGGTAGTTGGATAGACAAAATGTGGTGTATTCACACAATGGAATAGTATTCAGCAATACAACAACAAACTGCTGACACATGCTAATAATGAGTGAACCTCAGAAACATTACGCTCAATGAAAGAAACCAGACAAAAGAGACCACATATAGCATGATTTCACTTATATGAAATGCCCAGAAATATGGAGACAGAAAGTAGATTAGTGATTGCTTGAGGCTCAGCATATGAATAGGGCTTACTGTAAATGGGCATGGGGGATTGTATTGGAGGGATGAACATGTTTTGGAAAGGATTTATGGTGGTGGTTGTACCACTTGGTAAAGTTACTAAAAATTATTGAATTGTACCCCTGAGAGAATTTTATGATATGTGAAATATACCTCAATAAACTGATGAAAGAAAAAGCATATGATTTTGCACCCTGGCCCATTTGGCTCAGCAGTTGGAGCATCGGCCTGTGGACCAGAGAGTCCCAGGTTCGCTTCCCGTTAGGGGCACCTACCAAAAAAATAAAGACAAAGAAAAAGCATGTGTCTTTGGGCAGATAAGTAACTTCTGCTTTAGCTTTCATCTGTAAAATGGGCATAAGAAAGTATTTACCTCATAGGGTCACTGAACAGATCAAGTGAGAAAATATGTATACAGCGTTTAAAGTTAGAGCACCTATCATACAGTAAACACTCAGTGAAATATTGGTGTCTACAATTATTTTGAAACACCAGAACAAAGGTCTGAAGGAATAAGGAACGTTTTTCTTTGATGGAGATACTGATATATTAAACACCACTTGAAAAGACATGGGGAACCTTAAAAGCATTTTACTAAGTGAAAGGAGCCAACCTGAAAAGGCTACATACTGTGTGATTCCGAGTATAAGCCTTTCTAGAAAAGGCAAAACTATGGAGATAGTAACACAATCAGTGGTTGTCGCGCTGGTGGAGAGAGAGCAGGGGGCTAGGACGAATAGGTGGCGCTCAGAGGGCTTTTAGGGCTGTGGAAGTACTTTGTATGATACTATAAAGATGGACACATGTCATTATACATTTGTCCAAACCCGTAATATGTACAGCACCAGGAGTGGACCCTAATGTAAACTATGGATTCTGGGTAATAGTGATGTGTCTATGCAGGTTCATCAATCTCAAGGAGTGTACCACTGATGGAGGGTGTTGTCAGTGGGGGCACTGAGCCTGCCTTCCACCCCATTTTGCTGTGAACCTAAAACTCTTCTGAAAAAGAAAAGTCTTTATCATAATAATAATAATAAAAAAAAACTAAACCCCACTTACTATTTTTCCAACCTGAATTGTCTATCTGTAGCGCAGACCACCTGGTAGGAAAGAAAAAGAAAAACTTGTGGGCAACATAAAATTTGACTTTACAGGGCGAATGGGCAAAATTCATTTGAAGGGATAATGAAACTAGAAAGATTTATTATTTCTATTTATGAAATTTCAACGCAGTAGAGATAAAAGATTTTGTTAGCTAAATTAAACTTCAATCAAGATGCAATAAATATATTTTTAAAATTTAATGTTTAATCAGGTAAAATGTTTATAGGGTTCCAAAGTCAAAGCTACACAATGGAGTACATCGGGAAGTCTAAGCCTCTATTCCCATTCCCTCTATAGGTAATCTTTTTTGTTTGTTTTTGGATTATCCCTTATTTTGTTCAAATATCAGCCAACAAGTATATTTTATATTTCTCCCCTCCCCATCCCTACTAGAAGATACCACACTATGAACTTTGTCCCCGCTCCTTTTGTTTCACTTAATCCATCCCGGCGATGATGCCATTGTGGCTGAGCTGGTGCCCGCTCTTTGTTTCAGAGACACGGCACTCTGTGACGCAGCACGCCACGGTTCCTTCAGCCAGTGTCTTGGTGATGGTCGTTTGGATACTCTCCAGTCTTTTGCTGTTATACTCAATGCTGCAATGCGTCGCCTTGAAGTTGCAGTACATATAGGTGCAAACTCAGAACACTCCTTGGCATCTGAGTAAGTTTGCCCTTTCTTTGGCAAGGCAAGCCAGTAGCTGTAACCGACCCCGGACTGTTTGTGAAGAAATTCCATTTGGACTACCTGTTGGCTTGAATCACTTTGTAATTGTTCATTTTTCCAAGTTCCTAAAATGTTTTGGAAACAAATCCTTGTGAGTACATGTCATTTCTTATTAACCACTTTCTGTAAATGTTGAATTGCTTAATACCTACAACCAAATTGCTTAACTGTCTTCAATTAGTATTTCTGGGGGGTTCCATTTCATCGATCAACTCTGTGAACGGTCTTTCACTTGTTCAAGTGTGGGAATTTGGGGTCTAACAAAATTTATCAAGTCAAATGTCAGGTATTTGGATTTTGACAGAGCCCTTAGAAACATTTTGCAAAACTTTTAAGTGTCTTGAGTCTTTTACAAACACTTATATTTTAAGCTTCCATTGATTTATTTTACACAAGTTATCTGTGTTTACTGAAGAAAAATTAGGAAGTTCAGACAAGCAGAATAAAAAACTACCTATCATCCGAACCTCCAGAGATAACCAGCGTTAGCATTGACTGCAGAGCCTTCTAGACTTTTTCAGTGAACGTAAACAGCCTCCCTCCCCTAACACACATTCATATGCAATTTCTCCCTCTCTGATTGTACAGCGTGAGGCAAAGGTAGGTTTATAGTTGTGAGTACGCAAAACAGTTTATTCTTGTATTGTTGTTTATTAATTATTGCATTATTTTCCATACAAACAACTGTAAATGTACATTTGCCCCACCCTGTATATGTACTTCAAGGGAAATTTCATCTTTTCTGCTTATTAGGATTTATCCTTCAATGTTGCTCTTTGCCTTACACACCATGTAGATGGGTTTTTCTGTCTTCCCATCAAAGTGAACTCTTTGTATTTCTCTCTATAATGTTTACCTTAGAAATAGAAAATTAAAGAAAAAGTTTTTTTCTGGATACATAAACCGAAAATCCCCAAGACTTGTTTTCCATGGTCTTGTAAGTCCTTCGACTTCCCTCTGTGTGTCCGCCCTGGGGCAGTTTGCGGACGCCTAGAGGGAGGCACGTTTAGGAGACCGAAGTCCTTGGAGAGACTGGTTATGCAGAAATGAAAGTCAAGCAGATTCTCCCTGATGATCGTTCTGCTATTCAAAAGATTGGTTGGAAAAAAGGAATTCTTGCAAGTGCTTCTCTGTGATCACGATTGCCCGTATCTTATTCTAACTACGAACACTGAATATCTAATTAAAGCCCGAAAAGTAGCTATCTGCGTGTTCCAGCAGCATGTACCCAAAATAATTCCTGATACTTAACTGAATTTTGAGCTTTCTGTATGGATGGATTTTGACATTTTGCACCCTAGAATTGTGTATATGGGGTGGAGAAGGGGCATTTTCCCTGGCCATGGATCACTGGAATCAAGGACCACATTACAAGTAACTTAATTATTGTGTTTTGCTACTATTTTTTAGGGAGACATGTGAAAAATAAAACTCCCTGTTTATTTATTTAACAAGTGGAAACAGAAAACTTCTTTTATAGTACATTGACATTTAAAATATAGTCAGTTAAACAGGGCAATGAGAGGACGTAAACAGAGTGGAGACCAGAGCAGGAAAGAAGGGCGAAGGCTGGGAGACTTGTGGAACCGCCGTCTCCCGCGGGAGAGGAACACATGCAGAGAAAAGGCAATTGGTTAAGGAAGTCGTTTGGAGAGCAATTAGACAGGACCTATCAGATATATAAATTCCTAACCCTTTAAACCAGCAAACAATCCTTTTCTCCAGTAGCATTACAGAGTATCTGTACTACAGAACCACTCACGTCGGCATGCAAGGATGTCTCTACTGCAGCCTGTTTATAACAGCAAAAAAACCATAGACAATGTAAATGTTGAGCAGTAAGGAAGAGGTTAAATAGATAAAAAGTACACTCATTAGGTGGAATTCTAGGCAATCATTGAAAAGAATAAGGTAGAGTTATGTGTCCTGCTGTGGAAAGACCTACACGTTTGTGATAAAGTGCAGGAAGCATGTTTCAGAACATATGTGTAGTAGAAAACCAATTTTGTAAAAAACAAAAAAACACAGTCTAGGTACATGCTAAACTGCTGATAGTTTGGGATGGGAAAATTTGAATTGTGAGAATGATATTCACTTATTTTTGAGAATTTGAAAATAAGAGAATAACTTATGTGTCTGAATGAACCCAGAAGGGATTACACAACTGGGACTGAGTAGCTCTCTGAGTTCCAGAGGAGCCCAGACAGATTCGGAACTGGGCTGGGTCAAGTCTGCGGCTTTCTGTTTCCCATTTCCGGTGGACACCCTAGAGCCCAGACCTACGGAGCTCTATGGTCTGCGTGGATATTCACAGACAATTTTTGTTATAATTGTGGGATTTTTGGGTGAACCTCTGAAAGAAAGGAGGTTTCTTCATCTACAATTTGGGGATAATAATTATCTATGCCTTGAAAGATTATTTTGTGTATTAAAATACATAGTCATACATAGAAAATGTGGACAGGTTTTATAAATGGATGTCACTACTGTTATTAATATTTTGGAGATCCAGGATGAAATTCCCATTTTTTTCTAGGCCTTCATTTTATTTATATATGCTTCTTACCCTGGTAGCATAAAAAGCAGTTTGATGTATGGAACTGGAGGTAGACAGAATTACTTGAGATTTCATACTTGGCCACCACAGCTTATGTTCTATGTCTGTATGCAAAGAATTTCTTATTCATTTCTACTCCTTTCTCATCGAGTCTCAATTACTTATCTGACAATTTGCATTAGTCATTAATCAGCCCCCCCCAAAAAATATCTGTTTGTTTCCTGAATATAGACATTTCATTTTTATATGCCTTACATAATTTTTGGACATTTCAATTTTTTTTTTTTTTTTGAAATGAAGCAACTTTTGACACATTGAATTTATTCCAAGAGATGACATTAGGCTGCATTCTTGTGCCTGTTCTCTTGAGTAGATTTAATGTACTTCCACATTCTTAAAATGTTTTTATAATAGCTTCATAATTACAAGTGATGTTTTTCAAATGTGCTGCCTTCTCCAAACTGAGTGACTCTGACTTGCAGTTTTTGTGAATTTTGCTAGTTCCTTAATGCTTTAGCTTCACCAGCGTGTGGGAAGAAAAGGCCAAGCTACACAAACAGCCAGGTCAGCTGCAGAAGTTCTGAAGGCCAGGCACAACAGGCACGTGTTTATCATGCATGGCGGGGTTGAGGCTGTCATGCTCCTGGTTATATTTGTTTAATAATTTAATTTAATAACTGAGAAAACTATTACTTAGAAAAGAATTTACTCTTCAGTGGAGAAATGTTATCTATTAATAGCGCGTTTGCATTTGAAAGGATTTTTTGAAAGAGGACCAAGATTCCCTAAAGTGTGACAATAATTCAGTACCCTCTCTCCAGTATGATGAACCTCGGATGCATTAGCATTGGTCCAATGTCCATCACAGGGCAATATGGCACCATGTATGGTACAAGTGCTGCTCCTCATCCCCTCAAATCCCACTCACACTCACTCCCCAGCCCACATCCCCGCCAGCCTCCCCCGTCACCCCCACATCTCTGCCACACATCCATGCTGGGCATCACAAATGTGTCAACACTGAGCCTCTGTGTGATCTCAGAATCCCTTTAAAAAGTGGGCCAGAGTTCCGCGGGTGCAGCTCAGTGGTTGAGCATTGATCCATGTATCAAGAGATCGCTGGTTCCATTCCCGGGCAGGGCACATGCCCAGGTTGTGGGGCATGCAGGAGGCAGCCAATCGATGTTCTCTCTCATTGATGTTTCTGTCTCTCTCCCCCTCTCCCTTTCTCTCTCTAAAATCAATAAAGGAAAAAAAAAATCTGTATATATAAAAAAGTGGGCCCCAGGTAGCCTCTTTCAGTCAATTGCTACAGAGGAGGAAACCTATCAAACATCTGAGATTTATCAAGTATTGACAACATATCTAGTCGGTTTAGGCAAAGCAGCTCAATTTTAAAAACCAGTCAAATTATTTTTGGGCATGATATAAATAAAAACAGTTATTTTGGGGGGCAAAATTTTAACTTTTCAGTTCACCATTTTAGCACAACACTGGCAATGTTTGAACGACTAACTTTATAATTAAGTACAATATAGAAGTAGCATTACACGCAGTGACATTAATTGTGAAATAGCCGGCGAGCAGGATCCTATCAGCTAAGTGTGGATGTATCCAGACCTCTCTTGCTTTGAAACAGATTTCTCACTCTATGCTGTCCTCCCAGCATACAGTATACAGTTGATCCTTGAACAACTCAGAAGTCAGGGGTCCCCACCCCCATGCAGTTGAAAACTTGCACAGAACTTTTGACTCTCCAAAACCTTAACTACAGTTGCCCTTGGCATCTGTGGGTTCAAGCAATATCAGACAGAAAACAGTATTTTGGTTGGGAATTCGCTGTTGGGAAACCTTGACTGGGAATGTGAAAGTACAGGGTGCAACAAAAGTAGGTTCACAGCGGTGAGTATGCAAAACACTGAGTTCTTCTTGTATTGTTATTTTTAATTATTGTATTATTTTCCATTTGAACAACTGTGAACCTACTTTTGCCCCACCCAGTATTGTTTTTGATCTTTGTTGGTTGAATCCCTGATTCAAAACCCCATAATATGGAGGGCTAACTGTATTTACTGGAAAAAATCTGTGTAGAAGTGGACCCGCGCAGTTCAAACCCATGTTGTTTAAGGGTCAACGGTAATTGTTTTCCGCTCCGTGAGATTCGTTACCAGCTTTGTGGCACGTGGAGAGATCTGTGACCCTGCATCTTTTTGGCCATCTTTCCTATTCACTGCTGCTGAGTAGTTTTACAAGTAGGGTTCATTTAGTATGGAAGGGGAAATAAATCTCACCCTCATGACATATACCAATTACAGATGTAAAAATACTTGAGATCCATCCCTAACAGCTTGGTCAAGGTAAGTGGCACTTGGGAATGCCTTTTCTCCCAACTCTCTGTTGACATTATGTATCCTAGAATTTATGACAATGGTTACTTCCCTAGACTGGACACCCAGGGATATAGGACCCCTTCTGTCTCCCCTTTGTTCTACCCTTCTCGGTCTCCTCCAATAGGTACAGAAATAGAACTGGCGCCCTGGCCTGTTTGGCTCAGCAGTTAGAGCGTTGGCCCACGGACCAGAGAGTCCTGGGTTCAGTTCCCGCTAAGGGCACGCATACTTCCATTGCAGTTTGTCCCCGGCCCTGATTGGGGCCGTGTGGGTGGCAACCACTCCATATGTCTCTCTCACATCGATGTTTCTCCCTCACTCTTCCTCCCTCTCTTCCTCCCACTCTCCCTCCCACTATACCTGAAGATAAATACCAAAAAAAAAAAAAGAAGAAGAAGAAAAAAAGAAATAGAACTGGGGAGGGGCAGGAGTGAGATTGTTCGCCAAGCACAGTCTCTAAGACATAAAAATAAAAATAGCAAAATAAAATAGCATGAAATCAACACATGAAATGCACAGAGAAGGTAAAAAAAATGGGTTCCATTTTTAGATGCTTGCTTTCTTACTAATACAAGGGTCCTATTCCTGTTCCTGTGGGGTCCCACTCTGGTGTAGTCACCTTGGTGTTAGCCCCTGCCAGGCTTCTGATTGGCCTGTTTGTGTGAGTGTAAATGTCCTGCCTATTCATGAACTTGAGACATGCCGCAGGTGTAGATGTGGCCCAGCAGATGTGTGTGAGTGTTCGCACTACGCCGTCTGGGTCCTTCTGCAGCAGCTGCCAGCTCCTTCCCTCGTGTTCGTTGCCCCCTGAGGTGCCCTGGCAGCCTGAGGCTGGAAGCAGGCATCCGATTTGCAGTTTCCAGGACAGCTCAGCTCCTCAGGCAATGAAGGTCATGTCACGACTGACTCATTCATTCTCCTTTGTTTTGAAAATTAAAGAAGTTTTTATTAAAGTAAATTTCTTCCAACAGGACTTTTGATCTAAACGTCTCTTAATCTCGTGTTAGATAAATAATCTCACTGCTCACACTATTCAATGATTACTAATGCCTCATTTGCAGGTGAAATTAATATTCCATATGGTTGGTCTGATCATTTAAGCCTAAGCCAACAGGAGGAGACATGCTGATTTGAGTAGTTTGGGTTGCAACGGAATGAACTATTGGCTCAGTGTCAGTACTTTGATGTTCTCATGGCCAATGCTGGAGCCATGCAATAAGGCAAATTGATTTTATTTTGGGGTGGTGCCTTTGCAGTAACAGACTTGTTTTGGGTATAAGGTACCATGAAGATCATTTTATCATTCAATAAATATTGTTTTTTAGATTTCTATTATGTACATAACACAGTGCCTAGAGCACCAACCATTTTAATGGTTGTTAGGAAAACAGTAAAAAAATAAAATATAAGAATTTTAACTCCACGTTAGTAGGGAATTGCTTTCTAGATCCCAAGCACTGACTATTGTCAGTGTTTTGAAACTCCCTGGTTGCTTGACATTTGTCAGCATTTGACAGGGAGCCATCTAACCAAAAGGTCCTTCCCTGAATCTTTGGCTCATCATCAATTATGACTATCAATTATGACTAAGTTCATCATCAATATTCTGTTAACAAGGAGAGAATATATTTTTTATGTAATGGGAGTTCCAAAGCTCATTTTTATTAATATAAGAATATCAAGATTAATATTTGTTCCTTACCATTTTATAGTGGACTTTCATACATATTTTAGGAGTAGAATCTGACAGTTTAGGAGGTCTGTCAGATAAACTCCAGCTTGAGTGTTATGTCAATAGTGTCCTTAAATGTTCATGTTATTATTTGCCTTCTTTTGATGGTGGTGCTAAGGAGGACATTTCTAGTTCATACATGGGTCAGGTACTGATCAAGGTAGGCGATATTTTGTTATGATAACCATAGAAATAATTTTCCCTCTACCCTTCTGAGTGCTTGGGTGAGACCCCCTTGTAATAAAAAACAAGTTAGCAAGAGAAAAACAAACATGTTTATTAACATGTGCACCTCATGTATCCATGGGAGAGACTCAGGGAAAATGAGTAACTTTCTGAGGTGGCTTAGAATCGGGATTAAATACCATCTTAACAGGAAAAGGGGAGGGGAGGTGGCCCTCTTAGGGGAGAGTAAATGAATTTTAGGAAAGATGAATGGGTCCTCAGAAGAATTAATGGGAGGAAGGATAGTTTGTGATAAAGTTTGTCTGAGTGTAGTGTTGACTTCCAGTCTCTTCTCCTGTGTTAAGAGTCATTGTCCCTGGTTGAAGAAGCTCCGGGGAGCGGAATGATAATAATTGGGTTCCTTTTGGGGGTTGTCTTCAGGCAGGTAAGGGGAGATTGGAGAAAGCCTTTCCCTGCATGTACTGTTTTCAGATATCTACAGCTCAAAATAATCAATATGCCAAAGTGGCGTATTTTGGGGTAGTGTCTTAAACTCCTATATCATATATTGGGGTGATCTATTCTGTTACCTTTCATAACAAATAACCCCAAATATCACTGGCTTAACACAACAAAAGTTTATTTCTCACTCACGAAAAGTCTACGGTAAATCAGAGCAACTTTCCCAAAGTGCTACTGACTCCTCATCCGGGATGTATTCGTCTTATGCCACACCCATGCCAACATGCTCCTTTGTGACCATGGTGTCAGGGGAAAGGAGGGCTGGAGAGTGGAGCAATGACAATTAAATGCTCCACCAGTGAAATGTAGCAGAGGAGATGTGTGCCACTTCCAGACCCAGGGAAGGATTGCAAGTCACTTGGCCACATTCGGTTTCAAGGGAGTAAGATGCTGTCCTGTCATGAGCCTGATAGTAGAGGCTATCTAGACACTGATGTAAGGGATGCTTGTGTGTTGGCCTACTTTAGACTGTTAGAAAATCCAGGAGCACTCTGTCTCTCCTTTGATTAGTGAACTGTAAAAACAAATAACTGTGCTAAATGAGGTGTTTTTATTAGTGTGATGATGATGAAATAAATGTGGGAAATGCTTCCAGATTATTGAACTGGCTATGCCACAAGAATTAAAAGTAACTATTGATAAGCTAGATAGATTGGTATCTTCAGAAATATGAACACATTCAGTGCCTTAAGGGAGACCATATTTAGACTTCTTCTTGGAAGACTCATGAGCTCTGGTTGGTAGATAATGGCTTCTCCAACATGTCCATGTCTGAACCCCTGGAACTGTGACTGTTGTGTCACATGGTAAGGAGGAATTAGATTGCAGATAGAAACTAATCAGCTGACTGTAAGGTAAAGACATTACCATGGATACTTGGATGGGCCCAATATAATTCCACAGGTCCTTCTGTGGGAGAGGGAGGTGGAAGAGGAGGTCAGAACCAGAGAGAGGCAGCATGAGGAAGACTTGGGCTGACTTGCTGGCTTTGAAGATGGAGGAAGGGGCCATCAGCCAAGGAATGTGAGTAGGCTCGAGAAGCTGGCCGAAGGCAAGGACATGGCTTCTCCCCTGGAGCCCCCAGAAGGAATGCAGCCCTTCAAGCACCTGGATTTAGCCCGTTGACACCCATTTCAGACGTTTCGCCTCTAGAACTGTGAGATAATAAACTTGTCCTTTTTTAAGCCATTGAGTTTGTGGTAATTTGTTATAGCAGCAGTAGGAAATTAATACATGTCCCATGGCCTCTCCGGGAAGATTGGGGCAAAAGATGGCATTTGCTGGAAGACTATGAATGAAAAATATGGATATATTCTCTTTTTGTTGATATCCTTCCAAATAGGAAGAAAAAAGAGAAAGCTGAAAAAGCACATTTTCTGGGAAAATAGTAAAGGGGCATCTTTTCCATTCTACTTGTAAGTAGACTTGTCAATCTGTTGAGAGTCTTTTTTTTTTTTTTTTTTTTTTTATCCTCACCTGAGGACGATTTTCTATTTTTTTGTTCAGATAGAGTGGGAGGGAGAGAGAGGAAGAGACAGAGAGAGAGAGAGACACATCGAGGGCTGCCTCCCACATGACCCAACCAGGGCCGGGGACAAACTGCAACAAAAGTACATATCCTTAGTGGGAACCGAACCTGGTCTCTCTGGACCGCAGGCCGACGCTCTGTCCGCTGAGCCAGACTGACCAGGGCTGTTGAGAATCTTATGCAGAGTAATAGGAAAAGAAGGAAACAGAAAGCACCAATTTTATCAGAATTTCACATGGCCTTGGAAGAACTAAGAGTTTATGGCTAAAATTTAGCAAGTATTACGAGGAGTGAATAATGGATGGTTTGGGGACAGGTGCGGGTTGGAGGCAATATGCCAGCAAGTGGCTTTGTGTATGAGAGGGAGACAAAGAGGAGATTAGGACTGTGGGTAAGTGCACAACCTGTCTATCTTGAATCTAGGCGGGGTGTAGCCAAGGTGAGCAGTAAAATTCCCAGTATCTAAGGAACACTATGTATTCCATTACAAAACTATGTTTGCATTAATGCATAACCACATAACCATATAGTTTCTCTCTCTCTCTCTCTCTCTCTCTATATATATATATATATATATATATACACACACAATATATATATATATACACATATATATACACACAAAAATATGAATTTATGTGAATATGTATGAAAAATATAAAAATATATATTTCAGTTTCTTAAAAACATTCCCCCAAAATATAAAATACAACAGAGTTGTTATTCAGAATTACCAGCAGCTGGAACATACACAGAAAGACAAGAATTTGGTCCAGAATAAGAACCTGCTGAAGACTGCTCAGTGAGCAGCCCCAAAGATCACCAATGGTAGACACCCAGCTTGGCTTATTGGAACAATTATTGATCTTTTATCTTTTATTAAATTTCTATTGACAAGTATCCTTTTTGTGAAAACTCTGCATTGAACAGAATTAGAAATACTTTCAAAGCTCCTTTCCGTCGATGTCACCTGATGCCACCTGCCACTGTTCTCCTCCCCACTCCCTCCCCTAATTACCAGAAGCCACATTCTGCTCAGGAGTGTTATATTTTGGTCGTTAGTAGCTGCTTTACAATACTGATGACAAAAGATAGCTAATAGTTCTATTTATTTATTTTCACTGCCACGAAAAGGATTTCATGTGCATTGCAAAAATACGTCAATACAACAAGGTAAAACCAAGATTGGCAAAGTGAGGAAATTAGGACAAATGGAAAATAAAGGTGAGAAAAAATAAGAAGCTGGGAGTATACATACAAAATGTGCTGATAAGGCTCTGAGCCCTTGTCAGGAGCGGACCCCACATTTGGCCCCGGCTTTCAAGCAACCAGATCGAAAGGGAGAAGATGACCAGTCCCATGAGTCACAGGTCCGTTGGTCAGGACTAGCACAGTAATTCCTGGAACTTAGACCAGAGAGAAATTCCTCCTATGGTCTCCACGAAGAGGACCCCTGTGGAATTCAGCGAGCAGAGTCCTCAGCAGCACCCTTCCTCAGGGCTGTGTCTCGTCGCATCCTTCAGCAAGGGCTTGCCACATGGCATGCCGGCAGAGTTCAGCATAAACCCTCGACAGATGACCAAAGGGATGTAATCTAGGCTCTCTGGGCACAGCTGGTTTAACCACAGTGCAGATATGGGTCATAGACAGAGGAACGGGTGGGGAGCAGTGCTCCATAAACATGGTTTCTTCTCAGCTGAGCCCTGCCGCACTGAGATGGGGTGAGTGTCCTTCCAGGAGCTTCAGAGAAGGGGTGAACAGTCGACGGCATTCGCAGAGAGCTCCAGGGTCTGGGAAAGAGCTTTGTCTCCTCTTGTGGTTCGGAGCTCCGGAAGAAGAACCCATCAGGCCCAGCTTAGGTGTGGGAGGAAGGAGGGTGTGTGGCATGTGTGATGTGTTACAGGGGGTGGGAGGCCGGGTCATGGTGCTGCTGGGTCTCAGGTTTCTCCAGTCCTCTCCCAACACATACAATTTAGCTCTTTGCCCTCTTGCCTTCAATGGTGCCAGGTCCGGTGAGTCAGCGGGGAGGCAAATTCCCCTCTGTGTGCCCAGGATCCCGAGGAGTGCCCCATGAACTCCATTGGCCGGGGCCCCTGAGCCCTCAGTGAGGATCAGAGTCTTCACCACAGGCTCCCTCCCGCCTGCAGGCCTCTTCTGAGGCCCCTGGCGCTCCTCTGGCATCCTGACAAGTTGTAAACAAAGACGGCTGATGCTGCCCTCCTGCAGCCCGCACCTGCCTCTCAGAAGGCCCTGAGGCCTCAGGGGGGCCTGGGACCTCTCCAGGCTCCAGCAGCAGGCCACTCACGTCTCCCCAGCAGCACTGTTCTAGTCCACTTTTGGCAGAAAGAGGAAATAATGAACATGTGTCTTTCCAAGAATATTCCAATTCATTCTCCACACTACAATCACTGTGGTCTTTCTAAAATGTAAATCTCATTCTGTCGCCCTGCTGCAAACCCATCCGTAGCTTCCTGTGCCTTGGGGTACAGCTGCAGGTTCGTAGTAGGGTTAACAGAGGCTCAGCTGACCTCTGCAGCACCCCCTTCTGCTCCTCCCCCCCCCCCCGTCTCTGCTCTCAGCTGTCCACACTCCGCATCTCCGTGAAATCCCCACACTCTCTTTCTTTCTCCAGGCGCAGGCACGTGCTATCCGTCTTCTGGGAAAACTTTTTTTTTAAATCCTCACCTGAAGATATTTTTCTATTTATCTTCAGATAGAGTGGGAGGTAGAGAAAGAGAGAGAGAGAGAGAGAGAGAGAGAGAGAAACATCAGTGTGGGAGAGACACATCGACTGGTTGCCTCCTACACAACCCGGACCAGGGCCGAGTCTGGGGACAAACCGCAACCAAGGTACATGACCCTGGCTGGAATCGAACCCGTGACTCATTGCTCTCTGGGCCAACGCTCCACCGCTGAGCCAAACCGGCCAGGGCTGGAAAACTGTTTTTATCCTTTTTACTCATGAGGCTGACCTATGCCTACTTACACAGGGTGGGGGAAAATAGAAAACAATATTGCTTTTATAGCAAATAATACAATAATTTTATAGAAAATAATACAATAAAGAATAACCTGGGTTTCGCGTGCTCACAACCGCACCTACTTTTGCCCCGCCCTGTATTTCAGGTAGCAGCCCAGAAATGAATCCCTGCGGGACTGGTCCTGGAGGTGTCTGCTGGGCCCTGCACAGCATCTCCTGCCCTCTCTGGAGGCAGCGCCGTGTTAGTTAGGAAAATGCCAGCTGCAGGGACAAAGTCCAACATTTCAGTGGCTTAACGCAATGGCGTTTTATTTCTCCCTCATCCGAGCGAGCGGTGCAGGTGCTCTGGCTGTTAGGTGTTCTCTCCAGGGCGACCAAGGCTCCGGCCCTCCCCCAGCCCTTCCCCTGCGGTGGCTCTGCATCCTCTAGGGCCTTCAGGGCTCGCGTCCAGCGGGGGCGGGCGGGGGACAACGCTGACAGGCACATCCTCCCCTCACTGCCCTCCGTGGAGGCGTCCGCGCCCCTCTGCTCCGGTGCCTTTGGCAGGGACAGGGTTCGGCCTGGTTGCCGGGGCAGCTGCGCCCCGTGAGGGTGCTGTACTAGGGAAGGAGGGCCACACAGGCACCTGACGTGCTTTGTTTCAACTGCCTGCGACTCCTAGACTCTGAGCTCAGTGAGGAAAAAGCGGGTGATGGCACCGCTCCCTGTTACCTCCCTTTGCCAGAGCAGTGCCAGGCCCTGGGTGCAGGATTGCCCGCGAGTCAGAGTCGGAAGGCCCTCTGGGGGACAGAGAGGCCGAACCTCCTCCTGCAGGATGAGGCCTTCTGACGCAGGACTTTTGTTTTTCCCTTGGGGGGCAGAGACGTGCTCCTGTTAGAACTGGCCCGCCGGCTCCTGCCTCGGGGTCCAAGGCGGTGGGTGCTTTCTCCCCTCCGGAGCCTGCTACCTCCGCAAAGCTCTCTCCGCAGCCACGTTCGGCCTGTCTGTTGGTGTGAGTAGAAGGCAATCATGGAAGAGAGCGTTTGGTGGAAACAAAGGAACGAAGCGGCACGAGGTGTAACTGGGTACGAGACTGGGGAAATACAGTCCACAGTCTGAAGCAGCATGGCTCTAGCTCTGCAAAGCTTCAGGTAGGATAGTGGTGCTTTGACTTGTGACATTGGGGCCCTCTGCCCTACACTTTGAAGCCCCCAAAGTGACCCAAGGTAAGGACACCAATGAAAACACCTGAGCATCCTGTCCCCACAGTCCTATGTGGGGAGGAAGTCTACCCCTCTCCCCAAGGCCCCTTTCTTCTGATTAGTCCAAGAACGCCAGGGGTTTGTACTCATAGCCTTTGGTGTCACTGCAGGAACAGGGGGTGCGGTGGTCCTGGGCAGTGTCCATCCTCCTGCAGGCTTGGTGCAGGCTGAGGTGTGACTTTGCTGTCTCTGGTCTTGCTGTTTTCCCTGGGGTGTGGGGGAAGGAGGAAGGCCCCCATGTCCCTTCCCAGTGGTCCACTGAGCTGTGGGCACTGCAGGCCAGCAGAAGGTAGACAGATTACAGCCCTCTAGTGAGATGATTGTGTTCTTGGAGGTGACATTTCCAGGAGCGCCAGGGCAGGGCCAAATGGCCTTGTTTGATGCCCATGGTACTTAAGGTTCCAGAGCCAGCCCCTGGGCCCGGTCCTGTGGATCCTCAGGGTCAAGCTGACGGCCATCTCACTACCCCTCCCAGCCCACAGCTTTGGTTATGGCCACTCCAGGCCTTAACAGGAGCCTATGACTTTGAACTTCAATCATGTTCATTGTTTTTTTCCTCTAGGAAGACCTAGGATATCCCACCCCTTCGCAGGGACCACTTTTCTCTGAACAATGGGCTCCTACATGTCTTACCACAAACGAACACTAACATCTATGAGTGCTTACTATGTATAGGCATTGTTTTAAGTCTTTTATATGGATCATCTCATTTAATCGTCACAGACGCTCTATAAAGTATGCCTTACTATCATCCTCATCTTAGGTAAGAGGGGATTAAAGCACAGAGAAGGCAATTGACCCAAATCACCCAGTGTCCCATTGGAACCAGCACGCCACGCTCGGCTCTTAGCCTGCTCCAGGGCTGCTCCCTTTGTACAAGAGCAAGTCTTCTCAGAACCCAGATGGGCTGCAGGGCCACTGCCTTTACTGCTACCCTGAAGACGGTTGAAAAATACGAACTGAATCCCTCCAACCCCGCCTTCCTCATCCCTCATCCGAGGTGACTGCTGGTAACAGCTTGGCATGCGTCTCGTCTAACCTTTTCCAGCCTTTACAAACACACCCTCGTGTTTCTCCCAAACCAGAATCATTTCTACAAAATAAGGAGTGGAATAACTGGCAGTGTCTTTTGCAGAAAAGTATTTCGCAAGAGAGTTTAATCTCTCTGAACTGGGCACCTCAGTGGTTTATAGTTCAGAGAGGTTTTCACTGCATACCTTAGTAAAAGCAGCATCCCTGCTATAGGCCGAAAAAAGTTTTGTTCCCCCCAAGAAGAGGTTGAAATTCAAACCTCTAAGGTAACAGTAATAGGAGCTGGGGTCTTGGGGAGGTGATTAGGTCAGGGTGGGAAGCTCTCATAAATGGGGTTGGTGCATTATAAAAGAGGCCTGAGAGAGGTCCGTTGCCCCCCACCCTTCCGCTATGTGTGGGCACAAGGCAGCTGTCTGTGGCTCAGAAAGCCAGTCCTCCCGAGACATGGGGTGTGCCTGGGTTTTGATCGTGGACTTCCCGGCCTCCAGAACTGCGAGGGATACATCTTGTTTAAGCCCCCAGCCAGTGGTATTTCTGGCGGCCCAGAAGGAACGCAGACTAGCCCCCTTCATCTTTCCTCCCCAGGCCTCTGTGCCTCCTTCCTTAGGTCGGATTGGTTTGGCTTTGAAATGGAAGTGAGTACCAACAAATTAATTCCCTTCGACACCCTGGGGTGGCGAATTGACATACGAGGAGTCCAGATCTGAATCAACCCTTTAGGCCTGGTTAATAAGCATAGGAAGATTAGAAGTGAGTTTTCATTGGTGAAATTCATGGTGGGTATGCAGGATGGGCTATAATTTGTTGGGTTCAGTGAAAAAATGAAAAACTGTCCCTTGCTCAAAAGGCAGGAAAAAGTGTCGTTAAAGATACTGAGACACAATGCTTTTTCCTTTCTTCTGTGGACTCTCTCTCTCTCTCTTTTTTTTTGGTCAATTCTCACCTGAGGATATTTTTTCCATTGATTTTTAGAGAGAGTGGAAGGAAGGCAGGGGTTGGCGGGGGCGGGGGGTAGAGAATGTGAGAGAGACACACCAATTTGCTCCCACATGCTGGGGCCAGGGATCCAACTTGCAACCCCAGTATGTGTCCTGACAGGGAATTAAACCCCTGATCCATTAGTGTGCCCAGCAAATGCTCTAACCACTGAACACACTGCCAGGGCTGTGTTCTCTTTCTTGACCTGTGATGGCATTTTAGACATTTTGTTTAATTCCATACTCTCTCAACTGCAAGGACACATACGGAGCAGGGAAAATTCTCGCAGGCACCTGTGGGACCCCCACGGGGGTGACTCATTTGCCCACAGGGCCCGTAGTAGGTAGTTAGACTGGCACGAGCAGAACAAGAATGGTAGGCCAGTTACAGAAGGTCACAAGGGTGCAAAGCCCAGGGTGCCTAGCAATGGGTAATTGTAGGGTGGGACCTCGTTCCCCAGGGTGACCTTTCCTCTCCCAGCATATTGCTGGTCATGTAGTAGACCCCCTTAAAGAAGGAACAAGGGGGACAGAGAATAGCTTTATAAGACTCACAAACAAGTCCTTGAATGACCACTCCCCTAAGCATTAAGCCCTCGAGATAACATCTAGGACTCAGTTGTGTTTTGCCTCCAGGCACAGAAAAGCAGCAAGGCCAGGCAGGATGTCAGGACCAGCTTCGATGACTAATGACCCCCTGCCCTGGCACTGACCAGTCAGTGGAGACCATGAACCTGAAAGGACACACCTGGAAAACTGATGAATATTCTATTGAGCTCCTCCCTGGGACCTCCCCTAACATCTCCATCGGTAAAAGCCCTTGAGGTGTGTGTCTCTGTTTTCTTTCTCCTAAGCTCTAAAAGCCCTTCTTTTGCCTCTGTTACTTATTTCCTGAGCCCACCCCTCCCAGCTGGCTCACTTCTTCTATGGCTCACTTCTACCTCTGTGACTTTCTGAATAAACGTTTGCTTGTATGTGAGTCTGGGCTCGGAATTCTTTCTTAGCCAGAATGCAAGTACTGAGGTTGCTGCACCAAAGTTCAATCACTGGTAACATTCTGGTGCCATTTCACCGCTAACAGACCCATTGACTTCTAGGTTCTCTTCCTGCCAACCTCTGGCCCAACACACTCTGCCCAGATTGAGAGCCAGGCATCTCCTCAGCTCCCACAGTGAGTGAGTGACCCCCAAGAATATTGCAGCTGCTGGCCTGGAGGTGCTAGCGACATGATTGGGCTGAGAGAGAAGCTTGCCCCTTCTAAGTCACCAGCTGCAGCACTGCCAACTTAGGATAGGGACAGTCACCTCCATGTGCCACCCAGAAAGTGCAGGGCACCTGTGCCTACCTGACAATCCCCCATTCATGCCCTGGTCCCCAGTGGGGACAAAGGGTGGCAGCAGTCTGGAGTGGAACAAATCATGGAGAGGGAGGCCACATAGGGTCCATAGGGAGGGCGAGGGAACAGACATCATGTGTATTAAGATACCAGTAGAGCTCCTGGCACAAGGTAGGCAATCTGTATACAGAGTAGCTACTATCATCTTTGGCAGAAGAGAAAATACTAAGTGACATTTGATTTGTTATTTTTCATTATTTTTTCTCTTGCTTGCATTATACTAATGTTAGCGGAATAAATGTAGAGCAGGCAAATAACCCTACAATATCAGCGGCTTAAGACAAGATCATTTTCTTCCTTATCCTACTTGTCCCCAGTGGGTGGACGGGGTACTCTGCTCCGAATCACCGTCATTCTCGCTGAAGCCCAGGCCAGGGAACTTGGCTGTTGCTGGGGCAGAGGAAGCTCTGGAGGGTCGTAGATCAGCAACTGAACGCTTGGCCGGACGGTGTCATCCGTCATTCTGCTCACAGCTCGTTGGCCAGAACTGCTCATGTGTTTCCACCCAAGTGCAGGGGGTCAGAAAGTATAATCTTACCATGTGCTTAGCAGGTGGAGAGCCAGAATCTTTGGTGGACAGCATTAATGACTAGTATGTTGCAATAATAGACACCATTTATTGAGAACCTCTGCTATAGACTAAATGATTGTAGCCCCCCCCCCCCCCCCCCCGCCCACCCATTTCATATAGAAACCTAATCTCCAAGGAGGTGGGGCCTTCGGGAAGCGATTAGGTCATTAAGTACTGGGGTGGAACCTCAGCACGAGATTAGTGCCCTTATAAAAGAGACCCCAGAGAGCTTTCTACCCCTTCTGCCACAGGAGGACAGTGAGAAAACAGCCTTCTAGGAATCGTAAGTGGGCTCTCACCAGACACTGAACCAGCTGGGGCCTTCATCTTGGACTTCCCAGCCTCCAGAACTGTGAGAAAGAAACGTTTGTTGCTTAAGCTGCTCAGTCTACAGCATGTGATAGCAGCCTGCACTGACTGACCAAGACAGCCCCTTACGTGCCAGGCGCTGTGTGATGTGCTACACACACGACCGAGTCCTGACGAGCCCCGGATGTACGGCACGTCAGAGAGGGGTTTACTTGGCATCATTTCTTGTGCTCTGTGCTCCAGTAGAACGAAGCACGTGCCCTGTAAGGCACTGTACCAAACCAGGGGTCTGCTCTCCTCACTTCGCCCATTGTCCCATCTGAAGTAGGGCAGAGCTTCTGGGCTTGTGTCGGGTCCCAGGGGCTTACATCTCCAGGATAACTTGTCTCCAGTTGTATTCTTTCCCCTGTGAGATGTCCCAGTGAAACCTAGAAATGCTAGAAGGCTGGAGTCTAAGACCATTTTCTTCCTGGTCACTGGACCTTTAGACCCTAGGAAGGTTTACTGCTGCCTTTGAAACAGCTTTTTGGGTTTTAATTTTCCTCTGGGGGTGCAATGGGAAGATTCCCTCGGGCTTGGAACACTTTGTGGCTGACAGAACTCTCTACCAGGCACCCGGGTATTCACAGCAGCTCCGGGAGGGAGGGAGGCAGTATCGGTGTGGTCGTGCTTTGCTCAAGGTGACCGAACCAGCCAGGGCCAGAGCTGGCGTGGAGAGAGCAGCCCTGAGTCTTCAGACTGCGCTTTCTCCCGCCCTCCTTGCACAGGTGCACCCGACAGCCTATTCTAATAGTGTATTAGTTGTTGTTAATCCTCACCTGAGGATATATTTCCATTGATTTTTTTAGAGAGGGGGAGAGAGAGAGACAGAGAGAGACAGAGAGAGAAACATTGATGTGAGAGACACATCGATTGGTTGCCTTCCACACTACCCTGACTGAGACCAGGGAAAGAACTTGCCACCCAGGTACATGCCCTTGACCAAGAATCAAACGCAGGACCCTTCAGTCTAAACCGCTGAGCCAAACCAGCCAGGGCTAGTGGTGTTTTTTAAATGCAGCCAGGGAAGCTCCCAAGGGAAAATTCCTCCTCTTAAAGTTTACCATGTTCTCCCACACATGGCCATTCTGGCTCCTTAGAATGTAATGTAATTGTGATCTGCTTTTCGAGAAAAGATTATTCTATTTAAGTGTCAAATCTACAAAAGAATTAAATTAGGAATTGATTTTAAAAAGACTAGCACAAGCTTCCTTTAAACAGAAAGGTACCTTGAGGCGTTTCAAATAATTTGATTTACAAACACTTCAGGAAAACATGTGCAGAGAGGAAGATGGATGAGTATGATTTATGTGGGCATAACATGTGTGCTGCTGCTACACCTTGTACATATTTCTGTGACTCAAACTATCTTACTCTATCTGTTGCGATGATCTGTTTTCATGTCTATTACTACCATTGTCGCTGAGTCCCTTGCTGGCAGGGAGCGTGTCTTAATCATCTGTGCATCTTCAGCATCCTGCAGAGTAGTTGACAGCTGGATTCATGTCTTAGTTTCTTCCTATCCTGGCACCTGGTTCAGGGACTGGCATCCGGGGGCAGTCAGAAAATGTTTGATGAATTGAAATAGCTATATATGTTTTCCTCCTTGGAAACAGTGTGGATTTTGCGCTTATAAAAATCCTCTCATTTGTATAGTTCATTAAAACAATTACTTAATGTTCCCGGCTGTAGGCCATCTGTAGAATGCTGGCTTCCTACCGATGAGTTCATTTCTTGAGTGCCTATCACGGGCCAGGCACTGAGCTAGTAGCTGGGGATACAGTGAGCACGGCAGGTGGGGTTTCTGCCCCATGCGGAGCTTACATCAAGGGGCAAAGCAGAGGAGTAAGACATGACAACTGTGCAGGTGCTGATAAGGTGGGGCACAGGGTGGTGCAGAACTGACGTCTGAGCTGAGACATGAAGGACAAGGAGGAGTTAGTCAGGCAGTGGGGTGGGAATGGGTTCCAGGGACAATGACTGAAAGGAACGCGGCAGAGCCAGAGTCTAGAGGGGTGCTGTAGAATGGGGAGGGCAGCAGCAGAGGGTGGCCTGGGCAGGTTGGGAGCGACCTTGATCACTGTGTAGAAGAGTTGAAGTGGATCCCAAGGAGGGGAGAGGAGACAGGAAAGGTGATGCTGGCTGAAGCCTGGAATATGAATCAGAGACCGACACCAGGATCCATTTGGATTCTTACCATCCAAGGGAGCATTTTATTGTGGAAATAAATGAAGACCAATCAAATGTGAACAAGCGGCCTATTTATTCAGATCTTGCTGTACAAGGGAGTCAGCTACCGTCACTTGCGTTTCGGCAGAGACTCACAGGCAGGCAGAGGCGTGCGAGAGCTTCATGGTGGGGAAAGGGAAGGGTTCAGGTGCCCCCGAGTGGTGGCAGTTGGTGTGAGGAAGCTGTACGCAGGCTGACTGGAAGCCAGGATCCCGCGTGATTGATTAAGGGAGCATATTTGGCTTGTTGGTCCTACTTTGGAAGCAGGGGAAAAATTAGGAAAGCTGTCAGTGATTCATCAAGTCCTGGTTATTTGAGGTCGAGTGTTACAGATTAACCTTTGTCTCCTGGACTGTTACTGGAGTAGCAGTCTGGTTTCCTGCAAGTCTGACATGGAGCAGGCTGGCCTCCTGGCTGGCTACTGTAGGTGAGGGGTTGGTTTCCTGGTCAGGTTGCCTTGACTTGTGGGTCAGAGTTCTATGTTCATATGTGGTCGGGACCTTGTCTGTATGGTCAATCTCATTATCATCAAGGAGAACTATTTACAGTGGCAGATATTTAAAATAGAGTTGAAAATAAGAGCAACCTTTCACTAATGTGCATTAAATTCCCCTAAGCATGGATCCATAATTATCCAATTATCCAAATAAATGATCTTAAACACATCATATTTCATTTAGAGATCTATTTAATATACCTGACTTCGTTCAAGCACTCCAAATGCTTGACTGGGAAGACTTAAACCATAACAGGCCACAGTTTCCTGAGCATTGAAGCATTTCTTGCAAATATAACAAAACCAAACCTTAAATGTTGCAAGCCATATTCTTTTTTAAAGTTGAGGTGTAATTGTGGTATAACATTATATTAATCTCAAATGTACAGCACAATAATTTGATATTTATGTATATTGTAAAGCATATTCTTTTGAACATTCCCCAAACCTTTAGCAACCTGATCAAATTTTAGTACATTTTAAAAAACTTAAAAAACACACACACCCAAATCTGATATAAATCACAGTTTCACCAATATGCCATATTAACCACTGCATTTTAATAATAAATTACAGCAGTAATAAATTACAGGTTTAAGGTACTTATTATTTTTTTAACTATCTCAGATTGTAAAATCAGTTACTCAAGTAAGAGGAGCAGTTTACCACCTCAGGCAGGCTAAGGTTACTTGGTCAAAACAGCATTGTTACCTATCAATTATATTTGAGACTGGGACCTGGGTACTACCTACCTCCTGGATGATTCTACCCATGCCACCGGAAAAGACACTGGGACCTTTGTCAGTCAGGTTCTGTCTTCCATTGTTGGCAGACGCCTTTTAAGCCCACACCTTTCCCTGGGATTTATTGCAACTCAGTGAATTCCATTTCCCTTGGGCATCTTTCACCATTGCTCATGATTTTCCTTAACCTCCTTCAGCTCTGACCACCTGTGCATCGGCTAATTAGTCACTTGATTGGATTCAATGAATCTATTCACCTTCACATTGAATTCTTTATTTTTTCTTTTCTTATTTTGCAATTTTTATTAATTTATTTTTGTTACAGATGTTTCTCCTTTCCCCCTTACCCCCAGCACTATTGTCTATGTCCATTGGTTATGCGTACATGCATATAAGTGCTGTGGTTTATCTCTTCCCTCCTCTCTGTCCCCCTCTTCTGAGGTTTGTCAGTCTGTATCCTACTTCTATGTCTCTGGGTCTATTTTGTTCATCGGCTTGTATTGTTCATTATATTCCACAAATGAGTGAGATCATGTGATATTTGTCTTTCTCTGATTGGCTTGTTTCGCTTAGGATAATACTCTCCAGGTCCTTCCATGTTGTCTCAAAGGATAAGAGACTTCTCTTTCTTACAGCTGCATAGTACTCCATTGTGTATATGTACCACAGCTTTTTAATCCACTCATCTACTGATGGGCACTTGCGTTGTGTCCAGATCTTAGTGATTGTAAATAGTGCTGCTATGAACATAGGGGTGCATATATTCTTTCTGATTGGTGTTTCAGGCTTCTTAGGGTATATTCCTAGAAGTGAGATCACTGGGTCAAAAGGCAGGTCAATTTTAAATTTTTTGAGGAAACACCACAGTGTTTTCCATAGTGGCTGTACCAGTCTGCATTCCCACCAGCAGTGTACTAGAGTCCCCTTTTCTCCACACCCTCGCCAACACTTGTTTTTTGATGATTTGTTGATGGCAGCCACATCTTTATTGTTGAATGTATTACAGATGTTCCTCATTTTTACCCCATTGACGCCTTCCTCCCCACTCCTACCCCCTTCCTGCCTCCCCCACACTATTGTCTGTGTCCATTGGTTATGCATATATGCATATAATTTCTTTGGATTTTCTCCTCCTGCCCCCCACCCCTTCCCTTTGAGGTTCATCAGTCTAACAACCAATTTGTACTTCTTAATTCCTCCATCCTTTTCACCCATCCCCTCAGCCCCCACCCATCTGCCAACCAACAAAAAGTTCTCTGTATCTATGAGTCCATTTCTGTTCTGCTTGCTCATTTTGTTTGTAAATTCAATTGTTGATAGATATGTATTTATTGCCATTTTATTGTTCATATTTTTGTTCTTCTTCAAGAAGACCTGTCAATATTTCATATAATACTGGTTTGGTTGTGATGAACTCCTTTAGCTTTTTCTTGTCTGGGAAACTCTTTATATGTCCATCAATTCTAAATGATAGCTTTGCAGGATAGAGTAATCTTGGTTGTAGGTTGTTACTTTTCATCACTTTGAATATCTTATTGGATTCTGAATTCTTTTTTTTTTTTTATCCTCACCTGAGGACATTTTTCGATATTTTGTTCAGATAGAGTGGGAGGGAGAGAGAGAGAGAGAGAGAGAGAGAGAGAGAGAGAGAGAGAGAGAAACATCGATGTGAAAGGGACACATCGAGTGGTCGCCACCCACACAACCCAACCAGGGCTGGGGACAAACTGCAACAGAGGTACATGCCCTTAGCGGGAACTGAACCCGGGTCTCTCCAGACCGCAGGCCAACGCTCTAACTGCTGAGCCAAAGCGGCCCGGGCGGATTCTGAATTCTTTATATATTTTGCTTGCCAACCTGTCTGGCGAGTCAGGTTAGGAGGCTGTCCTGGTCAGATGCTGCCCAGGTTTCTGGCTGGGACAACTGAGTAGAAATAATCTTTTTTTTTTAATCCTCACCCGAGGACATTTTTCCATTTCTTGTACAGATAGAGTGGGAGGGAGAGAGAGGAAGAGAGAGAGAAGACATCGATGTGAAAGGGACACATCGAGTGGCTGCCACTGGCACGACCAACCAGGGCCGGGGACAAACTGCAACCGAGGTACATGCCCTTAGTGGGAACCGAACCCGGGTCTCTCGGGACCGCAGGCGGACACTCCAACCGCTGAGCCAAACTGGCCACGGCAGTAGAAATAATCTTTATGTAAAAAGCACTGATCACTTATTGAAATGAAATCTCTTATTGAAAGTTAACTCCGATGTATGACTGATTTAATTAGCTAAACATGTGGTACTTTGCAAACAGGCAGATGCAGCATGCCTGAGGCACTCAGTGGGGGAAAGAGACCAGGACTGAGAGTCAGGAAGCAGGGTTCCTTTCCCAGCTCCCTCTGACTTTCTAGTTGTCCAGGCTGGACAGACTCTGTCTCCTCTCTGGGCCTCCCTTCTCCTCTGGTAACGAAAAACACACATGGAAAGTCTCAGTCCTATTAGCTCTAAAATACCTAAATCTGCCACATGAGAGAGTTGGATTAAACAAAGATTCATAAGCTTTGTCGATGATTTGATGAACACCAAGGACCTCTCCCTAGGAAAATGCATGGCATGATGCACCCTTTCATGGGTTTGTACGTCACTCTTCCCACACTTATAGATTAGATGGTCTCCAAAGTTCTTTCATGCTCCTAAATTCTCTGATTTTATGGTTCTGTGAGCCAACACACGCCCTCTTCAGCATTTTAAATCCCCTTATCTCTCCCAAAGAAACAAGGATAAAAATGGTGCTGCCTTTCTTAGCGCTGAGTTCTTCCTTTTCCCTTTGAATTGCCCTGGGCGCCTACGAGAGTGGAGTCCCGGAGGCAAAGGCTGTCTCTGTCTTGGTATTTGTGCCAGTGGCTAGAATGCAGTCAGACGTTTTATAATGCCTAATTATAATACTATGGACTGTGGTGCAATGCCATCTGTAAGTTGAGAACAAAGTTATAATATTTTAAAAACATGTACAAAGTAGATGGACAACATTTAAGGGAATAGGCAATGGAATCTGGGCTTCCATGTTACAATGCAAGGTTAATTACACATTCTCAGGAGATTATCTCTAAGAATCCATGTCTCACAGAATATCAGACTCTCTCTCTATATATCTCTAGACCTACCTGCATTCAAAATAGTAGCTTGATATTCACCGTTAGCTTCCTGTATGCTACCTGGAACCATGACGTAAAGCTTTGGTTTAGATAGTCATGTTTTCTAGTTGGCTGAGGATTTACCCCTTGAAGCAGTAAATCTTTTCTTTCTCTTTAACCATTTTAGAGAGATATTTTCCTGAAGCGTGCTATACGCTTACTGCCTTCTTACACAGATTATCTGAGACATTGCCTCACTATGAGCATTGATTATCATATTGCATTATGTGGTAGTCTTTAATCATCTTTAGGCACAAGTAATCTTATTGCCTGTTGAAGTATCTGCAGAACTGTTTGCCCCTGGACAACAGATTTTCAGTTTTATTAGAGTTATCCAGGCACATAGTTCAAAGAGACAATGAATTCTTTGAGGTGTGTTAAGAAAAGCAGCAGTCTCCTTACTCCTATTTCTCCTTCCCCACAGGGAATCCCTTTTACATTTTTTTAGCAGACTTAAAAATGTCCTTTCATATCAATAAATAACACGGCTGTGTTGCTACTTGTTTATTTTCTCTCTTTTTGGCTTTAATCTATTGACTTCCCACTATGGAAGACGAAGATTTAACTCTTACCTTTCCCCTTTCTGGCACACACACTTCCTACATTCCAGGAAAACTTATCATAATTTTAGCTAAATCAATATTTAGTGTTTACATTATTGTGACTCTACGTGCTATTCAGAGCTTACCCATGCAGAAAACAATCATTATTTTTTCTCTCCTGCACAATTTTGTTTTCTCTCAAGTTAACTAATTGTCTTTATTTATTTATTTATTTATTTTTAAATCCTCATTCGAGGATACTTTTACATTTATCTTCAGACAGAGTGGGAAGGAGAGAGAGAAACATTGATGTGAGGGAGACACCCGCATTGATTGGTTGCCACCCACAGGACTTCAAGCGGGGCAGGGGACAAACCACAACTGAGGTATGTGCCCTTGGCTGGAATCGAACCTGGGACTCCCTGGTCCGCAGGTCGACACTCTAAACGCTGAGCCAAACCGGCCAGGGCTATTTTTATTTATTTTTAAGTGTTTTTATTATTTTTTCTTTTTTTATTTAGAAAGAGAGGAAGGGAGAGAGAGAGAGAGAGAAATATCCACGTGAGAGCAAAACATTGATTAGCTGCCTCCTGCTGCCCCCTACTGGGGATGAAACCTGTAACTGGGGCATGTGACCCAACTGGGAATCAGTTGGGACCTCTCAGTCCATGGGACGATACTCAATCCACTGAGACACACCAGCCAGGCAAATTGTCTTTTAAAATAATTTGCATCAGTTTTCTGTATATTTATTTCTGATTCAACCCATTGTTTAAATTTAGTGCCTCTCAAACTATCTGTGATAAAGGACAGGCTTTAAAAACATTTCTAATCTGCTACAGATACTTTGATAAAATACAACAAAAAATACATTTCTAGAACAGTTCATGAATAGCAGCAGTGGACTGACCATACCGTGGGTAGCACTATCAGAACCCCACTTAATCTGGCTAACATATCTAAATACGCTGAGTATTCTGTCAGTTTTGTCTTCCTGAAGAAGTCTCTGTGGAGCCTATGAGCTGGCTGCCTTCTGTATGCCAGCTACACTGCTGTTTCATGGGCCTGGCCCTTAGCTTTCTTTCTTCCTACCTCTTACTCTGGTTCCCATTCCGTCCTCACTTTTGATTTATTCCCTTGTTTTTATGGAGCATATTCGCTAATAGTTTCCTGGAAAAGGGTATGTGGAAAATACATTTTTTGAGATCTGGAATGTCAAAAAATAAAAAATGTTTTTGTTTTACTCTCTTGACTGCTTATTTGGCTGAGTATAGAATTCTTGGTTGGAACTCATTTTTCTTCAGATAGCCTTCTTGTCTTCCAGTGCTGTTGTTGACAAGTCTAAGACCATTCTGGGTCCAGAATCTTTCTATGTGACTTAAAAAAAAAATTTCTGGAAGCTCATAAACTTTTCCCTTTGACTCTAATATTACGATATTTCACATGATGTGGATTTATTTCCCTTTATTATGCTGGGTACTTCGTGAGCTCTTTATTTCTAGGAAATGTTCTTGCATGGTTTTCATCGTCTCTCCTTTGTTTTCTCTTCCTATAGTAATAAATACTACAATTTGGATGTTGGGTCTGCTGGGTAGATCTCTCATATTAAGATTTTCCCTAACAAATAGACTTGGTTTTCTGCATTCTTCTCTGCTGACCAAGGAATCAGTATTCTCTAGACTGCTAAATTACTTGCTCTTCTAGCTTCCAAAATCCGTTTTATAGTAATTTTTGTAGGGTCTCCAAGGGGAACTAAATTAGGTAGGTGTGCTCAATCTGCCATCTTTACTAGGTACCTGGTGTCTAAGTACTGCTGTCTGCTTTCTGTTGTGCTCTGCTGTCTTTTCCCATCAGCCAAGTTGAAGATGTAGCTGTTGGTTTCCAAAGGCTTTGGTGCCAGCCCCACGGATACCACTTACCAGCTATGTGACCTTGGACAAAACATGTTATCTCTCAGAAATCCAGTTTCTTCATCTGTCTGATAGGGATGATATAATACGTTCCCACGTGACTGTGGATAGAACCAAAGGAGGTAGCACTCAGAACAAGGTCACTGTCCCATAAATGGCAGTGGTTAGTGCTACTACTGTTGAAGCTTGTCCCTTGCCCCTTTCTCCTTCCTATCACAAATAGGCGGTGGACTCAGAAATTGAATTGCCCAGCACATTAGACTAAAGTAAAACTCCTGAGTGGGGGCTTTCCTAAGGTGTAATGGGTAACTGTTATTTCATGGACTTGGTGGCATCTATTTGGCTGCCCAGAGACTTCGACAGAGCAGCCAGATCCTGTCTCCAAAATGCAGATCTTATCACTGAATGTCCTGAGGCTTCCCGATGCAGAGTAGCCACATGCCTGACTCACTTGTGGCTCACAGGCCCGAAGCTCTTGCTTATATCTTTGTCCCTCAAGTTGTGCTCTGCCAGCCCTGCAGAGCCCAGGGCCAGTCCTGCTCTTCCTGCAGTGCTCGCTTTGGCTGCCACCATTTTCTGGAAGTTTTTCGTGCCTTCCCACTCTCTGATCCATGTCTTTATTTTTTTTAAATCCTCACCCAAGGATATTTTTCCATTTATTTTTAGACAGAGTGGGAAGAAGGGAGAGAGAGAGAGAGAGAGAGAGAGAGAGAGAGAGAGAGACAGAGAGAGAAAGAGAGACAGAGAGAGAGAGAGAGAGAGAGAGAGAGAGAGAAATGTCAATGTTGGTTGCCTCCAGCACGACCCCCGACCAGGGCCAGGGATGAACCGCAACCGAGGTACGTGCCCTTAACCAAAATCGAACCCGTGACTCTTTGGTCCACAGGCTGACTCTCTAACCGCTGAGCCAAACTGGTCAGGGCTGATCCATGTCTTTAGACCCTTTTGGTATGTCTTATGTGCCTCATCACATCCTGAAGGTGCATGACTCTGTCACGGACTCTACTGTGGCCGGTTACTTGTCTTCCTTATCCACAGAGTTGTAATTCTCTGTGGACAGAGCACCTGACCTTCTTATTATCTTATTCTTAGCACCCACTATGGTGCTTGGTGCAGCTTAAGTGTATACAATTTTTGAAGTAAATTAATATTTGTTGAGTGAATAAATGAATGAAAATATTTCAAATAATACTTTGGTCTGCACATAGTTAAAGAATAAAATCTTCGAATCAAGGAAATTAAAAATGTAATTCCCTTTGCAAATCTTTAGAGTTCAAAACTTCCCTCGAATAACTAGAGTTACTTGGCATTGCCCTTGAACACCTGTTTGGGTTGGGGAATTATGACTGAGATGCTCTCAATGCTCTGATCCTCTTCTTCATGCCAACTAGCTGCCCAGCGCCTCCAACATGAGAGCACTCACCGTATTAGAACTGTGCAGAGCAGACACAGGCAGATTTGTAATTTCTCTAATCAGCCCAGCTCTCATAGTTCAGTCCCATTCCTGGGTGCTCACTGCCCTTCCTAAAATGCACACTCTCTGCATGCTCTTTCCAGCCAAATGGAGACCGGGTGAGCTTTCTGAGTCTAATGAAGGACTAGCTCCAAAGATTAGGAACAAAGCGTTTGGTCACACCAACATGCACGGCCGACAGACCAGGTCAGGGGCTCCTGATGCACCAATAGGTTCTGTCAGCTCCAGCTTTTATCCTGGTGGCCTCCGAAGGAATCTGGATTAACATAATGGGGTGCTTATGAATCAAGTCATTATTATTTTAGAAAACTTCAGGGCCGAATAAAACACCAGACTTTATGTTCAAGCTGTACTACCGACAGACATTTGTTTAATGAACTATTTTCTGCTTGCAGATGGAGGTTGAAGTTGTGTTCACATGCTCTAAATGTCAGCCTGCATCTTCAGACTTAGAGGCAGGAAGAAATGATAAAACATGAAGCACCGAACCTTGTCATGTTATCCCAAACACGGGCATTCGGCTCTGGTAGCGTTCCTCCGTTCGTCTCCTGGCCTCGTTGACGGAGGAGTAGCCGAGACAGGAATTCTGCAAACAGAGGAAGTTACTGAAGCAAATCACCAGTCACAGTGTCTGGTTACAGCAGTTCCCCCTCAGCCTCAGTTTTGTTTTCTGTGGTTTCAGATACCCGAGGTCAACTGTGATCTGAAAATATTAAATGGTAAATTCCAGAAATTAACAACTTGTAAGTTTTAAATTGCATGTCATTCTCAGTAGCATGAAACATCACACTCTTTTTTCTGTCCTGCCTGGGACACGACTCATCCCTTTGTCCAGTGCGCTTTGTCTAGTGCACTCAGTAGCTGTCTCGGTTATCAGAGCCACTGTCACAGTATTGCAGGCCCGTGTTCAAGTCACCCTTATTCTACTTAATAATGGCTCCAAATCAGAGTGGTGATGCTGGCAAACCAGATACGCCAAAGAGACTCTGTAAAGTACTTCTGTAAAAAGGTAAAAGTTCTCAATAATATAATAAGGAAAAAAAATTGTATTGTGAGGTTGCTAAGATCTATGGTAAGAACGCATATTCTATCCGTGAAATTGTAAAGAAGGAAAAACATTTTTTCTAGTTTTGCTGTTGCACCTCAAACTACAAAAGTTACAGCCACAGTGCATGACAAGTGCTTAGTTAAGAGGGCAAAGGCATTAACTTTGTGGGTGAAAGACCTGAACAGAAAATGTATTCTGATCGACAGAAACGCATTGCACCAGAAAGCACTGAGCCTGTAGGAAGACTCTAGCAAGGGATCCCCTGAAATGGGAGGCATCAAGCCAGTTACTGCAGGTGAAGGACGGCTCCCCAGATTCAGAAATAGAGCTGGCATTTTATCATCTCACACCGTCACGAGAAGGGTGAGTGCAGTACAATAAGATATTTTGAAGAAGAGAGAAAGAGAGACCACATTTACATAACTTTTACTAAGGTATATTGTTACAATTGTTCTATTTTATTATTGGTTATTGTTGTTCATCTCTTACCGTGCCGAATTTATAAATTAAGCTTTATCATAGGTATATACAGGAAAGAGCAGTGTGTATGTAGAGTGCTACCCGCTATTTCAGGCACCCACTGGGGGTCTTGGAATGTATCCCCCATGGATAAGGGGGGACCACTGGAGTTCTGTGTTTCCCAAATATAAGCAATAACAAACAACCTTCTAGATTTACGATGAGAATTGGACTCTTCAAAATGGTTTCTATCTATTGTGGTACTTAGTGAATTGGATTGCAGTCAATTTTATATCCTAAGCATATTTTTAATTTCCTAATATGCGTTCATGTTTTACCAAAAGAAAGACCCGTCCATAGCAATCTTTTAGGAAAGTCGGAGGAAACTGACAAAGCAAGATCACAATGGCAGAGTTGACATTGAGGAACAAGTGACGGTGTTAAGCAGCTTTATCATTATTAAATGGAACAAAAAGTCATTAAATGCATATGAACCCAAAGCAAAATTGATCTGAAAAGTTAATCACCCTCATCAAGTCACATTTCTGGAAGTGTCCTCTGGGTGCGAGTTATCACTGCTTCTGAACACAGGTTCATTTCTTCAAGGGCAACAAACTCAGAGCTGGGCGCAGCCCTGGTCTTTGGTTGGGGTGGAGGGGGAGGAGGATGGAGGACAGCATCCTTGACCACATCGATTCCATTTATGTTGCTCAAGACATCAGTTGTTCCATGGACTCCAACCAATTTGGACCCACAGATCCATTAAAAAATAATCTCTGTATTTAAAGAGTTTCATTCTCATCTGGGGAGATGTAACATGTCTTTGTATTCCAGGTAAATTGGATTTAGTTGTTTAATGCTTTGAGCCACATACAGTCAGGGAGCTTTATTGAATAACCGTGTTGATTGATTCACAATCCCTTGGCTGTAGGAAAGGCACACGGGAGAGCTAATGATGGCCAGCCAAGTGTGTCCATCCCTTCATTGCTGCCCTGGGCAGGAGTTGTAAACTACAGACCTACTCTCCCTCGGGCATCCAGAGTCCCCAGATTTGTCCTGATGTAGCTTTGCTTTTGTTTATCACCTGTAAACTGGACCTAAAAATGTACTTTACAATTAAAAATACAGACTTCTTCTTCACACATTAAAAATACAGACTCAGTGAAACTGAGGAAAATAGTTACACTTTATTGTGTCCAGGGATGTAATGGTCATTTTGCCTATTTGAAGTCAAATTGACACAGTCTCAAGACACATTTTATTATTCCCATTTTACAGATGAAGAAACTGCAGCTCAAAGAGGTGAAGTGACTTGTCCAAGACCTAGCAGGTAGTGCAGTCAGGGTTCAAACCCAGGTCTGTCTGATTCAATAGGCATTTCTTTCCACCTGAATCAACAAAAGATTGTGTTTGAGTGTGCATATGCGTGATATGTTTTATATTTATATCTATATAAAATTGGGAGCATATGTGGATAAAGGCTGGATCAAAAAGTTAAACATAGATTTCCTAGATGATCCAGCAACTCCACTTGTAGGTATATACCCAAAAGAATAAAATACAGGAACTCAGATGCTTTAATACCAATGTTCACTGCAGCCTTCTTTACAGTGCCCAAAATATGGAAACAACCCAAATGTCCAATGAAGAATGAATGGATAAACAAAATGTGGTATATACATGCAGTGGAATATCATTCAGCCATAAAAAGGGAGGACATTCTGATACTGCACATGCCATGTGGGTGAATCTTAAATACATTGTGCTAAGTGAAAGAAATCAGTCACAAAATGACAAACAGTGTATGATTCCACTTCTATGAGGTACCTAGAATAGGCGTGTTCATAGAGATGGAAAGTAGCATAGAGGTTAACAGGGGTTGGGGAAAGGGGAATCGGGAATTACTGGGTTACAGAATTTCTGTTTTAAATAATGGAAAAGCTTTGGAAACAGTTGGTGATGATGGTTATATGAATTGTGAATATGTTCAATGACACTGAATTGCACACTTGAAAGTAGTTAAATGGTGAACTTCATGCTATGTATATTTTACAACAATTTTTTTAAAAGCCTAACATCATAAAAAGAGTCAAATCGACAAAGGTGTGACTTCCTGATCTGTCACCTATCTGTATGAACGGGGCAGTGATTTAACATCTCGAAACCTGTGGTTTCTCATTTTCCCAGTGGAGGTGATAATGGCTAACTCCATAGGGAGGTAGGATGTGACATATCCGTGCAGGACTTAGCAGAGTGTGAGTACTCCACAGTGGTGCTCACACCCAGCTACCGTCGTCGCTAGCCCCAAAGTCCCACACCCAACCCTTCCACGCACGGAGAGCGAGCATCACTCAGCACACGCTGGGGAATGACCCACTGAGAGCGGACGTCTCGTTCTTGGTTTGGGAGAACTTTTTCCAGCAGAATGCCGACAAAGAGCCTGGTGTTTGAGAAATGGGGCTGTGTTAAGTTAAATGAGCCCTTTTTGAATGCCAGATGGGAACGGAAAGCTGTTTGAAACCCCAATGGTCTTTTTCTTGTTGATTTTCACGACTGACAAAGGATGTGGCCACCACACAGGGGGGCTGCCCAGGCCTCCCTGTCGCCAGCCCCATGGCTGCTATTAGGAAGAGAAGAGATGCTGGAGCAAAGATCCATAACCCTTGACAACAGGAGGCTTGAGACAGGAGCCTCTGAGCAGGCCTTTGGGCATGGCGTTGCTGAGGTGACGTACTCATTACAGTTCTCGGACGTTCCCTTCAGCTGATGAGAATCATCCGCTGCCTCATGAGTCGGGAAATTGAGTTCCACAGTGAGAAGTGGAAGGCACCGACCACGTTGGAAAAGCCCCACAGAAAACATTTGAGCACGTCTATTAGACTGTGTGACTCCTGCGTTCCACAAAGGGGATGATCAGTTCCCCCTCCCCGTACATACTAAATCTGCTTGCAGTGCACACTAACATATTTTCAGACAAGGTTATGCCAAATTCTTATGGATATTGACTTTAGCTCCCTAATAAAGCCCAGCTGTAGACCTGGAAACTTACCCTTTGAACATGTGGAAGCAACTCCGCAGGCTCCCTCCTTTGCTGGAGATACATATGGCCCCTGAAAAATAATGCGCACTTGTGTTTAACCCTTTGGGTCTTGACAGGAGCTGTTTTTTGGAGTTGAGCATTAATTTATTTAGTGGTTCCCTAGTGATCTGTAGGAGTGAATATACCTCCTGAAAGTCACCCTCAGCTCCCTCCACATCCCCCAGGTGCCATTCGGCAGTAACACCTTAAGTAATGGCTAAATATTCCCTTTTTGAGTGTTTGAGTGGAAGTAAATAGGTTTCAGGTGGTACTTAGGGTCAGCGCATAATATCTATTCACGATATGAAAAGTTAATTAGCCACTTTGTATAAAAACACAGACGAATCAATCACTATAGTCCAGCTACTCATAGATAACTATTTTGGAGTACAACTCTCTAGACTTTTTTCAATAAACGAATCTCAAGTTTCATCTTTCACAAAAGTGAGATTACACCGTACGTGCTTACTCTTTTTAAACCTTTATCGGATACAACATACTGTGAGCTTCTATCCCCAGAGTATCCTTACAAATGGCTACTTAGGTTTTATTATGTGAATTTCATATATTTTACTGGACTAGTTTTCTACTGTTGGACTTTCAGGTTTTAATCCCATGTATGAGTTAGAATTAGGTTCAGCTTTATTTACAGAAAACTCTGAAGAGCAGTGTGGCTTAGAGATGGCCATCACTCTCTGAAGAGCAGTGTGGCTTAGAGATGGCCATCACTCCCCTCGAGCCAGGCGGAGCCGGCTGCTGCGGCTGGCAGGCAGCAGAGCCCCTGGCAGCTTCTGCCGGTGTGCTCCCTCGCTCTTCTGGGTAACTTCCATCCGCAAGGTCACTTCTTGGCCCGAAATGCCTACAGGAGCTCTGATCACGTCCAAGTTCTAGGTAATGCAGAGGAGGAAGGGAAGAAAGGTTGAAAGGGCTACTCCCCAGATAAGCCAGCCGCCTTAAATAGCCTCCCTCAAGTCCAATACAACACCCCCTCTTCTGTGCTTGGGCAGCCTGAGCGGCAGGGCGGCTGAGGGGAGTCAGAGCTTCACTACCGGGGGGAAAGGGGGGGACAGGATGTCACAGTGGCTGGTGGTTTCTGCCACACCAATTCTGCCCTTAAAATCAATGCTGTCAGCTGTCTCTTCTAGCTAAATATTTTGACACATCTATGATTATTTCCTTAGAATTTATGTCGAGGAAATAATTGTGTCAGGCCAAGGATAAGCTCGTTTAAAAATGTTATCTATTTTTTGTTGTTATTGCAAAAACAATGTATGCTTGTTGGAAAAAACCCAAACATGGTAGAAACACACTGTTCCAATACATAGTGCCACTCGAACTGCTGTGCTAACCCACACTGATTAGCAGTGTGAAGAGAGGGCGGTTTCCTTGCATTCTTTTTTTTTAATTAATCCTCACCCGAGGACATGTTTGCATTCATCTTTGGATAGAGTGGGAGGGAGAAAGGGAGGAAGAGAGAGAGACACATTGACTGGTTGCCACCCACATGACCTCAACCGGGGGGCCAGGGACAAACTGCAACTGAGGTACGTACCCTTAGTGGGAACTGAACCCGGGACTCTCTGGTCCGTGGGCCAATGCTCTAACTGCTGAGCCAAACCGGCCAGGGCTCCCTGTATTCTTACCAGTTCCCTCTTGTCCTGTTGTTTTATCAACAAATCTGATAAGTAAAAAATATATTAATTTGTACTTCGATTTCTCACCAATTGCCTATTGAAGTCCTTTGCCTATCTTTCTAGGTGCTCGCTTGAAAAATAATTTAAAAGGATTCTTTCTATATTGAATATTTACTTGATGGTTATCATGTATTCTAATATTTTTTCAAGTTGTCACTTGCCTTTAACTTTATTCTCGGTGTTACTGTCATAAAATTTAAAAAGATTATACACTCAAATCTATCTTTTTCTTTAAGGCTTCTCCAATGGTGTAAGTGCTAATGCTTTCTAAAAGAAACAAACAATTTTTATTTTCTTGGGGAAAGTGGAAAAGTTCTGTGTTGGATGTGGAACGAGAGCCCGTGTTGAGAAGCAGCATGTTGCTGAGGCAGGGATCCCCCCCCTCCCGTCTCCCAGCACAGAGCCTTCTGCCCTGAGACCACCTGAGTCTGCTCACCAGCGAAGCAGTACAGGTGAGCTTCACCTCTGCAGGTCAGGTTTCCGAGGGCTGGTATGTAAACAACGTATTTGTCTTACTAGAATTCTATTTTTTCTTTAACTTACATTATGCCTATCTTCAGGGAAATATTTCACAAACTAGACAACTAAATATTTATTAATTCAAATTGTGCCTGAGAAGTAGTATGGAATTGTGGGAAGAACATGAGCCTCGAAGTCAAACAGCCTGAGTTGAAATCCTACCAGCACTTATTGCTGATGGATCTAGGCAGGTTATGTAACCTGGATGGGCCTCAGTTTATCTGGGTAGTTAAAAGGATTAGAAAAGATCGTCGACGTCAACGTTAAAGCACCTGGCACCATAATTAGCTCATTGTGATGGAGACGATCCACAGATGTTTCCCTAAATCTGCCCAGAAACAAAAGCATTTAAGTGTATTGGTAATTGATATTATCTTTGGTACTAAGAATTCCTTTACAATGCAAATAATCACCTCCTTTTCTTTTTTGGTCATTCATGTTTTCAAATGTTAGGGTAGCCTAAATATAACCGGACCTCCCTGGCCTTCCCTGCTCCTACCTCTCTGCCATGGGGCCAGCCTCCTGTGTCCCAGAATGCCCTCTCTCCTCTCCCCACCCCCAATGTCAGCTCCAGTTAATGGGAGGTGAGGGTGAGGTGTGGCAGATGGGTTAATACGTGTTACCTAAGGCCAGACAGCCAGCAAGTAATTGTTTCCTTCTCTTGACTTTTCAGACTCAAATTGTTCAGATCTCTTAGACTGAATAGGATCTTGAACGTTCTTGAGGAGGGGCGTCCAAGAGTTTGTTCATGCCCTGGTTGGACCTGGAGAAAGGGCTTGTGCAGAACTGGCCGTCAGCGGCGGAGCTGAAACCAAGGCTGCAGGTCCAGGTACCCCTTTCCGCCTTCCGAGTCCTCTGTGCCGATGACCTGACACAGTGAGTCACTCACAGGTTTTAGCATCAGAGGTCAAGACGTCCATTAGTTGCAGCCCTGAGAAGAGCCATTTCGTATCCAAGGGGAATAATATGCCAGATGAATAGGGACATTAGTGATTTTAATTTGCTATGCACTAATTTCTCTTGAGAAAGGTAAGCGGACTTTTTAAAGCCACCAGCTGGCAGATTTCATTCTGTGCTATTTCTGAGGTCTTGGCAGAAAGGCTGACTCTCCATCCCAGATCTCCGAGAACTCCAAAGTTCTGGTGCAGGGTGTTCCTGTGAATTAAGATTTTGACAAGCATCAACAGTATCTGGGTGATATGGGGAGGAACGGGACACATGGTGAGCTGCTCAGGCCCCGAAGTCCACCTCAGCTCCCAGCATACAGGCTCATCAGCCAGCAGCAGAGGAGTCAGGAAAGCCATTCACAGGGTTCTCACTGCGGAGGTGGGTGTGGAGGGAGCGTGGAAGTGAGGCCGGCTGCAAGTGGGTGGCCTGCCACAGGCCAGCAAGGCTCTTGCAGCTGCGGAGAGCACTGTGCATAAGTACCAATCACCAGTCTCCACCTCGGCCTGGTAGGTTCTCTGAGTTGACAAGCAAAGTAGCTTTAATGATGTCACCTGTGGAATTCCCGGACCTGGGGCTCCCCGCAGGAAGTTCACGCAGCACACATCTGTGTGATAAGTGGGTGGGCTGTGGTGCAGGTGGGAAAACCGGTTCGACCCAAATATTTATTAGTAAATTTATAGTTGAAAAAAATTACTCTGGCACTAGCAAAAATGTCCTCTGGCTGTCCTCTGGAATGCCCATGCAGTTTGGTGGGTAGAAGGCTCTTGGAAAAGATCCAGAGTTCATGTTCGCTCTGCATTTCAGAGAGGGGCCTTCTGACCCCCTTTCCCTTTGGATCCCTGTCGCCCATATCTTCACAACGATGGCCGTTAACCGAGGAGCAGGCGTCCCAGGGCCTGCGTTGGGGTTCTGACATTTCAGGTGTGTCCGATGAGTCAGCGGGGCAGGTGACCAGCCTGTGTTTCTGGACATGGGCACAAGAGACTTGCTCGGAGAGGAGGCTGTATACCTGGGAAGAGGTGGGGCCCGGGAGGCTAGAATGGCCTGTTATGTGCCTCAAGCAGGGGTCCTCCCAGGGGGCCCTGGACCTTGCCTGAGTCCTGTGGAGGGGCCGCAGGCACAAACCAAGCAGTAGTTTGCGCCAGGACCACGGCCGTGGCCGCAGCAGCAGAGTCCCTCAGGGCCTAGGGGGTGAGGACAGCACAGAGTGGGCCAGGGAGGGCCACGGAGAGCTGCTTTGACGGAGTGAGAACTCCGGGAGCCTGGCTCCGTCTGGGCTCAGAGGGCGCCGCCCTGGGACACAGCCCTCGGGCACAGACTGTGGTGTCCCAGCATGGTGGGGATGAGTCTGGCCCTTCTTTGGCTTGGTAGAGAGTTGACATCAATTAGTGGCTCAAATAGAACCACAGGGCTGTTTGTGACTCAGGCAAGACACCTCAGCGTCTCTCGGAAGTAACCAGTGACCTGGTGTGGGTTAGGAGCCGGTGACGGGCGCCTGGGACTATGACTAGCTCAGCGCCTGGGGAAGCTCAGGCTCATCTGGATTCACTGCCTTCAGGACAAGAGCCTCCCAGGGTGTGAGGTGCCCTGGCAATGGTCATGGGCTCTGGCGTTCTCAAGTTGTCCTTGCGTTTTACGGCCCCTTCCAGGGCTGCTGGCTCTCGCTCGATCGCCGCTCTTCCCCTCCTCCTACTCCGCCCTTTGATGTTGCTGTGGATGGTTCTCCTAACTGCTCGTTCCCGTGCCCTGACTCAGTTTCTCACCTCCGAGCTGGTGCTTCCTCTTCATTGTGGATCTTCTGTGTGGGCGTGAAAGAAAAAGTGACGTTATGATGAAAGCCAAGGACAACAGTTTAGCACCTACAGACCTTAGCCAAGGCCCTGGGGTCCACCTGCTCTTGGACAGCCCTCCTGTGACATCTCCACAGACCCAGTGATGTACAGGAACAGAGCCCTGGGCTGGCAACTCTGACTACCTGGAACCCTGTCTCTCCCTGGGCTGCGTCCAGTGGGAGGGATCAGGTCATCTCAGGGGGCCGCTGGTTTAAAGTGGCCCCTTCCACTCCCCAGGGACGCCATGGGAAGTAGGGTATATGTATGGGAGGGCCAGTTAAACTAACTAGAATGAGAGTGGGGTGGAACCTTCCAGGACCGGGAAATGGCAGCAGGGACAAGAGGGTCAGGACAGGTGACCCCTGGCTTTGTGCTGCTTCTTCAGGCCCAAGCTCAGGCCTGGGCTCCTGGCAGGTGGGTCAGCCCAGCCCCAGTAACGGTGGCAGCTGAAGGACCCCCAGGCTCCAGGGCTGCCCTCTGGTGCAGGTGCAGAAAGGCTTCCAGCTGTCCTGGGTCTCCCGGGCACAGTGCCCACAGCACCCTGCTGACTACAGACTGTGGCTACCCTGGTCATGTTGATCCTGTAGGGGCCCAGGGTGTCCAGCAGATAGTCATGAAGATGCCAGCACCTATCCTGGAACAGGAACGTCCCAGAGCTCTGCTCTGTGAGGTGGGCATAAGCCAGGACAGGCAGGGTGGTAGCGGCAGCAGCCTGGGTGGGAGGTGGATGCTGGGCAACAGGGTGTTAGAGACGGCCCAGAGCCAAAGCCGTTGGGTGTTGTAGGCAAGGGTGGCTGTGTGACAGTGACCCATGTCATTGGAAGCCAGACTCTGCCAGCCATTGCCACAGGCTGGGAAGTGATAGAAACCCAGAGCCCATGGGCTGCAGTGCCTGGCCGGCCACAGTGTGCCCTCCATCAGCACATGGGCTGCCTGTTCAAAGCCAGGATGGGTCTGTGGAGCTGCTCGTGGGTCCAGGTGAGGGAACCCCTGCTGTACTCAGCCCATGAGGCTGCCTGATAGGCTCAGTGGTGGCCCCAGTTCCAAGCCCAGTGGATACTACTCTGCCCAGTCCAGCACTGCCAGCCAGTGAAGCCGGGTCCCAGGCTGCGGCGGATCTGGTAGGCAGCCCGTGGTGGGATCAAGGAGCACAGCCTAAGGGGTGCTCCCATTGTGAGCTCTGCCCCTGGGTCCAAGGTGGGGACGGAGGCTAAGCTGTTTCTTGTAGAGGAGGGTGATATTCTGGCCATGGAAGCTCTGGCCACGGTTGGCTGTGATGGCCGGTGCACACGAGGCCGAGCCCTACAGGGGGCTGAGGTTCGTTCCATGGCATGAAGAAGGGGCATTCAGGGACCTGCAGCAGGGGCTGGCCACACCCCAGGCACAGGGCCTCCCCGAGCACCAGGGCCGGGTCCAGCTGCACGGTCACACCCCAGGAAGGGGAACGTGTGAAATCCAGGATCTAGGATGCTGGCGTTGGCCCTGCACAGGTCTGGATGTCACCCTTGTGGATCTTGATGCCAAACCCATCCCTGCCCAGGTAGGGAGCCTCTTCTCTGTGAGAGTCACACTGGTATTGGGCTCCTCCAAATAGTGTCTGTTGCTCCCTAATCTTCTTACAGGCTCCCCATTCATGGTAATAGGACATGTGAACAGTTTTTCAAAGTGTCTCATGAAAAGCTCTCTGCCTGCTAGTAGTAAATAGGATCACCTCAAATTGCTCTGCTGTTGGAGAATTCTCTAGTCATACCCCTCTGCTTATGGCTCATTTTCACATTCATTTAAAAACTTCACATTCCCAACTCTTTCGCATTTCTCCCTCCCGACTGGAATTCCGTGAAACCATCCAATACTCTCTTTCAGGTTCTCCTTAGGGAACAGAAGCAGTAGCTTCTGTTTGTTTAAACTTAGAAAAATCAATGACTTCAAATTGCAAATTCAGTTAAAATTTACTTTGCAATAATGCTGTAAGATAATATTGCCAGAGTTTGGAAGCAGAAAGCAAATGAGGCAGGAAAACAGAATAATCGGGAGGATGCTAGAGCAGGATGTCTGATTAGTGAAGCACAGTTACACGGAATAAGTGCGATGTCGATTCAGTGTAAAAATCACTCACAGATGGGCAGGAGAGGAGGGTGCTCGGCTATCTCTCCTTTCTCATTTCTATTTTTCAATCTATTCCCAAGTTTTCTGAACTATATTAGTTTTTTTAAAAAAATGCAATTCTGATTGAGATGATTGATATTACATGCTCCAGTCTTTCCTCTTCAGAAATGTATTTCTTCTGAGCCCCCGCTGCTCTGTGTCAGGTCACTCATGAGCCATTTCTCACTTTCTACGTGATGTTGTAGGTATTTGTTGTGTTCGTGTCTTCACTCCCCTGTTAGATTGTGAATTTATTGACAGTAGACACACACCTGTATATGCTTTTATCAACTGAATTCCCTAGAGGCGTGAGTGGGTGGAGTTCTTATTCTAAGAATCTGATCTTGGTGACTCTGAGATGGACAATACATACTCCATTTATATCTAATGATTTTTGGAGAAAAATATGGATGTGTCTATTGTAAACCTGTTTTTCTTAGTGACATATTTATTTATGGATCTTAGAGAATATGTCAAATTTACACACACACACACACTCTGAAAGGAGTGGCGATCCCACTGTTCCCTGTGGGAGGGGAACAGATGTGTCTCCAATTCTAGCATTGAGTAGAAAGAAGGCTTCTATTCCTAGAGGGCTGGGAATGACAGTTCTCAAGGGATGAGTTTGGAGACGGGGGCCTGTTCTCAAGGGATGAGTTTGGAGACGGGGGCCTGTTGGTGCTGAAAGACAGGGACCACCTGGGAGAAGGGAGAGCTGGATGTGGCCCTGGTTGACCAGTAAGCCCTCCCAGCTGTATTTGTCCACATGAGAGAACAAGGGAATACAGAGATGGTTCCATTTTTGCCCCCTCTATTTACTTTTTGGTGCTTAATAAATTTGAATGTGTTTGAGGACTCTTCACCTGGTTTTTAGCTTAGCTCTTTCAAATTCAAGGATTCTCTGGAAATTTTGTTGTGTATGTGAATTTATAGAAAGAATCTTGGGTATTCCTTTGGCACTTTGTGGAAGACCAAGCTAGAGGAGGACTATCTAACTTAGTTGGAGTTATACACTCTGTTTTGTTAGTTTCTTAGATAGGCAGTAGGTAGAGCCGGGGTCAGATGCTCAGGGCCTGGAGCCAGATGGACTTTGGATTAGGACTCCGCCACACACTTGCTGTGTGGAGGCCCACTTACCACAAAGCTGGTAACAGTTCAATTCTAGGGTGACTGCCTTCCCAGAGGGGCCCTCGCTAATAGTCAGTGAAGATTACTGTCTCTTTCCAGTCTGCCTACATCTTGGTCTCTATTTACCTTGTGTAGATGGCACTGGAAAGGCCAAGGGTGTTTTCAGGATCTGACGAAGGGCAAGTTCAGTGCCGAATATGCCATTTTGCCCTGGCCAGGTGGCTCATTTGGTTGGAGTGTCGTCTGTACATCAAAAGGTTGAGGGTTTGATTCCCAGTGAGGGCACATGCTTAGGTTGCCGGTTTGACCCTCCTTTGGGGTGCATGGGGGACACAACCAATCGATGTTTCTCTTTCTCTCATATCAATAAAAACATATCCTCAGGTGAGGATAAAAAAAAGAATATGCCATTTTAACTGCAACTTGAAAAGTCATTTTGGAATGTGTCAATAAGACAAGTGAGGAATTAGTCTTTTTATTTCAACAAGGGCGAATTATACTTTTTTTGCATGGTCATCTTTAAAATTATTAAAGAACTGAAAGAAAATTCATAGAAAGATAGAAACGTGAAATGGAAGTGACAAAGATAAACAATGAAATCAATAGGCACTGGGAAGCAAATCATAACAAAAATTTTCAGATCATTTAAACTCATTAATTAACAGAAAGGGTAATTTTATTTATTCATTTTGCAAGAAAGGAATATTGATTAGAAATAACGCACATCACCTGGAGCCACGATAATCCAATTAATGCAGGGGAGTGAATCTGGCCACAGTGGGAAAAGATGTAAACTACTTGCTGATTTGACACAGAACAAAGATAACATGAAATCCATAATCCACATGAAGTCACTATAGTGAGGCGCACAGGTTCGTGAGTGTTGTCAACTCAGGGATGTTGGTTCAAGATTCATCACTGACAAGAACACTTGAAATGCTGTGAAATCTTATGGCACAGAGAGGAAAGAGACTTGAGGGACAATCCTAAGGACTTACTTGATAGCATCTGTAATGAGTAGTAGAGCTGAAGTATATTTCTCCAACTATTAACAATAAAAGCAAATTTTGATCAGCCACAGTACAAGAAAGATACATTATCTTTGTGTTCTCTTTATATAAAAATACGTGGCCCCCCCAAAAAGGTAGGAAAAAATATGTCAGGCAGATGACAAAAATTCCTGTTATTTTCCCAATTTTTGATGTTTGTAATACTTCCACATTTTTAATTTGTTGCAATTTCTTTCCTCATCCCAAGTCATGGTTTTCAACCAGTGTGCTGTCAAGAATTTTTAAAACATGCAATATCTGACTATTTAGTCGGGGGCAGTGACCTCTTTTCCCTTAGATTGCCAAATAGAAAAAAAATGACAATAGCCAACACAACAATAGCCGTCAGGTGTGCATCCTCTGTCTTGAACCATAAGTATATGGGTCATACAACAGACTTGCATCTTATTGGTCACATCGCATAATAGGTTGCATCTGATTGGTTACTTCTTGGTATCAGAAATCCTTATATACAAGTATAGGTACGTGATATTTAAAAAAATGTTTTTATTGATATTTTAGAGAGAGAGGAAGGGAGAGAGAGACAGAAACATCGATGTGAGAGAGCAACTTCGATCAGCTGCCTCCTGCACGCCCCCTAAAGGGGATCAAGCCTGCAACCCCGGGCATGTGCCCTGACCTGGGAATCAAACCCTGACCTCTCAGTCCATGGGACGATGCTTAATCCACTGAGCTACACCAGCCAGGCATAGGTACCTAATTTTTTAAAAAGTTGCTTTGGAGTAAGGGTGTGGGTAGGTAATTACTATTATTATTATTATTTTTGGTAAGTCAATCAAAATTATACCTATGTTTTTGTCAGATTGGCAAAAAATATATTTCTTGGTGTGCTGCAGAATTTTAGTAATTAGTTTATGTGTGCTATGAGATGGAAAAGGTTGAAAGTTGCTGTTCTAAGTAAATATTCACTTACATACCAATGGAGTTTTGCGTTCTTTTCCTTAAAGCAGTCATTCTCAAATTGTATAAGTTTCAGGCTCCACAAACCCTGGATCTGCCCCCATAGCTAGGTGACCCTGAAGAAGTGATGTGCAGGTCCTGAACCTACTTCCTCATAACAGACTGGGGATTGTACAGGTTACTGGGTATTAGATCAGGAGGTTTAAATGAGATAACGAGGATGAAGTATTTAGCATAGAATCTGGGACGTTGTAAACAATCCTTATTAGTATTATCCATTCATTCATTCCATGGACATGTATTAGCTCCTGAATGTTCCGGTACTACAGATTCAGCAGGGAACAAGATGGAAAAAGTCTCTGCTCTCCAGAAACTTATGTCCTAGTTTATTATAATTATTTATTGTTGTTTACTATTCTCATTATCAAGTCTCTTTGTGCTCCTGCTCTTTCGAAAAGGGTTCTGGCACCTTATCTTTTTCAAATTAAATGAATTAAAGTTAATTTGTTGTGAAAATAATGTGCCACCATTTAGATATGATATGATGCTGCAAAATCTGAGTTGGCAACCGGTGACCATTGAAGTCCTGAGTTTGTGATCTGACATTCTGAGGGTCATGATAGAGACAGAGCAGCTGGGCAGGGAGCTCATCACAGTAGCCTGAAAGAGTCCTGTGTGGTGGCTTTCACTCCTAACTTTCCTGGGAACCTCAGGGTGGAAGAGACCTCTTGGAACTGGGATCTGAGCTCACTCCCTTCTCTATGGGGCTACCTATTTTCGTAGGGTTTTCTGGGGTAACCCCTCATTTTGCAAATACTGTTTTCTGCACTAATAGCTTCCCAAAGTACAACTTTCTAAAGCTGGAGAGGGGTCGGGAAAGGAGGCAAGCATGCATGATTCTGAGGACCAGAGGGTTGGTTTTCCACATGGATTCTTTGAGTCCAAGCATCTGCTGAAATGTATTTATAGGTTTACAGAAAGGGTCTTGGTTATTCTATAGCAGAAGCCCAGTGTACTGGCTTTGGTCCAGTTTTTGAAAGCTGAAATGTTTGACTCTTTTTGTTTTATTTTAAGAGGGTGCTATACTGGTGGGATCAAATGAGGAAGCAAGGAGGCAGTGAGGTTTTTTGATTATAGATGACGTGGTCAGAAGTCGGAAGATCTTTTGGTCATTTAGTGGCAGATGCATTCAGTTATTCAGAGCCCAGAATCTCTTCTTATGCTGTGAATCTGTTTTGACACCTGACATCTCACTAATAGGCTGCCGGTTCTGGGTGCCTCCCCTTGACCAGACCCAGGTACAGGCTGTGAGCCCTCAGGGCAGGAACTTCATCTGCTAAGTCCTGGCAATCCGCAGGGCACCTAGAACTTCGTAGGTGCCCGGTAAATATTTCCTGAATGAGTGAATATAAGTAAACAACATTTTTAAGATGGAGAAGGAGGCCTCTCTACCAAATACGTTTGTAAGGTGTTTATTTAAGGCACACTAAGGAAGCCTCTATTAAACAAAATTTACTTCAAAAAGAAATGTGTTTTGAGAGTAAACCACTTTCCATGTTGATATAGAATAAAGTGCTTTGCAGCTCTAGATGCATTTCTGCAAATGGGAAACATTTAAATATGTGTCAAGGTAATTGAGCTGTTGGTTAGAAGTCAGTATAGGCCCATAATTTAACCCTAACCCTAGCCCATGGGATTTAAATCAAAGAGGCTAGGCTCTGAATCCGGCTCTGACAAGTACAGGCTCAGCAGTCTTGTCTAAATTACCTAAGCTCTGAATTTTCTTATCTATATAATGGGAATAATAAGAATAACTTCCTAGTGTTGTTGGGAAGATTAAATTAGATAATGCTTGGCACAAAGTAAGCGCTCAATAAAAATTTCTCCCCCCGCCCTCACTTGACCTCCTCCTTTCTTCCCTGCTAAATGACCTGGGCTTTGGTGATTTCTCCTGCTCACTTCCTCAGCTGATCTTCCCTGGAAACAAGTTAGAGTCTGGGAAACTTTCTGGAGGTCTCTGCTCAGCCCTACCTGACAATAACATTTTCGCATAACCGTTGAATATTCAAGGAGGAAACACATAAAGAATTCTATCCCCGCATTTTACAAAAGAGTCTGGCACTTGTATTTTTGCTCATTTAATTAGTGGCCATTCCTTTCCCATGCCCATCATGCCCCCAGGTTGGATTTCACCAGCATTTCAAGGCCTCTGGGATTGCTCTGTGCTCCTCATCCTCCTCGCAATGCAAGCCTACTTTTATTTTCCTTTTTAGAGATTTTACTAGGTGAGAAATGGACACTGAAGACAGTTTCGGAAGTGCCTGGGCCTTGAAAGTGACTGACTTTTTAAAAGCTATTAGTGACTTACAGAAGCCAAGCAAAACTCACCCTTCTGGAGAGAACCCACAACTCTCTTTTAAAGAAGCCCTTTATCCTGGCTCCTCCATGACAGTCCAAGGTCAGGCTCATTCTTGGTGGTGGCTCGATTTTGCTCATTTTGTACATTATTTATGTAACATTCGGGTTGTGAGGGAGTGTGGCTGCAGATGATTCATAGGCACAAGCAGTTGGAAACAGATTGCAGAACCCAGCTCCTTTACTGGGGTGTCCCCCACCCTCCGCCCCCCAAGCTGCTTCATATGCTACGTTGTGCTTGCCCTGCAGTGCTGCTCAGGCTAAATACAGCCCTTGGCTCCCCCAAGCCCCCACGGAGCAGGAGGCACACTGACCCTTTAGAGAGTCAACCGGCAGCAGATTCTGGGGACATACCCACCTCTCAAGATGGAATTCTCATGAAAAAAAACCTAAACCATAAAATAGCATTAGAAATTCTGAGTTATGATGACTACTTCAGTGCCTATTTTTTGAAATATCAAGTTCTTAAAAAAAACAACGTTTCTGTTGCCCCTGCTTTTCTAGGCTGTGCCTGGCACCTGCCCGCCGGGCAGCCCGATGCCGGGTAGGCATGCTGCTTTCTCATGGCTAAACGGCAAAGGAACCTCTCTTCTCAACTTGATTTTGGAGGCTCGGTGGGTCCAAAACCTGATGGGGAGGCTGGCAGGCTGGAGACTCAGGAAGGAGTTGCAGCTCGAGACCACAGGCAATTTGGCAGAAATCCATCTCGCTCAGTGGAGTCTTGGTTCCATGAAGGCCTTCGACCATTTGGACGAGGCCCACCCACATGACGGAGGGCAATCTGCTTTATTCAGAGTTCACTGATTCAAATGTTAATCTCATCCAAAAACACCCTCAAAGAAGCATTCCAAATAACGTGTGACCAAATAGCTGGGCACCATGACCCAGCCAAGTTGACTCATAAAATTAATCATCACAGGTACTAATGATGTGGGGTCTATAATTAATTATGAGTTTAACAAATCCAATGAGTATTTAATAAATGTTTACTGTGTGCCTGTGTTTATCCAATGGAATAAAGCAGTTAATAAACAATTGACCCTGCCTTGAAAGGGCCGACGATCTAGTAAGTGGCCAATGAGCAGGTAAGCCAGCCAAGCGTGCCAAGTGCCGTGGGAGCACCATCAGCGGGGTGTGCTCACACAGCAAATGGAGCTTTCTGCACGCGTCGTCTTATTCAGTCCCCACAGCAAATCTGATGGGCAAGCACTGTTGTCCCTGTTGTACAGATGAGGAAAATGAGGTTTGCAGAGATCAAGTGAGCTGTTCACATAGTAAATGCAGAGCCCAAATCAAGTCCTGCCTGATGCCCAAGCCCAGGCTGTTGGTGGCTTCACCTTCTCACTCATGCCCTTGTACTGTGGCTTCTCCCGGACAGGAGCGCAGAAGGGGAGCAGGACAGTGCGAGCCTGAGGTCAGTCTGGAAGGTGGACATCAGGAGAAGTTGGGGAGAGCCCCGCTGCTCCCTGAGACCCACGTGGCCACTTGCCCTGGTGGCACTTACTGAGCCTCTGGGATGTAGGTGGCAAACAGGCCACCAGCGTTCGCCTGGAGTCTGCAAGTCCATCTTAGCACTGTCATCTTTTGAAGGGACAAATGAGTGTGTATGTAGGTAGAGAGGGAAGATTTGAGCCTTTTCCAGGAAAGCCATCTCTCATCCATGCTGCTCAGGGACATACTCTGGGTGAGTGTGTGTACAGACATACATGTGTAATATTTTCAGATTTTATCTACTTCTAAACTGCTCGCAGCAGGGGTGCAGATGGGTCTATTTGCTAATGAGCATGGGGAAGCATGCACCCCACATAAGGACTGCTCTATGTATGTCTAGAGCCAGCTATCCACTATGGGACTTCTTCCCTAGCAGTTAGCTCTGGGCCGCGCGTGGCTATGCACCCACTAACCCTTGGCCTGGTGCCTGCGGGCCAAAAGCCTGACCTTGTCCACCGATGGAGACCCTGTAGAAGTGAGGGAGAAGGGGGTGCTTTACGGAAGTGGCTTTTAGACAGACGGAGGGTGTGTTCTAATTGCATAAGAAGCAGTCTTTCTTGGGCGGAGGTGGAGGTTCTCTAGACAGATCTCCATTGCTGCCCCTGCTGCTTTTCTAAATGCCCCCTGACTTCCACGACGCTTGCTCATGGGTGTGTCGCGCTGCCTCTGGGCCATGTGCTGCTCATACAGAGACTCGGCAATTCTCAGCATCCCCCCTCTCTGTGCAAGTTTACTCTAGTTCTGATGACGCCACCTGAAGGGTCTTGAGCCAGGTAACTAGGACCGTGGTTTGAAGAATGGACAGGTGCATGGTCACCTCATAGGGCCGTGGGGAGACTGGACAGAGCAAGTGCAGAGCAGACATTTTCAAGTTGTGCCCCATGGATGATCCAGCTTCAGGGAACCCATCCAAATGTGTATCTGGGTCTTGTTAGAGCCTACCATTGGGAGAACCGTCTTTATGGCCCTTACCTCAGGGACCTAGAGGGAGGCGAGGCTGGCTTCCTGGATATGCTTCAGGCTGAAGGATTCTGAGGGTAACAAGAAAAACACCGGCTGGGGTCATCTGGTCCCTATGCAGCCGTAGGTGAAATTACTTCCACTGGCTGTCGAATTCATCAGTCACGAGCAAGTACAATCTGGTCTCCAGCAGGAGGCGGGTTATGTGAGCACACTGCTCTGTAGGATGAGATTTTCCCAAGAAAGAACAAAGAGGTTTGAAGTACTACATGGGGAGATCCTTTGCCCAAGCTAGTTCCATGCTGAGCAGAAGGAAGTTCACCTCGGGCATGGGTTTTTGTAGGTGCTGTGCCAATGTCGTTCGTCTCTGCGGAGCCCGGTGCTACCCTGAGAGGCACATGATACACGTGTGTTAGATGGATGAATGACTGTCATTGAGACCAGCCAGAATGGAGGCAGCCTCGACCAAAACAATCCTTCCAACTGTTCACCATGCGGTGTGTGAAACCAAGTTCCTGGGGACAACTATCTCAGGGCACAGAGCTTCTTGGCCTTTGTCACTGGTCCCTCCACACTGCCAGGCACGGAAATTCGAAGCACAGGTTTCCTTCTCCGGCCCGTCCGTCTGCACCCTTGGGACTTGGCCTCGCCCAGGAGTAGCACGTTGGTGGTCACCTCTGCGTTTGCACGTGTCGTCCTCCCCGCTGCCTGGAATGCCTCCCCACCCACCTGGTGGCCTCTCATGTGGTCCAGTCACAGGTCTCCTGCTTCTGTACAGGCAGTGTGGGGTGGAGGGACCCCCAGGCTCCAGAACCAGCCCGTCTGGATTTCTATGCTGGTGCTGCCACTTACTGCCTGTGACCTTGGAAAGCTGCCCAAGTCACCTAAGACTTCTGGACCTCCATTTTTCATCTGGATAACAGGAACGATAATAGTACCCAAATCAGAGGATTGTTATAAAATTAAATTACTGAGTACACATACAGGGACAGAACAGAGGCGGGACACAGTACCGAGTACCTGTCAGCCACCATCTCTCTGTGGTTCCTTTTCTTCACTGCCCATCAGAGCTGTTTTCTCCTTTGTCTCCACACACCACTTTGTTCTGTCTCTTTGCAACTTAGCACCTTGGCTGGCCCACTTCCTTATTCAAAAACTCTCAGGGGCTCCTCGTTACCCACCTAAATGCATTCAAAGCTCCTTAGCAGAATTCAAGGCTTTCCAATTTCCAGGCCAAACTATTTGGACAGCGTATTATTTTCCCCACATTTCCTGAGCCACACCTGATCTTCCTGCCTAAATGTGCTTCGCTCCTAAGCAAGCTCTGTTCCCTCTCACGACTGGTTCAGGCAGGCCCTGTCCTCCCCCCAGCCCCACCTGCCCAGATTCTGCACGTGGCCAGGAAGAGCAGCAGCCTGATGCCAGGGTCGGCCCTCCTTGTTCTGCTGGCTTCACATGCTCTTGGCTTGGTTCTGGAGGTCAGACTCTGCACCTGCCTTCGGAAAGGCAGTACTACTTGGATCTTATGCTGAGGTGCATTTGTACGTTGTAGCAAAGTGAAACCCATCAGCTTTCAAGCTTATAAAAGGTTAATGCTCCCTCATCACCCAAAGTGCCCTGATTTGCTTGCCTCCTTGTGATGCTGGTTTCATTACATCAAATTTGGTTACTTCGAGGGCCAGCACTGGTCATCTTGAGAGATTTTAATTTAGAAAATATGAAGAAGACAGCTTATGCTATAGAGGGGGTGTCAATGCATCTTATTGTCCCTGAATACACATGGCTTTTAAAGTCACCATTTAATGATTCATATGTAGCAGAAGATGCTTATTATCTAATGTTAACTGAAAGAAGTCAGAATGAAAAGTTGCATTTACAATACGATTATGACTGTGTATGGATCATGTGGGTCAGGGCAAGAAGAGGCCGTGGGCAAGTGGCGATGGCTTGATCTGTTGGGGACATGGGATTAGAGACAACTTTTTCCTCTTTTTACTATTGTTCCTGCTATCATTAAAAATGAAAATGTCAGTTAACGATGTTAATAGCTATCATTTGTGATATTGTATCAATAATGTAATAATAAGTGCATGCTCAGTTTGAGCCACAGAGCTCTGCATGATCTCATTTAACCCTGCCAGCGCATCTATGAGGTGGGGAGGTTTAATCCCTGAGGACTGGGGTGAAGGAGAACAGGAGTATCCCCCAGTGTCACAGCCTCCAGGCCCTAGAGTCTAGGGAGACAGATAAGCAGTCTGCCCCATGGCCCCTCTCACTTTATTTTATTTTATTTTTTTGCTCAGGTAGAATGGGAGGGAGAGAGAGGAACAGAGAGAGAGAGAGAAACATCGATGTGAAAGAAACACATCGAGTGGCTGCCACCCGCACAACTGACCAGGGCCGCGGACAAACTGCAACCGAGGTACACGCCCTTAGCGGGAACCGAACCCGGGACTCTCAGGACCGCAGGCCGATGCTCTAACCGCTGAGCCAAACCGGCCAGTGGCCCCTCTCACTTTAAACCTGCTCTCTCAACCGCTGCTGCTTTCTTAGTAAAACCAGACCAAACAACTTTACATGAATCAGTAACAAAGCTTATTATAAAACAAGTCGAGAATACTGAAAAAGACAAAACACTTTAAGATAAAAAATAGTCTGTCGCGTCACCACCCGGGAATCCACAGTTGACCTTTCGGACATACGGTCCAGGCCAAGTCCCCTCAGGGCCGCCACTGAGGTTCTCTCGCCCCTCACCAGGAACTTCTGGTGTGTTTTTTATCTGGGAAGTGAAGAGGAAGGAGAAATACTTGTTCTTAAATCTTAGCCTTGAGATAGAGCCTAGAAAATCACACAACTCTGGTTGTGTGGCAGAATTTCCTCTCTTGACATCTAAGATAAGAATGACTAAAGAATCACGGTTTTGGATGGAATGAGTTGAGTCCACCTACAGAATTAGGCAGCGTCAATTCTCATACTTCTAACTCTCAGACTTCTATGGTCTGGGGAGCAGATATATTCCGGAAACTCTTAAAACCATTTAAACTAAAAACTGAGCTCTAAACAACAGTGTGCACATCTGGAATGAAGAATGGAGACCACTTCATCCTAAAAGCTCTGTAGAACGGCAGAGCAATTAGATAGTACTCAGAGACTCATGGTTTTCCTACACTGTTACTGCTATCAGGAGATAATTCAGACTTTCCTAATACTTTCCTTTGATTAAAATAGTTATTATCTTCCCTATAGTTTAGGTTTATTTAAAAAGAATTTCTTTATTAGTTTAGCAATGATTACAGTCTTCACTGGGCATTCAGTTCTCTCGTACTGACAAACTTATGAAGGGTTTGTGTGATGAGAATGCTTCTGAGCCGAAAGAGATTTATCTTTTATTCATTCATTTATTCACTTTCCTAATAATTCATCCAGTAAATATTTATTGAAAAACAACCATATGGCCCTGGCCGGTTTGGCTCAGCGGTTAGAGCGTTGGCTGAGGTCCAGAGAGACCCAGGTTCAGTTCCCGCTAAGGGCATGTACTTCGGTTGCAGTTTGTCCCTGGCCCTGGTTGGTCGTGCGGGTGGCAGCCACTCGATGTGTCCCTTTCACATCGATGTTTCTCTCTCTCTCTCTCTCTCTCTTCCTCTCTCTCCCTCCTACTCTATCTGTACAAAAAATAGAAAAATGTCCTCGGGTGAGGATAAAAAAAAAAGAAAGAAAAACAACCATATTAAAATATTTTCTTGTGCATTTGTTATAAAATTACAATCAAGGACATTGCCTATTGTGTAGATTAATATTCTATGTATGAAATCCATGTGAAAAACTTGCTTTAGAATTAAGTTCTAGAAAAACTCTTTAGTTCATTTGAGTTATACTGAGCTTTCTCCTTCTGATAATAGCCATTCATTGCTGTGTTTCCCATATTTCTCTGGCTGCCAGAAGGTTCAGAGATACCCTTGATCTTAATCACCAGCATCGTATCAACCTCGTGATTGGGATAGTTAGCACCTTCTCCTTTTTATGGCCCCTATTTTCTGTTTTATTAACCTTAGTATATATCACTTCCTTTGACACTTCACCTCAATTCTTTTTTAGAAAAACATGGGAGGTGGGGGTAAATTCCAGGCACGATACTAGATGTCCTCATCAAGTGCCTATCAGTTGGAACTAGATCAGGGTGATGGTCGCACAACATTGTGAATGAAGTAAATGCTACTGAATCGCTCACTTTAAAATGGTTAATTTTATGTTAGGTGAATTTTACCTCAATAAAAAAATGGAAAAAGAAAAGCGTATCAGTGACCGACATGATAATGATGATGATGATGATGATGATGACGATGATGACGACGGTTCTAGTTGAACGTAGAGTGTTTTCCATGATGGCCAATGGGAACCAAGGGGAAAGCATTTAGAGCATCTGCCTCATTGCTTTAGAAGAGCAGTAATTAACATTGGCACGTGTACAAGGCAGTCACACGGCTGCCTTTGAGAGGGAGAACTCTCTTCCCATCTCCATTCTTTCTCCAGCCAGCTTTAAAAAAATAAAACAATAACAGAGTAGTTCGTTATTTTAAAATTATATAAGCAGAAATGTTCAATGTGGGAAAAATCACAAAATAATAATAATGATAATATACCCATAAAGTCACCCACATTTCCAGTAGTCAGATAGAATCACCGTTAACTTTTTTTAAAAATCCTCACCCAAGGGTATTTTTCCATTGACTTTTCTTAGATGGAGTGGGAGGGAAGGAGAGAGAGAGAGAGAAAAGAAAATCGATGTGAAAGAGACACATCATTTGGCTGCCTCCTGCACGACCCTGACTGGGGCCAGGAATTGAACTTGAAACTGAGATACGTGCCCTTGACTGGGAATCAAACCTGCAACTCTTTGGTCTGAAGGCTGATGCTCTAACCGCTGAGTCAAACTGGCCAGGGCACTGTTAACTTTTTATTTGTATCTTCTAGACTTCTGTATTGATTCACCAATGTGTGCACTCAATCATCCATCTAGCTGCTTTTCCAAAGTGTGGTCCCCAGGACGCATGTCATGATGAAATACATTGAGAAAATGGGTCTCCTCTTGGAGATTCACGATGTGCATTATTATATTCAAAGATCTGAGAAGTTTAGTAGCAAAGAAGTTCATTTCACTGTGATTTATTTAGAGTTTTTCCAATGTACTTGAGCAAGGAATTCTTATTTTCTATAACTCAGGGAACTAATGCAGTTTCAAGGTAGCCAAGGAAGCTGAGGGATACTTGATCTTAAGTCCAAATCATATTTAGTCTATAAAGTTGTACTAGAGAGACTGTCTGAATTGACTCCATGGTGTCAATGTCTCTCCATGTCAGTTATATCCTCCTAAAACAAAAGTTTTAATGGCTGCATAGAATTCTATTGTATGGATGTCCCATGGCCTGTAGAATCAATACACTATTGCTGGGAGTTTTCATTTTTCCCATTTTGACTCTCATAATGAACATTGGGGTTGCCCATCCCCTAAAACACGCCATCATATGAAGCTTTGTTTTCCTGTGGAGTAGTATCAGCAGATTCTCTATGAGTGCTTTTTGTTGTTGTTAATCGTCACCCAAGGATATTTTTCCATTGATTTTTTTTGAGAGTGGAAGAGAAAGAGAGAGAGAGAAAGAAGCGTTGATGTGAGACACATCGATTCGTTGCCTCCTGCATGATCCCAACTGGGGCTGGGAATCAAACCTGTAACCCAGGTACACGCCCTTGACCAGGAATCCAGCCCAAGAGCCTTTGGTCCGAGAACTGATGCTCTAACCGCTGAGCCAAACTGACCAGGGCTGACTTTTCTTTTGACAAGGAGCCAGCAGCCCTCAGGCTCAGAGTCCTGGCAGGCTACAATGTAGTGCCATTGTTTTGTTTTCACTGTACTCATTTTAAAAATTATCTCATTACCTTCTGGTTTTGGCAAGGGATCCTGATAAGATTTATTTAAAATAAATGTAGCCCTGGCTGATTTTTCTCAGTGGTTAGAGCGTCAGCCTGTGGACCAATGGGTCTCGGGTTCGAGTCCAGTCAAAGGCACGTACCTTGGTTGCAGTGTGTCCCCAGCCCTGGTCAGGGTTGTGCAGGAGGCAGCCACTGGATGTGTCCCTCTCACATCGATGTTTCTCTCTCTCTCCCTCTATCCCTCTCTCTCCTTCCCACTCTATCTGAACAAAAATGGAAAAATGTCCTTGGGTGGGGATTAAAAAAAATAATAAAAAAATGTAAGTAAAGAAAGTAGAAAAAGAAAAATTATAGCCTGGCCAGTGTGGCTCAGTGGATTGAGCACTGTCCCATGGACTGAGAGGTCCTAGTTTGATTCCCAGTCAAGGTACATGCCCCGGTTTCAGCCTCGGTCCTCAGTAGGGGGTGTGCAGGAGGCAGCCAATTGATGTTTCTCTCTCACAAAGATGTTTCTCTCTCTCTCTTCCTTCCTCTCTCTCTAAAAAGTCAATTAAAAAAAACATATTTTTTTAAAAAGAAAAAATATAAATAGTTAAGTGTATAAGTGATACTCACCCTGGCTACTCAGTTGGTTGGACATCATCCTGGGCACCAAAAGTTTGCTGATTTGATTCCCGGTCAGGGCACCTGCCTGACTTGTGGGCTCGATCCTTGGTAGGGGTCGTGTAGGAGGCAGCGGATGGATGTTCTGCTCTCACATCAATGTTTCTCTTTCTCTCTGCCTCTCCCTTCCTCTCTCTAAAAATCTATCATCTATCTATCTATCTATCTATCTATCTATCTATCTATCATCTATCTATCAATCATCTATATTTAAAGATACGGCAAAAAAAAAAAAAAATCATGACATGATATAGAAGTAAATGTGGTTTGGGGGAAAGTGAGTTGACCCAGGCCTCATAGTCACTGGCCGGTGTGAGCTCTTTATAACTGTGTCTTTGTATGATTGTCATTCATGGATCCATTTTTGGGTCTTCAATCTGGTTTTCCTGCTTCTTTCTCATCTGCTTTCAACTGTTTGGGGAGCCAAGGAAGACTTCAGACAGCAGGGACAATTATTTGGGTCTTGAAAGGTGAGTGAAAGCATTTCCCACACCATACAGAGCAGGTATAGAGACCCTCAGGGTGGCTGACCCCCTGCAATGGTCACAGTCAACCTTTCCTTCATCAGAAGGGAAATTGCTTCTAATGGGAAGAAATAACACTTGGAGTCAATAAATAGTGAAGAATTCACTGAAAAGCAGTTTGGCCCATGAAACTATCTGGGAATTGGAGAAATATTTCTCCTTTCTTCTCTGCTATCTGGGACAGAAAATAGCCCTAACAGAGACCAGCAAATAACAGCAATAAAAGCTAAAGCCCGTGCACAAGACTTAGGGGAGATGTCAGCTTCAAGAAGGGAAAGAGGAAGGACTAGAAGTAGAGCGAAGCAAAGAAATGTAGGTTTAAGCCCATGAGGCACAGGTGGGATTTTTATATTAAGCGAGTGAAAGACTTCAGGGGAAAAAGCAGGCCAACTTTATTTTTTATGACAGAATCGATAGAATCTAATCAAGTTTTGAATGCAATCAGCGTGAGATGAGAAATACCAAGTAGGTCCTTGTAGGCACCAACCAGAACATAATCGTGTCCGGAAGCGATTACCAGAGTGATGTTCCCCATTTCTCTCCAGGCCCCGCTGGGGAGGGCGACTCTGAAATTAAGGACAGGTGACGTGGTTTCAGGTTCACGTCCCCAGAGCTTTGATGCCCTGTTTTATGTGGATTTTCTCTTCTTGTAGAGCTCCCCTGGGACCAGGCTTCTGCGAAGAAAGGAAATGAAAGGTACCCTTTTGGATGAAGGGGTTAAGGACTGTCACAGGTCACTCTGTGGGATGCACAGACTCTCATCACAGAAAGCTCAGCTGCAAGGAAGGTGATGAGAACTGAGGACTCTAAAGGTGGTTGGGGGTCAAGGTCCTTCATAATCCTTATGAACACCCTGCCCAAGTCACCCATATGCAAATAATCCAAGCGCAGACAGACTGCTCCCATGCTGCTGTGGCTTCAAGCCCTCCAAACAGTGCTGCCATCAGGTGTCGCTGGGCTTGAAACAACAGTGCTGCCATCAGGTGTCACCCTGTTTTTGTTTGTTTGTTTGTTTTGGTACGTGCCCCTAGCGGGAACTGAACCCAGGACTCTCTGCTCCGCAGGCTAATGCTCCAACTGCTGAGCCAAACCGGCCAGGGCTCAGGTGTCACTCTGGACCCCCACCGGGCGCCCTCCTTCGCACCCCTGTGTGGGAATTCTGGAACCACTGCTGGGAGGTGATTATGATTTGAATTCATTGATCACCCAAGAAAAAGTGCAAAACTACCTACTGACTTACTGACACTTGGTTGAGCAGCTACTTTGACTATACAAGCTCTGGCGGCAGGCCCTGAGGACACAGGGCTGGGCTGGAAGCTGACCCTCACCCTTGAGGAGCCCTGTGAGAGTCTAGTGGGTGACACAGATACACAGTCAAGATGTGACCCAATCAAATCGGGTAGTCATCCCCCTGCCGCCAACCTGCTGCTTTGGAAGTCAGAGGAGGCTGTTACTAGCTTTGGTTGGGGCATGGGCTCAGGAAAGGAAGTGACAATAGCGAGTGGTCATGATTTCTACAATGATTTCCTTTTTATCCTCACCTGAGGACATTTTTTGCATTTATCTTCAGATAGAGCGGGAGGAAGAGAGAGAGAAACATCAACATGAGAGAGACACATCGAGTGGTCGCCACCCACACAACTCCAACTAGGGCTGGGGACAAACTGCAACCGACATACATGCCCTTAGCGGGAACCGAACCCGGTACTCTCTGGTCTGTGGGCTGATGCTCTAACTGCTGAGCCAAACTGGCCAGGGGGATTTTTACAATGATTTTAGCCCCTAACTGTGGTCTGAGGCTACACAACCCCATACGAAGTGTTATTACTTCAGGCACATAATAATTGCTCAAGAAACATTTGTGAACATTTGGATGAATGAATAACCAAACATCTCCCGTGAAGAAACTAGGCCTCAGGGAAGAAATAACTTATCTGAGGTCACACAGCTCACAAATAGCAAAGCTGGAATTCAGATCTAAGAACCTCATTCTCTTTCACACACAGCACTTGCTGGGTGGTGAAGTGGAAAGAGCTAGAAAACCCAGACCGCAGTGAGGAAAACTTGATAGGAATCAGCCAAGGCTGGAGTTTTCAGGAGAGTAGATGTCTGTTTCCTACTCCAATGGCAAGTTCACGTGAGCAGTCAGCACACCACTAATTTGCAAAAATAGTTGTCTTTAAAAAAAAAAACCAAACATAAAAAAAGATGGTACTTTATATTTTTGATTTCTCATCTGGTAGCCCTGATGCCAAAATCTGAATTAGCCCTTTAAAAATATTCTCCTTTCAGCCCACCTTGTTTGAATATTTGATTTAGAAACAATTAATGAAGTCCGTTTGCCATATGGGTAAGTGAACTTTTTTTAAGTAGGTGTTTTGCATCCCTGCAGCTCCAGGAGCTGTTGTCATAGTAACACTTCCCCCCTCGACTTGCAGAATGCACAGTCCGTGGAACCAATGGCAATGTAGGTCACGGGTGAAAAGGGGTTTGGTGGCTTCGCCTCAGTGCCCAGTTTAGCACAGCCGGGGACTGTTAATGCGGGGAGGCCTCCAGAGGGGCTGGCATTCCTCAGAATGTTCTGTACCAGGACGGAGTTGGAAGAGGAGGGGGCGGGGGAAACAGGAGGCACAGAAGCTGTGAGGGGAGGCAGGCAGGAGCTGTCCTCCTGCATGGAGATTGGACAGCCCAGGGTGGTCTGTCCTAGGTCAGGCTGAGGAAGGAGAATGTGGAGCATTAAGAATACACTGTCCCAGCTGCCTTGTGGGAATTGGCGCCCCCTGCAGTCCAGAATCCATTCAAAGTTGGTTTATGAAGGCCCACATCAATTATCAATATAAGTTTTGGCAGCAGGAGATCTGAGATTTAGATACAGTCTGGAACTGTGTTCAAGGGGCTTTTATTGATTCATCTACTTCTGTAGCAAACATTTACAGGTCTCTTCTCTGTCCCTGGTGCTGAGCAGGCCGGTGTCAGCTTCGTGGGTGTGCAGTCTGCATTCGCACAGGGCACTGTGGTTAGAAGGACCCTGAGCTGGGTCCAGTGCTTGATGTTGCTATCTTGAAATTCTTTTTTTTTTTTAATCCTCACCCAAGGGTATTTTTCTATTTATCTTCAGATAGAGTGGGAGAGAGGGAGGGAGAGAGAAAAAGGGAGAGAGAGAAACATCGACATGAGAGGGACACATCGACTGCTTGCCTCCCCCATGACCCTGGCCAGAGCCGGGGGGGGGGGGGGACGACTTGCAACCGAATATTTGCTCTTGGCTGGAATTGAACCCGCCACTCATTGGTCCGCACACCGACACTCTACCGCTGAGCCAAACCAGCCAGGGCCCTTCTTGAAATTCTTAATCATTTTTGAACCAGGGATCCCCATTTTCATTTTGTATTGGGCCCTGCACTGCGGGTACAATGTTCAGCGAAGCCAGACACAGTCCCTGCCTTTCAGAAGCATGTGCTACAGTGGGAGAGACGAACATGAACCCAGAGGTGACACAAATCTATGTAGAATCACAGCTGAGAGCTGTGCTAGGAGGGACAGGGATGCAATGCCAGGACAGAAGGTCATTTCACAGCTCTGCGGTTTCACTTGGCTGTGTTGAGTAGAGGGAAAGGCTTTAAGTTTGGATTACTGAAAGTGAGTGTGTCGTGGGAGACCAGCGCAGGCTCTGGGAGGAGGGCAAGTCCCCCTAAGGTTATGACGATTCGGAAGATAGCCACCTGTCAGGTCGGGTGCTTTGGATGCCAAACTTCTCTCTCCCTCTTTCTAAGAGTCATTTTCTTTTCATTTTTACTTTGACATAATTTTAGACTTACAGAAAAGTTGAAAGACAGTATGAAGTATTCCTATACAGTATATCCTTCATCCAGGTCATTCAGATGTTACATTTTAGCATGTTATCTATCTGTCCATCCATCCATTTATCCATCCATTTATCCCTCCATCCATCTATTGTCAAAAGGAAATTCACAGAGCTTTACTAGACATGAATATTTTATTGAGCAAGCAACAAAACGTTCATGAAGACAGACTTGAAAGTGGTATGAAGCTCAGAGGCATGACATTACAAGATAGCTGTTCATGTGAAAATGAGGAAGCTGTTTAACCTTCACAATGATTGGTTATTTCAATAGAGTTTTGCAGATGGCAGGGGGTTGGTTAAAAGTGATTATCTTATATCATTTTAGGAAGGTGACTTAATTTTTGTTTATAATTATCAGAGGCATTTACAAGAAATAACCGACGTCAAGTTTTGCCTACATTCATAAAATAAGCTAGAATAAGTTTTGCTTATGGGGCTTAACTTGTTTTTTTTCCTGCTAGGAGGATCTTCAAGCCTGGTTTCCATTTTATTTTATTTTAATGCCATTCGTTCATTTATTCATCCATCCATCCACCGATTCATCCATTCATCTAGTCAATCTATCTGCTTTTTAATCTTAAATTGTAGATATGACATAATGCCCCTTTGCTGCTAAATACTAAGAAATCTATTTCCTAAAAACAAGATAATTCTCTTACATAACCATAATACTGTTATCAAAATCAGGAAATAACATTTACACGATATTTTGTTTATGTGCAAATCTTATTCAGATTGTGCCCATGATCCCAACAATGTTCTTTATGACAAAAGAAAATCCGGTTATAATTTTCCCATGTTGCATTTCCTTGGCTTGTTATTCAGTCTGTCACAATATGGATTAGTTCCTAGTCTTTCCTTGTTTTCCCTGACAATGTTTTTAAAAAATCAGGAGTATTGAAGAATAATCCTTATACAGTAAAATTCACTTTTAAAAAATAGGTTTTTATTGATTTTTTTTAGAGAGAGAGAAAGGGACGAGAGATAGAAACATCGTTGTGAGAAATATCAATCAGCTGCCTCCTGCACGCCCCCTACAGGGGGCAGGCATGTGCCCTGACCAGGAATCGAATGGGGACCTCTCAGTTCATGGGACAAGGCTCAGACCACCACGGAGCCACCCCGGCCAGGCAAATTTCACCCTTTTGTATGCACAGCTCTCGGGCCAGTTACCTTATAGAATGGCTCTCCCTTAGATGTGCCTGATGCTTCCCCACGAGTACATTCAGACTTTGGTTCTTCAGCACAAATGCCGCTGAAGGATGTTGCATTTTTCTCAGGGCTTCACATCAGGAGCACCTGGCGCCGATTCCTCCTTCACTGCTGATGGCGTCGGAGACGCTCACCCTCCCGTGCTCTCCTCCACGGATGAGTCTTGCCAGGAAGCTGCTAGTCCGGTGGTTGCCAAATGGCGATTTTCTAATTCCATCATTTCTTTTACATTTCTTGTCTCTGTGCTGTCAGAAGGACAACGTCTCCCCCAACTAATTAATAAGTTAATTGAGTGTGGGCTTACTCATTCTTATTTTATGCAGCGAGTTATGCTTTTTTATTACCATGACTTATTGGGAGGTTGACATTTTCTCTGCTTTGGCTTCTCAAGCTGGGCCATGTTCCGACACGTCCCCTCACACTTCTTCACTTTCTGCCACAGCTGGTCCGCTCACCCGGTGCCAGCCTGGCCCTTGGCTTCTCCGAGAAGCCTGCTCCCCTCGGAGGGCCCGCTGCCTGAAACCATTTCACTCTTGAGAATCTTTCCAAGTTCGTGTGGTAGAACCAGAAAGTGGAGATTCTAGAAGTAAAATTTTATTCAGGATACTTATCGGACTCTTTTTCTCCCTTGACAGAATTTGAAGCAACTTACCAAAAAAAACCCCACCATATAATAAAATTTGCGAAATAAGAATTTTCAAAGGGAAAAAAGGTGGGGAAGAAAACAACTATGCCAGCCATGGAAGCTGCTGGGCTTGCCCAGAAGAGCTTGGCATTCAGTGTTCTGGCAGTTGGATTAAAGAAGGAACCGCAGCCCTGGCCGGTTTGGCTCAGCAGTTGGAGCGTCGGCCTGCGGTACAGAGAGACTCAGGTTCGGTTCCCACTAAGGGCATGTACCTCGGTTGCAGTTTGTCCCCAGCCCTGGTTGGTCGTGCTGGTGGTAGCCACTCGATGTGTCCCTTTCACATCGATGTTTCTCTCTCTCTCTCTTCCTCTCTCTCCCTCCCGCTCTACCTGAACAAAAAATGGAAAAATGTCCTCGGGTGAGGATAAAAAAAAAAAAGAAGGAACCGCATGGTAGGAAGCCCCCTGGTGCTCTCACAACCCCGGCAGGGCTTGGCAGGTGGGCGTGGCAAGTGGGCGTGGCAGCAGGCCTCGCGCTGTGGGAATGAAGACCCATGCAGGGTGGTGGTCCAGTCAGGCAAACGCGAATGAGCTGCGGAGAGGAAGCAGCAGGGCCAGGATTTTTTTGTATTTTTGAAAGCATTGGGGGTATGTTCTAGCTTGTGGACCAACACACAGTGAGACCCCAGAGTTAGAAGAGAATCAGGCCCTGGCCTGTTTGGCTCAGCGGTTAGAGCATCGGCCCGCAGACCAGAAAGTCCCAGGTTCGGTTCCCGCTAAGGTCATGTGCCTCGGTTGAAGTTTGTCAGGCCCTGGTTGGGAATCGGGGTCGTGTGGGTGGCATCCGCTCTGTGTGTGTCTCTTGCATCGATGTTTCTCTCTCTCTTCCTCCCTCTCTCCCTCCCATTCTATTGGAAGATAAATGCAAAAATGTCCTCAGGTGAGGATAATTAAAAAAAAAAAAGAAGAGAATCGGTATTAAAGGCCCTGCGATCTCCCGTTCACTGTCTCCAGGAGACGCACAGCCATCGGCTGGGGAGGCCGAGGAGGCTTGACCCCTCGGGGCAGTACAGCAGACCACACACTGACATGCTCTGAGAGGTGCCACGGGAATGGACAGACAGCTGTGAGACTTCTAGCCCGAGGCGTGTTTCAGAAGGAGCTGCTCTGCTGTTAGAACACGGGACTTGGGATCTGCAGAGGGGCCTTGAGAGAGGCCCGGCCAGAGGCCCCATTAAGGGCTGGAATCTCTTCCACCAGTGGTCCCTGCGCCTGAACTGTCATTCCACAGAGGCAGGAGGTCAAGAGCAAACACGCAAGTGGAGGGAGCTGTCCGTAGGCGAGCAGCGTTCCATAGTTCCTTCTCTTGTCGATGCATTTATTTAACAGCGGTCGTTCTTGACACTGTGGTAGACGCTGGGTGTACGGTGGTGGGCAAACATGCACTCGATTCCTGTCCTCATGGTGCTTGAGATCTATTGGGAAAGACAGACCTTAGATGATCAAAGCACACATGTATTATTAACAATTGATCTAAGTGCCATCATGAAAGGTACCTGGAACTTCCAGGGGGCCAGCTGCCTTTAGGAAGAGACAGTTAAGCTGGGTCACTAGATGGGGCAGGACAGGAGCATTCCAGGCAGAGGGAACAGTGTGTGAAGCCTGGAGGGTCAGAGCACATGCGAAGAGAGACAGGCCCGTGTGGCTGAAGGGCAGAGAGCAAGGGGCGATGATGAGGGCCCGGAGGGTGCAGGCCCATGGCAAGCGGTCTCGCAGAGGAAGGGAGGAGAGAGGCAGGGGTGCAGGAGAGCAGGGCAGATCGCATCACAGAGCAAGGGGTAGAGGTGTGAGCCCAGACAAATAACTCTGAAGATGAAGGAGGTGGGGACACAATTATGAAATAATAGGAATGTCGGTAACACCAATAGAAGTAGCATCTTCTGGTTGTTGAGTGCCCGTTTGAGGAGGAAACAGGCTCTGAGACCTTAGTGATAGAAAACAAGGCGCAGGGAAGGCAGGGTTAGTAACTATTAACACACAGCTGAAAATAACCTGTACCTGCATTCCATTCCCTGCTATCCGTCCTGTAGAAACACTCGCTCTCGTGTGAGGAGACATATCCAAGAATATTCACTGAAGCAATGATTGTAGTCACAAAAGAATTGGAAACAATGCAAATGTCCATCTTCGTGGGGGTGGGTGTGTCATGGGTGCACACCCTCACCGTGCTGCGCTGTGCGGCGGAAGAATGGGCCAGATCTCTGGGCTACACGGATCATCTCTATGACATATGGCTGGGAGAAGGCATGCGGCAGGACACTACATCAGGGTGACGTCACTGCCATAAATGAAAAAAAAGTAGTTCTTCAAACAATTTTTTTTTCTTTATTGATTTTAGAGAGAGAGAAAGGGAGAGGGAGAAAGATAGAAACATCGATTGGCCGCCTCCTGCATGCCCCCTACTGGGGATCAGGCCCACAGCCTGGGCAGGTGCCCTGACTGGGAATCGAACCAGTGACCTCTTGGTGCATAGGTGGACGCTCAACTACTGAGCCACATCGGCCGGGCAAAAAAGCAGTTCTTAAAAAAATACTATCCCTCATCTCTTGTGAACACATACATAGTCCTTAAATGCCCAGACTTCAGAGCAAACAGAAAACAGTGGTTACCTGAGGAAGGGGGGGGTCCTAGAACTAGACGGTATGAAGGGGGATTTCAGCCTTATCTGTAAAGCCCTAGTTTTCTTATGGAAACTTTTAAACATATAAAAATAGGCACGGTAACAAACCTCCAAGTGCCTGTCACCCACACATTCCTTCTCCGTGGATTATTTTTAAGCTCATCCTAGACATTGTATTCCATTCATAAATATTTCAGAAAGTATCTCTAACAGATAAGGACCCTTCAGGAAAAGCATAACCATAATACCATGATCATACCTCAAAGTACTAATAACTCCATAGAAGTATCGAATAGCCAGTCAGTGTTCACATTTCCCTGTCTTGTAATTACACATTGTTTGTTCATATCCAGATCCAAATAAGGTCCATACTTTGCCATTCACTGATCTGTCTCTCATGTATTTTCATGCATTTTTGCCAGTATACCTCCGGGACAGATTGCCGAAGACCCGGGCATGTGTTCGTCAGCGCCTGCCTCACCCCGTCCACGAGCGGCGGCAGTTTGCGTTCTGCGGGCCGTGGGTGAGACGGCCCACTTCCCAGAGCACTGGATCTTCAGACGTGGACTTTGCCAACCTGAGAGATGAGGAGTGGTATCTCATTGTGGTTTTCATTTCTTTAAGTTTCAAAAGAAAATGGGCTCAGGGAGAATTCTGAGTCTGTAGAGGAAAGAAGCAATTTGCATAGAAATTAATAACAATGCCAATTACCATGCAGCACGTGTTATTTTATTGTACTCAGTCCTCAAACCATCCCAAAGACATGTGGAGTCCTATTGCTTTTTTAATATTTTTTTTTTCTTTATTGATTTTAGAGAGAGAGACATCAATGAGCGAGAACATCAATTGGCTGCCTCCTGCACATCCCCCATTGGGGATTTAGCCCACAACCTGGACATGTGCCCTGACCGGGAATCAAACCAGTGACCTCTTGGTGCATGGGTCGACGCTCAGCCACTGAGCCGCGCCAGCCGGGCCCTGTTGCTATTTAAAGGGAGGAAACGGAGGCACACAAGAGGTTAGTCCAGGTGTCTAGGGCCCATGGCCAGGAAGTGGAGACCAGATCTGAGGCGCAGTGTCCTGTGCTCAGGAACTGCTCTGCTAACCCAGAGCGCCTACCCTCTGGACAGCACAATCCCAGAAGGGGAGCATCCCCTGCAGTGGCAATCATCGGTCCCGGTGGCGTGAAGGGCCAGGAGGAGGACATCACAGGCTGTCCTTGATGCAGCAGCTGGTTTCAAGGCTGCTGGGGCCAGCTGGTGGTCAGGAGGGTGATGGGAACTCAAGTTCTGAGGACCGTGCCAGTGCGAATTTGGAACCCCATTCTTAGGATATTACAAAAACACTTTTCCTTCTGTTCTTTTTTTTGAAGAGGAGATGGAAATAAAACAAACAAGAATGGACATTAGAAAAGAGGAACCAACTCCGAAACATGAAGCAATCGAATTCAGACTTCAGAATGAGTGTCCTGTGTCATACCTTTGACCTGCACACTTCGCTGCCTATGTGAGGGACCTGGGGTTCGCCTTACGTTACTCGTGTGTGGCCACGCTCGCTCCAGCTGTTCTTCAGAGGGGACTGGGATGCAGGCCATCTGGGGGGCTCTCCCAGACTGCGGGGGAAGCCTGGACAGGATGCAGTCAGTACCTTTGGGGAATGTTAGCCAGGATCCTCCACAAAATTGAACAGGGAAAATGGAATATCAGAGGGAAAAGGTCCTTTTCTTCATCTTCCGTCCTCCCTCCTCAGCTCCAGCCAAGGTGCTGGGAATATGGAGGTGGACACGGGGCCGTCCCTCGAGGAGCTGAGGGAGGGGGAGAGCGTGACTAAAATGAAAGGAGGTCGAAAACCAGGCTTTCTGCTGTTCGCACACGTGTGTCCACACACGAACCCACCGCATGCAGTGCCTGAGCCTCAGATGGGGTGGGTGTGAGCTCTGGTACACGCTGCGTGGTTTGGGGCAAGTCACCTTCCCTCTTCAAGTCTCAGTCGCCTTCTCTGGAAAATGGGCCAATGATGCTTCTGCGACAGGGGTGCTGTGCAGATGAAATGACAGGAGAATAGAAGGGCCAGGTGAATGGTTAGGGCAGTGCCCGGGGCATATAGTAGGTGCTCAGAAATGCTGACGATATTGATCCAGGACGGCTCTTGGGCTGCTAGAAGTGAGGGGGTCGTGGAGGTCCAGTGGTCCCTCTCCTTAGATGTGGGAGTGGGGGTGGGGAGGAGCACTGGGCCTTGCCTTGCTCTGATTGGGGGCCTCAAACCCAGCCTTCTGAGCCCCATTCTGACCTCATGCCACCCTGGACCAGAGCAGCCCTGGGCCCTTCAAACACGCGTGGGCATTTGTCCTTGCGTCTCCTCAGTTCACTCCCATTTCCTCTCCACAAGTGCCCGGCCCCCAACACACAAACCTGCTAGAAAACAGGACAAAGAACTGCCTCTGTGCTTTGTCTTTGAAACCTATTTGGCATCCTTCGCTTTTCTGTAGTAGGTGGGTTTTTGGTGTTTTGTCTGCCTCTCATGTCCTACCAATCATGACTGCCTGCAAACATTTATCTTAGGACTGTAAAGAGAGAGCTCCGTTTGGTGGAAACTCCTCAACCCCTCTGTGCACCTCCACCCCTACAAAAAGCCCGACAGCAGCGACCCTCCCTGCCCTAAATCTAAAACCTGGCTTCTGCGCTCTCCAAGGGCCCTGGGAGGAAGAACTGGAGAATTTCTCTGAGCCCTGGCAGGACTTGATTTTTTTTCTTTCTCTTTTCTTTCTCACTCTCTTTTCTTTCTTTCTTTCTTTTTTCCCTCAATGGAAGCACAGTAATTCTTAGGATACAAATTTAGAAGCTCGTCTGAGAGCCCTGAGAAGTCGGTAGCAAGACAGCCAGGCTTTCTAACTTTTTTTCCCCTAAGCAATCTAATAAAGTGATTGCACAGTCATTTCCCAAGGTCAATTTTCAGCTTTTAATAGTTTTAATGAGCTGTTTAAGAGGCTCCTCGAGTTGGGGGTGGGGGCGTGGGAGGAAAGGAAGACAGATGGAGGAGACAGAAGATGTGGGGTCAGCCCTGCAAACTCGGCCCAGGAAGGGGACCAGCTCAGGGTTCACGCCTCTCCAGGATGTCTCCGCGATGCTGATGGGAGCTCCGCTTCGCTCTTCAGTCAGGTCTAAAGAACTCAGGGCTACTAAGCTACCACTTCTACCTCCGACTAGGATCCCGGAGTGCCCCCTGACCTTGGACCACTGCAGGGAGGTGAGGGAGAAGGCAGAGTTAGAGAGGCCTCCCAGGGCGGCGGGAGAGATGAGACAGAGGAGCCTCGCGTGTTGAATAAGTACTCAGATTTGTCGAAGGGGCTGAGGAGGTGGGAGGAGAGAGAAGAAAAAGAAGGCAGCCCCTCGTGGGGAATGAGGCCCCAACACAACCAGGGGCTGGGTGTTAGGTGGTTTGATGCTGATAATTACCACGATAATCATGGCAATGCTAGTGATGACCAATACCACCCCCCCATGGTTACTGCGGCTAAGCCCTTCGGAGACAGATCCCTAGTCTTTCAACTTTCCCATCTGCCAGGAGGTGGGTTCTTCTACTGTTCCCGTGATACAGCTAAGGAAACGGAGGCTCGTGGGGGCATCACGGGTTATGTAGTTTGTAAGGCTGGTTTGCATCCTGACAGTCCGACTCCAGAACCCAAGATTAGAACCAAATCGTTAGGTTGTGCAGTACCCGAGGACAATATGAACATTTTAGAAATTCCAGATACCTATGCAAAGAGAAGCTCTCTTCACAGTCATAGCCTCGCGAGCGTTTTGTCGTATGAAGCAGAGGCCAAGCCTATCTTTCTTCTTCCACAGAAACAGAATCGTAGCCAGACCTCGGCCGTCCTCCCTGGCAGTCCGTGTGAACAGGTGATGCGGTTGTTAGCCACGGAACGTGAGTGGAGCGATGTGGGCCGTCCACGGGCCTGGGGCGGCCGTGGAAGCGTCCTCCGCATTCCCTCGCCCTCTTGCTGGCTGGAACCTGCACGAGCGTCCGTCTACCCAGCATCAACCGTGCTGTGGTGACAGTGTGGCGAGGTGGGAGGGCACAGGATGGAGAGGTGCCCACCTCCCGCCCAGGCACCTTGACGCCGGAATGTGTGAGAGCAGGTACAACTCTTTGTTTCTCAGGTCACTGTGTTGGTGCACCCTTGGTTACAGCAGCCTTCCCTGACTATTACAGTATATTTCCGTCTGATTTTCTGCCTTATGAATATTCGACAGTCATTGTTTATGCACTAGCCCCTCACGTTTTATGGTCCGCTGTTGGGATTGGTGAGTGCAGACTCACCATCAATTCCAGAACATTAGGTACAAATGATCCAACTACACACTACCCGTTTCCACGCCTCTTCGTTGATTTGATCTCAGGTGCTCAGCGGGCCGAATCCAGTTCCCACAGTATCATCAAATATGTCTGAGGGTCTCAGGGTTGCAGGGTAAAGCAGCCGTCTCTCTCTACTACGTGTCGGTCTGCAGCCTGGTCCTTGGACCTGTGCTGGGATGTGCTAGGCCTAGGCCTGCGGGTTTCCTCGTTTTGAGCTTGCCCTCAGTCCTGGTCAGGGCCTGGCATTTCTGTCTTATAGATTAAGACTGAGGCTCAGAGAGGTGGTTTTCTAGGCCCTACACCTGGTCAAGAACTCACACCTGGTCAAGAACCCACACCTGGTCAAGAACTCACACCTGGTCAAGAACCCACACCTGGTCAAGGATGCACCATGAGGACCAAAACTTGATCTCAGCTCTTTTGATTCCAAGATTCGTACCTTAAAATATATTTAAACATTTTTTCTTACATTTTCACAATGAATTTGTCTTCTTTGTACACACTATCTCAACACAGCCGTCAGAATAAGCCTTTTAAAACACATCATAAAAAGACAAATAACCCAGTTTTTCTTAATGGGCAAGGATTTGAATAGACATTTCTTCAAAGAAGATATTCAAATGGCTAATAAGCACATGAAAAGATGCTGAGCATTATTAGTAATTAGAGAAATGCAAATCAAAACTACAATGCGAGACCATTTTACACCTACTAGGAAGGCAACAATGAAAAACAGGCAGGAGCACGCACTGCGAGGATGTGGGAAGACCGAGCCCTGGTGCACCGCAGGTGGAGATGCAGAGCGGACGGTGCGCCTCCTTGGGAAACGCGGCAGCTCCTCGGAATGCATCCGTGAAGCTCGTGCATTACATGGGTGAATTATATTGCATGTGAATGATATAGCTCAATCAAGCCACTTAAAAAGTGTAACTTAGATTCTGTCTCTCCTTTGCTCCAAATTCTCCCAAGGCACCCGAGTTCAATTTCCTCAGACCCACATCCTGATACTCATATCATCCTACAAGGCCCCCGGTGACCTGGCCTCTGGTTTCCTCAGCTGCTCGGTCACCTGGCCTCCTCACTGTGCCCAAGATGTGCCAGGCATGTTCCTGCCCCTGGGTGGTTGTCCTGTTGTCCCTTTGCTAGAGAAGCTCCTTCCCAGGTGCTCACCTGGTGAGCCCCTTGCATCTGAGTCACCTCATCCTGGTGGTTCCCCCTGACCACTCTGTTTAGAATCACAGTCCCACCCCACCTGGCCCCTCCTACCATATTTCCTCTTCATTGTTTTATCTAACCTCCTATGTGATTTATTATCTTAGTACCTTTATTGATTGGATCTCTCTGTTAGAACAAAGGATCCATGAGCTCTAGAACGGTGTCTGTCTTAATCACAGCTATCGCCCATCTCCCAGCCAATGCCTGGCACCTGGCAGGTACTCAGTAACTACTGTTGAACCCATGACTGGGAACACACGGGGCAAACGTTGTTGACTACCCCAACTCCCTTCTTCCTTGCCCACTTCCACTGATAGGGGCAGAAAAGCCCTGACCACACTTCCCCGGTTTACCTTCCGTGGCGGGTCTCCAGAGGACAGACTCAGGAGAGGGCTGCTAGGAAATTTCTAGTGAAATGTTTATTTCCCATCAGAGGGAAGAGGCCTCCTCGGAGTGGGAACTGCTCGGTGCCTGCTCTGCATCTGTCCTCTGCTCATCACCTTTGAATGTTGACATGGGAGAGCATCTTTCCAGAACTATTTTCTTCTCATTCACTCCTTTTCATGAAGTTTAAAACTGGATTCTCTTCTCTACACAGCATTTGATGATACGCTGTTTCCCACTGCAGGTGTCACGGACCTCCAGTCTGTCATTCTCATCTCCCTGAGGGAGAGCTCACCTGCCATCTCTCCTCTCAGTCAGCGCTGACTTAGTGAGCACCTACTACGACGGCCGTGGGCAACATGGTCAAAGACAGCGGTGTGTGTGGGTCCAGAGGGCCCGGGAAGGAATGACGAAGGGCTAGACCTGGTACGGGAGAAATCTTGGAATCTGACTGGGGAACCCTACAGGAAGGGGTTCCAGGTTCTGGGCCAGGAAGGAGGGGCTCCTCAGCGGTCACAGGCTGGAGAGGCCCCGGACCTCTTTACTGATCAAACTCCCTGCTTTGGGCTCTAGGTCTGCCTCCCTGGGGGCTGTCTTCTTGGCAACAGCACCTCCCTCTGTTGCAGGGAGGAGCCTGGGAGGAGCAAGCCCTGGGGTGGTTTCCTTCTGCGCTTTGTGCATATTGCAAATGTAATTAATCATGTGCATGGTGGTTTATAATTTAGCATTTTTTTTTTCATTTTTAGCAGTCTAATTAAATTCATTTAAGCTTTATAAGTAGTTATTTTAGAATTTTGCTTCATACCCCACAAGCTGAGTGCTGAGAACTCACCATAAATATGTCTCAAGATGGCTACTGCTGTTTTCAAAATGAAGCTTAAAGGCTATTCAAGTGAACAGCATTATTGCGTTACTACATCTTAAATTAGCCATGCTAAAAACTGGTGCCCCGTTTCCTGTTTCTTTCTTCTGAAAAGCTTTACAGTGACTTAAAGAACTGGGAATGGGGACCTGGCCAATTTGGCTCAATGATTAGAGTGTCAGCCCATGAACCAGAGAGCCCCGGGTTCGGTTCCCACTAAGGGCATGTACCTGGGTTGCGGTTTTTCCCCGGCCCTGGTTTGGGTCGTGTGGGTGGCAGCCAGTCGATGTGTCTCTCTCACATCAATGTTTCTCTCTCTTTCTTCTTCCCTCTCTCCCTCTCGCTCTATCTGCAGATGAATGCACAAATGTCCTCGGGTGAGGATAAGAAAAAAAGGATTGGGGTGGAAAGTCCTGTGAGCTGGGAGGTGTTTACCCAGGACGGGTGGCACAGAGACAGCCTGCTCCAGGACGCAACTTGGCCGGCCTGTTCGGCTGTCTGATTTGGAAAAGAAATGCCACGTTCTTCTCTGTCTCTCAGACAAAAGCCCATTTCCGGAGGCATTGTGCGGAGCTCATTTTAATGGGGTACTAATTAAGTTAGAAATATGTGGTACTTATCCCTTGTCTGAATGCTCTCCATACAGAGTTTACAAATTTTCTCTTAAATTCAGAGACACGTTTAAGATAAGGATGAAAAAAAAAAATGATATTAATAATTTAAAAAATGCAAAGGAAGTCAGCAACGAGATGCCATCTTTCTCAGAGATTTACATCCATGATGAATTAACACGGGGGTGGCTGCAATGCTGGGAGAAGTTGACACGGGTATAATCTTTCTGGGAATAATTTCATAGGAACAAGAAGCTGTATTCCTGTATTCTGGATAACTTTTTTTAGGGCCTGTTTTGTGAAACTTTTGAACCAGAAATCCCACCCATATGCCTGCATTTTAAGGAAGTACAGAGCTTAAGCAAATGTGTAGCTAAGAGGATTCTCATTCATCCACTTATATATTTGCTAAAAGTTTTTAACATGATTTTATATATTCTTCTTTTCCACGTTGTCATATATGTAATAATTTACTTTAATTCCCCCAAAGAACCATGTTGGAAATGACAGATAAGTTTTTTTGAGAAGAACAACGCGGGTGCCCAGAGGTGGGTCCTGGGGGTCAGAGCCTGGGTTCCAGGCTAGCCTCACCTCTTCCTAGGTGCTACGTGTCCTTGGACAAAGTAGACTAGTCTCCTCCATTTGTTCTTTTTTTTTTTTTTTTGCTGCTCTTATTTGTTGCAGAAAGTATCTCATCTTCTCTCTCATTCACCTTCTGGTCCTCAAGGGTAGGGCCCAGTCAGGGCTGTCCCCCACTGAGTTTGTGGAGCTCAGACTATTGACTTCCTGACCTCGCTGGGCCTCAGTCTCCCCAAACACAGGTAAGGACAATAGAATACCTACTTATCCTGTGTTATACGAATTTAATACACGGAAAGTGCTCAGAACAGTGTCTGTAAATGTTTAATGAACAATGCATAAGGATTAACTTTTGCAATCTCCCAAGATCCCGAGAATAACTTGGTAGAGAATCAGGTTAATGGAGAGAAAAGAAAGAGGAGGGGCAAGAATCTCTCTCTCTTTCTCAATAAAAATACCAGGTTTAACATGCACAAAGCCAAGAAAATCAATGATGCTAGATACTGAATTTAAATTACAGTGTCCTTTGAACACCCAGCAGGAATAAACTGCTGAATGCAGGAGAACATCTCCAGGGGGATTCTCATTTCCGCAGCCATGGACACTAAATCCTAGCTTGCTGTCTGGCTCCCCATACTGTTAACTCCTCGTGCTGGGAGCCGGGAGGTGGGAACCCTACCTCACTGGTGACTCAGGACTTCGGGGACGTGGCCCCTTGGACAGTCAACTTCATGTAGAAGGCGTACTTCCGGTAAAGGCTTTGTGAAGCCACCGTGTCCCATGTGAGAGGCACTGAAGACTTCACCAGCTTTGCTTAGAAGAATGTTTTCCTGATGAACCTGAATCAGGATGGTCACCACTTGAAGCAAAATCTGTCTTTTTCACTTGGTTTCCATAACTGAGGCAGTAAAGTGCTTTTGGACTAAAACCATGGGTTAGACTTTGGCATCGGTGCCCTGTGGAGGGGGGAAGGGGAGGGGCACCTGGCAGCTACTTTGGTCTTTCACCGAGGCAGGGGCGTTGGTGCTGGAGGGACCCAGACACCTCATCCCCTTCCGGTAGCAGCGCAGGACACCGAGGCCGAGAAGCGGTGGCTGTCCAAGGATGCTCAGCTGGTGTGGGGCGGGGGCACCTGCCCCAGGTCCTCTTCCCAGCACGTCTGGCGCCCTCACTTTGCAGGTGCGAGAATCATAGCAGTACGGGTGTGGTAAGAGCCTTAGCCAGAGGGGAGCAGCAGGAAGCACCCCAGCACCTGGCCTCGTGACCTGTGTCCCTCAAGCTGGACGTGTGCTTAGCAATGGCACTCAGTTTCCCAAATGCCTGCCTTGTCACGTCCTCAGCTACACTCAGTTTTATTATCATTTTGAAATTTAACTTTCTCATTGTATCTAAGAAGAATCAACTTTTATCTTGGTTTTAGGCTCAAGTGGTGTTAAAAGTTAACATCAGAGTTTGATGTTACACATAATGTTAAAGCTGATTTATCTGAGCTCTTATTCCATTTTCTTTTCTGTGGAAAAATAATCATGCCTCTGTGAATTCATTTGTTTACTCCTTTAACAAATATTTTTAAATTTAAAATGTCTTGTTTTCCAGTCTTAGCTTCACTGTTGTCTACTCTCAGCTATCCTCATTGATGCGCCTGTTGGTTCATTTTCTCGTTTGGCCGACAAAACGGAGACCTGCCTTGGCCGGAACGGTGCAAGGTCCTGGGGTACAGAGCTGAGAAGACACTCGTGAATGGGCCAGGCTGTGGGCGAGCTTCCTGCCACGGGGGGAAGACAGGCAGGAAACAAGTAAACAACTTCAAAACATCAAGTTCCATGACTGAAATGAGCATCTCTATCTTTGAGAGGGCTTCTAGATGACCCTCTGTAAGCTCACATCAGTGAGTCAAAAATAAAACTCATTTTTTCCCTCCAGTCTGATATTTCTTCCTGGCTTCTAGGTTTTCACTAACAATGTCTGCACTGAAGAGTGATTCTTAATGATTTTGGGAATGAGGACCACATTGAGAACATACTAAAGTGCGGATGCTCTTTGCTGGGGCACACCCCTTTTTTGCATACAGTTTCAGGGGGCTTCATGCTTCCCGGTTAAGACTTTCTGTCCTGGAGGGAGGAAGAGACTGGGGGAATGGGCTCCAGCTCAGCCAGGTCCCAGGGGCGAATACTCATGGGAGGCTGAACACTTATGCTGACCTGCTTCTGTATCACTTAAGATTTCCTGCCCTCTTGATATTTATTTTTCAAAATATGTTTGTATTGATTTTTTAGAGTGAGGGAGAGAGAGAGAGAAACATCAATGAGAGAGAAACATAGATTGGCTGCCTTCTGCACACTCCCTGCTGAGGATCGAGCCTGCAACCCGGGCATGTGCCCTGACCGGCTTGGAGCTGGGACCTCTCAGTCCCTGGGACGACGCTCAGTCCACTGAGCCACACCAGCTGGGCAGCACTCTTGATATTTAAAACCTTTTTTTTTTTTTTACATCCTACAGATCTTTTAAGCCCTTCATATTTAAAAATTATTTTTATATATCCCACAGATTACTTACTAATGACAGAGAGAAAAGGGTCACTTTATGATGGAGAACTCCAGTAGAGAGTGCTCTGACCATGTGATCAGACCTGCCACAGCAACAGGGATAAGGCGACAGCTGGCGGCTGATGCCATGCTCTGTGGAGAACACAACGCCAATGAGCCGCGTTGCTGTCAGGGCGCTTAACCGAAGTTTAATCATGAGGAATAACTTAGGAAAATACAAATTGAAGGATATTATATAAAACAAAGATGGGGGACCTACTCCTGACTAGAGGGACGAATAAGTAACTGCCATATGGAAGTAGATCCTGGATCAAAACAAAAACAAAAGCCAAAGCTCACCTAAAGGACACTGGGGGACTAATAACTCACAATTTTTATGGGTCATATTTAATGACATTATGCATATAAATTTACTTTGCAAATCTTTTTTTTATCCTCACCAGAGTATAATTTTACATTTTTTTAAATCTTCAGATAGAGTGGGAGGGAGAAAGGAAGGGAGAGAGAGAGAGAAACATCGATGTGAGAGAGACATATCGATTGGTTACCATCCACACAACCCCAACCAGGGCTGGGGACGAACTGCAACCGAGGTATGTGCCATTAGCGGGAATCGAACCCAGGACTCCCCGGTCCGTGGGCCGACGCTCTAACCACTGAGCAAAACTGGCCAGGGCTACTTTGTAAATCTCAAGCATGAGAAACGTTAGCTATTAGTATAATTTGTATTGTAGTTTTGCTGACCTTTAGAATAACAGACACAAAACAGATCTATATAATACTAATTAATTATTTCGTTCATCCAACATGTATTTCTTGATCTGAGATGCAAAGAAGTGACTTGCCCAAGGTCACCAGTTCAATAAATTATTAGAAGTAGAACTGTAACTCCGATCTCTTTGTCCTTTAGAGAACCTGGGGCTTTGCTCAGGGAAGACCATGCGTTTTATTCATGGGGTTGGGGTAAGTGAAGTGAGTGTTGATGATGGCAGTGTCAGTAATGGTGCTGTTGTTGGTAGTAGTGGCGTGATGGGGTTGGCGGTGGTGGTAGTAACAGCGGCATTGTGGGTGTTAGACATGAACCTGAATGTGGTAGGCAAGATTAAAAAATCAGGTCTCAGGAAATGCAAAGGCAATTATTCTGGTTGCTTTTCCAGAACTTATTTTTCTTTTCCTTGTGATTTCTTTTCTCTCTTTATCTCTCCCCCCGCACCCTCCATTCACAGATACCTGTTTTCATGTAGGAGTTCTCTTTACCTCAGATCTGGTTATTATGTCTAGAATAAAAATATATATTATTAGTTTGGCAGACAGTATATCTTTGCTTTGCTTTATAAATCATGACTATGTTCTATTGTTATGAAACAGATAACCGCATTCTATACAACACAGGCTTTTCAGAGCAAGGCTCTTAAAGCTCCAGGACTTCTTTTCAAGTTGTGTTGCAGATGAGCTAACAAGCTGCAATCCCAGGACACGCAGCACGGAGAGACCGGAAACTGCCACAATAATTGACCTCCCTTCGTCATTCCTTCTTCAGCAAGTTCAGCTCCTGTGGAATGAATCCTGCCTTCTTCTCCTGCTGGCAACTAGTACTAGAAAAGGTTCAGTCCAAATGGGTATCAAGTTGGTGTATTTTTGGAGACACTAACAGGGCTGTTATCATTGTCAGGCCAACTGTTAGCATTGTGTTTGCATTTAGTCTCTGGTTGCTGCCTTATTGTGTCTTTTTGTTTTTAGAACTGTGTGGGTGAGTACATTGATAGCATGCTGATCACATTTCCAGGCTGCCATGGGGCTGTGAGTAGAGTTAATAGACTGGATGAAAGAATAATGAGCCAAAGCAACATTGGCAGTCTAGGAAGCAACGTGGCCTATGACAGAGACCAACGCACAGTCTAGCACTTGGGTCCAAAGCACACATTGCACAAGGACAGCAGGTAAGAGACTCGGGCCACGTGTCTGGGAAAGAGTCATGAGTTGTCCTAATCTGTAACCCCGGGGTAAGATAAGGCTGCCAGGGTGTAGCCAGTGAAATTGGGGGTAGACTGAAGAGGGGACAGCTCTGTTCTGGGCAGCCATCACCAAGAGCTGGGTTGAGTTTTCTTCACTACATTGACAAACAGAGATTGTGGTAAGGAGAGAGGTTAGAACGGTGGAGCTGAGGTGGGGATTTGAAATATCATATGAATCTCAGCTGAGGGAGCCTAGAGATGGGAAGCTCTGGTGAGCTGTTGTTGGTTAAAACATATTCCATTACAACGTACAGAAAGCTTAACTAGCAGTGGCTGGGTGATAACAATGTGATTATCTCAGAGGACTGGATGTCTGGAGACAGGCCACGCCAGGGTGAGCAGCAGTGGCTTAATGGTATCATCCAAGGCCCAGGCTCCTTCTAGATTCATGTTCTGTATCCTTGGCATCTTGGCTTCTCATCCTTTAGTCTGTCACCTCATGGTACTAAAATGTTTGCCACTGCTCCAATTCCACACTTCACACAAACACATTCAAGGCAGGGAGAAGTGGGAAGAACTAGGGCCAGGGAGCTCTTACACACTTCTATCAGGAAGCAAAAACTCTTCCAGAAGTTTCTTAGCAGGCTTCCTTATATCTCATTGGCCAGGTCGTGTCATGTGGTCATCCCTTTCGTCCTCCAGGCTCCACAACGGACCAGACGTCATCTCTGAGGCTGAGGAAGGGACGTTGTTCCTTGAGCATATTGCTGCCCATATCGTAATGAAACAAAATCGGTGTTCTCTTAGCTCAGAAGGAGGAGGTATGAGGAATGGCTGTTGGGTGGGCAACTCCATGTATATGCCACTGGGCATAAGCTGATTTTTCTAATATGACAAGTATGCAAAAGAGGGTTTGTTTATGAAGCTCAGATGTAAAATTTGGGCAGATGTGTGCCAACTGGTAGAAGATAGGGGAAGGCCGATTTTTAGTTTTACTTAAGTCAGGATTTCCTGATAACTGTAGTTATCCAGAAATGGAAGGCGATTTCAGCGGAGGTGTGAAGCAGAATTGGCTTCTACCTGTAGGGATGTGGTAAAGGCAATTCCTGTACCATTGGGCTGGGGGGAGGGCAGGCATTTACACTGACCTGTGAGTTTCCTTTCAACTCAGAGAGCCCAGGATTCTGGTAATTAGTTTTTCCCCTTTGATTGTTCATTAGATAATTATGCTAATTGGAGATAATGTTTCTACTAAGTAAGGTATAATTCAAGCTGAATGGTCTATTTCATCTTTAGCATCTGTGTATGAGATACAGAGTTTGCCTTGGACTTGGGCCTGTACTTTGTTGGTAACGGTTACTTTGAGAGAGGACACATTCTCTTCCCTGAGTTAGGTTATGGCCATTGTGCAACCTGGTCCCCTGACTGGCATGATAGATACCACTTCCCATGGCTCCATGAATCCCGTTAGGCTGAGGCAGAGTATCAACCAGACAGAGCCACCCCCTTACCTTTAATTTGATGCCTAACAGGAGAGCAGCAACCCCATAGGGGTCAGGGTATCAAGGAGAAAAGATGAATACATCTAACTAATAGAGCTTGCTAAATTTCTCTCCAAGCGAGAGATTTCTAGTGATTTCCAAGGTTCACGGCAAATGAACCCTTTAGACAACCTCTTGTCTGGAGTCCCTGAAAGCTTCTTGGACATTATTGTCAATTTCCTTGCTGTCCCCTAGTAACAAGAAGGAAAGGACTTGGAGTAGACACCCTTTGGGCATGCCCTTCCCTCTTCACGTTTGCAACCTGTCCTGCCCCCACGGTGTAGTCCCAACAGTTCAGTTTATAACTGGGGACACTTCTTCCCTCTCCCAAGGGGACCATGAGTATCCATCTGACCAATCAGATCCTTCCCTCAGGGAGTTTGGAATTCGGACATGGAGTAGCTAATCAGTTTCTGTTGGACATTTGGTATGTGAGCAGCGTGGTCACTGCTCCCACCAGGGCCTCAGAGGAGCCTCAAGCAGAGGTGCAGGGAGGCCGAGGCTTTGCTGCATCAGGCTGTGCTGCTGTGGCCCAGCAAGGCCTCTGGGCATTTCTTCTGTTCTTTAATCCTCATCCAAGGATATTTTTCCATTGATTTAAAAAAAAAAAAAATAGAGTAGGAGGGAGGTGGGGAATAGAGACAGAGAGAAACATTGATGTGAAAGAGACACATGGATCAGTTGCCTCCCGCATGACCCTGACCGGAGAGCGAACCTGCAACTAAGGTACATACCCTTGACTGGGAATCAAACTCATGATTCTTTGGTCTGTGGGCTGATGCTCCAACCGCTGAGCCAAACTGGCCAGGACCTGGCCACTTCCTAACCTTGTACTTTGTGCCATACTCCAAAGTCCATCCGATAACTCCTTCCCCATTTGGTTGAAGCTGGTTTGCATGGATTTTTGTTATTTATAGGAACCCGAGAGAGATCCCATCTGCAGAAGGGCCTCACAGAAAGCAGGCAGAAACCAGCCAGCACTAAGCTTTATTGGACTTTTACCGAACACGCATGATTCCAAGCACTGGAGCTGTATTAGCGCATCTGGTCCTTTGCCCCAGGTCTCCCGTGTCTGTAATGAAGGTGTTGGGCAGGGCTCCTCTGTGACTTCAGTGAGGATAGATCTACTTCCAGACTCATATAACTTTGGCAGTTCCTCGTAGGCTCTTGGACTGAGGGCCTCAGAGCCTTACTGGCTATGGCGGGCCTCCGTTCCTGGCCACGTGGTCCTCTCCATAGGACAGCTCTGAACACGGTAGCTGGCTTCATCAAAGCCGGAGGAGGAGAGCCTGCCAGTCTGGACATTACTATTTGATGTCACCTAATCACAAAGGGATTTCCCACCCCTCTTGCCCTTTTCCATTGGTTGGAAACAAGTCCCCAGGCTGCCTACATTCAACGAGAGGAGATTACACATGTGTACAAACGCCAGGGTCAGGGATCACTGAGGGTCGTTCTCAAAGTCTGTCCGCCACATTACATTTATTTTTAACTTCTGTATTTTTTTTTTTTTATCCTCACCCGAGGACATTTTCCCATTTTTTTGTTCAGGTAGCGTGGGAGGGAGAGAGAGGAACAGAGAGAGAGAGAGAAACATCAATGTGAAAGGACACATCGAGTGGCTGCCACCCGCACGACCGACCAGGGCCGGGGACAAACTGCAACCGAGGTACATGCCCTTAGCGGGAACCGAACCCGGGTCTCTCAGGACCGCAGGCCGATGCTCCAACCGCTGAGCCAAACCGGCCAGGGCTAACTTCTGTATTTTTGACAGCTCTGGTAATGGCTGAATTGGAGCAGTTGGCTTGGTGTTCAGCCAAAATGGCACCATGAAATGGAGACAGCCAGGCTCACAGCTCAGGGCAGAGGTGCCTGATCGCCAGTCCCAGATACAGGAGGAGGCCTGGGACCAGAGAGAAAGAAGCGTGAATCTGCTCACTTTTCTTTGCCCCTGTCCTGCTGGTTTCCCACCTGGGACAGGAAGTCCTGAGAGTGGCCCAAGAGACGGCAGGAGCACCTGCCACACCTGGCGCAGCAGTTCAAGACCTGGGGGGCCTTGGACACTTACCCAGTTCTCTGCATTCTGGAAAAGATGGTGCAGAGGTTGGCCCGCCCTCTCGGGGAGGCGAGAGTCAGGGATGGGGTGAGAGGTGCGAGGTGTTTGTGCGGGCCTCCTCCCGCTCGTGTGCGGAGTGGAGAGGAACAAGAGAGGGACAGAGAGTTTTGCATCTTGCTTTTGTCACTAGACCTTACATTTGGACAACGCGGTGTAGGGATCCGATTCATTCTTTTTTGCAGCTGCTTAGGATTTCCCTGGGTGGTGGACTGATGGAACGTGGTCTCTGGGTCTTTGGAAGCAGGCCCACCTTCGTCTGAATGCATCTTCTCCAGAGGAGCCTCAGGGTGGGCTCCGTGGTGCAATCTGTCACCATGGACCTGCGTGCGCTAAATACAAGTCTCTTCCTAATAGTCGTTCTGAGCTTGGTGCTGGTGTGTATTCACCGCTCTCCTGCTTCTCTCAGCTGGCTCCTGTTTGGGCTTCATTACTGGTAGAATAGTCTCTATTTACGGAGGTGTCTGCGTGCACCAGGCCCTGTGCTGAATGCTCTGTAGGAGGAGCTCCTCCAAGCGTCACCACAGACCACCCCATGGGACAGTTTTGTCCTCCCGTTTCACAGAGGAGGAACTGAAGCTGACGGAGGGCCTCCCTCAAGGTCACCCAGCAAGAAAGGGGCTGGATCCGAAGCCAGGCCTGCTTGGAACACCCAGACTCTTGAGCCCTGTCATGTAGAATGACTGCCCTTCCTCTGTGGGTTCCCAGCGGATCCCACAAAGAAGGTTACTCAGCTTCTCAGGAGGACAAGAGAAATGGGGGCGCCCCCAGGGGAGGTCCCGCGGAGCGAGTAGGAGGACAAGAGAGAGACTGGTGAGAAGGCTGAGGACAAGAGTAATTCCGTCTGGAGGCAGAAATTCCAGGGGCTAAATGGATGGCCTTCCACTGCCGTCTTCTTGCGCATCAATTAAAGCATTTTTAAAACAGAAGCCAGTCTGCTAGTTTATAACACAGTGTCCAAAGAATGACATAACTATTACTTGTTAATGAATTCAGCACATACTGTAAGCAACCGCCATGGCTTGGATTCAGAGTGAACAGCACGGCACAGGCCTTCCTCCGGCCTGACTTACGTGCTGGTGACGGAGCTGGGAAGGAGGGAAGAGGACCAGCAGTAAAGAGGAAAGTCATAGGCAAGTAGGAAACGATGCCCAGTCGCTCCAGTGATCGCCGCATGCGCGGAAGACACCACAACAGGAGGGGAATCACACTCTGAGGATGGGTTTCTCTGGGAGGGAACATGTGAGTTGAGGCCTTGAAGTCACGTGAAGCTCTAGGGACAGAGAGTGTAGGTAGAGGACACCTGGAGACAGGGATGAGTTTGGCAAACACAGGACAGAGAGCAGGAGGGTGTGGCGGGGGCAGGGGCGATCCACTGGAGCCTCATCACGCAGGGCCTTAGGAGGCGGACGAGCAGGGCAGTCCCACGTGTGAGGGAGCCCTCCCCAGCTGCCGTGAGACTGGACTGGAGGAGCCCGAGTGAGAGGGTCTGGCTGAGAGGTGCTCGATAGGGTGGAGGTGGGGGAGGGAGGTGGAGAGAACTGGACCCTTGGGGTCTATCTTATGTTTTTAGCAATAACAGGAAATCATGGCAGATGAAATGTGGGGGTGGGGTGGGGGTGAGGGGAAGAGAAGACTCAAGCATGACCTTCCAGGTTTTGAAAAGAAGAATCAAGTCTTTATTTTGTTGTCATTTTCTAGGACAAGGAAGTTTTGAGGGTGCCTTACTTGGGAGTTCTTTTTTTGTTTGTTTGTTTTGTTTTTTTATCCTCACCCGAGGATATTTTTCCATTTTTTGTACAGATACAGCGGGAGGGAGAGAGAGGAAGGGAGAGAGAGAGAGAAACATCGACGTGAAGGGACACATCGAGTGGCTGCCACCCGCACGACCAACCAGGGCCGGGGACAAACTGCAACCGAAGTACGTGCCCTTAGCGGGAACCGAACCCGGGTCTCTCCGGACCGCAGGCCGACGCTCTAACCGCTGAGCCAAACTGGCCAGGGCTACTTGGGAGTTCTTAAACAGATACTCCTGGGCCATCAATTCTAGGTAACATTTGGTTCTCTGTTAATTTTTCTAGGAAGGATTCATTCTTCTTACCTGTTTCCTGGAACGGAAAACCTCCCCTCCCAGCAATGGAAAGACAGTCCGATCCAGGCCACGCTGTCCCCGCCCCACCTCATTTCGCGAGCATGCCTGCTTCTTGGCCGAGCCCAAGGTCTCCTGACTCCTCAGCCAGGACTCTCCATGGTGGGAGCTCAGGGCAGAGGAAGGCAGAGGTCTGAACAAAGAATGACTCCATCCCTGCTAACCTGGACAAAACAAGGGCCTTTGCTGTTTAGAGGTCAGTTCTCCAAATTGGCAGCCTCAGCTCCAGCCTCATCACTGCCTTCTCTCTGTCCAGCCCAATGGATGGTTCGGCAGGTCTGCTCCTAAGAAACATCCCCAGGATTCAAGTGCCTATAAGATGCAAATAAGATCCAGGTGTGAGTGGAACTCAACTTAGGCAGCAGTAAGGTATGAGTGTTGATCTATTTTGGGGTGCACATCACCCAGATTTAGGGTTTGTGGGAAGGTGGTAAGCTCCTCTAGGACATGTTCTGTAGATCCTTTTTTCTGCAAGTCCTGAATTATAGTCTATCAGACAGAAATCTCTATTATAGTGAAACCGCTATGTGACTTCTAAAAGCAGGAGTTAAAAGTATTGGCGTAACCAATGGTGACATGAATATATGTTTCTTTCAGATTTGGCTTCCTGCACTTGAGGAGCACTTTTATGGGTCAGCCTCTGAAGGAAACAGAAGAGACAAAAGCAGTTCCTAAAAAAAGAAAGCCTGTATTAGGGAGACAAAACCATGATGTTTCTAAAAGTGTGGATTGGAAAAAATGGAGATTTCCTCCTGAAAATTTTCAAATGAAACCAAAGAAACTTTATAATGACCTTTCATGTTCCCTGGCAAGCAGAGGCACAAAATTATCAAGAATGACAAGAATAATGCCCCCTGCCCAGAAGATTAATATCATGTGATGGAAATTTAGGTGGTACCTATAGCTATGTTCCTTGCAGAATCATAACTACCTCAAGACCCGAGGCTGACTTTTATGGGATGGTATACTTTTAGCCAAATCTAAGCCAATGGTTTTTTTTTTAGGACAGATAAATATCTTCTCAACCAAACTTAGGCCACCAGAATTTTTAGATGCACTTTTGTGTTTGTGTTGAGTCAGGTAGTTTATTTCAAAGAGACTCTGCTTAAAGGAATATATGTGGATGCAAACATGAGGGACATTATCAGGTTGGTTGGCTGACTGGCTGGTTGGTAAAGATCTGAGGGAATGATCCATCTAACAGATAAGTTTTGAAGATTTAAGGAAGGAAAGAACAATTCTGAGGTTGGGTGGGAGTGTCTGGGGGAGGGGAGCTTGTGCAATGAGGAGCACTGGGGCGGCTATTTGGGGTGGCTCTTTGGGGCATTAGAAACCAAGCTGGTCTCCTGGTCTGGCCCTACTAAGACTGGTCAAAGCTTCGTCTTTGCAAACTGCTTAATTTCCTTTGAAAGGACATGGGAGCTTGGAGTTAGACAGTTTGATTAAACCTTTGGGCATGGTGTTTCCAACCCAGGAGTGTAGGTTAGGGTCTTATGTGTTCAAAAGGAGAAGCTCAGGTCTCCTGCTAGGTGGCAGTGTATGAGGTGTGGGCTTGCAAAGCACCTAGAACTCAGTCTCTTCCCAAACGGAGCCACTTCCTCCCAGGAAGAGATTCTTATCCTCACTCGAGTCCCGGAGAGGAACTAGTCCATCTCCATTTCTCCATTTTTCGTTCAGCTAGCCAAGTTGTAGAGCTGTGATGATGGAATCCTCGAAGGACATTCTGGGAGTAAAATGTTCACTACGCGGAAGTGAATTTACCTCTAAGAAGGGATAGTTTATCTTATTCTCAGAGCTTGTGCAGCTTTCACGGGTGTATGTTTAGTTTTAGTGTCCTAGCCACAACAGGTTGGGAAAATATATTACACTTCAGGAACCCTCCGATGACTAATACCAGTTCTCCTACAAACTCTAGGTATCGCTGGCGTTACAGTAAGAAATGAGAAAAAAATAGGAATCTAATGCTTGGCGTATGTTTAGACAGACGAGCAAGCTGCCACTCGGAGAGCTTACTGCTTGCCCAGCTAGGAACCAATGGAATCAGGGTTTGAATGCAGGTCCATCTGACCGTGATGCCAACTACATTACACTATCCCATGCTTGAAAGGAACAAACTTCAGCAAGTTGGTAGCTATGGTGGGGGCAGGACAGAAAGGTGCTTCTGGCATCTGGGGAGAGAGGAATTCCTCTTCATTCCTTTTTTTTTTTTTTTATTGAATAATTTTTGTTACAAATGATTCTCCTTTTTTCCCCCAGTGGTTCCCCCCTCCCCCTTCCCTCCCCGCCCCTTCCCCCGATTGTTGTCCATGTCCACTGTTCATGCCTATATGCATATAAATTCTGTTGTTCATCCCTCTCTCAGCTCCCCACTCCTTAGGGGATTGTCCTCAAACTGTTATGTTCATTATATTCCAGAAATCAGTGAGATCATATGAAATTTGTCTTTCTCTGCTTGGCTTGTTTCACTCAGGATGATACTTTCCAGGTCCCTCCATGTAGTCTCAAAGGACAAGAGATCTTTCTTTCTTACCGCTGCGTAGTACTCCATTGTGTATATGTACCACAGCTTTTTAATCCATTCGTCTACTGATGGGCACTTGGGCTGTTTCCAGATCTTAGCGATTGTAAATAGTGCTGCTACAAAGATGGGGGTACATATATTCTTTCTGATTGGTGTTTCAGGCTTCTTAGGGTATATTCCTAGAAGTGGGATCACTGGGTCAAATGGGAGTTCAATTTTTAATTTTTTGAGGTGACACCATATTGTTTTCCATAGTGGCTGCACCAGTCTGCATTCCCACCAACAGTGTACTAGAGTCCCCTTTTCTCCACACCCTCGCCAACACTTGTTGTTTGATGATTTGTTGATGGCGGCCATTCTGACCGGTGTGAGGTGATACCTCATTGTTGTTTTGATTTGCATCTCTCTGATGATTAGTGATGATGAACATTTCTTCATATGTCTCTTAGCCATTTGTATGTCCTGTTTGGAGAGGTGTCTATTTAGTTCCTCTGCCCATTTTTTAATTGGATTCTTTGTCTTCCTTTTGTGGAGTTGTGTGAGCACTCTATATGTATTGGAAATTAACCCCTTATCTGATATATCATTGGCAATTATGCTCTCCCATACAGTGGGTAGCCTTTCCGTTTTGATGATTGTATCTTTCGCTGTGCAGAAGCTTTTGAGTTTGATGTAGTCCCATGTGTTCATTTTCTCCTTTGTTTCTATTGCCTTAGGTGATGTGTCAGTAAAAATTCTGCTGCGTATGATGTCTGAGATTTTGTTGCCCACAGTCTCCTCTAGGATTTTTATGGATTCATGGGTTACATTTAAGTCTTTTATCCATTTTGAGTTTATTTTGGTGTAGGGTGTAAGTTGATGGTCTAGTTTCATTTTTCGGCAAGTAGCTGTCCAATTTTCCCAGCACCATTTATTAAAGAGGCTGTCCTTACTCCACTGTATGCTCTTGCCACCTTTGTCAAATATTAATTGAGCATATTGCCTAGGGTCCATTTCTGGGTTCTCTATTCTGTTCCACTGGTCTATATACCTGTTCTTGTGCCAGTACCAGGCTGTTTTGATTATGGTGGCTTTGTAGTATAACCTGAAATCTGGTATTGTGATCCCTCCAACTTTGTTCTTCCTTTTCAAGATTGCTGTGGCTATTCGAGGCCTTTTTTGGTTCCATATGAACTTTTGAAGTAATTGTTCTAATTCTTTGAAGTATGCCGTTGGTATTTTGATGGGGATTGCGTTGAATCTATAGATTGCTTTGGGTAATATGGACATTTTAATGATGTTAATTCTCCCAATCCATGAACAGGGTATGTTCTTCCACTTTTTTACATCTTGCTCTATTTCATTTTTCAAAGATCTGTAGTTTTCTGCGAATAGGTCCTTTATCTCTTTGGTTAAGTTTATTCCTAGGTATCTTAATTTTTTTGCCGCAATGGTAAATGGGATTGTTTGCCTAGTTTCTCTTTCTGTGAGTTCATCATTGGTGTATAAGAATGCCATCGATTTCTTGACGTTAATTTTGTATCCTGCTACTTTGCCAAATTCATTTATTAAGTCTAGTAAGCTTTTGGTGGAGTCTTTGGGATTTTCTATGTACAGTATCATGTCATCTGCAAATAATGACACTTTCACTTCCTCCTTTCCAATTTGGATCCCTTTTATTTTTTCTTCCTGTCTGATTGCTGTGGCTAAGACTTCCAGTACTATGTTAAATAGGAGTGGCGAAAGTGGGCATCCTTGCCTTGTTCCTGTTCTTAAGGGAAATGCTTTTAGTTTTTGCCCATTGAGTATGATGTTGGCTGTAGGTCTTTCATATATGGCCTTTATTATGTCTAGGTATGATCCCTCAATTCCCACACTGGTGAGCGTTTTTATCAGAAATGGATGCTGGATTTTGTCAAAGGCTTTTTCAGCATCTATTGATATGATCATGTGGTTTTTATTCTTCAATTTATTTATGTGGTGTATCACATTTATGGATTTGCGAATATTGTACCAGCCTTGCATCCCTGGGATGAATCCCACCTGGTCATGGTGGATAATTTTTCTGGTGTATTGCTGGATTCGATTTGCTAGTATTTTGTTCAGGATTTTGGCATCTATGTTCATCAGGGATATTGGCCTGTAGTTTTCTTTCTTTGTTGTGTCTTTTTCTGGTTTTGGAATTAGAGTTATGCTGGCTTCATAAAACGAGTTTGGCAGTCTTCCTTCTTCTTGAATTTTTTGAAATAGTTTGAGGAGAATGGGTATTAGTTCTTCTTTGAATGTTCGGTAAAACTCCCCTGTGAAGCCATCTGGTCCTGGGCTTTTGTTTGCTGGAAGAGTCTTGATTACATCTTCAATTTCCTCTGTTGTTATTGGTCTGTTCAAGTTTTCAATCTCTATCTGATCCAATTTTGGGAGGCTATGTGTTTCTAAAAATTTGTCCATTTCGCTTAGATTTTCGAATTTGTTGCCGTATAATTTTTCATAGTAGTTGTTAACGATCTTTTGTATTTCTGTAGGGTCAGTTGTTATCTCTCCTGTTTCATTTCTGATTTTATGTATTTGGGTTCTCTCTCTTTGTTTCTTGGTGAGTCTAGCTAAGGGTCCATCAATCTTGTTTATCTTTTCAAAAAACCAGCTCTTTGTTTTATTGATCCTCTGGATTGTTTTTTTGGTCTCTATGTCGTTTATTTCTGCTCTGATCCTTACTATTTCTTTTCTTCTGCTTGCTCTGGGGTTTTCTTTTTGTTTACTCTCTAGTTCTTTAAGTTGTGAGGTTAGGTAGTCTATTAGAGATTTTTCTTCTTTTTTGAGGTAGGCCTGTAGTGCTATAAACTTCCCTCTCAGAACTGCTTTTGCTGCATCCCATAGATTTTGTATTGTTGTGTCCTCATTTTCATTGGTTTCCAGGAAGTTTTTGATTTCTTCCTTGATTTCCTCGGTGACCCATTCATTGTTTAATAACATTCTATTTAGCTTCCATGTGTTAAAATGTCTTTGTATGTTCTTCTTGCAATTGATTTCTAGTTTCATACCATTGTGGTCTGAGAAGATGCTTGTTATAATTTCAATCTTCTTGAACTTGTAGAGACTTAGTTTGTGCCCTAACATGTGGTCTATCTTTGAGAATGTTCCATGTGCACTTGAGAAGAATGTGAATTCTGTAGTTTTGGGGTGTAGTTCTCTGTAGATATCTATTAAATCCATTTGGTCTAGTGCTTCATTTAGAGTCTCTGTTTCCTTGCTAATTTTTTGTCTAGAGGATCTATCCAGTGATGTGAGCGGGGTGTTGAAGTCCCCTGTTATGATTGTATTGCTATCGATTTCTCCTTTGAAGTCCTCCAGAAGATTTTAATATATTTTGGTGCTCCTATATTGGGTGCATATATGTTTATCAATGTTATATCTTCCTGTTGGATAGATCCTTTCAATATTATGTAGTGGGCTTCTTTGTCTCTAGTTATGGCCTTCAATCTGAAGTCTATTTTATCAGATATCAGTATTGCTACCCCAGCTTTTTTTTCTTTTCCATTTGCTTGAAAGATTTTTTTCCATCCCTTCACTTTCAATCTGTGTGAGTCTTTTGTTGTGAGGTGGGTTTCTTGTAAACAGCATATAGATGAGTCTTGCTTTCTTATCCAATCAGCTACTCTGTGTCTTTTTATGGGAGCATTCAGTCCATTTACATTTAAGGTGGTTATTGATATGTACTTATTTATTGCCATTTTTGTTTAGTGTGGTTCTATTTTTCTCCCCATTTCTCCTGGTAATTACAGCAGTCCTTTTAACATTTCTTGCAGTGCTGGTTTGGTGCTAATGTACTCCCTTAGCCTTATTTTGTCTGGGAAGCTCTTTATTTGACCTTCTATTTTGAACGATAGCCTTGCTGGGTAGAGTAGTCTTGGATTCAGATCCTTGTTTTTCATGACCTTGATTACTTCATGCCATTCCCTTCGAGCCTGTAATGTTTCTTGTGAGAAGTCAGCTGAGAGCCTTATGGGGGTTCCTTTGTAGGTAACCTGTTGCTTATCTCTTGCTGCTTTTAGGATTCTCTCTTTGTCTTGAATTTTTGGCAGTTTGATTACTATGTGTCTTGGTGTGGGCCTGTTTGGGTTCTTCTTACTTGGGGCTCTCTGAGCTTCTTGAACTTGAATGCCTTCTTCCTTCACCAAATTAGGGAAGTTTTCTGTCACTATTTCTTTGAATATATTCTCTAGCCCTCGCTTACTTTCTTCTTCTTCAGGGACTCCTATGATACGAATATTATTACGTTTCCAGTTGTCCCACAATTCTCTTAAGCTCTCTTCTTGTTTCTTAATCTTTTTTTCCTTTTGGTTTTCTGATTGGTTGATTTCTTCTAGCCTGTCCTCTAATTCACTGATCCGGTCCTCAGCTTCCCCTACTCTGCTTTTTAGACCTTCCAGTGTGTTTTTCATTTCTGATATGTCATTCTTCATTTCTTCCTGTTGGTTTTTCATTTCCAGATGGTTTATTTTCAACATTTCTATGTCTTTACTCATGTTGCTCATGTCCTTACACATGCTGTTGAGCTTCCGCAACATCATGGCTCTAAATTCTAGTTCTGTTAACTTGCTTAACTGCACCTCATTTATTTCATCTTCTGTAGAGGTCTCTTGATCTTTCATTTGGCTTTTGTTTCTGTTTCTCACCATTTTGGTTATCACAGTGGGCTTTGGAGTCTGCCAAGTTTTCCCAGTGGGTGTTCGTGTTTTGCTGTTTGTGGCTCCCTCTCCTGGGTTTGGATGCACCAGGGAGGACCCACTTTAATCCCGCCAAGTCCCCTGTTCTCCGGGAGTCTGTGTGGCTCCAGCGGAGAGTTTAGCAGGCTATAGCGTTAGGAGGGCCCATGCAGGGTGGCAAGGGAGGTGGTGGGAATAATTTCCAGCCAAGTTCCCTGGTCCCGCCCAGTTCCCTGGGGGCCGTGAGTCCGTGGGGCTTCAGCGGCTGCAGAGTTTCCAGGGCCGTGCACGGCAGGGAGGGAGGCGGTAGCGTTAAATCTCCACCGCGTTCCCCGGTCCCACCGATTTGCCTGGGGTCTGCGAGTCTGTGCGGCTTCAGCAGAGAGCCTAGCCTAGCCGGCTGCGAGTCTGTGCGGCTCCAGCGGAGAGCCTAGCCTAGCCGGCTGCAGAGTTTCCAAGGCCGTGCACGGCAGGGAGTGAGGCGGTAGACTTAATTTTCCGCCGCGTTCCCCGGTCCCACCGAGTTGCCTGGGGGCCAGGAGTCTGTGCGGCTTCAGCGGCTACAGGGCCTTGCACGGCAGGAGGGGAGGCAGCAGAATTAATTTTCCGCCTAGTTCCCCGGTCCCTCCGAGTTCCCTGGTCCCGCCCAGTTCCTTGGGGGCCAGGAGTCTGTGCGGCTCCAGCGGAGAGCCTAGCCTAGCCGGCTGCAGAGTTTCCAAGGCCGTGCACGGCAGGGAGGGAGGCGGTAGCGTTAAATCTCCACCGCGTTCCCCGGTCCCACCGAGTTGCCTGGGGTCTGCGAGTCTGTGCGGCTTCAGCAGAGAGCCTAGCCTAGCCGGCTGCGAGTCTGTGCGGCTCCAGCGGAGAGCCTAGCCTAGCCGGCTGCGAGTCTGTGTGGCTCCAGCGGAGAGCCTAGCCTAGCCGGCTGCAGAGTTTCTAAGGCCGTGCACGGCAGGGAGTGAGGCGGTAGAGTTAACTCTCCACCGCGTTCCCCGGTCCCACCGAGTTGCCTGGGGGCCAGGAGTCTGTGCGGCTTCAGCGGCTACAGGGCCTTGCACGGCAGGAGGGGAGGCAGCAGAATTAATTTTCCGCCTAGTTCCCCGGTCCCTCCGAGTTCCCTGGTCCCGCCCAGTTCCTTGGGGGCCAGGAGTCTGTGCGGCTCCAGCGGAGAGCCTAGCCTAGCCGGCTGCGAGTCTGTGCGGCTTCAGCAGAGAGCCTAGTCTAGCCGGCTACAGGGTTTCCAGGCCGGGCAAGGTGGGAAGAAAGACGGTAGAGTTAACTTCCCCTCTAGTTCCCTGGCCCCTGCCCAGGCCACTGCGGACCCTGGGCTCTTGGTCCCCTCTCCCGTCCTCGCAAGCCTACCAGGACTGAGTGGGTGTTTCTGGTTAAGTGGTCCTCCAAGGTGTCCTTCAGCTGCCCTTTCCTGACGGTTTGCCTTTGTTTTCGTTGTAAATCCAGTTTGGTCTTGGGAGACGGTCTGAATCCCTCCATTCACTTCGCCGCCATTTTTCTGAATCCCTCTTCATTCCTTTTTGAGACATTCAGTAACATCCATGATTCACTACAGCAGCGGGAAAAGCCCCTTCTTTCTTGCAGAGAGAGCCAATGAGCAGTGCCGGCTGTGTGTTAGACATGGGTTGGGTTTGCCTTTGTATCACAGATTGGCCAGGTGGCCACTAAATCTCTTCCTAGGCACACAGCTGAATTATATTTCCCAGCCCCCTTGCATCTGTGTGGGGCCATGTGACTAAGTCCTCCCCAGTGAATACAAGGACAGATTGAGGTGTCATTTTGAGGCCAAGGCAGCTGAGAGCAGTTATGCCTTGTCCAGCTCACTCTGTTCCCTCCGCAGCAAACTTGGAGACTATATGATGTGGATAGCAGGACTCCAAGATGGAAACAGCCTGGATTTCTGGGTCAGCGCTTGGTGGAGAGCTGCCAAGGGAACTGCCCGACCAGAACGTCTCTGCATTAGACTTCGCATGAATGAAAAATACAACTGATTGTTAAGCCACAGATATTTAGGATTGCTTGTTATAGCAGCTAATGCTAATTACTCCAACTAATACAACCACCCAGTGTCCATTTCCCTTTCTGATGGCAACAGCATTGTTCTCTCCCCATATGCTCCAGAGGATACATAAAGTGATACAGACCTAGCCAATCAGAGCATCGCATCCCCCAGCCACGGCGACTGGTTTGGAAATGGGCATTTGAGCCAAGCAGAGCCTTTGGGGAACACTCTTTTCTGCTAGATTTGAAGCGGTGATTAGAGTACAAGCTGTCGAGGTGAACCACGTGAGGAGAGAGTGGCGATGGACGAGAGCAAATCCTAGAGGCAGGGAGAGGAAAATCGGGATGATCTGCCCCAGGATATTCCAGTTGCCTAAGCCAATAAATTCTCTCCCTCTTTTCACTAAGTCATTTGGGGATGGGTTTCTGGTCATTTGTCACCCAAAGAATATCGACTTGAACAGGCAGTCGAGACGAGGAAGGACTGAATGGAAACCAAACAGCAGCCGCTGCAGGTTCAGTAGTGTGCTCAATATCATAGGCTCATTTTGCAGTCAATTTTCTCCATTTTCTAAGTCATCAATCTTTATCCACTCTGCTTCAGAACAAGTGGATGAGTGAATGACCAAGGAGACTGGAGTCATGGGGTGAAGAAACGACGCTTCGGCCCAAACGCTCGAGCAGTTAGTGAAAGGCCTTAGGGTTACAGCATCACCTGTTTTCTATGTAACTTCTGAAAATGTGATGTATTAGAACAAATGAGTATAACTTTAACTTACATAATGAGTATGCATTGCAAGACAGGATGTACAAATAAATGCAATACCTGTAAATTATTTGATGGGTTTCTTTGACGATCAGCAGTGGTCTCTAGCTTAAATTTTTCCTGAATGCTGAGGCTCAATTATCATCGCAGGAGTGATTGCACCATTATAGTTAGGCTCGGTTTGGAAGCATTAGTAATGGTCAGAGAAGGAAATTAGTCTGCACAAGGTAGAAAATAATATGTACATTTCCATAAGTAGTTTCATTATTGAGTTTTCCTTGGTCCACTTTCAAATTCATATGAATTATTATAGTTCCTTCCTCAGTCAAATTCAGAATGAATGAACGACTGAATGACTGAATAGCAAGGTCACATAATTTAGGACTTAAAACTCAATGCAAATTGGTTGAACTATAAGAAAGTAAGAGTCCATAAAATTGAGACGTCCAGAAGACCAGATATTAGGTCAGTGTTGATCCAGATGGTAAGGTGATGTCCTCCAAGATCCACATCTCGCAGTTCCTTGGGGAGCTGCACCGTCCTCTACAGCTTCACACAGCAGTCTGGCTGGCCAGCTTCTCCCGGGCGGCAGCACGATGGCTCCAGGGCGCTCCACCAAAAAGACGTATGGAAGGCCGATGGGCGCGTGGAAGGGTGCTCCATATCGGATGTCGTCGGGGAATGCACATTAAACAGCAATGGGACACCACTATGCACCTATTCAAATGGCCCACATCCAGAACACTGACATCACCAAATGCCGGAGAGGTGGCGGAGCAACAGGAACTCTCATTCATCGCTGGTGGGGATGCAAAATGGTACAGCCGCTTCGGCAGACAGTTTGGCCATTTCTTACAAATCTAAACAGGCACTTACCATGCAATCCAGCGACCAGGCTCCTTGGTATTTACCCAGAGGAGTTGACCACGTATGTCTACACAAAAACCTGCACACATGTTTGTAGCTGCTGTATTCATAATTGCCAAAACTTGGAAGTAATCAAGATGTCCTTCAGTAGGTGAATGGATAAACAAACTGTTCCAGACAATGGACTATAATGCTAAAGAGAAATGAACTAATAAGTCATGAAAGAGACAAGGAGAAAACTTAAATGCATATTTCTAAGTGAAAGAAGTCAATCTGAAAAGGTTACATATTACATATATGATTCTAACTATGTGACATTCTGGAAAAGGCAAAACAACGGAGACAGTAAAAAGTGAGTGGTTGCTGGGAACTAACAGGGAGCAAGAGATAATAGGAGGGATACAGGGGATTTTTTAGGGCAGTGAAACTAATCTGTATCATACTATAATAGTGAATACATGTCATTATACATTTGTCCAAACCCACAGAATGTACAAAGAGTGAACTATAATGTAAACTATGGACTTCGTGAGAGATGATCTGTCATGGGGTGCATTGATTACTGTGGGGTATTGATAGTGGAGGGGGCTGTGCATGCATGGGGATGAGAGTGTATGGGAAATCTCTGTACTTTTCACTCGATTTTGCTGTGAACCTAAAACTGTTCTTTAAAAAGTCGTTTAAAAATAAGGTAGCTGCAGAGTCCCAGGCTTTGGCATCCTTGCAGTGCACTCTGCAGGCGGAGGGAGAGGCGCTCTTGCACTGGTGCTTGCAGAGGAGACAAACCTTGTTTTTTCCAGAAGGGTTCAGAGATGCCTCCTCATGCCCTTGTGCTCCACTGGCCAGTTACTGTAGCCTGTGGGCCAGGAGTCCTGGTTGGCCTAAGCCCATCTGGCCCACACACTGATGGGGGTTGCAGGCTCACCAAAATCACATGGCTGGGTGTGGAGGAGAGTGGTTTCCCCAAGGAAATATGGGGAGCCTGTACCCAAGAAGAAGGTGAATGAGTCATGGGTAAGAGATAACACATATTGTCTATAAACAGGAAGCTCATCTTCTGCAGTGACTCTGAATATCCCCCTTTCTTAATGTTCTGTAGCATTTCTTTGAGGAGCCATTTGTTTAATTTTGGTACATTGAACTGGTCTCTGAAGGATGTAGAAAATCCACAATAAATATTGTTGAAAGAAAGAAAAGTCGAGAGAGAGAGAGAGACACTGTGGTAACAGTAACACTAGTTGTGATATTAAGCCCCCACATTTCAGGGGCTTAACACAACAGAAGTTAGTTCTTGCTCCTTACAAGTGCTGGATTGGCAGGTGATTTTTCAGTCTGATGCAGAGACGCAGGGTTCTTCTTGTCTTGTGCCTCAGCCAAAGGCCTCGGAGTTCTTGGCTTCTAGACAGTAGATGGGGAAAAGAGTGGAGCATAGGTTTTTATACACGTCACTGTAGGAGGTTTTTATACACATCACTCTTGCTCACATTCTACTGGGCAGAACTTAGTCACAGGCTAGGCCTTAACTGCAAGGGAGACTGGGATATGTAGTCCAGCTGGGTGTCCGAGGGTGGGGGGAGCTAGAAGCGAGGGAAGGAAGACAAAGAAATTCCATTCACCTAAGACATTGCTGATAAAACCTAAGGACTGGGTTGGGGATGGGGTGGGAGCAAGGTGGAGGGGGTCAATGGGAAAAAAAAGGGGACATCTGTAATACTGTCAACAATGAAGATAATTTAAAAAAATGTATTACCAAGACAATAGGTGAGAATAGCTGCAGGTTACATCGCACAAACATGGTAACACTAATTCAAAACTTGAAGAAGTTGATCTATATGGAGCTGGCGTGTACAGATGGCAATTTCAGATAGTTCAACTTAGTAACAACTTGGATGGGATCAGGGAAATGGTGAAGCCAAAAACATATCAGGAACCCCTCCCACTGAGTGTTCTGAGATCTTAGTTTTTTAAAAGATTTTTGTTTTGATTGATTGATTGATTTTAGAGCGAGAGGAAGGGAGAGGGAGAGAGAGAAAGAAACATCGATGAGAGAGAACTTCGATTGGCCCGCCTCCTGCACACCCCCCACTGAGGATTTGGCCCTCAACCTGGGCATGTGCCCTGACGGGGAATCTAACTGGTGACCTCTTGGTGCGTGGGTCGACACTCAACCACTGAGCCACACAGGCCGGGCTGAGATCTTTAGTTTTGAAACAATTTCTTTCGAGGTGTATTTCACAAATGCTAAAATGCTGCCATTTTAGGGATATAATTCGATGAGATTTAACAATCCTATTATATTTTTGATGAAAAAAGTGCAGGGAAGTAGGTCTGTGCTACCACTATACAAAGGGGAGTTGGGAGGAGATATCTGGAAACTTGTGTAAAAACAATTTGTCCAAAAGAGTTAGGTTATTGCTTCAGTTTGCCTGACCAGGAGAGATGAGACTCCAGCTCTGAGCAGCAAGAGTAGTTCTGGCCTCCAGAATGGACGTGGCAGGTTCCTGATAAACCACACACACCGTGGTCCAGGGCTCCGGCTTTGGTGTCCAGTAGCTCTGGGGTTGAGTTCTGGCTCCGCTTCTTTCAAATCATGTTGACCTTGGATATTCTGAACCTCACATTTCTCATTTCTAAAATGGAGCTAAAAATAGCACCTCCTTGACAGGGTTAGTCTGAAGATTACAGGAGATAATGCATAAAAGCACTTAGTACAATGGCTGGCACATAGTACGTGCTCAATTTGCATTAGCTACTATTATGAATTCCTTATTAGAAAAATACCCATTCTTGGAAAATCTCTGATTTTATACAGCACATGCCTCTGAAAGGCTCCTGAAGAAATCATGCTGAATTTGACTACTGCATCTTTTTCTTAAATTCACCATCTTATTATTTTTTATAAGATAGTTTGAATTCCCCGTGGAAGCAAGAACCATAGTAACAAGCTTTCAGCTTCAGTTTGCTTCTGAGGTGATCATTAATGGAGTTATTTTGTTCTTTTTTTTTTATTTGACAGCCTTACGCTATAACTACAAATGCTTTTTCAAAATCCCCTGATTTATGTTTCTGTTCAGCTGAACTCTTGTGTCTTCGTCTTCAAATGTTTTTGATGAACGGACGATGTTGTCTTTAGATGTCCTCAGCCATCCTGGGCACATCGGAGCCCACCCCCTGGCTCTCCTCCAGTGGAACGCAAGCAGAGGAACTCCTAGAAAATGACAGCCCAGCCCCGGCTTCCAGAGGCGCCCGTGCACCTGCGAAGGGACGAGTGTTAGGAAAACTTACCAAGTCAGCCTCCGATTATAAAGATTCTCCTTTAGGAGAAAAGAAGAAAAAAAGCAAAAGCAAAAAAAAAGCACATTCACTTCAAAGAACTCCTGTCTCATTGAGGGGAAAAAAAGTAGCCTCGTTGCTTTGATCCTTTCATGGAAAGACGCAACATGAAAAGAAAAGAGAAAACAAGGCTCAAAATGTGGGCTTTTGTGGAGAGCGTCATTAGGAGCGTGCGTTGGCTGCACACCCGTCCCCGCGCTGGAGGCCTCAGCCGTCCTGGGCACATCGAGGCCTCGCCAGCTTCCGCCTGGAAGGCCGGGCAGGTGATTCCGGGCCACACGCCTTGTCCCAGGGAGGGGGCAGGGCCCGTGGGTCACAAACCTCCTTGACCTCCGGTGAGTTCAGGCTTTAGACAGAAACTGGGATTTTTTTTTAAGGCTTTGATTTGTTTACCTTTGATAGACACTGTCTGATTCTTTTCTCCCCTTGCAGAGAAAAGCTCTTCTAAAAGCTGATGAAAAGGCTTTTTGTACATCAGCTTCTTCAAAACAACATTGTAATGAATTAAGTGCAAACAAATCAGGATTAGATGAATTACATTTCCCTTGAAAACACAGAGCTGAACGGATTTAAGGTGGTGGGGCAGTGTTCTGCAGAAGGGCTCTCTGAACCCGGAATGCCAAGCGGCAGTCAGTGAGCTGAGCGTGCACAGGAGGTCCCTCTGCTGGCAGGACAGTCTTCCTCACCTGGTGTGTCTGGCCTCCACCCCTCACATTGGGTGGAATGTGCAACAGGCACATTGGGACGAACGCGTGAAGGGCATTTCTTCTGCAGCGAGGAAGTTCCCAACACCGCGACGCCACGGAGGCAGAACACAAAGCTGGTGCGCAGCTAGCTCCCACTGCCACAGGAGGTTGAAGGTATGATTTAACTGCACACTCGCACCGAAGCCAGATTGTCAACAGGGGAATGTTTGAGATTTTTGCTTCATGAGCATACAAAAGAGTGCGGTCAGGGCAGGGAGCAGTTCTACGCAAACGACTCAGCTGAGCTTTCCGTGAGGCTGAAGCTCGGGGCTCCTCTGGAACTGGGCGCCCATGGGGCTAGCACAGCAACCGACCATCCACTGTGACAGGAAAGAAAGAAAGAATGAATGAACGCATCAGTCCCACATTGGCAAAGGGTGCTACTATTAGGGTTCTCCAGAGAAACAGAACCAATAGGAAATATAGTTATTATATAATATGTATAGTTAGGAAATATAGATATTATATAATATGTATTACTAGAAAAGGGGACAGTGTGATGCATTGGCTCATGCAATTATGGAGGCTGAGGTGTCCCAGGATCTGCCTTCTGTAAGCAGAAGACCCAGGAAAACTGGTGGCATCATTCAGTTTGAGACCCCAGGCTTGAGCACCAAGGGAGCTGATCCCAGCCCAAGGGCAAAAGAAGATGAATTGAGATGTCCCAGCTCAAGCAGTGAGGCCAGGGGAGGGGGGCTAATTCCTCCTTCTTCTGCCTTTGTTCCTATTCAGGTTCTCACCAGATTGGATCACACCCACTCACACTGGGGAGGGCATCTACTTTACTGAGTCTGCCAATTCAAATGCTTGTCTCACTCAGAAACACCCTCACAGGCACAGAAATCATGTTTAATCAGGACATTCCATAAAACTGACATGTAAAATTCACAAACTAGGCCAGAAAACCAAAGGCTAAGAACCTTTGTTTCGAGCAAGAGTAATCTCTCTTTATGGTGTCAGATGGGTCCAAGATTGATCAAAAAATTATATAATGTCTCATCACTGGGTGTACACCTGAAACTAATATAATATTGTATGTCAACCGTAACTGAAAAATAATGAAGTAAAAATAATTAAAATACGGGTGACCCTTGTCTTTTCTTCTGTGATGTAGGCATCTTCGTGCTCTGCTTCTGTTGGCCTGCAAGCTCACTGAGGGCAGAGGGCATGTCTTACTTGGTTTCCCCCCTAGAGTGACGGGTGCATGGCATGTGACACTAAATGATTCTGAACCCACCAAAGAATCCAGGCCATCATCATCTTCATCGTCACCTTCATCATCATCTTTTTTGTCGGCTTCATTGATTTCTTTTTATGTCGGGATAGCGTTGTGCTGATCTCCAAGTACTTTGCCAGCAGCATCCTGCGGAGGTGCACACGTGTGCTGCCTGGGCAGGTAGGACGTGCAGGGGAGGGTGTGTCGGCTCTGCTTCTCCAGCACCTGCCATGGGTTCTGTTGGTTCTCAGGCACATTGTTAGGCAGGGGTGTCTTGAGGTACAGTGAGGACACTTGTCTCAGGAAACAAGGCTGGTGTTTAGGAGTTCAGTCACTTGGCAAAAGTAAATAGTTCAACCAATATCTAATAAAAAGGAGGGACTAAAAGTTATACTGTGTTTTGTTGGATTGTCCGTGTTGACCCTATTGTGGCCAATGTTTTCGGTGGAGAATGGTCCAAGTCTTAACTATCACATGGATCCCTTACTGCTCTGAAGAAGATACCCAAGAACAGTGTGTGTAGAGAGGGTGGGAGCAGCCTCCCCACCCCACGAATGCCGTGGCACAGAAAGATACATTTTGCTGCAACAGGTCTTGCCTTTGAAAGAGCCACAGATAATCTTAATTGCATTACTTCTGAGCCTTTCCTGGTTTCCAGAGCTCCTGCCTCTCTTCTTTCTCTTGCTGCCTTTCTCTTAAAAGCATGAAGTGGAGATTCATGGACCCCTAGGGCCAGCTCATTTGTTTTTAGATAACTCTTGTGGACACACTTTGGGTGAATGAATTGAAATAATCAATAGCTACTCAAAGGGAGAGAGCTGCTTTGAGCCTGGTCTGAAATAAACGATGTTTGGGGCCTTTTTAAGGAAAAATTATCCTAGAACCACACCCTCACCACCACCACAGAGTGGACTTTTACTGTTTGTATTACAATGTTACTGAAACATAGATGGCAGAAAAGTAAGTCTAAACTTCTTCTGTTAATAGTTCTTGTAAAACTATAAAAGAAAAATCAAATTTATAGGTTACATTAAAACCAAGAAAAAAAAAACAATAAAATTCAGATTAAGAACATTAATGTGAAAGAGGACGTGGATTCTCCGGACCTAAAGCCCTGCTCCAAGTACGTTGCTGACCTTGGCTTTCAGGCGCGCCTCTGGCCCAAGGTGAGCACTTCCGTGTTTCACCCACCTCGGTTCTTTCCTCCTTAGCCCTTGACAAAGTAGTTCTGTTTGGTGGTCATCCAGGTGATACAAAGTATGCTCATACTAATATTTTTTTATCATCAATATGAGAACCCAAATTTAAAACTCCCCTTTAGAAATTTCACAGGTCCCCATACATTCATCCCAGTAACCCAATCAATATGAGTTTAGGGTGAAATCACTTAATTCAGTCTTATAGTAAAAAGCTTTTGATTATAACACAATGACCTTTCAGCATTTTTAGGATGATTTTGTACTTTTTTAAAGGAGTTCATTGAACTTACTTATAGTTTATCAAATAGGGAATGAGTGTTTCAACAGGAGCATAAAAGGCCTTGAAGAAATTCAACGTCTCTTTTCCTTTTGTTTTTGTTTTGTACAATCAGTGTGGGCTTGGTTATGCAGCAGTAACAAACTCCAGATGGCAATGGCTTCATTATGCAAAGGTACATTTGTCAGGTGCTGGTTGGGAGTGGGTCTCTGCTTGTTGTGGTCATCTAAGGGCTCAGGCTGAAGGAGGCTTGATGTGGACATGAACTTCCACCAGCTCCCTGGCTAAAGAAGAGGGTGTTATGACTCATGCTTGGCTCTCTAAACATCAACCTAGAAGATACTTATCACTTCTGTGTACAAATCATCGGTCAAGGAAAGTTATATGGTCATCCTAATTTTAAGAGAAGTGCAGTCCTATCTTGCGCCCACAGAGGAGAGAACCAGGATGCTTGTGTCTAGCCCCAGCGCCCCACTAGCAGTGATCATCTCTCACTCCTTACAGATGCAGGAGCTGTGTGGGGAGATACCATCTCTGATGTATCTGTTAGGTTACTATCTCTATAAAAACGCCTCTGCCATCTTAGAGAGAAAATGGGAAATGGAAAATTGGAAGGTCAATTTATTACCTTTAGTAAAAAGAGGAAGAGGTGCATAGTTGAGCAAAGATTGAACAAAAAAAAATGCAAATTTTATGTTTAAAAGTAACTAATAAAAATGATACCATCTTTCTTCCCGGAATAAAGTTTATCTCAAATGACTCCGATAGCAAGAAGTCGAGTTTGGGAATTTGACTCCTGTGGTAGATACTAGTCAGCAAACAGGGCTTCCAAACCCTTTAGGGGTACATAAACTATTTAGGGGAACTTGGTAAATATCACTTTTTTGTGACTGTACTTGCTGAGGGAAAAACTCCACGACTACTTAGTGTTTCCACTTTTGTATTTTATTTTTAAGCAGCAGTGGGGATCAAGGATAATTATGCATGTAGTTTGTATTTAAATAAGGCATGTGAGTGGAAATATCACTTAATTTTCGTCTCAGAAATCAGTTTTCATTGAGATGTTGAAATGTGCTTTAGAAGTACCACATGCTATGATAATTAAATATTATGCTTTCCAAAGATGCTAACTGATATCTCCTGAGGGTCTCAAGATTTGCAAGTGTCTCTATTTTATATAATGGAACTTTGAAATGAGCAAGAGTAACTATTTTATAAATTGAGGATTTAAAATGAAAATTAGATATACTCTCAAGATATTTTATTCTATTATATGACCAATGATACGTCTCTAACTGTCTGGATACAGTCCATAAAGACTGGATATGTCTCTCTTTTCCAATAGAATATGTTCATTATGCTACTTTTCAGTTTCCTTTGGCCATTATATTTTAAAAATAAATAAAAATAGCCTCTTTTGTGATAAGTAGTATAAATTTAGGTGAAAAACACAGTTATTGCCTTTAATTCTAGAAGTAAAATACAATATTGTAGGAAATCCAGAAGTACTGAATAACATTAAGAATCAAACCAAACCAAACCCAACAAAATTAGAAACCTATTAATAATCTTTTGATGTAGGAGCAATAATCTCACATAGTATTTTTCTTATCAGTCTTTTAAGTGTGTGTGTGCACGTGTGAGCGTGTGTGTGCACTTAACACAGTTGGGATCATGTATAAGGAATTTTACTTTTTACATTTTTCTTTTAACATTAGAATATTTTGAGTGATGGTGGTGAGCAATGTGCCAGGTCCCATTCCATAAACTTCTTATAATTATGCTTCTCTGCACACAAATTCCAGAACACTGTTCTGCTTGGGATACAGGCGACAGTCCTTACCTACAGAATGTACCCAGTGGGATGCTTTTGGAAGCAAGTATCAGAAAACCTGGTTTAAATTGGCTTGAACAACAGGGAAATTTATTATCTCACATTATCAGAAGTAATGAGGTAATTCAAGGTTCAGGGTTGCTTGATGTAGTGACGACAGTTTTGTTAAGGATCATGGTTCTTCCCATCTCTCCTCTTCACTGTCCACCCTGTTGGCTTCATCCCATGGCTGGTAGCAGCAATTAGGTCAACAGGCCTCCTTCTTTATGTCTAGAGGAAGAAGAAAAGGGCCTCTCCATCCTTTGAGGGTCTAATCAGTCCAGTTTAAGTTACAGTCCTACCCTAGTACCATTGATAGTTGTCTCATGCAGTGCTTAAACCTGAGACCTGTGAGGATTGACTTAGATTTATTGGAACCCATTCAGAGTTGAGGATGGTGTCACCTGCTCCTGTATCACATTCACTTTGGGGGAGGAGGCTCAACACCTAAACAAAATTGGGATTCTAGTGGGAAAAGTGGGATGGATGCTGCATAGGCATCCAACATTGCTCAGCAAATGGGCCCCTCAGTGTCACTCTTGCCTACCTTAGTCCCATCGCCATGTTTCTCCACCTCTTTCTTCTTCTTCTTCTTCTTCGTCTTCGTCTCCGTCTCCTCCTCCTCCTCCTCCTCCTTTTCCTCCTCCTCCTCCTCATTTTTCCTCTTCCTCTTCCTCCCCCTCTTGCTCCTGCTTCTTCTTTTTTGGCTTTTGTTTTCTTAGAATTTATTTTTATTGTTGACACTATATCTATTGAGGTGGTTGTATTCTCTACCTCAGGGCCTTTGCACAGGCTGTTTTCTCTCCCTAGACTGCTCTTCCCTCCTCTCCTTTTTCTTAGTTAGTTGTTTCTCATCCTTCACATGCCAGCTCAGCTCCCACTTCCCCCAGACAAGTGAAATCCCTTATTCTCCTCCTTTCTAGCCCTTGTTAGCATTCAGCCTTCATTTAACAATATCTCTTTTTGACTCTCATTTTTTTTCCCCACTAACTCCAGGTTCCCTCAGTGCAGAGATGCCTTCACCCTTTTATTTCCTGGGCCTAACACAGTGCCTGAAATGTGTAAGGTACTCTAGGTAATTTCTAAATTTAAAAAAAGGAAAGAATGATGAAAGCTATTTTAAACAGAGGTTAGATACCCATGTTTATTTCAAGTATTTTCTTATGGAGTAATAGAGATAGTATTTTACAGCTGACCCCTCTAGAGAAGGTGCTCAGAATGTGGAGGCAGGGGCGGAGAGGGTGTGGCAACTGCAATACCTGTGGTTACACGGTATCTTATGACACTGTTGTGGCAGATCTTATAGGAGTTTATGGGGACAAAAGATAACCTTATATCCCCTTCCCCTTTCTTGCTTTGTCATCTGATAAAGTAAATCTCCTTTACTTTACTCAGTAAATCTGAGAAAAGAGATAATCATGGGGATAGATTATGAGAATATAGTCAAAGTGTGGCATTTCTCATGAGCAGTATTTTTGTTTCATTTAATAAAAAAATATAGGTGTTATGTTAGGAAATTAGAGTTTGTATGTTTTGAACCTTTAGTATATGTGAAGAGTGTTGTTTATGAAACTTAATAACTCGCTAGATTGCAAAAAATTAGTTTCAAACTTCTGTCAATAAAAATACGAATACAAATGGTCATGGGGGACTACATAGAGAAAATCCACTTTGTACAGGAAAACCACTGGTTAATATTTTTCTGTATCCTTCAACACTTTGCTCACATTATTTTAACGTCTGCCTCTATCTCCTTGCCTGGGCATACCACATCTAACCTTGAATTGTTAGGACGTCCCACTTTCTCCATCTTGGCTGTGATAAGTGATGCTCGGATGACTGTCTCATAGACACATTTGGTATAAATCCACACTGCAGGTTATGTTCTCCAGACAGAGTTCCAGAAATAGAATTACTTGGATCTCCACTTTTAATGTCCAGCTTTGAAAGCCTCTGTGAATTCAATATTCTGAAAGTGTGTTGGCCACTGCAGTTCTGAAATCTGAGCAGACGAGGCAGAAGAGATGGGGTATCCAGCTCAGGGCACTGCACTGCTTCCCAGGTGGTACTCACAAGGGGGTTCTGCACAAGTGCCCGGGGTGGGGCCCTGGGATCTGACCACGTGTGCGAGTTGTCAGCTGTGATCGTGAAACATGGGGACACTCCTGGCCTGGGCCCCAGTGTGTGAGAACCCTGAAGGTTCGTGTCAGCAGCTCGCCTTTAGACATTGGACTTGGAATGTGATCAATCAGCAAGCCACATGGGAGGAAGTATAAATAAAACATGTCCCTCTCAAAGAGGGCAAAGCTGCAATTTGCCAAGTGCACTGTAATTGCTTCTGGTTAATTATCTCAGTGGTGAGCTGGGAGCACCATAGGCACACATTTACATCCACAATGTGGATAAAAATAATGCCACTCCTTGAATGATTCTGCTTTTGTTGTTGAGATGTGGACAGTACATACCCAGTTCCCTTGGATAGTAAGAGATGGATGGTGACTTCGGATAGCTCCACTTTTTGGGTCATCAATTTTGATCATCATTATTGTAAGTAATTACAGTAATGTAATTATTAACAATAAGCACTAATAATTACAATAATAGTTACTAAATGCTGGTGCTGGGCTAAGCCGTTCATATGCATCAGCCACTGAATGTTCACAAGTCAAAGGGAAGATTGCTTTCCTAATTTTCAGACTAGGCAGCTGAAGCTTTGAGAGGTTAAGTGACTTGCTTATGGTCACACAGCTGACATTGAATCCCAGTTATTATGCTGAGATCCAGAAAATTTTCTCTTAACCACTACAGTGGACACCTTGGTTCCCTGCCTATATCTCCTGGGACCACTGTTACCAGTCAGTCACTTAACCCCCAAAGCTAGAGGGACTGCTTTTAAGAGCTCACATCTGAAGCCTTTTGGGGGTATTGCCTTCAGAGACTAGAGCCACTTCATCTGGAAGTGCCTCGGAGTAACCACCTCACCCTGGAACAGCCCAGAGTAACCACCTCACCCTGGAACAGCCTGCAGCTAATAACCAGCCAGTGCAGAACAAGATGCTCACCTTGCACTAAGGTGATTCAAGTTCAGGGAGGCAGTTTATTCTTGAGCCCTCCACAGGACAAGGCTATGGCTAGATGTCACCTACACTACATTCTTACTTAATTTCTTCTTCCCTATTCTACTTCCTCACTCCCAAAAGGTTCTCCTGATATCCCTCCCTTAATAAATGTCTTTTACACAAATCCCCTCTCAGGCTCTACTTCAGGGAGCCTGACCCGATACAGCCAGCACGTTGAGTTTGCTCCCAGTAAGCGCGCTGATTTGCTGAAAGAACTTTTCCCACGGAAGCAGCTGTCACCTTGCCTTGCTGTGACCTCAGGCAAGTCCCTTACATCTCAGGGCCTAGTGTCTATTCTCTACAAGAAGATAGGGCTAGATTGGATGGTCCCCAGGGCCTCTTCTAGTCCTGAAAGCCACGGATGTTTCCACTTTCTAAAAATCCATTTGTTTGTAGAGAGCTCTATGGCTGTGCCCAACAAAGGACATTTGGCTTTGGCAGTCTGCTCCTGGTAGGAAGACTCCCAGAGAGTGTGAACTTACTTTTCTCCCCCTCTCTCCATCCCGACCACAGGGGACTCCCAAAGAGACCAGAGTCCACTAGGGGCTTGTGTGTGCGACCCTATGGGCTGAAGTATTCAATTCCATTTGCAATGCCTTTAGAAGAAAATGGTATTCCTGAGGTTAGGCAACAAGGGCGGCATCACAGGGCAGGCAAGTCCCTGTTTGGGGTGGGGGCAGATGAGCACAAAGACTGGATCGTCAAGACAGAGGTCACTGGCGACTTTGACAAGAGTGGATTCAGTGCAATTCACTCCGACTGAGTTGTATAAGAGGTGAGGAAGTGAAAATAGCTCAGATAGGACGAGGGCAGGCCATCCACGGGAAGCAGAAGGCATTGTATGTGGTGCAGCTAAAAAGGTTGGTGCACTAGATGTGGAGTGACAGGGTCCCTTGCATCTAAATGGTTTTCTAAATCCAGCCTAGAGGGAGAAAGGGTAGAAAATGGGATGATTTAAAGGGAAAGGAGTTCTGAAAATAGTCTCAAGGGTTGAGAAGCAGATTAATTAGGGAACTTGTTAGGCAGTGAAAAGATGATGACTTATGTAGTTGAAGAGAGACCTGTTAATATGACCTTTCTCTATAGCCAAATTCGCCTGCTCAGGTGAAGAGTGGCGATGGACTGGGACTGGAGTTTTGCTCAAGTGATCTGATTAAAAGGGATGGGAGGTAGGAAATTGGGGGTAGAGTAAAGAATTAGTGTAGTGATGGGCTGTGGTATCAAAGCAGGGAACTAAAGACAGAAACAACATGATGAATAATAACAAAAGCAAAAAGGTTAGTGGATTGGAGCTTCCAGTGTGTTTTAAGAATGTGGAGCATTGAGTGAGTAAGCTGGAAGCTCTAGAAGTGATGTTCAGCAAGTAGGATGGATGAGCTGAGATGTTGAGATGATGCAGATATTGGGAATGACAAGATCTAGGGTAGGTTGAGAGATGGTGGCTGAGGTGGGGTGGAGGAAAAGGTCAACAGAAGTAAAGAGCAAGGACCAATGCTAGGGTGCTAGATGGTCATCTGTGCAGGTGTTAAAGTCACAGCATGATGAACAGAGTAGAGGTGGAGAGGAAGATTATAAACAAGATGCTAAAATCTGTAATGAAGAGTCATAATAATCTCAAAAAGTCAAGGGTCTTTAAACTGTCTCTAAAACATGAAGAGAGAGGATGGTATGGGCTTCACAGGATTTGGGATTTTTGAGAGAGAAAGGAGGGGAACAAAGAGGATACCTATCCCACCTTTGGGAGATAAAGTAGTTCTCACCAGAGAGACATGCTGGACAGCTGAGCTCTTGGGGATGGCCAACTTCCAGAAGCAGGCAGTGCTCTGTGGACTCCCTTAGCTCCTGACCAGACAGTGCGGCCTTGGGGGAAAGAGAACTTGAACAAGTAGCCATGTTAGAGGATTTCTACCAGAAGATCATTTGTTAGGCTGTTGTGGAAATGGCATATTGGTGCTCGGCATCAATTCTGACCTGCTTCCAGTATGCCTTCCTGTACTGCAAAGCCTGGAAAGGTGAAGATGGAATTTCCCAGACTCCCTTGCAGCTAGGTTTCCAGATGTGCTCCAGCCTCAGTCAAGCATGTACTCTCAGGTGGGATTCAGGAAGTAGAAATGAGGTGGGGGCCATACTTCCACAGCTTCCCCTGACAGCAGTAGTGTGTAGAGCTGTGTGTAGGGGCTGGGGGAGTAAGGTTATCAATGGCTTTGTGTCTATTAAGAGTCAGAGCACAGGGTACGTGTTCTGGTGATGCAGAATGCAGCAGGCTGTGAAGTTGTGGAGTTGGCAGTAGTGGAAACTTCCTGACTATGGTGGCCCTCTGATCCTGGTAGTAGTTGTATGGACATGGGATCAGCAGTTGTAATGGAAGTTTCTGGATCAGGCAGTGCTTCTTTGTCATAGAAGAGGCAGCTAACAATCTTTTGGGTGGTCCAATTCTGCTAGTCTAGAAAACTTAAGCTACAGTTGTTTTCTTCAAGTCTCTAAGCATTCTGTAAGCCATCTAATACTCTGAAATAAACCCCTTCTGTTTACAATTGATAGAGTGTATTTTATACCCTACAACTGAATTCTGGTGGGTATATGGACCTAAGTGAGTGGAAGTGAAGATGCCCTATAAATATAAAGTAGCAAGCTCAATATAAACCACTGGAGCTAGGGAATAAGAATTTACCAAGAGCAGCTCGTCTTAAGAGCTCGCTGCATGCCAGGCATCAGCTCAAGTTCCCGCATGGGTCTGACTGTCTCTACTGTGTGGATGAGGAAATCAGAGCACAGACGAGCGCTTTCCTTTCTAAGGTCACACAGCTGAGAAGTGGCAGAAGCAGGTCTGCTAAATCACCAGTACACCACACTGACTCATTGGGTAGGGACTGCTTTCTCTTGGACACAAGGACCTCGAAAAGTTCCTAAATACAAAACAGTGATTTTTGTGCTAAGGACTATCTCTAGGGGCATTTTCCTTCTTAAAAACTTTAGTAACACCTGCATTTTCCTACAGCTTCTCAGAGTCCTGTGGACAGTGACCGAGGAGACAAACCATGCAGGAAACATCTAAAAAACAAAACAAAAACCTTTATTAAAACTAAAATAATTTTACTATATGCAAAACTAGACACGATTCTGTTTTGACCACCATATTAAATGAAAAAGAGTCCTAAGTGGTAAGGATTTTGAAGATGAGAGAGAGGGCTGTTGGAATGAGTTCCCAATAATAGACATGAAAAGAGAGGGTCCTTTTAGCAAAAGAAAGAAAGGCCTGGGAGCTGCCATCAAAGGTGCTGAGCTTGGCTATGTGGAAGGTGACGCAATGGATGCTTAGATTAGGATCCGAGTCCTAGGCAGAAGAACAAAGGAGTCACGGGCTGAGCGAAGAAGGGAGAGCTAGAAGGGGAAACGAGCCAGCACCCCAAGGAAGGTACCCTGTGCCAGAGACACCATCTCCGCTGAGAAATGAGGAAGAGTCCCCAGACTGCAGGGGAAGGGGAGGAGAGAAGCCACGGAGGAAAGCTGGTAGGAAAGCAAAGCAAAATAATGAAGCAGAGGAGAAAGACATCAAGAAAACAAGCACTTGAGAGGTGGCAGAGCTTTAATTGGCTCCACTCAGCTTTTTCTGTCCGAGGAAAACCGATTCTGACCCGTCTGGTTTGGCAGCATCCCCCCCCCCCCCCCCCCCCGCCCAGATCTGATTGTCATGAACCTAATTCTACCACAGCCTCCAGGGGCCCCACACCTTCCTTGAAGGCAGCAATTTCATGTCACTCAGCTCCTGCTTTTCTGTTTCTTTAGCTGCTAATAGCACAGGGGCTTGGACCCAGGACACATTAGGCTGGACCAGCCTTGCAGCCTTGGGACAGTTAGCCTACCTCTCTGAACCTCAGCTTCCTCATCAGTAATAAGAACGACAGTAGTACCCGCTGTAGCTTAAATGAGATAATGCCTAAGAAAGGCCCTGCAAAGGTCTTGGAACACAGAAAGTTCTCAACTAATGCTGACCTTTGTTACTGTTATTCAGCATCCTATACTTTCTCTCTATACTCTTAGCTTGTGAGAGAAAATATTAAGACTTAGAGAATCTGGATTTCTATATGGCTCCATCACTTACTTGTTATGTGATTTGGGAAAATCTTGACACCACTCTGGACCTCAGTTTTCTTATCTAAAATAGCACAGATAGAAAAGTTAAGATGAATGACGTCTGTCCTTGACAGGACAGTGTAATTTCTATTCTGGCGGAGATACTCATACAAGGAGTGAGCTCCTCCCTCTGTGCAGGTTGGGGCAGTCTTCACCTGGGGCTTTGCGGTGATCCAGTGTGGTTCCACCAATCATTCTGTGAGATTTCTTTGTGCCAGGTGCAGGGTCAGATGGTGAGGTGGGAGTAGGCAAGCCAAGCCCTGAGCCTTGAGGGGCTCACGTCTAGTGAAAAAAATAGGAGGAAATGCAAGGCTAACACCAGTCCACGGTGGTGCAGGCAGTGGTGTCTGGTGCACAGGACGGAGACAGCACAGAAGACGAGAGACCCACCTGCTGCAGGGGTGGGAGGAGGCTTCCCAGAGGAAATGAGGGAGGCCCTTCCCTGTTCATAGAATGAATACACGTTCAGTAGAAAAAATAGAGGAAAAATAGAAAAGTACACAGAAAGAAGTCCTGTTTTGGTGCATCCATGTTCTTTCTGTCCTATGCAGGGAATGTGCGAGTGTGCACATATCCAACATCGGAGTTGCATTCTGCTTGCTATGTTGTCACTTGTTTTCAATTTTAGCAGATGCCCAGCAAGTGAACAGGAGTTGGTTTGAAGGCAAGGGGGGAAGGGAGGAGAAAGGTGGGCAACATTCCAAGCAGCTGGGCCAGCACGGGAGATGGTAACTCTAGCTTCGTACTTGAAAGTCGGTGCATTTCTGTCTTCCCCGCAGCAGCGTACCAGTGACAGGAAATGAGGCATTTATGGCCACGTGTCTGAGTTGCAAAGAGTAGGGTATCGAGCAGCATCTGGCTCTCTATTTACTCAGCAATAGAGAAAAACCTAGTTCTGAAACCAAATAAACCAGAACACTTCAAGTAGCCCCCAAGAGAGATGAGGGGAAGGAGCCTCAGTGTAACACAAGGTTTGTGGTGTGCCAAGGGCCTGCCGTGCCCACAGCTCTGCTTCCGGTTAGACTCGGGCTGTGTGCGCCCCAGGGGACCAAGCCTGTGATTCTAGGCACTGCCAATCGCACTCTTATGCATGGCTGGTCCCAAGGGAGTCCAGCTCCCCTATGACATGCAAAAGTCTCCAGTGTGGGTCCTGGCTGGTTTGGCTCAGTGGTTAGAGCATCGGCCTGCGGACCAGAGAGTCTCAGGTTCAATTCTGGTCAAGGGCATGTACCTTGTTTGTGACTCGTCCCCAGCCCTGGTTGGGTCGTGCTGGAGGCAACCAGTTGATGTGTCCCTCTCATGTCAATATTTCTCTCTCTCTCTCTCTCTCTCTCTCTCTCTCTCTCTCTCTCTCCTCCTCCCTCCCACTCTATCTGAAGATAAATGGAAAAATATCCTTGGGTGAGGATTTTTTTTTAAAAAGTCTCCAGTGGGGGCATTCCCTCATGTTAGGTATTCAGAGTTGGGTCACAGGGCTAGACTGTCCCCACACCCGTGTCAAGCTGATGGTTCCAATTCCCCGCCAGGCCCGGTATCCATGGCTCCTGGAAACCCCAGTGAGCCTGGGCTGCGGAGGCCGCGTCGGCAGCTACCTCACTCCTTGGAGCATCTTTACACTAACCCCCAGCACTGGGAGAATCCACGTCCGACTCTTCCTGGAATCGACCTTCTCCAACACAGCTGCCGGTCTCCCTGCGAGCGAGGCGTGGACCGGCCCGCACTAGCTCACGGGAGCTGTGTCAGATTTTCAGGAATTCCTCGAAGTGGCTTTTAAGCACAGCCATTATCAAACATTAAATTGTATATACTTGCAACCAAGTAAACTGTGTTTAAAACAAAGGTAATAAATAGTCACAGATCATCAGCTGCTGATTCTGTCATATGTTTTACCCATGAGGTTGTTTACGTCTGTTCTCCGTGTAACCGTGTGGTACCTCTCTTTCCAAATCCACTTTCAGGGACTTTGCGTTGTTAGCCTGAAGTCAGGCCTGGCCAGAGCACACCTCAGAACTTAGCAGATGTTACAAGTCAGGGCGTTCCCCCTGAGATCTGGTGGTTAAACACTGACCAGCACCCCCGCCCTCAGGCGCCGGGAGAAGGCGCTCCCCAAAGGTGTGCTGTCAAAGGCAGAGGCCAAGCTCAGGTCCACCGGCAAGTGAGCCAGCAGCTCGGCCTGCAGGCTGGAAGCATTCCTCACCGCTGACTGCTGATGCTTCCTCACAGCCCAGGGTGCTCAGCCTCTTCCGAAGAGGCAGACTCATTGGATTCACCCACAGGCCTATTATCATTACTGTATTCCTGTTGGACTCTTTACAATTTAATTAATATGAAGCAGCCAGGATACACACTTCCTCTCTCTCTCTCCCCCCTGAAGCGCTGGCTAAGCTGAGACTAGAGGAGTCCTCAGTGCTTGGGCCCCTTGCTGCTCAGTGCAGGTGGCGTGGGGACCAAAGAGCTTCATGGGGAAACAATTCCACACTTCCTCTCACCCCTACCGAGAAGCCTGCTCCAGACACCTTCTCCACCCTGCCAATCGTGAACTGGAGGATGCTGGGCATTCCCCCTGCTGGCTCCCTCTACCCAGAGGGATAGGATGAAATTACTTGCGATGTCATGGAGAATGTTAATTAACTGGCGTGTTCCGATCTCCATATCCACACCTGGGCTGCCAGAGTGGGTGGAGATAGCAAAGTGCCTATAGCTTTAAACTAAGACCCTGGTTATTGCAGACGAGTAACAATGCACAGGGATGAGCAATGCACAGGGATGCTCAGAATGCTGTCACCCCTGAGCTGGCTGCGGTGGGCCGAGGGAGGGCACAGGCATGGCCTGGAGTAGAGAGCTGGGCATAGTGGGAGATACACAGACATCCTTCTGGTGCAGTGGGAAGCAATTTGCTTTTATTTCTGAAATAAATTCACAGATGCTAGGTGACCCTGAGGTTTGGTTGTATCTTTTGCAAACAGATTCTGCAGTGAAAAAGTCCTGGCCCAAGTGGGAGGGGCCTCAGCGGGCAGGTGAGGTCAGAGTGACGGGCAATGGAGCAACAGTCAGAGTTGGCATCCCACCCCTGTCCTTACCGTCTAACTGAGCCTCAATTTCATCATCTTAAACAGAGATAAGAATAGTAGTACTTGCCACATGGGGTTGTTTTGAGAATTCAACGGAGAATGTAAAGTGCTTAGCAGAGGGCCTAGAACCTTTCAAGGACTCAATAAATATTGGGGTTGGGGACAGGGATGGAAGGAGGACGTTTCACACTAAACTCTGGTACTGGTTGAGTTTGTTAGAGCATGTGTTTATATTACCTATTTTTAAGGTGGAAAAAATATAATGCTGCACAAGCAGAATTTTAATGGATTGGGAAAAGGCTGAGAAAGGTCCACAAATTTCCCTTCTCTCTAAGTATCCCTTTACCTCAGCTGTAAAATGGGGCAATAATAGCACCAACATCAGGATGCTGTGATGAGGGTCCAGTCCGGTGCCTGGCTACGGCTGTTGCTCTGCAACTGTGCCTGCCCTCGTTAGAGAAAGATGCATGACCTGAGAACCTGCATACAGCCTGTCTGTCTAGCCCTAGGTCTGCCTTCCTCACATCAGGTGGCTCTCTAAGGAAGGAGGCCGGTTCTCAGCAGGGGAACCCTTGAAGCTGATCCTGGCAGGAACCTCAGGGCTCAATGCTGCCTGAACCTCTTTGGCAAGATGGCTAAAGTCTCCAGGGTAACCAGTTCCTGGAAGGTGGTCAGCAGGCAGGCGCTGCTGACTTTTCCTGACTCTGATTACCTGCAGGCAAGGGTACAAGATTTAGGAGGATTAAGGGAGCTCTGGGATATTTTTGTGTGGCAGGGATGAGAGGGCTAGCGGGAAAGTTAGGAGGCACAGACTAAATGTGGGAGGGAAGACTTGGACGGTTGAAAAGCTTTACGTTGGAAGTTACAGCAAACCTATTACAACCTGCCTGAGGTTGTAGTAAAAACCTAGGGGCATGTTCGTTTCAGGCTCAGTTGGATCCAGGAGCTCAAAAAATGTTACCATTTCCCAGCTCTGTTCTCTGTGTTGGCTTCCTTGTCAGGCAAGATGACGGCCCATGTCTCTAGGTGGGCACCCCGGCAGGCTCAAGCCCGGGGGAAAGGAGGGTTCACGCTCTCCCAGTCATCACCGCAGAAGTCCCACCACATCTCATTGACTTGATTAGGTACCAAGCCGATTCCTGAACCCGTCATCTTTGCCAGGGGAATGTGATCAGAGATTGATTGGACTCCATCCCAAACACATGGGCTGCCGTGGGAGAGGAGCGAGTTCACCAGAGGGAAACCGAGGCATCACTAGAAGGATAAAGAGGTGGACAGTCAGCAGTGTCCACCACACCGGCCAACCCAGAGTCAGGTGTCAACAGTGGATTTTCCATCTGCTGGGCTTTTTGATCCTGTGGCTTTGGTCTGTCTCCCGACTTCAGGTTTGGCCTCAGGCCATGAGCACCACCCTCCTCCACTCTGCCAAGGTAGCTAGGAACCTCACTCCCCGGCTAGCCTTTCAGGAGCGGTGTCTTCACTAGCCTTCCTAATGTGTCAGGGGGCTTGTGCTCAGCTCCCTGGGGGACCCAGTGGAGAGGACAGAGCAGCAGAGAATGGCTGCACAGTGGTCCTGGGTGGCTGGACTCCGCCCCCAGGCACTGTGACTTCCCACCTCAGCCAGGATCCCTGTGCCCATACAGGGCAGAGGAACAGAAAAATATCTGCCTTTCGTAGACCATGCTGGCTTGACCCTGAGTGCTGCAGTGACCAGTGGTGACTGGTCCTCCTCATTATGTTCCAATCCAGAGGGGACCTGAACCTTCAAATAACCCTGGTAGAAGGAGAGGAAAGGTAGGAGGAAGCCTCAAGTAGGACTGAGATTAGATTTATTATATTTCTCACGGTCCTCGTGAGTGGGAACTTGAAGTTAGAGTTGATTTGATTGAGGCGAATAATGTGATATTCACATATTTTGAGTGGAATGAAATTCAGACCTACCTGGCCGGTATTTATGGAGAACCTCCATTAAACACAGCACTGTGTCAGGTGCTTTTACATAAAGAATCCTATTTCAGGGTCGTTAGAGATGATGATGCCATCTCTTTTGTTAATGTTGCCTTCTTAGTCCTTCTAAAAGGGAGTTATCCTGTACTGCTAACTGAAATCTTTCCTTTCTGCTTAGCCTATCTTTAGCGGGGGTGAAGAACAATTCTTGGTATTAAAAATTCTTTGTACTTACATTTGACATTTAATATTATATTAGTTTCAAGTGTACATAGTGAACAGATATTTATATAATTTATGGAGTGATCCCCATGTGGCACCATACATAGTTATTACAGTGTTATTTACTATATTCCCTTTGCTGCAGTTTGTATCCCCATGACTATTTTGTAGCTACCAATTTTTACTTCTTAATCCCTTCATCCTTTCACTCAGTTCCCCAACTCCTCTTTCATCTGGCTACCCTCATTTTTTTCTCTGTATCTATGAGTTCGTTTCTGTCTTGTTTGTTCATTTATTTTTTTAGATTCCACATATCAGTGAAATCACATGGTATTTGTCTTTCTCTGTCTGACTTATTTCACTTAGTGTAATATTCTCTAGGTCCATCCATGTTGTTGCAAATGGTAAGATTTTATTTTTTTATTTCTTTTTTTTTTTTTTAATCCTCATCCGAGGACATTTTTCCATTTTTTGTACAGATAGAGTAGGAGGGAGAGAGAGGAAGAGAGAGAGAGGGAAACATCGATGTGAAAGGGACACATCGAGTGGCTGCCACCCGCACGACCAACCAGGGCCAGGGACAAACTGCAACCGAGGTACATGCCCTTAGCGGGAACCGAACACGGGTCTCTCCGGACCGCAGGCGGACGCTCCAACCGCTGAGCCAAACCGGCCAGGGCAGATTTTATTTTTTTTATGGCTGATATTCCGTAGCATATATGAACCCCATCTGTTTTATCCTCTCATGTATTAATGGGCACTTGGGTTGCTTCCATATCTTGGCTCTTGTAAATAATGCTGCAATGAACATATGGATACATATATTTTTTTTTGAATTATTGTTTTGGGTTTCTTCAGATAAACTACCAGAAGTGGAATTGCTGGGTCATAAGGTAGTTCTATTTTTAATTTTTTGAGGAAACTTTGTACTGTTTTCCATAGTAGCTGCATCAACTTACAATCCTACCAATAGTGTATGAGGGTTCCCTTTTCTCTACATCCTTGCCAACACTTGTTTGTTGATGTATTGATGATAGCCATTTTGACAGATACGGGGTAATATCTCATTATGGTTAAAAATATTTTTTTTTCTTTATTGACTTTAGAGAGAGAGGAAGGGAGAGAGATAGAAACATCAATGAGAGAGAACATCGATTGGCCACTTCCTTCATGCCCCCACCGAGGATTTGACCCACAACCTGGGCATGTGCCCTGACCGGAAATTGAATTGGCAACCTCTTGGTGCATGGGTCAACGCTCAACCATTGAACCACATTGGCCAGGCCACATTTTAGTTTGCATTTCCCTGATGATTAGTAAGGTTGAACATTTTTTTCATATTTTCATTGGCCATCTGTATGTCCTCTTTGAAGAACAATTTTTACTCTTATTCATCCTGTTTATATTTCTTTGTCTTTCTTTTCTAGTCCATAGAAGCAAGATCTGGTTATGGGTTGAACTGCTTACAGCTCCGTAGACCCCTGTAGACCTTGAGCTCCTTGGAGGACATGCCTCATCTCCCGCTGCAATCCCCAGACCCTCACAAGCATCTATCGTCAGTGTCTGTGGGCCCAGCAAGCAGGTACAGTCTGCAACCCTGATGTGGCGGCCTCCAGAGTTCTTAGGCTCATCCTTGGGGAGTACTCCAAAGCATGTTCAATCTTCTTTCTTTCTAGAAATTAAGGAAATGACTACACATGAGCTCAGCTGGCTGGTTGGCACTTTCTCTTAAAAAAAATTTTTTTTTCCTTTATTGATTTTAAAGAGAGAGGAAGAAAGAGAGATAGAAACATTGATGAGAGAGAACATCTACTGGCTGCCTCCTGCATGCCCCCCACTGTAGATTTGGCCCACAACCTGGGCATATGCCCTGACCGGGAATCAGACTGGTGACCTCTTGGTGCGTGGGTCAATGCTCAACCACTGAGCCCCACAGACTGGACTGCACTTTCTCTTTGAGCAGAGACTCCTTTCATGTGTAAATTGCGTCCCAAATACCTTCCCAACTTTGTCCCCATCACCATCTGAGAAACATCTCCCTACAATCACTCCCTTGTCAATAACACCGCCAAGGCTACAACTGAAAATCAAAGAACATTTTTAATGAAAGAGACCCTTTAGATCTTTTTTCCTGCAAATCCACTGCAATAATTTTGAGACCGTTAGTGACATTTAAACCCTCCTTGATATTCCAATGCTAGAGGGAGGCTGTTCTTGCAACACCGTCTCAAGTAGTAAAATCTCTTTACATTTCACCTACGACCTTTCCTTTCATAGAATGTCAACCACATAGAAAACAAATGTTTGAAGTTTCCAAGACAGGTTTTGGTGCTTGGGTAACCAACATTCTTGCCATTATTTACCTTCATTATTCAGAAAGTGTCTTTGGAGTACTTTTTTTTTATAAGATTAATTTGCGTATGCATGCCTCTTTTGTACTTCATGCTATCTGAACACGGCACACACTCACTTAAAAAAATATCCTTTCACATTATGATAATATTAAGAGGGATTTTTTAAGTTAAGCATTTTGACAAACTGCTCTTCCTTGGTGAAGCATGGAATGAGTGGCTGGCATTTGAAAAACAAGTTCGTCTGGGACAAAGAAAGATTTGCTTCTGCACAGATGAGTAATAGATGCCCCTTGGCAATCTTGCTTGGAACCTACATCTAAGAATTTTTAAGTACCAGAATTTTGCCTGCCTCATCTCTCTTAATCCTCAGCACCCTACAAACTAGAAGCCATCATCCCGTTTTACAGATGAGGAAAGCGAGGCTCAGAGAGGGGGGCTCACTGTCCTTGGGTTAGTAAATGGCAGGCAGGGTCCTGCTCTCAGCACTGCCTGAACGCACAGCCAAGGCTGGCTCCCCGTTTAGCTCCATGATTCACAGTACAGGTGGAGACTGGGTGCCATGGAAAGTCCCACCCAGACCACCTGGATTAGAGTGGAGTAGGCATCTGCTTTCCAAGCCCTCATCCTTCCCCCAATCCCATGTGCAGCTGGGCTGGTGGGGAACGGCTGCCCTGGGAGACACAGACTGCAGTCCACAGCAGCACTTGGGCAGAGGGAGGAAGTACAGGCTGAACCAGTTATGTCTTCCCGTGTGGCCTTGAGTGTAATTATGCTGCTCAGGCAAGGAGAGAAAACAAAGATGTTCATGCTTTAAAGGGAATCGCTTGAGTTTGGGCCCAAGAAACTTAGACAAGATGTGTTTTCTGTCAGGACATTATTAGTTTTATTCCCCAAATCCCCCGCTCCCTTCTTCTGGTAATGGCACACAGATTGTTTGGGGGAGCCAGCCACCCTGCCTCACTATGAGTACATGAGGGGCTGCAGACAGAGGCACACGGCTCAGCCTGGCCAGTCGGAACATGGTGTCCTCCAGCTCAGGGACTGGTTCAGGATGGGCACGTGACCCAAGCCAACCAGTCACATCCAATCAGCCAATCTGGAGATTTTTGCTTGAATTTTAAGAGGTGCGCTCTTCCTTTTTTTCCTGTTAGACTTGGTTCTGTGGGAGCCTGGAGCTACGGGGAGCCTTCTAGATTTCACAAGGGGGAGCTTCTCTGAGAATGGAGCAAGCATCAGTGAGGCAGGGCTGAGAGGCGGAGGGAGACCAAGCCCTGCGTCGTTTGAGCCACAAACCCAGCTGAAGCTATGCTTATGAACTTCAGTTATGGGCGACGGTCCTCCTTTTAGCTTAAGATGCTTTGGGTTGCATTTGGTTTGTTTGTTTGTCACATCTGAGAAGAGTTCTAACTGGCCCAGGGTATCAGACATCACGTAAGTTTAAATAAAGGGAAAATGGTTTTTCTTCTGGTAGGAAGTACATCTAGCTATTCATTCTGTAAATATTTATTGAGCTTCTGCTATGTGCCATCCACTATCCTAGGAGATGGCCTGATTGAGAGATGAGTTGAAATAGAAGACAAAGGTCAAACAAGGTGGGAAGAGAAGATGCCCCAAGAGATGTAGATCATGTGCTGGAGGGATCCAGTGGGGAACACGCACACCGAGCCGAGGCTTCTCTTCTAATCGGGGACTGTATCCCCCTGTCCACTGGGTGAGCGCTCAGTAAATCCTTCAAGGGTGAATGGCTCTGTGGAAGCGGTAACACTGAGAAACAGGAGCGTGGACACCTTGAACCAGGTCTCAAGGCAGAAAGATGAGAGGTCACAGACCCTGCCCATAAACCATGCTGACTGGACTGTCCGGTGGTAAGGGGGACGCTTCACTGGCTAAGAGTAGAGGCGTGAACTCAGTTGCAACCGCATGTTCAGCAGCCAGCTGATTCCTGTTCCTTAACTTACATGGGAACCTCCTAGGATTAGTCTTTGTCCTCGCGTTTCTTGATCAATAGTTCTTTTTAAAGAAATAGAAGTGTCATTATTGATTATTTTCTTGATTATAATTTTTTTTTTAATCCTCACCCAAGGATATTTTCCTGTTTATCTTCAGAGACAGTGAGAGGAAGGGGGAGGGAGACAGAGAGAGAAACATTGATGTGAGAGAGACACATCAACTGGTGGCCTCCCTCACAGCCCAGTCAGTGCCGGGGACGAACCACAACTGAGGTACATGCCCTTGACTGAAGTTGAACCTGTGACCCATTGGTCTGGGGCTGACGCTCTAACGGTTAGAGTCTAACCGCTGAGCCATACTGACCAGGGCCTGATTATAATTTTTTTAATGCTTACAAAATTTTCATGGAGTACCTAAAAGTGTAAAAAAGAAACAAACTCTCATAATCCTACCACTAAGAAATACTCACTGCAAACACACACACACACACACACACACACACACAAATGGAACCGTACTGACTTAATCCACTTTAACATCATGTCATATCTTTCCTTGTCAACAAACAGAGCTGTACATGATTGCTTCAGTGGCTGCCGAGTATCCCATTGCAGGGAGGAACCAAAATTAATTGAACCAATTTTCTGTTGTTGGACATTTAGGTTGATTCCAGTTTTGTATTATTATAAAAACACTGAGTGAATGAACATTCTTATAGCGAAAATACTGCACATTCTAAATCATTCCCTTTGAATAGATTCCTAGAAGTAGAATCGCTGGGTCCAATGAAATGTATGCTTTCAGAACTCTGTGACACGCCTTGCGGTCTGACTTCTGGAATTTCCTCTCGCAAGGGCCCAGTCCTCTACACTCTCTTCAGTACTGGGTGTCACCATGTCTCTTTCTCTTTTGTCCATCTGAGGGGCAGGGAGGTGTATAGCTGTGCCAGCAGCACTGGGCAAGGGGTCATGTTGGTCTCTCCTGTCCCTTCTCATAAAGCTCCTTGGCAAGCAAACCTTTCTCTAGACATGGGTCTGACCAGACAGCAGCTGCCCCTAGGTTTGGAGAGGCCAGGAGAGTCATTTTCTCAATCTCAGGCTCCCGGAGAATTACCTGCTGCTCCCATTAGTACCAGGCCCTTGTCCCTCTGAGTGCGTGGGATGCCAGGATCCCGCCCCGTGTGGAGACAGGGAGAGGAGAAGCACAGGTCGTGTTCCCTGACTGGAGAGTCCTGGGATTTTCCAAGTCACCTCGCGACAGCGGGGTCTTGCATCATGCCACAGTCCAACCACTTTGAAGAGGTCCAAGGAAATCAGGGGTGGTTGTGGCATGCGTTTTGTTAGAAAACAGCCTAGTTTATTCTTGCCACAATTATTGTTTTGCCCTCTTCATCCCCATGAAAATTTAATGCTGCACTCTCAGCAAGGAGGCTGCCTCCTAAGTGCCGTGCACTCCCTCAACTGAACCATCTCTGGGGATGCCAACTGGTCACCAAGAAGACCCAGTGTGGGGAATAAGCTCCCTTAACCAGGAGGGGAGCTCCTGGGGGTCTCTGTAGACTGAATTCAGAACCAGTACCCCTCATTCATCTGACAACGATTCCGGGGCCTTCTCTGAGGCACACCCTGGATGGCGCAGAGCTGGTTCAGGAAGATCACTGCTCATGGTCTTCTAACGGAGTTTTCTCCAATTCCCAGAGCTCAGTCAAACTGAAGCCCAGAGATGCAGTGAAAAACCACAGGCCTTGGAGTCATGGGACTGGGCTCCATTCTTGTTTGGATGTTGTTAACACTCATCATTTCTCCTCTCTGAGCCCCAGTTTCCTCATCTGTGAAATGGGAATGGGAATGATCCCAAACTTCGTAGAGTTGTGAAGGCTTGGCAAGAGGATTCACACAAAGTGCTTAGCACAGAGCTTGGTGAATAGTGTCACTCAATAAACTTAGCAGCATCATGATCATGATCTGTGAAATGGAGAGAATGATGCCAATCCTATAGAGCCATTATACAGATGAAATGAAACAGGGCTTGTTAAGCACCTGGCACTAGAAAGTTCTCATGAAACGGCAGTTGTAGGGCCATCTCTCCATGGTAGAAATATCATTGGCAGGAAGACCCAGCTCTGAGGGAGCTGCGAATTTTTGAAACACACGTTGCAGATTTTGGCTTTTAAAGGCAGAGTCTCTTGAAGAGTCTCCAGTAAATGTGCAACAGGGAGGAAATAATTGCTACTGGAGAACACGAAATGTCTATGGTTGCTTTTTGAATGACAGGGTAATAGTAGAATTCAGTTCGAGAAAGAAAAGAGGGAAAAGCTTTAGTAGATGAGAGAAAAAGGACCATTGACCCAAGGGCCCAAGGAAAGCACAACTAGTAAGAGACAGTCTTGGTCAGAGGTATTGGATGGATTTTCAGTAACTCCCCAGGCCCAGCATTCAGTTCGAAGTCCCTCTTCCACCCCACCCTGTGCTGTACTTACCTTCTGCGCTCTCCAGATTGTATACAGGTCTGTGATACACAGAGCACTTGGGAGATAGAAGGGAGGCAGCCTTGCTCATGCTGGAGAGAAGGAGTTGGACATGTGAGCTCTGAGCAGGAACCCAGAGCAGGCAGGGACAGGAGGCTGTGTCTGTGAGCTCTTGGGGGAGCCGTTGGGCCTGTCACCAACAGTGGGATGACAGGGGAAATGATCTTCTTTGTATATTAAAACAAAAGATGACTGTCCCAGAAAGCTGAGGAACTCAAATAAACCTTCAGGACAATTTGCTTATTAAGTAGGTTTCTAGGAAAATCTCTTGGAATCAAAAGTACTTGAAAACAAAACAAAATGCAACATATGTATGAGTATCTGGAGAGTAAAGGGTGCCAATTTTTTTTTCTTTTTTTGAGAAGCCAAGGCTATTGGTGATTTCTGCCACAGTAGAGAGATGAGCGCTGACGACTCGGAATTGTGTGCACACCAGCCTTGAAGAGGGCTTCCAAAACGCCTTTCCCGTCCCACAGGGCCCAATTTGGCACTTAGGGCACACAACATTTTCTGTGTGCCACCTCAAGCTTTGGCACTGTAATCAATGGAGAGTTTAATGACGAATTAGAACACTGTTCCGGTATAAATTGTCACTTAAAGCCCAAACTAGAAAGTCCTCCTTATTTTTGCCGGTTGGTTATGTAAACACCCACCAGCGCTGTCTAGATGTGAGCCACGTTGGAGTGAATGGACATTTGTTTGAGGCAAGAGTGCCCTGGATTTCCCCCCTTATAATCTAGCTGGAGGCTTCCCCCGTTTATTTGGCATTGCAAGGAATCGTTAAATACATTATATGGCAATACAGGGGGAAAGAAGAGGGAAAATATGGAAGGTGGAGCGAAACCTTATGAATCCATGCATGACCTTCAAATCAGGAAAAGGAAAATGAGAAAAACAGAAGCAACATTCAGTTTGAAGGAAATAGAAAGAAAGAGAGATTATTATGCACGAGGGTTCGTGGCAATCATGGAGAAACAGCTGCTCTTTCATGAGAACCTACTATGTGCTACGCTGGGCCAGCAAGTATGCCAGGTGTGGCAAGCAGAGGCAGACTTGGTCTGTTCTCACGGAGCTTACCCTCTGTGGTCTTCATCATGGGGGTAGGTTCCCATGGCAAAGCCACGTCTACTGATAGGTTGTCACTGCTCTCTTCCCAGTCTTAACCCTTCAGTCATTCTGGAATCTTCTCAGGTCTTCCATCCTGCTAGACTCTCCTCCTGTCTAGTCTTCACACACACTGGCCATGGCTTGGAGTGCTGTTTGGCCATCTCCCTTCCAACTCAGCTGAGACTCTCCTTCCCTGACCTCAGGGTGGATTGGATCATCTCATTATATGTTAGCATATTGCCCTGTGTGGTTTAATTAATCATGAGTAACTACTGGCCTGAGGTCTGTCCTCCCCAGCACTCTGAGAGTCCATAAAGGCTGGGATAGAGTCTGTTTTGTTCTCCAATGCTTGGACCTGGGCCTAGCACCTGAGAGCTACTCCATAAACATGGGGAGGGGAAAGATTTATTCCTTACAGCCTAGAAGTTACGGGTCTTAATTAATTTAATTTTTAACCTTAGATTGTCGGTTATTCCCCCCCTCCTGCCCCCCATTTTCGTGACATACAGGTATTTCTTTACTGGTGCATTTAATTTTTACCCCAAGTACTAGGGCAAAATAAAGGAGAAATTCTGCCAAAGAAATAGGCAAATTTTCTTCTGACACAATGAACAGATCTTAATAGAATGGAACATTTTCTTCAAGGAGAAAACTGGAGAATTGGTAAAGATGTTGCTTTAAATCTTAGACTTGGACAGACACTCCATTTCAAATGCAATAGTATTAACTTTAGATTACAATGCTTTATGAAGGCTTTAAGCCCAAGGACACTGAAAAAGAGTAATGTGCACCAGAAAATGTGAGCAAGGAGATCTGCTTCCGTGACACTAAACTTTCAGGTGCTGGAATCAGTGCAGGCAGGCGTGTTTCCATGTGCTGTGTGCACACGGGGTGCCAGATCGCACCCAGATTTACTGGTCCGCAGGAAACTGACCACTGCCATAGCCGTTATACATCAACACAATGGAAAAAGGTCTCATTCAGTGTGTTCCAGAAATGGCACCTGCTGGCACGTGGCCTGCAAGGGGTGAACAGTTAACACAGTTACTTCCCCAAATGATAGTCATTCTGTTTGGAGCTGATTTCATTAAACTGAGTGGTTGCTTAGATGGCTGAGACCAACCCAGTGAGTCTCTTAGGGGCGTGAAAAGAGGTTCAAGAGCATTTGAAGACCCACAGACCAGGAATCCAGACCTAACTCCACAGCTTACAAAGGAGGGAACCTCGGGCAAGGCCCTCATCCCCAAGCGCCACTGTCCTGAACTCTGGTTTGATAACAGCCCTAGGATGCTGTGTAGAACACCCGCCCAGACCCGGCCCTCCTAGGTGCTCAATGGGAGGCAGCTGGTTGGCCCCTTTGTCCCCTCTGCTCAGGGTGGTTGGGGCCACAAGTCCCACACCAGGCAGTCCAAGCTGGGCCCTCTAGCTGAGTCCCAATTTTAAAGAGGACTGACAGGGTCAGAAAAGTATTTTCTTCCACTTTGGAGGTTTGGTTTATTAGAAACAAGGGCCTGAGGGGATTCCTAAGGCCATAGAGAAGTTAAATACATACTTTCTTGGGTAGGATGCAAACAGACTTCTGCAGGCCAATTTTCCCTCCAACTAAATGCACTTAAGAGCGTTGGGGCAGGAGTAAAGGAGATTGCAAAGACAAAAATCATTGAAAAGAAGGGGGTTGGGGGCTGTACGCCAAGATGAACAGCTCTTACCAAAAGAAATTCGATCCCCAGCTGTTTACCCGCCAAGGCCAGGAGGCCCAGAGGGAAAGCAGCCCAGAGTGGGCACGTGGACACCAGCGGCTCTGTCAGGGGGGTGGGAGTGGGGAGTCCCAGGATCACGTGGTGAGCACTGAGGGGTGGTACTGCACACCCTCCAGATGCCCCTTCCGGTGGTACCTCCAGGCTGCCCGTGCAGCTTGCTCTCCTGCGTCTCAAGCCCGCAGCTAATTAACCTGCTGTTTTCTTTATTTTCTTGTTAATAGCTTTCTTTGCTGTGCCATCTGGGACCCTGGGAAGAGCATCCCATTCCCCCAACCCCCTCCCTGCAGGGCACCTCCCAACTCTCTCCGCCCCTTCTGCAAGAGGTCCTAGATGTGGCTTCTGAAATCCAACACCCGGTGCAGCAAACGCCAAAGCGTTCAAGCTCCGAGGCGGCCACCAGGTAGGCCCGCTGGAGGTGCCCGAGAAGAGATGCGAAGAGCGCCCCTGGATGGCAGCATCGAGCCTTCCTGGGAGGAACCCCCTCGCCCCCAGGTCTGGGGCTCCCTCAACTGGTGTGTGTGAAGTCTCCCAGCAGTTCCAAGAGATCTGGAAGCCCCTTCTTTGCTTTTAATAAATGAAGGAGGCGGAGCTATCAACATGTGATAAAATGCTGAGACAGGACAGCAACGCGACTTCCGCCAGCCTTGAACTGTTATTCATGGGTTTTCTGATTGAACACATTCCTCCTGCGACTCTACTGTGCGCTGGGCTGGGACCAGCTCCGCATTGCCCTGTTCTCTCTATTCGCCTTGGAAGTGTTACTCGCATGATGAGTCTCAAGCAGTTATCCCCAAACTCCTCCAGGGTAGGTGCATCTTACTGTGAATCACAGTGAAATGGCAGGGCCCAGGGAGGCCAGGAGTAGCTTCTGGCTTCCACAAGACCATTCCCGGGGTTTTCCCTTGGGAATCTGCTTCCTTTACTCCCAGCAGGTTTGCATGGGAGTGACGTTCTGACCAGTGGGGGAGGGGCTCAATGACCTAAATCCTCTCACCCCTGCCCTTGGGGATGGGGCCAGGGAAGGAGTATAACTAGGGTGGACCAATCAGAACCATGACCATGATCCCTCTGTTGGAGGAGAGAAGCTTTCTTTGACCCAACTGGGAGACATTATGAAGAGATATTGAGCCTGGAGGTTAAGGGAGGTGGGGAGAAAACCAGCCTGGGGTGGCAGACCCAGGGTTTAATAATTTTAATTAAAGCTACCTACTTGTTTAAATGGAAGGAGATTGTACATCCTTATTATACATGGCAAAATAGTATTGCTTGCCATAAATGAGTATACTGGAAATAAAATCATATTATTAAATTAGGGTTTGACTTTGTTGCTAGCTACAGTTGTTGAGCGTAAGGCTTATTGTCTTTTTCTTAAAATCAGATTCTAGCAGGTTATAAGGGAGAATAAAGTGATTTTTCTAGAACCTACCTCTGGCCATTTCGAAATAGCCAGCTGAGGCCGTCCTCTGCAGCTGGTGGCCGTGACCCCGAATCCCATTTCTACCATCTTGGAGTACACCTGGTTAGTTTAGGAAGTATTAGTGTACTGCCTGTGAAGTGCCAGCATTTGCAGGTGCTTGGGATTACTCAGTGAATAAAACAGACAAAAATCTCTGCCCTCATGAGACTTATATTCTATTTTGGACAATAAATCATTAGCATAACAAATAAGTAATGATATTTTTTCACTTATGTCCTCACAGCACCTTTATGAAATAGGCAGGGCAGTATTATTAAATCATGTTACCTATGAGAAAACTAAGGCTCAGAGAGGTTAAGTGATTTGCCCAAGGCCACAGAGCTAGTGTAGAAGCAGGAACAAAATCATGATTCCTAACTCTTAGCCCAGTGCTCTTTCCATTAAATGAGCTCTCCCTGGGAAAACAGAGAACTCAGTAGAGTGCCTGGCAATGTGCCTAATATTTAGGGACATTCAATAAATATTTTAGTACATATTTATTGAATTTTTAAAAATGTTTTTATTGATTTATTATTTTATTTTTATCATTATTTTTTTATCTTCACCCGAGGACATTTTTCCATTTTTGTTTAGATAGAGTGGGAGGGAGAGAGAGGAAGAGAGAGAGAGAAACATAGACATGAAAGGGACACATTGAGTGGCTGCCTCCCGCACAACCCCAACTGGGGCCGGGGACAAACTGCAACTGAGGTACTTGCCTTTAGCGGAAACCGAACCCAGGTCTCTCTGGACTGTAAGCCGATGCTCTAACTGCTGAGCCAAACCAGCCAGGGCAATATTTATTGAATTTTTTGAAAAATATGATTGTATTGATTTTTTAGAGAGAGGGAAGGATGAAAGGGATAGAAACATTGATGTGAAAGAGAAACATGTATTGGCTGCCTCCTGCACGCCACCTACTGGGAACTGAACCCAAAACCCGGGCATGTACCTTGATTGGGAATCGAACCTAGACCTCTCATTCCATGGGATGATGCTCAATTCACTGAGCCACACCAGCTGGGCTTTATTGAGTTTTTTTTATGTGCCTCGTACTGTTCTATGTCCTAACTACAAAACTGACAGTACCTGCCTTGATGGAACTTAGTGAAGAGAAAGAGAGTCATCAAATATTACATTGATATTAAAATGAATAAAAATGTTAAGAAGTACAATTTGGCACTTACAAAATAGTCATGGTAATGTAAAGTACAGCAGAGGGAATATAGTCAATAATATTGTAATGACTATGTATGGTGCCAGGTGGTATGGACTTGTTGGGGGGATCACTTCATAAATTATATACATGTCTAACCGCTGTACACCTGAAACTCATATAATACTGAATGTCAATTGTAATTGAAAAAATAAAATAAAATAAAAATGAACATATAGACTGTATAGTATACTGTATAATCTAATTAGATAGATCTTAATATATAAGCTAAGATTAACTTTTTTTTCCATTTATCAAGTATTTATTGAATGCCTACTAGATGTTAGGCAGAACTATGGTCCTTTTAACTTTTATTCTTGGAAAGTAATTTAGCTCCTTTCACAGATTCCCCTTCTGTACAGTAATAATAATGGACTAGCAACCTATGCCAAACATTGAGCTTTATGGAAAAATTTTGTTTAGACCCAATCTTATATAGGATTTATACATTTGTGGTGCTCGAAAGTGGGCAGAGTAAAAAGGGAATGTCCAATTGTATTTGCCTTTTAGATGAATGAACACCTAATCCCACCACGCCCATTTGGTGGACATGGAGAGAGAGACAGGAGGAAGGTAAACAATCTTCCTAGACTCTCTCTGACAGTTGGCTACAGAGGGCGCTTGGGTGGTCTCACTGTCAAGGGCTCTGCTCTGTTCCCCTGCTGGGCCAGGGCAAGGAGGGAGTAGAGAGTGGTAGATGGGGAGATGTGTAGCTTAGGATAGATCACTGCTGTCTTAGGGTTTAGCACCTTTGAGTCAAGCAATCGGCCAGAGGGGCATGTGTCCAGGCTAAGAGCGCAATCTTGAATAGTGCTGACTTCCCTGCTCTGCCACTGGCCAGGGCGAGGAATAAACCCCTCGAGACCTTAGCTTCCTCCTCTCACAGTACTTGTCCCCATTCAACAGAATTGTCCCCAGGACTTGGTGAGGTTATCCAGGGCAAGCAGGCAACATAGTGCTCGGCACAGGGTAAGTGTTCAGTGGATACTAGCTATCACTGGCATTCCTTTCTAAATTTATTTTCTTTTGAATAAAAGTAGACTTGTGTGTGCATTGTACTTTTTTTAAAAATTCTCACCAGAGGACATTTTTCCATTTATCTTCAGATAGAGTGGGAGATAGAGAGACAGAGAGAGAAACATTGATGTGAGAGAGATGCAGCGACTGGTTGCCCCAGTATGACCCCGACCAGGGCCAGGGACTGAACCATAACGAGGCACATACCCTTGACTGGAATCGAACCCGCCACTGTTTGGTCCCTGGACTGATGCTCCAACAGCTGAGCCAAACCAGCCAGGGCGTGTGCATTTGTACTTTGGAGGCTGAAAGCATGGCTCCTTCAGAACATCTACCTAATAGGTTCGAAGGACTCGGTAGGTCATAAACCACAGATGGTCCTGTACTCTGCATAATCAAACTGGTTGCTGCTCAGTAAAACCTCTCTCGGGCTTTCCTTTTCGTTTTGGCCTTCTACTGTGGTGGTGACTGCATGTGACTGTGTGTGATGCACTGGGCTGCCCTAACCTCCTTCACTCCAGCTGAGGGCGGCTGGAGGTTTTTATAATTTCTCCTGAGCTGGCAGGGGTGCAGCCTACGCCGGTTGGTCCATCTTTCAGCATGAGCGTTGTTGCTGGCTTCCCAACCAGACCCGGCTCCCGGGAGCTTGACTGGGTTGTTCCCCGTCCCTGGTTGGGCCAGTGGAGGCGCAGCTCAAGAGTCCAGCCTGGTTTCCAGCCTGCCCTGCCTGGCAGACCCACAGGACACAGGGCTGGCTCTGGGGCACAGAGCAGATGCCTTTGGCCTCCTGGCAAGAGGGCTGGTGAGTGAGGAGTGGGGGACTCTCAGCGCAAACATGCATTTTGCTGTGGGTACAGCTTGGTTATAACTTTAAAATACGTAAACATTTAATTAGCGGGCTTTTATTTGTACTCTTGGTCTATTCTCCTGAATTTAGAGTCAGGCTTGCCCCCTGCCCTCCAATAAAATCTAGTAGGCCTGTTGGACTTTTGGGAGAGGGGTACAATTTTAAGGTAGAAGAAGCAAAGAGGTGGCACTTCCATTGTGTGTTTGTTGTGGTCTCTACCATGGCTTCCCCCCCACCAGCTCCTAGACTCATCACTGTTGTACCAACTGCCTAGACAGTGGACTGAATTAGCATAGAGACCACATCGTCTCACATAACCCAGGCATTTCAATATGAAAGTGTCATATGAATGTGTCCATGGAGAGACGCTCTACCAGACATTAATTTATAGGTTAGTGTATTAGTTACCTATTGCTGTGTAACAAATCACCTTAAAGTGAGTGGCTTAAAAAAACATTTAGCATCTCATAGTTTTTATAGGTCAAAATCTGGGCACAGTTCAGGTCTCCCACAGGCTACAATCAGGTGTTAGCTGGGACTACAGTCATGTCGAGGCTCCATGGCAGAAGGATCCCCTTCCCCAGCTCACTCACATGGGGCTTGGGAGGATTCCGTTTCTTGTGGGCTACTGGACTCACTTGGCTATTGGCTGGAGGACGTCCTTAGTTCCTTGCTGTGTGGGCCCCTCCACAGGGCTGCTCAAAACAGCTTGCTCTATCAGAGCGAGGGAGAAGATGAGGGAGAAGATGAGGGAGGGAGCATGAGCAAGATGGAAGTGACAGTCTTTTGCAAGCTAATTTCATAAGTGACATTCCATCACTTTCGCCACATTCTATGCCTTAGAAGCAAGTCCCTAGATCCAGCTCATATGCAAGGGGAGAGGGTTACACAAAGGTATGACTACAGGAGGCAGAGATCACTGGAAGCACTATGAGATGGCTGTCTATCGTAGTTAGTTCATTGTTCATTCATTCAGTCGTCTCAGAGATTTTCAGGCTCTGGGCCCTGGCCTTCTTCACGCATAACATTAGACTTGTTTATCTCCGTTACTCAGATCACAGTTTCATGTTACATGGGGAATTTTTAAGGATTAGAAAGTCAGATTAGTATTATTGCGACTATCCTAATTTATACACTTCAACTTTGAGAGAAATCACATGAGTTCATTTTCTTGTATATAGGAAATTTTCTTCCTGATTGAAAATAGAAATGTTTCTCTGATTCACTCTGGGAAGCCAAGACATCTATTGAAGGAACAAAATACACACTACATACATGACAACTGAATAAGGAGAGAAATCTGTTTAAAATAAATAAGGTGATGTAGGTTGATTCACCTAACTAAATTATGGTTATTTCATTAACTCCTCAATTGAATTCCAAATCCTCATTCTATTTGCTGAGGTAAATTTGTTTAACATGAAGTCTTGACATCCTTTAAAATAATTATGCTTCTAAATGAAAGTTTGATTTTTAATCATTTGCTTTGCTAACAAAAAAAAAAAAAAAAGAGAGAGAGAGGAGCAAATGAGAGTGTAATATGACAATTTAAAGGATTTGCAATAGATTCTCTAGCTCTGGAAGAGACACGAATTTTTCCTGTGTGCTGCTGACTAGTGGAGGAATTTTAAATAATGGTAAATGTTTGCTTCTTTGATGGAAATAAAACCCAAGGCAATTAGAAGCCAACAGAGATGAGGCAGGTCAATGCCCCCCGATCAATGGCTGAGCTTAATGGGGGCTGCGATCTTTTCCCCACCAGGTCCTCCCCTCTTGGGCTTGATATTCAGGGCAGTGAAAATCCCTTCAGGAAAAAGAGCCGACTCCCAGCAAAAAAGAATAAAGATCAGTTTCATCTGAGAGTGAAAGAGGTAGACACTCCTGTATATTTGCAAATGATAAAATACAAAACAGAGACGGGTTCGTTTGTTTCAACATACGGCTAAAAGGTATGACTTTGGTTTATTTGCTTTTAAATCACTTTCCAGCAATTGAATATAACATTTGCCCCGTCAGGTCAGGAATGTGAATTCACGTAAGAGATGTTCTTAACCAGAATAGCCAAGTGATGAATGAAAAACAAAGCCTCTCTTAATAACTCTTCAGATGATGGGTCTGATGAAGGAGGCTTTACTCCTTCTTCATGGTAAGTCTTTCAAGACACTGGGTTTTTCTCTCCCTGCAGGAACTGTGCATTGTGTTGGTGCTCTTTGCCACCTCACATTCCTCATCGCCCCACAGGGCAGAGGACACAGTTTTAACACATGTGCTTATTTCCTTGAAATAAAATGGAAAAGGCATAGAAGGGAAAGGTACTCGGGATTCTGCTTTGTTGGGCTGCTTCGAGGCATCAAGCTCAGAGGCGAGGACTCATTTTGCGGTGGCCTCGACTTTAAACCCATATTTTGTTTGTTTGATTAGCTGCCTCTGGTCCATTGACATCCATTACCATCAGACTTTCAAAGTCCATATATGATTTTTTTAAAAAGCTTACTATTATTATTATTTATTGTACCAACAATCATATAACACTGTTAATATAAATCAAAATGAAAGAAAATGTTTACCCACAATCCTAGTCAGATTTATTTCATTTTTCAAGTTGCCTCCCAAATCTTGGTTATGCACAAAAGTATTTTTTTTTTTTTTACCCTCACCCGAGGAAATTTTTCCATTTTTTGTTCAGATAGAGGGGGGGTGGGGGGGAGAGAGAGAGAGAGAAACATCGAAGTGAAAGGGACACATCAAATGGTTGCCACCCGCATAACCCATCCGGGGCCGGGGACAAACTGCAACTGAGGTACGTGCCCTCAGCGGGAACCGAACCCGGGTCTCTCTGGACGGCAGGCTGACGCTCTAACCGCTGAGCCAATCTGGCCAGGGCCACAAAAATATTTTTTCACACCGTTGTAATATTAGGATAGATAAGGGTTGCATTTTACTTTTCAACTTAAGGTGCTGTACACATTTTTTAGTGTTTCATTTTACTCCTCACAATTAAAATGCTAATATCTGTCTACTATTGGTGAGACCATTTTCATTGATGATTATGAATGTTTAGATGAAATATATTATAGTACATAAATATTGCTACAACGTGTATTTTTATGACATAATTAAAAAATTCTTTTGGATTCTTTTCTTGGTATAAAGTCTCACAAAAGAGGTCAAAGGATGTGAATGCTTTTGTTTTGAGCCTCATGCAAATTTGTATCCTTAATGAGTTGTACTCTTTTACACTGTACATCTTCACCATATCTGTTTTACCTGTTAGCACTGCGAATTCTCAGTTAAATATTTTTCCTTCCTGAAAGGCTGGAAAGTGGGTGCATTTTCATATCATCACATCGCTCTGTCAATAAACAAGTGGGTGTCATGTTCAAGTCTTCGCTCCTGCTCTCTGGGGAAAGAATGTGACACTTCCTTAGAGTCTTAACTCATTTCTTAAACTAACAATCAGGAAGCAACCCAAAGAAATACTATTTAGACACGTTAGTGTAAGTTAATTTCTTGTGTTCCCTCACTTTCTTTTGTCCATTTTCAGCTGGGACATTAGAAGCAGAGGAGGCCACAGCTGGGCGGAAGGGGTCACCATGTTGCTTGACCCAAGTTGTTCCCCAGAGGCCCTGTGCTCCTCTGTGTCACAGGAGCTCTGCAGGTGGCCTGGGAGTGCTTTCCTTCTGTCCCCAGTCTAACGACTGTGGCGAGCGGAATGCTAAAAGTGGCTCCCAAGATCCCACTGCTGTGACCCCAGAACTCACTGATGTGGTGACGACTGTGCTTTCTCATGTGGCAGTTACTTCGGTAGGTTTATCTGGATGGGCCTGACCTATTCCCACGAGCCTTTGTAAAAGCAGAGAGTTTTCTCGTCTGGGAGCAGGGGGGAATTAATAAATTTGAAACACGAGGGCATTTGACACACCATGCCTGGTTTGAAGATGAGGGAGGCCACATGCCAAGAAATGTGGCCAGTCTCTGGGAGCTGAGAGTCCCCAGCTGGCAGTCAGCTAGGGGACGGGGACCTCAGACCTACGACTGAAAGTACTGCATTTGCCCGATAACCCGAATGAGCAGGAAGTGGATTCTTCCCCGGAGTTTGCAGATAAGAGCCCAGCTGGCCTTAATTTTGGCCCTTGGAGACCCTAAGGGGAGAACCCGGTTGAGCCCACCTGGACGTCTGACCCACAGAACTGTGAGATCAATGGGTGTCATTTTCAGCTGCTAAGTTTGTGGTAATTGGTCACAGCAACAACAGACAACTAATGCAATGGCATAGAACGAGGGCTGTCAGAAAGGCTAGAGGTTACTTTTAACCAACTTGCTGAACTTGATGGGTTCCATGTGTAAGAACTGCCGACCGCGGCCCGTGGCGGCCGGAAGGCCTTTGCTGCCGGCTGGTGGAGTGGCTGTAAGAGAGTGAGCTTGCATTTTGATATCATCACATCGTTGTCAACAGACAAATAGATGGTCTTTCCAGGTGAACCTGAAGATGATATCAAAATCTTCCTTCGAAGATGAACGCCTTGGGATGACCGGATAAGCAGTGGTCACCGCGAACGCTATGGAAATAGGCCGGTGTGGCAACTAAGAGGCCAGAAAAGGGTTGCACAGGCCCAGGAGGTTTTTGCTGTCAGATTGCTTTGTGAGTGCCTCTGCATGCTCCCTCCACGGTGAAGGGTTTGAAACTGGAACTTGTGCACAGTACCCGAGGGGACAGCTGACGTGGCATCCCCTCAGCGGCGTCACACCCGGAGGGACAGCCCTGGCCCTGCATCAGAAGAGTGGTGAATGAAGACTCATGACTTTGAGTTAAAATAAGATGTCCCCGGCATTGTTTATATTATATTTGGCGATACTTCCATTAATCCATTCTTTTTACTGAATATCTAGGGCTTCTGATTTGGTCAGATTAGACAGCTTCTGTTGTAACATCGCCACACACACGGGGTGCACACATGGCAGGTTAAGCAATTTGCCACTAGAGCCATGAAATATGATCACCTTTTAGAGAGAGAGGAATGGAGAGAGACAGAAACACTGATGTGAGAGATACAGCCATCGGCTGCCTCCTGTACGCCCCCTACTGGGGATCGAGCCACAACCTGGGCATGTGCCCTGACTGGGAATCAAACCAGGACCTCTCAGACCATGTTTATGAAAAACATATATTCCTAGAAAAAAAAAAAGAGAATACCAATGGTAGTTATATTTGAGTGGTAGGATTATGGTCTTTTGCTTATGTGTATATTTTCTATAACACAAACATATTACTTTTGAAATAAGGCAATAATAAAATAGTAACTTTTAGCTATCCTGCAAAGTCAAGGTCCAAAAAATCCCCTCCCTGATGTTTTCCTGGATTTGCATGAAGCTTCATAAATCGCTTATTTCTATATGCTTTCACACATCCTTACTTGTACTTCTGACTTCACACTTAATTAGTTCTGATATTTAGCATGGCCAGTTGTCCTTTTCCTCTCATTTGAGAGGCGGGACCATGACTTATGAATATTCATATTCCATAACATCAAGCACAGTTCCCACAATTTAAGAGGTACTCATCACATCCATGAATGAATGGTGTGCTAGTGTAGTCACAAATATACCAGAAACTTTCAAGAAATGAAGCATTCTCTCTGAGAGCCCTTTGGTCAGCAGTGTTAAAATCATACCCTGGCCTGCATGACCCAGATTATGTGTTATTATGTGTTTTAGCATCTTATACGATCTGAGAGCAAAGGCCATACACTCAGGCCTCAAGTCAAACTTTTCTGGGCAAAAGGAGAACAGCTTTATGAAAAACAAAGACAGCCTGGCCAGTGTGGCTCAGTGGCTTGAGCATTGGCTCATGGACTGAGAGGTCCTGGTTTGGTTCCTGGTTAGGGCACATGCCCAGGTTGTTGCTCGATCCCCAGTAGGGGGCGTGCAGGAGGCAGCTGTATCTCTCACATTGATGTTTCTGTCTCTCTCTCCCGTCCTCTCTCTCTAAAAAAATCAGTAAAAACATATTTTAAAAAAGAAAAGAAAAACAAAGACAAACTTGGCACCGGTGTTCAGGCACCTCACAGATGTTTGCCAGGCTCTGGAAGAATCTACCTATTGGAGGTTCTCTTGACATTTCCCTTCTGTTCTGCATCTAGACAGGCTGTGAGCAAGCCCTGTGTGCATGTAGGGAGCACTTGTGAAGCATTTTCAAGTCTGCATCTGCTGTAAGCAGACCAGGCTATGTCCTGATTTTGTTAGTGTGATTGCTGAAAATGGAGTGGTCTATTAAAAAGTAATGGTCACCGCTGCCTGATGGATTTGCTTCTTGCAACATTAGTGTCATGGTGATGGATTAGCAGAATCTCCAAAGTGGAAAGGCATGTTTCCGCAAATACTTGGTATAAACATAAATTCACTTGCAAACGTTACTCATTTTCCTTTTATTTTTTAATTTATTATCCTTTAATATTTGCCATGTGTCTCTCAGTACACATGTGGCCCCTGCTCGAAGGCTCTGATCAGTGACTCTGGGAGGGCCAGAGGAACCTTATGCCCATGTTTACTGACTTTTTTCTTTGCTTCTGAACTGCTTGCAGGATGGGAAGAGAAGGGAAAAATAAAACACAAGGCAGGAACAAGTAACCTCACCAGGCTAGGGAAGCTCTGAGAGGCATCTTCTTTTAACTAGAAAGGTAAGTCTGTGTAGTGATTTGAAAACTCTCTGCCATGGGAGCTTCTGGGGAGGGGAGGTGGGAGAGTCGAATAGGCAGGGCACAGAGAATTTTCAGGGCAGTGAAAATACTTTGTATGATATTATGATGACAGACATAGGTCACTGCACTTTTGTCCCACCCATGGAATGTACAACATCAAGAGTGAGCCCTAAGGTAAAATATGGACTTTGGGTAATTGTCATGTGTCAATGTAGGTTCATTCTTGGTTACAAAAAAAAATAAAAGTACCATTTTGGTGAGTGATGTAGATAATGGAGGAGGCTATGCATGTGTGGGTACTGGGAGTCCAGGGGAAATCTCTACCTTCCTCTCAATTTTGTTGTAAAGCTAAAACCACCCTAAAAAATAGCCTTAAAGGAAAAAGAAAAAAAACAGTGTTCCTGCCTTCATTTCATCCTTCAATGTGAGATTAAATGACTGCTTCTTATGTTGCCTTCCAACCTCTTCAAGAACCAAAGCAAGAAATGGACGATTTCTCCCACTAAGGCTGGACTCAACAGACAGCTGAACTATCATGTGCTTCCAGAGAATGGGACCAAAAGACTCTTTCTGTTGAGGACTTCATAAAATGCATTCAGCTGGAGATGAGGTTTGCCTGCCTGGGAGAGGAAATACACTTGCATAACAGTCCAACAAACCCGATGGACTCAGAATCCTGCGGATGGGATGGCTCTGGGAGAAAGGCTGGGGCAGCTAGTTAAGATGTATCAGGGACCTGGAGAGGGGACACACAACAGTGGTGAAGATTTCTCTATTGTTTGGAGCCCTATTTTTATTATTCCTGGTTCTATGGATGCCCAGCTGTTGGTTTTACTGCTGAGGATCCATTCCCTCTTCTGCTGGTAGCTGTTCTTTGGAGAAGGCTCTGCTCAGCACTCTTAGATTTAGGTCTGGATGAAGTTGACTTCTTCTCTGACCTCAAAGTGACCCAGACCTGGCAAAGATAGCCACGCCCTCTTCCAGGCCAGCATAGAGATGGGGGTATGAGCCAGTCAGCAGATGTTCAAATATTGTATGTTGAGTCATTTAAGAAATCTGCCTTCTATCCATGGAGGACTTTCTTGGTGTATCAGATAAAAATCTCCCTAGCAATATTCCTTTTATTCTGCTTAATATTTGCCCCTTTTGTTGTTGTTTTTCAATATCAGAGAATTTGTAATGCTGTTGAATTAACACACACACTACTGTAGCAGCCTGGGGGGTTAAAGATAGTTAACCAGCTGGGAGAAGAATTCATTGTCTAGCTTAATATTCAGAGAAATGTGAAGGCAGGGTACTTTTGGTGGTTGAGCATTCTAAGATAAATGAACCTTATAAGAAATGAGACTTGCAAACTGGAGTCCAATGAATTGCTTCAAACAGATCTGGTTAGCTGTAAACATCATTAACTTAAAATGCTTTCTCTTACCCCTGTTGTCTGTGATAAGATAGGCCTCCTAAGTGGGAAAGTACTGTTCTGTCACATTTTAACTCCTTCTGGGGTGTTAAAGCTAGCTGAAATCAGGCTTCCTGCAAGCTACATTAAGCTTGTGTTCCTTCAGGCCAGAAGGGAAATTGTGATGTCTCTTCCGGGTGTAGAGGTTTCAAAGGCAAGACAGCTTTCTTCCTAAAATCAGGGCTTTAATAACAAAAAGTAAAGAGATTGAGATCAACCTTCTTGTATGCTATTTTAAAGGTATTATTTTCCCCTAATATTTATACCCGCCAATTACATTCTTGATGTCCAAGATCAATATTTGCAAAATTTAGATGTTAAAATATGAGTGCGATGTTGAGTTTAGAGATGGTGATTTTTGTAATGAGTTCTTTGTACTGAGTTCTTCTCAAATCATTCTTTATATGATCAGAAAACACTTTGTGGACCAAGTTTCTTTAAGTCAATAACATTTAGAAAAAAGAAAAAATTGGTGCTGATAATGTAAACTCTTCTAGATTTTACAGACTAGATTTTAGAAATGAAATGGTCAGATGGACCTTATGTGGATCTCAGTTTGAATAAATAACTGCAAAGATGCATTTTGGGAATAAATCAGGGAAACTTAAATATGGTCTAAGTATTAAATGATATTAAGAAATTTTAGTTAATTTTGTTAGAAGTGAAAAAAACTTTTTTGGTTATGTTAGAAATGCATGCTGAAGTATTTTGGGATGAAATATCATAATGTCTAATTTATTCTTTCTTTCTTTCTTTCTTTCTTTCTTTCTTTCTTTCTTTCTTTCTTTCTTTCTTTCTTTCTTTCTTTCTTTCTTTCTTTCTTTCTTTCTTTTATCCTCACCCGAGGGCATTTTTGCATTTATTTTCAGATAGAGCTGGAGGGAGAGAAGGAGGAAGAGAGAGAGAAAAACATCGATGCGAGAGAGACACATTGACTGGCTGCCTCCCACACGACCCCAACTGGGGCAGGGACAAACTGCAGTCGAGGTACATGCCCTTAGCGGGAACTGGAGCTGGGACACTCTGGACCGTGGGCTGACGCTCCAACTGCTGAGCCAAACCGGCCAGGGCTCTAATTTATTTTTAAAAAGATGAAGCAAATACAGCAAAATATTTGTTAAGTCTAGGTTATATTTATACATTTCACTGAACAATTCTCTGTTTTTATGTGTGTTTGAAATATAAAAGCTTTTTTTTTTTAAAGGACAAATACATTATTAGTGGATTCCTTTTCCATGTCCATGTTAAGAAACTGACATGGACAACATCTCTGATGGAAACTATAGAAGAAAACTACAAACATAAGTTAGGTAGATTTAAAAGGTAGCTTTAAAAAATCATCTGCTGTTGGAATATAAAATTATGCAGCATTTATAAGTAGAAGTTCATGAAGCTCTCTTAATTCATCTATGTTCTGTGGGTGGGTGGGGATAGATGAATAATGAAAGCATTGCCTGCTGAAGGAATAAAATTTCAACTCTTAAATTGAACTCCATGAAAATTATTTAAAGTACTTGTAAGTATAAAAAGTTCACCAGAAATAGTTCTCATTTGCATGATAGCATTTCCTATAAATGAACAGAAAGTAATATATGGTCATCGCAGAAAACACAGACAATCCATAAAAAGAAAAGGCTCCCATCATTTCACTCCCTGTTATTAATATAATCCTCACCCGAGGATATGTTTCCATTGACTTCACAGAGACAAAGGGAGAGGGAGAGAGGTAGTTGGTTTAGAAGTGTTAGGGTCTTGGAAAGAGGGGACACACAATAGGGGTGAAGATTTCTCTGTTTGTGGAGCCCTGTTTTCATCATTCCTGGTTCTATGGATGCCCAGCTGTTGGTTTTGCCTGCTGAGGGTCCATTCCCTCTTCTGCTGGTTCTCTGATTTTCTTTGGAGAAGACTCTGTTCAGCACTCTTAGATTTAGGTCTGGATGAAGTTGACTTCTTTGTCCTTGAGAGAGAGAAAAATTAATTCGAGAGAGAAGCATCGATCAGTTGCCTCACATACTCACTCTGATGGGGAATCGAACTCGAGAACTTCAGGTACGCAGGTCAAAGACGCTCCAACCAATGGAGCCACACCAGCCAGGGAAATATTGGTGTATTTCTGCAGAGCATTTCTTCTTTTCATAGGAATGGATCTATCTTCCCTCTCTACCTCCCTCCCTCCCTCTTTTTTTTTTTTTTTTAATAATGATTATAATTTATTTTCAGGTTCATCTCTTTTTTAAAAAATATGTTTTTATTGATTTTTTTGGGGGGGGGGAGAGAGAGAGAAACATTGATGTGAGAGAAAAACACTGATCATCTGCTTCCTGCATGCCCCCCACAGGGGATCGAGCCTGCAACCCGGGCATGTGCCCTGACCGGGAACTAAACTGGAATGACGCTCAGTCCACTGAGCCACACCAGCCCGGCAGTCTTGCTCCCTCTTTTCCTGATGTCTTCCTCATTCCCTCTCTCCCTTTTTCATTAGACATGAGATTGAAATGGAAATGAAACCAGAAACAGGAAGAGTGGCTACTACGCCCAGGAGTGGAATCCACTTGTGAGGAAAGCACTCCACTCCTAGAGTCAAGTTGTCTTTACTTTGGTAACATGTGGATGGTATTTTAAAATAAGTTTAAAGATTTCTTATAAAGGGTGATTAGCCCTTTGTGTGAGAGATGAGCTGCAAACATCCCCAGTCTACCAGTTGTCATTTCTAAGTGTTTCACAACTTTATTATTGCGATTGATCACATTTATGAAGATTTTATAGTTAAAATAGTTATAATACAAAAAGGCAGTTATCACAATTCACGGTAGTACATCAGGATCTCTTGCAAACAGTCTTATTGCTGGGCAACAATATGGTACAGAAAAATCTAATAACCATACATTTTTAAAATTGAGGCATCATTTACATACAAAGACATGTACGGATCTTAAGTTTTAGTTTTATGAATTTTGGCAATAGTATTCACCTGTGCAAACACCACTCAAAGCAAAATATAGAACATTAGCATCACCCCAGAAAGTGTCTTGGTGCCCTTTGTAGACAATGACATGATGCCTCCCAAATGGGCAAGCATTTTTAAATTTGTTACCACAGATTAGTTTTTGTTTGTTTTTGGATTTTACATATTTTGGAATCACTCTAGTATACACCCTTTTGTACCCAGCTTCTTTCATTCAAGCGTAATGTTTCTGAGGTTCATTCATGTTGACTGTTGCATATTTTAGTGATTCATTTTAGTGCTGAGTAGAATTCCATTTTGTGAATATACTACTAGTTGTTTATCCAAAGACCCATTAATGAACACTTACGGTGTTTTCAGTTTGGGGCTAGAAGCATTCGTGTATAATTTGTAGGCATGCATTTTCTTTTTTTCTTGAGTAAATTCCTAGGAATTTCTGGGTTGTAGTGAAGGTCTATGTATATAAGAAATTGCCCAAGAGTTTTCTAAACTGATTGTACTCTTCTTACACTCACATCAGTAACAGATGCAGTTGCTCCATATCCTCACCCACAGTATTGTCTGGATTTTAGATTTTAACTATTTTAGTGTGTGTAAGTGGTATCTCATTGTGGCTTTAAATTTGTATTTCCCTTTGATAATGATGATGAGCATAATTTCATGTGTTGTTGTTTTTTTGCCATTCATAAATCTTCCTTTGTGAAGTGTCCGTTCAGACCTTTCGTTCACTTGTAAATTGTGTATCTTCTGAATATTGAGTTGTAGAAATTCTTTATGTATTTAAGATATGTCTTTTGTTAAATATTTTTATTTTTTTAAGGTGTCTATCAAAGACTAGATGTTTTTAATTTTGATGAAGTTATCATTTTCTTTCTTTGTTTGTTTAGTGTTTATTGTGTGCATAAAGTAACCTTTGCTTACATGGCGGTAATAAAGGATTTTCTCTTATATTTTTTTCTAGATGTTCTATAGTCTTAGCTTTTAGGTTTATACCTATAATCCATTTAAGTTATTTTTGTGTACAATGGGATGAAAAGGCTGAGGTTTAGTTTTTCCATACAAATTCCAATTGTCCAAAGGACGATTTTCTTCCTCATTGAATTACCTTGGAATCTTTGTTGAAAACCAATTGACATTATAAATATGGGTCTATTTTTGGATTTCTATTCATTCTATTTATTTTTAGGACTATAGCTATACTAATACAACATTGTCTTGATACTGCACCTTTATAATAAGTTTTAAAGTAGAATCATGTAAGTCCTCCAACTTTGTTCTAATTTTTCAAGATCGTTTTGTCTATTCTAGGTTCTCTTTACTTGTATTTTTAGAATCAGTGTTTCAACTTCTATAAAAAAGTCTTCTGGGATTTTTATTGGGCCTATATTGAATTAAAAGATCAGTTTTGGGAAAAAAGATGTCAATAACATTAATGGTTTAATTCTATTTATTAAACCTTTTTAAATTTCTTGTAAGAATGTTTTGTTGTGATCAGTAAAGAGGACTTACATATCTTCTTAATTTATTCCTAGCTATTTGTGTTATTTTTTAAAATTTCATTTTAATCATTTGTAATTAAGATATATAAATTCAGTTTATTTTTATATATTGACTTTGTATCTGTGACCTTGCTAAGTTCACTTGTTAGTTTTATTTTATATATATATATATAATATATATATATATATATATATTTGTATATTCTATGGGATTTTCTATGTATACAAGCATGTCATATAAAAATCATAAAAATTTTACTTCTTCATTTTCAATATTTTTCTTGCTTTATTATACTGCTTAGGAATTTCAGTGCAATGTCTAACAGAGTGATGAGAGTGGACATCTTGCCTTTTTTTCAATTATGGGAAGAAAATGATAGACATTTCACCATTAATACATTATCACAGTTGTTTTGGTAGATGATCTTTATCAGATTCTATTCCTGGTTTTGAGCATTTAAAAAATGTTAAGTTTGTGTTAAATTTTGTCGATTTTATTTTGCATCTATTAAGAGGTTCACCTTTTTTCTCTCTTTTATTCTGTTAATGCGGTAAATTACATTGTTTTATTTTTCAAAAGATGAAACAACTTCTGTTCTTGTTATTTTTCAAAAATTAAACCTTGTTGGTCATGGTGTATGGTAATATAATTGCTGAATTAAACTTGCTAATATTTTGTTAAGGATGTTTGCATCTATGTTTATAAGAGATATTGATATCTAATTTTTTTCTTGTGATGATATTTTTCAGGTTTTTGTATCAGGATTATGCTGGTCTCAATAAATGATGGGGGTGTTGTCCTTCCTTGTGTATTTTATTAAAGTGTTTGTACCTAGAATAATTTTTTTCTTAAATGTTTGACAGAATTTACTGTGAAGCAATCTGAAGTTTTTAACTAGTCTGTTTTATTCATATTTCAATTTATTTGATAGATCCAGAGCTTTTTGATTTTCTATTTCTTCTTACATCAATGTTGTGTGAAGTTGTGTTTTTCAAGGAATTTGAATCTTCAATTTGTGTTATTGAATTTGGTAGCATAAGGTTGGTCATAATATCCCTTTATCATTTTTTACTGTCTATAGACTCCATATGTATTTCTTTCAGCTCTCTCAACCACCCAAACCTTCCTACCTCAACTTTGGAGGTTAGCTGAAGTTCTTGTGGTGAACTCCTGAGTCCTTTAAAGGTATTTCTTAGACCTATTTGCTCTGTCTTCAGTCTTTGGCAGGCTGCTACCTTGTATTTGCGCAGTCCCTGCCTTGCCCTAGAGGAAGACCCTGCTGACCTCTAGGAGACCTTTCTCAGCAACCTTGCCTTGCCCCCAGCCTTCAGTATACTACCTCCATGAGTTCAGTGAAGACTGTGGGAAAGAGTCAACAGGTGAGTGAAGACTCGCTCTATGACTGGGGTCCTTGTAATTACAATCCTTCTAACCCAGCTAATTCCTATGCAGCCATTAAAAGTTCAGCTCGTTTCTCTTTAATTCCATCCATGAAGGATTTCTGCTGTACCCATCTCTCTGCCAAGGATTTTGTAGGTTACCATTCTCATTTAAGGTGACAGTGCTGATCTTTCGCAACTTTCCATCCTCTAACAAGAATTGGAAATCTGTCATTTGTCATTTAGCTTTTCTTAAATATTTGAAGTTAACCACACTCTATGTGATCTAAACTTTTTTTATGTTGTGTAACTTTTTTATGACTTCCGGATTTTAAGACATAGT